>NC_062560.1:69155294-74155294 GCF_016906955.1 Phacochoerus africanus | reverse complement strand
AGGGCAAAGGACAAAGATAGATCGAAAGTGAGGGGATGGAAAAAGATATTTAATGCCAATGAACAAGACAGGAAAACAGGAGTTGCAATACTCATATTAGACAAAATAGACTTTAAAATGAAGGCCTTTAAGAAAGACTAAGAAGGACACTATTTAGCAGTTAAAGGATCCATTCAAAAAGAGGATATTACAATCGTCAATATATATGCCCCTAAAATAGGAGCACTCAGATACCTACAACAAATACTAATAGAATTAAAGGAGATATTGATGGGAATACAATCAAAGTAGGAGACTTTAACACCCCACTCACATCAATGGAAAGATCCTCTAGACAGAAAAACAATAAAGCAAATGATATCTTAAATGACACAATAGAAAAGTTAGAGTAAATCAACATTTTCAGGACATTACATCCAAAAAAAATCAGAATATACATTCTTCTCGAGTGCACATGGAACATTCTCAAGGATTGATCACATGCTGGTGCACAAAGCTAACCTCAACAAATTTAAGAATATAGAAATTATTTCAAGTATATTCTCTGTCCACAATGGCATGAAACTAAAAATCAACCACAGGAAAAGAAATGAGAAAAAATGAACTGCATGGAGATTAAATAATATGTTAGTTAAAAAACCAGTGGGTCAATGAGGAAATCAAGAAGGAAATTTGAAAAACACTTTGAGACAAATGATAATGAAGACATCCACTAAAAATCTATGGGATGCCACAAAAGCAGTGCTCAGAGGGAAATTCATAGCAATAAAGAACTTCCTCAAAAAAGAAGAAAAATCTCAAATCAACAACTTACCCCAATACCTAAATGAATTAGAAAAAGAAGAACTAACAAAACCTAAAGTCAGCAGAAGGAAGGAATCATAACATTCAAAGAAGAAATCAATAAAATAGAGATTCAAAAAACAATTGAAAAATCAATAAAACCATGAGCTGGTTCTTTGAAAAGGTAAAAAAATTGACAAACCTCTGGCTAGACTCACCAAGAAGTGGAGTGAAAAATCCCAAATAAACAAAATCAGAAATGAAAAAGGAGAAGTCACAAAGGATACTAGAGAAATACAAAAAACCATAAGAGAATACTATGAACAGTTGTATGCTAACAAATTTGACAACCTAGAAGATATGGACAACTTTCTAGAGACTTACAGCTGGCCAAAACTGAATCAAGAAGAAATAGATCAACTGAACAGAATAATCACTAGAAATGAAATTGAATATGTCATAAAAACACTCCCTACAAATGAAAGTCTGGGACCAGATGACTTCACAGGTGAATTCTACCAAACATACAAAGAGGAATTTGTACCCATCCTCCTTAAACTTCTCCAAAAGGTTGAAGAAGAAGCAACACTCCCAAAGACATTCTATGACATCACAATCACCCTAGTAACAAAACTAGACAAGGACTCCAACAAAAATAAAACTATAGTACAATATCTTTAATGAGTATAGACACAAAAATTCTCAAAAAAATATTAGCCAACTGAAGCCAACAACATATAAAAAAGATCATACACCATGACCAAATTGCATTCATCTCAGCTTCTGAAGGATGCTTCAACATAGGCAAATCGATCAACCTCATACACCACATTAACAAAAGAAAAGTCAAAAACCACATGATCATCTCAATAGATGCAGAAAAAGCATTTGACAAGGTACAAATCCATTCATGATAAAAAGTCTTGCCAAAGTTGGTATAGCGGGAACATACCTTAACATAATCAAAGCCATTTATGACAAACCCACAACCAATATAATAATCAACAGAGAAAAGCCAAAATCCTTCTTACTGAAATCTGGAACAAGACAAGGGTAACCTACATGAAATCATAAAAAAACTCAGCAAAGTAGCAGGATGTAAGATTAACAATCAGAAATCTGTCACATTTCTGTATACTAACAATGAAATATTAGAAAATGAATCAACAATACAATTCCTGTTAAAATTGCACCCCAAAATATCAAACTACCTGGGAATAAACCTGACCAAGGAGATAAGGACTTATATGCTGAGAACCATAAAACATTGATCGAGGAAATTAAAGAGTATTCAAAGAAATGGAAAGATTTTCCATCTGCCTGGGTTGGAAAAATTAATATTTAAAAAAAGTCTATATTACCAAAAGCAATCTATAGATTCAGTGCAATGTCTATCGAATTACCTATGACACTTTTTCACAGAACTATAACAAACAATCCAAAAATTTATTTGGAACCACAAAAGACCCAGAATTGCCAGAGCAATTCTGAGGAACAAAAACCAAGCAGGAGGCATAACTCTCCCAGATCTCAGGCAATATTACAAAGCTACAGTAATCAAGATGGTGTGGTATTCATACAAAAACAGACATACTGACCAATGGAGCCGAATAGAGAACCCAGAACTAAACCCATATACCTATGGTCAATTTATCTTTAGCCAAGGTGGAGGGATAATAAAATGGGGAAAAGACAGTGTTTTCAGCAATTGGTGCTGGGAAAACTGGACAGCCATATGTAAATCAATGAAACTGGAATACTTTCTTGCACCATGCACAAAAATCAACTCAGAGTGGCTTAAAGACTTAAATGTAAGACAAAACACCATCAAACTCCTAGAAGAGAACATAGACAAAACATTCTCTGATATCAACCTTACAAATATTTTCTCAGGTCAGTCTCCCAAAACAACAGAAATAAAAGCAAACATAAACCAATAGGACATAATCAAACTGACAAGCTTCTGCATAGCAAATGACACTATTGGAAAAACAAAAAGGCACACTACAGAATGGGAAAAATAGCTTCAAATGAAGCAACTGACAAGGGCTTAATCTCTAAAATATACAACAAACTTATACAAATCAACAGCAAAAAAAGCCAACAACCCAATTGAAAAATGGGCAAAAGACCTGAATAGACATTTCTCCAAAGATATACAGATGTCAAACAAGCACATGAAAACATGCCCAACATCCCTGATTATTAGAGAAATGCAAGTCAAAACTACTACGAGGTACCACCGCACAGCAGTCAGCATGGCCATCATTAATATGTCCACAAATAACAAATGCTGGGGAGGATGTGGAGAAAAAGGAACCCTCTTGCACTGTTGGTGGGAATGTAAATTGGTACAGTCACTATGGAAGACAGTGTGGAGGTATCTCAGATAACAAATATAGAACTACCACATGATTCAGCAATCCTATTCTTGGGAATATATACAGACTATCTTTCCTTGAAAAAGACACATGCACCCACATGTTCATTGCAGCAGTATTCACAATAGCCAAGACATGGGATACAAGCTAAATGTCCATTGACAGATGATTGGATTAGGAAGATATAGTATATATACACAATGGAATACTAGTCAACAATATAAAAGATAAAAGTAATGCTATTTGCAGCAACATGGATGGAACTAGAGACTCTGATACTAAGTGAAGCAAATCAGAAAAAGACAAATACCGTATGATATCACATATCTGGTATTTAATATAAGGCACAAACGAACCTTTCCACAGCAAAGAAAATCATGGACGTGCCATATGATATCACATATCTGGTATCTAATATAAGGCACAAATGAACCTTTCCACAGCAAAGAAAATCATGGACTTGGAGAATAGACTTGTGGTTGCCAAGGTGGATGGGGAGGGAGTGGGATGGACTTGGAATTTGGTGTTAATAGATGGAAACTATTGCCTTTGAAATGGATAAACAATGAGATCCTGCTGTATAGCACTGGGAACTATATCTAGTCACTTATGATGGAGCACGATAATGTGAGAAAAAAGAATGTATACACGTATGTGTGACTGGGTCACCATGCTGTACAGTAGAAAATTGATAGATCTCTGTAAACCAGCCATCATGGAAAAAATAAAAATCATTATAAAATAAAGAAAAAAAGCCAAAATCTATAGGATGCAGCAGAAGAAATTCTAGGAGAGAAGTTTTTACTGGTACAAGCTTACCTCAGGAAACATGAAAATCTCAAACAAAAACCTGAACCTTGGAGTTCCTGTTGTGGCTCAGTGTGCTGGGGCCAGCTCAGCAGGATGGGGCTGGAGAACGGGTGCTGTGGAACTTAAGGAAAAATAGTTAACACAAAACAAGACACAGAGACATTTATTTTAAGTAAAGGTGGGAGCCAGGGAACTCAAGGTCTCAGGGACCAAGAGCGCGGGGGACTCAAGGTCTCAGGGACCAAGAGCATCCTGCCTCAAGAAACCACACTGCTTTTATTGTGAGATCAAGTGAGGAGTGGCTATGGGTGGATGATACAGGGTTTGTTTACTATAATATAAGTTCTTTTACTATTTAGAAAGCCACTTAGGTGGTAAAGGGTTAAGCTCTTACTCTGACCTCTAGGCACATAACAGTTCTTAAGCTTAAGTCACTTATGCCTTTAGGTCTTTGCTCTTAAGCTTAAGTCATTTACCACCACTGCGACTGTTTCTCCAAGAAGGAAGATGGGATAAAGTAAGACAAGAAGATGGGATAAAGTAAAGAAGGACAAGATGGAGTTTTCAAGGAAACATGTCTTGCAACATCAGTGGAAACAAATCTGATTAGTATCCATGAGGACACAGATGTGGTCCCTGGTCTCACTTGGGGGGTTAAGGATCCAGTATTTCCGTGAGCTGTGGTGTAGGTTGCAGACAAAGCTTGGATCTGGCATTGCTGTGGCTGTGGTGTAGGCTGGCAGCTACAGCTCCCATTTGAACCCTAAGCAAATAAACAGAAATAAAACAACAAAAAACCCACAAAAAAACCCTGTACCTTACACCTAAAGGGACTAGAAAAAGAACAAACAAAATGTAAAGTTAGTAGAAAGAAAAAAATCATAAAGATTAGATCAGAAATAAATGAAAGATTTAGAAAAATACAAAAGATCAATGAAAGTAAGAGCTGGTTCTTTGAAAAGATAAACAAATCTGTAAACTTTTAGCTAGACTCAGCAAGGAAAAAAATTGTTCACATCAATAAAATCAGAATGAAAAATGATAAGTTACAACTGAATCACAAAAATGCAAAGAATTTAAGAGCTTACCATGAACAACTATATTACAATCAAATGGAAAACCAAGAGGAAAGGGATAAATTCCTATAAATACACTATCTTCCAATACAGAACAAGGAAGAAGTAGAAAATATTAACAGACCAATTGCCAGTAATGAAATCGAATCAGTAGAAAATAAAACCTACAAAGAATCAAAAGTCCTAGACCAGATGATTTCACAGGTAAATTCCACCAAACACAGAGAAGAATTAACACCTATCTTTTTCAAGATATTGCAAAAAATTTCAGAGTAAAGAATACTTTTGAACTGATGCTTAGGTCAGTATCATCCTGATACCAAAATCAGAGAAAGATATTAAAGAAAAGGAAAATTACAGGCCAAAATCACTGATGAACATCAATGTAAAAATACTCAGCAAAATATTAGCATACCAAATCCAACAATACATTAAAAAGCCCATATACTCTGATCAAGTTGTATTTATCCCAGGAATGCAATGACTTTTCGATATCCAAAAATCTGTCAATGTGATACATCATGTTAATAAATTGAATAATAAAAATCATATGATTATCTCAATAGTTGTGTAAAAAAACTTTTCACAAAATTTTTGTCCATTTGGAAATCTATTCATGGCTCAATGGTTGACAATCCGACTAGGATCCAAGAAGGTGCAGGTTTGATCCCTGGCTTCGCTCAATGAGTTAAGGATCTAGCACTGCCTCTAGTTGTGGTGTAGGTTGTAGACATGGTTTGGATCCCTTGTTGCTGTGGCATAGGCCAGCGGCTGTAGCTCCAATTCAACCCAGAGCCAGGGAACTTCCATATGCCACAGGTATTGCCCTACAAAGCAAAAAATTAAAACAATTAATATCCATCAATGGTAAAAACTCTTCAGAAATTGGACATATAGAGAATATACCTCAACATAATAAAGGCCACACATGATAAGCTCACAGCTAATTTCATACAATAAAAAACTGAAGGAGTTACCATCATGGCACAGCAGAAATGAATCTGACTGGGAACCATGAGGTGGTGGGTTCGATCACTGGCCTTGTTCAGTGGGTTAAAGATCCAGCATTGACATGAGCTGTGGTGTTGGTGCAGATGAGGCTTGGATCCTGCGTTGCTGTGGCTGTGGCTGTGGCCGGCAGCTGTAGCTCTTATTAGACCCCTAGCCTGGGAACCTCCATATGCCATGGGTGTGGCCCTGAAAAGACAAAAAGCAAAAAAAAAAATAAAAAAATAAAAACTGAAAATATTTCCTCTATGAACAGGTACAAGACAAGTTTGCCCACTTCCGCCAATTTATTCAGCATAGTTTTGGAGGTTCTAGCCACAGCAATGAGACAACTAATATAAAAAGAATTGAAATTAGAAAGGAAGAAGTAAAACTGTTTGCAGATGACATGATCTTATGCATAGAAAATCTTAAATATGCTACCCAAAACCTACTGCAGCTCACCAATGAATTCAGTAAAGTTGCAGGATATAAAATTAACATGTAGAAATCTATATGCTAACAACAAAATATCATAATAAGCAATTAAGGAAAAAATCCTATATACAACTGCATCTAAAAGAATATTTTGCAGCAATGAAATTTTTAAAATTTTTATCAAAGGTTACTTTCTAAAAATTCCTCTCTATCTCCTTTGATTTGCTGCAATTCGACCCCTCTGAACAGAGTCAGAAACTATACTACAGCCCTTGTTTTAAAATTCCAGCTCAGGATTTATTAAGAGATTTGGATCTCAACACTAGGCAGGGAAATTTGCACCTTAATCTCAGTGAAGAAAGTGATAACTAGTATGGTAAGCAAGGCTAGATATCTATGCATTTTGCTGATCTTTCTGGTCATTGCCTACACGCCCCTATTGAAAAATTGAGGATAGCATTTGCATATTTGTTTAATTATTTACTTTTCTAAATACTAATCGATTAAGTTTCAATCATGTTTTGCAGCATTAGGAAAGAATCAACAAATAATTTAAAAAATAGAAAATGTAAAAAAAAATAGATAAAACACCAAGAATTAAACCTATCCAAGGAGGTAAAAGACTTGTACTTGCAAAACTATAAGACACTGATGAACAAAATTTTAGGCAATGCCAATAGATGGAAAGATATACTGTGTTAATGGGTTGGAAGTATTAAGATTGTTAAAATGACCATAATACCAAGGACAATTTACAGATTCAATGCAATCCCTAACAAAATACCAATGACATTTTCCACAGGACAAGAACAAATAATTTAAAAATTTATATGGATATACAAAAGACACCAAATGGCCAAAACAATCTTGAGAAAGAAGAGCAGAGCAGGAGATATTATGTTTCCTGACTTCTATAAAGCTATAATAATCAAAATGATATGGTACTGGAACCTAGACACGTATATCAGTGGAAGAGAATAGGAAACCCGGAAATAAACTCATGCACCTATGGTCAACTAATCTACCACAAAGGAGGCAGGGATATACAATGGAGAGAAGACCATCTCTTCAATAAGTGGTGCTGGGAAAACTGGACAGCTACATTAAAAAAATGAATTTAGAACATTTTCTCACATCATATACAAAAGTAAACTCAAAAGACTTAAATGTAAGATGAGAAACCATAAAACTCCATGAAGAAAACATATTCACAACACTCTTTGACGCAAATTATAGCAATATTTTTGGATCTGTCTGCTAAAACAAAGGAAACAACAGCAAAAAGTAAACAAATGTGACCTAATTAAATTTAAAAGTTTTGCACTGCAAAGGAAGCCATCAATAGAACAAAAGACAACCTATAGAATGGAAGAAAAGATCTGCAAATGATATGACCAAAATGGGGTTTATACCTAAAAGATATAAATAGCTCATGTAACTCAATATCAAAAAGGCAAGCCACCTAATTAAAAAATGTGCAGATGATTTAAATAAACATTTTTTGAAAGATGACATATAGATGGCCAATAGGCATGTAAATAGATGCTCAACATTGCTAAACATCAGAAAAATGCAAATTCAAATCACAATGAGAAATTACACCACACCTGTCGGAATGGTTATCATTACAATAGACTACAAATAATGAATGTTGGTGAGGTTTGGAGAAAGGGAACCCTTGTACACTATTGGTGGGAATGTAGATTGGTTCAGACACTATGGAAAACATTATGTAGGTTCCTCAAAAACTAAAAGTAGAACTACCATATGATGCAGCAATTCCACTCCAGTGTATGTATCCAAAGAAAATGAAAACACTAATTTGAAAAGATACATGCAACCCAATGTTCCATAGCAGCATTATTTACAGTAACAAAGATATGGAAGTACTACGTGTCCATCAACAGATGAATGGGTAAAGATGATGCGGTATATACATATATATATGTATACCAAAAAGATGGATATAACTCAGCCATAAAATAGAATGAAATTTTGATATTTCCAACAACATAAATAGACCTGGAGGGTATTGTGCTTAATGAAATGAAGACAGAGAAAGACAAATACTCTATGTTATCTCATATGTATGGGATCTAAAAAAATAAAACACACTAGTGAATATAACAAAAAAGAAACTCACAGATATAGAGAACTGGTGGTTTCCAGTGGAGAGAAGAAAGGTGAATCAAAATAGAGGCATGGTATAAACGACTAGGTATGAAATAAATAAGCTACAGGGATATATTGTACAGCACAGGGAATATAGTCAATATTTTATAATTATTATAAATGGCATATTATCTTTAAAATTGTGAATTACTATGCTATACTCCTACTCTTTATATAATATAGTAAATCAACTGCCTTCAATAAATTTGAAAAAAGAAGGACCTCAGATAGATAGGTGTACACCCATATTCATATCAGCATTATTTACAAAAGTAAAAAGCAACCCAAATGTCAATTGACAAATAAGTGGTTAAAATATCTGATATATATTTACAATGAAATATTATTCAGCCTCAAAAATGAAGGAAATTCTGGCATATGATAAAACATGCATAAACCTTGAAGATATTAAGCCAAATGAAATAATCCAGTCCAAAAATTTCACTGGATGATTTTGCTAATATGAAATTCCTAGATCAGTCAAACTTATGGATCCATAAAGTAGAATGGTAGTTACCAGAGTCTGAAAGGAGGGTAGGATGGGGAATTGTTTAATTGGTACAGATTTTCAATTTTGCAAGTTGAAAAGTGTTCTCTATTATGACAATGGTTTCACAGAAACGTTAATATCAACAGTGTTCTCAGAGAAATCACTAAGTATTGAGAAGCTAGGAGCTCCTGTTGTAACACAGCAGAAACGAAGCCAACTAGTATCCATGAGGATGCGGGTTCAATCCCTGGCCTCACTCAGTGGGTTAAGGATCCTGCATTGCCTTAAACTGTGGTGTAGGCCAGCAGCTATAGCTCTGATTCAACCCCTAGCCTGGGAACTTCCATATGCCATGGGTATGGCCCTAAAAAATGTCTTGAGAAGCTGTCATGCTCATGGTAGCAGACACAAGTTTTCCAAAATCATTGAATCTGAGCTGACCTTAGTGTAATGGAGTTGAGTTTTTGAATCTTCAGAGGATAGGTCATGAAAAGTCTTATGCCTTCTGTTTGGATTACATGATCTGGGGAGGTCAGTTGAATGAAAGAAATACAGCTACACTGAAATGTTGTTGCTGTGAAGAAGACCAGACCAAACACATGGAGTTGTCGCTTGAGTCTAGCCTCAGCTGCAATCTGTTTGTCACTATATAAAGCCAAATGAGAAGTGCTAGATGAAGTCAGTCAACTCACAGGACAGTCAGAAACTGTTGTTTTACAGTCACAATGTTTTGTTATGGTGTGTTAAACAAAGTGAAATAACCAAAAAGTTACTTTCAGTTCTAACCTAATGTGATTTCTAAAAGTTTAGTTCCAAGTTTTTTTACAGTACATGTTTGTGATAATCTATATTATGGTACTCCCTTAATGCTTTTCACAGTGAACACTAAATTTCCTATTGGAAGTTAATGACATAATATGACCTAATTTACATAAATTCTTCTTGTAACCAACTTCACAGAACCACCATTGTTCCAGAAGGTGAGACAACAGTGTGGCAGTAATAGTTGCAGTAATAATAATAAATTATGCAATGATATATATATATGAATATATATTATATATAAACATATACATAACAATAACACATACAGTAAAATATATAATATGTAAACAGAGTATATGTAATATATATTTATACATGTTTTATATTTTATATAACTACATGAGCTACTATATTATTATATTAAGTATATATATTTATAAATGTATATATTAAATATTTAAGGTCCCTGAAACAATGTTAAGGGCTATATCATTCACATTTTACAAATGGGAAACTAAAGCATAGAGGATTTAAATAAATTGTCTAAGGTAATACAAATGGAAATGCTAGCATTCAAACCCAAGAATCTATTTCTAAAGTTGCTGTCCCAAGGCCAATAAACTGGTGAAATTCTTCAATAATCAATTAACTAATTTGTTTAATTTTTGTCTTCATGTATAATTATTGAAGTTTTTTCCTAACACTATTGATCATAAGAATCATCAGGGGAATTTTTAAAACTAGAGATCTTGGGGCTTCAGCTGAGAAACAATGAATAAAAATCCCCAGTGGGGAAATCTTATTTTTTTTTATTTTTTTAAATTTTTTTACAGAATAAAATACATAATTTACACACAATTACATTCACACAGATTATTATAACATGGATCTTAAGAAACAGATTAAGTGACTCCCACTGGAGAAGTGGAATGGAAAATATGCTGAGACAAATAGGAAATTTATTCTATACTTTATCCCAATTTTATGGCTTTCATCTTTACTACTTAGTTTTATCTATTACATTTCAATTTTTCTTTAAAAATTAGCATTATATTAAATTGTTATATTATGCAACTAAAATTTATAAAGAAGAAAGCCTTATTTACCATTAAATATTTTATATAGCATAGTAAAAAGAATAACTTAACTGGTAAGCATAACAAAAATAATACACCCTCTGAAAATAAGTAAAATATAAAATGCATAAGTTGGTTAAAAAACAGTATAACTATATAAATATGTCCTCACAATTTGCTCCATCTCATTGATTCTTCAATAAAGATATTCTAGGTGATGTGATAAACAAGACATTATAGACTTTACATTGTATCATGGAGAGAAATGGTTATTAATAATACAACTGTAGAACCATATTATTTAATTGTACAGTGGCATTATTTAATTATAATTATCATAAGTTCTTTGATGGAGAGGAAATCAGAATCAGATCTAAGAAGTCTTCAGCATTCCCCAGTGAGGAAATCTTAAATATCTGTTGTTGCTGTTATAATGTGCCCAGGATAGTTCTTATTAAATTTGAGAACTACTGACTTAAGGTATTGAGTTATATTTTCCATTTTCTTTCACTCTGCCAAATGGATTCTAAAGAGTGCCTATGCTAAGCAGTTTAAATATATTGTAAACAAGGACTCTACCTGAAGAAGGATTTTTATTATCTCCATTTGCAGATGAGAAAATAAAGGTCCTGGAAAAGTTGAATAATGTAACCAAGCCCACAGATTGCAAGTAATAAAGTGGGTCTGTCTGGCAACAAAGTCTTTCTCTTTGTTTAACTTCTCCCTAATTTGATTTAATTCACACTAAGAAAAGTGGCTTTTCTCTGTGTGGTATTCATGTATGACTTGAGTGGACCTTAAGTACAATCCAAATTGAGCATTTAAAAAAATTAATTATTTAATTGGAAACATTGGAAATATTCTGGTTCTATAATAAATGCATATTGCTATTATAATCTGTAAAAAAGATGAATTCTTCAAGAAGTCTGTGGATAGTAACAATGATGAATATTATTCATGTTCCTGAAGATACTTGGCATGCTCCAAGATATCTTTACCTTGCTGGCTTTCTCATCTTTTCTCAGTTCCTTACCCCATTATCACCATTGTACTAAGGTCTTTTTCATCCACCTTGTTTAAAATTGAACCCCTTCATTTCACAGCTGCGTCTCCATCCTCAATGTTGGCTTTGTTTTTCTTCATGACGTTTATTAGTGGCTTTTGCATAGTTCACTGCTGCAATTTTAACCCCTGGAATAGTGCCTGGAATATAGTGGGCCAAATATGTGTTTATTAGCTAAATGAATGAATGAATGAATGAATGAATTTTGAGTCATGTGCATGAATATTTGATCTTTTTTCTCCATATAGAGATATAATTGACATAAAATACTGTGTAAGTTTAAACTGTGCAATGTGATGATTTGATACACACACACACATACACAGAGTAAAATGTAAACAAGAGAAAGGCTAGGTAAACATCCCTCACTTCATATAATTGCCATTTTGTTGGTGGTGGTATTGCCCTGAAACATTAAAAGTATACTCTCACAACAACTTTCAACAATATATACCATATTGTTGACTGTAGTCACCACAACTTATATTAGACTCCCATAACTTATTCACCCTATAACTGAAAATGTGTACAATTTGCAACATCTCCCCATTTCTTCATTGCTCAGTCCCTGTCAGCCATTAATCTACTTTCAATTTTTATGAGTTTGATAATTTTAGAGTGTATATGTAAGTGAAATAATATTTGTCTTTCAATGTGTGTGTACTATATATATATATATATATATATATATATATATATATATAGTGGGATTGCTGGATCATATGGAAGTTCTATTTTTAACTTTCTGAGCCTATCTTGTTTTCCATTTTGGCTGTACCTATTTACATTCCCACTAACAGTGTGTCAGGATTGCATGTTCTACACAACCTAGCCAGCATTTTTAGCTTTTCTTTTTTGGATAAGGGCCATTTTAACAGGTGTGAGGTGATATCTCATTGTGATTTTGAATTCCATTTTATTGATAACAAGTATTGTTAAGCAACTTTTCATGAACTTGTCAGTCATTTGAATGTTTTCTTTTGAAAATTGTCAATTCAAACCCTCTATTTTTTTGCTGTTTAGTTGTATAAGTTACTTATGTATTCTGAATATTAATCCCTTATTAGATAGATAGTTTGCAAATATTCTCCCATTTCATCTGTTGCCTTTTGATTTTGATTCTCTTGCTGTGCAGAAGCTTTTTAGTTTGAGGTATTCTTGCTTGTCTATTTTGGTTTTTATTCCTTGTGCTTTCGGTGTCATATTCAAAAAAATTACCAACACCAATGTCAAATTTTCCCCTATATTTTATTCTAGAAGTTTTACAGTTTTGGGTTTTTGATTGAGGTCCTTAATCCACTTTGAATTAATTTTGTGAGTGATGTAAGATAAGGGTTCATTTTCATTCTTTTGCATGTGGATTTAAAGTTTTCCCAAAACTAATTATTTAAGAGACTATCCTTTCCATATTGAATTTTTTTGGCTCACTTGTCAATTATTAGTTGAACATATAGATACTTGGATTTATTTTTGGGCCATCATTTCCGTTGTATTTGTCTATGTGTCTGTTTCTACATCAGTACCATAGTGTTTGATTGCTATAGCTTTGTAATATAGTTTGAAATCAGGAAGTGTGATGTCTCCAGGTTCATTCAGTCTCAAGACCACTTTGGGTATTAAGGGCCTTTTGTGGTCTCACGTGAATTTAAGGATTTTTATTTCTGTGAAAAATGCCATTGGAATTTTGATAGGTATTGCACTGAATTGATAAATGGCTTTGGGTTGTGTGGACATTTTAGCAATATCAAATCTTTTGACCTATGAACATAAAATATTTTCCCATATATTTGTGTCTTCGTCACTTTATTTCATCAATGTCCTAAGTTATGATGTATAGATTTTTCACTTACTTGGTTAAATTTATTCCTAATTATATTATTGTCTCTGGTGCTCTTGTAAATTGGTTTGCTTAATTATTTTCAGATAGTTCATTGTTAGTGTATATAAGTGCAACTGATTTTTGTATGTTGATTTTGTATCCTGAAACTTACTGAATAAGGTCTAAGAGTTTTTTGTGGTATTTTTAAGACTTTCTACATACAAGATCATATCATCAACAAAAAGAGACACTTTTATGTCTTCCTTTCTGATGAAGATGGCTTTTATTTACTTTTCTTGCCAAATTGTTCTTGCCAGGACTTCCATTACTATGTTGAATAGGAGTGCTGAGAGTGGGTACACTTGTTTTTTCCTGATCTTAAAAGGAAAGCTTTCAAACTTTTACCATTGAGTATGATGTTATCTGTGATTTTGCCTTATATGGCCTTTTATTATGCTGAGGTATATTTCATTTACACTCACTTCATTAAGAGTTTTTATCATAAGTGGATATTGAATTTTGTCAAATGATTTTTCTGCATTTACTGGGATGATTGTATATCCTGTCTTTCATTCTATTAATGTATTATATCTTATTTATTGATTTGTACATGTTGAAGCTTTACATTCTAGGGATAAATCAGACTTGATCATTAATCACAACCTTTTAATATTTTTTTTATTTACTCTCACTGTATTTTGTTGAGTTTTTTGCATCTATTTTCATCAGGGATATTGGACTGTAGTTTTCTTGTAGTGTCCTTATCTAGCTTCAGTATCAGGGTAATGCTGGCCTCAAAATAATTTCGGTAGTGTTCACTCCTCTACAATTTTTTGGAAAGAGTTGAGAAGCATTGGAGTTAATTCTACTTTAAATGTTTGGCAGAATTCACCATTGAAACTATCTGGTCCTGAGCTTTTCTTTGTTGGGAGGTTTTTGATTACTGATTCAATGTCCTTTCTTTTTACTGGTCTGTTCGCATTTTCTATTTCTTCATGATACAGACTTGGTAAGCTGTATATTTCTAGGAATTTATTTATTTCTCCTACTCATACAATTTTTTGGCATATAGTTGTCCATAGTAGTCTCCATCTCCTACAATGCTTTTTATTTTGGTGGTATCAGTTGTAATGTTTCCTCTTTCACTTTTAATTTTTAGTTCTATTTTTTTCTTGGTAAGTCTGACTAAATGTTTGTTTATTTTGTTTATGTTAAAAAAAAAACCTCATTTTCATTGATCTTTTCTACTATGTTTCCAACCTCTATTTCATTTATTTCAGCTTTGATCTTTGTTACTTCCTCATTCTGTTAACTTTGGCCTTTGTTCTTTTTTTTTTTTAAGTGCCTTGAGATATAAAGTTATATTGCCTATTTGAAATCTTTCTTTATTCTTTTTTTAAAATTTAATTTAATTTAATTTTATTTTATTTTTTTGTCTTTATGCCATTTCTTTGGCTGCTCCTGTGGCACATGGAGGTTCCCAGGCTAGGGGTCGAATCAGAGCTGTAGGGGCCAGCCTATGCCAGAGCTACAGCAATGTGGGATCCCAGCCGCGTCTGCAACCTACACCACAGCTCACGGCAACGCCGGATCGTTAACCCACTGAGCGAGGCCAGGGATCGAACCTGCAATCTCATGGTTCCTAGTCGGATTCATTAACCACTGCGCCATGACAGGAACTCCCTTTCTTTATTCTTAATGCAAGTATTCATTACTATAAAATTTGCTCCTAACACTGTTTTTGCTGCATCTCATAATTTTTGGTATGTTTTTCTTCCATTTTTTTTTGTTTCAAGATTTTCAAAATTTCCCTTTTGATTTCATCTTTGACTCATTGGTCATTCAGGAGTATGTTGTTTATTTCCACATATTTGTGAATTTTCTGATTTTCTTTCTGTTACTGATTTCCAGTTTTATATAACAGTAGTCAGAAAAGATACTTGATATGATTTTTATGTTTTTAAAATGTGCTGAGATTTGCTTTGTGACCTAACATATGATCTTTCCTGGAGAATGTTTCATGTGCACTTGAGAAGAATATATATTTTGCTGCTGTTGGATGGATTGTACTGTATTGTATGTTAATCTACTGTTCTAAAGTATAGTTTTGTCTAAAGGACAGTTCAAGGCTAATGTCTTCTTATTGATTTTCTGTCTCCAAAGTTGTAAACAGGGTGCTAAATTCCATGCTATTATTGTATTGCTGTCTATTGTTCCCTTCAGACCTGTTAGTTTTTACCTTATATATTTAGGTGCTCCAATTATGAGTGTACATATATTCATAATTGTTGACACTTTATCATTATGTCATGACCTTATTTGTTTCATTATATTTGTTGACTTATAGCCTATTTTTTTCTGATACAAGTATAGTTGTCCTTGCTCTCTTTTGACTTCCATTTTCACAGAATATATTTTTCCATCCCATCACAAAGCATATCTCAGTATAGGCTTATATCTTCATTATAAGCCTATGTGTGTCCTTGAAGCTGAAATGAGTCTCCTGTTGGCAGTATATAGCTAAGTATTTTCTTATATCCATTTAGCCACTCTGTGGCTTTTGATTGGAGATTTTAATCCATTTATATTTACAGTAATTATTGATATGAAAGGATTTAATTTGGTCATCTTGTTTGTTGTTTTCTGGATCTCTTTTTAGATTCATTGTTTCTTTCTTCCTCTGTTGATATCTTCCTATATGAATTGTTGATTTTTTTTTTAGTAGTATACTTTGATTCTCTCCTCTTTATTTTTTGTTTATCTACTATATTTGGGGGGGCATGTGTGTGGTTAGCCTGTGGCTTCCTTAAAATATACAGATATAGCAATGTATTTTAAGCTTATAAGAAAAATTTGATTGCATACAGAAATTCTTCCCTCCCCCCATTTTACCTTTCAATGTTACAATTTACATGTTTTTATTGTGTATCCATTACCAATTATTATAGATATATAGCTATTTTAGTACTTTTACCCTGTAATCATTATACCAGAATTAAGTGGTTAACACACTATGAGATTACAGTATTAGAGTATTCTGAATTTGAATATGTGCTTACCTTTACCAGCATATTGAATAATTTCATACATTTTGTTTCAGCTTGAATATCTCCTTTCAGGGTTTCTTGTAAGACATGTCTAGTGTTGATGAACTCTTTCAGCTTTTTGGGGGGTGAAGGAAAGTCTTTATCTTGCTTTCATTTCTGAAGGATATCTTTCCAGGGTAAAGTGTTCTTGATTAGCAATTTTTTATTTTGGCATTTTGCATATATCATCCTATTGTTCTCTGCCCTTAAGTTTTTGCTGAAAAATCTGCTAATAGCCTTATGGGAGTTTCCTTACACGAGAGAATATTTTTTTCTCTGGCTGCTTTAAAAATTCTATCTTCTTTGATTTTAGATAGCTTTATTGGAGAAGATAATTTAGGATTGAAAATTTAAGGCAACATATTAGATTCACAAACTTGATTTTCTAAACTGGGCTTTGGAGGTTCTCAGTCATTATTTCATTGAGTATGCTTTCTATTCCTTTCTCCCTTTCTTCTCCTTTGTAACTCCAATGATGCGTATTATTTCTTTTAATGGTGTCCCATAATTACTATAAGCATTCTTCATTCCTTTCTTCTTTTTGCTCCTCTGACTGGATGATTTAAAATGATTTGTCTTTGAGATCACTAATTCTTTCTTTTGCTTGATCTTGTCTGCTCTTGGTGTTCTCTATTGAATTCTTCAGTTCAGTCCAAAATTTTCAGTTCCAAAATTTGTTTGGTTCTTTTCTATTTTCTATCTCTTTGATGAAATTTTTATTTTGTCCTTTTTTTGTTTTCTTGATATCATTAAAGTTTCATTGGTACTCTCTGGTAGTTCTTGGAGAATCTTTAGAACAATTGTTTTGAACTCTTTATCAGGCAGTTCCTGTATCTCCATTTTGGGAGGTCAGTTACTGAAAGTTACTGTGTTCCTTTGGTTGAGTCATGTTTTCCTGATTTTTGCATTCCCTGAGGCTTTGTGTATGTTTATGAGCATTTGAAGAAATGATCACCTCTTCCACACTTTATGGCCTAATCTGGGGCCACAAGCAGCTGTGGGAAACATGCCTATCAGCATACACGTCCTTGGCTGAAAGATTTTGCCATGGATGTATACATGATAATGGAGATCAGTGATAGGCATCAGGCTGGCATTGTGCAGGTACACAACTGAAAGGTCTAGCCCTGAGAGCACACATGGTGGTAGGCGTCAATTGTGGGGATTTAAGCTGGTGTCTTGCACTTGATCAGCTGCAGAGAAATGGGCTGGCTACCAGTGTGGGTCCTGAGCTTTGGTGGGGTTAGGAGGGCAGGAAGTGGTGAGGGACTCAGGTGGCTGGTGTCAGCAAGTGGAAATACCTGTGGAAAGCAGATGATATCTGAAGGGTATCCAGAGCAGCTGCACTAGCCACTGGTTTCTTTAGTGGTGAAATCTGCTGGGGTTGTCTACAGAGCAAGAGATTCAGAACTGTGGTCACTCCCAGTAAATGGATGATAATGTTAGCCCCTGCTTTTCCTCTTTGTCCCTAGCCATCTCTGTATGTATCAGATTTACCAACATCTGGGTGGAAGAAAATCAGGGTGTGTCTTTTGGGGTGCCTTAAAAACTGGAGAAATTGTCATTCACCCTGGGACCTCTTTTCCAGTGAGGGAGCACTTTCTAGCTTGGGCGTTCCCTTTGATGCTGAGCAATGCTGGTTTAGGGGAGGCAAAATGAAGGGTTCTTCTTTCCTTTTATGTGGGGTCATTCTCAAGATTTTTGTTCCATTGTACTGCTAAAGTTTCTTAAGTAGACCCAAAAGCTTTCCCAAAGCTGTTTTTATTCATCAATAGTTGTCTAATTGTTGATTTTTGGTGAGGGAGAACAAAGGCTGGGGTCTCTTCCACTGCTATCTTTTTGACATAACTCTTTTTCTTTTTGTGGAATTTTATCCACCATTTTCTTACTGATTTTTAAAATATAATTATCTCTTCAGATTTTATGGTGAATATTTCTAAAACTCACATATTTTTGTCTTGTTTTTAGAACTTTGTTGAATAAAAGACAACCACCGAAACAAATGACAGAATGAGTTCTTCAATTAGAAATAAGGGGAAAATTCTCCATAATGATGGAGAAAGCATAGCTCATAACACTATGGAAACATTCATTAGTTCTATGAATTATTCCAGAGAGAAATAATACCTTATGTGTGGAAAAGTATTAAAGAAAATAGGCTTTATATAATAAATGTACTGATTTTTAAAATATATAAATATCATCTACATTTATGCCATCATCTGAGGGCAATCTTTTAGTTATATATCTACTTTAAACCACAAGGGGTTCAGGACCAGTTTTCTACAATATGTTCTCATGAGACCTATTGAAAGGAACTCAGTGGTAATAATAGTTTTAAAATGTATATGCAAATTGAATATTTCATAAGTGTTATTTCCCCAAGGTTAGTTTCTATTCAAACTTAAGAAAAATCAGATTCTACAAAAGATTTTAGAAATATAAAGTTATTAATTCTGGAGTTCCTGTCTTGGTACAGTGGAAGTGATTCTGACTAGAAACAATGAGGTTGCAGGTACAATCCCTGGCCTCACTCAGTGGGTTAAGGATCCAGTGTTGCCATGAGCTGTGGTGTAGGTCACAGAGGTGGCTCAGATCTGGCATTGCTGTGGCTCTGGCATAGGCTGACAGCAACATCTCTGATTCAACCCCCAGCCTCGGACCCTCCATATGCCATGGGTGTGACCCTAAAAAGACCAATGACAAAAAAATAAATAAAGTTAATCCTGATCTGAGGTAATGAAACACTATTCTTTTAGTTAATGAAATTGCATAGAGGAGTTCCCATTGTGGCTTAGCAGGTTAAGGACCTGACTTTGCCTCCATGAGGATGTGGTATCAATCCCTGACCTCACTCAGTGGGTTAAGGCTCTGGCATTGCTGCAAGCTGCAGTGTAGGTTGCAATTGCAACTAATATCTGGTGTTGCCATGGCTGTGAGGTAGGCCTCAGCTGCAGTCCAGTTTAACCCCTAGCCCAAGAACTTCCATATGCCACAGAGATTGTCATTTAAAAAAAAATAAATTGCACAGTACTCCTTCTTTTAGTCACCCTATGTTCTTTCCCTGTCCTTGCAACAGATAGGAAATTAATTTCATTTGGCTTTAATTACTGAATTTCCTTCAGTCTATAATTTTGATAGTGTTTCAGCATAAATGCTATTCAAGCATCGATTCCAGTTGCTAGTTGCCATGGTCCAATATTAGCTATTGACCTTATATATCAAAGTCCTCTGCAGGTTTTATCTAATTTATAATGAGTGTATGGTGATTTTGATAGCATTATTTGTTGCATCTGTGGTATAAAAAACACTATATATATAAGACTGAAATAAGGGGTAATATGTAAATGTACTTCCTATAAGGAAAATGTTAATGTTATTGGGAAAACTATTTTTCTTTATGCTTAGATTTATCTTTTAGTTGCTTTAATTAAAATTGTAATCAATATTTTGATGTTGTCATTTCTATTTCTACTGAAAATCTTAGAAGGCACATAATTAACAACATGAAGTCAAAGGTATACTCCATAATATTCACAATGACATACAATATATAGTCAACATTTTCACAGACATGATACTAGCTATTTCTGATGAAATATCAAAACTTTAAAACAAAATTTAATGCATTTTTGGGGCAATTAAAAGATATGATAATGGAGTTCCCATCATGGCACAGTGTAAATGAATCTGACTAGGAACCATGAGGTTGCAGGTTCAATCCCTGGTCTCGCTCAGTGGGTTAAGGATCTGGCATTGCCATGAGCTGTGGTGTAGGTCACATACATGGCTCAGATCTGTCATTTCTGTGGCTGTGGTGCAGGCTGGTGGCTACAGCTCTGATTTGACCCCTAGACTGGGACCCTCCATATGCTGTGGATGCAGCCCCCAAAAGACAAAAAGAAAAAAAAATGATAGTATATTGTTAATAGTAATTAAATTATTTCCTCATTGTCCATTACTTGCATAGTTTTCCTGACCCTATGAGAAGGAAAATCAGACTTTAATTATTACAGTAGGAAATGGTATTCATCTTGGAATAGCTTTGTGAACTCCATTAGTGTTGCGAGACATGTTTTTATAATATTTTCTTAGCCTCTTTGCTGAAAACTCCATCTTGTCCTTCCTTAATTTGTCCTGTCTTCCTGCTTGAGAAACAGTCTCGGTGATGGTAAATGACTTAAGCTTAAGAACAAAGACCTAAAGGCATGGGTTATTCGCGGGGTCAGCTGAATGAGGACATAATACATTGGTCTAGGCACGCCAGACCTGTGCAGATTGGCATGCATTTGCACAACCATGATATGTCCTCTAAAGAGTAAGAGAAAGAGGAACCTCATGGCCAAGTGGTTTATGAGTGGTCGTCGTTAGCAGAATATGCATTAGCAAAGAGAACCAAGGTGCAAACCTAGGCACACAGGGTTGCTGCAAATAGGCATGCCATTTGCGGAAGTACAGTGAGGATTCTCTGAAATGCTATGCAGAGATAGCTAACTTAAATGCTAATGATTCTTAAATGCCTAAAGTTTAGAGTAAAACTTTAACCATCTACCAGCTAAGTGACTTTTAAAATAATAAAAGAACTTATAAAATAATTAAAAAAAACCCTATATCCTGCACCTACAACCCCCTTTTCACTTGACATAATCCTCAAGAGCACAATAAAAGCAGTGTGGTTTCTTGAGGCAGGGGTCTTGGTCCCTGAGACCTTGAGTCCCCCGGTTCTCACCTTTACTTAAGATAAAAGTCTCTGTGTCTTGTTTTATGTTAACTTTTTTTTTCTTAAGTTCCACAGCACCTGTTCTTCAGCCCCATCCTGATGAGCTGGTCTCGGCACATTAGGAAATGCAATTAATCACAAATTGATGTTTTTGTGCTTTGATGAACTGAATTTATTGAGCCTTGACACATTTTTCCCTTTATAAATGGAAAACTAGAAGTATATACTCCTGGGGAATCAAGGTTAGACAACAAAATTTGATAGGATTTTTGTATCAAAGTTGCCATGGCACTTTATTAAACACTCAGAATCTGTTCTTCTGTCATCATGGCCTCTGGAAAGAAGTTGCTCTTCTTTCTTCAACAATATGAACAGTACTTTACTTGGGAGAGTCATAATTTGTTTTAATCATTCGGACCTTAAAAATTATATCATGCTTTTCTCAATCTTTACTACTTTAGTGTGGCTGTCTTTCTCTTCCTTTTTTTCCTTTTAGCTACATATAAAGCTACACTGAGGAAGCCAGCCACCAGATAGAATTGGTCTAAGGATGATTGAGAGACTCAGAATAACACTGAGATTAAGCACATCAACCATCCACTTTTCATTTTTCTTAAAACATGTTTATTTTCATCAATAAAAAACATTCTAAGAAGTTTATATTTTATTTGAGCAGGTGTTTTAAAAATTTTTTACATATGAAATTCTAATATTGAATGTATTTTTTTCAAAGTACACAAATACAGATTTTAATACCTTAGTGAGACTATTTTGTTCTATAGCAAAGGGAAAAACAAGTTCAAGAGCATATGTGATATAATACAGACAGGATAAGGTGAGTCCATAAGTTTGTATAAACTGAAGTCCATGGTGGTTCAGAGAAGGACAGGTCCTATCTAGTTCAAAACAGGTTAGGCTTCAAGAGAAGGCCTTTGCAGGATGGATAGGGTTTCAGCAACTAGAGGAATAAAACAGTAGTTACTGAGGCAGAATTTATTTGCAAGGTATGTTTGTGGTAGAGTCAGAAAATCAATTTGACTTGAAAGTATAGTGCTTATGTATGGGGGGAAGGGATGTGGTGAAATGTATAAAAGTACATTTGTTCATGTGGAAGGCATGAATGTTAAATTGAGAAGTTTATAATTCAGAAGGTGGTGGAGAGCAATTGAGTGCTTTGATCAGGAGAGTTCCAGAGAAGCTGGAGATCAATGCTTCCCAATCCTAGATGCACTTTACAATTGCTGGAGGAAACTTTTAAGGAATTACTTATGCCAGAACCCCACCCTCACAGATTTAGTTTTATAGGTCTAGTGCTAGACAAACATATGCTCTATTTTGATATCACTTATATGTGGAATATAAAATATGGTGCAAGTGCAAATGAACACATCTACAGAAAAGAAATGAACTCTTGGACATGGAGAAGAGACTTGTGGTTGCCAAGGGGAAGAGGGAGGGAGTGGGATGGACTAGGAGTTTGGGGTTAGTAGATACAAACTATTGCATTTGAAGTACATAAGCAATGAGGTCTTGCTGCATAGCACAGGGAACTTTATCCAATCATTTGTGATGGAACATGATGGAAGATAATATGAGAAAAAGAATGTGTGTGTGTCACTTTGCTGTATAGCAGAAATTGGCAGAACATTGTAAATCAACTACAATAATTTTTTTAAAAAAATTAGAAAATAAAATGTGACACAAATGAGCCTATCGCAAAACAGAAACAGACTCACAGACATAGAGAACAGACTTGTGGTTGCCAAGGGAGAGGAGGAAAAGTGGGCTGGATGGAGGATTTTGGGTCATTAGATGCAAACTACTAGATTTAGAACAGATAAGCAATGAAGTCGGAACTCTCTCCAATCTCTTTTGATAGACCATGATGGAAGATAACATGTGTGTGTGTGTGTGTGTGTGTGTGTGTGACTAGGTCATATAGCTGTACAGCAGAAATTGACACATTATAAATGAACAATACTCAAATAAAAATAAAATTTAAAAAATTCTACAGGTCATTATGACATGCAGCCAGTATTATTAATCACTGATATAAGGTTTAAAAAGTTTCAACCTGTCTGCATAATTTGAACTGGATCTGTCTTAATTTGTTTGATTATCTCTTCTTCCATTATAAAACAACTGGCAAAATCTAAAGCCTGATTAATGCTCATGAGTCTTTTAAAGAACACAGTTGCGCAGCTCCAACCCTAGACATTTGGCTTCACCTAGTCTAGGGTGGAATCTAGCCATCTGTCTGGCTATGTAGCTATATAAGCCAACATTGTTGAGAACCATTGGTCTAAGAAGAATACAGTGAAGAGCCTGAAAAATACTAAAATTTATTTGAATTTTGAAACAAAGTTTGAATAAAGCACTATTAAGTCTGATTTTCAGCACTTTTTAGTTTTAACATTTTCCTCATCTGGTATTTAATTACATTAGCACTCTCTTTTATGAGGTTTTAACATAGAAACAGCTACCTCACAGTGTTTTCTTGAATGCTAAGTTGGATTGGTCAGGCTTGGAAAGAATTAAGAATAGTCCTAGAATATAGTAAGTTTCCAATTAAAATTCATTACTATGATTACTTTGGGGGTAATCATTTCTACTTTGGAGAGTTACAATGATTTAATTAGTGAATAAAGTACCTAAGAGTGCCTGGTGTATATTAAATGTTAAACAAATAATAGTTTTCTTAAGGGGATATTATTACTTTAATTTGTGGAATTAGTGGTAACATAATTCATGCTCTTTTATCTTCAGTATTTTTATTCTGAGGGCACATTTCCATTTAGCTCTGAGAAACATATCTACTACACAGCTAGGATAATCGAGTGATGCCATTGTCATTTAACAAAAGTATTACCAATTAAATCTTATTGATTAGTGCTATGTAAAACACTTCCTTCCTGAATTAATGAATAAAATATTTTCTAGATTAAGCATAGTAACGTTGCCAAAACTCAGCCTGTGTACTCTGTTGCCAAATAGAAACACAGATACAGAATTTATGGTGAAGCAGGGAAAAATAGCTTTTAGTGCTTTGCCAGACAAAGGAGGCCAGAGCAGGCTAATGTCCTAAAGACTGTGATTTCCTTTGGGGAAGATTGCAGGGAGTTTTATAGACTAAAGGGAGAAAAATAGGGTTTCATATAAGAACAAGGATTGGGACAAATATGCATTCTTCTTTCTTTGGGGGAACCTTGGTCATCAAAGCTGGTGTCAGGAGATCTTGGCCTGACCCTGGGGGTGGTCTTCTGGGTTATGGCATCTTAACTTTTCCTAGAATAACAATACTTGCAAAAAGGACATATTGATCAGAGATTAGAACAAACTAGGAAAGTTCTTGAAAAATATCTTGTGCTTATAATTTTTAACCCACAGGGAATTGTGCTCAAGGTGCCTAATCTTTAGCTTACAGGTGATTGTGTTTAGGGTGAGATCAAATTAAGCAGCACAAGGAAAGGCTCTAAACTCTTCAATTTTAAAGTATTCATTTTTGAAAGATATTTTAAGGTTTTATTGAAGGGTATTTTTTCTACAAGTTTGTGAAAGTATTCATTTCTAAAAGAAGCATAAGGAATATAACTTTTATCCTAAGTGTATAAGATGCCTACATCATCGTGCATATCCTTTGAAAGAGAACCAAGATTCTGCCCCAAGGCTGCACTATTTTTGCTTGACTGTCCCCTCCTTGTCTTTGAATCCTCTCCCCTCCCTTAATCAGCAACTGTCTGAAGCTTCCCCTTAGAACTCGGAGAAGGCCATGGAGGCTGAATGAGATCCACTTTCTAAAAACAAGAAATGGGGGACACAGAAAGACTTTTTACTTGGTTTCAATAATAGAACTGAAAAATTGATTCTAAATGAAATGTTCACCTTCCCTGGTCACATTAAATATTTAAAAAACTAAAGAATGATACATTTTAAAATTAAGACTAAAATGGTAAGTTAATATTTTTCCATAAGGGTGATTATTTTTTCCAGGTTATCAGAAAAATCTTCCAAAACTTGGAAAAAAATGACAAAATGGCAGGCAACATAGGTTTTCAGTGTCATATAGAGGCAAAAAAAGACAGGTTTTCTAGCAAATATAGTTATTTCAACTCATTGTCTAGTATTGATAAATTATCAGACTTACATAGTTCCTGTTGTGGCTCAGTGGTTAACAAATCCAACTAGGAACCATGAGGTAGCGGGTCTGATCCCTGGCCTTGCTCAGTGGGTTGAGGATCTGGCATTGCCATGAGCTGTGGTGTAGGTCACAGATACAGCTCAGATCCTGCATTGCTCTAGCTGTGGTGTAGGCCAGCAGCTACAGTTCCCATTAGACTCCTAGCCTGGGAACCTCCATATGCTGCTAGTGCGGCCCTAGAAAAAAGCAAAAAGACAAAAAAAATGATCAGACTTAGTAAAGTAACTTGTTAACATAGATTTTTTTTTGTTCCATAAAGAAACAAATTATTTCTATCTGTTTGAAAAGATTACATTTTATGACCTGTTGGACTTTGAGTAATTTTTATGTAACTCAGAAATTTTACCCTAATATTATTTGCAAATTTTTAGCTTTTGAAGTAAAGATTAAAATGTTTTTAACCTCATGCTTGTTCTCTAACCAATGGGGTAAATAAAATATTTCATATATATTCATTGCATATTTGTAGGAGAGTCATTTTTTTGACCTTCTTGAAAATTAGCCTTTAACAATTCTTCTTATCACTGTTTAGCTCTTGAAGGAATATGTGAGGTCCCCTCAGTTTCAGCTGAAGCCATATCTCCTTTTTCTCCCATTAGTGGGGTCTGGAAACACAAGGCCATTCTCCTTTTTGTTAAAGGCTTATTCAGAGGCTCCACAGCCTTCTCTTCAATGAACTGAATAAATATGGGATCTTTCCTCTTTCCCCCTTGGTTTTATTTTTGACTTTTTATATTTATGCTACCCTCTAGAGCTATGACTTAAAACTGGAAATATAGTTTGCTAAGGAGCCAAACTGTTAGGCATAATGGGAGACTGCAATAATTTAATTACTATCTGTTTCCTTGCTTTTTTTTTTTTTTTTTTGCTTTTTAAGGCCTCACTTGCAGCATAGGGATGTTCCCAGACAGACTAGGGGTCGAATTGGAGATGCAACTATCTGTTGGTCACAACCACAGCCACAGCAATGTGAGATCCAAGCCACATCTCTACAGCTCACAGCAACAATGGATCCTTAGCCCACTGAGTGAGGCCAAGGATCAAACCTGCATGAGTTGGTTTGTTACCACTGAGCTACAATAGGAACTCCCTTTTCCTTTGTTTTTAAAATCAAATAATAGGTCATTACCATGTATTGGTTGGCTTGTCTCCTCCCTTTTGTGTTTTTTACTTTCCTTCTGAAAGTGTGCACAGTCTGCATTTTTGCATCTTGCAATTCAACAATTTTTGCATAATTATTAACAACAAAGAAAGAAAAAATATTTAAAATGATTTATTTTTAAAACTTCCAAAGCACATTTTGCACTATCTGAAATTGTAATGTTTCATTCTCCTTGCAAGTGTATATTTTATTTTATTTTATTTTTATTTATTTATTTATTTGTCTTTTGGCCATTTCTTGGGCTGCTCTCATGGCATATGGAGGTTTACAGGCTAGGGTTCTAACCGAAGATAGAGCCACAGCAACGTGGGATCAGAGCCGTGTCCTACACCACAGCTCACAGCAACACCGGATCCTTAACCCACTGAGCAAGGCCAGGGATTGAACCTGCAACCTCATGGTTCCCAGTTGGATTTGTTAACTACTGCACCACAATGGGAACTCCCACAAGTGTACATTTTAAAAAATGATTTTATTGAAATATAGTTGGTGTATAAAGTTACATGTTATAGGTGTACAATACAGTGATTCACAATATTTAAATATCATACTTGATTTATAGTTATTATAAAATATTGGCTATATCCCCTGTGTTGTACAATATATAGCTTATTTTATACATAATAGTTTTTACCTCTTAGTCCCCTATCCCTATGTAAAGAAGATTAACTCCTTGCCTTTTTGTTTTATTTTTTGCTATTTGTATTATTACCCTTGCAAGTATATATTATTTTTAGTAAAGAAAATTAACTCATCTTTTTATGACATTTTTGTATTTTCATCCAAATTTTAAACATCATTTAAGTGGATTTGGGATTCTTCACCTCCTTTTCTGATTACAAAAGAATATGGGCAATTTATCTTTAAAAAATATTTAAGGATTCTTAATCCCATACCTCTATCTTGTCCCTCCCTCTTTTCCTCTCCCCACTGGTATCCTCTAGTTTGTTCTATCTGTGAGTCTGTTTCTGTTTTGTTTTATATAAACTATTACATATAAAATAAATAGGCAACAATGATATATTGTACTGGACAAGTAAATATAGGAATTATTTTGTAATAACTTTAAATAAGGTATAATCTATAAAAATATTGAATCATTGTACTATGCACCTAAAATTAACATAATATTGTAAATCAACTATACTTCAAAAAAAATTAAGGATCCCTAGATTTTTTTATTAAAACAATCTAATGATCTGATATAAATCAATATTAATTGCTGCCTGATTAACCTTAATTTCCATTGTCCCATGGCTTCTGGAAAATGTATTTGATTACATTAATAAACATACCTTTTTTAAGCATTATTTCTAGTTCTTATTTTGCACAGAGAGCTATTTGTTTAGATAAATAAATTTTGTGATTAAACTTCACATGTCCTTTGTGTTATAATTTCACCTTTTTTGCTCTATATTTCTATTTTTTTAACAAATACTATATTTGAATTGAAAAAGAGGAGAAGAGATCATAATTCCATTAAGCTTTTAAAAAAGCAGATCATTTAATGTTTAACATAACCATTTAAAGTCAGCACTAGTATCCCTATCTTGGAGATGAGAGAACTGAGACTTAGAGAAGGTTAAATAATATAGTAGATAGAGGAATAATTTTGCTGAATCAAAACAGAATTTTTGCCCTTAAAATTATTATAACTAGGTCATGAGTATTAAAAAATAAAACTCAGTTCCCTGATGACATAGTACATTAAGAATCTGGCATTGTAACTGCTGTGACTGGGGCCACTGCTGTGGTGCAGGTTTGATCTCTGGCCAGGGAATTTCTGCTGCTAAAACAAACCCAAAATAGAATAAAAATTAAAAATAAAAAATTCAACTGAGTAAATTTGATGATCTAATTGACTTTATTTAACAATTCATGAATTGAGTAATATCAATAGCAAATAGAAAAGAGTTCCAAAGAGTTACAGAAAAAGAAAGGTTTTTAAAGATGGAACAAGGAAGTGATAAAGAATTATTTCAGGCAGGCAAGGCAACTTTCCTTTGGAAGAAGGCAGGGGTTCATCTGACAGACTACTTCACAGGGGTTGGCCAGGAAATTCCATACTGGTTAAGATTATATTTCTAGGAGAGCATGAAACTCTAATTAGGTTAGTTATTAAATCTAGATTCCCCGGTGTGGGCCTTAGCATAGTGACTCCATTTTTGGCCTTTTTTTTTTTAAACATGGGTTAAGAGGTGGGGAGGACAATATTTTGGAAAATTAACTTTGGCAATGTGACCACAAAGTTGAAGGAAGAAACCACTGGAGACAATGAGTCATTTAAGATATTGATAACAATGAGGTAATGAAAATAGAGTAGAGGATATAGACTTAAGACACATTAATGACTTCAACATGACTAGATGAATAGGGAATGAGGGCTTAAATATTGCCTTATGAGAGTTAACTTGTGTTGCTAACTGAATCATGTGCAAAATAAACTCACACTATTCAAAGGTGATCTGGACCTACAGCATTAACATTGCCTAGAAGCTTGTTAAAAACACAAATTTCAAGGCTCCATCCCTGAACCATACTAGTGATTTGAAATAGGTCCACAGATTCTTCAACACCCTCTGTTTCTCCTACTCTTAAATATGGACCAATTTTGTGACTTGCTTCTAATAAAAAGATAAAATGCAGTAGTGATTGTATGTGACTTTAGAGACTAGGTCAGAAAAGGCTTCACAACTTCCTTCTTGCTCTCCTTTGGACCACTTGTCTGGAAGAATGGCAGCTGACATGTCATGAAGACATTTAAACAACCAATGGAAAGGCCCCATTTGATAAAATGATGAGTCTTTCTGCCAAAAACAAAAAAAAAATGATGTGACTAAACCATCTTGCCAGCATATTCTCTAGTCCAGTAATTCTTTGGATGACTGCAACCTCTGTCAACAGCTTGATTGTAACCTCATGAGGTACATAACTCCTAATTGACCTACCCTTGAATTCTCAATCTACAAAAGTTATTTAAGATAATAAATGCTTGTTGTCTTAAGCTGCTAAGATTTGAGGTAATTTAAATGCAATGATAGATAATTCATATCCACACTGAATTTGAATTTCTATTGATGGTGCCTTCCACATGGTTTAGGGAGTTCTCCAGGTGATTCTGATTCATAAAGTTTGAAAATCACTTATTGAAGGAAGACAGAATAGTAACCTATTTGAATATATTAACATTATCTGAGGAAAGACTGTGCAAAGCATGAGGAGTTAGTCACAGGGATAAAGCATGGCAATTATCATTCAAATACTTCCAGAGAAAAGAGAGCCTTTATTATCAGAAACTGAGTATTTCTCCTTCCAATGGTACAATTATTTGTAAAATGATGCAGAAAACTATTTAACAAATGATGTTGCGGCATGGGAGGATCCATACACAAAAATAAGAAATAATCTCTCACATTATAAATATAAACACATTCTATACGGACTAAGCCCCAAAGGTGAAGACAGTGTCATTTTTCTCTATCTATCTATTTATCTATCTACTATCTCTATGTCATTAAAATAGGGAAAGATTTAATAACAAATCACCAAAATATAAAATATAACCAAAAGGAATCATGAATGCAACATTGAAAATTAAGAAATTTTGAAAATGAAATCACCATAAACAAAAGGAAAGCCAAACCATGTAGTAGGATAAGCTATCTGCAAACTATTTAACCATGAAAGCAATTAATTTGGGAAGTATGGTGACTTACAAATTCATGAGAAAAGACAAAACATGAAGGTAGGGAAAACTATGGACAAACCTGGGAAAGAAGCAATTAAATTACAGAAATCCAAATAATCAGTGAACACATATTAATTTTTGAAATGAAGAATTTAAAAAATTTCACACACACCCTACAGACAAATTTAAAGTCTGGTAATACTAATGTTGAAGTTGTATAGAAATAATAAATATTATCTATTGCTAATGGGATTATAAATCAGAGAACTTGAAAATGCCTTATACAAATGATGATACCCATAAATTTTATCAAGTAATAATACTTGAGGGCTATAAACTCTTGTAAATACTCAAAGAAGACATGTATAAATGTGTACATACTATGTTGTTTGTATGAATGTAAAAGTAGAAATAGCCTAACTCTCCATCAATAGGATTATGGGTAAACAATAGTTTATTCTTATAGTAGAATATCATACAACCATTAAAATGAATAGATTATATCTATGGATATCAATGCAATTACATAACATAATTTTGAGGAGAAAATAGATTGCATGATTATGTTCACTGAGATTTAGTGATTGACTACTAATTCCAGATACTTTTCTAAAGACATTGTGTGTGTTAACTCATTTAATCCTTAAAACCTTATGAGGCAGATGGTATTATTAAGCCTATTTACATATGGGAGAATGGTCACATAAACTTAAGTAAATTATTCAAATTTATACAAATAGCAAGTATTGAATAAGAGATCTATCTTCCTTGTATATATATAATGTGTAAAATGATACAGATAGTACAAATAATTTATATAATTTTTAAAATACCAAAAAGCACCATCAGCAATTTTTAGCATATATAACTATATGAGAAATATATTTGAGAATGGCACATGCCAACATCAAGATCATGGTTTTATTTTAAGGAAAGGATGTGGGAAGTGTGCATGTGTGTGAGAGGTTTGTGATTTTTTTGAAGAGAAAATTAAGCAGAAATGGAAAAACTTATTTAAATGTTGTGATTATGTGGATGTTTGTTATATTATTTTTTTTAATTTTCTGTATGTTTTGAATCTTAAGGAGAAGAGTGGAGCATGTGTTACAGTTTTTTGGAGGGCTTCCTAAGAGGCAAGTGACTTGTTACTTACAAGGGAGCTTCTGTAACATTGTCAGCAGATTTGCCATCAGAAACATTACTGGCTAGAAGGAAGTGGAGTAATATATTTAAAGTGCTGAAAGAAAATGCCAACCAAGGATACAATGCCTCTCAAAAATGCCCTTCAAAAATAAAGGCAAAATAAAGAATTTCCCAGATAAACAAAAGCTGAGGGAGTTCACCACTAGACCTTCTTCACAAGAAATAATAATTTTAGTCCTGCAAATGGAAAAAAAAGGAAGCTAGACAGCAACACAAAAGTATATGAAAACATAAATCTTGCCAGTAAATATAAATATATATTAAAATACAGAATATTATAGTATTGTAGTAGTGGTGCATAGAGCAATTTTGATTCTGATATTAACTTAAAAAAAACAAAAGTATAAAATAACTCTAAAGCTATGAATGTATATACAATATATTAAGATGTAATTGTGACATGAATTACATGAATTGGTGGTGAGAAGATGTAAAATAATACAGTTTTGCTATATGATTGAAGTTATTTTCAGCTTAAAATATATTGTTAAAAGATGTTTTCTATAAGCTTCTCAATGAGCAAAAATAAGACACTTAATGAAGACACACAAAAGAAAATGAGAGGGAGTGATGTCATCTATGTCATCAAGATGAAGACATAGGTTGTTTCTGATTTTGCCTTCCCCTACCCTCTGCACAAAAAAAGAAAAAAAAAAACCTGACAACTATTCAAGATCACTGCACCACTGAGGGAATTCTAGAACATCAGAGTGAAGCTGAAGCAATGCCCTGAACCTCAGATACCAAAGCAAACTGCATTAGAAGGGCAGGAGAAGTGGCTACATGTTGACTGCATTGACCCTTCTTTAAGACAGTGCAGCACTGCAAGGAGAAGTTTCTCCTGAGTGTCCAGTTTCTCTGAGAAAAGAGAATCTAGAGGGGTCAACCAGCCCTCTCCAGCATTGTGGGTTGATATGCAAGAGCCCATATTCTGATGTTGTATTATAAGGATTACAGGGCTCAACTACTGTGATAAAAAACAAGGAAGCAATTTGCAACAACAAGCACATGGTATTTTGGCAGACCAAGTTCATATCTGCAGTCCCATGTAGAAATCCCAAACATCAGTTTACTCATCTGCAGAAACAAGTTGAGGATGCACTCTGATCAGGGAACTTGTCAGAGTGCAGATTTGCATGATGCAGATCCTCAGAAAAGGTATTTGGCCAGCCCTAGAGCCTAGTATGCCCACATTTAGGTAAGGAGCTAAATTACAGCCCTACCCACTGTGGAAAGTGTCATCAGACCCCATCTGAACAAAAGGGCTTATGACAACTTTTGGAAGCAGTGCAGACTAGGTGAGCAAGCAGAGATGATCACCCCCAGAGCAAAGATAGGTCCAGGTGTGTAGTTGTTCCCATGCTATGCATTGGCAGGGGAATGGATCTGCTACTAAGACTGAGTATAGCTCTCAGACTCTCCCAACTGGAGAAGTTGGTAAATCCAGAATAGCCTAGAGAAGACCCTCCTCCACCAAGCCAGGCTAGGGAAATAAGATTTATTCCCCTTCACTCTGGAGATTGTCTTCTAGCCCGTTATAATCAGAAGACCTCAAGACAACTCTTGGAAGTTCTGTGGCCCAGGGGCACTTGAGCCAAGAATTTTCAGAGCAAAGCCAGTGGCCCCATTCAGTCAAAAAACAGGAAGTGTGGTTCAGCTTGAGTTAATACCATAAATGAAGTGCTTTGTTGGCTTTAGAGTTATTTCTCCTGCTGTGTCTTGGATAGGAATTTAATTCATAGCTTCACTTATCACTGAAAACAGCCTTCAGCTTCTCCAACCATGAAACCAAACCAGAGGACAGGAGAAGATGCATAGCTCATTCAACAGCCCTATGTACCATTGCACTTAAACAGAAACTACATTGCATAGCTTCCATCTTCTGCAGAGCAAAACTTGTGGTCCCACTTGGCCAGAGAATTCAGCACAAAATCTGGCATGATTTGGGGCCCCAAACAGTGAGCTGTATAGGCTTTGGGTCTAATACTGCTGCCCTTCCAGGACAGGGAAGCTAATTCATAGCCCCATCTACTGTATATAGTACCCAGTCACAACTATATAATAACCCTGAACAGACAATCCAGGCAACTGCAGAGCCCACTCTACAGTCTAATTTGGAAGCCTGCATTTCTATCCAACTCTTCTCAGCCAGTGGCACACTTCCCATCCCCATGCTCAGAGCTTGAACATTTGGCTTGTCCCCAAATAGATCATAATAGCCGGCCCTACTTGACCACTTGTATCTGCCAAAGTAACCCTATTAGGTCTGAAAGAGGAGCTCAATTACTCAAATGCACAGATAAAAATGTTAGAAATCAAAGATCACATATATTAGGTAAATTTGACATCACCGAAAGAACATAATAAAGTTCCAATAACAAACCCTAAAGAAAAGTAGATCTATGAACTGTCAGAAAAAGAATTCAGAATAATCCTTTTAAGGAATTTTAGTGAAAACATAGACAGAAAATTAAACAAAATTAGGAAAACAATGGCATGAACAAGATAAGAATTTCAACAAGGAAATGCCAAATATATATATAAAAAAATCATACCATGCATCTTCTCTGATTCCAATGGCATGAAACTAGAAATCAATAACAAGAGGAAAACTAGAAAATTCAGAAGAACATGATAATTAAACAACACTCTCCTGAACAATCAATGAATCAAGAAGAAATTAAAGGGAAAATGAAAATTTTTTGAGACAAATGAAAATGGAAACACAGCATACCGGAACTTATGGGATGCAGCAAAAGCAGTCTTAACCATTTACAGCAATAAACACCTACCTTAAGAAGCAACAAAAATCCCAAGTAAACAATCTAACTTTACACCTTAAGAAACTAGAAATATAAGAACAAACTGAGCCCAAAGTTTGCAAATGAATGATAATAAAACCAGAGAATAAATTAATGAAATAGAAAACAGAAAAATAATAAAATGATTAACCAAACTATGAGTTGGTTTTTTGAAAATATTAACAACACTGACAAACCCTCAGTTAAATTAACCAAGGAAAAAGAGCAGAAATAAATTAAAATAAAAATGAAAAAGGAGATATTACAACTGATTTTACAGACATACAAAGGATCATAAGAGCCAAAAAACTACACCACCCTGAATACATGAAAAAAATCTTAGAAATATACAATTTACCTGGACTGAATAAGTAAAAAATAGAAAATCTGAATATTCCAATTACTGGTAAGGAAATTGAATCAGTAATCAAAAATCTCCCAGGCAAGATAAGTCCAGGGTTGAATGGCTTCACTGGTGAATTTTACCAAACACTCAAGAAGAATGAATACTAATCCTTCTCAAAATCCAAAAAATGAAAGAGGAAGGAGCACTCCCAAGCTCATTTTACAAGGCCAAATTTATCCTGATACCAAACCAGAAAAAGACACTATTAGAAAAGAAAACTATGGGACAATATCTCTAATAAATATAGATGAAGAAATTCTCAATAAAACACTAGCAAGCCTAATGAAGCAACATTTTAAAAGGATGCAGTGTAGTTCAACATACAAATCAATTGATAAATCTCATTAATAGAATGAAAGAAACAAATCATATGATCATCTCAATAGATGCAGAAAAACATTTCACAAAACTCAACATCCATTCATAATAAAAACTCACAACAAAGTAGCCCATGGAAGGAATACATTTCAACATACATGACAAGCCCACACCTAACATAATATACAACAGTGAAACATTGAAATTTTTTTCTTTAAGACCAGGAACAAGAAAAGAGTGCTGATGCAGTGGCTGCTGCGAGAGGTCGGTACACAGCAACTTTCATGAGGCATTATCTGCTGACTATCCAAGATACCTACTGCCAGGTGTAGGCCTACAGCCACAAGGTGGGCATGCTGCGCATTACCAACACTACTGGCAGCAGTTGCTACTGGACCCTGCAGCACCTCACTGTTGCCAGAGGTCACACTTTCATCCTTGTCTACTCTGTCACTAAGAAGCAAATACTGGAGGAGCTGAATCCTTCTATGAGCTGATCTTTGAGATCAAAGGCAACAATCTGAAAAAGTACCCAATCATCCTGGTGAGCAACAAGTGTAATTAGAGCTGCCAGGAAGTGAATGAGAATGTGCATTGGAGTGGAATTGCACCTTCCTGGAGACTTCTGCATAGATAAATATCAATGTGCAGGAGTGATTGCTGAACCACTAGAAAAATCCCACTGCAGGTGCTCAGCCTTAGAAGAAATCCCAGATCTTCAATACTGCCAAGAAGCTGTTAGGAAAGTGCATCATCATGTGAGCCTTGGGTCTCAGGAGCCCAACCTTCTTCAGTGTGCCAAAAACATGACCCTATCTCATTGTGATGTGTCACATGTACATGACTGATTTTGTGTTGTGTTTTGGATTGTAACAATTATATGTCAATAAATGTTCCCTGTGAGTTAATAATGTTTCCTTTTTCCAGGCAAGATAATTCAAATTATTAAAATATTGACATTAGAGGAGGAGAGGAAAAAGGAACATGATGAATGTAAAGGACAAGACTTGGGCAGACTTTAGAGATTAATGTTTGAGAAATAATGAAATAACAAAATGAAAGATGCCATTGCTCTCCTTATAATCCTATTGTTGTGCATTATTTTTAAACATTTCAAGTCCTGTAAATGTCTAATATCTTCCCATTGTATATTTAATTGTTAAGAAACATGTTTTGCAACAAAAGCTTTGAGAGATGACTGTGAGATAGATTTACTAAACATGATAAATAAATGAATATTCTATAGCTGATCAGTGAGGATAGTAGCAGAGAAAACTGAAAGTGGAACTTAATATATTCCAGTTGTTTCCTAAGTGATTTAAAAATTTTGACCTAAATTGAGAACTATGTCTAGTCACTTATGATAGAGCATGATAATTTAGAAAAAAGAATCTATACATGTATGGTTAACTGGGTCACCATGCAATACAGTCAAAAATTGACAGAACACTACAAAAAAGATACAAATAAAAAAAAACAAAAATCATTAAAAAATAACATTTCTGAAACCACAAAACAATCAAGTCCCACTTTACAAAAATAAAATAAAATAAAATAAAATATCATTGATTTATAATATTCCTTCAATTTCTGCTCTACAGCAAATTGACCTAGTCATACATACATATGTACATTCTTTTTTCACATTATCCTCCATCACGCTCCATCATAAGTGACTAGATATAGTTCCCAGTGCTATACAGCAGGAGTAAATTAACCATATTTTAATAAAACATTATTTAGGAGTTACCATTGTAGCACAATGGTGATGAACCCAACTAGTATCCATGAGGGCACAGGTTTGATCCCTGGCCTCGCTCAGTTGGTTAAGGATCTGGCATTGCCATGAGCTGTGGTATAGTTTGCATATGTGGCTCAAATCCCACGTTGCTATGGCTGTGGCATAGTTACAGCTCTGATTTGACCTCTAGTCTGAGAACTTCCATATGCTCTGTGTGAGGCCCTAAAAAAAAAAGATGTTAACTCTATAGTCAGAGAGTTTTTTAGAAAATTATAGAACAGACAAAATTAATTAATGTTATAGAGTGAAATAAATAACTTGTATAAGTTATGTACATCAATTGTTTATACAGTGAGACTAAGTTCACTTTAGAAACAATGATGAGGAGTTCCCGTTGTGGTGCAGTGGTTAACGAATCCGACTAGGAACCATGAGGTTGCAGGTTCGGTCCCTGCCCTTGCTCAGTGGGTTAATGATCTGGCGTTGCTGTGAGCTGTGGTGTAGGTTGCAGACGCAGCTCAGATCCCACGTTGCTGTGGCTCTGGTGTAGGCCGGGGGCTACAGCTCCGATTTGACCCCTAGCCTGGGAACCTCCATATGCCACGGGAGTGGCCCAAAGAAACTGCAAAAAGACAAAAAAAAAAAAAGAAAAGAAACAATGATGAGAAGACAAAATGACCTACAAGAATGCATAAGTGATCTGGAAGATAGAATAATGGAAATCACACCATCAGAAGAGAAGAGAGAATAGAGAAAGAAAAATGAAAAAAGACAACATATGTGATCTTTAAGATAAAATCAAGCATGCCAACAATCTCATTATAGGGGTTTCAGAAGGAGAAGAAAGAGATAGAATATATATTTTAAGAAATTATGGCTGAAAATTTCCCAAACCTAAAGAGGAAAACAGATATCCAGGTACAAGAATCACAAAGGGTCCCAAACAATATGCACCCAAACAGACCCAAACCAACAGTTATCATAATTAAAATATTAAAAGTTAAATATAAGCAGATAATTATAAAGGCTGCCAGAGAGAAAGAAAGAATCATATAAAGGGGAATCCCCATAAGGCTATCAGCTGATTTCTTTGCAGAAACTTTGCAGGCCAGAGGGAGTGGCATGATATATTCAAAGAGCTGAAAGGAAAAATATTTTTAACTTAGTATAGTCTATCCAACAAGATTATAATTTAGGGTAGAAGAGATAATGAACTTCTCAGACAAGCAAAAACAAATAATTCAGCAATACTAAACATATCCTAAAAGAAATGTTGAAGGTTCTTCTCAAAATTGAAAAGAAGTAAGAATATACAGGAAAGTGAAAATCCCAATAGAAAAGATAAATATACAGTAAAGATTGATGATTGCTTAAATAAGCCATATGTAGTTTAAAAGATAAAAATTTGTAAAATCAATTATAACTACAATAAACAGTAAAGGGATAAGCATGAAGATATAAAATATAAAAAACACAAAAATTGGAGAAGGCAGGAAAAAATGTAGAAATTTTTAGAATGTGTTTGAACTAATATGACTATCAGTTTAAATCAAATAGAAATAATTATGACTCAACATATATGAATCCCATGGCAATCACAAATCCACTGATAAAAACCAGAAAGAAAGGAATCCAAGCATACTAAAAGATGAAATCATCAATACAAAATGAGAGAAATAAAAAGAAATGAACAGAGAAGAAATAGAAAAACAACTGGAAAATAAGTAATAAATGGCAATATGGCCATACATATCAATAATTAATTTAAATGTAGGTGGGCTAAATGCCTCAATCAAAAGACATAGGTGTGTTGCAATTTATGTTAGAGTGTTCTATGTTTTCCTCTAGGAGTTTTATAGCATCAGATCTGGCATTTAAGTCTTTCATTCATTTTGAGTTTATTTTTTATATAGTATTGGAGAATGTTCTAATTTTATTCTTTTATGTGTAGCTGTCCAGTTTCTCTAGTACCACTTATTGAAGAGATTATCTTTTCTCCATTGTATATTCTTGCTTTCTTTGTCATAGATTAATTGACCATAAGTTCATGGTTTATTTTTTTTGCTATCCTGATTCATTTATCTATATGTCTGTTTTTGTGCCAACACTATACTGTTTTGATTCCTGTAGCTTTGTAGTATAGTCTGAAGTCAGGGAACAGGATTCCTCCAGCTTTGTTCTTTCTCAAGATTGTTTTATCTATAAGAAAAGTTATAAAAATTATTCTAGTTCTACAAAGAAGTCACTATTATTTTGAAAGGAATTGCATTGAATCTGTAGCTAGCCTTGGGCAGTATAGTCATTTTAACAATATTAATTCTTATAATCCAAGGATATGGTATGTTTTTCCATCTGTTTGTGTCACCTTCAATTTCTTTCATTAGTGCCTTGGAGTTTTCAGAGTACAGGTATTTTGCCTCCTTAGGTAAGTTTATTGCTAGGTATTTTATTCTTTTTTGAGGTGATGGTAAATGGAATTGTTTCCTTAATTTCTCTCTCTCATACTTGGTTGCTAGTGTATAGAAATTCAACAGATTCATGCATATGAATTCTGAAGCTTGAAACTTTACTGAATTCATTCATGAATTATACTAGTTTCTCAGTAGTGTCTTTTGGATTTTCTATGCAAAGTATCATGTCATCTGTAAACAGTGACACTTTTCCCTCTTCGTTTCCAGTTTGAATTCCTTTTATTTCTTTTTCTTTGATTGCTGTGGCTAAGTCTTCTGGGTATGTATCCAAAAACAAGCAAGCAAACAAAAACACTAATTCAAAAAGATACATGCACCCCAATGTTCATAACAGCATTATTTACAATTGCCAATATATAGAAGCAAGCTGAGTCCATTAGCAGACAAATGGATAAAGATGATGTTGTATATACTACTTGGCCATAAAAAAGAACAAAATTATTGTCATTTTCAGCAATATGTATGGACTTGGAGGACCTTATGCTAAGTGAAATAAATCAGACAAATACTATATGATATCACTTATAGGTGGAATCTAAAAATACAAAAAACTAATGAATATAAGAAAAAAATCAGACTCAGATATAGAGGAAAAAATAGTGGTTACCAATGGGGGGGCAAATAGGGTAAGGGGAGTGGGAGTTATAAACTATTGGGTGTAAGATAGGCTACAAGTTTATATTGTACAACATGGGACATATAGTCAAATTTTGTAATAACTATAATGGAGTGTAAGCTTTTTATTTTTTGCTTTTTTTAGGACCACACCCATGGAAGTTCCCAAATTAGGTGTTGAATTGGAGCTACAGCTGCCAGCCTACACCACAGCCACAGCAACATGGGTTCCAAGCTGTGTCTGTGACCTATACCACAGCTCGTGGCAATGCCAGATCCTCAATCCACTGAGTGAAGCCAGGGATCAAGCCCACATCTTCATAGATAATAGTTGTATTTATTTCTGTTGTGCCACAGTGGGAACTCCATGGAGTGTAACCTTTAAACATCTTATAAAATTAAAAAAAAATGAAGACAACAAAGCCAAAAAAAAAAAAAAAACACTTACTCACATAAACACATTCTGTATATGGCACCATTCCCAGTCAAGAGAAATATAAACAAATGTAAAGATGCAGATTACAACATAACTGCATAATTAACTATAGTATCACTCCACTACTGGGATAGTTTGTAGCTACCTCCTATTGCTATTGCAGTGTGCTCAAGTGTTGAAAATATTTGCTTAGATTGTGTGATGCTAATCATCGTCTGTGAGCAGTTCATCTCCAGTAAATTGCATATTACAGTAAAAAGTGATCTCTTATGGTTCTCATGTATTTTTCTTTGTGTTTAGTTCAATACGCTAAACCTTGAATAACATGATGGAACCCATATGAGGTGCCACTAATGGTGCTGGAAATGCCCCTAAGAAGAAAAAATCATGATGTTACAAGGAGAAAGTTGAATTGCTTGATATATGCCAAAGATTGAGGTCTGCCATTTCAACATATATAAATACAGTGTAAGAACTACTGTAAAAAAGAAAAGTAAATTTGTGAAGCCATAACTGCAACTACACCAGCAGGGACAAAAACCTTGCACTTTTGGCAATTTTCATATTGAAAAATGCAGGTTTCATGTGCACACAGGATTGTTGTAAGAAAGACATACCTAGAGACTGTGATATGATTTGAGAAAAAGTGAAGTCATTGTATGACAACTTAAAGAAAAAGGAAGGTGAATAAAGTTGAGAATTTAATGCCAGCCAAGGATGGTTTGATGATTTTAGAAATAGATTCAACTTTTTAATGTCAAGTTAACAAAGAAGCAGTTTCTAACAACCAAGTCAGCAGATGATTTCCCAGATGTCATTATGAAAATCATTTAGGAGAAAGGATATCTGCTTGAACATGTTTTTAAAATTATTTCTTATTAAGTTATAGTTAATTTACAACGTTTCTTTAATTTCTGTTGTATAGCAAAGTGGTTTTTTTTTTTTGCCTTTTTGCCATTTCTTGGGCCGCTCCTGTGGCATATGGAGGTTCCCAGGCTAGGGGTCAAATCGGAGCTGTAGCTGCCAGCCTACACCAGAGCCACAGCAACGCGGGATCTGAGCCACGTCTGCAACCTACACCACAGCTCACGGCAATGCCAGATTATTAACCCACTGAGCAAGGGCAGGGATCGAACCCACAACCTTATGGTTTTTAGTCAGATTCATTAACCACTGCACCACGACAGGAACTCGGTAAAGTGTTTTTTAATGCAGACTCTTTTGGGAAAAAATGCCACAAAGTGCTGAGACTAGCTCAGCAGGATGGGGCTGAAGAATGGGTGCTGTGGAACTTAAAGAAAAAAGTTAACATAAAGTAAGACACAGAGACAGGAAAGGTGGGAACCAGGGGACCCAAGGTCTCTGGAACCAAGAGCCCTGCCTCAAGAAACCACACCGCTTTTATATTATTCTTTTGATGAGATCACATAAGGAGGGGCTATGGGTGGATGATCAAGCAAGATTGGAAAAACATGTCTCGTGACATCTCCCCCTTTTTGTTTTTGCAGGAGGACAAAAATAGATCTTGCAACTTCTTTTCTTCATTACTTCTTAAATCACTCGCTTCATGCATCTACATACAGAACATGAATCCAAGTTAAGTCTCACGTGGAACTCCTTGGGCTTCAGCTGTGCTTAGATTGACCAGTTTCCAAGGGTGGCCAGAGCAGGGCTCAATCCTCTTTGACGATGGTGAAGGGAGTCTGTGGAACTTGACCATGAGGGGATTTCTGAGGTGCTGTACAGCCTCCCAGGTGTCCATGTCAGATGCGAATGCAGACTTCTTGACTATGATGTGGTAGCAGAGGATGGTTCCATGGGGTAATAACTGTAAACTTTATAGCAGTTGGGGTTCTATGTGACCCTTAATTTACAAATGTTAATCAATAGCCACATCAAAGAATGTATCAAAGCCCGTATTCTCAATCCCCATCCCTGAGTTGGAGAGTCTAACTGTGGGAAAAGGGGCGATGACTGCTCTTCTTCCTGCTGAAAAGGGGCATTGTTAGGGAAAGCAGTTAGGTCTCCACTCATGGGATGGTCAAGTGAGCCTTGATACATTGCTTTGGATACCCCTTCTATCAACATTTGAACATTTATAGCTCTTAATCAAGATGTAATGAAGCAAGAAATACAATTAATTATACAGGGTCTGAATAAAAGGATCAAGATCACAATGAATATGGTGAAAGAAATTATTTTCACCAGGAGGAGGAGGAGGTCAGCTGGTTCCACAGGGCAGCTCCAAAAGCTAGAGCTGGATAGGACAGCTCATGAATCTACTGATGAAGATCTAGCAGGGAATGAGACACATTCTGTGAACAATCAGGAATACAACATTTAGATTTTATAATAGCAAGGCCTAGTCAAGGAAATGCTGAAAAAAAAGACACTTTTTAAATCTAATCCATCAAAGGCAGGCATAAACCTTGACTAGGCTCCATTGGCATATACCCCCCTTTTTATTTTATTTGCTTTTTTATTTTTGGGGGCATTCTATTAACCATGGTCTATGAAGTAACAGATTGTGGACTGAAAGGAAATGATATATTGTTCTGATTAACCTGATACTTTCCATGAGCTTCTGCATTAATCACCAGGTTTTAATACTAATAGGAGAAGCTTTACATTTGACTGACATACACTATTATTTTGCTCATAGTTAACATACTGCACTAAAATAAAATGTGAGGGATTGCCGAGTAGTTATGTTGTGAGCCATACAGGAAGTCCTCCATTGCCATGTGAATTGAGGCTTTAACCTCTTACAAAATATCTCTTTCTAAAAGAGAAGTTGGACTCTGGAACAATCAGAAAGGCATTGAGAAAAGAAAATGGATTCCCAGTCACAATTCAAATGTTGTGTAAAAATTTTGTAGCCAGCTTGCCAGGAACATGAATGTGGCAGATTCATGAGGGAGGGGCCCAGGATTGGAGAGGAGGACTGAAAAGTGGATCCAGTATTCAGGAGGAAGTTAATAGGCTGTCTTCCTACATTTAGAGTCACTCAGGTCTCCTGAGTGGTGATAAGGACAGAAGCCATTGTGGAAATGTCCCATCAGTCTTGATCCTGGGCCTGAGGGGTCCACCACAGAGACCTTCATCTTCAGGGGCAGTCCCTCTTCCAGTGATCTCAACATATGGGGCACAGCTGAGTCTTGGGGCATTCCCATTTAAAGGATCCCTCTTTTCCACAGAGGAAATAGGCTCCAGGCATAGGTCTCTGCCCTAGTCCTCTCACCTTGGAAACTCCCAGGTTGACTCCCTGTAGCACTATAACTAGAGCCTCAGCCTTTTCTCTGTCTCTCATTCTCCTTTCATTCTTCCAGGCCCTGATTATAACATACTTGAGTTGCTACTCTGAGGAGGTGCTCCAGGTCCTGATCATGGCCAAAAGCCAATTTTTGGAGCTTTACTCCATATATCCAGCACCAACTGAGCTATGAATTTATTAAGAATTATTTGGCCCTCCATTGTTTCTGGGTTCCTTGGTATATGTTTTCTCAATGCCTTTCTTAGTCTTTCTAAGAAAGTTGATGGACTCTCTTGTTCCCCTAGAAAACCTCCAATAGTTTTTAATGGGCCTTACTTGTGAGGTTTTTAATCCCTCTACTATATAAGTAACAAAATGATTTCTATGCCAATTGTGGTTATCTCCCTCATCAACAGACCAACTGGGATCACTCATAGAAACCATCTGACACCCTGTGGGGAATTTTGTTTTATCTCTTCTAATTTGCCTCTGTCATTTATAGCATCATTCCCTTCATCTTCCCCAGCTTTGATTTGAGCAGTTTCGAAGACTTTATGTATATATTTTTTTTCCTCAAGCCAATGTCTGTTTTAGTAATAACACGATGTCCTTCCAGGCTAACTCAAAGGACTGTGTGAGACCCTGAAAGACAGTGACATCACAAATGTCTCTTAATTTGTTCCCATGATGTTACACTAGAATTGTACTCATAGGGAGTAACACAATATGAAAGATTAATTAATTCCTTTTTTGACTCTTCATAAGTATAATTTCCATCCCAGATTTAAATATTTTTAAAGTCAAGAGGAATTTTTTCACAAGTAAATTTGAAGCTTGCTATTATCAAATTCAGGATAGGGACGCATAAGGCCTGAATCTTTCCAACTTATGGGGCTTTGGCTTTAGTTATTTTATTGTTGTTGTTGGCCTGATTGGCTGGAGACTGTCCAAGAGGGTAATTCATTAACAGAACACAGAGGTTGATAGCCCATACAGAGATGAATCAGCTTCCTCTTAGGAGACCAATCCCAAATAGTTCCATTGGAACCATTAAGCAGTAGGACTCCCTCCATTGCCCTGCATATATTCCAATGAATTTGATTTTTCATTCTCTTGAAGGTACATAAAGTCCTGTCAGGCATCCCCATATTAACTGGTTTCACCTGATGGTAAGCAAAACTCCAGCCTGTAATTATTTGGAGTGAGAGGCTTTCCTTCTCTCTTCTGTAGATTTTCAGCTCCTTGGGTTAGATGTTTGATCTGACCCCAAGTGGGAAGATGAGCCCTTATCATCCTCCCTCTGGGGTCTGGAGTCGAGGGATACTTCACAGGCTGGCTCATATGGTTTGATTCTTCTTGATGGAATCCAAACAGGTTATAATCCATGACCTGGTGAAACACAAGCATATCCCCTACACCACGTAATAAGTTTTCCGGGGACCAGAAGTTTGTTAATGGATCCTACCACCAAATCAAGGGCTGCTAAGCCTGAGGAAAGTTAATCTTATTTTGTTCTGTATTAAAATGTCTCTCTGCAGCCGTTTTTTCATCAGAGGCCAAATTTAAAAAAATTAAAGTGAATAAGGTTTTATTTAAAAAAGTGTTTGTTGTGACTTAACTATTTCTGTGTTTTTGATTTTGAAGAGCCTGTTTTTTGTTTTTTTGTTTGTTTGTTTTTGAAGAGCCTGTTTTACATATAAATTGGCTCATTCCACAATAGCCTGTCCTTGGGGGTTGTAAGGGAGACCAGTGGAGTGAACAATATGCCATGTATCCAGGAATGTTTTAAGTTGAGAACTGATATAAGCTGGACCATTATAAATTTTAATTGCTTGTGGCAGGCCCATAACTGCAAAACAAGCAAGTAAATGATGAATAACATGTTTAGCAGATTCACCAGATTGAGCAGTAGCCCAAATAAATTTAGAGCAAGTGTCACATACATGAATAAATGACAATTTTCCAAAAGTTGAATAATAACATCCATTTGCCAGAGAGCATTTGGGACAAGTCCCCTAGGGTTAACTCCAGGCACAGATTGAGAAGGATTGTTAGTAATTTGATATGCAGGATATTGATGGACAATCATCCTAGCTTTAGCCCATTGTTATTCCAAATCTTTTTAAGAATCCAAACATTTACATGTGTTAAATCATGAAAATGTTGAGCTTCTTGTAACACAGGTGTTACTAAGCAGTCAATTTCTTTATTTCCTGCAACTAGAGGCCCAGGTAAATTAGTATGTGCTCTGATATGAGTAATATAAAGTGGACATCTTCTTTCCCTTACAACAGTTTGTAATTCTGTAAACAAGTCAAATAACAACATAGGTAAATTTTGTTTAATGGTAGCAGTTTCAATCATTTTGGCAGCATGAACTACATACTCATGCTACTATTTATAGGCTCAGGATAGTCCCTCAAGGCATGGATTACAGCAGTTAGTTCAGCCTGTTGGGCAGAAAGGCCAGGAATTTCTATAATTTTAGATTGATTAGCCATATATCTGGCCTTCCCTTTACTAGTTCCATCAGTAAAGATCACGGGGGCTTCAATGATGGGTGAATCCTTCACCTTTTTTGGAAGAATCCATTGAATTCGCTTTATAAACTGTAAAATAGGGTTTTTTGGATAATGATTATCTATTGATCCCACATAATCTGCAAAGGCAATTTGCCAACCTATATGGTTTTGAAAACAATTTTGGATTTCCTTAACAGTTAAGCTAACAATTACATGATTCAAATCTTTTCCGGACATTTGTACACAAGGAGTACAACCTTTTAGAATAAGTTGTGCCATCAGGTCCATGTATGGAGACAAAGATTTTGTGACATTATTGGGAAGAAAAAGCCTCTGTCCCCCTGACAATTACTGGAAAGGCTAAATGTATGGTATCTGAATCGCCTTCCCTTCAAGCCTGTAATATCCCTTGTTGAATGGATGATAGATGGTGTTCAGGGATAACAGTCATTTTCTTTGCAACCCTAGAAGTAGAGGCTTGACAAGTCCTCCTCATCACCTCACTCCTAATAGGAGGCAATTGAGGAATATCAGAATCAAAAATTGGAGCTGAAGGCTCAGGAGCCAAATATTCTCTATGATAATTTTGCTCAGGGACTGCATATGTAGGTTCCTCCAACAAAGGTGTAAACTCCCTTTCTTCTTCGTCCTCTAAGTCCTCTGTGGTCTGTAGAGGTTCTAAAACTGATTTAATTAAGCTCCAAGTACTCCAAATAGACACAGGACTTGGGATGCCCTCATCATGTAATATCCTAAGTTCCGTTCCTACCGTTTCCCATATCTTGAAATCTAACGTTTCTAATGTAAGAAACCAATCGCAGTATTTCTCAATAGTCTGAAAAAGTTCCAAAAGCTTACTTTCACTTGTTTTTGCATCCCCCTTTTTAAGGAGTTGTCCTAACAAACAAATGTGAGGACTATGGTTTCCTGCAATTACCTTATTTCCCATGTTACCCCATAAATACCTGAGAGAGGGAACGTATACACAAGATTTCTTTAGCATGGACATGCAAAATTCCTCCCTTCTTCTCAGGGCTACACAGCGCTTCCCAGTGAATAAAGATTCCGCTGTCGTTGCGGTCCTTCGTTCCTCGTGCCTGCCCCATGTTGGGTGCCACTTGCCGAGACCAGCTCAGCAGGATGGGGCTGAAGAACAGGTGCTGTGGAACTTAAGGAAAAAAGTTAACAAAGTAAGACACAGAGACAGTAAAGATGAGAACCGGGGGACTCAAAGTCCCTGGAACCAAGAGCCCTGCCTCAAAAAACCACACCGCTTTTATATTTTTCTTTTGATGAGCTCACGTGAGGAGGGGCTATGGGTGGATGATCAAGCAAGATTGGAAAAACATGTCTCGTGACAACAAAGGATGCTTGTTAACAAGGAAGAGAGGAAAATATCAGGATTTAAGGCATAAAGGGATAGGCTAACTCTACTGTTTTGTGCAAATGTAGTCTGGTTTATGATCAGAATTCCCCTTATATATAAAACCACTAAACTCCAAGCCTTGAAGGGAAAAGATAAACACCAGCTGCAAGTATTTTGTTCATACATAAAGAAGACCTGGACAACAAGAACACTTTTTCTGGATTGGTCTTTTCACGCTTTATCCCTCAAGTCAGGAAATGTCTTGTTAGTAAGGAATTGCCTTTTAAAATTTTTGATATTGGACAATGCCTCTGGCCACCCAGAACCCCTTGAGTTCAATACTGAAGGTGTCTAAATGGTCTACTTGCCCCCAAGCACAATGTATCTAATCCAGCCTTTAGATCAGAGGGTCATAAGGACCTTTCAGACTCACTACACACAGTGTTCTATGGAAAAGAGTTTCAATGCTATGGAAGAGAACTCTAACAGAGAACATCATCAAGGAAGGATTACACCATTGAAGATGCCCTGAAGAAACATGAAAATTATCAATTCTGAAAAAATTAATTCCTCCTGGAGAAAACTGTATCCAGATATTGTGCATGACTTCACAACAGAGCCAAGATTTACAACAGAGCCAATCAAAGAAATCATGAAAGAAATTGTGGTTATGGGAAAAATGAAAAAAAAAAATTGCGGTGGTGAAAGATTTCAGTTTGTATGGATATAGGAGAAATTGAGAGCATCTCTGAAATGAAGATGACTTGATTGAGATGAATGCTTCCAAACCAGTGCCAGATAATGAGGAAGAAGACTTAGAAAAAGCAGTGCTAGAAAGAAAATTCATGTTAGACTATCTGGCAGAAGGGCTCCAGTTATTCAAGATTGCTTTTGACTTCTTTTATGACATGGACCCTTCTATGATAAGGTCACTGGAACTGCTTTAGTAGCAAATAGTGGAAGAAGGATCAGTACCATATAGAAATAGTTTTGGAGAAATAAAAAAGCAAAAAATAAGAATTTACAATGTATTTCCATAAAATTTCAACAAATATGCCTGCCTCTCCTTTCTCCCTTCCATGTCCTCCCACCTCTTCCACCTCTGCCACCCTGAGACAGCAAGGCAATCTTTCCTTTACCTCTTTCTCAACATGAAGATGATGAGGATGGAGACCTTAAAGATGATCCGCATCTACTTAATGAATAGTACATAATCATTGTGCTTTACAGTTAATAAATTTATCAGTTGTGTATATTTGAGTCTTCATGTGAAAATCTAATAATTGTATGGCAAAAACTGTATGAGACTTTTTGTGTCAGCATTATCACCCAAGTATTCATCATGTAGAACATCCTACACAAGACTTGTACTGAAGTGGACAGCCTATTTATACTTACATAGGCATAAGGTAAGTGATATTTAATATTGAATTAATAGTGTGTTAATTTTCTTATTGTCTTATAGCACCACTTTAAAAAATTACATTACTTACAGTATGCCTCTCTCTTTTTTGTGATTGGATAAACTGCATATCAGTCTATTGTTCCAGGTAAACTGTTTTTTTAAAAAATGTAACACTATTTCCATTATGGCATTATGAATATAACCATAATAACATGTGCCATAAAAATTTTATAATGAATAATTTATTATTGTACAGACTAGGCTATTGTGAAGCAATTATATCCATTACACTAGGTTACAATAAAGCATACTGCTGCTTCTTTGTTATCAATGCATAAATCATTACATCTATAAACAAATATGAATTGATTTTTCACATCATCTTTTCATTTTTATATCTGGTGTTAATAATACATATAATATCTAAAGTGTTTGTATCATATAAGACAATATTAATATGGGTGCTGACAGGTAATTCATCTTTTAAACAGACAATGTAAACTTTAGGTATCAATAAAAACAGTACAGTATTATAAATATATTTTCTCTTCCTTGATTTTGTTAAAAACATTTTATTTTATCTAGCTTACTTTATTGGAAGAGTACAGTATACAATACATATAACATACAAAATATGTGTTAATTGACTGTTTATGTAAGCCTTTTGGTCAACAGTAGGCTATTAGTAAAGTTTTTAGGAGTCTAAAGTTATAGTCAGATTTTTTATTGTGTGGTGTGTTGATGCCCCAACCCCCTTATTGTTCAAGGGCTTAATGTATCCTACTCTGGTGTGAGATGTTGTTATTGGGGAAAACTGTGTATATGTGGTGGTAGGGGTAGCTGGGAACACTATGCTCAATTTTGCCATGAAGTTAAAACTCCTTTAAAAAGTAAAGTCTACTGAAAACATTGTCTCAATTTTAACGAATGTACCACACTAATGCAAAATATATTAATAATAGGGAAAATTCTATATGGAGCAAGGGATATGAGAACTTTGTACTTTCTGCTCAAAACTTCTTTAAACCTAAAACAGCTCTACAAAATAAAGTATTAAATGTGTGTGTGTGTGTGTGTGTGTGTGTGTGTGTGTGAATATATATATATATATATATATATAAGCATTATACTGTAACAGGAAATTAACCATCCACTCAGTATTTTTATAGCATAAATCTAAATTCATGAACTTGGGTCCATTGAGATATTGTGATCTACATATGTAAAGAGACTTTATCCTTATGGGGGCTGGAAAATCAAATTATTTCTTCATACATATTAAATGACCCTTTTTGAAATTATTCCCTATACACTTCATGATAAGCTAAACTTCTTTTTCTCAAGGTGCATGTGAAGCATAGCAATATCAAATATGAAAATATATGTATGTGGGTGGAGTGAAAATTACTAGCAAAAAATACTGTTTTGGATGTCTCTAAGGCCAGTGTCATAAATTAAAGCAAATAAAGGATTTCCTATCTCTTTCATTATAGTTTCTCCATTTTGTCATCTCCTATTGTGTACTTGTTGTACATCAGTGTTTCTCACTCCTGTGAGAAAAATTCCCAATTGGGCCATAAAGAATACCATATTTCTTTGATTCTAAGATACATTCTTTTTCACATTTCAATGTTTCTGGAATGAGAATGCATTCATATATATATATATGCATTTAATATATTAAATATATATAAATATAATGTTTACTTTATATTTATATAAATATAGAAAATATATATTACATAAAAATATATAAATATACATATAAATATATAAAATATATAGTATATGAATAAATATATAAAACATATTTTAATTTATATATAGTATATAATATGTATTTATACATATATGCATTTATTGTGATTTTTCTTCCATTAGAGTTTTTAAGTCAATAATAAACCTTAAAACTGAAATTTTCTTAAAGTAGAGCAAGAATAGCCATCAGTAAGAATGCATTCTCTGCTTTTCTTAAGTACTGTTGTTATTCTTATGTCCCAAGCTGCTTCTTTTTTTCTTTTACAAGATTCATTCAACAATGTTTACTAATGCGTGTCCTTTTCTTTTTGAATCTATTTTCTAACATTTACTTTATAGTATAAAAAATAAAAATAAAAATGTTAATGAATTTTTCCATAACATCAGAATATACTTCACGTTTTGGCAAAAGAAACATAAAACACAAACGAAGCATAAAACTCAGTCTAAAAGGTTGAGTACCTGTGTTGCCTTCCCATTTCTGTTAAGAACCAAATATTATTGAACATTTAATAAAAGTAAATGTCTTGAGTTTTCATACTGAAAAATCCTTATACTATTAAAATCAGTATTTTTGTCAGTTTCTTAGTCATTTTAGTTCTGTATGATTTGGATGATTGCTGATGGTTTGTATAATATCTTCAAAATGAAAATAAATAGGCCATGGGAAAAGTCTGATAAATATCTGTACAGCACGGTGACCCAGTTACATATACATGTGCACATTCTATTTTCACACATTATCATGCTCCATCATAAGTGACTAGACATAGGAACAATGAGGATGTGAGTTCGATCCCTGGCCTCGCTCAGTGGGTTAAGGATCTGGTGTTGCTCTTGCTGTGGCTGTGGACGGCAGCTGCAGCCCCAATTAGACTCCTAGCCTGGGAACATCCATATGCTGCAGGTGTGGCCCTAAAAAGCAAAAAAAAAAAAAAAAAAAAAACCCAAAGGACCAGATTTCAAAGACTTAGTACCAAAAAAGACTCTAAATGATATCATCAGTAATTTTGCATATTTTATATTGATTGTGGTTTGAGAAGATAATGTTTGGATATATTGATTCAAATAAAATTGTTAAAATTAAAAAAGAAATCTGAACTTGTGTTCTGATCAGCAGTACAACAGATATCTGCTGTTTAATCAAGATGATTCAATTTTAAAGATATATAGTATCACAAGAAAGCCAAGTACCTATTACATATACTACAAGCAGAAATTATGTAGGTCACTGATAACAATTAGATTGAATTATATGAATGCTATTTTTGTAGGTCAAAGCAGTCAAACATTGACAAATTCATATGGTTCAACCTAGTAAAATAATTTTAGTTAACTAATTATACTTTACTGTCAAAACTTTTTGTTTTGAAGCAGGAGTAAATCACTCTTGTTTTATAAACTAATGCATAGGGTTGATAAACAATGCATGATTAACTAAGTATAGGTGATATGTTCCACTAATTAATTTTTTTTAAATCATAGAATTTTCAATATGTGAAGTGAGGAAGCAGACCTAACATCAATTGCAAGAATTTAATGAGTTATAGGAATGATAATCACATTGTTTAAGTTTTGCATTTTTAGTTTTTTCTATCATACAACCTTATGCCTTATTTCAAACAGTAAAATTAATTAGAAATGTAACTTGGTTATTTGAATATGCTTAATTGCCTATGATATTGTCACATAAGTATACCTGGCATCACATAACAAAATGGTGATGTTAGGTCAACGTTAGTTGAATTTTATAGGAATCAATTATAGCCTTACATGATGTTTCTAATCTTGGTATATTTCTGTTAATGTTATTTTCTTTCTTCTAGGGACCAAGAACTTTAGTCATCTTCAAATTCCCTCTCTCTTCTAACCTCTCTACATTTGGTTATTCACCAAGTCCCATCAATTCTACTACAAAAGTAGCCCTCAAATAAATGTTTATCTCTTCACTACAATTTTCATAAATAAAAGATCCATTTTTTCATAAATCTATAAGATTTAGATTACTAGAATCTGAAAGATATCACTCCCTCATTTGAAAACTTGTATGGCTCCTTTTGCTTATAGAATCAAATCTAAATTACTTAGTGCATCATGAAGGAATACAAAAATAAGGCTTTAGCATTTTTTTGAGCTTCATTTCCTGACACTTCATTTCCTGATGGGCACAACCCATCATTGCCACAATGGTACTCCAGTTACAAATAGGACCCTGGTTACATCAAATTGATTTCCATCACCTGAATTTATATGTACTATCCTCATCATGCACTTGTATGTGCTGTTCATATTGAATGTATCAAAGCATATTAAGTGACAGAAAACATGGATGTTACCAGCACTCTAACATTTATATCCCTTATGCCAAAACAAATTCCGAAAGTCTTCATAGATCCTTTGAAATATATTCACTTAATGGATTTCATATATTTGTTGTGTTGACTCACAGTACTATATATGTTTTGCACTGGCCAGCAGATTTGTCATTGGGAATAGTTAGGTTTGTAATTGTAGTAAAAAATACTGAGTTTGGATTTTGATCTGCCAAAATGGCCTTCCAAATCTCACAGTAAAATGTGGGATATTACATTTTCCTTTTTCTAATTCTTAGAGTTATTGGAAGAACCAAGTGATAACATAGGTGAACAAACAGTAAAATCCATATTCTTTTATATAAATATAAGGTGCTATTATAATAAATCCTTGGCAATCAATATTATTTCCTCAGAATAAAGGGTGAAGGAAAATACATTAAACTTCAATAAATATATCAGTGAACCTACGTTAGTGCATGCTATCAGCCAGATAGTACCTAGGGATGGTTGGAGTTAAATGGTACTTTTTTTTTTTTGGCTGCACCCATAATATGCAGATGTTCCTGGGTGAGGATCAAACCCATGTCACAGCAGTAACCAGAACCACTACAGTGACAGTGTTGGATCCTTAACCCACTGAGCCACCAAGGAACTCCTAAAAGATATTTTATTTTATTTTATTTTATTTTTGCTTAATTTTTTTTAGGGCTGCACCCATGGTATATGGAAGTTCCCAGGCTAGGGGTTGAAGTGGAGTTACACCTACCGGCCTACTCCAAGCAACAGCAATGCAGGATACAAGTCATGTCTGCAACTTACACCACAACTCATGGCAATGCCAGATCCTTGACCCACTGAGTGAGGCCAGGGATCAAACCTACAACCTCATGTATACTACTTGGGTTCATTTGCTCTGAGCCACAATGGGAATTCCATAAAAGGTATTTGAAAACAAAGCAAAACAAGAAAAAGCCCTAAAATTTCATTATATAGTGAGGGAAAACAAAAACAATTTTTATTCATTTTGTAAATGTTTCATACAAGAGTAACATCCCATCTCAGACATAGAAGACAACTATTCTGCTGGGAAGGAAAAACAGGGAAATTGACATTCAAGAAGTCCATACCAACTCTTAACATCACCATAGTTGCAAAATAACTTGTAAGAAAGCAAGTTTGACACATTAGTTTCCATGGGATCTTCCAGATATTACATATTCTGATGCTTTTGCAGTGAAGCAATCTTTGCTGAAATTAAGCAAAGAACATTGTGAGGTAACAGTGCCATATCTTACCCCAGGAATGTTGATCAAAAAGTTAAAGAAGATCAGATGACATGAAAACATAAGATTATATTTTGTGAGCATTCCCAAACTAGCTGTTGCAGGATGGTATTTTGTTTTTAGCTATATGTAAATATATGTGTTTACAAATGTTTGTGTGTGATATAAAAATTACTTTGTTAAAAAGTGTTTTTTAATGTTTAGAGTAGCACAGCCAAAGGAAAAAAGAGCATGGATTTTTAACTAAACTGTCTTGATATTTTTAAGGACTTTAAAAATTAAAGTTTAATCGATTTACAATGTTTCTTCAATTTCTGTTGTACAGCAAAGTGACCCAATCACACACAATTCCTTGTGCTGTACAGTAGGCCCCCATTGCCCATCCATTCCAAATGTAACAATTTACATCCCAAACCCCCAAAATCCCACGCCCCCCACCACTGGGAACCACAAGATTGCTCTCCTTAGCCATAATTGGTTTCTGTTTGGTGGATAGGATCATTTGTGCAATAGTTTAGATTCCACATATAAGTGATATCATAACGTATTTTTCTTTCTCTTTCTGGCTTACTTCACTTAGTATTAAAATCTATAGTTGCATCATGATTCTACAAATGGAATTATCTTTTTTTTATGGCTGAATAGCATTCCATTGTGTATATACCACAACTTCCTAAGCCATTCATCTGTCAGTGGATTTCTAGATTGTTTCCATGTCTTGGCTATTGTAAACAGCATTGCAGTGAACACAGGGGTACATGTATCTTTTTTTTTATTACTCAAGGAGTTTATTACATTTATAGTTGTACAATGATCACCACAATCCAATTTTATAGGATTTCCATCCAACCACTCCCCAACTCTCTCCTTTGGAAACCATAAGCTTTTCAAAGTCTAACAGTATCTGTTCTGCAAAGAAGTTCGTTCTGTCCTTTTTTAAGATTCCACATGTCAGTGAAAGCATTTGATATTGGTGTCTCATTGTATGGCTGACTTCACTTAGCGTGGTAATTTCTAGGTCCATCCCTGTGGCTACAAATGCCATTATTTCATTCCTTTCAATGGCTGAGTAATATTCCATTATGTATATTACCACATCTTCTTTATCTACTCCTCTGTCGAAGGACATTTAGGTTGTTTCCATGTCTTGGCTATTGAAAATAGTGCTGCCATGAACATTGGAGTACATGTGTCTTTTCGAGCCACGGTTTTCTCTGGGCAGATGCCCAGGAGTGGGATTGCTGGATCAAATGGTAGTTCTATTTTTAGTTTTCTGAGGTCTCTCCATACTGTTTCCCACAGTGGTTGCACCAATTTGCAACCCCACCAACAGTGTAATAGGGTTCCTTTTTCTCCACACCCTCTCTGGCACTTACTGTTTGTAGACATTTTGATGATGGCCATTCTGGCTGGTGTAAGGTGGTACCTCAGAGTGGTTTTGATTTGCATTTCTCTAAACATGAGTGATGTTGAACATCTTTTCATGTGTTTTTTGGCCATCTGCATGTCTTCTTTGGAGAATTGTCTGTTTAGACTTTCTGCCCATTTTTTGATGGGGTTGTTTGTTTTTTTTTGTATGGAGCTGCAGAAGGTGTTTATAAATTTTGGAGATGAATCCCTTGTCAGTTGATTCATTGGCAAATATTTTCCCCCATTCTGTGGGTTGTCTTTTCATTTTGCTTAGGGTTTCCTTTGCTGTGCAGAAACTTTTTAAGTTTAATTAAGTTCCACTTGTTTATTTTTGTTTTTACTGTCATTTCTCTAAGAGGTGGATCTGAGAAGACGTTGCTGTCGTTTATGTCAGAGTGTTTGGCCTATGTTTTCCTCTAAGAGTTTTGTGGTGTCTGGTCTTATATCTAGGTCTTTCATCCATTTGGAGTTTATTTTTGTGTATGGTGTTAGGGAGTGTTCTCATTTCATTCTTTTCCATGTGGCTGTCCAGCTTTCCCAGCACCACTTATTGAACAGGCTGTCTTTTCTCCATTGTATCTTCTTGCCTTCTTTGTCATAGATGAGTTGGCTGTAGGTGCGTGGGTTGAATTCTGGGCTTTCTATCCTGTTCCACTGATCTATATTTCTGTCTTTGTGCCAGTACCATGTGGTTTTGATGACTGTTGCTTTGTAGTATAGTCTGAAGTCCAGGAGCCTGATTCCTCCAGCTCCATTTTTCTTTCCCAGGATATCTTTGGCTATTCTGGTTCTTTGCGCTTCTAAACAAACTTTAAAATATTTTGTTTGAGTTCTGTGAAAAATGTCCTTGGTAATTTGATAGGGATTGCATTGAATCTGTAGATTGCCTTGGGTAGCATAGCATTTTGATAATATCGACTCTTCCAGTCCAAGAGCATGGTATGTCTTTCGATGTATTTGCGACTTCTTTGATTTCTTTCATCAGGGTCTTATAATTTTCAAAGTACAGGTCTTTTGTCTCTTTAGGTAGGTTTATTCCTAGGTATTTTATTCTTTTGGATGTGATGGTAAATGGGATGGTTCCCTAATTTCTCTTTCTGATCTTTCATTGTTAGTGTATAGAAATGCCATTGATTTCTGTGTATTAATTTTGAATCCTACAACTTTGCCATTTTCATCAATGATCTCTAACAGTTTTCTGGTAAGAGTCTTTAGGATTCTCTAGGCATAGTATCATGTCATCTGCAAATATTGATAGTTTTACTTCTTCCTTTCCAATTTGGATTCCTTTTATTTCTTTTACTTCTCTGAATGCCATGGCTAGGACTTCCAAAACTATGTTGAATAGTAATGGTGAGAGCGGAATTAATGTTTTGTCTGGATATGTGCCCAGGAATGGGATTGCTGGGTCATATGGTAGTTCTATATTTGGTTTTCTGAGGTACCTCCATACTGTTTTCCATAGTGGTTGTACCAATTTATATTCCCACCAACAGTGTAGGAGCGTTCCCTTTTCTCCACACCCTCTACCAGCATTTGTTATTTGCTGGATGGCCTCTCTGACAGGTGTGATGTCATACATCATAGTAGCTTTGATTTACATTTTCTAATAATTAGTCGTGTTGAGCACTTTTTCTTGTGCCTGTTGGCCATCTGTATGTCTTCTTTGGAGAACTGTCTATTTAGGTCTTCCGCCCATTTTTCAATTGGGTTGTTTTTTGTTGTTGAGTTGCATGAGTTGTTTGTATATTTTGGAGATTAGGCCTTTGTAACAAAAACATATATCAGTAGAACAGACTATAAAGCCCAAAGATAAACCCAAGCACCTATGCCCAACTAATCTATGACAAATGAGGCAAGAACATACAGTGGAAAAAGATAGTTTCTTCAATAAATTGTGCTGGGAAAACTGGAAAGCTACACATAAAAGAATGAAATTAGAACACTCTCTAACACCATACACAGAAATAAACTCAAAATGTATTAAAGAACTAAATATAAGGCCAGATACTATTAAACCCCTAGAGGAAAACATAGGCAGAATGCTCTTTAATGTAAATCACGGCAACATCTTGTTTGATCCACCTAGAATAATGACAATAAAAACAAAAATAAACCCATAGGACCTACTTAAACTCAAAAGCTTTTGCATTGCAAGGGAAACTATTAAAAAAAGAAAAGATAACCCACAAACTGGGAGAAAATCTTTGCAAATTATTCAACAGACAAGGCTCTAATCTCCAAAATATTCAAACAACTCATACAACTCAACAACAACAACAAACAACCCAATTGAAAAATTGGAAGAAGGCCTTAATGTACAATTCTCTAAAGAAAACACATGGATGGCCAACAGGCACATGAAAAAATGCTCAACATCACTAATTATTAGGGAAATGCAAATCAAAACTACAAGGAAATACCACCTCACACCTCTCAGAATGGGCATCAGTAACAAGTCAACAAATAACAAATGCTGGAGAGGGTGTGGAGAAAAGGGTACCCTCCTTCACTGTTGGTGGTAATTTAAATTGGTACAACCACTTTGGAAAACAGTATGGAGGTACCTCAGAAAACTAAATATAAAACTACCATATGACCCAGCAATCCCATTCCTGGGCAAGTGTCCTGACAAAGAATTCATTCGAAAGGATACATGCACCCCTATGTTCGCTGCAGCGCTATTCACAACAGCCAAGATATGGAAACAACGTAAATGCCCATTGACAGACGAATGGCTTAAGAAAATGTGGTACAGTCAGTCAAGAGCAAGCAATCCAGCAAGAGGCAGTACAGCTACCCGAGAGGGGCAATGCCTAAGTCAAAGGAACTTGTTTCTTCAAGCTCTTTTGGCAGCGATTCTGAGTGAAGGTAACAGAAAGTTAAAGAGGAAATAGCAAGTTGCTCCAGAAAAAAACTTTAAAGAAGCAAAAGACCAGTGAAACTTCAAGAGCACTGTCACCCTCCAAGCATACCAGCAGCAGCAGAGATGCTAACATGTTTCAGATTGGGAAAATGAGGTATGTCGGTGTTCGGGACTTTAAAGAAAAAGTCTTAATTGATATTAGAGAATATCAGATGGATCTGGAACATGAAATGAAACCAGGAACAAAAGGTATTTCTTTAAATCCTGAACAGTGGAACCAGCTGAAAGAACAGATATCTGACAATGATGATGCAATAAGAAAAGTATAAAATCAGAGCCATATAAAACCAGTGCTGTTCTAGTTGTTTTATCTGTCTTTTTACATGGATTTCATTTTCTAAATGTTGTTTTCCAAGCTATTGTGTTGCAGAACAATTTGTAAGATAAATATTTTTTTAAATGTGCATTATTAAAAATGTTCTGAGTGGGAAAAAAAAAGATGTGGTGCATATACACGATTGAATACTACTCATCCATAAAAAGAACAAGATAGTGCTGCAACATGGATGCAACTAGAGATTCTCATACTAAGTGAAGTAAGCCAGAAAGAGAAAGACAAATACCTTATGATATTTATTTGTGGAATATAAATATTGCACAAATGATCCTATCTACAAAACAGAAATCACAGCCAAGGAGAGCAAACTTGTGATTCCAGTGGGGAGGGAGCGGGATGGATGAGCAGTTTGGAGTTTTTGAATGCAAACTATTACATTTGGAATGGATGGGCAATGGGGTCCTAATGTATAGCACAGGGAATTGTCTGTGATTAGGTCATTCTGCTGTGCAACAGAAACTGAAGAAAAGTAAATCAACTATGTTTTAAATAAGTAAATAGTAAAAAAAAAAAAAAAAAGAGCATGAAGTGTAAAATAAATTGGTCCCTTATCTTACATATAGCAATGCTATTTTAAAACTTGCTATGGATCATTTATTATAGACTTTGATATTATGGTATAGTATTATGTATTATCTGCAGTCCTTTTCAAGGTTTATCTTAGCTTCATATTAGTATGTGTCAACGAAGCTAGGATACTCAGTTTTTTGTTATACGTGTATTAGATATTATGTGAAGGTATTTTTTAGATGTGACTAGCATTTAACTCCATAGAATTTGAGTAAAGCAAATTACCCTCCAAAATGTTGGTGATCCTTATCAAGTCAATCAGTTGGAGGCCTTTAGAGAAGATATTGAGGTACCTCTAAGGAAGAAGGAATTCTGTCTCCATATTGCCTATGAACTCAAGCTGCAATATTAATTCCTCCTTGGGTCTGTAGCCTACCAGCCTATCCTTCAGATTTTGGCATGAGCCACATTTAATTAATTAATTATACACATATCATACTGCTTCTACTTCTCAGGAGAACATTAATATACTTCCCATAATTAATCCCAATGTGAGCAACTTTAGAAACATCAAATAAGTATAAATAGTTTCTGAGCACTTACAGCTCAATTACTATTACAAGTTCAATTCATACAATGATGACATTTGGAAACACTAACGTAAATAATATTGTCATTATTTTATTCACCTATTTTTAGGTATAATGAATAAACTGTATGTTTGTATCTATACCATTTATAGATGCAATGATGTAATGGTTCTGTATTCAATGATACATTTATAATGCTTCTTTTTTTAAGGCTATATGGTCTGGCATAAAATAGGTTATTAATTTAGATTTAAAACACATATCCCCAATTTGCCCCACTATAGAGTAAATTTTTAATAATGTATAAACAAATTAAATAGCATTGCACTGAAATAATCAGCTAATTAAGCCAGATTTAATATCCTTGAAATAGATTCTAATAAGAATATTTAACATTTGTTATAGGAGCCATCTTAAACTAATGAGTGGGGATATTCAATTCAGGAAATGATGTAAAAATATCTACTTTCAAATAAATAATTTTAATTTCAACCTCTTAGTATAGAGCAAGATAAATTCCAGGTGTGCTAAGGAGTAAAATATAAAATTTAAACTGTGGGTGACTCTTTTATTAATGGAATGGTGGAGATGGACCTCTTAAGTTTAAAGCACTGCAAAATAATTGAAAAGAAAATATTGCTAAGTCAGATGAGTGAGAAGTACTAAAATTCAAAACTGTTATATTATTTTGAAGTATTAATTTGTTAAAATTGCTTTTCAAAGTAAACAATTGGATTTAAATTGACTAAAGGTATTTCCTATTGAAAAACAATTTGGTAGTATGTGTGAAATTACTGAAAAATTACCTAAATTGGACCAAGTAATTTTACTTCTGGAAATTTATCCTAAGAAAATATCAAAGGTGGACACAGAGTTATGTGTACAGGATTTAAGGTCATATAGTTTCCGATGAGTAATCTTTACAACTTATACATCCAACATCAGGAAAATTATTAAATACATTATGGTACAGCCATATTATAAAATATGCAGCTATTTTAAAAACCATGTTTTGAAGATTTTAATGCTATATAAAAATTAAATATTGTGCCAAATCAGAAAAAAAACCCAGGAAACAACTGTATAAATTCAAATGTGTAAATTATATAAATAAGTGTAGTAAAATAGCCCAAATATCTAGCCCTGAAAATTTTTTTTATTTAATGACTTTTATTTCTTATTCATTTATTTTTTTTCCATTATAGTAGCCTAGAAAAATTTTAAAGGTTATCTGAGAGTGATGAGATTACAGGTGATTTCCCCATCTTTGTACCTTTGTTCATATTTTAAGTTTCCTGCAATGAGTACATATGGCTTATAACATGAGAAACACAAACACGTATAAATCTCCAAAGCTATATATAATTGCAACAAAAAATAAGATCTGGTTTTACTTTGGTTAGTTTTGGGGGGCTACTGACAGAAATTTGAATTGGAGTAGGAAGGAACAAAAGCTACTCTTATTTTATAATTTATCAAATGTAGGTAAATATCTATTTGCCTTTCGCTGCAATCATTTCAGACCCTTTATGCCACCTCAATTCCATCTGGCTAGAGGACGAAATGGTCTATCCAAATAGGAATATTGATCTATTTAAGAAATCACATTATTGCTACGATAAAAATGTGGTGCTGCTACCATGTATAAGAAATATGTAGAAAATACAAAATACAACCTTTGGAAATAGGCAAATACAAAAATGTCATGTAAAAATATTGCTTACAAAAACAAAAAATCGGGTCTTCAATACACCATATAAATATATGTTTGTTGCACATGCATACACATATGTATACAGGGGTACAGTATTTTTAAGCTAGGTTTTATATCAGAACTATCTAGAGGCCTTTTGAAAAATACTCATGCTTAGGTCTCAAGCATTCCTGTTAATTACTTATAAAGCTAATAAAAAACATGGACTCTCCTATAACATAGGTAAAATTCCTTTTGTGATTTTTCTAAGATATTTAATAACATAATTTACTCCATGCTTTAAAACTAGGAAGAAAAAATAATTGTCAGGGTTTGGCACACATGATATTAAGAAACATTGTTTTCTATCTGATCTGCCTAGGAGGGACAATCAGCTGTATAAGCTCACTGAGAACTATTGGGGGAAAAAAACTTATGCCATTAAATACAAAATTTAATGGCCATGCACTATGTCCAGGCACTGTACTAAAATCTCTACATGTGGAATGTTGTTTAAGCTTTATTTCAAACCTATAAGATACTTACTATTATGTAGAGTCTACAGATAAAGCAATTGAGGATTTGAAAATTTAATTAATCTGTTGAAATTCAAGTGGTAGTTGGTTGGGAGAACTCAAGAGAATGAGGTCAATACCATATAGCTTCCTGAGTGTATTCTTGAACGCAGGGACAGTACAAAGGAATGGCTTTTAGAGGACTTAGCCTCTAATCGGCTGTCCAGATAAGCATACTAAGTCAAAGCAGAGTATTTATTATGCACATTATTTAAGTCAAATATTTTAACCTCCCTTTTCCAACCAAATTGTCAGGTTTCCTGTAAATAAATTCTGATACCATCATTTCCTGCAGGAGAAGTGATTTTCATACCACTTTGTTTTTGTATTATTCCTTACCCTTAAAAGCACCTATAAATTATCTTATTTGATAATTTAACCAGGATTTACTCAGCATCTGTATCATATTTTCAAATATTGTTTACCTAGAAAAAAAACTCTTCTTTGTTTACAGTTGTCAGTGGAGAGCAGGACTGATAATACTAAAATCTAGTATCTAGTGGGAGTTTAGGTATCTAAGTACTGGCTACCTGTCCCTTAGAAATCAGGCATGGTAAATTCTGTGCTATGATGGCAGTAGAGACTGAGCAAATCTCTCCAAATGGCAGTGAGGATTCATCTACTTGAATCTATTAGGACCAAATCTTAACTCAGAATTATAGTAAGAGACCACAGACCTTAGCCTTTGATACTGTGCAGGCCAGCCAATCTTCTCCTGGGATAGTCAATGGCTGCTGAGGCACATTGCTTTGACACTTCAGATTGAAAGACAAGGCTGACTTGTTAGTTTCCTATAATGTGATCTACTGAAAATAAACTGATTTCCCTTAAGTGATTTAAGCATGTATGTCAGAAAACCCCACAAGAGATGTGAGATGTTTGGACACTATTTTTTTATACATGCCACTGAAAATGCATAAGTGTATATTTTCTGTTGAATTTCCACTAGCCTAATAACATTTTACACTGCTCACTCAATTAGCACTATATTAATTTACTTAATAAAATATTCTATGCACACAGTAGGTGCTTGGTGCATATTTAACTGATAAATATTTGTTGTTGTTGTTGTTGTTGTTGTTGTTGTTGTTGCTATTTCTTGGGCCACTCCCGCGGCATATGGAGGTTCCCAGGATAGGGGTCCAATCAGAGCTGTAGCCACCGGCCTACGCCAGAGCCACAGCAACGCGGGATCCGAGCCGTGTCTGCAACCTACACCACAGCTCACGGCAACTCCGGATCGTTAACCCACTGAGCAAGGGCAGGGACCGAACCCCCAATCTCATGGTTCCTAGTCGGATTCGTTAACCACTGCGCCACTACGGGAACTCCGATAAATATTTTTAAAATACAGATACTGATTAATATGCTTCATCACCCTCATCTGCAACTCACTACAATTATAATATGCAAATATAACCTTGTACTGTTCTTGAATATTAATATGCTATTATACAAAGTGAATACACTACTTCCATCCCTGGAATCTTTTTGCTGTCTATGGATCTCTCTTTTTATTTAAGGTTTTGAGAATTTTTATTTTCTGTAAAGCAAATATTTCATCAGGAGCTATTATCACCCTGATCACACATAGCATTCTGTGCCTCTTAAATAATCTGGACAAGTTTCTCAGTGAATATCCAAGAATATATAAAACACTTCAATACTAAGAGATAGATTTCTCTTTAAATAAAATGAACCCTAGAAAAAAAATTGCTCCATGGAGATGAGTTTTGTCACCACAGGTATCTATAATCTATATCCCACTGGCATATCTCTTTATGTATATAACTAGCTTTCAGGTATTTTTAGTCTTTAATTGCACTGAAATACATGAGTGGAAAAGAGATATGATGATATATGCAGTGTTTTTTGGAAGAACATAAACTTAATATTAAAAATACTTTGTTTCTTTTTGTATACCTATGTTCTTTGAAAATACCTGTGTTCAATGGATTCTTATATATAGTAAATCACAATAATAGGTTCTGCTTTTTTAAATTTATTATTGGTTGGTAATTTAAATAATCTTATTTCATATTCAAACTAAATCTACAAAGTAACTATTATTATTATTCTGATAAACTGAGGCCCAGAGTTTTCACCTAAAGTTAAACAGCCAATCAGTAGCACAGTGATTCAAACTGCAAAGTCCATACTGTTTGCATTATTTCATACTGCCTATGTGTGTATGTTTTGGGTTAATAACTTAAGTGTGATGAATAATGGTTGTATAAAGAATTAAATCTTCTGGAAAGGCAGTGAAAAAGGCTCTTAACTATTTAATATATATATATGGTCTTGATACTTTTTAGTGTGGCTGTTTGAATGTATTCATATTCTAGAATTAAAATAAAGCAAAATTTTTTTATAAGAATCAGTATTACAAAATAATATTTACTAACACAACATCCTTATTTGTATACTTACTGTTTCTCCTAATTCTTGACTCTCCCAAACCACTAGCAATTATAATCGATGTGTCTGAGCAATAAAGTATAGTTGAAACTATATGACTACAAAGTTTATGTGTTTAATACATACTAAATAATAAATAGAATAGAATAAAATATGAAAATAAAAGATTATTCTTAAAAAAACTAAATTGTATATTATTCTAAATAATGTTATTTGACAATATATAATTGGTAAGATATGAGATATAAATGGGTGGGAAAACAGATGTATGAAACATGAAATTCTAAGATGATACTGGGAAATTTACTTCTCTGACTCATTCAGTAGACAGAAAATAACTATAATGATATAATATATATAATAACTATATATAGTTATAAATAAGACATAAAAGTTTTTAAAGAAATTCTAATACATAAAAACTCACATTTATGACATCTATGGGGAGAATATTTCCTTCAAATAGAAAGATTTATCCTAGTATTTTGTTAAATATGTAATCCCATCAATGCATCTAAAAATAATTCTATTGATAAATTTTCATGTTTTACATTCACTTCTCAGTTTCATATGTACTGTAGAGTATCAGGTACACCACTACACATAATACAAGTGGAGATTAATAATATAAGAAATCCAAGACAAAAATCCATTTTTATTCTATTTTTACCCAAAACTTCTAGCTGGTGAAAAAAAAAACTATCTTAGCTAGATGATTTTACTATCCAGTGGTTGCCATATGGCAATGTGTTAAGCCCATTTGACTACATATTTGTCTCTTGAGTATATTTTAAATGCATATATTTCTTTTTTTTTCTTGATTTTAACATTTGAAATTGTTTTTTAGTAAGTCAGGAGAAGGGTCTCCCTGTATTTTAAAGGGCAAGTGTGCTAAGTGGTACAGTGATACAGCCAAGATCACAGTACAATCACTGACATTTTTCGGATTTAATACTAAGTGCTCTGATTCTTCATCTATTACTTTGAAATTATTTTTTATTTGAAGCATATTTAATTTACTATATTACATTACTTTCAGATGTACAACACAGTGGTTAAATATTTTACAGAATGTACCCTAATTAAAATTATTATAAAATAATGTATGGAGTTCCCATTGTGGCACAGCAGAAATGAATCCAACTAGTGTCCATGAGGATGTCGTTTTGATCCCTGGGCTCACTCAGTGGGTCAGGGATCCAGTGTTGATGTGAGCTATGGTGTAGGTTACAGAGGCAACTGGGTTCTGGTGTTGCTGTGGCTGTGGTATAGGCCAGTGGCTTTCACCCTTACCCTGGGAACTTCCATATGCCCTGGATGTGGCCCTAAAAATCAGGAATAAAAGACAGTATTTCTCTGTGCTGTACAATATATACTTATTTCTTATTTATTTTATACATAGTATTTTTTATATCTTAACACATATCTCTATTTTTAACCTTTCCTCTCTTTCCTCTTCCCACTGGTAACCAATAATTTGTTCTCTATATTTGTGAGTCTGCTTCTGTTTTGTTATATATATTCCCTTTCCTTTATTTTCTTTTTTTAGATTTCACCCATAAGTGATAGAGTATTTGTCTTTATCTGGCATTTCACTAAGAATAATACTCTCTAGGTCCATCCATGTCATTCTAAATGGCAGTTTCATTTTTTTATGTCTGAAAAATATTCTGTTGTATATATATGTACTGCATCTTCTTCATCCATTTATCTGTTGATGGACATTTAGGTTGCTTCCATGTTTGGGTTATTGTAAATAGTGGTGTAATAAATGATGGAGTATATGTATCTTTTTGAATCGTGATTTTCTCTGGATATATGCCCAGGAGTGAGACTACTGGATCACATGGTAGTTCTTTTTTTTTTTTCCTTTTTAGGGCTGCATCCACAGCATATGGAAGTTCCCAGACTAGGGGTTAAATTGGAGCTGCAGCTGCCAGCCTATGCTACAGCAATGTGGGATCTGAGCCTTGTCTGTGACCTACACCATAGCTCACTGCAACACCAGATTCTTCAACCACTGAGTGAGGCCAGGGACTGAACCCCATCCTCATGGATACTAGTTGGGTTAGTTACTGCTGAGCCAAAACAGGAACTCCAGGTAGTTCTATTTTTAGTTTTTTGAGGAACCTCCATACTATTTTTGAAGGCTGCATCAATTTACATTCCCACTAACAGTGTCCTTCTGTACCTAACTAATTGAACTTAGTGTTATAGACAAAATTACCAAAATAGAAAATAGTACTGATGTTACTAAGTTTTAAAGCCTAGGCCAGAGAATAAAGGTGAGTGTGACTATACAAGGACAATGGAGGACTGTCACTATTTGCAGATGACTTGCTATTGTATATAGAAAACCCTAAAGACTCCACCAAAAACTTTTAGAACTAATAAATGAATTCAGTAAAATAGCATGATACAAATCAATACACAGAAATGTGTTTCTATATACTAGTGATGAACTATCAGAAAGAAAATTAAGAAAACAACTTTATAAACAATTATATCAAAAAGAAAACACATAAGAATAAATTTAACTGAACAGGTGAAAGACCTGTACACTGAAAACTGTAAGAAAATGACACATATAAATGGAAAGCTATGTGCTCATAGATTGGAAGAATTATTATTGTTAAAATAATACTGCCATACTATTCAAAGCAATCTCTAGATTCAATGCAATCCTCAAATGGCATTTTTACAGAAATAGTGCAAATAATTCTAAAATTTGTGTGGAACCATGAAAGAACTGAATAGCCAAAGCAATTTTAAGAAACAAGAACCCAGCTAGAAGCATCATGTTCTTTGATTTCAAACTGTATTAAAATGCTATAGTGATTAACATAGTATGGTATTGGCATAAAAACAGACATTTATCAATGGAAAAAAATAGCTCAGAAACAAACCTATGCATATACAGTCAATTAACTTACAATAAATAGGGAATTCCCATTGTGGCTCAGCAGTAACAAATCTGACTAGTATCCACGAGGACACAGGTTCGATCCCTGGCCCCACTCAGTGGGTCAAGGATACAGTGTTGCTGTGAGCTGTGGTGCAGGTTGTAGATGTGGCTTGGATCCCTCATTGTTGTGGCTATGGCATAGGCTGGCAGCTGCATCTCCCATTTGACCTCTAGCCTGGGAACTTCCATATGCTTCAGGTATGGCCCTAAAAAGACAAAAATTAAAAAAATAAAACTTAAAAATTTACAATAAGAAAACCAAGAATATACAATCAGGAGAGGACAGTCTCTTTGATAACTGGTTTTGGGGAAACTGGACAGCCGCATGCAAGAGAAAGAAACTGGACCACTATTTTACACCATACACAAAAGTTAACTCAAAATAGGTTAAAGACCTGAAACCATAAAACTCTTAGAAGAAAACCTGAAGTATAAGCTCCCTGACATCAGCCTAGAAGTGATTTTTTTTGGATTCAATATTAAAAGCAAAATCAACAAAAGCAAAGATATGTAAGTGGGACTACATCAATCTAAAAACTTCTGCATAGCAAAGGAAATGATTAACAAAATGAAAAGGCAATCTACTGAACAGGAGAAAATATTTGCAAATCATGTATCTAGGAAGTGGTTTATACCTAAAACATATAAAGAACCCTCAAAACTCAATAGCAAAAACAAAAAAAAATGATTAAAAATTGGGCAGAGGAAGTGAATAGACATTTTCCAAAGAACACATACAATGGATCAGCAGCTAGCTGAAATTATGCTCAACATCACTAATCATTAGGGAAATGCAAATTAAAACCATGTGATATCACCTCACACTTGTTAGAATGGCTCATCAAAAAGACTAGAGAGAAGAAGTATTGGCAAGTATGTGGAGAAAAAGGAACACTTGTGCCCTGTTGATGGGAATGTAAATTGATGCAGTCTCAGTGGAAAATGTTATGGAGTTTCTTCGAAAAGTTAAAAATAGAATATAATCTAGCTGTTCCACTTTTGTGTACTTATCCGAAGACCACAAAAACTCAAACTCAAAAAGATATCTGCATTCCCATGTTCATTGCAGCATTATTCACAGTAGCCAAGTTATGGAAACAATCTAAGTGTATTTTGACAAATAAATAGATAAAGAAAATACTATGTATATGTAACAGACACACACACAATGAAATACTATTCAGACATGAAATATTGAAATCTGTCCTTTATGATAACACAGATGAGCCTTGAGGGCATTATGCATAGTGAAATAAGTCAATGAAAGATAACACCATATGATCTCAATTATACGTGAAATATAAACAATGACACAACAACAACAAAACAAGCTCATAAAATAGATTGGTGGTTGCCAGAGGCAGGAAGTATGGAATGAGCAAAATTGGTGGAGGTAGTCAAAACGAAAAAAGTTTCAGTTACAAAATAAATGTCATGGGAATGTAAGATACAGCACGGTGATTGTAAGTAGTAATACGATATTACATATTAAAAAGTTACTAAGAGAAAATCTTAAAAATTCTCATTACAAGAAAAAATATCTGTAACTATGTGTGGTGACATACTTTAACTAGATTTATTGTGGTGATCATTTCTCCATATACACACATATCAAATCTCTATGTGGTATACCTGAAACTATAAAATGTTTTATTTCAATTACACCTCAAATAAAAAAGATACATTTTAATTTTTTAAAAGGGCAATGGAGATAATCCTTATGACAGAACTGATTTGCATCTTGCTTGTACCAATGTCAACATCAGTTGTGATATCATCCTATACTTTTGCAAAATGTTAATTTCTGGGAAATATAAAACATTATCAACCATAAAAATCAGAAGGATGCAAATAATAGTTTATTTGGGGTCTTAAGAATTGCAGTTCAGAAGGTACAGATTTACTTAAAACTGAATGTTCCAGGGAAGAGAATGACCTTATAAGGCAAAAATAATGAGGCTGTAATCTGACACAAGAAAGGAACTATTTTTCCTTAAATGGCTACCATGAGTTGTTTGAGGGTAAGTGTTATCAAGTATCTTGAATTTCTGGCCAATATTCTGTATGTCTTCATTAGGACAATAAAGGCTCAAAAGTTGAGATTCCATCCAGGCTGAGACGTGCATACATCGCAATTCTTCAGCAGCCTCCTGGCTCCATTTTAGAGAGCTCTCTTAACAATACCAACTCCATTTTGATTTTCCTTTCACAAAAACGTGTGTGAGATATCGCTACATTATCTCTTACATCTGCATATGAATCTAAGTTATCTCAAATAAAAGAAATTTAATAAAAAACTATGTGAAAAGAGGCAAATAACCTTTAATTTGAATGATTATTCTCTTCTAATTCCACATATTCCATCTGAGGGCACATACGGTGAACCCACTGAAAAAATGCTAAAACTTAATGAACTTTTTTGAAATATCTTAGCCTGTTTATTTATAAACAGAAGGAATCACCATGGAGGCTGATGAAAATCACTACTTTTGTGGATCTATTCTGTAACACGGAAAGTCAATATTTATGTTTTAATTGGCTAGAGTTTATTCTGATGCAGGGCTACTAAACGTATTGTCACCATTGGACACGAATGCATCCTGATAACTTAATCTGATAGCTTTTCTTTTTCTGACCCTATGTTCACACACTACCTCTTCTTTATAATTTGATTTCCTGCCTATATCTTAACTACATGAAAAATGTATTCTTTATTCTTTCATAAGAATGCATGACAGTTTTGTTTTTCATTTAATAATAATATATTTACATTATGGTTTTGTTTTCCAATCTCATTGAATTTTGTTGATTCCCATCTTAGAAGCCGGATTATGAGTTAAATGTTTGACTTTTCAACTGTGGTGAAATAACTTTGGGGCAATATCCAGTCACCAGTCTACACCACTAAAAATATTCTATTCGAAATTCTACTGGGATTATATAAAAATTTGTATAAATTATTCCCTAAACTCTCTAAGATAGTATTTTCCCATTACTCTATACCTACATGTAGCATAGTTTCTGGTACATGTTGTTGAATATGTATCACATGATATATGCTGTTGTATAAATGAATAAATGAATGAATATAAGTATTCATCAATTTTCCACATTTATTTATTTATTTATTATTTATTATTTTTTTTTTGTCTTTTTGTTGTTGTTGTTGTTGTTGTTGCTATTTCTTGGGCCGCTCCCGCGGCATATGGAGGTTCCCAGGCTAGGGGTTGAATCGGAGCTGTAGCCACCGGCCTACGCCAGAGCCACAGCAACGCGGGATCCGAGCCGCGTCTGCAACCTACACCACGGCTCACGGCAACTCCGGATCGTTAACCCACTGAGCAAGGGCAGGGACCGAACCCGCAACCTCATGGTTCCTAGTCGGATTCGTTAACCACTGTGCCATGACGGGAACTCCCAATTTTCCACATTTATTTTATGTAAAATTACACAAGTCTTTTGAGTCATAAAATTTGAATTACTGGTTATTTAGTATATATGCATAGCTAGATTTGTAAAAAAACCTCTCAACTAAGCGTTATAGCCTCACAAAAAACTCACCATCATTATTTATCATATGCATTGGCTATTTCACCTTTCTGTTACAGATGTGTTTAGTTCAATGAAAGAATGGTGAGAAATTCTATCATTAGATAACATTACACCATAGACTGGAAAAATCTCATGATACTCTTTTGTTTCCACTGTCAACAATTCCCTGTACTCCCATTGTTCTTTTGTAACAAGCTTTGTTATTTCAGGGAACAGGCGATCAAAGTTTAGTTCCCCAACATATATCCTATGGTTGTAAATCTTTGTCTAAAATGTCGTTCAGGAGTTCCCGTCGTGTCGCAGTGGTTAACGAATCCGACTAGGAACCATGAGATTGGGGGTTCCGTCCCTGCCCTTGCTCAGTGGGTTAACGATCCGGAGTTGCCGTGAGCTGTGGTGTAGGTTGCAGACGCGGCTCGGATCCTGCGTTGCTGTGGCTCTGGCGTAGGCTGGTGGCTACAGCTCCGATTCAACCCCTAGCCTGGGAACTTCCATATGCCGCGGGAGCGGCCCAAGAAATAGCAACAACAACAACAACAACAACAACAACAACAACAACAAAGACAAAAGACAAAAAAAAATAAATAAAGTGTCATTCATAGGTTTGAAATTATTTTTTCCCTTGGCTTTTTAAATATGTTGTCCAAATCTTAATGTTTCCAATGAAATTTCATCTTGGAATTGTACTCAGGATGACATCAGAAACTGCTGATTATATAATTTTTAAAAAATTGCCATATTTCCTTTACTAACCCCAGGTTTACAGGAGATCATAAATGTAGTGTCAGAAAGTATATAAGTTTTAAGTAAACTCTCTAAGACTGAAAGTCTAGTTTTGACTCATAGAATTTGAGTCTGCCAAAAATTAATTTGAAAAATTAGGCAGAAAATTCCTTGGCCAACTGTGTGGAAAATGTAATTACATTTGGAATCTAACTCTATTTCCACCCTTCAAATTAATGATAGATGGTTGTATTAAAATAGAGCCTTTCTAATATTTTATATAAAACTTCATGCTTTAGATTTTAATAATCATATATTTTACACATCATATTAAAAGCTAATAAATCATTCAGCATAATTTAACTTTTCAAAGAAAATTAAAAGGTTAATAAGGTAAAGGTAAGATTCTCCCCGAATTTCTCTCTACATATGCTAATCTCTGTAGCACTCATTGCAAATAAAAATCTCAGTGCTAAAAATACATGGTACCTTACTAAAATTTTGACAGTTTAGTATTTTGGGGATGGAATGAATTTGAAACACTTTATGTTTCAGCTCTAAAATCCACCTTCTAGAGGAAGAAGGAAAGTGGACACTTGATGTGTGAAAATTGAGGTAGTTTATATGGTCCAAATTCTCATATCTTTAGCATACATGTCTGTCTTCTGCTATAACTTACTATTTCTAGCTTTCACATAAATTTGAAGTACATGAAGAAAAGAGGTAGCCACAGGAACATAATGCATTATTAGAATTTATAAGATCCTATCTGTATTTATAAATGTTAGAGTCAATAATAGATATTTGTCAAGCACACTGGCAACTTGTGTCAATGTCAACAGGTATTACAGTTGGATAATTTTTCCTCGTGTCTACCCTAAACCTCTCACAAGTAAACATTTTACTTCATAGTTTAAAATCAAATTCATATTTTGTGGCAAGACAAGAAAGACGTAAACACAAAAATTCTTCCCTGCCCTTTGGCCTCCTCTTTCCTTCTACTCTGCGCTCTGTATCTGCATTTTGCATCAAACAATTCTTCTCCATTGGCAGGAATACTTGCTCAACCATAATGAACAATATTCTCCTAGCATCAAGACAAGTCCTTAAAAGATGACATTCCTTCTTGATTTTGTAAGAGGTCACATGATTTACCAGGATGACGCTTAGATCTGGATTATATAAACTGTCAATAATACATCATTTGATATACAGCTCTCTGTCTCAAAATAACTTTAAAATAACTATGCCTTGAGGTCTAACTTGTGGAACAGTTTTCAGAAATTTCTAAGTTGCTCTTCCTGGGTTATAGTCCTCAAATCTGGCTCAAATCAAAATTTCCCATTCTTTCTTAGATCGACTGAACAATTTTCATCAACACTAGTATGTCATTAGAAGAAAGAGATAATAACTCAACTGTTTTGATACTTTTAAAATAATTAAAAATTATATTACCTTTCAGCTCTTCTTTGGGTCAGTTGGTTTAAATTCTTAGAAACTACTTGTTGTAGGTTGTTTCTTAATTTCAGACTTTCATTTGCTCTTTCTTGTTATAAATTCTCAGCATATTAATAACATGGATATATTCTGAATATTTAGCATTTAACTGTCTTTTTAAGAAAAATTTTATTTCTCTTTTATAAACTTATTTAGGCACAAAATCTTCTTAAATTTTTTAAACATTTAGACAGAAACACAAAAGTTAATTTTAAGTGGAGACAATGAACGACCATTTTTATGCTTTCCTATATAATCTTTTAATGTTTATAACCATTGTATTTTTTACTATTTCTTTTCCTTTTAGTTAAAATAATCTGATACTTGGATAATTCACCCAGTTCATTGAATTATTAACACTTTATTTATTTATTTATTTATTTATTTTGTCTTTTTTGCTATTTCTTGGGCCGCTCCCGCAGCATATGGAGGTTCCCAGGCTAGGGGTTGAATCGGAGCTGTAGCCACCAGCCTACGCCAGAGCCACAGCAACGCAGGATCCGAGCCGCGTCTGCAACCTACACCACAGCTCACGGCAATGCCGGATCGTTAACCCACTGAGCAAGGGCAGGGACCGAACCCGCAACCTCATGGTTCCTAGTCGGATTCGTTAACCACTGCGCCTCTACGGGAACTCCTATTAACACTTTAAATTCAGAGATTTTTTTTCCCAAGCATTTAATGAGGTGGAATCATAATATGGTTTTAGTTTTTTTTAAATATTAATTATCCCTCAATATTTTCAATGAAAAATTTTATGCATTTTGTAGTTAAAGCTTGTAAATTTTTAACCTGTATATACTATGACTATATTGCTGAGAGGGAAAATAAAACCAACTTTATATCAGAGTTCCTCAATGTGTATTATTGTTGCTGAGCATTTAGATGGAATGTTTTATTTCCAATATGCTTATGTAAATATTTGGTTTTTCATGCAAGTAAACAGCAAAAAACAATATCAGCTATTCACTACCAGTTTAGTGATCTCTAACTATATTTTTTATTTTTTGGTGGGGGGAACTGGACATTGGGTTCTATTTTATTAGCTCTTGAGAGATTTACAATGTCAAATTAAAAAATTTTATTGATGTATTATAGACATTTAACTTCTTGTAAGTTTAAGGTGTACAGTATGTTGACTTGATACATTTGTTTTTTAATGATACACAAGTAAGAAAATGATTACAGTCTATGCCATATTATACCCTTCTTTGGAAAATTAGTGGCACACTTATATTTACATTTGCAAAGCATATTTTGAGAATATACTGCTGATCTCACTTACTATGGTCACTTTTCTCAGTGTCAGGCAGAAACATACATGAATGGCATCTCACTTCTCAGGAATGACTCTGTAGGGAAAACACTTTTTATGAGTTCACCTTTAGAAATCTAAATCTAAACCCTAGATGCATCCTAAAGCATTGAGGTGAGCTACAATCACACCTATCAGATGCTGGTTTCCACAAGATTAGTTCCAGGAGGATTTTTAGCCTATAGCAAAAAGAGTGACTCTTGAACAGTGATGGACACTACAGGAGCAATATTGAAAGAGACAGTGTTCTTTGGGTTTATTGTACTCTTGTTGAATTACAAAGAATGGTAGACTCCAACTGCTCTTTAACTAGACTGTTTCATTTCTTAGGATTACGTTTACAATGAACAACCTTGAGGGATAACCTTGAGTATGCTTGTACATGGCTTGACCTAAAAGAAGTAGAGTTCCCAAGCTCTATATTCCTGACTGTTACGCAAATTCCCTGTGTGTATCCTTCTAGACAAGATTGCATTGCTCCTGGGAAACTTAACAAAACAAGCTTATGCAAAAATGCCAATGCTCATGCAGCTCACTGTGCATAAGTTGTAAATTCTGCTCTCTCTGTTCAAGGAGTTATATGTGTTCTTCCAGCATTAATGAAACTGCTATATGTTAACAAAGAAGCTTGTAAATAAAGTAAAATTAATTCCCAGGCCTGACAGTGAGAATATCAGAGTCAATTGTTGGGACTCTATAAAATTATATATTACTTCTAGTACTCCACTTCTACCACCACCATCACCATAATCACCATGGAATCACTGCCAATAGATTATAATTTATTACTTATGATTATTGTGGGTTAAATCTCTCAGATGAGCTGAGCATCAAAAAATTTGATATCCACTATATACAAAGTTGACATTTGTCTTCTTACTTTTTCTTTCACTGGTAAACTACTTTCTTCCTTCCAATCAATTTAATTATGGAACTCAGGTTTTTCGTAGATAAATGTATTAGACTTGCACGGCCTTTGGCATTTAAAAAATTGGAAGCAAAAATTCCTTAACCCAAAATCACAATCTAACAAAACAAATTGACTATGATAAGATATATAGACTATCAAAAGTAGCTAAAAATAAGGAAAAATATTTATATGGTGACTATAAATAGGATTCATGAATATTTTATTTAAATCCTGGAAAATGGGTAAAATTTTAATGAATACAAAAATATGTAAATATTTTTGGTGAATAAATTGGTTTGAGTAAAACTATGGTAATGGAAATCTGTGAGACAGGGCATGGAAAATAGATTCATTTCTTTAGAATATTCCTTCAGGGAGAAATCAACCACAGGAAAAGAAATGACAAAAAATGAACCACATGGAGACTAAATATGCTACTAAAAAACCAATGGGTCAATGGAGAAATCAAGAAGGAAATTAAAAAATTCCTTGAGACAAATGATAATGAAGACACATCCACTAAAAATCTATGTATGGGATGCCACAAAAGCAGTGCTCAGAGGGAAATTCATAGCAATACAGGCCTTCCTCAAAAAAGAAAAAAAAAAGCCAAACTGAGAACTGACAACTTAACCCAGTACCTAAATGAATTAGAAAAAGTAGAACAAAAAAACCCTTAAAATCAGCAGATGAAGGAAGTCATAATGCTCAAAGAGGAAATCAATGAAATAGAGATTCAAAAAACAATTGAAGAAATCAATAAAACCACGAGCTGGTTCTTTGAAAAGGTAAACAAACTGACAAACCCCTGGCTAGACTCACCAAGAAGTGGAGGGAAAAAACCCAAATAAACAAAATAAGAAATGAAAAAGGAGAAGTCACATAGGATACTAGAGAAATACAAAAAACCATGAGAGGAAACTATGAACAATTGTATGCCAATGAATTTGACATCCTAGAAGAAATGAACAACTTTCTAGAGACTTACAGCCTGCCAAAAATAAATCAAGAAGAAATAGATCAACTGAACGGACCAATCACTAGAAATTGAATATGTCATAAAAAATACTCCCTACATCTCTTGATGAACATTCGGGTTGTTTCCATGTCCTGGCTATTGTGAATAGTGCTGCAATGAACATGCAACTGCATGTGTCTCTTAAGTAGAGTTTTTTCCGGATAGATGCCCAAGAGTGGGATTGTGGGGTCATATGGAAGTTCTATGGAAAGATTTCTAAGGCATCTCCCAACTGTTCTCCATAGTGGCTGTACCAGTTGACATTCCCACCAACAGTGCAGGAGGGTTCCCTTTTCTCCACAGCCCCTCCAGCACTTCTTATTTGTGGACATATTAATGATGGCCATTCTGACTGGTGTGAGGTGATATCTCATGGTAGTTTTGATTTGCATTTCTCTTATAATCAACGATGCTGAGCATTTTTTCATGTGTTTGCTGGCCATCTGTATATCTTCTTTGGAGAAATGTCTATTCATGTCTTTTGCCCATTTTTCCATTGATTGATTGGCTTTTTTGCTGTTGGGTTGCATAAGTTGTTTATATATTCTAGAGATTAAGCCCTTGTCAGTTGCATCATTTGAAACTATTTTCTCCCATTCTGTACGTTGTCTTTTTGTTTTCTTTTGGGTTTCCTTTGCTGTGCAAAAGCTTTTCAGTTTGATTAGGTCCCATGGGTTTATTTTTGCTCTAATTAGATGATTGGATTCGGAAGATGTGGTATATATACACAATGGAATACTACTCAGCCATAAAAAAGAATGATATAATGCCATTTGCAGCAACATGGATGGAACTAGAGAATCTCATACTGAGTGAAATGAGCCAGAAAGACAAAGAGAAATACCATATGATATCACTTATAACTGGAATCTAATATCCAGCACAAATGAACATCTCCACAGAAAAGAAAATCATGGACTTGGAGAAAAGACTTGTGGCTGCCTGATGGGAGAGGGAGGGAGTGGGAGGGATCATGAACTTGGGCTTATCAGACACAACTTAGAATAGATTTACAAGGAGATCCTGCTGAATAGCGTTGAGAACTTTGTCTAGATACTCATGTTGCAACAGAAGAAAGGGTGGGGAAAAAATGTAATTGTAATGTATACATGTAAGGATAACTTGATCCCCTTGATGTACAGTGGGAAAATAAAATAAAATTAAAAAAATACTCCCTACAAATGAAAGTCTGGGACCAGATGGCTTCACAGGTGAATTCTACCAAACATACAAAGAGGAACTTATACCCATCCTCCTTAAACCTTTTCAAAAATTGAAGAAGAAGGAACACCCCCAAAGGCATTCTATGATACCACCATCACCCTAATTACAAAATCAAAGATACAACAAAAAAAGAAAACTCTAGGCCAATATCTTTGATGAATATACACGCAAAAATTCTCAACAAAATTTTAGCCATCTGAATCCAACAACATATAAAAAAGATCATACAACATCACCAGTTGGGACTCATCCCAGGTTCACAAGTATGGTTCAACATATGCAAATCAATCAATGTCATATACCACATTCACAAAAGAAAAGTCAAAACCTGCATGATCATCTCAATAGATGCAGAGAAAGCATTTGACAAAGTGCAACATCCATTCAAGATTAAAACTCTTACCAAAGTGGGTATAGAGGAAACACACCTTAACATAATCAAAGTCATTTATGACAAACCCACAGCAAACATAATACTCAATGGAGAAAAGCTAAAAGCCTTCCCACTAAAATCTGGAACAAGACAAACATGCCCACTCTCACCACTGTTATTCAACATAGTATTGGAATTCCTAGCCACACCAATCAGACAAACAAAAGAAATAAAAGGCATCCAAATAGGAAGAGAAGAGTTGAAACTGTCACTGTACGCAGATGACATGATACTCAATATAGAAAATCCTAAGGACTCAATGCCAAAACTATTTGAACTGATCAACAAATTCAGCAAAGTACAGGATATAAGATTAACATTCAGGAATCAGTCACATTTCTGTATACTAACAATGAAATATTAAAAAAGCAATACAAAAATAAAATACCTTTTAAAATTGCACCCAAAACATCAAATAGTGGTAATATAACTGACCAAGGAGATAAGGACTTATATTCTGAGAACTATAAAACATTAATCATGGAAATTAAAGAAAATGTAAGAAATGGAAAGATAGCCCATGCTTGTGGGTTGGAAAAATTAATATTGTAAAAATGGCCATACTACCCAAAACAATCTACAGATTCAATGCAATCCCTATCAAATTACCCATGACATTTTTCACAGAACTAGAAAAAACAATCCAAATGTTTATATGGAACCACAGAATACCCAGAATTGTCAAAGCAATTCTGAGGAACAAAAACCAAGCAGGAGGCATAACTCTCCCAGACCTCTTGCAATATCACAAAGCCACATTAAGTGTGTTACTGGTACCAAAACAGACAGACAGACCAATGGAACAGAATAAAGAAGCCAGAAATAAACCCAGATAATTATGGTCAATTAATCTTTGACAAAGGAGGCAAGAATATAAAATGGAAAAAAAGTCTCTTCAACAAGCATTGCTGGGAAATCTGAACAGCTGCATGCAAATCAATGAAACTAGAATAGACCATCACACCACACACAAGAATAAACTCAAAATGGCTGAAAGACTTAAATATGAGACAAGACACCATCAAACTCCTAGAAGAGAACATAGGCAAAATATTCTCAGACATCAACTTTATGAATATTTCCTCAGGTCAGCCTCCCAAAACAACAGAAATAAGAGCAAACATAAACCAATGGGACCTAATCAAACTGAAAAGCTTTTGCACAGCAAAGGAAACCAAAAAGAAAACAAAAAGACAACTTGCAGAAAGGAATAAAAGTGTTTCAAATGATGCAACTGACAAGGGCTTAATCTCTAGAATATACAAGCAACTTATACAACTCAACAGGAAAAAGCCAACAACCCAATGGAAAAATGGGCAAAAGACCTGAATAGACATTTCTCCAAGGAAGACATACAGATGGCCAACAAGTACAAGACAATATGCTCAACATCCCTGATTATTAGAGAAATGCAAATCAAAACTACCATGAGATACCATCTCACACCAATCAGAATGACCTTCCTTAATAAGTCCACAAATAACAAATGCTGGAGGGGCTGTGGAGAAAAGGGAACCCTCCTGCACTGTCTGTGTAATGTAAGCTGGTTCAACCACTATGGAGATCAGTATGGAGATACCTTAGAATCTATACATAGAACTACCATATGACTCAGCAATTCCACTCTTGGGCATATATCTGGGCAAAACTTTCCTTAAAAAATACACATGCACCCGCATGTTCATTGCAGCACTATTCACAATAGCCAAGATATTGAAACAACCCAAATGTCCATCGACATATGATTGGATTAGGAAGATGTGGTATATATATATATATATATACAGAACGGAATACTACTTAGCCATAAAAAGAATGAAATAATGCCATTTGCAGCAACATGGGTGGAACTAGAGACTCTCACACTGAGTGAAGTTAGAAAGAGAAAGACAAATACCATATGATATCATTTATATCTGGAATGTAATATATGGCACAAATGAACCCTTCCACAGAAAAGAAAATTACGGATTTGGAGAATAGACTTTGTTTGCCGAGGGGGTGGGGGAGGGAGTGGGCTGGATTGGGAGCTTGGGGTTAATAGATGCAAACTATTGCCTTTGGAATGGATTAGCAATGAGATCCTTCTGTGTAGCACTGGGAACTATGTCTAGACACTTATGCTGGAGCATGATAATGTGAGAAAATAGAATGTGTACATGTATGTGTAACTCACCATGCTGTACAGTAAAAAAAAATTGTATTGGGGAAATAACTATTAAAAATAATTTAAAAAATATTTATTTACCATTCTGTGTTTTTTTTATTCTATTGTTATCAAAGTATATTTGACTTACAATGTTTTGTCAAGTTCTGTGGCACAACAAAGTGACCCAATCACACACGTTTCCTTGTGCTGTACAGTAGAATCCCATTGCCCATCCATTCCAAATATAACAATTTACATCCCCCAAACCCCCAAAATGCCCATCCATCCCATTCCCTCCCCTTTTTCACTGGGAACCACAAGACTTCTCTTCTCGGGCATGATCCATTTCTGGTTTTTGTTTGTTTGTTCATTTATTATTTTTAAATAGGATCATCTGTTCCATATTTTAGATTCCACAAATAAGTGATATCGTATAGTATTTGTCTTTTTCTTTCTGGCTTTCTTCACTTAGTATGAGAGTCTCTAGTTCCATCCATGTTGCTACAAATGACATTATTTTGTTCTTTTTGTGGCTGAGTAGTATTCCATTGTATATATATACCACATCTTCTTAATCCATTAATCTGTCGATGGACATTCAGGTTGTTTCCATGTCTTGGCTATTGTGAATAGTGCTGCCATGAACATAGGGGTGCATGTATCTTTTTGAATGAAGGTGTTGACCAGATATATGCCCAGCAGTGGAATTGCTGGATCATATAATTGCTCTATAATTAGTTTCCTGAGGTACTTCCATACTGTTTTCCATAGTGGTTGTACCAAGTTACATTCACACCAACAGGGGAGAAGGGTACCTTTTTCTCCACACCCTCCCCAGCGTTTGTTATTTGTTGAATTGTTAATGATGGCCATTCTGACTGGTGTGAAGTGGTATCTCATTGTAGTTTTGATTTCCATTTCTCTAATAATTAGTGTTATTGAGCATTTTTTCATATGCCTGTTGGCCATCATATGTCTTCATTGGACACCACTCAGTGTTTTAAAGTTCATCATAGATAAGATTTTATTATGCATCTGAATGAAATTACATTTGATTGTTTTTAAAACTGGTCCTTTAATTCAAAGTTTCTTCAAGATATTGGTACTTCAGTAATATTTATTTATGTTGTTTATAAGCTGCCTTGGAATTTTAGAAATTAAAATTATATACATAAAAATTATGAAAGATCGATGAAAAAGAATTTTTTCTTCTTGCCTTAAAAATGGTAAGCCTACCACAAGATATTTATTATTGTATAGATAAATGGTTTGCACTGAAATACAAAGTTTCACTTTGATTATTTGTAGCAGTAAACCTATGATTTCTTACTTTCCAGTGACAGAATATTTCATAGAACTCCCTAATTCAGTCCTCTTTTCTGCACCCTAATTGCTTCTGACAAAGGTTTGCATTTTACTTTAGGAAAAAAATACCTTTCTCTCAGCACAGAAACTCCTGAAAAATGTTTTCCATTGTTCTGCCCAGAGAACTGACATTAAACATTTCTGACACCAGTCATCATTTCCTGAGCTCTATGCTTTCTACTTTTTTTCCAAACAAGTGGCCGTATCAGCAAAGATCTTCCATTGTCTTTATTTTTTAAAGAGATATTAGTTCCTAGTGTTTTTTAAATATGAAAATTTATAATACTGTATGTAATCATTTGAGAAGTGAGATATTATTTTAATATTTTCTCATTTACTTTTGTTTATTTTTTGATTACTTTTTTACTGTGATCTGGTAAATTTTCTTTTTCTTACTAAAAATAAATTTCATTATTTTCATCTATAAAATTAATGGAGTTGATTAAACTGCAAAATATCTTCCAATCCCAAAATGTGAATTGGATTCTTTTTGTTTTGTGAAAAAGAAAAGTTATAAATATAATGAAAGCTTTTTGTCCATTAAAAAAAATCAAATTTCCTTTTTTTTTCTTACTTGGAAATAGTTCTATATCAAACATCATTAAGTAATTTATCATTATCACAAAATTTATTCTGGAGTAAGAGGGAAAGACAATCTCAAAATTCACCCATCAATTATCAGGATTTTCCAATGACCTCATGTTCACCTTGTTCATCTGAATAAATCATTGATATTACTGTAACCCATTTTGCTTCACCACTATATATATATATAAATAAATTGAAGCATAGTTGATTTATAGTGTTTCAGTTATACAGCAAAGTGATTCAGTTATACCTATATGTATTTTTTCAGATTCTTTTCCATTACAGGTTATTAAAAGACTTTAAATATATTTCGCCATGGTACAGAGTAGGTCCTTGTTGTTTATTTTATATATAGTAGTATGTATCTGTCCCTTTTTTATGCATATAAATTTTACATAGGTACACAACATGTATATTATTTTATTTAATCTTATAGATAATCAATATTTCTATTTTTACCATGTTCAGAAAGTCATTTTTAATTCCTATATAATGTATCATCATCTTGATATACAACATAAAATATCAAATTTCTATGCATGATTGCTGTTCCTGCGGCATATGGAGGTTCCCAGGCTAGGGGTCGAATCGGAGCTGCAGCGGACGGCCTACGCCAGAGCCATAGCAACGCGGGATCCGAGCCGCATCTGTGACCGACACTACAGCTCACGGCAACGCTGGGTCCTTAACCCACTGAGCAAGGCCAGGGACTGAACCCGCAACCTCATGGTTCCTAGTCAGATTCGTTAACCACTGCGCCACGACGGGAACTCCAAGAAAAAAAAAATTTAAAACAGTTTTTACTTTCCTGTTTAATAATTTGTCCTGTCCAGTGTCAAATATTTAGCAGAAGGGATACAAATAGTGTGATAGTAAAGCCCATGTTAACTACCAATTATATTACTTTCCTTTGTTAATACTGCTTCCAATGTTTTCTTTCCATGGTACCCATGTGTTAATTAAGGATTGCTGTAATAGTCTAAATATCTTGGGTTAGATCTATCATAAAAATTATATTTTGGGAAGTGAATTATATTTACACTAAAGCTGATAGAAAGATTGATCTAGAATTAGACCCTTATCCATGTGTAAAAATCAAGTATTGCTTTTGGTAGGTTGATCTTTTATGCTTTAATATAATGCATGAATGTTAATTTTAAACAAATATTAAAGCTATATATGTATTTTTAATTTTAAAATTTTTTTTGTCTTTTAAGGGCTGCACCTGCAGCATATGGAGGTTCCCAGGCTAGGGGTCTAATGGGAGCTTTTTCTGCTGGCCTATGCCAGAGCCACAGCAATGCCAGATCTGAGCCACATCTGGTACCTATACCACAGCTCACAACCAAGCCAGATCCTTAACCCACTGAACAAGGCCAGGGATCAAACCTGCAACCTCATGGTTCCTAGTCAGATTCATTTCTGCTGTGCCAAGATGGGAAATCCTTTCATATATTTTAAATATCTAATGTACTTTGTATTTTTGAGAATATAAATAATATGCAAATTAAAGATTTTCTTGCTCTTAGAAAATATTAATATTTGAAAGAAGCATTGCAAATAAATTTTAGGATAATTCTTATATATGTATAATAGTAAAATATAAATGTTGAACTCTTTCAAATTTCGATGTATGTCAATTTAAAAGGATACATTATTGGAGTTCCCACTGCAGCACAGTGAGTTAATTATCCATCTTTTCTCTATGGTGGTACTGTTTTGATCCCTGGCCTGGTGCAGTGGGTTAAGGATCCAGCATTGCTGCTGCTGTGGCATTTGTCACAGCCCCAGCTCAGTTTCAATCCCTGGCCCAGGAACTTCCATATGCCATGTGTGTGGTCATAAAAGAAATAATTAAAAAAATAAAAATACATTATTAACTGGTTATTCTTTCCTATTTCCTGATAAACCTTATTAACCAGCACTGTGCCACCCTCACATAATCATGTAATCAGGGATGGAAAATCAGGACCGAAAATTCTAGATAAAGCTGCATATTTCACAACAAATTGAGTGGAGATAATTAAATCAAGAACTATTAAGACAATAGTTCTTGATCAATTTTAAAATCCACATATACCTGTGATTTTTGGGGGGGGGGGGTTTAGGGCCACACCCACCACATATGGAGATTCCCAGGCTAGGGGTTGAATTGGAGCTGCAGCTGCCAGTTTATACCACAGCCACAGCAACACAGTATCCGAGTGCATCTGCAACTTACACCACAGCTCATGGTAATGCTGTATCCTTAACCAACTGAGCAAGGCCAGGAATTGAACCTACATCTTCATGGATGCTACTCATATTCATTAACCGCTGAGCCCTGATAGAAACTCCTGTGGTTTTTTTCATCTATGGCTTTCTCCATAATTTTATCTTCCAGCCTAACGAAAGCTCTAAAATTGACTTTCATCTTTTTGAATAATAGTTATTATTCTTTGAAAATCTATTTATTCCTATTTGGCCTTTGCAATTTTGTTAATGCAGGCTATCACTTTAGGAACATATTAATCTGAAATGGAAACATCGATATCCAAAGTCATTCAACCCAAATATATACAGGTATAATTAGGACATGAGAGTTTTCAATGCAAATATTTAGATCTTAGAATCTTTCTCCCAATAACTATAAATGGATGATTATGTCTTGTTTTTTATCTAAGTACTAAAGGCTTATGTAGCTTGAATTTCCTCTGTTGATATTCTCAGCCATGAATAGTCATTTAATAACTCTGTGATATTGACTGAATTATTTAAGTTCCTTGTTCTTTAGTTTCCCTCCGGCATAAAAAAAAAAATTGGAAAACTAAGTATCAAGGAGTTGTGGTAAGGATGAAATGAGCCAATATATGTAAAATATTTAGAACAGTTCCTGGCGTATAGTAACTGTTCAATAAATACTAGAAGTTTTTATGGTCCTTAATAGTTATTATATTTTTGTTGCTATTATAATTATTAAAGAGATATTTACTCAGTGAATAGAAAAGGCACACCAAATGTCCTGGAGCAATAAATTGCCCCAATCTTCTTAGAAGTACATGTATAGTCTTAGTAGTGATGTTTTGCTGTGAAACTAACATGCATTTAGGTAAGAGATATTCCAATTACTTTTAGCTATGGAACTAAAAATTTCAATAAGAAAACATAAAAACTGAGATAGTTCAGTTGAGGCAGGATGGAACTATACCAAGCTGGCATCATTCCCACACTTGTGTCCCTATAGGGACTGCTTGGATTCTTCAAGACCCCTCTACCTAGAGGAACATATTAATGTAGTGATCCAAATCATAGGAACTGAAAATCAGGAAAATTGTGAGGTGATCAAGCAAAAGTATTACTCTTTTAGTATTAGAGCATCAGAGCATTATTTACTAATACTAACCTTCAGAAACACTGATACAAATCCAATTAGGAGATCACTGTACTGGAGGTGAAGGCCAAGAATATTTTAAAGGAGATAAAGAACAGATGATCTCAGATATGTGGTGTAAAATTTTACTCTTAGCATTAATACATTTTATAAGAAAAGGAAGAAATATTTATCATTCCTCAGTAATAAATTATGTAGCCAAGATGTTAAATCTCCCTTAATCAATGAAATTCAATGAATCAATAGATTCAAAGAAAAGTGGTAGTATCTATAGAAACTGAAAATGTAATACATCTTCTAAGACATAGAAATTGCATTTTTAAGTTTCTAACCTGGAGAAACACACATGAGTACAAGAAAATACGTGTACATATACATGTGTGTTGCCAAAGTCACCAGGTATAGATATGTAGGTTGTGTTCTGTTCACCTCCCCAATATCTCATTCACATTCAGTATGTGAATGGTGTTCTATAGTTATTTAATGGTCATGGCCCTACTTACTGCAATGTTTGGGTAAATAAATTATGGCAAATGTACATCATGGTTACTATGTGTTTCAGAAAGACTAAATTTGGTATATATTCATCAATATAAATAGCTTCAAAAATACTATTCAAAAATAGTATATTGAAGGAAGGACATTGGAGTGAAATAGGTGTGCCACAATAACAATTATATAAATTAGAAAACAGAAGGGAATACTATTTATATTATGGATACATATACATGCATATAAACTTATTTTAAAAGATTTGAAGAAGGCATATTGCTTTATTCAGAATTCTTACTTTCAATGAATAAAAAAATCCTGAAAATCTAAAGCTAAAATGAAATTATTGGAAAGTTACTGCATAGCTCAAAAATTGCTATGATAACTGGAGATTTAGACCTGAAAACAGGCAGCAACAATCAAGAGAAGAAAGGCAGTAGGATATGGACAAGGCCTTGTTACAAGAAGGGGTTAGAGATGATGATACTACTGACATTATAGTTGCAAAACATTTTATCACCTGCAAAATTTCTTAGCTGGTTCTAGTCTTTAAATCACTCCTTAAATTTCGTATTCCTGGACCAGATCATCTTATTGGTTGAGCCGGTGCAAGATTCTGTACTCTGACCACTCTGGTTGACAGAGTAGTGAAAGGAATATCTGGCACTTCAATTCCATGGTCAAGTATACTTGGAAGCCTTCCATTAAGAGTTATGTAATGAAGGATATTTTATAAATAAAAAGTGTTCTCAGTTACATGGTAACAAAACAAAAACAAACCAAAAACCTATTAAATGTCCAAACCACAAAACAAACATCCTTACATTTCTTGCTGCTATGATATGATCTTAGGGATGGGCATAAATAACACAAGAGGCCTAAGCTTTATCTGAAATGTCATGACTTTAAGAAGAAAATGTGTCTTTTTAATATGTGTGTATATTTTTTTTGACCTTGCCTGTTGCATGTGGAAATTCTTTGGCCAGGGATTGAACCCACATCACAGGAGTGACCCAAACCACTGTGCCACAAGAGAGGTCTTGTGTGAGGATTTTTAAAATGTAAAAAGGTAAAAAAAGACTGGAAGCTATATATCAAATGTTAAAGTAGTTAATTCTGGATGGAGGGAATAAGGACGATTATTATATTCTTTTTTTGAATTTTATTTTATTTTTATTAGAGTACAGTTGATTTACAGTGTTGTGTCAATTTCTGCTGTACAGAATAGTGTGTATTTATACATACATTCTTTTTCTCATAGTATCTTCCATCATGTTATATTCCAAGAAATTGAATGTATTTCCCTGTGCAGTACAGTAGGACCTCATTGCTTATCCATTCTAAATGTAATAGTTTGCATCTACCAACCCCAAACTCCCAGTCCATCCTACTCCCTTCCGCCACTCACTTGGAACCCACAAGTCTCTTCTCTGTGTCTGTGAGTCTGTCTCTGTTTTGTAGATAGGTTCATTTGTGTCATATTTTAGATTCCACATATAAGTGATATCATGTGATAGTTGTCTTTCTCTTTCTGACTTACTTCTTTCAGTATGAGAATCTCTAGTTTCATCCATCTTGCTGGAAATGGCATTATTTTGTTCTTTTTTATGGTTAGCTGGAGTCCCCATTGTGGCTCAGTGTGTTAAGAACCCAACATATTTTCCCTGAGGATGGGGGTTTGATCCTTAGCCTTCCTCAGTGGATTACATAGGTTGCAGATGTGGCTTCGATCTGGTGTTGCCCTGGCTGTGGTGAAGACCCACAGTCACAGCTCTGATTTGGCTTCTAGCTGGGGAACTTCCTTACACCACAGTTGCGGCCATAAAAACAATAAAAAATATAGTTTTATTGAGATATAATTCACACACCAAATATTTCACCCCTCTAAATATATAATTCAGTGTTTTTTTAATATACTCATTGCCACTATCTAATAACAGAGCATTTTCATCTTTCCAAAAAGAAACACGACACCATTAGCAGTCACTGGATTTTGCCCCTCCCTCCAGCCCCTAGCAACCACTAATTTATGTCTTTGTGGATTTATCTATTTATGAACATTTCATATAACAGGATTTCCCATCATGGCACAACAGAATTCGACTAGGAAACATGAGGTTTCAGGTTTGATCCCTGGCCTCACTCAGTAGGTTAAGGATCCGGTGTTGCCTTGAGCTGTGGTATAGGTTGCAGATATGGCTTGGATCTGGCTTTGCTGTGGCTTTGTTGTAAGCCAGTAGCTGTAGCTCCAATTATACTCCTGGCCTGGTAACCTCCATATGCTGTGAGTGCAGCCCAAAAAGCCAAAAAATATATATATAATATATATAATATATATAATTATGTATATATAAGCCAAATATATGTATATATATAAAATTATGCAAGTATGATCTTTTGTATCTGGCTCCTTTCATTTAGTATGTTTCCAAGTTTTATACGTATTGAAGCAGGTACCAGTACTTCATTAATTTCTAATGACTGAATAATATTGCATTGTTTACATTTAACACATTTTATCCTCCATTCATTAATTATTGGACATTTTAATTATTTTATCCTTTTGGCTATTATGAATAAAGCTACCATGATCATTAGTGTATTAGTTTTTCTATAAATAGAGGCCTTCATTTCTCTTAGGTATATAACTAAAAGCAAATGCTTGATCAGAAGATTACTCTATACCAAAAGATATTCCAAAGAAGCTGCCCCATGTATAGGCTCATCAGCTACATGAGAGAGCTCCAATTTCTCCACATCTTCACTAATATTTTTTACAGTTTGTATTTTTTTAAATTACAGCCATCATTAGTGGGTGTGAAGTGGCATCTCACTGTGGATTTGATTTGCATTTCCATGATGAATAATGATATTGAGCATCTTTTCATGTGCTTATTGTCCTTTTATATATATTCTTTGGATAAATGTCTGTTCAGATCCTTTGTCCATTTTTAATTGGGTTGTCTGTTTATTGTTGCATTTTAAAATTATGTGTAATAGACTCTTATCAGATACATAATTTAGAAATATTTTCTTTCATCTTGGGGATTGTTTATTCATTCTCCTAATAGTGTGGATCGAATACAGAAACATTCAATTTTCATGAAGTACAATTTAATCTACTTTTCTTTTTTTGCTTGTATTTCTGGTGTCATATCTAAATAACAATTGACAGAGCTAATATGATGATTTACTCATGTTTTTATAAGAATTTTATAGTTTTAGCTACTACATTTAAGTCTTTGATATATTTTGAGATAATTGTTGTATCATGGGAGATAAGGGTAAAATATCTTTCTTTTTTACATGTGTATATCCAACGATCTCAGCACTACTTGTTGAAGAGACTGTACTTTCCCATTGAATTGTGTTGACATCCTTGTTGCAAGTTAGTTAACCACTAATGTAGGTATTTATTTCTGAACATTCAATTATAGTCCATGGATTTATAAATCTATTCTATGCCATTATCAAAAACTCTTGATTACTGTATTTTTTCAGTAAGTTTTGAAATTGAGAACCATGATCCTCCCAACTTTCTTTTTCAATAGTGTTTTTGCTATTCTGGCCCCCTTGCATTTACATATGAAATTCAGGATCCATTTGTAAATATCTGCAAAAACAATTCCAGCTTCTGGCAGCCATAGACTTTCAGTGTACACTGAGCTCTGGTATGTCTATCTCCCACCCTTAGCATTCAACTCCAGGAATGGTGACTTCCTCTAATTCATCTTCCTCTAATTCATCTCACCTTCTCTCAATTTCAGCTCTTCAAATCTTTTAAGTCAGTATTTGATATTAAATCACCTTTTATAAACTACCAGATTTTAGTTCTTTCTTTCTGAGTGTACCCTGACTGATACACCACTGATAAAAAACAACAACAACAACAACAACAACAACAAAAAAAACCTGGCCTTTGCTAGTGATGTTGGGCTGCACCCTGCAGGTCTACAAGGGCTTGTGTTTGCCAAGATTCAAGACCAAAGAAAAAGCCTCGAGTCAGAAACAGAGAGGTGAATTTCTAAAAATTTTTTTAATTGTTATTTCCCCAACACAATTTTTTTTCTACTGTACAGCATGGTGACCCAGTTACACATACATGTACACATTCTATTTTCTCACATTACCATGCTCCACCATAAGTGACTAGACATAGTTCCCAGTGCCACACAGCAGGATCTCATTGCTAATCCATTCCAAAGGCAATAGTTTGAATCTATTAACCCCAAACTCCCAATCCACCCCCACTCCATCCCCCTCCCCCTTGGCAACCACAAGTCTATTCTGCAAGTCCATGATTTTCTTTTCTATGGAAAGGTTCATTGGTGCCATATATTAGATTCCAGATATGTGATATCATATGTTATTTTTCTTTCTCTTTCTGACTGACTTCACTTAGTATGAGAGTCTCTAGTTCCATCCATGTTGCTACAAATGGCATTATTTTGCTCTTTTTTATGGCTGAGTAGTATTCCATTGTGTATATATATCACATCTGCCAACAAGCACATGAAAAAATGCTCAACATCACTGATTTTTAGAGAAATGCAAATCAAAACTACCATGAGATACCACTTCACACCAGTCAGAATGGCCATCATTAATAAGTCCACAAATAACAAGTGCCAGAGGGGTTGTGGAGAAAAGGGAGCCCTCCTGCACTCTTGGTGGGAATGTAAGCTGGTACAACTACTATGGAGAACAGTATGGAGGTACCTTAGAAATCTGTACATAGAAATACCATATGACCTAGCAATCCCACTCTTGGGCATATATCTGGACAAAACCTTCCTTAAAAAAGACACATGCACCCGCATGTTCATTGCAGCCCTATTCACAATAGCCAAGACATGGAAACAACTCAAATATCCATCAACAAATGATTGGATTAGGAAGATGTGAGATGTGAATGTTTTAATGCATGGGGAAGTGTACATATCTGAAGCAAGATCCTGGAGTGACATCCCACCATGTGCAGAGGACAAGATGGCAGACAGGACATGGTAGCAGTCTTCATTGCTAAGGGGAAGAGAAATTTGCCAGTTACATGGGGGAATTTCTTCAGTCCTGCTCATTAGTTACCAGGGAAACCAGTGAGAAACCCAAGCCTTACTAACCCTTTGATAAGCTATTACTCTTTTGGACCTGGTGCAAGTACTTGGAAGGTTAGTCATGTGCATGGTGTACAGGAGCAGGAGGCTCTGGTCGGATGTATAGCCATCTTGAGTGGCCTGATCATACTAGAGCAATGGGTAAAAATCTAGTTTTTATTTGCTTATTAGAATACTAAGGTAATAAGATTAAATCTAAGCAAAATGAAAATAATTGACTACTAATACTCTAGGCTCATTTTCATATCTGTTTAACTAAAGAGTAATATGGTAGAAGAATAACATATTATTTGTAAACCTTTAGATTCACCCATATCACTGTTGGTATAGATGTTTTCCGTGTATATTTTCCTACATTATTCTCATTAACAATATCATCAGCACTTTAAGCAGATGAAAAATCATAATATAAAATTCACCATACCATTTTTCTTCAGTTTTTTTGATTGAAGTGGCCTTTTATTTTGGATTTACCTCTTTTTGACCTTTACTCAGTTTTTGACTAGGACGTTGAATTTGAAATGTTTCAAATCTCTACTAAACCATGCCCTATACTAGTAGCAGACACAGATGTAACAAGAACTACTGGGTTAAAATTGCATATCTTTTTCAGTTGTGCCAATGACATCATATCTCATTACTAAAGAGTCATACTTACCCTGAATATTAGTGTTTGACACATTCACTATTGTTTTATGTAACTGAGAATGGACAAAGGCTTACTGTAGATCCAGTCTGCTTAATGAAAAGGCTTTTAGAGGGTGACACATAGGCAATGCAAATGAAAGGTACAGGCATCTTGATAAAAAATGTTTTTTTTGGAGTTCCCGTCGTGGCACAGTGGTTAACGAATCCGACTAGGAACCATGAGGTTGCGGGTTCGGTCCCTGCCCTTGCTCAGTGGGTTAACGATCCGGCGTTGCCGTGAGCTGTGGTGTAGGTTGCAGACGCGGCTCGGATCCTGCGTTGCTGTGGCTCTGGCGTAGGCTGGTGGCTACAGCTCCGATTCAGCTCCTAGCCTGGGAACCTCCATATGCCACGGGAGCGGCCCAAGAAATAGCAACAACAACAAAAAAAAAAGACAAAAGACAAAAAAAAGTTTTTTTTCCACCTGGGAGCTTGATAATGTTGTCAAACCTCTAAGTTAACCAAATTCAAGATTTTAATGTGAGCTAATCAATGTCCTTAAATATGAGCCATTTTTGTTGGACTTTTTGTTTTGTGCATCTGTATCTAATAACTTACCAATAAAAACATCAGTGGAAAAAAGTCACTGTTTTCAATATCAGGAGGATAAAATAATGAAGGTAAACATATTTAGAAATGCTTCAGTGAGTTAATCATGTGTCCATTATATAAAATTGGATCACCTTCATCACATGATTTCTTCCACATGTGTACCTTGGGTACCTTAAAGAAGGTAGTTTAGGTGTTCCAATCTCTCCAGACATTTGATTTTACCTGACAGTTAATAGTAGCTACAAATTGTATCTGCATTTAATTTTGTGAAAGCTTTCATTATTCACATTTAGACTTTTTTTTCTAATAATATTATATGGATTGTTTTGGTGTTGTTGGCTGAAGGCAGCGATTCTTGGACAGTTCAGTATGGGAAACTTGGTTTTCCCATACAAAAGTTTGTTATTTAATAGCCAGAGTTTACTTAGTGATGTATATTGGTTGGGGATTTTTTTTTGATATTTTTTTCTCATTCATAGATGTGTTAAGATAAATAAACAGTTATAATCTTATCCATATGTTCTGTTTTTTTTTTTTTTTTTTCGGTGTACCTGGTAGCCTACTCCTACCATTATTTCATTTCATATGCTATGCATCATGTCTGGGGAGGGGGATGATATTTAAATCTCTAAAATAAAAGATGAAATATCTGTGCTGAAAGGAGACTTAATGATTGTAGGACTATTGAAGATACACTAATGAATGCACTATGGCCCTTTACCCAAAAAGTCATAGAACTAATAGGGGAGAGAGATACACATTAAATAACTACGTTGTAAGACAAACTATTTAAATATTATAAAGGCCATTAGGCAAGTACAAACAAATGAGTGATGATTTCTAAGTGGTAGACTCAGGGAAAGCATCACAAAGTTTGAGTATAATTTTTGAAAGAAAGTTTAAAAAAAATTCAAGCCTCAGTACCAAAATAACCAGTAAGGAAAATTAAGGATATAAATGACTAGTTTAGTAATGAGGCATCCACTATGTGTAAAATGTAGTGGGGAATGGCCATGGTGGATGACAAGTAAAGCTAAAATAATTTCAAAAGAAGACTATAGAACTGTGTTTCTCTATGAAAGCCCATTGTTTGGGCTAAGAACTAATAAAAATGCAAATTATGTATTCAATTCTTATGAGTAAGTGACTTTCAGTTTTACATGTGACTGAAGGTTCTTACCAGTAATTTATGAAGTGAGTTACTAGCATTTATTAAAATTCAGTAAATTACTAAGGTTAACTGAGGACTCAAATTGAATTTTGTACAATTTGGCTCTTACTAAGTGTGTGACAACAATATATGACTTCTTCCATGCATGCAAACACAGATAGTTGGAATTGTTAACTTTTAGGAAGTATATTTTATTATCAGAATGCCATCAAATTGTTTTCAGGTATTGATTTCTTATAGTGTAGTTTTTAAATTTTCATAAAATTTTACAGTTTATAAAAATATTAGTAAAGTTCTTACATTTATAGAAATATCGGTAGGTTCAATTTTTATGATCATTTTTGTTATTGCCTAATTCCTGCATTGTTATTGTTTGATAGATGTTTTATTTTCTATAGTTCTTTGTTGCCATTGAGTTCTTTTGCACTGGAAAGTAGGAGTGAATGAGATATGTAGGCTTCAGAGTTTTTATCCTACCTAAGTGGGCCTATGTTTGAAAAAATTGTATCAGCTAATATTTGACAAGGGAGACAAGAATTGGGGAAAAGGATGGCCTGTTCAACAAATAATGTTGGGAAAATTGGATAAACACATGCATAAAAAGGAAATTAGACTTTATACCACTTATGAAAATTAACTGCAAATGGATTAAAGATTTTAAACCTAAGATCTGGTGCCATAAAACTCTAAGAAGAAAACATAGAGAAGAAATTCCTTCACCTTGGACAGGACTATGATTTTTTTATGACACTAAAAACACAAGCAACAAACTCAAAAATCAACAAGTGGGACTATATCAGAGTATAAAGCTTCTTCATAGCAAAAAAGACAATCAACAAAATGAAAAGGCAACCTATGAATTGGGAGAAGACATTTGCAAACCACATATATGATAAGTAATTAACATTTAAAATATATAAAGAACTCACACAATTTAAAAACAAAAATCCCACACACAATCCAATTAAACAATGGACAGAGGAACTAAACCGTTTTCAAGAGAAGAAATTATAGTGGCTGATAAGTACATTAAAATAAATTCAAAATCACTAATCAGCAGGGAAATGCAAATAAAAATCACAAGGAGATATCATAACACCTATTAGAATGACTACTATCAAGAAAACAAGCAATAGCAAGTGTTGGTGAAGATGTGGTGATAAGGGAACACTTACACACTGTGGGTGGGAACATAAATAGGTGCAGCCACTATGGAGAAGTTTCCTCAAGAAATTAAAAATAGAACTACCACATGATTCATCAATTCCACTTCTAGGCACACATCCAAAGTAAATAAAAATTTTATCTTGAAGAAATATGTTCATTGCAGCATTATTCATAATAGCCAAAATATGGAAACACTCTAAAAGCCCATAAATGAATGGATAAGCAAATATATATATAAAATATATATCTATTCTTATGGCTGAATTATATATAGTAATAATTATTATATATAATATATGATATTATTATTATATATATTAATTATATATAATACATATAATTCAGCAATAAGAAAAAAGTAAATCCTGCCATTTGTAATGGTGTGAATGAAACTCGAGGGACTTATGCTAAGTGAAATAATGTCATACAGAGAAAAAAATATTGTTTGATATCACACATATGTGGAATCTAAAAAAGTTGAACCAGTAAAGCACAAAATTGAGTGGTGGTTACTAGAGGATGGGGGGTGAAGGACTTGGGGCTCTTTTGTTTAAGGGTACCAAGTATGAACTAATAGATAAATAAGTCTTGGAGAGATAATGCATAGCATAATGATTATAGTCAAACACTGTACAATTTCACTCATATCTATAATATAAAAACAACCAAAAAAATGAACAACTCAAACCCATAGATACAGAGAATAGAGGAGTGGTTACCAGAAGGAAATGGGTAAATGGGATCAACTGTATAGTGACAGATGTAAAATAAAATTTTGATGGTGAGCATGCTGTAGATTCTACAGAAGTAGAAACAAATATTTTGCATGTGAAGCTTATGTAATATTACAAACCAATGTTACCTTAATAAAAAACAAATTTAAAAATATTTGAAAATGAATAAATGAATTAATGAGTTAGTGAATAAAAAAAAACAAAATATATGTGTGGATGAGATAATTTGATGACTTATTACACATTGAACTAACTATAAATATAGACTAGAAGTTTACTAAGTTATTGAAAGAATTGTGTGGCCTGCAAAGACAAAAACAAAAAAGAAAATAACAATGCTGTATTATAAACTTCAAAGTTACTAAGAGATTAGATCTTAATTGTTCTCACCACAAAAATGAAATGATAGTTATATGACATGATAGAGGTGTTAAGGCTATGGTGGTAATCATATTGCAATATATAAATATCAAATCACATTGTACACCTTAAAATTACACAATATGTCAAATATTAAAAAGATTTTTGTGAGATTCACTTCCTTGTAGAATTTGAATGATATATTGAAAGTTTAAACCTTATAGTGAAAGCTGTGGGAAATTGTCAAAGTTTTTTAAGACAAAAAATGGCTACTATGACATGTTTTAGAAGTTTAAGGCATCACAATTGAAAGCAGTAGGCCTATTTAGAGACATGGGAAAGGGGATGAGTACCCATCAATAGTGGCAATAGGGACGATAAATGAGGGTAGATCTTAGAATTACTGAAAATTTTGACTTGGTTCAATTTGAGTTTGAGGTACCTGTGTAATATTCGTCATTTGTCTTATAGATAACTGTACTGTAGATATCACAGAAATGAAATTCGGAGGTGTAGAGATTTGAGAGTCATCAGCACAAAGTCATAGCAGTTGATGAGATTTGCCAGGGAGAGTTATAAAATGGTAAGGAACTACAATCAAACATGAAAATTTAAAGGGGGAGTATAGTAGTTGTCATGTTAACCAAGTGAAGCGAATAAGATCACTTAAAGGAATATTAATTATAGCAATCCTTAGTTTCATGTGCTGATACTGCATAGTCTCTCTCTAGCTCTAGAAGACTAACTTCTTTTCGATTTGATCCATAGTCCAGACTTTCCCATTCTTTGTATAAATCAAGATCACATCTCTAATTGTATACTCAAACGAGCAGAATAATCTGGCACACAATATTACTCACAAATAGTCTATACAATATGAAATTGAACTCAAATGTAACTGTGTGAATGGTTTTGATGAGGAAATTTGAGTAAAAGTGATGTTTGTAATTTCTAGTTTTAAGAGCAATGTGGTACTATGGCAGGCTCTCTTTTTTCTCTGCTATAATGACTAAAAATATTCAATAGAGGATGTTCCATAAGGCTGATCTTGAAGATGTCAAGGAGCAGAACAGCAGCTGACTTGGCAATGGACATATAAAATGAAGGAGAAAGAAAACTTTGTTTTCGTAAGTCATTGAGATTTTTAATTGTTTCTTACTAAAGCAAAACCTATCAGAACATGAATGATTTAAGTAACTTATTCCCAGTCTGTTTCATGTGTATAAGGGTTTTAGCTCCACACTCATTTTTTTCATTGGGTCAAATGGGCATTAGATAGGAGGAAAGCTAATTCTTTTCATACACACTATTCTGAAGATTTGATCAGGTCATTGAAAAACTAGAAATGTTTTCCACTTTTGTAGGTGCTTCCATTATAAGGTAGAATGACCAGGGAAATACCTCAATGGATTTCATGGTTGTGGACTTGGAAAATACAAGATATCAATAAAAATTCTCCTTTCTTTCCTGAACTCTACTTGCCAGGTGTTTTTGAAAAGCTACTAACACCACTACTTGTCCTTTCTCTTTTCTCTAATTAATGACATTTCAAAGCTAAGCTTAGAAATATCTGTTGCTCTGTATTCTAATTTCAATAAGAGTAAGGAAAATAGCTCTCTGTTTGGAAAAAAATGTGTTGAATGTATAATCATATAATCCATATTTTATTCTACATCTATCAGTACCTTTGTCATTTTGAACAAGATAATTAAATGATCTTAGACAGAGTGTGACTAATATCTACTTTTCCAGTTGTCGTGGGGAGTTTAATGCTTGTGAATGTACTTAGCATTCATGGACGCTCAAAACTCTTAGCCTTATTTATTTAATAAAAACTTATTCTTACTATATGCCAAAAACTGTTTTAATCAGTGTATAAACTCCACTAAATTTCATCATAACTCTATGAAGTAAGAAAGATTAGTTCTCTTTTTACATGTGGCAAAATTAAGGTACAGAAAGATTAAATATCTTGATAAAAGTCATAGAATTAATTAGTGGTAGAGCCAAAATTATAACATAAACAATTTGTCTCAGTTCTTGTTTGTAATCACCGTTCTATGTTGTTTTCATAAAATTTATGAAAGGACTATAAAGATAATATTTAAAATCTGAGCATAAAATAACTTAAGGATCACAAAATTTGAGAATGGATTTCTCACTCTGGTCCACAGTGACAAACAGCCATGGTTCTTAACATTTTTAATATATTTTTGTTTTGTATTAAAGTTTTTCACAAGGGGGTAGAAGATGAGGTGGAAGAGATAGATAAAAGCATATTGCAGCCCTGAATACCAAGTATAATGTCATTGAATTTTCATAACTTGGAATGAAAACTATCATGCTGGGGGTCTAATACATGTTCAGCAAAGACATAAATGAAACAAAATTTTCTATATCTCCTAAAATCCCTTTCACGGCCCTGGTCTATCTTGAAAGGTCATATAATATAGATGAAAAGAGGGTGAATTTCAAGGCCTGCATTTAAATCTCAGCCTTATCCTTTACTATCCGAATAAATTTAGGGAAGTTATTGTGTCTGTTTTCTCAGTTAAAATGTAAGGATAGTAATAGGGCTTGTGTGAGAATTAAATGAGATAATACATGTAAATTAGTTTAGAATGTGCCTGACAATAATTATCTTTTCATTAAAATTTAGTATCTGATAAACTAAATTTCCCCTATCCTCAAATGTGACCCTCTCCTCTTCTCTTCATATGCTCTATTTTCATATGTTCTATCTGCAACTTCACAGAAAAAAATTTCAATTGTTCTTCTATCTCCTCCTGCTAATTCCAATATCTACAACTACACTCCACTCTTCCATTCTTTATGTTTATTTTATTGGTGGCATCAGTCCTCCCCTCAAAGCTCCCTGTATTTTGAATCTTATTCTTTAGCATTCTTTCAGGATCAATTATTCATTAGTTTTCCTATATATTCAAACAACTCCCTTTCAATCCCTCTTACCAACATTCAAAACATGCTCAAGTCTCTGTCATTTAAAAATAAGGCCAAAAACACATGAAAAATGCTAAACATCACTAATTATTAGAGAAATGCAAATCAAAACTACAATGAGGTATCATCTCACATCAGTCAGAATGGCCATCATCAAAAAGTCTACAAACAATAAATGCTGGAGAGGGTACAGAGAAAAGGGAACCATCCCACATTGTTGATGTGTAAGCTGACAGCTTACATTCCATGGATAACAGTATAGAATATCCATTCTATGGATAACAGTATTGAGGCTCCCTAAAAAACTATGTATAGAGCTACCATATGCTCTAAAAATCACACTCTTGGGTATATATCCAGAGAAAACCATAATTTGAAAAGATGTATGCACCTCAATATTCATCGCAGCACTATTTACAGTAGCCAAGACATAGAAGTAAATGTCCATCAACAGAAAGATTGGATAAAGATGTGTTATGTATATAAAATGGAGTATAATTCAGCCAAAAAAAAGAGTGAAATAATGACATATACAGCAACATGGATGGACCTAGAAATTATCATACTAAGTGAAGTAAGCCAGACAGAGAAATACAAATATATGATATCACCTATATGTGGAATCTAAATAATAATACAAAAGGACTTATTCACAAAACAGAAATAGACTTAAATGATTTTGAAATCAAACTTGTGGTTATTAAAGGGGAAACATTGGGGGGAGAGAAGAATTGGGAGTGTGGGAATAACATCTACATGCCCTGTATAAAATAGATTATTAACAAGAACCTACTGTATAGGACAGGAAAATCTACTCAATAGTTTGTAATAATATATATGGTTAAAAAGAATCAATATATGTATATGTATGACTGATTCACTTTGCTGTGCATGAGAAACTAATACATTTTAAGTCAACTATATGCCAAAATCTTTAAAAATATAAACAAATTAAAAAATAAAATAATAAAATGTCTATAATTGCAAAACCAAAAAAAGGGAATTTTGACAATTTATATAGCAACTCATTTTTGCTGACCATGTCTCAGATACTTTGCAGTTGTAAAAGTCTAGGCATATATATATAAAATCATTACTAAGCTGTATACTTAAAACTAATACAATGTTATATATCAATTATATCTCAATTAAAAAATTAAGCTCTGGAATTTCTTTGTGGTACAGAGGGTTAAGGATCCAGCATTGATTGTCAATGCAGCAACTTGGGTCGCTGCTGTGGTGTGGGTTAAATCCCTGGTCTGGGAATTTCCACATGCTGTGGGCATGGCCAAAAAAAAATAAGCTTCTGAGATTTTTAAAATATACTAACAGATTACTTTGTAAAAATAAAAAATAAGTTATATCTTCAACCTACATCTGTGTCCAGCAATCATACTTATTCTCTCTTTTCACTTCACAGCCTCTCATCTTGGAATGGTTATCTGTACTATTTAATTCCATTTCTCCACCTCTGATTCCTAACTCTCTACAGTTTGGATTCTTTCTCAATCCCTCTACCTAAATGTCTCTAATTATGCATACCCTACCAGCATACATTTGAAAACAGGGAACAATGTATTAAGAAAAAAAGATACATTCTAAATAGTCACACATATAAGGGAGGAAGATGTATCTCCAGTATCTAACGCAGTGCTTCCAGTACATTGCAAATAATATTTGTAGAGCTAATGAACTTAAACTAAATGATAGATGTGTCCATTTCCAATCCCAAGATTTATCAATAATATTTAGTGGATATTTATCTGACTCTTCATAAAACATTGTGAGAAATAAGCACTCTTGATTTTCCTCCTCTTCTGGAGGAGATACATCTTATAGAAAGATCTTCATTAGCCTATAATAAACCTTTAGAGACTATCATATACTTTTTAAACATCATCAGAAAGCCTTAATAATAACCTTTATGAAAACTCAAGCTCAAAAGTCTTTACTAGGCCACTAGGTCTAGATGCTTGGTAAACCCAATTTCAAGTATTTATTTTATTTTTACAAGAGTTGCACATATGAAATGTATGTAAATTGTGGAAAGAAAGAGCTTTACAGAGCTTAGAAGTCTATAAGTATATATATATGTCTTATATATACGTCTAAAAGTATATAAATATATAAGTGTGTATATATGTCTAGAAGTATATATATATTATGTATAAAAATAGTCTTACAGATCTTATATGTCTATAAGTATATATATATATATGCTCGTAGGGAATTCATAATGAGTCATTTAAGTAGAGGGATTGAGAAAAAAATCCAAACTGTAGAGAGTTAGGAATCAGAGGTGAAGAAATGGAATTAAATAGTACAGACAACCATTCCAAGATGTGACTGTGAAGTGAAAAGAGAGAATAAGAGTGATTGATGGACACAGATGTAGGTTGAAGAAATAACTTATTTTTTATTTTTATTTTATTTTTACAAAGTAATATGTTAGTATACTTTAACATATATATGTGTGTGTGTGTGTGTGTGTGTGTGTGTGTGTGTGTGTTCTGAAACTGCCCAAGTCCCTCATATTTCTATTCTCAACAGAAACAAATGCCATTTAATTTTAAAAAATGATTGCTTGTACTTTCTTGCAGGTTTCCACCTGAAGTTCTTGAAAGGATGATTACCTGGTGGGCTTTTTTTTTGTCAGTTAATTTTGTTTCCTATCATAATTTTATCTTCAAATTGAAAACTACAAAGTCTCCTCTCAATAATTTGATCACATTTGGATTTAATCTTTCTTCTTCTTGAAGAGACAGTACCTGTTGCCATCTGACCTACTCCAATATAAATGGTTTAGTAGTTATTTATACTGCAAAATTCTTTCTTGGAATCTTCTTTCACCATTATCCTAAGACTTTCTCTTATCTCTCTTTTGTGCTGGACCCCTTGTGTTCTAGATCTGATTGTTTCGTTTCTTCTTTCTGGATATATTCACTTGTTTTGGTAGAGCATATCCTCAAGGAGAAAATAGGTGCATGAAAGGAAATATTATTTATGATCTTACATGTTACAAAATGTCTTTATTCTACTCTTTTGCTTAATTGATAATTTAACTCTCTATATAAATCTAGGTGAGAAATAATTTTCCCTAAGAATGTTGAAGGCATTACTTCATTGTCTATTTTAAAGAGTTACTACTGAGAATCAAATATTCTGGTTCTTAAACATTTGTAAGTAACCTATTTTTTTTTTCTTTTCTATTTTTCCTCCCTAAAAGTGCTCAATGTCTCTTTGCTCCAAGTATTCTGAAAGTTGTTCATTCTTTGTGCGAAACCATCATCATTCACTGTGCAGATTATTCAGTAAGTTTTTCAATTTAAAATTTAAGTTCCTCATTGAATTCTGATAAATTTTCCTTCAATTTCTTCTTTTACAATTTCCAACCTTTCATTTTCCTTTTTCTCTCTTTCTAGAATTCTTTTTTTCTCAGCTGTTGACCATTATAGAATAGATTTCTATTTTTCATAAGTTTCTTCTAATATGTGTTGCCTCAAGTTTCATTGTCATTTAGTCCAAGTTTCTAGGGGATTACTAAAAATGTCAACTGTATTTCACCAAGTGTGAGGTTCCTTATACAGCCACTTGGCTGTGGAATCACCCACCATCAATATTTTTAAGTCTTTTCTTTTCCACCATCAGTATTTTTAAGTCATTTCTTTTCAGCTGATCAGATTCCTAAGATAAGTCTCTCCCCAGTATTCTAAAATACATAGATATGTCTGTCAGTATTTTAAATGTAAATATGTAAGTTTTACTTAATTTTCCAGTTTTCAATATATTGCCCTCATCCTCAGCTCTGTCTTGTGCACATCCCAGTATAAAAACACTCTGTTTTACCTTCTTCAAAATAAAAACCTCCAGTCTCCTTCTGAGTGACTGAGGGCAGTCTCCCACACAGAATGAGAGATGAGATCTGGTCTGATTCTTAAATAAACTGAACAAATTCTTCCTAATTCTGCCCATCTTTATGCTCATATTCAGAAACATCTGGTAGTGACAATTCAGATACTTTTGAGGAACCTAATGAAAGCAATGAAAATTTCATGAGAGACGAGAGTTTTGTCTTTTTTTGTTTTGTTTTGTTTTTAACAGCTCTATCCCCAGAACCTTGGAAACAGTGCCTGAAGCATAATAAACAGTCAATATATATTTCCTGAGTTAAAGAAATAATGTCCCAAGACTGAGTGAATGGTTGTGGCAATGATCAAAGCTGAAAATATTAATTAATTATCACATGTATTGTCCAAACCAAAGCTGTGAGAGGACTTATAATTTGATTTTATGATTTTTACTTGTAAGTTGGTGATTATATAAAATATTTTACTGTTGGAAACACAATTCTATAATAGGTTAGTTGCTGTGTTTTATTCATTCACATATTTTTTTTTGAAAAAATAGAAAGAAGTTTTTTTAAGTAAAATAGCATAACTCAACCAGTGTTCCAGAATGTGAAATGCTCTAATTTAAAATTCTGTTTTTATGCAGGAAGATTTTTTTCAGTTAAAAAGATAAACTATTAAAAGTTGAATGGTAGTACTGAGAAGCACAAAGTTTTAAATATGACACCTATCAAATGCTCTCATTTGATTTGTTTAATTTGGACGTGCTTATAAGTGTAAAAAATGCAGGAATTGTATAAACAAAAAAGTGGTCAATACTAGACATAGTATATGTTATACCTAAATAGAAAAAATAAGAGATCTAACAGTTTATATCCAAGTGCCAATTATCTCACTAATGTGAATCAGGTAAGTCCCAAATATTAATTTTATTTATATTTCAAAGAGTTAGGCATCAGTAGCCATATACTGTATTAAGTACCTTTAGTATAGATGTATTTTTTTTTGTCATTTTAGTTTAATACTGGCAGTTGAATGGGAGGAAGAGGATCCCTTTTTTTTTCCTAAAGCTGTTGTGCTAATTTTTAACTCAATGTGTCCCTCTGCTGGAATATTGGATTATTGAAGTACAACCTAATACTGCAAGTTCAGATTTCTAAAATGAAAGATCTAAAATGCTTCTGCTGGTTTCTAATAAACTATCCATGCCATTCATTGATGTGAGCTCACTCACCTAATTTTCTTAAAATTCCTGATGCTTTGATCATTTTTGCCTACCTTTCTCATATTCCTATTCACATATCCTTCATTCCAAAGGAATTTCACGTGATCGATTTTTTTTTCTCATCTCCTTCTGGTCCTTTCCACATTAAATGTTGCTTTCTTTCTAGTACATCAAGTTTTTATGGAAATACAATACACATAATTTAAAATTTACCAATTTTTATTTATTTTTTTATCTTTTATATATATGTATATTTTTTCTACTGTACAGTATGGTGACCCAGTTACACTTATATGAATACATTCCTTTTTGTGACATTACATGTTCCATCATAAGTGACTAGACAGAGTTCCTAGTGCTACACAGCAGGATTCCATAATCTAAATATTTTAAATGTACAATTCAGTGGCATTAAGGATAACCATATTACTGTGAAACTATCACTACTATCCTCCTCCATACTTTTTTCATCTTTCAAAATTGAAACTCTGTACTCATTAAACACTGACTGCTTATTCCATCTTTCATTCAAACCTTGGTAACCATTATTCTAATTTCTATCTCTATGATTTTGACTACTTTAGGTTCTTCTTGTAAGTGGAATCAAGCATGTTTATTTATCCTTTTGTATCCAGCTTATTTCACTAAAATTTTTCAAGATTAGTCCATGTTGTAGTATGTATCAGAATTTCATGGTTAATATCATGTTATTGATATTTCTATACTCTTCAATTTTCATGAGTAAGAATACAAATTTGAGGGAAAAAAAATTGGAGAAAATATTTCATAAATATCCAGAAAATAAAAATCTTTACATAGTATAAGAGCTATTTTGAGTTTCACAGAAAAGTCTTAGTTTTACTGAAGAAAGAGGAGGAGGGAGAGAAGAAGAAGAAGGAGAGAAGAGAAAGAATAGAGGGAATGCTATGAATAATTATGGATGGATAGTAAATATATTTAAAAACAGAGAAGGATGAATAATTTATAGAAGTCTGTGTGTGTGTTTATTTGCAGTAACAAATCTTTGGGGTTATTTTTAGAATAATGTTATATAATACAGAGATGGACTATGTATGAAATAAATAAAATATGCTATGTTTTGAAATAAATATTCTTCTGGCACACCAGAATACATAGGATACATGTTTTGAACTCCTTCCCTTGTATGGGGGTTGATTTCAATGAAACATTCACATGCTCTCAGGACATTATTTAAACAAGACCACTTGAAAGCAGAAGAATGCAAGGGGAAAGTGTGGATGTGAAATGACAGATGATTGGCAAAACATTAAAAAATGCTGTCTTCTATCTTCTCCTTTAACAGCAATCCTGGAATAGCAGTCTGATTACCATTTCATGCTATATAATAGTCCCAGTCAACAACAAAGAGGAGCATTAGAAAAATGTATCTAAGTGGTTTCTGTGATATTTTTGCAAATGAATATATTTTCCTTGAAAGAAGGTAATATAAATATGAAATAACATATAAATATATGAATAAAAAAGTTCAAATCACCTATAATTCCACCACACAGACATAGCTACTAAAAAGTTATTTTGCAAATATTATGGACTTTATTCCTTACACATATAAATAATAACTACATCACCAAATATATCACATTATGTATCCTGATTTTATCACTATAAAATATATTGGGACACCTACTAATGTTAAAAAGTACTGGTTGTTATTTTTATATGGTACTCATTGTGCTTCCTGGATTTGAGTGAGTGGTTCCTTTCCTGTGTTAGGGAAATTTTCAGCTATTATCTTTTCGAATATTTTTTTTTCTCTCTTCTCCTTCTGGCACTACTATAATAATGGATGTTAATGCAGTTAATGTCCCAGAGTTCTCTTAGACTATTTTCTTTTCAATCTTTCTTCTCTTTTCTGTTCCATATCAGAGATTTCCACTAGTCTGTCCTCCACCTCGCTTATTCATTCTTCTGCCTCCTGTATTCTGCCCTTGGTTGCTTCTAATGAATTTTTTATTTCAGTCATTGTATTTTGCATCTCTGCTTGCTTAAGTTTTACATCTTGTATTTCTTTGCTCAATGTTTGCTGTAAATTATCAATCTTTGTCTCCAGTTTATTTCCACTGTCTTGCGTCATCTTCAGCATCAACAGTCTAAAGTCTTTTTCCTGGAGGCTGATAATCTCCAGATCATGTAGCTGTTTTTCTAGGTTTTTTTTTTTCTTGCTCCCTTATCTGAGTTATAGTTCTCTCTCTTTTCATTTTTATAGGTTTTTTTGTGTAGTCTCCTTTTTGCAGACAATAGAGTTGTAGCCTTTCTTACTTCTAATGTCAGCCCCTTTGTGGCTGAAGTTGGTTGGGACTATCTGTAGGCTTCCTGATGGGAGGGGCTAGTGCCTGCCCACTGGCAGGTGTGGCTGATTCCTATCCCTCTGTAGGGTGGGGCTTTGTCTCTGGGTGAGATTAGAGGCAGCTGTGTGCCTAGGGGGTCTTTACTGATGGATGGGGCTGTGATCCCACCTAGATTATTGTTTGGCCTGGGTGCTGATGGGTGGGGCCAGATTTTCCCAAAATGGCCACCTCTAGAGGAACACATGCTGATTCCTGAGAGCTTTGCCTCCAATATCCTTCCCCCACCACAAGCCACAGTCTCCCCGTTTTCCCAGGAGATCTTCCAAGAACCACAGTCGGGTCCGACTTGGATTCCTATGGAGCCTCTGCTTTGCCTTGGGACCTAGTGCACATGAAAGCCTGTGTGCACCTTTCAAGAATGGGGTCTCTGTTTCCCCCAGTCCTGTGGAGATCTTGTGCACAAGCCCCACTGGGCCTTCAATGCCAGATGCTCTGGGGGCTCTTTCTCCCAATGCCAGATCCCCAGGTATGGAGACCTGATGTGGGGCTCAGAACCCTCACTCTTGTATGTGAGTCTCTGTGACAACATTACTTTCCAGTCTGCAGGCTTCCCACCTGGCAGGTATGGGGTTGCTTATATTGAGTAGTCATCCCTCCTACCTCTTGATGTGGCCTCCTCTTTGTCTCCTGAAGTAGGATATCTTTTTGAAAGTTTCCAGTCTTTGGTTGAAGGTTGTTCAGCCTTTGGTTGTAATTTTGTTTTTATGAGAAGGTGAGCTCCAGTCCTTTTATTCCACTATCTTAATCCCGTCTCTATACCATATCTTCCCTGGTTATTTTTTATATCAATTTAATGTGTATATTTAATAATGGAACTCCATTCAAGTATTATTTCATCATATATTTAAATAATTATTTGATGGTCATTTTGGTTGTTTTAAATTTTCCATACACTAGTAGTTTTTACAAATATTTAGATATAAAACTATTTCTTAAAATGAAAACTTACACAGAATCCCAAAACACAAAACGCATAATCTTTAAATGCTATTGTTGAAGCAGGAAATAATTCCAAGCTCCACTTTTTCATCCCATTCGTCTCCACTGGAAATAGCCACTGAAGGGGCTCCATGGAACCACACAATATCTGTGTAGCTCTGGGCACTGACAGCCTTGAAAACCAGTAATACAAGACATGGCTTCACCCAGTTTCCTTGGGCTTAATCTGTATGAACTTGTCTATTTTCATGAGATAAAATTCCTAGAAGTAGAAATGCTGAATCAGTGAATATGCAGTTTTAATTCTGATACAATTTACCAATTGCACTTTATGGGTTTTTTTGTCCTTTTTTTTTGCCTTTTCTAGGGCCGCTTCCGCAGCATATGGAGATTCCCAGGCTAGGAGTCTAATCAGAGCCTTAGCCACCGGCCTACACCAGAGCCACAGCAACGTGGGATGCGAGCTGCATCTGCAACCTACACCACAGCTCATGGCAATGCTGGATCCTTAACCCACTGAGCGAGGCCAGGGATCGAACCTGAAACCTCATGGTTCCTAGTCGGATTCATTAACCACTGAGCCACAAACAGGAACTCCACCAATTGCACTTTAGAAAGTGTGTATCAATTTACACCCCTCCAAATAACCTTGATATTTATATGTATATATTTGCTTACTGATGAGGTCTAACATCTTTTTCATGTGTATTTGTCATTTATGCCTAGCACATAGTACATATCCAATACATAAATAAATGTGTGAATGTGTAGGTTTTCTTCTGTTTATTGCTCCATTCATTTTAAAATTATTATCATATTCCTCTTCTTTTCATTGATTATGTAAGGAGTTCTTTTATAGCAAGGGTATTAACCTTCTCTATAACTTTAATTTTTTCCATTTTCCTGACTGGCTTTTATCAATAAGGTGGGTTTTTATCTATACATAATTTGAATTTTGAATAATTATATTTACCAATATATCATGGTTTTCCATTTTCACGTCTTGTGTTATATACCCTTACCCTCAAGCAAAAAATAAATATCCACCTACACTTTTTTACATTTACAAATATTTAAAAGGTGATCTATATTTCTGTGATAAATTCTTTTTTTTTTTTCTTTTTTAGGGCTGCACCTGAAGCACATGTAGGTTCCTAGGCTAGGGGTCAAATCAGAGTTACAGCTGCTGGCCTACACCACAGACATAGCAACACAGGATCTGAGCCATGTCTGTGACCTACCCCACAGTTAAGGGCAACATTGGAACCTTAACCCACTGAGTGAGGCCAGGGATTGAACCCACAACTTAATGGTTCCTAGTTGGATTCATTTCCGCTGCACTACGGCAGGAACTCCCATGGAATAAATTCCAAGGCCTTTCATAACTTAGTACAGAACATACCACAATTGATTAAAAAACATAAAATCATTTTGTTGGCACATGAATTTAGTAATAATTGTCTTAAATATATATTTCATTTTGATATGCACAGCATTTTTCCTTGGCTAATCCACTAGGAAAATGTTTATCTTTCTCAGTTAATTTTCCTTTTCAAGCATTGGTCTCCTGCTCTTTCGAGTCTGAGCGTCTGAGCGTGTGTGATAAAAGAGTCCCATCAAGTGGCTTGTGCAACTGAATTTGCTAGAAAGGCAGGATTAGGTTGGGAGTGGCTATCAATTAATTTCATAGCAACGACAGAATGACTACTTCCCTGAAACTCCCGTGTGACATATATTAAATCACAACAGTGACTTGAAATTGTAATTATTATAAGTTTAGGAAGTAACAGTATTTAGGGAAGAGTTCAAGGTCTTCAAAGCTTTCTTTCATATAAGAAACAGGCCAGCCTATCAGCAGACAAGAAAATACTAAGTTTCCCATTTTTAAATTCTCATTAAGTAATGTGTACACAAGGGTGTTTTGTACTGAAAAGAGATTAGATGTACAGATTGATATACTCAATCAAATATGTAAAAGGGATCTAAAGAATGTTAATTTTTTTTCTCTGCAACTTCTGGGAAATGAAATATTTAAATATTAGGATTCAGAGGGACAATAATACATAAATTGAGTTCAATCCCTGATGAACATGCGTTCTTTACTTTCTTCCCCTCAGTCACATGTCTGTTATTATTCAAAAACCATTACAGTATAATACCATTTTTATTAGGTACAAATTATATTGGTGTGGTATTTGGAGTTCACCAGTCATTCTAATACTATGAGCATTCAACATCTCAAAAGAAAAGCTGAAATTTCATCTGGATCTTAATGGATGGTCAGGTTGTCAAAGAAGGCATGGACAAGTAAGTCACTGATGGAACCACTGAATCTCTTTGAAATAGATTGTGTATGAGGATTGTAGGGGAGGAAGGATTATCTAACTAGCACTTTAGGTTAATTGAGGATGGTCGTAACACTGACAACAGTAGGTAAATGTTTAAATTGGAAAGAAATAAGAAAGGTGAATCCAATTATTAGACATGTTGAGTTGATGAAACAAAACATCCAAGTGGAGATTTCTTTTAGATAAGTGAAACTATTTCACTGGAGATTGATGACAGAGTTAGCAGTTAAAGATGAGTATTGAAACTGTAAGAATGAGTATATTTTCTAATGTTGAAGAGGCAGAAAAGGAACTAGTGAGTGCAAAGAGAATGAAAAATAACCCCCTTCTAGTTCATTGATGATCTTACTTTTCTACTGTGTGTATGCATTCAGACATCATCAATGTTATTCTACTTGCCATGTCTTGACGGTAGTACAAGAATATGTGTGGTGGTGAAGTGTTTTCTTATTTTCCCTGGTTGAGATTCCTATTATATTTATTGGAAAGCCAAAATAAAATAAAGTAGATCAGTGTTTGAAAATTGGAAATAGGCTTACTTGTTTAATACAACATTACTCTGGGTCACTAATAAGTACTGGATTGATATCTAATCTTTGACACTGACTAGTATAAGAAAGGCAGATTAATAGAAAGACTTTTTGAATCTATCATCACAGTTTACTTGAAAATTTGAAATGTTCCTGAATCAGCATTCATTTCAGCTTTGCTGACTTTATAGATCAATAAAGATTATGTGGATGAGAAGTACCTGGGGGCATACATTCAAGTTCAGCAATCAGCAAGGAAATCCATATACTAAAGGTTTATTTGGTGCTAGGTAACCACCCTGAAGCATGCTAGGGATCTAAGATTGTGTACAGTGGAGTTTTATTTTTTATTTCTTTCACTTTCCATATAACGGTAAGATCTAAGACTGTCTAAGCTGTTTTCTAAATGATATTCAGTTTTCTATTATATAATTCTGTTAGGTTTTCCTGTGTTCAAAAGTGATGCCCTAATCACCATAGATTATTATCTTGCCCTCCATTTGAAGGACTCTATGGACAATGCACAGAAAATAAATTAATGAGATTATAGTTTTATTTATTTTATTTTTTGTAATTATTTTCTTGAGATTTTTGTAAGATTTTATTTTATTTTATTTTATTTATTTATTTTGTCTTTTTAGGGCTGTACCCATGGCATATGGAGGTTCCCTGGCTAGGGGTCCATTAGGAGCTGTTGCTGCTGGCCTACGTCACAGCCACAGCAATGCCAGATCTGAGCTGTGTCTGTAAGCTCCACCAAAGCTCACAGCAATGCCGGATCCTTAACCCACTGAGTGAGGCCAGGTTTGAACCCTCAACCTCATGGTTCCTAGTCAGATTCGTCTCCCCTGCACCATGACAGGAACTCTGAGATTATAGTTTTAGATCGTGCTAGTTCACTATTGACAGATTTAGCAAGTAGTTTGGAGAAAATGAAAAACTGACCTGAAATAATCTATGATCAGTGGATAGTTTATCTTTAAGAGAAGATGAACATTTTAAACTTCAGAAAACATTTTTGTCTCTGCTGAAGAAAATAGAAAGTAGTTGTTACTTTCACTAGAACAAATGGTTAGGAAGAGAAATCATAATGGAAAGATTATTGCCATAAAACAGACTCTAGGTATCTTAAATTCTGCCAAGATTAAAATATCTTTAAGTTAGTCTTTCACTGTGAAATTACATAAGATTGGGGGGAAAAAAAGAAAACTTGTAAAAGGGAACCTCAAGATTGCAAAAACCTTGATTCCAATAGGTGTTTAATAGACATGGAACACCAGAACAATAATATGCCCATTTAAAAAAATTCTAGGGAGTTCCTGCTATGGCACAGTGGGTTAAGAATCTGAATACAGGAGTTTGAGTTGGTGAGGAGGCACAGGTTCAATCCCTGGCCCAATGCAGTGGATTGAAGGATCTGGTGTTGCTGCAGCTATGGTGTAGGTTGCAGCTATGGCTTGAATTCAATCCCTGGCCCAGAAACTTCAAAGTGCTGAGGGTTTGACCATAAAAATTTTAAAAAGTGTTCTGAAGTAATATTTAAACATAAACAAAAACTTTTAAATAACAGTTATCATTCAGTGTTAATATTAATATTACATGAAAAGCAATATCTATATGGTGCCCATTCCCCTAAAAAAAGTACATGATTTCTCATCATAAGTGGTTTCTTTCATTACTCATGTAGTGAACAAATAAGACTTGCTAGAGCAATGGACTATTTTAGAAAATTAAAAAAATTAAGTTTTGATATATTTACAAAAAACTTACAAATAACACAAACAATTGTCATAATTATATGTAGTTATAAAGAGATAGTTGGAAAAATGAAATGAATTGAAAAATCTCTTTCCTTAGTATAGGAATTATATCTCTCTATGAAAATATGTATTTGGGGATGGGAGAGCGAGTATGTGGTAAAGTGAATTAGATGACCAAGTGGTATTTTGGAGGGACTGTGGATGGTGGTGATACACTCTTTTCTAGGAGGAGGTAAATTCAGCTAAGTAGAAACTTTTATTTTTTGAATGGTTTATACAATCTAAGGGAACAGAATAAAATGATCATTCATTCACACATTGTCAAATATGTGCCAAGAAAGAAGACTGGCTAAAGGAAAAAAATACACATGAAAAACATATAGTTTAGAAAGGGAGAAATATTCCAAAGTTAATCATTAAGATAGACAATCCACAAGTAATAAGATTAATATTTTGAAACAAATATGGAGTAAGGACTGTTATACATACATGAAAAGCAGTTAAAAATCCATGCTAGGGAGTTTTATTGCCTAAGTATATTTTGGCTCTGCCACTTCCAATGGAAATTTCTTTACTTCTGCATGTGTCATATCTTCTCTGTAAATGGAGATTTATATCTATTTCATTGTATAACAACAATAAGAAGAAGAAGAAAGATAAAACAAGGAGATAAGGTCAGTGTGAGGTTTGAAAAAATTAATTCATGTAAAGTTAATTCACTTAGAAGAGGGCTTGGCATATAAAGGGGCTCTAATGTCTTAGCTTTTAAATTCTACTAAAGTGGGTAAATTAAGAGAGGAAAGTATCTTTACTCAGTTTGTGACAGCCAAAATTAGATCTCCAAGCAAAACAGTGGGCTAAAAAAACAAGCTTTGTTGAAAGAACACTTGATTATCAAAATGTATTTAATGTTCCAAGAGCCAAGTGAACTCAGATAATATAATGTCCTCACTAACTATAGAGAAGATATATCCCTTTCTCACTAATAGCTAAGCAAGGAGACTTGCTACCCTAATGCAAGGGGATACAAGTTAGAGACTTTGAAGTCTGGTGGGTGACCATATTAATAAAATCCCAGAGCTGTGGAATGATGAAGAAAGAGGGTTCTAGATATTTTTTAATTCCTGAGTAAAGTTAATTCTATTCTCTGTTGTGTCCTTTCCTCTATCACAGTGACCAGAATCCTTGGAATTACATTTTGAAGACCATTTTGGCTCTAGGGATCTGGATAAAATTTAAATTCTGCCATTGAGATTCAAGACATCATAACTGGAAGGTAAAAGAATAATAGAGGAAATTCTTCCCATGGCAGCAGTGGGATTCCAAAATGTGAGAATATTATAAGAACTAGAATATACATTTAACTTCCAGTTCCCAGTTTTGAGGCTGAGGAGCAGCTCAAATGTTAGCAGTGATTTTCTCCGCTTTCCTAATTACAAGATAGTAATAGCAATTCCCTGACCTTCCAACACAGTGGATGTGGCAAAATCTAAATGTTCTGGCAACTTCCTGATATTTGCTTCTCTAACCCTTTCAACAATTTTATAAGCACCAAATTTATAATCACCAAATTTCCCTTTTGCTTGAAATACCTATAGTGGCTTCTGGTTTCCTGAACTAAATCCTAACTTCTACTGGGAAATGCAAGAGTTTAGTTTCTCTAAACTGAGTGTGGTTCCCCAGTGCAATAGACAGAGATAAATAATTCTAGTATAATTTCTGAGAGGGATGAAGATTGTAGATAACTAGGAAGCCAGAAGATGTTCTGTGGGGATTATTACAGTGAAAGGTAAAGTAATCACTTGGCAGAGATTGAAGTAAATCTCTAAGTGTAGCCAAGTATACATCAGAGATTAAGAAGAGTTTACAGTGCAGGTAAGAGTGAAGATGTGGTCAAAGATCATCAATGACCCATGACTAACCTAAGAGATCAGATTATAATCTTTATACGTGAACATCTTCTGCACTGAATGTCTTCTGGCTTCCTAGTTATCTACAATCTTCATCCCTCTCAAAAATTATACATAATTATTTATCTCTGTCTATTCCTCTGGGGAACCACACACAGGTGGAAGGGTTAGAGAAGCAAGCAGACAGTGTCAGTGATGTAACACTAAAATAATCAACAGATATTATGAAGAGGTGAGGATTCCTTAACTCAAATGCCATAAATACACAATCTCCTTCTCATACCCCAAGTGAGGAGGAAGTTGGGGAAATCATGAAAATTTAGATATTTATGCACAGAGACAGAATCTTTCAGAAGAGACTTTTAAAGCCAGTCTTGATAAGAAGTTGAATTTTGAATAGACTAAATATTTAAATTGAAAAAGTCAGTCTTTTTTTTTTTTTTTTGTCTTTTTGCCATTTCTTGGGCCACTCCTGGGGCATATGGAGGTTCCCAGGCTAGGAGTTGAATCAGAGCCATAGCTGCCAGCCTACACCAGAGCCATATCAATGAAGGTACCGAGCTGCATCTGCAACCTACACCACAGTTCACAGCAATGCCAGATCCTTAACCCACTGAGCAAGGCCAGGGATCAAACCCACAACCTCATGGTTCCTAGTTGGATTTGTTAACCACTGAGCCATGAAGGGAAGTCCTTGCAAAAAGTCAGTCTTGATAAGAAATTGAATTTTGAATAGACTGAATATTTAAATTGGAAAAATAATGTTCAAACCAGAAAATTTAATGACTCACAGGGAAGATTCCTGAGGAAGGCCCTTTTGAGTAGTGAGAAATAATGAGCCCTAGACTTCCTAATAAGACTCCAAAGTATCAAACTTTTCCATATAACCTAAATTAATCACAGAACAAACCTCAATAAAACTTATAGAAATACAAAAATGAGGTACAGGAAAGAACAAACATGTTAAGTGGATATCAGAATAAGAGAAAAATACCCAAATCTATAGTTTAGAAATGAAAATTCAAATGTTTAAGATGACAAATTACATTGGATTGGACAATCATAAGAATCAATGATTTTGAAGATACAGAAAAGGAAAATATTAAAAAGAAAACACATGACTCAACATTCTGAATCAACTATAATTTTAAAAAATCTAAAAAGAAAACACAGACCCCATGCTCTCCTCCCAAAAAAATTAATTGTGCATCAGTGAGTTGTAGGAAAACTTCGACTGGCCTAATAAACATTAGGTTAATCAAGCAAACACTAATAGAGGTGCTATTGAGAAGAGACTTTTCAGATGGAATCAAGTTTACTAATCTCCTGACATTAAAAATGAGAGATTATCCTGATTGTCTCAGTGTAGTCACACGGACCCTCAAAAGCAGTACAGAAAACAGAAGAGTCAGTCAGAGAGAAATGTCAGAAAGGAAAGTTGGAGACATTCAATGTATAAGAGGGACTCCAGCCACTATTGCTGGAGGGAGGTTGCATGAAAAATATAAGATGGAAAGTAGGTAGCCTAGAGGTCCGAAGACCTGTCTCTGGCAGACAGTCAAAAGGATAATGGAGACTTTAGTCCTACAAACACATGGAGATAATTTCAACCAACAACCTAAATGAACTTCATGTAGATTCTTCCAGGAACCTCCCCAAAAGAGCCCAGTTGGGCTGACACCTTAATTTCCACTTTATGACATCTGAAACAGAGAAACCACCCAAGTCAAACTGGACTACTCACACAATTATGACATAAAAAATTGTTTTGTTTTGGAGTTCCCACTGTGGCTCAGTGGGTTAAGGGTCCAACATTGTATCTGTGGCAGGGAAGGTTCAATCCCTGCTCCAGAAACTTCTGTATGTGGTGGGGAAGTCATAAAAAAAAAACTTCTGTTATAAGTCTATAGATTTGTGGTGATTTTTTACTGTAACATAAAAACCTAATAAAGTGCAAAGAACAAAAGACAAATCCAGATTTATATTTAAATATTTGAATACTTCTTTCTTGATAATTGATAGACATAAATATAAAATCACAAAGGATATAACAGACTTGAATAAGAGGATCTAATTAGCATTTATAGACTACTCCACCAACAAACAATAGAATTCATATTTTACTGCTGCCTTTGGTTACAAAAGTCATTTCCTAATAGAGTCCTGAGATTGAAAGAAATCCCTTTGTGGAGCAATTAGAACACTTATACACTGCTAGTGAGATTATAAAATGTCACAATCACTTAGGAAAGCAGTTTATCAGTTTCTTATAAATTTAAGCATTCATCTACCTTATGGCCCATACATTTTACTCCCAGTCATTCACCAAAAAGAAATGAAATCATAAGAAAGTATAAAGATTTTAACATGGACTTTCGTGACAATTTTATTTGCAGTAGTAAAAAATTGGAACTAATCCACGTGTTTTTAAAAAAGATTATATTACAATTGATTTGCAATGTTCTGTCAATTTCTGCTGTACAGCAAAGTGACCCAGTCATGTATGTGTATACACACACACACACACACACACACACACACACATTCTTTTTTTCATATTATCTTCTATCATGTTCTATCACAAGTGGTTTGGTATAGTTCCCTGTGCTATACAACCGGACCTCATTGCTTATTCATTCTAAATGTAATAGTTTGTATCTGCTAACCCCAACTCCAAGTCCATTCTTCCCCATCCTCCTTGGAAATCACAAGTCTATTCTCTAATCCACATATTTTTCAATAGACCAGTGGATAAACATTGTGATATATTCACACAATGAAATATTCTTCAGCAATAAAAAAAATAAGAGAGATATACATACCCAGCAACATGAATGAATCTGAAAATTATACTAAATGATAAAAATCAGAAAAAGCAAAGTACATATTGTATGATTCTATCTATATAAAACTCCACTGAAGGCAATGTAATCTACAGTGACAGAAAGCATATCAGTGGTTGCCTGGGGAAAGATGCAGAGAGGGACATCAGTGAAGATTTGCAAATGGTCACTAGAGACATTTCGAGGGTGATGAAATGTTCATTCTCTTGATAGTGGTGATGACTTCATGGGTGCATATGTCAAAACTCATCAAATTTTACACTTTAAATGTGTGCAGCCTATTGTCCAATTTTACTTCAAAAATCTGTTTTTAAAAATCTATACTATAAGGTAACAATCATTCAGAATAAAATGAAATAAGAAAAATATGGTTGTCCAACTACCATCCAAATGAATTATAAGTTGTATTCTTACAAGTTATTCAAATTTCAATTTTCTCCCATAATAGCAGGTAATTGAATATTATAATAGGACTACTTAGCTAAAACAGGTAGATTACATTAACTTTATACAATGAAACACACCAATTTAAAAAGGATATTGAACAGAAAATATTTCAAGAGATAGCCTTAAGTAAAACAGCAGATTACATTACTTTATGTACAGTATCCTATATTTTTTATAAATTCATACAGAACAAAATGATGCACATAGATTTTTATGTCTTATCTACTTATGTAGTCTGCACATTAAAAAGCTTTGGTAAAAGATGGGATAAACTATGACCAAATTCTTATAAATATGTTTAACACATACTTCATAATAGTCACATACTTCACATACTACATAATAGTTTCTTCTATCATCAAACCTTTTAAATGTCCATAAGTAGATAAGGAAAGACCTGTCATATATGTATAATGTGATTATAGGAAACTGACTCCTGTACTACAAATCACTAAACAATATAATTACAACTATGATGGCAGCAGCAGCAGCAGCAGCAGCAAGAGCAATAAATCATTGCTAGCTAGCATCACCCCCACTCTAAACTTCATTCTAGGAAATATCCATTTACTTAATCCTACTACTTGTACTTCTAACAAATATTCATGGAGAGGAAAATTCATCTCATTTTAAAATGAAAATAATTTCCAGGAGAGTTTATATCATTAAAGACATTGCATCGTGTATTTTAATATAAATACTTATACCTATTGAAACATATATTGAATAGTCACTATATGTCTGATGCTATGCTAGGGCCAGGAATGCAAGGATAAATAAGATGCATTCTTTGCCCTCAAAGACGTTACAGTCTAGTGTGAGAAATAGGCAAAAATATATCAATTGTAATTTATGCAATATGTGGGTGATATGGAAATGTACACAAAAGCCCTCTGCTCAAATATGTGCATATGTGTATGTGTGAGACTGGGGAAGTCCAGAGATGAGAATAGAGTTGAGGAAGTCTGCTTAAGTGAGATTTCTCTTAAAATTAGTTTTGAGGACAATCAGGAATTGAGGAGGCAAAGTAAAGGGGCTACTGAGTACAATCTAGTTAGCCACCCATTCAGAGGTTCAAGAGGATCTGGCACAATTGGGAACCTGCAAATAGTTGACTATAGCTGGAGTGAAGAGTATGAAGAGGAAGGCAATTTTGGGTAGAGATGAATGTGAAAAGATACATAGCATTAAGGTCATAAAGGGCCTTGTGCTATGTATTAAGGAATTAGAACCTCATCCCAATCAGATTCTTCCTCTGTAATAATTTTAGAAATGCAGACTTTTAAGGGAAAAATTAGAGCAGCACCAGCCTTTTCTGAGCATCTGTTTTTCCAAGTAGTAATAAAGAGTATGAGTCTATGTTTGATATTTAAGTGCGGACAACAATTAGGCTCCAACCCTTCCCTTCCCTACCACCACATATCTGGTGCTATTGAAAGGCCAGTAGAAGGAAAATCCCCCTCGTCCGGACTCGGAAGAGGCGACACACCAAATCACTCATGAGAAGCGGTCTTGATGCAAACAGCAAGAGGATTTTTATTCCAAGCGCGCTGGGGCCCACAGTCGTATGCCACGCAGGGGTAGAGGACTGCGGCCCCGAGTGCGGAGTCGGGACAGCTTTTATGGGGTTCACAACAAAGCCCGCGCTTCACAAACCAATCATTTCAAAATATCACAAACCAGTCATTTTAAAACTTCGAGAGCCCGCGCTTCGTGGACCAATTAATTTTAAGTTGTTCTGGAGTTACATGTTTGTGCCTGTTCCTGGGCGGGGGAGACATATTTGTCACCAAGATATATTTACCAGGATTTTCAACATTTTATGGCGCAACCGATCTTACTGGGGTCGGTTTATCAATTAACTTCTCCTCCTTTTATCTCATGCAAGCAGTTTACAGAAGCCAAACAAGCAGTTAGGAACCCTTTTCCCTGTTATCTCAAGCAGTTTCAAGAAGTTTCATGCCTAGAGGCACGTACTCAGGGGCCTGTTTTTCCCTTCCACATAGTTTTGTACAGAACAGAGAGCAAGCCCTAAAACAGCAAGAAGTATGATCTTTTACCTATAGGGAACAGGGTCTGGAATTCGAGGGCATTTAGGGCTTTTTATTAACTTCCTGGGTTCTGGGAGGGTTAGGTTGCATTTTCATCCTTTCACTATAGATAAAGAAATTTGCATTTTTCTAGAGATCTTGGCTTCTGTGGGAAGTTGAACCTCAAAACTCCTACTCTGCAATTATAACTATTCCCCAGCCCTGCTCCCTAGTCTTTTCAAAAGCCAAACTGTCACGAGACATGTTTCTACAATATTTTCTTAGCCTCTTTGCTGAAAACTCCATCTTGTCCTGATTTACTTTACTCCATCTTTCAGCTTGGAAAACAGTCACAGTGCTGGTAAATGACTTAAGCTTAAAAACAAAGACCTAAAGGTATAAGTTATGAATGAGGACTTAATGCATTGGTCTAGGCATGCTGGACCTGTGCAGATTGGCACGCTATTTGCACAGCATGATAAGTCCTCTTAAGAATAAAAGAAAGAGGAGTCTCATGGCCCCAAGTGGTTTATGAGGGGTCATTAGCAGGATATGCATTAGCAAAGAGAACCAAGGTGCAAACCTAGGCATGCAGGGTTGCTGCAGATAGGCACACCATCTGCAGAAGCACAATGGTGATTCTCTAGATGCTATGCATAGATAGTTAATGCCAAGCTTCCTCAAATGCTAATGACTGTTAAATGCCTAAAGGTCAGAATAAAAGCTTAATCAGCAACCGGCTATGTGACTTTTAAAATAACTTAAAAAAACCTATATCCTGCACTTACAACCCCCTTCTCACTTGACATAATCCTAAAAAACACAATAAAAGCAGTGTGGTTTCTTGAGGCAGTGGTCTTGGTCCCTGAGATCTTGAGTCCCTCAGTTCCCACCTTTACTTAAGATAAATGTCTCTATGTCTTGTTTTATGTTAACTTTTTTCCTTAAATTTCACAGCACCAGTTCTTCAGCCCCATCTTGCTGAGCTGGTCTTGGCACCAAACCAACCCTCTGCCCTGCTTCTGCTATTCTGGACCAGTTTATGCCTGTCTTGCCTATTCATACAAGTTCCTGTGTTAATAATAAATTTTCTTGCAAATTCTCCAGGTGTGCAAAGTGTCATCAGTTTCAATATACAATCTATTAATAGGTCAGGGTTCATCCCACTTTCATGCAAGTGATCATAAAACACTGAGAGTGTTTAAAAGTTTACTATATATATTATTTAACTATCAATACAGCCATTTGAGTTTGCTCTTATTATCTGTGATTTGCAGAGGAGAAAACTAATCTTCAGAGAGCCTCCTTAATCTGCAAGGCCACACAGCTAATAAGTGGCAGTATTAGGACATGAATCCAGCTCTGTCAAAATGTAGAATCCTTTTAGAAAAGAGAAAGCCTGAGTAGAGAGATGAGGAACATGACCTTGCATGACTAGTAATATTTTCATTATCTGCAAACTGAATAAGTCTACAAAGGGAAACAAATCTTTAGTAAAGTTATATTGACAGTAAATCTATAGGAATACTACAGTGGTAATGTATCTAGTCTAGTCAGAATTATTTTTCTAAAGTTGGCATGACAGTTAATGAAGAGTATTAGTGACAAAGTCATCCCCGGAAGTTTTTGCTTATAAACAAATGTAGCAAAGACTTCTTCCATTTGCTCATTCTTTAATGTGTTATTTCTTTTTTTGGTTTGTCCAAGGAGCATTCAAGCCTTTTTGCTCCACTCCTAGGAGGTAAACTTTAAGTACTTGGAATAGTCCAAACATAAGAATATCTTTGTTTTGAGTTGTGGGCCCTGTGGACCACATTTAATAGTTTAATAACATGACTCATGATAGGCCCCCTGAGCCATGTGATATCAGCCAGACCTCCAGGAAGTATAGAGGATGGAGACTGAATTTAACATCATGGACAATCAATCAATTGATAATTCTTATCTACTAAAGTCCAAGAAAAAACTCTGGGCACCAAAATTCAGGTAAATTTCCCAGGTTGGCTATACTCTGAGTACATGGTCACACACTAATGATAAGAGAGTACTATAGACCAAATGTTTGTGTCTCCCCCAAATTCATACATTGAAACTTAAACCTCAGTGTGATGGTAGTAAGATGTGGGACTTTTAGGGGGTGATTGGGTCATGAGGATAGAGCCCTCAGGAATGGAATTATTGCCCTTATAAAAAAAAAGACCCAAGAAATCTCTTTTTCCCTTTCTTCCTTGTAAGATTATAGTGAGAAGATGTATTTTGTGAATCAGGAAACAGATCCTCATAGGATAACGAATTTGCTAAAACTTTTATCTTGGTTTTCTCAACCATCCAGAACTGTGAGAAAAAAATTTCTGTTGTTTATAAGCCATCAAATCTATCATACTTTTGTTATATTGCCCTGAACCAACTAACACAGAAGATATTATGTCCTGAGGGAATTGGTAGCTTTGCATTTGGAATCTTTCCAGACTCTGCTTTTGTATCTATTCTTTTGGCTAATTTTCTATACCAGTTCCCTGCAATAAACCATAATATGTTGCAGTGAGTTCTGTGACTCTTTCTAGTGAATTATTAAGCTCAGGGCGACTTGGGAAAATTTCCAAAATTGTAGTGTCAGAAATGAGGATGGTTTTGTGTGGATTCTCCCCTCTAAATTTGTAATTGGTCCCTAACTGCTTGTTGTTGGCGATCAGAAGCCATTGATGGACTTGGCTATCTGAAAGACTGTGCCTCCAACCTCTAATTTAGCTATTTTAAGAACTTATATGGCTAAACTGCAATGTAGTCACTTTTCAATTGGGGATAAGGACAGCAAGTATTTAAAAATTTCATCTATATCATAAAAATTATCATTTGTTAATGACTGCCATATTACAAAATATAAAAACAAACAATTCAAATGGAGTCATATTATTTTTAAATATAAAAAAGACAAATGCTTCAGTAGATTATTAGATACTAGATAAATATCACAGAAATTAACAAAAATAACAACATTATAAAATACAAATACTTGTAGTATTTCTTCATTTATTTGAGAATACTTCTGTTTATATACTCTAAGACAAATTATTTATATGTATAACTTGTTAGTCTAATTTTTTATAAGGAATAGGATTTTCTTTTATATTATTTTAAATTACAAAGTATGCCACTAGAGTGTGCTAAAACATTTTCTTACATTAGAAAATAATTTCTAAAATCAGTACTGTTATAATAAACAGCTCTGAGCAAAAAACTCCATTTATTGCTGGATTAATATTATAAAACATACTTGATGAAATTAATGTAATAACGAGTTTTCAACTTTTTATTAGCTATCTTATATTTTACACTATTTTTGAGACATCTGTATGCTTTCAGATTATGAAATTATTGGAAATACTAATTATAATAGCTATCATTTAGTGTAGCAATAAATAAAGCCTTGGCTTTCACATTGTTTATTCTGTTGAAATAAGCCAAATTGAGTAACTGATAGCAGGGCCCAAACATCAAGGAAAATTAGTACATCACTAGAAAATGCATTAGTATTGTCTCAATATAAGGTTAAAATACCACTTCTGGAATAAGGCAAATTTAGAATAAAGGTGGAACATATTTCAAATTTGTATTATTTTGGTTTCATTCAGAATCTGGTGTAGATGTATATTTATCTTGATAATATAGATGTATATTTATCTTGATAATAAACAATCACCCTTCAGTATCCATGCAGGATTGGTTCCAAGACGCTTTGTGGATACCAGAATACCTAGATGCTCCAAATCCTTAGTTTAAATGGTGTGGTATTTGCATACAACCTGTGCACATCCTCTCATATACTTTAAATCATCTCTTGATTATTTATAATACTTAATAGAATGTAAATGCTATGTGAATAGTTGCTGGCATGAGGCAAACTCAATTTTTGCTTTTAGGAAATTTTTGGACTTTTTTCAAATATTTTTGATCTGTGGTTTGTTGAATCCAAGGATAAGGAACCTGTAGATAGAGAGGGCCAACTGTAAATGAACATAAAAGTGTCAAGAATTTTTGGAGTGATGGCAAAAATTAAGTTAAAAACATGACTATAGCCATACTCCTCTATGGAAATTTATTTCATAACCCAAGTGGAGTTTTGTCAGCAGCTAAATGCAAAGAGAAGGACAGAATAAGAACTCAAGAAATAACCATATCTTTCATTTTCTTGTCATACTCTTTTCCAATTGAAATGCTCCACAAGATCCAGGGGAAAATAAAAGTCACTAACTCTTACCTAAGTCTCTTCAAGGTCACAAACATTTAAATTCTGATGAGGAAACTTGTGAAAGGGTGTATTTGTTGACATGGATGGGGAAATAGTCTTATCCTGCTAGTAAATTCTGCTATCTCCAACTTACTATGTTCACCAGAATTTTCAGCTGGCCATCCCCACCTATCACTAAGACACTAGAGTATTCTGAGAATTCAACTCCTGATGAAGATTCCCGACCTACAAAAATAAAAATGGAAAAGAGGCTAAAATTATAGGTATAGAAGGGATTTTCAAAAATTCTGGTAATAAATTTAACTTAGATTCTATATTTTTAGTATATGGGTTTTAGAGGAAATTTTATTAAAATTGCCTTGAAATAGATAGTGGTAACAGCGGAAGAAATTGTAAAAATGCCCCTCAAAATGCCTATATATCCTATCCAGATGACTTTATAGTAAATTCATTAAAACATACAAGGGATAGATAATTCATGTATAATTTAATTTATTCCAGGGGATAAGGGGGAAAATTTTTATTTTATGAAACAAATATAAACTTGATATCTAGACTTGACAAAAAAGCTCATCAATAAAATTTTAAAACCAAAGTAAAGTAAACTATTGAATTAGGCACAATTCTATTAAATGTCAAGTAATGAGACTCATGAGTATATTAAAAGACTCATACACCATACTCAAGGACAATCTATCCCATAAGAGTGAGAATGGTTCAAATTAGGAAATATTATTATTATAGTGGTTTTCCTTAATGGATCAAATTAGATAACATCCACATGGATACACATAATTTTCCTCTAAATGATGAAATGACATTTGAGAAAATAAGAAAATATGCTCTCAAATTTATTCTATCATTATTCTGATACAAAAAACAGACAAAGACACTACAAAAAAGAACATTGCAGGCCAATATCCTTATGAATATACATGTAAAAACCTTCAACAAAATATTGGAAAACCAAATCCAGTAATGTATAAAAAGGATTTTATACATTGATCAATTAAGTTTTATTTGAGTGATGCAAGGGTGATTCAATATTCACAGATTAATGAATGCAATACACCACATTCACAAAAAGAATATGAATCACATGATCAATCATCTCAGTAGATGCAGAAAAAAAGGATTTGACAAAATTCAAAGTCCATTCTTTACAAAAATTCCCGTCTAAGTGTGTATAGAAGGAAAACATCTCAACAGAATAAAGGGCATTTAGGACAAACTTACAGCTAAATTCATACTCAATTAAAAAAAATTAAAAGACTTTCCTATAAATTCAGGAATAACACAAAAATTCCAACCCTTGCCACTTTAACATAATATGGGAAGTCCGAGTCACAGCAATCAGACAAGAAAAGGGAAGTAGAACTGTCACTATTTGCAAATGACATAAGACTTTATATACAATACCCTCTACACAAAAGTCTCTATACAGAATTTAAGAACTATCAAATAAATTCAGCAAAGTTGCAAGAAACAAGATTAATATACAGAAATGTATTGATTTTTGATATGCTGATAATGAAATATCAGAAGAGAATGCAGATCTAAAACAAAAACAATCCCACTTAAAATGGCATAATAGGAATACAATACCTAGAAATGAGCTTAACCAAGGAAGTGAAAGACTTCTTCTCTGAAAACTATAAAATTTGTTGAAGGAAATTAAAGTTTATACAAAGCAATGGAAAGATATCCTGAACTATTGGATTGGAACAATTAATATTTTTAAAATAGCAATACTATTCAAGCAACATACAGATTTAACTCAATCCCTATCAGAATACCCATGACATTTTTCACAGAACTAGAGGAAATAATTCCAAAATTCATATGGAACCACAAAAGACCCCAAATTGTCAGAGCAATCTTGAGAAAACAGGATAAAACTAGAGGTTTCACGACCCCAGACTTCAGAATATATCACAAAGATACAGTATTCAAAACAACATGGTGCTGGCACAAAAGCAGACACAGAGATCAATGGAACAGAGTAGAGAGCTTAGAAATGAATTTATACACCTTTGGTCAATTAATCTACATCAAAGTAGGAAAGAATACACAATGGAGAAAAGAGAGTCTCTTCAGTAAGTGATGTGGGCAAAATTGCACTGATACATGCAAAAGAATGAAACTAGAACATTTCTTCACACCATATACAAAAATAAATTCAAATTGGATGAAAGGCCTAATTCTTATAGTGCAACCATACAACTAGAAGAGAACACAGGCATATTACACTTTGATATAAATCATAGCAGTAATTTTTTGATCTGCCTCCTGAGGCAAAAGAAATAAAAGCAAAAATAAACTAATGTGACCTAATTAAATGTTTTTGCAAAGAAAATGAAATCATCATTAAAACAAAAAGACAACCTACAGAATGGGAGAAATTATTTGCAAAAGATATGAATAGAAAAGAGTTAATAGCCAGAATATATAAACAGCTCATACAACTTAATATCATAAAAACAACCCAATCAAAAAATTTTCAGAAGACCTCAATGGATATTTTTCCAAAGAAGACATATATATGGTAAATGGGAACATGAAAAGATACTCAATATTGCTAATTATTAGAGAAATGCAAATCAAAACAACCATGATATATCACCTCACACCTGTCAGAATGGCTATCATAAAAAAAAATCTGAAAATAACAAAGGTTGGAAAGGATGTGAAGAAAAGGATATCATTTGTACACTGTTGGTGGGAAGATAAATAGTTGAGACCAGTATGAAAAACAGTATACAGTTTCATCAGAAGTCAAAAAACTAAAAATAAAGCTACAATATGGTCTAGCAATTAACTCCTGGGTATATATCTGGAAAAAAACAAAAAATCTAATTCAAAAAGATACATTCACCCCTCTGTTCATAGCAGCACTATTTACAATAGTCAAAATAGAGACGCAACCCAAGTGTCTATCAACAAACAAAGGAATAAATAAGTGGTATGGTATGAAATATTATTCAACCATAAAAAGAGAATTAAATTCTTCCATTTGCATCCACGTGGATGGACCTAGATAACATTATGCTTATTGAAATATCAGTGAGTGAAAAACAAATACCATATGATATCACTTGTATATGGGATCTAAAAAGAATACAAACAAATATGTATATAGGAAAACAGCCACAGAGATACTGAAAACAAACTAATGATTACCAAATGGGAGAGGGAAGTAAGGAGGAATAAGTTAGAGGTATGTGATTAAAAGATACACACTACTAAGTATAAAATAGATAAGAAACAAGGATAGGGAGGTCCCATTGTGGCACAGTGGAAATGAATCTGACTAGGAACCATGAGGTTCAGGTTTGATCCCTGGCCTTGCTTAGTGGGCTAAAGATCTGGCATTGCCATGAGCTGTGGTGCAGGTCACAGATGCGGCTTGGATCTGGCATTGCAGTGGCTCTGGTGTAGGCTGGTAGCTGTAGCTCTGATTAGACCCCTAGCCTGGGAACTTCCATATGTCATGGGTGTGGCTCTAAAAAAGACAATAGCCAAAAAAAAAAAAAAAGAAACAAGGATATGTTTTATGGCATAGAGGATTATTTCCACTATCTTATAATGAGTTTGAATGGTTTATAATCTATAAAAATACTGAACCATCGTGCTGTGCAGCTGAAATTAATATAACCCCTTAAGTAAACCATACTTCAATAAAAAAGGAAATAAGACATACAAAAATGGGAAGTGAGGAAGAATTTTGTGACAGACATTATGATTACTACAGAGAAAATTACAGAGGATCAATTAAAAAATAAATGCAAAAACTATAAGAAATTCATATAATCATCCTTATAGCAATTCTATGGACTAGATACTGATATATCTGCTATTTTATATATAAGAAAACAAAATCAGAGATTAAATGATTTGCTCAGGTTAAACAGCTAGAAAGTGGCAGACCAAGGATTTAGTTCTTCATTTTCTGATTCAAACAGAGAAGAATAAAATACAATTAAAAATAAGAACTGGAGTTCCTGTCGTGGTGTAGTGGTTAAAAAATCTGACTAGGAACCATGAGGTTGCAGGTTCGATCCCTGGCCTTGCTCAGTGGGTTCAGGATCCAGCATTGCCCTGAGCTGTGGTGTAGGTTGCAGATGCGGCTCGGATCCCGTGTTGCTGTGGCTCTGACAGGCCAGCGGCTACAGCTCCGATTAGACCCCTAGCCTGGGAACCTCCATATGCTGCGGGAGCGGCCCAAGAAATGGCAAAAAGACAAAAAAAAAAAAAAAGATCTCACAAATTCAATTAAAAAATACAGCACAGTGACATAACTATAGGATTAAAAGTATAGGCCTTACATGAAAAAATGATCTTTACTGAAATATATTTAATACTTTTTTTGGAGTATTTATTTATCTTTTATTATTCAATGAATTTATTACATTTATAGTTGTACAATGATCACCACAATCCAATTTTATAGGATTTCCATCCAACCACCCCAGTGCATCCCCCCACTCCCCAACTCTCTCCTTTGGAAACCATAAGCTTTTCAAAGTCTAACAGTATCTGTTCTGCAAAGAAGTTCGTTCTGTCCTTTTTTAAGATTCCACATGTCAGTGAAAGCATTTGATATTGGTGTCTCATTGTATGGCTGACTTCACTTAGCGTGGTAATTTCTAGGTCCATCCCTGTGGCTACAAATGCCATTATTTCATTCCTTTCAATGGCTGAGTAATATTCCATTATGTATATTACCACATCTTCTTTATCTACTCCTCTGTCGAAGGACATTTAGGTTGTTTCCATGTCTTGGCTATTGAAAATAGTGCTGCCATGAACATTGGAGTACATGTGTCTTTTCGAGCCACGGTTTTCTCTGGGCAGATGCCCAGGAGTGGGATTGCTGGATCAAATGGTAGTTCTATTTTTAGTTTTCTGAGGTCTCTCCATACTGTTTCCCACAGTGGTTGCACCAATTTGCAACCCCACCAACAGTGTAATAGGGTTCCTTTTTCTCCACACCCTCTCTGGCACTTACTGTTTGTAGACATTTTGATGATGGCCATTCTGGCTGGTGTAAGGTGGTACCTCAGAGTGGTTTTGATTTGCATTTCTCTAAACATGAGTGATGTTGAACATCTTTTCATGTGTTTTTTGGCCATCTGCATGTCTTCTTTGGAGAATTGTCTGTTTAGACTTTCTGCCCATTTTTTGATGGGGTTGTTTGTTTTTTTTTGTATGGAGCTGCAGAAGGTGTTTATAAATTTTGGAGATGAATCCCTTGTCAGTTGATTCATTGGCAAATATTTTCCCCCATTCTGTGGGTTGTCTTTTCATTTTGCTTAGGGTTTCCTTTGCTGTGCAGAAACTTTTTAAGTTTAATTAAGTTCCACTTGTTTATTTTTGTTTTTACTGTCATTTCTCTAAGAGGTGGATCTGAGAAGACGTTGCTGTCGTTTATGTCAGAGTGTTTGGCCTATGTTTTCCTCTAAGAGTTTTGTGGTGTCTGGTCTTATATCTAGGTCTTTCATCCATTTGGAGTTTATTTTTGTGTATGGTGTTAGGGAGTGTTCTCATTTCATTCTTTTCCATGTGGCTGTCCAGCTTTCCCAGCACCACTTATTGAACAGGCTGTCTTTTCTCCATTGTATCTTCTTGCCTTCTTTGTCATAGATGAGTTGGCTGTAGGTGCGTGGGTTGAATTCTGGGCTTTCTATCCTGTTCCACTGATCTATATTTCTGTCTTTGTGCCAGTACCATGTGGTTTTGATGACTGTTGCTTTGTAGTATAGTCTGAAGTCCAGGAGCCTGATTCCTCCAGCTCCATTTTTCTTTCCCAGGATATCTTTGGCTATTCTGGTTCTTTGCGCTTCTAAACAAACTTTAAAATATTTTGTTTGAGTTCTGTGAAAAATGTCCTTGGTAATTTGATAGGGATTGCATTGAATCTGTAGATTGCCTTGGGTAGCATAGCATTTTGATAATATCGACTCTTCCAGTCCAAGAGCATGGTATGTCTTTCGATGTATTTGCGACTTCTTTGATTTCTTTCATCAGGGTCTTATAATTTTCAAAGTACAGGTCTTTTGTCTCTTTAGGTAGGTTTATTCCTAGGTATTTTATTCTTTTGGATGTGATGGTAAATGGGATGGTTCCCTAATTTCTCTTTCTGATCTTTCATTGTTAGTGTATAGAAATGCCATTGATTTCTGTGTATTAATTTTGAATCCTACAACTTTGCCATTTTCATCAATGATCTCTAACAGTTTTCTGGTAAGAGTCTTTAGGATTCTCTAGGCATAGTATCATGTCATCTGCAAATATTGATAGTTTTACTTCTTCCTTTCCAATTTGGATTCCTTTTATTTCTTTTACTTCTCTGAATGCCATGGCTAGGACTTCCAAAATTATGTTGAATAGTAGTGGCAAGAGAGGATATCCTTGTCTTGTTCCTAATCTCAGCGGGAATTGTGTTTGCTGTGGATTTGTCATATATGACCTTATTATGTTGAGGTAGTTTCCCTCTATGCCCACTTTCTCAAGGGTTTTTATCAGCAGGGAGTTTTGGATTTTGTCAAAGGCTTTTTCTGCATCTATTGAGAGCACCATATGATTTTTTTTCTTCAGTTTTTTAATGTGTTGTACCCCACTGATTGATTTGCAGATATTGAAGAACCCTAGCATCACTGGGATAAATCCCACTTGATCATGATGTACAATCCTTTTAATGTAGTTTTGGATTTGGTTTGCTAGAATTTTTTTTTTTTGAGGATTTTTGCATCTATGTTCATCAGTGAAATTGGCCTGTAGTTTTCTTTTTTTTGGAATCTTTGTCTGGCTTTGGTATCAGGATGATGGTGTCCTCATAGAATGAGTTTGGGAGTATCCCTTCCTCTGCAATATTTTGAAATAATTTCAGAAGAAGAGGTATTACCTCTTCTCTAAATGTTTAATAGAATTCGCCTGTGAGGCCATCTGATCCTGGACTTTTGTTTGTTGGAAGTTTTTTAATCACAGTTTCAATTTCAGTGCTTATGATTTGTCCATTCATCTTTTCTCTTTCATCTTGGTTTAGTCTTGGAAGATTGTACCTTTCTAAGAATTTGTCCATTTCTTCTAGGTTTTCTGTTTTATTGGCATGTAGTTGCATATATTAGTCTCTTATGATCCTATGTATTTCTGTGATGTCCATTGTTACTTCTTTTTCATTTCTAATTTTATTGACTTGCGTCCTCTCTCTTTTTTTCTTGATAAGTCTGGCTAAGGGTTTATCACTTTTGTTGATCTTTTCAAGGAAATGTCTTTTCATTTCATTGATCTTTACTGTGGTTTCTTCATTTCTATTTCATTGTTTTCTGCTCCGATATTTATGATTTCTTTCCTTCTACTAACTTTAGGTCTTGTCTCTTCTTCTTTCTCTAGCTGCTTTATCTGTAAATTTAGCTTGCTTATTTGAGCTTTTTCTTATTTCCTGAGGTGGGCTTTTATTGCTATAAATGGTTCCTCTTAGAATGGCTTTTGCTGCCTCCCATAGATTTTGGAGTGTCGTAACTTTGTTGTCATTTGCTTCTAGGTATTTTTTAATTTCCTCTTTGATTTATTCTGTGATCCATTTGTTGTTTAGCAGCATGTTGTTGAGTCTCCACATGTTTGTGTTCTTTGCAGTTTTTTTTCTTGTTGTTGATGTCTAGTCATATAGCATTTTGTTCGGAAAAGATGCTTGATATGATTTCAATTTTCTTAAAGTTACTGAGACTTGATTTGTAGTCCAGGATGTGATCAAAATTAGAGAATGTTCCATGTGCACCTGAGAAAATGTGTATTCTATTGCTTTTGGCTGGAATGTCCTATAAATATTAAGTCCCTCTGTTCTAATGCTTCATTCAGGGCCAGGGTTTCCTTATTGATTTTCTGTCTGGATGATCTGTCCATTGCTGTTAGTGGGGTGTTAAATTCCCCCACTATTATTGCGTTATTGTCGATTTCTCCTTTTAAGGCTGCTAGCCATTGCCTTATATATTGTGGTGAACATATGTTGGGTGTGTAGATATTTAAAGTTGTTCTATCTTCTTCTTGGACTGATCCTTTGATCATTAGGTAGTGACTTTCCTTGTCTGATATGAGTTTTTCTAATCCAGCTTTTTTTTTTATTTCTGTTTCCGTGGAATATATCTTTCCATCCTCTCACTTTCAATTTGTATATATCCCTAGTATTGAAGTGGGTCTCTTGAAGACAGCATATGATTGGGTCTTCTTTTTTATCCGTTCAGCCAGTCTATGTCTTTAGGTTGGGGCATTTAGTCCATTAACATTTATGGTAATTATTGATATGTATGTTCTTATTACCATTTTATTAACTAGTTTGGATTTGTTTTTGTTGCTCTTTTTTCTTTCCTTCTTCTATTTTTCTCTCCTCTTCTGGTTTGATGACTATCTTTAGTGTTGAATTTGCATTGATTTTTCTTATTTGTTTGTGTATCAATTGTAGATTTTTGGTTTGAAGTTATTTTGACGTTTCGATATAGGAGTCTATATATATATATAAGATTGTTTTAAGTTGTTGTTCTCTTAATTGCAAGTTCATCCAGTGTCCTGCATTTGTACCTACCTCTTCTCATGATTTCTGATTTTGGTGGCATAATTGAGCTTGGATTATTCTGTACCTTTACTGTAAATATACCTTCACTGGTGAGCCTTGTCATTTGTGGTATTTTAGTTTCTGGTTGCAGCCTTTCCTTTTCTTCCTAGAGAAGTTCCTTTAGTATTTGTTGTAAGGCTGGTTTAGTGTTGCTGAATTCTCTCAGCTTTTGCTTATCTGTGATGATTTTGATTTCTCCTTCAAATCTGAATGAGACCCTTGCTAGTTAAAGTGATCTTGGTTGGAGGTTTTATTCCTTTCATTCCTTTAATTATATCATGCCACTTCCCTTCTGGCCTCCAGAGTTTCTGCTGAAAAACCTGCTGATAACTTTATCAGGGTTCCCTTGTGTGTTATTTGTTTCTTCTCCCTAGCTGCTTTCAAGATTTTCTCTTTGTCTTTAATTTTGGTCAGTTTGATTAATATATGTCTTGGGATGTTCCTCCTGGGGTTTATTTTATATGGTACTCATTGCACTTCCTGGTGAGTGAGTTGTTCCTTTCTTATGTTAGGGAAGTTTTCAGCTATTATATCTTCAAATATTTTTTCTGTCCCCTTCTCTCTTTCTTCTCCTTCTGGCACCCCTATAATACAGATGTTGGTATGTTTAACATTGTCCTAGAGTTCTCTGAGACTCTCTTCATTTGTTTTCAATATTTTTTCTCTTTTGTGTTCTGCATCCATAATTTCCACTAATTTGTCCTCCACCTCGCTTATTCATTCTTCTGCCTCCTGTATTCTGCTGTTAGGTGCTTCTAGTGAATTTTTTATTTCAGTTATTGTGTTTTGAATCTCCTAAGTTTTATATCTTATATCTCTTTACTCAGTGTTTCCTGTAAGTTATCCATCTTTGCCTCCAGTTTTACTTCCAATGTCTTGCATCATCCTCAGCTTCAACAGTCTAATGTCTTTTTTCTGGAGGCTGATAATCTCCTCCTCACTTAGCTGATTTTCTTGGGTTTTTCCTTTCTCCCTTATCTGAGTTATAGTCCCCTGTCTTTTCATTTTTATAGGTTTTTGGTGTGGTGACCATTTTACAGATAATAGAGTTGTAGCCTCTCTTACTTCTGGTGTCTGCCCCCATGTGGCTGAAGTCGTTATGGGGGCTTGATGTATGCTTCCTGATGGGAGGGGCTGATGCCTGCCCACTGATAGGTGGAGCTGATTCCCATCCCTTTGGTGGGTGGGGCTTTGTCTCTGGGTGAGATTAGTGGTGGCTGTGTGCCTGGGGGGGTCTTTAGGCATCATGTTTACTGATGGGCAGGGCTGTTATCCCACCTGGATTGTTGTTTGCCCTGGGGCTTCTCAGAGCTGATGGGTGGGGCCAGATTTTCCCAAAATGGCCACCTCCAGAGAAATGGACACTGCTGAAGATTCCCAAGAGCTTTGCTTCCAGTGTCTTTCCCACACAACAAGCCTCATTCACCTCTGTTTTCCCAGGAGGTCCTCCAAGAACTGCAGTCAGGTTTGACCCAGATTCCTATGGAGACTTTGCTTTGCCCTGGGACCCAGTGCACATGAAAGTCAGTGTGTGCCTTTTAAGAATGGGGTCTCCATTTCCCCCAGTCCCATGTAGCTCCTGTGCACAAACCCCACTGGCCTTCAATGTCAGATGCTCTGGGGGCTCTTTCTCCTTGTGCCTGATCCCCACATGTGGGAATTTGTTGTGGAGCTCACTCCTGTAGGTGAGTCTCTGTGAGCCAGTTACTTTCCAATCAGTGGGGCTCCCCACCTGATAGTTACAGGGTTGTTTATATTACACAGTTTCACTTCCTACCTCTTGATGTGGCCTCCACTTTGTCTTCTGGAGTAGGATGTCTTTTTGAAGGTTTCTGGTCCACTTGGTTGAAGATTTCTCAGCCTTTATTTGTAAATTTTGTTGTTTTTAGGAGAGAAGTTGAGCTCCAGTCCTTCTATTCTGCCGTCTTAATCCCATCCTCTCTACAATATATTTACTACTTGAAAAATAAAAAGATGCAAAATAATAAATGCTATTCAATTCTAAGCATATCATTATTGTACTATTTAAAAAAGGTTGCTTTCAAAATTCAATAAATGAGTAAAAATAGCAAAAAATACTTTGAAAAAGAAAAAAAGTTTTTCAAAGTCTGTATCCTTATGGTCTACAAAGGAGACAGGTTAATGTGTGTGTCTGTGGGCTGGGGGTTTGGGAAGGAAATGATATAAAACTGATTTGTGATGATAATTGTATGATTATAAATGTAATAAAATTCATTGAGAAAAAAATAGCAAAAAGGACAAAACAGCACACCATTTATTAAAGTGAGTTTTAAAATTATTAAAAATGAATCTGTTTTGGCATACAAATTGACAAACAGATTACCAGAATTCATTGATCATTCATTCTATATAAAGCACTGTTTAAATAGTTTTCATATATTTCTTAATTTAAACCACTTTACACTTATCTCATTTAAACCTTTCATAACTCTAAGAATTAGATACACTTATATCCTAATTTTTTAAACAGGGGCTATTGAGACACAAAAATTAATTTTCTAAAAAGTGCAAAACTAATAAATGATGGTCTGTAGGAAGTCTGCACTCAACCACAGTATTGTGTGTAGTAAAACATGAAGCTCACTAACAGACTAAAGAATAAGCACTTGGCATATGATACCAATGGCATTTCAAATCAATATGAAAATGTTGGTGCAATTGAGTGACTCCCAGGGTAATGCTAGTGTTAGTGTTACCCTGGTTGGTGGTGAGGGGACTACTTCTTTGTGTCACATAACATAGCAACATTTTTAAATGGGTTAAAGAATTAAATTTTCTAAGAGAAAAGAAAATGTTTCAGAAGAAAACATAGGTGAATAATTCTATGATTTGATGGTTCAGGAAGTTTTTCTAAGCATAATGGAAGCATAAAAGAAGATTGATAAATTTAAGTTCACAAAAAATAAATATTCTGAATGTAAATAAAAAAGAAGCAATTTTGAACAATGTTGAATGAGAACAACATTCAAATAAGTGGAAAATCCAGAACATATTAAGGAAAAAGAAAAATTTCATAGAATTAATAATAGTGTTCCAGCAAGATAATATGGAAGGGAAAAACATACTAATAGAAAAATAAGCAAGGGAACAAAGAAATATCACACACACAAAAAAGCAAATGGCTAAAGGCATGTGAAAAAATATTTAATGCCAGTAGTGAAGAATGAAAATCAAAATACTAATGAGATACAATTTTCTACCAAATAGTAGTTTTTTTAAAAGTTTAAGCTCAAATTTACTAAGTCATTTTCAAACAATATTCATGAAATTATTAATTAATCCTGACTTTCTACCAGGCTCTTTTACCATGTGCATTGAGAATCTTATAAATGCTAGGGAGTTCCCATCTTGGCTCAGTGGTTAATGAATCTGACTAGGAACTATGAGGTTGTGGGTTCTATCCCTGGCCTCACTCAGTGGGTTGAGGCTCTGGTGTTGCCATGCACTGTGGTGTAGGTCACAGATGTGGCTCAGATCCTGCATTCATGAGAAAAATGAAAGGATAGAAAACTTAACACTTCAATCTTAATTTTGTATTAAAAATTAGAATTGACATATACACATATCCATAGACATAACACTGGAATAAAATGTATATTTAGCTATCAAGCCTGACTGGTGAAATAATGGAAGAATTTAATTTATTCCTTGGAGATATTCTGTTTTCTCAATTTCCGAAAAGGAACACAGTTTAAAAAATAAAAACACTTAAAAAATTGTCTTAATATCATAAGACTTCACAAAACTAAAATGCTTTCAATAAGTCCTAAAAATATTGTAACATAGTTATCAAATTATTCTTGTTTTATATACAGAAAGATCACATAAATAGAAATGAAAACCAATAAGAATTCAAACGATAATTGAAAAAGGTTAAATTGTATTTTACTCTAAAGTGGAAATTGAAATGTAAATAAAAAATTGGAAAAAAGAGTTAAAGAGTTTAATTTCACTGGTAATTAAATAACTGCATTTTATAAAAAATTTCAGCCCATTTTCAGAATTCCTGTCATGGCTCATGGTTAACAAACACAACTAGTATCCATGAGGTTGCAGATTCAAACCCTGGCCTCGCTCAGTGGGTTAAGCATCCAGCATAGCCATGAGCTGTGGTGTAGGTTGCAGACACTGCTCAGATCCCACATTGCTGTGGCTGTGGCATAAACCAGCGGCCACAGCTCTGATTCGACCCCTAGCTTGGGAACCTCCATATGCCATGGGTGTGACCCTAAAAATACAAAAAGAAAAAAAAAATCAGGCCATTTTAAAAATGTGTCAATTGACAAAGTTTATTAAATGAGAAAACACAATAGCAGAGATGGTGAACGAGAAAGGGCACTCTCACAAATTGCCAAATATAAGTAAAAATCAGTGGAATCTTATTGGAAATTAATTTTCCAAGAATCTTAAAAGTTTTCTTGTGTATATATGTGTGTGTGTGTGTGTGTGCATAAAGAATGGCAGTATTATATCCAAATATATTAATGGTAGGTGAAGAGGGATTTACTACAATAAAATAAGAATATTTTAACCGGGTCACCATGCTGTACAGTAGAAAATTGACAGAACACTGTAATCCAGCTATAATGAAAAAAAAAAAACATTATATAAATGAGAAAAAAGAATATTCCTGATAATACAAGTAATCACCATCAAATGTAGAAATTAAAAATTAAACAAAATAATCCAACAGTATTGATTTGATCATGGTTGATTTTTCATTTTTATTTGTACTTTTTGAATTTTATAATTTCTCTAAGTACACATTTCTAAATATACGACAGGACACCATCAAACTCCTAGAAGAAAACATAGGCAAAACACTCTCTGACATCAACATCATGAATATTTTCTCAGGTCAGTCTCCCAAAGCAATAGAAATTAGAGCAAAAATAAACCCATGGGACCTCATCAAACTGAAAAGCTTTTGCACAGCAAAGGAAACCCAAAAGAAAACAAAAAGACAACTCACAGAATGGGAGAAAATAGTTTCAAATGATGCAACTGAAAAGGGCTTAATCTCTAGAATATAGAAGCAACTTATACAACCCAACAGCAAAAAAACCAATCAATCAATGGAAAAATGGGCAAAAGACCTGAATAAACATTTCTCCAAAGAAGATATACAGATGGCCAACAAACACATGAAAAAATGCTCAACATCACTGATTATAAGAGAAATGCTAATCAAAACTACCATGAGATATCACCTCACACCAGTCAGAATGGCCATCATTAATACATCCACAAATAACAAGTGCTGGAGGGGCTGTGGAGAAAAGGGAACCCTCCTGCACTGTTGGTGGGAATGTCAACTGGTACAGCCACTATGGAGAACAGTTGGGAGATACCTTAGAAATCTATCCATAGAACTTCCATATGACCCTGCAATCCCACTCTTGGGCATCTATCCGGACAAAACTCTACTTAAAAGAGACACATGCACCCGCATGTTCATTGCAGCACTATTCACAATAGCCAAGACATGGATAAAACCCAAATGTTCATCGACAGAGGATTGGATTGGGAAGATGTGGTATATATACACAATGGAATACTACTCAGTCATAAAAAAGAATGACATAATGCCATTTGCAGCAACATGGATGGAACTAGAGAATCTCATACTGAGTGAAATGAGCCAGAAAGACAAGGACAAATACCATATGATATCACTCATAACTGGAATCTAATATCTAGCACAAATGAACATCTCCTCAGAAAAGGAAATCATGGACTTGGAAAATAGACTTGTGGCTGCCTGATGGGAGGGGGGGGGAGTGGGAGGGATCGGGAGCTTGGGCTTATTAGACACAACTTAGAATAGATTTACAAGGAGATCCTGCTGAATAGCATTGAGAACTTTGTCTAGATACTCATGTTGCAACAGAAGAAAGGCTGGGGGAAAAAATGTAATTGTAATGTATACATGTAAGGATAACCTGACCCTCTTGCTGTACAGTGGGAAAATAAAAAAAAAGTATTAAATAAATAAATAAATAAATAAATAAATAAATAAATAAATAAAAATGAAATAGTCTCTTGAGAAAAAAAAAGACTTTTAAAAGCATAGTCATATTCTTTGGTCCTTTATATCATATGGAAAGAATCAATAAAAATTTGAATAGAAACCAAAAATAAACAAATGAACAAACTCCACTCCGATGTTTTTCCTAAGTATAAGTGAAATTTGAAAATTTAATAAGTTTAGGTAGATAGGTATACTCAACTACATTTAAATAACTGATTGAATAACATTCAGTCATTTAAAATCATGGAAGTTTTAATAATACTTCAAAAATTCTTATGATAACTGACTGAAATCAGAAGAGAATGATGTAGTTAAGCATTTAGAATGATCACATAAAATATTTAAAAAATAATAATTCCTCAACTGTATTTTCTCTCACTGTACAAAATTTGCTATTTTGTTTCGGGGAAAGGAGTAATATAGAAGTTGCCTCTCGAAAGAGAAGAATATGACCAAGAGAAAGTCTGCCAAAAGATAAAAAGAAAAGGAACCTCTAGCCCAAGGAACTTGCAGAATATGGATATAGTCAAAAGTATGATATGTGGGTATTGATATATTGGATCCATTCTTTTCCAGGTTTTAGCAGGGTATCTGACTCACCCTCTACTTGGAATTTTGGAAAGAGATTACTGAAATTGTGGGTGGTGATGGTGGTGGTGACAATAGTAATAATGAAGTTGTGACAAGGATAAATAAATGAATCTGAAACAGTTTTTCTGATTCAGAAAGGCCTTCACATAGTATGCAGAATTTACCCATCTCTAGTGAGACACAGAGATGTGTGGAAAGGATGAGAAGGGTAACAGGAAGAGGCCTATGTCAGGATAAAGATGTCTTAGACTAGGGATGGGAGTGGGGCTGGGCAAATGATCCAGATATTATGCTGAATCAGTTGCTCCATAGCTAAGACATCATCAGGGATGCAGAATCCTCACTCACATACACACCTCCATTGTCAGAAAGTTATGTAAGCAAATCACCTCTGCCAATATACCCTGGTGTCTTCTTGTAAAGATATTCATGGAAGTGTGTGTGTGCTTGGGGGGAGATGGTGTTTCTGAAAGTAAGAATTCATAGGGAAAAAAGGTGTTAGTCACAAGAAAATGCTTCACTGAAGAATACTGAAATATGGTAAACTGATGAGTTAGAAATATATGCATAAAGTTGGGGTCAGAAAGATTAGACCAGTTATACGCAATAGTTTTCCTGTTGCATGCATAGCTTTCCTTTCAGATGGTGGGCCTAAATTCTTGTTTTCTTGCACTCTGAGACCCAATAGTATACTATCCAACTAATGCCTACTGGAAGAAGGTATGTGTTTATGACTTCAGAGGCAATATGGTGCATTTGTTAAAATTAAGAGGCAATAGATCTGATTCCATTTCTAAATCAGAATGTTAATTAACATCGTCATTCCTCATTTTTTTCAAGTATAAAATGGAAGTAATATTTGTATTTCTCTTTCTGACTTACTTCACTCCGGATGAGAGTCTCTACTTCCATCCATGTGGCTGCAAATGGCATTATTTCATTCTTTTTTATGGCTGAGTGGTATTCCATTGTGTATATATACCACCTCTTCCCAATCCAATCATCTGTCGATGGACATTTGGGTTGTTTCCTGTCTTGGCTATTGTGAATAGTGCTGCAATGAACATGTGGGTACAGGTGTCTTTTTTAAGGAAAGTTTTGTCTGGATATATGCCCAAGAGAGGGAATAGATGCAGAGACCATTGACTTGGAATGGATTAGCATGAGATCCTGCTGTGTAGTACTGGGAACTACATCTAGTCACTTATGATGAAGCATGATAATGTGAGAAAAAAGAATGTATACATGTATGTGTAACTGGGTCACCACGCTGTACAGTAGAAAAAAAAATAATGTATTGGGGAAATAAAATTTTAAAAATCTAAAAAAATAAATAAAATAAAATGGAAGTAATAATAGTATACATGATAACATTTAGAACCACCCTTAAGTGATAAATGCTCAATTGATACTAATGTTTCCTATTATTTAAGTGACAGGAAGGCACTATAAAGGATTTAAATGGAGTGTAAATCACAGACCCTGGATTGATAGGTTGATAGATGAGTGAATAAATTAGAATGGAGATTGGAGGAAGCATAGGGAAAACGGAACAGCAGTAGTAGTAAGTCCTGGGTGAAGGTGAAAGATCAGACTTTGTTGTTCATAATTAACAGAAGCAGTGTGAAGGGGTAGTAGTTTGTGGAATTTTAAACTTCAAGGACTAAAAACTAGGGTACAACTAAAAAGAGGGTACTAGCAACATGTTGCAAGTTATAAAAGATAAACCTGCTTTAGCAGGCCATATGCATATAGATAAAAAATTATTACTTTTTTGATATCAAACACAATTATGTTTGTTACTATCTCTACCTAAGATATCTCTTAAAATAAGACTAGTAAGAAAATAATTATTTCAGTATTTATCATGGTCTTGTTTCTCTGCCTTTCCTCTAGCCATTGTATCATAGCAATGATTTCACTTAGGAAAATCTCACCTTGGACTGCAGAGTGGGAAATATTTGATGAGTGATGATGCAAATATTACTGCTCTTCTCAAGAGAGAATGAGGCTAAGGGTAATTTTATCATTTTTATTTATTATAGTAATTAACTAAGGAAGCATAAGCACAACTGTGGTAAATGACTAAGAATCTACATTCTTGGTAGAGATGCCAAAACAACCACCTGAACCAAAACTCAGTGTTTTACTTAGAAAAACCTAAGTTACTCGACTTTAAAGATAAGTTAATCATTCTTAAAGAACAACATTATATACTCTATTTTTAACTTACTGCATTCTAGTAATTTTAGGATTTCAGGGAAACTAAAAAGGTATATTTTAATTATTTTTTATTTTGGAAGTAGGCGGGCATTGTCCAAATTATTAGCATTTCTAAGTCAATAACATCCTGGGAGTTATTTTAAGATAATTAATTACATTTATAATCTGTTTTTTATGGATGCTGTTTATTTATTTATTTATTTATTTTTAATATTATTTCGCCAATACAATTGTTTTTCTACTGTACAGCATGGTGACCCAGTTACACATACATGTATACATTTAATTTTTGCATATTATCATGCTCCACCATAAGTGACTAGACATAGTTCCCAGTGCTACACAGCAGATGGCTGCTGTTTATTAAATTCTAGTATGATATAATTACATTTTCAAGTATTAGAAAAAGAAAACAGTTTTCTGTCTGATCACAAGAACATTGTTTCAATTAGAAATAAAATTGTGACTACAAAGCAGCCACTGAAAAAATTCAAAAGATAATTAGAATATTTGGATTCCCATAGAAAGAATATGTCTTGACACTTAAAAAATAAGTTTAAGTAACATAATAAATTTGTAAAATTCTCCATTTATGTGAACTTATTTAACCCTCATTACTTAGTTTTCATCATTTGGCATCTGTTCTTTGTTTTGTTATAAACTATATTCCCTTTAAAATCATTAAATATTTGATACTCATGAATGATTTTACAAAGCCTTTTGGACTGCTTTATCTACCATTTCATTTCATTTAATACCTGCACAAACTGGGAGTCACACAAAAATGACATTATTGCTTTGACATATTACCATATTATAGACATCAATAATACCCAAAGCCAATTCTCACTGTGGTGATTGAAATTTCCAGGATGATACCAATGGCACTTAAAAGATCTGAAAAATTGATAGATTGTAAAGGTTGTACTTTAGCAATATAATTCAGTGAGATAAGGACATGAAATAACTCAACAGTATATCCTGGTAAATAATCTAACAACCTAACTGACTTTTTAAAAACCCAAACTCCTGTTGGATGATTCTCTGAGGACAAGAAAGACATTTATGGTATCCAAAAGAGGAATAAACTAAAATGAAAAATAACAATATAAATAAACAACACACTATGGAAATAGCTAAAAATTCCATGGTACTAAACAGAACATCAAATTAGCTGTAGGTAAAAATATTTGGATTATTATTAGGTACATTTCTCTTAGTGATAATTTAAATTCTTATTTAATAAGTGTGATGTGGTCAGATTATTCTCAGAATTTTCCCATCTTATCTTAGTAATGAAACTGTACATATCAACAAAAACAGAAAAACTTTAAATCTGAATATTTTATGCCATTTGTGGGTGTGACTGTGTTAAATGTGCATGCAAATTCTAAAAGAGATTTTGCTAATATGTCTTCTATTTTCATAAAATAACATTTTGAAAATTAGCTCCTTTCATCATTTTAAAGTAGAAATCCAAATATTTCATCTTTCACTTTTGAACTATAAAAATAACATAATATTGAACAGCATTAAATATATCTATCAAATTTCAACACAGAATTAAGCATTTGACACATAAAATCTAATAACCATTACCAGAGTTCCAGATAAAAGTGAATTTCTTATCTATTTTCTAAAATATTCTTGATGCTTCTATGGCTATTCACTTAAGATGTGCATTGTTCAATTACTGAACTGAATATGATTATCCTAACATATGTCATTATTCAGTCAAACTCCTAAATATTTCAGTTCTGTAGTAGATATCATTCTTTTCTTATCTTTGGTAATATGGAGGCAATGAGTTATAGCTGGCCTGAGAGTATTCATAGATGATGTAAATTACTTTACTGAATACCTAACCAGAAAAATGTCTCCGTTTAAAATAAAGTTTAGTAATATTCTAGATACTGATGTGATTTTTTTCAGCTCAACAATTTTGCATTGATCTATCATCATATGTGTAATATTACAAGAGAAATTTTTTTTATGTGATAAGCATTAAGAGGGATTGATTTATTACTGCAAAATTTCCATTTTTCTTTTTAAGAGTAGTATGTCTTATATAGTCTTATTCAAGAAAGTAGCATGTAAGAAAATAAAGATATTGTGTTATCGTAAGAAAATGCTGAAGCTACAGCATTGTCTCTATATTTTTCAAACATAAAGGTTTTCTTTTAATGAAACAGATATTAAAAGTTCTTAACACATTTTCTAAAATGAATGAGAAAAAATATGTATTGGTATATTAAAATATTTATTATTTACAAAGAAAGCCATACAACTAAGAATTTTAAATGGTATTATCACAAATTACTGGCACTACAGTCCTTTGCAAGCAGCCTATTATAGTTTTTTCACTGTCTATAAATACCACACATAAAAACTCATTACAGAATGCTTTATTAACATCAGGAGACAGTCTTATGACATGATCTGTGGTTGATTGATTTGCCTGAAAGCCACTTTAATACTGAGGAAGATTATTCTCCTCGAGGAAGAATGACAGAATGTAATAAATCATTTCTTCCATCATCTTACATAGCAATGAAGTTAAGGCTATCAGTCAATAAGAATCTAAATCAGAAGATGATCCTTTGTGTAAAAAATAGAATGTGCATAGACTTCTTTCTCATTATGTGAATCTTCCAATACTAAAAATATGTTATGATCACTAAAAATATGATGAGGTGTGTGAAAATAAGATGTATTTGGCTGAAACTCTTTTGGACTCTGACTTTACAGTGGAGTCAGCTTCACATATGTATTACATAATGTTTTATAAACTTTTCTATCTAAAATTTATACTTATATAAATATAACAATTTACTAATGTGCATTCAGCATCAATTCATATTTTAAATAAGTTGATAAGATAATGACAATATAATATTCTCCTGACACTATGAATTTATCATATCCATTGAATAACTTGCATATTTTCAAATATGTGATAGACCTTAAAAATTCCCTTGTAAATTCTCATGCTTTCTTTGTCTAATCAATATATCGAGTAATCCCTTTATGTTCTAAAATAGATAATTCAGTCCTTTAAAGTAATGTTTTTATCCATAACATTTGAGAGGTAATGGATTGAAAATCACTTGATTATAAATAAATAAACAAATTTGATGGTATCTTGTCTTATATTTAAGTCTTTCAGCCATTTTGAGTTTATTTTTGTGCATGGTGTGAGGGTGTGTTCTGGTTTCATTGATTTGTATGCCACTGTCCAGGTTTCCTAACAATACTTACTGAAAAGACTGTCTTTTTCCTATTTTATGTTCTTGCCTCCTTTGTCAAAGATTAATTGACCATAGGTGTCTGGGTTTATTTCTGGGTCCTCTATTCTGTTCCATTGGTCTATATATCTGTTTTGGTACCAATACCACACTGTCTTGATGACCATGGCTTTGTCATATTGCCTGAAATCTAGGAGAGTTATGCCTCCTGCTTGGTTTTCCCTCAGGATTGGTTTGGCAATTCTGGGTCTTTTGTTGTTCCATATACATTTTTGTATTGTTCTAGATCTGTGAAAAATGTCATGGGAAATTTGATAGGGATTGCATTGAATCTGTAGATTGCTTTGGAGAGCATGACCATTTTTCCAATATTAATTTTTCCAACCCACGAGCATGGAATGTCATTCCATTTCTTTATTTCTTCTTTAATTTACTTGATTAATGTTTTGTAGATGTCAGCATTTAAGTCTTTTACCTCCTTGCCCAGGTGTATTCCCAAGTATATGACTTTTCGGAGTGCAATTTAAAAGGTAATGTATTTCTGTATTCTTTTTCTAATATTTCATTGTGAGTATACAGAAATGCCATGGATTTCTGAATGTTAATCTTATATCCTGTACTTTGCTGAATTTGTTGATCAGTTCAAGTAGTTTTAGTGTTGAGTCCTTAGGGTTTTCTATATAGAATATCATGTCATCTGCATACAGTGACAGTTTTACCTCTTCCCTTCCTATTTGGATGCCTTTTATTTCTTTTGTTTGATTGCTGTGGCTAGGACTTCCAATACTATGTTGAAGAGCAGTAGTGAGAGTGGGCATCCTTGTCTAATTCCAGATTTTAGTGTGCAGGCTTTCATCTTTTCTCCATTGATTATTATATTTGCTGTGGGTTTGTCATATGTGGCTTTTATTATGTTATGTTCCCTCTATAGCTGCTTTGGTAAGAGTTTTGATCATGAATGGATGTTGGACTTTGTCAAATGCTTTTTCTGCATCTACTGAGATGATCATGTGGTTTTTGACTTTTCCTTTGTTAATGTGGTGTATGACATTGATTGATTTGCATGTATTATACAAACCTTGTAAACCTGGGATGAAGCCCATCTGGTCGTGGTATATGATCTTTTTTTATGTTCTTGGATTTGGTTGCCTTGAAGAGAACATAGGCAAAACATTCTCTGACAACCTTACAAAGGTTTTTCTCAGGTCAGTCTCCCAGAGCACCAGAAGTAAAAGCAAATATAAACCAATGGGACCTAATCAAACTGACACACTTTTGCATAGCGAAGGAAACCAAAAAGAAAACAAAAAGCAACTTATAGAATGGGAGAAAATAGTTTCAAATAATGGGACTAACACGGGCTTAATCTCTAAAATATACAAACAACATATACAACTCAACAGCAAAAAAGCCAGCAACCCGATGGAAAAATGGGCAAAAGACCTGAATAGACATTTCTCCAAGGAAAATAAGAGATGACCAACAAGCACGTGAAAAAATGCTCAACATCACTGATTATTAGAGAAATGCAAGTCAAAACTATCATGAGATACCACCTCACACCAGTCAGAATGGCCATCATTAATAAGTCCACATGTAACAAATGCTGGAGGGGGTGTGGAGAAAAGGGAACCCTGTTGCACTATTGGTGGGAATGTCAGCTGGTACAACCACTGTGGAGAACAGTATGGAGGTACCTTAGAAAACTATACATGGAACTACCACATGACCCAGTAATCCCACTCTTGGGCATATATCTGGAGAAAACATTCCTTGAAAAAGTCACATGCACCTGCATGTTCATTGCAGCTCTATTCACAATAGCCAAGACATGGAAACAACCTAAATACCCATTGACAGATGATTGGATTAGGATAATGTGGTATATATACACAATGCAATACTACTCAGCCATAAAAAAGAGCAAAATAATGCCATTTGCAACAACATGGATGGAAGTAGAGACTCTCATCCTGAGTGAAGTAAGTCAGAAAGAAAAAGACAAATACCATATGATGTCACATATCTAGAATCTAATACAGGGTACCCATGAACTTTTCCACAAAAAAGAAAATCATGGACTTGGAGAATAGACTTGTGGTTGGCAAAGGGGAGGGCTAGGGTGTGGGATGGATGGAATGCTTGGGGTTAATAGATGCAGAGTATTGCCTTTGGAATGGATTAGCAATGGGATCCTGCCATGTAGCACTTGTAACTATGTCTGGTTACTTATGATGGAGCATGATAATGTGAGAAAGATAATGTGTACATGTTGTGTAACTGGGTCACCATGCTGTGCAGTAGAAAATTCACAGAACACTCTAAACCAGATATAATGGAAAAAAATAAAAATCATATTAAAAAAAGATAGTTTTGGAGGATACTATATACTGACATGTTTAAATTAATGAATTTGTCTAAAAAATAAAGATGTTTCCTTTTTATTAAGGCCTAGTGTTAGCTGTTCTACATTTTAGTAATTAATATAGCAGAAAGTAAATTTTGCCATATATCTTCTCTAAGAGTCTAATAACGGGGCATCTTAACAATAAAAGTGTGTATCATCCACTAGGTATGGCTACCATCAAATAACTCATTATGATTACGTGTGTGTGTGTGTGTGTGTGTGTGTGTGTGTGTTTAAAAACCTAACAGAATGCTTAGGGATAAACACGTTCTGTTTGGTTGAACTTTCTACATAAATTTAAGTTGAACAAGTTTGCTGCAACTACTGTTATCGATGATAGAAGTTAATAATTATTGAGTATTTGCTTTCTGCCAGATTCTGTTCTAAGCTTTTTTTGTGCATTAGTGCGTTTCGTCTCATAGAAATTCTCTAAGGTAGATTATATTTATTTACAATTATGAGAATTGAAGATAACTAACTTGCCCTGATTCCAGAGCCCACATTCTTTAATATTTCATTTGTCCTAAAATTTCTGTATTCATTTTCCTATTTTGGTAATCAAAATATCCTGCAATACTAGCATTAACTTACATCCTTCATGAATTTAGCATTAAAATACCTTTTTAGGAAATTATGTTAATCGTTAATATAATTTAAATTTTAATGTCATTACTTGACAAGAGGTCAGCAGTTCTGTTTCCTAATGATTTTTAAACATTTTTTTCATTTTTTAAAGTTTTACTGAAGAATAGTTGATTTAAAATGTTATGATAATTTCTGCTGCACAATGATGTGATTAAGTTATACATGTACACACATTCCTTCTCTTTCAGATTCTTTTCCCACATAGATTATCATAGAATATTGGGTAGAGTTCTCTATGCTGTACAGCAGATTCCCATTGACCAATCATTTCATATACTTCAGTGTGCATATGCCAATCCCAAACCCCTAGTACATCACTCCTTACCCATCCCTGTAGCTGTCCACTTTGGTAACCATAAGTTTTTTTTCAAAACCTGTGCATCTGTTTCTGTTCTGCAAATAGGTCCATTAATATTATTTGATAACATTCTTAGTGAAATCCCAAAGTATGGCAGTCACCATCAATATGGTGAAATTTCCTCAATAATCAAGAAACTAATGAAATTTTGGATCAATACTATCACTATAAATTATCAGTATACAGTTCTGGAGATACAAGGAAATAAATTAAATTTATATATATATATATATATATATATATATATATATATATATATATACTTTTTTTTTTCTTTTTAAAATATATGCCTTAGTAGATTCTTGACATTTCCTTTAGAGCCAAGGTCAATTCTGTTAAATTGAGGCACACTTCTTTTTTTGGGGGGGGCTGCCATGTGGCATATGGAATTCCCTGGGTCAGGGATCAGATCCAAGCCACAGTTGTGACCTATGCTACAGCTGTGGCAAAGCAGGATCCTTTAAACCACTGCACCCTGCTGGGGATTGAACACACATCCTAGAGCTGTAGAGACACTACTGATCCTGTTGTGCCACAGCAGGAACTCCACACGCTTCTCAACTGTACTATTGTTTTTGATAAGGCCAATGGTGAGGGTCGGGTTAGACAACTGTATTATTTTGCATAATAAATTATAGATATTATTTTTAGTTTAATTAAAGTGCATCAAGCCAAAAAAAATTAATCTTTCCAGCAACTTCTCCTTTCTTATGTACATTGATGCTGGTCCCACATTTTCTAAGTATAAATCACAACTTTTTGAAAATCTGGACTAATTAAACCTGAGTCTTTGATCGGGTACCATAATTAGTGGAGTATTGGGTTATTGGACTTCTCAGAGTTCCACATAAGCAGGTTAAAAATAAGGCATATTGCAGATATCTGCTCCATTTACTCCAAGTAGTGAATGAGAATACTTATGAGAACATTTTGTATTTTATTTTCAATTTTCATAAGCCATCAAGCCTTGGTTTCTCAAATACATAGTTTGTATGAGGAAGATATTCAACTCAGACTAAGATTCAAGACTAACTTTAGGTAGAGTATTCTTAGTTTGCTATAGCAAACAATGGGAAGAACTATCTTAGTCTAGTAATTGTCAAACAAATAGTCCTTGTACATTTATCTTTGTTCACATCATCACCCCATAATGTTCTTTTACCTCTGTCTTCACTCTTTCCATTTCCTAACCTTCAAGTTTAAGCTCAAGTCCTGCCTCTTCCTGTAAATCTTCCCTGAAAACTTCAGTTCATAACAAATTTTTCCACCCAAAGCACGTAATACCCACACCATTCTGACACTATTAAATTCTAGGGCTTAAAGACCATCTAATTCAACTGCTTCACTTTACCGATAAGAAAACTGAGGCCTAGATCAGTGCCTATTTATATATTTTTCTCTTTTATTGCCTTTTTACATTTCATATAGTCACCTGTTTCCTCAACCAGGTTTGAAATCAAGGAGCTCAAATTCAAAAACTTTCAAGAGCATAGTTGGTAATGTAAGTGACTACTGTGGCCAAAATTGGAAATACATGCACCTGTCTAGAACCTATTTTTAAAAAGTAAAAAAAAAAATACTGTGCTGGCCCAACAGACTATGTTTGGGGGGAGGATTCATCCCATCGATTTGCCTTATGTAATGCCTACAATGTACATAAGTAGAAGACAAAAGCATGTATTGGCATGTAATTTTTTTTTGATGCTTAGCAATTGGCAATCAAATACATAGAATTAACTGTCCAATTAAATTTTGATGACTGGATAAATATATAAATCTGTGAATAAATGAACATAGACTTCATCAAAGACATTAAACATCGTCCAAAATTTCTAACAGAGACAAGATTTACTTCTCTAGATAGTAGGCTTTAAATACCTAGGAGACTTCCTTTAAGGATAGTAAGTATGTAGTTTAAAATATTCAGACTGATGAAGGCTGAAGTGGGAAATGTATAAAGAGGCACTGACTTACCAGTCCTAGGAACAGAATTGTACTTTCAGAGTTTAGAGCAGAGTTTCTCAACCTCAGCCCTAGTGATATTTTTTTGCTTCCATTTACTTACTTACTGAAACATAGTTGATTTACAGCATTATATTCATTTCGGGTGTACAACATAGCACTTTGATATTTTTATAGATTATACTCCATATAAAGTTTATTATAAAATACTAGATAGGGAATTCCCTTAATGGCTCAGCAGTAATGACTAATATCCATGAGGACGTGGGTTCAATCCCTGGCCTTACTCAGTGGGTTAAGGACCCAGTGTTGCTATGAGCTGTGGTGTAGATTGCAGAAGCAGCCCAGAGCTGTGGTTTAGGCCAGCATCTATAGCTTTGATTTGATCCCTAGCCTGGGAATTTCCATATGCTATGGATGTGGTCCTAAAAAAATAAAAACAAAAAATAGCTATATTCCATGTGTACATTACATCCTTGTATCTCATTTATTTTATACCTATTAGATTGTACTTCTCTAATCCCCTGACCCCTGTCCCCACCGGTAATTTGTTTTCTATATCTGTGAGTCTGTTTTGTTATATTCATTCATTTGCTTTATTTTTCAGATTCCACGTATAAGTGAAAACATACAATATTTGTCTTTCTCTGTCTTATTTCACTAAGCACAGTGCCATCCAGGTCCATCCGTAGCTGTAAGTGGCAAAATCTCATTCGTTTCATAGCTGAGTAATATTCCATTGAATATATTACATTGAATATTCCATTGAATATATATATATATGTATATATATATGTGTATACATATGCTTGTGTTCATAACAACATTGTATATAATGCTGCTATGGCCACTGGGGTGCAAATATCTTTTCCAATTAGTTGTTTTCACTTTCTTTGGATATATACCAAGAAGCAGAATTGCTGGATCACATGGTAGCTTTATTTTTAATTTTTTGAGAAGCAGCCATATAATTTTCCATACTGGCTGCACCAATTTACATTTTCACCAACAATGTAGTAGGGTTCCTTTTTCTCCACATCCTCACTAACATGTTATTTGTTGTCTTTCTGATGACTACATTCTGATAAGTGTGAGGTGACATTTCATTGTGGTTTTGATTTGCATTTCTTTTTTGTCCTTTTTTCTTTTTCTTGTTTTTTTTATGTTTTTTATTTTTTCCATTATAGCTGGCTTACAGTGTTCTGTCAATTTTCTACTGTACAGTGAGTAATCCAGTTACACATATATGTATACATTATTTTTTCTCATATTATCATGCTCCATCATAAGTGACTAGATATAGTTCCCTTTCTCTAATTCTTAGTGATATTAAGCATCTTTTCATGTGCCAGTTTGCATTCTGTATGTCTTATTTGAAAAAGTGCCTGTACTGTTCCTCTGACAATTTTACAATTTTGAATTGAATAATTCTTTTTTGTAAGGAGCTGTCCTGTACATTGTAGAGTATTTTGCAGTGTCCTTGGTCTCTATCCACTATATGCTAGTAGCACACTCCAAATCAGTTGTGACAATCAAAAATGTCTCTAGAAAAAGAAAGTAGCCAAATTTGAAGGGAAAAGGTAATTATATGCAGATGACCTCATACTATATATAGAAAACCCAAAGATGCCACAAAAAACTACTAGGACTGATAAATGAATTCAGCAAAGTACAAGTACATAAAATTAACATACAGAAACCAGTTGTATTTCTTTATATTAACAGTCAAATATAAAAAAGGGAACATAAAAATATACCTTATAAAATTGCACCCCCAAAATAAAATGCATAGAAATAAACTTGACCAAAGAAGTGAAAAACTTACATGTTGACAACTATAAATCATTAATAAAGAAAATTAAAGAGGATTCAAAGAAATAAAAGATATCCCATACTCTTGTATTGGAAGTATTAACATTGCATTTTTAAAATGGCCATACTAACCAAACTAATCTACAGGTATAATACAAACCCTATCAAATAACCCATGACTTTTTTCGCAGAACTAGAACAAATAATTCTAAAATTTTTATGGAACCATAAAAAATTCAGAATTGCCAAAGCAATCCTGAGGCGGGGGGAACAAAGCAGGAGGCATAACTCTCCCAGACTTCAGTCAATACTACAAATTTACAGTAATCAAGACAGCATGGTATTGGTACTAGTACAAAAACAGACATATGGATCAATGTAACAGAATAAAGAGCCCAGAAGTTCTCCCACACACCTACAGTCAATTAATCTTCAACAAAGGAGGCAAGTATACACAGTAGGAAAAAGACTGTCTCTTCAGCAAGTGAAGTTCAGAAAGTTGGACAGCCACATGTATATTGATGAAGTTAGAATACACCCTCACACCATACACAAAAATAAACTCAAAATGGCTTAAAGACTTAAACATAAGACATAATAACATAGAACTCCTAGAAGAAATCAAAGGCAAAATAGTCTCTGACATAAATTGTACCAATATTTTCTTAGGCCAGTCTCCTAAGACAATAGAAATAAAAAATAAACATCAACTAATGGAACATAATCAAACTTACAAGCTTTTGCACAGCCAAGGAAACCATAAACAAAACAAAAATACAACTTACAGAGTGGGAGAATAGCAAATAAAAAAGCATCCCAATTTAAAAATGGCCAGAAGACCTAAATAGACACTTCTGCAAAGAAGAAATACAGATGGCCAATAGGCACATGAAAAGATGCTCAACATCACTAAGTATTAGAGAAATGCAAATCAAAACTAAAATTAAGTACTACCTCACATGAGTCAGAATGGCCATCATTAATAAGTCCACAAATAACAAATGCTGGAGAGGGTATGGAGAAAAGGGAACCTTCCTACACTGTTGGTGGGAAGGTAAATTGGTACAACTACTATGGAGAACAATATGGAGGTTTTTCAGAAAACTAAAAATAGAATTACCATATGATCTTCAATCCCACTCCTGGACATATGCCCAGACAAAACTATAATTCAAAAAGAGACATGCAACCCTAAGTTCATAACAGCACTATTCACAATAGCCAAGACATGGAAACAACCTAAATGTCCACTAACAGATTAATGGATTAAGAAGATGGAGTTCATATACATAATGGAATATTACCCAACCATAAAAGAGTGAAATAATACCATTCACAGCAACATGGATGCAACTAGAGATTTTCATACTAAGTGTAGTAAGTCTGAAAGAAAAAGACAAATACAAGTGATATCTCTTATACGTAGAATCTAAAATATGACACAAATGAATAGAAAGAGATTCAGGAACATAGAGAAGAGTCTTCTTGTTGCCAAGGGGGAGATGGAGGGAGTGGGATGGACTGGGAGGTTGGGTTTAGCAGATGTAGCTATTAAGTATATAATGGAGAAATAACAAGGTCCTACTCTTAGTAGAGGGAAATTTATTCAATATCCTATGGTAAACCATAACGGAAAATTATATTAAAAAAGAAAAAAAAGAATGTTTAAAAAATGTCTGTAGATATTAACACATGTTCCCTGGATCAGGAGAGAGGAAATAATCACACATGATTAAAAGCCATTGTGTTAGAAAACTAAGCCCTCCCCCCAAAAAAAGATTGCTTTACTTGAATATACCATACGTCTTTATTGAAAAGGCAACAGGCATATATATTCATTGAGAGCTTGTCAGTTGCTTCATTTGCAAAGATTTTCTCCCATTCTGTAGGTTTTCTTTCTATTTTTTTAATGTTTCCTTTGTTATGAAAAAACTATGAAGCTTAATAGGTCCCACTTGCTTATTGTTGTTTTTATTTTCATTACTCTGGGAGGTGGATCCAGAAATATTGCTGATTATGTTTATATAGAATTTTTGCTGAAAATTAAAACATGAAAATGCATGTGTAGCTATATCATATATGTTTGCTTATGTGAGTCTCAGTGTGAATACGGATATTATCAGACAGTTCTGTGGGAATGACCTGCTAGTTAGGAAGGCTTAGAGGGCATCTGAGTAACTATTTTCTGGTTTGCAATTCTGGACCTTGGGTATTTGAAGTAATAGACTGCTTAAAATTCTTTGGATAATCCACCAGCAACAGTTAGGTGACTAGAAAATAATAAGGAGATGTTGTTTACTAAAAAATGATATTTGAAGATCTCAATTACAGTGTCACAACAGTGCCAATAACCTTCAACTCTAGGCCACATCAAGACGCAAAGGTGGGAGTTCCCATTGTGGCTCAGTGGAAACGAATCTAAATCGTATCCATGAGGATGCAGGTTCCATCCCTGGCCCCACTCAGTGGGTTAAGGATCCAGCATTGCTGTGAGCTGTGGTGTAGGTTGCAGACATGGCTTGGATTTCACGGTGCTGTGGCAGTAGTGTAGGCCAGTGGCTACAGCTCCAATTAGACCCCTAACCCAGGAAACTCCATATGCCATGGGTGCAGCCCTAAAAAGACAAAAAAAAAAAAAAAAAAAAAAAGGAGAGAGAGAGACAAAGGTGTTTGAAACTAGACCATTCAGAATCTAGTAGGTTTAATTTGTTACAAGGCCCTATGTTATGAAATACATCTATTTTTGAGCTTTCTTACTTGTTTTACATCCATGTACTTTCAATTCAGCAAATTTATATAAAATGCAGTTACTATCTTTTGTGTTTGAGATATACCAAGTGAATGACATAGGCAATGATCTTTACCCTCATGGAACTTATATTTTAGCAGTGGAAACAAATAATAAATAATAAAATTAATATGGGAAGTTATAAAGCAAATGCCCCAAAGAATAACATTTCAGGCAGAGAAAAAAGCTAGTATAAATGCCTTAATGTGAGGGCATTATTGGCCTATCAGAATAGTATGGATGGAACAGAGTGAGTGTGGAGGAAAGCAGTAACAGATGAAATCAAAAAGGGATGGAATGGGTAGAGATGAGCAGGTCAGAGGGGTACTGTAAGCTATTGCAAGGACTTAGAATCTTCCTCTGAGTAAAATGGATTTAGAGCAGAGAAATGACTTATTAACTGGATTACTCTGTTGTGTGAAAGTACACTACAGGAGAATAAAGATAGGAATAAGAAGGCTAACATAGGTTTAGGTGAAAGATGATGGTGATTCAGGCCAAAGTAAAAAAAAAGCCAGAGATGGTAAAAAATATTTTGATTCAATATATATTACAAATGTATAACTAACAAGATTTCTATAGAATGTACATGAATGTGAAAGAAAAGTCAAAGACAACTCAAAGGTGCTTGGCCTGAGCAATGGGAAAGATAAAGTCATAATAAAATGAGATGTGGAAGGTTATGGGAGAAGTTATGAAGTAAAAAAGATCAATAATTCAGTTTGGAACATATTCAATTTGAGATGCCTATTAGACATAAAATCAGTATTTTTACTCTGATATAAGGAATCACTTCATTAGCATGCGTTTAATCCAACTTGTTTTTCTATAGGAACTCATAATAGAAGTTATCCCAGATGTTACTCTGAATGTAATATGCTATATAAAATATTGCTGTAGACAACTTTTCAGGACACATTTAGTACAATAAACAAGGTCAGACATATGTAGTTTTAAATAATTGATAATTATATTACATTTTTTCCAATTTGGTGGAGATAAATATATTGCTGTGTTATCACAGAGTATTCAGAACATTTTATATTTAAAATGCAAATTTACACATAATAAGCCACTAAATACATTTTCTGAAAAATATTCTTATTGCTGTGGATGTTGTGTATTAAATAAGGTGTCCTGTTAAGTTTTTCATTTGTCACTACTGTAAGTTTGGAATAAGTCATCTTGGATTTTGTTACAAAATGAAAATATAATTTGACATTTTTAATATGAAGACCATAATGATATTTAAAGATGAACTTGAGCTCTGCTGATTCTATTAAACTATAGCCTGCCAATGAGCTATAAAATCTAATTAATCATTTTGTCAGATTTGCTTTCTGAAGTTAGTCAATATAAATTTAAGTAAATAGGAAGCGGTTGACCCAGGAACCTTTGAATATTCTGAATAGAGATGAAGCGGCTGTAAAATATTGTACCTATAATCTGTTGATATAGCAAAACATCCATGCCCCTGTCAGCCACCCGTCCTGTTTCATGGAACTTATGCTGTGCCATTTTAAATATTCCAGTTAGTGAAGATGATACATTTATTTTTAAATGATATTAAAGTTTTGATATTATATTATTGCAAAAATAGGTTTAAGATGATTAGTTTTAACTCAGAATTTTTGTAGATGACATTGTTCAGTGACTGTCACATCAAACTTCATCAAAATACTGTGTTACATCGAAGTAATGCAAAGTGATGGATGATATTTGAGCAATAGTAATGCCCCATAATAAGATGTGTCAGCATTTTTATTGGTCACTTTCAAAGAGTGCTTATTTGGTAAGGATTATTAGAGGGGAAAATTTTTGTAAAGCTTAAATTAATTTGCATGATAAAAAATAATACCTGCTTTATTTAAGCAATGCTATTTTTTGAATTAGCTGTCTTACCCCACTTACATGCATTACTTAGTAATATTCTACAGGCCTGGGATTCTTTTTCTGCTGTCCTTGCCCATATTTCACAGTGTACTTCCAGAGCCAGAACAGAAAAAAGACTACACGTGTGTCAGCCAGTGTTTAAAGAAAACAACAAGCTTAGGTGTCAGTCACTTGAAAAGTGCAAGAATTTAATCTTAGAATATAACAGTTATTCTAATAAGTTCACTGAGACCAAAGTTTGGACATACTTTGCAAATCAGTTATTGAACAGAATAATGCTGAGGTTTGTTTTTTTGTTTTTTTGTTTTTTTTCTATAGGGCCACAATCAAATTAAACAATCTAAAATCAAATTAACTTTTGTTTTGTAGCTCAACACTTGACACTGGTTACATGGGAAGACCTAAAAATACATGTCTTTCTGCTCAGATAGCATAGTCTTTGTATGGGCCTAAGCAAAACTCAATATCCTATGCAAAGACTTCAGCATAAATCTTAAAAACAATTTAAATGGGGTTTAATAAGTCTACTGAGATTATGAGGTAAAAAAATATTTATTGTTTTAGTGTACTGCCTTGATGATGCTAGTGATTTGTTATCTCAAAACAATATAATCATTTATCCTTTAAGGATTTTATGATGAAGAGGAGAGAAAGAAGAGAAATAATTCTTTTAAGCAAAAACAGTGAACTTAAAAATAGCATAAATTGTTAAGGAAATTAAGTTTGGGCCTAAACGTACTGATGAAAAATGAAAAAAAAAAAATCCTTCATCTGGATGCTTCTGAAATCCCAGGTATTTCAAAACATATTCAGCTAATTGAGTTTTTCCAGTGGTCTCTCAAATGCCTGCCATTATATAGTCTAAGGGTTTCAGGCCCTTAAGGCTCCTGAACATCTTGCCAGAACATCTCCTGAACATCTTTGCATGTACATAGTGCTAAATGCACCCTTGGTTTAGAGGGACAAATTCGTAATTTTCGTTTTATTAAACTTTCTCAAGAGCACTGTGTAATTTTGTTGTTACCAATATTTTGTGACCTATTGTAGTATTTGTTAAAAACTTGAGAAAAAGCAAGTACACATATATGTAAATACTTCATTAGGTTTGAAGGTCATATTCTACATGCATATTTCATATATTCTAGGTTAAACTTCAGAGGCAATTTGTTGACTCTCTTTGATAACAAACATTAAATGATGCTAAAAATATCAACTTGGCAAAAGTTTTCTGTGTAAGAATCAATAAATCTGAAAAATATTACATGACTATAAAAAGTTTTGGAGATGCTTTATTTTGCAGTGTCTCTCCTAACATGTACCCCCAAGCCCTAAGACATAGTTTGCATCTGATGAACCATATCAATATGAGCAGGCATTTGTTCAAGGTACGGAATATACAAATATTTCAATTTCTGATGTAAACAACACTTGGATCAGAGACTTCCTAATTTGTTAGGGTTGCTTCTTGGAGCCTTCTTCCCTAAATGATAGCATATTTTGAGTCCATCTTGTGATCTACTTCCAGAGTATTATAGAGACTGTAGTCTATTTGCATCAGTATTTACATTTATTTATTGGAAAGAGTACACTTGTTTTAATTCAAAATTTTCACTGCAAAAAAGCCTTTTTGATTTAAAACTGATTTTTAAACCCCTTTAAGTGTTTTAAATATTTAAACCAAAAATGTTTGTCCTACTTACTTTTACATTTTCCTTTACTTTTCATTTACCTGTTCAAGTGTGTCTGTGTTTTCAATGTGTACTGACAACATTGCAAAATTCCAATTTGAGATTACTTCAAAACACAAATTCTGTAAATATTATGTGTGTGTGTGTATGCGTGTGTGCGTGTGTTTAAATAGTTTAGAATTGTAGTTACTGAGATCTCCCAATCACCCAAGAATATCTTCCCATTGATTTTGTTGTTGTTATTTTTACTTTCTTTGCTGACACATGTTTAATAAATTTTATTATAATTTATTTACATTATTCTGTCGATTTATGCAGTACAGCAAAGTCATACAGTCATACATATATATATAGATTCTCTTTCTCATATTATCTTTCATCATGTTCTATCACAAGTGATTGGACATAGCTCCCTGTGTGATACAGCAGGACCACATTGCCTATCCACTTTTTTTTTTTTTTGTCTTTTCTAAGGCCACACCCATGGCATATGGAGGTTCCCATACTAGGGGTCCAATCAGAGCTGCAGCCACCAGCCTATGCCGGAGCCACAGCAATGCCAGATCCGAGCCACGTCTGTGACCTACACCACAGCTCATGGCATCGCCGGACCCTTAACACACTGAGTGAGGCCAGGGATCAAACCCGAAACCTCATGGTTCCTAGTCAGATTCGTTAACCACTGAGCCACTACGGGAAGTCAGCCTATCCATTTTTAGTGTAAGAGTTTGCATCTATTAACCCCAAACTCCCAGTCCACAGCACTCCCTCCCCCTCCACCTTGCAATCATAAGTCTGCTGTCCATGTCTGTGAGTCTGTTTCTGTTCTGCAGGTAGGACTTGACTTTCTTTTTAATATGCATTTCCTAATTCAAACACGGAATGTTTTTAATGTTACAAATCAAATATCACATTAATGGAAGAATAAGAGAAGTATATTTTATGTCATTTCTTAACATCTCACTAAGCTTTTGGGCAGTTTGGAATAGTATTGCTTCAAGAATGTGACATTATAAAGCATCAATGCTACTGACATACTCCCTTTGAAGATAAAAGACATTAAACTGTTCATCTTCAGCAGATTAACAGAGAGGTTGTTTTGTGTTTGTCTGACTGGTCAAGGACAATTTACAGTTGACTTACTCTGAAGGAAAGACTTGTTGATTTGAGCAAACACTCATTATAGCTTTAGATAGAGGATGATGGATTTTGCCGTCACTGTGATAAACTGCAACCTATACACTTGCAGTACAAAAATAAACACTAGTAGATTTGTGGTTCAGCTACGTAACAACCAGCAATGAAAGCTTCTTTTGAGAAAGTTCTAAAGATTTCAATTCCTGAGACCCACAAACTATTTTCACTTGTCTTTAAGTAGTCATTTTTGTTTAGGTTTAAAGTTAACTCTCTCTATTTCTGTTTATTTACAGATATAAAGTGTCCATTATTCTTTATATAACCTCACTCTTTGTCATTCAACTTAAACTAAAGATGAATGTTTGTTAAAATTCCTTTTTTCTGAAGCTCTAATTTTGTTATAGCAGCCTTGTGAAAATAAACAAAACATACCATTTTTTATAGTTTTCTTTCATGTAATAAGAAGCAAAGATGACTCTTTTTTATCCAAATTTTCTCCCATTATTAAAACTATTTACTAAAAAGGAAATTTTAAAATGTGAATAAACTGAAGTAGCACTTACAGATTAAAAGCAAAGGGGTCAATGCATCCTGGTTTCAGAAAGAAAAAAAAATTTCTTATATATAGAACTTACTAGAGATCAATTGTATAAAATCTTTCTTTTGGATTGTTTTGTCCCAATATTTTTTATTTTTTATTTTTTTATTTTTATGGCTGCACCTGTGGCTTATGGAAGTTCCCAGGGCTAGGGGTTGAATCAGAGCTGCAGGTGCTGGCCTACACCAGAGCCACAGCAACACCAGATCTGAGCTGTATCTGCAACCTATAGTGCAACTTGTGGCAATGACAGATACTTAACCCACTGACCTAGGCCAGGGATCAAACCTGCATTTTCACAGATGCTATGTTGGCTCCTTAACCTGTGTAGCCACAGTGAGAACTCCCCATTGCTTTTTATATCACTCCTTCCACCATATTTTTACCTTATTATTTTTACTGTGGTAGATGGTATCATTGGACATTATATTTTACTCCTTCCTATATCTACATTGTTTGCCCTATAATTCTTCAGATTCTTCAACAAAAGGCTCCATGTGCTACCTAGTCCCTTTACTTTGAGATGTGGCCTGTGATTTACTGTAGACAATGGATTACGGGTAAAAGTGTGACATTGTGCTAGATCTGAGTATACTCTAGATTTTTTTTTGGTGGAGGGGCACACTGAGCCCACAGCATGTGCAAGTTCCTGGGCCAAGGGTCGAACCTGCACCACAGCAGCAACTGGAGCCACTGCAGTGACACATCAGATCCTTAACGTGCTGAGCTACAAGGGAAATCCTACTCTAGATTTTAAAGAGTAAAATGCTTCTGTTTTCCCTCTTTCACCTCTATTCTTAGTATGAGAAGAATTTCCCTTAGGGGGCTGGGTAATTTTTACTCTGTCAGTTTGGCTCTCAGAATTAAATAAATGGAACAGATCAAGGTTCAACACAGAGTGAGAGTGCCAAGATCAACCAGACAAATAATCGGAGCTCCCAGTCAAGCCAATCCTAGATCAGATGACTCCCAGCCAATTATTAGTGGAAGAAATAAATGCTTATCCTTGTATGCCACTGAGATTATGAAGTCATTGGTTATGTAGCAATTGGTGACTGATGCATAGTTAACCACATGTGACTAGGTTTTCGACATTTTTATTGCAGTCTTTCTTTGTCTACCCCCTCCTGAATCATTTTCCTATTGATATTTCCAATGAAAGATCTTTGAACCAGTTATCGGAGCCAAGTATTGCTAAATTATTTACATATGTTAATGCTTTTAGTCATATCAACTTCGCTAAGAGATAGATATTATTATTTTTCTTTTTTTTTGCCTTTCTAGGGCCACACCTGTGGCACATGGAAGTTCCCAGGCTAGGGACTGAATCAGAGCTGTAGCTGCTGGCCTATACCATAGCCACAGCAATGCCAGATCTGAGCTAAATCTGTGACCTACCCTACAGCTTGCAGCAATGCTGGATCCTTAACTAATTGAATAAGGCCAGGGATCATATCCACATCCTCACAGACAGTATGTCAGTTCTTAACCCATTGAGGCACAAGAGGAACTCCAGATATTACTGTTATCATCTCTGTTTTTTAGAGGAAATCAAGTCTTAAAAAGATTCAATACTTTTTCTGTGGTGACCCAAGTAATATATGATGTAAGGTAAGAAGTAAATATAAATCTGATAAGAATTTTTATTGTGTTTTATGTGTAACTGGAAGTCATTGGCTTTGAGTTGAGGAATAATAAGCTCTGCATACACACATATATGTATATAAATGTAGGTATGTATATATGTGTATATATATATAAATACATACACACACACACACACGCGCACACACACACACACACACACACACATATATAGTGATCTGCAGAAAATAGACTGGTTCAGAGGGGCAAAAGTAGAAGCAGGAAGACTTATTAAGTTTGTTTTTTTGTGTGTGTGTGTGTTTTGCAATATTCCAAGTTAACATTGGTGGTGATTCATACAAAGGGTAGTAACCATGGTAGTTGTCAAAGTGTTTGGAAATGATATATTTTGAAGATAGGCCGGGCAGAATTTGCTGATAGAAGTAATATGGAAAAGAATGAATGAAGAAATGTAATAGCTGAGCCATATGACAGTACTATTCTTACATTTTTTTGAGGAATCTCCATACCATTTTCCATAGTGGCTGTACCAATTTACCATCCCACCAGCAGTGTACGAGGATTCCCTTATCTCCACACCCTCTTTAGTATTTATTTCTTGTTTTCGCAATAACAATCATCCTAACAGGTATGAGATGATATCTCATTGCATTTTTTTCTAATAATTAGTGATGTTGAATTACTTTTCATATTCCTAATGGCCATTCACATGTCTCCTTTGGAAAAATATCAATTAAGATCCTCTGCCCATTTTTCAGTTGGGCTATTTGTTGTTGCTGGGTTGTGTGAGTTGCTTACATATTATATAGACTTTATATATTTTGTATATTAACCCATATTGGACATATGATTTGCAAATATCCTCTCCCACTCAGGAGGCTGCCTTTTTTTAATGATGATTTCCTTCACTGTGCAATATCTTTTTAATTTGATGTAGTCCTATTTGTTTATTTTGACCTTTGTTTCCTTTTCCTTTAAAGTCAGATCCACAAAAACATCCCTAAGGCTGAGGTGAAGGTGGCTGTGCCCATGTTCTTTTCTGCAGTTTTATGGCTTAAGGTCTTATATCCAAGTCTTTGATCCATTTTGAGTTAATTTTTGTGTCAGACAGTGGTGGAGTTACCTTCTTTTGTATGTGGCTGTCCAGTTTTCACAACACCATTCATTGAAGAGACTATCCTTTCTCTATTTTATATTCTTTGCTCCTTTGCAATAATTAATTGAAATAAAACCTAAATTCTGTTCCATTGGTCTGCTTGTCTGTTTTAGTGCTGGTACCATATTTTTTGAGTAGCTTTGTAGTATGGTTTGAAATCTGGAACTGTGATACATCCAGCTTTGTTTTTCTTTCTCAAGGTTGTTTTGTTTATTTTGTGATTTTTTCATAGTTCCATGTGAATTTTAGAATTATTTTTTTGGTTCTGTGAAATATGTCTTAGGATTGCACAGAATCCATAGATTGCTTTGGATAGTATGGACATTTTAACAATATTCTTCCAATCCATGAATATGGAATATCTTTCCATTTATATTTGTCTTCATTTTTTTCATTAGTGTTTTATAATATTCAGTTTACAGGTCTTTCACCTCCCTGTGTAAATTTATTCCTAGGTATTTTGTTCTTTTTGATGTAATTGTAAATTGATTGTTTCCTTAATTTCTTTTCCTGATAATTTTTTGTTAGTATAAATGCTACAGATTTCTGTATATTTATTCTGAATCTGGTGATTTTATTGAATTTACTTATTAGTTCCAAGAGATTTTTGGTAGAGTCTTTAGGTTTTGTTTTGTGTGTGTGTGTGTGTGTGTGTGTGTGTGTGTGTGTGTGTGTGTGTTTTAGGGCTGCACCCATGGCATATGGATGTTCCCAGGCTAGGGGTCAAGTCAGAGCTGCCACTGCTGGCCTACACCACAGCCACAGCAATGCCAGATATGAGCAGGGTCTGCCGTCTACACAACAGCTCACTGCAATGCCAATCCTTAATCCATTGAGCAAAGCCAGGAGTCAAACCATTGTTCTCATGGATACTGGTTGGGTTTGTTACCACTGAGCCATGATGTGAACTCCCTAGGGTTTTTTAAAATACCTACTATTATGTCATATGAAAAGAGTGATAGTTTTACTTCTTTCTTTCCAATTTGAGTGCCTTTTATTACTTTTCTTTTTCTTATCTATTTGTTTAATAAAAGTGGCAAGAGTGGACATCCTTGTTTAATAAAAGTGGCAAGAGTGGACATCCTTGTCTTGTTCTTGATATTAAAGGAAAAGTTTCAACTTTTCACTGTTGACTATGACCTTAGCTGTGTGTTTGTCATATATGTCCTTTAATTATGTTGAAGTATGTTCCCACTACACATTTCATTGAGTCTCTCTTTTAATTTTATTCATGCTGGTTAATTGGATATTTTTTAGTTTTTTAATCCAGTATTTTATTAATATTTTTGAATAGCCAGCTAGGGTTTATTTTTTAAATTTCTTGCTTTTTGGTTTCTGATTTATTAACTTCTGCTTTTGTCTTTCCTTTTATCTGAAATTTTAAAAGTTTAGTTATTCTTGTTATTGCCTTATTTTTAATTTTTTGGCTTGGATATTTTATGTATTAATTTAGGTTTGTGTGTGTGTGTGTGTTTTAAGAGGATAAAGCTACAAATATTCCTCTAATGTTAGTTAAATTCATGATGAAGAAAGAGGGACTGATTATAACCCCTACTTTAAAAAAACTGGGATATGGCTTAGCATATATGAGTCAACTATTCAGACTTTAGACAATAAGGAGTATAAGATTGTGATACCCAGAGGGATAAATACAAATTAAGCAAGCCTTGTAATTGCTCTGGATTTCTTCCTGAAGACATATTCCAGACCACAAAACTCAGAGGGCTATTGAAAGCAGAGAATAACAGTCCTGCTAAGTCTAGGAAAGAGAGAGATCAGAGTTCAAGATGTGTGATGTTAGAGGATGTTGATTAGAATTATAGATAAGAGGAAGATATGCAGAAAAGAATCTCCACAAATCTGTATAGGGTTTCCCTTGAGCCTCTACTGAGCACTATGATAAGAATGTATAAGGTAATACCCCACAACAGAAAGCAACTCTTCATTCTTTTAGAACCCAAACTGCTTTATAAAGGAATAGGTGATACATAATTTGGATAAATTTTGATAAATTGGAGTTATAGAAATTCATGTGTTTCTTCTAGTACAACCCCCAGATATAGCAGTCAGTTTGAGAGATGATAACGAAAGTTACAATTTCTTCTTATATCATTCTTTAGTTCTGGATAGCTTATACAGTTTTGAGGGCCTTGTGTGGGAAAACTGTAGAAAATAAAAATAATAGAAGGTATCCAAGCAGGGAAGTGTTAAAGTTTCCTTCTAATCTGACATAAGACAAGAGCTGAGGATCCCAGTACCATAAAAAAAATGCAAAAGGGTGATATATAGGCATACTTTTATTATCAAAATAATCCATTGTTTACCACTCATTAACTTGGACATGAAATTATTTTCCAAATATTGGCAAAGAGAGAGAACTAATGCTTATCTCTTCATTTCTGTGCTTCAATGTATCCAAGTAGTGCTAGTTAATTAGGGGAAAGGATTTTTCCTCAGGATTACTGCTAAAGAATATGCAAGAAATTTAAGAACTTAAAATTTTTGTATAACCTAATAAAAAAATTAATTCAGAAAAGGTATATCAATTATTAAAATAATTAGATGGAAGATTAATTGGGAGACCTTACAAAGGTGGAGTCAGGCTGTCATATATAAATCCATAGAATAATCTTAACAGTACTAAGATTGGAACACCTAGATGTGCCTTTTGATGCAATGAAAAGTGAAATAAACATAGGCACCATTGAAGTGTTCTAATTTTACCAGGTATTTTTTATCCAAATTATTTTTATTTCTCCTTATAATCAATATAAAATTATTAATGAGATATAGTATTATTTCCTATAAATCTTCAAAATCAAGTTTGTATTTTATACTTACATCTCAAACAAAAGGAATATTTTCAACATTTCAAGTGAAATATAATTCCATCAAAACAAGTATTCTTAATCTAATTAAGAATTCAGAGGAGTTCCCTGTGGCACAATGGGGTAAGAATCCTACTGCAGCAGCTTTGTTCACTGTGGAGGCATGGGTTTGATACTGTGCCAGAACAGTGCATTAAAAATATCAGGCATTGCTGTGCTACAGTGGCATATGTTGCAGCTTGGATTCAATCCCTGGCAGAGGAATTTCTATACACCATGGGTGCCGCCATTAAAAAAAAGAATTTATAGATAACCTCTACTTTACAAGAGTTATAGGGGCTAGAGGAATAAGCTCAATGACAGCAGAAGACAGTGAAGAGACACATCCAGAATGTAGGACACTGTATGGAGTGATTTACCTAATTTCTCCAACTTTGAAAATAAAAATATAAGGAAGAAACTCATCTGTGCTTTATGCTCAAGTTTTGTGTACACTTAAAACATATAAAAATAAAGTCTATTAATAAAAATTAAAGGAAGAAGATAATATTTTCAAATAAAAACTTTGGCAAATAACAAAAATATCAGAACTTGTTCGGGGGAGTTCCTGTCGTGGCGCAGTGGTTAACGAATCTGACTAGGAACCATGAGGTTGCGGGTTCAGTCCCTGCCCTTGCTCAGTGGGTTAACGATCCGGCATTGCCGTGAGCTGTGGTGTAGGTTGCAGACGAGGCTCGGATCCCGCATTGCTGTGGCTCAGGCGTAGGCCGGTGGCTACAGCTCCGATTAGACCCCTAGCCTGGGAACCTCCATATGCCACGGGAGCGGCCCAAGAAATAGCAAAAAGACAAAAAAAAAAAAAAAAGAACTTGTTCAGATCGTGATTTGAATAAATCAATTGCAAACAGCAATTTTTGAGACAAATGGTGAAAATTTAATATGTATTACAGTATGAATGAGAAATTACTATAAACTTTAACATGTGATAACATTGTGGTTATGTTGTATATTCTTTTTAGAAATTCAAACTGAAGTATGAAGTATGTAGGTGTAAAAATAATGAGATAATTTGGGAATTAAAAATACTCAAATTTAGGTACATAAAAAATGCTCATCACTAGTTATAAGAGAAATGCAAATCAAAACTGCTAGGAGGTATCACCTCACACCAGTCAGAATGGCCATCATTAATAAGTCTACAAATAACAAATGCTGGAGAGGGTGTGGAGAAAAGGTTACCCTCCTTCACTCTTAGCGGGAATGTAAATTTGTACAACCACTATGGAAAACAGCATGGAGGTACCTCAGAAAACCGAATATAGAACTATGATATATCCAGTAATACCACACCTTGGCACATATCCAGACAAAACTTTCTTCCAAAAAAATACATGCACCCCTATGCTCATCACAGTGCTATTCAAAATAACCAAGACATGGAAACAACCTAAATGTCCATTGACAGATGAATGGAGTGAAAATATGTGGTACATATATACAATGGAATAACTACTCAGCCACAAAAAAGATAACCTAATGTTATTTGCAGTAACATGGATGGTCAGAAATTCTCATACTAAGTGAAGTAAGCCAGAGAGGTAAAGACCAATACCATAGGGTATAACTTATTTGTGGAATCTAAAATATGGCCCAGATGATCATATCTACAAAACAGAAACAGATCATGGCCAAGGAGAACAGTTTTGTGGTTCGGAGGGGAGGGGGAGGGGGAGGGGGGGGGGGGGGGGGGGGGAGGGGGGGGGGGGGGGGGGGGGGGGAGGGGGAGGGGGAGGGGAGGGAGGGGAGGGGGAGGGGAGGGGAGGGGAGGGGGAGGGGAGGGAGGGGGAGGGGAGGGGGAGGGGAGGGGAGGGAGGGGAGGGAGAGGGGAGGGGAGGGGGAGGGAAGGGGGAGTGGGATGGATGGGCAGTTTGGACTTATGTTTGGAATGGATGGACAATGGGGACTTACTGTACAGCACAGGGAACTGTGTGTGATTGGGTCACTTTACTATACAACAGAAACTAAACATTGTTAATCAACTATACTTTAATAAAAAATAAATAAAAAATAAAATAAAATGCCAGATTATGGCCTACTGAATATAAAAAAATTGTCTTTTTCAACAACAAAAAATACTCAAATTTAAAACAAAAATGGATATATGAAGCAAAAATGACAAAACCTTGATAATTCTGGTATATGTGAAATGTGTTTATGCAAGTTCACTACATTATCCTCTATGTTTTTAAATAGATTTTATTGGAGTATACAATTGACTTACATAGTTGTGTTAGTTTCAGGGGTACAGCGAAGTAAATCAGTTATACATATACATATAACCATTCCTATTCAGATTCTTTTCCCATCTAGGTTATTACACAATATTGAGTAGATTACCCTGTGCTATACAGTAGATCCTTGTTACCTATCTGTTTTATATATAGTAGTATACATATGTCAATCACAATTCCCTAACTTATCCCTCCCCATCCCTACATTTCCTCTTGGTAACCATAAATTTGATTTCAAAATCTTTGAGTCTGTTTTTGTTTTGTAAGTCCTTTTGTATCATTTTTATTAGATTCCACATTTTACTGATCTCATATTATATTTATCTTTGACTTACTTCACTTAGTATAATAATTTCTAGGTCCATCCATGTTGCTACGAACGTTATTGTTTTGTTCTTTTTATGGCTGAATAATGTTGTAAATAGTGCTGTGAAGAACACTGGGATCCATGTACCTTTTCAAACTATTGTTTTCTCTGCATATATGCCCAGGAGTGGGATTGCTGGATGATATGGAAGTTCTGTATTTAATTTTTTAAGGAAGTTCCATACTGTTCTCCACATTGGTTGCACCAGCTTACATTCCCACCAACAGTGTAGGAGAGTTCCCTTTTCTCCACATCCCCTCCAGCTTTTATTTTTTGTAGACTTTTTGAGGATGACCATTCTGACTTGTGTGAGATGATACCTCATTGTAGTTTTGATATGCATTTATCTAATAATTAGTGATGTTGAAGATATTTTCATGTACTTTTTGGCCATCTTTCTGTCTTCTTTGGAGAGATGTCTATTTGGGTCTTCTGACCATGTTTTGATTGTGTTATGTTTTGGTATAAAGTTGTATGATTTTTTTTTTATTTTGGAGATTAATCCATTGTCTTTTATTTCATTTGCAAAGATTTTCTCTCATTCTGTTGATTATCTTTTCATTTTGTTTATGGTTTACTTCGATGTGCAAAAGTCTTTAAGTTTAATTATGTCCTATTTGTTTATTGTTATTTTTATTACTCTAGGAGGTGAGTAAAAAAGATATTGTGATTTATGTCAGAGAGTCTTCTGCCTATGTTTTCCTCTAAAAGTTTTATAGTAGCAGGCCTTATGTTTAGCTTTTGAATCCATTTTGAGTTTATTTTTATGTGTGGTATTAGAGAGTGTCCTAATTTCATTCTTTTACATGTAACTGTCCAGTTTTCCCAACACTACTTATTGAAGATACTGTCTTTTCTTCATTGTATATTCTTTCCTCCTTTGTCATAGATTAATTGCCCATAGATGCATGAGTTTATTTCTGGGATTTCTTTGTGGTTCCACTGATTTATATTTCTGTTTTTGTTTTTTTTTTCAGTACCACACTGTTTTGATGACCATAACTTTATAGTATAATCTGAAGCCAGGGAGCCTGATTCCTCCTGCTCCATTTTTATTTCTCAGAATTGTTTTGGCTATTCAGGGACTTTTGTGTTTCCATACAAATTAATTTTTTGTTCTAGTTTGGTAAAAATTGCCAATGATAATTTAATAGGATTTAACTGAATCTTTAGACTGCCTTATGTAGTATAGCCATTTTGACAATATTGATTCTTCCAATCCAAGAACATGTTATATCTTTCCATCTATTTGTGTCATCTTTGATTTCTTTCATCAGCATTTCATAGTTTTCAGATACAGGTTTTTTGCCTTTTTAAGTAGGTTTATTTCTAGGTATTTTATTCTTTGGGGTGCAATAGAAATGCATTGTTTCCTTCATTTTTCTTTCTGATAGTTCATTGTTAATGCATAGGTATGCAGGAGATAGTTCTGTGTATTAAGTTTTTATCCTGGAACTTTACCAAATTAATCGATGAGCTCTATTACTTTTCTGGTAGCTTTTTAAGTATTCTCTACATATAGTATCATGTCATCTGCAAACAGTGACAGTTTTACTTATTTTTCAGTTTGAATTCCTTTTCCTTTTTCACCTCTGATTGCCAGAGCTATGACTTCCAAAACTAAGTCGAACAAAAGTGACAAGAGTGCACATCTTCATTTCATTCCTATCTTAGCAGAAATGTTTTCAGCTTTTCACCATTGAGAGTTATGTTAGCTGTGGGTTTGTCATGATGTTGGGGTAGGTTCTCTTCATGCCCATTTTCTGGAATTTTATCATAAATGGGTGTTGAATTTTGTCAAAAGCTTTTTATGCATCTATGGAGGTGACCATATGGATATATTCTTCGATTTGTTAATGTGGTGTATCACATTGGTTGGTTTGTGGATATTGAAGAATCCTTGCATTCCTGGGGTAAATCCCACTTCATCATGATATACAATCCTTTTAATATATTGTTGTATTCAGTTTGCTAATATTTTGTTGAGGATTTTTGCACCTATGTTCATCAATGATATCGGCCTTAATTCATTGTGGTGTTATTTCTCTGGTTTTGTTGTCAGGATTCTCACGGCTTCATAAGAGGTTGGGAGATTTCGTTCCTCTGCAAGTTTTTGGAAGGGTTTCAGAAGGATAGTTGTGAACTCTACTCTGAATGTTTGATAGAACTCACCTGTGAAGCCATCAGATCCTTGAGTTTTGTTTTTTGAAAGTTTTTAAATCAGTTTCAATCTCAGTACTTGTGATTAGTCTATTCATATATCTATTTCTTCCTGGCTCAGTCTTGGAAGGTTGTACCTTTGTAAGAATTTGGCCATTTCTTCCATATTGTCCATTTTCTTGGCATATAGTTTCTTGTCGTAGTGTCTTATGGTCCTTTGCATTTCTGTGGTGTCAGTTTTATTTGCTCCTTTTTCATTTCTAATTTTATTGATTTGAACCTTCTATCTCTTTTCGTTTTCTTGATAAGTCTGGCTAAAGATTTATCTATTTGTTGGTCTTTTCAAAGAATCAGCTTTTAGTATCATTGATCTTTTCTTCATCTCTTTCATTTATTTCTGCTCTGACCATTATCATTTCTTTCTTTCTACTGACTTTGGGTTTTGTTTGTGTTTTTTTTTCTCCAATTACTTTAGGTTTAAGGTTAGATTGTTTATTTAGGATTTTTCTTGTTTCCTGAGATAAGATTATATTGCTATAAGCTTCCCTTTTAGAACTACTTTTGTTGTGTCTCATAAGTTTTGGATCATCATGTTTTCATTGTCATTCATCTCTAAGTATAAGAAAGTTCAAACTTAGGTCTATTATATGACCCAGAAATTCCTGAAAGCAAGATATTGAACTGATACTTGTACACCCATGTGCATAGTAGCATTATTCATAATAGCAACAAAGAAGGAAAGAACACAGTGTCTATCAACAGATGAATGGATAAACAAAAGTGGTATATTCATATAATAGAATACTATTTAGCCATATAATGGAATGATATTTTAATAGATGCTACACTGTGTATGTACCTTTAAAACATTGCACTAAGGGAAATAAGCCAGACACATAATGATATATATTGTGTGATTGCACTTATATGAGATACCTAGAAAAGGCAAATTAATAGAGACAAAAAAGAGAATAGAGTTTACAAGAGAGAGGTTGTTGAAGGGGGATAATGTGTATGTACCTTTAAAACATAAATCTCTTACTCAAGATAGTTATTTGCAAAATCAAGAACTTTTTCAAAATATTGGAAGTTACTTTTGTGGCTCAGTGGTAACTAACCTGACTAGTATCCATGAGAACATGGGTTCAATCCCTGGCCTTGCTCAGTGTCTTAAGGATCTGGCATTGCAATGAGCTGTGGTGTAGGTCACAAATGCAGCTCAGATATGGTGTGGCTATGGCTGTGGTTTAGGCTGGCAACTACAGCTCCAATTCTACCCCTAGCCTGACAACATTCATATGCTGTGGTTGCAGACTTAAAAAGACAAAAAAATAAAAATAAAAGAACTTTTTTTCCAAAATGGTTAGACATTCATTGCATGCATATATAAAGGCTTAGTCCTTTTTGACTATTTTGTAGGTGAAGTGTCAAGATTATTCCTTATACAGAGTTCCCGTCGTAGCTCAGTGGTTAACAAATCTGACCAGGAACCATGAGGTTGCAGGTTCGATCCCTGGCCTTGCTCAGTGGGTTAAGGATCCTGCATTGCTGTGAGCTGTGGTGTAGGTCACAGACGCAGCTCAGATCCCGCATTGCTGTGGTTCTGGCGTATGCCGGCAGCTACAGCTCCGATTCGATCCCTAGCCTGGGAACCTCCATATGCCGCAGGAGCAGCCCAAGAAATGGCAAAAAGACCAAAAAAAAAGGATTATTCCTTATGAAAAACAAACTATAAACTATATTTCTCCTATTTCAAGTGTTTGTAAATTGGAAAGGGAGGAAATGAGGAAATCCCAAGGCCGTGGAATAAGAAGAATAGCACTTTAGAAAATAAGATTAAATCAAAGATCTTTAAAAAATACGGATATATATTGTATCCATGGATGTGAATACATAACGTACTAAAGACATCAGTTCAAGTTTATAAGTAGATCTAATGTAATTCATAGGAAAAGCTAAGCAAGAATTTGTAAACAAAATTATTATAAAATGTGTTTGGAAAGGCAGTGAAGTTAGAACAACCAAATCAAGTTCAAATAGAATGAGGAGGAGGAGTCGTCACTCTAAAGGATTTTAATACTTATTATAGAGGCACTAGTAATCAAAACTGTGTGCCACTAGTGAAGGGATAAAGATCAATGGACTAGAAGAGACAACCTGAGAGTAGATCACCACAAAATAGGCCAATCTCATAATGTCACATTTTATATGATCTCGTGTACATAGCTTTCTCAAAATAACACAACTGTAGAGATAGTGAACAGATCAGGAGTTTTGAGGGTTTCTGGGTAGGGGGAAGAAAATGGTACAATAATAAAGGAGTAACATGACAGATATATTTGTGGTTATACAAAAAGTACACTATCAGTACTATACTAATTACACAAATTTACACATGAACGTAGAATTGTATACATATATTGTCCAATATCTACTTCTTGGTTTTGATATTGAACTATAATTATGCAAAATGTAACCACTGGAAAACTGAGTAAAAGGTATATTATGACTCTATGCTATCTTCGTAACTTCTTGTGAATTTATAATTAAGAATTTCAAAATAAAAAATAAAATCTTCCAATGAAAGAAAACTTCTTGAGAATAAAATACCAATAATAAGCCAATGAATATAAAATCAGTGCAGATTTAATCAGATGAAATCAGTACAATAAAGTAAGATATATTGCAGGATAATCTCATTTTACTCTACACACAGATCAAAAATTTAAAAGTAGGGTCTCAGTCCTGTCCTTATCAAAATGCGATGAACTGCAAAATGTAGAACTGGTTGTTTCCCTGTAAATACTGAGGATATGACTAATGTTCTTAGAGAAAAGATGATTTATGCTTAGAAATGAGTCTTTTTTGGCTTCTTAAAAAACATTTTTTTTTGTCTTTTTTGTTGTTGTTGTTGTTGTTGCTATTTCTTGGGCCGCTCCCGCGGCATATGGAGGTTCCCAGGCTAGGGGTCTAATCGGAGCTGCAGCCACCGGCCTACGCCAGAGCCACAGCAACGCGGGATCCGAGCCGCGTCTGCAACCTACACCACAGCTCATGGCAACGCCGGATCGTTAACCCACTGAGCAAGGGCAGGGACCGAACCCGCAACCTCATGGTTCCTAGTCGGATTCGTTAACCACTGCGCCACGACGGGAACTCCTGGCTTCTTAAGAAACATTTTAATTTTTTCGAGTGTAGTTGATTTGCAATGTTCTGTCAATTTCTCTAAGTATAAGTATATGTGTAATGGTCACAGACTTTTTTGTTGTAGATAATACAAAAATGTGGTGTATAAACAGTGGTGATGGTTGCAAAACATTGAGAATATGTTTAATGCCACTGAATTATATCTTTATGAATAATTAAAATGATGAATACTATATTTTGTATATTTTACCACAATTAAAATATAAAATTTAAAAATCACATTTAAAAAACCAACAGAAAAACAGCTTCAGCTGAAATCTTCCCAGATTGGCAACTAGCATTTATGAACTTCTTAAATGAATGATGTCTCTGGTCATTTTTTTAAATCTACATTTCTATGATGATGATATATCTGGGCTACATTGTGGGTTAATGGAATTAGTTGTCTAGATTAATTTTGCCAATCTCTTACTCAAGATAGTTATTTGCAAAATCAAGAACTTTTTCAAAATATTGGAAGTTACTTTTGTGGCTCAGTGGTAACTAACCTGACTAGTATCCATGAGAACATGGGTTCAATCCCTGGCCTTGCTCAGTGTCTTAAGGATCTGGCATTGCAATGAGCTGTGGTGTAGGTCACAAATGCAGCTCAGATATGGTGTGGCTATGGCTGTGGTTTAGGCTGGCAACTACAGCTCCAATTCTACCCCCTAGCCTGACAACATTCATATGCTGTGGTTGCAGACTTAAAAAGACAAAAAAATAAAAATAAAAGAACTTTTTTTCCAAAATGGTTAGACATTCATTGCATGCATATATAAAGGCTTAGTCCTTTTTGACTATTTTGTAGGTGAAGTGTCAAGATTATTCCTTATACAGAGTTCCCGTCGTAGCTCAGTGGTTAACAAATCTGACCAGGAACCATGAGGTTGCAGGTTCGATCCCTGGCCTTGCTCAGTGGGTTAAGGATCCTGCATTGCTGTGAGCTGTGGTGTAGGTCACAGACGCAGCTCAGATCCCGCATTGCTGTGGTTCTGGCGTATGCCGGCAGCTACAGCTCCGATTCGATCCCTAGCCTGGGAACCTCCATATGCCGCAGGAGCAGCCCAAGAAATGGCAAAAAGACCAAAAAAAAAAGGATTATTCCTTATGAAAAACAAACTATAAAACAAACTATAAACTATATTTCTCCTATTCAAGTGTTTGTAAATTGGAAAGGGAGGAAATGAGGAAATCCCAAGGCCGTGGAATAAGAAGAATAGCACTTTAGAAAATAAGATTAAATCAAAGATCTTTAAAAAATACGGATATATATTGTATATATTGTATCCATGGATGTGAATACATAACGTACTAAAGACATCAGTTCAAGTTTATAAGTAGATCTAATGTAATTCATAGGAAAAGCTAAGCAAGAATTTGTAAACAAAATTATTATAAAATGTGTTTGGAAAGGCAGTGAAGTTAGAACAACCAAATCAAGTTCAAATAGAATGAGGAGGAGGAGTCGTCACTCTAAAGGATTTTAATACTTATTATAGAGGCACTAGTAATCAAAACTGTGTGCCACTAGTGAAGGGATAAAGATCAATGGACTAGAAGAGACAACCTGAGAGTAGATCACCACAAAATAGGCCAATCTCATAATGTCACATTTTATATGATCTCGTGTACATAGCTTTCTCAAAATAACACAACTGTAGAGATAGTGAACAGATCAGGAGTTTTGAGGGTTTCTGGGTAGGGGGAAGAAAATGGTACAATAATAAAGGAGTAACATGACAGATATATTTGTGGTTATACAAAAAGTACACTATCAGTACTATACTAATTACACAAATTTACACATGAACGTAGAATTGTATACATATATTGTCCAATATCTACTTCTTGGTTTTGATATTGAACTATAATTATGCAAAATGTAACCACTGGAAAACTGAGTAAAAGGTATATTATGACTCTATGCTATCTTCGTAACTTCTTGTGAATTTATAATTAAGAATTTCAAAATAAAAAATAAAATCTTCCAATGAAAGAAAACTTCTTGAGAATAAAATACCAATAATAAGCCAATGAATATAAAATCAGTGCAGATTTAATCAGATGAAATCAGTACAATAAAGTAAGATATATTGCAGGATAATCTCATTTTACTCTACACACAGATCAAAAATTTAAAAGTAGGGTCTCAGTCCTGTCCTTATCAAAATGCGATGAACTGCAAAATGTAGAACTGGTTGTTTCCCTGTAAATACTGAGGATATGACTAATGTTCTTAGAGAAAAGATGATTTATGCTTAGAAATGAGTCTTTTTTGGCTTCTTAAAAAACATTTTTTTTTGTCTTTTTTGTTGTTGTTGTTGTTGTTGCTATTTCTTGGGCCGCTCCCGCGGCATATGGAGGTTCCCAGGCTAGGGGTCTAATCGGAGCTGCAGCCACCGGCCTACGCCAGAGCCACAGCAACGCGGGATCCGAGCCGCGTCTGCAACCTACACCACAGCTCATGGCAACGCCGGATCGTTAACCCACTGAGCAAGGGCAGGGACCGAACCCGCAACCTCATGGTTCCTAGTCGGATTCGTTAACCACTGCGCCACGACGGGAACTCCTGGCTTCTTAAGAAACATTTTAATTTTTTCGAGTGTAGTTGATTTACAATGTTCTGTCAATTTCTGCTGCACAGCAAAGTGACCTAGTCATACACACACACACATTTACATCCTTTTCCTCACATTATCCTCCATCATGTTCCATCACAAGTAACTAGATACTGTTACTTGTGCTACATAGCAGGATCTCATTGCTTATCCACTCCAAATGCAATAGTTTGCATCTACTGACCCTGAACACCCAGTCCATCCTACTTCCTCCTCCTCCCCACCTTGGCAGCCACAACTCTGTTCTCCATATCCATGAGTTTGTTTATTTTCTGTAGATAGGTTCTTTTCTGTTGATAGGTTCATTTGTATATTCTTGCCATTTGTTAGATTCCAAATGTAAGTGATATCACATGGTATTTGTCTTTTGTGTTGCTGAAAATGGCATTATTTTGTTCTTTTCTATGGCTATTATTCCAATGTGTATATGTACCACATCTTTTTAATCCATTCATCTGTCAATGAACATTTATGTCTTGACAATTGTGAATAGTGCTGCAGTGAACATAGGGGTGCATGTACTTTTTTCAATGAATTTTTTTTTTGCTTGTTATGGCTGCACCTGCAGCATATGGAAGTTCCTGGGCTAGGGGTCAAATCAGAACTGCAGTTGCCAGCCTGCACCACAGCCATAGCAACAAAACTGCATCTGAAACCTATACCACAGCTACAGCAACACCAGATCATTTACCCACTGAATGAGGCCAAGGATAGAATCCACATCCTTATAGATACTAGTCAGGTTCATTACTGCTGCGACGCAATGTGAATGCCCAGAAATGAATTTTTTGTGGCTATAGTTATCATGACCACCAGATGAATATTAACCTGCACCCTTTATACACCCTTTTTCTTTAGTCATTTTGAAAGTTCAGCTTATTTGGTTCCATGTACTTATTTCCTGTGACAAATGGATAAAACAAAATAAAAGTTAAGTGAGGTAAAATGCACTAACTTCCTATTGCAAGCATTTCTCTTTTTACTGAAATATAGTTGATTTACAATATTACATTATTTTCAGGTGTACAGAATAATGATTCAGTTTTTCATAGATTATACTCCATTTAAAATTATTACAATAAAGGCTTTATATCCCTGTGGTGGACAACATATCATTGTTGCTTATCTATGTTATATATAGTAATTTGTATATCCTAATTCCCTACTTCCATTGCCCCCCCCTTTCCTGCTCCCCACTGGTAAGCACTATTTTGTTTTCTATATCTGTGAGTCTGCTTCTGTTTCGTTATACGCATTTATTTGTGTTATGCTTTAGGCTCCATATGTAAGTGATAACTTACCTTGTTTGTCTTTGTCTGACCTATTTCACTAAGCATAACACTAAGCATTTTAGGTCCACCCACACTGTTACATATGGCAGAATTTCATTCTTTTTATGGCTGAGCAATATTCCACTATATATATTATACATATATGTGAGTATAATAAAAAACCCTTATAAGAATTTTATGGTTTCAGGCCTTACATCTAGGTCTGTCATCTATTTTGACTTCACTTTTGTATATGGTATGTGGAAGCATTCTAATCTCACTTGTTACATGTAGCTGTCCAATTTTCTCGGCACTGATTACTGAAGAAACTCCACATTCTCCATTGTATATTCTTGCCTCCTTCGTAATAATTCAATTGATCATGATTGTATAGATTTATTTCCAGGCTTTCTACTCTGTTACATTGAACTATGTGTCTTTTTTGGGTTGTTGTTTCAATACCATGCAGTTGTGATACTGCTGCTGGGCAGTATACTCTGAAGTCAGAGAGAATGACTTCAAACATTGTTCTTTTTTCTCAAGATTGTTTTGATAATTCATGGTCTTTTGTCGTTCTATATAAATTTCAGGATTACTTGTGCTATTTCTGTGAAAACTGTCATGGGTATTTTGATAGGGATTGCATTAAATCTATGGATTGCTTTGGGTAGTATGGGCATTTAAAAATATTAATTCTTAAAATCCAAGAACATGGGATATAGTTTGATTTCTTTGTATCAACTTCAATTTCCTTCATCACTGTTTTATAGTTTTCACAGTATAGGTCTTTAACCTCCTTGTTAAGTTTATAACCAACCAGTTTATATACATATATACACACACACACACACACATATATATACACACACGCACACACATATATATACATATATATAACTGATTTCTGTGAAATTACAACCAACCAGTATACATATATATATATATATATATCTGATTTAAATGAAATTTTTGCTTTCTTTTTATGATAGTTGTTGTTAGTATCTAGAAAAGCATGCAGAATATTTTCTATACACTAATATCTTACAGATTTCTGTAAAAATATAGTTTAATAATTTTATTATTTTTAATAGTTATTTCCCCAATACAATTTTTCTACTGTACAGCATGGTAACCCTTCCTTCCCCCTCCCCCTTGGCAACTACAAGTCTATTCTCCAAGTCCATGATTTTCTTTTCTGTGGAGAGATTCATTTGGGCCTCATATTAGATTCCAGATATAAGTGAGATCATGTGGTATCTGTCTTTCCCTTTCTGACTTACTTCACTCAGTATGAGAGTCTCTAGTTCCATCCATGTTGCTGCAAATAGCATCATGTCGTTCTTTTTCATAGCTGAGTGGTATTCTAGTGTGTATATATACACCACATCTTCCTAATCCAATCATCTTCTGATGTATATTTGGGATGTTTCCATGTCTTGGCTATTGTGAATAGTGCTGCAATGAATGTGCAGGTGCATGTGTCTTTTTTAAGAAAAGTTTTGTCCAGATATATGCCCAAGAGTGGGATTACTGGGTCATATGGTAGTTCTATAGATTTCTAAGGTACCTGATTCTCTTCTCCATAGTGGTTATACCAGCTTACATTCCCACCAACAGTGCAGGAGGGTTCCCTTTTCTCCACAGCCCCTCCAGCTTTTGTTACATGTGGACTTATTAAAGATGGCCATTATAACTGATGTGAGGTGGCACTTCATGGTTGTTTTGATTTTCAAATCTCTAATAATCAAGGATGTTGAGCATTTTTTCATGTGCTTGTTGGCCATCTGTATATCTTCCTTGGAGAAATGTCTATTCAGGTCTTTTGCCCATTTTTCAATTGGGTTGTTGGCTTTTTTGCTGTTGAGTTGTATATGTTGCTTTAATATTCTAGAGATTAAGCCCTTGTCAGTTGCATCATGTGAAACTACTTTCTCCCATTCTGTAAGTTGTCTTTTTGTTTTTGTTATGGTTTCCTTTGCTGTGCAAAAGTGTGTCAGTTTGATCAGGTCCCATTGGTTTATGTTTGCTCTTATTTCTGTTGCTTTGGGAAACTGACCTGAGAAAATATTCATGAGGTTGATGTATGAGAATGTTTTGCCCATGTTCTCTTCCAGGATTTTGATGGTGTCTTGTCTTATATTTAAGTCTTTCAGCCATTTTGAGTTTATTTTTGTGTATTGCGGGAGGGTGTGTTCTAGTTTCATTGACTTGCATGCAGCTGTGCAGGTTTCCCAGAAATACTTACTGAAAAGTCTCTGTTTCCCATTTTATGGTCTTGCCTCCTTTGTCAAATATTAATTGACCAATGGTATCTGGGTTTATTTCTGGGTTCTCTATTCTGTTCCATTGGTCTGTCTGTCTGTTTTGGTACCAATACCACACTGTCTTAATGACTGTGGCTTTGTAATAGTGCCTGGAGTCTGCCAGAGTTATGCCTCCTGCTTGGTTTTTGTGCCAAAGATTGCTTTGGCAATTCTGGGTATTCTGTGGTTCCATATAATGTTTTGGATTGTTTTTTCTAGTTCTGTGAAAAATGTCATGGGTAATTTGATAGATTTCGCATTGAATCTGTAGATTGCTTTGGGTAGTATGGCCATTTTTACAATATTAATTTTTCCAACCCAGGAGCAAGGGATATCTTTCTGTTTCTTTACATCTTCTTTAATTTCCTTGATTACTGTTTTATAGTCCTTAGCATGTAAGTCTTTCACCTCCTTGGTCAGGTATATTCCCAGATAGTTGATTTTTTGGGGTGCAATTTTAAAAGGTATTGTATTTCTATATTCCTTTTCTAATATTTCATTGTGAGTATACAGAAATGAGATGAATTTCTGAAAGTTAATCTTATATCCTGTACTTTGGTGAATTTGTTGATCAGTTCAAGTAGTTTTTGGGTTGAGTCCTTAGGGTTTTCTATATAGAGTATCATGTCATCTGTATACAGTGACAGTTTTACCTCTTCCCTTCCTATTTGGATGCCTTTTATTTCTTTTGTTTGATTTCTGTGGCTAGGACTTCCAATACTATGTTGAATAATAGAGGTGAGAGTGGACATCCCTGTCTTGTTCCAGATTTCAGTGTGAAGGCTTTCATCTTTTCTCCATTGATTATTATATTTGCTGTGGGTTTATCATAAATGGCTTTGATTATGTGAAGGCATGTTCCTTCTATGCCCAGTTTGGTAAGAGTTTTGATCATGAATGGATGTTGGACATTGCCAAATTCTTTCTCTGCATCTATTGAGATGATCTTATGGTTTTTGACTTTTCTTTTGTTAATGCGGTGTATGATGTTAATTGATTTGTGAATGTAGACCATCCTTGTGAACCTGGGATGACTGAATCCCACCCGGTCATGGTGTATGATCTTTTTTATATGTTGTTGGATTTGGTTGGCTAAAATTTTGTTGAGAATTTTTGCATCTATATTCGTCAATGATATTGGCCTATAGTTTTCTTTTTTGGTGGCATCTTTGTTTTTGGAATTAGGGTGATGGTGGTGTCATATAATGTCTTTTAGAGTGTTTCATCTTCAACCTTATGATGAAGTTTAAGGAGAATGTGTATAATTTCTTCCTTGCATGTTTGATAGAATTTTCCTGTGAAGCCATCTGGTCCCAGACTTTCATTTGTAGGGAGTGTTGTTATGGCATATTCAATTTCATTTCTAATTTTCGGTCTGTTCAGTTGATCTATTTCTTCTCGATTGAGTTTTGTCAGGCTGTAAGTCTCTAGAATGTTGTCCATTTCTTCTAGGTTTTCAAATTGATTGGCATATAGTTGTTCATGTAGGTGTTCATAGTATTATTCTCTCTCTCTCTTTTTTTGTATTTCTGCAGTATCCATTGGGATTTCTTCTTTTTCTTTTCTTATTTTGTTTATTTGGGTTTTGTCTCTCCTCTTTCTGTGAGTCTGTGCAGAGGTTTATCAGTTTGATATGAGTGGGGTGTTAGAATCTCCTACTATTATTTTATTCCCATCAATTTCTGCTTTTATGTCTGTTAGTATTTGTTTTATGTATCTTGGTGCTCCAGTACTAGGAGCATACATATTGATGATTGTAATATCCTTTTCTTGAATGGATCCTTTTATCATTAAATTGTGTCCTTCTTTGTCTTTCTTTATGGGCTTCATTGTAAAGTCTATTTTGATTGATATGAGTATTGTACCTCCTGCTTTCCTGTCTTTTCTGTTCATTTGAAATATCTTTTCCTTACCCTCACTTTCAGTTTATATGTGTCCTTTGCCCTAAGGTGAGTCTCTTGTAGACAGCATAGTGAAAGCTCATGCTTTTTATCCAATCTTCCACTCTGTGTCTTTTGATTGGAACATTCAGTCCATTGACTTTTAAAGTAATTATTGATAAATATGTATTTATTGTCATTTTAAACCTTGTTTTCCAGTTGATTCTATGTTTCTCCTTTGTTCCTTTCTTTTTTTGGTTGGATGATTTTCATTGATTTTATGCTTGAGTACTTTTCTTTTTAGTTTTTCTAAATGTAACATTTGGTTTGATTTGCGGTTGCCCTGTTTTTTAAGTATGTTAACCACTTTCTATTTATGCTTGCTTTAGCCTGATAGTCATATAAGTTCAAACAAATTATTTTAAAAAAGTACAGATTTTCTTACTTTCATTCCCTGCATTCTATGATTTTGAAGTCCTTTTTTAACATCTTCATGTTTGTCCTTTTGTTGTTCATTGTGTTTTTCCTCACTTTTAGAGTAGGTTTTTTTGTCATTTTAGATCTGTATACCGACTTTAGTGATTACTTTCCAATTGTGATTTCCTCCATCCTATTTCTTCTCACTTATTTTTTTTATTTAGAGAAGTCCTTTTATTATTTCTTTTAGAATGGGCTTAGTATCTTTGTACTCTTTTAGCTTTTGTTCCTCTTTCTATATTAAATGATATTTTTGCTGGGTAGAGTATTATTGGCTGCACATTTTCCCCGTTTAGAACTTTGAATATATCTTACCAGTCTTTTCTGGCATGTAGTTTTTCTGAGAGAAATCAGCTGATAGCCTTTTGGGGGTTCCCTTATAAATAACAATTAGCATTTCTCTTGCTGCCTTAAGAATCCTCTCTTTTACTTTTACCATTTTTATTATAATATGTCTTGGTGTGGGCATGCTTGAGTTCAGCTTGTTTGGGGCCTTCTGTGCTTGCTGTAACTTGATATCTGTTTCCTTTTGACTTGGAAAGATTTCAGCCATAATTTCTTTGAATATATTTTCAAGCCCCTTTTCTTTTTCTTCTCCTTCTGGAATTCCTATTATCCCTAGATTGGCATGCTTTATATTATCCCATAGATCTCTTTTATTCCTTTCATGTTTTTTTATTTGGTTTTCTGTCCGCTGTCCTGACTGAGTGATTTCCATTATTCTATCTTCCATGTCACTAATTGATTCCTCTGCATTATTCATTCTGCACATTATTGCCTTTAGCTCAGTTTGCATCTCTGCAAATGAATTTTCTGATTTTTCTTGGTTCCTCCTTATATTTTCTAGTTCCTTTCTAAAGTAATCTGCTTACTATTTATTTCTGCTCTTAATTCCTAAATATTCACCCTTAATTCCTTCAATATTTTCACAGTGTCCTTTTCATGCTCAGTGTCTGTTAAATTGCAGAGATCTGTTTCACTGTTTGCTGCTTCAGGTTCTCCTGTTCTTTTAAATGGGAATGGATCCGAGCGTCTTCATTTCACTTATATTTTTCTTTTCCTTTGAGTGTAGGGAAACCAACTACTGTAGTCTTGGAGGGGTATTTCTATGCAAGAGCACCCCTTTGCTCTTTGTTGGGGGGTTACTATTTATTTTTGGCATGGGAGTTTGGATATTTGCTGTCTTTCCCTTCAGTGTGAGCAGACTGTTATCCCCAGGGTACTGAGTGTGTTTCTAGAGAGAAGGAGGCAATGGGTAAGGCTCATAGTCAGTGCCTGGGTGCTGGGCTTTTAACAGCAGCAAGGGCCTGCAGGAAGGTGGCAGGGGCCTGGAAAGTGGTAATGAGCCTCAGGCAGATTTAGGCAGTGCCTGGAGAACTTGGCAATGGCAGTGTGTGTGAGTTCCCAGGGGAGCGAGAGCAACAACAGGTGGTGTTTGGTCACAACGCCCTCCTCATGGTGCCCTCTGAGGTAATTGGGGCCGTAAGTGGTGCCTATTCACAGGCCTCTAGTGGTGGTTGGCCATGCCCACCTCTGGAGACAGAGATAACTCTGGTGGTTTGCCCTCACCACCCTTAGAGCACACAAGATACACCCTGTCCCACTTAGCCCATGCAGGAGGTGCTGCACAGGCTGCTCCTAGTTGTGGGGTCCTGGGAAGTGACAGTGATCAAGCATGTGTGGGTGTTTCCCAGAGCATTTGACAGTGGTAGCAGTGGGGTGGGTGTGTTCCCAGGGGAATGAGAGAAACAATGGGTGGTTGTTGATTGTAGTGCTCTCTTTTTTTGCCAATCTCTGAGGTTATTGGGGCAACAGGTGGAGCCTGTTCACAGACCCCTGTGGTGGTGGGCCATGCCTCCCTCTAGTTTCTGAGATGGCTGCTGTGGTTTGTCCCTGCCACCTGTAGATCACACAAGGGGCACCACTCACACTTAGCTCCCTACTGCCCTTAGCCCACACAAGAGGTGCCTGGCCACCCATAGGCTGCACAAGAAGCACCCAGTCTCCCATAGACCAAGCAAGTGTCTTCTCAGCACCCATAGCTTGTGCCAGAGGTGCCCTGCCATCGGACAGCCTGTGTATGCACAGGGAGATTCCTATAGTGCTCCACCCCGCCTCCTCTAGCCTTCCCAACAATGGTGCTTGCTTCTTCTGAAGGCCCAGAACTCTTCCCATCTACCCTCAGTTGATCTGTGGCTTTCTTCTCCCCAGCCTGTGGCACACTGCCCCCTTTCCCCTCATGCTGGATCCACACAGCCAATTCTAGTCCTCTCCCCAGAACTGACTGCCAGAGCCTGAGTCTCAGTGCCCAGCTCCCACCCAAGTATCTCATGCTGTTGTGTCCAGGGCGATGGTGCAGATGATCTGTGAGGCTCTCACTCTGCTTTGACCTCCTCAGTCCAGTTGCTGCATTTTTCTTTTTGAGTTTGAGGTTCCTTCATCTTAGCTGATCTCTCCATTGGTTAGGTGGCTTTCCAGATTGTGGCTTCCTTTTGTCTTTCACGGCTTCCTCTCAGGAATGCTAGTCCCATCCTGATTCCTTTTTTCTCTCTCTTTTTTTCTTTTGTTCTACCCAGTTATGTGGAAGGTTTCTTGCCGTTTTTGGAGGTTTAATTTCTTCTGCCAGTGTTCAGTAGATGTTCTGTGTGAATCATTCTACATGTAGATGTGTTTTTTTGATGCATTTCTGGGAGAGGTTGAACACAATAACTTACTCTTCCACCATCTTGATACTTCTTATGTGTTATATTTTAGACATAAAAATGGCTGGAAATGATATAAGAGAAAAACCTATGTTTGCTTAAGAAAAACAAAGAGATAGCAATCATGAAATTGCTTACAGGATAAAAAGATAAGAATAAATGTATAGGAAACAAGTTCCTTCTATGTGGATTGTATAACTACATAAATACACAAAACATTTTTTTGTACAAAATTTCTGAGAAGTTGCATATATGATGCAGTCTATGTCAACAAAACTATAACTACAATTATCTTTTAAATATTTGATATGTGAAATAAATGCTTAGGTTCAGAATTATAAATCATACTTTAGGTAATGCAATGACTAAATTTTGAGTTTAAATCTTGCTGGCATAACTGTTAAAATAAACAGGGCCTCATATGGTAATGAATAAAATTCTTACCATGCCTAGAAGAATAAACGATTTAGCCTATCTTTTTCACATTTAGCCTTCAAGTCAAAGCCACATTAAATGCAGTAGGAAACCTTTTGCTTTTCATGTCCCCACACCTACTTTTGCAGATTGTATGTGTGTGGTTGAGAAGAGACTGCCCAATTTTGGGTACCTCCTTCAGAAAGAAGGAAAAGACTGGAACTTGCTTGTAATTCTGTTGTCTGAGGGCTTCTTCAGGGAATGACCTATCAGATTCGGAACACTGGTGGGAACAGTGGCATGGTTTGGATACCAGCTGAAGACCACTGAAAACAATGGCAGGCAACATGATATATTAGTGCTGTAGAATGTCTATAGTCCTGGGAGTGCCTGAGGGCAGATATTATGGGAAGAGGTATATAATAGAAATCTAAATCTTCTGAGAGTAAACCAAAGTTAAATGTTTAGAGAAATCAAGAGACTTAAAAGTAGCCTTTTTAGCATCAGAACTATTTAATGAAAACTTATACACACAGGCATAGGGGAGTTGCATCCCCAGAAAAGATTTGAGAGGACTCATTATACTGGAATGATTACTGAATGTCTAATTAATGAATGTCTATATCTGTATGAAGCCAATCCAAAAAGATTGAGAGAAGAAGCTGATTTTTCAAATGCCCAGACATCAATAAAAAAATCATAAGGCAGAAACAAACAGAGACAATGACTCATTAAAATGAACAAAATAAATCTCTATATACCAACCTTTAAGAAATATACACTTCATTGAAGCACTATTCAAAATAGCCAAGACATGGAAACAACACAAATGTCCACTGACAGATGATTGGATTAGGAAGATGTGGTATATATACACAATGGAATACTACCCAGCCATTAAAAAGTACAAAATATTGCCATTTGCAGTAACATGGATGGAACTAGAGACTCTCATCCTGAGTTAAGTCAGAAGGAGAAAGACAAATACCATATGATATCGCTTATATCTGTAATCTAATATATGACCCAAATGAACATTTCCACAGAAAAGAAACTCATGGACTTAGAGAATAGACTTGTGGTTGCCAAGGGAGAGGAGGAGGGAGCAAGATGGATTGGGAACTTGAGGTTAATAGATGCAGACTATTGCCTTTGGAATGGATAAGCAATGAGATCATGCTGTGTAGCTCTGGGAACTATGTCTAGTGACTTATGCTGGAGCATGATAATGTGATAAAAAAGAATGTATACATGTATGTGTAACTGGGTCACCATACTGTACAGTAGAAAATTGAAAGAACACTGTAAACCAGTTATAATGAGAAAAATCATTATAAAAAAGAAAAAAGAAAAAAAGAAATAGAGATTTTTTTTAAGTTAAATAAAGTCAGTTATCTGAAAGAGAACACAGGTACACAAGTAGAAAAAAAAAGGAAAATGATTTATAAACAAAATTAAAATATCAACAAAGATTTAAAATTTTTTTTAAAAAGACCAAACATTATTTCTGAAGACCAAACATTATTTACAATTTTGTTATTGTAAAAAATACAATAACAAAATTGAAAGAAAAAAAAGAAATCAGAAAACTTGAAGACAGGTCACTTGTAATTATCAAGTTTAAGGGACGAAAAGAAAAGTTAAGAAAAGTGGGAATTCCCATCATGACTCAGAGGAAATGAATCTGACTAGCATCCTTGAGGACGCTGGTTCACTCCCTGGACTAACTCAGTGTGTTAAGGATGCAGCATTATTGTGAGCTGTGGTGTAGGTCACAGATGCAGCTGGGATCCCGCATTGCTGTGACTGTGGTGTAGGCCAGCAGCTACAGCTCTGATTCGACTCCTGGACTGTGAACCTCCATATGCCATTGGTGTGGACCTAAAAAGAGAAAAAATTAAAAATAAAAATGAACAGAGCCTAAGGGATTTATTGAACACTTATGAAGATCAATATATGTATTATTAGAGTTCCAGAAGGATAAGAGATCCAGAGATAGTGTATCTGAATAAATAATGGCTCAAAACTTCTCAAATTAGAGGAAATAAATGAATACACAAATACAAAAACTCAATTAAGTTCAAGTAAGATAAACACAAAGAGAATGACACTGAGACACACTGTACTTAATCTGTTCAGAGTCAGGGACAAAGAGGAGATTTTGAAGGCAGCAAGAGAAAGGTAAAATGTAGCCTCCATAAGATTATTAGGGGATTTTTCAGCAGAAATCCTACAGGCCAAATGTAATGAGATGATACATTTAAAGTACTGAAAGAAAAAACTGTCAACTGAAAATACATTTGGCAACAAAGACCTTCAAGAATAAAGGAGAAATCAAGACATTCACAGATAAACAAAACCTGAAGGATATTTTACCACTATACTCATCATGCAAGAAATGCTAAAAGGTACCTTTCAAGTTGAAACAAAATGATAATATACAGTAATTCGAGTCCAGTAAAAGTGAATATTTGGAAAACGTATAAAAATGTGTTTTATTATACTTCTGGTTTTTAACTTCATTATTGATTTTTAAAGGATTAAAGACAAAAGCAAAAAAAAACCTTAAAGTCTATGTTAATAAGTACAAAATATACAAAGAGATAATGTGCAACATTAATAAGATAAATTGTGGGAGGTGGAGAATTATAAAGAGAATTTTTGTATGAAATTGAAGTTGAATTGTTATAAATGTAATGGATATGTGTACATGTATGACTGGGTCACTTTGTTGTACAGAAGAAATTATCACAGCCTTATAAGTTAAGTCCATAAAAATAAAAAAAAATAGATTGGTATGGAGTTCCCACTGTGGCTCAGCCAGTTGAGTACCCGACATAATGTCCATGAGGATGTAGTTTGATCCCTGGCCTCACTCAGTTGGTTAAGGATCTAGCATTGCCACAGATACAGCATAGGTCACAGATGTGGGTCAGACATGGTGTTGCTGTGGTTGTGGTGTAGACCCCAGTTGCAGCTCTGATTAGACCCCTGGCCCAGAAACTTCCATATACCACAGGTGCAGCCATGAAAAACAATAGATTGTTATATCTTTAAGATGCTTTATGCAATGTTATATCTTCAAAATGCTTCACAGAGACCACAAATAAATTATCTATAAATTATACAAAAAGGATAATATTAGATAATAACAGTGTGTCATTTAGGAAAAAAAAATAATACAAGCCTATACAGTAAGACAGAAAATGAGGGAAGGAAAGCTATAAAAATAATAGGGGTAAAATTTTCACATTTACCCCAAATTCATGTTGAATCCTCACCCCCCAAGGTAGTTGTATTTGGAGATGAATCCTCTAATGAAGTAATAAGATAAATGATATAATTCCATCCCCCCCAGCTGGCAATGCTCAGTGCCAAGAAGAAATTCCTCAGCTGGGAAAGGGAGAGTGGTGGTGAGTGACCAGCTTCCCCAGACATTCATTGCACTGCGTGAAGGATCAGCTTTGGTTTTACCTCTTCTAGAGACTGGCAAACCTGATTTGCATAGAGACTGCAAGAAACAAGGAAGAAGGGTAAGGAATATCAGTATCAACCACACAGCAGGAGCTATAGTGGTTCCCAGTGACCTGCTCTGCAGAGGACCCGAGAAGCTTTTACCATTAAAGAAACTGATAGTCAGCACAGCTGCCATGGACCCTCTACAGATTTTAACAGTTTTTGTCACACATGTTTTTGCATTCATAAATGTCAGATCCTGATTCCCTGTGCACTTCTACCCTGACCCTATCCCCATCCTAGGATCTGCACTGACAACTGGCTTCAGCCTCCTGTAGCTGCATGAGGGTAAAACCTGCTTAGATTCCCCCCAAGCTGACCCAAATTGCTTTGTATATATTCAAAGCTAGTTTTTCCTGCTATGTACTTATATAACTCCATCCTGATTCCTGTCACTAGACTCTAGTGCTATGAGCATACTTGCAGCAAGTCCTTATAGCCATAGGAGTAAATGCTGACAGTCAAGGAACCTACAGCTGATACAGGCCCATATCTAGTCATGTCTCCCATCACTGGCCTTCCCTGCCAGGCTCACCTGCAACTAGCCTTTCCAGCTGAGCATATGCACATCACCAGCCTGAGTCTTATCCCTGGCCCCCACTGCTATGTACCTATGGCAAAAAACTGTAGTCACAGGAATGTGTCTTGTCTTCCAGGGATCCCACAGGTGATTGTTGGCTCAGATCCAGCCCTGTCCCCTGTCACTGGCTTCTGCAGCTAGGTTCATCTGCAACTAATCTCTCTAGCTGTGCACCTAAAGCCCACCAGCTCAACACCTGTCACTGGCATCTACTATTCTCTAAGTGCTCACGGCAAGAGCCTACAGGCACAGGAATAGGACCATCACAGTACACAAACAAGGACCATCACAGCAGCTAGTGCAACAGCAGATGGCCCTTACCCCTGCTGTTAATTCTTACCCCTACCACTAAGTGTGAGTCTGCAAATAACCCTGCTACTATGCAGGCACCTATACTTTGCCCCTGCAACACTTGTGTGTGTACACCACTGTCTACAGCCACCACATATGCCTTCTGTGGTCTTTATCCCCTGTATCTAGCTGTGTCAGTGAGGGCTACAGTAGCCCTAGTTGCCACAGTGGACTCCCTACAGTGCTCAGCAGGGACCACACAGTTCACAATGTTATGGACCCTAGTGGCCTGAAGTGATGAGGCTGTCATGGAACCAAAGTTATCACATGCTATTGCACATGAGTCTGCAAAGCTAGACTCAGGGTCACAGCGCACTTTAGCATGCCTCTGTCTACATATAAATGCCTCTCCTTACCAAAGATAGTTCATAAAGTGTAGAAGAGGTAACTGCTTTTTCGAATGCACAGACATATATGCAACCCTATAGGGATACAAAGAATCAGGGACACATGACACCATTAGAGGAAAACAGTTAACTTAATAATTACCCCAAAATTAGATACAATGAGTTGTCTGACAAAGAATTAAAAATAAGAGTACCAAAATAAACCCATGGGAACTAAGCAAACTGAAAAGCTTTTGCACAGCAAAGGAAACCAAAATGAAAACAAAAAGACAACTTTCAGAATGGGAGAAAATAGTTTCAAATGATGCAACTGAAAAGGGCTTAATCTCTAGAATATATAAGCAACTTATACCACCCAATAGCAAAAAAGCCAATCAATCAATGGAAAAATGGGCAAAAGACCTGAATAGACTGTTCTCCCAGGAAGATATACAGATGGCCAGCAAACACATGAAAAAATGCTCAACATCACTGATCATAAGAGAAATGCAAATAAAAACTACCATGAGATATCACCTCACACCAGTCAGAATGGCCGTCATTAATAAGTCCACAAATAAAAAGTGCTGGAGGGGCTGTGGAGAAAAGGGAACCCTCCTGCACTGTTGGTGGGAATGTCAACTGGTACAGCCACTATGGAGAACAGTTGGGAGATACCTTAGAAATCTATCCATAGAACTTCCATATGACCCTGCAATCCCACTCTTGGGCATCTATCCGGACAAAACTCTACTTAAAAGAGACACGTGCACCCGCATGTTCATGGCAGCACTATTCACAATAGCCAGGACATGGATACAACCCAAATGTCCATCGACAGAGGATTGGATTGGGAAGATGTGGTATATATACACAATGGAATACTACTCAGTCATAAAAAAGAATGACATAATGCCATTTGCAGCAACATGGATGGAGCTAGAGAATCTCATCCTGAGTGAAATGAGCCAGAAAGACAAAGACAAATACCATATGATATCACTCATAACTGGAATCTAATATCCAGCACAAATGAACATCTCCTCAGAAAAGAAAATCATGGACTTGGAGAAGAGACTTGTGGCTGCCTGATGGGAGGGGGAGGGAGTGGGAGGGATCGGGAGCTTGGGCTTATCAGACACAACTTAGAATAGTTTTACAAGGAGATCCTGCTGAATAGCATTGAGAACTATGTCTAGATACTCATGTTGCCACAGAACAGTGGGTGGGGAAAAAAAAGGTAATGTATATAACTTGATCCCCTTGCTGTACAATGGGAAAATAAAATAAAACAAAATAGAAAAAAAATTTAAAAAGTAAAAGTAATAGCACCAAATATGCTCAGAGAACTACAAGAGAATAAGAAGAACAATTTAACAAAACAGTGAAAACAATGCAAGAAACAAAGTTCTACAAAGAGCTAGAGAACATTAAAGAGAACCAAACAAAATTGTGCCACTGAAGAATAAAGGGATTGGACTGAAGAATTCAATTGAGAGCCTCAACAACAGACTGGATTAAACAGAATAAATAATCAGTGAGTTAAAACACAGATTATTTGAAATTTATCAGTCAGACAGCCAAAAAGTAAATAATGACAAAAAAGAACAAATAAAGTCCATGGGACTTATGGAACACCAATAAAAGATGCCTAGGTCTCGTTGGAGTCCCAAAAGGAGAAGAGAGGGAGAAAGGAGAAAAAAGCTTATATGAGGAAATAATGACTGAGGACTTCCCAAACCTAGAAAGAGATTTAGAAATCTAAGTCAATGAAGCTAACATGTCACCCCAAAATTTGAGTTCAAAATTATACTCTCTAAGAACAGTCATATTAAAGGTATGTCTAAGACAAATAGAGCACATTAAGAAAAGCAAGAGAATATAAATTCCTTCAGATAAAGAAACCCCCATAAGTCTTTCATCAGATTTCTCAGCAGAAACCTCACAGGCTAGTCAAAAATAGGTTGATATATCTAAAGTGCCAAAAGAAAAAAATCCTGCAAGCCAGGAATACTCTACCCAGAACTGTCACCCTTCAAAAATGAAAGTGAGATAAAGACTTCACCCCAAAATACAAAAGCTGAAGGAGTATATCACCATTGACTCTATCTTACAAGAAATGCTGAAAGGGTTCTTCATGATGAAAAAAATGATTCTAATTAGCAACATAAAAATATATGAAAATATGCAACACACTAGAAAAGGTAAGTATATAGTATATTAGGACTACTCTAACACTGTAATATGGTGGTCTATCAGCCGCTTAACTCTGACACAAAGGTTAAATGAAAGAAGTGTTAAAAATACCTATAGCTACAATAACTTGTTAATGAATATAAAATACAAAAGATATAAATTGTGACATCAAAAACATAAAATGTAGGGGGAAGGGAAAATAGGTAGGGTTTTGTATGCAATTGAAGTTAAGTTCTTAGCCTAAAATAGACTGCTATTGGACCATTATAAGATGTTTCAATTAAGCCTCAGGATAACCACAATGCAAAAGCATACAGTGGATATACAAATGAAGAAGAGAAGTGAATCAAATCATACCATCACAGAAAATCATGAATTAACTAAGAAAGACAGAAAGAAGAAAGGAAAAAAAGAAGAAAGAAAGAAAGAAAGAAAGAAACAAACAAAGGGAACTACAAATAGCTAGAGAAAATTAATAAGATGGCATGAGTAATTATTTAACTATCATTAATTATGTTGAACATAAATGAATTATATTCTCAGTCAAATGGCACAGAGTGGCTCTACGGATTAAAAGAAGCAAACAAAAAAACAGGACCCAACTATATGTTGCCTACAAAAGACTCACCTCAACTTTGAGAACACACATTTGCTTATAGCAAATGAATAAAAAGGATATTTCACACAATGGAACTAAAAGATGGCAGGGGTAATATATTTATATCATAAAAATAGACTTGAAGTCAAAAAACTGTAATGAGACAAAAATGTTATCATATAATGATAAAAGAGTCAACAAACAAGAGATTATGACAATTATAAACATATGTGTGTATATATATATATGGGTGGAAGAAAACAGGGCCATAAGCCTCAAGCTTGAAAGCACACAACTAGAATGAGGAAAGAGAATATAATATAGAGGTCATGGAAAACCATGACCTCCTCTTGGAATGCCAAGAAAGTTATGATAGGAAAGAACTTTAGATAGTTAAGGCTTATGGTCCCTGCAAGGAGGGAAAACAGGCCTGTTATAAAGGTTAATGCATTCCTTCCTGAGATAAGATCTGATGATTGTTAGAACAGACTCTGTTAATCATAATCCCCCCAGGCTTGTGTGTCCTTGTTAAGTTTTTTCTATAGTCTCTGTCCCCCACACTTTTTGTTCACAATCCTAGTAAAAGATAGACCTTAAGTTTGCTCGGGGCTATCACTTGCTACAGTATTGTCTCTGTGTCTTCTTCAAGCTGATCTCGGGCATAGCCTAAATTCTGACTGTCACAGATGATGACATATATATGCTATACACCCATATAAAGAAAAATACAACTCAGCTGAAGGGAGCAATAAACAATTACAAGATTATAGATTGAAACTTTAGCACCCCACTTTCAACAATGGGTATATCATCCAGACAAAATCAATAAAATTACATTGGACTTTATAAGTTAGACCAAATGAATCTAATAGATATATATAGACCACTCCATCCAACAGCAGCAGAATATATATTCTTTTCAAGTACACATGGAACATTCTCCAGGATAGATCTTATTTTGGGTCACAAAAAGTTTTAGCAAATTTTAAAAGATTGAAATCATATCAAGTATATTTTCTGAACACATTTATTGGGATGAATACAGAAATCAATGACAGGAGGAAAACTATAAAATTATGTGAGAATTAAACCTTACAATCCTGAACAAAAAAAAAAAATGGCTCAAAGAAGAAATCAAAAGAGCATTTTGAAAACATCATGAAACAAATGAAAATGGAAACAAATATACCAAAACTGGGATATTGCAAAAGTAGTACTAAGAGGGAAATTTATGGCAATAAAAAAAAATCTCAAATAAACCACCAAAGTTTATAACTCAAGTTAATATAAAAAGAAATAAATAAGCCCAAAGTTAGCATAAGGAAGAAAAAAATAAATATCAGAGCAGAAATAAATGAAATATAGAATCAAAATAATAGAAAAGTTTCATAAAAGCAAGACTTAGTTTTTTAAGATGATAAACAAAATTGACAAACTTAACCCGAGTTACCCAGAAAAGGAATAGCTACTATGAACAATTATGGTACAAATTGGACAATCTAGATGGTTAAATTTATCTAAAATAAAACCTACCAAGACTGAATAACGAAGGAAAAAATATATGAGCAGTATTACAACTAGTGAAGACACTGAATCAGTAATCACAAGTTGCACCAAAGACAAAAGATCATCATCAGACATCTTCAATAGTTTATTCTACCAAACATTTAAATAGAATTAGTGCCAATCCCTCTCGGAATCTTCCAATAATTGAAGAGGATTCTACACTTCCAAACTCATTTTATGATGCCAGAATTACCCTGATAAAAAACCCAGATAAGACCACTTCAACAAAAGAATACTACAAATCAATACCTCTGACGAATATAGATGGAAAATTCTAGAAAATACTGACAATCCAAGTCAAACAACACATCATAGGGATCATATTGCCAGGAAAAAAAATAGCAATTGATCATGGTGAATGGTCCTTGAAATATAATGTTGATTAAGTTTGCTAATATTTTATTTCTGCACCTATATTCTTCAGGGATACTGGTTTGTGCTTTCTTTTCTTTTAGTGTCTTTATTCAGCTTTGTTAGAGAAATGCCTGACTCATAAAATAATATTGGTAGTGTTCACTTTTCTTCAATTTTTGAAAGAGCTTGGTAGAATTCACCAATGAAACACTCTAGCCCTGGACTTTTCTCTGTTAGAAGGTTTTTGATTATCGATTCAATTTTATTATTAATTATTGATCTGTTCAAATTTTCTGTTTCTTCATGATTCATTCTTTGTAGGTCATATGTTTCTAGGAATTCACTTTTTCTAGGTTATCTATTTTGTTGGCATGTAATTGTTCATATTAATCTCTCACAATTATTTGTGTTGCTGTGGTATCAGTTGTAATGTCTCCTCTTTCATTTCTGACTTTGAGTTCTCTCCTTAGTTAATCTAGACAAAGATTTGTCAATATTGTTTATCTTTTCCAAAAAAAAATCTCTTAGTTTTGTTCATTCTTTCCACTGTATTCCTGATCTCTATTTCATTAATTTTGGATCTGGTTTTTGTTGTTTTCCTCTCTCTGCTAACTGTAGGCTTAGGCTTTTTCATCTTTTTCTAGTACCTTGATGTGTAAAATGAGTTTGTTTATTTGAAATCTTTCTTATTTATTAATTTAGGGATTTAACACTCTAAACTTCCCTCTTAAAATTGCCTTTGCAACTTCCTATATGTTTTTACATGTTGTTCCCCCATTTTCATTTGATTCAAGATATTTCTTGATTTCCTTCTTTATTTTTTCTTAAACCCATTTGTTGTTCAGGAGCATGTTGTTTAATCTTCAATATTTGTGAATTTTGCATCATTCCTCTTGAAACTGATTTCTAGTTTTATATTATTGTAGATAGAAAATATACTTGGGATGATTTCTATCTTTTTAAATTTAATTTTTAAGGTTAACTCTTGATTTGTGACCTATTATATGACCTATCCTGGAAAATGTTCCAAGTGTGCTTAAGAAAAAATGTGTATTCTGCTTCTGTTGCATAGAATGTTCTACATATGTATGTTAGGTCTATTAGATCTAAAGTGTTATTTCAGTCCAATATTTCCTCATTAATTTTCTGTTTGGATGATCTGTTCATTGTTGAAAATTTGGTATTGAAGTTTCCAACTATTACTGCTTTGCTCTCTATTTCCCCCTTTAGTTATGTTAATAACCATTTGATACATTTAGGTGCTCCAATCTTGGGTAAGTAGATGTTTACAATTCTGACACCCTCCTAATGAACTGGTACTTTTCTTATTCTTATTATGTATTGTCCTCCTTTGTCTCTTATTAAAGTTTTTAACTTAATGTCTATTTTTTCTGATGTAAGTATAGCTACCCCATTTTCTTTTAGCTTCCATTTGCTTAAAATATCTATTTCCATCCCATCACTTTCAGCCTCTAAGTTTCTTTAAAGCTTTAGTGAGTCTCTTATAGTCATCTTACAGGTTTTATTAAAAATCCATTTAGGAGTCCTCTGGTGGCCTAGCGGAATGGTTAAAGATCTGACATAGTCACTGCTATGATGTCGGTCCCTATTGTGGTGTGGGTTTGATTCTTGATAAAGAACATCCACATGATGCAGGCTTTGCAAAAACAAAAATCCATTTAGTTGCTCTTTTATTTGGATATTGTAAACCTTTTACATTAACAGTAATTATTGAAGGGTAAGGACTTAACTATTGCCATTTTGCTAATCTTTCTGATTTTTGTAGTTCCTTATTTCCTTTATTCCTGCCTTGTAGTGATGGGAAAAAGCTGTGATGTGGGCCCATGGGTGGAAAGAGAGCAGTATCTTATATAGTGAGGTGCATGCCTCATGCAAGCAACAGCTCCAGCCTCTGGAAGTAGATGCAGTCAGATACTTCAGGATAGCTCTGTCCATTGGAATCAGCATTGGTGAGGACTTCAGGAGACCTCTGTCACAAAAGCAGCAAGCATCTACAATGGCGATATTTTCTGAAATTCTACTCTCTTTTACCCATGGGGAGAACTTTTTCTGAGTGGATTCCTCCTTGTACCAAGCTTCTTTTAAGTGGAGAATGGGGTGATGCAGGTAATATGCTATCTGAACTTTGTCTATTTGGCTATCCTAGATTTTTGAGCTCCACAGTGTTATCCTGCTTCTTCTGTGTAGTGCAGAGCTTTTCCTGAGCTATTATCTTCAGTTTGTAGGTATATATTTAATTTTTAATGGAGATTAACATTTTGATGTCCTAAGACTTCATCTTGACGAATTCACCAAGAAATTTTTTTACAAATATTACTTAGTTAAAATGTTTCATAAATCAATGTATGTAATAAGTAGATGTGGAATATTAAAAATAAAAACAGCATCAAAATTAGTACATGACCAGGGCTTAGAAAAGAGAAAATATTAGCAATAAAATCATTTTTTCTCCTTTGGGAAATTTTTGCCATATTTTTTCTCCTAAATTGTGCCTTAACTTGGATTATAACTTTACATTTGTCCCTGTTTAATATCTAATCTCCTATTAACTAAGACATGCTTGGGACATGGCTTGATTTTTTTTTTTTTTGTATAAAATCCCTTAAGTAGTCATTTAAGTTTGGAAATTTTCTTCTTGTTGATAAATGAAGATATGATTTCAAATTCCTATTGGACCTAGTGTTATTTTAATAGCCCTAGAAAGTTATTCACCAATTTTTTCATATTTTTCTCATTCATCCAATTTTGGTAGAGCTATGAAGGCAAAGTCAACTTGAGTTAGCATAAAAATAGACAACACTTTTGTAGTATCTATCTTTTTGTCTTTGTTAAATCACTAAAAATAGTACTAATGTCTTATAATTGGTTACTGATTGATGGAAATTTTGTTTTATCAAGTTAGTGGCATAATTTTTAGGAGAGAAGACACAGCTGCTTTCCAAAGGAAAATATGTTTATTTTTAATTGCTCAGTAGTGCAAAAAACTGTGTATTTTAGCTTAGTATTTTAGGTTGGATAAGAACTCATATTCAGATTACTGGCTACACCTAGTTCAAATTACTTCAATTATTAATGAATGTGTTAATAATGTTTATCACTAATTTTAAAGCTTAATCAATTTCATTAAAACCACACACTTATATAACAATATCAATATTTTATTGAATAAATTTGACATGTAACTTTTTTCAAGTTTAAAATATACAGCATGTTACAGTGTACACAATTTTAAAGTATACAGCATGTTAACATTTATATTTTACAGTCTATTTTCATTATGCTGTGCATTAGATCTCTATGGCTTATTTACCACTCATTACAAGTTTGTACTTTAAGCACCATCAATCTTATCCCTCCCTCATAACAATCCTCTGGTTACCACCATTTATCTGTTTTTTAGTTTTGACTTTTTAGATTCCACATGTGAATGATATCATACAGTACTTTTCTTTCTCTGTCTCATTTATCTTGCTTAGTATAAGGTTCTCAAAGTCCATTCATGCTGCCACACATGGTGGGATAAGCTACTTCCACACAACTGAATAATATTTCAATGTATATATATATATATATATATATATATATATATATATATATCACATCTTTTTATCCATTCATTCATTAGTGGGCATTAGGGTTTTCCCCATATATTGGCTATTGTGAATAATTCTTTGATAAACATGGGAGTGCATATATCATGAAAAATCCTGTTTTTACTTTTTTTGCATATATGCTCAGAAGTGAAACTGATGGATCTTATGGTAGGCCAATTTTTTTTTAATAGTTGACAAGGGGTAGTAGGGGGGAGTGGGATAGTAGATCTATTTTTTTATATAATGATTTTTTTATTATAGCTGGTTTACAGTGTTCTGTCAATTTTCTACTATACAGCATGATGACCCAGTTACACATACATGTATACATTCTTTTTTCTCATATTATCATGCTCCAGCATAAGTGACTAGACATAGTTCCCAGAGATACACAGCATGATCTCACTGCTTATCCATTCCAAAGGCAATAGTCTGCATCTATTAACCTGACAGTCCCAATCCATCCTGCTCCCTCCCCCTCCCCCTTGGCAACCACAAGTCTATTTTCCAAGTCCATGATTTTCTTTTCTGTGGAAAGGTTCATTTGTGCCATGTATTAGATTCCAGATATGTGATATCATATGGTATTTGTCTTTCTCCTTCTGACTTCACTCAGGATGAGAGTCTCTAGTTCCATCCATGTTACTGCAAATGGCAATATTTTGTACTTTTAATGGCTGGGTAGTATTCCATTGTGTATATATACCACATCTTCCTAATCCAATCATCTGTCAGTGGACATTTGTGTTGTTTCCATATCTTGGCTCTTGTGAATAGTGCTGCAATGAACATGCAGGTGCATGTGTCTTTTTTAAGGAAAGTTTTGTCCAGATATATGCCCAAGAGTGGGATTGCTGGGTCATTTGGTAGTTCTACGTATAGTTTTCTAAGATATATCCATACAATTTTCCATAGTGGTTGTACCAACATGCATTCCCACCAACAGTGCAAGAAGTTTCCCTTTTCTCCATACCCCCTCTAGCATTTGTTATTTGTGGACTTATTAAAGATGGCCATTCTGGTGGTCTGGCCCTCCTCCTCTTGCCCTCCCCAACAATGTCATCTTGCCTCTCCTGCCAGTCCAGACTTTCTCCAGGGCTCCCTCTGCCATGGCATTCCACTCCCTAGCCTGTAGCATACCACTCCCCCACCTGTGGTGCACTGCTCCTTAGCCCCTTAGCCTGTCTCCACACCCCCAACCCCAGTCATCTCCCCAGGACTGACCTCTGGAGCCTAAATCTCAGCACTCAGCCCCTTCCTGAGCATCTCAGGCTATAGTGTCTGAGCCACTGGTTCAGATGATCTGTGTGGCTCTCACTCTGCTTTGCCTTTCTCAGTCCAGCTGCTGTGGTTTTCTCAGCGATTTTGTGGTTCCCTCCAACTCAGCTGATTTTTCCATCAGTTAGGTGGTTTCCCAGGATGTGGGTTCCATTTCTCTTTTACAGCTACCTCTCGGGAATTCTAGGCCCATCCTGATTCCTTTTCTCTCTCTCTCTCTTTTCTTTTGTTCTGCCCAGTTATATCAAGAGTTTCTTGCACTTTTTGGAGGTTGAAGTTCTTCTGCCAGCATTCAGTTGATGTTCTGTGTGAGTCATTTTACATGTAGATGTGTTTTTTTGATGTGTTTGTGGGAGAAGTTGAGCAAGGCCTCTTACTCCTCTACCATATTGCTCCACCCTCCTAGATATATTTTAAATTTTTTGAGGAACCTCCATATTGTTTTCAATAGTGGTTGGTTGAATCTACCTTCCTGACAACAGTGTATAGATGTTCCTTTTTATTTTATCCTTGCCACCACTTGTTTTCTCTTGTCTTCTTGATGATTGCCATTTTCATTGTGGTTTTGATTTTTATTTCCCAGATAATTAGTAATGTATCTTTTTCATCTACCTGTTGGCAATTGTTACATCCTCTTAGGAAAAAATGCCTACTTAATTCTTTTGCTAACTTTAAAGTCAGATTGTAGTTTTTTGTTATTATGTTTTATGAGTTCTTGGATATTAACTCATTATCTGATACACAGTTTGCAAAATTTTTCTCCTATTCCTTAGGCTGCATTTTCATTCTGTTAATTGTTTTTTTCTGAGCAGAAGCTTTTTAGTTAGATGTTGTCCTCTTTGTTGATTTTTGTTGTTCGTGCTTTTGGTTCATGTCCAAAAAAAATTATTGCCAAAACCAGTATCAGTAAGTTTCTTCTAAGTGTTCTCAGAGTTGTATGATATTAAGTCATGTTTAAGTCCGTCATCCATGCTTAGTAATTGTTTTGTGAGTGGTGTGCAGTAGTAATTCAATTTCATTGTTCTGCATGTGTATCTCCACCTTTCCCAGCACTATTCACTGAAGACAGCATCCTTTTCCCATTGGGTGTTCTTGGCTCCCTTGTTGAATGTTAGTCGACCAAATATGCTGGGATTTAATTCTGGGCTCTCTAATCTTTTGCACTGATTACTATATCTATGTTTATGTTAAAATCATGTGGTTTTTATTACTATGGATTTTTAATATAGTTCAAAATCCAGACTGTGATTCTTATGGATTTTTGTGATGTACGAGTGTTGGAACTATAGTCTATAGTTTCCCATTTTGTTGGGAAAACTCTTCAAGTCTCATTTACCACCTATTCAATATCCTATATTTTCCTTTAGGAATTATATGGTTTCAGATCTTATGTTTAATTATTTAGTCCACTTTCAGTTAGTTTTTGTGTATGCTGTTAAGTACTCTTCCAGTGTCATTATTTTTCACATGGTATTCCTCCTCGAATTTGTTACTGTAATAAATTTTATTAACTTATTTTCATTTGTTGAATTTATTTGTCCCAACTTGAATTTCCAGAATAAACCCTTTTTTGACATATGACTTATTCTTTTTATTTTAATCTGATCATTTAATAAAACTGTTTATTTGTCTGAAGGAGAGCATTAATTTTTAGTTATACTGTCAATTCAATGTAAATATTTGTATGGCACATAAAAAATAAGGTTGATTACATATATGAGAGAAATCAGGTCAATAACGTGGCACTGATCACTTGTTCTTTTTATATATTTCTCCATTTAGTTTGTAAATTTGGGGTTGTATTTTTGTATCTGTGGTCATGAAGAAGTTTTGCCTATAGAATTCTACTTCATTAGTGTCTTCATTAGGTATTAATACCAAGGCTATGGGCACCTCAAAAAAGGAGTTGGGTCATGTACCTAGCTTTTACGTGGAGGGTTAAGTTGTCCATTTGGGATCTTTCTTCTTTTTTGAGAAAGGCCTGTATTGCTATGAACGTCCCTCTGAGCACTGCTTTTGCAGCATCCCATAGATTTTGAGAGGTTGTGTCTTCATTATCATTTGTTTCAAGGTATTTTTTAAATTTCCCTCTTGATTTCCTCATTGACCCATTGGTTTTTGAGTAGCATGTTGTTTAGTCTCCATGTAGTAGGTTTTTTCCCTTTCCTTTTCCCATGCTTGATTTCTAATTGCATGGCATTGTGGTCAGAGAAGATACTTGAGATAATTTCTATGCTCCTAAATTTGTTGAGGTTAGCTTTGTGTCCCAATATGTGGTTGATTTCTTGAGAATGTTCCATGTGCACTTGAGAAGAATGTGTATTCTGCTTTTTTTTGGATGTAGTGTCCTGAAGATATCAATGAAGTCTAACTTTTCTATTGTTTCCTTTAGGATCTCTGTTGCTTTATTGGTGTTCTGTCTAGAGGATCTGTCCATTGATGTGAGGGGGGTATTAAGGTCTCCTACTCTGATTGTATTCCCATCAATATCTCTTCTATGTCTGTTAATATTTGTTGTATGTATCTGGGTGCTCCTATATTTGGGGCATATATGTTGATGATAGTAACGTCCTCTCCTTGGATGGATCCCTTAATCATTAAGTACTGTCCTGCTTTGTCTTTCTTTATGTCTTTTGTTTTAAAGTCTATTTTGTCTGATATGAGTGTTGCGACTCCTGCTTTCCTGTCATGTCTATTGGTGTGAAATATTTTTTCCCACCCCTTCACTTTCAATCTATATGTATCCTTTGTCCTAAGGTGAGTTTCTTGTAGGCAGCCTATTGAAGGTTTTTGCCTTTTTATCCACTCAGCCACTCTGTGTCTTTTGATTGGGGCGTTCAGTCCATTGACATTTAAGGTGATAATTGATAGACGATTATTTATTGCCATTTTGAACCTTGTGTTCCAGTTGATTCTATGGTTCTCCATTCTTCCTTTCTTCCTTTCTTTTTTTTTTTTTTTTGGTTGGATGGTCTCCTGTTATTATCTGCTTGAGTGTATTTTTTTTCATTTTTTGCAAATGCAATATTTGGTTTTGGCTTGTGGTTGCCCTGTTTTTTAATTATGCTAACCCCTTCCCATAATTGTGTGTTTTAGCCTGATGGTCCTGTAAGCTCAAACCCTTCATTACTATATTAAAATTAAGAAGAGAAACATACAAACAAACAAAAAGGGTTATTTACTTCCTAACATCCCTTGCCCACATTTTATGGTTTTGATGACTCTTTTTTATTTTTTTCTTTTTAATTTTATTTTGTTTGAAGCATGTTCATGATTAAATCTGTATGCTGGCTTATTTGAGTGACTGCTCTCTGATTGTGGTTTCCTCAGTCCTAGTTCTTCCTCTTCTTTTTTTTTTTCTTTTCTTTTTTCTTCCCTTTCCTTCCTTTCTTTTTGGTTTAGAGAAGCCCTTTCAATATTTCCTTTACCCTGGGTTTTGTGTTGCAGTATTCTTTTAGCTTTTGTTTGTTGGAAAAAAATTTTTATTTCCCCTTCTATTTTAAATGATATTCTTGCTGGATAGAGTATTCTAGGTTGCATATTTTTTCCTTGTAGCACTTTAAATATCTCTTGCCCTTCCCTCCTGGCCTGTAGTGTTTCTGTAGAGACATCAGCTGATATTCTTATGGGGGGTTCCCTTGTAGGTAACATTCTGTTTTTCTCTTGCTGCCTTTAGGATCCTCTCTTTATCACTAACTTTTGCCATTTTCATTATGATGTGTCTTGCTGTGGGTCTATTTGGGTTCAGTTTGTTTGGGGCCCTCTGTGCTTCTTGTATCTTGAACCCAGTATCCTTTAGATTTGGGAAGTTTCCAGCAATAATTTCTTCAAGTATATTTTCCATCCCCTTATCTTCTTCTACTCCTTCTGGAATTCCTATTATGCATAGATTGGCCCACTTTATATTATCCCATAGGTCTCTTATATTGCTTTCCAGCTTTTTGATTCGGTTTTCTGTCTGCTGAACTGATTGGGTGATTTCCATTATTCTATCTTCCATATCACTGATTCGTTCTTCTGCATTATTCATTCTGGTTTCTACTGCCCTTAGTTCAGTTTGCATCTCTGCAAATGAGTGTTCTAGTTTTTCTTGGCTCCTCCTTATATTTTCTAGTTCCTTTCTGAGGGTATCTGCATTACTGTTCCTATCTTCTCTTAATTCCTTCAGTATTTTCACTATTTCTCTTTTGAACTCCAGGTCTGTCAGACTGCAGAGATCTGTTTCATTGTTGACTGTTTTAGGTGAGGTCTCCTGTTGGTTTGACTGGGGGTGGTTTCTCAGCTTCTTCATATTGCTTGTTGTTTTCTTTCTCCTGAGGGAGTTGTACTCTCTGTTATCGGGCAGTGTTTGCCTTGTCACTGCCGTGGAATGTTTCCTGAGGGCTGGTGTTGTTGGTCAGTCTTTTTTGAGGCAGTGTGGCTTTTCTGGAGTGTTGATGGGGCTAACAGGGTTTCTTTGAAGCAAAGGAGGACTTCCTGAGGGCAGACAGGACTGGGAGGTCCACACCACGATGGTAGCAGATTTCACTTGGTCAGGCAGAGCTTGCTCTGGTGTTTTTAGGCTGTGGGGTTCTTGCAGGGGGTTGGCGGTGTTGGGCAGCTGTTCCTCAGGAGTGCAGCACCCCCTGGGGGCTGGAGCAGCTATCTGGGTCACTGAGAACCCAAGAGGCTCTTCCTAGGGCAGCCCAACTCAGAAGGATGGCCTGAGAACATAGGCGGATCTTTTCACAGTCTGGCCAGGCTTGTTGCAGCTTTTCTGGGCTGCAGGGGGTCCTCCAGGGGTCTGGTGGTGCTGAGCAGCTATTCTTCAGGAGTGAGGCACCCCCTGAGGGCTTGGGTGGCTAGCAGTGCCACTGGAAACCCAAGAGGCTCCTCCCCTGGGCAGCCCGACTCAGAAAGACCGTCTGAGATCTTTTCATGGCTCGGCCAGGCTTGTTGCAGCTTTTCTGGTCTGCAGGGGGTCCTGCAGGGAGCTGGCAGTCCTGTACAGTTGTTCTGCATGAGTGTGGCATGCCCTCGAGAGCTGGAGTGGCTAGCTGGGTCTCTGCAAACCCAAAAGGCTCTTCCCCAGGGAAGCACAACTTGGAAGGACTGTCGGAGAATTAGGCAGATCTTTTCATGGCCTGGCCAGGCTTGTTGTAGATTTTCTGGGCTGCAGGGGGTCCTGCAGGGAGCTGGCAGTCCTGTACAGTTGTTCTGCATGAGTGTGGCATGCCCTCGAGAGCTGGAGTGGCTAGCTGGGTCTCTGCAAACCCAAAAGGCTCTTCCCCAGGGAAGCACAACTTGGAAGGACTGTCGGAGAATTAGGCAGATCTTTTCATGGCCTGGCCAGGCTTGTTGTAGATTTTCTGGGCTGCAGGGGGTCCTGCAGGGAGCTGGCAGTCCTGTGCAGTTGTTCCACGGGAGTCTGGCTCCCCCCGAGAGCTGGAGCAGCTATCCGGGCTGCTGCAAATCCAAGAGGCTCTTCCCCAAGGCAGCCTGACTCAGAAGGACTGTCTGAGAATTAGGCAGATCTATTCATGGCCTGGCCTAGCTTTTTATAGCTTTTCTGGGCTGCAGGCCTTTTCTCGGGGGCTGGTGGGTTTTGGTGCTTCTCCACGGGGGTGTAGCCCCTCCAAAGGGCAAGCAGGCCAGTGCAGGGACAGTCCTTGGGGTGGTAGGCTTCAGGCAATTGTTGAGGCCAGCCCTCCCGGATGGCAGGCAGCCCCAGGTCCGGCAAGAGCATAGGCGGTGGGGGGGTGGGGGGAGGGGATGCACTGGGAAGCACAGCTTTCTGCTAGCTAGTGGGCCTGGAAGCTTGCTGTGGTGTGGGGAGTATTCTATGGGGACCCACCCCTTCTTCTCTCCCCTCCCCAGCACAGGCGCAGACCCGGCTCTTCTCCCAGGTTCCCTCTGATGTGGCTTTCCACTTCCCCGCCCCTAGAGTATTGCTCCCTTCCTCTGTGACAGCTTTGTTTTCTAGTCTCCCAGGCAGTCTCTGCCCCATCAAACTTGACAGACAGGTTTCTACACCTCCCAAGCAGTCTCCGCTCTGCCCTGCCCCCCCCCCAGCCCTTTCCTGGGGACTAACCTCTGGAGCCGAGGTCTTGGTGCCCAGCCCCCACCCAGGCGTCTCAATTTTTGGTGACTGTGCCCATAGTTCAGATGGTCTGTTCGGTTCTTGATCGGCTTTTCAGTACTCCAACTTACTGCTACACTCTTCTCTGCACCTGGAGATTCCTCCGGTTCATTTGAACTTTCCCCGGAGTAGGTGACTTTCCAGGGTGCGGGATCCCTTTCTCCTCCTCAGTTCCCTTTCAGGAGCACCGGTCCCACTCGGATTCACCTTCTCTCACTCTCCTCTTTTCTCCTGTTCTGCCCAGTAACGTCACGAACTTCTTGCCATTATTGGAGTTTAGGTTCTTCTGCCAGCGATTGGTTGCTGTTCTGTGTGAGTCATTTATTCTGTAGATGTGCTTTTTTTGTTGTGTTTGTGGGAGAGGGCAAGTGTGTCCCCCTACTCCTCTGCCATCTTGTCTCTCCCATTCTGATTTAATTTTTTTTTTATTTTCCTAGACATGTTATAATTATTGATTTCTAATTTATTGACATTTTTGACATTATTATTCTGAACTTTTGAGATTTATTGATATTTACATAAACCAACTGGAGTTCCAACTTTGTAAATGATCCATGTGCACTTTACAAAATGTGTATTCTATTGTTGGTGGTGTAATATTTTATAAATATTAACTATAAACTACTTAGAGGAAATGTTAAAATCTACAACTGACATTATAGATTGGATTATTTCTTTTCTGATGTCTGTCTTTTTCTCCATGTATTTGCCTTTGAGATAATTGCACAAATACAACAGTTGTAAGAAATAATAGTTTCCCTTTATATTTTTACCCAGTTTCTCCCAATAGTAAATTCTTACATAACTATAGTAGAATATCTCAGTGTAGATACTGGCTGATACAATCCACCAAATGTATTCAGATTTTACCAGTTTTACATGCAGTTACTTGTTTAAGTGTGTGTGCTTGTTTAGTTTATTCAATTTTACTCATGTAGATTTGTGTGGCTGTCACCACATTAATGATACAGAATAGTTTCATCATTATAAAGGACTCTTGAGCTATCTTTTTATTTTTTAATTTTTTGGTCATTTTGCCTTTTCTAGGGCCACACTCGTGGCATGTGGAGGTTCCTAGGCTAGGGGTCTAATTGGAGCTGTAGCTGCCAAGCCTACACCAAAGCCACAGCAACGTGGGATCCAAACTGCATCTGCAACCTATGTCACAGCTCACGGAAATGCTGGATCCTTAACTCCTTGAGCAAGGCCAGGGATTGAACCCACAACCTCATGGTTCCTAATCGGATTCATTAACTACTGAGCCACGACAGGAACTCTGAGCTATCTTTTTAAAATTTGTAACACATAAATTTATTTTTCATATTGAAAGATACTTGATTTACAATATTATATGATTTTTATGTGTACAGCATAGTGATTCAGCATTTTTTCATATTATACTCTGTTATTAGAAGATAAAGGCTATAATTCCCTGTTCTATGCAGTAATATATTTGTCGATTATCTGTTTTATACATAGTAGTTCGTATCTGTTAATCCCATAACCCTAATTTGTCTCTTCTCCCTTCAGTCTCTCCTTTAGTAAGCACTACTTCATTTTCTGTGTCAATGAGTCTGTTTCTGTTTTGCATATATCATTTGTATTACCTTTAAGATTCCACATTATAAGTGATGTCATATAGTATTTGTCTATGTCTGACTTTGTTCACTAAGCATAATGTTCCCCAGGTTCATCAAAGTTACTGAAAATGGCAGAATTTAATTCTTTTTATGGGTCATTAGTATTTAATTGTATATATATATGTACACACACACACATATGTATATACCTTATCTTCTTTTTCACTTTATTTTATTTATTTTATTTTTTAATTAAAGTATAGTTGATTTACATTATTCCTTCAATTTCTGCTGTACAGCAAAGTGACCCAGCCACTCATACACACACATTATTATTTTTTTCATTTTCCATCATGTCCTAACCCAAGAGACTGGACACAGTTCCCTGTGCCATAGTGTAGGACCCAATCACCCATCCTTTCTAAAAGTAATAGTTTGCATCTATCAACCCCAAACTCCCCATCCAGCCACTTCTATCCCCACTCCCCACTGGCAAACACAAGTCTGCTCTCCATTTCCATGATCTGTTTCCAGTTTGTAGATAGATCATTTGGGCCATATTTTAGACTCCACTGTAAGTGATATCTTATGGTGTTTGTCTTTATCTTTCTGGCTTGCTTCACTTAGTACAAGAATCTCTAGTTCCATCCATCATCCATGTTGCTGCAAATTCCATTATTTTGCCATTTTTTATGGCTGAGTAGTATTCCATTGTGTATATTACCACATCTTCTTAATCCATTCATCTGTCAATGAACATTTGGTAGACACCATATCTCCTTTTTTATTTGTATTTATTTATTTTTTTAGGGCTTTACCTGAGGCACATGGAAGTTCCAAGGCTAGGGGTCAAATCAGAGCTGTAACTTCTGGCCTACACCACTGCTCATGGCAAAGCTGAATCCTTAACCCACAGGGTGAGGCCAGGGGATAGAAACTACATCCTCATGGATGCTAGTTAGGTTCGTTACCACTGAACCATAATGGGAACGTCTTTTTTTAATCCAACTGTTGACTGATGGGCACTTGGGTTTCCCCTATGTCTTGGCTATTGTAACTAGTGCTGTTACAAACATTGTGGTGTATGTATCTTTTCAAATTAATGTTTATATATTTTTTCTAAATATATGTCGAGAATGGAATTGCTGAATCATACTGTGGTTTTTAGTTTTTGAGGAGCCTCCATAATGTTTTCCATAATGGCTGCACCAATTTACATTCCTACAAAGAGTGTACAAAGGCTCCCCTTTGTCAACATTCTCACCAACGTTTGTTATTTGTAGACTTTTATTTTTTCTTTTATGTGGCTGCACCTGCAGCATATGGATGTTCCCAGGTTAGGGGTTGAATAAGAGCAACAGCTGCTGGCCTATGCCACAGCCACAGCAATGCAGAATCCAAGCCATGTCTATGAACTACAACTCAGTTCATGGCAACACCAGATTCTTAAGCCACTGAGTGAGGCCAGGGATCAAATACACATCCTCATGGATACTAGTTGGGTTCTCAACCTGCTGAGCCACAGTGAGAACTCCCTGTTATTAGACTTTTTTTAATTAATTGATTTTTTAGTAGAATTTGATGAGAGCTATTCTGATGAATGTGTGGTGATATCTCATTGATGTTTTGATTTACATTTCTCTAATAATTATCAATGTTGAGCATATTTTCATGTGCCTATTACCCATTTATATGTCCTTTTTGGAAAAATGTCTGTTCAGGTCTTCTGCCCATTTTCCAATTTGGTCATTTATTTTATTGATGTTGAGTTATATGTGTTGTTTATATACTTTAGATATTAACCCCTTATCAGTCATATTTTCTCACATTCCTTAGGTTTTCTTTTTGTTTTGTTCATGATATCCTTTGCTGTACAAAAGCTTTTAAGTTTAATTAGGCCTCTTTTTTTTATTTTTGCTTTTATTTATTTTGCCCTTAGAGCTTGATGCATAGAAAATTATTGCTATGATTTATGTCAAAGGGTGTTCTACTTATGTTCTCTTCTGAGTCTTATGTTTTTAGTTCTATAAACCATTTTGAGTTTATTTTTGTGTACAGTGGGTGGAAATGTTCTAATGTCATTGTTTTGCATGTGGCTATCCAGTTTTCCTAGCGCTCCTGTTGAAGAGACTCTTTTCTCCATTGCATGACCTTGCCACCTTTGTCATAAGTTAATTGACCATAGATGCATGGACTTATTTCTGGGCTATCCATTCTGTTCATTGATCTATATGCCTTTTTTGTTCCAGTACCATGCTGTTTTGTTTACTGTAGCTTTAAAGTATAGTCTGAAGTCTGGGAGGATTATACTCTAGCTTTGATCTTTTTTCTCAAGATTGCTTTAGCCATATGGGGTCTTTGGTGTTTCACATGAATTTTAGGATTATTTCTTTTAGGTTCATGAAAAATGCCATGGGTATTTTAATAGAAATTGCATTAAATATGTAGATTGGTGCAGGTAGTATGGCCATTTTAATATTAATTCTTCTGATCCAAGAGCACGAGGTATCATTCCATTTTTCTATTACATTCGAATTCCTTCATCAATATTTTTGCAACCATTTTATTGTCACAACAACCACCATATCTGACAATCACATTAATCCCTGCTAACCATAATCTGTTCTCATATCTATAAATTTGTTATTACAATAAGGTTGTATAAATAGAATCATATAAAATGCAACCTTTTGAAATGGTTTGTTTTTACCACTCAGCATAATTACTTTGAGATCATCCACATTGCACTGTATATCAATGATGTGCTCCTTTTTACTGGTGGAATGAATTTATCCTGCTTCATTTACTCACTAAAGGACAACTGAGTCTTCATTTCCTCTAGCTCCTTTCAAGATTTTCTATTTATCTTTGGTTTAAAGCTGTTAGATGCATCTAACTGTGATTTCTTTTTATTTGTCTTATTTTGGATTATCACAGCTTCCTTAATTTGTGTATATGTCTTTCACCAAATATTGGAAAATATCAGCCATTATTTCTCCTAATTTTTTTTCCTGCCAAATTTTCTCTTCATTTTTCTTTAATAATTTCCCTCTTGGTATTTAAATTTTTTAATACTGTAGTTCTATTTTTAAATTCCCTGCCCCATTCTTCTGCTATTCCCCAGTATCTATTCATTCTTTCAATAAATTTATCATTTTTTAAATTTTATTTTATTTTTATTAGAGTATATTTGATTTACAGTGTTATGTAAATTTCTGCTGTACAGCAGTGACCCAGTCATATATATATATATATATATATATATATGCATTCTTTTTCTCATACTATTTTCCATCATGTTCTACCCAGAGAGATTTATTATAGTTCCCTGTGCTGTACAGTAGGACCTCATTGCTTATCCATTCTAAACATAATAGTTTGCATCTACAAATCCCAAACTCCCCATTAAATTATTGTATATTTTTTACATTTAGAACTGCCATTTGATCATTTTGTATAGGTTCCATTTCTTTGGTGAAAGTGCCTATGCAATTACTCATTAAGACCAAAATTGCTTTAAGTTCTTAGAAATATTTATAACTACTTTAAAAGTCTTGGTCACTAAGTGCAACATGTAGCTTTTGCAAGCTATATCCTATCACTGGTATGATTTTCTATCAACTACTTTCCTTCTTGATTTCTAGTCCCATTTTACTATTTCTTTTCATGTTGAGAAACTTTTAAAAATTAATACACGTTATTTTTAAAGAATAAATATTTTACAATTACCAAAAAATTGATCAGAAAATCCAAAGTGTTCCCACATACACCACCCCAACTCATTTCTATTATTATTTAAATATTGCATTAGTGTGGTATATTTGTTACACTCAATGAACCAGTATTGATATTTTATTATTGATTGAGGTCCATATTATATATTAGGGTTCATCTTGGTATTGTACATTCCATAGATATTCATAAGTGCATCATGACATGTATCTACTATCACAGTATCATAAAAAATAGTTTCACTGCTACCAATAGTTTCACTACCTAAGAATCAACTATACTGCAACCATTTATTACTTGATTCCTCCACCCAATTCCTGGCAACCACTGATCCTTTTGCTCTCTGCAGAGTTTTGCAATTTTCTGAATTTCATGTAGCTAGAATCATATAATAGGTAATCTGTTCACATTATTTCACTTAGAAATATACTTTCAAGTCATCTCCATGTTTGATAGTTACTTCTCCATAGCTTGATAGATATTTCCTTTTATTGCTGAATATTCAATTATATGCATGTATCCCATTTATTTACACATTCAAAATTTTAAAGATATCTTAGTTGCTGTCAAGTTCAGCAATTGTCAGTGATTGGAATTTTAAACAATTTATTAGATGTGTAGTAGTATCTTAATTTAATTTGCAATTTCCTAATGACATATGATGTTGAATAACTTTTCACATGCTTATTTTCTGTCTGTATATCTTTTTTTTTGCCTTTTCTAGGGCTGCTCCCATGGCATATGGAGGTTCCCACACTAGGGGTCTAATTGGAGCTGTAGCCACTGGCCGAGGCCAGAGCCACAGCAATGCGGGATCCGAGCCGCGTCTGTGACCTACACTACAGCTCACGGCAATACTGGATCCTTAACCCACTGAATGAAGACAGGGATTGAACCTGCAACCTCATGGTTCCTAGTCAGATTCACTAACCACTGAGCCATGATGGGAACTCCTCCATCTTGTATATTTTTGTATGAAGTTTCTCTTCAGAACTTTTGTCTATTTTTTCATGTAATAATAAAATATTATTTTCCTTGACAATTTAAAAAATTAATTTATTATGCCAAGAATAAAAAAACTTGAGATATACCTCTTCAGCAGATTTTTTTAAAGTGCACAATATTGTTAACTATATACCCAATGTTGTACATCAGGTCTCTAGAACTTACTCATCACATATTACTAAAATTGTATAACTAACAATTAGTAATGCCAATGACCTCCTTCTCGTCCCTGTGATCAAAATTCTACTCTCTGGTTAATGAGTTTGACTATTTTAGGTATCTCATATAAGTGTAGCCTATTTTTGGTAATAGCTATCCTAACAGGTGTTAAGTGATATGCCAGTGTGGTGTGGATTTTCATTGCCTTGATGGTTAGTGATCAGGAGCATCTTTTCATGTATCACTTGGCTATTTGTATGTCTTTTTTTGGAGGAAATACTTATTCAATTCTTTCCCTATTTTTAATTAGTTTTTCTTTTTCTTTTTGCTCTTGCAATGTATATGTTTCTTAGATATTTTTGAAATTAAACCTTTATCAAATATGTGGTTTGTAAATATTCTCTCCCATCCCATATACTTTTTTTCTGCAGATCATTTTTCTTTGCTGTTCAGAAGATTTTTACTTTGGTGTAATCCTACATGTCTATTTTTAATTTTGTTTTATGTGATTTGATGTCATATCCAAAAATTATTGCCAATATCAATATCAAGTAGCTATTCTTCTATGTTTTCTTTTAGGAATTTTACAGTTTCAGGACTTACTTTAAGGCCATTAATCAATTTTTGGTGGATTTTTTATGTATGATGTATCATAGGAGATCAATTTCATTTTTTAGCATATGGATAATAAGTTTTTAATGTACCATTTGCTAAAGAAAACATCTCTTCCCAATTGTGTATCACAATGACATTTCCCCCTTGGTCAAAAGTCAGTTGAACTTAAATGTTCAGGATTATTTCTAGGCTTCAGATCCATTGGTCAATGTGTCAGCTTGTATCCATGTATTAGACTGATATAATTACTGAGAGATTTATAAATATATTTTGAAAACAGGAATTGTGATGTCTTCAAATTTCTTCTTTCTTAAAATTACTTTGACTTTTGGGTATTTTGTGGTTTCACAAAATGTTAGGATTTTTTGGTAAAAAAGCCATTGTGATTTTGCAGAGAATAGTATTGAAATTGTACATTTTCTTGGGTAATATGGATGTTTTACAATATTAAATCTTCCAATCCAGGAACATAAGATGTCATTCCATTATTTGTGTATTTTTAATGTGCTTTCAACTATGTTTTATTTTTTCAGTGTACAATTATTTCATATGCTTGGTTTAATTTATTCTTAAGTATAGTTATTATTTTTGATGCTGTTATAAAGAGGATTATTTTCCTAATATTCTTTTTGAATGTTTTTTATTGTATAAATTTGTGACTTTTGTGTGCTGATTTTCTACCATGCATGTTTCCTGAGTTCATTTTCTATCTTTAACATTTTTAAATAGATTCTTCAGGGTTTTTTACATATATGATCACGTTTCTACAAAAGTATAATTTTACCTCTTCATTTCTGATTTGGATTACTTTCATTTTTCTTGCCTAATTATTCTGATTATGACTTCCTGTAATATGTTTTACTTCTGATCCTAGAGAAAAAGTTTTCAATTTTTCTCTTTTGAGTATTATTTTAGCTGTGGATTTGCCACATAGGAACTTTACTATGTTGGAGTATTTTCTTTATCTAGTTTTTGAATATTTTTATCACGAAAGGATGTTGAATATTGCCAAATGCTTTTTCTACATCTATGAAAATTATCATGAGATTTTTATCTTTCATTCTCTTAATGTGGTGTATCATATTTTACAGATTTGTGTTTGTTGAAGCATCTTGCATCTCAGGGATAAATTGCATTTGGTCATGATGTATGATCCTGTTGCTGTTCTGATGAATTTGTTTAGCTGGCATTTTGTTGAGGATGTTTTTATATTTATTCATTATAGATAGTAGCCTATAATTTTATTTTCTTGTAGTAGCCTTTTTTAGCCTTGGTATCAGGGTAATTCTGGCCTTATCAGTTGAGTTTGGAAGTGTAGCATAATTTTCAATTTTTCTTTAAATGCCATTTTGTTAATTGTTTTTTGGCTATCTTGTAGATCATTTGTCCCTTTTTTTAATCTTTCTGTCTTCCTCTGTGTTTCCTTGAATGATTTTATTGATAGGTTTAGATTCACTTCTCTTTTTTGCTTATGTATATTCTATATAGTTTTCCTGTAGTTTTCATAGAACATTCATAAAGCAACCTATAGTTATAATAGTCTATTTTAAATAACAACTTAACTTCAATCACATATAAACTTGATAATTTTACTTCCTCCCTTCCAAAACTTGGTGTTGTTGATGTCACAATTTGCATCTTTTAATATCAGGTATACATTAACACATTTTATAGTTATAGTTATTTTAAAATTTTTTATTTTATCTTTTATGCTAGAATTAAATATGATCTACTCACTATTACTCATTACTTATTTTCTTTTGTTCTAAATAAACATTTATTCGAAGAAGACAGACAGATGGCCAATACACATATGAAAAGATGCTCAACATTAGTAACTATTAGAAAAATGCAAATCAAAAATATAGTGACATATCACTTCATACCAGTCAGAATGGCCATCACCAAAAAATCTGCAAACAATATTTTATTGATGTCAGTCCTCTCCCTTTTTTTCTTGATAAGTCTGGCTAGGGGTTTATCAATTTTGTTGATCTTTTCAAAGAACCAGCTTTTTGTTTCATTGATCTTTTCTATGGTTTTCTTTGTTTCTATTTCATTGATTTCTGCTCTGATCTTTATGATTTCTTTCCTTCTGCTAACTTTAGGTCTTCTCTGTTCTTCTCTCTTTAGCTGCTTTAGATGTAAAGTCAGTTTGTATATTTGAGCTTTTTATTGTTTCCTGAGGTGGGCTTGTATTGCTATAAACTTTCCTCTTAGAACGGCTTTTTCTGCATCCCATAGATTTTGGAGTGTCATATCTTTGTTATCATTTGCTTCTAGGTATTTTTTCATTTTCTCTTTGATTTATTCTGTGATCCATTGGTTGTTTAGCAGCATGTTGTTTAGTCTCCATGTGTTTGTGTTTTTTGCAGTTTTTTTTGTTGTTGATGTCCAGTCATATAGTTTTGTAGTCAGAAAAGATGCTTGAAATGGTTTCAATTTTCGTAAAGTTACTGAGGTTTGATGTGTAGCCCAGAATGTGATCAGTCTTAGAGAATGTTCCATGTGCACCTGAGAAGAATGTGTATTCTGTTGCTTTGGGATGGAATGTCCTATAAATATATATTAAGTCCATCTGGTCTAATGCTTCATTCAGAGCTTCTGTTTCCTTATTGATTTTATGTCTTGACGATCTTTCCATTGCTGGAGGTGGGGTGTTAAAGTCACCTACTATGATTGTGTTATTGTCGATTTCTCCTTTTAAGGCTGCTAGCAGTTGCCTTATATATTGTGGTGAACCTATGTTGGGTGTGTAGATATTTAAAGTTGTTCTATCTTCTTCTTGGACTGATCCTTTGATCATTAGGTAGTGACCTTCCTTGTCCCTTAAAATAGTCTTCATTTTAAAGTCTATTTTGTCTGATATGAGTATTCCTACTCCAGCTTTCTTTTGATTCCCATTTGCATGGAATATTTTCTTCCATTCTCTCACTTCCAATTTGTATGTGTCCCTAGAAGTGAAGTGGGTCTCTTGAAGACAGCATATATATGGGTCTTGTTTTTGTATCCATTCAGCTAGTCTATGTCTTTTGGTTGGGGCATTTAGTCCATTAACATTTAAGGTAATTAATGATATGTATGTTCCTATTGCCATTTTATTAATTGCTTTGGATTTGTTTTTGTTGCTCTTTTTTCTTCCCTTCTTCTCTTGTTCTCTCCTATTCTGGTTTGATGACTATCTTTAGTGTTGTATTTGAGTTGATTTTTCTTATTTGTGTGTTTATCAATTGTAGATTTTTGGTTTGCAGTTATTCTGAAGTTTTGATATGAGTCTTTATATATATGAGATTGTTTTAAGTTGTTGGTCTCTTAATTGCAAGTTCATCCAGTGTCCTGCATTTGTACCTACCTCTTCTCATGATTTCTGATTTTGGTGGCACAATTGTGAATGGATGATTTTGTATCTTTACATACCTTCACTGGTGAGCCTTATCATTTGTGGTATTTTATTTTCTGATTGCAGCCTTTTCTTTTCTGACTAGAGAAGTTCCTTTAGTATTTGTTGTAAAGCTGGTTTAGTGTTGCTGAATTCTCTTATCTTTTGCTTATCTGTAAGGTTTTTATTTCTCCTTCAAATCTGAATGAGAGCCTTGCTGGGTAAAGTCATCTTGGTTGGAGGTTTTTTCCTTTTATCACGTTAAGTATATCATGCCACTCCCTTCTGGCCTGCAGAGTTTCTGCTGAAAAATCTGCCCATAACCTTACTGGGGTTCCCTTGTATGTTATTCGTTTCTTTTCCCTAGCTGATTTTCTCTGTCTTTAATTTTGGTCAGTTTGATTAATATGTGTCTTGGGGTGTTCCTCCTTGGGTTTATATTATATGGTACTTGTTGTGCTTCGTGGATTTGAGTGAGTGGTTTCTTTCCCATGTTAGGGAAGTTTTTGGCCATTATCTCTTGGAATATTTATTCTGTCCCCTTCTCTCTCTCTTCTCCTTCTGGCACCCCTGTAATATTCATGTTGGTGCATTTAATGTTGTCCCAGAGTTCTCTGAGACTCTCTTCATTTGTTTTCAATCTTTTTTCTCTTTTCTGTTCTGCATCTGAGATTTCTGCTAATCTGTCCTCCACCTTACTTATTCGTTTTTCTGACTTCTGTATTCTGCTGTTAGCTGCTTCTAGTGAATTTTTTATTTCAGTTATTGTATTTTGCATCTCATCTTGCTTAAGTTTTATATCTGTATCTCTTTGCTTGGTGTTTCCTGTAAGTTATCCATTTTTGCCTCCAGTTTATTTCCCATGTCTTGCATCATCTTCAGCACCAACAGTCTAAAGTCTTTTTCCTGGAGGCTAAGAATCTCCTCACCGCTTAGCTGATTTTCTGGGGTTTTTCCTTTCTCCCTCATCTGAATTATAGTTCTCTGTCTTTTCATTTGTATAGGTTTTTGGTGTGGTGACCTTTTTACAGATAATAGAGTTGTAGCCTCTCTTACTTCTGGTGTCTTCCCCCGTGTGGCTGAAGTCGTTATGGGGGCTTGCTGTAGGCTTCCTGATGGTAGGGACTGATGCCTGCCCACTGGTAGGTGGAGCTGATTCTAATCCCTCTGGTGGGTGGGGCTCAGTCTCTGGATGGGATTAGAGGCAGCTGTGTGCCTGAGGGGGTCTTTAGGTAGCCTGTTTACTGAGGGGCAGGGCTGTGATCCCACCTGGGTTGTTGTTTCCCCTGGGGCTTCTCAGAGGCTGGCTGATGGGTGGGGCCAGATTTTCCCAAAATGGCCACCTCCAGAGAAAGGCAGCTGCTGAAGATTCCCAAGAGCTTTGCCTTCAGTGTCCTTCCCTCACAACAAGCCATGTTCACCCCTGTTTTCCCAGGATGTCCTCCAAGAACTGCAGTCATGTTTGACCCAGATTCCTATGGAGACTGCTTTGCCTTGGGACCCAGTGCACATGAAATCTGTGTGCACCTTTTAAGAATGGGGTCTCCGTTTCCCACAGTCCCATGGATCTCCTGCACATAAGCCCCACTAGCCTTCAATGCCAGATGCTCTGGGGGCTCGTTCTCCCAGTGCCAGTTCCCCACATGTGGGAGTTTGATATGAGGCTCAGAACTCTCACTCCTGTAGGTAAGTCTCTGTGAGCCAGTTACTTTCCAATCCCTGGGGCTCCCCACCCGGGAGGTATGGGGTTGCTTATATCACATAATTGCCCCTCCTACCTCTTGATGTGGCCTCCTCTTTATCTTCTGGAGTAAGATATCTTTTTGAAAGTTTCCAGTCAATTTAGTTGAAGATTATTCAGCTTTTGGTTGTAAATTTTGTTGTTTTTAGGAGAGAAATTGAGGTCCAGTCCTGCTATTCCACCATCTCTCTCATTAATTATTTTCTACTTGTCAATTTATTTGTCCTACCGACTTTTATGTTTCTACATATTTTCATATTGCTGTTTAAACTCCTTTTATTTCATCTTGAAGACATCTCATTAACATTTCTTTGAAAGGCAAGTCTAGTGGTTATGAAATACCTCAGTTTTTGTTTTCTTAAAAACTTTCTCTTTCATTTTGAAGCACAGTTTTGCCAGATCTTGTAAGATAGGTTGGATTTTTTTTTCTTTTTGTATTTGAATATATTATCCTACTCATTTCTGGACTGCAACATTCCTGCTGAGAAATATCCTGATAACCTTACAAGTGTTCCCTTTTATATGACAAGTTGCTTTTCCTTTGCTGCTTCCAAAATTGTTTCTTTGTCTTTAACTTTTTCCAACTCAATTGTAAAGTGTCTCCATATAGATTTATTTTGGTTCATCTTATTGCTTGCTTGTTGAACTTACTGGATCTGCATGTTCATTTTCTTCCCCAGGTTTGGAAAATTTTCTTCAATATTTCTTTCAATAAGACTTCTGCTTCCTTCTCTCTTATTTCTCCTTCTCAGACTCTGTAAAATGAATATTGGTCTTTGTGTTGGTATCCCATAAGTCTCTTAAGCATTCTGTATTTTTTCCATTCTTTTGGTTTTTCTCCTCTGACTGGATGATTTCCAATAACCTGTCTCTGTGTTTGCTGATTCTTTCTCATGCCTGATCTTGGCTGATTTTGAATTCATCTAGTCAGTTTTTCCATTCACTTATTATATTCTTTAGGTGATGGTTTCTGTTTGATAATTTTTATATTTCCTATCTTTTTGTTGAAACTCTCTTTTTGTTCATGAATCGTTCTCCTGACCTCATTGAGCATATTCTTTTTTTTTTGTCTTTTTGCTATTTCTTGGGCCACTCCCACAGCATATGGAGGTCCCCAGGCTAGAGGTCAAATCGGAGCTGTAGCCTCCAGCCTACGCCAGAGCCACAGCAACACGGGATCTGAGCCGCGTCTGCAACCCACACCACAGCTCACAGCAACACCAGATTGTCAACCCACTGAGCAAGGGCAGGGACCGAACCTGCAACCTCATGGTTCCCAGTTGGATTCATTAACCACTGCGCCACGACGGGAACTCAAGCATACTCTTAATAATTGTTTAAAATTCTCTCTGAGGCAGTTCCCATTGTGGTATAGCAGAAATGAATTCAACTAGTATCCATGAAGATGTGGGTTCAATCCCTGGCCTCACTCAGTGGGTCGATGATCCAGCATTGCTGTGAGCTGTGGTGTAGGTCACAGATGTGGCATGGATCTTGCATTGCTGTGTCTGGTAGCTCTGTTTTGACCTCTAGCCTGGGAAATTACATATGTCATGGGTGCAGCCCTAAAAAGCAAATAAAATAAAATAAAATGAAAATAAAATAAAATACTCTCTGAATTATATATCTCCATTTCATTAAGGTTAGTGTTTAGACATTTATTTGTTCCTTTGTTTGGAACATGTTTCCCTGTTTATTCATTCTCCTTGACTATTTGTGTTGATGCCTCTGCATTAGACAAAACAGCTACCTCTCTCAGTCTTCACAGACAGGCCTCATCTCATGTAGGAGAGGATCCTTACCAATCAGCCTGGCCAGGGAATGTGGGGATCCCTCAAACCTTTGTTATAGATCAAATTTCAAACTTTGTTCTCAGGCTCCTGGGCTTGAAGAACATACAAATTTCTGTCAGTACTCTGAGACAGGTAAAACAAATACTAATGCCATGGATAGACACCAGTACACTCAGTCCATTGGATGTAAAGTCTAGTCCTTTCCTTCTTTCACAAGGGAGAAGCTGGGATCTGAGTTTTTTCTGCCCACTTAATTTGTATCAAACCTGTGGTGGTGTGGCTGTGGAATATGATGTATAAAATGGCAATTTCAAAATATATACTTTATTTTCATTATCCCCAGGCAGATATGCTTATGCTGAGTCCTTTCAACAATCCAAGTTAGGAGAAATTAGCCAGTGCTTAGACAAGCCTCCCACTGAAATCAGAGCATTGTATCTATGGTGTGATCCTTTCTTGCCTTTCAGGGATGAAGCTGAGAGGTGAAGTTTGCTCCACTCATTCACTTTGCACTGAAGTAAAAAGTGGATTTTTGGTGTGTGTTCATTTGCTGTTTCTAATTGCAGTCTTTAAGTAGTCCTGTGAAGATGTAATATGCTGGTCCTGTCAGCCTTCCAAAGCAAGTAAGACAGAAGCCAAGTGCTTAAGGCAGACACCAGAAAAATCAAAGTGTTGGATGTATAGTTTCATCCTTCTCTTCCCTCTCCAGAGAAATGCTGTGACCTGTGAGTTTTCTCCCCATCATGTGATGCTGCAATAGGGGAAGGGCCCTTGGTGTGAGAACATCCCAATCTCTCCTACCAGTTTCAATGTGGCTTATTTCAACCTTGCCAGGATGCAGGAGCCTTGCAATTAGTTTATAAATTTTTTACAAAGGGAATTTTTCTATTTTTTTGTAGAATCATTGTATCCATGGAAGGAATTAGTGTCCAAGGACTCCTTTTCTGCCACATTTCTGAAATTACTCTCCCCCCATTTTCAAAGAATAGATTACTTTTTTTATTGTTGGATTTTAACAGTTCTTTGTAAGTTTTGAAGAATAATTCTTTATCATATTATGTTTTGCAAAGACTTCCTCCCAGTCTTTCACTTGTTTTTATTTTTCATTTTCATATCGGTGTTTTTCAAGAGAAAAAAAAAGGTTTTTTTTATTTTAAGTCTAATTTACCAAATTTTTCTTTCATGGATTGTGTTTTTGATGTTGTAACTATATAGTCGTCACCAAACTCAAGTTCATCTACATTTTCTCCTATGTTATCTTCTAGGAGTTTTATAGTTTTACATTTTATATTTAGGTCAATGAACCATTCTTACTTAAATTTGGGAAAGGCAAAATTTCTGTGTCAACATTGTTTTCTTTTTATTTTTTGAATGTGAATGTTCAGTTGGTCTAACAACATTTGTTGAAAGGCTATCTTTGCTTCATTGCTTTTGAGTTGACTACTTTGTATAGGTTTATTTATGGACTCTTTATTCCATTATTATATTTATCTATGACTTTGTCAGTATCTCATTGTCTTGATTACTGTAGCCTTATAATAAGTCTTGTGGTCAGGTAATGTCAACTCTCCAAGTTTTTTCTCATTCAACTGTGCTGACTATTCTGGGTCTTTTGCCATTCCACATAAAAATTAGAATCAGTTTGTCCACATCTGCAAAGTAACTTCCTGTGATTTTGATTGGGATATGTTGAATATATATGGAATATATAGATTGTTGGGAATATATATATAGGTGAATATATAGAAAGTTGGGAAATTTTCATATCTTTAACTATAATGAGTCTTCCTTCTCATGACTATGAAATCAAGTTTAGTAAATTTTTGTTTCATTTTGTACTTATGAAATTGTTCACTGTAGGATTCTGGTCTCAGTTCTTTTCCTCTAAAGAGCATTTTGACTTTTGTTTAGTAGTTAACTTTATTAAGGATTTTCTACTTGAATTTGTTTAGGCTTTATTTTACATTTGGATTACAACTTTTTGGAATATCAAGATGCTTTCAATGCTCTTCTAATTTGCCATACCTAATCTCAAAAATTTGTCTCCCCCAGGTTTCTTGGCATAACTTGATTTTATGCCTTTATAAGGAAAGTCTAAAATAAACCTTACTGTAGGTCTTTATGCTTACTCCTTAAGCAAAGTTTTCATGTTATTTCAGCTGGATGACCTGGGTATTAACAAGATATCTTCACTGTGGCTGGCATAGATCACCCATGTCTTCCCATATGCTAATGTCTCTTTTACTCTGAGCTGGATAGCCTTTCCTCTTTGGTTTCTTCACATAGTTTAACCCTAAACATTCACAGACAACTCCTTCACCAAAGACTAATGTGAAACCTCCAATAGACTTTTGTCCTTCAATGCAGATCACTTACCTGTTGTGTGTACATCATAGTTTTTTCCTTTAGCTACTGAGATCTCTGATCTCTGCCTTTTGAGCTTAGTAGAATCACTTGGATTTCAGTTCCATGTCCTCCAGTCTGAAATTGGCCCCAGTCAGATAATTGTTGTCAAAATAAGACTCACATGATGAATTATTTTTTTAATGATTGCAATCTTGTGCTACTTGTTCAATGACTCAATATTTGTGTTCAGTTTTATGGTAATTTTAACTGGTATTGCAAGTCTGGCATCAGCTACTCTTTTATGACAAGAATTGGAAGTTTCTATACTATTTTATTACATTTGTATTAAAATAATATATTATTTTCAAAACCTAACTCATGGCATTGCCTTTTCTGTGATATGTGAGCCAAATTAATCTTATCCAATTAACCTTGATATTTCAAGCAGATATTCAGTTTTTTGGTTGGCCACACCCACAGTATATGGAAGTTCCCAGGCTAGGAGTCGAATCAGAACTGCAACTGCCAGGCTATGCCATATCAATGCCAGATCTGAGCTGCATCTGTAACCTATGCTGCAGCTTGTGGCAATGCAGATCCTTAACCTACTGAGTGAGGCCAGAGACTTATCCTGCCTCCTCATGGATACTAATCATGTTCTTAACCCACTGAGCCAAATTGGGAACTCCAAAAGAAGATATTTATAAATGCTATAGTTGTTTTCACATTTGTCTATTAAAAATACATATTTGGGAATTCCTGCTGTAGCTCAGTGGGTTAGGAACCCAACATAGTGTCCATGAGGATGTGGGTTTGATATCTGGCTTTGCTCAGTGGGTTAAGGATCTGGTGTTGCTGCACGTTGCAGCATAGATCACAGATGTGGCTCAGACCCAGTGTTGCAGTGGCTATGGTGTAGACTGCAGCTGCATCTCTGATTCTGTCCCAGCCTGGGGACTTCCATATGCCTCAGATACAGCTGTAAAAAGATAAAACAAAAGAAAAGGAAAATGATACATATTTTCTTGTCACATCAAGTGACACCCCCACCCATCTATCCATAAAATCGCTCATTTTTCTATACATTTAACTTGCTTCTAGTTAGGCTGAGCTTGATGCCCTACAAAGATATCTTTATTGCTTAAAATCATGCCTTAGTTTAAGGTTTCACTTTGATAAAATTACCCTCTTTTCTCCCTATGCAAATACTAGCCATGCTCTGTTTATTAATTTCCTTCTTCTCTGAAATTTTGTTAATATTTGCTTTTTATACCATATAATCCAACACTTACTTGCTGAAGGAAGGGCTTTTAGCTTTAATGGCCTTTCTCTCCAGAAGACTGACTCCCAAAAATACCAAGGGAAATGCCAGAGAAACACCGATTGTCCAAGACCAGAAACCTTTGTTTCCCCAGACCTATCTTGTTAAACTTTAACTGATAAAACAATCTGGACAAGAAACAGACCTCCTTGGCAAAAAAATTATATATATATATATATTTCCATACTTAGCCTCCCTATATATTCAAACCTCCTGCTGACCCTTGATGCAGTAGCCCAGTCTTGTTCTAAGACTGACTGCTGCCCCTCCTTACCTAATAAAGGTGCTCTGGCTCTGTTGAAATTATCTCCACTTGTTCCCCCCTACAACTGCCCCTTCATTTTCCTTACACTTGCCACTCTATATTACCTTCTGTGGGTTAATTTAGGTTAGTCTTACCTCTTCTACCAGATTTCAAGTTCTTTGAGGGAGACTTCAACCTAGCACAGTGCTGAACCCTATTATGTTAAAAATACACACACACACACACACACATAGGACATGTAACACCTGACAAAAAAAAAGAGAAAATAAATCTTTAGCCATAAACCTTTAAAAATTGATGAAATATGCTGTGAACATCCCCAAAATAAAAAGAGTAAAATGGTTCTCAAAAAAAACAGGCTGTCAAAGGACTACTCTTTAAGGAACTTTGAATATAATTTTGTTCTCTTTTGCAAAGCATTAGAAACCATGGGCATGTAAAATGGCCTCACACATAGTAAACATAGAACTCAGGTCTCTATTTCCATTGGTTGGAAACACTACTCCACTGGTTCTCTCTTACCCAGGAAGCTTAGTAAATTTGCAAGTTACTAAAAAGCACCATGCAGAGATTTCCATTCAGTAGTTTATGAGAGTGCCCAGGGATTTATTTTTACATATTCCCATGTAAGTCTGATGCATGACTTCTACTACCAAAAACAGAGAAAAACTTTGTTTTCTTAAATTTTATTTTATTTTTATTAGAATATGGTTGATTTACAGTGTCATGTCAATTTCTGCTGTACAGCATAGTGACCCAGCCCAATCTCATCTGAAAAACTCTTTCTTGTACTTCCAGAATCAGAAGTTTCAGAAAAGAAACTTTCATATTTTTCTTCTTCCAACACAGTACCATAATAACTACTTCATTATTTGGGGATTGGAAAACAGCTTTTATTTTAAAATATAGAAGAGAGACAATGAAAATTATAATGCAAACATAAATTTTTACTATAAATAATTATTAATTTCTTTAAGACATCCCAGAATTTATGCTACCCTCAATAATTTTGATGGTGTAGAAATAAAATGGAAATTTGACAACTAGTTAAAGAAATAGCCTTTGGAAAAGATTCTGAATATCAATTCTGTATTCATTAGTTTATACTACAACAGTAAACCTTCTTATTCTTATTTTTTATTTTTTATGCATATAATCAACCGTTTCCTTTTTTTACCTGTATCGGAGAAATTGCATTTTTATGTTTTTATGAGGAAATATTAGATTAATTTTATGACAAGTTCTGAAAGTTTGTTCCCTTTCATTATCAATCCTATTTTCTTTATTGCAGAATTATATTTGCAAATAATATTTTTGAGAGGATTCATACAAAAACAGTGAGCTTAGCATAGAATGTTTTCAGATTCGTAGAGAAGACTATTAATTTCAAGAAAATTACTTTCACATTTCCCACTGAATGGCAGAGATAAAGGGCAGTTAATATCAGCAAATGAAATACAGATTTTACATGCCTAAACTAGAAAGAATAAGCATTATTTCTAACTCATTCCTAAATAATATTAACAAAGAGATTGGAAGCTTTTTTTTTTTTTTTTTGCTTTGGGGCTACACCTGCAGCATATGGAGGTTCCCAGGCTAGGGGGTCTAATCAGAGTTACAGCTGCCAGCCTAAGCCACAGCCACAGCAATGCCAGATCCAAGCTGCACCTGTGGCCTACACCACAGCTCACTGCAACACTGAAGCATTAACCCATTGAGCAAGGCCAGGGATTGAAACTGAAACTTCATGGTTCCTAGTCAGATTCATTTCTGCTGCACCACAACAAGAACTCCTGGAAGCTTTTTAAAAAAGATAGTAAGGTAAATTTCAGTTGATAAAAAGTTTAACAACATTTACTGATAGTTATATTAAAATAAGTATATTTTCTGCACGTTTTTGTAGTTATTACTTAGCCAGGGCTCAGATATATACTAGATGTTAATTTCCCAGTGTTTTGATAGAGAATTAAGTCACTGAGGGAAAATTTAAAACAGTGTAGTTTTTATTTTGTTTTTTAAAAAATATTTTATTGAAATATAGTGGATATTGATATATTAATTTCTGCTATATAGCAAGTGATTTAGATATACATAATACATACTTTTTTTCATATTCTTTTCCATTGTGGTTTCTCATATGTTATGGCATATAGTTCCCTGTGCTATACAGCAGAACCTTGTTGTTTATCCATTCTATATATAATAGTTTGGATTTGCTAACCCCAGACTCTTAATCCATACCTCTACCATGACCACCCCCTTTGACAGGCACAAATCTGTTCTCTGTGAGTCTGTTTCTGTTTTGTAGATAAATTCATTCATGTCATCTTTTAGATTCCAGATATAAGTGATATCATATGGTATTTGTCATTCTCTTTCTGACTTAATTCACTTAGTATGATAATCTCTAGGTCCATCCCTGTTGCTGCAGTTCCTACTTTTAAAAATGCATTCAGACTTGATCCCTGTGTTTACAAAAGGATTTTTGGATCCATTTATGCCTCAATACACACAACCTAAGTTTTGAATGATATTCAGTTAATCATCTTGCTTTGTCTTGCAGACCTACAGCCATCATCTTGCTTTTGGGAAGACTGGGAATATTTTGTACCAATTATTTTCTTTCTAAGAAAATTTATTGGAGTATAGTTGATTTACAATGTTGTGTCAATTTCATGTGCACAGCAAAGCTAATCAGTTATACATAAACATGTATACATTTTGTTTCAGATTCTTTTCCCATGTAGGTTATTACAAGGTATTGAATACACATCCCTGTGCTATATATTAGGTCCTTGTTACTTATATATTTTATTTGTAATAGTGTGTATATGTTAATCCCAACCTCCTATTTTATACCTCCCCTCAACACATATACCTGGAGAAAACCATAATTCAGAAAGCTATATCACCCCAATGTTTATTACAGCACCATTTACAATAGTCAAAGCATGGAAGCAACCTAAGAGTTCATCCACAGAGGAATAGATAGAGAAGATGTGGATAGAGAAGATGTGGTGCAATACTATTAAGCCATAAAGAACAAAATAATGCCATTCATGTCAATATCAATCAACCTAGAAATTATCTTTCTAAGTAAGTCAAAGACAAATATCATATAAGGTAATCAATATGTGGAATCTAATAAAAAATGAAACAAAAGAATGTATTCATGAAACAGAAATATTCAAAGATTTTGAAATGAAAAAGTGGTTTTTAAAGAAAAAGCTATTTTCCTTGAGCATTTTCATTTCATTCTAATCATTAATATATTTTATTCAAGAGTCATTATAACAAAAGGATGATAATATAGTATCAAAACTATCAGATTTTATACCTTTAAGACATTTACAACCTTTTGCAATGAGAATTTTTTAAAAAAAACTTTTCAAGTTGGTTTGTTTCCTGTAACATGTTTTCATTGTAATTAAGGAATTTATTAAACCACTGTCAATTAGCTAAATTGATGAGAACATCTGACTGTGAGAAGCTGGATTTCTATAGCTGGGCATGCTAAATGATCATCAGCTCTATTTAAAGCAAGAAAAATAGGCACTAGGTGAAAGCAAGGCACCAACAGAGAAAGAAAACATAAGCAGGCATATGTTAGTACATTCTTAGAAATCACATATTAAATAAAGGTACTTAATTGAATAGCAGAATAGGTTTAAATATTTTTTTTTAAATCCATGAACATATGTTGCATAAGGTACACTTATTTGGTATATGTATTATTGAAAGGGAAAGCTTTCCTATTATACTGAACCTCTGCAAATAAATATGTTAGAGTTAATGGAATTTTTTCTTGTTATTAACATTACTAGAATTTCAGCAATTATTTTTATGTTGTATTGTAAAGTGGTATTTTAATGCTGTATTGCAAATTGGAAAGCTTTCCATGGGAAGACAAAAATGCTTTTAAGGAACTGTAGGCCATATTTTTCATCAAGTAACTATTTTCACATAATATTTTTCACAAACAGAAATGAAGCAATTTAATCAGCATTAGTTGTTTTTTATCCACTATTCAAGATGGTTTGAACTGAACTATCAACTCTCCTCTTTGGTCCCCTTGTGATGGGTGTGCATACTTTTATGAGCCAGCTAGTGAGTTTTAGATTAGTCTGCATTAACAGGGCATGAATAATATAATTAGCTTATATTTATTAAGATTCAACAAGACTGGTGTCCAAGTATGGACTAGAACTAAAAATTGGCCTTGGTGTTTCCATCACAGATAATTAGCTGGAGTGCAATTATTTGAGTAATTTTTTTTTTGCTCTCCTTTTGGGCTTTTACTATACTGAGGTAGTCAATAAAGAACATCTGTATTCCACATGTTCATCATAAATCCTCTCTCACTCCCTTTTCAAGATATGAGAGTGCCAAAATTAAATAAAGTTGTACAATTTTATAGATAGTGGTTAGCTTCACTGGAAAGAATATATTATTTTCCTGCCACTAATATATGTATACACAGAAGAGAGACACACACATACACAGGTAATTGCTTATAGATCAGAAAGTGAGATGGATATATGCACACATGTGTGTGCATGTATGTATGTATAATTGTATTTTCTTGATGTAACCCAAAAGAGCACTCTGATATTTCATTCTTAGGTAGAACTTTATTATGCTTTGTAAGAATTAGTTCATTCCTACTGTGCTCTTCAGTAGCCACTGATTTTTAAATCCCAAAACCAAACCAGGACAGCTCTTAGTGTGATACCTAAAATAAACAAAATACTTGAAGATGAAATCATAAGTGACTACAAAAATACGCAAGTGAAGTAAGCCCATAAATATGAAAAAAGGACTATGGTAGCTACTGAGACAAATACTTCTATACTGAAATTGATTATATGATGAAATGAGCTAAGACTTTATTTTTACTAAATCAAGTGTGATGATGTCAAAAAAGTATTTTCATGAATATACAGAAAATACAAACAATTAATGTAAATTTATAACAATCTATAACACAAATATTGACTATTAATACATTATAAAGAAAAATGCAATGGATATGTTTACTATTTAACATCACAGCCTACTCAGTATGAGTAGGACAACCTTTGTAAGAAAGTAACATGTAAGAAAATATAACCAAGTGATTTGGAATTTTTAGATACAATTCCAAGAGTAATAAAGCTGTGACAGAGCTACTATTCCATTACAGTTCTACTGAGGAGTGAGCTTTCTAAGAAGGAGTTATTCTCCTCCCAGAGACTTTGTCATGTAATTTAAGCAATTTACCACAAGTTGTTAGTCTCAAGTTATTATTACAAATTATATTCTTTGTATAAGATTTTTAAAATTCAGTTAAAATATCTCATGTAAAAAATAAAGCTAATGTAAATAAACCTTAAATTAATATCTCACTTTTGGGTAAATTAAAAAGGCCTTAAAATGCAACTAGATAGCTATGACTTTCCTGAGCAAGTTCTCTAGTACAGAAAAAGCAAGTATCTTCTTTTTGAATATAAAAGCCTCATATACTTAGTGTAGAAAATAAACAAAATATTTTAAAGGGAAAAATCACTCATTATCCCAATTCTCATATAGAAAAACTTCTATATAAATTTCCAGTATTTTCCCAAGAATATTTATCACAACTATGTAGAACTTAGGAGAAGAGTATTGTATTTAATTTTGGAGTGAAAAGAACAATGCTTGGAATTTTAGTTCTGCTATTTACTAGATGAATAAATTTTAGCAAAATATTCAATTTATCATACTTTTCCCCCTACCTACAAAATCAGGAGCGTTTCCTTATTTGATAATTATGAGGTATGAATAAAACAATGCAAGCAATGCACTTATCAAAATGTCAAGTTCATAGAAAATGCTCAAAAAATGTTAGATATTATTATATTAAAATCATCTTAACTATGAAATTTTGATAATGTTCTTTTTAAATAAAACATGCTTTTCTGCTTAAAATCATATTTGGCAGTTTTTCTACTAGTATGGTTCAATAATACCCTGCTGGTTAATTCTCTTGCAAATAGGAACTGTAAAATCCATATTAAATTTTTTAAAATTCTAATTGAAGGACCTATAAAATAGACAAATCAGCACTTGGAAGGAGAAAAGAGCATGTGATCGGATTATCACTTTTTATGGCTGTTAGCCCAACAGCAAGCACATAGTGTAGTTAAAACTCCAGTAGAAAGCCCACAATCTTTTGGGCCTAAGAACAAGGGGCCTGAATTTGGAGCAACTATATACATGGGAGATTGAGAGGGAATCCTGAAACAAAGGTGATTCTGTTTCAGTCTCTAGCCAGCCACTAAAAAAATGAATTCTCAAGACACACTGAAAGCAATGAAGCTAAAAGTAGAACTATACTAATATTTGAAGAGAAAGAATTTGTAGTTTGAGCCTAATCAAGCTAAGTGCCTGACTGAATAAGAATATCAATACTTTTGAGATAATGTAAAAGGATGGAGAATCCTCACACCCTAATATTTTCAGTGTCCAGGAAATAATACATAATATTTTTTTTGCATACAGATAATCATGAAATGGCTATCCAAGTCTCAATAGTAAAAATAAGCAAAACTTATCCAGGATGACCCATAATTTGCAATTAGCAAGCAAGTATTTTACAGCAGCTATTTTATTAACACTAAATGAAGTTAAGGTGAATATGCTAAGAGAAAATAAAAAAAAAATAGAACATCTCAGCAGAGAAAATTAAAAACATAAAAACAAGCAAATATAAATTTTATCATTGATAAAATGATAAAGATATTCAAAATAAGAAATTCACTGAATAGACTTAACAGCTGAATGATGATGAGAATAAAAATATCAACAGATAACCAATTTTAAACTGTCATCATAAAAGGTTGTTAGAAAAGATAATTAGGAACTTGTGGGAAAATATCAAAAGGTCTAACATTTGTGTAATTGTAATCTCAGAATATGTTGAGAGAATGTAAACTGGTAGAGCCACTATGGAAAACAGTTTGGAGATACCTTAGAAATCTATACATAGAACTTCCATATGATACCACAATCCCACTCTTGGGCATATATCGGGACAAAACTCTACTTAAAAGAGACACATGCACCCACGTGTTCATTGCAGCACTACTTACAATAGCCAAGACATGGAAACAACCCAATTGTCCATCAACAGATGATTGGATTAGGAAGATGTGGTATACATACACAATGGAATACTACTCAGCCATAAAAAAGAATGACATAATGCCATTTGCAGCAACATGGATGGAACTAGAAAATCTCATACTGAGTGAAATGAGTCAGAAAGACATATACCATATGATATCACTTATAACTGGAATCTAATATACAGCACAAATTAACCTTTCCATAGAAAAGAAAATCATGGACTTGGAGAATAGACTTGTGGCTGCCTGGGAGGAGAGGGAGGGAGTGGGAGGGACCAGGAGCTTGGGGTTATTGGATACAACTTGGAATGGATTTACAAGGAGATCCTGCTGAATAGCATTGAGAACTATGTCTAGATACCTATATTGCAACAGAACAAAGGGTGGGGGAAAAAGTATACGTGTAAGAGTAACTTGATCCCCATGCTGTACAGTGGAAAAAAATTAAAATAATTAAATAAGAAAAAATAAAAATAAATAAAAAAGAGAGAATGAAGGCAAATACATATTTGACAAAAAATGGATAAAATATTTAAAAATTGATAAAAATAGGATATTGAAAAATCTCAGTGAACTTCAATTAGGATAAATATAAACATAAAGAAATAATATCTCATTTTTGTCTTTTTAGGACCACACCTGCAGCATATGTAAGTTCCCAGGCTAAGCAATGAACTGCAGCTGCAGCTCTTGGTCTATGCCACAGCCACAGCAATGCCACATCCAAGCCATGTCTGTGACCTACATCAGAGATCACTGAAACACCAGATCCCTAACCCAATAAGCAGGGCCAGGGATCAAACCCATGTTCTCACTGATACTAGTCGGGTTTGCTACCACTGAGCCACATATAGAACTAAAAGTTCTATATGTATTAACTCCTAGAAATTATATCCTAACACACTGTAATCAAACTGCTGAAAATCAAAGATAAGGATAAAAGTTTGAAATCAGAGGGGAAAAATCCCAAATAACATATTACATAAAGGGAAAAAATAATTTGAAATATCACTGACTTCTTATCAGAAACAACAGATGCCATAAAACAAAACAAACAAAAAACCAATATCATTAAAAAGTTAAAGAGAAAAACAGTTAATCTCAGAATACTAGACCCAACCAAAAATATACTTTAAGAATGAAGACATTTTCAGATAAAACAAAACTAAAACTGCAAAACCAAAACCAAAAAAATGAATGTTTTTGACTATAGTGGAATGAAAATATAATTGAATCAAAATTACATGAGGAATCAGTAGCAATAAAATATTTAAGAAGTACCCAGATATTTATATATTAAAAAATGAACTTATGAATAATTAATAAAGATATCTCAAAGGAACAAGTGAAATTAGAAGTATTTTTAATGAAAGAAAATAAAGCCTATAACAATTTATGGACTATAGAAAAAAGGGATGCTTAGAGGGAAATTTATGGTTTAATACTTATAGTAGAAAAGAAGAAAGATACAAAATAAATTATCTACATATCTACATTAATAAAAAGTAAAAAAGAAGAAAATTGATAAAATTAAACTCCAAATAAATACAAGGAAATAATAAAGAGCAGAAAATAAAATATGAATTATGTACAAAAAATAGAAAAAAAATCAATAAAAATCAAAATTAATTCTTTGTAAGGATAAGTACAACAGATATATTTCTGTCCAGACTTTGTTGGAAAAATGTAAAAGACACTTTATAAATTACCAATGCCATGCATGTAAGTACATTACTAAAAGTTCTATATGTATTAACATAATATGGGAACATTTACAAAAAGCCATACCAAGATCAATTTTATGACACAGAGATTAAATTTCTACACAGCTTAGAAATTAAAATTATATTTCTTCAAAAATAGAAGTTATCAAATCCATTCAATTATAAATTTTACAAATACCAGCCTTATAGCATTCTAATTGAAAATTTTATTAAAATATTTCCAAACAATAACTCTTGCTCCAAAGAGCTTCCCTGGTGAAGTATTAAATATTTATTGAGGAAACGAAACAAATTTGACAGAAACTCAGAAAATATAGGAGGAAGGAATACTCCCCAACACACATTATGTGGCCAGTATTGCTCTGACACCAAAATCAGACAATGGTATTTCAAAGAAAGAAAACTAAAGACCAATAACTCCCTAACTTATGAATCTATAACATAACATACTCTTACCAAGTGGAATAAGGCAATAAGGTTTAATTGAGGGATTCAAAAATGAATTATCAAGTTAAAATCAAACATTTCACCATACTAACAGAATAATGAACAAGTATATTGTTGTTTTAATAAATATTCAAGATTGAAAAATATAAATTCAAATGAAAACTTTCCAGAAACTAGAAATGAAATGAGAAATCTTCAACTTCATAAAGAGCTCTGAAGAAAAACCTATAGCTAACAAAATATCTAGTGATGAAGACTGAATGCTTTTCCTATGAGATAGAAATAGGGGAGTTCCCGTTGTGGCACAGCGGTTAACGAATCCGACTAGGAACCATGAGGTTGCGGGTTCGGTCCCTGCCCTTGCTCAGTGGGTTAACGATCCGGCATTGCCGTGAGCTGTGGTGTAGGTTGCAGACACGGCTCGGATTCTGTGTTGCTGTGGCTCTGGCGTAGGCCAGTGGCTACAGCTCCGATTGGACCCCTAGCCTGGGAACCTCCATATGCCACGGGAGTGGCCCAAAGATATAGCAAAAAGACAAAAAAAAAAAAAAAAGAAATAGGGATAGAAGAACCCTTTCTAGTTTTCTTTGTCCTTGAAGTCACAGTCAGTGTGATAAAGGAAGAAAAAGGAAGAAAAAATATATGTATATTGTATAGGAAGACTTAACCAGGTTTTATTTGGATAAGAAATGATTGAAAATATAGGAAGTAGTATGTAATCTATAAAAATCTGTGTAATTAATAAGTGAATATTGCAAAGTAAGAATTTACTAAATAAATACATTTAAAATTACATTTTTATGTTCTAACAACAAGGAATTAGAAATGAAAATTTGAAATTATATTATCAGAAGTATTTTTTAAATTTAGTAATAATTTTCAGTAAAATGTATAAAATCTGTGTAATACAAACTAAAAACAATGCTGATAAAATTAGAGAAGACCTAAATAAATGCAGATATAATGTTATATCCATGTATTGGATGTCTAGATATTTTTATAATATTGGTGCTCCCAAATTTACGTATAGATCCAATGAAATCTCAATTAAAAACCTAGCACCAGATTTCCAGTCGTGGCTCAGTGGTTAGGAACCTGACATAGTGTCTGTGAAGATGTAGGTTTGATCCCTGGACTCACTCAGTGGGTTAAGGATCTGGCATTGCTGCAAACTTCAGGGTAGGTTACAGATGCAGCTCAGATCCAGTGTTGTCCTGGCTGTGGTGTAGGCCTTCAACTGAAGTTCTGATTCAATCCCTGGCCCAGGAACTTCCATATGCTGCAGATGTGTCAGTAAAAAGAAAAAAAAAAATCCTAGCATGATTTAGAGGAGAAAATGACAAGCTGTCTCTAATATTTATGTAAGAAAACAATGAACATAGATAGCCAAAATAATCTAAAGAAAAAACAAGTTTGTATAACTTATCTGATTTCAAGATTGAGCCCTGAAGAAGGTCAACATTTAAAAATCAGATATAGCAGAATAAACCTGCCAAGACTACTTAGAGGAAGTGTTCAGAGACTTGGGAGGAAAACTAGGAAAACATAGTGTCAGAGAAGAGAGTGTTTCAAGTGGAAAGAATGGACAACTATGCTAAATTTTGCTAAAAAGTGAAGGTACCTGAGAACTGAAAAAAAAAATCTGTTGGGTTTAGTATCAACTGGACATCACAAGTGATCTGGACAAAATATTTTGGCAAGAACAGTAGATTGAAATAATTTGAGCGAGAGGTAGGGAAAGGGCATTAGCAAATGTAAAGAGAGTTAAAAAATTCTATGAGCCATCCATACTTTTATAAAATATTTTCATAATATATTCATGACGAGGCTGGGCAAAGATTCTCTAAAAGGGACACAAATCATTGATTATAAGGTAAAACTTAATACACTGGAATACAATAACAAAAACTTTAGTTTAGCAAAAGGCATCATTAAGTGATGGAAAGAAAAACCACAAAGTGGGAGGAAGATCTTTTCAAAATTTACTTTTGACAAAAGACTTATATGAGGAAGATACAAGAACTCCAACTCAATGAGGAAAAAAACAGAATCCCAGTTTTTTAATGGACAAAGACATCACAAAAGAGACTATCCAAATAGCTAATAAAAATGAAAATTTATTTACCCAATTGGTAATCAGAGAATGCATATAAAAGCACAATGATATGCCACCACCTATGTACCAGAATGGCAAAATTAAAACTGATATAAAGTTTTGACAATGTTGTGTAACTGGAACTGTTAAGCACTGATGGTGAGGAGTATACTTTGGTACAAATATTTCTAAAACTTTAACAGTATCTTATAAAGCTGATCACATGTATTAGTTGGGGCTTCCATAACTAAGTACCATAGACTGTGTAGCTTAAACAATACAAATTTATTTCTCACAGTTTTGGAGGCTGGGGAGCCCATGATCAAGATATAGCAAGGTAGGTATCGTTTTGATGTTTCTTAACTTTCCTTGTAAGCTGCCAATATCTCACTGTGTGCTCACATGACCTCTGTGCACATTCAGAGGAAATGAGCTTTGATGTTACTTTCTCTTATAAGGACCACAGTCTTATGGTATTAGGGTCCCACTATCATGGCTTCATTTAATATTTATCACTTCTTTACAGAACTTATCTCCAAATGAGTTGCACTGAGGTTACATCTTCGATGTGCATTTGGGCGTGCACATTTATGTTCATAGCAATAATTACATACCATGGGTACTAGCAATTTTACTCAAGTACATACCTATCAGAAATAAATTCAGCACAAAGATAAAAGAATGTTTACAGCAATGCTATTAAACAGACCAAAATTGGAAAGAATCCTAATATCCACCATTAAGAGTGTATAAACAACTTGTGGTACATTTTAATAAAATACTTTTACTCTAATTAGTAAAATATTTAATATTTCAAGCTTAATTTCAAAGGAATAAAACAGACAAAAGTATATACACCTCTTGATTCCATGATATAACAATCAAAACAAGCAAAACAAATGTATAAGTTTTAAAATTTTGGAGAGCTAGAAATGTTCTATTTTTTTAATGTATGTTGTAGTTATCTAAGGATGTTCACTTTATGAAGATTCATCAATTTATATATTTAGCATCTGTATACTTTTCTGTATATATGCTATACTTCAATTAAAAAAAGGTTTATTTTAAAAAGGCACAATAGGGAGTTCCATTGTGGCTCAGCAGTAATGAACCCAGCTAGTATCCATGAGAATACAGGTTTGATCCCTGGCCTCACTCAGTGGGTTAATGATCCAGCATTGCCATGAGCTGTGATGTAGGTCACATATGCAGCTCAGATCTGGTGTTGCTGTGGCTATGATGCAGCTCTAATTCAACCCCTAGCCCTGGAACATCCATATGCTGCAGATATGGTCCTAAAAAGCAAAAAAAAAAAAAAAAAAGCCTCAATGACCACCACACTTTCAATATGAGCTTTTAAAGGAAACTGCTAGTTAGCATTGCTAACATGTGTCCGACTGAGATAAAAGTGACCATTTTCATCATGGGAGTAATAATTTAATAATTCTGTCTGCATCTCCATCATAGGATATTTCATTGGGATTCATTTCTATTCCTAGCACATAGAATAATTTTTAATGTTTTTCAGTCTAAGATATGCGAATAAAAGAATATAAAAAGTTTTAGGTTTTCTTTTTACACTAGTTATTGGAGACCATTTCTTCATTAAACATTCAGGAAGAAAGAATTCTAATACATTTCTGATTGGAATGTAAAATGGTAACATCACTTTGAAAAAGTTTTGCAAAAGCAAACACATTGTGGTATTTAAGTAAGGGTAAATTTTTGTCACATTGCATTATATTGTACACCAAAAATAAGTGAATTAAATTTTATGTGACTATTTTATATGATTTTTTATGTGATTATTTTATTATATCCCTCAATATAGCTGAGGGAAAGTAGTGTCTTCTATCTCTGGTTATGTTACAACTATCAGTATAACTTTATACAAATTATCTGAGATTTATAACTCTAAGGTTCCATTTTTTTACTATGTTGTCATTTAGACAGTACCCCTAATATCTTATAAGTTTAAATGTCTTATCCCCTAAAACTGATAATAAGACTCACAAAAAATTTAATCTATTTCCAGTAATCTATCCAATAAAGGAGAAAATATTTTCAGGCAAAAAAAAATATTATGGGATTTAAAATATTCTTCAAGGATTAGGGGAAGGATCAAGATGGAGGAGGAGTAAGACATCGTGCTCACCTTCTTCCACAAACACATCAAAAAAACACAACTACATGTGGAAAAATTTGCACAGAACATCTATGAAATGCTGGCAGAAGAATGTAAACCTCTAAAAAGAGCAAGAAACTCTTGACATAACTGGGTGGAACTAAAGAAAGAAAAAGAGAGAAAAGGAATCAGGACAGGATTAGTACTCCTGAGAGGGAGCTGTTAAAGTGAAAAGGAGCTCACACTCTGGGAAGCCACAAAACCAACAGGCATATCAGCCAAAGCAGAGGGACCTCAAAGTCACCACTGGATTGAGGAGGACCTTATATCAGCAGTTGGACTGAGGAAGGCAAAGCAGAGTGAGGGCCACACATACTGTCTATACCATCACCCCTGACAGCACATCCTGAGGTGCTGGGGCAGGGGCTGGGCATTGAGGTTCAGGCTCTGGATGTCAGTTCCAGGAAGAGGACTGGGGTTGGTTGTGTGGAGACAGACTGAGGGGCTAGGGAGTGGTGTGCCACAGGCTGGGGAGCAGAATGCCACAGCTGAAGGAAATTGGGAGGAGGTCTGGGCCCACAGGAAAGCAAGGCACCATTGTTGAGGAGGGTAAGAGGAGGAGGGATAGACTGCCATAGGAATCTCTTTCCCTGTGCAGGCGTGAACTCTCAGAGAGTGGGGTGCTCTGGCACAGGCTACAGGTGGTCAGAGGCCACTTGCACTGACTACAGGAGACCAGGCAGCCCTTGTAAGGGTTAAGGCTGGCTGGACACCTCTTGTGTGGGCTAAGGACAGTGAGGGGCTAAGTGCCACCTGGAGCCTCTTGCATGATCTACAGGTGGCATGCACAAACCACAGCAGTCATCTCAGAAACTAGAGGGAGGTATGGCCCTCCACCACTAAGAGTCTGTGAACAGGCTCCACCTGTGGCCCCATTCATCTCAGAGATAGGCAAAAAAGAGGGCACTGCAACCAAGCAACACCCTTTGTTACTCTCACTCCCCTAGGAACACAGCCTCCCTGATGCTGCCACTGCCAAACACTCTAGGTATCACCCACACATGGCTGATCACTGTAACTTCCCAGGACCCTGCAACTAGAAGCAGCCTGTGCAGCACTGCCTGTGTGGGCTAAGCAGGAAGGGGTGCTTCTTGTGTGGTCTACAAGTGGCAGGGACAAACCACCAGTTATCTCTGACTCCAGAGGTGGGTATAGTGTGTCACCACTAGGGGCCCACGAACAGACAGCACTTGTGGCCCCGATCATTTCAGAAGGCAACACAGAGGAGGACATTGTTGACCAAAAACCAATCATTGTGGCTCTCGCTACCCAGGGAACTCACACACACTGCCACTGCTGCTGCCAAATGTTCCAGGCACTGCCTAAATCTGCCTGAGGTTCATTACTAATTCCCAGGGCCCTGCAACTAGGAGCAGCCTGTGTTGCCTTCCTGCAGGTCCTTGCTATTGTCAAGAGCCCAGTGACCAGGCAGTGACTACTAACCCCGCCCATTGCCTCCTCCCTGAAAACACACTCAGCACCCTGGAGATAATAGCCTGTTCGCACCAAAGAAAGAGAAGGCAAATACCCAAACTCCCATGCCAAAAATAGAGAGTAACCCCCCACAAAATACAAAGGAGTGCACTTACATAGAAATAGCCCTCCAAGAATACAGTAGTTGGTTTCTCTAAACGCACAGAAAAAAAGAAAAATATAAGTGAAATGAAGAAGCTCAAGAACCAATCCCAGTTAAAAGAATAGGAGAAATCACCTGAAGCAAAAAACAACAAAACAGCCCTTTGCAGTCATTAAGAAACTGAGTTCAAAAGGGAGAGTGAAAATACTGAAGGAATTAGGGGTGAATATGAAAGAATTAAGAGCAGAAATAAATAGTGATGCAATTACTTTAGAAAGGAACTAGGAAATATTATAAGAAACCAATAAAATTATTTTGCAGAGACTCAAGACTGAGTAAAAGTCACTGAAGAGCAGAACGAATAATGCTGAGAAAAAAATTAGTGACTTGGAAGATGTAATATTGGAAATCATCCAATCAGGACAAAAGATAGAAAATCAAATAAAAAAACATGAAAGCAATATAAGAGGCCTATGGGATAATATAAAGTGGACAATCTACACATAATAGGAATTCCAGAAGGAAAAGAAAAAATAAAAGGAGTTTGAAAAATATTTCAAGAAATTATGTCTGAAAACTTTCCAAATCTAAAGAAAAGAGATATCAAGATACAGGAAGCACAGAGGGCCCCAAACAAGCTGAACCCAAACAAACCCACACCAAAACATACCATAATATAAATGTAAAAAGTTAAAAATAAAGACAGGATTCTAAAGTCAGCAAGAGAAACAAAAAGCATTAATTATAAGGGAACACAGATAAGGCTATCTGTTAATCTCTCTACAGAAACACTATAGTCCAGAAGAGAGTGGCAAGATACATCCAAAGTTCTAAAATGGAAAACTGTGAAGCCTAGAATACTCTACCCAGGAAGAATATCATTTAACATAGAAGGAGAAATAACAAATTTCTCCAACAAACAAAAGTTAAAAGAGTACAACAATACTAAACCCATTCTAAAAGAAATAATGAAAGGGATTCTCTAAATAAAAAAGAAGTGATTAGAAATAGGATGGAGGAAATCACAATTGAAAAGCAGTCAGTTAAACAAGCCAGTATAGAGATCTAAAAGGAAAAAAATTCCTATTGCAAAAGTGACAAAAAGTACAAGAAATAGCAAAAGGACAAATATGAAGATGTTAAGAAAGGACTTCAAAATCACAGACTATGGGGAATGAAAATAAGAAAACAGAGTGGTTTTTATTTAATAATGTGTTTGAGCCTATATGACTATGAGGCTGAAGCAAGTAGATATAGGAAGGTGTTAACATACTTAAAAAAGGGCAAGCACAAATCAAAACCAAACACTACATTCACAAAAACTAAAAAAAAAAAAAAAAAAAGACACAAGCATAAAATAAAGGGAAATCACCCAACCAAAAAAGAAAAGGAACAAAGGTGAAAAATACAATCAACTGGAAAACAAGGTTTGAAATGGCATTAGATACATATCTACCAATAATTACCTTAAATGTCAATGGATTGAATGCTCCAATCTAAAGACACAGAGTGGCAGATTGGATAAAAAGGAAAAACCTACAATCTGATGTCTACAAGAGACCCACACTAGGGCAAAGTTCACATATAGATTGAAAGTGAGGGAATGGGGAAAGATATTTCATGTCAATGGAAATGACAGGAAACAGGAGTTGCAATACTCATATCAGACAAATTAGACTTTAAAATGAAGGCCATGGAGTTCCCATGATGGCGCAGCAGAAACAAATCTGACTAGGAACCATGAGGTTGCGGGTTCAATCCCTGTCCTTGCTCAGTGGGTTAAGGATCCGGCATTGCCATGAGCTGTGGTGCAGGTCACAGATGCAGCTCATATCTGGCATTACTGTGGCTCTGGTGTAGGCTGGCAGCTGTAGCTCTGATTAGACTCCTAGCCTGGGAACCTCTATATGCCTCAGGAGCATCCCCCCAAAAAAGACAAAAGAAAATAATAAAATAAAATAAAATGAAGGCCATAAAGATAGACAAAGAAGTACACTATTTAATGGTAAAAGGATCCATTCAAGAAGAGGATATTACAATCATCAATATATATGCCCCTAATATAGGAGCACCCAGATATCTACAGCAAATACTAACACACATAAAAGGAAAAAATGATGGGAATATAATGAGGCTAGGAAACTTTAGCACCCCACACACATAAAAGGAAAGGTCCTCTAGATAGAAATTCAATAAGGCAACAGAGATCCTAAACGACACAATAGAAAATTTACTCTTAATTGACATTTTCAGAACATTACTTCTTCCCCAAAATTGAGAATATAAATTATTTTCAAGTGTCCATGGAACATTCTCATGGGTGACCATATACTGGTGCAGAAAACTGACCTGTACAAATGTAAGAGTATAGAAATTATTTCAAAGTATCTTCTCTGACCAAAATGGCATGAAACCAGCAATCAACCACAGGTAAAAAAATGAGAAAAAAAAAAAAACTGGCAACATGGACACTAAACAACATGCTACTAAAAAAAAAAAAACACAGAGTCAAAGAGGCAATCAAAAAAGAAATTTAAAAATACCTCAAGACAAATGATAATGAAAACACTACCATTCACAATCTATGGGATGCCATAAAAGCAGTGCTCAGAGGGAAGTTCATAGCAATACAGGCCATCCTGAAAAGAGAAGAAAATTCTCAAATCAACATCTTAACCCATCACCTAAAAGAATTAGAAAAAGAAGAACAAACAAAACCTAAAGTCAGTAGAAGGAAGGAAAACATAAAGACCAGAGAGGAAATCAATAAAATAGAGATTCAGAAAACAATAGAAAAAATCAATAAAACCAAGAGCTGGTTCTTTGAAAATTGGTAAACAAAATTGACAATCCTCTGACCAGACTCCCCAAGAAGAGAAGAGAAAAAACCCAAATAAACAAAATAAGAAATGAAAAATGTGAAAACAAAAAATAAAAACAAAAACAAAACATAAGAATACTGTGAACAATTATATGCAAACAAATTTGACAACCTAGAAGAAATGGACAACATTCTAGATAGAGCCTAACACCCTGCCAAAACAGAATCAAGAAGAAAGAGATCAACTGAACAGACCAATGACTAGCAATGAAATTGAATATATAATAAAAACACTCTCTACAAACAAAACCCCAGTACCAGATGGCTTCACTGGGGAATTCTACCAAAAATACAAATAGGAACTAATACCTATACTGCTTAAACTTTGCTAAAAGGTTAAAGAAGAAGGAACACTCCCAAAGACATACTATGACGCCACAATTACCCTAATACCAAAATCAAAGATACCACCAAAAAAGAAAATTATATCTTTGATGAATATAGATGCAAATATCCTCAAGAATATTTTAGCCAATTGAATCCAACAACATATAAAAAAGATCATACACCATGACGAAGTGGCATTCATCATAGGTTCACAAGGATGGTTCAACATATACAAAGCAATCAACGTCATACACCACATTAAGGAAAGAAAAGTCAAAAACCACATGATCATCTCAATAGATGAAAAAAAAAGCATTAGAGAAAGTCCAACATCCATTCATGATAAAAACTCTTACCAAAGTGGGTATAGAGGAAACATATCTTAACATAATATAAGCCATTTATGACAAAACCACAGCAAATATAATGCTCAGTGGAGAAAAGCTGAAATCCTTCCCACTAAAATCTGGAACAGGACAAGGATGCCCACTCTCACCACTGTGATTCAACATAGTATTGGAAGTCCTAGCCACAGCAATCAGACAAACAAAAGAAATAAAAGTCATCCAAATAGGAAGAGAAGAGGTAAAATTGCCACTCTATGCAGATGACATACCACTATATACAGAAAACCATAAGGACTCAACCCAAAAACTACTCAAAGTTATCAACAATTTTAGCAAAGTAACAGGATATAAGATTAACATTCAAAAATCAGTCACAATTCTGTATACTCACAATGAAGAAAAGGAATACAAAAATACAATTCCTTCTAAAGTTACATGACCAAAAATTAAAAACCTATAATAAACCTCAACAAAGAGGTGAAAGACTTATATGGTGAGAACCATAAAACATTAATCAAAGAAATCAAAGAGGATTTAAAAAATTGGAGATATTCCATGCTCCTGAGCTAGAAAAATTAATATTGCAAAAACGGCCATACTATCCCAAGCAATCTACAGATTCATTGCAATCCCTATCAAATTATCCATTACAATTTTCACAGAATTGCAACAAACCATCCCAAAATTTATATGGAACCATAAGTGACCCAGAATTGCCAAAGCAATCCTGAGGGACAAAAACCAAGCAGGAGGCATCGCTCTCCTAGTCTTCAGGCAATATCACAAAGCCAAAGTAATCAAGGCAATGCAATACTGGTACCAAAACAGACATACAGACCAATGGAACATAACAGAAAACCCAGAAGTAAACTCAGACACCTATGGTCAACTTATCTTTTACAAAGGAGGCAAGAACATAAAATAGGAAAAATACCATCTTTTCAGCAAGTAGTGTTTGGAAAACTGGACAGCTGCATGTAAATCAATGAAACTGGAACACACCCTCACACCATGCCCAAAAATAAACTCAAAATGGCTTAAAAAATTAAACTTAGGACAAGACACCATCAAACTCCTAAAAGAGAACATAGGCAAAACATTCTCGGACATCAACGTTACAAATATTTTCTTAAATCAGTCTCCCAAGGCAACAGCAATCAAAGCAAAAATAAACCAATGGGACCTAATCAAACTGACAAGCTTTTGCACAGCAAAGGAAACCATAACAAAAACAAAAAGACAACCTATGGAATTGGATAAAATAATTTCAAACAATGCAACTGACAAGCGTTTAATCTCTAAAGTATACAAACAACTTATACAACTCAACAGCAAAAAACCAACAACCCAATTAAAAAAATGGACAAAAAACCTAAATAGATATTTGCCAGAAGATATACAGATGGCCAAGAGGCACATGAAAAAAAATGCTCAACATCACTAATTATTAGAGAAATGCAAATCAAAACTTCTATGAGGTACCACCTCACACAGGTCAGAATGGCCATTATTAATAAGTCCACAAATAACAAATGTTGGAGAGGGTGTGGAGACAAGGGAACCTTCCTGCACTGTTGGTGGGAATATAAATTGGTACAATCAGGATGGAAAACTGTATGGAGATACCTTAGAAAACTATACATAGAACTACCATATGACCCAGCAATCCCACTTTTGGGCATATATCCAGACAAAACTTTCCTTGAAAAAGACACATGCACCCACATGTTAGTTGTAGCACTACTCATAGTAGCCAAGACATGGAAACAACCTAAATGTCCATTGACAGATGAATGGATGAAGAAGATGTGGTGTATAAACACAATGTAATACTACTCAACCATTAAAAATTACAAAATGCCATTTGCAGGAACATGGTTGGATCTAGAAACTCTCATGCTAAGTGAGGTAAGTCAGAAAGAGAAAGACAAATACCATATGATATCACTTATATCTGGAATCTCTTAGATGGCGCAAATGAACCTTTCCATAGAAAAGAAACTCATGGACCTGGAGAACAGACTTGTGGTTGCCAAGGGGGAGGAGGAGGGAGTGGGATGGACTTGGAGTCTGTGGTTAATACATGCAAACTATCACATTTGGAGTGGACAAGCAATGAGATCCTGCTGTATAGCACAAGGAACTATATCTAGTCACTTATGATGAAACATGGAGGATAATGTGAGAAAAAGAATGAATATATATGTGTGACTGGGTCACTTTGCTGTACAGTAGAAAATTGACAGAACACTGTAAACCAACTATAATTGAAAAATAAAAATCATTAATAAAGTAAAATAAAATACTCCCCAAAGAAGGAATCTCATCTTTGACAAACAAGGATGAATGAACCACTTGAATCACATAACTTTACGAAGTTTTCTTAAACTACCTCACAATCAAATGAAAATATTTTAAAACAGGTTGACACTCCAGTTAAATATAGTGTACCTGCACTGAAAATAGATGGAAGGGTAATTTTTGTTAAAGGTTACTGATGTGTGTATGTTTTATTTCATAATTTCCACCTTATAATTTTTCTTTTTACATACATATTTTTAGTACATTTATAATGAAGAGGAAAAGATAGGTTGTTTTTTTTTTACAACTTAGTCCCATATTTTGTATCTTAATAATACAGATATAGCTTGGTTAATCCCATGATTTGTTTTATTAATATTAGAAGTAATATTTCTTGGTAGTATCCACGTGTCCAACAACCTACCTAATGAAACTTACACTATTTTAGTTAACAGAAAATTCTCTCATTTTTGTGCTCTATATTACTCAATAAATCTTATAAAAAGATGCTGACATTGAGTTATTTTCTATTAAGTAAAACAAGGTTCAATGAATTCTTCAGAGCTAGTTTTGCTTTTCTGTTTGGATGGAGAAGATTGATATTGCATAGCCTTAATCTTTTTAAATAATATTGTGACCTAAATCTAATTGTTTTGCACTTCATTTTATTTGTATTTATTATCATTTTGACAGGTTTGTGACAGTAAACTACAATATATATTTTCCAAACATGTTGTAAAGTTGAAGAAACTTATTTTTAAAAGTAAAATATAAATACTACTTAAAAGAAAAAAAACTTGTGAGAAAAGCCATATTTTCTTAATTACTTTGAAATGTAGCATTAAAATGTTGTATAGCAAAGGGAACTGAACCCAATATTCTGTGATGGTCTATATAAGAAAAAAATCTGAAAAAGAGTGGATGTGTGTTTATGTATAACGGAGTCACTTTGTAGTACAGCAGAAATTATCACAATATTATAAATAAACTATACTTTAATAAAATTTTAAAAACTGAAAAAAGTAAGATAACTTCAAGGTAATAAACTCTGAATGTTAATCTTCCCTTTGAATATTAGTTTATCTCTAAAGCAAATAAAATATAATACTTCTAAATTTTTGTAGTATGCTTTATATGTGAATTTTCTGTCTTAATATTTTTATTTGCTCCTTTTTTCCACTTGTCATTTTCTGTCTTTTGTCCAAAGTATCAATAAATACTTTTAATTCTAACTCTTCTCATTAAAGCTGACTCTGTGCTTTATAGAAGAGATACCATTCTGTGAGTGATATTCATTTTGATATGTTTTGAATAGTAGCCCAAATTCATATTTTCAGTCTGAATCTAGTTATTTTAAGAATTAATATAGAAATATCTAAGCCTGAGGTTAACAATTGACTCTATCTACAGCCACTCCACTTCAATTAGTTCAAAATACTATCAATAAAGCCATCTTTTTCACACCCTCTTTCAACACTTCATTGACTCTCAACCATCCTTTTTTTTAATAATTCAATGAATTGTATATATTTCTAGCTGTACAACCATCATCACAACCTGATTTTAGAATATTTCCATCCCAAACCACCAGTTCACCCCTCCCTTCCAACCATCCTTTGCATTAGGGATATATTATTCATATTAGTTACAAGGTATTCCTATTGCATTATCTACATATGTTAATAGGCTTCAAGTCCCCTTCAAGGATATTAAATGCAAAAGCCTCTGGTCGCTGTCTCATTTCAATGCCCCTTACCCCACCTTGAACAACCTGGGCTTTTCACTCCCCACTAGGGATGAAATGTCACCCATTCCTCACCCCACCTGTATATAACCTGTTCCCCATGCAAATTAGGTATCCTGCCCCAAACCAATCAGAATATCAAATATGCTCCATACAGAGATCAAACAACACTTAGCCCTTACACTTGGCATAGAGGGCTGGGGCAGGAGAAATCAGGTTTCCACTCAGATCCAGGTGTGGGGATATTAAAAACAATTGCAAAGCAAAGCAGGCCTTCTTTTTTTTACCTGTGCGAGTCTTTCTCTCTCTCACACACACACTCTGAAAATGTACTTTCACTTTAATAAATTTGTAAAACGCTTGCCGTTTCAATGCTATGGCAGGGCAGGGACTGAAGAAAATGCAATTTTATCATTCTGGAACAAATTATATCACAATAATGGTGCCATGTAACTCGGATGAAGATAGGAATCCCCGCTTCCTAGAGGGATCTGCCGTGGAGAATCATCTGCTCTGTTTTCCATCTATGATGCACTATGCATGGGAGGGGGTGCAAAGGGGAGGTACTGGGATTATTTAGCACTGCCCTTGCTGACGCTGCCTCATCTGCCTCTGTTGCTGAGCCACGTCTGCCCACCTTGGAGCAGGCGGGCCAGGGACCAGGCCTCGGTGGTCTGGAGCCTCTGTTGCCGTTGGGCCCAGCCCATAGGAGGAGGAGGAGGAGAAACTTCCCTAGGCTGCCCCAAATTTTGGGTAAGTGGACTAAGGTTTTGTTCAGACACAGTTTTCGTAGACAGAGAAGAAAAGCAGCAGTTTCTTTAAAACAGCTCAGGAGAGGCAGTTTCCTCAAGGTTTGAGGCAAAGTGACAGTAACAGAAAGAGAAGGCTGGGCAGAAGTAAGGTGGAATCCTCACCCACTTTACATGACAGTTACTAAGGCTTTAGGGCCTTTGGAATACATCAGGGTGTAGCCCTGACCAAAATTTGTCAGTTGCTCCCATAGCAATTCATCTGTTCACAGAGGGTTCTGGAAGAAGGAGCAGGGAGAGAGAAAGAGGAGAAAGAAAGAGAGAAAGAAAGAAAAGAAAGAAGGAAAAGAAAGAAGGAAGGAAGGAAGGAAGGAAGGAAGGAAGGAAGGAAGGAAGGAAGGAAGGAAGGAAGGAAAGAAAGAAAGAAAGGAAAAGTAAAGAAAGAAAGAAAGAAAGAAAGAAAGAAAGAAAGAAAGAAAGAAAGAAAGAAAGAAAAAGAAGGAAGGAAGGAAGGAAGGAAGGAAGGAAGGAAGGAAGGAAGGAAGGAAGAAAAGAGCAAAGGGAGGGAGGGAAGAAGGAAGGAAAGCAAAGCAAATGCAAATGGCAGTTGCAGACAGGCTAGGTAGTTTTAATTTGTCTGGAGATGGGTGGAACTCCTGCTGAGCTTTCCTCAGCTGGGAGGAGTAGGATGGGGGAAAGGAATGGACTGCTGTCAGACATCCCCAGGCTCAGTGATTAAAGAATCCGACTAGGAACCATGATGTTGCGGGTTCGGCCCCTGCCCTTCAGTGGGTTGACGATCCGGATCCGGCGTTGGGGTGAGCTGTGGTGTAGGTTGCAGACGCGGCTCGGATCCTGCGTTGCTGTGGCTCTGGCGTAGGCCGGTGGCTACAGCTCCGATTCACCCCCTGGCCTGGGAACCACAGCAGTGAGGAACTCCCAAAAAGTACATGCTTTTAAAAAAAAAATATTGGTATTTATGTTTACCCATCTACAGAGTCCAAATATAAAAGACAGTTCATGGCTACTTAAAAAGGTAGGATGAGTGTTTTGAGTAAAAAAGTATGAGGATAAAAATAAGCTGGCACAGAATTTGGATTTGGTCTCTGTTAAAATGAAGTTTTCTTAGAATGCCGCCTTTGGTAATGAATTGTGAATTCTTTTGCCTTTACGTGACTTCTATTTACATTCAACACTTTTTGTTGCTTCAGTTGAGTAAGTAAGTATTATTTCACAATGATCTATGGGTCTATTTGAGCAAGTGCTTTAAAATTTTTGATGCTTTTAACAAACTTTCCAAATGTCAAATTTTGGTTACAGTTCCTCTGACTTCTAGCTAACTTGAGGTGTTTCAGAAGTCACCCGAGGCATCTCAGAAAAATATTAAGCTAACTGGGACTACTTTACAGATTAAATCAAGGAAATATCATCAAATAAAAGATATGGCACATGTAGGTAAATTTTATTCCACTTCTATGTCAAATTAACCTCCGATGGCCAAGAGATGCCATCCTTAAGTCCTTATAACATGGCAGCAGTCTCCTGTTAAATAGAGGAAAATAAAATGGGTAAACAATAGCCAGGGCAATGAGAAATCCAAGAGAGCTGCTTGGCTTATCCTGGCTCCCTGGCAAACATATTTTTTTTTTCACTAATGATTTTTATTTTTTCCATTATAGCTGGTTTGCAGTGTTCTGTCAATTTTCTACTGTACAGCAAGGTGAGCCAGTCACACAGGTATGCATTCTTTTTCCTCACAATATCATGCTCCATCATAAGTGACTAGACATAGTTCCCATTGCTATACAGCAGGATCTCATTGCTTATCCATTCCGAAGGAAATAGTTTGCATCTATTAACCCCAAATTCCCAGTCCATCCCACTCCATACCCCTCTCTCTTGGAAACCACAAACCTATTCTCCATGTCCATGATTTTCTTTTCTGTGGAAAGGTTCATTTGGGTCATATATTAGATTACAGATATAAGCGATATCATATGGTATTTGTCTTTCTCTTTTTGACTTACCTCACTTAGCATGAGAGTCTCTAGTTCCATCCATGTTGCTGCAAATGGCATTATTTTGTTCTTTTTTATGGCTGAGTAGTAGTCCATTCTGTATATGTACCACGTCTTCTTCATCCATTCATCTGTCAATGGACCTTTAGGTTGTTTCCATGTCTTGGCTATTGTGAACAGTGCTGCAATAAACATGTGGGTGCATGTGTCTCTTTCAAGGAAAGTTTTGTCCAGATATATGCTCAAGAGTCGGATTGCAGGGTCATATGGTAGTTCTGTGTATAGATTTCTAAGGTACCTCCAAACTTTTCTCCACAGTGGTTGTACCTGCTTATATTCCCACCAATGTTGCAGGAGGGTTCCCTTTTCTCTACACCCCCTCCAGCACTTGTTATTTGTGGACATATTAATGATGGCCATTCTGACTGGTGTGAGGTGGTATCTCATGGTAGTTTTGATTTGCATTTCTCTAATAATCAGGGACGTTGAGCATTTTTTCATGTGCTTGTTGGCCACCTGTACATCTTCTTTGGAGATATATCTATTCAGGTCTTTTGCCCATTTTTTCGATTGGGTTGTTGGCTTTTTGCTGTTGAGTTGTATAAATTCTTTGTATACTTTAGAGATTAAGCCCTTGTCAGTTACATCATTTGAAATTATTTTCTCCCATTCTGTAGATTGTCTTTTTGGTTTTTGTTTGTTTGTTTGTTTTGATGGTTTCCTTTGCTGTGTGTAAGCGTGTCACTTTGATTAGGTCCCATTGGTTTATTTTTGCTTTTATTTCTGTTGCTTTGGGAGACTGACCTGAGAAAACATTTGTATGGTTAATAACAGACAATGTTTTGCCTATGTTCTCGTCCAGGAGTCTGATGGTATCTTGTCTTACACTTATGTCTTTAAGCCATTTTGAGTTTGTTTTTGTGCATTGTGTGAGGGTTTGTTCCAGTTTCATTGATTTACATGTGGCTGACCAGTTTTCCCAACACTATTTGCTGAAAACATTGTGTTTTTCCCATTTTATATTCTTGCCTCCTTTGTTGAAGATAAATTGACCATAGGTGTCTGGGTTTATTTCTGGGTTCTCTATTATGTTCCATTGCTCTCTATGTCTGTTTTGGTACCAGTACCACAGTCTCTTGATACGCAGCTTTGTAATATTGCCTAAATTCTGGGGGAGTGATGCCTCCTGCTTGGTTTTTGTTCCTCAGGATTGGTTTGGCAATTCTGGGTCTTTTGTGGTTCCATATAAATTTTTGGATTGTTTGCTCTACTTCTGTGAAAAATGTTATGGGTAATTTAATAGGGATTTCATTGAGGCTGTAGATTGCTTTGGGTAGTATGGTCATTTTTACAACATTAATTTTCCCAACCCAGGAGCATAGAATATCTTTCCATTTCTTTGAATCCTCTTTAATTTCCTTGATTAATGTGTATAGTATCATGTCATCTGCATAAAGTGACAATTTTACCTCTTCTCTTACAATTTGGATACTTTTTTGTCTGATTGCTGTGGCTAGGACTTCCAATACTATGTTGAATAACAGTGGTGAGAATGGGCATCCTTTTCTTGTTCCAGATTTTAGTGAGAAGTATTTCAGCTTTTCTCCATTGAGTATTATATTTGCTGTGGGTTTGTCATGAATGGCTTTTATTATGTTAAGATATGTTTCCTCTATACCCACTTTGGTAAGAGTTGGACTTTGTCTAATGATTTTTCTGCAACTATTGAGATGATCATTTGGTTTTTGACTTTTCTTTTGTTAATGTGGTGTGTGACATTGATTGCTTTGTGTATGTTGAACTCTCCTTGTGAACCTATGGTGAATGCCACTTGGTCATGGTGTATGATCTTTTCTACACATTGTTGGATTCAGTTGACTAAAATTTTGTTGAGAATTTTTGCATCTATATTCATCAGATATTGATCAGTGGTTTTCTTTTTTGGTGGTATCTTTGTCTGGTTTTGGAATTAGGGTGATGGCAGCTTTATAAAATATTTTTGGCAGTGTTCCTTCTTCTTCAACCATTTGGGAAAATTTAAGGAGATTGGGTTTAATTTCCTCTTTGTATGTTTTTTAGAACTCCCCCGTGAAGCCATCTGGTCCTGGACTTTTATTTGTAAGGTGGTGTTTTTGTTACATATTCAATTTCATTTCTAGTGATAACTCTGTGCAGTTGATCTATTTCTTTTTGATTCAGTATTCACAGGATATACATCTCTAGAAAGATGTCCATTTCTTTTAGGTTGTCAAATTTGTTGGCATATAATTGTGCATAGTATTCTCTTATTTTTTTTTTGTATTTCTGCAGTATCCATTTTGAAAATAAAAAAAAGAAAATAAAAAAATCCATTTTGATTTTTCCTTTTTCATTTCTTTTTTGTAGCCTTTATTTTTTTATTATTCAAATGAATTTATCACATCTGTAGTTGTATAATGATCATAACAATCCATTTTTACAGGGTTTCCATCCCATACCCCAGCACATCCCCCCACCCCCCAAATTGTCTCCTCCGGAGACCATAAGTTTTTCAATGCCTGTGAGTCCTTTTTCATTTCTTAATTTGTTTATTTGGATTTTTTTTTCTCTCCTCTTCTTGGTTAGTCTAACCAGAGAATTGCCAATTTTGTTAACCCTTTCAAAGGACCAGCTCTTTGTTTTATTCACTTTTTCTATTATTTTGTGAATCTCTATTTTACTGATTTCCTTTCTGATCTTTATGATTTCCTTCCTTCTGTTGACTTTAGGTTTCATTTGTTCTTCTTTTTCTAACTGATTTAGGTTATGGGTTAAGCTTTTAATTTGAGATTTTTCTTCTTTTTTGAGGAAGGCGTGTATTGTTATGAATTTCCCTCTGAGCACTGCTTTTGTGGCATCCCACAGATTTTGAGTGGTTGTGTCTTCATTATCATTTGTCTCCAAATATTTTTAAATGTCCTTCTTGATTTCCTCATTGACCCATTGGTTTTTTAGTAGCATGTTGTTTACTCCCTATGTAGTTCGTTTTTTGTCATTTCTTTTCCTGTGGTTGATTTCTAGTTTCATACTTGAAATAATTTCTATACTCTTAAATTTGTTGAGGTTAGCCTGTGCCTCAGTATGTGATTGATCCTAGAGGATGTTCCATGTGCACTTGAGAAAAATGTATATTCTGATTTTTTTAAGTCTCACTTTTCTATTGTGTCATTTAGGATCTCTGTTGCCTTGTTGATTTTCTGTCTAGAGAATCTATCCATTGATGTGAGTGGGGTTTTAAAGTCTCCTACTATGATTGCATTCCCATCTATTTCTCCTTTTATGTCTGTTAGTATTTGCTGTAAGTATCTGAGTGCTCCTATATCTGGGGCATATATGTTGACGATTGTAACATCCTTTTCTTGAATGGATCTTTTTACCATTAAATAGTGTTCTTCTTTGTCTTTCTTTATGGCCTTCATTTTAAAGTCTATTTTGTCTGTTAGGAGTATCACAACTCCTGTTTTCCTGTCTTGTCCATTGGCATCAAATATCTTTTCAAATCCCCTTACTTACAATCTATATGTGTCTTTTGCTCTAAGGTGAGTCTTTTGTAGGCAGCGGATTGTATGTTTTTTTTTTTTTTTATCCAATCTGGCACTCTGTGTCTTTTGATTGGAGCATTCAGTCCATTGACATTTAAGGTAACTTTTGATAGATATGTGTCTATTGCCATTTTAAACCTTGTTTCCAGTGGAGTCTATGTTTATCCTTTCTTCCTTTCTTTTTTTGGTTGGATGATTTCCATTTATTTTATGCATGATTACTTTTCTTTTTAGCTTTTGTGAATGGAATGTTTGGTTTTGATTTGTGGTTGCCCTGTTTTTTAAGTATGCTAAACCCTTCCTGTATCTGCTTGCTTTAGTTGAATAGTCATATAAGCTGAAACACATTATTAAAAAAAGTATATTTCTTTTTTTTTAAATCATTTATTATTATTTTTTTCCCACTGTATAGCAAGGGGGTCAGGTTATCCTTACATGTATACATTACAATTACATTTTTCCCCCACCCTTTCTTCTGTTGCAACATGAGTATCTAGACAAAGTTCTCAATGCTATTCAGCAGAATCTCCTTGTAAATCTATTCTAAGTTGTGTCTGATAAGCCCAAGCTCCCGATCCCTCCCACTCCCTCCCCCTCCCATCAGGCAGCCACAAGTCTCTTCTCCAAGTCCATGATTTTCTTTTCTGAGGAGATGTTCATTTGTGCTGGATATTAGATTCAAGTTATGAGTGATATCATATGGTATTTGTCTTTGTCTTTCTGGCTCATTTCACTCAGGATGAGAGTCTCTAGCTCCATCCATGTTGCTGCAAATGGCATTATGTCATTCTTTTTTATGGCTGAGTAGTATTCCATTGTGTATATATACCACATCTTCCCAATCCAATCATCTGTCGATGAACATTTGGGTTGTTTCCATGTCTTGGCTATTGTGAATAGTGCTGCAATGAACATGCGGGTGCACGTGTCTCTTTTAAGTAGAGTTTTGTCCGGATAGATGCCCAAGAGTGGGATTGCAGGGTCATATGGAAGTTCTATGGATAGATTTCTAAGGTATCTCCAAACTGTTCTCCATAGTGGCTGTACCAGTTGACATTCCCACCAACAGTGCAGGAGGGTTCCCTTTTCTCCACAGCCCCTCCAGCACTTGTTATTTGTGGATTTATTAATGATGGCCATTCTGACTGGTGTGAGGTGATATCTCATGGTAGTTTTGATTTGCATTTCTCTTATAATCAGTGATGTTGAGCATTTTTTCATGTGTTTGTTGGCCATCTGTATATCTTCTTTGGAGAAATGTTTATTCAGGTCTTTTGCCCATTTTTCCATTGATTGATTGGTTTTTTTTCTGTTGGGTTGTATAAGTTGCTTCTATATTCTAGAGATTAAGCCCTTGTCGGTTGCATCATTTGAAACTGTTTTCTCCCATTCTGTAAGTTGTCTTTTTGTTTTCTTTTGGGTTTCCTTTGCTGTGCAAAATCTCGTCAGTTCGATTAGGTCCCATGGGTTTATTTTTGCTCTGATTTCTATTGCTTTGGGAGAGTGACCTGAGAAGATATTCATGATGTTGAAGTCAGAGAGTGTTTTGCCTATGTTTTCTTCTAGGAGTTTGATGGTGTCCTGTGGTATATTTAAGTCTTTCAGCCATTTGGAGTGTATTTTTGTGCATGGTGTGAGGGTGTGTTCTAGTTTCATTGCTTTGCATGCAGCTGTCCAGATTTCCCAGCAATGCTTGCTGAATAGACTTTCTTTTTCCCATTTTATGTTCTTGCCTCCCTTGTCAAAAATTAATTGACCATAGGTGTCAGGGTTTATTTCCGGGTTCTCTATTCTGTTCCAATAGTCTGTCTGTCTGTTTTGATACCAGTACCACACTGTTTTGATGACTCCCAAAGACATTCTATGATGCCACCATCACCCTCATTCCAAAACCAGACAGAGATATCACCAAAAAAGAAAACTGTCACCCAATATCATTGATGAATATAGATGCAAAAATTCTCAACAAAATCTTAGCCAACCGAATCCAACAACATATCCAGAAAATTATACACCATGACCAGGTTGGGTTCATCCCATGTTCACAAGGATGGTTCAACATACACAAATCAATCAGCATCATACACCACATTAACAAAAGAAAAGTCAAAAATCATATGATCATCTCAATAGACGCAGAAAAAGCATTTGACAAAGTCCAACATCCATTCATGATCAAGACCCTCGCCAAAGTGGGTATAGAGGGAACATTCCTGAATATAATCAAAGCCATTTATGAGAAACCCACAGCAAATATAATCCTCAATGGGGAAAAACTGAAAGCCTTCTCACTCCAATCTGGAACAAGACAGGGATGCCCACTCTCACCACTGCTCTTCAACATAGTTTTGGAAGTCCTAGCCACAGCAATTAGGCAAACAAAAGAAATAAAAGGCATCCATATAGGAAGAGAAGAGATCAAACTGTCACTGTATGCAGATGACATGATACTATACATAGAAAACCCTAAGGACTCAACCCAAAAACTACTTGAACTGATTAATCAAAGTAGCAGGATATAAGATTAACATTCAGAAGTCCGTTGCATTTCTGTATACCAGCAATGAAATATTAGAAAAGGAATACAAAGATATAATACCTTTTAAAATTGCACCTCACAAAATCAAATACCTCGGAATACACCTGACCGAGGAGGTAAAGGACCTATATGCTGAGAACTATAAAACTTTAATCAAAGAAATCAAAGAAGATGTAAAGAAATGGAAAGATATTCCATGTTCCTGGATTGGGAAAATCAATATTGTAAAAATGGCCATACTACCCAAAGCAATCTACAGATTCAATGCAATCCCTATCAAATTACCCAGGACATTTTTCACAGAACTAGAACAAACAATCCAAACATTTATATGGAACCACAAAAGACCCAGAATCGCCAAAGCAATCCTGAGGAACAAAACCCAAGCAGGAGGCATCACTCTCCCAGACTTCAAGAAATACTACAAAGCCACAGTCATCAAAAAAAGTATATTTCTTACTTTCATTCCCCACATTCTATGATTTTGAAGTCCTTTAACATCTTCCTTTTTGTCCTTTTGCTGTTCCTTGTGTTTATCATCACCTTTAAGTAGGTGATGATCCTATTTTAGATCTGTATGCTGGCTTATTTAAATGATTGATTTCCAGTTGTGGTTTCTTCCATCCTACTTCTTCCTACTACATTTTTATTTAGAGAAGCCCTTTCAATATTTCTTTTAGAATTGGTTTAGTATTATTGTACTCTTTTAGCTTTGGTTTGTTGGAGAAATTGTTTATTTCACCTTCTATTTTAAATGATATACTTGCTGGATAGAGTATTGTAGGTTGCAATTTTTTTTCCTTTTAGAATTTTAAATATATCTTGCCTTCCCTTCTAGCCTGTTTTTTCTTAGAAAAATCAGCCAAGAGCCTTATGGGAATTCCCTTATAATTAATGCTTTGCTTTTCTCTTGCTGCCTTTAGAATCCTCTCTTTATCTTTAACTTTTGCCACTTTTATTATAATATGTCTTGTTGTGGGCCTATTTGGGTTCAACTTGTTTGAGGTCCTCTGTGCTTCCTGTATCTTGATGTCAGCATCCTTTAGATTTAGAAAGTTTTCAGCCATATTTTCTTCAAATATATTTCAATCCCCTTTTCTTTTTCTTCTCCTTCTGGATTCCTATAATGCATAGATTGGCCCACTTTATATTATCCCATAGATCCTTTATATTGGACTTGTGTTTTTCCATTTGGTTTTCTGTTTGCTGTCCTAACTGGTGGATTTCCATTATTCTATCTTCCACATCACTAATTCATTCCTCTGTTATATTCATTCTGCTCTTTGATGCCTTTAGCTCAGTTTGCATCTCTGCAAAAGTATTTTATAAATTTTCTCTTCCTCCTTATATTTTCTAGTTCCTTTCTAAAGAAATTTGTATTACTGTACATATCTTCTCCTAATTTCTTGATTTTCAGCCTTAATTCCTTCAGTATTTTCACTATCTGACTTCTTAATTCAATGTTTGTCAGACTGCAGAGGTCTGTTTCATTGTTTGTTTCTTTGGGTGAATCCTCCTGTTCCTTTAACTGGGAATGGTTTCTGCACTTCTTTATCTTGCTTATGTTTTTCTTTTTCTGTGAGTTTAGGGAAGCCAAACTGTAGTCTTGGAGGGCTATTTCTATGCAAGGGCACCCCTTTATATTTTGTGGTGGGTTACTATTTATTTTTGATGTGGGAGTTTGGATATATGTTGTTTCTTTCTTTGGTGTGAGCAGGCTGTTATCCCCAGGGTGCTGAGTGTGTTTCCAGGGAGAAGGAGGCAATGTGTAGGGTTAGAAGTCTGTGCATGGTATCTGGACTCTTAACAGCAGAAAGTACCTGCAGGAAGGTGGCACAGGCTACTTCTTGTTGCAGGGCCCTGGGAAGTGGTAATGACCTTAGGCACATTTTCAAGGTGCCCAGAGCATTTGGCAGTGGCAGCAGCAGGGTGTGTGAGTTCCCAGGGGATTGAGAACAGCAACAGGTACGGTTCGATTGCAATGCCCTCCTCTGAGGTGACTGGAGCCATAAGTGGTGCCTGTTCAGGGACCTCTAGTGGTAGCAGGACATGCCCGCCTCTGGAGTCAGTGATAACTGCAGTGGTTTGCTTGCCCCTGCCACCTGCAGACCACACAAGAAGCACCTCATCTTGCTTAGTCCCCACAGGAGGTGCTATACCAGCTTCTAGTTGTAGGTTTCTGGGAAGGGACAGTGATCAAGCCTCTGGGCACTGCCCAGAACATTTAACAGTGGCATAAATAGGGTAGGTGTGCTCTCAGGGGAGCGAGAGCAATGACAAGTGGTGTTCTATTACAATGTCCTCCTCTGTGGTGCCGTCTGAGGTGGTTGGGGCTGCAGGTGGTTCTTGTTCTGGGATCTCCAGTGGCAATGGGCCATGCCTGTCTCTGGAGTCAGAGATAACTGTGGTGGTTTGCCCCCACCACCTGCAGACCATGCAAGAAACACACCATCCCACTTAGCCCATGCTGTTCCTAGTTGTAGAGTCTTGGGAAGGGATAGTGACCAAGCATCTGGGCACTGCCCAGATTGTTTGACAATGGCAGCTGCAGGGTAATTGGAGCCCACTCACAGTCCCCCAGTTGTCACAGGCCACACCTCCCTCTGGCCTCCAAGACAACTGCTGTGGTCTTTCCCTGCTGCCTGTAGATCATGCAAAAGGCACCATGTCACACTTAGCCCTCCCCTGCCTTTAGCCAACATAAGAGGTTCCCAGCCACCTGTAGCCTGCATAAGAAGTGCCCAATCTCCTGTAGCTCAAGCAAGTGGCTTTTTGCCACCCATAGCCTGCACCCGAGGTGCCTGGCCTTCTGAGAGCCCATGTGTGTGTAAGGAGATTACTATGGTGGTCCACCCCTCCTCCTCTTGCCCTCCCCAACAATGGCACCTTGCTTCTTTTGTGGGCCCAGACCTTTTTCCAGGTTTCCTCTGCCTTGGCATTCCACTCCCCAGCCCATAGCACACTGCTACCCTGCCCATGGCACATGGCTCCTTAGCCTCTCAGGCCATCCCCACATAGTCAATCCTAGTCCTCTCCCTGGCACTGACCTCTGGAGCCTAAATCTCAGTGCTCAGCCCCTGCCCAAGCATCTCAGGCTGTGGTATCCAGGGCAGTGGTGCAGATGATCTGTGCAGCTCTCACTCTACTTTGCCCTCCTCAGTCCAGCTGCTGCAGTTTTCTCGGCAACTTCAAAGTCCCTCCATCTCAGCTGATCTCCTGGTCAGTTAGGTGGCTTCCCAGGATGCGGGTTCCTTTTCACTTTCACAGCTCCCTCTCAGGAATGCTAGTCCCAGCCTGAATAATTCTCTCTCTTTTTTCTTTTTTTCTACCCAGTTATGTCAAGAGTTTCTTGCCGTTTTTGGAGGTTGAAGTTCTTCTGCCAGCATTCTGTAGATGTTCTGTGTAAGTCATTTTACCTGTATATGTGTCTTTTTGATGTTTGTGGGTGAAGGTGAGAGCGATGTTTTACTCCTTTGCCATCTTTATCCTTCTCTCCATAATTCCTATTTGATGGATTAAAGCTTTCCTGACAATAGGGCTGATTCCCTCACAAAAATTATTACACATGTGTGCTTTCCAATTGGGGTATACTTTCTATAATCTCCAATAATGAAGGTACCTGCATCACTAGAAAATTTGTGTAAGCCTTAAAAATATTTTTTCACAGACTTATTAAAATTATCATTGTTACTATCATCAGGCAGAATCAACAAAACTAATGAAAAATTGACTTGTACAGAACAAAATTAACTACATGAGATAAAAACTGCTAAGTATGATTATAATTTTTAGAAATTTCACTTGACATATTACTGGCTTTTGATCTTTATTTTTCAGGTATAAAAACCTTTTCCTTCCCTTGGAGTTTCCATCGTGGCTCAGTGGTTAATGAACCTGACTAGCATCCATAAGGATGCAGGTTCGATCCTTGGCCTTGCTCAGTGTGTTCAGGATCTGGCATTGCCATGAGCTGTGGTGTAGGTCACAGACTCGGCTGGGATCCTGCCTTGCTGTGGCTGTGGTGTAGGCTGGCAGCTATATCTCTGATTTGACCCCTAGCCTGGGAACCTCCATATGCCACAGGTGCAGCCCTATTAAAAAAAAAAACAAAAAAAACCCAAAACTTTTCCCTTCAAGTTACTTAATGAACAGCAACAATTTGGTAATTTACAAGTGTGGGTAAAATTAAAACGTTTTTCTTTTTTCTCTGCCTGGTCCCTCAAAAAATTAGAGACTTCTGGGTTCTGCAGCCTTATTAGGTAAATAAAAACTGTCTCTTGAAATGTAAATAATGCCTGCTCTGACGCTGACCATAAATATAAATTTTCTTCTAAGGTTTAGAATAGTTTAGTGTTTACTGTCTAAAACTCACCCCCAAATAGTTGTTTGCTGCTCTGTTACATTGTTGTAAAATTTAACCAATTTATCAAGAAAATTCTAGGCATGTTTCAGAGGCTGCTTGCTATAATCTATGTCTGGGTGAATGTCAAATGCCATATGATAACCAGGGGCTATACATACTGGAAAAGTATGATTTAAAAGTCTGTCTCCAACCTAGATAAAAGGTTTTATTTCAGGTATTCTTAAGTGCCTCATGCACAAACAAATTGAAAATTAACTCTTAAATTTATGATTCTTACTTAAGAAGGGCCCCTGAATGGGACTGGTCTAGAGAGAGAGCTACTAAATTCAAATTCACCTTAAAATAAGGTTTGAATAAGAGAAAAAGGAAAACAACAATGCCAGGACAAAAGAAGACTAACTCAGAAGTATACAGTTATCCCAATATTGCCAGACCTGACTGAATCGTTATTTTTCTTCTTGGTTTCTTTTCGTTTTACATGCAAATCAAATGTTTTCTGTCGTGGACACAATCCTATGGGAATTTTAAAAATCAATCCAATTGTTGAGTTTGTAGTCAATTACCTACAACTAGTACTTCTGATTTATCTTGGTGGGTTTCTTCCCTCCAGAGCTCTTATAAGCTGGCACTTTGCTAATTTATTTCAAGAAAACTATAATTCTGTCCAGTCCACTGTTGATATCACTATGGAGAAAGCCAGTATATAATTTTCCTTAATATAAAGAATAAATAAAGCCAGGTGAACTGGGATATACTGGGTTGCATTTGGTAAAAGCTCCTGACTTAATTCCTATTTATAAGTTTTACTAATACTAAAAACTATACTATTTTCTATTAACTGCTTTTACAAAATTGTTATTTCTTACATTTTCAAATGTGTATTGAGTCTCTGAAATAATATAGAGTTATATATGATATCAGTGTAACTCCAGGTATGAGAAAATGCAACAAGAAGGAATAATTTCCTGGCCCATAACAGACCAGTAAGACAGGTGGTCTAGAGACTTTTTGCTACTGTTAATAAGGCATGGTTCAGTAATAGTACATTGAATGGCCTGTCAATGAAACCATTACCAGACCTCGGAATAAGCATTCTTAAACCATCAGACAAAATGGTTATGAAATGCTTCCCAAAACCATGGTCGAATTTATTACAATGGGGGAACCCTGTGAAATGGAGGTTGGCACCTGCCATCTGCCTCTATACGGATTGAATCATGAAATGCTGCAGCTGCTGACCCTCAATATCTCCTGAAAGAAGTTCAGGGTCAAAATCAAGAATGAGGCACTCTGTGCTTTGGGAAAAGTTTACAGTACAGACCTTCAGATATTTAGATATTTTCGGGTAAGGATTTTTAATGAGCCCAAATTCTTGCATCTTCTCATATCTAGATGTCATTAAGAGTGATATCTGCTTTAGACATTTAGGAGAAGAATAAAATTAAAAAACAAAATGGAATAGCTGTGGTTCATATATCCAAGGTAATACCAGATAATATTTTGGGAATAATTTTAGGCAAATGCTTGTATTGCTAAGAACTTAAGGTTTATACACACTTGATGCCATCAGCCATTCTCAAAACAACATCAGCTGGTAGCTGGGAGCTGCAACTTTATATTTTCAAGGTCCCCTCACATAACAACAGAAAGATAAAAACATATAATGACTAATAGTACCTGCTATTTATATGTTAATATCACATCAATAGTTAAAACCTACTTAGATAAAACTAGACAACTATCTGTCTATGAGTCTCCTCAAAATGCCAGGTCCAGATATGGTTTCAGGCCCATTCTTTAAAAAATGAGATGTCTTTTGTCTATTAACATTCAAACTGACACTTCTTCAATTATTTCTGTAAGGATCTGTTACACTTACATTAAATATATAACTGCACTAAGTGGCTTCATTACTTTACAATAATTCCCATACTGATCTTTGGCCTCATCTTTTAATCTGCTTGTTCAGGTTGCTTCTTCTAGAATACAACAAACAAGACTCCAAACAATAATTAGATGCAGATATCAACCAGTCAACATCCCAATGACTTTAGAACAAGACATCATATGGAACCACACCTCCCTCTTCAGGAATGCCCTCTCTGTTAGAGAGCAGGCAAAGGGAACCCAGAGCCCTACAATGCCCCCATTCAGAAGGATGCAACTAGAGTGGTCGTCAGCCCTTTTACCTTATAATCTTGGTTCTCAGATGCTGTAGACGGAAATAGACATGTAGTTAGACATGAACAGGGTGTTCAAAGGGGCCAAAGACTTGGCCCTCAAGAAAAAAGGGGGCATTACTATTAAGGTAGAATTTGTTCCAGAAAGATAGAATTGCAGTTCCCTCAGTCCCCACCCTGCCTTAGCAAAGCATTGAAATGTCATGCATTTTACAAATTTATTAAAGCGAAAGTATTTTCAGACAGAGAGTGCACATGTGCTCACGCACATGCGTGGATAAAAAAGTGGACCTGCTTTGCTTTACAATTGTTTTTATATCCCCATGCCCAGACCTGAGTGGAAACCCAATTTATCCTGCCCCAACCCTCTATGCCATGTGTAAGGGCTGAGTATTGTTTGATCTCTCTATGTTGCATATTTGATATTCTGATTGGTTTGGGGCAGGATACCTTATTTGCAAGGGAAACAGGTTATATAGAAGTGGAGTGAGGAATGGGTGACACTCTATCCCTAGTAAGGAGTGAAACGCACAGTTTGCTCAAGATGGGAGAAGGGGCATTACAATGAGACAAGACCAGAGGCTTTGGTGTTTAATCTCCCTGGAGACATGAAGCCTGTAACACATTTAAGTGAGATCATACAGTATTTCCCCTTTTCTGATTCACTTATTTCACTTATAATGCCCTCAAGGACCACCCATGTTGTAAAAAATGGCAAAATCTCATTCTATTATAGCCAAATAGTATTCTATTGTGTGTGTGTTTAGATATATAGAATTAAATATAGATATTATTTATCCATTCATCCATATATGGACACTTAAATTGTTCCATATCTTGGCTATTTTAAATAATGCTGCAATACACATGGGTATGTGTATTTCTTTTTGAATTATTGCTTTCATTTTCTTTGAATGAATACCCAAGAGTGGAATTGGAGGATTATATAGTAGTTCTATTTTTAACTTTTTGAAGAACTTCCATACTTGTTTTCATAGTACTGTACCAATGTACATTTCCACTAACAGTGCACAAGGGTTCTCGTTTCTCCACATCCTCACCATCACTTATTAGCTAATGTGTTTTTATAGTGGCCATTTTTGCAAATGTGAGATAATATCTCATTGTGGTTTTGATTTTGATTTCTTTAATGATTAGCAATGTTAATTATATAGTCATGTACCTGTTGGCTACCTATATGCCTTCTTTGGGAAAATGTCTATTCAGACCCTCAGCCCATTTGTTTTAATTGTTTGAGGATTTTGGTGTTGAGTTTTGTGAGTTCTTTATATATTTTATATATTAACTTCTTATCAGATACATGATTTGCAAATATTTTCTCCCATTCAGTAGGTTGCCTTTCCACTTTTGTTGATGATTTATTTTGATGTGCAGAAGATTTTTGGTTTGATGTAGCTCTACCTGTTTATATTTGGTTTTGTTCCTGTTTGCTTTTGGTGTCAAATACAAAAAATCACCAAAGCCAATGTTAAGGAAATTTCTCTATATGTTTTCTTTTAAGAGTTTTATGATTTCAGGTCTTATGTTTAAGCTTTATTCAATTTAGGGTTAATTTTGGGAATGATGTGAGATTGAAATCCAATTTCATTCTCCTGCATATGGTTATTTGCTTTTCCAAACACCATTTATTTAAGGGACTTTACTTTTACCACTGAATATCCTTGGATCCTGTATTAAATATTAATTATTGTATATTTGGGTAATGTTTTATGAGCTCTCTACTCTGTCCTAATGGTCCATGTGTCTACATTTTTGTCATTACCACAAGGTTTTTGTGTGTGTGTGGGTTTTTTGGCCTTTTTTTTTTTCTAGAGCTGCTCCCACGGCCTATGGAGGTTCCCAGGCTAGAGGTCTAATCAGAGCTGTTGCTGCCAGCCACAGCCACAGCCACAGCCACAGCAACACCAGATTCAAGTCACATCTGCAACCTACACCCAGCTCACGGCAGTGCTGGATCCTTAACCCACTGAGCAAGGCCAGGGATTGAACCCGCAACCTCATGGTTCCTAGTCGGATTCGTTAACCACTGTGACAAGATGGGAACTCCCACAAGGTTTTGAATACTATAGCTTTATATAGTGCTTTTAAATTTGAAAGTTTTATCCCTCCAGGTTTATTCTTTTTTCTTAGGATTACCTTGAACATTCAGGATGTTTTGTGACTCGGTACAAAATTGGGGACGGTTTGACTATTTCTGCGAAAATGTCACTGGAATTTTAACAGAAGTTGCATTAGATATGTATATTTCTTTGTGTAGTATTGACATTTAACAATATTAATTCTTCTGATACAAGAATACAGGATACTTTTCCATTTGCGTCTTCTCTTTTTCCTAGTCTAGGTAAATTTTCATCAATGTTGTTTTTCTTTCCAATTGATTTTTTTCAATTGTCTGTTTGTCCCAGTTTATATGTTTCCACTCTGAATTTGCTATTTTTTTCTTTGCTAACTTTGGACTTAGTTTATTCTTTTTGTAATTTCCCAAGATATAAAGTTATGTTATTTATTTGAGACCTTTCTTTTTTATTAATGTAGGTGTTTATCACTATAAACATCCCTCTTGGAACTGTTTTTGCCTCATTCCTTAAGTTTTGGTTTGTTGTATTGCCATTTTCATTTCTTTCCAGATATTTTTTTCATTTTTCATTTGATTTATTCTGTGGTTGCTCAGAAGCATGTTTTTAGTTTTTTTGATTCTTTTTATATTTATTTATTTATCTTTAAAAATTTATTGAAGTATAGTTGATTTACAATTCTGTGTTAGTTTCAGTTATACAGCAAAGTGAATCAGTTATACATATACAGTCATTCTTTTTAATATTTTTTACCATATAAGTTATTGCAAAATATTGAAAAGGGTTCCTTGTGATACATAGTAGGCCCTTGTTAATTCCGTATTTTATTTAGAGTAGTGTGTGTAGGTTAATCACAAACCCTAATTTATCCCTACTCTTCACATTTCCCTTCTAGTAAGATATGTTTGATTTCATACAACATACAGTTTTTCATACAGTTTTTTCTGTTTTGTAAATGAGCTCATTTGTATGATTTTTTTGTCTTTTTAGGGCCACATCCATTGCATATGGAGGTTCCCAGGCTAGGGGTCAAATCAGAGCTGTAGCCACTGACTTATACCACAGCCACAGTAATGCCAAAGCTGTGTCTGTGATCTACACCAGAGCTCATGGCAATGCCAATTCCTTAACCCACTGATCAAGGCCAGGGATTGAATCTGTGTCCTCATGGATACTAGTCAGATTCATTTCAGCTGAACCATGACAGGAACTCCCATTTGTATAATTTTTATTATATTCCACATGTAAGTGATATATGATATTTTCCTTTCTCTGTCTTACTTAAAAACTGTGTTTTGATGAGGATTAAATTGGATCTATAGATTGCTTTGGGTAGTATTGAAATTTTAACATATATTAATTCTACAATCCTATTTTTAATAGCATCAAAAATATTTAGTTATAAATTTAACCAAAGAGGAGGAAGGAGACAAGATGGTGGAGAAGAAAGAATTGAGCTCCCTTCCTTTCACAAAAACACCTGAATCACAACTAACTACTGATAAACCATTAAAAAAAACCCTGGAAATTACAAAAAAAAAGATATTCTATAACCAAATACAAAGAAGCCCCGATGAGAAGAATGGGTGGGGCACTTTTGTGATATAAACAAATCCTATACCCACCCGTTGGGTGACCCACAAATTGGAAAATAACTATATTACAGAGGATCTCCCAAAGGAGTGGGGGTTTTGAACCCTATGTAAGTTTCCCCAGCCTGGGGATCTGTCATTGAGAGGAGAAGACCAGAGAGCATTTGGCTTTTTAGGCCAGTGGGGCTTGAGTGCAGGAGCTCCACAGAACTTGGGGAAAGAGATACTCCACTCTTGGAGGGTGCACATAATATTTTAAATGTACTGGGAGCCAGGGAAAATCAGTGACTCCATGGGAAGCTTGCCAACATACCTATGGGTCTTTGGGGCTCTCCTGAGGAGACAGGGGTCAGCTGTGGCTCACTGTGGGGGAAGGACACAGGAGACAGAGGCCCAAGGTAATAATCATTGGCATGAGCTCTCCTGGAGGCCACCACTTTGTGAACGAGTCCTGGTCCCACTCAGAAGCCTGTACATTTCAATGCTGGGACACTTAAGGCCAAACAACTAACAGGGTAGGAACACAGACCCACTCATCATCTGATAGGAAGCCTAAAGTCTTCCTCAGCACACAGCCACCTTTAAATACACCCTTTAACACAGCCCTGCTCACTAGAGGGCCAAGAGTCACTCCAAACATTAGTGGGCAGGTACCAATCTCTCCCAGCAGGAAGCCTGCATGAGCCTCTGGATCAACTTCAACAGACACCAGAAGAGGGGCTAGAACCTTGCAGCCTGTGGAAAGGAGACCACAAATACAGAAAGTTAGACAAAATGAGATGGCAGGGAATTATGCTCCAAATGAAGAAAAAAGACAAAACCCCAAGAGACCAACTAAGTGAAGTGGAAATTGGCAATATACCTGAAAAAGAATTCAGAATAATGATAGTAAAGAAGATCCAGGTACCACCTCACACTGGTCAGAATGACCATCATTAACAACTGTAAAAATAACAATGCTGGAGGGGATGTGGAGAAAAGAGAACCCTCCTTCACTGTTGGGAATGAAAAATCTGTGCAACTACTATAGAAAACAGTATGGAATTTCCTCAGAAAATTAATATAGAAATACCAGATGATCCAACAATCCCACTGTTGGGCATATATCTGGAAAAAACTTTCCTTGAAAAAGATACATGCACCTATATGTTCATTGCAGCATTATTCACAATAGATGAGACATGGAAACAATCTAATGTCCATCAGTAGATGAATAGATTAAGAAGATGTTGTACATATATATAATGGACTACTACTCAGCCATAAAAATGACAAAATAATGCCATTTCCATCAACACGGATGCAACTAGATATTCTCATACCAGTGAATTAACTCAGAAAGAGAAAGATAAATACCATATGATATCAATTATATCTGGAATCTAAAATATGGCACAAATGATCCTATCTACAAAACAGAAATAAATCACAGACATGGAAAGCAGAGTTATGTTTGCCAGTGGGGAGAGTGGAGGGAGTGGGACGGACAGGGAGTTTGGGGCTGGTAGACGCAAACTATTACATTTAGAATGCATAAGCAACAGTGTCCTACTGTAGAGTCCAGGGAACTATGTCCAATAACTTGGGTTAGAACATGATGAAAGATAGTATGAAAGAAATGTTTCACTGGGTCAATTTGATGGTATAGCAGAAATTGAAGGAACCTAGTAAATCCACCATACTTCAATAAATTTTTTTAAAAGAAGATCCAAGCTCTTGGGGGGAAAAAATGGAGGCACAGAAAAAGGAAATACAGGAAATATTTAACAAAGAGCCAGAAGATTTAAAGAACAAACAGAGATGAACAATCTAATAACTGAAATTAAAAGTACACTAGGAGGAATCAATAGAAGAATACATGGAAGCAGAAGAACAATAAGTAAGCTAGAAGACAGATGAATGGAAATCACTACCACAGAATAGAATAAAGAAAAAAGAATGGAAAGAGATAAGGACAGTCTAAGAGAATTCTGGAACAACATTAAAGGCATCAACATTCATATTATAGTGGTCCTAGAAGGCAAAGAGAGAGGGAAAGGGACAGAGAAAGTATTTGAAAAGATAGTAGCCAAAAAATCTGTAACATGTGAAAGAAAAAAATCACTCAAGTGCAGGAAGTGCAGAGATTCCCATATAGGATAAACACAATTAGGAATAAAAGGAAACACATGTTAATCAAATTGAAATTGAAGACAAAGTGAAAATATTAAAAGAAAACAGGGAAGGCATTCCCCCTGTGGCTCATTGATAATTAACTTGACTAGTATCCATGAGGATGTGGATCTGATTTTTCACTTGACTCATTGGATTAAGATCCTGCATTGTTGTGGCTATGGCTTAAGCTGGCAGCTACAGCTCCAATTTGATTCCTAGCCTGGGAACTTTCATATGCTGCAGGTGTGTACCTAAAAGGAAAAAAAAGGAAAAGAAAAAGAAAATAGAGACAATAAATGAATAACATAAAAGGAATTCCCAAAAGGTTACCAGCGGATTTTTTAGCAGAAACTCTACAGTCCAGAAAAGAGTGGCATGGAATGATATATTTAAAGTGATGAAAGGGAAGAACCTACAACCAAGAATACAATAGTCAACAAGGCTCTTGTTCAGACTTGATGGTGAAATAAAAAGCTTTACAGACAAGCAAAAGCTAATAGAATCCAGCAACACCAAACCAGCTTTACAACAAATGCTGAACGAACTTCTCTAGGAGGGAAAGAAAAAGCCACAACTAGAAACAAGAAAATTACAAATGGGAAACCTCATCAATAAAGGCAGACATACAATAAATGTAGGAAATCATCCACACACAAATATGATATTAAAATAAACAATCACGAGAAGAGAGTACAAATGCAGGATATTGGGAAAGCATTTGAAATTAAAAGACCAGCAACTTAAAACAATCTTGTGTATATATAGACACCTATATCAAGACTTCATGGTAACCACAAACCAAAAATCTACAGTAGATACACAAACATGAAAAATCATTCCAAACAAAACACTAAAGATAGTCATCAAACCACGGAGAAGAAAACAAAAGAAGAAGGGTAGATAAAAGATCAACACAAACAAATCCAAAACAATTAACAAAATGGCAGTAAGAACATACATATCAAAAGTTACCTTAAATATAAATGGACTAAATGTTCCAACCAAAGGAAATGGACTGGCTAAATGGATACAAAACCAAGACGCCTATATATGGTGTCTACAAGAGATCCACTTCATATTTAGAGACATATACAGACTGAAAGTGGGGCGATCTAAAATATTATTCCAAGCAAGTGAAAATCAAAATAAAGCTGGAGCAGCAATACTCATATTAGAAAATTAGACTTTAAAATAAATACAGTTATAAGAGACAAAGAAGGACACTGCATAATGATTATGGGATCAATCTAAGAAGAAGATATAAGAATTGTAAATATATATGCAAAAACATAGGGGAACCTCAATATAGAAGGGAAATACTGACACCCATAAAAGGAGAAATTGACAATAAAACAATAATAGTGGGAAACTTTAACACCCCACTTACATCAATGCACTGATTATCCAGAAAGAAAATCAATACAGAAATTCAGGCCGTAAATGACACAGTAGCTCTGATATAGACTTAATTGATATATATATATATATATACAACTTTATATCTGAAGGCAGGAGTATACATTTTCCTCTCAAGTGCACATGGAATTTTCTCCAGGATATATCACATGCTTACTGGGTCACAAAGAAAGCCTTGTTAAATTTAAGAAAATTGAAATCATATCAAGTATCTTTTCTGGCCAAAATGCTATGAGATTAGAAATCAATTTCAAGGAAAAAAAAGTATAAGAAAAATATATACAAGCTAAATAATATGTTATCAATCAGCCAATGGGTGACTGAAAAATATTAAGAGGAAATTAAAAAATACCTAGAGACAAAAACTAAAGCATGGTGATTCAAAACCTATGAGGTGCGACAAAAGTTCTAAGAAGAAAGTTTATGGCAATACAATCTTATCTCGGGAAATAAGAAAAATATCAAATAAACAACCTAACCTTATACCTAAAGCAACTAGAGAAAGAAGAACAAACAAAACCCAAAGTTAGTAGAAGAAAAGACATTATAAAAATAAGATCAGAAATAAAACAGAGATGAAGAAAAACAATAGAAAAGATAAATGAAACTAAAAACAGGTCTTTGAAAAGATTAACAAAACTGATAAACCTTTAGCAAGGTGCATCAAGAAAAAGAGGGAGAGGGCTCAAAATCAATAAAATTAGAAATACAAAGAAGTTACAGTTGTCACCACAGAAATTCGAAGGATCATAAGAGACTAAGCAAATATATGCCAGTAAAATGGACTACCAAGAAGAAATGGACAGATTCTTACAAAGGTACAACCTTCCAAGACTGAACCAGGAAGGAATAGAAAATACAAAAAGACCACAAGTAACTGACATTGAAACTTTGATTTAAAAACTTAAAAAAAAAGAAGCAATAGCCCAGGACCACAGAGCTTCACAGACAAAGTCTACCAAATATTTGGCGAAGAGTTAACATAAATCCTACTGAAACTCTTCCCAAAAACTGCATAGGAAGAAAAGCTCCAAAGCGCATTCTGTGAGCCTACCTACCATGACCCTGATACCACAACCAGGCAATGATGTCACAAAGAAGAAAATTACAGGTCAATATGACTGATGAACATAGAAGTAAAATTCTTCAACAGAATACTAGGGAACTGAATCTAACAATACATTAAAAGGATCATACATCCCAATCAAGTGGGATTTATCCCAGAGATGAGAAGATTCTTCAATACCCAGAAATCAATCAGTGTGATACATCACATTAACAAACTGAAGAATAAAATTCATATGGATATCTAAATATATGCAGAAAAATATATTGACAAAATTCAACACCAATTTATGTTAAAAAAATCTCCAGAAAGTGGGCATAGAGAGAATATACCTCAACATAATAAAAGCCCAGGACCTGATGTCTTCACAGATGAATTCTATCAGGCATTTAGAGAAGTGTTAACAACTATCTTTCTGAAACTCTTCCACAAAAAATTGCAGAGAAAGGAACACACCCAAGCACATTTTATGAGGCCACCATCAACAGATATTAAAACCAGACAAAAACATCACAAAAAGAAAACTATAGGCCAATATCATTTATAAACACAGATGCAAATATCTACAACAAAATATTAGAAATATGAATACAATAGTACATTAAAAGGATGATACACCATGATCAAGAGGGATCTATCCCAGGAATGCAAGGACTCTTCCATATCCACAAATCAATCACTGTGACACACCACATTAACAAACTGAAGCATAAAAACCATATGGTCATCTCAATAGATGCAGAAAAATCTTTTGAAAAATTCAATCCCCTTTTTTCCTAAAAACTCTCCAGAAAATGGGCATAGAGGGAAATAACCTTAACATAATAAAGAACATATAAAGCTAAGAGCTTTTCCTTTAAGATCAGGAGAAGACAAGAATATCCACTCTCACCACTTTCATTCAACCCAGCTTTGGAAATCTTAGTGAAGGCAACTGGAAAGGAAACCACTGCTGTTTGCATATGACATGACACTATACTATAAATAGAATGTCATATAGATGATACCAAAAATTACAAGAGCTCATGAATTTGGTAATGTTGCAGGATACAAAATTAATACACAGAAATCTCTCACATCCTATACACTAACAATGAAAGATCAGAAAGAGAAATTAAAACTCCCATTTATCATCACATCAAAAAGAATAAAATACTTAGGAATAAATGTACCTAAGTAGGTTAATATCTGTACCCTGAAAATTATAAGGCACTGGTGAAAGGCATCAAATATGGCACAAACAGATGGAAAGATGCATCTTGCCTTGAATTGGAAAAATCTTTATTGTCAAAATGACTATTCTGCCAAAGGCAATCTACAGATTCAGTGCAATCCCTATCAAACTATCAACTGCATTTTTCACAAAACTAGAAAAAAAATTAAATATTTATGGAAACACAAAAGACCATGAAAAGTCACAGAAATCCAAAAATAAAAATAAGAAACCCACAAAACTAGAGGAATCATGCTTCCTGACTTCAGAAAATACTACAAAACTATAGTCATCAAAATATCATGGTACTGGCAGAAAACAGAAATATAGATCAGTGGAACAGAATAGAAAGCCCAAAGATAAACCCATTCACCCATGGTCAAATAATATATGACAAAGTAGGCAAGTACATAAAATGGAGAAAAAATAGTTTCTTCAGTTGTGGTGGGAAAACTGGACAGCTACATGTAAAAGAATGAAATTAGAATATTCTCTAACACAATACATGGAAATGAACTCAAAATAGATTAAAGATATAAACCTAAGTTCAGATACTACAAAACTCCTAGAGGAAAACATAGGCAGAACACTTTCGTATGTAAATCAGCAATATGTTCTCAGATCCACCTCCTAAAGTAATGAAAACAAAAATAAACAAATGGGACCACCTAATTAAACATAAAAGCCTTTGCACAGCAAAAAAAAAATCATAAAACAATGAAAAAAATCACAGAATGTGAGACAATATTTGCAAAGTGACTGACAAGGAATTAATCTCCAAGATATATAAACATCTCACACAACTTTATATTAAAAAAAACAAACAACCCAATTGAAAAATGGTTGTAAGACCTAAATAGACATTTATCCAAAGAAGTGGCCAAAAAGAACATGAAAAGATGCTCGACATCACTAATTATTAGAGAAATTCAAATCAAAGCTGCAGTGAGATGTCTCCTCACACTGGTCAGAAAGGCTATCATCAAAAAGTCTACAAACAGTATGCTGGAGAGTACGCAGAGAAAAGGGAAACTTTGCACACTACTGGTGGGAATATAAACAGATACAATCTCTATGGAAAACTGTACAGCAGGTCCTCAAAAAACTAAACATAGAACTACCATAGGATCCAACAATCTTATTCCTGAACATATATCTGGAGAAAACCATAATTTGAAAAGATACATGCACTCCAATATTCATTATAACATTACTTTCAATAGCCAAAACATGGAAGTCACCTAAATGTACAATGATAGAGGAGTGGATTGAGAAGATGTGGTATTTATATACATTGAATTATTACTCCCATAAAAAAGAATGAAATAATGCCATTTGAAGCAACATGGATGGACATAGAGATTATCATACCAAGTGAAGTAAATCAGACAGAGAACAGCAAATATCATGTGATAACACTTATATATTGCATCTACAAAAATGATACAAATGAATTTATTTAGAAAACAGAAACAGACTAACAGACTTAAAAAAAATATGGTTAAGAAAGGAGACAGGTTGGGGGAGGGATTGACTAGGAGTTTGGGATTGACATATACACACTACTGTATATGAAATGGATGTCAAAAGGACCTGCTATATAGCACAGGGAATTCTACCCAATATTCTATGGTAACAAATATGGGAAAAGAATCTGAAAAAAATATGTGAGCATATATATATTCAGATATACATATATATATATATATACGAATCACTTTGTTGTACAACCAAGGTTAACACAACATTGTAAATCAACTGTACTTCAATAATTTTTTTAAAAAAATTAATTTAACCAAAATCTATATACTGAAAACTATAAAACATTCATGGAAGAAATGGCAAAGGCACAAATAAATTAAATGCTAGTCTATGTTTGTCTTTTCAAACACCATCATTCCTCAGAACACCATCTGTTTGCTTTTTCACACACATAATTTCATAGACCCTATGTCCATAATTTTTATCTTGCTTTTCCCACCACTTCAAGGGCCGTTATTTCTTTTATCTGCTAATTCATGTCCGGTCCTTTTTTATGGTACAATGTAAAGGGCATTTTCCAGATGAACTACTCCTTTCATTTAGCTACTTTTAAATTCTTGATTTCTTTAGTAATTCTACATAAATTATTCAATTTCATTTTAAAATTATTATTATGCTACTTTATTATTGATCACAGGCTTTTTTTTAACCCCAGTGAAACTATTCTCTTTGAATAGGCTATAAGTCATTTGACAGCACTGTCTTTCTTTTTCTATAGATCCAGTACAATGTTCTGAATTAAATATATACTAATTATTACTATTATGAATACTTTCCAAACAAAAGTCAAAGTATGGATAGTATTGAATTTCTTTCCTAAATGAAAACTTTGACTTTTTACCTTCACTTAAAGAAGGAGTTATCTAAACCATGAGCCTTAAAAAATCACAATATCACAGATGCCTATGTATCTTAATCCTAAAATGCCCATCCTTCCTTCTCTGGGGTTATATATGAAGGAATAAAAAATGGGTGAAATGAATGGCAACCTTACTGAATTTAGGACAGATTTTTTGATGGATACTCAACATATAAAATGGCATAGTAGTTGGGCCCAAACAAAGTATTTTAAGCCAGTTTTCTCAAATAGGGGCAAGAATTGTAAAGCTGAGTACCATTTATTGAACCTCCCACTAGAAATGCACTGCAAAATATGTATACAATGACTAGTAGTTTCACTCAATTGTAGAAGGCAACTGTGATTTGTTTCTAGTTCCCTTTCTTGGCCTCCTAGCAACATAATCATCTTCTGGTAGAAGGGAATTAGAGGAGAGGAAAAGCAGAAAAATGAGCCATAAGACTTTACAAAGTCTCCTAACATCTCAGCGCTGAAGTAGAGCTTTTAGGAGTTCCTGGTAAAGGCTGAAAATATCTGAAACACAAAAGATGGCACCATGTAAATACATACTTTAAAGAACAATTTAAAGAATAATCATCTCAGAGGTATATTGATCACTTGTGATTAGATTTATTCTAACAAAGTTTATACCAGTATCAGAATTTTGAGCATAGGATGAAATCCCTGAATAGATTAATCCAGAATTATTCTCAATGAAGTATAAAAGATAAAGAGCCAGTGGTTTAAACAAAGGAGTGCTTCTGAAAGGCCTTAGCATAGTTATGTCTAGTTTTAGAAATTTTAAAACATAGCCATAAGATGCAGATTTAGAGCCTAGAGGACTAGTTTTCTTTCACCATATGGTTCTAGGGTAAATTTTTAAAAATATAAACTATTACACAATGGTTGAAGAAGACTACTGGAGAGAACTCACCTCCCAAACACTCAAAGTAGATTATTGGAAAGAAACTTCTTCCCAGAGAATACTTGGCAAATTGATTTCTCATATTGCAAACAGCTGAAAGAATCTGCTAAAATAAAGCTAATAAAAATTAAAGTACTTTATGTTGCATGAGTGATATCTTGTTCTCAAGAAGTGTAAGTAAATATGTTGAAGGAATGACTTGAGAAAATATTTGCACATCCATATTCTATATATAGAATGTAGCAAAGAGCTTGTTGAGAGCTCAAATTTGTAATATCAGTTGGGTAATACTGGAGAGAAGTCCTCTTAATGTATATTCTACCTGCAGGAAATGCTTTTTACTGGATTTCATTTTGCATATACACAGGCAAATCTATATTAAAGTGGAATTTGGTAGTCCTGGAAAATAGTAGGTACATATTAGCTGAGTTGTATCAAACTTTAGCACCATAGAGTTGTTGCCAGTTTTTTCACTGTCATTAAGATACAATTATGATTAAAGAAATGTTGATTATTAGGACCTTCTGAATCATAAAAATAAATCATAAATATAAAAGAGAGACAGAAGGACAGACCATTTCCTATATTATTTTATAACCCAAGGCCAAACTAGATCCCAATATTTGTTTTATTAAGATTAACCACTATTTAATTTTCTACTTCTTGTCATAGTTTCTTTTTGCTCCCCTTGGAAGAAACACAGTTCATCAGGGAAGTCAATTTTAAGACAGACACCAAAACCGTAAGATCTGGATTCCATTACCATTTCCTGTGTCCTTATGTGAAATGCAATGACTTGGTGATATAATACCATTGAAATTTACTCTTAGGGTAAAAGGAAACATTTATTTGGTAAAAACAATGGTTTTTTTTTTTCAACAAAGGCTAAGGTATTCATATATAATTGGTAATCTGTAAGGTTGGAATTTTAATTTTGTAATTTATAAAATGAAATGAAGACCATATTATGAAAGTGCTTAAAATATTTAGTTTACTACTGTCTTTTCTTAGTTCTCAATTATCACCCAATAGATCTAATTTGCATTTCTAAAGAAACTAGAGTACAAACACCTTTGGGTATAGAGATGTTACTTTTGACATTAAAAATTCAGAGAAACAAAATTAAATGCAATTTCCCCAAACTACAGATAAATAATTTTCTTTGTTAAATGAAACTAAAAACATCCTTTTAGAATTTATTCTGCTAGTTGATTATAGGTAATTTAAAAAAATTATAATCAAAATTTCATGATTTTCTGTTAAGGAATATCATTCAAAGCAGAATGCTTCCATTTTGATTGAACATAACTGGTATTCTTTCATCTTCTCTTGCAGACCATTGTCACAATGGGGATTATCAATATTTCTAAGCTGTCTTGTGAAGTATTATTTTCATGCTAATATATTTTAATCAAAAGTATTTTTACTGTATTTTTGAATGAATATTTAATATCGTATGCTCCTAAATTGTTCCAAATTTTATATGGTAAGCTTGCTCACTACTCCTCTCCATTTCTTTCCTAACTGCTGGCTCAGACACTTCTTGATCTGTTTTGTACTGCTGTGTATAGAAATTTAGAAAACATGAAAATGTATTGGTTAGAGAAATAAGAGTAACGAGTAGAAGTGATGACATGTTAAATCACAAATTTCATGATAAAGATGATCTAAATCATTAACATGAAAATCATCTAAAAATAAATTATACTGTTCATTGGGATGGGAAGTATATGACGATTTTAGGGTATAATGTAGAAATGCATTCTAAGCCAGAGAAGGACTTGAAAATAAGGGATTGAGTGGTAGAAATAGTTAATGGTGTTATAGTTTCTTGACCCATCATGTCACCACTGCTCACCATAAAATTATCATGAGACAAAATGCAGCTATGCAAGACCAAAGAAAAAAAGAAAAAGAAAAAATGCCCAATTGAGGGAGGGAGGGAAGAAGAGAGAGGGAGAGAAGCAGACAGATAGATCCATTTTTCAGGGAGTAAGTCAAAAGTTTTGTAAGGTATGTTTGAAAAGGGGATTTTTCAAGGGAATAATATTTTTTATAAAACACTAAAAAAAGAATAAAATTTGGCATCATATTAAAAGATTATAAAGGAGAAGTCATAAAGGATACTATGGAAATATAAAAAAAATGAGATAATACTATGAACAATTGTATGCTAACAAATTTGAAAACCTAGAAGAAATGGAAATCTTTCTAGAGACCTACAGCCTGCCAAAACTGAATCAAGAAGAAATGGATCAACTGAACAGACTAATCACTAGAAACAAAATGTCATAAAAACACTCCCTACAAATAAAACTCCTGGACCAGGTGGCTTCACAGGTGATTCTACCAAACATACAAAGAGGAACTTATACCCATCCTCCTTACACTTTTTCAAAAGATTGAAGAAGAAGGAACACTTCCAAAGACATTCTATGATGCCACCATTACCCTAATTCCAAAACCAGACAAAGAAACCACCAAAAAAGAAAACTGTAGGCCAGTATCTTTGATGAATATAGATGCAAAAATTCTCAACAAAATTTTAGACAACCGAATCCAACAGCATTTTCCCTTTTGTTTTCTTTGTTGACCCATTGGCTTTTTAGTAAAATGTTGTTTAGTCTCCATGTGTTCAGTTTTTTCTTATTTCTCTTCATGCAGTTGATTTCTAGTTTCATGCCATTGTGTTAGGAGTAGATACTTGAAATAATTTCTATATTGTTAAATTTTTATTTTATTTATTTATTTATTTTTGTCTTTTCTAAGGCTACACCCTTGGCATATGGAGGTTCCCAGGCTAGGGGTACACTCAGAGCTGTAGCTGCTGGCCTATGCCAGAGTCACAGCAATGCAGGATCTGAGACGCATCTGTGGCCTACACCACAGCTCATGGCAATGCCAGATCCTTAACCCACTGAGCAAGGCCAGGGGTCGAACCTGCAACCTCATTGTTCCTAGTCAGATTGGTTAACCACTGAGCCACAACAGGAACGCCTATACTATTAAATTTTTAGAGGTAGGTTTTCTGCCCCAGTATATGGTCAATCCTTGAGAATGTTTCATGTGCACTTGAGAGAATGTATATTCTGATGTTTTATGGATGTAATATTCTGAAAATGTCAATTAAGTCTAACTTTTCCACTGTGTCAGTTAGGATCTCTTTTGCCTTATGATTTTCTGTTTTGAGAGTCTGCCAATTGATGTGAGTGGGGTGCTAAAATCTCCTACCCTTATTGTATTCCCATCAATTTCTCCTTTTATGATATTGGTATTTGTTGTATCTATCTGGGTGATCCTATATTAGGGGCATATGTAATGATGAGTGCAATATTCTTTTCTCAAATCAATACTTTTATCATTAAATAGTGTCCTTATTTTTCTTTCCTCATGGTCTTCATTTTAAAGTCTATTTTGTCTGATATGAGCATTGCAACTGCTTTCCTCTTTTGTCCATTGTCATGAAATATTTTCCTATCCCCTCACTTTCAATCTATTATGTGTCCTTTGCCCCAAAGTGAATCTCTTGTAGATATTCTATTGTAGGCTTTTGCTTTTTCATCCAATCTGCTACTCTGTGTCTTTTGATTGGAGCATTCATCCCATTGACACTTAATGAAATTATTGATAAATATGTATTTATTGCCACTTTAAATATTGTTTTCCTATTGATTGTATATTTCTCTTTGGTGCATTTTTTTTTTTGGTTGGGTGATTTCCCTTTATTTTATGCTGTGTCCCTTTTTTTAGTTTTTTGGAAGGTATTATTTGGGTTTGGGGTTTTTTGTTTTGTTTTTTTGATTTGGAATATGAAACTTTTATTTGTTATGTTGTCAGTTCTGGAATTTGATTGCTTTCTTTTTTTCATTTATTTATATCTGTATTTTTTTCTACTGTATAGCACAATGGCCCAGTTACACATACATGTACATTATTTTTTCTCACATTATGTGTTCCAACATGAGTGACTAGACAGAATTCCCGGTGCTACACAGCAGGATCACATTGCTAGTCTATCCTGAAGGCAACATTTTGCATCTATTTACCCCAAGCTCCCAGTCCCTCCCAGTCCCTTCCCTTCCCTCTTCGCAAGCACAAGTCTATTCTCCAAGTCCATGATTTTTTTTTCTGTGGAAAGTTTCCTTTGTGCAATATATTATATTTCAGATATAAGTGATATCATATGGTATTTGTCTTTCTCTTTCTAACTTACTTCACTCAGGATGAGAGTCTCTAGTTCCATCCATGTTGCTGCAAATGGCATTATGTCATTCTTCTTTAGGGTAAAGTAGTATTCAATTGTGTATGTATACACCACATTTTCCAAAACCAATAACTGATTGGTGGACATTTGGGTTGATTCCATGTCTTGGCTATTGTGAATAGAGCTGCAATGAACATGCAGGTGCATGTGTCTTTTTTAAGGAACATTTTTGTCCAGATATATGCCCAAGAGTGGGATTGCTGGGTCATATGGTAGTTCTACGTAGAGTTTTCTAAGATACATAGATACTGTTCTGCATAGTGGCTATACCAGCCAACAGTGCAGGAGGGTTCCCTTTTCTCCACACCCCCTCCAGCATTTGTTATTTGTGGATGTATTAATGAAGGCCATTCTGACTGGTGTGAGGTGGTATCTTGTGGTAGTTTTGATTTGCACTTCTCTAATAATCAAGGATGTTGAGCATTGTTTCATGTGCTTGTTGGCCATCTATAAAACTTATTTGGAGATATATCTATTCAGGTCTTTTGCCCATTTTCCAATTGGGTTGTTGGCTTTTTTGCTGTTGAGTTGTATAAGTTGCTTATATATTATAGAGATTAGGCCATTGTCAGTTGTATAATTTGAAACTATTTTCTGCCATTCTGTAAGTTGTCTTTTTGTTTTCTTTTTAGTTTGCTTTGCTGTGCAAAAACTTGTCACTTTGATTAGGTCCCATTGGTTTATTTTTGCTTTTATTTCTGTTGCTTTGTCAAACTGACCTGAGAAAATATTTATAAGGTTGATATCAGAATGTTTTGCCTATGTTCTCTTCCAGGAGTTTGAGGTGTCTTGTCTTATATTTAAGTATTTCATCTATTTTGAGTTTATTTTTGTGCAAGGTGTGAGGGTGTATTCTAGTTTCATTGATTTGCAAGCAGCTGTCCAGATTCTCAGCAATACTTATTGAAAAGACCTTTTTTCCCCATGTTATGGTCTTGCCTCCTTTGTCAAATATTAATTGACCAATGGTGTCTGGGTTTATTTCTGGGTTCTCTATTCTGCTCCATTGGTCTGTCTGTCTGTTTTGGTACCAGTACCACACTGTCTCGATTACTGTGGCTTTGTAATATTGCCTAAAGTCTAGTAGGAAACTTTAAAACCCCACTGACATCAGTGGACAGATCCTCTAGACAGAAAATCAATAAAGCAAAAGAGATTATAAAGGAAACAATAAAAAATTTAGACTTGATCAACATTTTCAGAACATTACATCCAAAAAAATCAGAATATACCTTCTCAAGTGCACATGGAACATTCTCAAAAATTGATCACATATTGGGGCACAAAGCTAACCTAAACAAATTTAAGAGTATAGAAATTACTTCAAGTGTCTTCTCTGACCACAATGGCATGAAACAAGAAATCAACCACAGGAAAAGAAGCAAAAAAAACCTACTATGTGGAGACTAAACAACATGCTACTAAAAAACCAGTGGATCAATGAGGAAATCAAGAAGGAAATTAAAAAAAAATACCTCAAAACAAATGATAATGAAAACACAACCACTCAAAATTTATGGGATGCCACAAAAGCAGTGCTCAGAGGGAAGTTCATAGCAATACAGGCCTTCCTCAAAAAAGAAGAAAAATCTCAAATTGACAGTTTAACCCACCACCTGAATGAATTAGAAAAAGAAGAACAAGGAAAACCTAAAGTCAATAGAAGGAAGGAAATCATAAAGATCAAAGAGGAAATCAATAAAATTGAGATTCAAAAAACAATAGACAATATCAATCACACCAAGATCTGGTTCTTTGAAAAGGTAAACAAAATAGGCAAAGCTCAGGCTAGACTCACCAAGAAGAGTAGAGAAAAAACCCAAATAATCAAAATAAGAAATGAAAAAGAAGTCACGCCAGATACTACAGAAATACAAAAAACCATAAGAGAATACTATCAACAATTGTATGCCAACACATTCAAAAACCTAGAAGAAATGGAAATCTTTCTAGAGACCTACAGCCTGCCAAAACTGAATCAAGAAGAAATAGATCAATTGAACAGACTGATCACTAGAAATGAAATTGAATATGTCATAAAAACACTCCCTACAAATAAAAGTCTGGGAACAGATGGCTTCACAGGTGATTTCTACCAAACATACAAAGAGGAACTTATACCGATCCTCCTTACACTTTTTCAAAAGGTTGAAGAAGAAGGAACACTCCCAAAGATATTCTGTGTCACCACCATCACCCTAATTCCAAAACCAGACAAAGATACCACCAAATAAGAAAACTATAGGCCAATATCATTGATGAGTATAGACGCAAAAATTCTCAACAAAATTTTAGCCAACCAAATCCAACAATATATAAAAAAGATCATACACTACGATCAGGTGGGATTCATCCCAGGTGCACAAGGATGGTTCAATATATGCAAATCAATCAATGTCATACACCGCATTAACAAAAGAAAAGTCAAAACCTGCATGATCATCTCAATAGATGCAGGGAAAGCATTTGACAAAGTCCAACATCCATTCATGATCAAAACTCTTACCAAAGTGGGCAGAAAGGGAATATTCCTTAGCATAATCAAAGCCATTTATGACAAACCCACAGCAAATATATTTTTCAATGGAGAAAAGCTGAAAGCCTTCACACTAAAATCTGGAACAAGACAAACATGCCGACTCTCACCACTGTTATTCAACATAGTATTAGAAGCCCCAGCTACAGCAATCAGACAAACAAAAGAAATAAAAGGCATCCAAATAGAAAAGGAAGAGGTAAAACTGTCACTGTATGCAGATGACATGATACTATATATAGAAAACCCAAAAGGCTCAACCCCAAAAACCACTTGAACTGATCAAAAAATTCAGCAAAATATCAGGATATAAGATTAACATTCAGAAATCAGTTGTATTTCTGTATACTCACAATGAAATATTAGAAAAGGAATACAAAAATACAATACCTTTTAAAATTGCACCCCAAAAAATCCACTACCTGGGAGTACACCTGACCAAAGAGGTGAAGGACCTATATGCTGAGAACTATAAAACAGTAATCAAGGAAATTAAAGAAGATGTAAAGAAATGGAAAGATATCCCATGCTCCTGGCTTGGAAAAATTAATACTATAAAATGGCCATACTCTCCAAAGCAATCTACAGATTTAATGCAATCCCTATCAAATTACCCATGACATTTTTCACAGAACTAGAACAAACCATTCAAAAATTTACATGGAACCACAAAAGATCCAGAATTGCCAAAGCGATTCTGAAGGACAAAAACCAAGCAGGAGGCATATCTCTACCAGACTTCAGGCAGTATTTTTTGGTTTTGATTTGTGGTTGCCCTGTTTTTCAAGTATGTTAACCCTATCCTATATGTGCTTGCTTTAGCCTGATAGTCATATAGGCTAAACACATTTTAAAAAATAATCTAGATTGTCTTACTTTCTTTTTCCCATTTTATGATTTTGATGTCTTTTTTTTTCAATGTTTTCATGTTTATCCTTTTGCTTTCCCTTGTATTTATCATCACTTTCACAATCTTTTTCTCATTTTAGTTCTGATACTGGCTTATTTCAGTGATTTCCTTACAACTGTGATTTCCTCCATCCTGTTTCTCCTTCCTTTTTATTTAGAGGAGCACTTTCAGTATTTCTTTTATAAGGTATTTAGTGTTGCTGTATTCTTTCAGTTTTTGTTTGTTGGAGAAAATCTTTATTTCTTCTTCTGTTTTATATGATATTCTTTCTGAGAAAGAAGAGTATTCTAGGCTGCAAAATTTTTCCTTTTAGAACTTTAAGTAGATCTTTCCATTGTCTTCTGCCCTTTAGTGTTTCTGTAGAGAAATCAGCTGAGAAATTCATGGAGGTTCACTTATAGTTAACTCTTTGCTTTTCTCTTGCTACCTCTTTTTCTTTAACACTTGCCATTTTTGTTATAATATGTCTTGGTATGGGCCTGTTTCAGTTCAATTTGTTTGGGGCCCCCTGTGATTCTTGAATCTTGATATCTGTTTTTTTGATTTGGAAAGTTTTCAGCTATAATTTCTTCAAATATATTTTCTATCCCCTTTTCTTTTTTTCTCCTTGAATAACTATTTTGCATAGATTTTTATTACCACCCTACATTATCCCGTAAATCTCTTATATTGCTTTCTTTTTTTGTTTTGATTTTCTGTCTGCTGTCCTGATTGGATGATTTCCATTAGTCTATCTTCCAAGTCCTATTTTTCCCCCTGCATTATTCATTCTGCTCTTCAATGCCTTTAACTCAGTTTGTGCCTCTACATATTAATTTTCAAAAATTTCTTGGCTCCTCCTTATATTTTCTAGTTTTTTTCTAATGTAATCTGCATTTCTGTTTATATAGGCTCCTAATTCCTTCATATTCACCCTTAATTCCTTCAACATTTTCACTATGTTCTTTTCAAACTCAGTATCTATTAGATTGCAGAGGTCTGTTTCATTGTTTGCTGCTTCAAGTGAATTCTCTTGTTCTTTTAACTGCGAATGGTTCCTGAGCTTCTTCATTTTACTTATATTTTTCTTACTCTGTGAGTTTAGGGAAACCAACTACTGTAGACTTAGAGGGCTATTTCTATGCAACAGTTCCCCTGTGCATTTTGTGGGGACTTACTATTTATTTTTGGCATCAAAGTTTGGATATTTATCTCTTTCCTCAGTGTGAGAATGCTGTTATCCCTTTGACTGGGTGCTGTGTGTGCTTCCGATGAGATGGACGCAATGGGCAGGGCAAGTAGTCAGTGCCTGGTTGCTGGGCTCTTGACAGTAGCAACAATTCACAGGAAGGAGGCACAAGATACTCCTAGTTGCAGGGTCCTGGGATGTGGTAATGAGCCTCAGGTGGGTTTAGGTGGTGCCTGGAGCATGCAGCAGTGGCAGCATCAGAGTGTGTACATTCCCAGGGGAGTGAGGGCAACAATGGTTGGTGCTCAGTTGCAATGCCTTCTTCTGTGCTGTCCTCTGAGGTGACTGGGGCTACAAGTGGTGACAGTTCATGGACACCCTAGTAGTGGTGGGCCATGCCTACCTTTGGAGTCAAGATAACTGTGGTGGTTTGCCCCTACTGTCTATAGACCACACAAGAAGTACCCCATCCCACTTAGCCCATGCAGGAGATTCCACCCCCCCAGCTTGTGCAAGATGGTCTGTTGCTGCCTCAAATGGTTCCTCACTGCCCATAACCCCACCCTCTGAGAGTCTGCGCATGTGCAGAGGAAGAAATTCATATGACAGTCCACCCCACTTCCTCTTGCCCTATCCAACCCAGAGATGCCTCCCTGGGTTCCCTGGACTGTGACACTCTGCTCCTCAGCCCTTGGTGCCCTACTCCCTAGCCCCTCCAGCTGTCTCAACACAGCCAACTTTAGTCCTTTCCCTGGAATTGACCTCTGGAGCCTGAGTCTCATTGCCCAGGGGCAGTGGTACCAATGATCTTTGCAGTTCTCTTTCTGCTTTGCCTTCTTCAGTCCAGATGCTACACTTTTCTTTGTGGCTTTGAGGTCCCTCCAACTAGGCTGATCTCCCTGTCAGCTAGGTGGCTTCCCATTGTGTGGGTTCTTTTCCTTTTTCTCAGGTCTCTCTTGGGGGTTCTGGTCCCATACTTGTTCCTTCCTCTCTTTCTATTTTTCCCCTTTTGTTCTACCTAGTATGTAAAGGGTTTCTTGCTCTTTTTGGAGGTTTAAGGTCTTCTGCCAAAGTTCAGTAGGTGGTCTCTGTGAATCATTCCATATGTAGTTTTTTTTTAATGTGTTCATGGGATAAATAGAGCACCACATCTTACTCTTCCACCATCTTGATCCTGCCCTATTATGTTGTAAATTTCATAAGACGAGTAGAACTTAATAAATGTGATTCCTGTTCATTTTCCAATCTCTAAGTCATTAGGGTGCCTAATGCTTGCTCTTGGACTACTTTTCTGTCCTTCTTTCTTTCTTTCTTCTAAGGCTGCACACATGTATGGCATATGGAAATTCCCAGGCTAGGGGTTGAATCCAAGCTGCAGCTGCCAGCCTACACCACAGCCACAACAACACAGGATCCAAGCTGTGAACTACCCCACAGCTCACAGCAATGCCAGATTCTTAACCCACGGAGCAAGGCCAGGGATCAAACACACATCCTCATGGATACTGGTTAGGTTTGTTACCACTGAACCACAATGGGAATTCCCTCAGACTACTTTTCTTTATATTCCCTTCCACGGAAACTTATTTGATCTCATGGCTTGAATACTTAATTATATACTTGTAAATCTCACTTTTATATCTCTAGTCTCAACCTCATCTGTCCAATTGCATACTCAGTGTCTTTACTTGGATGTCTAATATATATATATATATATATATATATATATATATATATATATATAAACTATTCTGACTGAATCAAAATTATTTTTATTAATGTTTCTTCAGTTTATGTTGCACAGCAAAGTGACCCAATCATACAGTTCTCTATTTTGTACAGTAGGACTCCAATTGTCCATCCATTCCAAATGTAACAGTTTTGAATCAAATTTCTAATCTTCCCTTAAACTGATACACATGCAATTCACCACAACCCACTCACCCTCAGGAAATGGCAACTCTATCTTTCCAGTTGCTTAGGCCAAAAATCATAGAATTAGCCTTTTCTCTCATATGTATTTACTCCATTAGCAAATCTTGTTGACTATAACTTCAAAAGATATACAGAATCCACATGCATTCCACCACTTCCTGTGCTCTTTTCATTGTTTCAGCTACTACTATCTTAAATAATACCCTACCTGCTTCCACCATTGCTCCCTACAATTTATACTCTGCCTAACAAGCAATGTGATCTTTAAAAAACATAGGGAAAATCATGTTGTCTGCTAAAAATCCTCTAATATCTTCCCATTCCATGCAGAATAAAAACCAACGTCTCACAAGGACTTACAGATGCTTTCTCTAATGTCTCCTACAATGAGCCACTACTCTTACTTGACTCAGTCACATTGGATTTTTAATTGTTACTGCAAACTACCATACCATTTTCTGCCTCAAAACCTTATGATGAAGTTGTTTCTCTCTTTCATACTAATCTGTGTTTGTGTGTTTGTAATTTGACTTCAAACATAAATCCAAATATTTTATACAGGTAACATTAATTGCAACAACATATTTCATCATTTTCACTCCTAATAGAGTCCAGAAGAAGAAACAACTTTAAAAAGGCTATGACTGTCTATAGACATTTGTGTTGTTTCCATGTTTTGTCTATTGTGAATAGTGCTGCAATGAACATGCGGGTGCATGTGTCTTTTTCAAGGAAAGTTTTGTCCAGAGTGGGATTAGTGGGTCATATGGTAGTTCTATGTAGAGTTTTCTAAGGTACCTCCATACTGATCTCCATAGTGCTTGTACCAGCTTACATTTCCACCAACAGTGCAGGAGGGTTCCCTTTCCTCCACAACCCCTCCAGCATTTGTTATTTCTGGACATATTAATGATGGCCATTCTGACTGGCGTGAGGTGGTATCTCATGGTAGTTTTGATTTGCATTTCTCTAATAATCAGGGATGTTGAGCATTTTTTCATGTGTTTGTTGGCCATCTATAAAACTTATTTGGAGATATATCTATTCAGGTCTTTTGCCCATTTTTCAGTTGGGTTGTTGGCTTTTTTGCTGTTGAGTTGTATAAGTTGCTTTAATATTCTAGAGATTAAGCCCTTGTCAGTTGCATCATTTGAAACTATTTTCTGCCATTCTGTAAGTTGTCTTTTTGTTTTCTTTTTAGTTTGCTTTGCTGTGCAAAACTTGTCACTTTGATTAGGTCCCATTGGTTTATGTTTGCTTTTATTTCTGTTGCTTTGGGAGACTGACTTGTGGTTGCCTAGGGGGAGGGAGAGGAGGAGGGGGGGGGAGTGGGATGGATTGGGAGCTCAGGGTTAATGGATGGAAACTATTGCTTTTGGAATGGATTAGCAATGAGATCCTGCCGTGTAGCACTGAGAACTATGTATAGACAATTATGATGGAGCATAATTAGAGCATGATAATGGGAGAAAAAAGAATGTATACATGTATGTGTACCTGGGTCACCATGCTGTACAGAAGAAAAAAAATTGTATTGGGGAAATAACAATACAAAAAAGCTATGACTAAATAGAGAACTCTAGTTTAATTGTAATTCCTGTAAACTAAAATTTGTAAATGATATATTTTAGGTGTGTCTTGCTGAGGGATATGACTCATCCTTCTGGAAAAGAATCTAGTTGTCTCTATTGCAGCTTATTAATTACTTTAGCAGACATGTTTTTTTTCCTTTGGTTTCTCTAGAGGATTAAATACCACATAACATATGTAGATTTTGGCAATCTTATGTTTGCAGAAGTTTAAAAATATTTTGAGTAGTTGCACATAAAATTATATAATGCCTCTCATGAGAGGAAATGATAACAATGTTTTAACCATAGAAAACATTCTTTGAATATATTTTTGATATCACAAATAGCTCCTATATTAAGTTTCAGATGTAAAAACTGAATTTGAATTTTAAAACTACAACATACACTAATGTTATATATGAAGATCTATTAGCACAGAAAAAAACAAAAATATAATACAATGAAAAATATTTTATTTTGGGAAAGTTGTTCTTACTTAGGAAAGTGAAATTTGTTTACTAAAATTTTACAAATATGTGACTATGATAAGGATATAATGCCTAAATTCTAGTACATGAGCTGAGTGATTAAAAGTGTATCTGAAACCTAGCAAGATATTTGATCACAGGTCATTTAAGGCAACATTCCTTAATGAAACAGACTCAATTCTTTTAAAAATAATATTAAGTAGAAACTTGACCCTTTCCTCTCGTATTTAGAAAACTAGAAAATTTGATCCAGATTTAAGTTACTTCAATAAACTATCAGAAGATGTGTGATGAGGTAATAGCTATGTATATATATATATATCACCTATCTACTCTCTTATCAATCACCTGTCTCTATAGGCAAAGGCATTTGACACTGCAAAGAACACTGCCATAAGCAACATTATACATATGTCATTATAACTGGTGCTTTCATTTCTTTAGGAAAATTTTCAAAAGCCGGAATCACTGCAGCAAATACCAAGAATTCATGTGACACTATTTCATAGACATGGTGAAATATTTCATGTCCACAGGTAACAATTCCTTTTTGCTGAATAGATTGTTCCTCTCCTGAGGTTTTAGAGTGTACCTTTTTTCCTGGACAGTGCTGAATTCACATTCTCTAAACAGGACTTCTCTGAACCACATTTTTCCCCATGAGGTCTATTCCTTGTAAAAGTGTTAATATAACTAACTGATTAGTTTTCATCCTAGTTAATTTGTTTAATATCCAAAGGTTAGACATTTTATAATTTACTGTACTACTAAAGACACTTCACTAGTTCTTCTGTATGTTATCTAACACCCTGCTGCAAGACTTTTCTTAAGTCATATTCTAACTTGATAATGTATTGTAACTTGAGAGCTAGCAGTAAATTGCAAAGATTTATTAATTTTTAGAGGACTTATTTTGATGCAAGACTGAAATGAGGCAATCATTTGACACTGAATAACAGTGTCATTTTCCTCCAAATATTGAGTTCCAGGAGGAACCAAAATTGAGAAAATAGGAAGGCATCATTAAACAAATTAAAACAATGAGGAAAAAATAGTGAAAATAGGGGAACAGAAAAATAGAAAGTAGGTACTAGCTTAACATAAATGAGAAGAGGTGGTTAAGGTCAAAAAAAAAAAAAAAGAGGCAGAAGGCAGCTTTGGCTTTAGGCCTTAATGGGCAATTACTCTGTACATTGCAAATTACACATTATACATATTTGGCTTTCCAAATTCAACTTAATGTCATTTTCTTCCTCTACCCAGTAAGGCAAGGGCAATTAATCAATGCTATTATAATACATTAGTAACATGGCATTGTTAAAGATTGTAAAACAAAACTTGGAAATAGTTTGTATTCCACATTTTATGACCTTTAATGAGAAACTTCATGAGGTAGTTCGTGATATTTAAAAATGGACAGCTATTTTTTTCAGTATAGATATGGTTTAAAAGACCAACAACCCCACTGGGAGGTTAGTATGGGCTAAATTGTTAAGGGCAGTGATGTTGGCTAGGTTCAGGTCTTAGTTTTGCTATGTAGCCATGGGCAAGTAACTTAATTCCTCTGAGTTTCAATGTCCTTGTCAGTAAACTTAGGATAAAACATCTGTTCTATATGACATCATGAGTTAGTTTATATAGAGTATTTAATACACTTTATAAAGTACCCAGTAAATATCTATGTTCTATGAGCTTTTTTATTTTTATTTTTTAGATTCTACATGTAAGTGATAGCATAAGTGATATCTCTGTCTGACTTATTTCACTTGGCAAAATGCCATCAAGCTCCATCCATATTGTGAGAAAACGGCAAGATTTCATTAATTTTTATGCCTGAACAATATTCCATTGTATAGATGTACCACATTTTCTGTATCTGTTTATCAATTGATGGACATGTAGGTTGCTTCCATATCTAGGCTATTATATAAACACGTAGGCATATATATCTTTTGAATTATCTAGGATAAATGGAAGTTCTGGATCATGTGGTTGTTGTATTTTCAATTTTTTTAAAAACCTCAATATTTATTTCTATATAGCTTCACAAGTTTACATTCTCTCCAACAGTGCCCAGGGTTTCCTTTTCTTCATATCCTCATCAACACTTGGCATTTCTCATCTTTTTGTTTGTTTTACAGCAAAATATTTTTTAAAGTATTTCAAAAGTATATAATCTTTAAATATTTTAAAGTGAATAATAATAATTATTTTACTTTAAAATAATACTTTTATTTTAAAGTACATAATCTTTAAGCATTTCTCTTGTACTTTCTTGGAAAATAGCAAGCATTTTATCTTAGTTTGAAATTTTAGATCAACTCAGATTAGCATAAATAAAAGAGTGGGGCAAGTGGGACTTGTATTTGTTAACATTGATATATACCATGGTAATTTAGTTATGCATATTTGAAAGCAAATCTTTCTTAGCAAGTTTCTGGGTAGAATCACATGAAATTTTATAGCTTTATAAGAATTAAAATATATAATTAAATATATAATTGAGTTAAATATTCACAAAGTACAAATGGATAGAATTCACACATCAAGAGAAAGAGGAAGGTTATGACTTAATGTGAGGTGCGGCCTCTGGAGGAAGTGAAAGGTTGGTCATTCATGCCAGTAGTTACATTTAAAAATTAATAATAAAGGCATGAAAGGAAATTTAATAATATTTAAATTAATAATATCTAATATGTAATTATTCAAATATGTGTCACTAGCCATGTTTCAAGAGCTGACTAGCCATGTATATTTATTAGTTGCAGTATTGGACAATAAAGCTTTAAAGCTTACATTCTAGTTAACTGAAAGAAAAAGATATTAATGAAATTACTAAGGTTGAATCAAATACTAAACTTTATGTAACTGAGTTCAATTAAAGTACAGAAAACTATGACTAAGTCATCAGAGTACTTCTAAAGTATTGTTAGACTCAAAATGAGTCTCAGCTAATGGGTAAGATATGTAAATAAGGAAAATGCTCCTTTCAATACTGATTAAAGAAAAGATCATTTATTTATTTCACACTGCAAATATATTGTCAGGGTAAGTATCACATTTGCCTTTGCTTATTAAAAAGAATTAACACAAATTTTTGCTTAAGAATTACTATGTCATTCCTCATTTCCATGTGCTAGTCTGGTGTATCTGAAAGTTTCTCAACCATCACAGAAGTATCATTGGAAATTGTACTTCCCTGAATTCTTGAAGACTTTCTTCTCCTTGGTGCAGCATTAAAATAAGTTTAATATGTATCCTTTCTAGTGACCTGGTTCTGAATATAAAAATTCTTATCAAAATACAAAAGTTAAATACTGTGTAATAACCTACATGGGCAAAGAAACTGAAAAGGAATGGATATTTGTGTATGTATAACTGACATACTTTGTTGTACACCTGAAGTTAACTTTCTAAGTCAACTATATTCCAACGAAATTTTCCAAGGAAGATATACAGATGGCCAGCAAACACATGAAAAAATGCTCAACATCACTGATTATAAGAGAAATGCAAATCAAAACTACCATGATATACCACCTCACACCAGTCAGAATAGCCATCATTAATAATTCCACAAATAACAAGTGCTGGAGGGGCTGTGGAGAAAAGGGAACCCTCCTGCACTGCTGGTGGGAATGTCAACTGGTATAGCCACTATGGAGAACAGTTTGGAGATACCTTAGAAATCTCTACATAGAACTTCCATATGATGTACACATTTTCCATTTCTCAAAATTTCATATATATAAAACCAGCCATATGTGATCCTTCATGATTGTCTTTTTTTTTCATTTAACATAATAGCTTCAAGGGCCATCTGTATTATAGTTTCATTCAGTGTTTCATTTTTTTTAAATTCCTGAATATTATTCCATTGTGTGGGTATATAACATTTTATTTATCCATTTATCTGTTCATCGGTCAATGGACATTTAAGTTGTTTCAATTTCTGGCCTATTATGAACAATGATGTCAAGCTTTTGTATGGACATATGTTTCAAATTCTTGAAGGTATATATCTAGGAGTAGAATTACTGGTTCACATGGTAATTCTAAGTTTAACCATTTGAAGAACTTTAGGACATACAAATTAACCTGGATCTGAAATTAACCTGGATCAGATAAGTTGCATCCTTTTACATTCCAACAGCAAGGTATGCAACTTTCAATTTTTCCCACATCCCTACCAGCACTAGTTATTACCTGGTTTTGTAATTACAGACATCTTAGTGGGTATGAAGTAATATTTAGCTGTGGTTTTGATCTACATTTCCCTGCTGGCTAACAATGCTGAACATCTTTGCTTGAGCTTCTTGGATATTTGTATATTTTCTTTGGAGAACTCTATTCAGAACTTTTCTACAGAACAGAAACAGACTCACAGACATGGAGAACAGACCTGTGGTTGCCAACTGGGAAGGGGCAAGTGGGATGGACTGGGAGTTTGGGGTTAATAGATGCAAACTATTTCATTTAGAATGGTTAGAAAATAAAGTCCTACTGTATAGCACATGGAATTATATCCAATATCCTGGGATAGACCATAAAGAAAATAATATTTAAAAAAAATACATGTGTGTATATATATGAATATATATATGAATGACTGAGTCACTTTGCTATACAGCAGAAATTGGCACAACATTGTAACTACACTTAAATATGAAAATTTAAAAATCAGAAACCTTTTTCCATTTAAAAAAGTAATAAAATTTTATTATCCAAAAATTTTTATTGAAATATAGGTGATGTGTAATATTATATAAATTATAGGTATATAATATAGTGATTCACAATTTTAAAGGTGATTTATAATTATTATAAAATATTGGCTATATTCTCTATGTTGTACAATATACCCTTGTAGATTATTTTTGATACAATACTTTATACCACTTAATCCCCTACCCCTATGTTGCCTCTCTCCCACACTAGTAACCGCTAGTTTATTCTCTGAGTCTGTGTCTTTTTTGCTGTATTTGCTCATTTAGTGAACTTTTTAGATTCAACATATATCATGATATCATACAGTATACACCTTTCTCTGTCTGACTTATTTCACTTAGAATAATATCCTCCAAGTGCATCAATGTTGTTTCAAATGACATTTCATTCTTTTTTTGTGGCTGAGTAGTAGTCCATCATATAGATACATGAATATATATGAATATATTTGAATAAAGAAGAATATATATGTGAATAAAGAATATATATAAATATATATATCACATATTTATTCACTCATTTGTTGATGGACACTTAGGTTGCTTCCATATCTTGACATTTGTAGATAATGCTGCTATGAGCATTGTGGTGCAAATTAGTGTTTCTGTTTTATTTTGTTTTTTTAGATATATACCCAGGAGTGGAATTGTGGATCATATGTTAGCTCTTTTTTAGTTCTTCAAAAAACCTCCATACTGTTTTTACAGTGGCTGCATAAATTTACTCTCCCACCAATAGTGTGTGAGTGTTCCATTTTTTTCACATTCTCACTTGTTATTTGTGGGGTTTTTGTTTTGTTATGTTTTTTGTGTTTGAGGGCTGCACTCTTGGCATATGGAGGTTCCCAGTCTCGGGGTCTAATCAGAGCTGTAGCTGCTTGCCTACACCACAGTCACAGCAACTCAGGATCCAAGCCGTGTCTGCAACCTACACCACAGCTCACGGCAACACCGGATCCTAACCCACTGAGCAAGGCCAGGGATTGAACCCGCGACCTCATGGTTCCTGGTCAAATTCATTTCTGCTGTGCCACAATGGGAACTCCTTGTGTTCTTTTTGATGACAGCCATTTTGACAGATGTGAGGTGATATCTGAATGTTGTTTTGATTTGCATTTCCCCGGTGATTAGTAATGTTAAGCATCTTTTCATATGCCTACTGGCCATCTGCATTTCCACTTTGGAAAAATAGCTATTCCAGTCTTCTGCCCATTTTTTAATCAGGTTGTTTGTGGGTTTTTTTTGATGTTTTGTTTTATTATCTGTTCATGTATTTTGGATATTAATGCCTTAATGATCATATTATTTGGAAAGGTTTTCTCGCATTCAGTAGGTTGAGTTGTTTTGTCTATGGTTTCCTTTGGTATGCAAAATCAATTAAGTTTAATTAGGTCCCATTTGGGTTTTTTTGCTTTTATTTCCTTTAGGAGACAGATTCAGAAAATTATTGCTAGAATTTATGTCAAAGAGTGTTCTAGGTTTTCCTCTAGGAGTTTTATGATTTCAGTCCATTTTGAATTTATTTTCATATATGGTGGTAGAGAATGTTCTTATTTCATTATTTTACATGTAGCTATCCAATTTTCCCAGCACCACTTACGGAAGGGACTTTTTTACATTGTATATTCTTGTCTCCTTTGTCATAGATTAATTCTCCATAGTTGTGTGGGTTTATGTCTGGCCTCTTTATTCTGTTCCATTGACCTAAGTGTCTGTTTTTGTGCCAGTACCATACTATTTTAATTACTATAGCTTTATAGAGTAATCTGAAGTTAGGAAGCATGATTTCTCAAACTCTGTTCTTCTTTCTCAAAATCATTCTGGCTCTTTGGTGTCTTTTGTATTTCCATACACATTTTAAAATTATGTGTTCTAGTTCTGTGGAAAATGTCATTAGCATTTTGATAGAGATTGCTTTGGGTAGTATGGCCATATTAACAATTCTTCCTACTCAATAACATGGCATATTTTTTCCATCTGCTTGTGTTGCCTAAAATAAAAGGTATTTTATTCTTTTTGATGTGATGGTAAATAAGATCATTTCCTTAATTTCTCTTTCTGATGGTTCTTTATTAGTGTATAGAAATGAAACAGATTATTGTATATTAATTTTGTGTCCTGCAACTTCACCAAATTCACTGATAAACACTAGTACTTTTCTGGTGGTGTCTTTAGGATTTTCTATGTATAGTTATCATGTCATCTGCAAATAGTTAAGTTTTACTCCTTTACTAATTTGGATTTTTTTTTTCTCTGATGCTATGGATAGGACTTCCAAAACTATTCTGAATAAAATTGGTGAGAGTGCACATCCTTGCCTTGATCTTCATCTTAGATGAAATGTTTTAGCTTTTCACCATTGAGTATAATGTTAGCTGTGGGTTTGCTATATATGGCCATTATTATGTTGAGATATGGTTCCATCAAGCCCAGTTTCTGGAGAATTTTTATCATAAATGGATGTTTAATTTTGTTAAAAGTTTTTTTTTCTGAGTCTATTGAGATACTCATGTGGTTTTTTGTTCTTCAGTTTGTTAATGTGGTGTATCACATCAATTGAATCACAGATACTGAAAAGTCCTTGCATCTTTGGAATCAGTCCTGCTTGATCATTGTGTATGATCCTCTTAATGTATTGTTGGATTCAGTTTGCTAACATTTTATCAAGCATATTTGCATCTTTATTCATCAGTGACATTGGCTCGTAGTTTTCTTTTTTTGTCATATCTTTGTCTGTTTTTGGTATCAGGGTGATGCTGGCCTCATAGGATGAGTTCACGAATGTTTCTTCCTCTGCAATATTTTGTAATAGTTTGAGAAAGATAAGCATTAACCCCTCTCTAAAAGTTTAGTGGAATTCACCCATGAAGCCATCTGGCCCTGAAATTTTGTTTGTTTGTCATTTTTAAATTTTTTATTCAATTTTATTACTGTTCCTGTAGTATAGTATAGTTCATAGAGTCTGTTCATATTTTCTATTCCTGTTTCAGTCTTGGGAGCTTATACCTTTCTAAGAATTTGTCTATTTCTTCTAGATTGTCCCTTTTTTGAATATAGTTGTTCATACTAGTCTTTTATGATATTTTGTATTTCTGTGCTGTCAGTTGTAACTTATAGATTTCATTTCTAATTTTATTGACTTAGGCCCCCTCCCTTTTTTTTAATGAGTCTGGCTAAAGGTTTATCAATTTTGTCTATGTTTTAAAAGAACCAGATTTTATTTTCATTGATATTTTAAAATATTTTAGTCTCTATTTAATTTATTTATCCTATGATATTTATGATTTGTTTCCTTCTGCTAACTTGGAGTTTTGTTTTTGCTTCTTTCTCCATTTTCAACTGGGCCATTGATCTTATTATTAAGATTTAGTAGTTCTTTATATATTCTAGGTATGTTACTTATCAGACATCATTTGCAAAAATTTCTTCATTTCTCTGAGTTTTCATTTTCTTGATGGACTCTTTTGAGTACAAATTTTTTAATTTGATAATGTCTATTTATATAATTTTTTGTTGTTTTTTCTTTTCATATCATCTATGAAAAAAATATATTCCCCAATCCTAGATTACAAAGAATTACCTTTATGTTTTATTTTAAGAGCTTTAGTTCTTACATTTAGGTCTTTGATTATTTTGAGTTAATTCATGTATATTACTTGAAGTAAAAGTCCAAATCCATTCTTTTGCATGTAATATACAATTACCCTAGTAACATGTGTTTAAAAAAATGATTAATCTCTAGAATAGTCTTGGTACACTTGTTGAAAATTGGTAGACATGTGGTTTTATTTCTGAATTTCTAATTCTTTTCCGTTGAGCTATGGGTTTGTCCTAATGCCAGTGACACATTGTCTTGACTGACATTGGTTTGTGGTAAGTTTTGAAGTCCTACTTTATCTTTCTTTTCTTAAGATTATTATGAATATTCCAGGTGCCTTGAATTTCCATATGAGTTTTTTATTTTTCTTTTCATGGCCACATCTGTGGAATATGAAAGTTCCCATGCTAGGGATTGAATAGGAGCTAAAGCTGAGGACTACACCTCAGCTGCAACAACACTGGATCTGAGCCACATCCACATTCAGCTTGTGGAAATACCAGATCCTTAACCCACTGAGCGAGGACAGGGATTGAATCCACATCCTCACAGACACTATGATGGACTCACTTAACTCGCTGAGCTACAGCAGGAACTCTGTCTATATGAATTTTTAAATCTGCTTATCTATTTCTACAGAAATAGCATTTGGACATTAGATAAAACTTGCACTAAATCTGAAGATCAATTTAGAAACTTTTGCAATCTTAAAAAATATTGTCTTCTAATTCATTAACAAAGGATGAATTAACATTTGTTTAGGTCTTTAATTCTTTTCAACATTTTTGTTATAATTTTCAGCTTACAGGCATTATGCTTCTTTGGTTACATTTATTTCTAAGGATTTTACTATTTCTAATACTACTGTAAATTGAATATTTTATTGATCTTTATTTTCAGTAGATTGGAACTCTCTGTACTTTTAATTTTTTCTGTAAACTTTAAAACTGCTCAAACAGAATAAGATCTCAACTAAAAGAAGAAAAAATGGATTCATGTTCCTCATATTTCATTTTCCTTCTAATCTATTGAATCATCACAACTTGTTATTTCTTCAATAAGGATAAGCATCCTTTGAATGGCACTCTTCAACTTAGATAAAATATAGTCTTGTGGGGTCTTCCAGCAGGCCACCTGATAGATCAAATAATGATACTTCTCTGAGAATGAGGCTTTAATGTGGCTTAAAACTTGTAATGCTCCCTCCAGTTCTGGTTTTGACCATGCTGATGGCTTTTGCCATGATTGCGGGCTATTGGTTTTCAAGACCATCATGAAGCTGGAATGAGAACAATGAAAATAAGTCAAGTTAAAACACCACATAGGCTGCTGTTATTACCAAGATTAAACTTTTTTTCTTTAATAAATGCTTACCAGAATAGTCCAAGACTTTGGTTAATTTCTAGTGTTCTCATAGATTTAGTTCTGATTATCATTTTCCAATTATCGTAGTGCTTTTATGGAAGGGAACTACTTACTATGTTATTTTCTGTGATGTCACCTCCTGAGGTGATTTTTGAATCCTGAAATAGTACAAAATATATCATTAGAATATTTTTTATTTTTTTAAAAATTTTATTGAAGTATGGTTGTTTTACAATGTTGTGTTAATTTCTGCTGAACAACAAAGTGATTCAGTTATATACATATACATACTTTTTCAGACCCTTTTCCCATATTATTACAGAATATTGAATAGTTTCCTGTGCTATACAGCAGATCTGCATTGACCATACTTTCCATATACAATAGTGTGCATATGCCAATCCCAAACTCCCAATCCATCCTTCCCTTCCATCTTTCCCCTTTAGTAACCATAAGTCTGTTTCTGTTTTGTAAATAAGTTCATTTGTATCATTCTTTAAGATTCCACATATAAGTGATATGATATAATATTTATCTTTCTCTATCTGACTTACTTCACTTAGTATGATAATCTCTAGCCCATCCATGTTGTTGGGAATGGTATTATATCATTTTTTATGGCTAATGTTCTATTGTATATATGTACCACATCTTCCTTATCCATTCCTCTGTCAATGGACATTTAGTCACTAGAACATTTTAAAAATATTTATGGTTAAAAAATTATCAATCACTAATGATTAATAAATCAAAAATAAATTATTAGTCATGACTCTAACTTTTCTAAGTTCAAAGTTTAAAGATTCTTAGTACTGTTGAAAATTTGGATTGCCAACTGCTTGCCTGTTCAACCCCTTTCTGAGTTGCAGCCATATGAGAAAGAACAGATCAAGCCAGATGAGAATCGATGTAGCACTTGTATCATTCTGAAAAAGTGTTGGAGTATATCTTCAGGCCCGAGGCCAATTAAAGATTCTCACTGCTGCCTATAAAGAAGTTAGAATCTACAGAACAGTCACATGAAAGATCACCCACCTGACAAATACATTCACTAATAGAACAAAAAAGACAAGGTATCCAGCACAAATGAACATCTCCACAGAAAAGAAAATCATGGACTTGGAGAATAGACTTGTGGCTGCCGGACAGGAGAGGGAGAGAGTGGGAGGGATTGAGAGCTTGGGGTTATCAGATACAATTTAGAATAGATTTACAAGGAGATCCTGCTGAGTAACATTGAGAACTATGTCTAGATACTCATGTTGCAACAGAACAAAGGGAGGGGGAAAAATGTATACATGTAAGGATAACTTGATCCCTATGCTGTACAGTGGGAAAAAAAAAAGACAAGATAATCAAAGAGAGAATACATTGACTACTCAATATGGAGATTTTGTTTCCTGGGCAATATGTCTGATCGCTTTTTTGTTCCAAATTGCACAAACTTCTTTTACTATAAGGAGAAGTAAGTGAGGGAGAGATTGACTGAAAGTTGTCGCTCCAATGCTCCTCTCTCTTGCAGAACAAAGTAAAAGTTACCTCCCTTCTCTGAAATTTTTAGAGCAAGGTAGTAAATATCCCTTCCTAACTTTTGTATTAATATCTATAAATAGTGATCAATAAATATACTTTATTTAGGAATTCTCGTTGTGGCTCAGTGGTTAATGAATCCGACTAGGAACAATGAGGTTGCGGGTTCGAACCCTGGTCTTGCTTACTGGGTTAAGGATCTGGCATTGCTGTGAGTTGTGGCCTAGGTCATGGATGCGGCTCAGATCCCGAGTTGCTGTGGCTCTGGCAAAGACCGGCAGCTACACCTCCAATTAGACCCCTAGCCTGGGAACCTCCATATGCCATGGGTGCGGCCCTAGAAAAGACAAAAAAAAACACCCACAAAAAACAAAAAACAAAAAACAAAAAAAAACCCTTATTTAAAATATTAGGAAGTTGGAAAACCAGATCATTGCAATGAAAAATCTGTCAGTTCAAAACAAAGTATAACTAGTTTTTGCCACAATACTACCAGTTTTTTTAAGTATTACAATCAATTGTATGAATCTTTGTAAACCATTTAAAGTAGATAATCCTCCTTCATTTTTTAATTATTTGATTCATTCAATTATTCATTGAATGACTACAACTTACTAGACTCTACTCCCTTACTCATGCCAGGGATTAAAGATAATTAAAGTACAGCCTTTAACTTCAAACACTTTGCTGTATACTTCAGAATATTAGAGGAAATGGGATAGTATTGAATTACTGGAAGAGTTGTTTTGCCTTCACAATGAGTACTAAGAACTACTCAAAAACTGGTTTTGTGAGCTTATTGAATCTCCCAGGCTAAGCTTCTAATTGGAGCTGCAATTGCCAGCCTACACCACAGCCACAACATGGAATCCATGCCACGTCAGCTACCTTTACCACAGCTCACAACAATGCCAGATCTTTAACCCACTGAGTGAGGCCAAGGATCAAACTCGCATCCTTTCGGATATTAGTCGGGTTCATTACCACTGAGACACAATGGGAATTCCTTAAAAATGGAAATGTTGAAATTGAACATATTACAACTTAAGTGATTAATTTGGGTCTAATTTTCCTCTCCAATACAAATTAGAGTATTTTTCATTTCCTGATAGGAGATAATTGTCCTTTTAAGCAATTGCCATTTTCCAGATTCTAATTCTATGAGATCCTGCCCAAATTGAAAGGGACTATTCCATTATTGCTTTTGTTTGCTAGATGTTTGGATCTGGAGACTTCTAAATTGCCACATGTATGTCCGAATTCCAAAGACATTTTCTTCCTGTTTTAAAGGAGTATGAATTTTAGAGAGGATTGACAAACAATAAAAATATTAATAAGTAAAATATATAGTGGTAGAATACCAAAGAAAAAATAAAGGAAGGAAGGGGATTTTGTGAATGTGTGTGTGTATATATAGAGAGAGTAAAATTTTAGCTAGGGTTGGGTTTTTTTTTCATCTTTTTCCGGGGCCACACCCATGGCATATGGTGGTTCCCAGGATAGGGGTCAAATCAGAGCAGTAGCCGCCGGCCTACACCAGAGCCACAGCAACGCAGGATCTGAGCCATGTCTGCGACCTACACCACAGCTCACCGCAATGCCAGATTCTTAACCCACTGAGTGAACAGGGATCAAACCCGCAACCTCATGGTTCCTCGTCTGATTCGTTAACCACTGAGCCACGACAGGAACTCCAGATAGGGTGTTTTAATAGACAATATAAACACCCAATGCACCTGCCTTCAGGACATAACATTTCAATGCACTTTAGCTTGACATTCAACTATCAGCATCTGCATCTCACTACCAAAGGAATGAACTCGCCTAATTAAATGGCCCCTCACTCTTTGAGTGGGATAAAATCTGAGGTGTATATTCTATACTGTCCCTAAGATTTTTCCAGAAGGATTAAGCCCCAACTGCCCATAACAATAAGTTGCTTGGTAAAGAGCAGACTCTATTTGCTGCTCTCTCTGCCTCGTCTCTCTTCTCTTCCCTACAGGTGTTTCCTGGGACAAGCTACCAAATGAGTTGCACTATGAATCTTGTCTCCAGGTCTGTTTCTGGGGAATGAAAACTAAGAAAATTGTAGAGAGAAAGAAATGACAGTTTTCTATAAGGTGTCTTTTAGAATGTGTGTAATTTTTAACCCAGCATATTTATTTCCAGGAATTTACATAAGGAAATAATTACGTATATGCACAAATGCTTTTCAGTTTTTCAATAACATAAAGAGAAAAATACCACAACTTTAAGACGAGACAGACTTTCTATGATATTTTATTTTATTTATTTATTTGCTTTTTAAAGCTGCACCTGTGCCATATGGAAATTCCCAGGCCAGGGGTCTAATCAGAGCTGCAGCTGCCAGTCTATGCCACAGCCTCAGCAACACGGGATCCAAGCTTCATCTGTGACCTACGCCACAGCTCTCAGCAATGCTAATCCTGACCCACTGACTGAGGCCAGGGATCAAACCCACATCCTCATGGATACTAGCCAGATTTGTTTCCCCTGCATCACAACGGAAACTCCTCTATGATATTTTAAATGTTAGAAGAAAAAAAGCTGTATCATAATTTTGTTGCAGTTCATATTTCTATTACCATGGAGAGGCTCGAATTTTTTTTTTTGTATTCTTTTGGCAGTTTGCCTTTTACTGTTTTCTTAGTCGTTCAAATCTTCTGTACATTTTTGTCTTTGGATGATCACATTTTATTACATTTTTATTAATTTAATTAATAAATGTAAATTAATTAATTCACATTTTATTATTAATTGTGAGTGCTATATATATGCTAAAATTATTAATCCTTTGTTATATATGGCACAGATATTAGACCCACATTTTGACCTACATTTTGCATTTGTTCACACACTGGTGGTTTATCTTTTTATATATCATAATTTTCAATACCTTGCTTTGTTTTGACTTGAGCATTGCATTCTACTGGGATTGTATAAAGACAGATGTGTATGCTGTGTGTATTTCTATTAATTTTTATATATGTATAGAGCCAAGACATGATTCCCCCTCAATTTTTTCCATATTTATCCAGCATCATTTGTTCAATAATATATGGCATACATTTTGGTATCAATTCACATGTCTAATAGCAGAACAAGGTACTAGTAAGGCGAACTTCAGCCATGGATTATTTCTGATGAGTCAGGTAACTTCATGCTAGTCTCCAGAGATATAAACGTGACTCTTAGCCAAATGTTCACAAGTGATCACTATCGAATATGAGAGGGAACGCATATGAGTAAAGAGAGAATATGGATAAATAAATTCACTCCCATTACTGTCCTATTCATATTAGGAAAATAATGTCATCTTTCCATCTTTCACTATTTCCCATCTTTTTATCACCAGAGCAAGGATCATGTTTATACATGTGATCTGTGCAACCAAAAGAAGATATACATTAAATTATCAACAATTAAATTTATTAGAGATTTTTGTGAGAAAAATGAATAATGTCAATTTTTCTAAAATCAATTTATTTGAATGAGTAGTTCAGTGTTATATTCCAGCAAAAAAAAAAAACTTTTTTGCTAGTAAAAATTCTGCTATATATGATCCCATAAAATTACTCAAGTGGAAAACATCTATTCTGATATTGTACTTAGACATTATTCTCATATTTGCTCTTATCTAAATTAAAAGCCTTTAATTCACACTTTTTATTATCCCATTTTTAAAAATTAGGATATTATGTTACTTTAGTTATTTAGTTACCAGTTGGATGAAACAGGGGAAATATCTTAAAGAAAAATTTTAAATATTACACAATTTTGATTGGTACTTCAACATAACTAAAAGGTTTTACTGTGTCATAAAATGAATTATACCCTTTTTAAAAAGTAGTTATTTTACAGTGTTTTGTCAATTTCTGCTGAACAGCATAGTGACCCAGTCATGTACACACACACACACACACATGTGTGTATATATATATATATATATATATATATATATATATATATATAATCTTCCATCACTACAATACATAGTTCCATGTACTGTAGGATCCTATTGCTTATCCATTCTAAATGTAGTGATTTGCATCTACCAACCCCAAAAACATATATATAGATACTGTTTACTGATACTACAATGTTGCTGACAATATTAAAAGGAGCATAGTAACACTGAAAATAATCACTTTTATGGCTTAATCTATTTTGAAATTTCATTTTTAAAGTTTGTTATTTGGAATTAAAAATTAGGTGGTAAAAAATTTGAATTTACATTCTCTTTTTCTTTATCCTATGATATATCTAAAGCAAGACCATGACTTCTGAGCACTATTCTTTTATAAGATTTGTTGTCTGGCCTTCTAGTTTCCGGATCTAGTTAAAGAGAGTAATAAAGTTTTGGAAATCTAACTGTATTCCATTGTACAATGATTAAAATTTTTATTTAATTATTGACAATCCAACAGATTTTAAACACATGAATATCTAAGAGTGAAACTAATAGACTGAAACAGAGAGAAAGACTGAGTTTGAGAACAGGGCTCTTAAAGAAGTTCTAAATTAATTAAGCAAATTGTCTCTACCTGTTAACCTATTGTACAGAGTAAAATTGGTTGCAGAAACTCAAGATGAGGAGGTCGATCGCTTATTATGAACACTAAGAAGTCATACACCAAAGAGAAGACAGAACACAAAAATAGGAAATAAGTTCTTCAAAAGAAATCTTAATAGAAGTGAAGATTTTTATTCCCATACTGATATACATCTTCTCTAGATTTAAAGGGCTTGTAAGCAAAGAAGAGTGTTCCTTAAATGTGATTTTCAGATCAGTTTTCCTAAGAGATGAAAGGTTTCTACTCTTTCCATTTCACATACATGACATTTCTATGTCTAATAGAATTTCTTTATATATAACAGAACTGTGTGTTTTTCATTAAAAATTTCAAATGACATAATTTTTGCTAATAAAAAGTGGCAGAATCTGGATTTTAACCCAAGTCTAGCTGAAATTAAGGATGATTTATTCAGAGAAAACTGTGGCTATAAAGTCTTCTCTGTGTCAAGACTAACTGATTTCAGGGCCAAGATACACATTCAGTAGATTTGAAAAATAGTATAGAACATTTGTACATGGAGTTCCCATTGTTCCTCAGCAGTAAATGAGCCTGTATCCATGAGGATCCATAGTTTACATGAGGATGTGGGTTTGATCCTTGGCCTTGCTCAGTGGGTTAAGGATGTGGCAATCTGGCATTGCCATGAGCTGTGGTATAGGTCACAGACACTGCTCGGATCCCACATTGTTATGGCTTTGGCTTAAGCTGGCAGCTGCAGCTCCAATTCAACCCCTAGCCTGGGAATGTTCATATGCCATGGGTGCGGCCCTAAAGAAAAAAGAAAAAAAAAGTGAAAAAAAGAATATTCGTGCATATATTAGAGATACAACTAATAAGTACTATAGAAGTATATAGAAGTTCAGAAAAGGGTTAAGCGAATATAGATTGAAGTGATTATTGATGACTTTATAAAGGAATTAGGGTTGAATGTGAAAAAAGCTAAGATATGGCATAGTGGGGAAGTAAGTGAATAGTGTACAGAGAAAGTAGAATGGGACAGATAGTTTGGGCCACATATTGGAAGATCTTGTATGCCAGGCAGAAGATTGTATGACTTTAGACTTCAATAATAGCTATTTTTTAAAAAATGCTACCCAGTGCCTGACATATAAGAATGTTTATATGCATTATTGCATTTGATATGCACAAAAAACCTTCCTACAGTTATTAAAACCATGTTTGCAGGTCACCTTGATAGTAAGTGGCAGAATCTGGATTTTAACCCAAGTCTAGACATTCCCAATCCTGTGCAGAAAACAGGGAGGAGGTTTAAAGACACTGGAGAATATTCAGTAAAAATAAATTTCTTACTTGAATTAGATGAAATAATAGAAGGTGAAAATTGAACAAACCATTGAGGTTCTTACAATAATCATTCTAGGTCCTGAAGGTTTTCTCCTGTTATCTTCCCAAAGTTTTATAGTTTTAAGTCCATAACTCATTTTGAGCTAATTTTTGAATAAAGTGTGAGATTTAGAACGAGGTTCCAGTTTTTTTTTGGCCTATGGATGTAAAACTGCTCCAATACTATTTATTTAAAAGGTTATTTTTTTCTCCATTGAATAACTTTGCACATTTCTAAAAATTCAGTTGGCCGTATTTGGGAGTATCAATATCTGGGCTTTTTATTCTGCCCCACCAATACAACCTCCACCAGTACACAAATCTTAATTGCAATAGCTATATAGTAGGTCCTAAAATCAAGTAGGGTGATTTCTCCCTTTTTGTTCTACTTTTTCAATATTATGTATTTTGCATGTATTTGTATATTTACGTTTACATACAAATACATATTTACTTGCCTTGACTTTTCATAAAAATTTTAGAATAAACTTGTCTATAGCTGCAAAAATTCAGTAGTATTAAAGCAAAATTCTACAATTTTTAAAAGTTTTCAAGTTTGTTATGGTCCAAATGTTCTGCTTTGGTATATATATTCCATGATCAGGCAAAAGGAATAAGTATCCAACAGTTTTGAGGGCAAATGTTTTATAAATATTGATTATTTCCCAGTGGTTGATAGTGCTGCAATGTTCTATATCTTCTATGTTTTTGCTGACTTCTTATCTAGTTGTTCTATCAATCATTGTGAGAGGAGTATGAAATCTTCAAATATAATTGTCGATTTGCCTATTTCGCTTTTCAGTTTGCTCAGTTTTTGCTTTACACTGTTTTGCAGCACTGTTGTTTGGTGCATGGATCTTTAAGATTGTTTTGTTTTCTTGGTGGACTGACCCCATGTTCATTATGCAATGCTCTTCCCTGTCCCTGGTAATTTTCTTTGCTCTACAGTTTACTTTATCTGATTTTAATATAGTCACTTCTGTTTTCCTTTGATTAATGTTTGCATGATATATATTTTTTCTTTTTAATTTTACCTTATATACTATCATATTTAAATTCAGTTATTTGTAGACAGTATATTGTTAGGTCATAATGCTTCTTGTTGGGTTTTTTCCTTGTTTTAGTTTTTGTTGTTGTTCACTCTGCCAAAGCTTTTATTTGATATAATTATAATATTTGGACTTAAAGTAATTATTCATACAGGCATACCTTATTTTATTGTGCTTCACAGATATGCATTTTTTTTTTTTTGCAGATTGAGGGTTTGTTTCACTCCTGTGTTCAGCAAGTCTATTGGTGCCATTTTACATCAGTATTTGATCACTTTCTCTCTTTGTCATAATTTGGTAATTATTACAACGTTTCAAACTTTCTAAATTTATTGTATTTGTGTGGTTATCTGTGATCTATTGTCTTTGATGTTACTATTGCAAAAACATTACAATGCCCTGAAGTCTCAGATGATGATTAGCATTTTTAGCAATAAAATATATTAATTAAGGTATGTACATTGGGTTTTTTAGGCAAAATGCTATTCCACGCTTAATAGATGACAATATGGTTTAAACCAAAAACATTGGGAAACCAAAAAGAACATCATATGACGCACTCTATTGTAATATTCATTTTATTGTGGATGTCTATAATTGAACCCGCAGTATCTTCAAGTTATGCCTGTATGTTAGGGATTGAATCTGCCACCTTATTTTCCTGTTTTGTCTCTTTTTTTAGTTTATCTATTTTTTTCCACCCTCAGATGTATTCATTTCACATTTTTAGAAAATTCCATCTTGATATATCTATATTTTAAGTATTTTTGTATAAGTTTTGTGGATGCTTTAGGTAATACATTATATATAAATAACCACACAGTACACACAGTATAGTTTTATCAGTACATTACTATTTCAAGTGAATCGTTGAATTCTTTTTGCCCTTTTTATAAATTTTTATCTTCATTAATAATAAAATTTCTAAAATATTTTTCATTATAACTGCAAATCACAGCAGAAAATATAATTTTTACTTCAATCAATTATAATTTAGAAAACTCATGAGAATAGATGAAAGACATAACTTCATTGATTTAAAGTAATTAAATCAGACTTGTTTTTTAATCTATCCTGGAGAATGTTCAATATGAGCTTGAGAATAATATATGACTCCTGTTATTATGTGGAAGGTCCTCCAGAAGACAAGTAGATATAAGTTGTTTATAATGTGGTAACATTACTCTATTTCCTTGTTGCTGTTCTGCCTAGCCTAGTTTTTCTATGAGTTATTAAATATTGAGTATTGATGTAGCCAAATATTATTATAGCTGAATTATATATTTATCCCCATACATTTTTCCAATTTTTTAGCTGTGGTAACATAAATGTTACCTTTTACCCATTTTAAAGTGTATAATTCATCAGTATTAAGTCCATAACTTTTTGATCATGCCCAATAAAACTCCATATCCATTAAAAAAATTCTTCTCTCATCCCAGCCCTGTTAACCTCTATTATACTTTGACTCTTCATGAATTTGTCTCTTTTAGGTAACTCTTATAAGTTGAATCATCTGTCCTTTTTGTCTAGCCTATTCAGGTTAGCATAATGTTTTCAAGGTCCTCCATGTTGTAGAATCTATTAGAATTTCATTCCCTTTTAAGATCGAATAATATTCCATTATATATACATATACATATATATATATTCCACTTTGTTTATGTATTCTTCTCTTGATGGACATTTGAATTGTTTCTACCTTGTAGCTCTTTTGAATAATTACACTATGAACATTTGTGTTCAAATATGTTTTTGAGCTCTATTTTCAATTATTTTGGGTAGACACCTAGAAGTAATTTTGGTAGGTCATATGAAAAATCTAGGTTTAACTCTTTGAGAAATTGCCATACTCCTTTCCACAGTGACTGTGCCATTTTACATTCCCATGGGCAATGCACAAGGGCTAAAATTTCTCCACAACTTCCCTAACACCTGTTAATTTTCTATTTTTTTTATATATAATAGATATTCTAATGGGTGTGAAATAGTATCAAACTGTTTTTAATTTGTATATCCCTAATAACTGATATTGTTCACATTATCCTTATGTATATCTTCTTTGGAGAAATGTCTATTCAAGTCCTTGGCTAATTTTTTATTAAGTTATTTATTTTCTTTTTGTTGAGTTGTTGGAGTTCCATATATTCTGGATACTAATCTCCTACCAGATATATGACTTACAAATATCCTCCCTTATTGTGGGTTGTTTTTTCACACTCTTTATAGTGTCGGTTGCTGCACAAATATTTTAAATTATTATGAAAACCAGTGTATCTATTTTTTTGTTACCTGTGATTTGGGTGCCATATCCAAGATATTATCACAAATCCAATGACATAAACACTTCCATGAGTTTTTTTCTAAGTTTTATAGTACTAGCTTTTGAATATTTGTTGCATTTTGAGTTGCATTTATATACAATGTAAGGCAGGGATTCAACTTCAGTTATAACTGCTTTTGAAAAATCCTAATTTTTAAGAATCTCATCCCTACTTCTTCAGGGCTTAAATGACCTATGGTATGTTTCCACCTGGAAACTCTTACTCTTGTGCTTTTTTATTTGTAATTCTCTTGCAGCTTTGGTGAGCAGAACCTTATGAATTGCAACTTATGCTTGACATAGATGAGCAAATCAGTCTTCAGTGAGATTTGAACAGATGTACTATATAGTTTGCTAATAAGTTCTACTCCATTACCTACAGCTCAAGGAGGGGAACCAAAAATCTGTTTGCCACTGCTCAAGATTTACAAGAACTGCCTCAATGGGAAGGAAGTGGAGCAAGTGAAAGTAAAAATATAAAATTCTCCTACCATTTTGTTCTGGAACGAAAATTGACTAGTAAGTTTTAGATCTGAGTATTTCTCCAAGGAAAATAATTTGACGCATGGACAAAGATTTATGTGCAAACTATGTTCATCACAGTATCATTCATAATAGTAAAATATTATGGGTAGAAACACTTAAACATTGGATTTGGGGGAATGGGTAAGTAAATGGAACTGTCTGTACAAGATAGAATATTGTGCCACCGTTATAAATGATGCTTGTGAAGTGTTCTTAACGACATGGAAAAATGCTTAATGATATACCATTAAGTAAAAGAGCAAGATAGGAAAAGGTTAAAAAAAAATTCTCCTACCATTTTGAAAACTTATTTTCTTGATTATGCTTTTGCTTCGTTTCTATAAACCTTTGACTGGCTTTCAGAACTTCTATGAAATTCAGACAACATCTCATTTTTTTGATGTTTTTGTAGAGAAAAGGGAACTTGGAACTTCCTGGTCCCCCATTTTGCTAACACTCTTCATTACATGTCATTTTATTTTATTTTATTTTATTTACTTTTTGTCTTTTTAGAGCCACACCCATGGCATATGGAGGTTCCCAGGCTAGGGGTCTAATCGGAGCTGTTGCTGCCAGCCTACACCAGAGCCACAGCAATGCCAGATCTGAGCTGTGACCTACACCACAGCTCATGGCAATGCCAGATCCTCTATCCACTGAGGTATATAACCTGCAACCTCATGGTTCCTAGTCAGATTCATTTCCACTGTGCCACGATGAGAACTCCACATATCATTTTATGATTCATGTATTTTTTACTCTGTTCTTAGGTTTATATATATATATTTATATTTGTCATTTTCCTGATATAATAACCCTTTTATTACTATAAAATGTCCTTCATTGTCTCTAGTAAAAATTATTTTCTTTATTCACTATAATATAACTTTATCCACTCCAGTTCTCCTTTTTTTACCATTTGCATAATATATCATTTTCCATCCTACTATTTTCAATTGATTCGTGGTTTTGAATCGTAAATATTTCTTTTGCAGATATCATATGCTTATAATGTTTTGTTCCCTATTGCCAATCCCTTCCTTTTGATTATAATTTTAATTCATTTATACTTAATGTAAACACTGATAAGGTAGGAGTTATGTGTGTCTTTTAATAATTGTTTTCTGTTTACCTTATGTCTTTTTTATTCCTCTATTGCTCCATTACTGCCATATTTTGTGTTAAATAGATGTTTTGTGGTATTCCATCTTAATCCTCTTGTAATTTCTCTTAATATAGTTTTTGTAATTTACTTAGAGATTTCCCTAAAGGTTACAAAAATTTTTTAACTCATAAAAATCTAGTTTGAATTAATACCCACTAATTTCAATATTATACCAAAATTTTCTTACTATATCACTCTGACTTTTCCCCATACTTTGAACACTTATTGACATATAAATTACATCTTTATAAATTATAACCTATCATATATTTTATAATTATTATTTTATGAAGTTGTAAATCAGATAGAAGAAAATGGAAGAAAAGTTTTGGAATGAAAATGTATTTATACTGTATTTTATATTTACCTATATTGTTATCTCCCCCAAAGCTATTTCCTCATGTATATTCAAAACACTATGGAACGCCCATCATTTTGTCCTGAAGGACTCTCTTTAGCATTTGTTGTAGGGCAGAAATGCTGGCTGTTAACTTTATTACATTTTGTTAATCTTGAATATCTTAATTTCTCCTTCATTTTTGAAGGTCAGCTTTGCCATGTATAGAGTTCTTGAATGACAGTTATACTTACAGCATTTTAAAAGTCATTCCAGGAGTTCCTGTCATGGCTCAGTGGGAACGAATCTGACTAGCATCCATGCGGATTCAGGTTTGATCCCTGGCCTTGCTCATTGGGTTGAAGATCCAGCATTGTTGTGAGCTCTGGCCTTTTTTTTTTGCCACACCCATAGCATTGTTGTATAGGTTGCAGACATGACTAGGATCCTGTGACTGTGGTGTAAGACAGCAGCTACGGCTTCAATTTGACCCCTACCCTGGGAACCTCCATATGCCATTGGTGCAGCCCTAAAAAGACAAAAAAAAAAAAAAGAATAAATGTCATTCCACAGTCTCTGGCTTCCAAGTTTCCTAATAACAAATATACTGTTAATCTTTTTGAAGCATCTGTGTATGACTTGTTACTTATATTTTGATAGTTTCAAGATTATCTCTTAATGTTTGATTTTCAATTTTGTTACATTATCTTTGTATGGATCTCTTCAAATTTATCCTACCTGAAATTTATTATCCTTCTTGGAAGTATAAATTAAGATTTAGGAAGATTTTTTCATTTCTTCAAATACTTTTTCCCATTTTTTTTCTTTTTGCCATATGTTGCTTTCTCACTCTGTTGACAGTGTTCTTTCTTTTGTTTTTGTTTTTGTTTTTGAAGGCTGCACCCACTGCATATGGAAGTTTCTGGGCCAGGAATTGAATCCTAGCCACAGCTATCACCCAAACCAAGGCTGTGGCAATGCTATATACTTTAACTTATTGTGCTGAGCCAAGGATGAAACCCTCACCTCCACAGAGACCTTAGCCACTGCAGTTGGATTCTTAAACCACTGTACCATGGTGGGAGCTGTGTTCTTTGATGCATAAGTTTTTAAAGGTTGATATTGTCCTATTTGTTTTTTATTTTGTTGGTGTTGTATACAGGAAATTATTGTAAGTGAAATATCACAATGGCTTTCACTTGTATACAAGAAATTATTGTAAATCAAATATCACAAAGACTTTCACTTATGTTTCCTTTTATGAGGTTTATACTTGTAGGTCTTAACATCTTTTATCCATTTGAGTTAGTTTTTGTATATGGTATAATAATGGTCAAAATTTATTATTTTGTTTACAGATATCCAGTTTTTCTAACATCATTTGTTCAATGTGTCCATCTCCCAATAAGTGGTCCTGGAACCTTCACAGACTATCATTTGACCATATCCATGAGGGTTTATTTTTGAGCTCTTTACTCTATTGCTTTGGGCTATGTACCTGTCTTTACACCAGTACCACACTGTTTGATTATTACAGCTTTGTAATATGTTCTGAAATCAGAAAGTGTGAATTCCCCAATTTTGTTATTTTTCAAAATCATTTTACTATTCAGGGTTCCTTGTGATTGTATATTAATTTAAGGATAACTTTTCATATCAGCAAAAAATGCCATAACCAAAATGCCCTTTTCATAAGGATTGGGTAACATACATAATTCCTTTGGGTACTATGGGCATCTTAACAATATTATCTTCCAATTCATTAACAAAAAATGTCTTTCCATTTACCTTTGTAATTTTAAAATTATTTCATCAATATTTTTTAGTTTTCAGTATGCAAATCTTTCACTTCCTTGGTTAGATTTAATCATTAAGTGTTACTCTTTTTGAAGTTACTGTAAGTGGAGTTTTTCTAATTTTTTTAACTCATTGTTAAGTGTATAGATTGCAACTGATTTTTGCATGTTAACTTTGTATTCTACAACTTCTATGAGTTAGTTTATTAGTTCTAACAATGATTGGGGGAAAATGTTACATCGTGCAGATTTATTTCATCTGCACAGAGATTATTTTACTTCTTTCTATACAATTTGAATGTTGAATTAATATTTTTCTTTTCTAAGTCCTCTGACTAGGATTTCCAATACTACAATAAACAGAGGTTCCAGTTTTGGCTCAGCAAGTTAAGAACCCAAAATAGTGTCTGTGAGGAAGCAAGTTCGATCACTGGCCTCACTCAGTGGGTTAAGGATCTGATGTTGCCACAAGCTGCAGCTTATGTCACAGATGTGGCTCAGATCTTGCATTGCTGTGGCCATGGCATAGGCCAGCAGCTGCAGCTCCAATTCTCAATGCTTTTGACCTCTAGCCTGGGAACTTCCATTTGCCACAGGTGCAGTTACTGCCTATAAACAGATTATAAGTTAATATTTAACACCGTGATTTCTAGGTTTTGTTTTCTATGATGAAGAAATTTTGACTCGGAAACTCAAAAAATAAATAAATAAATAAAAACTACATTGAACAGAGAGGTAAAAGCAGGCATTCTAAACTTGTTCCTGATCTTGATAAAGTGATTTCATACGTTCTCCATTAAATATGGTGTGAGTTTTCATAAATGGTCTTTTTATACTGAAGTAATTTCCTTCTATTTCTGGTAATTAATTGTTTTATCATGAAATGGTGTTCAATCTTGTCAAATATTTTTTCTACATCAACTGAAATGATCATGAGCTTTTTGTCTTTAATTCAGTTAGTGTAATGTGTTAGATTGATTTTCATATGTTGAACCATTCTTGCATTCCATGAATCCTTTCATCACTTGCTCATTATGTATAACCTTACAATGTGTTGTAAAATTTGGTTTGCAAATATATTGTTGAAGATTTTTATATCAATTTTCATCGGTGATATTTGTCTGTAACTTTATTTCTTTTTTTTTTTTTGAATTGCTTTTTTCCTGGTTTTCATGTCAAAGTAAATCTGGTCTCATAATATAAGCTTAGGAAGTACCCCCATCTTCAAATTTTGGGAACAGTTTTAGGAAGGTGTATATTAATTCTTCTTTAAAGTTTTGGTAGAATTCTCCAGTGAAGCTCTCTGGTGCTGGTCATTTCTGTTGGGAAGCTTTTGGTAACTCAATCTACTTATTCATTATTGGTTTTCACATTTCCTATTTCTTCATAATTCAATCTTGGAAGGTTAGGTGTTTCTAGATATTTATTCATTTCATCTAGGTATCCCTTATGTTGGTATAAAATTGATTATAATATTATTTTATAATCCTTTTATCATATATGGAATTATAAATATCAGAGCCACCCCTTTTTGAACACATAAATTCAAAACCTTAAATATAGTCACAGGATGTTCAATGCACTTGGCTCCTGCTTCCTTTGATTCTCAAGTAATAAAAGGAGATACTCTAAAATTGCAAAAGCCTAATTGCTTCTATTAAAAATAACCATGTTTTGCTACAGCAGTATTTTTCAGTGCTCTCTTGGGACACAGAAACCTTAAACATCACACCTTTAACCTGGATACTTTGTGTACTTGAAAAGACACTTCCAGAACTCTTTTTGATATTACTAAAAAGACCTCTATCAGGTACTGCCAATAAATTGCTCTGCCAGAAATATCCAAAGAGTAGACTCTTGGATTCAAGTGACACACATAAAGAAAGCATTGAACCTGACTGGACCTGCACATCTTTTGGTAACTTGAAAGTAAAAATTTCCAGGAGTTGAGGCAGATAACATTTGATGAGACATCTTTCTCAAGATACGTGGACCAAGCCTGTTGGAAGTTTTGTAGTCTAACCTTTGATTTTGGAATAATACTTCAGATTATATTCAATGTTTATGAACTTAATAACATATGGACTTTAGAAAAAAGTATCTGACAGTTCTCCCTCTTACCCCTATTTGTTACTCAAGTGTAATCTCAATAGATTTCCAATCTGTAAACTTTCCCTCCAATGTGAGACACAATACCCAAGAAAGTTCCTTCCTGGCACTGAGGGGCAAAATCTGCTGAAATTTTAAAACAGACTCTTGATCTGTGATGCTTTCAGAGAAAGATACTGATCAAAAGGGAGACATCTAAGAAAATAATAATATACAATAGCCTCAATTAAATATATTTTGGAAACCAGAAGGGGGAGAACTCACACCCTGCAACAATAGTAGAGCCAACAGGAAGAAGAAAGACTACTCTTTCCTGATCAGGATTCAGCTAATGAAAACCATGCATTATGTTTACTGTACCCCTCTCAACTTCATTTCCCCCTCTGTAATAAAGTATCCTCCTTCTCTTGCTATGCAGGGACTGCATGTGGCTCACCACGGTTGTAGACCCTGAATTGCAAGTCTCAGCAAATCCTGAGGAAACTCATCTCCGCTAGAGAAATATCTAGCAGTCTATTTATTTTAGGAAAAAAGCCCTCAGGATACTGAACTTTCCTACCACCTCAAGAAATGGACCTACACAATCTTGAATTATAGGAAAATTCACACCTTAACAATTTGTGCTCAAACAAGGAGACTTCCCCTTCTCATCAGTGGTAGCCAAGGTTGTGACAGATGACTGCATTCTCTGCTCCTAGATGTGAGCTTATTCCCTGGAGAGATCAACAATATTCCTTCTGATAAATTTCTTTGGTTCACTGTCCCTTTCTGTTGGGACATACAGATATGCCATCATAAACATGATACTGACATAAGGTGTCTCTTGGTGATCCCCACCTGGAATTCCTCTTTAAAACAAGTAATGTTTCTTGCTTGCTAAACTTATTCTTGTTCCCTTTCGATCCCTATATTTTATTGACTCTGAAAAGGATGTACATTTTACCTCTCAAGAAACTAAACTGTGGGTGCTCCAAAATTTGGAACTTCCTTCTAGGCTACCACTCTCATGCTGCTGACCTAACTGAGCATCACAGCTGTCTTTTCAAAAGAGACACTATTTAAATTGTTCCCAGGCAAGTAGTCGCTGAAATGGACTGAACTTTTGCCCCAGGCCCTCACCGTGCTTAACTCTTGTCCCCTGAGCCTTCATACCCCACATACCAATTATTATATACCCCTCAAAATTCTATGTCTTGTCATCTTTGGCAATCCTCAAGCCTTTAACCTCCAAGATGATGTCCTTTTCTTCTATCCTCTGACTCCATTTCTCTCTCCCTTTGCTCTAATTTTTTGTTCGTCCTGCCATTTGCTTCATGCTGGCTAACAAATTGAGAGTGGATAGTCCAATAGGATTCTCTGATGATTGGATGTCCCCCTGGCCAAAAGCCCATGAAGTTAGTGTGATTATCGCTTCTTTGGAAATCCTGAAAATAGTGAGGTTACCAAAAGAGGTTACCTCCCTGAATATATTGACTGTAGGTGTTGGCTAATGAAATTAAATTCCCCTTCCAATTTAGAGGAAGTAGACATCATTGACCCAAGACCAACAGTGGCAGCATTTAGGTGTCGGAAAGACAAAATGAAACTCTCCACCTGGTAGATACAAATTATATTCCAAGAAGAGAGCATGGTGAGAAAAATACTTGTCATAACCTTACCCCACACTAAATGAGATAATCCATGACTTTCTCACAGAGAGCATACACACTCAGTTATTAATCAACATACAAATAGCTCAGCCAGAAGGAACCCAGACCAAGTGCATCAAATTTCAATGTCCTGTATGACTATGACTATTCTTATTTCTTTTCATCAGCCTGGGTGATAAGGCTACTAGTAGACCCCTTGGGCCTAACCATCAAGCAGATATGATAATGGAACTATACTGCTTCAGCTCAAAATTGTGCTGCAGGATGGAAATTCAGTGAATATTGGAGAGCCCTGTTAGAAGGGGTTAGGGCATTGAGACTGGGCAGCAAAAAGTTTGAATCCATTTATAGGCAATGGGACCTCTGGAAGCAAAGTTTAAATGACAATTTCTTCTCAATTTTTAAACAAATAATGCTGGCCCTATGATTGCACACACATAAAACCCGTCTGGTTACAGGGACTATTTTACCATAATTTGTCCATTTCCTCACAATTTGGTCACAGGAATACCTACATAGCATCCAGAAGATCTCCCCTATCCTGAAATATAAACGTGCCCAGGATTTATGTGCTTGAGTAAGCTCTTGGGGAATGAAAGGGAAACCACCCATTCGGTTGCTGCATGTGACCCTCAAAGACACCAGAACTCTAAACAATTTGTTCCACTAGCAGCATGCATCAAATATGCAGTTCAGTCCTCAGAGAAGTCTCCAGTTTATAGCAGGATAGCCTATCTCTAGCCCATGACCAGTATCACAACTGGATAGTAACATGGGTGGGTAAACTGTTCCCCGAAGGGCACCACTCCAGAGAATCTAAACCCTGAGTGAGATGAACTCAACCCTGAAGTTTGCTGCTGGACATGTGTATGCCTCCTATACCATAGGTGACACTTCAAGGACATATCACCACTTCAGAGAACTCATCACTTACCCACATAGCCCAAGATGGTAAATAATCCACAATATTACCCAGATCTTTAAAAAGTTTTCCAGGGACCACTCAATTGATGACATAATTTTATGGGTGTATCCTTCAAGTTTGGGACAATGATCATGGACCATATTTTAGACTATTGTCTGTATAATAATTATTGTAGGATTTGCTACTGTACTCTGAATGTGTACATTCTTGGTTACAACATTCCTTATGCCTGAGTTTTAACTATCCACTATTTGAACTGTTACTACCCCCATGATTAACTCTGATGCCTTGATTCACAGTTTGGATTGTTGTATAAGTGCCTGCCAAGATATATATCTCTATGGTCGATTAACCATTGACAAGAGTGCCAAGAATACCCAATGAGGAAAGAATAATTTCTTTAGTAACTGGTGCTGGGAAAACTGGAAAAGAATGAAATTGAACTCTTATTTAGACCATATACAAAAATCAAAACAAAACTGATTAAAAAATTAAACAGAAGACCCAAAACTTTATAAATCTCAGAAGAAAACATAGGAGAAAAACTCCTTTGCATTTTTCTTGATAATTTTTTTGGATATGACATCAAAAGCAAAAATGAACACTGAGACTACATTAAACTAAAACAATTCCACATATCCAAGGAACAATCAACAAAATGAATCATCAACCTACAGAATGAAAAAAAAAATTGCAAATAGCATATCTGACAAAGGGTTAACATCAAAATATATGTAGTGAGAGATGTTTTACCTAACTTTAGTCTGATAATAATTTCATGATATATACATATATCAAAGTATTATGTTGTATACCTTGGTTTTATATGAATTTATTTCTAAATTATGCCTCAATAAAGCTGGAAAAAGTATATAAGAAACTTATACAACTCAATTGCAAAATAATCAATGAACCCAATTGAAAAAGAGGCAAAGGATCTGATAGAGAGTTTTGCAAAAAGGACATAACAAATGAACAACAGGTACTTAAAAAATGCTCAATATCACTAATCATCTGGGAAATACAAATCATGATCATGAAAATATTACCTCACAAATGAGTGTTGGTGAGGGTGTGGAGATAAAGGTATACCTGTGCAATATTGGTGGGACGGTAAATTGGTAAAACCATTATGGAAAACACCATGACGGTTCTTTAAAAAACTAAAAATAGACCTATCATATGATCTAGCAATCTCACTCTGGGTATATGTCCAAAGGGGAAATGAAATCAGTATCTCATAGATATACTGTACTTCCATGTCTATTTTACCCCCATGTTCATTGCAGTATTATTTATAATAGTCAAGACATGGAAATGACCTAAGTGTCCATTGATGGATAAATAGATAAGAAAAAATTTGTTATATATATATTCAATAGAATAAAATACAGCCATGTAAGGAGGAAATATTGCCATTTGTGACATAGGTGGACATAAATGACATAATAGTAGTGAAATAAACCAGATACAGAAAGATAAATTCTGTATAATCTCACTTTCATATGGAATCTAAAAAGGTTGAATCTGCAGAAATAGAGAGTAGAATGGTGGTTGCTAAGGGCTGTGTGTTGGGGGAAATAAGGTGATACTGGTTATAGGGTACAAAACTAAAACTAGAATTACCATATGACCGAGTAATTCCACTCCTGCATATATATCCAAAAAAACCCTAAAACACTAGTTCAAAAAGATACATGCACCACAGTACTTACGGCAATATTATTTACTATACATACATATGTATATATGTATAGCTCATACAGTAGAATGCTACTCAGATATAAAGCCATTTACAACAACATGAACAGACTTGGAGGGTATTAGGCTAAGTGAAGTGTGTACTGATTTTATACTTTGCAAATTTACTGCATTTTTTGATTAAATTAAATGGTTTTTAAGTTGAGTCCTTGGGATTTTCATCAGGATTGCATCATCAGCAAATAGCAATCATTTTATTTCTTTCTTTCTGATTTGGATACCTTTTATTTCTTTGTTTTGCATGATTGCTTAAGTACTTTCAGCAGTATCTTGAGAGAAGTGGCCACCCTTGTCTTATTCCTTATCTTAGAAGAACAGCTTTAATTTTTGTACATGTTAAGTATAATTTTAGCTGTGGATGTATTTTGTCAAATGCTTTTTATGCCTCTATTGTGGTGATTATGTGGTTTTTATTTTCTTAATGTTATGTGTCATATTTATTGATTTTTTTATGCTAAAATATCCTTGCTTCACAGGGATAAATCCCATTTGGTCATGGTATATAATCCTTCTATGAATTCTTGAACTCAGTTTGCTTATATATTTTGTTGAAAAATTTTGTCTCTATATTCTTCAGGGATATTGGTCCTTCCCTATTTATATTTGGTGCAGCTAATTAAAAAAAAATGTGTATTTTGTTTCATATTATTTTAGTAAAAATTTACAGCAGAATAATTCTATTAACCCTTTCCATATTTTGTACTATTTTTTTCATAGATTGTACTTTTGTATATATTCTAAATGCCACAATACACTACTATTTTTTATTTAAGCATTAACTTATTTTTTTCTTATTGTTAGACTTACAGATGTATATTTTACATGTAAAAAATTATGATTTTATGCTGTACACTTGATGATTTGACAAATATATACAATTACATAATCACCATCAAAATCAGAAAGTGCTGTCATGCCCTTGTTAAATCAATCCCTCCCACTGCTCCCAATCCCCTGGCACCAATGATCTCACTTATATTCCTGTAGTTTTACCTTTTCCAGGATGTCCAATAAATGCAGCTGTACTGTATGTAGTATTTTTTGTATGACTTCTTTCACTTTGTATAACACTTTTGACACTAACCCATGTTATTGTGCAAAATGATTGTTCATTTATTTTATTAATGAGTGGAGTTCCTATTTGTGGAAGTATCAAACTTTGTTTCACTAATCATGACTTGTATTAGTCAATTCAGACAGCTTTAACAAAATAATACAGACTAGGTGGATTATAAATAATAGAAATTTATTTCTCACTATTCTGGAATCTGGAAGTCCAAGATTAAGGTGACAAAATGTCACATTCTGATGAAGGCGCTCTTTCAGTTTGCAGATTGCCAAATTCGTGCTGCATTCTCACATGGTGGAAGGAGCTAGAGAGCCTTGTGGGCTCTTCTTTATGAACACTAACCCCATTAAAAAGGGCTCTATTCTCATGACCTAAGCACTTTTCAAATGTCTCACATCCTAATTCCATCATTTTCTGCATTAGGATTTCAACATATGAATTCCAGGCAAGAAGTCACAAATAGACCATAGCAGAACATCTTATTTTTATTTTTTCACTATAAAGAACAGAGCTGCTATAAACAGTCATGTGCAGGTTTTTGCATAAATGTGTTTTCTCTTGTATAAATGGCTAGGAATATGTATAACATTAAAAAATTACCATACTGTTTGCCAATACGACTGAAACATTTTACATTCCCACCAAAAGTCATACAAAAATTTCAATGGTCCACATCCTTGCAAACATTTTGCAGTGAAAGTTTTGTTTTGTTTTTAAACTATTCAAGTGACCATGAAATGGTATATTGTGGTTTTAATTTGCATTTATCTAATGAATAATGAAATGATATCTTTTCATGTGCTTGTGTTTCATCTGTATCTCTTCTCTGGTAAATTATCCAAACCCTTTGCATATCTATTGTTAAATTATTTATCCTTTTTACTACTGAGTTGTAAGTGATATTTAGATATTTTAGTCACAAGTCCTTCTAAATATATATATATATACACACATATATATATAAAACTAATACGAACCACGTTTTATGTTTCCAAAGAAATATTTTCCAGAGTTCACCAAGAGTTTTTCCCAGTCTTTCTTGCAAAGATTTATAGCTTTAATTCTTACATTAATACTTAGATTCATTTTTAGTTAATATCCTTATGGTTCAAGAAAATGTTTAAGTCTTTTTAAAATATGGATATCCAATAATCCTAGCACCATTTTTTTTGGCCAAGCTCATGGTATGTGGAAGTTCCTGGTTGAGGAATCGAACCCATGTCACAACAGCAACCCCAGTGACTACAGTGACAATACTGATTCTTAAGCTACTGTGCCACAAGAAAATTCTGGATCAGTTTTTTAAGTTTTGATTAAATAGATTTGATTTACAATTCTGTGATGATTTCTGCCGTACAACAAAGTGATTCAGTTATAAATATACACAGATTCATTCTTTTTCAGATTCTTTTCCCATATAGCTTATCACAGAATGTTGGGTAAATTTCCTAGCGCTATACAGAAATTCCTCATTGGCCAATCATTCACCATACCAATTGTTTTTTAAGACTGACCATTTCTCACTGAATTTCCTTAGCACCTTTCTCAGAAATCAATTCACCTTTTATAAAGTTGTTTCTAGAATCTATGTCTCATTTATCTACATGTTTATACTTATGCTAATACCATACTACCTTGATTATTATAGCTGTATAATTTGTCTTGAAATCATATACTTTGTTTTTTTTTATTTTCTCACTGTACAGCAAGGGGATTAAGTTATCCTTACGTGTATACATTACAATTACTTTTTTTTTTCCCCACCCTTTGTTCTGTTGCAACATGAGTATCTAGACAAAGTTCTCAATGCTACTCAGCAGGATCTCCTTGTAAATCTATTCTAAGTTGTGTCTGATAAGCCCAAGCTCCCGATTCCTCCCACTCCCTCCCCCTCCCATCAGGCAGCCACAAGTCTTTTCATATACTTTGAACACTGCTTCACTTCCTTTGAAGATGGTCTTGGTGATTTGAAATCGTGTTTTTCCATATAAATTTTTAGAACTATATTATGAATTTCTTTAAAAATTACCTACTGAGATTTTGATTGGGATTGCCTTGAATATATAAATCACTTTAGAGATAGGTGATATCTTAACATCATTGAATTTCCCATTATATGAAATTACTATTTCTCTCCTTTTATTTAGATCTCTTTAATTACCTTCATCAATGTTAGCTTTCCTTATGTAAGTCTGGAATATATTTTGTTAAATTATATTGAAGAATTCCATGCATTTTCATGCTATTGTGGACTGAATTTACAATTTTAAAAATTTCCAGTTGTTCATCACTAGTGTATAAAAATATAATTAATTTTGTATATCGATCTCGTATTCTAAGACCTTGCTAAACTCACTCATTAGTTTTAATAGGTTTTAAAGAATCTAGAAAAAGAAGGGAAAGTATTCTTTATATTACCCAGATATTTACCTTTTCCAGTCATCTTTATTCATACCTGTGGATCTTAACTTCAATCTTGTATTTTTTTCTTCTGCCTGAAGAAATTTCTTAAGCATTTCTTTCAGTGTAGATGTGTTGGTGATACATTTTTCTCAGGTTTGTTTTTGTTATGGAATCTCTAAATGTTGTCTTCCCATTTGAAAGCATTTTCATTAAATATAACATTCAAGGTTGACATGCTCTTCAGCATATTAAACATGTCATTTCATTGATTTATGGACTCCATTTTTTCTACTAAAATACCAGCCACAAAATTATTTTTCCATTTTATTGAGGTATAATTGACAAAATTGTAAGATATTTAAATTTTAAAATGTAATGTTTATATATATATATATGCATGCATTATGAAAGCATTCAAGTTACTTCACGGACATTCTTCCCACTGGTTGATTGTAAGGTAATAGAGTCAACATCATCAACCTTTTGTTTCCAAAGGTCTAGTGTCTGCATGCTTGTGGTTGGAATGCAGTTAACTTCTTCCATCTGATGGAGGTTTTGGTATCTGCAAAATAGCTCAAGAACATAGCTCAGAATGTTATCTATGGCCCTTGAGGAGGAACTAATATTCTTGATTTTGTTTAATGGCTAAATTATTATTTTTTCTTGTTTGACTGTTTTGCTTTGTTTCTGCATTTTCTCACTTTTCTGATTAAATTTGTTCTTTGGAGCTTTAGAAAGGCCTGGGAGGCTAAAGTTTTTCTACAAACAAGAGGTAGGTGGAGGGCCTGGATGGGAGGGCAAGTGTCTGTCCCATGAAGGCCTCATAATGTCCTGCTCAATCACAGTGAGTGCCTGCATGCCCCATTAATAACTACTTTGCTGTAATCTTGAGGGCCTCATGAATGCGAGGCACATTGGCTTTCAGAGCTAGATGTTTTGGGGCTTCATCCTTTGGAAGGAGTCCTAAAATTTGGGACAATGGATGTATGATTTAAACACTTTGCTCCTCTGAGAGAAGGTAGGAGTCAGGAGAGCCTGCTTGATTATACAGCACTGTGCTTGGAGTGGGCTTTATGGTAAAAGTGTGTCTTAGTCTTTTCTACCTGCTTCAGCGTGGGTATTTTTTAATTCATCCTATGTGCAAGAGTCACACATTTAGTTTCTGGATTTCTTTCTGAGGGAATTTCTCCAAGTGTCATTGTACGTTCTTGACATCTATATGAAAAATGAATTCCAGGAGAATTTATGTCATGATCTTTGTCTCAACAAAATTTTTATTTCTTCTCTCTATATAAATTATCCCATCTCCTCCAACAGCAGTTTACAAGATTTTCTTATTTATATTTGAGTTTTGGAAGTTTGACTAACATGTGTCAAGATTAATTTTGGGTTTTGTGGATGTCTTTACAGTTTTGAATATAATTTGGAAATTTTTTCCATTATTTTCTCAAAATTTTCCTACTTCTTTTATTGCTCCTCTTCTTTTGGGATTCTAATTGCAGGCATCTTAGACACTTGATATTTTTCCATATTTTATTTAAATTAAAAATTTTACATATTTTTAGTGTTATTCAATTTGATTAATTTCTACTGATTGATGTTCATGTTCATTGAATGTTTCTTATCTGGCACCAAGCTTCCCTTAAGTCCATCGAATGAATTTTTTATTTCAGATATTGATTTTTTTTTTACTTTGAGGTTTTGATTTAAAATTTTTTATCTATTCTGGAGGTCCCATCGTGGCAGAATGGAAATGAATCTAACTAGAAACAGTGAGGTCGAGGGTTCGATCCCTGGCCTCACTCAGTGGGTTGAGTATCTGGCATTGTTGTGAGCTGTGGTGTAGGCTGCAGACACAGCTCACATCCTGTGTTGCTGTGGCTGTGCTGTAGGCTGGCAGCTATAGCTCTGATTTGACCCCTAGCCTGGGAACCTCCATATGCTGCAGGTGCGGCCCTTTTTTAGGCAAAAAAAAATAAATTTTTTATCTATTCTAAAATTACTCATCCTTCTTGCATTTAATTCACTTTCTCCTATAATTGTTAAACTTAATACAAAATAATATTTTATATAATATCTTTATATAATAAAATGTTTTATAAATGTGTTTTACATAAAATATAATATTCTAAGTAATAAAATATCTGTTTAAAAATATTTGCTATTCCAATATGGCTTATTTTTGAGTGCCTCTAGTTTTCATTTATCTTAATAATGTCATGTTTTCATGCAGATTAACATATTTCATTATTTATTTTATATAATGGGCATTGTGTATGAATTGTGGAGATTTTGATGTAAGTTGTCTTATTCTGAAGAATATTGACATACCTCATTTTATTCCACAGATATTGCATTTTTTTTTAATTTGAAAGTTTGTGGCAACCCTCTATCAAGTAAGTCTATTAGTGTCATTTACCCAATAGCATTATTTTAAATTGATATATACATCTTTAAGACATAATGTTATTCACTCTCAGTAGACTATAGTACAGTATAAATATAACTTTTACATGCACAGGAAAGCCAAAAAAAATGTGTGACTCACTTTTTTGTGATGTCTGGAACTGAACCCACAATATCACCAAGGACGACTGACTGAATTTTTATCTTTTCATATTTTGCTATTAATTTTGTATTGCTTTTTAATTGTTTCACATTTATTTTCAGGCTTTAATCAATTCATTTTTTATTCTTTTTTTCCTCTTGGAATTTGTACTATGCTTTTGTATTCCATTAATGGTAATTTTACTTTTTTGTGAACTCATGATCAGATGCGTATTTCCCAACAAATTAACTACATTTTCTTTCACTAATATGTAGTTTATCAACTTGATGTGTTTCCTATTTCATCTTACATTCTGAGGTGAAAGATCTTCTGAGCCTACTTATTTCATTTTATAAAATAAGTCAACTAGTGAAAAAAGTTTGAAAACTAGCCATTGGCTCTGTTGTCTCCTTTTGCAACTGGAGAAACAGGCTCAGGGTAATGACATTGTTTTATATTTTCATATGGTAGAGAAACAATGTGCTAGAACCTAGATTTTGTGACTTTCTCTGTACCATAGTTCTTTCAATATAGCATGCTGACTTTCATTAAAGTGAAATAAATTCACTGCAATATAAGAAAGAGCTTGCTCATGCATTATATAGTGTACACAGATTAGTAACAATCCAAAAACTAACATTTCAGCATCCTAGGACTCAAGTGAACATTTGTGACTAGGAAATAAAGTTAACTGTTAGCTACCACATTTTCCTCCATGTATTTGGATCATTGACTTTTTAAGAGGTCTCTAAAATGTAGTTGCATTGAATTTGAATTTTAGGAGATTTTGAAGCACCCACACTACCTTATTCTGAATATGTGAAGGTCAGCTCTAAGCAACCGTTGCAAACCTGGCTTTATAAAATATTAACAAATATTTCTAGGCTAAATCTCATTAGTTTATTCTTCAGATGTAGATGGATAAGAGCCCTTTAGTACAATAAAAGAATAGTTATTTATGTAAAAATAAAAAATCAGTTGCTGCAGTGTAGCAGTTGCAGATCAAAACTGTTCATATAGCCATCAAATCCCTTAAATAATGCTTTAAAAATATTTTGGCATTAGATGCCAGCTCTATAAATGTGAATTTCTTGCCTATTTGCCTTTCTTTGTCTCTTCTCCTTCTAAACATATCCACAGTTTCCCAGCAGTTTCAAACATAGATGACTGCCTTATTGTGACAGAAGCAAAAATGCTTTGTTAATGTTTAACGGGATTAAAAATCCTCTTGATACCAGTGGCATGTTACCAGTTAATTGTTGCACTGGAAGCTACCCTGCTGTTTTAAAACATGGACTCATTTTACATGCTTTCTTCACAGCAGTATGAAATGTCAAATTTGTTGCAATAAGTTTTAAATTATTTTGACAAAACAGTCATAAAGAGGATAATTTTTATACCATCTGTATGTATAAATAAGAGTGGATTACAATATCATTTCTGATTAAAATAAGCCTCTGTTTGCTCTTATGTGAATAGGACAGGGTTCCCCAGAAATAATCAGTGATTTTAATGTCTTTTAGACATTATTTTACACAATTGACACTATGAGTTTAGCACCCTGTTGTATAATGGAGGTATTTTCAGAGTGCAAAATAGAAAACTCTAAAATTTACTTTTATAAATAAATAGTGAACAAAGTGTTTTTAATACCATCTCAGCAACAACCTTTTAACTATGTTAACTAAGGAAATTCTACAACCCATATAGTCAGTTAATTAACATTGTGCTGAGTAATATCATCCTTTGAAAGTCTCTATACTCCTATGAATATTTGTTAATGATTAGTGCTTGGCAAGTGAGATATTGTTAACTCAGCAAGACATTTCACATTGACAAAATATAAAGAAAACTTTGGAAGTCTGAAAATTTTGTTTTAATCAATTTTACTTTAACAATTTAATCTTCCCTAAGAAGCAAAAAAAGTTAATCTTTATTTCTCCCACTATTTAAGATTTTGTGAGGAATATTTTCAGTTCCCATGTTGTTGACCAGATGTCATTTTAGTTGTTCATCATTTTAAGAAAACAGAAGTCAATTTATAAAAACGTATAGCACTTCTGCTTCTCCCCAAGATGGAGTAACAAGGTAATCCTTAAACCTGTAACCACTACAAAACCAAACAAAATAACACCATGAATGCACCAGACTATAGTCTGGAAAAACTTTCCAGTCCACTGCACAGGGAGGAAAAACCAGACAAAGACTGAAGGATTTCTCTTGAGATGAGGGTAAATAGCTGGGAACATGCATGAGCCAAAGTAAGTAGAGTTCACAGATCGGAGTATTAAGAAAATAGACATGTACAAAAAGAGAGATCTAGATATCTGCTCATAGCAGCATATTTACAGTTTCCAAGCTATGGAAGCAACATAAGTGTCTATCAACAGAAGAATGGATTAAAAAGATGTGGTATTGTACAGTAGAAAATTGACAGAACACTGATGGAAAAAATTAAAAATTATTTTTTTAAAGTTAAAAAAAAGATGTGGTATTTATACACAATGGAATACTACTCAACCATAAAGAATGACAATCTTCCTTTTGCAACAATATGGATGCATTTGGAATGTATTATGCTAAGGGAAATTAAGTTAGATAAAGTATGAAATAGGTAATATAGCCAATAGTTTATAATAACTATAAATGTAGTATAACCTTTAAAAACTGTGAATCACTCTGTTTTACACCTGTAACTTGTATAATATTGTATATCCTATCTTTTTTTAAAAAAAAACAGTTCGTTAGGTAGAAGGTAGACCAAAACCTTTTAAATATTGAAAGGAAAAATTTCAGCTTATTATCCTAGAATTAGGTAGCCAGAAAAAATGTCTTTGAAAAGCAAAGATGAAAGTAAAACTTTTGTCATATAAAAGCTGAAAAAATTGTCACTAATTTCTTCAACAAGAAATGTTGAAGAAAGTCCTTTGGGCAGAAGGAAATTATACCAAGAGAAATATAGATTTACACAGAGTAACAATGAACATTGGAAGGTATAACTACATGTGTAAATATATATTTTTATTGTTTATATATTTTTAAAATTTAATAAATTGTCTCTGGGTTTATTATATGTAGAATTAAAAAGAACAAAAATACTGGGAGTGTATAATTAGAAGTACACTTTTTTAAGTTTGTTATAGTATAAGTGAGATAATATAAGTGACTTCAAAATAAATATTAATGAGTTTTAAGTGTATACTAATATCACTAATGCAAACACTGAAGCACTAAAGTGACAAAATAAAAAGTTTTAATTAATAATATTACAAAAAGGTAAAAGCATAAAATGTACTTAATCCAAACACAGACCTATAAAAAAACAGATGAAATAAATGGAAAACCACAAGTAATATGATAGATTTTAAAACTAATTATAATAATAATTATATTAAATATAAATGTTATAAGGACTTTCCTTAAAATGCAGATTGTCAGATTGGATAAAAAATAATAAAGTCAGGAGTTCCTACTCTGGCTCAGTGGTAATGAATCTGACAAATATCCATGAGGATGCAGGTTTTCTCCCAGGCCTCACTCAGTTGGTTAAGTATTTGGGATTATTTTGAGCTGTTGTGTAAGTTGCAGACATGGCTCAGAGCTCACATTTTTTATGACTGTGGTGTAGGCCAGGAGTAGCATTTCCAATTCGACCCCTCGCCTGGGAACTTCTATATGCTGCAGGTGCAGCAATCAAAAAAAGAAAAATTGGATTTTTAAAAAAAGAACTACTTTGGAGATTAGGCCCTTGTCTGTTGCATTGTTGGCAAAGACTTTCTCCCATTCTATGGGTTGTCTATTCATTTTTTAATGGTTTCCTTTGCTGTGCAAAAGCTTTTAAGTTTAATTAGGTCCCATTGGTTTATTTGTGTTTTTATTGTCATTATTCTAGGAAGTGGATCAAACAAGATTTTGCCGTGATTTATGTCAAAGAGCATTCTGCTTATGTTCAACTCAGAAACAAAAACAAACAACCCAATTGAAAAATGGCCAGAAGACCTGAATAGACATTTCTCCAAAGAAGACATACAGATGACCAAGAGGCATATGAAAAAATGATCAATATCACTAATTATAAGATAAACACAGATTAAAACTATAATGAGTTACCACCTCACACCTGTCAGAATGGCCATCATTAAGAAGTCAACAAATAACAAATGCTGGAGAGGGTGTGGAGAAAAGGTTAACCTCCTTCACTGTTGATGGGAATGTAAATTGGTACAACTACTACGGAAAACAGTATGGAGGTACTTCAGAAAACTACATATAGAACTGCAATATGATCTAGCAATCCTACTGCTGGGCATATATGTGGACTGGACAAAACTTTCATTGAAAAAGATACATGGACCCCAATGTTCATAGGGCACTATTCACAATAGCCAAGACATGGAAACAACCTAAATGTCAATTGACAGATGAATGGATGAAGAAGATGAGATATATATATATATATATATATATATATATATATATATATATACACATACAAGGGAATATTACCTAGCCATAAAAAAGACAAAATATTGCCACTTGCAGCAACATGGATGGCAATAGAGACTCTCATACTAAGTGATGTAAGCCAGAAAGTAAAAGAGAAATGCCATGTGACATCACTTATTTTTAGAATCTAAAATGTGGAACAGATGATCCCATCAAAAAAAAAAGCAGAAAGATATCATGGCTAAGGATAGCAGTCTTGCAGTTGCCAGGGGGAAAGAAGAGGGAATGGGATGGATGGGCATTTTGAGGGTATTTTGGATGTTATATTTGGAATAGATGGGCATTGGAACCCTACTGTATAGCACAAGGGAATGTGTGTGATTGGGTCATTTTGCTGTACAATAGAACTTGAAGAAACATTGTAAATCAACTATACTTTAATAATAATAATCATTAAAAAAGAACTAAATACTGTCTACAAGTAATGAACTTCAAATACAGAAAAAATTATGTTAAAGGATAGAGAAATATATAATATGTTAATGCTATCAAAATGAAAGTAGAAGCGGCTACATTAAAATCAAGAAAATAGAGTTCAGAGCAAATAATATTACTGCAGACAAAGAATGTCATTTAATAGTGGTAAAGGAGTCAATTCCATGGGAAGACAGACCAATTTTAATTGTTCATCCACTTAATAACATGATGGAGAAAAGTGATAGAAACACAGGCAGATACAGACAAATGCACAGATATAGTCAGAAATTTCAATATCCCTCTCTCCAGATTGATAAAAGAAGTTCACAGAAAATTAGCTGGAATATGAAGACTTGAATGTCAATATTAAATTACTTGACCTAATTGACCATTTATAAAACATTATGCCCTAGAGCAAGAGAGCATGCATTGTCTGCAAGTGCACAAAAATTATTTTCTAAGATTGACAGAATTATAAGTCATGAAACACTCTCAATAATTTTAAAGGATTCGAGTCATTCAAAAAAGTATAGTTTGATTAGAAATCAGTAAAAGAAAGACAACTCAGAAAATTGCCAAATATTTGTAAACTAAATAACACATATCTAATTCCTCAGAGTTCAATGAAGAAATTAAACAAAAAATTAAAAATATTTTAACTGAATTCAACTGAAAACACTTCTTGTCACAATTTATGGATGCTACCAAAGAAATATTTAGAAGGAAATGTAGAGAACTAGAGTCCTATATTAGAAAAGAGGAAATGACTGAAATCAATTACCTGAGCCCCCACTGTAATAAAGTAACAACAAACAACTCAAAGTGAGAAATTAGAAAGTAATTAATGTGAGAGCAAAAATCAATAACATAGCAAATAGAAATATCAATAAAACATTGAAAATGAAGGTAGTCAAAATCCGATTCATTTATTTTTGTCATGCCATATAAGTATTTTTTAGGTACATAACCAAAAAAATCAATGGGTTCCTCATACTCACGGTTTTTGCAGTGTGAGAAACTCATGTTTCTGGAAGATGTTCATTTCATTATTAGACTTTAGTATAAGGATTCTAAATTTGACAAAGTTCCTCTCCAGAAATCTGAAATATTGATGTCCATTTAGATTGGTTATGTTCATCTACACACACACTGACAAAACTGTCATCCTATTATGATTCATATCTACAGCTAAACTATTCCCAAGCCATTAAGTTCTATGGAAAAGAAATTCAGACATATTAGTGTTTGAAGTTTGGTCTCATTTGGGTGATAAATTCTTACTTATAGCAAAATGGATTGAATTAAGACATTGGGAAGAACTCATATGAAGGTACTGAGTCATTGGAAGTTACTATTGAGAGGAGTGGAGTGCAGAAAATCTCCTTCTCATAGTATCTAAATATTTTTCAACATTTTACTAACTCCACTGCCTTGAGACTGATACATATATCCACACCTTAGACAAAGAAACATACTCTCTCTTGTCTGTCAGGTACTTTCCAAACAGTGGAAAGAAGGTCCTGAAACTAGTTCATGTTAGGAGTTAGCAAAATATTGCCCATGGGCCAAATCTGTTCCATTGCCTTTTTTCTGTGAACTAAGAATGGTTTTTACATTTGTTAATGTTTCAAAAATAATCAAAAAAGAATGTTTTTGTAACATGAAAATTGTATAAAATTCAAATTTGATAGTTATAAATAAACTAAAAAAATTCTTAGCAAACTGCCATGCTCATCATGTATGTGTTTCCCCTGGCCGATTTACATTATAAGAGCAGAGTTGAATATCTGTGATAGAGACAATACGGGTTACAATGCCTAAAATATTTCCTATATAGCCTTTAATGAAAGATTTTCTGACCCTTCATGTATATTCTCCCCAAGTCTTCCTTATCATATTGTCTTACATTCAGCAGTTTTTTGCCTGGATCTGTATCCTCAGATTATTATTTACAAAACTTTCTACACAATGTCTAGCACATAAATGCCTAATGAATGAATAATAACCAATAATGTCATTATGAAACAGATGATTTAGGATCACAGAAACTCCAAACATAAAATGTCAATTGTGTTTCCTGCTGCAAACAACATAGCACAGTATTTTTCTTGATGAATGTGCATGATGTGCATTAAAATGTCTGTCTGTTTTTTTCTGTATGAGAACAAGTGCTTCTAGAATCCCTGGCTTGTAATTACTAAAAAAATATTTTAATATCAATAATAAGACAAGATTTTATACCTTATAAATAAAATTGTTTTGGTTACAGGCAACCACTGGAAAAAGACAACAATTAGGAGGGAGATTTCATAAACCCTGGGGCAAGAATTTCATTAAAAACAACGTGGAAAGTGGTTTAAATCCTTGATGATCGCCCACCCCCAGCAAGCAAACTCATTATTTCCCATAATGTTGAAGAAAATAATCATTCTGTTTTTCTTGTTGGGTGGCTCCTTTCTCATAAACATCATCACCTTTTTTAAAAACTAATATGGAGGAGGAAATATGGACAGAGGCAATAGAGGTCTGTCTTGTTTTCCTATTTCAAAATACCTGATCCTGTATTTGGGGTATTCAAAATCCTTTGGAAGATTGTAGACATATGCCTGTCCAACAGATACACAAAGGGTCTGGAATCATACACCATATCTCAGAAAGAACTAAGTAATTTTCACAGAAATCAGCCAGGAATGGCAATGAGCTATCTAGAGAAATTCCAGAAATATAATCAAGAAATGTCTCATTTCACAAGTAGAAACTTGCCACCTACAGTTTTTGTATATTTTCAAGCCTTCAGAATGAGAAAGTATGTGCAAACAAGAATGAACTAGAGCAAAGCATATGCCTATTCTTTCAATCAGTTACTTTCTATCTAAAGCCTTTTAAAATTTACAGGCACACCTCATTTTGTTGCACTTTGCAAATATTGCATTTTTTAAAAAATGAACAATTATGGCAACCCTAAATTGAGTAAGTCTGACCTCATTTTTCCCACAGCATTTGCTTATTTCATGTTTCTGTGTCATATTTTAGTAATTTTCACAATTTTTCAAATTGTTCATGAGCAAAAAGATTATGACTCACTGAAAAGCTTAAGCGAAGGTTATCATTTATTGGCAATAAAGTATTTTTAAATTAAAGTATATACATTTTTTAAGCACAATGCTATTACATACTTAACAGACTAGAGTATAGCCTAAACAACTTTTACATGCACTGGGAAATCAAAAATTTGTGTGACTCACTTTGTTTCGATATTCATTTTATTGCACCAGTCGGAACTGAACTCACAAGATATCTCTGAGGTATGCTTCTATTGTGTTAGACACAGTCACCTGTGTCTTCATTACTCTCAGAGATTTTTCACAATTGGCTTTCTTTCAACTCATATGGCATTTAATATTATGCAGACTTGCTATTAGTGGCACACTTGAGACTCTAGAGTAGTAAAAATCCTTTAACCCTAAGTAGGAAGAGTTCTGATGTGGTGTGTGGATTGGACCAAGGTGACTGGATTGGAACATTTGGTGGGAGAAGCAATGAAGTTCAAAGCTGTTGCTCCTGGCTGGAATCCTCACCGGGACTCTCATTTCAGGATCTTCCTTGTCCACTTAGCTTTTGTAGAAAAGTCCTTCTAAAAAACTGTAAAACTTTTTTTTTGTTCTTGACATTGTAGCCACCTACTATAACAGTCTAGGCAAAATAATCTTCCCAGTTCAAATAAAGGCTAAACTAGCTAATGAGAAAATGAGACCAGATAGGAATTTTGTAAAGTTTCAATTTGTATTAAGTGACAAGACAAATAATGAAATAGCAATGTTCAAAGACACAAGCTTCAACCTCACCACCAGAGGAAAGCCTTATGAAATTCTGTATATTAACAGAATAAAGTAGGGGGGGGAAACTATGAGCACAGAAATATAACATCAATTTCTGATTAAAATTCTCACCAAAACTACAGATAACACATAATTATTGAGGAAAGAGCCAATGCTTCCAACAAATATTTCAAAATACTTTGAGAAAAATGTAAATGTGTACACTATGCTTTAGTGTCCTCATAAAAATTTATGCAGTTTCTTAACATTTAGAAAATCTAATCACACTTTATTTGAAAATAATAATAGAAATTGGCAAAGTGGATTTTATCACAAAATTTCAGGATGTAATTATTTCCAGCATTTCTGGTATATGATAAATGCCCAATAGTTAATGGCTATTATTAGGGGTAATATAGTATTTATTATAAAGTTACTATTCAGCAGGCAGTTTATGTATGCTATGTCCAATATTACTTTTGGAGCTATGACAAATTCTTGACCACCTGAAAGCTTATATCACCTGATGAAAATCTATTGTCACTTGAAATCATATGCAATCTCAGAACTGTTCATCCAGGATGACATCTTCTTAAATAAAAGCATGAAGAAAAGAAAACCACAGATCAATATCTCATATAAACATAGATGTAAAAACATCAACAACAAAGCATTAGCAAATTCAATACAAAAAAGTATAAAATACATAAACACTAATACCAAGCAGGATTTACCCTAGATGTGCAAAGCTGGTTTAACATTAAAAAAGTAATTAATGCAATCTATCACATCAACAGCCTAAAGAAAAATCATGTGATTATATCAATAGATCCAGAAAAAGCATTTATCAAATTCCAACACCCACTTATGATAAAAACTCTCAGTAAACTAAGAATAGGGAGGACAACTTCTCCACCTTATAAAGACTTTCAATAAAAACTTGAAGTTAACAACATACTTAATGGTGAAAAAGTAGAAATTTTCCTGCTAAGATCTGGTACAAGGCAAGAAATTCCCCTGTTGTGAGACATATTTTTATATTTTCTTAGCCTCTCTGCTGAAAACTCCATCTTGTCCTTCCTTACTTTGTCCTGTCTTCCTGTTTGAGAAACAGTCACGGTGATGGTAAATGACTTGAGGATTCTCTGAAATGCTATGCATAGATAACTAACTCAAATGCTAATGATTCTTAAATGCCTATAATTCAGAGTAAAAAGTTTAACCATTTACCAGCTAAGTGACTTTTAAAATAATAAAAGAACTTATAAAGTAATAAAAAAAACCTATATCATGCACCTACAACCCCCTTTTAGCTTGATGAAATCCTCAAGAGCACAATAAAAGCAGTGTGGTTTCTTGAGGCGGTGATCTTGGTCCCTGAGACCTTGAGTCCCCTGGTTCCCACCTTTACTTAAGATAAATGTCTCTGTGTCTAGTTTTATGTTAACTTTCTTTCCTTAAGTTCCACAGCACCCGTTCTTCAGCCCCATCCTGCTGAGCTGGTCTCGGCAGTCCCCTCTCACCACTTTTTCAACATTGTGTTGGAAACCCTTGCTAATGTATTTAGGCAAGAAAAGGAAATAAAATATATGAAGATTGTAAAAGAAAATATAAAACCATTTTTTTTATTAGATGACAGGATCATCTACATAGGAAAATTTTAAAGAGTTGATAAAATAACCTCTTGGAGCTAATAATAGATTATAGCAGGATTACATGACATGATTAATATACACAATTGCTTTCTTACATACATACAAAAGAAACAAGTACAATTTGAAGTTGAAAACACAATAGCATTTATTCTTTCTCCCCTCAAAACAATATATTTAGGTAGAAATCTAACAAAATATTGACAAGATCTATGAAGAAATTATAAAACTCCAATGAACGAAATCAAAGAAGCAAAGGTAAGTGTAGAGATTTTTCATGTTCATGGTGAGACTAAAGGTTGTCAACACATAATTTCCCCCCACTTCATTGATTCAATGTAAACCCAATCAAAACTCTAGGAAGTTATTGTATAGATATTGACACATTGATTGTAAAATTTATATGGATAGGCAAAAGATCCAGAACAGACAACACAATATTGAAGCATAATAGAGTTAGAGGACAAATACTACCTGACTGCAAGTCTCACTATAAAGCAACAGAAATGAAGACAATGTGGAGCTCATTAAAGAACAGACAAATAGATCTGTGGAGCAGATAGATCTATCAGAAGTAGACCCTTATAAAATTATTAGCTGATCTTTAACAAAGGAGTAGACAGAAGCTTCAATAAATAGTATGAGACAACTAGATAATATCCACATGAAAAAACATGAATCTAGACATAGACCCTTCACTCTTCACCAAAATTAAAATAGAGCATAGCCCTAAATGTAAAATGCAAAACTATAAAAAATCCTAGAAGACAATATAGAAGAAAACCTAGATGATACTGATTATGGTGATGCCACTTTTCATTTTTTATTAAAGTATAGTTGATTTACAATGCTGTGCCAATTTCAGCTGTATAGAAAACTGACCCAGGCATACATATATGTACATTTCCTTTCTTATATTATCTTCCATCATGGTCTATCCTAAGAGACTGGATGTAGCTCCTTGTGTACAGTAGGACCTCATTGCTTATCCATTCTAAATTTAATAGTTTGCATCTACTAACCACAACCTCTGAGTTTATCCCACTCCCTCCTAAAAAGATGATGCCTTCTTATATATAACACCAAAGATATGATTCATGAGATAAATAACTGATGAGCTGAACTTAATTAAAATTAAAGATTTCTGCTCCACGAAAGACAATATGAAGAGAAAGAAAATACAAGCCAACGACTTAGAAAAAAATATTTCCAAAAACCACATCTAATTTAAAAAAAAATTATTTTCCAAAAGCAACAAAGAACTCCTAAAACTCAATAATAAGAAAACTAACAACCCAATTAAAAAATAGGCCAAAGCCTTTAACAGACATCTCAACAGAGAAAATACACACATTGCAAATAGACATATGAAAAGATGTTCCTCATCATATGTCATCAGGAAAATGCAAATTAAAATATCAGGAATTTCCATCATGGCTCAGTGGAAACAAATCTGACCAGCATCCATGAAGATGCAGGTTCGATCCCTGGCCTCACTCAGTGGGTTAAGGATCTGGCATTGCTGTATCTGTGGCATAGGCCAGTGGCTACAGCTCTGATTTGACCCCTAGCCTGGAAACCTCCATATGCTGTGGGTGTGGCTCTTAAAAAAATCAATAAGATATCACTACATATTTAATAGAACAACCAATATTCAAAACACTGACAACACAAAATGGTGGTGAGAATGTGAAACAATGGAAATGCTCAAATATTTCTACTCAGAATGCAAAACAGTCAGGCCTTCTTAGAAAGAGTTTGGCAGTTTCTTATAAAACTAGACTTACTCTAACCATACAATCCAACAATAATACTCCTTGGTGTTCACCCCAATGAATGAAAAACTTGTACACACAAAAACTTGCACATGGGTATTTATAGCAGTTTTATTCATAATTACCAAAACTTTGAAGTAACCAAGATTTGTTTTGGTAGGTGAATGGATCTATAAATGGTAGTGTATCCAGACTATGGAATATTATTCAGTGCTAAAAATAAATAAGCTAGCAGGACGGGAAAAGACATGAAGAAATATTAAAGGCATATTATTAAGTGAAGGAAGTCTATCTGAGAACACTGAATACTGTATGATGTATACTATAAGATATTCTAGAAAAAACAAAACTGTGGGGTTAATAAAAAGGTCAGTGGTCTGGAGTTCCCTTTGTGGTGCAACAGAAATGACTCTGACTGGGAACCATGTGGTTGTGGGTTCAACCCCTGGCCTCGCTCAGTGGGTTAAGGATCTGGCATTGCCATGAGCTGTGATGTAGTTTGCAGACATGGCTCAGATCCTGCATTGCTGTGGCTGTGGTGTAGGCCAGCAGCTATAGCTCTGATTGTACCCCTAACTTGGGAACCTCCAATAGGTGTGGCCCTAAAAAAGCAAAAAAAATCAGTGGTCACCAGAAATAGTTTGTGAGATAAGGGGGACTGGAATAGGCAGAACTCAGATGGTTAGATGGTTTTAACATATTTAAAATACTAAGTGTAATGTTATAATAATGAATATATGTTATTATATATTGTAAAAAATCATAAAATATAAAATACCAAGAGTGAATCCTAAGGGATGTCTCAAAGCAAGTTCATTTTTGCTAAAAAAAAAAAAATACCATTCTAGTGAATTATATTGATAATTAAGAACACTATGCATGGGTGAGGAAGCAGAGTATATAAAAAGTATCTGTACATTCCTCTCAAATTTATTGTAAAATTAAAACTTCTCTTAAAAATAGTGTCTTAAATATTCAGTAAGTAAAAAAACAACCTCATGAAAATGGGCAAAATTTGAAAAGACACTTTACTCATAAAGATATATGAATGACCAACATAATACTTGAAAAGATGCTAGGCAGAGAGAGACAAGATGGCAGAAAAGTAGGGGGACATGCTCGCCCTCTCCCACAAACACACACAAAAGAACACATCTACAGGATAAAAGACTCGCACAGAACAGCAACCAATCGCTGGCAGAAGAACCTAGACTCCAATAACGGCAAGAATTTTGTGACATTACTAGGTAAAACAAGAGAAAAGAGGAGAGTGAGAGAAGGTGAATCCAAGCTGGACAGGCACTCCTGAAAGGGAACTGCAGCAGAGAAAGGGATCCTGCACCCTGGAAAGTCACCTACCTGAGGGAAAGATCAACCGAACCCGAGGAATCTCTAGATGCAGAGAAGAGTGTAGCAGTAAGTTGGAATTTGGAAAAGCAGATCAAGAACCAAATGGTCCATCTGAACTATTGGCACAGTCACCAAAAATTGAGACACCTGGGTGGGGACTGGGCACCAAGACCTCGGCTCCAGAGGTTAGTCCCCAGGAAAGGGCTGGGGGGGCGGGGTGTAGCAGAGACTGCTTGGGAGGTCTAGAAACTGGTCTGTCAAGTTTGACGAAGCAGAGACTGCCTAAGAGACTAGAAAGCAGAGCATCGCAGGGGGAGGGAGCAATACACTAAGGGCAGGGATGTGGAAAGTCATGTCAGAGTGAACGTGGGAGAAGAGCCGGGTCTGCAGCAGAGTTGGGGAGGGGAGAGAAGAAGGGGTGGGTCCCCATAGAATACACCCCACACCACAGCAAGCTTCCAGGCCCACTAGCTAGCAGAAAGCTGTGCTTCCCAGTGAATCCCCTCCCCCCACCTCCCCACCCCTTACGCTCTTGCTGGACCTGGGGCTGCCTGCCAACCGGGAGGGCTGGCCTCAACAATTGCCTGAAGCCTACCACCCCAAGGACTGTCCATGCACTGGCCTGCTTGCCCTTTGGAGGGGCTACACCCCCGCAGAGAAGCACCAAAACCCACCAGCCCCCGAGAAAAGACCTGCAGCCCAGAAAAGCTATAAAAAGCTAGGCCAGGCCATGAATAGATCTGCCTAATTCTCAGACAGTCCTTCTAAGTCAGGCTGCCTTGGGGAAGAGCCTCTTGGATTTGCAGAGGCCCAGGTAGCTGCTCCAGCTCTCGGGGGGTGCCAGACTCCCGTGGAACAACTGCACAGGACTGCCAGCTCCCTGCAGGACCCCCTGCAGCCCAGAAAATCTACAACACGCCTGGCCAGGCCGTAAAAACTCTGCCTAATTCTCCGACAGTCCTTCCGAGTTGTGCTTCCCTGGGGAAGAGCCTCTTGGGTTCACAGTGGCTCAGCTAGCTGCTCCAGCCCTTGGAGGGTGCTGCACTCTTAGAGAACAGCTTTGCAGCACGGCCAGCCCCCCACAGGAGCCCCTGCAGCCCAGAAAAGCTAGAACAAGCTTGGCCAGGCCGTGAAAAGATCTGCCTAGATTCTCAGGCAGTCCTTCTGTCGGGCTGCCCTGGGGAAGAGCCTCTTGGGTTCTCAGTGACCCAGATAGCTGATCCAGCCCTTGGGGGGTGCTGCACTCCTGAGGACCAGCTGCCCAGCACCGCCAACCCCCTGCAAGAACCCCACAGCCTAAAAACACCAGACCAAGCTCTGCCCGACCGAGTGAAATCTGCAGCCATCGTGGTGTGGACCTCCCAGTCCTGTCTGCCCTCAGGAAGTCCTCCTTTGCTTCAAAGAAACACTGTTAGCCCCATCAACACTCCAGAAAAGCCACACTGCCTCAAAAAAGATTGACCAACAACGCCAGCCCTCAGGAAACATTCCACGGCAGTGACAAGGCAAACACTGCCTGTCCACGGAGAGAACAACTCCACCAGGAAAAAGAAAACAACAAGCAAGATGAAGAAGCTGAGAAACCACCCCCAGTCAAACCAACAGGAGAACTCACCTAAAGCAGTCAACAATGAAATAGATCTCTGCAGTCTGACAGACCTGGAGTTCAAAAGAGAAATAGTGAAAATACTGAAGGAATTAAGAGAAGATGTGAACAGTAATGCAGACACCCTCAGAAAGGAACTAGAAAATATAAGGAGGAGCCAAGAAAAACTAGAAAATTCATTTGCAGAGATACAGACTGAACTAAGGGCAGTAAAAACCAGAATGAATAATGCAGAAGAACGAATCAGTAACATGGAAGGTAGAATAATGGAAATCACCCAATCAGGTCAGCAGACAGAAAACCAAATCAAAAAACATGAAAGCAATATAAGAGACCTATGGGATAATATAAAGCAGGCCAATCTACGTATAATAGGAATTCCAGAAGGAGTAGAAAAAGATAAGGGGATGGAAAATACATTTAAAGAAATTATTGCTGGAAACTTCCCAAATCTAAAGGATACTGAATTCAAGATACAGGAAGCACAGAGGGCCCCAAACAAGTTGAACCCAAACAGACCCACACCAGGACACATTATCATAAAAAAGGCAAAAGTTAGTGATAAAGAGAGGATCCTAAAGGCAGCAAGACAAAAGGAGAATGTTACCTACAAAGGAACCTCCATAAGATTATCGCTGATTTCTCTACAGAAACACTACAGGCCAGGAGGGAATGGCAAGAGATATTTAAAGTGCTAAAAGGAAAAGGTATGCAACCTAGAATACTCTATCCAGCAAGAATATCATTTAAAATAGAAGGAGAAATAAAATTTTTTTCCAACAAACAAAAGCTAAAAGAATACAGCAATACAAAAGCCAGGCTAAAAGAAATACTGAAAGGGCTTCTGTAAACCAAAAAGAAAGGAAGGAAAGAAAGGGAGGAAAAAGGAAAAAAAAAAAGAAGAAGAGGAAGAACTAGGATTGAGGAAGCCACAATCAGAGAGCAGTCACTCAAATAAGTCAGCATACAGATTTAATCACGAACAAGTTTCAAACAAAATAAAAAGAAAAAGAAAAAAAAGAGTCATCAAAATCATAAAATGTGGGCAAGGGATGTTAGAAAATAAATAGACCCTTTTTTTGTTTGTTTGTATGTTTCTCTTATTAATTTTTAATATAGTAATGAGGGGTTTGAACCTACAGGACCATCACGCTAAAACACACAATTGTAGGAAGGGGTTAGCATACTTAAAAAACAGGGTGACCACAAGCCAAAACCAAACATTGCATTCACAAAAAATGGAAAAAAAAAACACTCAAGCAGATAATAACCAGAGACCATCCAACCAAAAAAAGAAAGGAAGAATGGAAAACCATAGAATGAACTGGAACACAAGGTTCAAAATGGCAATAAATAATCATCTATCAATTATCACCTTAAATGTCAATGGACTGAATGCCCCAATCAAAAGACACAGAGGGGCTGAGTGGATAAAAAGGCAAAAACCTTCAATAGGCTGCCTACAAGAAACTCACCTTAGGACAAAGGACACATATAGATTGAAAGTGAAGGGGTGGGAAAAAATATTTCACACCAATAGACATGACAGGAAAGCAGGAGTTGCAATACTCATATCAGACAAAATAGACTTTAAAACAAAAGACATAAAGAAAGACAAAGCAGGACAGTACTTAATGATTAAGGGATCCATCCAAGGAGAGGATATTACTATCATCAACATATATGACCCAAATACAGGAGCACCCAGATACATACAACAAATGCTAACAGACATAAAGGGAGAAATTGATGGGAATAAATCATAGTAGGAGACCTTAATACCCCCCTCACACCAATGGACAGATCCTCTAGACAGAACACCAATAAAGCAACAGAGATCCTAAAGGAAACAATAGAAAAGTTAGACTTCATTGATCTCTTCAGGACACTACATCCAAAAAAAGCAGAATACACATTCTTCTCCAGTGCACATGGGACATTCTCAAGAAATCAACCACATATTGGGACACAAAGCTAACCTCAACAAATTTAGGAGCATAGAAATTATCTCAAGTATCTTCTCTGACCACAATGCCACGAAATTAGAAATCAACCATGGGAAAAGAAATGAGAAAAATCCTATGACGTGGAGACTAAACAACATGCTACTAAAAAACCAATAGGTCAATGAGGAAACCAAGAAGGAAATTAAAAAACACCTTGAGACAAATGATAATGAAGACACAACCTCGGAAAATCTATGGGATACTGCAAAAGCAGCGCTCAGAGGGACGTTCATAGCAATACAGGCCTTTCTCAAAAAAGAAGAAAGATCCCAAATGGACAACTTAACACTCCACCTAAACCAACTAGAAAAAGAAGAACAAAAAAACCCTAATGTCAGCAGAGGGAAGGAAATCATAAAGATCAAAGAGGAAATCAATAAAATAGAGTTTCAAAAAACAATAGAGAAAATCAATAAAACCAAGAGCTGGTTCTTTGAAAAGGTAAACAAAATTGACAAACCCCTGGCCAGACTCACTAAAAAAAGGAGAGAAAGAACCCAAATAACCAAAATTAGAAATGAAAAAGGAGAAATCACAACGGATACTGCAGAAATACAAAAAACCATAAGAGAATACTATGAACAACTATAGGGCAACAAGTTTGACAATCTGGAAGAAATGGACAATTTCCTAGAATCTTACAGCCTGCCAAAACTGAATCAAGAAGAAACAGACCAACTGAACAGACCGATCACTAGAAATGAAATTGAAGAAGTCATAAAAACACTCCCTACAAATAAAAGCCCAGGACCAGATGGCTTCACAGGTGAATTCCAACAAACATATAAAGAAGAACTGGTGCCCATCTTCCTAAAACTCTTTCAAAAGGTTGAAGAAGGAGGAATACTCCCAAAGACATTCTATGATGCCACCATCACCCTCATTCCAAAACCAGACAGAGATACCACCAAAAAAGAAAACTATCGCCCAATATCATTGATGAATATAGATGCAAAAATTCTCAACAAAATCTTAGCCAACCGAATCCAACAACATATCCAGAAAATTATACACCATGACAAGGTTGGGTTCATCCCAGGTTCACAAGGATGGTTCAACATATGCAAATCAATCAACATCATACACCACATTAACAAAAGAAAAGTCAAAAATCATATAATCATCTCAACAGATGCAGAAAAAGCATTTGACCAAGTCCAACATCCATTCATGATCAAGACCCTCGCCAAAGTGTGTACAGAGGGAACATTCCTGAACATAATCAAAGCCATTTATGATAAACCCACAGCAAATATAATACTCCATGGGGAAAAACTGGAAGCCTTCTCACTCCAATCTGGAACAAGACGAGAATGACCACTCTCACCATTGCTATTCAACATAGTTTTGGAAGTCCTAGCCACAGCAGTTAGACAAACAAATGAAATAGAAGGCATCCATATAGGAAGAGAAGAGATAAAACTGTCACTCTATGCAGATGACATGATACTCTACACAGAAAACCCTAAGGACTCAACCCAAAAACTCCTTGAACTGATTAGTCAATTCAGCAAAGTAGCAGGCTATAAGATTAACATTCAGAAGTCAGTCGCATTTCTGTATACCAGCAATGAACTATTAGAAAAGGAATACGAAAATAGAATACCTTTTAAAATTGCACCTCACAAAATCAACTACCTGGGAACACACCTGACCAAGGAGGTAAAGGAGTTATATGCCAAGAACTATAAAACTTTAATCAAAGAAGTCAAAGAAGATGTAAAGAAATGGAAAGATATTCCATGTTCCTAGGTTGGAAAAATCAATGTTGTAAAAATGGCCATACTACCCAAAGCGATCTACAGATTCAATGCAATCCCTATCAAATTACCCATGACATTTTTCACAGAACTAGTACAAACAATCCAAACATTTATATGGAACAACCAAAGACCCAGAATAGCCAAAGCAATCCCGAGAAACAAAAACCAAGCAGGAGGCATAACTCTCCCAGACTTGAAGAAATATTACAAAGCCACAGTCATCAAAACAGTGAGTTATTGGTATCAAAACAGACAGTCAGACCAATGGAACAGAATAGAGAACCCGGAAATAAACCCTGACACCTATGGTCAATTCATCTTTGACAAGGGAGGCAAGAACATAAAATGGGAAAAAGAAAGTCTATTCAGCAAGCATTGCTGGGACAGCTGCATGCAAAGCAATGAAACTAGAACACACCTTCACACCACGCACAAAAATAAACACAAAATGGCTGAAAGACCTAAATATACGACAGGACACCATCAAACTCCGAGAAGAAAACATAGGCAAAACACTCTCTGACATCAACATCATGAATATTTCCTCAGGTCAGTCTCCCAAAGCAATAGAAATTAGAGCAAAAATAAACCCATGGGACCTCATCAAACTGAAAAGCTTTTGCACAGCAAAGGAAACCCAAAAGAAAACAAAAAGACAACTTCCAGAATGGGAGAAAATAGTTTCAAATGATGCAATGGACAAGGGATTAATCTCTAGAATATAGAAGCAACTTAAACAACCCAACAGCAAAAAAGCCAATCAACTAATGGAAAAATGGGCAAAAGACCTGAATAGATATTTCTCCAAGGACGATATACAGATGGCCAGCAAACACATGAGAAAATGCTCAACATCGCTGATTATAAGAGAAATGCCAATCAAAACTACCATGAGATACCACTTCACACCAGTCAGAATAGCCATTATTAATAAGTCCACAAATAACAAGTGCTGGAGGGGGTGTGGAGAAAAGGGAACCCTCCTGCACTGCTGGTGGGAATGTAAACTGGTACAGCCACTATGGAGAACAGTTTGGAGATACCTTAGAAACCTATACATAGAACCTCCATATGACCCCGCAATCCCACTCTTGGGCATCTATCCGGACAAAACTCTACTTAAAAGAGACACATGCACCCTTATGTTCATTGCAGCACTGTTCACAATAGCCAGGACATGGGAACAACCCAAATGTCCATCGACAGAGGATTGGATTGGGAAGAGGTGGTATATGTACACAAAGGAATACTACTCAGCCTTAAAAAAGAATGACATAATGCCATTTGCAGCAACATGGATGGAAGTAGAGACTCTCATCCTGAGTGAAATGAGCCAGAAAGACAAAGACAAATACCATATGATATCACTCATAACTGGAATCTAATATCCAGCACAAATGAACATCTCCACAGAAAAGAAAATCATGGACTTGGAAAATAGACTTGTGGCTGCCTGATGGGAGAGGGAAGGAGTGGGAGGGATCAGGAGTTGGGCTTTTCAGACACAACTTGGAATAGATTTACAAGGAGATCCCGCTGAGTAGCATTGAGAACTATGTCTAGATACTCATTTTGCAACAGAAAAATGGGTGGGGAAAAAAATGTAATGTATACATGTAGGGATAACTTGATCCCCTTGCTGTTTAGTGGGAAAATAAAATAAAAAAAGAAAGAAAAGATAAGATGCTAGGCATCACTGATCATTATGTAAATGAAAATTAAAATACAACTAAATACTTCTACACAATTATTAGAATTTCTAAAATTAAAAAGATTGACCATATCAAGTTTTGGAAAGGATGTGAAAACCATAGGTAGAAATGGAAAATGGAAAAATCACTTTACAAAAAAATTTGTCCATTTCTCAAAAAGTTTAGAATATAAAACTACCAGATAATTCATCTATTACAATCCCTGGCATTTAGTCAAGAAAAAATAAAGCATTTACCTATTCAGAGATACATACATGGATATTAATAGCAGCCAAGAAATGAAAACAGCCCAAATGTCAATCAATATTGAATTTACAAAGAAATTATGATATATCTATACAGTATAATATTATTTGTTAATAAAAATTAGTGAATCATTGATACTTACAGCAAGTTGGATGAATCTGAAAATAATCATGCTGAGTAAATAAAAATAGAGTATATAATATATAATTATATTCATATAAGATTCTGTAAAATCAAAGTAATCAACAATGACAGAATGCAGATTAGTGGTTGCTTAGCCATAGGGCATGGGAAGATTCAGGAGCACGTGTTGACAAAGGACACTGAGGAAACTTGTGTGTGATGGATTTATCTATTGTCATAATTGTGATGAAGTTAGAAGATGTACACATATGTCAAAATTTATGAAATTGTGTAATTCAAATGTACTGTTTATTGTATGTCAGCTATTGCTCAATAACTTTTAAGAAAATAGACATGCAGACAAAAATGTGTTACTCAAGTCAAATAATTGTAGTGAGCATGACAGATAGTTTGGGTCATACATTCACCAAGGGTGAGTGTAATACTTTTTCAGTGAGTTAGACAATAGGATAGAATTTATAGAGACTATGTCTCTTGAATCCTCCATCCTGAAGGTCCAAGATTAGCATGCATACTTAGTGGTTAAAGAAACATACTGTACTTTCTATATAATAATATTATCTGTTCATTTTATAATATTAACCAAACAAGATATTGAGGATGGAGCAAAGAGGTCTAAATGAAATTCCTGTAATGGCTAGAAAAGAGTTTGGGGGATTAGAGCACTAAAAGGTAAAATTTCACAGAAGTGATTATCCAAATCAACATTGCAGGACTTATGATGAATTAGTTTCAGCTAATGTTTATCATATGATTACTGCATGCCAAAGAATCTTTAGGTATTTTAGAAGTGCTATGCCACCGAATCCCTTTAATATCTGAATAAAGTAGATTAAAAATTATTCTTATTTTGTATATTAGAAAATGAAGTTTAGGAAGCTTTAATAATTTGTCCAAGATCACATAGCTATGAATTGGTGGTTCTGAGATTCCAAAAGAGTTTTGTTTTATTTTGCTTTGCTTTTATTTTCTGATTCCAAAGTCAAGTTTTAATTAGCATGTTACACTGATTCTTTACATAGTAATCTATTAGTTTATAGGAAATTCAGTACTAGCAATATATATTTCTCATTCATATGCCTTATTATTTTTTATTGATGTCATCATTATAGAGATTATTGACTTATTACCATATTTTATTGAATTATCATGCACTTCCCATGGTCAATTCTGGCTAAATACTTTACATGATGCTTCCAAATGCTTATTTTTTCATTGTCATCCATTGCTATATTTATAGGTACTTTCTAACATATTAGTATATTTTATATTTTTAAAATATCACGTAAATCTTGCTTACTGTAACAGATCAGCTAAAGTATATCAGTTGAAAATATCTTGATTTTCTAAATAAATGCAGTGGTATGGTACAAAGTCATAAGAATACTGCCACTATAGGATACTGTATAATAATATGCCATATGGGCTATTAACAAAGATCTGTCTACAAATTTGATTTCATATTTTTTTACTTGTTCTTTCATAAGAATATATATATATATATATAATATATGCACACATAAATGTTTTTCCTATATTTGTAAAAATGCATATAATGCTCAAAAATAACATTTATAAGACATATAAAAAGGGTTTTATCCAATTTCTAAATTTAAAACCTGTTGGCAGGACTAGACACTTTTAACTGGGATTCAGAATATGCAGAATTTGTGTTATTACACTGACCTGGCATTTATCATTCATGTGACTTTTGGTAAATCATGTAACCACTGGGAATACAATTGTATCATCTACAAAGTGATGATATTCATTTAATCATTAAGGATACTTCCAAAGCTCTATTATAAAATTCCTTGCTTGAATACAATTAAATTACTCTTTTGTATTTATCTCCATGATTTTTTCTGGGGAGAGAAGTAAGTAGATGGCAGAAAAGAAGGATATGAAACTCATTTCTTCCCACAAATACATCAAAAATATATCTACATGTGGGACAATTCTCACAGAATAACTTATTGAACACTGGAAAAGTATATTAGATACCAAGAAGTGCAAGAAAGATCTCCACATCACTGGGTAAGACAAAAGAAAAAATAGTTAAGGTCCATGCCCTTGGGAGGAAGTTGTAAGCAGGAAAATTTCCCATACCCTGGGAAGCCCCTTTGTTGGCAGGAGGTCTGCTGAGACATAAGAACTTCAGAGACATGGAAAACAGCAACTAGTTGAAAGCAGACAGAACAGAGAGTTATCAGCTATTTTCTGCAATCTATAGCCTAAAATGCATGCCTGCCAACATGTGCAGGAACTTGGTCCTGAAACTCAGGCCTCAGAGGACAGACTTGGAGAGGGGACTGGGGTTGGCTACATGGAGATTGCCTGAGGGGGCTGGAGTGTTGTATGGACTGCAAGTATGTGGAAGAAGTCTGGGCCTGCCATAAAAGCAAAGTGCCATTGCTAAGTGACACACAAAGGGAATGGTGGGGCCTCACTTTTGGCATGCTCAAAGAAGGTGTGCACTACTATTGAAATCCCACTGTTAACACATGAACAAAGGAAGGAGTGAGGATAACCATAACAATTTCTTTCTCAGTGTCAACTCTGCAAGCTCTGGGGTGAAGCCACAGTTTTTCTATGTCTGGGATGGGTCAGGCCTTAGGAGTTGTGGGGCTTTGTGGGTGCATGCATGTGGAGGCTGGACCAGAATCTGGGCTGATTCCATAAATCCTGCAGTAGGTCCAAGTGCATGATTACTGAAGTCCTGATACCCAACTTCAGTGGATAAGTACCTAAGGATCTGTGCTGGTAGCCTTGTGAACATAATACCCAAGGGAAACCAAGACCAGTTGCTTGCATTCCCATAGGTAGGTTCAAGGACAGTGTAAAAAAAACAGTGCCTTTTTTGAGCTCAAACAGGCAACACCACATAATGAGCTCCCCAGTGGACAGTTCTGGTGAAGGAATACTCTCCAGCAGGAGTTCTCCAGACCTGTAGCTGACACTGCAGCTCAGAAATAATCTGGGGGTTCTACTCCAACAACTAGGGAGTAGACCCTGCCCTAAAAGGACAGCAAAAACTATACAGCAAAGAGGAGGCCCTTCTCAATATACAGTGCAGACCATGATTAAAACACCAGTCACAATCCCTATCAAAGAGATGGCAGACATCCATACTGAAAATAGACCTTGCACCAAAAATATTAAACTAAAATAGACTACACATGGAGGCTCCCACATAAAAAAATAGCCTTCCAAGAACAGAGTAGATAATTATTTCTCCTAAACTCATAGAATAAAAGAAATGTGAGTCAAATGAAGAAGCAGAGGAAACATTACCAGTTAAAAGATTAAGAAAATTCCCCATAAGTACAAAAAAAAACCAAACCTCTTCAGTCTAATAGATACTGAGTTCAAAAAGGAGATAATGAAAATACTGAGGGAATTAAGAAGGGCTATTGAAAGAAATGCTGATTATTGTAAAAAGGAGCCAGAAACTATAAAGAGGAACCAAGAAAAACTGGAAAACTCACTCACCAAGACAAAAGTGGAGCTAAAGGCAAAGAATAGTAGAATGAATAATGCAAAAGAATGAATAGGCCATCTAGAAGATAGAGTAATGAAAACTACCCAATCAGAAAGACAAATGAAAACAAAATAACTGAAAGCAATATGACATATATGGGGTAATTAATGTAAAGTGTCCCAATCTGCACATAATAAGGATTCTAGAAGAAAAAGAAAGAGAAGAGTGGATTGGAAATATACTTGAAGAATTTATGGCTGAAAACTTCCCAATCCTAAAGAAGAAAATAGATATCCAGGCACAGGAAGCACAGAGGGTCTCAGTCAAGGTGAATCCAAACAGACCACACCAGGACATAATATAAATAATGTGGAAAATATTAAAGATAAGAGACAGGATTCTAAAGACAGCAAGAGAAAAACCAAGGGTTAATTACAAGGGAAACTTCATAAGGCTGAGATGATTTATCTACAGAAATGTTGTAGGCCAGAAGGGAATGGCTAGATATATTCAAAGTCCTGAAAGGGAAACATCTGCAGCCTAGGATACTCTACCCAGCAATATTATCATTTAGAATAGAAGGAGTAGTAAAGAATTCCAAGGGCAAGCAAAAACTAAAAGAATATAGCAATTCTAAACCTACACTAAAGGAAATATTGAAATTATCTTCTCTAAATAGAAGATGAGCATGAATCTACAGGAAAAAGAAAATCACAGTTTAAAATGGGAATAAATACATATATATCAATAATTACCTTAAAAGACAATGGAATAAATACTCCAATCAAAGACATAGTGGCAGATCAGATTAAAAAAACAAGAGACTACATTATGCTACCTACTAAAATATCCACTTTAGAGCAAAGGAAATGTATAGATTGAAAGTGAGAGGATGGAAAATGATACTTCATGCAAACAGAAATGATACAAAAGCAAGAGTTGCTATAGCCATATCAGACAAAATGGAATTTAAAACAAAGGCTGAAAAGGAAAATAAATAATACTATATAAAGATAAAAGGATCAATAAAATAATAGGATAGTTCACTCATCAACATATATGTGACCAATATAGAAGTACTCAAATACATAAAACCAGTAGTATCAGACATAAAAGGAAAAATTGACAGGAATACTATAATAGTGGGGAGATTTTGACACACCACTAACATCAATTGACAGAACTTTGAGAGAGACAGAAAGGCAATAAGGCAGTGGAGAGAATAAATTATACAATAGAACAGTTAGACTTGATATTTTCAGGGCATTACATCCAAAAAAAGGAAACTACATATTCTGTTCAAGTGCACATGGAACATTCCCTTGGATTGACAAAATACTAGCACACAAAGCAAGCCCCAATAAACGAGTATAAAAATTTCAAGCATCTTTTCTGACCAGAATAGCATGAAACTATAAATCAACCACAGAAGAAACAAGAAAAAATGACTACATGGAGACTAAGAAACATGCTACTGAAAGACGCATGGGTTAACAATGATATCAAATAAGAAATTAAAAAATACCTTGAGACAAACGTCAATGGAAACACAAACATACAAAAATCTATGAGATGCAGCAAAAGCAGTTCTTAGAAGGAAATTCATAGCAATACAGGCCTTCTTCAATCTTACCCACCACCTAAAACAAACAAACAAACAAACAAAAATAATTAGAAAAAAGAACAAACAAAACCTAGAGTCACAGAAGGAAAAATTTTAAAGATAAGAGAGGAAATGAATAAAATAGAGATTTTAAAAACAGTTGAAAAAATCAATAAAACAAAGGATTGGTTTTTTGAAAGGATAAAAAATTTGACAAACATATGGCCAGGCTCACCAAAAAGAAAAGTGAGAGACTCCAAATAAAGAAAATAAAAAATAACAACAGATAAGGCAAAAAATATTTAAAAAAGAGAATAGTATGAAAAATTATATGCCAACAAATTTGACAACCTAAACAAAATGGACAAGTTTCTAGAAACATAAATCCATTAATACTAAATCAAGAAGAAATGGATAACTTGAACAGACAAATCACTAGGCATGAAATAGAATCTGTACTCTCTACAAACTACAAACAAAAGTCCAGAACAAGGTGGCTTCATAGGCAAATTCTACCAAAGATACAAATATAAACTTATAGCAATCTTTCTCAAACTCTTCCAAGGGATGGAAGAGGAAGGAACACTCTCAAAGAATTTCTATGTAGCCAACTTCACCCTGATCCTCAAATCAGACAGTAAAACTACCAAAAAAGAAAATTACAGGCCAATACCTTTGATGAATATAGATTGAAACATTCTCAAAAAATATTAGTAAACCAAATCCAACAACACATTAACAAAATCATACAATACAACCAAGTTGGATTCATTCCAGGGCCACAGGGATGGAAGGAGGGTTCAACATAACACAAATCAATCAATGTGATACATCACATCAACAACAACAAAAAATTATGGCCTTGCAAAATGTATTTGAGTATATTCCATTTTCTTTAATTCTTTAATGATTTGAGAAGGATATATATTAGATCTTCTTTATATGTTTGGTAAAATTCCCCTGTGAAGATGCCCAGTCTTGGACTTTTACTTCCTGGGTGTTTTCTTTTACAAATTTAATTTCATTACTATTGATTTGTCTGTTCAGATTGTCTTTTCTTGATTCAGTGTTGGAAAGTTGTGTGTTTTTAGAAATTTATTCATTTCTTATATATTGTCCAATATATAGGCATAAAATTTTTAATAATATTCTTCTATGATTATTTTTTGTATTAGATATTTGATATTACTTTTTCTCTTTTATTTCTTATTTTATTTTTTGAGGTCTTCTCTGTGTTCTTTTTTTTTTAATTTATTTTTTTATTGTTATTTCCCCAACACACTTTTTTTTCCACTCCACAGCATGGGGACCCAGTTACACATGCATGCATACATAATTTTTTCTCTCATCGTTGTGCTGCATTGTAAGTATCTAGACATAGTTCTCAGTGATACACAGCAGTATCTCATTGTAAATCCATTCCAAGAGCAATAGTTTGCATCTGTTGACACCAGGCTCCAAATTCCTCCTACTCGCTTCTCCTTCTCCCCCCCCAACCATCAATAGTCTGATCTCCAATGCCATGATTTTCATTTCTGTGGAAAGTATCTTTGTGCTGTATATTAGATACCAGATATGAGTGATAGCATATGGTATTTGTCTTTTGCTTTCTGACTTACTTCACTTAGTATGAGAGTCTCTAGTTCCAACCATGTTGCTGCAAATGGCATTATGTCATTATTTTTTATGGCTGAGTAGTATTCCATTGTGTATATATACCACATCTTCCTAATCCAATCATCTGTTGATGGACATTTGGGTTGTTTCCATGTCCTGGCTATTGTGAATAGATCTGCAATGAACATGAGGGCATATGTGTCTTTTTAAAGGAAAGTTTTGTCCAGATATATGCCCAAGAGTGGGATTGCTGGATCATATGCTTGTTCTATGTATAGTTTTCTAAGGTACATCTGAAATGTTCTCCATAGTGGTTGTGCCAGCTTACATTCCCACCAACAGTGCAGGGGGGTTCCCTTTTCTCCACGCCCCTCTAGAATTTGTATTTGTGGACTTATTAATGATGGCCATTCTGACCTGTGTGAGGTGGTACCTCCTGGTATTTTGATTTGCATTTCTCTAATAATCAGGGATGTTGAGCATTTTTTTCATGTGCTTGTTGGCCATCTGTACATCTTCCTTGAAAAAATGTCTATTCAGGTCTTTTGCCCATTTCTAAATTGGGTATGTGGCTTTTTTGCTTTTGAGTTGTATAAATTGCTTGAATATTCTAGAGATTAAGCCCTTGTCAGCTGCATCATTTGAAATTATATTCTCCCATTATGTAAATTGTCTTTAGTTTTCTTTTTGGCTTCCTTGGCTGAGCAAAAGCTTGTCAGTTTGATGAGGCCCCATTGGTTTATTTTTGCTTTTATTTCTGTTGCTTTGGGAGACTGATCTAAGAAAATATTCATAAGGTTGTAGTCAGAGAATATTTTGCCTTTGTTATCTTCCAGGAGTTTGATGGTGTCTTGCCTTAAACTTAAGTCTTTCAGCCACTTTGAGTTTATTTTCATGCATAGTATGAGGGTGTGTTCTAGTTTCATTGATTTACATGCAGCTGTCTAGGTTTCCCAGCAAGGCTTGCGAAAAGACTTTCTTTTTCCCATTTTATGTTCTTGCCACCTTTGTCCAAGATTAATTGACCATAGGTGTCTGGGTTTATTTCTGGGTTTTCTATTCTGTTCCATTGGTCTGTCTGTCTGTTTTGGTACCAGTGACACACTGTCTTGATGACTGAGGCTTTGCAATGTTGCTTGAGGTCTGGGAGAGTTATGCCTCCTGCTTGGTTTTTGTTTCTCAGGATTGCTTTGGCAATTCTGTGTCTTTTGTGTTTCCATATAAATGTTTGGATTGTTTATTCTAGTTCTGTGAAAAATGTCATGGGTAGTTTGATAGGGATTGCACAGAATCTGTAGATTGCTTTGGGTAGTATGACCATGTTTACAATATTAATTTTTCTAATCCTACTTAATAAACATGTTCAAGACATTACATCCAAAAAAATCAGAATACACATTCCTCTCAAGTGCGCATGGAAAATTCTCAAGAATTGATCACATATTGGGGCACAAAGCTAACCTCAACAAATTTAAGAGTATAGAATTTATTTCAAGTATCTTCTCTGACCACAATGGTATGAAACTAGAAATCAACCACAGGAAAAGGTGTAAAAAAAAACTAACGACATGGAGACTAAACAACATGCTACTAAAAAACCAATAGGTCAATGAGGAAACCAAGAAGGAAATTAAAAAAACCTGGAGACAAATGATAATGTAAACACATCCACTCAAAATATATGGGACGCTGCAAAAGCAGTGCTAAGAGGGAAGTTCATAGCAATACAGGCCTTCCTCAAAAAAGAAGAAAGATCTCAAATTGACAACTTAACCCTCCACCTAAACGAATTAGAAAAAGAACAAAAAAAAAAACCTAAAGTCAGCAGAAGGAAGGAAATCATAACGATCAAAGAGGAAATCAATAAAATAGAGATTCAAAAAACAAGAGAAAAAAATCCATAAAATCAAGAGCTAGTTCTTTGAAAAGGTAAACAAAATTGACAAATCTCTGGCTAGACTCACTAAGAGGAGTGAAAGAACCCAAATAACCAAAATTATAAATGAAAAAGGAGAAATCACAACGGATACTGCAGAAATACAAAAAACCATAAGAGAATACTATGAACAACTATATGCCAACAAATCTGACAATCTGGAAGAAATGGACAACTTTCTAGAGTCTTACAGTCAGCCAAAAATGAATCAAGAAGAAATAGATCAACATAACAACCCAATCACTAGAAATGAAATTGAATATGTCATAAAAACACACCCTACAAATTAAAGTACAGGGCCAGATGGCTACACAGTTGAATTCTACCAAACATAGAAAAAGGAACTTATATTCATCCTCCTTAAACTTTTTCAAAAGGTTGAAGAAGAAGGAACACTCCCAAAGACATTCTATGAAGCTACCATCACCCTCATTCCAAAACCAAAGATACCACCAAAAAAAGAAAACTATAGGCCAATATATTTGATGAATATAGATGCAAAAATTCTCAACAAAATTTTAGCCAACCAAATCCATAAACATATCAAAAAGATCATACACCATGACCAGGTGGGATTCATCTCAGGTTCACAAGGATGGTTCAACATACACAATTCAATCAACATCATACACCACATTAACAAAAGAAAAGTCAAAAAGCATATGAGCATCTCAATAGATGCAGAAAAAGCATTTGACAAAGTCCAATATCCATTTATGATTAAAACTCTTACCAAAGTGTGTATAGAGGGAACATTCCTTAACATATTCTCTCTTTTCCTCTTAAGCTTAGCTACAGCTTTAGCAATGTGATTTTTTTTTGTCTTTTTGCCTTTTCTATGGCCACTCCCATGGCACATGGAGGTTCCCAGGCTAGGGGTCCAATCAGAGCTGTAGCTGCCAGAGCCCAGCAACGCAGGATCTGAGCCACGTCTGTGACCTATACCACAGCTCATGGCAACACTGGATCCTTAACCTACTGAGCAAGGCCAGGGACTGAACCCTCAACCTCGTGGTTCCTAGTCAGATTCGTTAACCACTGAGCCACAACAGGAACTCCTGCAATGTGGTTATCTCTTCAGAAAACCAGTTCCTTTTTTCCATGAAGTTTTCTATTTTTATTTTTTTGCTTTCTATTTATTTCGTCTCTTGTCTTTATTATTTCCTTCATTCTATTAACTTTAGGTTTTGCTTGTTCTTTTTTGCATTAATGTAGATGGTAAGTTAGGTCATTTATTTGAGATTTTTCTCATTTCTTGAGGAAGGCCTGTACTTCTATCAACTTCCTTCTTAGAACTGCTTTTGTTGCATGCCATAGATTTTGGAATGTTGTCTTTGTATTTTCATTTGTCTTGAAGTTTTTATTATATACTCTTTGGTTTCTTCATTGACTTTTGGTTTAAATAGCATGTTAAGTATCTATATGTCTCTGCTTTTCTCATATTTCTCTCTGCAATTTCTTTCTAGTTTCACTCTGTGGTGGTCAGAAAAAAAATGCTTGATTATAAATTCTATCCTCTTAAATTTGTCAAGGCTTATTTTCTGGCCTAGCAAGAGATCTACCCTTAAAAATGTTCCATGTGCATTTGAAAAAAAATTGTATTCTGCAGTTTGGGGATATAATTTTCTCCAGATATCTATTAAGTCTCTCTGGTCAATTGTGTCCTTTAAGACCACTGTGGCCTTGTTGATTTTCTGTGATGATGACATGTCCATTGATGTAAGTAGGGTGTTAAAACTCCTATCATTGTATTATTGTTACTTTCTCCTATTATGTCTGTTAATATTTATATATTTATGTGTTCTTGTGTTGGGTGCATATGTGTTAAGTATAATATACTCTTGTTGTATTGATCCTTTTATCATTAAGAAATGCCCTTCTTTGTCTTTGAGTGCAGCCTTTGTCTTGAAGTCCATTTTATCAGTATGAGTATTGCCACCCTCACTTGCATTATTTCAGTTTGTATGAAATATCTTTTTCCATTCTCTCACATTCGGTATGAGTGTGTCTTTAGTTTTGAAGTGAGTCTCCTGTAAGCAAATGTAGATGGGTCTTGATTTCTTTTATATCCAATTAGCCTCCGTATGTCTTTTAATTGCAGCTTTTAGTACATTGATATTTAAAATGGTTATTGATAAGCATTCACATATTGCCATTTTCTTATTTGTTTTCCAATTGTTTCTGTAGTTGTTTTCAGTTAATTTCCTCTTGCTTTTGATTATTCCCTTGTTTGATGATTTTATTTAGTAGTATGTTTAGTTATTTTCAATTTTTCTGTGTACCTATTATAGGTTTTTTGTTTGTGGTTACCATGGCCTCTTTTATGTTGACCTATAACTATATCCACTTGGTTTAAACTTGCAGTCCTTTAAGTACAAACATATTCTAAAATATCTACCTCTTTTGCTTCCCTCCCCCATATTTTGGGTTTTTTGTGTCATATTTTACATCTTTGTTATTATCTCTTCACTATTTATTGTAGTTTGAGTTGTTTTTTACAATTTTTTTTCTTTTAATCTTTGTACCAGCTTACCTAAGTAGTTCATCCTCAGGACTTAATATGTATTTGCCTTTCCTAGTGGAATCCTTTGTTGCCTATACATTCTTGTTTCTCATTCTAGAATTTTGTTTCTACTTATAGAAAAGTTGTTAACATTTCCTTTAGAGTAAGTTTATTATTGATGAACTATTTCAGTTTTTGCTTATCTGAGAATTTCCTTATCTCTCCATCAATTATAAATTATAAACTTGCTGCACAGAATATTCTAAGTTGTAGGTTTTGCCCTTTCAGTGTTTTGAATATATCATGCCACTCCCTTCTGGCATCAAAGTTTCCAAAGAAAAATCAACTAATAACCTTATTAAGGTTCTCTTTTTTATAAATGTTTTTCTCTTGCTAACTTTAGTCATTTTAATTGATATGGCTTTGTTTGGGTCTGTTTGGGTTCATCTTGTTTGGAACCCTCTGTACTTCCTATACATGAATATTTGTTCCCTTCTTCCAGTTTGGGAAATTTTTAAGCCATAATTTCATCAAATGCATTTTTGACCCGTTTCTCTTTCTTCTCCTTTTGGGACCTGTATAATAAAAATATTCTCTTTTTTTTAGTTTGTTTTTCTTCTTGTTGGTAATTGGAATCAGGTGATTCCCATTATTCTACCTTCCAGATCACATACACATTCTTCCGTAACACTTAGTATGCTATTCATTCTTTCTAATGTGTTTTTCATTTCAGTTTCTTGTATCTTTAATTTATGATTGGTTTTTATTTTTCCTAATTTGTTGTTAAAATTCACTGTGTTCATATATTCTTTTCCCTAATTCAGTTATCTTTCTTATTACTAACACTTTAATTCTTTATCTGGTAAATTTTTTATTTTGGTTTCATTAGTTATTTTTCCATGGCTTTTCTCTTGCTGGGTCAATTGAGATAAATTCCTTTTTCTTCTTATTTTGTTCATCTTTCTTTGTCTCTATGAAATTATGTGAAACAGTTATCTATTGTGGACTTAAAGAGGCGTCATGTGCAAACCTCCCTATACAATCTGTGTGTGCCCAGTACATTTGATGGAAGTGTTGGACTTGACATGAACAGAAGTCTTTTCTCAGAGTGTGCTGGCAACTCTCACCTTGTAGGAGATAGTGCTGGAGATGGAGGGGATAGGGCCAGAACCGGGTATAAGGCAGGACTTCCCCTCTGGTCAGTGGCCATCTCCTTTCTATCAGTGGTAGGTTTGGATCCCAAACTGATGGATCAGAAGCCCTGAGGGTCGGGTCTGAACTGGCTCCATTCTATTTAAGTGTGTTCTCTCGTACCTCCCATCACTGGTTCCCTTGCCCTAGAGGGTAGTAATACTGGAACAAATGGGACCCATGTTGGCTTCTGGCTTTTGATGGGGTGAGGGCTGCTACAGTCCAACTCCAGACAGAGATCTGAGATTCCTCTTATGTGCCACCTGTGCAAATACCAGGAATGGAAGCCTCCATTGCATCTGAGTTTCTTTTTGTCTCACAGTTGATCACTACTCTCAGCTGCTGACAAGGGTAGATGATGTCCACATGAGCTCTTGGTGTGTATCAGGGCATAGGTTGTATTGGTTTGGCTGCCATCAGAGATCAGGAATACCCCTGATGCCCTGTCTATGGAAGCACCAGTAATGATCTCCCCTTCTGCTCTCAGATGCTGCTCTGGGTCCCAGCCACCTCTGCATCCCATGCCCAAGATCTCTGTCCAGTCATGCTCCCTCATTCCAGTGGGAAGCTGCAAGGTGAAATAAGCAGGGTTGGAGATTTTGCTAGTTTCAGCCTGGGATGTGCACCAGGGTGGATGTGAGAAACGGGGCAGCCACTGGAGTAGTCCTCAATCCACCCTTTCTGCCCTGCCTTGAGAGAAAGCCAGCCTTGTATGCTGCTCACAAGTGAAGTCCAGGCTTAGTCCCAGCAGCTCTCCAACCAGACAAGGGGGCTCACCTCCCCTGTGTCCAACCCCAGCACTGAGGCACCAAATATGTGGCTCTAACAGCCCACTCTCCAGGGTGGCTCTCCAGCCATGTATTCTCTTTTTTCCTGATTTCCCTTCCAGAGGCACAGGCTCCAACCTCATAGCTTCTCTTTCCTTCCAATCTGATTCCCTGTGTATCTTTATTACAGCCTTGGTTATACAGTAGTCTTTCTGCCAATTTTTGGTTAGTTTTCAGTGAGTATGACTCTGCATGTAGATATATTTTTGATGTATTAATGGAAAGAGGTGAGTTCCACATCTTCTTACTCTGCTGCCTTTATCAATCCCCCCATGCCAGTAATTTTAATGCTTAAAATGTACAATGCATTAATGTAAATTTTTCAAATACAAAAATACTTTCATGGTGATCTGAAAATAGTTGATGGTTTCAACAAAAATTTTAGCTGCTTTTATTCTAGATAAGTGCTTCTATAACAAAAAGTACTTTGAAATAGATATCAAAATTGCATTTTACATGTCAATTTTACTATTAATTTTGTGACTTTTGAGTTGGCTATTATTTTGCAGATTTATGACATATATTTCCTTTCATAATGTTTCAATTATGCTTTATCCTTAATTATTATTTTATTTTGTCCACTTGTCATGGAAACAATTTCCATGAGAATATATCTGTAGTGTTATAACTCAATCACTGGTAAAATACTATCATTTTAATCTAACTATGTTTTACAGGGCACTGCTAGATTTGAACTATTCTGTCAAGTAAGAGCTATGTGCAAATTTCTTAAAGTACATAGTTATTAACTCATTTTAACTACATTTCATATGGCCACCACTAAGTGGCAGTGTAGCAATGTTGTTTTGTGTAGAATTGATACCACTTATTCTGCCTCATATTTTGTTTCTTTTAAGAACTTCAAAGTTCTTTACTATTTATATATTTAATTAGCAGGATAATGGTAATGTTACCCTTGCTTTTTCTTTTGATTTTTGGTTTTAGTTATGGAAACAGGCATGGGAATTTCTGTAATAATGCAACTGAGTTATTAAAACAACTTTATATAGACTAAGAAGTTAGTGAATCTGGTTTGCCTACTCTTCTTCCCAACATAAGCATGAGAATGAGATAATTTTACACTGTTTTTGAGGCTTAGCATTATAATCTAAGTTATTGCTTCAGTTAGTAGAATCCATATGTATGGTAGTCAGAAGGAAGATTGGATTCAGTATTTTTTAGATGACAGGCCCTCTAAAAAAGCTTGCTATACATTTCATTAAGTTCAGGTTTCTGTCCTCTTAATCACCAGTTCTGCTTACTGACACACTTAGAGTACTAGAAGACACCCTACAAATTGTGTAATATTCCAACCACCTCATTATAGATATGGGGAGATTTGCTTCTAAAGAGATCCAGGAGTTCTCTTGTGGCTCAGTGGTAATGAACCCAACTAGGATAAATGAGGACATGAGTTCGATGCTTGGCACCACTGTAGGTTAAGGATCCAGCATTGCCATAAGCTACAGTGTAGGTCACAGATGCAGCTCAGATCTAGAGTTGCTGTGGCTATGGCATAGGCCAGCAGCTGCAGCTTTCATTTGACCCCTGGCCTGGAAATTTCCATATGCCCTGGGTGTGACCCTAAAAAGACAATAAATAAATAAAGAGATCCAGATGACTGGCCATGTTCTCATATCCAATTTGCAGCAAAATCAGGACTAGGGCTGAGGTGATTTCATTTTCAGTTCATATGTGTTTATCATTTTGATCTCTTTGAAACCCAGTCTATGGTTATATGACCCTAAATAACTTAAAGCTAACAGCTGTAGTCAATTATTCATATTTGTACAAATAGTTATGTATTGTCATATAAACCAAACCTAACAATTATTTTCCTAATTAGAGTAATCAGTGTTGTGTAGGCATAGGCAGAAAGATCTAATTTTCCATCTAACTTGAGTATAATTTATTTTTGAGTGGCTATAATAATGTTCAAGGTTACCATTAGGTTTTACAGAGGCATATTTGTTGAAGTGTTAAATATTCCAATTAGTATAAACTACAAATAAAATGTAATTTTTAATGTAGTTGGCCTAAAACTGTGTTCCTATTACAATAAGAATAATTTTTCCACTTCAACACACAGTGGTTCAATACTCCCACTTATATGTGGTAGCATAAGAAAGTTTGCATTCTGTCACACTACTGCAGCTCTCAGCTTGTTACAATTTAATCCTAGCAATCTATGGGTTGAGTTTCCAGTTTTAAACTCACGGCAACAGAAAAATATTTTTTAAACTAATAGCAAAACATAATGAAAGCTGGGTTATTCCTCCTGATCTGCATATGAACTAATGATACACATTTAATTTCTGGGTCCTTCAGGGAAAAAGTTTTTTTAAATACTCTTTATTAATTACAGGATAGAAATTTCAGTAAAGGTATGAGGGACATGATTTTTTTTTTTTTTAGTGCCACACCTGCAGCATATGGATGGTCCCAAGTTAAGGGTCAAATTGGAGCTGCAGCTGCTGGCCTATGCCACAGCCACAGCAACTCTAGATCTGAGCCGCATTTATGGCCTGCATGACAGCTTAGCTTGTGGCAATGCTGGAGCCTTAACCCACTGGTAAAGGCCAAATATTGAACCTGCATCCTCATGGATACTAGTTGAATTCTTAGCCCACTGAGCCACAATGGGAACTCTGACATGATTGTTTTTATGAGTCACTGAAGAATAAGAATAACAATGCACCAAGGGGCAAAAGAATATCAACTCAGAAAAAAAGTTTTATATACTTATTAAGTCATTCTCACGGTAATTAATTCAATGTACCAAAAATGTTTATATCATTATTTATAATGAGGGAAAGAGTTTGATATGTTACTCAAAGACTTGAATTGTGGAAATTTCAAAAGCTTATATAGTTGTTGGCACTCCACCATTGTTCATTTATCTCAAATACAATTTCTGTACTATATTAGATTCTTCTTTCTTTAGTTGGGCAAAACCTGTGACTATAGGAAAGCTAAATAGCTCTGTAAAAGTGACTGCAAACATGTTCTGACTAAACAAATCAATTAAATAGCAATGATTTGTAAATACTAACAATGTATCATGCATTGAACATGCTATAAAAATTTTTAAATATTCTTACTTGATTCACTAATAAGTATGCTGTGATTAATTATAGTTACATGTACACACAGACTTAGCAGTATAAGGTATGTTCCTAATGAATGAAATAGTTGATAGATGAAAAGGAATGTAGAAGATTAAGTTACATTAGGCTGAGTTGGCCAAAAATATTCTTCAGACTTTATCTTACCTCTACTTATCACTTAGATTTTGACATCCTCAAAGTTTCAACCTTGACCAAATTTTGACTTTCTAGAGAGATTTTTTCCTTCTACCTGTGCTGCCCAATACATTAGCCATTAGCCACAAGTGGCTATTTAAAATAAAATTTTAATTAATTAAAAGTAAATATTAAATATGTTGTATTACATGGCAAAGTTGCAAATGGAATTAAGGTTGCTAATCAACTACCTTGAAATGGGGAGCTCAGCCTGGATTATCCAGGTGGACTCAGTGTAATTACAAGTGTTCTTAATAAGAGAAAGAGGGAGGCAGGAGAGTCAGAGTCAGAGTAATACAATGTGAGACAGACAATTTCTCCCCTGGAGCCTCCAGAAAGGAACATAGCCCTGAATACAGCTGAGACTCATTTTAGCCTGAGATTTTTTTTCAGACTTGTGACCTCCAGAACTGGAATATATTTATATTGTCATAAGTGACCAACTTTGCAGTGAATTTTATAGCAAATATGGGAAACTAACACATCCCGCCCTATCATCTGAACAGGAGGAAATTTGGGATTTAAAGCCTTCAAATCCCTGTTCAAATAATAATGATAAGAATGAATGAATAAATCTAACTTGTGGCTTGCTCAAAAAATTAAATATTTATTTCCTCAGTCACATTAGCCATATTTCAAGCGCTCAATAATGACATGTAGCTAGAGAATTCTGTGTAAGACAATGCAGATTATAGAACATTTCCGTCATTGTAGAAAATTTTATCAGAAAATACTTTGAGTCTATCCACTTAGTCTTAGCAATCTTGTCTACATCATGACCACCTAATACTGATGAATATTCCAAAGTCTGTTTTTCTATACCTTGCTTTCCTCACATACTAAATAGTTTAATAATAATACTTATCAAATAGGTCTATTGAGATAATAAAATAAAATAATGCTAGTATTTTGAAAAGCACCAAACCCATAGTAGGCCATCAGTTATTTTTAATGCATAAGAAATGTCTTCATGTTTAATGATAATATTCTCCTGAACTCCAAAATTGTATATTTAACTACCTACTGGAATCTCCATTTGAATTTTACACAGAAACCTCAAACTCAATAAAGCCAAAGTGAAATAATAAGATACAAGTCTGTCTTTTGTACTACAATCATTTAAATATTAGAAGACAAACATTATTTCTATCTGTGGGTTATTCTGGGTCACTTCACTGTACAGTAGAAATTGGCAGAACACTGTAAATCAACTGTAATGGAAAAAATAAAAATTTTAAAAAATACTTTTTTGTCTTTTGTCTTTTTAGGGCTGCACCCATGGCATATGGAGGTTCCCAGGCTAGGGGTCCAATCAGAGCTATTGCTGCTGGCCTACACCAGAGCCACTGCAATGCCAGATCTGAGTCGCATCTGTGATCTACACCGCAGCTCACTGCAGTGTCAAAACTTTAAGCCACTGAATGAGGACAGGGAGCAAACCCACAACCTCATGGTTCGTAGTCAGATTCATTTTTGCTGCACCAAGACGGGAACTCCAATAATTACATTTCTAATACTATATAGGAAGTTTTGCCATTTTGATCATTTATATCATTAGATCATGAGCTTCTTGACCATAAAAACTATTCCTTATCATTGCATTCTTACATGTTAGCGCAGATCCTGGCACAGAGTAAGGACTAGCCAAATCCTGTTTGAATGACTGAATAAATGCTTCACAGAGGAGAAGAGCTTTGAAATATGGGCTAAAAGAAAAATAAAATTTATTTGGAGAGAAGAATAAAAATGGGATTAGTTGCTGCCCTTTATGTTGGAGTGTGTTTGGCTTATGTTTTCCTCTACGAGTTTTATAATGTCTGGCCTTATGTCTAGATCTTTAATCCATTTTGAGATTATTTTTTGTGTATGGTGTTAGGGAGTGTTCTAATTTCATTCTTTGCCATGTGGCTGTCCAGTTTTCCCAGCACTACTTATTGAGCAGGCTATCTTTTCTCCATTGTATATTCTTGCCTCCTTTGTCATAAATGAGTTGACTGTAGGTGTGTGGGTTTAATTCTGGGTTTTCTATCCTGTTCCACTGATCTATATTTCTGTCTTTGTGCCAGTACCATACGATTTTCAGGATTGTTGCTTAGTAGTATAGTCTGAAGTCCAGGAGCCTGATTCCTCCAGCTCCATTTTTCTTTTTCAGGATGGCTTTAGCTACTCTGGATCTTTTGTGCTTCCAAACAAACTTTAAAATATCTTGTTCTAAATCTGTGAAACATGTCCTTGGTAATTTGATAGTGATTTCATTGAATCTGTAGATTTCCTTGGGTAGTATAGGAATATAACTCAATACTAACTTGATAATACTAACTTGATAATATTAACTCTTCCAGCTCAAGAGTGTGGTATGTCTTTCAATCTATTTGTGTCATCTTTGATTTCATTCATCGGTGTCTTATAGTTTTCAGAGTACACTTCTTTTGTCTCTTTAGGTAGGTTTACTCCTAGGTATTTTATTCTTTTGGATGCAATGGTAAACAGGACTGCTTCCCTAATTTCTCGTTCTGATCTTTCATTGTTAGTGTATAGAAATGCCATTGATTTCTGTGTATTAATTTTGTATCCTGTGACTTTGCCAAATTCATTGATGAGCTCTAAGTTTTCTGGTAGTGTCTTTAGGATTCTCTTTAGGTATAGCATCATGTTATCTGCAAATAGTGATAGTTTTACTTCTTCCTTTGAAATTTGGATTCCTTTTATTTCTTTTTCTTCTCTGCTTGCTGTGGCTAGGAACTTCCAAAACTATGTCAAATAGTAGTGGCGATAGTGGACATCCTTGTCTTATTCCTGATCTCAGCAGGAATTCTTTCAGCACTGGGACCCAGTGCATGTGAAAGTCTGTTCGTGCCTTTTAATAATGGTGTCTCCATTTCCCCCAGTCCCATGGAGCTCCTGTGTACAAGCCCCACTGGCCTTCAATACCAGATGCTCTGGGGGCTCTTTCTCCCAGTGCCAGATCCCCACATGTGGGAGTTTGATGTGGGGCTCAGAACTCTCACTTGTATAGGTGAGTTTCTGTGAAACAGTTACTTTCCAGTCTGTGAGGCTTCCCACCCAGCAGGTATGGGGTTGTTTATATCGTGAAATCGCCCCTCCTACCTCTTGATGTGGTCTCCTCTTTGTCTTCTGGAGTAGGATATCTTTTTGAAAGTTTCTGCTCCACTTGGTTGAAGATTGCTCAGCATTTGGTTGTAAATTTTGTTGTTTTTAGGAGAGAAGTTGAGCTCCAGTCCTTCTATTCCAATATCTTAATCCCATCTGTAAGTGTGTTTATCTTAGGCACAATTTCCTGAGGTCAATTCTACGGAATATCAGTTTATTTGGTTGCTAATCAGTGTTCTGCAACAAAAGATTCCCTTAGTCAAATAGATTTGGAAATGATAGGATAATCAAAGTTAAATAGGTTTCTTAAATACAGCACACATCCCAGAACTTTTCATGTGTAATGGATATGGAAAATTTCCAAGAAGACAATATCTTATAAAGAATTTCCTGGAGTTCCCGTTGTGGTGCAGTGGTTAATGAATCCGACTAGGAACCATGAGGTTGCGGGTTCGGTCCCTGCCCTTGCTCAGTGGGTTAATGATCTGGCATTGCCGTGACCTGTGGTGTAGGTTGCAGATGTAGCTTGGATCCCACGTTGCTGTGGCTCTGGCATAGGCTGGTGGCTATGGGCTCCGATTAGACCCCTAGCCTGGGAATCTCCATATGCTGCGGAAGCGGCCCATGAAATAGCAAAAAGACAAAAAAAAAAAAAAAAGAGTTTCCTAATGAATCATCTTACTGGGTCAGTACTTCATGGAGCACATTTTAGAAAACATTTGTTTTTAAGATAAATTATTTTTGACAGGCTCTTGTATGTGTACATGATGTGGACATAAGAATAAGTACTTACCTACTTGAACTCCCTTTTAAAATCTTACTTATCTCCCCAGAGGTTTTACTTTATACAAAAATAGGTTTCCTTCCTTGTTGTTTAATCATTTTGGAAAACATGCATTTACATTATTTTACATATCAAAGTGTTGATTTTAAATGATAGTGTATGATTGATTTCCTTATGCAATTCATCAGGGCTTATCATTGTATGAAATAAAAGTTCAAATTAATATTTTTACTTTTTAAAGGTTAGAATTGTCCGTCCATAAAGTTGCAGAACTATTACCGGGAAGTCCCTTTTACATTTAAAATGATTTTATTTTTGCCCAATAGGATAATATAGTGTAGGAAATAAATACACCGAAACATTGTTGTTTATACATTTGTGAAATCTTTGAGTTTCAGAGATTCTACTCATGAGAACTTGAGATTTTAGAAAGACACCAAATTCTATCACTTTAAAAACTGTATTAACAGGAGTTTCTGCTTTGGCACAGCAGGTTAATGATCAGGTTTGTCTCTGTGGCAGTGATGGTTGGATCCCAGGCCCAGTGTAGTGAGTTAAAGGATCCAGGATTGCTGCATCTGTGGCATAGTCTCAATTATGTTCTGCTTCAGTGTCTGATATTGGCCTTTTATAGAAATTTCATGTAAATATGGTCATGCAAGATGCATTTTTTTGTGTCTGTCTTCTTTTATTTGGCATAATTTTATCCTTACCTCAAATATGTATATTGTACATATACCAATAGTTTGTTTCACTTTTTTTGCTAAATAGCACATCAAAACCACATTTTCTTTAAGTCAATGGCCTTTTGAATTGTGTCCATTTTATAGTTATTATGACTAATGCTTCTATGAAAATTTTATACAAATATTTGTGTGAGATATGTTCTTTTTATTAGTATATAGCCGAGTTACAAAATTATATTAGTTTGAGGTGTACAACATAGTGATTCAATATTTTTATAGATACTTAAAGTTATTACAAAATAATGGCTATATGCCATTTGCTGTACAATATACCCTTTTATTTTATTTATTTTATACATAGTAGTTTTTCTTCTTAATCCCATACTATGTTGCCCCTCTCCTTACTGGCAAACATAGTTTTTTCTCTATATTTGTGAGTGTTTCCGTTTTGTAATGTTTATTAATTTGCTTTTTAAATTCCACATATAATTGAAAACATACAGTATTTGTCTTATCTGACATATTTCACTAAGCATAGTACTTTCCAGGTTCAACCATGTTGTTGCAAAAGGCTCTTTTAAGGCTAAGTAATATTCTTTTATATATATTTTTTATATTTTATATATATATCCATGTTGTTGCAAAAGGCTCTTTTAAGGCTAAGTAATATTCTTTTATATATATTTTTTATATTTTATATATATATAAGAATATTACTTGTATATATATTTTATTATAATACATATAACAAAGATCTTCCCTATCCAATCATCTGTTGATGGGTACTTATTTTGCTTCCATATTTTGGTTACCGTAAATAATGCTGCTATGAACATTGGGGGCATATAAATTCTGAATTAGTGTTTTTGTTTTCTCCAGATATGTACCTAGAAGAGAAATTGCTGAAATCATATGGTAGTTCTATTTTTAGTCTTTTTTTGAAGAACCTCCATGTTGTTTTTCATAATGGATGTACCAGTTGACATTCCCACCATACTGGGTTTCCCTTTTCTCCACATCCTCACCAATATTTGCTTTATGTGGTCATTTTGATGATCGCTCTTCTGATAGGTGTGAAGTGATATCTCGTGATTTTATTTGCATTTCCCAATGATTAGCAATGTTGAGCATCTTTTCTTGTGCCTGTTGGCCATCTGTATGTATTCCACAGAAAACTGTCTATTCAGGTATTCTGCTCAGTTTTAATCATTTTTAAAAAATATTTAGTTATGTGAGCTATTTATATATTTTGGATATTAACCCCTTATTGGACATATCATTTACACATATTTACTCTGATTCAGTATGTTGTCTTTTCATTTTTTCCATGATTTTGTTTGCTGTGAAAGGCTTTTGAGTTTCATTATATCTTTTTGTTTATTTGGCTTTTTTTCTTTTGCCCTAGAGAGCAGATCCAAAAAGAAAAGTATTGCTATGACTTATGTCAAAGAGAGTTCTGTTTTCTTCTAGGAGTTTTGTGGTTTCTCATCTGACATTTAGGTCTTTAATCCATTTTGAGTTCATTTTTGTATATGGTGTAGGAAAATGTTCCAATTACATTATTTTACAAGTACCTGTCCTGTTTTCTCATCACCACTTATTGAAGAGACTTCCTTTCCCCATTGTGTACTTTTGCCTCCTTTGTCATAATTTTATTGACCAGAAGTATGTGGATTTATTTCTGGACTTGCTATTCTGCTCCATTGATTTATGTGTCATTTTTGTTCCAGTCCTATAATTTTTTGATTACTATAACTTTGTAATACAGTCTAAAGTAAGGGAGCATTATACCTCCATCTTTGTTCTTTTTTTTTTCAAGGTTCTTTGGTTCTTCAGTGTCTTTGGTAGTTACATATAAAATTTAGAATTATTTGTTCTAGTTCACTGAAAAATGTCACGGGTGTTTTGATAGGGCTTGCATTAAATCAGTAGATTGTGTTGTGTAGTATGGATATTTTAACAACATTAATTCTTCCAATCCATGAACATGGAGTATCTTTCCATTTCTTTGCATTGTCTTCAGTTTACTTCATTAATATTTTATAGTTTTCAGAGCATAGGTCTTTTATCTCCTTGGTTAAGTTTATTCCTAGGTGATCTATTCTTTTTAATGTGATTTTAAACAGGGTTGTTTTCTTGCTTTCTATTTCTGATAGTTCATTATTATTGTACAAAAAAATCAAGAAATTTCTAAATATTAATCTTGTATCCTGCAACTTTACTGAATTAATTTATTAGTTCTAGTAGTATTTTGGTAAAGATGTTAGGGTTTTCTATATATAACATCATTTCATCTACAAATAGTTATAGTTTTACTTCTTCCCTTAAATTTATATTATTGTTTCTTTTGGACATGTACCTTGGAATGTGATTGCTGGATTATATGCTAAGTTTATGGTTAACTTTTAAAGGTGTTGCCAAATTATTTGCCAAAGTGACTGCTCAACTTTAAAATTTTCACCAATATATATGAATTCTAGTTTCTCAATATATCCTATAGTTAGTAATCCATCTATTGGATCACAGCCATTCTAATGAGTTCATGGTGGTATCTCGTGATTTTTAATTTGTATTTCTTAAACCAAGTATATTGAACATATTTTCATGCATTTACTAGCCATTCACATACATAGCTTCTTTAGTGAAATGTCTTTCAAATGTTTTGACCATAATTTTAAAGATTTTAAAGATTTTATTTTTAGCACATTTTTAGTTATACAATAAAATTGAGAGGAAAGTATAAAAATTTCCCATAACCACCCTTCTTTCACATATGCTTACCTCCCCCCATTTCAATATCCCCCACCGGAGTTGTATATTTTCTTTTTACAATTGATAAACCTACACTGATACATCATTTTCACCCCAAATCCATAGTTTATATTAGGTTTCACTCTTGGTGTTGTACATTCTAAAGGTTGGACAAATATTTAATGACATATATTGATCATATGAATATCATACAGAGAATTTTCATAGGTCTAAAATTTTTCTCTTTCACCTATTAATTGCTCTTACTCCATTCCTATCTCCTGAAAAAAACACTTACCTTTTAACTGCCTCCATAGTGTTAAAGTCATACAGTGTGAAGTATATTTTGATTAGCTTTGTTCACCTAGTAATATGCATTTATGTTTCTTCCATATCTTTTCATGGCTTGATAACTCAATTCTTTTTAGTACTGAATAATGTTCCATTTTCCAGATGTTCCACAGTTTATTTATCCATTCACCTTCTAAAAGACATGTTGGTTGTTTCCAGGTCTGGGCAATTATAAACGAAGCTGCTATAAACATCTTGTGAAGATTATTTTGAGAACATAAGTTTTCAGCTCCTTTGAGTAAATACCGAGGAGAGTGATTGCTGGCTCATATGGCAAGAGTATATTTTGTTTTGTAAGAAACCATCAAAATGTCTTCTAAAGTAGCTGTACCATTTTGTATTCACACACACAGTGGATGAGAACTCCTGTTACTCCATCACAGCCAGCATTTGTTATCAATGTCCCTCATTTTAACTATTCTAATAGATGTTAAATGGTATTTCATTATGTTTTCACTGATGACATATGATATAGATCATCTTTTTATATACTTATTTGCCATCATATTTTCTTTGGTGATATGTCTGTTAAGGTCCTTGGCCTATTTCTTATTTGGGTTGTTATTTTCTTACTGAATTTAGGAGTTATTTGTAAATTTGGGGCTTAAACTTTTTCAATTAATTTTATTTTAATAAAAATTATGTTTAATGTTTACAACATGATGTTTTGATATACATAGTGAAATAATTACTATAGCAAAATTAAAGTATTCAAATCCTCACATAGTTACTCTTTTGTTACTCTTTTGTGTGTGCATGTTTGCTGAATTGATCTGAAATATATCCTCTTAGTAAATTTCAAGTATAAAACACAGAATTTTTAACTCTAGTCAGCATGATGGATGTTGGCTTTCTAGAACTTATTCATACTCCATAACTGGAACTTTATATTTTCTAACCAACATCTCCCCATTTCCACCACCTCCCCTACCCCTGGTAGCCACCAATCTAATCTTTGTTTCTATGAATTTAATTTCTTAGATTCCATACCTATGATCATGCAGTAGTTTTATTTCTGTGTCTTGCTTATTTCACTTGGCATACTGTCCTCCATGTTATTTCTTTCTATATTTTGAATAACAGTCCTTTATCAGATGTGTATTTACATATATTTTCTGCAAGTCTCTTGCTTGTCTTCTCATTCTTTAGATGTTGTCTTTGGCAGAGAAATTTTTCATTTTAATGAAGTCCAATTTGTTAACTAATTTTTCAAAGATCATGACTACAATAAAGTATTAAAAAATAGAACTCCATAGTGGGCTAGCAGTTAAGATCTGGTATTGTCACTGCTGTGGTATGGGTTCAGTCCCTCACCTGAGAACTTCCACATGATGCAAATGTAGGCAAAAAAGGTCATAACCATACATAGAATCATCTAGGTTTACACTTTTTTAAAAAATAAAAATAGAGTTGTCATCAACACTGCCATATACCTATGCAGACTTCAATCATCTGTCAACTGAGATTTTAAAAAATCTTCCCTCCAATATTTTTCTTTCACATATTATTTATTTGTACTCAGACATATGCAAATACTCTGTTTCCCAAAATAATGTGTTTTAGTATTAATTTTATCACTTAATTTTATTGTTAAAATACCAAAAGCCATCAAATACAATTTTTCTATTATTATTCTGAACAAACTGTTATAATTAGGTGAGTAAAAATAAGAAAAATCAGTTTTTATTTTGCCTTTAATTATTCCTTCTCTAATGTTTCTTTCTTTATGTGGAACCAAGTTTATGACTGCATCATTATCTTCCTCTCTGAAGAACTTCTTTTTAATATTTCTTGTAAGGTGTGTCTACTAGCAACAAATTCTCCTAAATTTTTTCTTCCTGAGAAAAGAAGTATTTACTTCTTCATTTTTATTTTTTTTACTTTTATTGGGGTATAGTTGATTTAAAATATTGTATTAGCTTCAGGTTAACAGCAAAGTGAATCAATTTACATATACATTTATTCATTTCATTTCCCCATATAAATTATTACAGAATATTGAGTAGACCTCCTTCTTAGTTATCTATTTTGCATATAGTCGTGTGCATATGTTAATCCCATCCTCCCAGTTTAATCCCCCACCATGGTTTTCCCTTCCCATTTCTTTGGAGAAATGTCTATTTAGATCTTCTGATCATATTTTGATTGGGTTTTTTTGTTTTCTTTAAATAAAGCTGTGTGAGATATTAGTGTATTTTGAAGATTAGTCCCTTGTTGGTTGCTTCATTTGCAAAGATTTTCTATGAGATAGATCTAAAAAAGGTATTGCTGTGGTTTATGTCAGAGTGTGTTCTGCCTATGTTTTCCTCCAGCAGTTTTATAGTATCTGGCTTGGTATTTAGGTCCTTAATCCATTTTTAGTTTATTTTTCTGTATGGCATTACACAATATTCTAATTTCATTTTTGTACATGTAGCTTTCCAGTTTTCCCAGCACCACTTATTGAAGAAACTGTCTTTTTTTTTTCATTGTATATTCTTGTGTCTTTTGTAATAGATTAGTTGACCATAGGTGCATGTCTTTATCTCTGGAGTTTCTATCCTATTCTGCTCATCTATATTTCTGTTTTTGTTAGTACCATACTGTTTTGATTCCTATAACATAGCATAGTCTGAAGTCCAGTAGCCTGATTCTTTCCGTTTTGTTTTTCTTTTTCAAGATTACTTTGGTTATTTGGGGTATTTTGTGTTTCCATACAGATTTTAAAACATTTTGTTCTAGTTCTGTGAAGAATGTCATTGGTAGCTTGATAGGGATTGCACTGAATCTGTAAATTGCCTTAAGTAGTATAGTCATTTTGACAATATTGATTTTTCCAATCCAATAACATGGTATATTTTTCCATATATAGTGTCATCTTTGATTTTTTTTAATCAGCATTTTGTAGTTTTATAGTACAGCTCTTTTGATTTTCAGGTAGGCTCATTCCTAGGTATTGTATTATTTTTGGTACAATGGTAAACAGCATTGTTTCCTTCATTTTTCTCTCTGATATTTCATTGTTAGTGTATAGGAATGCAAGAGATTTCTGTGTATTAATTTTGTATCCTTAAACTTTACCAACTTCATTGATGAGCTCTAATAATTTTCTGGTAGCATCCTTGGGATTTTCTGTGTATTGCATCACATCATCTGTGAAGAGCAACAGTTTTACTTCTCCTTTTCCAATTTAGATTCCTTTTATTTCTTTTTATTCTCTTATTGCATGACTAGGACTTCCAAAACCATATCAAATGAAAGTGACAAGAGTGGACACACTTATCTTGTTACCTGATCTTAGAGGAAATGCTTTAAGTTTTTCACCATTGAGAATGATATCAGCTGTGGGTTGGCCATATACAGCCCTTACCTCTTGTAAAAATGTATTTCTGTGTGCTTCCTTTTTATTTTATTTTATATTTTATCTTTTTCTTTTCTTATTCAATATTAGAGAAACCTTCCTGAATCTGATGCACTGCCTTTGACAGTCTTGGAGTGACTTCATGATATTAGTGTCTCCATTCATTGCTCAGGTTGATCAAGGAAACAATAACATCTAAGGGAAATATCTGAGAAGGTATTGGGAACCCCAGGATCCCCCCAAATCCCTGCTGGGAATGAATGCATAAGTTTGGTTAATCTTTAGAGAGCACTATAATTATTTTGCTGACAAATACCCTACAGTTTAACTATGCACATGTGAAATATGTGTGTATGTATGTATATAATTATTGGAAATACTATACAATACTAGACACTCTGTTTGCAAAGGTGACAAAATCATCCACTATAGGAAAGAATGCACAAGTGACTGATGTTTTAATCACTATTTTCCCTGCCTCCATTCAAAAAAATTTTGTTTCTTTGCACAAAGGTTGAAACAGTAAGTATCTTGTATCCAGCAACTTTTAAAAGGGAACTTGTGTTTTTTGGAGAATGCATTAACCATCTGTCAAACAAAAAATAATATGGGCATTAATAAGTATATTTTCTTAGCAAGTGAAAAAATGAAAAACCATATTTTAAACTTTAGGATAATAAAAGCTGAATGGGCAAGATGTTAATCTTAATGAAGTTTATTTTTAGATGACTTATTTTGGGTAAGTTGTCTAATTATCAAAACTTATTTATTTTCTCTTTGAAGAGTTTGAAAATACTTTATAGAATTGGCCAGATATTAAATATTTTTGGCTTTGTGAATCATGCAGTCTCTGTCATAACAACACATCTCTGCCAACACAACTCTGTCAGGTACCATAGACAATGTATAAATACATGAATGTGTTCCAATAAAATTGTGTTTACAAGTATAGGCAAAAGGTTGGATTTGGTCCAAGGGCCAAACAATGGATAGGTTAATAAGTTGTAAGTATATTACTAACTTCAGAAGATACTGCCATACTTTAAAATGAACAAAATAAGTGCAGTATTGGTTTTTAACATTGTCCCTTTGAAATGTTATCTTAAGAGATTTCAGAATAGATATACCATTACTTCTATCAGTCTTACTTACCCTTTTCAATGTTGACTAAAACCAATCCTATGTGTAAAAAACATACAGCTTAATTTTATGGAAGAAAATTTTATGTGTCAAAAATCAAGTAGGTTGCATCAGTTAAGCCCAAAGAGGTAGATTATACTTTACAAACTTTAATGTTGTAATAAAACACTGATTTACCTATGGGATGTCTCACTTGAAGATAAATTATAAACCAAAAATACAGATATCCTTTAAAAAAAACTTAGATAAAAAAGTTCAAATTGCATTTCTCTTCTTTCTAATTCCATGATGGGTTGATAGCTATAGGAACAAGGAAAGCAAAATAAAACTTGTCTTTATTGTTATTATAAATAATTTGTAAACAATAATGTATATATGTGTGTGGAATGGACCATAAGGGAAAGGTAGAAGGTAGCTATAAGGGACAGACGACTTTGCCGTACAAAGTGTTGTGTCGTTGAAGGATTGGCCATTGAGCAGCACTGTGATAGAATCGCATTCTCTCCAGGCACATTGCAGATAAACCTAACAAAGAGACAGAAAATACATGGCAGTGATCAATAATGCAAAAGCAGGAGAATGAATAAGATAATGCAATGGATATTTTCATCGTTTAATGAATTTATTGTTTTTTCTGTATTTTCTATTTAAAGACCTTATAGAGCCAATTCATTTCTATTTAATTATAAAATTAGATGTGGGGACAAGTATATAAAAGAAAAATAATAATTTGCACATTCCTGACTAAAGATAGTAATATATATAAGATCAATGACAGTCTCTACATGATATAGAGCAAATATTTCTTGGATGTCTTTGTATTGAAAGAAGTAGATGGTCCTTTTATAGGGCACATGAGAAGTATTAATGGCAGATAAGAGCAAAGACAATTAGACTTTAAATTTCTTTGTCAAATGAACCCTGTGGCTTTCCCCCACATGCCAGTCTGCTTTTAAAGTAATTATAGTTATATCTGCAGTCTGAGCAGAAGCTCTATGTAAATTATAACTATTTTTAGAAATTTTAATGACAAATTTCATCTACTACCCTTTATTTCTTATCTTTAAAACGCTAGAATTTGTTGAATTTAAACTTTCAAGAGAGTTCATAATGTACATGGATAATCTTTAAAATAAAACTGTGTAATAAAATTTTCTACTCTCTCTAGGGCTATTATAAAGACATTTTTGATTCTCCTACAATTCGTCCAAGCCCTAAGATCATATATCATGCCTTTACTACAGGTGAATTTTACTGACAGAATTCAGAGACTAGTCCTTTTTCCTTTCTTTTTATGTGTCACTTATTAAATCATGTTGAGAAGAAAAAAAGATTTTGTGGTACATAGCCTCAGGGGTAAAATAAAAAAGGATAAAGCACTTTGCAAATAAGTCTGCATTCTGCAAGATGTGCACAATATGCAATAATTTAATACTAAAGAAGTTGAAAAAAGTTTGGATTTCTTTTTATGCTTTGATAAAAGTATGAAAAAGATGAATATGTCTGACATACATTCAAGCAAGCCACAATCTATATGTCAAATTGTTTGCCTAATACATAAGTATATTTTAGATGTAAGATTGACTGCTATAGCCTAAAAATACTCATTTTGCTATGTAAGAATGTAATAAGGAATTCCATATATTGTGTTATTCATCTACATATTAATGTCTATAAGATCTTTAGCAAAAGAATGAAATATTAGAAATTACCTTATTTTCCCTCTTAGTGTTTTTAGCAACTGTGAATACATATGTACTTAAATCTTCACTTGGAATAAGAATATACATGAGACACAAAGCATTCAACAAGAGGAAAAAATAGAAGGAAGGTACAGAAAATGTTGACAGTAGCTTTAAATAATATTTCTCTAAAGATGTTTTTCTTTATGAAAGTAACAAGAGCTTAAGCATCTCCTGCTGTCTTGTTGCATGACATCCACTATCGCCCATCTGCTTATTGATTGGTAGGAAACTCCAAATGGGAATTTTCTCTCATTAATCATGTCATATAACAGGGATTAGGAAAAAAAAAACCTCTTTATGCTTCACAGCAGACATGAACTGCCCAGTAAGACAAGTGAACAAATATAATATAGATAGAATATCTTCACACTAATTAAAGGTCATCTGCTATAAAATTATGAGTAATTGCTTAGATTATGCACTAACTAGTTTCCTCTCTGCATAATGAGTACTATGAGGATGCTCTAGCCTTTCAAATTTCATGTTATTTTGTCATAGCCTACAAATATGATTATTAAAAAAATGCATGCAAAAAATCAAGATGTAACACATATGTTTTAAAGAGCACATCATCACATTAAATTGTACATACAACATAGTGTATGAAGTCAAACTATATACAAATGCAATATTTTCTTTCGATATTTAGCTTTGCATGTATTTTCTTGGAAGACTCTTATTCATAAACTCAAGATGAAAGCCAATTCAAAAGTACCAAAACTAAATTTTTGATGACACATTTATATGTTGACAAGTGGCACATGGCATCTTTTTCATATGAAGTTCACAATCTATAGACTTCAGTCCAAATTCAAACCACAAGAACGCCTATCAACTGGAGGTTATTAAGTTTGGCTATTGGAGTCCACTAGACATGAGGACAGAGATCCTGTTTGGTTCTACACAGACATTGCATCTATGAGATGTATTTAGTGATTTCAAAATGGCTTCATAGCTGCCTCACAGCTGCATTCATCCCTTTTTATACCCTCAACATCCTATTAAACTAGACTGTGGCCAGGATTAATTTAGTGTCCTCCCCTTAACTAACTGTCAATGTTATCAACCAAGTGCAGAGATTAAAAAATGTAAGTATAAAAACTTATTTACAAAAAATTCTAAGTAAATTTGGTCCCTCTTAATTAACACTGCTGGCCACTAGAATAATTCTAGAGAGGCTATAATTGTTTTTCTATGTGATACATTAAGCTGTACATATGCTGACTCAAAAGTACTATTCTATGAGGAAAAATGACAAGTGGAATGAGAACTGCATTGGTCTTAGCAATGCTAAATTGTAAGAATTGTTGGTATATTTTGGAGATAAAGCCCTTGTTGGTTGCATCATTTGCAACTATATTCTCCCATTCTGTTGGTTGTGTTGCCTTTTTTTAATGGTTTCCTTTGCTGTGCAAAATCTTGTAAGTTTGATTAGGTCCAATTTGTTTATTATTGTTTTTATTTCTATTGCCTTGGGAGACTGACCTAAGAAAATCTTTGTATGGTTGACATCAGAGAATGTTTTGCCTATGCTCTCTTCTAGGAGTTTGATGGTGTCGTGTTTTACGTTTAAGTCTTTAAGCCATACTGAGTTTATTATTGTGTATGGTGTGAGGATGTGTTCTAGTTTCATTGATTTACATGCAGCTATGCAGTTTTGCCAGCACCACTTTCTGAAGTGACTCTCTTTTTCCCATTTTCTGTTCTTGTTTCCTTTGTTGAATATTAATTGACATTAGGTTTCTGGGTTTATTTCTGGGCTCTCTATTCTTTTCCATTGATCCATATGTCTTTTTTTGTACCAGTATCACATTGTCTTGATTACTGTAGCTTTGTAATATTGTCTGAAGTCTGGAAGAGTTATGCCTCCTGCTTTTTTTTTCCCTTCAAGTTTGTTTTGCAATTCTGGGTCTTTAATGGTTCCATATAAATTTTTGGATGATATGTTCTAGTTCTGTGAAAAATGCCATGGGTAATTTGATAGGGATTACATTAAATCTGTAGATTGTTTTGGATCATATGGCAATAAGCTAACATTTGGGGGGGGGTTGGTTTTGGTTTTGGTTTTATTTTTATGAGGGGGAATACCTCATTTAGAGAAATCTCTAATATACCCTATTGTCCTCATCTTTTTTTCCAAAATACTATTTTGAATTTGACCTAGGATCTTCAAACTATCTTGACAATCATAAATATAAGAAACTGCAGATTGCTCTTGAGACAACCCTTGAATTTTTAGTAAAGTTTCATGAGAGTCATTAAAATTACTTCACCCTCTCAAATGACTTCATCTACTGCTCTTACTCAGGCAAAACTGACAAAGGTAATAAGAATGGGTTATTTTGTGCTTTCTTCTTTTATATTCTTTTCCCTTCCTCAAATTAAAATCACCTGACATGGGGAGTTCCCATCGTGGCTCAGGGGAAACGAATCTGACTAGGAACCCTGAGGTTGCAGGTTAAATCCCGGGCCTCACTCAGTAGGTTAAGGATCTGGTGTTGCCATGAATTGTGGTGTAGGTCACAGACATGGCTCAGATCTGGCATTGATGTGGCTGTGGCTGTGGCTGTGGCAGGCAGCTGTAGCCCTAATTAGACCCCTAGCTTGGGAACCTCCATATGCCACGACTGCAGTCTAAAAAGCAATAAATAAATAAACAAATAAATAAATGAAATTAATTAGATAAAATCTCCTGACGTGATAGCTACTTTTAAATATCCTCTGGGCATTTATATGTGCACATAAGCCTAGGTAACTCAAATCAACATATTCCAAACACAACTCAGCTTTTCTCCAGATATCCAAATTTTGCTGTCCATTTTCATTTTCTCTCTTAGTAAACATCATCATCATTTTAGCCACAGAAGTTCAAAATCTTATTGCCATAAATATATGGAGTATTTATCAAAAGTTTTACTCTGTTGAAAAATTTGAACAGCTAATAATTACAGTTCATTCAAATAAAAATATAAGATATACAGTAAAAAGTCTCCCTACCAACTCTGTTTCACATCTTCCAATTTCTGCCCTACCACAAATCCTATACAAGTAACCATTTTTATTACTTCATTTTGTATCCTTCAAGAATTTCTTTGTGCATACAGGGAAAGACGAAAAGATATTATCATTTTCCTTGCTCTTTACACAAAATGTAGCATACCCAAATATTGATATGTACCTTTTTTCTCTTAAGTCTTGATTTGATTTTTTAGGCAGTTCACCGATAGCATCTTCATTCTTTTATTACAAGTGAATAGTATTCCATCGTATGCATGCAAAGTAATTTTAAAAGTCTTCCTTTGATGTAGATTTGGGTTGTTTCCAATATTTTCCTATTAGAAACAAGGCTTCAATGAAAAATTTGTATGAATGCCATTTTATATGTATCTGAGTAAAATGCGCAATAAATTTCCTTAGGTATAAAAGTTCCATCAAATTAAATGAATACATAACTTAATAGTTACTACTAAATTGTCTTTCATAGATACTATACTAACATATATTCCTACTAGCAATTTACGAGTGTCAGTTTCCCCATATTCTAGAAAACAAAGTGCATTATCAAACTTCCAGAATTTTTAGTGTCATAATGAATAAATTCTAGCTCAGTGTAGTCTTATTTGCTTTCGTTTAATATAAATTTGAGCAGCTATTATTTTTTAAAATATTGTTAACAGGGATATTGAGATATAATTCATGTCACGCAATTTATATTCACATATTTAAAGTGTATTTTTGATGACTTGTTATATTGTTATTAGTTTTTAAAAACTGTAGTAAAATATATTTAATATAAAATAAGTATTAAGCATACAATTCATGGGATTAATCATAATCACAATACTGTTCAACTATCACCAAATGTGCAATTCTTTTTTGACAAGATATAAGAATGTCTTTTAATAGTCCCTTAATTATTAATTATTTTTAAACCACTTTAATGAAGTATTATTAAAATATAAAAATCTATATATATTTAATGTGTACTGTAAATGGCTCTCAGGTGTGAAAATATTAATGTCATCAGTGATATAAACCCAAACTATGCCTCCAAAAGTTTCTTCACACCTTGTTTCCTATTATTTTTTGTTAGTTTTGTTTTATTTTATTTTTGTTAAGAATATATAACGTAAGTTCTATCCTCTTAGCAAATTTTAGGTATACAGTATAATACTGTTGGAAATAGGCACTATGTTGAACAGTAGTTGTCCAGAATGTATTTATCTTTTATAAAATATCACATAAAACTCTGTATCTTTAAAAAATCCACCTGCCCATTTCACCTCCCCTTAGACCCTGGAAACTTCCATTGTACTCTCTGTTTTCTATGAGGTTATTTTTTTTTCTATTATAGCTAGTTTACAGTGTTCTGTCAATTTCCTACTACTGTACAGCAAGTTGACCCAGTCACGCATACATATATACATTCTTTTTCTCACAATATTATACTCCATCATAAGTGACTAGATAAAGTTCCCAATGCTATAGAGCAAGATCTCATTGCTTATGCATTCCAAATGCAATAGTTTGCAACTATCAACCTCAAATTTCCAGTCCATCACACTCCATCCTCCTCCCCTTTGGCAACAACAAGTCTGTTCTCAAGTCCATGAGTTTCTTTTCTGTGGAAAAGTTCATTTGTGCCATCTATGAGATTCAAGATATAAGTGATATCATGTGGTATTTGTCTTTCTCTTTCTGACTTACTTCACTCAGTATGAGAGTCTCTAGTTTCATCCATGTTTCTACAAATGGCATTATTTTTATTCTTTTTTATGGCTGAGTAGTATATATATATATATATATATATATATATATATCTCACATATTCTTAATCCATTTATCTGTCAATGGATATTTACCATGTTTCTATGTCTTGGCTATTATGAACAGTGCTGCAATGAACATACAGGTGCATGTGTCTTTTTGAAGGAAAGTTTGGTCAGGATATATGCCCAAGAGCAGGTTTGCTGGGTCATGTGATAGTTATATATTTAGTTTTCTGAGATACCTCCATGCTGTTTTCCATAGTGGTTGTACAAATTTACATTCCTGCTAAGAGTGAAGGAGGGTTCCCTTTTCTACACACACACTCCAGCATTTGTTATTTGTGGACTTATTAATGATGGCCATTCTGACTGGTGTGAGGTGGTACCTCATAGCAGTTTTGATTTGCATTTCTCTAATGATTGGTGATGTTGAGCTTTTTTTGATGTGCTTGTTGACCATCTGTATATCTTCGTCAGAGAAATGTCTATTCAGTTCTTTTGCCCATTTTCAAATGGGTTGTTGGTTGTTTTGCTGTTGAGTTGTATAAGTTGTTTGTATATTTTAGTGATAAAGCCCCTGTCATTTGCATCATTTGAACTTATTTTCTCCCATTCTGTAAGTTGTCTTTTTGGTTTTATTTATGGTTTCCTTTGCTATGCAAAAGCTTGTCAGTTTGATTAGGTCCCATTGGTTTATATTTTCTTTTACTTCTGTTGCCTTGGGAGAATGTTTTAATAAAACATTTGTAAGGGTGGTGTCAGAGAATGATTTGCCTATGTTCTCTTCCAGGAGGTTGATGGTGTCTTATTTTATGTTTAAGTCTTTAGGCCATTTTGAGTTTATTTTTGTGCATGGTGTGAGGGTGTATTCCACTTTCATTAATTTCCATGTAGTTGTTCAGTTTTCCCAAGCACCATTTGCTGAAAAGATTGCCTTTTTCCCATTTCATATTTTTGCCTCCTTTATTGAATATTAATTGACCATAGTTGTCTGGGTCTATTTCTGGTTTATCTATTCTGTTCCATTGGTCTGTATGTCTGTTTTGGTACCACTATCACACTATCTTGATGACTGCGGCTTTGTAATATTGCCTAAATTCTGGGAGAGCTTGGATTTTGTTCCTCAGGATTGCTTTGGCAATTCTGGGCCTTTTGTGGTTCCATATAATTTTTGGATTGTTTGTTCTAGCCATGGGTAATTAGATAGAAATTTTGCATTGAATCTGTAGATTGGTTTGGGTAGTATGGCCATTTTTACAATATAAATTTCTAAAACAGGGGCATGAAATAACTTTCCACTTCTTTGAATCCTCTTTAATTTCCTTGATTAAAGTTTTATAGTTTTCAACATATAAATCTTTTATCTCCTTGGTCAGGTATATGCCCAGATATTTGATTTTTGGGTGTATAATTTTAAAGGGTATGGTATTCTTGTATTCTGTTTATAATATTTCATTTTTAGTATACAGAAATGCAACTGATTTCTGAATGTTAATCTTGTATCCTGATTCTTTGCTGAATTCATTGATCAGTTCACATACTTTTGGGGTTGAGTCCTTAGGGTTTTCTATATATTGCATAGATTGGCAATTTTACCTCTTCTCTTCCAATTTGGATACCTTTTATTTCTTTTGTTTGTCTGAATGCTGTGGCTAGGGCTTCCAATACTATGTTGAATAAAAGTGGTGAGAGTGGGCATCCTTGTCTCTTGTTCCAAGACAAGGCTTTCAGCTTTTCTCCATTGAATATTATATTTGCTGTGGGTTTGTAATAAATGGCTTTTATTATATTAAGGTATGTTCCTTCTATACCCACTTTGGTAGGAGTTTTGATCATGAATTGATGTTGGACTTTGTCAAATGCTTTTTCTGCATCTATTGAGATGATCATGTGGTCTTTCACTTTTTGTTTGTTAATGTGGCATAAGTCATTGATTGCTTTACGTATGTTGAACCATCCTTGTGAACATGGGGATGAATGCCACTTGGTCCTGGTGTATGATCTTTTTTATGTTATTGGATTCTTTTGGATAGAATTTTGTTGGGAATTTTTTTTCTATATTCATCAAAGATATTGGCCTATAATTTTCTTTTTTGACAGTACCATTGTCCGATTTTGGTATTAGGGTGATGGTGGCATCATAGAAAGTCTTTGGGAGTGTTCCTTCTTCAACCTTTTGGAAGCGTTTAAGGAAGCTGGGTATAAGTTATGCTTTGTATGTTTGGTAGAATTCCCCAGTGAAGCCATCTGCTCCCATACTTTCATTTATAAGGAGTGTTTTTATGCCATATTCAATTTCATTTCTAGTGATCGGTCTGTTCAGTTGATCTATTTCTTCTTGATTTGGTTTTGGCAGGATGTAAGTCTCTAGAAAGTTGTCTATTTCTTCTAGGTTGTCAGATTTGTTGGCATGTAATTGTTCATAGTATTCTCTTATAGTTTTTTGTATTTCTACAGTATCCCTTGTGATTTCTCCTTTTCCATTTCTTCTTTTGTTTATTTGGGTTTTTTCTCTCCTCTTCTTAGTGAGTCTGGCTAGAGGTTTGTCAATTTTGTTTACCTTTTCAAAGAACCAGCTCTTGGTTTTATTGATTTTTTTTCTCTTGTTTTTTGAATCTCTATTTTATCGATTTCCTCTGATGTTTATGGTTTCTTTCCTTCTGCTGACTTTAGGTTTTGTTTATTCTTATTCTAAATCATTTAAGTTGTTGATTTAATATTTTTCTACTTTTTTGAAGAAAGCCTGTATTTCTATGAATTTCCCTCTGAGCACTGCTTTTGCAGGATCCAATAGATTTTGTGTGGTTGTGTCTTCATTATCATTTGTCCCGAATATATATTCTGATTTTTTGGAATGTAATGTCATGAGAATGTCAATTAAGTCTAACTTTTCTATTTTATCATTTAGGATCTCTGTTGCCTTATTAATGTTCTGTTTAGAGGATCTGTCCATTGATGTGAGTTTGCTGTTACAGCCTCCTATTATTATTATATTTCCATCAATTTCTCCTTTTATGCCTGTTAGTGTTTATTGTATGTATTTAGGTGCCCCTATATTAGGGACATATATATATTGACAATTGTAATATCCTCTTTTTGAATGGATCCTTTTACCATTAAATAATGTCCTTCTTGTCTTTCTTTGTGGCCTTAATTTTAGTCTATTTTGTATGATATGAATATGGTAACTCCTGCTTTTCTGTCTTTTCCATTGGCAAGAAATATCTCTTTCCATCCCTTCACTTTCAATCTATATGTGTCCTTTGCCCTAAATTGAGTCTCTTGTAGACAGCAGATTGTAAGTTTTTGTTTTTTTATCCAATATGCCACTCCATGGCTTTTGATTGGAGCATTCAGTCTATTGACATTTAAGGTAATTAAGAATAAATATGTATTTATTGCCATTTTAAACCTCATTTTCCAGTTGATTCTCTCTTTCCCTTTGTTCCTTTCTTTTTTTGGATTGATGATTTCCACTTATTTTATGCTTGTGTATTTTGTTTTTAATTTTTGTGAATGTAATGGGTTTTTTTTTTTTTTTTTTTTGATTTGTGGTTGCCCTGTTTTCTAAGTATGTTAAACCCTTCCTATATCTGCTTGCTTTAGCTAGGTAGTCATATAGGATCAAGCACATTATTTTTTAAAAAAGTGTAGATTTTCTTACTTCCCTTCCCCACATTCTATGATTTTGAAGTCCTTTTTAAATGTCTTCATGTTTGTCCTTTTGCTGTTCCTTTTCTTTATCATCACTTTTACAATAATTTTTTTCCCTTTCAGATCTGTATGCTGGCTTATTTAAGTGATTGCTTTCCCATTTGGATTTTCTCTATCCTATTTTTTCTTACTTCTTTTTTTATTTAGAGAACTCCTTTCTGTATTTCTTTTAGAATGGGTTTAGTATGGCTGTACTCTTTTAGCTTTTGTTTGTTGGAGAAATTCTTTATTTCCCTTTCTATTTTAAATGATATTCTGGTTGGATAGAGTATTCTAGGCTGCAAACTTTTTCATTTTAAAACTTTGAATATATCTTGCCATTCCCTTCTGGCCTATAGTGTTTCTGGAGAGAAATCAGCTGATAGCCTTATGAGGGTTCCCTTATAATTAACATTTTGTTTTTCTCTTGATACCTTTAGAATCCTCCTTATCTTTAACTTTTGCCATTTTTACTATAATGTCTTGTTGTGGGTCTCTTTGGTTTCAACATCTTTGGGGCCCTCTGCATTTCCTGTATCTTGATATCTGTTTCCTTTAGATTTGGAAAGTTTGAAGCCATAATTTCTTCAAATACATTTTCAATCCCCTTTTTGTTTTCTTCCCCTTCTGGAATTTCTATTATATGTAGATTGGCCCCCTCTATATCATCCCATAGATCTTTTATATTGTTTTTGTCTTTTTTCCACTTGTTTTTCTGTCTGCTGTTCTGATTGGGTGATGTCCATTATTCTATTTTCCAAATCACTAATTCGTTCCTCTGCATTATTCATTCTGCTTTTTAGTGCCTTTAACTCAGTTTGCATCTCTACAAATCAATTTTCTAATTTTTCTTCATTCCTCTTTATATTTTCTAATTCCCTTCTAAAGTAATCTTCATTAATATTTATATCCATTTTTAATTCCTTTATATTCATCCTTAATTCCTGAAGTGTTTTCATTATCTCCCTTTCGAACTCAGTGTCTGACTGCATAAATCTGTTTCATTATTTGCTGCTTCAGGTGGATTCTCCTGTTCTTTTAACTGGGAATGGTTCCTGAGCTTCTTCATCTTGCTTATGTTTTTCTTTTTCTGTGAGGTTATGGAAGACAAACTGTGTTCTTGGGGGACTATTTCTATGCAAGAGCACCCCTTTGTACTTTGCAGGGAGCTACTATTTATTTTTGGCATGGGAGTTTGGATATTTGCTGTCTCTTTCTCTGGTGTGAGCAGGCTGCTGTCCCTAGGATGCTTGGTGTGTTTCTAGGGAGAAGGAGACAATGGTTAAGGCTAGTAGTAAGTCACTGGTTTCTGGCCTCCTAACTGCAGCAAGGACCTGAAGGAAGGCAGCACAGGCTACTCCTAGTTTCAGGGTCCTGAGAAGTGGTAATGAGCCTTAGGCAGATTTCCAAGGTACCCAGAGAATTTGGCAGTGGCAGTGGCTTGATGTGTGAGTTCCCAGGGGTGTGAGAGCACCCCTCTGTGTTGCCCTCTGAGGTGATTGGGGCCACGAGTTGTACCTGTTCATGGACCCCCAGTAGTGGCCCCCTATTTGTGGCAGGCCACACCCACCTATGGAGTCAGAGATAATTGTGGTGGTTTGCCCCTGCCACCTATAGACCATGCAAGAAGCACCCCATCCTGCTTAGTCAATGCAGAAGTTGCTTCACAGCATGCTCCTAGTTGTAGGGTCCTGGGAAGGGACAGTGATCAAGCATGTGGGCACTGCCTGGAGCATTTGGCAGTGGCAGGAGCAGGGCAGGTGTGTTCCCAGGGGAGTGAGAGCAACAGCAGGTGGTGCTCTGTTGCAGTGACCTCTTTTTGGCCAACGTTTTTGGTGACTGGGGCAGCAGGTGGAGCCTGTTCACAGGCCCCTAGTGTTGACAGGGCATGCCTCCCTCTGGTTTCTGATATGACTGCTGTGCTTTGTCCCTGCTGCCTGCTTGTATATCACACCAGAGACACCACCTCACACTTAGCCTCCCTGCCCCCCACCCTTAGTGGCTAAGAGGAGGCTAGCCACTGTAGACTGCACAAGAAGCACCCAGTCTCTTGTAGATTTAGCAAGTTGCTTCTCACCTCCCATAGTCTGTGCCAGAGGAGTTCCACCCTATGAAAGCCCACACATGTGCAGGGAGATTGTTATGGCCATCTGCCCCTCCTCCTCTTGCCCCCACCAACAATGGCACCTTGCTTCTCCTAAGGGCCCAGATCTCCTCCTGGATTCCCTCTACTTGGTGTTCCACTCCCCAGCCTGTAGCACACCACTCCCCAGCCCATGGTACACAGCTCCTTAACCCCTTCGTCTGTCTCCACACAGCCAACCCTAGTCCTTTCTCTGGAACTGACCTCCAGAGCCTGAGTCTCAGTGCTCAGCCCTCTCCTGAGCATCTCAGGCTGTGGTGTCCAGGGTGGTGGTGCAGATGATCTGTGTGGCTCTAATTCTACTTTGCCCTCCTCAGTCCAGCTGCTGTGCTTTTCTTGGCCACTCTGAGGTCCCTCCATTTCAGCAGATCTCCCCATCAGTTAGGTGGCTTCCCTGACTGTGGGTTCCTTTTCTATTTCACAGCTCCCTATCAGGAGTGCTAGTCCCATTCTGATCCCTTTTCTTTTTTTCTCTCTTTTTTTTTCTACTCAGTTATGTCAAGAGTTTCTTGCCCTTTTTGGAGGTTTAATTTCTTCTGCAAGTGTTTAGTAGATGTTCTGTGTGAATAATTTTACATATAGATGTGTTTTTTGATGTGTTTTGGGAGAAGTTGAGAGCCTAGTCTTATTCTTCCTCCATATTGATCCTTCTGATGCTGATTATTTTATATTCCACATTATAATTGGGATCAGACTTATATTTGTCTATTTCTGAATTACTTAATGTAAGGCAATCCAGGGCCATCCATTTTTCCACAAATGACAGGATTTCCTCTTTTGAAAAGTCTGAATAATATTTCATTGTAAATTGATAATTTTGCTTTTTCCATTCATATATCAATGGACATTATGGTTGTTTCCATATTTTGCCTATTGTAAATAGTGCTACAATGAGCATGTGAGTACAGATATTTTTTCAAGATACTGATTTCACTTCCTTTGAATGCATACTCAAAAGTGGAATTTCAGATCATATGGTTGCTTTATTTTTAATTATTAAATAGCCTCCATACAGTATTAGAAAATGGCTGTACCAATCTACATTACCACCAACAGTGCCCAAGGTTTCCCTTTTCTCCACATCCTCATCAACACTTTTTGTATTTTTTAAATACCATTCTAAGAGAGATGAGAGAATACTTCTGGTTTTTATTTACTAACTAGCATCCTTTGTTTCAACTTGAAAAACTCCCTTAAGTGTTTCTTATAAAGAAGTCTAGTGGTAAATTCCCTTAGATTTTGTTTTTCTGGAAAAGTCTTTATCTCCTTAATTTCCAAAAGACATATTTGCCAGCTATAGCATTCATGGTTGACATTTTTTTCTTTCATTACTTTGAATATATCTTCCCATTCTTTACTGGACTACAAGGTTTCTGCTTCACTTAAAAGTCTTAAACGGATTCACTTATCTATGACAAGTCACTTTTACCTTGCCATTTTCAAAATTCTCTCTTAGCCTTTGACTTTTAACAATTTGTATATAATATATCTTGGTGAAGACCCCTTTTTACTCTTTTTTGGATATCTTTGGGCTACATGGATCTGGATATTAATTTCCCTCTCCAGATTTGAGTTTTCTTATTTCTTTAAATAAGCATTTTGCCCATTTATGTTGTTCTACTTCATCTTGTACTCCCATAATATCTCATAGGCTTTCTTAAATTTTTACTATGTTTTTCTTTTTGTTCTTCTGACTGGATAATTTCAAATGACTTGTCTTTGAGTTCACTGATTATTTCTTATGCTACATCAAGTCTGGTGTTGAAACTCTGTATTGAATTTTTCAGTTCAGATATATTCTTTAGCTCCAGGATTTCTTTTTGGTTCTTGCTTATGGTTCCTATCTTTTTATTGAACTTATCATTTTTATGCATTGTTTTTCTAATTTTGTTTATTTGCCTTTCTTTGCTTGCATCTCACTGACCTATCTCTATGATAATTATTTTGAATTGTTTGTCAAGCAATTTGTAGATCTCCATTTCTTCTTAAATGGTACACTTGTTTCTTTGATTTTTCATGTTTCTTGAATCCTAGGATTGCTCTCTCTGCACTTGGAGAAGCAGTTACCTCCTCTAGTTTTTACTCATTGTCTTTTGGAGAGCAGTACCTTCACTAGTGAACCCTACTAGAGACTGAGCGTCTTTTAGACCTTTTCTATGAATGCATCTGCTCTACTTTTCTTATCCCTTCACAGAGAGCAAGACTTAAGGTTGTGTACTTCTCTCAATCCCACAAAGCCGGGCATGGTCCTGAGAGCCTCTGGTTTATTTTCCCTGAGGAAGTTCCCTGAAGTGTTCAATGTTGTGTGGCTTCTCCCAAACCAGCAGAATCAAATTGGATACTAAGATTCACAATTGCTATTAAGATCCATGTGCTGTCACTGGGAATTAATGCAGGCAATGCTTTGGGATGTGTGGGATACTATGCATGGGGGGCAGGCAAGCAGAGTGATGGAGTAAAGTATCAGCTAGTTTTAGTGGTCCTCAGGGAATGGTTCATTGGTGAGCCTCTTGGATTGCAAAAGCCAGTCAGCAGGAACTGCAACTGACTGTTGAGAACCACATTCCAGTTTCTGTGAACTCATGTCCCTTCTCCTTGCTTTTAGCTGCCCCCCCAAAATCAAGCCAAGATAATCTCCTCAGTGATCTGAGTGGGGTGAGACAGAAGCAGCACTCTTGGGCAGCATCCTAAAAGCCTGAGGTAACTGGGTACTCACCACACTCTAATTTCCCCCCATGGATGAAATCACTGCCTTGGAGGATAGGTAATGAAGTTAAATTAAATTTACTCTTCTTATGCCCTTCAATGTATCACTTTCAAAATTTGCTTCACCAGGATGATAGAAACTCAGCTAGACTCCAGGACTCCCATCTGGATGGTAGCCTAAATCTGTGTTTCTATGGGGGATAAGAGCTGGCACTTCCTATTCTGCTATCCTGCTGATGTCCCTTGAGCTACTATTATTAAATTTTAGAATTATCTGTATTTCCTTTATGGGAACTCTTTATTTATATGCTATGCTTTTTTTTAAATGGCTGTATCCATGGCATAAGGAAGTTCCCAGGTCAGATACTGAATCTGAATCATAGCTATAACCTAAGCCACTGCTGTGGCAATGCTGGATCCTTTAACCTACTACACTGGGCCAGGGATTGAACCAAGGCCTCCTCTGTGACATGAGCCAGTGCAGTTTGATTCTTAAGCTACTGTGCCACAGCAGGGATTCCCTGCTTTGCCTTTGAAAAATTAAGTTGTTATTCTCTTTTCATTTTGATTTTCAGATGTATTTATATATTAGAGAAATTGCCTTAATCCTTCGAGGTTTGTTGTTGTTGTTGTTGTTGTTGTTGTTGTTGTTGTTTTTGTTGTTGTTTTTACTGGGCACCTGTGCTTGAATTTTTGGTATTTTTTTATCCATGATTACATTTTTGAAAATATCATTTTATTATCAATCCTTTCTTTCATGGCACATGGATTTTGAGTCATAATTGAAAAACTTTCTCCATTCCAATATTTCAATTAAAAATTTCCCTTTGTTTTCCTAGTACTGTCATGGTGTCTATAAACAGGCCATGTGTAATTTCAGTTTTACATCCCACAAACCCAATCCTGCTTATCCTTTCAGAAAATATTTCTTCCATATTGATCATCTTGCCATTTTTCAAAATATTCTTTAATTTCCTGTTTATATGTCTTTGCATAAGAAATCCTTCATTTTGGATATTCTAACTTTATCCTGGACTCAAAGCTGTCTTTGAGGACCTTAAGGTCCATCTAAATCCTAAACTTTCCAATAATTTTTTCTCTAATGGCTTAATCCTGCACTTCTCCTTTATGATTAAATTATTTGTACCTCAATTATAATACATCTCAAGTTTGTCTTTAAAAATCTGTTGTGTTTCGGTTTCCTTCAAAAGAATGAAAGCTCTTAGAAGTCAGGAACTATGGTTTTACATCTTTCAATTATCCCTATCACTAACAATGTGTCTTCCAAATATTATGTCCTCATACCTCAACTTTAATTTTCATTTCATTTCATTTCATTTTCTTATCTCTCTTTCTTTACTTTTCTTCTTTTCTTTTATTATCATTTTTTATTTTTACCATCCCCAATTTTTTTATTTGCCTTTATAGGGCCACACCTTTATAGGGGTCTAATTGGAGCTTCAGATGCTGGGCTACACCACAGCCACAGACATGCCAGATATGAGTCATATCTGTGACCTATACCACAGCTCATGGCAATGCTGGATACTTAACCCACGGAGCTAGGCCAGGGATTGTACCTGCATCCTCATGGATACTAGTCAGATTTATTTCCACTGAGCCATGATGGGTACTCACAGTCTTTTTATTATTCATTCTCTTTGTTGCAAAATATAGACTTCAAAATCAATTTTTATAAAACCTTTTCCACCAGCAAAAATAGCACCCTGAAATACTCTGACAATACTTTTTTGTAAACTCCTCCTAATTCCCTGACTTCCTCCCATAAATGATCTATTTTGAGTCATAACTAGAAATGATTTGCTTGTACCTAATTTGTAGAATTCACCTGTGTTTTCTACCAGTCCTTATCCAATTTCATACTTTTTTTACATTTGGACCTCTGATATACTTAGATATTACTTTTTCTTGTTTCCAGTGTGAAAAATATGTTGATATATCTTTAAAAATATTCATTTATTTGAGAAAAACTTTTATTAAATTTATGGACTATGTACCAATTTGTTATTTTATTTTCAATAAACTGTATATCTCTTTAATTGTTAGTACTTCATATGATCCTTCATCCTTCAATCTGACTGTATTCTTTTTTTTAAATATATATATATATACATATATATATATATTTGGTCTTTTTTGCCTTTTAAGGCTGCACTGGTGGCATATGGAGGTTCCCAGGCTAGGAGCTGAATCTGAGCTGTAACTGCTGGCCTACACCAGAGGAACAGCAATGCAGGATCTGAGCCATGTCTGTGATGTACACCACAGCTCATGGCAATGCCAGATCCTTAAACCACTGAGTGAGGCCGGGGATTGAACCCACATCCTCATGGATGCTAGTTGGGTTTGTTAACCACTGAGTCACAATGGGAACTCCAATCTGACTGTATTCTTAAAGTTAATGGGTTTACAGTAACAATTTCTCATAAAAGTTTAAAGAATAATTTATTTCTTTCACTTAATTTTCTTCACCTTGCCTATAGGGATGGTCCTCATATACCTTCATTTTTTTTCTAAACCTACCTTAATTTTAGGTCATTTCTATCCATTTTCATAAAGGACTAAAAATTTTCAATTAAAATTCCCCCAGTAGACAGTAGCTAGCCAAGATCCACATAATAACAGGGAGTCCTGATGATCTTTAAGTTCTCACTGGCCACTATATCCCAAATCTTGTTTAGGAACTACAAGTGTCCTTTGAGACTTTAATAGGTGTATAACTTAGAGAGCTTTGGGCTGTAAATATTAACGAACTGCAATCGCTATGACTTAAAAAAATTTATATCACATGAGACAAAAAGTATTGTGGTAGACAATTCTGAAATGGTTAATTAAGGTGTTCAATGACATGAAGAACCCAAGTTTTTCCAGCTGTTTTTCCATTTTCCATACACGAGTTATATTTCTTATAATAATCACAAAATGACTATAGAAAGTCCAGATATCATATAGACATAAAATGACCAATAAGAGACAGAGAGACAGAGAGATTGATTTCCTATTATGTGTACTTTTTAGAGTAGGAAAAAAAAAACTTTTCCTTGAATTAGAACATTTCTCTTAAAATTTCATTGGCTTCTTCCTTAATTACAAGAAAAGATGGAAAATGTAGTAATTGGTATTTTCTATCTTACTAATGGAAAGTAGTTTTTATTAGCATAGAAGAAAAGAAGTGAGAGCATGATTGTTGGGTAGATTTCCATCAATGTCAGCCACAAAATAGTTTCTTTTAACAAGTGTTCTATGGTCAAAAATTTTAGAAAGTAATGGATCAAAAATAAACGTGACTCTTTACAGAAAAAATTCTAAAAATTATTATGGTAATGTGTATCATTACTCTCTAATACAGAGATAACCTGTGCATCATGTGAAACTTACTTAACCCTGGAAATATTTTCCATAATGTAAATTTTTTCCAGAAAATAATATAGAGTTACATCTTTCTTCCTTCAGCTTTTTCTTTCAATTCTTGAGCAATAACACTGGATTTAAAGTTATGATTTTATTTAAGGCAGTTTGGTAATAATGAAAAAAAGAAGCAATTAGAAATATTGTGCTTCAGTTGAGCAGGTGAGGTGAGATTTTCTAACACTGAAGACACCAAGGCAAATGAGAGGGACACACATATTCTTGGAAGAAAGCCATCTTACTAATGGGATTTGACCATGCAAATCTTGTTGAAATCCTGCTAGGACATTAAATGCCAAGTTATAATATCTTTTCTGTCATCCTATTTCTTTTTTTATATAACTCTATGAATTTATTACATTTGTAGTTGTACAATGATATAGCATTTCCATCCCAAATCCCCAGCATCCCCCCACTCCCCAACCTCTCTCCTTTGGAAGCCATAAGTTTTTCAAAGTCTGAGTCAGTATCTGTTCTGTAAAGAAGTTCATTGTGTACTTTTTTTCAGATTCCACATGTAAGTGATAGCATATAATGTTAGTGTCTCATTGTCTGACTGACTTCACTTAGCATGATGATTTCTAGGTCCATCCATGTTGCTAAAAATGCTGTTATTTCTTTCCTTTTAATGGCTGAGTAATATTCCATTGTGTATATGTACCACATCTTCTTTAGCCACTCCTCTATCAATGGACATTTAGGTTGTTCCATGTCTTGGCTTTGGCAAATAGTGCTGCAATGAACATCGGAGTACATGTGTCTTTTCAAGTCATGGTTTTCTCTGGATAGATGCCCAGGAGTGGGATTGCTGGATCAAATGGTAGTTCTAGTTTTAGTTTTCTGAGGACTCTGCATACTGTTTTCCACAGTGGTTGCACCAATGTACAATCCCACCAACAGTGTAGTAAGGTTTCTTTTTCTCCACACCCTCTCTGGCACTTATTGTTTGTAGACTTATTGATGATGGCCATTCTGGCTGGTGTAAGGTGGTACCTCATAGTGGTTTTGATTTGCATTTCTCTAATAATGAGTTTTTGGCCATCTGTTTGTCTTCTTTGGAGAACTGTCTGTTTAGATCTTCTGCCCATTTTTTGATGGGGTTGTTTGTTTTTTTGGTATGGAGCTGCAGAAGGTGTTTCCTAGGAGTAAACTTATCTAAAGAGACAAAAGATCTGTACTCTGAAAACTATAAGACACTGATGAAATAAATCAAAGATGACATTAGTAGATGGAAAGACATACCATGCTCTTGGGTTGGAAGAGTCAATATTATCAAGAAGACTATACTACCCAAGGCAATCTACAGATACAGATTCAATGCAATCCCTATCAATTTACCAAGGATATTTTTCACAGAACTCTAACAAAATATTTTAAAATTTTTGTGGAAGCACAAAAGACCCAGAATAGCCAAAGACATCATGTCATCCTATTTCTGAATGGTGTTTTCTTCCCTTATTTCCTTTCTTCCTTTCTCCCTTCTTTGCTTGTTTTCTTCCTTCTTTCTTTACTTCTTACTTTCATTTCTTTATCTTTCTTTCTCAATTTCTATTTTTATTCTTTCTTCTTCTTTTAATCATATATTTTATTTATAACAAAATACAATAAAGAGGGTGAAATTTGTGGTCACATTTTTTTGTGATTACTTTTTTGGTTAAAAAATGCATTGTCAAAGGAAATAGTCAGGTGGGTGTGTCACCACTGTTTACAAAATATTAATTTATTTAAATGTTTTGGCTTTATCATAAAAATGTTTGAGATTAATATTGAGAATACCTCTGGCTGAAGCCTTGTAAAAGTTTGAAGATTCTTTCTCTAGAGGAGGGAGACCATGCTGGCAGAGTAGAAGGAAACTGAGCTCAAAACACCTCAAAAATATATCTATATGGGGAGCAACTCTCACTGAAAACAGCCTGGATACTGGCAAAAAGTCTCTTCTACAACCAAGTCTGTAAAGAACGATCCACAAGGAATCAGGTAGGAAGGGAGGAGAAGTGACCATATTGCACCCTTAGCATGGGACACAAACAATGAGGGGTGTGTCACAGGTCCAGAATTCCACCCTGGGGAGTAAGGATTTTTAGCCACATATTTGGCACTCCAGCCCTGAGATCCAACACAGCAAAGATGATCTAGTTTGCAGACTAGTGGAACTTACAAGAGGGCTTTAAGAAAGAGAGACTCTGTTCATGAATACCATGCCCACACATTTGCTTACTTATGGGAATAGTGTAGAGGAAGAAGATTGAAAGCCACCTGGGGTGCCAGGTGGTTTCCTGAGACCACAACAGCCTGCAGCCCATCTTGCATGGGGGAACTTTCCAGCCTCTCTTTCTCCAGCACAGCTCTCCACTAAGGCAAAGGTTTCCATTGCCAAGAAATTGTGTATGCTAAAAGGGAACAGAGTGAGCTTGAACCTGACTCTGCCTCTGAATAGGACAAAGGCAGCCATTAACTGTGTAGTTGCAAAGGCAGGATGTCAATAACTGTCTGAGACTCTAACCAGATTCCCGGGACAATCCCAGTGTGTATCATAGCCTTCATCACGTGCTCAGTCCAGTCCCTCTTGCTACAGCACTGCTTTCCATTCATGCAGAGGCTGCCATTGTCAAAGATAGTGTGCACACTTATAGAGATTAGAACCAGCTCAGACCCAAACTTCAGAGTTTCTACTCTAGCAGCTTGGGCCCCAACCCTACCCCAATAGAGCAGTGATTGCCACTAATCAAAGAAGTCATGGCTAACATATAGCTCTGTCTCTAGCATCTCCAACTCCAGGTCAACCTTCCACCAAGGTAGTAGCTGCCAGCACACCTCAGGAGAAGTCATGACCCCTGCTCATTTCATATGCAGATATCCTACCAGGGCCACTGGACACACACAGACTGCAAAGGAATACTCTCACATAATAACACTGCTTCAAGACAGTAATAAGTAACTGTTTGAACTAATTCATTAGAGACACAGATAGTTAAACAAAATGAGAACACAGAGGAATATGTTTCAAATGAACAAGAAAAAAAAACTGATAAAACACATAATGAACCCAAAATAATTTACCAGATAAAGAGTTCAAAGCAATCATAAGAATAAGAATGTTAATTTAACCTTGGAAAGGAATATACAAAAACAATGAGAATTTTAACAAAGAACAAGAAAATGTTTTTTATTCCCTTAGAAAAAGAAGTATACAGTAGCCAAAATAAAAAAAAATAGAAGGAATTAATAGGAAACTAGGTAATGCAGAAGAACACAAAATATGGAAGATACAATGACGACAATTACCCAATCAGAACAGCAACAAGAAAAAAAAAACTTAAAATGTATGAAAACAATCTAAGAGACCAATGGGATAATAGTAAACATATAAATATTTGCAAAATAGGAGTCCCAGAAGAAAAGAGACAGAAGGGGATTAAAAATATATTTCAGCACACCCAAGGAACAGCTGCCCAGCACTGCCAGCCCCGCGCAGGAGGCCCTGCAGCCCAGAAAAGCTAGAACAAGCTTGGCCGGGCCGTGAAAAGATCTGCCTAGATTCTCAGGCAGTCCTTCTGTCGGGCTGCCCTGGGGAAGAGCCTCTTGGGTTCTCAGTGACCCAGATAGCTGATCCAGCCCTTGGGGGGTGCTGCACTCCTGAGGACCAGCTGCCCAGCACCGCCAACCCCCTGCAAGAACCCCACAGCCTAAAAACACCAGACCAAGCTCTGCCCGACCGAGTGAAATCTGCAGCCATCGTGGTGTGGACCTCCCAGTCCTGTCTGCCCTCAGGAAGTCCTCCTTTGCTTCAAAGAAACACTGTTAGCCCCATCAACACTCCAGAAAAGCCACACTGCCTCAAAAAAGATTGACCAACAACGCCAGCCCTCAGGAAACATTCCACGGCAGTGACAAGGCAAACACTGCCTGTCCACGGAGAGAACAACTCCACCAGGAAAAAGAAAACAACAAGCAAGATGAAGAAGCTGAGAAACCACCCCCAGTCAAACCAACAGGAGAACTCACCTAAAGCAGTCAACAATGAAATAGATCTCTGCAGTCTGACAGACCTGGAGTTCAAAAGAGAAATAGTGAAAATACTGAAGGAATTAAGAGAAGATGTGAACAGTAATGCAGACACCCTCAGAAAGGAACTAGAAAATATAAGGAGGAGCCAAGAAAAACTAGAAAATTCATTTGCAGAGATACAGACTGAACTAAGGGCAGTAAAAACCAGAATGAATAATGCAGAAGAACGAATCAGTAACATGGAAGGTAGAATAATGGAAATCACCCAATCAGGTCAGCAGACAGAAAACCAAATCAAAAAACATGAAAGCAATATAAGAGACCTATGGGATAATATAAAGCAGGCCAATCTACGTATAATAGGAATTCCAGAAGGAGTAGAAAAAGATAAGGGGATGGAAAATACATTTAAAGAAATTATTGCTGGAAACTTCCCAAATCTAAAGGATACTGAATTCAAGATACAGGAAGCACAGAGGGCCCCAAACAAGTTGAACCCAAACAGACCCACACCAGGACACATTATCATAAAAAGGCAAAAGTTAGTGATAAAGAGAGGATCCTAAAGGCAGCAAGACAAAAGGAGAATGTTACCTACAAAGGAACCTCCATAAGATTATCGCTGATTTCTCTACAGAAACACTACAGGCCAGGAGGGAATGGCAAGAGATATTTAAAGTGCTAAAAGGAAAAGGTATGCAACCTAGAATACTCTATCCAGCAAGAATATCATTTAAAATAGAAGGAGAAATAAAATTTTTTTCCAACAAACAAAAGCTAAAAGAATACAGCAATACAAAAGCCAGGCTAAAAGAAATACTGAAAGGGCTTCTGTAAACCAAAAAGAAAGGAAGGAAAGAAAGGGAGGAAAAAGGAAAAAAAAAAAGAAGAAGAGGAAGAACTAGGATTGAGGAAGCCACAATCAGAGAGCAGTCACTCAAATAAGTCAGCATACAGATTTAATCACGAACAAGTTTCAAACAAAATAAAAAGAAAAAGAAAAAAAAGAGTCATCAAAATCATAAAATGTGGGCAAGGGATGTTAGAAAATAAATAGACCCTTTTTTTGTTTGTTTGTATGTTTCTCTTATTAATTTTTAATATAGTAATGAGGGGTTTGAACCTACAGGACCATCACGCTAAAACACACAATTGTAGGAAGGGGTTAGCATACTTAAAAAACAGGGTGACCACAAGCCAAAACCAAACATTGCATTCACAAAAAATGGAAAAAAAAACACTCAAGCAGATAATAACCAGAGACCATCCAACCAAAAAAAGAAAGGAAGAATGGAAAACCATAGAATGAACTGGAACACAAGGTTCAAAATGGCAATAAATAATCATCTATCAATTATCACCTTAAATGTCAATGGACTGAATGCCCCAATCAAAAGACACAGAGGGGCTGAGTGGATAAAAAGGCAAAAACCTTCAATAGGCTGCCTACAAGAAACTCACCTTAGGACAAAGGACACATATAGATTGAAAGTGAAGGGGTGGGAAAAAATATTTCACACCAATAGACATGACAGGAAAGCAGGAGTTGCAATACTCATATCAGACAAAATAGACTTTAAAACAAAAGACATAAAGAAAGACAAAGCAGGACAGTACTTAATGATTAAGGGATCCATCCAAGGAGAGGATATTACTATCATCAACATATATGACCCAAATACAGGAGCACCCAGATACATACAACAAATGCTAACAGACATAAAGGGAGAAATTGATGGGAATAAATCATAGTAGGAGACCTTAATACCCCCCTCACACCAATGGACAGATCCTCTAGACAGAACACCAATAAAGCAACAGAGATCCTAAAGGAAACAATAGAAAAGTTAGACTTCATTGATCTCTTCAGGACACTACATCCAAAAAAAGCAGAATACACATTCTTCTCCAGTGCACATGGGACATTCTCAAGAAATCAACCACATATTGGGACACAAAGCTAACCTCAACAAATTTAGGAGCATAGAAATTATCTCAAGTATCTTCTCTGACCACAATGCCACGAAATTAGAAATCAACCATGGGAAAAGAAATGAGAAAAATCCTACGACGTGGAGACTAAACAACATGCTACTAAAAAACCAATAGGTCAATGAGGAAACCAAGAAGGAAATTAAAAAACACCTTGAGACAAATGATAATGAAGACACAACCTCGGAAAATCTATGGGATACTGCAAAAGCAGCGCTCAGAGGGACGTTCATAGCAATACAGGCCTTTCTCAAAAAAGAAGAAAGATCCCAAATGGACAACTTAACACTCCACCTAAACCAACTAGAAAAAGAAGAACAAAAAAACCCTAATGTCAGCAGAGGGAAGGAAATCATAAAGATCAAAGAGGAAATCAATAAAATAGAGTTTCAAAAAACAATAGAGAAAATCAATAAAACCAAGAGCTGGTTCTTTGAAAAGGTAAACAAAATTGACAAACCCCTGGCCAGACTCACTAAAAAAAGGAGAGAAAGAACCCAAATAACCAAAATTAGAAATGAAAAAGGAGAAATCACAACGGATACTGCAGAAATACAAAAAACCATAAGAGAATACTATGAACAACTATATGCCAACAAACAAATTTGACAATCTGGAAGAAATGGACAATTTCCTAGAATCTTACAGCCTGCCAAAACTGAATCAAGAAGAAACAGACCAACTGAACAGACCGATCACTAGAAATGAAATTGAAGAAGTCATAAAAACACTCCCTACAAATAAAAGCCCAGGACCAGATGGCTTCACAGGTGAATTCCAACAAACATATAAAGAAGAACTGGTGCCCATCTTCCTAAAACTCTTTCAAAAGGTTGAAGAAGGAGGAATACTCCCAAAGACATTCTATGATGCCACCATCACCCTCATTCCAAAACCAGACAGAGATACCACCAAAAAAGAAAACTATCGCCCAATATCATTGATGAATATAGATGCAAAAATTCTCAACAAAATCCTAGCCAACCGAATCCAACAACATATCCAGAAAATTATACACCATGACAAGGTTGGGTTCATCCCAGGTTCACAAGGATGGTTCAACATATGCAAATCAATCAACATCATACACCACATTAACAAAAGAAAAGTCAAAAATCATATAATCATCTCAACAGATGCAGAAAAAGCATTTGACCAAGTCCAACATCCATTCATGATCAAGACCCTCGCCAAAGTGTGTACAGAGGGAACATTCCTGAACATAATCAAAGCCATTTATGATAAACCCACAGCAAATATAATACTCCATGGGGAAAAACTGGAAGCCTTCTCACTCCAATCTGGAACAAGACGAGAATGACCACTCTCACCATTGCTATTCAACATAGTTTTGGAAGTCCTAGCCACAGCAGTTAGACAAACAAATGAAATAGAAGGCATCCATATAGGAAGAGAAGAGATAAAACTGTCACTCTATGCAGATGACATGATACTCTACACAGAAAACCCTAAGGACTCAACCCAAAAACTCCTTGAACTGATTAGTCAATTCAGCAAAGTAGCAGGCTATAAGATTAACATTCAGAAGTCAGTCGCATTTCTGTATACCAGCAATGAACTATTAGAAAAGGAATACGAAAATAGAATACCTTTTAAAATTGCACCTCACAAAATCAACTACCTGGGAACACACCTGACCAAGGAGGTAAAGGAGTTATATGCCAAGAACTATAAAACTTTAATCAAAGAAGTCAAAGAAGATGTAAAGAAATGGAAAGATATTCCATGTTCCTAGGTTGGAAAAATCAATGTTGTAAAAATGGCCATACTACCCAAAGCGATCTACAGATTCAATGCAATCCCTATCAAATTACCCATGACATTTTTCACAGAACTAGTACAAACAATCCAAACATTTATATGGAACAACCAAAGACCCAGAATAGCCAAAGCAATCCCGAGAAACAAAAACCAAGCAGGAGGCATAACTCTCCCAGACTTGAAGAAATATTACAAAGCCACAGTCATCAAAACAGTGAGTTATTGGTATCAAAACAGACAGTCAGACCAATGGAACAGAATAGAGAACCCGGAAATAAACCCTGACACCTATGGTCAATTCATCTTTGACAAGGGAGGCAAGAACATAAAATGGGAAAAAGAAAGTCTATTCAGCAAGCATTGCTGGGAAAGTCTATTCAGCAAGCATTGCTGGGACAGCTGCATGCAAAGCAATGAAACTAGAACACACCTTCACACCACGCACAAAAATAAACACAAAATGGCTGAAAGACCTAAATATACGACAGGACACCATCAAACTCCTGGAAGAGAACATAGGCAAAACACTCTCTGACATCAACATCACGAATATTTTCTCAGGTCAGTCTCCCAAAGCAATAGAAATAAGAGCAAAAATAAACCCATGGGACCTAATCAAACTGACACACTTTTGTACATCCAAGGAAACCCAAAAGAAAACAAAAAGACAACTTCCAGAATGGGAGAAAATAGTTTCAAATGATGCAATGGACAAGGGATTAATCTCTAGAATATAGAAGCAACTTATTCAACCCAACAGCAAAAAAGCCAACAACCCAATTGAAAAATGGGAAAAAGACCTGAATAGACATTTCTCCAAAGAAGATATACAGATGGCCAGCAAACACATGAGAAAATGCTCAACATCGCTGATTATAAGAGAAATGCCAATCAAAACTCCCATGAGATACCACCTCACACCAGTCAGAATGGCCATCATTAAGAAGTCCACAAATAACAAGTGCTGGAGGGGGTGTGGAGAAAAGGGAACCCTCCTGCACTGCTGGTGGGAAGGTAAACTGGTACAGCCACTATGGAGAACAGTTTGGAGATACCTTAGAAACCTATACATAGAACTTCCATATGACCCCACAATCCCACTCTTGGGCATCTATCCGGACAAAACTCTACTTAAAAGAGACACATGCACCCTTATGTTCATTGCAGCACTGTTCACAATAGCCAGGACATGGGAACAACCCAAATGTCCATCGACAGAGGATTGGATTGGGAAGATGTGGTATATATACACAATGGAATACTACTCAGCCATAAAAAAGAATGAAATAATGCCATTTGCAGCCACATGGATGGAAGTAGAGACTCTCATCCTGAGTGAAATGAGCCAGAAAGACAAAGACAAATACCATATGATATCACTTATAACTGGAATCTAATATCCAGCACAAATGAACATCTCCACAGAAAAGAAAATCTTGGACCTTGGGGAATAGACTTGTGGCTGCCTGACCGGAAAGGGAGGGAGTGGGAGGGGTTGGGAGCATGGGGTTATCAGATACAACTTAGAATAGATTTACAAGGAGATCCCGCTGAGTAGCATTGAGAACTATGTCTAGATACTCATATTGCAACAGAACAAAGGGTGGGGGAAAAAAATGTATACATGTAAGAATAACTTGACCCCCATGATGTACAGTGGGAAAAAAAATTATTAAAATGTAAAGTGTAAAATATATATATATATATACACACATATATATATACACATATATATACATATATATATACATATATATATATATTTGAGGAAAATATGGCTGAGAACTTCCCCAAACTGAAGAAGGAAATAGATATCCAGGATAGGAAATAGAGAGCAACACAAACATGATAAACACAAACCTACCTACTCATATAAAGGCATACCATAATCAAAATGTCAATAGTTGAATATAAATAAGTTATTCTAAAGGCAGTAAGAGGAAAACCAGGAGTCATATACAAAAGAATCCCCATAAAGCTATCAGCTGTGTGTGTGTGTGTGTGTGCATGCATGTGTGTGTGTGTGTGTGTAGAAAATTTAAATTTTGCAGGCTACAAGGAAGCATAATTTATTCGAAGTGCTGAAAGGGGAAATACCTGCCACCTAGGATACTCTATCCAACAAGATTATCATTTAGAATAGAAGAAGAGATAAAAATTTCCAAGCCAAACAAAAATTTAAAAAGTTTATCAATTATAAGCCTACCGTACATGAAATGTTAGAGGTTCATCTCTAAGTGGAGAAAAAGTAAGAATGTATAGGAAAGAAAAAAATCCCACTACTAAAGGCAAATATATGGTAAGGACCAAGGATTAATAACTTATATGAACCAGTATGAAGACAAAGAGACAAAAATTATATATACTACTATAACTATGATAAACAGTTAAGGGGTGGACATTAAAATGTAAATATGATATCAAAAACGTAAAACTGGTGAGGGGAGTAACAAATGTAAATTTTAAAAGTGGATTTGAACTTAAATTACCTTCAGGTTAAAACAAGTAGATATGGTTATAGACCAGTAGGTAAAAACCACATGTTAATCACAAATATAAAACCTACAATAGACACACAAAAAACTTTAAAAAGGAAGGCAAATATCAAACCGCAAGGGAAGAAACAGAAAGAAAAAGAAATGAACAAAAAGAACTACAGGGGAGGAAAAATGGCACCTTAGAAGTAGGATATGAGGCTCACCTACTCCTACAAATACATTAAAAATTAATCTAGGAGTTCCCTTCCTATTGCAGCAGAAACAAATCCAACTAGGAACCATGAGGTTGCTGGCTTGATCCCTGGACTTGCTCAGTGGGTTAAGGATCTAGCATTGCCATGAGCTGTGGTGTAGGTCATAGACATGGCTTGGATCTAGCATTGCTGTGGCTCTGGCATAGGCTGGCAGCTGTAGCTCTAATTAGACCCCTAGCCTGGGAACCTCCATATGCTGTGGGAGCGGCACTAAAAAAAAAAAAAAAAATCATTCTATATGTGGAACTATTCTCACAGAAAATTAGCTGAATGCTGACATAAGATTCCAGGATTCCTACAGAGCAAGAAAACTTTATGAAACTGCATAGGAAAAAAGAAAGGAAAAAAGGAGAGAAATGGAGAAATGAAGTGGGCCATGTCCACTAGAAGGGAGCTAGAAAGAGGAACAACTCCTGCATCCTTGGAAGTTCCCCACACCAGTGAAAAGACTAGCCAAGACAGAAGAGGATATATGGAGTATTGGAGGAGAACACATACATCAGGGTAAAGCAGTTGAAATGGAAAGCCTCCTCAACAAATGGTCAGTCTCACCACTGTGTACTATCCTAACCATAGACTGATATGATCAGGGGCCAGGAACTAAACTCCAGCTTTCTTAATAAGATTCAGAAAGACAACTGGGGCTGGGATACATGGGAAAAACTAGGATTGGTAGCACAGAGACAGCCTGAAGGGTCTAGAGTCTGGAATGATCTCATTTGATACTGTAAACTGAGGAAACCTGGTCAGGCTTGGAAGTTAGGCTTCATTGTCAGGGGGTGCTGGAGGGATGGGGTGGGATCCACAACTATAGCCTTACCCCCTGTGAGCAATCTCAGACTGCAAGACAGCCAACTGCTCCAGCTATAGAATCTACTCCCAAGCAGCAGCTGCTTAGCAACAGTTGGAGAGAAGCCCACAGCCTTAAGGCTACAGAGAAAGTTGAGCAAGAGGAGCGAATCCTTGCAGCAGGCAGAGGGAACTCTGGAATAGCCCAGAGGCCCTGTGACCACAGGCAGCAGCTGGGTGGGGGAACACTGAATCGATTGCTGCAACAGCACAAATGATCCTGGGAGTCAAAAGGGGCCTCCTACGTGGGCAGAAAGCCATGATTTGTCTGGGAGGTGGAAGGTGAATTAGGAAAAAGCAGACTGTGCAGGAGTTCTCACAGAGCTCCCTGGGTGGGAAGAGAGGCTCAGTTTACCTAGAGCATGGAAAAAATTATTCTTGAAATAGCAAAAGTGATTCTGGGAGTCAGAAGTGGCCTCCTACATGGGTGGAAAGCCACAATTTGTCTAGAAGGTGGAAGGTGACTTGGGAAACAGTGTCAACTGTGCGGGAGTTCAAATGGAACCTCCTGGGTGGGCAGAGTATTTAACTAAGGGATGGAGAAAAAATTATTCCTGAAACAGCACAGGAGTTGGAAGGGGGCCTCCTAAGCAGGCAGAAAACCATGATTTGTCTAGGAATTGGAAGATGAATTGGGAGACAGAGTACAATGTGCAAGAGTTCTCATGAGGCCTCTGGATGGGCAGAGAGCCTCAATTTGCCTAAGGGGCAGAGAAGTTTATTTCTGAAAAGACATGAAGGATCCTTGAGAATAGCACTATCTCTGTGAACCCAGCCAACAATCAAGTAGGGGACTGCAAAAGCAATGTAGACTGCACAGCTAGCCAAAGGAGTCAAGAGAGTCCCATTGGCACACATTGTACTTTGCACTGGCTACACAGAGCACTCTGCCATCAGTCCAGTAGGGGGAGGGACCACCAGAATGGTGCAGGGCCTACAGCAACAGAGAGAACCTTTCTGCAACAGATAGGGAGCAGCCCATACACTTGGGGATACAGAGAACACTCCCTAGACCAGCCAAACAAAGGTAGTAATTACAGAAAGGCACCTGCCCCCACAACTACAGCCTACCTAACAAAGGGAAGGACTGCAGGAGCAGCTGCTGACATTGCCAACTGCAGGAAAGTATCCTGAGAGCTAGAGGGGTCACAGGAACCACTGTCATCCTCCCCGCCCCTGTGCCACAAAGCCATCTCATGAAATGTAAGCCACTGCCAACTCACTGACCTAATTTCGAGCAGCTGCCTGGCTCTGGGGTAGGTAACATAATACCACAGCTCCCAACATGAGCTCTGGGTATAAATGAGCCATTATCCTCCCTGATAATTCCAAGACTGGGTAACAGCTGCTGCATGTACATACCTGCCATCAGGGGAACAAAAAACATAGAAAGTTAGAAATTATGAGATGATAAAGAAATAGCTATCAGGCAAAGGAACAAGGCAAAATCACATAAAAACTAAATGAAGAGGAGATATATAAGACCTGAAAAAGAATTCAGAGTGATGATAGTAAAGATGATACAAGATGTTGGGGGAAAAAATGGAGGCACAGACAGATAAGTTACAAGAAATGTTTAACAAAGTGCTAGAAGACCTAAAGAATAAGCAAAATAAGATGAATAATAATATCTGAAATGAAAAACACATTAGAAGGAATCAACAACAGGAAAACAGAGGCAGAAGAATGAATAAGTGACTTGGAAGACACTGGTGGAAATCATTGCCACAGAAAAAAATAAAGACCAAAGAATGGAAATAACTGAGGAGAGTCTAAGACATCTCGGGGACAACATCAAACATACCAACATTTGTACCATAGGGGTCCCAGAAGAAGAGAAAGAGAAAGGAAAAGTGCCAGAGAAAATATTCAGAGATTTTAGCTGAAATTTTCCTTAATATGGGAAAGGAACAACTCACTCAAGTTGAGGAAGCACAGAGAAGTCCACACAGGATAAACACAAGGGAAACACAAGATACATACTAATCAAACTGACAAAAATTAAATATAAAGAAAAAATATTAAAATCTACAAGGGAAAAGCAACAGATAACATACAAGGGAACCCCCATAAAGATAATAGCTGATATTTCAGAAGAAACTCTACAGGCTAGAAGGGAGTGGCAAGATAAGGTGATAAAGGGGCAGAATCTAGAACCGTGAATACTATACACAGCAAGGCTCTCATTCAGATTTGACAGAGATCAAAAGCTTTTCAGACAAACAAAAGCTAAGAGAATTCAGCACCTCCACACCAGCTCTACAACAATTGCTAAAGAAAATTCTCTAGGCAGAAAAGAAAAAGCCATAGTTAGAAACAAGAAAATTCGAAATTATAAAACTCACTGGTAAAGACAAAAATAGTATAAAGGTAGAAAATTGCTCAAGTATGATATCAAAAATAACAAAAATTAGAAGAGAAGACAAATGCAGAACATTGAAAATGCATCTGAAAATGAGGAGTGCAACCCAAAACAGTTCTGTACACATATAGTTGGTTATATCCAAACTTCATGGAAACCACAAAACAAAGAACTATAATGGACAAAAACAATTAACAGATGGCAATAAACACACACATTTCCATAATTACACAGAATATAAATGGATTAAATACTCCAACCAAAAGACACAGACTGGCTGAATTGATACAAAATCAGGACCCATATATATGGTATTTAGAAGAGAACTACTTCAGTCCTAAGGACACATACATACTAAAAGTGAGGGGACAGAAGCATTTGGAGATCAAAGGAAAGTGGGAGTAGCAATACTCAGACAAAATAGACTTAAAGAAAGTCGCAAGAGACAAAGAAGGACATTACATAATGATCAAAGGATCTATCCAAGAATATATAAAGATTGTAAATATATATGCACCTAACATAGGAGCACCACAGTATATAAGGCAACTGCTAACAGCCACAAGAGGAGAAATTGACAATAACCCAATAGTAGTGGGAAATTTCAACATCCCATATACAACAGTGGACAGATCATCCAGATAGAAAATCAACAAGGGAACACTGCCCTTAAATGACACCATACACCAGAGAGAAATAACTGATATTTATGGAACATTCTACCACAAAGCAGCAGAATATACATTCTTCTCAAGAGCACATAGAACATTCTCCAGAATAGATTAAATCTTGGGCCATAAATCAAGCCTTGGTAACATTTAAAATGTTGAAATTATTTCAAGAATTTTCTCTGACAACAATGCAACTACAAGAAAAAAACAGCAAAAATATGAACTCTTAGAAGCTAAACAATATGCTACTGAACAACAATGTATCATCGTAGGAATCAAAAGGAAATCAAAAGATACTTACAAGGAGATTGGCACAGTGGAAAGGAATCTGACTAGTATCCATGAGGATGCGGGTTTGATCCTTGGCCTCACCCACATTGCTGTGAGCTGTGGTGTAGGTTGCAGAGTGACTCAGGTCCCATGTTTTCATGACTGTGGCATAGGCCAGCAGCTGTAGTTCCAATTCGACCCCTAGCCTTGGAACTTCCTTATACCACACCTGCAGCCTTAAAAAGCAAAAAAAAAAAAAAAAAAAAAAAAATCCTTAGAGAAAAATGACAAGAAAAATACAACAATCCAAAATCTTTGGGACACAGCAAAATTACTGCTGAGAGGGAAGTTTATAGCAATACAATCTTAAATCAGGAAATAAGAAAAAGCACAAATAAAAACCCTAACCTTACACCTAAAGCAACTAGAAAAGGAAGAACAAACATAGACCAGAATTAATAGAAGAAAAGAAATCACAAAGATCAGAGAAGAAATACATGAAATAGAGACAAAGAAAACAGTAGAAAAGATCAATGAAACCAAAAGTTGGTTCTTTGAAAAGATCAACAAAATTGATAAAACTTTAGCCAGACTCATCAAGAAAAAAAGAGAAAGTGTTCAAATTAATAAAATCAGAATTGAAAAAGAAATATTACAACTGACTTTACATAGATACAAAGGATCGTAAGAGAATATTATAAGCAACTATATGCCAATAAAACAGACAACTCCGAAGAAATAGGCATGTTCTTCCAAAGGTTCTACCAAGATTGAACCAGGAAAAAATTGAAAATATGAATAGACAAATTAGAAGTACTGAAATTGAAAGTGTGATTAAAAACCTTCCAAAAAACAAAAGTCAAGGACCTGATGGCTACACAGGTGAATTCTATCAAATATTCAGAGAAGAGTTAACACCTACTCTTCTGAAATACTTCCAAAAATAGCAAAGGATGGAACATTCCAAAGCTCATTCTATGAGGCCCCTATCACACTGATACCAAATCCAGACAGGGATGACACAAAAAAAGAAAATTACAGGCCAGTACCCCAGATGAATATAGATGCAAAAATCCTCAACAAAATATTAACAAACCAAAATAAGATATACATTAAAAGTGTCATACACAATGATCAAATTGGATTTATCCCAGAGATGCAAGAATTTTTCAATATCTGCAAATCAATCAGTACGATACACAATATCAATAAATAGAAAAAGAAAAACAATCTGATAATTTCAAAAAAAATTTTTGGCAGAATTCAGCACCAGTTTCTGATAAAAAGTCTGTACAGTGTGGGCATAGAAGGAACCTACCTCAAAATTATAAAGGCCATATCTGACAAACCCAGAGCTAACATCATTCTCACTGTGAAAAGTTGAAAAATTTTCCACTAAGATCAGGAACAAGACAAGGATGTCCACAAGTACTGCCCAACAGTTTTAGAAGTGTTAGCAATAGCAATCAGAGAAGAAAAATAAAAGGGAATACAAATTTGAAAAGAAGAATTAAAACTATCACTGTTTGCATATTACATGACACTATACTTGAAAAACCCTAAAGACACTAACAGAAAACTGTTAGAACTCATCAGTGAATTTGGCAAAGTTTCAGGATACAAAATTAATACACAGAAACCTCTTGAATTTCTATATACTAACAATGGAAGATGAGAAAGAGAAATCAGAGAAACCATCCCATTTACTATCATATCAAAAAGAATAAAATAACTAGGAACAAATCTACCTAAAGAGACAAAGGAGCTGTACTCTGAAAACTATAAGACACCAAAGAAAGATATCAAAGATGACACAGATGGAAAGATACACCATGATCTTGGATTGGAACAATCAATATTGTCAAAATGACTCTACTGCCCAAGGCAGTTTACAGATCCAATGTGATACCTATCAAATTACCAAGGACATTCTTCACAGAACTAGAACAGAATATTTTAAAATTTGTATGCAAACCCAAAAGATCCCAAACAGTCAAAGCAATATTGCAAAAGAAAAACAGAAATGGAGGAATCAGGCTCCCCATCTTCAGACAATATTACAAAGCTACAGTTACGAAAACAATATGGTACTGGCACAAAAACAGAAATATAGATCAAAGGACAGGATAGAAAGTCCAAAAATAAACCCAAGCACCTACAGTCAACTAATCTATGACAGAGGAAGCAAGAATATACAGTGGAAGAAAGTCTCTTCAATAAGTTGTTCTGGGAAAACAGGAAAGATGCATGTAAAAGAATGAAATTAGAACAATAACATCATATACAAAAATAAATTCAAAATTGGTAAAAGACCTAAATATAAGGCCAGATACTCTAAAACTCCTAGAGGAAAACATAGGCAGAATACTGTGCCATAAATCACAGGAACCTCTTATTTGCTCCACCTTCTAAAATAATGACAATAAACATGTGAATAAACCCATGGGACATAATTAAATTCAAATGCTTTTGCAAAGGAAAGGAAATCATTAAAAAGACGAAAAGGCAACCCACAGAATGGGACAAAATTTTTGCAAAAGATGCAATAGACAAAGGCCTAATCTCCAAAATACATAAACAACTCATACAATTCAACAAGAACCAAATAATACAAACAAGCAACACACACACACACACACAAAATGTGCAGAAGACCTAGACATTTCTCTGAAGAAAATATAAGAATGGCCAACAGGCACATTAAAAAATGTTCAACATTAATTATCAGAGAAACAAAAATCAAAACTACAATGAGGCACCACCTCACACAGGTCAGAATGACCACCATTAACAAGTCAATAAATAACAAATGCTGGAGAGGGTGTGGAGAAAATGTATCCTCCTTCACTGTTGGTGGGAATGTAATTGGGCACAACCACTATGGAAAACAGTATTGAGGTGCCTCAGAAAACTAAATATAGGAGTTCCCGTCATGGCTCAGCTGTAAAGGAATCTAACTGGGAACCATGAGGTTGTGGGTTTGATCCCTGGCCTTGCTCAGTGGGTTAAGGATCTGGCATTGCCATGATCGTGGTGTAGGCCACAGATGTGGCTCAGATCCCATGTTGCTGTGGCTCTGGCATAGGCCGGAGGCTACAGCTCCAATTAGACCTCTAGCCTGGGAACCTCCATAGCTGCAGGAGTAACCCTAGAAAAGGTGAAAAAGAAAAAGAAAAAAAAGAAAACTAAATATAGAACTACCATATGATCTAGCAATACCACTCCTGGACATATATCTGGACAAACCATTCAGTCAAAAAATACCTGAGGGAGTTCCCGTCGTGGCACAGTGGTTAACAAATCCGACTAGGAACCATGAGGTTGCGGGTTCGGTCCCTGCCCTTGCTCAGCGGGTTGATGATCTGGCGTTGCCGTGGGCTGTGGTGTAGGTTGCAGACGTGGCTCGGATCCTGCGTTGCTGTGGCTCTGGCGTAGGCAGGTGGCTACAGCTCTGATTAGACCCCTAGCCTGGGAACCTCCATATGCCGTGGAAGCGGCCCAAAGGAATAGCAAAAAAAAAAAAAAATACCTGAACCCCTATGTTCACAGCAGCACTATTCACAATAGCCAACACATGGGAACAACCTGAATATCCATTGATAGATGAGTGGATTAACAAGCTGTGGTACATATATACAAATGGAAGACTCCCAGCAATAAAAAAGAACAAAAGAATATGATTGCAGCAACATGGATGGAACCAGAGTGTCTGATACAAAGTGAAGTAAATCAGAAAGAGAAAGACAAATACCATATGATATCACTTATATGTGGAATCTAAATATGACACAGAAGATCTTAGCTACAAAACAGAAACAGGTTGCAGACATGGCAGGCAGACTTGTGGTTGCCAGGGGAGAGAGGGGAGGGAGTACAATAGACATGGAGTTTGGTGTTGGTAGATACAAACTGTAAAATTTGTAATGGATATGCATAGTCTGCTATTGTACAGCAGAGGGAACTGTGTATGATTGCGTCAATTTGCTGTACAACAGAAATTGAACAAACATTGTAAATCAACCCTATTTTACTTTTTAAAAAGATCTACAAAAACAACCAGAAGACAAGTAATAAAATGGCAAAAAATGCATATCTACCAATAATTACTTTAAATGTCGACAAACTAAATGCTCCAATCAAAAGATATAGGGCGGCCAATTGGATTTTTTTAAAAATGACTTTTTCATATGATTCTTACGAGACTCCCTTCACAGATAAATACTCACATAGAATGAAAATGAATAGATGCAAAATGATATTCCATGAAAATGCAAATGAAAAGTAAACTGGGATGTCAATAGTCACATAAGACTACTAGACTTTAATCCAAATGATATAATAAAAAACAAAGAAGGAAATTATGGGATCAATCTAAGAAGAGGAATGTAACATTTATAAACACATATGCACATAATATAGTAGAAACTAAATACATGAAGCAAATATTAACAGACATAAATGGAGAAATTGATATTAATATGATAATTGGGACTATATCACCCCCAATTACCTAAATGGACAGATCATTCATAGAGAAAATCAATAAAGAATCAGTGGCCTTAAAGGATACATTAGACCAATTGGACAAATAGATATCTACAGGACATTCTATCCCAAACCAGGAGATTACCCATTCTTTTCAATTGGACATAGAATATTCTCCAAGATAGACCACATGCTGAGCCACAAACAAGTCTCAACAAATTTAAAAGGAGAGAAACTATATCAAATATATTTCTCTGACCACAATTACATTAACCTAGAAATATATTATAGGAATAAAAGTAGGGAAAACACAAATATGTGGAGACAAATCGACATGCTACTAGAAAACCAATGGATCAAAAATGATATCAAGGAGGTAATCAAAAAAAATAATGAATACACAAAATCTATGGAATACAGCAAAAGAAGTTCTAAGAGGGAAGTTTATAGCTATACAGACTTACCTCAGTAACCAAGAAAAATCTCAAATAAACAACACAATGTACCATATAAATGAATTAGAAAAAGAAGAACTAACAAAGCCCAAATCAGTAGAAGGAAAGAAATATTAAGTATGAGAGTGGAAATAAATAAATAGAGATAAAAAGGGGAAATGATCCATGAAACTAAAAACTGCTGTTTTGAAAAGATTAAAAAAAAAAAAACCTTGGTAAGCCTTTAGAGAGTTCATTTAGGAAAAGAAAGGAGAGGATCCAAATAAATACATGAAAGAGGAGAAATTACATAGGATCACAGAAATACCAAAAAAAACATAAGGCAATAGTACAGTTATGTGCCCAAACTGGACAATCTAAAAAAATGATAAATTGCTAGAAACAATCACTAAAAATTGAACCAAGAAGAAGTAGAGAATCTGAGCAAACTGAAGCAATAGTGAAAAAACTCCCAGCAAAGGAAAATCTAGGACTGCATGGATTCACAGGGGAGTTGTACCAAGCCTAGAAAGAAGAGCTAATACCCATCCTTCTCAAACTATTCCACATAATTAAAGAGGATGGAACACTTCCAAATTCGGTCTGTGAGGCTAACATTATACTGACACAAAACTAGAAAAAGACACTACGAGAAAAGAAAATTACCATCCAATATCTCAAGTAAAGACAGCTGAAAAATCATCAACAAAATATTAGCAAACCAAACTGAACAATATATAATACAGATCAGAAAACATGATCAAGTAGGATTCATTCCAGGGATGCCAGGATGGTTCAGTATTCACAAATATACAAAAGTGATACACCACATTAACAAAACAAAGGTTAAAATTCACATGATCATCTCTATAGATGCAGAAAATCATTTGACAAAATTCAATATCCATTCATCCATTCATGATAAAAGAAACTCATCAAAATTGGTATAGAAGTAACATCACAATATAATAAAGTCCATTTATGACAAACTCTTAACTAATATTCATACTGGTGAAAAGCTGAAATATATTCCTTTAAAATCAGGATCAAGACAAAGATGTTCACTCATACCATTTCAATTTAATATAGTATTATAAAACATAAACACAGCAATTAAACAAGAAAAAGAAATAAAATTCATTCAAATTGGAAGGAGAAAAGGAAAACTGTCACTACTTATAGGTGACATAATATTTTATATGGAATTCCCTAAAGTATTCAACAAAAACTATTTTAACTAATAAATGAATTTTGCAAAGTTGTAGGATAAAAGATCAATATGCAGAAATCTTTTGCTTCTCTTCACACTAAAAAATATCAAAAAAAAAGAATGTAAGAAAACATTCCCATTTAAAAGCATATCAAAATAATTAAATAGGAATAAAGTTAACCAAAAAGGTAAACGAACTGTATTCCTAAAACATTGATGAAAAAAGTTGAAGATGGTAGCAAAACAACCAGAAGCATATCCTCTGTTCATAGATTAGAAGAGTTAGTACTGTTAGACTGTCTGTACTACCCAAAGAAATTTACAGATTTAATGCCATACCTATCAAAATCCCTATGGCGTCGTTTTTTTAACAGAACTAGAACAAATACTCCTAAATCTTATATGGTAAAACAAAGGACACTGAATTACCAAAATAGTCTTAAGAAAAGCTGGAGGCACCATGTTCCCTGATTTCATACTCTACCACAACACTACAGTAATAAATATTTTAAAGTAGTGGAGCAACAACAACAGAAAAGACAGCGATCAATGGAAGAGATTAAACAGCCCAGAAATAAAACTATGTGCTTATAGTCAATTAATTAATGACAGAGAAGGTAAAAAAATCAGTGGGAAAAGGCTGGGTAAAATGAACAGCTACAATAAAAGAATAAAATTAGAACCTTTTTTCATAAAAGGTATTCAAAACCTCAATGTAAGACCAGAAACCATAAAACTCCTAGAAGAAAACATAGGCAATCGCAATATTTTTTTTTGCATTCATATCCTCAGACAAAAGAAGCAAAAGCAAGACAAACAAATGGGACCTAATTAAACTCAAGAGTTTTTGCACAGAAAAGGAAACTATTGATCAAACAAAAAGACAACCTGCTAAATGGGAGAAAGTATTTGCAAATGATTTAACCAATAAGAGATCAATATCCAAAATAATTAAATGTCTTATATAACTCAATATTAAAAATAATAACATCAATAACCCCTATTAAAAATGGGCAGAGGAGTTGAACAATCATTTTTCCAAAGAGGAAATGCAGATGGCCAATAGGCACATAAAAATGTGCTGAGTATTGCTAATCATCAGAGAAATGCAAATCAAAACCACAATGAGATATTGCCTCATATGTCGAAATGGTTATTGGCCAAAAAGACCACATGTAACAAATGTTGAGGATGTGGAGAAACAGGAAGCCAAAAACACTGTTGGTGGGGATGTAAATTGGTTCAGCCAGTATGGAAAACACTATGGAAATACCTAAAAAAAAAAAACCTAAAAACTAAAAATAGAACTACCATATACTCCTGTGATTCCACTTTTCAGTATATATCTGAAGAAAAAAAAAAACCTCTACTTCAAAAAATATATAGGGAGTGTTTCCTTCATGTCTCAGTGGTTAATGAACCCAACTAGGATCAATGTGGATGCATGTTTGATCCCTGGCCTCACTCAGTGGGTTAAGGATCTGGCATTTCTGTGAGCTGTAGTGTAGGTCACAGACACAGCTCAGATCCCACATTGCTGTGGCTGTGGAGTAGGCCAACAGTTGCAGCTCTGATTTGACCCCTAGCCTGGGAACTTCCCTATTATGCAGGTGCAGCTCTAAAAAATATATACATACATACGGGATGTATATAACACACACACACACACACACATATGGGAGATATATATATATACACACATATATATATATATATATATATACACACACACATATCGGATATATATATATATATATATATATATATATATATATACACACACACATACACATCCCAATGTTCATAACATCATTTACAATACCCAATAGATTAAAGCAACCTAATGCTCACCAAGAGATAAATGGATAAAGAATATATGATATATGTGTATGTACACAACACACATACATGCACACTGGAATATTAGTCATATGAAAGAATGAAATGTTATATGCAATAGTATGAATCAACCTGTAGTGTATTATTCTATTGAAATAATTCTTATAGAAAAAGACAGCCTATACGCTATCATTTACTTGTTAAATCTAAGAAATAAAACAAAGGTATGAATATTACAACATAGAGTCTCACAGATATAGAGAACAAAATAGTGGTAACTAGCGGGGAAAGGGATGGAGGGAGAAACAAGATAGGAGTAGAGAAGTAAATAGGATACATTATTACATATAAAATAAATAAGACACAGATATACAGCACAAGGAATATAGCCAATATTTTATGATAACTTTAAATGGAATATAATAGTAAACCTACCCAAGGAACCAAAATCTGTACTCTTAAAACTATAAAACAGACAATAAAAACTGAAGACAACAAAAATGATGGAAAGGTATACCAATTTCACATATTGAAAGAATTAGTACTGTTAACATGACCATACCAACCATGACAATCTACAGATTCAATGAAATCCCTATCAAAATACCAACGCCCTTTTTCACAAAACTAGAATAACTTTAAAATTTATATGGAAATATAAAAGACCATGAATAGTGAAAACAATCTTGGGAAAGAAGAACAGAGCTGGAGGAATCACACTGCCTGACCTCAGTCTATACTACAAAGCTACATTAATCAAAACATTGTGGCACTCACAAAAACAGGTACATATAACAATGGAAAATAATAAGAATCTAGAAATAAACCCATGCACCTATGATCAATTACTTCTACAACAAAGGAAGCAAGAATGTACAGTGGAGAAAAGACAATCACTTCAATAAGCAGTTCTGTGAAAACTGGGTGGCTACATGTAAAAAAATGAAATTAGAATGTTCTCTAATACCATATAAAAATAAAGTCAAAATGGATTAAATACCTAAATGTATGACCAGATACTATAAAACTCCTAGGGGAAAATATAGGTAGAACACTCTTTGACATAAGTTCTAACAATAATATTTTCCATGCATCATTTCCATCCAATCCATCACCTAAAGTAAAAGAAATTAAAACAAAAATAAACAAATGGGATCTAATTAAACATAAAAGCTTTTGCACAGCAAAAGACCCACTCCACAAAATGAAAAGACAACCTAATGAATGGGAGAAAATATTTGTAAATGATATGTTAGATAAGAGGTTAATACCCAACATTTATAAGCAGATCATAAACTCAACATGAAAAGGGAACCTCTAAATTGTTTATATTTAATAAGTAGTGGCTATGATTCAACCCCCCTGGCCTGGGAACTTCTATATGCCATAGGTGTGCTTATAAAGAAAAATTATACAATATCTCTTATGAATATAGATGCAAACATTCTCAATAGTAGAAAACAGAATCCAATGGCATATTAAACATAATAACAAATTAGTGTTTATTCCAGGAATGTAAGAGTGGTTCAAAATATGAAAGCTGACAAATGTAATACATCAAAATAATAGAATGAAGATGAAAAACGAATAACTGCACACAGTCATCACAATACACAGAGAAAAGTCGTTTGACAGAATCCAAAATCATTTCATGATATAAACACTCAGAATACAAGAAACAGAAGAGATTTTCCTTAATATGATAAAGGGCATTTATGAAAAATCCAGTTTGCCTCATACTTCACAATGCTTAATCTTCCTCTTCTCCTGCCGGAACTACCAGGGGGCATTTAAGCCCCTAAGACTGTGGTATTCAGGAATTCTTACTCTCAGGCTAGTTCACAGTCACCCTCTAGCAATTGTCTAAATTATTTAAGCTTCCTACAAATTTATATTTCCAAATAATTTCCTACAAATTATTTCTGGATAATTACTTCATTCATAGCTCCATGATATTGTTTTAATGAGCCATAGCCTTCAGATTTCTGGGTGTGATGGGTTGCCCAGCAACCTCAGGTTTCTGATAGGCCCAGGAAAAGTTATTGATTTTCAAATTATCCACCTTTTGTTTGCATTATTGATGAAAGTGACAATTGCCAAGTTGTTTATATGTCACAGCTGAAACTGGAAATAAATGTGAAATTTTTATAATAATCTATATTAAGTGGATAACAACTTAAGTTTGAATGCATTCTAAAGTTCTACATTTTTTAAACTCAAGATGGCTTAAAGACTTAAAACATAAGACAGCATCAAATTCCTAAAAGAGAACAGAAGCAGAACATTCTCTGACATCAACAGTACAAAAGTTTTCTTAAGTCAGTCTCCCAAAGCAGTATAAATAAAAACAAAAATAAACCAATGGGACTACTCAAACTTAAAAGCTTTTGCACAGAAAAGGAAACCATAAAAAAAAACACAAAAAGACAACCTATGAAATATGAGAAAATAGTTGCAAATGATGTAACTGATGAGGGCTTAATCTCCAAAATATACAAACAACACATACAACTGAACAGCAAAAAAACAACCCAATTGAAAAATAGTCAGAGGACCTAAATAGACATTATTCCAAAGAAGATATACCAATGGCCATCAGGCACATGAAAAAATGCTCAACATTACTCATTATTAGAGAAATGTAAATCAAAACTACAGTGAGGTACCACCTCACACCAGTCCGAATGACCATCATTAATAAGTTGACCAATAACAAATGCTGGGGAGGATGCGGATAAGCAATGAAGTCCTACTGTATCCCACAGGGAAATATATCTAATCACTTGTGATAGAACATGATGGAAGATAATATGATAAAAAGGATGTACATCTATGTATGACTGGGTCACTTTGCTGTAGAGCAGAAATTGGCAGAATATTGTAAATCAACTATTCCTTAATGAAAAACTTAAAAAAAAGTTCTACATTTTTACTCTCCCTTGACCCCATGATTTATTTTTTGATGTCAAATTTTACATCTCTTTATTTTATTTTATTTATTTACTTTATTTATTTATTTATTTACTTTTTTAGGAATGGACCAATGGCATATGGAAGTTTCAGGCTAAGGGTCAAATTGGAGCTACAGCTGCTGGCCTATACCACAATCACAAAAATACAAGATCCATGTTGTGTCAGCAACCTATACCACAGCTGACAGCAACTCTGGATCCTTAACCCACTGACTGAGGCAAGGGATCAAACCTGTATCCTCATGGATACTAGTCAAGTTCATTACCACTGAGCCAGAAGGGAACTCATTGTTTATCTATTTACCTTTTGGCCATGCCCACAGCAATGTGGAAATTCCTGGGCCAGGTGTCAAACCCAAGTCACAGCAGTGACCCAAGCCACTAAAATGACAACGCTGGATACTTAACCTGCTGTGCCACAAAGGAACTCCTAACTTGTTTTTTTTAAAAAATAATTATTGCAGTTAGTTATTTTATTACTTACTTCCTTTAATTTTCATACTAGCACTATATATGATCAAACATCTATCATAACAATATATTACATTTACCAGTGAGATTTATACTTTTATACCATTTCTGGCTATTAGTTTCCTTCATTTAAGGTTAGAAAGTCCTTTAACATTTCTCGTAAAAGCAGTTTAGTGGTGATAAACTTCTTTATCTACATTGTCTTGAAAATTCTCTTTCAAATTTGAATGATAACCTTGCCAGGAAGAGTATTCTTGGTTGTAGTTTTTTTTCCTCTCATCACTTTCCTCTCAATATGCCACTCCCTTCTAACCTGTAAAGTTTCTTCTGAAAAATTAGTTGATAATTTTATGGGACCCCCTTGTATATAACACATTGTTTTCCTCTTGATGTTTTTAAGATTCTCGACTTTTTAATTTTTGACATTTTAATTATAATGTGTCTTGGTCTCTTGGGTTCATCTGGTTTGTAACTCTTTGGGCTTCCTGGTTTTTAACATCTATCTCCAAGGTTAGAAAAGTTTTCAGCCATTATTTCCTTTTTTAAAGTTTTATTTTCCTTTATAATGATTTTTATTTTTGTCATTATAGCTAGTTTACAATGTTCTGTCAATTTTCTACTGTACAGCAAGGTGATCCAGTTACGTATACATGTATACATTCTTTTTTCTCACATTATCATGCTTCATCATAAGTGACTAGACATAGTTCCCAGTGCTATAAGCAAGATCTCATTGCTTATCCATTCCAAAGGCAACAGTTTGCATTTACCCCAAGCTCCCAATCCATCCCACTCCCTCCCCCTCCCCCTTGGCAACCACAAGTCTGTTCTCCAAGTCCATGAATTTTTTTCCTGTTGAAAGGTTCACTTGTGCCATATATTAGATTCCAGATGTGTGATATCATATGGTATTTATCTTTTGACAGATGATTGGATTAAGAGGTGGTATAAAAACAATGGAATACTACTCAGCAATAAAAAGAAAAAAATAATACCATTTGCAGCAACATGGATGGAACTAGAGACTCTCATATTAAGTGAAGTAAGTCATTATTTCTCCAAATAATTTTTCTCTCTTTCTCCCCACTCTCTTCTCCTTATGGGATCCCTATAATAAAAACATTAGTCTGCTTGATGTTGTTCCTCAAGTGTCTAAAGCTATCTTGTTTTATTTTATTCTTATTTCTACTCTAATTTGTGAGTTCTTCTGCCCTGACTTCTAGTTGACGAATTTTTTCCTCTGCTGCATCTAGTCTGTTTTTGAAACCCTCTAGTGTATTTTTCATTTCAGGTATTGTATTTTTCAGCTCTATAACTTGTATTTTGCATTTTCTTATATTTCCTTTTTGTTGAAGACCTCACTGTGTTCATCCGTTTTTCTCCTGAGTTTGGTGATCATCTCTATGACTATTACGGTTTTTTTGTTGTTGTCTTTTTTTGTCTTTTGGGCTGAACTGGTGGCATACGGAGGTTCCCAGGCTAGGAGTCAAATCGGAGCTGTAGCCACCGGCCCACACCAGAGCCACAGCAATGTGGGATCTGAGCCACATCGGTGACCTACACCACAGCTCAGAGCAATGCCAGATCCTTAACCCACTCAGCAAGGCCAGGGATCAAACCTGCATCCTCATGGATGCTAGTAGGGTTCATTAACCACTGAGTCATGACAGGAACTCCTCTATAACTATTACTTTTAACTCCTCATCAGGTAATTTACTTATCTCTATTTTGTCACAGTTAGTTTCCAGGGTTGTGTCTTGAGCTTTCATCTATAATATCTTCTTCTGTTTCTTCATTTTGCTTGACTATCTGTGTTTATTTATATGCATTAGATGAACAGTCATCCCTCTTAATGTTTAAGGGGGTTCCCTGTGTAGAAGATGAAACATTCTTCGAAACTGCCCTAGTTGCTGACTATTTCTCAAATATTTTGATTGTCTAAGCATCCTATTTTTTTAATATCTGTCAGTTTTTGAGGGTACTCCAAGATCTACCAGTACCCCAAAAGGAAGAGTCTTAATCAGAACCTAGATTCAGACTGGTTAGAAGCAAGACTCTCAGCTAGCAGTTTTTTAAAGTACACAAATAGGAGTTCCTATCATGGCTCAGTGGTTTATGAACCCAACTAGTATCCACAAGGATGTGGATTCAATCCCTGGCCTTGCTCAGTGGGTTAAGAATCCAGCATTGCCCTGAACTGTGGTGTAGGTTGCAGATGTAGCTCAGATCTGGCATTGCTGTAGCTGTGGTGTAGACCAGCAGCTACATCTCTGACTTGAACCCTAGCCTTAGAACCTCCTTATACTGTGGGTGCAGCCTTTAAAAAAAGACATTAAAAAAACTAAACTACACAAATACATACAGTCCTTTAGTACTGAAAACATAAACCCAGCTGGTCACCAGCACCAGGCAATGTGGAGGTGTCCACTTGAGAGTAGTCACAAAAATCAGGGGCTGAGAGCAGTGTATAAGCTCAATTCTGGGAAATACTAGTGAACTCTAGCAAGACATAAGGTGTGAAATTGTGTCCCCTGATCAACATTCCCTGAGAGCACCTCCACATTTTCCTAAATGTGTCCCAAATCTGACACTTCACCTAAGATTGAAGCTCCAGGACAACTAAGTAGGGCTTTTTCACAGAACAACTAACAGTGTTTTTCTGTCTACCATCTTTGCAGCCCTGGGGTAGACTTCCAAGAACAGTCTCTCTCATTGTTACAGTCCTGTGCAATCCAGGAAGGAAGGCCCCTCTGGCCATTATGGCCGGTGATAAAGACATGTATAAGGGCTCCTTTCCAATAGATGATGGTGCTCTGGAGCATGGCAGAGGGAGACACAAAGATGGTGCCCACCATCCAAGTTCTTTGGAAACATTTATATTCAACCTTTAGATTTAATTTTAACTAGAAGCCTGCCCTTCAGGCTGCAGCTAAGATGGTAGGCCAATAAGCCTCTTTCATAGAATGATTGAGTTCCTGGTTTTGTTGTCTTTTGCTCTGCCCTGATGTTGATAGCTCTTTAAGAATTCTTTCTCCATTGGTTACAATCTCTTAGGATCCATGAGTTTAAGCCCCACTAGGCACCAGAGCCAGGTAATATAGAGGCAGTGGCACAAGAATCATGGAGGAGACAAGCTTATAAATCCCCTTTTGAAAGATATTAAAAAGATGAATCAAGGGAGGGGGAGACTAAAAAAACTGTATCCGCTTCCCTCCTTGTCTGGGAACACCTCCATAGGGCCCTTTACCTGTGCCAAACCAAAAGCCCTCCCCTCAGACCAAAGCTCCTAAACAAGAAAATAAGCCCGTTTCTCAAAAAGACTAGGGGAGTGTTTTAGTCTGCTGTCTGTGCAGTGTCCTGGGAATGGTAATCTGTCAAAACTTGTCTCTGATTGTTACAATCCTCTGGGACCCAGTAACATAAGACTTCATTGCGTCTAGAGCCAGGCAATCAACCAGCATCCCCTGGGCTGCATCCAAAATAACTGGGTCCTTAGACATAAATAGGACACTAGACACACATTGAAGGAGAGTGCAATGGTGCCTGCTGGCTGGAATGAGGCAGAGAAGGAGTGCAATGGTGGTAATCACTGAAAAAAAAAAGAAAAAAAAAAGAAAAGAAAAAAACAGCATCCATCACCTTGAACAAAATAGAGAAGAGCTGAAGATGACACCACCAATGAGATGGAGGCAGATGGGGAGTGCAAAGATGACACCGGCTGAAAAACAAAAGAAAATGAAAAAAGGGAAAAAGGGAGGGGGACGTAAAATTTATATATACATATACAAATAAAGTATATATATATATATGTATGTATATGTGTATATATATATATATATATATATCACCCACTGGCTTTAGTAAGGCAAAAAAAAGCGTGTATGTAAATGGAGCTGTCTAGCTGGAGTAATAAGATGGCACCTGCCAGGAAAAAAAAAAGTTGATACTCACTGGTTTTAGTAAAACAGGGAGAGCATGAAGATGACATCCATCAGTTTCCATCCCTGAAAGCATCCCAGCAGGTCCCCACCCTTCAGTCTGATGCTTTAAAATTACCAAAAGAGTCTCTTTCTCATAAAGTCTGGGCACCTTTCAAAGGTTACTTTTATGCTGGGCCCTGTGACAAGTGACTCCGCATAAGAGCACTTTGAGCCATTTCTCTGTTCACCACTGCCTGTGGGTTTCATGGGCATGACTGTCTTCATTTTCCAATGCTAGATATTTGAGGTTTTTGTATATCAGGTGCAGATCTTAAAAGTTGGGTGCCCAATTTGGGGTACTAACTCTTTGCTCCTTAGGGAGAAGCTCTGGGTTTTGAGTTCCCTCCCAATTATGGGTCATCATGCCCGGGGTGGGGTTTATGTGAAGACTGGGTCTCAGTCTCTACCCATTTCATTTTTTTTTTTCATTTGGCCAATGTAAAGGTGTTTTTCCACTAGCTTTTTTTTTCCCCAGAAGAAGTTTCTCCATATGAATCTGTAGGTTTGCTGTGTTTGTGGGAGGAGATGAGTTCAGAATATTTCTATGCCACCTTAAACTGAAACTCACTCCAGGATAATATTTTTAATTCAAGACTTGTGTAATCATTTCTATCTTCCTTTCACTCACACTTACTACATTCTGCCTTGTAGTATATTTATTTTCTACATATGTAACTATTCTTGGCATTAAACTCCTTAAATATATAATTCATTTCTAGTGTATCTTTATATTTCCTGTAGTATGGTAGGCACTCCTTAAACATTCGTTGAATGAATTGACTTTGGAATAGCACTTGATAGCTTACAATGTAATTTTAGGTATATAAACCCAGGAAAGCATTAGAACCTCTTACATGAAATAAACAGAGTTACTCCAAGTTACAAATTAGAAAACCAAGGCTCTAAGAGGGTTAATTGGTGTGCTTAATATCACTCATTAATAGAATCAGAACTCGAAAATGAGTCTTCTGAGCCTGTCTAGTGTCCTTTCCACTATATATTAATTGCCTTAATATTTTTCCAAGTGTACTGCATTACCATTATGATATCACAATTGAGGAACACTGTATTCTTCCTTCTGAAGCTTGAGCTATTAATTTCAAAGTAAAGCCAACATTTTTGGTGAACATTTCTGTAAATTTTTAATCACACAACACCACCATAATCAAGACAAAGGACAATTCCATCACTCCAAAAATACACTTATCAGCCCTTTATAGTCAAATGGTCCTCCCAACACTTACTTCAGGAAACCATGGCATTGTTTTGTATCCTTATAGTTTTGCCTTTTACAGTATGCCATATAAAAGGAATCCTCAAGTATGTGACATTTTAAATATAACTTTTTTCACTTAACATAATGCATTTAAACTTCTTTCATGTTGCAGCATATATCAATAGCCTATTCCTTTATTTTGCTGAGTAGTACTCCATAGTGTAGATATATTAACATTTGTCAATTCACAAATTGAAAGATATTTCACTTATTTGTAGTTGCTGATGATTATGAGCAGAGCTTCTCTGAATACTTATATTATGGGTTTTTATGTGAATGTAAGTTTTAAATTTACTTGTGTAAATATCTAGACATAGAATTATTGGGTCATTTTGTAAGTGCGATTAACTTAGCAAGAAACTGCTAAACGGTTTTCCAAAGTGGCTATGAAATTTCGAATTCCAAAAAGTGATGATCCAGGGCTTCAATTACACTTCGTCTCCTTCTTGCCAGCATTGGTACATGTCAGGGGTGATTTTGTCTCTTTTTTTTTTTTTGAGTATTTTAGTAGTTAAAATAGATGTGTAGTGCTATCTCATTGTGGCTTTAATTTGATTTTTCCCAATAACAAAAAAATGTTGAATAATTTTTCCATAAATATTCCTTGGTATAGTGTCTTCTCAAATCTTGTGCCTGTTTTAATTAGGTTTGCTTGTCATTGGATTTTGGGAATTCTTTATATATTCTAGATTCTAGATTACTGTCAGAAATATTTTCAATCTCAATGCATTTTGTAAAGCAATTACTTTTTAAAAAATTATTTGGTTCATATAACCATTTTTTTCATGGATTATGATTTAGAATTTTTCTAGTAATCTTTTTGCCCAGTGAAAATCCAAAAATTATATATCCAAAATTATCTTTTAAATAGTTATTCAGTTTTACAATTTACATTAGATCAATGACCCATTCTGAGTTAATTTTTGTAGGAAGAGGAAGGATAGATTGTGATCTTTGTATCATCATATGCATGTCAAACTTTCCCAGTGTCATTTCTTGAGGACTATCTTTTCCCCATTTAATTGAATTTGATCATACTTTGATCAAGTTTTAAAATTCAATTGATCATATTATGACATCTGGACTCTATCATGTTCAATTGATCTATATATTTTCTTTTTTTAATTTTTTATTATTTCCCCAATACATTTTTTTTCTATTGTACAGCATGGTGACCCAGTTACACATACATGTATACATTCTTTTTTCTCAAAATATAATGCCCCATCATAAGTGACTAGACATAGCTCTCAGTGCTACACAGCAGGATCTCATTTCTATCTATTCCAAAAGCAATGGTTTGTGTCTATTAACCCCAAACTCCCCATCCATCCCACTCCCTCCCCATACCCCTTGGCAACCACAAGTCTATTCTCCAAGTCCATGATTTTCTTTTCTGTGGAAAGGCTCACTTGTGCTATATATTAATTCCAGGTATAAGTGATACCATGTGGTATTTATCTTTCTCTTTCTGACTGACTTCATTCAGTATGAGAATCTCTAGTTCCATCCATGTTGCTGCAAATGGCATTATGTCATTCTTTTTTATGGCTGAGTAGTATTCCATTGTGTGTATATACCACATATTTCTAGTCCAATAATCTGTCAAGGGACATTTGGGTTGTTTCCATGTCTTGGCTATTTTGAATAGAGCTGCAATGAACATGCGGGTGCATGTGTCTTTTTCAAGGAAAGTTTTGTCTGGATATATGCCCAAGAGTGGGATTATTGGGTCATGTGGTTGTTCTACGTATAGTTTTATAAGGTACCTCCAAAGTGTTCTCCATAGTAGTTGTACCAGTTTACATTCCCACTAACAGTGCAAGAGGGTTCCCTTTTCTCCACACCCTCTCCAGCATTTGTTATTTGTGGAATTATTAATGATGGCATTCTGACTGGCGTGAAGTGGTATCTCGTGGTAGTTTTTATTTGGATTTCTCTGATAATCAGGGGTGTTGAGCATTTTTTCATGTGCTTGTTGGCCATCTGTAAAACTTATTTGTAGATATTCCTATTCAGGTCTTTTGCCCATTTTTCAATTGGGTTGTTGGCTTTTTTGCTGTTGGGTTGAATAAATTGCTTCTATATTCTAGAGATTAAGCCCTTGTCAGTTGCATCATTTGAAATTATTTTCTCCCATTCTGTAAATTGTCTTTTTGTTTTCTTTTGTGTTTCCTTTGCTGTGCAAAAGCTTGTCAGTTTTATTAGGCCCCGTTGGTTTATTTTTGCTTTTATTTCTGTTGCTTTGGGAGACTGACCTGAGAAAATATTCATGAGGTTGATGTCAGAGAGTGTTTTGCCTATGTTCTCTTCCAGGAGTTTGATGGTGTCTTGTCTTATATTTAAGTCTTTCAGCCATTTGAGATTATTTTCATGCATAGTGTGAGGGTGCATTCTAGTTTCATTGCTTTGCATGACACTGTGCAGGTTTCCCAGCAATACTTGCTGAAAAGACTGTCTTTTCCCATTGCATGTTCTTGCTTCCTTTGGCAAAGATGAATTGACCATAGGTGTCAGGGTTTATTTCTGGGTTCTCTATTCTGTTCCATTGGTCTGACTGTCTGTTTTGATACCAGTACCACACTGTTTTGATGCCTATGGCTTTGTGATATTGCCTAAAGTCTGGGAGAGAGATGCCCCCTGCTTGGTTTTTGTTTCTCAGGATTGCTTTGGCAATTCTGGGTCTTTTGTGGTTCCATATACATTTTTGGATTGTTTGCTCTACTTCTGTGAAAAATGTCTTGGGTAATTTGATAGGGATTCCATTGAATCTGTAGATTGCTTTGGGTAGTATGGCCATTCTTACAATGTTAATTTTTCCAACTCAGGAGCCTGGAATATCTTTCCACTTCTTACATCTTCTTTAATTTCCTTTAATACTGTTTATAGTTCTCAGCATATAAGCTCTTTACCTCCTTTGTCAGGTGTATTCCCAGGTATTTGATTTTTTAGGGTGCAATTTTAAAAGGTATTGTATTTCTGTATTTCTTTTCTAATATTTCATTGTGAGTATACAGAAATGCCATGAATTTCTGAAAGTTAATCTTATATCCTGTACTTTGCTGAATTTGTTGATCAGTTCAAGTAGCTTTGGGGCTGAGTCTTTTGGGTTTTCTATATATAGTATCATGTCATCTGCATACAGTGACTGTTTTCCCTCTTCCCTTCCTATTTGGATGCTTTTTATTTCTTTTGTTTATCTGATTGCTGTGGCTATGACTTCCAGTACTATATTTTCAACAATATCTGATTAGTGTAGCCTTTCAGTAAATTTTAAAATCAAGTACATCAACATTGTTTTTCTAAGTCATTTGGATATTCTAAATTGTTTATCTTTCTATTTAATTTTTAGGGTCAGATTATCTATTTTTTTCTACCAAAAAAATCTACTGGGATTTCGATCAAAATTGAATTCAATTTATAGATCAAATTGGCAGGAAAATCATCTTTGTTGATCATTTCTTTCATGACTATATATTGAATTTTCCTAAGTGCTCTTCTGCACTTATTTTATTTATTTGATTTTTTTTCCCCTAATAGTGGTGAACTATGGCCTACCTCGGTGAATGATGCACACATATTCAATAGCAATGTGTATTCTACTGCTTTTAGCTGGAGTGCTCTGCAAATGTCAATTACATCAAGTCAGTCAGTTTTTTTTCGTCTTTCATATTCTTGCTGATATTCTTTTTACTTTTTCTATCAATTGTTAAGTGACAAATATTCAATCTTCAAATTATATTTATGAATTTATCAATGTCTCCTTTTAGTTCTAGCAGGTTTTGCTCCATATATTTTTGGAACTCTGCTCTTAAGAGAATATGCATGTATAGGATTTTTATGCCTTCTTGCTAAAATGCCCATTTTATCATTGTGTAATATCTCTATTTATTCCTGGTAGTTTAACTGGTTATGAGGTCCACTTTATATGATAGTAATATACCTATTTGAGCTTTCTCTTTACTAATATTTGCATGCTATAGTTTCATCTAGTTCTTTCAGTTTTATCTTACCCATATTTTCATATTTAATGTAGATTGCTGATAGAAAAGGAGTTGGGTCTTGTTTTTCCATTCATTTGAAAATCTTAGACTTTTAGTTTGTGTATTTAGAGGATTGATATTTGTTGTAATTATTGACATGATTGGATTTAATTTTATGGTTTTATAATTTGTTTTGGTATATTTCTCACTTTTCTTTCTTCTTCTTTCTTCTTTTGGATTATTAGTTTTAATATTTAATTCCAATTTATCTATTTTTATTGACTGCATCTTCCTGTGCTATTATTTTATTGGTTGCTTTTGGGATTATGATATGCCTACTATATTTTGTCTATTTATAATTATAATTTACTACTTCCAATAAAAGCTTTAAAATCACATCAGATTCTTTTCCTCCTTCCTGTGTGTCACAGCTTTCATTTACATTAAGCTTTCATTTGTAATTGTTGGATTGCATTCCAATAACGTTATAATCTTTCAACAGTCATGCATATTTTAAATAATTCAAGAGGGAGATTTAATCTATTATATTTACCCAGGTATTTGCCATTTATGTTTCTTTTCTTAATTTTGAAGTTTCAAATTTCCTTTGCTGTCAAATTCTTTAAACTGAAAACCTTACTTTATCATTTCTTTTAGAGCAATTATTCTTCCACTGAATCCTCCTATTTTTCATGCAGCTGAGAAGGCCTTTATTTTGCCTTCATTCTAAAAGGACATTTTTGCTTGATATAGAATTCTAAATTGACATTTGTTTTTTTTCAGCATCACTATCCTCTAATTTCCATGCTTTCTGATAAGAAATCATTATTTGAATCTTTGTTTTCCTATACATGATGTTTTATTTTTCTCTAGCTACTTTTAATATTGTTTTATTCATTTTCGTCTTTAGCAGATTAATTTCAAGTTTGGGTTCTCTGAACTTCTCTAATCTGTAAATTTTCAGTAAATTTTGGAAAATCAACCATATGTTCAAATGTTTTTCTTCTCCAGTCTTTTTCACCTCTGCTTTTAAGAATTCAAAGAATTTGTTATTGTCTCGCATTTTTTAAATCTCTTGTTCATACCTTAAAATTATATTTCTCTCTGCTCTTAAACTTGGATAATTTCTATTAATCTGTCTTCATGCCTACTATTTCCTCCATTGTTTCCATTTTGCTATTGAGACCATCCAATAATTTTCTTTCAAGTGTTTTAAGTTCTGAAATTTCCATTTTAATTTTTTATGATTGTATTATAAAGTTCATACTTTCATTCTATAAGCTTATATTTTTTCATTCATTCCAAGAGTGCTAACCATAACTTCATGAAGCATGGTTATGATAGCTATTTTAAAACCTTCATTAGTTCCAGCATCTGGTTTACCTCATGGATGGCATCTATTATCTTTTCCTTTGAGAATTGAGTTTTTCCTGGTACCTTTTTTTTTGTCTTTTTGCCTTTCCTAGGGCTGCTCCTGTGGCATATGGAGGTTCCCAGGCTAGGAGTCTAATTGGAGCTGTGGCCACCAGCCTATGCCAGAGCCACAGCAATGCAGGATCTGAGCTGCATCTGTGACCTACACCACAGTTCACGGCAATGCCAGATCCTTAACCCACTGAATAAGGCCAGGGATTGATCCCACAACCTCATGGTTCCTAGTCAGATTCATTAACAACTGAGCCACAACAGGAACTCTTTTCTGGTACTTTTTATGTCAAGTAATTTTGCACTGTATTCCAGACATTTTGAATATTATGTTTTAAGATTCTAGACCCTATTAAAATGCTATATAGAGATCGATACTTTTGTTTTTGTTGTTTTAGCGCAAAAATCAATCTTGTTGGATTCAGTCTTCAAGTTCTATCCCATCTTTTGTGGGCAATATTAGTGGGTTCCAATTTCAGTTTAGTTCTTAAATTTTGTTATAGTATTTTGCTCTTCCAAGGATATGTGTCATAAGGGATTTGTCTGCTACTTGAATGGCAGATTATAACAAGTTCAGTTTTCAAATCCTTTTCTGTAATTCTTTGGGTCTGTTCTCTGGATGTATAACTTGTGAGTAAGCCCAGAGTGCATGTAAATTCATACACTTCAAATTAACTATAGTTAAAAATATGTAAATCAAATGAAAAATTTTAATCTCACCCAAACTTTTCATATTTATAATATTCTCCGGAATAGCTTTTCAGGAGCATAGTTGTGAAGAAGACCAGATGAAATCATACATTTCTTTTCTCAGGGACATAATATTTACATGTATGGATAGGTAAAATAACATTAAATGAGTTACTAATGTAAAAATTGTAAAGAAGCCCTTCGAATAAAGATAAGCTAAAAAAATGTCGAAAAATGTGAAAGAGAATTATACAAAAAACTCAAGACTGCATATAAAAGGAAATTTTAAAGATTTTTATATATTTGTATTGGTACATAAATTTACCAAAAAAGTAGAAATGAAAAAACAGAATGAACTAAAGATGATCCCAGCTAATAAAAGGTCTTTTTTCAGGTACTTATATAAACTCAGTTAAATTCCTTGGCTAACTTACACTGATATTTTACTTTCAAATTTGAATCCTTTAGAGCTCAAAGTTTTCCTAAATTTCAAAATATTTAAGAAAAGTCTATGAAGAAACCTGCTCAGTTATATAACTACTCTCTAACTAAAGCTAACTATTACTAACTTACATCTTCCATAGTAAGATTTCAGGAAAAAAAATGTAATATACAAGCTTAGATTTGTTAGGAATGCTGTTGGGAGGCAGTCCAACAACACCTGTTTTTTTTCAACTTTGTTACTTAACTATCTCTCTCATATTAAACAGGTTGCTTAAACTTTATGACCATTAATATCCTCATTTGTAGAAAAAGAATAATAATTACAAAGTCATTTTGGAGGTGTTGTAATGACTAAATGAGTTAGTATAAAGTATGGCATATCAATAATTAATAATAATAGTTTTTTTCAGTATACTAAAAATGGAGAAATGGCTCACAGTTGATCTCATTTGGCCATTAAGTCACAACTCGAACTTTAAAATTATTTTCATAAAAATTATTTCTTTCTTGTTCTATATGAATAGAAACAACATGATATAGTTAAAGTTCGTGTTGGATTCAGCATAAAATTCGCTTTGTAGCATTGTCAGAAACACTTTGAAGTTCTTTTGTAGATCTATCACTTGACCTTAGAGTTGTCACTGCTGTATGTATATAACCTCATAAATGGTAGTATATCTGTACAGACCTCAAAAGCTAGCTAGAGACATTTGGGTATTAGAAGCAAAAGAGCAATCTAATTAGAACGAATAACAGTGAACACACCCTGAGTTACTTTACACTATTTGGGGGAATCTAACTGGAAATTTCATGCAAATAACATGCAAACTCACAAAAAATAATACTTATTTCTTGAATTCACTTTGTGATATTCTTAACACATGCTTAATTACTTATTTCACAAAATTAGTAAATGCTTCTGCCTCTTTCCTTTACTTATATAGTGATGCTTGGATAAGGGTGTTAAAGATATACTAACAGTATATAGCCAAAGAAACTGAGCAATAATTTTTCAGGTGTTTTGTGGTGGTGAGAATATCCGTCATAACTTTATAAAAATGAGAATTATAAAAAAAAATCTGGAGAGGATTCATTTGTGCCATTTTACATTTTATTTTTTAATTATTTTAAATTTTTTTTTTTGTCTTTTGTCTTCTTAGGGCCGCACTCATGGCACATGGAGGTTCTGAGTCTAGGGGTCTAATTGGAGCTGTTGCTGCCAGCCTACAACACAGCCACAACAACACCAGATCTGGGCAGAATCTGTGACCTACACCACAGCTCATGTCAACACCGGACCCTTAACCCATTGATCGAGGCCGGGATCGAACTTGCAACCTCATGGTTCCTAGTCTGATTCGTTTCCACAGCGCCATGATAAGAAATCCCCATTTTATATTTTAAATAACCTTTTTTTGAAACTCTCTTTATCTTCTCAAAAGGAGGTCAATTCAACAAAATTTGGAGTTGAAACTAAGCCACACCTCAGCTGGAATATACCAAAATTTATTATGTAGTCCACAAAAGTACAAATCAAAGATGGAAATCATTTGGGGCTCAAAATTTGTAGCAAAGGCAATGGAAATATTGGAATTAATTCACCAGATTTTAAGGCTTTGGGGGATTTATTTGTACCCCTTATAGAGACCAATATATGAGAGAAATAAGCAGGTAGGATGTTGTGGAGGTTCTGAAACCAATTCCTCCACAATTGGTGCAGCTCTAACAAGCAAAAAAGAAAAAAAAATACAAAAAAAACACACTTGTGAATGTTAGTGGAATCATGATTCAATATTTAATGGTTTTTCACATCTCCTCCCATTCCGGCTTTGTTCTATCCATCCAGTGCCTCTTGGATTCCAGATCTTTACCAACAAATTTTTTTCTACAAATTCTATAAATCTTAAAACACTTTGCACTTCTGGGAAATATGGTTTTTACATAAAAGATGAATGCAAATATCAATGTCTTGCTATATAGACCTTGACATCTCCATGGACAGAAACTGGTTGAAACCATCTGTTATAGAGGATTTGAGGTTTAATTGATGTCACTGCCACCAAATCAACAAAGCACTATGATTATGCACCACCTGCTACAACATGGAAATAGCCTCATTATAACAAGATGTTATAATAGTGGCTGCTTAGATGTGATTTTCCTGTAAAAGTGTTTCCTATTGTACTGTTTGCTTGCTGGCCAAATGGATGACAGTGGTCACTAGTTTATAGAAATGCTTTCAAATATCCATTAACAATTTAATTCCCTAAATGGGCCTCAGGCTAAGTATGTGAAATCTCTTATTTCATTTTCAGTTGAAGATGATTTCACCTTTCTCTACTTTTACTCCCCAAATATTGGGAAGATATTGCTCTGGACACATGATTTTAAATGCACTCTTATTTCATGTCTAAAAATATCTTATTTTGGATTGATTTCTACTATATCTGCCTGTCATGTAGGTATCATAAAACAATTTATATTTTCAGCATTACAAATCTTTATTTTTCTCTCAAATATATACATTTATTGAGTCCTCACATGGCATTAAAGAAGACAAAGTCATATTGTGACTTACAATTTTGGGATAGCTATGTTAGTTTTCCCAAGCTGTCAACATTCTCAATGCAAAACAACTTAAAATATAACTCCAATGATGTAAACAATTTGCATTTGAACCATGTCAACAATTATATTAACATTAATACTAGTATGGTTTACAGTAATTCATTTTTAACTCTGTCATACCCAGTTATTTCAGTGGGCCATTTTTTAATGTACAGAAATATTCTATTCACCAGAATTAAATTCTGTAGAATTTAATGTAGATACAAGTTTTGTCCTTGTAAGTGCACTGTGTATATATATGTGTACTGTCAGAGAATGATCTCTGGAATCCACTGGAGCACAGTCGTTCAATAACATAATTTATAGCTGCTTATGATACAAATGTAACTGCTATAAACAGAGAGCAGATTGGCTAATAAACCAAAATATATGTTGTGCAAGCAAAATTCTATGGATGTCAGGCATTATGATATTTCAGATAAAGCACTCTGTTTATATATGTGAAACATTTATGTATGCAATTAAATGATGCATTTTTTCTTGCAAACAAATTGCATTTCTGCACATCATAGGTGTGTCTTTCTAATTTGAGTAATGAGAGTGTTTTAAAAACCATATGGGAGGGCACATGAGGGCAATGATTCTTTACTCCAAATTTTTAAAAGAAAGTTTCTTTTTATTAATAACAGAGTAATATTTTTATGATATAAGTTGATAGTCATAGCTAAAATAATAATTATTTGACTTGAAGTAATGTTTACAATACAGAGACCATTTCATTTGAAAATGGGCATCAAAATGGCAACAAATGATAATGTCTTATCATTAGGTTAGAAACTTGCATTATGCAGTAGAAATAAATGCAAACATCCAAAATTATTTTTCTACTTAGCCTATTTAAGGCATTGGGCAAGAGGATACATAAATAAATATCTTCTTTGCCTCTACGCCATGTATTTATATTAAATTTTCCATTGTTGGCATAAAAAGTAAGCTGATCAGACAGCCTAAGAATATTATTCTGATAACTGAGTACACATGGGAACCATTGTACACTGGATTTCAGTATGTAATATGGTATAAATCTTTGTGAAGGCCTCAATTTTTATTGAATTCACAGAAGGTGATTTTCCTTATTAAATACTGAAGGGAGGTGGGATCTCCAGAGGATTCAAACCTTTTAAAATATCTTCAAGATAATTTTATTTCTGTCTAGTCTATAGGTCCTAAAAGACTGAGAAATAGAGTAAGTAAGCATTACTCAACATTTGCCAAATGTATAATAAAGGCGATGCTCAAAAGACTATTTTGTTCCTTTAGTAGGAAAACAATTTTGCTTTTAAACGTGCAGCACTAGTCTGATAAAATACAAAAATATTTGGATCTATACAAAAAATAATATAATTAACCTATTAGTATGCTATGTTTATCTATGCTTATAAAATTTAAAACATAAAAATGAGTAATTAATGAAAAATGAGAAATGTCCATAATTTGTCCTCATCATGATAGTGATCTTTTATCAAGTTAAAACTTTTTAACATTTTCTCTCATTAATTTATTTTATTTCTTTTGCGTTTTGTATTATGGTTGATATATACTACTGTGCCCTCTCATTAATTTCTAATAAATATATCTCACACTCCACAGAAATGTTTTGTCCTCCATGCAATAATTAATTTTATAACTTTGGGATATATTGAGTTAACAGACATTTTTTCTGGTCTTCCTTTGGCTGAACACTATTACTCTTCAAACAATAACTGAACACTGCATCAAAACTTTAATATTTTACTGAAACCAAGTTGCAAAAACTATTTAATCAAATTTATATTTTTTCATTAGTTCAAACAACATACAAACTGCCTAAAACTTGGCTAATGCATTTGAAAGTGAGGGGGAAATTTTCAGTAAAATCTTTCACCCTGATAGTCTAAAATTAAAATTAATTAAAAGTTTATTTACTAAGTTCCGGATATATATATAACGTTAATTTATTATGTTTTTCAATATAATTCAAATTGTGTTTTTACAATAAAGAAATGTTTTTAGGCTTATCTTGACTATGAGCTGTGATGAGATTTAGAGTTGTTAACCTGGGTTTATGCATGGGTATGTGTGTTTATGTTAACAAAGCAATAGTACACTGTACAAAGACAGATACCAAATGCACTTAAACCTGTAAAGTCAAAAGAATGTTTTTTTGTTTTTCGTGGGGTTTTTTTTTGTCTTTTTGCTATTTCTTGGGCCACTCCCGTGGCATATGTAGGTTCCCAGGCTAGGGGTCGAATCTGAGCTGTAGCCACTGGCCTATGCCAGAGCCACAGCAACGCGGGATCCGAGCCGCATCTGCAACCTACACCACAGCTCACGGCAACCCCAGATCCTTAACCCACTGAGCAAGGGCAGGGATCGAACCCGCAACCTCATGGTTCCTAGTCGGATTCGTTAACCACTGTGCCACGACAGGAACTCCCCCCCCCCCGTTTTTTTTTTTTTAGGAATGTTTTTATTAAATATATAAACAGACACAAGACTTCATCAAACTTGAATATCTATTGTAATTTACAGAATATTTTTTAACCTGTTAGCACTAGCCCTAATAAGAATTTGAGATATATTCAAATAAAATATATACCTTTATTTTAATTGTAAACTCATTAAAGCTGCAGTAGATTATTTTAAAGCAGAATCTGAATATTCATCTGTGAAAGAAATTAGATAAAAGATTTAGCATTGGTTAAGTAAGTAAATGATGTGGTTGGCTTATATGATGACCATCTTGTTGATTGGCTTTCAGTCATTTCATTCTTTAATTCACACATGATTTCATTTACTCATATAACAAAGAGTTATTGAACACTACTCTCAGTGCTGTGGTAAGTGATACCAACACATCAGTGAAAAATATATGCCATTCCTGCTTTCCTTGACCTTAGAACTTAGAGAAACAGTTCTTTTGCTATATCCTGATGTGTGGTATGAGTAAACAGTACCAGATGTTATGAGAGCATGTGACACATAGATTTTACTACTCCAGAAGAAAACAAAACACTTTGATGAAGAAATAGTATGGTTTTGAAGAATGAGGAGGAATAAGCCAGGTGAAGAATTCAGGGAGGAAAGGTCAGGCAGAATGATACTGTCTACATACATGATTGACAACATGGCTGAAGGAAGTAGTAACCACAGAGAGCCACCTAAGCAAAAGATAGGAAATAATTTTGATTAGTAATGTACAAAAAGAAAATGTTATTGAATTTTTTTCTTTGTTAGATTCAAATATATGTTCATTATTGTTTTCCCCATAAACATGTAATATTCTACAGACAGTATCTTAGGAAATAAAACATTGCACAATTGCAGCTCCAGACCACAAATTTGAGAATCCTAATGATTCCTAGAAGTAATGTCTCAGATATTGCCATCTGAATAGGCAACTCATGTTTTTTTTTCTTTTTTAATTCCCACATTTCTAAAAGTTTTTGATTGATGAATTAGACAAGTTACAGATATTTACTGACTGCTCAGGGATAGGGTGGAATATCAAAGGCATTCACATGTAATTTCTTTTAAAACATTTGAAAAAATACAGAAAAAATCTAAGTGATAATTTTAGAGAATCTACTGTTACTTCTCAGAGGTCTATTGAGTTCTGATGAAGTGTAAATCATACATTGTGTAGGAGTTTTTAGTTAAAACATTTGTTAGCTAAAACCCGCAGCCACAATTTACCAGAATGTTGTGTTTCTTTTTGTGGGTGTATGGAGTGCTGTTCTTTTATTTAAATGGACTTCTAGATAGCATCTCTCCCTCTACAATCACTTAATTGGACACTTCTAACACAGTGAGAATCAAATGGTTGATTACACAACTTGTAATGAAAAGTTTTGTAGAAGCTGCTTCATGGTAGCAACAGATAAGACAAATAAATGAAGAAAAATTAAGCTTGATTTTAAATAAGCATCTTTTCCATAAATTGGTTCCTGAATGTAGAGCGTGATGATCCTTCTTTTCTCTAAACAGGTATGTATAAATGCTCTTGTATAAAGTGATTTTTCAGGAGGCTCTGAGAAAAAGAATCATGAAAAACATGTGTTCTTTCTTCATTTAAGAACAAATATCGCTCTCACACATGACATTTCTGATGAAGCCTTAAGAAATATAATCGGTCAGCTTTGTTTTGTTTAGCATTAACTGGTACCTTTTGAATGAAAGGGAAATAAATTTTTTAAAACTAAATCTTCCTGGACAATCCAAACACTGTTCTAAAAATATGTTAGTGACAACATGAGGCCTTTTCTCCCTCTTCTGGCAAATAAAGCATCTTTTAAAAATTAATTAATTAATTAACTAATTAATTTTTGGTGCAATTTTATTATTATTGTTTTTTATAATGATCATAACAATCTAATTTCACAGGATTTCCATCCCACAGTTCTCTTTGTACTGGAAAATATCCAGAACCCAATATGTGCAAGTCTAAAAAACAACTATTTCATACATTTATTTACTAATGAGAGTGCTCATACAATTTCTTAATTTATTGAAAATCCTTATTTTATTTCCTGGGATATTTTAAAAACACAGTATATACTCTCTTTCTTATTGCCATTTACAAATATTTTGTAATGCAAAATATAATTAAAAGTCACCCTAACAGTCTGACTCCTCATTTTTATTTTAAAAAGAAAATATTGAAACTGAAATACTAGTTGGATTACTATTTTATTAATAATGTTTTACATATTTAAGACTATGTTGTTATACACCTAAACGTAAAATCGCCGTATGCTCTTATTTAGCATATGTCATATATATCAGAGCTTTTTTATCAATAAGAAGTATTTTTCTTTTTAATGTTTTAATCATGAGTTATTTGGCCTGATATTAATATTTCTGTACCTGTTCTCCTTTATTATAATATATCTGATATATTTTTATTTTATATTTGATTTTTATGTGTACAGCAGAATTATATTGCTGATTTAGGGGTTCACAGAAGATTACAGTATAGCGTAACAGCAAAACATAAAATCTAATATCAAAAAATTTGGTCTTTAAAGTCACTTACCTATACTCAGTAACCAAAATTATCCCTAGACACATCTTTTTTACAGATTCCAGCATCCTGAGATTTTCTTTATGGTTAATCTTATTATCTATTTCCTGGGTCTTTCAATCTTTAAAGCTTCTTACAAACAATCAAAATTATTCTTGCTTTATTGTGCAAAGGATTTGAAGGGAAATACAGTGTAAGATTGCAAACTCCAGAGCCTCACATCCTGGGTACAAATATTGTACAAATTAGCCTTAGATATGTAAATTCACTGGTCTTAGGAATACCCATTGTGGCTCATTGGTAATGAACCTGACTGGCATCCATGAAGATGCAGGTTTGATCCCTGGTCTTGCTCAGTGAGTTAAGGATCTGGTATTGCCATGAACTCAACTGTGTCATAGATGCAGCTCAGATCTGGAGTTTCTGTGGCTGTGGCATAGACCAGTAGCTGCAACTCCAGCTCCAATTCAATACCTACGCATAGGACTTCCATATGACGCAGGTGCAGCCCTAAAAATAAACAAATAAATAAATTCACCACTCTTTGCCTCAATTCCTTCTCTTTTTATAAAAAGGCAATGATGGTACTATCAGTGTTTTTCTTGTGAGTAGTTTCTTCTTTCTTAGTTTTATTGAGATATAACTGACATACAGCACTGTGTAAGTTTAAGGTATACTGCATAGTGATTTGGCATGTCTCAATTTCATATATAATATCAAGCAGTGTTTATTATATTTATCACGTTGTGCATTACATCTCCAGGACTCATTTACCTTATAACTCCAAGTGTGTATCTTTTTTTTCTTTTTTTGGGGGGGGTTGTTTTATTTTAATTTATTTGATATTAATTAATTTATTACATTTATAGTTGTAAAATGATCACTTCATTCACTTCTCCCTTCTTCTACCAGCCTCTGGTAACCACAAATCTAATCTAATCTCTTTCTCTATGAGTTTGGTTTTTGGTTTGCTTGCTTGTTTTCAAAATATAATTAACCTACAACACTATGTTAGTTCCTGGGGAACAACATAGTGATTTGCTATTTCTATACATTACAAAATGATCATAACAAATCTAGCTACCATCTGTCATCACAAAAAAGATATCACAGTTATTGACTACATTCCCCATGCTGTGTATTTTGTATCCATGTCTTTGTAACTGGAAGTTTGTACCAATTGATCTCTCACCTATTTCCCTTATGTCCCCACACCCTAAATCTGGAAGACAAGTTTCTTCTATGCGCCAATGACTCTGTTTCAATTTGGTTAGGGTTTTTCATTTGATTTTAGATTCCACTTATAAGTGAAACAATGGTATTTGTCTTTCTCTGATTTATTTTACTTAGCATAGTACCCTCTAGGCCCAATCATTTTGTTGCAAATAGTGATTTCATTCTTTTTGTGGCTGAGTAATATTCCATTTCTTGAGTAGTGTGTGTGTGTGTGTGTGTGTATGTGTGTGTAATATCTTCTTTATTCATTTATCTATTTATGTGCAATTAGATTGCTTCCATATTGGCCATTATAAATAATGGGCCAAAACAGAGGGGTATCTGTGTTCAAAAAAATATTTTTGAATTAATGCTTTTGTTTCTCTCAGATAAATACCCAGAAGTGGAATTGCTGGATCATATGGTAGCTTTGTTTTTAAATTTTGGGAGAAATGTCACACTGTTTTCTATAGTGACTATACCAATTTACATTCCCAACAACAATTCACAAGAGTTCTCCTTTACTACATCCCCGCCAACACTTGTTCTCTCTTGTCTTTGAGAATAGCCATTCTGATATGATTGAGATTATACCTCATTATGTTATTGATTTGCTTTTCTTTGATGATTTGTGATGTCGAGCATCCTTTCCTGTGCCTGTTGGTGATCTGTATGTCTTCTTGGGCAACATGCCTATTCAGGTCCTCTGATCATTTTTTTAACTGAGTTTTTTGTTGTTTTCTGTTGAGTTGCATGTGTTATTTGGATATTAAAATAATATTTGCATGTATTATTTGTATATTAACCCATTATCACATATATTGTTTGCAAATATCTTCTCTCTTTTCTATATGTGGCCTTTTTGTTTTGTTGGTGGTTTCCATCACTGTGTAAAAATTTAAGCTTAATGTAGTTCTGTTGTTTAGTTTTCATCAGTTTCCCTAGCCTGAGGACACATCCAAAAAAATTGCTAATACCAATGTCAAAAAGTGTGCTGCCTATGCTTTCTTCTAGAAATTTTATATTTTAGGTTTTCATTTAAGTATTTAATTAAATTATAGTTTATTTTTTAATATAGTGTAAGAAAGCAGTACAGTTTGATTCTTTTGTATAAAAAATCCAGTTTTCCCAATAGTATTTACTGAAGAGGCTGTCTTTTCCATGTGAGCTTGGGTTTATTTCTTGGTGCTCTATTCTGTTCCATTGATCTATTTATCTGCTTTTGTGCCAGTACCATACTGTTTTTATTACTGTAGCTTTGTAGTATAGTTTGAAGCCAAGGAGTACAATACCTCCAGTTCTGTTATTCTCTCTCAAAATGGCTTTGAATATTCAGGATCTTTTGTGTTTCCATACAAACCTTAGAAGTATTTGTTCTAATCTTGTGAAAAATGCCAATGGTATTTTGATAGGAATTACACTGAATCTACAGATTGCCTTGGATTTTATTACCATTCTAACAATGCTAATTCTTCCAATCTATGAGCATGGTGTAACTTTAAAATTCTTTCATCAGTGTCTTATAATTTTCTGAGTATAGACCTTTCACTTCCTTAGTTAGCTTTATTTCTGGGTATTGTATTCTTTCTGATGCAATTGTAAATGTGATTGCATAATTTCTTTTTCTGATAGTTAATTGTTAGTCTGTAGAAATGCAACAGATTGCTATATATTAATTTTAATTTTGTATTCTACAACTTTACTGAATTCAACCATGAGTTCTAAATTTTTTGGTAATGTCTTTAGGATTTTCTACATGTAGTATCATGTCATCTGCCAAAGGTGACAATTTTACTTCTTCCTTTCCAATTTGGATTCCTTTTGTTTATCTTTCTCGTATAATTACCGTGCTTAGGACTTCCAATACTGTGTTGAATATAAGTGGCTAGATTTAGCATTCTTTGTTTTACCAATCTTAGAGAAAATGCTTTCAGCTTTTCACCACTGAGTATGTTGTTAGCTGTGGGCTTGTCATATATGGCCTTTGTTATGTTGAGATATTTTTCTTCTAAAGCCACTTTGTTGAGAGTTTTTATCATAAATGGATATTGAATGTTGTCAAATGCTTTTTTTGCATCAATTGAAGGTGATCATATAATTATTATTCTTTAATTTGTTAATGTGATGTATCACACTGATTGATTTGTGGATACTGAAACATCCTGCATCTCTGGGATAAATCCTACTTGATCATGGTGTATTTTTGAATTCCATTTGTTAATATTTTGTTGAGAATTTTTACATTTGCACTCATTAGGGATAATTGGTCTGTAGTTTTCTTTTTTGTGGTGACTTTGTCTGGTTTTGGTATCAGGGTGACATTGGCATCATAGAATGAGATGAGAATCTTTTATCTATAATTTTTTGGAATAGTTTGAGTAGATAGGTGTTTGAACATTTGTTAAAATTCACCTATGAAGTCATCTATTTCTGGACTTTTGCTTAATGAGATTTTTTCATCTATTACTGGTTCAATTTTATTATTGATAATTGGCACACTCATACTTTCTATTTCTTCCTGATTCAGTCTTGGGAGATTTTACATTTCTAGGAATTTTAATATTGTTTCTAATTGCCATGTTGTTGGCATGTAATTGTTCATAGTAACCTCTAAGATGCTTTGTATTTCTGTGGTTGGTTATAACATCTGATTTTTCATTTCTAATTTTATTTGGGAGGGCTCTTTTTTTTTCCTTGATGAGTATGACTAAAGGCTTAAAAATTTTGTTGTATTTTCAAAAAAAACTCTTAGTTTTATTATTCTTTTCTATTGCTTTTTAGCCTTTATTTATTTATTCCCTGATCTTTATGATATCTTTTCTTCTATCACCCTGTGAAAAAATTGGCATGAGTAGAATTTTCTCTTTGCCTGAGTCATATGTTAAATTTCCCTAAATTCTCTCTTATTGCTTTATTGTTTTAAATAATGTTTTGGGACAAAATTCCCTCTACATGGTAGCCCAATCAAATTGTGGTTCCTTTAAAGTAATAGTTTCTGGGGTCTGATTGATATTTGTTCTGACCGGGCTTCTCTCAGATTTTTTCCTAGTATCCCAGTTTTCTCTTACAAACTAGCTGGTCTTCATTCAATCTATAAATCTTCTTCCAATTCTATTTCACCATAGCCTCCACCTTTCTTAAAAGCTTCTTTAGATTTGAAATTCTCTACCCCCTGTTATAAATGAAGTCAATTATTTTGGGAAGACATTAGGAGCTATCTGTCTTATGGCCAGTTTTTCCCTCTAAGCTATCTGTTTTATGGCCTGCTTTCCCCTCTAAGCATGGCACTGGAAGTGGAGCAGAGCAATGGCAAACTTAAGCCAAATTTACAACCTCATTCTAGGAACAGAGTACTTAGTAGTGGCTTGCTACTCTTGGTTTTGACTACTGCCTCATGAACCATGGTAAGGGCAATCAGGGCCCTAGTATTCTTAGTATGCCATACTCAAGGTGGAGTCGCCATTCCATGAGTAGGAAAGGTGGAAGAAAAGATTCTCTACCTCTTGAAAAGATGTGGCCAGTTTTTAGCCTCAGCAACAGGCAACTGAATACAGGATGTGAAATGCTGAAGTCCTCCTGCTCCTTAGAGGAAGAAAATGCTCTTACTAGAACTGGAGAATAGGGAGCACCATACTATTGGATGTGACAGTTTAGGGTGGAGCCTCCTCCTCGCTGAATTGAGAGGGAGTTGTTTTGGTTCTAGTATCAAATATTTTCACCTTTTTTACCAATTTTTTTAATAGCTAGTTTTTCATTTTTTCTTGAACTTAGTAATGTTTCCTGAGGTTTCAAATGGTTGTTTTGTATAACTTTCAGCGATTTCATTGTGAAGCAGGCTGATATACACAAACAATTCACCTGTTCTTTTATCTTTTTATTATTAGCAAGAACTTCCAGAATAAAGCTAAATATTAGTGATAAAGTGATAAGGAAGCTTTTGTTTTATTCATGAATATAATGATAATTATTATATTTTGTCTTTAAATATGACAGTTGCTATGAAATGAGCTTGCAATTCTTTATCATAAAAGAATATCCTCCTATTCCTACTTTAAAAATATTCCTTAAAATTAAATCCAACTGAAGATAAACTTTATTAAATGTATTTCTTTATTTATTCTCTTTATCATGTATTTTTATTATGGAATAGAAATATGATAAATTATGCTATATGTACTATTATATTTCCTTTTCCCCTGAATTATCTCTGCTTTCATTTTCTATATTTATTTACTATATAGCTGTAACAGATTTTTAATATTTTTCTTAAGGAAATATTATCTATATTTTAAAGTAAAGCTGCTCTATTTGTGGTACAGGGGTGGGTGGGTGTGAGTGTGTGTGTGTGGGTGTGTAAAATCTCTTGGTAAAAATTTGGTATCCTGGGTTTTAGCAGGTAAACTAATTTTCTTTTTCTTTTTTTTTGTCTTTTTAGGGCCTCACAACAGGATCCAACCTGTGTCTGTGACCTACATCACAGCTCATGGCAATGCCAGATCCTTAACCCACTGAGCAGGGCTAGGGATCAAACCTGCATCCTCAAGGATGCTAGTCAGATTTGTTTTCACTGAGCCATGATGAGAACTTCTAGTTTTCTATTCTAATTTATTCCCTTGCAGATTCTCCATGGTGACATATTCTACCTGACTTTATTAATTAGTATTTCTCTTGATTGATTTTTTCCCATAAATTTGTTAAAGTATCTCATTTGCTTATATTGACTTTCACCTTGTGTTCGTATTTTGGATTGTAATCTATTTTTATTCTATCAGTTTTCTTGTAATAGAATATCAAGAAAGAGAAATGATAATTATGTGTTTCCCTATATGTTTTATATTTTATTTGCTTTTCTTGTTTGGAAAACATATTTTATATTTTAATTGTATTAATGGTTATATTTAATTTTATTGCTGCACTGGTGGTCTCCAGAAGTTCCCAGGCTAGGTTTCAAACCCTTGCCATGGCAGCAACCTGAACCACAGCAGTGACAATGCCAAATCCTTGACCACTAGACCACCAGAGAACTAAGCCTTTATATACACTAGAATGACTTTTTTTGAAATTACATGACATGATTTACAATTGGGCAGAGTATAATTTGTGAATGACAATCTTTTTAATTAAAATCTTAGATGTTTATCCATTTTCTTCTTCTGGCATTTAATATTGTGTAAAATAATTCTGAAAGCAACAAGGCTCTTGTCCTTTCCATAGATATCTTATTTTCTCTATGCTTATAAGATTAATTTTACCATTGAAGTTCAAAAATTTTCAGGTGAGTGTGTAAGTGTGTGTGTGTGAATGCTGGTCTCTTTTTCATAATTTTACCTATCTTGCAAACCACTTCAATATGTTTTCTTCCATTACTTCTTTAAATTTATAACTTTATTGTTGTCTTTATTAGCAACACCAGTTATCTCTGTGTTGCCCTTTTATTCTCTATCCTTCATCTCAAACACCTTTTCGCTCATCTTCATTTCATTCTTTCCTTCCAAAGTCTGTGGTAACTTCTCAAGTTTTCACATTTAACTGATTTGATCTCCTGCATACTGTATGCTGTTCTATATTGCTTTATAGGCAATTTCAAAGTCTGCTATTATAGATTTCACTTTAACACACTTTTTTTCTAGGCTATTTTACCTTCTTTTTATTCTTTTCTGTCTCAATCAGTTTTGTTTTCAACTTGTTTTCCTGTAGTTTAATTTTATCGTTTCTATCTATTGTTTCACAGATACAATGCTTTCTTCAATTTTACTGAGGACACAAAATAAAAATGTGCTGAAAATTCACCTTTGTGGCCAGCAGCAAATTTTACGTTTTCCCAGAAACAATGTTGTTAGTTTACTGTCCAATTTTGTATATATCCTTGAATAATGAAAACATTATCGAGGCCATATTTTTGCTTATAATATAGTGTGAATGGTTTGATCAGGTTTTACATAGTTCTCATCAATGCGATATAAATGTTCTTTTTATATATTAAGTTGAAGGCCTGTTTACTATTTCAATGATTTTTAATAGCTCCAAGAAAACACTGTCTCCTCATAGCTTAACCAGTAAATCATGAAACCATGGCCCTATCGGATAGACCCTTTTGGCTCAGACTCTTTTCCAGAGAAGTTACTGAATACAACAGAGAAAAAGTTTTACATTTTGAGGGAGATAAGGATTTGAAGTTCCTCTACAATGCTCTCAGTTTTCTGATTGGCACTGGAGGTTCCCAGTATAGCTGCTTTAATTGTTGTTAATATTCAGTATCTATGGGGGACTGGGATGGTGAATTTTTCATCTGTCTCCTATATTCTCAAACATTTATTGGAATATTCATTTCTTCTAGTTGAATTTTGTAATACCTGTAGCTCACCTGATGATTCAGCTTACTCTAAAACTCACTCAAGATTGGATATCATATAAACAGATTGTATTCATTTTAAATTCATAATCATAACCTTCAAATGGCCAGTTAATGAGGCCAAAGAATTCATCTCATGCCCTTAAAATGTTCTCTCACTCTCTAAGATAGCTGTCTAAAAACTTGTTGTTTTCAAAAGTCTGATATTTCCACCTGCTCATTCTCAGCTGACAGCCTGATTAAAACTTTATTGAGAAAATATAAGGAATCAGATGCTGTCATTTTGCAGCATCGAATGTAAAACTTTCCATCCAAATCATTTTTTCCTTCATGCAAATTCTATCACTTATTAGTTCTGGAACCTTGAGCAAATTGCTTAAACTTTTCTGTCTCGCTTTCCTCATCTCTACAGTACAGAAAGTAATAATAGCTTGTGCAGAGTTATTATGAGGTTTAAGTAGGTAATGCGTGTACAATGCTTTGAATAATGTCTTCACAGAGTAAGCACTATATGTGTATATTAGCTGTCATTATCATCATCATCATCATCTCTTCCCTCTTTTACATGTGAGGCTCTCCTCTTAAACCAAAACCATATGACATCACCTTTATTGTCCTCACTTAATCATAAGTCTATCCCTCTCTACAGTGCTTTTCCTTTAGCCTACAAACATGAAATATATTCTAGTATCTATTTTATTAAAAAAATACTTCCTTGATACCACATCCTCCACTCCTTCTCTTCCTCCAGTCCTTTACTCCTCTTTATACTCATCTTAAAGATTCATGTAAGACAGTGTCATTACTATATTCATTCATTTTTAACAAATGCATTTAATATCCATGTTGTACATTAGACTGTTATTTGACAAACATTCAGGAACCTTCCCAATTCTATGGATACAATGTTTTTCAGTGCTTCACTAATGTATGTTATTTTCAGTATCTTTCAACACTTTGAGAGCTTTCATTGCACAAGTATTTTGCCTACATTATAAACTTTTTCTAAGATTGTCATTTCATGCTACTGTAAATGAAATTATTTTCTTAATATACTTTTTGTGTTGTTCATTGCTATACCAATTTTTCTATGTTCTTTACATTTTTCAAATTATAGGATTATGCCAACTGAGCACAGGAATAATTTTGCTCCTTTCTTTCAAATTTAAATGACTTTCATTTTACTTTTTGCCTACTTGTTCTGGCTAAAACTGTGAGCATTTTCTAACATAGATGAGGCAAAAGTTATTATTTTTACCTTATTCCTAATCCTAGAGGAAATATTTTCAGATTAGCAATGCTAAGTATGATGTTAGCTGTGGATTTTCCATATATGACTTTTGTCATGTTGAAAAAGTTCTTTTCTATTCCTACTGTGCTTAGTGTTTTTTGTCTTGAAAGGTTGTTGTATTTTGCCATTTTTTTCTTTCCTTTTCTTGAAATAGGGTTTATGTACAATTTTATATCAGTTTCACATGTATTCTGTAGTGATTTGACATTTGCATACATTATGAAATGATCACCACAGTAAGTCTAATAACCATCTATTCCCATTCAAAGTTATTACAATATCATTGACCATATTCCTTATGCTATGTATAACATCCTCCTGCCTTATTTATTTTATACCTGGAAGTTTGTAGGTCTTAATTCCTTTCACCTTTGTCACCTACCTACCCCAACTCTGGCAATCACTCATTTGTTCTCTATATTTATGCGTCTGTTTACATTTTTCTTGGTTTGGTTTTTTGTTATCTAAATTCCATTTGTATGTGTGATCATATGGTATTTGTCTTTTGCTGCCTGACATTATTTTCTTATGGCTAAGTAATGTTTCATTGTATATATATCATACTTTCTTTACTCATTATTCTATCAATGGATACTTAGATTCCTTCCATATCATATCTATTGTAAATAATACTGCAATGAGATGCATATACCTTTTCAAATCAGTGTTTTCATTTTCTTCAGGTAAATAACCAGACATGAAATTTCTGGATCATATGTCAGTTTTAAACTTAAGTTTTGAGGTAAATTCCATACTATCTTCCATAATGGCTGCAAAATTTACATTCTCTACAAAAGGGCACAAGAGATTCCTTTTCATGAGCCTGTTGGCTATCTGTATGTCTTCTTTGGAAAAATTTCTATTCATGTCCTCTCCCAGTTTTTTTTCAGGTTGTTAGTTTTTGATGTAGAGTTGTATTAGTTCTTTGTATATTTTTTATAGTAACCTCTTATAAGATATATAATTTGCAAATGACTTTTCTCATTCATTAGACTGCCTTTTAGTTTTATTGACAGTTTCCTTCACTATACAAAAGTTTTCAGCTTGATATAATCTCATCTGTTTATTTTTGCTTATGTTTTCATCACCTGAAGAGAGAGACCAAAAAAGTATTTCTGAAACTAACATTGAAATTGCCTATGTTTTTTCCTAGAAACTGCATGGTTTCAGGACTTGCATGTAAATATTTAATCCATTTTTTATTTTTGTATATGGTATGAGAAAGTCTGATTTGATTCCTTTGCATGTAGCCCTCCAGTTTTTCCAACACCATTTATTGAAGAGGCTGCCTTTTCCCATTGCATATCCTCTTTTTCCTTTGTCTTATTTTAATAATCATATAAGCTTGGGTTTATTTCTGGGCTCTGCATTCTTTTTCATTTATCTATGTGTCTGTTTTTGTGCAAGTACTACATTGTTTTGATTACTATAGCTTTGTAGTATAATTTGAACTCAGGGAGTGTAATAACTCCAGCTTTGTTCTTCTTTTCTCAAAATTATTTGGATATTTGGGGTCTTTTGTGTTTCCATATGAATTTTAGAATTACTTATTTTAGTTCCATGAAAAAAAATTGGTATTTTGATAGTATGATTATTGTAACATTAATTCTTCCAATCCATTAGCATGGTAAACCTTTTCATTTGTATGTGTTGTCTCCAGTTTCTATATCAATGTTTTGTAATTTTCTATAGTACTAGTATAAATACCTTCTTGGTTAGATTTATTCCAAGGTGTTTTATTGATTGATTGATTTGGATTTATTTGGAAGGGGAATTTTTTCCTTAATTTTCCTTTCTGATAGTTTGTTATCAGTGTATAAAAATGCAAAAGATTTACTGTATATTAATTTTCTATCCTGCAACTTTACTGAACTCATCTTTTTTGGCTGCACCCACAGCATGCAAAAATTTCCTGGCCAGGGATCAAAACCAAGCCATAACAGTGACAACACTGAATCCTTAACTGCTAGGCCATCAGGAACTCCCAGACTCATTTTTAAGGTCAAATTTTTTTGGTGATATCTTTAGGATTTTCTCTATGTAGTATCATGATATATGCAAACAGTGACAGTTTTAATTCTTTCCAATTTGGATTCATTTTATTTATTTTTCTTGTCTGATTGCTGGGGCTAGAAGTTTCAATGCTGTAGAATACTTTTTCCATCTGCTCACTTTCAGTCTGTGTGTTTAGATCTAAAACGAATATTTTATAGGATATATTTGCTTTCTAAAAAATTCATTCAACCACTCTTATCTTTTGATTGGAGCATTTAATCCATTTACATTTAAAGAAATTCTTGACACCCATGAAACTTTGTTCATTGTTTTCTGGTTGCTTTTCTAGTTCCTTTTTATTCCTTTATTCTTTATTTGCTCTCTATATTTATGATCTGATGACTATCTTTTAGTGTTATGTTTTGATTCTTTTCTCTTTTTTTCCATGTGTATCTATTCTAGGTTTTTGATTTGGGGTTATCAAGAGATTCATATATGATTATATAATTTTAAGTAGATGATCTCATTTGAACTCAATCTAATAATGATGGACTTTGACTCTCCTCTCATAACAAATTATATAAAATATATTTGTTTTAATTTTCCCTAACTTTTTTTTAAAGACATAAAATATATAATATAATAATTATAACAAAGTGTTGTAGGATATGTGACATTTACTGATGGAATATGTATAATAGTATACAACATAAAGGAAGTTATTAAGATATATAGGAGTAATCGCTATCTCACAGAAATTGAATTATTAAATAATTATATCTCGTATGGGCTATTATATGTTAAGGTGCATATTGTAATCCCCAGGGAAATTTCTAAAACATAGCTCAAGAAACAATAAAAATCATCAAAGTAATTAAAATATGGCACTAGAATATATTCAATTAAAGCAAAAAGAAGTAATTAAGGAGGGATAGGAATACCAAATTAAAAAAAAAGATATGAGACGTAAAGAATGCAAAAAGTAAACTGGCAGATGTAAATACAACCATAATAGTAATGGCACTAAATGTGAATAAATTGAACAATCCAATCAAAGATTCTCAGACTGTATTAAAACAAGGTCTAACTATGTGCTCTCTCCTGGAGACCTGCTTTAGATTCAAAGATAAAATAGTTAAAAAGTAAAGAATGGGAAAAAATACATAATATAAATAACCATAAGCAAATTGGAGCAAATATTCTAATATTCATTAAACTTAGTATAAAACAACATATAATAGAGATCTAGAGAGATATTTAAAAATTATAAAGGGGCTAATTTATCAGAAAGAGATAATGATTATAAACATATGTACATTTAACAATACATGAAGTAAAAAATGACAGAAAGAGAGAAATAGATATTTTTAAAATAACACTTGAAAATTTCAATAGCTCACTTTCTTGATTAATGTTTTATAGTTCTCAGAATATAAGTCCTTTACCTCCTTGGTCAGGTGTATTCCCAGGTATTTGATTTTTTGGGGTGCAATTTCTGTATTCCTTTACTAATATTTCATTGTTAGTATACAGAACTGCGACTGATTTCTGAATGTTAATCTTATATCCTGCTACTTTGCTGAATTTGTTGATTGGTTCAAGTAGCTTTGGGGTTGAGTCCTTAGGGTTTTCTATATCTAATATCATGTCATCTGCATACAGTGACAGTTTTACCTCTTCTCTTCCTATTTGGATGCCTTTTATTTCTTTTGTTTATCTGATTGCTGTGGCTAGGACTTCCAGTACTATGTTGAATAACAGTGGTGAGAGTGGGCATGTTTGTCTTGTTCCAGATTTTAGTGTGAAGGCTTTCAGCTTTTCTCCATTGAGTATTATATTTGCTGTGGGTTTGTCACAGATGGCTTTGATTATGTTAAGGTGTGTTCCTTCTATATCCACTTTGGTAAGAGTTTTGATCATAAATAGATGCTGGACTTTGTCAAATGCTTTCTCTGCATCTATTGAGATGATCATGTGGTTTTTTGACTTCTCTTTTGTTAATGTGGTGTATGGCATTGATTGATTTGCATATGTTGAACCATCCTTGTGCACCTGGAATGAATCCCACCTGGTTGTGGTGTATGATCTTTTTTGTATGTTGTTGAATTCAGATGGCTAAAATTTTGTTGAGACTTTTTGCGTCTATATTCATCAAAGATATTGGCCTATAGTTTTCTTTTTTGGTGGTATCTTTATCTGGTTTTGGAATTAGGTTATAAAACAACCAGGCATAAAATCAACAAAGAAATAAAAGATTTTAACAACACTATATACTAGTTTTAACAGCTATCTGTAGAAAACAACAATCACTAACAGCAGAACACAAAGTCTTCTCAGGTGCACATGAAAGACCAGGATAGACCATATGTTAAAACATGTGGTTTATTCCCCAGGATAGACCATAGGTTATAACATAAAATGATCCTCAAAAAATTAAAGAGTTTAAAACTCAAAGTGTTCTATCAGACAATAATGGAATTAAATTAGAAAAAAATAAGATAAATACATATAATCAATTCGCAAATATGTGAAAATTAAGGGACACATTTTAAATAATAAGTGGGTTAATGAAAAAATGCCAAAGAACTTAGGAAATGTTAGATAAAATAAAATGAAGAAATGGCTTTAAAGAGACTTCTAGGATGCAGCTAAAGGAACACTTACAGAGAAACGTGTAGCTATAAGTGCTCATCTTAAAAGGGAACTGTGATCTCAATTTGCTAACCCTTTAAGACACTGAAAAAAAAGAACAATCTAAATCTAAAGGAGCAGAAGCAAAAACATAACAAAGTTAGAGTAGAAATAGATGAAATAGAGAATATAATAACAATATAGAAATATAAATAAAATTAAAACTAAGTTATTTAAAAGATCAACAAAATTGACAATCTTTTAACGAAACTAAGAAAAAAAGAAAGAAGATTCAATTTACTTGTATCAGGAAGCAAAGATGGGACATTGCTAAAGACCTTAAAGAAATAAAAAATGATTATAAGGGAATATTATGAACAACTGTATGTCAACTGATAACTCAGGTGAAATCAAACAATTTTTTGAAAGTTACAGGAGTTCCCGTCGTGGTGCAGTGGTTAACAAATCCGACTAGGAACCATGAGGTTGCGGGTTCGATCCCTGCCCTTGCTCAGTGTGTTAACTATCCGGCGTTGCCGTGAGCTGTGGTGTAGGTTGCAGACGCAGCTTGGATCCCGTGTTGCTGTGGCTCTGGAGTAGGCCAGTGGCTACAGCTCCGGTTCGACCCCTAGCCTGGAAACCTCCATATGCCGCGGGAGCAGCCCAAGAAATAGCAAAAAGACATAAAAAAAGAAGATAAAGATTGCCATTCTGAATAAGGAGAAACAGAAAATCTAAATAGGCCCACAACAAGAAGAGACTGAATTAGTAATTGTTGAATTTCAAACAAAGAAAGCTCAAGCCTAGATGGCTTTCCTGGTAAATTCTAATACTTAAAGAAGCACTGATAACAATTCTTCTTCTTGACATGACTCCTGGGAATGACTTTTTGGCTTTGATATCAAAGCTAAAGGCAACAACAAGAAAAATAAACAAGTGGGACTATTAATGAGACGCTCATACTGCTCGTTGAATGACAAGACATTAAATCAAGAGATTAGGTGTTGGGACAAAGAACAGACACTTTGTCAAGTCAGCAGACTAAGAATCTGGTCGACTAGTGTCCCAAAGAACCATCTTATCCAAGTTAGAATTCAATCTGCTTTTACGCTGAAAGAAGAGGGTGTGTCCTGGTTGTTGCAGACCTCTTGGTGTCAGCCAGACCCAGAGGGGATCTGATAATCCTTTGCTCTTGCAACTGTCCATGTATGTCTGGTCACACTGTTCCTACGAACCTTCAACAAGAAAATTGTGGTTTCTTCTGCTGTTTTGTTTGTTTGTTAATTTTGGTTTTTTGCTTAAATTTACCATGCAGATGGAGAAATTACTTTGTAGGCTCTTGGGCCAAGCTTTTTTTTAGGCAGACTCCTGATTGCTGTCAATGAACTCTGATGGGAGAGAAGAGCTTTGTTAAAAATCTATCTTTTTTAATTTTTAAACTTGAGATTACATTATAATAATATCTATAAAGAAAACCATTACTGTTATTTTTGTTTCTCTGAAGGAAACTCCCCTGCAAGAAATTCTGCTAGATCAGTTATTATCAACCCCACATTGTATTGGGCAAATAAACTATTTGTCAGAGGGTTAATAAAAAATTTCAGAAGAAGCTTGTTAATTCATTTTAAAAAGTTATCTGAGAGCATCCTCTTTTTTATTTGAGCTATGTGGTTGAGGTTCAGAAAACCATTTAACAGAGATTTGGCATGTTCTTTTTATTCCACATTTTCTCTTTCTCTGTTGTTCTCTAGGATTAATCTTGGAAGTCTACAACCAAAACTGAGTACTGAACTTAGGAGTGTTCTACATCATTTCTATATGGAAAAATTCTGAGATTAAAAACTATTTATTCCTATATTTCAATTTGAACATGATGTTTTCTTGAGAAAGGCTTTCTTAAAGTGCCTTATAAAGAAATCGTCATGGAAATTTTGAGAAATTTCAGTAATAGTGTTCCAGAGAGTTTTATAAATCAGCCTCTAAATATTATATAAAATACTAAAAAATGAGTAGTTGTTCAGGGGACCCAACCTGCTACTCATCAACTACACTGAATGCCAATGGGCAGGGGAACCTAGCATTTGCATAATTTTTGTAGATGAAAAAACATGACAATACTAACTGAGCCTAGAATTGGATAAAAAATATGACAGGTCTCTTTGTTGCAAAATTTGCTAAGTTCTAACTTTGTGTCATGGGGATCTTGGTGATAGACCTAAAGATCTATAGATGCTTTTCCCCACTCATATGAGAGAGGGATAGCCTCTCATAAAGACAAGGAAAGAGTTATGGATCAAGAAAGATATCAGATGAGAGGGAAATTTCTTATGGACTAGACACCTCACTTATTGATTACAATGGCTAGTGAGGTGCTCTAATTATCTTGGATGACTGTTACCTTCCTCTTGAGTCTGTATGTGTTCCTACCTAAGATATGTTCTGTCAAGGACAAGAGCAAAATTATCATGCTAGTGGTATGGTATGTACTTCATTGAATCATGATTATTATCTATTTTTTGTTTGTTTGGAAGCACAAAAACCAGAATATCCAAAGACATCCTGAGAAAGAAAAATGGAGCTGGAGAAATCAGGTTATCTGAGTTCAGACTATACTACAAAGCTACAGTCACCAAAACTATATGGTACTGGTACAAAGACAGAAATATAGACCAGTGGAACAGGATAGAAGGCCCATAATTAACACCATATACCTACAGTCAACTAATTTATGACAAAGAAGGCAAGAATATACAATGGAAAAAAGAGCCCCTTCAATAAGTGGTGCTGGGAAAACTGGGCAGCCACATGTAAAAGAATGAAATTAGAACACTTCCTAATACCATACACAAAAACAAATTCAAAATTGATTAAATACCTAGATATAAGACCAGATACTATAAAACGCTTAGAAGAAAACATAGGCCAAACACTCTCTGACATAAATGACAGCAACATTTTCTCAGACCCACCTCTTAGAGTAATGACAGTAAGAACAAAAATAAATAAATGGGAATTAATTAAACTTAAAAGTTTCTGCACAGCAAAGGAAACCCTAAATAACATGAAAAGACAACCCACAGAATGGGAGAAAATCTTTGAAAGTGAATCGACTGACAAGGGATTCATCTCAAAATTTATAAACACCTTCTTCAGCTCCATACCAAAAAAGCAAACAACCCCATCAAAAAATGGGCAGAAGATCTAAACATACAGTTCTCCAAAGAAGACATGCAGATGGCCAAAAAACACATGAAAAATGTTCAATATCACTCATTATTAGAGAAATGCAAATCAAAACCACTATGAGGTACCACCTTACACTGGCCAGAATGGCCGTCATCAAAAAGTCTACAAACAATAAATGCTGGAGAGGGTGTGGAGAAAAAGGAACACTAGGACACTGTTGGTGGGATTGTAAATTGGTACAACCACTGTGGAAGACAGTATGGAGATTCCTCAGAAAACTAAACATAGAATCACCATTTGATCTAGCAATCCCACTCCTGGGTGTCTATCCAGAGAAAACCATGGCTCAAAAAGACACATGCACTCCAATGTTCATGGCAGCACTATTTACAATAGCCAAGACATGGAAACAATCTAAATGTCCATCGATAGAGGAGTGGATCACGAAGATGTGGTACATATACACAATGGAATATTAGCCATTAAAAGCAAAGAAATTACAGCATTTGTAGCAACAGGGATGGACCTAGAAATTATCATGCTAAGTGAAGTCAGTCAGACAATGAGATGCCAACATCCTATTCTATCACTTACATGTGAAATCTAAATAAAGGACCACATTAACTTCTTTGCAGAACAGACACTGACTCACAGATTTTGAAAAACTTATGGTTTGAAAATGGGACAGGTTGGGGGCTGGGAGGATGCACTGAGGGTTTGGGATGGAAATGCTATAAAATTTGGTTGTGATGATTGTTGTACAACTATAAATGTAATAAAATTCATTGAATAATTTAAAAATAAAATAAGCAGACTAACGGATATAGAGGACAAACTAGTAGTGTGTTAGTGGAAGAGAGAGGTGGGGAGAGGCAAGATAGGGGTGGGATTTAAGAGATTAAGAGATTCATTCTGCTGTGTATAAAATAAATAAGCTGCACAGATATATTGTACAGCAGAGTGAAATAGTCATTATTTTGCATAATTTAAATGGAGAATAATCTATAAAAATATTGGATCTCTATGTTGTACTCCTGAAAATTATATGTAATCAACTGTACTTAAATTAAAACATTAAAAATATCAAATTTTCTAAGTTATTAAAAATTAACTTTTTGCCAGGGGAGGTATAAATTAGGAGCTTAAGATTAACATATACACACTATTATATATAAAATAGATAATCAACAAGGACTTACTGTACAACACAGTGAACTCTACTCAATATTCTGCAATAACCTATATGGGAAAAGAATCTGAAAAAGAATGGATATATGTATATGTATAATTGAGTTACTTTGCTGTACACCTGAAACTAATAGAACTTTGTAAATCAAATATGCTCCAATATAAAATAAAAATTAATAGAATTTAAAAATAAAAAAATGAAAAAGAAGTTTTCATACCTTTTTGATGTGTGTGTGTCATCTTCACTCTAATCAACCTAATTTAATGTTAGGTAGGTGACCATACTCTTTCTGTGGAGTGACCACAATAATATAGTTAACCACATTCATAGAATAATATAGAAAAACCATATGATTATCTTGAGATGAAAAAAAATGCCTTAAAGAAAATTAAATGATAAACTAATAATAAAATATCACAGCAAACTTGGAAAGTTTCTCAATCTGACAAAAGGTATATATGAAAATTCTCTTGATGATGTCACAATCAATGCTGAAATTTGAGTGCTTACCGCCCAAGATCTGGAACAAGGCAAATGTCTGCTTTCACCACTTTTACTCAATATTTTATTGGAAACCCTAGTCAATAAAATGAGCAAAGAAAATTATTGCAAATGAAGAGATCTCTTTTTGCATGTGATATTACATTACATAGAAGAGTCTAGGAAACTTACAAAAGAGCTACTAAATCTAATCAATTAATCAAGGTTACTGAAGATAAAGTCATTATAGAAATTTCAACTTTTTTTATATTATAGTAATGAAAACTTGAAAGCAATATAAAAGGAAATATGTTAAAATTACATAAATGACTAGGTAAAACAGCATAAAATCATTATATTCTTAGGAATACTTGTAACAAAAATGTATAAGAACCCAAACTTGAAATATGTGAAATATTTATGAAAGAAATTAAAGATACATTTTAATAGAGACATTACTCATGTTTGTGGATTAGAAGATTCAATATGGCTATATTAATTTTATACCTGTTTTCCATATTGAACCTAGTTCCAATCAAAATTCCAGCAGGATATTTTTGTGCAAATTGACAAAATGATTCCAAGTTTTTACACAAATCTAAAGGTTCTAGAAGAACCATACTATCTTGAAGTAGAAAATTACACAATTTATATTACTTAACTTTGAGATGTACAATAAAACAAAAATAATTAAGAGTTTGATAATATAAAGACAAATAGATCAACAAACAAAAAAAAGGCCAAATATTTACTCATTTTAACAGCTTTTTAGATAAAACTTACATACCATACAATTTGTTAGTTACATTTCAGTGGCTTTTAGTATACTCAGAGTTTTACAATTATCATCACAATCTAATTTTTGATATTATTATCAATAAAAAAGAAAACCCACATTTATCAGAAATTGTTCCCTAGAATGCCTGCAACATACTAGCCCTAGGGATCCAATAATCTCCTGTCTGTCTCTATAGATTGAATACTTTGGCATTTTGTATAAATGGAATCAAATAATATGTGGCCTAGTATGACTGGCTTCTTTTGCTCATCATAATGTTTTCAAGGTTCACCCATGTTGTAGCACTTGTCTGTATATCATCTCTTTTTATTACATTGCATTAGATAGATATACAAGTTTTTATTCCATTCATTGATTGATGGCCCTTTATTTTGTTTGTTTCTACTTTTTAGCTGTTATAAGTAATGTTATAATGAACATGCATATTCAACTTTTTATGTGACTATATGTTTTAATTTCTTATGGTTATATAGGTAGCAATAAACTGTGAGATCTTATGACAATTGCATGTTGAAACTTTTAGGAAATGTCAAAAAGTTTCTAAAGTAGTTGTTTCATTTTAAATTTCCATCAAAGTGTTCCAATTTCTTCACATACTCACCAACACTTATTATTATGGGTCTTTTTAATTTTTTCGATCCTTGGGTTTGTGAAATAGCATCCTACTGTAGTGTTTGATTGCATTTTGTTCATGGCCTATGATTTCAAGTATCATTTTATGTGCATAATGGATGTTTGCAAATTTTTGAGAAATATCTATTCATACTTTGACCATTAAAACTGGTTCATTTATATTTTGATCATTGAGTCGTAAGAGTTGATTATATTCCAGATACTAAACACTTATTTTTTATTTGAAAATGTATTCTCCCATTCTGTGTGATATCTCTATACTTTCTTGATGATGTAATTTGAATTATTAAAGTTTTTAATGAAGTCTTATCTACTTGCACTTTTCTTTTGTTACATGTGTTTTTTTATAAATAAAATAAAATTAATATTAAGTAAAATTAGTCATTTTAAAGAGTACAGTTCAGTGCCATTTAGTATATACAGAAAGTTGCATAACCTCTGTCTAGTTCCAACAAAAGTCATCTCCCAAAGAAACCCTATACCCATTAAGCAAGCTCTCCTCCTTCCCCACTGCCCTCAGTTTCTGGGAAGCAGTAAACTGCTTCCTGCTCTATGGATTTACTTAGGTTATACATTTCACATAAATATAATCATACAGTATGATATCATAAAGAACGTGACATTTTGCGTCTGATTTCTTTCACTTAACATAATATTTATAAGATTTGAACACAGGCTCCTCCTCCAGGCCCTGCTTCTGCTGGAGACACAGCCAAGCCTGCGACACCGAATCCCCGCGAGCTTCTGAGGGGGCCGCTGGGCCATGTCCTACAGCAGAGGCCACACTGCTGCCACCCCCCGGTCCCGGACCATGGCGTGGCAGTCAAGTCCCGACCTCAGTGTGTGGTAAACAAGCCCCAGCGTGCCAGGAGCGTGCAACCTCTTGCCCAGTCCCGTGAGCCCCATGAACCCAGTGCATGAACAGTGCTATCGGAGGATAGCAGCCTCCAGGGTGGAGAAAAGAAGCAATAACACCGAGAGAAAACTTGCCACTGCAGAGGAAGCTAAATTGTTGGCAGGCTTCATGGGTGTCATGAATAACATGCAAAAACAGTGGCTTAAATCCACCACCCAACTATGGTTGAATCTGCAGTCTACCGAGGGATTTATACCCAGGGTCAACTTGAAATCACACTGGGAGGGACTGATTGCAAAACCTCGTTAGCAAGCTACATAAATCCAACGAAAACATTGTGTGATGTGATCCTTAAGGTTCAGGAAAGAAAGATACCTGCTCATGGTATTGCCCTTGCTGCAGCCAGTCATTTTTTTAACTTAATGTTTAAAACTAATATGCTTGAATCAAAGTCCTTTGAAGTAGAACTCAAAGATGCTGAACCTGACATTATTGAACAATTTGTGGAATTTGCTTATACTGCTAGAATTTCTGTGAATAGCAACAATGTTCAGTCTCTGTTAGATGCAGCAAATCAGTACCAGATTGAACTGTGAAGAAAATGTGTGTTGATTTTTTGAAAGAACAAGTCAATGTTTCAAATTGTCTTGGTATAAGTGTGCCAGCACAGTGTCTAGACTGCCCTGAATTGAAGGCAACTGCAGATGATTCATTCATCAACATTTTACTGAAGTTTATAAAACTGATGAATTTCTGCAGCTTGATGCCAAGCAAGTTACACATCTCAACCAGGACGCTTTGACTATGAAAGCAGATCAGGTTTATGATGATGCAGTCAGGTTGTTGAAATATGATGAACCTAATCACCAGCCATTTATGGTTGACATCATACTAAAGTCAGATTTCCTCTTATATCAAAGAATTTCTTAAGCAAAACAGTACAAGCTCAACCACTTATTCAAGACAATCCTGAATTCCTTAAGATGGTGATAAGTGGAATAAGGTATCATCTTCTGTCTCCTGAGGATCGAGAAGAACTTGTGGAAGGTCGAGAAGAACTGGTGGAAGGTCGAGAAGAACTGGTGGAAGGTCGAGAAGAACTGGTGGAAGGTCGAGAAGAACTGGTGGAAGGCACAAGGCCGGGTAGAAAGAAACATGACTACCACATAGCCCTATTTGGAATCTTCCAACCACAGTCTTGTAGATATTTTAACCCAAAGGATTATAGCTGGACAGACATCCACTGCCCCTTTGAAAAACGAAGAGATGCAGCATGCATGTTTGGGGACAATGTAGTTTACATTTTGGGTGGCTCTCAGCTTTTCCCCGTAAAATGAATGGACTGTTAAAATGTCGTAAAGGATAGGTGGTTTTCCAAACTGGGTCCTCCAACACCTCAAGACAGCCTTGCTGCCTGTGCTGCAGAAGGGAAAATTTATACCTCTGGAGGTTCCAAAGTCGGAAACTCAGCTCTGTATTTATTTGAGTGCTACAACATGAGCAATGAAAGCTGGCACACAAAGCCCAACATGCCGACTAAGCGCTGCAACCATCGACGGTGGAAACCAATGGCCTGCTTTATATTTGTGGTGGAAGTTTAGGGAACAACGTTTCTGAGCGAGTATTGAAATTGTGTGAATTCTATGATCCTGCCACAGAAACATGGACTGAGCTGTGTCCAGTGATTGAAGCCAGGAAGAATCATGGACCGGTATTTGTAAAAGACACTTGCTGTGGGTGGTCAGAATGGCTTAGGTGGTCTGGATAATGTGGAATACTATGATATTAAATTAAATGAATGAAAGATGGTCTCACCAATGCCATGGAAGGGTGTAACGGTGAAGTGTGCAGCATTTGGCTCTATAGTTTATGTCTTGATTGGTTTTCAAGGTGTGTGTCAGTTAGGACACATCCTTGAACACAATACTGACACAGAAAAGTGGGTCACCAACTCCAAAGTCTTTGCTTTTCCAGGAACAAGTTGTTTAATTTGTGTTGTTGATACTTGTGGAGCAAATGAAGAAACTCTGGAAACATGAAAAATGAATGAACACCAAGACTCACTGGGGACTCAAAAATATGGCCACCAGTGCTTTGTTCCAAGAGTTGGGTTACAAACTTTCAGTTCGGTGTTTTGATTTTGTTAAGGAAGTTTCTGGTAAAATAATATCTCTATAAAATAGATTTTCTTCTATATGGATTTCCTTACCTAATTCAAAGACCATATTTCTTCTGGCCACATAACCAAGAACATATCTTGCAAGAAAATTTGAAAAATTTGGCACTTGGTGAAAATATGAATTATTAAATGAATTTCACATTTGTAACTATGATTATGGCAGAATGGGATACTGACTCACCATTGAAGCAGTTTCATCTTAGCTCTAGATTCTATTTTCATACATCATAGAAGTACTATGTAGTTAGGTCCATTTGTTTCAGTTCAGTCAAGAACTAAGAAAAGTATGAATTGTAAGTGCATTTTCCCAATAATTAATAATATTAAGCATCTTTTTATGTGATTATAGGCCATTTATACATGTTCTTAAGAGAAACATCCTACTTAAGTATTTTGTCCTTTTTTAAAAAAAATTGGGTCATTTAGCTTTTTATATTTGAGTTTTAAGACTTCTTTTTATATTCATCATACTAGGCCCTAATCTTTGCAAATTTTTTTCCATCACGTAAGTTGTTTTCTCACTTTTTTGATATTGTCTTTCAATGTACAAAAGTTTGTAATTTTAATAATGTCCAATTTATCTACTATTTTCTTACTGGTGCTTTTGGTATAATATCTAAGAATAAATAAAACTAAGCTCATCAAGATTTACTCATAAATTTCCTTCTAAGAGTTTTATATTTTTATCTTATGTTTGGGTTATTAGTTAATTTTGATTTAATTTTTGTATGTGATATCAGATAGTAGTCCAACTTCATTCATTTTCACGTGGATAACTAGTTGTTCTAGCACCATTTGTTACAGTGACTGTTCTTTCTCCATTGAATAGTTTTTTCATCCTTGTAAACAATCAATTGACCATAGAAGTATGAGTTTATTTCTAAATTCTCAATTCTGCTTTACTGGTCTATTTTTCCATGTTTATGCCAATACTAGACTGTTTCGACTACTAAATATTTGTAGTAAGTTTTAAATAAGAAATGATGAGTCTTTGTTTTTTCTTCTCAAGAAGGTTTTGGCTATTCAGGATTCTTTACAATTACATATGTATTTTAGGATCAACTCTCCAATTTTTATACCAAAAAAAGGACATTGGGGTAATTATTGAGATTTAATTGAATCTGCAGACTACTTTGGTTAATGTTGCCATCTTAACAATATTTTCTTCTATACATGAATATGGAATGACTTTCCTCTTATTTAGACTTTTAAAATATTTTTCAACAATGTTTTGTAACAAATTTTCAGTATACAATTTTATATACTTTTAAATTTATTCCTATTTTATAATTTTATCCTATTATAAAAGAAATTTCATATTCATCACTTGTGCTTTTGGTATTATATAAAAAAAATTTTCTCTAACCCAAATTCAGCAATGTTTACTCTTATATTTTCTTCTCAGAGTGTTATAGTTTTAGTCCTTACATTTAAGTCTATGATTTTTGATTTTATTTTATTTTTTTTTATTTTTCTGTATATAATGGGGTAGGAATTCAAGTTCATTTTTTTTTCATGGGGTATCCAGTTTACTAGTTATATTTGTTTGTGCCATTAAAATATCATAGCACCCTAGGTAAAAATTAATTGGCCATAATATGTGAAGGTTTATTTCTGGACTTTCAATTACATTCCATTAGTGTGTATAGATATTCTTATTCCAATCCAAAATTGTTTTCATTACTTTAGCTTTTTATTAATTTTGAAATCAGAAAATATTGGCCCTTCTTCATTGTTCTTTGTCTCAAGATTGTTTTGGTTCTTCAGGGTCCCTATAATTTCTATATGAATTTTATGATCAGCTTGTTAACATCTTCAAACAAATCAGATGGAATGTTTTATAGAGATTTCAATGAATCTGTAGGTCAGTTTAAGAAGTATTTTCATGTAAACAATATTGCCTTTAATACATGAAAATACTGTATATTTACTTATTTTATTTAGATCTTTAATTTCTTTCAACAAAGTTTTATAATTTTCAAAGTCTAAGTGTTGCACTTAAATGTGTCAAATGTTTTTTATTATTTTTGATGGTATTTTAAGTGAAATGATTTTTTAAATTTTATTTTTCCATTATTTGTTGATAGTGTATAGAAATACAATTGTTATTGTAAACTGATCTGTATCCTGAAAATCTGTTGAACTCATATTAGTTCTAGTAGTTTTTGCATGTATGTGTGAATTTCGCAAGAATTAGAGCTTGGAGATAGTGAATCCCATTTTCTTGGCCACACCTGCTTTAAGTCTCTGTCATACTAAGCTGGGGTGTAGGAAGGAAAGGAGTAGATCATAGCTCAAGTCCCGCAGATTCTTACTGTTCTTCCCCAAATTTCCTTAAATAAATGCTTCTTCATTTTTCTATATGCCATTAGGACAATTTTAAGAGACTTTAATGCCACCACCCCCACCACACACACATAGTACTTGCCCTCTCTCTCATTCATTTTGCAATGAATGCTCTTTAGAAAGTCTCTTTTCATTTTTTTATTCACCACATATGAATGTTTCTATGAATTACAAAATTTAATTCACATAATTGAAGGCTTCACATCTCTGAAAAATAAGACAAATTATTTTTTTCTCTATAGAACACTTGAAATATAATAGTCCATTGAAGAGAGAAAGGAGAACACATTATGAAATTCATTTAGTTTTAACCTTGACTGGGCATTTTTGTCTTCTCCCATTGGCTTATTGATGCTGATGTGTTTGTAAAGGGTACAGCTCTATTTGTGCCTATAACCAGGCAGTGCTCTTCCCAGGAGCCTCTCTGAGGCCACAGAGAGTGAGCAAGGGCCAGTGTGCTGTTTCTTGTAATATAATTTGTATATGCCATCTCATTTAATTCTTACAGAAATTCTGTATGCAAATATTATTATGTCTAATAATAATATTATTATTACAAGCTCAGAGACATGTAAAAACTAAATGTGAAAAAAAAGTTTATAACATTTTGAGAGGGATCCAGGATACAATTACAATGTTAATTGCATCAAATAGGATTTATTCAATTATATACAGAGAAAGTACATCCAAAAATGACAAAGTGATAAATTGACCATCATAATTTTAAAATTTTCTTCACAATAAGATATAAAAAAATTGGAAAGTAAGTCATAAATTAGAAGACATTGGCAATGTACATTACTGGCAGAATGCTGAGAGAACACTAACTTGAAAAAATAAGGATAGGAGTTCCCGTCGTGGTGCAGCAGAAACGAATCTGACTAGGAACCATGAGGTTGCAAGTGATCCCCGGCCTCACTCACTGGGTTAAGGATCCGCCATTGCCTTGAGCTACGGTGTAGGTTGCAGACACAGCTCAGATCTGGCATTGTTGTGGCTCTGGCATAGGCTGGTGGCTACAGCTCCGATTAGACCCCTAGCCTGGGAACCTCCATATGCTACAGATGCACCCCTAAAAAGACAAAAAATAAAAAGATAAATCAATGCAAATGGGCAATGCCTATGTATAGGTCATTTGTTTAAAAGAATGGGCAATTAACATATAAAAATGTCAACTTCATTCATAATCAAATAAATGAAAATTTTAAAATGAAAATAGTATTCACATCCAAATGGTTGGCAAAAAAATCAATCAGACAATAAATGTTGCTAATGATGTAGAGAAACAGAAAGTCTAACATAATGAATGTGGGGGTATAAGTTGTTATCATTATTCTCAGTAGCAATTTGACAATATCTAGTAAAGTTCAGGATGCACATATCTGACACCCTGAGATTTTCACTTCTCAATGAATTCCAATTTAGCCTATAAAGAGACTGAACATCTGTATAATGACACATATAAAAATGTTCATAGTAAGCCTCTTGGTGACAAATGAGAAAAATCAATAACTTGTTAAAAGAGTGAGACTAAAATTATATCAATTGAAAAGTGGATAAATATATTTTGGTATATACATCCAATAAAATCTGTTCAGCAGAGAAAATAAATGAACTAGATCAAATACATCAATACAGCTAAATCTTTAACACAACATTAGATAAAATATACAAGTTGCATATTTATGTACAGTATGATATCATGTATGTATAAGCTTACAACATCAAAATAATTTATCATATAACTAATAAATACACAGATATATAATGAGTAACTACACAAACTCACATATGTATGATTGATAAGTATATAATTCAATAACATTCGGTATAACCATCACCAATGAGGAGGAAGACAAATGGAATAGATAAGAGGCGCACCTGGCACTATGACTGTATTTATAACATTTATTTTCTTTTCTTTGGTGTTATTTTTCTTTATTATTATATTTTTGTTTTATTGTATAATTTACAGGTATACAGCTTTATAATTCTAATCTCTACACACCATGATGTGATCACAACCATGAATCTACTTACCATCCACCACCATACCCTTTACTTATTTTGCCCACCCCAAAATAATTTCTCCTCTGGTAACCACTAATCTGATTTCTGTATAAATTTGTTTTTGTTTTATTTTGTTTCTTCATTTGTTTTGTTTTTGAGATATTTATCTCTCTCTGTATGACTTTCTCACTTGGCATAATACCTTCAAGCTTCATCCATGTTGTCAAAAATGTCAGGATTTCATTCTTCTCTGTAGCTGAGCACCATGCTCTTGTAGATGGATGATAGATAGATAGATTGATATATAGATAGATAGATGATAGATAATAAATAGATACACATACACACCACATTTTCTTTATTTATTAATTCATTGATGAACACTTTGTTTCCACATCTTGGCTATTATAAATAATGCTGTAATAAACATGGAGTGCATATATATATATATATATATCTTTTTGAGTTATATTTTTTGGATTTGATACCAAAGGAAAAGGCAACAAAGGCAAAAATACTTCTTTGAACTAAAAAATTTTTGCACAGCAAAGGAAAGCATCAATGAAATAAAAAGTTAACCTACTGAGTGGGAGAAAATATTTGTAAATCATATATCTAATAAGGGGTTAATATGCAAAAATATATGAAGAATTCATACAACTCAACAACAGGAAAACAAACATCTGATTAAAAAATGGGCAGAGGATCTGAATAGACATTTTTCCAAAGAAGATATACAGATGGCCAAAGGCACATGAAAAGATGTTCAACATTACTAATTATTAAGAAAGTGCAAATCAAAACCACAATGAAATATTATCTCACATCTGTTAGCATGGCTATTATCAAAAAGATAAAAAATGTTGGAGAGGATGTGGAGAAAACAGAACATTAATACACTCTTGATGATGGAATTGATAGTACCACAGTTATGGATGACAGAATAAAAATTAAGGGAATTATGTAATTGAAGAAGATAAAAGGGAAGGACAAGCAATAGCTCTTTGCAAAGAAGGCTCTCATGTGGAAGAGGGATTAGTTTTAAGACTGATAGTTATTTCAGATCAGTTTAAAGAAAAAATGTTCTAAAATTTAAAGATATCCTAAGATGGAAAGGACAACCTTGTGACATAGTAAGTTCTTGATCATTGAGAGTGTTTAAACAGATGCTGGATGACAATTTTCAGGGTTGTTGTCTAAGGCATTCATGCATCACCTATGATTCTCTCTAAAGAACTAGGTATTTATTAGTACCAAATTAGTAGCAACGTTAATCCCCAAAATAAAAGTACTTTTCATGAATGCCTGGAAGATTGACTTTTATTTAAACCATCCATCTTGCTTTATCAAATTTTGTTTGTTTTCAACAAAAATAATTACCTTTGATTTTGCAAAAAATGTTATATATGATTTAAGAATTGAAGAAAATGTATATAGAAAAATTCAAAAACAGAGTGTGTTGTACCATAGCAAGGTATGCACGCCAGCTGAATATCATTCTAGGCAATTAATTAGAACTATGTAATGGTAAGTAGATGTATGGATGGATATAGATGGATGGATGGATGAACCGATGGATAGATAGGTTCTTAGATTGATAATGATAAATAGATGATAGATAAATTGATAACAGAAAATGTTTTATAAATATTGGATCCTAAAGCATGCATTATTTTAAAAATAAGTATCTAATGAAAATTTATGTGAATTTAAAAGAACAAGAAACTGAAGTGAAAATTAAGGAAATGATGAAAAAATTTAAAAAGTATTATTTCATAATAAAAAATTATTTATTTTTACTAATACCACCCAGTTTCCTCCTCACCGCAGTCCCTGGCAACCACCATTTTACACTCCACTTCTATGAATTATATTATTTTTAATTCTTTATATAAGTACTAAAATGTACTATTTGTCCTTCTATATCTGGCTTATTTCACTTAGCCTAAGTCCTAGAGATCTACCACATAGTACAGTACCTATAGTTAATAATAGTTTACTATATACTTAAAAATTAGCCAAGAAGGTAGATTTTATATTGTGTTTTTATCACAATAAAATATTAATCACAGTAATAAAAAAGAGTGAGAGAAAAGCTTTGGAGGTGATGAATACATTTATAGCATAAATTGTGGCGGTGCTTTTATAGATGTATATTTATCTCCAAACTCATCAAGCTTACCTATTAATTATGTACAGCTTTTAAATATCAGTTATACTTTACAAAGTTGTTTTTTTAAAAAGAAATTGTTTCTTGATATTTATCTTAAATACAAGAAGATACTGAAAAAAAGTTTACATTTTGTATTTTTAATTATCTTTTAAAGTTTACAGAGTATCAGTTGGCTCTGTTATAAAAGACATAATAGTATTCTTACATGTTGTCCTACTTCCCTCTCTTCCTTTTCCTGAGTTGATATTTCTGTTGTTATTGTTACACTATTAAGATTATATTATTTAAGTATCTTCTGTTATTGTAAGTTTCACAAATTGATAATTGTATGGTTTGTTCTTTATTTTTGTGTATCTCTTAATTCACTTGGTTTCATCATCAATGAATTTTTTCCTCAAAAAGTTTTCAGAAGTATTACTTCTTCAATTCTTCCATAGTTTAGAGTGCCTATTGCCTTTATGTTTTACCTTTTCTTTCTGAGTAAAGAATTCTTGGTCACATTTTATTTTGTCTTGAATTCCAGTGACTCAACCATGGGGTATATCTTGGTGTGACCATTCAATGGCAATTTTTCCTGGAACCCTTTATATCTCTTTCTTCATTTCATGGAAATTCTGTTTTATTATATATATTTTAATAATTTTCCTAATCAATATGTTGAGTTCTTTACTACAGGGAAACCAGTTATCCACATAGGAGATTTTCTTTGTCTTCCATATCTTTTTTTTTCCTTAGTTGGCCTTTCACATTTGTGTTCACTATAATTATCTTAAACTTTTCCTCCATATTAATAACTTGCTTTTTATCCATATATGTTCTTTAAGTTTATTAAGTACCTAAAGAAATTATGACCCTTGATTTATTATATTAAGTAAATAATCCCATTTTTCTCTCGTATTTTATCTCATTTTGTTTAATCCAAGTTGATCTAAAGTAAAAACATTTGTGATAACTTTCCTTGTGCTCCTTGGCTTATTTCTTCAGGTATAGTTTCTTTATCCTTTGTATTGAAAGTGGAATGGATGGGAAGTTTGGGGTTTTCAGATGCAAATTGTAATTTATAATAGCTGGGCAGTGGGGCTCTACTGTACTGCACAGGGACCTGGGTGTGATTGGGTCACTTTGCTGTACAGCAGAAATTGAAGAAATGTTGTAAATCAACTATACTTTAATGAAAAAAAATAAGTAAATATATATATATAAAAGAAAGTGTCTCTGATTTTTTCTTCTTTTGCTGTAACACACTGCCACAATTTCCATGCCAAGTCTTTTTAGCTTTTCATGCTATGGAATCCCTGTAGCTTTGTCTAGACCTTTTCCTTTGTTCTTGTATAAGATGGGCAACTTAACTCCTTGCTGGTACTTCTTAGAGTTAAATGTTTCCTCCAAGGAACAGATGAGTCTGGTTTTTTAATGTCCTGTCCACTTTTTCTGTAGTCTGCTGTCATGGAGAGAAGCAGGAAAAGTATTCAGGTTAGATTTCCTTTCCCAGGTTTTGTTATATCTGCTGTACCAAAATATACTCCACCTAATTATCAAATGTATTCCATCCCCTTGAAGGATAACCTCCAACTTAAAATTTACTCTACTAATGCTTCAGTTAGCTTATAATCTTCACTTCTGTCAGAGAAATTCAGTTCAATAACTTCCTTCTGTTTTACATTTATGTCTCTAAGAGAGTCATAATAATGAAACCCAATTAGTCGGATTTTCCCTACTTGGTAAAATTAGTAAAACTTCTCAGAGGAGTTCTGTGGAATCACCACTATAGTTTCCAAAGTGCAGAGGTGTGATGGGCCTTATGATATTCCTCTCTAATATCTGTTCTTTTGGATTATCATTTCTTTCTTTCCTTGGTTTCCACTTTTTTTTCCAATTTTTTCTATTACTCAAATGAATTTATCACATCTGTAGTTGTATAATGATCATAACAATCTGATTTCATAGGATTTCCATCTCACAGCCCAAGTACATCCCCCCACCCCCCAAACTGTCTCCTCCAGAGACCATAAGTTTTTCAAAGTCTGTGAGTCAGCATCTATTCTGCAAAGAAGCTCATTCTGTCCTTTTTTCAGATTCCACATGTAAGTGATAGCATTTGATGTTGGTGTCTCATTGTCTGCCTGACTTCACTTAGCATGATAATTTCTAGGTCCATCCATGTTGTTAAAAATGCTGTTATTTCATTCCTTTTAATGGCTGAGTAATATTCCACTGTGTATATGTACCACTTCTTCTTGATCCACTCCTCTGTCGATGGGCATTTAGGTTGTTTCCATGTCTTGGCTATTGTAAATAGTGCTGCAATGAACATCGGAGTACATGTGTCTTTGAGAGCCATGGTTTTCTCTGGGTAGATGCCCAGGAGTGGGATTGCTGTAAATTGGTGCAACCACTGTGGAAAGCAGTATGGAGATTCCTCAGAAAACTAAACATAGAACTACCATTTGGTTTCCACTTTTTTGAGCTAATTACACTGGACTATGCTTTTTATCTGGTCTAGGTTTTGCTGGATTTTTCTTATTAGTTTTGACATTTTATTACTTATTGTTTTTGCTATTTTTCTTATTAATATTTACCAGTTTTATTCATTGTTCCTTTAAATAAGAATTTGATGAGTTCCCATTGTGGCTCAGTGGAAACAAATCTGAATAGTATCCATGAGGATGCAGAATCAGACGCTCAATGGGTTAAGGATCCAGCGTTGCCATGAGCTATGGTGTATAGGTCCCAGGTGTGGCTCGGATCTGGTGTTGCTGTGGCTGTGATGTAGGCCAGGAGCTACAGCTCTGATTCGACCAGTAGCCTGGGGACCTCCATATGCTGCGTGTGTTGCCCTAAAAGAGACAAAAAAAAAAGAATCTGAGAAAATTTAAGGAAGAATTTTCTCCTAGGCAGTTTTTTACCCCTTCTATTTAAAACTGAAAATCTCAAGATTTGCTTTCACCTGGTCCAAGTCTAGAATTATTAGAAAATGAAAAAATGAGTTTTTGCCTTATGGCTGAGTGGTTTTAAGAAAGTTTTATTGTAAATAATACCTTTTGAACTGTTATTAAGTATAAAGGTGCATTATCTTATGAAAGCATTAAATTCGGTTCCCACAGAAATAGTGGATATCTATATCTCAAAAAATTATATGAAAACAATACAATTTTTCTGGACTTCCCATTGTGGCTCAGTGGTAAAGAACCCGACTAGGATCCGTGAGAATGTGGGTTCAATCCCTGGGCCCATTCAGTGGGTTAAGGATACAGCATTTCCAGTGTAGTTCACAGATACAGCTCGAATCTGGCATTGCTTTCACTGCGGTGTAGGCCAGCAGCTGCAGCTCTGATTCAGACCTTAGCCTGGGAACTTCCACATGCCACAGGTGTGGCCCTAAAAAGAAAAAAAAAAAGAAAAATAGAATTTTTCTAAGTAAACATATTTTAGGTCTGCTGATAATATCAGAGGTCTTACTTAAGGTCAAAAACCAAAAGATCTATAATGTGTCCTTGGGATTATTTATATTTATATTTATTATTTCATTTTTGTCTTATCCACTGTAACACCAATATCAATGTATTAAAATTTCATGTGGTATCATTTTTGCTCTTTTGTTATAAACTAATACGGCACTAATATGAACAAATGGAAAAGATTTGCCACCTAATCACATAAATTAGAGATAAAAAACACATATCAATCATCTTGTCCAGCCTCCTCCATTTTTTTCTAAATATATGTTTTATTTTAAATGATTCAGTAGAACTTCTGATAGGAAGAAGGTAAGTTCCAATAATGTTTGGCAGTTATAATGTCATGTCCAATAACAAATCGTACTTCTGGTAGTTTATCTGTAGGATACATATTCCTGAGCAGTGTATTAATAACCAAAAATATAACATATAGCTTTTTAACTTCTTTCTCACATTGTTTTTTAAATTTAATTTCTATTCTATTTGCACATACCCAGAAAACCAGAAATTGGTTTATAATTTATTTATTTTTTACTTGGGTAATAAAAGAATTTAAAATTGTGGATGCACATTATTTGTAAATATAAGGTCTGAATTAAAAACCGAAATATTCAAAGTAATATGTATGTCCATCAAATACAGAAGCAGAGAGTTGCCTTGTGGCACAGCAGATTAAGTATCCAGTTTTGTCACTGCAATGGCTTAAATTTGATCCCTGGCCAGGGAACTTCCACATGCTGTGGGTGCAGGCAAAAACAAACAAACAAAAAACAAGAAAAGATTCAATAAAAAACAGAAGCAAAAACAAGCAAGAAATCACTGGTGAAATATATCATTTAAGTAGTTAAAATATACTCACCAAAATGGATATAGATTGAAACAAATTACGTTAAAATAAATCTGGGAAAATCTAGAGGTGAAGAAATAGTAGGTAAAATAAGGAGTATTTCCCTAGACAACTGGACATAATTTGGTGGGAAACTGATGTTCTATGACTTTTATCTTAAAATCACTTGTGTTCTAATATAATAATAATCTTAAAAGATTAAGGATTATGTTTTTGGCTTACAAATTGTTTTGCTGTGTACATTTTCACTCTTCATACATAATGGATGCATAAAGAGAAGAAATATTTTATGAATTGGTATCCTAAATGGTAAATAAATTTCTTTCTTTGTTGATAATCCTTGATATCTCCGCATGCTGTGCACTGGAGAAGTAGGAAAACATTTTAGTATGATAGAAAATCCCAATTTTTCTTTTAAAACTTGGCAACATTATGAGTCAAAAACAAGATAAAATATCATAATCTATTTCTAAATGCTTTGAACTTTAATATGGTTAAAGTTAAAGCAGTAAGTAATTTCAGAGATTTTCCCCTCGAGCTACATAATTCTTTTCATATGTAATTATTCTCTGAGTGCATTAGATAATGCTATGGTTCCCACAGCTGTATACACTTCTATAAATCATTAATGAGGCAGTTAACTGAAACAAAACTATAAAGGATTTGCCTTACCCAGCAGAACCCTGCTTTAATTGAATTCCAGTTATTTACAATTAATTTTTCCTTTTTGAATAATGATTGCAAGTAACTTAGGATTCTTTTATTCGCACAGAAATTAGAAGTTGTCTATTCATCAAAGTTTTTTTTTTTTCTATGTAACAGAGACTCTGTCAGTGACCAATATGGGGACTGAGGTGATATTTTTAATTATATTCAACCAATCTCATTCTCCATGCTTACCTTCCCTGTTTGCCTACCTCCCACCAAAAAGGGCAAGGACATTTGAGGCAGTAAAGAAATAAAAAAAAAAAAAAACTTGCCAAAAAATAGGATAAGGAGAATGAGCTCAGTGAAACAAATTTTGGGGAGTATATTTATTGATTATGTTTTTGAAGGACTATCTGTTTCATTGTTTCTTAACTCATGAAAAGGATTCAGTGTTAAAAGTGAAAATCAAATAAAAGTTCTGAATGTATCTAATGTAAGTATAAATAAAATATAACACTATGTGATAATTAAGGTTGTCTATAAAAGAATCTCCTTTCAAACATAGTAAAAAAAAATGCCTTGACATTTATCAAACTGTTTTATATTACTCTACCTGTCATATTGTAAAGGTAATATTCCTCTGATACATTTTCATATTTTCATTTCTCTACAGATCATCACCCCCCAAACACTGATGTACAATAGTCTATCAATGCCAGAAGGATTATTCTCCCTTTGTTTTACATCCAGCAATCTTAGAAACAACATGGAGAAAGAGAGAGGAAGGAGGAGGCTTAATTATCACTATTAAATACTTAAGAAAGTTATTGAAATAATCAAAACTCTCATTGTGGTTTTAATATGAGTTCTGAAAAAATTTATTTTCCTTTTAAAGTTTGTTCTTAGTGACTAACACTATGAATGAATTCTGGTTCCCAAATTTCCATTCAGTTATAGTGAACTATTGTATCATTTGACCAACAACATGGTGATTCCCACTTTAGCGTCTCCTGCAGCTCAGAGGATTCTCTTAGGGAGTCAGATTAGTTGGGCTGCCTCTTAGTTTAAGGCCAGTAATGATTAACACCCCATTCTGTAAATTCAAATGTAACATCCAAACTTTTAGTGGTTAATTGGAGGCCATCACAGATGCAAAGAATTTTCTAAGGTGGAGAAGTGAATTACTTTCCTTCATAAACATTGGCATTCAACCACCATCATAAATATCCAGATAGTGAGTTTGTTTCTTTTCTTTGGTATAATTTGCAATTCAGTTAACAGTATGGTAAATATTTGAAACAATAGTGATTATCCTTGACTGGAAGAAAATATAAAAATATCACTTTAAGCAAGGCTACTCTAGAAAAATAAAAGTGAAATTAATGACCTTTGCCATTATTTCCCCCAATTTCCCACTCTGTGCCCTTCACTTGGACTCATTAGTCATTCTGCACTCATCTGAATACTTATTTCCTTGTAAAATTTCCCCCATATTTTTTTTTCTCCTACGAAGAGTAACAGCTAAAATCATTACCCTTCTTAATGGTAATATTATTTTAGCAGAGACCAATGGACTAAGCCCTCTTTCCTTACCTCATTCATCCTTAACTCATCCCTGCTCTTTAGACTGCATTCCTTAATAAAGTAGTAGCACGTTTGTTTTTGACCCAGGCTCTATTTCATATAAGATACAAGCTAAGGAAAAAAAATCTACTAATATTACTAATACTAATTACTATTACTAATATCCAGGAACAGTCAAGTTGATGCATAAAATTAACTGTTACATGCCCACCCCTTGTCAACTTGGTTTCCATATGCATCTCCATAATCCATACTTTGTTTCCCCCCAAAATACCATAAAAAGTTGATAATTCTGCCTAATAGGATACAACAATCTTGTATACAAGTGAAAATGTACCTACCCCTTCCCTAGGCAAGGAGGTAAATTCCTTGAGTCATATTTACTCGGTTAATATCCCTTAAATTAAATACAATGATGTAAAATTAAATGTTTTTTTATTTAAACAATTGTTATTTAAACATTTTAAACAATGTTAAATAAGATGATGTAAAGTCAATACATTGCATGTTACATGATAAGGTGATAAGAGGGGGAAGAAAACAAACATTTGTATACATACAGACATATACAATCATATTCATAAGAAAATAAGAAAGAAATACTCATGACAATTACAGAAAATTACTTCATTTCTGTAACTGGTCACCTTTTCATAGCTGGTATTTACAAATACACCAGGTAGATGGCTGAACACAAGGATAAATGATGTAGTAGCACCATATCACGATTCAGTGTTGATCTCTAGATTGAACATTCAGCAGTGATCATAGATAGGGCAGCCTTGGTGAATGAAAGTTCAAGTGTCTGAGCAAATGCATAAGTCCTATCCCTGTCACTATGGTAAGTTTGCTCATGAAACCATTGGGTAACATCATGGGTGGATAGAGAAAGAAGCTGAGTATTTGAGTAGTGGGTCATAGTATCCATTTGATTATTAAAATCTTCCTCTGCTAAAGTCATCTTTTGGTGATCATTCACTTGAGACACAAATATCTCCATTTTTTTTCATTCTTTCAGCTATATCACTCCACATACCTCTTTCTCCAATGCCCTCACCTTAACTTTACCAGTAATGGTCCCTGCAAATCCCTGACCATCCAGCTAACCCATTAGTCACAGTTCATGAGTCAGTATAAAATTGCACATCAGGACATTTCTCCTCCCAAGAAGAGTCAGCAACCAGGCGAATTGTATGGAATTTTTTCCATTTGGAGGATTTCCCTTTACCATTATCCTTCAGGGATGACCCAGAAAGGGACTGCAATTCTAAAGATGTCCACTTATGGTGGGTACCTGGATATCATGCAGAATGATCTGTAAACCAGGCCAGGGTCTTCTCGTCCTTTGTGAATTGGTCATAGGGAATTCCTCATGAGACCATAGATGTAGGCTGGGAGAGATAAGGTAGTGTAGAAGTAGGGACCATGAACATTTGGGCCAATTCTTTATGTGACTTGCCTGTGCCTTAAGAGCCTGCTGGGGCCTGATCACAAATATATGTTTTCCAATTGACAATGGAGTGCTGCTGTTCATGACAAAATCCATGGCTTGGTAAGTCAAATAATAGCCAGTACATGAGGAGTAGCTCACATGGCTTGGTATATTGGTGACCCATAATTAAAATTCAGTCTTAACTAAGGCCTAGTAGCAGGCCATGAGCTGTTCCTCAAGGGAGGGTAGTTAACTACAGAGGTCAGCAGGGTTTTGTTAGAAAACCTCAAGGGTCTGTGCTGTGAGTTACTTATTGGGGCCTTCCATAGGTTCCAAAAAAACAGCTCTATCTGTCACTGACACTTCAAGTGCTGCTGAATTTGGTGAATCATTTGGCCCAGGTGGTAGAGCAGCTTGATAGGCAGCCTGAAACTGTTGAATAGCCTTCTGTTTTTCTAGATTCCACTCAATACTAGTACTTTTTCAGGTCACTCAGTTAATGGGCTGGAGTCACAGATCCAAATAAGAATATGTTGCCTCCAAAATTCAAAGGGTCTCTACATTGTCTCTATTTTGGCGGTAGAAGGATCCAGGTAAAAGAACTCATCCCTTACCTTAGAAGGGATATCTTGACATGCACCACACTTCTGAACTTCTAGAAATTTTACTGAGTTAGAAGGACTCTGATGTTTTCTCATATTTAATTTCCACACTCTGACACATGAATGTCTTCTCTATAAGTCTAGAGTAGTTGCTACTACTTGATCAAAAGTTCCAGTCAGCATAATGTTATCAGTACAATGGACCAGTGATCTTCTGGAAAGGAATGGAGACCAAGATCCCTGCAAATCACATTATGGTGTGAATGTGGAGAGTTAAAATATTTCTTTTTAATTTAATATTTTTATTGAAATATAGTTGATTAATCATATTATGTTAGTTTCAGATATACGACACATTGATTCAATGTTTTGGCAGATTATACTCTATTATAGATTATTACAGGATAGTGACTAGAGTTCTCATCATGGCTCAATAGGTTAAGGACTCAACATCATCTCTGTGAGGATGCAGGTTCAATCCCAGGCCTGGCTCAGTGGGTTAAGGATCCAGGATTGCTGCAAGCTGCAGCATAGGTCACAGATGTGGCTCAGATCCAGTGTTGTTGTGGCTGTGGAATAGGCCACAGCTGCAACTTCAATTAGATATGTGACCCAGGAAATTCCATATGCTGTAGATGTGGCCACGAAAATTAAAAAAAAAGAAATAATAGCTCTAATATCCTGTGCTATACAGTGTATCCTAGTTGCTTATCTATTACTATTACTATTAATTACTATAAATTAATTTATTAATTATTTTTTTATTTTCATGGCTGCACCCGTGGCATATGGAAGTTCCCAAGCTTGGGGTTGAAAGGGAGTTGCAGCTTCAGCCTATGGCACAGCCATAGCAACACCAGATCAGAGCCACATCTGTGACATATGCTGAAGCTTGTGGCAATGCTGGATCCTTAAGCCACTGAGGGAGGCCAGGGATCTAACCTGCATCCTTTCAGAGACATTGTCCTGTCCTTGCCTGCTGAGCCACAGCGGGAAATCTGCTTATCTATTCTGTATATAGTAGTTTATATCTATCAATCCCAATCCCCTAATTTACTCATCCTCCCTTCCTACCCCTCTTTGGTAACCATGAGATTGTTTTCTATATCTGTGAGTCTGTTTCTGTTTCAGTTATACACTCATTTGTATTATGTTTTAAATTCATGTATAAGTGATATCATCCCATTCTCTGTCTGATTTATTTCACTAAGCATAATATTCTCTAGGTCCATCCACATTGCTACAAACAGAAGGTTTTCATTCATTTTTATGACTAAAATGACGTCTGTATATATAAACTACATCTTCTTAATCCAGTCATGTGTTGATGAATACCTGTGCTGCTTTCATGTATTGGCTAATGTAAACAGTGCTTCTATGAACTTTGGGGTGCATATAACTTTTCAAATTCATGTTTTGTTATTTCCAGATGTCTACTCACGATCAGAATTGCTGGATCATATAGTATTTCTATTCCAACCAACAGTGTTCAAAGGTTCCTTTTTCTCTGCATGCTCACCAACATGATAGTCATTCTGACAGATGTGAGGTGATATCTTGTTGTTTCGATTTACATTTCTCTAATAAAAAGCAATGTTGAGCATCTTTTCATGTGCTAGTTAGCTGCCTGCATGTCTTCTTTGGAAAAAATATCTATTCTGATCTTCCGCACATTTTTAATTTTTTTATATCAACTTGTATGAGCTGTTTGTACATCAACCTCTTTTGGTCACATCATTTACAAATATTTTCTCCCACTCAGTAGGTTGTATTTTCATTTTGTGGATGGATTCCTTTGCTGTGCAAAAGATTTTAAATCTAATTAGTTTCCATTTGTTTGTTTTTACTTTTATTTCTTTTATCTTAGGATACTAGTCCAAGAAAATATTTCCGTGGTTTATGTCAAAATGCATTGTGCATTTGTTCTCTTATAGAAGTTCTATGGTTTCAGGTCTTATATTTAGGTCTTTAAACAAATTTGAGTTTATTTTTACATACAATGTGAGAAGTTCTAATCTCCTAGTTGTTTGTTTGTTTGTTTGTTTTTCCTTTTTCATGCACCCACACTGCATATGGAAGTTCCTGGACCAGGGATCACATTTGAGCCAGAATTATGACCTAGCAACCTAGACCACAGTTTCTGCAACGCCAGATCATTAACCCACTACACTGGGTCAGGGATTGAACTTATGCCTCTACAGAGCAAGCCAGATCATTAACCCACTGTGCCACAGCAGGAACTCCCTAATATCCTTGTTTTACATGTAGCTGTCCAGATTTCCCAGCACCTTGTTGAAGAGACAGTCTTTTTTTCCATTGCATATTATTGCGTTTTTTGTTGTGCATTAACTGACCATTAACTGTGTGGATTTATTTCCAAGTTTTCTACCCTGCTCCTTTGATCTATGTGTCTGTTTTTGCTCTAGCACCATACTGTTTAGATTACTGTAGCTTTTTGTAGATTCTGAAGTCATGGAGTGTGATTTCTCTTTTTTCTTTTTTTGGAAGATTGTTTCGGCAATTCTGGGTCTTTTGAGGCTCCATGTGATTTAGAATTCTTTTTTTCATCTTCTGTGAAAAATGTGATGGGTATTTTGATAGAAATTGCATTAAATGTATAGGTCATCTTGGGTAGTATGACATTTTAACAATATTAGCTCTTCAAATCCAAGAGCACAGGATATCTTTCCATTTATTTGTATCATCTTCAACTTCCTTCACCATTGCTTCATATGTTTCAGAAAATAGGTCCTTAACATACTTGGTTTTGAGTTTATTCTTAAATATTTTATTATTTTTGATGCAATTTTATGTTTATTTTATTTTATTTTATTTTATTTTATTTTATTTTTGCTTTTTAGGACTGCCCCCGCAGCATTTGGAAGTTCCCAGGCTAGGAGTTGAATCAGAGCTGAACCTGCTGGCCTATGCCACAGTCACAGCAATGTAGAATCCGAGCTGCATCTGTGACCTACACCACAGCTCATGGCAATGCCAGATCCTTAACCCACTGAGCAAGGCCAGGGATTGAACCAGCATCCTCATGGATACTACTCAGGTTCTTTACCATTGAGCCACAGTAGGAACTTCTTGATGTGCAATTTTAAATGTGATGCTTTTTACTTTTCCATTTATGATATTTCATTATTAAAGTATTAGAAATACAATAGATTTCCATACATTTATCTTGTGTCCTATCATGCAAACTTGCTCGTTCATTCATTTGTTCTAATAGATTGTGGTTGGAGATTTAGGGTCTCTATATAAAGTATCATGTCCTCTTTGAATAATAACAGTTTTATCTATTCTCTTCCAATTTGGATATTTATTTATTTTACTTGCATGATTGCTGTGTCTAGGACTTCCAATACTATGTTAAAGAAAATTGGCAAGAATGTGCATTCTTGCCTTGTTTCTGAATTTAGAGGAAAGTCATTAAGCATTTCACAGATGATTGTGATGTTAGTTGTGGGTTTGTCATAAATGACCTTTATCATGTTGTGATATGTTCCTTCTATGACTACTTTTATGAGAGTTTTTATAATGAATGGATTTTGAATTTTATCAGATGTTTTTTCTGTGTCTATTGAGATGATCATGTGATGGTTTATCCTTCCAGTTGTTAATGTGGTGTGTCATATTGATTTGCAAATGTCAAAACATCCTTGTTTCTCTAGAGTAAATCCAACTTGATCATGATGTATGATCCTTTTTGTGTATTGTTGGATTCAATTGTCTAATATTTTGTTGCAGATTTTGCATGTATATTCATCAGTGTTATTGGCCTATAATATTTTTAACATCTTTCTAGTTTTGGTATCAGGGCAATAGATGTCTTGTAGAATAAATTTAATAGTGCTCCATCTCTTCAACTTTTTTCATTCAAATGAAACACAAAACTTTATTGATCACTCTCTGTACACCATGTCTGGCACTAAAAAGGATTCTTGTCCAGGAGATGTTAAAAAATTTTGATTTATATAATCATGAATACCTGATTTACCTGGATTTGTGTATTTGCTTTCTTATTTATGGTTGTTGTTGTTTTTACTTACTACCAGTGTAATATGAAGAAACAAATTGACCAAGATGCAAAAAGCTACTGTACCCTCACTGTATACACAATGCATAGAGTGTTGAGAGGGCATTCTCTTCAATTTTTTTGAAATAGTTTAAGAAGGATGGGTATTAGTTCTTTTTTATGTTTGGTAAATAGGCTTCCCCTATGAAGCTATCCAGTCCTGGACTTTTGCTTGATGTGAGATTTTTTAAATTACAAATTCAACTTCACTTCTAGTATTAAGTCTATTCAAATTGCCACTTCTTGATTTAGTTTTGGAAGATTGTATGTTTTTAGAAATATGTTCATCTCTTCTAGGTTGTCTACTTTGTTGGCATATACCTGGTTTTTGCTAGGGATTGTGTGAATTGGTAGATCATTAGGGTAGTACTAATATCTCAATAAAATCAAATATTCGTAACTGTGAACATAGGCTTTCTTTCCATATATTTAGGTCTCTAATTTTGTTAAACAGCATTTTATAGATTTCATAATACAGGTTTTCACCTCCTTTCCCTAGCTACTTTAGGTGCCATTGTATTAGGATTGCTTTTTTAATTCTTCTTTGGATTATTCATTGTTAGTGTTTAAAATACAGTAAGTTAAGAAGAGAAAGACAAATACCATATGATATCACTTATATTTGGAATCTAATATATGGCACAAATGAACATTGCCACAGAAAAGAAAATCATGGACTTGGAGAATAGACTTGTGGTTGCCAAGGGGGAAGGGGAGGGAGTGGGATGGATTGGGAACTAGGGGTTAATAGATTCAGACTATTGCCTTTGGAATGGATTTACAATGAGATCCTGCTGCGTAGCACTGAGAACTATGTCTAGTCACTTATGATGGAGCATGATAATGTGAGAAAAAAGAATGTACACATGTATGTGTAATTGGGTCACCATGCTGTACAGTAGAAATTTGAGAGAACACTGTAAACCAGCTATAATGAACAAGTAAAAATAATTATATATAAATAAATAAATAAATAATAAAATACAACTGATTTTGTGTGTTGAAGTAGAAAATAGAAAATTTACTGAATTTGTTTATTAGATCTAGCAGCTTTTGTGTGAAATATTTCAGATTTTTCCACATATAGAAAAGTGTCAAGTGAAAATAAGGATAGTTTTACTTCTTCCATTCCAACTTGGATGCCTTTTATTTACTTTTATTGTCTAATTTGTCTGGTTAGAATTTAAGGCGCAATTTTGGATAGCACAGCGGTAAAAGTGAGCATTCTTTTCTTGCTCCTAATGTTAGAAGGGAAGTTTTCATTTTTTTCACCATGAAGTATGATATTAGCTTTAGGATTTTCATAAATGCTCTTTCCTGTGTTACAGAAATACCCTTATATTCCTAGTGTTATGAGTATTTATACCATGATAGGTATTCTATTTAGTCAAATAAATGCTTATTCTGCATAAATTTAGATAATCATGTGTGTTTTTCCCTTGGTCTCTTGTGTATTCTATTACATGTATTTCTTATGTTGAATTGCCCTTGCATGTCTGGGATTAATACCATTTTTCAGGATGTATAATCCTTTTAATATGCTGTTATTAATATGCTTTTAAAATGCTTTTAAAATGTTGGATTTAGATTTTTATTATTTCATTGAGGATTATCACATCTCTATTCATAAGGGATATTGTTTCTTATTTTCTTTTCTTGTAGCTCCTTTATCTGGATTTGTTATCATGGGAATGCTGGCCTTATAGAATGAGTTAGGCAAAGTTATATCCTCTTCAATTTCTTGGAAAAGTTTGAGAAGGTAGAATTCATTAGTTAGACCATTTAGTACTGGACTTTTTTTAATTGGAAGAATTTTGATTACTAACTATATATTTACTTCTTATGGTACTATTGAGATTTTTTATCCTTTCCTCAGTCATTTAGGAATTTACTTATTTCATATAACTTATATAATTTGTTGACATAGTTGTTTATAGTACATTCTTATGAACTTTGCTATTTCTGTAATGTTGGCAGGAATGCACCAACTTACATTTACAGAATTATTTATTTTCATCTTCTCTCCCTTTTTATTGTCAGTCTAGCTAAAAGTTTGTTGATTTTGTAGATGTCTTTGAAGAGATGACTTTGAAGTAAAAGAAGCTTTATTCCCTTTATTTTTCCATTCTCTATTTTATTTAACTCTGTTCTAATCTTTATTATTTTTTTCTGCTAACTTTGGGTTTAGTTTGCTCATCTTCTTCTAGTTCCTTAAGGTGTAAAGCTAAGTTATTAATATGAATTCTTTTTTTCTTTATAATTAGACATTTACAGCTATATATTTCACTCTGAATATTATCTTCACTTCATCCAATAAGTTTTGATATACTGTGTTTTTATTTTCAATCATCTCTAAGTATTTTCAAGTTGGCATCGTGATTCCTTCTTTCATCCATGGATTTTATAAGTGTATTGTTTAATTTCCACAAATTTTTTAATTGTACAGTTTTCCTTTGTTTTTGATATCAAGCTTCATTCCATCATGGTTTGAGAAGGCACTTTGTATGATTTAATTGTTGTAAAATTTCTTGTAACTTGTTTTGTAGCTGATCTCATGGTCAGTCTATCCTGGATAATGTTCCATGTGCATTTGAGAAGAATGTGCATTGTTCTGTCATTGGGTTCTATATATGCCTAAGTCTAGTTGATTTATAGTGTTGTTTAAATACTTTATTTTCTTATTTATTTGCTATCTTATTTATTCACTGTCACCCTAACCCAAACCCGAACCCTAACCCTTTTGTATCCACTATTAAAAAGGGGAGGTTGAAGTCTCCTACTATTACTATAGAGGCATAGCAAAGCCAGGTAAAGATGCTATAAATAAGTGAATAAAACTGCAGACAATATGCATTGTGAATATACATGGAACATCTTCAATAAAATACTAGCAAGTCAAATATAGCAGCAATAAAAAGGATTATACACAGTGACCAAGTGGGATATTTTTTCTCAGGAATGAAAGATTGTTTTGACATATAAAAATTGATCAGAGTAACACATCAAATTAATTAGATAAATGGAAAAAACACTTGAGGTCATTTCAATAGATACAGAAAAAGTAGTTAACATAATCCAACAAATTTTCATGATTAAATACAATTCAGCAAACAAAATTTAAAGGAATTCTCTCCTCTGGTGAAAAACACACAGATATGTCTTTCCATCTATTTGTGTCATCTTTGATTTCTTTGATTAGTGTCAAATAGTTTTCAGAGTACAGGTCTTTTGTCTTTTTAGGTAGGTTTATTCCCACGTATTTTATTCTTTTGAATGCCATGGTAAACGGGATTGCTTCCCTAATTTCCCTTTCTTATCTTTCATTGTTAGTATATAGAAATGCAGCCAATTTCTGTGTATTAATTTTGTATCCTGTGACCTCGCCAAATTCATGGATGAGCTCTGACAGTTTTCTGGTAGAGTCTTTAGGATTGTCTAGGTATAGTATCAGGTAATCTACAAAAAATGATAGTTTTACTTCTTCCAGAAAGACATGCCAGGCTCTTGGATTGGAAGAGTCAATATTATCAAAATGACTATACTACCCAAGGCAATCTACAGATTCAATTCAATCCCTATCAAATTACCAAGGACATTTTGCACAGAACTCGAACAGAATATTTTCAAGTTTGTTTAGAAGCACAAAAGACCCAGAATATCCAAAGACATCCTGAAAAAGAAAAATGGAGCTGGAGAAATCAGGCTCCCAGACTTCAGGCTATACTACGAAGTAACAATCATCAAAACCATATGGTACTGGCACAAAGACAGAAATATAGATCAGTGGAACAGGATAGAAGGCCCATAATTAACACCACACACCTGCAGAAATTAATCTATGACAGAGGGGGCAAGAAGATACAATGGAGAAAAGACAACCTGTTCAATAAGTGGTGCTAGGAAAACTGGACTGCCCCATGGAAAAGAATGAAATTAGAACACTCCCTAACACCATACACAAAAATAACATCAAAATGGATCAAAGACCTAGATATAATACCAGATACTATAAAACTCTTTGAGGAAAACATAGGTCAAACACTCTCTGACATAAATGACAGCAACATCTTCTCAGACCCACCTCTTAGATTAATGGCAGTAAAGGCAAAAATAAACAAATGGGACTTAATTAAACTTAAAAGTTTCCGTACAGCAAAGGAAACCCTAAACAAAATGAAAAGACAACCCACAGAATGGGAGAAAATCTTTGCAATTGACTTGACTGACAAGGGATTCATCTCCAAAATTTATAAGCACCTTCTACAGCTCAATAGCAAAACAACAACAACAACAACAACAACAAGAACAACAACCCCATCAAAAAATGGGCCAAAGATCTAAACAGACAATTCTCAAAAGAAGACATATGGATGGCCAAAAAACACGTGAAAAGATGTTCAACATCAGTCATTATCAGAGAAATGCAAATCAAAACCACTATGAGGTACCACCTTACACCGGTCAGAATGGCCATCAACAGAAAGTCTACAAACATGGATGGAACTAGAGACTCTCATCCTGAGTGAAGTAAGTCAGAAAGAGAAAGACAAATACCATATGATATCACTTATATCTGGAATATAATATACAGCACAAAGGAAACTTTCCATAGAAAAGAAAACCATGGACTTGGAGAATAGAATTGTGGTTGCCAATGGGGAAGGAAAGGGACTGGGAGGGACTGGGAGATTGGGGTAAATAGACACAGAATGTTGCCTTTGGGATGGATTAGCATTGGGATCCTGCTATGTAGTACTGGGAACTCTGTCTAGTCACTTATGATGGAACATGTAATGTGAGAAAAAAGAATGTATACATTTAAATGTAACTGGCTCACCATTGATGTACAGTAGAAAAAATATGTATATGTACATAAAGGATAAAAAAATAATCTATGAAAAAAAAAGTCTACAAACAGTAAGTGCTGGAGAGGGTGTGGAGAAAAAGGAACACTAGGACACTCTTGGTGGGATTGTAAATTGGTGCAGCCACTGTGGAAAACAGTGTGGAGATTCCTCTGAAAACTAAACATAGAACTACCATTTGATCCAGCAATCCCACTCCTGGGCATCTACCCAGAGAAAACCATGGCTCTCAAAGACACATGTACTCCGATGTTCATTGCAGCACTATTTACAATAGCCAAGACATGGAAACAACCTAAATGCCCATCGACAGAGGAGTGGATCAAGAAGAAGTGGTACATATACACACTGGAATATGACTCAACCATTAAAAGGAATGAAATACCGGCATTTTTAGCAACATGGATGGACCTAGAAATTATCATGCTAAGTGAAGTCAGGCAGACAATGAGACACCAACATCAAATGCTATCACTTACATGTGGAATCTGAAAGAAGGACAGAATGAGCTTCTTTGCAGAATAGATGCTGACTCACAGACTTTGAAAAGCTTATGGTTTACAAAGGAGAAAGTTTGGGGGGTGAGGGGATGCTGGGTGTTTGGGATGGAAATGTTATACAATTGGGTTGTTATGATCATCGTACAACTATAAATGTAATAAATTCATTGAGTAATATTTAAAAAAAACCCACAGATAGCATCATACTTGATGGTGAAAATCAAAACTTTTCTCCCCTAAATCAGACATAATATAATGTCCTTTCAAGCTACTTTTATTCAAAACTGTACTGGTATTTCTAGCCAGGAAAATTAGAAATAAAAAAGAAATAAATTCATCCATATTAGGAAAAAAGGGCATAAACCAACCTCTAGTTGCAAATATCATTATCTTATATGTCGAAAAATGTATGAAATTCATAGGTGAAAACTGTTACAGCTACTAAATGAGATCATTAAAATTATCTATCTATCTATCTATCTATCATCTATATATCATATATATTTTTATATATACATGCATCATTGGAGTCAGAGTAGGAGAAGAGAGGGAGAGAGGGATCAACATTAAAAATATTATATTTCCATAAAGTATAAAAGAACAATCTGCAAATTAAATTGGTAATCAAGTACATTGTAAAAAGCATCAAAATAAATAAAACACTTAAAAATAAATTTAAGGAAGTTCAAGTCTTATATACCAAAACTATAAAACATTGTGGAAAGTAATTGGGAGTTCCTTTTGTGGCACAGCGGAAATGAATCTGACTAGTACCCATGAGGATGAGGGTTTGATCCCTGGCTTTGATTAGTGGGTTGGGGATTGGGTGTTGCTAAGAGCTTTGGTGTAGGTCACAGGCACAGCTGGATCCCAAGTTGCTGTGGCTGTGCTGTAGGCTGGCAGTTGTAGCTCTGATTTGCGCCTAGCCTGGGAACTTCCATATTCCACAGGTGCAGCCCTAAAAAGCAAAATAAATTATTAATTAATTAAAATTTCAAAAAAATAAAAGATATAAATAAATGGAAAGACATCCCAAGTTTCGGGATCAGAAAACATGAAGTTGTTAAAATGACAATACTTAACAAATTAATCTGTAGATTTAAAGCAATTCCTATCAAAATTCCAACTTATATTTTTAATCCAGAAATGGAACTTTTTATTTTAATAAACATATGTAAGTTCAATGGTCCTTGACTAGCCAAAGAAATCTTGAAAAAAGAACTAAGTTTGAGGATTCACATTTTCCTGCTTTTAAAACACTGAAAATCTATAGTAATTGATAGATTATGGTTCTGGCATAAAAACTGACATATAAACAAATAGAATAGAGAACATAGAAATCAACTCACATGAAACAGTCAACTAATCTTTTAAAAGGGTGGAAAGTATTCACAATGCATAAAGTATAGTCTTTCCAAAATAAATGGTAGTGTGAAAACTGAATACGCTCATGCAAAAAAAAAAAATGGGAATTTTGATTTGCACCATACACAAAAATCAACTCAAAATCAATTAGGTACTTATACATAAGAACTTGAACTGTAAAACTCTGAAGAAAATGTAGGTGTAAACTGTTGTGACCTTGGATTAGTCAACAGTTTCTTAAACTGGCACAAAAACAAGAAAAGAAAAATAGACAATTTGGACCTCAAAATTTTTATACATCAAAGGGAAAAGAATGAAAAGGAATGAAAAAAGCCTACAGCATTTATGGGACATCTATCTATCTATCTATCATCTATATATCATATATATTTTTATATATACATGCATCATTGGAGTCAGAGTAGGAGAAGAGAGGGAGAGAGAAATAGAAAGCTTTTTTATTTATTTTTAAAATGATTTTTATTTTTTCCATTATAGCTGATTTACAGTGTTCCATCAATTTTATACTGGACAGCAAGGTGACCCAGTCATATATATATATATATATATATATATATATATATATATATACACATTCTTTTTCTCACTTTAAAGAAATAATGGTTGAAATTTTCCTAAACAGTGGAAGAGAGTTGTACATCCAAATTCATGAAGCTAATAGTTCACTTCAAAATTTCTATCCAAAGTAATCTTTTCCAAGACACATTACAGTAGCATATGATTAAAATCATAGTAAAAAGGAATTTTAAAAGCAGTGGAGGAAAAAATATTCTCATACAAAGTAACCCCCATAAAGCTAACAATAGATTTCCCCAGCTGAATGAGGTAAGTCCTGAAAGAGAAACAGCCAACGAAGTAGAGTTTTCTCGGCAAAGTTTTTCTTTAGAAATGAAGGTGAGATAAAGACTCCCAGACAAACAAAACTGAGGAATTCTCCAATAGTCAGTGATGTTGAACATTTTTTCATGTGATTGCTGGCCATCTGTACATCTTTGGAAAAATGCTCACTCAGGTCTTTTGCCCATTTTTCAATTGGGTTGTTGGCTTTTTTGCTGTTGAGTTGTATAAATTGCTTAATATTCTAGAGATTAAGCCCTTGTCAGCTGCATCATGTGAAACTATTTTCTCCCATTCTGTAAGTTGTCTTTTTGTTTTTGTTATGGTTTCCTTTGCTGTGCAAAAGTGTGTCGGTTTGATCAGGTCCCATTGGTTTATGTTTGCCCTTATTTCTGTTGCTTTGGGAGACTGACCTGAGAAAATATTCATGAGGTTGATGTCTGAGAATGTTTTGCTCTTCCAGGAGTTTGTCTTGTATTTAAGTCTTTCAGCCATTTTGAGTTTATTTTTGTGTATGGCGGGAGGGTGTGTTCTAGTTTTATTGACTTGCATGCAGCTGTGCAAGTTTCCCAGAAATACTTACTGAAAAGTCTCTGTTTCCCATTTTATGCTCTTGCCTCCTTTGTCAAAGATTAATTGACCATAGGTATCTGGGTTTATTTCTGAGTTCTCTATTCTGTTCCATGTGTCTCTCTGTCTGTCTGTTTTGATACCAGTACCACACTGTCTTGATGACTGTGACTTTGTAATATTTCTTGAAGTCTGGGAGAGTTATGCCTCCTGCTTGGTTTTTGTTTCTCAGGATTGCTTTGGCAATTCTGGGTCTTTTGTCATTCCATATAAGTTTTTGGCTTGTTTGTTCTAGTTCTGCGAAAAATGTCATGGGTAATTTGTAGGGATTGCATTGAATCTGTAGATTGCTTTGGGTAGTATGGCCATTTTTACAATATTAATTTTATCAGCCCAGGAGCATGGAATATCTTTCCATTTCTTTGAATCCTCTTTAATTTCCTTGATCAATGTTTTATAGTTCTCAGCATAAAAGTCTTTCACCTTCTTGGTCAGGTGTATTCCCAGGTATTTGATTTTTGGGGGTGCAATTTCAAAAGGTTGTATTTTTGTATTCCTTTTCTAATATTTCATTGTTAGTATACAGAAATGCGACTGATTTCTGAATGGTAACCTTATATCCTGCTACTGTGCTGATTTTGTTAATCCTTTCAAGTAGTTTTGGGGTTGAGTCCTTAGGGTTTTCTATGTATAGTATCATGTCATCTGCATACAGTGACATTTTTATCTCTTCTCTTCCTATTTGGATGACTTTTATTTCTTTTGAGTTGTTGTATGAATTGTTTGTTTATTTTGAAGAGTAAGCCCCTCAATTGCATCGTTCACAACTATTTTCTCCCATTCTGTAAGTTGTCTTTTTGTTTTCTTTTTGGTTTCCTTTGCCGTGCAAAAGCTTGTCAGTTAGATTAAGTCCCATTGGTTTATTATGACCCAGCAATCCCACTCTTGGACATATATCCAGACAAATCTTTCCTTAAAAGAGACACATGCACCCACATGTTCATTGCAGCACTATTCACAATAGCCAAGACATGGAAGCAACCCAAATGTCCATTGACAGACAATTGGGTTAGGAAGATGTGGTATACATACACAATGGAATACTACTCAGCCATAAAAAAGAATGAAATAATGCCATTTGCAGCAATGTGAATGGAACTAGAGACTCTCATCCTGAGTGAAGTAGGTCAGAAAGCGAAAGACAAATACCATATGATATCACATATCTGGAATATAGTATGCAGCACAAATGAACCTTTCCACAGAAAAGAAAATCATGGACTTGGAGAACAGACTTGTGGTTTCCAAGGGGGAGGGGGAGGGAGTGGGGTGGTTGGGGAGCTTGGGGTTAATAGATACAGACTACCACTTTAGGAATGGATTAGCAATGTGATCCTGCTGTGTAACACTGAGAACTATGTCTAGTTACTTATGATGGAGCATGATAATGTGAGAAAATAGAACGTGTACATGTGTGTAACTGGATCACCATGCTGTACAGCATAAAAAATTGTATTGGGAAAATAACTATTAAAAAATAATAACAATAACAAAAAAATAAAACTGAGGGAATTCATCACCACTATTTCACAAGAAATGATGAAAGGTGTTCTTTAAGCTGAAACAAAAGGACACAATTAATAACATGAAAACATGAGAAGGTATATGACCTTGGTAAAGGTAAGCATATAGTCAGATTCAGAAATAAAAGGGAAACCATTACACTGATCATGCTTTATATTTGTAATGTGTTGTTGAATTCAGTTTGCCAGTTTTGGGAGGTGATTTTTGTATTGATGTTCATCAGGGATATTGTTGAAATTTTCTTTTATGTCATGCCCTTATGGCTTTGGTTTGAGAGTACTATTGGCCTTTTCAAATTAGTTTGGAAATATTTTATCCTTTTTAATCTTTTAATCCTTTGTGAAGGATTTGTGTTAATTTTTTGGGGGGGATAAAATTTACATATGAAGCCATCTAGTCCTGGAATTCTCTTTGTTGTAAGGTTTATTATTACTGCTTCAAACTCCTTAATCATTGTTGAACATTTCTATTTCTTCATGATTCAATTTTGATAGGTTGTATGTTTCTAGGAAATTATTCTTTTCTTTTATGTTATCAATCTTGGTATATAATTGATGATAGTAGTCTTTATGATTCTTTGTATATCTGATATTATTTGCAACATCTCTTTTATTTATAGTTTATTCGTTTTAGTTTTTTCTTCATTAGTCTAGTTAAGATTTATCAATTTTGTTTATTTTTTTAAAAAACTTAATTCTATTGATTTTTTCTATTGTTTTATATTTTGTATTTTTAATTTCTGCCATAGACCTTGCTATTTCTTTTCTTCTGCTAAGTTTGTTTTTCTTCTAATTTCTTTTTTTTTTTTTAGGGTAAGACTTTCTTTTTTTTTATTTATTTTCCCACTGTACAGCGAGGGGATCAAGTTATCCTTACATGTATACATTACAATTACATTTTTTCCCCCACCCTTTCTTCTGTTGCAACATGAGTGTCTGGACATAGTTCTCAATGCTACTCAGCAGGATCTCCTTGTAAATCTATTCTAAGTTGTGTCTGATAAGCCCAAGCTCCCCACCCCTCCCACTCCCTCCCCCTCCCATCAGGCAGCCACAAGTCTCTTCTCCAAGTCCATGATTTTCTTTTCTGAGGAGATGTTCATTTGTGCTGGATATTAGATTCCAGTTATAAGTGATATCATATGGTATTTGTCTTTGTCTTTCTGGCTCATTTCACTCAGGATGAGAGTCTCTAGTTCCATCCATGTTGCTGCAAATGGCATTATGTCATTCCTTTTTATGGCTGAGTAGTATTCCATTGTGTATATATACCACCTCTTCCCAATCCAATCATCTGTCGATGGACATTTGGGTTGTTCCCATGTCCTGGCTATTGTGAACAGTGCTGCAATGAACATGCGGGTGCATGTGTCTCTTTTAAGTAGAGTTTTGTCCGGATAGATGCCCAAGAGTGGGATTGTGGGGTCATATGGAAGTTCTATGTATAGATTTCTAAGGTATCTCCAAACTGTTCTCCATAGTGGCTGTACCAGTTGACATTCCCACCAACAGTGCAGGAGGGTTCCCTTTTCTCCACAGCCCCTCCAGCACTTGTTATTTGTGGATTTATTAATGAGGGCCATTCTGACTGGTGTGAGGTGATATCTCATGGTAGTTTGGATTTGCATTTCTCTTATAATCAGCGATGTTGAGCATTTTTTCATGTGTTTGGTGGCCATCTGTATATCTTCTTTGGAGAACAGTCTATTCAGGTCTTTTGCCCATTTTTCCATTGATTGATTGGCTTTTTTGCTGTTGGGTTGTATAAGTTGTTTATATATTCTAGAGATTAAGCCCTTGTCGGTTGCATCATTTGAAACTGTTTTCTCCCATTCTGAAAGTTGTCTTTTTGTTTTCTTTTGGGTTTCCTTTGCTGTGCAAAATCTCGTCAGTTCGATTAGGTCCCATGGGTTTATTTTTGCTCTGATTTCTATTGCTTTGGGAGAGTGACCTGAGAAGATATTCATGATGTTGAAGTCAGAGAGTGTTTTGCCTATGTTTTCTTCTAGGAGATGGATGGTGTCCTGTCGTATATTTAAGTCTTTCAGCCATTTGGAGTTTATTTTTGTGCATGGTGTGAGGGTGTGTTCTAGTTTCATTGCTTTGCATGCAGCTGTCCAGGTTTCCCAGCAATGCTTGCTGAATAGACTTTCTTCTTCCCATTTGATGTTCTTGCCTCCCTTGTCAAAGATTAATGGACCATAGGTGTCAGGGTTTATTTCCGGATTCTCTCTTCTGTTCCATTGGTTTGTCTGTCTGTTTTGATACCAGTACCACACTGTTTTGATGACTGTGGCTTTGTAGTATTTCTTGAAGTCTGGGAGAGTTATGCCTCCTGCTTGGTTTTTGTTTCCCAGGATTGCTTTGGCAATTCTGGGTCTTTTGTTGTTCCAAATTTCTTGATGTGTAAAGTTAGGTTGTTTGAGGTCTTTTTTTTTTTCTTAATACAGGTGTTTATCACTATAAACTTCCCTCTTAAAACTAATTGCTTTTTCTATATCACATAAGTTTTGGTATGTTTTATTTCCTTTTACATTTGTCTCAAGATAATTTTTTATTTTCCTTTGATGTTTTTCTTTGACCCCTATTTAAGTTCAGAACTATGTTGTCTAATTTCCACATTTGCGAATTTTTTAATTTTCTCCTGTAATTGCGTTTTGGTTTCATTCTGTTCTGTTTGGATAAGATAAATTGATATGATTTTAATTTTCTTAAGTTTGTTAGAACTCATTTTATGGCTTAACATATAATCTAAGCAAATGAATGCTCTTGAGAAAAAACTGTGTTTGGCTGCTGTTGGGTGGAATGTTCTGTATATGTCTGTTAGGTTCATTTGATACACAATGTTATACAAGTTAGTGAACTTCCTTATTGATTTTCTGTCCATATGATCTATACATTAATAAAAGTGTGGTATTGAAGTACCTACTAGTATTGTATTGTTCCCTATTTTTCCCCTTCAACTATATTAATATTTGCTTTATATATTAAGATGCTCCAATGTTGGGCTAGGGATTGAACATACACCACAGCAGTGACCTGAGCCACTCCAGCGACAATGCCAGATCATTAACCCACTGTGCCATAAGGGAACATGATGAGTTGACTTCTTTGTTATTATCTAGTGACTTTTTTCTCATGACAGGCTTTACATTAATATTTATTTTGTATAGCATAAGCATAGCTACCATTTATCCCTTTTGGTTACCATTTACACATAAAATCTTTTCCTAGTTCTTTATTTAGGTGTACCATTAAAGCTAAAGTGAGTCTCTTGTAGGCAGCACATTGTTGAACCTTTTTAAAAATTATATTTGATATCTTTTGATTGAAATTTGATCAATTTACATTTGAGTAATTATTAAGAGGTAAGCACTTACTATCACCATTTTACTAATTGTAGCTCTTCTGTTCTTTTCTTCTCTTGCTGTCTTCTTTTGAGATTTATTTTTTGTTTGTTTGTTTATTTTGTTTTGAAGTGGTATGCAATCTTATGGTTACCACAGAGGATGGGAATAACATCCCACATACTACTGCACTACTAACATACCATACACACACTACTATATAAAATAGATGATTGGTTGGTTCCTTTCTCTGTATCTTTTGTTTATCTTCTAGAGGACTTTTATTTCTGGTTACCATATATAAAACAGCTGATAATTATAACAATCTCTTTTAAACTGCTACCTTATCTTCAATCCCATACAAAAACTCCACAATTTTACTTCTCCCTTCCTTTACTTTTTACGTTATTGACATAAGAATTTCTATCTTTTCATATTGTGTATCCATTATATCTGATTATTTTGTCCTTTAACTTTTATGCTAGAGCTAAACAGGATTTACACTCTGCCAGTTCATTAGTATGGTATTCCGAATTTGTCTATATACTTACCTTTAACTTTTATGCTAGAGCTAAACAGGATTTACACTCTGCCAGTTCATTAGTATGGTATTCTGAATTTGTCTATACACTTACCTTTACCAGTGATTTTATATTTTCAGAGGTTTTCATGTTGGATACTTAACATCTGTTCATTTCAACTTGAATTTAGCATTTCCTTTAAGTAAAAAATAGTAGTGGTGAACTCTCTCAGCTTTTGTCTGGTAATGTTCTTTCAGCACTTGGAATGTATGATCCAACTTCCTACTGGCCTATAAGATTTCTGCTCAGAAAACCGCCAATGGACTTATACATGGGTTCCTTTGCACATAATGAGTAGATTTCTCTTACTGCTTTCAAACTTCTCTCTTTGTCTTTGGATTTTGGCAATTTGATTATAATGTGTCTTGGAATAATCTTTTTTTTTTTTTGGCCATACCCATGGCATGTGGAAGTTTCCAGCTCAGGCATCAAACTCATGCCAAGGCAGCAACCCAAACCACTACAGTGGCAATGCCAAATCCCCAACCCACTGTGCCACAAGAGAACTCCAGAGTAATCTTTGCATTGATCTTTCTTGAGGTCTTTTAAGCTCCAGGTATCTAAATTTCCATGTGCCTCCCAATATTTATAAAACAGAAACAAGCTCACAGATTTCAAAAGCAATCTTTTGGTTAAACATAGGGGAAGCCATGAGGAGGAATTGGGAGGACAGAAATAACATACACACAGTACTATATAAAATAGATGATTAAGGAGTTCCTGGGGTTTTTTGTTTGTTTGTTTACTTGTTTTTTGTCTTTTATAGGGCTGTACTCATGGCATACGGAATTTCCCAGGCGAGAGGTCGTACCTGAGCTGTAGCTGCTGGCCTACTCTATAGCCACAGCAATGCAGGATACAAGCCATTTCTTCAACTTACACCACAGCTCAAGGCAACACTGGATCCTTAAGCCACTAAGCAAGTGCAGGGATTGAACTTGCACCCACATGGATTCTATCAGGTTCATTACTACTGAGCCATGATAGGAACGGCAAGGAGTTCCTGTTGCGGCTCAGTGGGTTAAGAACCTGACAAAGTGTCCATGAGTATGTGGGTTTGATCCCTGGCCTCACTCAGTGGGTTAAGGATTCAGCATTGCTGCAGGCTATGGCATAGGCCATAGATGCAGCTTGGACCCATTGTTGCTGTGTCTGTTGTGTAGGCCTGCAGCTGCAGTTCTGATTTGACTCCTAGCCCAAGAACTTCCATATGCCACAGGTGCAGCTGTAAAAAAATAAAATAATGTCGATAGATGATCAACAAGAACCTACTGTATAGCTCAATGAGATCTATTCAATAGTTTGCAATAACTTATATGGGAATAAAGAATATTTGATTCACTTTGCATCAACAACTGGGACTGAGGTTTTCAGGCTTTTTACGAGGGTTATAGACATACATGCCATCTGGCAGGTTCCTGGCAAGTAGGACCCCTGGACTGAGACTAAGAGGGACTGAATCTAGGTCACAAGTTTGTTTCAGGATCTACAATCAAACCAAGGTCAGTAGGCCTATCTGCAATAGCATGGATGAATATGCCTCATACTAGATCCCTGAATGGGTAGGACACTCCCAGAATATAGCTGAGTGGGGCTGGAGCTAAGACACAGGGCCACTTCCTGATATTCAGTGAGACAAAGGTTGATATTCCTGTTTCTAGGATCACAAATGTGCATGTCCCTTCCTGGGCCCCAGAGCAGACAGAGTAACTCTGGACCATGGCTGAGAGGAGCTGTAGACAAGTCATAGGTCACTTCATTGTCTACAGCCAGGACTGAATTCAGTCAGCATGTTACCTGAGGCATGAGTAGTTATGGCTACTCCCAGGGCCCTTGGCAGATTGTGATGTTGGCAAGATCAAGGCCAAATGACCCTATAACTAAGTTCAGAGATTTTTTTGTGTGTGTGTCTTTATCTGTGATTACAGTCAAAGAACCTGCCACCTGGCCATCAACCTGCTTTCTAAAATGGTTCAGTTTAGTCTTGGGCTTAATCAATGTTTTATTACCTCCTTCACAGATCCCCAATTTCCCACAAGGACACTTTTGTCTATGGATTTTTGGAAAATTACTGTTCCTCTCAGAGGGAATGAGTTAGGGAACCTACTCTTCTCTCATCTTCTTATAGGTTTCAAGTCCCCTTCAAGGAAGGTAAACCCAAAAGCCTCTGGCCATGTGTTATTGCAATGCCCCCTCCCCCACCTTGAAGAGCCTAGTAGAGAAGGATTGTCACCCATTCCTCACCCCCCATATGACCTGTTGCCGATGCAAGTAAGGTATCCTGCCCCAAATCAATCAGAAGATCGAATATGCTCCATACAGAGATCAAACAACACTCAGCACCTACCCATGGCATAGGGGGCTGGGGCAGGAGAAATTGGGCCCCAACTCAGGTCCCATGGGGATATAAAAACAACCGCGAAGGGAACTGGGCCTTTCTTTTAACCTGTGCACGTGCGTGGGTTGGGGTGAGCTCTCATTCTCTGAAAATGTACTTTCACTTTAATAAATTTGTAACACACCAGACTTCCTGCCTCTACTATCTCTATCCTGCAGTTTCAGCACTTCCCAAATGCCTGCTGTCGCATACATGGCTCAGATCTGACGTTGTGGCTGTGGCATAGGCCAGCAGCTATAGCTCAGATTAGACCCCTGGCCAGGGAACTTCCATATGCCATGGGTACAGTCCCAAAAAGACAAAAAAAAAAATAGCACCTCTGAACCATGGACTACAATGTGGTCATTATTTATGTGAATTATATTATGAATTATGTTATGTTTTGTGAATTAAAGAGGTTCCAAAATATTATGTACAAGAAGACTTCTGATTTCTGTGCTTAGAAGAGCTTAGAAGAGCTCTTAAAGATCTCAGAAGTTGTCACTATCATCACCACAATAAGAAAAAAAGAAAAAGAAAAAGAAAAAGAAGAAAAAAGAGGAACTGAAAAACAACACTTCTTGTATCCATCAGAGAATTGAGATTAGAGGGCAAACAACTTTCAGGAAAACTGGAGAGGTGGATGCTGACAATCACAGATTACCAAGTACCAGAAGTCTTCCACTAGATCCAATACAGGTTGGAAGATTAAACCCTAATGGATGTATTTCTGGAGGTTGAGGGTTGATTAGATTGAGAGTTAAAAACTTGGTGTGACTAGTGTTAGTGCAGCTCCCCAAACTTTGGAAGTTTTCTCTCTAGGAGCCCCAATGAGTCCTCAGGGTGAAGAATGGAGAAAAATCTTCTCATGCTTCTGTCACAAGGAGGAGAAAAAAATACCATTTTGAAAAGTACCCAGAGCATTTTCTTCTCCTTAACCACAGCTCATCCTCAAAAAATACCAAAAACCAATAAACAAAACAAAAGCAAAATTTTTCATCAGATACTAAACCACTTATTTTTTACCAGAGCCTAACTGACCTCAGGAAAGGGAAATACCTAAATTCTAGCCCCTCTAATTGCCCTAGTTCACTTAAGGGGGGGGGGAAATCAAACAGGTACTTATGAACGTCACATTGCAGGGGCACATTTTCCTATATGACTGAGACCTAATTATAGTAGTATAGAATATTTCCTCTCCCTCACACCTTACCACCATGTTAATATGGTTCTTTTATAATAATAGTGGATTACAATTTAAGGTACTGCAAGGATAAGACCCTCTTTAAAAAGAAGTCTCTAGGGGAACCCAAAGAAAATAGAAGAAACAAAAACAAGGACACTTACAATTTCAGCTACAGCAGATAGTAAACACAGACTATCTCCCAGCCAGATAAACATAAAACCTTGTATTAAAGTTTATTTACCTCTGTTCCTTTTACCCAATACATTACATTCAAGTTTCAACCAAAAAATTGCAAGGCAGGATAAAAGGCAAAAACACAGTTTGAAAAGACAAAACAAATACAGAATTAGATTAAGATATGGCAGAGACTTTGGAATTATCAACTGGATTTGAAAATAATTATGATAAATATGCTAAGAACTCTAACAGATAAAATGAACAACATAGAAGAACACATGGATGATGTAAATAGACAGATTAAAGTGATAAGAAAGAATCAAAAGTATATGCTATAAATCAACAACACTAAAAAAAGAAGTGAAGAATGTCTTCGGTGGGCTCATCAGTAGAGTGGACATGGCCAAGGAAAGAATCAGTGAGCTTGAAGATGTGTCCATGGGTACATCCAAAACTGAAATGAAAAGAGAAAAGAAATGATCTAACAGATAAAAGATAGCCAATTATTCAATAATAACAACAGTGTATTTAATGATTATAATTTATGGATAAAGGAAAAGAATAAAATACTATAAGAGATGGGAGGGAAAATTTGGGAATACGCTGTTACAAGGTACTTACACTACCAATGAAGAGGTATAATGTTATTTTAAAGTGGACATAGATTAGTTGTAAATGTGTAACGCAAACTTTAGGGCATCCACTTAGAATTTATTAAAATAAGCTTATTTGAAATGCTAAGAAGATGAAAACGGAATCATATAAAATGCTCAATTAAAGTGAAAGAAAGCTGAAAAAAGTAGAAGACAAAATGAGAATAAAATAACAAGGGAAGTGGATTGAAATTAGTTAAAATGTAGTAGATTAACAAACAATATTAATAATTACTTTAAATGTGAATGGTCTAAATGCACCAATTAAAAAACAGAAATTGTTACAGTGAATAATAAAACCCAACTATGTGTTGAATTAAAAATAGCATGTACAATATGATTCCAATTTTTAAAAGCTCTAGACGCATTTTTCTACTTTTATCCTGATAATAAATAGAAGCAAGATGAAAAGATAAAAAGTTATTGGTGATTACATGTCAGTGGTTAAAATTAATAGGTAGAATTTTTAAATTTCCCTTTTTACATGTTTTCAAAATAATTTACAATGAGATTATATTATCTTATTAATAAAAAAATAAATTTTATGAAAATAAAAATGGAATTGGGAATGTTTGTGCATTTCATAAATTGGTGTCTAACATTTATAGACAAAGCTACCTATGAATTTGTCAGGATCCAAGTAAAGTAATAAAATATGGTCGATCCTAGTTCTAGATATTCTTAACACAAGGGTTAATATATTTTTTTTTAAATAAACACCTATAATTCATTCCTTAATCATTGGAGCATGGTTAGAAACTCAGAAAAAGAAAGAAATCAACTGTATATACAATACCTCTTCTAACCTTATAGTGTACTACTTACTAATTTAGAGATTTGTATGTGTGTATGTGGTTCTGGTGGTTATTGTAACCATAATTTTGTAATTTGATTTTTTGTTAATTTATATATTGAGATAATCTTAAGCTTAGTTATATAGACATAATATTCATGGCTACAGAGAAGTTTCCTAAATGGAGGTGCCATAAATTATTTAAGTAATACTTATTTTGGGGCATTTATTTAAGGTTTATTTCATTTTCTCTTGATACCAAAAAATGTTACTGTGAAAAAATATTGCATATTTATTTTTATGTAGCTATGGCAAGAATTTTAGAGAAAAATTTATAAAAGAGAATTACCAAGTCAAAGGGTATGTACATTTTTTGTCTTTTTGGTTGATAATTGGTGCACCAGCAGCATATGGAGTTTCCCAAGCCAGGGGTCGAATTGCAGCTGTAGCTGCCAGCCTATACCATAGCCACAGCAATGCCAGGCCTGAGCCACATCTGCAACCTACACCAAAGCTCAGGGCATTGCTGGATCCTTAACCCACTGGGCAAGGCCAGGGATTGAACCTGTGTCCTCATGGATCACGACAGGAATTCCAAAGCTTTTAAAACATATATCCTCCAAAAAGTTTAACAATAAACACTATCTACTGCAATATTTTAATAATTCCAGACAGAATTCCAAAGCTTTTAACACATATTGATAAAGTATCCTCCAAAAAGTTTAGCAATAAACACTATCTACTGCAATATTTTAATAATTCCAGACAGAATTCCAAAGCTTTTAACACATATTGATAAAGTATCCTCCAAAAAGTTTAGCAATAAACACTATCTACTGCAATATTTTAATAACTTTTTAAACCTCTTCATCAATACTAGATATTATTATTTCCTATTTGCTAATATTATAAGTTATAGAGCATTCTTATTTTAATATACATTTTATTAGAAGACATGTTGGCATGTTTCACATTTGAATCTTCTAATAAATTGATTAATCTGTCCATTTTTATTTGACTTTTTCTTATTGATTGTCAATAACTCTTTATATACTAAAGTTATTAACCTCTTGTCAGTCTGTATTGCAGACTGTTAGTTTTCTTTAACTTTTATTTTTTAGTATGTTTAATATGCAGGTAGAGTTGATAGCTAAGAGTCAAATCCATCAGTCTTTTCCTTTACGATTTCTACCTCAGGAGTTATGCTTAGGGAGGCTTTCTTTACAACACAATGTAGATATTAATCTGTATTAGTTTCATTCCTTTTATGATTTCTTTAAAAAATGAGACTTTTAAATTTATCAGTCATTACATTTGCAAATTTCATGTGGGCACATTTGAACATACATCTTGTAATGAAACAAATGACTTAAGGATAATGTTTTTATTAGTATATATTTTTAATATTCTACAACTACAAGCACAAAATTTTGAATAGATACAGATATACATGTTTATTTGTATGTATATATAGGCAAATCAGCTCTTTTTTTTCCTTTCCTTTATAAGCACCTCCATTTTCCATATAAGGATATGTGCATATACATGCTAATGACATGTGTCTTTACCAGGTAACTGATGCTTAGCCATAATTTTTCACTTGTCATCATGGCTATATCCTAAAACATTTTACAGTGGTGGCTTTTCAAAACATTTCTGGATTTACACATTCAATGTGGCATTAATCCACTTACATACATTTGGGGACTGTTAATGTAAAATCATAGTAACAATTTTATATATATTGTTATATTCCATATAGCTAAAATAAACCATGTAATGGGAAGGTATACTCTTGTTAGGTGTTATACATCTTCTATACCTATTATCAATCAAAATTTCCTTTAGTAACTACTTTAAATAACCAAGAAGCTCGTCCTGATGTTGCTGATAATGATGACTTTTAGCCATTTAGTTAGAGAAAACTAAAATTAAATAGATGCTCATGGCTTTTAATCTTTATATAACTGGAGCCATTTTAATTTTCAAAGTGGAATCACTTAGCACTGGATAAAACTGATGTGCTGTGTCATCAGTTTTTCACTGGAGATTGCTGTTCTCCAAAGAAACTCTTGTTTTGTTTGTTTGTTTGTTTGGAAAAACAAATGTAAATGCAATCAATAGAAATCTATTGCTGCAACTTGTCATTAAGCATTGTGAGACAGGCCATGTTACAAATGAATATTTTAAACATTAAATTGCATAATAAGTAATTCTGTGAAGATTGCTATTGGATTTATGCTTTTATGGTTTGAAAGTTGCCGCACTGCCTTAGGCCTCTACAAATGATCATCTCTCTGGATATAAAGTGTTTATCCAAAGTCATGGATAAACACTTTATGTTTTTCTATATCTATCATTGTGGGCTCCCTCAGATATAGGGTACCTCACCATGAGAGGAAATCCCACTTGGAAACATTACTATTATGGAGCTCTTTGGCATTCTTGAACTGGAAATATTATTCATCATGTAAGGATGTTTTATGGTAGCCTGAATCACATGGGAATTACATGAAGGCAAAGTTTGGGTTTTTATTAATTAATTTGAATGTCAGTTTTAGGAACCAGTGGTTGCTATCTGTTAATCCTAATTTGCTCATATTGAATGTATGAAAAAACTGAGCAAAACAAAGTGTTAGTTACAAACCATTTGATCAGAAAAGGCTGAGTTATTTGTGCTTCATATCCTGGCCTGTCAATATTTATCAGTAGTATGCTAATAAGAATGTAACAACAGATCTCGCCTGTAAAGCTTATTAATTCTCTAAATGTCATCTGCCAGTAGTTTGATGTTTGAAATTCTTGGAGGGATAAATTATAAATCAATGACATACCCACTAAGCTAACATCGGTGTAATTTAGAGAAATATAATGACAGTTTTGAAGGAAAGTACTAAAATTACAGTTGTGATATGTTAAAGGAAATGCACGCAGTTGGATCTGAAAGTTATTTACGAAATGCCTACCATTAAACTTTATTTTTAGTCCTTAGTTTATACCATTGTAAATTCACTGGGAATTTAGTCATAAGAGAAAATAGTACTGCTTCTTCAATCATCACAGTGAGAATTGATAAACTTCATGCCCAAAGGCTCTGTGCTAACAGTTCACAGAAGGTTAATGATACAGATGGGCCTGGACTGACATTCCAGGTGTGTGAAAAGTTGGCTGCGCTGTAACAGAACATCCAATGTCATTCCATCAACATTTTCTTTTACTACTTGAGCATAACAGGAACACTGACGACTAGGAATTCAGAAAGGTGGTTTATAATCTCTATTTATTTTACTGTGGAATTCTAAGAGCTAGCCTTTAACAGAAAAAAAGAAAAACAAAGTCTTGCCTTGACATCTTGTGTTACAGTATCAACAACACAATTGAAAAATGGGCAAAAGACCTGAATAGACATTTCTCCAAAGAAAATATACAGATGGCCAACAAGCACATGAAAAAATGTTCAACATCATTGATTATTAGAGAAGTGCAAATCAAAACTAGCATGAGATACCACCTCACACAAGTCAGAATGGCCATCATTAATAAGTCCACAAAGAGAAAATGCTGGAGGGGTTGTGGAGAAAAGGGAACCCTCCTGCACTGTTGGTGGGAATGTAAGCTTGTACAACCTCTATTCTATGGAGAACAGTATGGAGGTACCTTAGAAAACTATACATACAACTACCATATAACCCATTAATCCCACTCTTGGGCATATATCCAGACAAAACTTTCCTTAAAAAAGACACATGCAACCCACATGTTCATTAGAGCACTATTCACAATAGCTAAGACATAGAAACAACCCAAAGGTCCATTTACAGATGATTGGATGCGGAAGATGTAGTATATATATATATATACACAATGGAATACGACTAAGCCATAAAAAAGAATAAAACAATGCTATTTTCAGCAACATGGATGAAACTAGAGACTCTCATACTGAGTGACTAAGTCAGAAAGCAAAAGACAAATACCATATGATATCACTTATATCTGGCATCTAATATATGGCGCAAATGAACCTTTCCATAGAAAAGAAAATCATGGACTTGGAGAATAGATTTGTGGTTGCCAAGCGGGGGGAGTGGCATGGATGTGGAGATTGGGGTTAATAGATGCAGACTATTGCTCTTAGAATGGATTAGCAATGAGATCGTACTGTGTATCACTGGGAACTATGTCTAGTCACTTATGATGGAGCCTGATTACGTGAGGAAAAAGAATGTATACATGATATGTGATTGGGTCAACTTGCTGTACAGTAGAAAATTGACAGATCACTGTAAACCAGATATAATGGAAAAAAATAAAATTCCTTATATAAAAATAATAAAAGAAACCATGAGAGTGAAAAAAAAATCTTGGCCCAAGTCAGAAATTTTTTTAAAAACTCCAGCAGCCACTAAGAGAGGAATGACTGGAAACATTTGAAAAAGATTCTCCTTTCCCCCAAATTATCATTTAAAAATTAAAGTGTGAAAAAAAATTTCTTCCTTTCAATCCCTCCACCCATGTGCCTTGCTTCCTAATTTTGGCTACAACCGAGAACTATGACTTTAGTAAATAAGTAACTATTTTTGTGTGTTCTAGAAAAATTTGTTTTGAGCAGGATATATAATTGACCTTTACTGTGTATTTGCAACAGTCAATATCAACTTCAACTGGAACTCACATCATGGTGGTTAAAATATTCAATCATTCCTTCACATATAATACAATACACATTAAAAGAATGAGTATTGTGTGCCATGTGCTGTGCTAAGTGCTCAATAAAAGCATTTGCTCATTCATTTAACATACTTATGCTGAGGGCTATGGTAGATATTGGGCGAATTATAGAGTATAGATGATCTCTTGTCTAGTGAGGAGATGAATACAACAAAAAATATAATTCAGTATACTGTCACTCACTAATAATGGCAATAACAAGCTACCATTTATTGAGTGCTAGGCACTGTTCAAATTATTTAAATAATTGTAAGCCTTATGCCAATACTGTGAAGTGGGTACTGTTATCTGCATTTCAGACAAGGGACTTAAAACTCAGAATGATTAAATATTTTTTCAGGTGTCACAGAGATGGATTCAGATTTCAGACTTATTTGTCTGGTTCCAAAGCCTGTGCACATTAACAGGGAAAAGTGCAAAGGGTTATGAAGTCGCTAAAAAATGGGCTTTGTGAAGAATTCACAGAGGGCGAAATAACCGTGCTGAGTTTCAAAGGATGAAGTAGGAGTTCACCAGATGGAGAAGTACTAGAAAGGCTGACTTCTGAAACTAAAACTGGCAACATATATAATACAATTGAATGTAAAAAATTCATGCTAGTAATTTTATTTTTTCATAAAATGATATGAAATAGCAAATATCATGTCAGGAAAAGAGACAGGGTGTGGAAGAAAGGAAAAGCCTTTACATGCACTTTTAATGGCTCTTCTTGTCTTTTTCAAGAAAATCATGTGTTTTCATTTTTTACTGGGCCTCACAAATTATGTAGCTGATAATCATTTTAGGTTGAAAGAATGTGAAATATAAATAAATGGTGGCAGTAAATCTTATGTCTTGGTTATGTTGTGGGTGCATGTTTGATATATAAGGGAATGTAGTATGAATTGGGGTGGAAGAAGTAAAACTGCCTTGTACGGCATCCCCAATTAGGGAAAAGGCATTGAAGGATTAGGACTAATAACAACATGACCCAAATAAAATCCTGGAAATATTCCTCTAGTAGGTGAGTTTATGATGCAAAGGAGCAGGAAAGACTAGAAGCTAAAAGACCTGATAGGCTCTGAAATTCTCCAAGTAGGAGAAAATAGGAGTTTGAATTAATACAGTGGCAATTTGGGAGAAAAATGATTTTGAAAGATATTTTTGAGACAGAACTGACTGGATTGGCTGGCTGATTTGATGTTGGTAATTAAAGAAAGGAAGGATTCAAAATGTCTCTAAGGTTTCTACCTCGAGAATCCCAGGGATGGTTTTAACTTAACTAAGAAAAGGATTATACCAAAAGGAGTATGTTTAAAAGAAATGGTCCAAATTTTTGCTTTTAATATATTAGTATATATTAATATATTTATTAATATATAATGCTCAAAGACCCAGCAGACACTTGGAAATATAAGTTCAGAAATGTTTGTGTTCCAGTAAGACTATATGTTGCTACTTTGGCAACAGTTTTGAATTACCTGTCTCTGATTTCTGGCCATTCATATTCTTAAGAAGCAGCTTCTAATTCCAGCAAAAAGAAAAACAAAATCTCTGGACTGAAACTATAGAGTGTATTCCTTTAGGCTGTAGCCTCAGGTTTTACCTTACCAACATTTAATCAGCTTGAGTATCTATCCCTGAGACCTGTGTCACTGATGAGTACTTATTATAAGAAAAGTTCTGAAAAGCATCAAGGATGTATAATGAAGGAATATATGAAAATAGAGGAAGTAATATTCCCTTATAAAAATGTTGAATAGTTAACATTAGATGAAATGATGTATATAAAGACAATTTGTCAAATATCTACACAAATATCTGCTATGGATTTAGCCATTCAACATAAAACCGGTCATCCTCATCATTGAGGATAGAGAATAAAACACATATTTTCTCTTCTTACAGTTGCACATATTATAGAAATAAGGATGGTTGACCTAATCTAGGAAGATGTTTGAGCCTTGAAGCATTGGACGCTTTCAGGGGGTTTAGAACCCCTCAAGCCCTATAGATTATGGAGTGAGTGCCTGGTATTTGAGGCCACCTCTATTTTTTGAGAAATAATGGATCACAAAGAAGGGAAAATCAAGGGGTAAACAGAGATAAGGAAACTTTAGGCCTACCTTTTTTCCTAAAGTACCAAGACATTAAAAAGGAAAGATTTAGAGACCAGAGACAGAGATTTTTGGAATTAAATTGTATCTTTGCTCTGTCCCCCCTAGCTAATGATGCTCAACCTCCAGGGTACAAGTGAGATGTCATTTTCTCCAGGAAGTCTTCCTTGACCTTCAAGTCTTAGTTAAGTGTTCCCCTTCTATGCTTCCAAAGAAACCATTGCTGCCCCATGATATTATGCAAAACATGTAATTATATGTAAGGACCATGAGTTCTTGAAGACAGGGTCCATTTCTGTCTTATCCATTATCACATCCCAACATACAGCATAGAGCACAATAAATATTTGTTGTATGAAATAATGACTAGATGAATGGAAGAATTGAATGAATAAATGGTCTACTTTGGAGAAATATTAATCTTTGCCTAAGCAGTAATATTAATGAGTTAGAGACCCTTATCAGGAGATCCTGAATCCAACAGGAGATTTCAACCAGCAAAAAAGTAGGTGGGGGAGAATGGACATTATCAGAAGAGGTCACAAAGACAATAAATGCTATAGTTATCTGATGGGTATAGAAGAATGAGTCAAACAAACTGAAAAGCAGACCCCCCCAATATGTCATCCTATAGGAAAAAATCATAATTATGATTCTAAATCATAAAGAAAATATAAATTGGGCTTTAGAAGATTTGGAAGTAGGATATATATGGTATATATGTGATTGATTTTTACCTCAAAAAGTCCTCCACCCAATATTTTAGTGTTTAAAATAAAGATTTTAGTAATCAAACAATATAGTAATGGCATAAAAAGAGGCACAGGGATGAATGGAATAGAATAGAGAGCACAGGAATAGTCACACACATACATGGTCAATTAATTACAACAAAGGAGCTAGAAATATAAAATGGGGAAGGGATAGGTTCTTCAATAAGTGGCGATGGGAAAATTAGACAGCCACATGCAAAATACAAAACTGGACCACTGTCTTAAAACTCAACTTAAAATGGATTACAGACTTGAATCTAAGACTTTGAACTGTAAGATTCCTAGAAGAAAACATGTGGTGTAAGCTCCTTGACATTGGTCTTGGTGATATTTCTTTTGGATTTGACACCAATAGCAAAAATAAACAAGTGGGACGACATCAAACTAAGAAGTTCTGTACAGCAAAGGAAACCATCAAAAAAGGGGAAAGCAATCTATGGAATGGGAGAAAATATTTGCAAATCATATATCAGATAAGGGATTAATACCCAAAATATATAAAGAACTTATGTAACTCAGCTAAAGCCACCAAAAATTTTATTTTTAAAATGGGCAGAGGAACTGAATAGACAGTTTTTTAAAGAAGATATCCTAATAGCCAGCAGGTACATTAAAAGATGCTTAACATCACTAATCATCAGGGAAATGCAAATCAAAAACACAATGAAATATCACCCCATACATGTTAGGATAGCTATTATCAAAAAGGTAAGAAATAAATGTTGGTGAGGATGTGATTAAAAAGGGAACACTTACACATTGTTGGTTGGAATGCATAATTGTGCAGCCACTATGGAAACCAGTATGGAATTTCCTCAAAAAATTAAAATTAGAACTACAATTAAATTAGAACTAAAATTAAATTCTACTTCTGGGTATTTATCTGAGGGAAACCAAAGCACTATTTTGAAACTATATCTGCACCTCCATGTTCATTAATGTGTTATTTACAATAGACAAGACATGAACTCAACCTAAGTTTTCATCAACAAATAATGGAAAATGTCATATATATATGTACATAATTCATCCATAAAAAATAAGGAAATCTTGCCATTTGAAGACACCTTGGATGAATCTTGAGGGCATTATGTTTAAGTGATATAAGTCAGATAGAAAAGACAAATACTCACAAGTGGAATCTAGAACACCTGACCTAATAGATGCAGAGAACACTCTGATGGCTGCCAGAAGTAGGGAATGGTGGGCATATGAAATATGGGTAGGTGATCAAACTGTAAAAACTTACAGTTATAAGACAAATAAATCTGGAGATGTGTACAGCATGGTAACTATAAACAAAAATAATTTCAGTTGTTGGGAAAATTATTTTTATACCCCACCTTGTTCCCTATCAAAGTCTAGTTGTGTGGTATTACTTTTAGGCAACCCCTGGTTTCCACCTATAGTGTGTTCAAGAATTTCATTGGTGACTTGGTTGTTCTGAATGAAAAATACATTTTTCCACATCAATCTAATTACTTGCAATATTTACCTTTGTAAACCAAGAAAAAATACAATTAAGCCAAAAGGATCTGATCTATAGAGGGAACCATAAGTGCTTTAAAACTCCCAGCAACCGACAAAAAAAAAAAAAAAAAGTTGCCGGCGTGGCTCAGAGGTTAACGAATTCTCTCTCTGAGGCTAACAAATCAGAGGTTAGGAACCATGAGGTTGTGGCTTCGATCCCTGGCCTTGCTCAGTGGGTTAAGGATCTGGCGTTGCTGTGAGCTGTGGTGTAGGTCGAAGACCCGGCTTGGATCCCAAGCAGCTACAACTCCAATCTGACCCCTCACCTGGGAACCTCCATATGCCGTGGGTGTGGCCCTAGAAAACACACACAAAAAATACATAAATAAAATAAAATAAATAAAACTCCCAGCAACCTATCAAATCTAGTAATCCTGTCCATGGGAAAAATTGGCCTCTTTTTGAGTTCTATATTAGACACAAAGTGTATAGCAACCAGTGTATCTTTAGTAACAGGATATGGAATTATTTATTGCCCATTTCAGGCTGAGTGATAGAAGCAAGGAGTTTCATTGGACCGTGAGTGTTGTGTAGGCCCTGGCTTTGGGGTTTGCCTGAACATGGAAAAACAGTTGGTAGGGGATGGGTGAGGGTTCAGTGGGAGCTTGTCTTCTCAGGTGGTAAAACAGTCTACATCTAAAAGTAACAAAAAGAGTGAAACCTTTGATAGTAGGAAGGGAGGTGAGGCAAAGCTGGAGCCAATGTTCCTAATAAAAAGATGTCTCTTTATTACATCATTTAGAATGTATTAATTTTTGTATTAGGTTAACAGTCTTTAGCGAAAATTTCTTATTTCTAATAAAACTCAATTTATGGCTTATGATTTTATTAATGTTTATAGAAGCTTAAATCCAAATAATTACCCTTGCCAAGAACATTTTCTTCATATTGATTTTCCCACAGAATATCTCACTTTTTCATAGCTAGGATTTCCAACATCTGTGAAAATCGATAGTAAGTGTGTCATCCTTAATTATACCAATCCCTGATTTTAAGTTAGAAATATGTAGAGGAAAATTTAACAGTGTTAATTTATGGCATGTAACTGTCTCTCAACCTCTACCATCTCCATTCAATCCATCATGTTCTACTCTCAGGTTAATCTCTCAAATGGGTTCCTATTATATGCTCATTGCTACCTCTTAAAGGTACTCTATAATTCAGTCCCATCTCAACCATCAAACCTTATCTCCCACTAAGGCTGGACAAGAATTCTGCACTTTTAGTGGATTCCTCGTTGTTCCATGAACCATACCTACCACTTCAATTTCTTACGCTCCAGTTTAGCAGATATTGATTGCTTATCTTTACCCTTCTCCCCTCAATCCCACTTGTTCTTTAGTGCTCAAGTTTCATAATGCCTGCTCATTACTCTTGCATATATGTTCGTTCTCCTTTAGTCTTTGTACCATTAGAATTTAGTTATTTAGAATTATAATGATTCCTAATTATTTATAATATAAACTCTGTTGCTTCAACCCTATTGGATGTTTCTTGTTATATAAAAATTGTTTTCAATGTTAGACATCAAATTGTGCCTAAATAATTTATTTTAATTTTAATTCTCTCCTTTGAATAATTAAGATAGATTTTTTTTAAAGTATGTTCATGTTGCTCTGGAATTTCAAAGATCTTCACATCCTACTACTTTCAAATGGGCTGGCAATCCAAGCTCTAACATATTTTTAGCATAAATTTTACCCAAAGTATTTTGGGTTTAACTTTTTTTTTTTAAAAAAGTCGTCCAAAAGTGAGGAAATATCCCCTCCATCATAACGTAATGAATTATCATGGCATGGCCTGAAAAGTTCATTAGATGACTTCACTTGCATTTGTGCTTATTGTAGTGCATACCAGTCACCACAGCTCTTTGATTCAAATATACGAGAGAATTTGTCAATGGGGCATACATAGATCTATTCCAAAGATTTTAATGAATATGCTTGATATCCCAAGTAGCCTGACCATTGCTAAATCAGTACATTTGCCTTCTTGGAGTTTGTGCCTCCTGTACTTGTAATATATTGGGATTTAAATAGATGCAGAATGTTGCCTTCAGGATGGATTAGCAATGGGATCCTGCTGTGTAGCACTGGGAACTCTGTCTAGTCAACTATGATGGAACACGTAATGTGAGAAAAAAAGAATGTGTACATGTATGTGTAACTGGGTCACCATGTTGTACAATAGAAAAAAATATATAAATAAATGATTTAAAAATAAATAAATAAAAATGAAGTAAGAGGACCACCTGCTAATACAAAAAATAAAAAATAAAATAAAAGAATAAAACAGGAGCCCAGGTCTGCATTGTCAGTTCTACTATCATTTAGTTTAAAACTAGAAACTTTAGAGAAGTCGTGCAATATCCTTTGATAGGGTATTAAAAAAGGGAAATCTTACATGGCTAGTATAAGGCTGAGAAAGGGAATTTTTGTTTAAACTTTTAAAGAGCTTAGATTCAGAATTATCAACATTTAGGCATTTTATATTTGAAATGACTACCACTCTTTCCAATGAGAGCCAACTACTTTTACACCTGACTTTCTGTTTATATCTTATAATTTAGCTGCTCGTATACTTCAAGAGAGTTGAATCAGGCAAAATTTTTTTAATGTCCTAATTTGTTTTATTTATTTTATTTTATTTTTTTGCTTTCTAGGGCCACACCTGCGGCATATGGATGTTCCAAGGCTAGGGGTCGGGTCGAATCCAAGCTACAGCTGCTGGCCAACAGGACAGCCACAGCAATGCAGGATCCAAGCCGTGTCTGCGACCCACACCACAGCTCACAGCAATGCCGGATCCCCAACCCATTGAACAAGGCCAGAGATGGAACCCACATCCTTATGGATACTGGTCAGATTTGTTTCTGCTGAGCCACGATGGTAACTCCTCCAAATATGATTTTGATAATTTATTGACAAAGTAAAACAGATGTGTTTTGTGTGTATATAATTGATGCATGCACAACATGCACGCACATGAGTGCAAAGAGGGATTGAATATATGATGATTCATTTTCCATTACCTGTAACACAATCTCACAGATTTCTATCATTTTAAATGAGTCATTAACTATGTGTGTGATTGGTGGTGGTTTTCCTTCAAGTTCAAGTTGCAAATTTTTGGTTCAATATCAGTGGTGAAGTTTCTAATATTGAGAGTTGTATAACAGAAAAGTAGCTCCTTGAAATTATAATTGTTCATATAATAATTGTGTGCTTACCTTTGAAATACTAGACAATTGATGGTTTTCAAAGACCCTCCCACTCGTTCCTTAATCTAACACTCTATTATAAGTTATTTTTATTTTTATTTATTTATTTAATTATTTATTTATTTTGTCTTTTTAGGGCTGTACCCACAGCATACGGAGGTTCCAAGGCTAGGGTCGAATCAGAGCTGTAGCTGCTGGTCTATGCCAGAGGCACAGCAATGCTGGATCCAAGCCATGTCTGTGACCTACACCACAGCTCACGGCAACACCAGATCCTTAACCCACTGAGCAAGGCCAGGGATCAAACCCACAACCTGGTCAGATTCCTTTCCACTATGGCACGATGCGAGCTCCTATAAAATATTTTTAGAACACTGTCCTCAGAGACATTTTTCCCTGAGTAAAAAGGCACAATGTTGGTGTTGGTGGTGGAGGGTGTCACAACAAAATCTTTTGGGATTCATTTATATACATATAGGTTAGTTGGGAAAAGTGATAACAACTGGACCCCCTAAAAGATCAGGTGCTCTAAAAAATTTGTGAAGACACTCTTATACTAGGATTGTAATTATAGATGAAGGTACTGTGAGTATGTGAGGAAGGGAGAGCAGTTGTGTTCTCTCACCATTACTCTACAAGCAGTGAACTTGAGGAAGTCAGAGTTCCTGAAGTTTGTATGAGACCCATTCAGCTCCTCTAGCCACAGTCTCAGGATGAACGTAAACTGTATGTTCTCCAAAGAAAGTGCAAGAGGAATGATGTAACACTGATATCCTCCCAACCCTACAAGAAGGTTTATACCTGAGAAAGAATTGATATATAGTGAAAACCACTGCCCTGCAATTAAGGAATTCCTATCCTATACCCAACTTCTTTCCTCAAGGTTAAGGTTCTTATATTGTTGTAGGAGGAACGAAGTGGTGGGGAGGAGAATGTGGAAGGGTGGTCAAGGGTTTGCATTGAAATGACAAGCAATGCCATCTCAGGAAACGTGGAGGTGCAGGGTAGGTTTCACTCCTGATACTTTCTTGGCTGTTCAGTCACTCCAGATGGGCCAGTTAACTGGGATCCAAGTAACCAGATGATTCCTATAGTTGCTCCACTTCCCAATAAATCTAAGTCATTTCCCTGACCCAAAATGAAATCACCCTCATTGATATTAGGCCAGTGTGGCTGAACCACAGACAGTATTGGGCACCCGGACACCTGAGAGTTGGGCAGCTAATGGCCCATACTTCATCTGGTCAGTACATAAGTTTTAAATTATGACTATTTGGTGTCCTGCTTATTGTGTTATGGTGAGGAGAGGGCGTACTACCAATATAGAACTGTTTATATTGGTAGTACGCCCAATTTTTTTTTTTTGGTAAACTGTTTTTAACCAACCAAAAATCCTTAAAAAATCTTTCTCCTTTAGAGCAGAGGAATAACTTTAGTCTTCTCAGTACTCTTAAAAATTCTAGGAGTTCCTGTCATGGCTCAGCGGGTTAAGGCCCCAATGTCTCTGTGAGGCCAATGGTTTGGTTCCTGGCTTAGTTCAGTGGGTTAAGGATCTGGCATTGCCATGAGCTGTGGTGTAGGTCGCAGCTGCAGCTCCAATTTGACCCCTGGCCCAGGAACTTCCATATGCCACAGGTATGGCCATAAAAAGAAAAAAAAAATTTCCATAAACAATGATAGTGAAGAGGTGATGATGAGAGGAAATATTTGGGTAAATAAGCAACCTGGTAGAAACCTACCATCTTTGGCTGACCAGCTAGAAACACTGTGGGATACAAAGCACCTTTTACAAGAAAGGATGAGGAGTGGATGTGACTATGCACTGTGATTACTTCAATAATTACATTTGGCAATTTGAAAATAAAAACTCAGTTCAATTGACAAAGTCAAAATGTTTTTATTTTACTGAAGTTTAGCAAGTACATTTTTAACAAAGAAGGTGTACTTTAACTTAATATATGGTATAACAGAGAAACTACACATATGTTTCTAGTCTCTAACACACTACTGCATTTTTTTCCTTAAAAGACAAAAAGTGAAGCTGAAGTCAGCATAGAAAAGCATCAAATATGGTCAAGTTACTTTAGCCATTAGGGTTTAGCTCATATTCTTAAACTGATCAATCTAATGCAAAAACAAAGTTTACATCACTTTTAAAATGTACACACGTTCATTTTTTAAAAATGTAATATAGATTGAATAGCTGATTCAGTAAATAAAACTATGCTGATAAACACAATTGAAATTACTCCATGTTGAACAGTTTCAGAGATAAACTGGAATCACAAGCATCTTCATTTATGTAAAGCCAGCGAGGACCTTTCAGGCTGAATAAAACAGTTGTGCCATTGCTAAACAGTAATAGTTACCTCCTTAAAAAAAAAGAAAACGAGTTAGTTTTTCTGAGGAATAATTCTAATACGTGCTTTAAACTACTAAATTTCTATCTTTAGGAACTTAAATGATCTGATGTAATAGGCCTTGATTTAATATTGGTAGAATTAAAAATTTCTTAACATGTCTATATGTTAAGGTGTCAGTTTTCAAACATCCTTCAAGTTGCATGCTACAGCTTCTATTCTTTTTTCCATAGTACTGCAGGCATCAAAGACTGAGAAGACTCTTTTTCTTTTTTATAAACTATGATGTCTATAGTTATATACATTAATTTTCCTTTTGTACAGAATGCTATGCTTAAAATCCCTATAGTTTACCAAAACAGGGAAAAAGGAATGTCTAGTTATGATCTAAGGTGATGACAGCTTTGGTGAAACATTTCATTTCCTCTACCTAGGTTAACTTGAGGCTGTGCATACTACATGAAGGGAGACAAGTTCTGAATATTATTTTAACCATAGTATTTAGTCAAACATATCTATTTAAATGTTGGTAATCAAAAGAATCCATACCATTCTAGAGTTAGAAAAGATTTGATGGTTTGGGTAAAAGTTATAGCTGGAAACAATTTTCAAAAAATAACTCTACCTCTTTTTTTCTAAACTTTCTCTTTTCCATGGCCATGGCTTATAGCCCGAGTCTCTTTCCAGGTACCTCCTAAAAATTGGCATTGGATGACAAAGGCAGAACAAGGAAAGAAAGTATGGACGATCAGTACCAATCCGTCACGCAGGCTTAAGAAACACTTGAAGTCCATGTTTGTGAGTCAAATGTATCATCTTCACGTATGAAGGAGAGTATATTATCAGTGTTGGACTGATATGCCTAGTCTAAAATGTTTGCTCAGTCTAGCCAAGGCTTAGCATTGTCAGGAGGAAATGTATACTCTTTTAATGTATAAAATCCTTAAAATATATATCCTTTCTGTTTTGGAGGTATTGTGGTGAGTCAATTGAGTTTCCTGGATAATACCTCAGAACCAAAAATAAAAATGTGGTAAGGTAGTAGAAGAATAAAAGAATGTGGTTCTATGTTAGACCACTTAGAAGGTCAGATTTCATTAGAAGACAACCAGGCATTTTGCCTAAGAGCCAACCTGAATTTATCCAGGGAAGAAGAAAACGAAAGCTCGGATTTTTGGAAACTGTCTAGTAGTCTGTCACCCCAGAGGATTGCTCAGAATCCTTTGTGGTATCCAAGAATATTTATTTTGATAAAATTCAACAGATTGGTGCTCAACTTTCCAGTCTACCTCATTCTCTGTATACACAGCCTAAATGTCAAAGGAATGCTCGTCAGTATCAAATGGCAGACATTCATTTTATCAGAACTGAAATTTATACAATATAATTAAAACTTAAATCATGCAATACAAATTGTGAACATTACCAGTTTGAAAGCAATGGCAAATAAAATAGTATCCTGTTTTGTTTTTGTTTTTTTAAAAAAGTACATAAAACAGTAACAAATGGCAAAAGTGATCGCCATTTGTCCTTTAGAAAAATGTAGTTTATGAAAACAATCTCCCTCCTCTATTATGTTTAATTTTTGTCTTTATTAAAAAAGACAAACATATTTGCCCACACCCTTCATTAAATGTGCTGGTTTATAAGGCCTATCAGGAACTATTTCCATAGCAGTTCAAAAATCCAAAGAAAAACTAGGCCAGCAGAAGACAGTATTAATATGAATCAATTTTTCTACTTAGAACACAGTAAGTTGAGATTTAATAGTAGAAAAACTTTTACTCCTAATTTAGAGGATAGTAGTAAAATAGACTCTTGTGTAGCATTCTGTATAATGTTGACACAAATTTTGTTACCCTTTTATGTATGCCAATATTGAGTGATCATAAGGAGCCAATATTGACCTGCTAACGGACACTGATCCTTGGAGCAGTGTCAAAGTTTGCCACATTTCAATTTCAAAATGCATTTCAGTTATAATATGAGTGATTCATCATTTAGTAGTAGCTGTCAAAATAAACTCCTAGATAAAACAAAAACATCTGGAACCATAAACAGAGGAGAGCAGTAGCTGAATTTTAATCCAAACCCTGGCATGCTCACTTCATTAGGAACAGGAAACAGCTAATTAGTAATTGAATGTTTTATGTTTTTAAGAGGGTTTGTACTTGAGCTCCAAACAGAGATGATCTAATATGCGTTCTGGATGTAAACAAGATTAAATATCAGGAAGAGCAATGAACAAAGCCTCTCCAGAGGAATGTTAGGGAGCTTGGGAACTTACAAGGAGTGACACACACTGACATTTGGGGAGAGCTGACAGTTTATTGCTTTAAGATTTATCAAATGAGTAAAAGGGGGAATTTGATACACACAAATGTGCCCATTTTAAAAATAAAATCAAATTCTCATACAGTCCTTTGCTTAGCACAACACTGCCTGACATGGGCATACCCCAGGGCACAGGAGTCTGGTGTGTCCTCCTCCAAGCAGCAGGAGATCAGCCTCTGCTGATCAGTTATCTTTAAAGGGTCACACCTGGCTGTTCCAAACTCAAGTAACTGTGAGACTTGCCCTCTGTGGTATATATCTAAGCTTTTGGAAAAGAAAAAGCTAAAATCAGGTGTCATAAAGAAGGCAGATATGTGGAAAAGAGCCAGAAGAAAATGCATGAGGATTCCTTATAATTCAACCAAAATCAATGAAACATATCTATTTGTTAAAAAATACTAGCTTATTTTTAAGTAACTTAATTTGAAAATGCTGTTCAGTTCCCCTATAGTTCAATATATACTGTTTGACTATAAATAATGAGATATTTCCGGATGTTACTTTTTAAAGTCACACCTCTTTGTTACTCAATTCAAATATTTGACATTTGGGAGTTCCCGTCGTGGTGCAGCAGAAACGAATCCGACTAGGAACCATGAGGTTGTGGGTTCGATCCCTGGCCTTGCTCAGTGGGTTAAGAATCCAGCGTTGCCATGAGCTGTGGTGTAGCTCACAGATACAGCTTGGATCTGGTGTTGCTGTGGCTGTGGTGTAGGCCGGCGGCTACAGCTCCAACTAGACCCCTAGCCTGGGAACCTCCATATGCCACAGGTGAGGCCCTAAAAAAGAGCAAAAAGACAAAAAAAAAATTGGCATTAATAAAATCCTAAAGAATTCATTTGCCTCAGTCCTTCTCCATGACTTATTTCTAATTTGGCACTATTTCACCAAATTAGGTTAAAGCAACATATCTACTCTACACAAGTAGATCTTCTACAGTATGTAGAGACCACCAGAATCCTTAGAAAAAATTCCTTCAGAGCATGGAATGGCCACAATGTCACACTGATATGGATTAATGTAATATTTTAAAATGTGTAAAGTAGGTGGCCATTCCAGCAGAAATTTCATGTATTGCCACAGGGAATTGAGTATTGGAGAATAGATAAAAACTCAGTTGGACTTTTGTGTAGGATAAGTGATGCTTCTGTCACATCACAACTTAATTCTAGGGAAGATATAAAAATAACTTAATGGATTAGTTTTTGCTTGGTGTAAAGAGGGCACTTTAGGAGGGGAATTAATTTTTTGATCACTAGACTACAATTTAACACATTGGAATACTGCTCTATTAGATTCTTAGGAGGCATGAAATGATGATAGGTATTTGCCACCAGCCTTTGGCCAGGTCTCTGTTAAGTAAACAGTTAAAAATATTTGAGGCCATTTCCTGGACAATTCAAGCCCAATGACCCATTTGGTTCTAATCACTGGAACATCTTAGCATCTGACCATGTTTAGACTAGAGCGTGAGAAATGGAAAATACCCACAATGTGACTGACCCATCATATCTGCCTTTCTCCCTTTCTTTTGTCTACAGTTTGCTTGTTGATAGCTTAATAAAGAGGAAACAGGATTGGTGAAGGGAGGAGAGCAAAAAAGAATAAAAGGGGTATTTTTAGTAGCATGTGTCTGTGTTTTTATCATTGCCTTCTTTACAGATAAGGAATGTGCTAGTAGAAAGGTATTAAATGACTTGCTCCACCATCAACAGATCAAAGGAAGTGGTAAAAGCAAAGTTGTGGTAAAATTTACAAACTAGAGCCCTCTGTATTTTCTTATAGAACACTACAAGCAACATGTTTCTTTTAGAAAGGTAATCCCCAAAGCAGTGATAACAAATATTGATCATTTGCACAAATGAATTATCTCCTTACTTTAATTCCTATAATCCCAGGTCAACCAGATATAAAACTATTTCATAGTAATCACAGCTTAAAGTGTGTTGTCTGAACTTTTATTTCTGTCACACTATTTAGAAATAGCATCTTCCACGTCTTAGAAATGCTGCCACTGGAGTTCCCGTCGTGGCACAGTGGTTAATGAATCCGACTAGGAACCATGAGGTTGCGGGTTCAATCCCTGGCCTCGTTCAGTGGGTTAAGGATCCGGCGTTGCCGTGGTGGTGGTGTAGGTTGCGGACACGGCTCAGATCCCACGTTGCTGTGGCTCTGGTGTAGGCCAGTGGCCACAGCCCCAATTCAACCTCTAGCCTGGAAACCTCCATATGCCGTGGGAAGCAGCCCTAGAAAAGGCAAAAAGACAAAAAAAAATAAAAAAATAAATAAATAAATTTTAAAAAATCATACTGGAAACCCTAGCTAATTCTGTGAGATTATAAAAAGGGAAATAAGGTATAAAGATTGGGAAGGAAGAAATAAAAAAAAAATGCTGCCACCTACTTACCCCACTAGGATGCTCTGTGGATTAATGTGATAATGTTTATGAAGCACTATGAACTCCATGGAAGAAAGGGGTTATAGAAGTGTAAAGTATCATGTTCAATCATCATTATGATTATCCCCCAGACACTTGTGAAGCCCATTTTCTAATACATTTTTCCTGTACGTGCAAGGTTCTAATTTTCAGTAATGAACAAATAGTAATTGAAGGTTCCATGTTTTAAGAATTTGAGTATGAATTTCAAAGAATTACAACACTAGATTAGCAGGTAACTGCTACAGCACCCTATTCGTGCCTATGATCGGTTGGAGTTCCGGCATCAGTGTTCAGGCTGCACAGAAAAAACAATAAAACCTGGTCAAAATTTCATTCCAACAAAGAAAATCCAAAACCTACTCAATGAACATCAGTAAAAACCACAAACTGGCTTTACATTATTTTAAAATGTGCTATATATGTTCAAGATTTGAATATATCTGGGTGCAATAAATACATTACTTTATTAGGCTCATCCCTTAATTCATTGACGTAAGCATCCTTCTATTAAAAATGAAATTATACAAAGGTGAGCAAAAACTGTAGATTTACAGTAATTTAAAGCTTAATTTTATTTCCTGGGGGTGATATTGACAATATAAAAATGGTGTAAATGATATTCCCTAAATCTAAAATATGCTTATGAGCCCCTTGTGCACGTTCCACTGCTTTTCAACTTGCAGTGAAATGCATGACTAACTTAACAAGCAAGGCACTTAAAAAGGTTTTTTTTCCCCCCTTCACAGTCTAAAACACAAGTAAAGATCTACACTATTTTCTCTGAATCAAAATCTTTGTTAATGATTGCAATATCCTTTCAGGATGAAATTTCCTTCCCTGACAGGATGGTTATTTAAAAGTAACCTGTTGTTATTTACTTTTTAAAAACTAACAAGAAACATGTTTATAATGTCTTTGAGAGTTTGCATTTATGTTCAGAAAAATTTATTTTTCATACCCATGGATCATGTTTTCTTCTAAGTGTTTCTTCACCACCTATTCACATATATAAGCAACGGCATTTCCTTAAGAACTACTAGGTTTCAATACAGGCATACTTTGAGTTATCAAACCTTTCTTTTGGGGTAACTAACTTATTCGTGAACAAATTGCAATATTTTATAAATGATTTCTCCCATTAAGTATTAGGTTTTATGTTTTCTTTAAGTTGCTTAATTAGTGATGTGTTTCTAATTTTCAAATTGGCATTGTGTTATTTGGCACTAAATAAGATCATACCTAAAAGGTCATGTTTTCTTAACCTGAACAAGAAAAAGAAAATAATGTACTGGTTAATGCTCTGCTTAGGTTCAATGCAAATTAAATATGCAGTTAATTTTATGAACTCTACTTCAATTGAGGAAACATGTCCAGAATGTGATGTTCTCAAATAAAATAAGCAACATTAGTGAGGTTGGCTTGAGGTCCAGTTAGATATTACAGTAATATAAATATGGTGCTTCTAATCTAAGAGTTGGAAAAGTAGACCATTACAAGATAGGAGCAGATAATAAATAAAATAGTATAGCATTTGATTCCTCTTTGTCTAGAGAAAAGCATTAATTTAATTTAGAGTCATTCTACAGAAGGATCTAGTGCTTATTTTTTATGATGTGGCATTTTTTTCTGAAAATGGAGATTTATTGAAAATAATAACCACTAGGCCTTATTAGCCCTAAAAAATTTCTGACTTAATACTTGAATCAAAATAAAGAACAGTACACGTTGTCTTTTTTTTTTTTTTTTTGCAAATGGTATCATAATGGAATATCAACCTCTCTCACTCTCATTTACCTCACCTTGTTTTTGTGAATTCACTCTTTACTATACCCTTTTCTCCTTTATTTAATTTCTAGTTCTTATAAGAACCATCCTAAAAAGAGATATGGGTAGCCTTCTATTCTCATATGGGGATAAAATATAAAAATATATTTATCATAACTTTATACTGAAGAACATATACCTTAGAGATGGTTTTATATATCAATTATATGCCAAAAATTTCTCCTGTATTAAAATCTACATATACAAACACAAACCCTAATTTCATATGTATTTTATAAGGCATTATAATAAGGATATCTTGCATTTATACCTGTCAGAGAGTATGTATTTAGCTTATTTATGAGGAAGATTAGTCAAATATTATTACTATTTTACTAAAATTAAGGCAGAGAGAAGTTGAATGACTTCTCAATGTTAGTAAGTTAGCTGTTAGTAACTGAGAAAGTCTGACTATTAGACCAGTCTTCTCAGCACTTCATATGCTTCTCATAGACCAATTATAAAATGGCATTAGAAGGATGTGTTCAATACACAGATCTGGAAATTTTGAGATACACAAAGAGCTCTAGAAGTTTTTGAATTCTACTTTCTAACAGGGAAGAGAAAGAAAAGGAAAGGAGAATAAACAAGAACTAGGATTCATGGACTGTTGACTATGTTAGGAGGCATACTAAGCCCTAAGCACTTATGTCATATGTGAAATGCCATATTTTCACTAGTTCTTATAGATTATACCATGGTAAAAAGAAGTAAGCTGCTTGTGTTTCTATGCCATTGCTGTAAAAATTCTAGGGTCATATCATCTACCTCCCACGATTATTTAAGTTATAAAATGTTTTGTAAAGGTCAAATTTATTTGAGTTTTGTATAGGATGCATATTGGGAATATTTTAATGTAATAATATTAAAAGTATAACTAAGTTCTTTTTATAAATTTTAACTTTTCCTTTCATATGCTGAACTATTAGAAAAAAAACTATAATTTCCATTTCAAAGTAATCATAATATGAAATCAAAATATGGAAAAATTAAAATAGAAGTAATGGAAAAATATTAAATGTTTATTTGAAAGACGTTAAAAATGACCACATCCAAAATTTCCATTGGAGATTGAAAGGCAGTTACTAGGAGATGGTAAGATTTGAATTGCAGGTTTTACCTCACTCATTTTAAATAGCTACTCAACAATGATGAGATCCACCTGACATTCATTTGCATTGTTTTAATGAAAATAAGAGCACATAAACATTTATGAGAGAATAGGGAAAGAGAGAAGAAATGCTTATAGAAAAATGATGCTTTCTTGAATGCTTATAGAGGAATTCATGAAAATATTGTCCAAATAACCATATGCATTTACTGAGGTAGGTTCCAGTATAATCATTTATTACCAGTGTTAATTTTCAAACATTAAACAAATAAATCATAAACTTTGGAGGTTACCAGATTAAGGAACTTCAAGGAGGTCTGTATGAAATTCTAAACAATGTTTTTCTTTAAATTCACTTTAATTTCCAAAATTGAACGTTATAAGGCCAAAAAAAGTGAGAAAAGTTCCTGAGAGCAACAAATAACACTTTATGCTAATGACCCACAGAAAGAATCCTAGCCTAAAATTAGATAACTGAATATCTATTAAGGTCTATTTCTGATAGGGTGATGTGAGTTTAGCCCCAAACAGAAAAGTTTCCTTCTATTCCAATTTCAGCTTCTCTACACAGTATTGTAAGTTTTATATGTGTAGATAAGATTTTACGTTACCATCATAATAAGCATGAAAGCCCTTTATTCATTGCAAATATTCTTTTAATAATGCACTGGTAAGTGGTGCAAGCCACCCCATATGAAAACTAGCCCCTAAATTATCAAGTAGTGTTTGTTACATCCTCCTAAGATAGAACTAGGAAGCATAATGTGTGCTATAACCTGACTGGTGGTATTTCACAACAAAGAGTTATTATTATCATTATTATTATTATTTTGTCTTTTCTAGGGCCACAACCATGGCATATGGAGGTTACCAGGCTAGGGGTATAATTGGAGCTGTAGCCACCGGCCTACGCCAGAGCCACAGCAATGTGGGATCCAAACTGCATCTGTGACCTACACCACAGCTCATGGCAGTGCCAGATCCTTAACCCAGTGAGCGAGGCCAGGGATCAAACCTGCAACCTCATGGTTCCTAGTCGGATTCGTTAACCACGATGGGAACTCCAAAAGAGTTATTATGATATGGGCTGGGAAGTACAACCAGTTAAAATAAAGATCCTGTGGAGGATGAACAAAATGAGAGAAAAATACTTTCTGGGGAAGAAAGTAACAAGAATGAGGCCATATAATGTACCTTACATTAAAAAAAAAATGTTGCTACTTTAGAGACAGATGCTAAGATCTTCTCTGTGGGGTGTATGCTGCAGCCCTTTGCCCACTCTATTTTGGCAGTTGCAGTAGAGTTTCTCTGGGTAATGAAAGTTTCCCACTATCAAAGGAAATATTTAACAGGAAAGAGGACCCACTTCCTTCAGTACTTCTAGTCTCTGACATGCTATGTATTTCTACTTCATAAAAGAATATTTCTTCTTTACAATGGTAATATTAGAGTGCCTATGTACATCTTCCAACACATTATAAGACATCAAAAGGGAAGGAAATTAATGGTTATGAAGGTAGGACAAGAAGTAGTCTATAGAAACCCTAGAGAAAGATATAGAGCACAATTTGATGGAAGTTAGTAGAAAAGACTATATACTCTCCATTTAATTATTCTTGTCTTATCACATACATGGAAATAAATCATAAATATTTTTGCTTTTCCAGTCCCGTTACTTACTCCTACCATCACTTTCATTGCTATTTCACCAAATTCTGCAATTAACAATCTTAGCCCCATGGTAAGTTGGCATGGCAACTTAAATTCTTTGGAGGAATGTTGTTCTAAGTTACTGAATGAGCAGCAAATAGAAAAGACAATGAGGTGTTAAGGGTCAAGGAAGGATAGACACTATTCAAACTGATTTTGAGAGAATGGATAAGAATATACATATTCATGTACGTTTCACAGTATAAATAAACATTAAAGTTCTATATTATAAATATTTGTATATTCAATTACATTGTAAAATATGTGTGCTTTTTAACATAGAGATATTAAAATTGTGTCCACTGCTTTTAGAGTCAAATAACACTTTATCCACTTTGCTTTTATTTCTTCAGTGGCATCTTCACCAAATATTGCATAGATGAGATCAAGGATTGTATATATTAGAATGGTCAGTTTATACTCTTTGAATAAGCTACCACATTTTTTTCTAAACAAAAATAGTTAAGAGGGAAAAAATAGGTTTAATAGGTTTATCTTCTACATCAACTTTTTGTTTACATTTTATGTGTAGGTTAGATTTAATATCCACTTCTGTTGTGTGAGTATTAAAAATAATGGAAAATTATTTAAGATTTCACCATATTTATGGGAAAATATCAGATAAAAATATATTCCAGTTTTAAATCATTTTGTGTCATTGTCAAGCATGTAGGCAAAAAAGCAAATGTAAAAAATTATTCACAGAGATTGACATTCCACTTGCAAAAGCAGTTCCTAGTTTTGTTTTGTTTTTTTCTCCAAACAAATGCAGTGGCAGAAATGAAACAGGAATAATGTGTCATGGTGTCTTTGTACCAAATAATAAAATGTTTTATTATTTTATTTTGTACTAGAAAGTTCATAATGAAGGCTGTTGTGTTTTCTAAAATTTAGGAGACATATTCTGGGTTCATTTTACCTACTATTATTATTAAAATGATGATGTCGATTTTCACAAATTTAAGAAACATGTACTGTACCAGTAGCCCCTAACAATGAAATATAATCATACAAAAGTTAACTAAAGTATAAACATGCAAAAGGGGAAGTCTCCCTGTGATCATAAAATGATGTTATTTTCTGTTCAGCAGTTCATGTTACTGCTGTTCATGCTAATTAATTAAAGGAGTTGTTGCTGTAATGTGCAAACAGGGGATCTGATAAACTGATATGGCTTTTAGGTCTCCAAGTGAAGTTAAGTCAATCTGGGCGCAGGCAATCAAATGTAATGAAATCACTTGTCAGTGCTAAGCTTGCAAAAACCGTGAAGTTTGACTAGGGAGTAAAAGGATTATAATTAGATTTCCAATAGGATAATAACTAAATGGCAGAATGCAGTAAAGAGAAAATATTACTTTGTTAGCTAATAGTACTGCTGTTCGGTTTTAGTTTTTATCAGTGCACTTGTAGTTGTGCTAATTTAATTTGCTTTTATCAGCAAAAATGCACTACATAAATGGTACTTGAATGTCATTTGCAAAAATCATTAATCTGAAGGTACATTTAATGATACTTGGTATGTTTATTTTAGTGAAACCGAGATTGGTTGATAAGATGGTTGATGTACTATTTTGCCATCCCCAAACTAAGTTATGGTAATCTGGTTGGGAGGATATTACTGTATATCCTTCACCTCCTCCACTAGTGAACACAGCTATCAGAGTGGGTGTGTATTCATTTTTTGATCACCTTAAAGTATTCAGGAGGTGTTGTTATCTTGGACTGCTAAAACATAAGGGATACAGAAATCCTTCTATCAGAAGGTAGTCTATTCATATACCTTGTCTGTCAAAAAACATTCAAAGCATAAAAGAAAAAATCACTAAATGGAAGAGATTTAGAATACATATAAGAATCCTGGTACATGGGCAATTTGTACTAAGATCCATGTTGAAATTATCATAAAACTATATATGACTTTATTACTTCTAATAATGGCCAAGCAACTTTCGTATTTTTTAAGCTCTCTTAAGGGAATGTCACAATGGAACTAATTGATTTTCAAAGAAAGAGCACTAAGTGAATGATAGATTTCTATCCAGCAGAGCTATGGACAATGGAAGAGAAAAAACTTTTCTGATGCTGGAATTGTTTGTTGTGATGGAGATGAGTTGTGGAAATGGTATTAGATTGGCATAAATATATTGACCCTCATAAACAATGCTAGGAAGTAATCTTCCAAGCTAAATAAATGAGGGAAGTGAAAAAGATGAAAACAGTATCAAAATAAGTCACAAAAGAATGATAACATGCAAGAGTAAAATCATTAGGCAGAAAGGAATAATAATGGCTAAACTTGCATTTTCTTTTTTCGAGCATTATATATTTTCCCAAGTTCATAGATACAAATGAGAGTAATTCAATTCTGAACATCTTTAAAAAAAGTAGTATTATTGGGATTTTGTGGTAATTATTTGCACTGATTGATTTGGTAAACTATATTTAAGATTAGTTCTGATAATATTTTCAGGAACCTATTCCCCTGGCTAAAAGAATAAATCAGTTTTTGCTCATAAAATAATTTCTTTAGATATTAAATTGTGATTCCATTGTCATAGTAACACAAAGCATTCACTCCAGTTTTTCATAAATTGATGATAGGAACTTTATCATTTACCACGCTTAAATGCTGTGCTAATAAGAGAGTTGAGAATATGTATTTTTATATTTTTACCGCATTTATCAAGAATACTATTTAACATAACCTAAAAGGCAGATGTTCAATAAGAATTATTAACCCACCATATTTTACCATATATTGCAAATGCTAGACAATTTAATTTGTAATTTAAAAAAATAGATAAAAGTTAATTCCCTTGCTTTAGAATATGTTTCATCTCAATCCTTTTAAAAGTATATCTAATTCTCTCATGTTTAGCCAGAAAAAACTAGGAAAGCTTATTAAAAATATGTTCACTGAAAATAAGTATTGTGTCTTTCTGTAATCACAAGTTAATGTTCAAAAGCCATTCTTTGCAGACTTCATTAACATAAAAAAGTTGTGCCAAATGGAGAATGAATCTCCCTTTTGCTTACATAACCTAATTGACCTCCCGTGAAAAAGTTATCTGTTGTTGCCGATGAAATAACTTTAGGACAGTTCAAAATTTTATATTTATCTTAGAGTTAAGAAAGATGTTACTACTAAAGGGATTATATATTTATATATAATATATATATATATTTATATATACACACACACGCACACATATATTTTAAAAAAAGCAATGAATTGGGAGTATAGAATAAAAAGGATAATAAAGATACAACTCACTAATGGTATATTAGGTTTACCTCCTACAATTCCAAAGCTGACCTTACATCCCACTCAAAGGAGGGGCCAAATCAAGCTCAATGCTCCTTAAAGACTGGGTCTATATTTGTGTGTCAAAGATTCAGAAGGGTTCAAATACTTCAGGATTGTTCAACCCCACCTTGGCTCTAGTGGTTGCCCATAACTAGTGGGGCTCTATAAACTTCACTGTGGGGAATTGATTGGATAAACACCGAGTCCCATCCAAATTGGCTGTGCTCACACAGACAAAGCCTTTAAGTTGAGGGAAGAAATTATGTAAGCAAATAAGGGATAAGAAACAGCAAAAGCTTTACGTGAATGAGCTAAACATGCATGCTTTCACATCTAGTAAAGTTAATGCATTGGTTAGGTCCAGCTACATCAGAATCAGGTATTACCAGAAGATGCATGAATTCTGACACCCCTGCTTTTGTAAAGATGATGCAAAAAGCTATATGAATGCGGGTGGTCAAATTTTCTGAACCTGCCATATAAAATGATAGCCCACGGATGAATTCACATGGATCTTTTGGTCACATCCAGTTCTATTGCATTCACGTAGATACCGTCATTACACAGTGGAAAGGCAATGATAAGTTAAACTTCCAGCAAGCAATCTATCTGTGGTTGTTTCCCTTTTTGAAAGTTAGGAAACTGTTTTCTCATGGAGTTGCCTTTTCCTTTTTATTAGCGTGAGACACAAATGTGAAAATAGATGTAATCTGCATACAGAAGGCTAGAAAACTGCATTAGAAAGACACGAAAAACTCCAGCGGTTAAATTCAGTTTTTACTTTTAGGTGTGTTTGCACCCCCGATGAGACTCATTAATTTGATTTGGCTTTTTTTTAACTATTAAATATTTTTAAAATATTTTAAAGGATCTAAGCAATTATAAGAATCTTGCAAATTATGAATGACAGGTCCTGGTCTTATTTCATATTTAGCTGGTTTCTAAAAGTAATCTAAAATTAGCATCGGAACTTAAATGCTAATAAAATGTTGCCTAGCACACTTTGCAAATATTGATTGGTCATGTTATTGTACCTGTGGTTTTTACAAACAGTAGAGTAGTGAGGTTTAAAAAACATATTATTGTACCATTTTGAAAGGTAAATTATACTCACGGTTTACATTTTTTAGAATATGCCTAATACAAAAATGTACATCCTTTTAACAGCAAATATAAGAGAAATTTGCTCACATTGTATATGTAAAATTATCAGTCCCTAAATACATAATCTCAAAAAACACAGCAGATTTCATTCTCTATTATGAAGAAAAGTTAAACTTTTTTTTTTTTTTTGGCATTTCTAGGGCTGCGCCTGTGGCATATGGAGGTTCTCAGGCTAGGGGTCTAATTAGATTTGTAGCCACTGGCCTACTCCAGAGCCACAGCAACATGGGGTCCGAGCTTCGTCTGTGATCTATACCACAGCTCACGGCAACGCCAGATCCTTAACCCACTGAGAGAGTCCAGGGATCGAACCCACAACCTCATGGTTCCAAGTCGGATTCATTAACCGCTGCACCACGACAGGACTCCAAACTTTTTATTTTACTTACATGAAAAGTATCAACATATGAGTTCATCCCCATCCCACCTTCAGGGGTCATACATTAAATAGTTACTGTACCTTGCATAGCAGTGCTATCATGAGGAGTTCCATTGTTTTCTATTTCAATATCTGGAATCCCAGTATCTGAAAAAAGTAACATTCAAGATTAAGGTACAATTTTTTTTTTCCTGATTCCATTTAAAGTGAAAACTCTCAGTTGGCCAGTGCTTTGGTTCTATAGATAACACGAGGTCTTGGGTGGCATTTTTTGTTTTCTGTATGTCAATATGTTTTTAATGGTAGGAGAAATTATTTTAAACCATAGCTGAATTCTACAATTGGGCATATATTTCCAGGTTTATAGGAAATACTCCTTCATTCATTTTAATCTGTAAAGATAAATCTCAAGAAAATAATCTGCCCATAAAAATCCCCTCAGACTATCAAGTATCATGTCTTGACTGTGAAATAAGAAAGAGGTGAATATAACTGCATAAGTGGAAGTGTCCCACTCTTCTGGTATATTTTCCATGTGTAAAATGTGATAGATGATGAGATTATTTCTATGCTAAGCGCACATGTAACCAAAACATAGGTTATGGCTTGTGGATTTTATGTAGTACTGTCCCAAGGGACTAAGATATATGAATTGTTTTGAAAAAACTTGAGAAAAAGAAACGAGGGGATGGGTTTTTACTTTCAATTTTAAATATGAAGTGTGATTATCTAAAAGTTATTCACATACACAAAGGACACATTAAAATGGCCATTCCAGTATATACACATTTGTTTGTGTAATGTGATAACAGATGCTAGTGTATCATCCAATGCCATTAAGGATTAATGTGAGAATGAAATGATTTGACTACGAGCTACCCATCATGCTGTAGAAACAGCTACTTTCCCTTTATATTAGAAAACTCTGGAGCTAGAGTGGAATTCACATATGGGTGGATTTCACATATGGGTGAATTTCAAAGACATTTAAAAACCTGTCAAACCTTCCCAGAATTACAAATTCAGGGCCTCAGATAATAATATTGCACAGAGCCTTCGTGTCATTGCTGGCTCCCACTGTCTAAGATGTTCGTTCCACTGTATGAGGTATTGATGTATTATTATTATTTACATTCTCTCTGCTGCGTCTCAATGAGGCATGGCTGTCATAAGCTGATAATCTAGCTATGTATTTCTATTGATTGTGAGGACTACTATGATCCAAGACAGAGTAAAAAGGGCACTGAACTTTTGGAAAGGTAAGAATACAACTGAACATTTGTAAAGTTCTCTATTCACTCTTAGTATAGGATGCTGAAGCAACCCCTTTTGGTTCATGTGTGTGTCATATATGTATGGAGCATGTGTACATGTGTGTATAAAGTCCTTGTTATACATCAGTTAAATATACTAGCTGTTGATGTACTATGAAAGAACTTGAATATTCTATGAAATGAAATGATATTGTGGGTTTTCATAATTTAAAAAGGAATCAGAAAATTGTAGAATTAAGAGATTTCAGGACAGAAGCACTTTCTCCTGGGAGCTCCAGGAATTTACTTAGAACATTCTTTGTCAACCAGACACTCTTTAAGTGTGCAATCTACATCAAAGGAATCAGCACTCTAAAGATCATTAAAATAAAGTACACCAAACATCAGCATATTTTAACATGAATGTACCTGAAAGGCTAACATTTTAGGTCCTGGGGGGGGGGTATCAGTATTACTTATTTTACTGCAAAAGTCAGCAGGATTTCTTGTTATTCCTAGGCTATCTGTATGTCCCAGAACATGGATTATTTTGACAGATTTAATTAATGACCTAAAGCACTTGGCCTCCAATTGATTTTTTAATTATTCCTGGGCAAGGTTTTTCTCTCGTTCTCCCTCCTTCCATCCCTCCTTCCTTCCTTCTTTCCTCCTTTCCTTCCTTCCTTCCCTTCCTTTCCCTTCCCTTCCCCTACACCCTCTCTCTATATATACATATATCCTTTGTGTACCTTAAGTGTAAAGATCCATTCAGACATTACCTTTCAACATCCTCAGTCCACTGTCACCAGTAGTGGCTTGCTTAAGTGCTTGCTCCACTTGCTCCCTGCGTTTTGATTCAAATTCCAAAGCTTCTTGTAGTTTTCTCTTTGCTTTTTTCTCCTTCTTCAGGCGCTTTTGCATGGTAGCTAAAATGTGAAAAGGGAGATGTTTCAAAGTCTTGGTTACTAAAAAAAGGTTGCTGAACTATAAACCGTAGATACAGATTCAGAGAGAGATATAAATGTATGAGTCGACATATGATTAGCTTCTTTTGATTCCAATTATCATTAGACCCAACCAAAGAGTAGTCAGTCCTACAACCAACTTCTTTCTGCTTTCAGCTCTCCAGTAAGCTCTATACACATGCATTTGTATGGTGGTTGTGGTAGTGGTGGAAAATTGTTTTCTACTTTGACTACTTGCATTTAATGATATGAAATAGTTTATGAAACTCTTAAGAAAAAATTCTTATTATTAATCAAGCTATTGCTATTCATATTTCAAAATAATAAAAAACCTGAAAATATTGAGTTGCAAAACATGTCTTGGAGTTACCATTGTGGCTCAGCAGGTTAAGAATACAACATAGTGTCTGTGAGGATGAGGGTTCATGAGGGTTCAATCCCTGGCCTCATTCAGAAGGTTAAGGATTTGGTGTCCCTGCAAGCTGTGGTGTAGGTCTCAGATGCGGCTCGGATCTGGTGTTGCCCTGGCTGTGGTATAGGCAGCAGCTACAGGTCTGATTCAACCTCTAGCCTGGGAATTTCCACATGTCCCAGGTGTGGCCAAAAAAGAAAAAACAAAAACATGGTATGTCTTTTAAAACTTATAGTGGCAAGGGATAATTCTCTGAGATGTTAACAGTTTTAAGGGCAAATATCTATCTATCTGTCTATTTAAATATATGCACATGTCATCAGACTCCGTCTCTCTCCATATATCCACATCTATCTCAAAATATTTTAAGGAGAATAACTTTCAGCAATGATTATATCAAGCAACCTGTAAAGCACAACAGCATTTTTTTTTGAAAACAGAAAAGATAATGAAGAGATAAAACAACTATAACTCAATTCTTAAGGCTTTATATCTTAACTAGAAACTTTGCACAAATGTGTGACTGTTTCTATACTTGGAAACCTTGAAATCTGTGATAATTTCTCACAATTACTGGGCTCCAGCAATATATTGCTTCCTATCAGGTTTCTAAGCTGACCAACCTTCACATTCTTCCTAAATCAGTTTAAAAAAATTAAGACATACTGACATTATAGCAGTAGAAAAATATTCAGGGAACATTAAGCAAAATTATAAATTATATGACATTTTAAAAATGTGAAAACTATTCCAATGTAATTAAAATATTTTGAATGATATCACTTATATCTGGAATCTAACATACAGCACAAATGAACCTTTCTACAGGAAAGAAAATCATGGACTTGGAGAACACACCTGTGGTTGCCAAGGCGGAGGGGGAGGGAGTGGAGTGGTTTTGAAGCTTAGGGTTAATAGATGCAAACTATTGCCTTTGGATTGGATTAGCAATGAGATCCTGCTGTGTAGCACTGGGAACTATGTCTAGTCACTTATGATGGAGCGTGGTAATGTGTGAAAATAGAATGTGTACATGTATGTGTAGCTGGGTCACCATGCTGTATAGTAGAAACAAAATTATATTGGGGGAATCACAATAAATAAATAAATAAATAATAAAATATTTTGATTGCACTGAATTGAGTATGATGCTAATTTGGATTTCAATTGTATTCATTTTACAGTTCAATGTCTTTTCATATAAACGACCTTCGGCAACTTTGAGTCAGTTACTCATCTAAATTTACTTTCACTTAAGAGAAAAATTCAGAGGACTAAGGTAATAAAAAGATGGAAATCTTGGAATAAAACCACTGAGGATGTATGGTTTCTATTACTTTTTGATAAAAATAAGGTTGAACATAAAAATATTTTACTATCTTAATTACACTTACTATCATCATTAAAATAAGGTATTTAGCAAATTATTTAAATCAGAAACATAGATTTATTCAAATTAATGTATAACTTAATGCCCTTAAAAAGACAAAATTTTGTCTCTAGTAAAGCTATTTATTCAAAAATATTCCATATGTTGATTCCCTTGAAATTTATGATTCCATATGTTATAAAAAATGTTCCATCATATTACATTTAAAATTATATATGTAAGTAATAATAGCTATAATTTATTTAGGACCTGCCAGGTACTGAACATTTTTCTGGATCTATATCTCATTTAAGCCTTACAACAACTCAGCAAGGAAAATATTGTTATCTCCATTATATAGATTAGGAAACTGAGTCCTTGAGAGGTCAAAAAACTTCCTCAAGATCACAGAACTAGTAGTTCTTATATCCTGAGGGCCAAAGATCATATAGGTAGTTGTTTCAAAACCTGGAGACCACTAGTTAGTCAAGGACCATGACAGATGACCTCCAAGCTCTCTTGTAGCCCTATCATTCTTTGATTCTAAGTATTTAATCGGCAAAGAGTATTGTTATGTATATTTAATTCAATTAACACATTCTAGCTAGGAACAAAAAGGTAGTTAGATGGAATATTTAAGTGTGAAACATTGCACACACACACACATATATATATATATATAGCTACTATTTTTCTATAAACTTGGGGAGGCATTACTTTTTAACCATAATATTAATTTATCTTTTTTTCTTTTCAATCTTATGACTTGAGATAAAGCGTTCACCTTTTGTCATGAAAGGTTGGGTTACTGGTATGAGATATTTAAGGAATATCTTAAAATACCAATTAAAAAGGAATTTTAATTGATTATCCAGTCAACTATTTTAATAGATGATGATTCTGAGATTCATAGAGATAAAGCATAGTTTCTCTAAATCAATGAAGATAACAGAGTAGTTTCTTATTATATGTTAGTCATAAGGTATAAAATGTTAAAAACAGTGCTTAGCACACAGCAGACAGTTGATAAACATTAGCTAATAGCAGCAGCAGCAGTAGTAGTAATGATGGTATCAGCAGTGATGACATAATGACAATAATAGTAATGATGACAGTAAGAGTATTAGTAGTGATATTATTATTATATTATAATAATTGCTAAATTTATTAAATACAAATGCTTCACAATAAATTTGATAATAGCTACAATATTACATCTATTATGTCTAGGACTTTTTAAAAGACAAAAAGTGACACCGATTATAAAGATAGGCCTGAAGAATCTATAAGTTAGTAAACAGAAATAAGTATGAGTAGATCCCTAAAAGTTAAAGCCAATTTTACTATATGTAGTAGATTTTCATAAGCCAATTTGTGAATGTTATTATATTTAACATATAATTATTTGATACTTGGGCCCCCTAGGGTCCTGTTGGGTCTCATTAGTGTAATTTCCCTTCTTAAAGAAATGTGTTTTTTATGACTGCTAATACTAATAATACATATTGCACACATATTATCAGACATAAACTAATTTCTTCAAACTTTAAAAAGATAATTTAGCTTTTGTTTAGTAGTATTTAATGACTTTGGCAAGATAAGAGAGGTTTAATTATTTTTAAATGAAATGATTTAATTTCCATTTGAACCGGACTAGTGTTTCCTAGGGGCTAAGGAAAATATACAGTAAAATTTCAATGTCTTGATACAAATTTCAAAATATAATGTGGTATTTTGGAATAGTACAGAGTTAGTGAATTTCACTCAACTGGAGTCATTCCTCCTTGTTTAGGGAGGCATTATCCAGGTTTTGAATTTTCTCTCCCTTTCTTTGCCTCTCCTTGTTACTTAAATTTTTCTGCTTAACTTTTGCTTTGTGATCCTTCTATAGGAGAGCAAGCAGAGAAAGGAAAGAAGCTGAAATTCACAATAGTCATTTTTGCTGCTGTTAAGTATTTTACGGTAAATGTAAGAAAGAGGTAGAAATTATTGGCTAAAGTTTTGAATTTTCCCAGGTTTTGATATGAACTAGCATTGTTATCCATGTCTGTAGATTGTCAAATGTCTACCCATTGTTGGAATGTTAACTCTATTTGTGAACAATATTTCTCCATTCTCTCCCTTTTATCTCCATTCCTACTCATGCTACCTTATTTCAGTCTTCATCACCACTGCTTAGATAAGGGCAGTCTCTTTTTACATAGTTTCCTTGTTTCTAGTCTTAGTCTAAGACCACCCTAATCTATTCTCCACACCAGAGAGGTCTATATGATTGAAATCAGACCAGATCATTTCCCTGCTTATCTTTTAATACTTCCCATAACCTACAGGACAAAGTCCAAGCTAATCTTTTACGTGGTTAAAAATGCCCTTCACATCTTAGCCTCTACTTGTTTTCTGCATCTCCCAACATTCATTTCAGAAAACTCAAAGCCACAGTAATAACAAAGTTGTATATAGTTGCCCATATTTGGGGCTTCTTGCTCATTAATACCTCTGTCTAGAATGACCAAATAACTCAGGCACTTTCATGCTCTTTCTTGGTTTATTGATTCTTCAAGACTCAGGTTCAGGTGTCAGCATCAGAAAGCATTTCTCAACGATCAACATCCCCACACTGCCAAACTGAACTAACTACCCCTTCTCTATATAAACATATATAATGTGTGTCATTGCTCTTGCCACGTTGTCTTGAAATTAGCTGGCTTGGTTGTGCTAGTCCTTTGAAATGTAAATCTTTCAAAGACAGGGACTGAGTTTTATTTATCTTCTAACCCCAGCATTGTTCTTGGTAAAGAGTAAGCATTTCATATACAAGGAATTGTTAGATTGTATATATGTGTATATCTCCAGATGCATTTTAGGAAACTGTGAGAGAACTATGAATATTCATGTTTCTAAATCTGAAGTATAGATTTTGTTCATTTATTCAATTACTAAGAGAAATAGTGTAAACATTTTACCTGGTAGATTGCACACAGTATTTGATTCTTAGCTTGCTGGCCGTTTATTTTCAGCAGTTTCAGACTATCTCTGAGAATACTTCTATTACTACTGAAAATACTCCAACAGAATATTAATTTATTCACTTATACTAAACTTGTTAAACTTACTTCTGCTTTGAAGCTCAACTGAGAGTTGTCTTTCAAGGTTTTCTCTAATCTCTCTCTCTCTATAGAGCTCCATTTTCAGTTCCTTTTTTTCTTGTTGAATCTGCTTCTCCTGGATGCGAGCATTATCCAAAGCCACTTTCAGTAGACCCTGTCAAAAGACAGCAAATAACATGCAGTTCATCTTATCTGTTTTAATTTCTCAAATATAAAATAATTTATGTAGGTGCTAATGTCTTGTATTACATTTATTTTGTTTATAGAAATATTGTTGACCTGAATGTTGGTCAACAGAGTCTCCACAGAGGACAGACTATCAGCAAAAATGAATGGTCCAGGGAATCCAGGAGGCAATGCCTGCCCAGGAGTCAGTTGGATCTTGTCCAAGGGCGATTTCATCATTGGAATTTGAACGGGATCCTCTTCTGAAAAAAACAAAATTAATGTCAGAAGGTTTACAAACTAACAGTTCAAAATTTTCACTGTGTTTCCTTCATCTCAAATGGCATCTATAGATACTTTTTTTCTAAAACTAGATGATGGAAAACTCATAATTGGAAGCCAGTCATATCTATTTCCTAGCTGCCTCTAATTTCTCAAAATAAATGTTTAAGAATCAGTTACAGTGAAATATTTACTGTTCAAGAGGTATAAAATCTAGAGAAAAAAATTTGATTTATTTATTATTACATATAAATTAAATAATCAGATCACTTCATGATAAAGCATACACTGCATTTTAATTTTTTCTCTTTAAATATGTCATCTCCATTTTTAATACCTTTATTGAAGTATAATAACATAAAATAAAATTAATTAACCTATTTTAATTGTATGCTTCACTGATTTTTAGTAAATTTACAAAATTGTGTAACCAAAAAAATCTATTTTAGAACATTTTAAGCACCCCCAAAATATGCCTCATGCCCATTTATGATTAATCTCCTTTCCCAATCCGAGCCCCTAGCAACCACTAGTCTACTTTCTGTCTCTACAGGATTGCTTTTAACATAAATAAAGTCATACAGTAAGTGGTCTTTTGTGTCTGTGTTCTTTCACTTAGCATAATGTTTTTGAGGTTCATCCATGTTGTGGAATGTATCAGTGGTTTCCTCCTTTTATTGCTGAAAAGTTTTCCATTGCATGGATATATGGCTTTATGTTTAATCATTCATAGTTTGGCATCTGGATTGTTTCCGGTGTTACCTTCTATTTTGAAGAATATTTCTCATGAAAAAAAAATCACCTATGGTGTAAAACCTTAAAGTATATCTTTTTTCCCCTTTTATTTTTATATTAACTTCTCCCAAACACTCATTACTTTTATGAGATTCCCCCTTAGCTTCAGTTGAGAAGATAGCAACAGAATTTTCATCTAATAAGATATTTCAGATTTGTTTTACACAGATATATCTAATTATAAAAGGAATCTCCTCTTATTTTGAGGCACTAACTACTTAGCTCTCTATTTGAATTGTGGTTGAAAATCTTTTCTGTGAGATGTATGAACTAGATAACAAAGTCTCCTCTACAATTAAGAATTGGGGCTTTTTTTACATATGTAAAAATAAACTGCTACAAACAGGTAATCTTGGAATGTAGGCAAACAAACCCTGGCATTCTTAAATGGCTCCAACAGCAATGTACAGTGAGTCGAATCATAACACCTCAAATGAAATTACTCTACTCACCACAGTCTCTTTATTTCAGTAACTGAGCACAAGCAAAGTTTGAACATATGTATTTCTCTGGTTATAAAAATATTTGGTGAACCCATATATTTTGAGACTCATTCAAGAAGAAAATTAGGCTTGAATCTAGAGCTAAACAATTTTCGCATGGTTTGAAAACAAAAATCTAGGTATTGGTTTTGGTCCTTGTTGGGATAGGAATACGGATTTGTCATACAGTTAGACCTCACTTATCAACTGCAAGCAGCCTATATATGTAGTGTGCAGAGTCTTGAACCCCATTAATTTCATAGTCATCATAGTTTGCTGTGGGATTTATGTGGGAGGCTATGGCATACTATTGCAGGAACTTCTGTGTGAGATTACTTCATGGTTTAGCATTATCTCTGAATAAAATGCTCTTGATATAGATTACCTTTACAATTTCTAATTTTCCAAAACCTATAGGGATAAAAAATGTGAACAATTATTTTAGAGAATCAACAGTTTTACTTTATTTGAATCCAAAATGCTATAGAGTATTTGTTTATTGGTCCTAAAGAATTCAAAAGTATGCATAAAATAACAATTTTCCTATAGCACAGGAAACTATAATGAACGTACTCCTAGGAATTGTTTTATAGTAAAACTGAAAAATAATATTTGTACCATAAATGTCTGATGCATGTGTTTTATACAACTTTCTTATCGTAAAACTAACCCTAATCTCTTACAGAACATGTCATCTTTCCTTACTTCTTTTCTTCCTTGCAGGTAGTGGTTTTGGAAGAGGCAAAGTATTCCAGAGGGAATGATAACAAAGTCTGGGATCTAGTTCAACTACAAGGTTTGAACATTGGAAATATCTCATTAAAAATTTAAATTCTACAATACAGCTTAGGCAGGAAATTTAATGTTTCTAAGGTTTATTTTTCAACAGCCAACCAAGCAATATTCTGCTTTATTTGTGTGGTCTTAAATCTGTATTTAGCTAGTATTTTGTCTTCTGCACATGTGGAGAAATAAAATGACTTCATAATGATCCATCAATATTAATAATAATTGGAGAGGTTCTATACCTTCATACCGATGTTTAAAATCTTAAAGTATGAATTTATGTAGCCTGGAAGATCTATTTTTACAAAATGAATTGCTAAAAAGTTAGAACATTGACTTCCTGCTGATTCAGAAATAATATAATATTTCCCCTGAAAAAAATATTTTACATGAGGGGGAGAGTTCTTAAAATTATGGATTATTTGTCATGTGTCACTCTATACACATGTAATCTCAGTGGTCAGACTCTAAGGGGTATTCTACAAACAAAATACCTGAAAAGGAAAGCAATACATTTAGTATGCATAAAACAAAATTAGAACTCCTTTAAAATAATCAAAGCCTTCTATTTGGAGATGAATGAAATGCCATTAAATTGGCTGAAAGGAAAATTACTATTGACTATGAAGACAGGTTGCATGGTCTATGGTTTGTAATGTTGCTGTACAGTAGATTGAAGTTTCAAAATAGTATTACTCTTCTTTAAAGAGATAGACAGAGCTGAATTAAGTGCTGCTTGCCGCAGTGAGGATCAAATGCAAAAAGAATCATATTTCATCAGACCTAGTCAACACCAGGAAAATAAATAGAAATATAAGAGGTATGCAGGCAATGATTCATTTTGATAATCTGTCCCAAGAGAGACACATAGAGACAGCACACAGATCTAAGCTTCTACCAAAAGACAAATAGGACACAGAGGGTGGGAATTGGTATGACAGTGTAGCAGAGGTCACATCGATTTTCAGCAGCAGTTTTCACACAGATGAGATAACCCTGGACTCTATTTGGCCCATTGTTCATATCCTATCTGTCCCACAGCAATAAATTTCCTAGTCCTGGAAAAGAGTAGTAAAGAAGAAGGATTCTACTTATGACTTCATATGATTAAGTTTCCGTGCAAACCAAACATGCTTTTCCAGACCAAGGTCACACTGCATGTTAAGGTCCATAATAGCCAACAACTAGTCAACGTGTATTATGTTTTGGTGCATATGAGTGGGAACTGTCAAACCATTCATCATTTTTTTTTCGGATTTAAATCACATGCTACAAAAATGAATGATAAATGCATTAGAAATCCATTTCAATCTTGTTATAGCTTTTCACATCTGAATGGTATCTACATTTTCCTTAGAATTTGAATAGATGCACTGTTATATAGGAATTTATTAGGTAAGCTTGAGAGATTCTAATTAGCAATGAAATTAAATATGGGCAAGTACTAGAAATATAGATTGTTAGTGAAATGAGTATTCTTTTGTAATCCAGGGAGAAGGGGTTTCTATTGAGCATTTTGATTTAAAAGGCTAGTGTTAAAATGTATATATTAAAATCTTTATCAACACATATGATGCAATAGTACAAACTAAAATATAAAGATAGGACAACTGCTATCTTCCTGAGGCTATGAGCAGCTTCTTAATGTATTGAAGCAAAGTGGAGACTGCTTTTATTGAACATGTTTGTTAAATATGCCATACTTGTAACAGCACTGGAAATCCATTTAGAGAACAAGCTTTTAATTTTAATTTCTTACTTAGGGCTCAGATGAATAGATGTGAAAGCTGACAGGAACTTTATTTGTAGAAAAAAGATAAACATACGGTAAATGCTCAGGATGGAAAAGTACTCAAAAATTAAAGTCAAGGATGCTAGAGACTTTCTATATGACTCTCATGTTTATTTTCCCACTTTTTCATAGGGTTAAGTGTTTCCTTTTTCCTCTGGGCTTTGAAGATTATGATACAGGAATAGAAGCTGCACACATCTGACACACTCAGTAGTGGAAAAATGCAACCACACACCAGGTCATTAGTTTTCATTCTTTAACAATTAAGTTATATTTAATTATTTGATTTGAGAGCTTTTTCCTAAATAGAGCAGGCCCAAGGGACTCTCTTTTGTTGGTGTCATTAGTATTGCACTCAGCACAAACAAGACACCTGCTTCCCTCTTTCAAAATGAGGAACAATAACAACAAAATGACCAACTGCTGTGTAATTTGACCCGCATGAATATGAGGAAGTGTTCACAGACTGAGTTGAACAATGACTCAAGTGTCGCTATCATCAAATTTGGAAAAAGAAAATCTTGATCCTTAAATAGTTACATTTCTTTAGGGAAACAAGAAAGAAAGAAAGAAAGAAAGAAAGAAAGAAAGAAAGAAAGAAAGAAAGAAAGAAAGAAAGAAAGAAAGAAAGAAAGAAAGAAAGAAAGGAAGGAAGGAAGGAAGGAAGGAAGGAAGGAAGGAAGGAAGGAAGGAAGGAAGGAAGGAAGAAAGAAAGAAAGAAAGAAAGAAAGAAAGAAAGAAAGAAAGAAAGAAGAAAGAAAGAAAGAAAAGGTAGGCTGATAAAAGAAAACAGAAATCTAGTAGCAAAAGAGTGAGGGTGACCAGCCTGAGAAAGTGAGAAAGAATGCTAAAGCCAATTATGGCCTGTTTTGTTCTTGATCCTTAGATTAGAAACTGGGCAAACAGGATCCTTTATAAGCTATGAATTAGAAAGAAATCATCTTTCAGGTGAAATAATATGCTGATAACCAATATTACATCCAGTGAAGGGTTTGGAAGAACTATGATACCCAGCTCCTGTCATTTAAGAAGCTGACACATTCTTTTGGAAAAAAGTCAACAAGTTACAGAAGTGTACAATTATGTTTAAAAGCATGTGACATAGATTGTTAGGTGCTTCTAGGAGTTCAAAGGAGAGATCATTGTGGTCTAGAGTATGCACTCAAACTAATCTCTTCACTCTCTAGTTGAAAAGTGTTCCCACTGTCCTTAGAATAAAGTCCCATGGAACTTCTCCAGGATATTAGGTGTGTCAAAAAGAAAAGGTTCCTTGCTTAAACTTGTGTTGAAAAAATTGAGCTAAACCCTGTTAAACAGTTTTCCTTAAAGCAAAGGTTGCCAGATAAATAACAGGGCAGGATGCCCAGTGAAATCTGAATCTCAGATAAACAGCAAACACATTTTTTTTTTTTTTGACTGCATTCAGGCTAGTGACTGAATCTGAGCTGCAACTGTGACCTACACTGCAGCTGCTGCAATGCTGGATCCTTAACCCTCTTTGCCACTGCAGGAACTCCAGAAGTGTTTTATTTTACTTTATTTGGCTGCACCCATGGCATTTGGAAATTCCCAGGCAAGGGATCAAATCTGTGCCACAGCAGTGATGACGCTGGATCCTTAACCTACTGAACCACAAGGGAACTCTAGCAAACAATTTTTATTTTGTCATTTTAGGACCACACTTGTGGCATATGGAAGTTCCCAGGTTAGGGGTTGAAATGGAACTGCAGCTGCCAGCCTACACCACAGCCACAGCAACACCAGATCTGAGCTGCCCATCTGCGACCTACGCCACAGCACACAGCAACAGCTAGATCCTTAACCCACTGAGCAAGGCCAGAGATCGAACCTATGTCCTCATGCATACTAGTGGTGTTTGTTACCCTGAGTCACAATGGGAAATCTGCAAACAAAGTTTTTAACATAAGTATGCTGAAACATTTTATGGGACATCCTTATACTAAATATGATTTGCTATTTATCTGAAATTCAAGTTTCACTGGGAATACTTCTTTCTTTTTTTACTTTCTAAATCTCTTAAAGCAGAACATTGCAGAGTCTTTAAAATGCTAATTATAAATATTAACATATAATTTAGATAGCTGAGAGCCTGACTATCTAAGTTTGCAATCCTGCTCTTTGATTTACTAGCCCCAGGGAAAAGTTCCTTTATCTTTCTGTGCCTCAATTTATTGGTCTGTAAAGTTAGGATAATAATAATAATACCTATCTTATAGAGTTGTTATAAACATTGATGAGATAATATTTGTAAAGTCTGTAGAACAATGTCTGACTCAAAGTAAAAGCAATATGTTTGTTAAATAAATTAAATATTAATTGAAAAATCCCAGGAGATGAGAATACAATAACATATTTGACCACCTAAGCATCCACTAACACCACATGAAATGACATGTTTGGAAAAATCCTCTTCTAGGTAATAATTTGATGAGACTGGCTTTACCCTAAATTAGGCCAGTGTTACATTCTCAGTTATCAAAGGCCTGAGGAGATTTCTTAAGTCAAAGCCAGTTGTTCTGAGCTGGGGGCTATTTTACTGCCCAGAAGACACTTGGCAATGGCTGGAACATTTTTGACTATCAGAACCGAGGAGTTGGAGGTGTGTGCTACTGGCATCTAATGGTAGAGGCCAGGGATGCCCTGCCCCCCTGCCTCCAACCCCACCAAAGAATTATCTGCCCCAAATCTCAATAATGGATGGGAACTACTCTTCCAAAATTATATAGGAAAATCTCAATGAACAGACAGTTAACTAGATCTCCATTTCTGTGCTAAACTTCTAATAGAGAGTTTAATTTATTTAATACAACAATAAGGACAAATCAATTATTTAGAACACAATACTTTACAAGGTATGTTTTAGGGTTTTTATGCATTTTATTTCAATTTCCTGACTTCAGTTCTTTGCTCAAATGTCACCTTATTAGTGAAACTGTAAACAAGCAGGACCCTATGGGGCATTCTCTGGGGCAGGCCCTTCCCCCATATCCTCTGCTTTAGCTCCTCTCCGAAGTACCTAGATAACAGTATCTGATGCACATTTCCTGAGTTGTGTCACAAATGTGAAAATCTCCCCCACCACTAAATAAAAGATGGTAACTAAGTGATGACCATGAGTACATAGGAGCCTAATGATTGGTAACGTTAACCCCTGTAACATCATCCTGTTACCTCATCACGAACTGATCAGAGAACTCTGCACTGGCAAATCACTTACCCTGTACCCACCCTCCCTTACTTGGCTTTTAAAAATGCTTTACAATTTGGTTTCGAGGGAGTTCTTGCTTTTGGGGGCGCAAGAGGCACCAGTCTCTTTGCTGGCCCTGCAATAAAACTTTCTTGCTCCAAACCCTTTTGTTTCAGTTTCTTGGGCCTCACTGTGCATCCTGCACACGAACTTATGACAACAAAACCTATACCAAATATCCTGTTTAATTTTGAAGTCTGTACCACTATTTCCACCCCTAACGTGTTTTTTCCTTATGAAGTTTATCACCATTTAATATATAGTACAACTTATTTATTTCCTATTTTTGTTATCTGTTTCATTTTACTACAGTATACTCTCCATTGAGACTGGGGGCCTTTTCTTGTTTTTTTTTTTTTTTTAAATATTTCCCATTGCTGTCTCCCAGGTATTTAGATTGGTAACTATCCTGGGTCTACAACACCTGTAATGATTTTAGATACTTGGACTAAGAATCTTAAGGCTTGAGGTAAGATTTCTTATCATCAGGTTGATTCCATTTTTTTTTATTCCAAAGAAAAAATTGAACAATTATTATAAAGATTTTTTAAAGTATGTGGTGAAAGGAAGAAAGAGGGGATGAAGGTAAAGATTTTCTTGTTAACTCTCAATAAAATAAATGATTACTATAGTCCACAGATATGATGATAAACTAAAATTTTATAATTTTGAAAAATAGTTGATAAAGTTATCAAAGCATGCCTTCTGTGTATTTATTGAACCTGTCTGCATATCATAGCCCTTTGAGGACTGAAAATAGTTAAAGTATAAATCTTTCTGGCCCACACACATATTTTCCTATCATCTTGAGGTGATGTATTATCACATCAAGCATAGAGCAAACTTCACCGATTTTTTAAAAAGTACATCTATATATTCTAGAGCTTAGAAACAGAAAAAGGCTGAGGACACATGAGAGAAAGAATTTTCATATAGAGACTAGAATTTGATCTAAAAAATGCAAGGCAGACACAATTTCTAATATAAATAATCAAATAGCACCAGAGGCATGTATGAGTCCCTTCTCCAAGAAAACAAGCTTAGCTACCTCTGTGAAAAAGGCTGTAGAGGGGAGAACACCAAATGAGTGGAGAGTAAATATGTAAAAGCCTGCATTAGAAACTGGAAAACAGGAGGCAGGAGTGAACATAGAGGTAAGGTGGGAAGGAAGCTGATGTTTTAGAGATGTGTTTAAGAAAAATGGGAGAGAGGGCACACATTTCCATCAGTCAGATGACCCTTTCCAGGTGATGTTTCCTTACCCTGGCTTATCTGTAAAATGGCCTCAGGGTTCTAATATGACCCTGTTTTTACCTTTACTAGGGGTTCAGTCATCTAGCTGACCGCAGAGGCTATGAAGCAGATTTTTCATTTTGCTTCCCTGGCGAGAAATGTGCAATCCTTTCCATCAACGAGGGAAGAAAACTCTCTTCTTAATCTGGCACAAATCAGGAAGAGAAATTTACTGCTCTGACTTGGTAATTCAGGTACTAACTTTAAAATTACTGTTTTTGTTGTTTTTTTTACATAGTTAACATATATCTGAGTAGAGAGGATCTGTGGAAGGTACAAGGGAGCAAGTTATTAATCCAACACTTTAACATCAGTCATTTTTAAATATTATCACGCATCAGAATATCCTGAAGGTCTTCGTATTTTAAAAAAAATTATTGAAGTATAGTTGATTTACAATGTTGTGTTAATTCCTGCTGTACAGCAAAGTGATTCAGTTATACATATACATGCATCTATTCACATATAGGTTATCATATAATATTGAGTAGATTTCCCTATGCTATACAGCCAGTCCCCATTGACCACCCATTCCATATAAAATAGTGTTCACATGCTAATCCCAAGTTCCAAATCCATCCTTCTCCCCTATCTTTCCCCTTTGATAACCATAAGTTTGTTTTCAGTTTGTGAGTCTGTTTCTGTTCTATAAATAAGTTCCTTTGTATTGTTTTTTAGATAACACATATGAGTGATATATGTCTTTCTCTGTCTGGCTTACTTCACTTAGTATGATAGTCTCTAGGTACATTCAAGTTGATGCAAATGGCATTATTTCATTCTTTTATGGATGAGTAATATTCCATTGTATATATTTACCACATCTTCTTTATCTAATCCTCTGTCAGTGTACATTTACGTTGTTTCCATGTCTTAGGTACTGTAAATAGTCCTGCAATGAACATTGGGGTGCATGTATCTTCTCAAATTATGGTTTTCTCTGGATATGTGCCCAGGAATGGGATTGCTGGATCATATGTTAGTTCTAGTTTTAGTTTTTTGAGGAACCTCCATACGTTTTCCATAGTGGATTTTAAGCCCAGAAATAAACCCATACACCTATGGGCAATTAAACTTTGACAAAGGAGGCAGGAATATTCAATGGAGAAAAGACTCTTCAATAAGTCTTCGAAGGTCTCTTTGATAAGTGGTGCTGGGGAAACTGGACAGCTACATGTAAAAGAATGAAGTTAGAACACTTTCTAACACCATACACAAAAATACACTACAAAATAGATTAAATACTTAAATGTAAGACTGGATACTATAAAACTCTTAGAGGAAAACATAGCAGAACAATCTTTGACATAAATCATAACAATATCTTTCTGGATCAACCTTCTAGAGTTATGAAAATAAAAAACCAATATAAATAAATGGGACCTAATTAAACTTAAAAGCTTTTGCACAGCAAAGGAAATTATAAACAAAATGAAAAGATAACCCACAGAATGGGAGAAAATATTTCTAAACGAAGTGACCAACAAGGGATTAATTTTTAAAATACACAAAAATCTCATGAAGCTCAACATCAAAAAAATAAACAACCCTATCAAAAAATGGGCAAAAGATCTAAATAGTTCTCCAAAGAAGACATACTAATGACCAAAAAGAACATGAAAAGATGCTCAACAATTGCTAATTGTTAGAGAAAGGGAAATCAAAACACAACAAATTATCACCTCATACCAATCCAGATTGGTCATCATCAGAAAGTCTACAAACAATAATTGTTGGAGAGGGTGTGGAGAAAAGGAACCCTACTACACTGTTGGTGGTACCATCTTGAAGGTCTTTTAAAAAATGTTTCTGGAGTTCTCGTCGTGGAGTAGCTAGGAAATGAATCCGACTAGGAACCATGAGGTTGTGGGTTCGATCCCTGGCCTTGCTCAGTAGATTGAAGATCTGGCATTGCTGTGAGCTGTGTTGTAGGTCACAGATGGGGCTCAGATCTGGCATTGCTATAGCTGTGGTGTAGGTCAGCAGCTGTAGCTCTGACTAGACCCCTAGCTGGGAACCTACATTTGCTGCAGGTATGGCCCTAAAAAGGAAAAAATAAAAAAAAAAGTTCCTAATTCTGAAAGTTTCTGTTTCAGTAGGTCTAGGGTAGAGCCTGACAATAGGAATTCTTAAGTGCCTAGTTCATATTACTTGTGTGGAGATCAGTTTGAGAAATCACTGAGCTATATAAAGTCAATTTTGCTACATTTAAAGATTATTAATATTGTTTTCTCTTACAATATCTTTTAAAAATGGTTATCTTTACTGTTAAAGAGATTTCAAAGCAATACCTAATTTTAAGTGTGTATTTTCACAGCTTCAAGAAATTGCATAAAATTAGAGATACATCAACTAGGCTGTTCTACAGACCTGGAGATTCTGAAAACAAATTTACATTGCAATGAAAAAATATATATAATGGAACCTATTTATAACAAAGAATCAGGAAATAAAACAGTAAAAAAAAAAAAAAAACCCTAAATCTATACAGGTAAAAGCAAAACACTTTTCCAAGAATGAATTTAGCATAAGCAATTGCTCAGTAAGGAAAACAGCTGTTCTATGGATTAATACTTGAGTACTAATTCATCATATCCATGAAAGATGGAAAGTTGATATTCTGGCAGGATTAATGTTAAAAATTAAAGATGATTTTAAATTAGAATGGCACTGTAATGGGAAACTTGGCAAGAACAGTCTATATAACAATTTATAATTTGTCACCTCCTGTAAACTCTGTAATGAGGAATATGTAGGTAATTATACAGGTTTGACATTTATATTGATATTCCCACTAATAACTCGGCAATTATACTTACTTATGTGCATATTCATATTTTTATGTTATCATAGCACCAATGATATAAAATAGAGAGAATTATTTATTCATTAGTTATCTCTCTCATCTCTCTCTCAGGCACACAAACATGCAATGTACACACAACATACATTGGTAAGAATACATATTGTTTTTTCTGCTTTAGCTAGGAAATAAAAAATTGAGGTACTGAGGCACCATATTTTAATAATAGAAAAAATTAAGGTTTTTCCTAATAGACAAGTCTTGAAATCATAATCACAACACTATTGTAAACCTAGCCAGTTCAAAATGATGCCTACCAATTAATTAAATACTTTACAAAACTGAAATTTCTTTAAAATACATTTTAATTATTGAACAAAGCACTGCAGCTTTCACATTTTTTCTTTCCTATGTAATGTAGGCATTAAGATCATCAAAACTGCTGCTTCTCTGAAAATCTGTAAAGTTTTATTGAAGAAGAAGACATCTATTAATAATGCTCAGTTCAACAATCTTCACCACACACAATACTATTTTTAGATGTTGTCTATTGCCATAAGAGCTTATACTACCTGGTAAACAAGTTTTTTTGGTAAAATGATAATAATAAAAAGTTCATAAGATACAGCTAAGAGGTCAGGGAAGGATAAAACAAATTTTGTGCAAATTAATGTGCCATTTTGTTTCATGTTTTAACATTGTCTTTTTCTTGTATTCATTTCTAGTTAGTTTGTATGGCTTGTTTCAGTTTTATTATCTTCTATTTCAACATTCATATCTAACTTGATGACTTATCAGAAACACTATTGAGTACTCTGTTGTGCCTCGTGTTGTGGTGTAAATTAAAATGAGTTCAAAGACTTGTAAATTGAAGAGTGTGGTGTGATTTCTTCTAGTAATGGTGTTAGGCAAATATATTTTGCCTGTATGACTAAAAGTAATAATTTCAAAGAAATCTCAATCAACTAAAAATTTTTACAAATCTATCATTCAGAGTAATTTCAATAGAAATTACTTTTTCTATTAATCATTAGATATCCCCATTTTCTTATTGTAACTCCTTTTCCCCCCTAAAATGTATGACTCTGCAATTCTACCTAAAATAAAATGAACATGACTGAATCTCTGTGTCATGAAATGTTATATCTCTAAACTTCAATGTCCCTATTTATAGAATAGGAAGAATTACCTCAGAGTGTTTATGTATGGCAGCACCTAGTACTATATATAGCATTACAGTAGACGCTTAGTAAAAATCTGAAGCTATGCTACTAGCCTTTTAGATACAGAATGTTAAAGAATCATGATTGATCTGAATGTCTACTGATGATCAGATTTTCCCATGATTTTTTTTCAGCGTTCGTAGCATATGGAAGTTCCTAGGCCAGGAATTGAACTCTTGCTACAACACTGACTTGAGCCATTGCAGTAACAATGCCAGATCCCTAACCTGCTGTGCCACAAGAGAACTCCTTGCCCATGAAATCTCTTTTTTAAAAAAATTTATTATGGTAAAGCAACTAAAGGATGTAGTTAATGTAATAAATGTTGAAAAAGGTTTTGTTTATCTAAATACCAGACAGAAAACAAACTTGCAATTTTGTAACTGAAATCTCTCAGATTAGTTCCAGGGTAGTTGGAAGACTGTAGGCTCACATTACTTGGGTCACATTTCTTCCCTTACATTTAATTGAGGCTATGTTTTTATTCCCATGAAGAATTGCAAGTTTAAGATAAGTGTGCTTTCTACTGGAAAAAAAAAAAAAAAGCCAGAAAAAATCTACTTTAAATTTTCTTGGCAAATTCAGCCTTATTTTATTAACACTGAAATTCCTTCAGCCACTATTTGTTACAAATATTTATGGATCCATATGGAATAGCAGATGTTGAAGCAGAGACACTGCAGACATTTTTCACTTTCACTAATAACTCAAGTACTTGAGGATTTTTTTTCATCTTCTATCATAAGACCTTTAGTTTGAATGAAGAATCTAAAATGTTCACTGAATTTTACTTTAGAATTATTATAAGATTTTTGTCTATGCTAAAACTAGATCTGTCAGATAAAACAGTGATGTTTTTAATAGCCTGCATATATATATATATATATATATATATATATATATATATATATAAAATACATGTATGTTTATTATATATATATATAAATCTTGAAACATAAGGGGAAAATTTGTTTGGGTGATCTAAATTATTATAACACTACACAAACTGATCAGAACTGCCAAGATGATTTCTCAGGTCCAAACTTTTAGTGAGAGTTTAGGTCGCTCAGATTTCCTCCTTTTTTTTTTTTTCTTATCTGATTCTAACCTTGTTTACACCCATATTCAATGATATTTCTTTAGTCAAAAAATTGTATTTTTAAGATAACTGTGCACAAAGCCCAACAAAAATTAACAATTAGTATTAAATGGAGTTCTCTAAAATTTTCTATTTCTATGCATGTTTAAATATTATGAATTCAGCCAGAGGAATTGTGGTGTGAATAAATGGAAATAAAGAAGAAATTAAGATTGAATATCTAATATCTGGCATTATTAATATCTTGTAATCAGACTTGAACATATCACCCAAACTTTCTATACTAAATTCTAATTCTATTAAATTGTTTTATTTTTATGATTCACTTATTTGGATAAAGGACTTTAAGAAGCAATAGTATAACACTTGATTCCAATGAAATTATGTTCATTTTAGTACCATATGTTAGCCATTTCTGCATTTGACCTGGACCTGTCTTCATATTTACTTTGGGTGACTTTAAGGAACATGGCTCCATCCTCTGAGCAGCTGTATTTATCCAGTTCCCTCAGAGATTGTCATTTTCCTAATCTGAAATGATCACTAGGGAAAATCACTTTGCTCACTGCCTCTGTGTCCACTGTCACCTCCTAGCCATTATTCAGTTTCCACCTGGCATTTTTCCACAAATATGGTGAAAATACCATATTTTTTACACAAAATTGAAATTGCTTTCTACTCTTGGTTACTGACAACAGATTACATCCTAGCTTCAGTTAAAACACTTATCAAATAGTGGAATATGCTATAGTTAGCCTGTGAGTCTCAAGAACAAAATGTATTAGTTTTTCTTTTCTTGGAGAATGTACTAATAACCTAAGTAACCATCTAATCTGACTTAACCATCTAATCTTAGCCTCTGAGATAATATGGTGTTTTATGAAAAATTTTCAGAGAGTAAAGGCAACACAATATGTTATTCAAGTTTGAACATTAATGTATATTTATTGCTTACAACATTCCATGAGATACTTTTTCTGTATGCTTATGTGTTGCCTTTCCCATTTGCCTGAAAAGTGGGCTCTACGGTTGGCAAAATTCTATTAATTGCACCTCACAGCTTTTTAAACTTTGTCAGCCCTTCTGAACATTTAAAGTATATAGAGGCTGCATTTTCAGGTCCAAGATAGTTATTTATTATTTAATTTTCAATTAAATAAAACATCTTATAAAGCATAATTCCGCTATTATGGCTATCCCTTCTTAGACATCTTAGATAACATGTCCCATGCCATCCACCAAGGCCAGAAAGTGTAAGATACACAGTGGTAGTATTTCCACAGATGTAAAGTATCCTTAATAAAATAGAGATATAAAACAGAAACAAATTACTCAGGTTTACTATAATAAATGAGTGGCCTTAAAACTGTATTACACGAATGATTCTGACATTCCCATTGGTGTGTTGTGTGTACCCTTTCAAAGCTGTATACTCTGTTGAAATGACATGGTCTTTTTGTAAATACTGTTTGTGTCCAAGTAGATATAATGCTTGTAGAGAACGTATCTAGGGATCTATAAAACTGGTAGAAAACATATTTTTCCATGGTATTTTAGTACTTTAAAAAACTCAATCGCAGGGAGAAATGTTTTGTTGTGAACATCTTAAAAGCCTTATAAAGGGAATGGCTATCCACACCACTTGTTTAAATAATTTTAAGAGGTAGACTACATTTGGCCCTCTCATATACCTCAGCTGAAACTCTCTAATTTCCTTGATTTTTCACAGGACTTGTTATTTAAAAAGATTTTAAGTGCAATGTGCAATGCAATCTGTATGCAAATATGATAATGAATAATCTGGCTGCCAATTTGCAATATTACATTTACCAAAATGAAGCCAAAAGTGCATTTTTCCTCAAAATAGCTTTTACTCATTCTGTACAAGGTATTGTTTGATGACTATAATTTAGCAAAAAAAAAAAAAGACATTTTATATACTCAATATGCTGTATATATATATATATATATATATATATATATATATATATATATACATGTTTGTGTAAGGTTGAAATGAGCCAAAGTAGGGGAAAATGACCCCTGCATTTTTAATGGAGCTGTAGTTTGAATTTAAATTAGAAGCGAAGAAAGTCAAATCCTAAATTAAGGATTTTTGGAGTTGAATTTGGGAATGTATGTTTTTGTTTTTTAATGCTTTTTAAAATTTTTAAGAAAATCTTAAGAATTATATAAAAATTAAATTCCTCACTATTATATGTTGCCCCTGTGCAGGCCTCATAAATTTCATTTCCATATTTGTGAAGAGAAACTAAGTGTTTGTGTGTGCATATGTGTGTTTGTTCTTTCCTATCATTCAAGATGAAGTAAAAGTAGGAAGAGATCAAGATGGTGCAGTAAGAGGATGTGGAGCTCACCTCCCCTCATGAACACATCACAAATACATCTACATGTTCTACAGTGGAACAATTCTTGCTGAAATCTAATTGGAAACTGAAAGAAGGACACTTGTACAATCAAGGCTGAAAAAAGATACAAATACAATAAGGTAGGAAAGGAAGAGAAATAATCAGGCTGGAACCTGTGCTCCAGGGAGGGGATTCAGAAAGGGAGATTACGCAGGTGGATATTCTCCCTGGGGAGCAAATGCTTCATACAACATATTGGGTATCTCAATCTTTGCTACACAGGAAAGAAAAGTCCCCTCAGCTGGTTGGAGAGCCAGTCCTGGTGGGACAAGCAAGAAGGTTGTGGGAAGTTTGGACTCTGCTTATGAGGAGCACATGCACATAGACTTGCTCCTGAAGTTGGGTAGAGAGGATAGACTAAAACTGCTCAAGTAACTAACTGGTTTCCCATGACTGCATTGGTATGTGCCCCATGCTGAGCGAAGAGAGCTTCAGCCCTGCTTACTTCAGGTTGCAGCTCCACACTGGAGCAAAGGTTGCCTGACCAAGGAAAGAGCTCAGCCATGAGACACAGAAATGGCTCAGATCTAAAGCAATGTCTGATCAGGGTGAGAGCAGCCATTACTGGCACTTATGAAGGGAATATATCAGAAGTGGCCCTGACATCTGTTTGTGCCTGAACTACCATAGTCAATGCCCTGACACATGTTGAGAGCTCACATGGACACTGCTTGCCACGGAGTGTAGTTCCACACCAGAGTAGAGGCAGCAGAGGCCAAAAGGAGAGACTGGCTGTGGGGAACAAAGGAAACTGAGACCCCAAATGGCATCTAGGGTGGTGGGACAGGCTTTGCTGATGGTTACATAGGCAATGCATCAGAAATAGCCCATGTCCCATGAGAGGCAAACAGCCTACATGAAACTTTATTGCTCACTACTGCTCCCCTTACTAGCAAGGGTGCTGGGATGAGAGTGGAGAGAACATACACTTAAAGGAAACAGAGCCAGCTCAGACATGAACCCCAGGGCTCCTGATCCAATAACTCCAAACCTGACTGTATTCATGATAGGGCAGTGACAGCCACTAAGTAAAGAGGAAGCCTCAGGTGATATTTGGCTCTGGCTTCATCTCTAATCTCAACCTCGTACCAAGAGGACAGCTGCCAACATACACTGGGAAAAGTCATAAACTATGTTCACATCATATCTAGCTCTCCCACCAAAGCCACTGGGCACACAGAATGCACAGGGATGCTCCCACATAAGGACACCCCTTCAAGACCTCATTATGTAACCATTTCATTTAATTTTAGAGAGACAGAGAAAGTTAAGAAAAATGAGATGATAGAGGATTTGGTTTCAACTGAAGGAGCAACAACAAAAAGACCCGGAAGAAACAAATAATGAAACAAATAAACAATTTACCAGATAAATAATCCATGGCATTAGTAATAAGAACACTAATTGAATTAGGGAAAAGAATGGATTAACACAGTAAAGATTTTAATAAGAAACTAGAAGATTGAAAAAAAAGGTTAAAATGAGAACAGTATAAGAAGACTTGGAATACATCAAGCGCACCAATGTTCTGACCCCCCTGAAGGAAAAGAGAGAGAGAAGGGAAAATATGTTGAAAATGTATTTGATAAAATTATGGCTGAAAATTTCACAAACCTGAAGAAAGAAAGAGATATCCAACTATAGGAAACACAGGAATTTCCAAACAAGATGAATGCAAACAGACCCATATCACAATTAAAATGGCAAAAGTGAAAGAGAGAATTCTAAATGCAGCAAGAGAAACAAGGAGTCACATGCAAGGGAACACTCATCGGGATATCAGCTTATTTCTTTTGTAGAAAATTTGCAAGGAAGTGATATATTCAAAGTATTGAAAGGGTAAACCCTGCAACCTATAATACTCTACCCAGGGAGATATTCATTTAGGATAAAAGAAGATATAATGAACTTCTCAGACAAGCAAAAACTACAAGAATTAATCAACACTAAACCTCCCATAAAATAAATGAAAAAGGGTCTTCTCTAAAAAATAAGGGAAAGGCTATAACAAAATGTCAAATTCCATAGGAAAGAAAAAAATCCCACTACAAAAAGGCAAATATAAGGTAAAAGTTAAGAACAACCATTTAAATAAGTTGTATGAATATTAAAAGAAAAAATTGTAAAAATCAACTATGACTATAATAATCAGTAAAGGGAAAAACAGGAAGATGTAAAATATGATATTGGAACACAAAATGGGACGAGAAGTAAACATTTTTGATGTTTATATTGTTTGAACTTAAAGGATTATTTGTTTAAAATGAGTAGATATAGTTATAGGTCAACATAAATGAACCCCATGCTACCCACATAAATACACAAAATATATGGGAAAAAGGGGAATACCAGGATGTCACTAAAGAAAAATCATCAAAACACAAGGGAAGAACCAAAATAGCAAGAACAGAGAAGAACTAGAAAAACAATGGGCCAAAAGGTAATAAAATGGCAATAAATACATACCTATCAATAATTACTTTAAATGTCAATGATTAAAACAAAAAACATAGTATTGCCAATTGGATATATAAAAGACCCATTTCTATGCTGCTTCAAAGAGACTCACTTAGAGCTAAAGACACACAGGTTAAAAGATATTTCATGGAAATGAAAAAAAAAAACAGGGGTAGTGATACTCATATCAGAGAAAATGAACTTTAAAATAAAGTCTCCAATACAAGACAAAGAAGAACATTACATAACGATAAAGAAACCAATACAGAAAGAGGATATTAAACCTATTAATATATATGCACCTGATATAGAAGCACCTCAATATATAAGGCAATTGCTAACAACCTTAAAAGGAGAAATTGACAATAACACAATAATAGCTGGGGACTTTAACATCCCACTTACAGCAATGGACAGATCATCCAGACAGAAAATCAACAAGGAAGCACAGGCCTTAAATGATGCATTAGACCAGATGGACCTAATAGATATTTATAGAACATTCCATCCAAAAGCAGCAGCATACACATTATTCTCAGGTGCACATGGAACATTCTCTAGGATGGATCACATTCTTGGCCACAAATTAAGCCTCAGTAATTTAAGAAAACTGAAATCATATCAAGCATCTTTTCCAACCACAGTGCTATACAATTGGAAATCAAAAACAAGAAGAAAACTATAGAAAATACAAACACACAGAGACTAAAGAACATGCTACTAAACAACAATGGATCACTGAAGAAATCAAAGAAGAAATTAAAAAAAAAATATCTAGAAGCAAATGACGACAAAGACAGAGCACTCCAAAACCTATGGGATGCAGCAGAAGCAGTTCTAAGAGGGAAGTTTACAGCAATTCAAGCCTACTTGAGGAAACAAGAAAAAGCTCAAATAAACATCCCAACTTTACACCTAAAGCAACTAGATAAGGAAGAACAAAGTCCAGAATTAGAAGGAAAGAAATCATAAAGAACAGAGAAGAAATAAATAAAATAGAAATGAAGAAAAGCATAGAAGAGAGAGGACAAGATGGCGGAGGAGTAGGGGGACACGCTCGCCCTCTCCCACAAACACAACAAAAAAAAGCACATCTACAGAATAAATGACTCACACAGAACAGCAACCAATCGCTGGCAGAGGAACCTAAACTCCAATAACGGCAAGAAGTTCGTGACATTACTGGGCAGAACTGGAGAGTAAGAGAAGGTGAATCCGAGTGGGACGGGCGCTCCCGAAAGGGAACTGCGGAGGAGAAAGGGATCCCGCACCCTGGAAAGTCACCTACACGGGGGAAAGATCAAATGAACCAGAGGAATCTCCAGATGCAGAGAAGAGTGTAGCAGTAAGTTGGAGTACTGAAAAGCCGATCAAGAACGGAACGGACCAAATGAACTATGGGCACAGTCACCAAAAATTGAGACGCCTGGGTGGGGGCTGGGCACCAAGACCTCAGCTCCAGAGGTTAGTCCCTGGGAAAGGGCTGGGGGACGCCTGGATGGGGGCTGGGCACTGAGACCTCGGCTCCAGAGGTTAGTCCCTGAGAATGGGCTGGGGGGGCGGGGTGGAACAGAAACTGCTTGGGAGGTCTAGAAACCGGTCTGTGACTTGACCGGGAAGAGACTGCCTGGAAGACTAGAAAATAAAGCTGTCGCAGAGGAAGGGAGCAATACTCTAGGGGCGGGGAAGTGGAAAGCCACATCAGAGGGAACCTGGGAAAAGAGCCTGGTCTGCGCCCATGCTGGGGAGGGGATAGAAGAAGGGGTGGGTCCCCATAGAATACCACCCACGCCACAGCAAGCTTACAGGCCCGCTAGCTAGCTGAAAGCTGTGCTTCCCAGTGCATCCCCTCCCCCCACCCCCATTACCCCCTACCCTCTCGCCGAACCTGGGGCTGCCTGCCATCCAGGAGGGCTGGCCTCAACAATTGCCTGAAGCCTACCACCGCAGGGGCTGTCCCTGCACAGGCCTGCTTGCCCTTTGGAGGGGCTACACTTCCGCAGAGCAGCACCAAACACCACCAGCCCCCGAGAAAAGGCCTGCAGCACAGAAAAGCTAGAACAAGCCTAGCCAGGCCGTGAATAGATCTGCCTAATTCTCGGATGGTTTTTCTGAGTCGGGCTGCCCCAGGGAGGAGCCTCTTGGATTTCAAGCGGCCCTGCTACCCGCCCAAGCCCCCAGGGGGTGCCAAGACCTAGTGGATCAGCTGCATAGGACTGCCAGCTCCATGAAGGACCTACTGTAGCCCAGAAAAGCTTCAACAAGACTGGCCGAGTCGGGAAAAGATCTCAGACGGACATTCTGAGTTGGGCTGCCCTGGGGAGGAGCCTCCTGGGTTTGCAGCGGCCCTGCTACCTGCCCAAGCCCCCAGGGGGTGCCGAGACCTAGTGGATCAGCTCCATAGGACTGCCAGCTCCAGGCAGGACACCCTGCAGCCCAGAAAAGCTGCAACAAGCTTGGCCAGACTGTGAAAAGATCCGCCTACGTTCTCAGGCCACCCTTCTGAGTTGGGCTGCCCTAGGGAAGAGCCTCTTAGGTTCTCAGTGACTCAGATAGCTGCTCCAGCCCCCAGGGGGTGCTGCACTCCTGAGGAATAGCTGCCCAACACCGCTAACCCCCTGCAAGAACCCCACAGCCTAAAAACACCAGAGCAAGCTCTGCATGACCAAGTGAAATCTGCTACCATCGTGGTGTGGACCTCCCAGTCCTGTCTGCCCTCAGGAAGTCCTCCTTTGCTTCAAAGAGACACTGTTAGCCCCATCAACACTCCAGAAAAGCCACACTGCCTCAAAAAAGATTGACCAACAACGCCAGCCCTCAGGAAATATTCCACGGCAATGACAAGGCAAACACTGCCCGATAACGGAGAGTACAACTCCCTCAGGAGAAAGAAAACAACAAGCAAGATGAAGAAGCTGAGAAACCACCCCCAGTCAAGCCAACAGGAGACCTCACCTAAAACAGTCAACAATGAAACAGATCTCTGCAGTCTGACAGACCTGGAGTTCAAAAGAGAAATAGTGAAAATACTGAAGGAATGAAGAGAAGATATGGACAGTAATGCAGATACCCTCAGAAAGGAACTAGAAAATGTAAGGAGGAGCCAAGAAAAACTAGAACACTCACTTGCAGAGATGCAAACTGAACTAAGGGCAGTAAAAACCAGAATGAATCATGCAGAAGAACGAATCAGTGATTCGGAAGATAGAATAATGGAAATCACTCAATCAGGTCAGCAGACAGAAAACCAAATCAAAAAACTGGAAAGCAACATAAGAGACCTATGGGATAATATAAAGCGGGCCAATCTACGCATAATAGGAATTCTAGGAGTACAAAAAGATAAGGGAATGGAAAATATATTTGAAGAAATTATCGATGGAAACTTCCCAAATCTAAAGGATACTGGGTTCAAGATACAGGAAGCACAGAGGGCCCCAAACAAACTGAACCCAAACAGACCCACACCAAGACACATCATAATAAAAATGGCAAAAGTTAGTGATAAAGAGAGGATCCTAAAGGCAGCAAGAGAAAAGCAGAATGTTACCTACAAGGGAACCCCCATAAGAATATCAGCTGACTTTCTCACAGAAACACTACAGGCCAGGAGGGAATGGCAAGAGATATTTAAAGTCCTAAAAGGAAAAAATATGCAACCTAGAATACTCTATCCAGCAAGAATCATTTTAAAATAGAAAGGGAAATAAAATTTTTTTCCAAACAAACAAAAACTTAAAGAATACTGCAACACAAAACCCAGGTTAAAGGAAATATTGAAAGGGCTTCTCTAAACCAAAAAGAAAGGAAGGAAAGGGAAGAAAAAAGAAAAGAAAAAAAAAAAGAAGAAGAGGAAGAACTAGGACTGAGGAAACCACAATCAGAGAGCAGTCACTCAAATAAGCCAGCATACAGATTTAATCATGAATATGCTTCAAACAAAATAAAATTAAAAAGAAAAATAAAAAAGAGTCATCACAAAACCATAAAATGTGGGCAAGGGATGTTAGGAAGTAAATAACCCTTTTTGTTTGTTTGTTTGTATGTTCTCTTCTTAATTTTAATATAGTAATGAAGGGTTTGAACTTACAGGACCATCAGGCTAAAACAACACATTATGGAAGGGGTTAGCATACTTAAAAAACAGGGCAACCACAAGCCAAAAGCAAATATTGCATTTGAAAAAATGAAAAAAAAAAAAGTATACTCAAGCAGATAATAACAGGAGACCATCCAACCAAAAAAAAAAAAAAAGAAAGAAAGGAAGAATGGAGAACCATAGAATCAACTGGAACCCGAGGTTCAAATGGCAATAAATAATCATCTATCAATTAGCACCTTAAAGTCAATGGACTGAGATGCCCAATCAAAAGACACAGAGGGGCTGAGGATAAAAAGGAAAAAAACCTTCAATAGGCTGCCTACAAGAAACTCACCTTAGGACAAAAGATACTATAGATTGAAAGTGAAAGGGTGGGGAAAAATATTTCATGCCAATAGACATGACAGAAAGCAGGAGTCGAAACATCATATCAGACAAAATAACTTTAAAACAAAAGACATAAAGAAAGACAAAGAAGGACACTACTTAATGATTAAGGGATCATCCAAGGAGAGGATGTGACTATCGTCAACATATATGCCCAAAAAAGGAGCACCCAGTACATACAACAAATATTAACAGACATAAAGGGAGATATTGATGAGAACACAATCATAGTAGGAGACCTTAATACCCCCTCACATCATGGACAGATCCTCTAGACAGAAAACCAATAAAGCAACAGAGTCCTAAAGGAAACAATAGGAAGTTAGACCATTGATACCTTCAGGACACCACATCCAAAAAAAAAGCAGAATACACATTCTTCTCAAAGGCTCATGGAACATTCTCAAGAATCGACCAATATTGGGACACAAAGCTAACCTCAATAAATTAGGAGCATAGAAATTATCTCAAGTCTCTTCTCTGACCACAATGCCATGAAATTAGAAATCAACCATGGGAAAAGGAGAAGAGTAAAAACCTACTACATGGAGACTAAAAAGTCAATGGGTCAATGAGGAAATCAAGAAGGAAATTAAAAACACCCTGGGGACAAATGATAATGAAGACACCACTCTCAAAATCTATGGGATGCTGCAAAAGCAGTGTCAGAGGGAAATTTATAGCAATACAGGCCTTTCTCCAAAAAGAAGAAAAGATCCCAAATGGACAAATTAACCCTCCACCTAATGAATTAGAAAAAGAAGAACAAAAAAGGCCTAAATCCGCAGAAGGAAGGAAATGATAAAGATCAAAGAAGAAATCAAAAATAGAGACTCAAAAAACAATAGAGAAAATAATAAAACCAAGAGCTGGTTCTTTGAAAAGGTCAACAAAATTGACAAAACCCTGGCCAGACTCACTAAAAAGAGGAGAGAAAAGACCCAAAAAACAAAATTAGAAATGAAAAAGGAGAAATCACAACGGATACAGCAGACAGAAATACAAAAAACCATAAGAGAATACTATGAACACTATATGGACACAAGTTTGACAATCTGGAAGAAATGGACAATTTTCTAGTATCTTACAGCCTGCCAAAACGGAATCAAGTAGAAACAGACCAACGAACCGACCGATCACATAGAAATGAAATTGAAGAGGTCATAAAATCACTCCCTACAATAAAAGCCAGGACCAGATGGCTTCACAGGTGAATTCTATCAAACATATAAAGAGGAACTGGTGCCATCCTCCTTAAACTCTTCTCAAAGGTGTGAGAAGAAGGAATCCTCCCAAAGCACTTCTATGATGCCACCATCACCCTCATTCCAAAACCAGACAGAGATACCACCACAAAAAGAAACTATCGTCCAAACATTGATGAATATAGATGCAAAAATTCTCAACAAAATCTTAGCCAACCGAATCCAACAACAAACCAGAAAATATCACCATGATCAGGTTGGGTTCATCCCAGGTTCACGAGGATGGTTCAACATACGCAAATCAATCAGCATCATACAACACATTAAAAAAAAAAAAGTCAAAAATCATATGATCATCTCAATAGACGCAGAAAAGCATTTGACAAAGTCAACAATCCATTCATGATCAAGACCCTCGCCAAAGTGGGTATAGAGGGAACATACCTGAATATAATCAAAGCCATTTATGAGAAACCCACAGCAAATATAATCCTCAATGGGGAAAAACTGAAAGCCTTCTCACTCCAATCTGGAACAAGACAGGGATGACCACTCTCAGGACTGCTTATGACCCATGACATTTTTCACAGAAATAGAACAAGCAATCCAAACATTTATGGAACCACAAAGACACCAGAATTGCCAAAGCAATCCTGAGAAACAAAAAACAAGCAGGAGGCATAACTCTCCCAGACTTCAAGAAATACTACAAAGCCACAGTCATCAAAACAGTGTGGTACTGGTATCAAAACAGACAGACAAACCAATGAACAGAAGAGAGAATCCGGAAATAAACCCTGACACCTATGGTCCATTAATCTTTGACAAGGGAGGCAAGAACATCAAATGGGAAGAAGAAAGTCATAGCAAGCATTGCTGGGAAACCTGGACAGCTGCATGCAAAGCAAGAAACTAGAACACACCCTCCACACCATGCACAAAAAATAAACTCCAAATGGCTGAAAGACTTAAATATAAGACAGGACACCATCCATCTCCTAGAAGAAAAACATAGGCAAAAACCTCTCTGACATCAACATCATGAATATTTTCTCAGGTCAGGCTCCCCAAAGCAATAGAAATTAGAGCAAAAATAAACCCATGGGACCTCATCAACTGAAAAGCTTTTGCACAGCAAAGGAAACCCAAAGAAAACAAAAAGACAACTTTCAGAATGGGAAGAAACAGTTTCAAATGATGCAACCGACAAGGGCTTAATCTCTAGAATATATAAACAATATACAACCCAACAGCAAAAAAGCCAATCACAATGGAAAAATGGGCGAAAGACTGAATAGACATTTCTCCAAAGAAGATATACAGATGGCCAACAAACACATGAGAAAATGCTCAACATCGCTGCTATAAGAGAAATGCAAATCAAAACTACCATGAGAATCACCTCACACCAGTCAGAATGGCCATCATTAATAAATCCCAAATAACAAGTGCTGGGGGCGTGGAGGAAAGGGAACCCTCCTGCACTGTTGGTGGGAATGTCAACTGGTACAGCCACTATGGGAAACAGGTGGGAGATACCTTAGAAATCTATCCATAGAACTTCCATATGACCCCGCAATCCCACTCTTGGGCATCTATCCGGACAAAACTCTACATAAAAGGACACGTGCACCAATGTTTCTGCAGCACTATTCACAATAGCCAGGACATGGAAACAACCCATGTCATCGACAGATGATTGGATTTGGAAGAAGGTGGATATATACACAATGGAATACTACTCAGCCATAAAAAAGAATGACATCATGCCATTTGCAGCAACATGGATGGAACTAGAGACTCTCATCCTGAGTGAAATGAGCCAGAAAGACAAAGACAAATACTATATATCACTTATATCTGGAATCTAATATCCACACAAATGAACATTCCTAAGAAGAAAATCATGGACTTGGAGAAGAGACTTGTGGCTGCCTGATGGGAGGGGGAGGGTGAGAAGGATGGGGAGCTTGGGCTTATCAGACCAACTTAGAATAGAGTACAAGGAGATCCTGCTGAATAGCATTGTCTAGATACTCATGTTGCAACAGAAGAAAGGGTGGGGGAAAAATGTAATTGTAATGTACACATGTAAGGATAACCTGACCCCCTTGCTATACAGTGGGAAAATAAAAAAAAAATTATATAAAAAAAGAAAAGCATAGGAAAGGTCAATGCAACTAAAAGCTGGTTCTTTGAAAGGATTAACAAATTAACAAACCCTTAAGCAGACTCATCAAGAAAAAAAGAAAGAGGAATCAAATCAATACAATTAGAAATGAAAAAGGAGAAATTATAGCAGACATCACAGAAATACAAGGGATCATAGGACATTACTTTAAGCAACTATCTGTCAATAAAATGAACAACCTAGAAGAAATGGACAAATTCTTTAAAAACTACAATCTTCCAAGACTAAACCAAGATGAAATAGAAAAATGAATGGACCAATCACAAGTACTGAAATTGAAACTGTGGATAAAAAACTTCCAAGAAACAAAAGTCAGGACCAGATGGCCTCACAGGCAACTTCTATCAAACATTTACAGAAGAGATAATACCTATCCTTCTGAAACTATTCCAAAAATGTGCAGAAGAAGGAACATGCCCAAACTCATTTTATGAGGCAACCGTCACCCTGATACCAAAGCCAGACAAAGATACCACAAAAAAAAAAGAAAATTATAGGCCAATATTACTACAAAATGATCAAAGGATCAATCCAAGAAGATGATATAACAATTTTAAATATCTACACACCCAACATACGTTCACCACAATATATAAGGCAGCTGCTAACAACCTTAAAAGGAGAAATCGACAATAACACAATCATAGTGGGGGACTTTAATACCCCACTCACAGCAATGGACAGATCATCCAGACAGAAAATCAGTAAGGAAAATCAGTAAGGCCCTGAATGAAGCATTAAACCAGATGGACTTAAGAGATGTTCATAGGACATTCCATCCAAAAGCAACAGAATACACATTCTTCTCAAGTGCACATGGAACATTCTCTAACATTGATCACATCCTGGGCTACAAGTCCAACCTTGGTAACTTTAAGAAGATTGAAATCATATCAAGCATCTTTTCCGACCACAACACTATACGACTGGAAATCAACAACAAGAAAAAAACTGCAAAAAACACAAACACCTGGAGACTCAACAACATGCTACTAAACAACCAATGGATCACAGAAGAAATCACAGAGGAAATTTAAAAAGACCTAGCAGCAAATGACAACGAAGATACGACACTGCAAAACCTATGGGATGCAGCAAAAGCCGTTCTAAGATGAAAGTTTATAGCCATTCGAGCCCACCTCAGGAAACAGGAAAAAGCTCAAATAAACAAGCTAATTTTACATCTAAAGCAGCCAGAGAGAAGAACAGATAAGACCTAAAGTTAGTAGAAGGAAAGAAATCATAAAGATCAGAGAAGAAATCAAAGAAATAGAAACGAAGAAAACCATAGAAAAGATCAACAAAGTGAAAAGCTGCTTCTTTGAAAAGACCAACAAAATTGATAAACCCTTAGCCAGACTTATCAAGCAAAAAAGAGAGAGGACTCAAATCAATAAAATTAGAAATGAAAAAGGAGAAGTGACAACGGACATCACAGAAATACAAAGGATCATAAGAGACTACTATATGCAACTATATGCCAATAAAACGGAAAACCTAGAAGAAATGGAAAATTATTAGGAAAGTACAATCTTCCAAGACTAAACCAAGATGAAAGATAAAAGATGAATGGACCCATCACACGAACTGAAATTGAAACTGTGATTAAAAACTTCCAACAAACAAAAGTCCAGGACCAGATGGCTTCACAGGCAAATTCTATCAAACATTTAGAGAAGAGCTAACATCTCTCCTTCTGAAACTATTCCAAAACATGGCAGAGGAAGGGATACTCCCAAACTCATTCTATGAGGCCACCATCACCCTGGTACCAAAACCAGACAAAGATACCACACAATAAAGAAAACTACAGGCCAATTTCACTGATGAACATCGATGCAAAAATCTTCGACAAAATACTAGCAAACCAAATTCAGCAATACATTAAAAGGATTGATCAAATGGAATTTTTCCTAGGGATGCAAGGATTTTTCGATATCCACAAATCAATCAGTGTGATACACTACATTAACAAACTGAGGAATAAAAACCATATGATCCTCTCAATAGATGCAGAAAAAGCTTTTGACAAAATCCAACACCCATTTCTGATAAAAACTCTCCAGAAAGTGGGCATTGAGTGAGCCTACCTCAGCATAATAAAGGCCATATATGACAAACACACAGCTAACGTCATTCTCCATGGTGAAAAGCTGAAAGAATTCCTGCTAAGATCAGGAACAAGACAAGGATGTCCACTCTCACCACTACTATCCAACATAGTTTTGGAAGTCCTAACCACAGCAATCAGAGAAGAAAAAGAAATAAAAGGAATCCAAATTGGAAAGGAAGAAATAAAACTATCATTGCAAATGACATGATAGTATACCTAGAAAATCCTAAGGACACTACCAGAAAACTGTTGGAGCTCATCAATGAATTTGGTAAAGCTGCAAGATACAAAATACTTCAAGAATGAAATGAAAATGAATATATAGCTTAAAAACCTATGGAATGCATCAAAAGCAGTTCTAATAAGGACGTTTATGGCAGTAATAGACTTCCTTGAGAAATAAGAAATATCTCACTGAGGACCTCTTCTACAAGCTAAAGGAATTAGAAAATGAAGAACAAAGTCCAAAGTCAGGATGGAAACAATAAAGATTGGAGAGGAAATAAATAAAATAGAGATTAAAAAAAAATAGAAAAGACCAATGAAGCCAGGGGATGGGTTATTTTGTAAAAACAAAATCGATAAACCTTTAGCCAGGATCATCAAGAAAAAAGAGGAGTTCCCTTGTGGCATAATAGGTTAAAGATCCAGCTTTGTCACTGCAGCAGCTCAAGTTGCTGCTTTGGCCTAGATTTGATCACTGGCCCAGGAATTTTCACATGCTGTGGGTATGGCCAAAAATAAATAAATAAATAAATAAATAAATAAATAAATAAATAAACAAACAAAAAATGAGAGGACCCAAATAGACAAAATAGGAAATGAAAGAGAAGAAATAAAAAGCAATATCTGAGAGATGAAAAAAAATCATAATAAAATACTATGAAAAAATATATGCCAAGAAATTAGACAACATGGAAGAAATGAACAAATTTCTAGAAATCTAAAGCCTACAAATACTTAATCAATAAGTAAAGGGCAATTTGAACAGACCTATGACTAGTAGATATATTGAATTTATAATTTAAAAAACTCCTAGCAAACAAAAGTCCAAGAACAGATGGCTTCACAAGGCAATTCTACAAAGCACCTAATGAAAAGTTAGTACCTATCCTTCTCACTCTAAAAAAATGAACACTCCCAAATGGGATACTCCCAAGTTCCATCTACAAGGCCACCATTATCCTGATACCAAAACTAGACAAAGACAGTAGGAAAAAAAAAAGAGAATTACAGGCCAATATATCTGATCAATATAGATACAAAAATCCTCAACCAAATATTAGCAAACTGCATCCAACAATATATAAAAAGGATCATACACTAAGACCAAGTGGGATTTATTCCAAGGATGCAAGAATTATTCAATACTTGAAAATCTATCATTAACAAAATGAACTATAAAATCACATTATCATCTCAATAGACACAGGAAAAATATTTGACGAAATTCAGCATCTGTTTATGGTAATTCTCATGAAGGTTGGCATAGAAAGAATGTAGTTCAACATAATAAATCCCATTTATAGCAAATCCACAGTTAACATCACAGCTCTGAAAATCTGAAAACTTTTCCTTTAAAAACAGGAAGACAAGGTTGTCACTCTCACCACTTCTATTTAACATAGTATTAGACATCTTAACACAGTAATCAGATAAGAAAAAGAAATAAATGGCACCCCAATTGGTAAAGAGATGTACTAAAACTGGGAATAAGTAACACTAGAGGGAAGGAGTAAAACTGTCACTGTATGCAGATGACATGACACTATATAAAGAAAACCTTACAGTATCCAACAAGAAATTCTTAGAACTAATAAATGAATTTGGTAAAGTTTCAGGATTTTAGCTTAACATACAAAAATCTATTGCTTTTCTATACACTGATAAAGTGCTATGAGAAAGAGGAAGCAAGAATACAATAACATTTAAAATGGCACCAAAAAGAATAAAATACCTAGGAATAAACTAAACCAAGGTGATGAAAGATCTATACTATGAAAACTATAAAACAAGATGAAGGAATTTGATAATGATACAAAGAAATGGAAAGATATTCCTGTGATCTTGGATTAGAATTAGTATTATTAAAACATCCATACTACCCAAAACAATCCACAGATTTAATATAATTCCCATCAAAATACCCATGACATTTTCCACAAGAACTAGAATAAATAATCCCCAAATTTATATGACACCACAAAAAATGTTGAATATCCAAAGCAAGCTTGAGAAAATAAAAGAGCAAAGCTGTAGGTATCATGCTCCCTGAATTCAGACAATACTACAAAGCTATAGTAATCAAAATAGCATGGTACTGACACAAAACAGACACATAGATCAATGAAAAAGAATTAGGAGCCTAGAAATAAACCCACAAACTTACTGTCAATTAATCTATGAAAAAGTAGATAATAATATACAATGGAGAAAAGATTGTCTCTTCTATAAATGGTGCTGGGACAGCTACATGTGAAAGAATGAAATTAGACAATTTCTTTAAGACATATATAAAAACAAACTCAAAATGGATTAGAGACATAAATGTAAGATGTGAAACCCTAAAGCACCTAGAAGAGAACATAGGTAGAACACTCTTTGATGTAAATTGTGCCAGTATATTTTTTTAGATTTATCTCCTAAGACAAAATAAATAAATACATTTAATTTTATTTTTATATAGATTTTTTTTTATTGAAGCATGGTTAATGTACAATATTGTACAAGTTACAGGTGTACAACATAATGATTCACAATTTTCAAAGGTTATACTTCATTTATAATTATTACAAAATAGCAGTTATATTCCCTGTGTTATACAATATATACTTGTAGCTTATTTATTTTATACATATAGTTTGCACATCTTAATCCCATGTACCTATTGTGTGCCCCCTCCACTGTAATCACCAATTTGGTCTCTATATTTGTGTCATTTTATTTCTTTATATTCACCAGTTTGTTTTATTGTTTATATTCTGTATATAAGTGATATCACACAATATTTGCCTGTTTCCGTATGACTTGTTTTTACTTGGTATAATACCCCCCAAGTCCATCCATGTTGTTTCAATTGGAAAAAAATTCATTCTTTTTTATGGCTGAGGAGTATTTGTTGTATGTGTGTGTGGGGGGGTGCATGTGTCTTTTTGAGTTAGTGTTTCTGTTTTTTTCTGGATATATAACCAGGAGTAGAACTGCTGGGCCATAATGTAATTCTATTTTCAGTTTTTTGAGAAACCACCATACTGTTTTCTACAGTGGCCACATCACTTTACATTCCCACCAACAATGTACTAGGGTTCCCTTTTCTCTATATCTTCCCCAATATTTGTTATTTGTACTCTTTTTGATGACAGCCACACTGACATATGTGAGGTGATATCATTTAATTTTAAAGACACTCTAAAGAATCAATAATTTTTTATTCCCCCAACTTGTATTTTTGATGTCATATTTTACATCTCTGTTTATCCCTTCACTATTTATTATAGTTATAATTGTTTTTTAATTTTTTTTTGTCTTTTAATCTACATACTGGCCTATTTAATGGGTTAAATATCTTTCTGGATAGAGTATCCTAGGTTACAGTGCTTTCTCTTTCAACATTTTGAACATGTGACGCCACTCCCTTCTGGTCTGCAAAATTTCTGTGGAAGAATCAGCTGATAGCCTTATGGAGATTCCTTTTTGACTCTATTTTTCTCTTGCTGCCTTTAGAATTCTCTGCCTTTAACTTTTATGTCTTGTTGTGGGTCTGTCTGAGTTCATCTTGTATGAGACTCTCTTAGCTTTTATACCTAGATATTTGTTTCATTTTTCAGGCTTGGGAAGTTGTCAGCCATAATTTCGTCAGATACATTTTCTAGCCCTTTCTCTCTCTCTTCTCATTCTGGGACCCCTATAATTTGAATGTTGGTACACTTTATGTTATCTCAGAGAGCGTTTAAACTGTTTTCATTTTAAATTGTTTTTCTTTTTGCTGTTTTTATTGGGTGATTTCCATTATTCTACCTTCCAGATCATATGTGTTCTTCTGTATCACTTAGTCTGCTATTCATTCCTTCTAGTATGTTTTTTAGTTTTAGCTATTGAATTCTTTATCTATTGGGTATTTTTTGTTTTTTCTTGTTCCTTATAAAAATGATAAGTGTTTCAGAGTTCCCATTGTGGCTCAGCAGCTTCAGGATCTGGTGTTGCTTCAAGCTTCAGTGTAGGTCACAAATGTGACTTGGATCAAGTTGCTGTGGCTGTGGTTTAGGCCTCAGCTGCAGCTCTGATTCAACCCCTAGCACAGGAATTTCCATATATAGCAGAGGTGGCCATAAAAAGAAAAACAATGATCAGTGTTTAAATCTATTATTTTCTCTAGTTCAGTTAATGTTTTTAATGACCAATGTTTTGAATCCTTTATCTAGTAAATTGTTTATTTCTATTTCATTATTTACTGTTTCATGTGTTTTCTCTTGATCTTACAGTTGAGAGTAGTTCCTTTATCTTTTCATTTTTCACTCTGCCTCTATGAATTTAGGTGAAACAGTGATCTATTGCAGTCTTGAAGGTGTGTTCCTATGTGGAAGTATCCCTATGGAGACTGTATGTGCCCAATGACCATGGTGGGAGGACTGGATTTGATATGGACTCTAGTCTCATCTTTCCTCAGGGTGTGATGATAGTTACCATCCTGGTAGGGGGTGGGGCTGGAGAGGGAGGAGTTAGAGCTAGAGATCCAGCAATTCCACTTCTGGGTATACATCCAAAGGAAATTAAAACACTAATTTGAAAAGATACATGCATCTCAATATTCATAGCAGAATTTTCTACAAAGACAAGATATGGGAGCAACCTAATTGTCAATCAGCACATAAATGTATAAAGAAGATATGGTATAAATGTATAAAGAAGATATGACTGGAATATTACTCAGTCATAAAAAAGAATGAAATTCAGCTATTTGCAACAATGTGGATGGGCCTAGAAGGTATATGCTTAGTGAAATATGTCAGACAGGGAAAATAAAATACTCTATGATAATACTTATATGCGGAATCTAAAAAAAATAATACAAATGAATGTATATAGCAGAAGAGAAACAGACTCACAGATATAGAAAACAAACTAGTGGTTACCAGTGGCGAGAGGGAAGAGGGGAGAGACACATTAGGGATATGGGATTAAGAGATACAAACTACTATGTATAAAATAGATAAGCAACAAGAACATAACATAGGGCACAAGGAAATAGAGCCATTGTTTTCTTATAACTTTAAATGGAATATAATCTATAAAAATACTGAATCGGGAGTTCCCGTCATGGCGCAGTGGTTAACGAATCTGACTAGGAACGATGAAGTTGTGGGTTCTCTCCCTGGCCTTGTTCAGTGGGTTAAGGTTCCAGCGTTGCTGTGGCTCTGGTGCAGACCAGTGGCTACAGCTCCGATTCGACCCCTAGCCTGGGAACCTCCATATGCCATGGGAGTGGCTCAATAAAAGGCAAAAAGACAAAAAAAACTGAATCACACAAAAAAGATACAGTAAAAGGGCAATGCTTATTTTGTCCTGAAGAGTTTATTCTCTTTTATTTATTTCAATAATTATTTTTATTGATTGGCTCCTTTCCTCAAAATTTACTAGTGGTTCCCAGTTGCTTTTCCAAAGAAATATAGATATGATCATTAAACGTAAAACCTTCACCAACTACTTCTTATCCAGCTGTTTTTTTTAATCAGCTATGTTATATGTCTGCCAAAATATTGAAATATCTTTTTTTTTTTTTTGGCTGCATATGTGGAAGTTTCTGGGCCAGGGATTGAACTTGCACTATGGCAGCTACCCAAGCTGCTGCAGTGACAATGACTCTGGATCCTTAAACCCCTGCATCACAAGGAAACTCCCGAAATCTCTTAAACATGTCATAAATATTCGTTATTCTTTACTGCCTCTTAAAATTGTCTACACCATTGAAGAAAAACAGGTAAATTCCATTTTCATTTTTCTTCGAAAGATAAAGAATTAATAAGTAGAGTCTAAACTGTGTTTTTAGCAATGACTTACTTTTAGCTAGTCTTGTGCTTTCCACTTCCTACTGGTAACTTTCACTAGGATATTCAATTATTACATGAAAATATTAAAGAAGCAAACATCACTTTATTAAGGCCAATTATCATCTGACCATAGGTCTTAAACAAATATGACTTCGTGTCATGATTCTTATTTTGTCATTCTGTCATTTTCACTGTCTCTTACTAAGGACTGAATCTTCCTAATTGCTTTGACTCTTTTCTCTCTTTTGCATCTCTCATATCTAATCTTTCTAAATGGTACTACGTTTCCTTAGTACTACCTTTAAAATATCTCCCATTCCAACCACTTCACACTTGGGTAGTAAAAACAGTTTCCTTAACTGGAGTCCATAGCTTTGGTATGACCCTACCCTATTCCATTTTGGATACTACCCCCAGAATAAATAGCCCCAAATCAATTTCACCCCCTGTGAACAAATCAATAGGTCCACAAGTATATCATTTTACCCTATCTTTTGTGCTTCATTCACAAATATTCCTCTACAAAATTCTCAGTTGTAGTCAACCTGACTCCCTGTTACCTAATACTCACAAAGCTTTCTCATTTCCATAATTTTTCTTCAACACAACATATAAAATATTACTCCACCCACTCCATGTGTCTTAATGTCATCTATCTTTAAAATCTTTTTTTTTTATTTTTTGCCTTTTCTAGGGCCACTTCCTGCGGCATATGGAGGTTCCCAGGCTGGGGGTGTCATTGGAGCTGTAGCGGCTGGCCTATGCCAGAGCCAAAGCAACTTGGGATCCCTAGCCGCATCTTCGACCTACACCACAGCTCACAGCAACGCCAGATCCCCAACCCACTGAGCAAGGCCAGGGATCGAACCCGCAACCTCATGGTTCCTAGTCGGATTCGTTAACCACTGTGCCACGATGGGAACTCCTATCTTTAAAATCTTAATGTTCTCAATTAAAGCTTTTCCTGACTATATAAACCCACAATACCCTTCTAGTTCTGAGAGTTAATTTTCTGTACCACGTATATATAAACTTGTACTATCTATTAAGATATGTCTCTCATAATGCTATTTACAGCTTTCATCTCTAATTAAGTATTCATGTTATTACCTTAAACCCCTAATTGTATATTAAATTATTTGAGTATGGTGACTATCGCCTACTTAGTGTTCTTTTTTTCCTCTGCAGAGGCCACCATTTTGCCATATCACTGTTGACATTCAATGTATATTTGCAGTTTGATTTCTAAATTACATAGGGCAGGAAACAATAAGAATATCTGAAAGAGATTAGGGCTATCTAGAGATCATATGATAAGATTGAGAACACAGAAGCAATAAAGACAAATAGATCCCTAGACTCTGAATCCTTAGAAACTTCCCATGATCTCCAATATAAGGAAAGAACACTTAAATAATAGCATCTATTTTGTGGTTGGAGTGGGATTGTAAGAAATTATAGACATGTTTAGTGGTCAAAAAATAATTAATGAGGGCTCACTGATGCCATTGTGTCTCAGTGGTTTAAGAAACCAACTAGTATCCATGAGGATGTGGGTTCAACCCCTGGCCTCACTCAGTGGGTTAAGGATATGGCATTGCTGTGAGCAGCAGCATAGTTTGCAGACGCAGCTTAGTTCTAGCATTGCTGTGGTTGTGGTGTAGGCCTGAGGCTGCAGCTCCAATTAAACCCCTAGCCTGGGAACCTCTATATGCTGTAGGTGTGAACCGAAAAAAATAATAATTAATGAGAATAGGATCTTGAGGTATTAATTCACTACTGAAATTAATTCACCCAATTTACTAAATCCAAAATAAATAGGCTTTTATAGGTGGAAAAGAAAATGCATGATTCTTCACAGCATTACTTGAGAAAATTTCTTTAACCAGCATTCTATGCTTGATGGGAAATAGATTCTCATCTCTGACAGTGATAACATAACTCTTTTTTGTCCTTAAAAACAACATACTATTTATTATCTAATCTGAAGTTATTCTTCAATTCAACTTTTAATATTTTGGAAAAAATGTTAAATTTTTATATTTTGAGCTTAGTGTACTTGTTCTAATGTAGAACAAAATATAATTCAATTGAGTACTACATTTTCTAAAGAGATTAAATAACCATAGTGGTATACAAACTTGAGCTTTTTCTACACACCCAACTATTCTTATCCTTTTTGCTGAGCAAATTTGGTATAAAACATTTAGTAAATTGAGATAATAAGAAACTATATCGATTATCTTACAGAGCTGACATGTCTTCAGATTGAATTGATTGTTCAATTGGATTTTAATGACCAAACTCTGTGTATTCATTTGCATGTGTGATTGAGTCAAGTGCATATAAAACTTGAAGTCTTCTCTACCAAGAAATACAGTACACATGTTAAATATTTTTCTATGCAAAATGAAAGAATTTCTGTAGCACTGATGTATTACTCTAAATTAAATTACAACTTGGAAATTCAGTTATCATTATTTTCCTTTGGTTGATTCTAGCCCTCCACGTTTGTGAAATTGTACATCATTTTGGAAATAGGTGACATCTATTTCTAGTAACATAAGAAAAAGGTAGTTTTTATAAATCCCTTTGGCATTGTAATTCATATGCAGAAATGGAAGTTAATTCTATGCTGCAGTATCTCCATGTACAAAGACATTTACACATAAATATATATTACTTAGCTGCCTTTTGTCTTTTATTTCCCTTCAGTGTTGCACATATAGCAATATCTTAAACCTTGTTCAAATTAATTCAGAAGAACCAGGATAAATAGTGTTGTATGCTGTTATTTAGGGCTTAATATACATCAGATTGTTTATTATACCTTTTGAATAAACACAATTTTTTAATATTGTAATTGAAGATAATTAAAAGACAGAGATATGTTTTCCAAATTGTACATAGCATTTGAAGGAAGCTTTATCTATTGGTTTTTCAATTAAGAGAATTATTGATACCAGATATAACTTTTTGGGCTTTAATGATTTTCAAGAGGTTTGTTATAACATAAAATTTAAGGGAAATGTACCTATGTTAGCCTTGCAAACAAAATATAGTCCAAAGAGTAAATACCTGAAGCTGGAAAGTCATCCAAAAATATCCATTGAAAACAAGGGTGATTTTCTCCTTTCATGAGAAAGATAAAATTACCTCATGGGAACTACTTTCCTTTTTCCATTACTGAAACCACAGAGAAGTCTCCAAAATTTAACCATTTGCAATAACAATAACAATTTTGCTTTTCTTTTATGAATCATTGAACATGATTATACATATTTTTACATGCATGGTAAAAATGATCTAGAGCTGGGTAGATTGAGAATAAAGATTTGACCTAGGGGAAAAAAACTTATATATGAATCCTCAAATGTAGACACATGGAATTTTTTTTTCACAAAGACATATTGAAATTCTCACAAGTTGGAAGGTTAACCCCACATGTAGGGACAAATCAGTAATGGAAAAATATAATTAGATGAACCTTAGGAGTAGAAACAGCCTGTGTTAAAACTGAATGACTCCTGGAGTTCCTGTCGTGGCGCAGTGGTTAACAAACCCGACTAGGAACCATGGGGTTGCAGGTTCGGTTCCTGGCCTTGCTCAGTGGGTTAACGATCTGGCTTTGCTGTGATATGTGGTGTAGGTTGCAGATGCGGCTCAGATCCCGTGTTGCTGTGGCTCTGGCGTAGGCCGGTGGCTGTAGCTCCGATTCGACCCCTAGCCTGAGAACCTCCATATGCCGCAGGAGCGGCCCTAGAAAAAGCAAAAAGACCAAAAAAAAAAAATTAAAAAAAACTGAACAACTCCTACATATTCTTAGAACCTGACTCAAGTTTAAGATGGGGAAAAAGACATAGGAGAAACGTAAAAATGAGTCTCCAGTGATGTAAAGGTGCTTTCTGTGTAATGTAAATTCAAATAAGATTTCTTTAATTGTCTGATTATGTCTGAGCTATTATTTTCCTCACCTCTGTAATTCAGGGATTGAGAACAGAAGAACTGTCATTAAGTAACAGTTAAGGGAACAGAAAATCCTCATTTGCTTGAAGTGTGGGCATTTTCAATTAAAATAAAGAAATCATCATGGAGAAAATGAAAATGGAAAGTGGCATAATTACAAATTTTGTGTATTGTGGTAGTTTACAATATGTAAAATAAAAGCAAACTGAATTCCATTGACTGGGGTCTCAAATAATATGTTCCATCACAGCTATGTATTGTTATGTGTCATATTCTAGCCAGTGTATCTATGTTTATTTATCTAACTCTTTTTCTAGCCTTGACAGAGTAAAATGAATCTTTTAATTTTCACTCAAAAGTGAAACACAAAATTATTTGTTTTCCATTAAAGCCTCTGGAGAGTCTCTTTGTTGGCACAAGATTTTGGTGGCATCATTTGAAGGTTTATTTTGAACCCCTCATTAAAGGCAATGATGATGAAAGAAATTATTTATGGAGGAAAATACTGTTTACTACATTAGTCTTCAATTTGTTCACAGCTCCTGTTCATTAAATGAAAAGGGTTTCCCAATCCAATAACCATAATGTCATGTTACAATTGGCACAGGAAATATTAACAGAAAAATATTACAAGTATTTATAAGTGGTTTGTAAACAATTAGCCAGGAGTACTATGAACATTTGAGATATTACCTTTTTCTTTTTCTTCTTTCACAAAATCAGTAAGAATTTTCATCAGACTAATTTAGGCATGTAGTTTCCATCCATGTCCTAATCCATCACTTAGAGTAATTAGTTTAGCTGCCTCCTTATCATGATGATAACCATGATACCAGCACTAGCTGCTCATGGCTTGGTCCCTGCAGGTTGCAGATGTATCAGCTGTGGTATAATCATTACCAAGCACTCACAACCTAATGAGCAGAAGCTTGCTCTTTAGATCCACCGTGCATGTGCATCTCCACTCTCCTACTTACTATTCCTGGAACTTCTGGTTATGATCTCTGTGCTCCAGTTTGAAGAGAGAGGAAAGAGTGCCAAGATGCATATTGTGTTTATTTCAATTCTGTCACACCACTTGCAAGTGCTTTTTTAATCTGCTTCTCTTCCTTTCCGCCTCCTCTCTCCTACACTTCTCCAAAGTCCATGACCAAAGTCTACATGGTAGGATGGTGTTGGCGAGTAGTTAATGGTATGTACTTCGGATTAAGGAAGGAAGGAAGTAGGAGCGTTCCAATTTCTTCTCTCCCTGGTTGGTCCTGTATATTCCTAAAAAGATTTGCTTCTCATGATGTAACTGTAAAATTCTGGTATAGAAATAACTGAGCCTTGTACATAGCCATATTTTGGCCCTAGTTATCTCAGTTTATCTTTTTCTTTAAACTTATGAGAAAAAGATTCTCTGATTTATAATTTGGAGATGCATATAAGGCATGTATGTGGCATTTATAAAGAAATGCCTTTGGAATTCTCAAGTTTTCAAACTCTAGTTCTCTGCAATTTTACCTCTTCTCTACTGGTCTTTAAATTATGAAGTGTGCTTCTAAACTTTTCTTATCTTAAAAAGAACATTTTCTTGGCTATATCCCCAACTATCGTACCACTTCTCTTCTTACATTTTGTACAAAAAATCAGAGAAAGAATTGTCTGTTTGCTGTTTCTGATTTTCTTGTGAACTTACTTCAATCAAGTTTTTGTGCCCACTTGTCCACAGAAACTACTCTTATAAAGGTGGCCAATTATTTACATGGCCATATGCAAAGGTCAATTATTACCCTAATCATATTTATCAGCTTTTGACACAGTTGATCGTGCATCTTTCTTAAAGTACATCCTTCGTTTGAATTGAGACACCCTTCTCAGTTTTCTTCCTACTTCATTTCTGTTCCTTTTGAGTTTCCTTCATAAGATCCTCTTCATCTCCAAGATCTATTTTGGATAGCTGAGGGATTAATCCTTAGGTTTCATCTCTTTTCTCTTGAATTATTCCTTTTTGTTGACCTCATTCAATATCATCACATTATACATTATCTATGGGCTAATTATTCCCAAATTTTTACCTCCAGCTTGTTTTTTTATCCTAAATTCTAGATTGTATATCCCACTACTTATTCAACATTTTTATTGGTTGTCTAATAAGTAACTCAAAATTTACATGACCAAAGCCAAGCTTCTTATTACCTCTATTTAAATGTTTCTTCCAAAGACATTCCATGTCGGGTAATAAAAATGCCACCCTTACAAAGGCTCAGAATAGAACATTTTGACATCAGTCTTGATACTTGTCTTTCTCTTACATACTATAACTCTTTCGGCAAGCACTTTGATCTCTAAATTCAAAACATATCCAGAAGAAATCCTACACAGTTCCGCCCTCCTCCCCCCACTTTTGGTGAGGTTTCAGTGAGGTCTGTTAGGTGTGCATCCTGCAGCTTTTAATCTTAAAATGTACTCTTCTTTGTGGTCTCTTTGGGGGCCGATTAGGAGAAAGAAAACCCAATAATGTAACTGTTTTGATACTGAAAATTGATGTGTCTTTTTGAAATAAAGAACCAGTCCCTCCAAAAAAAAAAAAAAGAAAAGAAAAAAAGAAAAGAAACCAATTCTAACCTTCCATTGCTACCTCCCTGCCAATACACTACACGCTCACGTCACATCACTGCAGTTGTTTCTGATTACTCTTTTGCTTCAGTCCTTCTTAACCAGTACTCAGAGTGATCCTTAAAAACATAAGTAAAGTTACATCTGTTCCCGTTCAGAACACTCCAATCCCTTCCTATCTCAGAGGAAAAGGCAAAATCCTTAAAGAGCCTACAAGGTCTTAGGTGATCTGGCTCACTTTACCCCTCTGCTTGTATCTCCTACTACATCTCACTTAACTCACTCTGCTTCAGCCATATTCCATCATCAGATGCTTACATTTGCAGTTCTGCCTGGCTAAAATGACTTTCCTTCAGATATCACTGGCCAGTTCCCTCACCTGCTTCAGCTCTTTATTCAAACGTTACCTCCTATGAGAACTTTTATGGCCTCCTTATTTAAAATGAAATGACTTTCACCTCTGCCAACACAGACCATCTCTCTTTTCTAGTTAATTTTTTCCATAGCACTTATCACCATGTAACATTCAAAAGATATATAAATATGGATATGCATATATATGTATAATTTTACTTTATTATCTATCTCCTCCAACTAGATATAACCTCCTTAGGAATACATATTTGTATCTCCTTTATTTACTGCTGTATATGTCACACCTAGAATACTCACTGGCACATAGGTTCTGGAGTTTAATGAAAGAAAATGAAAACTTTATTATTACTTTATTCAACATGGGTATTATTTGTTTTCACACGGAATGTTTTTAATTTATTAATTTGTATGTTGGGCTGTGATTTTCTTTTCTAACATCCTAAACCAGTAGTTAGCTCTTTCATTGTTACTAAACATTGCATGCAATTCACTTGTTTCCACTGAGCTGTAAATTTTTTGGAGGCAAATAACTTTGCTTCCACTTTTTTGCATTATACTTTTGGTGTCTTTGTATAACATGCTTAATGACTACTTGATGACATATAAATTAAAAGTGACTCAAATTGACATTTGATTTTCCCTTCCCACTTAAAAAGCTTTAATTTGGGATGAAATTTCTGTATGTTACCTGAGCCATCCTTATCAAAAATGTCTATTTATATTCATAGTAAACACAGGCATTATGTCATTAGAGTTACAGAATAGATTTTGGCCATTCAAAGGAATGTGGAAAAGGCTGACAGCAGAAAGTGGTTTTGACAAACAATTCCCGAAATGAAAACTGATTTTTTTTCTGAGTAAATCATTTAAATATGTCATTTTTATTCAGAGAAAGACAGAAATATCACTGGGGATTTTTAAAAAAAACTATCTAAAAGACATAAACATAAATATTATGAATGCATATGTACTTTTTAGGCAAATATATTTTTTCTTGTATTTTCATCAAGACACTGATATTGAAGGAAATAAGATTAATCTGATATAAAAACAGAAACCAGAGAGTCCCTTAATGTCAACAATAGTGTCTTTCAACAAATTTTGAAAATTTGGTAGTACTTTCTCCCAGCCACCTTCTCTTCTAGGAATCTGTTAATCTACAGGGACAGGTATAAAGGGGTACACAAGAACCCTAGTCCAAGATATTATCTTTCACATAAAGGGGAATTCTAAGAAAATGTATGTGTTCAAGGTAAACCAGAGTTTTTCCATTTATCCACCATTCTCAGTTGTCTTAAAGTATTTGCCATTTTGGTGTTTTCATGAAAGTAGTGCATGATCTCCATTACTTCCTTTCTCACCCTTAGGCCAGAAATTCTGGAACAAAACATGTTGTAGCCATTAAGTATGAAGGTTGTGGAATCTGATTGCCTGGAATCAAATTAAGCTTTCCCCAGTTACTGTGTGACCTTGGGAATATTTCTTCCCCCTAGGCTTCAGTTTTATCATCTGTGGAATGGGTATCAAAATAGTTACCTACCTTATAAGGTCACATTGAAGTTTACATGAGTTAATATTTGTAAAGTCCTTAAAACCATGAATGGCCTGAAGTAAGATCTTATTAGGTTTTGATTGCTATTAATATTATTTTAAAAATATGTTGGATGAGAGATGTGTAAGAAGAAAAAAGTCTAAATGTGGATTTAACATTTCCTGGGTAGTAGCAAGAAGCACTACACTTTATATGTTTTCTACTGCCGCTAGATTTCTATTGTTCTGCTCTGCTTAATAATAATATGGAGAGTCCCCATTGTGGTGCAGGGGAAACAAATATGACTAGTATCCATGAGGATGCGAGTTGATACCCGGCCTCCCTCAGTGGCTCAGGGATCTGGTGCTGCCATGAGCTGTGGTGTAGGTTGCAGACGCAGCTGGTTCCTGTGTTGCTGAGGCTGTGGCATAGGCCGGCAGCTGTAGCACCAATTTGACCCCTAGCCTGGGAACTTCCACATGCCACAGGTGCAGCTCTAAAATAAATAAATAAAATAATGATATGGACTAAGCACATTGTCATCCTCTGTAAATTCACTCATGTCATCTGGAACAATTCAAATCTTCACTCTAATTAGTAACATACTCTTCATCCCATAGATAAATCAAATCCCATCTCTTCCATAAAGCCTTTTGTGACTACCTATGCTCACAACATTGATTGCCTATACTAGTCATTAGCGAACAATCCTTTCTTGCCTTGTAACATTCCCATTTTTGATGTCCTTATTGTTCCTAAATGTACTTTATTTATTTATTTATTTATTTGTTTGTTTGTTTTGCCTTTTCTGGGGCCGCTCCCATGGCACATGGAGGTTCCCAGGCTAGGGGTTGAATCAGAGCTGCAGCTGCCGGCCTATACCGGAGCCACAGCAATGCGGGATCCGAGCCGCGTCTGCAACCTGCACCACAGCTCATGGCAACACCGGATCCTTAACCCACTGAGCAAGGTCAGGGATTGAACCTGCAACCTCATGGTTCCTAGTCTGATTCGTTAACCACTGAGCCACGACGGGAACTCCCCTAAATATACTTTAAGTTATCTATGACAAGAGCTTTTTATTAAACCTCTTTACCTTCCTATTGCATGTGCACACTGCTTTACAGACAATGTAGATTCAAAATGATTATTTGTTGACTATCTTTTATTTCATTCTAGTTTATAGAAGGTAATAATGCAAGATTGATTTCTTTATATTTCATGTACAAAAAAACCTCATCTCATCACACATGCATAAATGCATTGTTATTGGTGCACATATAAGCATGCACACACACACTTATAAATAGTATCACGAATAGTTTCTTTTCTCAATGAACATCTGTGAAATTGAACTAGCCTCCCACTTACCATTTCCACTGAAATTACAGTTTGCAGCTTCTTAGTGGGCAAGCACAATGCAAAGAACTTGAGCTGCTGTGTTCAGAAATGCCATTGATTGTCTTTATTACTGGAATAACAAACCCCCCAAAATATAATAGCAAGTAATATGGTCATTGCCCTTGGCTGCACCATTAAACTGGGCAGTGAACTACTTCAAATAGCTGTGAATGTTAAACATTAGCTCAGCCATAAGTAGGTTGATTTTAATAGCCAAATGTGCACTGCAGTCTATCTGAACATTAAAAGCACCTTTCAAACTTAATTTTACAGAAATGTTAATGACCAGAACAAACTATTGAAGGCAGAAAAGTAATTATTTCAACAGATGAAAGGAAACAGTAAATGGAGGCTCACATTTTAAAAGGATGTTAGTACCTTATCTCTCTTTAAGGAAATGTCCTAAGCTAAAACCACCATGTAAGCTGTTGTTTACATAGGAATTATTTTTCATTTGCAAATACAATTCTCAGGGAAAAAACTGAACAGCTTTTCTAAACTTGAGTGAAACACCATAATAATATTTGTTTTCAAAGCAGAACTTAATTAGTTTCTAAGTGCCTAATTTAGAAAATTTCTACAATTTTCTATGATGATGAGAAATAGGAATAAATCACAAAGAGATAAAATTAGCATAATCAAAAAAGAAAAAGAAAATTACAAAAGCTGATGCTGAAAGGTTCTGATATGTGGTGGTGTGTGGTGTGTAGTGGTAAAGGTGCTCAGAGTGAAATGTAATTATAATGAGTTTCATTGCCTTTTCCTAATGCCACCAATAGATGACTCTGAGAATGTGTTGAAATATTAAATGGACAAAGAGCATACATATTGAAAAAATATTACAGTCTAGGAATTGTTCTCATTATTGCTATGTTGATATTTACAAGAAAATAGTTCAAGGTGTAAATTTAAATCATAAAAGTGTCAAAATAATCAAATCATGATATTGAAAAATACTTTGAAAGAAAATGAACAATTATTTGCTAATTAAAATACTGAGCTAAAATCAGATTTGTGGTAAACAAAGCCTAAAGCATATGTATTATACATAAACAAAATAATTTTCAGCACTTCATTGTATCAAAATTGTTTCCTTCAGAAACAATGTAATTGTGTTGCATTAAAACCAGTACCTAAATTGTACACCAAAAATTCCATACAGAAAATTCAAGTAATGAAAGAACACCTAAGCTAAATATCAAGGTGTTCTTGTATCCCAGGCATTCATAATTCTAGCCAAAATTTATGATTCTTTCTCGAACACTATGAGAAATTCTTTCAGGTCCCTCTAAGTTAGAATAAAAACTGGAATCATCTTCAAAGCATTAAATGGGTTGTAGTGGTTTAAAAAACTAAAAATGAGGTTGGCTCTTTACCCACATAAATTTGCCCTCTGGATTAGAAAGAATCATTACCATAGTTAGTAGTATTTTAAGGTTGAATTTGTTGAGGAAATTTTAGTTTTCTCAGTTAAATTGTAAGCTCCTGGAAGGTAGGAGATAGACCTCTGTAGTTCTTGTACTTCTACAGAAGCATCTGATTGAAAGTTCAATGTGTGTGGGCTTTAGATAATTTCCTTAAAACATTAACACGAATATGACTGTCTCATATAGTTGGGAAAATATGTCCTTAGGAATTCTATAAATGTCTTTTACTGGCAATGATGTGACTCCATTAAGGCAATTTGAGCCAGTATTTCATTTCACATTGTGTGTTTAGGGAAACCATTTCAGAATACTATTTCTATGCAATGTGAGCAAATGAAGGAAAAACAGAAACACCCATGCCTTATTTTTATAATGATTTTATATCTCTATGTTTTCACAATTTTGCCAGCTCTATAAAATAAAGATGAGTAGGTACTCTGCACTCTACTTGCAAAGCATGAATACTTTTATAAGGTTGAAATTAGGGACAACAAAAAGCACTACAGCAATAGTAATAGTTCTACAAGTGCCAAGTACTAAGCTAAGCACTTTACACTCATCATCTAAATTAATCTTCATAACAATAGCATCAAATTGGTACTATTATTCCCTCATTTTCTAACTGAGGAAACCAGCTTTGAGAAGTTAAAGATGTTTGCCCAAATCACATAGCAAAGCTCAGAAGTGAACTCAGTTCTGTCTGACTTCAGATTCTGAAATCTTAACTACTGTCTCTTAACTGTACAGCATAATGCCTGGTTTGTGACACACTGTACTAATATATCAACATTCAAAAAACCAAAGAGTCTTATTTTGAAAAAGAATAGATATTAGAATAATGATGCTTTGGAGTTTTTTTCCTTATGGTGACAATACTCGTCGTTATTAGGGACATGCCTAACCATATATTTAAGTAGGTAAGTGGGATTCACGAAGCCAAGATATAAAAACCTCCAGGTTCAGCTGTATCTAGCAATGTACACATTTGTTTAAAAACAATGTAACATTCAGTCTTCCACAAAAGAAGCAGTGTCATGAGAAAACTTGGGATTCAAGTTTTGTAAATGATGCATTTTCAGTATTACACTGTCAGTCTTCATTCACTCTTGACAAGGTTGTCAAACAGTAATCTAGTTTTTAAGACTTTAAACAAAGATCAAAGCAATGATACTGCTGAGTTAACGTTATCTTCCCACTTAAACACTTTCATACTTTAGAATCAATATGAACTTCAAGCTGTTCTTTCAGGCATACAAAAGAGTACAAACTTTAGCATCTATCTTGTCCATGGAAACCATAATTTCTAGATCTACTTCAGATATTTGTGAAAAATTGCTTAGATTTATATTTTTAAGTATAATTTAGAAAATTTTTTGTTTATCTGTAATATTTTTTATATTTTGTTTAGCAGTAAGAGACAATGCAGTTAAACATGGAATATAATTTTCATTCTCACTAGATCAATCACAAATGAAAGGCATCGGAAATCAATTTTTTTTTTGTCTTTTTGTCATTTCTTGGGCCGCTTCTGCCATATGGAGGTTCCCAGGCTAGGGGTCGAATCGCAGCTGTAGTCTCCGGCCTACCCCAGAGCCACAGCAGCGCGGGATCCGAGCCGTGTCTGCAACCTACACCACAGCTCACGGCAACGCCAGATCGTTACCCCACTGAGCAAGGGCAGGGACCGAACCCGCAACCTCATGGTTCCTAGTCGGATTCGTTAACCACTGCGTCACGACGGGAACTCCGGAAATCAATTTAATAAGCAAATAAATTCAGCAAATAAAAGCAAATAGTATGAGCTCAACTCAATACTATTTCACTAGAAGCCTCAGGTTTTTTTTTTTCGTCCTTCCCTGAGGACACGTGGAAGTTCCTGGGCCACTGATCAAACCCCTGTCACAGCAGGGACCCAAGCCACTGCAATGACAATGCCAGATCCATAACCCATTGTGCTACAGGGTATTACTATAAGCCGCAGTTTTAAGCAAGCCATACAACATTTCTATGATGTTCATATGAAAAGACCTTACTATTTTTGTTCTGTTTTTTGAAAGTGTTACCTGGTAAATGTAACCATACACCAAATATCTACCATAAGAATAAAATAGTTAATATATAGCATGATATATAGCATGTAAACATATACCAATGCTATATATTGAGATCAATGCTTGAAGACATTAACTATTTCAAGTGAATTATGCATTGGAGCACTTTACAAAGTTCTCTATACTTAACTAGCATTCAGTGCATACCAATCAGAGGTATGACGCTGTATCAGGCACCAACATGTCAGCTGAAAATAACACAGTATTCTTCAAGGAATGCTTTGTATATAATTGTTCTTATTAGGGCTCCCAAAACATCCCAGAACTAAAATAATATTTAATTGATTCTTTGGTTATGGTAACGGATATTATGTTCAAAATGTGTTATTTTCCTCTGAAAAATAAAAATAAGATATTTGGTCACATTTGAGAGTTTGATCTTGTCACCTGAGCAACTAAAAATAGAAACTGTCAGGAAAGATAACTCTTTCACTGTCTCTGAATAAAGGTATTGATGTATTTATAAATGTATCATTTTATCCTTGGATACTGTTTGGTGATGAGAGCTGGGCAGGAAGAAAAGGCAGAATTTTGTTTTATGTTTTCAACTGACTAGGGAAAATGAGCTAATCTGATGTGGGGAAATCAGAGGCAATGCAAGTGAATTGCTTACAACTTCCTCAAGTCAAAAGTAGCCAACATTTCCTCCTGATTCTTCAAAAGATGTTTCTGAAGCCAAAAGGGCTGGCATTTGAGAAGTATTTGAAATTGTGAACTCCTGATTCTTCTTTGGACTCCAGTTTTCTATAGTCAAGAATGACTTGCAACAACAATTTTGCTGTGAAAATCTAGCCATCCACATGAATATATGGGTATGTTAGTGCTTGAATGAAACAAAAATGAGTGGCTCATATATAGTCATTGATGAGTGTGTGTTTGTGTGTGTATGTGTGCTTTAAAATTAACAGTGACTTCACTATGTCCCATATAAAAATGAAGGCAGAGTAAAGGGTCGTTGTGATTACAGTTTTTTACTACTGATATGCCAGAGGACTCTCACAGAGCTTCTGGTATCATTTTGGATGTCAAACTCAATAGCAGCATCCTGTCATTAAAATAATAAATGTGACCCTGAAGGTGAAATGGCTTCACCTCAACCTATTGTGATACTGCCAAGAATGTAAGAATGTCAATGTATTTGATCACTATATGATTATATGACTATTTGCCTATATGATTATAGATAAATGCTCCTAGAATTTAAAAAAATAATAAAATCATACGATAACATTCCATGTTACACTGAGTTAGTAATATACATATTTTGGCATTTTTATAAAAATTAGTTGGAATATATTAAAAATAATCTTTTTAAAGATATATAGATTTATCATTTAAGTTCATTTTATCATAAAGTTACTGAACCTTCTCTAAGATCAACTATTTTCCAAATAATTGCAAGCAAATCCTTTCTTGATTCTACCAAAGTTTTCTTCCACATAGAAAAAAACAATTAGAAAAACAAGGATTCTAATTTAAGCACAGCTGACACTTTCCATTTGTTTCACCTAGAATAAATTTGAAAAACTAGCCTTAAAAAGGAAATGTAAATACACTTAACTTTCAGAAGCAGATATTAACCATGGAGCTCTGACAAACACCCAGTCTATTTATTTTTTTATTGATAATTTACTGGTCTAAAAAAATCCATTGATCACTTTAGAAATATCAAATATGATGAGAGAATTCATGTTTAAATTTGGCCTGAAGCTGTGAATGATTTGTTACTTAGAAATACTATTCCATATACTACTCTATAGGGAAATATTTGTTATAGTATATTATAGCAATAAGAGAGCCAATTCTTAATTATCCATACAAAAGGAAGACACCAAAGAAAGGAAAATCCAATACAGAGAATAATTCAAAGCAGCAAATTCTTTTGATTGTGAAATATGTTATGTGATTTTGAGATAAGTTTTTTTTTCCAATTGCTTGGCTTAAACTACAGCACGCTCCCAAATCTCCATTTTATGAACAAACTCAAGCTTAACTTTTCCCTATTCTAACTTATACTGCAAATTACCAATAGATTTACCTTTCAAAACCAGTGTTTTCATCAAAATATACTATGACTTGTAAAATAAAATATTAACCCTTTACCCTGACATTCCTGAGGCTTTACAGGTGGATCTCACTGACTTTTCCTGCCATTTCCAGAAGAATCTAGTGGATGAACCCTCTTTTTTATAGGAAAAAACAGCAAGCTTAGTGTCCAGAAGATATTTTATGAAGGTGGTCAGGCATTGTGTTATAGGGTAAAGTATTGCACACCTGTGTTCAGATTCTGGTGCAATGCTTACTAGCTGTGTCAAGGTGGCCAAATTACTTATTCCTTATGTTCCCCAATTTTCTTTATATTAAGCATTTAGTCTGCATTTGTTGATTTCTTAATTCATCAAATGTAGATAAATATAGCCTAGACCACCTGAGTTAGCCTGAAATATAAATTTGTTAAAGGGAATTCACAACGTGGCAAATAACAGGAAAGGTTAAACTAAGGGTTGACATTAGTTATAATTCAGTTAATAGTACCTGGAAGAGAAATCTATAAGAGCCTGCACTCTAATTATTTACATGGGAGAAAAAAGAATGTATACATGTATGTATAACTGTGTCACCATGCTGTACAGTAGAAAAAAAAATTGTATTAGGGAAATAATAAAAAAGGTTTTTTTTAAAAAAAGAAAACAAAATTCTCAGTGTACTCATGCACCCACATTTCTGGCACTTGCCCTCCTTCCCTGATACTTTTCAGAGAAAATTCAAATATCATTTGGATACTTAAGTGACATTTCTTTGTGTCATTTTGCTTAAACCAGGTAATGAGAGAAATATATGTTTAAATAAAGCTACAAGTAAAATACAAATCAGCAGCATTATAGAAAAAAATATTGCTCAGAGTTTTTAGCTAATGAATTTACCCCCATTTGCATCTTATGGATCTCAAAAGTAGATAAAGCACTGGGATTTGGTGGTATTAATTTTCCTACAATTAAATACTAATAATTAATTATTAAAACTATTGTTCACTGCAATGATTCACTGGATATGTCAAATCAACACAAGATTAAACAACTGTTTTTTTGGGTATGGTGATCTGTTTCAGCAACACTTACTTCCACTACTTTATGAAATGGGGAAGGAGAAAGTTTAAATATATCACTAGAATAAATCAATCCATATTGACAAATCAAGCAAATGAGAGACTGGTATGTCCATCAGCTATCAATTTCTTTCAACTGTAAGTATTAAGGATATAAGCAAGAGTGGACTCAAGATATTAAAAACCTTGATGGTGGAATAAGGTTAGGGAGGTTTAGAATTAGTAAAAGTAATTTACAAAAGAATACAACAGAGAGTAAGCTACTGTGGCTATCAGAAAAATCTTCAAGGAACTGAGCCTTAAAAGCAGATAAGGATTTCAGTCAGGTAAAGTTGGAGTGTGAGGTTTTTCCAAATTTAGTCAATAGCATAAACAAAATAGCAATCTATAAAGTATACAGGAAGAAATGTGTGGTGCATATTCATCAAACAATTGTTTACTATAAATATGTGCAGAAATATAAGATAAAACTGGAGATAAATTTTGAAGACATGTGGTAAAGGCAGTGGTGTATTGGAACTGGTTCATGCTAGTTTTCCAGAGGTGACTATTAACATCTCTTCCCATGCGTATGTTCAGTAACATCATGTCATTACCTTGAAACTGGCCACAGGTGAAGAATTTACACCACAAAATTTGGCAAATGCTGCAAATCAAGGCTGTTTGTTTGTTTATTGCAAACCAGTTGATACTGTGTTTAAGAGTTTGAATGCAAGAGTCAGGAAAATATTTATTTTAGGAAACAAGTGTGCTAAAATTAAAAAATTTAAAAGACATAATTTGTGAGTCACTTCCCAATAGCTGGAATGTAAAGCCACAGAAGAGGACAGGATTTTCAAGAGAGAAATAATTTAGACAAAGAAGATTTCTGAGGAAAGAATGTTAGGTAACATCTAAACTTGGAGGAGGGAAAGAAGCTGATCAATGAAACAGAAAAAAAAGTAATCGAAATGAAATATCAGGATAGAGTCAAGTCACAGAAGAAAGAAATGACTTCGACTAATGAAGTGCTACTGGTGAAAGACCTTACCATATGAAGTTCAGATTTATAAAATACCTGAGAGGGAAAATAAACAAAACACCATGCTTTGGGTCACATAAACTACTAGGTTTATGTACACTTACTACATAATACATAGCTCTACAATTGTTTTACATATTGAGAAACAAAATCAAGTGTACAATGTGTTTTCCAAGGATGTTATTAAGGTTAGAGTAATCTCAGTTTAAATACCAATTCTAATATTTAAAAAAGGAAGAAGAAAATAAAAACTTAATGATTGAATGCCACCATATTAAGCACCATGCATTAAAAATAGTGTTACCGTGGTTTTGTCTTGGCATAATTCTATCACATGCTGTACTACTGACAAAAACCCCTCACCCAACCTTTCAAAGACCTGTAATTGATATATAACTTGTGTATGGTCCAAAGTACTTTCATAAACATCACTTCATTGAAACTTTCTAACAACACAATGAAGTATTATCTTCATTTCACCAATGAGGTAACCAAGACTGAGAAATATAAGGGGACTTACCCAATGTCACACATCAGAAAACTAAAGAGTATGGGACTAGAATCCAGGCCTTCTGATTCCAAGTCCATATTGTTTTTCCTACAATATATTCTTTCACAACTTCCCCTTGTCTTATATTTATTAAACTTCAGAGCCATGCTCCTTAATCTAATTAACACCTAAGCTTAATGATTACATTGAATACCATGATATATTAGGAATGACTAAGACATAGTGAATAAGAATGTGTCCAATGACTTGGCTATGAAGCCTAGTACTTCTTGTGTGTGACTCTGGGAAAGAAATTTTACTTCTCTGGAACTCAGTTTTCTCATATGTCAATGAGAAATTTAATGTAAACATTTAATGAGTCAACAAAGATACTACCAAAAAAGAAAATAATAGACTAATATCTTTGATGAATATAGGCACAAAAATTCTCAACAAAATTTTAGCAAACTGAATTAAGCAAAATATAAAAAAGATCATACATCATGACCAAGTGGGATTCATTCCAAGTTCACAAGGATGGTTCAACATACAAAAATCAAACATCATACACCACATTCACCACAGAAAAGTAAAAATCCACAGGATCATCTTAATATACGCATAAGAAGCATTTGACAGAATCCAACATTGATTCATGATCAAAACTCTTACCATAGTAGGTATAGAAGGAATATACCTTAACATAATAAAAGCCATTTATAACAAACCCACAGAAAATGTAATACTCAATGGAGAAAAGCTGAAAGCCTTCCCGATAAAACCTGGAACAAGACAAGGATGCCCATTCCCACCACTTTTATTCAACATCGTATTGGAAATCCTAGCCACAGCAAACAGACAAACAAAAGAAATAAAAGGTATCCAAATTGGAAGAGAAGAGGTAAAATTGTCACTCTATGCAGACGACATGATACTATAGATAGAAAACCCTAAGGACTCTGCAGGAAAACTGCTCGAACTGATCAACAAATTCAGCAAAGTAGCAGGATACAAGATGAACATTCAGAAATCAGTTGCATTTCTGTATACTAAAAATGAAATATTAGAAAAGGAATATAAAAATACCATACCTTTTAAAATCACACACAAAAATATTAACTACTTAGGAATAAACCTAAGGAGGTCAAAGAATAATATGCTGAGAACTATAAAACATTAATCAAGGAAATTAAAGAGGAGTCATACAAATGGAAAGATATTCTATGCTCCTAGATTGGAAGAATTAATATTGTAAAAATGGCCATATTACCCAAAGAAATCTACAGATTCAATGCAATCCCTATCAAATTACCCACGACATTTTTACAGAACTGGAGCAAACAATCCAAAAATTTTTATGGAACCGTAGAAGACCCAGAATTGCCAAAGCAATCCTGAGAGAAAAAAACAAGCAGGATGCCTAACTCTCCCAGGCTTCAGACAATGTAATAAAGCTACAATAATCAAGACACTGTGGTACTGGTACAAACAAGCATACAGGCCAATGGAACAGAGTAGAGAACCAAGAAATAAACCAGACACCTATGGTCAATTAATCTTTGACAAAGGAGGCAAGAATATAAAATGGGAAAAATACAGTCTCTTCAGCAAGTGGTGTTGGGAAAACAGGACAGCTGCATATAAATCAATGAAACTGGCATACACACTCACACCATACACAAAAATAAACTCAAAATGGCTTAAAGACTTAAAAGTAAGACAAGACACCATAAAACTCCTAGAAGGGAACATAGACAAAACATCCTCTGACATCAACCATACAAATATTTTCTTAGGTGAGTCTCCCAAGACAACAGAAATAAAGGCAAAAATAAACCTATTGGATCTAATCAAACTGAAGAGCTTTTGTACAGCAAAGGAAACCATTAAAAAAAAAGACGACCTATGGAATGGGAGAAAATAGTTTCAAATGATGCAACTGACAAGGGCTTAATTACTAAAATATATGAACAACTTATACAATTCGACAGCAGAAAATAAAACCAACAACCCAATTGAAAAATGGGCAGAAGACCTGAATAGACATTTCTCCAAAGAAGACATACAGATGTCCAAGAAGCACATGAAAAATGCTCAATATCACTAATTATTAGAGAAATGCAAATCAAACTACTATGAGGTATCGCTTCACACAGGTCTGAATGGCCATCATTGACAAGTCAACAAACAACAAATGCTGGAGAGGATGGGGAGAAAAGGGTACCCTCCTTCACTGTTAGTTGGAATATAAATTGGTATAACCACTATGGAAAACAGTTTGGAGGTACCTCAGAAAACTACCATATGACCCAGCAATCCCACTCCTGGGTATAAATCTGGACAAAACGTTCATTCAAAAAGATATATGCACCCCTATGTTCACAGCAGCACTATTCATTATAGCCAAGACATGGAAACAACCTAAATGTCCATCGACAGATGAATGGATTAAGAAAATGTGGTATATATACATAACAGAATATTACTCATGTATAAAAAGAACAAAATAATGCCATTTGCAGCAACATGGATGAAACTAAAGACTCTCATACTAAATGAAGTCAGAAAGAGAAAGACAAATACCATAAGATATCACATATCTGAAATCTAATATATGGCACAAATGAATCTATCTACAGAAAAGAAACAAACTCATGGACTTGGAGAACAGACTTGTGGTTGCCAAGGGGGAGGGGGAGGGAGTGAGATGGTCTGGGAGTTTGGTGTTAGTAAATGAAAACTATTACATTTAGAGTGGATAAGCAATGAGGTCCTGATGTACAGCACAGAGAACTATACCTAGCCACTTGTGATGGAACATGATGGAGACTAATGTGAGAAAAAGAACGTGTGTATATATATACGTATGAATGGTTGGGTCACTTTGTTGTACAGCAGAAATTGACAGAACATTGTAAATCAGCTATAATAAAAAATATTTTAAAAAGATTTAATGAGTCACTACATGAAAAGCACTTATAACAAGGTGTGACACTAATAAGTTCTTAATAAAGCTAGCAACAGTAGTCCTTCCTTATCTGCAAGTGATACATTCCAAGACCCTAATGGATACCTGAAACCACAGATCGTATTGTGTTTTTACCTATATATATATAGCTATGATAAAGCTTAATTTATAAATTAGCCACAACAGATTAACAATAGCTAAAAATAAAATAGAAAAATTATAAAAAATATAATAAGTTACGTGAACATGGTCTCTCTCTCTCTCTCTAAAAATATCTTATTGTTATGTGCTCACTCTTTCTCCTCTTGTGATGTTGTGAGATGATAAAATGCTTATGTGATGAGATGAAGTCAGGTGAATGACATAGGCTTTGTGATGCACTGTTAGGCTACTATCTACCTTCTTATGATAGATCAGAAGGAAGATCATCTGCCTTGGTTGATCTTGGACCATACAGCCATGACTATGTCAATGATTAGGGATCCCAGATGGGATAGAGTAGGGTGGGATGAGATTTCACCATGATACTCAGAATGTCACGCATTTTAAAACTCACAAATTTTTTATTAATGAAATTTCCCATTTAATATTTTCTGATTATAGTTGATTTGGGGTAATTAAAACCATGGAAAATGAAACCACATTTAAAGGAGGACTATTATACTTAGATTACTGCATTGTGGAAAGCAAAGTCACTTGCTGATATTCAACAGTTAAGTGTTTTTTTTTTGTGGAGCTTAGATCTTTCTGGATTGATGTCACTCTGATAATCGAGTGCTGAAATTTACTAAAACTTCCACATTAGGTGAAACAGTAAGTTTCATAGATAAATCAGTGATGTGTGCTCATCATATTATATTTTGCCTTTAGCTAAATGTAAGTGGCCCTTTCTTATACAGCCCTATCATTTAAAAAGTAGTGTTTACTACTGTTGGAAAAAAGAAAAAAAAAGTAGTGTTTACAAGTTTTTGAAACAGCTATAACAGTTGTCATGATAGTCTCAATTACAATCAGAAATAGCAATAACTAGGAATAAAATTCCAAATAAAATAAGGAGTTTTAATGCACATTGGTACATTAGAATGATTTAAAATTTGTTTTAAGCAGAGCTTTCTAATATGCATATAATATATTTTCAATAAATTGAATACAGCTATTATAAGAAACAAAAAAGACAGTCATTTAAAATTATTTTTAGCAAAGTTATTTCCATAGCAAACATCATTATTTATCAGTTTTGAAATCAGGCCAAATGCTAATAGTGGGAATGCACAAATCTTGGCACACAATATAAAAAATGGTAATCTCTTCCTTTTGCAAAAGTTGTTTTGCATTAAATTTACACATTTGTCAAGTTCTTCTCTCAAAGTCTAAGCAGTACTAACATATTTTTCAGAAATCATTATAAAGTATTTCTAATAACTTCCCCATAGTTGATTTTGCAAAAAACAAAAACAAAAACAAAAAAATCAGGAAACATTAGTTACTGCCAGAGGCTGTTATTTCTTACCTGTGCATATAACACAAAAATGGAATCAAGAACTTGAAAAAAACCACAAGAGCCACTTCATTTTTTTTTCATTTTCTATTTCTTGATTTTATAGTTACCCTCACAGTGTATTATCATTTGTCTTTGTTTTTCAGATGTCCAATCTAATGTCAGGAAATGGTTGTTCATTTTTTGTTGTTGTTGTTGTTGTTGTTGCTACTTCTTGGGCCGCTCCCACGGCATATGGAGGTTCCCAGGCTAGGGGTTGAATTGGAGCTGCAGCCAACGGCCTACGCCAGAGCCACAGCAACGCAGGATCCGAGCCGCGTCTGCAACCTACACCACAGCTCACGGCAACGCTGGATCGTTAACCCACTGAGCAAGGGCAGGGACCGAACCTGCAACCTCATGGTTTCTAGTCGGATTCGTCAACCACTGTGCCACGACGGGAACTCCTGGTTGTTCATTTTTACCATATTTTTGAAACTAAGAATCTTCTTATCTCTTTGTGTGATGGGCAGAATAATGACCTTATTCCAAAGATGCCCCAATCCTATTTCCTAAAATATATTAATATATTACCTTACAATGTGATAAAGCATAAGGATGTGAGATCAGGAGACTATTCTGGGTTGTCAACATAGGCCTACTGCAATTGCATGGGTCATTAAACAGGAAGGGAGAAGGGTGGATCAGAGAGATGCTACATGAGAAGGTCTAAACCCTCATTGCTGGCTTTGAAGATGGAGAAAGAGAGGTGTGAATTAAGGGATGTAGATGGCCTCTAGAGACTTAGAACAGCTTTCAAGGCATAGCCAGTGAGAACACAAGGAACTTCGTTAGTCCTACAAACAGAAGTAACTGAATTCTACAAACAAATCAAATGACAATGATATAAATTCTCCAGTAGGACTTCCAGAAAGGAAAACAGACTGCCAACACCTTAATTTTTGTCTGGTAAAGCTCACACTATACTTCTGATCTACAGAAATCAATCTGTATTGTTTTTAGCCACTATGTTTGAGGTGATATGTTATGGTAGCAATAAAAAGCTAACATTCTTTATAATAAATTATTTTATACAGAAGTTAATCTCTAGAGATTTGCTTTAAATTTCTTTGAAAAGATGAATAATATAAATAAAACTTGCACATCATAAGGATCATATCTCTGTTATCTGTGACTATAAAAAAAGCAACCACCAAAAAAATGCAGTCATTCTCATTTTTTATGTGCTGCACTGAGGAAAATAAAATATCTAATTATCTCAGTTAGATGAATTAAAATATACAAAGCAATAGATATATCAAATCAAGTAGGAATCTAATCCATAAGCCTAAATATAGAAATATTCATATTTTTTTTCTGAAATTCAAACTCAGATTACATATCTGGAAAGGGATTTTTAGTCAAGTATTTTGAAAAAAGGAACAGCTACTCTGACAAGACATTAGGGATATTTAATTGTACTGATATAAGGTACATGAGAGATGGCAAAGAGACCTTAGTAGATATGAATCTGTTTTTATTGATTTCTTTAGGGCTCAAAAATTTGCTTTTAATGGTTTATTTTACTAATAATTATGGAAAACTTCTGTCTTTGACACTTTCATTTTGAAAACAAAAGAAAGATAAGTGGACCTGGAGGAATCAGGCTCCCTGATTTCAGACTATACTACAAGGCTACAATCATCAAAACAGTATGATACCAGCACTAAAACAGAAATATAGATCATTGGAACAGCATAAAAAGCCAAGAAATAAATCCATGTATCAATGGTCAACTAACCTATGACAAAGGAGGCAAGAATATACAATAGAGAAAAGACAGTCTCTTCAATAAGTGGTGATGGGAAAATTACACAGCTACTTGTAAAAAATGAAATTAGAAAATTTTCTAACACCATGTATAAAACTAAACTCAAAATGGATTAAAACCTAAATGTAAGACCAGATACTATAAAACTCCTAGGGGAAAACATAAGCAGAGCACTTTTGACATAAATAGCAATAATATTTTTTGGATACATCTTCTAGAGTAATAGAAATAAAAACAAAAATAAACAAGCGGAACCTAATTAAACTTAAAAGCTTTTTACACAGAAAAGGAAACCATAAAAAAAGACAACCTGTAGACTGGGAGAAAAGGAGTTCCTGTTGTGGTTCATCAGGTTATGAACCCAACTAGTATCCATGAAGATGAGAGTCTGATCCCTGGCCTCACTCGGTGGGTTAAGGATCTGGTATGGCTGTGAGCTGTGCTGTAGGTTGCAGATGTGGCTTGGGTCCTTGTTGTTGTGGCTGTGGCATAGGTGGGCAGCTTCAGCTCCAATTCAACTCTTAGCTTGGGAACATCCATATGCTGCAGGTATGGTCCTAAAAAAGTAAACAAATAAAAAATAAAGGGAGAAAATATTTGCGAATGATATGTTCAACAAGGGATTAACTTCCAAAGCATACTAAGAGCTCCTACAGCTTAATATAAATAGCAAAAAAAAAAATCGCAAATGGCAGGATGACCAATTAGCACATGAAAAGTTGCTTAGCATCACTAATTATTAGAGAGGTGCAAATCAAAACTAAAATGAGGTATCACTTCACTGTGATCAGAATGACCATCATTAAAAAGTCTACAAAGAATAAAATATTAGAGAATATGTGGAGAAAAAGGAATGCTCTCACATTGTTGGTGAGAATGTAAACTGGTGCAGCCACTATGGAGGACAGTATGGAGGTTCCTTAAAAAAACTAAAAATAAAGTTACCATATGATCCAGAAATCCCACTCCTGGGCATATATCCAGAAATTCAAAAACTCTAATTTGAAAAGATGCATGCACCCCAATATTTCAGCAGCACTATTTACAATAGCCAAGAGGAAACCTAACTATTCATCAACAAATGAATAAAGAATATGTGATATATATGCATAGATGCATATATAGAGGAATATTACTTAGCCATTAAAAAGAATGAAATAATACCATTTGAAGCAACATTAATAGACCTAGAGATTATCATATTAAGTGAAGTAAGTCAAAGATAAATATCACATAAGTTATGTGTGGAATTTAAAAGAATGGTATAAACAAATATTTATAAAATAGAAACAGACTCAGATCTAGAAGACAAACTTATGGTTACCAACGTGGAAAGCAAGGGGGTGGAGGAAGAGATAAATTAGTAGTTTGGGTTAACATATACACACTATTCTATATAAAATAGATAAACATCATGGACTTACTGCACAGGGAATTATACTTAATACCTTGTAATAACCTATAATGGAAAAGAATCTGAAAAAGATGCTAACACAGCATTGTAAATTAACTATACTTCAATTTTTTTAAAATGGTTAAAAAATAAAATGAAACCCAAAACTACCCTACATATAAATAATTCTAAATTGACAATGTAAAAAAAACCATTTTGTATTCATCAATACAACTGAATTTCAGACCAACATTGAAAGACCACATATTATTTTCATCTTAAAGATAAGGAAACTAAGGCTTAGAGAGATGAATTTGTCTAATTTGTCATTGGTTAATTATTTAACTAATTCATTTATATTATCAAAGGTTAATTAAGTACTACATACATTAGCTAGTATGTAGGAAAACTGTGATAAAGGACTTGGAGCTTTTAATTCCAAATATGTTTCCCACTCTTCTAGTTTGCTTGTGGTATTTTTTTTACAGTGAGAGATTGACCTCTTAAAAAAGACTGTGCCTCCTTACTCTGAATTAGCAACATGAAGACAGATCTCTACTCTTTCTAGTCATTATAGAGAATAAAAAATATTCAGTGTTCCCAAAGCTGAAAACTGGTTTCCTGATTTCAGGGACTAGCAAACACCTTACTAATGGAAGGCCCTCAAAGAAAGAATATGAAGGAATGGGAAATAAACTTATCTTTCATTTCCTTACCAACCAAGTAGCACAAGATTTATGGGGGTTTATTTTTTAGAAAACTATTTATATAAGACCCATAGATTCTAATTTGAAGATATAACGTATTTAGTTCTTATTTTTTCCACTGATCTAAGTAACGGCTTTCTGGCTACACTTGTTTGAGGGAGTTTTTGCAGTGGGTTCTTAACATGACATAATCACTTCTCCCTTTTGATCCATTTGCAGTTAAATGATGGTTTGAATTTTTGTTTGTTCATCTATTTTTGCCTTTGACGAACACTTTAAAAAATTTAAAAATATTTCTTTTATTTCCCTTCCTTTTAAATCCCTTTTAATTTATAATACTTGGAGCATTAGGGCAAGTATGTCAAAAGATAAATAGCAACTTGCACTTATCTTAGAATACATATTCCTTTTCTTCTGCTTGGAAGGCAGGATATTATATATATTTATATGGGTATACGTAGAATGATACCAGGCTTAACACAGATTTATAATATATATCAATAAAATATGTCCATATGAACATTTTTTATAACATTGTATATCTTCAAATAGAGTAGCTTAATGGGGCCCATATTTAAAGCTGTTCTTCTCCCTATTAACTTTTATTAAACTATTAATTGGTCTCATTGAGAAGAAATGCACTTTGTCAAATAGGAAATTGGTGCTAAAATCCTGTATGGACTAAAACAGCAAAGAAGTAAACAAATTAGGTAGTGCTTTCAAAGTAGCATGCTGGATACAAATTCAATCAAAGGAATACGTTAAGAGTTTAAAATAGTTAAATAGTAATTGGCACTTTATCTTCTCTCTTCAATGGCTCTCAATTTCTACATCTTTATCAGAACAGTAAAGATAAGCTTTTCATATACTTTTTCATTTTGCATCTCTCTCTCTCTGTATTGTTATTTTGTAAAGATTTCAACACATAAATCCAAGAGAATAGATGTCTAACATGTATTCTGTATTCACAGGATAATTAGCCAAGGTTACTGAAGTCATCAAGAAAAATTCCTAAATGTAGAGGACAAATAAGGCACCAATGGAAAAATATTGCATTCTGACTTAATATAGTCTATTTCAGGTAATATATTAAGAAAGTGTGGTATTTCTCTTCTACCAAGGGTTTGGGTTAAGCAAACATTTACTGGCCACAGTTTCATTAACTAAATTATTTGACATACGATTTTTTCACATGGCTCCTAACTCTCAACCAAGGAAAAATATTTTCTCTATTAAAAAAATTTTCTCTATTAAAAAATATTTAAAAAAATAGATTCTTGAAATCTATTACCTTTATGCAACTATCCACTCTCTCCTTCCCAAGACGACCAAACGTTATGAAAGGTAGCATGCACATGACGTTTCCAATTGCAGACAACATAGCTATTCAATGAGACTAATTTTGGTTCCAGATATGAGTTCTGGAAAAATTCTTAGCCATTTTCTCATTGAAAATTTCCTCTCGTCTGTGTTTTCTGTTCTCTTCTTCTGAGAATCCATCTAAATATGTATTGGAATTTCTTGCCTCATTGCCATATTTTCCATCTCATATTTGGTTAAACTTAATTGTGAGAATCCCAAGGTCCTAAAATGGAGATGCTTTTCTTTAGCGAAAAAAATGTACTTGCTTATGGTAGAAGTCAAGGAGTGCTACTGATGGAAGTATCCTTGCTTAATGCAAGAGTCTCAAGTTCAGCCTCTTCACCTTGCTATTGCCTCAAGGCTTTGTCTCTTAATCTCGTTACCACAAGGATATTTATTTATCTCTATGGTACCCAGCTTTCCTATTAACTTATTACTTACTGTGTATAACCACTTTCTTGAACTCTTATTTTTCAATTATGTGCATACTTTCTTTTTTCTTTTCTTTTCTTCATTTTTTCCTCCTCTTCCTCCATCCTTCCCTTTCTCTTTCTGTGCCTTTCTTCTTTCTGGTTCACTAGGATTTACCTCTTGTGAATCCAACAATGCATTAAAATATATGTTCCTCTAATGAAGATCTAATTATAGCAGGAGAGCCTTTCAGTAAATCTAATTTGACATAAGGTTAAAAACAGAATTCTCAATATTTGTTTAAAATGAATGAATAAACATGTATCACTTTGTTTTAACTCACTGTACATTATAAATACATTATAATAATGTATTTATGCAAAATATTACCTTAGAAGACAATTACCCAAATGCTGGAGAAATAGTTTAAAAACTCTAAAAATAAACACTATTAAATATATATATTGGAAATATTCATGTAAATGTACAGATTCTTATGAAAAACACTAAACTCACAGAAAACAATCTCTAAAAAATTATATCACTTAATTTACTTCAAAAGAATTACAGTATTATTTGTGAGCTACTTGAGGACAAGAACAGTATCTTGTCATTAATACATTCCCAGCACCTGAAATAATATGGAGCACAGAAATATTATTTACAAAAATAATTAATTGAAATCATATTAAGGGCCAAATTATGATCTTGAGAAAACTGCATGTGTAAACTCTTTTTTTGTTCTATCATTGCCATAACAAATGCTAATTAGATTTTCATAATATTCCCTACTATACTACTTTAACAAGATCAGCTCTGATCTATTCTCACTATGGAAATCATCAATATTCCTGTTTATGGAAATCTACACAGTAAATAAATATGTTTATACTTTCATATTAAAGGTTTTTTTTTTTTCCCACTGTACAGCAAGGGGGTCAGGTTATCCTTACATGTATACATTACAATTACATTTTTCCCCCAGCCTTATATTAAAGGGTTTTAAATATTTTTTTTCAGTCTTACCTGGAGACTTGTATAACAGTTATCCAAATAAATTCATTCAGAATAAATAATTTAAAACTTTGACAAAAATATTAACTATTAGAAGATTAAACCTAAAAAAATTTAAGGTTTGAGTTTTAAAAATTCACGTGCTCATTCTCTGGTTATAGTAATTAACATGCAATTGTATTATCTTAAATTTTAAAGGACTAGGATAACTAAATTAGGATATATATAAATTACTGTGACTATTTTATTTGTCAATGGAATTAGAAATGAATTGTTTTACATCAGAATATATCATTTTTTAAAATAATAACTGCAGGTTTTGTACTTACAAAGAAGATTTTGCCAGATTGAAGGGTAACTATAGAAGTCTTGGGAAAAGGAAAGAGAGTAAAACATATTTTAAAAGTGCTGTTTTATAATAAAGAGGAATCAAATAAACCAATCTTTTTTATATTTGTATTCAAATGACTATATTTTAGTTAGAATAAACTTGAATATAGACCTTGTACTCTACTACTACTACTCTAATAATATCATGGAAAGTTTCTTGGACCAGAGCTTTATGAATATGACTGTGAAACTACTAGCACAGAATTAGTAATAACAAGTTTATTTTATATGAGCTCTCACATTTTAATTCAATACAATCTCTAATGCTACTTTTAGAATTTAGTTCCTTTAAAAAGGGCCACACACACACACACACACACACACACACACACACCATGGCTCTTTCGTTATTTAAGAAAAGCTCTTGGTTTAAAAGAACAGAAATACACACTGGTTATATTCAGTTTGCTTTATGTGTTACTACTGGCTTTTAAGCTGATGGTATAATTACGTATGTTTGAGAACTATACAAATCTATACATAAGGTGTAAATAATTTTTAAAAAGTAAAATCTAGTCATAATGATCAAAACAGATAGTGTCAAAACTGTTGCAGCTAATCCTGACAAATTTTGATAAGAAGGAAAAAAGAGCTAGAAAGGGGTTTCCAAAAGATATAAACTACTAGCTTGATCTATCTGGTTTGAGATTGTCAAATTATTCCCACAAGTGCTGTATATTGTAACCAGATCCTTATAAGCACATCAGACTCTGATATAACATGATTTTCAGGTAAGAGTAATAGAAACTGAGATAGAGCTAGTTTAGGTTATTTCAAAATTCCTTGTCATTTTAATCTAGAATGTTAAATTATTGTTATAAAGCTTTATTTTGTCATGATTTTAAAAAATGGGAAAAAAGAGCAGCTGATCTTTAATGTGGAGATTTATAATAGAAATAAAGGTATAGAGTTTCCAGCAAAAAACATCATTGAGAACACAATAAAATCATGTCTTGAACTATTACCTCAAAAATGGCATGAAAAAAGTCTAGCTCACAGATTATGACTGATCCAAATTAATAATAGACCACATAATATGCAGTTGTTATAAAATAGCACTGCCTTTTTAAATCATTGAATTTATTGTATACCTTGGTTTCTCAGCTCATCCCTTGTGCCTTGTTCACCTCATCTGAATGCTTTCAGTTTAATTGTTAGAAAACTTCTGGAGAATTAATCCCCATATCACATTTGCCTATTGCTGTTTCAGGTGTTGTACACTCATTTTATCTATCTTCTTTTTAAGTCAATGTAAAAATTAATTCTCTTGTGTCAAAAGAGTGCCTCAAATTGATGCAATATATTTTTCCACTAATGGAATCTGTTAGATTAAGATGAAATTAAAGAACACTTCCCAACTAATTCTACAAGGCAGGTTTCCCAACCCATCCTATGAAGCAGCAACTCCCTGATATCAAAACTAGACAAAGACATCACAAGAAAGGGAAAAAAAAACTATAGGACAATATCAATTATGAATATAAAGGGAAAAAACTATAGGACAATATCAATTATGAATATAAGTGCAAAAATATTCAGCAAAATACAAACAATTGAAATTCAGTAACACATAAAAAATAATTATACATCATGACCAAGAAGAATTTATCCAAAGAACAAAAGTTTAGTTCAACATAAAAACATAGTTAAAATATCTCTTTTTGTTGATGACATGATCTGACAATGGAAAACTCCCCAAACTCCACAAAAATCCTGTTGGAACTAATAAACAAATTCATTAAAGTTGCAGGATTCAAAATCAACACAAAAAACAGTTGTGTTTCTATACATTAATAAAGAACAATCAGAAAAAAAAATTAAGAAAACAAACCCAAGTAGAATTGAGTCAAAAAGAATAAAATACCTAGGAATACACTTAACCAAGGAGATGAATGACTTGAACACTGAAAACCACAAAATAGTGAAAGAAAATTAAAAACAAAAAATGGAAAAACATCTCGTGTTCAGTAATGAGAAAACAATATTGTTAAAATGGTCTAAAAATTCAACACAATTCTTATCCAAACCCCAACAGCATTTGTTTTCCAAAACAGGAAAAAAAATTCTAAAATTCATATAAAAAAGAAAAAAAAATGACACCACATAGCAGAAGCAATACTGAGAAAGAAGAACAAAGATGGAAGCATCATACTTTTCTGACTTAAAATCAACCCTAATCCTAACACTAACACTAACCCCAACCAAAGCTGTAATAATCAATAGTATGGTACTGGCTTTGATTTGCATTTCTCTAATAATGAGTGATGTTGAACATCTTTTCATGTGTTTTTTGGCCATCTGTATGTCTTCTTTGGAGACATTTGGGGAGTGGGGGGGTGTGCTTGGGCTGTGGGATGGAAATCCTATGAAATCAGATTGTTATGATCATTATACAACTACAGATGTGATAAATTCACTTGAGTAATAAAAAATAAAATAAAATAAAATAAAATAATAGTATGGTACTGGCATAAATATAGACATATAGACAAAAGGAATACATCAGAGAGCACAGAAATAAACACATGCTTATATGGTAAACTGATCTTTGATAAAGGTGCCAAAAATACAAAATGGGGAATAAATAGTCTCTTCAACAAAAATGATGCTGGGAAAATTGGATATCCACATGAAAATAATAAAATTAGACCCTTATATCATATATAAAGATAAAATCAAAATGGATTAACTTTAACTTAAGACCTGAAGTTATAAAACTTCTAAAAGAAAACACAGAGGAAAATCTTTATGACATTGGTATAGCCAATAATTTCTTGGATATGCCGCCAAAAGCACAAGCAACAAAGGCAAAAAAGATATATAGTTATGCATCAAAGTAAAATGCTTCTATACAGCAAAGAAAAAAACACATAATGAAAAGACAACCTACAGAATTGCAGAAAATATTTGCAAACTATGTATGTGATAAGGTATTAATATCCAGAGTATAGAAGGAAAACCTACAACTCTATAGAAAAAAAGAGAAACAAATAACCTGATTTTTAAAAGTGCAAAAGTACTTAAATAGACGTTTCCCCAAAGGAGACATACAAATTGGCAGCAGAAACATGAAAATATTGTCAAAATCATTAATTATCAGAGAAATTTAAATCAAAATCAAAATGATACATAACCTTACACATATTAAGATAGTTATTTAAAAATATATAACAAGTGTTTGAGGATATGAAGAAGTGGAAACACTTTGTATACTGTTGAATGGGAATGTAAAACTCTAAAGCCACTATAGAAAACAGGGTCCTAAAAAATCAAAATATAATTACCATGTGATGGATTCTGGGTATACACCCAAAATAATTAAAATCAGGAAAATTAAGAGATATCTGCACTCCTAAATTTATTGCAGCATTATTCACAATAGTCAACATATTGAAATAACAAAAATCCCCATCAATAGATAAATGGATAAAGAAAATGTGGTGTATATACACAATGGGATATTATTTAGCCATAAAAAAATAATAAAATCCTGCCCTATACAACAACATGAATGAAACTGGAGGACATCATGCTAAGTGAAATAATCACAGAAAGATAAATATTATAGGATTTCACAATATGAGATAACTAAAGTTAAACTTATAGAAACAAGATAATGTTGGCTTGTTAAGGACTGGAGGGAGCGTTAACAACAGATAGATTTCCTCAACTAGATAATGGGTATCTACAAAGAAATCTATAGATAACATTATACATAATGTTGAAAAACTGAATGTTTTCCTGCTAAAATCAGGAAGAAATGAAGGATGCCCATATTTATCACTATCATTGAGTGTAGTAGTAAAGATCCAAGCCATGACAATAAGGTAAGAAAAAGAAATGATTCCCATAAAAGGCAGAAATAAATTGTCTTTATCTGCAAATGGCAAGGCCCAACTGCTTACTAAATAAAGAAGAAAATTCTAAGGATTAAAACAAACCAAAAAAAATTTTAGAGCTCATATGTGAGGTTAAGTAAGAGGGCAGGAAGCAAGACCAACACATAAAAATCAGCAATATTTCTACAAAGAAAGCTGTACTGTGAAAATTGAACTTGAGAATACAAAAACTTATAGTTATGCAAACCATTTATAATTACACAATTAAATATGTATGTATAAACCTAACAAATTTTGCACCAAACTTGTATGCCAAAAGCTAAATTTGCTGATGAAAGAAATCAAAGAAAACCTAAATGGAAAGACATATTGAACTCATATACTGGAAGACTGAAAAAAGTAAAGATGTCAGTTTTTTCCAAACTGACCTGTAGTTTTAATTCCCATCAAAACCCCAGAAAAAAATTTTATAGACACAGACGATGTTTTATGAAATATGTGGAAAAAGCACTGGTTCTAGCGTAGCCATGGTAATCTGAGTAGGAGTAATTTAATCAGATACTAAAACTTATTATGGAGCCTCAATAATCAAGACAGTAGTACCAGTAGAAGGATAGGTAAATAGGTAAATAAAACACACAAATAGTCCTGTATAAGTACAGATTACTGATTTTTGTGGAAAGCACAAAAGCAATTCAATGGAGGAAGAATATTCTTTTCAACAAATGGTTCCAGAGTAGAAAAACAAAAAGAACCTTGACCTGAGGTCATGATTATAAATATAAAAGGCAAAACTATAAAATACATAGGAGAAAACATAGGAGAAAATCTTCAGGGCCTAAGACTAGGTGAAGAGAATTTTAGACTTGACATGAAAAGCACCATAAAAGAAAAAAATTACAAATTGCACTTAAAATTAAAAACCTTTGCTCTGCATTTGACCCTTTTAAAAAATATTATAGTATAGTCGATTTACAATGTTTTGTTAGTTTCAGGTATACAGCAAAGTGAATCATATATATATACACACACATATATATGTCTATGTATGTGTATATATATATATATACACATATATTCATTCTTTTTCAGATTCTTTTCCCATATAGATTATTACAGAATACTGAGTAGATTTCTCTGTGCCATATGGTAGGTCCCTGTTAGTTATCTATTTTGTATATAATAGTGTGCATATGTTAGTCCCAAACTCCTAATTTACCCCTTCTCCTTTTAAGAGGTTGTAGAAACAACCTGAGTTGGGAAAATGTTTGCAAACTAAATATTTGACAAAGGACTTGCATATAGAATATATAAAGAACTCCCAAAGTTCAACAATATAAAAAAGCAAACCAATTTAAAAATGAGGAAAAGACATGAAGAGATAATTTTTCAAATTTGATATACAGACAAGAGGTCCCATATCACTAGCCATTAGAGAAATGAAAATTAAACATACAATGAGATATTGCTACACACCCCTATGAGACTAGTTAATGTTTTTTTAAAAAAGGACAACATGAAATGCTTGCAAGGATGTGGAAAACCTGGACCACTCACATATTGCTGGTGGGAATATAAAAATGATCCAATCACTCTGGGAGATAGTTTGGCAGTTTGCTATAAAAGTATACATACACAATGGAATACTACTCAGCCATAAAGAAGAACAAAATAATGCCATTGGCAGCAACATGGATGGAACTAGGGACTCTCATACTGAGTGAAGTAAGTCAGAAAGAGAAAGACAAATACCATATGATATCAGTTATATCTGGAATCTAAAATATGGCACAAATGAACCTTTCCACAGAAAAGAAAATCATGGACATGGAGAACAGACTTGTGGTTGCCAAGGGGAAGGGGGAGGGTGTGGGATGGATTGGGAATTTGGGGTTAAAAGATGCGGACTATTGCCTTTGGAATGGATAAGCAATGAGATCCTGCTGTATAGCACTGGGAACTATATCTAGTCACTTATGATGGAGCATAATATTGTGAGAAAAAGAATGTACATATGCATGTGTGACTGGGTCAACTTGCTGTACAGTAGGAAATTGACAACACTGTAAACCAGCTATAATGGAAAAAATAAAAATCATTATAAAAAAAGTATACATACACTTACTGTATGACCCAGCTCTTGTGCACTTGTCCCAGATAAATGAAAAGTTTTACCTACATAAATACCTGTACATAAGAGTTCCTAAAAGCTTTATGAATATTAGACAAAAACTGGAAAAAATGAGATGTCATATAATGGATAAATGTTTACACAAACTATGGTACATACATACCATAGAATATTACTCAGTGATAAAAAAGAATAACTATTTACACTTGCAACATACACACCAATGAATTCATGTAAAACTGATGAAATATGAGTAAGGTCTGTGGACTTAATGTAAATTTCTGTTTTTCCTATTGGATTATAATCATATAAGATTTTGTCATTGGGAGAAACTGGTTACAGGGTACATAAGATCTTTATGGATTCTTTTGCAACATAATTTGAATCTACAGTTGTTTCTAAATAAAAATTTTTTAAAATGAAGGTAATTCAAAAAAAATTTCCAGTAAGATATATTCCTTGTTTCTCTCATTTCTATTTGGAATTACTGAATAGTAAAAAATGCACGAAATTATATCTGTCACTTTCCTTTAACATCATCATAAATTCTATGTGTAATGATATTTATATTATAGTTGGTTCAATATTTTAGTCTCTCTTATTCAAAAAATATATAATATTCAGCAGGTGTATTTCCCATCTTAACCAGCATCATGATCATTTCCAAGCACCTTCCAATAAAGATTTAATGTAGTATCTGAGATTGTCTCAGGAATAAAGCGAGAGAAGAATCTGATTGAATAGAAAATATTTACATTATTAGAGTGTCAATATATAGCCCAAATCCTTTTCTAAACTGAAATTAATCTATTTGCATAGAAATGAATATGATAGTACTTTTAATTTAGATGGGATATATACCTTATTATTGTTTCAGCAAAGCAAGTAGGTGTTTATTAAGAGAGGAGAGAAGATACGTGTGGGGAAAGCACAGGCAGGCTCTGGTGGTGGAGTAAGAAGAGGGAAAAAGAGAAAGAGAGACAGACAGAGAAAGAGCAAGAGAGGAAGAGAGCAACACATGCTTTTGAGGTTTTTTTGTTTGTTTTTTGTTTTGGCTTTTGAGCGCCGCACCTGTGGGCTACAGCTGCTGGCCTACACCACAGCTACAGCAATGTGGGATCTGGGATCCAAGCTGCATCTGAAACCTACACCACAGCTCACAGCAACCCAGATCCCCAACCCATTGAGAGAGACCAGGGGTCCAACCCACATACTCATGGATACTAGTCAGATTTGTTTCCGCTGTGCCACAATGGGAACTCCCAAGGTCTACTTTAGATTCTTCTGATCAAAGGATGTTAAAACTATTAACTTTTCATCTGTTGTCTGTGGACCAATTTAAAATGTAATGGTTCAGTGTACTCAGGTCTTGAGCTAAATGATAAATTTATTGTTCCAGTGTTTATATAGCATTTCAAATGTGATCGTCAGTACTTCTTGCATATATAGTTTTCAATAGATACATTCAATTCAAAATGTAAAATATCAAAAAGCCCCTATTCTTGCCATCAGTTTGGGAAATGAGTGGGAAAAGGGTTTTGCTTTGCCCCTTTGCTTCCACATGGGTAAAGTAGGGTGGAAAAACCCAAAGGTTCTACTCTAAGGAATCTTGGAGGGTCAGGGGTTGTGCTGGGGGTTTGGGACGGAAATGCTATAAAATTGGGTTGTGATGATCATTGTACAACTAAAAATGTAATAAAATTCACTGAGTAATTTTTAGAAAAAAAGAATCCCGGAACTGATTGTTAGAACTATGTAACACAATGTCATAATGTGCGATTGATTTGGTTGATTTAACTAAGTCTGTGGAAAAAAAAAATCAAAGCCTCGCTGGACTGACCAATCAGTCTAGTCAAAATGCTTGAGTCAAAACTAAAATAGCAATTTCAGTAAGTCATACTGGACACAGTTGAAATGGACATCACTGCCAGGAAAGCCCAGGTCATACAGACTTTGAAATGTCTGCATATGAAAATTCAAGACAAAAATGCAAATTATCATTTGAGACATGTGTCACACTTTCACCCAATTTTACAAGCTAGAATAAAATGTGGGCTACACGAAGCATACTCTATTGGTATTTCTTCATTTTCTGAAAATTTCCACGTAATAGCAAAGCTCGCATTTTATAATTTCCAGAACTATAAATCATTTTAAAAATCATGATGATATTACTCAAAACAGATGTGAAAACATATGTTTGCCACAGTTGTATAAACTGCCTACTTGTCAAGCTTAATAAATGTTGAGACTTCTAGTTTATCAACATTCCTTTTTAAGAACTAAAATCTATTTGAGGAAAATATATTTTATCTTAATATCACAAATGTAACTGGTAGAACTTGATATAGAAAATACCATTTAAAAGAAAGCTTTTCATTATAACTGGAGAGGTAGAGTTTAATATGCTACTCCTGTCTATTAATGTCCTCATAAGGATGTGTGACCAACCAATTTGAAATGAATATAACTGTTTCATTCCACAGCAAGAGATTCAGAAATGCCAGTGCACGCCACTGTGTATGTTATGAAAATCAGTTAGTCTACATCTGTACTAGTACTCCAGCTGATTTTTCATGAGACACAGCATTGTGTACTTGAGCACTGCAGTGCACAAGCCAGCCCTAAATGCCATTTTGACTTATGAGGGTTGTAGTTCTGACAGAATCATATGTATCATGTATGGCTTGAGATTTTCCTAGAAAAGCTGCTTTACTACCAATCTGTCCTTCAAATAATCATGACTCTCTGGAAAAGGGGTTTCAGGAACACATTGTTGCTGGGTTACGAATGAATTTTTTTTTGTCTTTTTGTCATTTCCTGGGCTGCTCCCGCGGCATATGGAGGTTCCCAGGCTAGGGGTCCAATCGGAGCTGTAGCCACCGGCCTACGCCTGAGCCACAGCAATGCGGGATCCGAGCCTCGTCTGCAACCTACACCACAGCTCAGGGCAACGCCAGATCCTTAACCCAACTGAGCAAGGGCAGGGATCGAACCCGCAGCCTCATGGTTCCTAGTCAGATTCGTTAACCACTGAGCCACAACGGGAACTCCTGAAGTTTCATTTTTAACTACAATTTCATTACCTGTGTAAGAGTTTGGGTAGTTTAATACACTGAACCTGACTTCTTCCATTCTGACAACTTTTCAGAAATCAATCACTTACATCTTGGGGCCCCAGAGGGTATAGCCTTTCAGCGTTTGGATAAGAAAAGATGAAACGTGGCAAGGAAACGAACAATAGATTAATGAAATTAAAATCATGCATTATTCTAAATTCTAACTAACATGCTCATCTAGGTAATTGGGAAGTGAGCTCAGTCTAGAGAAGAAAGAAAAATTCCTTCATTAATTCTTCAGCTCGCGGAGTGCATTTTCTATATATTATGAGCATTTTTAGTAGAGACAAAAAAATGTACCTATAGTGAAGTACAATCAGATCATCTGATGATCTGATAAATTACATGTCAGTTTATGTTCCTTAGCTTAGCATTACTAACTCATGGTGACTGTTATAATGCATAACCTATATCTGCCAATGTATTTTCCCTTACTTTCTAACCTTTACATCCTTTTTTTGTTTGTTTTTATAGCTGCCCCCATGGCACATGGAAGTTCCTATTTTAGGGGTCAAATCGGAGTTTCAGGTGTAGGCCTATGCTACAGCCACAGCAACTGCAGGATCCAAGCCACGTCTGTGACCTACGCCACAGCTCACGGCAACGCTGGATCCTTAACCCACCGAGCAAGGCCAAGGATTGAACCCACATCCTCATGGATACTAGTCAGTTCTTAATCCACTGAGCCACAATGGGAACCGCCTTTGCAGCCTTTTTCTTTTTTTCTTTTAGGGCCGCACCCGTGGCATATGGAAGTTCCCAGGCCATGGGCTGAATTGGAGCTGCAGCTGCCAGCCGATGCCATAGCCACAGCAATATGGGAATTGATCCACATCTGTGACCTACACCACAGCTCATGGCAACCAGATCTTTAACCCACTGATCGGGACCAAGGATTGAACCCACATTCTCATGAATACTAGTTGGGTTCCTTACTGCTGAGCCACAATGGAAACTCCATTTTTAAAACAAAATTGTACTCAGCTTTTATATCAAGATAGCATGATTTTGAAATTCTTACTCTACTTTAGATAGATAACCTGAGGAAAAACTGTATAGTGTGCAGAAATGACACATGTACATCAGTTGATAAAAAGCCAAATTGCATAAATATTTGGATGACGACATAAATACTTGATTGGAGTAACTTGCTAAACTTTCATTTGAAATGTCCAAATTAGCATATACTTTTAAAAATCACTTTCAAGGGGTTCCCATCATGGCACAGCAGAAACAAATCCAACTAGGAACCATGAGGTTGCGGGTTTGATCCCTCACCTTGTTCAGTAGATTACAGATCCAGTGGTGCCCTGAGCTGTGGTGTAGTTCGCAGATACAGCTTGGATCCCATGTTGCTATGGCTGTGGCGTAGGCCAGCAGCTGTAGCTCTGATTCGACTCCCTAGCCTGGGAACCTCCATATGCCGCTAGGGTGTGGCCTTAAAAAAAAGCAAAAAAAAAAAATCACTTTCGAGTGTTAAGGGAAATATCTCTCCTCCATGAGAGCAGCTCAAGTTTTCAAACATAACCATCAAAAGACGATTTACTTACAGCTCAAGGTTTCAAACATAACCATCAAAGTGCATATATAATAAGAGGGTCAGATGTCTCCGACCAGGCATATTAAAGGGGCTTAAGGTAAAGTTTCCAACCATAGGCACAGAGAAACTTTGGGCTAATATGTTATTTACTGCATCAATTAAACAAGCTTCCGGTATTATTTTTTTGTTTTACTACTAAAAGAATTTATCTAAAGCCAATATGGATCTCTTCTGACTTAGGGAAATGTGGATGCAATATGCAGCACTAGGATGTTAATTGAGTTAGTATCTGATCTTTATATGTATATCAAATAAGCAAAAATCATTTTACCTTTATTTTCCCTTTGGAATTTTTTGATAGTTGGTCCATTATCCTGATCAACAACAAGTTCCTCTCTATTGTTGGGCATCATAACTATAAATAAGAGATATAACTGAGTAATTTTCTTGCAAGACACCCAAAGAAAAGCAAAAAAGCATTACAGAAATAGTTATTTCACTCCAATAACAGCTAACATTAAGTTTATACACCTCTACTTTTGAATCAGTGAAGAGATTTTTGTTGGTCTGATGATCATAAAATTTAAAAATCTATAAGCTGCTTAATCATGTGAATTTTAAAGTAAAATTTATAGTGCATATATAATTGCCAATATATTTTCTTTAAATCATTGAAATATTTCCCCTTTTAAAGTTCATGTGAAAATTAGCTATTTACCTCCTTAATTAATAATATAGTTCCCAAAATGCTTCTTAAAAGAATTTAGCACTTAATTTCATGAGTTTAAAGTAATTAAGCATTTAATTCACTTCATAGTGTTTTTGAAAATATACAGAAAAAATAATAGATAAAATATAAAATATAATTTTCTGGTGATTGTTGTAAATGCTTCTTAAAAAAACATTTATATTGAAAGAGGAAAATCATGTCAATTTTCAGTTTATTATATAATCTCCTTAGTTATATTTTATTAAGGTGTTAATAGCACTATCAATAAGATATGGTCACTTTAACCCAAAAATCATCAAATTTTTTCTTCATTTATAGACATTCATACTTGGACTATTGTGGAATGTATATAGAAAGTATAATTGCTACCAAAGCAATTAGAAATGTTTTATGTTGTCAAGATTTTTTTTTAGATTATATTGCTTTAGATAGATTTTATTTCTAAGTATATCTCTTACAATATGTCTATCACAGAGTATAAGTATTTCCCTGTGTGCTTTGCTTTTAGACAGAACTCGATAAATAACTCTCTCTCTCCCTTTCCTCTATCCCCCTTTCCTCATCAATGCAAAGATTATCTTGATAGAATAATGTATGCTTGGTTTCTTGATTCATTTACAAGCATTCAGGCTATATCAGCAGGTTCACTCAGACTCCCTTGAATCAGTAGCACACAAAATTTTAACAACTAGGTTAGTCTGTATCCACAGAACAAAATTAGGAATCTTCTGTCACCTCTTCCAGGAATTAAACTTTATTTCCTTATGGTCTTTAGCCATAAGTTCTAACTCAGTGGTTCTTAACACTGCCTGCAAGTTAGAACCTCCTGAGGAGATACTGAAAAGCAAAACAAAAATGCTGCTCCTTGGCTCTATTCCAGACCAGGTAAATGAGACCCTGAGCATCCAGATTTGTAAATGCTTCATAGGTGATTACAATGGGGAGTCAGATTTGAGACCCACTGAACTCACTATGAAGCTAAATAGGTACAAACAATATATGATATTTGTACCTTAACTGAGACTTAGATGAATTTCCACAAGGGAGAAATCATTCTTATCCTTTCCCAGCACAAATCCAGAACCTAAAATCTTACTTAATCCCTCAAATTACTCTCCTCCCCCGTAAAAACATTATTTTGGAGAGGCTTGAGGCAATCACTGTTATAAAGCTTAAAAATCTATAATTCACATTTTAAACTGTCCCTATAATAAGACTAGAAGAAAAGCAGAAATCATTTTCCCTAAAGGAAACGAATACTTAAGAAATTAGATTGTGTAGGTACACAAGATTGAGGAAGATTTACCTAGCTCACTTGGTTCATAATTATTATGCACTACATGAAAATTTGTTATAGCTTATCATCTCCTGCTGTCTGATCCTACTCAGGTATACATACATATGTATTCAGCTATAACAAATAATCAATCAAGGTAAAGCCACACAGAGAAAAACAGTGCTTATCCCCCACATTTCCTTAGCACTTTAAATTTTTGAAGTGTTTTTCCCCATATTATCTCATCTGACTTCACAAAACTCCAGTATACTAGGCAGAGCAGTAATTATTTCCATATGTTAGGCAAAGATAATCATGGTGGTTAGGTGACATACACAAGATCTCATAGCTAGTTGGTGCCAGACTGTGGCTACATTCAAGCCTTCAATATGCAACATCACTGACAATAACATTATAATAGCTCTTGAAGAGTATCTCTAGTGTAAGACTTCTGAGACAGTAAAAAATAAATGTAGAGAAAATCATGTTAAATACTTGTGATCTAAATTGTTGAGGTTGTAGCAAATCATATGTTGATTCAACTTTTTAATCACTCTTAAATGATCAACTGCCTAAAGGATATTTTATCTTCCATTATTTGAAGGGTGCTGTAGATGTAACAGGTGATTTGTATCCCACTAGCTGTCAAATACTAATATACTGAATTAACATATACTCTACAAAACTCCAAATTGTTCCCATGGGATCCAATGATATAGTAAGTGATGGCCCTTCCAGAGAACAAACTTCTAGGACTTTTTTTGTTGATATTGCTTCATCAATAAAAAATGACCACTTTTAAAAGTCATCTGTATTAAGGAAGCATCACTAGCTCCCCCTGGATTTTTTCTCCCCTGTCTATTGCCTATGAAGAATTTCCTGGAAGACTATCTTTCAAATCCTTGTTTCAGGTGAGATACTCACCCATTCTTTCCGAATGGTGATCCATCTGAGAGGGAGAGCTGGACACACTGCTGCTGGGGTGGGAGGAGGTCTGGCTCCCAGGGTGATGACTCTCTTCCAGAGAGGGAGCAGGAGAAGGACTCTCTGGGATCCGTTCCTTACACAAAAGGAAACACAAAAGGAAATATCATCTGTGCACCAAGTTTTTCATATTGGTTGAGTTCATAACGTTTGAAACGTTGACCTCTCATTCTGAAAGTGTATACAGCCACAACACCTGGTCTTAAACATATATCTTTAGACAAAAGTGTATTTTTTGTTCTTGGGAATTTAATGGAATATCGTGGGGGTTAAATGAGAAGATGGAAGGGTTCAGTGTCATGCTGGATGCATGGTAGAGGCTCAAGAAAAGGTGATTTCCACTTGCTTGCCTAGGAAATTCAGCAAAGAGTATGAAGTGAAATTATTATTATTAGTGAAGGTTATTGTTATTGTAAGCTTCTGCATTGATATAATGTTCAGGACGTAACCTGGATGTTGATCCTACTCTCTTGAGTAAGAAGAGCTCCCAAAGATAAACACTTGAGAACCTTGGAATAAAACTAACAAACAGTGACACCTGGCACATGCTGAGTCTTTCCTCACTGAAAAAAATTATAGCAATAATTTACTTGTAATCTATCAGACCTTAGGAATTCATCTTGAATTTTGCCAACAAAATGGTTTGGCAGTCACAGAACACAATGATGGGTTTTCAAAACAAACACTAAGACCTATCAATATCAATTTTTATAGTTATTTAATTTTTATAATTTTAAATAATGAATTTGAATACAAATAAGATATTTCTTTCACATACATCTATAGTAACTGTTATGGAGCTCAAGACTTCTGCAATAATGAATATTACTAAAAAACTCTGAAGTTTTCAGTATGCATCACAACCTGATGAATAAATCTGACAATCATTTAGTTAATTTGATCAATAAAAAAACAAATTGTGGTGTTTATCCATATACACAATAAATATGACTAGGTGATAGACATGCTGGGTCAGAGACTGTTTCTTCTATAAAATTTAATTCATCCATAATAAATTTCTTAATTAAATGTTCTAATTATGCATAATTGCAACATCAGTAGTCTAATCATCACAATATTAAAAATTAGTTCACAAAATATGCGCTTATACATTTTCACATAGGCTTTGCTTGAGAGGCCCCAAATTGATAATTCTGTAAGAAAAATTATTTAATGCAAAAGCAATAACATGAAAGTTAAAGGCTATTATTTCATTAGTAGAGGTAAATATTTTGCAATGTCTATCATTGTGGCAGGCGGAATAATGCCCCCACCCTGTCAAAGATGTTCAATCCATATATTAATAGCTGGACTTGGAGGCAGACAGAGAAGGTCTGAGGGAAATATGATTACAGAAGAATGGTCAGAGAGAGAAGATGGAAAAAGCAAGGAAACTGCTTCTTTCCTAGAGGCTTACAGAAAGAAATTCTGTCAGCACCTTGATTTTAGCTCAGTGATGCCAATATCAGACATCTGACCTACAGAACTGTGAGATAATAAATTTGCATTGTTTTAAGCTACTAAATTTGTCAAATTTGTTAAAGAAGCAATAAAGAACTAATACAGTCATCAATGTAGTATGTTCATCTTAAATGGTGCTTTATATTATTATTTAGCATTTAGTTAACATTTGATAATTTTAATGAAATGAATAGTGGACTTTGAGTATATTAGCTGTAGTATTATGTAGTTATTAAACAACAAAAATGTAAATATATATTACACTTTAAAGGCTCTATAACTATTTTCATGCTTCAAAAACAATGTTTTAAGACAGAGAAATATACACTTATTTTCTATTAAGTATATAGTTAAATATATAGTTGCAATACTATGTATACAAGGTAAAATCAAAGGACACATATAAGCAAAGGAGACGAGAATTGTGTTTTTTCCAAATAATTATATATGCATTTCAGAGGAATGGTATGAGGGTGAACAGAAAAATATGTATAGCCCTTATACTATATCCTTTTATTTTTTGAAAAGGCTAGTAGTTCATCAGTTGTGAAATCCAACCTAAACTGCAGTGAATAAAAACATAATCTCTAAATAGCATGTGTATATACACGCACACACACACCAATGAAATGAATTTCATACATGAGGACAAAATTATTTTTTCACTTTTTGCTGTTGTGTAGTCTCAGTGATTCTATGCTAAAACATCTGCATAAAGTGTAGAACATTCAGTCTTTGAATTCTAACGTTGGATATTTGCTGAAAAAATATGCAATTTAATGAATTATTTTTATCTCTAATGGACCTCTAATTGAATGGACAGGGACAAAGTACAGAAGTTACTGAGCAAACATAGAACTGAACCTACAAAATCACCTCGTAGTGGCAAACAGGAAACATACGCACAGCAATACATGCTGCTATAAGAAAATGGAAAATTTGGGGGTGATTCATAAAATTGATGGTTTGGAAAAGCAAGAGAATACAAAATGCTTGCTCTTGTCCACTCTGCTTAATGAAAAATGAAAGCTCACTCTGAAGTTTTTAAATAATCAGAAGATCATCTACACAAATAGAAAATGCTATAAGTAATGAGGAAAAATGCAAAGCTATAAAGAGGAATCCTTCAAATATTTAAAATTTGCATATGACTAAACAATATGAACTCAAATAATTTACCTCTAAATTTCTTTGATATTTTCAATAGCACATTAGGTGAAACAATAACTTTGAAAACACAATTTAGAGTTACAATAACATTATGCATAAAATCATATTTCTGCTTTAAGATTTTGTAGCCTATACTTTGCATATTCAATCAAGGTTCAGTTCATTGTTACTGTTTTCCTAAGGCATCACAGAGATCAGAGTTTTTCACCATGTAAACAATATTAGATGATTCCAGTGCCTTATACTGATTAAGAATTAGGTGGGTTTTAAAAAAAAATCTGTGTGGAACTGCAAATGTTTAATTTCTCCTAAAATAACGAATAGTTCTATAAACAATTTCTTCTTTGCAAGTAAACAGATCCATTTTTCAGCCCTGTAATCAGTATGCATCTATTTAGCTACTTAACTGCAATGTGCTTCGGTTCATTAGGTGGCTACTGTTGTGTCTCAGCCTAGTTAAATTTTCACAGCAAGTTAATCTGTTTTATTACAAATGAGAACACAAGTGATAATATCTTCACCATTTGCCAAATACAGGGTTAACAGTATTTGCAACAAATCAATAAGGGCTTTTAAAAAGGTAAATTGCAAAGCTAAAACCCTAATCATTTTACTCATTGATGACTTCATTTTATTTGGCGTTTATGACTTTTACAACACTGTTACTCTTCATGTATTTCATTCATGCCCCATCAAAAACAGCTTTTCAGAAACACTGCAAAAGTCTTCTCCAGATTCAGTCAAAGTAGCAGAGGAGGGAAATTTCCAAAACTGATATACACCTACCCAGTCAAATCCCAACTTTCCCCTTCAATTAGTAATATCATCTGCAACAGTATCTCAAATTCTAGCATATACTTACATAGGTCAAGGCTTATGCTTAAAAAGAGAGAGTATAGAAAATGTTATCAATTAATACATACTATTTCCTCTTCTATCACAATTTCCCTTTTTTATGGGGAGGAACATATCACAAATGGCCAAAAGAGACACTCATCATATTAAATTATTTGAGAGTACATTTGAACCTTAATAAAGAGCAGAGTCAATGCTGAGAAAAATCAGTTTTATGCAAGGTCCAACACAGTCAATTTGGTATAGGATTTAGTTTATGGGCACTACGGTATCAACCCTGCCCATTTTCACAGAGATCCTTTATTTCATCTCAATGTATTTCTTTACAGCCTTGGAAATATGGTAGTATATGCAGAACCCATGAAGTACTAATACATGCATATTAAATATGCTTATATGTATGTGTACATGTATGTAGTTGCCTTTTAAGAATGGCTATATCTTTTAAATTGTACCTCTGATATTATATTGATTCTTCTCAAGCATTCCATGAGGTTAATAATACTCAATTTGTCTTTTTATTTTTATTTAATTGGCATTCAACTCTCACTGTAATTACTCTTCCAAATGTGAATCTATTAATGAGTTCCTAAAGGATTTAGTGGCATTTTGCTGCTGAGGAGTGGCTTTTAGAAGTTTATCTGAATGCAAGATATATTATTCACACATTTGCCTTGATATTTCATATTTAATTGATTTGTTCCTTCTGTACTGACCCCAGAGTTCTAGAGAAACAGAACAGATTGTAACTTAATGGACTTAAATAATAAACTAAGGGACAAGAAAACTAAAAGTTTGTTCATTTGTGTTGCTAACTTGGCATACCACTAATCCTGAACAAGAATTTGATGCTCAAATTTGTCACTTTTGAATACTATTGGAAGCATAACACTTTATGAATTTTTATGAATCAGTTTAAGAATTTGTATGTATAGACAATCTTCAATTGACAATTGTATTTAAGTTAACATAGATGAATGTGGCAGGGCTTTCATGAATTTAGAAAAAAACCAAGCAGATGGGGATATAGCTGGAACATGTAACCATGGACAGTGCAAAATCATAGGCATGCCCTATATGTGACCCATGTGAGGGTTGGGCAAAGGACCCTCACCTCTTCAATGTGATCAACTGGTTCTGGAAGAGGCTGACAACTTAAGGGAATCGGCCATATCTGCTCATTGCACGTAAATGCCCTCGAGTTGGAGAATGGATAGCTCAGTGGGAATATCCATGGCCTGCATAATTATATTGTAGGCTTGGACCTCTGCCACCCACCCAAACACACACACACACACACACACACACATTCAATTCTCAATGTATCTTCATTTCATGTTCTAAAAGATAGTAATAGCTTTGTCTTTCCACAGAGCTCTTAGAATAAGACTCAACTAGTGATTTTTTTCAGTGAATTTGAATTATCACAAAACCCCTCTCTGTGTTGACTAATTTTAATACCAGATGTTCACATGCTAATGCCATTGCCTTGTGATCATTTCCAATCAATTCATTAATTGCCAGCTGCTCGCCGAACAAAAAAAAACACAGCTAATCAGATGGTATTGGTAAATAGCCAAATAACAGCTTCCTACACTAAATTTCTTAAATTTGTTATTAGAGAAAGCTGTGGCACACTGGTATGACAACGTTTCCTTTAAATACAGATGTAATGTATCATAAAACAATTAAATGTCAAATAGTAAAGAGGTTTTCATATCAGTCAGGTATTTTTTTTGTCTTTTTTGCCTTTTCTAGGTTCACTCCTGCAGCATATGGAGGTTCCCAGGCTCTGACTGGACCCCTAGCCACTGGGCTAAGCCAGAGCCACAGCAACGCGGGATCCAAGCCGTGTCTGCGACCTACACCACAGCTCATGGCAATGCCAGATCCTTAACCCACTGAGTAAGGCCAGGGATCGAACCTGCAACCTCATGGTTCCTAGTCAGATTCGTTAACCACTGTGCCATGACGGGAACTCCTCAGTCAGGTATTTTACCTATTCTTCCCTCAGAATTTTGCCACATTGACTAATATAACTGAAGGATGAAAGGCCTTGCAAGCTTAATGATCATAATGCAATTTCCAATTTATATTATGGTTATATTGGTTATTAGCTACAAATGCTAATAGCTGAGCCAACAGTAAAGGGATCTGAGCCAGACCTAAAGACTATGTGCCTGGCATAACAATATTCTCAAACTAGTTTCTGACAAAAAATAAAAAAAAACAATAATAGCAAAACCGAAACAAAAAATATGTTTGCAACCTATAATGTCTTTTCCAGTTTTGGAATTAAAAGTCTATATCACTAATGATCATTTATGCTGAAAACACTTCCCAAAGTTTAATATCCAATTAATCATTTGTTTACATTCATTTACGAAGGAAACATTTATTGAGTGCCTAATGTACCCATTGGGGATGAAAGACCTGGTGTGTAGATGCTCATAATTCAAACTAAAGACTAAATAGTCCACACATAAACTTTCAAAGATACTTTAAAATAAAATATAAATCAGATCAATTCTGATATTAGAATGGGCACCACTCTTCAGTCCCCACCAGATCCCTAACCTTTCTTTTGTGGCATTAAGATCAAAGTAGCCATTACAGGTGAATGAATGCTCTCTGGGTGGAGGGTCCAATACCTGTATATACATCTAATGATGGGCAACCCTCAGTTCTGGTACTGATAAGAGGTTGCACAGACAAAGTATACAGAGAAAGCTACTTTTTTCTCAGGCTAGCTCTTGGCCATGACTTTGGTTTCTACTTGCTACTGTTTCTATATGGATTTTTGAATATAGAACATAGTAAAATGATATATACACTGAGTATTTACCAGATATAGTGTTCTAAGTGTATAAATAAGCTTTGTCTCATTTAAGTCTCACGTGAACACTATGAGGTAGTTACAATTATCATCCCTAATTCTTGGTAAATAAGGCAAACTGAGATACAGGCAGGTTAATTAATTTTCCCAAAGTCACATAACAAAAAATAGTGATACTAGGATTCAAATACTGGCAGACAATCTGACTTCGGAGCCCATGCTCTTACTCATCATGCTATACTGCCTCCAGTGAAATATGCTTCTTAATGCATCTTACTTAGCTAACAAACTGTGATGGCTCTAGCCAGAAATAGTATATAATTCTATAAATTATTTTAAGGGTGGGGCTTCTGCCTATTAATTTTGTGTTTTTGATAAAGCACATACTAAAACTTTTCTAAACAGTGAATTCTGTGTTCTTGCTCTCTGCTTTCTAATAGAAAATGATCATAATAATAATAGAGTAAGCCAATATTCAGCAATAACTGTTCTTTTGGCCAAATTCAAGGTTAATTGCAATATACTTGCTGATTTTTCAATCTGTATTTTCCTTTTCCCCAAAAAAATTACTAGTTATTCTTACCTTGTCAACCATCTTCTCTCTCTAATGCTCTAGAAATAGTGCTGTCCAATACAATTTTCTGGAATGATGCGTACGTTCTCTACCTGTGCCTTCTAATATAGTATTCACAAGTAACATGTGACTATTGAGCAGTGGAAATGTGGTTAGTTGCAACTGAAAAACTGAAGTTTTCATTTTATTTAATTAATTTAAATTGAAATAGGAATTCCTGCTGTAGCGCAGCAGAAACGAATCTGACTAATGACCATGAGGATGCATGTTTGATCCCTGGCCTCGCTCAGTGGGTTAAGGATCGGCATTGCCGTGAGTTGTGGTGCAGGTTAAACATGCGGCTCAGATCTGATGTTGCTATGGCCATGATGTAGGCCAGCTGCTACAGCTACAATTCAACCCCTAGCCTGGGAACTTCCATATGCCATGAGTGCGGCCCTAAAATGACAAAAAAAAAAATTGAAATAAACACATGTGGCTAGTAGTTACTATATTGAAAAGTGTTGCTTTAGTAGGTATATGCTAGTTATCCTTGATAATTATTTACCATCATAGAAGTGGGGAAATTCATTAAACTATAAGCAAACATATATTTTCTTTAGATATCTAAGCTTCTAAAAGTCACATCACTCCTCAAAGCTCTAAAAAGCTATGGTTTTCTCTCCTACCTGTGAAAAGGAAATTAAAAATGCAAATGCCAACCAGGTCTAGTATCCCTTGTCTTAGCTTTCATCATTTAAGGGCATTTGCAGAAGTTAACACCTCTAATCACAAAATTCTTTTCACATTGTGGTGGAAATATTTACACACTGGTAGAAGAAAAAGCCAGGAATGCAACTATGCTCCTTCCAACTTGACTTTATTCTATGTTAAAGTGGTATAATTTTAATTGGTAAACTGATCACTCATTCATTTTTATAGAGAATTCTCAAACTTTGAGTTAATATGTTATGCTTTTCTGAAGAAATAGAAAATAATAGGTGAACATGTCTCAAATGATTTTGTTTTGCTTAATGTATATGGGAGGAGATTGGCAATAGATAGTTTGATTTGATAAACATTTCATATTTCCTGCAACACTTTAAAAGGAAAGTGTTGTTTTGGAGCCTATTTAAACTAGGGTTGATTGTTAAATATGCAGTAATTTTGTGAGCCAGGTGTTAAGCTGTTGGTAACTTGGAATCAGCCATGGTGGGAATATTTATACCACGGAAATTGGCAAAAATTATAAGTCAGCGGTTTTCTTTTTACTTTTTTATTTTGTTTTGTTTTTTATTTCTTTTTATTTTGTTCTGTTTTTATTTTTGTTTGTTTGTTTTTGGAGAGTTGGTTTACAGGCACACCATTGGATATTGGTCCAAATATAAAATCTAAAACACTGAACTTTTAGGTCTATTACAGGAATCTGAAGGTTTTCAATTTTACTCTAATGGTCAACATTATTGGACTAGACAAATAATAAGATTATGACTAAGTACACTAAGTGTTGCATTCATTTGAGTCTATGAGCATTCAAACAAACACAAGATTGTCAAATTACAAAAATACATATTATTTGAATATGCAATCACAGTTGACTGTATTCAACATCAATCCTTTTAAAGAACTTAAAAAATTTTAGACAAACATGCACTCTAAAAGTCATTTGCTGATAAAATTTTAAGCACATAGAATATAGGAAATTTTAAATCACTATAGGCAGTTTCAATTTTTATTATGACTCAGGAACCTGGCCTCATAGAGTATAAAACAAAATTAGCAAAAGCACATTTTCAAAATAGTACATAAGATTTCATTTTGTCTATTTAAAAATTTAATCAAGAATTCTGTTTATTGTTTGTATCTCCCTATTAGGTCATAAGCCTTAAAAACCACCCCATGCATAATAGGGACTCAAGCAATGGAGAACAAAAAATGTGGATGGACCTGTGATCTTTTGAAACTAAGTATCAGTGGCTTCTTCTCAATTAGTTAACAATATGCTTGCAAGTAAATGCCAAATTGTCTCACCTGAATTAAAATGAGGAGTTAACACGACTTATAGATTAGCCTAACCAGTTTTCTGATGTAGACTTAATCAGAAATGTAAACATAGAAACAAAGTATAAAGAATGTGAAAGATTTATTTTGCAGAAAGACAAAGTGAAGCACAGGAATACTAAAATATTTCCTCTCAGGGATTTTGATCAGAAATTCTAAGTGCTGGAAATTAAATATGGTTTGTATAGCAAGTCATTCACTAACTTGATACTCTGTATTTATCAAATATTCAAAGCACATACTGCAAGACCAGCTTCCAAAAGAAATTGTGATCACATTCTCAAGGTCATCAGTGACACCACACAGCCATCAGCTTAAAACAAACTATACTAAAGGAGAATAGCAGATATTTAGAGGGATTCTGAAAACTTGTATCCCTGTTACAGCATGTTTTTTAAATTCCAGGGATTATTTTCAAATGCTATGAAAAAAGGAAAAGTTTAACTTGAAAGTAAAAAAAAAAAATATGTAAACGATAAGACTAATTTAAACACATCAATAAGTTTGGTAGCTCTTTTGTGAATATTTATAAATTTAATATAAGTAAACACATATTTTGGACTTTTTTGTAATGTGTTCTAATCTGTTATTGTGTATATTAAGTTTCTGATATATATTTGTTTTTTCTTCAGCTTTGTTTTAAATTGGTGAAAGTAAGGATATAATGGACATACTAGTGGACTTTTAACTGTAGATATCCTTTCCTAGGTGATGCTATAATCACATTAGATTGCCTATGATATGGACTGAGTGCTTGTCTCCCAAAAATGCATATGTTGAAACTCTAATCCTAAATGTGATGCTATTTGGAGATGGGCATTCTGGAAGGTAATAGGTCATGGGGGGGTCTTCACATTGAGATTAGTGCCCTATAAGAAGAGGCAAAGAAGAGCTCTCTGTCTCTCTTTTTCTTCAATATGGAGAAAGAAAGAAAATCATATGCAAACAAGAAAAAGAACTCTCACCAGGAACATAATCAGCAGGCACTTTGATCTTAGATTTCCCAGATCTCTAGAATTATGAGAAATTTCTCTTGTTTATGCCATTCAGTCTATGGCATTTTGTTACAGCAGACCACCTGAGCTCAGACAATAAAACATAAAGCAAAGAGGGTTCTCTGAAGCAGGCCATTGTAATTTTTCCTTAATTCATAGTGGATTCTCCAGAAAAGATAAATAAAATGTCATAGTTATAGCATTTATTTTTAAATATTAAATGTTAAATTTTCTGATCATTCATATTTTAGAAGGAGAGTTTGCCTCTAAATGCTAAGAATAATATAAAATATCTGGTGATTTCAGTGCAAATATTTTCTGAGTAATTACAATGAATAATACAAATTTAAATATCCGTCTTTGGAGTTCCAATTGTGGCTCAGAGGGTTAAGAAACCAACTAGTATCCATGAGGATGTGGGTTCAATCCATGGCCTTGACCAGGATCTGGCATTGCTACAAGTTGTGGCATAGGTTGCAGGTGCAGCTCAGATCTGGCGTTGCTGTGGCTGCAGCTCAGATTTGATCCCTAGCTTGGGAACTTGCATATGCCACGGGTGTGGCCCTAAAAATAAAATTAAATAAATAAATAAATAAATAAATAAATAAATTATCTTATTTTTTATGACAAACTACCAGGATAAATTAATCCGCAAATGTAAATAGCAAAATTTATTTTTTGAATAGTTCCTAAGGTCCACAATAAGCATTACATGATGAACTCTCAATATGTAGGTTGCCCACTGCTTATATGATTCTAGTAGACTGAACTTTGAAAGTGTACTTCACCAAGAAGCACACTGAAAAGAAATTTTTGTTGAAATATAGATCAACAGAAGTATGAACTTTTTGTCCTTATAATTGGGTATCATATAGCTATTATCATATTGATAAGTGTTCTAGAAGGAAGGGGTGAAGTTTTAAAATAGGAACACCTGGCTTGTCAATTAATTAAAATTTTTTGTTATGGTAGTTCCTGTGAATTATTATTTTAAAACTAATAATGTTACTATTATACAATAGTACCTTTGCAAAAACAAACAAGCAAAACTTGGCAACTCTGTTAAAAGCCTCTCACTATATACTCATTGAAATCAACTCTTTTAATTTTTTTTCTTTATTTCCTTCTCATCCTCTGATGGAAATCTACTTCTATAGATTTGTAGATAAATTTAGTCAAAAGGAATTCAGAATAAATATATTGTTTTCAACTGACATTAATCAAAATAAATGTATGAAAGCAGATCCAACTTTCTTCAGCATAAAATGGTTTCTGCATATTCGTCAGGACTTAAATAATCACATGATCTAAAGTCAGCTTTCACAAAACAGCATCCAATTGTGTTTGTGAAGATTCTGACTTTCTTTTTTAAAAAGTTTGCATATGAAATAGACAAATAACAATAAACAAAAATATAACTATATTGCTCTACTACATTAACAATATTTTGGTTATTAAAGAAGAAAATAATTACCATTTCAATCATCACCACCAATAACCAAATACTAGTCATGAGCTCCATCCCCAAGTGCCTCTTTGCTCCAAATTCTCCGCAAAGCTATCCAATGTCTCAAGCATTCAACCAAAATGTCGTTGATTCGGTCTAAGCAATGGTCATTAAGAAAGTAAACAAATGTACTTTTGAAGAGCCATAAACATGCCTCTATTGAGAGTTTCTTCTTATCATTTCAACCTGCTACTATTCTATTACTTTAAATCATGTTTTGTCTCATAATAGTGTTTCCCAGTTTTGTGTGGGGTCACATTTACTTAGTAGACATCCAGTTTCAAAATCATTAAGAAACTTATTCCATCTTTTAATTCATGTTCATTGGTGTATTTTTTCTCTCAAAGACAACACTGATTCCTGGTTTACATTCTGATCAAACACTCAAACAAAGCTCTGATTATCTGGAATAGACTAATTCACAGAGGGCCACAATCTTTACAGGAAGCACACTGCTACTTAGCCATGGAAAGATATATGGAGCTTAATAAAAATTTATCAGTTTTCCTTTTCCTTTCCTACAAAGATTGTTATTTCATTCATTGTTTTGGAAGTCTACAAAACTGGAAGTTAAATTAAAATGGAACAAAAATGTCCAACATTTCACATTTCCTCTGCCTTCACTTCTTTTACTCCCATTTGCATCTATCACAATCATATCAATGTTTCAAGACCCAGATCAAATCCATCAGCTGTAATGGCATTTGTGATTCCTACTCTCTCTCCTGCAACTAGGTTTGATCTTTTCCTCCTCTAAATTTCTGTAATACTTGGTGATTCTCTATGCTATCCATCATAGTCTGTGTTGTTGTACAAGTGAAATGGGTACTTGCTGTTTGTCTCAAATTTAGTTTGTGAGTCATGGAAGTCAGGAACTATGTCTGAATTATTTCCCATATTGCTCTATATAATGTGTATGTATCAAAATTATAATATTTGTTGAATAAATGAAGGAACAAAGGAATAAATCAATGGATTTCCCTGATTAACTATACAGTGTTGATCCTATATAGCCTTATATTATCTCTTCACCAAAAGTAAATATGTATTAGAAAGCGTAGTTCACATGACACTTGGAGAGACTGTGTGCCCCACTAATAGGAGACATAAGGAGGGTTATAAAATATCATTTGTGTTTCATTACCCAATGGTCATAAAATTATGAAAAATAGTATTTGAATGATGATAATGAAAATGCTATAAATTATCATACATATTTGTTTAATGTTTCACAGTTTTCAATGCATATTTTACTCACATTAACTCCAGATAGCCAATAAAATAAGTGGAACAGATTATTACCATGACCTTTATTTTACAGTTGAGGAAATAAGTTCAGGCAAGTTAACTGTCATATCCAAAGTTGATCAGCTATTAAGTGGCAGAATCAGAATTGAAATTCGGGTCTTTTGACTACAAATCCTGTGTGGTATATCTCACAAACACCAAAATATGTAGTGTTTACTTTGCTTCACTCCAACAATGAGAACGGTTTTTGCATATTCTTTTCTGTCATTAGCTGGGCGTGCAACCCACACACAGTGTTCATGAATATGCAAAATAAGAAGCTAGAATTAAAGGTCATATCTGTGGTCATGGAATAAAAACAAACAAACAACAACAATAAAAAAACACCTTAGCAGTCCTAGTGATAAATCAAACTCATCAATACTTATGCTAAGCAATGCTAAGCAACTGAGTCAATGAGCTGTGTGTTTATACTGAAGATCTAGTGGTAATGCTAAGACTTTATCAAAATTTACATGTAATTAACAACTTTATGCTCTTCTAAAACATGATTCTTACCTTAATAACAGAGGCCCCAGCTCTGGAGAGTGGACTGTGAATCTGGGCTGCAGCAGCCATGTTGGCAATAGTATTAAGATGGTTCATCTGATTCATTGCCATAGCAACTGATGCAGGAGGTAAGCTGACTGGAAGTAGAGGATGAGGCATCATCATAAACGGCAGATCCAGTCCTAAAAGAGGCAGTGCATGTTAAATTATCACATTAGTTACATTATTTGGTTGAAGAGAAATCACATCAAAATTGATGCTATAAATGAGTAAAAGTATCTAAATTTACTCTTGTTGACTTTTTATTTTTTTATTTTTATTTTTTGTCTTTTTTTGGGCTGCACCAATGGCATATGGAGGTTCCCAGGCTAGGGGTCGAATTGGAGGTGTAGCTGCTGGCCTACACCACAGCCACAGCAATGCCAGATCCGAGCTGTGTCTGAAATCTAAACCACAGCTCATGGCAATGCCGGATCGTTAACCCAGTGAACGAGGCCAGGGATCGAACATGTGTCTTCACAGATGCTAGTCAGATTCATTCCCGATGAGCCACAACTAGAACTCCCACTCTGGTTAACTTTTTAAAATGAAGTTTTAATATATCCTAGTATCTCTTTGAACAATTAATAGTACCTATGGGATTTAACATTGTTTTGTAATTTTAAAAGTTCCTATATCTGCTTTCTCTATTTGCCAATATTCCTTTTTCTTCCTCTCATACCCAAAATATTTGTGATTCAACTTTCTTACTCAAAAAAATAAAAAATTTTTAAGTTTTTTGTTTAAGTAAAAGAAGTAACTTTTTATTAATCCTCATAATGTATTGATGTGTTGATAGTGTCTATCTAGCTTAACTTTTCCTTTAGGAGACATAATGGTGCTAGTAAGACAAGAGATAGATTCTCTAGGCCTCAGAATTATTGAAAAAAATAAGACTTGGAATACATCCTACTCTTTTAGTTAAAAATCTGTAAAATGAATGCTTATAGTTCTAATTTGAAGCCTTTGTCAATAAGGAATAATTTCCCTATCAAAATATCAATCTATTTTTCAGTTTAATAACAAATATCAATATCTTTGAGTAGTGTCAAAAATTCTATTTGTTTTATTATGCAACATGAAATATTTTTCACACATTTTAAATTTCTTAAAGAATATCTTTTAAGTATTATCCACATTACACTTGTGGTAGCACAGATATGTCATTATGAAAATTAAAAATAATTGTCTTCTTATTCATTATAAGGTTGGGATTTGTGAGGAAACACCATTGAACATAGGCTAGGGAAAGTTAGCCAAACATTACGGATGTTAACACGACTATAATAAGTAAACCATAGCATTTTGCAATGTATTTTAAACTATTGTCTAGACAGTAATCTTGCCTTCTTTTGGATGTGAGCCCAGAAACTAGGAATCTTTAACAGATGTTCTAAAACGTGCTTCCCTGTAATGTCCCTAAATTATTACAGACTATAGAAATTCTACTATGGGAAATTTTTATATTCATCTTACACACAATTATCAACTGTTAATAGCATCTCTTTTTCCTCTTTGCTATCCCTTCATTTTTTCTTGCTTCCCATATCACAATAATGATACAACATGAATCTGTAGGAAGTATATTCCCTTAAATCTCAGTCCTTAAAACAATAGTAATAGTAATACAAACACTTAAAACATATTTTTAGGATGAAAAAGAGGCTAGAAGAAATAATGCTGTTAATTGATTTAAGGTCTATCTCCTGGGTTCAATAATGATGGTTGAATTAAAGTCATTAACAAAAAAATTTCAAGGGCAGCACAATGCAATAAAAAAAAAACCCATCCAGATGGTCTTATACATTAAAGTGATTATCTCAATCAAAGAAACTTCTAAATAAAGAGTACAACAGTCATCAATATTTCTGATAAAGACAGCCACAAAAAATACTCTGTTACCAGAATTACACAAGGATTAAAAAAACCTAGAAATATATTCTACACTCCCTGTGATGCCAAATCCCCAGAGAATAAAAAGTATTTTAAACTCTTCCCCTATCACTTCGTTTATGGCTCACTCTCTGAATCCTTTTTAGGAACAATCTATCAAACTGAACTTTTCAGTTGTGAAACTTTTTCCCGTGATTTTTAATTTAAAGCCTCATCGGAGTGTAAGAACTGAATTCAAAATTGACTTCTGTACCTACCTTCAAACTAGTTCATTTTCAGTTAGTCTTTCAAAATTACTTACATATATACGCCCTTTTATACTTTACCCATCATACAGCTTTGCTATAGTGGTGGGATATTGCATAACATATAAATTAAGAACTGTTTATCTTTCCCTTAAAATTTCACTTTATACTTAACATAAAAGCAAGCATTAGTAACCTAAATAGATTTCTATACAAATTTCTCATTTAACACAAACCCAAGATAATTATAGACTTTCAATTCTTTGTGTATTCAGTGTTTTAAGAGCAGATTGATCAAAATAGAGATGAAAAATAGTCATCGGTGCCTCCCTTTATCGCTCAAATAGTTAAATCAACTTTTGTTCAATTCACACTTCCTTAACAGTGTGATACTCTTTCTTCATTCTCCAAAAGTTTCCAGCATCACCCAGATACCATCTGGCCATATCGTCATATGCCTACTTAAAATCCAGTTGACATGCAAACTAAATGCAAATCACAAACAGAATTTAACAGCCCACTGACAGTTTTAAAATATAATTCATTAAACATTTCAAATAACCATGAAGGACTTAAAAGTCACAACTTCAGATCATGACCAACAATAACTGTCAATTGACTATAATAATCTAAAATTTAAGTTAATATTTCTATTACAGGAAAGTTTAACAGTAACTCCACATGAGTTTCACACGCAAAGCCTATGCAAGTACTGAATTATGTAAGTCAACCTTTTCCCAAAGCTGAAAATATTAAATCATCAGCTGTCAATAATACACAACACTCCAGCAATCTAACTCATTTTGTCATATGTCAGAAATGTACAGACTTTCAATAGAGTGATAATGAAGATAAACTCTTTTTTAAAACCACAAATATGGGTTTCCTCTTTCATGTCAATCACTATCAGCACTATTTCCAAGGCATCTTGGTATTCCAGCAACTCCTATAACTTTTATACTAGTGCATGGCACTGTCTCCTCCCAGCCATTAACGCTACAAACTTCAGCAATACTCTAATCTTCCTTCTTTGGTTTCCAAGACATGTATTAGTGTGGAGAATTTGTTACAATGGATAAATCAGTATTTGTTGCAATAGATGAATCAGAATTGTCCATAGTGTGTGTTAGGGTTCACTCTTTGTATTGCATTTCCTATGGCTTTGGACAAATGCACATGTATCTAAAATTACAGTATCATATGGAACAATTAGTTTCACTTCTTAAAAATCCCTCGTGCTCCATTTATTTATCCTTCCTCTTATATTTTACTTTTAATGTCTCTATAGATTTGCCTTTTCTTGAATGCCTTATAAGTGGAATCATATCATATTTAGTCTCTTCAGGCTGGCTTTGTTTCACTTAGCAATATGCACTTAAGATTCATTCAAGACTTTTCTAGGCTTCACAGATCATTTGTTTTTATTGCCAATTATTGTACATGATATGGGTATACCACAGTTTGTTTACTCATTCACTAATGAAGGAGACCATGGTTGCTTCCAACTTTTAGAAACAATGAATAAAGTTGCTAAAAACATTGGTATGTAGATATTTATGTGGAAATAGTTTTCAATTTCATTTGGATAAACAGGGGAGAATATGTTTAGCTTCATGAGAAACTACCAAATGCTTTCCAATATGGCTGTACCATATTGCATTCTCACCAGCAATGAATGAGAGTTCCTGTTGTTCCACATCCATTCCAGCAATTAATGTCAATGGAGTTTTGGATTTTAGCCATTCTAATAGGTGTGCAGAGGTATCTCATTTTTAATTTGAAATTCCCTAATGAAATATGATGTTGAGTATGTTTTCATATGCTTATTTCTCATCTGTATATCTCATTTGATGAAGTGTCTCGAAGTTTTTGGCCCATTTTTGAGTTTTTTTTTTTAAATTTGAAGTGTAATTGACTTATAATATTTTATTAGTTTCAGATGTACAACTTAGTGATTATAGTTATAGATTATACATCATACAAAGTTATTATAAAATATTGACCCCATTCCCTGTTCATTATGTCACTGTAACCTATTTATTTTAAAACTGATAGTTTGTACCTCTTAATCCCCAGCACCTATATTGACTTCCCCCCATGCTTGTTCCTTTTGATAACTACTAGTTTGTTCTCCGAATCTATGAGTCTGTATCTATTTTTTAAATATTTGTTCATTTGTTTTGTTTTTCAAATTCCATATATAGTGAAAAATATAGTATTTATTTTTCCTTGTCTGATTTATTCCACTAAGCATAATACCCTCCAGGGTCTATCCATGTTGTTGCAAATGGCAAGATTTCATTCTTTTTTATGGCTAATATTCCATTGTATATATACGTATAGGCCTATACATACATAGGCATTCAGGTGGCTACCATATCTTGGCCACTATAAATGGCAGCAGTTCATGCTGCCGTGAACACTTAGCTGTGTATTTCCTTTCAAATTAGTGTGTTTTTTTTTTCCAGATAAATACCCAGGACTTGATGGTATGCTCATTCTATTTTTAATTTTTTGAGGAACCTCCTTATCATTTTCTATAGTGGCTGAACCAATGTACATTCCATCAATAGTACATGAGGGTTCCTTTACCCCACATTCTTGACAATACTTGTTATTAATTATCTTTGTGTTAATTGTCATTCTTATGGGAATAAGGTGATATCTCATTTTGCTTCTTATTTGCATTTCTCCGATGAATAGTGATGGTGAGCATCTTTTCATGTGTCCTTTGACCATCTATATGTCTTCTTTGGAAAATGTCTAGTAAGGTCCTCTGCTCAATTTTTAATCAGGTGATTTTTTTTAAGTTGTTGTATGAATTTTTTGTATATTTTGGATATGAATGCCTTATCAGATATATCTACTGCAAATATTGTCTCCCTTTCAATAGGCAGCCTTTTCTTTTAATAGTTTCCTTCAGAGTTCCTATTGTGGTAAAGCGGAAATGAATCTGACTGATGTCCATGAGGATTCAGGTTCAAACCCTGGCCTCACTCAGTGGGTTAAGGATCTGGCATTGCTGTGAGCTGTGGTACAGGTTGCAGACTCAGCTTGGATCCTGCATTGCTGTAGCTCTGAATTGACCCCAAGCCTGGGAACGTCCATATGCCATGGGTGCAGCCCTAAAAAGCTAAAAATAAAAATAAATACTTTCCTTCACTGTGCAAAAGCTTTTTTAGTTTGATGTAGTCCCAGTTGATTATTTTAGCTTTTGTTTCTCTTACCTGAGGACACATATCCAAAAAAAATATTGCTAAGACAAATGTCTAAGACTTTACTGCCTATAGTTTGTTATAAGAGTTTTCTGTTTCAGGCCTTAAATTTAAGTCTTTAATCTGTTTTGAGTTTATCTGTGTACATAGTGTGAGAATGTAGCCCAATTTGATTCTTTTGCATGTGGCTATCCAGTTTCCCAACACTATTTACTGATAGGGCTGTGTTACCACATGGTAAGTTTTGCCTTCCTTGTCATAGATTAATTGACCATGCAAGTCTGGAATCACTTCTGGGCTCCCTATTCTGTTTCATAAATGTATGTGTTTGTTCTTGTGCCAGTACCATACTGTTTTGATTACTATAGCTTTGAAGTATAATTTGAGATCAGAGAGGAATTACCTCCAGCTTTGTTCTTTTTTTTTCTTTTATTTATTCTTTTTTAATTTTTAAATGATTTTTATTTCTTCCATTACAGCTGATTTACTGTGTTCTGTCAATTTTCTACTTCACAGAAAGGTGACCCAGTCACACATACATGTATACATTCTTTTTTCGCACATTATCATGCTCCATCACAAGTGACCAGGCATAGTTACCAGTGCTGTACAGCAGGATCCCATTGCTTATCCATTCCAAAGGCAAGAGTTTGCATCTGTTAACCCCAAATTCCCAGTCTGTCCTATTCCCTCCCCCTAGCTCTTGGCAACCACAAGTCTGTTATCCATGCCCATGATTTTATTTTCTGTGAAAAGGTTCATTTGTGCCATATATTAGATTCCAGATATAAGTGAAATCATATGGTATTTGTCTTTTCTTTTCTTTTTTTTTCTTTTTCTTTTTCTTTTTTTTTAATGGCTGCACCCACAGCATATGCAAGTTCCCAGTCTAGGTGTCAAAATGGAGCTGCAGCTGCCAGCCTATACCACAGCCACAGCAATGCCAGATCCAAGCCATGTCTGCAACCTACACTGCAGCTTACAACAACTCCAGATCCTTAACCCACTGAGCAAGGCCAGGGATCAAAACTGCATCCTCATGGATATTATTTGGGTTCATCACCACTGAGCCACAATGGGAACTCTAATTTTTTTCTTTTTCAAGATTATTTTGGAGTCTTTTGGGATTCCATACAAATTGTAGAATTATTTCTTCTAGTTCTGTGGGAAATGCCATTGGTATTTTGATTGGGTTTGCATTGAATTTGTACATTGCTTTGGGTAGTATGGTCATTTTAGCAATCTTCCAACACTTTGAGCATAGTGCATATCTTCCATTTGTGATATCTTTAATTTCTTTCATCCGTCTCCAATAGTTTTCTGAGTAAAAGTCTTTTTAACTTCTTGGTTAGGTATATTCCTAGGTATATTATGCTTTTTCATGCAATTGAAAATGGAATTGTTTTATTTTCTCTTTATGATAATTCATTGTTAGTATATAGGATTTCAATAGATTTCTACATATTAATTTGGTTTCCTACAATTTCACTGAATTTATTTTTTAGATGTAAAAGTTTTTGGTTGTATATTTAGAGTGTTCTAACATAGTATAATGTCATTTGCAAACAGTGCCAATTTTTTCTTCTCTTTCAATTTGGATTTTTTTTTTAAATCTGATTGTTGTGGCTAGAATAATATTAAATAAAAGTGGTGAGAGTGGGCATCCTTGACTTGTTCCTGATCTTAGATGAAGTACTTTTAGCTTTCCACCACTGTTTATGATGTTGGGGGTTGGCCTATAATATATGGCTTTTATTATATATTGATATATTTCCTCTATCCCAACATTGTTAAGAGTCTTTAAAATAAATAGATGTTGGATTTTGTCAAGAGCTTTTTCTCCATATATTGAGATGATTTTTATCCTCCGTTTTTTTTTTTTTTTCTTTGTGGCTTTTCTAGGGCCACTCCATGGCATATGGAGATTCCCAAGCTAGGGGAGGTCCAATCAGAGTCGTAGTCACTGGCCTATGCCAGAGCCACAGCAAAGTGGGATCCAAGCCACATCTGCAACCTACACCACAGCTCACAACAACACCAGACCCTCGACCCACTGAGCAAGGCCAGGGATTGAACCTTCAACCCCATGGTTCCCAGTCAGATTCATTAACCACTGTGCCACGACAGGAACTCCTCCTTTGTTTTCTTAATGTGGTGAATTATGTGGGCTGAGTTGCTGATATTGAACCATTCTTGCTTCATGGGAATAAATTCCCCTTGATCACAATATACGATCTTTTTAACATATTGTTGAAACGGTTTGCTAATATTTTGTTGAGGAATTTTGCATCCTATGTTCATCAGTGATACTGCCTCTAATTTTCTTTTTTTGTGGTGTCTCTAGTTTTGGTATAAGTGTGATGTTGGCCTCATGGAATGTGTTCAAAAGGGTTTCTTCTTCAATATTTTGGAATAGTTTGGGAATGATAATCATTAACTCCTCTCTAAGTATATGGTAGAATGCACCTGTGAGGCTATTACTGGACTTTCATTTGTTGGGAGTTTTTCTATTACTTATTCAATTTCATTACTAGTCTGTTCATATTTTCTCTTTCTCCCAGATTCAATCTTGGAGGATTGTATGTTTTTTCATTTCTTCTAGCTTTTACATTTTATAGGCATGTAATTGTTCACTGTAATCTCTTAGGATCCTTTGTATTTTTGTGGCATTGGTTTAAATTATCCTTTTTCATTGTTGAATTTTTTTAGTTGGGTCTTCTGTTTGTTTTCATGAATCTATCTAAAGATTTATCAATTTGTTTATCTTTTCAGAGAATTAACTTTCAGTTTCTTAATCTTTAATATTTTTGTCTCTGTATCATTTATTTCGGCTCTGATCTTTATTATTTCTTTCTACTAACTTTGGGTTTTGTTTGTTCTTCTTTTTCTAGTTCCTTTAAGTGCAAAGTTAAGTTGGTTGAGGTTTTTCATGTTTCCTGAAGTGAGCTAATATCACCATAAACATCCTTCTTAGAATGCTTTTGTTTCCCATTGATTTTGAATTACTGTGTTTTCATTTCCATTTGTCTCCAGGTATTTTTTTATTTCCTTTTTGATTTATTAGTGACCCATTGATTGTTTAGTAGCATACTGTGCAGCCTCCACATGTTTGTATTTTTGCAGTTCTTTTTCTTATGGCTGATTTCTATTGTCATAGTGTTGTGGTGGGAAAAGATGCTTGACATGATTTCAACCCTCCTAAATTTATTGAGACTTGTTTTGTGGCCCAGCATGTGATCTATTCTAGAAACTGTTCCATGCACACTTGCAAAGAATGTATATTCAGCTGCTGGTGTATGGAATGATCTATATATTATCTATTAATTCCACCTGATCTAATGTGTCAGTTAAGGAGTGATTTTATCTGAGTGATAGATCCACTGATGTAAATAAGGTGTAAAAGTCACCTACTATTTTTGTGTTACTGTGAAATTCTCCCATTAGGTTTGATAATATTTTCTTTATGTATTGAGGTGTTCCTATGTTGGGCTTATATATATATAGTTGCAATTGGTATGTCTAATTCTTGGATTGATCCTTTTATCATTATGTAATGCTTTTGTTTCTCTTGATATAGTTTTTGTTTTAAATTTTACATTATCTGGAGTTCCCATCATGGCACAGTGATTAACGAATCCTACTAGGAACCATGAGGTTGTGGGTTTGATCCCTGCCCTTGCTCAGTGGGTTAATGATCCAGTGTTGCCATGAGCTGTGGTGTAGGTTGCAGACGTGGCTCGGATCCCACGTTGCTGTGGCTCTGGGGTAGGCTGGCAGCTACAGCTCTGATTAGACTCCTAGCCTGGGAACCTCCATATGCCACGGGAGCAGCTCAAGAAATGGCAAAAAGACAAAAAATAAATAAATAAATAAATAATAAATTTTACATTATCTGATACAAGTATTGCTATCCCAGCTTTCTTCTTTTCAACTTGCATAAAGCATCTTTTTCCACCTTCTCTGTTTCAGTCTGTGTGTGCCTTTAGATCTGAAGTGAGTCTCTTGTAGGCAGCATATGTATGGGTCATTTTTTCAACCCATATAGCCATATCTGTTTCTTTAGATTGGAATATTTAGTCCAATTACATTTAAAGTAATTATTGATGGATATGTACTTATTGTCATTTTATTAATTACTTTTTTTTGTCTTTTCTAGGGCTATTCCCATGGCATATGGAGGTTCCCAGGCTAGCGGTCGAATCAGAGCTGTAGCCACCAGCTTATGCCAGAGCACAGCAACATGGGATCTGAGCCACATCTGTGACCTACACCACAGCTCACAGCAATGCCAGATCCTTAACCCACTGAGTGAGGCCAGGGATCAAACCTGCCACTTCATTGTTCCTAGTCAGATTCATTAACCACTGAGCCATGATGGGAACTCCACTTTCTGGTTGTTTTTGAAGTTTTCTTTTATTACTTTTTGATTTTTTCTCTCTTCCCTTGTGATTTGATGACTATCTCTAATATTATGTTTGGATGCTTTCTCCTTTGTATCTGTATCTATTATGGTTCTTAGTTTGTGTTTACCATATGTTCCACATATTAAGTTGATGATCTCTTAAACATCAACAGAGTCTAACAACCTTGTATTTTATCCCCATCCTTCACATGTAATGTTTTTGGCATCATGTTTTACTATGTGTGTGTGTGTGTGTGTGTGTGTACCACTTAGCAAATTATTGTGGCTATAGATGACTTTACTTTTATCTTTGAACCTTCCTACTAGATTAAGTGGTTGATCTACTACCTTTCTTGTATATTTGCCTTTACCAATGAGATATTTCCTTTCATAATTTTTATATTTCTTGATGTGGTCTTTTCTTTTCCTCTTAAGTAGTTTTAACATTTCTTGTAAAGCCATTTTAGTGGTGCTGAACTCTAGTTTTTGCTTGTCTGTAAAACTACCTCTTCTTCAAATATGAATGGTAGCCTTGCCAGCTTACTTAATCTTGTTTGCAGGTTTTTCACTTTCATCACTTTTTTCTTTTTTAGTTTTTATAATGATTTTTATTTTTTCCATTATAGCTGATTTATAGTGTTCTGTCAATTTTCTACTGCACAGAAGGGTGACCCAGTCACACATGCATGTATAGATTCTTTTTTCGCACATTATCATGCTCCATCACAAGTGACCATGCATAGTTCCCAGTGCTGCACAGATCTCATTGTTTATCCATTCCAAAGACAATAGTTTGCAACTCCAAATTCCCAGTCTGTCCTATTCCCTCCCCCTAGCTCTTGGCAACCACAAGTGTTCTTCATGTCCATGATTTTCTTTTTTGTGGAAAGGTTCATTTGTGCCACCTATTAGATTCCAGATATAAGTGAAATCATATGGTATTTGTCTTTCTGACTTCACTTAGTATGAGAGTCTCTAGTTCCATCCATGTTGTTGCAAATGGCAATATTTTGTTCTTTTTTGTGGCTGAGTAGTATTCTATTGTGTATATATACCACATTTTATTCATCCATTCATCTGTCAATGGACATTTAGGTTGTTTCCATGTCTTGGCTATTGTGAATAGTGCTGGAATGAACATACAGGTACATGTGTCTTTTTCGAGGAAAGTTTTGCCCAAGAGTGGGATTGCTGGGTCATATGGTAATCCTATATATAGTTTTCTAAGGTACCTCCATACTATTTTCCATAGTGGTTGTACCAGCTTACATTCCCACCAACAGTGCAGGAAGGTTCCCTTTTCTCCACACCCCTTCCAGCATTTGTTATTTGTGGACTTATTAATGATGGCCATTCTGGCTGTCATGAGGTGGTAACTCACATTAGTTTTGACTTGCATTTCTTTAATAATCAGTGATGTTGAACATCTTTTTTTGTGCTTGTTGGTCAAGCCATCTGTATATCTTCTTTGGAGAAATGTCTATTCAGGTCTTTTCTCCCTTTTTCCAGTTGGGTTGTTTGCTTTTTTGCTGTTGAGTTGTATAAGTTGTTTGCATATTTTAGAGATTAAGCCCTTGTCAGTTACATTGATTGAAACTATTTTCTCCCATTCTGTAAGTTGTCTGTTTGTTTTTAATAGTTCCCTTTGCTGTGCAAAACTTGTCAGTTTGATTTTTTAATTTAGGTTATTGTATTGTATTTCTGTTTAGTTCTTCTTTATATTTTATAAGTCTTTGTTAAGCTTCTCACTCTGTTCATCAATTCTTCTCCTGAGCTATTTTAGCATCTTTATGATCATTAACTTGAACTCTTTATTGGGTAGAGTTTGCTTATCTCCACTTTGCTAAGTTCTTCTTCAGTAATTTTGACTTATTCCTTTGTTTGGAATACATTCCTCTGTCTCCTATTTTGTCTAATTTTCTCTATATTTCTATGTATAAAGTAGGTTGGTTACACTTCCTGATTTTGGAGAATTGGCCCTATGTAGGAGACATCCTATGGGGCACTGCAGCACGAACCCTTTGGTCAGCAGAGCTATATGCACTAGAGGTGCACTCTCTCTGGGCTGCATGAGCTCTTCTATTGTGATGGAGTTATTGACTATGGGCACACTGGGAGGTGGGGTTAGTCTCCATGCCATTCAGCTGCAGTATCTGTGCAATGTCTTCAGGCTGTGGTATTTGTGCAATGGCTTCAGGCCCACAGGTGGGTAGGGCTGGGTCCTAGCAAGGCTGGCTACACCACTCAGGTAATCTCAGGGCTTATGCCAGCCCACTGGTGGGGGGATGATAGTTATCAGCATGGCTGGTTCGTGGGCTCCAAACACCCACTGGTTACTGAGACCACATCCTGGGATGGCTGGATATGAGGCCTTGAGCTGGTACCAGTCTGCTAGTGGGCGGGACTTGTTCCTGGAGCAGTTCCCTGTGTGGCCAGTGGGGCCTAAGGCCAATGCCAACACACTGGTGGTCGGGGCCAATTCCCAGCTTGGCTGGGTATATCACCTGGGGGATCCTATGACTGTTACAGACCTGTTGGTGGGTAGGCATAGGTCCCCATGTGGCTGGCTGCTTTGCTGGGCAAGGCAGGGACTCATGCTAGCCCACTAGTGGGGTTGTAAACCTGCAGTGCTAATAGACTAGAAGGAGAACTCCAAAATGTTACTTGCCAATACTGGTATCCTCATGATAAGATGATTTCCAAAAAATGGCTACTGGCAGAGTCTATGTCCCCAGGAGGAGTCCCAGTTGCATCTTGTCTTTCTGAGAGGCTCTCCAAAATCAGCAAGTAGGTCAGGCCCAATCTTCTTTCAAATTACTGTCTTCATGCTGGGACTCCATGAGATTTTGTGTGCACTCTTTAAGAGCAGAGTCTCTATTTCATATAGCCCATTGGCTCTCCTTACACAAACTCTTCTGGTCTTCAAAGGCAGATGCTCTGGGGCTTTATATGTCTGATTCAAGACCCCTGGACTAGAGAGCCTGATGTGGAGCTTAGACAACTCTCCCTCTGGGAAGAACCTCTGCAATTGTGATTAGCTTCCCATATTTGCATTACCTACTCTATGTGTGGATCCTGACAATACCAATCTCCACCCCTCCTATCTATCTTGTTGTGGTTCTTTCTTTATGTCTTTAGTTGTGGATGTTTTCTGCTAGTTTTCAGGTCATTCTCAGAGATAGTTGCTTTGTAAATAGTTGTAACCTTGGGAGGAGGTGAGATCATGGTCTTCCTACTCTTCCATCTCAGCCACACTGCCTCCAATTCTTTAATTTTTTTAAGGCCAATGTCCACGGTGTATGGAAGTTCCCAGGCCAGAGACTGAATTCGAGCCACAGCTCTGACCTATGCCACAGCTGCAGCAATGCCAGATTCTTTAACCCACTGCACCATAGTGGGAACTCCTTTATTTTTAATAAATATGTGTCTTTGTATTTAAAGTGAGTTTTTTATAGAAAACAAATAGTTTGCTCTTGTTTTCTTATCTACTCTGATAGTCTCCATTTTAATTGCTGTGGTTTTTGCCTTTTTTTTGATACATGATTATATAGGAAGTATGTTGTTTTTAAGTACTGGAAATATCATCAACATCCCAGGTCACTAACACACATGGGGCAGTGTATGTCTTTAATTGGTGTATATAGACCAATCATATTTGAAGTGATTATGATAGTTGGATAATAGCTATATTTGTTAATGTTTTCTATTCTTGTCCTTGTTTTTTCCTTTTTCTAAAACCTTGTCTTCCACTCTGTTTTTGCTTTCTCTTTTCTCTTGTGAGCAGTTTATATGATTCACTTTTCTCTCTTCTTTTAGCATGTTAATTATACTTAATTTTTTAAAATTTTTAATGATTTCCTTGGAGTTTGTAACATATATTTTACAATTTATTTAAATCTGCTTTTAAATATCATTAAATAACTTCATGGGTAGTGCAAGTACCTCATGGCAGAATATTTCCAATTCCTCCTCCCTGTCCCTTATAGCATCACCATCATATATATATATCACTTTTCCATAAGGTATAATCACTCAATACATCATTGTTACCATTATTTTGAACAGTTTATTTGTTAAATCATATATATATATATATATATATATATATATATATATATATATATATATATGTAACTTACCTTAATTTATTCCTTCTTTAACTTGCTTTGTTTACGTAGATACAAGTTTCTGGACCTTTATCTTTTCTTCTCTCTAAAGACATTGTTTTAACATTTCTTACAGGGTAAATCTGGTGGTATGGTAACAAATTCCTTTAACTTTTGTTTGTCTAAAGAAGTCTATTTCTTCTACAGTTCTTTTTGATTTTCCATTTTGACTGTAACATGCATAGTTGTAGATTTTTTAATATTTATTTTTTAGTGTTCTGTGAGCTTTCCGGATCTGCAGTTTGGTGTTTAACAATAATTTGGGAAATATATCAGTCATTGTTACTTCAAATATTTCTTCTGTTCCTTTCACTCATTCTTGTCCTTTTAGTATCTCCATTATTTGTGTGCTACCCCTTTTGTAATTGCCATACAGTTCTTGGATATTCTGTTCTTTTTTTTCATTCATTTTTTTCTTTTTTTTCTCTTCAATTTGGGAAGTTGTTATTGACCTAACTCCAAGGTTTCTCATTTCTGCCTTGACCCTGGCCAGTCTACTGATGAGCCCATCTTAGGCATTCATTTTTTTGGAGTGATTTTGATTTCTAGCATTTCCTTTTGATGCTTAGATTTTTTCCCTTTCTCTGCTTAAATTTTCCATTTACAGTTGTGTTTTCTACTTTTGCCATTCTTTTAGTATATTAATCATAATTATATTAAATTCTCAGGCTGATAATTCTAAAATATCTGCTATATATCCAGTTCTGGTTATGACACTTTATCTCTTCATATTCTGTTTTTTTTTTTTTTTTGCCTTGTCAAAGGTTTATAATTTATTTTTTAAAGCCAGAAATGATGTATTGGGTAAAGGGATATGATGTAAAAAGGCCTTTAGTGGAAAGTTTTATTTTTATCTGGCAGGGAGTTGGGTTATATTTACTCTTTGCTGAGGCTGTCATATTAGTAGCTGTAATTTCCTGTCTTTCATGTTGTCTTTGTTTTTTCCAAGAGATTCCATATTAAATAGGGTCTGAGGCTTTCTATACTTTATTATTATGAACATAATAATAACACCCTATTATTATGCATAGTCCTGTTGTGGTGGTGATAAAATGTGTAGGGAGAAGAAGCATTCTATGTGATTATGTCTCAGTCTCCTAGTGAGCCCGTGTTCTTGTGCTTTGACTTTCACAAGTGTTTTTCAGCTTTTTCCCTCTTACATGAGACAGGAAGGTTAGAGGGGACTAGAGTTGAGAATTTCTTTTTATTGAAATGAAAAACTAAAGGGGATGGAGTTTATACCTCTATTTCCTCACATCAATAGCTACAGGGTAATGGAGTTCACCCCGTATCCCTTCCCCCAGGTCAGTTAGGCTCTGATAAAACCAAGTAGTTTATTAAGCTCTGGTAAAATAGTTTCCTTTGAGGATAGGCTATAGTTAAGGAGAACAGAACATTCTGGACATATTTTGAAATGGTTATTTTTTTCTCTCCCTCTTCCAGAAACATGAGGACAATTTTCTCAAGCCTTTAGCTTGAACCTCATGAGGCTCCTGGAGTTAAAAACCCATGAAAGTATAGGTACCATATAAGGATGAGCCCCCAGAAGTTTTTACCTCTCAAGCTAGATCCACATTGGGCTTCAGAAATTACTCAATTACCTTTTATTTTTTAAATTAAAAAAGTTTTTTTCCACTTTTTAGGGCTGCACCCACTGAGGTTCCTAGGCTAGGGGTCTAATCAGAGCTACAGCTGCTGGTCTATGCCACAGCCATAGCAACATCAGATCCGAGCTGCGTCTGCGACCTACACCACAGATTACAGCAATGCTGGATCCTTAACTCACTGAGCGAGGCCAGGTGTCAAACCCGGCAACTTCATGGTTCCTAGTCGGATTTGTTTCTACTGCGCCATGACGGAACTCCTCAAATACCTTTTAAATGCTTCTACCAGGCTCCAGCCCTCACTTCTGCTTTCTATAATCTGTGATTCTCTGTATTTGACTATCTACCCAGTTTTGGGGAGAGCTGTGCCCTGTCTACTCAATCTTTGATGGATTTAAATAGAGTTGTTGATTCTCAGGTTGTGTAATTTTTTTGTTATTGTGAGGACAAGAATGACAACTTATAAGCTCTTTTTTAAAAGTTGTTATTTTCCCAATACAAGTTTTTTCTACTGTAACTTATAAGCTCTTAATATGTCAGACCAGAAACTAAAAGTCCTCTAGGTTCCCCTCCTTTATGACCTAAGTCTACTTTAATCAGTTGTTTTTCATTTTTGTTTGTTTTTGTTTTTAGGGCCATACCTATGGCATATGGAAGTTCCCAGGCTAGGGGTCACATTGGAGCTGCAGCTGCTGGCCCATGCCACAGCCACAGCAATGTGAGATCCGAGCTGCATCTGTGACCTACACCACAGCTCTTGGCAATGCCAGATCCTTAACCCACTGAGCAAGGCGAGTGATTGAACTCACGTCCTCATGGATACTAGTGGGGTTTGCAACGATCTGAAACACAACAGAAACTCCTAATCAGTTGTTTTTGACTTCCCATAACATAATATTTACATTTTTTTCCTAGCATCCATTTTATTTGCCTTTGCATAACATTCAATTTTTTATAAAATATTTCACCCATGAGATTATAATCTCTTTAAAGTAAGACACCATAACTCATATTGTATACTTAGTAACATGAATTTCATTAAGATTTAGGATATCATTTTAAAATATCTCCAAGGGGGAGGGGGAGGGAGCAGGATGTGTTGGGAACTTGGGGTTAATAGATGCATACTATTGGCTTTGGAATGGATAAGCAATGAGATCCTCCTGTGTAGCACTGGGGGCTATATCTAGTCACTTATGATGGAGCATGATAATGTGAGAAAAAAGAATCTATACATGTATGTGTAATTGGGTAACCATACTGTACAATAGAAAATTGAGGGAACACTATAAACCAGCTATAGTGAAAAAAAAATCATTACATATACATGTCCAGGAAAAGAATAATGGAACTCTTCTCCCAGATATCCTGTTCATAAGAACAGTTAAGATTTTAGCTAAATAATGTATATAAAGCTTGCTTTCCTACAGAAAGATTCCGAGTCTTTGAATTTCCTAAAAATATTATATAAATCTAAATTTGTATAATTCAGCTATAGTTTGACTACTGGGTGATAAGCGCCTACCATATATAAGTCACTGCTAAAAGTTTTTCCTTTATTAATTTTAGCCCTCACCATAACCTCAGTGATTTGGTATATTTTATTCCTATTTTATATTTGTGGAAACTGAGACTTGGAAAATTTATCTGACTTCTTCAAAGCCAAACAGTGGTACAGATTCAAAAAATAGAATTCAAACCCAAGTTTATGTGACTATGGCCAACATTCTTAACTATTCTGTTACATACCCTACCATGTACCTCTGTTCTGTTACATGGCCACTCAATCTATCTCTGCTTTATAAACTTCATCCTTTCAAGTGAATCCCTCTTTGTCCACCCTCTGGACTTCAAATTGTTAAACCTTATTGAAGAGCAACTATCCCTGCTAGCCCAAGTTTTCCAGTGGGCCTTAGGGGTATTTTTCTCAAAATAGCAATTTTTTGGAGGTCAATATACATACTATTGGTCAGCAGATGGTTTTGCTGCAGTGGATTGAGGGTAGGAGCACCCCCAAGGCTTGTCTGGCCAGCCAGAGCTGCATGAGCAATTCCATGTTGAGGTCCAGGAGCAGCAAGAGGAGACTGCATCTTATCCTTATCCCAGGATGATTCACTTCCACCTGAAAAACATTCATATAAACAGATTTCAAATTTATAACTTTCCATGAGAAGGGCTTTTTAACTTCCTTTTTAGGACTGTAATTATTAACATTACTCTATAGAAAATTATTAAGTGACTCATTTTTATGATGGTTTCAAAAATTTTCAATAGCCTTGAATTTAAGCTGACTCTGGGAAGACTAAACAACTCTCACTAATAATATAGGCTCACTTGCCTTATAGGTAGTCTAAACTAATCTGGAATCATAATGAATAACTTTTGAAAGCATTTATATGTCGAAGGCCATTAACTGAACACTACTGCCTCCCATTCCTACCCTCAAATGCATATGTGCTATATTTTAATGGAGCATTGCTATTCACCCAAAAAGAACAAAATAATTTATAAGAGCATGATGACATGCAAAAATATGTGGTAAGCAACAAAATTATCATTTATTTTGTTCTCAGATCCAGCCCTCAAAATGCTATTCTCTTCATACACAGCAGGCTTTTGTACAAAATAAGCTGGATAAAACCTAAAACCACAGCTCCCAATTTGAAATTGTGCTTTACTTTGATCATCCATACTGGAGAGTGAAGTAAAGTATGCATAAGTACAGACTACTATATTGCCATAATAATCTACAGTGGCATAGCTATTTCATCTGGCACTTAGCAAACTGTTGGGCAGAACCATTGCTTAAAAGCGTATAGTAAACAACCACAGAATTATTTCCAGGACATACTTTCTAGAATAATCTTTTAAACACAGGGGTAAATGACTGAATTCCAATTACTGCAGTAGCAGTCTGGCTTCAGAAAACAAAATGGTTGTGTGGGTAGCCCGGTATATTCACTTGATGTGTTTCATTAATTCAGAGATCAATGGTTCAGCTCCCATTCCCATGCTGGAATTGTGACATTAGCATCTCCACCTGGCTGATGTTACCCCACCTGCTATGCAAAAGATTGACCCTCTTTTGTGGCGAGATTTATGGCTAGGAATTTTGGGCACTCTGTAAAATATGTGCATTTACTGGTTTAAGAAAAAAGTAGAAAGAAATCAAGGTGCTCATATTCCTGACATTCAACCCTATAGTTTTTTTCACTTCTTTAAGTTTCCTCCCAGACTTTGTTCATATGGATGTTCAGTTTTACATTATAAATGTCATGTTACTTCAGGTATCATATTTACAAAGTGTAAGGACTAGATAATAGTTTACTGAGTTAATGTACTATAATTTATTAAAATAGGACTTTAAATTTGTTATTACAATAAATTTACTATAATAATAACATTCATTTGAAAATTTCCTTAGAACCAATAATCCCCTCGAGTGGGATTTCTGGGTCAAAAGGATTGAACATTTTTATTTATAAAATAAAATACTTATTTATTTTTTATTTTATACTTCTGCTTTCAAGTACCACATCTTTAAAATCAGCTTTGAGAGTCATAGACATTTTAGGGAAATTTTTTCAGGACAAATTGGCATTCTCCCTGATGATTTAAAATTTATTTAAGCAAACTGGCTACTAGAATATCTAAGAGGTTTTTATATGTTTGTTTTTGTTTTTTTCAATTTTAGCCTTTCTCCTCTTATCCCAGTTTTTGGAATCAACCCCTTTCACAGAACTCTTTCAAGCCCTCTTGAGACCAAAGTCAATTTCTAATTCAAAAATGGGATTCTGGGCCAATTTCCAACTAGACAAGTTCCAGACATGGAAATACCAGATTCCCTAGCAGCATATATAAAAGCTGAAGGGTATTCTGGCTCTGCTTATATGGACAAGTTTTCCAATCAAATATGGGAGATGTAAGTAACTAATTGTTTAGTTTCTGCTTTAAGTCATTCAGTTAACATGTATAGAAGCTTAAAAGGTAGGAAATTTGGTTGAATTTGATGGACTAGCTTAATGGACCAGAAATTATTCCTTTGATTATGTTGAGGTTTGGTGTGTTCATTGAAAACATGCAACACTCTTATAATTATACAAATTATTCTCTCTTTCAATCCAGATGTTAATTGTTGTATAGTCACTGCCTAAGAGCAAGGAGGTATTTTATGGTTGGTGCATTGACATAATTTAGCATTCACAAATTTGAAATTCCAATTAAAATGAATATGACATTGTTATGCTGTAATGAACAGGAATGGTGGAGGGGGATGAGGGGAGCATCTTAATAAATGATGAAATTAACTACATTGCAACAGTGAGAATTCTTTATAGTAACATTGGTCCAATTAAACATGACTAATACCAGAAAATGCAAAATTTTGAACAAAAACAGAACCACTACATCATTCCAGCATTAAGTCCAAGATATGAATTATCTCACAATTACATAACTGTAATTTGTAAAATGATGATCAACAAATTGATAAAGAAATATACATTTAGAAGACACTGAATTACACCATTGATGTTACCATGGTATTGTACCATCACAGCAGCAACAACATAAAATAATACTAATGCTAAGATTATGTCAATATTTATTTTGTAAATTGAAAATATTTTAGCCAACTTTCAATAACAAATGTTACTTTAGCTATTAGTCGAATGTTTTATATGTTACATATTCCGAATAACTTGCATATAATTTTTTTTCACTGCATTGAGGGATTTCAGGTATTTTTGTGTCTGCTTTTATGAGCGCTTTATATGAACTTTTCCTAACACCTCTCATCTCTTTAGCTACTGTGTTAAAAAAGATACAAGGAGGCCAATTAACAGCTGTCTTCATCATCATCAAATATAAATATATTAAGTTTTCCTGAACTCTTCTTAAGGCAACATTATATGAAGTGAGTGACTGAGGCAGGTAAGACATCCTTGATATTTGTGTAGGAAGCTCTGGACACACTCTTGTCTTTTGACCCCAAATACCTACATTTTAAAAGTCTATACAAATTTACTTACGACTCAGTATGGAGATTTTGGTAGCCCCAAACGACATTGCCCTATGCCCTTGTGCCAACCTATAATAACATCCATTGCACTTAAAGATAACAAGTTGTTTTTACCAGTGTAATCCAGGATCAACCTTTTTTTAACCATTATGTGAATGGCTTGAGTGCTCAGCTTCCTTTTCCTATCTATCTATCTATCTATCTATCTATCTATCTATCTATCTATCTCTAGATGTATTAGTTTGCTAGAGTTGCCATAACAAAACACCATATACTATAGACCGGATGTCTATGTCCCCCCAAATTCATTTGTTAAATCCAAATTCCCAATGTAATTGTATTTGAAGATGGGGCCTTTGAGAGATGATGAAATCATGAATGGGATAAATGCCTTTATAAAAGAGACTGCAAAGAGCTCCTGAATGAATGCCCTTATGCCATGAGAGGACACAGTGAGAATACGGTTGTATGTGGGCCCTCACCAGACACTGACATCATCTTGATCTTGGTCTTCCAGCCTCCAGCACTGGGAGAAATAAATTTCTGTTGTTTACAAGCCACCCAGTCTATGACATTTTTGTTATAGCAGCCAAAATGGACCAAGATACCATGGAGCAGGTAGATTAAACACAAAATTATTTCTCACAGTTCTGGAAGGTAGAACTCCAAGATCAAGGTGTCAGTGGATTTGGTCTATCCTCAGGCCTCTCTTCTTGGATTGCGGATAGCCACCACCTTCTCCTTTACATGATCCTTCCTCTATGTGTATGTATCCCTGATGTCTCTTTGTATTTTTAAATTTCATCTTATAAGGAAACTGGTTAGATTGAATTAGGCCCTACTTTAAGGGCCTTGTTTTAACTTAATCACCACTTTACAGATGTCATCTCCAAATACGGTCACATTCTGAGATATTGGTAGTATTCAACACATGAATTTTGGAGGCACACAATTCATCCCATAACCCTAGAGTATGTACCCTTTACTGAATTAGACAATACTTGCTTTACTGAGGGACTCCTAGTAAAGAGAAGAAAAACTGGCTAGCACTTCAACAAGGTATGTGTAAGAAACCAAGTAAGCAGTGGGTTAGGTCAAACAGAGAAGGCTCATCACAGTCTTTATCATTTCAAGAAATTTCATATTAAGGATAAACCTAACCCAACTCAGTCCTAATTAGATAAAGGTAATGTAAAAAACACAGCAAATCTTCAAGAATTGAATAAATGATTTCAGCTTTTCCATATCATCTACTTATCATTATTTTAGTTCAATGTTTAATAAAACTAAAACATTAAATAAACAGCATAGGGACTATTACTACATTAATACTATAGTTAACTAATTAATATAATCCCAAACTTTCCAATTATAAAGCTAGAGAGAACTATTTTTATAAGTAGAAATATATATATATATATTCTTTATTAGAATCAATGTAAAAATAATTAAGTGATGAAATATGAGGAAATATTGATTTGACAAAGCATTTGACAAACTTTTGTTGCCTTAGTTAAGAACTCAAGTTACAAATTTTTTTCTTTAAAACGCACTGCAAAATGTTAGGGTTCCTACAGGATTACTTATGTTTTTAAATTTAACTTTACTGTAGTATAGTTGATTTACAATATTGTGTTAATTTCTGCTGAACAGTGAAGTATTTCAGCCATACATTTACACATATCCATTCCCATGTAGGTTATCACAGAATATTGAGTAGATTTCCCTGTGCTACTCAGCAGGTCCTTGTTGATGATCCATTCCACATATAATTGTTTGTATTTCCCATTCCAAAAACTCCAGTCCTTCCCTCTCTCCAACCCTTCCTTTTTGGTAACTGTACTTTTGTTTTCAAAGTCTGTGAGTCTGTTTATAAATAAGTTCATTTGTTTATTTTTGTTGTATTTTCTTTGTATTAGAAGTGACCAGAAGGAACAGACTTCTGAATCATGGGGACTTTGCAATAGACATAAAGAATTTCAAAGATGGACATGACCTTTATATTCATTTACTTAAAAATAAAATTTTTAAAAGTAGCAGAAATATGAGTAGGAACCTAAGTAGGATTTTAATTCACCAAAATTTTCCCTAAGTAGTATTCTTCCAACCCTCATTCTTCTGACACATTTAATAACTGCATCTTTACTATGAAATGAAAAGCAATAGAAAATATTGTTTCAAAAAATTATCATAGGCTTACAAGCCAAAACCCCCAATTTATTTCAAATGGGTATAAAAGAAATCCAGCAGTAAGGCTCTATATACCAATACCAAACATCACTCTTAATATCTCAAATTTGGGGGGTAGCATCCACAGCATGTGAAAGTTCCTGGGCCAGGGATTGAGCCCAAGCCACAGCAGTGACAATGCCAGACTGTTAACTCACTGAGCCACCAGGGAAACCCTTAACACTCTCATTTAACCAGACTACTGGTCTTCATTTTCTCAATGTGTTTTGATATTAAGAATGGGTGACAGGAATTAATAAAACATTGACAGAAATCAGAGTGTAGGGTATCAGGATAATTTAGTAATCAGTAATCACCATTCTCCCTTAAGCACATAGAACACTATTTCTGTGCGTCTGAGATTAGTAATTAGTAATCACCATTCTCCCTTAAGCACATAGAACACTATTTCTGTGGGTCTGAGATTTTAAGACTATTAGGATTAAGTGAGTCAGCTACAAGGATTTCATATTTAAAAAGGATCTCTGTCTTTTGATTAAAGTTTGGTGTGTCTTTTCAAGTTGTTTTGAGGAACAATATAGTAGAAGTTGCTGTTATTGATTGGGAAAAAAATGTAACTTATTATGAGGAAGCATAGGTTAATTATTAAATCCAACAGTATGGTATTGGATATGGAAAATGCAAACATTTATAACAAGCTATCCTTACTTTTAGACTTTTGTAGCAATAAAAAAAACATATAACTCAGATTACTTGAAAATATGGACCTAAATTGATCATGTTTCCAGTAATCTTATATATAAGGCAAAAAGCAAGTAGCAGAATAAGAAACAAAATCTAAGTAGCATATGTCCTAATCAAGCTTATTTTCTCATTCATAGAATATTTTGTTTAGCTAAAGTCCTAGATGAACACACATTGCTTGATGAGTCTAAATAGCATGTAGCCTTTTGTAGCTAAAATATGTCATAATTAAAACAATGAACTGGAGTGAACTAAAAAATATGGAGCTTCCTCCAAGAGTAAGGGTTTGTACCCAACATGAGCATCCCATACATTGAGAACTATACTCAAGAGATAAGCCCCCAAAATGTCTGGCTTTGAAAACCAACAGAGTTTACATTCAGGATACCCAAAGGGATGCAGGGAACTAAGATTCTACTCTTAAAGCACTCACTTACAGACTCAATCGCCCTGGGACCCAGCATAAAAGTAGAAGTTTGAATAGCATCTAAACTATATGTGAATGAGATTCATTTGCTAATCAAAAAGCATCTGGTGAAAAGATACATATCTGCTAGGACTCTATCCAGGGACAGAGGCACTGGAGGGTGCCATTTTTGCATTCTACTTTTACATGGTTAGCACTAACACTGGCAGGTACCACTTTTACACTCTCAGGAAACATATGTAAGGGAATGCCATTTTTTCACTTTTCCTTGGCCTCACTATAGCTTAATAGTTCCCAGAAAGGAACTTACACACTAATCTGGAGTCTCAGTTTTTGAAAATATCACTCAGGAAACACTTCTAGATATCCTGGTCAAGAGGAAAGCCGGGTTTAAAACTGTGTCCCACAGGATTGTTTATATTTGCATATTTTAAAAGTTGCAGCCTGAAAATCTGGCCTCCACCCAACCTGAAACTAGGTGTTTACTGGGATTCTTCCCTTTGGAACACTGACAGGTATTGGCACACAATAACTAAGACCTATTAAGAATAAATCAACCTGCATAGATAATCACAAAATTTCAAGAGACAAACAAGAGCTAGAGCAAGGTTGAACATTAAGGTTCATTTCCTACATAAGGCCACTCCTTCAAGACTTGGAGAGGTAGAATTCCACCTAATATATAGAAACAAACACAGAGAGTCAAGCAAATTGAAGGAACAGAGGAATATATTACTAATGGAGGAAAAAGATAAAACATCAGGAAAAAATCTTAATGAAATAGCAGTAAATTTTCCAATAAAGATTTCAAAGTGATGATTATAAAGGTATTTACTGAACTCAGGACAAAAATGGATGAGCACAGTAAGAACTTCAACAAAGAGAGAGAAAATATAAGAAAACACAAAACAAGTCACAAGCTAAAGATCACAAAAAATAAACAAAAAAAATACAATAGAGTGGCTCTGCAGCCAACTAGATGAGAAAGAAGAAATAATCATGGATCTGGAAGACAGGGAAGTGGAACTCACCCAAAAAGAAAAGGAAAGAGAAAATTTGAAAAATTTAGATAGATGCACTATATGTGAGAGAGAGAGAGAGAATAAAAGAGAAAGAGAATGAAAGAGAGAAGTCAAAATCAGAAATGAAAGGGAAGTTCCAACTGACACTAAAAATATACTGTGTCATCAGAGACTGATATGAAAAATTACATGCCAACAAACTGGACAACCTAAAGAAATGAAATTGATAAATTCCTAGAAACACAGAATCATCCAAGACTGAATCATGAAAAAATAGAAAAACTGAAGAGACTGATTACTGGTAAAGAGATTGAATCAGTAATCAAAAATCTCTTAACAAACAAAAGTCCTCAACCAAATGGTTTCACTGGTGACTTCTATTAAATACTCAAAGATGTAATACCCATCCTTTTAAGACTCTTTTTAAAAATTGAGAGGGAGGAAATGCTTCCAAACCCATTTTATAAGACCAGAGTTACGCTGATACAAAACCAGACAAGGAAACCACACACACACACACACACACACACACACACACACACACACACACACAAAACTACTAGCCAACATCCATGATAAATATAGATGCAAACGTCCTCAACAAAATATTAACCAAATTCAAGAGTACATTAAAAGGATCATACAATGCAATCAAATGGAATTTATCACAGGGACTCAAGAGTGGATCAAAATCCATAAATCAATGTGACACATCACATTAACAAATTGAATAATAAAAATCATATGATCATCTTAATAAATGCAGAAAAAGCATTTGACAAAATTCAATACCCTTTTATGAATAAAAATTCTTAACAAAGTGAATAGAGAGGGAATGAATATACCTCAACATAATAAAAGCCATGTAAACCACTACTAACATCATATTCAATGGTGAAAAGCTGAGACCTGTTTCTCCAAAATAAGAAACAAGACAAAGATGCCCATTCTTGCCACTTTTATTCAACATAGAAATCGTAGAAGAGCAATTAGGAAAGAAAAAGCAATAAAAGACATCCAAATTAGAAAGTTGAACTGAAACTCTCAATGTTTGCAGATGACATAATTTTATAAATGGAAAATCCTAAAGACTCTACAGAAAAACTGTTGGAATTAATAAATGAATCCAGTAAAGTTGCAGAATACAAAATCAACATATGAAAATTGGTTACATTTCTATACAGTAAAAATTGACCATGAAAAATAAAAAATAAAACCATTCCATTTACAAGTGCAAAAAAAGAATAAAACACCTAGAAAAAAAATTGACTAAAGAGGTGAAAGCCCGTACACTGAAAACTGTAATACACTGATGAAAGAAATAGAAGAAGGGGAGAGAACAAGATGGCAGAGGAGTAGGGGGACATGCTCGCCCTCTCCCACAAACACAACAAAAAAAGCACAGCTACAGAATAAATGACTCGCACAGAACAGCAACCAATCGCTGGCAGAGGAACCTAAACTCCAATAACGCCAAGAAGTTCGTGACATTACTGGGCAGAACTGGAGAAAAGAGGAGAGTGAGAGAAGGTGAATCCGAGCGGGATGGGCGCTCCTGAAAGGGAACTGCAGAGGAGAAAGGGATCCCGCACCCTGGAAAGTCACCTACACGGGGGAAAGATCAAACGAACCAGAAAAATCTCCAGATGCAGAGAAGAGTGTAGCAGTAAGTTGGAGTACTGAAAAGCCGATCAAGAACCGAACGGACCATCTGAACTATGGGCAGAGTCACCAAAAATTGAGACACCTGGGTGGGGCTAGGCACCGAGACCTCGCCTCCGAAGGTTAGTCCCCGAGAAAGGGATGGGGGACGCCTGGATGGGGGCTGGGCACTGAGATCACGGCTCCAGAAGTTAGACCCTGAGAACGGGCTGGGGGGGGCGGGGTGGAGTGATAACTGCTTGGGAGGTCTAGAAACCATTTGACCGGGCAGAGACTGCCTGGGAGACTAGAAAACAAAGCTGTCCCCAAGGAAGGGAGCAATACTCTAGGGGTGGGGAAGTGGAAAGCCGCATCAGAGGGAACCTGGGAAAAGAGCATGGTCTGCGCCTGTGCTGGGGAAGGGAGAGAAGAAGGGGTGGGTCCCCATAGAATACCTCCCATGCCACAGCAAGCTTACAGGCCCGCTAGCTAGCTGAAAGCTGTGCTTCCCAGTGCATCCCCTCCCCCCACCCCCATTACCCCCTACCCTCTCGCCGAACCTGGGGCTGCCTGCCATCCAGGAGGGCTGGCCTCAACAATTGCCTGAAGCCTACCACCGCAGGGGCTGTCCCTGCACAGGCCTGCTTGCCCTTTGGAGGGGCTACACTTCCGCAGAGCAGCACCAAACACCGCCAGCCCCTGAGAAAAGGCCTGCAGCCCAGAAAAGCTAGAACAAGCCTAGCCAGGATGTGAAGAGATCTGCCTAATTCTCGAACGGGTTTTCTGAGTTGGGCTGCCCCAGGGAGGAGAATCTTGGATTTCCACTGGCCCTGCTACCCGCCCAATCCCCCAGGGGGTGCCAAGCACTAGAGGATCAGCTGCATAGGACTGCCAGCTCCAGGCAAGACCCCCTACAGCCCAGAAAAGCTGCAACAAGCCTGGCAGAGTCGGGAAAAGATCTCAGACAGTTTTTCTGAGTTAGACTGCCCCGGGGAGGAGCCTCTTGGGTTCCTAACTGCCCTGCTACCCGCCCAAGACCCTAGGGGGTGCCCTAGTGGATCAGCTGCATAGGACTGCCAGCTCCAGGCAGGACCCACTGTAGCCCAGGAAAGCTGCAAAAAGCCTGGCCGAGCCGGGAAAAGATCTCAGACGGTCTTTCTGAGTCGGGCTGCCCTGGGGAGGAGCCTCTTGGGTTTCCAGCGACCCCGCTACCCGCCCAAGCCCCCAGGGGGTGCCCCACTCCCGCAGAATAGCTGCTCAGCACCACCAGCCCCCTAGAAGAGCCCCTGCAGCCCAGAAAAGCTGCAACAAGCTCGGCCAGACTGTGAAAAGATCTGCCTACATTCTCAGGCCGTCCTTCTGAGTTGGGCTGCCCTAGGGAAGAGCCTCTTAGGTTCTCAGTGACCCAGATATCTGCTCCAGCCCCCAGGGGGTGCTGCACTCCTGAGGAACAGCTGCCCAACACCGCCAACCCCCTGCAAGAACCCCACAGCCTAAAAACACCAGAGCAAGCTCTGCATGACCAAGTGAAATCTGCTACCATCGTGGTGTGGACCTCCCAGTCCTGTCTGCCCTCAGGAAGTCCTCCTTTGCTTCAAAGAAACACTGTTAGCCCCATCAACACTCCAGAAAAGCCACACTGCCTCAAAAAAGATTGACCAAGAATGCCAGCCCTCAGGAAATATTCCATGGCAGTGACAAGGCACACACTGCCCGATAACGGAGAGTACAACTCCCTCAGGAGAAAGAAAACAACAGGGAAGATGAAGAAGCTGAGAAACCACCCCCAGTCAAGCCAACAGGAGACCTCACCTAAAACAGTCAACAATGAAACAGATCTCTGCAGTCTGACAGACCTGGAGTTCAAAAGAGAAATAGTGAAAATACTGAAGGAATTAAGAGAAGATAGGAACAGTAATGCAGATACCCTCAGAAAGGAACTAGAAAATATAAGGAGGAGCCAAGAAAAACTAGAACACTCACTTGCAGAGATGCAAACTGAACTAAGGGCAGTAAAAACCAGAATGAATCATGCAGAAGAACGAATCAGTGATTCGGAAGATAGAATAATGGAAATCACTCAATCAGGTCAGCAGACAGAAAACCAAACAAAAACTGGAAAGCCAACATAAGAGACCTATGGGATAATATAAAGCGGGCCAATCTACGCATAATAGGAATTCTAGGAGTACAAAAAGATAAGGGGATGGAAAATATATTTGAAGAAATTATCGATGGAAACTTCCCAAATCTAAAGGATACTGGGTTCAAGATACAAGAAGCACAGAGGGCCCCAAACAAACTGAACCCAAACAGACCCACAGCAAGACATATCATAATGAAAATGGCAAAAGTTAGTGATAAAGAGAGGATCCTAAAGGCAGCAAGAGAAAAACAGAATGTTACCTACAAGGGAACCCCCATAAGAATATGAGCTGACTTCTCTACAGAAACACTACAGGCCAGGAGGGAATGGCAAGAGATATTTAAAGTGCTACAAGGAAAAAACATGCAACCTAGAATACTCTATCCAGCAAGAATGTCATTTAAAATAGAAGGGACAATAAAAATTTTTTCCAACAAACAAAAACTTAAAGAATACTGCAACACTAAACCCAGGTTAAAGGAAATATTGAAAGGGCTTCTCTAAACCAAAAAGAAAGGAAGGGAAGGGAAGAAAAAAGAAAAGAAAAAAAAAAGAAGAAGAGGAAGAACTAGGACTGAGGAAACCACAATCAGAGAGCAGTCACTCAAATAAGCCAGCATACAGATTTAGCCATGAACAGGCCTCAAACAAAATAAAATTAAAAAGAAAAAAATAAAAAAGAGTTAACAAAACCATAAAATGTGTGCAAGGGATGTTAGGAAGTAAATAATCCTTTTTGTTTGTTTGTTTGTATGTTTCTCTTCTTAATTTTAATATAGTAATGAAGGGTTTGAACTTACAGGACCATCAGGCTAAAACACACAATTATGGGAAGGGGTTAGCATACTTAAAAAACAGGGCAACCACAAGCCAAAAGCAAATATTGCATTTGCAAAAAATGAAAAAAAAATACACTCAAGCAGATAATAACAGGAGACCATCCAACCAAAAAAAAAAAAAAAGAAAGAAAGGAAGAATGGAGAACCATAGAATCAACTGGAACACAAGGATCAAATGGAAATAAATAATCATCTATCAATCATCACCTTAAATGTCAATGGACTGAACGCCCCAATCAAAAGACACAGAGTGGCTGAGTGGATAAAAAGGCAAAAACCTTCAATATGCTGCCTACAAGAAACTCACCTTAGGACAAAAGATACATATAGATTGAAAGTGAAAGGGTGGGGAGAAATATTTCACGCCAATAGACATGACAGAAAAGCAGGAGTCACAACACTCATATCAGACAAAATAGACTTTAAAACAAAAGACATAAAGCAAGACAAAGAAGGACACTACTTAATGATTAAGGGATCCATCCAAGGAGAGGATGTTACTATCGTCAACATATATGCCCCAAATACAGGAGCACCCAGATACATACAACAAATATTAACAGACATAAAGGGAGATATTGATGAGAACACAATCATAGTAGGAGACCTTAATACCCCCCTCACATCAATGCACAGATCTTCTAGACAGAACACCAATAAAGCAACAGAGATCCTAAAGGAAACAATAGAGAAGTTAGACTTCATTGATCTCTTCAGGACACTACATCCAAAAAAAGCAGAATACACATTCTTCTCAAATGCTCATGGAACATTCTCAAGAATCGACCACATATTGGGACACAAAGCTAACCTCAATAAATTTAGGAGCATAGAAATTATCTCAAGTCTCTTCTCTGACCACAATGCCATGAAATTAGAAATCAACCATGGGAAAAGGAAAGAGTAAAAACCTACTACATGGAGACTAAAAAGTCAATGGGTCAATGAGGAAATCAAGAAGGAAATTAAAAAACACCTGGGGACAAATGATAATGAAGACACAACCTCTCAAAATCTATGGGATGCTGCAAAAGCAGTGCTCAGAGGGAAATTTATAGCAATACAGGCCTTTCTCAAAAAAGAAGAAAGATCCCAAATGGACAACTTAACCCTCCACCCAAATGAATTAGAAAAAGAAGAACAAAAAAGGCCTAAATCAGCAGAAGGAAGGAAATGATAAAGATCAAAGAAGAAATCAATAAAATAGAGACTCCAACAACAATAGAGAAAATTAATAAAACCAAGAGCTGGTTCTTTGAAAAGGTCAACAAAATTGACAAAACCCTGGCCAGACTCACTAAAAAGAGGAGAGAAAGAACCCAAATAACCAAAATTAGAAATGAAAAAGGAGAAATCACAACAGATACTGCAGAAATACAAAAAGCCATAAGAGAATACTATGAACAACTATACGGAAACAAGTTTGACAATCTGGAAGAAATGGACAATTTTCTAGAATCTTACAGCCTGCCAAAACTGAATCAAGTAGAAACAGACCAACTGAACAGACCGATCACTAGAAATGAAATTGAAGAGGTCATAAAATCACTCCCTACAAATAAAAGTCCAGGACCAGACGGCTTCACAGGTGAATTTTATCAAACATATAAAGAGGAACTGGTGCCCATCCTCCTTAAACTCTTTCAAAAGGTTGAAGAAGAAGGAATACTCCCAAAGACATTCTATGATGCCACCATCACCCTCATTCCAAAACCAGACAGAGATACCACCACAAAAGAAAACTATCGCCCAATATCATTGATGAATATAGATGCAAAAACTCTCAACAAAATCTTAGCCAACCGAATCCAACAACATACCAAGAAAATTATACACCATGACCAGGTTGGGTTCATCCCAGGTTCACAAGGATGGTTCAACATACGCAAATCAATCAGCATCATACACCACATTAACAAAAGAAAAGTCAAAAATCATATGATCATCTCAATAGACGCAGAAAAAGCATTTGACAAAGTCCAACATCCATTCATGATCAAGACCCTCGCCAAAGTGGGTATAGAGGGAACATACCTGAATATAATCAAAGCCATTTATGAGAAACCCACAGCAAAGATAATCCTAATGGGGAAAAACTGAAAGCCTTCTCACTCCATTCTGGAACAAGACAGGAATGCCCACACACACCACTGCTCTTCAACATAGTTTTGGAAGTCCTAGCCACAGCAATCAGACAAACAAAAGAAATAAGAGGCACCCATAGAGGGAGAGAAGAGATAAAACTGTTACTGTATGCAGATGACATGATACTATACATAGAAAACCCTAAGGACTCAACCCCAAAACTCCTTGAACTGATTCATAAATTCAGCAAAGTAGCAGGATATAAGATTAACATTCAGAAGTCAGTTGCATTTCTGTATACCAGCAATGAAATATTAGAAAAGGAATACAAAGATATAATACCTTTTAAAATTGCACCTCACAAAATCAAATTCCTCGGAATACACCTGACCAAGGAGGTAAAGGACCTATATGCCGAGAACTATAAAACTTTAATCAAAGAAATCAAAGAAGATGTAAAGAAATGGAAAGATATTCCATGTTCCTGGATTGGGAAAATCAATATTGGAAAAATGGCCATCCTACCCAAAGCAATCTACAGATTCCATGCAATCCCTCTCAAATGACCCATGACATTTTTCACAGAACTAGAACAAACAATCCAAACATTTATATGGAACCACAAAAGACCCAGAATCGCCAAAGCAATCCTGAGAAACAAAAAGCAAGCAGGAGGCATAACTCTCCCAGACTTCAAGAAATATTACAAAGCCACAGTCATCAAAACAGTGTGGTACTGGTATCAAAACAGACAGACAGACCAATGGAACAGAATAGAGAATCTGGAAATAAACCCTGACACCTATGGTCCATTAATCTTTGACAAGGGAGGCAAGAACATCAAATGGGAAGAAGAAAGTCTATTCAGCAAGCATTGCTGGGAAACCTGGACAGCTGCATGCAAAGCAATGAAACTAGAACACACCCTCACACCATGCACAAAAATAAACTCCAAATGGCTGAAAGACTTAAATAGAAGACAGGACACCATCAAACTCCTAGAAGAAAACATAGGCAAAACACTCTCTGACTTCAACATCATGAATATCTTCTCAGGTCACTCTCCCAAAGCAATAGAAATCAGAGCAAAAATAAACCCATGGGACCTAATCGAACTGACGAGATTTTGCACAGCAAAGGAAACCCAAAAGAAAACAAAAAGACAACTTTCAGAATGGGAGAAAACAGTTTCAAATGATGCAACCGACAAGGGCTTAATCTCTAGAATATAGAAGCAACTTATACAACCCAACAGCAAAAAAGCCAATCAATCAATGGAAAAATGGGCAAAAGACCTGAAGAGACATTTCTCCAAAGAAGATATACAGATGGCCAACAAACACATGAAAAAATGCTCAACATCGCTGGCTATAAGAGAAATGCAAATCAAAACTCCCATGAGATATCACCTCACACCAGTCAGTATGGCCATCATTGTCCACAATAACAATGTCCACAAATAACAAGTGCTGGAGGGGGTGTGGAGAAAAGGGAACCCTCCTGCACTGCTGGTGGGAATGTAAACTGGTACAGCCACTATGGAGAACAGTTTGGAGATACCTTAGAAATCTATACATAGAACTTCCATGTGACCCCGCAATCCCACTCTTGGGCATCTATCCGGAGGACAAAACTCTACTTAAAAGAGACACGTGCACCAACATGTTCATTGCAGCACTATTCACAATAGCCAGGACATGGAAACAACCCAAATGTCCATCAGCAGATGGTTGGATTCAGAAGAGGTGGTATATATACACAATGGAATACTACTCAGCCATAAAAAGGAATGACATAATGCCATTTGCAGCAACATGGATGGAACTAGAGAATCTCATACTGAGTGAAATGAGCCAGAAAGACAAAGACAAATACCATATGATATCACTCATAACTGGAATCTAATATCCAGCACAAATGAACATCTCCTCAGAAAAGAAAATCATGGACTTGGAGAAGAGACTTGTGGCTGCCTGATGGGAGGGGGAGAGAGTGGGAGGGATCGGGAGCTTGGGGTTATCAGACACAACTTAGAATAGATTTACAAGGAGATCCTGCTGAATAGCATTGAGAACTTTGTCTAGATACTCATGTTGCAACAGAAGAAAGGGTGGGGGAAAAATGTAATTGTAATGTATACATGTAAGGATAACCTGACCCCCTTGCTGTACAGTGGGAAAATAAAAAAAAAATTATTAAAATAAAAAAAAAAGAAATAGAAGAAGACACAAATAAGTGGAAAGATATTCTTTGCTCATGAGTTGAAAGAATTCATACTGTTAAAGTGTCCATATTACTCAATGAAATCTAAAGATTCAGTTCATTCTCAATCCAAATTCCAATGATATTTTTCACAAAATGGAACAACAAATCCTAGAATTTCTATGGGAACAAAAATACCCTGAAAAACTGAAGCAATCTTGAGAAAGAACAAAGTTGTAGGCATCATGCACTCTGATTATGAACTATTTTACAAAACTATAATAATCAAAAATTATGGTATTGACATAAAAACAGCAAAATAGATGAATGGAAGAGAATGAAGAGTGCCAAAATTTGTAGTTCCTGTCGTGGCTCAGTGGAAACAAATCCAACTAAGGACCATGAGGTTGCAGTTTTGCTCCCTGGCTTCACTCAGTGGATTTGGCATTTGGCATTGCTGTGAGCTGGGGTGTAGGTCACAGACACGGCTTGAATCTGATGTTGCTGTGGCTGTGGCGTAGGCTGGCAGCTGTATCTCTGATTGGACCCCTAGCCTGGGAACCCCCGTATGCAGCATGTGTGGCCCTAAAAAAAGCAAAAAAAATAGTGCCAAAATATTCCAATGCACATACGGCCTATTAATTTAACACAAAGATATTATAAATCTACAATTGGGAAGGAACAGTAACTTCAATAAATATTCCTTGGAAAACTAGACAGTCACAAGCAAAATAATAGAACTACTATTTTACAGCATACACAAAAATTACCTAAAGATGGATTAAAGACATGAATGTGAGACCCAAAACCATAAAACTCCTAAAAGGAAACAAATGCAGTAAGACCTTTAACGTGTTATCGCAATGATTTTTTTGGTTCTGATTCCAAAAGCAGAGGAAACAACAGAAAAAAAAAAAAAAAGAGAGAGAGAGAGAGACTATATCGAACTAGAAAGCTACTGCATGGCAAAGAAAAATATCAACAAAATGAAAAGGCAACCTACAGAATGGAAAAAAAAAACATTGAAAACCATATATCAGACAAGCATTAATATCCAAAATAGGGAGAAGTATCAAGATGGCAGAGAAGTAAGACATCATGCTCATGTTCTCCCAAAAACACATCAAAAAATACATCTTCAAGTAGAACAATTAGCACAGAACATCTACTGAATGCTGGCAGAGGAACATAAACCTCCAAAAAGGGCAAGAAACCTTCCACATAACTGGGTAGAACAAAAAAGAGAGAGAGAGAGAAGGAATCAAGATGGATTAGCACTCCGAGAGGGCTGTTAAAGAGAAAAGCTCGGAAGCTACCTAACTGAAAGGGAGATCAGAGGGACCTCAAAGTTGCCAAGAAAAGCACAGCATCTGGACTAAGGAGGGCAAAGCAGAGCAAGAGCTGCATAGATCATCTGTACCACTGCCCTCAGAAAGCACAGCCTGAGATGCTTGGGCAGGGGCTGGGCCCTGATACTCAAGCTCTAGAGGTTAGTTCTGGGGAAAGAACCATGGTTGGCTGTGCTGAAAGAGCCTGAGGGGCGAAGGAGTGGTGTGCCATGAGCTGGGAAGCAGAAAGCCACAGCCAAGGGAACCAGGTGTGAGATCTGGGCTCACAGGAGAAGCAAGGTGCCATTGTTGGGGAGGGCAAGAGGAGGAGGGGTGGACCACCGTAGGAATCTCTTTCCTGGCACATGCACAGGCTCTCAGAGGGCAGGGCACCTCTGGCAAAGGCTACGAGTGGCAAGAGGCCACTTGCTTGGGCTATGGATGTCTGGGCACCTCTTGTGTGGGCTAAGGGCAGCAGGGGCTAAGCATGAAGCAGCATCTCTTGTGTGATCTACATGCAGCAGGAACATACCACAGCAGTAATCTCAGAAAACAGAGGGGTCATGGCCCGCCACCACTAGGGGTCTGTGAAGAGGCTGCACCTGTGGCCCCAGTCACCTTAGAACTCGGCAAAAAATGCGGGTACTGAAACCGAGCACCAAGGCTTGATGTTCTCACTCCCCTGGGAACACACCCGACCTGCTGCTGCAACTGTCAAATGTTACAGGCAGCTCCCACAAATGTGTGATCATTGTCACCTCCCAGAACCCTGCAACTATGAGCAGCCTGTGCAGCAAGTCTTGCATGGGATAAGCAGGGTGGAATGCTTCCTGCATAGTCCACAGGTGGTGGGGGCAAATCACCACAGTTATTTCTGACTCCAGAAGTGGGCATGGCTCACCTCAATTAAGGGTCTGGGAACAGGCACCACTTGAGGCCCCAAACACATCAGAGGGCACCATATAAGAGGTCATTGCCACCAAACAGCACCCATTGTTGCTCTCACTACCCTGGAAACTCACACACCCTGCCACTGCCACTGCCAAATCCTCTGGGTACCATCTAAATCTCTCAGGGCCCTGCAACTAGGAGTAGCCTGCACCACATTTTCGCGGGTTGTTGTTACTCTCAAGAGGCCAGCCTAGGCAACGAATACTAGCCCTACCCATTGCCTTCTTCTCCTGGGGAACACACTCAGAAACCTGGGGATAACAACCTGCTTACACTGAAGAAAAAGCAAAGAAATATCCAAACTCCCTCACCAAAAATAAATAGTAACCCCCCACAAATAAAAATGGGCTCTCTTGCATAAAAATAGTTCTCCAAGACCACAGCTGTTGGTTTCCCTAAACTCACAGGAAAAAAAAAAGCAAAAGGAAAGAGACCAGGAACATTCCCAGTTAAGAGAACAGGAAAATTAAGCTGAAGCAGCAAACAATGAAACAGACCTCTGCAATCTAACAGACACTGAGTTCAAAGAGGACACAGTGAAAATATTGAACGAATTAAGAGTGGATATAAACAATAATGCAGATTATTTTAGAAAGGAACTAGAAAATACAGGAGGAACCAAGAAAAATTAGAAAATTCTTTTGCAGAGATGCAAACTGAGTTAAAGTCACTAAAGAGCAGAATGAATAATGCAGAGGAATGAATTAGTGATTTGGAAGAGAGAATAATGGAAATCACCCAATAAAGATAGCAGACAAAAAACCAACTGAAAAAAGATGAAAGAAATATGAGAGATTTATGGGATAAAAAAAGTGAGCCAATCTACACATAATAGGAATTCCAGAAGGAGAAGACAAAGAAAAGGGGATTGAAATATATTTGAAGAAATTATATCTGGAAACTTTCCAAATCTAAAGGAAACAGACATCAAGATGCAGGGAGCACAGATGGCCCCAAACAAGCTGAACCCAAACAGGCCCACACCAAGACATATTACAATAAAAATTGCAGAAGTTAAAGACAGAGGATTCTAAAGGCAGCAAGAGAAACACAAAGCATTAATTATGAGGGAACTCCCATAAGACTATTAGCTGATTTCTCTACAGAAACACTGTAGGCCAGAAGAGTGTGGCAAGAAATATTCAAAGATCTAAAAGGGAAAATTTTGCAGCCTAGAATATTCAAACCAGCAAAAATATCATTTAAAATAGAAGGAGAAATAAAGAATTTCTCCAACAAACAAAAACTAAAAGAGTATAGCAATACTAAACCCATTCCAAAACAAATACTGAAAGGGCTTCTCTAAATAAAAAAAGAAGTAAGAAGAAATAGAAGAGAGAAAAATCACAATAATCATAATTGGAAAGCAATTATTTAAATAACTCAGTATATAGATCTAAAAGAAAAAAATACATATTGTAAAAGTGACAATAAACATAAGGAAAAGCAAAAGTACAAACATGAAGATGTTCAAGAAAAAAGGGACTTCCAAATCACTGAATGTGGTGAAGGAAAGTGAAAATATAGATTCTTTTTTTTTAGAGTGTGTTTGAGCCTATATGACTATCAAGCTAGAGCAAGAAGATATAGGAAGGAGTTAACATACTTGAAAAACAGAGCAACAGCAAATAAAAATCAAACATCAAATTCACAAAAACTAAAAAGAAAGGGACAAAAGCATAAAATAAGTTTAAATCATCCAACCAAAGAAAGAAAGGAACAAAGGAGAAACATAAAATCAACTGGAAAACAAGGTTTAAAATGGTGATAAATACATATTTATCAACAATTACCTTAAATGTCAATGGACTGAATGCTCCATTTAAAAGACACAGATTGGATAACAAAAGCAAGAGCCTAAAATATGCTGCCTTTAAGACACTCACCTTAGGGCAAAGGGCACATATAAATTCAAAGTGAGGGGATGGGAAAAGATATTTCATGCCAATGGACAAGACAGGAAAGCAGGAGTTGTGATGCTCAGACAAAATAGACTTTAAAATGAAGGCCATAAAGAAAGACAAAGGACCCTATTTAATGGAAAAGGGATCCATTCAAGAGGAGGATATTACAATTTTCAATACACATGCCCCTAATATAGGAGCACCCGGATACACACAACAAATACTAACAGATATAAAAGGACAATTGATGGGAAAATAATAACAGTAGGAGACATTAACACTCCACTCATGTCAATGGACAGATCCTCTAAAGAAAAAATTTATAAGGCAACAGAGATCTTAAATGACACAATAAACTTAGACTTCATTGACATTTTCAGGACATTACATCCAAAAAAAATCAGAATATACATTCTTTTCAAATGCACATGGAACATTCTCAAGGATTGACCACATATTGGGGCACCAAAATGAACCTCAACAAATTTAAGAGTAAAGAAATTATTTCAAGTATCCCTTCTGAACACAATGGCATGAAACTAAATCAAACACGGGAAAAGAAATAGGAAAAACTTACTACATGGAGACTAAGCAACATGCCACTAAGAAACAAATGGGTTAATGACAAAATCAAAAAGGAATTAAAAATTACCTCAAGACAAATGATAATGAAGACACAACCATTCAAAATCTAAGGGATGCCACAAGGGCAGTGCTTAGAGGGAAATCCATAGCAATACAGCCTTCCTCAAGAAAGAAGAAAAACATCAAATTGACAACTTAACTCACAACTTAAATGAATTAGAAAAAGAAGAAAAAACAAAACCTAAAGTCAGCAGAAGGAAGGAAATCATAAAGACCAGAGAAGAAATCAATAAAAAATAAAGATTCAAAAAACAATAGAAAAAAAATCAATAAAACCAAGAGCTGGCTCTTTGAAAAGGTAAACAAAACTGAAAAACCTCTGGCCAGACTCACCAAAAAAAGGAGAGAAAAAAACAAATAAACAAAATAAGAAATGAAAAAGATGCGATCTCAACAGATACTGCAGAAATACTAAAAAAAAAAAAAAAATAGGAGAATACTATGAACAATTATATGCCAAAAAATTGGCAACCTAGAAGAAATGGACAATTTTCTAGATTCTTTCAGCCTGCCAAAACTGAATAAAGAAGAAATAGATCAATTGAACAGACTGATCACTAGAAACAAAACTGAATATGTAATAAAAACACTCCCTACAAACAAAAGTCCAGGAACAGATGGCTTCACAGGCGAATTCTACCAAATATACAGCGGAAAACTTATACCTTTCCTTCTTAAACTTTTCCAAAAGTTTGAAGAAGAAGGAACAATCACGAAGACATTCTATGAAGCCATCATCACCCAAATACCTAAACTAGACAAGGATACTACCAAAAAAGAAAATTATAGGCCAATATCTTTGATGAATATAGATGCAAAAATCCTCAACAAAATTTTAGCCAACTAAATCCAACAACATAGAAAAAAAGATCATATACCACGTCCAAGTGGGATTCATCCCAGGTTCACAAGGATGGTTCAACATACGCAAATCAATCAATGTCATGCACCACATTAATAAAAGAAAAATCAAAAACCACATGATCATCTCAACAGCTTCAGAAAAAGCATTTGACAAAGTCCAACATCCATTCATGATCAATACTCTTACCAAAGTGGGTACAGAGGGAACGTAACATAATAAAAGCCACTTATGACAAACCACAGAAAATGTAATACTCAATGGAAAAAAGCTGAAAGCCTTCCCACTAAAAACTGGAACAAGACAATTATGCCCACTCTCACCACTGTTATTCAACAAGGTATTGGAAGTCCTAGCCACCGCAATCAGACAAACAAAAGAAATAAAATGTATCCAAGTTGGAACAGAAGAGGTAAAACTGTTGCTGTATGCAGATGACATGATACTATATATTGAAAATCCTAAGGATTCCACAAAAAAACTACCCAAATTGATCAACGAATTCAACAAAGTACCAGGATACAAGATAAACATTCAGAAATCAGTTTCACTTCTGTATACTAACAATTAAATATTAGAAAAGGAATATAAAAATAAATTTTAAAATCACACATCAAAAATTAAATACATAGGAATAAACCTGACCAAGAAGGTAAAATACTTATATGCTGAGAACTATAAAACATTAATCAAGGAAATTAAAGAGGATTCAAAGAAATGGAAAGATATTCCATGCTCCTGGGTTGGAAAAATTAACATCATAAAATCGCCATACTACCCAAAGCAATCTACAGATTCAATGCAATCCCTATCAAATTTCCCATGATATTTTTCACAGAACTACAATAAACAAGCCAAATATTTATATGGAATGATAAAAGACCCAAAATTTCCAAACCAATCCTGAGGGACAAACACCAAGCAGGAGGCATAACTCTCCCAGATTTCAGACAATATTACAAAGCTACCATAATCAAGACAGATTGACTTGTACCAAAACAGACATACAGACCAATGGAACAGAATAGAGAACCCAGAAATAAACCCAGACACCTATGGTCAAGTAATCTTCAACAAAGGAGGCAAGAATATAAAATGGGAAAAGAAAATCTCTTCAGCAAGTGATGCTGGGAAAACTGGACAGCTGCATGTAAATCAATGTCACTGGAACACACCCTCAATCCATGCATAAAAATAAACTCAAAATGGCTTAAAGACTTAAACATTAGACTAGACACCATAAAACCCTTGAAGATAACATAGGCAAAACATTCTCTGACATCAACCTTCCAAATGTTTTCTTAGGTCAGTCTCCCAAGGCAACAGAAATAAAAGCAAAAATAAACCAATGGGACCTAATCAAACTGACAAGCTTTTGCACAGCAAAGGCAACCATAAAAAAACCAACCAAATAACATATAGAATGGAAGAAAATAGTTTCAAACAATGCAACTGACAAGGGCTTAATCTCTAAAATATACAAACACCTTACATAATTCAACAGCAAAAAAGTCAACAACCCGATGGAAAAATGGGCAAAAGAGCTGAAGAGACATTTCTCCAAAGAAGATATACAGTTGGCCAACAAGCACATGAAAAAGTGCTCAACATCACTGATTACTAGAGAAATTCAAATCAAAACTACCATGAGATACCACCTCAAACAGGTCTGAATGACCATCAGTAACAAGTCAACAAATAACAAATCCTGGAGAGCCTGTGGAGAAAAGAGAACCCTCCTCCACTGTTGATGGGAATGTAAACTGGTACAACCACTATGGAAAACAGTGTGGAGGTACCTCAGAAAACTAAACATAGAACTACCATATGACCCAGCAATCCCACTCTTGGGCATATATCCTGACAAAACTTTCCTTGAAAAAGATACAGGCACCCTTATGTTCACTGCAGCACTATGCACAATAGTCAAGACATGGAAACAACCTAAGTGTGCATTGACAGATGAATGGATGAAGAAGATGTGGTATATACAAATGAAATACTACTCAGCCATAAAAAAGAACAAAATAATGCCTTTTGAAGTAGCATGGGTGGAAATGGAGACTCTCATACTAAGTGAAGTCAGAAAGAGAAAGACAAATACTGTATATCATTTATATCTAAAATCTAAAAAAAAAGGAATGTAAGTTGCTGCAACCACTATGGCTAACAATATGGACGTTCTTCAAAAAATTAAAAATAGAACTACCATATTATCAAGCAATTCCACTCCTAGTTATCTACCCAAAGAAACAAAAACACTAATTTGAAAAGACATATGCACCCCTTGCTCACTGAGTCATCATTCACTGTAGCCACGGTATGAAAAAACCTTAGTGATCACTGATAGATTAGCAGATAAAGAAGATTGGTATACATATAATAGAATATTAGTCAGAAACAATAATTTAATATTGCCATTTGTGACAACATAGATCTAGTGGGTATTATATCCTACAGAGAAATACAAATACCATATAATTTCACTTATATATGGAATCTAAAAAATAAAACAAATGAATAACACAATAAAATGAAGCAAAAGTCATATATACAGAGAACATATTCATAGTCGCCAGACAGGAAGGACGTTGGGGTATAAGTGAAATGAGTAAAGAGCTTCAAGAGGTACAAACTTTCAGTTATAAAATACATAACTCATGGGAATGTAATGTATAGCATGGTGACTCCCAAGGCAATAGAAATAAAAGCAAAAATAAACCAATGGGACCTAATCAAACTGACAAGCTTTTGCACAGCAAAGGAAACCATAACAAAAACTAAAAGACAACCTATGTTATTGCATATTTGAAAGTTGTTAAGAGAGTAAAAATTTCTCATCACAAATAAATAAATTTTGTAATTTTATGGCGATTTATTGTGGTGATCATTTTATAGTGTATACAAATATCAAATCATGTTGTACAACTAAAACTAATAAAATGTTACATGTCAATTATATCGCAATATTTTAAAAAGTACCAATATATGAGTAGAAATCTAGGAGTATGTGTGTAGACCTGTTATAGTGTAAATACCTTGGTATTATGCTTTTATTTGGTTTTCTTATAAGCATTCACAAAATCGAACATTTAGCAACTTTCTAGATTGGACCAGATTGGCAGTGTAAAACGTGCACTAAATCTGTAATTTCAACTGATATTTATAGAAAATAGATAACATTCATTCAAAAATATTAAACAGTTTTCTAAATCCATTTATTTGCTTTGAAATGTTGCCTATATGAAAACCATATGCTAGGGTAGAGGCTAGGAGTTTCAAGATTCCTCAGAGGTAAAATTATGGTTCATTGATGGATCTCTAGGACTATACTCTCCAATACAGTAACCACTTTTCCCATGTGGCTATTTAAATTTTAATTTTAATAAATTAAAATGGAATAAAATTAAAAATTCAGCTCCTCAGATGCACTAGTCACATTTCCAGTATTCAAAAGCCACGTATGACTAGTGACTACCATATTGGGAAGTGTATATATTGATCAGTTTCTTCATTGCAGAAAGTTATATTAATATGAAAGTACTATTCCAGAGTATAAGGAGTTAGGAGTTTGTGTAAAATAATTTAAAACACAGAGGTATCTATAGCATCTTCCATTAAATTGACCCTTATTATTTTTTGACCACCTTGTGGCATATGGAGTTCCAGGCCAGGGATCAGATTTGGTTTCACTAAATAAATATGAAACTCACACAAAGTCCTAATACATTTGTTTCTAAATTAAAATTCTACAAGATGTACATATTCCCTGTGTGCCACTTTAAAACACAATGACTAAAACCCGAACCTCACATTATTGAGTTTCAAACATTAGTTCAGATATATAGGTAATTAAATCACATGTAATAAAGGCACAGTGGTCTCCTATATGACCTGCTGAGAGAGATGACAGGGTCAGAGAAACTTGTGAAATATTAGTATGTATAACGTGAAAAAGAATCTGATTAAAAAGGAACTTTGCTGTGTATAGGAAGAAAAGGGGTTTTGTCTGCTATTATTTTATATTCCCAAATGATAAACTTGTCTTAATTACTCTCTTGCAAACCCCACAGATTTTTTTAATTGTCCTTTAATTTATCCTGGTATACATTGGGTTTCCTGGGGTCAAATTAAAAAATCCCTCAATTTCATATAAACTATGTGCTGTGGCTAGTATAGAACATGATAGTTTTTTGAAATTTGGATTTATTTCTTGCTAGTGTAAGTAGTACAAGTTGAAAGATCCTCAAAAACTAATACAAGTTCAAGCCATTGACAGTACTGTCTTATCTGAATTTGAGTTCCTTCTGTCATCCTTAACAGCATGTGGTCTGTCTAAATGACAACCATATTATCTTCACTTTATGATAAATAATGATATAATACCAGTATCCCCCTTTTCACTTTTTCTATCATATTTCTGAAATACGGAATATCTACTACTGGGAATTTATTTTAAAGACATGAGTCCTAGAATTCATAAGCTGTGACATATTCTCTTGTGAAATATATTTTAAATTGGAGGTCCCTAAAGCGAGGTATGCATACCCCAAGAAATACAAAAGATGAAGATAAGCAGGATGTTCATTTTTTATTTTAACTAAAAAGGAAGTACATTACATTTCACTAATATATAAGACTTAGATCATTACTGTCGCTGTCACCAGTCAAGTACCAGACACATCTCAAAGAAAAAGTGGAAGTTTAAAGCAGAGCAAGTTTGTGGCAATTGGCAATTCCAGTCTTATACTTACTCTTACCCCACTGTGATGTAATAACACATGCCCAATTGAGTATATTAATGAGCTACATTATTCATTTTAAAATAAACTACCACTTACTTAATGGAAAATGCAACACAATCGCAGATTGAAAGTAATAGAAGTACAGGAGAAGAAAATAAAACAGAGACTTGATACCTTCTCTTTTTGTAAAAACCCTCTGACAACTTCATTAAGAAGTAAAATATCATCAAGGTCATCAGACAGGACATATTTGTTGCATTGTTATTATTTTTATTAATAATACATTTTTTTAAAAATTGCAGAAATACCTTTTTGGATCCACTTCCTAGAGTAATGAAAATAAAACCAAAATTAAACTAATTAAACTAGGACCTAATTAAACATAAAAGACTTTGCACAGCAAAGGAAACCATAAACAAAACAAAAAGACAACCCGCAAAATGGAAGAAAATCTTTGCAAACAAAAAATTGACAAGGGATTAATCTCCAAAATATTTAAATGGTTTGAAGATCTAAATAGACATTTCTCCAGAGAAGACGTACAGATGGCCAAAAAGCACATGAAAAGATGGTCGACATCACTAGTTATTAGAGAAATGCAAAACTGCAATGAGGTATCACCTCATACCAGTCAGAATGGCCAGCATCAAAATGTCTACAAACAATAAATGTTAGAGAGGTTGTATAGAAAAGGAACCCTCCTACACAACTGTTAGGAATGTAAGCTGGTACAGCCACTATGGAGAACGGTATGGAGGTTTCTTCAAAAACTAAATATAGACTACTATATGATCCAGTAATCCCACTCCTGGGTATATATCTGGAGAAAACCATAATTCAAAGAGAAACATGCATCCCAATGTCCATTGCAGCACTATTTACAATAGCCAAAACATGGAACCAACCTAAATGTCCATCAACAGAGGACTGGATAAAGCAGATGTAATACATATATACAAAGGAATATTATTCAATCATAAAGAATGAAATAATGCCAATGGATTGATATAGAGATTACCATACTAAGTGAAGTAAATCAGACAAAGACAAATATCATAGGAAATAACTAATATGTGGAATCTAATAAAAATGATAGAAATGTACTTATTTATAAAAAAAGAAACAGACTCACATATTTTAAAACCAAATTTATGGTTACCAAGGTGGAAACATTGGGGGGGGGGCTGATAAATTAGGAGGTTGGGATTGACATATACATACTACTATATGTAAAATAAATAGGTAACAAGGACCTACTGTACAGCACAGGGAAATCTACTCAATACCGTATAATAACCTATATGGGAAAAGAATCTGAAAAACAATGTAGATAGATAGATAGGCAGATAGGTAGACAGATATATATTATAACTCATTAACTTTGCTGTCACCTGAAACTAACACAATTTTGTCATACTCCAAAATTTTTTTAAAAAGTACATTTTTAAAGTTTTTACATTACTTATGAATAACATGCATTAGTTGAAATCTTATTTTTAATCTTAGTCTCAACATTTAATTTCTATCCTGTGTACATATGTTAGTGTATGCATAAAGCTTATTATTCAACTTATGCATGCTAAAAGAGCATGCTTATTATTTATCTGGTGAAATGCATGAACAAAAGATTTCAGAAAACTGCCTTAAATTGAAAAAAAATAAAAAGGAAGTACAAACTTAAATTTCTTTTCACAATCAATCAGAAATTCTCTCAAAATACTCATTCACAATGTTCAATTTTTGCAATCCTCATTTTTCATTTTCTTATACACCAGATCTATGATCTACAAACCTGCTATTTACAGAACTTAAATACTGCTTCTCTTATATCATTAATTTAATTAAATAAAGCCCTAAAGGCAAGAGGCAGGACTGGCCAAATGGAATGAGGCAGAGGAATTCAACTTTTCTGTTTTTTAGTCTTCCTCAGTGGTGACATATATATAATTATTACATATATAGATATGATTAATATGTGTAATACATATATTCTAGTATAATTCCTACAAGTAATAATATTTTCCTGCCAGAGTAATCCTTACAAGTGTCAAAGAATTATTTGAGAGGAGCCATAAAGTGGTCTGCAGATAACAGAATTTAATTTTACCCAGGAAACTGAAGTGAAGCCATTATGATCTTTTATAGCAAATGAGGAGAGTTAATTATTACTCAAACAGCAACTTTTCTTATTGAGATTTCTGCCTATTTATTTTTATGCCATGTAGTGGTAAGGTTAGAGTGATATTACTTTACTGGCTGCTGTCAACTAGTGAAGGTCTAAGAAAAATAGTGGGAGATAGATGAAAAAATAGAAAAGGGAAAACTGTATCCTCCCCAAATTAGAATAACACAGTAGAAAGAGCATCAGACAGGCCTAGGGTTGATTCTTGGCTCCTCCAATTAATAGCTATGGTTTTTGATATCTAATATGGACATAAAAACATCTTCCCACTTTATGGTGTTGTAAGGATTAAATGATACAGAATTTGTAAAACAGCACACCACCTGGACATAATAAGCATTAAATAAGTGTAAGCAATTATCATTTAAATTATTTTAGAATATAAAAGACAAAGTAAGATGTTTTTAGTTATTAACATCAAATAGGGCAAATATCTTTTTAAGACTATCAGTATGATAAAGACCAGCAGTGGCCTCAAGGAGGAAAAAATAATCCACAAAGGAAAATTTCTCTTATTTTTGCAAGTAGCACATTTATATGCATGGTCATATTTTAACATATTACCCTTAACGTGATCTGTATAATCAGGTAGGTTAAAGCACTGAAAATCAAGAACTCCATATATAACTTTACTGGGCTACTTCCAACAACACAAGTGGTTCAGCAGATGTAATTACCACCAAGCCTTGCCAAGGATTTGAAATGTGCCCATTAATTCAGCAATTCCCAATCTCTCCATCAGTCAGTCATACTTAAAAAATATGCCTGTCACCATATAGGTGAAGGAATTTAAAATCCCATTGAATATTTAAATATATACATCAAACTTTTTCTTAAAAAAACATACTAGCTGAATCAAAATTTGTCTCAGAAGCAGATACAAAAAAAGATACTGAAAATAGTGGGCATTTCAGAACATTTATATATATAAATATATATACATATGTTTGCAAAACAACTGAATGTACTGAGGTTGAGTGAGATCTAAACAACTATGTGTAGTCTTGTCTCCTCTTTGGAAAGCAGAGAAAGATTGCTTTTTTCTTCTCTCTCTCTCTCTATACAGAGGAAACTGAGTTTGGCTAGCAGAGAGTGGGTATTAATGCTGGTGTTTCCTAAAAAAAATAACCATAAGAAAGAGTAACATATTTATTAAGATGAAATAAGCACTAAAATGAGAAGAATATTGGTAGAAAAATGGATTATAATTTAAATTTTGTTCATATCACTCTAAATTGAAAGCCAAATATAATAGATAGGAGAAGAAAGAAACCAGCAGATAATGTAAGAGTGCAAGATCCAGAGGAAAGGAGAATTTCAGCAGGAAATAAAACCATCATTTTCCTTAAATAAAGACAAAATCCACACTAGAGAGATAAGATTATACTTTTTATATTTTTATGGCTTTTAACTAAAGACAGAAATTCACAAAAAGCTATAAAACTGAGCAAAATATAATAAACTGAAATACAAGGCAGAGTTTAGGATAACAATGCAAAGAGAAAAAACATTTTGTTAAGCAGAGTCATTAGAGTGAATACACAAAATTCTATTTTAGATGGAAAAAAAGAGAAGACAGAGGAATACAGCTTTTTTTTTTTTAACTAGCCATACCTGTGCCATATTAAAGTTCCCAGGCTAGGGGTTGAATTAGAGCTGCAGCTGTGGCCTACACCACAGCCACAGCAACACCAGATCCAAGCCACATCTGCAAACTACACTGCAGCTTGTGGAGACACCAAATCCTTAATCCACTGAGGGAGGCTGGGGGATCAAACCCGCATCCTCATGGACACTGTGTTGGGTTCTTAACCCACTGAGCCACAACAGAAATTCCGAATCAACTTTTTAGAAGAGAAAAAGAAAAGAAAGAAGAAGGAAATGGAGTAGGAAAAGGGAAATGCATAATTATAGAATCAAAATAACAATAACAATTGTTATGCATTAACAATTATGGATTTGATGAGAAAGATTTACTAGGTCTGGGTTGGGTCCTTAATGCCTACAGCAACAGGCAATGAATCTTTCACTTGTATTATGAGGGGACTTAGTTATTGCTGATGGTATCAAAGAAGTACAAAAATGGACTTTATAACTATGCTACTAATTAAAACTACAATTAACAGTTACGGACCTCTACTAGAAAAATTGCAATACATATCTAATATCTGTCGGAATCATATTTACTTAACAATTACTATGTGCTAGGAAAATGTTCAAAGCACATTGAGAACCTGACATGTGTCAGAAACTATTCATCTCGTCCTCATAATAATCTTATATAGTAGGTACTATAATCAGTCACATTTTGTAGACAAAACTCAGGTTCAAAAAGAAAGAAATGAACCCAAACAGACTCCAGAATGCAAATACTAAACCACCATCATCAACCGTTGCTTATACAAGCATATTGATGTAAGCACTTTCAACTGAAGCTTTGATTATGTATGTGTACCCTGGTTCAACTCTGAGGAACAAAATGAAGCACTTAGTGAAGAGATCTGACAAAGTGGGAGTTTTAAAGATAGGCTTAATAGACCAGGCTGAGATCTACAGTGAGCAGACCCATGAGTCATGAAGTGGGAAAGTCTTTAAAGAAAACATCTCAATTACAAGCAGGCAGGAAAGTTGCCTTTGTATTTAGGTCCCTCTTTTCAAAGCAAGTCTTAAAAATATATAAATCATATGAGCTAACTCTGGGTAGTGTTTTCTCTGTCTTTTGAAAATGAGGGTGAGGCTGCAAAGCATCCAGAGGAGATGACAGAACATATAAGGCCTAATGCCACAACTGAAAAGAATAATTCACGTGGAAAAAGTAGCATTACTGCATCCAATATGATTATCAACACTTGTTTAATCTTCAAAAAAAATGCTAAAAGCCATGGGTTTAAACTAATGAAAATATACCTAATTCAAAATGCAATAAAAATGACATAAGGAGAGAGAACTTGCTAGATACATTTTTAACCTCAACTCCAAACCTCTAACTAGCAGGAATTATTTTTCAAGTGGTACACTAGAAAGCCATTGGAAATAAGACTATTTCTTGATGAAAAAAAGAGAACACGTCCTTTTAGTAGCTGCATTCTTTTGACACTATATGCTAAGTAACTATATCATAAAGTAACAAATTCAAGAAAATCATATCAAGGATGACAGAATGAAGTCAGACGTACATACAGATTTATGAGAGTGAAAAGCATGATTTCAACTCCCTGTGAACTGCATCTGAGATAAAGAAAAGTTCTGTTTTAAAACCGAGGGGAATGAGCCATTGTAGATTAAATTTTTAAAGAAAATAAATATGGATGAATGTAGTTAATATATGCCCTAAATTTTCAAGTGATCAAAAAGAAGCACTACTGATTTGCTATCCAAATGGCTCTTAACTGCACCACAGGCAGGATAGTAAAAAAAAAAAGTGTCTCATAGTTTGTCCTAATTGTACATTGTTCCTTGAATACATTTTTGATTAAATAAACATCGCATAAAACTTGTTAATACATTAGTAGTTTAGCTGTAGTTTTTTTACTACACATACTCATATCCACATTTATAATAGGCAGATGTCTCGAAAATATGATTATATACTTTGCACTAATAGCTGGATAATCCTTTAACAAGTTTTAGTTTCTCAGGAGCAGTACTATATAGTTGGGAGAAGTTTTAGAATCTTTCAGTTATGTTTCAATGTTCATTTTCAAAATTTGGCAAGATTTGGAAGACTGATCTTAAAAATAATATAATTTAATATGTTTAGAATTTTTCAATTAAAAGTTTAACATTTTATCATCGTTAAATTATTTAACTTAATCTTTTGAAGTATGTATGGTATGCTCAGAAAAGATGGAGTATAATTTAAGCGAATGAATATATTTTGCCTAAATATGTATTTTTAATATTCCAAATTACTAATAGGTTACATATTTTTTCACATACAAGCCCTGATTCAGTTGCATAATATAATTTACTATGATATTCTCTATTGTCCACAGGCTACTAAATCACAATCCATAGGAGTTCCTATGGTGGCACAGCAGAAGCAAATCTGACTAGGAACCATGAGATTGCAGGTTTGATCCCTGGCCTTGCTCAATGGGTTAAGGATCTGGCATTGCCATGAGCTGTGGTGCAGATCGCACATGCCACTCAGATCCTGCATTACTGTGGCTGTGACTGTGGCTGTGGCTGGCAGTTGTAGCTCCGATTCAACCCCTAGCCTGGAAACCTCCATATGCTGTGGTGCAGCCCTAAAAAAAGCAAAAAAAATAAAAAATAAAAAATCACAATACATAACCACCATTAAGCTCAGACTCATTCCTGTAAATACGAAAGGTTAAATATGCACTAGCACACCATACAGGCTCAGCATATTAGAGCTGGCAATGAAGCAAAAGTAGCAAAGTCTTATAGCCAAAAAGTGTTTGGTACTCTTGGCCAATTTACAGACTTTTGTTTTCCAAGGCTGATAATCTGGCATGATGAATACATTTGGGGAAAAAAAAAATCACCTATGCCGGACACTGAAAGCAGAGCCTGTATGTTAAATTTTAAAGCTAACGTTTTTTTGAAGTTTTATAAAAGTAATCGCAGCTTCAAAGTTATTAATCTTAAAAGTTTAAATTTGTCTATAATTTTTTTTGCATTAAGTTGTCAACAATAGTAACACAATTTTTCCCCAGGTCATAGAACAAAAAACAGAACAGATAGGATTCCTAAATAAAGAGTGGGATCAGCTGTTGATAGATATGTGTGGGCAATTAATCCTTACATATTCACACAAATTTCCTTAACTTTCACAAGCTAACACTTCACAAAACAAAGTAGTCTAGAAAAACTGGTTTCAAATTAAGGAGCCACAAGGGCAAGTTTTTTTTGTTTTGTTTTGTTTTGTTTTGTTTTGTTTTTAAAGCTAGAAATTGTGATCCCAAGCTCAATTAGCCAGCTTGATTCACGTATGTTTATGTCATGTGGTCTAGGTAGTTCAGACACATTTTGTAAAGTAACCTTGCAGAATTTAAATCGTTGTACAAACTGAGATGAGAAGGAATATATCTGGGTCTCACATACATAGCTGTGTAGGAGAGGAAGGATGATGTAAGACATTTGCTCAGTAGTAGCCTAAGAGAGAGAGAAGGACATGGAGATCTGGAACCTGGGATAAAAGGGAGCAGGTAGCACCATATATTTGTCCTTTCCCCCCTTCTCTGTCACTGACCAAAGGGATCTAATTTGCAGTCATTCAATTGAATTTAGCATCTGATATGCAGGTGACAAAGATGAAAGAGATACTACTACTTAAGCAGGGTTCTATTACAGAAAAGTTCAAGGAAATCTAGCTCTTGTACATGTCTTTGGCTTGACAATAAAATACTAAGTTGGCCTATTTTACATTTTTAAAAAGCTTATTGGAGTATAGTTGACTTACCATGTTGTATTAGTTTCAAGCATATAGCAAAATAATGTTATACATATACATATATCCATTCTTTTTTCCTATATAGACTATTACAGACTAGAGTAGATTTCTCTGTGCCATACAGTAGGTCTTTGTCACTTATCTATTTAAATACAGTAGAGTATATATATATTATTCCCATCCTCCTAATTTAGCCCCCACCCATGGCCTCCCCTATGGTAATTATAAGTTTGACTATTTTACATTTTATTTTAAAGGTTGTTCTTATTTATTTCATCTATTGCATCTATGTAATAATGTCTATAGATCATATGCTTCTGAAAGTTAAATTCATAAAAACCTACTGGTTATGTAATTATTGCTACAAATCAACAAATTTGTTGATCAAATGAAGTTATTTAGATTTCTGTTACTGATATACTGTAAATAATATGAAAAAATTAATTCTTATTCTGTCTTATTTTTACCAAGTAAAAAATTTAAATGTTTCCAAATATTGTTTTCTCACGTTTTCTTTCTTACGTTGTTTGTTTTCCAATTTGAAGCTTATTTTTAGTTTGGCAATAGACATAATATTTCACATTCTGTTATTTGATTGGAAAGAAAAATAAATAATATTTTGTATTTGAATATAGAATGTGTATAGCTTGCTTCAGATAAAAATAGGCCACTTACCACAAATGAAGCTTTCCACAGAAAAGAAAATCATGGACATAGAGAACAGACTTGTGGTTGCCAAGGGGGAGGGGGATGGAGTGGATGGAGGGAATTTGGGATTAATAGATGTAAACTATTGCCTTTGGAATGGATAAGCATTGAGTCACCTTTCTGTACAGTAGAAAATTGACAGAACACTGTAAACCAGCTATAATGAAAAAAAAGTCATTAGATAAAAAAATAGGCCACTTACTATCATAAAATATCATGGCCTGAAAAGATTTCATGGCTAGAGTGCTCAGTGGGAATATAACATCTAAAAATGTGTTAATCATTTGAAATGTGAACACCTGCACCTTCGTATTTTCTCTATAAAATATGGGCTACATTTTTACCATGTACCACCTTGATTCTCTTTTTAAAAAAATATTAACAGCTTGCTTCCTCATACCAATGCCCAGTTACAAATTCCAAATGTTTTGTCACATTTCTTGTGAGCAATGCCATCTGCCAAAGGCGGCATTTCATGGCTGTTTACCCTGACTCCCTCCAAGAATTCATCTGCCACTACCTAATGCTGCCTGAATAAAAGGATTAAGACTCTGATGCAACAGAGACTATTGATAATTTGGTGTAATTGGGAAGAAATGAAGATAAATGAGGTTGAGGATGGAGAGGCAATTAGTTGAGCCGCCTGTACAGCTGTGTTCTCTGCCTAGCTCCCCTGGCCTTTTCTTCAGTGAGGTATGTGCAAATTAACCATAATGACAAATACACACTTCCCAAAGTTCTTGTACTTTGTCAAACTTGAGAATTCACTTTTCACTTCTGATAACTGAGCTGGTTGTTTGGTAAAGTTGTTTTAACATGGTCTCCTAATGTGCTTATCACACAGAACTAGTGCACCTGCCATACTTGGGGAATAATGCCCCCCACCTCCTCCCAAATAGGCTTGCACTCCATTTTTTCTTTCAGTTCATGTCAGGCTACTATTTACAACCTGAGTACATTGAAGACCCAAAGCCTATTCTACCTTAATTGTTGTCCAGTATTTAGGACATTTTGGCAATGCTTTCAGTTTTATATGATTAGAAGCCAAGAGAACTCTTCTGTACATGAAAAGAAGCTTCTGTTTTCATCTTAGGAAAATAGTCTGCAAATAGCATTCATTCTGAGAGTTTTCAATGAAAAAGCATGGCTAGCTTTACAAACAAGCCCAAAGGGATCTAGCTATATAGATTGACAAAACCCATATTTTCAAGGATAAAATTTACATACTCATATTAAAATTGTTATTGTAATTATTATTATGCATCCTAAATGAAAATGGTAACTCAGTAAAAAGTTAACCACTAAAATGTTTAGGCACTAATTAGCTTAATTCTAAGATCCCTTTTTCTAAGCACAGAAATGGTTAAGCTGGGTATTTAGTTAAGGGTATTATTATAGGAACTAAATATTTTGAGGTCCAGTATTTCTGTTAGTAGTTTTCCTCTATTTGTTCTTGAAATTATTCTTATTATTCATTGTGTTGAATGAGAATCATATCACTGTGTGCCTCTTTGTTGTTACTCCTTGTGAGAAAATGATAAATCTATCCTAAAAAACTTAGAATATGTAACTATACTAATAAAGTGAGGGGTGATGGTTGTCTTTCCCAATTCTATGAAAAGGAATGTATAGACAAACACTTCCATTTTTTAATTTATTTCATTCACCTAAGAAACTAACCTAAAATTAGTTTTTTGAAACAAACATTATACAAATTACAAATGCTTATCAACTCAGATGATCATGTCCAGTAGGATATCTTTTAATGGCTATATCCTTATTTCTTGAATATCACCAAATTAACATTTTATTAATTTTATTTGAGCTATCTAATATGACAACCATTAGTCTATGTTCCTATTTAAGTTATTCAAATTACACCAACCACATTTCAAGTTCTATAGAGTCACACATGGCTAGTGTGGAAGATGTGTAAAAATATCTCCATTATCATAGAAAATTATATTTGTCATTGTTGGTCTATATTTCAGACTCAATTATTATTACAAACTATTGAGATTGAAATTTGGACAAGACTATAAATTTAAGAACAGATAAATCAAATACTGAGTCTCCAAATTACAAAGGGATTCAGAATTCCTTTAATTTCCTCAGTAGGAGGGGAAGAAGCTCCAGTTTAAATGGACTCAGTTAATAAACAATTAGAAACACATTATGATATGTTTACAAAGAACCATTGTCTTTTTAAGATTTTGAAAAACTTTGTCAAAGACTATTTTGCTACATCTGTGCCATTTTACCCACAACGTCCTTTAAGTGAATCTAGTAGCCAACACATGGAGTGTGACAATGACAAGATATCAAAAGAGTCTTAAGAGACTGACCTAAGAAAACATTTGTAAGTTTGATGTCAGAAAATGTTTTGCCTATGTTCTCTTCCAGTTTGATGGTGTCTTGTCTCATGTTTAAGTCTTTCAGCCATTCTGAGTTTATTTCTGTGCATGATGTGAGGGTGTGTTCCAGTTTCACTGATTTACGTGCAGCTGCCCAGTTTTCCCAGCACCACTTACTAAAAAGTCTTTCCCCATTTTATATTCTTGCCTCCTTTGTAGTAGATTAATTGACCATAGGTGTCTTGGTTTATTCCTGGGTTCTCTATTCTGTTCCATTTGTCTGTATGTCTGTTTTGGTACCAGTACCACATTGTCTTGATTACTGCAGCTTTGTAATATTGTCTTAAGTCTGGGACAATTATGCCTCCTGCTTGGTTTTTGTTCCTCAGGATTGCTTTGGCAATTCTGGGTCTCTTATGGTCTCCCAAGGCAACAGAAATATAAGCAAAAATAAATCAATGGGAATTAATCAAACTGACAAGCTTTTGCACAGAAAAGGAAACCATTAAGAAAAACAGACAACCTACAGAATGGGAGAAAATAGTTTCAAACAATGCAACTGAAAAGGGCTTAATCTCTAAAATATACAAACAACTTATACAACTCAACATCAAAAAAACCAACCACCCAATTGAAAAATGGGTAAAAGAACTGAAGAGACAGTTCTCCAAAGATATACAGAAGGTCAACAAGCACATGAAAAATTGCTCAACATCCCTAATTATTAGAGAAATTCAAATCAAAACTACAGTGATGTACCACTGGTCAGAAGAGCCATCGTTAACAGGTCAACAAATAACAAATGCTGGGGAGCATGTGGAGAAAAGGGTACCTTCCTCCACCATTGGTGGGAATGTAAATTGGTACAATCACTATGGAAAACAGCATGGAGGTACCTCAAAAAACTAGAGAACTACCATATGACTCAGCAATCTCACTCTTGGGCTTATATCTAGACAAAACTTTCCTTGAAAAAGATACATGCACCCATATGTTCATTGCAGCACTATTCACAATGGCCAAGACATGGAAACAACCTAAATGTCCATCGACGGATGAATGGATGAAGAAGATGTGATATATATACATATATATATATATATATGTATATATATGTATATATATATGTATATATATATACAATGGAATAATATTCTTAAAAAGGAACAAATTAATGCCATTTGCAGCAACATGGACAGAACTAGAAACTCTCATACTAAGTGAAGAAAGTCAGAAAGAGAAAGAAAATTCCATATGATATCACTTATATCTGGAATTTCATAGACAGCACAAATGAACCTTTCCACCAAAAAGAAACTCATGGATTTGGGGAATAGACTTGTGGTTGCTAAGGGGGAGCAGGAGGGAGTGGGAAAGACTGTAAGTTTGGGGTTAATAGATGCTAATTATTTCATTTGGAGCAGATAAACAATGAGATCCTGCTGTATAGCACAGGGAACTATATCTAGTCACTTGTGATGGAACATGATAGAGAATAATGTGAGAAAAAGAATATTTATATATATGTATGTATGACTAGGTCATTTTGCTGTACAGTAGAAGTTGATGGAACACTGAAAATCAACTATAATGGGAAAAAATCTTGTTAAAAACAGTCTTAGGTTATAATGAGATGATTGTGATATAAAAAAAATTTGCTATAATTTCTAGGAACTGCCTTGGAAATTAATACTCTGCTCCTCTGGTCTGAGACTATACATACATGCTTAAACTTATCACACTAGTTCACTAATCACACTATTTTAATATGTACATCATTATAATTCTAAAGAAAATAAGAGCAGATTAATATTTGCATCAAAAATTATTTTTCATTTAGATATTTCTTTCATAAAAATTTACTGCACAATTTCAGGTTTTCTACTTTCCAATACGAATGATGCTCTGTGTTTATAATATAAATCAGAGGCCAATATACAACATAAACAACTTCAATTTATAAGCAGTTTTTCTATAAGTGTTCTTATATAATTTCTGTATTTTAATTCATAAAGATCCCTAAATTGAGAACAATAACACTTAGTTTTACTGTTAAGTATTTCAATATTAATTATTATAATTGAAGTTATCAGCGAATGGATACTAAATGCTAGATTCATTGAATGTTAGTATTTTTCCAACCTCCAAACTGATGATATAACTCTCACTTAAAAGCTGGACATCCTCATTCTGCCTTCTATTGATTTTAGTTTTCCTTTATATGAAATAATGGAGTTAAGCTGGATGATCTCAAAGGAGCATTCCAGCTCTAGCTTTCTTTCATTCTGTAATTTATTTCTATAAATAAATAAAACATTTGGCATATAAATGTAAATGTATATGTAAATGTAAATGTATCCAGATTTCCCAGATTGTACAAAACTAGCTTGAAATACTTGTCATTTTCTTATGATGTAGAAATCTTATATTTTTATCAGTTTTCCAATAAGACAGGCCAAAATGCAACAGAGTAACTGATTTTTAATTTGTGCAATGTTGTTCCTAAACCAGAGAATATAAACACTGATAATCCAAAAGATTTCTAGTCACAATAGTTAATTATTCTTAATAAGTACAACACCTTAATGAGGGGGTACTGATTTATAGCAAATATGACTCTATTCTGCACTTTGGACCATTCAGCACTAAAAGATCAAAACCACTGTATATATACACCAATAAAAATTAATTCAAGGTAGAACAAGCTTGACACTGGGACCTTTACAGCCTTCTTTGCTGGTACAGCACTTAGATGTTTATGGTTTCTAAACTTCCAATCACATATTTATTGAGCACTGTGGATAGTAAAGCCCAATGAATTATGACTTACAAAGTTATCAAATGCAAGATTGTGGCTAGGTAGGGGCAAATGGTTTCTCTTTTGAGAGTATGTGAATGTGACTTCTAAATAAGAGTAAGAAAGGATGCCCTCTGGATGCACATGTACAAATGAACCAATGATGAATTTTGGCTCTAGCTAGGAGAGCAAAAAAAAAAAGAGAGCAGAGGGTTGCAACAAGTTTTTAGAGTTCTGGGGAATTATGTAGGGAACACAATTATCCCAATATTCTTCCTCTATAACACTTTTGGTGTCAAGGTTAATGAGCTGAAACTAGTTAAGTTATTATGACTAAGTGCCTTTAAAATTAATTACAAAGTCATTGCTAATATGAGGCATAGATTCTAACAGACAAGCTAATGTGCAATATAACTGATCCTAATTTAATTAGAAAGTATGACATATATACAATTAGGATCACTGATAACTGTAGTGTTAGAAAATAATTACATATTTTTTGCTTTATTTCATCCATTTAATATATGGCATATATTTCATCCATATAGCATACATGACATACTGAATTTTTGTCACTGTACCATATGAAGTTCAGTTACCATGCCACTAAAACAAAACAATTCAATGCTAATGAATACATATAAGAATTCGGCTTGTGAGGCCATTACTATTGTTTTGTTTTTTGTTTGTTTTATTTTTAGGGCCACACCCACAGCACATGGAAGTTTCCAGGCTAGGAGCTGAATCAGAATCAGAGCTGTGGCTTCTAGGCACAACCACAGCCACAGCAACAGCAACGTGGGATCCAGGCTGCATCTGCAACTTATATCACAGCTAATGGCAATGCCAGATCCTTAACCCACTGAGGGGGGGCTGGGGATAAAACCCGCATCCTCAGGGATACTAATTGGGTTCACTATTGCACAATGGGAACCTCAGTCCATTACTACTGTAATCTTTAATAAATTTTATTGAAAATATCTCATCCCCATTTATTTCTGTCAACAATAATTCTATCTTTACCAAATAGCTAGGTTGCACTAACTCCTCAGAGAAGACAATTGGGTCACGATAATTAGTAAATTAAAATATACTGACTAGTTTGGTAACTATCACATTGCCCATACCCTATTCTTTCATGTTAAACATAAGAAGTAACAAATTCTAATTTGTATTTATAGTAACAGTATATTTCAGCTGTAAGGAACTTTTAAAATGATCTTTTTTAGATGGGAGGAACAGATTCGCACAGAGAAAAATCACTTAGTGGCTGAACCATTAATTTACTGCTAAAACATCTTTCTGTTCATCAGTAAAAATATAAGTACAGAAGTGTATCTGCACCAGGATAAGGGCCCAAGATAGTGATCAAGCTGAAGTTGGGACCTATGATAGATTTCACAGGGGATATGAAGGTGATACCTCTCTCCTCTAGGAGACAAACACTCTCCATTTTTTTTTGTCTTTTTGCTATTTCTTTGGGCCGCTGCCACAGCATATGGAGGTTCCAAGGCTAGGAGTCGAATCGGAGCTGTAGGCCCCAGCCTTTGCCAGAGCCACAGCAACGCGGGATCCGAGCTACATCTGCAACCTACACCACAGCTCACGGCAACGCCAGATCGTTAACCCACTGAGCAAGGGCAGGGACCGAACCCACAACCTCATGGTTCCTAGTCGGACTCATTAACCACTGCGCCACGACGGGAACTGCTCCATTCTTAAAATAAGTAAATAGTCACCACCCACATATGTTTGGCAATTACAGTCTACAAAGTATATCCCACTTGATTTCCACAACATGAACTCGTAAGATAATGGACATAAAACTGCTCTGAGATTAAAATGTCTATAACCTGTATAACTAAAAAATATTATTGCAGTTACACAGAAGTGCTTGCTATCACTTTTCCTCCCACATACGTTTCCAAGAATTACCTTAAGAATTAAGGAAAAAGATGGTCACACAGCCTAATTCATTCAAATGAATTGTCTGTATATACTATCCAAGTTTATAAAATAGTCATCACATATACTAGGACTTTGTAATAAAAATACTCAGGATTTGTAAAGTACTTTTAGCGTTCAAAATCACTTTCAAAGCCATTATTTCATTTGATCATCACAACAGTTATATAAGTATCTCTAGGGAGGAGACTCTGTCTTATTTTCCTTAACATCAATGTCATGGAGTAGGCAATCAATAGATATTTATTTAATGAGTGCATGAATTAAAGGGAAAAAGAATAGATGGATTGTGTGACAATAAATAAAAGAAGTCTCATTTACTGTTTTTGTTTTTTGTTGGCTGCGTCCGTGGCATGTAAAAGTTCCCAGGCCAGGGACTGAACCCACACTTTAGCTATAACCAAAGTCACAGCAGTGACAACATCAGATCCTTAACCCACTGAGCCACCAAAGAATGCCAAGAAGCCTCATTTAAAATGGAGTAAGGAAGCCCACAAGTGGGAGCTTTCAGGCACCACCACTCAGACCCCAGCAAGGGAAAAGAATTTCTCCATGACCAGCAACAGCCCAGCCAAGGAGAAGCCAATACCATGCTCTTAGAAACAGCCCCTCCCAACTTACTCTTTGCATCTATAAAAGCAAGCCCCGCCCCTCTGTTCTTCAGACTTGCCTATGGTTCACCATAACTTGCTTGTCGCAAATTGAAATTTTCTGCTCTTCCTAAGTAAACTCACTTTACTAGTAGAGAACATGTACTTTTGTTTTTTAAGGTCAACAATTGCATGGATATGTAAATGAGTAAAAAAAAAAATGCCAATGTATCTTTAATCTCTCCAATTACATATATGTACTGATGTTTTAGATGGTTAAGTATACAATATTGCCCTTATTCTCCTTTAGTATTATAGCTCGAGGGCGCTTTCCTTTCTGACATATTACATTCTTATCTTTAGGAATATCCTAATTCAGTATAATTTGCATAACTGAATTCAAGTCAGAAGTAACGAGTTTCTCTGAGTGCTTCCATAAATAGGTGAAGAATATAGACAGGCCTAGCTATACTTTTTCCTTTTTTGTCTTTTGCTTATTTTACTGACCATTCTAACCTGGTATTCCTGGATTTTATTTTATTTGAGCCTATTTTATAATCATATTATTACTTTTTACAAATATCCAATGATTCCATTTCAACCATCACTAGGACTTTCATTTTGGTTTAGCTTATGTTGTTCCAAATCTGTCTAATTTCTCCTTTTGTCATTTTTGGGCCATGCCCATGGCATATGGAAGTTCCCAGCTAGGGATGAATCAGAGCTACAGCTGCCAGCCTATGCTACAGACACAGCAGCATGGGATCTGAGCCGCATCTGTGACCTACACTGCAGTTCATGGCAATGCTGGATCTTTAACCCACTGAGCAAGTCCAGGGATCAAACCTGCATCCTCATAGATATTAGTCGGGTTTGTTACTACTGAGCCACAAGGGGAACTCCCAAATCTGTCTAGCTTTATAGCCTCTGGCCAACACCCACCACTCCCCTCTTCCATTTACTTTGACACATGCTATCCAAACTATCACCAACAGGTCAAAATATATTAACATTCCTAGAGGAAAATAGGCAGAACATGCTTTAACATAAATTGCAGCAATATCTTGTTTGATCCACTTCCTAGAATAATGACACTAAAAACAAAAATAAACCAATAGGACCTAATTAAACTCCAAAGCTTTTGGAAAGCAAAGGAAATCATAAAAAACACACAAAAAAATGAAAGGACAACCCACAGAATGGGAGAAAATCTTTGCAAATGATGCCACTTACAAGGGCTTGACCTCTAAAATATACAAACAACACATACAACTCAACAACAACAAAAATAACCCAATCGACAAATGGGCAGAAGATCTAAATAGACATTTTTGAAAGAAGACATGGATGGCCAGTAGGCACATGAAAAGATGCTCAACATCACTAATTATTAGAGAAATGCAAATCAAAACTACAATGAGGTACCACCTCACACCAGTCAGAATGGCCATCATTAACAAATTACAAATTAACAAATAATAAATTACAAATGCTGGAGAGGGTGTGGAGAAAAGGGAATCCTCTTTCACTGTTGGTGGGAATGTAAATTAGTACAACCACAGTGAAAACCAGTTTTCCTCAGAAAACTAAATATAGAATTACCATACAACCCAGATTCCACTCTTGGGCATATATCTGGACAAAACTTTCCTTGAAAAAGATACATGCACTTCTATGTTCAGAGCAACACTATTCACAATAGCCAAGACATGGAAACAACCTAAATGTCCACTGATAGGTTAAAGTATTAAGAAGATGTGGTACATATATAAAATGGAATACTACTCAGTCATAAAAAAGAACAAAATATTACCACTTGCAGCAACTTGGATGCAACAGAGATTCTCATGTTAATTGAAGTAAGTCAGAAAGAGAAAGACAAATGCCATATGATAACACTTACATGTGGAATCTAAAATATGGCACAAATGAGTCTATCTAAAAAATAGAAACAGACTCACATACATAGAGAACAGACTTTTTTGGTTGCCAAGAGGGAGAACGGAAGGAGTGGGACGGACTGGGAGTTTGGTGTTAACAGATGCAAACTATTACATTTAGAATGAATAAGCAATGAGGTCCTGCACTATAGCACAGGGAACTATACCCAATCTCTTGGGATAGAACATGATGGAAGATAATACAGCAAAATAATGCATATATTGTGTGAGTATTTATACATACATATATATATAAAACTGGGTCACTATGCTATATAGCATAAATTGGCACAACATTGTAAATCAACTATACTTTAATAAAAAGAAAAAATATATTAAAATATAATGCTCTCAGTGGTTAGAATTTTCTCCAAATTCTCTATGATCACCATTTTGTTACCTTCCATGTCTAATATCTAAATTTCCCTGTGCTAATGCTCCCATCGCTAAAACAAGCTTATCTTTTAAGCTGGAAGTGGTTCAAAACAATCCATTGATACATACTCTCTGATGACTTTGGTTGCAGTAGTAAATCACAGCAACAAATTCTACATTTTCCTTTGAAGTTTCTAAGTTGAAACTTATTACATAATTGTTCATTATAACAATTTTACCTTTGAGTACACTTTTCTGTAGCTTATTTAGAAGGCAAAATAATATTATAAAATTTCCACTGATGTATTTATTTTGGACTTTCCATGAAAATGCAATTTTTTGTTTCTAGTGCCAAAGGATCTTTGTCAATAATTAAGACAGCTAGAATTACAATATGTTATACAGTGTAGTAATTCATAGGACTGTCCGTATAATGTATAGAATACAATGCACACTACATAACCAGCATTCAGTAAACATTTATTGAGTACTTACTTTATGTTAGGAACATCTGTTAAAGTTTATATAATTGATCTATATTTTATGTATTCATCATACAAACTCTATATTAACATGCTATTCTAGGCTAATAAATATAAACAGGAAAACTAGGCAATCACCATGCTGCTGCATAAGTGTAAGGAATTTTCTATTATTTCATAATTAAGCTGCTAGAATTCCTACAGCTAATTTGTACTTTTGAACTCAAGTAGGCCATTTTATTAGCCTTTATAGCTAACTGATTACATGTACAAATAACAAAGAAGTTTAAATTGCTACAGGAATGGAATACTACTCAGCCATAAAAAAGAATGACATGATGCCATTTGCAGCAACATGGATGGAACTAGAGAATCTCATACTGAGTGAAATGAGCCAGAAAGACAAAGACAAATACCATATGATATCACTTATAACTGGAATCTAATATCCAGCACAAATGAACATCTCCTCAGAAAAGAAAATCATGGACTTGGAGAAGAGACTTGTGGCTGCCTGATGGGAAGGGGAGGGAGTGGGAGGGATCGGGAGCTTGGGGTTATCAGACACAACTTAGAATAGATTTACAAGGAGATCCTGCTGAGTAGCATTGAGAACTTTGTCTAGATACTCATGTTGCAACAGAAGAAATGGTGGGGAAAAAATGTAATTGTAATGTATACATGTAAGGATAACCTGACCCCCTTGCTGTACAGTGGGAAAATAAAAAAAAAATATTTAAAAAAAAATAAATAAATAAAATAAAAATGCTTAAAATGGTAAAAAAAATAAAATAAAAAAATAAATTGCTACAGGAGAGCTAAAGTGCACATGCCTTTTTTTAATCTTAAGAAACAAAGATTTTATAATTCTTGCTTTGTCATGATACTATCTTTGATTTCTTCTGCAAGGAAAGAATAGAGAACCCAATGGTAACCTTATGTTTCATGGAAAAAATGCTAGTTATCACAGCAAATAAAATGCTCTGTTCACCACTGCTTTGCAATGTAAGCTGAGATATGAGCCAGTAGTTTGGGGAAATTTCCATTCTAATTACATTATGTTCTTATCCATTACGAAGTCACCAAAATCTATTAACGTATATATTAATGAACCATATCAGTTCTTGATTTAATTTCTTCACAGTGAGTTATTTTGCCATGGAAGAATGTTGGCTTTGGCATTAAAAATAAGGTATTTGACTGTATACTATTTGTTTGAATTTAATCAAATATTTGAGCATTTGGGGGCTTAGGTTTCTTCATCTACCAAAATGGATAATGACAATACCTGCTGTGCTTACTTTAAGGGATATTTGTGATAACCAAAGGAAATAAATAGGTTTGAAAATTGCTTTGTATACTAAATTGTTAAACTTGAGCTTCCAAGGAAATGATCCACAGTATCTTCTCCTCTTTTGCCAAGTCTTGGAGCTACTAAGAAGAATGAAAATACATGAATTAGAAAGGAATGCAATAACACCTCAAGTGATGAGTATATACTATTAAGTATATCATAATTAAAATCTCCAAGAAAGGGTCCAAGCATTGGTACTATCATAAATGGCAATAACACATGTGTTTTGAAGAGCACATGAAACCTATCAATAACACAACTAATTTCTTTACAAGTCTTTCTGTGGCTCCCAGAGTCCATTAGTATTAAATGTAAAAGCATCTAATATCTACAAACAGTACTAAATCTTCAGTAACCAGAATGATTTGTAACAGCAGCATTTACTGACAATGAAGAACATCATGTACAGAACAGCTGCCGCTTTCATTCTGTCCACTCTCTAAATTCATTTAAATGTAAAATTGTTCTCTAAAAGATGCTATTAATTATTTTGTGTAATCATACTAACATATAATACATGCTTCAATGATATGACCTCTGTCACTTAATCAAACTTCTCTATCTAGTCTTTGCAATAACATTCAAAGATCATTACCAGGAACAAAACAACAAATCAAAAACCCTTGTTTCCTAAAATTAAAAACAAGGAATATGCCCTTTCCTTCACCCACTACAATATATTGAAAATAACACTAAAACATTCGGATTGGAAGTTTTTATTAGATCTTATTTTCCTCCTTTTAAAAATCAATTTCTTTGTTTCTTGAACATATCTCCTGTCAATAAAATGAAAAATGATATAGATTTAAGAGGATGGTGGTCTCAGTGTAGCATCTCTCAAATTATTATTCCAGTATCATCTGTTACAAAGTAAGACCAATTCCCACATCTAATTACAAACAGGATTTCAGAGTCATTAAACAAAATACATTTCCATTAGTGCTGCTGTAAGAAGATAGGGGGAAAAATGAAGATTAGTTCATGCTGCACCTCTGTTTTTCAAGCTTTGAAGATTTAGACCTCTGTACTCAGAGACCATAAATTTGTATAAATCAGCAAGGTGATACACATGTGAAAATGCTTCATTCTAAATAGTTTAACTCTGTTACTTGCATTTTTATCCATTAGTTTTTTGCATTGCATTTAGTTCTTGTAGTAAATATAGCAAGAAACTTAAAGGTTTCTTCCTTATTACTTGACAAGTGTCTGGAGGTATTTCCTTGTGCTCTACAAAGATATTTTCCTTATACATCAAAGTAATTTTGGTACAAATCTTACATATGAAAATAGATTACTCAAAAGTAGGTAATTTTGATTCAATGAGACAACGTTATTTTTTCTGCTATTAAAACACAGTGCCAGTTTATAAAAATGCAAGGAAGGTTACAGACTAGATAAATCAAGTAAAGTAGATCATGCAATATGCCCAAATGGCTGAAATACAAACTAAAAGTTATATATTTTCCTTCAATGACTGCACACCGTTCCCATTAATGGTAATGCATCCAGGGAAAACTACACCCTGAAGCGATGCTGAATAACCAAAGTACACAATCTATTGCACTTTATTTAGTTACAACTTTTCTTACAGAAAGTCTGTTCAGGTAGTCTAGAGAGAGCTTTAAAGAGTTGCTCTTCATAGTATGTTAATACAGCTCAAGGAAATCAGAATGCTTCTAAACTGCAGGAGATAAATATAACTGACTTGGTCTGACAAGAAAAGGAGATAGAAGTCTTCTCACTTGAGTTTTAACTCTTTCAAGAACAATGACAAACCCAATTTTTCTTCCGGCATATATTAATCCTTTTATCATTTTATTGACAGCAGTGGGGTTTGAACCAGAGCCACTCTCTTTATCATAAGCTGTTGAGATTTATTAAACAGCAATTCATTATTATCTAATATGTATGAATGTGATACATTCTAGTTACACTAAAATTCTAGAAAAGAATTCTAGAAAACAGAATAACATGTGTTCTATAAATTACTCATATTCATTATTTCAAGTGGTAATAACATAAAAGGTTTATAATTTTCTACCAAAGTAGGGTGCAATTTTAAACTGGACCAACTCATTAGCAATTCAACTTCTACAACCTATCTGGACAGACTTTTCCAAAATATAAATGAGGCTGAAAATCTTATTTTTCAACTTTATTATTATTATTACTTCTGGTTAGCTATTTATGTGATTTTTCCTTCAATGATTACAAATTATCAGCTAATATGGAATAGATTTTTATTAAGAGTTTCTGGCACAGAGACAAATGAAACACTTATAAATGCAACTTACAGAGAAAAATCCAGATATAACATTAGCATAGAAAGCCCACTAGGCTCACTAGGCTGAAAACATAAAATCTTGTCTCTGTTATCATTGATCTTCTCCTATGTTAAACTCTATAACCTTAAGGAAGGCACTGGATTTTTTGTGCCTTTTATATGATAAGAGGAAGATTACTGGAAGAGTACTGGCTTCTTACTTGCCTCACAGGAGTAATACAAGGCCATGAGGAGGTAAAGAACTATATTTTTGCAATATAGTACTACAGAGATGGCAGCACTGTGTATTTAATAGAATTATTTAAAATGCTTATATGTATAGTATCTATATATTCATATTTATATTGGTATATTGGTAAAACTTTCCATGTTTATAAATGGTATGCTAGTGTGGTTAAAGCACTAACACAAAGTATTTCCTCCTGTTTGTTGAAAGGAAAATGGTTTTAAAAAATATTTTGTCCATGGGATAAATGTGTAAAAATAATACCTACCTTAACAATCCCAAAACACTCCTGGGAAACATGCACAGCACTCATAAAAATGAAAAACAGTCTTTCTTTGTTCTTGTCATCTTTAACACTAAAATAACAGCCTAAACATTTTGCTATTTTAGAATAAAAGACCTACCTCTTTTGCCTTTTGAAGCGCTTGAAAATTTAAAAGAGAAAAACTCAAAAATGCTGACCACATAATAGCTGACTATTCATGGTGGGTGTAGACATGAAAGGTTACAATATGGATCTGTGCCTACGCATTTCTTTTTAACTTGAGCAGCATCCTCCTGCTTCTGCTAACTCGGCAATCATACAGCTGACAGATTTCTGGGTTTTCTAAATAATGCATGGGCTTTTCTTTTAACATGTCAGTGCAAAAGTATCAATTCTGCCCCAGTGTCGTTCGTGATGCTGATTTGACTTGACAGCATTCCATTAAACCAATGAGTTTTTCCCCTCCTGATGGTTCCTTAAATATTCCTCTGAGTGATATATTTGTGGTTTTTTAAAACAGATTGTGAAGGATGTTTGCATTTATGAGAAAACTTCATGGCAGGAGGAGTTGGTGGAAAAAAGGTATAACAACAATAAAATTTTATAACAGGATACTTCTCCCCATTCTCTGGATTCCTCAAACATCACCACTCCTACCCCCTCCAAAAAAGGTCCACATTCAAAACATTTGAACTTCATAAGGAAATACCACTGAAATATTTAGTACTGTTTGATATCTCTCCAGGGAAAGCAAAAAAGCACATTTATTAAATCATGCATGTTAACTTCAGAGCCTATACAAGGAAAACAAATGCTTTGTTCCTTGGTCAGTCCTTTGAGGGAGCATGTTCAGTCTCAAGTACAAAGCATTGATGTTCCATTGATTATGTCCCAAAAGGATAAAGCAGGCTAAAATCCAGAAAGTTTGTCTATAGCAGAAATTAACAGAACATTGTATATCAATTATAATAAAAAAATCTTAAAAAAACATACCTATAAAACCATCTTGTTTAGGTTTAAAATCATAAATGTGTCAATGGAATAGAAATAGAAGCAAGATGTCAAAAATATATTCAGGTTGTTACATGAACCAAGTAAAACGAATGTGATTTTTGCCCTGAAATTATTTTTTCTTTTATATCACACTATCTTGAATGTCAATGATATATGGGTCTCTTTTGAAAGGAAAAGTGTTTAGATACCAAATGTTAAATTTTCTTTTATAATGATAATAAACATAAAAATAATAAATAAAAGCTAGAAAGTTTGAAGGGAAGGGCATTTTTACTTTATTTTTACAATGAGGTATATATTTTTCATAGAAGTTGCTGGCCCATAAAATGCAAACCTTGAGCATCTGGAGAAAAAACTTTTGTCTATTGGTTAAAAATGATTTCGATGCAAATAAGTCCTGAGGGCTTCTAGAGGTTGCTTTTGCAAATTTCTGCAAATCATTTAAGATAAACATTAGGATTTTATAATGATCACCTAGAGGTGGTGTCTGTAGCCATTAGTAACCCAGATAGAGATGCTTGACAATTTGATTTATATAGAAAAGGAAACAGGGTCTGGGAATGCATTAAGTAAAGTAGACGGTGGGCTCAATTTGCATGTAGAGAATAATACTTGTGAAATGACTTTCATTCTTCGGCAAGAAAGAGAAGTAAGGCATTTTCAAATTTAGAAATTTTAAAATTTAGATATACTTTTTCTTAGGAATGTTATGGGTTTAGAAAAGAATGAGGTAAAATGTGAAAGTGTCAGACTAAGTGTTTGGGCCCTTAGCCTTCAGTTCTCTCTTCTAGTTGCATACAATTCTCTATCTCTGAGGCTTTTCCCAGGGAACCCCCTCCTCTCACAGAACTGGCTCTCAAACTTTCATTCACACTAAGATGTAAACAACTGATAAGTGTGCAAATTATGATACCCTGAGGAGTTTTGAAATGAACTTTATACTTTGCATTAAACAGGTACTAGGAGAGTTGACAATGGTAGAAACAGTTCTGTTATTTCCCAGAGTAAAAAAAATCGTCTTACAGAAGAGGCCAGCTCTGATGAAGTGTCTTATATTACTTGATTAACTGAACCCAATTTTACTAGAGGAAAAATGCTCTATGAGAATCCATGCCCAATCAACTTCTCTCCATAAGTCAGAAAACAAAACTCTCGCACATGATTGAAATAAATACTTCCTAGTGTGGGTGCCTATGTTAAGTTTCTACACTGAGTTTCTACCCTAAGAGCCAGTAGCCTTAATTGAGATTTCTGGAAAGTTTCTCCAACTATATTCTTCTTTTATTCTTGGAGACATATCATTTCACTGTGTGTACTAAGATTTGCATTTTGTTTTATTTTGTTTTTCCTCAGCTTTATATGTTACTGTTTAATTATTTATTAGGAATTTTAAGCAGAAATATATTGAGCATTTTAATAACTACTTATAATGTGTGTAAGCCTTATCCTTTTATCATTAAAATGATACATGTGCTTACATACTGATAAAAATATATGGGTGTGATTTTTGTGTAATAATTCCCTTGAAAGGGCTCTTATTAACTGTTTTAGGGTTTAAGATTCAGGCCTAACTCTCTATGGTAAGCTAGCAGAGAAAGAAAAAGTCCTAAGAGGATACAATAACACCTTTGAGCTCATACCTCAATCCATAAACAAAGTATCGTAAGACATTTCAGCTAGTGTCAAACTCCCCAATATATGTATTCTTCTCACTTTATGCTCATGTTCCTGCTATTTCAGCAGGAAAGTCTTGCACAACCCTCCCTGCCTCCCAACCCAAAGTCAAATAGGCTTGCCTTTATCCTTGCTAGTAATACTCTTCTCACTCCTTTTGTAACTGACCAGGGCCCTGTGGGGCTCCTGGGCACAAAAGCCTTTCTCTGTCCCCCATTTCTATTTTTTAGGAAATGGGCCTCATTTAGCCTCCATGGCCTTCCCTGAGTTATAAAGGGCTTATAAGGGGCAGGTTCAGACAGTTGCTGATCAGGGAAGGAAGTGGATCCAAAGACAAAGGAGACCCGGAAATAAACCCTGACACCTAGGGTCAATTAATCTTTGACAAGGGAGGCAAGAACATCAAATGGGAACAAGAAAGTCTATTCAGCAAGCATTGCTGGGAAACCTGGACAGCTGCATGCAAAGCAATGAAACTAGAACACACCCTCACACCATGCACAAAAATAAACTCCAAATGGCTGAAAGACTTAAATATATGACAGGACACCATCAAACTCCTAGAAGAAAACATAGGCAAAACACTCTCTGACATCAACATCATGAATATTTTCTCAGGTCAGTCTCCCAAAGCAATAGAAATCAGAGCAAAAATAAACCCATGGGACCTAATTGAACTGAAAAGCTTTTGCACAGCAAAGGAAACCCAAAAGAAAACAAAAAGACAACTTTCAGAATGGGAGAAAACAGTTTCAAATGATGCAACCGACAAGGGCTTAATCTCTAGAATATATAAACAACTTATACAACCCAACAGCAAAAAAGCCAATCAACCAATGGAAAAATGGGCAAAAGACCTGAAGAGACTGCTCTCCGAGGAAGATATACAGGTGGCCAGCAAACACATGAAAAAATGCTCAACATCGCTGATTATAAGAGAAATGCAAATCAAAACTACCATGAGACACCACCTTATACCAGTCAGAATGTCCCTCATTAATAAATCCACAAATAACAAGTGCTGGAGGGGCTGTGGAGAAAAGGGAACCCTCCTGCACTGCTGGTGGGAATGTAAACTGGTACAGCCACTATGGAGAACAGTTTGGAGATACCTTAGAAATCTATACATAGAACTTCCATATGACCCCGCAATCCCAGTCTTGGGCATATATCCAGAGGACAAAACTCTACTTAAAAGAGATACATGCACCAACATGTTCATTGCCGCCCTATTCGCAATAGCCAGGACATGGGAACAACCTAAATGTCCATCAACAGATGATTGGATTCAGAAGAGGTGGTATATATACACAATGGAATACTACTCAGCCATAAAAAGGAATGACATAATGCCATTTGCAGCAACATGGATGGAACTAGAGAATCTCATACTGAGTGAAATGAGCCAGAAAGACAAAGACAAATACCATATGATATCACTTATAACTGGAATCTAATATCCAGCACAAATGAACATCTCCTCAGAAAAGAAAATCATGGACTTGGAGAAGAGACTTGTGGCTGCCTGATGGGAGGGGGAGGGAGTGGGAGGGATCGGGAGCTTGGGGTTATCAGACACAATTTAGAATAGATTTACAAGGAGATCCTGCTGAGTAGCATTGAGAACTTTGTCTAGATACTCATGTTGCAACAGAAGAAAGGGTGGGGGAAAAAATGTAATTGTAATGTATACATGTAAGGATAACTTGATCCCCTTGCTGTACAGTGGGAAAATAAAACAAAAAAACAAAAAACAAAAAAAAAACAAAGACAAAGGAGGAACAGTCAAGCAACAATAGCACAGCCTTGGAGCAAGATCCTGGTTCCCTCTCAAGGGATACACATGATGACACAGGCATCTTACACACCTAAGAGAAAAGTTATATTCCTTATGCATCTTTTATTTTATTTTGTCTTTTTTTTCCTTTTTCTTTCTTGCTTTTTAGGGCCACACCAACAGCATACAGAAGCTTCCAGGCTAGGGCTGAATCAGAGCTGCAGCTACCAGCCTCCACCATAGCCACAGCAATGCCAGATCTAAGGCATGTCTGAAACCAACACCACAGCTCACCATAATACTGGATCCTTAACCCACTGAGTGAAGCCAAGGATTGAACCCACATCCTCATGGATACTAGTTGGGTTTGTTACCGCTAAGCCATGACAGGAACTCCCACCTTACGCTTTTAGAGATGAATACTTTAAAATTGAATAACTTGGAGCCTTTCCTTTGTTTCTCCTGCATTTGATTTTACCCTAAACACAATCACCTGTAAGGTAAAGATTTGGTACCCTGAGCACAATTGACTGTGGGTTAAAGATTATTAGCACATGATGTTTTTCAGGAACTTTCCCAGTTCGTTTTAATTTCTGATCAATATTCCCTCTTACCAAGTACTGTTATTCTAGGCAATAACCCAGAAGACCACCACCAGGATCAGGCCGAAATCTCCTGATGCCAGCTTGGATGACTAAGACTCCTCTAAAGAAAGAAGAATGTGTGTTTGCCCCAACCCTGATTCCTACCTGAAACCCCATTTTTCTCCTTTTAGACTATAAAACTCCCTGAAATTCTTCCCCAAAGCAGAGCACAATCTTTGAGGAATTAGCCTGCTGTGGCCTGCTCTTGGAAAAGCAATACAAGCTATTTTTTTTTCTCCTTCACCCAAAACTCTGTCTCAGCATTTCTATTTGGCACCAGTGGACAGAGCCCAAGTTTTGGCAACACTTTGAATAACTTTTTTCCCCTCCAAACAGCTTACCTCCACCCATGACCAGTAGCCAAAGGTTAGAATGCAAGGCTAATTCTAGGAGGATTTTATCTGCAAAAGTATTTGTTTTGATGACAATACTGCTATAATGATCCCTTTGTGGTGTGATTTATTTCAGTTTATATTTATATTTATATACTATAAACTTTAGAAAAGTCAGAGGTCAATTCCCCTCTCCCTACATCAACCAAGCTATCATATTTCACTTCTTAAATTCTCTTTAAAGTCACAACCTTTGCTCCTCTTAACATTCTTGGAGGCACTGGAGTTTCTGCAACTCAGCAGGATCACCTTGCCTCTAAAAGGAGGAATTATAATGTTGGAACACCATGAAATTTACACAACAAAGACCATAGAGTGAAGGGAATCTGGTAAATGTGTGATCTATTGAAACCTAATTTTTTAATACCAATCTGTGGATCTATAATGACACATTTACACTAGGAACGTAAAATGTTACAAGCCATTTTGCAAAACAGCTTGGGATTTCTTTAAAATGTTAAAGTTCCCATTCAACTCAGCAATTCCTCTTCTAGGTATAGATGGAAGAGAAATGAAAACATATGTCCGTCTAAAAGCTTGCACATGAACATTGACGGCAGCATTATTTATAACAGGCAAAAAGTGGAAACAACCCAAATGTCCCTTGACACGAACTGTGAAACATAATGTATAATATTTATATGATGGAATATTATTCAAGCATTAAAAAAAATGAAGTACTAATAAATGCTGCAGTATAGATGAACTTTAAAAACACTATAGGTTGGTGGATACAAACTATAACATTTGGAATGGATGGGCAATGGGGGCCTACTGTACAGCACAGGGAACTGGGTGCGATGGGTCATTTTGCTATACAACAGAAATTGAAGAAATGTTAATCAACTATAATTTTAAAAAAGTAAAAAAATACTATCTCACGTTTTAAAAATCAGACCTATGATATCACATATTGTATGACTCCATTGATATGAAATATAAAAAATAGGCAAATTCTAGAGATAATATAATGCATTAGTATGTTGTTGGTTACCAGGGGCTGGGGAGGGGGAGAAATGGGATTGACTTTTAATGGGCATGGGGTTTCTTTTAAGAGTGATAAAAATTTCTGGAATTAGGTAATGGTGATAGTTGCACAAATCTAGACATACTAATACAACAGAATTGTACACTTTAAAATGGTGAATTTTGTGGTATGTGAGTTATACTTTAATAAAACTAATTAAAAATTCACTTTGTTACAAGGATGGAACTTGATGCTATTATGCTAAATAAAATAAGTCAAAGAAAGACAAATACTTTATGATTTCACTTATATATGGACCATAAAAAAGAGCTCTTAGATACAGAGAACAGATAGGTGGTTGCCAGAGGTGGGGTGGGGGATGGGCAAAAAAGGTGAAGGGACTCAAAAGATAAACTTCCAGTTATAAAAAAAACAAAGTCATGGGGATGTAATGTACAGTATGGTGACTATAGTTAATACTCTTTTGCTTGTTTGAAAATTGCTAGAGTATTCAAAGTTCTCACCACAAGAAAAAAATTATAAGTATGTATGATGACAGATGTTAACTAGATTTATGGTGGTAATCATTTACAATATATATGAATATCAAATAATTATGTTTACACCTGAAACTAATATAATGTTATATGTCAACTGTATCTCAATTTAACAAAGGTTAAATAATTTTGTTTTCTAGTTTCAAAGTGCAGAAAAAGTATAAGTGGTTGGTAGACTAATCTGAGCCACAAAATGATAGAAACTTTCTGAACAACCTCTTTCAAAATTATTTCTGTATTATAAAAGCTTCTTTTGGAAAACAAAAAAATTCATTTTGGATGCTAAAAAACTTTTGAACTTCCCAATAAGTACATAATTATTTATATCACTTAGGTGCAAATACATGCATTAGGTTCACTGCATACACTGGTCATATTCACATTGCAGTGCTGATGATATCCATGTACCATAGAACCATAAAGAATATGCATAATAAACTGCTCTTTATAAAAGAAATAGGATCATGACAGTTCATAATAACTATTATTTTAATTTTTAGTTACACATATACTCTTCAAAACAAGTTATATTTGTATTTTGCTCCCTAACTATAAAGGCAGCAAGTGGCAATTTTATCAAATAGAAATACGACTTTGGTGATACACATATACTCTTACAAGGGAGATATCTGCTGTAAAGCAGCTTGAAATCTGGCATTGTAATAGGAAAATCATTAATCAAATTTCTGTCAAACTCCAATTAATTCACAAATGAATTTCTTTAAAATGATAAAATATACTAATAGTTGGCTATTGTAAACTCTATGAACACAATTATCTCAATTATCTCAACATATATAACAAATTATTTACAGTTATTTCTCCAAAGGTTTTAGAAAAAGGAATTAAAATTATATTTTTGGTCTAGTTTAAGAACTATTGCTTACATTTTCCTTTTCTGTTATTTTTCATCTGTTTGCATTTAATCTGTAAGAAAAACATGTGTTTTCTAGAAGATACTGCAAATCGATTTGTAAATACCTTGAAGAGAACAGTACGCTAGGTAACACCCAGCATGGCTTCCTAAATATCAAGTCTTGTCAGAGCAATCTAATCCCCTTCTGTGACAGAATGACAGTCTGAGAGTCAGAGGGGAAGCAATAGATGTAATTTATTTTGACTTTATCATAGTTTTTGAGACAGTCTAAACAATTGGCTAATCAATAAACTGTGAAAATCCAAGCAGGTCATACACCTAGAGAGAGTTCCAAAGAGGCAGGAGAGAGTCACCCGAGTCACCCAGGGCAAAGAGTGGTCACCTGTGGATCAATGTCAGTCTGGGGTGATGATACAAAATATTTCCTAGATTCCCAAGGGTAGGCTATCACTTGTATCAGTGCCCTGAACATGGACATAGGCATATTTTAGTCAGGTAACCCTAGCCTAAAACTTCTGAACGTGTGTTCAGAATCTCAAGTGACCTCACTCAGTGAGGATTCATTAAGAAATGAATGTCAGAACACTGGATTCAGGACAGCACCCATTAAGTGAAAACAATACAAACAGGATGGGACAGACTGAAGATGTTCAGGAATCACAGAAATGAAGATTAGAATTCAAAGGCGGAGTTCCCATTGTGCAGCAGAAACGAATCCGACTAGGAACCATGAGGTTGCAAGTTCGATCCCTGGCCTCACTCAGTGGGTTAAGGATCTGGCCTTGCTGTGAGCTGTGGCATAGGTCGCAGATGAGGCTTGGATCCTGCATTGTTGTAGCTGTGGCGTAGGCTGGCAGCTATAGCTTTGATTCGACCCCTAGCCTGGGAACCTCCACATGCCCCAAGTACGGCCCTAAAAAAAAAAAAAAAGAATTCAAAGGCAATAATGATTATTTCAAACCCCTTCATTGTATCTAAGGCACAAGGAGAGGAAGGGACTCATTCAAAATCACAGAAAAACTGTACCAGAACTAGGTATTTAGTATTAACATACAAAACACAGAAATATTTAAGGAGTATGTAGCATTTAGGAACCAAAACAGTAGACCCAACATTGGTTAGATCCTTCCTCAGAAGTAGATTTCTGCCCTTTGTTCTAGTGATATTCTATGCGGGGAAGGAGGAAGGTGGAGCACTAAGAAAAAAAAAACAGAATGATTATAGGTTGGCATACAAGATCTATCAGAAAGATCACATCATTTCCAATTATTCACTGTAAAGATGAAGTGATTAGGCTTAACCTGGAGGTATTTTATACAAACTGCCTTAATAACACTGACCAAACAATTTCTTAATCCACTACATGAGTTATTAAGAGTAGATATAATAATTTCAGATAGCTTATTCCTATAATAACTTTTTGGAAAGGTCTTAAAAAATACAATTCCCCTTTTTTACGTCCTTTTTAACGGGCCATAGGCATGGAAGAGATGTAGATAGTGTGTTAAAAGTTTACAATTCTATGAGAAAAGCCATCTAAAAACAGTTCTTAGTATCAGGATCTAATGAAAACAAGCATGCCTCACATGATTTCTAGAAATATCTTGCTCCATATCCAATGAAGTATTGGGATAAAATTAAAAAGAAGGTAAATTTGATATTTTCAAATTCAACACTGCAAGTTTATCAACCACATATATTTTGATTCTTTCCACTTTAAACTCTATTTTCTAAAAGGTAAAATACTTAATATCTGCTCAGAACCTAAACCAACACAAAAGTCAGAACAAGCAGGAACTCAGAGAATAAAGATTTATACAGCTATCATCTTGGATTCTCCAGAGGAAGTCACTGTGCACAGTTGTTCCTGAAATAAGCAATTGCTTATTTATTTCTACAAGTACATGGGCAACTCTCAAAATCTTTGTTATAATAAAAAAAGGACCTGCTGCTGTACAACAATATTTCTGATTTGACAGCTACAATTATAATCATTCAGGCATCTATGTCCCACAAACTCTACAGCCATAACCTTTAGTGATTAATTATAAAGCTCCAGGAGCAATAGTACACAGACTAATTTCCTAAAACAATAAAAGACAGAATTTCTCATTTGGAGCTAAATGAAACACGAACAGGTTGTTATTCAAGCTGAAATCTTGATGCAGCGTCATGGTGCAGCCATTATAGAAGCTATTAAAACCCTGAATCAAAGAAACTATAGGTCTTCAAAAGAGAAAATGCTGTTCTTGCATAAGACTCCTCTAACCTCTATGTTTGCTTTTCCTTTTAAAGTCTAATGTTATGAACGATATTTTCATCTTTTCCTGTCTACTCTTACAGAACCATCCAGGAATATCAATTTTAACTAAACAGAAGAACATATAAGAATTCACAGAAGGAAAATTCCTATTCACATTCAAACATCACAATTAAACATGGGCTTCTTGCCCTGCTTATTTCAGGATACGTCAATAGATCTGGAGAGTACCTTGGGTCATGGAGCACATGATCTGTGACCACCCCACTTTGTTTTTTTTTTTTTTTTTTTGAAGAACAAAATATACAATGGCTGATCTCATACCCTGTAGGAAAATACTACATTCTACACATTTTCCGTTGAATTTAAGTGTGGAAAATGTGATGTTTCACTCCTTATTTTGATAAAACTAATCACAAACAATACAAGTCAGGACTTCCATGGTTAAATGACAAGAGTCAAGCATGTAATGGGGGAATTGGAATAAGAATTAATGAGAAATATGCAGAGAAACTAAAATGTAATTATTTTTAAATGACAAGAACGGTAAACATATTAATGCCAATGCAAAATATTACAGTTGTCATTCTTTACCTTCTGGGGGATTTAGCAATGAGTAACAATGATGAAATTGAATGGCAATCCTTCCACCATATAATGTTTAAAATAGAGCATGTTCCTTCAGAAAAGAAAAAAATCCTCCTCCTTTTTTTTGAGTTTTCTGGTTATATATACCATTGCGAAATGGCTTATAAGAGCTAAGCATCTTTCTCTATGTAAAATGCTAATATGGCCACAGATAGATGGGGTGAAGAGATATTATTCCTTTCAATTTATAATTTTTCCTTATTAAAACAAATGTCACCCATGAAGGAGAAAGAGGAAATATTCATTCAGATTGATTTGAGTTGAGATCTAAGTCATTGAGCTATATTTTTAAAATGATAGAAAATTTTAACTCATTTTTCATCATTTGGAATATTTGTGGTCCTAGCATACTTTAAGGTTTAGTTAATTGGACCCAGTTTCAGACCTATGAACATTTCTTTTCTATACCATATTTAATTTAGGAGAAAGAAGATAATATCAAGAAATAAAACCTATCAGAAATATAATCAAAATAGTAATGCCCACAGTAGATCCTGAGATCAGGTTAAGTCTGACCTCAGAGCTGGTAACTACCTTGTAAATAGAACTATGATCAGGATAAATTTGGCACTGTCTCATTTATCAGCTGCATCTCCATCTCTAGGCTTTTTGACTGAGATTCAATATAAAGGAAAGAAATGTCATTATATACCTTATACTATACCCGGAAATCAATTCAAACATAGGAAGTATATAATATTATAGCAGAAAGATAACTGTCAGCTATTTCATTACCTATTTGTGTGACGACATATAAACCAGTTTCTCATCCTCCAAGTATCATCTGTAATATGAGGGTTTGTACCTAATTATTTCAAGTCATTTAGATCTCTAAAACTTACCTTTAGAAATACTTGTCAATAAGACTGTAAATAACAGGTGCTTTATAGGTAACCTGTTAACACAATTAAAACGTTCTACATATCAAACAATATTTCTTCAATACAAATTGTCAACTCTTACACCCAACTCCTAGAGCCAGGTTGAGGGCTTTGAGAATCTCTATCTTAAAACAACTGCCCTTGGGGGAATGACTCATAAAGTCTCCTTTTTTTTGTAATTTTATTTATTTATTTTAAAGCATTTTTTTATTATTCAAATGAATTTATCACATCTGTAGTTGTATAATGATCATAACGATCTGATTTCACAGGATTTCCATCCCACAGCCCAAGCACATCCCCCACACCCCCCAAACTGTCTCCTCCGGAGATCATAAGTTTTTCAATGTCTGTGAGACAGCATCTGTTCTGCAAAGAAATTCAGTCTGTCCTTTTTTCAGATTCCACATGTCAGTGAAAGCATTTGATGTTGGTGTCTCATTGTATGCCTGACTTCACTTAGCATGATAATTTCTGGGTCTATCCATGTTTCTAAAAATGCCGGTATTTCGTTATTTTCAATGGCTGAGGAGTAGTCCATTGTGTATATGTACCACCTCTTCTTGATCCACTCCTGTTGATGGACACTTAGGTTGTTTCCATGTTTTGGCTATTGCAAATAGTGCTGCAATGAACATTGGGGTACATGTGTCTTTGCGAGTCATGGTTTTCTCCAGGTAGATGCCCAGGAGTGGGATTGCTAGATCAAATGGTAGCTCTATGTTTAGTTTTCTGAGGCATCTCCATACTGCTTTCCACAGTGGTTGTACCAATTTACAATCCCACCAACAGTGTACTAGAGTCCCTTTTTCTCCACCCCCTCTCCAGCACTTATTGTTTGTAGACTTTTGGATGATGGCCATTCTGGCTGGTGTAAAGTGGTTTTGATTTGCATTTCTCTAATGATGAGTGATGTTGAACATCTTTTCATGTGTTTTTTGGCCATCTGTATGTCTTCTTTGGAGAACTGTCTTTTTAGATCTTCTGCCCATTTTTTGATGGGGTTGTTTGCTTTTTTGGTATGGAGCTGCAGAAGGTATTTGTAAATTTTGGAGATTAATCACTTGTCAGTTGAATCAATTGCAAAGATTTTCTCCCATTCTGTGGGTTGTCTTTTCGTTTTGTTTAGGGTTTCTCTTGCTGTGCAGAAACTTTTAAGTTTGATTAGGTCCCATTTGTTTATTTTTGTTTTATGGTCAATACTCTAAGAGGTAGATCTAAGAAGATGTTGCTGTCGTTTATGTCAGAGAGTGTTTGGCCTATGTTTTCCTCTAAGAGTTTTATAGTGTCTGGTCTTATATCTAGGTCTTTAATCCATGTGGAGTTTATTTTTGTGTATGGTGTTAGGGAGTGTTCTAATTTCATTCTTTTCCATGTGGCTGTCCAGTTGTCCCAGCACAACTTTCTGTCTTTTCTCCATTGTATGTTCTTGCCTCCCTTGTCATAGATCGGTTGGCTGTAGGTGCATGGGTTGAATTCTGGGCTTTCTATCCTGTTCCACTGATCTATATTTCTGTCTTTGTGCCAGTACCATACGATTTTCAGGATTGTTGCTTAGTAGTATAGTCTGAAGTCCGGGAGCCTGATTCTTCCAGTCCCATTTTTCTTTTTCAGGATGGCTTTGGCTATTCTGGGTCTTTTCTGCTTCCAAACAAACTTTAAAATATTTTGTTCGAGTTCTGTGAAAAATGTCCTTGGTAATTTGATAGGGATTTCATTCAATCTGTAGATTGCCTTAGGTAGTAGGGTCATTTTGATAATATTAACTCTTCCATTCCACGAGCATCGAATATCTTTCCGTCTATTTGTGTCATTTCATCAGTGTCTTACAGTTTTCAGAGTACAGGTCTTTTGTCTCTTTAGGTAGGTTTACTCCTAGGCATTTTATTCTTTTGGGTACAATGGTAAACGGGATTGCTTCCCTAATTTCTTGTTCTGCTCTTTCATTGTTAGTGTATAGAAATGCCATCAATTTCTGTGTATTAATTTTGTATCCTGCGACTTTGCCAAATTCATGGATGAGCTCTAACAGTTTTATGGTAGAGTCTTTAGGGTTCTCTAGGTATAGTATCATGTCATCTGCAAATTGTGATAGTTTTACTTCTTCCTTTCCAATTTGGATTCCTTTTATTTCTTTTTCTTCTCTGATTGCTGTGACTAGGGCTTCCAAAACTATGTTGAAGAGTAGTGGCGAGAGTGGACATCCGTGTCTTCTTCCTGATCTCAGTGGGAATTCTTTCAGCTTTTCACCATTGAGAATGATGTTTGCTGTGGGTTTGTCATATATGGCCTTTATCATGTTGAGGTAGGTTCTCAGTATGCCCACTTTTTGAAGGGTTTTTATCAGAAATGGGTGTTGGATTTTTTCAAAGGCTTTTTCAGTGTCTATTGAGAGGATCATATGGTTTTTATTCTTCAGTTTGTTAATGTGGTATATCCCACTGATGGATTTGCGGATATCAAAGAACCCTTGCATCCCTGGGATAAATCCCACTTGATCATGATGTACAATCCATTTAATGATTTGTTTGATGTGGTTTGCTAGTAATTTGTTGAGGATTTTTGCTTCGATGTTCATCAGTGAAATTGGTCTGTAGTTTTGTTTTTTGCCGTATCTTTGTCTGGTTTTGGTATCAGGGGATGGTGGCCTCATAGAATGAGTTTGCGAGTATCCCTTCCTCTGCCATGTTTTGGAATAGTTTCAGAAGAAGAGGTGTTAGCTCTTCTCTAAATGTTTGATAGAATTTGCCTGTGAAGCCATCTGGTCGTGGACTTTTGTTTGTTGGAATTTTTTAATCACAGTTTCAATTTCAGTTCTTGTGATTGGTCCGTTCATCTTTTCTCTTTCATCTTGGTTTAGTCTTGGAAGATTGTAGTTTTTTAAGAATTTGTCCATTTCGTCTAGGTTTTCCATTGTACTGGCATATAGTTGCATGTAGTAGTCTCTTATGATCCTTTGTATTTATGTAATGTCTGTTGTTACTTCTCCTTTATCATTTCTAATTTTATTGATTTGAGTCCATTCTCTTTTTTGCTTGATAAGTCTGGGTTTATCAATTTTGTTGCTCTTTTCAAAGAACCAGCTTTTTGTTTCATTGATCTTTTCTATGGTTTTCGTTGTTTTTATTTCATTGATTTCTGCTCTGATCTTTATAATTTCTTTCCTTCTACTAACTTTAGGTCTTGTCTGTTCTTCTCTCCGGCTGCTTCAGATGTAAAGTTAGCTTGTTTATTTGAGCTTTTTTTTTTGTTTCCTAAGGTACGCTGATATTGCTGTAAACTTCCCTTTCAGAACTGCTTTTTCTGCATCCCATAGGTTTTGGAGTGTCCTATCTTTGTTGTCATTTGCTTCTAGGTATTTTTTAATTTCCTCTTTGATTTCTTCAGTGATCCATTGGTTGTTTAGTAGCATGTTGTTTTGTCTCCATGTGTTTATATTTTTTGCAGTTTTTTTCTTGTTGTAGATTTCTAGTCATATAGCATTGTGGTCGGAAAAGATGCTTAATATGATTTCAATTTTCTTAAAGTTACTGAGGTTGGACTTGTAGCCCAGGATGTGATCAACCTTAGAGAATGTTCCTTGTGCACTTGAGAAGAATGTGTATTCTGTTGCTTTTGGATGCAATGTCCTATAAATATCTATTAAGTCCATCTGGTTTAATGCTTCATTCAGGGCCACGGTTTCCTTATTGATTTTCTGTCTGGTTGATCTGTCCATTGCTGTAAGTGGGGTGTTAAAGTCCCTGACTATGATTGTGCTATTGTCGATTTCTCCTTTTAAGGTTGTTAGCAGTTGCCTTATATATTGTGGTGAACCTATGTTGGGTGCATAGATATTTAAAATTGTTATATCTTCTTCTTGGATTGATCCTTTGATCATTATTTAATGTCCTCCCTTGACCCTTAAAATATTCTTCATTTTAAAGTCTATTTTGTCTGATATGTGTATTGCTGCTCCAGCTTTCTTTTGATTCCTGATTGCATGGAAATTTTCTTCCATCCTCTCACTTTCAAATTGTATATGTCCCTAGAAGTGATTTGGGTCTCTTGAAGACAGCATATATATGGGTCTTGTTTTTGTATCCATTCAGCCAGTCTATGTCTTTTGGTTGGGGCATTTAGTCCATTGACATTTAAGGTAATTATTGATATGTATGTTTCTATTGCCATTTTATTAATTGCTTTGGATTTGATTTTGTTGCTCTTTTTTCTTTCCTTCTTCTCTTGTTCTTTTCTGCCTATAGAAGTTCCTTTAGTATTTGTTGTAAGGCTGGTTTAGTGTTGCTGAATTCTCTCAGCTTTTGCTTATCTGAGAAGGTTTTGATTTCTCCTTCAAATATGAATGAGAGTCTTTCTGGGTAAGGTAATCTTGGTTGGAGGTATTTCCTTTCATCATGTTAAGTATATCATGCCACTCCCATCTGGTCTGCAGAGTTTCTGCTGAAAAATATGCTAATAGTCTTGTCGGGGTTCCCTTGTATGTTATTTGTTTCTTTTCCCTAGCTGCTTTTAAGATTTTCTCTTTGTCTTTAATTTTGGTCAGTTGGATTAATATGTGTCTCAGTGTATTCCTCCTTGGGTTTATTTTATATGGTACTCATTGTGCTTCCTGGATTTGAATGAGTGGTTCCTTTCCCAAGTGAGGAACGTTTTCAGCTATTATCTCTTGGAATATTTTTCTGTCTCCTTCTCTCTCTCTTCTCCTTCTGGCACCCCTATAACACCAATGTTGGTGCGTTTAACATTGTCCCCAGAGTTCTCTGAGACTCTCTTCATTTGTTTTCAATCTTTTTTCTCTTTTATGTTCCACATCCTTGATTTCCACTAATCGGTCCTCCACCTTGGCTTATTCGTTTTTCTGCCTCCTGTATTCTGCTGTTAGCTGCTTCTACTGAATTTTTTATTTCAGTTATTGCATTTTGCATCTCTTCCTGTTTAAGTTTTATATCTTGTATCTCTTTGCTCAGTGTTTCCTGTAAGTTATCCATGTTTGCCTCCAGTTTATTTCCAATGTCTTGCATCATCTTCAGCATCAACAGTCTAAAGTCTTTCCTGGAGGCTGAGAATGTCCTCATGGCTTAGCTGTTTTTCTGCGTTTTTTCCTTTCTCCCTCATCTGAGTTATAGTTCTCTGTCTTTTCATTTGTATAGGTTTTTGGTGTGGTGACCTTTTACAGATACTAGAGTTGTAGCCTCTCTTGCTTCTGGTGTATGCCCCCCTGTGGCTGAAGTCTTTATGGGGGCTTGCTGTAGGCTTCCTGATGGGAGGGGCCGATGCCTGCCCACTGGTAGGTGGAGTTGATTCTAATCCCTCTGGTGGGTGGGGCTTAGTCTCTGGATGGGATTAGAGGCAGCTGTGTGCCTGAGGGGGGTCTTTAGGTAGCCTGTTTACTGAGGGGCAGGGCTGTGATCCCACCTGTGTTGTTGTTTGCCCTGGGGCTTCTCAGGGCTGACTGACAGGTGGAGCCAGATTTTCCCAACATGGCCACCTCCAGAGAAAGGCATGCTGCTGAATATTCCTGAGAGCTTTGCTTTCAATGTCCTTCCCTCACAACAAGCCACATTCACCCCTGTTTTCCCGGATGTCCTCCAAGAACTGTAGCCAGGTTTGACCAGATTCCTATGGAGACTTTGCTTTGCCCTGGAACCCAGTGCATGTGAAAGTCTGTGTGTGCCTTTTAAGAATGGGGTCTCCATTTCCCCCAGTCCCATGGAGCCCCTGTGCACAAGCCCCACTGGCCTTCAATGCCAGATGCTCCAGGGTCCCTTTCTCCCAGTGCCAGATCCCCACACATGAGAGCTTGATGTGGGGCTCAGAACTCTCACTCCTGTAGGTGAGTTTCTGTGAACCAGTTAGTTTCCAGTCTGTGGAGCTTCCCACCCAGGAGGTATGGGGTTGTTTACATCATGAAATCACCCCTCCTACCTCTTGATGTGTCCTCCTCTTTTTCTTCTGGGGTAGGGTATCTTTTTTAAGGTTTCCAGTCCATCATACAGTCTCCTTAACACATAATTTAAGGCTATCCATTTTTCTCATTTTCACTTTCACATTCTTCAAAGACCAGTTCAAATGTCACACCCTACACTTTAATTCCTCTCTGATTCTTTTATTCAGAACAAATTTCCTCTTTATATTCTCAAAGTATTTTGTTTCTTTCATTGCTTTTATCACAGTCCATCTCAGAGTATGGTCATTTATACACTGATTCATTTTAATATTACTTCTCCTAGATCATAAGCATTTGGAAGCCAGTCATTTTTGTCTTTTCTCTTCATAAAGCAAACATATTGTTTTTTTCCCCACTGCATAATACTGTATATTGTGGATTAAAATTGAATTTAGTTAAAAAAAGCTCTTCAAGAATTACTCTAATATCTTATTGAATAGGTATTAATGGTTACTCGCTATATGGCTTTTATTTCACATACTGGGCATTTATTGAATGTCTACCTTTGCTAGTCACTTCAGCTATAGCCCTGGAATTTCATAATTATATTAGATCATAATTTAATGCCCAGACTCTACGAAACCATACAAATTATATAAAATACTCAGTATGTTTTTCCTCATGATATCTCACAACCCATTTGATTGAATATTGTTACTGCATTCTTTGTTCTATTTACATGAAAAATGCCATTGGAATTTTGATAAGGATTACAATTGAACTTGTAGATCACATTAATTAGTATGTACATTTAAATAATACTAATTCTTCTGATCCTTGAACATGGGATATTTGCCCACTTACCTGTGTCTTTTTTTTCGCTAATATTTTGCAGTTTTGAGTGCACAAGAATTTTGCCCCATTCAAAAAGCTTATTCCTAAGTATTTAACTCTTTTTTTGCTAACATAAATAGGTTTGTTTCTTTAATTTATTTTTGGATACTTTATCATGTGTGTATAGAAACACAACTAATTTTTATATCAATTGTTCCTTTTCATACTGACGTATATAGTTGATTTACAATATTATATTAGTTTCAGATGTACAACAGTGATTCAATATTTTTATAGATTATACTTAATTTAAAGTTATTATCAAGTACTGGCTATACTCTGTGTACTGTACATTACATCTTTGTATCTTATCAATTTTATAGATAATAGTTTGTATCTTTTTAATCCCATACCCCTATCTGACCCCTCTCCCTTTTCCACTCCTCACTGGTATCCAGTAGTTTGTTCTTGATATCTGTGACTCTATTTCTGTTGTTACATACATTCATTCATTTTATTTTTCTATTCCACATAAAGTTATAATATAGGGTATTTATCTTTCTCTGACTTATTTCACTAAACATAATGTTTTATAGGTCCATGCATGTTGTTGCACATGGCAGAAGTTTATTCTTTTCATGACTGGATAATATTCCTTTGTATATATAGTCCACATCTTCTTTATTCATTCATGTATTGACGGATACTTAGGATCACTTCTATATATTGGTTATTATAAATAATGCTGCTATGAACATTGGAGTATGTGTATCTTTTCAAAAGAGTTCTTTGTTTTCTTCAAATATAAACCTAGGAGTAGAGGAGTTCCCAGGCTTAGTGGTAATTAACTCAACAAGTGGCTATGAGGACGAGGATTCAATCCCTGGCCTTACTCAGTGGGTTAAGGATGTGGCATTGCTGTGAGCTGTTAGGTTGCAGACGTGGCTCAGATCTGGCATTACTGTGGCTGTGGCATAGGCTGGAAGCTCCAGCTCCAATTTGACCCCTAGCCTGGGAACTTCCATAGGCCACAGGTGTGGCCCTAAAAAAAAAGGCAAAAATTAAAAAATAAATAAAAATTAAATAAAAAAAACAGGAGTGTAATTGCTGGATTATATTGCAGATTTATTTTCGGTTTACAAATAATTTATATTCCTACCAACAGCATATAGGGTTTCATTTTCTCGGTATCCCCAGCAATATTTGTTACTTAGGGTCTTATTCATGATAGCCATTCTGATGATACGATGTGATATATTACTGTAGTTTTGATTTGCATATCTCTGATGATTAGCAATGTTGAGAACCTTTTAATGTGCCTGATAGCATCTGCATATCTTCTTTAGAAAAATGTCTATCCATGTCTTTTGCCCATTTTCTGATTGGGTTGTTTGTTTTTTTGATATTGAGTTCTATGAGCTATATCTATTCTGTAGGCTGTCTCTTTGTTTTGTCAATGCCATCCTTTGCAAAAGATTTTAAGTTTAATTAGTTACAATGTGTTTATTTTTGTTTTTATTTCCCTTTCTTTAGGAGACAGATTCAAAAATATTGCTAAGATTTATGTCAAAGAGTGTTATGACTATGTTCTTTTCTAGGGGTTTTATGGTTTCAGGTCTTACAGTTAGGTCTTCAATCAATTTAGGGTTTATTTTTGTATATGGTATGGGGAAATGTTCTAATCTTTCTTTTACAGGTAATTGTCCAGTTTTCTCAGTGCCATTTATTGAAAAACAATCTTTTCTCCATTGTATATTCTTGCCTCCTTTGTCATAGATTAATTGTCCATAGGTAAGTGGGTCCTTTTCTGGGCTCTGTACTCTAACCCATTGATCTATGTGTCTGTTTTTGTGTCTGAACTATCCTGTTTTGATTACTGTAGCTGTGGAGTATTGTCTGAAGGCAGGGAGTATGATACCTCCAGCTTTTTTTTTTCTCAAGATTGTTTTGGTAATTAGGAGTCTTTTGTGGTTCCATATAAATTTTAATATTGCTTATGAAAAATGTTATGGATATTTTGACAGATTTTTTTAAATCTGTAGATTTCTTTGGGTAAGATGGACATTTTAACAATATTAATTCTTCCAATTTAAGAACACAGGATATCTTTCCATTTCTTTGTAGCATTTTCAAATTCCTTCGTCAATGTTCTATAGATTTCTGAGTATAGGTATTTGAACTCTTTGGTCAAGTTTATTCCTAAGTATTTTATTTTTTAAATCTGATTTTAAACTGGATTGTTTCTTGCTTTGTCTTTCTGATAGCTCATTATTAGTGCATAGAAATGCAATATTTTCCTGGATATTATGTATCCTGCAACTTTACTCAATACATCTATTAATTCAAATAGTTTTTTGGTATAGACTTTAGGGTTTTCTATATAAAATATCATATCATCTGGAAACTGACATTTTACTTCTAATTTGGATGGCTTTATTTTTCTTGTTTGATTGCTATGGCTAGGATTTCCATTGCTATGTTAAATAGAATTGGCAAGATGGACAGCTTTTTTTTCCTGATTTTACAGGAAAAGTGATGAATATGATGTTATCTGGGAATTTTTCATTTATAGCTTTTATGATGTTGAAATATATTCCCTCTATATCAACTTTGTTCAGAGTTTTTATTATTAATGGATGTTTAAATTTTGTTGAATGCTTCTCTGCATCTAGTGAGATGATCATGTTAATTTTAGCCTTCATTTTGTTAATATATTGTATCATATTGATTGACTAGTGTATATTGTACCATGCTTGCATCCCTGGAATAAATCCAATTTATCATGGTATATGATCCTTTTTATATATGGTTGATTTCATTTTGATAATATATTGTTGAGAATTTTTGCATCTACATTCATCTGAAGTATTGGTCTGTGATTTTCTTTTTTGTTGTTGTTTTTACTTGCTTTGTAGTCATTTTTGTAACTCTTCTCTATTCTTTTCTTCTTCTTTTAGTCCCTTCCCTTGGAAGTTCATTATTTTCTTTAGTGTGAAGCTTGTGCTCCTTTCTCTCTAGATTTTGCATATGTGTTGTAGGGCTTTGATTTATGGTTACCATGGTGGTCATATACATTGACTTCTAACTATATTTACTTGTTTAATCTGATATTTCTCTTCAAGCATATTCTAAAATATCTACATTTTTAAAGTTCCCTTCTACTTTTTTGTTTTCAACGTCATATTTTACATATGCATGATAATCCCTTAACTGATCATTGTAACTATAATTGATTTTACATTTTTTTCTTTTAACCTTTGTATGAGCTTAAGTTTTTGATTCATGGCCTTCACTATATATTTACCTTTACCTGTGGGATTTTCCTTTCCTATAATTTTTATTTTTTGTTGTAATTTTTACTTTTTCTCTTAAAGAAGAATCTTTATCACTTCTTATATGGTTGATTTAGTATTCATTAGCTCTTTCAGTTTTTGGCTGTTGTTGAAGTTCTTTATGTTTCCTTTGATTCTTAATAGTAACCTACCTGGGTAGAGTATCTTACGTTGAGATTTTTTCCCTTTCAGCACTTTATATTGTGTCACTCTCTTCTGACCTGCAGAGTTTCCACTAAAAACCAGCTGACAGCATCATAGGAGTTACCTTGTAAGTGACTGGTTTTCTCTTAGTACCTTTAAATTCTTTAATTTTTGCCATTGTAATTATGATATGTCTTGATGTGCATCTCTTTGGTTTTTTTTTTGTCTTTTTGCCTTTTTAGGGCCACTTCCCACAGCATATGAAGGTTCCCAGGCTAGGGATCTAATCAGAGCTGTAGCCACCAGCCTACACCAGAGCCACAGCTATGTGGGATCTGAGCCACATCTGTGACCTACACCACAGTTCATGGCAATGTCAGGTCCTTAACCCACTGAGCAAGGCCAGGGATTGAACCTGCAGTGCATCTCTTCGGACTCATTTTCTTTGGAAACTCCGTGCTTCCTGTAGCTGGATATCTGTTTCCTTCTTCAATTTGGGAAATTTTCAGCAATAATTTAAACAAATATATATTCAACCCCCTTCTCTCTCTTTTCCTTCTGGACACCCTGTAATGTGAATATTAGTACTCTTGATGTTGTCCCAGAGATCCCTTAAACTATTCTTGTATTTTTAAATTTGTTTTCCTTTTTACTGTTCCTGTTGGGTGATTTCCATTAATTTATCTCCAAGAAAGGGTCCAAGCATTGGTACTATCATAAGTGGCAATAACACATGTGTTTTGAAGAGCACATGAAACCTATCAATAACACAGCTAATTTATTTTATCTTCCAGATCATTTATGCCTTCTTCTGGATAACCTCCTTCTAGTGTATTTTTCATTTCAATTATTATATTCTTCAGCTTTGATTGGTTATTTGTCATATTTTCTAGTTCTTTGTTAAAATTCTGTTTATCTATTCTTTCCTCAAGTTCAGTTAATATTCTTATTACTATTGCTTTGAATGTCATCTTGTAAATTATTTATCTCTGTTTCATTAGAGTTTTTCAAGATTTTTCCCTTTTTCATTCATTTTAAACATATTTCTATGTCTTCTTTTTAAATTTCTGTGTCTATGCGAAGTTAAGTGAAACAGTTACCTATCCTGGTCTTGAAGGCATGTTCTTGTCTGGAAGCACCCCTGTATAGTCTGTGTATGCCCTGTGGCTTTGGTCAGAGAGCTGGATCTGAAGTGAGCATAGGGTGTATCTTCGCCTTGAATGTGCTGGAAGCTACCACTTTGCTGGGAGGTAGAACTGGATTTGGAGATACTAGAGCCAGATGCAGGTGAAAGCCAAGGCTTCTCCTTGGCTCAATGGCCATTACCCCCCTATTAGGAGCTTGGGCAGGGATCAAGGGTTTATAGCAAGAACTTTTAGGTTTTGATGGTAGTGTCTTCCTATACTGGAACCATGGCTGGAGCCTAAGGGTTCTGGCTGAACTTCTGTGCTGCCTTAACATTTTACCCAGCATGTGAACCTTGGTTAAAGACTGGCTTTGGGCTAGAGGTTTTGGTGTCACACTATGGATCTGGTTTCACTCCCAGTGGCAATGGCAGACTCCACTCTGGAGCTAGTTTTTTTTGTTTTGTTTTGTTTTGTTTTGTTAAGCTAATTTTGCTCCTTACAAAAGCGGCAGGGACACATGTGCCGGTGATGGCTGCTTCTATCCTTGTCAGAGTCAGGGCCAGAGTCCAAGCCAACTTCATTTCCTCCAAATGTGTGTGTTCTCTCATTAGCAATGGCAAGATCAACTGGAGCAAGATCCTGGTGCAAGCTGAGGGTATACTGGGGTGGTCCTGGTAAGCCAGTTAGAGTCCCTGGTAATTTTCAATCTGCTGCCTCCATACTATGACCAGGAGTAAGCAAGTCTGTGCATGTGCTCTTCAAGAGTAGAGTCTTGCCACTCTGGAGTTCCCATTGTGGTGCAGCAGTAATGATTCCGACTAGTATCCATGATGTGGGTTTGATCTCTAGTCTTGCTCAGTGGGTTGGGGATCTGGCATTGCTGTTAGCTGTGGTGTAGGTTACGGATACAGCTCAGATCCCACATTGCTGTGACTGTGGCATAGGCTGGCAGCTGTAGTCCAATTCAACCCCTAGCCTGGGAACCTCCATATGCCACAGGTGTGCCCCCCCCCAAAAAAAAAACGGAGTCTTGGTTTCTTACAGCTCTCCAGTAAGCCTTACTGGTTTTCAAATAAACTAAGAGAGTTCATCTTCCTAGTGTCAGACATTATGGCTGAGGTGCCTAATATGTGGATCTTACCTTTTGTTCCCCAGAGAGGATCCCACAGCTTGTGATATCCACCTTCTCTTCTGGGTCCCCAGCCAGGGATGTGGGACCTGACCAGATCACTTATCCTCCCTTCCTACCAGACTCTGTGTAGATCCCTCTTTATAGCCTTAGTCATAGAAAAGCCATTCTGACAGTCCCCAAGACATTTTCAGCAACAGTTGCTCCACATGGAATTGTACTTTTTATGTGCTTATGAGGGAAACTGAACTCAGTGTTCTTTCTACTCTGCCATATTGATGCTTTATATATTGATTTTGTACACTGCAACTTTGCTGAATTCATTTTTTAGTTCTAATAGATTTTTTTGTTTTTGACTCTTTAGTTTTCTGCATATATGATCATGTCATCTGCAAACAGAAATAATTTTACTCATTCCTTTCTAAATTGAATGATTTTATTACTTTCTCTTACCTAATTGCTCTGGCTTGGACTTCCAGTACTATGTTGAACAGAAGTGTTTAAAGTGGGCATGCTTGCTTTGTACCAGCACATAGAGGGACAGCCTTATGTTTTCCCCCATTGATTATGATATTAGTTTCAGGCTTTTCATATATGGCCTTTATGTTGTCAGTTAATTTTCTGTTATACCTTTTTTTCAGTTGAGTTTTAATCATAAATGAATGTTGAACTTTGTCAAATGCCTCTTTTGTGACTATTAACATAATCATGTGGTTTTACTCTTTCAATTTATGTTTTTGTATCACATTGATTATTTGCATATGTTAAACCAATATTGCTTCGTTGGGATGGATCCCTCTTGGTCATGGTATGTGATCCTTTTAATATGTTGTTAAAATTGGTTTGCTAGTATTTTATTGAGAATTTATGTAACTATGCTCATCAGGAATATTGGTCTTTATTTTTTTCTTATAGTATCTTTATCTGAAATGTTTATCAGTGTAATGCTGGGCCTGTAAAACAAGCTTGGGAGTATTCCATTCCCTCCTCTTCAATTTTTGAAAGAATGTTAAAAGGATTGCAGTTAATTCTTCTTTAAGCGTTTGTAAAATTCACCAGAGAAACCATCTGAAGCTGAATATTTTTTTGGCTCTGAAAGTTTTGATTACTGATTCAACTTCCTTACTAGTAATTGATTTATTCATGTTTTCTATTTACTCTTGATTCAGTTTTGGCATGTTGTATATTTCAAGGAATACATTCATTCCCTCTAGGTTATGTAGTTTATTGGTAATTAATTATGTTTATTAATCCTATGTGATCCATTATATTTCTGAGGCATCATTGTAATACCAGCTCTTTTATTTCTGATTTTATTTATCTAAATCTTCTCTCTTTTGTATTTAGTCTAACTAAGGTTTTGTTGACTTTTTTCTTTCCAAAAAACCAATGCTTAGTTTTGCTGACTTTTTCTATTGCTTTTTAATTCTCCACTTAATGTATTTTATTTATTTATCATTTACTCCCTTCTGCTAACTTTTGTCTTAGTTTTTCTACTTCCTTCAGGTGTAAAATTAGATTGTCTTTTTAATATTTTTCTTCTTTATGATGTATTTTTTAAAATAAAAACTTCCCTTTTGGTACTACTTTTGCTGCATCCCATAGTTTTGGTATATTTTGTTTTCATTTCCATTTGTCTCCAGACACTTTTAAAACTTTATTTTGTTTTCCTCTTTGACTCAGTGTTGTTCAAGAGAGTCAAATATTTTCCACATATTTATAAATTTTCCCAGTTCTTGCTACTATTGATTTCTAGTTTCATTCCATTGTGGTCAGAAAAGATACTCAGTATAATATAATATTTATAAATTTGTTAAAATTTGGTTCGTGACCTAATCTGGAATCTATCTAGGAGAATGTTCTGTGTGTGCTTAAAAAGAATATGTATTCTTCTGATATTAGGTAGAAAGTTCTGTATTATGTCCATTTGGTCTATAGTATTGTTAAAGTAAATATTTTCTTTATTATGTCCATTTGGTCTATAGTATTGTTAAAGTAAATATTTTCTTTATTGATTTTCTGTTTGAATGCTCTATCCATTATTGTGAGTATTAAAATCCTCTACTATTATGGTATTGCTGTCAATTTCTGCCATCATCTGTCCATATTTGCTTTATACATTTAGGTGCGTTTCTATTGGGTACACATATATTTATAAATGTTATATCTTCCTGTTGAATTCACTTTTGTCATTATATAATGATATTTGTGTTTTCTAAAATAGTTTAAGACAAAGTCTGCTTTTTCTAATGTAATTATAGCCACTTTTATTTTTTTGGTTATGTTTGCATTGTATATCTTTTTCCATTGCTTCACTTTCAATCTAATCATATTGCTGGATCTTATTGATTTTATCCATTAAGCCACTTATTTCCTTTTAATTGTTGAGTTTAATCCAATCACATTTAAAGTAATTACTGATAGGTAAGGATTTACTATTGCTGTATTGTTGTTTTCTATTTTAAAGTTGCTTTGCCCCCCCTCTTCTTATCTTGCTGTCTTCCTTTGTTATTTGTTGATTTATTTTGATAGGGATCTGCTTTAACTATTTTCTCTTAATCTGTTTTGTATCCATTACAGGTTTTTACTTTAACTCAATGCTTATCTAAAATATGTACTTAAAATATTTATTTTAAATTGATAACAACTTATATTGCATACAAAAACTACACTTTTACTCTCCCACATACACTTTACTTTCTTGTCGTCAGAGTTATGTTGTGTATTAACAAATATTTATCTTTTATAATAGGGTTAGAAGTCATTATGTACTGCCATTACAGTGCTACATTAATCTGTATTTGTCCATATAGTTACTTTTACCAGTGAGATTTATGCATTCATATGATTTACAATGCTGTTTAGCTTGTTTTCATTTCAATTTTAAGAACTTTTAAGTATCTATTGTAAGCAAGTTCTAACTCAAGTTTTATTTATATTGGAAAGACTTTCTCTTTCCTCCATTTTTAAAAGATAACTTGGCAGTAATATTATTCTTGGTTGGTAGTTTGTTTCTTTCAGTACTTTGAATATATCATTCCATTCTCACCAGGCCTACAATGTTTCTGCTGAGAAATTTGCTTATACTCTTATGGTGGTTTCTTCATAAATAATAAATTACTTTTCCCTTGCTGCTTTCAAAATTCTCTTTCTATTCTTGACTTTTGACAATTTGATTAAAATGTGTAGACTGTAGTCTCCCTTGGATTGATCCTCTTTGGAAATTTTTGAGCTTCAGTAATGTAGATGTCAATTTCCCTCCCTAGATTTGGGAAACTTTCAGCCATTATTTCTTCAAATAAGTTTTATCCCCCTTTTGCTATTCTCCTTCTGAGACTGCCACAATATTTGGTTCTTTTTAGTTCTTTTTCTGGTATCTAATGATCTTATAACTGTTCTTTCCCTTTTTCAATCATTTTTCCTATTTCTCCTTTGACTGGAATATTTAAAATGACCTATCTTTAAGTTCAAAAATTCTTCCTTCTGACTTACCAAGTCTGTTATTGAAGCATTCTACTCACTTCCTTCATTGTATTACCTAGAGCCAGAATTTTTGCTTGCTTCTTATTTTATTATATATCTCTTTGTTGAACTTCTAATTTTGTTCATGTATAGTTTTCCTGATTTCAATGAGTTATTTAATTATCTTATAGTTCAATAAGCTTCCTTAAAACAATTGTTGAATTCCTTGTCAGTTAATTCATAGATCTCCGTTTTCTAGGGTCAATTACTAAAAAATTACTGTGTTCCTTTGTTGGTGGTATCTTTTTTTTTTTTTTCATGTTCCATATACATTTGAGGTCGCAAGAAACTCTTTCAGACTTTATGGATTTTCACTTCAGTGGGGAAAGACCTTTACCTGCAAGTGGGTATAAGGACTTTGGCTGGATCAGGTATGGCTGCTCTGGCTCTGGGTGGGTTACCTTGGAAGCTCCACATCTGGGGACACAGAGGATGCAGCAATGTTGATTTTATGTAGCTCTACAAAGTGAGGTCACCGTTGGCAAAAACTGAAGGTCTCTGGCAGGCAAAACCAGTGGGTGTACTTGGTGAGGTCCACCACTTGCTTTCCTTTTCCCCACAGGGGGAAGTTACGGCCAAGGGGATACCACTTGGTTTTAGGATCTAGTGTGTAGCTGCATACACAACAGTAGTGTTTATTTATAGACACTGAAAAACCCCAAGGACACCTTTCTTTAAATATTATTATTATCATCATTATTCTATATCTGCTAACCTTCACTATACCAAGTTAGGGATAAATTGTAATCTTTTCATAACATACATAGATGTAAACCTAATACATTCTTTTTTCACAATGATGGATATCTGGAGTTAGGCCAAATTATAGATAGCCAGGAAAATGAACTCTTTACTAAGTTAGAAATTAGGTCGCCAGTATATCTCTCAAAAATTTTGTTGTTTTGTTATAAAGGAACGACATAGAGGTTTTATAGAAAGTCTTTTTCAGAAACTAGTATACCTGAGAAAATATGACAAAGTATTCCTTGAGATCCCACTAATTCTTGTTGGTACAAAAATTCTTTTTATTTATAAGTGGCTTCCTGTCAAATGTTCATTACAACTAAGACACTGCAAAATCTGAAAGCCAATATGAGTTAAGAGAGGTGCTAGGACTGGAAACTGATGGTAAGTTTATCACTGTATCTTCATCATAAAAACAACTTTTATCCTAGAGGTTAAATAAAACAAAATTCCTGTTACAAAACAACGTTGAAGCAGAGAAATAACGTGGAAAGTGTAAACACTTTAAACTTAAACATTTATGGGTTTAAAACTTAGCTCTGCCACTACTATCTTTGTGACTATGGGCAAAGTTGAAATACTCTGTGCCTCTGTTTCCCAATCTACAAACATGGGAATATTTGAAAATTCCCTTTTTTCTAATAATTTCATAAGAAATAAATGAGTTAACATGGGGGATAGAAGATGAATAATCTCCTGGAATCTAATGCACAGCATTGTGATTTTGATTAACAATACTATATTATATACTTGAAAGTAACTAAAAGATTCAATCTTAAAAGTTCTCACCACAAAAAATTATAATTATGCAATATTATAGAGGTGTTATTTAACTCTATGGTGAAAATCATATTGTAATATAAAAATGCATCAATCAACATCATGTGCACTTCAAACTTACACAATATAAAAGTGTACATGCTTCCACTGATTCCCCACTGTGAGCACTAGATGAACACCAATTCTCACTATGCAATTCACCAAGAACACTTCATTTTTAGATGGGTTTATCATACTGATTTGATTTGATAATATCCCTCTTGGATTCCTCTTTCCTTCTCCCTTGGTTGTCCCTTGTCATTCCCCACTAAAATTACATATTTATTTATTTATTTATTTATTTATTTATTTATTTATTCATCCACTCATGTATGTTGATAGTTATAATCCCACCTACTTCCAAAAGAGATTTCAAGGGTAATCTTGTGATCAAAGCCAAAGTACAGTTAACACAGGGTAAAGGAGTAAAGACAATTACTAAGAATGGAGGAGACATCCCACTCCACAGGCATCTTTCTCTTGTCTCCTTTTATTTCTTTTTTTTTTCTTTGCTTTCTTCTTGTTCTTCCTCTTTGGCCACTGCCAATTAGGCCTCAAGTCCACCAGCACCCTCATGTATCTAAGAAGGTGGTACACCACTAAAGCAAAGGTGGATTCTCAGAACTGTATTTCAGTGGTAAATTATTTAGAGAAAAATGAAGTAAGAAACTTGAGGTGAAACTGAAGAAGGCAGCTCTTAGCAAGCAAATGGTGCAATATCTACCACCATAAATATTAGAATTTAACCCCACTATAACAAAACAATGGAGATAACTCAATATTTCCTGAAATGGGATTCTGACCTGTAATGGTTTTCTAATTTCAAGGTATAAGTTAGAGATAATGTTGAGCATCCTTTTGTAGTCACTAATTATAATTAAAGTATATATATTATTCTATCCTCTACCCTCAGTTCCTCTTTCTCCCATCCCAGAATAAATCAAGAGTCACCTGCCTTGGATTCCTGAAGACACTCACCTGTATTTGAATTAAGATCATCAGGCTCTGATTCAGTCCCATTTTGGCTTCCATTTCCTTGAAGAGTGTTCATAGCCATAAGCTTCATCTTCTGCAGCTTCATCGCCTCAGCCATTGCTGCAGCTGTTATACCTAAAACCAGAACCATCCCTTTTAAAACATGGGCCACTTCTTAATATACCTGAAAACTGGATACATTTCTTTAACAGGCCTATGCTATATAGTATAAACCAAAAGTAAGCCCAAGTCTAATTTATGAATAAAATCCTTTAACAAAGTAATTTTCAACTCCTGTTATTACTTCATCTTACAATGGACAGTTTGAAAATCTGAAAAAAACATTGAATATAGGTGCAATTCCCAATTCAAAATACAAATAAAAGAAAGAGTATAATATTAATATTATTTTAGAAATTCCAAAGCTCTTGCTAATGTGTTCTAGTGTCTGTTAAGAGCTCTGGACAGTAGTTTTAGACAGAATTCATGATATATTAAAATCCATCTAGAACTATTGTCAGAGGAAGCACTCTGAAATGCTAGAGTGAACCACTTTCTTATGAATATCCTTGTTGGCACTTCTGCTAAAGAATGGGCTATTTTGTGTGTGAGTGTTACCTTAGACAGAAGGGAAAGGGGAGGGAATGCTTACGGTAGTAATTATACCCATTTACTGGCCTCCTTCTTACATGCCAAGGAACCAAATAAATGAAAACACAGCAGGCCACCTCTGAAAGTTTGCCAGCCCTTGTAGTATAATTACTTTCTTTTGAATTAATATAAGACAATTTTTAAAACTCTATGTAATGGTACAAAGAAGTAGGAATAAATATCCCAAAGATAAAATGTGAATGCTTAGGTTTGAAATTCTTCCTCCCAGAAAGTCTGTATCAAGCAAAATCATAGAAGTATACCCAGAGATAGGTACTAAAAATAGATCAATCCATACTCCACGAATGCCCTCCAAAACATCTGAATTCAACTAAGTTATTTTTAGATGGTATCAAAATACCTAACCATCTACTGGTTCACTGGTACCATGGGCCAAAAGAAAAAAAAAAAATTCTAGCACAATTTAAAACAGTATCTTAGAATTCAGTGAAACTCATTCTCCCCTGCAAATGCAAGTCAAAGGGGAAAAAAGGACATATTGGTCGGTTGCTGCAAAGAAAATATAACTACTATTATTAGAAAAATCTAATCAAAGGGATAAGGTGAATCCTTATGAAAAGTATAAGGGGAAGATAAGTACAGCCTAGAACATCTAACTGTGTATGTTTGGTGGAATCGCTGAGATTCTGTGTTTTACTCCTCTGCACTCTTTACAGTGCATGGAAAACACCAAATGAAGCAAATTTTTCACCTGATATGGTAAGTTGATATGCTTGTCTATGAATCATGGCAAAGAAAGGATATGAAAGAAAATTAATGTTCAAAATGATGGTATACATTTGTACATTTTTCTATGTGAGGTTTTCTTGCTATATTTAGTGTTACTGATTTCCAATACCCAAACCGGTCTGACAAGCATCCACGATAACTCTGGCCAAAAAAAAATATGATGGTGATGATTTAAACAAAGGGATCCTGCTTAGAGCTGCAGGGCTGAGTGTCTCAAAATTAAAATTGTATCAGGAAAATTTTCCAAAATTTACATCAGCTCCTCTGACTAGCAATTCTGAAATGGATCCTGACTAATGATTACTGAATTAACATTTTTCATTATTGGTGTATAAATAGTGGATTTTTATGAACAATATATAGAGTCACATGCTGTGAAAACTAAAAGTTGACAAAATATCTTACAGACAAGAAATTCCAGGTAAAATGTGTATCTTAAAAACTAAGAATTAATGAGGTGTCCTTTCGTATTTTTAATTCATAAAGAGGATAAATTCCAATATCTATGCATTCTTTCAAGCTAATGATATCTGTATGATATAACTGAAGAAAAAGTCAGTGAACAAATTCAGAAAGTAATATTAAGTTGGTAAAGAATCAGTATAATAGCATTATAAAGATATTTTAGGAGACATCTATTTCCATCTCTTCATTTTGAAGATGAGGAAACAGTCTCCCAGCAACATGTCATAAATAAGTTATTCAGGGGAAGATACAGAGCAAAACTCGTTTCCTGATGGGTCCTAGAGGTATTTAAGTACTGAAGTACTTCAAATATGAGTTAATGAGAATCTGTAAAGGGATACAATCCCCTTATCACATATAGTCTCATAGTCTTAGTTGTCTTTTTATATCTGCTTACATTTGATTTGAAGCTTAGAGTCCTAGACTCTAAGTCATATGTCTTATATTGCTTCATAGTCTATATTGCAGTGACTTTGAATTTATGAAAACCTTAAATCCTATTTGTTGAGCCCTCAATATAGCATTAGAACATATATGTCTTAGGCTAAAATCATAATCAAATGTGGGGGAAAGAAATGGAAAAGATGTTATGTTTTTTTTATATTTCATTAGCAATTTATTCTTTTATTCAGCTGTTCAGTTAAAATTCTTAAACTCAGGATGTGCCTCAGTGTAACACTGATGGATTTAAAAGAGCAAACTTTCTGCAGCCACCAAGTTCAAGATGCAGCCCTGGAACAGCACAAAAAAAAAAGAGCAAGCTGATTTAGAAGATGCTGAGTTAAATTTTACTTAAGAACTGAATTTCAGCTAATCAGACAAGTAGAAAATGGTAAGTTTAATGAGAAAGAAAAATGCCTTTAAAAATGCAAGCACTATAATTATAGGTAAATATCTATGATATTTACATAAACATCTGGAAGTATAAAGTTATCTTTTTCAGGGACTAAATTTGAAAATGATAACTTTTACATTATGTACAAATTACATATATTTAACTGATTGAAAAAGATTTGGAAACGCAGAGACTCAGTGTTACTGGGAAAATATTCACCATTTGCATTTTATGATACTTGAGCATTTACTTCTGTAACTTCAGCATCTTTCATTCTTGTTCACCTACTTTCATAATTGGTTCATGTCTTGTCACTGTAATTGTTGACCAAGTCGTAATGTACAGTCCTTATGATCATTTATATTCACTTTTTAATCTAAAATTCAATACAACTATATGAAAGTGCCTAACATATCATAATTTCATGAGCATGCACACACACAGAGATGTTTATTATTGACTATTATCATTAGTAAACATCCAAGCTCCAATTCAGACTAGTTAAGAGATACAAGGATTTTAATGAATATCTAAACCAACTCCTCCATTTTACAAATGGAAAATTAAGTTCTACAGAGGAAAAGTAAGGGACTTAATATAACACAGACAGTAGGGCTAGAATGAACACTCATGTCTCCTGGCATGTACCTCAAGTGCTTTGTCCAGTAAATTTCACCTTCTTAATCTTGATTTTAATTTCTTTAAAACTCTCTAAAATTTTTCTTTTGAGATACATTATAAGTAACTTACCAGAACAAGAAATAAATTGTGTCATATACCTTTTCAGGGCTTCAGATTATTCAACATGCAAAACCAGGGAGTTGGACTAAATGGTCTTTACAGTCCTTTATGAAGCAGTTATTCTAACTAGATGGGTTTTGTATATAGTTTTCTCATGCCTCCAAGTTTTGTATTACCTGTGCATGCTCTAAAGCAAAATTGCTCTTGCATTCCTTTCTCACTAGTAAACAAGCATTTAGATCAAAAATTTTATGTGATCTATAGTACTAAAACCAGAAGTGCAGTGGGGAAAATATCCATGGGTTTGTAGTAAATTTTACAAGGGAATAAAACCAAAAAATGAATTTGGGTTTTCAACAGTGACTGAACAAAAATTAAGGCAATTTTATAGTTTCCTAATGATTATACTGTGTCCATCTCTTCATAATAATTTGAATGATTTTCTGTCAAAGCTGTGAATAAGTAAATTAACTAAAAAGAACTATGAGTAATCAAATCTTGAGGTTTACAATTAATTAAATGAAATGGTGAGTCAGTTCTATGCAATACAGTTTTATATTTTAAAAATAATATTTATTTAAATTAACAAAGTGTTGCATTAATAATATCCTTCCCAAAATGAAAAGCGTTTAGCTCTCCCACATTATTACACTTTACCAGTCAAGTACTGCATGTTGGCTTGTTTGTTATTTGCATTCAGAAATGCTTTGGGTCAAGTATGATGTACTAGAACATGAATAATGAAACATCTGGTGGTATGAAATGTTAATGTTATATGCCACGTTGAATCTAGTGGAAACAGTTTTGAAATTTCCTATAAATCAACTGGGAAAATGTAAATCTTCTCAGAGGTAGTATTCAGGTTCATTCTCAGGAGATGTTTATGCTCTGAACTCTGTTATTCAGAAAAACACTTGGACTCTTAAAAGATTCAGAATGTAACTAAGGGGAAATCCATAAAGATATAAGAATAGAAGAATGAAAGAACAGAAAAGCCACATGCAAGTAGTTACAGGACACCCAAATGAAGAGCAAATATTATCGCAATAATTAAGAATAACCATTCAGGGACAGATGCAAAATTTAAAACTACTCAACTCACCTCTACGGCTATGAGGGAAAGGTTGACAAAACACAGGTATGGGAAGTTCTTAAAACAATAGCTATATTTGGCTAGACATCATCAGAGCCACCAAATTATGTGCACACTAGAGATCTGCTATAATGAATGGTATGGATATTTTGCACACTTTGTCGAATTACAGATAAATATGAAAAGAATATATACTCAATCTTTGCTAAAGATCCATTTATCCTACAAAAACAACAGACTGGAGAATATACAAGTCAGTGCATTTTCCATTCAGAATGGAGTCAGACTGGAAAGTTGACAATTAGTAAGAGCTGACAGGGCAAGTAGCACAGCATAGTAGAGAGCACAACCAAACCAGAAACAAAGAAAGCTAGTTGTTGCTTTGAGCAAACTGCTGTCCTATAGCCTGAAGTGTGTGACACATTCCAAGTTGCCAAGCAACTGTTTCTGTTTATTTTCCTGTAGACCTTTCTGAAAATGCATAAAAGGCATTTAGAAGTCTGAAAGTCTAATAATCTCTTCAAATGCTCCAATTACTTCTGACATTAAAAGATTAAAAGTAAGAAAGAGACACCATATGAACTTGTCTTAGACCAACTTTTTTCCAAATTATTTTTCATTGCCCTTTTTGTCCCATTAAAGTTAAAAGAGAATTGTTGGGTGAGGAAGGTAAGGGAATTCTATGACCAATTGAGGCAATACTGGGTTGAAAATAACAAACTTCATATGGCACATTTTATATGCCACAAATCATTGTTATTTATATATTTACTTATTTAGTATTCACAAAAAAACTTCAAAGGGAAGTACCATCATTATTTCTATTTTTTGGATAAGGAAACTGAGTGACAGAAACTGAATGTGTCTAAATCACATAGCTAATAGACCTTGAACTTAGGATTTAAACTCCAGTGCTTTACTGAAGATATTTTCAAAACCTATAATATCCTAATATGTATTATGGTTTTCCAAAAGAGGCAGAGAGCATACTACATTTTATAAACTTTTTTTGATAAGGGAATTTTCATCAAATACCTATTAATAGCTCATAAGATACTAATACTTCATAGAACACAGTTTGAGAAATATTGCTGTAAATCATTTTTTTAACTTGGCGGCAAGCTTAACTTCAACTACTGGGGCACCATTTTTTTTGTATTTGAATTTAAGTTATATAGAGAGATATAAGGAAATTTAACAGTTTACATAATGTTAACTATTTCATTGAGTAATCATCAGTTACACTTGTCTTTAGTGATATCATTTTAAATTGGAAATGTTGCATATTTTTAAACATAATCACTAGCAATTTTTAATTATGGTTTTGGTATCCCTCAATAGACCATTTTTTATTTATGCAAATTTGAGCTATATAAATATTTCTAATAGTATATATAACTTCTAGTAGATTATACACATCCTTAGGTAACTTACTTGAGTATTTTAATTGAGTGCTATAGTGTAGACATGTCGATATAATTTCTAACGTCTTGCAACACTGACCTCCCATTGGTCTGATTTTAAAATCAGCAATGGCACTCCCAGCAAACCTCATTGTCAGTCTAGGAGAAAGCGTGCAGATTAAGATTATACATAGATTAAGGGTGACAACATACCTCAAATTTCTAACATTACTACAAGAGTAAGTGTTCCCATAACTAGTTAGCCCAGGAATGCAGGAACCTTAGAACATTTACAGCAGCCTCCTTCCACAGCCATCCTTAAGAGCAGGAATTCTTCAAGTAGACCATCCCAACCAGATAAGAAATCTACCTGCTAGTCTATGAAATATGGTCTCTCAGATATGTATCAAATTCACTAAACCAGAGAAATAATTAAATCTAACATTTCACATACCAAAGTCAGTTTCAATACTGTTTCACTAGTCAACTTATTTTGCTTTTTCTATTTAGTCTCAAGGAGATTCTTGACATTTTAGAATCTACAAATAACAAATGCTGGAGAGGGTATGGAGCAAAGGGAACCCTTCTTCACTGTTAGAGGGAATGTAAATTGGTACAACCACTATGGAAAACGTGTGGAAGTGCCTCATAAAACTAAATATGGAACTACCATATGACCCAGCAATCCTACTCCTGGGCATATAGCCAGACAAAAATTTCATTAAAAAAGATACATGCACCCCTATGTTCATAGCAGCATTATTCACAACAGCCAAGACATGGAAACAACCTAAATGTCTATCAACAGATAAATGGACTAAGAAGATTTTGTACATATACACAATGGAATACTACTCAGTCATAGAAAAGAATGAAATAATACCATTTGTAGCAACATGGATGCAACTAGAGAGTCTCATACTAAGTGAGGTAAGTCAGAAAGAGAAAGACAAATACCATATGATATCATCTATATGTGGAATCTAAAATGTGGCGCAAATGAACCTATCTACAGAACAGAAGCAGACTCACAGACATGGAGACGACTTGCGGTTGCCAAGGGGGAGAAGGGAGGGAATGGGATGAACTGGGAGTTTGGGGTTAGTAGATGCAAACTATTACATTTAGAATGGATAAGCAATGAGGCCCTACTATACAGCAATGATATGAGAAAAATTATATATATATATATATATATATGAATGGCTGGGTCACTTTGTCATATAGCAGAAATTGACACAACATTATAAATTAAATGTACTTTAATTTTAAAAAGTAAAAAAAAATTCATTGTATAATGAAAAACAAAATAAATGAACAGACCAAACCAATCCAAACACATACAGAGAACAGAGGAGTTACTTGAGGGGAAGGCTGGAGGGAGAATGAAATGGGAAAAGGTGATCAACTCTACTGTGACCAATGGAAACAGAATTTTGTGTGGTGAGCACAATGCAGGGTAAACAGAAGTAGAATTATAATATGCACATGACACATAAACAATGCACATTGTTATAAACAATGTCACATCAGTAAAAAACAATTTTATTTTTTAAAAAAGAAACATATTTGGGTGTTAGCTTCAAGACCTCACCATGTTAAAATTAGAACAAAGTAGAGAAAATTACCCATGGCCACTGCATAAAGGTAAAATGTGAACTTGTGGAGGAGTCCATATTTTTGATGATGGTTACTCAACAATGTGGATGTATTAAATGCCACCAAATTGTATTATTAAAATTCTTAAAATTGTACATTTTATCTGAGCAAAAGAAAACATTTTCGGTCAAGTCAGTGAGCTCTTATACGTCAAAAAACAGAGAACAAGTATATAAAAGAAAAAAAATTATCAACTTCTGGCTTACTGCCAAATTTGTGGCTATTTTTATTCCATAGTTGCTCAAAGGAAGTATTTGAGTTTCATTTCAAACATGTTAACCACAGTTAATTTCTGGTTTGAAATGTGCTTGACTGTAACAATGGTGCTAACAAGAATATTTACAATAAAGTATATATCATGTTATCTATAATTTATAGAAACAGACAGCCACAGAAAAAAGTTACATTCTTATAATAAAGCTGAAAAAATGATACATTAACTCAATTCAATGTTGATTTGCAAATCAATAATAACAATAATCAATTGAAGTGAAGCCTACATTTAGATGATTCGGTATTGCTCTGCAGCAGGTATAACTGATAAATAAAAATAAGGGAGATTAGTATTAACAGAACTAATAGGAGAGAAAGAGAAACAAACCTAGCCAACTTCAAATTTATAACAAAAATCAAGTTTGCCTTAAGATAGCTTCCAGACTGAAAAGGAAATTCAATTTACTAAATGCATTTTTGAAATATGCATTTCAGGAAATAAGAAGATGAATTTAGGAAGACATACTTTAAGACTTCTCACTGAGGATATTAATAATAAAAAGTGGTGATTTTTGTGGAATTCCATTTTTTCTACATGTTTTGTTCTGCTCACCATAGCTATACAACTTGTATTCCTACTGCTTTTTGGAAAAATAATTTTGCCTGTGTGGAAAAACAAGCAATACATTTCAGAATTAGATAAAATAAAATACATTTTGTTTAGAAGGCAAATTCAGGAGGAATACTTCCTACCCATTTTCTTTTTAAATATAATAAATTGGAACTTAGCCTGAAATTAAAAATCTATTTGGTCTAAAATTAAGCTGCCATGATAATCTCTGTGTAATAGCTAATGAAAATTCATTAAAAGGTATTAACCTGCCACTATGAGAATATTAAACATTGATAACAAACCACCTTCCAGAAAGGTAATTGGCTTCCTGAAGATCACTGCCACTCATGGCTTGTAAGAAGCTGCTTTTCCCGAATATATACCATAGGTGCCAGAGAATGAACTGTGCAATGATTTCTCAACTCTTCCAGATAATAGTTCTCAAAATCTGCCATGTTCTGTTGCCCAGAGAGATACTATACTGATTCTTTGTTGTTTGTACTCAACATTATGACATTTACATCCTAAACATTAATGTACTACTTAAATTAAAAAATTAAATCCAGCAAACCATCTGGAAAGGTTGATTAGTCAAAACACCTGCATTTTAAGATAATCTGAATATTTATGATAATCAAGATTAATATATAACATCAAGAAAGACCTGAGAAAATTGCAAGGAGAGTGCTTGTCTGGCCCAAATTATGATGTAAAAATACTGCAAGAGGAATCAGAAGGGCTGGATATGAAAACAAGATTTATCTATAGCTAGCTATATGCCTGAGTCACTTTACCATCTCTCAGAATCAATATTCTTGTCTTAAAAATGAGGCTCATGGAAGTAATCATGATGTCTTCAGTGGGTAAATGGATAGATAAAATGTGGTATATCTATGCAATGGAATATTATTCAAGGCTAAAAACAAATGAGTTAGCAAGTCATGAAAAGACGTGGAGGAAGCTTAAATGCATATTACTAAGTGAAAAAAAGCCAGTCTAAGAAGGCTACATATTGTGCAATTTCAACTATATGATATTCTGGAAAAGGCCAAATTACTGAAAAAATAATCAGTGGTTGCCAGGGATCAGTGGGGTGTGGGAAAAACAAAGCACAGCATTTTTAGGGCAGTGAAAATACTGCATGATATAATGATGATGCATATATATGTCATTATACATTTACCGAAACCCACAGAATGCACAACACCAACAATGAACTCTAAGGTAAACTATGGACTTTGGGTTATAATGATGTGTCAGTGTAGGTTTACCCTTGGTGACAAACGTATCATCCTGCTGAGTAATAATGACAATGGAGAAGGCTATGTATTTGTGGATGTAGGGGTTATATGGGGAATCTCTGTACCTTCCTCTCAACTTAATTGTAAACCTAAAATTGCTCTAAAAATGTATCTAAAAATATGAGGTTCAACCCACTGTTCACTTTCAGTCTACATGGAAAAATTACTTCCTAAATAACCATTTATTGACTTGTCATACATTAACTTTATATGTTATTCATGTCTCCCTTACCTAGGCTTAAAGCCCCTTACTGGGAGAAACTATGTATTATTCTTTTTTGTAGCATTTTTTCTTGTCTTCTGTATTTTTAGGGCTGCACCCACAGCATATGGAGGTTCCCAGGCTAGGGGTCGAATTGGTGCTGTAGCTGTAGGTCTACGCCACAGCCACAGCAACACAGGATCCAAGCTGTGTCTACAACCTACACCACAACTCACAGCAATGCTGGATCCTTAACCCACTGAGCGAGGCCAGGGATAGAACCCAAAACCTCATGGTTACTAGTCGGGTTCATTAACCACTGAGCCATGACGGGAACTCCTGTTTTTTCCTTTTTTTTTTTTTTTGTATCATTTCTTAACTCTTTCATTCCTTAGTGTCTGACATAGTAGTGGGTACTTGATGGTGCCCAGTAAATGAATGCAGAATAACCAAAGGAGCATCATGAAGGGAAACCATTAGGAGGAAGAAAAAGGACTACTTGACTTGTTCAACAATGCTAATTCTCTAGTAGTAGGTCTATTTTGCATTCTCTCCACAATCATATTCTGCCTAGACTTCCTGCCAAGACATAACAACAAAAATGAGAAATGGGCAAAGAGATGGTTCACTCAATTACTTGAAACTGCTAACAGTTAAGTTTGTTTTACTCTTTTACTGTCTGATTGTGCCATTCTTTTTTTTTTTCTTTTTTATTTCCCCAATACATTTTTTTTTCTACTGTAGAGCATGGTGACCCAGTTACACATACATGTATACTTCCTTTTTTCTCACATTATCATGCTCCATCATAAGTGACTAGACATAGTTCCCAGTGCTACACAACACGATCTCATTGCTAATCCATTCCAAAGGCAATAGTCTGCATGGTGCCATTCCTTATCATCAGCTTATGCTTTTGCTTTTGCTTACTGAAGCAGTATACATAAAGCATCTGTTTTAGAAGGCAAAGCAATATGTTATATTGAACATAGTTAAGTGAAAAAATCTGCAACAGAATTAGTCTTAATCTCAATTTAAGGAGCACATGAAGTTAACCATAGGTGTATTGATATAAATACATAAATAAACTTATGGTCACATCTCAGAGGCTTCTGTTTGTATAATATTTAAATAAATGCAAATGCTAATTCTTTTAAATCTAAAACTTTAAAGAGATTAATCTAAACCTCTGCAGAAATACAGACAAGGAATAAAGTCTAAATTATGCCCACTATGATAATAACCTTCATTCAATTATATGTATATGTTCCTACGTGTTTTAAATATAAATATTGAAACTATGTATCTATTAGCTATCAGAATGTGTAATTATTTGAAGCTACCTGAAACAATTAACAACAACATGAACATTTGTTATATGAGTTACAAGGGAGAGTAAATAGATACCATGCGTTCTTATTCTTGAATCTTCGAAGGACACAAGGTATTCGGCAAGATTATTTTTTAAAGCTTACTTTACTTTGACTCATAAAAATGCAGTGTGATAACTCAAGACTTTTGTCACTTTTGAAACACACTAATCTATTACATTTTAATAACCAAATATAATAAAATATTTTGGTATTATTATTTCCAGATTAAAATTACATTCACTAAATTTCTAGGGCCAGAAAAATCTGGCTGTCAGAGTGTTGATGTGGCCAAAAATCCTTCTACATCATATGAACTTTTACTGTAAATAGAGCTGTCTTTCTTCTGAGAGCAACTTCATTGCCAGGATGGGCAGGGTTTTTAGGGATTATTAGGTATTGCCATCCAACATTAAAAAAAATATCCAGTGGACATGATTTTCTCCTAAAATTATTGTGGAGAATATTATCTTCAGTTAAGACATGAAGATGACATGTTTTTGAGCTATAGGTATCCAATATTTCATCATGGCCCAATCGAATATACAGTTACAAAGGAGAATTCTGATTTCTATACAACCTGCTCGAAAGCATCGTTATCTGACATGTATTAGTGCTTAGGTGATAGAAAAATAATGCAAAATTTAATAATTAGGTTAGATCACTGATAGAGGATATATATATATACACATACACACACACATACACAAGCATGCACACACAATAAAAATGATTCTGCATAGAGCTGCGGGCTAATGAATGACTTATAAGGTGGCACATTCTTTCTGGTTTCCTGAATTCTGTCACAGTTCTATTAGCAATAAATTCAGAAAGAGATACAAACCATTTTTTCTACATCAAACAATAGCTTGAGGTTGCTAAAGGGGCACACTAACTCAAATGGATCAGATGAAACAAAAGCCATAAAAAAAATTATCTCTTTCCTAACCTTTTCTTCAGTCAGAATTCCAAACACTTGGTAATAATACGTCTGACCTCAAAACTGCTATGGCTAGAGACAAACAAACATACACAGCTGGGAGAGAGATGATGATGGAACAGTCCAGCAAAATATTAGGAACACTACATCATCTTGATGATGAGACAAGGAACCCTACCTTTTGTAGCTTGTGAATGTCCTTGGCTTTTGCTCTTGTGAATAAGATACTATGTTCAGAACCAATAAATGAGAACAGAAACATTATCCCTGATTCCAGTTTGCCAAACTATGATCTATTTATTCCCTTTCATTTCGATTTATTTGTTCCTTTTCCTTTGTTATTCTCCTAGGTCTTCGATAATTGTTGGAAGACTCTTTCCATTAAGACTAGTAATTTGAACAAACAGATTGGCATAAATCATGGGCCTTCTCTAGTTAATGGTATCACTTCAACATGATCTATATCACCATTCTTGTTAGTGGTTATCCTAGTAATGAAGCCCCTTCAATTCTGTCAAATTAAACTCTTTTTAACAAGTTATTATTCTCTACTTTTTTTTTTTTAAGGAATAGCATCTTAAAAAAAAAAAAAAAACTGCCATGGGTCTTACTTAGGAAGACTGACACATTAAAAAAAGTTTCATCTGGCTGGTTGCAATTGAATTTAGAGCACAGGAAATTTAGAAAGTCCCACATGAGATAATCAGATTTTATAGATAAAGTGCATTTCACTTCTTTCATTTGAATTTCTTGTACCAGTAATTTCAAACACAGCATTAATTTTCTAAGCAGATTTTAAAGAGCATTCCTACAAACTCATACACTATGAATCTAAAAGGGCTATCTTGATTCGGTAATATGAATTAAGAATTTCACAATCACTTTTTTTAAAGTTTTTTTTTCCATTATACCTAGTTTATGGTGTTCTGTAAATTTTCTACTGTACAGCAAGGTGACCCAGTCACACATACACATATACATTCCTTTTTCTCACAATATCATGCTCCATCATAGGTGACTAGATATAGTTTATGGTGCTATACAGCAGGATCTCATTGCTTATCCATTCCAAAGACAACAGTTTGCATCTATTAATCCCCAATTCCCAGTCCATCCCACTCCCTCTCCTTCCCCCTTGGCAACCACTAGTCAATCACTTCTTTATAGTTTTACATTCCTTCTTAGATATGCTACTTAAGAACTTCTTAAGTGATCTCCCAGCCTACAATTCTTCCCCCCTCCAGTCCATCCCATAGTCTCTTGTTTATCAGTGATATTTTCTTAATAGTAGCATTTTCACATTTTCCACCCACAGAAAATTTACTGGTCCACCACTGCCTGTAAAATAAAGTTCAGAACTCTTAATCTATTATTTACAATGTCACACAATCTGCCCCCACCCACCTCTATAGGTGAACCTTCACATTTTTTCCCATCATATACCCCACACTATAACCAGACTGAACATTCTCTTACCCATACAGCACTAGCTCATCTTCCTACCTTTGTAGATTGTCCTTTTTGCCTGGAATGCTTTCATTCCTGTCTTGACCACTACAGCCTAGACAATCTTTAAAGTACAACTTAAGTTTTATCAACTCCAAAAAGCTTTTTTAAATTCCTGAAATTGGAAATAATTCTCTTATTTGAACATTTCCACAGTACTTTACATAGACATATTTATATGAACATATTTATCACTTTCTGCCTTATTATGATTACATTTACAGGTAGATCTTGCGATCTACCAAAAATAAAGTTGTGAAGGTTAATGTAGGGCACTGACCATGTCTTACTCAGTTTTGTACTCATAGCAGACTCTAGAATATTGCCTTGCAGTAGGCAATATTGATAAAGTGTGTCTAATGAATGTAGTATTCTGGAGAAAGAGACTTAGAGTGTATAAAGATCCTCAGTACTCAGAAAGTAGTCACACATATGGGTAAATACTACTCACACACATATATACACTGACATCAAATACCATTTTTCTATTTAATTCAACTAGTCACCATGTGTTGTCATGTCTCTTTTGTCTTTAATATATCATGGAAATTGCCTTATAATTTTCTTAATAGGTGAAAGGAAGAATGAAAAAATGTATAAGCCTTCCTAGTTGTTTTAAGATATTTTTAACACAAAGTTTTCATTTAAAAATATATCTAAAGAAAAAAAAGTTTTCCCTGATTAGTCATGGAGTAGCTATGGCTGGTGAGCAGAAAATTACATTATAATGAGCAGCTACCTGTTATCAAATTACAAGGCATTTTCATCAAAGGACCTAAAAAGGCAGCAGACTGACCAGTTAACATGTTTTCACTGACCTGGGGGGATTTTTTTTCCAGTTAATAGCTTCTGAAGAATGCTTCCTTTTGATACTTGTCTCTGACACCAAAATAATTGTCCCATTTAACCAGTCTTCTATCACATATATCAGAGAATCCTATTTACTCACACACTACTGGAACATTAAAACACAATAGAGTGATTGTCTCTAGAAGAAAAATTTAAAGATTGACATTTTTTTACCCCAAAAGGGGGTTGAGATCAAAAGCTAACTTTAATAGATGTTTGACTAAGGTCATACTCCCAGGAAATGGAACACTGAAGATGAAAGAAAAGAAATAGGTTTGGCTTTTGATCTCAGCCAAATCCATTTGGCATTGTTTAGTTTTTATATAATACTTCAGTTTTAGGTGATATCATGACTGAAATGAATTGGCTTTCTTCTTGAGGCTTTAATAGCTCCATATTACTCTGGTTTTTAGCAAAGTTTAGTGGAACAGATTTCTACTTTGTTAGCCAGTATTACAATAACATTTATAAACACATTGTCTTCATCTATAAGTGCCACTATCATATGATATCCATGATATATTTTCAAGAAATGTAAAAGGGAGCTCAAAACCCAAAATTTTCCTATTAAATCCTCTTGAAAGAAAAGCATCATTGAAGGCATTACAGATTTGTAAATAGCAAAGAGACTTCTTAATTTTAAGTACATTTTGAATATAGATTTTCTATGAACTGGAAAAGTTTTATTGTTACTTTATAGCTCATTATTGGACAGAACCAATGTAAAAGAGAAAAATAACTATTCTTGAACACCCACTACTATATGTAAAGCACCCTTTAGGAACATTATATACATTATCTCATGTAATCTTAAAAACAACTCTATGAAAATGGAAGGACTATTATGCCAATGATACAGATGAATAAAATGAGAGTGAAAGAATGATTAGCTTGAGTCGAATCATATAGTGAATAAGTAATAAGGCAGAGCTCTGACCAAGCTTTATCTAATTTCAAAGTTCTATCATTTCCATGATGTTCTTTAATTATTAAAATGCTAGAACAAAAACAAAGCTCATTTCCTTAGTTACATAAAGTAAGTGATTCTTAAAACTATGCCAATAATTTAGATAGGCTTATATATGGGCCATTATTTGTGATGTGGGGAAAATTTATACTATTTAATTTATCCACCACTTGCCTAGATATTCATGCCTCCCCAAATTAATTTTTGTTAAAAGCTTACAGGTTTATCACCCTGGCAGTTTAGGATATTGTGTATTATTTCTTGAATTATCCTAATAACTTTCTCAATGTGCCACTTCTCTTAGCAGGTGCAAGCTGTCTCTAAGTATCTACATTTTATAATGCTTTCTTAAAAAGAACAAGAGATTTCTAGGTGACAGTTTCTCATCATCTATCAAAAGACTTTACCCAGTGTATTTTTTTTAATAAAATGATCACCACAAAGATTAGTGACTCTTATGAGAAGCTTGAGCTTTCAAATTAATAGATTAGCAAGTGATTTTAGAAAACAAAAATCAAAGGAAACATCATATATAACAGCCTCTTGTTAACAGATCTTAAACATTTCAACTTTATTAAAAGACAAACCCATAGTTCCTATGTCATACTAGCCTCTAAAAGGTGGACATCAATCAAAAAGATTAAGGACTCTCTGTACTGAAAACTGACAGATACCCAGAATTGGAGGTCCTTGCAAATCTACTTGTCTTTGAAAAACATGGGATAAATTAGGATATCCTCTCTATCTCCTTCCATTTATTTTCCTTGCTTGTCAAAAGATTATTCAGTGCTATTTCTTCCCCTCCTGCACTGCTCCCACTCCTCAGTCCTCCACCTAGCCCTTTTGCAGTCTGTCTCAATCACAAACAGAAATCACAGTGGATAAAATAGCAAAAGAACTTTCTAACTGTTCTCTGGAACAAATCAAAATTTAAACATCCTGAGGAGAAAAGGCTCAGATTTAAATACTTTTGAGACTCAGAGGATTTACAACATGTTTGGCATTCTGGTTTCAAAGGAAAAAACAGATCAATGTGTCAGGGAAACACTGAGGGTTTTGTTTCTATCCTTCAAGGAAAAAAGTTGTAGTAGGGGGAAGCATGTAAAAGATAGAAAGCATACCATTAACTTTTAGTGGCTATCTTCTCTGATGTAATTTTTATGGGAATGGTGGTGAGGAAGCTAGGGAAGGTTGCTGTCCATGTTGCCCAGGGAGAATTATTTTCCATATTTCAAAACAATCAGCCAACTCTAATCCTAAAAGTGACAGGGAACCACAACTGACACAATTGACAGTCTCAGCAATTACCTGATTGAAGACAAGAGACCATTCAAGTCCATGTCCTTTGTCTATATACAAATTCAGAGGTAACTAGATTTTTCATTTTAAAAGATATGACAATAAAGGAACATTTAAAAGCTAACTGGAATTATTTTACCTTTATTGTTAAAGGGTGGAGGTGGGGGGAAAGGAAAATGGAACATTTCAATCGCTAAAGATCTAAATAAAGCAAAATTAAACCACTTTAATTCTATGGAAATTTGATTGCATAAGTTTGAAAAGTCATCTTTCAAACAATCATGGTTATATTTCCCTTATCAGAGTTAAAATTTGCAACCTGTGTAAAGCAGCCAGTAAAAAAGAAGAGACATATTGTACTTTTGCTGCAATTTTGCTGGAAAAAAAATTAGTCATTAGAAACTCAGTGGATACATATATCAAAGAGTGAATTAAGTTCAGCTGAGTTTAAAATATTTCTTACAATAAAAATTATAGAAATTTGTGGCTAATGAAAACATTTTTAATCTATTTGACTGACACTTAATGGAATATTTTATATTTTAGCTGCTAGAGCATTAACAAATAGAACATTATTTCTCCTCACATCTACCTTCCAACTGCACTATAATGTCTTTGTTTATTATGAGTTGGTATTGTAAGTATTTAATGAATGCCCACATTAGCAGAATTAAAAAAGTGTTTTCATTTCTTTAATGTGATTAAGCTATCGGAGTGATTGTAATGCAGCATTTCATGGTACAATGACTAAGGGGAAACACTGTACTATCAGCCCAAGCGCAACTGATACTGTATCTTTCTGTTCATTCAGCATTCGCCTGTACAGCTTCAGTGAGGAGAGGATGATAGGTGGGTATTATGCAGTATCTCAAATCCTGAGGACCATGGTTTATTTAATAGCAATGTCAGTCAGGATCTATGGCTTGAAGAAATTTCAAGAGTTGTGTTGTTAATGCCACAGAGCGCATAAGATGATTTTCAAAACAGTTTCTTCCCTATAGGTAGATAATCTTCAGGTAAATAGATTGATGAATTCTACAGGTATTTAGAACACTATGTTAAAAACATTTCTCCCATATTCTCCCTTCTCCCTGCTGACTTCAGTAGAAAGAAATTCACATAGAATATCTGCCTGGGTATGCTTTTCTGGTTTTCAGATATATTTGACTAATGTACAGAAAATTAAATATGTAGCTCAGATGCCCAAGTCTAAACCATAGATATTCAACTTAACAGACATGGTTTTTATCAAAGGAAATTTTTACATAGAATAAAATGCAGTAAGGTTCCTAAAAGATCTATTCAAACAGGTGTGTGATATTTCATCTCCTTTTTCTTTCAAAAATATGTTAGGGAGGGAGATCCTGGTTATGTTTGATGATCAAGTTTCTTTCCCAGCATATACAAATAATTTTCCTAGTGAAGGAAATTCACTGTACACTATCAAGTGTATTTTCATAGAAATTATAAATTGATATGAATTCCTGGACTGTATGGGGAAAATACATGAAAGAAAGTTTGAGACTTAAAAAGCTAGAACTCATGAGAAATGATTCTGTGTACATTTAGAAAATGAGCAAATAGATGTGGTAAGTAAAGTAAAAAACATTGCAAATAAGCCTATTCTACTGTGAAATTCTGTGTAGTTGTTAAAAATCAGCAATTATACATTCTTCTTCCTTAACCAAATTGCCAAAACATTCAATTTAAAAAGTCATGTGTTTCCAAGTAACTTAAGTATAATTGACAGCTAGATGAAATATAAGGCAGATAATTATAAGAAATCTAATGTAAAGTATAAAAAGATAAAACTACTTATGAAAAATCTGAAACAAAACTATGCCTTTTATCTTTGCATATTATCATCTGTCTTTTTAATCAATATTAATGACAATTTGCATCTACATATAGATTCATAGTTTACATAAAACATATTCACATATATAATATTATTTATTCATGAGAAAATTTCTACAAAGTAGACCAATATAAATTTGGCTCACTTCAACAAGAATATATACTATGTAAGATATATTTATCCATTTAATATCTCTATGAAGTAAATATAGAAAAAAACAAAGAAAACACAGAATGAGTTCCCACTGTAGCACAGTGGGTTAAGGATATAGCATTGCTGCAGCTGGGGCTCAGATTTGATACATGGCCCAAGAACTTCCATTTGCCGAGGGAACAGCCAAAAAAGAAAAAGAAAACAAAGAAAAGCTTTTGTAAAATAGGCAATCTTTCTTGCATTTTCTTTTTTATTCACAAGTAACAAAATATAGGGTGTATTTTTCACTGAACTACAAAACAACAAAATAATATTCACTGAGCTCATAAACGGTCTGGCAATATGATAGTTTTTAAAACATACATTGTCTCAAGTCATTCTCCCAATAATCCTAAAGGAATTCAAAGTTGTTATTTTTCAGATAGGGGAAGTGAACCGAGAAGTTAAAATCTTGGCCCATTCAAATAACTAAATGATGGTGGAACCAGAACTAAATGCAAAAGTTTTTGTTATGAGCTAATGTCTTAATACGCAAGACTATTTTGAGAGGCATTGTTCAAAACTAGATTTTTATATCAAAAAACTTTATTCTATGTTGAAAAATTCATTTTTTTTTTAGGGCTGTACCTGCGGCATATAGAGGTTCCCAGGCTAGGGGTTGAATCAGAGCTGCAGCTGGGGCCTATGCCACAGCCACTGCAACAGGATCCCAGCCACATCTGTGACCTATACCACAGCTCATGGCAGTACCAGATCCTTAACCCACTAAGTGAGGCCAGGGATTGAACCCACATCCTTATGGACACTATATCAGGTCCTTAACCCACTGAGCCACAACAGGAACTCCCCAAAACTACATCTTTTATGATACTTATAGTTGAGAATTTTTTTGTGGTTTTTTAAAAAAGAACTTTTTCTAATGACATTTCGCTACTTTATGTGTGCTTAACATATACCATACACAAGTTGACACAAATGTTATCAATATTTGTAGAATATGAACTATTACCAGTGTTTGTAGAAGACAAAATCTTATGCTAAACATGAGGCAGTTAAATGGCTGCTGTCAGTGTAGTAGAGAGAAAAATTATAGGCTCTGAAGTCAGAGATTTACATTCAAATACTGCTTTAGTTACTGCCTGAATATATGATCTTGTGCAAATTCTCAGAGTTCTTACTTATAAAATAAAAGAAAATGATACTTTACAAATTGTGCAGCTGCTACTTAAGGAGGATTAAGAAAAGAAAACATTGGCAGAAACTGGGAAGTCAATAAATATATATATAGATTATAATTTTTATTAGTCTTTGAAATATGAAGTCCTGTTTCCAACACCAGACCATGGTGATCTGGAGATAGGTAAATCTGGTTTCAAATTTCAGCTCTAATACTTTTCTTTGGCCAAGTCACTTCATTTGTCAGAACTACAATTTCTTCATGAGTAAGCAGGGGCAACAATATACATTCAGTGCTGTTGTGAGAATAAAATAAGATGAATAGAGGATAGTTTACCTCATAAAATATTTGCATTTGCTAACTTTTTCCCAGAAATACATTAAATACCACTTCAAAAGAGAAAAGAATTAAAAAATGCAGTTTAATTGCTTCAAGAAATTCAAATCTGTACTCCGATAGGAATAGCTACAGATGAAAAGAGATTCTCCCATTCTGGTTTGCCTTAAGGTCTCTTTCAGAAGGGACTAATAGGAGAGGGTGATATCAGGCACTGATAGAGTGCTTTAGAAGCTTTCAAGGTGATCTAAAATTGTATGGATCTATTCTTTGTATTCCTCTTAAAAAGAAGGTTATGCATTGAAAAAACTTTTAAAGACACATTCAAGAAATCTTGCTACTCCATTTCAAATGTTGGGTGAGACATTGTATCAACGACATAAAAGTAATCTTGTAAATTTATTTTTCTCTTTTTAGATATGAGCATCCTAAATTGCTTTCTGAGATTAACTTCCAAGGTGCAGTTTGCCTTAAATGAAGGTATGAATTAACCCACTTTAAAATTTTATTTTATTTTATTATTTTTGTTTTTTAAAGATTTTTATTTTTTCCAATATACTTGATTTACAGTGTTCTGTCAATTTCTACTTTACAGCAAAGTGACCTGGTCACACACACACATATATGTATATTTTTTCTTTACTCACATTATTCTCTATCATGTTCCATCACAAGTGACTGGATATAGTTCCCTGTATAATACAGCAGAATCTCACTGCTTATACACTCCAAATGCAAGAGTCTGCATCTAGTAAGCCCATACTCCAAGTGCATCGCACCCATCCCCTCTCCCTCCCCCTGGGCAGCCACAAGTCTCTTCTCAAAATTCAGGTGTTTCTTTTCTGTGGAAAGATTTATTAGTGCTGTATATTACATTCCAGATATAAGTGATATCGTATGGTATTTGTCTTTGTCTTTCTGACTCATTTCACTCAGTATGAGAGTCTCTAGTTCCATCCATGTTGCTGCAAATGGCATTATTTTGTTCTTTTTTATGGCTGAGTAGTATTCCATTGTGTATACATACCACTTCTTAATCCATTCATCTGTCAATGGACATTTAGATTGTTTCCATGTCTTGGCTATTGTGGATAGTGCTACAATGAACATACAGGTGCATATATCTTTTTCCAGGAAAGTTTTGGCTGGATATATGCCCAAGAGTGGGATTGCTGGGTCATATGGTAGTCCTATATTTAGTTTTCTAGAGGTACCTGCATACTGTATTCCCTAGTGGTTGTACCAATTTACATTCCCACCAATGGTGGAGGAAGTTTCCCATTATCCACACACTTGCTCTCCAGCATTTGTTATTTGTTGACTTGTTAATGATGGCCATTCAGACTGGTGTGAGTTGGTATATCATGATAGTTTCTGGTGATGTTGAGCATTTTTTCATGTGCTCATTTTGGCCATCTGTATATCTTCTTTGGAGAAATGTCTCTTCCATTCTTTTGCCCATTTTTCAATTGGGTTGTTGGTTTTTTTGCTGTTGAGTTGTATAAGTTGTTTGTATATTTTAGAGATTAAGCCCTTGTCAGTTGCATTGTTTGAAACTATTTTCTCCCATTCTGCAGGTTGTCTTTTCCTTTTTGTTTTTTATGGTTTCCTTTGCTGTGCAAAAGCTTGTCAGTTTGATTAGGTGCCATTGGTTTATAAAATTACCACTCTATGAAGATGACATGATACTACATATAGAAAACCCTAAGGACTCCACACAAAAACTGAACTGATCAATGAATTTGGCAAAGTAACAGGATACAAGATTAACATTCAGAACTCGGTTGCATTTCTGTATACTAACAATGAAATATTAGAAAAGGAATATAAAAATACCGTACCTTTTAAAAATCACACCTCAAAAATTAAATACCTAGGAATAAACCTGACCAAGGAGGTGAAATGCTTATATGCTGAGAACTATAAAACATTAATCAAGGAAATTAAAGAGGATTCAAAGAAATGGAAAGACCTTCCATGTTCCTGGGTTGGAAGGATTAACATTGGAAAAGTGGCCATACTACCCAAAGCAATCTATGGATTCAGTGCAATCTCTATCAAATAACCCATGACATTTTCCACAGAACTAGGACAAAAAATCTGAACATTTATATGGAACCACAAAAGACCCAGGATTGCCAAAGCAATCCTGAGGAACAAAAACCAAGCAGGAGGCATAACTCTCCCAGACTTCAGGCAATATTACAGAGCCATGGTAATCAAGACAGTGTGGTACTGGTACCAAAACAGACATACAGACCAATGGCACAGAATAGAGAAGCCAGAAATAAACCCTGACACCTATGGTCAATTAACTTTTGAGAAAGGAGGCAAGAATATAAACTGGGGAAAAGACAGTCATTTTAGTAAGTGGTGCTGGGAAACCTGGACAGCTGCATGCAAAGCAATGAAACTAGAACACACCCTCACACCATGCACAAAAACAAACTCCAAATGGCTGAAAGACCTAAATATAAGACAAGATACCATCAAAGGCCTAGAAGAGAACATAGGCAAAACATTCTCTGACATCAATCTTCCAAATGGTTTCTTAGGTTAGTCTCCCAAGGCAGCAGTAATAAAGCAAAAAAATAAACCAATGGCACCTAATCAAACTGACAAGCTTTTGCACAGCAAAGGAAACCATAAAAAACAAAAAGGAAAAGACAACCTGCAGAATGGGAGAAAATAGTTTCAAACAATGCAACTGACAAGGGCTTAATCTCTAAAATATACAAACAACTTATACAACTCAACAGCAAAAAAACCAACAACCCAATTGAAAAATGGGCAAAAGAATGGAAGAGACATTTCTCCAAAGAAGATATACAGATGGCCAAAATGAGCACATGAAAAAATGCTCAACATCACCAGAAACTATCATGATATACCAACTCACACCAGTCTGAATGGCCATCATTAACAAGTCAACAAATAACAAATGCTGGAGAGCAAGTGTGTGGATAATGGGAAACTTCCTCCACCATTGGTGGGAATGTAAATTGGTACAACCACTAGGGAATACAGTATGCAGGTACCTCTAGAAAACTAAATATAGGACTACCATATGACCCAGCAATCCCACTCTTGGGCATATATCCAGCCAAAACTTTCCTGGAAAAAGATATATGCACCTGTATGTTCATTGTAGCACTATCCACAATAGCCAAGACATGGAAACAATCTAAATGTCCATTGACAGATGAATGGATTAAGAAGTGGTATGTATACACAATGGAATACTACTCAGCCATAAAAAAGAACAAAATAATGCCATTTGCAGCAACATGGATGGAACTAGAGACTCTCATACTGAGTGAAATGAGTCAGAAAGACAAAGACAAATACCATACGATATCACTTATATCTGGAATGTAATATACAGCACTAATAAATCTTTCCACAGAAAAGAAACACCTGAATTTTAAGAGACTTGTGGCTGCCCCGGGGGAGAGGGAGGGAGTTGGAGGGATCGGGAGCTTGGGGTTATTGGATACAACTTGGAATGGATTTACAAGGAGATCCTGCTGAGTAGCATCAAGAACTATGCCTAGATACTTATACTGCAACAGAAGAAAGTGTGGGGAAAAAAATTCATACATGTAAGAGTAACTTGGTCCCCATGTGTACAGCAGAAAAAAAATAAAATAATAAAACAAGAAAAAACAAAAAGAAAAACCCCCAAAATGCCCATCCATCCCACTCCCCCGAGATTCACTTCAGAACTAAGGAAACAGACTGAGATGTGATGGATTGAAAGTGATATTTCATGCAAGTTGAAATTACTTGAAAATGGAAATAGCAATGCTCATATCACACAAAATAGACTTCAACAGAGATGCTGTAACAAAATCCAAAAAAGTCATTACATAATGATAAAGAGATCAGTACAAGAAAAGAATATTACACTCATTAGCACATATGTATCCAATATAGGAGCGACTAAATATATAAAGTAAATAATAACAGGAATTAAAGGATAAATTGACAATAACACAATAATGTTAGGCAACTTAAAAATTCCACTTCCATCAAAGGACAGATCATCCAGATGGAAAACCAATAAGGCCTCAGTGGTTTTAAATGGCACAAGAGACCATGATGCCTTAATACATAGTTACAGGACAGTCTATCCAAAAACAGCAGAATATTTATTCTTTTCCAGTGCACATGGAATGTTCTCCAGAATAGATCACATGTTAGGCCACAAAACAAGACTTAACAAATTTAAGAAGACAAAAAATTTATATCAAGCATGTTTTCTGAGTACAACAGCATAAAACTGGGGAAAAAGTCCACCTACAGAAAAAGATATGAGAAAAGAAGATATACATGGATGCTGAGCAACATGCCACTAAAAAACCGAGTCAATGAATAAATCAAAGAGGAAATCAGAAAATGCCTCAAGACAACACAACATTGAAAAATCTCTGGGATGCAACAAAAGCACTTCTAAGAGAGCAATGTATAGCAATACAGGCCTTCATTAATAAACTGAAATGAACAACCAAAATGAACAACCAAACCTACCACTTGAAAAAAAGTTAGAAAAAGCATAACAGAAATAGCCCAAAGTCAGCAGAAGGAAGGACATAATCAATACCAGAGAGAAATTAAATGAAATAGAGATTAAAAAATAGAAAATAAGAATAAAACAAAGCTGGTTTTTTGAAAAGATAAACAAAATTGATAAACCCATGCTCACCAAGAAGAAGAGAGAATACAAATAAACAAGAAAAGAAGAGTGATAACAGCTAACATCATAGAGATACAAAAAAATCCTAAGCATGTTCTGCAAAGGGTTATATGCTAGAATACTGAACAACTTAGAAGAAATGGACAAATTCTAGAAAGATACAACATGCCAAGCCTGAATCAAGAAAAAAAAAAAAAACAGATAATATGAACAGTCTGTTCAGTAATAAATACATTGAATTTGTAATACAATACTCCCAGCCAAGAAAAAAAAGTCATGACTTGACAGTTTTACAGGGGAATTCTACCAAACATATAGAGAAGAGATAATATCTACATTTCTCAAAATATTCCAAAAAATTTAGGAGTATGGAATACTCCTAAATTCATTCTATGAAGCCACCATTATCCTGATAACAAAACCAAAGACACTACCAAGAAAAAAACTACAAGCCAATATCTTTTATGAATATAAATGCAAAACTTCTCAACAAAATATTAGTAAATTGAATAAAACAATATATATAATAGATCATAAAACATGATCCATTTTGGATTTCTTCATGGGATCCAAAGATGGTTCAACACTCACATATCAATGTGATACACCACATTAACAAAAGAAAGGATAAAAATCATAATCATCTCAATAGCTACAGAAAAAGCATTTGACAAAATTCAACACTCATTCATGATAAAAATCCTCATCAAAGTGGATATAGCGGGAACATATCTCAACATAATAAAGGCCACTTAGAAAACCCACAGTTAAGATCATAGTCAACAGTGAAAAGCTGAAATACTTTTTTCTAATTTCAGGAACAAAGCAAGGATGCCCATTCTTACCACTTCTACTTAACATAGTATTAGAAGTTCTAGCCACTATACTCAGAGAAGAAAAAGAAATAAAATGCATCCAAATTGGATGTGAAGTAAAACTGTCACTATTTGCAGATGGCATCATATTCTATGACATTTCTATACATAGAAAACACTGAGGTCTCCACCCCCAAACTATTAGAACTAATAAATAAATTCAGAAAAGTTGCAGACTACAAGATGGATATACAGAAATCTGTTCTTTTCTACATACTAATAATGAACTATCAGGAAGAGAATGTAAAAAAAATATTTAAAATAAAATAAAAATCTAGGCATAAACTAAGAGATTTAAAGAACTATACTCTGAAAACTGTAAAATACTGATTAAAGAATTTGAAGATGATGCAAAGAAATGGAAAGATCCTATGCTATTACATTGGAAAAATTAATATTGTTAAATGGCTCTACTACCCAAAGCAATCCATAGATTTAATGAAGTCTCTTTTAAAATACTCATGACAGTTTTCACAGAAACAGAACAAATAATTATGAATTTCATATGGAACCACAAAAAGACTCTGAATTACCAAAGTAATTTTGAGAAAAAGGAACAAAGCTGAAGTCCCTGACTTCAGACTACCCTGCAAAGCTACAGTAATCAAACTGCATGGGGCTAGCATAAAACCAGACACATATATCAACAGAATAGAACATGGGGCCCAGAAATAAATTATACACTTGTGATTAATTTATCTATGACAAAAGAAGCAAGAATATACAATGGAGAAAAAATGCTTTCTTCAACAAGTGGTGCTGGAAAAAGTATACAGCTACATGTAAAACATTGAGATTAGAACATTTATTCATACAAATACTAAAATATACTTCTAATGCATTGAAGACTTAAATAAGAGACCTGAAACTATAAAATTGTTAGAAGAAAACAAAGGAAGAATACTCCTTGACATAAATCGTATAAATAATTTTTTGGATCTATCTCCTAAGGCAAAAGAAATAAAAGCAAAAATACACAAAGAACAATTAAGTAAAATTAAAAGCATTTACACAGTAAAAGAAACCATCAACAAAATGAAAAGAAAACCTATGGAATGGTATAAAACATCTGCAAATGATTTTTCTAACAAGGGATTAATATCCAAAATACATAAGCAGCTAATACAACTTAGTAAGTTTTATGTATAATTGTTAGTTTTTTTTCATAATTCTTAAACCATTATTTGTCTCAGCAGAACGCCAGGAAACTTTTCTGTAATATCTAATACTTTCTTCTCATTTGAGGTACAGTATGTTTTAGGTACATGTATATCCATTGATATGACTTTCAAAACTATATTGAGAGGAGTTCCTGCCATTGCACAGTGGGTTAAGAATCTGACTGTAGTGGCTTGGGTCGCTATTGGAGGTGTGGGTTGTAGTCACAGCTAGGTGCAGTGAGTTACTGATCCAGCATTTCCACAGCTGCAGTGTAGGTAACAGCTGTTGCTCAGATTCAGTCCCTGGCCTGGGAGTTTCGATATGCCATGGGAACAGCCATTTTTAAAAAATGTATTGAGAACACAATTTTTCCATTTTCTCATTAAGGTATACTTTTATCTAGCTGTTTATAATTACCTTTTTAGAAATGTGATTCAAGGCAGTAAATTATATTCTTCTTCCAGATGCAGAGAGCTATAATTCCAAACTAGGAAAATGACAAACTTAAGATTGGAAAAAAATAAACTTCTTTTAAAATGAGGATAAATCAATTTTGATTTGTATACATTCAAATTTATTCCCTTAGGTATCATTACCAAAATTGTTATAGAAAAAATAAATACTTACATGTAATGAGGGGTTATGGATAAACGAAGAGGAGGAAGAGGATGGGAAAATATTTGAGCAGGAGAAGTAGATACAAGGGATGTTCACAACAATAAGAGAGTAGAGTTCTGGAGTTCCCATCATGGCTCAGTGGTTAATGAATCCGACAAGGAACCATGAGGTTGCAGGTTTGATCCCTGGCCTTGCTCAGTGGGTTAAGGATCTGGCATTGCCATGAGCCGTGGTGTAGGTTGCAGACGTGGCTGGGATCCCGCATTGCTGTGGCTCTGGCGTAGGCTGGCGTCTGCAGCTATGATTCGACCCCTAGCCTGGGAACCTCCATGTGCCGCGGGAGTGGCCCTAGAAATGGCAAAAAGACCAAAAAAAAAAGAAAAAGAAAAAAAGAATAAAAAAAGAGTAGAGTTCTATAATTCTATAGACACAAAAGAGCCAAGGTTCATTTTATTTCCACTCATTCATTTTGAAATAAGGACCGTACCGCTAGATGTAAGCATTTCAATTTTTCCAATTTGTTCTCTATATTAAATGCTTGTTCAAAAGACAAAAAAAAAAATCTTGTCCTTGAGATTGAAAAACAGCAATAACAAAAACAACAGTAGCAGCAACAGCACACTCTCCCAAGGAAATAAGCGTTCCATTTGAAAGCACTTGATATAGGAGTTCCTGTCATGGCGCAGTGGTTAATGAATCCAACTAGGAACCATGAGGTTGCAGGTTCGGTCCCTGCCCTTGCTCAGTGGGTTAAGGATCTGGCGTTGCCGTGAGCTGTGGTGTAGGTTGCAGACGCGGCTCGGATCCCACGTTGCTGTGGCTCTGGTGTAGGCCGGTGGCTACAGCTCCGATTAGACCCCTATCCTGGGAACCTCCATATGCCGCAGGAACGGCCCAAGAAAAGGCAAAAAGACAAAATAAATAAATAAATAAAAATAAAAAAGAAAGTACTTGATATTATGATCCCAATATTGAAAGGAATTTGCATTGGATATTGCAGTAAAAATAAATCTATTTTGAAGATCTTCAACTACAAATCAGGGAAACTGGACAATTTACTATCTGTTCTTATTTTATTTAGTCAGGATTTTTATTTTAATTGATAAAGAAAGTCTGTATATCTAGGTTTCTATTGGCTTCAATCATAATTTCCAACTTAAGTCATCCACAGGTGACTACATATTGAACCCTATTCCTGTATTTTCCATTTGGCCAAACTGAACAGAAGGCAAAGATGTCTGCTGTCCCTTGACATACTATTCATTACAGTGAAAAGTAAATAAAAGCTATTTCATTTTCAGGGTATTATTCTACGACATTAAAATCTAACAACAATACTAAAGTACATCACAGGCCTTTAATGGAATAAAAACCTGTAATGAAAGATATGCAGTAATGATGCATTTTTTCTTTACTTTAATACAGTAATAATGGTGTCATGTTTAAAATATTCATTAAAATAAACATTTGTGTTATAAACTTAAGAGTATGAAAACATTGCTAGAAGCAAATGAAATAAATTTGAGATCTCAAACTGTAAAGACTGTGTGTTTAATTGTTCTCCATAGCAATATGTATTTCCTCTTTCCCTTATGGCTATGAGGGGAAGTCACTAGATTGATGGGTAATCCTAAATTCATCAAATCTCAAGGCCTTTGTTACAAGTACAGCTAAGACCACTAAAATCATACATCATAATCTACCTGTGTGATTATTGGTACAGTAATGGTGTACCGTGGCATACAGAGAAAGGCCAAAATATATGCTGTAACGAAGTAGATGGTGCTTTTGGTAGAAGAACTAAACACATACCAGCCTTTCTCTCTCACACAACACAATGATACTTAGAATGTATAACATAGCTCTGAGAATTCTGAAAAGTATGTCAGCAGGAGATCAGAGGAAGAATATCAGAATTCAAAGTACTAAAGCTCTGGTAGTGGAGCTGCATAATTTTCCTTCTAGTATCTCCTAGCTTGATCTCAACATAGCCTGAAACATAAAATGGGCACTGGTCCAGACAGAGAGGGAAACAGAAGTCCTCTACTTCTGGCCTAAGGAGCAAGAAGAGGGAACTCCAAACATTCAGAGATTATGGAAATCCTTAATTTTTTGATTTTTTGTTTGTTTGTTTTCCTTTCTCCAATTCCTCATGTCTTAGCTCTCAATCTGCAGTGTGTAAAGAAGAAAACAGGAATTTCTCCTTCTGATCAGAGGAGACCTGGTACCAAGGAGGTGGAGCCAAGCCCATTGACATGTTTTCTGTCTGACTCCCCACCATTTGAAATTGAACACAGGCACAGGAATGGAAATGCAAAACATAGTGGGGTAACTAAATCCTAAATATCTGTCCAAAGGTCTGAAAAGAGGAGACCCCAAAAACTGGAAATCACAGTAGAAATCAGGAAGAAGGAGGCACATAAGACAGTAAGCTTATAAAATTTTTGATGAAATCCTGGTATCAATCCTGAACTGAGTATGCATGTAGATCTGACCTCACTCTGCATACCAAAAACTCTGATAAATAAACTAAATGCAACCCACTGTCAAGCACCAGAATTTCCTTCGTAATCCACACAAAGGATAGATTTGAAAATCACTACGAAGATTTTGATAACAGTAATTACACTGAAAGCACAACACACAGAGTGTAGATGAGAAGTTGTGGCCTAAACATAAAAGGTCATTTCCTTGATAAAACAAAATATCCACTTTCTACACAGGCAGTGTTCTGCATGGGGTTTAAATAAGTCCTAAAGTCTAACATAATATTAAAAATATATAGAATACAGGAGTTCCCTGGTGGCCTATCAGTTAAGGATCCAGTGTTGTCACTGCTGTGGCTTGGGTCACTGCTGTAGCACAGGTTCTATCCCTGGCCCAGGAACTTCTACATGTTGTGGGCACAGCATGCATGTTCTGGGCACTCGGCTTCCAGAACAGTGATCTTAGGAGCTCTGCAGAACTGATCCTGGTTGGGGTAGGGGGGGGCATAATTGGTAAGAATTATTTAAAACTAAAAATTTTAAGTCCCTAGAAATGTCCCAAGTATAGCAAAAGAAGAAACACTTATTTCCCAAAAAATCTACTAAATCCCAATGAGAATAAAAAGAGTCTGTGACCCTTGAGCCAGGAAACCCCTTCTCTCTCTCTCCTCTGCTTTAATTCAGCAAGACAGGAACTCCACTATGAGAAGGTATGACTGAAAGCACAGGGTCATTTCTTTCCCCGATCACAATTAAGGACTACAATATCTCTGAGGAAGGACAAGCCATTTCTCATTATCCCCAGTTCCATGTTGCAAAAGCTCTATTACAGGCAAGAGTGACTGAGTGTTCTGGGGCTCTCATCCTCCACCTAACCACAACTCACGAGGCAGAAGCTCTAGCACAGGTCCAGTGGGATAAGAACAGTGGGGTTCAGATCACTTTTGCCCAAGTTCATTCAAAAGATGGAGGTTCCATCTTGGTAAAGGCAAGCCAAGAGCAGAAGCTACTGTCATTTGAAGCAGAGGTATCATTATGAGAGAAGTGAACCATCTACATGTCCTCAAATCCAGAGCAATTGTGCAGAGTTTTTTTGCTAAAGAGGCAGAGGTGGGCCATGATAACAGAACACTAAGAAGCTCTTCACGGTGGAACTGATTTTATTTGGAAGAGTTTTATAAAGTTCAAACTTAATAGGGCTGTGGAATATACTGGATATTTTAGGTATAAGCAAAAAGAGGATGATAATAACTCCATGAGGGCAATCAGCTAAACCACAGGCCATCTAGTTAACTAGTAAACCATGGAAAGAGACAATTAAGAAGGCCCCTCCTAGAGTCAGAACAAACCCTCAAAAGACTAGCCTAAAAAACAATCCCTGAAAAGGGGCCAGAATATAATTGGATCGGACTATGCAGACTGTGTAGTATTTATGCCCCAATGCACTGTCAAATATAAGAGGAAAACAAGCTGGTTATGACTCAGGGCTAAGGGCTGGGTGTGATTATTATCAAGGCAAACAGCTTGACAGAGACATCAGAGAAAGTGACAGTCAAACTGAACCACACTAAAAAACTTTGTCATCCCATAGTGAGTATACTTATACCAAAGGCTGCATCATTTGAGGAAGTCCAAAACAGACACTTATAAAATGTTACTAGTGATAAAGAGGGACATTTTATTATAATAATGGTAAATACATCACAAAGAATAATGATTACATATATATGTACACCTACAAAAAAGAGCTCTAAAATATATGATGCAAAGCCTGAAATAATGAATGTAGAAATAGATAAAATAATATTTGGAGACTTCAGTAATTCACTTACAACAACAGATTAACCAACTAGGAAGGAAGTCAATAAGGAAATATAAGATTTGAACAATACCACAAAACAACTAGGCCTAAATGACATCTATAGAATGGTGCCAAAACCAGCAGAAAACATTTTCTTCAAATGCATAGATAATTCTCCAGGATAGGCCATAGGCTAAGCAATAAAACAAACATCAATAAATTTAAAGGAAATGGAAACATGCAAACTATATTCTATGATCACAGAAGAATAAAATTAGAAGTTAATAAAATGAAGTTTGCATAATTCACAAATATGAGGAAACTAAAATCATGCTCCTTCCTAAGTTACCAATAGTTGAAAGACAAGATCACAAGGGAGATTAGAAAGTAGTTTGAGATGAATGAAATGAAGACATAACATACCAAAACTTATTGAATGTAGCTAAAGAAGTGCTTAAAAGAAAATCTGTAGCTGTAAACAACTATATTAAATATGAATATGGAAATGTAAACCATGTTCATGGATTAAAGACTTAATAATGTTAAGATGGCAATACCCCAATGCAATCTATATATTCAGTGCAATCCCTATGATTATGCCAACAACCTTTTTTTCTGCAAAAATGGAGAATATAATCCTGAAATTCATACGGAATTGCAAAAGGCAACAGACAAAACAATCTTGAAAAAGAATGACAAAGTTGAAGACTGCAACTTTCTTCAAAACTTACTACAATACTATTGTAATCGTGATAGCATGGTACTTCCATAAGGATAAATACCTTGTATTTAGTTGAGAATTTTTGCATCAATGTTCATCAGTGAAATTGACCTGTAGTTTTCTTTTTTTGTGGTATCTTTGTCTGGTTTTGTTATCAGGGGGATGGTGGCCTCATAGAATGAGTTTGGGAGTATCACTTCCTCTGCAATTTTTTGAAATAGCTTCCAAAGGATAGGTGTTAGCTTGTCTCTAAATGTTTGATAGAATTCGCCTGTGAAGCCATCTGGTCCTGGACTTTTGTGTTTTGGAAGTTTTTTAATCACAGTATCAATTTCAGTTCCTGTGATGGGTCCGTTCATCTTTTCTATTTCATCTTGGTTTAGCCTTGGAAGATCATATTTTTCTAAGAATTTGTCCATTTCTTCTAAGTTTTCTGTTTTATTGCCGTATAGTTGCATATAGTAGTCTCTTATGATCCTATGTATTTCTGTGATTTCCGTTGTTACTTCTCCTTTTTCATTTCTAATTTTATGATTTGAGTCCACTCTCTTTTTTGCTTGATAAGTCTGGCTAAGGGTTTGTCAATTTTGTTGATCTTCTCAAAGAACCAGCTTTTCATTTCATTGATCTTTTCTATGGTTTTCTTCATTTCTATTTCATTGATTTCTGCTCTGATCGTTATGATTTCTTTCCTTCTACTAACTTTAGGTCTTGTCTGTTCTTCTCTCCCGAGCTGCTTTAGATGTAAAGTTAGCTTGTTTATTTGAGCTTTTTCTTGTTTCCTGAGGTGGGCTTGTATTTCTATAAATACAATAGAATGGATTTGCTGCATCCCATAGGTTTTGGAGTGTCCTATCTTTGTTGTCATTTGCTTCTAGGTATTTTTTAATTTCCTCTTTGATTTCTTCAGTGATCCATTGGTTGTTTACTAGTATGTTGTGTAGTCTCCACATGTTTGTGTGTTTTGCAGATTTTTTTCTTGTTGATTTCCAGTCATATAGCATTGTGGTTGGAAAAGATGCTTGATATGATTTCAATTTTCTTAAAGTTACTGAGGTTGGATTTGTAGCCCAGGATGTGATCAATCTTAGAGAATGTTCCATGTGCACTTGAGAAGAATGTGTATTCTGGTGTTTTTGGATGAGATGTCCTATAAATATCAATTAAGTCCATCTGGTTTAATGCTTCATTCAGGGCCAGGGTTTCCTTATTGATTTTCTGCCTGGATGACCTCTCCGTTGCTGTAAGTGGCATGTTAAAGACTAGAAAGCCACATCCAACAATACATTAAATGGATTGTACATCATGATCAAGTGGGATTTATCCCAGGGATGCAAGGGTTCTTTGATATCCGCAAATCCATCAGTGGGATATACCACATTAACAAACTGAAGAATAAAAACCATATGATCCTCTCAATAGACACTGAAAAAGCCTTTGAAAAAATCCAACACCCATTTCTGATAAAAACCCTTCAAAAAGTGGGCATACTGAGAACCTACCTCAACATGATAAAGGCCATATATGACAAACCCACAGCAAACATCATTCTCAATGGTGAAAAGCTGAAAGAATTCCCACTGAGATCAGGAAGAAGACACGGATGTCCACTCTCGCCACTACTCTTCAACATAGTTTTGGAAGCCCTAGTCACAGCAATCAGAGAAGAAAAAGAAATAAAAGGAATCCAAATTGGAAAGGAAGAAGTAAAACTATCACAATTTGCAGATGACATGATACTATACCTAGAGAACCCTAAAGACTCTACCATAAAACTGTTAGAGCTCATCCATGAATTTGGCAAAGTCGCAGGATACAAAATTAATACACAGAAATTGATGGCATTTCTATACACTAACAATGAAAGAGCAGAACAAGAAATTAGGGAAGCAATCCCGTTTACCATTGTACCCAAAAGAATAAAATGCCTAGGAGTAAACCTACCTAAAGAGACAAAAGACCTGTACTCTGAAAACTGTAAGACACTGATGAAATGACACAAATAGACGGAAAGATATTCGATGCTCGTGGAATGGAAGAGTTAATATTATCAAAATGACCCTACTACCTAAGGCAATCTACAGATTGAATGAAATCCCTATCAAATTACCAAGGACATTTTTCACAGAACTCGAACAAAATATTTTAAAGTTTGTTTGGAAGCAGAAAAGACCCAGAATAGCCAAAGCCATCCTGAAAAAGAAAAATGGGACTGGAAGAATCAGGCTCCCGGACTTCAGACTATACTACTAAGCAACAATCCTGAAAATCGTATGGTACTGGCACAAAGACAGAAATATAGATCAGTGGAACAGGATAGAAAGCCCAGAATTCAACCCATGCACCTACAGCCAACCGATCTATGACAAGGGAGGCAAGAACATACAATGGAGAAAAGACAGAAAGTTGTGCTGGGACAACTGGACAGCCACATGGAAAAGAATGAAATTAGAACACTCCCTAACACCATACACAAAAATAAACTCCACATGGATTAAAGACCTAGATATAAGACCAGACACTATAAAACTCTTAGAGGAAAACATAGGCCAAACACTCTCTGACATAAACGACAGCAACATCTTCTTAGATCTACCTCTTAGAGTATTGACCATAAAACAAAAATAAACAAATGGGACCTAATCAAACTTAAAAGTTTCTGCACAGCAAGAGAAACCCTAAACAAAACGAAAAGACAACCCACAGAATGGGAGAAAATCTTTGCAATTGATTCAACTGACAAGTGATTAATCTCCAAAATTTACAAATACCTTCTGCAGCTCCATACCAAAAAAGCAAACAACCCCATCAAAAAATGGGCAGAAGATCTAAAAAGACAGTTCTCCAAAGAAGACATACAGATGGCCAAAAAACACATGAAAAGATGTTCAACATCACTCATCATTAGAGAAATGCAAATCAAAACCACTTTACACCAGCCAGAATGGCCATCATCCAAAAGTCTACAAACAATAAGTGCTGGAGAGGGGGTGGAGAAAAAGGGACTCTAGTACACTGTTGGTGGGATTGTAAATTGGTACAACCACTGTGGAAAGCAGTATGGAGATGCCTCAGAAAACTAAACATAGAGCTACCATTTGATCTAGCAATCCCACTCCTGGGCATCTACCCGGAGAAAACCATGACTCGCAAAGACACATGTACCCCAATGTTCATTGCAGCACTATTTGCAATAGCCAAAACATGGAAACAACCTAAGTGTCCATCAACAGGAGTGGATCAAGAAGAGGTGGTACATATACACAATGGACTACTCCTCAGCCATTGAAAATAACGAAATACCGGCATTTTTAGAAACATGGATAGACCCAGAAATTATCATGCTAAGTGAAGTCAGGCATACAATGAGACACCAACATCAAATGCTTTCACTGACATGTGGAATCTGAAAAAAGGACAGACTGAATTTCTTTGCAGAACAGATGCTGTCTCACAGACATTGAAAAACTTATGATCTCCGGAGGAGACAGTTTGGGGGGTGTGGGGGATGTGCTTGGGCTGTGGGATGGAAATCCTGTGAAATCAGATCGTTATGATCATTATACAACTACAGATGTGATAAATTCATTTGAGTAATTAAAAAATAAAAATAATAAAAAATAAAAAAAGTATAAATACCTAGATCAATGAAATAGAAATTGAAATCTGGAAATAAAACATTCATCTATGATCGTCTGATTTGGACAATGGCGACAAGAAAATTCAATGAGGAAAGAATAGTCTGTTTCAACAAATGATACTAGGACAATGGGAGCTAGCCAAAACTTTCAGGAGAAATTATAAAGGTAAATCTGGATGATCTTTGATTTGGCAATAGTTTCATAGATATGACACTGAAAGCACAAGTGACAAAAGGAAAAATTAGATAAATTTGAATTCTGGAAATTAGAAGTTTTTGTGCATCAAACAACACTATCAAAACAGTGAAAAGACAAACTACTGAATAGGAGACAATATTTATAAATCATATATCTGATATGATTCTATTATCCAGAATATGTAAAGATTTTTTACAACTGAAAAACAGAAAAGGAATTAAATAATGGGCAAAGGGGCTGAAGAGACATTTTTAAAGAAGATATATGGACAGTCAAAAAGACATGAAAAGATTCCCAATGTTTTTATTGAAATGCAAATGAAACCACAAAGTGATACCACTTCATACCCATGAGGATAGTTATATGGAAAAAAAGAACATTAGTGTTGGTGAAGTTGTGGAGAAATTGGGACCCATATACACTGCTGATAAGATTGTACGATAATGCAATCCCTGTGGAAAATAGTTTGGTGGTTCCCAGAACTGATAAACATATAATTACCATGTGAGAGAGCAATTCCACTCCTAAGTCTATACCCTAATTGAAAACAGATCTTAAAGCAAAAACTGGTACACTAATATTTATAGCAGGACTATTCACAGTAGTAAAAAGATGGGAATAACCCAAATACCCATCAATTTATAAATGGGTAAACACAATGTCATATAACTATAAAATGGAATATTATACAAACAGAAAATAATGAATATTGATACATGCTACCCATAGATGAAATTTGAAAACATCATACTAGTGAAAGAAGCAAGATACAAAGGGCCACATATTGTATGATTCTTTTCAATAAAATAACCAGACAAGTCCATAAGGGTGGGGGGGGAAGCAGATTAATGGTTGCCAAAGACTAGTAGAAGGAGTATGAAGCGTAACTGCATCATGGGTATGAGGAATCACTTTGGGATGATAAAAAACAATTCTGGAGCAACACAGTGATTGTACAATGCTGTGGCTATGCTTAATGTTCCTGAATGTACACTTTACAATGCTTAAAATGGTAATTTTTTTCCCTTAAAACAGTCATTTTCATGTACTTGGATTCCCCTAAAAACTTTAACTAAAATGTTCATTTTGTTAACCCAAGGTAGAGCCAACTCTACACCCACACATTCACAAACGAGAAAAGAATGGCTAGATACTTTAGCCATTCATTTAGTATTTCAGCATAAATACTGTAATAGTATTAGCACAAGTTTTTAGTAGCCTTTTTTTTTTCTCCTTCATACACTAATTTTCTACTTCTGTGTTCATGGTATTATAGTAAGCATACCCTCTATTGTAATCCTAAATTGTACCTAACACTAGGTATATATAAATTATTAATTCAAAAATAAATAAAAAGTTGAATCTTTGAGGTAGAGAATGAAAGGGAATATGGACAGTTCCTTTTTCTAAATGTTATGTTATATATATTTTACCACAAAAAAATCTCAGAACAGTAACCTAACCTTCTACCTTATGAAACCAGAAGAAAGAAGAGCAAACTAAACCCAGAGGAAGTAGAAGAAACAAAATGATAAAGCTTATAGTGGAAATAAGTAAAATAGAGAATAGAAAACAATAAAGAAAATCAAGAAAACCAAAAGATCAACAAAATTGACAAACTTTTAGATAGACCAAAAGGGAGAGAAGATTAAATTTACTTAAATCAGAGACAAAAAAGGAGACATTACTAAAGAACATAATGAACTAAAAAGTATTATAAGCATAGCTGGAATGCACAAATTCCTAGAAACAAACTATCAAGATTGACTCAAGAATAAATAGAAAATGCCAATAGATGTATAACAAGAAAAGAGATTAAATGAACTTCCCACAAATATAATCCCTGAACTAGATAGCTTCCATGGAGAATTCTACAAAGCTTTTAAAGAACTAACCAATTCTTCACAAACCATTTGTGGAAAGAGAAGAGGAGAGAACAATCCCCAGCTCATTTTACAAGCAAAGTTTTCTCCTGATATGAAAATCAAAGATATTAAAAGTAACTGTATCTTATGAATCTAGTTGCAAAATCCTCAAAAAATACTAGCAAGCAAAATCCAGCAACATATAAAAAACAGTAAGGAGTTCCTGTGGTGGCACAGCAGTAACAAACCTAACTTGAATCCATGAGGATGCAGGTTCAATCCCTGGCCTCACTCAGTGGGTTAAGGATCTGGCATTGCTGTGAGCTATGGTGTAGGTCACAGATGCATCTGGGATCCTGAGTTGCTGTGGCTGTGGCATAGGCCAGCAACTGCAGCTCTGATTTGATCCCTATCCTAGAAACTTCAAAACCCACATAATCATATCAATAGACACAAAAAATTTACAAAAAACAACACTCTTAGTAAAAACCACTCCACACTAGGAATAAAAGGAACATAACCTGAAAAAAGGCATATACAAAACCTCACAGAACATCATAGTTAATGGTGAAGAACTGAATGCTTTGCCCCTGAGATCATAAAAACAAAAAGAACATCTGCTCAAAAATGTACTGGAGGTTCAAGCTATAGGAATCAGTCAAGTAAAGAGAATAAAAAGTGATGAATACTCTGAAAACTAAAACATTTACAACTCAACAATTAAGAGAAAAATAGCTCAATTAAAATGGACAAAGCAGAGTTCCCATGTGGCTCAGGGGAAATGAATCTGACAAGTATCCATGAAGATAAAGGCTCGATCCCTGGCCTCACTCAGCGGGTTAAAGATCTGGCGTTGCTGTGAGCTGTGGTGTAGGTCACCAACATGGCTTGGATCTCACATTGCTGTGGCTGTAGCATAGGTCAGGGGCTACAGCTCTGATTCCACCCCTAGCCTGGGAACCTCCATATGCCACAGGTGTGGCCCTAAAAAGACAAAAAAAAAAATGGGCAGAGGATCTGAATCAACTCTTCTCTAATAAATAACATATCAATGGCCAATAATCACATGACAACATGTTTAATATCAGTATTCATCAGGGAAATGCAAGTAAAACCACAATGAGAGATTTTCTATAAATCATCACCCCTACCCTCACAACAGGAAAAAATAAACTTAAATGGAAAATCAAGATTTCTTCTCAGATCCATCAGAGAGCTGAAATCACAGGGTGAACCTCTGCCCTCAAAATTTTAAAGAGGGGTGAAAAAAGTAAGAACAGAATCACAGCTTACTAGAACAGAAGCCTAAGTAAAGAACTTTACCGTTAGAGCCAATACAAAAGTAGAAAAACTTAAACTGTAACTGACAAATTGCCAAAGACTTAGAGTAGACAAACTTGAGATAAAAAATGCCAGGGAGGGCCAGTTTTAGGGGGTTCCCCACACTGTCAGGGATTTTACCTCCAGGAGACTTACCAGGTTCTCTTAGTTAAGATCAGAGAAAAATCCCCTAGTGTTTTCGGCAGGAAGAGTGAGAAAGTAGTCATTTTGAAATATGCCCAGACCATGCTGTTGTTCTAATAAAAAATGCCCTAGGGGAAACTATATTACTGGAGCCTAACTGACTGGAGTTTTACCAGAAAATAACTGACTTGGGGAAAGTAAATACCCAACTCTAGTTATTCTTGAAAGAACCCTATGTCTAGAGAATATTTAAGAGGTAGGGAGTTCCCACTGAGGCTCTGTGGGTTAAGAACCAAACATAGTGTCCGTGAGGATGCAGGTTTGATCCTTGGCCTTGCTCAGTGGATTAAGGATCCAGCATTGCCACAAGATAAAACATAGGTCGCAGATGCAGCTCAGATTTGGCATTGCTGTGGCTGTGTTGTAGGCTGGCAGCTGCAGCTCCAATTGGACCTTTAGCCAGGGAACTTCTATATGCCACAGGTGCGGCCATAAAAAGGAAAAAAATAAGTCGTCTCTATGGAAATACAAGGTCCACAGGAGAGAAAAAAACAAGGAAAACAGAGACAATTTTAGCTACTGGCACCAACAGCAATAGCAAACATTAAACACAGTCTAACACCTAGCCTGATAAATATAAAAGAGGCCTGTTTATCTAAGTTCCTTTATCCAGTACATCTTGTCCAGTTTTAAACAAAAAAATCACAAGGCACATTAAAAGGCAAAAAAAAATCTACAGTTTAAAGTGACAGACCAAGCATCAGAATTAGATGCAGATATGGCAGAGATTTAGGAATTATCAGACTGAAAATTAAAAATAACTATGAAAAACGTGCCAAGGATACTAATAGAAAAAATAGACAACATGCTAGAAAAGGTAAATGATGCAGGCAGAGAGACAGAAGCTCTTAAGAACTATGCAAAATGAAATTTAGAAAATTCAAAAGTCTGTAACAAAGTGATAAATTCCTTTGAAATGATCAACTATAGACTGGAAATGAACAAAGAAGAATCAGAGAACTTGAAGAGAGGTCAATATGATCTTTGCAAACTTAAAAACAAAGAGAAAAAAGAATGAAAAAGATGCAACCAAATATCAAAGAACTATGAGAAAAGTAGAAAAGTTGTAACATATACTTAATGGAAATACCAGAAAGAGAGAAAAAAAGGAAAGACAGGTAGAGAAGACCCATTTGAAGTAATAATAAAATTCTTATTGTGGATACCAAACTACAGATCTAGGAAGCTCAGAAAGCAAGAAGCACAATATATAGAGTTGACTCTTGAAGAACATGGGTTTGAACTGCACAGGTACACTTTGTTAGTAAATACTGCAAGTACTACATGATCTATTTTTGGCTGAGTCCACAGATGCAGAACTAGGGATACAGGAAGCTGACTTTAAAATTTTATTCAGATTTTCAACTGCACAAGGGGTCATACCCTTAACCCTCATGTTGTTTAAGGATAAATTGTATATATAACTACAATTAGGCATATTATATTCAAACTAGAGAAAATAAAAAACAAGGAGAAAGTCATAAAAGAAAGAAGTGGGGGGATAAACCATACCTGCAGAGGAGCAAGGACAAGATTTATATTGTTGTTTTTTTTTTTTTTTCAAAAACAAGCAAGCAAGAAGAGAGTGGAGTGCGATTTTTAAAGTGTTGAAAGAAAAAAATACCATCAATCGATAACTCCTTACCCCATAGCATTATCCTCCAAAAGTAAAGGAGAAATAAAGATGTGCCTGGGCTGTGGGATGGAAATCCTGTGAAATCAGATTGTTATGATCATTATACAATTACAGATGTGATAAATTCATTTGAGTAATAAAAAATGAAAAAATAAAGGCATTTTACATTTAAATACATGTAACAAAATCATCTAAATAAACTTTATTTTAAATTTAAAAAAATAAATTTAAAAAAAAGATTTGCCAGAAACAAACAAAAATTCAGGGAATTTTTTACCAGTATGCTAAAAAAATTTTTTACCAACCATGCAAAAAAAAATGTTAGAAGTTCATCAGAAAGAAGAATGATATAGGTGTCAAATTGGAATCTACATAAAGAAAGTAAGCACATTAGACAAGGAATAAGCAAAGTTAAATGAAATCTTTCATTTTCCTCATCCTTAATTGATTTAGGAGTTAGCAGTATGTTCAAAACATAGTAGCAAGAATGCATTGGGCAACTTATAAAGATGCATTTGGCAACTTGGCAAAAAATGAATGGCAGCAATACTATAATTGAGAGAGGAGAGGAATTGGGAAAATTATAAGATAATTGCACTAACTGTAAAGTATTGGATGCATTATTATTTATAAATGGACTTGGAATTGTCATAAATATATATTGCAAACTTTAGGGCAACAGAAATAGTAAAATAAAAATATAATTTGAATGCTAAAACTGAAGATAAGATGGATTCATGTACAACACTCAGTTAAAATCAGAGAGGCAAAAAAAGAGTGTGAATCGAAAGCAGAAACAAAAAAAGAACAATGGAAAAAAGCTACAATATGATGATATTAATTCAACTATATTAATAATCCCTTTAAATGTCAATGGTCTAAATACAACAATTATAAGGTAGAGCCTGTCAGTGTATTAAAAGATACTATTATATGTTATTTAAAAGAAACCACCTTTAGAAACCTAGATAGATTTAAAAGTAAAGGGATGGAAAAAGACATATCACACTAACAACAATCGAAAGAAAGCTGGAGTTGTTTTATTAATTTCAGACAAACCAGACTTCAGAGCAAGGCAAATTATTAGGGATAAAGAAGGCATTACACAATTATAAAGACCTCAATTCTCTAAGAAAACATAGTAGTCCTTAAGGTGAATGTGCCTAACAACAAAAAATCAACATACATGGGGCAAAAAACTGATAGAACTTCAAGTAGAATAAAACTAATCTACTACTAAAATTGGAGATAGCAACACCTATCTATCAATAATTGACAGATCCAGCAGGCAGAAAATCAGTAAGGACAGAGTTGAACTGAATAGAATCATCAATCAACTAGATCTAACTGACATTTATAAATTCTTCATCCAACCACAGCAAAATATATATTCTTCTCAAACTACTTTGAACATTCTCCAAGACTGACCATATTCTGGGCCATAAAACATGCCATAACAAATTTAAATAATAAAAACCACACAATGTGTGCACTCAGATACCAATGAAAATACTTCCTAACTCATCCTTTGAGAACGACATTACACTAAAACCAAAACAAGACCAAAAACATTAAAATAAATAAAAACCTCAGATGAACATCATTCATAAACACAAATATCTTTAATAAAATGCTAGCAAATTGAGTCCAATAATTTATAAAAATTTATACAACACAAATAAGGTTTCTTCCAGATATGCAAGATAGCCTCAGCAAGTAAAAATCAGTGAATGTTATCTTCCTCAACTTGATATAGAACATCCACAAAAATTCTATAGTTAACATCATAATGTTTTTTTTCTGCTGAAATAAATAATAAGCCAATGAATGACCCAATGGGCATACCCTAGCCCTAGGATCACCAAAGCCCTACAGTCTGCCATGGCAGGACCCAGCACACCAACAAGCAGGCTGGCACCAGCCATGGGACCACTTAGACCACACTCTTGACCACCAGCATTCAAACACCAGCTCTGGGACACCTTGAGCCCCTCATCAAGTGACCCCTGAAATCCAGCCCTAACTACCAATGAAAAAACATGAGCTTCAGGACCCCCAGTGCCAGCAGCCAGTAACCTTGGGACTGGTTATGCCTACTAGTTAGCTTGCACTAACTCCCACACAACCTGGACCCCAGCCCCAACTACCAGCAGGCTGACACCAGCTTCAAGATACCCTAGTTTCCTCAGCCAGCCCAACTCTGGGATCCATCTCCACTAATCAGTGATCTTTGGGGACCACCTAAGATACCTTGGAACCTTCGGCCAGCCATGTCAGGAACAGCCCCACCTACCAACAGGCTGACACTAGATCTAGGAACCTGGTCACCCAAATGTCCAGAATTAGGCTCCACTCACCAGTGGGCCAGCACTAGTTCTGAGTCCCCATGGCCAGCTGCCTTGTGACCTGGTCCCACCAAGCAGCAGATGGCAGCTTTCACACAAGGCAGGGCCTGACAAATGAGCTGAACATTTTCTTAAACCATGCACAAAAAAAAAACCCTCAAAAGACCTAAGTATAAGACTGAAATCCATAAAATTCCTTGGAAAAAACACAGGCAGAAAATTCTTTGACATAAATCATAGCAAAATTTTTTCGAGTCTCTATCCTAAGACACAGAAAACAAAAGAAAAACTAAACAAATGGGACCTAATTAAACTTAAAAGCTTTCCCACAGAACAAGAATCCAATGACAAAAGAAAAAAAAAACTATGAAGCAGAGAAAATATTTGCAAATGATATGACCAATAATGGATTTATTTCCAAAATATATAAATACCTCATGCCACACAATATGAAAAAATCCCAACCCAATTAAAAAACAGCCAGAAGATCTGAGTAGATATTTTTCCAGAGGAGACATGTACATGTTCAACAGGGCTTATCAGACACAACTTAGAATAGATTTACAAGGAGATCCTGCTGAATAGCATTGAGAACTTTGTCTAGATACTCATGTTGCAACAGAAGAAAGGCTAGGGGAAAAATGTAATTGTAATGTATACATGTAAGGATAACCTGACCCCCTTGCTGTACAGTGGGAAAATAAAAAAAAAAAGAAAAAAAAAGATGTTCAATGTTACTAATCATGAGAAAAATGAAAATCAAAACCACAATTAGAGATTATATCATACCTGTCAGAATGGTTATAATCAAAAAGACCACAAATAACAAATATTGGACAGGATATAGAGAATAAGGGACTCTAGTACACTGTTAATGGGAATGTAAATTGGTAGAACCACTCTAAAAAACTTTATGGAGGTTCTTCTAAAAGAAAGAAATAGAACTACCATATGTTTCAGCAATTCCACTCTGGGTATATAAAGAAGAAAAATGAAATGCTAACTTGAAAAAATACATGCATCCAAATGTCCATAGCAGCTTTATTTACTATAGCCAAGGTATGGAAGTGACCTAAGTATCCATCAACAGATGAATGGATAAAAATGTTGTATATCTATAGATACGATGGAATACTACTTAGCCATAAAAAATGAAATTTCGTCATTTGCAATGACATGGATGGAACTGGAGGATATTAGGCTTAGTGAAATAAGTTAGAGAAAGACAAATACTATATGATATCACTTTTATGTGGTATCTAAAACATAAGCTAATGAATATAACAAAACAGAAAGAGACTCAGATTTAGAGAACAAACTAGTAGTTACCAATAGGGAGAGGGAAGGGAAGCAGTGCATTGTAGGGGTAGAGCTTCAAGAGGTACAAACTACCATATATAAAATAAATAAGCTACAATGATATATTGTACAGCACAGGGAATATAGCCAATATTTTATAGTAACTTTAAATGGAGTATAGCCTACAAAAATTTTGAAGTGCTCTGTTATAAATCTGAAACTAATATAATATCACAATAAAAAAGAATAAGAAAAGATAAATGTTTATTTTATTTTCACTAAAATAATAATAATAAGGCAATGATGTCCCCTATTATCACTCCTCTTCAACATCATACTGGAAGTCCTAGCTAATACAATAAGACAAGGAAAGGAAATGAAAGTTATATGGATTGGGAAGGAAGAAGTATAAATATCTTTGTTTATAGATGACATGTTTGATGGTAGAAAATCCCAAATAATAAAGAACTCCTTGAATTAATAAGTGACTATAGCAGGAATCCAAAACACAAGATTGATATACAAAAGTCAGTCAACTTCCTACATACCGACAATGAACAATTGCAATTGCAATTTGAAATTAAAAACACAACTTCCTTTATATTAGCATCAAAAATGGCATACTTGGGTATAAATCTAACAAAATACAAATCATGTATATGAAATACAGGAGGAAAACTACAAAACCTAAGTAGATCTAAATAAAGAGATTTTTATGATAATGCATCTAAAACTCAATAATGTTAAATTGTCACTTCTTCCCAACTTGATCTATACAATTATCACAATCCTAATCAAACTCTCATGAAATTATTTTGTGTAATCAACAAATTCTAAATATTATACGGAAATGCAAAAGCCCCAGTATACACAACATGATACTTAAATGTAGAAAAAAGTCAAAGGACTAGTTCTACCCTAATTTAAGACTTAGCATTGACATATGGATCAATGGAAGGAACATAGTAGAGATCCCAGAAATAAGCTCAGAGAGAGAGGCAATTGCTCTTTCACGAAGGAGCAAAGGAGAAGAGAAATCACAGTGTTTTCAAAAAAGGATACTCAACATTAAAAAAAAATGAATCTAGAAACAGATCTTAACACGAATCACAAAATTTTCATGAAAAATAGAGCAAAAGCCTAAATGTAAAATATAAAATATAAGACTCTAGAAGATAACACTGGAGAAAATCTAGGTTACTTTGGGTTTGGCGGTATCTTTTTAGGCCCAGGACTAAAAGGACAATCCATGAAAGAAAAAAATTGCTAATTTGTACCTCATTAAAATTAAAAACTTATCCTCTACCGAAAAGGTTGTCAACATAATAAAAAGGAACATTTGGGGATAGCTCTCAGGTTTGGGGAGTAAATCTTGCAAAAGGCTTGTTCCAAAACATACAAAGAATTCTAAAACCTCAACAATAAGAAAACAAGCAACCAAATTGAAAAATGTGGCTAAAGACTTGAACAGACAACTAACCAAAGATACACAGATGGCAAATAAACACATGAAAACATGTTCAACATCATATATCCTTAGAAAACTGCAAATTAAAATAACAATGATAGAACCTTCACACTTATCAAAATGGTCAACATTTTAAAACATTGACAACTTCAAATGGTGGCACAGATATGAAGGAACAGGAACTCACCTTCAATGCTGGTGGGAATGCAAAATACTACAGCCACTTTATAAGATAGATTACAAAACTAAACATATTCTTACACATGTGATCCAAGAATTGTGCTCTTTGCTATTTACCCAAATAAGTTAAAAGCTTGTCCAGGAGTTCCCGTTGTGGCGCGGTGGTTAATGAATCCGACTAGGAACCATGAGGTTGCAGGTTCGATCCCTGCCCTTGCTCAGTGGGTTAACGATCCGGCATTGCCCTGAGTTGTGGTGTAGGTCGCAGACGCGGCTTGCATCCCCAGTTGCTGTGGCTCTGGCGTAGGCCGACAGCTACAGGTCCGATTAGACCCCTGGCCTGGGAACCTCCATATGCCGCAGGAGCAGCCCAAGAAATGGCAAAAAGACCAAAAAAAAAAAAAAAAAAAAGCTTGTCCACACATATGCTTGCATAAGAATATTTATAAAAGCTTCATTCTTACCTGCTAAAACTTTAAAGCTTCCATTCAATAAGTATAGTTAAACTGGGATACATCCACATGATGGAATGATATTTACCAATAAAAAGAAATGAACCATCAGCCTATGAAAAAGACATAAAGTCACCTTAAATACATATGACTAGGTATAAGAATCCAGGCTTAAAATGTATTCCATTATATATTCAAAGTATATAACATTCTGAAAAAGTCAAAACTATGGAAAGAGTACAAAGGTTAGTGTTTGCCAGAAGTTCAGAAGAAATGAAGGACGGATGAATAGGTGGAGATATACAGGTGAATGAAACTACCCTGTGTGATACTATAATGAAGGATATATGATATTATACATTTATGAAAAATCATGAACTATTCAACATGAAGAGTGAACCTTAATGGACTTAATAATGTACTGATACTGCCTCATCAATTATAACAAGTGTATCACATTAATGCAAAAAAAAAAATAGGGGAAACTGTGTGTCAGGGGGTATATGGGAACTCTGTCTTTTTTATTTGGCTTTTCTATAAACCCATAACCTGCCTTAAAAATAATCTATTGATTAAAAATATAATAAAACACTGTGAGATAACAGTACTAGGATGGGTATAAATCAAAGAAAAAGTTAAATTTGTACATAAATATTCATATCATCTTGATTCATGATGGCCAAAAAGTGGGGGAAAATCCCTAATATCTATGAACTAATGAATGAATAAACAAAATATAGTATAACTATACAATTAATTATTACTTGGCAATAAAAAGTAATAAAGTAATTATATATAACATAAATGTCTTGAAAATATTACACTAAGTGAAAGAAACAACTCACAAAACACCATGAATTGTATTATTCCCTTCATATAGAATGTACAGAATTGGCTTATCTATAGGGACAAAAGGTACTTTATTAGCACATAGGGTGGGGGAGAAGCTCCTAATGGGTATAGGATTTTCTTGGGTATGGTAAAAATTTCCTAAAATGAGACTGTAATTAGGGTTGCACAGTTCTGTGAATATACAAAAATCACTGAATTGTACATTCTGAATGGCTGTATTATATCTCAATAAATCTCTTAAAAATACAATACTCAACAGATACCAATTATAAAATTGCTCCAACAAAATTATCATACATGCTCTTGAAGCAAATGTAATTTTTAAAAATTAGGACAGAAATAATATACAGAAAAAAATGGAAATTTTACAACTTAAAAATAACTGGGAGTTCCCATCGTGGCTCAGTGGAAATGAATCTGGCTGGTATCCATGAGGATACAGATTCGATACCTGGCCTCTCTCAGTGGGTTAAGGATCCACCATTGCCATGAGCTGTGATGCAGATTGCAGATGCGGCTTGGACCTGGCATTGATGTGGCCGTGGCATAGGCCAGCAGCTACAGCTCTGATTTCACTCTTAGCCTGAGAACCTCTATATGCCATGGGTGCAGCCCTAAAAAGACAAAAAAAAAAAAAAAAAAACAACTTTTAAACTCAGTAGATAGTCTCCATAGAGGAATGGAAATTACAAAGGATCAATATAAATTATCCAACCTGAACAACGGTGAAAGAAGTTGAAAAAATTGAACAGAAATTAAGAGACTTGTGGAACAATAACAAAAGGTGTAATATTCATGTTACCTGAGTCCCAGAGAAGAGAATGTAAGCAGTGATGGAAAATATATGATGAAATATGATTGAAAACCTTCCAGCTTTGTCAAATACACAAACCTGCTGATTAGTAAAGTTTAGTGAATCTCAAACTGGAAGAAAAAAAGAAAGAAAACCATGCCAGACACATCATAATCAAACTACTGAAAAGATCATGAAACAATTTTAAAAGCAGCTAAACAAAAATTATACATTACCTAAATAAGAACAACTACTTGAATGACTACGGATTTCTTATCAGAAACTGCAGAGAACTTAATGAAGTAGTACAACATTTATAAACACTGAAAGAAAAAAAATTCTACATAATTCTATATCCATTGAAAATATCTTTCACTTAAGGTAAAATAAATATATTTGCAAATGAAAACTTAAGGAGAAAATACTGCCAGTAGACTTACACTAAAAGAATTGCTAAAGGAAATTCTTCAGGGAATTTTAACAGAAACAAACTGTAATATTAAGAAGGAAGGAAGGATAAAAGAAATGGTGAATGTGTGGGTAAATATAAAAGGCAGTTACTCCTGTCTTGAGTTTTTTAAAGTAAGTCTGATGAATAAAGGCAAACATTGTAACGTTGTTTCATGGGCTTTTCTTGTGTATGCAGATGCCATAGTATATGCACATTAGGCATATTATATCTCACTAAAGCTCTTAAAATACATATATATAATTTATATATTTACACATATTTAAATATAAAGAAACATATATATAAGTGAAAGATAAAGAAAAATATATGGTAGGAAAGTTTCTGTATTTGGAGACTCCAACAATTCTTTTGTAATAATTCATAGAATGAGAAGAAAGATAATCAGCAAGAATCAGACCAACTAAACAATACCATCAACCTACTGGATCTGACTGACATTCATTTCACACTCGTTCTGCAACAGCAGAAAACGCATACTTTTAAGGTGCAAATGGAACATACATCAGTGTACACATATTACGAGTCATAAAACAAATATCAACAAATTTAAAATAATTGAAATTATATAAGTATGATCTTATTATAATGGAATCAAACTAGAAATAGGTAACAGAAAAATCATAAGAAAATCTCTAATCACTTGGAAATTAAAGAACACTTCTAAATGAACCATGGATCAAAAATGAAATATCAAGATAAATTAGAAGACAATTTAAATTTTAAAATTACAGCACACTAAAATGTGTGAGATTCTGCTAAACCTATGTTAATAGGGAAAATATCGTATTAAATATTTATATTAGAAAAGAAAAAAGTCTCAACTTAATAATCCAAGCTTCCAGCTTAAGAATTTAGGAAGCAAAAAAATAAATCAGAAGGAAGGATTATATAAAAATAAGATAGCAACAGAAAACAAAAAAAAAAATAGAGAAAATCAATGAAAGCAAAAATCACTTTTAAAGGATGAATGAAATAAAAAAAATCAAGCAACAAAAAAGAAAGTGAGAGAAAATACGAGAAGTGAAAAAGGAAATAGCTTACACACTTAAAGACTTAGAAAATACTGAAATAATATTAGTAACTCTATGCACATAAATTCAACGGTTCATAAGAAATTGACCAATATTTTTAAATTCACAAACCAACAAAACTTACCCACACTGATAAAGATAGCTTATAGATAGTACATTCTCCTAAACATTAAAGAAATTGCATTCTTAGTTGAAAACTTTCCAAAAATGAGAAATTTTAAAGCCTATATGTTTTCATTGGAGAATTCTATGAAACATTTAAAGAATAATTGTCACCAATTCTACAGAATTCTTCTAGGAGAACTACTTCCTGTTTCATTTTAGAAGGCAAATACTACCTTCATACGAAAACCATAAAATATTTTACAAAAAAAATTCATATGAATACCCCTCATCACATAGACACATGAATCCTTAACAAAATATTAGTAAACAGAATTAGGCTATATAAAGAAATTATACACCAAGAGCAAGTGGAGTTTATTTCAGGGATACATAGCTGGTTCAATATCTGAAAATCAGTCAATATACTCCATCATAGCAATGGTCTAAAGAAGAAAAACCACATGATCTTATTATTGATGCAAGAAAAATCTTGACAAAACCAATACTCAAACATGGCAAAAATTCCCAGAAAAATAGGACTACAAAGTAACTTCCTCTGTCTAATAAAGGGCACTATAAAAATTTTACAATTAACATCAAAACAATTTTACAATTAACAGAAGCAAGGCAAAGATGCCCAATCTCACCACTCCTATATAACACAGTATTGAAGATCCGAGCCAATTATATAGATCAAGAAAGGTAAAAGCTAGTATTACCGTGATACCAAAGCTAGAAAAGGACATTATAAAGAAAGAAAACTATAGGCCAATATACCTGATAAATACACATGCAAAAATTCTCAATTAAATAGTATAAAACTGAATCCAGGAGCACATTAAAAGAGTCATTCACCATGATCAAGTAGGATTTATCCCTGGGATTCAAGGATGGTTCAACATATACAAATTGATAAATGTGATACATCAAATTAAGAGAAAGAGAAAAAAATCATATGATGATATCAATAGACACAAAAAAGGATTTGACAAAATTTAACATCTGTTCATGATAAAAACTCTTAAACAACATATGAAAAGATAATTAACATCACTAGCAATTAGGAAAATGCAAATTAAATCCAGAGATTTATTCCACTATACTCATTAGAATGGCTAATTTTTTAAACTATATGGACAATACCAAATTCTGGAAAGGTTGAAGAGCAGCTAGAACTCTAACATTACTGGTGAGAATGCAAAAAGGTACATACATTTTGAAAGACAATATAACAATTTCTTGTAAAGCTAAACATTACCATACAACCCAGTAATCATGCTCCTTGGTATTTGCCCAAGTGAACTGAAAACGTTTGTATGAAAAAAACTTCGCATAAATATTCATAGCAGTTTTATTCATAATCACCAAAATTCAAAAGCAACCATGATGTCCTTCAATATGTAACTGGATAAATTGTGGTACATCCATATAAATGATTACTATTTGGACATAAAGAAGAATGAGCTGCCAATCCATACAACAATACAGATGAATCTTAAATGCATACTGCTAACTGAAAGAAGCTTCTCTGGAAAGGCTAGGTACGCTATGATTCCAATTATACAATGCTCCTAAAATGATAAAACAATAAATCTGAATTAAATTTTTGAAAAAATATGAATAAAGGATGGATTTTAGTTATATCAATGTATCAGTATTTGCTCAAAATATGTGACAAATTTACTGTAGTAATCTAAGGTGCTAATAATAGGAAAAACTGAGTATGAGTATAAGGAAACTCATTACCACCTCTGGATCTTTTCTGTAAATCTAAAAATGTTTTTTAAATTCCTTTATTTAAAACATCCATAAAACACTATACCAAAAAGCATTACCATATTATTTTAAAATAATATTTTAAAATTTAAAAAATTGAGGTTACACAGCAAATTGAGATTCTAAATAATAGGGAATTTTCCTATAAAAAGGCTGTAGAATTCATTATAATAATATTTTCAAAAATCTGATAGTCATCTATTTCATTCCTACTTCCTTCCACCTTGCCAAACTCTCTTCCTGCTCCAAAACACATACACACTCAGTAACAAACACAAGCAAACCTCAAAAATCTTTAGATAATAAAGATAATTGCAACTGCTACTCATTTGGTGCACTATTTCATCTAAATTAGATGTTACATCTATTACAACACCTGACATATAGTAAAAAGTGAATATTTCTTGAATATAACCAGTATAATAAAGTTAAATGATCTTTAGTATTTGATATGAGCCTCAATCTTACTTTTGAAAAATAATTTAAAATGCTGTTTCGAGATATGAACTATTATGCAGATGAGGGAACAAAATGGCTAGATTAGATATAATCAATTTTTGTAAACATTTCCTAACCCCAAACTATTCTACATATCTTGTGTTCTATATTGAACATGAATTTAGGGACAAACTATTTATTATTCTAACATATGCCAATAAAAATGGATGTTTAAAAAAAGGATCCTTTTGTAAAGTTAGAGTAAAATATGCTAATGCAGTATTAGGAAAAATCAGATGCCATTTTCTTACATCTAGCTTTATCATACCTCCTTTATAAAACATGGCCTAATCCCTTCAAAACCGTATGATATCGCTGTTTCCTCTGCTTCTCCCTTACAGCATTTATACTCAATATTGACTATTTGTGAATGACCTTTGACCTCTAAAACTTTTAAGCTCTCTAAGGGCAAATGCTCTTTGTTTAGTAGACTGGTCCATAAAAAGCATAAAATATTTGTTGAATAAATAAACTAGTGGACGAATAAATGTATATTTATTGGAAGCATATTTCTTTACAGAACTGGAGGTTCTGTTTAATATTGCAATTCAAACAATTACTTATTGTGAACTTGCTTAAGTGAACAGCTTTGAATTTCTAATGTGTTCTACTATGTTTTCTTTTATTACTTCAGTAACTACCCACCCCCTTCTAGGCATAAGAGAGATTCAGGATTTAGTGAATTCTACTTTGATTAAAAATTGTGTTATAGTAGAGTTCCAGGGAATTTAAGAAAAGGCTAAGAGCACCACATAAAATTCGTTTGCCAATTAAGCATAGCGCTCTTCAAGGTTAAATCTCCTTATTAGGCCCTGTCTGTTAAATAGCACATACAATCCAACTAAAACTCTGGACTAATCACTTGCCAACTTTTATTGAAATCATATTTATTGTTTGTGGTTTTTAAGTACCTCCCAAACTGCAGCTGACAACAATTTGTTCTAATTCACTGTAACTCAAAAGTAAGCCAGATCAATTTTTGGTCATTAAAATTTGTAAAGGAAAAATTAATCTCAAGTGCCAAATCTATTATAAAGAGAGTTTAAAGTTGGCATCAGTCTTCATAGTTTATTTTTTAAAACTCACTAAAACGATTTTTATAATGGAAACACAGTCCCTTACTAGCAAGTGCCCAACACGGCACATCAGCAAACCAATGACTCACATTTAAATAAAAAAGAAATGCCTTCTTTCTATTAGATAAATAAATTTCTCATCAATTTCTCATACTGATATGAGTAACTATAAAACATTAATCACAAAGTAATTATTAGTAATAAATATTTATGAGCTGCGTTTGTTGTACCATGAGAGTTTTTTTTTTTAATTTGAGATTTTATTGTTCTTCCATTAACTACTAACAAAGACATTTTAAGAAAAGAAAAATAATTGAGTTTACCAGAAGGCTTCTGGTTAGCCTCCCTTGCCTCTTTGATTATCTGTCTTAACTACCACCTTACATTCCTTGATATTTCAACATACAGGGCCTCCTTGGAAATTGTGACATTTAATTTTGAAGTAAAACCACCTTAAGTTGGCATTCCTGTCATGGCCCAGTGGTTAACAAATCCGCAATCATGAGGTTGCAGGTTCGATCCCTGGCCTTGCTCAGTGGGTTAAGGATCCGGTGTTGCCATGAGCTGTGGTGTAGGTTGCAGACGCGGCTAGGATCCCGCATTGCTGTGGCTCTGGTGTAGGCCGGCGGCCACAGCTCCGATTAGACCCCTAGCCTGGGAACCTCCATATGCTGCGGGAGCAGCCCTAGAAATGGCAAAAAGACAATAAAATAAAATTATGTTTGATAGTTTCATTAAAAAAAAGAGGAAATACATATCCTGAAGGAGTGGAAGTAAAACAATAGGGGAAAAGCCATGCATTTGAATATTTGATCATAACCTTAGGTTTCAAAGTTTTATACATTCATTCAGGAACCTCCACAATAAAATGAGCAAAATTTCTTAATTAAATAACTTTCCTGGCCTGTGTCCCCTACAAAGCTTTTACTTTCATAAAGTAACTATAGCTTAGAAAAGTAAGCTATGACTTCCCCCTACTTTCGCAGATGCCCAAGAGTTTGCACTAGATCATGCTACCATGCATCTTTATTATGTGCTATGCCCTGTGAGGCCTTGATGTGCACATCTCATCAATACTTGATGTACTCCTCATAAGAAGTGTTTATGTTTGGGAGATCCAAACTAAAATCTTCTGACTTTCTTTACTGGAACATTGCTTCAAGATAAGAACATACTAAAACAGATTTCTCAACTTGATTAGATATATATTTAATAAATGCAGTTGATTCCTGAACAACATGGGTATTAGGGGTACCCTCTACCAAGCAATTAAAATTCCATGTATAACTCTATAGCCATCCTTCCCTTTCTGTGGTTCTGCATCAGAGATTCAACCAATGAAGGACTGTGTAGTACTGTAGCATTTATTGGAAAAAAAAAAACATGTATAAGTGGACCTTCACAGTTCAAATCAGTGTTGTTCAAAGATCAACTATAACACAAAACCATATACCTTTTTTTATTTTAAAACACCTATTTTAATTTTAAAATGTACAGTATGTATGTGTATAGTTCTTAATGCCTACCCATGCATATATAGATGGGTATTAAAAAAGATGGAAGACACACAATGAAAATCTAAAAAGCAATATGTGTATGACCCAATTTGAGGCATCATTCTGCTATAAACTTTGGAATGAACTCAATCTCATCACAGCAGAATAAGGGATTATGCCCTAATTGAAAAGGAGGCATTGGACTTGGCACCAGGTCACACTTCCTAGACACATGGGTCATGTGGATATATCCAGCATATTAAGCAAACAGAAAATACTATTTTTCAGCAATATACTGCTTTCCACTTTGCTTAGTATATACTGAATTTTTTTTCTTTTTTCTTTTTATGGCCAAACCTGTGGCATATGGAAGTTCCTGGGCCAGGGGTCTAATTGGAGCTGCAGCTTCAGGTCGACATCACAGCCATGGCAAAGTAGGATCTGAGCTGCATCTGTGACCTATGCTGCAGCTTGTGGCAACACTGGATCCTTAACCCACCAAGTGAAGCCATGGATTGAACCTGCATCTCACAGACACTATGTCAGGTTTTTGACCCACTAAGCCACAACGGGAACACCTGAATTTTTTTCTTGAATCAGGAAAGGAATAAGAGACATTACTAAAATCTCTTTAATGATAGCATGGTGTTTAAAGCATATAGCTATTGTATGACAGTAAGGAGAAGTGATAAAAACATTTGCAAATTGAAGAGGGGTATTACAGTATAAAAAAAAGAAGAGTGAGGGCATAAAATAAAAGCTAGACAGTAGTGCTTTCAACAGTAATGTAGAGATTGATACATAGTGGACATATAATATTTCCTGTGTATTTGCAGATACTGTTTATATTTTTCTTCTGGCATCACAGTTATTTGTGAGAGCAATGAGACCTAGAGGGAAAGACCATTACCATATTACCATAACCATACAAGTGAAAACTGGTAATTTTATAGGTTCTTTCATTTTAGGAGTTGGCAATACAAGCCTAGACGGAGAGGCATAATATGGGTCTAGGCTGAGCAATTTACTGTACGGATTCTAGGGGTTTTGACATTCCTACCCAACAAGCTATCTCCTTTAATTCCTGTATATGAATTCTATTTATAAATATTCCTAATGCATAAGAGGGCCTTGGAAGATTAATAATGATGGGAGATGTTTTCAAAGACTAGAGTTCCCAGCATCATATATAAGTGATGGAAATGAATCACATCCAGACCTCTTCTAGAAGAAAACACTTTCCTGTTTTCAGTTAAAACTACCAATGATCTCTACTGAAAACGTGTTTATCTCCTTCCCTCCCTTCTTCTCTTTTTCTTCTCCTCCCTTAATTTTATTCCTTCCTCCTTCCTAGTGCCCTTTTTTCTTATTTTATTCTTACTGAACATTTTCTATGTGCTTGACACAATAAGTTAAGAGGTAAAACTCAGGGTCCCTGACCTCAGTTACCTAAGTCTAATAAGACAAGAAGGAAAAGATAAATACCACACATATGATGGCTACACTTGCAGTATACATGTGGTACTCGGAGGACAAAAGAAGAACATTTAAGGCAGGTGGCAGTGAGAAATGGAAAGTGTGTTGGTGAAGGAAACATCAAGTGAAATCGCTAAAGATTTTCCTGAAAAGGGAAGCTTCCTGAGATGAGCACTAAAGAATTTATAATTAGCCATGTGAAGCTAAGGGTACAACATTTCAAAGAGATCAATGGAGTTGTATAAGGAAGTTTGGAGCAGTATGGCATGTTCAGGAGAGTTACAACCTGATATATATTATACATAACAACTAAGGCAAAGGACTGTGAGGAAGGAATGGTGTGAAGGATGAGAATGAAGAGCCATGCAGAAGTCAGATCAAGCAGGGCCTTATAATGACTGAAACTGACCTAAGAAGAAAGAGAAAACCTAAATAGCTCTATATTAAATAATTAAAATCTGAATTTAAAACCTTACTAAGAGTTCCCATCGTGGCTTAGTGGCTAATGAACCCTACTAGCATCCATGCAGACACAGGTTTAATCCCTGGCTTCACTCGGTGGGTTAAGGATCTGGCATTGCTGTGGCTGTGGTGTAGGCTGGCAGCTATAGCTCTGACTCAACCCCTAGCCTGGGAAACTCTATATGCCACAAGTGAAGCCCTAAAAAGACAAAAGACAAAAAAAAAACCCTTACCAAAATCAAATTGCCTAGCTGAAATAGCTTCACCAGTGAATCTGATTAAACATTTTAAAAGAAATAATAGCAATCCAGTAGAGCAACTGGACCTCCTACACTGTTGACAGGAATGCAAATTAGTTGATCTCAACTTGAATTGTGCCATTTAGCAGTTTGCTTCTAAAATTACATATGCTTACCATAAGACCCAGCAATCCTACTCCTAGTTTTTACTCAAGAGAAATGAAAACACATGTCCAAAGACTTGTACATATAACAGCATAATCTCATAGCACCATTAATCATAATAGCAAAAAGGTAGCAAGCCAATCACCCTCAACTAATGAGTGGATGAACAAATTTTGGTATGTCCATAAAACAAAATGTAATGAATTCCGATGCAGGCAATGTCATACATAAATCTCAAAAGGACTATGCTTAATGAAAGAAGCTGGATGCAAAAGATTACATAATGTATGATTATAATGAAGAACAAATCAGTGGTTGACTGGAGCTGAGATTGGGGGAGTGACTGAACTGTAAAGGGGATAGGAAATGTTCTAAACCTTGACTGTGGTGATTATTACCACACAAAATTGCCAAAATTCATCACAAGGTACATATAAATTGTAAGATTTATTGTTTATAACATATATACCAAAAAAGGGGAGGGGTTTATATAGTAGTCAATTGAAATTCATTAAAGGGTCTTAAGTTGATGCCTATGAAAACAATGAAGGGCATTTTTAGGGTATGGGTAGTGAGAACAGAAGAGAAGAAATAGATATGCGAGGGTTAAAAGATAAAATCTATAGGATAAGTTGTTAACTTGAGTGAGAAGTTAGTGATGACTTCCAGATTTCTGGTTTGCCCAGGGTTGTACTACTTTTTCTGAGAAATAAAACTCAGGGAGGAGGATAAAGTATTGAAGGTGAAAACAATAAACTTGGTTTTGTATACATTGGGTTTAAGTGGCATTTTGGATATTTAGGTACCCAGTAAGGGAATGAACATATACTCTGGAGCTCAGGGGAGAGATGGTACTCAATCACTTCCTCTTGCTTTTTTAATGAATGATGGATTTTCATTTTACATTTATTTATTTCTAGCAGTGAAACTGACTGGAAACTTAAAAGGTAAGCATGATGAAAGTATCTTCAGTTATACATTTGTCACAAACCATGGATGATTTCCTAATTTCAGAACCTATTAGATCTGTACCCAGTGAAGTCAGCTGCTAAGGAGTTCCCTAGGATAATTGTGGAACTTATCAAAGATAAGAGGTACCTGCCTTAGTATATTTTCATCATAAACCAAACTTAATCTACTGTGGGAAAAAAAATGTGGTTTGTGTAATGAATATCAACTAAGAACAAAAGTGTTTGCCTGAACAAAGATCTGAAGAACCAACTCATAGTAGCATTTGATAGTAATGCATCCAAAGATTAGACTAATAATCTCTGTTATAATGGACCTAAAAGTAATTTCATGTATGTAAAACCCTATGAGCTTTCAATCTGTTCAGATATATAGGATCTTCACTACTGAAGATAGGGGAAAGGTACTATCACATCAGGAGAAAGGATACAGAAAGTTAAACTGGGAGGGATTATGACTGACATAATTAATTTCTTCCCAAATCCATGTCTCAATAACTTTGTACTTTTGATATTTCATTTATCTACTTCTTTTCCTTGCCTTTGTTAATGGAAAAACCATCATATTTATTCAATGGCAATCAGTGTCTAGAGTATAGATCTACATGGCAGCATTGTCATCAGGAATATAGCACAAAGGCACCAAATATGCATGAAACATGAGCCACACACAAAATCTGACATTTCACAAATTACCTTCTCATCCATATGAATTATGGAAAAACCAGGGAGTTTTGCTATTACTTTTCTAAAAACAGGTAATTCAAATATTCAGTGTAACTCTCCACTCTAACCTTCCTGTTTCTTGATTCATATGTAAACTAAGACTAAAATTAAATTTGCAATAACAAGTAGAATTTTTAAAAACTCAACTACAAGGTCCAACCCTAAAGTTATAAAAATAAATGTCATTACAACTTCATCTACTTTAAACACAATGGACAATTCATACAACTAGCCAGAAAACCGCACTTATTAGGTACCTACAATAAGCAAAGCACTTTACTTGCCAAGCTCTTTGAGAAATATGATGTAATGTTTAAAACTGTAATGTAATGAATTGGCAAACATTTTATAAACATAGGAGAGAGGCAGCACACTCCACACATGTACAGAGGAGGCACATACATACCACTCATCTATTGTCACTGCCAATATTCTAGCTCAGACCTCATCTCCTCAAATTGGGATTATGGCAACTTCTAGTTAGAGCTGAAACTCCAGACACTCCTCCCACCTACCTCTCCTCTGCTCCAATATAATCACCTATAGCTACCAGATAAATTGGCATAAAATTTCTATGCAAGCATCCTCTGTTCAAGAGAAATTAATTGGCTTCCTACAGTGTAAAACTCAAATTTTACTTTGGAACAAGATGCTTATTACAACCAACCCTAATCTGTCTTTCCAAACTCACCTCCCACTTCTCTCAAAAGTGAATTATACATTCATTATTCATTCTTCAATATGCCTTAGCTTAAATCATATCTCTTTTTATTATGTTATCACTCCAACCTAGACTTGTTTGCTTTTTACTTACCATCCTTCAGACCTTGGAATGCATCATACCCAAATATACCAAAGCATAATGTCTGGCAGACAGTAGTCAGTCCATACCCTTTTGGTGAATGGAACTGAATCTGTACAAGTGTGGCAGGAGTATAATGAAGCAAAAGGGGCAATTTAGCATTCAGGCAACCTGTGTTCTAATTCTAGTTTTGTAATTACAGTTATCTGGGTCTTGGTTTATTCATCTGTAAAATGAGAATACTATCTGCTTTGACCAATTTATAGGATATTGTGAGGATGAAAAAAGTTGAATATGAACCTCTTTTGAAACACATAATGGTTTGATTAGGACAATGAATATGTTCACATGGATATAGAGAGCTGTCTTTTAAAATATGCCCCATTAAAAGCCACAGTAAACATAACCACATAGTATGGGCATACACATAAATTCAAATGCCACAAATATCTGCTTTCACCTAAATCTACATGGTGAATATGATTTAAGATGCTCCTACAAAATTGCTAAAACTTTTTTAATCTCCCAAGGTTTATTTTCTGCTTCTGAAAAGCATATATGTTCTCTGAATAGAATGACAAAAAGTTACATTATAACATCACTTGAGTTTGTTTCGTGTTTCTATCTGGTAGAGCTCCTCCCAAAATACACTATATTCCTAAGAAATGCGTTAAAAGTCCAGAAGGAGGCTGTTTAAGTAGATTAATGTTATAAAAAATGTTATAGATAATAGAGGGGAATAAAAAACACTTAACCCTTATTAACATCTAATGTAGTGGAATAATAATATACATTACTTTTTTAATAGTTGAGATTAATGTACTATGAGATAAAAATATACATTTCAATGACTTCATTACAGCCTGATGAAGTCTATATTTTTATAAATCCCATTTACCTCTATATTACTTATCTATAGTAATGTATTCACTTAATAACAAGTCAATTTTATAGAATCCTAGTACCCACAGCCAAAATACCAGGAACATACAACATATGTTACAGCGTGCAATGTTCAGGTGTTAGCTGAAAGTTGTGTGTTTATCTAAAGAGTAGTAATTCTAACATTTAAAAGAATTAGACTGTCTTGGCTACATAAGATAGTCAAGGTTTTGTTCACCCAACACTTTACTTCCAAAGAGAAAATAAACTATGTTAACCTTTTGAGAATATCAGTAATCCTACAAACATAATTTGTGGGATTTATCTTTTGTTGTACGGAAAGAGTTGACATATTGATAATTTATGATATTGGTTTCCCTATTTAAAGAATCTACATGCTTAGAGAAACAGATTTTCGCATTTTAGTTGGAAAAAGGGGCAACTTGGAAGTTACTTATATTTCCATACCTTCTTTAAGATTTGTCATATTTGCATACCACTTATTACATCTTCCCATAACTCATTTATTGAAAAACTATTTTTTTAGTACTTACTATATGCTATAACTGGCCATGTGATGAAAACTTTAAAAAATGAATAAGGTTTTCACTATGCCCCCAAGATGCTCACAATCTAAATGGTTCTCAAAGTTTACTGTCCATTAGAATTACCTGCAGGGCTTTTTAAACAGACTGCGAGGCCCCACCCCTAGAGTTTCGGATGTGGTAGGTCTGTAATGAAGCCTGAGAAATTGCAGTTTTAACAAGTTTCCAGAAGGTGTGGATACTTCTGGTCCAGGGACCACACTTTGTAAAACTGTTCATCTAGTGGTTAGAGGCAAACATGCGAACAGAAATAAAAGGCAGTAAAATAAATGAAATGATAGAGGAAGCTAAAATGTTGTAGTAGAATAGAAATAAGGGGTGATGGAATTATCATGGGGAGGTTCAAAGAAAATTTCACAAAGGGGTGATAGATAAGCAAGGAAAAGGTTGATAAATCAAGCAAAGAAGTGCAGGCAGTAGAATTTATGTGCTTCATTTATCCTCCAAGTTGATAAGTAAGGTTGAATAATAGATTAGGGTCAGAACATGGAAAGAATTTTAATATCATGCTAGATAATTTCAACTTCATTCTGTGGACAATAGGTAGTAAATGAAGGTTTATATCCAAGGTGGGTACAAGATGAGATTAGTGCAGGTCACAACATAGAAAAAGGGTTGGTGTTGAGGTGGGGCAGATAAACTACATAATTTTGTGCAACAGTCCAAGTAAGCAGAGATGATAACTGTACTAAATCCGTGGCATTAAGAATGTGAAGAATGGGAAGGATTCATCACCTATCTTCCCTGCGCTTCCCTCTACGAAGCCAATAAAATGCTTACTCTTTGCATGGCACACTTGTTTCCTAGAACTAGGTGGAACAATTAAAAGCAGTTTAAACTGTAACCCTGCTTGTGTGGCAACATACATGGCTGCTGCTGTTGGAAGATTTCACATTACATCTTTAATTGTGGGCATTTAGCAGACAGCCTCTTATTATTAAGATACTGCTGACTTTTATTGTCAACGTGGCCATAGGACAAAGCTAATAATTACCAGTACCAGAAGCAGCTTGTGGTTTTATATTACATTGAGGTAAATTATACCAGAATTAGAGTGGATTACTTTTATCAAATGGGGAATAAGCTGTTAATTAACTCCCCGCTGTAGCAATCTTTTTCTGAGCTTGCAACTGTTATTAGGTCTAGATTAAACTGTTGAATTAATTTCCCACTTACTTACTATTTCAAGAGTTTTTAATTTACCTGGCAGCAGTTTTAATGGGAAATTGTATTAGTGAGCATAAATTGTTTTGGGGAAGGGTAAACAGTTTGTGATAATGTTTATTAAGTCATTTTATTTGAGCAAAAATATAATTGCAGTTTTAATTAGTGCATGGTTGTTGGAGTATTAGGTTTGAGATTACATTATGGCTTTCTGAGAAAACAATCACTCAGGTAATCCCAGCATTTATAACTGATAGCAAATAGAAAAGCTATGTCAATATGGCATTGACTTGGATTTTGTACCAGAGTTCAGGAAAGAAAATGGGAAATTATCTGTGTCCTTCCTTCAATTATCTTAAGGTTTATTGGCTGCTCCTGAATATCATTATCTGCTGTGACTGGTATATATGATGTAGTACATGTTAAGGGTTAATTGAGAAAAATTTAAAACTAAGAGGTACAGATTTCTTTAAGGTAAAAACAAATATGTGGGAATCTGTAAATTTAATTAGATGATCAATAAAATTTTGTGATGTTACTGGTTATAATGCTGGCAATAGTATTTCTCTGAAAACACTGACAGTAACCACGCAGTATGTTAATGTGATGTTTTACAGAAGTGGATAAAGAACTTAAGAGGAACTTGAGAGATAACAGAGCACATCGAAAACTGAGATCTAAAGAGAAAAAAAGATTTGCCAAAGGATATAGAGCTAATGATTGAAATACAACATGGGGCTGTTTACATGACTACATACAATCTCTAGGTCCAACATTCATATTCCATTTCTTTCCTAAATTAAATAGAGTTGGCTTTGATTGTAAATAGCAAAAATCTTATTATGAGTGGAATTTTATATCCCAAGGAAGTCTAAAATCTTTCCCTGTGGCACTTTTAATATTATACCTTCAAATTAATATTACACTTGTTTTCAATAATACAATTGCCTAATTCATACAAAACCATTATTTTGTAGCCAAACTCAATAATAATCAGTAGAACTTCCAAGATGTCAGTACACTTTTAAATGGTCAAGACTATAAAATTAATATAGTATTCTTTCTTTAACATTTATTTCTAATCAGAAATAATTGTGATGATTTGATTATATGCTGGTACAGTAAGTATACATGAAATAATAAAATTGCCTTCAAATTAGGTCAGCAGCTTTTATTACATTAAAAACCACCTGCTATTTTGCAGAAATTTAACAGGTAGTCTCCCCTAAATGCCCATATCGTATATTATAAAATTCTATTTCAGAAAAAGAGATAATCCCCTTACAGAAGGCTAACATGAAGCAAATCCAAATTTCCCTAACTCTTTACTTTGAGAAACAAAGATTGATCTAAAACCCTGTGCAACAAGCACTATTCACAATAGTCAAGACATGGAAACAACCCAAATGTCCATTGACAGACGATTGGATTAGTAAGATGTGGTATATGTACACGATGGAATACTATTCAGCCATAAAAAAGAACAACATAATGCCATTTTCAGCAACATGGATAGAATAAGAGACTCTCATACTGAGTGAAATGTCAGAAAGAGAAAGACAAATACCATATGATATCACATAACTGGAATCTAATATAGAGCATGAATGAACGTTTCCACAGAAAAGAAAATCATAGACTTGGAGAATAGACTTGTGGCTGCCCAGGGAGAGAGGGAGGGAGTGAGAGGGATTGGGAGCTTGGGGTTAACAGGTGCAAACTATTGCTCTTGGAATGGATTTACAATGAGATCCTGCTGTGTAGCATTGAGAACTATGTCTAGATACTTACATCACAACAGTGGGACGAAAAACTATGTATACATGTATGTGTAACTTGGTCCCCATGCTGTACAGCATAAAAAATAAATTAATTAATTTAAAAAAAAGAAAATTTATAGAAAATAAATAAATAAAACCCTGTGCAACAAAATATACTCATAAAGTCCAAATCCTCTGCATGTACCTTTCAAGTTACTATTTGGCTATTTATAATTTCTATCTCTGAATATTAAAAGAAATGGGAAAACAATCATATTTCTGTTATTGGATTCTTTTCATCTACTTACATTCTAAAAAATGTTGAATTTTGAATAAGGAAATAAAAATGAGAAAAATTCTTTAGTGAGACAATACTGCTATGCCATAAACCAGCAAATCCTGTAGTCATTAAGAATATGTAACTGGGTCCCCATGCTGTACGGTAGGAAAAAAAATAATGTATTGGGGAAATAAAAAAAAAGAACAATAACTTACAAAAGAAATGTCTGGAAGACCATGTGCCCTTTTTTTACCCGCATGTCAGTTACCTTTTTTCAAACACAAACTTCCTGTTTCACCATTCAAATTTAGGATTAGAAAACCATTTTAATCTTTGGACTAAAATTAGAAAACCATTTATTTTGATATTATTTCTTTAAAACTTATAAAATGTTATAAAACAATGTTACATCAATAATAAAATTAAATTATGAGACCAACAGTTGATTTTTTTTCTTTATTTTTTAGGGCTGCATCTGTGGCATATGTGGACTCGCAGGCTAGAGGTCAAATTTGAAGCTGCAGCTGCTGGCCTATGCCACAGCCATGGCAATGCAAGATCCGAGCCGCATCTGTGACCTACACCACAGCTCATGGCACCCACTGAGCAAGGCCAGGGATTGAACCCACATCCTCATGGATGCTAGTAGGGTTAATTACCCCTGAGACATGATAGGAACTCCCCAAAGGTTGATTTGATGGATAGATAGATAGATAGATAGATAGATAGATAGATAGATAGACAGACAGACATATGGATAGATATGTATGTATGTATCTCCACACCAAATTAATAAAATAGGCTTCCATGTTTTCCATTAATTTGGCATGGATGGGTATATAATTTTAAGTAACATTAAATGGATGGCTCAACTATGAAATGTAGGCCATTTATGTTAAGAAATTTTAGAAATATTGATATGATTAGATATACAATCTGGTTATGAGAAAAGTTGCTCCGAACTTCCTAATACTTCTTTTAAAGCCATGCACCATTCACAAGAATTACATAACTGGGAAAGCACCCTAAGTTGTTTCAAACAAAATGAGATTGTGTTGTCTCTTCACAGTGAAACAGACAATCTTGTTGTCACAGACGTATTGAGAGAGAAAAAAAATAACCAAAAATATTATATATATTTATATATATAAAACAGGCAAAGAAACACGCCTTCTTGAAAACTCAAACTTCCACACAAGCAGCAATAGAATAGTACTACTAGTACCTGACCATCTCCATGAACAGAAAAATAATAAAATACTACTTCATTCTTAAATATTGAAAAATGAATGAGAAGTATGTATTGGGAAAAAAATGCACTTTCGAACATAAATTCATTTACATAGTGTCTTCCAAATATTTTTTTTCAGAGCTCACTCAAATATCCCACTTAATTTTATTCTTCCAATGACCTATAGACAGACTATCATCCCCATTTGATAGATGAGAAAATGGGGCACAATTAAGTTAAGCAATTTGTCTTGGTTCAAAATCTGGCTAGAACCACAGCAAGGCCCAGAAACAGTTCCTGCTCTTTTTGCTATTCCAATATGTCACAGAAACTAGCAGATCACACCCCAGAACTCAGAACTTAAGAAAGGTAATGTGGCCTGGTAGTTAGGAGCTTGGTCTTGGAAAAAGCCAGATGGACTGGACATTGATTCACTAGCATCGTTACTTCTCTGGTTGTCTGTTTCCTCATCTATCAAACAAGGATAGTGATGACCATCTCATAAGTTCCTGTGGAAGTTAAGTGATAAAATGGATGTAAAACACCCAGCACATTTCCTTTAAGTAAGCACTGGTGAAGTGGTTTCTACTGTTGCTACATGACTGCTATGGACTGAATGTTTGTATATCACCAAATTCATATATTGAACCCCTAATATGATGATTTTGAAGCAGGGGCCTTCAGGAATTAATTAGGTCACGAAAGGAGAACTACATGCTAGGATTAATGTCCTTATAACAAGATAAAAAGTGCCCTCTGTGTGTGTGTGTCTCTCTCTCTGTCCCTCAGTCTCTCTCTCGCTCCACCTCCTTCAGCCATGTAATGATACAATGAGAATGCAGCTGTCTACAAGGCAGGGAGACAGCTCTCACCAAGAAATGGATCTGCTGGCATCTCAATCTTGGACTTCCCAGTCTACAGAACTGTGAGAAATAAATGTTTGTTGTTTAAGTCACCCAGTCTATGGTATTTTTGTCATAGCCCAAACTGACTAGGAGAATGTCTGCTAATATATTTTTAAATTAAAAAAAATTACCTATTCTGACTACTGAGCATGCAACAATTTTCTTTTAGGTCATTAATGAGCACCCTCCCTCTCACAACTACCTCTTCTTCTATTTAGTGACTTACCTGTGTGAAAAACAGGCCAGTTTTTCCTACTATAAGCATCTATCACCCCATTCTCCAGTACTGGAGTTTGCCATTGTGTACCACCTGAGTGATTGCAAAGTCTAACCTTCTAGGATTCTGAAGAGTTCTATTATCAAAAGATAGAGGCATCGTTAGCATAGAGAAATGATGCCTTTAAATTGGATGCCTTACTTTTATTCATTATTACTTAAGGTTTTTGAGAGTCTGTGGGTTGAAACAGCTACTGCACAAATCATTGTGTATTGGTTGGGAAATCATGCTCATCAAATCTAATTTAGATGTTGTAGATGGTGAAATTAAAGTGTATATTAACTTAGGAAACACATTGGGTTTAAAAACTGAAAATAAGTGGTGCTTCACACAATATCAGCATCATTTTCCCTTGCACTGCATTAAATTTGGGAGGGATGAACACGTTAGCTACCGTCACCAGCTCTGAAAAGTTTACAATGCACTTTTTTTAAATGCATACAAAGACATAAACACATTTAATTGGAGTTTATTCAATTAATTTTAGTTTCTAATTTATAAAATTTTTTACTATTTAAGCAAGGGAAAATGAGAATTAAAATGTGTTTGAAGACATGATGTGCTGACACCCAGCACAATTTTATAGCCTTTTTAATACTAAAGTAATTTTTAAAATAATAGGCTTAAAATAGTAAAAAAACAAACAAACAAACAAAAAACTAACAGTTTTGCTAAATTGAACTTTTAGTACATGGTTTCAATTAGCATTTTTCCTCTCAAAGATACAAATTGTGCTTTAAATTTTCCTGGAGTAAATTATAGGATGATAGAAAATAGGAAAGACTTTTTCCAAATGGTGGCTGATTGCCCAACTGATAGCATACATAGCATTTATGGTTTCCAGAATGATTTGCTCTTGTAAATATTGAAAACATTAACTCTTGAGAGCATATGTGAGCTTCAAAATATATTTCTCACATGTGGAAAGGCAAATCTTCCTACAAAAATCACTTCTTTTACATTTAATATAGACAAACCTCAAATTACAAATAATAAAATGTTTTCAGCACGAATGTGATTTTGAATAGCTTTGAAGTCATTAGAGTATTACTTAAGGTATTATGCTATGGCATAAGGAACCTGTTATTTGGCAGGTGTGTAGAAGATTTATCCCATATGTTATCAGCCATCTGGGTTATAAACAGTGGATGAATAATACGTTTTTTGTGGTAATGAAATATACTTCACAGGTCAAGAAAAAAAGTCATTCGGCTCATGGGCTAGTCTATGAAATCCACAAAATCAATATATTTTCCTTCACATTACAAGGAATCTATGTCCTAATTGCATAATAGAGCATACATTTATATTAAAAATTGACAAAAAGTAAAGAAAACCAAAGTATACTAAGAACGGTACTGAATATAGTATTTTGCACCATTCAAAGCATTTTCACACACAATTCATACATTCATTTGCACCTCATAATAACTCAGGAAATGAACAGGGAAAGCATGACCATGCACATCATACAGAAGAGTAAAATATTCCTTGAAGAAGATAAATATAACTTACCAGAAATGACACTTAATTGGTTGTTATCTAGGACCCAATCTGGTCTCATTCTATAGCATCATGCCGCCATAACAGTCAGAAGAAAAGAAATATCATGATACTCTCTAAGTAATATCAGAAGCTAGCATCACTACTTCCTCTTGTTCAGCTCCATGTCAATTTATAACTAACAAGTAAAATAATACACACTATCATTTTTATCATAAAAGACATATTAATATAGCCCTATAATGCCCCTGTTAAAAAATCTGTTCAGAAGTAGAACTCTCCATTTGATAGTGTCTCCATCTTGTATATGTGCATGTCAAAAATATTAATAATAAAATGAATTGACCATTTAAAATACTGAGAGAAAGCAGAAAATTCATATCCAATAAGAAGGTGGATACATTTTGTATAATATATCATCATCATCACCATCAACATCATCATCACTATTATTATTTTATACAGACTGCCTCTGGGTGATAGAATTATATGATTCCACTTGATACTTATGAAAAGAATAACAAACCCAACTAAAGCATCAAAACGATTTTATTAACTTCTCACTAAGGTTTTTAAAACCTTTATGTAATAAACATATATCAATCAGCAAATGTTTCTAAATTAGTTCCGTTAGGGAAATCAAATATTACCCTCACCCTTGCCTCCCTAGACAAGAAACCTGTTTTAAAGCACATTGGCAAACAAAAAAATTTTCCCTGAGTAGTCACTGAAAGTGGTGTTCTGATCTCAGTACTCAGACATGTGTTGTTTTCTTTCCTATCATTATCCACAAACAATTTACACTTGACAAATGCAGTTAAGGAGTGTATTTTTGCCAATGGTCGAGAAAAGCTATTTGCCACCAGGAAGATCTAAGTAACCTGGAAATGTTAATCAATAGTTCATCACATTTGGTCTTTACAACTGACTGTGAAATAAATCATATCCAATATGATTGAATTAGTTCTAATCTTACCTACCTACCTACCAAATTTTGCTATCTACTAAATGTCTAAACTCACCTACTCATCTATCATTGCTATGTACATTTTTTCTTTTTTTGAAATAAACTTCATTTCCTGTGTCTGTTTTTAGACCCTGATATACAGTGTATCATATGATGTATATTTAGTTATTATAATGTACTACACATTAACAATAAACATTATGTTAGGAACATATTTATTTTTGTATGAGACTCAATGCTGTCAAACTGCTACCATACACTGAATACAGAAGCCAGGAAAGTCTACCATTTTTTAAAATGGGGGGAGAGGGAATTAATAACCATTGGCTTAGATTAGATTCACATTAGCTTTAGATTCTTTGTGTAACAAATCTTGCTACAAATTTAATTAAGGCATTTTTTAACCAAATTATAGTACATTTTACTTCATATGTAGCTAATCAAACATACTGTGCATTTTCATAACATGAACTGTATTGTTACTTTAAATTTTTTAAATGTTCAAAATTTCTGATTAAAGCAATTCAAATTTGCTTTGCATTTTAATCTTTCTTAAAAAGAGACCCCTCCTTACTTCTCTCATTAGTTGTGCTGCCTGGAGTGTTTTGCAATAATGCCAGTGCCTAACAGAGTGAATAGAAACATATTATTAAATATGTCTTAGCACTTCACATTATGATGATATAGAGAAAATTTGGAATACTTAAAGTGCTACTTTACAGCTAGTTTAGCCATGGAAAGGCTCAACAGTGGACCCAACAATTTTTAACTTTGTAGACCCATTTTAACATTCCAATTGTCTCCATATAAGAGTATTTGAAATGAGGTAGCCTGCTATGTGTAATATGCCTCTTTATTTCCTTCCAGTCAGAAAAGTGTTAATTGAGAGGTATTGGCTCCATTATGGAAGTGAGAAGGACAATAATGTTAGCATTGACTTCATTTCTATACATGTTAAACTTCAAAAGACGTGAAGATAAATTTCCTCATATAAAGATTAGATGGTTAATAATTAAGATAACTGCATAATTTATCTTTCAAATAAAGATTCTTTTGAGAAAGATAAAACAAAAAAGCGGACAGGTTATCAGAACAGGCAAAGACCAAGAATATCCCAGGAAAATGAATCACCCTAGTTTTAACACATAGAGATCATCCTACAATTAAATTTAAGGGAAATCAGGAAGTACTTGGAACCAGGCCTGTAAAAGTTGAAAGCATTAAGGTTCCACAACCTGGAAAGAGCACACTCAGGCCACATTTTCTACTAAGCACTTAACTAAGCCATTTCCACAAGATGAGAAATAATAAACAAATTGGATTTGAGTCACCAAAAGAAAAACAAAATTCATATACTGAAGTAGAGAAAAAATATCAACTTAAAACACAAGTTACTGATTCACTGAAAAAATAAAACTGTTCTGCTGCAGAAAAAATGTATTCAGAACTGCCTGTTTAAAAGGCTTGACATCCAACATCAAGTCCACCAAATGTAATTCATATGAGGGAAAGTTTTAATGTAGTTAGATACAAAGAGTTGACAGAAACTCCCTGGCAACATTTAGCAATGCTAGAAATCCTCAAGGGACAGAGGCATCATTCTTATTGAAGCAGGAGATAGATGGGTCCCAGGCTGAACAACAGTAATCTGTTCCCTGTGGATAGGTAACTTCAAGATAAAAGCTGCACCTGCTCAGATAAAAGATAGAGACCATCTATTTCTCATTCTTGAGATCAAGGAGACCTCTGGAACCGCACACTCACAGAAAGATTCCTCGGGGTCAGAGTGAGGAGGGGCACCAGACCATAGCACTTCCTGTCAACTTCCCAGAGACCCCTGTGCTAAAATCCACCCTGAGGGCAGGGACCTGAGTCAGGCCAGAGCCAGATGAAGCAAGACGATTGGCCACAGGAAGTGGGAAGGATTACCACCGCCCCCCCCGGCCCCCGCCTGCCACAGGAGTGATTTCAAGGACCTCCAAGAGCACATGTTGCTCTTCCTTTCTGCCTGTCTCTGTCGTTCTCTCTCCCTTTCTCACCCCCAACCCCTAACCAGTCTCCAGGACCTATATTTTCTCCTCACCTATCTTCTCTCCCTTCTCTCTTTAAATAAACACTTAATTGCCTCAGTCTCTTTGCTGAATTCTTTCTCCAAAGGGACAAAGTTCTGGGCACCTACATCAAGTGGTTAGGGTTCAACATTCTCACCCAACACCCCACCCAAGCACATTATTATGCCTTCATGTAAAACTGTTTATCAACTCAGTTGATTAGTAATCAGTTTCCTAAGTTAGTTACATCATGGGGCAAAAAAAAACAACTGTGAACATAACTCAAAATCAGCAATATTCTGTATGAGGCAGGTATGCTGTAACATTTCAATGATGCCTTTAAATTCTAATGCTTTCAAGCTGCTCCAAACTCCTATAGCAATCAGAAATAATCTGTCATGGGACCAACGGCTATGAACATCATGTCATAGCCACTCTGCTATTAGATTTATTGGAGGGTAAAACATGTCATTTATGCATCAGCTCACAGGAGAAAAAAGCAATCCCTATGAAGTTAATCTAATAATAGACTGGAAAGCAATGATTACTGTTTCATGTACACTAGCTATTTGTAGCAGTGGTTGGCCTAATTCTTCAGGCCTTGCTTGTCAGAGCTTTGGGATTAACAATATTCAGCTCAAAATTTATTGGGAAACATCAAGAAATGGTTTAATGAGGAACAAATCTTTCATTTGTTGCCACTGAGAGGATGCTGAAACCATATACTTCTGCCTCCCAATTCACCCCCTCACTTTTTAAAAGCTTAGTGTAAGTATTATACTTTCCATATAAAACAAACCTCTGGGGGTTAATTTTAGCAGATGCACAATAATTAAACCATTTTTTTGCACATAGTACTCAACAGTCTTCACAAAAGTGGCCTAAATTTTCATCAGTCTTTTAGCGGAGGAACCCAAACACTTGATGAGGTAATCACCATTGACTTCCTTGTGGGGCATTTTCTTCTTATAACTCTGATAAAGTGAAAGCAGACAGCATTACCTGAAACACGATTTTACTCATAAAAATCTCTGAGGCCAGAATTTCTCTCCCTCTAGGAAGACCAACATCTTTGGGCTGTCACAATCTGACAATGGGACAGGGACATAACAATATGGCTTCAATTTGAAGAAGAAAAATAAAGGATTTTTTTTTTGCCTTTGCACTCAATCAGAGTTTTCATTGCTAAGTTACAGTGTGAAAAAATTACCACTTACACTATAGAACACTACATTTAATCTATCTAATAGTTTACTCCTAGAAGCTTTTATTCTGCATTTAGGTCAATCTCCCACCTTGTCACAGAGGAGAAAAAAATACTCATTTGAAATATAACTTTTCCATAGATTGAATTCAATTTTCTTTTTTTTTTTTAATTTTCCCACTGTATAGCAAGGGGATCAAGTTATCCTTACATGTATACATTACAATTACATTTTTTCCCCACCCTTTGTTCTGTTGCAACATGAGTATCTAGACAAAGTTCTCAATGCTACTCAGCAGGATCTCCTTGTAAATCTATTCTAAGTTGTGTCTGATAACCCCAAGCTCCCGATCCCTCCCACTCCCATCAGGCAGCCACAAGTCTCTTCTCCAAGTCCATGATTTTCTTTTCTGAGGAGATGTTCATTTCTGCTGGATATTAGATTCCAGATATAAGTGATATCATATGGTATTTGTCTTTGTCTTTCTGGCTCATTTCACTCAGTATGAGATTCTCTAGTTCCATCCATGTTGCTGCAAATGGCATTATGTCATTCTTTTTATGGCTGAGTAGTATTCCATTGTGTATATATACCACCTCTTCCCAATCCAATCCTCTGTCGATGGACATTTGGGTTGTTTCCATGTCCTGGCTATTGTGAATAGTGCTGCAATGAACATGCGGGTGCATGTGTCTCTTTTAAGTAGAGTTTTGTCCAGATAGATGCCCAAGAGTGGGATTGTGGGGTCATATGGAAGTTCTATGTATAGATTTCTAAGGTATCTCCAAACTGTTCTCCATAGTGGCTGTACCAGGTTACAAATTCAATTTTCTACTGCTAAATTCCAAATATGTAAAATTGAATCATTCAAAATTATCTTTGTATTACGTTGCATACTTTTCAATAGTCTTCATATGTTTCATTTAAATTTTAAAAGATCCAAATATTTCAATGTATTTTTCTCAGTATCACTAAAAAGTTTGAACACTCAAGTTCTAATCTCTCTAGGGTATACAATTTTGCATTCAAAGGTGACCTCCATTAGAATCTAAAGAGTGAAATTTTCAATACAAAGTCTATTTTAATTATTTTTATAAATCTGCACATTTATAAACAGGAAAATAAACCTTATCTTTTGTTGATAAGTAATAATTTTCAAAGAAAGTGATGATGGGATCATTTACATTGTGACTATAAATCTAGTCACTTATTAAAGGTAAGTGTTGATTGGAGTTCCCAACGTGGCGCAGTGGTTAACGGATCCAACTAGGAACCATGAAGTTGCAGGTTCGATCCCTGGTCTTGCTCAATAGGTTGAGGATCCTGCGTTGTCATGGGCTGTGGTGTAGATTGCAGACGTGGCTCAGATTCCGCGTTGCTGTGGCTCTGGCGTAGGCCAGTGGCTGCGGCTCTGATTGGACCCCTGGCCTGGGAATCTCCATATGCCACAGGAGTGGCCCTAGAAAAGGCAAAAAAACAAAAAATATAAAGATAAGTGTTGACTGATTAATAACTATTTTAATTAATATATTCCTCGAATCCAAAAGCTACTCATGGAAATTAAGTTGAAAAGTGAAATTTTTAATTAAATATCTTAATATGCAAATGCATTTGATTCCAGTTAACTATTCTTAGGAGTATTCTAGTAAAGTCAGATACAGCTTTAATAAAATATATGTGGTAGGTCTCACTACATTTTCAGTGATTTTCCAGGTGAAAAAAGGCCTCGTAATCCCAAAATTGTTATGAAGAAAAACAGTGTTTTTAACTTAAACCTGGAAGAATACGAAAGAGAAAAAAACCTTTTTCTCCTGACTCAATCTTTTTTATATACAAATATTTTTAAAATTCATTCACTGTATACCTAGCAACTCAGTGAAAAATTTAAATAATTGTTAAATCAGGGCATAATTTAAGAATTGTTCATGGATTTTATTTATTTATTTATTTATTTATTTATTTATTTTTATCTTTTTAGGGCCACATCCACGGCATATGGAAGTTCCCAGGCTAGCAGTTGAGTTGGAGCTGCAGCTGCCAGCCTATGCCACAGCCACAGCAACACAGGATCCAAGCTGCGTCTGTGACTTACACCACAGCTCATGGCAATGCCAGATCCTTAATCTACTATACAAAACCAGGGATTAACCCGCAACCTCATCGATACTAGCAAGATTGGTTACAGCTGAGCCACAATGGGAACTCCTGGATTTTTAAATAAGATTTTAAATATTTCACTTACATGTTACTAGAATTCTATAAAATGATACTTCAAAATTGTGGAAAACACTATTAAACATGACACAAATTATTTCTTCATAATTGCCTTCAGAAATTGAAGACATTTATACCAGGAACAAAGCATATATTATGGCTTTAAACTGTGCTATCTCAAGGGAGAAATTAACATTACTGGGACAAAAATATCATGTATAGTTTGGACACACTGTTCTAAGAGAAAAGGATTCATGCCTGTATATCTTAAAATACACTAATGCCTCTTGAGATGTCAAACAATATATATAGAACATGAGACTTTGGTTTCCAGTTGTCACTTTAAAGGAATGCGTGTGTGACATCTGACATGTGACATCTAACATCCTATACTATAGCTCATCAATTTTAGCAAGAACAATCTAATCTTATAAATATTTGCAGGCAGAAAGTTCTCAACAATTCAACTACCATTTCTCAACAAAACTTAAAGGGACCATTCTGTAGTAGGACAACAAATCTTCAGAGTCTACCAGGTCACTAAGAAGATGCTCCCAAATCACAGACATATATGCAAATACTGACTATTATTTAAAATGTTGGTCTTAAGTTCAGGTTTTTGATTGCCACAAAATAATGCATTTTCCTATTATACACAAGCAATAAGCAGAAATGAATAGAAAACTGCATGTTACACAAAATTTTTGTTAAATATTTTAAGATGGTACATTTATTTTGTCCCATTCAAATGACAAATGGAAGCTGATGTGCATATAAGTATTCTATTGTGCACTTTAATTTTCCACACATATGCACAAATATAATGATAACTCTGTTAATAAGAGTTAAATCCAATCCCCAAATTCAAAGGTATATAAGGAACTGCAAGGAGATTTGCTTCAGAGATGAACAGGAGGCACCATTTGTTTAACCAAGAGTAAATTAGCTCTCACATGAGAACATGCATTTAACCAGATTAAGTACCTGTACTTTTACTAAGAAAAATTTAGTAGGAGTAAAACTTCATGAAAGCTCATTTTATTTAATCTTTTCTTCCCTGTTATGTTTAACTTTTAAATCATAAACATTGTATGTAGTTAACAACTGTATGGATCATAATAAATTTTGGATGTTTCCCAAATGGACTGCAACACTAAAGTATTACAGCTAGATGAAGTTGCATATCTAAATCTTCCCAAGCACACTCGCTGATTCACATTCACTAAATGAACTTGCTGAAATAAGCATAATAAATGAAAGAGAATAAAATAAAAAACAATTTCACACTAAATGAAGGCTTGACTTACAGGAAGTGGCAGCTCTGGTGGCCCAAGGCATAGAATTAGTTTTGCCACTCAATAATTTGACTGATTCACTCGAGTGGCCAGAAGAGGACATTTTCTGCCTGATTTCAGTGTAATCAAGTCACCTGCTCAGTGATTGCTGGGGCAAAGTCACTTGCACTCCACTGAGCACTGAGTGTGTGCAGGGAGTAACAAGAAGAATGACTTTCTGCATATACGTGCAGAACCATTGAGCATTAATTATAATGGGAATTAACTCTTCCTAATGCATTATTGTGCTTTCCTTTCCATGTAAAATGTAATATGAAAATGACTTAGCCACCTTACTTCCTTAAGCTACCCCCATACCAATCAGTGATAATGGTAAAATATTATCCTATTCCTTTACTAATAGATTTTAAGATATATATTTAAAATCAACTAGAAAAGGCACAAAGGAAAACATTGAAAGTGACACCATTTTCCTTCAAAAGTAAAACATGTCAATAATGCGATTTACTGTAGGCGGCTGTGTGGTGTGGTGTTTTTGTGTTGTGGCACTTTAGGATTCATTTCTTCTAAAAGCTGACATCTCAACATAAAGAAAAACCTCAAAAAAGGTTGAAACAATCTTAGAAACCATTAAGAGAACAATAACAATGACTTATAAGTGCAAACTGTAATTCACAAATGGTGACCTTTGCAAATGTACTGCCATTTATTACAATAGATACTCCCACTCACCAAAGAAATTATAAATAGCATCTAAGGAAGCTCTCAGGGTTTATTTTAATTGTCATGAACTGTTAAATAACAGTTAAATAACACTTCATTGAATACATATACATTTGTTTCCACAAGTTAACCTATTTCTTTTATGTAATGGAGATTTTCTCTGACATGTCAAAGGAACATCAAGCAAAACAACTAGATTGGGGTATTGGAGAATTTTACATTGCTTTCACTCCAACACTAGAAATAGGTGCCTTTAATCCACAGGCACGTGGTCCAAAATTTTTATATTCTATAGGTCCAATGTACAGGTAAAGGGGTTTCAGGAGTGAAGTTGACAAAACCAGGGCAAGGGAGGAGAGGGTCAAGTCCCATGGTGCTAATATTAAGGAAAGCAAAAGAGGACATAGTTCAATTGGTTTACAATATGCAAAAAAGATAAAAAATAAAATAATTAAAAATAAAATAATAAAATTAATAAAATTAAAATTAAACAAAAAATAAAATAAATTAAAAGTAAGTATTGGCAAATAATAGCCCAGAGGCATCTGCCCCCCATTATCCACAGTTTGAAAGGGAGGTGTTAGGGAGGTTTCAGATACAAGAGGATCAACTCACAAAGTCAAATATTGAACATTGACCACCTTAGGTTGAATCCACCTACTGGTGGAACTTTGAAAATAGTGCATTTGAAAGGTGTAGCCAATCAATCCGCACATGAATTATTCCCACATTAATTGAGCCATTCAAGGGAAAAATCTGTTACAAAAATAATTGAAAATAATGAACACTATTAAATTCCATCTAAATTACTACTATTTTAGCCCACATCTTATTTATTATTCTGTAATATGATTCACCCATTTTTCCTCCTTAGGAAGAAAGTACACATCTTTACAAATCTATATTGGTAAAATGAAAAGGTTATCTTGCTTAATTTAATAAGACAGTGTAGAAATATTCTTTCAATATGCTAAGACTTATGAAAGATTATACCTTTCAGTTCTTGAGCTTATTCTTTCCCTTTGAGGTTCAAATTTAATCTGCCCATATTTCTCAGATACAGAAAATATGTAATAGGATATGCTCTTAATAAATTTTTCCTTAAAAACCTCATTTCTAATTTAAATTTCAAGCATGGAAATAAAAGTAATGTTATGTATCTAACTTGCCAAAATAGACTAAGAGTTGGAAGAAAATTTTGTTTACAAAAAATACCATGGGTTCTAAATCTCCTTAAAATCTTTGCCCTTAGTTGTTTTTAAGACTGAAGGGATTATATTAAATTCTAGATTAAAATTCCAAGATAAATCTGATACCTTATTCTTGCTCCAGAGAATTTTGCTTTCTTTTTTCTTCCCTTATCTATCTAGTGGAGAAGCAAACAAGCAGAAAAATAGACAAAAAGCAGATGAATAAGAGGGAATATAGAGTGACACAGAGGGTCCTACATTTTTATGTCACTGTCTCTTCAATCAAACAAACTGTTCATAGTGAAATAATGGAGCAAGAATTGGCTAGAGAAGGGGTACTTGTTCTAAATGTAAAAACTACCAAATTCTTGAGATAATGATTAATCTTCCCCTAACATTCAATAAAATCATATTTTTTTCTAACCACCTAAGGGTTAAGAGCTCTGGAGACCTCTAGGGCTAAAATCTTGCGGCCAATGTTTATGGCAGATTGATTCTTGGGAAATTCACATCACCACTCCCCATACCAGTGGTATAATTTCTGTCTTTTTTCTTTGATTTTTTTTTCATGGCCACAACTGCAATGTATGGAAGTTCCCAGGCTCTGGGTCAAATCAAAGCTGCAGCTACAGGCCTATACTATAGCCACAGTAATGTGGGATCTGAGACATGTTTGTGCCCTGCACTGCAGCTTGGGGCAATGCCAGATCCTTAACCCACTGAGCGAGGCCAGGGATCAAACCCACCTCCTCACAGACATTATGTTGGGTCCTTAATCCACTGAGCCACAATGGGAACTCCTCCTTTTTTTTTTTTAACTTTATGACAGCACCCCAGCATTGGAAGTTCCTGGGCCAGGGACTGAATCAGAGCCACAGCAGAGACTTATGCCCCAAATCATAGACACACCTTCACAATGACCGAAGCTACTGCAGTTGGATTCTTAACTCACTGTTCCACAGACAGAACTTCTATAATTTCTTTATACCATCAGAATAATAACAGTACCTATCTCATACGGTCATTGTGAAGATTAAATGAGATGATATATATATAGTACAGCATCAAATATTCAAAGTGTTCAATAACTGTTATCCATTATTTTTTCTCATAAACATAATCTTAAATAAATTTAGTATTACTGATCTCTTTCTCTTGCTTTTTAATAATAATTCTTGGACATTTCACTTTTTCCACTTTACAAACTAATGTGTACAAATGTTAACTCAAGGAGGCCTAGGTTGTCTTTTATTAAATGGACAAAGAGTTAATAGATTACCAAGGTTTACCTCTTTTTTTGAGTCTAGTCTATTTAATCACACATTTTTATGCATATTTCAGTTTAACAAACATATTCAGCAACTATTAAAGGCAATATGTGGTGAAAGACACTGGCAGGGATTAGGGACAGGAGGGAATAAAACAGACTCCAACCACAATGAGCCCATAAACTGGGTTGGAAGAAAGTAACTATTACTCAGGATAGATTTAAAGAAGCACTATCACAGTGGCCCAAACTGCATGGTATGGAGCACATATTTCTTTTTTTCTTTTTTCTTTTTTCTTTTTGCTTTTTAGGGCTGCACTTGTTGCATATGGAAGTTCCCAGGCTAGGGGTAGAATCAGAGTTATAGCTGCTGTCCTATGCCACAGCAACACCAAATACAAGCCAAGTCTGTGACCTACACCACAGCTCACTGCAATATCCAATCCCTGACCCACTGAGCAAGGCCAGGGATCGAACCCGCATCCTCATAGATACTAGTCAGATTCATTACCTGCTGTGCCACGACAGAAACCCCTGGAGCACATATTTCTAATACCATCAAGTAACAATTACATATTCTTTTGCATTTTGTAAATGCAATACGGTAAGAATGAGAACCTGATATATCTTGAGTCAAAAACTGTTTTTAAAGCAAGAAGGGAAGTATGCTTTGCATACCAATGTGTCTCTGATTTATAGGTTTAACCAAACACTCTAATAACTACATTAGCACCCACGTATTTGCAATACATGGCTTTTTCACAGGTAAGCATTTGGTCATGAATATTTCAGTCTCTTGGCTCATCACGACGAAAGAGTGAGAGATGATATTCATTACTGAATGAAAACTTCATTTAGTCCTAACATTCCTGGATGCCAACCAGGCATCCCATTAGCATTCATAAACATATGGACTATTACTTCTCTAGAACAGCAGTTTCCATTAATTTACTGTATTTTTATGTAGTAATGGCCCACATCTTTTTCACAGACTGTCAGAATAGCAACAAATTATAGCAATCATAACACTAAAAATTACAACATAAAGTAAATATTTATCTAATTTGGAGTCTGTAATTTTGAAACTAAGTGAATCAGCTCTATGCCACATAAAGTAAATGAATGAATGAATGAAGAAATAAATAAATAAATAACTCATACCATTTTCCAACTGAGGAACAGCTATTGATCCAGCAATTTAATCTCCAGATAAGTAGTCACAATTTGGATACTCACCAAACGATGTGACTCTATTGAGCATGCCAGCAGAAGAGATCAAGACATGTGTTATCATTCTTCATACTTGACAATGAGTCCGCTGATTGGGCTACTTCTTGTGCATACAAATGTGGTTACAAAAATGGATGCCAAGCTGGTAATGTCTCTCCCACAGGTTAGGTGATGCATATTTTCTTTGCATCATAGTTGTAGCCTCTGACCTCAGGTCTTTCATATTCTACATCTTGTTTCTGTTTGTGATTTTCCTGGCATTTTATTTCAGAGAGTAAGTCCAGGATAGACTGCTCAATATTTACATGTGCTGTCTGCTCCTGATTTTCCTTAAATATAGGAAAAGGTAAACTGAGAGGTATTTAGGACTATCTGGAAATTGGCAGGCAACAACTACCCAGTAGCAGAAAAATGATAACTCGAATACATTCTCTAAAATGCCCCCAAAAAATCAAAAAATGTTATGTTCAGACATATATTTTTTTAAAGATGTATTGATTTCATCATAGCTGAATACAACACTATCTTATAACCTTTTAACTTGAGGAAAATTTGATTGCTTTATAACCATAAATTTACAATCATTCATTTTTTTAATAAATTATTTTCATTATTTTTAAATATCCCAAGTCAAGTCATCCCTTTTCAGATGGGTCAACTGTAGTGTAGTATCTTTATGACATGGCTACATGATTTTAAGTCAGATTTCTCTAAAAATAATAATAATAATAATAAATGCTTACTATGTTATTTAGATGCATAATGTCATTTAACTCTTACCTCACAGTCACTAGGCCAACACGATTGTTACCCTCATTTTACATGTGAGGAAAGTCAGGCACAGAAAAGAAAGAGTAACATGCTCCCAGTAATAAAGCTATTTATATAATGTCTTTGTGTGCCTCATATTTAAATGTGTTCACTCAGTTCTCAACATAGTAGTTTTCATGTTTTTTCCATTGTAAGAGCACTAAGCATGGACTCAGAAAAGTTACATTTCTATTTTGATTCTACTGCTATTAATCTGTATTCTTGAGCAAGCTATTTAATTTGTCTAAGCCTCAGTTTCATTAGCAGCCAAAATGTTCAGATAAATACTCCACTCTGCCTGCCCTGAAGGATTTAATGTGGTAGTAGTCACCAAAATTCTTTAAAATTTCTAAGGTACTATGCAAGCTTAAGAGCATAATCATCATCAACAGCAAAATAAACAGTTTCAAGTTATTATAAAATCAAAATTGTAAGGTAATACATTCAAGGTGTTTTTTCTAGAGCTTTCTTCAAGAGGACCCACACTTATGATGAATGCTGATATATTTCTTTTGGAAGGTATGTCATGACTCTCCGTTTTTCCCTTGTTATATTTAGAGCAATGTGCTCCCTTCCCTTTTTTTTTTTTTTAGAAAAGCCTTGCAGAAGTTCTGGGGCCAAACAGGAACAACAGCAGTGACAACTCCTGGATTGATAAGTACTAGGCAACCATGGAATTCATGCACGCACACCCCTTCTTACAATAAACTTCTTTGTCTCCCTATGCATTCAAAGTTCTCTAACACACAATTATTTCTTTGGTCGAAAACATTCACAGTCTCTGTTTCATGGTGTCCTCTCTTTCGAATGCAGAGACCTAAACAATAATATCTAATAACTGCAAGCTTATTGGGACATTCTCCCAACCTGGAGGCAGTTCTCTGAAGGCAGGTATCATGTTATGCTAAACTTTGAATCCTCACAGACTAAATGTTAGATAAATGAGTTGAATGTGAATGAGACATTTTATAGATGAATTCCCTACATCCACATCAAAAAATATAAAAAAAAAATTTAAAACCACTGCTTTCTAAATAGAGCCATGAATAACTTTTAATCATGTATTGCTAGACATATCACAATTAATTAAGAAATTTCTAATACTGGCTAATACTTTCCATCTCTTTGCCTTTACTAAGGAAATTTGTATGTGATAAGAAAATTATAAACATGTTCAATATAATCAGATAACTGGATTTCCTTTATATTTAGTTGAGGATCAATGAAAATTTGACAGGATAAATTAAAAATTTGAGACTAATTAGTTTGAAAAAGATAAATTCAATTTAAAATAACAAGTAGTCAATTAGTTGCCTGAAATAATATATAAGATGTACAAAAATGAAGTAAAGAGAATTTAGAACAGATTAAGAGGAAAATCATGAATAGCATATAACCATAAAACCAAAAGTATATAAGGTTTTCAAGGAGGAGACAAAATCAAATACTGAAGATCCATAAAGGAAAATAAATGATTAAAAAAGAAAAAGCATCTTAGTAAAGTTATGAGGCTACATGAGATAGAATTTTAGGTGATTCTTGGATGGATCAACCATAGAAAGAAAGAGGAGTACTTCTGAGTCTGGAAAGAAGGATAAGTGTCATGTAATGCATGATTTACTCTGAATTGAATATGTTCTGACCAGTAGAGCTTGATTAAAAAATGTTGGGCCTACAGTCTTCCATGTATATAGGTTTTTATTTTTGTTTGATTAATATGGAAGAATGTTAATGAAAGAGAAGCATATTGTCCCTTTCAAACAATTTAATTACTTATCTATTTGTTTGTCATCCTAGTATACCTAATACAGATGATAAAATTCAGAAAATTTTCAGTTTCCTATCCTGTGAATGGAAACAATGCACATAACCCAGTTTTTACTGGCTAGACAAATACAAATGGGCAATCAACTTCTTCCTTCCTTTTCTGTAACTCCAACAGTAGCCATACAGTGGTTAACATCTTGGGGTACTTTACCTAAACCATCTTTTATTTCTATTTGCCTTCCAGCTGCTCTCCCCAACTCCATCATGAGATGTTGCAAACAAATGACTGGGGCTTCAAATTACTAAATTAAAATTTTTTTAATTAAAATTTTTAAAGTAACCAGGATACAGGGAATCTACTAGCAAGATGAATCAATGTTCCAGAGTACTTTTAATAGTCTTAAGTTGTCAGTCCATTTTTCTGGGTAGCAGAGCACAAAGGTTGGGAGTGCTTTTTTTCCCCAAATAGTCAGATCAATGAACTTCACATCATAGGTCTTGCTTTTGCATACATATGACATAACAGAGATATTACCGGCTTTATGTGGCATCCTTAATCCTGCCATTCTAGAATCAAAACCTTAAAATGGCATATAATCAGTAATACCAAAGAGTTTGTAAGAGTCAAAAATGTAATTGATGCTCAATAAGTATTCATTAAACACTTTTGTTGAAAGAACTTGATAGTCATAGTAAATTGCCAGAAATGGTCACACTATTCAAGTATTTTATTTTTATTTTGAAGACAGTAAAATTATTGTATACAATTAATATCTTGCTATGCTAATTCAAATGTTCCTATGTCAAAAGAGATTCTATTTTAATATAGATCAGTGGAACAAGACAGAAATCCCAGAGATAAAACCATGAAATAAGGTCAATTAATCTATGACAAAGGAGGCAAGAACACACAGTGGCAAAAAGACAGTCTCTTCAATAAGTGGTGCTGGGTAAATTGGACAGCTACATGTAAAAGAATGAAATTAGAATATTCTCTTACACCATACACACACACACACACGCGCGCGCACACACACAAACACCTCAAAATGGATTGAAAACTGAAATGTTAGGTTGGATATGACGAAACTCTTAGAGGGAAATATAGGCAGAACACTCTGACATAAATCACAGCAATTCTTTTTTTGATCCATCTCCTAGAGCAATGAAAATAAAAACCAAAATAAGTGAATGGGACCTAATTAAAATTAAAAGCTTTTGCACAACAAAGGAAACCATAAAAAAAAAACCTGAAAAGACAACACAAAGAATGGGAGGAAAATCTTTGCAAATGAAGCAACCAACAAGAGATTAATTTCCAAAATTACAAACATCTCATACAGCTTTATATAAAAAAAAATCCAATCAGAAAATGGTCAGAAGATCTAAATAGACACTTTACGGATGAGTAATAAGGACCTACTGTACAGCACATGGGCATCTACTCAATACTCTGAGTAGTTATCTATATGAGAAAAGAATCTGAAAAGGAATGGATATATGCATATGTATAACTGATTCACTTTGCTGTACACCTAAAACTAACACAAAACTGTAAGTCACTATGTTCCAATAAAAATTTTTTAGAGAGAGTTTGTTTTGATAATAACAGCCTTTGCTCACCTTCATAAGTAGAGCAGACCAGAAGGAAGAGCATACATAAAGTTATGGATGTATGGAAGAACATGGGGTATTTAAAGAATAGAGAGAAGTTTAATGAGGTTACATGTTTGAGGAAGAAATTGTGGAAGATGATGATATAAAGTTATGCTGAGGCAGAATCAGAAAGACTCTTATCCATGTTAAGGAATTTGAGCTTTATTTTGCTGTCAATAAAAAAGCATAGAGGAGTTTCAAGCAAGGGATAATAAGAAATGTGTATTTATAAAAGATCAGAAGGGGTAGAGAGGGCTGATATATTGACTAAAAACTAGGACTAATGGTAAAGAACTAATGGATAAGCAATGAGATCCTGCTGTATAGCACTGAGAATGCTATCTAGTCACTTGTGATGAAGCATGTGGAGAATAATGTGAATAAAAGAATGTATATATAGAAAATAGATGGAACACTGTAAACCAACTATAATGGAAAAAATAAAAATCATTTAAAAAAATTTTTAAAAAAAGAACTAATGGTCCTTCGGGATTCTAAAGAAGGACTCAGTTATGGAAGCTATGTAAAATTTTATGTTTAATTTTTTGGAAAACAACAATATATCGGTAGAGGCTGTCTGAAATTTTCAATTACTATTAACTTTAAATTACTAATAGAAAATTAAATATAAAATAAATTTGAATAATGTAAGTTATTAAAGGAGTGTTCATTACTGGTCAAATGAACAAAATTAATATTTAAGCAAATGTGTAATTTTAGTTGGAATTCCTCAAAAACATACAAATGAAAAATAATTTCATTTTATAAACCTCTTTTAAACAATGCTATTCCTTTAGAAATCAGCAATGTGGAGTTCCCGTCGTGGCGCAGTGGTTAACGAATCCGACTAGGAACCATGAGGTTGCGGGTTCGGTCCCTGCCCTTGCTCAGTGGGTTAACGATCCAGCGTTAGCGTGAGCTGTGGTGTAGGTTGCAGACGCGGCTCGGATCCCGCGTTGCTGTGGCTCTGGCGTAGGCCGGTGGCTACAGCTCAGATTCGACCCCTAACCTGGGAACCTCCATATGCCACGGGAGCGGCCCAAGAAATAGCAAAAAGACAAAAAAAAAAAAAAAAAAGAAATCAGCAATGTAAGCAATGTCATTAGAAGATAGTCTTTTCTTCTTTTCTATCTCTAACAGCACATCCAAGGATGATTTGTGGGAAATTGCAGTCTTTTATTTCAACAAATGTCACCTTTTGGGGAAAAAGACAGGCTTAACATGAACATTCCTAAGATTTCTTAATGATTCTCTATGACTTTGTTATCTCAGTAAATTCCAACAGACCATTAACTGGTCTGTAATTGAGATAAACTTTTAAACTGGAAAATCAATCTCTCTCTCTCCTTTTCAGCAGGTAAAATTTTCAATAATTAATCCTTCTATCTCCAAGATATTTATTTCATATTTTGAAATAAACAGTAATAAACAGGTCTTCAATCACTCAGTACATGTCTTTAATGAGCTAATATACTTATACCATATTCTCTTTAAATTTTATCTATCTTGCCTAAAGGGTACAATTCATTTTAACCTGCTTCATATGCAAGTCACTCCACATTCTCAGTCACTTTGGTTACCTTTCACAAAACACTCAACAGATATTCTAATCCTAAAATAAAACCAAATGTACAGATATCAACATCAGCCTGGGACACAAGTTTTTTTTAAGTAGTAGACATAGAAGTTATACTAAAAAAAAATGTAAAAGTTCACTTCCATAAATCATATGTGTTTCATTAAAATGCACACCAGAAAATGTTTGATGAGGTTGTGGGATGGAAATCCAATAAAATTGGATTGTGATGATCATTGTACAAATATAAATGTAATAAATTCATTGAGTAATAAATAAAATAAAATAAAATAAATATACAAACCAATCAAAAAAAAAACTTTGGTTTTTCCTTTGATAGTGTGATGGAATGCTGCATACTTCTCACAGTTCAAGGACAATGTTCTTTGCTATTTATTAATCCATTTATCTAATTACTTTAAGTTTTTAATTCAACTCACACTTTCACAATTAAGGTATAATATCTTGAGATCTTTTCCTGAAAATCTAGACTGAGGTATTTTATCCCTTTGACCAAAGTACCTAAACACAAAGCATATGGTCTGTATATAAATTCCTTTACATAAGTGAAGTAAAAAAAATTGTTTCTTTAGCTTTGTGGGAAGTTGCTTTTTTCCCCAGACATACATATTTCAGCTTTCAAGTATGATCCTGATCGAAGAGCCAACTGAGTGAAATTAAAAATTCATAAAAAGTGTGATTCCAACTTTCAGCTTGAAAATATTTGTCTGTTTCTGCCCTAGGCTGACACTAGGCAAACCATGAAGTAGGAAGAGTTTGTGTTATCTTTCCACTCTATTATTGGTTATCTCCCCTGGCACTTTTGTTCCTCTTTACAATATCAAAGTCCATGATGTTGCACAGAAACAAACCACTGATCACCCCCCAAAGGATATGCCTTTCATTCTGGTTCTCAATCCTCACTCCTCAGTGACTAAAACACTACACTTACATGCAAATAGATACTCATTTATACTCTCATGATTAAACAGAGTATGACTTACTCTACTTCAAGGATCAACCTTTAAACAGGAGACAGGATTTGGTGCAAAGGTTTGAATTCAGGATTTGGGGATAGGTTGTCACAGAATGAATTTTTAAAAACAATTACATCAAGTGTGAGAAATGATATGAATATCTGAAACTCTCATACATTGCTGAGAATGTAAATGGGTACAACTTCAAAAAACAGTTTTAGAGTTACCTATAAACTTAAGCATACACTTACCAAACAACCAAGTAATCCCAGTATCATACTCATTCAAGATATAGATAGGATATATCTATTCACTAGTCTATATAGGGAAAGAATCCAAAAAATAATAGGTATATGTATATGTATGGCTGATTCACTTTGCTGCACAACTGAAACTAACACAACATTATAAGTCACTCATACTCCAATAAAATTTATTAAAAAATAAAATATATATCCAGAGAAAAAATGTGAAAACAAAAGATTAAAGCAACATCATTCACAATAGCCAAAAACTTAGAAACTCAAATATCTACAAGAAGGGAATGTTGGAATAAATTGTGATATTATGCATACCATGAAATATTACTCAGCAATAAAAAATAAAGAATTACTAATAAACACAACAACTTGGAATCTGAAAATCATTATGCTAAGAGAAATAAGTCAGACAAAAATAATACAAGTTCTATGATTCTCATCATGTAAAACTGTAGAAAATACAAGCTATGGTGACAGAATGCAGATTGGTGGTTGCCCAAAGACATAAACGGAAGTAAGGATGAGGCACTAGGAAAGATTAGGGTAGTGAATATGTTCACTGTCTTGATTGTGGTGATGGTTTTGTGGCTGTGCACATATGTCAAAACACTAAATTATACATTTAAAAATGTATAGTTTACTCTATGCAAGTTATGCCACCAAAATAAAAAAGGTTTTTAAAAAAGAATGTACTTTTATCAGGGAAATTTATCAATCTTTTCAAACAATGATACATAGGCAAAAATCCACAGTTGTATATGATGATCCTCTATCCACCAACTGATTATTACTAACTGCCTTTTTTTATCCAATGTTGGTCCTATATGAAAAACTCTCCTTTTCTTTTCTTAACCTGACCTCAATTTAATATTCACTGCTGTCCTATACGGTCCATCTTATTTACTTAGATTACAGTGATTTAAGTAACTTCATGTACCTTCACATAAGGTACAAGAGGGAAAGGGTCTTTTATATGGTTAAAAAGATAGTTCCTCTCTGTTGGTCCTTGGGTTATACAAGTAACACTACTGAAAAAGAAAACATCATTACTTTTGAGGATTCAGACAAAAGAGAAACTGAGTCAGAGCTGAACTGGCCCTATTTATGTTCTCATTGAAAGTCAGAATTCTAATTTTTATTTCTAGACTTCAAGTAAGAAGTATAACATAATTTGCTAATCCAGATTTATTTTACAGAAATATTTAAAAAACTTCTCACCTGTCACTTTCAGGTACACCTAAAAAGGATTAAGTGAGAGCACTTAGAGGCTAAAAGTGTATATTAATAACATTTTTAAGCTCTGTATTTGGGCACTGTCTACATTGACTCAGACATGTATACAAATACACAATAAAATTTTTTTCCATTTTTAGAACTCTCAGGATTTTCCCTATATTTAATACAAAAAAAAAGTTCAAACTGTGATCTTTTGCAAAAAATGGAGCAAAGGATTCACACAAAACATTTTAATGACCACCAACACCACAGTAAACAACCACTACCCCCAACTTTTGGTTGATAATGAAGGCAGGATATCTGATGGTCTGTAGATTTTTTTTAAAGTGGGAACTAGATCTAAAGGTTACTTTTTGTTACTCATTTCCGGTCACAATATGAAAGTGATGCCTACAGATGCTAAATCTTATTACCCTTAACCTCTTTAATGGAAAATGATAGGAAATGTATTTTGCTCTGTAGGGTTCCTTGAATGATTGATACTCAGTGTATTTTAATAACTATACAGAATATTTTTTGATTAACCTAACTACATGCTTTAAAATAATGTGTTATTTCAATATAGACATCTATCGCCTCCAATAAAATAAAGTGGTGACAAGGTAGCTTATCTTCTGTCAAGTATATTGTGCAATGGAAAGTTTTCTTGTGATACTTAAATGTACTCTTTCTCCCCTGAGAAAAATCAAGCCAGCATAAAGAGCAGACACTGAAAGAGTGACACATGTAACAGGTGAAGAGTTTTGTATTTCATTTCATGTAGGTTGCAGATGATGGAAAAGACTGGGTTGGGGGATGTGCCGCAGAAGTGCAAATGTGTCTTTCTATAATCCACTAGACTTGGCTCATGATGACGATGCTTATGAGATTTCTCATTTGGGGATGGTTTGAGTATTGACCAGATGGAAAGCAGGGCAATGTGGGATATATCATTTATCACAATGACAGTGTGCACGTCACAGTAATCCTCTCAACACAGGGGGAAGCTAGAACTGTAAATATGGAGAAGCATTACACTCGGACTAGTGGAGTTTGGCAAAATTTCCATTTCTCATTAACTTAATCATATTAATTCATTAGCCATATATATCAAGTAATTCACTCAAGAATGTTACAAGAAACAATTTATAACAGTTACCTTTTTCTATAGGAAAAGTAAGTTGCAAACATTCAAAAAATTGTTTTATGATTATTGGAAAGAAAAATTATAGCCGCATCTAATAACTGTCCCACACCATAAATGTCTATAAGAATGATCAAAAAAGGAAAGGAAAAGATCAATATTTTATTTTACTGAAGTTATATAATCACCAACAGTTAATTACATGGATTATTAAAATAATTTCCTACTTTCAAAACATGAGATATCCTTCTCTCATACTTAGCTTAAGAAGTTCTGATATGATCCTGAAGATTTATAGCCCCAATTTTCAATGCCAAGTTTTTGCATGTAAGCTATAGTTCATTGTATTTGTAAAAGTGTGGTATTAATGGCCAAGAAAACTGGGCTTTGAAATTCTGGCTCCATCTCTTACTGGTGTTTGGGGCAAATCATTTAAATTCTTGAACATTCATTCTCTTCACCTGTTAATAAGAAATATTAATGCTAAGCTTACAGGATCACTGAGAGTATAAAATGAGAAAACATTTGAAAATCATCCTTTTAAATATTGCTATATAAATTTCAAGTATACAAAACTGTAATTCAAGTAATAAGTCACCTTGGCCATGAACTAGTCCCACTCATCAGGAGGCCAACACCAGCTTTCGATACCCTAAGACCTCTAGCCAACCATATCAGAAACCAGCCCTGCTCACCAGCAGGCCAATACATGTAAAGAAAGGAATTGGAACATGCTTTAATACCATACACAGAAGTAAATTCAAAATGAATTAAAAAAACCTAGATATAAGACCAGACACTATAAAATACTTGGAAGAAAACATAGGCAGAACACTTAAACTATAGCAATATAATATCTTCTCAGATCCACCTCTTAAGTAATAACAATAAAAATAAAAATAAACAAATGTGACCTAATTAAACTTAAAAGATTTTGCACAGAGGCTCAGTGGTTAATGAATCCAACTAGAAGGTTGCGAGTTTGATCCCTGGCTTTGCTCAGTGGGTTAAAGATCCAGCATTGCTGTGAGCTGTGGTGTAGGTCGCAGACATGGCTCGGATCCCGCATTACTGTGGCTCTGGCGTAAGCTGGCGGCTACAGCTCTGATTAGACCCCTAGCCTGGGAACCTCTATATGCCTGGGTGTGGCCCTGGAATAGGCAAAAAGAAAAAAAAAGATTTTGCACAGAAAAGAAAGCCATCAACAAAATGAAAAGACAACCCACAGAATGGGAGAAGATATTTTCAAATGAAGTGACTTACACAATGGATTGATCTCCAAAATATACAAATAACTCATACAGCTCAGTATCAAAAAACAGTCAGACAACCCAATCAAAAAAATGGTCAAAGGATCTAAATAGACATTTCTCCAAAGAAGACATACAGATGGCTATGAAACACATGAAAAGATGCTCAAAATCACTAAATATTAGAGAAATGCAACTCAAAACTACAATGACATACTACCTTACACCAGCCAAAATGGCCATCATCAAAAAGTCTACAAACAATAAATGCTGGAGAGGGTATGGAGAAAAGGGCACACTCTTATACTGTTGGTAGGAATGTAAATTAGTACAACCACTATGGAACACAGTATGATAGTTCCTCAAAAAACTTAAAACTACCAAATGATCCAGCAATCCCACCCCTGGGCATATATCTGGTGAAAACCATAATTTGAAAAGATACATGCACCCTGATGTTGATAGCAGCACTATTTAAAGTAGACAAGACACTAGGGATAGGGAGCTTGGGGTTATCAGACACAACTTAGAATAGATTTACAAGGAGATCCTGCTAAGTAGCATTGAGAACTACGTCTAGATACTCATGTTGCAACAGAACAAAGGGTCGGGGAAAAAAATGTAATGTATACATGTAAGGATAACTTGATCCCCTTGCTGTACAGTTGGAAAATAAAATTTAAAAAATGTTCCAATTCCCATATATATTTTACTTAATTATCAATATGTACTTCAAAGTTCTGTTTTTTTAAGAGCAAAGGAATAATAAAGTTTAATTTTAAGCCTCAAAAAAAAGTAGACAAGACATAGAAGCAACCTAAATGTCCATTGACTGAAGGGTTGCTAAATAAGATGTGGTATATATAATGAAATATTACTCAGCCATAAAAAAGAATGAAATAATGCCATTTACAGCAAAATGGATGGACCTAGAGATTATCATACTAAGTGAAGTTAGCCAGACAGTGAAAGACAAGCATCATAGGATATCACTTACATTTGGAATCTAAATAAATGATACAAATGAACTTATTTGCAGAACAGAAACAGACTCACAGATTTTGAAAAATTTATGGTTACCAAAGTGGGGGATAGAAATGGACTGGGCGTTTGGGATTGACATATGCACACTGAGTTATACACGGATATATATGGAATGACTGGCCAATGGGGGCCTGTTGTATAGCACATATAACTCTACCCAATATCCTGTGATAATCTGTGTGTAAAAGAATCTGAAAGATAATGAATGTGTGTACATGTATAACTGAATCACTTTGTTGTACAGCAGAAATTATCACATTATAAATCAACTATACTTAATAAAACTTAAAAAAAAAGAAACCTGCCCTACCCACTAGAAGGCCAACAGTAGATCTGGAATTCTCAGAGCTACAACCATTTACCCCAGAACCCAGCTCTGTCCACCAGTGGCTTCAAACCTAGCCCCACACAGCAGCAGCTGGAAGCCTCACAGAAGGGAATGTCTGGAAACCAACTGAAATAGGGGGTAGCCATACCTACAAGATCAACCATAATAGGCAGTCTTTCGCACAGAAGTACCCAAACCGTCCACATAGGAGGCACCCCTAGAGCATATAGTTCTGATGAACAGAGGGGCCGCTGGGACGCCTAGGAAGTCTCTTGTAAAAGGCAATTTTTCCAAAGTCTAGAAAAGAATCAACCTACCAATGCATAGAAAAAAAAACACAAATTAGGTAGAATGAAGCAACAGAGAATTATGATCCCAATGAAGAAAAAAGATAAAACCCCAGAAGAACTAAGTGAAGTGGAGATAAGCAATCTACCTGATAAGGAGTTCAATTTAATAATTATAAAGATGCTCAAAGACCTCAGAATAAAAACAGATGAACACCATCAGAATACAGAAGTTTTTATCAAAGAGTTGGAAAATATAAAAAATAACCAAACTGAGATGAAGAAAAATACACTAGAAGGAATTATCAATAGATCAGATGATTCAGAGAAACTGATCAGTGAATTGGAAGACAGATTAGCAAAAATCAGTGAAGCTGAACAGGAAAAAGAAATAAAATGAAATAAGGACTGTTTAAGAGACATTTGCAACAACATTGAGCATATTGACATTCACATTATAGGGGTCCCAGGAGAAAAAAAAACAGAAAACATATTCAAAAACATAATAGCTAAAAAACCCTCTGACCTGGGAAAGGAAACAGACATCCAAGTCCAGAAAGCACAGACAGTTCCAAACAGGGTCAACACAAAGAAGACAATATCCAGAAATTTTGTCATTAAAATGGCAAAAATTAAGATAAAGAGAGAATATTAAAAATGTACAATGAGGGAGTTCCCATCGTGGCACAGTGGTTAAGGAATCCGACTAGGAACCATGAGGTTGCGGGTTCGGTCCCTGCCCTTGCTCAGTGGGTTAACGATCCGGCGTTGCCGTGAGCTGTGGTGTAGGTTGCAGACGTGGCTCGGATCCCGCGTTGCTGTGGTTCTGGCATAGGCCGGTGGCTACAGCTCCAATTCAACCCCTGGCCTGGGAACCTCCATATGCCGCGGGAGCGGCCCAAGAAATAGCAACAACAACAACAACAAAAAAAATGTACAATGAAATGACGATAAGGTTATCAACTGATCTTTCAGCAGAAAGTCTAAAGTCCAAAAGGCAGTGGCACAATATATCTGAAGTGATGAAAAGGAAAAATCTATAACCAAGAATATTCTATCCAAAGCTTTCATTCAGATTTAATGGAGAGAATAAAAATTTCACAGATAAGCAAAAGCTAGAAGAGTTCTGTAACATAAAAGCAGCTTCACAAAAAATAAAAGGGACCTCTTTCAGTGCAAAATAAATGGAAACTAGCAGAAATATGAAAATTATAAAAGAAAGAATCACATGGGTAAAGGCAAGTATACATTAAAGGTAGCAAATCAACCTTGTATAAAGCTAGTATGAAGGTTAAAACAAAAAGGAAATAAAATCTTCTATATACACAGTAAATAGTTAAGAGATACACAAAACAAAAAAAATGAATATATAAAAAAGAGTAAATATGGGCAGCAGAATAAAAATACAAGGTTGTTAAAATGAGTTAAAAGTTATGAAATCAGCAACTTAAAATAATCAGAGACACAGACAGGCATAGATTTCTATATGTAAATCTCACAGTAATCAGAAGCCAAAAATCTATAATACACACATGCACATGCACACACAGACACACACACACACACACACACACACAAAGGAATCCAAATGTAACATTAAAGATAGTCATCAAATCATAGGAGAAGACAGCAAAAGAAGAAGAAAGGAACAAAATATATATAAAAACAAACAAAAATAATTAATAAAATGTCTCTAAGTACATACCCATCAATAATTAAATGTCAATGGATTAAATGCTCCAACCAAAAGAAATAGAGTAACTAAATGGAAACAAAAATAAGACCCATATAAATGCTGAATAGAAGAGACTCACTTCTGATCTAAAGACACACACACTGAAAGTGAGGGAATGGAAAAAAATTATTACAGTCAATGGAAATGAAAAGAAATCTGGGACAGCAATACTTATAACAATCAAAATAGACTTTAATACAAAGACTATAACGAGACAAAGACGGACATAAAAAAGCGATCAAGGGATCAATCCAAGAATAAAATATAATAATTGTAAGCACCTAAAAACAAAGCAAATATTAACAGATATAAATGGAGAAATTAACAATAAGATAATAACAGCAGGGGACTTTAATACTGCTATTACATCAATGGACGTATCATTCACAAAGAAAATCAATAAGGAAACACTGACCTTAAAAGACACATTAGATCAGAGGAACTTAAGAAATACATATAGAATATTGCACCCTAAATCAGCACAGTACATACTCTTTGCAAGTACACATGCAATATTCTCCAGGATAGATCACATATTAGACCACAAAAAAAGTCTCATTATGTTCAAGAAAACTTCACGATAGCCAAGACATGGAAACAACCTAAATGTCCATCGACAAATGAATGGATGAAGAAGATGTTATATATATACACAATGGAATACTACTCACCCATAAAAAGGATGAAAATAATGCCATTTGCAGCAGCATGGATGGAACTAGAGACTCTCATACTAAGTGAAGTAAGTCAGAAAGAGAAAGACAATACCGTATGATATCACTTATATCTGGAATTTAATATATGGCACAAGTGAACATTTCCACAGAAAAGAAACTAATGGACTTGGAGAACAGACTTGTGATTGCTTGGGGGAAGGGGAAGGAGTCTGGAAGTCTGGGGTTAATAGATGCAAATATTGCATTTGGAATGGATAAGCAATGAGATCCTGCTGTATAGCACAGCGAACTATATCCAGTCACTTGTGATGGAACACGATGGAGGATAATGTGAGTAAAAGAATATATGTGTGTGTGTGTGTGTGTGGGTGTGAGTGACTGGGTCACTTTGCTGTACAGTAGAAAATTAAAATAACACTGTAAATCAACTATAATGGAAAAAACAAAAGTCATTTAAAATTCAAAAAAACTGAGATTATGTCAAACATCTTTTCTGACCACACCACTATGAGACTAGAAATCACATTAAAGAAAACAGATTACAAAAACCACAAGCATGCAGAGGCTAAATAATGTGCTACTAAAGAACCAAGATAGCAAAGAAAAATCAAATAAATCAAAAAACACTGGGATAGAAATGAAAATGAAAACAGAACAATTAAAAATTATGGGGCACAGCAAAAGCAGTACTAAAAGGAAGTGTATAGTGATACAAGCCTATCTCAGAGCAAGAAAAATATCAAATAAATAAGCTAATCTTACACCTGGAGGAACAAGAAAAAAAGAACAAACAAAACCCAAAAATAGAAGGAAAGAATTTATAAACATTAGAGTATAAATAAATGAGAGAGATGATAAAAAAATAGAAAAGATTAATGACACGAAGAGCTGGTTCTTTAGCCATACTCATCAAGAAAAAGGGAGATAAAGAGCTGAAATCAACAAAATTAGAAATGAAAGAAAAGATAAAACTGATACCACAGAAATACAAGGGATAATAAGAGGTTACTACAAACAATTATACACAAATAAAATGGGTAGCCTATAAGAAATGGACAAATTCCTAGAAATGTATGATCTCCCAGGACTGAACGAGGAAAAAATAAAAAATACCAAGACCAATTAGCAGCAATAAAATTGAATCACTAATAAACAAAACCAAACAAAATTTCAGGATCAGATAGTTTCACAGGTGAATTCTACCAAACATTTAAAGAAGAGTTAACACTTATCTTTCTCAAACTACTCCAAAAAGTTGCCGAGGAAGGAAAGCTTCCAATCTCATTCTATGAGGCCAGCATCATGCTGATACCAAAAACCAGACAAAGATACCACCAAAAAGAAAATTATAGGCCAATATTACTGGTGATTATAGACGCAAATAATCTAGCAATCCAAATTAATATAGCAACCCAAATTAAATGATACATTAAAAGGATCATAACTATGATTAAGTGGGATTTTTCCCAGTGATGGTTCAATATCTGCAAACCAATCAATGTGATACACCATGTTAACAAACTGAAGAATTAAAACCATAAAGTCATTTCAATAGATTCAGTAAAAGTTTTTTTTATCAAATTAAACATCAATTTATGATAAAAACTCTACAGAAAGTTGGCACAGGGGCAACATACTTCATCATAATAAAGGCCTTATATGACAAGTCCACAGCTAACATACCCAATGGTGAAAAACTGAAAGCATTTCCTTTAAGATCACTGATAGGACAAGGATGTGCTCTCACCACTTTTAGTAAACATAGTATTGGAAGTCCTAACCACAACAATCAGACAAGAAAAAGAAAAGGAATCCAACTTGGAAAGGAAGAAATAAAACTGTCATTGTTTGCAGATGGCAGATACTTTACATAGAAATTCCTGAAGACATCACCAAGAAAGTACTAGAACTCCATCAACGAATTCAGTAAAGTTGCAGGATACAAAATTAATATAGAAAATCTGTTGCATTCCTAGACATTAACAATGAACTATCAGAAAGAGAAATTAGGAAAATAATCCCTTTAACAATCACATCAAACAGAGTAAAATACCTTTTCTCCACACCCTCTCCAGCATTTGTTATTTGTAGACTTATTAATGGTGGCTATTCTAACTGATATGAGGTGGTACCACATTGTAGTTTTGATTTGCATTTCTCTAATAATTAGTGATGTAGGACTTGAAATTTCTACAAAGCACTCACTTGAAGCTGATGCCTGCCCATTTGGAGGCTGAGGTAGTGGAGGAGGTGATTAACAAGTGAGTGAGACAAGATCATTAGGGAGCATCTCTGTTTCAGTTTGAGTTGTTTTCTTCACATCTCTTTCCTATTGCTTGTGGTTCTCCAAAAGTGCTCCAGTAGTATTCTTGTATTTAAGTGTTTCACATCTCAAGATTATCCCTTGAGTATCTCAAGGATTATAATCGAGGCATAAATTAATGTGACAATGTTTACTCAGAAAAAAATGGCAAACTGGGACTTGAGACCACTTTTTCTAGATTCTAAAAGTCATGACCTTCTTTAGCACATCCACTGAGCTCCCCCCAATGCTGGGTACAGAACTATACCTAACAATAACATTTTTCCCCACCAAGTGTGAGGCCCAGTGAGGCTATACCTCTCCCAGGAGCAGACTGGGCTTCAGGCAGTTTAAGTGTCCTGTGAAGGTCAACCTGTCAACAATGAGGCTTGTCTCTTCTTTGTCTGCAGGAACATGTAAAGCTATCTCCCTCCTGATGACCAACAGAATAAGATGAGCAAACACAAGTCATTCAATTGAATCAATCAAATGACCCAATTAATAACAGGTAAAGATGTGTGACCTGAAGATAATATGAACTAATTATAAAACATTGACAAATAAGCCAAAATTGAGTTAGGAAACAGCGGTCTTCAGTTTTGCCAAACTAAGAGTCCATGACTCAGGCAGCCCATAGTTCACCAGCTCCATAATCAGTTGGCAAGGTTTTCTACAACTCCATTGTTCTAGTTCATACTAAAGTAAATCTTCGAGTGTTCCAATTATTTTTAGCAACCACTAAGCCAGTATCTTTGTGCGTGGGAAATATTTTGTCAATGACCAAATCTGCTTCTCCCTCCAAAAAACTCATCAATGTGTTTCCTTCAATCCAATTAGCTCTGTTTTAATAAGAAGAGGTTTGCCCCAAATTTGTTTAATGAGAATAACGAGATCAATTCTTCCATACTATTACTAGCATTTTTTTGTTTGTTTTTGAGATTGCTCTTTTTTTTCCTCAATGCATTTTATTACATTTATAGTTGTACAACGATCATCACAAGCAAATTTTATAGCATTTCCTTCCCAAACCCTCAGTGTATCCCCTGACCCCCCCAACCTGTCTCATTTGGAAACCATAAATTTTCCAAAGTCTGTGAATCAGTATCTGTTCTGCAAAGAAGTTCATTGTGAACACTCCTACACTTTTGGTGGGAATGTAAATTGGTACAGCCACTATGGAAAACAGTATGGAAGTTCCTCAGAAGACTGAATAAGAACTACCATATAATCTAGCAATACCAGTCTTGGGCATATATCTGATAAAACTATAATTCAAAAAGGCACACACACCCCTATGTTCACTGCAGCACTATTCATAATAGCCAAAACATGGAAACAACCTAAATTCCCATAGACAGATAAATGGATTAAGATGATGTGGTACATATACACAGTGGAATAATATACAGCCATAAAAAAGGGCAAAAAATGCCATTCGCAGCAACATGGATGCAACTGGATATTCTCATTTTAAGTGACATAAGTCAGAAAGAGAAAGACAAATATCATATATCACTTATATGATATGTGGAATCTAAAATACGGCACAAATGATCCTATCTATAGAACAAACTCAAAGACATAGACTAGTGGTTGCAAAGGGGGGAATGGAGTGGGATGGACTGGGAGTTTGGAGTTAGTATATGTAAACTATTACATTTAGAATGGATAAGCAATGAGATCCTACTCTACAGCACAGGGAACTATATCCAGTCTCTTGGAATAGACCATGATGGAAGATAATATAAGACATGGAATGTATATATGCATGACTGGTCACTTTGCTGTATAGCAGAAATTGCCACAACATTGTAAATCAACTATAATCCAAAAAAGGAAAAAAAGACATGTTACAATCAAGTTATTAATAAAATTTAAGTATCATCAAGAAAAAAAAAAGAAAAATTTCAAGTCCTAGACTTTTGGAGTTACTGGCAAATAGCCAAAACCTCTAATGTTAAATCTTCGAATGACAAGAGAGTGCTGTGATACCTACTTTTTAGGTTTCTTATAACCATGAAAAAATGTAACATAGGCAAAGAGTTGGAACATGGTATGATCAATAAATATGAGACCCCTTCCTTCCAAAATGTTTGTTTAGATGAATGAATGAATTTGGTTAGAGAATCACTTCTCTTTTGGGTGGAAGTACGATAGCTGTGGGTCATTTTTAGACACTTTTTCCCTAGAATTCTCCAGGCCCATCCCCTTTTGGAAAATATTAGCTGAGTCAATACTTTGGTTCCATGGCCACAAAATAAGTCTGTTGTTGTTGTTATTGTTTTTGGCGTTTTGTTTTGTTTTTTTTCCATGCCAATGGCATGTGGAATTTCCCAGGCCAGGGATCAAACCTGAGCTACAAAAGTGACCCAAGGCACCATAGTGACAAGGCTGGATGCTTAACCTATTGCACTACAAGGGAACACCAGGAAGTCTTACTTTTATTGTTTTTTTTTTTGGCTTCTTAGGACCACACCCGAGGCACATGGGGGTTCCCAGGCTAGGGGTCGAATCGGAGCTGTGGCTGCTGACCACAGCCACAGCAACACCAGATCAGAGCTGCATCTACAACCTATACCACAGTTCACAGCAATGCCAGATCCTTAACCCACTGAGCAAGGCCATGGATTAAACCTGCATCCTCATGGATGCTAGTCAGATTTGTTTCCTCTGAGCCACAACAGGGACTCCTGAAGTCTTATTTTTAAATGCATTTTGGTTAAAAAAATATTCCAATGTAGTTTTTCAAGATGCATCACAGAAATATCAAAGTTAAATTTAAAATAGGAAAGAAAAGTTAAGAGACAATAATCACATATTGACTTTGCTATTGTTGTAGTGGGAGTTCACAGAGCAAGAAAGACAAAAAAAGGTTGTCTATAACAAATCATGTGTATCCCACAATTCCTTTCACATACATATAAATTAAATAAAGCATTAAAAATTTTAAAAAAGAGCAAAATAACAAGGAATAAATCTTGGTAAGAAGGAAAAGACCTGTACTTGGAAAACTATAAGACACTGACGAATATTTTTTTTTTGGCCATGCCCACAGCATGCATAAGTTCTTGGGCCAATGATCAAACCCATGCCACAGCAGTGACCATGGCCATAGCAGTCACAATGCCAGATTCTTAACCACTAGGCCACCAGGGAATTCCACTGATGAACAAATCTGAAGATGACACAAACAGATGGAAAGATATACCATGTTCATGGACTGGAAGAATTAATATTGTTTAAATGAAGATACTAACCAAGGAAATCTACATATTCAATGCAATCCCTACCAAAATAATGATGAAATTTTTCACAGAAGTAAAATAAGTAATTCTAAAACTTGTATGAAAACACAAACAACCTCCAAATACCCAAACCAATACTGAGAAAAAAAGTACAAAGCTGGACCTATCACACTCCCTGATTTCAAACTATACTACAAAACTATAGTAACCTAAGCCATATGTATTGGCACAAATGCAGACACATAGATCAAAGGTACAGAATAAAGAGATCAGAAATAAGCCCATACACTTATGATCAATTAATCTACACCAAAAAGTTAAGAATATACAATGGAAAAAAAGACAGCCTCTTCAACAAATTGTGTTGGGAAACTGAACAGCTACTTGCAAAGGAATCAAACTAGACTACTCTCACATCATGCACAAAAATAAATTCAAAATAAATTAAAAAATAAATGTAGGACCCAATACCATAAAACTAAAAGAAAGCAAAGTCAGTACACTCTTTGACATTGGTTTAATGATATTTTTTTAGATATGTCTCCTAGAGCAAGCAAAAATAAACAAATGGGACTACATCAAACTAAAAAGCTTTTGTACAGTAAACGAAACTACCAACAAAACATAAAGGCCACCTCTGAATGAGAAAACATATTTTTAAATGATATATCTAATAAGGTGTTAAAATCTGAAATATGCAAAGAACTCTTAAAATTCAGCATCAAAAAAACCTCGATTAATAAGTAGCAGAAGATCTGAATAGACATTTTCCAAAGAAGAAATACAAATTGCCAATAGGCACATAAAAAGAAGCTCAACATCACTACTCATCAGGCAAATGCAAATCAAAACCACAGTCAGATACTGTCTCACATCTGTCAGAATGGTTACTATGAAAAAGACAACAAATAACAAGTATTGACAAGGATGTGGAGAAAAGCAAACCCTTGTGCACTACTGGTGGGAATGTAATTGGTGTAACCATTATGGAAAACAGCACAGAAGTTCTGATTAAAACTAGAACTACCATACAATCCAGCAATTCCACTCCTGGGTATTTAATCCAAAGAAAACAAAAACACTAATTTGAGAAGATATCTATACCCCTATGTTCACTGCAGCACTATTTACAATAGCTAAGATAAAAACTTTGGCTCCTATTAGGACAATGGTTCTTCCAGAGCACACAAAAAATTTTACAAATGCAATGACATTCATGTGACAAGAAGCATGCTTTACACAATATTACTCATTGAAAATGTCAACAATAGTCATGGAAAGAGAAATGTTTTAAGTCAACCAAAAAAAGGTTGATTTGTTTTTTCTAGATAGATCTCTCCTGTTTTCACTCTCAGAGGAAACGTCTAGCATTCCATCTGTCCTCCTTATGTCCACCTTTTAGCATCCAAACTAAGTAAGAATAAAAAGTGTATCTTAAAGAAGGAAGGGTGCTTAATCCAATCATGTGATCAGGGCAATTGGCATTATACCATGTCATGAAGTTGACATCATACTGCCAAGACTTGGCAGATCTCCTTATGGCTCTGCCAATCCTGAGTTAATTGCTGCAGCTATTACTGGATTAGATATTCACAGGCTCAGTTCTCTAGGGACTTGCATGGAAGCTGAAATTCCTAAAAATATTTTGCCACAATAATGCTCAAAGGGAAAAACAGCTGAAGAATCTATTATTTCTCAAAGAATGAACACTATAGGAATTTCACTAGAAGCACTTTATTGCTTCTTGTAAGCTGTCAGTTTAAATCTCTCTCAGGCCAAATTCCACATCTGTCTCAGGCCAAATTCCACATCTGTCCACACAAGTTGAGGAAAGGGGAATAGTCATCTTTTGGGAAATTCAAAGGCACACACAACTAATCCATCCTTTCAGTGTGATCCAGAGATATTAGTAGATCTGCAGAGCTGCAGAGAAAGATGGGAATAACAGTCCCTCTATAACCCACAATATTTTAGAGAAAATACCAGGTAATAGGATTATTATATATTAAAGAGCTATTAGGAAATTAAGATACTTATGGTACAATAGAAACAGACAGAAACGAGATGGTTTTGGAATGAGGGTGATGGTGGCATCATAGAATGTCTTTGGGAGTATTCCTTCTTCTTCAACCTTTTGAAAGAGTTTCAGGAGGATGGGCACCAATTCCTCTTTATATGTTTGATAAAATTCACCTGTGAAGCCATCTGGTCCTGGACTTTTATTTGTAGGGAGTGATTTTATGACCTCTTCAATTTCATTTCTAGTGATCGGTCTGTTCAGTTGGTCTGTTTCTACTTGATACATAGAACTTCCATATGACCCCACAATCCCACTCTTGGGCATCTATCCGGACAAAACTCTACTTAAAAGAGACACATGCACCCGCATGTTCATTGCAGCACTTTTCACAATAGCCAGGACATGAAAACAACCCAAATGTCCATCAACAGATGATTGGATTCGGAAGAGGTGGTATATATACACAATGGAATACTACTCAGCCATAAAAAAGAATGACATCATGCCATTTGCAGCAACATGGATGGAGCTAGAGAATCTCATACTGAGTGAAATGAGCCAGAAAGAGAAAGACAAATACCATATGATATCACTTATAACTGGAATCTAATATCCAGCACTAATGAACATCTCCTCAGAAAAGAAAATCATGGACTTGGAGCAAAGACTTGTGGCTGCCTGATGGGAGAGGGAAGGAGTGGGAGGGATTGGGAGCTTGGGCTTATCAGACACAATTTAGAATAGACTTACAAGGAGATCCTGCTGAATAGCATTGAGAACTTTGTCTAGATACTCATGTTGCAACAGAAGAAAGGGTGGGGAAAAAATATAATTGTAATGTATACATGTAAGGATAACCTGACCCCCTTGCTGTACAGTGGGAAAATTTAAAAAAAAAAAACAAAAAAATATCACCTGGATTCTTCAAAAGTATATTTAAATAAAATTAATGAAAATTAAGTTTATAATGCATAGTAAATATAATGTCAAATAAGAAACTTGCTGATAGCTAAATTGAGAACCGACTCTATCTCAACTATCTTTGCTAATGTAGGAGTGAAGTGGTGTCTATGCAAAATAATGAATAATCCCATAATTATTTCTACTTGGATTTACAGAACATTTTTCTACTTATATGAAAGTAGAAATTTTTAAAATTACTCATATAGGAGATTAGGATATCCTTGGCTATGTAAGATAAATTAATGTGTGCTAAGAAGAGAAATTACCATAGAGCTATGCAGATTCCTCTTCCTTCCCCTTTAATGTTTTTTATACTCTCTGCCATTTAGACAGAAGGAAGCATCTAGCCTTTCCTTACTCAACTCCTTATCTATCTCTATTATCTCATTCTAGGCACAAGCAAAGGGTTATGAATTGAGAAGTTTTTATTTTTATTTTTTTCCTCAATTATTCATCATGATGGCAAATCCAAGTTGTAGGAGGTAATGCCAAGGCTCTAATTCAAGGAAGGGCGTTCCATTGTCTGGTAGGAGTTGAAGCATATATACCAAAATAATAAATAATAAATTCAGAGGAGATGAAAACTTCAAACTGGATTTTATCATGTACTATAAGACATCATGATGATGAAGAAAAAGTTTGGGCCCTGGACTTTAAAGGACCTGGGTTTGAAACTCAGTTCTGCCACTCAATTGTTTGTTATCTCAAGCAATTAATTTAAACTCACTGAGCCATTAATTGTATACTTGAAAAATGAAGACAAAATTCATAAGGCTACTATGAAGACTAAATGAAGTGTATATAAAACACTTAGCACTCATGACCAGTACATACTAGAAAATATATATTACAGGTTTTCCTCAACAGATAAGGTACCAGAGTTTCCTCAAGAGTACATTAGCTTCAAGTCAGTTATAAAATCCTTTTTTTTTCTTTAATCTACACAGAACACATCTTTCCCCAGGGTGCACATCTGATTATTTACATGGTACTATTTCTAAGAGCTGTTAATGCATTTTATAAGTCAAGAAATTGATTATCATTTATTGAGCACCAAGATAATGCATTTCAGGCACTGTTATCCCATCTATACTTATTTTTATGCACAGGGTTACTTTCTTATTATATCAGAATTTGTTTACAAATATTTCAGGTCTAAAAAAATCATTAGCTAATGCCCTTTCTTGATTTTCTATCTCAGCTAATGACATAATCATCTAACTTATAACAAAGGCTAGACATAAATCATCCTAGACTTCATTCTCTTAATCTCGATTTTGATCAACTATCAAGTGTGATAATTCTAATTATGAAGCAACTCCGAACATCTTTTCCACTCTATTGAATTTTCCTTAGTTCAAGTCCTGTGTGTTTCTCCTTTCATTGATATTTACCCTTGACAGCAACTGTTTTTCAGAACATTTGCTCAGTTACTTGATAGTAGTTTCTTTCACCCACAGCAGCTTTTTTCTATTTGAACAAAATCCTATGTGACATAGAATATGTAAAATTCTTAGGCAAAACTGAGGAATCCAGAAATACTTCTCCAATTCCACGTCAGCTAGTGCAGAAAATTCTTGAAAGATACTTCAGAAAACCACTGGTCTGTGTGGAAAATCTTGAACTGCTATAACATGATAAATAAAAAGTTAGCTTCACAAGCTGGTTTTTCCCACCCTTTCTACTCTAACTGTATCATCTATAAACCTCCCATCTTAAATTTCTGCTCTAGTCCCTTCTACATAATTGCTATTCCCCTTGGCATACTAGGTTCTTTCTCATCAGTGTGTATCTGTCTACATTCAGAAGAATGTTTTTCCTCTGATTCTCCATCTGTCCAACACTCAGTCTATAAGACATAGCTCACACCTCCATGAGCATGACCTGACTTAACAAATTTATTTAGTTGCTCACATCTCTGTGATCTTACAGCAAGCACCTTGCATGTACTTGTTTTATAGTCTCTCTCATACTTTAATGAGATTACGAGTTTACATGACTTTCTCCCTAATTCTACTGTGATAAGGACTGCTATTAATATAATTTTGCATTACCTAGGACCTAATTCCCAAAACACATTGGGTGTTTTTTAAAATTTTTGCATCATTTAAGATATACAGATCTTATTGCAATTAAGTACATTTTCTACCACATAGTAGCTTTAAAGATTTTTAAAAGTTCACTTAGGAAATTGCAAGCTTATTTTTAAGTGTTTTGCATGCTTGTATTTACTTTTCTTTTAGAGACTCGAAAAAGTTCAATATGAATTTAGGAGTCTGGTATTTTCAGGGCAGTATTGTTTAGCAAAGTGTTTGATGAAAAACACTGATTCATTACTTAAGACAGTGACTACTTGGGAATTCCCATTGTGGCTCGGCAGTAACAAACCCTACTAGTATTCGTGAGGATGCAGGTTCAATCCCTGGCTCCGCTCATTGGGTTAAGAATCTGGCATTGCTGCAAGCTGTGGTGTAGGTCACAGACACAGATCAGATCCTGCACTGCAGTAGCTGTGGCAGTAGGCTCCAATTTGACCTCTAGCCTGGGAACTTCATATGCCACAGGTACGACCCTAAAAAGAAAAAAAAATGACAATGCCTACTTGCAACTTCCTCTTTTGTAATCATAAGGTGCTACCAGGGATGCTGCATATTTCTGCATTTTATCCAAGATTAATAACATGGAAAAGATGCATTTTGTTTTGAAAACAAAAAGAATATTAATGAGATGTATTAGTAAGCAGGTATACTGCATGCTGCAGGAGGCTTTGAGACAATGCTAGTTTGGCCAGTCCCTCCCCCCACCCACTCTGCCCTTAACACACAAAAACACACATACATACACACAATACTGCCTTTAAATAGAATTCCTGAAAAAAAAAATCACAATTAATTTTTTTTAGGTCATGTCCATTTGATTTGAGTTGACAGAGTAAAAAAAATGTATTCATGAATACCCTAGTACAACTTGAAAAGCTCTGAAGGACAAGGCAGTTAGATCAATATTAGTTTATTTCAAATGCTGGGCAGTATGAAGAGACAAGGGTGATCATCAGGTGGATTTTATTACCTGTTGGAGTGATAAGTCCCGGTGATAAGAGGCCTGGGACTGAATGGGGCAGAAGGCGAGCACTGTCCTGCAACACTCCCAAAGAACGCTTAGGAGGCCTGCCAGGCCTTGAACTGTTGAAAAACAGACAAAGATCAGGTTAAAATACACTCTTCAGAAATATCATCACTTGCTACAGTCACCTAAATCTTTATAATTGCCAAGAGTGATGGAATTGTATATTAAAGGTTATTTTCATTGATTACTAAAAAACCCAATATTTTCCTTTCTGCTAAACTTCCCAACATAATTATGACAAACATTAAAATCGTAAATTCCATTTACAAGCCAGCACTTTGTAAAACCGCTTACCTGTTTGAGAAACCCGAAGTTACCCCCTGCTCTTAAAGCTACACTTGGTTCCTGGTATTAATACATGTTACTGAGATCTGAGATACTGATTCACAGAATTAAAATTGTATATTCTCTGCCCAGCATATAAGAGGTAATGGGTATCATATTCTGATATGCAGAATAAGAACTGATGTTTATTATCATTTCCATGACTGCTGGGAGCCCACAAGGAACAAAGAACTCCCATCCTCAATAGTTTTCTTTTTTTCCTACCTATTATTTAAACCAGGTTGTATAACCAGGAGTCCACTCTCTTGGAGTGGCCATACTAACGAAACCTGCCACCTTTGCAATCTAGGCTATCTTTTCTCACAGACTGATTGTTGTTTTTAACTGATGAGTTGAGGCTGAACTTATGACATTAACCTAACCTACTCTATTTGCACATTCTTCACCATGGTCTGAGCAGTTCAGGAATTGAAGTTGAAAATGTTAATCCTTAAAATAATGAAATAGAAAGTCAGTACCCAGCTTCCATCTTGTACCTTAATACAATCAGGGTACTAATACTTCATTTGGAAGCTGTTACCACAATGAAGAGTCTTATTTATAGTCATTGAACATTAGGATCAAGTCATTCTCAAGTCACACAATATATTTTAAATATTACTTTCTTAATGTTGCCTAAGATATTGCTGTTGCTTCCTAGTAGAAATGCAGTTTACCAAGCAGAATAATAGGGATTTTGTCAAAATACTGCAAAATACTATATTAAATAACCCAAGCCACAAAAATAATGAGGTTCAGATAGAGAACATTTCCAAAAATGACTTTAAGAAATTTAAGTTAAACCTCACTCTATCAAACTTTGCAGTAGCAAAGTGCTCCATCAATGTAAGACAAACTCTGCTTTTAAATGAAGACAACTTCTAGCAACCTTACACAGAGGTATCATTACCCAGTTCATTTTTCATACCCTGTGCTGGTGTTATTTTCTTTCACTGTACATCAATATTGTATATCAATCTAGCATGAAAGATTCTTTTTTTCTCATTTAATGTTTTATAAACTGACTCTCCTCTCCCTCTTTCTACTCAATTTCAGACTATAATTTATTTAATTCAGTGTTATTATCCTGTTTGCCCTTTCTCTGTTTTATGGCTTCCTAGCTCTTTTAAGGAATGGCGTTAAGAAAAATACGCCATTTACTTAAAATGCCCTAAAGGATCCCAAGATCACTGAACAATGTTAATCAGGTTATATCCAGTCATTAGAAGAAGGCACATTATTTTGCTGAATAATCTTCAACAAATATATATTTTCTAAGTGCGTCTTTGGGTCTATTTGTCAGAATTTGAGCCTACTAACTTTATTCAAGACTACCTGATTACTCTGTACATTTTCCAGCATAAACATTTCAGTGCTATCTTTTTGCTTGTGCTTTCAGACAGGCTGTCTCCAGAAGAAAGCAGCCTTTACTTCCATGACCTGGTATACTTTGGAAGCTATAGGGTTTAAATAGTTCTGTTCCAAATTTTTGGCTCAATCCGACAATTTGATGTAGCTCTTTTCTATTAAACTGACTCAGGCTTGGGAGTCATTAGATTACAGGCTTTATAGTCTGGTGGTTCTACCTTAAATTTGAAGATTTGAAAAATTTGGTCAAATTTCCCACCATCTGAGCTCTATTGAGGAATTCATGGGTAATGTCACAAATGGCTTGGTAGTATTTAGTACATATGCTATAAACCAAGATCACTTTCTCTATCCTAACAGTTTTTCAGTTTGTAATTTTATGATGTTGGTATGATTAATTGTGAGACTCCCCAGCTAAAATGTAAGGTCAGCAGGGGTATAACCGAGCAGGGCCCTGTGGGCTCCTGGGCACAAAAGCTTTTTCTTAATTCCCCAATAAAAAATGGGGGGCACAGAAAAGCTTTTGTGCCCAGGAGCTCCATAAGGCCCTGCTCAGTTACAGGGGCTGGTAGTGGATAATTAAATCAGTTAATGAGTAATGATAGAAAATATTATTTCACCATTGCTATTTTCCAATATTCCTTAGATTGCTCTATTCTTGACCATATGAATATACAGCCAGTTACATCACTTAATTATCAGGTAATTACTTTTATTTTATTTTATTTTATTTTATTTTTGTCTTTTTGCCATTTCTTTGGGCCGCTCCCACGGCATATGGAGGTTCCCAGGCTAGGGGTCGAATCGGAGTTGTAGCCACCGGCCTACACCAGGCCCACAGCAACGAGGGATCCGAGCCGCGTCTGCAACCCACACCACAGCTCACAGCAACGCCGGACCCTTAACCCACTGAGCAAGGGCAGGGACCGAACCTGCAACCTCATGGTTCCTAGTTGGATTCGTTAACCACTGCGCCATGACGGGAACTCCAGGTAATTACTTTTAAACCTTGGACTCCACAACAATTGTAAGAGCTTTAAATTATGATCCAATCCACTCCGACTAGTTACAAAGTTAAAGAAGGATAAATGCCACTGTCTTAGCTCTGAAAGGCCCTACAAGCTTCAAGATCCATTCGAGGACTAAAGGTCCCTAGAGTTATATACATGTAATGACAGAACTCAATCAATTGAATGTACTTATTCAATCATCCAATAAACAAACATGTAAGAAGTGCCCATTCAGTGTGCATCTGTCATTGAAACTACTTATCAGGGTCACAGAGGTTAAAATGTAGGCTTGACAAGGGCAAGGGCTTTGGGTTTTTTTGTTCATTGATATATTGTGAGAACCTAGAACTCCTTCTGCTTTTGAGGAGTCCTAGGTCTAGTGATAGCTATGTATATTTGGCCTGTTATTTAAAATTTATGATTAACATTTTAGTGAGTATGATTGTGTGATACAGCCTTCCAAACTTGTTTAAACTTCTCAGAAAGCAAAATCATATTCGGATGCTATTTTTTATATTCATGGAAAGAAGACTTGGGCCCCTAGAATAAAATAATTAGAATCAAGTTTATGAAAGTGCTTTAAAATCAATATACCTCCATATTGATGTAAAATAGATTTATTCTTACTTTTAGACCTAAAGATCTTCTGTAGTAAGACATTCCTAGCACTAAAGTTCATGCATTTCTTTTCAAAGAACACGAGCCTGACAACATGAGGAAAGACTGGAGGATTCTTTCTGTAGAAACTTGGGAAAGATCATCTGTGATAGATGATCTTGCCATACTTCTTATCTTTAAGAACTTTATGAGCATCAGACAGATATTTACATATTAATAAAGACAAATAAACATGTAATTTAACTAAAATGCTATTATTTGGATTACAATTTATTTATTTTTTTGAAATTTTATTTTTATTTTTTTACAGAATAAAATACATATATTTAAACACAATTACATTCACACAGATTATTATATCATGGATCTTAAGAAACAGATTAAGTGACTCCCTCTAGAAAAGTGGAATGGAAAATATGCTGAGACAAATAGGAAATTTATTCTATACTTTATCCCATTTTGTATGGCTTTCATCTTTACTATTTAGTATTATCTATTACATTTCAATTTTTCTTTAAAAATTAGCATTATATTAAAATTGTTATATTATGCAACTAAAATTTATAAAGAAGAAAGCCTTATATACAATTAAATATTTTATATAGCATAATATAAAGAATAACTTAACTGGTAAGAATAACAAAAATAATACACCCTCTGAAAACAAGTAAAATATAAAATGCATAAATTGGTTAAAAAACAGTGTAACTATATAAATATGTCCTCACAATTTGTTACATCTTATTAATTCTTCAATATAGGCATTACACCACTCTAGGTGATATGATAAACAAGACATTATAGACTTTACATTGTACCATGGAGAGAAATGGTTACTAATAATACAATTGTAGAACTGTATTATTTAATTATACAGTTGCATTATTTAATTATAATTATCATAAATTCTTTGATGGAGAGGAAACCATAATCAGATGTAAGAAGACTTCAGCATTCCAAGAATGGTGTCAAATGACCCCCTTCATGGTGGATTATGCACTTATTTACTATGAGATATATTTCTTCTCCAGAGATTCCTTCTTTGTGTATCAATTGTAGATTTTTGGTTTGCAGTTATTCTAAAGTTTTGATATAAGAGTCTATATGTATATGAGATTGTTTTAAGTTGTTGTTCTCTTAATTGCAAGTTCATCTCCAGTGTCCTGCACTTGTACCCACCTCTTCTCATGATTTCTGATTTTGGTGGTATAATTGTGCATGGATGATTTCATATCTTTACTGTATATATACCTTTACTGGTGAGCCTTGTCATTTGTGGCATTTTTGTTTCCTGTTGCTGTCTTTTCTTGTCTGCCTAGAGAAATTCCTTTAGTATTTGTTGTAAGGCTGGTTTAGTGTTGCTGAATTCTCTCAGCTTTTGCTTATCTGTGAAGGTTTTGATTTCTCCTTCAAATCTGAAGGAGAGCCTTGCTGGGTAGAATAATCTTGGTTGGAGGTTTTTTCCTTTCATCACGTTAAGCATGTGGTGCCACTCCCTTCTGGCCTGCAGAGTTTCTGCTGAAAAATCTGCCCATAACCTTACTGGGGTTCCCTTGTATATTACATGTTTCTTTTCCCTAGCTGCTTTCACGATTTTCTCTTTGTCTTTAATTTTGGTTAGTTTGATTAATATGTGTCTCAGTGTATTCCTCCTTGGGTTTATTTTATATGGTACTCATTGTGCTTCCTGGATTTGAAAGAGTGGTTCCTTTCCTACGTTAGGGAAGTTTTTGGCTATTATCTCTTGGAATATTTTTTCTGTCCCTTTCTCTCCCTCTTCTCCTTCTGGCACCCCATAACACTGATGTTGGTGCGTTTAATGTTGTCCCAGAGTTCTCTGAGACTCTCTTCATTTCTTTTCAATCTTTTTTCTCTTTTCTGTTCTGCATCCGTAATTTCCACTAATCTGTCCTCCACCTCGCTTATTCATTCTTCTACCTCCTGTATTCTGCTGTTGGCTGCTTCTAGTGAATTTTTTTATTTCAGTTATTGTATTTTGCATCTCTTCTTGTTTCAGTTTTATATCTTGTATCTCTTTGGTCAGTGTTTCCTGTAAGTTATCCATCTTTGCCTCCAGTTTACTTCCAATGTCTTGCATCATCTTCAGCATCAACAGTCTAAAGTCTTTTTCCTGGAGGCTGAGAATCTCCTCATCACTTAGGTGATTTTCTGGGGTTTTTCTTTTCTCCCTCATCTGAATTATAGTTCTCTGCCTTTTCATTTTTATAGGTTTTTGGTGTGGTGACCTTTTTCCAGACAGTAGAGTTGTAGCCTCTCTTACTTCTGATGTCCACCCCTCTTGTGGCTGGAATTGGCATGGGGGTTGCTGTAGGTTTCCTGATGGGAGGGACTGGTGCCTGCCCATTGGTAGGTGGAGCTGAGTCTAATCCCTCTGGTGGGTGGGGCTTAGTCTCTGGATGGGATTAGAGGCAGCTGTGTGCCTGAGGGGGTCTTTAGGTAGCCTGTTTACTGAGGGGCAGGGCTGTGATCCCACCTGGATTGTTGTTTGCCCTGGGGCTTCTCAGTGGTTGGCTGACAGGTGGGGCCTGATTTTCCCAAAATGGCCACCTCCAGAGAAAGGCATGCTGCTGAATATTCCTGAGAGCTTTGCTTTCAATGTCCTTCCCTCACAACAAGCCACATTCACCCCTGTTTTCCCAGGATGTCCTCCATAAACTGCAGCCATGTTTGACCCAGATTCCTATGGAGACCTCACTCTGCCCAGGGACCCAGTGCACGTGAAAGTCTGTGTGCACCTTTTAAGAATGGGGTCTCCATTTCCCCCAGTCCCATGGAACCCCTGTGCACAAGCCCCACTGGCCTTCAATGTCAGATGCTCCAGGGGCTCTTTCTCCCAGTGCCAGATCCCCACATGTGAGGCTTTGATGTGGGGCTCAGAACTCTCACTCCTGTAGGTGAGTCTCTATGAACCAGTTAGTTTCCAGTCTGTGGAGTTTCCCACCCTGGAGGTATGGGGTTGTTTATATCATGAAATCACCCCTCCTACCTCTTGATATGGCCTCCTCTTTTTCTTCTGAAGTAGGATTTCTTTTTTAAGGTTTCCAGTCCATTGGATAACAATTTAATCAGCATAGGTTGAAAGGTCCATCATTGCAGCATCCTGTTTCTGCTAAAATATTGACTGCATTACTGATTTCAGTAATGCATTGTTCTACAGGGCACAAATAACCATGTAATTACTCTTTAATTGAATGATAATTGCTTGTTGGTTATTATTAGTTTTCAGTTTAATTACAAGGTTATTTGTACTCTATAAAATAAAAATAGGTGCTTTTTAAAGTCCCCATCCAAATGCTTAAGTGGATTTATCACCCATGAACACCATAAACAAAAGTTTATGGTACAAGGCAAACAACCCCCCAAAATATCAAAACTTTTATTAACTAGCTCAGATAAATCTTTGAGAGTATCAGCTTTATAAAATCAACATGAGGTGTAATGTTTATAGGTGGTTTGAAAGGAAATTATATCAAAGAATCATGATTACCTCTGGATCCAGGTCATCCTATAACAATTTATCTTAATATGTATTTTACCCTTTGCTCTCCAAAATTCTTTAGAAGAAATGAAATAGTAACTCAGCTTCCTGAGATTGAAGAATAAGCCAAACTGAAATATGCATCAACAATATTTCACTTTTCTGCAGTTGAAGTGGATTACCATCAGAGTGTTTCCACGAAGTTTATAAATTCTGTAGCGTTGACAGGTTCCTAAGAAAGAAAGTCAGTACGACTTCTGGTGTCAAAAAATATGACAATTTCTGTATATATCCATTCCTAATTGTAATAAAGTAGCTGGTACTTTGCTCATTAAGATTATTAAATTTCACTGTTGGAGTTATTTTTATGTTGTATCATCAGCCACTTTTATATGAATCAAGGAGTAAGCAATCGAGTAAGGTGAATCATTTTGTAATTTCAAAAAATAACTCTTTAATAAATTAATTAGTGATTTCATGGGCTTTCAAGATACTTAATATAAATCATACAGCCAGTACATGATTTAGTGAAGACTCTCAAACCACGTTATCCTCTTCAATTAAAACTTAGTTTACTACTCTTTAAAGAAACACTCATAACATCCTGGGATAAAATGAGCAAATTTCTAAGAATATAGTGGCAGTTAAGTGTAGTATTAGCAGAAATTTGTAAAGATCGCTGCAATTGGATTCCTGAAGTGGAAGCTGTTCACCATGACCAAGGGCTCACTTTTCAAAGCCATCACTGATATTTAAAATATCTTACTTAGGATAGTCTCTGAATGTGTCGTTTTTTTCAGTTACATTAGAAGCCAAGAAAACCAAGAATGGCATTAGCTTTGAAGGTGTTGTTTACCTGACTGTGAGAAGTCTGCTCTGACTTTCAATGTACTTGTTAAATTAGGTAAGAATCTTTTTGTCAGAACAGTAAAATTTGTAATTACATCATGGATTAATAATAATCTCTTAGGTTTGACATTTATTACAACATTTCAAGGATGCCAATGGTAGTTAAACTCTAACTGACCTTTCAGTGTTTATGAAGAGAAGCAAACTCTGACCTCACAGAAACCTAAATCCATCTTCTCTCAGTGTTGGCAAACTAATCACTTGTCTAACTATTGCACTGGATTGTATTCCCAACCAGATCAAAGGCAGCAGCAACCAATTCAGCACCCCAGAAAAAGTCATCCATGCAAAATGGGCAATTAACATTAATCATATATGAAATTGTTCAAGCTGATGACTGGAACTTGGTCACTATGGTAACTCTCATAAAATGGTGCTTATGTTAAACTGGGTGTCAATCAGCTCTTGGTTCATGGGAACTTAAAGTGTGGCTCATCATGTCTCTAGGAGCTATAAACACAAGGAAGCAAAAAAAAAAAAAAACCACCAGAAGCAAGATCATTTATATTCCATTACCATTTACTCCCTTTCTCAGTTCTTATAGGCATATCCAAAACTTAAATTTGAATATATCAAAAGCATGAATACCAGCATTCCATTAGAGTTAGGGAAGTTAAGGAATTATCTTTAACATAAGGCTGTTCAGGGGATGAGGGAAAACCTCCCTTGTTAGGGTTATGCATTACAATACCAAGGATCAGGCAGAATAATTCATGTTTAGCACTAATCTTATAATTGTAGCAAAGTGAATTATTTCCAGTTATTATTTTAAATAATGATGTTTAATTTATTTGCTTATGCTGAATTTCTGTTTTTCTTTCAATAAAAAAAGAAATCTGATGTAATAGACAATTTAAGGGTTGACTACTCACTTGATAGAAAGTATAAATGGGAAGCTATTTTATACTTCATTTACTTGACTCTGCTCCCTATTTAAATTAAATGTGCTTTAGGCCTGGTGTTAGCACCTTTAAACAAGTTTACTTTTTGTCATAAATTGACTTAATTCTAGTAAAGATATTAGTATAGTTAACAAAGATTGTATAACAGAAATGCAGATGTATGACTTAAATTATTAGCAGCCTCTTTTCATTCTGCTTGTGTAACACCTATTAATATCAATGGAATCATTGAACCTTAGTAAATTTTGGGGTAAATCAAATAAACATCTCCCCTTTCAAAGTGTGTCATATCACTGTCAGACACAATGATTTTTTTGGCCACACCCATGGCATGTGGAAATTCCAGGGCCAGGAATCAAACCCATGTCACAACTGCGACCAGAGCCACAGTAGTGACAGCACCGGATCCTTCACTCACTGGTTAAGGATCAGGTAACCAGGTAACTCCAGATGCAATGTTTTTAAAATACAGGGATTCTTGAATTCAGAAAGTATGCCACTGTTCAAAACTTTGATATTAAGAAAATGGTAAATTAACTAACATTCACATTGGGAAACACCCCACTGGCATCTCAAATTCAAAATATGCCTCCTCAAATTCCACTCACCATACCTTCCTTCTCTTGTTTTGTCAGCAGTATAGGCATGCTTTTGGTTGCCAAAACTATAAACTTGAGGGTAATGTTGATTCTCTCTCATCCTCTCCCTTCATTTTTGTTTTATTGTCATATGTGTTTTAAAATTCCATCTCTACTAATTCCTATTTCTTTTTTACAAAGATTTTTATTTTTTCCATTATAGTTGGTTTACAATGTTCTGTCAATTTTCTACTGTACAGCAAAGTGATCCAGTCACACATATGCATATACATATTCTTTTTCTCACATTATCTTCCAACATGTTTCATCACAAGTGACTAGATATAGTTCCCTGTGCTATATAGCAGGATCTCATCGCTTACCCATTCCAAAAGCAATATTTGCATCTATTAACCCCAGACTTCCAATCCATCCCACTCCCTTCCCCTCCCCCTTGGCAACTACAAGTCTGTTCTCCAAGTCCATGCATTTCTTTTCTGTGGAAAGGTTCATATTGGCTATATATTCTCTTCCATATATAAGTGATATCATATGGTATTTGTCTTTCTCTTTCTGACTTATTTCACTTAGTATGAGAGTCTCCAGTTCCATTCGAGTTGCTGCAAATGGCACTATTTTGTTTCTTTTTATGGCTGAGTAGTATTCCATTGTATATATATATACATTATTCCTGTTTCTAACACCCTACTTCAAGCCCTAATCACTTCATGCCCAGGTTAGGTTCAACAGGTTGTTTCATTGTTCCAATCCATTCTACATAAACTCTGCTCTGAGTTTTGGTGAAATATCCTTTCATTACATCATCTTTTGCTCTAGAACCTTCAATACTTTCTGACTGCATACAAAATAAAGTCTAATGCCTTAGTCTGGTGATCTGCCTCAATATATCTTTCTTCCCTTCTCCCCAATTACTTCTTAAATGAATGTTCTACTCCAACTGAATGAGTAGATTAATTATCTGCTAAGCATAACATTTGACCCTAGAGCCCTTCCACTGTGAATATCTTCAAGGTATTAGGGTTCCTGGGAACAAGTTTTGTTAAACTCCACTGCTGCAGGGAGGTTTCATTATAACCTGCTGCAAATGCTACTGTTTTTCAAAAAAGCATTGCCTTTTAAATAGTGTCATCATATAGGCTCTCTTTAATGATTATCACAGAGGGAACTTTAGTACCAGTATTAAGGGAGCATGTTACACCTAGCCAAAATATTATGTTTCATGTCTGGCAAATGATGTCACATTGGTAATTGTTAGTCTGTACATATTCCCATGATGATCTCAATAGTTAACATTTCATGTTTGACTGTCAATCAGAAAATGCAGGTGTATGGTGTTAATACCACAACTCTGGAGAGCATAGGAAGTTGAATAAAATTTTTAGGAAGCGGTCGCTATTAACCTGACTACATTAGTCTCTATGATTAGGGATATAGTCCAACACATTCAATTGATAGAATCCAGTTTCTTTGTTAATTTAAAATCTTAAAAATTTTTTTTCTCTACATGGATATATATCACCGCTCATATTAAAATAAAACTACTTTAAACAATCTTAGGTATTCAATGTGGTACAGTGCAGAGCGCTAGGACTTAAACCTGAGTTCTGATCCCAGTTGTGATAGGCAGAATTCCAAAATTCTTCTCCATCTCAAGTGTTTCAGCCTAATTGCTAGAACTGTGAATGCAATGCCATATTATATTATATTCCATGACAAAAGGAATTTTCCAGATGTGATTAGGGTAACTAATCAGTTGACTCTGAGTTAATGGAAAAGATTATCTAGGTGGATCCAATCTAATTACATGAACTCTTTTAAAACAGAAAAATTCAGAGAACACAGCACTGCTGGTTTGAAGATGAAGAGGGCTATGTGTCAAGGAATACAGGCAATTTCTAGAAAACAAAAGCAACCCTGGGCTGACAGCCAGCAAGGAAACAGATACACAAGTCTTACAATTGAAATGAACTAGATTCTGCCAATAATGTCAATGAGCTTTGTGAGAAGATTCTATTCCAGAGCTTCCAGATAAGAGCCCATTCTGTCTATTACCTTAATTTCAGCCTTGTAAGACTGTGAACACAGTCAAATCCCTCCAGACTTCTAACACACAGAACTGTGAGATAATAAAGGGGCATTGTTTTAAGTTGCTAAACTTAAGACAATTGGTAGCATAACAACAGAGAATTAATATAACAGTTTTGCCATTATTGAGCTATATGACTTTAAATAGATGAAGATTCTAAATGTATTCTCTCACTTTAAGATTAGAGATATAAACTAATCTATGTATCTGATGATTGGAACCATGTTACATTTCTGGTCAAAAGCAGCTAATTCATTAAGGTATAGTTTTGTCTCTCTCTCTCTCTCTTTTTTTTTCTTTTTTTCTTTTTAGGGTCATGCCTGTGGCATATGGAAGTTCCCAGGCCAGGGGTCAAATTAGAACTGCAGCTGCCAGCCACAGCCACAGCAACATGGGACTCTAGCCAAGTCTGTGACCTACACCACAGCTCATTGCAATGCCGGATCCTTAACCCACTGAGGGAGGCCAGGAATTGAACCTGCATCCTCATGGATATTAGCCAAGTTCATTACTGCTAAGCCAAAATGGGAAATCCCATAGGTCTATTTTAGTTCAAGTTTCTGGACTGGTTCTATGGAAAATTACTCCAAAAAAGGGCAAAATACGTGCATAATACCACAGCATTATCCTCACCTGATAATTGTGTGTAGATAATTAGTTGATATATATAAACACCCGTTTGAAAAGTTATATCCAATCTCTTAGGATAGAACATGATGGAAGATAGTATGGGAAAAAGAATGTGTATGCATGTTGACCTAACACTGTAAATCAACTATACTCTAATAAAAATTAAAATTAAAAATTTTAAAAATGTAAAAAATAAAAGGAAGGAAATTTTGACACTTGCTTTAACGTGGATGAATCTTGAGAATAGTATGCTAAGTGAAATAAGGCAGTCACAAAAAGATAAATGCTGTATGAGTCCACTTACATGCAGTATCTAGAGTAATTAAATTTATAGAAACAGAAAAAATATGTTTGCCAGGGGCTGGGAAGAGGGGTAAATGGGAGTTCAATGGGCATAGAGTTTTAGTGTTGCAAGACTAAAAAGTTGTGAAGATCTGTTGCACGACAATGTGGCTATAGTTAACATTACTGAACTATACCCTTTAAATGGTATAGATGGTAATTATATATTACATGAATTTTACCAAAATATTTTAAATAAGTAAACACTTAAAATGTTTTATCACAATTTTATAAAGCGCTATACAAATGTAACAGAGTAATATTACTATGTTTGCAGTTACTGAGTTAAAGTTTCCACTGAAATCACTTTGAAGGCCAAAAAAGTAGCCAGAGAGATATAAAACATTAATTTTCTCATCTGAATGCTAGGACTGAAAGAATTACAAATTTTCCCAACCATCTCCTACCACATACTTAATTTACATGCCAAAAAGTGAAAATTTGAGCTCAACCTTTACATTTTGATTTCACAACTCTAATTTTTCTCAAGGTAACTGTAATACTTGTAATACATGCTTATGAGCATATTTCTTTCTACTTTTCCCCTCCCCATTGCTTACTTTTACAGAAAAACATTTCTTAGGCATTTAACTACAAAAAAAATTTGTCCTCCTCCTCTTTCATGCTTTGAAAATAAAGGCAATTTTCATCAAAGACAGAATAGCTCATAGCAGCTGATAGGAAATAGAGAAATAAATTCTAATTTTCTTTGTCCTTGATGGTGGCATAATCATGGATAAGTTGATTAAATGTTTTTTTTTCCTTGTGCTTTTAGGGCCACACCTGCAGCATATGGAAATTCCCTGGCTAGGGGTCGAATCAGGGCTGCAGCTGCCAGCCTACGCCACAGCCACAGAAACGCGGGCTTTTAGCCACACCAGAGCTCACAGCAACACTAGATCCTTAACCCACTGAGCAAAGCCAGGGATCGAACCCATGTCTTCATGGATATTAGTCAGGTTCATTACCACTGAGCCACATTGGGAACTCCAAGTTGCTTAAATTTTAGTAAATAGGCATGAAGAGCTTCAAGGTGGCCATGGAAGTAGATATATGCACATAAGGTTCTCTATCTTCCCTTACTTTCATTTTGAAGTCAAGTAAGTTTGGGTAGATTTACATCTTGACACAGTATGGTCTGGATACAAATTAACACTTTTTTTTTCCAAAAAGGAAAAGTTATTTTTCTTCCTAAATCATAGTTTCCATGAGGCAGCATAAGCACAATTCAATAAGCCAGAAAGGGACTCTGAACTCTAGAAACTTAATGAATTTAACTATGCCTTTGATTCAGTTTTTGACCCTGAGAAACTCAACCTCTTTAAGCTTCAGTTTCATCATCTATTAAATGGGTACCAGAATGATTTGATCCAAAGAATTATGAAGAATTGGAAGCTCCTCTCTCTAAAATCCTCAACAATAAAAATAATGAGCAAGAAAAGAAGCAGCAAATGTGTGAGCATCTGAGTAGATTTTTCCAATTTAAACAGATTCTCAGTTTATACAGTAGTGGTGTGGTACACCATACAATTATTTTGATAATGCTTTTATAGGGATATCCTTGAAGCTAATTTTTTTTCTTTTTTAGTTGCTCTAAGTCAAAAACAACTATCACTTTCAGTATTCAATTCTCAAAATATCTTTTACTCCAGTCTCCAAGTAAACAAACAATGAATTCAAATTCTGGCAAAGATTATTTTCCTATTTCCTTCTAGGTTCCCTTCACCCAATATGAATAAACTCTTCCTGTGAAATAGAATATTTTCCAGAAGTTCCTGTGTGCTGTAGCAGGTTAAAGATCTGGCGTTGTCACAGCCATGGAGCAGCTGTGGCACAGGTTTGATCCCTGGCCCAGGAACTTCACATGCCACGGATGCAGCCAAATAAATAAATAAATAGAAGCTTTCCCCCAAACATGGTATTTTCCCCCATACCTATAACATGTCTTTTCCTTACAGAAAAAAAAATAAATTCAATTTTCATATTTAAAGGTCTATTTGTTATTGTTCCCTCATAAGTACATTCAACTCCCATTAGAATGTTTACCACTTTCTGAGGCAAAATGAAATTAATTGCATCCATGGCTTATTTGGATCTCCATTTCAAGTGAGAATTTCATGATAATACTGATGACAATTTGATCCTGGAAAGCTTCCACTAGCAACAATACAAGGTTGCAAAAAGGGCAATGTGAGTCCTTAAAACTGACTTCTAACTAATATAAGATAAACTTGAAAGCAAACCTCACCAGCTTATCCATAAGTTAGCTTTAGAGTTAAACAGGTCTATAAGAGTAGAATATGTTGCTGTGGGCACGCTCCTGAAGGCTAAACCCACAGCAGTTAAGGTTAGAAAAGAAAAATGCCTAACACGGCTCATAATGGAAAATGGTGTTGTAGGAGTTCCTGTCCTGGTGCAGGGGTTAACGAATCTGACTAGGAACCATGAGGTTGCAGGTTCAATCCCTGGCCTTCCTCAGCGGGTTAAGGATCTGGCGTTGAAGTGAGCTGTGGTGTAGGTTGCAGATGCGGCTCAGATCCCACGTTGCTGTGGCTCTGGTGTAGGCTGGCGGCTACAGCTCCGATTGGACCCCTAGCCTGGGAACCTCCATATGCCGCGGGAGTAGGCCTAGAAAAGGCAAAAAAAAAAAAAAAAGAAAATGGGGTTGTAGTTTTACTCTAAGAAAATGAATATATACACACATGTTCACTGTTTAACCCTTGAAAGTATAAAATTTATCCCCATATATAGGGCAGGAAAAGGAGTAAAAGGACATTAGAAACCTTATCAAACTTTACATGAGGGAACTGTATTTGTAAATGAGAAATCAAAGTATGTATTTATTCTGTGTGGTTTTGCTTTTGTTTTTTTTGTTTCATGCCTTTATCTAGACCATTACTCTTATATCAATATTATTATAACTATTATACTAGAAAATACTTTTTGTGACAGAATCTGACAGTGTATGTATTCATTGTCTCTGGACTTTCTTTCTGGGGGTTATTTTCTGCTTTGAGAGAATGCTATTTTCTGGCACAGCAGGCTAGACAATAACAAATATGCTGTTAAATAACACCCCCTCAAGCAGGAGGACATGGATAGAAATAAATTTTTATTTCCTAAAATTAAAGATTTTTTTTTAAAAAAGTGCTTCATTACTGATAACTTCTCCTGAGACAAATTCAACTAGCACATTACTATTACGTAATTGCTAAATATAATGTAAAGCCTACTCTAAGCAGTAAAAAATAAAAATAAAAAACTGTTAATTGTTTCTCCTTTTGGAGAAAAAAATAACATTTATAGAGGTCAAAATCATGAATGATTTAAAATTCTTAAACATCTTTGGCAATTTAACCCCATCAAGGGATTTACTGAGAGCAATGTATATCCACCTTATGAAATAGTTAGTGATGACCCTCACACTAACCTCCTTCTATCTTTAGAATTGCAAAGCATTTGCTGCATGAGTACAACATTTTCATTCTCTTAGGCATCATAAATGTAAGTTAAATTCATCTCAGCATCATGGTTAAGTTAGCAGCTTGTCCCACTCTGCCTGTTGTTAATAAAAAAAAAAAGAAACTGAATGCAAATAGAATATAACTCCTGTCTAATTGTAAATTTCTTGTAGATAGAGACTATATCTTATTGTGTATGTAGTGCTTGAGTGTGTCTAACAAAATTCTTAGGGCAAAGTAAACATCAACTAGGAGGGAAAGAAGGAAGAGGAATTACTTTTTCATGTTTTATCAGGATACTTTGTACTATGCTATGTAAGCACTTTTGTGAGATTCCTTTGAAGCTCTGGAGATAGAAGTGCCAAATATATTGATTTTCTCCTAAATTCTCCCACAACTGTTTTAAAAATACCAAAATTAACAGGTTGTGGGGTTACCAATTAGTGTAACAAGAGAGACTCTCAGAGTACTTTTTGTAACCTAAACTTTTGAAAGAAAACTTTTTGGGGAAAATTGGCAGGGTATAAAAACTGAAAAATATTTTTCCAATAGTTTCCTATTTAGATGAAAGGATTGATTCTCCTTTAAATGCTCTTAGTTAGAAAAAGCTGATCAAAAGTTTAGCTTGAAAACTGGGGAAGCAAGGTCAGCAAGGTAACACAGTTTCTATTTAATTCTTAATTTACATTAAGCCAGAGGAAAATTAAGCATTCCAAATAAGCTTCAAAGTAATGGCGAGGAAGGAAGGAGTTTCGCATTTTCCTAAACCCTTGCTGAGAGGCTATTGTATCCTTTATCTTCCTGTCTTCCAGAAGTTAGTGGTTGTGTTTAACCTAAACTATTCATTTACCCTTAAGATATATTATAAGATGCTTTTCAATGAATATTAGCCACTAAAGAGTACAAACTCTCTGACAGCTTCCTTTAAATTCTTGCAGTTACAGGAGCAGTTCACAAACCCTTCTTCACAACTGCACACATTATAATTTACACATTAAATACAACAGGGTTTTACCTCAGGCCTGTTGCCAAGAATAATCATTTTAAATCTTTTTATCCTTTCGTAAAAGGATAATTATAAATGTGAAAGTGGTAGCAAAGGAAAGGTGTTAAGAAAGCATTTAGAATAATCTCCTCCATTTGAATACAGGAAGGCTGATGAAGAAGAGAATTAGGAGGAGGAGGCAAATTAATTTGAGGGTGAGAGGTAACATGTCAAATGCAAAGCCTGACATATTAAACTGAAGGTATGATAGATAGATCTCTAATTGTCCCAAGCACAACCAGCCTGCCTTTGTGCTGGAAGGACAGGAAAACTCACAAACATTCCTCATTGGAATTTATTGGTAAAAAGCCAGCAATGAAATATACATGCAAAAGATTACTTACTGCTTGTACTTCCCATGAATTAGGGCTATCTAACAACTGAGAGAAATAATATGCTCATTTAATTTGTCTTTTGTTACAACCTGAGTGCATATACTCTAATCTTGGAGTCACTTCCTCTGCACTACAGGTGCTTCCCTTTAGCTAATTAAACATTAACATTGTGCAATTGTTGGTGCTCTAAAATTGGTGGTTAATCACATCTGGCTAAGAGTACTGCAGAAAGTCTAAATAAGTTGTGTTCCAGATAAACTGCAATGAATACAAGATGTTTCCGTCCTCTCAAACATTACACTGGAAGTTCACAGTTTATTTTTTAAGATTTCTACTTTAAATGGCATTGTTTTGTTTTTGTTTTGTTTTTTTTTACAACTTAATTCCTTGAAGGAGAGAATGGCAATGTGGAATATGAATAAAGGATATTCCTAAAGGAAGTATGTCGTATTATTTAGGACCTCAAATCAAAGACATAGGGATCTTGCTCAAATATTGCTAACTGTAATCTTCGGAAATTCCTTTTCTTTTTTTTTTTCAATCTGTAAATGTACTGATTAATATTAAGGTTTACATCCTCCTAAAAGCAATCATCTATTACTTTTAATATATGAAGAAATAGTAATCTATTACCAGGGCAATGGATATTGGATTTAAAAGGAATATAGACGAAATCATGAAATTAAAAAGTCAAATGTATGTATCAGTGGGTGTATATGTACATAAACTGAAACTCAGGACCCAAGTGAGAAAAAAGTCCCTCAGTCTGTCATTTGCACTTTCAAAGCAGTGACGTGCTAGAACCCACTTGCACCATCTTTCAAGGACCAATTGTATGCACCAAATCCTAACTTCAACCTGAGGATCTGATGTTGGTAGTTTGAAATAGACCAGGGACTATCAACAAATACTACAAATCAGGGCTCTACTCCCACCCTAACCCCTAGCCAGTTGTTTAACATTTACCAGCACACAACTGATTGAAAGGGAGCATTGTGGTCATATTTTCTAAATCAAATAATTCTTCATTTGCCCTTACCATTGTCATATTTTATATAATTGAAGATAAAACTATTATATCTGCAATGAAAAATCATGAATAAATACAATGTAAAGTATCTGATTTTAGTATAACTTCACTAGAGGAAACATATCTATATACCAAAAGATATGGAAAGCTAATTTCCTAAATATTTAGTAGTATTAGACAACGAGCATGTTTAGAGTCATGAAAGTGTTACAACAGATTTGGAACTGCCATTAAAATCTCTACAATCTTGGGCGAGTCACCTAGGCCCCTAGACACCATTCCTCTATATTTGTAAACTAAAGTTGTCAGCTTAAACAACTTCTATTCATTCTGTTTAATATTATAGGATCTTTGTGATGATACCAAGGAGTCTTCACTTGCCTCCATACAGGTCAATTTTTCCTGTCTTTTTATAGGGGGAAATAGCAGTCAGGATGGCTTATGGAGAATTCAATAGCCCCTTTGGAGTCTCAGGTATTTTTTATTTGCTCTTCCTATGTTATCAAGAATTCTTCTTTTCTTTATGTTAACTATTCACAAAGGTAAATGGGTAGCACACTAAACCAACTGTATTCTGAGCAACAGCATCCTTAGTTCCAGTTAAGATAAACTATATCCAATCCAAAATTGTTTTTTATAATCTGGGTAGGCTATTTCAAAAGAAATAAGCCACCTATGTACACACTGGTAGTTAATGCACAATGTCACCAGATGAGATTTTTGATATGATGCAAACATTTAAAATGCTGATCATTTTTCAAGGATTCTAAGTAAATATCATCAAAGAGATACAAAGCAAGTAAGTTATCAGCTATTCAGAAACAAATGCCTACGCCACAGCCACAGCAACGTGGGGATCTGAGCTGCGTCTGTGACCTATACTACAGCTCACTTCAACGCCTGATCCCTAACCCGCTGAGCAAGGCCAGAGATCAAACCTGCAACCTCATGGTTCCTAGTCGGATTCGTTAACCATTGAGCCACGACAGGAACTCCAGAAACAAATATTTATAAGTAACATACAAATCAAAACTGACTATATTGTAATGACAAAGACAAGAACTAATTGATTTAATATTTCTGAATCTGATATTATATACTTTTGAGAGAAATGCTTTTCAACAGGCAAGCAAAAAAGCAAGCATTCAAGTGCTAAAGATAAAATATTAGCACATGAATAAATTGGTTTAGGCCATCTCCTTATTTAGTGATAATTCATGATAATTTATGGCAAATCATACCTATAAAACAGGTAGGATTCTTACTTAAATTAAAAATCCAAAAGAAAGACATAAAGTCAAAAATAAGTACTAAGTAACTGCCAGTTTCCTATGTAAGGACAGTTCTGAGGAATGATTCATAGTATATATGTTCCAATGGTGGAAAGTATAGATAATGTGATGTGGATCAATTTAAAATGTTTCCAAAACATTTAATGTTAATACCATGTTAATAACATGCTAATACCATGTCTATGCTAGGAACTTAGCTATGGATACTATTTTAAATCATCTACCTATAATGCAAAACATATTTGCAAGGCCATTTTTCAGCCATATGCTAAAACTACAGCCACTCACTTTTATTTGCCTGTTTAATAAGAATGGATTTAGGTATTGAAAAAATAGTTTATCATAGTTCTAGCTTTGATAAGCATTCCACTTCTTTAAACTGCATGTTTATTATAATAATAGTTACAACTGAAATATAGAAGTTTATAATCAAAATATGCCTCATTTTATAACATTATGTAATATAAAATAATTATAGTGATTAATAATGATTTCTAACATTGAAAATGTATGTGCCAAGCACTGTTTGTATCTTTACACATATTCACTTTATTTATTCTCAATTTTATGAGGTAGGTACTATTACTGTCCCATTTTCCAAAAGAGATATATGATGCTGAAATGGGTTAGATAATTTGCACAAGATCACACAGCTTAAATTCCTATTTGCTTATATGACTCTAGAGTCATGCTGCCCAATAAGGGAAACAAATGCCCCATGTGGCTACTGAGCACTTGAAATGTGGTGTGTCCAGATACTGTGAAAGTAAAACACAAATGGGAGGTGCATGTATCTTTTTGAATTATTGTCCAGGTATTTGTCCAGGAGTTAGGATTGCTGGGTCATATGGTAGTTCTATATTTAGTTTTCTGAGGAACCCCATACTGTTTTCCAGTATATACATATGACTGGGTCACCATACTGTACAGCAGAAATTGGCACAACACTGTAAATCAACTATACTTTAAGGACAAAATAATGCCATTGGCAGCAACATGGATAGAACTAGAAACTTTCATACCGAGTGAAGTAAGTCAGAAAGAGAAAGACAAATACCATATGATACCACTTATATCTGGAATATAATATAGGGCACAAAGGAACCTTTCCACAGAAAAGAAAATCTTTGACTTGAAGAATAGACTTGTGGTTGCCAAAGGGGAAGGGGAGGGAGTGGGAGGGACTAGGATCTTGGGGTAAATAGGTGCAGAATGTTGCCTTCGGGATGGATTAGCAATGGGATCCTGCACTGGGAACTCTGTCTAGTCACTTATGATGGAGCACAATAATGTGAGAAAAAAGAATGTATACATGTAAGTGTAACTGGGTCACCCTGCTGTACAGTAGAAAAAAATATATAAATAAATGATAGAAAATAATAATAATAATTTTAAAAATACATTAAAAATACAATGAAATACACACTGGATTTTGAAGTCTTGGTACAAAAAATAATGCAAAGCATGTCATTAATATCTTTATATTATTACATGCTGCAATGATATTACTTCAGTATAATGGGGTCAATAAAAGTTATTATTAAAATTAATTTCACCTATTTCTTTTTACTTTCTAAATGTGGCCACTAGAAAACTTAAAATTATACATGGGGATCACGTTTGTGGCTCACATCCCATCTCTGTTGAACAATACTGGTATAGAACATTTACTCACATCTGTAAATAGTATTGCATCAAATGCTACTCTTGTTTTTCAAACCTCATTTCATCGATATTAAACTGAAAAAAAAGTAACAAGAGTCTCTGAAAAAAAGACAAATTGAACAAAGAGGGATAAAAAAGGTGTCGGTGATTCAGAGGTAGAAAAGAAATATGCATAATGGCTTATGCCAGAAAAAAATACGAGATTAACCACATTGATTGGAAGATGACAAGGTTAGGAGTTAGGTGCCTGATTATAGCTCTGAAGTTAGAACACTTTTTCTGTTCATTCCACTCATCTTCACTGTGACATTGCTTATAATCTAGTCAGGCTCATGTAACTCTCCAATTTAAAATTTAATTAAAATTTAATTAGTGTTTTTTTTTTCCTAAGTGTATTTCAAATTCCTTGAGGATGCCTGCACCTTTAAATTTACTCACATATATTACTGATACTAAAAAAAAAAAAAAAAAAAAGTTAGGCTTTTAGTGGACGCTCACTGTTTGTGAGTTTTAAAAGGTGATCCTGAAAGGAAAATTTCTAATTTAGGAGAAATAACAAATTAAGAGCAGTCCTTAGAAGCAAACAAAATTTTTAAATGCACCTTCTAATACCTTTCATTTGCTAAATTCTTGTTCCATGTATGCAAAATGTCACAGCTATATCCTTTGGTAACATTGTTACACTACTGCTCACTTGCAGCCATATGGATTTCTCTGCCATTCAGAATTAGGCAGAGATAACATCCATGATCATACTAGAGCAAGGCTAGCACCTTCTCCATTTAGGCCACACTAATGGGCTGAAAGCACATTGTGGCCTTCTAAGTCAAAAGGCACAGAATAGACCTCCAAGAATTATGATCAGAGTTTGACTCTGGGGCCTTGCTTTGGACAGATCATTTGTCAGGGCAATCAAGATTGCTTCTGTCTTAGTCTCATTCTAAGGTCCAAGTGAAAAGGTCTCTAGGAACTGATGAATCTGTCCAGTTCATACCCTTCACCTATCTATTTCATTATTATTATAAAGGCTGATACTTGCAGCAGTTGTGTGACAAAGAAACACAGATGTTTTAAATTATTTTAATACCATATACCCCAGGTTTTGAGCCTATTGCTAGCTGCAGACAAGTGATTTGTTACTAAACAAGTCATTTAACATCTACATGTCTCTGATTCTTAATTTATAAACTGGAAATATTAACACTTACCTCTCAGAGTTGTAGAAAAGATACACACACACACACACACACACACACACACACACACACACGAGCACATATTAGAGAGAAAATATGCCTGCAGAGTGATGCCTGGTACATAGTCTTTAATAAAAGTGCTTAATAATTTGACAGCTATTATTGGTAGCAGTGTTGTATTTAACAATATTAGAACTGTTATACTGACATAATTTATTTAATTGGTATAGCATTTTTCCTTCACTGTAGTATAGTACATAATGAGTATAATACTTTGCTTTTCCTAAACTTTTTATCCATAAGAAGCCTAAGTTTTAAACCACAAATAGACAGAACAGGGAAAAATACTACTTATAGTTCATTTAGTGTTTATATTCACTTTTTTTCCTTTTTAGCAAACTTAAGACAAATGTAGGTATTTTCACTTGCCAAGTCTGGGAAACTGAGGCAAAGAGGAAGATTATTTAAAATGGTTTTAGAGACAGTTGTGTTGTGGAAAACATTTGAGTCCATCCATAGCTGCTAGGGTATAAAGTACATACACATAATTGGAAATACTTAATTTAGGTTTCAGAATAGTTTTACTTGTTTCTTTGTTTTTATTCATTTAAATAAAACACAAGAGTAAGAGAATTTACCATTAGAAAAACAAAATTATGATATGGGTCGTGTTTTATTTAAAAATACAGAGGATACTTGGATCCTTGAAGACTCATGTATTCAAAGGTATTTTATTGAAATGCAAAATGTAGATTATATGGCATTTTAGTAAAACACCCTCATCTTGCTGATTAATAAACTAAAAGCCAAGAGAGGTCAGATGATCAGTTAAAGGTGACCTAACAAGCCATAGGATCAAAGCTAGTATCTAATTTCATTGCTTCTAGTGTTCTTCAACAACATCATACTGTCATTTTTGTTTAATCTTCCTTAAACTTTGAGAGCATCCCTCTCTAACACTTGTAAAGACAACATCTTCAAAATGTTTTTGCTGTTTTCATGGTCAAAATAAGTTTTCAAAATATTTCCATAGGATGATGGGTGGGAAGGAGAGAGGCTCTCTGAAAATAAAGGGTGGAAATATTTTGAAGATGCTCTAAAAACATTTGGCTGCCCTAACAGCCTTAAAGAAAATATTTATTTTGGCCACAGTGGCTAAAACATTTGCTTCCTTTGGAAATGCTTGCTGCCAAAATAAAAGTTTATTTCTTTTTTCATATAGAAGCAAACATCTTGTTAAATAAAATATTTTGTATTATTGTATAAATTATTTGAATATTGATTATGGTCACTCTTAGTGACATCATTGTGCATAGAGGTTGTTTTGTAAAGAAATAATGGAATCCTTGTATTTCAAAAATCCCCTTCCTATACAGATTTATGTCCTAAAATGGCAACTGTATTGCAACAAAATACCTACATGAGTAATGAGAAATTCAGCCATCCTGTTAAGAAGTTTGTCCTGTATAATGGTTATGTTCATGCAAGTAAAACATCTGGAGTAAAAGGCAGAAGATAGATTGGCTGACTGAACTTTTCACATTTAGGCTATAGTTGTATTTTCTTGTGGAATTATTCTAAGGATTTCTGTCTATTGAGTGCATAATACATATTAAGAAAATTTGTTTTTTTTTCTTTTTGGATGCCCCCGCAGCATATGGAAGTTCCCAGGCCCGGGATGGAACCCAAACTGGAGCTGCAACCTATGCCACAGCTGCTGCAATGCCATATCCCCAACCCACTGCAATGGGCCAGGGATTGAACCCGCATCTCCACAGAGACAGCCAGATCATTAATCCACTGAGCTACAGCAGGAACTCCCTCAATTTTCTTTTACTTTGGAGCTTATTTCTGATATCTAGGCTGATTTTAATGTATTTTGTGTTACCATTTTGGCTATTGGTCTTCAACTCCCATCCTCCATATCAAGTCACATATAATTATAGTCATGAATCCATACACACAAGAATTGAAAGGACCTGCCTACATCTATAAGGATGAGCTACAATCTGCCACCTAAAAAGATCACCAGCATAAAGACTCTAATGTTTATAACAAACCATTGCTCATTTAATTTATAATCTCACTGGGAAAGCAGTTCATCTTGAAGAAAATGGAAAAAGGAGACAATTTTTATCATAGAAAAAAGAGTGAAGTGGTGATTCTCAGTCCAGATAACACATCAGAATTACCCGTGAGGCTTTTCAAAATTACAACTGCCTAGACCTTACTCCAGACATATCACATTTTTTAAAGGGTAAGTTTTAAGCCATAGGAAATCACTATAGGATCTAACCAGTACATAGCCACCTCAACCTTAGATAACGTAAAAGGGAATGAAGTATATGGATTTGGTATGATTCCACTAGAAATGAACAAACTTGACCTAAGTCAATTGCTAGTTACCAGAATTACATTTCTTGTCATTATTATTCAGATGTAGTCAGATTATCTGACAGTCTGTTTCTATTTCTGAAAGCCATCTCCTGCATTGCTTTCAGATTATGAGAGCAGTGATGGCACATTGTTCTAAGATCCACAACTGCCCCCAGCACAGGGATCAGTCATGGAAGTTTTACCCTTTTTCATTCATTACTACATTCTGTAAAATTAGTCTGGCCTTGGTTTGATTTTAGAATGAGACATGCAATATTTTGCTTACAGTGAGTTAGATGTTGACCCAACAGGGCAGAAATGAGATGTTTGCACTTGCTATTTTTTTCTACTTAGGAAAAAAAGAATACAAAACAACTTGTTTCCATTTTACAATGTACATAATGTCAGGGTTCTGAAATTAAACAAATGGAGAGGAAATAAATTACAAAATGAATAAAAGAACACATGAATATGCTCTGCAACTATGTCCAAATGGTAGCAAGCAAAAATAGTTTGAGTCTTAAAGTATACTATGACTTCCTGACTCTGATTACATAGCTTTTCCTTAAGTAAACACTTATGACAGAGTAAATATTCTTGTGGTCCAAAGAGGTTATTTTCTAGTAATTTTCCAGTCTATTTGTTTTAAGGCATCATGCAAATCATACTAAGTACGCATTCTAAATAATTATAAAAAATAGAATTAGAGAGACTTTCAAATTCTATCAGCAAAAAAAATTTTCCTCTTCTAACAATGAGAAAATATTTTCCAAACTTATAGCATAGCAATAATCATTTGACATCTAGGAAGATAACATATAAGGATACATCATTTGTGGGGGAAATATCAGCCAGAGGTGGGACAGTGAAAGTAGTTCAGCCTAAAATATAATTTATGAAGTGAGGTCATCTATAATTTTATCATGCTTATTGTCCAACATTGTTATTTGCTCATCATAATTCGGGGTGCATTTCCCATAAATATGTATCTAGAGTCTTATTAAACTTAAAAGTGAGAACTTTGGATATTTTTTACTCTGGGAAGAATTAAAATCTGTATCATCAATCAACTACTCATGAGCATGTACTAGGGGGAAGGTTCATGTCAGGTGATCTGAATGAGGAGAATAGGAAGTATAAGACATGGATTCTGTCCTCAAATACTTTGGAAGAATATGAATTCCTAAAAGGATATTTAACAATACAGGGAAATACAACATTAAACCTAAATACAGCTCATTCAGTTCTATGCAGTTTCAAAATTAGAAGGTCTCAACAACGGAAACAGATGGTGAAGTAACCTGCTGGATTATTGGCTATACTTACTGAACCACTGCCTTATGGATATGTCCTTGCATCATAAGGATGTGAGATAAGCAGGACATATTTCATTAGTTTGCCTCCTCTGAAGTTTCATGTAATAATAGCATGCAATTTTTAGCTAATACTTACTATCCACTAGGAATTCTTCTAAATTCTTTATGTATGTTGAAACATTTAATCCTCTTAACAGCATTACAAGGTATGTATAATTACCATCCTCCTCATTTTAAAGATCAAGAAACTGTGGCTCTAGGGATATAAGCGACTTTCTCAAATCATACAGCTGTTATATTGGCAAACCGAGATTAGAGCCTAGGAAATCTGAATCTTGGTCCAGCACACTGATTCCCCATGCTAGGCTAGCTCAAGAGTCAAAGAAACTAAAGAATCCTAAAAAGTTAAAGCTATAAGGAAACTTAAGGAACAGTTAGTGCAAATTCCTCCTTGTACACACAGGGAAACTAGAGCCCAAAGAAGTGATATGGCTTGCCTAAGATCATACAGCTAGTTAGAGAGAAATCATGATTGCAACCCATGTTTACTGATTTCAAGTCATGGCTCCTTCCATAACAATCATTATAATCTCTTTAAGCATTTCTCCTTTGCTTCATTTGTCCAATCTGGACCATTTAAAATTATGTATGTCTATAATGATCAGAGTTGAATTTGACTGTGTATAGGTAAAAGTAAATGGAAGCACTGAGACATCAAGTGTGATATATAAATTATGATGGATGAGAGATAGATGGATAGATAGAGATGTAGGTAAGATAGATGTATAGATGTGATATGTATAATACCTATCAAAATTCTGCAATTAGATGTCATTATCATCACTTTAGAGATTAGGGATCTGAGGCTTACAACTTTTACTCCATGGAGAAAAAACTTTGTGTGCTTTTCTTCTATAACAAAGATCATCATTTATTTTTCTAATTTATATGTTTGTGGGTAAGAATAGTTTTAATTGAGATAATTTATAATTAAAAATCTTATTTTTTAAAAGTTATTTTTACTAAGATGTTATGATGTAGACAAGAATATTTTAAACCTAAATTCTCATTGAATATTTTAAATACAGAATTGTCACTTATAAAAATATGAGCTTGAAAAATGAATACAGGCAAATAGTCTTACATGTATGCTCTATGAAATAATTCTATTCTCTAGGAATTGAAATATCAACTTAAATACATATTTAGTGAGAACATAGCTGGTGCACAATTCTCTCCTCATCACATTAGGCCCATATGGCCAGTTCTGTATGAGGCTTACAGATTTCATCACTGAGTGCACCACAGTTCTTCCTGGCACGGTACCTTACACACAAATGTGGGTTGAGATATATATACATAGGAAAGAGTAGTGATGTACTATTACTAGAGTCAAAATTGACCACAGTTAGAAAAATTACATTTAAAGTGAGTCCACTTACAATAAGCCCACAATAGAGTTTTTCTCTCTGCAAGTGTTTATGTTTAGCTAACTGCCATAGTCTGATGTTTAGCTAACTGCATAGCCCAAAACAGATGCAACCTGAACTCAGTGCTTTTTATTTCCTTTAAAAAAATAATAGTATGCATTAAAATTAGGCATCTATACATTCTAGTCCTTGCAGAGAAGAAACTAGAAAATTTAGTCACACACTATTCCTGGCCATTCTCCACTATTCCTGGACATCCTCCACTATTCCACTATTCTTTCTATTTCAGATCTCAGTTAAGAAAGAGTTTTAATTTCATTGTATGGCCCGTTATCACAAGTTTTGTTACTGTTGTTGGATGATTAAAACAAAGAAAAAGTACTGACAAATGAATACCCACTATGTGTGCATTATGCTACAGTTAACATCAACTTCACTTAATTCTCTAAATAAATCCATAAGATGAGTACTATTATTCTTATTTTTTTATCTTTTTAGGGTTGTACCCGCAGCACACGGAGGTTCCCAGGCTAGGGGTTGAATCAGAGCTATAGATGCCGGCCTACGCCACAGCCACAGCAACGCCAGATCTGAGTCATGTCTGCGACCTACATCAGAGCTCATGGCAATGCCGGATCCTTAACCCACTGAGCCTGGCCAGGGATTGAACCTGCATCCTCATGGATGCTAGTCGGATTCGTTTCCACTGAACCATGATGGGAACTCCCCTATTATTATTATTTAAGATGAGAAGCTAACTCTCTTAGAAGGCTAACTTGCTGAAAACCAGCCAACAGATCCAAACTGTAGCCCTCATCTGTCTAACTCTAAATCCACTCTACCACATACGTTTATTTCTCAACCTAGTGTAAGACAAATAACTCTTCCTTGTTTAATTTCTAATAATAATACATGTAGGAGCACCTCCTCAGAGTGGAAGAAACAAACTCAATCATAACAGAAAAGAACAAGCAGGGGGCTAGAGGGGGAAACTGTGCACAGTCATCTCATCTCACTTGGTGCTTGAAACATCTCACATATTCATGATTTACCAAACTTGGATAACAGCAAATCAAAGAGAGCTAGTACTTCACAATAGGAGTAATTTTTAAGTTACATGACATAGCAAATAAGTTTTCCCACCTATAAGCCTGGTGCCAAAGAAAAAAACAAATTAGGAAATGATTAAATAATAAAGACTGTTAAAGAGAAAAACTAAGAGCTGGTTCAAAGGAAGGAGTCAGTGAAGATTTTATGAAGGAAAGGAACCCTAAGGCAGGTCTCAGGACGGGATCTGAACAAGCAGAGGATGCATGGTATATCCATTCCAGACTAAATCACAGAGATGAGAATGAAGCTGACTTGGGACCAGAGAAGATACAGGCCTCTATGGTAAAAATGAGAATGTGATGGGAACGGTGGGAACAAACATTAAGTTGCATAGGGCTTACCAAATGCCAGGCACATTTCTAAGTGATTTATATTGTCACCTCATTCTGTCAGAAATCCTGAAACTTGGGCACAGTTAAATGATTTACCCAAAGTCACACAACAGGTGGTGTTAGAACTGAGATTTGGAACCTATGAAGTATGATTCCAGAGTGTGTGCAATTAACCACTACAATAATACATTAGAGGAAAAGCATAGTCAAGCAAAGATGTATAGGTACCATTCCTCTGTGGTCAATAATTAAGCTTTTCAGTGTAAATTAAGAGAAAGTAAATATGTAGGAAAAACAGGTAAAAAATAGCCCATAACTAGCCAAGATTTATAAAATTTATTACTTATGGACAATATGATTTACTATAAACTATAAATATGTTGAGATATATTTTAGAAGAATTAACAGCATTTATAGCACACTATAAGTGGATCTATTAAATTTATAACTTTTATTTCATAATCTGATCACAAAGAAAGATTAAATGGAAAATTTCAAAGATTTTTTTTTATCCTAATCTGCTTATTATATAAAGAAATACTATCGTTAAACAGAGGCTAAAACTGCACACACAGTTACATCTAAACACACTACATATTTAAGAGCAAAGTGAGGTGTACAGCTCTGTCTCCATCAACTATTTATTTCAGATATTTTTAAAATAATAACATTTAGGAAGTTATATACAGTATTAATATTTCCACAATCTATACTAAGAAATATTATCTACAAATACCATTGATCCAACTTGGCATACTAAAATATATGGTAGTATCCAAAATATGTTTAAGAATTATATTTAAAGTCATTAATTTTCAAACCACATATATTTTTCTATATATGTCTATCATACATGACAAACTGCTACCACTGTAATATAATGGCAGTGTTTTTATAATTAAAGACAAATGCCTTTCTTCTTTAAATACCTTGAATTTTCTATGAAACAATGACCACTTAGTTGAAAAATGTGAATAATGTGTGTAAAATTATGATTTACACCTTCCCCCACTTCTTTCTAAAGATAGCAGCCAAAAAACTGAATAAGTCAGGGTGCCTTTGAAGATATTTAATTAAAATCTAATCCCACATTCTTAAAGCTCACATAAATTAAGCTGTCATTCAGGAGATTTATGCATTCACATTTGCATATTATATACAATTCATCAATTACTCATGTTTGAAAGCAATGTCTTTCCCAGGGTGTTGATCTGCCAACAGTGCCAACAGGCACACACAACCCACAAAACCATACCCACTGGTACCCTGGAGAAAGCCACGTCCATATTTTGCACATCCACAGAGCTCCAAGCATACTTAGAAAACTATGACTATATAGTTTGATGGATTCTATTCAACTACAGTTGACAGAGATGTACATATTACTTAATCTCAGTGTAAATGTATAGTAGTGGCAATTTAACAATCCTTCCTCCATTCATGGCAAGTCTTAAGATTTAAGATATAGAATCATTGCTGAGCTTCAGTATCCCCTTCAAGTAGATATAAGGCAACCATTTTTTTTCAGCATGGCATATTTGAATAATGTTTAAAAAGTAATAAATATATTACTCTGTGTGTATACATACATAATACATATGTACACATACATACAGGGAGAGAGAGAAAGACAAAGGTAAAAATAGTGAAGTGTTCAGTGGTTCATTCGAAACACTTGGAAAGTTTTAGGTATGGCCAAAACAGGATGCCCATAACTTTTTCGGATTGCTTCTTTCCCTAAATACTATTTTTGGGGAAAAAATGGTAGCTCTTTAAAAGCACAATGTCTACAAGCTAACAGGTGCAAAAACACACTTTCCCCATGAGCTATAAGCTGTTACATGATGCTATTAACCTTTTATACATACTAAGAAAAGTCTTCACTCCAGTAGTCTCAAAGGGAAAGTGGTATGCTTGTAAGCCACCATATAACACAAAGAAAGAAGCAATCCAAATGACATAATAGGGTAAGCTATTTATAGTACAGATCAATAACTGGCAAGATATTTTACATGAATCTATTCCATAATTGTCTGTATGTTTGTTTTAGAATCCCAAACAATGGTTTGCTTTAAAAAGTGATTTTTTGAACCAGGGACATTTGTCCTTTCATACACAATGCCTTCCCCTCTCTTTCTAAAACTTGTCACAAATTCCTTTATCATTGAGACATCCAGAAAACTCCCAAAACTTGGAACAATTGGAAAATTTAAATAATCATCTCTCATTTCTTTTATATAAGTTATAAGCCAGTGTATCTGCGTGAACGCATACTGCAGCTAATGTTAAGCAAATGATTCATAAAAATTCAACTTTAAAAGATCTTTTGAGTGCCTCCTATATACAAAACACTGTGTTAGATGTTGTGGGGAATATAAAGATGCATTATATATGATCAGAACTCAATCTAATGAGAAAAATATTCATGTAAACTAATGACTAAAATGCTGACATAAATAATGCATTTCAAGCACAAAAAGGGAGAAATATTCAACGTGAAGAGACCAAAAGAGGTGGCATTTGATCTGGTCTTTAAAGATAAACAGGATAAATGTGAAGACTGACTCATAAATGTACTTGCCTTGTAGAGAGGCCATGCTAATCTTTCTCTACATTGTTCCAATTTTAGTATATATGTTGCCAGAAAAAAAAAAAAACAATCAAAACTAGCTTGAAAATTTGGCTAGTGTTCAAAACAGGAAAAAAATAATAAGAATATGTGAGAGAAATATTCTATCTTCTAGTTATATTTTCCATGGTACAGCTGGTTCAGTATAAACTATGCTTTTATATATATCAAATATTGACCATTAGCCAATCTTAAAGTCAGTTACCATTGGGTATTATCTTGTTGCTGAACATTAGCTGGAATATTAATATTAGTCAATTTATTCTATCAGAAAACAATATCTGCCTTTTATTCCTATTATCCTCTTCACTTTTTAAAATAAAATACTGATTTCTCCCAACAGGTATAGGAATATGTGTGTACTACTTTTGTAATATAAATTTAATGTAAAAAATTCCTATATGAGGCAGTATGTTTACTATCTGGAGTGGGAGTAAATAGTACTCTAGACTAGAAGATTGTGTGTGTGTGTGTGAGTGTGTGTGAGAGAGAGAGAGTTTGTATGTATGTAATGTCACTTTGGCTACAGTTTCACCTTGAAAAAAAATATTTGAGTTTAATTCTGAACAAAAAATCTTTCAGGGGTTATTAGGTTCAGTTAACAATGTTGCCAAAACAATTGATACTCAATGTGTCCAATGCTCTAGTATTCAGTTTTAGTTTTTCAAGCCTTTTTCAAATCCTCCACCTCTAAACCCTGTTAATTAAATCTACATGGGTTTTAATTATGATCAAGAAGTTAACTGTAGCTGTATTATAGTAGAAAAAATCTATATTGACAGATTTTTAGAATAATTATTCATTGTAACAATTCAACTAATTAAATAATGTCTGAAATATATTATTTTAAATAATGCAGTGTAAATGCACAACATACAGTGATTATATCTGGACAGTTAGTGATCATCTACCAATATAATATTTTTTCCTTAGAGGACATAGGTCTTTACTTAAAATCATAATTGCTATTAACAAGCGAAAGTTGTCTCATTACAATATCTCTCCCTAAATGAAGAGTAACATATCATACTCGCCATCTGCCTCTCTTCAAGAACGTTCCCTTCTTTCAGGAAAAAAATGTTAAACACTACACCACCACAACTTTATTTTTTCAGATGCATACAGTCATAATACTGAATAATGTTTTATTGAATGACTAGAAAATAGTTAATATCTTATGTCTGCTGTGGTAAATTCCAAATTTTATTAAGAGAGGAGAATATTTCCTAGGTGAAAAATCATATTAGTATTCAAACTAAAGACAATTCAAGTTCTGTTATTAAATAAAACTGCCATAAATCCAAGTAACAAAACTGATACTTTACCAGATGTAGAAAAATCTATCCTAAGTTATTCACTATTCTAAACGGTAATTAAAACTAACTAGTGAACTAAAAGCTACTGTAAACCAGAAATAAAGAAAAAACAAATTCGTTCAAAACCTCACTATAAATAAGATATTAAAGGATTTCCCATTGTGGCTCAGCAGTAACAAACCCAACTAGTATTCTTGAGGATGTGGGTTGGATCCCTGGCCCTGCTCACTGGGGTTAAGGATCTGGTGTGGCCATGAGCTATGGTGTGGGTCACAGAAGTGGCTCAGATGTTTGGATCTAGAGTTGCTGTAGCTGCAGCTCCGACTGGATCCCTAGCCTGGAAATTTCTATATACCACAGGGGCAGCCCTAAATAATAATAATAATAATAATAACAATAATAATAATAATAATAATGTGGCAAAAGTTAAAATGTTATCTAGAGAAGACCTTTTGGTATTTCTTTTAGAATGGGTTTAGTACTGCTATACTCTTTTAGCTTTTGCTTGTTGGAGAAATTCTTTATTTCCCCTTCTATTATAAATGATATTCTTGCTGGATAGAGCATTCTAAGCTGCAATTTTTTTCCTTTCAGAACTTTGAATATATCTTGCCACTCCCTTCTGGTCTGTAGTGTTTTTATGGAGAAATCAGCTGATAGCCTTATAGGGGTTCCCTTATAATTAATGCTTCATTTTTCTCTTGCTGCCTTAGAATCCTCTCCTTATCTTTAACTTTTGCCATTTTTATTATAATATGTCTTGCTGAACCTATTTGAGTTCAACTTGTTTGGGGCCCTCTTTGCTTCCTGATTGATAACAGTTCGTGGGCAAAAGACCTGAAGAGACATTTCTCCAAGGAAGATATACAGATGGCCAACAAGCACATGAAAAAACGCTCAATATCACTGATTATTAGAGAAATGCAAATCAAAACTACTATGAGGTACCTCCTCACACCAGTAAGAAGAGCCATCCTTAATAAGTCCACAAATGACAAATGCTGGAGAGGATGTAGAGAAAAGGGAACCCTCCTGTACTGCTGGTGGGAATGAAAATTGGTACAACCACTATGGAGAACAGTATGGAGGTACCTTAGAAAACTGTACATAAAACTACCATATGACCCAGCAGCCCCACTCTTGGGCATATATCCAGACAAAACTTTCCTTAAAAAAGACACATGCACCTGCACGTTCATCGCAGCACTATTCACAATAGCCAAGACATGGAAACAACCCAAAGGTCCATCGACAGATGATTGGATTAGGACGATGTGGTATATATACACAATGCAATACTACTCAGACATAAAAAAAAGAACAAATTAATGCCATTTGCAGCAACATGGATGGAACTAGAGACTCTCATATGGAATGAAGTCAGTTAGAAAGAGAAAGACAAATACCATGTGATATCACATATCTGGAATCTAATATATAACACAATGAACCTTTCCACAGAAAAGAAAATCATGAATTTGGAGAATAGGCTTGTGGTTGTGAAAGGAGAGGGGGAGGAAGGGGGATGATTGGGAATTTGGGGTTAGTAGATGCAAACTATTGCCTTTGGCATGGATAAGCAATAAGATCCTGCTGTATAGCACTGGGAACTATATCTAGTCACTTATCATGGAGCATAATAATGTGAGCATAAAAAATGTATATGTGTATCTGTGACTAGGTCACCTTGCTGTACAGTAGAAAATTGGCAGAACACTGTAATCCAGCTATAATGGAAAAAATAAAAATCATTATTAAAAATATATATATATAATGAAAAAAAAAGGTTATCAGTGTTCCACATTTGTTTTAAACATATCTTGAGAATGTTCTGTGTGCACTTGAAAAAATGTATATTCTGATTTTTTTGGATGTAATGGAAACATATCTTGAAGATAGGGATAATATAAAAACATTCTATGCTAGAAATGTGTGACTTGAATGAGATAACTGCTCAGTTTAGAGACTATTTTGATATATTGGTTTTGTTCTAGTTCAATAGCTATAAAAATTTATAAATTCAATTCCAGTTCTAACTGTATCATTGGATTTAAAAAAAAAACCTTAGCTCAGCCTGTGGTTTAGAAAAAATAGTAATGATAATAATTTGGACGATTGGATTCTATCAATTAGCAATGCTTACTGAACTTTTAGATCATTGTTTAGTTTAGTTCAAATCCTTTTTTTTTTTTCCTTTGCTTTTTAGGGCCATACCCATGGCATACGGAAATTCCCAGGCTAGGGGTCGAATTAGAGCTACAGCTGCCAGCCTACAACAGAGTCACAGCAAGCAGGATCCAAGCCATGTCTGCAACCTACACCACAGCTCATGGCAACACCAGATCCTTAACCCGCTGAGCGAGGCCAGGGATCAAATCCGAATCCTCATGGACCCTAGTTGAGTTCATTAAATGCTGAGCCATGAAGGGAAGTCCCTCAAATCCTTATTTTAGATAATAGCAGAGCTAGCCTAATGAATAAATAGCACCATGCAAAAATATCTTTTGTCTTTTGATGTATAATGCATATTTTAAAATTTTTATTGGAGTATATTTTAGTCACAATGTTGTATTAGTTTCAGGTGCACAGCAAAGTGAATCATTCATATATATATAGATATCTATATATATATACACATATATATTCTTTTTCCCATATAGGTTATTACAAACTATTGAGTAAATTTCCTGAGATATACAGTAGGTTTTTGTTAATCATCTATTTTATACAGTAGTGTCTATATGTTCTTCCCACGGTCCCAATTCCTTCCACCACCCCCCCACAGTTTCCCCTATGATAATCCTAAAATTGGTTTTATAGATAAGATCTTTTGTGTCATATTTATTAGATTCCACATATAAATGATATATATTTGTCTTTCTCAGTCTGACATAACTTCACTTGGTATGATAATCTCTAGGTCCATTCTTGTTGCAAATGGCATTATTTCGTTCTTTTTTATAGCTGTGTAATATTCCATTGCACATATATACCACATTTTCTTTATCCATTCCTTTTTTTAAGGGCCATATGTGTGGCATATGGAAGTTCCCAGGATAGGGGTCAAATTGGAGCTATAGCTGCTGGCCTACGCCACAGCCACAGCAATGCAGCATCCAAGCCACATCTGTGATCTACACCACAACTCACAGCAACATCAGATACCAAGTGAAGCCAGGGATCGAATCCACATCCTCATGGATACTAGTTGGGTTTGCTACCACTGGGCCACAATGGGAACTCCTATCCATTCTTCTTTCAATGGACATGTAGGTACATTTCTTGTCTTGCCTATTGTAAACAGTGCTTCAGTGAACACTGGGGTGCAATATCTTCAAATTATGGTTTTCTCTGGATAAATGCCCAAGAGTTGGATTGCTGGGTCACATGGTAGTTCTATATTTAACTTTTTAAGGGACTGCCATACTGTACTCCATAGTGGTTGCCTCAACTTACATTCCCATCAACAGAAGGAGGCTTCCCTTTTCTCCACAGCCCCTCCAGCATTTATTGTTTGTAGACTTTTTGATGATGGCCATTCTGACCAGTGTGAGGTGGTACCTCATTGTAGTTTTGATTTGCATTTCTATAACAATTAGTGATGTTGAGTATCTTTTCATGTGTTTTTTGGCCACCTGCCTGTCTCTTTGAAGAAATGTCTATTTAGCTCTTCTGCCTATTTTTTTGATTGGGTTGTATGTTTTTTGATATAAAGCTGTTTGAAATGCTTGGATATTTTGGAAATCAATCTCTTGGCTGCTTCACTTGCAAACATATTCTCCTATTCTGTAGGTTGTCTTTTTCATTTTTTTTAATGGTTTCTTTTGCTGTGCAAAAACTTTTAAGTTTAATTAGGTCTCATTTGTGTATTTTTGTTTTTATTTTCATTAATCTGGAGGTGGATCAACAAGATATTGCTGTGATTTATGACAAAGAGTGTTCTTCCTGTACTTTCCTCTAGAAATTTTATAGTTTAGGGCCTTACATTTAGTTCCTTAATCCATATTGAGTTGATTTTTGTGTATGGTGTTAGAGAATGTTCTAGTTTCATTCTTTTACATGTAGCTGTCCAGTTTTCCCAGCACCACTTACTTAAGGGACGATTTTTATTCCACTGTATGTTCTTGCCTTCCTTTCCATAGATTAGTTGACCATGGGTGCTTGGGTTTATTTCTGGGCTTGCTATCCCATTCCACTGATCTATATTTCTGTTTTATAATGTGTATATTAAATTAAGCATAATTTCCTCCACAGTGTATTAATTTTCATTTCACTTCCTTTTATATTTTATATCTAACAAATCTGTTCTAAAATAAACTTATGCAATAAATATGCTACATGATAGTTGTCTTCAAGAACCTGATGACATTATATGACATGTAACTGGCTCTCTAACTTCTGTGTTGGAAAAGGCATCTAACAAGAAAGATAAATGTCCTGTCCATTGCAAAACTCTATCATATGTTATTTAGGAAAGAAAATCATTGAAAATGACAAGAAGTATGTCAATCGAAATATAGATATTGAAAATGCTTAAATACATAGATTGGTAATCCATATTGTGCTTAAAGAAGCACAATGAGCAGAGTATTTTCTACATTATAATACTAAGGAAGGTCATAATTTTTGCCCCAGGCACACCTAAATGTGAAACCTTCTTACTACATTTCTCAACAGTCTCACCATAAGCACTCATCAATTTTGTTGTCCAGAATGCTGTTTCAATCAAAATAAGATTAACAGTGCCACAGCAGAATATCAATGAAATCTCTAACTTATGGAGAGCATCTGTCAGCTGAGAAAGAGACAGAGTTAAGGTAGGAAACAGACATTGTTAATTTCCCATTCTCAAATTTGGAGCATAAGGCAACAACCACCTCATTTCATTCAATTTGATAGAGCAAATGATTATTTAATTATTAATGTTTACTGCTAATTAGCAATCACTATAGATCTGGTAGAATTTGGAAATTTTACACTCAAACACACATGCATGCAAAAATATGCATATACACACATTTTCACATCACCAGAGCCTAGAAGAATGCATAGCACATAGTAAACACTTAATAAATATTTATTGAATGACAATGATTTAATCCATTTTAATTTTCCAAAGGTAACTCCCCCCGAATTTATTGTTATACCTCCTCTACAAACAATTTTATCTTTGTGAGGCTTACTGAGGACAGGCTATTAACATGGAGGACATTAAATATGTCTTCTTCTAACTACTAGTGCTTATCACTTTGTCCTTAACCTTCCCTTTCTAAGCCACATAGGCTAAATAAACTGGTTAAGTTTTTAATTTCTGTAATATTAGACAATATTACATTATAACTATCTTTTGGGTTTTGTTGGACTTTGAATACAAGTCTTGCTGACAGGATAGCTACCTAACCTTGTTTGGTGGGTGCATTAATTTCCAGATGTAACAAGCTTGGAGTCAGCATATAGAGTGGTATTATACAGATGACATAACTAGAAATGAGATAAGTTTATATTTCTTGCAAACACTAAAAAAGAATTGGGAATATGCCCACTAGATTTCAACTGACATCAAAATGAGCAAAGTCCATTGTTTAAAGGAGTTTAAAAGGAGTTAAAAGTAAGTGAAGACATGCTCAGTCTTAAGAATTGAATAGGGATAAATGGTAAATGGCATAGCGATAAATAATAAGAAGAAAATAAAGAGATGAATAAAATGAGGAATATCTTCTAAAGTTACAAATGTAGCCAAATGAAGAGGAGAGCTCCCTAAATGATATCCAGATATTTAGCACATTATTGTAGTCAGCAATACTCTAACACCAAAATGTAAACATATAGCTTTATATATTTCATTTATTTTGCTTTTATTTTATCATATTTCATTATATAAGAATAAATAAACTTGAATCATAGCCATTGATAGTTACTATACATTTCTAGAATGAAGTCCAAATAAGAATGCAGTAACCAAGGGTTGTTCAAATTTTCATTCTTAAGCAGAACTGGAACTTTCTAGTCACTTCTGGTTGCTAATAACAATAAAAAATAACATATTAAGAAAAAAGAAAAGAGAGTTCAGCACCATGTCTGTTGGTGGCATGATTTTACCCTTAGAACATTTTTTAAATTACAAGCTTAGGTATTTGAAGCCAGTCACCTCAAAATGTGAAAAATAACATATGACAACAACTGTATGAGCTTGAAGAATGCTCACCAATCATATTCTGTCATTGTAAAGTACCAACCCCACTTTTTCATCCAACAACTTATCCATGTAGCTTACTACTTTCATCTGCAATGTTAGATTTGTATTTAGATTGTGCAGCCATGGGGAAACATACAGCACAGTCTTGAACCCTTCCAACCTTCCACCCAAAAATGGCAAAACAAATGAGTCTCTCAAGGTCTTTATGGTTACCTCCAAGTAAAAGAAATCAACAACATATAGGCAAATCAATTACATTACCCTATGTTTGTATTTAATATACAGAGATCCCCAACTGCAAAGCCCTTCAGGTCATTCATTTTGAAAAAGCATTGAAAATGAATATATTAAGGCAATCTTTATATGTATTGAGATTAAAAATAGGTAAACCTCTCTAAGCTAATAAATACTCTAAACCATCTTTTTAAAGCTGGTACAAATCAAATCAGGACACAGAAGGCTTAAGGAATCAACATGATATCCCATGACATTATGTACACATCTCTTCCAATTTGTCAAAATTATGGCAAATTTCATTGACTCTGATCCCTCTTACTTCAGAGAGCCTACAGATATCTGTCATAATCTATGGTATCTGAATGAGTATTCTGCTAATTAAGAATGTCACAACTTCAAAGCCATAGTCTTGGGTGCTCCAAGTATCTAAGCATGAACGGATGGACACCATAGGCTCCTTTCAAAACTGAGCTGCTACAAACATGCAAGTATCCCTGACCATATCAAGACAGAGGGTTTACAAGAGAGGCAAATATATAAAATCCACCTCTTTTTTGGATATTAGCATCTAAGCAAATCTCTATTCATATCTCTTTTTTGAAAAGATAGATGAGTTCCAAATATGCCAAAAATATCCATATGTGCATTTTGATCTAGCTGAACTTTATGACATTACCCAATATTTTGCTATATTTCTCTTTCTCTGAATTTAAATCTGCACTGTATTTGAAGTTTTATATTTTAACTACAGTGAAAAATTAAATATTGTCATGGAATACCCTTGAGAAAACTATCCATATTTTTTATTATAGAGAAAACAGCAATATAAATTTATAAAAATTATTTAGTTTTAATTATGAGTTATATAAAGTTAGGAGTCAATAAAAAGTGCAATAATGAATTCAGCTCTGTTCTTTTCTTAGTAATATACATTTATTTTCTTAAATGACACTTGGACTTTCTGTCACTCTTATTCATTGTAAGCCTTCCTACTATTAGCAGCTAAAAGCTATTCATCCTTCTATGACCTCTCTACCTGCTACTGCCTGTCTTTCTCTATGCCTGTCTTAAGGCATTACGCTCCTTACTTTTTATTTAAGTAATCAATACATAAATACATGAATTATTTCTCCTACTATATTCATCAAAGTACAGGTAGGAAAAATCTATGCCTCCATATACTTCCATAATGTCCAGTATAGCTCATTGATATTATCATGCATGTGAAAATAGAATCATACATATATTAATGGGCTGAAAGATAATTAACATGTGTCCCAAAGTATAATACTTAACAGGATTGTTCAGGAAATGGAATATTATAGTTTCTGTCATAGACCTTTACCATCAGAATCTGCTCAAAATGACTTTTAATTATGCTTAAAGACCTTCAGTTTAATATCTTTACAAATATATTAGAACAATTTCCTACTTTTGTAAATGCAAAACAAGTTTATAAATAAAATGGGATCTGTCTCAGATGACCCAAGAGGTACAGCTGAGGGTCATCACTCTGAACATAGCTAACAATTGTGCCATACCAGAGAGGTAGAGAGTACATAAAATTGAAATCAAATTCACATTTAGAAAGGATAAGCAATGAGGTCCTACTGTATAGCACAGGGAACTATATCCAGTCTCTTGGATAGACCATAATGAAAAATAACATGAGAAAAAGAATTTATACATATGTATGACTGGGTCACTATGCTGTACAGCAGAAATTGACTCGACACTGTAAATCAACTATACCCTGAAAAAAAATAAATTGATTGAAAAAAGAAATGAAATATGTACTGATCCCAAGATACTTCTTGAATACTTATCTTGAATATTCTCCTCAAAGTGCAATTCCCCCAAAAAATTGGTTTAATTGAAGATTTAAAGTAGCTATTTTTCAGTTAATTATGGTCCTGCTATATCATTACCAAGCATTTCCTACAAGCTCTACAGAATGAGAAGGACATCCACATACCATTTAAAAATATGTGCAAGTACAGATATATATATGTATATATACTTACAAATGTATAGATACAGTATACGAAATTTACAAATGTATAAATACACATATATGTAAAACCATATAATTATATTCACATATATATAAAAACCATACTATATGTGTATATATAAATATATATAAATTATGATAGGAACAGCATATAATGATGAATAGTCATACTGCAATTCTTTATAAATTTCTGCACTTATTTGAAAAAAAGGAATGAAGAATGTATTAAATAGGTGAACAATACATGTACAATTCCCCTTCCTGCAAAAATGCTCTCATTTCAATGGGAAAATCCTCATGATTCCAACTCATTTTCATTTTGTTTTTGTATTTTTTTTTTGTCTTTTTGCCGTTTCTAGGGCCGCTGCCGCAGCATATGGAGGTTCCCAGGCCAGGGGTCTAATCGGAGCTATAGCTCCCAGCCTACGCCAGGGCCACAGCAACGCCAGATCCAAGCCACATCTGCGACCTTCACCCACAGTTCATGGCAATGCCAGATCCTTAACCCGCTGAGCGAGGCCAGGGATAGAACCCTCAACCTCATGGTTCCTAGTCGGATTTGTTTCCACTGCACCATGACAGGAACTCCCCCAACTCGTTTTCAAATTTTAGTTTTGTATTCACTACTACTCATTTCCCATTCATCATCTGCATTGATTTCACTCTATTCATTCTGCTTTTATGTCAATATAATGCAAAAATATAACAACCAAAATATCACTCCTAAGAAAAGAATGTGCTCTATTCTAAGGATAATATTTGTTTTATTCAAAAATACATCTAAGAGAAATATAAAGAAACTATTCAAATCAGAGTGAGTTACTGAGGCATTCTTCTTATATGCCATATAGTCTAACCTGTTATTTTCCTCCTCTTTCATTCTCTATCCTATTACTTTTGGTTTTACTTCAAAAAAGTTTTCAATTAAATGGAAAATCAGCAATGCTTTTTTTGTCTCCATGTATATAGATGGCAACTCTTGACTGGCATTTCTATGTGAATAGCCTTTCAAAATTTGTACATACAGGTCTTTGGTCAAGGTTCTCCTAGTATTTTTCAAATTAATTATCTTTTTTGCTAAGAAGTTCTGAGTCTATTTATTTTTCATAGATGACAGAGAACCTATCCAATGAATAAGAGACCAAAGCTTTGAAATGGTAAATGTCAAAAGCAAATTAGACCTCTGATGATATGAACTCCAAGGAAAACCAAATACAATACTTCTTCTATGAATTTGTAATTGCATACCATAAAGTAAAGAATAAGATAAACATTTTTAGGTTTGTTTTCACTTTCATAGAAAATCCATCCTTATATGCTTTTAGATGGTCACATTTTGCTGACATTTACAAACATTTCATGTTGATCTTACATGGGTCACATCAATCATCTATACAGTTTCAATGACACTTTGTTAAATAAACTGTCATGAAAGATTTATAGAGAATTTGATAAAAGTAAAGAAGATGTAGTTTAGCTTTTAAAGATGCATTATCCCTTTTCTGAGGGATAATATCACTTCTAAAACACCACTAAGCTCTTCTAGCAATAAGTAAAGAAAGAAAAAAATCCCTTTCCCTATATTTTATTTGCATAACATTCTTCTTCTTCTAAACATAGGAGGTGGAAGAGGGAAGAAAAACCATTATATTTCAATGCCCCTTAGATGTAATGGTTGTGTGTTAATCCCTTTTAAGAAACATTACATGCAAGTTAACTCATTCAAAATGTATTCATTAAAGAATAATTAAATAAATATGAATCCTTAATCCATTCACGAAAACAAGTGCTTTCCTCAAACGGTTGAATACTTGTATTCTGAACTGGATGGTATATGATGGCAAAAAATGACACAAATTATTCTTCACATTATTGAGAGATTCAAGTGAAGGAGGATTACTAAGGCTACACTGGAATGGATTGGTTTTTTTTAGCATGAATAATGACAATATGAGACAATTTAATTCAATTTTAAGCTAGCAGCTGCCTTAGCACCTGGCTAGTTTTGCTGTTTTTTTCATGAAATTAAAAATGGTATTACTTTGAATTAGACTTGTAAAGTCACTCAGCCTCTAGCAGGCAAGCAAAAATCAAGTCATGTTACATTTATATTCACAATTATATATCTCATTGTGGTGGGAGAGTAGGCAATAAAAATTTTGTTAACATCATCATCTCATTTCTTTTTCATTTTACACGTAAATTTGTTGAAAAAGACTAACTTAGAATATTGCCAAATTGTGGCACTGTTCTAGACTGCCTTATAAGTTTCCTTGCCTAATGATCTACTTGCTGACAGATCTGAGCTACTTTCCTTGCTATCAGTTCTCAGGAAAAAATTTAAATCTTTCATATTACAGAGTTTTCTTGACTGTAAAACAAGGATACACCCTTACATTTAAGATAACAAACTATATGTGCTAGAACCCAAGAACATAAGTGCTTAATATAATATCTTACATATGTTAAATTCATATTACTTAAGACATGTACTGGTTATGTTTCTAAAGATGAGATATGACCTGTTATATAATCAAATAAATGTTTTATAAATAAACTCTACTATAATAGATTTCAATTCTAAATTGGTTAGAGTGCACTAAGCATTCTCTATGAAAAGAAAGTCCAGAGAAAACCACATTTTACAAGTAGTATTCATAATTCATTTACACATAGAAATTTGAAATTTAGTAATCTTATAGTAATAAAATAATATTGTATCTAAAGATATCATATAAAAAACCTTTTCCATTTCAAAGGCCACATTTCTCCTCTGTTAACATTTACTAAATTATCATTACACATTTTAATATCAAAATATCTTTTTCTTAAGTTTCTTTCTTTAAGAAACCACAATGATCCCTAACATCTTTTACCCATGTGACAGTAAGCTGAGATTTTTAGCTTTTGACTCTCTTTTACTTGTAAGTAATCAGCTCTTCAATTGCTATGAAATTAAAGAAGAAGTTTCTGAGTTATTAAGACTGAAGGGGAGCAAACATGACTTTCAAATTAAGTCTCGACTAACAATTCAATTGTAGAAATACATCTTGAAAATCACTGGACAATTCTATAGCAGTTAAAGAGTAAGTAATAAAGCCATTATTAATATAATACAAAGGCAGCTTATTATAGTCCTATAAAAAGACTGTCACTATCCTGTTAACGGTGTTTTTATTTTATCAAAAAAAAAATTTGAGTAGAAGAACTTAACTGTGGCAATAGAAATAGCTAAATAGTCTACTTAAGAGTACCAGGTCTGCACACTTACTATTATATCAGAGTCGTTTTCTTACAAAACTATTACAATTCTAATCACTAGATTTGGCAAACTGAAATTTAGGAGTCTTTTATTCCCTAAGTAAAACTAAACATTATCTAAGAAAGTGGAGACTATAAAGAATGAACAAGGTAATTTTAATTATCTTTAATATTTAGAAGTTAAGTTTGCTAAGTTAAAGGTCAGTGAAATACATTTGCATCCTACATTAGTTTGTCACACAAACTTAGATGTTAGTGAAATACATCTGAATCCCCATGAATCCAAATGAGCAAACATAAAGCCTACAGCATGGTGTCGAGAACACAGTGACTGCTCAAGGTTGCTTTTAAATAACTGAAAAGATTCTCAGAAAACATTTTAAAGAAAGTTAAAAACCTTGAAAAATATAACAGTTTCATAAATATTTTGAAAAGCATCCAGATGTCTTCTAATGGTATTTAAGGGTTCATACAGCTTCTATAAATATCTCTTTCAATCTATAACTTTAGCTTAAGAAGCTACAACTTAAGCTTCTTTTACTATAAAATTTGTGTTATAAAACAATTAACAAAAAAAATAGTATGTCATTTTCATGTGTGAAGTGAAAATATATTTATTTTTGGAATGTTTACATTATCTGAAGCCAATTATTTATGATTAAAAGCATCCCTCTTCTTTTATTTTAAAATAGTTTAAACCCCTGTATCATAAGTAATGCTTTTATATAGTAAATTTTGTCTCACATGCTTAACTCTTTATCAAGAAATCTTTATAATTTTATCCAGTCATACTATATATGGCTCTTTGCTATAAACTCTTTGTTACAGACTTGAACATGAAGCCAAATTCTACAACCCTTTATAAATATCTCATTTACACAAACTGAATATTCATTGAAAACCAAAATGCTATCTTATTTCATAACCACATCTTCACTATAAGTCCTAAGATGACCTACTATTAGTTTCTCCTTTGGAATAAAACCATATTCTTTCTTCTTTTTTTTTCTTTTTAGAGCTGCACTTGAGGCATGTGGAGGTTCTCAGGCTAAGTGTCCAATCAGAACTACAGCTGCCAGCCTACACCACGGCTACAGCAACGCCAGATCTGAGTTGCATCTGCGATTTATACCACAGCTTACGGGCAACTGCCAGATCCTTAACCCACTGAGCGAGGCCAGGGATCAAACCCTCATCCTCACAGACACCATGTCGGGTTTTTAACGCACTGAGCCACAACAGGAACACCCTTTTACATATCTTGAATGGGTTTCTCTCAGCTCACTTTAAGGGCCGCACCCAAGGCATAGGGAGATTCCCAGGCTAGGGGTAGAGTCAGAGCTGTAACCGCCAGCCTATGCCACAGCCACAGCAACACTAGATCCGAGCTGCCTCTGTGACCTACATGGAAGCTCACAGCAACGCCAGATCCTTAACCCACTGAGTGAGGCCAGGGATTGAACCTGAATCCTCAAGGATGCTAGTCATATTCAGTTTCCGCTGAGCCACGACGGGAACTCCAAAACCATATTCTTTCATTTGCATCAAAAACCAGGCTACATATAACCAAGACAAGTGTCTTCTGTTGCTATATTTCTTAAGTCCATTATCTCCTTCATTAATCACATTCTATCAACCCCTGACACTTGGGTGAGCACCTTTATTTCCAGACTGTATGTTATACTTTTGCATTACTAATAGGGTATTAATCTAGACCTATTTGAAGACCTATGGTTCCTATCATGAATGGCAAATTGAAGAATATTTTTGACTTGGAGTTTTTTTCCAATTTTGGCTTTTTAATAAAAACTTTAACATCTAAAATATGACACAAAAAAGCATAAAGTATAAAATATCCCTAAAAGTAAAAAGAGACTGAATAGTTCAATAATAAGTTTAGACCCCAAGACAGTAAGAAGATCCACATATAAGAAAAAGAATCTAAAAGCAAAGCTTGTCTTTCATGTAAGTTGTAAATCAAACTTCCCAGAGCAATTTAGAACTGACTAAAATATAATTGCTATATTAAATGAGGTGTTTTATTTAAATGTGACCACTTGTGTTGTTTCATATTGGTATTTCCAGGGACAATCCACTTTGGGGACCTGCCATTCCCCAAACAAATTCCAATGTGTACAAAACTTTCACCTTTCTCTCACCAGACCAGGCCTTAAAATGTAAGCTTCAGGACCCTTGCACTTTCTTTTCTCTCTGCCTAAAACATTCTTACCCAGTATTTAGGTTGCTTGCCCACTCATTTCCTTTAGGCTCAAATGTTACCTTATCAGAAAAGCCTTTGCTGACCACCTAATTGAAACTTCTGAAAGACATTTTCATTTGTTTTCTCTGCTTTACTTTTCCTCATAGTATTGTCTCATATGACTTATAATTTATTTCTTTACTTGTTTATGATATATCTCCCTCAACTATAATGTAAGAATAATTTTGTTTTGTTCACTATTGCATTTCTGCACCTAGAACAAAATCTAGCACATATGATCAATAACACTTTTTAACTAATAAATATGTAATTTTGATTTTAGTAGATTTTCTTTAGGTATATACTATACTTAAATTTACATAATGGTATAAGTTAAGTCGATTGCGAGGTTCTTAGATGTGGGTAACCTAGCCCTTGAATGTGTAGCTGTCTCAATCAGTCATAACTAAGCACCGTTAATCCTATAACATGCCATGCCTCATGATCCTTTCTTTCAGTCTGGCTGAGATAACAGGACACATAGTACTCTGGTCTCTACCATTTCTGTTACTTACAGAACAGCTCTGACCTCCCAATCCAGAATCCTTGAGTATCACAGGCAGCTAAGATTACATCCTATTCCTCCTCACTATACCATAAGCTTAAGGCTGCATTCTGGCTAAATTATTGAAACTCTCTAGCCCTCACCTCCATATTCAATTCCATGTGTATAGGGAAGCAGAATACAGTAGTATTATAATTACATTTGACTACACCTAGGCATATCATATTTAAACTGCAAAAAAATCAAAGATTAAGAAAAAAATCTTGATAGAAGTCAGACTGAAAAAAAAACTTGCCTATAGAACAGCAAAGATAAGAGTTACATCTGATTTCTCCTCAGAATCCATGCAAGCAAGGAGATAATAAAGTGAAATATCTGAAGTGCTGAAAGAAAAAAATACACCAAATCTAGAATTCTGTATTCTGTGAAATTATTCTTCAAAAGTAAAGGAGAAATAGACTTTCTCAGACAAGCAGAAATAGAACTTAATGCCAGTAGATCTGGCTTGCAAAAAAAAGTTAAAATAAGTTATTTGGAAAGAAAGTAAATTGTATAGGTCAGAAACTCAGTCTACATATAGAAAGGATTAAGTGTTAGAGAAGGAACGAATGAAGGTAAACTGAAAACTCTAACTTTTTATTCTTATTTAATTATTCTTAACTTACTTAATAGGTAACAGTTTCTTCAAAATAAAAATGTATTCAATGACTGTAGCTTATAATAACAGTAATGATACAAAGGACAGGAGGAAGGAAATAGAAATATTTTGTTATTATAAGGTAATTTCCCTGCCTAGGAAGAAGTACAATGCTATTTGAAAGTTACTTGAGTTTGTTTAAAATCTATGATCCATTACACTAGGACAACCACTAAAAGATGCAAAAACGAAAGTATAATTGGTATGCTAAGAAAGGAGAGAAAATTAAATGATATAAAATGCTTAATTTAAACCAGAGAAGGCAGAGGAAGGACGGAAGTCAAAAAAAGAACAAACAGGAGTTCCCGTCGTGGCGCAGTGGAAACAAATCCGACTAGGAACCATGAGGTTGTGAGTTCGATCCCTGGCCTCACTCAGTGGGTTAAGGATCTGGTGTTGCTGTGAGCTGTGGTGTAGGTCATGGATGCAGCTCAGATCTGGTGTTGGTGTAGCTGTGGCGTAGGCCAGCAGCTGTAGCTCCATTTAGAGCCCTAGCCTGGGAACCTCCATATGCCACGGGTGTGGCCCTAAAAATCAAAAAAAAACAAACAACAAGAACAACAAACAGAAAACAGCAATGAATATGGCAGATACTAATCTAACTATATCAATGATCCCCCTAAATGTCAATGGACTAAATTTGAAAAGATAATGCACCTCAATGTCCATAGCAACAATATTTACAATAGCCAAGACATAGAAAGAACCTAAATGTTCATCAACAGATATATGGATAACACAGACACACACACAGACACACACAAACACAGACACACACACACACACAAAATGGAATAATACTCAGTTATAAAAAGAATAAAATAATATCATTTGAAAAAGATGAATGGAGTTCCCGTGATGGCTCAGCGGTTAACGAATCCGACTAGGAACCATGAGGCTGCGGGTTCGATCCCTGCCCTTGCTCAGTGGGTTAAGGATCCAGCATTGCCCTGAGTTGTAGTGTAGGTTGCAGATGCGGCTCAGATTCCGCATGCTGTGGTTCTGGCATAGGCTGGCGGCTACAGCTCCAATTAGACCCCTAGCCTGGTAACCTCTATATGATGAAGCTGCAGCCCTAGAAAAGACAAAAAAAAATGAAACAAGATGGATGGGCCTAGAGATTATCATACTAAATAAAGTAAGCCAGCCAAAGACAAATATCACATTATATCACTTATATGTGGGATCTAAAAAAATGATACAAATGAACTTATTTACAAAATAGAAATAGACTCACAGACATAGAAAATGAACTATAGTTACCAAAGGAGAAAGAGGAGAGGAGGGATAAATTGATAATTTGGGATTAAAAGATACACACTATTATATATAAAATACATAAATAACAAGGACCTACTACTATATAGCACAGGAAACTATATTCAGTATCTTGTAATAACCTATAATGGTAAAGAATCAAAAAAGAATATAACTAAATCACTTTTCTCTACACCCAAAACACTGTAAATCAACTATAATTCAATAAAAAATCTATAGTCTAAAAAATCAAGTAAAAGAGATTGTCACAGTGAATCAAAGAATAAGACCCAGCTATATGTTGTCTACAAGAAATGTACTTTAAATATATATATATTATATATATTAAAAGTAAAAGGATGGCGAAGGATATACAATGCAAACACTAATAAAAAGAAAGCTGGTGTCACTATATTAATTTCAGGCAGAAGAGACTCCAGAGCAAGGAAAACTACTAGAGATAAAAGGGCCATTAGCTAATGATAAAAGTGTCAACTTTCCAAGAAAGCGTAACAACAATCAACGTGTATTCACCTAATGACAGAGCTTCAAAATATGTAAGTCAAAAACTAATAGAACTGCAAGAAGAAATACACAAATGCACTAGAATAGTCATAGCCCTCAACACTCCTATATGAGGAATGGACAGATCCAGCAGGCAGAAAATCAGTAAGTACATAGTTGAACTCAGTAGCACCATCAATCAAATGGATATATTTGAATCTATACACTATTTCAACGAACAAAAGCAGAATACACATTCTTCTCCAGCTCACATGGAACATTCACCAAGGTAGATAAAATCCAGACCCATAAAATACACCTTAACATATTTAAAAGAAATCATACAATACCAGCTCTTAGACCATAATGGATTTAAGTAAAAGTCAATAACAGAAAGACAGCTGGATAATTCTAAAATACTTAGCGATTAAACAACATGGTTCCAAATAACACATGTGTCAAAAAAGAACTCTTTAGAGAAATGTAAATATATTTTAAACTAAATAAAAATGAAAATACAACTTAAAATTGAGGGGATACAGTGACTGCAGTGTTTACAGGGAAATTTAGAGCACTGAAAGCATATATTTTCAAAAAGTAAAGACATAAAATTAATAATCTAAGCCTCCACTTCATGAAACTAGAAAAAGAGTAAATTAAAATTAATGTAAGCAGAACATAAAAAGTAATTATATTGTGAATCAACTATAATACATTAATAAAAATAAATCATAAAAAGGAATTATAAAGTTGAAATCAATAAAATTCAAAGAGGAAATCAATAGAGAAAATCAACAAAATCAAAAGTTGGGTCTTTGGAAAGTTCAATCAAATCAGTACGCTTCTAACTAGGTGAATTAAGAAAAAAGAGACACAAATTACTAATATGAGAAATAAAAGAGGGTACATCACTAAGATACAATGAACATTAAAACTTTAACAAAAAAAAATGAGTCCCCTTGTGGCTCAGCAGAAATGAATCTGACTAGCCATCCATGAGGATGCAGGTTCGATCCCTGGCCTCGCTCAGTGATTTAAGGATCTGGCTTCGCTGTGAACTGTGGTGTAGGTTGCAGACGTGGCTCAGATCTGGCATGGCTGTGGCTGTGGCTAGGCCATGTGACCCCTAGCCTGGGAACCTCCATATGCTGCAGGTGCAGCCCTAAAAAGACAAAAAAATAAAAAAATAAAAGTTTAATAAAGGATAATAAAGGAATATAATAAACAACTCTAAGCCTACAAATTTGAAAACTTGTATGAAATAAACCAATTCATTTTTAAAAATCTGCATATATCTTACAAAAAGAAATTTACAATACAAATAGACCTATGGAGTTACTGTTGTGGCTCAGTGGTTAATGAACCCGACTAGCACCCATGAGAATGCAGGTTCAATCCCTGGCCTTGCTCAGTGGGTTAAGGATCTGGCATTGCTGTAAGCTGTGGTGTAGGTTGCAGATGAGGCTCAGATCCTGTGTTGCTGTGGCTCTGGCATAGGCCGGCAGTTACAGCTCTGATTCAACCCCTAGCCTGGGAAACTCCATATGCCACCAGTGTAGCTCTAAAAGACAAAAAGACAAAAAAAAAATAGACCTATATTTGAGTTCCCATTGTGGCTCAGCAGAAATGAATCTCACTAGGAACCATGAGTTTGCGGGTTTGATCCCTGGCCTCGCTCTGTGGGTTAAGGATCCTTCACTGCCGTGAGGTGTGGCATAGGTTGCAGACACGGCTCAGATCTGATGTTGCTATGGCTGTGGTATAGGCGGGCTGCTACAGCTCCGATTAGACTCCTAGCCTGGGAACTTCCATATGCTATAGGTGCAGCCTTAAAAAGAAAATAAATAAATAAACAAACAAATAAATAAACTATATCAAAGAAATCAATCAAGAATTAATATACTTTCAGGAGTTCCCTGGTGTCCTAGTGGGTTAAAGATCTGGCATTGTCACTGCTGTGGTGTGGGTCACTGCTGTGGCCCATATTCGATCTCTGGCCCAGAAAATTCCATGTGGTGTGGGCACAGCCAAAAAAAAAAAAGAAAGAAAATTAAAAGAATTAATCAACTCTCAAAACAGAGAGCACCAGGCTGAGATGGGTTCACTGGTGAATTCTACCAAATATTTAAGGAAGAAATTACATAAATATCTAGTATTTCTTTGAGAGGGTAGAAGCCGAGGAAATAACTTTCTAACTCCTTCTAAGATGCCAGCATTAACCTAACATCACAACCATATGAAAACATTACCCAAAAAACACTGTATCTCATAACAATAAATGCAAACATCCTCAACAAAATATTAGCATATCAAATCCAACAATGTATAAAAATAACTTTACACCAAGAGCAACTGGGATATATTCCAGGTAAGAAAAGCTGGTTCAACTTTCGAAAAATATATTAATGTGAAGTGGAAAGGGAGATCAAGATGGCAGAGTAGGAAGACATGGAGCTCACCTCCCTAAGGAACACTACAAAAATACATCTACATGTGGAAGAATTCTCATGGAAAACTAACTGAGAACTGCCAAAAAGACTCCTGCACAACCAAGGCTGTAAGAAAGAAACACATACAATTGCATAGGTTGGAAAGAAAAGATATCAAGTCAGGACCTGTACCCCTGGAGGAGACTCAAAGAAAAAAGGAGATTGTATCAGTGATCACTAACCCTGGAAAGTGAGTGAATCAAGCTACAGACAAGGCATCCCAGTCTTGGGGTGCTATACATGGGAGACAATCCCTCTTGGTTGCTTGAAGAACCACTGGACAGATAGAAAGGCTGAAGAAGCATAGACTCCACACTTGAGGAGGGTGCAGGTGCTGGCACCCTCCCAGGCAGGGCAAAAAGAGATCTGCCCCAGTGGCTGCTTCCTCATTGCACTTCCAGGCCTAAGCCAAAAGAACACCCTGGCCCTGCTCATTCAATGCCACAAAAAAAGTGTAAAAGAAAGAAAGCATTTGATGAGATCTTTGGGATAACATTAAACATCCCAACATTCGCATTATAGAGATTCCAAAAGGAGAAGAGAGAGAGAGGGTGGTATCAAAAGTTATTTGAGGAAATTATGGCTGAAAACCTCCCAAACTTAAAGAGAGACAAAGACATCCAGGTACAGGAAGCACAGAGTGTCGAAAACAAGATGAACCAAAACATACTCACAGGAAGATATATCTTAATTAAAATGGTAAAGTTAAAGAGCACATTCTAGAGGCAGCAAGAGAAAAACAAAAAGTCATGTACAAGGGACTCCCCATAAGAGTATCAGCTGATTTCTCTGCAGAAACTTTGCAGGTCATGAGGGAGTATCATCACTGCTATATACAGAATAGCCAATTAATGGGACCTACTGTGTAACACAAGGACTGTGTGGTTAACCTATATGAGAAAAGAATCTGAAAAAGAATGGATATATGTATATGTATAACTGATTTACTTTGCAGTACATCTGAAATTAACACAACTTTTAAGTCAACTCTATTCCTTTTTTTTTTAAAGAAGGGAGTGTCATGATATATTCAAAGTGCTGAAAAGGAAAAGCCTGCTACCTAGGATAATTCATTCAGCAAGATTACCATTTAGAATAGAAGGAGAGGAAAAAAAATCTAAAAGGAGTCAGCAATACTATGGAGTACTCGTTCTGGCTCAACAGGTTAAGAACCTGACAAAGTTGCCATGAGCTGTGGTATAGGTCACAGACGTGGCTCAGATTCTGCATTGCTGTGGTTGTGGCATAGGCCACCAGCTACAGGAGATTTGACCCCTAGCCTGGGAACTTCCATATGCTGCAGGTGTAGCCCTAAAAAAAAAACAAAACAAACAAACAAATAAACAAGGGAATAGACTTAACCAAGGAGGTGAAAGACATATACTCTAAAACCTATAAAGTATTAATGAAGGAAACTGAAGATAATTAAAAGAAAAGGAAAGATATCCTGTGCTCTTGGATTAGAAGAATTAATGTTGTTAAAATGGCCATATTACCCAAAGCAATCTACAGATTTAATACAACCCCTATCAAAACACCCTGGACATTTTTCACAAACTAGAGCAGATAATGTCTAATTTATATGAAACTAAAAAAGACCCTGAATTGATAAAGCAATCTTGAGAAAAAAAGAACAAACATGGAGGTACAACCCTCCCAGAGTTCAGCTTATACTACAAAGCTACATTTTAATCAAAACAGGAGGGTACTGGCACAAAAACAGTCACATAGATCAATGGAACAAAATGGAGATCCCAGAAACATACCCACGTAGCTATGGTCAATTAGCTACAACAAAGAAGCAAGAACATACAATGGGGGACAAAACAGTCCTTCAACAAGCGGTGCTGAAAAAAACTGAACAGCCATAGTAAAACAATGAGATTATACCATTCCCTCACACCATATACAAAAGTAAACTCAAAATTGTTTAAATACCTAAAGGTAAGACCAGAAGGCATAAAAGCCCTAAAAGAGAACATAGTCAGAACACTCTGATATAAATAGTGGCAATCTTTTTAAACCAGTCTATTAAGGCAAAAGAAATAAAAGCAAATATAAACAAACGGGACCTAATTAAATTTAGAAGGAATACGCCTGACCAAGGAGGTAAAGGACTTATATGCCCAACTATAAAACATTAATTAAGGAAATTAAAGAGGATTCAAAGAAATGGAAAGATATTCCATGCTCCTTCCTGGGTTGGAAAAATTAATATTGTAAAAATGGCCATAATTCAGAAAGCAATCTACAGATTCAATGCAATCCCTATCAAATTACCCGTGACATTTTTCACAGAACTAGAACAAATAATCCAAACATTTATATGGAACCACAAAAGACCCAGAATTGCCAAAGCAATCCTGAGGAACAAAAACCCAGCAGGAGGCATAACTCTCCAGGACTTCAGGCAATATTACAAAGCCACAGTCATCAAGATAGCATGGTACTGGCACCAAAACAGACATACAGATGAATGGAACAGAGAACCCAGAAATAAATCCAGACACCTATGGTCAATTAATCTTTGAAAAAGAAGGCAAGAACATAAAATGGGAAAAAGACTGTCTTTTCAGCAAGCATTGCTGGGAAACCTGGACACCTGCATGCAAATCAATGAAACTAGAACACACCCTCACACCATGCATGAAAATAAACTCGAAATGGCTTAAAGACTTAAACATAAGACAAGACACCATCAAACTCCTAGAAGAGAACATAGACAAAACATTCTCTGACATCAACCTTACAAACATTTTCTCAGGTCAGTCTCCCAAAGCAAAATAAACCAATAAAAGCAAAAATAAACCAATGGGACCTAATTGAACTGACAAGCTTTTTTGCTCAGCAAAGAAAACCATAACAAAAACAAAAAGACAACTTACAGAATGGGAGAAAGAAGTTTCAAATGATGCAACTGACAAGGGCTTAATCTCTAAAATTTATACAACTCAACAACAAAGAAGCCAGCAACCCATGGAAAAATGGGCAAAAGACATGAATAAACATATCTACAAGGGGAGTTCCCATCGTGGCACAGTGGTTAATGAATCCGACTAGGAACCATGACGTTGTGGGTTCAATCCCTGGCCTTGCTCAGTGGGTTAAGGATCTGGCATTGCCATGGAGCTGTGGTGTAGGTTTCAGATGCGGCTCGGATCCCGTGTTGCTGTGGCTCTGGCACCGGCCGGCAGCTGCAGCTCCGATTCGACCCCTAGCCTGGGAACCTCCATATGCCTCAGGAGCGGCCCCAAAAATGGCAAAAAGACAAAAAAAAAACATATCTCCAAGGACAATATACAGGTGGCCAACAAGCACTTGAAACAATGCTCAACACTACTGATTATTACAGAAATGCAAATCAAAACTACTATGAGGTACCTCCTCACACCAGTCAGCACTCACAAATAACAAAATGCTGGAGAGGGTGTGGAGAAAAGGGAACCCTCCTGTGCTGCTGGTGGGAATGTAAGCTGTTATAACCACTATGGAGAACAGTATGGAGGTACCACAGAAATCTATACATAGAACTACCATATGACCCAGCAACCCCACTCTTGGGCATATACCTAGACAAAAAATTCCTTGAAAAAGACACATGCACCCGCATGTTCATTGCAGCTCTATTCACAATAGCCAAGACATGGAAACAACCCAAATGTCCATTGACAGATTATTGGATTAGGAAAATGTGGTATATATACACAATGGAATATTACTCAGCCATAAAAAAGAACGACATAATACCATTTGCAGCAACATGGATAGAACTAGAGACTCTCATACTGAGTGAAGTAAGTCAGAAAGAGAAAGAAAAATACCATATGATAGCACTTATATCTGGAATCTAATATACGGCACAAATGAACCTTTCCATAGAAAATAAAATCATGGACTTGGAGAAAAGACTTGTGGCTGCCTGATGGGAGGGGGAGGGAGTGGGATGGATTGGGAATTTGGGGTTAATAGATACAGACTATCACCTTTGGAATGGATTAGCAATGAGATCCTGCTGTGTAGCACTGGGAACTATGTCTAGTCACATATGATAGAGCATGATAATGGGAGAAAAAAGAATGTATACATGTATGTGTAACTGGGTCACCATGCTGTACAGTAGAAATAAAAAAATAAAATCCTTCAATAAAAAGAAAAAAAGTTTTCTTATGAGCATAACTTCTGAATTTTTAATGGTACATCAACAGAAATTTCAGGAGAAGTCTATAAATCAAAGGACTGCTCATATTGCAGAATACACTGTAAAGTGATAAAATGTAATTAATGAATGAACTGTAGATCTCCTACATAACAATTATAGAAGATATGCATATTGAGCTATTCTGCAATATATTTACTAGTATATCAAATTCAGTTAAAATCTGTCAATCCTCTTAAAAATTATTATGCAATAAAAATATTCATATATACAAAATGCCACAAATTAAGCAGAAACAGATATTTCACTTCTTCGGATCACTAACCCCTTATTAAAATACAGTCATTTCCCACTTAATGCTATTTTGTGCATTCAGAGTGTCATTTATTTGTACAAAGAGTAGCTGAACTGCTTTAAGAATGAATGCACAATCTCATCCTGCCATTTCTATCTGGCTTCCTGTACATAGAGTATACAAACCTACATTCTGCTAATGCAAACTCATTCGTGTACACTGCTACAGGGTCCTAGACCTTTAAAAATAATACATTCAACATTCTACCTAAATCTGCAATTGTATTTTCCTTTTAGAATTAATCCAAATAGCCCCTATTGGGGGATGCCAAACCAAAAAAAGAAGTTGAAAATTTTTTTGAAGTCCAATTCATATGTTTCTGAGAATTTAATATTAAATACATCATAATATTTGCTAGCCACATTTGCTGATTCAAATAAAATTTAAATTTAATATTTTGTTATTTTTCTGCCAATGCACAATCAAAAAGTTTCAATTTATATAAGCTTGAAATACACAGGGTTTCAATATAACCTGCTAACCATTTCTGTAAGAACCTTAAAGTTAATCAAAATTTGAAAACATGAGGTAAATAGATACAGAATGTTGCCTTCGGGATGGATTAGCAATGGGAATCTGCTGTGTAGCCCTGGGAACTCTGTCTAGTCACTTATGATGGAACACATAATGTGAGAAAAAACGTATACCTGTAACTGGGTCACCATGCTGTACAGTAGAAAAAAATATATATATATATGATAAAAAAAGAAAAAGAAATTGAAAACATTGACACTAAAAGCCCTTGACAGATGTGGCAAGTAATTGCCACAATAGAGGCTACAGTCAAGAAGTTAAATATCTTTCTTTCCTTTTCTTTTCTCTTTTCTTTTCTTTTTTAGGGCCACGCCCATAGCATATGGAAGTTCCCAGCCTAGGGGTCGAATCAGAGCTGTAGCTGCCAGCCTATGCCACAGCCACTGCAACACAGGATCCAAGATTCACCTGCATCCTACACCACAGCTCACAGCTGCCAGATCCCCGACCCACTGAATGAGGCCAGGGATTGAACCCACATCCTCATGGATACTAGTCAGATTCATTTCTGCTGCGCCATGACAGGGACTCCCAAAAAGTTAAATATTTTTCAAAGATGTATACCAATCATCAGCTTATGAGTCACAGCTTATTTGCCTACATGACACTGTTTAATCTAGCACTTAGTGAGACATGATATTGTTTTCATCAAATTCCATTTAAAGGAAATTCAGGAAAATGAAAACAGCGGTGAGAGGAAGGGATTTCCATGGATGCATATGACAAAGACAAGATGGAACCTGGTCACCCATGTTGTAGCTAGTTTAGGAATTTCTGCAAATATACATTAATCTTGCCAGATTGCAAAATAAGTTTGCATATAAAATATGCTTCTATACTTTTACTTGAATCACAGTTACATCAGTATAGCATAATGGATAAATGAACCATCAAGATAAATGAAATGTTTTATTCTAGGAAAAATAAAATGTTATATAGTCCTCAATCAGGATGTCATAAGTGAAGACATTAGCTTAAGTTTTGAAAAGGCACAGTTTTAAAGGTAGTCATAAAATTGAATGCATGTACATAATGAGTGAAATATTGTAAAGTTGCTTTCATGTACATGAAAGCACTAAAAGCTAATAAATCAAATTCTGCATATTAAAAGATAGATTTTTTCTCTCATAAAAGTTATATGTTGACCAAAACACCAAAATAAGTTAAGAATTACACCTAACATAGCACAGTCCCAATTAATTAATGCCTTTCTGTGTGTCATGTCATTTGATGCTGCAGACTACTTTCCATGGGCACTGCATCATTCATACAACTGTTCTCACTTTGACCCAAGAATATATATGATTTTTTCTGCATTGCTCAGATATTCTTTGTTAAATACAATAAACTCCTGATAATTTTTCTTCATCCCTTGCTCTTCTTATCACAGTAAATACCTGGTAATCTGCCACCATTGAGAAATTAAATGAAGGGTTAACCTCCCAGCTTAATTTTACAGAACAGTTTAACTATCTAGCCAACATAATTCCAAAATAAAGACATAAAGTGAAATTAAACCATGCATTTGTTACCACAATTGCAGCCAAAATTTTTCCTTCAGCCAAACCATCTACTGTAGCAACTGAAAACTTGAAAATTGGAGCTTCAAATTCTTTTATTTCCTCTACTTATGGTCTAGTGAAAGTTTTAAGTGCTTAGCAAACAACTTGGTATACAGAAGGTGAATGAGAAAAGAGAAAAGAAAAGGATGATTATAAATAGTCCCCAAATTATTTAGAATTATTTTCTTTTTCTTACCAATGGACTTTATTTTAGTAACATATACCCTAAGATGTACCCTGATAAATCTGAAACACCCAATAAATTTATAAATAAATCATAATAATACTGTATTTCAGCTTTATATATTTAACCACGTGGACCTAATCAGGCAAGGTTTTCTAGATACCACAGTGGGAAACAACAACCTATAATCTCATGGATGAGGGCTGAAGTAATTTCTTCCCCCAATTTTATGTATTTAACAGACACTAACATATACTCTTCCTGTGTAACAGGCATTGTCCAAAGGACTTTACAAATAATAATTCATTAAATTCTTAAAATAGCCTTATTATTACCATTATCCCTGTTTTACAGATTTGGAAACTGAACAACAGACAATTTAAGCAAATTGTCCAGGACCACACAGCTAACAAATGATGACTCTAGGGTGAGAGTCTCCATATTCTGGCTCCAGAGTCCATGTGTTCAACCACCACACTATGCTTCTTCTAAGTATGATTTTACCAATTGTCTCCAACTCTCTGATGACATAATTGTATTCTTAATAGTTTCTCTTTCATAATGTGATTCAAAATCCACAGGCACAATTTTTAATTAGGGTACAATGTTCATCTGGCCATGCAAGTGCCATATTCTATAAAACTAAAGCTAAAACTCCAGATGGAAGTAGTTTCATAGATTAGGTTCTTTAGAGATATTTATAGTAATAAGACCATAGGCTGGAGAAAAACAGACCTGCCTTATACCAAATTCCACTTTGTAAATGAGATGCGTCATTTTGAGTCTCCAATGTACACTATTATGTGTAAGACATACACAACAACTATAATGTCTGCTAAACAAGATATTTGCCTGGATTGTTCTAAGTGAAATAATCCAGAAAAAAAAATATTGTTTGATCTCACTCACATGTAGAATCTAAAAACATCAAACTCATAGAAATAAAGAGTAGAATGGTATTTGCCAGAAGCAGAATCAATGGAGAAATTGCAAAATGTTGGCCAAAGGGTACAAATATTAAGTTGTAAGATAAATAAATTCCAGGGATATAATGTACAGCATGGTGATTATAATTAACAATACTGTATTGCATATTTGAAAAATTCTATGAGAGTAAAAGCTTTAATGTTCTCACCATAACAGTAACAACAACAATATGGCAATTATGTGAGGTGAGGGATGTATTACCTAACCTTATTCTGGTAAACATTTCCCAGTTCATACAAGTATCATTTCGTCACATTGTACACCTTAAACTTACACAGAGTCATATGTCAATTATATCTCAATAAAGCTTGAAAAAGTTTATTTGCCTGGGATATTTGGAACACTTGACAGTTGCTCTAAGCTTCAGATAAATGGTATTTCTTCTCAGTCTGGTATTTGTTTCTTCATGTCTTTCTCAGTGTGCATTCTAGGCTATAGAGGGAACTACTTAACAGCTTTTTCTAATGGCAGAAACCCTCTTTTGTCAGACGGGATTACTGTCACTCAATACCAGGGGAAACAGAACCCTGGGCTCATTTGGCAGTATTTGTTTAATATTCTACTCTAATCTATTTAAAACTGTAGCGGTACAAAATGTCATGGGAAGATGTAAATTACTCACTGAATTCCTTTTTGTACGTACAAATAAACCAAAGGGAAAGCAAATACCCGGTTTGTTTCCTGTCGCTCAAACTTTTCCAAGATTCCAATAATCTAAGTTATTTAACATTTTATCTGACTTTGGAGGATTTTTGTGGACTTCTGTGATGAAGCATCTTTCAGTGGCAGCCAAAAGTATATCCTAGGCATGCATGTCAATCCAAATAAAACTAGCAGATATATTATTTTTAGTTAAAATGAGTTTTATCTAGACCTTAAAACTTCCTTTTTATTATAGACCTGGCAATCTAGAAAGAAAAAATCATTTTTCCACTAAGACCATACAAATTCAAACTATATATAGAAAATTTATTAATCCAAACTGTTGTCTAAATATCATCTTAGAAAATGTATCACAAATAGAATGAACAAGTCTGACTTTATGAGTTGTTTAAATAAGAATATAAAGTCAAATGAATGACTAGTGCAAAATTCAAAATGACCACTGTTTACTTGTGGTACAAATTATACAACTAGTTTTGAATAAGTAACCTAATCATTCAGAACCTTAAAATTTAAGACACTGTACAAATTACCACTGGTATTATTCTCATCACAGCATTATTATGCTGTTTTTATTATTATTGTTATGATTCTGTGGTGATGTTATAACAAAGGAGCTGAGTCACTCTGTGTATGATATTCAGACTCATGAATTTAAATAATTCTATCTTTACATAAAAAAATAATTCTATCATTTCTAACAATACGCTACATATGCCAATCATCACATTCACATTCATTGTCTGATCTTTCATGTTGTCAGTTGGATACAAGTCTTCAAAAGCTCATATTATTCTTCCCTGTAATTGTAGACTAAGTATTATGAAGCACATTCTGGTAATTAAATCCATTTGAACACAACTTTCTAAATATGCCACCATTTGTTATTTTTTTTTCTTTTCCACCTCCTTTCTTCAATTTGCTTAAAAAAAATATTCTGAGCATTATATAACCCATTACTGCATTTTTTAAATAATCCAATGAAACCAATTTAGCTAAATAATAATGACCGCAATTTTCCCAGGCACACAAAATTTACGTAAGAGTGACTTTTCAGTCACAAAAACTGTCATGAGAGGGATATAAGTTTGTTTTTCACAGCTTCTGGTCTCTCACTAAACCAGGGAACCCATTTTTTAAAAAATCACTGTAAATGATTGTTATGCCTAGATTATTCACTCTTGAGCCCAAAAGAACAGAAGATATTTACTAATAAAATTAATAGATAAAATTTAGACAACTTCAAGGCAGCAAACAATAGAGTTTAGTCACCCCCAACAGAGTTACTATTCATACAGAAAGGACATGCACAATGGCTGCAACACTGAATAGGACAAAAAGTTAAGGCTTCTAGGTAGCAAAATTCAGGCCATATTTTATAAGATTTCAATATCACATAAAGTGACTCTTGGCATGTCTCATCACTATTGGTTGGAGCAGATATATAGCTTTTGAGTTACATAAGTACATTGTATATTTTGTGTTGGAATGGGGCTAAAGATCAGGAGCAATAAAAGAATACTTTTTACGGTCTTCGGCCTTCCAGGCCAGGCTTCACTGTTTGAGAAGGTGATGTGTCAATCAAGAGTGACTGGTACATTGGTAGACATTTTCAGTCAGCTCTAGGAAATTCCCTTATGGATTAGAAGTTCATATTCTTTTGTCTTCTACAAAACCACTCCCCAACTACCACCCATACATAAGTGCCAGATTTATATATAAGTGAAATAAAAGTTGGAAACATACAGTCAAATAGAAAGAAATAAAATGTAAATTACAAATGTAATTTTACATTTTCTAGTAGCCATAGTTTAAAAAGGACAAAGAAATCAGTGAAGTTAATTTTAATAATACTTCAACTAGATATATCCAAAATATTATATTTCCAACACAGAATCAATATTGAAATGATTAATGAACTATTTTACATTCTTTTATTCATACTAAGTCTTCAAAACTCATTGTGTACTTGACATTTACACCACATCTCAATTTGGACTAGCCATACTTCAAGTGTTCAAAGGCCACATAGCATCTATCCTCCATATAGGACAGTGCAGATTTATAGCCTCACAATACAAAACTATCATACAAAATATAAAATGCATTACACACACTCAAAATATAATAGAAACCATAAAAAGAAATTTAGGCTCATCAGATAATTAAACAGTTCCTCAAACCTTGGCACCATATTGTATAATCTGAAAAGAATCTGTCACTAGAGTTCATTGAAGCCAGATGGATTCTAGAGAAATCTGTTGGAAAATATCTGATGCAGTATTGACAAAAAGAGAATTCTCATTTTATTTTTTTGTCTTATTCATCTTTATGAAATCCTAAAAGTTCTATGTTTCAAAAAAGAAATAGCATCAATTTAGAAATCCACTTCAGAACAATTATTTTAGTAACAACAATGTGAAGGTCCTTAGGGCCTTAACATTTTTCTTTAAATTACAGTATTAAAAATTAGAACTTCATCCTCCAAAACATCTGTAGGTTACATTTGAAATCCGTGCTTATTTTGATCCCCTAAGTGTTTCTCTTTTCCCAAATAAAAATAAAATTTTGCTTACTCAAATCTTAGTGGAAGCAATTTATAGAAAGTATGGGGGAACGTGCGATGGGAAAAAGAAAAAATAGTAGGGCCAAATGAAAGTGAATTCATAGAGAAAGATTCTCCATTCTATTTACATAGCTTTTTTAGAATCTCAATTTTTGTGTTCATAAGAAAAGAGTATAAATGTCTCCTCTGCATTTTCCCCAGTTCATAAAATTTATGATTTTATAAAGGACAAATTCAGAGAATCTAATCTGGCCTTTATTTGTATATCCAACAATATGTATATGCAGTGCACCATACCAGGTACAAAAGGATACAATAAAAAGCAAGTTAGATCTGGTCCTGATTTAATGGAGTCTGTAGCTACATACTTGGTTCTTAAATCTCCAGCCTATTTCTCATTTGTATCAATTTCAGTGATAATTACCACTCAATACTACCTTAAAATTACAAAATAAATTATTAAAAACAAATTTAGAGTTCAGCTCCCATAGTACTGATAAATGAATTTCTAGACAAGTCCAGTTTATTAAAGATTTTGACATATTTTCCCCCCCCAAAAAAGTGAATAAGGAAGTTAAGAATATAAATTAAAAATAACTATACCTTTTTTTCTGGAATAAAAATTCTATATAAACTATATCAGATGTCAAAAAATGTTTTAAAATAACTAAAGAGGAATTGTTAACATAGCCTTCCACTCTAGGCCACTCATTTGACGGTTTTCCAGTTCTAATAAATAGACATTTTCATTTGGCTGCAGGAACTGTACTTGCAGAATTAAAATAGCCCATAAACTCAAAATATCATCAATAATAATTAATCGCTTTGTCTTAAGTAGGCCAACAATCAGATAGGCATTAACAGTGGTGACTTTTGTGAAAATAAAAAACAAGCAAAATAGCACTTTAACAGCTGAATTCATCAACATTATGAAAATATGCAACTACAAATTATAAATTGAATATGTACATGCTTTTTAATATGTACATTCATATTTACATGCATTCTTTTGTTTGAATTTTTGTACTGACATTTCTTGAAGAGTATATTATAATATCAAATTCAGTGGTTATTTTTTAATCTGAAATTTTCAGCTTCTATTTGTAATTTTATACAGGATGTCTACATATATTTAAGCTACTGTCTTATTAATTTGTAAATTGTATAATATGAAATCTAATGGTTCTATTTCATCTTGCTAAATTTTTGCATATTCTGAATTTAACAATCTCATTGTAGTTAGTACAAGTTTCATCTCAGTTTTGAAATAAACAAGTGATCTTCTAATTTAAATAATTTACAAACTTCTGTTCAGGTGAATTGGGATTTGCAGAACCCTCCAAATCTTTTCATTATTCAACTTAAAAAGCTTTCAATGTCAGTTTCTAAAATTAAAGAAATACTTGTAATATTTCAATCTTGTGCTTTCTAAAAAAAAGCCTCCAATCGTTATCTTTTCTGGAAGTAAAACAAGGAAACTTAAGTCCAAATATATACATAAAAATTTCCCTTATATCATCAACTAGGTCATTTGATTCAGATTCTGTAGCCATGGTTGTTTTTATGTCTACTTCTTGAACTAAGTTAGTAAATATTTAATAACATTTGCTTCTTACAGATTATATATTTAATTCTTTTCATTTATATTTGAAAGATTTACCATTATTTTTTGACAACCCTAGCTAGAAGAATACATCTTTTTATAAACGAATTTTTCTTAGGGATCTAAAATCAGCTTTTGTTTCAGCAAAAAAAAAATCCCTAAAGTGTAGAGCATTTCCAAGTGAAGCACTCATAGTTTAGACCTGTGGAAATACTTCCAAGAGACTGCAGAACAACTGCAGTATCTAACATCCTTAATCCCAGAAAGGACTTCTTTTGTTTCCACAGGCAATCCGTCATATACTGAAACCAAATTTGTTTCGTAGAAATAAATCACTGATAAGAAAAAGTATCAGGAATCTTTCCCTGGAGTGGTAGAACTAATTCTCAACCATTTCCTATTGATGAGAATCTCAAATCCTGAATTTATAAAACATTTTGCCCAATTTCCATTGTTATTTCTGAAAAACAAAAACCTACATCTCTCCCTCAAACGTAAGACAATACTTGGTGAACCAATTAAGAGGTATGATCCATGTTCAATATATAACCTACCCTAGCCTTCAATCTACAGCACAGCCTGTCTTTAAAGATAAAGGGCAGACTCGTTAAGGTAAGAGTAAATTGCTCTTGCAAGTTATTACATGTAACAAAGAGTTCCTATCATGTGGATTGAATTCTTTTGAATGATATAAGTGGAATCATCAGGCAAAAGAAATAACAAAAGAAAACTGACAAAAAGGGATGTACTCTAAATATTTTAACGCTGCTTCTGCATTTTGGCTGATAGGCACTCTCTAAATGAAATCTATAAAAAAAAAAAGCAAATACATCAGCTCTTCTAGAGGGTCTAAATTGGATTTAAGTTAATCTCACTGTTTTTCTAGTTTCTTATTTGCAAATTTATGCTGATTTTTCATTTGTTTTATCATACTTTGTAAATAAAAGCAAACAGAAATATTCAAAATGCATAAATACTTTGAGGAAATCCTGTACTTGTCTCTTTGAGGTTAGACTGAAGAATGAGACTTAGACTGAGAATGCTAGCTCTACAAGCCAGCATTCTGATAAGCATGATAACAAGAAATTATCCTTTCTCTGTCTGAAAGAGAAAGCTGGGGGAAGGTGGAGAAATAAAGGCACAATTAATTTTAATTCTTCAAATAAGCTTCTAGAAATGGAGGGGGAAATTTATATGATGATAAATTTAGCAAAGTTATTGAGTTAAGAATACATTACATTATAAAGTTATCTTATGAATCTGTTATAAAAAGCTTTTCTTTAGTAATTACAGCTTTAAAAAAAAACTCCTGATGATTAAAAAAGTTTGTAGGGAAACACCCTAGGTGACATAGCCAAATCAACCCTCAGAACTGGTAAGACTCAGTCTTAGGTAGAGAGAGAAAGCAATTCGGAGTTTAAGGAAATAACTATAGCTACCAAAGGAGAAATAGGGCACAGATGGACTCAGGAGGAGGGGACTGCTAGGTGCACATGCACACGTGCAGATACATACCCCCTATATATACACACATACAAGTAATTCATCCCATCAACAAATGGAAAATTCAGCAGTACCATCAACTTTAACACAGTAAGTATGCTCTTTCCTAACTAACTTTATGCATGCACCAAGTCCATATAGGGAAGACAAAAGAATAAGTGTTCATATTCAGTCATTCAATTCTATGGCTAAAACATTTGTTATTTTATTTATTTACTGTCTTTTTGCCTTTTCTAGGGCCGCACCCGTGGCATATGGGGGTTCCCAGGCTAGGGGTCGAATCGGAGCTGTAGCTGCCACCCTATGCCAGAGCCACAGCAACGCGGGATCCGAGACATGTCTGCGACCTACACCACAGCTCAGGGCAACGCCGGATCGTTAACCCACTGAGCAAGGCCAGGGATCGAACCCTCAACCTCATGGTTCCTAGTCGGATTCGTTAACCACTGCGCCACGACGGGAACTCCGTATTTGCTATTTTAAAATCTCAACATTATTACATAATTTTTCCAATACATCAGTCTCGTAAGCATGCAGTTTCAGTATTACAAGTGTCCCTTTGTACCAATGTATTTTTTGATCCCATATCAGTCTACCACCTGATCATCCAAACTAGTATAATTTCCAACTTGTTCTTTTTCAATCTTTAGTACCACGAAGCATAGTTATTCGCTGCTTTCAGGAAAGCTGCCATCCTAGCCCACTATCTGGGTCATGCCATACCTTAAGCCTTACCTAACCCTAGTTTATCACTTCACTTAACTTGTGCTTTATAGTTCATTACCAGGACTCTTTACAAAGTAAAGCAGATCTTTTAACCCTACATCCCTAAATATAATTTAGGTTGAGTATGACAGATTCCTTTCCTCTCCTTCAAGGGCTCCACCCAAACTGCACAAGAAAAGCTCATTTTAGGATTACAAGAGGTATCTAGTATGATCAAAAGAGGAGACAGCATTTTCCTGTATCCAGATGCAATCGACAGAGGAACTCTCAAAATTAACTGTACCTCTTTTCTACTTCCAAAAATAATGTATCCATTGTCTTCATACCTAAAATACATTTAGCCCTCCGATGTATATAATGTATATATTTTACCTATTTGTATATTTCTTCAATGTTTTCATCCTGCCATATATCCTTTAGGTATTGACATACATCAGATTTGCCTAAAATCCTTCAGGAAGACATCACTGTATTTAGATCATCTGCACAGCTTCTACCTAGCATAGAATCATGGTACATACACCCTTACTGGATGGTATTTGATATTATAAAGATGATGAAACTGATCATTATACTTTTTTCATTATATACCACTATTCAGAGTATGAAGTTATTTCTGAAGGCTGCATGAACTCTTTGAGGACAGTAGGGCAATATAATAAATAATGACTCAAGTGTAATAATGATTGGCTGATGATTTGGCCTAGATAACACAGACTGAGTTAAAACAAAAAAAATATATATATTTTTTAAAAAAACACTGAAAGCAAGACTCAAAGGGTAATTTTCTTGTATAAGGGACAATCAGGGTAACCTTCCCCCATAAACATCACAAAAGATTCCAAATATGGCAATGCTATTCTCACCATCAACTTCCTCTAGAAGAGGAAGGAAAACTAAAGCCAGAGAAGGTAAATAATGGAATCAGAATATAAAACAAAGCAAGGACAAATTAGTATTTTAAAACTATTCTGTCAGTTGATTCAGGGAAAAGACAAAGATCAAATAGAAATTTGAATCCGTAATTTTTTTCCTGGTAGAATATTTACTTGGCTCACTTCACCATGCATACTATATGCATCAGTTCTTTTCTCTTCTTCACTAACTTAAAAAAAATCTCTTAATTGTAAAGATGTCATATCCTTAAATACTAACAAACAATGAACTATATTTACACAGTGAGATTTTTCTCTTCCAATTTTCATCATAGTTCCTACATGTACATTATTGGCATAAAATTTTCAGCTTTATTCTGGCCCATTCCCTCAACACTCCCCAAGGGGTCTCCCTCATTTTCCATTAAACTATGAAGCCATTTACAGAGCTGTAATGTCAATGGTATAAGAATCTAAGGATTATAAATGCAATCCTATATGACTAAGCAGGTCTTGTTTCCAGTACAACTAGCTGGAATAAACAAAGTATTTCTTCACTAAGAATTTTCCCACTGGCTGAAAAGTAACATTCCAAAAATTGAATTATTTTTATAAAAAAGTTGATTTGACAAAGGAATGTGATACTGATACATTCATACTACAAAAGGTTTTTTAATTTAGAAATTAGTTATAAGTATTGATGTACATCAGATTTGCTAAATCTTCAATAATCTTGGAAAAAATTTCTACTAAGTGAGCCTCATTTCAAAATAATTAATTTCTGTGTTGGAAATTTGGATTTATCTTTAAAGAGGTTAACAAGGCAAAGAAAATTCTTTTATGAGGTCCTCACTCAAAAACTTTTAACCTTTTTCTCTTTCTAGCCAAACAGAAGGTTCTGCATTTCTCAGACACACCTTATGTTTCTCATCACTTCCCACTAGCTTGTGTAATTCCCTCCACCTGAAATATCTTTAATCCTAATCTCTACCCACTCAAATCAATTACCCTTCAAGGCACCACTCAGATACTATGTTTTAAATCTTCCCTCAGCCATTAACAATCCTGGCATCCTCGATTGGTCACTCTAAAGGGACTCTTTATGTAGCACCATCTAACTCTTGGGGCTGCTTTAAAGATCCATAAGATAACATGTACTAAACCACTTACTAAATTATGAAGCACCATATAGTTGTGAAATATTGTAAGCACTCTAAAATATCTGCTGGGTGCATGAATGAAAGCATCTGCTTATATCCATGAAATAATTCCTTAATCTTCAAGCTCTATAAGGATATGCCATAAAGCTTACATTCATAATTTGCAATTTAATTATACTGAAAATTAAGGTGTGAATATACATAATAAAGTATTGTGTCCTTTGGTGAATGATAAATGGAGAGAAAATGAAAAGTCCAGAAGAGACACATACATTTTATGGTTGTATAAGTGGTTGAAAATTCACTTCTACCATCAGTTCCTAAAAACCCTACATAATGTATAATCATATTTTCTTCAGATGTGATTCATTATATAAAAATTCATTAAAAATTTAAGGGCAGCATACAATACCCTAAACTTCTTTAACACTGTTCAAAGTGTTCTATGGTTAAAAATAAAATATAATCAAAATTATTAAAATCTAGGAGACAGAATTCATAAACTCAAAACCTTTATTAATTTATGTCTTAATGAAGCAAATAATTTTAAATGTTTATGATTTCTTATGTACTTTCAATTTTACATTAATGTAAATGAGGGATATTATTATTATTAACTTCTGACATCAAGCAATACACTTTAGGTGCATGTGAATATGATTAAGGGTTAGACAGAAGGTAAATTTTCTGTAACACAATTATAGCATAAAAATAAACTGCTGGGAAAATGTGACAGGTTCTGTTTTTTGTTCATGTAAATGTGTTCTATTACAAAAAGAAAAATGCTCAGGCACAAATACATGTACAGCACTTGTGATTTTATTAGACAAGGCATAAACTCCATGAACTATTTTAAGGAAGCCCTCTCTAAAGATGCTAATTTATAATTCTGTAAGGAAAAGAAAGTGTGCATGTCTGTGTCTGTCAGAAAAATTTATTAACAGTCTGCCTCCTCATTTATGCATCACAAAACAATAAAGTCATCAGTGTTGTTTATTTCTGGTCAAAAGAAAAATATCTAATTCAGAGACCTAGAGCATTAAAAAAATATATAGACATGAAGAAAGTGCAGTTGCTTATTTAACTGGCATATGGCACTGGCACCTTGCATTTACTGGCATGGCTTCCAACCACTGAGGTAAATGTGATTGACTAGTCTCTGCTTTATTCCTTAACTGTTTTTGTTCTCTATCAGGCACTGAACCCAACAGCAAAACTGTATAACTAGTAATATTCATTGCAAGTGAGACTGCCATTTTTTGAGCACTGGAAGATGCCACATCTCAATCACCACACAATGACCCTTTGGGGTACATATTATTTTCATTTTGCAGCTGAGAACATTGAACTCACAGAATGTGAGTTCACAATACCTAGATGAAACAGTGCATGGATTTGAACCAAGGTTTCTATGATGTCAAAAATCTATGCCCTTTCTATTAGTTTATGCTACATATTTGAAGCTGGTTATCACCCCTATGATTTTACAGCTGCCTTGCCTCAATCTAAGAATCAGAAGCTCAACTGAAAAAGCAACTACTTAGTGATGTTACTGTTTCACAAAATTTTATGATACACCCCCACCTAACAGCGACACTTTCATGAAATTCCCATTCAATATTGCACAAGCTAAACATGAGAAAGTTGCCTTCTAAACAATTAAGTAAGAGTTCTGCAATCCCACCTTCCTGATAAACAGATATTTCTGCATCTTTTTGCTACTATTATACTGAGAAACGCAATTTGAAGGGACCCAAGTTTCTGTTAAGTAATGGAAAGTTCATTATTAATAATAGATGAGTATACTCCCCTGCCTCTCCTCCAAGTGGCCTTTTATTTTTTAAATTATCACATAAACATTTACAACAAGAAACATTATATATATTCCAATTACGGCACTGAAGATACTAAAACCAGAGAATAAATGACTTAAATCCACTATGAGTGGATTTGTCTGAGCCTACCACCCTACCCAATCAATCTCTCCAGAATATAAACTGACCACTCATTTTTTTCAAATAAGTACAAAGTCACATTTATCTTCATCCCTCTGTGGAATCTCATTTCAGGTATAAAAAGGGAGTTCTTTGTATATACAATCTTGTTAAACTCCTAAATCTATGTCCTTCAATCTCCCGCAGTGTGCTTGACTTTTACCTATTTCCCAGTTGTGACTCTCATTTTGGTCCACCAATTTCTCAATAAAGGCCAGCACACTTTTGTTTGACTGCAAAACAGGGATATAAGCATAAAAGGATTGAAAATATTTATTCTAAAAGGAATAAAACTAATGAGCACATTTTCATTTTTCCCCTCAGAAACCTGGCAGTTTGTAGCAGCAGTGTTATCTTCTTATATATACAAAATATTTTGATCGTTTCTCAGTGTATCAGGTGAATAACTCTCTCAGACATCCTCTGACTAACAATTTCCTTCTAGTTAGAGAAAATACTGCAATTTCCCTCTTGCTGAAAATTCTGGACTTTAGCCAATGTACAGTAGGAACCACACATTTTCTCTAGATGAAATTTTGTGTTGAGTACAAATCATTCTAGTGACATTTTAGTTTTTATAAATTTGAAGGAAACTAACATATTTTTAATTTGAGGGAAATATTCTTAAATTCTTTATATGATGCAGAAAATTGAATGTCTTCCAAGAACGGAGGGGAAAGGAGAGAGTGAATGAGGAATAATGTTAAGATAAAACTGAAACAGGCCAAACTCAAAAGTAAAGTCATCTCCTGGACTAAAATTAAAAATGCATGATAGCCTGTTGTCTAAAATTAAGATGTTATATAAATAGAATAAAAATATAGGGGGAAATCATAATTTCCTTTTTCTTAACAAAAAAAATCAAAGCAAAAGATAATTTAGAATTGAGGAAAAATGAAGCTAAATGTTTCTAGTTTCCTTCTAATAGGGCTCTGTTCTTCACTGACTGATGCATACCACAGAACACAATGAGAAAACTACAGGACCCTAACAAAGCACTTCTAAACATGTTCTCCATAAGCAGGCCTTGAACTGACATGAAAGAAAGAGAGAGAGGAAGGAAGGAAGGATGAAGGAAAAGGAGTGGCTCATGTGGCTCATTGGGTTACGAATGCAGCGTTGTTGCTGCAGCAGCTCAGGTCACTGATGTGGCATGGGTTCAATCCCTGGCCCAGGAACTTCCACATTCTGTGGGCACAGCAAAATAAAAATAAAAAGAAGAAGATTAAAAAGAAAGAAAAAAAAAGAAAGATTTTCTTTTTTAGCTATGATGATCTCTCTGCTTTAAGTCTGACTTTTTCCCCATCAAAGCTGGTCTATTTAATAAGACATACATTCACCACGCATTGGCAATAAATCTAAACCACAAGGAGAAAAATCACCTTCTTATAGACTAATACCTTGATAGACTTAGAAAAGCCATATAGCTCATGAAACCATTCTCATGTCCTAGGTACAACTTTGACAATAAACTGTTTGATTTATGTGGATGCACCCACTCAGCAAGTGTGGCAGAAAAACAAGCTGGAATGTCAATTAAAGATTCCTAGACACAGGACACTACAAGGACCTTGTGTAAGCAGGATAGCAAAGGTGTTCTTCAGGGAAAATAGGGTAAATTAGGATACTTCTTTGGAAAAGGAAAAGGAAAAGGAAAAGGTAATAAAAATAAATACAATCAGTATCAGCATCCCAGTTCCAAACACATTTGGTTTGGAATTTGAGGCAACAAATTTCAAACTGACATTAGGAATTGATCTAATATCAAGTGAATGATATCTGGGTAATGGCAAAAACACATCAAGCAAAAAAACGACAACAAGAAAAGAAAAGAAAAACCCAAAATTTAACTGTTGAAAAAGTGTCACTAGAAGATTATTTTTCAAATTCCCAAACACATAAGGATGAAACTCATTTACTTCCCCATATTTACGTGGAGGCTTGTGTAATTCCCCCTGTAGAAGACTATTAAGAAAGCAAGTAGTCAGTTCCAACTAGAAACAGCTGTTATTTTCCAATTAAAATTCACAAGACCAAAATATTAACTTATTAGGCAACAATGTTTAATTTAGGCAACCAAAGCAACATTTTCGAGCAAAACATTATTTTAAAAGGAAGCCATCATGATTATTTGGCATGAGTAATTGAATATGACAAAACTGTTTATTGTTTGCTGTTGATATGTAAACAACTTCACCCCTTATTGAGAAATAGCTACTTAATATGAATCCAAGTGTAAAGGATTGTTCCTTAGTGAAAACTGAACATCATTGGCAGCTTCCCAAATATTTCACTTAGTAAAATATTGCTGTTTTAGACAGTGGAAAGATTATCTTTTGCTATCAAAGAAGAAGTTAATAAAGTGATGATAACAAAGTGATGTATCTGTCAAAGTTTATAGATAAGGATGTCAAGCTATAGGTTATCAGCCTGTAGCACTGACACTGCTCATGCATCATAGCTCCCAACATAACTCTGTCAGCATTGTTTTATTTCAGTCAGAGGTTGAGTAATGACCATGTACTAAGAATGCCTTTGGGGAATGGCTTTTTCATACATACTGTTCACCTGTTTACTTCAGAACAAGTTTTCAGTTGCTTTTGTATAGGTTTTTGTTTGGACAGAAGGCATTTATCAATTGGAAACAAGCTTTAGAGATGGGATTAAGATGGTGGAATAGAAGAACTGGAGCTCAACTTCTCTCACAAAAACTACAAAATTACAATCAAATGCTGATCAACCTTCAACCAAATGGACTGGAAACTTACAAAAAGATGTCCTACTCCAGAAGACAAAGAGGAGGCAACATAAAGAGGGAGGAGAGGCAATTATGTGATATAAGCAACCCCATACCTCCCATGTGGGAAGCCCCAGAGATTGGAAAGTAACTGTATCACAAAGACTCACCTACAGGAGTGAGAGTTCTGAGCCCCACATCAAGTCCCCATGCCTGGGGATCTGGCACTGGGAGAAAGAGGCCCCAGAGCATCTGCCATTGAAGGCCAGCGGTGTTTGTGCGCAGGAGCTCCATGGGACTGGGGAAAACGAAGACCCCATTCTTTTTTCTTTTCTTTTCTTTTCTTTTTTGTCTTTTTGCCATTTTCTTGGGCTGCTACCATGGCATATGGAGGTTCCCAGGCTAGGGGTCAAATTGGAGCTATAGCCACTGGCCTACACCAGAGCCACAGCAATGCAGGATCGAAGCCATGTCTGTGACCTACACCACAGTTCATAGCAACGTGGGATCCTTAACCCACTGAGCAAGGCCAAGAATCGAGCCAGCAATCTCATGGTTCCTAGTTGGATTTGTTAACCACTGAGCCATGACAGGAACTCCTGGAGACCCCATTCTTGAAAGGCACACACAGACGTTCAAGTGCACTGGGTCCCAAGGCAAAGCAAAGGCTCCATAGGAATCTGAGTTGGACCTGACTGCAATTCTTGGAGTACCTCCTGGGAAAAGAGGGGGTGATGGTGGCTTGTTGTGGGGGAAGGACATTGAAAGCAAAGCTTTTGGGAATATTCAGCAGTGTGCCTTTCTCTGGAGGTGCAATTTTGGGAAAATCTGGCCCCACCCATCAGCATTGAGAAGCCCCAGGCCAAACAATAATCCAGGTGGGATCATAGCCCTACCCATCAGTAAAAGGCTGCCTAAAGACACCCCAGGCACACAGCTGCTTCTAATCTCACCCAGAGACAAAGCCCTACCCACCAGAGGGATAGGAATCAGCCTCACCTACCAGTGGGCAGGCACTAGCCCCTCACATCAGGAAGCCTACAGCAACCCCCATGCTAATTCCAGCCACAAGAGGGGCAGAAACCAGAAGTAAGAGAGGCTACAACTCTACTGTCTGGAAAAAGGTCACCACACCAAAAACCTATAAAAATGAAAAGGCAGAGAACTATAATTCAGTTAAGGGAGAAAGAAAAACCCCCAGCAAAACAGCTAAGTGATCAGGAGATTCTCAGTCTCCAGGAAAAAGACTTTAGACTGTTGATGCTGAAGATGATGCAAGACATTGGAAGTAAACTGGAGGCAAAGATGGCTAACTTACAGGAAACACTGAGCAAAGAGATACAAGATACAAAACTTAAGCATGAAGAGATACAAAATATAATAACTGAAATAAAAAATTCATTAGAAGCAAGCAACTACAGAATACAGGAGTCAGAAGAATGAATAAGCAAGGTGAAGGACAGACTAGGGGAAATCAATGATGCAGAACAGAAAAGAGAAAAAAGATTGAAAACAAATGAAGAGAGTCTCAGAGAACTCTGGGACCATGTTAAATGCACCAACATCCATATTATGGGGGTGCCAGAAGGAGAAGAGAGAGAGAAAGGGACAAAAAATATTTGAAGAGATAATAGCCAAAAACTTACCTAACATGGGAAAGGAATCACTCACTCAAATCCAGGAAGCACAACGAGTACCATATAAAATAAACCCAAGGAGGAATACACCGAGACACATACTAATCAACCTGACCAAAATTAAAGATAAAGTACTGAAAGCAGCAACGGAATAGAAACAAATAACATACAAGAGAATCCCCATAAGGTTATCAGCAGATTTTTTTCAGCAGAAACTCTGCAGGCCAGAAGGGAGTGGTATGATATACTTAACATGATGAAAGGAGAAAAACCTCCAACCAAGATTACTTTACCCAGCAAGGCTCTCATTCAGATTTGAAGGAGAAATCAAAAGTTTTACAGATAAGCAAAAGCTAAGAGAATTCAGCAACACTAAACAAGCTTTATAACAAATACTATAGGAACATCTCTAGGCAGAAAAGAAAAGCTCACAACCAGAAAATACAAAAGACAAAATACTACAAAAGACAAGGTTCAACAGTAAAGGCATATATACAGTAAAGATATGAAATCATCCACACACAATTATGCTCCCAAAATCAGACACTGTGAGAAGAGGAGGGTACAAATGCAGGACAATGGAGATGCACTTGCAATTAAGAGACCAACAACATAAAACAATCTCATGTATGTATAAACTCATTTATCAAAACTTCAGAATAACTGCAAACCAAAAATTAACAATTGATACGTGAACAAATAAGAAAAATCAACTCAAATACAATACTAAAGATAGTCCTCAAACCAAAAAAGGAGAGAACAAGAGAAGAAAGGAAGAAAAAAGAGCAACAAAACCAAATCCAAAACAGTTAATGAAATGGCAATAAGGACATACATATAAATAATTACCTTAAATGTTAATGGACTAAATGCCCTAACTAAAAGACACAGACTGGCTGGATGGATACAAAAGCAAGACCCAAATATATGCTGTCTTCAAGAGATCCACTTCATTTCTAGGGACACATACAAATTGAAAGTGAGAGGATGGAAGAAAATATTCCATGCCATCAGGAATCAAAAGAAGCTGGAGCAGCAATACTCATATCAGACAAAATAGACTTTAAATGAAGAATATTTGAAGAGACAAGGAACGTCACTACCTAATGATCAAAGGATCAATCCAAGAAGAAGATAGGACAACTTAAATATCTATGCACCCAACAAAGGATCTCCACAATATGTTAGGCAACTGCTAACAACCTTAAAAGGAGAAATCAACAGTAACGCAATAATAGTGTGGGACTTTAACACCCCACTTACAGCAATGGACAGATCAACCAGACAGAAAATCAACACGGAAACACAGGCCCTGAATGAAGCATTAGACCAGATGGACTTAATGGACATTTACAGGACATTCCATCCAAAAGCACCAGAATACATACTCTTCTCAAGGGCACAAGGAACATTCTCTAGAATTGATCACATCCTGGGCCACAAATCAAACCTCAGTAACTTTAAGAAAATTGAAATCATATTAAGCATCTTTTCCAACCACAATGCTATATGACTAAAAATCAACAAGAAAAAAACTGCAAAAAGACACAAACACATGGCGACTAAACAACATGCTACTAAACAAAAATGGATCACTGAAGAAATCAAAGAGGAAATTAAAAAATATCTAGAAGTAAATGCCAACAAAGATACGACACTCCAAAACCTATGGGATATGCCAGAAGCATTTCTGAGAGGAAATTTTATAGCAATACAAGCCTACCTCAGGAAACAAGAAAAAGCTCAAATAAACAAGCTAACTTTACATCTAAAGCAGCTCAAGAGAGAAGAACAGACAAGACCTAAAGTTAGTAGAAGGAAAGAAATCATAAAGATCAGAGCAAAAGTCAATGAAATAGAAGCAAAGAAAACCATAGAAAATATCAATGAAACGAAAAGCTGGTTCTTTGAGAAGATCAACAAATTTGATAAACCCCTAGCCAGACTTATCAAGCAAAAAAGAGAGAGGACTCAAATCAATAAAATTAGAAATAAAAAAGGAGAAGTAACAACGGACATCACAGAAATACAAAGAGACTACTATATGCAACTATATGCCAATAAAATGGAAAACCTAGAAGAAATGGACAAATTCTTAGAAAACTACAATCTTCGAAGACTAAACCAAGATGAAAGATAAAAGATGAATGTACCAATTACAAGAACTGAAATTGAAACTGTGATTAAAAAACATCCAACAAACAAAAGGCCAGGACTAGATGGCTTCACAGGCAAATTCTATCAAACATTTAGAGAAGAGCTAACACCTCTCCTTCTGAAACTATTCCAAAACATGGCAGAGGAAGGGATACTCCCAAACTCATTCTATGAGGCTACCATCCCCCTGATACCAAAACCAGACAAAGATACCACACAAAAAAAAGAAAACTACAGGGCAATTTCACTGATGAACATCGATGCAAAAATCCTCAACAAAATACTAGCAAACCGCATCCAACAATACATTAAAAGGATTGGACATCATGATCAAGTGGGATTTATCCCAGGGATGCAAGGGTTCTTCAATATCCGCAAATCCATCAGTGGGATACACCACATTAACAAACTGAAGAATAAAAACCATATGATCCTCTCAATAGATGCAGAAAATGCCTTTGACAACATCCAACACCCATTTCTGATAAAAACCCTTCAGAAAGTGGGCATAGAGGGAACCTACCTCAACATAATAAAGGCCACATATGACAAACCCACAGTGAACATCATTCTCAATGGTGAAAAGCTGAAAGAATTCCTGCTGAGATCAGGAACAAGACACGGATGTCCACTCTCCCCACTACTCTTCAACATAGTTCTGGAAGTCCTAGCCACAGCAATCAGAGAAGTAAAAGAAATAAAAGGAATCCAAATTGGAAAGGAAGAAGGAAAACTATCACTATTTGCAGATGACATGATACTATACTTAGACAATCCTAAAGACTCTACCAGAAAAATGTTAGAGTTCATCAATGAGTTTGGCAAAGTCGCAGGATGCAAAATTAATACACAGAAATTGATGGCATTTCTATACACTAACAATGAAAGATCAGAAAGAGAAATTAGGGAAGCAATCCCATTTATCATCACATCAAAAAGAATAAAATCCTTAGGAATAAACCTACCTAAAGAGGCAAAAAACCTGTACTCTGAAAACTATAAGATGCTCATGAAAGAAATCAAAAGATGACACAAACAGAGGGAAAGATATACCATGCTCTTGGATTGGAAGAATCAGTTTTATCAAAATGACTATATTACCTAAGGCAATCTATAGATTCAATGCAATCGCTATCAAATTACAAAGGACATTTTTCACAGAACTCGAACAAAATACTTTAAAGTTTGTTTGGAAGCACAAAAGACCCAGAATAGCCAAAGACATCCTGAGAAAGAAAAATGGAGCTGGAGGAATCAGGCTCCCGGACTCCACACTATACTACAAAGCAACAGTCATCAAAACCATATGGTACTGGCACAAAGACAAAAATATGGATCAGTGGAACAGGATAGGAACCCCAGAAATCAACCCACGCACCCACAGTCAACTAATCTATGACAAAGGAGGCAATAATATACAATGGAGAGAAGACAGCCTATTCAATAAGTGGTGCTAGGGAAACTGGACAGCCACATGTAAAAGAATGAAATTAGAACACTTCCTAACACCATACATAAAAAAAACTCAAAATGGATTAAAGACCTAGAAATAAGATCAGATACTCTCAGATATAAACCACAGGAGTATCTTCTCAGAGCCACCTCCTAGAGTAATGACAATAAAAACAAAAATAAACAAATGGGATTTAATTAAACTTAAAAGTTTCTGCACAGCAAAGGAAACCCTAAACAAAATGAAAAGACAACCAACAGAATGGGAGAAAATACTTGCAAATGAATTGATAGACAAGGGATTAATCTCCAAAATTTATAAACACCTCCTACAGGTCAATACCAAAAAAAACAAACAACCCCATCAGAAAATGGGCAGAGGATCTAAAGAGACAATTCTCCAAAAAACACATGAAAATATGCTCAATATCACTAATTATTAGAAAAATGTAAATCAAAACCACTATGATGTACCACCTCACACCAGCCAGAATGCCATCATCAAAAAGTCTACAAACAGTAAGTGCTGGAGATGGTGTGGAGAAAAAGGAATCCTATTACACTGTTGATAGGAATGTAAATTGGTCCAACCACAGTGGAAGACAGTATGGAGATTACTCAGAAAACTAAAAATAGAAGTATCACGTGATCCAGCAATCCTGGGCATCTATCCAGAGAAAACCATGATTCGAAAAGACACATGGGAGTTCCTGTCATGGCACAGTGGTTAACAAATCTGGCTAGAAACCATGAGGTTGCAGGTTCGATCCCTGGCCTTGCTCAGTGGGTTAAGGATCTGGCATTGCTGTGGGCTGTGGTATATGTTGCAGATGCGGCTCAGATCCCTTGTTGCTGTGGCTCTGGTGTAGGCTGGTGGCTGCAGCTCCGATTGGACCCCTAGCCTGGGAATCCCCATATGCCATGGGAGCAGCCCTAGAAAAAGGCTAAAAGCAAAAAAAAAAGAAAAAAGAAAAAAAAGAAAAGACACATACACTCTAATGTTCATTGCAGCACTATTTTCAATAGCCAAGACATGGAAACAACCTAAATGCCCATCAACAGAGGAGTGGATAAAGAAGTGGTACATATACACAATGGAATATTACTCAGCCATTAAAAGGAATCAAATAATGGCATTTGCAGCAACATGAATGGACCTAGAAATTATCACACTAAACGAAGTCTGTCAGACAATGAGACTCCAACAACAAATGCTATCACTTACATGTGGAATCTGAAAAGAGGACACAATGAACTTCTTTGCAGAACAGATACTGAATCACAGACTTTGAGAAACTTACGGTCTCCAAATGAGACAGGTTGGGGGTTGAGGGGATGCACGGAGGGTTTGGGATGGAAATGCTGTAAATTCTGGCTGTGATTTTTGTACACCTATAAATGTAATAAAATTCATTATGTAATTTTAAAAAAAAGAAACAAGCTTTAGTTCAACTATGTGAAAAATATGTTAGTTTGGGTTTTTTTTTTTTTTTTTTTTGTCTTTTTAGGGCTGCACCCATGGTATATGGAAGTTCCCAGGCTAGGAGTTAAATCAGAGCTGTAGCTGCTGGCCTACACCACAGGCACAGCAATGCAGGATCCAAGCCACGTCTGCAACCTACACCACAAATCATGGCAACACCAGATCCTTAACCTACTGAGCAAGGCCGGGAATCAAACCTGCGTTCTCACGGATGCTAGTCTGATTCGTTTTCGCTGAGCCATGACAGGAACTCCCTGAAAAACATGTTTTACTCCCTTTTCTATATTTGCTATATTAGTCGTCATATATCAATATGAATGGCCACTTTGCCCAGTTACCACTCCAAGTGCTTCAGCCATCAACTGTTGCTTAAATATGATTAGTTTTTTTTTTTTTTTTTAACAATTGCCGCACGTACCATATCTCTGTAACCCAAGTAGGATGATAGGATATGCAATGGTCTGGAAAAGTAACTGAAAATGATTTGTCCTTATATGAGTAACTTGACAAACCATCAGCCAAAACAGTGGTGGTTCGTTCTCTGTATTCAATAGACAACTTAGCTAAATATTCCTCTCCCTTTACTAATCTCAAAAATTAAACTACTCCCCTGGATGGACAAAAGAAAGTAGGCTTTTAGAGGCTACTTAATTTAATATCATATTCTACTCTAGTTCATCCATTTCTTTCTTTCTTTTTTTTTTTTTTAGGGCCACAGATGTGGCATAAGGAAGTTCCCAGGGTAGGGGTCGAATTAGAGCTGCAGTTGCTGGCCTATGCCACAACCACAGCAATGCAGGATCTGAGTCACATCTGCACCAACACCATAACTCATGGTGATGCCAGATCCTTAACCCACTGAGCAAGGCCAGGGATCCACCTGCATCCTCAGGATACTAGTCAGGTTTGCTGAGCCACAACAGGAATTTTCGAAGTTCAATCATTTCTTTTAGTCAATTCATATTTATTTTATGATTCATTTATTCATTTTCTTTATTTACTTAGTATCTATTAATGATCACATTTTTAGATCTAGGTCATCAAAATTAGTGTCTTAACACCTGTCTTCTAGAAGTTTACAGAGTAATTAGGGAAATAAAACATATGGTATATGTGACTAATGGCAGTTCAAGTGATGCCTTGTACCCAAATCCTAACAAGAATAGCTAGGAAGTGAACATCCTGGGAGAGCTTCTCTCAGGTATTTTCTTCCTACTTCACTTCAGTTCAACTCCTTCTCATCTCATTGATGCTCACACAAATGTAGCTGGTTTCCTTGTGAGGTTAAACTAACTTCTAATTGAAGCAAGCCTAGCAAAATGATCTAATATGCTATTTTTGGTGTAAAAGACATTTATATAAGCATGTTACTTTTAGAGAATTAGTGGTGTTACCTACTTTATCTGTGTATGAGGTTTTTCTTAATTTTAAGGTAAGGAGAGGAATCCTCTCATATACACAGCACTTGAATCAGCACTAGCATGACACTTAAAACACTTATAAATAACGTTTCCCATAACTTCTCATTCTCTTCCAGCAATCTGAACCCAACATTCACAATACCCTGAGCTACTTGTAGAGAGAAGGTCACATTCATCTTTTTTGGCCATTCCCACAGCATGCAGAAGTTCCCAGGCCAGGGATTGAAACCGTAACAAAGCAGTGACCTGAGCCAGAGCACTGACTATGCTTAATCCTTAACCACCGCACCACTAGGGGACCCCTATCTTTGTATCCCTTATATTCAACCTTGCCTCTGACATATAGCAGATGCTTATTAAATATTTGATACAGATTGCCAAGTCTGGTCATAGTGTATTCAAATGTTGTTATAGGCTAGACTTTACAGTTTCTAAAGGATGCAATTGAAAATCCATCACTATTTAATTGTATATAGTCCCAACAGTATCATCTTGTTTTGAAAATGGAGCACTGTGACATTGAATAGAACTCCAGTTGTGCAGTGTAGTGAAAGAGGTATTGGGCTTTCAGTCAAATGACATGTGTTTAAGTCCCAAATTTGCCAGTTAGTGATTATAGAAACCACAGTGTTTATTTCCTTACCTGGAAAAAGGAGAAAAATAATTATTATTGCCTTCTTCATATGAAAGGCCTGAGAAACAAATGGGTTGAGAGTAGAAGAAAGCTTTGTAAAATAGAAAATGCAAGTCGAAGAAGAAGTATCATTTTCAATTGCTCAAACTTTCCTTCTGAAGAACTGTTTAAATCTGAAAAATCATCCATCCTTGAAATTGAATATTTTGCCTATCCATTTCCTATGTAATACTCATGCCCTTAAACCTTTGAGCCTCGAGGCCTGAGAAAAAAAATTGCCACAACTGACTTATCAAAATTTATCTCTTATAAATCATACCAATATTTTCTTAGGTCAGTCTCCCAATGCAACAGAAATAAAAGCAAAAATAAATGGGATCTAATCAAACTTAAAAGCATTTGCACAGCAAAAGAAACGATACACAAAATAAAGAGAACCTATGGATTGGGAAAAATATTTGCAAATGATGTGATTGACAAGGGCTTATTTTCCAAAATATACAAACAGCTCATACAACTCAACAACAACAACAAAAACCCACAAATAACCCAATCAAAAAATCAACAGAAGACCTAAATATACACTCCTCCAAAAAAGACATACAGATGGCCAACAGGTACATAAAAAGGTGGCTAGTTATTAGAGAAATGCAAATCAAAACTGCAATGAGGTACCACATCACACAGATCAGAATGCCCATTATTAAAAAGTCTACAAGTATCAGAATTTCCACTGTGGCACAGTGGGTTAAGAATCCATGTGCTATGGCTCAGGTCACTGCAGAGGTGCGTATTTGATCCCTGGCCCAGCACAGTGGGTTAAAGGATCCAGAGTTTTGGTATCTGTGGCATAGTTTGCAACTGCAGCTTGGATTCAATCTCTACACCAGGAATTCCCTTCTGCCGCAGGTGTGGCCATTTAAAAAAAGTACAAATAATCAAATGCTGGAGAGAGAGCAGAGGAAAGGAAACCCTCTCACACTGTGGGAATGTAAATAGGTATAGCAACCATGGAAAACAGAATGAAAGTTCATTAAAAAAATTAAAAATAGAGTTGCCATATGATCCAGCAATCTCACTCCTGTGGTGTATATTTGGAGAAAACTCTAATTCAAAAATATACATTCACACCAATGGTCATAGTAGTACTGTTTAAATAGGCAAGACATGGAGGCAACCTAAATATCAATTGACGGATGAATGGATAAAGAAGACTTTATTTTATTCTCACACACACATAATGGAATACTACTCAGTCATAAAAACAAATTAAATAATGCCATTTGCAGCTTCATGGATGGACCTAGAGATTATCATAACAAGTGAAGTGTGAAGTGTCAGAAAGAGATAAGTACCATATGATGTCTTTTATATGTGGAATCTAAAATGTGGCACAAATGAACCTATCTACAAAATTGAAACAGACTCACAGACATATAGAATAGATTTGTGGTTGCTAAGGGGAAGGCAGCGTGGGGGAGGGAAGGATTGGGAATTTGCGGTTAGCAGATGCAAACTATTATATATAGAATGGATAAACAAGGTCCTACTGTACAGCACAGGGAACTATATTCAATATTGTGAAATAAACCATAATGGAAAAGATTATAAAAAAGAATATATATATATATTCTCTGCCATGCAAAATAAATTAACACAACATTGTAAATCAACTATATGTTAATAAAAAATTTTTAAAAATTTTGTTTTCCTTTTGTTTCCCTTTCTTTCTCTGCATCTTTGAATATAGTGTACCTCCACTTAGAAGCTCTTCCCAGGTCACCTTGTTGTACAGTAGAAAATTGACAGATCACTGTAAACCAGCTATAATGGAAAAAATAAAAATCATTTAAAAAAATAAATTAAATAAATAATCATGATATATTAAAAAAAGAAACTCTTCTCCAACCATTAACAACTGAATACAATTCAATATTCAACAAAAGTTCAATGTCATTCCCTCATCTATGGAGTCACAAAGTATTCTAGGCCACAGTGATCTCTCCCTCCTCAAAAGTTTTGTCTGTACTAATCATGTCAGTTTTATAATCACAGACATTGGATTGAAATTTAAAGAGAAAAGCCACCCTTTGTAGACAGGATACTGAAGGATAGGTACTTTAAATGCACTGTACATTCTCACAACAAAGCAATAAGATAGAAAATATTTTATTACACTTTTTTTTATAAATAAGAACATTAAGACTTAGCAAGATTATATAACTGGCAAAAGGTCACAAAGCAACTGGTAGAGCTGGGGATATAAATCCAGGTCTATCATGCTCATTCAGTTTTGCTATGTTGTTTTTCCCCCAGTAGATTTCCTAACTTCCTAGCTTTGCTCCCTGCACCTAGCACAATGTGATCATTTATAAATACTGTTGATAAATATATGAATGCACTATTTTAGTTGATTATCACATTATTAAACTAAAACGTTTCAGGCTAAATCATGTTAGTTTACATTTCTGTGTTCAAGTAGCTTTACATGGTCAGAAAAAAAGAAAAAATAATTAATCCAGGCTGACACTAATTCTAAAGTTTCTGTTTCATGAGTTCATTCATATGCATTTTCTCCTTCTCCATTTTCCTTTTAGGTCTTTAAAATTCCTCAGATAGGAATTTTTCACTAAAAAAAATTTTTAGTAAGTAATTGTAATTTTTTAAAATTTGGATCTAAAACTATTTTTAGACCATTAACCTGACAGACATGCTGTTGTCTGCATAAACTTTGAAAATAAAGATGTAGATCTGTTTCTGATGTAAGAACATGAGTGAAAATATGGAATATATTTTTCTTAACATTCAACTCACAGTTTATTATAGGGATCAGTCATTCTCTCATATATTCTGGACATAGTTAGCATTTCTGAATGCTAACTATGCTAAATTATGTCTATTCCTTAAATGTTATTTTTAGTAATGAGTCCTATGAGCATCTTTCCTTCCTATTATTTCCCTTGCTATAAACACTCAGTGTGTTCTTTGGGTAAAGTATTTTCCTATTTAAGAAGAAGGAATAAACCTTAGATATAACACATCTTACTACTTGAACTTGTTTCAGACTCGTATTGTCACGAGTAACAGAAAACATTTTTACATTTATTTTTAACTGCTTGAACAATGCATGGCAAAACTACTCTTTTTTTTTTTTTAAATGACCATAACTTGTGCTATCCTCATAGGTTGTTAAAATAGCGTTAAGTATAATATTTTTGCCTATTTTCATTATATCATTTAGTGTATTGGATGAAAGAATTTCTTTCGTAGGGTTCTCTGTATGCTTATATGACTTCATTTTGTCATAATGGAATTCTATTTCTCATTTTTGCAATCTATGCTACTATTACTTTATTTAAAGCAACTTTGTTCTCTGAATAATAAACCAAGAATAATTATGATTCACCATTTTAAAAAGGTAACTATTTGTGAAGTTTTGTTTCCTATACAAAGAACTTTCTGAACATTGACCTTGGAGAGCTGTGCATTTCTACACTCTTATTCAATCTTACTTATAGGCTTGCAGTCTAGTTGAGTGTATAAGACCTACATAGACCACACTTAAAGGCATGGTTAAAATATATGAGCCTACTCAAGTGCTGGCTGCTTAGTTTTACCACACTCCTCATACTAATGGGGCTGAGGTGAAGTAGGTGTCTTCCTTACTCCTCTTTATTGTTTCCAAATCATTTTCAGTCTTTCTATAAAACATTCAGCTTTGATCTCATCTTATCAAAAAAAATTCTAAAATAGTCCTTTTTAGAGTCACCTAATGATCACAGGTTATTCTTTCTAATCTCTTGAAGATTTTAGACACCTGGACCATTCTCTGATTCTGTAGACATTCTTGTTATAATCTTTGGTTAATTAAAATAGCCTGGACAAGACCCTTCCACAGAATAATTCCATTAAAATTTAAGTAACAGCTTTTTTTCAAAACTCTCCAAAGGCTTCTCATTTCCTTAAAAGTAAAAGCAACACTGTATGTGTTCTGGTCCCTTGTCACCTCTTTCGTCTAATTTCTTACCACTGGCTCCCTCATTCACTGTGCTCTAGCCACACTGTCCTTGCTGTTCTTTGAAGAAATCGGTCAAAGCTCCTGCCTGAGAACCTTTGTGCTTATCGTTCCCTGTGCCTGGAGGGATCTTCCCTTAAACATCCACAAGGCTGGTTCTCTCACATCCTTCAGGTCTCCTCTCAAAAGTTACCTCAGTGAGGGGTTCCCTAGTCACCTCATCCAAAATTTCAATTCATCCCTTCCTCAAGTATCAAAGTCCCCTTTCCACCTTTATTTTTCCTTTCAGCACTTATTACTATATACGTACATTTTGCTAGTTTATCTTGTTTGTTGTCTGTCTTTACCTACTAGAACACAAGTTCCTTTGTGGGGACATTTTTTTTCTGTCTGCTTTGTTCATGATTATGTGTCAAGCTCCTAAAACAGTATTTGGTACATATAGGCACTCAATAAACATTTTCAATAAACTGAAAGAAAAATAAATGTGAGTGATGCACAACAAAGAATGTAAGAAGAGACATTTCCGTCAGGGCGCAGTGGTTAACGAATATGACTAGGAACCATGAGGTTGCGGGTTCAATCCCTGGCCTCGCTCGGTGGGTTAAGGATCCAGCGTTGCCATGAGCTGTGGTGCAGGTCGCAGACAGGGCTCGGATCCCACATTGCTATGTCTGTGGCGTAGGCTGGTGGCTACAGCTCTGATTCAACCCTTAGCCTGGGAACCTCCGTATGCCGCAGGTACAGCCCTAGAAAAGACAAAAAGACAAAAATAAATAAATTAATTAATTAATTAAATAAAATAAAAGTACAGAGAGCTTAAAAAAAAAAGAATGTAAGAAGAGTTCTGAGGAGGGAGAGTATTTTTTGTTGTTCCTGTCCCTTCAAGAAGAATACGGAGGAAGTGATATAATCTAGGCCTTAAAAAAATGGGAGGGGCAGAGAATAAAAGTAATTACAATAGAAGGCACTTTTCCCTTTGTAATTCAAGAAGCTGAACTTAACTATGTTTAAATATCACTCAAGTTGCTTAAACAAAAGGTTCAATGATGGGATATTTTCTGGTCTGTAATATGTTTATACGTGTATGAAATTATATTTATGTCTAGCCCTTATCTCTTGCCTATTCTGAGGAAGTCAACCAAATATTGATAGATACTTATGGAATACTGCCTCATTTGTTTATCTCTTTCAGTTATCTTTTAAACAGCTAAAGGTCCCTGCTTGTTGATGCAAATTCATGAATGGTACAATAAATACTGATATTTTCTCTATTTATGCAACAGCCTGGTAGCTCCATCCTTTCTCTTCTTTTAAGCAACTTCTGAAAAATGTACATTTGCCTAATGGCTAATCACTTCAAAGAAATTCTCTGAAATGTCAAATCAACTTGATTAATTATGTACACCTTAACTAAGGCTACTGAACACTTAGGTTCTGTTTTTATAAGATTATAATAAAATTGCTTAGAAGGAAGTACTGTAACATATTAAAAATTATGTTTTCCAAAGGTGCTTAACCTAGTCCTTTGATGATATATGTTAGAGCTGATCATTATAAATCAGAGTATACTGCCCTGTTTACATACGTAAACCAAAGGCAAAGTATGTGCCTAAGATGTCCCCTTGAAGTTCCAATTGAATTAAATGGCAGCTGAACTCACATCTATAGTAAACGAAGGTTAATCCAACTAGGAATCATGCCCACGTATAATAAATAAATTACAAATATAAAACACTTCCCTAAGCATCACTGAATCAAAATAAACTCTGTGCAAAAGACACAAAAGAATGTCTTATACTGAAGTTCTTAAGTTATATAATGTAACTACAAAACTTTCCAGACATCCCTGGGCTGTATTTTCTGAACTTAGTTCTGAACACTTACTTCATGATGTTTTATATCTTAAATCTCAAGAGAAACCACAAGGAATGCACATTCTCAGAAATTCACAAATATTGGTTGTTTAACTTTTTAAAAAGTCCATCATCTTTTATGAGATCTTTGAATAAATCTGTTTCCTCAAAGGTTTGGCATTAAAAACAAAAATATATTTTCATAGCTTATAAACAAAAGACCTTTCACTGTTACATATTAACCTGAAAATACCTAATTTTTCAAAAAAATATTCTTTAATGATGTACGCTTTCTAATAATAATGAAACTTGACTAGCATCGATTAAATACATTTAAAATTATTCTGGAGTTCCTGTCATAGCTCAGCAGTAATGAACCTAATTAGTATCCATGAGGTCGCAGGTTTGATCCCTGGCCCCACTCAGTTGGTTAAGGATCCAGCATTGCCATGAGCAGTGGTGTAGGACAAAGACGTGACTTGGATCCCACGTTGTTGTGTCTGTGGTGTAGGCTGACAGCTACAGTTCTGATTAGCCCCCCTAGCCTGAGAACTTCCATATGCCATGGGTGCGGCCCTAAAAATACAAAAAGAAAAAGTTTTAAATTATTCAAATTACTTAGGACTTAGTTTAAAAAGATGTTCTGTACTGTTTCATAAAACATAACTGAAAATATCAGGAGCATTGATATTGAATATAAATGGGAGAACGTATTAAATCTAAGTCAATTATTACACCTCTGTTGATGATTCCCCAAATATAACAAAAATGACAAGTAATTACCATAACCTAATATTTATTTAGCACTTTCTTTTTTTTAATTCACATGTTGTTTTTATTTATTTATTTATTTCTCTTTTCTAGGGCCACATCCTCACGGCATATGGAGGTTCCCAGGCTAGGGGTCTAATTGAAGCTGTAGCCACCAGCCTATGCCACAGCCACAGCAACGCAGGATCCAAGCTGCGTCTGCAACCTACAACACAGCTCACGGCAATGCCAGATCCTTAACCCACTGAGCAAGGCCAGGAATCAAACCCGCAACCTCATGGTTAGTTGGATTCATTAACCACTGCACCATGACGGGAACTCCTATTTAGCACTTTCTATGTGTCAAGAAAAATGAGTAAGTCACAATCCTCAAGGAACTCGCAATGTAATTATATACACAAATATAGGGCTGGGTGGTATATGAGAAGTACAAGAAAAAAGAAGTGGCTAAACTAAAATGCTATAGGAGTTTAGAGGAGGAAGGTGATCATCTTTCCTTTGAATCATCATGAAAGGCTTCACAGAATAGGTAGCAGATGTACCAGAAGAGGTTTAATTTCAAATGGCAGAGAACAAAGAAGGAAAGTATGCTCACCAGAAAAACAAAAAAAGAAAGGTAATTTTTAAGTGTTATCTACACATCTAGCACTGAGATAAGTGCTTTTTTATGTAAACTGCTTTATTACATCATAAATAACAGTACAGTTGAATATAGGATCTATCTGTATTAATTCATGTAATTCTTACAACCACCCAACTGGGTAGGTACTAATACTTTCCCCATGTTACAGATAGAGAAACAGGTTAAATGATCACAGAGCTAGTAAGTTAACCCAGACTAAATTTTTTTTCCCACTGCTTATAGATATCACTAAGTCAATGAAAGAATATTCTATTATTCTGACTCCTCAAGATTAAGCTTCCTTCTTAACTCCCCCATTTCTGTCCCTATCCTCTCAGTCTACCTGGTTTGTAGAAATTATCTTTGACTCTTCTGTCACAATTCACGTTAAATCATTTACCAATACAAGGAAATTCTCCCTTTACAGTGTTTCTCAAATTTACTTCTTCCTCTTCATCCCCACAGCCATTATAGATAACCACCCAAGTTCTTACCATCTTGTCTAGCTCAATATCCAAACCCCTATCAACTAATGTTATTTCTTTAACAAGTATTTATTGTGTCTCAAACAATGGAGAAAAAAAGGAGACTAAAACATGCTCCCTCCACTCAGAATCTAGCTGATTGTCACGTATAGAGAGTAAATAGGTTTTAGTAGGATGAAGGGCAGAAGTATGGGAAAAGGGAGAATAGACATGTATTCTAGGCAGAGAGAAGAGCACCTATGAAAATCTGAAAGTGAGAGAGAAACTAGAATGTTCATGGGCACCAAAGCAGTTGAATTGATGATAAAGGAGAAAGTAGCTTGAGATGAGATTAAAAAGGTGGCAGAGGTTAAATCATATAAGGTAGCATTTCTCATTTCTCCACCGCATGACTGACATCTTAAGCTGAATAATCTTTGTTATTTTGGGAGCTTCCCTATGCATTACAGAATTTTAGCAGCATTCCTGATTTACCTGCTAGATGCCAGTAGCATCACCAACCCTCAAGTGACAACAGAAAATGTCTCCAAACATTACCAAATATCAGATGGGAGCAAAATCACATTGAAAGTCATTTTAAGATATTTGGAGTTTATTCCAAGATCAAGAGGAGGAATAGTGTGCAGCAGTGTGGAGAAGGAATTCTGAAGATCAGTCAAGAATAGAGGTAGAAGAGTTCCCATTGTGGCTCAATGAGTTAAGAACACGACATTGTCTCTGTGAGGATGTGGGTTCAATCCCTGGCCTCACTCAGTGGGTTAAGTATCCAACATTGCCACAAGTTGTGATGTAGGTTGTGGAATTGGCTCAGATCTGGCATTGCTGTGGCTGTGGCGTAGGCTGGTAACTACTGCTGCTATTCAACCCCTAGCCTGGGAACTTCCAAATGCCATGGGTTCCTCCTGGAAAAAAAGAAAAAAGAAAGAGAAAAGAAGAAAGAATGGACATAGAGGGCGCTCCCACTGTGGCACAGTGGGTTTAAGGATCTGGTGTTGCTGCTGCTGTGGCGCAGTTTGCAGCTGCAGCTCAAATTCAGTCCCTGGCCCAGGAATTTCTGTATGTCCTGGGTGTGGCAAAATAAATAAATAAATAAATAAATAAATAAATAAATAAATAAAAGACAGAATGGGAATTCCCATTGTGGCTCAGTGGGTTAAGGATCCAGCATTGCCATAAACTGCAGTGCAGGTAGGTTGCAGATTCAGCCCAGATCTGGTGATGCTGTGGCTGTGGCGCAGGCCCCCCTTGCAGCTCCAATTTGATCCTTGGCTTAGGAAGTTCCATATGCCACAGGTGCAGCCATAAAAAGAAAAAAAAAAAAAGAATGGAGGTAGAGAAGCAAATAAGTTGACAATGATTCAATATTAAGTGTTATTCTTAGCATTCTCCAGGGCTGTCACTTCAGTGTAAGGGAGACAGAGTTCCACAGTGTTCCTATCATATGCCCTATTATTTATATCTCTGTGCCTTAGTTCATGTGGGCTCTCAAAACCTAGAGTAACACTTTTCTGGCAATTCAAATCTCCCAAATTCATTTAAGGTCTGAGTTAGAATATTCTCATTTCATAACTTACTATCCTCTATGAAACCATTTCAGACTTTTTCCTCATCACAAATAGATTTACTTCTTATACCTGTGAGTCTATGCATAATACAATATTACACCTTAATTTAGTACTTTGAGTTTATTTTCTGGATGATTCATCCTTATAGTTAGTATCTTGGCCAATTAAACTATAAACACCTAGAAAATAGACAACATGTTCTATATCTTATATATATTTCTGATCACTGAGTAAAATCTTAAGCCAAGACCAGGTGTCATTTTAAATTAAAAATCAGGTTCTCTTCTGTAATTTCTCCATCATCTAGAAAAGGATTCACGATCAAAATTAACTTATTTTCTTATAGAAACTGAGGTAAATCATTATGACATTGGACAGTAAACTCCATTTTCTTAAATATTATTTGAGAGCAAAATTTCTAACTCTGAGAATAGTCAGTTAAAGATTTTATACACATTCTACAGCCTTGCAGGAAATGTATAAGTAAAATGTATTAATTAATAAATACCAGAGATCTTACTTTATATGGTTGGCCTATCTGATCCTCTGAATGAAATGAGTACCATGGATTTTCATCTTTAGAATGGTTAAAATTAGATAGGAAGTAAGTGTTTGGAAAATTTCTTACATCCATATTTTTTTTAATCTCATGTATAAAAGCTGGGTTAACTTTGATGTGCATGTTTTATGTTATATTCCTGTCATTTAAAGTCAGATAGTTTAATAGATGCAAACTATTGCCTTTGGAATGGATAAGCAATGAGATCCTGTTGTATAACACTGCGAACTATATCTAGTCACTTATGATGGAGCATGATAATGTGAGAAAAAGGAATGTATATGTGTATGTGTGACTGGGTCACCTTGCTGTACAGCAGAAAATTGACAGAACACTGTAAACCAGCTATAATGGAAAAAAATCATTAAATAAAAAAACCATAAGTCAGATAGTTTCAGTACATTTAATATCTCCAATTGTTGATACTTCTGCAACTCCCTATAAATCACATATTGCGCTGAAAGGATCTCCAAATGATCATCTGATCTAGCCCTTTGTTTCAAACAAATAGGTGGCAGAAAAATCCAGGAATCTTTCTAGAGGTCAAGATAGCGATTAATTTATTTTTTTTATAAGTTGACAATAAAACCAAGACAGGAGTTTCATTATATTTCCAATATTTTGAATCATTTATAATATAAAAACTGATAGATGATCCCCTCTACGTAATGGTAACATTATTCTTCAGCCTACCAAACACATTAAATTGATTCTAGAATATGCAATTATACATTTATTCCACTTTTAGAAAGACCTCAAAATTAAAATCAAATTAAAAAAATCATCTTTCTTCTGAGCTCAAAGCAAGTTCAATGCACATTGTACTCTCTTTCTCCTTCTCCCCTTCCCTATATAAGGATATTATCTGAAACCACTTTAAACAACCTAACAGCTTGCACTCAAACTTAAGAGCGGCATTATAGATTTTCTTTTAAAGGTTAAGTGACAGAAACAAATCTGTCCATTTTCAGCTACTGAACGTGCTTACTAGTTTAACAGAGTTTTGTTTTGTTTTGTTTTGTTTTGTTTTACCGAAAACAGACATTGCCAGCTTTCACTGTCAGATGATTTGAAAATCTCTACACTTCCACTCTGCATTAAATGAGATCTAATGGATTAAGATAGGAGGAGACTTTCTTGTCTGTCATGTTGGAAACTTTTCACAGGCACCCGCAAGCTCCTGATATAAAAGTAACCTAGGGGTGCCAATGATGAAAGACTTTGTTGCCATGGTGTCATCTCATAAATCATTAATTATTGTCTGTTATTATAAATGTGACAGCCACATACTGTCATAAAGGGATTTGCATTTTCATCTAGTTTTAAGATTTTTTTTCTAGACATCATTTGCTTTGTAAAAGAAATGTCATGACAACCGCTGAACACTTAGGCTTGTTATGGAGTGTTCAAGCATTCATTCGGACTTTCGTCAGTTGGACATTTCGGTATTCCAACCCTTTTTGCATGATTGAGTAGTTTATAGTTCATAAATGTATTTCTAAACATGGGTATATAGCATAATAGCCTAAACCCAACAGAAGCAATGGAACTCTTTTGGTTGCTATGACAACCTAAACTGATCAATTTCCTGTCGCTGTTTTTAAAAGAGGCATTCTCCTGTGGCCTTAAATACTAATTACAAACACAAGCCATTTGCTAACATGCTCAGTTTACAGATTAAAGAAGTTCATGCCTAATTTATCATTTAACATGTCCTCCCACATTTGTAGTATGGTACAGAATGAATAATAACTTCACCTGTTTACAAAATTTTCAACTTAATTTCACTAATTATTTTTGCAATTGCTGGAATTTACTGTGCTGCCATTAAGTTCAAAAAACTCAATGAATTTTCAAAGTGCAAGGAAAGATTCTGAAAGGTAATTTCTGGATTAAAGTTGAAATGTTTGCTTAAAACTCCTTCCTGTAAATGCTTATTTTAAAGAAGATGGTTATGTTTAATGTAAGAAAGTTGCAAAATTTTCAAGAGCATCCATGAAAGAATACTGTGTCCCACAATCTATTTAATTAAATAAAGAACTAATACATTTAGTTAAAACCTGCAACAAATAATTTCGTGAAGCTACCAACTGATATTCTGAACAAGAAATTTAGCTTTTGAAAGAAAGCAGTAGAAAAATTCAGGGAAAAAATAATAAATCCATCAGGCAGTATCATAGTACTGTATAATCTAATATTAAGCCATCCCTTCTCCACCCACACACATATTTTATACAAGCCTTAAATTAAAGCCTATTCTTCATCTTTTGATGGGGAAGGAGACATGGCGGGGAGAAGAATTTCTAAATATCTTCCAGCGTAAATAAGAGCAATGCTACAAATTGTTCAACTCTCGTTGGAGAATACCCATGTCTGACAAACACTTGTGAAAATGTTAGGATACCATTATCCCACATAGAGGTTTTTTTTAACTAAAGTATTTTTATTTTCCAGTATTCATGAATTACTTAATGAACAAAGGTTTGCTAGTATATATTATTATGATTTAAATATTAGGAAAAGAAAGTCCCTTACACTGATCTTGCCTATTGTCTCACTAACCAACAGGGCTGACAAATTCTCAAAATAAAATATAATAAACATACTGCAGTCGATTCCCTGAAAAGAGAAACTGCTTAAAATATTTGCCTCTGAGAATACCTACAGAATACATTGTTTGGTGATGGTTAGGCAAAACAGATGATATGAGCTCCCTGTTCTTATTCTTACCAAAATACACTGCTTATCAGGGCCTGCCCTGCCACCCCATCACAGCTCCACCCCATAACTCCTGTTAATCAACACAGATTACACATCCAAAGAAAGTAAAAATCCTTTAGTTGGTCTCCTGAGGTTGCACAAGAAGGAGTGACAAAGCACTTCCAACTGCTTCTCAACCCAGCAGCTGTAGCCTCAACACTCTAGGACTCAGAATGCCTTCTGACAGCCTGGGCTCGCAGGTGCTCCTCTTCTAGCACCAGCTCAGTGACTCTGCAGCAGGAATTTTACATCACCACAGTGTTGAGGTGGAAGCTCCAGTGCCCCTTTTTCAAAAGGAAATCTGGTCAGCTTGAAGCAATGAAAACTAATCTGAACACAGCCAGTCACTGGCTGGGAGCACAGGCTCAGTAAAACAAAGACTGCCATCAAAAGTTTTTTCCATACATATAGCCACTTCAACTGTGCCTGCATTCTGTTATTTTCTTTTACATAGACTCTTAATTTCAGAAATAATGTATAAAATGTCATGGGGTACTCTACAGCACTAGGAAAGAAATAGAAAGTAATGTAAGTAATAGTAATATGATTCCATTTCTCAATAAATATTTACTAAATATTGAAGAGTAAATGTCAGGAAAATATACAGAAGACTGCAGATAACAGTGGTCAGCAAAACAAAGGCATGGTCCCCACCTTCACTGTGTTATTACACTTCCAAAGCATTTTAGCTTTGCTCAAAAATTCTTGAATACTTTTGCTCAGTTTTGCTCTTCACTACAACTTTGTGAGAGACAGCCGTAGGTCTCTTTTATCGATGAGAAAACAAAGACGTAGAGATGTTAAGTGATTTGCTTGTGATCAAAGAGCTAGTTGTTGGCAAGTGAGGAATTAAATACAAGATTTCTGACTACAAACTCAGCAACTTCTTACCACTATAGCTGTATTTCCCAAAGTGTTTTTCGTGGGATGTTTGTTCTGAAAACAAAAGGTTCTTTCCATCAAAAAAGAGTGAGAAATCTTGTATATTACACCTTATAGATTCATAGAGCAAATTAACAACTTATAAGCTCCAAGAAGACCTGTGGTAAACCAACTTATTTTTATTTAACCCCATATTTCTTCTTCTTCTTTTTTTGCTTTTTTTAGGGTTGCACTCGCGGAGATTCCAAGGTTAGGGGTCAAGTCGGAGCTACAGCTGCCGATCTATACCACAGTCACAGCAACACCAGATCCTTAACCCACTGCGCAAGGCCAGGGATTGAACCCGAAACCTCGTGATTCCTAGTCGGATTCATTTCTGCTACACCACAACTGGAACTCCTGACCCCATATTTTCCAAACTTGTTTGACCCAAACCCTTTCTGAAGAAAAAAATTAATCCAGTGACTGAGGAATTGATGATTAACTAGTACACTGAATGCAAGGTGGGGGGTGTGTTGCAGAAAGCACATGCATGTTAGAGCTACAGAGCACACTTGTAAATCTTGCATCACCAAGAATGTGTGTGACTGTAGAAGACTCTGAGAAATTTTTTTCTCACTAGATATATGAAAGAAATGAAGGGATGTATGTGATGAAGGAATAAGGCCTGTGTGCATTATTAGGATGATGACAAATTTAGGGCACCAACAAGAAAATGGAACTGAAAAAGTTCCCCTGACCCTCTTTCTTAGCCATCTTGAACACTTTCCCCTAATGGCTGATTCTGGGACTAGGACAGTAAATATACAAAATGAGCCTGGAGCATCTTGCAATGTTAGAATGTAAAAAAGTGTTCAAAAAGTTCTACAATGATGGGAACACGTGAAAGGTGTGGCCAACTGAAAGAGTGAACAACAGCCAAATCTGGAAAAAAATTTAAGCAATAAAATAAATAATGGAGTATTAGATTATAACTCAAAATATAAATTAAATACCCACTAGTCCATAGTGAAATAAATGAATGAATGAATATTAAGAAGAGACAAATCTCCTTTGCAGAAGAATTCCAAATAAATTCTACAGATTCTCTGCCCTTAAGAATGTGAAACATAGCTAATTCCCTACTCCTTAACTGTGGGCCACACAGAGTGACTTCCTTCCAAAATGTCCAAAGAGTACAGTATAGACAGGGAAAAGGAAAAAAAATTTACCATAGAGAAACCTGACAAACTCTGCATAAGCCAGGTGATCAAGTCAAACTCAACAATAAGTCATAATGATAGTATGTATATTTGATATGATGTGTTGAAAATGGCACATTTCCTCTGTGGTCTTCCTTCCAAAAACGCAATTTAACAATGAGTAAAAGAGCAGATGAACTCCTTATACTCCTCAAAACTGTTAAGGTCATGCATCCAAGACAAGGAAAGTCTAAGAAACTGTTATAAACCAAAAGGGGCCTAAGGAGACACAATGACTAAATGTAAGGTTGTATCCTATATTCTGGAATATAAAAAGGATATTAGAGAAAATTTGAAGAAGTCTGAATAAATTATAAACTTTACAATAGCGTATCAATATTGGTTAACTAATTATAAGATATTAACAAAAAGGCAACTGGGTAGAGGGTACATGTGGAGTCTCTGTACTACTTTTGCAATTTTCCTGTAAATCTAAAATTGTTCTAAAATTAAAAATTTTTAAAAGAAAAACACCACTTCCTCTAAGCATCTTTGTGCCAAGCCCAACTTTATTAAAAACTGCTTTATCTCTACATGAATAGGAGCCTTAGTCCCAAAAATCACAAGCAGTGATAAAAATCACTGGGAGAGCTGGACAAACATAAATTAAAGAAAGAACAATTTGATTTTAATGCAATTAAAAAGTAAAATATGTATATACCATTTTTTAATGGGCTGCCTCAAACATATGTTCCAAATCCCTTCATGTACTGTTCTGAGTATAGTGGGTGCTTTATTGCTAAAAGTAAATCATGATTAAAAAATAAAAACTGGAGTTCCCGTCGTGGCGCAGTGGTTAACGAATCCGACTAGGAACCATGAGGTTGCGGGTTCGGTCCCTGCCCTTGGTCAGTGGGTTAACGATCCGGCGTTGCCATGAGCTGTGGTGTAGGTCGCAGATGCAGCTTGGATCCCGCGTTGCTGTGGCTCTGGTGTAGGCTGGCCGCTACAGCTCCGATTAGACCCCTAGTCTGGGAACCTCCATATGCCGCGAGAGCAGCCCAAGAAATGGCAAAAAGACAAAAACAAACAAACAAACAAAAAAATCCCTGACTTCCTTATAATTAATATGTTAGGTACATCAAGATGCAATTTAATGGGTATTGGTAAAACTCTTACAGCATGAAGAATATAAAATCACTATTTTTGATATTTAGGCTAATTTCATTTAAAGCAACATGACTATACAGATCTACTGACTGACTATATTGTAGAAACACAGTATATGACGAGAATTAGCCATTTTAAATAAAAACGTCCAAATCATTTGACTTTCATCAAAAGGAAATCAAAGAATAATTTTATTTATATACCTAAATTAAAATATTGTCTATAGGAAGACTATTTGGTAATGATAAATCAGTTCAAAATGCTTTAAACTCTTCTAATTGCAACAAATCAAAGCATGGTTGTTATTATTAATGGGATCCAATATTTTATAAGTTTGAATACCTTTTATATGTATTTTTTAAAAATCTGGAATGCTGTGTGAAATGATCTATGACTTTGTATCATGAGTTATGATATACCACATGAATCTACTGATTGAGCTACATATGATTTTTACATTAGTTTTCTAACGGATTTCTTTAAAATAATGTTTTACATTTTATGGTTGAATCATTTTATCCTTCTTTTGAACATTATAATTAGTTAAAAAACAAAAATTACAAATAATAATCCAAAGTAACTGCAGATCTTTGGAGTCCTAATATGCTGGGAGAAGGCAAACCTTCTGAGCAAGTGTATTCTTTGTATTGAAAACACAGAGTTATCAAAAACAGAAAGCAGACACGTCTTTAAGGCACTTCACGTGTATCTGCAGCTCTGTTGAGCACGTTGCCATGGAACATAATTCCTTCAAGGACTACAAACCAAACAACAGCCATTTTGGCATAATAGTCCCATTTCTAAACATTATTTTGCAGCATTCATCAAGATGTATTACAAACCCTACCAATTTAAGGACAATGTGCTACCTTTTCAAATGCATTCATACTGGGTCTTAGAATCAACTCCATTTTAGCAACTAATTAGTTACGCTGACAAACTTTTAAGAATAGGGCTATACAATTTTACAAAATGTCACCACTCTCTTTGTAAATTAATGATATGATCCCCCATTTCACAATAATAGATGGTTATCAGCCTTTCCTCTTTATACTGTCTCAGCCATTTAGTTAAATCTACCCTGCACCCTCAAGAGAAATTCATGGTCTGTCACCCAACTCACCGGTGTCTAGATTTATGGATATTTTAGCAGTCCCTTCATTTTCACATCACTAGGAAACCCTTCTAAGTTTAAAAGAAAGGACAGATTTCACCTGAACATTCAGACAAGCATCCTTCTTACAATCCGTTTTCCTTCTAAAATTCCACCTTCCTTTCCTTTATATTAAAGAAACACACACTCTGAAACCTAATGTATTGCACCTTCATGTTATTAAATGTAACCTGCAGAACATTACATTATTATGCCACACATGTCCAAGAAATTTTAGTATTCACAGGATTATGGTAATTAAGTCTTTTCACTTTGGGTGATGTGACACTTGCTTGACTATAATGTCACTCCACTTAAAGTCTGTGTAAACAACATTATCTTAGTCACTCTGCATTACATTTCCAACTGTGAGCAAAATTACAAGGTCAGAGTGGACAAGAATGTAGGCAATCCCAAGGAAACATCATATAAATGACTTGCTCAAGGTTCAAACTGGGTTTTCAATAATAGCAAAAATGAATCTTTTTATAATAATATTATAGTAGTATTATCTTGATGCTATCCGTGGCAAAGCACCCGGTTATTCTTGGAGACAGTGGTAAAGACAAAGTGTCCATGATTTTGATGTTTTGTGGATAAAAGATAAATGTTGCTTGCCAAGGATTCATTCGGGCTAACAAAAGCATCCACACTCAATAAGAAGTAGTATGTATAACAACTGCGAATGGTTTTGTTAATAAAGATGCATTAACATCTCAAATGCAAATAATAATTTTTATAATTCAGATGAAATGGCAAAACAATACTTATATTTCCTCCCTTCCTGTTTTTTTTTAATAAATTCCCAGAACGGTGGTTTTTATTTTTTTTAAAGTAGAGTAGTAATTTCTCAATAATCTTGTCAGCCACCTTGTGATTATATACAAAAAGTGCTGTCATGAAAATGCTCTGACCTACAGAAACTATTTGAAACGCTTTGGAATATCTTGCATTTTAAGTGATTTTTTTAGTACTTATTGAAAAAAGTAGATAACCTGATTAATTCTACACATAGGATAGGTATGATCTGGGCAAAAATATTCTAGAGTAACTTCACACAAGTTCCTTTTCACTGGATGAGTGTAACACAGTAAGCAAAATGGAGGTTTTCAGAGTATGCTTAAACTGTGAAACAAAGTGCCAATTAGCAAAAATAGCCATGGAAGTTCTTAAATATAGGCCCCACAGTCAGTTCACAAATAAGCCAAAGTGGGTGAAAACACTCAAAAGCAACTTACATGGGATTCTCTAGGCTCATTGTCACATTTGGACAATGGAGATACACATGTGAATTGTATTAATCTGGAGATCATCTGAACAAAGTGTGTGAGTTACAATTTTCTTGTAATATCTGATGTTGAAACTTTGTAGAGGGGGTCAGTTCACTACCTAGGAATGCCATAGTCAAACATTTTTCCCAGGACTATTCATAAAAAGAGAGGCCCCCCAAAATGCCTCCCTCACCAGAGATTAACTTAGATTTTGTTTGCCAGAATTGCTACCTTCTATAACTATGTTCAAAGTCCTAATAGATAAACAGTTTTCTTTTCAAAAGTCATTGAAAATAATAGATTTTCTGTGCCTGAGATAGTATATACTTATGAGTGTGAATGTGTGGATATTAGTAAGTTCGTGTGGTATATTTGCAATTCTTGGAGTTTAATCAGTTTCAATTCTCTCCCTTTTATACTTTAATCTCTTACAATATTAGATAGTTAGGAACTCTGAAAGCTCTTTGCTAATCCTCAGGTTAAAGATCCAGATCTTTCTAATGAAAAGCCTCTCCAAACACAAAATCCAATTACTTTCCCCCTCTTATCCAAAAAGAAATACAGAATATACAGAATAGTCAACCTGAGACCTTCCTCTACTTTAAGCAGCTATGTGCAGCATCATAAAAGCACTGCTGGAATCAAATCTTAAGTGAGCTGAAAATATTGAATATTCTCTTCTCTGAATCTAAAACATGCATATAAAGAGCTTGAAATGAAACACAAAGCTGTAACAAACACTGGTTGAACTTTTATTGTATATCAGCATTTGTAATGTTATGTTTCGGAGTGTGAAACATTGAAGATCAGTTCAAAGATGGTATGTTGCCACTGTCTAGTCCTTATAATGCTGAGATCCTGCTCCCATCTCTCAACCACCTCCAACCCGAAACTGTCCCTGAATTGAGAAACACAAAGATACACTCATGATCTTAACTAAGCCAGAATGTGTTACAAGTTTTCACAAATAGATAAAATTCACTTTTGCCTTTATGTTTTATGCACAATAAGTAAATTTTAGCCTCAAGGAAAAGGGGACATGTGTATCAAAGAGCAAAGTACAGTATGTCTCTCAGAGATTGCTTAGTCCAACATCCTAATTTCATAGATGCAGCAACTGAGGTCCCAAGCCATAGAGTGATTTGCAGAGTTGCTTTAAGGCCATGGACGTCTAACTTTTTTCCCAGAGCTCTTCCTGCTATACCACAATATCTCATCACATGAGGCTTTATAGGAAAAGCACTTTATAGCCTGGAAAAAATTTACAAATTTTAAATAGTATTCTTACCTGAACTATGCGCGTGAGTGTATATACACACACACACACAAACACACACACAATTTTTTTTTTTATGGTCACACTGATGGCCTATGGAGCTTCCCAGGCTAGGGGTCTAATCGGAGCTAATCTGGCCACAGCAACACCAGATCTGAGCCACGTCTGCAATCTACACCACAGCTCACAGCAACACCAGATCCTTAACCCACTAAGCGAGGCCTGTGATCGAACCCGCAACCTCATGGTTCCTAGTTGGGTTTGTTAACCACTGAGCCACAACGGGAACTCCTGAACTATGTATGTTTTTACATGAAAAACAATGACACAAATATTAGCAGTAAACATTATTATGTGCACTAAGCGATCAGAATCAATGTTTCATCTGTATGTGTATGATCATGAAAGAGACTCAGTGAAAAATAATTAACTTTTCTTCAAAGGAATTTTTTTGTTAAAAATAGCTACTACAGGAGTTCCTGTTGTGGCTCAGTGGTAGCGAACCTAACTAGTATCCATGAGGATAAGGGTTCGCTCTCTGGCCTCGCTCACTAGGTTATGGATCCAGCGTTGCCATGAGCAGTGGTGAAGATGGCAGATATGGCTTGGATCCTTCATTGCTGTGGCTATAGCATATGCCGGCAACTGTAGCTCCAATTCAACCCCTAGCCTAGGAACTTCCATGTGCTACAAGTGCAGCCTTAAAAAAAAAAAGCTACTCTGTCACAAATGCTAGGAAACAGGAGCTCTTGTACAATGCTACTGGGGGTATAAATCAGAACAGCTTTAAAGAGCAACTTGGCAGCAACTAGTAAAGTTGAAGATGTGCCTAGCCCACAGCTGAACAATTTCCCTTCTGGCTTACACATCAGAGAAATTCTCATACATGGGCACAAGAAAACACGATGCCTAGTACAGTACAATTTTTGATAAAAAATCGGAAACAAAAGTGTCTATCAATATAGTAGAAAATAATCAAATTGTGGTATACTTATACAATGAAATAGTATGGTGGACAATTAAAAAAATAAATGAACTAGATCTACATGTATCAATGTCGCTAAATTTCAAAAACATGATGTGAAAATGATTACAAAAGGACAGTATAATATCAAACAATTTAGGTATGTTTTTAAAACATTAAAATCAATGTTTCATACTAATTTTGTATAAAACATATATAATACAAAAACAGCAATGATATACATCAATTTTAAAATAGGGATTACCTCTAATGAAGGGTGAAGTAGAAAGGAGATTAGTGTTAGTCATATCACTAATGCTTTACAGATACATCCGTATCTGTAATTTTTTTAATTGGACTCTGAATCAAATGTAACAAAATATAGACCTGATTATTGGTCCACAGATATCTCTCATTTATTCGTGCTCTTTCTATTTGAGCTATTTTGTAATTAATGTTGCTAACTTAATACAAAATTCAACTGATGTTAGCAAAATTGATTTCAGAAGAGAAATGTCATTTTCAATAAGTCAATATATATATACATACACATATAATGAAATTAGGTGTTTTGGTAATTAGTCTGATTCCAGTTGTCAGGTTATAAAATACATTTATCCAAAGTATATGGGCTTTGGAATCAAACTGCCTTGATTCAAATGCTGGCTCCGGTATTTGTAGGCTGTATGGCCTTAGATAAATCACTTAAACTTCTCTGCACCTCAATGTCATCATCCATAAAACAGGATCATAATAATAGCACCCACCTTATAGGGTTGTTATGATGATTCAATGAACTAATACATGAAAAATCACCTGAGATATCATGTTTGAAGAGCATTAGATATTACTGGGCATTCCCATTGTGGCACAGGGGAAACTGATCAGACTAGTATCCATGAGGATGAGGGTTCGATCCCCAGGCTTGCTCAGTGGGTCACGGATCTGGCATTGAGTGAGCTGTGGTGTAGGTCACAAACTCAGCTTGGATCCCATATATATATTTATATATATATTTATATGTGTATATATATATATAATATATATATACACACACACACATATACACACACACACACACACACATATATATATATATACACATATATCTTGCTGTGGCTGTGACTAGGGCAGCAGCTATGGCTCCAATTTGTCCCCTAGCCTGGGTACTTCCATATGCTGTGGGTGCAGGTCTAAAAAATAAAAAATAAAAAAAACTTTTAGGTATTATTATGTTCTGGCCCAAAAATTTCGAGTTCATCAAAATTTATCCTGAACAACTTTATGTATATGTCTGCATTGATCGAATGCATCAAATAGTCACTTATTTCTTAAATTCTCTTTGAGGACTAATAAGGTAACTAAGAATCTCCACTTGTTAAAGTTTTTAGGAAACAGTTTTAATTAATTAGTACATTTAAACATGGTTCATCATCCCTATCACAGAACAGATTACTGGTGATCTAGAAAGAGTAGAACTGTCTACCCAAATTTTATTTAAATAAACATAAGCTGTTTTGCATATTGTCATATGTGTTAACCAGTTGTCCAAAAATTTCTCATCTTTTATATGTGTCTTGTTAAATCCTCAACTAGAATAGTATGTCAACAAATGAAGGATAGGTTATTTTGTTGCTGTTGTTTTTAGTTAATTTAGGATTTGATTGTTCATTCTTTTCTTTTCTCTTACTTTTTCACTTTTATTTAAAGTCCTCTGATATTTTTCTCATCAGAAATGACAATGTTAACTTTCCATTCTGACTAAGGATTTACGGTAAAAACCATAGAGGTCATTAAAGCAGTTTTAGCAGTGGGATGTTATTCTTCTTTTCTTTTTTTTCTGGTTTTCTTTTTTTCCTAGAGAGATGGAATTTAATTGTTTCCTTTCTAGACAAATATTCTTTTGGATTGCCACTGATGAAAAGGGGCATACAGATGTCAAAAGCATTGTAGCACAGTGGGATTATGTGCTAAGGTCCAGGGCAAGACAGAGAAACAAGCAAAGTCTCAGATCAGTCAGTTACCTCAATAAAATCTCAAATGAGCTTTTATCTTTGCCAATGCCCATCAAAAGTTCAAATGCAGTTTTGTTGTGTTAACTACTTACATTTCTTTTATTTCTTATTTTAACCATTTGTAAAAACAAAGGAATTTCAGTGGATAAAATTGGGAATTTTCTTTAAAGGCAAGCCAATTTAAAATAACACATGCTATATACACGGATTTCTTTCTATTAAAGCACCATAAACTGGGCTTTAAATAGTGGCCTTAATTATGTTATATGATAGAACCTATACTTAAATATTCTCTTTTAGACACAGCATAAATTGTCTCTCATATTGCATTACATTGAAAATATGAAAACTAAAAAAATCACAATTTTATCTTAGTTTTCTAAACGCATTAAGGGAAAACTATCTTTGCTATTTCCATGCAGTTAAAAAAAATCAAAAAGTTTTGAGTACACCATTTTGAGTACCAGGAGAATTATTTACAAGCAGTCTACTTATTATTTATTTAATTTACATGAATTTTCTGTCATCAAGATCTTTGGGTGCATTTATAACATATGGTGATTTTTTAAAAATGCAGTACTTAGAGGACTTACAATTTAAAGCAGAGGTCACATGATAATCCATGGGCTAAATCCAGACCACAGATGGGTTCAGATGGGTTTTGCTTTGTCTGCACAGTGTTGCTATTTTTTTTCCTTTTATTGAGTTAGTTACTAACATTTAAGAATTAGAGAATTTAATATAAAAATCTAGATCCCTAGCTTCTCTTAAAAAGTCAGATCTTAAACTACATGGGGCCTGCATTCCCAGCTGGTAGCAATCAGCTGAGCTAAGCAATAGCTGCCAAAGTAATAGCTTTCCAAAATTCTTTGGAAAGAATACACACTTTTTAAGTATAGTCCCCACCACTCCTATTGCTTATAGTCTTTCGTTTACACTACTATTCTTGCCTCCATAGGCATTAGAGTTTGTGAAGCTCATGTTTCTCTATAGTTTATGTGAGTGAATCAGTATTATATACTTTCAAAAACATTTCACTGTTTTTCTCAGATTACAGTAAATGTAAAAACTCATTACATATAGGTACATACATAATGTGTGTTCTGATTAATCTAGAAATAAATCTACTACTATTATGCTTAATTAAAAGAAGTTAACATTAATTTGTATATCATTTTACTAAAATAATGAAAGTCAATTTCAATGCCTGAATTCACTGCATTCAACTATATAAAATCAAAAACACTTACTTTCAATATCCCAAACCTAAACTGGAAACTCAATTCATTTAAAGTTTTTCAGTTAAATTCATTCATTAATGAAATCTGGTGGGTTCTAGTCTCCCCAGCATTGAAGTCACAGTTTAAAAAGAACTTTAGCACTTAAGGAGGCACATCCACTGCTTCAGGTCACTTGGGTATTTTTAGTGTGCATGACATTTGAGTGATGTTTAGTATAGAAAATGTCCCACCACCATGATGATTTTAAATTTTTTGTGTTTAAAACCCAGAATAAATCACACAGTGTGGTCCCCATATCTGCAACAACCCATTGACATTTTTCTTGTGGATAAATACATGCATCATGAGCAGCCCTAAAGGAAGGCGGCGGGGGAGGGGGGGAGTCACCAAAGGGTGATTTAACCTGAAAAGGGTAGATGGAAGAGAAAAGTGGACATTACTGCCAGGCAATATAAAAATGTACTTCAGAATCATGGGTTGCCCTCCTTCTCCCTTGCATCTCTGAGTTACTGCCCATTCTTTATTCCCCATTACAACCTAAAAAGTATGAAGCCTGGAGCAATATGGTATCTCAGATTGCAATTTAACTGAAATTGTCATAGATAGTTTAGGAATTTTCAAGCATAAGTTTTAAGAGTTCCAAATATTTTTAAGTGTATTTTAGAGGAAAATTAATCTCAAATATTTCAGAACCAGTAGCATGCCTACAATATAGATCAGTGCCTAATGCTTAGAAAGACTCCGGAAGATTAGAAGGCCTGTTTTTTTCCATTATTCCTGTAGCACACTTAATAGCCTGTGCTGCCCTGCAAAAGTGAATGTACCTTCCTAAGCATTTCAGAGCCACGGGGCAGGTGAATTACTCTCCCATTATCTTACATAGGTGTCATGATTTTTACTTCAGTGACCCTTCCTCAACCCCCACCAACTTTGCAGTCTTTCTCCAGCTTCTGCTTTAGTTCCCAGGGAAAGATGCTTCCTGTGGCTGGACATCATCTCCCCACTGTGTGGTCCTGGGATACTCTCCCAGTTAATAGATTTGAATGACCATTAACTGGCAGTAGTGAAACCATGAAGACCCCAATTAACTAGAACCCTCAAATGGATAGACAGGTCCAATTAGCTATTTGAATTTCTTTTTTATTATTAACTAAAGATTAATCAAGATTCAATATCTGCTGCCGAAAATTTTAAATGACTCTACTTTCCTACCTTAGTAAGTATAGTACAGGGAACAAAATTACTGAAGTTGGGATGAATCTGTACAGGCTCCAGGACATTCCCAGGAAGTTGATTTTTAAAAAATAAATACATAAATACCTGTTAACAGCTTGTTTTCTTGTCATTTGCCTCTTCCTTCTAAAAGGAGAGTGTAGCAGAAAATAAATAAATAAAACTGGTTAATTGAGAGTTCTGGTTAGTTAGCTTCCAATTAATTAAGGCTTTATTATATTTCACAAAAATATTTTCTTAAATTCTGCAGAAATTTTAGGTAGGTTACACACAATGAAACACCAGCAAGGGAAGAGCACAAAGAAGGTAGGAAAGCCTGAATTGCTATTAGATAGTGTTTTAAATATAAGGATAATGTTATTACATTTCTGGTCTAATCCCCATTGAGTAAAGAATAATGTGAAATGTCATGTGGTTTAGGGCTTTGCTATATATGAAGGCAAGGAAATAATGATTATAGATTTCTGTTGAAGAAATGGCCTCGGGTCGTAACAATTCCAAAAAAAGATTCAGCAATATTGTGTCTATTCCCTTTTTCTCAAGAGCCTTTCTTCCCATCCCATTGGGTATTCCAAAATTTTTCGGGGAAAAAATTCCCTTCTAGTTTTTTCTCTCTTTTTTTTTTTTTTTTAATTTGGCCAACAGGATTGCGAAAATAAGCCAATATCAATGTTATGCCTTAATTTCCTAAACATGGAGCCATTAATCACATAGCTCACTATATATTTATTTCTGAAGCAATATTAAACTATCTTACATTTTCCCCAAAAGGGTTACACATGCACACACACACACACACTCAGACACATGCACATACACACATACACAGTCATACACACACCTGCACAAAATAAACACGTAAAAAGATCAATAAAAAACACGCATAATTACTTAACAAAACCATTCTTTCCAGTAGTATAGTATTTCCCAGTGTTACTAGACCTTTTAATGAAGAACAATGAAATTTAAAATGACATATTAAAAAAAAATTAAGTATTCTAATTTAGCTTATTTTGAGCCTTATTGCACTTCTTAGTAGTACAGAAACAGGAACCTCCTTTTAATACCTACTGCAAATATATATGGTTAGTTCATCTCCTCTTCGTAATCTCTTCTTCTAACAGCCTTTTTGTTTAAATACTTCTTTCGGATTTTTCGTTGCCTATTTGTTTTTGAAAGGCAACTGCTTCCCTACAGAACAATTTTAAATATACCACAAATGCAAGCATGTATCTGGGGTTGCTGGGGAAAGGAGGTGACAGTGAAGAAAGGTGTGCATTTTTCATCTACTCTTCTGTTCTGCCACTTTATTGTCAGAACTGTTTGATTTTGCTTTATAGTTCACTCACCCAACCTGTTTTGAAATTACATTTTCTTAAAGTAGAACAAACTCATATACACCAAGTCAATGATAATGCAAACTTTCTACATCTAATGGGCTTTATATCACTAAACTGGAGGACTTTTGGAGTTCCCTCCATGGCTCAGCGGTTAACGAGCCCAATTAGGATCCCTGAGGATGCAGGCTCAATCCCTGGCCTCGCTCAGTGGATTAAAGATCTGTTGCCTTGTGCTGTGGTATAGGTCACAAATGCAGCTCAGGTCCTGCGTTGCTGTGGCTGTGGCATAGGCAGGCAGCTGCAGCTCTGATTCAACCCCTAGCCTGGGAACCTACATATGCTGCGGGTACAGCCCTAAAATGAAAAAAAAAAAAAGGAGGACTTTTTTTCCTCGTCATCAGAGATTCCCTTTTTTAACTATAAAACTTTCTTAAACTCAACACAACTTTTTTGGCTGTCACCATATGTACCATAATTATAATAAGTTTAAAAAATAATTTAAATCTCCTATGCTTTGAGCTTCATGTATTATTTGAGCTTAGATTTTTAAATTACCAAATGCTGAAATATTCTTTTTTAACATTATCCAATAAATATACCCATGAGTTAACTGTCCTTTTATTAAGAATTTTTAAATTTCCTAGAAAATTAGGAGATTACCTTGACTTTTGAAAATTTCTCATCGAAAATATAATGTGACTTCTATGTTTCTGAATTTGTTCTTTTTGTGATATCAACTAATTTTAGATTTCCTTATACTTTGCAAAATATTCAACATTCAGAAAAATTTACTGAACAGCAGATGATGTTATAAATATTATCAGCTCAGTACAAAGCAGTTCTCATTTGGATTTCCTGGGGTTGGTCTAGAAGGTTTCATATCCCCTCTAATTCCTCTTTGTCTCCTGAAGATACCTTTTTGCTACTTCTCCCCACTTCTCACTCTATGCAATTAAAGCCCTGAATAAAGTGCCTAAAATTCACTAAAACCTATATTTGTGGTTAAAATGTACATGTGAACATAATCATATGAAACTACTGACAAAATGAGGTTACACATATTCAAGAACTTTGGGTCAGATACTAATACTCAATATACCACTAATACACCACTAGAACTATTATCAGTTGAGGTCCTACAAGACATGGTGGTTATGTAGTAAGGGTCTCTACACAGCTCACTAGCTCCAATCATCATCGTTGTTGCACTGAATTAGGACACTGATCATCCTTAGTATAGAGAGACCAGGCTTGGAGTTCCCTTTGTGGCTCAGCATTAACAAACCCAACTAGTATCCATGAAGTCCAATCCCTGGCCCCGCTCAGTGGATTAAGGATCCAGCATTGCCATGAGCTGTGTTGTAGGGTGCAAAGGAAGTTTGGATCTGGTGTTTCCATGGCTATGGCATAGGCCTACAGCTGCAGCTTGGATTCAACCCCTAGCCTGGAAATTTTCATATTCCCAAGTGTGGCCAGAAGAAAGAAAGGAATGGAAGAGGGGAGGGAGGGAGGAAGGAAGGAAGAAAGGAAGACTGGTCCCCACATACAAGTTATGACTAGAAGGTGATTCTGCTCTGGCTGAAACAAAACAAATGAATAATTAGGAGCAGGCTATATTCTGAATTTATCAAGATCATTTCTATCATGTACCACTGATAAATTTTTGATGCTTTGATTCTTCTAACTTGTAGTATGTGTATGCAAGGCAACAAAGTTAATGGCAATGATTGCTCCCTCACATGCCCTTCTCTGATTGGAGGAAGTTTAATAGGAAAGTCAGAAATATGGAATTCTTAGTTTTGAAACCTAAACTTAGACCACAAAATCACATTTAACAGTAGAGAAACAGTGTATAAAACATGACAAATGGCAACAAACATCACAAACTAAAGAGTCCAGTTATGAATTCACACAATCTTTGGATTTAAGTATCTTAGTCCTTTTGATGATAAACTAAAAATTCATTGTCAAATATCACATAATTAATTCTACCTCAGATGTGAAGATAACTAAATAGAATGTTACCTTTACTAATTCTTCAAACAGGGGAAATTACTTAAAGCAGAGCATTTTTATACAGTCAAATTTTGAGATGATCTACTACAATGGATTTCAAATTGGACTCTAAAAAACTTCAGTAAAGCGCTGGCAGAGAGTAGAAAGAAAGACAAGAGTGAGCCATTTCCTTTGATCAGCAAAGCTCTTCTTTCTCCTATGTGATATGTTGGGTATCTGACTTGTTCTATTTCACCACCCCCACCAAAATCATTCGGGCAAGGTTACCTAGAAAGTTAGCATCAGAAGTCTTCTGACTCCTAGTTCACACTATTGTCCCTGAATTTGTTACCTTGTTTCCTCTACCATATATTAGGGGACCAATTTTTCAGCTCTGCCCCAAAGACTGTCATATCTGTTTCACTTCCATGGAAACATAAGGTTGATAGACATGCTGTGTATGCATTTAGATAGTAGAATAGACAAGATAAGATCCATGGCTTTTTTTTCCTGTACCACATTGAGTTTAAAGCAGAGTTCCAAACTGGCAAAACGGGCCTGCCAAATATATTTTGTGTGGTATGCCTAGAACTTTGAAAATTTGAAGTTTGACATAACCTCTAATTTCCTTTAGAGTTTCAAAAGTTCTCTTTCAAAAAATAAGGAAGATCTAACAGTTATGCTTCCACATATTTACTAGCTCAGCATAACTAAATAGAGTAGAGAAGTAATGGCCATCCATAGACGGAGTATGCAGTCTTCCATACCCTATAGGTCCCAGAGTTTCCTATAATATCAAACCTGGCTCTGGTCCTCCCAATTAATTTATTTTTTCTTTGGTTCCAGTAAAAACTTGAGTTTTATGGCCGCTATTTTAATATTTGTGGGTAAAATTTACACAAACATTAGTCAATTTCCCAAAGAAACTTCCATACATTTGTATGCCATTGATCCAGGGTACACTAAAAGTGCTAGTTGTTTACCTACCTAAAAATTCACATGCACTTTCTTTAATGAGGAAAGACAAGCCTTTGAGTCTGTATTAGACACTGTTTTACTATGTTTTTCACATACAGAAAAGCATCTGAAGCAAGTTGTGTTAGACAAAAAATAGATTCAATCAGAAATAAACTCTGATTACACTCAGAGAAACATTATCATTCAGAGTAGTAGCCATATATTTAAAATTCCAAAAGATCAATAAAATCTTTCTTATTCTTTGATATATGTAAAATGATTGTACACCTTAAAATATAGAATTTTTATTTGTCAATTATACCTCAATAAAGCTAAAAAAAATGTTTCTTACACTTTTAAATGAAAGCCAGCTGTTAATCTGGCATATACAGCCATATTTTGGGGACCACTAAATTAAGCTTTAACCATCAAACTCCTAGAAGAGAACATTAGCAAAACATTCTCTGACATCAACCATGCAAATGTTTTCTTAGGTCAGTCTCCCAAGGCAACATAAATAAAAACAAAAATAAACCAATGGGACCTAATCAAACTGACAAGCTTTTCCACAGCAAAGGAAACCATAAAAAAAGACAACCTATGGAATGGGAGAAACAATCAAACAATGCAACTGACAAGGGCTTAATCTCTAAAATATACAAACAACTTATACAACTAAACAGCAAAAAAGCCAACAACCCAATGGAAAAATGGGCAAAAGACCTGAATAGACATTTCTCCAAAGAAGATATACAGATGGCCTGGCCAAGAAGCACATGAAAAAATGTTTGATATCACTGATTATTAAAGAAATGCAAATCAAAACTACTATGAGATACCACCTCACACCAGTCAGAATGGCCATCATTAAGAAGTCACCAAATAACAAATGTTGGAGGGGCTGTGGAGAAAAGGGAACCCTCCTGCATTGTTGGTGGGAATGTAAGCTGGTACAACCACTATGGAAAACAGTATGGAGGTACCTTAGAAAACTATACATAGAACTACCATATGACCCAGGAATCCCACTCTTGGGCATGTATCCAGACAAAACTTTCCTTGAAAAAGACATATGCACCCATATGTTCACTGTAGCACTATTCACAATAGCCAAGACATTGAAACAACCCAAATGCCCATCAACAGATGGATGGATTAAGAAATAGTATATATACCTCACAATGTAATACTACTCAGCCATGAAAAAGAATGACATAATGCCATTTGCAGCAACATGGATGGAACCAGAGACTCTCATACTATGTGAAGTAAGTCAATCATAAAGGGAAAGACAAATACCGTATGATATTACTTATATCTGGAATCTAATATATGGCACAAATGAACCTTTCCACAGAAAAGAAAATCATGGACATGAAGAACAGACTTGTAGTTGCAAAGGTGGGGGGAGAGTGGGATGGGCTGGGAGTCTGGGGTTAGTGGATGCAAATTATTGCTTTGGAATGGATAAACAATGAGATCATGCTGTGTAGTACTTGGAACTATATCTAGCCACTTGTGATAAAGTGTGATGGTCTAATGTGAGAAAATATGTGTGTGTGACTGGGTCACTTTGCTGTACAGCAGAAAATTGACAGAGCACTGTAAACCAGCTATAATAAAAATAAAAATAATTAGAAAAAATAAATTAATTAAGCTTTAGATGTTCCTCATACAGACAAGATATTTTAGTCATGTAAGGTGTTTTCCTGGCCCGGTACAATAACTGAAATGTTGATTTGGGAACAAAGGAAATAAATAAATAGGACATAAGTCAAGTAATGCCCTGCCCCTCCCCCTCAATTTATGTGTAGGGGACAAATGACCAGTAAATATGTGTTGGGTAATTTTTTTTTAGTTTCTCTGTGGAGGCATGATTAAATCATGTTAACTGTTACAGTTCTACTGTTGGAGCTTTTAGGGAGCTTTCCTCACTCTTAACTAATAACTTTATTCATTTTATATGTCAACTCTTTGCTGCACAGCAGCTATTATAAATCTGTTCAATCACATTAAGGATCCTAGAAATTCTTTGACAATCAAGTATGTCAAAGGAAAAAAGAACTGAAAATATCTTTCACTATAAAAGTATAAAAACAAAGGTCTATATATTTTAGGCCTATTTAACTTTTTAGAGGACATCCAAACAGCCTCTTGATCATTTAAGTCTCTAAAGGCAGAATCTTCTGATTCAAGTCCCAAACAAAAATTGGGACCTGCTGTATACCACAGGGAACTCTACCCAATATTTCATGATAATCTATAAAGGAAAAGACTCTAAAAAAGAAAAAAAAAGAAACTATTTTCCCCCTTTCATAAATTTATTTTTCCTAGAACTTATTGAGAATAACAAAAACTTTGCTCATGTTAAATGTTTCTTCCGAAATATTTTGGTGCATGAGCTTGACTCTTTAAAAAGTCTGTTGGATTTAAGGTCAGAATCTAGAGAAAAGAGAAAAGGAAAATTAAATACGGGATGAGTTAACAGTAAATATTAATAAGCTTATGGCATTTTTAAATTTAGATTTGTAAGAGAGGGGATTTCACTACATATGTACTGTAAATATTCATCACATAAATGAACTCTATGATTTTAGATAATCTGTGATCATTTCTATTATAGAAAGCTTTAAATATTAAAATCCTTCAAAATCTTCATAAATTTTAAATAATTTATTGTTGTGGCATATTTGTCCACAATATTTCTATTGGAAATTTCTCTCTTTACAATATTGCTATCTATGTTTGTAGATTTGGCTAAAGATACCATGAATGACCCTTTGAATCTTGCCCCTTGATATGTAGTTCTAACCAGCCTTTTGTATGAGACTTTTAAAACCCTGTTAAACTAGTTATATTTCATGTCTTCCAGTTGAAGATTATGTCTTGCTTCAGTATGCTCAGAAAGACTCACAGAAAACACAAAATGATCCAAAAGCCAAACTAAACATTTATGGTAGATGTACATTAAAGCCCTTGAGACATTGGACATGATCACTGCTTTATCAGTTTTTAGCTAGCTTTGCTTTTAATGGTTTGATAACACACTAAGACAACAGTAAACCGACCTACTTCTACTATTTAGCATAAATAGTATGCTATGTAGAGAATTTAGTGGAAGTCTCCAATTCTGAATTACTGACTAAAGTGGTATTTTTATAGCATTTATAACAATGTTTAAATATTTTATCTATTTATTTGTTTTATTTTCCCTTTGAAAATGCAATCTCCACTGAAGAATATGTTTAGACTTCTTGTTCACAGAGCAAACATTCAGTAAAAGTTTCAAATGAACTGAACATTGGCCATGTGAACAATGAGTAATGTGTCCACATTACTCATTTAAATCCATCGCTGTAGAGACTCCAAGCTTATTTTCATAAAATATATTTTAAGAACTTATTTCTGCTATGCTACACTGATTTACTTGATTGATGATGGTACTTAATTTATAGAAGGGCAGTCATGGTATTTTATAATGAGTAAACACTTTCACTGAGTGCTAAAGTTGATCAGAAATATCATGAGCCCAAACTTAGTTGATGGCATCAAACACTCTGAATTATTGATGGGTAGAAAAATATAGAGTCATTATAAAGCTATTCATGGAGAAAAAGAATATTCTAAAATTTATTTTAATTATGCCCTTTTTCTAACATTTGGCTTACTTATTTAGTGAAGCTTAAATTAGATGTGAAATACTGACACTTCTGTAAGGAGAACTCAGCTAAGCTCTTTCTAAACTAATGAGTTCATTTGCCAGTTGATCATTCTGGTAATCCTTAATCTAGCTGTGGATGAAGACAATTAAGCAGGGTAAAAGCAGAGGAATCTTGATCTGGACATGCACACAATGTACGACTAAGAGAAAGTGGGATTGATGATTGCTTATTTGAAAGTCTGTTAAGTCCCTTACACTCATCCCTTGAATTAATCTCTGACAAGGACCCCTTTACAACCATAGAGTAAAAGAGAATAAAATAAAATAAAATAAAATGCATGTTCCTCAACAAGAAAGACACTAAGAGGAAAATACTTAATATTACAAACGATTACCTTTTGATGTAGCTCTTTTTTGTGTCCAAAATCTCATGTTAAATAATAATACCTTACTATTATATAATTTTACAGTTAATGGAGCATTTTTCTCATCATTAAGTAGGGAGTACAACTATTCTGTGTGTAAAAGTGAATTTGAAACACTGTCCTGCTTTTATATATGTAGAAACTGAGAGTGAAGGGTTTTTAATCTGATGCAGTATTCTTCCACTTCCTATTGTTCACTATCCATCTGTGACTGAAAAACCCTTTTTTCTTGGTACTTTTTTTTCCTTGATCGTCTTGTTACTTTTATGATATGAAAGAACCAGCTTCTTTAAGAGTTAAAGGAAGCTCTTCCAACATACTTAAAATTGATATCCAACAGTTTGTGTACTGATCCCACAGAGGCCAGATTTATCACGTTACACTATGATAGCACCTTAGTTCAATATTTATCTATAAGTACTTACTGATCATCAACTATGTACAAAAGGTTCTTTGCTATGGGCTATGGAGAATACAAAGATCTTCAAGCATGATCCCTGATATCAAGAGCATTACAATCTGAAAAGAGAAATAGATCACAGTCACAAATTGCTACACTGAAAGTATGTGAAGTGATAAACACAGGATTTCCTGGCAATGAGTAAGCACTCAAAAATATCTGGTGATGCATTGTGATAAAAACTAATAGCTATAAGAATTTAGAAGAAGGCATCACATGCCTAGAGTAATAAGTGGCCCATTATGAAAGCGATAAAGTTTGATTTGGGCCTTGAAGAATAGATAGGTTTTGGAAAACAAAGAAAGAAGATTACAATGCTTTAGGAAGTTGAAACTGACAAGATGGGCAGAAGGAATTGTTACAAGAATCTTTGGAGGTAAAATCAGGTAGGAGCTTATTACAATGTCCTTGGCATGAGATGACTAGGTTGACAGAGATAAGAATCAAAAAGAAAGGCCATGTGCAACAGAAAGTCTAAAGCTAGCATTAATAAGACAGAAAGCTTAATTTAACATGGGAATAAAGTATACAATGGAGCGAAGGAGAAGTCTGAGTTTATAACTTTTGTTTCCATGAAAATTTATTTCCCAAGTTCCATGAAACCAAGTTACAAATGAATTTTCAAACAACCTATTCTGTAAGCAATACTGTTAACAGAAACACTGAACAAGGAGTTCCCATAATGGCTCAGTGGAAATGAATCTGACTAATATCTGTGAGTATTCGTGAAGATGCAGGTTCAATCCCTGGCCTTGATCCGTGGGTTAAGGATTTGGCGTTGCCCTGAGCTGTGGTGTAGGTTGCAGATGCGGCTTGGATTCCTCCTTGCTGTGGCCGTGGTGTGTAGGCTGGCAGCTGTAGCTCTGATTCAACCCCTAGCCTGGGAACCTCCATATGCCTTGGGTGTGGCCCTAAAAAGACAAAAAAAAAAAGAAAGAAAGAAACACTGAACAAGACATAAGGAGACTTGGATCTTAATCTCAACTATGTGACTGGATATGTGATCATAAGCAAATGACTTCCTCTTTTTAGATCCCAATATCCTTATTTGTAAAATCAAGTTTGGATAAATTAACCTCTCTGATCTATCATAGCTCAAATACTCCATGGTTCTCTGATTACCAAGTTGACAACTACCTGCTGAAAATATGGATAGATTAAATTGAAATTCCTCTGAGAAGTTAGTGGCTATAGCAGCTTAGTTGCCAATCCAAAGATGTATTTTTTTTCTTTGATTCATAAATAGTTAGCACAATGCTTGTCGGTGGTATTCAGCTAAGGGGCATATTCTTTCTGTGTTTCAGAAAATTACTGAATGAAAATTCTTCAGACATTTTACCTCACAGAGGAAACAGAAGACTAGTGTTCTGTTTGCAAGCTACAGAAAGATTGACTTGAAAAGCTATGCAGTACAGATGCCTATTTCAGCAAATTTCATTTCTATCGAAATTTATAAATCTCTTATGATAATCTGTCTTGTACTAAAAACAGAATTGACATTATCTATCTCTATGTATACTGAAGTGAATTTATTTTCATTAAATCTTCTTCAGGGAGTTCCTGTCATGGCACAGCAGAAACGAATCCAAATAGGAACCATGAGGTTGCAGATTCAATCCCTGGCCTCGCTCAGTGGGTTAAAGATCCGACGTTACCATGAGCTGTGGTGTAGGTCACAGATGCGGCTCAGATCCCGTGTTGCTATGGCTCTGGCATAGGCTGGTGGCTACAGCTCCAATTAGAAGACCTCTAACCTAGGAACCTCCATATGCCGTGGGTGCAGCCCTAAAAAAGACAAAAAGACAAAAAAATAAAAAATAAATAAATCTTCTTCAACCTTTGCTCTTTAAAGGTTACAGAAGTTCAGGATTCTATCCTATCTTCACAGCTCATGCCTAGTGGTCCTAAGGTCAATCTAATTCCTCTTTTTCAAATGCTACATCTTTTTTTTTTTTAATATGGCACCCAGAACTAAACATAACATTCTAAGTGGAGTTATAGAAATGTTGTAATGTCATCATCTATCCTGAAGAATGTTTAGATCTTTCTTATAACCCTGCATGCAGGTAAAAATAAACTCATTCATCAAGGATGTCACTGTTATTTTCATTTCTCCTTTAGGCAGTTCATTTCATCTTGGACTTCTTGATTGGAAAATTCCTAGAAATAGAGAGGATGAATGACATTGTTTGCCTAACAGCTACACAGAGAAAAACACACAACTACCACTGACTGCTGTCAACCATCCCACTTCCTCCTCCTCAGATAAAAGTGAAAACACCTAACAATATATATATTTTCATCTATTTATTGACATGTTTAACATTATCTAACCCCCTGAGTGTCTGTTGGTTTTATCATTTAAAATGCAAACAACTGAAAGCAAGAACTATAACTAATGGACATCTCCTTGGAGTGTCTAACAAAAGACCATGTACACAAAGCCTCTAAGACAAACTGGTGAAAATCAACATTTAAAAGTGTTGTGAAACTTTCTGGCCTTTACTTCTGCTATGTGTAAGTTACCATATTCCATTTACTGCTATGAGTAAAATGAGGTCAAATAATATGCTGATCTTAACATTAACCCTGGTTGCTTTTTTTTTTTTTTTGACTTTTTAAACACATAAACTTATTTATGGCTCCTTCCCCTTTGCTTACATAGCACTTTATGCTTGCCTTTGTTATAGCATTTGGTCATATGCCTGCCTCTCTCACTAGGGTGTGCATCTTTGAGAGCAACAAAACCTAACTACTTAATACACCTTTGATAACAAAATCACCTCTATCATTACAGAACATTATTAAAGTTTTTAGAAGACATGTTTGATACAAAGTATTTAAAGTGATGGTATTTATTTCAAAAGTATACGTCAAGATCAAGCTCATTTTCAGGTCTCATATCAAATCTTTGATGCAATGACTTTTTTAATGGAAATTTAAAGTTAATCTTTATTTCTTGATTATGTTCATTATTCTTCAGATTTTGATATATACTCTTAAAATATTTATGGACATAGTTTGAATTTTTTGCATTCTCTGGTTTTAATACTTTGTATTTTGTTGTGATATCATGAATTACGAATTACAGGAAACTTCCTCCAACTGAAATTTTCTTCCCAAAGTATTACTCTTGTAGTCCTTCCACACCTTCTAGAGTTAGCTTTCTGTTACTTCAAGTGTTCTATATCATCTCACTCCATTTTTTAATGCAAGTTTTTGCCTTTATCACTTGATCCCAATAAAATAAAATAATTTTTTCTCCATGGTGAAAATCAAAATTCTGACATAGTCCTCTATTTTGTGTGTAAAATTTAAACATTTCAGCCAAATCAAACAGGCCCACCAGTGAGTCTCCAAATAAAATTTTCAATATTTGGGCATCTAAGCAGCCTATTCAAATACAAATCTCTTAGCTAAATTCATATCAAGGGTTATGATTACTACTAAATTAATACCTAGGAAGACTGTTAGCTATTTCACTACCTAATATTTTCTTTTGGCCACCCTGTTTGTTTAAGTGACTAAGTGGATTTTTTTTCTCCTCTTCAGAAGCTGTTTGTATTTTCATTTTGTATATTTACCCTTTTCACTTTATCAATTACTAGAGGTTACTCCTAATAGTCTTTTCAAATAATGCATAAGCGTCTTCTTTACTCATAGCTATGTGCATATTCTATCTGTTACAAGATATGCCCCTTTAAGTGTGGAATTTCACCAGGCATGTTTTTTGTTGTTTCTAAATGTTTGTCAGCAATACTGCAACAGGATTTTGAAGAAAACTCTTCCTATCATTTTGTGTCTCTCTCAATTCAAAAAAGTTTTAATAAAATGAAAAAATTAAAGAACAATGAAAACTGAGTGAAAGAAAAGAACTCCACTCTCCTCTTAGTTATATGAATATGTATCATTACTAACAGACATGATTCAATACTTCCCAACTTGTGTTGTGAGTCCTTTCTACTTATTACATCATGCTTCTCCTAGTGTCCCTATAATCACCCCCTCTTTAGGGCTCCTCAATATTGCATTCTTTCTCTTCCACACTGTAAAAAGTGTAGCAGTTTTCACACTGAAAATCAAGATATTTCAGACTGCCTCTTCATCTCTCCAGGGCAATAAGGACTTCCTTTTTCCCTTTCTACCCACTGTAGACAATCCTACATGAGATCTTTAGTCTTTCACTCTGCTTACTTGTAAGGCTCAGGGTCTTATAGTGATCACATCTTGAAGAATGTCTTTGTATCTGTGAATGCTTCCCCTTAAGAATCACATCAAGTGACAATGAAAGACAACCCAGTTATTTCTGAAGGTGTATTTGCAGTAGGAAACAATACATTTTTTGCCATGCTCACAAATGGCATGTCCTTCTTACCTCATACTCACCATTTACCCATTACAATCTACAGCAAACACAAATTTTAAAAATCAATAGCAATGTCACAATATAAGCAGAGGGAGTTCCCGTCGTGGCGCAGTGGTTAAAGAATCCGACTAGGAACCATGAGGTTGCGGGTTCGGTCCCTGCCCTTGCTCAGCGGGTTAAGGATCTGGCGTTGCCGTGAGCTGTGGTGTAGGTTGCAGAAGCGGCTCGGATCCCGCGTTGCTGTGTCTGGCATAGGCCGGTGGCTACAGCTCCGATTCGACCCCTAGCCCGGGAACCTCCATATGCCGTGGGAGCGGCCCAAAGAAATAGCAAAAAAAGACAAAAAAAAAAACAATATAAGCAGAAACGTCTTAAATTCTTCTCACACAAATTACAGAGAATTTAGGAATGGGAGAAAAACTCAAAGGTATTCAAAGCCTTGACTATCTTTTAAAAGCATCATTTTCTTTAAAGGCCCTTAACAGGAAAGAAAATAATGTCCTATTTTAATAATCTTTGAGTGCTAAATTCAAAAAAGTAAAATAAAAAACCATGCACAACACAAGGATAAATTTTTAATTGTAGGAGAAAATATTCATTTGTAAATAACAAAAACCTTCAAATCAAATAGATTTTTATATCCTTCAAATACTATTGTGGTTCAAACATTTCATATGCTGAATATAATATGTGTGTAGAATGCAAACCTACATATAAATGTATGTATGTTCCATCAGAGAAACAAAATCTTAATACTCGACTACATGATTTTTCTGAACTATTTTTCAAGGGAAAAGATAATTTTATAATTAACTGTTATCATTAAAATTCCAATTTTAGTTTCTTGCTCAAAAGGAAAAAAAAGACTATTGAAAGCTATCTATATATTTTCAATTAGGTAGAAGCAAATTATCATCATAGAAAACTTCTGAAAATCAGTTATAATACAGTTTTGACAACTGCTCAAATATTAGGATTAAGTTGTGGTTATGCAAGGCCCATTGTCACAACATATGGAAATTCACCTCATCACTTTGTCACATGACAATATCAACAGGTTCGTTTACATGATCATAATATTTTAATGAAAACTTTTAAAGGATATGAAGTTGTAAGAAGGGTAATTATGAGACAGAAAATGTGTGTGGGGGGGAATCTATTTGAAGCACCAAGAACACCTTGAAAAAGGAAAAATGAGGTCCAAGTTCAATTACTTCTTCTCTAATTACTATCTTTAAAAAAAAGCTTCAAGAAAATCTGATTCAAAATAAAGCAAGTAAATTTGACTTTGAAATCTTAGACTATTTGATATACTTAAAATATGACCTAAACATATATTATTATATGTCTAATTAGAAAATTTTATTAAGAAAAAATGCTATTAAATAGGAATAAACTCCAAAAAATCTGAATTTCTTGACAATTTTTCCCTAGAATCAGTTTTCCTTTGGGTTGAAAATTGATCAGTGTCATATAGTAGATTCTGGCCTTATTTTTATGTATTTGAAGTAGCCAAAAGTGCCAGAAAAACATGGAATCGAAGAACCAAGTCTCAAGTCTATGCCAACTCATCAAAGAATTTTTCCTAAATACTGATGAACTGCTCCCAAATAAGCTAATACTACGATTTCTAGAATACAAGTATTATCACAAATAAAAGTAAGCCTAACTGTTAAAAGTACAATATAGTACTGAAAAGTCATCTATTTAACAACTGACAAATCTACGCTATTTCAGAGTCACCATCCTTTCAAAGTAAGTTGGTGACATGTTGGAGTGATAAACAGTTCTGTTTGCACAGGCTCTAGAAAAGGAAGAGATTAAGTGTCTTAAAAACACGAAAGCTTATGTTTTCCTTTCACTTAAAACAATTATTAGAGTGAAGTGGAGGAATGTCAAGGAATTAATACTTTTCTTTCCTTTGCAAATGAATCCAAGTTACCCATATGTTTTAATGGTATATCTCTTATGAATATTTCTTCAAAATAATCCTTCTTTTTAAACATCTTTATTTTATTTAGGACACCATCCTAATTCATTTAAATTTATTTTAAAGATTTTGGTTGAAATTCATCACCTTTACACTTTAGACTTTAGCCAATTCTTTTAAAGTTTATTTTTTGGCTATCTGCATTTTTCTGTCAATTCTGTGTGCAAAATTTATAATGTAATAATTTATATATATAATTGCAAATAATTTAATAATTTCTATCACTAAAATTAATACCATAAAGATACTATATATAATATAACATCTCGGAGTTCCCATCGTGGCTCAGTGGTTAACGAATCCGACTAGGAACCATGAGGTTGTGGGTTCAATCCCTGGCCTTGCTCAGTGGGTTAAGGATCCGGAGTTGCCATGAGCTGTGGTGTAGGTCGCAGACGCGGCTCAGATCCCGTGTTGCTGTGGATCTGGCGTAGGCCGGCAGCTACAGCTCCAATTAGACCCCTAGCCTGGGAACCTCCATGTGCCTTGGTAGCAGCCCTAGAAAAGGCAAAAAGACAAAATATATATATATATAGCATCTATAATTTATATATTAAATTATAGATGCTATATATATAATTTAATGATTCATATATAATATTATATATAATTTAATAATTTGTAGATTATAATTTAATAATTTCCATCATGAAAATTAATGCCATAAAGACGCTCTATTTCTCTCTCTGAACTTATACCTCATAGTATAACTGAAATCAGGATTCTTAATTTTTTTGGCCACGCCCATGGCATGTGGAAGTTCCCAGTCCAGGGATGGAACCCGCATCGCATTTGCAGTCTGTGCCACAGCTGCAGCAACACCAGATCCTTAACCTGTTGTGCCAGAAGGGAATTTCTCATGGACTCTAAATTTTACATTCATCTTTGCCCTTGGCCATAATGACTTCTATGTAAGACTCTCAATAGCCTTCTTATTTGAATATTAAATTACTAGCATTGTTCTAAAGACCAATATTCATTAAACACACAATAAATATTTGCTAAGTGAAAAGCAAGAATAAGCCAAGTATTTTTTTCACATAAGCTCAATATGTTATACTATAGATATAATCATTCGGAGGTGTTAATGAGATTTATTAATATGGATCAGATGTTTGTTTACTCTTGCATAATTATCACAACTGTAACTATCAAGATAACATCTGGTAAGCTAATTATTTCTGAATCTTAAATTAGTGGAGATCTTTCTTTTTATCTTTTTTTAATCTTTTTAGGGCCGCACCTGCAGCATACGGAAGTTCCCAGGCTAGGGGTTGAATTGGAGCTGCAGCTGCCTACACCACAGCCACAACAACACCAGATCCAAGCTGCATCTGCAACCTATACCACAGCTCACGGCAATGCCGGATCCTTCACCCACTGAATGAGGCCAGGGACTGAACCTGCATCTTCATGTATCCTAGTCAGGTTCGTTACTGCTGAGCTACAACAGGAACTCTTTTTTTTTTCCTAGGGCCACACCCAGGCATATGGAGGTTCCCAGGCTAGGGGTCGAATCAGAGCTGTAGCCGCCGGCCTACGCCAAAGCCACAGCAATGCGGGCTCCTAGCCGCGTCTGCAACCTACACCACAGCTCATGGCAATGCCAGATCCTTAACCCACTGAGCAAGGCCAGGGATCAAACCTGAAACCTCATGGTTCCTAGTTGGATTAATTAACCACTAAGCCACGACAGGAACTCCTTTTTTTTTTTTTCCTATTATTTTTTAAATGCTGCAAAAGAAATCCTCTTGAATCTGCCATATTTAATGCAATACCTAAAGGAGAAAAATGGATATAATTTATTCAGCATCCCTCTGTTCAACTTCATTTTCATGTCAAAATATTCATCATTCTGTCAAATGATATAAGTTGAACACTGTTTAGAAAATTTTATTAAAAAGAGCAGTTTATTAAGTTTATATCTTTTGTAATAGTGCAAATACTTGTATATACCAAATAAAAATACAAAGTCTTAGTATTCCAATTATAAAGTCTTAGTACTTCATCTATCACTCTTCATACTTCATCTATCACTCCTCCAGTGTTTTATATAAAGCTGCCAACAGAACAGAAGCTTGCAGTAGTGGAGGAAACATTCTTGGGAAAAAGATCATTCTGCAGGGTGGCAGTGATCACGATGTTGGAACATCTGATTCTACATTATTATCCTACGAATGCTTATAGCACCTAAAGAAACAGAAGACATGTAGATATGTAACGCATTGGATCCCATTAGATGGATGCTATAAAAACAATGAATATTTAATTAGAGGAAAACAATCTTAGAGAAACCACAACCCTAAAATGAACAGATGAATCAAGTGTGCAGGAGGAATCACTCTGGGCCACTGAAATCAGACTTTAACACCTTTGTACCTTCCTCTTGACCATACGAGTTTATAATTCTTTTTTTCTGCCTAATGATATTAAAGAATCTTTGTTTTAGGATAATACAAGATGTCACACATTATTTTTGATGCATAGTATCAAAACGTAGCTTGGCTCACAAATGGCATTTCTATATGAAACTTGTATTGCAATATATTTCATCTTAATTCTTCGTTTGACCTTGAATTTTACTTTTAGGTTGATAATAGCATTTATATTCAACATCAGAACCAAGAGAAATGAATTTTTTTGTAATAAAATTATCTGTAAGAAACTAAAGATATCCTTTTTATTTAAACACACACATAGCAAAACATAATGGTCCTATTTCTTCCTTTCTCTTTTGGTGCATCCTTTTTTCTTTTTAGGGCTGCACTTGCGTCATATGGAAGTTCTCAGGCTAGGGTCAATGCCAGCCTAGGTCACAGCCACAGCCACAAAGGATCAAAGCTGAATTTGCAACCTGCACCACAGCTTGCTGCACTGCCGGATCCTTAAGCCACTGAGTGTGGTCAGGGATGAACCTACATCCTCATGGATACCAGTTGGGTATTTAACTCGCTGAGTCACAATGGGACCTACTCTTCCGGATATGTAACACCCACTAACATGTCTCACTTCCCCCTGGCTATGCAACCTGGCTCTGTAACACTGGTTTACCATTTACAAGTCTGATCTGAAAGTTTTAAAAATGGGCACTTTAGTGATGTTCTGCAGGTCTAGCTTCTTATCCAATGAGCTGAGGGTTCCATCCAATCTCTGTGATTAATCAAACTGTTACTAGGATATGTCAGATATAGACTGGTTAAAACTGGCCTTCTAAAGAAAGTGTTAAAATTTCAGTCTTGGAGTTCCCGTCGTGGCACAGCGGAAACGAATCTGACTAGGAACCATGAGGTTGCGGGTTCCATCCCTGGCCTCATTCAGTGGGTTAAGGATCCAGCAGGCATTGCCATGAGCTGTGGTGTAGGTCGCAGACACGGCTCGGATACCGCGTTGCTGTGGCTCTGGTGTAGGCCGGCAGCGGTAGCTCTGATTAGACCCCTAGCCAGAGAACCTCCATATGCCATGGGTGTGTTCCTAAAAAGACAAAAGACAAAACAAAAATTTCAGTCTTAACAGCATGCCCAGAGCATTCCTTCTTGAGTCATTTACAAAAATGAGACTATTTTTTTTTCTTTTTTCAATCAAGGATAATCAAAGATGAGCTGACAGGAAGAAAGAGCTCCTAAGAGGGGCTTTTTCCCTACCAAATTTTGCTACCATGCTGCTGGGCACTCCTTCTGGCTGAGATTCTCATGATGAGTCTGTTCTGTAGTGTTTGCAGGAAGCCAAATGATAAGATGTTAGAAAGAAGAGGATTATCAGTTAGCAGCACGTCAGAGGGGCCTTATCACAACTCTATAGTTGCTACCCAGATCTGGAGATCTGGAGAGAGAGAGAGAGAGAGAGAGAGTGTGTCTGCGCGCGCGCGCGCGCGTGTGCATGTGTGTGTTTGGGGAGGCTCAGAGGGGATAATTTGGAAAACATTTTTTCCTCAACTAAATCTACTCTGATTAGTTCAGCAAAAAAGTTTATTTAAACAGTGGAGAAAGTAATTGGAAGAAGCAACACAAACTCAGAGAGCCCTAGCTAGCAATGCAGGTCTTCTAAAGTCAAGTGTTTCTATCTCTTACAACTTGGCTGAAAGACATAATTATTTCTCTGTTTTTAGTAGTAGTAGTATTACTATATTAACTTCAAGGATACAGCATCATAGTTCAACATCTGCATACACCACAGAATGATCACCACAAGTCTTTTTACCACCATTACCATACAGTTGACCCCTTTTACCCATCCACAAATCCCCTTCCCCTCTGGTAACCACCAATCTGTTCTCTATCTATGTGTTTCCTCTCATTTCTTGTTTTTTTTTTTTTTGGTTTTAATATTCCACGAATGACTGAAATCATACGTTGTCTTTCTCCATTTGACTTATTTCACTTAGCATAATACCCTGAAGATCCATCCATGTTATCACAGATGGCACAATTTCATCTTTTTTATGGTTGAATAGTATTACATTATATATATGCATATATACATATTTTTTCTTTATTCATCTGCCAATGAGCACTTAGATTGTTTTCATATCTTGGCTATTGTAATTAATGCTGCCATGAACATCAGGATGCATGTATCTTTTCAAATTAGTGTTTTCATGTTCGTCAGATGAATACCCAGAAGTAGAACAGGGCTGGGTCATTTGGTAATTCTAGTCTTAATTTTTGAAGTATCTCCATACCATTTTCCAGAATGGCTGCACCAATTTACAGTCCACCAACAGTGTACAAGTGCTCACTTTTCTCCAGATCTTCATCATTTGCCATTCCTTATCTTTTTTATAATATCCATTTTAACAGGTTGAGGTTGATATCTCATTGTGGTTTTATTTTGCATTTTCCTGTTAACTAGTGATTTTGAATATCTTTTCATGTGCCTGTTGGCCAACTGTATGTCTTCTTTGGAAAAGCGTCCATTCAGATATTATTTGCTCATTTTTTTTAGTTGTTTCTTTGTTGCTGAGTTGTATGAGATCCTTGTACATTTTTAGTACTAACCCATTGGATATATGATTTGCAAATATCTTCTGTTCAGTAATTGCATTTTCATGTTGCTGATACTTTCTTTGGCTGTACAGAGAAGCTTTTTTAGTTTTATATAGTCCCATATGTTTATTTTTACCTTTGTTTACCCTGCCTTTGAAGTCAGATTCACAGAAACATCTCTAAGGTCAAAGTCAGTGTAGTCATCACCTTTATTTTCTTCTAAGAATTTTATGGTTCCAGCTTTTAAATTCAAGTCTTTAATACATTTTGAATTAATTTTGTGTATGTTGTAAAAGAGTGGCTATATAGTTTTCTCAATACCATCTGTTCAAGACTGTCCTTTCTCCATTGCATGTCATTTGCTCCTGTATCATAATTAATTGTCCATATATGTGTAGGTTTATAAATTTCTGAGCTCCTTGTTCTATTCCACTAATCTATGTGTCTATTTGTTTGTGCCAATACTATGCTGTTTTCTCTTTTTTAAGGCCACACCTGTGGCATATGGAAGTTCCTGGGCTAGGGGTCAAACCAGAGCTGCAGCTGCTGGCCTACACCACAGCTACAGCAACACCAGATCTGAGCTGCATGTGCAACCTACACTGTAGCTTGCAACAATGCTGGATCTTAACCCACTGAGCAATGCCAAGGATCAAACCCGCATCCTCACAGAGACAGAGTTGGGTCCTTAACCCACTGAATCACAGTGGGAACTTGTATGCTGTTTTCATTACTGTAACTTTCTAGTATAGTCTGAAGTTAGGGAGTGTAATATTTCCAGTTTTATTCTTCTTTCAAGATTATTTTGGAGAGTTCCCATCGTGGCTCAGTGGAAATGAATATGACTAGTATCCATGAGGATATAGGTTCGATCCCTAGCCTTGCTCAGTGGGTTAAGGATTCAGCATTGCCATGAGCTGTGGTGTAGGTTGTGGCTCGGATCTGGCATGGCTGTGGCTGTGGCAAAGGCCAGCAGCTGCAGCTCCGATTTGACCCCTAGCCTGGGAACCTCTATATGCCGCGGGTACATCCCTAAAAAGACAAAAAAATAAATAAAAGATTATTTTGGCTACTCAGGGTCTTCTGTGGTTCCATAAAAATATGAGGATTATTTATTCTAGCTCTAAGAAATATGTCATTGACATTTTCATAGGACTTGCACTGAATCTTTAGATTGCTTTGGGTAATATGGACTTTTTAACAATATTAATTCTTCCAATCCATGAGCACAGAGTTTCTTTCCATTTTATTTTATTTTTTTAGTCTCTTATTCAATTTCTTTCATCAGTGTTATACAGTTTTCAGTGTACAGGTCATTCATATTCTTGGCTAAGCTTTTACCTAGGTACTTTATTATTTTTTGTTACAATTGCAAGTGGGATTATTGTCTTAATTTCTCTGAGAGTTTAAGTGTGTAGAAATGCCCTGGATTTTTGTGTATTGATTTTCTATCCTGAAAACTTACTGAATTCATGCATTTGTTCTACCAGTTTTTTGGTGGAGGCTTTAGAGTTTTCTATATAGAATATCGTCTAATCTGTAGATAGTGACAATTTTACTTTTTCTTTTCTGATTTAAATGCCTTTTACTTCTTTTTCTTGCCTAATTGCCCTGGCTATAAATTCCAATACTATGTTCAATAAAATGACAAGAGTTGGAATCTTCATCTTATTCCTGATCTTAGAGGAAAACCTTTAAGTTTTTGCCATCGAGTATGATGTTAGCCATGGGTTTGTTATATAAGGCCTTCATTATGTTGAGATGTTCCCACTATACCCATTTTGTTGAGTGTTTTTATCATAAATGGATGTTGGACTTTGTCAAAACTTTTTCTGCATCTATTGAGATGATCATATGATTTATACCCTTCATTTTGTTAATCACAATGATTGACCTGCAGATGCTGAACTATTCTTGCATCCCTGGAGTAAGTCCCACTTGATCATAGTGTATGATCCTTTTAATGTATTTTTGGATTTGTTTGTTATATTTTGTTGATGATTTTAACATCTATGTTCATCAAAGATAACTGGCCTATAATTTTATTTTTTGTGGTCTCCTTGTCTGGTTTTTGTATCAGGGTAATGCTTCATAAAATGTGTTCAGAAAGTTTCTCTACTATTCAAATTTTTGGTAATAAGAGTTTTAAAAGGATAGTTAAATCTTCTTTCAATGATTTGTAGAATTCACCAGTGAAGCCATCTAGCTCTGGGCTTTTGATAGCTGGGAACCTTCTGATTACTGTTTCAATCTCCTTGTTAGTAATCAGTCTATTCAGATTTTCTATTTCTTCATGAACAGTCTTAGGAGATTGTATGTTCCTAAAAATTTATCTACATATAAGTTGTCCAATTTGTTGGTAGAATTATTTCTATATAGAAATATTGGTTTTAAGCAAATATTAAATAATAAACTACACTCAAGTTTAAAAAAATTATAATCTGAAACAACATTCTACAGGGGAAAACAGTGGAGTAAAGTGGCAGGGGAGGCGACAGAAAGGATGAGGAAAGGTAAAATACGGTGTGAGGAGAAAGAGAGCAAGCCTCAAATGCAGTGTCTTCATGCCTATAATTGCAGTCTCCCCAACACACACACACACACACACACATGCATGTGCACACACACACACACACACACACACACAGACCTTGTCTGCACAGCAAACTCCTAATCATCCTTTAAAACTCCATGCAGGAGTAAGTATCTGGTGTTGTCACCACAGTGGCCAGGGGCTGCTGCTGTCAGGGGAGTTGATCCTTGGCCCAGAAACTTCCACCTGCCATAGGCACAGCCAAGAAACAAAACAAAACAAAAACCAAAAAAACAGAAAATCTTCACTCAATTGTCACCTTCCCTGTCCCTACAGAATTAACACAAGCCTTTTGTTTTGGAAGAAAGGAGAGATTTCTATCAATACTTTTGCCAGATGAATATTCAGAAAAAAACACAGAAATACATAAATAGGATTTTTATTGGTATCCTTTAGTCAGTTCATTCCATTTAATCAAGTGTACATAGGTGTATCAATTCAGTTACTTCCTTTGGTTTGCAGATGAATGTAAGAATAAGTTGAAAACATGGAAGTAATATCCAAGCATTACCTTATTAAAGTTTTATATTTGGAAAAGTGATGAAAAAGCTTAATAAAAATGATATTAATCTGCCGTAATTTATTTAAATATAGGAAGAATGTCACATAATAGAATTTTACTCTAAGGATAAGAGCACTATTTATTTTTTAGCTGACCCAATAACTTGTACTGGCTTCTCTCAGCAGAACACTTACCTATATGTTTTCTTATAGAGAGGTCAGGTTGTTTCCACTGTGTAAAAAATTGCATTCCCAGGCATTTTAATGCTATAAAAGAGAGGAGTATTTTTGTGCCTATTTCCTAAAACTAAAACACAGAACCAAATGCCAAACAATTTGTAATCCTGTTTGTACATAGTAAAAATAATAACTGCAGGCTTTAATAAATATTCATTCAATATAATTCAGACAAGTTAATATAACTAAGAGTACACAGAGAAAATCAACTCAGAGGACCACTATTCAGCTTAGCTCCCATAGTTCATTACATCTTAGTTATGTTTCTAAAAACGATTATGTTCCATGAGATACAGGAGAACTATGAGGAGAGGATTCATAGAAAAATAAAGATTATTGTAAAAATGCAACTTGCCTTTCAAATGTAATACCTTAATTTGAATGAGAGCAATGTGATGTGTAAGAGTATTTAACCAGTTATTTTGGAAAAGTCATCTTGCTCTTTTACCATTTTTAAAGTTAACAGGAGCCAGAGTCCAAAGTTCACTAGAATAGAGTATGACAAAAATATTAAAGATGGGAATGCTTCTTTAAACAAAGTCCAAATTCTCAGGCTCACAGAAGCTAATATAAGTTATGCTCACCTTAAGAAAATATTTTACTCACTTTTAAGGAAAACTGTTTTGTTAGATTTCACAAAAAGAAAATGTTACCACCACCTGAAAAATCTAAAATATACTACTCTTTCCCTCATGTCATATTTAACATACATGAATTTGACAGCACTGAGGTATAGAGCTGAACAAATGATTCTGTAAAAAAAATTAAATGCACTGATAGTAGTATAGAAGTGGCATAAAAACTGATATACCGTTTTCACCCTATAGGACTGGTACATACTGGAAACAAAAGGCAAGTTTTCATAAACAAGGTTTCCTCAAAAGAACATTTTAAGCAATACTCAAATCATTGGCATGTTTAGGTCTAATCAAAGCCTTAAAGAAGAGTTCAAACTGAGGTTATATCCATCTTCACATACGAATTAAACTCTGGTGATGCCATTCATAACAATGGTCAGATGTTTTTTGCTTATCAGCTAATAAATGCACTTTTAACACTAAAGGTTAAAAACCTACACATCATGAGTCAATAACACAAAGTGTAGATATCTATCATGTTAAGTAAGGAAAACTAAGAAACAGCATCACTCATAAACCTAATGGCAAAGCATGTCAATTTTAGCAACATTCCAAGATGCTAAGTGTCCGAGTAGAAGGTTTATTCCCAGATTCTGTCTGTACATGAGATATCCTTCAACCAAGAAAAAGACAGATGATGGGATGCTGACTTGTAAACAGTACTTCCACATTAGATACCATGAGCTTGATTGTTTTCTCTAGAAAAATATCTATATCCATTACAATGGGGGGTTCTTACGAGTACATTCGCCTGAAGTGCCTTCCTGAATAAATGTTTAAAAACTACCTGTGCATTCATAAAAATGAGATTTCAGCAAGCTTAAGTATCAACTTAATATTTGGAAGCAAAATGTAAGGGGAAAATAAGACCTTAAACAGAAAGTTTAAGTTGCAAATATTAAGGAAATTTCCCCCTAACAATAACTCTCTGGCGGGTGGGGGGGGGGGTGGGAAGAGTGGAAGAGGAACATGCAATACCAGTATCTCAAAGCATTTGATACTGATTCATGGAATGAAACCTGTCTATGTATTTGAATCCAAAATGTTGCAAGAGCAACATTTATGTTTCTTTGAAAGATGACAGTGAGTCTTTAATTATTAAAGCCAACGTATTTAGCAGATGGTCAAAAAGAAGTACTTTTAAAAAGTTGCCTAGAGGGTTATATAAATGAACAAGCTAAAACAGCTGGCAGCTGGTGCATGAAATCAATAATGAGAAAATGAGTTCTACTGTATCTTTGTTTTCATTGTCTAGTTGAAGACAGTGAAGACAAGAGAAAGAATGAGAGAGAATCAACTTGTGAACTTCACAGACGGGCTGAATGGATTATGTGTATCTAATTAGAAAGAGAGAAACCTCCTGGAGTGAGGCTGTAAAACTAAAGAAATGGGGTGTGTATGCACTTGAATGTATGTGTGTGCAAGTGCACCCACATGCTGAGTGGACAGGAATATGGAGATGAAATTGTCCTTTCTGAATACTTCAGCTACACTGTTGTGGGTGATTCCTTGCTAATTTTATGGCCTTGAAAAAATCCAAATTTCACTTAGAGGAAAATACTTCAAGAGACAGAATAAGCAATACTAGTGGAATAATGATGATTTGAATATTGATGGTTTTCCCTTACTTGTTATTCTTTTAAGCAATTCCACCAATTTAAACCTCTTAAATTAAAAAATTTCCACTTAACATCATAGAATCCTGAAACTGACTAGTAACTACTTCTACCAGAAAAATCACTATCCAAAATTTTCTCTTATTCTTTTCACTCTGATAATTGTTCATTATTTAAGGGAAACTGCAAATGCAGCTGTGTGATTAAAATTACAAACAAGTTCTCCTTGAAAATCTTATGTCTGAAGAAAACTGAACTTTTAGGGTATTATTTTAAAATATGAAATAAAATAAGTAAAAGTATATTCATTTTTTATTGTTATTTCCCCAATACAATTTTCTACTGTACAGCATGGTGATCCAGTTACACACACATATGTATACATTTTCTTTTTTCTCCCATTATCATGCTCCATCATAAGTAACTAGACACAGTTCTTGGTGCTACTCAGCAGGATCTCATTGCTAATCCATTCCAAAGGCAATAGTCTACATCTATTAACCTCAAGCTCCCAATCCATCCCACTCCCTCTCCATCCCCCTTGGCAACCACAAGTCTATTCCCTAAGTCCATGATTTTCCTTTCTGTGGAAAGGTGCATTTGTGCCGCATATTAGATTCCAGATATAAGTGATATGATGTGGTATTTGTCTTTGACTTACTTCACTCAGTATGAGAATCTCTAGTTCCATCCATGCTGCTGCAAATGGCATTATGTCATTCTTTTTTATGGCTGAATAGTATTCCATTGTGTATATATACACCACCTCTTCTGAATCCAATCATCTGTCGATGGACATTTGGGTTGTTTCCATGTCTTGGCTATTGTGAATAGTACTGCAGTGAACATATGGGTGCATATGTCTTTTTTAAGGAAAGTTTCATCCAGATATATGCCCAAGAGTGGGGCTGCTGGGTCATATGGTAGTTCTATGTATAATTTTCTAGGGTACCTCCATGCTGTTCTCCATAGTGGTTGTACCAGCTTACATTCCCACCAACAGTGCAGGAGGGTTCCCTTTTCTCCACCGCCCCCAGCATTTGTTATTTCTGGATTTATGAATGATGGCCATTCTGTCTATCTCATGGTAGTTTTGATTTGCATTTCTCTATTAATCAAGGATTTTGAGCATTTTTTCACATGTTTTTTGGCCATCTGTATATCTTCCTTATATTCATTTTTATAGCTACAAATTATACTGAAAAAAAACTACTGAAATAATTACTTGTAAAGGCACAGAGAATATCCTGAACTCTAAAATGAAATAGTCTTTGTTCCCAGTGATTTTATGCAAATTTCTCCCATAAGGTCTCAGAGCATAAAACCACCACCACCAACAAACAAACAAACAAACAAACAAACCTCAATAGGGGAACTAAATTTTAATTCACCTTTATCAAGGAAATATGTTATGTTATTTGAATGGGAGAAAGGGAGAAAAAACTGTAAAAGCTTTACAAACTGATGTTTCAGTAATATAAACTGAAAATAAGAAACAGTGTAGTGTAGAGATAGCATACCCTGTTCCAGCTCAAGTCAGCTGTTTTATTTTATTGGGTTTGGTCTTGAGATGAAAGTAGCACATACCACTCCAACCCACGCTGTTTCATTTTACAGAATTTTATCTCAGAAGCCAATGACACTCTCAGCTCTACCTTACTTCATTTTTATGACATGTAATGAATAGTTTTCTATAAACACAGAGACTCTAAATTTGTCCTGAAATATGAAAATGACACTTCCTGTGAGTATAAGTGTTAGGGCAAAGCAATTAACATTAGATTATTTGGTTTTTGCCAAGAAATGTTTGTGAGAGCAAATAAAACTCTGGTCTTCAGCCTGCAAAGAGATGGGAACAGAATGAAGATGTGTAGATTATTGTGCACTGCATACTAGTACTCAAATAAATATGTTTTACCACCACAGCAATTCTGACATAAATTTGATTAAAAGAAAGAGGAATGTCTTCTTTGATGTTACTGGTACTTGAATTTCAAAGTCATCAGAATCTTGTTAACATTTTTAAAAATATAAACAAAGTTTTTGTGGTAGCTTAGTTTACCTTTTATTATTCACATAGATTCTACATAAATAAAGCAGAACTATCATTCTTAAATTATTTTTCTTTTCTCAAGAAAGATTTTTTAAATCATGCAATATATGAAATGTAGACTGCTAGCACTGAGCATTATTTTCTCCTGTTCATTTATTTAGGAATCTTGAAATAAGCTTTTGAAACATTGCTTACAACAGAACTATAAACTAAAATGCACTAGAATAATAAAGATAAGGCTGCCTCATTTTGTAAGGGAAATGTCTGCATTCTTGGATAAACAGGAGACTTGCATAAATCCAACTTTACCTTGTCAGGTAGTTGGTATGACTTGAGGCTGTATGGTTCACTGTTTTCTAAGAAACTTGATTAATTTCTCAAATAAAACTTGAATGATACTTTTACCTCTAGAAAGCAAGAAAATTGATTCAAATAATTTTTATTCTTTCTGCTACTTATTTTTTCTCTTTTCCTTCCCTCCTTGCACCCTCCTTTCCTCTACCTTTGTTTTCTATTTTTTCTTACTTTTCCTCTTCCTTCCTTTTATTTTTTCCTTTTTTTTTACTTCAGTGAATTTAAAAATACAATCTAATCCTTGACAGGAAATCTATCTATAAACAAAAAGAGTTTGCATTCTTTCATCATTTCACAGTGAAATAGTAAACTCACAAGGCTATTAAAATGTGGTTTATTGGCTATGGAAAAGAAGGTGTGACACAATCACAACGCTTTCCATTTCCTGAGCCCATAAGGATAAAGACATCACAGCTGAAATTTAAACTTCATGAGGATAAGGACCTTGATCCCAAGCAACCATGACTGGTTAATGAAAGTTAGCCTCTCCTTCTCACAGAAAGACAAGAGAAACTTTACAGTAAAATAGTAAGTAGCTTGAAAGCCTTAATAATTTAAAATGGAAGGAAAAGTAATATCATTGTAATATTGCTCACTCAAATAAGTCTTTCTAATTCCTGGCTGTAACTACACTAGATTCTCCAAAGGATATCATCAGTAACATAAAATCCAGAAGACAAAAAAAGCAAGTATTTTAAATGCAATATTCATTGATTGTGGTTGAGCTTAATTAGGATTTATGGATCCAGAAATGAAAGCCTATAAAAGCAAGCTAACCAGAGAGGAAGTTGGTGAGATGTGTATGCTCTCTCGGAGCAACGAGACAAGGGGAAAGACATGTATCAAGAAGCCCTGAATGTCAGGCAGAAGCTTTTGGATTGTTACAAGTACTTGAGTATAGAAACAATATGATGGAAATGAAGGTAGGCAAAAGAATCCTCCAATAGGATTAGAAAAGAAAAATGACTGTGAACAGAAGCAAGTGTGACTAGAAGATAGTAAAAGAAGTTTCAGCCTAAGTCAGTATGAAAAATAAAAAAAAAAAACTTATAGACAATGTTTCTCTAAAGCACAATGCAGAGAAAAAGTTAGATCTTGTTGATATACTGCCTGAGACAAAAGTCAAAAAAGTAAGATATGGTTTCAAGCCTACAGAACTAGAAAATTAATGAGGTGAAGGATATGAACAAGGGTACCAAAGTGTATTTCAATTTTCAGCATGATGTATATTTCTAAATACTACACACTTCCAATTGCATTTTGATTGGGCTATATCATTAAGACCTTGATATTTGCTGCTTCTTTCCAAGTTTAGAATTTTGAAAAATAATAATCTAAGTTTCCACTATCTGTCCAGTATATAATAGATAATAGAATGTTTTAAATTATGTCTTCCAAGGGCATCAATACAATGAACACTATCTCACAAATAATCTCACTTGCTAATCTTTGTGATGTACTCTAAATCTACAGCTAAGTCCTTAAAGACCTTACCCTTATTCTTGAAGTCTCTAAGTCCAAACTCTAAATGACTAAAATGCCAGGGGTATTATTATCACCTTAGTTGTTTTTCTTGAACTTTACTACTTGAGCTACATTCACTTTTCCTTTAGAAAATGGGTGACTGCAGCAGAATTCTGCTTTTTAAAAAATGAATACTTCTTTCATATGATTAGAAGCCTCTATGTTGTAATTTACTGGGTGCTACATCACGCTACAGTTTGGGGCACAGATGATGCAAATTGGAATTGAGGCTATAAACATACTCAGATCAGCAGCTGATAGGATTAAGTCTCCAATTACCTGGTCAAGAACTGTTGTTACAAAATTACTATCTGAAGTACAAAAAAAAAGATGTCAAATAATTACCTACCCCACAACCTTAAGTTACTTCCAAATAGCCCTCCAACTGAAGCGGCCTCTTTTTTACATTCAGTAATAGATACTTGATTGCTATTTATCTTCCTGGATAAAGAATAAGCTAGTACCCAAATCCCACAATAATCTAAAGCATCCTAGTAAAATTACTCAAGCCAAAAACATTTGCCAGGTAAAAGGTAAAAAACAATGTTTTTACTGATCTTCGTTAATTGTGCAGATGATAAGGTAATGAAAATATTTCAAATCCTTTTTAAAAGGATTTTTTAAGTTACCAATTATTTTAAAATAATTTACAAAGTTTATTAATGCACTTTATGTAGCCAACAAGTTCTTACTTATTATATCCTGTGAAAAAATTTTAATGTTGCAGTATCAAGGTATTTCATTTCCTGTTTTCTACTAGAGTTCTATTTAACCTCATGAAGGAAAGAAAATCAGTACACGCAGTGAATCTGCATCATATTAGTATTTTTATAGAATATTTCAGAAAGAAGTTTTTAAACTACTGCAGATCTTCAGACTCTTTCCTACTGTTCTCCTGATTTCCTGGTGGACTTGCACCAAGCTAAGAGGCAGTGTGGTGCAGAAATAAAGAGTATAGAATTTGAAGCCAGAATTAGGACATTCATTCAAAAAATTACTCCACTTAGTTGTGTGACTTTGAGCAAGTAATCCAATCTTCTGTGCCTTAGTTTCCACATCTGTAAAATAGGAATAATGAGAGAATTTATTTCATAGGGTTGTTGCCTACATTCAATGAGTTCAAAATATATTAGTGTTCATGTTAATGCCTGGTAAATGATAAGGGATATAAATGTCCACTACAACGATTATTCTTGTAAACTAAGTATCCTATTATAAAATTAGGGGGAATTTGTTTTATTTGCTGTATGGGGATAGATTCTAAAAAATCTACTGTACTTACTAAATGAAACCAAAATGTAAAAATCCGGAGGGGTAAGTTCCCTTGCTCTGATTTCTTGTGAAACAATGTTATAAGGAGTAACTTCTTATTCCACCAGCTATGGTAGTTTCTCTTTAAAAGTATCAGATTTAAAGATATTTTCTATTTCATATTATGTCAGCTAATGAATTTCATATTTATATTCATATAAACTTAATGTTAAAATAATTATCAAAGACTAACATTTTGATCAAGATTAATCTTATAGAATCATAGACCTCATTTATTTTTTTCCCAAATACCTATCCCTCTTTGATCAGTATTGAGAAAAAACTGCTACATAAAGAAATGTCAGGTTTCTTCGATATAAGTCAACAATGGCATTTTTTGCCTGTGTTTAGACTTGTCCACCAGTTACTCATTCATATTGTTAGCTTTCAGGCTCTCTTCACCACCCCCTCACTTCCAGTTCAGACTAAACGACCACACTTGCTACTGTTAAGAGTGCGAGAAGGTCAGCAAAGGTCATTCCTTCCCATAGACTCACTGGAGAATTCACACAAAGTTGGAGAGTAAGCCTCTATTGCATTTCCCTTTTCCCTTCAAAAAAAAAAAAATGCAGGCATTTGGTGACATAGCCCTTTGAAATTAACCAGCAAGCTCATCTTTTTTAGGTGTGATGATTTTTAAATACATAATTATCTTTTCAGCTTCCTCTCATTTGAAGGTTCAGGAAATGAGATTAAATGGTCACTGCTAAATATAAAAACTTTAAATACTGGAAATCAAGAGAAGAAAAGAAGTTGAAAATATAAGAAGTCTACCTCTGGAGGTGTTAAATCATAGAGTGGTTTATTTCTGGATTTTTAATATTCTAAATCAAAAGGTACTTTCTGTATGTTGTTTTCTTTTCTTTGCAAAAAAGTCAATATAATATCAATTTATAAAATACTAGTCATAGCAACAGATCATTGAGAAAATAACACTCATAAATTACTTAATGATTGTTCAAAATTGTAGCATCAAGCAAAATATAACACATGCACAAACATACACATGCTTTTCTTACTCTCATTTTTTTCTGTAATATAATCCTATAAATTTGATGTGATAAAACAAATAGGTTATAGCATGCTGCACTGATGAAGTTCTTTAGCCTGCCATTATAGAATTTTAGTCTTCTAATCCTAACTAAACACAAAGATAGAGAAATATTCAGAATTTAAAGCTATCTTTAAAAACTGTCCAGTTCAGCATAATTGTTACTATCATAGCTAATCCTCTGATACTAACAGTATAGCGTTTTCTCAGGTCCCTATACTTCAGACTTGTTATCATAGTGTGTCTATGATAACACTTCTTTAAAAAACTCAAAATGACGTTAATTATTATCTTAATATACATGTATAAAAACAGTAGTTGAAGACAGATACTATAATTGTTAATTTACAGATTGACTATCATTAAGAAGTTGAGTTTAGTAGTAATGGTGGAACTGTGACCAAAATTTTCCTCATTTTACTCTTTAGAGATTAAAGAGCTTATCAAAATACACTGCTTAGTATTAGATCTGATCATAACAAGTAGAATAGCTATCAGTCTGAGGCCATACCAACATGTATGATATTTAGATACAATTTATGCAATTTAGTGTCCTGGAAAACAGTATTTATTAACTGGACAGTACTTATCTTGAAGAACCAAGGTGTTTAAAAAATCATTTCATTTATCACAAAAATAATGGTAAGAAATAATTGGCACAGAGTACTAAGACACATATACTAATATGTCATAAAAAAACTTACTACTTGCATAGTTTTCTAAATATTGAACTCAGTGACTATAGAGTCACACATTAAAACATTTTATCAACATTTTACAATGAAACCTTAGTTACCATGCCCTTCAGGCAAATGTGAGATTTCACTTAAGCTTAATTTTCAGGTTAACTGAGCATTCAACAGAAAACTCCCTGTTGGTGAAAATCTTTTCAAATGGAGTCTTACAAGCTCAGAATGGGAATATATTTCAATGCTTTTTTTCTGTGATGGCTCAGGACCTACCAGGGTCTCAGCCTACACATGGAACATCACTAACATAAGAACCCGCAGGTTTTACAAGATTCTGGAATTGGGTCTACTCCTACTCCTCCAAACCACATCCATCACGTGAGCTGCAAGTTGAAAAAAATGACATGTATAAGAGCATATTTTTAATTTTAATCTATAATTGTTTCAATTGTGAGAAGAAGCAAGACATTTGGTAGTAAAAATTCACACACAATCAAGTGTCGACAGCTTCCACAATAATTCCCTAATACGTACATTTTCCTGCCAATTTACTCTTTATGTAAAAGGAGAGGGCAAACAGAATCCCTCATATGATAGCAATGTCAACCTGAAGGACAGGCATCAGTCAGTGATGATGAGAGTGCAGACAGACTGCTTCTGTTTTTTCCTTCAGGGATTTACACTGTCATTTAAACTATTTAATATTCTAAAGCTAGAGGTAATATCAAGGTTCTAGAAATGGGCTCTTGTCTGGAATATTATGCAAGTGACCCTGCTGCTATTTTAAAATCCTATTGTCATCAAGCAATATAATGGACCACATTTGGTTAGTTTTTGTTGACAGGGCCTACATTTACTGACATGAACAGCCTCACCTCTTGTAATTGTCCCAACAGTAGTAACTTGCTAAACCTTCCATCCAATGATGTGTGACAGCAAAAACTGTTCGTTTGCTTTGACATGAGCAAATTCCATGGTGAATGGACAAGCAATTAGAGGTGGCTTTCCATGTTTAAATATCAGGCTGGTTTTATTTTTTATAATATAACCAGTTTGAATCATAATTCTGTAGTGAAAAATACAGTCCTCCATTCTCAGAGTAACAGTGAAACTGTGATTTTGTAAGAATTCATATGTATACAATACTAAGTTCAAATGATCTCTGTACATTTCAAATCATGTTTTCCATAGATGTTTAAATCACAAAGTAGGGACAAATCCACACGGTCATGCTCTAAGCAGTCTAAATGATTCACCTCTAGTCACTAAATTAACACTTTTACCTCAAAGGAATGGTGCTTTCCACTTCTGTATTCTTAACCTCTCATATCTTTTTTTTTTCTTTTTCAGCCACATCTGTGGCATATGGAATTTCCCAGGCCGGTGATCAAATCTGAGGCACAGCTGTGACCTACTCTACAGTCAAGGCAATGCCAGATCCTTAATCCACTGTGCCAGTCCAGGGATCAAACCTGTGCCACCACAGAGACAATGCTGGATCCTTAACCCATTGTTCCACAGCAGGAATTCCTTAACTTCCTAAATCTTTATTGCCTAAAAGTATTGTAACAAGTCTGTTTTACAAAAAACATGTAAACATATCTTCCAAGAAAGACTCAAAATAAACACCTTGATTATCTAAAATTTAACTAGCTAGAATAATTAATAACATTTATTTAATTATATACTATAACTAGGAGAAATTTTTTCTTTTTTTTAGGGCTGCATGTACAGCATATGGAAGTTCCCAGGCTAGAGGTCGAATCAGAGCTGTAGCTGCCTGCCTATGCCACAACCATAGCAATACCAGATCTAAGCTGCATCTACGATCTACACTGCAGCTTGCAGCAAAGCTGGGTCCTTAACCCACTGAGTGAGGCCAGGGATCGAACATGCATCTTCATGGATACTGGTCAGGTTCCTTACCACTGAGACACAACGGGAACTCCCAAGAAATTATTTTTTAATTATTAGAAGTGATATTTTAAAATTATTATTGTTTTCTAAAGCATCACTAATTTTTAAGCCTATGGGAAGACACAGTAAAACCAAACTTCTATCTACCCATATTTCAGCACAAAGTGGTGAGTATAATGATGATTCTGAGGTCCTAAGAATTCAATCATCCAAATAAAATTATATTCATGTTCACTGTACTATGCTACATCAAATGGACCAATATGATGAAAAAGATTTTCAACAAGGATTAACAACACAAATATCTGATTAACTTCAATTAGTTGGCCCCTCCTTACCTGATCTGTCTTGTTAATCAAGATTTCTGATGTAAGCAAGTTCACATTCCACAAAAGAACACTTATATCTTATTTCAAATAAATATAATGTTGATGATCTAAAATCAGTTGTATATTCTGCTAAGCCAGTTCCTGTGAGGGAAATAAGTATCTAGTTGTATCAAATTTGTTCTTTCCTAAAACAAGAATTAATAACAAGTTTCTCAAACAAATATTCTGCTTAATACAACGGTACATGCCTGCTCAGGAAAATTCCATTTTCCTTGCTCTTATCTAAGTCACCAGCGACCACTATTCTAGTTGTTCTCTTACCAAACATGTAGATTTCTCTATTTTCCAAGAAAAATCACTTCCAATCAGCTTTCAAATGCTAGCCCAAAATAAAAGCAGCCCCAGAGAGTTTCTGAACACTGGAATTCCACACCAACTACAATGCTATAAATATCTTCCAAACACTTAAATCAATGTCAGCAGTGGTTTGCAATAAATGAGTCCTAGTGAATGCTAATGGAGCTCCAAATCCCACTGGCTATTGATAAGCGATCATCAAACAAAAGTCCCTAAATGTGATCTAAAATGTTACAGTTTTCCATTGTCCTTAAAGACATCCTCCTCTTCTGTTGTTATTCTGTAAAACGAACAGACTTAAACAGCCCTTACTCAGCCAAATCCAAAGCTTGCTAATACTCATATACAGCAAGGTCAGATTTTTTTAAGTAAGAAAAAATTTCTTTGATTAATGCTGAGAGCTGCACCACGTTTAGACAGGGTCATGACCCCAGGCATCCATTTAATCAAATTTCTCTGCTGCCTGTCCCAGTGGAGGCATTGCAACAAGAAACTCTCTCAATGAAAAAGGAGAGTAGAAGGGGGGGAAACATACTTCACATCTCACATTATTTACACACTATTAAGTAATTATTTTACTCATCCATCCCCACTGGCCATCAACAGACAAGTCCCTTCCTTGGAGACTCTGAAAAGCCTATTCAGCTGTACATAGCTCATTTTGGTGTTTTGTTTTTTTTTTTTTTCCTTCAAAGTAAAACTACCTGCTTAGCTTAAAGACTTATTTGTGGATACTAAAGTATACTCTGTCCATGCTAATGATCTCACTAATTATAAGTGTATTTATCATATAGATGTTCTCAGTTTCTCTTTATGAATACCAGTTTCTCAAGTATACTAAAGCAATAATCTCTAAATAATCTCTCCATCCTCATCACACCACTTCATTACTTCAAGATAAATTTCCCTCCTTAATCACACATATCTGTGGATAAACTGTTTTTCCAAGGAATTGTGTCATTGTTTGATTGGCCAAGCAAGTTATTATTTTTCAGGAGTTTTCAGTAACATTCTGATCTTTAACACAGTTCTCCAGGGCAAAGAGCAGAAATGAGACAGGCAGATAACAAAAAATTGCCTTTAATAATAGCTCTATCAGCCAGAGTAATAGAGATGGAAAAAGAGGTAACCTACCACTCAACCCTTCCAAATTGTTGTCCTAAAAAGCAAGTAGGGAAGTGAGGGCAAGAAAAAAAAAATTTATATCTAGTTAAAATTCAAGAATTAAAGCCAAATGATTTGAAAGCTAAGTAAAAGGAGAATCCTCCCAAATTCAAATAGAAACAGACTACAAAACACACCATTTTTAGACTGGAGAGCTGACAACAGGAGTCTCCGGCCTCAAAATCAGAGGGCATTTTTTCTTTTTGAATTCTTTTTTTCCAACTTCTGCTGAAGTAAACATTTTCACATCATTTTATTCATCTTGGCAGAAAAAGAAAATATATTCAAAGATTTTTCTTATTAAAATACAAAGCTGCAAGGAAATTAATTTAATAAATTTCTTAGAATTATTACTTGGAAATTCAATTTTAAGTGAGCACTTTTCCTTATTTTACCTCCAGTATTCACTTTCTGGCTTAATGGTTACCTATGAAAGTGAAATTCTTCAAGTGAATTACTCCCCCAATGAGACACTCTTAATACTTTAATTGATTATTTATAATAATCTCATGTACAATACATGCTTCTCTCCCAAGAAGCTTAATACAGAGGATATAACTAAACCAGATTTCCACCCTTTTACTCCTTGTACAACATCCATTACCAAAAGGAAAAGAGTACCCTACTTGGTCCATAGAGAGTAAACCAAAAAGTTAACATAGCAGGTGTGAATGAAATTGTTTTTGTGTTTTCATACATATCAATAGTAAACATTTCCAATGAGAAAGGAAAAAAGAAGAAAATCAGCTGAGATAAAGTCACAAAGGAGGAAAAATAAACATGTATTATAAGAATGAGGAAATAAGGAAGACTGGGAAATTTACAATTGCAAAAAGGAAAATAAAAAATACTGAAATAAAAATTTAATGTGGTCCCATATGTACTTGTAACATGCACTGGTCATTTGAAAAAAATACTAGTTTACTGAATTATGCAGACCGTCTAAATACTGACATATTTCATTATACAATTAAAAAAACACCCCACAATATTTGTTAGTAACTACCCATCTCTTCAAAAAAGTTTGGGAAGCTGTCAAGTTTATGTTGGTGAATACATGTTTTTCAAAATTCTAATATTTACTCACAAGCTTGAATTTTATCATTGGCAACAAATACTGTTAGTTGTTTTCCTTAAAGTAACAAGCTCAATTCAGCCATTTTCTAGAAAATGCCTGCCAAACTCCCAAATCTAAATAACCATAGTTAATCTGCTCTTCTTTAAAATAAAAATGAGGTTCAAGTAAAAAAAAATGTACTGTGGTTTGAAAAGAAAGATTTGTTTCAATTATCCCTTATAGTCATGAAAATAAATGAAACAATAAAGGAAAACTAAGACTAAACTTGATGTGCCAGAAAGTATACTCAGCTGAGTATCAAAAACTAGGTTCCAATGGCTGTTACTAAACATCTGAGCTACCAAAAGCAAGCCATTGCACTTTTTTTAATATTTTTGTTTCCTCATCTGTAAAAGGAGAGGTCAAACTAAACAATCTCTAATGGCCCTTCTGTCTCTTAATCAGTGAAAACTCTAAGATAGCTGAAACAGTTGAAAAGCTTTAATGTTTGTACTACTGATTTTTTCCTACCTTTTCTCTTACACTCATGATAGCTTCATTTTGTAACTGGAGCAGAGGAAAAATAATCTATTCTTGACTTCAGTACTATCTGATATTGATATTTAATAAAGAATATTGACTCACTAGGAATTACCAATCATTGGAAAACTAATAGGAATCTCAAGCTAACACTTATTTCTCTCTCAAAGCCTAGGGTATAACACTGGTTTAAGAATGATATATGTTTCCTGGTGAAAAGGAAATCCAGAGATAGGGATAACACAGGAATCTGCAAGTGATTAGAAAGAGGGTATTTATATTTAATGTTTCTTTTCCTTTCAAGTTTCACCATCCTTTATAAAAATTCCCAATACTTCATAGTGACAACTGAAGGAATATTAGGCAGATGTCCTGAGTGAAGAGAAACTACAAAGATTTCCAGTTCCCTTACCTAGTTTGTATTTAATAGCAGAGAACCCTTATTTTAAAAGAAAAAGTAATTGTGTAATATTATCCTTCAAGGTGTTTACTTACTCAAGTTCAAACACATATCTCATTTTCATCCACTTACACAGATCTGAGGGGCTATGATGGTGCCTGGCACACAGCCAACTCTTGAAAACTACCCATTAAAGGAAGAAAGGAATGAATAGATGGATAGGTAAGTGGATAAATGGATGAATTGAACATCATTTCCTTCACCTGGCTACTTCACTGCTCACAAAAGGTCGTGCCATTAGAGTTGTGTTCTGAACACATCCAACCTGAAATTTACCTCTTTATTATCTAGAAAGTAAAAGTCCCTTAAGAAAGAATATTTAAACATGTAAACAATGGCCTAAGATTGCCCAACTCCAGGACGTGCCATTCACATTGTATTTTGTGTAAATGGTGACCCCTGGAGAAATTCAAGGGAGCAGACTAACAAGATGGGAAATTTTAATTCTTCAGAAATAGTCATTCACGAACAAGCATTCAATAGAAATTTTATATGCATTATCTAATGAAGTTCTCCAACTCTGTCCCACAGATATTAACAAAAATGAAAACACTGGAGTTCCTGCTGTGGTGCAGTGGGTTAAGAATCCAACTGCAGTAGCTCTGGTTGCTGTTCAATGCAACAGCAGGAGGTGCAGGTTCAGTCTCTGGCCCTGGAACTTCCATATGGATGCGACCATAAGAAAAAAGAAAAAGAAAAAATCAAGGCTCAGTAAAACTAAATAATTTATCCAAAATCACATCTAGTGAGTGTCCAAGCAAGGATTAGACTCACATCCATCTAATCCAAAGATTCCATTTTTCCACTACACTGTAATAGTCTGTCTATAAGGGCATAAAAAGTTCACCTGTTTCAATTAAAAAATTTAGCTAAATTCAACAACATTCTATTTCTTTAAACCTAGGATTACCTCATCAGTTCAAAATAAGGACACTCCTTCTAAAGTTGGAAATATTGTGCGAAAGATTTTACTTCCAGCTCCCAGGTGCAAAGGACAAAATACTGATAAGTAGCAATGGACTCATTAAAATGGCACCAAATTGATTGTATGATATCTTTATAATACCAATGGCAACTATAAAAATTAAATTAAATTAAAATTTTAAAATCAACATTTATGAAAAGATTTCATTAAAAATAAGTTCAAACATACTGTTCGTTTGACTAAAATTTAATCCAATCTTCAATAAAAGTTGACCTCCCAATATTAAATCATAATTCAGTAAGAGCATTTCCAAGAATAATCAGATTATACATTGATGATATTACTGATATACTTTCAACTCATCCAATTTGATAAAAAATGGTATTGAAATAAACTTGTTCTCCTGTCTTTCTTTCCCTCTCCCTCTCTCTCTTTCTCTCTCCCTCTCCTACTTCCTCCCTCCCATTTCATTCATTTCTCTTGAACTTTTGTGCAAATTGTACTCAATTAAGTGTGAGCTCTTTGGCAAGTGCCTAGAGTGCAAACAGTTAGTGTATATTAACATAAAAACCATATGCTTTAGATACCAGATATTCATATAGCAATATTGACATTATATGACCCTTAAACATACTATAAATCTTATGCCATAATTTTTAAGTCAATATTGGATTACTTTTAAAAAATTAAATACAGGAGTTCCCATCATGGCTCAGTGGTTAACGAAGCCAACTAGCATCCATGAGGACATGGGTTTGATCCCTGGCCTCGTTCAGCAGGTTAAGGATCCAGCGTTGCCATCAGCTGTGGTGTAGGTCGCAGATGCGGCTCAGATCCTGCATTGCTGTGGCTCTGGTGTTGGCCAGCAGCGGCTACAGCTCCGATTGGACCCCTAGCCTGGGAACCTCCATATTCCACAGGTGCAGACCTAAAAAGACAAAAAGACAAAAAGAAATTAAATACGAACAGTATGTTGTATACCTTAAACATATGCAATTGGTATTTTTCAATTATACCTCAATAAAGCTTAAAAAATAAAACAGAAAGAACATAGATATAAAATAATAACTAAAAGACCCACATATTAAATCATTTAATTCTCATAATAACCCTAGGGGGCAGGTCTGTTATTACCCCCAGTTTACAATTGAAGAAAGTGAGATTTGAAAATGTTACATTACTTCCTAAATTCCACAGGTAGTAATGATAGAGCCTTCATTTAAATTGAGACAGTGTTTTCTCCAGGGACCATACTTACAGCCACTCAGTTGTTTATATTCAAGGTTTAAGGAAGGAAGTGTCAGGGGGGCACAACTTATTCCCAGTGCCATTATTTATGTAATTTCATCTACTTAGAATATGCGCCATTCCAAAAAAATCTGCCTAATAGATAGATGAAGCCTTCCATATAATGCCATATTAGGCTATAAATCAATGTTCTTACACATTGTAATGATGTCTTTTTTAAATAAGCAAAATTGTCATTTACATTTTAGCCTGTTTAGAACTAGAACACCTACAAGCTTTTTAAATACATGAAATTCATGCAAAATTCATTCTGTAAGTCAGGTTCTTAAAGAAAAATATATACAATATAATCACATAATCATATATATGCCCTTATAGTTATAGATAGATTGCCCCTTGAAAATAAATAAGACGGTGATAGGAAATACAGAAACATAAAATCTCAGAGTAGAAAAGAACATTAAAAGTCAATGTATAGGTATATTAGTTCATCATATTACTCACCTTTTAAAAAATCGCATTGTACAATCTAAATATACACAACTTTCATTTGTCAATCATACTCAATAAAGCTGGGAAGAAGCCATCCAGTATATTCCAATGACCGATTGATACTTGAGTCCTCTCTTAAGCACCCCATCAAACAGTCCTCCAACATCTACTTGAACATCTCCATGATAGTGAATGCACTATATGCTTAAGTCAGCCTATTCAATTTTTGGGCACCCTGGACTAAAAAGTTCCACTTCACATTTGAACCAAAATATATTTTCCTATAAATTCACTCTCTGTAGCCAACATAACAAATGGCAAACACTGAAGCAGAAGTCCAGTGGATAAGGCATGAATGCCAAAAAAAAAAATAATAATCAGTCTGCTTTTGAAGCTCTCATAACCGCAGATTAGAGACCCCTGAACTTGTCAATTTTACAAGTGAGGAAACTTGGGACCAGTGAATAATTTTGTGCAAGATTATGACCCGGCAATCCCACTCTTGGGCATATATCCAGACAAAACTTTCCTTGAAAAAGATAACATGCACCCGTATATTCATTGCAGCATTATTCACAATAGCCAAAACATGGAAACAATCTCAATGTCCATCGACAGATGAATGGATTAAGAAGATGTAGTATATGTACACAATGGAATACTACTCAGCTATAAGAAGAGCAAAATAATGCCACTTGCAGCAACATGGATGGAACTAGAGACTCTCATACTAAGTGAAGTAAGTCAGAAAGAGAAAGACAAATACTATATATCACTTACATCTAAAATCTCATATACAGCACGAATGAACCTTTCCATAGAAAAGAAACTCACGAATTGGACAACAGACTTGTGGTTGTGAAGGACGAGGGGAAGGGAGTGGGATGGACTGGGAGTTTGGAGTTAGTAGATGCAAACTATTGCATTTGGAGTGGATAAGCAATGAGATCCTGCTGTATAGCACAGGAATTATATCTAGTCACTAGAGATGGAACATGATGGAGGCTTATGTATATATATGCATGACTGGGTCACTTTGCTGTACAGTAGAAATTGACAGAACACTGCGAATCAGCTATAATGGAAAAAGTAAAAATCTTATTAAAAAATTTTGTGCAAGATGATAGGACTACTTAGTATTGGTAAAATAAATAAATAAATAAATAAATAAGATTCAGGGCCCCTGATTCCCACTCCAGAGCTCTTTACAGTATATTGTCCTATGATATCTACCCTTAGTGGTTTAAGAACATGGACTCTGCCTGGGTTTGAACCCCACCTTTACAATACACTAATTGTGTAACCTGAAGCAAGTTACTTATACTCTTTGCACCTCAGTTTCTTCACTTGAAAAATGTCAATAATAGTAGTACTTCCTTCATACAATTTTGGGTGGATTATGTGTGTTTGTCTATGTGATGTTCTGAAAACAGTGCCAGAACACAGTAAACTTTATTCAATATATATTGGTTATTATTATCATTAGTACTTTGACTCTAGATCATTCTTTCTATCCACTGAGGAAAGTAAAACAATATAAATTTATTTGCTTACTTATAGATATTGTATACTACTTTCAAATTTCTCTTAAAGAAACTAGACATTTAACAGCTTATTAATCTTCTGGACTGGGCAGTTACTTGGGTAAGTATTCTGATTTTTGGGTACCAAAGAGGAAAACTTTTCTCCTCAGCACACCCAGGAGTTTTTAAGCACACCCAAAAGAAGATATAAAGAAAAAGTAGAAGAAACTATAAAAAGAAGGACCTCACCGTTATAAAAGATGCTCTCCAGTCCCAGGAGAAAGTTTGCAAAAAGCATACAATTAATTCTCTATAATTCAGGTCAATGGAAATAGTAACCATCCACACTTTTTGTTCATAGACTTTCTATAAAAATAAATGCCAACCACCAAGTGCAAACTCACAGTTAGATCACTTCACACAAATCTATTGTCAATCTACTCATGAGGAAATTTATCCTTTCTTAAATTAGATTAACTAGAAGATTTCACAGCAGAAAGAAGTCAGCTACTAAAGAGATCTATTTTCTAGAATGATGCAAAGTTAGGAAATCAAGATTGTGTCTACAGCTATCTAGATTAATCTATATACTAAAAGTGTAATTACTGATATTATCATTCATTTTAACGTAAAAAGTAGATCTATTCTATAAAACATTTGTACAAAATTTTTTGGTAAACACAATGTGTTCTTCTGGAGAGTCAGGAGAGTTATGGAATAAAAGAAAATAAAAAAATGTAAAACTAGGTCCTTTTCCCTTCATTTATCTGAATGCATAAAGTAGAAGACATTTAAGCCAAAAAAACTTAAGAAGACATAAGATAAAATCTGGTGAAGCAATAAGGATATTAACTACATATTAACACTGGGTCAGGTGACAATTACTAATTCTCCTTATTTATTCTAAGGCTTTATAAAATAGCAGAGGAGAGAGAGAGGAAGGAAGAAAATAAGTAGGATCAAAAATATGGATACACTGGCCCCCCTCCAAGTATATACACGGCTTTTAAAATTTTTCAGAAATCTTTCTTTGTCTATGCCATATTGAGAACAATTAACTTAGTGCAGATATAATATAAAAATTCCTACCATGTAACAAAAATGCAGTTGACAACTTGTATATTATGCAATTATGACTGTCATTTTATTACTGTTATTAATTTATTAGTATAATTGCAATTTTTTTCAATGTCATAATGTGATAATAAAGGACTTGTCATTACTAAGTTAACCTACGAACATCTCTGACCTCAGGGGAGGTAGTTGCATGCTTTCAGTCCAAAATGAGCTGTCAGTTACCACAAGGACATTTTGATGACTACATTATCTTGTAATTAAATGTCTCAACAAACTTCTGCTTTTGATTGACAAGTAGTTAAGACTATCATTGACCACAGGGCAGTTTCTTTATATTTCAAGAATATTTTTTATATATTTCAAGGATAATATTTTATCACTGAAGCTGTAAGACAAGCTTTTAAAAATTAAATGCTTTCAGTAACATATTTATTAATCTATATTTGGCTCTGGTAAAAAAAAAAGAAAATTATGTTGTTATGTTGATCTGCTGCCCAACCCATTGTATTACAATCAAAACTTTAGGAAATTTCTATGATATTCTTTGTTAACATTATAGAACATATAAAATAATTTCATTACATTTCTCTCCCACATGCAATTTTTCCATGACTGAAATAATTGAAAGCCACAAGTAATGGATGCTTGTATATGTTTTATGATTATTATTCCTCTTACCATTCTTGAGTCCAGTGTGCTAGTTCATTATTCTAAGGGCAAGACAGATCACCTATAACACAGATATTATATTCCTTCTTTTTCCTGTTACCTTCCTTAATATACAGACCACTAAAGAAATTAATTTCATATTACATCACTCACATTATTGATATTAACATTTGCACTGTTTCAGATTGAAAGAAAATTTTTCTTAGATGAGGGTAAATATTTGTTCCATTTTAATAATTTTTAAACTGTAGGAAACTGAATGAGCATAAAAGCCAGCAAAACTGAATTTTCATATACCACACCTTAAGATTACTACAAATTATATAGTCAGGTATTCAAGGATAAAGTCACTGAGAACTTAAGCCTCTTGGATTGCTTTTCAGCTGTTCTTATTCTACTAGTTTATTTTTTAATTTAAAAGCCAGTATATTTATAGAGGAAACTTTAAAAAATAAAGATTCTCATGGTTAAAATAAAAGTAACATAACTTGAGAAATTCGACCAGTAAAGTGAAATCCCATTAAAACCCAACATTATCAGCACTGAATTAGAGATACCTTTTTCTCAATCACCATGATGCAATTTTCTTTCACAAAGAAGTAAAATGTAGTTCCTTCAAGTTTCTTCAGTAAGTGTTCTATCTGGGCTGATTGTATACTAAAAAAATGTAGAATGAGAATCTCTAAAATAGGTTTTATGTTGTTACTGTCAGCAAACTGCAAAATTTATGGAAGGGTTACTTGCATGCAAACACATCACACCCTTCTCAAAATGCTGACAGATGGAGAAGGCCAAATGGGGAGAAATGCCCTGATTTTAGGCTGAGCTCTATGTGGATGTACATTATTTAGAAACACTTGCTTCTTCATTTGAATGGGAAATGACATCGTTCTGAAGTTATGAATAACCTGACTTCTCAGAATATGAAACAGATTTCGGGGAGGTATTCACCTTTTTCCCTCACTGTAGGCAAAACCTAGCCTAAAGCAATCACAACTCCCAGGAGTCCTTAATATTCCTTAGGTAACCACATCTCAATATACAAATCTTTGTGAGTTACAAAAATAAATTTTACGGCCAAATCGTATTCAGCAAAGAAGCATCTACTTCGTTCTGAGCACTTTCACAGTCACTGCATAGTTGAACATAATCATTACATTCACATGTCATTGGATATAAAAAAGCAGAAGTAGAATGAAAATTCTCATTTTGGGCGGGGGAGTGAGGCAGAGAGGTGAACTCAATTGCATGTAACATAAGAACCATAATAAAACTGCTTCTTATTCACTGTGGCAAGGTTGATCCAGAGTAACTTAATTATAAAATGTAACCGACAATACACAGTCTCCTTCAAAAGAAAAGGTACTGTATATTCATGAAAAAAGTAAAGTTTGAGGTTACTAAAATATATGGGATCAAAGTGGGAAATTATTTTAAAAGAAACAAAGATGTTGGCAGAGTAAAGAGGAACTTCCCAAACTCAACATATCTCAGAATCTAAAGATACAAATTAAGAAATAATGCAAGTTGACAATGAACTGAACTAAGAAAATACATTGATGATTACATTTCCTCTTAGCCAATGAAGAGGGTGGAGTGTCCTTATCTTTCAACTGCATAGTTACACAGTAATGAAAAATTTTAAACTGAACTGTTTTTTCTCAAAATATTATGAAAATTAAATAAATCTAGTTATACATCAAAGGTGCCGAAAAACAAAAATATGAATTAGCCAAGCAGCTCAAAGCTAAAGTAATTTTTGCCATCATTTTACAAGTTGCACCTGAACTTTGAAACCCTTTTCTATGAAAATAATTCATAGACTCTGGAACAGATAATCTAATTAGGCCTTTTCAAAATTGGAAAAATCTTTTCAACAGCATTTTGAATAGGGAATTAAAGATTTGTGGATGACTGTTTCACCTGCAAAGGACTTAGCTTGTGGTTCTACTAAGATAATACTACTCCACATGACTATATTCTTTTTCAACTGAAAACCCAAGTAAGCTGAATAAAATGCACTTGCAGTTTGTTTTATTATAAAACTTCATAAAGATGTTAACAGAACCACTTGGTCATTTGTCTAAGAGGCCACAGTGAGATCGCATCAAAGCAAACAAGAGAATCAAGAGTTTTTCTCTCAAGCCTCTCTTTTAACTATAATATCCAGAATAGATATGCAGAAAAAAACAGGGTTCAAACAGGAAGCAAATAAAACTCTACATTTTGTTAGACTGTAAATCAGCCTCAAATAAAAATTCTAAGGAGAAAGAAACAGAAATTGGAAGTAGGCCAAAAGGGTCAAAACACCAGTAGAAATTATGGAATTATATCACTTTCAATGGCAGCCACTGTGTCAGTGATTGTAATCCAATGATACTGCAACACCGTACCACATTCAAACTTCTTTAGGTCTCAAAATGAAAATTCATACATACGACATGTTCTGGAGCCATATTACATCTTCATGTTATAAAGTGGGTACACATTATGTGGGAAATTGATTCCTTTATATAAATGGAATTCAGTACCAGACAGATGACAATGAGTTTCACTACTGACCAGTCTTGGGTCAATCTTGTAAAGTTTTTTTTTTTTTTAAATGTCATGGTTTGCACCTATTAACCCAGATTCCCAGTCCATCCCACTCCCTCCCCCTCCCCTTGGCAACCACAAGTCTGTTCTCCACGTCCATGAGTTTCTTTTCTGTGGAGGTTTATTTGTGCTGTATATTAGATTCCATATATAAGTAATATCATATGGTATTTGTTGTTCTCTTTCTGACTTACTTCCGGGTTTATGTCCATTGAGTTGATATAATTATTAGCAGTGCCCTTGTTTCACCCTCTAAAGTATTCCAGTGTAGAAGATCAATTATATAGTCTCCCTATTAATATCCCCTTGACCATATGTAAATATCCAGAATTATCTACTAGAAGAAATATCTTCACCTTCTCTTTTATCCAGAGATTACTCTTCTGACAGCAGTTTGAGTCGAGCATGAAACATTTTCTAAGCCAACATAATATGCTGGGACTGAATATTATCACTCACAATTCAGCTACCACCAATTTCACATACTTTCATAGGACCACCTATTCCCAGCACAACTAACCTATGATGGGGTTGCTGGTATGCTATAGTGTTCAGGCAGCTGCTCACAGACCAATACAAATTATTTTTTTACACCAGAAAGCAGAAAGGCACTTACTATCACTGGGGTAGTGATACAGGTTGTATCAAATCATACTGAGACCTAGATGTGACCATGGACTGTGAACTTTGTCTTATTTGTCCCTTGGTCTTTAGAAGGAATATATCTAGGAAATCGAGACTCTTTTTTTTTCTTTAACTCTATGATATTCTTAAAATTGTACTACTTGACCTTCTATTATAAGATGGCCAGATTGATACCTTGTGTTGATAGAATTGGAGAGTTTTCACTGCCTTAACTACTCAGATTATAATATGTTCCATATGTTTCTGCATGTCTCCAAAGCCAAAAAAAAGTATGTTTGTGAATGGGTGTGTGTATTATGGAATGTGTATATACCTATGTACTGCAACCTTGTTTCCTGATTAACTGTCTTGCAACAAGATATTGCCAGCAACATCTATTATTTTATCTTCTGTGTGCAGTGTCTACATATGCCCCACAATCTGAATTCTCAAGAATAATCCTATGTAATAAAATTACTAAACACTGTAAAGTGCTGTAATAGCCTCAGTATATATGTAATCAATTTCCCCATATCCCTTTAAGAACTATTTTTAATCAACATGATATATATTTGTAAATCTCAAAATCTGCATTTGAAATCATCAAAAGGATTCCACTTTATTCAGCTTATAGACAAACTGAAAGAAAACGTAATAACAAGGAGGGCCTAATAACAAAAAGTTTAATGATAAAAAATGAGATTATTCTTCTGATATAAATTTATGGAAGACAATGCCATTGATTCTTATATATTATAGGTAAATTTGAACATATGATCTACTAATAGTAAAGATTAAATTTTACATGTAATTGAGGTGTTCATTTGTCACAAATTATAGCAATATATTGTATTAAGCTATTTCACATGACTTATGTATAATTTGTCTAAAAAAGTTAATTTATTGTTCCAAAATTTTAATTAAATGATTTTAAATTAGTATAAAACTATAATTAAAATTTAAATTATTAAATATGAAATCATTTTTGAAAGGACAAGATCAAAACGTTCCTGTGGTATCAACTTTCTTTAATAGAAAGTTTACTGAATTAACAAAGAAGTATTAAGTTACACAATAAAGTTTGTGGTATACTGCTTCATGATATGTAAACCAGGAGGAAAAAAATTCACAGATGCAATGCACTCTTCTTTATTCTGCCTATTTAGTTCTCTCAACCCTGACCTGCAGGGATCACGTTCTCTAAAATATGCCAGTAGAAATGTACAAAGTCAAGTGCCTCATTTAGTTTTATTACGTTTATTATGTCCTGCTGTGCTGCCTTCAATACTGTGTGCTACATGATTACTTAAGCTTCAAATCCTTTTGTATTCGTTGAAGATGGTTTTTACATTTATCCTCTTTTGTGATGCCCTTTATTGTTTTTATTAATTCTCCCCCCTACATCTCTAGTCTTTTAAATACAATATGCCTTCAGTACCTAGTTTAAAATGCTCACATGACTGAGAATTTAAAGTATCAGTTCATGTTACAACTCAGGTTTGCAAATGAAATGATGCCACTAAATCTTTTTCTGGCCAGTATATTCAGCCTGAGTGGTCAGTTTTACAATCGTTTCCATAAAGTTTTGGAACAGAGCCTGAATTGAAATTGCTTCCCACCTTGTTCAAAATTATATCAGTCAAAAGACACAATACATCGGGCTGCTTCCCAGTACAATGAAGATTTCCTCCATTTAGAAAAGTGTGGTGATTTATCAGTAATTTAACCTACAGACTTTTGAAGGTTGGAGACTACCTCTAAGGGGCTATTGACCTTCAACTACTGAAAGAACTGGAACTCCAGCCTCAGTCAATATATATTTATCTTTCTGTTGGGACTATTACAACTGTGCAGGTAATGTTGACCTTGAAACTTCTAGCTTAGCATGCACACAAATAATGTTCCCTAAAGGAAAAATATAAAAATACCAAAATAGAATACCTAGATCTAAAATGCACATTCTGTAAAAATAAAAAAAAAGTATTCTGAACATTAAAATCAATTGTAAAAGCAATAAGCATATTATTTTTATGACCCATTGGTTTTCTTTTAACTATGAATCTGAGTGTAACCCTTTTAAACTAGAATCATAGAATTTGGAAATACTAAATATTTCAGATTTTCCCAAAGGTTACTATGTCAAGAGCTTGACTTTTTTTCAGGTGAGCTAATCTTCTTTTATTTCCCACAGTACCACAGTATTATAGATCTCTCAAAAATCATATCCCCTATTGACTAACTTTATATCAAAAGCATGCTTTTGTTTTTAATCTGAAGGAAATCTAAATGGTGATATGCTGAAATATTTTTTAGTAATTTTTCCATGTTACTATTTGTTTTAAAGGAGACTTTCCCTCCCAATTAGCTATAGCCTGCATTCTCAGTAGGGACAAATGGGAATATGTGTATTCTTTTAGGACACTAAAGCATCATTTAACATACGACAATTTAACTGTGTTAAGTAGAAGCCAAAAAGAGTAAATTAAAATTTACTGAGTAAATTAGAACTGAATTGTAACTAAAAACCAGTAACTAATAGAAATCCTGGGACAACTGGCTGGACATCCTATTCAAATAAAGTAGGAGGTTTCAGGAAAAAAAGGAAATGCTTATTCTTTTATAGACAAATAGGAAATTAATGTAGAGAGCTAAATAAAAATAAAAGGAAGTAATAAGACCTTTTAAAAGACAAGTATAGCTATATATTATTGGTAAAGATACATAATTTTTTATTTCTACAATTTTGTTTTCCTAAAATACAGATAACTGAGGCAGTACAAAAAGGTCTATTAATGGTAACAAGTGGCAAGGGGTCATTTGCATGTTCCCTATTTGTATATTATCTTTGTTACAGAGGAAGACAACCACTTGGAGTGGTTAGCATTAAAAATCTTTAGTTCTTTCCCCCTCAAAAAATGATTGCTATAGATGCACGAAACCAGGAGAGCCACAGACTTGCTGATATATTGATAAAAGCCACCTTATCCCATTGACAGTTCGTCAGTATTTACAGTGTTAGGGAAAGATTTTGTTTGTTCAAAAAAGATTTTGAACTAATCTTAAGATATAGAATCATTAAGTAAATCTTTGCAGGGACTTTTCCCTGATGTATACCACCTCACTTGAGCTGACTTCTGAATTGATTCACACAGTTCAACTCAACAGAAATCTAAACCTAGTTGCAGAGTTCCTGTTGTGATTCAGCTGTTAATGAACTCCATTACTATCCATGATGACATGGGTTCAATCCCTGGCCTCACTCAGTGGGTTAAGAATCTGGTGTTGCCATGAGCTGTGGTGTAGGTTGCAGATGCGGCTCAGATTCTGCATTGCTGTGGCACAGGCTGGCAGCTGTAGCTCCAATTCGACTCCTAGCTAGGGAACTTCCGTGTGCTGCAAAAGTGGCCCTAAAAGGCAAAAAAAAAAAAAAAAAAAAAAAAAAAAGAAAGAAAGAAAGAAAGAAAAAGAAAAAAGAAAATTAAGATAAACGTAGTTGCTCTTCAATAGTATTGGTTCATGACATTTTCACTCTGCATCAAAGAACTAGAGATCTCTCCAACCCTTTAATTTAGATGTTCTTTTTCTTTTCTTTTTTTAATCTTTGTTTTATCTCTATATTCTAGCTACTTTCAGTGACCTCTGCAATAAACTTAATTTTCTTAACATTTACTTGTCAGTTCTTTTTTTTTTTTTTTTGGTCTTTTTGCCTTTTCTAGGGCCGCTCCTGCGGCATATGGGGGTCTAATCGGAGCTGTAGCCGCCAGCCTATGCCAGAGCCACAGCAACGCAGGATCCGAGCCGCGTCTGCAACCTACACCACAGCTCACGGCAACGCCAGATCCTTAACCCACTGAGCAAGGCCAGGGATTGAACCCGCAACCTCATGGTTCCTAGTCAGATTCATTAACCACTTAGCCACGATGGGAACTCCTCGTCAGTTCTCTCTTTATCCAAGTTAAATTTTTCATCTTTAACTTTTTTCCCCCATTTTCCTCAAATCAACCTCCTCCATTAAAACAATATATTTAACATTGTAGTAATTATTTTAAGAAGGATAATGGGAAACACACCAAGCCTTCTTATAAAACTATTTTCACAAGGGCATGATAAAAATTTAAGGTAGCAGACTTTAGCTCTCGCATTAAAATCTATTGGTTCCAGAGAATAGAATGGAAAGTGTAAAAATACCTTTATTATACTAAAATAAAAGTGTATATTTTATTTATTTTTTATTTTTTTGTCTTTTTAGGGCCGCACTTGTGGCATATGGAGGTTCCCAGGCTAGGGGTCTAATCACAGCTTTAGCCACTGGCCTACACCACAGCCACAATGACAGATCCAAGCTGCATCTGCGACCTACAGGGCCACCAGCCTACACCACAGCTCACCTTAACCCACTGAGTGAGGCCAGGGATCGAACCCACAACCTCATGGTTCCTAGTTGGATTCGTTTCCACTGCACCACAACAGGAACTCCGAAAGTGTATATTTTAGAATGCACTTTTCTTCCTGCTTATTCAATTGCACCCTCCCCCCACAGCTGTATTCCTTACCTTTCTCTGCCTAATCAACTTCTACTCATCTCTCATGTCTCATTTTCTATACAATTACCATCTTTAACATTAATTCCATTGAATAAACGTATATTGATATTATGAGTAAAGCACTGTGATAGGCGCTAGGGGCAAATGAAATAATAGAAACACTGTGTTATAATATTCTGCACACAGAAATGAGTAAAAGCAAATCTAACTCTCCAAAAGTAGCATTTGAATTAGCCTTAAAATATTACAAGTAGAAATTTGATCAGGAAGTGGGACAGGAAATATTAAGGAGCTGAACAGCATTAACATAAAAGAACAGCATTAATGTAGAGTCAAACAAGCTAATTTTTGAAGGGCCTTGATGGAACTATCTCCTATCAATCTCTCCTCCTAGAGCACTTGTTCTCCATAATACATAATTTTGCATTTACTTGCTGTGGGGCTCTCCTGTACTTTTTTTGTATGTCTTGACTCCTACAAGAGACTATAAGCTCTGTGAGTGCCCAAACATCTTAAATTTCTTAATAAATGTCCCCTACAATGTCTATTATAAAGTGGGCACACAGTAGACAACCAAGAAATAGTTAATTCATTCATTCATTGATTTAAATTGAAGGTTTTTATAAACATTTGTCTAAATATTAGTTTGATTTATTCTGATGCTTTTTTAAAAAAAAAAAAAAAAGAGGATGTCTCCCTCTTGGGGGAACTATAAGCTCCCCAAAAGGCTATCTGTATTCATTCACATGTAAAAGTAAAAGAGATGAAATCTGCACATTGTCAAATCGAATGGAAAACTATAGTTCAAATATTGTTGAGTCTACACCCTGCCTTCTTATTTTCCAAATGTAATAATGCTCTTGGTAAGAGTGATAATTAATGAGTTAAAAGAAAAATTGTTAAAATATGTGCCTGTGTAAAGGGTGAAAAGATTTTTACATTCTTGTGATTTTGAAGCATCGGTATCAATGACTACTGAGGAATTAACCTTATAAGTTTACAGAAAAATCTGACCTAAGAGTAATCCAAATGACTTTTAGAAGTGCTAGCAAATTATATTTGCTTCATAACTCTTTTATATAGTGAGTTATTCACAAGTGTGTATACGGAGAAATTTACTTGAATAATCATTGTCTCATCTTCCCTCCAAGTTGCTCCATTATCAGAGATCCCCTGATAGAGGCTCGAAAAGAAATCTATATTATGTTTCTTCTCTGAATCCAGTATTAGTGTAGAAACAATGGCTTTACTATCAAAGTCATATTTTGTACCAAAGTCTAACAAACAAAATATTAGATTAAGAATCAGGAGCATTAGGTTCCAAAATAAAATTTCAAAGCTCTACAAAATCACTTAACTTCATTTAGCCAAACTGAACCCATTTTAAAACATAAATTTCTACAATCTGCATGCATCCTCACTTCCAATCTAACTTTGCCCAATTGAAGAATCTTCTGAATATAAATTAGAAAATAGATGTGAGAGTTGGTAAAAATATATGTAATTAAAAGATGAATTTCATCTTAGTTTGTTTACCACTTAGAGGCGTGAGTGGAAAATTGATACCTATTCACTTTTCTGGAAGTCTTACTTTTAGAAACAATCACCCCATTAGCTTAAAGAGTCAAACCTAATAGACAAAAATACTGAGTATGCAAAACCAAACAGCAAAGCTCTAAATAACTGAGAGCATCTTTAACACAAAATGATAAATCTCAAAGAACCCCATTAGAGAGCAATTATTAAGTTTTATAATTTCAGCCCATTGTACCATATGGTTATGGTAGGTTGATACCAAACATTTCATTTCTACATAAATTTTGTCCTTGTAGGCTTTAGTCCTATCTTTGGTAAAATGAAATATCAGGTTCTATGGATTGGGGTTTAAAAAAATAATGCATCCAGTGAATTGTTGGGTTTTTTAATAGGGGGAAGAAAATTTTCTCCCTGCACTTACAGGAGACCAGTATATTCTCTGAATTGTGAACTTTGATTATCTGTATTATTACAGCTTACAGTTTTTTCAAATAGGCAGACTACTGCCTGAGTCACTAAAATATATAGCAGTAGATTGTTCCTTTATGTGTTATGTAGGGTTTAGCTGGTAAAAGTTCAAGCCAAATATGATGATAAGTCAAAGAACTTTCACCAACACTTACATTTCTCCAAAGACGGCAGCAATAGAGCACATAACACAAACCTATAGGACAGCCTAATAACTGCACCTTCAACTTCCCTCCTAGATAAAGCCTAGTTATTAATTTTGAGGAGTTTGTTTCATTTTGTTTTGTAAACTAATTCTAAAAAAACTGATCTCTACTATTACTGTATATTTGGCTCAGGTAGCTTTGAGTAACAAGGTAACTTTGCCCCTGGTAATAATAGTCACTAAGGAGTATTTCTTACCACTGCTATATTATTAGATCCTCAATTAAGCCTCGGTTTTTTACTTGCCATATGAGATGGGTCAAATTGCTTAGTTTCTTTGTGCCTCAGCCAAAGAACAAAGATAATACTATCTAGCTCAAAGGTTGTTGTGAGGATTATATGAGTCAATACATATAAAGCACTTAGAATTCCCAGAACATAGTAAGAATTCACTAAATGTTAGCTACTATTCATTATAATTACATTTAATTTGCACACTAGCTTTTCTCAAAGAAGTTAAGAAATTTGAGAGTATTATGCCTCCATTCCATGAATAAAGCAATGAAAGAAGTCTATTACAATTTGGCACATGATAGAATGAACATAACCCAAGTTTTTTCATCGACAGAGCTGAAATCATTAGTTTCCTTGAAAGAAAAAATCTCCTTATGTTTTCTAGTCATCTTTTTTCCCTGCCAATTACTCTCATCCACTACTGTTCTCCCCCAACACATAGACATGAAAAGTTAGCACATAAGTGTCTGACCTCAAATATTTTTGGTGTCAGAATTTAACCTGGCAGACTAAGGTCTGTGACATTCATGTAATAAGCACTTGTTTTACCTATATTAGGCATGAAGACAATGTATGAGGAGATTGAAGTCTATAATGAATCAAACTATAGCATTTAGTGCAAAAAAATGGGGGAAGATACTTAACATACTAAGCCCAGTTTTAAAACACAAAGACAATGAATAGGAATAGTCTCTATTTGGCATACTACTGTAATGACTTTCTTAGAATACTTAGAGTATAAGAATTGCAGAACATTATAGACGAAAATGATCTTAAAACCATTGAGTCTGAAAGACAAATACCATATGATATCACTTATAACTGGAATCTAATATCCAGCACAAATGAACCTCTCCACAGAAAAGAAAATCATGGACTTGGAAAATAGACTTGTGGCTGCCTGATGGGAGAGGGAGGGAGGGGGAGGGATCGGGTGCTTGGGGTTATCAGACACAACTTAGAATAGATTTACAAGGAGATCCTGCTGAGTAGCACTGAGAACTATGTCTAGATACTCATATAGCAACAGAACAAAGGGTGTGTGTGGGGGGGAATGTATACATGTAAGGATAACTTGATCCCCTTGCTGTACAGTGGGGAAAAAAAAAAAAAACCATAGTGTCTGACCACATTTTACAAAGGAGGTATCTGAGGCCTACAATGACTAAATGAATAGACCAATGACACACTGGGAGAAGTGACATGACAAAAAATACAAATTCATCTTTAAGAAGGCATTCAGGGAGTTCCGTTCGATCGTGACTCAGTGGGTTAACCAACCCAATTAGCATCCATGAGGATGCGGGTTTGATTCCTGGCCTCACTCAGTGTGTTAAGGATCCAGTGCTGCTGTGAGCTGTGGTGTAGGTAGCAGATGCAGCTCGGATCCCAAGTTGCTGTGGCTGTGGCATAGGCAAGCAGCTACAGATTCAATTGGACCCCTAGCCTGGGAACCTCAATATGCCTCTAGTGTGGCCCTAAAAAAACAAAACAGAAAAAAAAGAAGGCATTTTAATCATTAATCTCCACTTTAGATACTAATTTCCAAGAAACTGAAAATAATATTTTAAAAGAATCAATAACTGTTAAAATGTTCAGATTACAGATTTCCTGACATCAGTCAAGACAGTCTTCAGATGCTTATTTATATTTAAATAAAGAGATTGTTGGAGTTCCTCCTGTGGCACAGTTGGTTAAGAATCTGACTGCAGCAGATCAGGTCACTAGAGAGGCACAGGTTTGATCCCTGGTCCAGCACAGTGCATAAGAGGATCTAGTATTGCCACAGCTGTGGTGTAGGTCACAGCTGAAGCTTGGATTCAATCCCTGAGCCTTGGATGCAGCCATTAAAAAAAAAAAAAAAAAAAAAAAGATTGTTACATTCACGGACCTTTATATGAACAAACACCTCAACAGTACAGAAGTTCCAGATCATGTATAGTAGTATCCAGATCATGCCACAAATTTACATGCAATACATTGCAAAAACCACTTCATGAAACATTATAATAAAATTATATACTTTGACATAACCAATTATCATTATCTTCTTTTTTTAGAATTTTAGCGATGCAGTGGTCTTCAAAATTATCTAAGTCTAATCCATTCATCCTATGAATGAGGAAACTAAGGTTCAGGGAGGTTCTGGAACTAAATTATTTAAAATCATTTAATTAACTAACAGCTGAATTGACCTTAACACCCATCCTTGTTTCCTACAGAGTTTAGATTGGATATGAAAGTATAGTCTAGTAGATTGATTCTAGAACAGTGCTTTTCAATGTGAACTCTGAGACCACTGATATCAGCATCATCTGGAAACTTGTTCGAAATGCAAATTCTTGGTCCCAGGGGACATCTACCAAATCAGAAAAAAAGGGGTGGGGCTCAGCAATCTGTTTTAAGCAATCAAGATCTCCAGGGCTTTCTGATCCATGATAGTTTGAAAACCATTGGCCTAGAACCTGCTTTTCTTTTAAATTCAAATTATAGCTTTAGATAACTTCATTTTGTTAGTTGAAGTCTGTCAGTTTTACAGACAGAATAAGAAACTACCTCTTTCATCTACTCCTACAGACATGTATTCATATCATGTGATCATATGTATAGATTTATTTATAACTAATTGTTATCTATATAATATACAAAAATGGGAATAGGTATGACCATGTTATTTATGTATACTGTATAGATAGCTCTGCCATACCCCAGACACATTTCCATTCCAATCTCCTCGCTCACCTACCTTTATAAAGAAAATTTCCCATGGAGTTCCCGTCGTGGCGCAGTGGTTAACGAATCCAACTGGGAACCATGAGGTTGCAGGTTCAGTCCCTGCCCTTGCTCAGTCGGTTAATGATCCCGAGTTGCCGTGAGCTGTGTGTGGTGTGGGTTGCAGACGCGGCTTGGATCCTGCGTTGCTGTGGCTCTGGCATAGGCCGGTGGCTACAGCTTCGATTCTACCCCTACCCTGGGAAGCTCCATATGCCGCGGGAGCAGCCCAAGAAACAGCAAAAAGACAAAAAAAAAAAAAAAAAAAAATTCCCTCTACCACAGTTGCTCTTTAAGATAGTAAAATGCCTCTCTCTCTCCCTCATCCCAGGATCTGTGAACTATACCATAACAAGCACCACTTCTTTCGTAAGATGCAAAGTACCAGACTAACAATTACTAAAAAATAGAAATGCACAATTAACACTTTAATTGTTTAGTCTCTGATTTTATGGTATATACAAATGTGTTGATGCAATGTTCAAAATACTGGTTCAAAAACAAGGCATGCCCATAACTTACCTTTATTCAGCTAGTACTTCTTCAGGAGATAAAACGGTAATACTGGAAATCTGGTTTCAAGAGTGAATTAAAAAAACTCTAATTACCAAAGACAAAAACTAGATAATATTTTCTGTTTTTGATAACCTTCACCTTTGCCTTTGTTCTATGCAACCTGGTCAACAACTGAAAGAGGAAAACATGGTAACTAGTCTTTTAAAATACAAAGAATGACACTGGTCTTTCAGAAAGTTAATACAACATGCACTATTGGAGGTAAATGTGAATGCTGCCTTAAGAAGAGATCCCTACATTCTAGGAAGACTGGAAAATCTGTTTTACCACTCATCCTTCCCACAGCAATGCTGCCTATGTGTATTCGTTTATTTAAAAAAAAAAAAAAAACACTACCACTGAAACACGGAAGTACAAGGAACTGTTAACATTCACTCCCCATAGGAGTTCCCGTCGTGGCTCAGTGGTTAACGAATCCCACTAGGAACCATGAGGTTCTATCCCTGCCCTTGCTCAGTGGGTTAAAGATCCGGCGTTGCCGTGAGCTGTGGTATAGGTCACAGACGCGGCTCGGATCCCGCGTTGCTGTGGCTCTGGTGTAGGCCGATGGCTACAGCTCCGATTGGAGCCCTAGCCTGGGAACTTACATATGCCGCAGGTACAGCCCTAGAAAAGACAAAAAGAAAAAGAAAAAAAGAAAAAAAATTCACTCCCCATAATATGCGCTGATTTCTGTACATTTCAATGCTATAATATGCACTGATTTCTGTATATTTCAATGCTGAGATTATTAGATAAAACTTTTAAGATGGCTTTGAACCTAATGGTCATGGAGATTATCCACTCCTTCTCAACTCCACATGCACCTTTATGACTTAGAGATGTCAGTTACAGCCCTATTATCCTATGCCAGGTTTGTGTTTCAGCAAAAAATCATGATAAAGGCTATTTCCCACAGAGAGCTGAGAACTCAGGATTCCTTTTTCTCCATTCCAAAAGAAATCTTTACAGTGAGGGACAAGTCTATACAGCACAGTGCCATGAGCTATATAAAACGACTCAAAGGTACTAGTCCCAGTTTCAAGCAAGTCGCAGATCATTAACAGTTTTTTGTTTGCTTTTTGTTTTTTAGGGTTGCATCTGTGGCATATGGAAGTTCCCTCGTTAAATAATCCATCAAGTCTCTCTCATATCACAAGTAAGACAACAGAGGCTTAGAGAGGTTAGCTTTCTCCAGTCACCTGACCAATGGGCAGCAGAACTCATATCTAATGTCCAGCCCACCAACCCTTTTATAACACTGTAATGCCTCTCTTTCAATAACACCATCTATGATGTTTCCATTTTTTATAAAAATAGAAATCTAGAGAAAGGTTTTACGTTGTTACCCTTAGTAACTCACTATTGGTTAAATTATAAGAGAACAGTTTTGTAATATCTTCAGGTTTTTTAAAGCTCTTTGAGTTTGAACTATCCAATTTAAGCTAGATGGGAAAGAACTAGTGGAGATACCAAGCCTTTAATATACAGGATATAATCTTGCAGTTACTGAGATAAAATACTGAATATCTTTGTCCTATCTAACAAAAATGAAGTTTGCAAAAACTAGTAGAGGTGCAAATAAATTGGTAGGTGAGCTGATTTAACGCACTTGAGAAAACAAGCTATTTAAGCACATTTCCACAACACATGTAAAGAAATATCTATTCATTAAAATAGTCTTTTGTAGCTGCCAGAAAAGAGCACTGCAAAAAAAATGCACATGAAAAATTGTAGTTTTTTTTGTCTCACTATTTATTCTATGATGGGTTTTATTTTTGGCTTTTTAGCACTGAAAAAATATTCCAATAAATAAGCTTACATTCAGTGTCCATACAAAATGTTATCACTTCAAATTTAATTTTTTGAACACATTTAGCATTATTACCAATACTTCTGGAGTGCAGTTTGTAATAAGACTTACTAATTTTAACCGGCTAACATTAAAATTCTCAAGTTATTTTTTTCTTCAACAGAAATATCTTATTTCTTGGTATTGTGCCTGTAAGGAGAATCATTTCCAAAATTTCTTTGGAAAGATCAAATTTTTCATCAACATCACAAATGAATATGGTGAACTGAGTAGCAGTATTTATATCTATAATCTCATGTTGCGATAGATTTAGATATGAATGCTTGTTTCTGTTTGAAGTACATAATTTCTTTTTCCCTCCAGCTTTCTTGAGGTATAATTGGTATACAAAAACTGCACATAGTTAATGTATACGATTTGGTTTGGACATGTGTATACACTCATGTTACCATCACTACAATCAAGGCAACAAATATATTCATCACCTCCCAAAGTCTGTGCCCCTTTGTTGTTATTTTTTAATAATTACAATTTTTAGGAACATCCTATAATTGAAAATTTTTATTAATTCAGAATATCCTCTCCCAGTGTAAGTTAGTAAATCTGACGTTATCCTGTTTTTTCTACAAATTTGCTAGCTTTACTCAAATCTATGTGCATCTACCTAGATGCAGTCAGTTTTCATGTTCCTTGGAACATCTCAATCACATAAATATTTTATGTATGTATTATACATAAACTACATTCAGAAAATTGTTTTGTTTCCATGTGAGAGTGAAAAAGAGAAGATTCTTTAGCTTTTTAAAATATTATTCAACAATTTATGACTTCTTTATAAAATTATTCTATGCTTGACATGTTAACAATCAAATGCCTCTTGAATTTTAAATCCAAAAATCTGAAAGAGAAGTTTGGTGGCAATGAGGGAAGAGAATAAAGCTCCCTTTATCCTAACCCAAAGAACTGTACCTAATTGTTTTTCACATGCCTTAAAAAGGTCCCAGCCTGGGTTTCTACCTGACGTAAGCGCATTTGATTTGTACTTAGTGAGTAGTCACGGTAGTAAGCTCTTAGATTCACACAGAGAATGAACAGCAAAGACAATGGCATCCTGCTGGCAGCCTGGGAGGAAGCTAAACATTCTCATTCAATGACATTCCCAAAGTCAGAACACCATTTTTAGTAGCTTGAACTGTCACAAAAAAAGGTTTCTCTTTTATTCAACTTAATTCTGACCTTTTGTCTTAAAAAAAAAAAAAAAGAAAATCCTCACTATTTAATAAAATGTGAGTAAAACACATCAAGTTCCTATGAATGACTTTCATGCTAATCTACTTGGTGGCTGCAATCTGAATACACATGCTACATTTAATCCAATCATCCCAAATTAAAATAATTAAGACAGAACACTCCTGCAATGCATATTCTTCTAACATCATCTTTAGAGCTATTTTAGATAAGTGCGATAAAGCCCATTTAAAAAGCATTGGCTACTTAGGTGTTAAACATAAGCAGTAAATTCACTTTTCTAAATTGTGCCATTTATTATATTTGGTCCTCTTTCTATAATCAGGAGCACTGAAGTACACATTCAGAGTTGCTTTCCTTCGACATGGTTCTTTTATTACTGTCTCTTTTCCTTACATAATATCCCGCAGCAGCTGGCCTATTATTATGATGTTCTTCCTCCTGTCTTTTTCTTTAGCAGTTTCACTAGCACAAATAATTAAAACGCACTTACCTTCACTGTTTTGGCTGTAACTACTGATGCTTTGGGTGCATATCTCTGGGGATGGGTGGTGGAGGGGAGTATTAATACGGAGAGAAACTGGGATTGTTTGTTTCTTTTTATTTTATTTCTGAACAGTGACATATTGATGTTTCAGATAATAAATCATTCCAATTTGTTCATCCCTGCAAGCAACGGTTTTAATCTTCATTTACAACTTGCAAAGTCCGTTTTGTTAGAAGCATTTGATAAAATACTCAATTACCATTTTTTTACACTGTAGTGCAACTGCTGTGCTGATAAAAGGCTCCAGCTTAGAAGATAAACTGCAAATAATTCCTGAAGAACAAATGTCAGAGACGGTATACAATGAATGGGATTTTTTTTTTTTTGAGCAGATTATTCCCTCAACAAAGTGACAAGGTGGTTCAATATTTATTTTGGTGAGAATATCATTTAAATATTGTTGACACCTGCTCCCTATAGTCAGCTACTCATCACATTACAATTTCAAGGGATTTAAAAGTGAAATTTAACTCTATGCCTATTAAGAAAAAAAGAAACTCATCTATAAACCAAAATGAGACTACACTGCTGATAGTATGCAAATTATTTAAATAAATGGAAATACAATTGATTCAGTTTTGTGGATTTATATGGGAGAAGCATATTTAAGCCCCTGCACACTTTCCTGCCCTTAGCATTCAAGTGTTTATCTTTGAGATCATATTTGAAATCTTGTGTGCCTGTTCACTCATTAAATTGCCTTTTTCTAGGCAATCTACTGTTAAAAATGACCACTTCACTCACCCTACTTCAATTTTCCTCCCCTTGTATGCTCTAGGTGGCATTGCTCATTGGCTGAGAAGGCATCTCAGAATACAAAAGACTATAATAAACTAAGTTTTTTTAATGGGAAGAAGCTTATTTTATTCTCTCCTCCATTTGCTGAAGTTGAAAAGTTCCTATTAAGTGCTCAGTAAATGAGAACAGTTATCATTTCAAGTCTGGGACCCAGAATGCAATATACTCTATTAAGCATTTTCCTCCCAAGAATGCCTCTCCATTCTCCACTCTTAGTTAATCACTTTCAACAATTTTAAATCCAGCACTTTTTTCCTGTGAATTTTAAGTAATCAGAAGATGTTTTCAGATGAAATCAAGTCTTAATCCCTGCCTCACCCTTAGGAAAGCAGAGTGGCAATAGAACACAGAGTGAAGAAAGGAGATAAGAACCATTAGAGGAAGAGGAACCAAAACTGACTTGTGAAAATTTATTTGCTTTACCACCAATAGTTTTGATGCCATGACTTTATTTTCCACTACATCTCTTGTATTATGTCTTTAGATTATCCCCCAGGGGCTGAACATATGTCCCAGATTTGTATATGCTATCTATTAGAAGCAGGTTTTCATCTCTTTTGAGTGAAATCACAAGAAACCACTGCATTTAAGAAAAGCACTGAGACACTACTGAGTGGAAAAGTGTGAACATTTATCTACTAGGCATTTAATACCTTGGCTCTTATAACTTTTCTAAAGTATATGGGATCTCCAAACATGAGACAATTGGAACTGAACCAACCAAGGGCAACACAGGCAACAGAAATACTCAACTTTGTCTACTAAGTAAATCAGCTAAAATTACTAGAACCATCGTAGACACTCTTAGACTGAGCAACATTAAGTAAGAGTGGAATCAGTGTTGCCAAGAGTGAAGATTGAGCACCCTGGGTTAGATCCTTCATTTTTACTTCTTGGGATACTTCAGGTATCTTTGCAACACATAAATTCCTTCCCTTAACACGAAACAACATGATGTGAAAGAAAATGTGATTTTTTGGAGCCCCCATTTGGATTCTAATCCTCATAAATTCATCTATAAAATGGAAGTAATAATACCTTCTTGAGGGGTATTTAAGGATTAAATGAGATCTTCTGAGTATGGAAAAGGACCTGGAATAAAATAGAGATTAAATAAAAGCACATTGAATAGATTTATTTTATTAGAGTAAATAAATGGTGCCTGGTTTTTGTTATTATTTTGTGCCACTAGAATTTCACTTCAAAAATTCCAATTCTTGCACTAAATGTTGACCCTAGTGGCTTGAAAAAGCACATTCTTAATGCAAAGATGTCTAAAGTAGTTCACTTATTGGGAGAACCTAGCTCAGTGACCTGTGAAAGCATTCCACAGTTCTTACTGAGCATTAATGGGTTTTACATCTGTACCTTGACATAGGAGAGGGTCTTGAGAATATCAGGTTTGTAGAGCATGTCCTTCTTGAGAACCAAACAAGGTCAATCTTTTAGCACTAAGTTAAGGATTTTCCACAATAGCTTGGTTCCCATTTAAAAGGAGCAAATGTGGTCAGTTTGAAGAACACAAGCTGCTCCAGGAATATTACTACAACTATTAAGTTCTGTCTGATTTAAACTGCTTAATCATAAAGTTTGATTTTGCAAAAAAAAAAAAAGGCATATATATAGAATTTACCTATATTAAAAGATCTTTTTTTGAAATATGTTGAAAATTTTACTTAGATCATTTTAAAGCTGACCTACATTCACGGCAAACTTGAAGGATTTTTTAAATTACATGATATAATCTATTTCAATCCTTCAGATACATTAATATATGTTTCAAATACAAATAAGCAGAAAGAAAATCTCTTATGTACGAAAATCTATATTTTAGCATGATATCAACATGACCAAGAATATCAAATATAGGTTCATGAATAGACAAGGAGTCTAGGACTTCCTTGGTGGCTCAGGAAGTTAAGGACCGGGTATTGTCACTGCTATGACGCTGATCACTACAGTGGCACAGTTTCAATCCCTGGCCCAGGGATCTCCACATGCAGTGAGCACCACCAAAAAAAAAAAAGGTTCTAAAAATATGTGGGTGCCTGTCATGAACAGGTTAATTAACGAAAGCCAGTTAAAAAGAATTTCTTAAAACTTCTCAAAGTTTAACTCGAGGTTTACTCAGACTTCAAAATATGACCACGATCTTCTTCAAGTCACTGCAATTTAATAAATGCTGTGGCGCTTACTATGTGCAATGCACTGTCCTAGGTGGTTAACTTCCCTCCTCCCCCACTCTTAGTGTTGTCAGACACGGTCCTTTTAAGAATCCATTATTGCTTTTCACTTGCCTCTCAGAGAGTATTAAAGATAATGAATCATGTTTCCAAATGTTTCTTATTTTCCTCTCAACTTCCTATAGTTCAATACAGAATTACTTCTCTGCTAGTATAGTGATTCTGCTCGTCATGCCTGAAACTACAGCACAGAGATTAAATACAATCTATATCCACATAAATCACTGAATAAATGAATCATGAAATTAATATGTAAATTGTGTGTTTAACCTCTATTTATACAGCACTGTCTGTCACCATGTTGTAAATCTAAAACTAATTGCAAATTCACAACTCTGCAAAAAGAACACCATGGTAAAAGCTTGACATATTTATTAACTAAATGTTGAACTACATTGAGTAAGTAATTAACAGTCATGCCAGAACAGGGAGAGAAAAATTATATTTAAGCACAGATGTCACCTGTATGAAATGGCTAAAACTACTGTAGATTAGATTTTGATATTAGTCAAAGAATACTGCTATTTAATTTTTGACAGACAAATCTGTTCCCATTTATTCATGATTACATTAAGCATTTCATTTTTAAATGTGCATGTTACCATCATCCATAGAAATAAAAGTTCCCTTTAGTCTCCTTAAAGAAAAGCAAGATTCCCAGAATAATAGATGACAATAAACCCACTCAAAGATTAAACACAATCTCCTCAACTAGCACATGAATAACATTTTATATTTAATATATGAATAAACACCCTAAAGTAAACAATTTGTACATGTATTTTTATGATGTACTGAATAACACTATTCAAATGTTTAATGAGTATTGTCATGACCAACGTATCTTCTGAAAAATTATTTTGTTTAATAAATAATAAGTTATTCAAATAATAAAACTCTGAAGTTAAACATGACACATAAATAAGTATTCTTGTCCCTTCGTGCATTTTTATCATTGATTTTAAGAACTCATTCTCACTCCTAGCTATTAATACTTCTAACCTGCGTTTCTATTAAGAAGTTTCATTTTAAAAACATACATGCATAAACTATAGGATATGATATTTAAAATATTTATAATACATAATCTTGATTGTAATGAAAAATAATCACTTATCTCAACTGGTATTACACATGCACGTGAGAGGCAAAATCTGATTTTTAGCCTCTGTTTTTTTTATCTAATTAAATCAAACTCACTGGTTACATCTACAAAGGGCAAAATAGAAGACATTTTAAATTCAACTAAATAAAACTGTTTCTCAGAGCTTTACACTTCAATACACGTGTGCTTTCAGTTTTCTCATGTCTGAGCCATTTAGAATGTGCTCAAATACTCTCAAACAAAAATTTAATGTGCAAAGTCAAGCTTGAAATATATGAACTACTTTCTGATAAAATAATTTAAACAGAAATGTTTAAAAATGGAGCAATCAAGATTCATAATTTCTGTGTTGGCATCTTGGAAAAATACTTTTTCACTCAATATGCAAGAAATGTCATTAGTACTCCACAACCTTCATGGATAGCTTGTACTGAGCTATCTACATTCTCTTGCTTGATTGTCCTCATAACCACTGGCATGTATTCTTAACACAGTAGGTTAGAATTAGCAGTACACTGAATATCTGTGAAGTGGAATGTCTGTTTTTTTGTTGGTTGGTTTGTTTTTTATCCTTGCTGCAGCATATTCAAGTTCCCAGGCCAGTGATCAAACCTGTGGACTCAATCCGCTGCAGTGACAGATCCTTATCTTTAACCTGCTGTGCCACAAGAGAACTCCAGAATTTCTCTGCTTTTAAGGCTTCCTGCCCCCTATCAGATCTGGACCCATATCTTGGTATTTCTAACCAAACTAAATAGAGCAAACTTCTCCATTCCAAGAATCCTGCATAGAGGGTGAGGAGTGAGAGGGGATCTTAGCTAATCACATCAAACATAAGCAGGAAAAACAAAATGAAACCACAATATTTTTACATAGATAGCATTCATTAGAGTGAGTTAGATGGCAATAATTGGACAATTTTTTTCCCTCTACTTCTTATTTAGTAAAAGTAAGAGATGGTCCAATATACCTCACTCCCTTTTAAGTGATCCGTCAATTAGATCCCATGATAGAAAGAATTCAAGGGACAAAAGAAAGAGAAAGATTACTTCTTAGAGGAAATAGCTAGACACTCCAAAACTGGAGGATTAAACACAGTAAGGCATGTTAGGAGCTTAGCACAGTGTCTAGAACATTACTAGAACTCAATAAATGTTGCATATAATGACAAGAGGATGAGGATGATGATGAAGTTGATAACACTATCTCCATTAATTGACTGTTAAAACATTATATATAAGGAATCATTACACCATCAGTAAATTGTTTTGGAACATTATGAAAAACATTTCAAAAATATTCATGATATAAAGTTAAATTTTAAAAAAGAATGGAGAGGAGTTTCAGTTGTGGCTCAGCCGTAATGAACCTGACTAGTATCCATGAGGATGCAGGTTCGATTCCTAGCCTCAATTAGTGGGTTAAGGATCTGGCATTGCCGTGAGCTGTGGTATAGGTCGTGGATGTGGTTCTGATCCCGCATTGCTGTGGCTGTGGTGTAGGCTGGCAGCTACAGCTCTGATTATGAGGCAGAATATTAACTCAGGTAGTCAGTGTAGGAGCATGGGCTTTGATGCATTCTTGATATGGCCACTGATTAACATTTGCAGCTTAAGGGCTCCAAGGAGTAACATCCCCACAGGCCTTGTTTACTATAGGGAGTGTACCCACGCCCAGATGGACATTAATCCCTAGTCCCCTGAGACTTGGTTTACGGAAAGAAAAGGACCAAAAAAAAAACCCCTAGGACCTATTGGACAAGGACTGATTTGGGTAATTGAACAAGGGAGAAAAACCACATCTTTCTGGACCCCACGTTGGTACACCCCCATCTTTAAAGGATGAAAACCCTTATAGGACAATAGAGAAAGGGGGCTCTTCTCCCCCCCTCCCAGCAGTCCTGGAGCTATCTGTTTTCCTTTAATAAAGACTTTGTTTGCTTGCTGCCTATGCATTCTGTGACTGCCATGAACAAGAACCCAGATTCTGGTATCACCTTTGCGGTATCAATTAGACCCCTAGCCTGGGAACTTCCATATGCTGCAGGTATAGCCCCCCCAAAAAAATAGAGTACTATGTAGACATTGTAATCATAACTTTGTTTAAATAAATAGGTAGATGTATGCATTGAAGAAAAAAGAGATCATGCAATACCTCTGAATGACAGAAATAAAGGGGGTTTATACTTGCATTTATATAGATTCCCAAGTGTTTTCTAACACATATTTTACTTTTTTAATCAGCCTATATATATGTGTGTGTGTGTGCATTAATTATGAGATGAAGATTTAATCTCTAAGCACAAATAAAAATCCCTATATCTTATTTTAGCAGTTCTCAAAGCTTTTGGTCTTAGGATCACTTTCCACCTTATTAATTTGTTTTAAAATAACAGTAATAAAACCAATATACATTAACAAAAGTAACATGTTTTATGAAAAATATAACTATTTTACAAAACAAAAAAGTTTTTTTAAACATATAGTGAGAAGAATGGCTTTGTTTTAATTTTTGTAAATCCAGATTCTCTATTTCTACACTCAATCTGATGCACTATGTTGTTTTGGTTGAGGTTCAAAGAGAAAATCCAGCCTTTTACACACACGTGTAATTGGAAGATGAGTGGAACATGCAAACCTCTTAGAAGTATCTTAGGGTGGGAGTTCCCGTCATGGCACAGTGGTTAACGAATCCGACTAGGAGATTGAGATTGCGAGTTCGATCCCTGGCCTTGCTCAGTGGGTTAAGGATCTGGCATTGCCATGGAGCTGTGGTGTAGGTTGCAGACACAGCTTGGATCCTGCGTTGCTGTGGCCCTGGGGTAGGCCGGGGGCTATAGCTCCGATTAGATCCCTAGCCTGGTAACCTCCATATGCCACGGGAGCAGCCCAAGAAATAGCAAAAAGACCAAAAAAAAAAAAAAAAAGGTATCTTAGGGTGTCCCAGGCAAACTTTAGACCACACTTTGAGAACTGCAGCCTTAATTCAAGATATTATTTTGTGAGAATTTTTCTATACTTTTATTGTAATTCTAATCTTGGAGATCAGTGTTATCTTCTCTTCAGGAAGAGGTTATTATCTGTGACTTTACTCAAAATAGAGTGGGTCAAGGAACAACATGCTGCTCTTCAAGGAGTTAGAATTTCGAATTTCACTGCTGACAAGTGTGATGATTAATTTATATGTAGATCAATTAGTACCCTCACTGACACTCTTCCAGTTTCCCTAAAAGAGGTACCCAAGTCTGCATTACATGTTTTCTTCCCACTAGATTTGTTTTCACTTTAACTTTTTTCTTTTTTTAAAGGAAAATATCTATGTGAATCTAGCTTGCCCAGTAACAAATTATATGAACCAAAAACAATTTTGCTGGATGGAAATAAAGATTACTTGCTGCTCACTTCTAACTTTGCTAATAATCCTAGTAATTCTCTCTGGGGTTTTAGGCAGGTCATTTAACTATCCTGTGGCTAAAATAATGATGATAAAGCTACCACCCTCCTCATATTATAAATTTACTCTAGATACATTGATGAAAATTTTTCTTCTGTAAATTGGGTGTGATTCCCTTCATTTTGCTTATTAAAATGCAATCGGTTTTGGTAACTTCATTATATATATATATATCTTCTAGCTAATATTATCATCTTGATGACAGTAATAATTTTTTTTAAATAATAAAAAAGGTTTTGTTCCCATTTAACCATTTCTAGTAAAAAGCAAATGCTGGCTATATAAGTTAACAGGCTAGTGGAAAGGGAAAAAGATTAAAATTTTTCAATCATTTATTATGCACAAAGCACTGCACTGGGTTCTTTTGACAAGTCATCTCTATGAATTTCCCCAGTAATTTATGAGATCAGTGTTACTATTCCCAATTTACTGATGAGGAGACCTACACTCAGAGTAATAAGTATCTTGCTTAAAATCACAGGGTTACTTATGTACAACTGCTTTTAGAAATCAAGACCTGGGCTCTGTATTTTACTACATACTATACCTTCTGCAAACTGAATATCATCCCAGCCCAACATGTTTTTCATACTAAACCAAATGTGTGAATTCTTTTAAAAAATCTGTTTATGATTTTTTAAAATTAAGAACCAAGTTACATCAAGCCAAGTAGAGAATTTTTATCATCATCTAACTGTTCTGCATAGGTAGATGCTAGGATGAGAAGGAATTGCTAAAAGGGGATATTTTCTTCATCTAATGTTTAAGCTAGAGGTTGGCGCTACACTGTCTTTCTTTCCCTCCTGGAGATTTATGTTAAAGAGAGAAAACTTTCTCCTACTTTTCTGTTTTCATCTGTTCCTTGTCTCTGTCCGACATTTCATTCTGGAAAGGAGAAAGAGCTGCTCATCTCAGTGGCGGGAAAGAACAATCTTCGATTTATAACATGCTAGGAACCCATCACTGTGATAGAGCAATCTTTCCCCTAGACATCTCTCCATTACTGAAGCTGATGCCTCCCTGCCCTGATGCCACTTCAGTACTGATCTGTCAGTTCCAACAGCAGGGCTAATGGCACCACCAGTCCCTATGTGCATTTTTCATCTTTATCTCAGAAAAATTTCTTTTATAAGTTCTTCTTTAAACAAACTGAAAATATATTTTCCATGATTTTTGTTTTACAAACCTTCTCCCTTGCATATATGTTTGAATGACACACCACATACTTGGCTGTATATCTTAAGTTGTACTCTCTTTCCTTCCTTCTCTTTTTTATGAGTGCTTTAGTTCTTGTGAAATACAATAAAAAGTAAGTAGAGAAGCTTAATTTGCAGAGAACTGCAGAAACTGTGAATTAAGAAATGATTTAATTACCACTGGGAACTCACTGGAATTGATGCAAGGATCCTTTGTTAAAAGAATTTTATTCTTTACTATCATTTTTGAATTTGGCATATGATGTAAAGTAGTTACTGAAATAAGGCTTTCAGTTGCTTTGCAAGAAATATTTAAGAGTAAACACCACAGAGGAGAGAGAAAAAGAGCATCATATGAGATTCTCAAGTTTCTAGAAAGGTAATGAGTTAAGAAAAAGAAAAGTAAATGCTTGTTCATGTTTAGGCAGCCAGCAATAACTCTGAAGATTATATTTGCCTTAATCTGAAACGGATGAAGAATATTAAAGTGATACTGTTACAAACATCCATTCATATGATGATCATCTGTAATACATGCTCAAATTCACTTAAACATTAGAAATATTAATCAATTGTCAGAAACTCCAATTTCCATGTTCTAAAATGTAGATACTATATTCAAAGTAGGATATATTTTTATTAAAGTTTATTACCTAACAAGAGTTTTAATGTGCCCATTATACCCAGGGATTGCTCTTGGAGCTTATTCTTTTTAATGTAGTATTCCCTGATTTATAATACTCATAGGGAGAATTTGAAAATCCAGTTGATCATAAAAAAAAAAGTTTGTTAGGATTTAATATATTTCTCTGTAAATATTGAAAGCATACTGACCAGAGTGTCAGAAGTAACATAATCTGCCAGTATCTGTGTTGCCTCCTTTCTGGAATCACCTCCCTAATACAGTAAACATGAAGAATCCAACCAAATTTATGGGTCACTGTATAGTATTTATGGATTTAGCCTTTCTTTATCTTTTTATCCATCCCAGGGCTTCCTGGTTTTCAAAATCTATCTGGTTCTTAACCTAAAGACAGATGCAAACAGAGAGTAAAGCAAAAAAAATGTGTTGATAAGCAGGACATTCCTCTAACAGTTACATGTTTATACTAGGTTCCTTTAGAATTCTTAAACTAAAGCCATAAAAAAAACTGTAATTTACCTTTTGTGTCAAAATTGTTTTAGAACTCTATTTCTGAGCTGTTTAGATGTTAAACTTGAATCTCACTAGTCTTGCTTAAAGGGTTTTTTTTTTTTTAAGAAACTCTTGTATTTGCATACATCATGCAAAAAAGGAACACATACTGATCATTTGAGCAACAGCAATTTAAAAGAAGGGAATTTAGGAAGTAGTCATTTAAGGTAGTAAGATTGTTAATGAGTAAGAAATTTCAATCAAGCTAAAACATTTCTTCATTTAGTGAAACAAACAAAATTGGCTGCTTTTACATCTTTGATATTTCCATGAGACTATGAAGACAGATCATTTCCAAGACTCATTTAATGTACAGGTCTATTTTGAGTAGACAGCTATGCCTTACATAAATTCTTTTCATGTTATACTTTTAATACTCAGAGCATATGTGGAAACACTGTAAAACTGGAAAGGCAATGTAAGCAAGCATCTGATGCCTGCTGCATCTGCAGAAGTTAGGAGTCATACTTTGTTGAAACTAACTGGAAACCTCACATGGCAGCTCTGGTAAGTTAATCACTTGATTTAAAGGTAGGCTGCTCTTTATTTTATCCTTAAAGTAAACCGACAGTAGTGAGGCTTTTACAATGGCACTGTTAGGATCAATGCTGTAGTCTCAGGTGTTAATGCTTCATTTACCTTTAAAAGCAGATGTAATAACCCAGAAAGATCAATATTATAAGCTCTTTATTTGGTGTTAAATTACTGTGGATTCATTGAATTATTATATTGCAGAGTTTTTTTTTCAGTGACATTAACTTAAAAACCAAATAAATGGCATTCTGAATTGTATATCTGATTTCTCTACTCCTGGAACTCTGTAGTTACCTATAAGGGCGGTTTATAATAAGAATGTATAGTACTCAGATAACATTTTCAGAATTTATAACAACCTAAAATTAAGAAAATGATCAAAGATGAAAAAAGATGAAAGAGTACAAAGTGTTGTAAAATATGTAGTATTAATAATAACTGTTTTTATAAATCCAATTAATTGTATATATATCCATATAACAATATGGGCCTATTTCCCTAGAACAAAGCAATACTCTGATTGAGCTAGAAATATTCAAGTATTTAATATTCCTCCTGAATTTGTACCAAAATAGTCAACTATCAGTTCTCAAATATACCCAGCCATTGCATATCTATGATCCCACTGATAACATTTTAATTTAGCTTTTCTTTGGTAATCTTGAATTTTCACATTTACTTTAATTCTGTTGCCATGGATAGGAAGATTTGGTGGTGAAGAATTCATAATGAAATTTTTTTCAATGTTTCTTCAAAGTAAGACAGTTATATCAATATTTTTGCTTTATTGGTTTTATCACCTTAAATCCTATATTATTTTCTATAACCATATTATTTTTTTTCTTATACACTCCTACCTTAAATCCTTTATCAGACCCTTTCTTACTTATAGTATCAAAATTTATTAAATAATTAAACTAGTGACAAAGTGTGATATATTTTTCTGTCTTATCAATTATTCTGCCAGTTAGCATACATAATGTGTACTCAACAGAAACAAATTTTTCTTCTCTTTTTGTAATACTTTTTGGTGGCAATATCTATAACCTATATTCATAATATCCTAATAACAGTGTACTACGTTTACAGAGTGATTTAATTTGCAAATCTTTTTTTTTTTTTTGGCTTTTCTAGGGCCGCACCCACGGCATATGGAAGTTCCCAGGCTAGGGGTCCAATGGGTGCTGTAACCGCTGGCCTATGCCACAGCCACAGCAACGCAGGATCCGAGCCACATCTGTAACCTACACTACAGCTCACAGGCAACGCCAGATCCTTAACCCACTGAGCGAGGCCAGGGGTCAAACCCACAACCTCATGGTTTCTAGTCAGATTCGTTAACCACTGAGCCACGACGGGAACTCCAAATTTATAAATCTTTTTAATGCTTATGATAGATATATAAGATAATAAGAATGAATATTTTTCTCTTTTACATATGAAGAAGCTAAGATCAAGAGAAGTTCAGTGACTTGCATAATGTTAAGTGGATAGCAACTAAGGACTAGAAATTTTCTGCCACCTATTCTTGTCTTCCTTCTAATAGAATACACTACCTCAACTTCAATCTAATCAAATAACTTTCCTTGCTCCATCCATAAATTAGCTGTAACTATATATATACAAGGTATTTACTCAGTCAGAAGTAATATTAGTAGTTTTAGGATAATCAATTGACTGAGAGGTTGATTATACAATAGAAAGCCTGCTATCCTCTTTTTAAATTCAGTGCAGATATGCATTAAATGATGTAACTAATGCTCTTGAGTGGCTTTGCAATGTGACCTCTCTTGGGACTTAATAACAGATTAAACCCTCTTAGGAATAACCCCCCACCTATTAAAACAAGATAATCAATTCTTAAAATATATTACAGTGTAGACCTGACCTACAAATATTATCTGTGAATACAGAACACACAATAAATTTCCTAGATGGTCAGATACTGACATATGGTAAAGTAAAAATGAATTATTCTAAACTATCAACAGAGAAAATTTAATAAATATTAAAATATTAAATATAACCCTACAAAAATACTGTTCAAAAGTCCACTGTTAGAGTGATGGGGTTGAAATGTAAATAATCTGGTGGTTTCAGACAGAAAAATCTATCGAATTCCATGACTCTGAAAACAATGCTATCTCAGAGTTAATTTATGACCTGATTGAATATTATATTATAAATTAGCCTTCATAAAAAATTATCAAGTATCTTTCAAACATCTCCTCTTCCTGTTATAATTACAAGTTTATTCTGAAAAAAATTGAAAAATATAACAAGAGACCGTAGAGAGCACGTCTTTCTTTGAAGAAACCATGAGTAGTGACAACAAAAAGGAAATATTATCTGCCTCTAAATAAATCCACTTTCTCTGGGTAGTAGGCAACCTATCTCATTGAGATAATCTGTTTAAAGCAATGAAAAATTATCTCTCTTAAAGAGGTAATGATCAGAAAATGATGGTTGACAGAGTAACAATCTCTCACTGCCATATAGTTTTAAAAACCATTTGGGACAGAATGAAGAGCAAGAAATAAAATAATAATACTGTGATACAGCAGCCACAGTGATTAATGTATTCTCTTATTACATCCAACTGAAAAATATGTGTAGCCTAAAGAATTTAAGTTTGAGATTATCCAACATTTCCTAAAAGTTTCATAGACTTGCAAAGTGCATAGCCTACTTGTGGATCACCAAAAATATTAAAATTCTGGTATGGTGAGTGGATGTTTAAAATTCAGATTTTTTTTTTTTGGTCTTTTTGCCTTTTCTAGGACTGCTCCCGCGGCATATGGAGGTTCCCAGGCTAGGGGTCCAATTGGAGCTGTAGCTGCCAGCCTACACCAGAGCCACAGCAACGCAGGATCCAAACTGTGTCTGCAACCTACGCCACAGCTCACGGCAACGCCAGATCCTTAACCCACTGAGCAAGGCCAGGGATTGAACCCGCAACCTCATGGTTCCTAGTCGGATTCGTTAACCACTGAGCCACAACAGGAACTCCCAGAATTGGGTTTAATCAGCTTAATCTTTCAGGACTATTAAATATTTCATTTCCAAGACTCCACTAGCTTATAGAGCTGGTTTCAAATGACAGTTTAAATAGAATCAGTTAGGAATTTTCCTGCTTTAGTTGCATTTGGTGAGATGAAACATGAATGACATTGAATTGCTCCATGGAGAAATGATGACACTAAGCAGGACACTGGTTCTTCCCAGCCAGGCGACTATGCGTTCAATATCAGGCTATCACTTACAGATATTCACTAAATAAAATTTTCTATATTTAAAGACCCTTATGCAGACACATATTTTTCCACCTAATAATTTTATCAAACTTCACTATACACCCACAAGAATGCCTAAAACAAATAGATAATAACAAGTATTAATCATAAAGTGGAGAAACTGGAACTCTCATATACTACTTGCTGATGGGAGTATGAAAGTATTTGGCAGCATCTATAAATCTTAAAGTAAGAGTATCTTATGATTTTATATGTTACACCACTAATCAAATATATATACATATATATATTTCTCATATCAGAAATGGAGGTACATATCCACCAAAAGACATGAAGATAAACACATGAATCCTCATAGAAACATTATTTATAACAGTCTACAAAACAGAAATAATCCAAAAGTCCATCAACATTAGAATGACTAAATAAATTGTGATGTAACCATACAATAGAATATTATACCACAATAAAAAAGAAAAACTACCACTACATACAAACATATCAATGTATCTCACAGACAACAGTGAATAAAGGAAGCCAGATACAAAAGCCTATATACATCGTGATTCTATTTAGAATAAGCTCAATAATGGGCAAACAGAAATGCAGATGGCCAATAGACACATGAAAAGATGGCTCAACATAGTTACTCATCAGGGAAATGCAAATCAAAATCACAATGAGATATCGCCTTACACCTTTCAGAATGACTATCATCAAAAAGAACACAAATAACAAACGTTGGCAAGGATGTGAAGAAAAAGGAACCTTTGTCCGCTGTTGGTAGGAATGTAAACTGGAGCAACCACTGTGGAAAATAGTATAGGGGTTTCTCAAAAAACTAAAAATATAACTACCATATGACTTAGCAATTCTGCTCCTGATATATATCCAAAAAAATGCCCCAAAACATTAATTCAAAAAGATACATGCACCCATGTCCATAGCAGCACTGTGAACAATAGCCAAGATATGGAAGCAACCCAAGTGTTCACGAACAGATGAGTGGATAAAGAAGATGTGGCCTATACATACAATAGAATGTATAAAAATGAATGAAGTTTTGCTATTTGCATCAACATGGATGGACTTGGAAGGTTTTCTGCTAAGTGAAGCAAGTCCGACAGAGAAAGACAAATACTGCATACGTAGACAAATACTGCATTCCACTCATACGTGGAATCTAAAAATACTATAAACTAGTGAATATAACAAAATAGAAACAGACTCACAGATAGAAAAAACAAGCCAGTGGGGAGAAGGAAAGAGGGAGGTGTAATATAGGCGTAAAGGATTAAGAGATACAAACTACTATGTATAAAATAAGCTATAAGGACGTATAGTATAATATGTAGAATACAGCCAATATTCTATAATAACTATAAAAGGAGTATTACCTATGAAAATAAACAAATATATGATGATAGATATAAGAATACAGCCTAACCTTTGGCACGGTGTTAGTATCTAAAAAGGGCAAAAGGTGGAGGGCTTCTGGAGTGCTGCAGATGCTCTAATTCAGAGTGCTGGGTTTGCAAGCACAGGTATATTCCACTCATGAAAATTAAGCTGTATACTTATGATTTGTGCACTCCTATGTAGGTATATTTCATTAAAATGAAAAAAAATAAAGTTAACAACCTGAATTAGTTACTTCAAAGTTCATACTAGTAACCATGACTGCTTCAACTCATCACTCTTACCTGTAATAATATTGTATTAACAATGATATAAAGTGTAATGGGTAAGATTTGGTACTGTGACCTTACTGTTTTCTCTATTAGCAGATTAATGGCTGACTGGCAACAAAAATGCAAATCCTAAAGATTCCTCTTTGTTTTCCTCTGATTTTTAGTATTTCTCACTTCCTAGTAGTTACCCCACTAACCCTCATAAATATAGAAACACTAAAGCCACCTTGTCACAGCTGACTCATAATGATTTACACTGCTTGTTTTGTTTAAAAAACAATGTTAACATTTTAAAACTAAAACCCTCTTTTATTGAATTTTAATGTAAACTTCAGTTATACCACTAATCAACTGAACTCAAGGTGAAAGCATATATCCAATATAAGAAACTTTAAAAAACCTTATATTTTGATTAATTTCATGTTCTTGCATTATGTACTGGTAAGGACACACATTCATTATGCCATACAAAATATTGTTATATCTGAATTGCTCTTTTATATAAGAATGAATATAATCAGAGAGAAGCAATGGGCAATTTTATTAAAGTAAAGATATCCAAATGTCGAGTTTTCATTAAATAACTACAGTACTGTTGTATCAGTTTAATAAATGGGTGATGATTTTTGCTGGTGCATTATATTTTTATCAACATACACATCATTTTCAAAGTTTAAGAACAGGTTTCATAACCATAAGAAGCTGCTAGTTTGGCATTTGCTTCTTTGCTATGAAGGATATGATTATTTCCTTGAAGGAATGTATCATGTGTCTAATGCTACCAGAGAGCCACGAAAAAAATTTAAAGTTTTCAAAGGAAGATATAAAGCTACATTTAAAAGTTCATCAGCACAGCAAAATATTTAAATCAAGGCTAATTTCCCACATCCCTATTTTTTAACCCAAGCTGGATTTTCAGAAATGTACTATGAATGCTTCCCATATCATTAGGAGAAATTTGATGATGTTTAGGAAGGGGATCCTACCAAAAAGAATCTAAAGATCATCACCCAAAAATGAGACCAAAGCAGCAAAAAGAGTGATTGTGGAAAAATCATTAGAATTAGGAAATATTTTTTATTACTAATATAATCCTGCTAAAATCTATCAGGTAAAACTATAATAAAACCTCAATTAACCAAAAAGATCCAAGAATTGATTGTTCTGATTTAGGAAATTCTGACTACCTCAGGATTAAGGTAAAAACTGCTTTTGTTTCAAAACTTAAGCATTAATCTAAAATGGTTAAAGATCTCACAAGACCACATAATCACAATTCTGTACATCAATGACTATATCAAATGCAGAAAAAAAGAGAGGACAAAATACATAGTGCCAAAGGATATTCCATCAATGTCATCTGTTCTAGCTTTTCGACAAGATTCTGATAAATAATTTTTCCTTTTTAAGGTGAATTATAGGGGAAATAATTACATGAAACAATGTATGAGCTTATGTTAACAACTGTGTTTTCAACTTCATAGTTCTTTTACTCACTCCTTCATTCATTTATTCATTCAATAAGCAGTCACTATGTGCCCACAAAGTATGAGACATTGTTTGCTGATTGAGGATACAAACTCAAAATAAGACCTGCTTCTTTTCGTAGAGATTATGTCCATTGGGAAAGTCAAAAAGTAAAAACAGCTACCAAACTGCTTAATAGGAATATGGACATCGTTATATCAGCAGAGAAGAAGCTCATCTAAATCTGACTGAGCAGAGGCATACCAGAGAAGGTATGAATGCAAGACCTAGGTGAAGATGGGAAGGTAAACAGAGGGAACTGCATGTCTAAAATGTGAAACAGCATGAAGTACACGTAGTTCAATATGGCTTTAGTGAAGGTTGGTGGCAGGAAATGGTGGAAAAGGAGGTAAGACAGGAATCCAAACCAGAGTTAAAACTTTACCCCCAAAGGTCAACATTAACAGTTACAAATCATGTTGATAGTAATCTACCCTTGATATGATGTGATGAAAATGGCACTTTATCTCTGTGGTCTTCCTCCCCAATAACTCATAACTCAGGCTTATCATGAGAAAAACAATAGGCAAATCTCATTACGGATATTCTACAAATTACCTGACCAGTATTCCTCAAAACTGTCAACTTCATCAAAAACAAGGCAAGTCTGACAAACTGTCACAGAAAGAGCTTCAAAAGACATGAGAACTAAATGGAATATAGCATCCTGAATGGGAACACAGAATAGAAAAAGGACATTGAGTTAAAAACTAAGAAATTATGGACAAAGTATAGACTTTAGTTAATAATAATGTATAAATATTGCTTCATTATTTGTAACAAATGTACCATACTAATGTACAATAGGGGAAATGAGTTACAGGGTACATGAGGTACAGAGTATATGAGAATTCTCTGTACTATATTTTCATTTTTTTCTAAATATAAAACTGTTTTAAAAAATAAAATCTACTTTAAAAAGAAGAGGTAGCCAATGTAAAAATTTGGTAGAAGGCTGTATATTTTCAGGAAATGTTGAGTACTTCATATTAATTTGTAGGCAGAGTTCATGTTGCAAAACAATGAAAGCTGGAATCAGAGAAACAAGTCTACTGTGGTGGACCAGCTTGAAATTTCTCAAAACACATTAAATGATACTCAGCCTTCTTAATCAAGTCACCTCTCATTTTATATGCACACTTCATTGTCCACAGGCTTATTAAAATGATACAATTTGTACCATTTTTAAAAATCTTCTTCATCCAAAGTTGACATCCTCTAAGTGCATCCCCCTGAAAAATACACTCCCAAGTGAGTCAAATGCAAAGAGATATTAACCTATTCTCTTGAATCACAAATACCTGTACTGAAAAACTGTTCAGTATCCATATTCCTATAAAGCATTTCCTCTACAAAGTCCTCCTCTAGCTTACCTTCAGTTCTCCCAGAGGCACAACTCTCTGTTCTTTATTTCCCTAGGTTTATCCTTACTAATATTTCCCACCTTAGAACAGATAGAACTTACTTTTGCCAGAACCAAGGCTTTCAAGTCCCAACCTGGAAACTAACTATATGGTTCAAAGAAGTTGCATTATTGGTACCTCAAAAAAGAACTCAAAACTCCAACTCATTATGCCAGCTGGCTGGTGGTAATGAGTAAGCGAATGAATTGAGGCAGATTTGTCTTTAACGTCTTTCAAGATGATCAACATGATTTTTTTCCCAATTGAGCTGCGCTCTGCTGGTCATCCATGGCCAACATGCCCAGCTTGCACATCATATCCCAGCCTATCCTCAAGAACCTATCACCGTTTTAATAGGGGCATTAATGCCAAGATCGTGGCGGGGGGGCAACATGGCTAGTACTGAGAATTTCAGGAGCCAAGCTACTACATAGAGGGTAAGTATTTGGGGTAGAATAGGGTATTCTTTGAAACCTATCACAGAGGGTATGGCTAAAAGAATGCTTAATACAAACAGGGTTGATAAAAAATGAAGTAATTATATATGATGGCTGGTGACATGAAGAAAACCAAGCAAAGATGTTGAATAAACTAACACCAAAAGATATAGGGAAAATCTCTCTTCATAGAAGCAATAAACTAATTCCTTGTAAACCAACATGGCACTTTTCCTATACCCAATTAATCTATTTAAAAAAGGCCAAACACAGGTATCATAACGTCAAAAACATATGAAAGATAATCCTACTTCTTTCATGAGGGGATCTATTTCATGTGATTGAGCTTGGACTTACAATATTGGTGTTAGGCACATACTACATGCTCAATAAATGTAAACTAATACTTTAAATGTTAAATAATTTCGCCTATTAAATGATTTTAATAGTGACATATATTTAAAACAATATTGATCTCTACATTTGGAAGAATGGGTAGAATACTTTTTCTGTCAGACGAAATGACTAAATTTATCTCTATCCAAACGACAAGGGGGGGGAATTTTCAAAAAAAAGATCTTTTTATATTTTCATGACAAGATTTGTATCTAGTTAACATTAAAAGTATATTTTAATGAGAAATTAGTGTAATTTGCCAATGACAAATTATATTGACACTACAATATACATTCCATTATTTGAAGTAAAAATAAGTTGTTTTTCACAAACTATGATGAAAACAGACATATCAGAAACACAGTCTACACCATTAGAAATACAGACATACTAGAAACAAAGCGCCCTGAACATGCCCGATCTCATCTTTCTCAGTAGCTAAACAGGGTTGGGCCTGGATGGGATGAAACACTTGGATGAAAGAAACACATGGAATGCATACATACAACTTCTTGACTTAGGATATTTGGCTTGTCTTTCCTTCTAAATCCATTTGTCAGACCACCAAAGAAAGAAAAATGAGAATCTCAAACAGACTTGTGATTTGTAAGGAAATTTGGACCTCTTTTTGCCAGCTTTTTTTTTTCAAAAATTACCTTACATGAAAAATGTATAAAATGCAACTCCAGACTGAGGCTTTAATCCTTAGTCACTTCTCTAAGAGAAGAGTAGATCAGAGAGTATAATTTTCCCTTATCATAGAGCTCATCTCCTGTGTTGACAAAAGAAATTCTCCTGTTAGTTTTCCTTAGACAAATGTGACCCCAACCTGATATGACACTTTATTTTTTCAGCTGTGTAACACCACCATAAAACCAAGTGCTTTTCAAGTTGCATTATACCAATCCATGAAACATTTTCCATTGATAGCTACAAGCTTCTAGACATTTAAAGGTCCAATTTTTGTTCATTCTAAGATCAAAGCTGATTAATTTTTAATTTAATTATAAATAACCTATCACTAGACTGCTTCACGCATTCAAAACCATATTCATCTTTATAGAGTTATCAGGAAACCTTCTGAACAGTTACGAAAGAAATGCTGACTCTGACTTTGACATTGCCTTGTTATGTCCATATTCAATTTATGTATTTTTTAAAATCAGTTATTCGTTTTTACACTTCTAGTATGATGTTTCTAGAGGGGGAAGAATTGTGCTTGCTTCTTTCTTCAGCTATGAATATTTATCAGTTAAAACAATTTGGGAACTGGAGTCTTTGGCGTCCTGTTTTAGTACCTGCTAGCCATAGAATTTTGCACCACAGCTCTGGATTTATAGCCTTCATTTAACCACCATGGTATTCAAACCCCTGGCTTTAAATACCCACCATATAGATATGAGTAACAAAAAGAGACAGAGCAGAGCTATTGTGCCTTCAAAGAAGAGCAATAAACCATTCTACTTGCTCTCCTTCATGTTCTTTAATTCATTTCATTTCATTTTAGCTACCCAGAACAATTTCACCAGCCATAGCCTGGAATAAAAACTTACAAAGGCTGACTGTTGTTATCAAGATGGGTCCCAACACTGCCTCCCCTTCTTTTCATAAGTTTTGGGACAAATGGGCTACTTTATAATTCCAGACTCCTTTTTCAAAGGAGAAACCTTATGAAGCAAAGGATAGATCATTTTCAGACCCAGATCCAAAAACTTCAAAATAATATCCACTGAGAAGAATTTTGTGTCACATTTTGTAAGTCAAGACCACCTTTATGCAAAAAAAAAAAAAAGAAAGAAAAGAAAAAAAGAACTAACAGGGGGTAAATTTCTTTGGTAAATTTTAGAACTAGATAACTCTCAGTCTGAATCTGAAATAAAAACATTCCAAGTCACTAATTACCAGAGACATGAAAATCAGCTAGTTTAAGAATTTTTTAAAAAGAACACTAGCCTCCTAATATAGCAAGAGGGGAGGGTGAATATTTTACAATATTGAATTGAAACAAAATCACAATAAAATTACTTTTGAGACTTATATCCAAAATGATATATCTAAGTTTACAACACTTCTGGATGAAGATGATCAGCATATATGGAAATACAAATTAGCTCTTATTTTAGAGTGTTGGTAGATTTTCAAGGACGTGCATGCAAAATTCAAAATTTTATTGGAGAAATATTAAGGCTGGAGCTCACTAGGAAGTAGAGAATTTCTGACTTTGTTAACAAAGAATATCTCCATTCCCTGTCAGTACTGTCAGCTCTAACCAAGCATTCAGAACCTAAATGAAGGCTCCTGCCAGAAGCAGGAACTAAATTCTCCAAGGTGGGGGGATGGCACTGGGGATTGCATTAGAACCAACACAGCAGCCTCGTTGAGTAAAGCATATTCTTTGTGATTCCAATAACAGGGGACCTTCTTTGCTTTCTTGAAGTCCATGCATTTTTCTATCCTTAAACTGTATAAAAGGGTTGCATATCAAATCATTGTTTCAAGAGTATGGTTAAAAGAATGCTGACAGAGTTCCCGTCGTGGCGCAGTGGTTAACAAATCTGACTGGGAACCATGAGGTTGCGGGTTCGGTCCCTGCCCTTGCTCAGTGGGTTAACGATCCGGCGTTGCCCTGAGCTGTGGTGTAGGTCGCAGACGCGGCTCGGATCCCGCGTTGCTGTGGCTCTGGTGTAGGCCAGTGGCTACAGCTCCGATTGGACCCCTAGCCTGGGAACCTCCATATGCCGCGGGAGCGGCCCAAGAGATAGCAAAAAAAGACAAAAAAAAAAAGAATGCTGAGCTAGTTGAAAAGAAAATCCAGGGGTTCTCAGCATTTGAGAAAATACTTTTTTCTTACAAAAGTTTTATTAACTATATTTGCACATTATGCCTCCCAATAAAATGTTAAGAAAAAACTGATTTAAAAAAAAAGCCTTATCCTGAGCCACTTCACTTTTTACATTATTAACATCCATTTCAAATAGAAAAATAAGGTTGGATATTAACATGAAATTTCTGGGTAATCTGGGTCATATACTAGTATTTGTACAATTTACTGTGGAAGGTGCTGGTTTGTGATTAACAAGTTATAGAATGCACATGCATCAGAATTAAATTAACCACCAGATATGTGTGAAGCATGTTTCTCAGGTGAGAGATAGTGAGCACACTAGCAAATACAAACACAAGAATCAAATAAACTCCCATGATACTTTTGAAATTTTTGTTTTTTCTAACAGATGACCAAAAGCTCACCCAAAAATGCAGGTGTTCTTAAATAACTTCTTAAAGTTGAACTCATGTCTAGATAAATGTGCATAACTCAGCCCATTTTCAGTTTCTATGTGAAAAAAACTTTAATAAACTTAGAAACTCACATTATTTCTAAGTAACAGTTTTCCTTCTTACAGGAAAGGGCAAAGACCGGATCGATAGTCAAAGACAAAAGCAGCATTGCAAACATAGAGAAGAGACTGATGGATAAAGCTATGAAACTAGTATTTCAAAGAGAACTCTCTTGGATAAATGAAGAAACACCTTTCCATGTCATTAAGACATACAAGCTACCCAGCAATACACCAAGGCCCTGCTTCTCAAGAGGTGGTCAGCATCTGAAAATAGGAACATCAGTCCAGCATTCAATGCTTCAGAACATGTGCACAACAGAAGATAAATAGCTACAACCCCAACAGTCAGATGAACAGCAAAAGCCTTTTCTCCCTAAAGCTCAGGTCTATCTTTCCCTTTGGCAGGGATACAAACTGTGGTATCCCTTTCTGTTTGGATCTTCCCTAGAAAACACACGTTTTCAAGATGATCTATGAGCTGATAGGAAGCTCCCCATTATAAAGACATCTCCCAATTCCATTTTCTGGTATAAGAAAAAGGGTTTTGTTTTATCTAGCACCAAATAAATGATGGAAAGCACAAAATGTCCTTTACTGTACATACACATGAAAATAATTTACATTTACTCACATAATTATATAAAGTTGATTATAGGCATCAAAATTCAGAGTATTCTTGAGCTCAGGAAGGGAAACTCTTCATTCCTAGGACATTATGCTAATGCAGATTTAACAAAAAGGGTATGAGACTCAAATTTTTAAAGGCACCAACAGAAACCAAAATCTAGAGGTAAGAAAGAAAGCACATTTTTGAGGTTTGATATAAAAAGAAGCAAAGTTCTCTATTAAGAACATTACATTATACATAAAAAATATGAATTTCAACGTGATTATACTTCAGTCCCTTACTATGGACAGGATCAATGGCTATAGTGCAAAGCTCTGTGATTGAACATCAGTTAGGTATTATTTATTAAGTTCTTATTGTTTACAAAGCAATGAATTATTAATTCATCCATGAGTTAACATTATAAAACAATATACTTTTTTTTGGAATATTCCCCACTTCATAAGCAGGAATTGTAGGTATTTGGTAGTGTAGTTTTTGAGGTAGGTTCACACTGCATCATAATACAAAGTTTGTACCTTCTTTCCTAGACATTAAACTTTCCTCCCTGCCCCCCAAACACACTCATATCACTTTTTAATTATACATGTTAAAGCATTTTCTTCTTTTTTTGTCATTTTCAACTTTGGCCTACAAAAAATTAGACTCCCTTCGTACAGGACTGTTCTAATTTCCCTTCTTTCTTGCATGTTATGTTCTTGGACTTTCCTTTCCCATCCAATGCTCTCCTGGTTGGTGGCCATTTACCTTGATCCAGCTCTCTTGGTTAAGTAGCTTGCTTTGTGTCTCACTACCTAGCTCTACAAACTCTTCCTTAGTCTTCCTTTTAGCACCCTTGTGTAAAATGAAATTAAGTGCCTTTTGAGGCTCTTCGACTGCCGTTTTAGTGCCAGCTTCTCCCTTCCAGTACCAGTTCCAGTATCTTTCTGTTACCCCTGACTGCCTAAACCCTCTCACCCAATAACTGACCCCTGCCCCAGAACTCTCTTCCTTTATTTCCCATATGGTTGTTCCAATTCCCAAAGGAATCTACTTCCAGAATGGTATTCTGAATATATCATGTGCCTAACCTTTTATGCTTCACAGTTCAACTTCTAGAACTGACCCATTACTCTAGCCTGTCACAATCTGAGGCAATAATTTTTAGAGACCCAACCCTGCTAATATTTGAGAAGACCGAGAAATTCCTATTTTTATACATCAATCCAATTAAATGCATTAGTTCCATGTAAAGCCAACTGTATCATATACAGGAGAGTTTACCTGATGTTCTGGACTGAATTGTGCCTGCTAAAATTTATATGGTAAAGCCATAACCCTCCATGTGACTATATTTGGAGATAGGGCCTTTAAAGAGGTAATTGAGGTTAAATGAGGTCTTAAGGGTGGACACTCAAACCAATATGACTAGTGTCTATACAAAAAGAGGAAGAGACACCAGAGATCTCTCTCTTTAGCAGTGCACACACAGAGAGGAAAGACCATGAGAGGACAGAGGGAGAAAGTGAACATCTGTAAGCTGAGAAGAGAGGCCTCAAAAGAAACAAATTTGTTTACACCTTAATCTTGAACATCCAGCCTCCACACTGGTGAGAAAACAAGTTTCTGTTGTTTATGCCACCCAGTCAGTGGTATTTTGTTATGGCAGCCTGGGTAGACAAATCTATCTGACTTTATGGATTTAAACATTGGTCTAGTTTGCTATTTGTGTTAATACTTATATTAAAATATAACTATAAACGCACCAACCATGGGATGGCAAGGATCATAAATTAAGTTTCCCTCAAGGAAAAAAAAGAACTAGAACTCACTATAGTGCTATATGATCATTTAACTTTATGTAAGATTTAATGTTGTGCTAAAATAGATAACCATTTCCACTATTCATGTTTCAACTTACCAAAAATTTCTATTTAAAAGTAGATTGGTTACAAGCCCTTTTGCACTAAACAACATAATATAAAAAAATGATTCCATGGAGAGTTCCCTAGGGATCATAAACCCTCTTCTCAGCAATTGTTACAAGGGGAATTCATTTCATATGAAGTGTCCCCCATTGAAAATAATGCATAAACCCAAACATTACAATCTAAATGCATCATGCTGAGTTTGTTCAGATGTTACATTAGAAAACTGACATTGTAATGTCAGTCTTTACTAAAATCACCTATTAAAGGAAAATATAAAAATAGATCAGATATCTTATTTCTATCAATGTGTATTTAATGGACATTCAAATTATTTTCCCAAATCTTACAGGAAGCCAAAGGAGAACAAGAGCAGATCAACCCTGTATGTATTTCTTTAAATATTGTTTTATCACATTTCCAGTAATTACAACACAGAGATAAGAACTCAGGTTCTGTGGGACTGGGGAAGTTTCTCTTTAAACAGATTTTTTAAATAAAATTGAATGTTTTAAGTTATATGGAGAACTGTCTGTTTAGATCTTCTGCCCATTTTTTTTGATGAGGTTGTTTGTTTTTTTTGGTATGGAGCTGCAGAAGGAGTTTATAAATTTTGGAGATTAATCCCTTGTCCATTGATTCACTTGCAAAGATTTTCTCCCATTCTGTGGGTTGTCTTTTTGCATTGTTTAGGGTTTCCTTTGCTATGCAGAAACTCTGAAGTTTGATTAGGTCCCATTTGTTTATTTTTGTTTTTATTGTGAATACTCTAAGAGGTGGATCTGAGAAGATGTTGCTGTGGTTTATGTCAGAGAGTGTTTGGCCTATGTTTTCCTCTAAGAGCTTTATAGTGTCTGGTCTTATATCTAGGTTTTTAATCCATTTTGAGTTTTTTTGTGTATGATGTTAGGGAGTGTTCTAATTTCATTCTTTTCCATGTAGCTGTCCAGTTTTCCCAGCACCACTTATTGAACAGGCTGTCTTTTCTCCATTGTATATTATTGCCTCCTTTGTCATAGATTAGTTGGCTGTAGGTGTGTGGGTTGAATTCTGGGCTTTCTATCCTGTTTCACTGATCTATATTTCTGTCTTTGTGCCAGTACCATACGGTTTTGATGATTGTTGCTTTGTAGTATAGGCTGAAGTCCAGGAGTCTGATTCCTCCAGCTTCATTTTTCTTTTTCAGGATGTCTTTGGCTATTCAGTTCTCCAAAGAAGACATACAGATGGCCAAGAAACACATGAAAAGATGTTCAGCGTCACTCATTATTAGAGAAATGCAAATCAAAACCACAACCACCTTCCACCAGCCAGAATGGCCATCATCCAAAAGTCTACAAACAAGAAGTGCTGGAGAGGGTGTGGAGGAAAAGGAACCCTAGTACACTGTTGGTGGGATTGTAAATTGGTGCAACCACTGTGGAAACCAGTGTGGAGATGCCTCAGAAAACTACACATAGAACTATCATTTGACCCAGCAATCCCACTCCTGGGAATCTATCCAGAGAAAACCATGACTCGAAAAGACACATGTACTCTGATGTTCATTGCAGCCCTATTTGCAATAGCCAAGACATGGAAACAACCTAAGTGTCCATCGACAGAGGAGTGGATCCAGAAGAAGTGGTACATATACACAATGGAATATTACTCAGCCATTAAAAGGAACAAAATACTGGCATTTTTAGCAACATGGATGGACCTAGAAACTATCATGCTAAGTGAAGTCAGCCATACAATGAGACACCAACATCCAATGCTTTCACTGACATGTGGAATCTGAAAAAAGGACAGACTAAACTTTGCAGAACAGATGCTGACTCACAGACACTGAAAAACTTTTGGTCTCTGGAGGAGACAGTTTAGGGGGTGGAGGGATATGCTTGGGTTGTGGGATGGAAATCATGTAAAATTGTATTGTAATCATTATACAACTACAGATGTGATAAATTCATTCAATAATAAAAAAAGTTATATGGAATACAAATAATATCAAAATAATTGTCTTTATTCAAATCTCGGAATTTATACAATGTACAGCTACCTAATGGGAAATCACAAAAAGAATGAAAGAGGAAAGATGGTATAAGCCCCTACAAGTGAAGAATTGAGCTTCATTCTTCTTTAGAAATCATATAATTACACCCCCCATTTTTACCATCAACCACCAAACTTTAATACAAAGGGTAATCAGAAAGTATTAGCCACACAATGACTGTGACACTGCTGATGACCCTTATTTAAAAGTCAACTGAAAGAGTTGAATTGTACTCTCACTAAGAAAACTTTCTGGGAGTTCCCGTCGTGGCGCAGTGGTTAACGAATCCGACTAGGAACCATGAGGTTGCGGGTTCGATCCCTGCCCTTGATCAGTGGGTTAACAATCCGGCGTTGCCGTGAGCTGTGGTGTAGGTTGCAGGCGCAGCTCGGATCCCTCGTTGCTGTGGCTCTGGCGTAGGCCGGTGGCTACAGCTCCGATTCGACCCCTAGCCTGGGAACCTCCATATGCCGTGGGAGTGGCCCAAAGAAATAGCAAAAAAAAAAGAAAACTTTCTGCTAATGACAAATTTTATAAAATCAATAAAAGGATAAACATTTTCAACAACCGAGGAAAAATTAACAGGTACTGTAACAGTTATTCCAAGGAAACTACATAATAATCACTAAAGACAACAGAAAATGATAGTGTAAAAAGATATTTAATAAAGCTTTTTCTATAAAGTTATCAAAAACTAAAATCAAATAGCTTTTAAGACTGAAATATTTTTGAGGTACAATAAATTAATATATTCTTCGTGGATTTTTTTATTTACACATGATCCTAGCTATAATACAGCATGATGTTCATGCCTTCCCCTTATACTAGCTGTGAGACCTTGGGCAATCATCCAGAGCCAGAATAGAGACACAAACAGAAAGACAAAGAGCTTGAGATACACCACTACATTCTTTATCTAAGCAATCCTACCTGGAAATCCAACTTGTAATAAAGCTGCTCTAATTGATGCCCCCTTCTAATCATCAGACCTCTCTCTGCTCTGTAGCCCCTGAGGCGACTCTATATGATCTTGGAATTACAGCTGGAAAACAGCTGGAAAAACATTGTATCTGTTCATCAATGGATATGTAACCTGAGAGTTTTCATGACATTGTATTTGTTACTTGTATTCACTCTGTTTACTGTTTCTAATCATGTTGTTTCTTTTGCTTTTCTACATGATCTTTCCTTCTTCATTTACCTGATTTATTCTATAATTATATTAAAAGTAAACCTTTTCTTTTTCTAAAATACTAGTATTTATTTTTTTAAAATCAGTTTTACATGTAATAAGGATCTCAATATTTCTATTTTTGTAATTTTTATATTATCTGTCATTCTCAAATTCAGGCCCCTATTTCACTGCCAGATTTGATTATTGACTTAACTAAAATTTTACACATTTTTGCATGTGTGTTGGCATGTTCCCTGAAATACTAGTATACTATGCAAATAAATTACTCTTTCATTCTCTAAATACTTACCATTGTCTCAAGTTACCATTGTAGGTATTTTGATGTGACAAGAGACATTTTCTGTAGTTTTATTTTATTAATAATGAATTCACAAACATATTAATTTCCTAAAAGGGCATTTTTTAAAATTTCATGAAGAGAATTTCTGATGCATAATTGTTTTGTTATTAGGTTAAGAGTGAAGAGCAGAATGGGGCAAAGTGGTTTGTAAATCAATATTTTTTTTTAAATATGTTATGTATAATAGATGTCATGGCATTTTAGTTACTATGTTTATTTCATTCCTGCGTTTTCCATTCCTTATATTCCCTTTTATGTTTCTTTTATTATTGCATTATTCAAAGGTAAAATGTTGTATTTCAATACCATATTGAATAAAGAAATCCCTGTATAGTTATCACAGTCTGTTATTTTTTAATGTTGCTATTCACTTGTGCTATCTCCTTCTCTTTTCAACTATATTAATTTTTCCAAATCCCTATTGAAAAGTCCCTGGAGCAGTATGTTGAATTCAACATTCAATCCAATCTTCCTTATCACAAATATAAACTACCAAACATTTATCCAGAAAAACATTTATCTCCAAAAGTATGAATCTTTTGTTTATATTTCTTAAAGCCATGATATCTCCCTGACAATATTTGGTGATTACAACCTGTTCATATACTCTTGATAAAATGTCACATTAAATTTGAGATGAATAATATACTTAAATGTAGATGTTATAATGCACACAAAATCCCATTGTTGGATTAGTTATTAATATAGTTAACTTATGGTTTTATAAGCATGTAGAGATTTGCTCATTCAGGAAAGGTGGAAATAAATATTGATTGGATATAGTGAAAACTTTTGTATTTATAGACTTCAGATCCATAGAGTCATATGAGAACTGCTCACAAAGTTGCCAAAAAATACTGCTTTAATACTCAGATATGGTTCATTGACAATTATAATAAAAACTTTTTGAGTCACCTGACTTCTTTTTTGTAGAAATTTTGGTAATGATCTAACCTTATTCTTGTCTGATTACTGCAAATAGCAGAACTTCCACCACTGCTATCAAAGACCTACTCCTTGTGCCTACATCCTTACCTACCTCTTCTTAGGCTACACAGCTAATGAGCAAGGGCCAGGTGCCACAAACTGGAATAAATGTAAACCAAACCAAAGTTAACTGGGTGACTGGCAGACAGAAGTTGATGAAAGGAAGACTTCCTTTTTACATCACGCCCTTTTGCAATTTTTCTTACATATGCATCTGATACCTATTCAGAAAGAACCTCAATTTTATAGAAGTCTATGTATATTCTGAAACAGAGTACATCCATTGCTTGTAGATGACTAGATATGATGAAAACACTTGAAGCTCATCTTGTATAGTTTTTAAAATAATACATATTCAATCTTACAATTCTTGTTTTGCATGGCAAACTTTCCCCAAGCATACTAGGAGGACTATAGCCAAGAATGAGACAGGGACAGGGAAAGAGAAAGGAAACCACCTTACTCTCTACACTTTGTGTCAGATCCTGACATCACAAACACTTTCCTCATAATTTAATGTCAATTTTGTTTTTTAGAATGTTAATGGCTTGAATAAGGAGTTCCCATCATGGCTCAACGGAAACAAATCCTACTAGGAACCATGATGCTGCGGGTTCAATCCCTGGCCTTGCTCAGTGGGTTAAGGATCCAGCATTGCCGTGAGCTGTGGTATAGGTCACAGATGTGGCTCAGATCTGGCATGGCTGTGGCTGTGGCATAGGCCAGTGGCTACAGTTCCGATTAGACGCCTAGCCTGGAAATCTCCATGTGTCACAGGTGTGGCCCTCAAAAGACAAAAAAAGACAAAAAAAAAGAATGTTAATGGCTTGAATAAAATAAATTATGTTTTCATCATACTAGGTTTAGATTTTCTCCCTTTATCTTTTACATGATACAAATGTTAGGTGAACATGTAATTCCCTCTACTCTAAACAGCTAGAGAGATGCAAGAACATTCAGTTCAACCACATGTTCCTTCAGTGGAAACTCAAATGACTCTGAAAACTATGAAAACTGCTTATTTACATGATTTTGAGTCTTATATAGACAAGAATTAAAACCCCATGTAAATTTATAAGTGCAGTAAATCTCACCATGCCATTATAAGAGGAAGGGTGTCTCCAAAAGAAAATTAGAATAAATGAAGATCTACCTAAATATATGCCGTGTACACATCAAGTTTTTTGAAAAGGCATCTCTAAAAACAGAATAAGCAGGTAGAGAGGAAATCAAGAATAGTATTCTAGAGAAGCCAAAATAAGAATGCCCAGAAGCCAACAAATGTCCAACTCTGTGAGTAGTTAAGGAAAATAAGGAATATTTTGAGAGTTAACTTTTTTCAATTTGGTTAAAATATAGATAAATAAAAATAAAGGAATTTGTGTATAAGGGTGAGGAAGAGTAATACACTGTGTGTACAGAATTTTATTTTGTCTTTTTAGGGCCACACCCATGGCATATGGAAGTTCCTAGGCTAAGAGTCAAATCAGAGTTTGCAGCTGCTGGCCTAGGCCACAGCCACAGCAATGCCAGATCCGAACCTCATCTGCAACTTACACCACAGCTCATGGCAATGCTGGATCCTTAACCCACTGAGTGAGGCCAGGGATTAAACCCCCATCCTCATAGATACTTGTCAGGTTCATTACCACTGAGCCACAATGGGAACTCCTATAAAATTTAATATTAAACTGAATAGAAACCAAGGCAGGTCTAGAACTAAAGCAGATAGCTCTCTGGATTTCATTATATTTGTGACATAGATGTACATCCATGGAAATAAAGATAACTACTCTCAAATAATCATATATAGAGAAAACACTTAAGACTATTTTAATTCTATCAACATCTACATTTATTAAGTTTCTTCTACATGCATTATAGAGATCTCTGACTTCCTCCTACTTACTTGGCAAAACCTAGTGACTTGATTCATCAGTTTCATCATTCTTCTACAACGTCAAACTTAAGTTACTAATTTGTGAGCCACAAGCCCATGAGTGATTACTGAAGCTGTTAGAATGAAACCTCTGAAGGCCCGATAAGGTTTTATAAGTAGGAGGCAATTAATTAATGGAAAAGACTGAATGCTTAGCTCAGGAATTCAAATGTAATACTAAAGGCAATTAAAAAGTCACTAAAAGATTCACTAAAGATTCTTAAGGAAAATAGCAACAGGCCGTAAAAATTTTTAAATATTTTCTTAAAAGCAAAATCAAGGATATGGAGTTCCCATCATGGCACAGTGGAAACGAACTCTACTAGGAACCATGAGGTTGCAGGTTCGATCCCTGGCCTGGCCTCGCTCAGTGGGTTAAGGATACAGCGTTGCCATGAGCTGTGGTGTAGTTCACAGACGCGGCTCAGATCTGGTGTTGCTGTGGCTCTGGCGTAGGCTGGCAGCTGTAGCTCTGATTAGACCCCTAGCCTGGGAACCTCCATATGCCACAGGTACAGCCCTGAAAAGACAAAAGACAAAAGACCAAAAAAAAAAAAAAAAAACAAGGATAAAACAGAAAAAGAAGGGACTGAAAAGGTCAGGAAGCTGTTCCAATATTATAGCTATTGAGTTTTAGGGTTGGCTGGAAATGGAAAGTAGGGAAGGAGACCAAAAAGGGGAAAAATGGGGTTAAAAGTCAAGGAAGTGTGAGTGAGAATCATAAGCTTATTAAATGAAATCATAAAGATGCCATACACAATTATTAAAAATACAATTATATATACAATCAATATTAACATAGGCAATTATGAAGGTTGACTTAGAGATGAAAATTCTAAGTTCATTTGGGGATATGTGAAGTAGGACAAGACTGAAGGCAGCTAATTTTTTTTAATTTAATTTTATTGAAGCATAGTTGATTTACAATGTTGTATTAATTTCTGCTGTACAGCAAAGTGATTCCACCATACATATACACATATACATTCCCATATAGGTTATGCAGAGCATTGAGTAGATTTTCCTGTGCTATATAGCAGGTCCCTGTTGATCATCCATTCCATATAACAGCACGAATTCTAAGACAGAAAAGAGATGTTGTTCCTAGAGTTTGAGAATCATCTTCAAAGAGGTGATAGTTTAGGTCAACTGACTTGATCCTTGACTTTCTCCCAAACTAGTAGCAGGTTTATATACATAAATACCATTCAATGAGAGTCAGGTCTCTTCTAGGAACTTCTAAAGTCCAGATTTTTCCTGCTTTAGTGACTTTTTAAGTAGCTTATAAATAATACCTGTATCTATAAACTGGACAGGGTCAATGTTTCTAGCAAACTTCAACAACAGAAATTACTGTGTTTGCCACACAATCACTATAGAATCACTTTTGTAAACTGCTGGTTGAAATAAAATAAAGTAGGTATGTGATGCTTTGGAGCTCATGGTTTTGAATATATACTCTACATGAAAGCCTAAAATACTACAGTTTAATTTTTTTTTTAAATATATACTGAACTCATACTCAACTCCACTTTACCAAGATAAAATGCATATAAATAGCACTATACAAATACAAAATCTATCATTTAGTTAACTTGAGGCAAATTCTATAAATCCAAGGAGGGTGGTTAACACAATGAATACAAACGATCACTGGGTTTTTTTATTTTCTTTAATTTTATATCCAGCATCATTCATAAAGACAAAAACTGCTGGCAATCAACAGAACTATGTCAGAGTCATAAACTCCCCTCTGACTCTCAACTCACCTTACACAAATTAGCTATCATTCAATGAAACAGTTAGGCTAGGCATCCCAGGGTTCCATCCAAATCAGCCTCAATATTTTATTCTAATCACAGAGGCACACTAATAAATGCCAAACATCTATTCACAGAATTAAGGCTTACTTACAAAGAAAAATACAAAAACTATACTTGAGTAAAAAACAGCAGTAATTTATAAGCAGCAAATAATCAGAACTACAAACTTTTTATGCATAGAAAAAAAAATGTAGCTTCTACCCCAACAACGTATCCCAAATGACTTCATTGTGTTCTAAGTACAGATAAAATCTTTTTTGTTTGGTTATTCCTTTTAAAAGCTGCTTTTGGGGGATTCATCAGAAGAGAAAAGCCCCAAGGTCACCTGTCAATAACAGAACAAACCCTCAGTAAATCACAGTGCTTCACAAATAAATTCCTCATCAGTAATTAAAACCAGGCCTCTCCGGCCCTGTGTTATCAGCTCATCAAATTCATTGCTCATCTAGAATAACAGATCCACATCTGCAGTCATTACAGCACGCCAGATAAATCAATCCTCTCAATGATGCTTTGAGCCATCCCTGCTCCCTTTTAACCAGCCCGATATTTATTTCCCCCTGACACTTCTGACATTCTATTTACTGTAGGCAAATGGAACTCATACGGCACCTTGTAATGGCTTTACCAAATCCCATTGTGGGGCATATCTTAGAAGACTGATGGTTGCAATAAACAAGGTTTTATGGTGTAAGTGTGAGCTTCCAACTTTTTTCCCCTAGAATTTGACTTCTGCTGTGAAAGTTTATTACACTTGATTGCAGGTGGAAGACTAGTAGCCATTTAGAGCTTTGTTAACTAAAAGTCCACAAAAAAAACTTTTGAGCTGATGTCAGTGTTTCTTGTCTTCCTTTTAAAATTTTTCTTTTAACTTAATTCTCTATCAGAGGAAACTTGAACAGAACTTTGTAGAGTCAAAGTCCATAGACTAACAATAATAAAGCTACTACTAATTAATTCTTCTGCTTTTTCACATTTTTAAAAAATTAAACTATTACAAGATTAAAATGTTTTTAACATTATTCAGTCTTAAAAGGATATAATCACACAGAATTATACACATCCTAAATACAAATGTTCTTGCATTTTAATACAAAATAGCTTTTGTGAACATGAAATAATAGCAATTCAAGGAAAATATAGACAGTAGTCATGCTTTTGAACAAAATGGGCATTTTTAGAGAGTCCTTTTTTAAAAAATCTTCACAAATGAACCAATACTGTGAAGAAAAAAAAAACTAGAAATTGTAACTGCAGTGTGACTCTAGGCAGCCAGACAAATCTGTGGTGGCTCTACCCAAACCATTCTTCACTGAGCTGTACTACCTATCTTGGCAGCAATTATGCAGGACTCAAAAAGACTTGGCTTAAATTAATGTCAATATTAGTGAAGCTCACTCTTAGCATGTATTAAACTTATTTTTTTATGCCACAATAATATTTGAAAGAAACACTGTCAGTTTACTTACTGTTCCTTTCTTTTCTTCACCAGCACAAAGCTAGAACACATAGTAGGCTGTGAATGCAGAGATCACCTTCTGAACATTGATTTAAAGTGACAGAATATAGTAAATTTCTTAATGAAAATTCTATATTTTTCACCCTATTGTTCTGGTGTACTGATTTGACTATTCTCAAAGGCCAAAGTTTGAATATATTGGATTTTTAAATAATCACCTAAAGCAAAGAGTTGAGTTGCTAGGCCATGACACACAAGTGGTAAGAGGCTAAGCCCTCCCCCATAACCTTCCTGCCATACACATCAAGCAGGGAAAGAAAAACACAGATTCTAATTTGAAACTTTTAGAAAGACTGTGTTGTCTGTACTAAAATGGAAATTATGCATCAGTTTTCTTAGGACTCCAAGGAATACAAACAATAAGGATATTCTGAACAAGATAAATCTGCCTACAACAAAGAATAAATCACATGAAGCCCTCTGTTTGAAAAAATAAAATGTTTCATTTCTGCATTCACTGAACATTGAACACAGCAACAATCTCAAAGTAAAGTCCAATTTGCGTTGATCCTCTAAATTAAGAAAATGTAATCCAAGAAGCCAAGAAACTCAGCTTGAGAGTTGTTTCTGTCCATGGTGCACTAGGTAGGATCACCAAGCTCATCCCTTCCCTTTACACATACCATGAAAGGTGTTATTTAGTCAAGGATTGATGGGGGCCTTTCATCTCGGACATTCTTCTACGATCTTGATTGTCTAATAAAGTTAATCAAATAAACAAGCTTCCTTGTCTTTATGAACTGTTGTCTTACCTATAGCATGATGACAGAAACTCACAGAAATTCAGAAATAAATGAGGTCTTAAAGATTACAGTTGAGAAAACTGAGATGCAAAGGAGCCAATCTAATATGCCCAAGGTCACATAGCTAAATAGATGAATGATGGAAACTAAGAGCCAGCACCTCAAGTTTCACTCCTACAAAATAATAGACGTGATCATTAATAACTTCAACTGGAATGCTTTGTTGGGCCCTGTCAGCATCCTGCTTTCTTGCACTGTACCTGAAGGACAGCAGGACACAGCAAAAGAAATTTGCGAACTATATTTCTAAGCCTTCTAAAAGCAGAGGCAGGGAAGTACTATTTTTGAACTTCCAGCACTAAACCCAATTCCTGCCACACAGTAGGTGTTCAATAAATATTTGTATAATGAATGAAATGAATAATATTTCAACTTAAATCAGGAGACTACAAGAGCCCTGCATTAAGTCCATGAGTGGGAGGAGAGAATACAGGAGAAAGATCTGAAAATTTCTTTAAACACATACTAGAGAGAAGGAGAAGATTTTATCTGTCTAATATATTTATACATGCTATGCTAAGACTGCCCACAAAGATACCAGTCAGAATAAAGTGTGCTAATAATTGTTATGGCCCTTTATATTTGAGAATCTTGAAAAAGGAGAGTTAAGCTTCATAACATCCTGCATGATGTAGTTAAATATTATTATCCACATTTTACAGAAGGTAAATTCAGGGACAAAAGGTGTGGAGTGGGATGTTCACAGTCAAATAGGAAGTTTATGACAAAAGTGACAATGTAATCCATGAACCCTGATCTTCAATGCTTAACACAACCAAGTACAACAGTTATAAAGGCTATGTGATGATAATAAAAAACTGCATTTTTTATAATGCCCTTCCTGGTAAGAATTCAAAGTCCTCTACAAACACACTGTCTGCCCAATAGTTTTGTAAATACCAATTTACAAATGGACAAAGAAAAGTAACCCTAGTCCCAAAACCCCACTGAGGTGCTCTCCATTTCAAAAAAGTTAGTATTATTTGTGATCAGGAAACTTTGGTATTATATTTCAACCTTGTATTAGGAACCATCATCTTTTCTCAAAATAAACTATATAAATTTTGAATAGCAAAATATTATTACCACACTGGAAAATTACTGTGGAGGGCAGGCTGAAATGCTTAATCTGTTAGGATGAGTTCTATTTTTCTGTTTGTGCTTTTTTTCACCAACTAAAGTCAAATATACCAAGTTACAGGGTGTCTATCAAGTAATTAAAATGAAAATTATTAAAAACTAAAATAGAATAAAATAAAGCTGATATAAGTACTATAGTATAGGAAATACTTAGGTCCAACTTTTTACCTCAAAGCTACTTATCTTATGACATGAAAAGATATTTCTCTTCCTTTTTAGGGTGTAAAGGAGATCATCATGGGCACAATTTGTTACAATTTTATTTTTATTTTTTTGGTGGTGGTATTGCTTTTGCTACAAATGTTTTAAATCAAAACTTCAGCTCCAATACCCATTACCTGGTTCTTTACCTTAGCAAAGCCAAATCATATTCTTTCTCAATCTTTTTACAGCTCCACACAAAAAAATTTATTTTTAAAATACAGAAGTTTGCTGTTGGCTTAAGGTTTCCAGATTCATGGTGGTCTTCTATCAGAACCAAACAAAATCCTAAAAATTTATTTTTAATGGTAGCATATTTTTGCATATGCTCAGTCAAATCTGCAGTCACATCAGATTTGTTAATAAAATTTTAATAGCTTGTGCATGGAATACATCCACTAGAAAGATCTTTGCACTACAGCAAAGCAATATGATGCAGAATTATACAAAGATTGATTACACTGTATAATATATGGAACCAGAATACAACAGATCTGTTTTCTAGAACATATGAGAATGCCACCCAGTCTATTTCTCCCCTTCTTGACAATAGAGACAGAAGTGTGGCCCAAAGCATAAAATAACAGACCCAGAACCAGGAACCAATGCATTTGACTAAATCGTTTTACTTCCTCATTTCTTGATCACTTCATGATTAAAACAAGGTTTTAATTAAACCTTTACTTAATTAAATTTTTTATTTTTTAAATAAAAATATTTAATAAAATAACTTTTAATTAATTAATTAAAACAGTGATTCTCCCATTCCAAACCACTAAATCTTTTGGTGACACCTGAAAATGTATGTTTAACAAGGTCCACTGCAGACTGTGATGCTCTTCAAAATTTGATAATGACTGGTTTATAACATTATCAAGTGATAACAGTTTTTAAATAAATTAGATAAAGATAATAAGGGGCTTATGAAATATTGCACCTAGTTTTCCCTCCTAACATATGGGAACAAATATCCCATGTTATGAAAATGCATTAACCTTTCAGGCTACTTAAATCCACTTAGTCTGTGCACAGAGCTCTAGGTTAGAAAACTGCTGTAAGGGTGGTTCCCTTTGGCTTTCTGATAGCACACTATGAGGAAAACAAGACAGTTTACAGCAAGTGAGGTAAACAGGAGTTACTATTATTCTAATTTTACAAATGAGGAAAATCATTTTACAAATGAGTTAGCAAGGCAAAATGACTTTGCCATAGCTACATATTCATAAGTTCTGGAACCATGATTTAACTTGGGTCTTCTGACTCCTGTCTAGCTTCTGGTGTCTTTCTATTATTTCATGATGCCTTTCTGGTAAGTGGAAAGCATTTTTTTTTTATTTTAACCTTTCAGAAAACATGTACAAATCAATCTACATTTTACAAATGCACTATGTACCTAACCAACAGTATTTATTGAGACAGACAGTGCAAGGAGCAAAGGTACTAAACAGACTTAGATACAACCATCATCTGATGCTAAAGGTTCTCAGTGAAGTATGTTCTTCAGCATGTACCAGAAGAACACTAACTAGGAGAGAATTTGAAAAACAAGTAGGAGTTCCCATTGTGGCTCAATGGAAACAAATATGACTTCGTATCCATGAGGATGCAGGTTGGATTACCTGGCCTCGCTCAGTGGGTTAAGGATCCAGCGTTGCCGTGACCTGTGATGTAGGTTGCAGATATAGCTCAGATCTGGCATTGCTGTGGCTGTGGTGTAGGCCAGAGGCTACAACTCCAATTCCACCCCTAGCCTTGGAAACTCTATATGGCATAGGTATGGCCCTAAAAAGATTTAAAAAAGAAAGAAAGAAAGAAAAACAAGTAAAACCTAGTGTCTTCCTTTTGGAACATGCCCCAGTGGAAATAACCTAAGAACAAATTGAACATATCAAGAAGTACAAATTCATATTTTATACTGACTGAACAGAATTATAAAGTGGGTGTTGTTCATCAGGGACAGATTCCTAGCAAGGGATTGGTTAGGGTTTGGATTTCAATGCACATAGGATAGATAGATTAGAGTTCAATCATTTATTAGCAGTAGAACCTAGGCAAGTCATTTTCCGTTCCTACAAAATGCAGGAAAAGTCTCTTCTCCAAACTCAGTGAGTTTCATGAAGATTCAGTGAAAGAATAAATGTAAAAGCACTTTGTAAAGTATTAAAACCATTGATTGGAGTAGGCAGCAGGTAAAAGCTTATAACTCCACCACAAACTTTGCAGGGAGTGCTACACTCACGCAAGTTCTTGGGCCAAGGATGTTGAACCTGCACCACAGTAGCTACCTGAGCCACAGCAGTGACAACAGTGGATCCTTAACCTGCTGAGCCACCAGGGAAGTCCTCCATTACAAATTTTGTAGATAAAGAACCACATCTTAGTTATCTTTGAAATTTCCAATATGCCTTATTCAGATGGAACATTATTCATACAACCTGGCCTTTATTCATTCATGCTTTTTTTCACTCACTTAACAAAGCTACTTATTGAATTGAGCTGTTAATTGAATAAAATACTTCACAAAAAGAAAATGTATCCTCTATTCCCCAAGCATTCCAGCACCTTTCAAATCATTTTTAAATGCTTTTTTTAAGTATTCGAGTGCTAGAATATACAGTCCTGTTTTGTAAGTAAAAGCATAAATTATTTATGCATCACTTCCCTTATTAATAAGGAGGAAAACTCATGCTATAATATGTGTCATTATATACTCACACGAGAACCTTTTTTTTTAATCAAGGTCAGCTACACAGGAATTCCTTTCAAATATAGTAGGCCCTCCCTATCCACAGGTTCCCATTCATGGATTAAACCAACCAAGAATGGAAAATACTTGAAAAATAAAAATCTCGGAAAATTCCAAAAAGCAAAAAGTGAATTTGCCACATTCTGGCAATTATCTACATGAAATTTATGGCATATTTACAAGTATTTACACAGCATTTACATTATATTAGGCATCACAAGTAATCTAGAGATTATTTAAAGTGTGTGAAGGATGTGCATAGATTAAATCTAAGCACTATGCCAGCCATTTTATATAACAAACTTGAGCATCCTGGGAATTTGTTATCTGTAGCAATGGACTGAGGGATGACTCTACTTTTCTTTTAGATAACCCACTTCCCTACACCAATCCCATTTCCCAACTCCAATCTAGTTTACAAACATATGATTTTCAGTCCTGTCTGCTAAAGAATAACCCAAGGAGCTTGATAAAAATACATATTACTGGGTCTCACTGAGAAATTGAAATCAGAAATGAGGGAGATTCCTGACCCTAAGATTTACTAGCTGTCATCCTTAGGGAAGTTATTTTACCTTTTAAAGTATCAGTTCTCTCAGCTAAAATATGAATGTAATAATATATTTTTGTTTCTCTTTTTTTATTGAGATAATTGACATACAACATTGTATAAGATTAAGGTATACACTGTGTTGATTTGATGCCTTTATATGCTGCATTATGATTACCATCATAGCGTTAGCTAACACTTCCACCACGTTACATTAATATATTTTTCTGTCAACTTCAGAGGTCCTTTTTGAGACTTACCCAAGGTAATCAAAAATTTTTGCAAATGTAATGTTTTAGTTAAGAATACTAAAAATCTGTCCAGCAAGTTCTTTTATCAGGTATATTGAAAAAAATAAACATCGCCTCTATTCTGTTCACATGAAAATAATTAGTAAATTTCTGAATATCTCTACCTATTCTTCTCTATCCTCAATAACAAAGAAGCCCAATCTATACATTCTTCATGCTTTTTTTAAAAAAAAACAGAGTTGTTTTCTTGCCCTTGGAGACCTTAACAATCTTTTAATAGTGAATCCAATACTCTTAAAAATTACTAGAATGGCACCTATTAAAAACAAGAAAATAGAGCCTCATCTTTATGATGATAATATTAATATCTTCTAGTGAAGAGCTGGAATCAATCCAATTAGATGACAAATTAATGACTCCCTACTATGTACAAGGCACTGTGCATGGCTCTGAGTCACAAGACCTAAAAAGGCTCTCTCCACTTTTTTATTCAGTCCCCAAATCCCGTCAAATGTTACTTCAGAGATGGCTCTCAAACAAATCCATTCTCCATTCCCACTGACACTACTAAATTCTCAAAATCTCTTTCTCAGAGCACAACAGCCATCTCCTAGATAATTTCCCAGCCTTTCATCACCTTTCCTTCACTCCATTATTTCTTCTTAGAATATTTTTCCAAGCTTTTAAAAACTTTTGTAGGCATTGTTTTTATTACATGTTCAATTTCATTTCTAGTGATCAGTCTGTTCAGTTGATCTATAAAACTTTTAGAAACTTAACCCTAGCCAGCTTCTCTAGGATTTCTAGTCAATTCCCCATGCATCTACACTACACCTCAATAACACCAAATTATTCAGTCTCTCTAATATGCGAAGTACTTTCACACATCTATGCTTTCTCCAAACTCTTCTCTTTCCAATTCTGCCTGAAAAATAATCTTACCCATACTTCAAGAACCAGTTCTAAAGCTATCTTTAAGAAAGTATCTGGGAGTTCCCATCATGGCTCAGCAGAAAAGAATCTGACTAGTATCCAAGAGGACACAGATTCAGTTCCTGGCATCATTCAGTGAGTTAAGGATCTGGCGTTGTCGTGAGCTATGGTGTAGGTCGAAGACACAGCTTGGATCTGGCATTGGTGTGGCTGTGGCCTAGGCCAGCAACTGCAGCTTGGATTCAACCCCTAGCCTGGGAATCTCAATATGCTGTGGGTGTGGCCCTAAAAAGACAAAAAAAGTATCTGAATCCCCCAAGTCAGGATCAATAACTTTCCCATCTCCAACACCATGGTACTTTATTTATATTTTTCATATGCCTGTAATACATATCTCTACAGCATCATATTTAGTTGAACACCTGTCTACTGCCACCACCTGATCCCATCCTCTCTCCTTCCGTTAAATAAAGCATATGATCTTCCAGCTTAGGGACTGTATTTTATTAGTCTTTTTGTTCCAATTAGCTAGAACAGAGCAAAGCATGCAGTTGGTACCTAGTAAATGAAAATTAGGATAAGACAGTAAGATTCAGTTTTTGTCTTCAAGTAGTTTATAATTTAATGAAGGGAGGCATAAAACAAATACTAAAAAATGTTTGTTGATGCTTTGCAAACCTACACTCAGAGTTTTTATTCAATTTTTTTCCACTCAGAGAAGTAAGGTGGTTATTATCCTTCTTTTGCAAATAAGCAGGGCTGAGGAAGAATACGTGACTTGCCCTAAGCCACACAGTTAAGTCAAAGAAGCAAGGGTTCCCATTTTTCCTCATCCTCACTAACTTTTGTTATTTCTTGTCCTTTTAATAAGAAGAGGTGTGAGGTAATATCTCATTGTGGGTTTGATTTGCATTTTCCTGATGACTAGTTATGTCAAGCACCTTTTCATGTACCTGTTGGACATCTGTATGACTTCTTTATAAAAACATCTATTCCGGTCCTCATACACTGTTGGTGGGAATGTCAATTGGTGCAGCCACTATGCAAAACAGCATGGGGGCTCCTTAAAAAATTAAAAATAGAACTACCATGTGATCCAGCAATCACACTTCTGAGTATGTGTCTGAAGGAATTGAAATCAGTATCTCCCAGAGAAATAAGCAACCTCATTTTCACTGTAGCATTATTCACAGTTGCCAAGATATGGAACCAACCTGTGTCCACCAACAGATAGATGGATAAAGAAAGTGTAATTGTACACACACACACACACACACACACACACACACCCCACACACACTGGAATATTATCCAACCTTAAAAAAAGAAGGTAATCCTGTCATTTGTGACAACACAGGGATGAATCTGGAGGGCGTTATGCTAAGTGAAACAAATCAGACAGATAAAGATAAATTCTGTATGGTGTCACTTATATGTTGAATCAAAAAAAAGATAACTATGTGAGGGGATGGATGCTCACTTGATTGGGGTTATTTCATAATGTACACATATATCAAGTCATCTCATGGTATACTTTAAAAATATACAATTTCATTTTTCAAATATTACTCAATAAAACTGAAAAAGATGGGAGGTAGCAACCTAGAACCTCAATCACTTGACTCAGAGTAAGTATACTTTTAGTCTGAAAGTGGTAAAATCATAGCAAGCATGTGCCCAAATTGTATGAATTGAGACTGAATTGAATAGGGATCACAGCAGAATCACTCTCTCATCATACCCAAATAAAACATACTTTAATCTAGTAAAACTAAGTATTACTGAATAAGTTACATGTCTTATTTATTAGTCCATAATTTTTCATTTTCATTCTATAAACTTTTTCATGTTAAATATTTAATAGGTTCTCCCTTGACGAGTAGTTTCAGAAACCACAACAGGTTATTTTAGGATGAACAACCAACTGAAATAAAGAACTTTAACTGCATAAAATGATACTTGTCAAACATTTTTACTTGATTATATCTTAGAGGGAGACTACATTTTAATGAGTTTATAAGTATCTTCATGAAAAATATGCAGGGTTTTTCCCAAGATGCACTAAATTCCCTAACATATGATGGGTTTCACTTTAACCAAATTTCTCTGTGGCACTGATATTTTTGCAAAAAAACAATTCAATGCTAATTAGTCTCCCTCAGTTAAATTAGTTAAATTGGGGCAATCTGGTTTCTTTCTGTGTCACACAGAATTCTAAACAATTCCATCAATCTGTCACTTTCAAGTGATATACATAAAGGTTACTAATGGGGCAAGAAGATCACATGACAATGATGTGAACAGCAAAGTTGACTGATGAATAATTAGCATAATTTACAGTATATTCCCTTCAACCTATGTTCATGTTAAAAAATGATACAAAGATCTTTGAAATACAAATGTCATAAGCAAGTCTCTAAAGAAAACAATAGAGCTACTCACAAATGGTAGATGGAACCTGCAGTTAGTTGTTTTGTGACTAACCGCACATAACTCTTCATAAATAAACTGTCTAAAGGGGACCTTAGCACCTAGACAAAATAATCAGTAAGGGTGATTACGTTCTTTTAAGATATTCACCTTGTTTGTTTTGGTGAAGTTTGGATTACTCCTTGAGAAAAGGCAAGAATTGGGCTGAGGTCATAAAAAGCCTATATTGATATTCTTAAAATATATCTGTCTAAAACAGCTATTAGCTCTGGCTTATTACATTGTTACAAACCACTGTAAGCACAAGACAGCTTCTAGTTATGTCTATAAAAAGTACAGTCTATTATCTCCTTAAGCAATCATGTTGTAAAGAAAGGGTTAAGAAAATTCATGGCTTGAATAAGGGGGAAAATAATGCAACCTAATTTTGACCTGTGATATTTGAGACAGCAGATCAAATGCTTTCCCCCGTAAAATGATACCTTCCTTGACTTTGTTGTATTTTATTGAAGTATCAGTATTAGTACAACCAATTTATCTTTAAGCAATGCAAAACTATTAAACTGGCAACACTATCAATAAATGCAGAGAGTTTAATTCTCGCATAGGAGGGTAAAGAAAAAAGAAAGCAGGCAAATCTTTGTTGTACTGAGTAAAAGAAATCTACGTGGACTTTATTATAGTTCCTTTTAAATTTTTAATTATAAATCAGAATATTGTCTTCCTCTTATTCAACATGTCATTATTTTTGGAAAATAGTAAGTCAATAGAACTTATTTTCTGATAATGATTCACAGAATAACTGATTTTACCCCCAAAAAAGTCAGTGGAATCCCTTACACTGAAATGAACTTTCACCAGAGGGCACTATACTGCATAAAAAAGATAAGCCAAGTTCTTAGAAATAGTGTATAGTCTAAATGTATAAGGATAAGGAGGCTGTGATTCTCCACACCATCCCCAAAATAATGAAAAAGCAGACGTACCTTTTTTAAAGAACTGAAAACATCAATATCCTTTTCTAAACTTCTACAGTACCTAAAGATTCTATATTGCCATGTTTTGCCAATTATATTATCTTGTTGCTTCATGTGTGCACATATTGTTTATCCAATGGGATTCCTTGAAGTAGGAAATAGGAACAGATAATTCACATCTTGGGAATCCTGTGTCCTAGGGCTAAATATATTAGTGAACACTACTTGTTAAATTTATTTTAGAAGTTTACATGAAGTTAACCAAGACAATAACTTACAGCAACAATCCACTAAATCTCTATTCCATATCCCATGAAGTAAGACTAGACTCTTTTCCAAATAGTACTCTTGTTAATTACCATTAACCTAGCATTCACTATGTGATAGGCCCTGTGCCGGGGCAATATTTCTCACCGTTAAAGTCAAGTTGGTTGCAAACAGATTGAATAGTAAAAACCTAAAGCCGCTATTTGCATCATCTAATTATTTAAAAAAATTCATTATAATGTTTCAATTAAACTCAATACTTGTTGAGCACTTCCTATCTGTAAGGCACTGTCTTGTAGAAAAATCAAAACATACAAGGCTTCTTATAGATTTCAAGGTGATAACAACCTAAAATGCAGCAATCAGATGCACAAAGTACACATCTGCAACCTATGCCGTAGCTGGCAGCAACTCCAGATCCTTAACCCAATAAGTGAGGCCAGGGATCAAACCCACATCCTCACGGGTCGAGTTCTTAACTCACCCAAGCCACAACAGGAACTCCATATAATTAGATTTTAATTCCAGTGATTAAAAATAGCAATGTAGATGGTCTACTGTATTCTGACATTTCTGCTAGAGATAAATGTTAACAAAACCAATATCTAATGACAACTAACTTTCTACACTTTCTAAATATTTATGTATGAATATGGAGACCTATAGTATTTTGCATAGAATTTAGCTACCTTAACCCTTAATCTTCTCTGGGGCAAATTACAGCATTTTACAGAAATGTTGAAGATCTTCCAAATCTTTTCAACAACTGTCCACTGATTTATGTAAAGATTCTAATAGTCACTTCTAGTTATTCTTCTCCTAGCTTTTCTGGTAATACAGCCAAGCAAAAAAAAAAAAAAATATTTACTGTCTACCACACACTCAGTCATGTAACTGATGTTGTGGGAGAGACAACTGAGTATAAGGCATGTGTTAGTTTCCTACTATGCTATAATAAATTATCACAAACTTGGTGACTTAAAACAGCAAGAATGCATTCTCTTACAGTATTGGATGGCCGAAGTCTAAACTCAAGTTATCAGTATGCCTGGTTCCTTCAGGGAAGAATACATTTTCCTGCCTTACTCAGTTTCTAGAGGCTACCTGCATTCTTTGGCTCATGGCTCCTTTCTCACAGTACTCAAACCTCTTGCTCCTATGGTTGCATCTCCTACTATGACTGATCCTTCCACCTCAGTTTTATAAGGGTCCTTAGATATCAGATCCACTCAAATAATTAGGGTTACTTTCCTTATTTTAGGTTCCTTAACCTTAATCACTTCAGTAAACCCTTTTGCCATGTAAGGTAATATTCACAGGTTCCAGGGACTAGGATGTGGACATCTTTGGAGAGCCATTACACAGTCAACCACAGAGTACATCATATTAAAAAGATAGAAACTGATGTCAAATACCTTATCTGGAAGGCACAGATAAATACTCTATCGTAGGCACCATCAAAGAACATCTCCTTACCTATAACCAGACCAAAGGCTGGCAGTAGAGGGCAACACAAATGTTCCTAACTACCTATTTGCCTTCAGTTTTAATTATTATCTTCTCTATTTTCCCTTAGGTCTGAATTTACAGCATTTATACAATGGAATAGAAAAAAGAAAACGGAGACCAGAGAAAAGAACACGGACTTAACAATTCATGCCACTTATACTCGCAGCAAAAATTGGCTAGTCTGGAATTACTATTGAGTATGCCTTTCATTTTTATCAATTGTATAAATAAAAATACCTAAAATGCAAGAGACAACATAAAATTTTATTAGCTCCCGTTCTCCGAGGTTAAACAGACTATCTAACCAATAAAATAATCTCTTCCCTACTGGCATAGCATTCCCTTATTAACAGTTGCCAGATGATAGGTCAGTAGTTATCTGAAAACCATTTTAGAAATGTAGGACAATAAAACATAGAAACCCATTATTATTTACTTTATTCCATCTCCTTGGTATGTATTTCCTCTCCACTCTAACCCTATTACTATCCTTCTGACATTCTATGTCCTAGAGTTTCCTTCTTTCTCATAGTGGGAATCTCAGACTTAGATACATTCTGATATCCTCCTGGTCTCAAATCGCAAAAGTTTTATAAAAGTGTTTTCCCAAAAACCATCTAAGTCAAATAACAAGTAACCATATTAGTTACTACTGAATAGGAATTATATATCAACTAAAATATCGTGCAATTTCTCCCTTATATAGTAAGATTTAAAAGAGGGACTATAGATAAACCTTTTTCTATACACTCTTATGGTGACTTATGTCATGCCAAAAATTTAGAAAAAATTTTCCTCTGATGGCATCAGTTATAATCTCAAGGTAGTTGACACCTCTGACCATGTTTTTACAATATCCAGTCAGACATCTCACTCTGCTATAAATGAAATAATTCTCATTAAATTTTGTCATCCTATATAACCATGATATTTCATTAACTACTGCTAATAAGCTATTCCAAGATCCCTAAGTAAATTGAGTTACACGGCAATGAAAATGATATAGGAAACATTGTCCAATGACTAGAGAACTCAAACTAAGTACACTGCCTTTTCTTTTCCACTACTACCAGTTTGGCTTTAATAGGACACTTAATCCTTTTGAGACTTGGTTGCCCCATTCACAAAATGAGATAGTACTAACTTGACTAAGTGTCGTGAAACTATAAGTATGAAGAAGGAAGTCCATATATATGCTCTACAATTTAGATCACCACTATTATTAGGAAAATGCTAACTGACTTACATATTCTATACCCCTTCCTGGGATCTGGACTCCAATTTGTAAGGGTCCTCATTACTCCATTCACCAATATGTTTCCTTGGCAATACTGAATGAAACATGGTCTCTCAGTCTCTTTCAAGTTGCAGCAAATTACATGATTAAATCTTGTGCAGTAGAGATGTAAGACTTTTTCCACTTTATAGCTCCTATAAACATCCTACTTAACATTCAAAAGCCTGAATTATTTAGGGGACTGTTAACTACTTGTCTTCAAAACACCATTTTATCATTTAAAGACAATAGATGAGAGAAATAGAACAATAGTACGTTCGAGGACTTTATTTCCCCCTAAAATATGTTTTTCATTATTTGGAATGTTTACTATTAAGTTCAATGAATAAATGACTTGTCAAAATAAATATATAACCATTATAAAGATGAAAATCTTTATTCCATTTATACTCACAGCTTGATGGATATATCTTTGAGGAAAAGTAGCTTCGCCAATACTACCACCACTCCAAAATGCACTAATATATAACAATGATCAAGATGTGTTCTATATTCTAAGCAACCAAAAATAGGCCATTTGAATTTTGTGTCCTTATTCAAACATACTTTCTTCAGTGCTTCAATTCACAGATGTTTAATTAATGTATTATTTTAACTGGTACAGGATAAGATAGTCAAAAAGAACATGGGTTTGGTGTCAGAGAATTGCTGACTCTGCACTGATTAGCTCTTTTATCTAATTTCCCTTAGCTTCAGCTTTCTCAACTGTAAAAAGAGACTAGCAATAGCAAACGTATAAGGTGGCTGTGAGGATTAAATTGGGTAACAAATGGAAAGCATAATGTATGCCTCACAGATGACGCCCAATAAATGAAAATTAGTGTTGTAACTTCAATCTTATAAAAAATATGGCAAGCTTTATTCCTAAGAACTTAAATCTAAAAATTTTCATTTAATTATAATGTAGTGCCCATGTCTGTTGGCTATAGATACACGGTAATGAATGCCATTTAATAAATCAGGCTTTTAAACTAGTGTTATAGGCCATTAGAAAGTTATCCAAAATTTATTTAATAACTTCTCCCTATAGAATATGTATGAAAGAAGTCTATATAATAATGTTCTACATTGAGTAACTCACTCTGGATGGTTTATTAGGATGTGAAAATGGGTGAACTTCAAAAGCCTCTACCAAAAATATAGAAATTAATCACTACCACAAAACTGGTATCAATCAATGGCAAGATTCTAGAGAACCAAGCATGCCAGAAGGTTAAGTATTCACTGGGTGAGGAATCAGGCCCTTCAGCAAACTACAAGACATGCTCTTCCTCTGCGTCAGCCTCTTAAACTAATCACCTAGAAATTACAGTCTAGGTTTAGGCCCTATCCCATCTCATTAAGATTCCCTACCACTACACCTAAGGCATATATTTTTTGCCACCAGATTATTTACTAATGTTTGACATACATCAAGTTGCCATACATGTATGGCTATCTTAGGTTTTCCAAAGATCACTCACCACTCCCAGTCATTGAAGAGGAAGAGAAATAAAATAGTAACAGATTAATCTTCCATACACTCTATTCCTCTGAGTCTACCTGAGGCATATTACAAACAAAACTGCTGGTAGTTTGAAATTTTAAGAAAGTGATTTCATAAATTCTGGCTATAATGCAACAGTAGATGATACACTCCTCTTTTTTTTTTTTTTTTTTTTTTCAATTCTCAGGGAACATAAGCCTTCTTTGTAGAGGGCCACCTAATCTCCCATTTGGTGGATAATCAGCTTGTTTTATGCAACCCTTATTTCAGGCTTTGAATGAAGAAAAAATAGTGGAGTTTTAGATTCAAATTGTTTTCCAACTTTTTTTTGTAATAATTAAAAAGCACTAATTGCTCCAAATTATGTTTTAAAATCTGTTTTTCTTAACCCCAGGATTCTGTAAAGGTGCTTTAAGAGCTCAAGAGGTACAGGTAGCACTTGATGTTGTGACTGAGTTTCTCAATCAACTAAAGCAGATCTCCTATTAATTGTTTATGTAAAGAATTAAATGATAAATCATAAAAGTATTTATTTTATTATAATAAAATAATGAAATGAGTTTGAATATCACTGTTCTATCATCATGTGCAAATGACACATTGTGGAAAACTTACTAGAAGCAAGGGATTATAAAATCAATTACTACTATTCCCAGATATTCAGTCATTCTTCTTTGGCTCCTTTAAAAGCCAAAGGAATATCTGTTAAACTTATTTAGGCTCATTGGAAAACCACAGTAATGACTTTAAGGATTAACTCAGTCTCAAAAAAGAATGTATTAAATGGGACATATTAATTCATTGTTTTTTAATGATATGATAGGTAATGCACCACTTTGTAGGGGGAGAAATGTAATAATCATGTTAATTTCCAAAGGAAAAAGAGAGATAAAGCTTCACGGGATGGCAATGAAGTAAGTTCTAAAGGACTCACCCTTCACTTCCACAGGCTAACTTTGCCCTTCCAAACTCAGTGCAATCCTGGAGGCAGTGGTCTCTTCACTGTAGAAATCTATAAATGGCTGTCCTCTACAGGAATGCATGTCAAATATCCAGAACAAAGTTCGGAAAAGTCCACCTTGGAAAGTCCAATAAGTTAGACTCATTGGCGTCAATTGTTCAAATATATAGCTTAAATATTTTCCTCAGTAAAAGCAGATAAACTATAGTTTGATGCCTACTCTTAACAAGCAAAAATGTTAAATGCCTATATTCAGTTGGTAAGGTGCCACACACCAGTAGACAACAGCAGCTGCTGGAGATCAGTGGGTCTTCTCAGTGAACAGAACCAGAACATGCAGGAGAACAAATTCAATGAGAAATAGTAACAGAATGACAGCAGTTCTTTCAAGAACTTGAAAAAAACTGACTTGGTACAAATTTGGTACAAAAACCAAAAAAATTTGTATGTTCTATTTAGGATACATTTCTTGAAATTTTATTCTCAAATATATTGGGAAATGGTTTACATTATATAAAGAAAATACCCTGGAGTTCACTGTAATAACCAGCACAGAACTCAAATCAATAAAAACTATACTAAAATGACATAAACATTATGATTTCTGACTCCCACAAATGTACCAATAAGAAAGAATTTTAGGAGGCTCTAAAATCTCCATAGTAAATTTTATTTCTGTGGCCTGATTTATTGTTTTGTTTTACATTATTGTAAGCAATATGTCAATGTATCAAGTGTAACATAGTTGCAAAGGAACACTGATATTATTTTTTATTATTATAGTTACTAATTGTTAGCATTGTAAGTATTTATTATTGATAAGACAATCTGTATATCATATAGAATAATTAGGCCACAACTAAATAGAACTGCTGTGCTAAAATCTCATCACAATCAACGTCTGGAAACAGAAGCACAAAACCAAAAAGGTAAGATCTTGCAAATACACATCTGGAATGCTGCATGGAATTTAAACCTAAGTTCTTCAATAGGAGGATTCTATATTCTCCAGATTTGCATGTCCTGACTTTAATTTTTGTTTTGTTTAATTATCCTGCTTTTGTTGAATAAGTAATTTGAAAAACCTAGTGTATGTTTGTAATCAAGGTATAGTCCCATTCCATTGCTGCAGATTATCCTCCATGGATTAAAAGAGCAAGCCAATACCTTCACTGGGTGAGATAATAAAATCCCTACATCTCTTGAGTGTTCAAGAACACAGGAAATTGAACACTCACCTTACTAAGAATTTGAAGTTAATCTCAAAAAAGATGGCATCAGAGATAAGGAATTCTATTTCCTGCCAAAAGATGACATATGTCAGGTCTATGGATAGCATTCCTGAGCCTTCCCATCTCTTTCTATACCATATATGTAGATTCATTTAGTACACATTACTGTATCTTCAGTGCTTTCATTGTCAACTCCCATTTTCTGCTTCCTGCATTCATCCCTCTTCTGATTCAAAACCATCCCTTTAACACATCATTCCTAATTAGACGATTAGTGCTTGGAGGGGCAGGAGATAAGTCATTTGCATAATTTAATCATAAAAAGAAGTTAAAGATACAGATTTTGCTGTTCGTTTGTACAATTATCTTCTTCAGCCTCGGGGGTTGAGATATTAATGTGATTAAACAGTATTTCTGCAAACAGGCAACTGTGTGTCCTCTATTAAAGCAAGGCTGGAGGCAAATGAAAAATTAATTTTAGAAGACAATCAATTTTATTCTACATGACTGTAATAAATAACAGCCCATCTGCAGACAACTCATTAAGCCTTGGGAGGGTACATGTGTCACAAACTCTAAATGACACACAAGGCTGAATTTTTCACCAAAATAGAACTAGTAATAAATGGCCTACCAGCTGGCATATCAGCCTAGAAAACAGGCAATTCAACAGGCAAGAATTTCCTAGAAAACGAAGTGCATAGAGTGTCACTCAGAGTCAACCAGTTAATTTAATACTAGCAGCAAAAATTTCTGAAAACTGGTTCATTTCATTTTGAGATGTGATCTTTTGGTTGTGTTCTGAATGCATGCATATGTGTGGCTCACACATAGTGTGACACCATTCTCAATAATAAGAGCTAACATTTACTAAGCTCTTATTACATGCTGAGCACTTTATGTACGTGATCTCAAAATTCTTAACAGTCCCACAAGTTATGTAACTAATAGTATCCCTATTTTTAGATGACAAAACTGAGGCTTAGATGGTCATACATCTAGAAAGTGTTAGAATCAGAATAAATGTGTTTGAGAGAGAATAGTAATTCCCTAGGCTTTCATTGTTCAAGAGGAGCTGTCAATCAAAATCAGAAAAATACACCCTTTCAGTAGAACAATAAATTTCCTTCAAATATGAACATTTCCCTAAGTAAATACATTTAATTATAACAAAGCATAGCAGCAATGTCAAAGCAACAAACAAAAACATTTTTAGTACTTACATCCATGTAGTATATTAGGCACTATGAGTGATAAAAGTTGAAGAATGCAGAAGCTAGTTGGGGAGGGGGAAAATACATACAGCTTAAAACTTAATTTATAAAAGGAGGGGGGGGGAGAAGAGGAAGGGGAAGGGAAAGGGGAAGGAAAAAGAGGAGAAAGGCTATATGCAGATAAACCTTCAGAGATGCAAGAGGTCACTGCAGGTGATAAAATAAGTCCTCATAGAGGAGGTAAGACTTCAGGTAGAATTTTAAAGATGGTTGTTTTCAACGAGACCTTGAGTATTTCTATACTGAAATTCATCCTGTAAAGGAATCTCAACCATAACATCTTCTGATAGCGGTTTTCTTAGGCAGTTTATATTACAACAGTACACTTCTATTCAGTTTTAACAAACCTGCCAGTGATTCATGCTTGGATAAAATATTCATTTAAAGTTCTAATCTCATCAAATTTGAAATACCAGGCAGGACAAGTAATCACTCATTCTTTTACTTTGCTTTTGTGGAATAGATATTAGGGTCATGGTGCCTAAAATAGTCTTTCCACAACACTTTGCACAGACTCTCCTGATTAAGATAACCCAGTGTCTAGTGTATGCACATGTCTCTTTTCAGTGCTATATAAAAAAGAAAAACAAGATTTTTGTAAGTCAACTCAACAGGGCTAAAATCAAATTTTAACAATAAAGCTGCCTTTTTTCCCTAAACAAGAATCTTAATAGCAGATTTACTACATCTGGCTTACCTTGCTCTTCTCCAGCTGCAGAAATTAAAACTCACTCAGAATCAGTGACAGAATCTATTAGTTTGCAAATGCTGACCAAACCCTTCTTCCCAACCACTCTATTAACATGCCAGGTGAATGGCTTGGCATGCCACACCAGAGAAAATTCATTTCCTAGGTAATTAGCAAGGGATTAAGACTGAGGTCACCAACTTCTTAGCTTTGCTCTGCAATGATTTCACATGAGAACCTGGTTTAAAGCTTAACTATTTCTTCCTCACCAAACCTCCAAGGTCACAGAAATCCCACGAGTAGTCAAAGAGTATCGAGAAGTAGTGACTACAGCAGGAGCTGTTTAAGTAAATTCCTTCTGAAGTTAATAATGCATGTATCAGAGAACATCAGGTGTTAAATATATATATTTATTAGGTTTCTGCCACTTTGAATACTTATGAACTATCTTATAAGAACTGTGACTATTTCCTAGTTCTGGACTGTGCCTAGCAGATTTGTAGCACTGTTTATAAAATATCATTGTGCTGAAATGAGAGTAGGAACTTAATGTACTTTTCATCAATATATGACATACTACTAAGATCAACAAACACACATTCTGGGACCAATAACGTTTCTGGTATAAAATCGGTTCATAATAAAATGTGAATCATCTATTGTAAAATAATGTTAATTATAAAGTAAACCAAACATTATTTCAATTACATTGAAAATGTTATTTTCACCATATTCTTCAAGACAACTTAAGTGAAGCACAGTACACCCATGGCAAAACAGGGATTATTAAATAAATATTCAAATCTTCATAATACAGTGACTGTAGACTATTTTTTTTTATCTTTTTGTCTTTTTAGGGCAGCTCCCATGGCATATGGAGATTCCCAGACTAGGGGTCGAATTGGAGCAGTAGCTGCCAGCCTGCCTACACCACAGCCACAGCAACTTCAGATCCGAGCCGCGTCTGTGACCTACACCACAACTCATGGCAATGCCAGATCCTTAACCCACTGAGCCAGGCCAGGGATCGAACCCACGTCCTCATGGACACTAGTCGGGTTTGTTAACCACTGAGCCACGATGGGAACTCCTATTTTTAAATAATATATTTGTTGAGTTCCCTGAGTTCTTAACTCCAATAATTTTATTTAAAATTTTCAGAAATTAAGTTACAATAGTTCTTTTTGAACGAAGCAAACTCTAAAAGCATTACTATATGTACCACAAAATTTGAAATACATCCACTTCTCCCTTAATACTTGGCAATTTCAATAAAAAATGTATGCATAGATGATAGAACCAACAAACAATCTAGCCTTTTAGTTTTTTTGGCCTGCTCTCCAAAGATCTTGTTCTCTTTACTTCTGCTATTCATGCCCACAGTCATACCTTAAACCTTGTAATTACCAATAACGGCAACTCTTCCATATTCTTAATTTCAGGTATCCTACCCTCTGACCATGACTATTTCTTTCTAGTTCACTCCTTTTTAGTACTCCAACTCCAAAAATCCTTTGACCTCTTCTTGGAACCTCCAATTCACTAATACCACCATCCTTTCACTGTCTCTTCCTTGATAACTTCTTTTTTCCTTACCAGCTTAAAACCTATTGTCATTCATTATAATCTCTTTTGCATAAACCCTCAACTCTTTTGCACCCTCTGGCTTTGCTATACTCATACAACTTAGCAAAACCACAGTTGTTATTAAATCCAATTATTTGCCTACTTTGCAGCAGTACTGATGCAGCTCTACCTGATGGAATTAAAACACACAACCAGTAAATCAACTATACTTCAATAAAACCTTTAAAAATGAAAAAATACTGAAAGATAAAATAAAACAAAAAATACATAACCATACTAACCATTTTGAATGTATGATCAAAAATCTCAATGGGCATTTAATATTGCCTGGCAATCACACTAAACTTTAAGTAGTTTACTCTCCTTATATAGATGGCTATTTTACCTCCTTTTTCTCCTCAAATCTCCAAAATCTCTGTTCCAATCTTCATTCTTAACTAATGACTTGTTTCCCACTTCACCGAGAAAACCGAAACAATCAGAAGAGGACTTCTGTGGAGTCCCAGTACCAGCTCAACCAGAATCTCCACCCATATACTCAGGTTTCCCATCCGTTAATATAAATGTACCAACCTTGCTCCTACCTAAAGCCCATGCCTCTGCTTATGCAGTAGATCCAATATGCTCTCTCCTATTCAAGAATATCACTTCAGGAACTCCTCTCTCTCCTAAAACATCATATTTTAAAGTTTCTACTGGGTTATTCCTAACAGAACAGGTATAACCTCTTGATTCATCCCCCCCTACTCTCAAGCTACTCCCTCCCAACTCCAGTTGTTTGCTGTCTTTGCAGTAAATCCCTGGAAAGAGTTGTCTTTACTCGGTCTTCAATGCCTCTCCTATTCTCTTCCTAAAGATGTCACTCAGACTTTATTCATTATTATTATTCCTCCAAAACTGCTCTCTCAAAATGCTCACAAGTGGGAGTTCCTGTCGTGGCGCAGTGGTTAACGAATCCGACTAGGAACCATGAGGTTGCGGGTTCGGTCCCTGCCCTTGCTCAGTGGGTTAACGATCCGGCGTTGCCATGAGCTGTGGTGTGGGTTGCAGACGCGGCTCGGATCCCGCGTTGCTGTGGCTCTGGCGTAGGCTGGCAGCTACAGCTCCGATTAGATCCCTAGCCTGGGAACCTCCATATGCTGCGGGAGCGGCCCAAAGAAATAGCAAAGCAAAAAAAAAAAAAAAAAAAAAAAAGACCAAAAAAAATGAGCTCCCTGGTGGCTCAGCAAGTTAAGGATCCGATGTTGTCACAGTAGCAACTGGGGTTGCCACTGTGGCATGGGTTCGATCCCTGACCCAGGAACTTCAGTGACTTCCACTGTCACACCCAACGGCCAATGTTCAGTCCTCATGGTTTTTGGCTCATTAACAGCATTTGATATAGCTTTCAGGACAGCATTCTCTCCATTTGCCTCCTAACTCATCACATGTTCTTTCTTGGTTCCTCCTCTTCTCCCTAATTTCTTCATGTTGGTGAGACTCAGGACTCAGTCCTTTTTTCTATTTTTTTCTTTTTTTAATAATTCGGTGAATTTTATTATATTTATAGTTGTACAACCATCATCACAACCTAATACCTTTTTTCTATTTACAGTCACTCCTGTCCAAAATTTATATTTCCGGTTCAGATATCTCTCCCAAACACCAGACTTCTATTATACATCCAGTGACTACATCGCTGCTGAAAAGCCTAACATATATCTAAAAACTAATGCATATAAAACTGAACTGCCAAACTTTCTCCCCAAATCTGCTCTTCCTACAGCCTTCCCCTTCTCAAATGATGGAAAATTTTCATCCTTCCAATTAATTGCTGATGACAAAAATCTTGGAGTTTTCTGTGACTCTTTTCTTTCTCTCATACTGAGTGTTTAATAAAGTTCCATTGGTTTTATTTTCAAAACTTATCCAGAATCTGGCCAGTTCTTACCATCTCTACTCTACCACAATGGTCTAAGCCACCAGCATCCCTCTCCTTGTTCACTGCAATAGCATCCTAACTGCTTCCACCCTTGCCACACTTGAAGCCTATTCTCAACCTAGCAACCAGAGTGATCATTTAGAAACCAAGTCAAATGCTGTGATAGCCTTGATCACAACACTGCAGTTCATTTTAATCTGCATTTCATTGAGTAAAAGTTAAAAGTCCTCAAAATGTCCTAAAAGGCCCTATATGACCCCCTAAACATTACCATTTTAATCTTGCTCCTACTACTCTTCCCCTCACTCATTCCACTCCAGCCACACTAGCCTCCTTACTGTTCCTCAAACCTACTAGGCTTGCTCCTGCTTTAGGGCTTTTGGTCAAACTGTTTTCTTAGTCTGGAACACTTCACCAGATTTGGCTTGGCTAACTCCCTTCCGCTTCAAGTCTATAAACAAAGCTCATATTCTCAATCAAGGCTATATACTCATTCTATTTAAAACTGCCACCTGCAGCAGAAATCATGAGGTTGCGACTTCAATCTCTGGCCTCGCTCAGTGGGTTAAGGATCTGGCATTGCCATGAGCTGTGGTGTAGGTCGCAGACATGGCTCAGATCCTGTGTTGCTGTGGCTGTGGAGCAGGCCAGCAGCTATGGCTCCGATTCAACCCCTAACCTGGGAACTTCCATGTGCCACGGGTGTAGTCCAAAAAAGCAAAAATAAATAAAAATAATAAATAAATAAAATAAAACTGCCACCGCAACTCCAATCCCACCCCCTCCTCCATGCCCTTACCTTGCTCTACTTGCTCTAGGTTTTCCATGGCACTTACTACTTTCTAACATACAGTATAACTGACTTTATTTTGCATGTTGTTTATTGTCTTCCTCTATCCATACTACCATATCCTAAAATATAACCCTCTTTTCAAGGGCAGGGATTTGTGTTTTTAACAAATATATCCCAAGCACCTAGAAGAGTGCCTGACACAGAGTAGGCACTCAATAGCTATTTCCTGAGTGAATGAACAACTAGTTATCTTTTTAATGTGCTTATGCCTTGTCTCTATGATAAGAGTTAAGGCTCTCTGAAGCTACCCACAGATGTTGGCATAGTTTTGGACACAAGAAACAATTCATATTTTTTAGTAACTAGATCCCAGCTTCATAAATTCATTCAATATTATGCTTTGATGAACTACTGCCATCTCTACACACTTTCTTGAATTATTATTCCTTTCACTTTCCATTCAGAATGTTAGGTTTTGGCTGGTTTCCAAAATCTTACATATAAGATTTCGCCTTTTAATACTCACTTGGTGAAGTATTAGTGTTCGCCAAGTGAATTATTAAAAGGCAGTATTTTCCATCAGGCATGTACCCCAAAGACATTCTAGGAAAGCTTCTGCATAGTGATTCTCTTTCCTACTAGTTTGTTTATCTCTATTTCCCACCACTAGTTTTTCCATAATTTCCTGAATATCTGGGACAATCAACCACCTAACAAAACTTGTTTGCCCAAGTCCGTCTATCAAGACTTACCACTTTAGAGACAGCATAGAGAGCATAATGTACCAGAGGAGGTAAAACAGAAGCTTAGATTCAAGAACTATCTCTGCCTGCACTAGAATTGCCTTAAGCAATTCATTTTACTTTCCTACATTTCAATTTTCTCTCTTAAATTTACAATCGGATGACATGCTCTGTAGAGTTGCTGTAAGGAAAAATGCATACACTAGTACGATCAAGTTTTGCAGTCTATGAACTTCTGCACAAACATAAGGAACTATTATTCCCTAGAAGCAATATAAGTTTCAATATAACTATGGATGATGCTGATTTAGCACTGAGTGAAAAAAAAGTCTAAATGAGATTAAGTGATCCCAGAAGTACTATGCTGTAAAGTGATCAACCATCTGTTTATTAAAAATTTAGACATTTCACAACAAAATTATAAAAACAGAATAAGGATCAGATTAAATGAGCTAATGTATATGAAAGCACTATATAAACTATAAAACAGTATATACATGTAAAGTTTTTTACTATTACACCTAGCCAGTAATTTTAAACTTTCAGATATATTTTCAGGCAGAAGGTATGAAGGAAATATTTAAACTTTACTGCACTTATTAAATACAAAAATGACAAAAATGCCACTTTGATGTTCTTTAACTCAGATGTCAATGTTCATTAAACAATCTTGAATGCAGTGGTTCAAATTACTCCCTAAAATGCAAACTTAGTTATTACTGAACAATAAAAACTTCACATGCATACCCAAAGGCAAAATGTTACCCCTTTTTAAAAATTCATACTCAACATATGTTTCAAATGTGATATGGCCAGCTTGTATCAGGCTAACAGGCCAGTAATAGCAAGGAAACTTACAGGGAAATGTAAGTGGACACTGCATAAAATAGTTTAGAAATTAATGTAATGTTTACTAGCGTAGTTAAGGAATACTATTTTAGAAAAGATATATTCAAGTGTTCTGTTATGGTTTCAAATGCCACCAGCTCAGTGCAAATAGAATAACATTTCCACATTTTGTCTTTAGTGTTTTTATTTTTACCTGCAGCTAGTATTTTTTATGCTTTCTATTCCTGTTTGTGAATCTGCTTAAACTAGCCACTAAAATAAAATGAATGCAATTAAAAGAGATAATTCATTCAACAGCTCTGTGGAAAGGCCTTCATCAATGCACACTATACTGCCTGCCTCTCATCTATCAGCTAGTTCCTAGTCCATTCACTATTTCCAGGAGAAATATTTTCTCAAGTTTTCTTCACTCATTTAGCTCCATTCCTTTATCCATGTCCAAATGTAACTACATTGATGTTAATATGACCCAAGTTATAGTCCTCTTATCTTTAAAATCAAAAGCCTTCCTAACTGGAGAGAGAACTAAATTATTAAGCTTCACTGCCCCTTCTCTGATTAGCACTTTTACATTTTTCCCAAAAGTACAGAAAAAGATTTAAAAAGAGGAATTTCTTGAGTTGTATTTACATTTAAAAACTGATAGCCCTCTTAGTTGGGGGGGGGGGGGATGAAACAATACACAGAAGAGCAGTCATTCAATTCAATGGGACTAAACTGCAAAGAATAAGAAAAGCTTTAGATTCTGGAAGAAGGGGGATTATGTAAACATCACACAACCTCAATGAAAAAGAACTTCCCCCTAAAATAACAAGAACCTATCAGTCTTCTAGTATGCCAAGGACCAATCAAAAACAAGTGCAATGCAAGGAAGCAGCTGTATCAAATGTACTTGGATCAATTAAGCTCTGTTGCAGTTACTACCCTCTCCAGAGTTCACAGTGTTCAATATGTGTCCATCATCAAAATGACCACTCTTGCATGACATGATCAGCAACAAGACTACAATATTCCATTTTTTAAATGGCGAGTGGAATATCAATTAATTATTCTGATCATAAAGTAGAAACACAAAAATCTGATTTAGTGCTATATTCACAATGTGTTTTAACCCAAAAGCCATGATTCCTATGGTGTCAACAAATGTTTATTTAGCTTCTGGAAGATTGTTATTTATGGGTCCAAAGCACAAGAAAGCATGTTAAAGTCAATAACTGGACTCATGCATTTTGCCAGGTTCTGATCTGCTAATAGCTGCATCCATTAAGTGTATAAATCTTTCCATAGACAACATAAGAATAAATTCAAGCAAAATATACTAATTTAGTTAAGCACTATGATGTGTAAGCTCCATGTCTGCTCATGCTTTGTTCACTTCAGATGTTTTCTACACGAAGAATTTAATTTCAGATTTAATTCGACCCTAGTATGTTTCTGGGACAACTATCCTTCTCACTAGTGAGTATTTATGAAATGTAAATACAATTTAATAGTAGAATAAGCAAAATATGTTAAGACAGGTAAATGTACCATAAACATTTTCTAATGTACTACAAATCCTAATTAATGATATTTTAATTTCCCATGATTTTGAATTGTATACATCATTTACTGTTCTTTGCATTAATGTAGGTTAGCTGAGAGTTAACCATGCAACAATAAACTCTACCTAGGTAATCTGCAGATGAGACAAATAAGAATTTGGATACTCCTTAAGATCACTACTTTCCCCTTAATAAGTAGCCTTCTACAGACCAAGAGCAGGAATTTCTTAAATATTTTTTGAAATGAAGTGACAGATGAGTTGAATTGTAAGTATATAATATATATATTACATATACATATACACACATGAACACAACATATATACATATATATGTATATGTGTGTTCAAATTAAATGTTCTAATTGACTTATAAAATGAGACCAAAATTTGTGGACTATTTATCAAATGTACTACACAGAATTTCTTTCTATGAATGAATTCACCTTTTGTCTTCCCCAAATAAAAACCTAGAGGGTACTCATAAAGTTTTTTAGAAAATACATGTTTAAGTTTAGATCACATTATTATCAAAGCAGCAAGCTTAACATTAACACTAAAAATTTAATTATACGTGTCTGCAAGTAATCTTATTCCCCAAAGTTATTTATGTTTAAATACAATACATGTAAGGGTCAATGCATTCTGAACAAATAAAAACAAATAACCTTTCTCAACTCTGTTTTAATTTGTGGTACGCAATATTGTATGCGATTACATGCAAAGCATATCAAATTCTAAGCCTGAGGATCTATTTAAAACTAACATAAATGAAAGCAAGCTATTTTACATGGGGAAAAAAACACGTTTTTCTAATCCACAGTTGCACATTCTACTACAAAGACGTATGTCTCATAGAATGACTAATTTTATGAATTTTATCTTTTTTAGGGCCACACCCACGGCATATGGAGGTTTCCAGGCCAGGGGTCAAATTGGAGCTGTAGCTGCCAGCCTACACCACAGCCACAGCAACGCCAGATCCTTAACCCACTGAGCGAGGCCAGGGATTGAACCTGCATCCTCATTAATTCTAGTCAGATTTGTTTCTGCTGAGCCATGACAGGAACTCCCTAATTTTATGAATTTTTAAGGACTCATATCTCTTGCAACAAATATATGTCAGAGAAAAGACACTAAACTCAATTAACTACAGTCATTCTTAAGTGGAAATACCTGTTTACTCCAAGCACCTCTTGATGCATATTTTATTTACAGCATAATTTTCTACATTCATAGAACTAAAATATTTTATTTATTTATTTATTTATGCTTTTTAGGGCTGCACCTGGGCATACGGAAGTTCCCAGGCTAGGGGCTGAATCAGAGCTGCAGCCTACACCACAGCCACAGCAACACGGGATCCAAGTCACATCTGTGACCTATGCCACAGCTCAAAACAACATCAGATTCTTAACCAACTGAGCAAGACCTGGGATCGGACCGCATTCTCATGGTTACTAGTCAAGTTCTTAACCTGCTAAGCAACAAGGGGAACTCCTAAAATATTTTATTGTACATATCAAAAACATACTACTTTTAGCTGGATCTTTCTAGAACAATTCTAAAGAATGAAAAACAAATCTAGTGTTTACTGATGTAACACGTGAGGTAGATACAAGAAAGGAAATTTAAGGATTATTCAATAATGGATATGCCAAAAATTTGTAATTACAAAGATTTCACAATTTAACAAATATAAAAGGGGGGATATATTCTAAGCTAAAGATAGAATGATTCGAGAATGTAAGATCCATGAGAAAAGACATTGTTTTTTCACTCTCTTCACAGCATCCAGAACATTGCCTGACACCATAGAGTATACTCTATACACACACACACACACACACACACACACACGCATACACACACACTCTATTATGACAAATCTAATCATGAGAAATCAAAATTATGGTGAAAAGGTTTTTGTTTTATCTATCTATTTAAATTCCAATAATTAAGTAGGTAAAATGAGTTTTCCAAATGTCTACACATTAAAGACAATATTGCAATAAAAATATTCACTAAAGTCTAACTTATGTCCTCTGAAGGACTACTTCAGCTTAGCTCCTCTTGAGTTTTTGTAATTAAACTTCCTCAGATTGAATTTAACAGGGGAACTATACCAAAAAGCATCCCACCCTATTGTCCGTAGTGTTATAGAAAGCAAGTCTTCAGTGTCTGGACGTTTATTATCCTTTCAGAAGGATCAAGGCCTAACATACATATATAATAACATTTTATGGATGGTCCCCATTAAAATTTTTATATCATTTCTGTGAATTTGGTGTGCTTTAATATAGCATTAAACTCAACATTCTTAAAACAGGTACTGTGCACATTGCACCTATGTATCCTACTATCAAAAGCCATTAAGAGATAGTATAATCTTATACAATAATTAAGCATTCATTTTAAATGTTTTTACTTCAATACAGCAGGGCATCTCACAATTTATACATAATGTAGGTAATGCATTAAAAATATAATAATAAAATAAATGTCCAGATATTGTTTGTGATGATATCACTATATTTCTTAAACAAGTAAATGACAGACATCTTCCAAAATAACTAAAAGCTCAGAACCTAATATACTGCTGTAAGCTATAATGGTTATAACTGTTAATCCAATACACCTTTTATACAAACCCATAAACACATGAGTGGAAAAATAGCACAGATGTTCATCTCTAATGCAATTTCCATTCAATTTCCTAAGTGCGGTCCCTGTGTGCAAACTAGCTTAACGTTATGTTTAGCTTGCAAATTCTTTTAATAAATAATGAATGCAATAAAACTAGGAGATCAATGGCAAGCTGAGAAATCATAAAAAAAAAAAGCCTTTTGTGTTCAGGCTGTTCCCCATTTCAAACTTTAATCCAGAGACAGATCAATATTACTTTTTTCTTTTTAACCCATCACATAAATAGCAGATAGACTAAATGTAGCCTAAATGCTGTACTAGCTAGCAGTTGCCAGCAAGCTGATAAAATCATTGGACACAACTGCAATTGAATGTTTTATACCTTAACATACACACTACATTATACACTATTAAGCAGTCAACTTGTTTAAAAATAAAAAGGTTATACAGCAATAAAAATACTGTGGTTCATTATTTTTTAAACTTTCCTGTACTATATATTTTCCCAGTAGTATAATAACAAAGTTTTCACCACTATTTGCTCTAATAAACTAAATAATTGTAATGGGTCAAAATAGTACATGCATAATAAGTAGTTTCAAATTCGGGGCTCCTAGGTGAAAGGAAATGTTACTCTTCAAAATTAATTACACCTGAAAGAACTAAGCTATTCCTTTAAATGGGTGGGTGGCATATACTTCATGCAAATTTGTGTTGCCATAGGATAGGTCTTAAAATTATCCAAGAAAAAAGTAAATGACTATTCTTAAGTATTTGCCTTTCTATTCACAAACTGTAGATAGATGAGGAAAGCCCTCTTTTTACCAACTCATTTTTTATAAACATGCATTCATTGTTTGAAAAAAAATCAAAAGTCAACTGCCACCAGGGTTAGTGCAGATATCAAGTAGTATAAATCTAAATAGCTGAGAACCGTTTTATGGTAGTAGGCTTGTTTATTAATTCTTGCCTATTAATAATATTAGAACATCTGTGGGTTTTCACTAAAAGGAAATATCAAGTCATACTTTCTCTAAAGATATATTTCATCTAAATATTCTAATTTCACATAACAGATTTTGATAGCTTTATGTATATGCTTGTGAAAATTTTACGGCATGATTACAAATGGTTTTGTACTGGAATTAAAATTTTAGGATTAGTGTCTTTAATAACTGTATACTTTATGTAACAACTTCTTAGCTTTTTTAAGGCATAGCAATTTGTGCAAGGAATTCTGGTGAGAGGCATAAATGTGTGTGTCATTGGTGGTATTCATTTAACAAATGTGAACTAGGTACCTAATATGTACACAATATCAGGCTAAATGAAAGTTTTACAGTGAATATTGCTGAAGTTAAAAATAACTCCTCAAAAATTATTATTATAATTCCAAGGTTTTGTTTTATTTTAACAAATTTGGTTTTATTTTAGGGATAGCATTATAGGTAGTGATAAATACATCAGTTTTCTATTTAGCTATATTAGATTCAATTTGCATAAAACAATGTCTCACATCTTACATTCATATTCTCAATATAGTAATTTCACAAATTCTAATATATACAAATTTATCTTCAAAAAAAGATGTGGAAAGATCTAACCATGAAGGCATTCCCATGTTTTAAGCAAAATTTGAAAAAAAAGGCTAACTCTAGTCCATAACTTACTGAACTTCATTATAAACTTCTTTTTAAACTATACTATAGATCATAGCATGTATCCTAAGCTTCCTAGATTATCCTAACACTGGAGATAAAAATTTCCTAAAGAATTTGAGACCTCAACAGTATCATTAACAATGTTTCCTGTTTTCCTACTCTAATAAAGCTAACAAAATTATAATGAAAGAATACTGTAAAGGCCTACAAAGAGGAACTACCTCTGAAAGCTGATTTTTTTAATATGTATTCTTCAGAAAGTTGAACATGAGGAAAACTGAATATTCTTTTGAAAATTTGTATTTTCAAACAGAGATCAACTAAAAGGTTGTTAACACTGACAACATTAAATTCAAAATACTTCCCCAAAATTGATAATTGTTTCTCTCCTAAAACCAAGGCAAAGATGCCATGGGTGAAATGAAATAAAGTATGATAGTGATGATATTTAAGGCAGGTAGGGATAGGTAACAAATTTCACTAGAGTTATAACAAAGTTCCTTTTAGTGTGCATGTTTTTTTCCAGTCTAAGAAATTAAATTATAAAAGTAGCATTTATTGTTACTGAATGATTTGTGATTTACAAATAACACTCAAAATATAAATAGCTGAAAAATACTAAATGAAATAAACTTTTCCAAGATTTTCAGCATTGAAAAGTGAGGAAATGATGAATACGCAATAGACAGGCTGTCCCTTTCCTACTAAAAAGAAATATTAAATCCTAAAGGAGTTCTAAATCCCTTGGTAAGAGTATATTGCAGCTGCATTAAGCCAACAAGAAGCTTATTAGTAAGGATTTAAAAAGTAACACCCTTCTGTAATCAATTTGGATATAGCATTATTCTATTTATAGTGACACTCTGAATGTGTCCCAATCATATATTACTTATTCTCATTTTTCCTACCACGATTAAATATTAATGTGGAGGCATTATTAAGCACCCACACTATATTTAAGTTTTAATATATTGATTTCCACTATTTTGGAAGAGTTAGTATAGCATGGAAATTAAGACTCTTTCCCATGAAGAAACTTAGGATTGGTTTGATATTTTCTCTTATTCTTAAATAAAGTAAAATAAATTTAGCTGTTCTAGCAGAAATGGAAAATGGGATGCCGCCACTTTAAAAGCTTCAATCTCTCTGACATTGCTGGCAGTGTATGGGAACATTAATGCATCTGTCATGATAACAAGCTAAGAATAACATCTAGACATCAAACCGAGCAGAGAATCCATCTGAAGTGATTCATTCAGATCTGTCTCATTGATTTATTAAACACAGGGCAACATCTGCAGCCTCACAGAGCCGCTTGGTGAAATTAATGCAAGATCAATTCAAATGGAAAAAAGTGTAAAAGAGATAAATCAAAACACGATTTGCATGCAGTTCCACAATCAGGCTTATTGGGTGCAAATGCTCAATTTCTCTTCCAAAGCAAATGTGTTTAAATGTTTTTTTATCTTTTTAGAATTGTGTAATCTGAAATGACAGTGAAGAGTTTTGCAGGTTGAGATGGTGAAAGGGAAGAAAAGGCGGAAAAAAAAGCTACCAAAGACTTTTGAATATGCAACAAGAATATCATTAATACCAAATTGTTTTGTTTTTGGGGAAAGGTTTGATGTCCTTTCTCCAAAAACATAACATGTTCAGTTTTTGTCAATTAGGGCAGTTCTAATATATATTTGAAATGTATGGAGTGGATAAACCTAAATCATTTGTTTCTTGAAATGCATCAGATAAAATGCCACTGGAGATATAAACTGCCAACTGAATATAATATATTATGAATAGGGTTTCTCACAATTACTTTAGCCTGCTAGAAGCACTTTTAAAACATCTAGAGATTTCATTAAGACAAAAGAAACTTACTTAAAGCATCGAACAATTCAGATTTGATGTTTTATACAGGTATTAGGGATTTCCTGTGCAAAACCATCTAAAACATTAATGTCTGAAGACCATCACTTCCTAATTATTTATTGGCATCCATGTACTATACATTGAGGTTAATACCATATATAAATATCCAAAGATATTTTCCATTATACCATGCATCATTTCTTTAATATGATATCCATCACCTAATAATGAGTGTTTGGGGCAAATACAAAATCCAGCTAAAGTATTAGATAAATACAAAATTGGTGGTTATGCAGAGGTGTACATTTAAAATGAATGTACACATGGAAGTTCTGAGCACTGGCACATGACTAGACAGCTTTAATTATAATCTTGACATCATTCTCTAATAAAAGACAGTACATTGTTAACTATGTGACTGCCTTTAATATACAATATGACTGTGCCCTCATTATCGCATGAATTAAAATGCCTGTTTTTACTGACCTGTATTTAGAAATGTTAATTTCTAAAATATTTTGATCATTTGTGGAAATGTAAATCATAAACTATAAGCCCAGGAAAGTTATTCAAGTTCTTCAAAAATTTGATTTTGCTTAACTTTACTATATAGAAAATATCAATTTTCAAAGTAAATTCTATTATTCTTGTGGATTATGAATTATTTTCATCAAGTGTGAATACAAAGCCAAACTTATCAAATGCTTAAAATAATCAAATTTCTAGTATTTGAAAGTACTGGTTTTAAATTGTTTAAAGGTCATTATAAGTCACATAAGGTTATTTTAACATGGAAGCCCATTTGTGTTCTGTTCACATAGTCAAAATAACAATAAATCACAACTGGACCATTTAAATCTTTAATTTGAAAAACTGAATTTTTGTCATGTCTCCAAATACATTTAAGAGGTTTTCTTAATCATATATTCTTGTTTCTCTAAGCATCCATTTAACTATATGTAAATGACTGAATAACATTTAATCAGTTGGTCCTAAAATGAAATTAAATGCTGACCATGAAATCTGACAAGGTTACTTTTATATAGATAGGTAGATAAAAAGAGACAACACGAAAATGTATTGGCTGATTTTTCACATTTACCTAATATCAATTTTTAATTTAGTATTTTACCGCTATATTAAACTTTGAAGAATTTAGTAAGGAAAATCAATCGCATAAGAATGAGATTTTTAGACATTTACTTTTTGAATTTGCCTGCACTCTCTGATATTAAAAACTCCAAGTTCTCTTGGACAAGAAATGGAAAAAATCCTGGTGCTCTATCTGCAAAAACAAAGATCTAAAACAAGAATAACAACTTTTCCTAGGTGGCTTGGGTCTTTTCTATCATCATTTTCTTAATAATCTTTTAAAAAATTTCCCTTGCAGTTAATTTCTGAAGCTAAAGAGCAACAAAGAAAAATATTTGTAGAGCCTTTTGCGATGGCAGGAATGTAAAGCTTGATTTATTTAATACAGCAATGAATAGTCAAGAGTTTTAGTCTTTCTTTTCTCTAGTAGCTGAGCCAAGTATTATTTTCCATCTTCTTCTCTGGGAAGACAACTTGGAATATTTTTATATTAGCTAATAAAAATAGTTAATATAAGGTGCCGATTGAGTTCTTTCTGTGACTTTCAGTACTGTCAAAGAAACAATCACATACGTATTTTACTCATTCATTTTTCTTAGGTGCACATTAATAAAAATGTGCCCTGAGCCAAATCAAAATGTCACTTAGTGGCAATACCTTAAGGTCCTTGAAAACAACCAATTTAAAAATGATCCAAAATGTGTATTCTGGAATAGTATAGGAAGCATTCCAAAATAAAATAACACTAAATCAGGACTTGCATTTTTCCCCAGTTATCTGACAGAGAGGGGAAGAAATGTTTATTATGTCGGAAAAGAAAATTACCAATGACACTATTATAAATAGGCCTTCCATTCAATACTACACTATGGAAATGTATCCATCAGGAGATGAAGATAAGAATAGAATGTTAAGAGTTTCCACTTTCTGAACACAGACTTTTTCCTTGCACTTTTCCCCTTTTTAGCTGAAAGTGCTAGGAAGTCATGAGTACTGAAAGACAATCCTCTTTAGCAAAGTCTTCGCTGACACATCACTCACCTTCTTTGGGCAGCTCTATAAGCTCTTCTGGCTCCATCTTTCACTCTCTCTCATGGCATCATTCTGCTCATATCCCACATCTCTTTTCTCTTAATGACTCATGTCTTATCTACTTTATTTTGTCTCTCTTGGGCCTCATTCCTATTTACATCCCTCACCTTTTTTTCCCCCTGAATAGAAAAGTCACAGAAATAATGTTTATGTACTAATCTCACAATTCTATAAAATCATTCAGATATTGGGAATGATTTAAGATACACATGTGTATAAATAATGTCACCTCAAGTCACAAGGCATCCATTATAAGCATTATCATATTTCATAGTTTTCAACTACATGATTATGCGGGCATTTTGCAACAATAAATTTTGGTAATGTTATTTTACTATTAATTAGATTTTTTCCAGAAATTGTGAGGGTTTGTTTACTACACAGAAATTGCAATATAGGTGTGTGTTTCTAGTAGTTTTCCTCATCTTTATTCATGGGCTGAATTCATAGAACATATTTCATAAATTTTTACAATTACAGGTTGCAACACTTGTAACACAATTATAGAAAATGCATGTAAAAATAAAATACTAATAAAGAAAAAATGCAATAGGTGGCATAGGCATCATATCTCAGAGATATTTCTTCTTACATTGTTAATATTTCTCTATCACTTTTATACATGCACATACACAGAAGCAATCTAAGCTCCCACAAAAGTTGCCATTGTAAATGCTGTGGTAAGAAGCAAGTAAAACTTAACTGAATAAAAATAATAACTTAAAAACACATCCCATAACAGGGTCCAAAAACAGTATAAGAACACTTGCCTCTAGATATGCAGTAATTTATCAGTTTTCCTTCAGTAAGTAGCTCTATTAAAATCAATTAAAGAAAAGTTTCTATTTACAGAGGAAAGCATCAAAATCACATTAAATACTAATCAATTTTTTAAATAAAAGTCATAGATTTTCCTCAAGGGTGTGTAAATTAATTATTAAAGAAGGTAAAACTTCCTATGTGTAATAATTGTTTCTCTTTAAAAGTGGGCATTTGTATGAGAGAGAAAAGAGAGGAGGACGAGGGGGAAGAGAAGAAGGAGGAGAAGGAGAAGAAGAGGAGGAGCGGGGGAAGAAGAAGAATGAAAGGAGAGAGAAGGAAAAGGAGGAGGAGAAAGGGTAAGAGGAATAGGGAGGAGGAGAGAAGATGATAGATTATCAGGTCTGCAATTGTTTAAATCTAAGTCTTTTCAAATGACAACAAATAAACTAGATGACCCTCATCTGAAGTCCCTGGTAACCCTCTGAATTTGTGTATTAGTAGAGTGCTTTGTGGTTAAATTTCCTTTCTACTCTTAAAACCTATCATTTCTTACTCTTAAAACCTATCATTATTTTATTGAGGGAGCAGTTATCCTTTGTGTTTTAAGGCCATCTATCTTCCTTAAGAAAATCTGATCTAATAAACCAGGTTTATAAGCCCCAGAAATGAATTAGGTAGGTGTTCTCACATAAACAGGTTTACAGTTAATTGCTAGAATACATGAGAACACTGCTCAAAGGGGGTAAAAAAAGAAAAATAAAAGGTTCCCTTGTAAGTTCTGTAGCATTATCCTGTAGCAGTCAGCAACAGTTTGTCTACAAGTTGTCAGTATACTTCAACTATACATAGTAATTTGGATTTTACAACGAGGTGACAACTGAGCTAGTTTTGGTTCATAAACCAAGAAATCTTATGATTTAAAGTTGTATGGTGAGGAAGTCTACCTCTGAAGAAATTTTCTGCAAAATGATCAACAGAAGTGCTGTTTTACAACAAAACCCTTTGCTCTCTTTAGCCTGGTATGGTGACTTGGTTTGTACACTAATCACATCTGCCAAATTTGTACTTTCCTATATATTACCAGACTGGAAACAAAATAAACACTAAGAAGACTAATTCACAGGTCTTTTAAAAAAAATCAAGTAATCTTGAATATAGTTTAGTTTTCTTTTTCTTAAACTGAGAAACAATGAATACAATTTGCTTATGGACATGTGTAAATGGGTATTTGTTCTATAATGTACTTCTAAGCTGTGATATGAAGGAGGTACACTTACAACCAGAGAAGCTGGCCATCATCACTTAAGGAATCCTCTCTTTGGGAAAATGAGATCCTTCCAACTACTTGCATGGGAAGAAGAGCTGAAAGCATCTTCTCTAGAAAACCTGACAACTTTTACTCCAACCCCCAACCCGGTTCCAGCCCCAGCGTTCATGCCCCACATTGTCCTCTACAGATGATCCAAAGGGACGATCCCAGGAAAGTGACATCTGTCGTCATTCTTTTTAAAAAATAGGTTCCATCGACTTTCCTATATCGTATGGGGAAGCGTTGTGAAGCAGGCATGAGCACTCGTCCTCTCTCTCTCTCCCTCCCTCTCTCTCTCTCTCTCTCTCTCTCTCTCACACACACACACACACACACACACATACACACACACGCACACACACTCACTATCACCATCACCACCACCACCACCACATATTCCACGCATTCTCAGGACAAACACACAGGATAGGGAATGGATCACCCTCTGGGATGGATTCTAGACTTCCCGACCCTCTGCATCCCTCAAAAGGTGTGTTCTGGATTGCCAGCTTAGGAGCCCAATTTACAGCTCAGCCAGCCCTCTCCTCCAGAAAGCCCTAGGTGTCCGTGTTCAGGAGAAAACTATCCGACCCGTACGGCCACAAAAGAGCAGGAAAGAAACCAAATGGAGAAATTAATAACCACAAGCAGCCAGAAAGCCATGCAAGATATGGGCGAAAGGCTGGAAAGTTTCAGTACAGGACCGCAAACTTAATTTTGCGCAGGACTTTCTTAGATAGAAACCCTAACACTGAGTTCGGTCTAGAAGGGACAGGCAATTAATGAGTCCTTCCAGTCCTCTTTCCCCACCGACTTACTGCATGAAGAGTAGAGTAAGCTAGTTAAGACTCACTCTCGGCAAAGTTAGATAAGGATGATGAGACATGCAGAAGAAGGCAAAGGGGGAAGAGCGACCTAAGAAAAAGAGTATCTCACCTGGCATTGGTGCAATCGGTGAACAAAGTTTCGAAGTCTTTCCTGGTGATGAGTTTGCAGCGGTTCACCCCGGGCTGGATGGCCCCAAGCCCGCGGAGGATCCGAACCTGCTCAACAGTACACACCACGGGGGATATGTCCAGTCTCTTCAGCTTAGTGTACACCGTATGCAACCCTCCCACCAGGTGCTTGAGGAAGAGATCAAAGACTTGCGGCAGGCAGATCAGTTCCTGGCCGTCCATCAGAAACGAAGCCACCTTCACTCCATGCATGTCGACCATCCTGCACTCGTTGGTGTTGGTGTTGCCGCTGCCTCCGCTGGCACTACCGACCCCTCCACCCCCCGCACTGCCGCTGTGGTTATTGGCCATGAAACTGTTGATCACATTGGGGGTGAGACGAGGAGGCTCTCCGGGAGTTGAGTACAGGGGTTCTGCCCGAAATAAGCCCCCCGGGACGCCTACGCCGCTGGAAGTTGCAGAGATCACCGGAGGTGCGGAGACAGCCATGGTCATTCAATTTCAAACTGTTGGTCCTCAGGCCGTCGCTTTCTCGACCAGTCTCCTCTAGGTCCCCTCCTATTCGCTCTCTCGCTCTCTGGCGCGCTCAAGCCCGCTCCTAACAGTTCGCAAGTCTACAGCAGCTGGACTCACGCTCACACTCACCAACAGCCCTGCAAACAGTGAGAGGCCCGACTGGAGGCGGTCCGAGACCCCACCCCCTCCCCCACCACACCCCCTCCCAAGACTGGCAGCGACCCCCAGCCAATGGGTCCCACCCCCTCGACTCCCGAACGCGCCGAATGGCTGCCGCCCGCGAGTAGGTGGAGACTCCCTGGCCGGCCTCCAGATTACCTGAGGCAGTTCAGGGCCAGCGGTGAAAGGGGATGGAGCTTGAGAAGGCGGCGGTGTAGTGCCTCCGCTTCACGCCCAGCAGTCTGACTAAAGAACGTCCAGTTATTTCGCAGAGCTCTGCAAGTGACCTAGGGTATGAATCCTCCCCTCCGCCCCACAAGTGTCTAGTTGGGAACACAAAATTCAGATTCCAGACTGCTCCTCGCTCCAGCCTGCTGCCACCTTGCACCCGGTGTCAAAGGGAAGTAACAGCTGCAATTCTATTTGCACGTTGCTCCCCAACTCTGCAGAGGCTAAGAACTGGCTTCGCCCAGCTTCCGAGAAAAAAAGTCCAGTGAGTTCAGAAGTAAAAAGCCTTTCGCCAGCTCACCTAGCGCGCTTGGTGTAAATTCTCCCATATCCAACGCACAGAGGAACTAGCGTCCAATGTCGCACTCAGGTCACAGCTGCATGTTGCTAACCCTCTCCTACGCACTGACATTCAGCAGGCGCGGCGAACCTATCAACACTTTGGAAACAGGCAGAGACTTGATTTTGGGGTAGCAGAAGAACGCCTCATTTTTCAGAACTTCCTGAAACAGACTCAGCTTTCTGTGTCGCCATCCTAAGGATTGCCCTGTGCCATTCTAGGCTAAAATTGATAGGAAAAGTTCCTTTATGACTCAAGACAGTCATTACAGAATCTGAGATCAGAGCTAGCTAGGGTTTGTGCATTTTCTTGCCTTGTCTTTGGGCTTTGATGGTTCAGTGATTAAAGCTCCACGTCTGAAGCTCACGATTCTTCCTTTCCCCACCTCCTGTCAAGTGCCCCTAAACTCACTATAAGAGTTCATAATAAGAAAAATGTCTCCGAAAGATATGTTCCAAGGAAAAGGTGTGGTCTTTTCCACACCTCGCAGGGTTAGATCACTGTAGCAAACTTGTTTTAAGACTTTGTCAACCTTTTGATTATTTGAAATCAAGGTATTTCTTTTTTTGTGCTTCTCTTCTCTAGAGGCTGTTATTGAGAAAGTGAAACCCATGCTGTCATTTCCTTACAAAAACGTTATCAGTGATACAGCTAAGACAACTTCTCCAATACTTTCCCAGAATGTAAATAATTTCAGGAATTTACTGAATTTTATTCAGATTTCCTTGTGCCTTAGCAAGTATCAAAGAGTAGGAATATGTGGGCTTTTTCTTCCCTCCCTTAATACCACATAAATGTCCTAAATTGGATTTTTCAGTCTTTTTCTTTTGTCATTTCATCAACTAAGTATACTTTAAGTCAATTTATAGTTTCAATTTTTAATTGTATGGAATCAAAATACTAAGAATTTGTGATGATAGTTGTTTTTGGAATACAGTGAAAAGTGATTCTAATGTAATTGGCTGGAATAGGTGCAGCCAGCCACAAAACACTTTTAAAAGGCATTAAATTGTTCTTGCTAGTTTGCTACTGTTGTAGGAAGAAAATAAGAAGGAGCAAAATAGGACAATTGCGAAAGAGCAGGGAAAGAAAAAGCTTCCACAAAAAGTAGAAGTTTTCAAAAAAGAATAGAAAAGCACTAATAGATATGTTTGTATTTACCAATTTTTTAAAAGACAAATCCCAAATTGTTCAACAAGTGTTTTGACAGAAATGTCCATTAAGCTGCGTGTTGAAATAATTTACCTTTGATAACTGATTGTGATTGAAATTTCAAGATGAATACGTTTGACTTTAAAGGAAAGAGTTTCAGGGTTTTCTTGGAAATTTCTCTAATTGAATTAAAAATCCTAAGGCCAAGCTGCTCCCTGGGTATTGTTTCACTCACATTAAATCCTTTTTATTCACAGAGTAGTTTGGAGTTTTCAGCAGTAGGACTTTGCACAGATGTTTTGACATTTCAAATTTAAGGAATTCTGATATATAAAAAAGGAAAGGTAAAACATTCAGGCTGCAATCTTATTTGTAATGTTGAAAAACAAATGTACTTTAGGAACTTTAAAAAGGCTTAAACTAGACGTGTTGTATATATTTATTGTGATTTATCAGATATGTGGTAATATATTAATTATTACCAGAGATTAAGTTTCAAATTCTAGTAGAAATACAAGAGACTAAAATTGGTCATTGATCACTGAAGGGTTAAAGTCCCTCAGAAGTTTTAAACACAGAAGACCCTTGGCTTCATTATTTGAATTCCCTCTTATTTGTAGCCTTCTAGAAAATAAACGTGGTAATTTTTATAAGGGATGCATGTAATTTAAAGATTTAGTCATTTAGGTCTAAGAATCCAGGTGTTGTCTCTTTGGGTTTTCTTTATATTTTGATTACTCTTTTTTTTTATTACTGCTGTTTCTACTCATTATTATCTAGGCTTTGAGATTGAGACAGTCAAATTCCACATGGACAGTTTGTTTTTATCCCTTTCTGACTTCCATAAGCCTTCCATAAGCCAAACAGACTTATAAAACTGGGTTTCTACAAGACCAGAGGAAGCCTTGCGCTGCGCATCAACACCCTGTAAGTTGGAATTGTGTGAAGCAGTATAAAATCATAAAGGCTGCAATAAATAGGGTACCCTTGGGAGATGACTCTCCATGGAGAGAGGCCCTGCACTAAAACTATGAAAATACTCAAGGCTTGTAAATTCCAGGCACGCCAGCAAATAAGAACAAAATTATTAAAAACATATCATATCTCATCAGAATAAGAAGTTCTAGATGCCACTTATTCCAGTGGAATGATTTGGGGCTTAAGTGTGGCTTCTCATACACTAAAAGGCTTCAATCTTCTGGGATTCAATTTGTTACTTATATTTACTCCTAATTCACATTCAATTTGGAGGGGGAGGGTGCTCACTTGTGATTTTAGGCAAAACATTCCACTTTGTTTGACAGTCAATGAAAGCAAATACTATTTTAATTAAAAATAAATAAATATGTTGGCAGTCTTGTGCAGGATTACAAAATGTCCAGAACCATTCGAACAGGTGGTTTTCAGAATGGGCATTCAAGCAAAACCCAAGGTAATGAATGGTATTATTTGAAACCCTCAGGCAACTGAGGTTGAAGCCTCTAATATGTCCTCTAATTCAAACCTCTCAGGAGCCCTCTAAGTTTCATTTTTAGGCAGCAACATGGATGGAAATAGAAACTCTCATCCTGAATGAAGTCAGAAAGAGAAAGACAAATACCATATGATAGCACTTATATCTGGAATCTAGTCTACAGCACAAAAGAACCTTTCCACAGAAAAGAAACTCATGGACTTGGAGAACAGACTTGTGGTTGCCAAGGGGGAGGAGAAGGGGGGAGGAGGAAGGAGTGGGATGGAATGGAAGTCTGGGGTTAATAGATGCAATGAGGTCTTGCTGTATAGCACAGGAAACTATTTCTAGTCACTTATGAAGGAACATGATGGAGGATAATGTGAGAAAAAGAATGTATATATGTATGTTGACTGGGTCACTTTGCTGTACAGTAGAAATTGACAGAACACTATAATGGAAAAAATAAAAATTGTTAAAAAGAAAAAAATTTTAGGCAAACAATAAAAGGAAGTTGATTGGGCAAGGCAATAAATGTGAAATGAAAGCATCCATACAATCAAGAATTTAACCAGTTAAAGCCTATTTTAACTGGTTAAACCCCACCAAATGGAACATATAGTTTTATAGGAAACTGGCTGTAAAATGACCTTCTATAATATAACTTTTTCTCATTCAGTTCAATGTTAAATTGAAGATGAGTTCCAAGGGAGGCAAAGATGGAGAAGGGAAACCACTGGAGTGAGAAGACAACCGGCCAAAACTCAAGGAGTAAATTAAAATCAGATGCTAAAAGGAAAAATGAATCTTTACTTAAAATGAAATGTAAAAAGAAATTTCTCAAAGCACCTCAGAAAGTATAAGCACTTGCCAATTTCAACATCTCATACTCCAAACCCTACTGTTCTAGGGGATGAGATGTGTGGACTTTACATTCCACCTGTTTCTCAGTGTGTTGTTCCCTTTAAAACCGTAGGCTTTTAACTGTTCAAATTCAAGCCATTCCAACTTTAGCTGGACTCCCACTGCTACTTAGTATCCTTTTATTCATTTTGTTGACTCCAGATTGAATTTCCTGCTGTAACTACTCCAAGCCTTTTCTACTTTGCAAGTCACCCTCCCCCACCTTCAGCTACTGCCTCCTACTTCCCTTTGATTTTACCACAAAGGTATTCAAAAGGAGTTCCCTCAACCTCCCTTTTCTCCTAAAAAGCTGCATCCATATTCTCCCTTTTCTTCTTCCTCTTCTTCTTCTTCCCCTTCTTCTTCTTCTCCTTCTTCTCCTTCTTTTTCTTCTTCTTCCCTCCTCCCAAAGGAAATACAAAGTCTCCTCCACTGATATTCATGACCCCTCTCACCTCCTTCAAGTCCCTAATCTACTAAATTTATCTCCATAACTCTCTTTGGCATCTCTAATCTCTTAACCTCTAGTAGCTCTTACCCCTTTTATTATTAAAAATATTCAAGGTGAGGAATCCTTAAGACAAAAAAAAAATCCTTAAGACACACAAAAAAACACTGTTCTCAGTGTGGTCTCTAGACCACCAGCACCAGCATTATCTGAGTATTGGATAGAAATGCAAAGCAAATTGTTTCGACAGACCCAAGACCTACTGAATGTGAAATTTGGGAGTAAGGCTCAGCAATCTGCATTGTGACAAGCTCTGGTGGTTCCAATGCCTACCAAAGTTTGAGACTCACTTGCCCTGAAGTTACCAACCTTTCACACACTTTTCGAAAATCTACAGTTGTTTCTCTTTTTCTTTACCAAACCTTCCTGCCTTAACCTTTTGAATTTGATTTCTGCTCACCGCTTGGCTGAAACTACTTGAAAAGAAGTAATCATTAATCTCCTAAATACCAAATCCAAAGTCGTTTTCTAAATCCTCATCCTTTGAGATTCTGCAGCTTTTTACACTGCCTGCATCATTCTTGTACACCTAGCCCTTGGCTTTCATGACTCTCCAATAATCTGTTTCTCTTCTTCCTTACTCTCCTTTTTCTTTTCATGTCCTTGCTCTTGACTCTGAAATGCTAAATTGTCTATACTCTTAATTGTGACAATTTCTTCAACTTTCTATGGTTTTGACAACCACCACTTTATATATGACCCCAAATCTTATTTCCAGCTGTTGTAAAACTCTCCTGCCAAGTTGGGCATTTTCACTTGGATATCCCATGGTCACCTCAAACCCAGCATGCCCCAAACTGATTATCTTACTCCCTTAAAATCTGTTCTTTGTTTTGTACTTTTAATATTTCTTAAAGCTTTCACCATGCAGCTAGTTACCTGATATAGAAACTTGAGAGAACCTTTGATTTTTCTGAATGCATTATGTCCTCATCCAATTAGTTACTAAGTTTTGTGACTTCCCTTTCAGCAAAATCTCTCCTTTCCATTCTCAGTGTTGCCACTTTAATTTTGTCCAAGATTTGTTGTTTGTACCTCTTCATCTCTCTACCTTAAGGCTCTTCCTCCAGTCTAGCTGGAATACCAGGTCATTTTTTCTAAAGTTTCACTGCACTATTTAAATATCTTCATTAATACCTCTCTGGCTCTCAGATAAATTCCGAACTCTTAAGAGTGATATTGAACTTCTTCGAGTTGCCTTTCATCTTTTCCTCCAATACTCTTGACATGTTGCCTGTGCATAGGTAAGTGGATATTCCTCCACTCTTAAACCTCTTAAACCTTCCATGATGCTAAAACTTACATCATTCCTTCCATATAGAATATGTTGCTGCACACCACATCATCTCCACCCATCCAAATACTTATCATCCTTTAAGACAATATTCCAATTCACCTCCACGGTGAACTCCTTCTTTCTTTTTGTCCCAGCCAGAAATGGGCTTTCCCTTGTCTGAACTCTCATAGCATATTGTGCCTCTCTTAACACAGTTAAAACATGCTGCCTTGTTTTACAGTCTTTTGTATTAGATCCTCTCCTAGAATAAGGTTTAATCAGGCTAGGGATCACTGTGTATCTTAACCAATATGCCATTTCAAGTGCCAGCCATGATGCCTGGTTCATTTTAGTAGCTCACACATATTTATTAGATGAATGGATATGGGATAGTCATCCATAAGCTGTTGAGCTGTATAAATGTTCATTATAATCTATCTTGAAGCAGAGTCTAAGAAGTTGGTATGCATTAAAGTTATGTTTTTTGTTGAAAGAATGATGAGTTTGCTTCCTAGTAGTTTTTCGGTCTTTTTAGTGATGGTGGCTTTTCAGATTACTTAAGAATTACTTCAGTTTTTACTTATCTTAGAATTCTTCACAAAAGCTTTTTTAAGTGTATTATATTTACATTGTGTTGTTGGCTTCTATGAACCCTAAAGAATTTATTATACATTTGTAATAAATATATTATTAAATATAATAAAATATATTTAATTTACATATTTCTATAATGAAACATATTTAAATCTCTTTTTGAAACCTTATTTTTTTATGCTACATGTTTTGTTTTATGTAAAGGTACTTCGAGGAAGTATGTCATTGAGATAACTATTTCTAATCATTGCTGGGAAATGTTAAAACTACACAAAGCTAATGTAAATTTACTATTGTATGCAAAATAACCAGTTCTGATTTGAGAAAAAAGAGAGACTATGCTCTTCATCTTGAGTAGGTGAGAAATAGGTACCTTTCTCTCCATGGAAGAAATATAAACATGAGGGTGTTTATACTCCTGGCAGCATCAAAATACTAGGCAATTATTGCCTTTTGTTGTTGTTATTTTTCTTCTGCAAAAGATGAATAAAGAAAGCAAGAACACTAAGTGCTTTGCTATCGAAAACATAGCTAAGTTCTTCCCTGGATTTTGCTGGAACAATTCATACCAAAATGACTAAACCATATTGACTGAATTCATATAGATAGTTAGCTTTAGGCACTTGCTCACCAACCTGGCCTAAAAGTTGACAATCAACTCCTAGTAATATATACACACAACCTGATGGTTGTGTGAGTTGTTTAAAAGGTAAAATATTAATAGTAATAAAGTTACTATACAGCCGCATATATCACTAACATTTATTGAAGGCTTATCTTGTGCAGGCATAGTGCTAAAAACTTTCTGTACATCATCTTATTTAATCTTTAAGACAGCACTGAAAAGTAGATTCTATTATCCCCACTTCTCAGATGAGGAGACTGAGGCTGAAAGTGATTAACTTGTCCAAAGTCACACCCATTTACACACTGGCTCAGCTGGAAATAAAATTCAGATGTGACTCTAGAAGTCCAAGTTTCCCCCCCAAACTCCCCCTGGGCCCCTGCAGTGACAACACCAGATCCTTAACCCACTGAGCCACACAGGAACTAATAGAAACCCAAATCTTAACCACTGCACTATTTTTACACTTTTATTTCTTTCAAAATGAGAGTATTTCTCTACACTAAATTCTTAAAGAATTTTAAGTTCAGATGTTTTGAATATAAAGTTGCATCTTTAATAAATAAGGTAGGAAAAATATTTTAAGAAATAGGAGAAGGAGCATCAAAAAAATCATAAAAAAAGGATCATCAAAAAAAAAATACCCCATCTGAATCCTAGACAAAGTTTTTATCGTGGATTTTAAGCCATTCTCCATAGGGTGGCAGAAAACAAAAATTGCAAGTTTAAGCTTTTTTGAAATGTTATTAAAACAACTTTCAGAGTTTACAATTGAAATCTCTAAGTTCTGAGGTGAGAGAAAATGGCACAAAACTGTATCTGCACATTCCAAACTATTGAGAAATGTTCAACATGTCTAAAACTTACCTTAAATTCAACCAATGAAAAGGAATACTTCATGAAAATGAACATAAACCCAAGCTATCCCATTGCAGTAGAAGTATTGTACTTGTTGTTACTTTATAGTTCACTGCTTTATTCACTGATGGCTGCTTAATTAGAACTCTACAATACAGCAATCCCTCCACGACCATAAGATCCTTTCGGACCAAATCTTGGTTATTCTTCTCTGAGAAAACATCTACCTGAGTGGTAAGGGAGTAGAATCTGAAGCCAAATTCTCTTTAACGTAAACTGATGTTTGTATTCTCTTTGGACAAACTATGACAAATGACAGATTTCCTGGGTCCAGATTCTGGCTCCACAATTTAGTGAACTGGGTGATCTCAGGCAAATTACTTAACTTTACCTCAGTTCCCTGATCTGTAAAATCAGAACAATAATAATAGTACTTTCCCATAGACTTTTGTGAGATTGAAAGAGTTAATGTAGCATGCTTAGAATAGTGTTTGTCAAAGAATAAGTGCTATTGCTATTTACTATAACAATTCATCTTAAAGCATTTTTTTCCAAAATTTCATTTTCAGTGTATACAAATTGTGACTCTTCCAACTGGGAATAACTTTAAGGGGGCGGGGGGGGGGAGAGGGAAGTGTGGACAAGTAGTAATAGAAAAGGGAAATGAGTAGGATACAAAGTACTCATTTCTGCAGTGCAGGCAGGGAGACATTCAGGAAGCAGAGGGAAAGTAACACAAGCCTTAGAATTATATTCAGGCATCTGAGAGAGGAGAGAATTGAGATAAAGGCAAAAAGATCTGAGAGCATGTTTGGTAGGAAGAAAAGTCGAAACATAATAATTCTAAATGGGGTCATTTTTTGAAGATTCCCCAAAAGATTTTTTTCACCTAGAACTTCCAATGATCTATGCTTCTCTGAGATCTGCAGCTTGAGAAGACGAAACTGAGTCATAACACCTGAAGGGCCTTGAGCATCTGAATAGTGGACTAGAAACAGAGGAGCACTGTTGCCATCTACTAATGTGCATACAACCAGCATTAAAGTGAAACAAGACAATACGCCTCTGCTTGAAACTGAAAGAGGGGAGAGGAGAATGAAGGCAATCCTGAGCAATTTCTTATGAGCAAACTATGACAAATGACCACTAACTGTGTATTCCTCAGTATTGGTCATTTATAATGTGAAATAAGCCCTTAGAAGTCTATCTCTTAATTGCCAGAGTCATTGCAAGTTTAGTGAATTTAAAATCTATTTATAAGGGCTTCTGGGTGCCCTCATGGGGTCAATCCTTCTAAATCTGAATGCCTAAAGTTGTAAGCTCATCAAATATGACTTTTATTAAAGAAATTTTTGAAGTTCCTGCTGTACTGCAACGAGATCAGTGTCATCTCTGCAACGCCAGGGCACTGGTTCAATCCCTGGCCCAGCATAGTAGGTTAAAGGATCCCTCATTGCCACAGCTGCGGCATAGGTCGCAACTGCAGCTCTGATCTGATCCCTGTCCAGGAGCTCCATATGCCGCGGAATGGCCAAAAAAGAAAAAAAAAATGTATTTTGAGGAACCTTGCCCTCACAGTTGGAGAAGGACCAACCTGTTCTACTTCTTGCCTATTTTAACTGCTTATCGGTGATTTCCAGTGTTGTCATAAGAGATGATGGTAGTGCTGCACATGCATTCGGGATAAAGTGGTTTGTTTTAAAGCCTTCCCTGACTGCCAGAGGCAGAGGTGGCACTACCTTCTCTGGAAACCAACTGAACACATCTCCATCATAAAAAAATTCTTATTTTTTTCAATATCAACATTTACATGGCAAACACTTGTTGCTATCCTATTATACACAAGATGTTCTATAAGGCATTGTGCAGGATGTGTGTTTAAGTACTAAAAGCTGTGCAGTTCTAGGAAGTGACAAATCATTGGCCATCTCAGAGATATATAATTGAGCAGCATATTAAAATTAATGCAATCTTCCTCAAAAGCTCATATTTCTTAGGAATCCTTTTAAAGGAGACAAATTCGGTTTGATGTTAATATCCCAAGTACATTCTTGTCTCAGTTTAGGGCAACTCTTATCACTCAAACTTTTTTGTTTTTAAATAAAACTGATGAATTCAAATGTATGCATATCAACAGAAAAACGATCCCCTCTTCTACATAATTAAGTGCATTGTATTAATGTGTGCATAATGTAAAATCAATAAATAATGAATTTCCACTGATTGTAATTGAATGTTTTCATAATTTTATTGTCAGCCATGATAAATAATCTGTACATTTATACTGCAGTAAATTAATTAGTGTGTCATTTCTGTTACATACATCAGCAGTGAAGTAATGTAGCGACATCTGTTTTTAATATTTTAGAGATGAGATATCCCTTATTAAGTAAAAGGAGTTACTAGAGATGTTTTCAATGATCGGCATTTATGGTAGTATCTTCACAAAGATCTAATAAAGGCATTTATACTTCTTACAATAACTGCATTTTAATCTATTATCAATTATGAGTAACAGTACTCAGGCATAAGCCCTTTTTCTGTGGAAATAAATTGAGGAACTCTTTTGTTACATTGCTCTATCACATTGAAAGCTTATCAATCAGTAACAGTAGGCTATTCCTCTGCCATACTAAGATATTTGCAGAGTAAAGATGTAAACATAATTTAAACAGGCCAAAAAGGAACAATGGAGAATTTTGTGTTGAAGTCCACTTTGTAACATTCTGTAATCAGTCCTTTCACAAAAGCCATAATCATGTATTTTGCTCATATACAAAGTAAAGAATGATGAAGAAATTCTCATATGAAATTATTTGATAAGGTCAATGTAACATGGCATTCTGAAAATGACAAAAAAAAATCTCAACTAAGGTAAGGTTGCTAGACTTAGTAGGTAAAAATATAGGATGCAACATTTGGGACATACTTCTATCAAAAAATTGTTCATCACTGATCTGAAATTCAAATTTAGCTGTGTTTACTGTATCTTTATTTGCTAAATCTGGCAACCCTTCCATAGGGGGAATCAAGGAAGGCTTCTTAGGTGAGGTGATACTTGAGCCATCCTAAAGGATCACTCGAACTTAGCTAGGTGAAAGTGGGTGGAAGGATGGAGCAAGGCATATGAGACAGAGGAATAAAGATAATAGTAAATATGGCTGGAGGATAGGCGTGTGAGAGAGTGATGAAGGAGTGAGCCCTTCAGATTATCTAAAAAAAAAAAATTCTTTTTTTTTTCTTTTTATGGCCGCACCTGTTGCATATGGAAGTTCCTGGGCTAGGGGTTGAATTGGAGCTGAAGCTGCTGGCCTACAACACAGCCAGACCAGCACTGGATCCAAGCTGCATCTACGACCTTCACCTCAGCCTGTGGCAATGCTGTATCCTTAACCCACTGAGCAGGGCCAGGGATTAAACCCACATCCTCACGGAGACTATACCATGTACTTATCCATTGAGCAACAATGGTAACTCCCTATCTAGAAAATTCTAACTTCACAATGATGAAAAAAAATACTTTATTTGGATCTTCAACCCCTTTCTCCAAGTTCACAGTGAAGTCTGACAGGTGTAAACACAGCAGCAGTTGTGCAAAACAGTTGCTAAAAAGATTACAAAACTCCTGCAATCCAAAATTCTTTTTCTTCTTTTGGAAACTTCAAGTGGTTTCACTGCGCTCTATGAGAGCTTATCAGCCTTTGATTTTCTCCAGTAAGGAATCTGATCACTTCTCTTCTTTGAACATGTCACATTCTACATTCCATGCAACTTTTTCCACCTGTCAGGATGTCAGGTCCTAATGTAATTTTATGGCTGAAGTAGGAAATTTGAGTGCTCCAAAAGGAAATTTTTCACCAATAACTGATGGCTGATGAAGAAACCAAATTCTCTTTAACGTAAACTGATGTTTGTATTCTGTTTGGATACTGACTTGTCTCTATTGTCCTGGGAGGGTTCTTCATACAAAGTAGAAATCACTCATCACGCGTCTCAAAAATTTATTTAAAACTCAGGTATGCATATCAAATAACATGTTTAAACTCTCTATCTAAAATATAGCACCAAATGGACGCAAAATTCCTGAAAAGAAAGAAAATGTCAAGGGAAAGATGTGATTTGCTCTTAAAAATCATGATCTGCTATCATCACTAACAATGACTTGTAAATCACTGTTTGGTATACAAATACTAAACGTCTGTATAAAAGGTAATGTATGAAAATGTTCTGTATTTTAGCACATGAAATTTTAATCTTCGTCTAATTCCTTATTTGGCTTTAATTTCATACATATGCAAAAAAAAAAATAATCTAAAACACCCTCTTGTAAGCCATGGACATCTTCAACACAAAAACATCACACACACACATCTCCATCCTCCCTCCCCCCACAAACATGCACTCATTCTACCACTACCACTAAAATCTCAACCATGGGTAACTACATACCTCCTCTATCTTTGGCGCAAGCAAACAGAAATTTTCAGTTTACTGCTTCTTGGCAAGAGACCCATCCTGGAGTTACCGCCATCTAGTGACACATAGGGGTATTTAATCCTTTTATTTTTTTCAGAATTTAATTGCCCAAAATTTTAAAAAGAAAATGGAAATAAATAGGAAAAAAATAGAAAAACTCTGAAAGACCTCTCCAGCCTACAATATAGCTGCCACAGCATTGTTTGACTGTAAATGAAGGTAATTATTTTTGTTTTCAAATAAATTGGATTTCCTCTAGTTTTCTAGCATGTTAACATTTTACTTTGTGATGAAAATATAAACTATCACATATTATGTATTCCTTTGCATCTAAAACTTATTGAAATTCTATGCTGAAATAATATTTCTTTTTATTGGCTTACCAATTGTTTTCAATAATAATAATTTGCTATTTTTATAGAATGTGCTTACATCTGTAGCTCTTATCTTGAGAAGTTTCTGTGTGTGCAGGTTCCTGAGATGTTGTCACAAATGATTTCCTTGCATTCATGTCTACATAAATATTGCCTTGAAGGAAAAAAGTGTTAATGTTTGGTCAAAATATTTTAGAATTCTTTCAGAAATAAGGTATTAAATTGGTTATGCTAAATATATCTGTAAAATCTAGCTGTGTAAGAATAAGAAAGTTTTTTTCTAAACAGTGCCCTACTATCGTTTTTCAGGGTCACACACATAGTAACCTCAATCTGGAAAGTGACCTGTTGTTTAAACTAGGAAACACAGAAATACTGCAGAATTTCTGTTCCGTTTTCTTAACAATCAAGTGCAGCCCTATTGACTACAAATGGTAACTCCCATATAATATCCACATTTTATAAAGAACTAGTATTTAGTGCCAAATAGTGCTTATTTAAAAATCATCTGTCCTGACTTTTAAAAATACAAAGAATTATATACAATATTTTTAGTTAGTTCACTTTCCCATAAGGAACAGGGTAAAAATATCTACCGTAAATAGTGACTACTCCAAATGGGCAGTTGAATCACTTCATCCAGTCAAAGAACTGCTGGGGTGCTTAGGCCAGTTCTTTTGTCTCTGTCAGTAAGGAAAACCCTTAAACATATGAGTCTCTACATTAGCAACCACTTTTCATTTCCCAGAGTCGCTGGAACTAAGTCTCATTAATCTATGCCTTGCCTTGTAAAAAGTTATAGAGGTCACATTAAAATGTGTGATATAACTGTTTATCCATCTGGGTTAGAAAGGAAAACAAAAGTAGCAGTAGATTTCTGAGGCTGAGCTCTTTCATAATTTAATATCAGAATTGAATTCAAGAAGTGTCATAGTGATATAACTGAGTCCTAATACTAGGAACGTAAGGATTAAAATCAGTTGGCCTTAGACATCTGCTAATTAACTGGTCTATGATTGGAGCATGTTTTAAATGACATTGAATTAAATACACACAATGCTGATTTGGGTAAGTTGTTGAGAATTATAAAAATTAATTTTCCTTATTCAAAAGACAATGTATTTTCAACCATCTAAAATATTCAAAACAATAGAAAAGAGTCTTTGTTCTTGGTCATTTTTCTGTTTTCATATTCATGATTTTACCCCAGAAGTGGAATCTCAGTTGAGAAATAGTTAACAAGTGCCTGTGGTATATCCTGGCTATTATATAACTCTGCTTTAATGTATGCAAATAAAGAATGTAATGGGAATTATGTAGGAAAATCTAATATCTTTTATGATTAATATAAAAATTAATGGGGCGTTAAAATGATTAAATTGAATAAGCACAGGTACCTCAAACATCAGAAGTACATTTTCTCAGCTTGATGCCTTAAGTGGCCATTTCTTCATCTGTATTATGGGGATATTAAATTTTAAAAAGTGGCAAAATTTCTTAAGTAAGATATTAATATAGCAAGAGGAAGCATTAGAAGCAACATTTTGCTTTAGATTCAAATAATCATTTTCAAAAGAATGGATATATGTGTATGTATAACTGATTCACTTTGCTGTACACCTGAAACTAACATAACATTGTAAATCAACTATACTCCAATAAAATTGTTTTAAATTTCATTTTCAGGAGTTCCAATCATGGCTCAGTGGTTAATGAATCCGACTAGGAACCATAAGTTTGCGGGTTCGATCCCTGGCCTCACTCAGTGGGTTAAGGATCCAGAATTGCTGTGAGCTGTGGTGTAGGTCGCAGACATGGCTCGGATCTGGCATTGCTGTGACTGTGGCGTAGGCCTGTGGCTACAGCTCCCATTAGACCCCTAGCCTGGGAACCTCCATATGCCCTGGTTCTACCCTAGAAAAGACAAAAAGACAAAAAACAAACAACAACAACCAAAAAAATGAATTTTATTTTCAGGTGTACAGAAACCATCAGTGAGAATGTTATAGCAGAAGTTTAAAGGACATTCATTAAATAAAAGATATCTCCAATTAGCCATGTTAGTTTCTTCAATTCTGAGCTAGGTATTTTGCTTCCAATTTAAAATGCATGTTTTTAATTCATTCAGCATTTCTTATTTAAAATCAGCATGTACATCAGGGGTTAGGCTACAGTAAATCCATCAGAGGGAACCCTCCCATGCGTAAACTCTGGAGAAGGAGATTTGGTTGAAGCATCTGGAAAAGCAGTAAAATCCTACATTATTGTATCCTGTGGCATCATAAGGCAAGAACCAGACTGAGAGGTAGTTCTTAAATTTAAGACAAAGACAACAAATTTAAAATTGGGCAACTCTGATTGTCTAAATAACCTGAGGACAATTAAGTTCAGAGAAAATTTTGACCGGAGCCCATTGACTGAGACCCTAATAGAGAAACTGTATTATGAGGGTAGGAAGCTCTCAAAAATGAAAATCTCACTATACAACTAAAGATAACCCCCAAGTTCACGAAAAGGAGAATGGGAGCTCCTGTTGTGGTTCAGCAGGTTATGAACACAACTAGTATCCATGAGGATGCAGGTTCAATCCCTGGCCTCACTCAGTGGGTTAAGGATCCAGCACTGCAGTGAGCTGTGGTGTAGGTCTCAGACACAGATCAAATCCCGCATTGCTGTGGCTATGGCATAGGCTGGCAGGTGTAGCTCAGATTCGACCCCTAGCCTGGGAACTTCCATATGCCATTGGTTCGCCCCCCCCCCCAAAAAAAAGAAAAAAAAAGAAACAATTTTCAAATATTTTGGTTATCTCTACTGGCATTTACCTCCACATTTCTAAATAATATGCTTATATTGCTATTTCTTGATTAATTGCTTTTAAATATTACCTGTTGACTTCCTCTTATAGTAGATAAGAGTTTAAGATCCTTCCATTTCTACGCTTATACTTCCCCTCCACTACACTCCTGATGTAGTCACATCACAATTTTTGGAAAATCAGTATTCAGTGTTTACAGTGGTGTGATTGATCATACATAACTTATTTGGAGTTAAGCCAATAGAATACTGTGATTACGTTTCTTTTCTCTGACAATTTCTTGTTTTCCCAGATGCTGATAATTGCATCATATATGCTTAGATTTTTATGTACTTATTTCTAAATCTACCCAAACACCCCATCATTATCTCTGTACTATTTTCCATATAAGCAAACATTAGATAATTCCTCAATTTCTGTTTTCCCAGAAGACATCCTCCCCTCTGTCCCTGAACCTTTTACCTTTATGCTCTGCTTTAGGTTAGTTTTGCATGTCTATTGTTCCAGGAATTCCTTTGGCCATCATCCTGTGTTGAATCCTCTGTTCCCTTAATCCTCTTGCTTCCTGATTTACTCCTTTATTTTAGTAGACTATATCCTCAGTCACTTTCTGAGTACTGCATATAAGGTACTTTTTAAGTCCTGGAACATCTGAAAATGTTTATAGCTACCAATGGGCTCTGTGGTGTCTCATTTTCAACAAGAATGGGAAGCCAATTATAATGAGATATTTAAGGAAAGCCCTTGTTGTAAAACACAGAGGCCAAAGTAAATGGAGAAAATGTGGAGAGAGAAACAATAAGGGCACCAAGGCTTGGAACAGGAAAAAAAAAACTTTATGTAAATAATAGGCTCAGACAGGTGAGATAAGTTTTTGCAGCTATGAAACAAGACAAGATACTCTAAAAAATAGTAATCGTCCTCAAGACTTAGATCCCGTGTATTTTAAATATGACATAAAAAGAGAATCAGCCCTATAATCTCTCTGGTTGGTTAATATTACATTGTTGGATAGAGCCTAGTGCTCTCAAGTTTTAGTGTACCTGAAAAATCACCTAGAGACTCTAGGTTGAAAATGGTAGAATACACAAAGACATCTATCCACCCCTCCCTTCTGAAACCTATTAATATTAAGGGGATTTTTTAAGTCTTAATTGTGACAGAGACCAAAACAGAGAAAGGTAACTAGAAAATAAATACAGGGCTAGGAATAGAAGAAAACGTTACAAAAAATATAGCTAGCTACTATCCTCAAAGAGATAAGGGGAAATGGAAAGTGCAGAGACATGTGGTAACTGACATCCTATGGCAGAGAATGATGCTCATAAGATCACTTCTCAACAGATTATTCCTGTGCATTCATTTCCACTTCCTTCAAAACTTGATAACATCTCTTTGTTTTTTGTGTCCATTGGTAGAGCTTGTAGACTTGTAAGGGTCAATGTTAGCTGATTGAGCAGTAAAACAAACAGATCCCCAAATATCAGTGTATATAGAGCTCTTGAAGAACAGACATTTTAAATTTGAAGAACTCTAATTTATTAATATTTTCCTTTATGGTTAGTAATTTCTGTGTTCTACTTCGGAATTCTTTGCCTACTCTAATTGGTAATGATAATATTTCCCCATGTTATATTTCTACAAGTTTTATTGTTTTACCTTTCATACATGTCTATATTTTCAATCCTGTGAGAATTTGTTTCTTTTTACGTTGTGACATAAGAGTCTTTTTTGTATGGATATCAAAATGACCCATTTATTTAAGCAAAACATTCTTTCCCCATTGCATTTAAGCATTATCATAAATCATGTAACCATATATGTGTGGGTCTGTTTCTGGATTCTCTATTCCATTCCACTCCTCTATTTGTCTCTACATGCAATAATACCATACTATTCTAGTCAAAATATATTGATAGGTCTTCATATCTGACAATTTAATTTATTAATCCTCTTTGAGATTGCTTTCCTTGGCTATTTTTGGGCTGTAACATTTCCAATATAATTTTGAAAAGCAAGTTGACAGTTTCTACATAGAACATGCTGGAGTTTTCATGGGGATCATAATGTAGGTTTGCAACTTATTAGCATCTTTACAATTTTGAAATATTAGTTGAATACTTTTTTTGTGTGTGTGTGGCTTTTTGCTATTTCTTGGGCCGCTCCCGCGGCATATGGAGGTTCCCAGGCCAGGGGTCGCATCGGAGCTGTAGCCACCGGCCTACACCAGAACCACAGCAACGCGGGATCCGAGCCGCGTCTGCAACCTACACCACAGTTCACGGCAACGCCGGATCGCTAACCCACTGAGCAAGGGCAGGGACCGAACCGCAACCTCATGGTTCCTAACGGATTCGTTAACCACTGCGCCACGACGGGAACTCCTGAATACTTTTTAAAGTATCATTTCACCTTTGAATTCTTAGAATAACCCCAATTTGGCCATGATGATTATCAATTTTATATATCACTGCATTCAATTTTAAAATATTCTAAAATAATTTTTAAATGTATATGCATCAGAGATATTCGCCTGTAAATTTTCTTTATTATAATGTCCTTGTGAGATTCTTTTATAAGTGTTATTTTGATCTCATAGAGTAAATTGGTAAAACTTTTCTTGTTTTTTATTCTTTGAAAGACTTCATGTGACATTGGTGCTATTTCTTCCTTAAATGTTTTGAAAAGTTTAGTGTGATCTGGGGCTGGATTTTTGTGTGTGAGGAGGAGGTAGTTTTTAATAGCAAATTCAATTTCTTTAATACGTACAATATTATTCAAATATTCCATTCCTTGTGTCAGTTTTGGTAAGTTGTTTTTTTCAAGAAAGTTTCCTGTTTAATCTAAAATTGAAATTTATTTTCGTAAGATTAAAATAAACTGTTATTGGAGTTCCGTCGTGGCGCAGTGGTTAACGAATCCGACTAGGAACCATGAGGTTGCGGGTTGGATCCCTGCCCTTGCTCAGTGGGTTAAGGATCTGGCGTTGCCGTGAGCTGTGGTGTAGGTTGCAGACGCGGCTCGGATCCCGCGTTGCTGTGGCTCTGGCGTAGGCTGGCGGCTACAGCTCCGATTAGATCCCTAGCCTGGGAACCTCCATATGCCGCGGGAGCGGCCCAAGAAATGGCAAAAAGACAATAAATAAATAAATAAATAAATAAATAAATAAATAAATAAATAAACTGTTATCTTTTTAATATCTGTCAGACCCTTTGTGGTGTTCTTCTTTTTATCCCTGATATTGATGATTTGTCTTTTTTTCTGTCTTAAAGCAGTTTTGCAAGGAGTTTATCAATTTTTGCAAAGAAGTAACTGATCTTTTGGATTTACTCTATTATATGTCTCCTTTCTATTTACTTAAATTCTGCTTTTATCTTTTTTATTTTCCATTTACTTTCATTGAGTTTAATGTGATGTTCTTTTCCTAATTTCTTGAGATGGATACCTAGAATGCTAGAGCTTTCCTCCTTCCAAACTCCTGCCATTGCCTCTCGTTGGTGAACACAGTCAGAAGTCAGCAAACATGTGAATCCGAAAAACAACCTCAAGGTAGCCGTCTTGTGATTCAGAACAGAATAAGGGAAGGGCAAAGGATGAATATGACAGCCCACAGGAAAATGTCTAATACAGAGTGTGAAATATGGAGAAAAAAGACTTGGATGGAACAGGATAATGTTCTTTAACTTTTTAAAGGATTGGTATATTGGAGAGGGACTGAATATGTTATGTATGATTCCAGAAGCCAGTACTAGAATTCATGAGGGAAATTACAGAAAAACAGATTGCAGCACAATATAAGAACTTTTTTTCTTTTTAGGGCTAGGGGTTGAATTGGAGCTGCAGCTGTCAGCCTACTCCACAGCCACAGCCACGCCAGATCTGAGCCATATCTGCAACCTATGCCGCAGCTTGTGGCAATGCCAGATTTTTAACTCGCTGACTGAAGTCAAGAATTGAACCCACATCCCCATGGAGACTAGTCTGGTTTTTAACCCACTGAGCCACAATGGAAATTTCTAAGAAATAGCTTTTAACAATTAGAGCCACATAAAAACAGAAGTGTTAAAGTGTAGGAAATTAGGTACCTCATAAACTTTTGGTTGGAAAGTATTTTGACAGAATCTGTTAGAATCTAAAGATTCTTTCACTCAGAAATTCTACTCTTAGGGATTTTTTTCTACAGGTGTCATTATAAATGTGCACCAAGAAGTATGAGCAAGGATAGTTACTGATGATTGCTTGTGATAGCAAATGCTTGGAAACAACCTAAGTGTCTATCAATTGGCAACTGACTAAATAAATTATGGCGCATCCATACAATTACAATACAGTGCAGCCGTTTAAAAAAGTGCCAGATCTAGATTTAACAGAGTTAGTTCCAAGATGCATTATGTGAAAGAAGCAACATGTGAAGTAGTTTTATAGTCTGTGGTCATTTACACAGTATGCTGTTATTTATGTAAAAGAGAGGAACACGCATATACATATATGTGTACATACTTGATATGCACAGTAAAACTCTGGAAGGATACACAAAACTATCAAGTGGTGGAAAAAGGAAACTTAAAGGAATAAGTTTTCTGCATTTCATGAATCAAATGAATTAGAAAACATTCACATTTCTGGTACGATTTTTATAGATAAAGTAAAGAAATATTAGCTGGATAATTGGGTGAGTACTAATTAGTGGATGAGTATCAACCACCAGTAAAGTCTGTTTTGCACCACAGAGCCTTATCCTCCACTCTTCTCAGCATGGGTAGGTGTGACTTGGATGAGAATATAGGCTATTTCTATCATACCAGAAAACTCATAAAAATAACAAGTACTTGGATTGTTGGTCACCATTCATGCCCTTGTCAACCAAAGTTATCTATATTCCTTAAATAAGCATTTGGATATAAACAGAGTGGGTAAAAGAAACTGTTATAATTATCATCAATATCAGGTTTCAAATTAGAAATTTGACTATTACTTTTTTCTCTATATTTGTTAAGAAAAGTGAATTTGCTGAATTCCAAGCAAATGGAATAATTTTCTTTAAAACTTAATGAGAAAGCTTATTGTTTTATCATATCTGCCTGTAAGCATTTGAAGGTTCTTTTTAAAATATTAGTTATTTTCATTACCAAAAAATGATAAATGAAAACAAGTTTTAGATTACTTAATGGATCAATAATACCTTATTAGATAACATAAGAAGTGTTAAAAATAAATATCTCAAGGACAATGATGTAAAGAGATTCAGTTCACCAAAAACAATGATATGCAACTCTATAGCTTGGCATGTTAAAGCAATCATAAAAAATATTCACCTCTTTCCCCGTTTTTTTTTCTTCCCCTGTTTTGAACCTAAGAAAAATCAGATTGTGTTGAAGAAAGCAGGCACAGCATCCTTATTTCAAGACTGATGATTCTTTGAATTGCCTCATATGTACTCTTCCCAAGGTCAAAGTAGGGCCCCACTAGTCGGCAGCCCCTTTCACATATACCTCTTACCAGTTTTAACTGTTTCCCAATGCAGACTCTCAGTAGAGCCGAAGCAGTAGCACACTTAAAATGAAAGTCCATCTCTAGTTTCCTCATGGGAGCATCAAAAGCTATTCGAGCAGGAAACACTAGGAAAAATAGATCTCTGTTTAAAGCTTTTAAGTTTGTCTCAAAGAACTATCTACACAGAATAGTATAGGATTATTTACATAGGGTTTCACATGGCACTCCCCACCCCATCAAACTCTGTAAGTATACTCTCAAACCCTTTAAGTATACACTCTTGAGTTTTAGTTGTTTGATATATAGCCAGTAACATGATGTTTCCAATAATGGTCTGGAAGAGAACTGACCAGTGAAGTGTCCAAATCATGCTTTATATCTGCCACATATTGGGTTTGGTTTATTATTTGGGGAAAAAATAAGACTATGGAGTCTATTTTATATGAAAAGGGTCAATCTACAACAGAAAACTTAATAGTATTTTCTCTCTAATAACACCCATTTTTTTGTTTATTGCTTGGGAACTGTGAAAACCTATCTATAGATTATCATATAATATTGTTGGGAAAATATAAAATCTAATGAAACATTTTCAATCTATGAGAAGTACCAACAGTGTCAAGCCTAGAACTGTGAAGAAATCCTGTCAGTGCTTAAGCCCTACTTAAAAGTCACTGAGATGGAGATTGACCTTATTTAGGATACCTAACTGGCATGTTACATACCGGTGCAATTTATACTAAATTGCATTTCTTTGGAGAAGGATATTAGATCTGTAAATTAAAATTCCAGGTGAAAAAGTGCTGTGTTGTCTTCTCCTGAGGAATTCATACTAAGGGCCTTTTTGCTCTCCACAGCGATTTCAAGTTTTTCACATTATGCAAAAATTTTAATTGTGCATATTTAAAAATACAGTTTTATGGTAATGCTAACATGTAAAGGTCAGTTTTCCAAAATGTTTGTGAGGGCATTTGTAATTTTATAAATGGTTCAGCTATGTAATACCCCATTGAGTTTAGTTATCTACCTGTTATTAGAAGTGATCCTTTAAATTCTACTGGAGATGCAATGTTACTAGCACTGATAAGTGTACCCTTGTTACCTGGTTCTCAAGTGAAGGGAGGACTCCTGTTTTCTTGCTATGTTTACTCAGCGCCCACTAATGTGAATAGGCAATCCCTAAAGATAAGAAAAAAATTAGAGGCTTGGCATAAGAAGCACCAACTCACTAAGTTTAATTCTGCAAAGAGATGTGAAATTCTTCCTGACACTCTAAGAACAGCAATGATAAGAGACTCTGGTATACTAAATAGGGGATGAAAAGATTGAAGATTAGGGAAACAAGCACTGTGTCAGATCCTGGCAATAAAAGTCACCAAAATTTTGGTAATCTAGCTTGTACTGCAATGTCATCACAATACTAAAGGACAATGAAACATATTGCCAATTAAATTGAAGACTGTGATAAAGGCAAATGTGTTAATTGAATCATGTGGTGGAGCACATGTAGGGTGGGAAACAGCTTTGAACTCCGCTCTCTGTATTGATTTCGAGTTTTTAAAATAACGAAAGCCTGCAGGATATATTTGGGACTTTTTTTAAACACTAGAATAATTGGGTTTCCAAAATGGTCTTTAGAAAAAAAGATTTAGCCAGAAGAATAAGATCTCTCGGCAACTCTCCCTACTCACATGGTGAGGGACTGAGTAAGTCAACTTTTCCTTGGCCCTGAATGCAGGATGCTGTCATCAGTCCATGGAGAGGCTGAGGGAGAACATATTCACCTACTAGACCTTGCTTTGGTTTGGAGCAGCTACAGTTGTAGCTATTCCTAACGCCTCTAAAAGAAGGGAATTGTTTTTTTTTTTTTTTCCACTCATGTGTCAACTCCTTTTTTTCCCACTACTTTTTCTCATGAGATGGAAAAAAGAAGAAGTTAATTATGCTCTTAAATGCCTATAGGATAGGCATTGGTATAATCTAGCTCAAAAAAAGATGGGTTACATGAACTCACGGTTATTTCTCTTTTCAATAAAGGCTTGTTTTTCCCCTGAACACTCAAGTTCTCTCATTTTCTATCTATGCTCAAACTTCTTCAATTCTCATGACAAAAAAACAAAAAAAAACTAATGCTTACAGATTTAAGAAAGTTTTCCCTTCGCTACCTCTGACAATACATTTTAAATGGAAAAACCATTGCATAGGTAAAATTTCTTAGAAAATTACAGTGAAGACTCAATTTGAAGCTAGATTTAGCTGGTATCTCCATTGAGAACTTAGACTAGGTATTCCCTAGAAATCAGGCATATCTGGAAGTATAAGGGAAGTGGGTTACCCATGGGTCAGCTACATTTAAGTCCTGGGAAAAAATCCAAACTAAAAGAAGAGAGAATCAAAGTATATCTTATAGTATGAGGGAATGGATGGGTAGGTACAATTCTGAGTAGAATCCCAAGGTTCCCATTCAGTATGGTTCCCTGACTCAACTTATCTGGACACATGGCTGAGATGTCATATATGGAGGGTACAACAAAATGATGAAAAGGAAAAGAGCTACTTTAAGTCCTTAAGAGTACTGAGCAGTGCTTCTCTGAGCTTCCTTAGGAGGGTATCACACCAATGCATGTAAAGGATACTTTCTCTGGTGGGGTTAACTACTAAACCAAAGGATGGACAAAATATTGTAGTATGAGTGCCTATAGTAGGCACTGGGGTAAACTTATGTGTCACAGATGTGCATGTAAAGCACTTAGCACAGTTTCTAACACAAAATATGTGCTCAGAACAAACATGGTTATTCCTAGTAGCAGCACCTTTGGTATTATGGGCTGAATTGTGTGCTCCCTAAAATTCAACTCAGAAGGTGACTGTGGAGTTCCTGTCGTGGTGCAGTGGTTAACGAATCCGACTAGGAACCACGAGGTTGCGGGTTCGATCCCTGGCCATGCTCAGTGGGTTAAGGATCTGGCGTTGCCGTGAGCTGTGGCGTAGGCTGCAGACGCGGCTCGGATCCCGCGTTGCTGTGGCTCTGGCGTAGGCTGGCGGCTACAGCTCCGATTCGACCCCTAGCCTGGGAACCTCCATATGCCGCAGAAGCGGCCCAAGAAATGGCAAAAAGACAAAAAAAAAAAAAAAAGAGGGTGACTGTATTTTTGAGAAACGGTCTTTAAAGATGTAATTAGAGGAGACAGATCAAGATGGTGGGGGAGTAAGAAGTCGTGATCACCTTCTCCCACAAACACATCAAAAATACACACCTACATGTAAAACGACTGGCAGGAAACATCTATTGAACGCTGAAAGAAGAACTTAAACTGCCAAAAAGGGCAAGAAACCCTTGACATAACTGGGTAGAACAAAAGAAAAAGAGAGAGAGAGAAAAGTAATCAGGATGGGACTAGTGTTCCTGAGAGGGAGCTGTGAAAAAGAAAAGGAACCCATACCCTGGGAAGCCACCTAGCTGACAGAAAGATCAGCCAAGATGGAGGGACCTCGAAGTTGCCAAGCAAAGTGCAGCAGCTGGACTGTGGACGGAGTAGAGTGAGAGCTGCACAGACCATCTGCACCACTGCCCAGGACACAAAAGCCTGAGACGCTTGGGTGGGAGCTGGGCACTGAGACTTAGGGTCTGGAGGTCAGTCCCAGGGAGATAACTAGGGTTGGCTGTGTGGGGACAGCCTGAGGGGCTAAGGAGCAGTGCATCATGGGTGGGGGAGCAGTGTGCAATGGGCTGGGGAGTGGAATGCCATGGCAGAGGGAACCTGGGAGAAGGTCTGGACCAGCAGGAGAAGCAAGGCACCATTGTTGGAGAGGGTGAGAGGAGGAGGGGTGGACTGCCCTAGGAATCTCCCTATGCACATGTGCTCAGGCTCTCAGAGGGCAGGGTGGCTCTGGTGCAGGCTACAGGTAGCAAGAAGCCACTTGCTCTGGCTATGGGAGATGGACACTTCTTGTGCAGGCTATGGATGGCCAGGAACCTCTTGTGTAGGCTAAGGGCAGTGTGGGGCTAACTGTGACGTAGTGCCTCTTGCATGATTTACAGGCAGCAGGAATGGACCACAGCGGTCATCTCAGAGGCCAGAGGGAGGTGTGGCCTGCCACCACTGGGGGCCTGTGAGTGGGCTCCACCTGTGGTCCCAGTCACCTCAGGGGTTGGCAAAAAAAAAAAAAAAAAAAAACCAAAGAGGGCACTGCAACCAAGCACTACACGTTGCTGCTCTCATGCCCCTGGGAAAACACCCGCCCTGCAGCTGCCACTGCCCAACGTTCTGGCAAGTGCCCAGACACTTCATCGCTGTCCTTTCCTAAGACCCTACAACTAGGAGCAGCTGGTGCAGCACCTCCTGTGTGGGCTAAGTGGGGTGTGGTGCTTCTTGCATGGTCTGCAGGTGGTGGGGGCAAACCACTCCAGTTATCTCTGACTCCAGAAGTGGGCATGGCCCACCACCACTAGCGGTCCGTGAACAGGCACCACTTGCAGACTCAATCACCTCAAGGGTACTACAGAGGAGGGCATTGTGACCAAACACCACCTGTTGTTGCTCTCGCATCCTGGGAGCACACCGGCCCTGTTGCTGCCACTGCCGAATGCTCCAGGCAGTGCCCACATGCTTGATCCCTGTCACTTCCCAGGATCCTGCAACTAGGAGCAGCCTGTGCAGCACCTCCTGTGTGGGCTGAGTGAGACAGGGTGCTTCTTAAATGGTCTGCAGGTGGTGGGGGCAAACCACAGCAGTTATCACTGACTCCAGAGGTGAGCATAGCCCACTACCACTAGGGGTCCCTGAACAGGCACCACTTGTGGCTCCAGTCACCTCAGAGAAGGGCATTGCAATCGAACACTAGCTGTTGTTGCTCTCACTCCCCAGGGAACTCACACGCCTGCTGCTGCCACTGCCAAATGCTCTGGGAATCTTGTAAATCTGCCTAGGCTCATTACTGCTTCCCAGGGCCCTGCAACTAGGAATAGCTTGTGTCACCTTCCTCCTGGTCCTTGATGCTGTTAAGAGCCCAGCAACCAGGCACTGACTACTAGCCCTACCCATTGCGTCCTTCTCCCTGGAAACACACTCAGGACCCTGGGGATAACAGCCTGCCCACACCGAAGAGAGAGACAGCAAATACTCAAACTCCCATGCCAAAAATAAATATTCCCATGGCACAAAATACAAATGGGCACTTATGCGTAGAAGTAGCCCTCCAAGACTGTAGTTTAGCTTCCCCAAACTCACAGAAAAAGAAAAGCATAAGCAAGATAAAGAAGCTCAGGCACCATTCCCAGTTGAAAGAACAGAATTCACCTGAAGCAGAAAACAATGAAACAGATTTATGCAGTCTGGTGGACACTGAGTTCAAAAGGGAGGGACTGAAAATACTGAAGGAATTAATGCTGAATATCAAGGAAAAAAGAGCAGATATGAACAGTAATGCAGATTCCTTTAGAAAGGAACTAGAAAATATAAGGAGGAACATAGAAATATTAGAAAATTCATTTGCAGAGATACAAATGGAGCTAAAGGTAATAAAGAGTAGAATGAATAATGCAGAAGAATGAATTAGTGACTTGGAAGATAGAATAATGGAAATCACCCAATCAGGACAGCAGACAGAAAACCAAATGAAAAAATATGAAAACAATATGAGACCTATGGGATAATATAAAGCAGGCCAATTTATGTATAATAGGCATTCCAGAAGGAGAAGAAAAAGAAAAGGTGATTTACACAGAAAAGAAAATCATGGACTTGGAGAATAGACTTGTGGCTGCCCGATGGGAGAGGGAGAGAGTGGGAGGGATCGGGAGCTTGGGGTTATCAGATACAACTTAGAATAGATTTACAAGGAGATCCTGCTGAGTAGCATTGAGAACTATGTCTAGATACTCATATTGCAACAGAACAAAGGGTGGGAAAAAAATGTATACATGTAAGAGTAACTTGATCCCCATGCTGTACAGCAGGAAAAAAATAATAATAATAAAAAAAGAAAATATATTTGAAGAAATTATGTCTGAAAACTTTCCAAATCTAAAGGAAACCGATATCAAGATACAGGAAGCACAGAGGGCCCCAAACAAGTTGAATTCAAATAGGCCCACAGCAAGATATATTATAATAAAAATGGCAAAAGTTAAAGAGAGGATTCTAAAGGCAGCATGAGAAGAACAAAGTGTTAATTATAAGGGAAGCCCCATAAGGCTATCAGCTGATTTATCTCCAGAGACACTACAGGCCAGAAGGGAGTAGCAAGATATATTTAAAGTGCTGAAAGGAAAAAATTTGCAACCTAGAATACTCTATCCAGCAAGAATATCATTTAAAATAGAAGGGGAAGTAAAGAATTTCTCCAACAAACAAAAGCTAAAAGAGTATAGCCATACTAATCCCATTCTAAAAGAAATATTGAAAGGGTTTCTCTAAATAAAAAAAAAAGTAAAAAGAAATAGGATGGAGGAAACCACAAGCAGAAAGCAATCACTTAAATAAGCCAGCATACAGACCTAAACAAGAAGATGTTAAAAAAAAAAAGAATTCAAAATATTAGAATGTTGGAGTTCCCGTTATGGCACAGTGGTTAACGAATCCGACTAGGAACCATGAGGTTGTGGGTTCGATCCCTGGCCTTGCTCAGTGGGTTAAGGATCTGGCGTTGCCATGAGCTGTGGTGTAGGTCACAGACATGGCTCAGATCCCACATTGCTGTGGCTGTGGTGTAGGCCAGCGGCTACAGCTCCAATTAGACCCCTAGCCTGGGAACCTCCATATGCTGTGGGAGCGGCCCTAGAAAAGGCAAAAAGACCAAAAAAAATATATTAGAATGCGGGGAAGGAAAGTAAGAAAATATAGATCTTTTTTATTTTAACTATTTGTTTAAGCCTATATGACTGTAACGCTAAAGCCAGTAGATACAGGAAGGGGTTAACATTTAAAAAACAGGGCAACCACAAATCAAAACCAAACACTACATTCACAAAAACGAAAAAGAAAGTACTCAAGCATAAAATAAGTGGAAACTACCTAACCAAAAAAAGAAAGGAAGAGAAACATCAATTGGAAAATGTTTTAAAATGGTAATAAAAGGTAATAAAAACATATCTATCAATAATCACCTTAAATGTCAATGGACCGAATGCTCCAATCAAAAGACACAGAGTGGCAGATTGGATAAAAAAAGCAAAAACTTTCAATACTCTGTCTACAAGAGACTCACCTTAGGGCAAGGACACAGATAGATTGAAAGAAAGGGGATGGGAAAAGACATTTCATGCCAATAGACAAGACAGGAAAGCAAGAGTTGCAATACTCATATCAGACAAAATAGACTTTAAAATTAAGGCTATACTGGAGTTCCCGTCATGGCTCAGTGGTTAACGAATCCAACTAGGAACCATGGGGTTGTGGGTTCAATCCCAGGCCTCGCTCAGTGGGTTAAGGATCCGGTGTTGCTGTGAGCTGTCCTGTAGGTCTCAGATGCAGGTCAGATCCAGCATTGCTATATAACATACTCTGTTATATAACTCCTGGATTAAAAATGAGGTAAAAATTTTAAATGCAAATTATTTGTAATTAAATAACAGCTAGAACATTATATATCATATTTATCAAATGCAGCAAAAATGACACCTATGGTCAATTAATCTTTGACAAAGGAGACAAGAATATAAAATGGGGAAAAGATAGTCTTTTCAGCAAGTGGTGATGGGAAAACTGGACAGCTGCATGTAAATCAATGAAACTAGAACTCATCCTCACACCATGCACAAAAATAAACTCAGAATAGCTTAAAGACTTAAACATAAGACAAGGCACCATTAAACTCCTAGAAGAGAACATAGGCAAACCATTCTCTTATATCAACCTTACAAATGTGTTCTCAGGTCAGTCTCCCAAAGCATCAGAAATAAAAGCAAAAACAAACCAATGGGACCTAATCAAACTGACAAGCTTTTGCACAGCAAGGAAACCATTAAAAAAAAGACAACTTACAGAATGGGAGAAAATAGCTTCAAATGATTCAACAGACAAGGGCTTAATCTCTAAAATATACAAACAGCTTATACAACTGAACAGCAAAAAAGCCAACAACACAATTACAAAATGGGCAAAAGACCTGAATAGACATTTCTCCAAAGAAGATATATAGATGGCTAACAAACACTTGAAAAAAATGCTCAACATCACTGATTATTAGTGAAATGCAAATCAAAACTACTATGAGGTACCTACCACCTCACCCCAGTCAAAATGGCCATCATTAATAAGTCTACAAATAACAAGTGCTGGAGGGGGTGTAGAGAAAAGGGGACCCTCCTCCACTTTTGGTGGGAATGTAAGCTGGTACAGCCACTATGGAGAACAGTACGGAAGTACCTTAGAAAACTATACATAGAACTACCATATGACCCAGCAATCCTACTCTTGGGCTTATATCAGCACAAAGCTTTCCTTGAAAAAGACACATGCACTCACGTGTTCATTGCAGCACTATTCACAATAGCCAATACATGGAAAAAACCCAAAGGTCCATTGACAGATGATTAGATTAGGAATGTGGTATATATATATATACACAATGGAATATTACTTAGCCATAAAAAAAAAGAAGTACTGCCATTTGCAGCAACATGCATGGAACTAGAGACTCTCATACTGAGTGAGGTAAGTCAGAAAGAGAAAGACAAATACCATAAGATATCACTTATATCTGAAATCTGATATAGGGCACAAATGAACCTTTCCACAGTAAAGAAAATCATGGTCATGGAGAACAAACTTGTTGCCAAGGGGGAGGGGGTGTGAGTGCTATGGATTGGGAATTTGGGGTTAATAGATGCAAGCTATTGCCTTTGGAATGGATAAGCAATGAGATCCTGCTGTATAACACTAGGAACTATGTCTAGACACATATGATGGAGCATGATAATGTGAGAAAAAAGCGTGTATACATGTATGTTTAACTGGGTCACCTTGCTGTAAGGTAGAAAATTGAGAGAACACTGTAAACTGGTATTATGGAAAAAATAAAATCATTATAAAAAAAGAAGTAATTAAGTTAAAAATGATGTCATTAGGGTGGCCCCTGATCCAATATGACTGTTATCCCTATATCTTATAAGAGGAGGAAATTTGGACACGGACGTATTCAAGGAGAGCACACGTGAAGACACAGGAAGAAGATGGCCATTTATAAGCCAAAGAGACAAGCCTGGAACAAGTCCCTCTTTCATGGCCCTCAGATGGAGTCAACCCTGACAATAACTTGATCTCAGACTTCTTGCCTCAAGAACTACGAAAAAACAAATTTCTATTGTTTAAGCCACCCAGTCTGTAGGATTTTGTTATGTGCATCACTAATACAGTGGGCATTATCCACAACAGGATACATTATGCTAGCAAGCTGAAGGAAACAAAGAAAACGTTGATGGCTTACATATGACTAGTTCTCAAGCATTCATTCATCCATATACATTCATTCAATAAATATTGCATGATCATTTTATGTGCCAGCCATTATGCTAAGTGCTGGAAATGCGAAGCCCAACAAAGCATAGTCCCTACTGGTAAGGAGCTCATAGCCTTGTATATGTGTGGTCATTTGGGAGTGGGTAAAAGAGGAGGAGAGAAAGAAGAGGAATGAGATGTTGGAAAGGGCATAGGGTATCAAAAATGTAAATCAATGATTACAATTCCATAATCAACATTGTGAAATTCAGGACAAAGTTAGGCATAAGGTTTTATGGATTTATAGAGGCAGGCCACCTAAACCAAAATGGAGGTTAGGAAAAGCTTTCCAAAGATGTCTCTTGAGCTAGGCATTGATTGTGAATAGTCATGATATAGACAAAAAATGGAGAGGAAGGGCATTGCCTTTGAAGATACATCCCCTTTCTCCTTCTTCTTGAATTCCTTAAACTCTTGAAATAGCTATAGGAAAAGTGTCAGAAAATTTTAGTTTTGTTGTTCTTCTTATGATACAACTTTTATTCTCAGGCTAGAATGGCCTAGAAAATTCAACGATTTTACACACCGTACAGCAAAGTTCAGTTTTGTGTTCAATCTAAAAATTGAAAAAAAAAAAAAACAAAAAAAAAACGGAGTTCCCGTCGTGGCGCAGTGGTTAACGAATCCAACTAGGAACCATGAGGTTGCGGGTTTGATCCCTGCCCTTGCTCAGTGGGTTAATGATCCGGAGTTGCCGTGAGCTGTGGTGTAGGTTGCAGACGAGGCTCCAATCCCGCTTTGCTGTGGCTCTCGTGTAGGCTGGCAGCTACAGCTCTGATTAGACCCCTAGCCTGGGAACCTCCATATGCCACGGGAGTGGCCTTAGAAAAGGCAAAAAAACAAAAAAAAAAAAACCACCTCATTTATCTTCCTCTTGATTTCAGCATTTGATTTGTATCTAGTTCAGCCACTATTTTAAATAGTCTTTCATAAGTTTAGTGATGAGATCTGAAGTCACACAGAATAATACATATATTAACATTTTCTAATATCTCATTTCATGTACAAGTATCACTCCCATGGACTATGGAATCAAATATCTCTGTATATCAGTTTTCTGTCTATAAGAAGTTTGACATTCTTTTCTCCTAGAAAAAAATGGCAAAACCGATTTCAGCACAAAACAGCTATTCTAGTTTTATATTATATTTGAACAGTGAATAATATAGGCCTATGAAATGGAAAAGATGATAATAGCATCTTTGAATAGTTCAGAGGCTAAAGAAAGCAAATTTTTAAAATGAAAGCATGACAGTAAAAATTAAGGTGACGTGAAATATACAAACATTCTATTCCAAATCAGTCACTTAGGCTCACAAAGATAATGATGATGATTATGATGACATAAATATATTCACCTAAAATATCAATTTTATTTCATCTATTTTCTTTTAGAAATTAAAAAATTGACTTTCTTTCTCTTTCTAGTAGTAATGTGACCATTTAAAAATAGGTATTCTTGCCAGTCTCTTTCTAATAACTTCCTTCAGAGTGAAGAACTAAATAGTCATTCTTAAAGTGTCAAAGTTTTCATTGAATGCTTTGACTTTTATGGAAAGCAGAATACTGGCAACATGCATGCTGGCTTTGAAACTGTGGGAGTTGGGTTTACGGATATTTGAACATATATTTGAGATATAGCCTGGCAAGATTTTTTTTCCTTATTTAACATCCTAACTTACCATAATAATTTGTCCTCTGGGGGGGACAGGGTGTATTCATTATGAAAAGATAGACTATGAAGACATCTGAAATTTTTTTTTTTTTTTTGTCTTTTGAGGGCCGCATCCGCAGCATAGGGAGATTCCCAGGCTAGGGGGTTAATCGGGGCTAGGGCTACAGGCCTACACCACAGCCACAGCAACGCCAGATCCTAGCCGTGTCTGTGTCCTACACCATACCTCACGGCAACATCGGAACCTTAACCCACTGAGCAAGGCCAGGGAATGAACCCACAACCTCACGGTTCCTCATCAGATTTGTTTCCACTGCACCATGATGGGAACTCTTGAAATTTTGAAAAACAGGATATTTCAGACAAAACTGTGGCAGCTTGGAACTCTTCTAGACTCTGTCAAAAAACATAGAAACCAAACAAATGCTGGTCGCAATCTGATTATGGAGACCATACTTAGTATCTGAAATAGAAAATAATACAAATAAAGCAATGAGGTACTGCTTTATAGCACAGGGAACTATATCCCATCACTTGGGATAGACCATGATGGACGATAATATGAGAAAAAGAATATATATATATATATATATACTGGGTCACTTTGCTGTATAGCAGAAATTGACATAACATTGTAAGTCAACTATAATTTAATAATTTTTTTTAAAAAAAGAACTATAGCAAAATACTAAATTATGTTGGAGGGGGAAAAAAGGCTTAGTTATGAGAAAATCTCCTTTACCAACTCAGATGGTATGAGGATCGACTTTGAAATATCCAAAGAAATGCAAACAAAATTCAAGTCATAAAAGATAAAATGCTTATTTAAGGAAAATTTTGTGTTCTCCTAAGTTAACTTTTAAAGGGCTTGTTTCCCAACCATGAACTAAAAATCGTGTTTTCATAGTTAAATTGGAAATATTAGGAGAGAGTCCAGAATGGTGAGCTTTGTCTTGCTGTTTGTTATAGAAAGCAGACACACGAATGCCTGGCATGAAAGAAAAACTTGTTTCCGTAAAATACATTCTGTTCAGGAAGAGTGCATCCGTGTGAAAATATGACCCCTATCATGCTGCCAAGTTTAGCAAAATATAAGGTGAGCTGTCGAGGAAGTTCTAAAAGCAGCTTTAACTTACACACCCAGTTTTTAAAGGCTTTCAAAAACAATCTAAGGGAGAAAACTTATAATACTCTTTTGGTAATTCCCCCCTCTTTCTGACTTCCTTTGTCTCAATTTAGATTCTACATAAATATACTGTCCCTGAAAGAACTGTAAACATGCTGTTTAACCCATAACATATTTTTCAACATTCTGGTTTACATATCCTGGGTAGAAGTTTCATTTTGTTTATATCCTTTTGAGTTTAAAGTAAGTGTCTTCTTCAACACATCTTAGTTGGCCAGAACTCATTTCACATGATGTCTTTATGGCCTTTTGTTTATAGTTTCTTTTTACAGAGTTCAAGTTAAGACATTGCGTTGGAAAGACATCAATGCTTTAGCTTTATGAACCACCTTAAACTCTTAATTTTGTGATGAAATGTATAGCAAAATTCTAAAAGGATTTTAATCAGTTTCAAAACTTTGGGGGATTATATATTTTGATCAAATATAATTTTGTTTTTCAGTGTTGTAGAATGTAAGCTCCAGCTTGGAACTCAGCTATACAGTGACATAGAGCTTTCATTACACCAAAAATAGTTGTATGTGGTTTGAGTAAATGTGATTTGACTGCTGACAGTGGGTTCAACACTTTGGTGTACCTCCTACGATGGGTTGGAAAATACACATAGTAGTGGTCACAAACATGTTTACAGGGGGCTGGCAGATAATATAAATGAATGAAGCTCTCTGGTGTAAGAATAAACATCTTGAAATAGGAAGCAGTCATGGTCATTTATTTTCTTACTAGTTTGTTTGGCTTTTGGCTGTGGCATGCAGCTGCTTGATATGGAATCTCAGTTACCATACGAGGGATTGAACCCAGGCCGCAACACTGAAAGTGCTGAGTCCTAACCACTAGAACCAGGAACTCCCCATTTTTCTACTTTTAATGAGATGCAGCCACAGCTTTTTTTGTTTGTTTGTTTTCCTTTGAATTACTTTAGGAAAAACAACAATGCAAGTAAAGCAAGAAAGAGCAATTAACAATTGGATTCAAATGTGTCAATGTGCAAGATTTGGCCATATGTTATAAATCTGTGACTTCTGATTTGGAGTGAAATATAAAAATTATTAGACTATCCAGACACTATGATGTCAGGCACATAGCATCATCTGTGGAGTAGTATTCTTGACAAGAAGGTGTTCATGAACCTAATTAAATCTCTAGAGTTAACTGTCCATTTACAGAAACATAAAGGACAGAGGAAAAAGTAAAATGACACCTCAAGGAAGGAGACAAACAAATCCAGAATGTGGAATATTCCATATGAACAACTGATATGATTTTTCTAACAAGCCAATGGCAGAGAAAATGAAAGTAGAGAGAAGACACTGCTCTAGACTTAAAGAGACTAAACAGGCATATTGATCAAATGTATTTGTGGATCTTATTTGAACACTTAGTTGAACATGAATTTTTAAACAATCAGGAATATTAGATAAAACCAAAAAGATACTGTTAGTTTTTTAGGCATGATAATGACATTGTTGTTATATAAGAGAGTATCTACAATTTTTTTTTTAGGGCCGCTCCCACGGCATATGGAGGTTCCCAGGCTAGGGGTCGAATTGGAGCTATGGCTGCCAGTCTACATCACAGCCACAGCAATGTCAGATCTGGGTCACATCTGTGACCTACACCACAGTTCACAGCAACGCCCAATCCTTAACCCACTGAGCGAGGCCAGGGATCAGAACTGCGTCCTCATGGTTCCTAGTCAGATTCGTTTCCACTGAGCCATGACAAGAACTACTACAATTTTTAAAGATGCATACAGAAGTACATAGAGGCAAAATAATGCCATGTCTAGAATTTGCCTTAAATACTTAAGAAAATTAGAAAAAGCAAGAAAGATAGATGGAACAAGTGAGGCAAATCTTGATAATGACTAACTGTGGTGATAGGCATATGGAGATCCACTATACTACTTTCTTTTATTGTTGTTTTTGTTTGAAATTTTTCATTAAAAAATTAAAACTACATATATTTCCACTTGCGGGTATGATAGATTGAAACCCTACCTGACAACTCTCCACCGCCACCCCACTGTATAAAATGACTAAAAGACAAGCATAAAACAAAAAGCAATACCTAAACGTACTGGATAATGAGCGGAAGTGCAGAAGTGTCTGCTGAGTTGGCAGGGCAAGTTCACTTGTGGGGAGGAAGACAAATTAATTCTTATATCTGCGGGTTTTAACCTGAGGATAATTACTGTCCATACTTGGCTGGGATTCATGTAGAAAGACAAAAACAAAAAGTCCTGTCTCTGGACTGTGAAATAAGAACACTGAAGGCAGGAAACTGTGAATGCTGAAGAGAATGGAGAAATCCTGCAAGGGAAAGAACCAGAGAGTGGGTCCCCAAACTGTCTATCCACATTTCTGACTGACCTCTGAATCAGGCATGTATGCAAGACTAAAATCATCTTGGCTAAAGACCATCTAACTAACTCTAAACCAGAGATTGCAAACTGACAATTCACGGGTAATGCTTGCACATGGACATATCTAAATCCAATCTGAACTGAGCTTGAAGTTTGAAGTTCAGCCCAGCCATATCTATAAAAACAAACAAACAAAAAACCCCAAAGATCTACTAAAACAAAGGAGAGAACACTCAACAGGAAAAATAATGAAATCCAAAATATCCATGATTTAACATTAAAAATATCCAGGATATAGCAGAAAATTATGAGGCATATAAAGCACCAAGAAAGTGGAATGCATTCAAAAAAGAACAAAAAATCAATTGGGTCTGACTCCAAGATGAATCAGTTGTTGAAATTAATATACAAAAATTTTAAAGTGGCTTTAATAACTATCTTCAATAAAATAAACAAAATATGGTATAAATAAATAAAAATTTCAGCAGTGAAAGAAAAACAATAAAACAGAAGTAAATGGAAATCTTAGAATTGAAAAATACACTTTCTGAAATTAAAAGTTCAGAATAGACTTAATGGCCAAATAGAAATGATAGAGGAATGAGTAAGTGAACTTGAAAAATGATCAAAATTATCTAATGTACAGAACAGAGAGCAAAAAGATTGAAAAATAATAAGCCCGAAGACACAGGAATCCATTAGGTGATATCAAGAGATTTGACATATTTGTAAATGCAATACCAGAAGGTGAGGAGAAATTGAATGGGCTAGGAAAATTTTTTGAAGAAATAATAGCTCAAATTTCTCCAAATTTGCTGAAAGTCAAAAATTTGAAGATTCAAAACATTCAATGAGGAGTTCCCGTTGTGGCACAGCGGAAACAAATCCAACTCAGAACCATGAAGTTGGGGGTTCAATCCCTGGCCTTGCACAGTGGGTTACGGATCTAGCGTTGCCATGAGCTGTGGTGTAGGTCGCAGACACTTCTTGGATCCTGTGTTGCTGTGGCTGTGGCGTAGGGCGGCAGCTGTAGCTCCAGTTCAACCCCTAGCCTGGGAACCTCCATATGCTGTGGGTGTGGCCCTACAAAGCAAAATAACCAAAAACAAATACAGATATTCAATTAACATCATGCAAAATAAACAAAAAGAAGCTCATGCCAAAGAACATCATAGGCGAACTATTGAGAGCTGAAGTTAAAGAGCCAGTCTTAAAAGTAGCAAAAGTAAGTGGTGGTGGTGGCAGTAGGAACAATAGTTCAAGTAATTCCTGACTTCATTAGAAAGGAATGAGGCTAGAAAAGTGCCGGGGCCAACTCAGCAGGATGGGGCTGAAGAACGGGTGCTGTGGAACCTAAGGAAAAATAGTTAACACAAAACAAGACACAGAGACATTTATCTTAAGTCGAGGTGGGAGCCAGGGAACTCAAGGTCTCAGGGACCAAGAGCGCCCTGCCTCAAAAAACCACACTGCTTTTATTCTCAGATCAAGTGAGGAGTGGCTATGGGTGGATGATACAGGGTTTGTTTAAAGCCACTTAGGTGGTAAAGGGTTAAGCTCTTACTCTGACCTCTAGACACATAACAGTTCTTAAGCTTAAGTCACTTATGTCTTTAGGTCTTTGTTCTTAAGCTTAAGTCATTTACCAGCACTGTGACTGTTTTTCAAAGCAGGAAGATGGGATAAAGTAAGTCAAGAAGATGGGATAAAGTAAAGAAGGACAAGATGGAGTTTTCAAGGAAACATGTCTTGCAACAGAAAAGAATGGAGAAAAAAATTTAATGCTGAAATAAAGAAAACTGTTAACCCGTTACTTTATATCCAACAAATATACCCCTCAAAAATGAAGTGGAAATAAAAATATTCCAGGCAAAATAAAGCTAATTCCATCACTATTGTATATGCATAAGATATGCTTAAGTAAGTTATTTGGGTTGAAGGGAAATAATACCATATAGAAGCTTAGACTATTACAAAAGGATATAGAGCACTTGAATGGCAAATATCTGGGTAAATGCAAAAATTACTTTGTTTTTGACCTTCTGTTCTTAATGGCTTTATAAATCACATAACTGTTTAATGCAAAAATAACATTGTGGAAATAGAGTGTATATAGATATAATATATATAGCAACTATAGCAAAAAGGACATTATTAACTATAAATGGACTTCAGAATTTAAGGATTAATAAAGGAAACCCTAGGAAAATCACAAAGAAATGAAGTGCAAAGTATTATAGCTAAAAGTTTATCAAGAAATAATAAAGTAATTCTAAAAAATTCAAACAATTCAATAAAAGGCAGGAAAGGAGAGAAAAATAAATGCAAGAGAGGATACAAGCTGAAAACCCCCCAAAAAAGTATGTCAATAATTGCATTAAAAACTACTCAATATTTGTAATAAAAGGTCGAAATGGTCAAAATGGATAAAAATAAAACAAAACAAGTATATATTGTCTACAAGAGATATGCTTTCAATGAAAAGACATAGATTGAAAGTACATGGATGTAAAAAGATATACTTTACAAATATTAAACTCAAAACTTATTGACTTAAAAAAAAAACACGTCTATTTCACCATTCCTTTGAGTTAAGAATAATTCACAAGGCTGCAGCCAAAGTTTGGCTGAGGCTGCAGCCATCTTAAAACTTCACTGGGAGAGGATGCACTAAGTTCATTCAGGTGGACTGCTGGCAAGCCCCAGAAGATCCGTTGTAAACTTCACTGATGTGGCTGTTGGCAGGAGTTATGTCCTCATGACTTTTGGCCAGAGAGATTCGTTCCTTACCACATGAGCACCTCCCTGGGCTACTTACAATATGTTAGCTTGCTTCTTCAAGAGCAAGGCCAAGAGAAAGGCATAGAGGAGTGACTCCATGAGCACTTCTTCATATGCTACACTGTGAATAAATTCTTTCCTTTGTATATTTGACTTTCAAATTTCTGTAAGAAACCATTCCTTTTCTTTTTATTTTTTTGCAGCACCTGTGGCACATGGAAGTTCCCAGGCCAGGGATTGAATCCGAGCCCAAGCTGTGACCTATGCCACAGCTGTGGCAACACTGGATCCTTAACCCTTTGCGCTGGGCTGGGGATTGAACACATACCTCAGCAGAGATCCGAGTAGCCAAATACTTATTGGGAACTCCTGCTTTTTCTTCATAACACCTCTACCCTGTTATACCCTCCAGGGTTAACTTGCTGTTTCTATAGTTTCTAACAAATTTATAGCAGAATCAACATATTTAATGTTACAGCCTTGGGAAGGGCACACTGGCATGTGCAAAACCATCTAAATAGAACACCAACGTGGAATGAAAGATTATAAACTGCACCTAGCTAACCATTCTGCAGTCAGTTCATGAAGTTTAGAATTTGGATAGTGACATCTTAACTATCTTAGGATATATTTCTAAATATAACATGGGATTGAATGTTCTTGTCTCTATAATTGTGTTATGGAAGGGAGTTAAGGGCACCTAGCAATAGAAAAGTGGAACATGAGTTCTCATCCAGCTCTACTTATTGAAAGTTGCAGGATGGCAATATAGGAACCACCTGAGTCTTATTTGCTCAGGGAAGATAAAAATCCTAGAGAAAATTCTCACATACCAATAATGGATTATTTAGTAGAGTTTCTCAACTTGGGACTATTGACAATTGGGACCAGGTAATTCTTTGTTGGGGGAGGAGAGGCAGAGACTGTCCTGTGCATTTTAGGAGGTTTAGCATCATCCATGGCCTCTACCCACTGGATACTAGTAGCTGCCCACCACCCCCGCCACTGCCTACCCCCACAATTGCAAGAACCAAACATATCTGTAAACACTGCCAAATGTTCCCTCAGGGACAAAATCACCTCCCACTTAGAACAACTTCCCTAAACAGTACTTTTCAAATTGAGAGGCACATCATTTACTGGGTATTGAAATCAATCAGCATTTTTTTAAAAAAAATGTACATAATTGTGTTTTAATAAAATTTTATTTTAAATTTAATTTTATTGGAATTTAGTTGATTAACAATGTTGTGTTATTTTCAGGTGTACAGCAAAGTGAATCAATCATACATATACATATATCCACAACCAGCATTTTAATTAAATTAAATCGAACAGAAAATACCAGAGCACTTAGACTCTAGTATACATAATACATCATGTATGTACTGTGTTGCTATTCAAAATCTATTTTTTCCTCAGCCTCAATTTTTCTCTATAAAAACACAAACAAATATGCTTATATACCTAAGTAATATCATGAGCATGAGTTTTTTTCTTTTTAATATTCAGGGGAAAAATAGTTGGTTTGAAAACTCTAAAGGAATTGTAGAAACTCAAACATCAGATGAGGCACCAAAACTCAGATTGACTTTGACTGGTTTCCTCTCATTATTCATAACAGAATTAAAAGATTTGTTCAGACTCTTGTCATTAAGCTATTCTTGCTCCTCTCCTACTAGTCCCTTCTTTTCCCTTAATTATTCCACATACACAGTTTCAATAGAAACTTACTGTGGATTGCTGCCAAAAAAAATGTTTAAAAGCAACTGTGCCTAGAGAACAGCTGAGAACACTCAACCAGAATGGCTGATCTATAGTCATAGACTTAATTTTAGATAATATAACAGTCTATGATCCTGGTATGAACCTTCATCCAAGTTTGACCCAGCCCCACTGTTCCCTTCATAAATATGCTCATGCCTTCCTGTTTTCATGTCTTTTCTCCCACAGTTCTTCCTGAACTCATATATTTATGCACACTACCCATCTTTCAAGGTCTCTCCAAGTGCTCTATGATGTAATACCTGACATTCCAGAACAAAATAATCCCTCTCTTATATGAACACTTTTTATACCTTTGTCCATACTGTAGAAGTCTTCTTAAATGATGTAATTGGGAACCATACATTGGAGGTTACTATTAAAAACTTAGTGAAAGATGTGACATATTGAAAATATTTGGTTTAAACATAAATAATAACAACATACAATAATTTGACAATCTTTTGACAGAGAATCAAGACTTTTTCTTTGAGAACCCATCTGCCAACTCAAGCTCTATACAGTCAGTTACTACTTCAATTTATTTATTTAAAATAAAGAAAAATTTTAAAGACTTTTGTAAATAAGTTTAAATGTAGATTTCTTCAGATTATGATTTTTCCCACTGTGGCAATTTCCTCCCCATTTAATAAGCTTTTTTTTAGAGCAACTGTATTTAGACCTTCTGAAGTATTTGACTTAGTTTCCATGAACTGACTCTTGATAAATATACAACCAGCAGAGCAAAGGTATGTAGGTATGGAGAGTTCCTGCTGTGGTGCAGTGAGTTAATAATCCAACTGTAGCAGCTTGAGTCACTTCAGAGACAAGGGTTCAGTCCCTGGTCCAGAGAAGTAGGTTAAAGATCTGGTGTTGTCCCACCTGTAGTATAGGTTTCAGCTGTGGCTCAGAAACAATCCCTAGCTTGGCCCAGGAACTTCCATATCCTGCTGGTGTGGCCATTAAAAAAGAAAAAAAAATGGTATTGTAGGTATAGCAAAGCAATCTAGATGTGAGTTTTCAGTGGATCATGAGCATCAATCAGTATGTGGGGGGAATGAATGGCATGAGAAAGACAAGTATTTGTAGCCATTACCATCCTCATCTTCTTTAGAATCTCACCATCCCACTCTTGCCTCAAAGGAAAAGTATGACTAGAGAAGGAGCAGCATAGCTGGTTGCTCACCCTTGAGATCTGTCTCTCAAAGTAGCACTTTTTCAACACTTTTAAAGATAACTACACATTGAGGGAATTCCCTGGTGGTTAGGACTTGGCACTTTCACCACTGTTCCTGGGTTCAATCCTTTTTCTTGGAACTGAGATTAAGCATATGTGTGCCATGCCCAACAAAACAAAACAAAACAAAACAAAACAGTACATTAACCTAAAAATTGCTTATTGCTTAGAACAGTGCTTCTCAAATCATCTATTGTGAAGTCACTTTTTAAGAAATTTGCAATCAACTGCAGACTGATGCCTTGTAAAATGTAATGATTACTAGAAAAGTGAAAAAGACATAAAATACAAGCCCCGATTTTTTATTATTATATTCAACAAACATAAAATGACTCTGTCAATTGCTCCAAACATTTCTTAATTTTTACTATCGATTTGTGTGCTTATCCCAGGCCAGAAACGATTTGGGGACAGATAGTGGTCAAGGACCTCACATTGAGTAGCCTCAGAATATAATGACAAGACAGTAGAGGAAGTAATGTTAATTATGAAATTGAAAAATTACTAGTGAGACCCGAGATGGGAGAAAAAAGGTGTTATTTTTTCATGTCTTCATTCATCCATCAACTAAATATTGTAGGCTTTTTCCCATTCCAACACCTGTTGGAAACTGGAAAGTTCTAGCAGGCAATATATATATATATTGCCATTATATATACATATATCTCCCTTATATAGAAGCACCCAGGTACATACAACAAGTGCTAACAGATATAAAAGGAGAAATTGACGGGAATACAATAATAGTAGGAGACATTAACACCCCACTCACATCAATGGACAGATTCTCTAGACAGGAAGTGAATAATTTTAAGAAAGGATCACAGGCATTTCCTTGTGGCACAGCAGGTTAAGGATCTGGCATTGTCACTTCAGTGGCCCGGGTGGCTGCTATGGCATGGGTTCTACCCTGGCCCAGGAAATTCCACATGCCACTGGTGTGGCCAAAAAAAGTTTTATTTTTTAAAAAAAGAAAGGATCAAAAATTCAAATAGCTACACAGGTCAGGCAGGTGATATAAATGAAGGAAGTGGGCTGTTTGAGACAAAGGATCAGTGAGAACTCTGGTGAATTAGAGAGCAAATATGCTACTCAATTCAGTTGCCCTGTGGGAATATGGATCCAGTATTGCCATATCCCTTGAATTTTCAAGAGAGCCTCAAAACTTGTATTTTTACATGAAATACTCCAATTTAAAAATATTGGCAACTATTCTCTTGTTGTTGTCAACACTGTGCATGCTAAATTCCAGCTTTAACTTATGCAACAAATATTTATTGAGCTCTTACTATTATATTACAGACCTTATTCTAATCATCAAGGATAAACAAAACAGATAACAATAAACTAAACAGACAATGTATCTGCCCTCATGGAGCTTACAGTCCTAGAATAACAGAGTAGATAACACAATTTACAGTTATGCTTCTCATGTCCTTTTCCACAAAAGTTGACAAAAACAGAATTTCAACGGAACACATATAGAAGTGTAACTATATTTCCACGTCATTTTTTCTTCCTCTTCTCTAGTAAATAGATGTTCCCATTGTATTTCAGCAGGTTATGAACCCAACTAGTACCCATGAGGGTGTGGGTTTGATCCCTGGCCTCGCTCAGTGGGTTAAGGATCTGGTGTTGCCACGAGCTGCAGTATAGGTCACAGATGCAGCTCAGATCTGGCATTGCTGTAGCTGTGGTGTAGGCCAGCAGCTGCAGCTCTGATTCGACCCATAGCTTGGGAATTTCCATATGCTATGGGTGCAGTCCTAAAAAGCAAAATAAATAAATAAATAAATAAAACAATGTGTCAATATTAATGTTATACTATTGTGTGACAGAAATGATTATTATATATTTTTTAAGTTTCCATTGCTTTTTAGGGAGTGTGAATATTGATAAATTTAGAGACCTTTATTTGTTGAGCTCCTGTGGGTATGTATGTGAAATATTGTGAGCTAATATTTTGAAATCTTCCGTCTCCACTGCTTCTATTCCTTGTATCCATTATACTTTTTCACTAATTGGGAAATGGAAATAGATTTCAACATAGCCCACCCTTGCTTGCAGGGTGAATCTGTCTTAAAACAAAAATATCAATTGAGTTGTTGATTGGATTTTTGAAACATGGCAGACATAATAATTTAAAAGCCAAGTATTTTGATTTATATGACCCAAGTATAGCTGATAAAGAGAAATATTCCTGGAATTCTAAAATTTATATATGGAGTCAAAGCTGAGAACATTAGGTTTATATCATCATATATTCAGTGGGGTTTTAGTTACACCTTTTGTTTTTCGGAGTATGTGCTGTACTAAAAACTAAAAGTCTCCTAGGGGGCTACCTTGGCAGTAGATCTGCAAAGGTGGTGGGCAGTGTTTAGGAAGATGGATCTCAGGGCAGCCTGCATAGATCATTCATATCTCAACATGGTGCCTGGAAAGCAACTGTGTGCTCCGGAGCCCCAAGAAAATATCAAGACAGTGGTGATGGAACCAGCTTTGAAGACAGAGGGAGTAGGAAGAAGTGATAAATTCAAGTCATGCACTGACCACAATTAAAACTATAAGTGACTTAGTTACATTGAATTGGCTGGTTTAAGTTTTCTGCCATTTGCGAAAATGAGATTCATGAGCTAATTCGAATGACAGTAAAATAGAAGCTCTAGAGTTTCACATCTGACTTTTGGGACAGTGCAATTTCTATCTGCTGCATGAGTTTTGAAGAGCTGAGGCAAATTAAAAAGTGCTGTTTAAGAAAGGAGCATGATTTAAAGGTTGGAGGAAAATTTTGCATCAAAGAAGATCGAAGTCAACAGTAAGGACAGTAAGGACAGTGAGAGGATAGACTGAAAGTGAAAAGATAGGAGGGGATGGAAGAATCACTGATCCCTTCCCTTCCCAGCACACACACACGCATGCACACACTTTGATGGTACAACTAGAGAAGCTTAGAAGGACTTTTGTCAATAAATTCTATGCAACATGCAATGTGATCCTTCCTGAGTTCCCACAAATTTCAGTAAAATTCAAAACAAAAAAGCAAACAAATAACAATAACATGCCCAATATGATTGGAATTTTTGTGAAATCCAGTGAAGGAGCCAAGTTTTGTGTCAATGTTTGTGGGAGGCCAAATTATAGTCACACTACGCAAATTTAGTGTGTAGCCAATAAGCGACCTTGAAAAGCTAGTTATGTATGAGAGAGTTCAATATAGGAATCAAGTCTCTGGACAACAGACTTGTGGTTGCCAAAGGGAAGAGGGAGTGGGATGGATGGGGAGTTTGGAGTTAGTAGATGGAAACTATTTCATTTAGAATGGATGAACAGTAAAATCCTACTGTGTAGCACAGGGAACTATATACAATCTCCTAGGTTAGACCATGATGGAAATATATAGGAATTATGTATCAAATGTATTCATGACTCTCTGATCTTCAGTTATTTAATCTATAAAATGAAGATGAAGATGTCTACCTTGTAAAATTGCCCAAAGGATTAGAGATGATGTATTTAAAATATCTAACTTAGTGGCTGGCATAGCAACCCCATAAGAAATTATGGCAGTTACAATATTATTCTTCTTGATATCATTATGATTATTACTATGCCTCATCGCATTTAGTTTTAAAAATCAATATTCATTGTTCAAAATTAGACATTATTCTGCCATTTAAAAACTCTACCTTTAGTCCATGTATTATACAGGAACTTGTTTCAAACTATATTAGTCAATGTCTTAATTAACATAAATGTTTAATGAGAGGTAAGAATTCATCAAAGGAAAAAATGGCTTTATCATCTAACAATTGTAAAGATATCTAAAATATATATTTTTTTACTTAAAAAAATCTTTGGAGCTCCTGCTGTGGCACAGTGCGTTAAAGGTCCAGCACTGCAGCAGCTGTGGTGTAGGTCACGGCTGTGGCTTGGGTTCGATCCCTGGCCTGGGAAATTCCATATGCTGCAGATGCAGCTGAGAAAGAAAAAAAAAACTTTATGTGAAGAAATAAGTTCAGGCACATTTATTTGGCTACAGCCACACAGACCTCTTCCCAGTTCTTCAAATATATCTTGACTTTTATGCTTTAATCTCATTGAAGACTTCTACTAGCCTGCAGAGCAGAAGGAAGGACTCCTTCCTTTGCATGTCCATGACATTTTGTTTATACTTTTATAATGGCACTTATCATCTAATGCCTGATATTATAAGCCATTTTTTGTCTCTTCTCTCAAAGAAGATTATGTCTACTTATTCATCTTTATACACTTTGCTAGTGTCTTATACCTAGTAGATCTACTCAATATATATTTTCATTTAAAAAATTTTATTCTTTCTCATTTATATACTCAAAGAAACTATGTAAATATATTTTCTTAAATAAACTGATGTCAATATATTAAAATAACTTTTGCTTTATCCTAAGTTTGGGGATATTAGTTTGAAGATCTGTTATTAGCTCCATACGATTAGGGAAATGCTCTAAATCACAATGAGATACTATTAAACATTTACTAAAATGGCTAGCATTAAAAAGTCATAGTTATCAGTGTTCTGATTTCTCCACCATGCTGGTGGAAATGTAAAATAGTGCAGTCATTGTGGAAAACAGTCTGATAGTTTCTCATGCCATTAAATACGGAGTTACCACGTGACTCATCAGTTTCACTCTTATGTATATATCTAAAAGAAAAGAAAACATGAGTCCATTCCAAAACTTGTACACAATATTTATGGCAACATTATTCATAATAACCAAAAGATAGAAACAACTCAAGTGTCTATCAACTGATGAGTGAATAAAAAAAACTGTGCTATATCTGTATAATGGAAGGTTATTCAGCCATAAAAATGAATGAAGTACATTCTCTGATGTGAGTGAAACTTGAAAACATTATGCTAAGTGAAAGAAGCCAGACACAAAAGATCACATTTTGTATGATTCCACTCATATGGAATGTCTAGAACAGGGAACTCTATAGGGGAAGAAAGTAGATTAGAGGTTGCCAAGTGCTGGGTAGTGGGAGGAGTGATGTCAACGGGGGTGATAAATAGTATAGAATTTCCTTAGGGGGTGATGAAAATGTTCCAAAATTGGGTTGATTGTTGCACAACTGTCTGAATATACGGAAAACCAATAGAACGGTATACTTTCAATTAATGAATTCTGTGGTATATGAACTATGTCCCAATAAAGCTGTTAAAGCAAACTCTGCTTTATCCTAAACCCTGAGAACATTAGTTTGAAAGCCTCCTATTATTCCCAGACAACTGCTTTTTGTAATGAAACAGCATAGTAAGCTAATACATATATAACATTTAAACACACAAGACTTAGTCACTTCAATGGATTTATTATTCAACTTTACTTATTCACTTGCTGGTCCCTGAATTTTCCTTTCTTACATTTTTTTTTAACTTTACTATATGGGTTACTTGTCATCTCAGAAATCAGTGTCATTAAAACTTCTATTGGGAGGACACGGGATTAAGATGGTGGAATAGAAGGACTGGAGCTCAACTTCTCTCCTAAAAACAACAAAATTCACAACTAAAGACTGAGCAATCTCCACCCAAATGGACCGGAAACCTTAAAAAAGATACCCTACTCCAGAAGAAAAAGAGGAGGCCACATCAAGAGGTAGGAGGGGCGATTTCGCGATATAAACAACCCCATACCTCCTGGGTGGGAAGCTCCACAGACTGGAAACCAGCTGGTTCACAGAGACTCACCTACAGGAGTAAGAGTTATGAGCCCCACATCAAACCCTCAAATTTAGGCATCTGGCACTGGGAGAAAGAGCCCCTGGAGCATCTGGCATTGAAGGTCAGTGGGGCTTGTGCGCAAGAGCTCCACGGGACTGGGGGAAACGGAGACCCCATTCTTAAAAGGTGCACACAGACTTTCACGTGCACTGAGTCCCAGGGCAAAGCAAAGTCTCCAAGGGAATCTGGGTCAAACCTCACCGCAGTTCTTGGAGGACATCCTGGGAAAACAGGGGTGAATGTGGCTTGTTGTGAGGGAAGGACATTGAAAGCAAAGCTCTCGGGAATATTCAGCAGCAGTGCCTTTCTCTGGAGGTGGCCATTTTGGGAAAATCTGGCCCCACCTGTCAGCCAGCCACTGAGAAGCCCCAGGGCAAACAACAATCCAGGTGGGATCACAGCCCCACCCCTCAGTAAACAGGCTACCTAAAGACCCCTCAGGCACACAGCTGCCTCTAATCCCATCCAGAGACTAAGCCCCACCCACAAGAGGGATTAGAATCGGCTCCTCCTACCAGGGGGCAGGCATCAGCCCCTCCCATCAGGAAGCCTACACCAAGCCCCCATAGTGACTTCAGCCGCAGGGGGGCAGACATCAGAAGTAAGAGAGGCTACAACTCTAGTATCGGTAAGAAGGTCACCACACCAAAAACCTATACAAATGAAAAGACAGAGAACTATAACTCAGATGAGGGAGAAAGAAAAAAACCCAGAAAAACAGCTAAGCCATGAGGAGATTCTCAGCCTCCAGGAAAAAGATTTTAGACTGTTGATGCTGAAGAAGATGCAAGACATTGGAAATAAACTGGAGGCAAAGATGGATAACTTACGGGAAACACTGACCAAAGAGATACAAGATATAAAACTGAAACAAGAAGAGATGCAAAATACAATAACTGAAATAAAAAATTCACTAGAAGCAGCCCACAGCAGAATACAGGAGGCAGAAGAATGAATAAGTGAGGTGGAGGACAGATTAGTGGAAATTACGGATGCAGAACAGAAAAGAGAAAAAAGATTGAAAACAAATGAAGAGAGTCTCAGAGAACTCTGGGGCAATGTGAAACGCACCAACATCCGTATTATAGGGGTGCCAGAAGGAGAAGAGAGAGAGAAGGAGACAGAAAAAATATTCCAAGAGATAATAGCCGAAAACTTCCCTAACATGGGGAAGGAATCACTCACTCAAATCCAGGAAGCACAACGAGTACCATACAAAATAAACCCAAGGAGGAACACCCCGAGACACATGTTAATCAAACTGACCAAAATTAAAGACAAAGAGAAAATCTTGAAAGCAGCTAGGGAAAAGAAACAAGTAACATACAAGGGAACCCCAGTAAGGTTATGGGCAGATTTTTCAGCAGAAACTCTGCAGGCCAGAAGGGAGTGGCACCATATGCTTAACGTGATGAAAGAAAAAAACCTCCAACCAAGATTATTCTACCCAGCAAGGCTCTCCTTCAGATTTGAAGGAGAAATAAAAACCTTCTCAGATAAGCAAAAGCTGAGAGAATTCAGCAGCACTAAACCAGCCTTACAACAAATACTAAAGGAACTTCTCTAGGCAGAAAAGAAGGAAAGAAAAAAGAGCAACAAAAGCAAATCCAAAGCAATGAATAAAATGGCAAAAAGAACATACATACCAATAATTACCTCAAATGTGAATGGACTAAACACCCCAACCAAAAGACATAGACTGGCTGAATGTATACAAAAACAAGACCCATATATATGCTGTCTTCAAGAGACCCACTTCACTTCTAGGGACACATACAAATTGAAAGTGAGAGGATGGAAGAAAATATTTCATGCAAACGGGGATCAAAAGAAAGCTGGAGTAGCAATACTCATATCAGACAAAACAGACTTTAAAATGAAGAATACTTTAAGGGACAAAGAAGGACATTACATAATGATCAAAGGATCAATCCAAGAAGATGTTATAACAATTTTAAACCTCTATGCACCCAACACAGGTTCACCACAATATATAAGGCAACTGCTAACAACCTTAAAAGGAGAAATCGACAATAGCACAATCATAGTGGGGGACTTTAACACCCCACTTACAGCAATGGACAGATCAACCAGACAGAAAATCAATAAGGAAACCCTGGCCCTGAATGAAGCATTAAACCAGATGGACTTAAGAGATATTTATAGGACATCTCATCCAAAAGCAACAGAATACACATTCTTCTCAAGTGCACATGGAACATTCTCCAAGATTGACCATATCCTGGGCTACAAATCCAACCTCAGTAACTTTAAGAAAATTGAAATCATATCAAGCATCTTTTCCGACCACAATGCTATACGACTGGAAATCAACAACAAGAAAAAAACTGCAAAAAACACAAACACGTGGAGACTCAACAACATGCTACTAAACAACCAATGGATCACTGAAGAAATCAAAGAGGAAATTAAAAAATACCTAGCAGCAAATGACAACGAAGATACGACACTGCAAAACCTATGGGATGCAGCAAAAGCCGTTCTAAGACGAAAGTTTATAGCCATTCAAGCCCACCTCAGGAAACAAGAAAAAGCCCAAATAAACAAGCTAACTTTACATCTAAAGCAGCTTGAGAGAGAAGAACAGTCAAGACCTAAAGTTAGTAGAAGGAAAGAAATCATAAAGATCAGAGAAGAAATCAGTGAAATAGAAACCAAGAAAACCATAGAAAAGATCAATGAAACGAAAAGCTGGTTCTTTGAGAAGATCAACAAATTTGATAAACCCCTAGCCAGACTTATCAAGCAAAAAAGAGAGAGGACTCAAATCAATAAAATTAGCAATGAAAAAGGAGAAGTAACAACGGACACCTCAGAAATACAAAGGATCATAAGAGACTACTATATGCAACTATATGCCAATAAAATGGAAAACCTAGACGAAATGGACAAATTCTTAGAAAAGTACAATCTTCCAAGACTAAACCAAGATGAAAGAGAAAAGATGAACGGACCCATCACAAGAACTGAAACTGAAACTGTGATTTAAAAACTTCCAAAACACAAAAGTCCAGGACCAGATGGCTTCACAGGCAAATTCTATCAAACATTTAGAGAAGAGCTAACACCTCTCCTTCTGAAACTATTCCAAAACATGGCAGAGGAAGGGATACTCCCAAACTCATTCTATGAGGCCATCATCACCCTGGTACCAAAACCAGACAAAGATACCACACAAAAAAAGAAAACTACAGGCCAATTTCACTGATGAACATCGATGCAAAAATCCTCAACAAAATACTAGCAAACCGCATCCAACAATACATTAAAAGGATTGGACATCATGATCAAGTGGGATTTATCCCAGGGATGCAAGGGTTCTTCAATATCCGCAAATCCATCAGTGGGATACACCACATTAATGAACTGAAAAACAAAAACCATATGGTCCCCTCAATAGACACTGAAAATGCCTTTGACAAAATCCAACACCCATTTCTGATAAAAACCCTTCAGAAAGTGGGCATAACGGGAACCTACCTCAACATGATAAAGTCCATATATGACAAACCCACAGCTAACATCATTCTCAATGGGGAAAAGCTGAAAGAATTCCCACTGAGATCAGGAACAAGACACAGATGTCCACTCTCGCCACTACTCTTCAACATAGTTCTGGAAGTCCTAGTCACAGCAATCAGAGAAGTAAAAGAAATAAAAGGAATCCAAATTGGAAAGGAAGAAGTAAAACTATCACTATTTGCAGATGACATGATACTATACCTAGAGAATCCTAAAGACTCTACCAGAAAACTGTTAGAGCTCATCCATGAATTTGGCAAAGTCACAGGATACAAAACCAATACACAGAAATGGACAGCGTTTCTATTCACTAACAATGAAAGAGCAGAAAGAGAAATTAGGGAAGCAATCCCGTTTACCATCACATCCAATGGAATAAAATACCTAGGAGTAAACCTACCTAAAGAAACAAAAGACCTGTACTCTGAAAACTACAAGCCACTGATGAAAGAAATCAAAGGTGACACAAAGAGATGGAAAGATATACCATGCTCGTGGACTGGAAGAGTTAATATTATCAAAACGACTATACTACCCAAGGCAATCTACAGATTCAATGCGATAGACCCATCAAATTACCAAGGACATTTTTTACAGAACTCAAACAAAATATTTTAAAGTTTGTTTGGAAGCACAAAAGACCCATACTAGCCAAAGACATCCTGAAAAAGAAAAATGGAGCTGGAGGAATCAGGCTCCCGTTCTTCAGACTATACTACAAAGCAACAGTCATCAAAACCATATGGTTCTGGCATGAAGACAGAAATATAGATCAGTGGAACAGGATAGAAAGCCCAGAATTAAACCCATGCACCTACAGCCAACTCATCTATGACAAAGGAGGCAAGAATATGCAATGGAGAAAGGACAGCTTGTTCAATAAGTGGTGCTGGGAAAACTGGACAGCCACATGGAAAAGAATGAAATGAGAACACTCCCTAACACCATACACAAAAATAAACTCCAAAGGGATTAAAGACCTAGATATAAGACCAGACACTATCAAACTCCTAGAGGAAAACATAGGCCAAACACTCTCTGACATAAACGACAGCAGCATCTTCTCAGATCCACCTATCAGAGTATTGACAATAAAAAGAAAAATAAACAAATGGGACCTACTCAAACTTCAAAGTTTCTGCACAGTAAAGGAAACCCTAAACAACACAAAAAGACAACCCACAGAATGGGAGAAAATCTTTGCAAGTGAATCAATGGACAAGGGATTAATCTCCAAAATTTATGAACACTCTCTGCAGTTCCATACCAAAAAAACAAACAACCCCATCCAAAAATGGGCAGAAGATCTAAACAGACAGTTCTCCAAAAAAGACATACAGATGGCCAAGAAACACATGAAAAGATGTTCAGCGTCACTCATTATTAGAGAAATGCAAATCAAAACCACAATGAGGTACCACCTTCCACCAGCCAGAATGGCCATCATCCAAAAGTCTACAAACAAGAAGTGCTGGAGAGGGTGTGGAGGAAAAGGAACCCTAGTACACTGTTGGTGGGATTGTAAATTGGTGCAACCACTGTGGAAACCAGTGTGGAGATGCCTCAGAAAACTACACATAGAACTACCATTTGATCCAGCAATCCCACTCCTGGGCATCTATCCAGAGAAAACCACGACTCGCAAAGACACATGTACTCCGATGTTCATTGCAGCCCTATTTACAATAGCCAAGACATGGAAACAACCTAAATGTCCATCAACAGAGGAGGGGATCCAGAAGAGGTGGTACATATACACAATGGAATATTACTCAGCCATCAAAAAGAACGAAATGCCAGCATTTTTAGCAACATGGATGGACCTAGAAACTATCATGCTAAGTGAAGTCAGCCATACAATGAGACACCAACATCAAATGCTTTCACTGACATGTGGAATCTGAAAAAAGGACAGACGGAACTTCTTTGCAGAACAGATGCTGACTCACAGACATTGAAAAACTTATGGTCTCCGGAGGAGACAGTTTGGGGGGTGGGGGGATGTGCTTGGGCTGTGGGATGGAAATCCTGTGAAATCAGATTGTTATGATCATTATACAACTACAGATGTGATAAATTCATTTGAGTAATAAAAAAAGAAAAAAAAATAAAACTTCTATTGGTGAAAAAAAAAGACAAAAAAAAACTTCTACTGGTCAGTAACAGTAAATAGCACTTTCTTAATAAAGGTGAGAAACAGAAACCAGGACTGCTGCTTCTAGGTGTGAAGGCTGTGAGGCTCTGCTGCACTCTTCCAGAGGGTGTCATTTATGTAGACCATATTGTCAATGGTGCCTCCTGGAACTGGGCCTTGTTGTAGCCTTGATGAAAATTTTTTTTTTTTGGTTTCACTGACATTCTCCAATTATCTAGGGTCAAGTCTGACTTGTCACTTCTCCTCATATCCACTCCACAACACATATAGTGGTCTATCATTTCTACTGGTAAGTCTCTCAAATTCATTCTCATTCGATTCTCACTGCTACTGCAATAATTTCATTATTCATTTTCCTTTCCTCAGTTGTTGTAATAGCCTCCTGTCTGATCTTTCTATCTGTTTTCTTTATGCTTTATCTTTCATCCCACAAGCAGAAGTTTCTTCTAAAAATATAATTATACCCATCCCTGTGGTCTATCGAATGACTGGCCAACAGGGACCTGCTGTATAGCACAGGGAATGCTACCTAAATTTTGGGGATAATCTATATGGGAAATGAACCTGAAAAAGAATGGACATGTGTATATGTATAACTGAGTCACTTTGTGTATAGCACAAATTATTACAACATTGTAAATCAACTATACTTCAATTAAATTTTTAAAAAAGATGATACAATTATACTTCTCCCTGTACCAAAATCTCTCAGTGCTGAAAGTTACCTATAAAGTCCACAATTCCTAGCCTGTCATTCAAAGTCCCTCACGATCTCACAGTAACCTACTTTTTTTTTTTTTTAATTTAGGGCCGTACCCATGGCATATGGAGGTTCCCAGGCTAGGGGTCAAATTGGAGCTTCAGCTGCCTGCCTATGCCACAGCCACAGCAATGCCAGATCTGAGCCACATCTGTATGTGACCTACACCACAGCTCATGGCAATGCCGGATCCTTAATTCACTGAACGGGGCCAGGGGTTGAACCCAAAACCTCGTCGATACTAGTCAGGCTTGTTACTGCTAAGCTGTAATGAAACGCCACTGTAACCTACTTTCAAAATCTCATTTTTTTTGTCACTGCTGTGGCACAGGTTTGATCCCTGGCCCAGGAACTTCCACAGGCTAGGGGCTTGGCCAAAAAAAAAAAAAAAAAAAAAAAAGAAAAGAAAAGGTAGAACCTGATTTTTAACCTATTATTCCTCATGTTCCATGCTACAACCACATAGGTCTATTCTTTTTTCTTCAAATCCATCATGCACTTTGCTGCCTCCATATCTCAGATCATGTCGTCTCTCTTGTTTACAATGCTCTTTCCATTCATTTCCATCTGTTTAAATTCAACTCTTTCCTTAAGACCTAGCCTAAATGCTACCATCTGCTAGATAGATGCCTTCTCCTATCTTTCTTGGGAGAATGAACAGATCTTTATTCTGTGGGTTCATATTACCTTAATTATGCTTTTCTTATCCTACACATCTGATAGCTTATTATATAAAACATATGTGTGTGCCCATTCTTTCCATCATGATCTCAACTCTCTTATTCATCTTGAACATTACAGGTACTTTAAAATTTTCAATGAGAAGTTCCCGTCATGGCTCAGTGGGTTACGATCTCAGCTAATATTCATGAAAATGCCGGTTTGATCCCTGCCCTTGCCCAGTGGGTTAAAGATCTGGCATTGCCGTGAGCTGTGGTGTAGGTGGGCAGATGCAGCTCAGATCCCACGTTGCTGTGGCTGTGGTGTAGGCCGGCAGCTGTAGCTCCAATTTGACCTCTAGCCTGGGAACTTCCATGTGCTGCAGGTGCAGCCGTAAAAAGTAAAATCAAGTAAATAAATAAAAATAAAGTGTTCAGTGAATGGAAGGGAAAGGAAATGTGCCACATGGGGTTTAGAAAAGATAAAATGAGAGGCAAATGAAAAGAAAAAGATACATAAAACACAATAAACTAAAAAATATCGGAGGTGAAGGCCTATTGTAAGTTGGATCTTTTAAACAAGAACACAGAAAAGCTGTGAGTTTGTATCATAGGAAGTATATAGTTGAGACTGTTGATTCACATTAAATCTTTTTGTAGAGGCTGTTTGACCGTTTCTTAGAATAAAAAGGCTCACAATGGAAAATATAATAGAGGATTAAATGGATGTGTGAGATTGAGGATAAACGAGAAAGAATAACTTTGATAGCATGTATAAGCTAAAGCCTTTCCTTTTTGGCCTTTTAATTATAGCAAATCCAAAGTTAGGATCATTTTATATCTGTGTTTGCATATTTTCTCACAACTGTAATTTGTATGATTGTAGTCACAAACATTATCCATAACTCAATTGCCATGATGCTATTTCTTATTCTAAGTCTCGGTCTAATAGAGCCAAGCAGTTTGGAAAAGAAAAACAAACTTATAATTTTAGTTTCAAAGATTGATGCTCTCTTTCGGGAATCTTTAATATTTATTAGATTATGTGCAGAATTTTTGTCAACATTACATTTTGGCAAGTCAAACCATGCTTCATCTATGAAATTTTTTTTTGATCAGTCATTTCATTAAAATAAAAGTGTACTTCTGGGATAATAAAGACATCAATTACTATTTCAGTTCAGTAACAAATACTTTCTACACATAAGTATATGTAATTTAAACATTTCAGAGTTCTATTAGAAGTAACACATGGCATGTAGTACATTTTCTCTCTCTCAACTTCATCATTATTTAACATCTATGGCAAAAGTCAAAACAACTTTTAATAGGCCTAAATGCCTAGAAACAGCCATAAATACATGGGGTAAAGCATCCATTTATGTGCGGGAAATGCACGGGGGAAGGGTTTCCACCTGAGAAAATCTGACAGATTGTAAATCCTAACCTCATGTCACTATTAGATAAGGGCATCTGTGCTTAGGATGCATGCTCTAGTATAACTTTTTGTAAGAGGAAAAACATACAAATCATTCATTTCCAGTGATTTAAAAACAACATTTCTGAGCCAATTTGGAACATACAAAACTTTCAAAATAGAATGAAAATAAATGTCTTATTTCATCTTTCATCTTTCCATTAAATGTTCTCAGAATACATGAACAAAAGTCATTTCAACTGAATATTCATTAACTTTATTTAAGAATTGCTCTGCTCCAGTTATTCTGATAGGTACTGCAGGGGACTCAAAGATGAGAAAAAAACACGTAAGTTGTGTTTTCTGGGTACTTTCAATCTAACAGGTGGGATAGGGGAAGTTAGAACCAACTATAATTTAAGACTGAAATAAAAAAATAACCTGACAAAAGTCCTAAAGCAGAATTGGGTTCGCATTAGACATTTATTTTTTTTGTCTTTTGTCCTTATAGGGCCACACCAGTGGCATATGGAGGTTCCCAGGCTAGGGGTCTAATCAGAGCTGTTGCTGTCGGCCTACACCAGAGCCACAGCAACATCAGGTCCGAGTCGCATCTGCGACCTACACCACAGCTCATGGCAATGCTGGATCCTTAACCCACTGATCGAGGCCAGGGATTGAACCCGAAACCTCATGGTTCCTAGTTGGATTCGCTTCCGCTGAGCCAGGACAGGAACTCCATTTTTGTTTGTTTGTTTTTGTTTTTTTGTTTTTGGCATTAGACAAAATTTTTTATCCAGTATCACTTTTTGGGGGCTACTGCCCCTCTACCAATCTATGCTTCTCATGGTTCTGTTACTTATTGCATCATCTTACCCCTACCTCAGTCCTCTTCCCTAAGGTGATCATGTGACACAGCTGATAAATTTGACTAACATTTCCTGTGCCACAGTGATTGGTCTATGTATGGGAACATAACCAAAATAGGGTGTCCTAAATATTTTCCCTTCATCTCTCCAGATCTATTATCTACACTTTTCTATTCTACTCTGAGCTTTGGGAGGCTGAACTTTATGAAATACATTAATGGATTTCTTTGCCCTCTGTCTTCTTGTTGGGTTCAGCCAATAAGGAGACTCCAGGGATTGAAATAATAGAGGAAAATGAGGCCAGGGTATTTATTCCTGTAGTTCCTTCTTTGCAAGGTTGCTGTGGATTGGCTATATCCCTCTAGTGAAGTCACAGCACCTGCCATGTGGCCTTTCTATGCAGCTACCCTATTCTCTCTGGGCTAAGGTAACTGTTCCCACACCTTATTTATTCTGGTTCATAGAGGCTAACAGCTCTCTTCTGCTGTAATTCCCGCAGAATTCTTGGCAGGTTTCTCCAAACTCTGACAACAAATTACTCAGGTTGAGTGTGCCCTCAATTCCTGCTGAGACTCTGATTGACAGGAGCAATCAGAGTCTTCCTTTATATATGGAGGTTGGGAGAGAGAGAGAAGGAGATGGAGGGAGGGAAAGAGAGAGAGAGAGGGAGAGAGAGAGAGAGGGAGAGATCATGATATTGAGTCTCAGGATCCAGTAATGGTTGAGCCATCACAACCCCTTGGCTATCCCACTTATATGAACCAATACATTTCCTTTTTAATTGAGCTAGTTTGAGTTGGAATTCTGTCACTTGCAACTAAAAGAGTCCTGAATAACACAGAACTTAAAAGTAAGAAGAGGTATTGCCCAGTTTGGGAGATCAGCAAAGCTTGTAGGAAGAAGATGGCAGCTGAGAGGGATTCTAAAGGAAATGTATGAATTTCACAGCAAAGATAGGAAAAACAGATGCTTTTCAGTGACAGAAAATAATTCGAATGAAGACATGAAGGCATAACAATGTTTAGGGAATAGTCAGTTGATCAGTTTTGCTGGACCACATAGTAGTGGAGAAGTAGTGTCAGATATAGCTGGAAAGTTTAGATTAGGGTTTTACTTGACTGAAACATTTGGGATGAAGTGGAGGCACAGATTTCTTGGATGTAACAGTTGTAGTTCTCTCCAAGAGACAGCATGATTGAAATGTCATCTTTAGGTGGATTATAGTGATTTATTATTTTTACTAGCTACCTATTGCTGAATAAGAAATCACCCTAGAAATTCATATCTTAAAACAATAAACATTTATTATATTACAGTTTCTGTGGGTCAGGAATTCAGGAGTAGCTTAGCTGAGAATTTCTGTTTTGAGGTCTCTCATGAGGTTGCAGTCATGATGGCAACTGAGGCTGCAGGCATCTGAAGGCTTACCCGGGAGTGGAAGATCCACTTCCAGGGAGCATCACTCACTCACATGACTACTGCAAGAGGTCTTGGTTCCTTGCTGGCTGTGGACAGAAGTTAATTGCCACATGGACCTCTCCATAGAGTTGTTTGAATGTGTTCATGAATTAACAACTGACTTTTCTCAGAGCGAGTGATCCTAGACAGAGTAAGGTGGAAAATGCAATGTCTTAAAAGACCTGTCCTCTGAAGTCACACTCCTTTCTACAAAATCATTTCTACAAAATCCTATTTGTATGAGGCCAGCCCATTTCATGTGGGAAAAGACTGTACATGGGCATGACTTTCAGGATATGGGACCCATTGGGGCCAGTTTGGAGGCTGGCTACCACAGTTTCAATTTTTCGTTTTTGATGAAAACTTGTCATTTATATACTGCTGTATGGCAGTAAAGAATTCAACTTAGGCTTTATCATTAATGCAGGTGACTTCATATGTTTTGATAGTCCTATGATATTTCTCACAGATTCCTTATGATATCATGCTTATATTGGCACCATTGTATGAAGGGTTTTAAATGCTAGGCTGAACTGACATTAGTTGTTTTATTTTCTATCATTTTATGATTTATTGTTAATAAGTTATTAATACATCACTTAGAACTCCAAATCTAATATTAAAAATTACAGAAACCGGCATCACGGTGGTGTGTTCCTGAACAGTGAAGAAATAGGCCAAAAAGAAATACAGTTCTCCAAAGGTATTAAAAATATGTGTTTGTTCCAGCCGCTTGGAACGATTTGGCTATGCACTGGGCCGAAAGCAAAGGATAGACATTATCTTGTAAGACCTGTTCTCATTGTATAATTTCTTGATCAATATTTATATTTGAATTGTGATAATATTCAAATGGTGGTGATAAAAACCTCATTCAATTTTGGGGTAAAGGAACATTTTGCAGCCTGTTTCACTCAGGCTAACTGAAGAAAAGGGGGTGCTATTGTAATGATACACTGGAGTTTGCCGGAATTGAAGGATTAAAAAAATGAAACACAATCATCATGGGAGAGAGCCCACAATTCTTTCCTCACATGGGCATGAACTTGCGCTTGCTCTCATGGCAACTGTACTTCTTTTTGCAGGTCTCCTCTACTCTCTCTTTATCAGTTCACTCCCTCTGGTATTTATCTTGATTATGGCCATCTACAAGATAGATAGATACCTTTCTCAGTGGCTGTTCCAGCCCACTTTACATCAAGACATATCTCAATACTTCCTTCAGCGTCATTTATTTAGAATTTCCTGAATTAAGAATCTGATTGGTCCGGGTTATCTTTTTAAAACAGACCTCAAGTCTAGGCATAAATCTTTGCAAGCTATGGAATGGATTCTCTTGGGTCAGCTTTGTTCTTTTTCCTCCAAACAACTGTGATTAGAGACTTGAAGTCATGTGGCATTTAAAACATGATTGCTGCCCTTTGGCATGGATGTAGGACGGGTAGCTTCCACGAGAAGGTACAGTGGCAATGGTAGACACTGGTACCACAGAAATGCGGAGACTATTCCTGCTTTTTAGTAGGCATTTCATATATTTCTCTCTAAACTCCTATTCTGTACCTATGCAGAATATAAAATATGGTTCAAGTGACCTCATCATATTCAAACTTGTCACAAAGTTAGTCCAATATGAAATGATTCTTTCTATCCTTAATAGTTTGAGTCATATATAGACCTAATAAAACACTAGGATCAGAGAAAATAAAACAGCTCTGAATCTTTGGTTATTCGACCATTTCCTGATAAAAAGTAATTTAAAATGCTTTTGCATTGAGATCAAACATGAATGTATTATAGTAAAAACAAGTTGTACTAATAAAACACAAATAATAGAAGAGACTATTGGTACAAACTATAGAATATTTTTAAAATTTTACTATGAATATTCATGTTATAAATTCTGATGTGAGGTTTTGTTAGCAAATTTGGAAGGGGGATAGCTCACCCCTTGAGATTAATTATCTAAGATTTTTTCTTATCAAAAATGAAAAAATCAAATACAATTAAATAGTAAACCATTCCATATTGAAGATTTCCATGTGTTTCCCTGAACTTTTTACTTTGTGCAACCATACAGAAAATTTACTATGTTCAAACTTTTGGGATAATAAAACAGAATAAAACTAATTTATTGAGTGATGAAACACAAATGAATAATGTTTATACTTAATTTTGTCTTTTTTTTTGTCTTTTTGTCATTTTTAGGGCCGCTCCTGCGGCATATGGAGGTTCCCAGGCTAGGGGTCTAATCGGAGCTGTAGCCGCTGGCCTACACCACAGCCACAGCAACGTGGGATCCGAGCCGCGTCTCGACCTACACCACAGCTCCAGGCAATGCCAGATCCTTAACCCACTAAGCAAGGCCAGGGATAGAACACGCAATCTTGAGGTTCCTAGTCGGATTCGTTAACTACTGAGCCACGAGGGGAAGTCCTATACTTAATTTTTTCAATGTGCATGCTTGAATATGTTTTAGACAATTCTAAATAAATGGATGTTAGTTTGATAAAATATAGGGAAACTTAATCAGGCTACTGAATATTCAGTTTACTTATGTTGGTAAGCACTTCTATTTGCTTCTAATGCCAAGTCTCCATTGGTAAAATGAATGCCCATTTCGTGGTCTGTTATGCAGAAAATGTTTAATCCAGCATTTCATTTACTGTGTTAAATCTTCCTTATTGAATGTGCTTATTCATCCATGTAGAATTGGGTATGCTGCTTTCTGTTACTATGACACTACAATTAAACAGCTAAAAGAAACAGCAAAACTTTCTGCAAAAGTTCATGAAATTCCCACAAATTTATTCATAGTTTGTTGTGTTGTTTTGTAAGGACTATGCAGAAATGCAAATGCATTCTGAATATTTCTGTATCAAAGAAATAGACAAGTACAATAGTTAACTGAAAATAATCATTTTGTTATAAAACTAGCACTTAAAACATATTTCTGGTCTAGTGGAAATGATTGCTTTGATGACACTGATTATCTTTTAAAGACGGAAATGAACATCAAAGAACATGAATTTTATAGAACAGAAAATGGATGCAATAATATCTACTCATTTGAATGGAAAAATCTAAGCTGACTTCGTGTGGGTATACTGTAAAACTCAGAATTTGTATGCTCACAAAAGTATTATGTGTAATATCAGGTTGTTATCCAACAGACTGGACTTTCTCCACCTTTAGCTATGCTTTACTGTCCAGAGTATTTGTGCCTGTGAATTTTTATTACCTCTTAACAGGCTTGGAAACGGAAACATTTTAATTCAAAACAAGCTCTAACACTAATTCTGCATTTAAAAAAAATCATCCCTTGTTAGTCTGAAACTTGTAGTAAGGTGTTAATAACCTACTTCCTGAACTGTTATTGCTTTTTAAATAATACATTCATACAGACTCTTTTCTAAAAAGCTCTCTTAAAAAACTCAGGGTATCTATGGTTTATATGACACTCTAGTTTATGTAGCAGAAGATCAGTGTCTGTTTATTTTGATCTTTTACAATATGGTAAGAATGAGGTTCTATGGTAGTGGGTTAAATTTGTGTGTGTGTGTGTGTGTGTGTGTGTGTGTGTGTGTGTGTGGTGGGTGGGTGTGTGGGTGTATGGGTGTGTGTCTGTGTATGTGTTCAAATTATGTGACTGCTGGATCATAAACTGTACTAATAACACTGAAATCTTGGAAGACTATGTAATAGTTCTGGTCCATCTGGCCCATTACCACTCCTAGAAAAATTTTTGCTGTGTCCTGCTGATTATGGGGCAATAACATCACCTATGAAAACATAAGAAATGCCATTCTAGGTCAGACCAATTCTAGCCTAGTGCTTCCTAAAGTATGTCCTGGGGCTTAAAAGTTATTATAAAATCCTCATAGTTCATATTTATATTTATTATAAAATATTTGACGTGTCCTCCAGTGAAGAAACCATTTAATTTTAATCACTCCCTAAGTGTATTTGATCATGAAACCCCTATTAATATTCTGCAGAATTACTATTCCCCCCCACATGCACCCTGCAGAACACTCTTTGGGAAAGAGGTTAACCATGGAATTGAAAGGGATTTCATAGGATAGTATAATAGCTCTTCATCTCTTCAGCATTCAAGAAATATTTATTAAACTCCTATTCAATTACAGACATTTTTCTAGATGCTTGGGATAATTCAGTGAACAAAGTTACCTACCCTCCTATTTCATGATCTTTAAATTTATATAAGCCTTTCTTAAATATGTTGATATGTTCCATTCCCAAGTCATCTTGGAAGGAAAGCATTTATATCTTCTTTGAGAAGAGGTTATCTATGCTATGGTACTGCATGTAAAAATAAATATTAACATAAAAAGTTATTTTTTGATCACATGAATTTAAAACCTGAGGGTCAGAAAAATATTTAAATGATCAGTATGGTATTATACTATTGCAAAGAAGAATTAAAATGTTCACCAGTCTGTAGGATAAAATCCAAATGAGAGAATGCTAAATCACCAGTGTATACATTCGAGATGTTGACAAATATTGCCAAATCGCCATCCAAAAAGCTATATCTGGAGTTTCCGTCGTGGCTCAGTGGTTAATGAATCCGACTAGGAACCATGATGTTGCGGGTTCGATCCCTGGCCTTGCTCAGTGCGTTAATGATCTGGCATTGCCGTGAGCTGTGGTGGGTCGCAGATGGGGCTTGGATCTGGTGTTGCTGTAGCTGTGGCATAGGCTGGCAGCTGTAGCTCTGATTTGACCCCTAGCTTGGGAGCCTCCATATGCTGTGGGTGCAGCCCTTAAAGAAAGAAGGAAGGAAGGAAGGAAAAGAAGGAAGGAAGGAAGGAAGGAAGGAAGGAAGGAAGGCAGGCAGGCAGGCAGGCGGGCAGAAAGTAAGAAAGAAAGAAAGAAAGAAAGAAAGAAAGAAAGAAAGAAAGAAAGAAAGAAAGAAAGAAAGAAAGAAAGAAAGAAAGAAAGAAAGAAAGAAAGAGAGAAAGAAAGAAAGAAAGAAAAAGGATTACTGTCCCCCACACAATCTTTAGTAGGATTCACAAGAAACTGATAACCGTGTTTACCTCTGGGAAGGACAAGGAGGCTGCAAGGGTACAGAGATCTATTTAGCATGTCTTTGTATGACATTTTGTGCCTATTGAATTTTTTTATTAACCATGTGTGTATTACCTGTTCAATTACAAACACAAAACCAGCTGATGAAACAACTTTACTGAACAATCAACTCATTTTATTCCCATTTAAAATATTATGCTTGTGTTGTTTCCTGAGGACTTCCCACATCATATGATTCATTTGTTCACTAAACAAATTAAAAAAATATTGATTTTTGACAGCTAAAATTTCCACATATTTAAGGTATACATGTTTTGATATATGTATACATTGTAAAATGATTACCATAATCAAATTAATTAACATATCCATCACCTCCCATAGTTATCTTTCTTTCATGATGAGAACACTTGAGATCTATAATCAAAGAAAAATTAATGTATACATTATTATTGACTAGAGCCACCATATTGTACATTAGGTCTCCAGAACTTATTCATCTTATAATTGAAAATTTGAACCTTTTGATCAATATTTCCTCTTTTCTGTGCCCCCCCACCCCTGCCCCATCTTCTGGTAACCACCACTCTACTCTCTGTTATTATGAGTTTGATTTAAATTTTCTTTTAGATTCCACTTATAAGTGAGACCATGAGATATTTGCCTTTCTGTGTCTGGCTTATTTCACTTAGCATAATGTTCACCAGATTTATACATGTGATTTTCTTCTTTCTCAAGGCTAAATGACATTTATATCTAAAATACATACATATATATGTACATACATATGTGTGACACTTTCTTTATTCATTCATTCATTGATGAACACTTAAGTTGTTTCCATCGCTTGGTTACTGTGAATAATGCTGCAATGAATATGGAAGTGCATATATCTCTTTGAGATAGTGTTTTTATTTGCTTTGGATATATACCCAGAAGTGGAATATTTTTGAGTGCCTATTACTTGCCAGGCACTGAATTATGTACTGAGAATATGCTGATGAACAATATATAGGCACAGTTCTTGCCTTTGTGAAACTTACCTGTTAGGAGAATGGCAGATGTGAAACAAGTAATTACATAAGGAATTTGATATTTCAAATCATGAAGAGTTCAACAAAGGAGGAGTATAGGGTGAGAGGGGACCTAAACCAGACTGAGAGAGTTGCCAGATTCTATGTTGTTTCAAATGAACCACAAAATGAGAGTTAAAAGAAAGGAGGAAGAAGGATAAAAGTTCACCTCGGGCCCCTGGAAGAGCATGTGTGAAGGCTCTGAAGCAGGAGGGAGCATGAGATATTAGAGGAAGTGAAGGAGAGCCAATATGGCTGGAGGTTAGAGAGAAAAAGATGACAGGTACAAGATGAGACTGGAGAGTTCAGCCTTTTAGAACACGTTTAAAATCTTGGACTGGATTTTAAGAGCAGTGGAAAATCATGAAAATACTGGGTAAAGGAGGACATGATCAGATTTGAACTTTTAAAATTTACTTTACCTGTAGTGTGGAGAATGGACTAGAGAGAAGCAAGCATGAATGAGGTGGCCAGCTGGAATATATTGTAGTGGTCTAGGGAAGACATTATGGAGGCAGTCCAGATTTTAGAGGTGGATATATTTACAATGTATCTTTGAGATAAAATCTGGCAAGAGTTGCTGATGAATAGTTTTAAGGGTGAAAGAGAGTAATACATCAAGGATGATCCTTAAGTTTTTGACTTGAGTTACTGATTAGAAGGTGGTACCATTTCTAAGCTGAGGAGCACTGGACAAAGGTTTGGGAGTGGGGTTGAAATATTCAGGAATTCAATATTGGACATGTTCAGAGAGATGGTGAATTAGGTGTTGGATCTATGGATTTTGAGCTCAAAGGAAAGATATGGGAGAGAGACCATTAAATTATTGGTTTGTAAAAATATGATACATCAGACCCCATAGTTGAATAAATTTCTGAATACAAGGTAAATGTTCAGGGAATTGTGATTTTTCAATTCAGGAAAGCATTAAGTAAAAAATTAGTGTCACAGTGGTTTAACAGGGTGGTAGTCAATTTGTAGGTATCCATCATCTAATTAGATACTGTGACTTATCCAAATAAAATCTTTCAATTCTCAAAAATAAATGTCATAGAATAATAGCAAATAAGCTGCTTTGCTTTATGCTGTTTTACTGATGTTTTCAACTCCTATATTCATATTCGTCTTGCAAAAAATCTACAAAAATACATTAGAAATAAAATATATTTTGAGCATTTTCTCCATGCAAATGCTTTACATTTTCCTGATAAAATAATCTTTTCCATGCCCAGAGAGGGTATGACAATTTTTGAGAAAGTACAGTTAAATAAAGACTGGTAATTTTATCTTTCTTAGGGTTGTGCTCTCTAGCCTCAGGGAAAAAAAGAATTTTAAATTTGGCACAGAACATATTGGAAAATTAGCACTACAGAGCAATTACTTGTTTATTTTGTTTTCCTTCACTAGATGTAAACTTCATGAATACAGAGGATTGTGCCTGTTCTGTTCATTGTTGTAATTCCAGCATCTAAATCAGTGCCTTGCACATAGTAGGTACTCAATGAATATTTAAGGAAAATTGAACGATTTAATGAGTTGTATCTTCACAATGTGATTATATTTGTTAGGAATTTTCTGAATCCATAGAAAGTTAGATATAGTCATATTGAAAAGGATATGCACGCACACGTGCACACACACACACACACACACACACACCTGTATGAAGTAAGACAGAAATACTCTTATTTATCATGTTTTTAACTACCCATCTATGGTTTCTCACCGTTAGAGGAAATTTTGGAAAGCTTCCTGGTTTACCCTGGGAAATCTATTAACTTTCATTTCTTCTGCTGGTTTTAGAGTCTCACAGATCTCACAGATAAGATCTATTTCACTTCTGATACTACTCAAAACTTTCTTTTTGTATCAAGGCAAATGGCAGAGTGATTTACTGAACAATACATTTCACTTTTCAGAGTAATTTCTATTACACAAAATATTTATGAGAGGACCCTATGGCAAGAGAATTGATCAAAACAACAAGAGAATCCATAAAAGATATTTATACAACATGTATAATATTACTATTGATATGGCAAAAACACAAAAAAATGCGGCAAAACAATCCAATAAAATACAGTATTAAAGAATTTTTATGGAACTCAAGATAACTATTGAGTATCATCAAAATATAAGACACATGCTGATGATGGGCAGATATAAAAGTGTAGACTCGGAGTTCCCATCGTGGCTCAGTGGTTAATGAATCCGACTAGGAACCATGAGGTTGCGGGTTCAATGCCTGGCCTTCCTCAGTGGGTTAAGGATCCAGCGTGGCAGTGAGCTGTGCTGCAGGTCGCAGATGCGGCTCGGATCTGGCGTTGCTAGGCTCTGGCGTAGGCCGTCGGCTACAGCTCTGATTCGACCCCTAGCCTGGGAACCTCCGTGTGCTGCAGGTGTGGCCCGACAAAAAGACAAAAAAAAAAAAAAGTGTAGACTCAGTTCTTGTCTCCACAGTACTTACCATCTATTACAACCAAGCTCAGTTCAGCAAACACTACTGAATTCCTACTACACACGAGAGTTATTTTAGATGCAGGGGGTAAAAAGAGAAATAGGGGACAATCCCTGTCATGTAGGGGCTTATAATTTAGGGTTTTGTATACTTGGGTGTATATTTTGGGGCATGTGTGTCCTGTATAGGACCCAACATAAATGCCAATAATTTTCAGTGCAATGTGGGAGGTTATGACCAAGTGGTAGGGAAGGGAAATGTAACCCAATATAGGGAGGAGATGTAAGGAGGTGGTGGTAGAAGCGGCACTGAATCTTGGGGATAAATGTTAGCCAGAGAATTGGGAAGATCATTCCATGCTGAAGGAACAAAGTGTGACTGAAGAACCACAAACAACTCAGAGGTCAGTCCGGTGGTTTAAGGGAAGGCCCACCATCGCATTCTCTCTGAATGATTTTGACACTCTTGTAAAACAACTATACAATGAATTTCTGGAATTAAAGACGTATCCTTTCTCACTCCATGCACCCTCTCCCTCTCTTTTTTCTTTGGTATTGTGAGACAGCAAAGCATTTTAAATAACGGGAATGGGGATGCAGGTGGGAGGAGATCAAACTTCAAAATACCTATGAGAGTTGCATTAGCTGCTTGGCACAGGCAATCTAAGCCCCCTCATCAAATACAATCACTTTAACATAAAGTCCATTGTGGAGTCCCCATTGTGGCGCAGTGGAAACGAATCCGACTAGTAATCATGAGGTTGTCGGTTGGATCCCTGGTTTCGCTCAGGGAGTTAAGGATCTGGTGTTGCCATGAGCTGTGGTATAGGTCGTAGCTGCCTCTGGGAACCTGCACTGCTGTGGCTGTGGCTTAGGCCAGCAGCTGTAGCTTCTATTCAATCCCTAGTTTGGGAACCTCCATATGCTGCAGGTGCGGCCCTAAAAAAAAAAAAAAAAAGGCGAATATATATCTATACATATATATATGTCCACTTTACCTTGATCATTTAGGCAGTACCTTACTGGGGGAATCTTGTAGGAACTCCTGTATATATATATATATATATGTAAAACCATATTCAGAATCAATCAATGCCTAGCAAGCAACCACTATGCTTTCATATCTTTTTTCCCTTCTGTAAAGCAAGATTAATTTTGCAAATATATATTGCCAGGGTGGCTGTTTAGACTAACTAAAACAAATACAGACGCAGTGAGAGTTCCAGTCTGCCGAAACTAGGGTGAAAATTTTTTTGTGGCTTTTCATTAGGGCGACCTAAAGACAAAAAGATAACAGATAGAGTTTGAAGGTATTGGTGTGAAAAATTATGCCTGGGGGGCCAAAACGAAAGTAGAGCCAAGATGGAAGCAACAGTTTCCAGGTTGGAATTAAAATTTCCTTTGTTCACAGAGCAATCCCCTTTCAATTTCACTATGCCCTCCCTGTCTCCTAACAATTCCTGCTTCATCAGTGTCACGGGGTTCCCAGGTTTTCCCACATTCATCCTAGCCATCAGAGTAAAAATCTCTTTTGTATCTCAAAACTCCAGGCTAAAGGCGCGACTGCACTTAGCCCGAAAAATGAATACAGCTTTTAACACTCGTGTAAAACATTTCAAGTATAACGCTGTAGCTTTCTACCTGGATCAGCCACTCGAGAACTACAATACCCAGAATGCACTGTTTCCCCTTCCGCCTTCTGCCTCTGCAAAGCCTAACTTGATCTCATTTCCACCTAGCAATAGTCACATGACACATTTCCTGTCAAGATGGCGGAAAATCTCCCCTCGGAGTTTGATGTGATCGTAATAGGGACGGGTATGTGTGGCTATGGTACTCCCTGGACAAACTGTAGGAAGTCTTTCCCGTTCCTACCTTCTCTGTCAGTGGCAAGGGTCGGCGAGAAATGTTGGGGGTCGAGCGTGAGAGGGAGGACGGAAAGGAAGTGAGGTAGTCTGGAGTCAGCGCGGGACTTGGCAGCTCCAGGGAGGGGCTTGGACTGGCTATGCTTAGCGCCATTTGAGTAGGGGTCGATCTGGTCGATGCCGATTGCTGAGGTTGGTTGCTGCGGGTGATTCCTGTAATTTCCTTAGAGGGAGGTGGGTGTACAGTGTCATGAGAATGGAGGGTTGGGATTTTATCAATGGAGACACCTTTGGCATGACATTATGATTTCCTTCTTGTGGATTTCAAGGTGATCCTCCCCATCATTTTGTCTCGCCATTCGTAGGAATTTTTCATATATTTATACAATTTTAGGGTGCAGTGCAGCCCGGATACAGCGTGTTAGTTGTTGCCCATGTACGTTTTAATTTACTAAAGCGAGGAAATGGATTCTTTTCTATTGTCTTGAGAATCCTAGGGGGTTGTAATTTGTTGAGGTAGCCAATATTCCTGCTTTATGGTGCTGAAAGAAAGCATTTTGTTTTCTACCACTCACTTATCTACCCACAGCTAAATTAGCTGAGAACAAGCGTCTCCAGTTCAGGTGTGTGATCTTATCTTCCCCCTTTTCTTCCCCATCGTTTATTCTCCATGTTTTGGGTGGTGACAGAACTTCCCCTTCAATTTCTAGTTGACAAATTACACGTTACAGCATGTGGCAGAAAACATTTGGCAGCAGTTCATGTATTGTTTTTAACAATGTAAAGGATGGATTTTAGATGGAGTGAAATAGTTTTGTAGGGAGGGGTTTTCTCCTGTCTACAGAACGTGGTAGGCTGGAGAAACTCTGGTGTATGAGACCCTGTCCATTGTGTTAATGAATTCAGTTCATTGTCTTCTCAAATAGTAGGAGTGGCCATGTTTCCAGGTCGGTAGTAAAAATAATAAAACTGTCTATTTTCGAATGTGTATTACTGGCTAATCGATGTGCTAAGCACTTTACAAGCCATATGTAATCCTCACAACAACCTAGTTAGAATAGGTCTTATCTACACTTTACAGAGGAAGGGGAAAAGGCTTGGAGAGATTGCAGTTTGCATAAGATCACACAACTGGTAAATTTCCAAAGGCCCATTCCATCCCAGAATGAGAATAAGTGGTTCTGACCCTCAGAGTTAACCCATATGAATAGAAATAATTGGAAAAACTTGGTTCTAGACCCTGCTTGGCCATTAACTAGCTGTGTGAATTTCTAGAGCTAGGCACTTAATCTCTCTGAGTCTCAGTTTCCTTGTTTTTGAATATAGGGAGGCTTTACTGGATAGCCTTTCAGGTGTTGTCTAACTAAAAATTCTCTTATTCTTGTACATGGGTAATTGTTCTCAAAACAGCAAGGACATATTTATTCTCAACCTGAACACCGCATGGCTACAGATAACCTTGCTGTAGCTGCTATGAACAGATGTTGGATGAGAGCTGGAAGGGTTCAGTTAGACTCTATTCTCTCCAGTCTATCCTAAAACTTGGAACAACATCTGCTTTAGAATAGTTGTTATCCATACTTGGGTCCTATGTTACTGCCTTTTTTTGTTGTTGCTACCTCAGAACTTAGGGTGTTTTAAAAATTACCTTGAGTCCTTGTGATTTTTTTTCTTATCTTGATTAAAATTTTAATTGATGAGTGCTAATTCTTATTATTAAGTACTGTTAATTCTTATATAAGAAATATTTTGCCATCTGGTGCAGTTTATAATATGGACTACATCCATCCTGTTGGAATCTCATAAAATAAGAGAGTTAGGAAGATTCTGTGACTGATCCAGAAAATTGCATTAGGAGGCATCCTGGATATTTGGGAAAAGATTCATCTTAGACTTATTTCCATGAGAGTAAAGTTATTTCTCAAAGTATGGGGAAAACTTATTTGAAGTTAAAAGTTTTTCATATCACTTAATGAACACATTTTTATCAAGTACATTACTCAAATTTATGATATGTAGCTTTATTTTTAGGTATGTCAAAGTGGAAAAATTGGGTAAAAGTCATTTTCCAAATAAATGAATTCAGTAACCCCAGTCATTAATTAACAAGAATTATTTTAATGTGTTTGGAATATTTCTCTTCCAAAATAGTTTGCTGAAAGTAGCCTTTAAAATGTTTTGTGTGGGGAATTCCCGTTGTGGCTCAGAAGGTTAAAAACAGGACTAGTATCCAGGATATGGGTTTGTCCCCTGGCCTCCCTCAGGGGATTAAGGATCTGACAGTGCAGTGAGCTGTAGGTCACAGACGCAGCTTGGATCTTCTATTGCTGTGGCTGTGGCATAGGTTGGCAGCTGCAACTCCAATTTGACTCCTAGCCCAGGAATTTCCATATGCCACAAATGTGACCCTAAAAAAAGAAAAATAAAATGTAATAAATATAAATACATAAAATAAATAAAATGTTTTGCCTTACTAAATGTGCTTGCTTGAGTAAATCATAGAAAAAGCAGTATTTCAAAGATTCAGTTGTATTAACAAAAGTGGAATTAATCATGCCTATATTAGAAACATGAAGAAATAGGCAATGAGATGCAGTTTTAAGAGAAAAAGAACTAAAAACAGATTTAGTTCTAGTTAAAATGTTGAGACAATTGCTTCAAGTAAAATAATCTATAGTTAATATTATAAATCCCTTTGACCTTGATTAATTTACATTTTCATTCTTCATAATAAAACATTTTCTTTAAGATTATGTTTTGAAGAAATTATGGGAAAATAAAGCTTTGTATATATTCTCTTGTTAAGTAACCCTCTGATTACAAAATACAGGAAATATCTCTCAGGTACCCAAAGGCAGAGGAATAAGATAAAGTACTCGAAATGGGAAATATGGAAGAAAATGGAATAAGAAAGGAGGGCCAAATGGAGTCTCAAAGGAGAGAACAATAATGGATGCAGTGATGTGTCTAGAAAAGGGCCTTCAGTTTGGGTGCACAGTTGTCATTTTTGACATTTTACCATTTAAAAAGACATTTATTTGAATGATAATTTTGTGGGTTACAGAGAAGTATCATTGGTTACAGGTTAAAAATAGTCCTAATAACATAACACCTCACTGGAGGTAACTTATCTGGCAACCTGTATAATCTGTAATCTGCAGCAGAGCCATCAATAGAAGGGCAGGCAAGATGGAAGTTACAAGAGTTAGGTGATAATATTGGCATGTTTCTTACATAGGGGAATCCCTCCTTCTCTCACTTAGAATGTATTCATTCTTATTTTAGAAATAATTCTAGCATACTCAGAGCATATTAGAAGCATCCTATTAAGATATAGGAAATGTTATCAACTTCTGCAAAAGCTCTCTGGGGGGGGGTGTCATTAGACATAAGGGTTAGTTCATATCCTTACGGGTAAGGAGAGAGACAACTGAAAGGCAAACCTACATCAGAATGTACAGTGGCCTGGGACCATTTAGTGTTGTGACAGACGCTCATTTTTTGTAGGGTATTCAGTCCATATTGACTGAGAACCTAGTCCTGGCCCTTGTGATATTTACTGTATTGCCTATTCTGAGGATCTGTTTGAGGTTCCTGATATCCTCAGAGCCGTTCTAAGTCAATGTGAGCTTTTCATTGCATCCTTCTTGCTTTCTGAAGACCATATAGAGAATTATTCTGCATCTCTTTCCTTCCTTTCTTTCTTTTTTTTTTTTCCCACTGAGCCCACACATGTAGAAGTTCCTAGGCAAGGTATCAAACCTGCCCCACAGCAGTGATCCAAACCACTGCAGTGACAGTGCCAGATCCTTAACCTGCTGAGCCATAAGAGAACTCCCTGCCTCCCTTTCCTTTCTAAAGTCCACCATACATACTATGTTTGGAGTTCTCCCTAAATGGGCTGTGGAGTAGACTAACTTAACATTTTTCCTGCAGAGGATGAACACATAGATCCTTTTGCTTTAAGAGTTTTATTGCTAAAGATTGTGGGGAAAGAAATGACATAACAAAAATAATAAGCATGGGGGAAATTACAAGGGGTATTGCTCCTAAATCCTGACTACCTCCCTGGATCATGCTGCAGCATAATACAGTAATAAGATACGGCAGCATGGCATAATGGGAATCACTTGACTTTCCTACTGGGTGGCTTTGTGCAAATCATCCCCAAACCTCTTGGGACATCAATTTGTTCATCTGTAAAGTGAGAGACCTGATTGGTGAACTCTAAGGTAGGCATGTACTAGCTCTAAAATTTTTTCAGTGTGTGTGCATAGTTAGGACCCTGGATCCTTGAGAAAAGGCTAAATTCTGTACAGTTCTTTTAAGAATTCAAGTCAGTGTTTAATATACTTCAGAAGTTTTTCTATCAGAATTTCTCATTAAAAAAACATTTTCTTGGATATCCTTCTGTGGCACAGTGGGTTAAGAATCTTGTCTCGGTGGAGGTGCTGGCTCGATCCCCGGCCTGGTTAAGGATCCCCAAGTGGGTTAAGGATCTGGTGTTGCTGCAGCTGTGGTGTAGATCACAGCTCTGGCTCGGATTCAATCCCCGGCCTGCAAACTTCCTTATGTTTAGGGGTGGCCAAAAAAGAAATAAAAATCTTGGAAATTATAAGTTGCTTTCATCAGCAAAGGTCATGTAGGTAGCACAGCTCCATTCCTTGGTGTTGATCAAGAATTAAAACTTTAAGGTAGTTAGCCTTGGCCCGCAGCTCATTGACTATAATGCTTGTGATCATGGTGGAGTAGCTTCACTTCTCTAAATGCTGGGGGAGAGTAATGCTGCAGGAGGTGTCCTGGAAACTGATTTTATTGAATACCTGTTTGTGCCAGGCTCTCTGCCAAGTGATTTCTCGTACATGTGTCTTATTTAATCCTTTTTCAGGATGACTGTATGTGGTTCTGACATCGCAGGATGTCTCTGCCTATATTTCCAAAAATCCACGCCCCTATAGTCTAGAGCAGAGTTGTTTTGTTTAAACTGCAAGATGCCATCTATTTGCGGGTCATGAAATTAATTCCAGCATCAAAAAAAGAGGTAGAATAGAATATACAGAATATATTACATGTAGTAAAGATGAGTATAGTTTTATGAAACACATATTTCATATGTGTATAATAGATCACTGTGTAAAACACACATATATATGTGAGAGGGCTAGGGGCAAAAAGTTTTAAAGTCTTGAGAATATTTATTAACTGAATAACAAGGTTGTAACGAAAGTAGCATTTCAAAAGCCTTTTAGTTTTACAAATGCTATACCATCCATGTGTTTTAATAACTTCGACATGTACATATCTCATTTGAGAGTATAGTATAGTGATTGACAATGTGGCTCTGAAATCAGATAGACTGTTTTTGAATCAGTTGTGCCTCCTGTGTCACCTCACATATGTTCCTTAATGTCTAACTTTCAATTTTCTCATCTCTAAAAAAGAATAAAACACTGTGTTGAGGATTCAATGGAATAATTCTGTAAAATTTTGAGGATCTTTAGTTGTAAGTGCTCAGAAAACATTGTTGGTTTTTATAGCCCATAGTGCCATACTGCCATGCTTTTACCACTGCTACTATCTTGTGAATGCTGCCTGGGAAAGGCTTATGGTTTCCATGGAGAGCAGTGGAAAGATTCAGGTGTCTTTGTCATCTTCCTCCTCTTCCCATTGGCTGTTTGGTGGGAAAGACTTTTGTGAGTCTATTACTATTATTTCTCTGACTTCTTATCTGATCTTTTCTTTTTTTTTTCTTTTACTCTGTTTTGTTCACCGGCTTGCATTATTTGTCACTTGTTTTGCTTAAAGATTTTGAACAGATTTATCTTGTTTGAGGCTTAGTATGAAACTCTTCCTTGTCAGTGTAAGAATGCTGAAGGGAGCTAAGGAAAGAAAGCCTACAGATTTGGCTGTTTTGAAAAGTGCTTTGCAATTCTTCAGGCATTTATTGATGGAAAAGTATGTCTTTTCTGCCCTCAATACCTAGAAAAGTAAAGGGCGTTGCATAACTCTAGAGAAGACTCTGGGAGGGGCTTACCCTTCCCTGTAAATCGTAAGTTTGAGCCAATCCCTTGGAGAGAGCTGCAAAGAGTTCTCTTTGCAGCCTCATTTTCATCTCCCATGCCTCACGTCATCTTCTCATTTTCTCCAGTGTTCTCATGATGTTTTGGATAACTCAGGCCACAGAAATTAAAATCAAATACGGCTGCTTACCATCACATTCTCATGTTTCATAAAATCCCAATACACAGAAACAATTATAATTCCATATAATTGACCTGTTACTCATGCTAAATCATCTGCTATTCAGTTTCAGTGCAGTCTTTTAACTGAAAAGTTAGACCTATGCCTGCTATGTATGTAGATGATTTAAAAAGTAAAATAGCCTAAAAAATCACCATCAGTTCCCAGTTTATATTAATATCTATATTATGAAACTACCTATGTGTATATGTATATATGTTAGATCAGAAACATTTTGAGGATCTTTAGTTGTGATCAACAAAATAAGGATACTTTGAAAAATTGTCTTTTTTTTTTTTTTTGCTTTTCTAAGACTTATTAAAGTGCAGTGTAAACAGAGAGGATAATTTATCACAGATATTGATTTTTCAAAGTATGATTATGAGAGCTATCATGTTATCCTAATGAGACTATTTAAAAAATAGTTTGAAAATATACACGTGAAGATACCAGGAGCAGCTTTGCCAGTGTAGTGCTTCACATGAGTGTTTGATCTCATAACAGATTTTACTAAGAGTTTAAGTGGATAATAACTACTTGACTGATGTGGTTTATAAATCACATTTAGAAAAGTAACAGCATCTACTTTTTCTTCCAAGTAGCGTTCATATATATCTTTTTTATCTAGCCCAGTGTTCATGTTGAGATACAATGGATAATATTGGTTAATAGAAGTTTCAGTCATTTTGTATTGTTTTGAAATGTTTTGGATCATGTAACTGTGATCTGAATTTTCACATTCGTTAAACTGGTTTTCTATCTGTGCATTTAAAATAATTATCATGGGAAAGCTTACACATACTAAAGCATAGGGAAATAAGGTTTTACATATAGATATCAGGCATATTAAGAAGATGCTGAATTGTGAGTTCTAATCCTTAGTTTTCTATGTTATTTTGTGTTTTGTTTTTTCTCTTATTTCTTTAAAAATTTTTAAAAAATTACAGTTGATTTACAATGTTCTGTTGTACAATTTATGCTGTACAGCAAAGTGACCTAGTTACACATATACATACATTCTTTTTCTCACATTATTGTCCATCATGTTCCATCGCAAGTGATTAGATACGATTCCTGTATCTAATCACCTAATTACTTACCCATTCTAAATAGTATAGTTTGAAACTACTAACCCCAAACTCCAAGTCCATCACACTCCCTCCTCCTCTCCCTTGGAACCCACAAGTGTCTCCTCCATGTGCATGAGTTTGTTTCTCTTCTGTAGATAGGTTAATTTGTGCCATATATTAGATTTCAGATATAAGTGATATCATATGGTATTTGTCATTCTCTGACTTTGCTTAGTATGATAGTCTCTAGTTCCATCCATGTTGCTGCAAATGGTATTATTTTGTTCTTTTTTATGGCTGAGTAGTATTTCCAGTGTGTATATGTACCACATCTTCTAAACACATTCATCTGTCAATGGACATTTAGGTTGTTTCCATGTCTTGGTTGTCGTGTATAGTGCTGCTATGAACATACCCCTATGTATCTTTTTGAGTTATAGGTTTGTGCAGATGTATGCCCAGGAGTGGGATTGCTGGATCATGTGGTAGTTCTATATTTAGTTTTCTGAAGTCCATACTGTTTTCCATAGTGGTTGTACCAATTTACATTCCCACCAGCAGTGTAGGAGGGTTCTCTTTTCTCCACACCCTCTCCAGGATTTTTTTATTTGTAGATTTACTAATGATGGCTATTCTGACCAATGTGAAGTGGTACCTCATAGTAATTTTGATTTGCATTTCTCTAATAATTAGTGACTTTGAGCATTTTTTTTTTCACATGTCTGCTGGCCATCTATATGTCTTCTTTGGTAAATGTCTATTCAGGTCTTCTGCCCATTTTTCAGTTGGGTTGTTTGCTTTTTTTGCTTTTGAGTTGTTGTATGAATTGTTTGTATATTTTGGAGAGTAAGCCCCTGTCAATTGCATCATTCACAACTATTTTCTCCCATTCTGTAGGTTGTCTTTTTGCTTTGCTTTTTAGGGCTGCACCTGCAGCATATGGAGGTTCCCAGGCTAGGGTTTCAAATCGGAGCTATAGCTGCTGGCCACAGCCACAGCCACAGCAGTGCCAGACCCAAGCCGAATCTGCAGCCTACACCACAGCTCACTGCAATGCTGGATCCTTAACCCACTGAGTGAGGCCAGGGATCAAATCTGCGTCCTCATGGATCCTAGTCAGGTTCATTAACCACTGAGCCACGACGGGAATTCCTGTAGGTTGCCTTTTTGTTATTTGTTATGGTTTCCTTTGCTGTACAAAAGCTTGCAAATTTGATTAGGTTCCATTGGTTTATTTTGGTTTTTATTTCTATTGCTTTGGCAGCCTGACCTAAGAAAACGTTTGTATGGACGACGACAGAAAATGTTTAGCCTATATTCTCTTCTAGGATTTTTATGGTGTCTTGTCTTACGTTTAGGTCTTTAAGCCATTTTGAGTTTATTTTTGTGCATGGTGTGAGGGCGTGTTCTAGTTTCATTGATTTACATGCAGCTGTCCAGTTTTCCTAGCACCACTTGCTGAAAACACTGTGTTTTTCCTATCTTATATACCTGCCTCTTTTGTTGAAGATTAATTGACCATAGGTATCTGGGTTTATTTTCTGGGTTCTCTATTCTGTTCCATTGGTCTGTATGTCTGCTTTGGTACCAGTACCACACTGTCTACTAACTTTGTAGTATTGTCTGAAGTCTGGGAGAGTTATGCCTTCTGCTTGGTTTTTGTTCCTCAGGATCGATTTGACAATTCTGGGTCTTTTATGGTTCCATATACATTTTTGGATTGTTTGTTTTAGTTCTGTGAAAAATGTCATGGGTAATTTGATAAGGATTGTATTAAACCTGTAGATTGCTTTGGTTAGTTTGTCCATTTTAATGATATTACTTCTTTCAGTCCACAAGCATGGAATATCTTTCCATTTCTTTGAATCCCCTTTAATTTCCTTGATTAATGTTTTATAGTTCTCAGCATGTAAGTATTTCACCTCCTTAGTCAGGTTTATTCCTAGGTATTTAATTTTGGGGGTGGAATTTTAAAAGGTATTGTATTTTTATATTCCTTCTCTAATATTTCATTGTTAGTGTACAGAAATGCAACTGATTTCTGAATGTTAATCTTGTATCCTGCTAGTTTGCTGAATTCTTTGATTACTTTGAATAGTTTTTGTGTGGAGTCCTTAGGGTTTTCTATATATAGTATCATGTCATCTGCATACAGTGAAAATTTTACCTCTCTTCTTCCAATTTGGATACATTTTATTTCTTTTCTTCGTTGAGTTGCTATGGCTAGGGCTTCCACTACTATGTTTTCTGGGTTTTTTTGTCTATTTTTTTTTTTGGACCCTGCCTGCAGCACATGGAAGTTCCCAGGTTAGGAACTAGGGGTCAAATTGGAGCTCTGGCTGCTGGCCTAGGCCACAGCACAGAAATGGTGGATCCAAGCTGCTTCTGCAAACTAGACCACAGCTCATGGCAACTCCAGATCCTTTACCCACTGAGCAAGGCCAGGAATCGAACCCTTGTCCTTATGGATGCTAGTCCATTTTGCTATCGCTGAGCCATGACGGAAACTCCCTCCAGTGCTGTGCTGAATAAAAATGATGAGGGTGGGCATCCTTGTTTTGTTCCAGATTTTAGTGGGAAGGCTTTCGGCTTTTCTCTGTTGAGTATTATAATATTGGTTGTGGGTTTGTAATAAATGCCTTTTATTGTGTTAAGGTATGTTCCTTCTATACCCACTTTGGTAAGAGTTTTTATCATGAATGGATCTTGGATTTTGTCAAATGCTTTTTCTGCATCTATTGATATGATCTCATTTGTTAATGTGGTGCACAATGTTGATTGATTTGCATATATGTTGAACCATCCTTGTGAACTTGGGGTGAATCCCACTTGGTTGTGGTATATGATCTTTTTTATATGTTGTTGGATTGGTTGGCTAAAATTTTGTTGAGAGTTTGCATCTATGTTCATCAAAGATATTGGCCTATAATTTTCTTTTTTGGTAGTATCTTTGTCTGGTTTTCATATTAGGGTGATGGTGTAGTCATAGAATGTCTTGGGGAGTATTCCTTATTCAACCTTTTGGAAAAGTTTAAGAAGGATGGGTATAAGTAATTCTTTGTATGTTTGGTAGAATTCACCTGTGAAGCCATCTGGTCCTGGACATTTGTTTGTAGGGAGTGTTTATGACATATTAAGTTTCATTTCTAGTGATCGGTCTGTTCAGTTGATCTCTTCTTGATTCATTTTTGGCAGGCTGTAAGATTCTAGAAAGTTGTCCATTTCTTCTAGGTTGTCAAATTTGTTGGCATATAATTGTTCATAGTAGTCTCTTATGGTTTTTTGTATTTCTACAGTATTCATTGAGATTTCTCCTTCTTCATTTCTTATTTTGTTTATTTGAGTTCTTTCTCTGCTCTTCTTGGTGAGTCTGGCCACAGGTTTGTCAATTTTGTTTACCCTTTCAAAGAACCAGCTCTTGGTTTTATTGATTTTTTTTCTGTTGTTTTATAAATCTGTTTTATTGATTTCCTATCTGATATTTATGATTTCCTTTCTTCTGCTGACTTTAGGTTTTATTTGTTCTTTTTCTAATTCTTTTAGGTGATGGGTTAAGTTGTTGATTTGAGATTTTTATTCTTTTTTGTGGAAGGCCTGTACTGCTATGAACTTCCTTTCCAGAACTGCTTTTGTGGCACCCCATAGATTTTGAATGTTTATGTTTTCATTATCATTTGTCTCCAGGTATTTTTCAATCTCTCTTTTGAATTCCTGTTGACCAATTGGTTTTTAATTTGTATTTGTATTTTTTTTTTTTAAGGGCTGTTCCTGTGGCATGTGGAGAGGTTCCTGGGCTAGGGGGTGAACTGGAGCTACAGCTGTTGTTCTGCACCACAGCCACAGCAATGCCAGATCCAAGCCACGTCTGTGACCTACACAGTGACTCATGGAAATGCTGTCTATCCTTAACCCACAGAGTGAGGCCAGGAATCAAACCTGCAACCTCATGGTTACCAATTGGATTTATTTCTGCTGTGCTGCAACAAGAACTCCTTTTTTTTTTTTTTTTTTTTTTTTTGCTTTTTAGGGCTGTGCCTGTGGCACATGGAAGTTCCTAGGCCAGGGCTTGACTCATAGGTGCAGATCCTGGCCTATGCTATAGCCACAGCTATGCAGAATCTGAGGCATGTCTTTGACCTATACCACAGCTCATGGCAGTACCATGTCCTTAACCCACTGAACGAGGCCAGGGATCGAACTCAGAGTCTCATGGACACTAGTCAGATTTGTAAGCCACTGAGACACAATGGGAACTCCCCCTTTTTTTTTCTTTAGTAGCATGCTATTTAGTGTCCATGTAGTCTGTTTTTTCTCATTCTTTTCATGTGGTTGATTTCTGTCTTCATGCCGTTGTTGTCAGACAAGGTAATTGAAATTATTTTTATACTCTTAAATTTATTGAGGTTAGTTTTGTTTCCTAGTATGTGGTCAGTCCTTGAGAACGTTCCAAGTGCACTTGCGTTTATTCTGATTTTTTTGGATGTAATGTCCTGAAAATGTCAATGAAGTCCTACTTTTCTATTGTGTCTTTAGGATCTATGTTGCCTTGTAGATTTTCTGTCTGGAGGATTTGTCCATTGATGTGAGTGGGGTGTTAAAGTCTCCTACTACGATTGTATCCCCACCCATTTCTTTTTTTAATGTCAAGTAGTATTTGTTGTAGGTATCTGGGTGCCCCTATATTAGGGGCATATATATTGACGATTGTAATAGTCTCTTCTTGAATGGATCCTTTAACCATTAAATAGCATCCTTCTTTGTCTTTCTTCATGACCTTCGTTTTTAAAGTCTATTTTGTCTGATATGAGTATTGCAACTCTTACTTTCCTGTCTTATCCATTGGCATGAAATATCTTTTTCCATCCCCTCACTTTCAATTTATATGTGTCTTTTGCCCTAAGGTGAGTCTCTTGTTGACGGCATATTGTAGGGTCTTATTTTTTTATCCAATCTGCCACTTTGTGTCTTTTGATTAGAGCATTCAGTCCATTGACATTTAAGGTAATTATTGATAGATATGTATTTATTGCCATTTTAAACCTTGTTTTCCAGTTGAGTCTGTGTTTCTCACTTGTTCCTTCTTTGGTTGGATGATTTCCTTTTATTTTATGCTTGTGTCCTCTTAGTAGTTTCTGTGAATGTATTGTTTGGTTGATTTGTGGTTGCCCTTTTTTTAAGTATGTTAACTCCTTCCTATGTCTGCTTGCTTTAGCCTGATAGATATGTAGGTTCAAACACATTCTACAAAAAAAAAAACCAAAAAAAAGACTTTAGATGTGCTTACTTTCCTTCCCCACATTTTATGATTTTGATGTCCTTTTTTAACATCTTCATGTTTATCCTTTTGCTGTTCCTTATGTTTATAGTCGCTTTTACAATAGGTTTTTTTGGTCTTTTTTTTTTTTTTTTTTAACTGCTGCACCAGCGGCACATGGAGGTTCCCAGGTCTAATTGGAGCTGTTGCTGCTGGCCTAGGCCAGAGCCACAGCAATGCCAGATCCGAGCCACGTCTGCAACCTACACCACAGCTCACAGCAACGCTGGATCCTTAACCCACTGAGAGAGGCCAAGGATTGAACCCGCAACCTCATGGTTCCTAGTTGGATTCTTTTCTGCTGCGCCACGATGGGAACTCCAGGTTGTTTTTTGTTTTTTTTTTTTTTTTCCTTTAGGATCTGTATTCTGGCTTATTTAAGTGATTACTTTCCAATTGTGATTTCCTCCATCCTATTTCTTCTTACTTCTTTTTTATTTAGAGGAACCCTTTCAGTTTCTTTTAGGGTGCGTTTAGTATTGCTCTACTTTTTTAGTTTTTGTTTGTTGGAAAAATTATTATTTTTTTTATTATTTTTTTTTGTCTTTTTTGCCATTTCTTGGGCTGCTCCCACAGCATATGGAGGTTCCCAGGCTAGGGGTCTAATCGGAGCTGTAGCTGACAGCCTATGCCAGAGCCACAGCAACGCTGGATCCGAGCCGCGTCTGCGACCTACACCACAGCTCACAGCAACGCCAGATTGTTAACCCACTGAGCAAGGGCAGGGATCGAACCCGCAACCTCATGGTTCCTAGTTGGATCCGTTAACCACTGTGCCACGACGGGAACTCCTGTTGGAGAAATTATTTATTTTTCCTGCTATTTTAAATGATATTCTTGCTGGGTAGAGTATTCTAGGCTGCATGTTTTTCCCTTTTAGAACTTGGAATATATCTTGTCACTTTCTTCTGGCCTGCAGTGTTTCTGTAGAGAAATCAGGTGATTGCTTTATGGGAGTTGCCTTATAATTAAGTTTTTGTATTTCTCTTGCTGCCTTTAGAATCTCCTCTTTATTTTTAACTTTTGCCATTTTTATTATGTCTTGGTGTGGGCCTGTTTGGGTTCAACTTGTTTGGGGCCCTCTGTGCTTCCTATATCTTGATGTCTGTATCCTTTAGATTTGGAAAGCTTTCACCCACAAATTCTTCAAATATGTTTTCATTCCACTTTCCTTTTTCTTCTCCTTCTGGAATCCCTATTATGTGTAGATTGGCCCGCTTTATATTATCCCATTGATCTCTTATATTACTTTCATATTTTTTCATTTGGTTTTCTGTCTGCTGTCCTGATTGGTTAATTTCCATTATTCTATCTTCCAAGTCACTGATTTATTCCTCTGCATCATTCATTCTGCCCTTCAATGCCATTAACTCAGTTTGTTTCTGCAAATGAATTTGCTAGTTTTTCTATATTTTCCTCCTTATATTTTTTAGTTCCTTTCTAAAGGAATCTGTATTACTGTTCATATCTGTCTTAATTCCTTCATATTCACTCTTAATTCCTTCAGTATTTTCACTGTCTCCCTTTTCAACTTGGTGTCTGTTAGACTGCGGAGGTTTATGTCATTGTTTGCTCTTTCAGAGGAATTCTCCTCTTCTTTTAACTGGGAATGGTTCCTGAGCATCTTCATTTTGCTTTTATTTTTCTTATTCTGTGAGTTTAGGGAAAACAACTACTGTAATCTTGGGTGGCTATTTATATGTGAGAGCACCCCTTTGTATTTTGTGAGGGCTTACTATTTATTTTTGGCTTGAGGGCTATTTTTTTTTTGTCTTTTTGTCATTTCTTGGGCCGCTCCTGCGGCATATGGAGGTTCCCAGGCTAGGGGTCTAATCGGAGCTGTAGCTGACAGCCTACGCTAGAGCCACAGCAACGCTGGATCCGAGCCGCATCTGCAACCTACACCACAGCTCACGGCAACGCCAGATCCTTAACCCACTGAGCAAGGCCAGGTATCGAACCCACAACCTCATGGTTCCTAGTCAGATTCGTTAACCACTACAACACGATGGGAACTCCCTTGAGGGCTATTTTTGATTTGGATGCTTGCTATCTCTCTTCACCACGTGTGCTGTTATCCCCTTAATAGGTTCTGTGTGTGCTTCCAGGGAGATGAGGGCAATGGGCAGGGCTAGTAGCCAGTGTCTGGTTGCTGGGCCCTTGACAGAACTCATAACCAAGGACTAATTACATATGAATAATTTCTTCAGATTTATATGAAAAGTGTCAAGTTTCTGTACATATATGAGCAGAGAAAGTTAACAGAAAAGAGAAGTTATGAATAGTCAACTAACTGTTGGGGAAATATTTTTTCTTTATTAATAGTCAAATGCAGAATAACTTAATAATTAAAAACATTAAATTAAGAGTTCCCATCATGGCTCAGCAGAAGCAAATCTGACTAGTATCCATGAGGATGCAGGTTCAGTCCCTGGCCTTGCTTGATGGGTTAAGGATCCAGCATTGCCATGAGCTGTGATGTAGGTTATGGCTCGGATTTGGCACTGCTGTGGCTCTGGTGTCGGCTGGCGGCTGCAGCTCAGATTCGACCCTTAGCCTCATATGCTGTGGGTGTGGCCCTAAAAAGCCAAAATTAAAAAAATTAAAAGAGTAACAACTAATTTTGATGAAATTATATTCAGTTGAAATGCTGATGATATGGTAAATTGGGACAACACTTAGGCAAAGTAATAGCAGTTTGTTCTGAGAATTATAAATATGTTCATTCTGTTAAACTCAGTAAAGTCCATGTCAGAGAATTTATTCTGAGAAAAACATTCAATAGTGGTAAAAAGCTACAAAGGTAACAACATCTATTTTAGAGCTGCTAATCATAGTAAAATTTGGAAATAATATAAATGTTGCATATTGAAGAGCCCCAATATCTCAGAGGGGTCTGGCAGGAATGGTTGAGTAGGCAGTTCTGCAGTGAGTGGACAGCTTTCTTTTGTATTACAAAATATCATATATACAAATGAAATACATGTGTGTGTTTGTGTGTGTGTGTGTGTCTTTCATGGCCGCATCCACGACATATGGAAGTTCCTAGGCTAGGGGTCAAATAGGAGCTGCAGCTGCCAGCCTATGCCACAGCCACAGCAATGCCAGATCTGAGCTGCATCTGTGACCTCCACTGCAGGTCATGGCAATACCAGATCCTTAACTCACTGCATGAGGCCAGGGATTGAACCTGCGTCCTCATGAATACTACTTGGGTTCATTACCTCTGAGCCACAATAGGAACTCCCTGTATACATATATGTATTTATTTATATCAGTGAATAGTAACAAAGTAAATTGCATGTATATATGAACCACCTTAAGAAAAAGAATATTACCAGAACCTTAGGGGCTTCTTCTGTGCACCACCATTTATCACACCTTCCTTTCCCACGACTTCAACCATTAATTGTTCCCTTTTTTTTAATTAAAAAAATTTTATTTTTTGGCCACTCCCATGGTATGTGGAAGTTCCCGAGCCAGGGATTAAACATGCACCACAGCAGTGACCTGAGCTGCTGCAGTGACAACACCACATCCTTAACTGTGCCACAAGGGAACTCAGTTATTCCTTTTTTATCACAGGTATATATCACTAAACCATATGTTGTTAGTTTTACCTGTTTTTGACCTTTGTCTGACTTTTAGATTTCTACTGTATATATTCTTTCCGTGACTTGCTTTCCTTGATCAGTGTTATACTTGTGAGAGTTATCTCTGCAGATGCATATGGTTGTAATTATCCCGCACACTCACATGCACACTCACACACACACTGCAATTATATAGTATTCTAGCCTTGCAAATCTTCAGTAGGTTATGCATATTCACCAAAATAACTGAATTTATTTGCCTTTTGGTTTTTAGCATTTCAAGCCCCTGCCTTTCATATATATGTGTGTATATATCTATATATGTGTGTGTGTGTGTATATATATATATATATATATATGAAATATATACTGTCATAAACACACATTCATGACAAAATAAGATCATTAAATGGAGTTCCTGTTGTGGTGCAGTAGAAACAAATCTGACTAGTATCCCTGAGGATGCAGGTTCGATTCGTGGCCTTGTTCAGTGTATCAGGGATCTTGCGTTGCCATGAGCCGTGGTGTAGGTCGCAGATGTGGCTCAAATCCTGTATTGCTGTGGCTGTGGCATAGGCCAGCAGCTGTAGCTCTGATTCGACCCCTAGCCTGGGAACTTCCATATGCCTCGGGCATGGCCCTAAAAAAAGCAAAAAAAGATCATTGAATACATATCATTCTGCAGCTTTTTCAGTCAGTAATTGTCACCTCTCTTTCCTGTACAGTTTTGCATCATCTAGTACACAGACCTTGTTTAACTTTCCACATTTTCCCATCCCAAAGTACACTTTACAGCTGATATATACAAACTTATACCCAATTCATTATTATGTATTGCTTCTGGATGTTATGTCATGTAAGGCTGTTTTGTTCTAGGTTAGTGTTTTGTTTGTTTTTAATGATGACTGAGATGTTGAAGAGAGACTAGGCCAGTGATCCTCTGGAACTTTCTACCTTTTATTTATTTATTTTTTTGTCTTTTCAGGCCACACCTGCAGCATAGGGAGGTTCCCAGGCTAGGGGTTGAATCACAGCTGTAGCTGCAGCTGCTGGCCTACGGCACAGCCACAGCAATGCCAGATCTGAGCCGTGTCTGACCTACGCCACAGCTCATGACAATGCTGGATCCTTAACGCACTGAGCGAGGTTAGGCATTGAACCTGCATCCTCATGGATACTAGTCAGATTTGTTTCTGCTGAGCCATGATTGGAACTCCAGAATTTTCTATCTTTTGGCTGCTTTTGTCCTTGTAGTAACATTTACTTTGTTCCTCTAGACTGTGATTTTCCTTTAAACTGAAAATTATATCTAAAGGCTTGGTGGATTCAAGGTTAACATTTTTGGCCAGAATATCTTTGGTGATATGAATGTCATGTTGGATATCATACCAGACACACAAATATCTGGTTGATCTACCGTAAGTGATGTTTAAGACTGACTCAGGATTAGGATGACAATCTGATGCCCCCATTGTATGGATAAATTTTTCCCCTATGTATTGAAAATAATCTGTATATTGCCAATTTGGCATTACATAAGCATTCACTTTGATACCAGCTAGTCACAGCATTGTTTTAATATCTGTAGTAATCCTCATATAAATTATTTTCATTAGGGATTTCAAAATGATGTTTTTCCCCCCTTGTTCTTTGATTCTCTTTCATTTAATAGCTGCCACTGAATGCCAGTTTCTTTTTCTTTTTTTTTTTCTTTTTCTTTTCTTTTCAATGGCCTCACCTGCATCATATGAAAGTTCCCAGGCCAGGGATTGAATCTGAGCCACAGCTGTGACCTACACCGCAGCTGTGGCAAAGTTGGATACTTTTAACCCACTGTTCAGGGCTGGGGATTGAACATGTGCCTCTACAGTGACCCATGCCACAGGAACTCCTAAGAAATTCTTCGTGCAATAAAATTGTAATTTTCATTAGATAGAGTTTTATCCTTTAATTTAATAAACTCAGTGTAATCATTGTTCAGCATTTTAATAAGCAAGATAAAATAATTATCCTCAATGTTTTCTCAGTTATTCTTGTAAATACATAATGAGTCTGCATTTACAATTTAATCTGAAGTGTTTTACCTTAAGGAATGTAACACAGTTAAAAAGAACAAATTCACAGGGCCGTTCAAATTTAGTTTATGAGGCTCATAAGTTTTTTTTCCTCTGTTTTTTTAAAAAATGGGTTTTTTGATAGAACTTCATATAAGGGAGGAAGATTATTTGTTGTATTGTGTAATTATATAACATTCTTGTAATGAGTACAGTGTCTTTCATCATATATTTCAGTCTCATAGCTTTATAAGTAATACAATAAAGGTCATTTTTCTTCTGAGGCACATAAGTAAAATATGTTCTGAATGAAGAAGCTTTATTTTCCTCATTACAAGTTAAATATTATTAAGGAGACCTTATTTTCCTCATCACAAGTTAAATATTGTTATTAAGTTTGAAGAGAGTTCAGCTCGGATCCTTTGCTGTGAAAAGATCATTTTGGTCACTTAAATTGATACAATAGAAATATTAGTCTTAAGAAAATTAAGTAAAAATTAATTGTGGCAGAATCTGCTTATTTTATTTCCTGGCATGGAATAGGTCTTTGGCAAATATTTATATTACTTAATAAAACTTTCATTAAGAGATTTGAGTTGATACAATTTTCTCGGTTTAGATAAAAACCAAAATACTAAATCTCTGTTTTCCAAGGGATTATTTTATTAGGTAGACTCAGCCTTTCATTAGCTCTCTAAAATTTAGTATTAAATTTTATTATTTAAACTTTTTCATTTTGGACATCTTCAAACATAAAAAATAGAATAAAATAACTCCTCATATACCAGTCTCCTAGTTTCAACAGTTATCACTTTATGGCCTATTTCTTTTTCTCTATACCCTCTACCTTCTCATTTTACTGTCCAACCCTGCTTTATTTTTAAGCAAATCTTGGATATCATTCCGTCTATAAATATTTCAATATATAGTTAAAAGTTGAGGGCTCTCCTTTTTGAAACCTGACTACAGTACTTTCATGCCATTGTTTGCATTTTCAGTTTTTCCCTAGGCATTTATCCATTGTATTTCTTTGCTCTAGAACTCCTTTTAGTTTAGTTTTCATTTCTGAAATGATTTTTTAAATTTCTTTTTGACTCATCTCACTCTTTTCAAATGTTCTTATTATCTAATCACCACAATTTTGGTATTTCTCATTCTTATTTATATTGTTCTTTCAGAGCATCTATTATTTTCTTGATTTCTTTTAGCTTGTATTATCATAGTTAGGTTATAGTTTTCATCTAATTTGCAGGCATGTTTTTCTGGGATGCTTTCATTATCTGTTGGGGGGTATCTTATTTCTATTCTCTTTTTATGTATGTATTTTTTTACTGTACATTGAGTGGGATTCAACCAAGATCCTTTTGTGTTGCTCATTTTTAAGTGGGAAAAGTTTTCCATGTGTTTTTAATAAGGAGCATAGCTTAGGACAGCTTTTATAGGATAGAAGTTATTCACTTCTGCTTTTCAGGATAGATCATTCCTGTGTTTTCACTAAGTAATCAAAAATATAGCCTGAGGAGTTCCTGTTGTGGTGCAGAGGAAATGAATCCGACTAGGAACCATGAGGTTGTGGGTTCTATCCCTGGCCTCGCTCAGTGGGTTAACGATCCGGCGTTGCTGTGAGCTGTGGTGTAGGTCACAGACGCAGCTGGGATCCCGTGTTGCTGTGGCTGTGGAGTAGGCCAGCAGCTACAGCTCCAATTGGACCCCTAGCCTGGGAACCTCCATATGCCGTGGGTGTGGCCCTAAAAAAGCAAAACAAAAAAATAAATAAATAAAAATTTATATATATGGCCTGAGATCTGATGGCTGTTTTACCCCCCCCCCTCTTAATTTTGTATGGATCTTATCTTTCTTTTGCCTCTATTTTCTCCTGTTCTGAATTTAGATTAGATTCTGAATAGCTACTCCTCAGTGCAGGGATTTGTCCAGAAGGACAGCTTACTTACTGGTTTCCTATGTTCATAGGGCCCACCTCCAGCCCCACTCCCTCACCACTCTAGAACTCCCAAGGGTTCCTTTGCACTCATCCAAAGGTTGCACCTTGCAAAGTCTGCCCCCACTTTCTGTTACTATTCTCAGAATGGCCTTCCAAGCTTCCAGTGAATGCCAAATTGCAATTTTGGGGTTCCCTGGCTCTCAGAGTGCTGTCACAGGTTGCTTTGTCTTCCCCTCATTTCCTCTTGGACAGTTTCCAATGCCATGTATTTCTTAGAGCTATTGAAGGTTTGTAATGATCACTTGTGTTTTGGAGTTCATCATTTGGTATTTGTCACCTAGCTTTGTTGTAGATGTCATCCCTTGGATATTTGATTTTGGTATCCTGGTTCCACTGTCTGTTTTTATGGTGGTCTCTGGGGAGATTCAGCAGCTTTGCTGCTAATACCATCTTCCAAGAATTCTGTAGTTATTCTTAAGGTCAAGTCATTTGCATCAGAACAGAGGCCAAGTTGTTGATCTATCACTCATATTCACATTTGAGAACTTGCAACAAACCTTATGGGTCATTTATTTCAAGCTCTTCATTTTATCTATAAGGATTTTCTCTATAAGAAAGCTGAATTCCTGAGAGGTTAAGTGACTTTTCACCTATTTAGTATAAACCTGAGAACAAGAATCCAGTTTTCCTAATATTGAAGTGCTTATTAGATGCTCCTAAAAGTTTATACTTAATTGAATTTTTAAAAATCACCATAAATTTTGTGAGTTAATATTTTAATGGTAGTATATTTATCTAAAGTTCTAAAAATTATGTAGGTACATTAATAACAGTATTTTCTCCCATAAGGAAGAAATCCGTACATATCAAATTACCACATTTAGTGTTCATTATTTTGTGTGGGTTAAAGTGAATTATGGTAATTGTCAATTTAAAAACAATATTTTTATCAATACTTCTTGGAATTTCCCTAAGCTCCTTCACTGGCAGTTTTTTTTTTTTTCCTTCTTTTTAAGGTAATTGCTAAATAGTAAAAAACTTAGAATTTAAAATAAGTAATAGAACTACTTGAAGCTGGGTTAAAATTTAATTTCTGCCTAATTTTGTGATGTCATTTTTCTTTTTGAGTGGCTGTGACATGAATTAAGTGGGTAGTTTTACCTTAGCATTACTCACTCCAGTCAGTTTTGTACCTAATACTGTTTATCCTTTGTTTACGATGGTGTAGAAGGTCTGTGAATAGGATTGTTTAAGTAGTAAAGGATGAGGCTTTGTAAAAGCTTGTCATACTCACAAGTGTTTCTTTGCCAGTAATTCTATTTTTTTTCCTAAAAAAGAAGTTATTCTTTACAAAAAACAGTCACAGAAAGTTTTCTAGATCTGTGTAGTTTTCCTTTCCATTCTGGTCTTCACTAGTTACAAATAACACATGAAATGACTTTCAAGGTAGAAAGCAGGGATCTATTTTGAAATGTTCTATAAAATGAAGAGTGACTTATGGTTTCATACGATTTGGGCTGAAAGCACTTGGGCTTTGCCAGGTCATCAAAGTCCTGTCAGGGGAATCGATTATTTATTGTTCGATATGCTGGGAGTGGTGTAAGTACTTTATTTTATGTTTATCTTATGTAAGTATAGTGTTGGGAAAAATCAATTCCAGATACTTATACAATTTTAAGAATAGATTATAGCAAACTAACCTAAATATTATAGTTGTAAATGATGAGGCTCAACATTAAGAATTTGGATTAAAAGGGAATTTTGAACAATGAACAAATAATTTCATTCCTATAAAATATTTTAGATAAGTTTCTTGAAAATACTAATTTCCAATACCTTTTTGGGCCTGATTTTAGGTTAGATCCATTTGATAGTGAAACATCTCTATTTTATCTAGACAGGTTTGGAAAATTATAGAAAGCTGGGACCACACATGTTTGTTATATGATCATGTAACATTCCATAAGCTTCTAATATATTTTTTAGCTGCCAACTTTATAACAGAACCTCAAATGAGAAGGACATGTTGTAACAAAACCTCAATTTCCCCTGTTTGAAATGCTAATATAATACCTAATATTTGCCTGTGTTTGATAAAAATGACTTGCCAGTAAAAGTTGTTCTTGCATCAGAATTATATGTTTTTCCTATAATCTTTTGGCATAGTTCTTTGATATAACCTCACTAATGAATTTAATAATCATATTTAATAATATGAAATATTTAAATGATATTAAGTGTTTGATGAACTTCTATAGCATTACATGTAGAAAAGACCTATATTATATGTGTAGGAAATGGTATTGGACTTCTTTTTAAAAAACTTAACTTGTTACACTTTTGAGGATAACTTAAGTAAATAGTAAACAAATGATAGTTTTTTTCCTCATCTAATGACTTAAGTATAACTTCATATAACTTCAGATATGTTATTGAAGGGGTAGGAAGAGAGGGCTGAGGACCAGTATTTATTGAATGTCAGTGACCTGCTAGGAGATCCGGTATAAGGTGTTTTATATTATTTTTTACCTGTTTCTCCATTTATCCCTGTGAGATATATTATTATCCCCATATTACAGTTGAAAACATTGTACTTGTATATTTGTAGTCAGATTTTTTATAGTGTGTTTCCAGTGTAATGTGTGATTTGATCTTGATCCAGGTTATCTTTTTCTAACTTGTCTGGCTTTCCCTTGTGGGAGAGACTATATAATTCATTGTAAGCCTATTTATATTTCATATAAATGCCTCACAAGGATGTCGTGTGAATTTCACTAAAGATTCAGAAGTTTACTTTTTATGGTGCCAAATGTTAAAAAAAGGCTTTATTATGAACTTAGTCAAGGGCTTAAAAGATATTAAAAATTGAGCTTATAAATATTAATTTAAACAAAACAAGCAATTCTTTTACTTATTTTGCTCCAATTGCCCTCCTAGCCTGGGAACTTCCATTTGCCACAGATGCAGCCCTAGGGGGAAAAAAACCCTGTGAAATCTGAAGCACCAATTTCATACAAATTCATGCTATGGCTAGTTATTTTTCTGAAACACCAATTTGACAGTGTTTTAGCTCTAAGGCTAAAATCTTAGACTCCCTATTGCTTACAGGTTCAAGTTCATACTCCACAGTTTGTCTCCAACTACACTTTTTGGGTACTCTCTTCCTTCACCCTTTGTCAAGAATATTCCCTTCCATTTTCATTTTTACTTCCACCTTTTCCTTCTTCTACACTTTTCAGTTGCATTATTACAAATCTGAGACCCAGATAATTAATGTCTCCTGATCTTTGGAGCTTTTCATGACTGCCCTTACCAGAGGGAATGCTTCTTTCCTTTGTGTTCTTCTAACAGTTTTAATTACATTTATTATTATTATTTTTTTCTTTTTTGGCTGCACCCTCAGTGTATGGAAGTTCCCGGGCCAAGGACTGAATCTGAGCTGCAGCTGTGGCAATGCTAGATCTTTTAACCCGCTGCACTGGGCCAGGGATCAAACCCACCCTTAGCAGTGACCTGAGCCATTGCACTTGGCTTCTTAACTCACTGTGCCTACATCCTGCATTTATACTTTAATCCCTTTAATTTCTTGGTTTTTTTTTTTTTTTTTTTTTTGGCTGTGATGTGCAGGGCTCTTTTAGGCTAGGCTTTGCCTTTGCCTTTTTTTTTTTTTTTTTTTCTCACTATCTCTCTCTCCTTCTTCCCTTTCCGCATTATTTGTCTCTTTCTCCTTTTCTTTCCTGAAACAAATATTTATAGATAATCTAATATGTGCCTCCTCTGTTCAAGGTACTTGGTGTTTATTGAATGGCTGAGAAGAAATATGAAATCCTGGCAAGGAAGACATTATTAACTGTATTATTAGTTTGTTGTTTTAATCATTCTAAGCGTGAAGATAATAACCCCTTGCCATTTAACATAGGAATAGCCTATCAATTTCACAAACTTGTGGGGATATCTGGAGAGAAGTATTAAGAGTATTAAGGGAAAATACAAATGAAAGTCATTTTGACTTTTTGTAATTTGGATTCAAATCATGTTCAGTATTGAAATCTGTCTTTGTCTTTACTTTGTCAGCAGAGACATGAGTTCTGGTAGTGCTGATCACTGTGGGAATAACCACATGCCTATTTGCCTATCCAAAGTAATAGCTAATTTGAGCCAAAGAGAGGAGAGTAATTTTGTTGTTGGAGTTGGCATCTAGTAAAAATGGGTGTATGTTTGGAGTAGTACTTAGATGAAAGTGTAGTGCTTTTAAAATATCTCTTTAAGGAAAATAAAAGTAGATACTCTTTATAGAGCAAGTACCCTCTGCCAACAATTGACAATCCTGTTGGGGTAGATGGTGGTATTTCCACTGATGAATGAAGAAACAAAGGCTAAGAGAAATCAAGTGACTTGCCTGAGGTTGCACAGCTACTTGAGCAGCAAAACTAAAATCCAAACCTAGCTCTGACTGAGACCATGCCTATTTCATTACTTTGCTATCCTGCCCTTAAATCTTCATTCTCAGACTCGTGTTCAAGTTGAAAAGAGTGAATTTACTATGGTAATTTGAATTTACTGAATTACTTGATCTTTGGCAAGTTATTTAACCTTTCTTATTCCATTTTTTCACTTGGATAGTCCTGTCTATCTTCCAGGTTATAATGAGGATTGAACGAGATGATGTATATATGAAAATACATTATGAATCATTAAGCCCTATACTAATGTTTGGTGGTGTCTTATTAATGCTGTCATTATATACTTTACTATGCTAATTCTGCTTCCTGAATTTCTTTCCTATTGTCCTTTTTAACTAGCTGTTCCTCAACGTATCCTGCAGGTGTGGCAATGCCAGATGTTTAACCCACTGTGCTGGGCCTGGGATGGAACCTGCGTCCCAGGGCTCCAGAGATGCTGCTGACCCCACTGAAACACAGTGGGAACCCTTGCTTAGAAGCTTTTAATGTACTGTAGTGACTGGATTTCATTAATAAGAAAAGTTATCTTTTTATTTTATTTTATTTTACCTTATTTTATTATTTTTTGCTTTTTAGGGCCACTTATGTAGCATATGGAAGTTCCCAGGCTAGGGGTCAAATTGGAGCTGCTGCTGCCAGCCTATGTCACACAGCTGCGTCTGTGACCTATACCACAACTAACAGCAATGCTGGATCCTTTATCCACCGAGCGAGGCCAGGGCTCGAACCCTTGTCCTCATGGATACCAATTGGGTTTGTTACTACTGAGCCACAACAGGAACTCCTATTTTTTTAGATATGCGAAGTTCAGATAGTCTTCAGATAAAAGAATTAGAACAATACAATTTTAATCATTTGAAGAACTAAGTATGCTTTACTATTTAAAACGTTTCTTCCTTCTTTCTGTTTCCTTCTACACCATGAACTCACTTTTTTTTCCTTTGAATTATATCCAGAGTTAAGGTTGAAACTTTATGATGGCTTATTTCCAATAATTGATATTTAATGGCTGTGTCCAGTACATTTGGTCAGAGATTCTTTTATTTGTTTGTTGTTTTTGGCCATGCCTGCTGCATGTGGAAGTTCCCAGGTCAGGGATTGAACCCACGCCAGAGTAGCAATCTGAGCTGCTGCAGTGACAACTCCAGATCTTTAACCCACTGTGCCAGCAGAGAACTCCCCAGAACTTCTTTTTTTAATCAAACATTTTATACCTAGAGTGTTCATCACTTGAAAACTCTAGTTCTTCCATGAATGCAGCTGGAGCTTTTGTTTAATGTAGTTTTTAACTAGAGATTGGCTATGTCAGTTGCTTCCATATGCATATCACTTTTTACATAAAGAAGATAACTCTTGAAATCCTTGATGCTTAGTGTGTAGTTTAAAACCTTGCCAAAAGAATTTTTTTGTACTAGGTACAATGCAAGTGGATTGGGGTTTCTCGTTGTAGTGAAACAGTCAGTAGCAGCATTATAGTATTACACTAAACTTTCAAAATATGCTTTGTTCATCTGACTGATATAAAAGATTTAATAGCCTCTGTTGAAATGGTAGATCTTATGATAATATGCTTTAGAAGACTCTTGAATTTACAATAGAGGGTATTAACTAGCTGATGTAGTAGAACACCTAAATTTTTTTAAAATTATAAAATCATTATCTTTTGTAATTTTTTTGGTACTGGTAGTAATATAGACTTTTAATGATAAACTTTATAGTGTAGTTTAATTTGATTTCAAAACAGTAATGTCCTTATGAAACTGCTATATTAACTAGAAGTAAAGTGATATATCATGTGAATGGCCTCTTTTTAAATTAACCTATTGCTTAAAATTAAAAATATATGCCATTTCCCCTAAGAGGCACTGTGGCTTTGGAGTTAAAGTTGGGTTCAAATTTCAACTCTGGAACTTAAAGCCTTGGTCAGCAATTTAGCCTATTTGCATCCCAGTTTCTTCTTCATCTCTAAAATGTATACGCAGATCCTTCTCTTTCAGTGCACTTGGGAGACTTAGATGAGCTAGTGTGTGAACATAGTTTCTAAATAGCAAAGTGCTCTATGAACAATATTTTGAAAGTTTTTCATTTATGGTAATTGGCAGATAAAAAAGATTTAAGTACTTGACTTTTAAAAAACTTTCTCTTCCACATAAAGTTTCAATATTAGTAGTGTATGTTTAAGAAATATCATTCAACAGTATAATATAAACTTTATAATTTTGAATACAAGGATTAGTTTCTTTTGTTAAACTCTTCTACACAGCAGTAACATTTGAACATTGAAATGAATTGAATATTTTTGTATTTTATATATACATTTCTGCATTCTAAATGATATAGATGTGTGTTTTTATAGGTTTGCCTGAATCCATCATTGCAGCTGCATGTTCAAGAAGTGGCCAGAGGGTTCTGCATGTTGATTCGTAAGTTTATCAATGATAGCATTTAATACTTAAATATATCTATACAAAAGTAAAATTTAAATATACTGTCCTATATAAACTTTTTAAGTTAGAAAAATTATTGGAATTTTTAAATTTTCAACAAAAATATGTAAAATATATAATGTACAGGTTTTACTATTATACTCTGTGAAATAGTGGTCTGTTTCCTTTGAGGAAAAACCAGATGTACTATTTATTTTATTTTTCACATGAGTGATTTTGTTTTTTAAATGGTGAATAATTCTCCAAGAGGCTTGGAAACCTCAGACCTGCCCTTTTAATTATATATGTGTGGAGTATATAAAATCTGTGTATGCTATTGTATTTTAGGCTTTGCATTTGATTGTTGAAAAAAAATCAGCTAATAGATTTAGAGTATGTGGTTTTCTTAAAATTCATTAAAATTTAAACTAAAAGAAAAATCTTAACTAAGAGAAATATCTAGAATTTTGTTTTCCTCCTTTCCCCTTAAATGTGACAATAAAAAGGAAGTTAATGGAAAGTTAAAGAGAAAGCATAAATCTTTCCATTCCTGCTTCCTGAAATAAACCCTTATTTTCCACCTATCTATTTAGTGCTTTTGACTGTTGTATTTTGGCACTTTAATTGCTCATTAAATAGGAATAGAAAAGAATCAGGAAGAAATGACTTTATATTTTCTGGTTGATATTAACTGCAATGTTTTTCAGAATGCCAGAATACAAAGATTGACTGGATTTGTTATAGTCTATAGTGCCTTCTCATATATTATCCCATTGTAAGTAGGAATCCAAAAAGCGGTATTAGTTCATTTACATTTAACCATTTGTAAATTTATTTATAACTCCTGAATTATTGGATGAAATGTCTAAATTAGATTAGCTTCTGTTTTCAAACAAGTCCTGCCCTTGGAATTGTCTTTCACTATTGTGTGTTTAACTGCTGTGTTAATGTCTTAATTCAGTCTTTTTGACATATGGGTTCATATGCTTAAAAATCTGCCATCTCAAAAGCTGAGGTACTGGGGTAGTGTGTTTTGAAAGGCTTAATAAAATCATAAATTCCAATTTATTTATGGTAACATCCTTAAATTGAAAGTAAAATCTTAAATTTGCTGAAGTTATTTGCTATGCTTACACTGTAAGCCACTTTCTATATCAATTTCTTTACACACGTTATATAATTTTTCCATCACAGCCAAGTAGGTAGTGTTATCCTAATTTAACAAATGGGGGATTCAAGGCATAGAGAGGTTAATTTTTCTAACTTTATTCAGCTAGTGTGTGTCTAACTTTAAATTCAAATTTATTTTGTTTTCTTATTCTAAAATCTGAGGTCTTCTCAGAATTAAGAATATTTTGTAAGTCGTGTAGGGTTTATTGATATTCCAAAATAATTTTTCCCCAAATAAATTTTGATTAGGAATATAAAAAACCAAATCTAATTTTGATAAACAGTGGATCAATTAGAAACACTTGATAATGTAGTGCCTTAAGAACTTATACCTTAATAAATAGTATTTCAAAGCGGCAAAGCTTTTTTCTTCTATTTCAGATCCTTAGGCTTGGTAGCTGTTGAAAGCTTTGAAGCATCTAGCTATTGATTTATAGGTTGTTGTCCTGCTCTGGGCCAGGTGTAAATACTTTTTCATTTTTATTCATTTTAGCATTTACGATTCCTCATAATTAGATTCAGTCTTCTCTACCCTTTGATTTCTGCTTTACATTTACAGTAGTACAATATATATCTGTTCCATGGACATACTTTCCCATGCTTTTTTTGTGTGTGTTTTTAGAGCCACACCAGCAGCATATGGAGGTTCCCAGGATAGGAATCCAATCGAAGCTGTAGCTGTCGGCCCTCGCCAGAGCCATAGCAATGTCAGATCTGAGCTGCATCTTCAACCTACACCACAGCTCACAGCAATGCCAGATCCTTAACCCCCTGAGCAAGGCCTGGAATCGAACCCACAACCTCATGGTTCCTAGTCAGATTCGTTTCTGCTGTGCCACGATGGGAACTCCCCATGCTTTTTTAAAAAATAACTTTGAAATTGTGGTGAAAAACACATAACATAAAATACACCATCTTAACTATTTCTAGGCATATATATAGTTCAGTAGTGTTAAGTATATTTATATCATTGTGTAGCAGATCTCTAGAACTCTTTTGATTTTGTAAAACTGAACCTCTGCCCATGAAACAATAACTTCCCCTTCCTCCTCCCCGCAGTCCTGGCAACCACCATTCTCCTTTCTGTCTCCATGAATTTTACTTCTCTAGATACTGGATATAATTGGAATCATACATTGTCTGTTTGTGATTGTTTTATTTCACTCTATATAATGTCCTTAAGTCTCATCCATTTTGTATCATGTGTCAGAATTTCTTTCCTTTTTAAGACTGAATAATATCCCATCATGTGTATATGTACCATATCCATTCACCTGTTGAGAAATATTTGGCTTGTTTCCACCTCTTGACTATAGTGAATAATACTGCTGTGAACATGGCTATGCAAATATATCTTCAAGATCCTGCTTTCAATTCTTTTGGATATATACCCAGCATTGGGATATAGTATTGGGATCACATAGTAATTTTGTGTTTAATTTTTTGAGGAACTGCCATACTATTTTCCATAGCAGCTCTACTTTTTACATTCCAACCAACTTCCCATGCTTTGGCTCCACTGGGGAGTTGTATATTGGCTTTTAAGCCAGAATGTCTAGGTTCAAATCCTGGTTTCTTCACTTTTTAGGTGTATAGCCTTTGATAAGTTATTTAATCTTTCTATACCTCAGTTTCTTGATATAAATTACATTATAATAGTACTGATTTATTAGATTGTTTATAGGATTAAACAGAATAATCGATGTAGTGGACTTATTACAGTGCCTTAAATGTACTAAGCCCTTGGTAAATTTTGACTTGTATTACTCTAACAATACTGCTGCTGTTACTGCCAGATACAAACAGCAAAGCCAGATAAGGGTGTGACCAGTCATGCCTGCAAGATTGGTGGAAAGTGTCATAGAGATGACCTTTGAGGTGAGACTTGAAAGATGAGTAAGAGTTTAATGAGGATTTAAAGCATTCCAGAAAGAGGGAACAGATTGAAAGGGCATGACATACTAGGTGAATGGTGAGAATTTTAGTATGACTGAAAGATTGGCTAAGTGAGTTGGATTAATGAGAGTTGAAACAAGAAGTAGACTAGTACCATACCATGAAGGCCTGTATGCCAAGTTACAGAGTACTGATTTTTATCCTAATAATTATTTTTAACATTTTTATGTCTTTCTGTCAAACCCATATTCAGTCCTTTAGCATATTCTGTCAGCTCTACGTGTAAAATATAACCCAAATCTAACCAGTTTTCACCATCTCCACTCGTCTAGTTTATTCCACTAATATTTATCATTGAACTACTCTAAAAACCTCTTCATTGTTATTTTTTCACTACTGTCTCCAGTTTTGGGCCTCTTCCTCCTTTTTTTTTCTTTTTTTTAAATTACTCAAATGAATTTATCACATCTGTAGTTGTATAATGATCATAACAATCTGATTTCACAGGATTTCCATCCCACAGCCCAAGCACATCCCCCCACCCCCCAAACTGTCTCCTCCGGAGACCATAAGTTTTTCAATGTCTGTGAGTCAGCATCTGTTCTGCAAAGAAGTTCCGTCTGTCCTTTTTTCAGATTCCACATGTCAGTGAAAGCATTTGATGTTGGTGTCTCATTGTATGGCTGACTTCACTTAGCATGATAGTTTCTAGGTCCATCCATGTTGCTAAAAATGCTGGCATTTCGTTCTTTTTGATGGCTGAGTAATATTCCATTGTGTATATGTACCACCTCTTCTGGATCCCCTCCTCTGTTGATGGACATTTAGGTTGTTTCCATGTCTTGGCTATTGTAAATAGGGCTGCAATGAACATCGGAGTACATGTGTCTTTGCGAGTCGTGGTTTTCTCTGGATAGATGCCCAGGAGTGGGATTGCTGGATCAAATGGTAGTTCTATGTGTAGTTTTCTGAGGCATCTCCACACTGGTTTCCACAGTGGTTGCACCAATTTACAATCCCACCAACAGTGTACTAGGGTTCCTTTTCCTCCACACCCTCTCCAGCACTTCTTGTTTGTAGACTTTTGGATGATGGCCATTCTGGCTGGTGGAAGGTGGTACCTCATTGTGGTTTTGATTTGCATTTCTCTAATAATGAGTGACGCTGAACATCTTTTCATGTGTTTCTTGGCCATCTGTATGTCTTTTTTGGAGAACTGTCTGTTTAGATCTTCTGCCCATTTTTGGATGGGGTTGTTTGTTTTTTTGGTATGGAACTGCAGAGAGTGTTCATAAATTTTGGAGATTAATCCCTTGTCCATTGATTCACTTGCAAAGATTTTCTCCCATTCTGTGGGTTGTCTTTTTGTGTTGTTTAGGGTTTCCTTTACTGTGCAGAAACTTTGAAGTTTGAGTAGGTCCCATTTGTTTATTTTTCTTTTTATTGTCAATACTCTGATAGGTGGATCTGAGAAGATGCTGCTGTCGTTTATGTCAGAGAGTGTTTGGCCTATGTTTTCCTCTAGGAGTTTGATAGTGTCTGGTCTTATATCTAGGTCTTTAATCCCTTTGGAGTTTATTTTTGTGTATGGTGTTAGGGAGTGTTCTCATTTCATTCTTTTCCATGTGGCTGTCCAGTTTTCCCAGCACCACTTATTGAACAAGCTGTCCTTTCTCCATTGCATATTCTTGCCTCCTTTGTCATAGATGAGTTGGCTGTAGGTGCATGGGTTTAATTCTGGGCTTTCTATCCTGTTCCACTGATCTATATTTCTGTCTTCATGCCAGAACCATATGGTTTTGATGACTGTTGCTTTGTAGTATAGTCTGAAGAACGGGAGCCTGATTCCTCCAGCTCCATTTTTCTTTTTCAGGATGTCTTTGGCTAGTATGGGTCTTTTGTGCTTCCAAACAAACTTTAAAATATTTTGTTTGAGTTCTGTAAAAAATGTCCTTGGTAATTTGATGGGTCTATCGCATTGAATCTGTAGATTGCCTTGGGTAGTATAGTCGTTTTGATAATATTAACTCTTCCAGTCCACGAGCATGGTATATCTTTCCATCTCTTTGTGTCACCTTTGATTTCTTTCATCAGTGGCTTGTAGTTTTCAGAGTACAGGTCTTTTGTTTCTTTAGGTAGGTTTACTCCTAGGTATTTTATTCCATTGGATGTGATGGTAAACGGGATTGCTTCCCTAATTTCTCTTTCTGCTCTTTCATTGTTAGTGAATAGAAACGCTGTCCATTTCTGTGTATTGATTTTGTATCCTGTGACTTTGCCAAATTCATGGATGAGCTCTAACAGTTTTCTGGTAGAGTCTTTAGGATTCTCTAGGTATAGTATCATGTCATCTGCAAATAGTGATAGTTTTACTTCTTCCTTTCCAATTTGGATTCCTTTTATTTCTTTTACTTCTCTGATTGCTGTGACTAGGACTTCCAGAACTATGTTGAAGAGTAGTGGCGAGAGTGGACATCTGTGTCTTGTTCCTGATCTCAGTGGGAATTCTTTCAGCTTTTCCCCATTGAGAATGATGTTAGCTGTGGGTTTGTCATATATGGACTTTATCATGTTGAGGTAGGTTCCCGTTATGCCCACTTTCTGAAGGGTTTTTATCAGAAATGGGTGTTGGATTTTGTCAAAGGCATTTTCAGTGTCTATTGAGGGGACCATATGGTTTTTGTTTTTCAGTTCATTAATGTGTATCCCACTGATGGATTTGCGGATATTGAAGAACCCTTGCATCCCTGGGATAAATCCCACTTGATCATGATGTCCAATCCTTTTAATGTATTGTTGGATGCGGTTTGCTAGTATTTTGTTGAGGATTTTTGCATCGATGTTCATCAGTGAAATTGGCCTGTAGTTTTCTTTTTTGTGTGGTATCTTTGTCTGGTTTTGGTACCAGGGTGATGATGGCCTCATAGAATGAGTTTGGGAGTATCCCTTCCTCTGCCATGTTTTGGAATAGTTTCAGAAGGAGAGGTGTTAGCTCTTCTCTAAATGTTTGATAGAATTTGCCTGTGAAGCCATCTGGTCCTGGACTTTTGTGTTTTGGAAGTTTTTAAATCACAGTTTCAGTTTCAGTTCTTGTGATGGGTCCGTTCATCTTTTCTCTTTCATCTTGGTTTAGTCTTGGAAGATTGTACTTTTCTAAGAATTTGTCCATTTCGTCTAGGTTTTCCATTTTATTGGCATATAGTTGCATATAGTAGTCTCTTATGATCCTTTGTATTTCTGAGGTGTCCGTTGTTACTTCTCCTTTTTCATTGCTAATTTTATTGATTTGAGTCCTCTCTCTTTTTTGCTTGATAAGTCTGGCTAGGGGTTTATCAAATTTGTTGATCTTCTCAAAGAACCAGCTTTTCGTTTCATTGATCTTTTCTATGGTTTTCTTGGTTTCTATTTCACTGATTTCTTCTCTGATCTTTATGATTTCTTTCCTTCTACTAACTTTAGGTCTTGACTGTTCTTCTCTCTCAAGCTGCTTTAGATGTAAAGTTAGCTTGTTTATTTGGGCTTTTTCTTGTTTCCTGAGGTGGGCTTGAATGGCTATAAACTTTCGTCTTAGAACGGCTTTTGCTGCATCCCATAGGTTTTGCAGTGTCGTATCTTCGTTGTCATTTGCTGCTAGGTATTTTTTAATTTCCTCTTTGATTTCTTCAGTGATCCATTGGTTGTTTAGTAGCATGTTGTTGAGTCTCCACGTGTTTGTGTTTTTTGCAGTTTTTTTCTTGTTGTTGATTTCCAGTCGTATAGCATTGTGGTCGGAAAAGATGCTTGATATGATTTCAATTTTCTTAAAGTTACTGAGGTTGGATTTGTAGCCCAGGATATGGTCAATCTTGGAGAATGTTCCATGTGCACTTGAGAAGAATGTGTATTCTGTTGCTTTTGGATGAGATGTCCTATAAATATCTCTTAAGTCCATCTGGTTTAATGCTTCATTCAGGGCCAGGGTTTCCTTATTGATTTTCTGTCTGGTTGATCTGTCCATTGCTGTAAGTGGGGTGTTAAAGTCCCCCACTATGATTGTGCTATTGTCGATTTCTCCTTTTAAGGTTGTTAGCAGTTGCCTTATATATTGTGGTGAACCTGTGTTGGGTGCATAGAGGTTTAAAATTGTTATAACATCTTCTTGGATTGATCCTTTGATCATTATGTAATGTCCTTCTTTGTCCCTTAAAGTATTCTTCATTTTAAAGTCTGTTTTGTCTGATATGAGTATTGCTACTCCAGCTTTCTTTTGATCCCCGTTTGCATGAAATATTTTCTTCCATCCTCTCACTTTCAATTTGTATGTGTCCCTAGAAGTGAAGTGGATCTCTTGAAGACAGCATATATATGGGTCTTGTTTTTGTATCCATTCAGCCAGTCTATGTCTTTTGGTTGGGGTGTTTAGTCCATTCACATTTAAGGTAATTATTGATATGTATGTTCTTATTGCCATTTTATTAATTACTTTGGATTTGTTTTTGCTGCTCCTTTTCCTTTCCTTCTTTTCTGCCTAGAGAAGTTCCTTTAGTATTTGTTGTAAGGCTGGTTTAGTGCTGCTGAATTCTCTCAGCTTTTGCTTATCTGAGAAGGTTTTTATTTCTCCTTCAAATCTGAAGGAGAGCCTTGCTGGGTAGAATAATCTTGGTTGGAGGTTTTTTTCTTTCATCACGTTAAGCATATGGTGCCACTCCCTTCTGGCCTGCAGAGTTTCTGCTGAAAAATCTGCCCATAACCTTACTGGGGTTCCCTTGTATGTTACTTGTTTCTTTTCCCTAGCTGCTTTCAAGATTTTCTCTTTGTCTTTAATTTTGGTCAGTTTGATTAACATGTGTCTCGGGGTGTTCCTCCTTGGGTTTATTTTGTATGGTACTCGTTGTGCTTCCTGGATTTGAGTGAGTGATTCCTTCCCCATGTTAGGGAAGTTTTCGGCTATTATCTCTTGGAATATTTTTTCTGTCTCCTTCTCTCTCTCTTCTCCTTCTGGCACCCCTATAATACGGATGTTGGTGCGTTTCACATTGCCCCAGAGTTCTCTGAGACTCTCTTCATTTGTTTTCAATCTTTTTTCTCTTTTCTGTTCTGCATCCGTAATTTCCACTAATCTGTCCTCCACCTCACTTATTCATTCTTCTGCCTCCTGTATTCTGCTGTGGGCTGCTTCTAGTGAATTTTTTATTTCAGTTATTGTATTTTGCATCTCTTCTTGTTTCAGTTTTATATCTTGTATCTCTTTGGTCAGTGTTTCCCGTAAGTTATCCATCTTTGCCTCCAGTTTATTTCCAATGTCTTGCATCTTCTTCAGCATCAACAGTCTAAAATCTTTTTCCTGGAGGCTGAGAATCTCCTCATGGCTTAGCTGTTTTTCTGGGTTTTTTTTCTTTCTCCCTCATCTGAGTTATAGTTCTCTGTCTTTTCATTTGTATAGGTTTTTGGTGTGGTGACCTTCTTACCGATACTAGAGTTGTAGCCTCTCTTACTTCTGATGTCTGCCCCCCTGCGGCTGAAGTCACTATGGGGGCTTGGTGTAGGCTTCCTGATGGGAGGGGCTGATGCCTGCCCCCTGGTAGGAGGAGCCGATTCTAATCCCTCTTGTGGGTGGGGCTTAGTCTCTGGATGGGATTAGAGGCAGCTGTGTGCCTGAGGGGTCTTTAGGTAGCCTGTTTACTGAGGGGTGGGGCTGTGATCCCACCTGGATTGTTGTTTGCCCTGGGGCTTCTCAGTGGCTGGCTGACAGGTGGGGCCAGATTTTCCCAAAATGGCCACCTCCAGAGAAAGGCACTGCTGCTGAATATTCCCGAGAGCTTTGCTTTCAATGTCCTTCCCTCACAACAAGCCACATTCACCCCTGTTTTCCCAGGATGTCCTCCAAGAACTGCGGTGAGGTTTGACCCAGATTCCCTTGGAGACTTTGCTTTGCCCTGGGACTCAGTGCACGTGAAAGTCTGTGTGCACCTTTTAAGAATGGGGTCTCCGTTTCCCCCAGTCCCGTGGAGCTCTTGCGCACAAGCCCCACTGACCTTCAATGCCAGATGCTCCAGGGGCTCTTTCTCCCAGTGCCAGATGCCTAAATTTGAGGGTTTGATGTGGGGCTCATAACTCTTACTCCTGTAGGTGAGTCTCTGTGAACCAGCTGGTTTCCAGTCTGTGGAGCTTCCCACCCAGGAGGTATGGGGTTGTTTATATCGCGAAATCGCCCCTCCTACCTCTTGATGTGGCCTCCTCTTTTTCTTCTGGAGTAGGGTATCTTTTTTAAGGTTTCCGGTCCATTTGGGTGGAGATTGCTCAGTCTTTAGTTGTGAATTTTGTTGTTTTTAGGAGAGAAGTTGAGCTCCAGTCCTTCTATTCCGCCATCTTAATCCCGTCTGAACAAGTATTTTCTTGAAGGCAGCACTCTTCCAATATAAGACGCCTTAGGAAATTAATAAGAGGTGGAAATTCCTGCAGGTTTTTTGCCCAAAACCCATAGCAAGTGGCAATGGCAGGTGATTGGCGTGTGTGTTGTGGTTGTGGGCACTGTTGGAATTATAAGTGAAGCAAGGGAGGACTTCAGAGGAAGGGCAGATCCAAGGTCATGTGCCAAACAAGTTAGGAGCAAAATAAGATACAGAGAGGTTCTGATTTTCTCTCTTCCTCCTTTCTAATTGCATCACATATACCTCTATCCCTTGCTCTCTAGGCTCTGCCTCAGCTGTGATTATACACTCTTTTTTCGTTCTTAATATTACTTGTGTCTTTTTTCTATTTCTTTTTCATCAGTATGTCTTGGCAGAGATTTGTCTATATTAGTCTTTTGAAAGAACTAGCTTTCACTTTGTTTTATCCTTCTGTGTTATTTTTTTCTAGCTAATTAATAGCTATGTTTATCTTAATGATTTCCTTCCTTCTGATTTCTTTGGGTTGAAATCACTTTTGTTCCTTTTCTAATTTCTCGAATTGAATTCTTAGCTATTTATATTTAACCTTTCCTTTTTGTTTGATATAGTTGTTTATGATTCTAGTTCTCTCTTAGGATCACATTAGCTGTCTTCCATAAGATTTAAATATTAGCGCCATTATGGTCTTTTTTTTGGTCTGTTAGTTATTTAGAGGCATGTTTTTGGATTTCTTTATACATTTTTATTTCAATATCTTATTAAATTTATAATGTTGAACACTCATGGCAAAACATGCAAACGAGAAAGTAAAAACATTCTAGTGTGCCTCTTCATTTTTCCTCCCTGCAACCACCCTCCCTTTCTACCCTCTAGTCTCACCTCCTGGGAGCATTTACTGTTACCTTTTGTATGTCCTGCAATATACTCTCCAGAGAAAGAAGTTGCAGAAAAATATGTAAGTTTTTATCATGTGTATATTCAAGTTAGTGTAGAAAAAGTTACAAACTCCTGATCAGTTCCAACAACAAAGATTCCTCCTGTTGCCTTTTTGTATCCATACCCACTTCCCTCCTCTGCCTCCTCTGTTTCTAACCTCAGCAACAACAAATTTATTTTTTAGCTCTATAATTTTTTCATTTTGAGAATGGAACTGTACAGTATGTATTTTTTTGACTTTGGCCTTTTCACTCAACATAATTCCCTTGGAGATTGATCAAGGTTGTTGTATGTATCAATAATAGTTTGTTCCTCTTTAAATACTGAGTGTTATTCTATATTGTGTATGTATCATAGTTTAACCATTCACCTGTTGAAGGGCATTTAGGCTGAATCTAGTTTTGGCTATTACAAATAAAATTACTATGTTAATATTCATCTATAGGTTTTTGTGTATATGTACTTAAGTTTATATTTTTCTGGGATAAATGCTCAAAGAGTACAGTTGTTGGGTTATTTGGTAATGGCATGTTTAGTTTTTTAATAAATGCAAAGTATTTTTCAGCATGCCTGTACCATTTTAAATTCCCACTAGCAATGTACAAGTGATTAGTTTCTTTGCATCTTTGCCAGCATTTAGTGTTGTCAACTCTTTTGGAATGGGGGTGCAATTCTTATTGGTGTATAGTGATATCTCATTGTGGTTTTAATTCACACTTCCGTAATTTTTTTTTTCTTTTGGTCTTTTGTCTTTTCAGGACCGTACATGCGGCATATGGAGGTTCCCAGGCTAGGGGTCGAGTTGGAGCTACAGCTGCCAGCCTAAGCCACAGCCACAGCAGTGCTGGGTCTGAGCCGTGTCTGAGACCTACACCACAGCTCATGGCAATGCTGGATCCTTAACCCACTGAGCAAGGCCAGGGCTCAAACTCACGTACTCATGGATACTCCTCGGTTTGTTAACTGCTGAGCCACAGTGGGAACTCCCACACTTCCCTAATGTTTAATGATGTTGGACGTTTTTCATGTGCTTATTTGCTATCTGAATATCCTCTTTGATAAAATGTCTTCATGTCTTTATATTATTTTCTAAATGGATTGTTTGTTTTCCTGTTGAGTTTTGAGAGTTCTTACATTCTAACCAAATCTATTTTTAACTACCTTTTTCCTTTTTTTGGTAGTTGGTTGCTAATTTAATTATATTATTGTCAAATAATTAGCTCTGTACATCAATTATCTAGTGTTTCTGAGAATTGCTTTATGATTTGGAGCCATATGACTCCATGTGGCTTAAAAATAATGTTTTTGCTCATTGTTGGATATGGAGTTCAATCTGTTAATCAAACTTGTTAATTTTGTTGGTTCAGAATTTCTGTTAGCTGATGGATCTATTAATTGTGGAAGTGTTTGTATACATGTATGTGTAACTGGGTCACCATGCTGTGCAGTAAAAAAATATATAAATATAAAGAAATAAAAATCTCCTTTACTGGTCATGTCATTCTTAATTTTCTGTATAATTCTATTAATTTTTGATTTGTATATTCTGAATCTCTGTTCATAAAGGTGTATAGATTTAGAATTATAGTATCTTTATGTAGTTTATCTTACGTTTTTTCTCTGATAATGCTTTTTTGTCTTAGTCTTTTTTTTAATGTTATTACATAATGATATCAAGTTCCCTTGTCCCCTCCTCCCGTATTTCTTCTTTGCCCTTTTATTTTCAGTCTTTCTGTGTCTTTATGCTCTGTGTGCCTCTTACAAATAACATATAAGCAGGTTTTACATCTTAATTCAATCTTGAAATCTGTCTTTTAACTAAATTTAGTCTGATTCACTAAATATATTTCTGCCATCTTATTAAATGCTTTCTCTTTAGCCTTCTTTTTTTTTTTTTTTTTGCTTTCCTTCTCTTAGTTTTCTGCCTTTTATTGAATAGAGTAAAGTTTATATTCTTTTTCCTTCCCCACAACTGGTTTGGAGTTACAGATGAAATTTTCTTTATACTAGAATAATCTTAAACTTTTGATATTATATATTCAAATTTGATTTTCAAGATAATCAAAATATTTATTCTTATCAGGCAACACAGTGGTCACCCCTCTAATGTTTATTGTTATCTAGTGTTTTGGTGATATTTTGATCTTATACTCCTTTTGGGGGGTTAGGGGGGCTCCACCCACAGCATACAGAAGTTCCTGGGCCAGGGATTGAACCCACACCACAGCAGCAGTGACCTGAGCCACTGTATTGACAATGCCAGATCCTTAGCTGTGCCACAAGAGAACTCACTATACTCCTTTCAGTTTTTGTTATTTTATTTATTTTTTATAGTCAATGCTTGTTTGGTTATGCCCATATGTTTATCAGTCTTTTTTTGCTTATTCTTCATTCTGGAGCCAATATTCTGCTTCCTGAAGTACTTTCAACCTGAATCTCTTAGTAGTAAGTGCTGTCTTTTTTCGTTAATGCCATTATTTCACTTTCAATTTGAAGTTATAGTTTAGTTGACCCTATAATTACACTCTGAGGGTGATCTTCTCTCAGCACTTCGTCCTCTGGCTTCTTTTGTTGTTGTTGAGAAATGTCATTCTTTTCTAGATGAATTCTCTTTTCTTTCTGATTGCCTCACTTCTGTTTGTCTTTATAGTTACATAGTTTTCCTCTTATTTGTTGAGGTGTGGATTTTATTTCTATTCTATTTTCCTGTTCAGAACTTGTTTTGTTTCTTGAAATCAGGTGATTTATGCCTTCATTGGTGGGAAAAACCTTCAATTGTTTCTTTCTTTCTTTCTTTTTTTTTTTTTTTGTCTTTTTAGGGCTGTACCCATGGCATCTGGAGGTTTCTAGGCTAGGGGTTGAATTGGAGCTCTGTCTGCTGGCCTACATCACAGCCACAGCAATGTCAGATCTGAGCCACGTCTGTGACCTGAACCACAGCTCATGGCAATGCTGGATCCTTAACCCACTAAGTGAGGCCAGGGATTGAACCTGCGTCCTCATAGATGCTAGTCAGATTCGTTGCTGCTGAGCCATGACAGGAACTCCCTCAACTGTTTCTTTAGACATTACCTCTCTCTTATTCTTTCTTGTGGAAAATCTTTTACATATTGGACCTTCTCGTTCTATCTTTTTTATGCCTCTTAATGTTTCTTTCATATTTTTCATCTTTTTAGTTTTTGATACTGCATTTTGGGCAGTTTATTCAGCTTCATCTTTATTTATATTCTGGGGTTACTAACTATGGTCCAAAGGTTATCCACTTACTTGTTTTTTCCATAAAGTCTTATGGAATACAGCCATGCTTAGGTATAGATATACATGATTACATAGTGACTATGGCTTCTTTCACACTGCAAGGGCAGATTTAAGTAGCTGTAGCAAAAACTATATGGTTGGCAAAGCCTAAAAATGTGTTATCTGGCCCTTTATAGAAAATATTTGCAGACCTCTTTTCTAGTTCATAAATAAATAAATAAATAAATGAAGGAGAATATACAACTGTTATTTATAGAAGAATTGCAATAAATAAATGAAGATGGGAAGAGGAAAATACAAAATCATCATTAGGCAAACATTAGTGTACCTTGGGGGATGTAATTTGAGACTATTAACAACTAAATGCAAAGTGGGGTTCTGGATGAGATCCTGAAACAGAAAAATAACATTATTGAAAAAAAAATCAGTGAAACTCAAATTAAGAATATAATTTAGTGGTTTGTGTTCCACCAATATTAATTTCTGAGTTTTGATAATGGTACCATGGCTACATAAGCATTAGAGGAAGCTGAGTAAATGTAAACAAACTCACTACTAATTTTGCAACTTTAGCATTGTTTATTTTTTTGCTCAAATTGTTCCACCTTGGTTGTTTTGAGTTCCTTCCAGTTGGTTCCTGAGCCCTTGTGAAATAATCCTTGTTTGAGCACTTCCTTACTTTTTGACACTGCAGGATGCTCAGGCTTATCTTGTTTTCCCTGCTGTAGCCCTGGAATTGCCTACTTATCCATGAGCCCTCTCTCCATGTATTTGAGAATGGTATGTAGAAACCAGGTACTGAATACTAGTTGTCTTTCTTACTGGGGTGTTATTGTTTCTAGGCCCTCAGGGGACAGTGCTAGTTAATATATTAATGTATATTAAGCCATTCATACATACACAATTATATTTCTGTGTCTAGGTATATATAGGTATACAGATATATACACCAATACTGATACCGCCCATTAAATGGAGAATATTTAAAAATATTATTTGAAAATGGGTATATATTGGAATAAGATACAAAATTTACCAGATTTTAAAAAATGAAACCTGAAAATTCAACAACATTTTGTTCTTATGTAGGATTTCCCCTAGCCTAAGCTTTCTTTTAAGCCTGGAGAACTACTTCAAAGGAAATACCAAGAAGCCTCATGTTAGTATATACTTTATCTGCTCTCAGATGCTTGGTACATGAGTGCTTAGTAATTAATTTTTGGATAAATGATTCAATATGAGAGTATATGAATGTGAAGGGACCAAGAACTTATCTTATTCCTGGTCAGAATTTGTAACCTAGCCAAATGTTGACTCTACAGGAGATTGGAGATAAAGTAAATGAACCCTTATGGTTCATCACCACAGCTGGAACAATAATAGCACACATCCTAGGATCATCTTGGCATGTGAAGGGCGTTGTCTTTGTCACCTGGCAGAGCACCATCTGTGGGTAGGCTCTTCATAAGTGCCAGTTGATAGTGTGGGATTCGGGAGAGCTTACTTTACATTTCTTGAAGGAATAGGATAAGAAAGTTTCTGTAGAACATGTTTGGTTTGTTTTGCCATTTCCAGATTTTCAGTTTTTTTAAAAAGATTTTTATAGTCATGGAGAATGAAAGCTACTCACTGTTACTTTAATGTTTTAAAACACTCTAAAAATAAATAAAACAGTCTAAACTATGTAATATGGTACATTGAGGATTATACTCTAGACAAGGATTATACTCTAAAATGTGGATGACAGGATAGCTGCCTGTTTTTGTGAATAAAGTATTGGAACACAGCCATGCCCATTCATTTATGTATTGTCTGTGTCTGCTTTTGTTATACAGTGGCAGAGTTGAGTAGTTGTGACAGAAATCTAATGACCTGCAAAACCTAAATATTTGTTATCAAACCCTCTTATTTTTAATTTCTTTTGTCTTTTTAGGGTCGTACCCATGGGATATGGAGATTCCCAGGCTAGGGGTTGAATCAGAGCTGTAGCCTCTGACCTAGGCCACAGCCACAGCAATGCCAGATCCGAGCTGTGTCTGCGACCTACGCTACAGCTCATGGCAATGCCGGATCCTTGACTCAGTGTGCGAGGCCAGGGATTGAACCTGCATCCTCATAGTCAGATTCATTTCTGCTGAGCCATGACAGGAACTCCTATCAAACCCTTTTACAGAAAAAGTTTTCAGGCCTCTGCTCTAGAGAATTTTTCTTTTTTCCCTCCACAGGATCAGAGGAGAAATAAAATGATTTTTATTTTTAAATTTATTAAAATCCTGCTTTTGAAGTTTTTTAAATCACGAAAGTATTATGTATACACTCTATCATGAGGGCAAAAATAAAAAAGCATACTGCTGTCACTTGTTATTTTATGTATGCCATGAACATTAGGTAGGACATTTTTCTGTGCCATGCTGTATTAGTTAGAATGAAAGAATAAGGGGCTATAATAAAGAGACCCAAAATACAGTGGCTTAAAAAACAGTTATTAAAAGGAATATCTGGTTAAAGCAAATGTGAAGAGTCCCAGTGCTAATGAGGGGATGCTCTGCTCTGTTAGGACTTAGGCTCCTTCCCTCTCATTTCTTTACCATCCCCTAGGATACTCCTTGTTTGCTTTGTTTAAACCGGGTCACAGGCTTGCTCAATTTTAGTTTCCAGGAAGGAGAGAGCGTGTGGGTAGACCTTTGTCCTTTCAAGGCCTGGGCCTGGAGTGACATATATCACTTTTATTCCCCGGACAAAAGCTTAGTCATATATGTACATATACCCATATAGTTATATGGAGACATGAAACTTCATCTCTCATCTAATGGCCCCATGTCTGCTCCCAGCTAAGGGGAGGAGGGGAGATTTTGGTGGACAAGTACTGCAGTAGGTATATAAGTTTTCTTATGGAAGATGTTTTCTTATTTGATTTAAGTATAGTTGATATACAATATTACATAAATTATAGGTGTACAATCTAGTGAGCTGCCATTTTTAAAAGTTACACTCCATTTGTAGTTATTTTAAAATATTGACTAGATTCCCTGTGTTGTATAATATATCATTGCAGCTTATTTTATACATAATAGTTGGTACCTCTTAATCCCTTACCCTTATATTGCCCCTCCTCCCTTTCTCCACTGTAACCACTAGTTTGGTCTCTATTATCTGTGAGTCTGTTTCTTTTTTGTTATATTCAAAATTTTTTTTCTTAGATTCTGCATATAGGTGATATCATATGTTATTTGTCTTTTTCTGACTTATTTCACCTAACCTAATACTCTCCAGATCCATCCATGTTGTTGCAAATGGCAACATTTCATTCTTTTTCAAGGCTGAGTATTCTAGTGTGTGTGTGTGTGTGTGTGTGTACACACCACATCTTCATCTATTGATGGACACGTTGCTTCCATACTTTGGCAATTATAAATAATGCTGCTATGAACACTGGTGCATGTATCTATTTGAATTTTTTTTTAATATATATATACCCAGGAATGGAATTGCTGGGTCATGTGGTAGTTCTAGTTAAAGTTTTTTGAGAAACTTCCAGACTGTTTTCCACAGTAACTGTACCAATTTACATTCACAGCAGTAGTATACAAGTGTTCCCCTTTTCTCCACATCCTCTCCAATACTTGTTATCTGTGATCTTTTTGATGATAGCTATTCTGACAGTTTTGAGGCAGTATCTCATTGTGTTTTGATTTGCATTTCCCTGATAATTAGTGATGTTGAGCATCTTTTCATGTGCCTGTTGGCCATCTGTATTTCCTCTTTTGAAAAATTTCTGTTCAGGTCATCTGCCCATTTTTTTTTGTCTTTTTTTGTTGTTGTTGTTGTTATTGTTGTTGTTGTTGTTATTTCTTGGGCCGCTCCCTCGGCATATGGAGGTTCCCAGGCTAGGGGTCCAATTGGAGCTGTAGCCACCGGCCTACGCCAGAGTCACAGCAACGCGGGATCCGAGCCGCGTCTGCCACCTACACCACAGCTCACAGCAACGCCGGATCGTTAACCCACTGAGCAAGGGCAGGGACCGAACCCGCAACCTCATGGTTCCTAGTCGGATTCGTTAACCACTGCGCCACGACGGGAACTCCCCAATTTTTTTTTGTCTTTTTTTGTTGTTGTTGTTGTTATTTCTTGCATCTGCCCATTTTTTAATAAGGTTGTTTTTTTAATGTTGAGTTGTATAAGCTATTTACATATTTTGGATTTTATCTCCTTATCAGTCATAACATTTGCAAATATTTTACCCCGTTCAGTATATTGACTTTTTATTTTGTCAATAGGTTTTTTTGCTGTTCAAAAGCTTTTAAGTTTAATTAGGTCCCCTTTGTTTATTTTTGCTTTTATTTCTTTTGCTTTAGAAGACAGATCCAAAAAAAAGTTGCCATAATTCATGTCAAAAAGTGTTCTACCTATGTTTTCCTCTCGGAGTTTTATGGTTTCTTGTCTTACATTTAGGCTTTTAATCCATTTTGAGTTTTAGTATATGGTATTAGAGAATGTTCTAATTTCATTCTTTTAGATGTAGCTGTCCAGTTTTCCCAGTACCGCTTATTGTAGAGACTGTCTTTTCTGCATTGTGTATTCTTATCTTGTTTGTCATAGATTAATTAACCAAGATTAGGTGAGTTGATTTCTGGGCTAATTATTGTATTCCATTGATCCATGCAGCTGTTTTTATGCTAGTACCATACTGTTTTGATTACTGTAGCTCTGTGGTATAGTCTAAAGTCACAGAGCATGATTACTCCTATTCTCTCTTACTCAATCTTACTCACAGAGCATGATTACTTCTACTCCCTCTTACTCAAGATTGTTTGGGCCATTTAGGGTCTTTCGTATTTCCATACAAATTTTAAAATTATTTGTTCTAGTTCTGTGAAAAATGCCAATGGTATTTTGTTGTTGTTGTCTTTTTTTTTTAGGGCCCCACTTGTGGCATATGGAGGTTCCCAGGCTAGGGGTCCAATTGGAGCTGACGCTGCCGGACTATGCCACAGCCACATCAGTGTGGGACCTAAGCTGCATCTGTGATGTACACCACAGCTCACAGCAATGCCGGATCCTTAACCCACTGAGCAAGGCCAGGAATTGAACCCACATCCTCATGGATGCTAGTCAGGTTCACTAACCCCTGGGCCACAATAGGAACTCTGCCAATGGTATTTTGATAGGGATTACATTTAATCTGTAGATTTCCTTGGGTGATATAGTTATTTTAATAATATTAATTCACAGTTCCCATTGTGACTCATCAGGTTAAGCACCTGACATCTCTGTGAGGATGTGGGTTTGATCCCTGACCTTGCTCACTGGGTTAAGGATCTGCTGTTGCTGCAAAGTGTGGCATAGGTTACACATGTGGCTTGGATCTGATGTTGCCATGGCTGTGGCATAGGCCTCAGCTGCAGCTCCAATTTGACCCCTGGCCTTGGAATTTCCACATGTTGTAGGTGTGGCTGTAAAAAGAAAAAAAAAAGTAATTCTTCCAATCCAAGAACACGACGTATCTTTCCATCTATTTATGTCCTCTTCAGTTTCTTTCTTTGATGTTTTATAATTTTGTGAGTACAGGTCTTTTACCTCCTAAGTATTATTCCTAGGTATTTCATTCTTTTTGATGAGATGGTAAATGGGATTTATTTTTATTTTTATTTTATTTTCCCACTGTACAGCAAGGGGATCAAGTTATCCTTACATGTATACATTACATTTTTTTTCCACACCCTTTGTTCTGTTGCAAGATGAGTACCTAGACATAGTTCTCAATGCTATTCAGCAGGATCTCCTTGTAAATCTATTCTAAGTTGTGTCTGATAAACCCAAGCTCCCGATCCCTCCCACTCCCTCCCCCTCCCATCAGGCAGCCACAAGTCTCTTCTCCACGTCCATGATTTTCTTTTCTGAGGAGATGTTCATTTGTGCTGGCTATTAGATTCCAGTTATAAGTGATATCATATGGTATTTGTCTTTGTCTTTCTGGCTCATTTCACTCAGGATGAGAGTCTCTAGTTCCATCCATGTTGCTGCAAATGGCATTATGTTGTTCTGTTTTATGGCTGAGTAGTATTCCATTGTGTATATATACCACTTCTTCTGAATCCAATCATCTGTTGATGGACATTTGGGTTGTTTCCATGTTTTGGCTATTGTGAATAGTGCTGCAGTGAACATGCGAGTGCACGTGTCTCTTTTAAGTAGAGTTTTGTCCAGATAGATGCCCAAGACTGGGATTGCGGGGTCATATGGAAGTTCTATGGATAGATTTCTAAGGTATCTCCAAACTGTTCTCCATAGTGGCTGTACCAGTTGACATTCCCACCAACAGTGCAGGAGGGTTCCCTTTTCTCCACAGCCCCTCCATCACTTGTTATTTGTGGACGTCTTAATGATGGCCATTCTGACTGGTGTGAGGTGGTATCTCATGGTAGTTTTGATTTGCATTTCTCTTATAATCAGTGATGTTGAGCATTTTTTCCTGTGTTTGCTGGCCATCTGGATTTTTTTTCTAATTTCTTTCTGATAGTTCATTGTTAGTTTGTAGAAATGCAACAGATTTCTGTATATTAATTTTGTTTCCTGGATCTTTACTGTATTTATTGATGAGCTCTTTTTTTCTGGTAGTGTCTTTAGGATTTTTTATATGTAGTATCATGCCATCTGCAAGTAGTGGATTTGGATTTCAATTTGGATTCCTTTCATTTATTTTTCTTGTCTGACTGTTGTGGCTAGGACTTCCAATACTATGTTGAATAAAAGTGGTAAGAATGAGTATCCTTGTGTTGTTCCTGATCTTAGCAGAAATACTTTCAGCTTTTCACTGTTGAGTATGGATTTTATTTTATTTTATTTTTGAGAGTTTGTCATCTATAGCCTTTATTATGTTGAAGTATCTTCCCTCTATGCCTACTTTCTGGGGTTTTTAATCATACATGGATGTTGAATTTTGTCAAAAGTTTTTTTTTCTGCATCTATTGAGATAGTCATATGATTTTAATTTGTTAATGTATATCACACTGACTTGTAGATATTGAAAAATTTTTGTATCCCTGGGATGATGTACTTGTTTATTTGTTTCTTACTTAAACAACATTTTAACTTGCCAAAAATGGTATTTTTTTCAATTAATTGTAATGGGCTATATATTACTTTTTTCTTATGAACACACTAAGATTTATTTAACCAGTTCTTTACTGCTGTATTTTAGGCTGTTTCCGGTTTCCTGTTATAAACAAAATGTAGCCATTCATATACATATGTATTTTAATTATAAATATCTGTATTTGTGGGAAAAAGTTATTGTCCCAATATTTTACCACGTTTGAATATTTGTAAAATCACTTTATGATCTTTTTCTTTTTCTCCAATTTAAAAATTCACATAGTTAGTTTGACTTAATGAGCTTGTATAACTTCTGTTCCTCAATAAAGTTAAATGTTATAGTAAGAAATTATATAAAATTCTCCATTTTGCAGAAAGATTTCTGTAGTTAGCCAGCAGAATAGTGACCTGATAATTTCATCCTGATGGACTATTTTTTTTGTTTTTTTGTCTTTTTGCCATTTCTTGGGCCGATCCCACGGCATATGGAGGTTCCCAGGCTAGGGGTCCAATCGGAGCTGTAGCCACCGGCCTACACCAGAGCCACAGCAACGCAGGATCCGAGCCGCGTCTGCAACCTACACCACAGCTCACGGCAACGCCAGATCCTTAACCCACTGAGCAAGGCCAGGGACCGAACCTGCAACCTCATGGTTTCTAGTCGGATTCGTTAACCACTGCGCCACGACGGGAACTCCTGTTTGTTTCCTTGTTTGTTTGTTTTTGACTTTTGTCATTTTAGCACCACACCTGTGGAGGTTCCCAGGCAAGGGGTCCAGTGAGAGCTACAGCTGCTGGCCTATACCAGAGCCACAGCAACACAAGATCTGAGCCGCATCTTCAACCTACACCACAGCTTACAGCAACACCAGATCCTCAACCCACTGAGCGAGGCCAGGGATCAATGTGCAACCTCATGGTTCCTAGTCGGATTATTTCCACTGTGCTAGGATGGGAACTCCAGCCTCTGTGGATTTATAAACACTATCCCAGTATTGTCACTATCAGCAGCAGCTAATCTCATTGACAACAGTCATTCTATTGCTGTGTTGTCATAAATTTTGCAGCCAGATTTTTTTTTTTTTTTTTTTTTGCCGTTTCTTGGGCTGCTCCTGAGGGATATGGAGTTTCCCAGGCTAGGGGTTGAATCGGAGCTGTAGCCACCGGCCTACACCAGAGCCACAGCAACGTGGGATCTGAGCTGCGTCTGCAACCTACACCACAGCTCACGGCAACGCCAGATCCTTAACCCACTGAGCAAGGCCAGGGACCGAACCCGCAACCTCGTGGTTACTAGTCGGATTCGTTAACCACTGCACCACGACGGGAGCTCTTGCAGGCAGATTTTAAACTAAAGTTAACTCCTGCCAAATTGTAATTGAAGGAGCTCGATTTTTGAGTGCCAATTATCTGTCTAAATAAATGTGAAATCTATGGTTCTTTTTAGAGAAATAGATTTACTGTAGATATTAATAAGCTGTTGACATGTGAAACTTCAAGAATAGATGTTGTGATTTAGAAAAGCAATTTGCAAATCAAAATGTAGAGGTTGATATTTACTTCAATCTTGAAGTTGTTAGATGGACGTCCAAAAAGACCAAAAGTTTATATTTGAACAGTATCTACTTCTAACAATAATAATTCATCTATGCAGCCTCAGTCAATCTTTTCTCCTGTATTATGTTTGTCATTGTTTAGTTTTATTTTGTTTCTCTTTCAGTTTTCACTTTCTACTGTAATTGCTTCAAAGAATGAAAAATTGAATTGAAAACAATGATGTTACCTCACCACATAAATCTTTTTTTTCTGCTTATTATGGCCACACCTGCAGCATATGGAAGTTCCCAGGCTAGGTGTCAAATTGGAGCTGCAGCTCCTGGCCTACACTACAGCCACAGCCACACCAGATCTGATCCCTGTCTACAACCTACACCACAGCTCATGTCAATGCCAGATCCTTAACCCACAGAGCAAAGCCAGGGATCGAACCTGCATCCTCGTGGATACTAGTCAGATTCTTAACCCACTGAGCCAAAATAGGAACTCCCTAAAATAACTTATTGACTTCTCAACATAGGGGACTATAAATATCTTTGAGAACTAGCATCATTTTCCTTTTATAGAAAGACTTACCTTGATTTCTTATTAGAGGCATTTTTGTGTGTATAGGTTAATAAAGCTCTGCCTCATTAAATCACCTCAGAAATTGTATCTACAGTTGTGTGTCACATCAATTTTATGATGTTTTTCTGCCCTGGAAATTAGCTCTACATGTATAGAATTAAGTGGAGAATTTAGTTTTGATGTCTTGCTTCTGCAATGTAAGGACAAAGATACTCTTGTTTAAATGTCCAATGATTATTGGCTCCTACAAAAAGAAACCAGTATTGATTCAACAGCTACTCCTACTATGAAGTTTCTTTTTAAGTGATTTTAGTTTGTGGAAATTGAGTTCTGTTTGTTTTCTTTTAAGGCAAAATAAAGCAACATGGCTCTTTCTCTTATACTGAAAAGTTTTAGATTTAAGACTGCCATAAATGGATAGGGAAATAAAAGGAAATGTACTCTCACTTCAAAAAAAATTCTTATTTTTACCTTCTATTATCCAGATGAAAGAAAAAAGGCCATGCTCTGTCTGCTGTAAGGGAGAGAAAATTATCAAAGAAGCCAGTGTTACCCTAGATTTTTGCTTTCTGTATTTTCCCATGTTAAAGACTTTTCATGAAGTCTGTGGCACTAATTTCAGTGAAAATAGTATTCAGTTGTTTAATATAATCTAGTGTTCAGGATGCTCTATGCTGTTGCAAATAATATGATGTAATCATAATAACTACCATTTACTGAATATTTGCTTAGTGTTATTTTAGGTACTTTACAAATATTAAGCATTTAATTCTTATTATATTTCTCTAAAAGAAGTATACATTCCCTCCTTTTTCAGATGAGAAAACAAACTAAGAGAATTTAAATAACTTGTCCACTGTCTATTAAGGGAAAGAACCAGGGTTTAAACCCATGTCCATTTGACTGCAAAGGCTGTACTCTTTCATTAAGATAAACTGTAGGATTGGAAGACAAACAAATCCTGGGCTTGATGGTCAGGAGACTTGATTCAGGCTGTTACTCTTCATGATTAGTTATGTGACCTATGTTGTTTTCCTCAACTCCGTAATGGGCCTAATGTACAACCTACCTTGAAGAGTCCCTGTGAGGGACCAGTGGGATACAGGTAAAAAGTTGAGGTGCAGCCAGCAAGGTCTCACTATCAAATGTAGCAAGTTAACTAAAAGGCTTTTACTTTGGAATCATCAGGAATATGTTCAGCCTTTATTTTGGAGGGCAGTGTGGGAAAAAAAATCCTTGGAAGCAATTTGTGAATTTTTATGGTTTTGAAGCAGAAATGTCATTTTATCTTTAGGTCACTGAATCTGTATGACAGGAGCTTCATTTGCAAATGACAATTTTTGCATAAGGATGATTTTTTTCTCATAGAGCTCAAAAGAAGCTAGATTGATTGAGACAGCTCTTTGCAGAAATCATGATATATCAGCATCTCTCTAGATATTACTAACTTTGACTTGTTTTATTCAGCAAGTTTGAATGAGGATAGCCTTCACACAAACCAGAAAACTACATGCAAAGATAATTGAGCGTACATATGCATTTTTCACTATGTCTCCCTCACCCTACCTTCCTCCTCTTGGAGCAATTTCTTAATCATTCACCATCCTTTGAAAAGAAAATATAAGAGAAATCTATTCTCTTATATTTTCTTCCTCTTCATTTTATATGTTTTTTTTTTTCTTTGAAATGGCATCTTTCTTTAGCAGCTCCTTGGGGCTTTGAAGACTGTCATTCAGCTTGACAACTGGAAGCAGAGTGATCTACAGCCATAAGGCTTAAAGCTTTTTCCTATCACTCTAATTTCTCCTTTTTCCCATTAATGAAACTGAAGTCTGATTTGCCTTTCCATGACAAAGGAAGGGTTAGGAGTTCTCTTGTGGCACAGCAGGTTAAGGATTCGGTGATGTCACTGAAGGGGCTCTGATTGCTGCTATGGGGCGAGTTTGATCCCTGGCCTGGGAACTTCCGCATGCCCTGGGTGTGCCCCCGCCAAAAACAAAAACAAAAACAAAAAAAAAACAAAAAAACAAAACCATTTAAGAAAAAGGAAGGGGGATTTCCCATTGTGGTGCAGTGGAAATGAAACCAACTAGTATCCATGAAGATGTGGGTTCAATCCCTGGCCTTGCTCAGCGGGTCAGGGCTTGCCATGAGCTGTGATGTAGGTCACAGATGTGGTTCTGATCCCACATTGCTGTGGCTGTGGTGTAGGCTGGCAGCTGTAGCTCCAATTAGACCCCTAGCCTGGGAACTTCCATATGCCACAAGTGCAGCCCTAAAAAGGCAAAAAAATAATAATAAAATAAAATAAAAGGAAGGGTTAAATTTTAGGACCTGTGACTACTTTGAAGTAGAGGATGGGAAAAAGGGAGAGGGAATGAGCAGTCCTCAGTCCTTGGACCTGTCAGTTCTGTCTTTCTCTCAGCAGTGCCCCCATTCTCATCTCTCTGTCTCGCTTCTTCCTTCTGTGGGTTGTCAGTGAACCTAGTTATGCCTGGCTAACACTAGACTGGTAGATGCCAATGAAAAGGGCTCTGGAGACTCCTGTGTGCATTCTTCTGTGTCCACACTTGAATGGATGATATGTGAGTGTGGAATGACTAATAACTCTAAACATAGGAAGTCTCTTCTCTGGCCTTAACAACTGGGCAACACAGCCTGCTATTTCATTCTGGCAGACTGATCTGGTTGTCAAAGCAGTATCCTGTAGCTTTATAGGACTCTTAAAACCAAGTAAGGGCTTGGTCTCTCTCTAAGATTAGAATTGTATGTGCATACCCAAGGAGAGCGACCTTCCTTGATCTTAGAATAAAGCTGTGGTGAAAGGAACTCAACTTGCCTATGTATCAAGTTTGTGGAGCTTTTAGTAAATGAGAATTTGTATGGGGGTAAGTCTGATATATTCCCTAGCCTCTTCTATTTGTCAACTAGGAAGATAGAAACATGTCATGGTTCTTTGTAATTCTCTAACCAAATTTAAATGGACTAGAGCTTCTTTCAGTGTGCATGGTATTTAGTAGGCAAATTGATACTAGTAGACATGCTGTGCTATTATTTTATTACTCTTATATGCAGAAAGACATCTGTGGACATTAAATATAAGATGTGTAATAAAATTAGTTGTATTTTTAGGTCCAAGAAATGGACCCAGTCCCTCCGGTTTTGGCATTAAAGTAGATGTATCATGAAGTTATTATCCTATTTTCATTATCCAGGTGACTTGGAGAAGTGAAAGAAAAAGTAGACTTCATTCCAACTAACATCTGTAAATGGATCCCATTGCCTTTACTTATAGTAAGTCAGATTCCAGGATTTGTATTATATGCTTATGTTTATAATTTTAAATATTCCAATCTTGAAGATTATAGCAGACAGTGTTATAGAGTGGAAAGAGCATAGGCTTTGGGGCCTGATGTGCCCTGGGCTTAATTAAGTGCAGGCTCTGCCATTTCCTAGCTGAGTAAGTTAAAACAAGATACTTAACTTCATGGGTTTTTTTCTTCTAATTTTAAAATGGGGATAATTATAGCACCAATCTCTCAGGATTCTTGTGAAGATTAAATGAGATAGTGAATGGAAAATGACAAGCTCAACATACATAGTATCCTATTTTTCTTCTTTCCCTTAACACAAATTAAGCAAGCATTTCTCAAAATACATTCTGTTGAACCAAATGCTGTTTCAAAAAAAGTGGTTAACTTAATTTATTCCTTCTTGGAGAGAACAAACATTAACATATTTAATGGTACAGAGAAGCTCTGCCATAAATACACCTTTTTGGTTGGTTTTACTCTTTTAAACCTAGCATTTTCCAAATTTATTTTGTCATTTGTAACTTTTTTTTTTCTTGGAATACCTATCAACAGCCCATTTTATGGGTAGGATATAGTTTGGAGAAGGTGAATTTAGTGATTGGGTCCAGGTGATATTTAATATCTAAGTGATTGACTTCATTGAACCACAGCTACCATTATAATGTCCTATAGCCTGAATTATGCTAGCCAGCTTAGAAGTTTGGGATTGTTTGTGTTGCAATGAATAGGATTAGGGTTTGGATGAACCTTCGTCAATGGCAGTCCTGCCAATTGTAGCTGTGTGGCCCTGATCTCTATATAGACCATTCTCAATGTCTTTATCTGCAAAATAACACCTGTATGCCTCACAAGATTGCTGAAAGAATCTATGAGAAAGCAGTTGTGAAAACAATTTCGAAAATGTGAAAATGCTGTCGGGGAAGGTAGTATTACTACTATCATAGGAAAAGCAATTGTGGATCAGTGAATACAGAATAGTGGCATCTAGAGTTTGGGCTATGCTGCTTCTCTTTTCTGTCAGCAGGTTTGGACCCCATCTGCTACCTGTCTGAAAACATTTTCAACTCCCTGATTTCTTAATAATTAAAGTGATTACCAGATGGATGTGCCTGAATGTCAGTAGCTCTATCTTTTGTCAGTGTTCTGGTACTTGCTTATAGAAGCCATTTCCCAATACAGGATGTAGTTGAACATCATGTGACAATTGGATGTTGCTGAATTTTCTATACTGACTTACAATTATGATGTACAATAAAATAGTTAGGATTTAATTAATGGGCTCAAATTAATAGGTATAGTGCTCAGCCTTCTCTTTTTAACTTTCTCTGTGTCCACCTGCAGTGTATTTCCTTTATGTTAGTAGACCTTAAGCAAAATGACATTGCTTTACCAATAAACACTATGTAAACAATGAGAAATCTCTTGTTACTCTTTTAATACTATTTTTTCTGTTTTTTAAAAGATTTTTATTGGTTGGTGTTAATGGAAACAGTTGTGTAACTCATTTCCCTTCTGGGTCTGGAAAAACTTAGGTGGTACATGGAATAAGCTGTGTGAAACTTTAGAAAGATTAAAACCATGTTTTCTATAATTTTAAGGTCAACATTTCACACAATGCAAAGCTGTACCTCAGTATAGTGATGGTTGGACTTTTCTGTCTTTGAAAATAAAAATGTCCTTTTGTGATTTTTACTGTTCTGATTGAAAATTATAGGTCACCTTTTCCATCATGAAACTTGAGAGTTTTAGATATTAGTTTTATGTTTGCTGCTAACTGTGAATATTCACTCTCCAGTTTCACAAAGAGACTCTAGTTTTAAGGAAGTCTTTTTCAACATATAAAATAGTGTTCCTAACAATAGAGATAAACGTCATCCTTTATCATAAACTACTTTTTCCTTTACTTGATGTACAGAGACAGTTGTGACACAAAATTGGCAGAAAATGTCCCATTCCCCCTTTTTCTCAGTCAGGAAGTTCTCACTTTGTCCTTAAAATAAATCGTATCTATGGGTCTTAAAAACAAAACCAGTAACCTAGCCTTGTTGTTCCTTGCAGAAACAGTTTTAAAGACTGTGGAAATAGTATTTTATAAATTGAATTTGAATGTCAGAGTTCAGAAGCTATATCTTTAAAGATAAAATTTAAGAAAATGTTTGGTGGGCTTTAATTATTACTGTTTCTATTGCAGTTATGTTCTAGAGAGCATATTCCAATGTTATATTGATTTTTTTTTTCTTTTTGTCATACTGATTTTGATACCTAAAGTCTTTGGGTTTCTCTTTAGGATATAAACCATGTTTAGAACCATACAAATACCGGAATGAATTTAGTCAAAATCTGCTTTGGTTTTATAGTGAGTTTATTGATAATTATGTTTCCCTCTTGTCAGAAAGACCATAGTAATGAAAACCATGTTTCACCTTTTACATGCATAATTGCATGAGATCACCAGATGCTGATGTTAAGAGCACATCAACAGGAAAAGTTGAAAATAGGAGCTGTGTGGAAAAATACTAGAACCATTTAGCTCTGTCAAAAACCATATGACCAAGCAGAGGGGAGAAAAATAAATTTTGACCATGAACTGACCTCAGGTCATTTAATAATGGAAAGAAACAGCAAGATGGCCTTTCATAGAATTTTTTAGACTTTTAATAATAGCAGAAAATGTCTTGGAAGTTGACACATCATGGTCAGTGTTTGAAAACTCAGATTACTTTTATTTTTCTAAGATTTTATTATAATTTTCAGAAATACAGAAAAGTTGAAAAAATTGTAGTGTGAGCACTTAAGTATCCACTACCCATATTCTCCCACTAATATTTGGCTATATTTGCTTTATTACATAATTGTCCATTTATTCCTTTTATGTCCATCTATCATTCTATCTTATTGTTTTGTACATTTCAAAGTTAAGTTGTACACATTTAGTACCTTCAGTCTAGAACACTTAAGGATGCCCATCACTAGCTAGAGTTATTTATTTACGGTTCTTTTTTTGAAGTAAAATTGCAGTAAAATACACACATCTTGAGTGTAGCATTTAATAAGCTTTAGCAAATGCATATACTTGTGTGACTAAGAACCTTATCAAGATAAAGAACATTGCCATCGTTCCAGAAAGTCCTGTCATGTTCCTTAAATCCTGCCCTTTACTCCCACCCTCAAAGACAATCACTTTTAGGATATTTTTCACTGGGGATCAATTAATTTAGCTTGTTCAAGAACTTCATATAAATGGTATCATCCCAAATGCATTCTTTTGGGGCAAAGGTTCTTTCACTTAGCATAACATTTTTTGAAATTCATCTATGTTGTTGTATGTATCAGTAATTCATTCCTTTTCATTGGTGAACAGTATCCATCCTATGGATATACCACAACTTATTATTTATCTATGCTCCTATTGATGGATATTTGAATTGTAACCAGTTTGGAGCTATTAGCCAATGAAAATGCTATGAAAAATCTTGTATGGCTCTTTTATGAACATAGGCCCTCCTCCTCTGTAAATACCAAGGTCAAAGGGCAGATATATGTTTAATTTTGTAAGAAACAGCCAGACAATTTTCCAAAATTGTGCTTTTTTTTTTTATGCTTTTTAGGGCCACACCTTCAGCATATGGAGGTTCCCAAGCTAGCGGTTGAATCATAACTACAGCTGCCAGCCTATGCCACAGCCACAGCAACCCGGGATCCGAGCTGCGTCTGTGACCTACACCACAGCTCACAGCAATGCTGGATCCTTGACCCACTGAGTGAGGCCAGGGATCAAACCCGCAACCTCATGGTTCCTGGTCAGATTCGTTTCCGCTGCGCCATGACGGGAACTCCTTCTTTTGTGCCATTTTATACTCCCACCAAAATGTGTGATCATTCTAGCCACCCATGCCAACATAGTCTTCAGTCTTTTTTATTTTAACTATTCTGGTGTACGTGTAGTGGTATCTCATTACAGTCATTTTTAATGTTTATTTTAATGTGTACTTGCCCAATGATGAATGATGTCGAGTGCGTTTTTATGTGCTCATTAACCACATCTCTCTTCCTTTGTGAAATGTCTGTTCAAACCATTTGCTTAAACTTTGAATATTTGTCTTACTATTAAAGTGAAAGAGTTCTTTATGTATCCTGGATACCAGTCCTTTGTCAGATATGTTTTGTGACTATTTCTTCTAGTTTGTGCCTAGCCCATTCATTTTTTTTCAAATGATGTGTTTTGTGGAGAAGTTCTTCATTTTGATGAATTCTAAGTTATCAGTATTTTTTATTGCTTTCTCTGTCCATGGCTGAGAAACCTTTGTCTACCCTGATTGTCAGATTTCTGATGTATCTTTATTACTTATAAATTGATGTGACCATTAAAAAATTTACTTAGATCTTGAAGCTTTCACTCAGTAGTCAGAGCTTCTCACTTAGGACCATATGATAACTTTAAAGAAATCTAAATATCTCAACAACAACAAAAATAAAGACAGTGGTTTTTATCACTGTTTCAGGGTTGTTTTAATTTTTTTTAACACTCAAAATATTTTCTAGTTTTTTTGAGTGTATTATTTAGAGGATGGGAAGGGATGGCAGAAGGGTATTATTCTCAGGCAAGGGAGACGAGAGTATAAGTTTGCTCTGGGGAAGCTCTTGACATGTCTCGCTTTTCCTTCCTCCTTTTGTCTATACTGGCCTTTGCCTACCTTCTCCTCCACTATTATCTCTGATCTAAGGGATCACAGCTTCTAGGCTGCCTTGATTGCCACATCTAGAATAGTTAGTATAGCTGAAATTTTATCTAAATTTTAAAGCCCTCTGGAGATTTTGGAGAGTGTATGAATTTGCACTATCCCTGAGAGAACTATCAGATTATAAGTAAAGTGGTGATCTGTAATAATAGACCTACTTTCGCAGGTGTTCAGTTTAACCACTTTTTCTGTTATAACCAAGCAGGGATTTTTTGGTAAAATACTTGAGCCTAAAAGCTGACCGTTCTCAAGGCCCATGTCAACAGTTGATTGAGGAGAAATATATCAGAATTTTGAGAGGACAGCCAGTAGCATGATGGATGAGCAATTTTATATATCATATTAAATAAAGGTTTTAGTTTTTGTTTAAAGAAGCTCTTTTATGGATTTTCATTTCATTAGAGAAAGATACAGAGAAGCAAAAATGAAAAGGAAAATAAAACCAAGAATCACCCAGAACTAGAGTGGATGTTGTAGGTGAGATTGAGTGTCTGTTGGGGCTCATCATACCAAGAATCAATAAACGTGATGAGTTTTGCAAGGATTGGGAAGCCTTCCTTGTAGTACTGAGTAGTACTGAGAGTTCTGGTTGCCACAGAAGTTAACCAGAAGTCCAGGGTCTGCAGGGTCTACCTGATCCTAGTTAGGAGTCCTCTGAGTTCTCTAAAACACAGTGATCTTCACAGGACTGTGGATTGAAGAATAGCTCACCCAGTTATCAATGGAAATATTGCTTTTGTTATACTTATCACAAAAATCTTGATGTGAATAGCTGTGTACCAGAATCTACTTTTATTTTTGGCCCTGAAGGCTAATGATAGCACAGGGCCTTCCACTAGATCTAGAGTACCCAATTATATATATATATATATATATATATATATATATATATATATGCAAAATTTATTTATTTAGGATTGGGAGAGGGGTTTGGTGGTGGTGCTAGCAGTGGATGTTTACTGCTTGTGGAAAACTCAGCAGTTTTTTCCAGTGACTTTCTTTGAGATCTACCTAGGTTTTCTTCCCATCCGTCTTTATTAACCTAGGAGTCAAATTTGTTCATGTTGCCTGCTCGGTGACTGTATTAAGCCGTTCACAATCACAAGGATCAGTGGCACTTGGTCACTGCAGAAAGCTCTACAGAGGCCAAAGAGGTTTTTTAACTCCTTATTCAAGGAAAAGTTAGCTCTGAGATCTGTTAAGGCCTACCTGTTTGTTTTTTTCTACTGTCTCTAATCTCAGCATCCCAGTTATATGTGTGCTTTTGAATTCTGAGGTAGCAATGTTGAAAATAAAGTGGGATGAAGATCAGTGACCTGATTTTTTAAAAAAATACCCCTTTCTCATATTTTTTGTTGTTACAGAAGAAGCTACTATGGAGGAAATTGGGCCAGTTTTAGCTTTTCAGGACTTTTATCCTGGCTAAAGGAACACCAGGTAAAGTTCTCATCTGATTTTTTAATCTACTAGATTGTATTTTGTGTCATATGATAACCCTACATTGAAGAAGATACTAAATTTCATCTGTAATATAAGATTAATAACATTTTATTTACTTAACTAAAATTATGGAGTCACTCATTCAGCAAATATTTTTCCAGTGATTCTAAAATATAGGTATCACATTTAAGATATAGATATATTGACGAAGAATAAATTGTATATATTTCATACCATTTTCTAATTACTCTGTATGCCCAAATATCAGGCAAGATTTTTTTCTCCAAAATTGTTTTTCAGAAAAAATATTTCAGTCCTTATAAAATCTCTCATCTTACCAGTTGCTCTTTCAGTGAGTATATTTTGGGGAAAAAAACCTATTTGTAGGAGATACATTAATTTGAAATGATCTCAGTCATTGATGATTTTGCATATTTATAGAAATCACCTGGCAGAATCAGTAAAAACAAAAAGCAAGGAAAGAAATTTAATATACCTTTAGTAATTTTTTTCCCTAATAGTAGGATCTCAACTACTGCTGCTGTTGGATATCATTGTAAAGTTTCTTAGAGATCATTTATAGCATACATTTAATATGGGGTATTAGTTATGTTATGGAGTTTACCAATTTTTATGAGACTTTATGAGACTATCCAAATTTTATGTAAATGGTACATGTGGCTTGAAATCAAATTCCTACTGAGAGCATCATACACAGAATCAGAAACTGCTGTATCTCAAAAACGCTGATGACAGAGACATTGAAGATGCACTGAAAGTTCAGTTTGAGTATTATTATTGCATGAAATGAGAGTGCTGGGAAAAAAAGCACTATTTATAAAGTAACATGTAATAATTCAAACAATGTCTAAATCAAAATAAATAAATGCTTTAGATTCATTTAACTTTTAAGTCTGTATGCCTTAAATATTCATAAATTTATATTGATCAGAAACCCTTTTTTGAATGTTATCCTTGAGAAGTATGTGTTAAGATCACTTTATGTTGAGTCATATTCAGTACTTCAATGAGAAAATTTAGTACTGGAGTTCCTGTCGTGGCGCAGTGGTTAACGAATCCGACTAGGAAGCATGAGGTTGCAGGTTCGATCCCTGGCCTTGCTCAGTGGGTGAAGGATCCAGTGTTGTTGTGGCTCTGGCGTAGGCCAATGGCTACAGCTCTGATTAGACCCCTAGCCTGGGAACCTCCATATGCCGCGAGAGCGGCCCAAGAAATGCCAAAAAGACAAAAAAAAAAAAAAAGAAAGAAAGAAAATTTAGTCCTAATTCTCAGAACAACAAAAACACCCTAGTTGTATGAAAGGAAAATTTTTGTGAGTGAAGGGGTTTAAAAAAAATAAATTTTGGTAATGTGTTAGATGGATTAAACAAAATATTTTTGTTTCTTTATTTCAATGTTTCTTTTACTCCGGTATCTTCACTATGTCACGGTATCCTTCTCTGTCCCTGTCCATAGTTCTTTTTTTTTCAGGCTGGTAACCTCATGTTTGTATGCTCGAAGTTCCTGTACTTCACCTTCTCTTCTATTTATTTTGGGATATTTAATGTTGTCTAATAATTATCCTTGATAATAAGAGCTGTTTGCTGCTACTTTTCTTCATTTTAAAATGTTAAATTCAGGACAATGAAGCCTTTTAAAAATAATTATTCCTCTACTTTATGAAATCTATAACTTTAGAAATTTTCTGAGGTGAATTTACTTAAAGGATATTGTAGTTATAGTTTACTACTAGTTCCTTGAATATATACAATACATTTGAATTTTTTTCTATGAGAGATGTTTTTCAAATAGATTAAAATTTTAAGCAGATTAAAATTGATCCTTGACCTTTGGAAAAGGTATATCTTGACATCTTCAAAAATCCCCTGTATTCAAATATTGTATAATTTTCTTCCTAAAATGTAATTAGGAATTCGGAATTATCAAAAAATTTAAAGGGCCACTTTCAGTCTTTAGTGAAAATTTAGATAGATTGTTTTTGGGTTTTTTGGCCACACTTGTGGCCTGCGGAAGTTCCTGGGCCAGGGATTGAACCTGTGCCACAGCTGTGACTAAAACCACAGCAGTAACAATGCCAGACTTTAACCTGCTACATCACCAGGGAACTCCAAGAATTTACATACTTTGTTATACATTTTTGTTTTTATTGTCTTTCTGAATTTAAAATATTCAGGTTGATTATAAAGTCCTTAGTTATATTGGGCTGAGTACTTTTCAAAAATACTTTTATACGTAATCAAAATTTGAAACTCCTAGTGACCAGTCTTCAAAGATCTGAAAGTAAATAGAATGAAGTAATTTTGAGCCTGCTTTTTGACAACAAAATGTAAAAACTTTATTATTAGCAAGTAATATGTCCATTAGATACACTTGAGTCTCCATAGATGGGTGGTTTTTTTGAGTCTCAGCAGATGGAGGGTTCTTTGTCCTAGTTCTTAAGCAATATCACAACAGCTACATCCAAATGAGTGCATCAAAATGTCACATATTCTGATAGAAACCTGTAAACCAGAACTAGATTTTGATAGAATAGATTTTTACACATTGTCTTCCTCTCCTTCCTTTGAAGTTGGCACACTATACTAGAATTGCTTTAGTGATTCTGAAGTGATAGCCTTCTTTGTGTTTTGATGGGATGAGATGAAAAGCATGAATTTAGGAAAGTGTAAATTTTCTCAGAAAAGCAGAGGTTCAGATTACCCAGTTTAATTAAAATTTCTCATTTGTATTTTGTTTAGGAAAACAGTAACATTTTAAGTGAATGCTCAGCATGGCAAGAGAAGATCCTTGAAAATGAAGAAGCCATTGCTCTTAGTAGGAGGGACAAAACCATCCAACATGTGGAAGTATTTTGCTATGCAAGGTATGAAAAGTATGTATTTTTGATAAATTAATGACTTCTTATCTACGTTAATTCAAAAGAAGACAAGAGTAAGGATTGATATGGCATGGGTTGCTACAAGTCTACTTGATGGGCTGGTTTGCATTTTTTAAGATGTAGCTTTTAGTTTTGGAGTACCCTGGTGGCTCAGTAGGTTAAGGATCCAGCATTGTCACTGCTGTGGCTCTGGCTACTGCTGTGGCACAGGTTCAGTCCCTGGCCCAGGAACTTCAGCATGCCACGGGTACAGCCACAAAAAGAAGTAAAAAAAATAAATAAATGTAACTTTAAGTTTTGTTATGTTTATTCACTTGTATTTTTTTTAGGTTCCACGTATCTGTGATATCATTCAGTATTTGTCTTTATCTGACTTATAGCACTTAGCATAATACCCTCTAGGTCCGTCAATGTTGTCACAATTAAAACTTCAAGAACAGACAAACAAACTTATAGAAAAAGAGTTCAGATTTGTGGTTACAAAAAGCAGGGGAGGGTGTGGGGTGTGGGGAGGATTGGATGAAGGCAATCAAAAGATAGAGATTTCCAGTTATAAAATAAATAAGTACTGGGGATGAAATGTATAACATGATTGATGTGATTAACACTGCTGTGTGTTATATATGGTTCCTTTTTTTTAGTCTTTTTTTGTCTTTTTAGGGTGGCGCCTGTGGTATATGGAGGTTCCCAGGCTAGGGGGTCTAATAAGAGCTGTAGCCACCAGTCTACACCACTGCCACAGCAACACAGGATCTGAGCCGCATCTGTGACCTACACCACAGCTCACAGCAATGCCGGATCCTTAACCCACTGAGCGAGGCCAGGGATTGAACCCACAACCTCATCGTTCCTAGTCAGATTCATTAACCACTGAGCCACAATTGAAACTCCTGTGTGTTATATATGAAAGTTAAGAGAATAAATCCTAAGAGCTCTCATTACAAGAAAATTTTTTTTCTATTTCTTTAATTTTGTATATATATGAGATGAATGTTCACTAAACTTATTGTGATAATCACTTGATGATGTAGGTAAATCAAATCATTATGCTGTAGGCCTTAAACTTATACGGTGCTGTATGTCAATTATATCTCAATAAAACTGGAAGAAAAAAGTAAAACTTTAAATTTTCTCTGTTTATGTAATGTCTTATATTAATGACTTATAATTTAAGTCTTTTAAATGCATTTCTTATTTGATCCTTATAATGGCCCTGTGCTAGGATGGAGCAAATAGTGTTAGTTAGATTTTTTTTTATAGAGACCTCAGTGAAGCTCAAAGAGATTAACTTGCTGAAGGTCACATGGCTTGACAAATTTCAAGGCCATACCTAAGCTAGTGGTGGAATTCAAGATTAAAACTCAGGGTTTTTCAATCTTAGTTCAGTGTTCTCCTAACTCTTCTTAGATAATATTCAGTGTAGCAAAATGGAAAATTATAATTTTGAAGTAAAAAAATCAAATTGAGTGGCCATGACATTTAAGGGCATATTTTTATAAATCAGGAGAGAACAGAGGGGAAGTAGGAATGTTTTCAGTGTCTCCTTCTGAGTGAAATAATTCATTATTTAAAACAATTGGGACAGTTAATTTTTTTCATGGTTGATGGGCTTGAAAGGAAATAATCACATAATTCAGTGTGATTGTTCAAATAGCTATAGGGTTGAGGGGTTTACAACATCAGACTGTCAGTCCCTTTAATAGTAATTAAAATAAAATCCAAGACACTAGAGATTCTTCAGGATGTGCACTGTCATCATACATATCCTTGCTGTGGCATTGCGGTAAGTGTGACCTGAGACCCTGAAAAGTTGGGAAACCCGTGGTAGATTTCTTAACCTATATTCTTATCTGTCAGGTAACTAGCATTTTCTCCCATTAATACACAGTTAATTTTCTATGATTTTCTGCAAAAGGACAGCCTTTGAAATGTCAGCTATCAATTGTAATTTACATAATGCTAAGTGGCATTCAGTATGGAGAGCTGTAACTGACATTGTTTAGAGCCAGCATAGACAGATTTAAAACAGAAGGTGATCTCAACTGAAAAGTTACACACTTTAATGAAACCAGTAATATGTATTTGGTAACTTTCTTGTGTGTCCATGAATGCTACTTGACTAGAATATAGTGACAATCACACTCAGGTCCTCTGAGAGGTGCTTTTGCAGTTTTTAAGGCCTCTGATTTCTCTGCTCTTCATGACAATGTTTATGGTTTCTGATGACTGAAATGACACATTTTGAGTGCAGAGGAAATCATCTTGGTTTCAATTTCTGATCTCTTTGGTTTCATTTTTGGAACTTCTCAAAGTGATAAAAGCTTGGTGGTAGAAGCTTTGTTTTTAAACAGAGAAGTAGGATTCTCTTATATTCCTGTCATTGCTCATTAGGCATGGAATAAGAGGTGCACTGGGATAATGTTCTTTATGTCTTCATTTACTTGGAAAGCTTAGCTGGTTGTAAATGCCATAGTAAGCAGGATGAGTCCTGAGAACATCAGGTGTAGGAATGTACAAAAAATCCACTTGTCTATATTAAGTGCTACAAGCATGGGTAAATAGGAATAACAGTACCTTTCCTAGCCCCAGCTAAACCGTGGTAGCCTTAATCTTTTGGATCATGATCACAAACTTGGAATTATGTGAAAAGGGCGAGGGCCAAAATAGCTGTCACAAAGATTTACTTTATATGAGAGATCATCACCCAGGACCCTCTGAGTTAGTATCAAAAACCTTGTGGAATACATATGTGTAATGACCCTATTTCTGTTTGTTTTTGTTTTTGTTTTTTTCTATTATAAGATTTTTTTTTTTTTTTTTTGCCTTTTTGGGTCCGCATCCACGGCATATGGAAGTTCTCAGGCTAGGGGTTGAATCAGAGCTACACCTGCCAGCTTATGCCACAGCCATGGCAATGCCAGATCCAAGCCGTGTCTGTGACCTACACCACAGCTCATGGCAACACTGGATCCTTAACCCACTGAGCGAGGCCAGGGATTGAACCCACATCCTCATGGATACTGGTCAGATTTATTACTGCTGACCCACAACGGGAACTCCTACTATAAGAATTTAAAGCAGCAAATAGGAAAGGGATATCTGCTAGAGACAAGCACACTTAGAACCACACTGAGAACCAGGGTTATCCATCCTGCCTTTATTATTTTATTTTATTTTATTTTATTTCATTATTATTTTTTAATAGTTATTACCCCATTTTTTCTACTGTACAGCATGGTGACCCAGTTACACATAAATATACACATTCTATTTTCGCACATTGTCATGCGCCATCCTAAGTGTCTAGACATAGTTCCCAGTGCTACACAGCAGGATCTGATTGCTAATCCATTCCAAAGGCAATAGTTTGTATCTGTTAACCCCAAGCTCCTCAACCACCCCACTTCCTCCCCCTCCCCCTTGGCAATCACAAATCTGTTCTCCAAGTCCATGGTTTTCTTTTCTGTGGAAACGTTCATTTGTGCCATTTATTATATTCCAGATATGTGATATCATATGGTATTTATCTTTCTCTTTCTGACTTACTTCACTCAGGATGAATCTCTAGTTCCATCCATGTTGCTGCAAATGGCATTATGTCATTCTTTTTTATGGCTGACTAGTATTCCATTGTATATATATACACCACATCTTCCTAATCCAATCATCTGTTGATGGACATTTGGGTTGTTTCCATGTTTTGGCTATTGTGAATAGTGCCGCAATGAACATGTGGGTGATCTTCGATATGTAGGATACATGAACTCACATATGTGTTAAAATTGTACAGAACTTACACACATATCTATGTACACAAAATAAAACATTATCATCAATGCAAATGTTAAAAAAAAGCAGTAACAACAAAAAGACAGGTATCTGCACCATATTTTTCATCACCTATTACAAAAGAATTTTGTGATGTATAAGAATGTGGAGGAACTACTGCATAGTGATATCCTTACTCAGAGAGAAAATGAGGGAATTTTCTAGAAAACCAAAACTAATTTCTTAAAATGGTAATTTTTTTATTCTAATCATTTTTAATACTCATCTTTCTAAAATGCATTTGAAATCCCCCCACCTTTTCAAGGGGAATAGAGAGAACATAATTTATCTTCTGCCTAAAGACACTGGGATATAATTATGATCATCAATTATTATACTCTGCTATAACACAGTGATGTCCTTGAGGGATCCTGATTAGAAAAGCCATTCGCCTCTACGCTAAATGGCCCTAAATCTGCTCTTGGCTTGTTGATTCTACTTTTCCTCTGTTAGTCTATCAGCTAGCACCTAAAATAGCAGCATGTTCAAGCCCAGAGAGACTTTTGAGATCACCTAGTCCAAACCATTCATGTTTTGTTAACAGTAAAACAAAGGACCAGAGAGGGGACATCTTTTCCTCAGTATCACATAGAAAGCTGAATCATAAAGGCAGGATGGGGAGTTTCCATCATGGCTCAGCTGTTAATGAACCTGACTGGGATCCATGAGGACACAGGTTCAGTCCCTGGACTCATTCAGTGTGTTAAGGATCTGGTGTTGCCCCGAGATGTGGTGTAGGTCACAGACATGGCTCAGATTCCATGTTGGTGTGGCCCTGGCATTATTTTGTTCTTTTTTTATGGCTGAGTAGTATTCCATTGTGTATATATAGCACATCATAATCGAGTCGTCTGTCTAGGTTTGTGCCTTTCCATAAAAATATTTTTATAAGCTTGTCTATGTCTAGAAAATGTTACTGGAATTTCGATGGAAATTGCATCAAAGTTATAGATCAACTTGGGGAGAATTGACATTTTTATTATTTTGAGTCTTCCAATCCATCAACAAAGTATGTCTTTCATTTATGAAGGTCATCTGTGATTTCTTTCTGCAGAATTGTATAATTTTAAACCTACCAGTTCTGTACATGTTTTGTTAATTATATACCTAAATATTTTTCTTTGGTACACTTGCAATTTTAAGTTGTACTGCTATTTTAATTTTGGTTTTAACATGTTCATTATTAGTATCTAGAAATATATTTTTTTTTTTTTTGGCTTTTTAGGGCCGCACCCACAGCATATGGAAGTTACCAGGCTAGGGGTCTAATTGGAGCTACAGCTGCTGGCCTACACCACAGCCACAGCAACTCGGGATCCGAGCCACATCTGTGACAATGCCGGATCCCAACCCACTGAGTGAGGCCAGGGATCGAACCTTCGTCCTCATGGGATACTAGTCAGATGTGTTTCTGCTGTGCCATAAAGGAAACTCCCTAGAAATACAATTTTTTATGGCCATACCCATGGCATATGGAAGTTCCCAGGACAGGGTTGAATCCCATTATCACTGTTGCAACAGTGGCAATACCAGGTCCTTTAACCCACCGCACTGGGCTGAGGATTGAACCCATGCCTCTGCAGTGACCCCAGCTGCTGCAGTCGGATTCTTAACTCATTGCGCCACAGTGGGAACTTCTAGAAATACAATTTATTTTTATGCATTCACCTTGTATACTGGAATCTTGCTGAAGTTGTTTATTCTAGGAATTTTTTTTAGATTCTTTAGAATTTTTGTATAGACAGTGCTTGTTTTCTGGAAGGAGGAATGGTTTTATGTTTTCCTTTCATTGGCTTTTTTTTAGAGTCTATTTTCTATTGAGAGTCATGTGTTTCTATCTACAGCCAATTTCCACAAGTTAATTGAGTTGTCTTCTTATCTTTAGGCTCAGTTAATGAGCATTTTATAAATAAAGGAAGTTATTGTCACTTCCCAAGAATTTATAATTATACACTAATGCTGGGCAATCATTTAGATTCTCTCACTTGCTAGTTATCTTGATCTTGTCCACTACTCTTTCAGCGCATGCAGATCAAACCGACAGTCTGACCAAATGTCAAATTATTGGAAGTCTTACACTTTAACGGTCATTCCCACTAAGAGTTTACTCTGTTTAGTTGCATTAGGCAAATAGATAGACATCAAATCTCAATCCTTGGTACATTACATATATAGAATATTGTTTTAAATGTTTTGGTAAATTTCCAAAATATAATTTAAACATAGCTTTATAATGATATGAATGATGAAATGTTATGACTTGTCTTCCCATTTTAGACCAGATGAGTTAGCTTATTTATAGAATTGATGTTTATTAGGCCAAAATCTGTGGTTTGATTTTCACATATGGCACTTGATATTTCATTAAGGAAGAATAGTGTCTGTCTCTTGGCCACAAACAATGTTATAGCCATAACTAGTAGCTTCTGGATTTTTAATCTTTGATTATAAGGAAGACACGGTAAGGATGTATTACATCAGTGCAAATGCATCACTGCTGCCTAGAAAATACCTCAAAGTACATGGCAAGTCAGTAACACCATATTCTAATGTAAACATATAGGGTAGTACTTTATTTTTTTATCATTGTGGACTTTACTTACTTTCAAAAATAATTCTGAAGTGTTCAATCTAAAGGTTTCAGTGGGAGTTCCCATTGTGTCTCAGCGGGTTAAGAACCCAACTAGTGTTCGTGAGGATGGCGGTTTAATCCCTGGCCTTGCTCAGTGGGTTAAGGATCCAACATTGCTGCAAACTGGTGTAGGTCACAGATGCAGCTCTGATCTGACATTAGTGTAGCGTAGGCCTCACCTGCAGCTTTGATAAGACCCCTAGTCCAGGAACTTCCGTGTGCCACAAGTGTGGCTATAAAAAAGAAAAAAAAAATCAAGAAAAGAATAAACATAAAGGAGACTCAAAAAGAATGTTGAAAAGTCTACAATTCTGTGCCAAAGCAATCCTGAGAAACAAAAACCAAGCAGGAGGCATAACTCTCCCAGACTTCAGGAAATATTAGAAAGCCACAATCATCAAGACAGTGGTACTGGTATCAAAACAGACAGACAGACCAATGGAACAGAATAGAGAACCCAGAAATAAACCCTGACACCTAGGGTCCATTAATCTTTGACAAGGGAGGCAAGAACATCAAATGGGAAAAAGAAAGTCTATTCAGCAAGCATTGCTGGGAAACCTGGACAGCTGCATGCAAAGCAATGAAACTAGAACACACCCTCACACCATGCACAAAAATAAACTCCAAATGGCTGAAAGACTTAAATAGAAGACAGGACACCATCAAACTCCTAGAAGAAAACATAGGCAAAACACTCTCTGACATCAACCTCATGAATATTTTCTCAGGTCATTCTCCCAAGGCAACAAAAATAAGAGCAAAAATAAACCAGTGGGAGCTAATCAAACTGAAAAGCTTTTGCACAGCAAAGGAAACCCAAAAGAAAACAAAAAGACAACTTTCAGAATGGGAGAAAATAGTTTCAAATGATGCAGTGGGCAAGGGCTTAATCTCTAGGATATACAAGCAACTGATACAACTCAACAGCAAAAAAGCCAACTATCTAATGGAAAAATGGGCAAAAGACCTGAATCGACCGTTCTCCAAGGAAGACATACAGATGGCCAACAATGACATGAAAAATGCTCAACATCCCTGATTATAAGAGAAATGCAAATCAAAACTACCATGAGATACCACGTCATACCAGTCAGAATGGCCATCATTAATAAATGCTGGAGGGGTTGTGGAAAAAAGGGAACCTTCCTGCACTGTTGGTGGGAATGTAAACTGGTACAGCCACTATGGAGAACACTATGGAGGTACCTTAGAAATCTTATACATAGAATTCCCATATGACCCAGCAGTCCCACTCTTGGGCATATATCTGGACAAAACTTGCCTTAAAGACACATGCACCTGCAGCTTTATTGCAGCACTATTCACAATAGCCAAGACATGGAAACAACCTAAATGTCCTTCCACAGATGATTGGATTAGGGAAATGTGGTATATATACGCAATGGAATACTATTCAGCCATAAAAAGAACAAAATAATGCCATTTGCAGCAACATGGATGGAACTAGAGACTCACACTGAGTGAAATAAGTCAGAAAGAGAAAGATAAATACCATATGATATCACTTATATCTGGAATATAATAAATGGCACAAATGAACGTTTCCACAGAAAAGAAAATCATGGACTTGGAGAACAGACTTGTGAAGGGGGAGGTGGAGGGAGTGGGAGGGATCGGGAGCTTGGGGTTAATGGATGCAATCTATTGCTCTTGGAATGGATTTATGAGATCCTGCTGTGTAGCATTGAGGACTATGTCTAGATACTTACAACACAACACAACAATGGCAGGAAAAAGTATGTATATATGTATGTGTAACTTGGTCCCCATGCTGTACAGTGGAAAAAAATAAATAAAAATTAAAAAAATGAGAAGTCTACAATTCTGAATAAAATCTCTAAAAGGAAAAAAAGAATTAAAAAAAATAAAGGTTTTTGGAGTTCCCATTGTGGCGCAGTGGTTAACAAATCTGACTAGGAACCATGAGGTTGCAGGTTCAATCCCTGGCCTTGCTCAGTGGGTTAAGCATCTGGCATTGCCATGAGCTGTGGTGTAGGTCGCAGACGCGGCTCGGATCCCGCGTTGCTGTGACTGTGGCGTAGGCCAGTGGCTACAGCTCCTATTAGACCCCTAGCCTGGGAACCTCCGCATGCCACGGGAGCGGCCCTAGAAAAGGCAAAAAATAAATAAATAAAATAATAAAGGTTTTAGTGGTCTTTTGAACATTAAAGTTAGTACTTTTTGGTTACTGGTGAAATATTAAAATAGAAATTGTAGGGCTTAGTCTGTGGTCATAGTTTAAGTCCCATTATCACAAATTCTATAAAGATCTGTCCAGATTGTTTCATTTTATCATTGCTTTGTTACCCGGAATGTTGCTTGTAATATATGAGATAATTTCTAGTTTGGGCCAGAAATACTTTTGCTATACATAGATTGTTTTTCATTGAAATGAATTTCGTGATTACACAGTTGATTTATGGAAAGGAAGTGAAAAAGACTATAGCATTTACTGGATAATATCTTTGTGACGGTTGCTGTAACTTAGTGCTTTAATATTTTCATTTAGTTTCATTTAATCTATATACAATCAGGGAAAGCCAGAGATGGGAGAACCAAGATTTGAACCCACATCTAACTCAAAAGTTTATACCGTTTCCATTGTATCATGTTGTGTTTCAGGTATCAGATAAATGCATGTGTGCACATCAATAGAACCGTTCTATCAAGTGAATAAACTATTTCCTTTTTGAAGACCTGCACCTAAAGAAGTACATTTACTTCTTTAATTAAGTAGACTATTACTTAGATTTGTTAAGTAGTCATATCCACAATGAAAAATTAAAGTGCCTACCTCCCACTGTTACGAAGATGAGATGAATCCAGTATCCTTTAGTTGTTGTGACTAGTTTATACGCCACAGGATATTTTTGTAGTTATGTGAGGGAATAAAGGCAGCTGCTATTTCTGGTTTTAAATATTCAACAGACTATGAAAAGGTACTGTACATTAATTCATACATAATTCACAGAAACCCAAAGAGTTCTTTGGTAAAAGATTGTTGCCTATTAATTGCATAATGTCATATAGTTTCTTCAATGAGAAGAGATTTTATTTTTCTAAAATACTGGCAAGAACTTGTACCTTTTCTGCCCTTTTCCCTTTTTTTGCATAATATGGAACATTTTCCCCCTTTTCTGGCGTGGTAATGTTAAAGCAGGATGAAAACTTCTTTCATAGATTTACAAATAAACCAGCTCTTTAGTGGATTGATACTAAAATAAAGACATTGTAATAGTAATCTCAAATTCTGCATACTTATTTTAAATTCTAAGATTTTAAATTAAAAATTTTGCAAGTAACATGAGCTTCTTGGGCACAAATATAATAATACTAATAAGAAAGAAATACAAAAATTTTTTAAATGAAAAATCACCTGTAAGCTTTATTATTTAGAGGAAACTATAGTTCATTGCTGTAAACAAATAAGTACAAGTGACACAGTACCCAACTAAAAGTGCTTTAAACAAGTAGATGGAAGGGTAGGTGGGAGGGTAGGAAAATGTGTGAGTTGGTTGCTATTTGCAGAATTTGCTAATTTGAGAACCTTAATCACATGAGGGCTCTGGGGTAGCTGCTCTCCACTTTTCTTAGCTTTCTGTCCAGAGTAACAAGATGGTTGCCACGATTCCAAACAGGTTTTCACGCAACAACAGAAAAAATCTCTAAACCTGAAATGAAGAGGGAAAGTTTTTTATAACGTGTATGCTTTCTGTTGTTGTTCTTGTTATACTAGAGTTTTTACCAAGAGCCCCCAGCAGATTCTCCCTTGTCTCATTGGCTAAAACTATATAAATTACTCTCTCCTAAACCAGTCACTAGCAAAGGGCAATAAAATTACTGTAATTGGCTGTGATGGTCCAGCCCCTGGTTCTGGGCACCTTCTGCCTAATACTGGAACAAAATTGCAGCTCTTGTGGCAGGGAGGAAGAAGATAATGGTTGATGAGTTGGAAACCAACAGTACTACTTGACGTACACCACCTTATGAGATTTTTGTTCTTGAAGAAATGTGACAAGAGGTTGATATTTCGGCTATATTCTACAGTATGGGTTAACATTTTTAGTTGGTAACAAATAAGGAAATATATCTACCAGTGTATTATATTGCAGCAATTCAAAATTGGTTACAGTGTTTTTTTTGTTTGTTTGTTTGTTTTTTTTATTGCTCTTTTCTGGAACAACAGCTTTTGGTAGTCTGATTTTTATAACTCTTTATGAGTAACCATAAAACATTTATTTGCAGGAATAAACAGCTGGGTAGCAGTATAACATATACTGTGCAAATCAAAATGAATGGCCTTAGAGCAAAGTACATACATCAAAGTAAAAGAATACAGTTTTTGCAACAAGCTATACTGTAGGGGAAAAAAGGTGCAAATGACTGAAAAATAAATAGTGAACGCCTGTGCTGAATCAATTAACCAGCTGGTTGGCAATTTTTTGTTTGACTTATCTAAAAGGGTGACTGTTACAGGACATTAATAGACACATTCACTTGAGGCGTTTCCTTGTTACTACCATTAATTGATAAGCAATACTAGATAATATCAGAATTTATACTGCTAAATTCTCAGAGGTATATATAGATTGTGGCAAACGGTTAAAAATGCATTCAACAAAGCAGTTATTCAGCAGTTTCAGTTAGGTAAAATTATTTCAAAAATACTATTACACTGTATTGTAAATGTCCTTTGAAATTCAAATTACAATATAAATGTTAGATTTCATTTGTAAATTTATTTTCATATTGAACATTTTTATAAGAATTAATGATGCAGATTTTTCCTCTTTGTATGTTAAAATCCTAGAGTGTTTTAGAACTCAAAGGTTCCTTTTAGAGCTTGTAATTCAGCCACATACATTTACAACTGGCAAATGTTTTTATACTTTGCAAATACTTGAAAATTGAGGTATTTTAATCTGAAGTGTTCTTCAAAAGGTCAAATTATCTTTTTTTAAGATTATGTTTTTTTGGAGTTCTCTGGTGGCACAGTGGGTTAAAGATCTGCCATTATCACTGCTGTGGTGTGGGTTCCATCCCTGACCTGGGAACTTCCACATGCCATGGGTGTGGCCAAAAAATAAAATAAAACAAAAACAATCTTAAAAATATTTTTAACCACAGTATAAGGTTTTAAATTTGAGAGAAGATAAGTCCTTTTTGATGAACAGAAGTTTGCTTACTGAGGAATTAAGTGGAATTTGGGGAATTTTTTGGTGTCTTTATAACTTCTGGTTAGATATTAAATTCAACCTTGGCAGAACTCCAAAAAATTGTGGTGGTGGTTAATGGAAAGTAGGGACACTGTTGTGTTTTTATTGCATATATTTTCCACAGTGCTAGGGATTTCACCAGATTATAATGTTGAGAATAATAAAACTGAGTAGTTTATGGATGTAGAACAAATTCACAAATAGTAATTCCTTTCCTTAAACTTATACCTTTAATTAAGTATTTTGACTTATATTTTCCAGATTGTCCAATACTGGTTAATGCATTTTATTCACTTTAGAAAGCCCCCTTTCTCAGAACGTAATAGAGAGCTACTCATCAAATCATTTGCTATGCTCAATTTCCACAGTGTCATCATCATGGTCTATAATAAGAGAAGTTGCCACATTCTGTCTTATCTGTAAAGTGCAGTTAATTATCCTGTCATTTCTTAGTTTAATATTAGGCATGGAACTTTATGCTGAAAGTTGTCACCTTAGATCGCTCATGGAACACACTTTGGTTTACTGGTTTTCAAAACAGTGAAAGAGAATACGAAGCGTGAACAATTCTGTAGAAAATACGCAAATCACATTTCATATTACTGCTCTTCATTTTTAATGTTGCTTAATGGCAGTGGTGCTCTTATGTGGTTCTGCAGCCAAAGAGCTTTCAACATGTGGTCTCAGACAACCTAAGGAGTTTTTGATTTGCCTATTGAACTGTGGGAAATTTAACAATATCTTATATTTGATTAAAATTTTAGAGTTTATGAAAAATACTTTTCATATATGTTTGCTCATTTATTTTATAATAACATCATGAAAGTTAAGGCAGATGAAATGATCTCCATTTCATAGATGGAGAGTCAGAGAGATCAAGTGACTTGCCTAATGTCTGCTAAGTAATGCATCCAGGACTAGAACTTTCCTCACTCCAGTTTCCTGGATCTGAAAATTGTTTTGACATTTAACCGTATTGTTCTGTTTTCATTGTATTTAATTGAAATTACTAGATTGTAACAAGAAGTAGCATGATATTTTATTTTTTGACACTTGAAAAGTTATTCTTCCATTGTACTCTTATTGTAGTGTTTATTCTGTTAATTTAATTTTATTTATATATTTTTTTTGCCTTTTCTAGGGCCGCTCCCTCGGCATATAGAGGTTCCCAGGCTAGGGGTCTAATCGGGGCTGTAGCCACCAGCCTATGCCAGAGCCACAGCAACTTGGGATCTGAGCCGAGTCTGCAACCTACACACTACAGCTCATGGCAATGCCGGATCCTTAACCCAACTGAGCAAGGCCAGGGATTGAACGCAACCTTATGGTTCCTAGTCAGATTTGTTAACCACTGCGCCATGACGGGAACTCCTATTGTGTTAATTTTAATATGGCACTTTTATTCACTGTACCCAGACTTTTGAATTTAAAATTTATTTTTTTTCCGACCTAGTTTTTTTTTTGTTTTCTACAGATTTTTCTTTCATATTTAAATATATAAGTATATGTTTATTAATTTTATGTATATGTTTATACCTCCATCTTTTGCATGTGTGAGCTATTTATTCATCAAGTGTTAAATACCACATCTATAGCGTAGTACAGTAGGTGTTGTGAGGGGCACACAAGAAAAGATGTTAGGATCTTAAGAAAATTAAAGTCTAGCTGAAGTATATACAAGACACCCAAAGGACTATTAAAAAGGAACTGATAAATAAATGCAAGGTAAACTGCATGTGTGTATTATGGGGCATGGAGTAATAGAATGATGAGCATGACTGGGTTTAAGGAAGACTTTTTGGAAGTGAAATTTAAACTTTTTATTTTTTTTATTTTTTTGTCTTTTTGCCTTTTCTAGGGCCACACCTGTGGCATATGGAGGTTCCCAAGCTAGGGTTCCAATTGGAGCTGTAGCTGCCGGCCTACACCACAGCCACAGCAACGTGGGATCCAAGCCGCGTCTGTGACCTACAGCACAGCTCACAGCAACGCTGGATCCTTAACCCACTGAGCAAGGCCAGGGATCGAACCCGCAACCTCATGGTTCCTAGTTGGATTTGCTAACCACTGAGCCACGATGGGAACTCCTAAACTTTTTCTTAAAAGATGTCAACTATAATAAAAAATTTTAAAAACAGGAATTGCATTTTTGAAAGTATCTGTTCTTGGGTTTTGAATGTCCAGTCCACAGATACCAAAAAGTCTGTGCTTAGAATCCAAGAGTCTATCAACTTGGATGAGGGGGTAAAGAATCTTTATTTCTTACTAACTTCTAAATAAAATTTAGCGTTTCCTTTCATTGTCAATGTAGACCCTTTAACTTTGTCACCAGTACAAATCTCAAATATGTTCACATTGTATTATAGTGATTGCAGAACTCTCAAAAAAAAAAAAAAACCCAAAAAAACAAGGTCTTGATTGCTGAAGTATGTGATTATGTTTCCAGAAGGCGGAATTCTGATATTATGGGAAATGGGGAGAATAGCCCGGAAGAAACAAATAATGTGGGTAAAATCATGGAGATCCCAATGGATAAATTAGGAGTTAGATATGTAATGTTGAAAAGTAGGAAAGATAGACAAAGAAAATAGTAGATAAAGAAGGTGATTTGGTTTAGAGACTGGAAGAAGAAGATTTTGTAGGGTAAGGTTGAGATTTGATGTAAGAAGGAACTGTTGTTAGTTCTTGAGCAATCAATTAGCAGATGATTACTTCCCACAGTCTGTTACATACAGGACATTTTTAGTGTTGAGCAAGAGGGCAACTCAGTGAAAATGTAGGTTCATCCATTATGGAGGTGTACATGATGCAGGCACACTGAATGGGAGCCTGTTGTTTTAATCAAGGAAGTAATGGACTGAGAATGTTAACTCTAGTAGTAACTTTGGAAGTGGGACTTCTGGTAATGTAATAAACACTAATACTAAGGCAAAATACAGCAGGAAAGAATTCAGAAAGATCCTATTAGATACCACATTGTGATAAGCCAACTTAAACTTTCATGGCGGTTTTTTCCTAGTCTGTCACATCACCTATAGTAATAATAACCTTTGATAATTAGCACTGTTGAACATTTATTATGTGCCAAGCACTGTTCCAGGTTCTTTACTTGTGATACCTCATTTAATCTTCAAAACAACCATGTGAGATAGGTGGTATTATCCCAATGTTACAGATAGATGATTTAGGTCAGAGAGGATAGACAGCTTGTCTACATTCACAGAGTTCTGTAGTCATAGGGTCAGGGTTTAAACCTCGATCTGTTTATTCTGAAGGATGTACTTGTAAGCACTCTGTTGATTTGTTTCTGAAATGCAGTTCCCCTGTCCACCTTCAATTCTCAAAAATATTCATATGACATGACCTGCTAACCCCTGAAATCTTTGTGTATGTTTTAAATCTTAATTATGTTCCATGTGGTATTAAAACCTTAACAGGTGAGTGTTTAGCATGTGGGTCACATAAGCAAAATATCCATTGAATTTGGTAAGATAAATGAGGTAAAGAAAAATTGCCAATGTATTCAAGTAATATAAAAATATAGCTAAGTACAATTTTCACAAGCCTGGTATGGATTATTATTATAATTTCTCATTAGTCAGGATTTGGATGAAGATGTTGAAGAAGCTGGTGCACTGCAGAAAAATCATGCTTCTGTGACATCTGCGAAGTCCACAGAAGCTGCAGATTCTGCCAGCCTGCCTACAGAAGATGAGTCATTAAGCACTGCAAGCTGTGAAATACCCACAGAACAAACTCCAAGGAGTGATCCAAAGAATGCCCTAGAAGTAAATGATGTTGAAGCGACAGGGGAGAAAGAAAACCGTTGTAATGATAAAACTTGTGTGCCATCAACTTCAGAAGAAGAAACAAGTGAAAATGTGCCTATAGCAGAAGATACTGCAGAACAACCAAAGAAAAATAGGATTACTTACTCACAAATTATTAAAGAAGGCAGGAGATTTAATATCGATTTGGTGTCAAAGGTAAGTACCAGTTTTACCCATCCTATCATAGAATAATACTAATTTTTAATTGAAAATAGCCTCTGGCCCCATAAACCCAATCTTCATAATTTTATTCTCTGAAAATGTAGAATATTTTTTTAATAAATAGTATCTGAATTTTATAGTTCCATTAAAATATTCTTTAAACGTAGGTTAAAAGCACATTAAGAATGCTCAGTACTATATCACAAGGATACTTTTATATTGGAGCACATATCCCATCTTAATTTTTTCCAATGGCATGGATTCTATGAATTCTATCAAGAGAAAAATTCTGATTAACCTAGTTACAGATCTCTGTTATTTATAGTCAGTCTATGAAATGAACTCTTTTTGGCCCTTATTTATATAGTAACTGTTTTAATATCTCTGTGATAATGAACATTTTGACTAAGCCAGTACATTTTGAAAAATCATCATTTTAGGTGTTAGGGCTTTGGAGGATAATTTAATAGTAGTGGGGGCAGGGAGGCTGGGAAGAATGCTATTGTTTTTGCCTTTGGTTATTTTTCCATCTTTACCTCTAATGTTAGGTCAATATTGACTTCAGAGGAGGTCCCTAAGTCTCAGGAGGGTACAGTATTGCATTGAGTTTATAGGAAGCAAGGCTAATTTAACGCAAAAGAATAGAAAACTAGTAAGATAAAAGATAATGACTTTAAAGGGTTACATTATAGGGCTGGAAAGTAGAAACAGAGACCAAATACCTATGTTGAAGGCAAATGAGAAATTGAAAAGAGGTAGGAGAGAGTAGTAAGAACATCAGACTTGCCTCAAAACTAGGTTTTTCTATTTAAGAAAAAAAAACTAGGACTTTCTATTTAATGTGCTTTCTTGAATTTACGAGTTATAAAGAGAGGGACTAATGCTCATCGTATTTTGGTGATCCAATTACATGTCATTATAATGCAGATCTCTTTGAATGTGATGCCTGAAAATATATCTTTTTACTACCCATTATTTTTTTCTGAAGCAGCTCTCTGTGCCTGATTCTGCCTTGGTCTGACTTGGCTACTGCTTTGGTCCTACCTCATATTTCTGTACTATCTATTCCACCTACTTTGCACCTGCCATGCTTTGAAATCTAGCATGCTTTCCATGTTACCTTAGCTATTAATTTCTGGGTGGAAGTTTAATCATAGCTCACTAATAGTCTTCCTGTTCTCATGAGCAGAAAATAATTTAAAAAAAAAACCCAAAAAACAAAACAAAACTGAAATAGTCAAGTAACAAATGAGGTTTGCTCTGAAAATTTCATTTTGAATTAGCTCCTTGGAATTTTGAATGCCTGACCTAAAGAAATGATGATAATAAATGGGGGTTAAGAGTTAAGGCTAGTTCACAAAAGTCTTTAACCCTTATGGTAGCTGAAATACAGTAGAAATCTGGCAAAGGAAAATTGTAGATGAAGGTGCGGTCTCAGTTTTTGCAATTAGTGTAGGAAATGATTCATTTGCGTAGTGCAGGGGGAGATAGTTTAATTAGATGCCAAGACATTTGAGGAGACTCTGAAGAAGATTTCTGAGTATTTTCCTGAGTTTGAATGGTTAATAATAGTGGTATCTCTTAGGGTAAATTAAAAGCAAACATACCTAGAGGAGTCAAGGCAGTTATACTTTGTCCTGTGTAGTTTTCATGGGTTCATACATTTAAAAAATAACCAATAATGATTTACTGTACTCATCGTACAAAAGCAGGAATAGCTAAAGAATGTACAACCATAGCAATGTGAGAGGTTTATTATCATTTTTAAAATGTTAGTCATTTAATGAACATTTACTGAGTACCTGTTGTTGGAAAGCAGTATATTCCATGATATTGGGTCAGTCACTCCTGGGAAATTCCATCTGTTCTGATAACTGCAGTTACTACATATGAGTTTAGGATGACTGACAAATATCTATCTTAAGCCTGTTTCCTCAAGTCCAATTTGATATCTCCAAACTATTTGACATTTCTTCATGCATTTAATATCAAAGTCATCATGATAAAACTGACAATTCTTGTGGTGCTTTTTAGTTTACAAAACTCATCCTTGTATACAGCCTTATAAAAAGTAATCTTATAGCTCAGGATAGGTTAGTTAAATAAAATACTTTATAGTACTGTACTGCTTAGACTAATAGAGAAGATGATCAAAGATGAAGTTCTTACAAATAAAACCATTTCTAAGAAAGTCCATACCCTTAATAATCATGGAACCAACATGCCAAGTGAAGCATGTTGATTATTAAATCTAGTTGCCATTAAAGTAATCAAATTGAAGTATTCTTTAGCCTTTTGCCACTGAAATTGCTATGAAAGGTACTTACAGAGTGATGGAAAAGAAGCTTAGGTTTAAATCTGGTACATGTTCATTATTTCTGAGTTTCAGACATAAGTACTTTCCACTCTTCAGTGATATCTTAAATGCTTTATTTTTAAAGCTGGCATTAAATCTTAAGGTTTATTAAATCTTATTAAGTTAAAATACATTCTATATTTTATATAAATATTTGTGAAATTATTATGGTTACTGAGGGATCATTAAATTTTGGGTATTTGTTTTTAAACACATAAGGTATTTGAAGTACTTGTTTTTTATTGTAATTATACTAAGACTTGGTGCTATATTCTTAAAAGCATGAGCTATATCAATGGTGTAGTGTATTAGGCTCTATTTAGTCTGGGTAATTGGATGGTTTCAAAAAAGATCAGTGTAAGGTTAGTTTGTTCTGCACAATGTTACACTAATATGGTTTACAAAAATCCACCCAACTGATAATGATTTATAGAAAATCTGTACTGAACCTCTTGCATACTCAGGCTAATGGTTTTGAATTTTTGAAATTCCCTTTCTCTTTGTAGTAAAGCTAATCTTTTCCTTTTCTTTTTCCCATTTATTACAGATGTAGCATTTCCATTTTTAATGTTTATCAGGTTACAGACACTTTGACGTCATCTCAGTATAGGAAATAGCCAAGTCTGTTGCATTTAACCATTTAGTTAAATTTAAAGCATTCTAGATAATACTGTTGAAATTGTTTTTGTCTCTCTGAAATTGGTTATGAGATACATTGAATGGTTAATTCAGTCTCTCACATTCATGCTGGCAATAACCGTCATCCTTATTTCTTGAAAAAGACATAGCATATAAATCTAGACTGTTAGGATTACAGAGAGACCATATAATTTCACTCTTTTGGTGGACCTTCATAGCCAGACTTTTTCTTTTTTGGTCTGTGAGGAAGTCCAGTGGGCTCGTTTCTTTTTTTTTTTTCCTTGACCTTGATGGAAACCACACTACAGCAGTGATGATGCCAGATCCTTAACCTACTGTGCAACAGGAGAACTCTTATTTTCTTCTTCTTAACTACCTGACCTTTTATAAAATAATATATATGCTGGATTATATTTTATATATGATATAAATTTTTAGCAGGATCTGACTGAAGAGGCACTCTATAATTAAACATACTAATATTTCTGCAGTCAGATGTGTGAATGTTTATGTTAACTGAGACAAACAGATGGAAGAGCCTTGTATCAGTTTGGGTCAATGATTTAAAAACTATGGATTCCATAATTTTTTGGATTTTGTATTTCAGATAATAAATTAACCTATGTTAAATTGTTATGTATTATAATATTAATAAGTGTAATGCTTTTTACAAATAAGTTAAAACATAACAAAATTATGTTTATTTAGTGTTTATCACTTTCTATTTCACCTTTTATTTCATCCTGTAAAATATTTTCTTTGTACAGCTGCTGTATTCTCGAGGATTGCTAATTGATCTTCTAATCAAATCTAATGTTAGTCGATATGCAGAGTTCAAAAATATTACCAGGATTCTTGCATTTCGAGAAGGAAGAGTGGAACAGGTACTATGCTGAGCAAATATTGTTACTGAGTATACGCTTAAGTTATGTTTTGTTTTGGAAGGATAAGCAAATAAGACTGTTATTTTCCTGGTAAAACAGCACATTCCAATTCTGCATGGTGACTAATAAATGTAAATAGTAAGAGATTGCCAATTAAAATGTCGAGTGTTAATTTTCTCATGATGTATTCTGCAGCTTGATGTTGGTGTTGAGAAAGTGTTAATTTCAGAAAACATTGCTAGATTTAAGCTGTCGTTTGTTCCCAGTTAGGAGTGACATGCTATTGGCCTTTTAATGGCATAGGGAGAAACTTGGCAGAATTAAGAAAGAGAGCTCACAAGTTAATTAGCTCTGAAGTCAACAGAGATGCCATTAGAACTGATGGAAAGTAATATGAAACAGGCTGACTAGAAAGGACATAAAAATCTTCTCATATTTAAGGGAAAAAAATGTCATATGAAATACTTGTATCACTAGGAAGCTATTTCTTAACTTTTAAAATCATGATTTTCAGGTTCCTTGCTCCAGAGCAGATGTCTTTAATAGCAAACAGCTTACTATGGTAGAAAAGCGAATGCTAATGAAGTTCCTTACATTTTGTATGGATTATGAGGAATATCCTGATGAATATAAAGGTATTGTTTTTCATTAAATTTTTCTCACATTCTTTTTTTGTGTTATTTTAATACTTGCTCTGATTTAGTAAGCCACTCAAAACACTTTTAAATATTTTTACTCTCTGCTGTTCAATAACTTAGCCACTAGCAAAATGTAGCTATTTAAATTAATTAAAATTAAATAAAATATAAACTGTAATTCCACAGTCACACTAATCATGTTTGAAATGCTCAGTAGCTTCATGTGGCTAGTGGCTATTATGGCTACAGTGCAGCTATAGAACATTTTTATCATGACAGAAATGCTGTGTTGGGTGTTCATTTTTTTTTTTAATTATTTATTATTATTTTTTTCCCACTGTACAGCAAGGGGGTCAGGTTATCCTTACATGTATACATTACAATTACATTTTTCCCCCACCCTTTCTTCTGTTGCAACATGAGTATCTAGACAAAGTTCTCAGTGCTATTCAGCAGGATCTCCTTGTAAATCTATTCTAAGTTGTGTCTGATAAGCCCAAGCTCCCGATCCCTCCCACTCCCTCCCCCTCCCATCAGGCAGCCACAAGTCTCTTCTCCAAGTCCATGATTTTCTTTTCTGAGGAGATGTTCATTTGTGCTGGATGTTAGATTCCAGTTATAAGTGATATCATATGGTATTTGTCTTTGTCTTTCTGGCTCATTTCACTCAGGATGAGAGTCTCTAGTTCCATCCATGTTGCTGCACATGGCATTATGTTGTTCTGTTTTATGGCTGAGTAGTATTCCATTGTGTATATATACCACTTCTTCTGAATCCAATCATCTGTTGATGGACATTTGGGTTGTTTCCATGTCCTGGCTATTGTGAATAGTGCTGCAATGAACATGCGGGTGCACGTGTCTCTTTTAAGTCGAGTTTTGTCCGGATAGATGCCCAAGAGTGGGATTGTGGGGTCATATGGAAGTTCTAGGTGTAGATTTCTAAGGTATCTCCAAACTGTTCTCCATAGTGGCTGTACCAGTTGACATTCCCACCAACAGTGTAGGAGGGTTCCCTTTTCTCCACAGCCCCTCCAGCACTTGTTATTTGTGGATTTATTAATGATGGCCATTCTGACTGGTGTGAGGTGATATCTCATGGTAGTTTTGATTAGCATTTCTCTTATAATCAGCGATGTTGAGCATTTTCTCATGTGTTTGCTGGCCATCTGTATATCTTCTTTGGAGAAATGTCTATTCAGGTCTTTTGCCCATTTTTCCATTGGGTGGTTGGCTTTTTTGCTGTTGGGTTGTATAAGTTGTTTATATATTCTAGAGATTAAGCCCTTGTCGGTTGCATCATTTGAAACTATTTTCTCCCATTCTGAAAGTTGTCTTTTTGTTTTCTTTTGGGTTTCCTTTGCTGTGCAAAAGCTTTTCAGTTTGATGAGGTCCCATGGGTTTATTTTTGCTCTGATTTCTATTGCTTTGGGAGACTGACCTGACAAAATATTCATGATGTTGATGTCAGAGAGTGTTTTGCCTATGTTTTCTTCTAGGCGTTTGATGGTGTCCTGTCTTCTATTTAAGTCTTTCAGCCATTTGGAGTTTATTTTTGTGCCTGGTGTGAGGGTGTGTTCTAGTTTCATTGCTTTGCATGCAGCTGTCCAGGTTTCCCAGCAATGCTTGCTGAATAGACTTTCTTTTTCCCATTTGATGTTCTTGCCTCCCTTGTCAAAGATTAATGGACCCTAGGTGTCAGGGTTTATTTCTGGGTTCTCTATTCTGTTCCACTGGTCTGTCTGTCTGTTTTGATACCAGTACCACACTGTTTTGATGACTGTGGCTTTGTAGTATTTCTTGAAGTCTGGGAGAGTTATGCCTCCTGCTTGGTTTTTGTTTCTCAGGATTGCTTTGGTGATTCTGGCTCTTTTGTGGTTCCATTTAAATGTTTGGATTGTTCTAGTTCTGTGAAAAATGTCATGGGTCATTTGCTAGGGATTGCATTGAATCTGTAGATTGCTTTGGGTAGGATGGCCATTTTTCCAATATTGATTTTCCCAATCCAGGAACATGGAATATCTTTCCATTTTGTTACATCTTCTTTGATTTCTTTGATCAAAGTTTTATAGTTCTCGGCATATAGGTCCTTTACCTCCTTGGTCAGGTGTATTCCGAGGTATTTGATTTTGTGAGGTGCAATTTTAAAAGGTATCGTATTTTTGTATTCCTTTTCTAATAGTTCATTGCTGGTATACAGAAATGCAACTGACTTCTGAATGTTAATCTTATATCCTGCTACTTTGCTGAATTGATGAATCAGTTCAAGTAGTTTTGGGGTTGAGTCCTTAGGGTTTTCTATGTATAGGATCATGTCATCTGCATACAGTGCCAGTTTGATCTCTTCTCTTCCTATATGGATGCCTTTTATTTCTTTTGTTTGTCTAATTGCTGTGGCTAGGACTTCCAAAACTATGTTGAAGAGCAGTGGTGAGCGTGGGCATCCCTGTCTTGTTCCAGATTTGAGTGAGAAGGCTTTCAGTTTTTTCCCCATTGAGGATTATATTTGCTGTGGGTTTCTCATAAGTGGCTTTGATTATATTCAGGAATGTTCCCTCTATACCCACTTTGGCGAGGGTCTTGATCATGAATGGATGTTGGACCTTGTCAAATGCTTTTTCTGTGTCTATTGAGATGATGATATGATTTTTGACTTTTTTTTGTTAATGTGCTGTATGGTGCTGATTGATTTGCGTATGTTGAACCATCCTTGTGAACCTGGGATGAACCCAACCTGGTCATGGTGTATAATTTTTTTGATATGTTGTTGGATTCGGTTGGCTAAGATTTTGTTGAGAATTTTTGCATCTATATTCATCAATGATACTGGGCGATAGTTTTCTTTTGTGGTGGTATCTCTGTCTGGTTTTGGAATGAGGGTGATGGTGGCATCATAGAATGTCTTTGGGAGTGTTCCTTCTTCTTCAACCTTTTGAAAGAGTTTCAGGAGGATGGGCACCAATTCCTCTTTATATGATTGATAGAATTCACCTGTGAAGCCATCTGGTCCTGGACTTTTATTTGTAGGGAGTGATTTTATGACCTCTTCAATTTCATTTCTAGTGATCAGTCTGTTCAGTTGGTCTGTTTCTTCTTGATTGAGTTTTGGCAGGCTGTAAGATTCTAGAAAATTGTCCATTTCTTCCAGATTGTCAAACTTGTTGCCATATAGTTGTTCATAGTATTCTCTTATGGTTTTTTGTATTTCTGCTGTATCCGTTGTGATTTCTCCTTTTTCATTTCTAATTTTGGTTATTTGGGTTCTTTCTCTCCTCTTCTTAGTGAGTCTGGCCAGGGGTTTGTCAATTTTGTTGACCTTTTCAAAGAACCAGCTCTTGGTTTTATTAATTTTCTCTATTGTTTTTTGAGTCTCTATTTTACTGATTTCTTCTTTGATCTTTATCATTTCCTTCCTTCTGCTGACTTTAGGACTTTTTTGTTCTTCTTTTTCTAGTTCATTTAGGTGGAGGGTTAAGTTGTCCATTTGGGATCTTTCTTCTTTTTTGAGAAAGGCCTGTATTGCTATACATTTCCCTCTGAGCACTGCTTTCGCAGCATCCCATAGGTTTTGAGAGGTTGTGTCCTCATTATCATTTGTTTCAAGGTAGTTTTTAATTTCCTTCTTGATTTCCTCATTGACCCATTGGTTTTTTAGTAGCATGTTGTTTAGTCTCCATGCAGTAGGTTTTTTCTCATTTCTTTTCCCATGGTTGATTTCTAATTTCATGGCATTGTGGTCAGAGAAGAGACTTGAGATAATTTCTATGCTCCTAAATTTATTGAGGTTAGCTTTGTGTCCCAATATGTGGTCAATTCTTGAGAATGTTCCATGAGCATTTGAGAAGAATGTGTATTCTGCTTTTTTTGGATGTAGTGTCCTGAAGATATCAATGAAGTCTAACTTTTCTATTGTTTCCTTTAGGATCTCTGTTGCTTTATTGGTGTTCTGTCTAGAGGATCTGTCCATTGATGTGAGGGGGGTATTAAGGTCTCCTACTATGATTGTATTCTCATCAATATCTCCCTTTATGTCTGTTAATATTTGTTGTATGTATCTGGGTGCTCCTGTATTTGGGTCATATATGTTGACAATAGTAACATCCTCTCCTTGGATGGATCCCTTAATCATTAAGTAGTGCCCTTCTTTGTCTTTCTTTATGTTTTTTGTTTTAAAGTCTATTTTGTCTGCTAAGAGTGTTGCGACTCCTGCTTTTCTGTCATGTCTATTGGCGTGAAATATTTTTCCCCACCCTTTCACTTTCAATCTATATGTATCTTTTATCCTGAGGTGAGTTTCTTGTAGGCAGCATGTTGAAGGTTTTTGCCTTTTTATCCACTCAGCCCCTCTGTGTCTTTTGATTGGGGCGTTCAGTCCATTGACATTTAAGGTGATGATTGATAGATGATTATTTATTGCCATTTGAACCTTGTGTTCCAGTTGATTCTATGGTTCTCCATTCTTCCTTTCTTTCTTTCTTTTTTTTTTTTGGTTGGATGGTCTCCTGTTATTATCTGCTTTAGTGTATTTTTTGTTCATTTTTTGCAAATGCAATATTTGGTTTTGGCTTGTGGTTGCCCTGTTTTTTAAGTATGCTAACCCCTTCCCATAATTGTGTGTTTTAGTCTGATGGTCCTGTAAGTTCAAACACTTCATTACTATATTAAAATTAAGAAGAGAAACATACAAACAAACAAACAAAAAGGATTATTTACTTCCTAACATCCCTTGCCCACATTTTATGGTTTTGATGACTCTTTTTTATTTTTTTCTTTTTAATTTTATTTTGTTTGAGGCCTGTTCATGATTAAATCTGTATGCTGGCTTATTTGAGTGACTGCTCTCTGATTGCGGTGTCCTCAGTCCTAGTTCTTCCTCTTCTTTTTTTTCTTTTCTTTTCTTTTTTCCTCCCTTTCCTTCCTTTCTTTTTGATTTAGAGAAGCCCTTTCAATATTTCCTTTAACCTGGGTTTTGTGTTGCAGTATTCTTTAAGTTTTTGTTTGTTGGAAAAAAATTTTATTTCCCCTTTCTATTTTAAATGATATTCTTGCTGGATAGAGTATTCTAGGTTGCATATTTTTTCCTTTTAGCACTTTAAATATCTCTTGCCATTCCCTCCTGGCCTGTAGTGTTTCTGTAGAGAAATCAGCTGATAATCTTATGGGGGTTCCCTTGTAGGTAACATTCTGTTTTTCTCTTGCTGCCTTTAGGATCCTCTCTTTATCACTAACTTTTGCCATTTTTATTATGATGTGTCTTGCTGTGGGTCTGTTTGGGTTCAGTTTGTTTGGGGCCCTCTGTGCTTCTTATATCTTGAACCCAGCATCCTTTAGATTTGGGAAGTTTCCAGCGATAATTTCTTCAAATATATTTTCCATCCCCTTTTCTTTTTCTACTCCTTCTGGAATTCCTATTATGCGTAGATTGGCCTGCTTTATATTATCCCATAGGTCTCTTATATTGCTTTCCAGTTTTTTGATTCGGTTTTCTGTCTGTTGACCGGATTGAGTGATTTCCATTATTCTATCTTCCATATCACTGATTCGTTCTTCTGCATTATTCATTCTGGTTTTTACTGCCCTTAGTTCAGTTTGCATCTCTGCAAATGAGTGTTCTAGTTTTTCTTGGCTCCTCCTTATATTTTCTAGTTCCTTTCTGAGGGTATCTGCATTACTGTACCTATCTTCTCTGAATTCCTTCAGTATTTTCACTATTTCTCTTTTGAACTCCAGGTCTGTCAGACTGCAGAGATCTGTTTCATTGTTGACTGTTTTAGGTGAGTTCTCTTGTTGGTTTGACTGGGGGTGGTTTCTCAGCTTCTTCATCTTGCTTGTTGTTTTCTTTCTCCTGAGGGAGTTGTACTCTCCGTTATTGGGCAGTGTTTGCCTTGTCACTGCCGTGGAATATTTCCTGACGGCTAGCATTGTTGGTCAGTCTTCTTTGAGGCAGTGTGGCTTTTCTGGAGTGTTGATGGGGCTAACAGTGTTTCTTTGAAGCAAAGGAGGGCTTCCTGAGGGCAGACAGGACTGGGAGGTCCACACCACGATGGTAGCAGATTTCACTTGGTCATGCAGAGCTTGCTCTGGTGGTTTTAGGCTGTGGGGTTCTTGCAGGGGGTTGGGCAGCTGTTCCTCAGGAGTGCAGCACCCTCTGGGGGTTGGAGCAGCTATCTGGGTCACTGAGAACCTAAGAGGCTCTTCCCTAGGGCAGCCCAACTCAGAAGGATGGCCTGAGAATGTAGGCGGATCTTTTCACAGTCTGGCCAAGCTTGTTGCAGCTTTTCTGGGCTGCAGGGGCTCTTCTAGGGGGCTGGTGGTGCTGAGCAGCTATTCGGAGGGAGTGGGGCACCCCCTAGGGGCTTGGGCGGGTAGCAGGGCCACTGGGAACCCTAGAGGCTCTTCCCAGGGCAGCCCAACTCAGAAAGACCGTCTGAGATCTTTTCCCGGCTTGGCCAGGCTTTTTGCAGCTTTTCTGGGCTGTAGGGGGTCCTGCCTGGAGCTGGCAGTCCTATACAGCTGATCCTCTAGAGCTTGGCACCCCCTGGGGGCTTGGGCGGGTAGCAGGGCCATTGGAAACCCAAGAGGCTCCTCCCCGGGCAGCCCGACTCAGAAAAACCGTCCAGGAATTAGGCAGATCTATTCACTGCCTGGCTAGGCTTGTTCTAGCTTTTCTGGGCTGCAGGCCTTTTCTCGGGGGCTGGTGGTGTTTGGTGCTACTCTGCGGAAGTGTAGCCCCTCCAAAGGGCAAGCAGGCCTGTGCAGGGACAGCCCCTGCGGTGGTGGGCTTCAGGCAATTGTTGAGGCCAGCCCTCCTGGATGGCAGGCAGCCCCACGTTAGGTGAGAGCGCAGGGGGTGGTGGGGGTGGTGGGAGGGGATTCACTGGGAAGCACAGCTTTCAGCTAGCTATTGGGCCTGTAAGCTTGCTGTGGCGTGGGGGGTATTCTATGGGGACCCACCCCTTCTTCTCTCCCCTCCCAAGCACGGGCACAGACCATGCTCTTTTCCCATGTTCCCTCTGATGCGGCTTTCCACTTCCCCGCCCCTAGAGTATTGCTCCCTTTCTCTGTGACAGCTTTGTTTTCTAGTCTCCCAGGCAGTCTCTGCCCCATCAAATGGTTTCTAGACCTCCCAAGCAGTTTCCGCTCTGCCCTGCCCCCCCAGCCCGGGGACTATCCTCTGGAGCCTAGGTCTCGGTGCCCAGCCCCCACCCAGGCGTGCCCCGGCCCTTTCTCGGCGACTAAACTTCAGAAGCGAGGTCTTGGTGCCCAGCCCCCACCCAGGTGTCCCCTGGCCCTTTCTCGGTGACCAACCTTTGGAGGCGAGGTCTCGGTGCCCAGCCCCCACCCAGGTGTCCCCCGGCCCTTTCTCGGTGACCAACCTCTGGAGCCGAGGACTCGGTGCCCAGCCCCCACCCAGGCGTCTCAATTTTTGGTGACTGTGCCGGTACTTCAGATGGTCCATTCGGTTCTTGATGGGCTTTTCTGTACTCCAACTTACTGCTACATTCTTCTCTGCATCTGGAGATTCCTCCGGTTCGTTTGATCTTTCCCCCGTGTAGGTGACTTTCCAGGGTGCGGGATCTCTTTCTCCTCCACAGTTCCCTTTCGGGAGCGCCCGTCCCCGCTGGGATTCACCTTCTCTCGCTCTCTTTTCTCCCGTTCTGCCCCGTAATGTCACGAACTTCTTGCCGTTATTGGAGTTTAGGTTCTTCTGCCAGCGATTGGTTGCTGTTCTGTGCGAGTCATTTATTCTGTAGATGTGCTTTTTTTTGTTGTGTTTGTGGGAGAGGGCGAGCGTGTCCCTCTACTCCTCCGCCATCTTGTCTCTCCTCGCCCCTGGGTGTTCATTTTTATTCTTGTTCATTAAACACTGCTGTCAACTGGTTCTTCATAGATGATAATCTGTTTTCATTATCCATCAAATTTTTTATCAGCAATAAATCTGTTTAGTTTTTCATTTTTCCAGGATTGCTTTTGCTTGGAATATTGAAGTATTCATTTTGATTGATTAAAAAAGCTCAGTAATGTGGAAGAGGGGTCCCTGGATTAGGAGAAGGCATGGTCTCTAGTGTTGGCTTTGACCCATCTAGTCTTGGCTTTGAGGGCAATTACTTCAAAGCTTGTCGAAAATTGAATATACCACTTTAGTATCAGAGCTTTACACTTAAAGTGCCCTGAGCTGGAAGCGTTATCCAAAATAGCAATATACTGATAATTCAATTACAAAGTTACCGTGAGACATACAGCAAGATTTATTTTTTCTGGATGGAATATTAAAAGTGTAGCACTTCCTCTTAAAGCTTCAAGCCTATTAGATACTGCCAGATTGCTCTCCCCAGTAGTGTAAACTTCTGTTCTCTCAGTAAATATTTTATAATTTTTATTTGTTTATTGAAATTATTTCTACAACGTTTTGGTGTGCCACTAATGGTCCAATTACATTTTTTCTGTTCTTGATTTAAAGGAATAGTTTTTAGGGGCTCCCAGAGGTATGATTTTAAGGCTGTAAGACTGATTCTTCTAGCCATATAAAAATTAGTTTCATTATTTTTAGTCATAGTTCATTGTTCCTAGTTTTAGGAAGAAATAACAATTAAAAAATCAAGTATTATTGTATAATTGTTTTCACCAAAAAATTACCATTTGTCATATTTAATATTTTAAAGTGTAAATATTGACATTCTACAGTTTTAATGATAATAAAGTAAGATTATTGCCAATCATAGAAATCTCTTGTGATGGTTAATGAATAATTTAATACTTTTCTAGTTTTTTAAATTCATAAAATACTAAACAAAGATTCAACATTTAAAACTTAAAAATTGGGGGGGAGTTCCCGCCATGGCGCAGTGGAAACGAATCTGACTAGGAACCATGAGGTTGCAGGTTTGATCCCTGGCCTCACTCAGTGGGTTAAGGATCTGGTATTGCTGTGATCTGTGGTGTACATCGCAGACACAGCTTGGATCTGGCATTGCTGTGGCTCTGGCGTAGGCTGGCAGCAACACTCCAATTAGAACCCTAGCCTGGGAACCTCCATATGGCACGGTGTGGCTCTGAAAGGACAAAAGACAAAAAACAAACAAACAAACAAAACTTTAAAAAATTGTGCCATCAATCCAGTTAAGATACTGAGATTGTTTCTGCTTTGGTTCCCACCACAATCAACAGCCTCTGTCCAAATTGTGATAATATTATAACCTGTGTCCTTTGCAAGGTGTTTTAGACAGACCTGATCTCATTTTTGCGCAGTGCTTTTAAATTGAAGTTTGGTTCTGATTTTAATTGATAAATTTTCATTTTTCTTTTCATAGCCTATGAGGAAATTTCATTTTCTGAGTATTTAAAAACTCAGAAATTGACCCCCAACCTCCAATACTTTGTCCTGCATTCAATCGCGATGACATCAGAGACAGCCAGCAGTACTATAGATGGTCTCAAAGCTACCCAAAACTTTCTTCACTGTCTTGGGCGGTATGGCAACACTCCATTTTTGTTTCCTTTATATGGCCAAGGAGAACTCCCTCAGTGTTTCTGCAGGTAAGACAGGCATTGGCTTTCTTGTCTCTTTTTAAGTTAATACTTGAATAACAGATGAAAATTAGAAAAACAAAAGTGACATTTAGTCAAGATTTAGTGTATGCAAACATGTAACTTGTTGTTTTGCTCTTTTATAATCTATTTGCTAGCCTACCTACTTACCTAAATGGTATATTCAGTTTGACCTGTTTTTGAGCTTTATAAAATAGAATCGTATAGTAAATTCCATTTTTCACTCAGAATTATGATTCAGAGTATTATCCTTGTTGTATAATAGTTAACTTATTGTCATTGCCATATAGTATTCCAGTTTGAATATACCGCAGTTTAGTTTTCTATTTTTCTGTTGATGGGCACAGGCTGTTTCCACTTTTTGTTGTTGTTATCATCGTTGTATATGTTTCAAGATATAAAAGTTCAAGATTTTCTCTAATACACATATCTAGGGGTAGAATTCCAAGTATGGGATAAATGAAGGTTCATACAAGATAGTGCCCAATTGTTTCTCCAGAGGGTTGTATCAGTTTACCTTCCCCAGCAGAACTGAAGAGTTCCCATAGCTCTACATCTTTGCCAACATTTGGTGTTATGAGACTTTTTAACTTTTTTGAATCTCACATAAAGTATCATCACATTGTATTTTTATTTTGCATTTCTTGGATTACTGATGAGATTGATCATCTTCCGGTATGATCATTGGCTATGCATGTTTTCTCTTTTGGGAAATGCTTGTTCATGTTTTTTGCCCATTTATCTGTTGGGTTGTTGTCTTTTTCTTATTGATTTGTAGGTTTTTTTTAATATATTCTGAATAATAATCTTTCCTCAGATGAATGTATTGTATGTATCTTGCCTTGTGGTATTTATGATGCATGGAGGTCATTAAGATTATTATAATCAAATATAGCAGTTTTTTCTTTTTATACTTAGCACTTTGGGGGGTAGTAGAGCATAGTAATTAAGAAGCTGGACTATGGAAACAGATTGACTAGATTTAAATGCTAGCTCCTCTATTTATTAGTTGTGTAACCTTGGATAAGTTTCACAGCCTCTCTATTATGTTTTCAAAGAATCAACTTTTGGGAATTTTGATTCTCTCTATTATATCTTTGTGACCTAGTTCATTAATTTCTGGTATTTAATATCTCCTTTATTTTGCTTTCTTTGGGTTTTGTTCAACTTATCCCTCCCATCCCTTGCTGTTGCCACTTCTTAGGCTGAAACCCCATGAGTTAAATATTCACTTTTTTTATTTTCTGATATAAGCATTATAATGATAAAGTTGTAACTATTGTTTTGAATCTTATACACTTATGATATATTATTTTCGTTATCTTTTAGTCCTAGCTATCTTAATTTCCATTATGATTTCTTCATTGACCCATGAGTTATGTGTTTTGAAATAGCTAATCTGGGAGTTCCCTGATGGTCTAATAGCTAAGACATGGAGCTTTCACCACTGCAGCCCGGATTCAATTCCTGGTCTGGGAACTGAAATCCCACATCAAGCTGTTGCACACCATGGCCAAAAAATTCTTTTTTAATTTAAAATAGTTAATCTGATTGATTTTTCTGCTCTTCCTGTCTAATTTATTCTATTGTGTCTAAAAAATATGTATTTATAGTACTAATTCTTTGAACTTTGTTTTATGATTTGTATGTCATCAATTTTTGTAATTTTTCTATGTGTGCTTAAGAAGAATGTGTTTATCTAGTTGTTGGGTACAGGATTCTCTACTTGGTCTTGAAGTCTGATAAGTCAAACTTTGAGTTGTAATTTTCAAACTTTATTTTAATTGAAGTGTTTTTCATTGATCTATCAATAGCAGAGTAATGTATTTTGAAATCTCTCATTATGATTTTTGATTTGTCAGTTTCTCCCTATAATTCTATCAATTTTACCTTATATTTATTTTGAGGCAATTTATTAGGATCATACAGATTTATAATTGTTTAATCTTCCTGATGAATTTAATATTTTGTATTATCTGCTGACTTTCTCCATCCCTAATAAAACATCTTTTTTTAAAAGTCTGTTTTGAGGAGTTCCCTTCATGGCTCAGCAGTTAACGAATCTGACTAGCATCCATGAGGCTGCAGGTTTGATCCCTGGCCTTGCTTAGTGGGTTAAGGATCCGGCGTTGCTGTGAGCTGTGGTGTAGGTCACAGATGTGGCTTGGATGCTGTATGGCTGTGGCTGTGGCTGTGGTGTAGGCCAGCAGCTACAGCTCTGATTCGACCCTTAGCCTGGTAACTTCCATATGCCATGGGTGTGCCTTAAAAAAAATGAAAAAATAAAAATAAAAAAGTCTACTTTGATATCAAGTAGCTACTCCAACTTTTTGGTATTTGCCTGTTATATCTGTCTCCATTTTGCAACTGTATTTAGAGTTCTAAATAACATATTATTACATATTTTTAATTTCATCTGACAATCTCTGTCTTTTGCCAAGCAAAATGAGTCCAGTTAATAAGAGTTAGTTCTTTCCTTCTGAAGTATATAATTTAAAAATTCCTATAGTTTATGTTCTGGTTAGTTAATGCCTTCTAGTTTGCATGCATCTGAAAATAACTTTTTTTGTGCCTTTTTGTCTTGAGTGAATATTTGTTAGGTAAATATTTCTAGATTGGCAGTTCTTTCCTCTCAGTACTTTAAAATTTTATTCTACTTTCATTTGTGTTTCATTTTTGATATTTAAAAGTTTGATGTTGGCTTAATTGTCATTTATTTGTAAATGATACCTCTTTTCTCTCAGGCTGTTTTTAAGATAGTTTGCTTTTGGAGTTCCCACTGTGGTACAGTGGGTTAAGGATCAAGCATTGTCTCTGCAGTGGCTCAGATTGCTGCTGAGGCGCTGGTTCGATCTCCTGTCTGGCACAGTGGGTTAAGGTTTTGACATTGCCACAGCTGCAGTGTAGGTCACAGCTGTGGTTCATATTCATTCCTTGGCCTGAGAACTTTCCATATGCTGTGGGTACAGCCAAAAAGAAAAAATGATAGTTTGCTTTGGTGTTCCACATTTTCATTACAGTGAATTTAGGTATTTGTTCCTTTGTATTTATCTAGCATAGTGTAAATTGAACCATATAAAATTAACAATATTAAAACATTTTGACCTACAATTCCATATGGTTCAAACAACTACATTATAATTCCTCTCTCTGTGAATTGTAATTTATAATTTTGGAAAATTATCAGATAGTATCTTGCAAATGTTTTCATCCATTGCCTCTCTTCTCACCTTTTTGGAACTGCAAAAAGATATGCTTTAGAATTTAGTGTTCTCTCCTCCATATTTTTGATATCTCTTTCATATTTTATGTTTCTTTATCGTTCCGGGTACCTTATTAAGATCTCTTTTCCAATTTATTAATTCTTTCCACTTGTAACTAATCTGCAATTTAATGCTTTTTTAACTTCGGTGTTTTTATCTTTTAGATATTCTGCTTTTTCCCCCCAAATCTTCCTTGTCATTGTTTGATATTCTCTTTTGCTTATTCATTTCTTTCACATACAGATATTTTATATTTTGTCATGTGTTGTTTCTATTGATTTATGTTAGGGTTTATTTCCTTGTGCCATGCTTATTTTTGATTGAGGGTTTATGTTTGATTGATTTTAATCTGTGGAAATCTGATCCAAATTAAGTATGCTTTCCTTCAAGGATTATTTGTGTTTTGCTTCAGCTGAAAGGCAGTGAGACTTGGGACCCATTCTAACTCCTTTCAGTTGGTCCTTATTTAATAAAGGAACCCCAGATCCAACTCCGACATTTATTTTATTTTATTTTTTTGTCTTTTTGTCGGGCCACTTCCCGCGGCATATGGAGGTTCCCAGGCTAGGGATCTAATCGGAGCTGTAGCCACCGGCCTACGCCAGAGCCACAGCAACGCGAGATCGGAGCCGCGTCTGCAACCTACACCACAGCTCACGGCAACGCCAGATCCTTAACCCACTGAGCGAGGCCAAGGATCGAACCCACAACCTCATGGTTCCTAGTCAGATTCGTTAACCACTGCGCCACGACAGGAATTCCCAACTCCCACATTTATACAGGCAACAAGACTTGTGTTTTGTTGTTGTTATTTAATTTCATTGTTTGTTGCTCAAAGCTTTGAGTTCAGCTCAGGGTTTGTTTGTACTGTGTGTTTGTGTGTTTGGGGTTGGGGATTTCCTGTGGACATTTATGTTGTTTTTTTTACTCTCAGCAGTGCAGTAAAAATTATGTTTAATGTAAGAAATAGTTTTTTGGTAGTAAGAGAAGGTTCCCTCCACAGTATCTAGTCCAATATACTGCTGGAAGTAGGTATTCTCAAATCTACATTTCTTAACTATGTGACTTTATGAATGGTTATAAGAATGTTATATATTTGAATGTGACTTACTTATGAAAGATAGATAGGTTTGTGTATTTCCAGACAAACTTGCTCTTCCTTCTCCAGTTATTTGCCAAGGTAGAGATGAATGGAGTGTCATGTCCCCTAGGACCAGAGGTCCTTCTATTAATTGAAAATGAGGGGAGTTCTGTGGTTTTCTTAATCATTCTTTTCCTCTTCCTGTGGCATTGCCTGATTTAAAAGGAGCCACACTGCTTTCTCTCGTGTTCTCACTTGCTACTTATTCCTATAGAACTTTAGGGTAAGGGATAGGGACTGAATGAACAGATCCACTTGGGAGTGAGTGGAAGCTCACTGCCTTCCTCACCAGCACTTTATGAAAATGGGATGTTTAACCTCATTCTATTTTTTTTCACAAAATCCTTATATCATAACTCATACATTTTGTAAATATATATTTAGTGTTCATTAATTTTTTTTTTGTCTTTTTAGGGCCACCACACCCATGGCATATGAAAGTTCCCAGGCTAGGGGCTGAATCAGAACTACAGCTGCCAGCCTATGCCACAACCACAGCAACATGGGATCCGAGCCGCGTCTGTGACCTACACCACAGCTCATAGCAATGCCAGATCTTTAACCCACTGATCAAGGTCAGGGCTCAAACCCGTGACTTCATGGATACTAGTGGCGTTTGTTACCCCTGAGCCACCATAGGAACTCCTGTTGCTATTTTTAAGGGAAAAGACATTTAAAAATTTCACATGTTTGTCCTGTACCAATTTGAATGAGACTCTTAAGTGTTGAATTCTAGACAAATAAAATGCTTTTCCCCAAAGATGATTGTACCCTCCTTAAGGCTGAGGTTTTTTTGGCCTTCTGTATCTTTTTAATCCTCTGCAGAGCCTATCTCAGAATTTTGTGTATGGTTCATATTTAATGTTGGTTATAAAAATTATATCTCCCTCTTTCCAGTTTGAAATGAATTCAAATGATGTAATTAAATGTGTGTGTGTGTGTGTATGTGTCTATGTAGACAGATTTTAAAAACAACAACATAGACTGTGTCATTTGAAGTAGTATATTAAACTTTGGGGTGGTTCTTTGGTAATTAAGATAACTCTGAGTTCTTCCTACATGTTTTATATATGAGTCTGTGTGTTTATAAATTATAATAAAAATGCATTTACTTGGCCTAGGGATATTGACTTTTAATTTTATATTTGATCCTGCATAATGCTTTATAATTTCATAAAAATATTGTTCTTTTTATATCCTAAGGTAGCAAGACTTCCACCATCTATACATCATAGCCTACCTACATTTTTTATCACCAGGTTATCAGAATTAGGTGTCACCTGTTCTGTGATTTCTAACCACCATTCTATATGCTGTTTTAATATAACCCTTTTAAGCGTTTTTCACAGCCAGTTGCAGTGTGTTCTCATCAAGGCTACTGTTATAAATGGCATGCATGCATATTTATACGAAGGATTCAAAGACTTTTGTAAGTCATAACCTTGCATTCTAAATGAATTCCACATAAACAGTATAACATTTTAACTACTGGAGATAACTTTCATGAATAAATACCCTTTGAGGTTTTATTCAATTTAAGTATGTAGATTTTTTTAAGCAGAAAAAAATGAAGCTTATTTATTGTACTACCTGCTACCCATTAATATGTCAGGATACATAAATTGGACCATATTGGAAGAAAAGTCCCTGAAACCTATATATTTTTCTAGTCTAGCAAGCCATAGAATTTTCCCCACTGTATATTAGTTGGTTAATATTTTTACTGGCACACTGGGCAGGATATGTATGCAGTATGTAGATTTTTAAACTCTCATATTTTATCTTCCAAACAGAAGTCCTTTTTAAGCTCTAACCGACTAATTTGTTTTATCTATATGGTTGGTAACATAGTAGTAGCCTTTAGAACTACATTCTAGTTCATAGGATAGGTTTCATATACTGTGTCATGTTTTCATAACCTGTGAAATGGAACAGTACCCTACATTTTTTTTTTTATAAATAGACCTAGACTGCCCGGAGATTGTTACTTGTTCTTTGTAAAGAGAGAGTATTTAACCAATAGTTTACTTGGTAATTTAGTCTTCCATTTTGCAGTGGCCCAGATTTTTTCCCCTTTTTTACTTTAATGTATTGGGATTGTTAAAACATAAAGAATGAGTATATTTTACTTTTAACATGCAATATAAATTGTGTGTGTGTGTGTGTGTGTGTGTGTGTGTGTGTGTGTGTGTTGTACCAGGTATTTGTATTCAAATGGCGTTTTCCTGAGTATTGTATATAGAAAATTGAATAGATGTGTGATCTACCTCAGGAAATTGTGGAATATATGTTGATTAATTTATAGCTTTTAAAAAGAGACTGAAAAAACACAAGAGAAGTCCAAAACATATGAATAACTTACTCAAGATTACAAGAATAGCATGGAAGGACATGAAAAGGAATCTCCCATTTGATACATTCAATAAGTAATGACAGAAGGAAGGATGCCCCAGATGGGCCACATAGATGCTAGTATGATTTTGTCATAACCATGGAATTTGTTTTTTAATTTAAATTGTAGGTATTTTATGTCGTTTTTTCCTTTTCTCTCTCCTTAAGAAAAGTACCTTCTTTAGTCCAAAGTCCAAGATCAAAGCATACACTTTAATGAAGGTTATATTGTTTGGTTTGAGAAAACATCCCTCAGACCAAAGTAACCTGCTTATTTTATTCTGTAATAACCAAGTTTTTTTATCGAGAGAAGTTTCAGAAATCTAAGAGATATTTGTTAACAAGGGCCAATATATTTGAAAACCACAAGAAGCCTTAAAAATAGCCAGAGATTATGCTGATGGAAAATTTTATGAGCTTATGAATTCAACTGCAAGTGAAGTCAGAAGGAACAAAGTTTAAATGGCTTTTTAGGGTCTGGCCCCCATGTTCTTACCCTTCACCCCAACAAATGTGGGCTAGATTACAGATCTAGATACCTTAACAATACATCCCCCCAACAGTATTCTCCTTTATCTATCTTCTTGTAAAAATCTCCCTACTATTCTGTTAGTGATTTAACAGAAAAAAATTAGAGTTGGTAAAACGGTTTTATATTGTTTTGACTGCTTGTCTAAGTTTACAAATGAGGAAAGTTAAAATAAAAAGAGATTGAGGAGTTCCCATTGTGGCTCAGCAGTAATGAACCTGACTAGTATCTATGAGGATGCGGGTTTGATCTCTGGCCTCACTCAGTTGGTTAAGGATTCAATGTTGCTGTGAGCTGTGGTGTAGGTCACAGATGCAGGTGGTCAGATCGGGTGTTGCTGTGGTTGAAAAAAAAAAAAAGCAGAGAGAGAGAGAGAGATACTGAGGCTAGAAACCAGATTTCCTAATGTGCATTCTTCACAACTCACTTCTTATACAATTTCTGAACATTTTCTGAAAAAATTAAAAGGAGATAATAAAAACATTGTTAATAAAATATTTTAATAATTTGGGGGGGTTTTAAAATATATGTAGTTTAACACCTTTTAATTTGCTATGATTTCTTTTTTCACTGTCAATACAGAGTCACTTTCCAAACCAAAAAAAAAAAAAAATTGGTGAGAATAAGGGCCATTCTTGCAGTGTTCTGTGCCCATATTTTGATTGTGTGCCCAATAGCTAATACCAGTTTAGGTGAATAAAGAAATTATGTCAACTTCCCACATTTTACCTGACTGGTAATGGTAAAAGGAAAAACAGACCACGAACAAATCCGTCTCCCTTCCACCTCTATAACTTGTATGTTTGTGTTTGATAAATTGTAATGCATATGAGCCCAGTAGCAGTTATATTTTATATGTTTTGGGGACTAGTTAGTATTTATCTCTTTGATGCTTCCAGTCCCCTTGGTTTCCTCCTACAATGTTATAGGTAGAACTACACAATACACCTACATGCCAGATAGGGCCCTATGTCTAATTGGTAGATTTGACCAGTCCAGATATGTATGTATGTTTGTTTAAAACTTGATTACTGAATCATGCCTTAAATATTTGAAATTAAATGTTTAAAATATTTCCAGAATAAATTAAAAAGAAACATATTTATTAATTGAACATTGAGTATATAAATAAATCATATGTTAAGCAAGAAATAATTTCATAGTGGATCACTGCCCACCCTTTTGCTACCTGAATAGAGCTGCATAGAGTTTCAGCTGAATAGAGCTGCACTGAAATATCCCAAAAGTTAATCTAGGGTCCATAGGTCTTTAGAATTTATATACAAAAGGTATGTCTTTATGAGAAAGATTCAGAGTTTCATCAGATTGCACAGACATCCATGACCTAATAATACAGGTTGAGAACCACTGTTAGGATATTTTTATAAAAGAAAACATTATTATTTTACTCAGGTAATCATTCCTTCAGAGCTTATGAAAAAGAGGAGAGGTCCTTAAGAGTGAATAACAGAGGTGCTTCTGGGCTCTAAAGACAGGGGAGAGATGGGAAAACATGGAAATATTGCTAATGGAACTGTAATTTGCAAGCACCTCTTTGGATAGATGCAAGCAGTTATCTGTGCTCTAATGGTGTGGAGGAGGAGAAGTAAGTTTAGTGTAGTGAACAAGAGTGTACATTGTAGAGCCAGACCAATGGAGTAAAATCCTGGTTTCACCATTTACTAGGTGTGTATCATCGGTTAAGTTGTTTGACTTCTCTGCTCCAGTTTCTTCATTTTTTTTTCCCATGGAGATAGTAGTGGTAGTATCTGCCTCATAGATTGTGAGTATTAAAATGAATTAATATGTAGAAAGTTAGTGCTTAAACAAGGGCTTGGCTTAGTAATTATAAGTATTAAGTTTTATTACCCTTACTGTTACTGTGGTTATGATAATTACTCCTGCTGTTGTCTTCGCTACTGCTGCTGTTATAGAAGGCCACAAGGGCAAGTATGAGAGCAAGTTAAGGACTGATTGACATTTGTGTTCTAATTCATTAGGTCAACAAACTTTTTCTGTAAAGCATCAGGTAGTAAGCAGTATAGGCTTTTGCAAGCCATATGGTTTTGGTAGAAACTATTTGCAGTTGTAGATAATATATAAAAGCATGGACATGGCTATGTTCCAAAATCTTTATTTACAAAAATAGGTGGCAGGTTTTCAGACCTCAGTTTAATCACCTGAATAGACTTTTGTCTACAGAATATACTAGTAATTTTTTTAAAGCCCCGATATTAGGAAATTTTACAAAATTGCCTCAGTGTAATGCCTGGTATATATTAGTCACTCATTAAGTATTTGATGGATAAATGAATGAATAGTAGGTATTTTTGAATTACTGCAAAAAATCATAGAGCACTGTTTCTCAAGCTTTCATGTGCATCAGATTTCAACAGATTACTGGGTCCTATACCCAGAGTTACTGACTTATATATCTGATGTGGGGCCTGGAAATTTGCATTCTTTTTTCATTTCAATGATTTTTTTTTCCATTATACCTGGTTTACAGTGTTCTGTCAATATTCTATTGTACAGCAAGGTGACCCAGTCACACATACATATATACATTCTCTTTTCTCACATTATCATGCTCCATCAAAAGTGACTAGACATAGTTCCAAGTGCTATAAGCAGGATCTCATTGCTTATCCATTCCAAAGGCAATAGTTTGCATCTATTAGCCCCAAATTCCCAGTCTGTCTCACTCCCTCCCCCTCCCCCTCGGCAACCACAAGTCTATTCTCCATGACAATGATTTTCTTTTTTGCGGAACTGTTCGTGCCGTATATTAGATTCTAGATATAAGTGATATCATATGGTATTTGTCTTTCTCTTTCTGACTTACTTCACTTAGTATGAGAGTCTCTAGTTCCATCCATGTTGCTGCAAATGGCATTGTTTTGTTCTATTTTAGATGGCTGAGTAGTAGTCCATTGTGTATATATACCACATCTTCTTAACCCACTCATCTGTGGAAGGACATTTAGGTTGTTTCCATGTCTTGGCTATTGTGAATAGTGCTGCGATGAACATGTGGGTGCATGTGTCTTTTTCAAGGAAAGATTTGTCCAGATATATGCCCAAGTGTGGGATTGCTGGCTCAGATGGTAGTTCTATATTTAGTTTTCTAAGGTCCCTCCATACTGTTTTCCATAGTGGTTGTAAAAAATTACATTCCCACCAACAGTATAGGAGGGTTCCTTTTTCTCCACACCCTCTCCAGCATTTGTTATTTGTGGATTTATTAATGATGGCCATTCTGACTGGTGTGAGGTGGTACCTCATAGTAGTTTTGATTTGCATTTCTCTAATAATCAGGGATGTTGAGCATTTTTTCATGTGCTTGTTGGCCATCTGTATATCTTCTTCAGAGAAATGTCTATTCAGGTCTTTTTCCTGTTTTTCAATTGGGTTGTTGGCTTTTTTGTTGTTGAGTTGTGTAAGGTGTTTGTATATTTTAGAGATGAAGCCGTTGTCATTTGCATCATTTGAAACTTTTTTCTCCCATTCTGTAAGTTGTCTTTCTTTTTAATGGTTTCCATTGCTGTGCAAAAGCTTGTCAGTTTGATTAGGTCTCATTGGTTTATTTTTGCTTTATTTCTGTTGCTTTGGGAGACTGACCTGATAAAACATTTGTAAAGCTGATGTCAGAGAATGGTTTGCCAATGTTTTCTTCCAGGAGTTTGATGTCATCTTATCTTATATTTATGTCTTTTAGCCATTTTGATTTATTTTGGTGCATGGTGTGAGGGTGTGTTCCAGTTTCATTGATTTACATGCAGCTTTCCAGTTTTCCCAGCAACACTTGCTGCAAAGACTGTCTTTTTCCCATTGTGTATTCTTGCCTCCTTTGTCAAAGATTAATTGACCATAGATGTCAGGGTTTATTTCTGGGTTCTCTATTCTGTTCCATTGGTCCGTCTGTCTATTTTGGTATCAGTACCACTCTGTCTTGATTACTGTGGCTTTGTAGTATTGCCTGAAGTCTGGGAGAGTTATAACTCTTGCTTGGTTTTTGTTCTTAGCATACAAGTCTTTTACCTCCTTGGTCAGGTTTATTCCCAGGCATTTTATTTTTAGTGTGCAATTTAAAAAAAAAGTATTGTATTTTTAAATTCCTTTTCTAATATTTCATTGTTAGTATACAGAAATGCGACTGTTTTCTGAATGTTAATTTATATCCTGCTACATTGCTGAATATGTTGATCAGTTTGAGAAGTTTTGGATTGAGTCCTTAGAGTTTTCTGTATATAGTGCCATGTTATCTGTATACAGTGACAATTTTAGGTCTTCTCTTCCAATTTGGATAACTTTTGTTTCTTTGTTTGTCTGATCGCTGTGGCTAGGACTTCCAATGCTATGTTGAATAACAGTGGTGAGAGTGGGCTTCCTTGTCTTGTTTGAGATTTTAGTGGGAAGGCTTTTAGCTTTTCTCCATTGAGTATTATATTTACTGTGGGTTTGTTGCAAATGATTTTTATTATGTTCAGGTATGTTTCCTCTATACCCACTTTAGAAAGAGTTTTTATCATGAATGGGTATTGGATTTTGTCAAATGCTTTTCCTGCATCTATTGAGATGATCATGTAGTTTTCGACTTTTCTTTTGTTAATGTGCTGCATGACATCGATTGATTTGCATATGTTGAAACATCTTTTTGAACCTGGGATGATTCCCACTTGGTCATTGTGTATGATCTTTTTATGTGTTGTTGGATTTGGTTGGCTAATATTTTGTTGAGAATTTTTGCATCTGTATTTATCAATGATACTGGTCTATAGTTTTCTTTTTTGGTGGTATCTTTGTCTGGTTTTGGAATTAGGATGATGGTGGCATCATAGAATGTTTTTGGGAGTGTTCCTTCTTCAACCTTTTGAAAAAGTTTAAGGAGGATGGGTATAAGTTCCTCTTTATATGTTTGATAGAATTCAATTGTGAAGCCATCTGGTCCTGGACTTTTATTTGCAGGGAGTGTTTTTATGACATATTCAATATCATTTCTAGTGATTGTTCTGTTCAGTTGATCTATTTCTTCTTGATTGAGTTTTGGCAGGCTATAAGTCTCTAGAAAGTTGCCCATTTCTTCTAGGTTGTCAAATTTGTTGGCATACACTTGTTCATAGTAATCTTTTCTGGTTTTTTGTATTTCTTCAGTATCCATTGTGATTTATCCTTTTTCATTTCTTATTTTGTTTATTTGGGTTTTTTTTCTCTCCTCCTGTTGGTGAGTCTGGCCATTGGTTTGTCAATTTTGTTTACCCTTTCAAAGAGCCAGCTGTTGGTTTAATTGATTTTTTTCTTTTGTTTTTTTTGAATCTCTGTTTTATTGATTTCCTCTCTGATTTTTATGATTTTCTTCCTTTTGCTGACTTTAGCTTCTGTTTGTTCTTTTTCTAATTCATTTTGGTGGTCGGTTAAATTGTTGATTTGAGATTTTGCTTCTTTTCTGAGCAAAGCCTGTATTGCTATGAATTTCCCTCTAAGCACGGCTTTTGCAGCATCCCCATAGATTTTGAATGGTTGTGTCTTCGTTTTCATTTGTCTCGAGTTGTTTTTTTAATTTCGTCATTGACCCATTGGTTTATTAGTAGCATGTTGTTCAGTCTCTATGTAGTCAGTTTTTTCTCATTTCTTTTCCTGTGGTTGATCTCTTGCTTCATGCCAATGTGGCTGGAGAAGTTACTTGAAATAATTTCTATACTCTTAAATTTGTTGAGGTTACCTTTGTGCCCTAGTATGTGATTGATCCTTGAGAAATTTCTGTATGCACTTGAGAAGAATGTATATTCTGATTTTTTGGGATGTAATATCCTGAAAATGTCAATGAAGTCTAATTTTCTATTGTGTCGTTTAGGATCTCAGTTGCCTTATTGATTTTCTGTCTAGAGGATCTGTCCATCAATGTGAGTGGGGTGTTAAAGTCTCCTACTATAACTTTATTTCCATCAATTTCTCCTTTTAAATCTATTAGTATTTATTGTAGGTATCTGGGTGCTCCTACATTAGGGGAATATATATTGACAATTGTAATATCCTCTTCTTGAATGGATCCTTTACCATTAAATAGTGCACTTCTTTGTCTTTTTTATGGCCTTCATTTTAAAGTCTATTTTGTTTGATATGAGTATTGCAACTCCTGCTTTCCTGTCTTTTCCATGGCATAAGATATCTTTTCCCATCCACTCACTTTCAATCTATATGTGTCCTTTGCCCTAAGGTGTGTCTCTTCTACACAGCAGGTTGTGTGTAGGTTTTTTCCTTTTTTATCCAGTCTGCCACTCTTTATCTTTTGATTGGAGCATTCAGTCCATTGACATTTAAGGTATTTATTGCCACGTTAAACCTTGTTTTCCAGTTGATTGTGTGTTTTTCCTTTCTTCCTTTCTTTTTTGGTTGGATGATTTCCATTTATTTTATGCTTGTGTAGTCTTCTTTTTAGTTTTTGTGAATGTAATGTTTAGTTTTGATTTGTGGTTGCCCTGTTTTTTAAGAATGTTAACCCCTTCCTGTATCTGCTTGCTTTAGCCTGATAGTCATATAGGCTCCAACACATTATTTAAAAAAAAAAAAAAAAAGATTCTAGATTTTCTTACTTTCCTCCCCCACATTCTATTATTTTGAAGTCCTTTTTTACATCTTCATGCTTGGCCTTTTGCTGTCCCTTGTCTTTATTATCACTTTTACAGTAATTTTTTCCCCACTTTTAGATTTGTATGCTGGCTTATTTAAGAGATTGCTTTCCAGTTGTGGTTTTCCTCCATCCGATTTTTCCTGCTTCTTTTTTATTTAGAGAAGCCTTTTGCGTATTTCTTTTAGAATGAGTTTGGTATTGCTTTACTCTTTTAGCTTTTGTTTGTTGGAGAAATTCTTTATTTCCCCTTCTATTTTAAATGATATTCTTGCTAGATAGAGTATTCTAGGGTTTGGATTTTTTCCTTTTGGAACTTGGAATATATCTTGCCCCTCTCTTCTGAACTGTTATATTTCTGTAGAGAAATCAGCTGATAGCCTTATGAGGATTCCCTTGTAATTAACACTTTGTTTTTCTCTTGCTGCCTTTAGAATCCCCTCTTTAACTTATGCCGTTTTTATTATAATATGTCTTGCTGTGGGCCTTTTGGGGTTCAACTTGTTTGAGGCCCTCCAAGCTTCCTCTATCTTGATATCACTTTCCCTTAGATTTGGAATATTTTCAGACATAATTTCTTCAAATATATTTTCAACCCCCTTTTCTTTTTCTTCTCCTTCTGGAGTTCCTATTATGCGTAGATTGGCCCACTTTACATTATCCTGTACATCTTTTATATTGCTTTCATGTTTATTCATTTGCTTTTCTGTCTGCTGTCCTGATTGGGTGATTTCCATTATTTTGTCTTCCACATCACTAATTCATTCCTCTGCATTGTTCATTCTGCTGTTTAGTGCCTTTAGCTTAGATTGCATATCTGCAACTGAATTTTCTAATTTTTCTATGTTCCTCCTTATATTTTCTAGTTCCATTCTAAAATAATCTGCATTATTATTCATATCCACTCTTAATTCCTTGGTATTCAGCCTTAATTCCTTCAGTATTTTCACTATCTCCCTTTAGAGCTCAGTATCAGTCAGACTGCAGAGGTCTGTTTCATTGTTCTCTGCTTCAGGTAAATTCTCCTGTTCTTTTAACTGGGAATGGTTCCTGAGCTTCATCTTGCTTGTGTTTATCCTTTCCTGTTAGTTTAGGGAGAAGCCAAACTGTAGTCTTGTAGGGTTACTTCTATTCAAGAGCACCCCTTGGTATTTTGTGGGGGTTACTATTTATTTTTGGTGTGGGAGTTTGGATACTTGCTGTTTCTTTCTTCAGTGTGAGCAATGGGTAGGGTTAGCAATCAGTACCTGGTTGCTGGACCCTTAACAGCAGCAAGGATCTGCAGGAGGTGGCACAGGCTACCCCTAGTTGCAAGGCCCTGGGAAATGGTAATGAGCCTTAGGCAGATTTATGAGGTGCCCAGAACATTTGAGCAGTGGCAGCAGCAGGGTGCATCAGTTCCCAGGGCATTGAGAGCAACAACAGGTAGTGTTCAATCACAGTGCCCTCCTCTGAGGTGATCGGGGCCTCAAGTGATGCCTGTTTATGGACTCCTAGTGGTAGCAGGCCATGCCCACTTCTGGAGTCAGAGGTAACTGTGGCAGTTTGCCTCCACCACCTGTAGACCATGCAAGAAGCACCCCATCCTGCTTAATCCATGCAGGAGGTTCTACAAAGTCTGCTCCTATTTGTAGGTTCCTGGGAAGAGTTAGTGATCAAGCGTCTGGGCACTGCCTAAAGAGTTTAGCAGTGGCAGCATCAGGGTGGGTGTGCTCCCAAGAGAGTGAGAGTAACAGCATGTGGTCTTTGGTGGCAGTGCCCTCCTCTGTGGCCCATTCTAAGGTGATTGCAGCTGCAAGTAGTGCCTGTTCATGGAGTCGTAGTGGTGGTAGGCCACACCCGCCTTTGGAGTCAGAGATAAATGTGGTGGTTTGCCCCTGCCACCTGTAGACTGTGCGAGAAGCTCCCCGTCCCTCTTAGCCCACGCAGGAGGTGCAGCACCAGCTGTTCCTAGTTGTAGAGTCTTGGGAAGGTACAGTGATCAAGTGTCTTGGTGCTGACCAAAGCATTTAGCTATGGCAACAACAGGGTGGGTGTGTTCCCAGGGGAGTGAGAGCAACAACAGGTCATGCTTGGTTGCAATGCCCTCTTTTTTTTTCTTTTTTTGCCCACCTCTGAAGTGACTGGGGCCGCAGGTGCAGCCCACTTACAACCTCCCTGTGGTGGCAGGCGACACCTCCCTCTGGCCTCCAAGACAACTGTCACAGTCCGTCCCTGCTGCCTGTAGATCTTGCAAGAGGCACCATGTCGCACCTAGCTCCCCACTGCCTTTTGCCCACACAAGAGTTGCCCAGCCACCCGTAGCCCACATAAGAATTGCCTGGTCTCCTGTAGCCCAAGCACATTGCTTCTCGCCACCCATAGCCTGCACCAGAGGCACCCCACCCTCTGAGAGCCTGGGTGTGTGCATGGAAATTCCTATTGCAGTCACCCCTCTTCCTCTTGTCCTCCCAACACTGACACTTTGGTTATCCTGCAGGCTCAGACCTCTTCCTAGGTTCCCTCAGCTCTGACATTCCACTCCCCAGCCCATAGCACACCACTCCCTAGCCTGTGGCACACCAATCTCTAGCCCCTCAGGATGTCCCCACACAGCCAACCCTAGTCCTCTCCCCGGAACTGACCTCCAGAGCCTGAGCCTCAGCACCTAACCCCTGCCCACACTTCTCAGGCTGTGGTGTCCAGGGCAGTGGTGCAGATGATCCTTGAGGCTTTCACGTTACCTTGCCCTCCTCAGTCCAGATGCTACACTTTTCTTGGCAAGTTTGAGGTCCCTCCATCTCGACTGATCTCCCTGTCAGTTAGCTGGCCTCCCAGGATATGGGTTCCTTTTCTCTTTCACAGCTCCCTCTCAGGAATGCTAGTCTCATCCTGATTCCTTTTCTCTCTCTCTCTTTTTTTCTTTCATTCTACCCAGTTATGTTAAGAGTTTTTTTTGCCCTTTTTGGAGGTTTAAGTTCTTCTGCCAGCATTCATTAGATATTCTGTACGAATTGTGTTACATGTAGATGTGTTTTTTTGATGTGTTTGTGGGAGAAGGTGAGCGCGACATCTTACTTCTCTGCCATCTTGATCCTCCCCCCCCGAAATTTGCATTCTAATAAGTTTCTAGATGTTGCTGATGCTGCTTGTCTAGTGAACACTGCTGAAGAGGAAACAATCAGGGGAAATGCTCTCTGGGCCCAGTCTAATCAACAAGAAGGAAAAGATTAAGTTAAAGTGACAGAAAACTTGTGAAGAAGCATGTTTCATTCATTGTAAGTTGGATTATTTTTATTTCTTCCCACTTAATTCGTCAGCTATTTTTTAAAGCATCTGTTCTCTGCTTAGTACTCTTCTAGGTGTAGTGGATGTTTATGAAGAAGAATAGGGCATACACAGAATTGGATAGCAATGTCAAGAGTGTTTACTGTAGTTGAGGAAAGAAAATAAAGTGCACACTCATGAACCATCCATTTCCAGAAAAAAAGCAAGAAGATTGGGCTCCACTCTGTGCCAAGAATCATCAGTGTTCGGACGCCACCTTGTCATTGAACATGGTCCATTTCTGTGAGATACATACTTGTTCTAGAAGCTAGAGTTTCTCAATGAAAGCTCTGTTGACATTTTTCACGGGATAATTCTCTGTTGTGATGGGGGAAGAGATACCCTGTGCATTTTAGTATGTTTAGCAGCATCTCTGGCCTCTATCCACTAGATGCCACTACCATCAGCTATCTCCTCGTGACAGACGAAAATGTCTCCAGACATTGCCAAATGTCCCTCAGAGGCAAAATAACCCATTGGAGAAACACTGGTTTAGTCGGAGTCGGTATATATTTAATTTGGTATAGTCTACTCTAGCTGAATGTTGAAAGGCAAGGAAAATGAAATGTTCCTTCAGGTCTTTCTTACCATCTTATTACTCAATTTTTGGTTCTCTGACCTAGAACTATTTACAAATTCTTTAAGGATCAGAATAGTTTAACATCTCTTGGCATTTGAATCAGTGGCATAATTCATATAGGTTATTTAGCGAAGTACCTAGCAGATGTTAAATAGCCATTGAAAAGCAGCTTCTTGTATCTTAGTAGTTAGAAAAAAAATGAAAATACTGGAAAAAAATACAGAAAGCATACATACACACTTCTATAAAGAGATACAAGCACTAACCTCCACCCTTGAACTCTACCCCTAGGGTTAACCATTGTTAAGTTACTTGCATATCTTCCCATCTTTCCCATGCTTATACAGAAATCTATGTATGAACATGTACATATACGCAATACTTAAAATGTAGAGAGCTGGATAGTTCTTTGGTATATGGATGTATTGCCACAATTTAATCATTTTCCTGTTGTTGGTGTCATCATGCTTATATATCTTTATTGTATAAGATATAATTTCATGTTCAGAAATTTTGGAAAACAGAAACAAAGTTTTCTGACTATTTATTTATTTACTATTTATTATTATAATTAAATCCCATCACCTGTTAACAAGAACCACACTAAATGTTTTGGTATATTTTTCCTCTTTTTCCATCTACACATTGAAAGAATACATATATTATAATTCTCAATTTTTTTTAATTTAGCCATCTTCAGTTATAGCATAAACAAATTTATAGCCATTATCTTAAAAACTCACATCGTAGCTTAAAATAGACAGCAGTGAGTGGCTGGGTATAGTAATACAGGTTGTTCAAATTCTGAGGTCCTTAACCTGGCATCCAATGCCTGGAATAAATCAACTGGCTCTCAGGAATTTGGGAGTAAATACTCTGAAATTACATGCCAAATTTTGTGTGTGTGGTGTGCATACCTGCATTTTTGGGGGGTCTCCTATTTTCTATTGGTGAAACTCAAAGGAGTACATCACCCCTCATAAAGATTAGGAACCACTAAAATATACTATTGCAATTGACAACTATCCTTATCAAATTACAGTAGCATTGTAGAGATTAACCAAAAACTTGTCTTCCAAAAGTTTGAGGATTATAGTTTGAATAGGATTTTGATAAACTGTAGAATCCTGGAGGATCAAATAAACAGTGTCAAACCTCATTTTCTGAATCTTTTGTATATGATTGTAAAGACAGTTCTCCCTGTAGTTAATAGTTGATATTGGCATGGAGATGATCCATAAAGTATAACGGTAAGCATGATGATGTTTGTATGATCACTTGTTTGTTTTTCCCTTGAGGAGAGAGTATTGTGTGGGATAAACTGCAGGGTGGTGAGATAATCCGTCATTTGGAAACCTGTTCTCTGGTGATGGATGGATAGATTGGTAAAATAACTCAATAATCTTCATTTTTTTTCCTGGTTATTCACAGATCAGTGAACATTGTCCTTAATAAAACAGTGGAATGCTTTTGTGTCCTTGTCTGTATGATTCCTCAGGTTTTGACAGGAAAAACCTTTTAATTTGGGAATAACATCTTATTAAAACTTACATTATATTTAAGGGTGTGGTGCTAGGGCATTTATTGTGCCATTCATGAATGTATTAGAATTATATTTGGCTATAGAAATTATACATTTTGGGTTTCTATTTTAGTAATATTACCCTTCAATGATAAATAATTCACATATTAGTTATCCTCATAGGTAGGTACAAACACACCCAATTGTTTTCTCCTCAGGTTCCATATCTTAAAATAATTCTAATAATTTGTATTAGAGTGAAAGGTAGCTGACTCCATATGGGGTAAGAGTGATATTTGAATTGTCCAATGATATTTGAATTAAGTCCATGTTTAGAGCTGAGATTTTAGTTTGATTAAATTGAAAGGTTACATTATGTGACTGCATAGACTTAACTTTTTAAGGATTATTCAAAATAATTCTTGACCCATCTCTTTGGAACCAATATATTATTGTGCAACTGTAATAGAAACGCTTTGTGAAGTGTGTTTATTGTCAAGCCAATTCAAAGAGCAAACAAAAAACCTTAGAGCAGCCAGATTACAAAGCTCTAAAGCTTGTGGCTAGCAAGCATAAGTCTATTTTAGATTGCTTGGTTTCCAAGTGTTCTCTACTCTTCCACTGTTTAATTTGGTTTTATTCCAGGTTGATCCAATTAGCGTGGTTGTATACAGTTGTAACAAAGTTGTTCATTTCCAGTTCTTCATCAGTTTACATTCTAATTTGGTAAAGGGTGCCCCCAAACTGAATCTTTTTGTAAGATTCCATGTCCTGTTTCCATGAAAATTAGAAAGTTTTCCATGTGTTATAAAAATATTAGTCTTGGGGAGCTCCTGTTGTGGCTCAGTGGTAACAAAACTAACTAGTATCCATGAGGATGTGAGTTAATCTCTGGCCTTGCTCAGTGGGTTAAGGATCCAGTATTGCTGTTGCTGTGGCATAGGCCGGCAGCTGCAGTTCCAATTCAAACTCTAGCCTGGGAAGTTCCATATGGTACTTGTGCAGCTCTAAAAAAACAAAAAAGAATAAATAAATAAATAATACAAATATTAGTCTTGGATTTGGATTCTGATTCTAGCTCATGTTAATTTGCATGAACTTGAACATGTCATTTAAATTGTCAGAACCCCTTTACCTGTATTATGGGTAATTAAATCTAATCCTACCTCTTGTCCTGGGCTACTATGAGACTCTAATATGATGATGTTAGGAAAAGTACATTGAAAATCGTCCAACACCAACAATGGGTATTTTAACAAAAGTTGCCTGGCGTCACAACTTGGTATTGAGAAAGAATGTTTTTGTAATTACTGAAACATTCATTTATATATTAGAGACCATTCAGTTTATACAAACTAGATCTGGTATTTGGAATTTAATTACCTAATAATTTATGTCTGTTGATAGATATATTTTCTGTATAAAATTTAGTTATCTCCTATAGTTCCTGGTGCATAATAGCCTTTTACAAAATGGATACTCTGTAAGTTGGGGGTTTTTTTTGTTTGCTTGTTTTTTGTTTTTTACTATTGGCTCTGGTATATTTTTCTCATACATAGTTACTGGCTGAGAACTTTGGCTGGCATGTAATAGGTGCTTAATAAAATAAAGATTTTGAAAGTGGAGTTAGAAATTACTATGGAAAGAAATTAAATGTTGCAGGACAGAAACTTTTATTTTTAAGTATTAGAGAAATAATTTGTAAAAGAGAACTCTCTTGGGGCTGGAGTCATTAATGTAGATTTTAGCCATACCTCCTCATTTATCCCATCATGCCTCATCTTCTCTCCTGTCTACAAATCAGGCAGTAAGTTCTCACTTACCTGAGGTATTGAAATAGAGTAAAAGTTTTTTCCCCAAAACACCTTACTTCAATATGGCAAAACTTCACCAATTTCAATTTCACCAATTTAGCATTCTTAACAATTTGAATGTTTTTACTTTGTACTCTGTATGTAAACAGTTTGCTAAACAAATGAGTAGCATAAACAGGAAGGTATATTAGCCTACTTAAGAAACTAAACTAGTTTCGACTTATTTTTTAAAGACCGCTGCAGTTTTTAATTCATGTACATCATAAATCTGTAATTTTAAATTTACTTTTAGACTGGTATCCCTACATTATTTCATACAAATGTGCATGTATTTATAAACAGCCATATTTTTCAAACTTTTTGCTTTTCCAGCTGGAATTTTAAAAGAAAAATGGGATCACAGTGTGGCTATTTTTCTTAAGTAAATCTCTTTTGACTATATTAGAATTTGAAAATGCTCATTTTTATTTACTTATTTATTTTTGTCTTTTTCTCTTTTCTTGAGCCACTCCCACGTATGGAGATTCCCAGGCTAGGGGTCGAATCACAGCTATAGCCACCGGCCTACGCCAGAGCCACAGCAGCGCGGGATCGGGATCCGCGTCTGCAACCTACACCACAGCTCACAGCAATGCCGGATCATTAACCCACTGAGCAAGGCCAGGGATCGAACCCGCAACCTCATGGTTCCTAGCTGGATTCGCTAAAGCCATAATTTTTAATTGTGGTCCCATATGCATAGACCCATATTCTTCAGTTGCATTTAAAAATGGAAGGAATTAATTCTTAAACAACCTCTTTTGAATAATATACATTTACTGAATGAGCAATTAACTTTGATCCTGATTTTGTTTTAACACATCATATTCCTAGAGGTAGCATAGTGTCGTAGTTAAGAGTAGAGACCTTGAAGCCAGACATTCTGAATTTGAATCCTGGCTCTACCACTTACCTACTAGTTTATCACTCTGTGTTTTCAGTTTTCCTCCTTTATAAAAATGTAAAACAATAGTACCTACCTCATAGGGTTGTTAGGAGGATTGAGGAAAATAATAATTGCAAAGCTCTTAGAACAGTACCTGGCACATGATAAGCACTACATGAGCCTTCATTATACATAAAGGCTTTGTTATCTATAAAATTAAATTATTTCCAAACGGCATTAAATTGTGCACATATGAATTTAGATTCTTAGGTATAGTGTAGTGATTCCAAATACCTAATGATATGAGAAGTGAACTTCTGACTGGAGGCTTAACTGGGTACTTAACTGTCAGCCAGTCATGGTTCTATGATAGAAGTGGATGTACCAAGATTAGAGATGCTGTCTGAAATCTAGTATAGCACATCCTCCTCTGGAATTGGCTTTTTTGCTTGTCCCTTTTTGAGTTTAGACCCAACTTTTCCCTGCATAGTGATAATGTGTGCAATGATGTACTACTTTCATAAGCAAATCAGTTGAAAACTGGCAGTTCCCATCATGGCTTGGCAGAAACAAATCTGACTAGTATCCATGAGGATGCGAGTTCGATCCCTGGCCTCGCTCAGTGGGTTAAGGATCCAAAATTTCTGTGAGCTTTGGTGTAGGTCATAGATGCAGCTGGGACCTGGCGTTGCTGTGGCTGTGGTATAGGCTGGCAGCTGTAGCTCCAGTTTGACCCCTAGCCTGGAAACTTCATATGCCACAGGTGCGGCCCTAAACAAACAAACAAACAAACAAACATTGGTTTTCTTTGTACTCCTAAAGTAGAAATAAAACCCACTATTGAATGTATTTTTAAGACATGAATGTTTTAATGCTTAAGATAGACACTTTAAGACCAGCAGATTTAGGCAGTGTCTGTATGATACAGAAAAATCAAGTGTGAATCAGAAGAATTTGATAATCCACTTTCAAGTGATAATTTTTTCAGGCCATAATAAGACTATATTATTTATCTCCAGTGCAGTTTTTATTTTATGATAATTATAGATGTAATGTTATCAAAGTTTACATGAGAAAAGAAAAGAAATACTGCTTTATTCCTAAATACTTACTGGGGTAGAAAATAATTTTCCTTGGAATGTAAACTTTGGAGCTGATATTTTTATGGCCCCAATAAGCATACAGATGATCCTAAAGTTCACTCACTTGAGCAGACTGAATGTTAAGCATTCTTTTTCGAAATGATCTTAGCCACAGAAACACACTAATAAAATTGGCCTGATTGTTGCATTCAGAAAGATTTTTAGTTAGTGAGATTCAGAAAATTAGTCTGTCAACCTTGGAGATTAAACTTGAGCTTCTGTGCGTTTTGTTCCCCCGGAAAATGTCAAAACTTGGGTAAAATCTCCCCATAAGTATGAATGTTTTCTCTAGGGGTACAAAGCTAAGTTTGCAAACCTATGTGAGTTTAATTCCTTAATGTCAGTCTGGAACATATAGTTAATATGTTGAAATGGTATGAGAAAAACACCTTGCTTGTCTATGGGAAATAAAAGCATGATAGCAAAAAGGAAACTGAAGATAGCAAAGCAGAAAAGCATAGTGAAAGGTACTTGATCAGCTTTGAGGTTCTATGTTGTAGGATGCCTTTTTGCTTTGTTAACAATAGAAATAGTTAGGCAACCAGTAGTTCTCAACCCTTTGTTTTGTCAACATACATGATGCATCCATCCATTTCCATGTTTGACCCATTGGGGGGTATACCCAGAATTTTTAGAGGCTTTGACATAGATAAGAGAAGCTATAGTCTGTGCATGGGTCCCACTATAATACCGCCTTTTTTTTTCTCCCTTAGACTTAAGACACACTGTCACATAGAACACCAAGGTTGATACACTGTGTTGTTACTGAGCATAAAATTCATATGAGATCTAGAATTCATATAGGAGCATTGGCTTTTATCACTTTTACTTTGTTAAATGGAAGGTAGCATATTAACAGCTAATATGTATATTTCCTTGTGATTTTTTTTAAAAAGGTAAACATAATTTTAGATATCCAGAAGAAAAAATAGTGTATAAGATATGAATTATAGCTCTCTGTAGTTCTAGATTTTTATGTATTTTTAGCTTCATAAAGCCAAATGAAAAGATGTATTTTCAGCAGTGCATATATTAAGTAAGCATAGGATTGTGTTTACACTTTTCTTATTTTCTTTTCTAACCTGCTACTGTACTATTTCTGGTTATAACTTGAAGCAAGTTGACTTTTATTTTTTTCCTGAAAGGAAATAATTTTTTTCTCTTTCTGCTTATCAGAATAATCCATGCTTATAATTTGGACAGTACAGAAGGTATGAAGAATGTAAAAATTAAATTGAGATGATTTTTTAAAATCAGAATTACTTTGATTAATTTTGATTTGGTTTCAAAATGGCCTTCATAAGGTTTATCATCTTTATTTTGACCATCCTGTTATATACTTAGTATCCTGGCCTTAATTTATGCATAGTGTCACAATTACTCAAAAGCTTAGAAATTAAAACAGTTCCTCCAGATTGCTCAATATGGTATCAGTTGTTATTGTTGTCTAAGTCTGAGAATTCTGAAGCTTTTTTTTCCCTACCTGACTCAATTGTTATAAGCGCCTTTTACCTTTTTTAATATTTACGTGGTTTATTGACAAAGGAGGAAGCTGATCCTTCTGTAAATAACTTGATAAAAACTTGAATTTCCCATTCAAGGAAAGAGTTACAAGAAATAAACTTGAATCTATGTATTGGGGAAATAAACTTATGGGAAAGGGTTACACATGCCCTATTTTTTTAAAAATGTTACCACAAGGTTCCAGTGAGGGCTGAGAAGAAGACAGTATATTTCAGAGGTCAAGTTATCAAAATTGAAGCATTTTTTTCCCCAGAATGTAGGACTAGTATACTTCAGTATTTATATATATAAATACTTATATTATATTTATATATATATATGTGCTATGTTTTTACAAGAGTGAAAAATACTGGTGATTATGATTATTAAATTGGAAACTAGAATTGTCACTGAAATCAACTTTTTCTATATTAGAAGATTTTAAAAATAAACCTTATAACATACAGAAAGTTTCTGAGACCTTGTAGGCAAACTGGTTCTGATCTTAATTTTTCCCTTTCCAATGAATAATGTCCTCTGAAATGATATCTTCTCTGCGAAAGATTCAGCCACTAAACCTGTCTTGCAAATATGTAGTCCTGATCACAAGAGGGACTTAGCAAGTTGGTTAGCACCAATACAATTGCAGTTTTCATACATTCTTTGGTAGCCATGCATTTTGTCTAAACCACACACACACACACACACACACACACACACACACACTTACTCACTGGGTCACAGTTACTGAGTTTTTCACCAAAGACCTAAAATGAATACTTTTTTTTTTTGCACAAAATCTTAGGGGAACATTGGCTATAAACTTGGGCTCTCTGTTTCATCATATGCAAATTTACAATAAGTTTAGAATTCATTTAATTATGTATGTATTTAATGCTTTATAGTAGTTCTTCTGTAGGTGTTAGACATACCTTGTTGAAAACAGAGAAATTCCTTGGTTAGGAAGGGATGCTGAAGGGTGTTGGATGGAGAGACAGTAGACAAAAGAAGAAAAGAAGACGGGATGGTATGGAAGAAGTGATTATTGCTTAGAGTAAGAAGTTGCCCATTTAAATGCTGTGACGGTCAGGGAAGGCCACTCAGGAGGGTGGCATTTGATTGTAGTGACACTAAAATGTGGTGATGCCTTTTAAGTTTTGATAGTTTGAGGAAAAAGTCTAGGCAGCTGAAACTGTGTCAGGGGTCTAAGGTAGGTGTTTGTAGATATAGAAAGGTTAATATGACTGGAACACAGTGAGCAAGTTAATCAGGAGTGGAGTTTGTGACAATACCCCAACTGAGGCCATCGTTGAGCATGCAGATCATTGCTACCTGCTCTTTGTAGCATCTCTGCATCACAGTAATTTCTTATATTCAAAGTTCTGTCTTGAAATATGAATTCCTGTTCGAAGATTGCTTTTCTACTTCTGTGGAAAAATATGCATCATATTTAATTTTCTTTATTGGTTGGATGTAGTTTTATTATTCAATAGCTTTGATGATAGGACCTCAGGTGAAAATCTAGAAAACTTAAAAAAATAATAAAAAGAAGCATTAAATCCAGGACACAGAATCTTCTGTGTGTAAAGATAGATTAAATGAAAATACTATATTAATGTGAGTCCTTGCCATTTTTCCTCTGATCTCCCTCCAAAGCTGTTGGGGCCTTGTGCCCAGTATTTATCTTAAGAAGCAGGGAAGGTCACTTGCCGACTTTAGCAAAAACCCTGGTTAAGACAAAGACCTACTGTTCATTTTTCATACAGAGAATCCCACATACATAATTTTTGAAATGAAAACATTGCCTTACACTTTGCATTTATGAATTTGAAGAATATTTTTGAAGATCCTTTTCTGTTTTCAAATTCTAAAGCACTAATGCAGTTGCTTGTAATTTCAAAATTAGTGCAAATGAATATGTATAAAATAGTTATTCCAGTTTGAAAATAAAGAGATTAGGTGAAGAAATATTTTCTGTTTTGTCTAATTTGTCTTAGGAACATTACAGCCACACAGTACATTTCTCTTGTAGCAACAGATGGAGTAGCCCTGAAAATCTATTTTCTTTCTTGTTAACATTAGTTTTTAATTAAATAAAAAAACTAGTTGCAGGCAGTTACTTTTTGTGAAATGTAATGAAGATTTATTTTGGAAGTGACCTTCATTTTATTAGCTGAAGCAGTAATCAGAATTAATAGAATAATCACATTATATACAAACTCATAAATCATCATGAATAGTGCTGTCAAAAGTTCAGCTATTAATGGGTCCTATTGTTTTGCAGCTGTATGAAAAAAATTACAATTGCTGATTCCTACCTTGATAGGCACTAAAATTGCTTTTTTAAAAGCTATGAAGGATAGGGGCTACCAGCCAAAATTTTTCACAGCTATTAATTTATCTGTAATACAATTTGATGTCACCAGGGCAAAGTTGAAAGTGAGTACAGTGTTGGTATGCTTTCTTTCAGTAAAATCTGAATCATTGTTGGAAGCAGTACTCAGAATTCTATTAGTTTAAATGTCTGTTGTTTGGGGTTAATGGCATCAAAGAGGTTATACTCCAAATATACACAATTATCTGAATACTATATTAGATATATATTATGTTGCTTTTATGAATTTTACTTGAGCATGTTATAAAACTTGAAGTGGCAGTTTAATATTTGAAACTTTTACAGAAAAAATATTTCTCATTAGGCTCAGTGATCCTTATTTCTCAGGAACTTATTTACTTGGATTCACATGTTCTTTTTCATTTAATTACAGCAGGACAAATGGGAAATTTCTTCCGACTGAGCTTTGTATTTTTCACAGTTACATGTATGGGAATGGTCAGTCTCCACCACTCATGTCCTATAGCCGATGATACTTAGGTCTAACCACAGCTTTGTGCAGTCAAGCATTATGTCTGTTAGAGCCTATTAAAATAAAGTGAATTTATTTTTGAAAAAAATCCAAGACTTTGTGAAGTTAGAAAACAAGTTGTCATTTTTTAAATGTGCAGTGTAATTATTTTCTTTTGTACCTTTGAAAGACATTTTCTATTTTTCCTCTAATTTTGACCACAGACAGACATGTTCACAGGTGAGGAAAATTGTCTTTACTGTCAGTCATTAGGCAGACCCAGATATTAATTTCACATGAATGACCGTTGCTTATTTTTCAGATTTGTATTTTCATTGTTTAATTTAAATGTTTGAAAAGTATGAGGAACTTCTCTGTATTAACTTGTAAATAATTGAAGTATAAAACATGTTAGCATTCTAAGAGGAATTCAAAATAAGGTTTAATCTTTGATTTATCACTGACTCTCACCTCATAGGTAGATTTTTCTTTAATCTAATGAAAGAAGCTGAGATAATTCACAGGCCAAGATGCCTTCATTACTTGTTACAGTCAATTTGAAATGGAAATGCCCTACTTTTTTCAGAAAAATAAATTCCGGCCATCTCAGGACATCAAATGACTTTCCCTTTTTACATATCTTCTAAAGCTAATAATATGAATGGACACTGTCAAAATTCTACTGGTTCTATTGACATTTGCATTTTGCTGTATTTAAAATTATTTCTTTTAGAAGATCCATATTTTATTTATTTTTTATTTTTTTATTTATTTGTTGTTGTTGTTGTTGTTGTTGTTGTTGCCACTTCTTGGGCCGCTCCCGGGGCATATGGAGGTTCCCAGGATAGGGGTCCAATCAGAGCTGTAGCTGCCGGCTTACACCAGAGCCACAGCAACGCGGGATCCGAGCCGCGTCTGCAACCTACACCACAGCTAACGGCAACGCCGGATCGTTAACCCAATGAGCAAGGGCAGGGACCGAACCCGCCACCTCATGGTTCCTAGTCGGATTCGTTAACCACTGCGCCACGACGGGAACTCCAGATCCGTATTTTAAATTGTAATGCGCAACATTCTGAGTAATAGTTGCTTAACATAGACTATTCATGACAAGGTAAATAAAAACATCAAAAGAAAACTTAGTTATTAACTGAGGTATATAGGGATTGCAATGACAAATGTCTCCAGGGTCAGTCAAGTCATAGAAAGGAAGTGAAGTGGGGAAGGAGATGGTGGGAGTGGTAGAGACCACAATGAACTCTTGAGCACAGGAGGTATCTAAAGGGAGCAGTAACTATATGGCTGTAAGTCTCGACTACAGACCCAGTGTTGTCAGATTTTCTTTTATTCAAAGAAGCCAGATATCCAGATTGTTTATGCCAAGGTAATTTTTTTAAATTGTGAGGTAATTTACAAAACTTATCTACAGACAGATTTATCCCATAGGGTTCTAGTTGACAACTCCTTGCTATAGATAAATGGCAATTTATATTTGTACATTTAAGAGGATATTTTTTTCACCAAATTGAGATTTTTCAATACTTACTATTACAACTATTCCAAAATGCTGCTTCATTTTGTCACATTCATAGTTAGCAACTGTGGTAGGCAGTGTATTTATACTGTGCACATAACATTTCTGAAGTCTAGACTTGGATTTTGAGTTACTGTATAAATTGGGCAACCCTTAAGGAAACCACAAGCATTCCAGTGGTATTTTTTGTGTCACAAGTCGATAGCCTAGAAATTCTGGGGTTAACTTTTGACTCTCTAATTACTGTGTTATTTCTTCTCAATTTCTTGGAGTTACACTTTCCTCAGTTTCCACTGTTCTGCCATAATCCAGGACTTAAGCTTAACTGGATTCTTGCTGTAATTCCTAGCTGCCCTCCTGCTCTCACTGTCTGTCACCTTCATTGAGCCGACATATCACTTCCAGTGTCATTCTATTGTCTGTTACTTCAGATCCAAATGCTTCTGTTTACCTTTTAACCCTTTTCCATAATGATTTTATCCTTCGGTTTCTTCCTGTCATTCCCCAGTTTGTACATCCATTCACCTTTTCAGGTATCCATGTATAGTCTCACCTTTTTGCATTTACTTGTATTTTCTCACCTTTTAGAATTTGCCTCCACCCCCAATAGCCTAACCTGTTCCTCTTCAAAGCTTGATTCTTGCCCAGCCATTAGATCTTCTTCCACTTCTTCTGGCTGCAAGAACCTGTATGCTTTTTGGCAAGTAGTTTAACTTCTCTGATTTTTATATTACAGAGAATTAATCTAGCTGTTTTAAAGCTTTCCTCCAGTTCTTACATTCTGTAACTCCTCCTCCAACACGTTGACCTCTTTCTTCTCTGAACTCCCTTATAATGCTTTTAGTCTCTACCACATAATTTAATCTTCACCTTTTCTCTAGTTGTTACACTTAATAATGTCATTTGTCTCATATGCTTAACAGAAGGCTAAATCCATGACTTACACTTTTGCATCTACCACAAATTAGTGCAATGCAGGTGACTAGTTGGTGGATTTGAGCACTTTCAGTCAGGTACATACATAGCCTGAAGTGAATCATGACTGACAGCTCTACCTTCAGGTCCCAGGCCTGTACCATTAACCTTTGAACTGAGAAGGTTTTCAGGTCTTTCCTAGGATTTGCCTGACAGAAGCAACTATCCTTTGTTTCATTCTACTACATGAATTGCTATATGCCACTAAAGGAAAAAAAGTGAAAGTATCTGGGATCGCAGAGGCCTGGGTCACTTTTGTGTGGGAACCACTTCAGTTTAAAATGTGACAGTCCTGAGCAAGGTTTCAGTTTGGGAGGGGCAGTTGAAGGAGATCAGTTGTTTTGGGGTATAGAGACAGTGTAGAGTGTACATAGTTTAAAGAAGGAGCCCAGGAGCCACAGAGGGAACAATGCTAACTATACGACCTCAGAGTCATTTTGTAATAAATAGCTAAAGGGTGAAGTTATTGAACATATAACCCACAGGAGGAAGGAACATAGTTTTTGTGAGTTAATTATACCTCAGCATCTAACAGGGTTCTTTGAGAGGGGTAAATAAGGTGTGAACAAGGGGGAGCCAGTGAACATTTATATTTTCAAAAAGCCTTTGATAAGATTTTATACCAAAGACTGCTTTTAAAAAAATGACCTCTCACTATGGGGTTGGGGATAATGTTTAGTCATGCATAGAGATTTAATTTAAACACAGGAAGGAAAGAACAGGTGGTTTAAATGAGCTCTTAAGTTGCATGGGGAGATTTTTACAGTAGGCTCTCCCAAGAATCAATGTTTAGGGTTTTTTTTTAAACATTTTTATAAATGATTGGAGAGTTAGCATAATAACTCTCCCTCCCTGCTGCTTCCCAATTTATAGTTGACACTGAGAGCATATATATAGTAAAATACTAAGCTGAAGAGTATTAGCTGAAGGACTGTTTCATAAGGGAGTGAGAAAAGGCAAGAGAAGGCAAGAAAATTGCATGAATGACTGTATCCCTCAGAAGATGGTTTGCATGCATTTTTCAACCCATGAAAGGAATCTAGGAGTCATTATGTAAGGATCTCTGAAGATATTTTCTTTGGGTATTCTTGTGTCTGCATTCAGAAAGACCTACTTAATAGTGGACGTAGTCATGAAGGGCATTAGAAATAAGAGTATCCGATTGTCCTGATTCAAAATTGGTACCTCTTTACCTGTGCTATTTGTATAATTTGAATTTTGAAGACTAGGCAGCAAACTGGATGAAGGGTTTAAATAATGAGTATAGAATGTACAGACCGTCAAAGCAGAAAAAGAGTCTAAGAAAGGAGATTGGAGATTAATCAAAAGAACTCTTGTGGAGAGCATAAGTTGGTTTACTGTAGGCTTATTCATTGTATCCTGAAAGTTTGAACAAAGGGCCATCCTTTGAATTTGAAAGATCTGTGGGGCTTTTTGGGGGGATGGGGGGCAGGGGAGCCCATGCCTGCAGAAGTTCTTGGGCCAGGGATCAAACCTGAGCCACACCAGTGACACCGGCAGATCTTAACTGCAAGACCCTCAGGAAACTCCTGAAAGATCTGTTTTTAAATGAATTTGCTTTAACATATATGTGGCAAATGAGGATCATGAGGCTGTTGGCCTGAGTGTTCAGACTAAAAAGTTCCATTTTATTAAGAGCTTAGTTTAAATTATAAAACATTTAAGGAATAGTCAGGAAACACCAGACTTACCCATCAAAAGCTCCACTGGTATCATTGTAATAGGCTATAGTGAAAAATCATTGAGTTGACATGCCGATTCTGGCCCTTATACAAACCAGGGAGCCATTTTACACAAGAACTGTAGTGCAGAACCTAGGTTGAGACCCAAGCATATGAATTGACCCCCCAATATTTTTTGAAGACTTTTTTTTAAGATTGAATGATGACTTGTATTCTATAATTTATGCTAATTTATTCTGGGCCTCTGGGGCAGTTATCAACACACATCTGTTTCTGTCATCCAATACATAGTTTTATTGTGACTTTTCCTATAGAAGGTTAAATTTGAGGACAGCTGAAGCAGCTGGGGTGGGGGGGAAAAATATATCATCTACAGAATGTCACCAAGAGCAGAGGAAGCTAGATATATGGCTAAGATCTATAAAATAGAGGCAGGCAGTTTTCAGGAGTGAGTTTCCTGAAGGATATGTATTGCTTTTTGACAGCTTTTTCTAACTTAAACGTAATGATAATGCCTTCCTAGAGTGACAGCAGTGCCTAAAGGACAATTCATCTGCCCACAACCTTTTCAATGAGTATGAAACTTGCATCAGAAGACCCATTGGACTCAGATACTTGGACCATATAATTTCTTGAATTATCAACAACATTGTGGCCTTCCAGGTCCATGGTAACTCCTTGAGGGCACAGAAACTCTCTGTTTGTTGTGTCCTCCTATGTAGAAATTAGTACCCAGAGTATTAACTGGTGATTTTGATGAATAGTCAAGAGGTGGTAGTTTTTGAGTTATTAACTCTAATAACCACACCCCAGGTGGAAGAAAAGAGTTTCTGTTGAAGCCCTTTATCATGCTGCCCAAATAGGAGGACTGTATCATGCTTGAACATTTGGATTTGGTTGTTAACACTTTTCAGAGGGAATACTGTTCTCATGGGTATTTGCATTACCTTAAACTTGTCTTCAGGAGGACTTCTCCCTGCTACATCTAGGCCATCAGCAATTTTTCCAGATTTATGTCTCAAATATATCCCTAGTCTCTCTACTTCATCTCTATTGCTATAAGCCTGCTTTAGGTCTCCATCATCTCTTGCTAGTCTGCTGCAGATGTCACTGGCTTCCCTCTTTACATTCTTGCCCCCTTAACAATTATCTAGACAGAAGCCAGGCTCATCTTTTTTTTTTTTTTTTTAAATACAAATCTGATTATGTCACTGCCCTGCTCAAAACCTGCTGGTGGCTTCTCATTGTATTTAGAATAAAACTCAGTCTTTACTCTGGCTTTTGAAGCCCAGCACAGTCAAGCCCCTGACTATCTCTGTGATCCCATTTCATATGATATTTCTACCTAGTCACTATGTTCCAGCCCCATGGGCTCACTCTCTCTACCTCAAATACATCTAGTTTCCTATGGGGAAGGTTTTTGAATGGACTAGGTACCTAAGTTACTTAAATTGTGTTAGAAGAAACTACAGGCCTTGAACACCTGGAGGCAGAGTCTCAGTCAGTAATGGCAGTTTAGCCTACCAACCCCACAATCTGTAGTCATTGTCCCCTTTGCTATAGAAGGTGATAGCTAAGAGAAGGTACAATTTATTGAACATTTATGATGTATGCTAGGCACAGAATAAGCACTTCATAGGCATTAACTCATTTAATCCATGCAACAACCCTATGTGCTAGATAAAATTATTACCGCTGTTTTATAGTCTTGAGAACTAAAGCATAGTCACACAGCTAGTAAGTTGGGAAATCTGGGTAAGTACCTAGGCAGTCTGACTACAGATAACTCCAGATATAGACTATGGATTTCACAACCACTTCTAAGAGCTGATCTCTTGATCTGTGTGAAATTTGTTCATCATGATTGAGATTAGATACTTGACTTTTAGTGACCCTTTAGTTTTGATGATCACTGCTTGCCAAAAAAAATTCCCTTGGGTTCTATCACCATGAAAAATATCAGCTAGGGCTTGCCATTTTGGTCATACTGGATCGTTGTAAATGAGACCATGTCGTAATAGAGCACTCATGTCAGGTATTTTTGTGTTTGTGTTTTTGTTTTCTTTCTTTTTTGATGGTCTTGCTACATAGTCTAAAATTTCATGGTAATGAATCCTAAGAACTAGCAAGGGATGAAGCCTGGCTTGGGATTGTTATAACTGTTTCCTAAGGCTGGAGGAATCATTCGCAATTGCTCTCAAGAAAGCATTCAGTTTTGGGCCAATAAGAAGTCTGTGCTGAGGAGTTCCCGTCGTGGCGCAGTGGTTAACGAATCCGACTAGGAACCATGAGGTTGCGGGTTTGGTCCCTGCCCTTGCTCATTGGGTTAACGATCCGGCGTTGCCGTGAGCTGTGGTGTAGGTTGCAGACGCAGCTCGGATCCCTCGTTGCTGTGGCTCTGGCGTAGGCCGGCAGCTACAGCTCCGATTGGACCCCTAGCCTGGGAACCTCCATATGCCGCGGGAGCGGCCCAAGAAATAGCAACAACAACAACAAAAGACAAAAATAAATAAATAAATAAATAAAAAAGAAGTCTGTGCTGAGTTGGATGACAATAGCTTGAATTGTTATGGGCATATTGGGTAGAATGGGGAAGTGATGCAACTTATATGGCTGCCCAATTTCTTATTCCCAGGAAACAGACTAACTACAGCAAAAATGCATCATTCATTTCTGATAACTACTATATAATCACTCTCCTTCTCCCTACTTACTGCTAGAAGAAAGTAGGAAAAAAGAAAGAAAAAATGGAATGGTAGTGTCAGTAAACACTCAGCAAAGTAATATAAATATGTAACCAGTAAAAATAGTGTAGTAGTATAAATATGCAGTATGAATATGTAACCCATAAACATGCTATATTCTATATAATATATATTAAAAGTATGTGTGTCAACAGCAGTAAGATGTTTGGGACCCCTGTGTATGTGTGTTTTAAGTATTTAAATATAAACACACATATGTGTAAGCCTCCCCACACAGATTTTTTCAGACTAGCAGGTACTGGGTAAACATGATAGAAAACTCAGTTTATTACTTTAAATGTGGTGCTCTGATAAATATATGTCTAAATATATTTAAAAATAGGAGTTCCCGTCGTGGCGCAGTGGTTAACGAATCCGACTAGGAACCATGAGGTTGCGGGTTTGGTCCCTGCCCTTGCTCATTGGGTTAACGATCCGGCGTTGCCGTTAGCTGTGGTGTAGGTTGCAGACGCGGCTCGGATCCCGCGTTGCTGTGGCTCTGGCTTAGGCTGGTGGCTACAGCTCCGATTTGACCCCTAGCCTGGGAACTTCCATATGCCACCGGAGTGGCCCAAAGAAATAGCAAAAAAAAAAAAAAGACAAAAAAAAATATATATATATATTTAAAAATAAGTAACAATGGTTGAACTTTATACATATATGTAATCACTCAAGTTTTATTGTTTCTCGTGAAACCTAGACTTGCCTGAATACTGTTGAATGGAACTGCTTTATCAGTACAGTTTAAGCTGAAATGTCACTAAATAAATACAGTGATACTCAGTGGTCACTCAGAATTCTCTTGTCATGGACATTTTTTTGTCTGGTTTGTTTTCAGTGGCATTTGATAAAGTGTTTCAAATGTATTTCTGTAGTGACTTTTTTTGGTAGTGTTAACCTACTGTATTTAGTGCATTTGTAGATTTTTAGGTGAGTCCCATAAAACATATACTTGCTTTCCTCTAGGCTCCATAGTACAACTCCAGAAGGTAGATATACAGAGCTGTCTTACCAGGCGTTATGTTAGGCCCCAGGATTAATGATATGAACTGTACCAAATCTGGGACCTGACTGGTGTTTACTATCTTTGGTGGCTTAATTGCCCATCATTAAAGGCATGTTGGCCCTTGGATCACTAGGCTGCCATTTAGTACATTGGAAGAAAATGTGTGTCTTACAGAACCTTATTACCTTACAGAAAAATTAATGTTAAAGTGACTCCCTTCTACTAACAGAACTTTTTCTACTTGAAAATCTCTAGCTTACCAATATGTATTTTATAAATCACTTTTTAAAATGTGAATTGCAAAGTATTCACAATTTGCTAGGTACTCATGAATACTCCTATGATTCTTTTTTTCATTTCTTAAAGTTTTATTGATATATAGTTGATTTAGATTCCACATATAAGTGATATCATAAGATATTTGCCTTTCACTGTCTAACTTCACTTAGTATGATAATCTCTTGGTCCATCCATTTTGCTGTGAATGGTAATATTTCATTCTTTTTTATGGCTGAGTAATATTCTGCTGTATATATGTACCACATCTTTATCCATTCCTTTATCAGTGGACATTTAGGTTGCTACCATGTTTTGGCTATTGTAAATAGTGCTGTGGTAAGCATTGGAGTGCATGTATCTTTTCAAATTTTAGTTTTCTCCAGATAGATGCCCAGGAGTGGGATTGATTGCTGGATCATATGGTAGTTCTTTTTATTATTATTATTATTATCATTTGCTTTTTTAGGGCCACACGTGTTGCATGTGGAATTTCCCAGGCTAGGAGTCAAATTAGAGCTACAGCTGCCAGCCTATGCCACAGCCACAGCCACAGCCACAGCAGTGTGGGATCTGAGCCACGTCTGTGACCTACACCACAACTTACGGCAATGCCAGATCTTTAACCCACTGAGCAAGGCCAGGGATTGAACCTGCATCCTCACGGATCCTAGTTGGGTTCATTACCACAGAGCCACAACAGTATTTTTAGTTTTTTGAGCAACTTCATGCTGTTTTCCATTGTGGTTGCAACCAGTTTGCATTCCCACCATGGTTATTCTTATTCTGAGTTTATATTCTATCTAAAATGAAGTCACACAGTAGTTCCCTGGTGGCTCAGTGGGTTAAGGATCCAGTGTTGTCACTGCTGTGGCTCAGGTCACTGCTGTGGCGAGGGTTTGATCCCTGGCCTAGGAACTTCCACGTACCATGGGTGCAGCCAAAAAATTAAAGTAAAATGAAGTCACACATTAACTACTTAACATATACAGATAGAGAATAAATAGCTGTGTTTTGGGAGATAAAAATGTGTAGAAATTGGGGAATTATTTTACTCTTTGTAATGATCTTTACAACTTGTCAGGAATTAGAACAACTCTAAGAGTAACTTTGATACCATGTTGCTTTCCTTCATAATGCCGAAAATGATGGTACTGACAGTGAGATGGATTGTATGATGATTAACAGATAAGCCACTGGGGCTAGATCTCCTGAGTTTTTATTCAACAATACCATTTATAAATGACCTTAAGCAAATCACATGACCTCTTGTTGCCTCAGTTTCCAAATTTGTAAAACTCTGCCTCATAGAGCTTTAGAATACAATGTGTTAATACATGTAAAGCTTCTGGCCGGTAGTAAGCACTCAATGCTAGCCATGATGATTATTTTTACTGTTTTTGTTGTTACTGGCTTTGTGTCCCAAAGACCAGTGTGTAGCTAAGAGTTACTTCCTCACTTCTCATGTAGTTCTCTGCTTCTCATGTAAATAAGTGTTGAATGCAGCTCTCAAGAACAGCTTGTGTTTGTACTTATTACCTACTCAAAAGAGTTCCTCAGTGGCTCATTGCTACCAAGTAGCCCTCACCTAACCACAAATATTTTTTAAAAAGATTTATCATGAGAATGATTGTTAACATTACACAAAGGAGTCTTCATCAGTTACCTCATTTCGCCTGGTACTTTTTACAGAGCATTTGTTTTTGTCACTTGAGCATGGGATTCAAGATAAAAATACAGAGGTAAGAGAGAACAAATGCCACTATTGTGAGCAATGCATATCTCCCCTAACAGGCAAGGCTGATGTGGGAGGGAAAAAAAAAACAATGAAAAGTAGTATGAAAAACACATATATATAAAACTTTATGGTTTTGCAGTTACAGAAATTTATAATACGTATCAAGTCATTCTTTCCAGGAGCCCAAAATACTTCCTGTGTTCTCATTTGAAATTAAGCGAAGAGAGTTCCTGTTGGCTCAGTGAGTTAAGAATCTGACTGCAGTGGTTTGGGTTGCTGCAAAGATGCGGGTTCAGTCCCTGGTGCAGTGGGTTAAAGGATCTGTTGTTGCCACAGTTGTGGCATAGCTCTCAGCTGCAGCTCGAATTCAATCCCTGGTCCAGGAACTGCATTATGCCTTGGGCGCAGCCATAATATTTTAGACTTGTGGCTGCCAAGGGGGAGAGGGAGGGAGTGGGATGGATGGGGTGCTTGGGGTTAATACATGCAGACTGTTGCCTTTGGAATGGATTAGCAATGAGATCCTGCTGTGTAGCACTGGAAACTATGTCTGGTCACTTATGATGGAGCATGATAATGTGAGAAAAAAGAATGTATATATGTATGTGTAACTGGGTCACCATGCTGTATAGTAGAAAATTGACAGAACACTGTAAACCAGCTATAATGGAAAAAAATAAAAATCATTATATAAAAACAAAAATAAAAAATTAAATTAAGAAGAAATTTGTTGGATTATCATGACAGTGTTTCATTATTGGGCATCATCCTCACAAACCAGTTCTTAACATTCTTTACATTCTTATGTTTCTTCTATATAGTATATGTCTACTGTTAATAAATCATATTTTTGAAAACCAGGTAATTTTTTGATGGCTTACTGAAATAAATAGTTGTAGATGCCTCTATTGCATTTTATATTTAAATGTATTTTTCAGAGACCCCATTTCCTGTAAAAATTTCATAGAAATTAGTTTTCAAACAAAAAGTTTCTTGATAATATATACTAATGTAGCAATGTGTTTCATAAACAAGTGTAATATATAATAAAAAGAGGTCTTTGTAGAAAATTCATTTAGTTTTAGTTAAGTGGATTTCTCATGCTTTTGATACTATAATAGTCTATGACATAATGTTTTATGCCTTTTTAAATCTTATGCAATAACTAATTTTGAACTTGATCCCCTTGTTTTTCTTGGATCTGGGAAGATACTTAATTGTTTTTCCCCAAAGGGGGAATTGATGTGTGTGTGTGCAAGCACGTGTGTTTGCATAAGCATGGACCAGTCTGACTGAAATGAAAAATTCCATAGGTGACTTGGTAACAGCTCATCTATAACTACTTATGAGGAAGTTGAAAACACTGGTGCTACTACTCACATGACAAAAAGATTTCCCCAGGCAAATGAGAATGCTAATTGTGTGGTTCACACTTTTAACTTGCTTGTCCATTTTGGGTCCTAACCTAATTCAGCCTAGTTATTTTTAGTGGCCAGTAGTATTTCATGTGCATAGTATCTCCTTCAGTATCAATAGGAAATTGATGGTGAAGATGGGGCTGTTTGTCTCAATCACATCAATTTCACTGTACCAGTATCCCCTTACTAGCAATAGGAGTCAGAATACCACTTGATAAATGTAACTGAACAGTCCAACAGAAAGATGACTTCTAGTCCTTTAGAATCTGTTGAGTACAGTGTCTCAAATAGTACCAGGTGTACCAGTGCAATTAATAAATACTGTTCCATAATTTTATATGTGACTAGGGGACAAGATTAGCAAGAAGGGAAGCTATTTTGTAGCTGATGTCATGGGTAAAATTTGCAGTCTAAAGGGTTTCCAAACACATGAAATTTTGCTTGCTTGCTCTAATGTGCCATTTCTTGTATTCTGAATTTCTCAATGGGACAAAAAACCCTGATTTCCTCATTGTTCTATACCAGAAAAATTTTTACCTAACCTAATTAGCCTGGTCATATCCACTAAAATGCTGAATTTAGAATATTATAGCATATTTAGAGAAAGTCACTTATCTCTATCACTCATTTATATTTTTCATTATAATCTGATTATGAAGTACTTTAAGGATATTTCAGAAAGTACAAAGAATCATATAAAGACCACCCATGTAACCACTCACAGTTTTGCCAGATCTTAACTTTTTGCCGTATTTGCTCTCAATATATTTGGTAACAAAACTGAGCAGTTGAAATCTTTAGTATAACTTTCACTCTCTCCCTTCCCAGAGATAACTGCTGTCCTGAATTTGGTATTCATAATTCCTTTAAATGATTGCATACTTTGACTACATATGTGTTATCCATAAATAATATATGGTATTATTTTGCATATAGTTTTGAAACTTTATAAATGGTATCACTCTGGATATATTCTTCCACAACTTGATTTTATCCCTCAATTTTTGTTTTTACCATTTATCCATGGTGATTGATGGGGGTGTAGTTCATTCATTTAAATTGCTTATAATATTCCATAGTACACTGTGAGAGATTAAGCCAACTGTACAGTTAGAGGGTTCAGTCCCAACAAGACCACCCACACTTCTGAAACAAGCTGCAAATTTGGGTGATTCCCAAAACCACCCTCAGTTTTGATAATTCATCAGAAGGACTCCCAGACTCACTAAAAAGCACTTACGCTCACAATTACGCTTTCTTAAAGGAATGGGTATAGATTGAAATCAGTCAAGGGAAGAAGTGTGCAGGATAGAGTATGGGGTTAGGGGTGGTTTCCAATTGTGGATCTTTCGGTTGTCCTCTCCCCATGGAGTCAGGGCAGTGTTATTCTCCTGGCATTGATATATGGCAGTATGCATAGAAGAAAGCTAACCAGGAAGCTCAACTTAACTTTAGTGTCCAGAGTTTTCATTGTAGCTCCATCACTCAGGCATGGCTGATTTGCCCCTGGGGCTGATCTCAGTCTCCAGCCCCATGAGAGGTTGACTGCTACCACAGTTCCCAAAGCCTCTATGCTAGATCACTCTTTGGACTTTATAGCATGGCTAGTCCCCACCCTAATACTATCTGGTGTGGGCAGCCCTCACCCTAGGTCATATTGTTTGTCTGGTGACCCAAGACCCACAGACAAACAAGGACACTTCTTTCAGGTTTGGCATTCCAGGGGCTTAGAGATCACCTCCCAAAAGCCAAGGACAAAGGCCAAACGTCTTTGAGGGCCAGGTTAAATTCTTCATTTACACATATGAATACACCACATTTTCTTTGTTTATTATCCTCTTCATGGACATTTGGGTTGCATGTTATGTAAATCAAATAGTACCTATATTATTTATTTAATTAATGAATGCTTTGGTTAGCTTCTTTAGAAATATTAACTTGTTTAATTCCCAGAAGAATCCTATATGAGATACACACTATTATCCTCATTCTACAGATGAAGAAAATAGGATGCAGAGAGGCTAAATACCTTGTTCAGGGTCACATAGACAGAAGATGGAAAAGCTGGTATACAAACTCAAGCAGTCAGGCTCCTTCCTCATAAACACTATGTCATGCTGCCTAAAAAATGTAGCAACAAATATTTTCATAAACATCTTTTTATACATGTCTGAGAATCTTTGGAAGATTTATACCTGATAGTAGAATTGCTGTACTGTAGGGGTATGCATCTTCAACTTCATTAGACACTGCCAAATTATTATCCAAACTGAAACTGATATTTTTCAACAATTTGTAAGATATTTGCACATATCTTTCCTGGTCTGTGGCTTTTCATCTTCTTTTGTTATCCAGATGTTTATAATTTTAAAATACTCCATTTTTTCAATATTTTCTCTATGATTTTGCTCTTTATATCTTATTTAAGAAATATTTCTTTCCCGTGAGCTCAAATACATGTCCCCTTTTAGAAGCTTTGCCTTTTATATTTATGCCTTTTATCTATCTGGGAGTGATTATGAATGTGGTGTAAAGCAGTTGTCTCAAAACCATTTTTTTCTGTGGTCTATTCTGTCCCCACTGGTCTGTAATGCCACCCCTGTCATAATCACACCCATATACTTATAGGCCGTTTTATTAGTTCACTATTGATGCCATAACAAATCACCACAACTTAGTAGCTTAAAACAACACAAATGTGTTATCTTACTGTCCTGGAGGTCAGAAGTCTAAAACAGGTAGGTAGGGCTGCATTTCTTGGGACTCTAGGAGAAAATCTGTTTCTTGTCTTTTTTAGCTTATAAACACCCCTGTATTACTTGGCTTGTGACCCCCTTCCAGGAGTGGCATGACTCTGACCTCTGCTTCCATCTTCAAATCTTCCCTGACTTTGACCCTTCTGCTTTCTTTTTTTAAGTACCTTTCTGATGACATTGCAGGATAATCTAGGATAATCTCCCCATCTCAAGATCCTTAATTTAATCATACCTGCAGAGTCCCTCTTGCTGTATAAGAGACATATCAACAGGTTCCAGGGTTTAGGATGTGAACATCTGTGGTGGGGACATTATTCAGCTTACCACAGTCTTGTTTCTGGGATTACCATCATTCTTAATGTTACAAGTCATCCCTTTTAAGCATACTCATTTTTTTTTTCTTTTTATAGCTACACCCATGGCATATGGAATTTCCAGGCTAGGGATCAAATTGGAGCTGCAGCTGAGGCTTATGCTACAGCCACAGCAATGCTGGATCTGAGCTGCATCTGCAACACCACATTTCATGGCAATGCCGGATCCTTAACTTACTGAGGAAGGCCAGGGATTGAACCCACATCCTCAAGGAGACTACGTCAGGTTCTTAAACCACTGAGTCACAATGGGAACTCCATAAGCATATCCATTTTATAACCACTACCTCATAGTTCTACTATCTGAATAAAGTTGTAGGGGAATCTAATCCTGCTGTTTGTTGTGTCTTAATTCTCACTCAGGATGTGTTTCTTTGTCTGTTGTATAATTTTAGATTATAAACTCATCATAAGAAGATTGCATCTGTGACAATCTCATGTGGCCTGGGGTGAGGTCATATTGCTCCAGAAAGTTTTAGCAACTGCTTCCAACAAGTTTCCAGGGATACTACTGAAGTTCCTGTTGTGGCTCAGCAGGTTAAGAACCCAACTAGTATCCAAGTATCCATGAGGATGCGAGTTCAATCCCTGGCCTCGCTCATTGGGTTAAGGATCCGGCGTTGCCATAAGCTGCAGCATAGTTCACAGATGCTGCTTGGATCTGGTGTTGCTGTGGCTGTAGCATAGGCCAGCAGCTGCATCCCCGATTTGACCCCTAGCCCGGGAACTTCCATATGCTGTAGGTGTGGCCCTAAAAAGAAAAAAAAAAATTCCCCAGGGATACTACTGACCCAGAGCCACTTTTCCTGATGTTTTATTGGTTAAAGGTTTCTCGGATTATGTAGTAGTGTAATTTCAAATTCCCAACCTGTGTGAGGCTGCTTATAAATAAAAAGGCATAATCTTCCTCCACACAGGGCTTTATGTAAAACAATTTCTTAGGTTTTCTCTCTCTTACAGTAAGTGGATTTTCCCCTAGATCACCTTTTACTGAAGTATAGTCCTTTAAGGATCCAGATGTTATTAGAGACTATCTCATTCTCTGTTCCCTATCTTGTTTGGATCCTAAGGCTCTCCCTTTCCCTATGTGGGCATTAAAACCCAAACCTGGAATTCCCATTGTGGCGCAGCAGAAACAAATCTGACTAGGAACCATGAGGTTGCAAGTTCAATCCCTGGCTTCTCTCAGTGGGTCAAGGATCTGGCATTGCCGTGAGCTGTGGTGTAGGTCGCAGACTTGGCTTGGATCTGGCATGGCTGTGGTGTAGGCCGGCAGCTATACCTCCTATTAGACCCCTAGCTTGGGAAACTGCATATGCCATGGGTGCAACCCTCAAAAGACAAAAAGACCAAAAACAAAAAACAAAAATCCCAAACCCTTAGATTCATGAGTTAAGCAAATTCCTTAGAGCTTCTGCAGCATTAACTCTCGTGCTTACTGCTCTAGTTTTCAGTTCCCAGTTTAGCTTTTGCTTACTTTTATGGTAAGCAAAATCTCCAGTCTTCCCTTGTTTCTTCCTTAACAGTTCTTTGTGGTCACTTCTGTTGGGGGGTCTTATCCATCACCTCTTGAGGCTATTTCTAGTCCATATATCTTAGATAGCCAGTAGCTGGTTTGGGCTGGGGATAGCTGAGCTCTGCTTGGGGACTGTTTTTGCTTGGTCACAATTCTAGACTTCCACATTGTATTAGCAGTAGCACCTTTGCTGTATTAAAATATTACTAATCTTGAAGTTCCCTGATGGCTCAGCATGTTAAGGATCCAGTGTTGTCACTGTCATGGCTTAGGTTACCGCTGTGGCACAGATTCAGTCCCTGGCCCTGGAACTTTATAAAAAAATACATTACCAATCTTATTTCTGAGAGATTGTTAATACCATGATAGAAAAGATAATACATTATCAAAATCTTTTTTTAAGATAAATTAAATGTATTAAATGTTAGATATGTAAAAAGTATTATGTTACCCTAATTTTAATCTCAAGAATTCTATCAGGGACCTGTTGTATAGCATAGAGAATTCTACCTGATATTCTGTGATAATCTATGTGGGAATAGAATCTACAAGAGAATGGATGTATGTACATGTATAACTGAATCACTTGTTGTACAGCAGAAATTCTCACAACCTTGTAAATCAACTATACTTCAATAAAACTAAAAATTATAATTCTCGTTTTCCTCTTCTTTTCTAGGATGTGTGCAGTGTTTGGTGGAATCTATTGTCTTCGCCATTCAGTACAGTGCCTTGTTGTGGACAAAGAATCTGGAAAGTAAGGATGATATAAGTAACCTTCCTATATTTATACCCCAAGCACAGGTGAAAATGCTAAAGTCAATTTTAAAAAAATGATTCTTCAAATATCCTCCTTGGTATTAATAACATATCAACCTTGATTAAAAGTAATTTGTGTTTAGGTCCTCCAGAACAAGGAAAGTGAATTTAGAATATAGAAACTAAATTAATTTCCCTGCAATATGACTATAGCTCCTGATCATCCAAGCTTGGAAGACAAATCATTTCAGCTGCCGGGGGTGGGTGATGAGTGATGTTAGTTTTCCTTGTGGCCTTACCTCCTCTAATTGATTTTCATCGGATGACAACAAAGCTCTCTGTTATTGCATTTTTAAAAATGGAGCTCACCTAAAGACTCATCAGATTAATCTCTGCTGATAATGCATGTCACTCCAAAAGAAAAGACTTTAATGAGTTTTTAGGTAGATTGTTGTCATAAACTATGCTGCCCTGTTACCTGAGGATAAATTCTTTTACAACCATATCAGGCCCACAGGTTGTTTTAGGATTGAAATAAGAATGTATCTGCTTTTAAAGAAAGTTGAACATGATCTATTTATCTGTATATTTTTACATTTCAATTATGCTTTTCCAGGATTTATTATTTTTTACTAAAATATGCTCTTTTCTAAATTACACCAAATTGTATTCTTCAATTTCTGTGTTTTGCACTGAAACTAATTTAAGTTAGTTCCAATTTAGGGTCAGCTGGATCAACTTTTAGGAGGTATTTAAATTGCTCTGTATTTTTCTATGTTCTTAAGCATCTACTGGCCTTTATCTCTTGTATGATTTTTTAGGGCTATATAAAGAAATAGTTTATTGTTCAGGTCACAAAATACCTTAATATATTGAACTGGAAACTTAAAAATATAAGTTTTAAGCTGTTTTTTCATTTTACAATAGTTCTGTGTAGTCTAAGTGGCATAAAATGTCTGTTAACTTCTTATAGACCAGTTGTAGTGCAATAACTAGTATTTTGAGATATGGGGGAGAAACGGTTTCAGCTAGAGCATATAATATTTAGACAGTGAATTTGCTTTAGAAAAGTAATTCTCTAGTATAAGATAGACACGTGTTTTAAAGGCTTATAGTTTGCTTTTAACACTTTAACAGAAAGGTACTACCTACATGAAACATGATAATTTACAGTGAAAAATATACCCTGAAGGTTCAGGATATTCATATATTGATGCATGAAGGGTTCTGTGGAGGTTCATGAAGCAATAGTTGTCTTTATGACTCTTAGAGTCATTTTTCCTTATACATTCATTTTGAAGCATGAGTATGTTCCCATGATGGAAAGCCAGATAATGAATTGCTTGTTTTGTGCTTATTTATTTAGATCCTTTTACCTTTTGGGGGTCTCATTCCAGTCCTACATGTTACTCTTAGTGATATGAAGAATTTGCATGCCTCATGTTTGTTTTAAAAAAATAGATATGTTAGTAAAGTAAAAGCATCTGTTGAACTAAAGGCTACATTTACCTTAATTTTGTCTTAGTTTTTATTACAAACTCTGAACAGAGAAACTCTTTTTCATGGTCTTCTGCAGATTTCAATTGCAACAGATAGTTGAAGGCTAAGGATCTAAAGAACAAAGTTTGGTAGTTTTCAAATTTTAATGTCCCTCTAAATCACTGGGTAAACTTGTAAAAAAAAAATGCAAATTTCTGGGCCTCACCGTGGGGAGTAAAATTGGATAATGTGCTTAGAGCTGAGCCAGGGAATTTACAGTTTTAAGGAAAACTCCCAAATGAATAGAGTATAATGTATGTGCTCCTTAGATAACACTGAGAAACCCTGATCTGTTCAGGATTTAGCAAATGATACTTTGTTCCATGATGGACTGGGACTCCATGTCTTAATTCATTTCTTTTATTTTTCTGTAGAAAGACCTCAAACATAATAACAATTATTGTTTAACAACTTGTAAGGCATGCACTGGTCAGGTAGCCCTGGAATGAAAGAAGACCTGGAACTCTGTCACTGCCATGAGAGACAGTGGGCAAGTCACTTTTCTCTAGGCCAGTTCCTTTATCTGTAAGATGAGTTAGATGGATTCTGCAGATTTTCTTCCCAGTAATGATGCATGCTTTGATTGAATTACTGAAAGTACCTAGAAAGTACTTAGTTTTTCCTTAACATTTAGAAATAAATTATCTTAAAATGTTTTATATGCCCAAATATAGTCCATTTGACTCACCTATTAGGTAATCTTCAGTCCTAGTGAGAAATTCAAAAAATATTTCAACTTGCCTACTTTAATGGATATAAATGAAATAGCGTAATCTCTACTTATGCTATTTATATTTTACTAGAACCTCAGTTTTCCAATGAGTATCTTCCTTTTGTCCATCTTGAAATGTTTAAGATATAGCCCTTTTGTATTCTGCATATGATTCTCATACTGGAAAACTTTTTGTAAACCGCAACTGTATATTTCCTTAATAGTAGGACAGTTTTTAAAATTTGCCATTCATTTATAATATTCATGATATCTATAATCTCACTATACTAAATTGCATAAGTAATCTTTAAAAAGTTTGAGACAACCGGTACTTCAGAATTGTAAATCTGTATCTTTGTTAATAATTATGAAATTTATAATATTTTTGCTTCTTTAAAAATACTCATGCTATCAAGTCAAATAGTCTCTATTAACATCTACAGCTAGCATTGATTGAAGTTGACTCGGGCTAATGTATCTTTCCCAAACACTATTTTGTCATTAAAAATCAAATAATTGAGAGACCTACCTACCAATAATACATGTTTTATCAGGACTTGAGTATAAACTGAGGGATAATTTTTTGAGGGAAAAATGTATTTGGACATATCCAGCATACATTTCTTTTTAAGCAATCTAGTTTAACTCAAACAATTGTTTATTCTAAGTGTAATTGGTATATTAATCAAGGAATCTGGAAAGGTTTACATTTGTCTCCTTATGGTCTTAGATGGCCTTTTCCCTCCTATTTTTCTATATGGAACACTTGACATCTCCTTTCCTCTTTGGCGAAGTTAAGAGCTACTCGTGCTTCAGGTATAAGGTCTACCAGATTCCGCAGACTAGATCAGAAACATCTGCTAGCCCCCCATCTTAGGTCTCCTTATATGATTGTAAATTCCCTGTAAGAAAAGGCAGGATCTCACTGCTGTATCTCTAGAACCAAAGCAGGTTCCTATCAACCATTATAGTCAATAGCTTTGTGTTAAGTGAATGAATGAAGATTAAAAACTGATGATAGCCCTTTTTGTGCTTTTCTTTTCACCTTTCATTGAGGAAAGCTGATAGAGGCAGAAATGATCATAGCATTGAGTTTAGTGTGGTGATTGCACATCAAAGTATCGTACACACTTTGAGAGAAGAAATAATGGAATGTGTAATTAATGCAAACTTATTTTCAGCTAGATCTTATTGTTCATTTTTGTCTAATTTGCTCGTCCAGAGAGCCACACTGACTGTGCTCTCTCTGCTATGTTATCTTCAGAAGATATAGGTATCAGTAGTTCTTTTCTATACCCTCTCACTAAATTCTAATACTGAACCCCTCTGTTGACTGTTTCTGGAAACACTGAATGGTCTATTGAGCAGCTTTCTTTTCCTTTGCTGCAGTGCTGACCATGTAAAACTAACTAAATTAGATTTGGCCATTTAGCAATGTAGTATTTGATATTAGGGTAGGATATGGATGACCTTCATCCAGATATGTCTGTAACCAATAGTCTGAATCTAATTACTTCAGCTAGTGCTCTTGTGAACTTCAGCTGTCTCATTAGGTTTCCTGCTCTTACTATTTCTTGGAGATACCTATTTTTTTCTCATGTCAGGAATAACTGTATCTTTCCCAGGTACTTGGAAGTTAGTAATGAATAGTATATTAGACCAAATGTGAGGTAACTGATACTTAATACCATTCATCATTGTAAGAAAATCACTGAATTTCTGATTTTAGTATGTCCCATTTGCAAAATGGTATTTGTAATATTCTAGTTATTTAAACTCCACCAACCCAAATCCTAGCTGCTATGCGGATAGAGATGAATAAAACACGGGATCTTGGAGTTTCCACTGTGGCACAACAGGATTGGCAGCTGCTTGGGAGCACTGGGACACAGTTTTGATCCCCAGCCCAGAATAGTGGGTTAAGGATCCAGCATTGCCACAGCTGTGGCTTAGTTCGCAACTGCAGCTTGGATCTGATCCCTTGCCTGGAAACTCCATATGCCTTGGGGTGGCCAAAAAAGGAAAAGAAATTTAAAATAAAACAAAACACAGGATCTTGCCCTTGTGTACAAAGAGTGTAGGTTGTAAAGTCAGAGAGGTCTCAATCTGTACCCTGGTTTCACCACTTACTAGCTGAGTGAACTTTAACAAGTTGTTTAACCTCTCTGTGCTCCAGTTTCTTTATCTTTAAAGTAGGACAGGACAGTACCTATCTCATTCGGTTATCATGAGTATTAACAGATAAAGCTTGTAGAAACCACATAGCAAGAACTCAGTACATGTTAGCTAGTAGCAATTATTAATGTAATGGGTACTTTGGAATCTCATGGAGGAGATATATCGTGAAGATCCTTGTATGCTATAGTAAGGAGTTCAGACTAATCGATGGTAGTTTTAAGTGGGTGAATAACAAGATTAGATTTGTTAATTAGAAGTTAGCAATTCTGGCAGTGATTTGGAAAAGGTACTGTGATGGAAAGAGATTCTTTACCTGCTAAAACAGAGATTCTGTATCTTTGTTTCTGTCTTTACACTATTCACATACATGGGATACTTCCATCATTCAGTCATCCATGAAACAGGTATTACTTGTTATCTGTGTGCCAGGCACTGAAGATACAGCACAGAATGAGACAATAATGGTCTTTGTTCTCATGGAGCTTAGAGTCTACTAGGAGGCATTAAAGAACAAATAAATTAATGAGATAATTACACATTGAGACTGGTTCAATATGCAGATCTTCTCTGTCCCTCCCTGTGTAAAAAGCTTCAGTGACTTTGTATCACTTTAGGATGAAGTCTAAGACCCTTTTACATGATATGTGAGACTCAGGTCTGGCCTTTGTCTGCCTTTCTCAGTTCATCTCTCTTCCCTCTCTGCTTCCATTTAATTGTCAGTTAACACTGAACTGCTTGTGGTCCCCTGTACTTCTCTTACTTGCTTCTGTACCCCTGCACACGCCGTCCTTCTGCCTGAAATGTTCTTCTTACACACTTACTTAACTGACTTTCATCCTCTAAAAGCAGCTAATGTATCACTTCCTCCAAAGAGCATTCCCTGATACTCTGTTCCTCCCTGCCCAAGCTTCCACCTCTTAGGACAGTGCTTGGAACACGGTTGTTATGCCACACACTTATGTCAAACAAATGAACTGCCAGTCTGCTAGCAGTCCCTTGTCTTATTAGACTTAACAAGAGTCTAGGGCAGTGTCAGTGGAAATGGAGAGAAGAGGCTAGTTTCAAGAAGTCTTTATAAGTTGAAATCAAAATTGAGTAGCAAATTAGATGTGGGAAGAAAGATTCTGAGCTAGGGAAACTCTGTAACTGCTGGTCTGCCATTAACTGAGATTGGGATTCCAAGATGGGGGAGCAGGTGAGGAGCCATGATGAACTTAGTTTGGGGCGTGCTAGGTTTGAAAAGGATTTGGAGTCTATCCAGAAGTAAATAGATAATAGCCAGTTAAAAATATGGATACAGAGCTTGGGTTTGATTAGAGCAGGGAACCATAGGTTTGGAGTTAAAATAATCATGTTTGAAACTCTTAGGGTAGATTTTTACCCAAGAAGCGTGAGTGCTAAGCATTTTGGAATGGTTTCGTCAAAGAGGTAGCATTTGAACTAATGTGTGTGAGAAAGCATGGAAGCACATAATCAGTAGGGGGCATTATTTTGTTTCCTTCAGTGACTGAAAATCTAATTTCCTTAATTAATATATTTTCCCCTAATGATTTCATATGCAGTTTATGCATTCCTCATCATAAATGCAGTTGGCATATTAATTCCGAAGATTATAGGGAATGGAGACCTGTTTGATGTTATTTTTCTCTTCTGAGCAACATACCAGATAAAGAGTTTTCATCTCGCTGATTATTTTCTTCCTTATCATCATTTTTCTATTTATATGCCCTCATGTCATTGAAACAAGAACTGCATAACTGTTGTGATTTGTTGATTTAGAAAGCTCAGCTCTAAAAATGTTTTGTCTGGCTTCAGTGATTCTTATGATCAGTTTGGTCATTGTGTCCCTGTAACTGGGAACTCCTATCATGTTCCTCCTCAATTTACTATTTATGAGGCTCAGCAAGGCCCTCAACTAAATCCAGAATGCTGTTAATCTTTAATGGCTTTCTCAGGTTCATGTGGGAGGGGTGGGCAGGAGAGTATTTTAATGTCTCTGGCTGCACTGTTTCATTTTGTTGTTTTCCATTACTTGAATGTCGTCTAATTTTTATATTAAAATTAATCTTGATAATATAAAGTCTTAAATCTAGGTCCCAAATCAATATTCCTTTCCTCACTGTTCTCCCAATTAGGCCCAATATATGACAGAAAGTCAAGTATCTGAGGGGAAGACAAATCTTATCACTTACTTAAATGTGTCTTGGTTTGAACAGCTTTGCCTAGGCCTAGAGCCTTAGTACTTTAGAGTGAAACTATCAGGTAAGTCGTGTTATTGTTATCTACCTGACTGACTAGGCATATGTGACCATCACTTCAATTTCTGCAGAAGTCAGTATTTTTTCTGTAACAATAGTTCTTGACTTTTCTCCACCTAGCACAGTGGAAAGACACAACAGTAGCTGTGGCATGCTCCACAGTGATTCTTCCCTGGGATTTGGGAGCTTATCAGAATCTCCAGGGGTACTTATAATTTGAAAAAGTCCCCCAGGTGTGATTCTGATTTGCTTCCTCCTCCTCCTCCTCTGAGAATCACTGATCCATCTAGAAGTTTCAGCATAAATAGGCACATTTATTGGCATATTGTCTTTGCATAGTTAAGCTTGCTAATCTCCATGTACCCATTCTACCCTTTTGAATTGTCCACAGTAGTTCTAATATCATAACTTCTGAAACTAGTGTTGACCTGTCACCAAAGCTGTAGCGACCCCCAAAGCAGCCCGGTTAATGTTTGGAAACCTTCAAGCAAGCAGGTCTCCCCAAGCTTTAGGGCTAGGTTTAATTGTGTGGTTTATTTAAATAGGAGCAGTTTGCAAAGTTTTAGGCTGGAGTCCAAGATTTGTACTAACATCGCTCCCTTTCCCAATTTGACTCTAACATTTTATGGTGAAAATTTTCAACTCTATACCAATATTAAAAGAATCTCAAGACGATCACCTGTGTATCCACCACCTAGATTTTGCAGTTAACATTTTAATGTACTTGCTTGGTCATATGTCTACCCAAATATTCATTCCTCTATTCATCTATTCACCATTTTTAAGCATTTCACAATAAATTCCAGATATCAGTACAATTCCCCCAAACACTTTAGTATGCATATCATTAACTAGAGTTTAATATTTGTTTTTGGTTTTTCTACTGATGTTAAATTTACATATGGTAAGGTGCCCAAATATTAACTGCTCATTAGCTAAGTGTTGACAAATGATAAATCTATATAACCAAATCCCTATCGAGATATAGAAGATCTTAACACCCTCTTTTTTTCTGCCCAGATTATTCCCTCTTGACTTTCTATAGTCTCTGAGTTAAACATAAGAAAAAGGCTTGTCAGTGTTTCCAGGACAAAATAGGGATCAGTGCTTAATGATGGATCAGCAGATTTCTCTTTTCCCTTGCCAAAGTGCCTTGTATTTTAAATTGCATATGAATGTTTTAAAACATGGAGACAGAGTGAGTAACATGCCCTTCAGTTTTTAAATATTTATTTTGGAAAATACTATAGGTATAAATACCTTATATCTGTTTAATTAAGTATTTTATGAAGCAAGAGCTCTAGTTTAATCAAATGTAAGGAGATATGCATAGAAACATAAATGGGGAAGAGAAAGGAAGAGGAGATGAGATGGGGGAAATCATATGTATATTAATATAACATGAATTATTATGTGGTTAATGATTTAAAATATATTATGTATATCTAATATCACAAGAAATCATAGTCTATCCTGACAACAGTGGCATGCATTTATTCAGGAATATCAAGTATATTATAATCTGCCTTTAGGAAATATACATTAAATTCTTCTTGCTGTCGGTCTTAGATATTTGTCATTTTATTCTTAATGCCTTTATTCCTGGTAAATGACACTTATTTGGCTTATTTTTAGAGTGAGGTAACATATTTTCACTTAATGCCAGTATATTTAAAATATGGTATGTTTGAAATTATTTGCTTGTATTTTATGAGGAGCAACACATAAGTGTATTTCTAATAAAATAGTTGTAGTCCCAAAAGAAAAGCTGTGGCAAAAGTAAGTTGTGATGTTTCCATAATAAAAAGATATAGGAAACATGTATCCATTTGCATATGGTTTCTGAAATATTGCATACTGGCTTTGTCAGTACTGGTAAGTCCATTTCAAGGATGTTGCCCTTAGTCCATTAGTTTGGATAATGAGCCCTATAAAGTACATTTATAACTTGTGGCACTGCAAGGAGATGGATTCTAATTTTCATCCTTTTATCTAGACACATTGAAAGAAGGTCAATGGAGGGTTCTATATGATTCATTGTTCCAACACATATCAGATGACAGAGACCTGATAGTGTCCATGCATAAGTGTTTTCCTTATTTGGAAATAGCACTTGAAAGAAATCTTTCTATGACCCTCCTTTGAAGTAAAATGGAAACAGATAGTAAAAGAAGCTCTATCCCCTTTTTTTGTTCAAAACATTATCACGCTGTGACCAGATAGCTGTTCTTGAACAAAAGAGAAAGTGACACTTAACAGAAAAATAAAAAGTCTTTAGTGGCTTTAATAGGCTGTGATGATATAACAAGATATTTAATCAACTTTTCTTAGATCTGTTAAGAAAAAAAGAGCCTGTTTTCTAAACAAAGAAAAAGCTTCCATGTTCATAAATATTAGAAAAACTTATAGTGTAATTCTTGTCATAGCATTACTCTTATTATTAATGGCATTCAAGATAGATATTTAAGTTCTAGTCTACACTTATTTTATAGCTTAAAAGACTTCAAAATAGCAACAGGAATATATATTCTGTAGTTTAGTTTAAGTTTTGTGTCAAAAATGTGAAATTGTAAGCAGTTTTAAAATCTTATCTTTCAAGAAATTAGTTTTAGATTCAACCTTGGTAGCTGATTATGTTCATTTTCTTAATTATGTAATCATTAATGAGAACTTTTTGCTGTGCTTATCTTCTTCATAGATGTAAAGCAATCATAGATCATTTTGGTCAGAGAATAATTGCTAAGCATTTCATTGTAGAAGACAGTTACTTTTCTGAGAACACATGCTCACGTGTGCAATACAGGTAAGATACCCCTCCAGCCACTCTGCAAGGGAAGGTGAAGCAGGGAAATTTATCCATGTGATTATATTGGCACTTCTGTATGACTGTTCTTTAAGTAAGATGCAAATGTATACCAAACCAAATACATATTCAGTGTGTTAATCATTCTTATAAGATCTTGTCTGGGGGTAACCTCGCCTAATGTTGACTCCTTTGCATCAGCTGGGGTCTGTCTGAAGGTTATACCTCCTCCTTTCATGAGCCAAGAAAAGATTAAAGCAGAACTTGACTTGGTTTGGGGAGGTGACACTTTTATCCTGACTTAAATCCTTGAAACATGCCTTCTGGTGGTTGCATAATGTAAATGAAACTTATCCATGGAATATGAATCACCAGTTAACTGTTTTGTGCATTACAGGCAGATCTCCAGGGCAGTCTTGGTAACAGATAAATCTGTATTAAAAAGCAATTCAGATCAACAGGTAATTCCAGTTCTGTACTTTTTAGTAGCATGTTGCTAACTTAATCTACATGGTAATCTGTATAAATTAATATTACTGAAATAAAATATATTAAGCAATATATGCTAGTATATTTAATGTATTTAAAAATATGTAATGACAATTATATAATAATCTTGGTTTCTTAAAGATTTCCTTTCAGTGGGACAAATAATCGCATCTTATGTAACAGATTTGTTCGAGGAATATTGAACTCATTCTAGTTTTTTTTACAACTATTTCTCTGAAATTAAAAATACATGTTAAAAGAAGAAAAACATTTAAAAATCTTGGAAGAAGCACCTTTATTGTAACCAACCTTATAGCATTTGTGGCATTAGAGACCCCATGTGAATGAGTGTCAACACACATTTTTATTTCTGACATTTCCTCATCACAGTTGTTCATTTTAGTACCCTTTTCCTTCTCATAACCCGATTCTATAGAAATGTCTTTGTGCCTGTGACTTTTCCTCAGTCTGAACACTTAAATTCAAGAAGTATGCTCCCTTTGCCTTCTGACCATAGTTTACAGGACTGATAAAATCAGCTTATTCAGTAAATGTGACTGTCAGACCTATCCTATATGCTACTGCTAAAAATATGTTCCAAAATTTCCTTAAGTGGAAAGGAAACATATAAAACAAATATGTTATAAAACAAATATGTTGGAATTCCTGTCATGGCTTCAGTGGAAACGAATCCTATTAGTGTTCATGAGGATGTGGGTTCAATCCCTGGCCTCACTCAGTGGGTTAAGGATCTAGCATTGCCAAGAGCTGTGGTGTAGGTCGCAGACGTGGCTCAGATCTGACGTTGCTGTGGCTGGGGAATAGGCCAGCGGCTACAGCTGCAGTTCGACCCCTGGCCTGAGAAGCTCCATATGCCAAGAGCATGGCCCTAAAAAGACAAAAAACAAAAATGTTAGTTAATATGTGTGAGTACAAATACTTTCATTTAATCATTCAGCAACCAATGAGTGCCTTTGCTGTGCTGGCCAGTGTGCTGGGTTCTGAGTGCTGACCACGATAGTATCTGTGCCCTCATAACTTATAGTTGGGAGGATAACGGATACAGACAGATAAATAGCAACAACAGTTCAGTGTGAAAGAAGTGATACTGTGGCTATCAAAGCACTCATCACACTGTCCTGTAATTGCCAGTTTACTTATCTGTATCTCCCAGTACACCAGAAGCTTTGTGAATGTGTCGATGAGTGACAGAGGCAGAAAAGTGAGGAAGCAAATCTGTGAAGACTAAGAGAGAGGAAGTGATTCCTGAAGAGGGATGTTGAAGTGAAGAGGGTATTTCTTTAAAATATTAGAGTATATTTCACCTGATGGGGATGGAGCCAGTAGAGGGGAGAGGTTGAAAATACCCAGGAGAAAAGGAGAAATGTCCAGGTAAAGGCTGGGGAGGGTGGGATTCAGAGAACAAGTAAAAAGCATTGCCCTTAGATAGGTTGTAAGATACTTTGAAATAAGAGGGTGACTGCAGGAGCATTGGTAGGCTTGGGAGTTTTCATATGATGGATTCTATTTACGTTTTAAATTACAAGGTGAGATCATCTCCTGAGAGTGTGGATATGAGCGTGGGGGTGGGTCAAAGCTCAAAGAAAGGTGTAAAATTATTATTGTGGGGAGTTGGAGAGTTACCTGTCGCATGGTCAGATGGCTGGGCAGTGTTGAGGGATCCAGTTGAGTGAGGTCATGGATTTACAGTGAGGTTAATCTGCTCCAGTCCTTATAGCTCCTTCATTCTTATCCCTACTCGGCCTGCTTATTGACCTGTTAAAGAGATCTGCAATCCCTTGTTCCCTCTATTTCCTCCTGAATTACCAGTTCCCTTCTGCCCTCTTCCTTTTCTGTGTCCTAGATCACATGATGGCTCTTCTGAACTGCTCTTCCTCCAATACCTTCAATTCCTGTGTAGCCATGTTCTTCCACTTCACCCACAGAGGAAAGCGTCCTCCCTGGATCATTAAGGGCTGATTGAGAAAACTACACAACCAGACAGACTGGCACCACCACAGTATTGGGGGCACCAACCTCATCCAGCTGGATCCTCAGTACCTACCACCAGTTAGCTCCTCACTGGTCAGAAACCCACCTCTCCCTTACCACATTACTGAGAAAAGCAAAGCCATCCACTAAGCACAGTGGCCCTTGACCTCCTACCCCACCACCCACAACTTATGTCCACCTGCACAGAGACTAGTGAGGGGTTTCCCTCCTTGTCTGAGGTCAATCCCTTTCTCAAGCACCCTTCACACACACACACACACACACACACACACACACACACACACCCACCCACCACCACCACCACCACCACCACCCTGTATCCATGCTCTCTCTCTTAGATCTTCAGCTTCTCCCCACTATTTGCACCTTCCCCTCAACCCATATACATGTATTAGCATTTTCTGTTCCAAAAAATTAAAATAAAAACAGAAAGGGAGTTCCCACCATGGCCCAAAGGGTTATGCAGCATTGTCTTTGTGGCTGGTGCAGTGGTTTAAGAATTGGACAGAAGTCACAGCTGTAGCTCAGATTCAATCCTTGACCCAGGAGCTTCCATATGCCCTGGGTGCAGCCCCCCAAAAAGCACACACATACACAAACAGAAAAATGCTCACTTGAGTCTGCCCCCATCTATAGCTAATATCCAGTCTCTCCTCTATTCTTATCAACATTTTTGAGATGGTATCTATACTTGCTGCCTCCTGCTTCTTACCTCTCATTCATTTCTAGACTAACCTGGCTTCTACCCTCACATTCCTACCACACTTTCATTTAGTATATTTATTAATAACTTTTTAATGATTTTTATTTTTTTCCGTTATAGCTATTTACTGTGTTCTGTCAATTTTCTACTTACAGCAAGGTGACCCAGTCACACATACATGTATACATTCTTTTTTCTCACATTATCATGCTCCATCTTAAGTGACTAAATATAGTTCCCTGTGCTATACAGCAGGATCTCATTGCTTATATATTCCAAAGGCAATAGTTTGTATCTATTAACCCCAAATTCCCAGTCCATCCCTCTTCCTCCCCCATTGCTTATTAACAACTTCATAATAGTCAGGGCCACAGGACATTATTTGGGTTTTGTCTGTTAGATTTTTTCTGATATATTTGACAGTGTTGATGATTCCTTTTCTCTTGGAATTCTCTACTCCTTTGCTTTTCTATGCTCTCTGCTTCCTTTGTGGGCTCTATCCTCCTTTAAATATTGGGCTTCCTCAGGATTCTTACTTCAGCCTACCATACGTCTTACTCTCTGCACACTTGCTGCTTCACTCCATATACTCACATGGTTCCAACTCCACATAAAAATTGGTGACAGCGGAGTTCCCATTGTGGCTCAGCGGTTAACGAAACTAACTAAGATCCATGAGGAAGTGGGTTCAATCCCTGGCCTCGTTCAGTGGGTTAAGGATCCAGCGTTGCCGTGGGCTGTGGTATAGGTAGCAGATGTGGCTCAGATCTGGCATTGCTGTGGCTCTGGCAAAGGCTGGTGGCTACAGCTCTGATTCGACCCCTAGCCTGGGAACCCCCATATGCTGTGTGTGCAGCCCTAAAAAAACCAAAAGACAAAAAAAAAATAGTGACAGCCTTCCACTTCTGCATCTCCCAAAACTGTTGACCCATAGGCCAAATTTCCTACTGGACATCTATCCCAAGGTCCCCTGAAACAGAACATACTCAAAACTCAACTCATCATATTCCCTCTCAAAACTACTCATCCAATGCTTCCTACTTCCATGAATAACACTAACATCCAACAACAACCTCTTCCTCCTATCTCTGACATCTCATGAGCCTCCAGGTCCTTGTCACTGTACTTTCTAGAAGTTTCTCCAATCTGCTTTTTCTCTCTGATCCTTATTCTCACTGGTCTGGTTTTAGAACTCATCACCTCTTCCTTCTAACCAATCATTCTGACTCTCATCTCTTTTAAATCATTCTCCACACAACCATCAGAGTGATCAGTCTAAAATGTACACCTTGTCTGCTTTTCCTTGTTTCATATATGAATTTGTTCCCTCTTCAAATTTTTGAAAAATAAATAAAATGAGACTTAGAGGAAACAATAGGTGTAGATCTAGGCAAATTTTATGTTAAGCGATATTAAAGGGTTGAAGGAATTATCTTTGATGGCTTTTATAATCTCTATGAGATTTAAGACAGTTACCTGTGGTAGGAGTTCACTGACTGTACCTCAGTTTTTGAAAAATTATAAATGGTAGTTATAGGAAACAAAAGAAGTACTTGCATGTTGGCACATTCTTTAAGCTACCTTGACATGTTTTTAGTCATAATCATTTGATAATTTTTACACATTAGATACATGTTTTAGTGGCTCCTCTCTCTTTAATGCTAAAGTACAACATTTTTTAAAATCATGGACAGCAACAAAAGGAGTTAAGAGGTATGGCGAACAAAGTTATAAGCCCCAAAATGTACTTACAAGTAATGATAGTAAGGTAGTCATAGTTATCAAAATAATTCTACTTTTAGAACTTGTAGGCATTTTCCTGTGTGGGTTATCAATGTGACATTACCAGTCAAAATCTAATCTCACAGGTAAAAGTTAAAATGAGGCTTTACCTTTTGGCAGTATTTCCTGTATGAAATGATAGTTTACTCAGATTGAAGATTAAATTGAGAATTAATATTGAGGCTTTTCGTTCTATAGGGGAACACTGACCTGGTGGTCATTTAAAATCTTATAAATGTAAAGCCATATAGCGTATCACTGGTGGCTAGGACAACATACTGCATATTAATGGAGTCCTCAAATTAATTTGAAAGCCATCATTTTGAAACATTTTGATATATGTTTAGCTGTACTTTGGTATATATTGACATATACTTTGCTTATTTCAATATCTTTGTGATTTATAACATTTGCAATTTTTAGTACTCTATAACTGCTATGTTTAGCCATTATGAATAATCAAAATTGATTTAATATGCTCCAAACAATGAAGTTCATGTAACTCAGAAGTAATTAATTACATCCTTAAGTGAAGGATTTACCAAATATTAAAGATATTTAAAATATTTATTGCTCATGAATTATGTGATGGCAATATATATCATATATAAATATGTAAATAATGTGGAAACTGGATATTAAGACACATGCATGCTTTATGTTTCAAATTCTGTTCTAAAATAAATCCTACCAGCTAAATTTTTTCAGACATCAATGGAAAAAGACACTCAGTGGAGTTCCCTAGTGGTGCAGTGGGTTAAGGATCTAGCATTGTCACTGCAGCAGCTTGGGTTGCTGCTATGGTGTGGGTTCAGTTCCTGACCTGGGAACTTCCACATGCAGCAGACTTGGCTAAAAAAAAAAAAGACACTCAGTTTGGACGTTAACTACACTCTAATGATAGAAAAATGAAAATGAGCTCTAAAAGCTTTGTCTGATATTTTGTTTCTGCTTTTTAGATTTCCATTTTGACAGTGCCAGCAGACGAACCAGGAGCTTTTGCTGTTCGAGTCATTGAGTTATGTTCCTCAACAATGACATGCATGAAAGGCACATGTAAGCACAATAGAGTCTGGTTGTTTGTCTTTTGTGTTTGTTTAGGAAGTAAAGGGGGACAGCTATTGTTGCAGTTGTCAGGGTTGTGTTAATAGAGTTTTTCCATATACATTATTATTCACATTATTCATTCACAAAGTGTACGTTCATACAGTCTTTTTATGAGACTAAAGTTAGGGAATAATCTATTCTTATACCTATATGTATCAAAATTTCTGTCTCAACACTGTCAATTATCATGCCTTCTACAACTTATTTCTTAAAGATGTTTCAGTCAAAGTAGAAATCAACAAGTATATGGTAGACATCACTATGCCTAGATCTGGACTGTGTACTCTAGGGATTATAAAGGAACAGAGGCTGACATACCTGATTTGAAGTATTCATAATCTTACTGCACAACTAATGGAAGAAGACAATATTAACTAAGTGCAGCCTACTCTGGTAGATGTTTCAGGATAGGTAAAGATGAATATAACATATGCCCTGAATTTGAGAGAGATTTCAGAATCTAGTAGGACAGATGAGAAACACACAAGTAGCTGTAAGAAGCAGACTATTAAAATAGCACAAGAGAGCTACCAACAAACCAGAATCTAGAGGTTCATAGGAGGGAAACATAACAATATCATTAACTAGGATTTTTAAAAATTCTTTAAACTTATTTTAAGTTTTACTGAAACTGTTACATGAGTTATGAGAAGTGGAAGACTAATCTGGTTTGGCCTGGCCAAGGAACACTTGACTGTTTTCAAGTGTAGAGCTACTACTTATTAAAAGATGGCAAAATCATGGTCAGACAAAGCAAAGTGGGAGCTTGATGCCAACAGGGAGAGGAAAGAAAACTTGTCCAATATTGCTGTAATCCTAAATTTCCATTTGAAAATGTTGCTCAGTAAAGGTTTTTCTTCTTTTATAGTGATTTATGATATGGATAAAATTTTACCATCACAGTTAACCATATTATTTCCCCCATTACTTCAGCCAGCTTTTTGTGTTTGTGTTAGCATCTTTAATATAAACTAAAATTGCACTCGTTTTGGTTTTCTAAATTGCATTTATTTTATGTTGGTGAATAGTTTTATAAATTTATTTTTAGAAATTATTTTTCTATGTGAAATAATTTATTCCCAGTCTAATAGTACATATTCACTGTTGGCAACTTGGAAGGTGTAAAAAAGAGAAGTAAAATTGCTATAATCCCTCTACCTAGAAATGATAAATACTTGGCATATGTTTCTTTGTTCTTTTTTTTTTTTTTTTGATATGGGCATGCATATATATTTTTATAAAAATGCAATGCAATTTTATGTACTGCTGCTTTTTAAAAAGACAATACAACAGAAATCTTTTTGCATGTCTGTGATAACATTTTCAATGATTGTGGGTATACCATTTTGGGTTTTTTTTTGTTGTTTTTTGTTTTTGTTTTTATCTTTTTGCCATTTCTTGGGCTGCTCCTGCAGCATATAGAGGTTCCCAGGCTAGGGGTTGAATCAGAGCTGTAGCTGCCAGCCTACACCAGAGCCACAGCAACGCAGGATCCGAGCAATGTCTGTGACCTACACCACAGCTCACGGCAACGCCAGATCCTCAACCCACTGAGCAAGGCCAGGGATCGAACCTGCAACCTCATGATTCCTAGTCGGATTCGTTAACCACTGAGCCATGACGGGAACTCTGGGTATACCATTTTTATTTAATCCCATGATGTTGAGATTGTTTTGAAAAATTTTACTTAATAGTCCCAGTAAAAAAAAAAAACAAAAAAACTATAAAGTAAATATTTGTGAACACCTATTTTTTTTTTTTTTACCGTTTTTATGAATGGAATTATTGGGTCAGAGTGCATAGATTTTTTTTTAATTTTGAAATAATTATAGATTCATAGTGATAACAATACTAAGACAGTACAAAGAGCAAGAAGAGCCCAGACTACATATATTTCTGTTCATGTTCATGTAGTCTGTTTTTGCTCTCTTGTTCATATTGTGTCATTTCAATGGTTCTACTTTTAAGTTCACTGATTCTTTCCTCTATGCATTCCATTCTGCTGTTCGACTCATCTGTTATGTTTTTAAATTTTAATCATTGTATTTTTTAGTTTAAAACTTTGTCTGGTTCTTCTTTAAATCGTCTACTTGTTTGCTAAGGCTTTCTCTTTCTTTGCTGAGATTGTCTGTTGTTTCATTTGTTTCCAGTATGTTTGTAATTGGTAATTGCATTTTTATGATGACTTCATTAAATCTTCAGACAACTATAGTAGCTATGTCATGTGGGCATCTGCTGATTGTCTTGTTTCATTCAAGTTGAAGTTTTTCTGGTTCTTAGTATAATGAGTAATTTTGGATTGATACCCAGGTGTTTCTATTATTATATAGTGGGATGTAGATCTTATTTTTAGGCTTCCTCTAACACTGTTGTGGCAGTAACTTGTTACTGCCAGGTTGTAGTAGAAGTCCTGTTTCCCCACTTGGCCTCTGCTGCCACCCAAAGGTTGGAGAACTTCCTTATTACTGCTTAGTCATCCTAGTGGTGGCTCTCCACTAAGCTTCCATGGATTCTACCCTGGCTAGGAGGAGCAAGAGTGCCTGGATACTCCTCCCCACATGGACTTCACTGACACCATGGGGAGAGGGTGTGGCCTCATTACTCAAACAGCCGTGAAAGACTTCATTCTCTGTTGGGCCTCCTCTGACACTACCCCAGTGGAGCTGGGGAGCAGTGCCTCGTTACTCTTGGGTAGGAGTGGAAATTCAGAATCCCACCACAATCTCTACTGATACCGTAGAGGATGGGAACTGATTCTCCTGGTGGGGAGGAAAGTCCTGGCTCTCTACTTGGCTTTCTTTGACACCAGCCCACCAGGAAGGTTGGGATACATCGTTATAGCCTGGTGAAGAATGGAAGTCTCCATTCCCCATTCAGCTTTTAATGGTGAGTACAGAGGCAGGGCCTCAGTGTTTTTTTGTTATGTTTTTATGATGTTTTGACTGGAGCAGAACAATCATTAGTCTAAAAGTTTCCATCTTGCTAGGTTGCCCCTTTCCTGGTATTTTGTAGAGAGAATAAGCTTTTGTTGAGGCTTTTTTTTTTTTTTTTTTTGTCTGAGACTATTGATGTTTCTGGGTTGCCAGATTGTTTGGTAACCAGTCTGGGATATATGAGGCAAAAAGAAAACCTAGAAAACTCTGCCATTTTGTTCCTTTGGTCCCAAGGCCCCTAGCTGGTCTGCTTTCTTCTGTCCACTTCAGGGTTTTCTTATGTTGGTTTTATATATTATATCCAAGATTTTTAGCTGTACTTAGCAAGAGGAATAGGGAAATGTACCTGTACTCCATGTTTCTGGAATGGAAGTCCCAAAGATTCTGGAGTTTTTAGGACTTTTGATATATAATGTCAAATTGCCCCTCTCCCAAAGTTATATCAACTTATATATCCAGTGGTGGTTTATAAATGAACATGTCTGTTTCCAAACACACAAGAGCACTGGGAATTATCAAATCCCCATTGCCAATTAGAAACCAGAAAATGATATTTATTTTAAATTTGTATTTAATAATTTGTGAAGTTGAACATCCTTACATAGAGTTTATTAGGTATTTACACTGTTTTGTGAATCACTTATTTCATTTTCTGTTGTATTATTTATCCTTTTCTTACCAACTTATAAAAGCAATATAAACATCAAGAGTATCACTTTGTCTTATGTGTTGCAAGTATGTTTCTTGGTTCATTAAGCATTTTTTAAAGCATAGTGTAAGTAGAGGGCATTACCCTAGGTCTTGAGAGTAAGACAGAAAGTGATAAATAATTCATAATCTCAGGAAGCTTCAAATTTACTGGAGAAGAGAAAAGCAACAACAAATAAACTAAAAACAAAACCACACTAAGCAAAGCAAGGTAGCATAAACTAAGGATACAAGCATTTAGTGTTAAAGGGAAGAGAGATCATTGTGGTCTAAAATGATCTAGGAATGCTTTAAGAAACATAGGGGACATGATGCTGGCCTTAAAAATAGTATATAAGAAACTTTATGATTTCATATTAACTATAATGATAATATAAAGTTTGCTTGTATAAGTTTTCTGTTATCAGTATAATTTTTGTACTAATTTTACATTATGAGGGATGAATATATTTGTGTGTGTTTATATTTATTTTTTTATTGAAATGTAGTTAATTTACACTGCTGTGTTAGGTTTCTGCTGTACAGCAAAGTGATTCAGGTATACATATATATATATTCTTTTTCATATTCTTTTCTATTATGGTTTATTATAAGACACTGAGTGTAGTTCCCTGTGCTATACTACAATAGGACCTTGCTTTTTATCCATTCTTTTGTTGTTGTTGTTGTTGTTGTTGTTGTTCTTGTTGCTATTTCTTGGGCCTGGAGAGTCCCAGGCTAGGGGTCCAGTTGGAGCTGTAGCCACCGGCCTATGCCAGAGCCACAGCAACGCGGGATCCGAGCCGCGTCTGCAACCTACACCACAGCTCACGGCAACGCCGGATCGTTAACCCACTGAACAAGGGCAGGGACCGAACCCGCAACCTCATGGTTCCTAGTCAGATTCGTTAACCACTGCGCCACGACGGGAACTCCTATCCATTCTATATGTAATAGTTTACATCTGATAGTCCCAAACTCCCAATCCAATCCTCCCTTACCCCTCTTTCCCCTTGGCAACCACAAGTCTGTTTTCTATGTCTCTAAGTCTATTTCTGTTTCATAGATAAGTTCATTTCTGTCATATTGTAGATTCTACATGTAAGTGATATCATATGGTATTTGTCTTTTCTCTTTCTGATTTAGTTAGCTTAGTATGATAATCTCTGGGTCCATCCATATAGCTGCTAATGGCATTATTTCATTCTTTTTTATGGCTGAGTAGTATTCCAGTGTGTGTGTGTGTGTGTGTGTGTGTGTGTGTGTGTGTGTGTGTGTACACATCTTTATCCATTTATCTGTTGTTGGACATTTAGGTTGTTTCCATGTCTTGGCTATTGTAAATAGTGCTACTGTGAACAGAGGGATGCATTTATCTTTTCAAATTAGAATTTTCTCCAGATTTATGCCCAGGAGTGGGATTTCTAGATCATATGGCAACTGTTTTTAGTTTTTTGAGGAACCTCCATACAATACTGTTCTCCATAATGGCTGCACCAATTTATATTCCCTTTGTGTGTTTATATACATATGCTCATACATACGTGTGTATATATAGGTATATCAGTGTATTTATAGGAAACAAATTCCAAAGAATATATGCCAGAATAGTCACAACAGTAGTTATCCCCCAAATGATGGAAATACAGGTAACTAATCCTTAGGTTTTTTTTTAATCTTAATTTTCTGATTGCTCTACAATATGAATTAAAAACAGATTTAACTGGTTATACCATAAAGAATCATATTATAGACCTGTATAATAGTGTGACCAAAATTTGACATATTATACCAGATATTTGTTATAATTTTGGTTATGTACAATTGAATTCAGTTTGGATTATTTCTAGGCTGCTACAATATGAAAATGTTTCAAGGAATCATTTAATTTGGTCATTTTTCTTTGGTCTTCATTACTACCAAATCTTCCTCCTTTGATAAATATTTCCTGAAATTTTAAATCACCTTTCCAAACTGCCCCACAACATACTAATCAGTGACCTGTCTTAAGTTAGCTTTTTCCCACATGGCTCCTTCCGTCTTTTGTCGTTTGGATTCTGTTCCTGCTTAATTCATTTATTTATGTGTGATCTCTCTCATCCTCAAACCTCTTCTTCAGATCAGCTCATTCAGAAAAGTCTTCTAATGATTGAGGAGGACAGACAAAGCATATGTCTTGTGTTCTGAAGTCATATGTAGCATGAAGTGGTACTGTGACCTTCACATTTTTTAAATAAGCAATATTAGTTATTTTAAACACCCCCTGGACATTTCCCTAGAATTTTGACATTGTTTAATTTTCAACATATTCTTTGAGGGAAACACTAAAACACATTTCACACGTATGTATTTGTCTTAGGTTTCTCATATAATAGAACTTCCCTCGATATTAAATTCTTCAGAGTTAAGTGTTATATGGTAAGAAATAGTGGTAAGACATACCTGGACTTTCCAAATACAGGAAATCACTGCCTTTGAAGATGTGTATTCGTTGACAGTACCTATTAATTTGTGGAGAAGCAAACTTTTGTCTACGCAACCCTGCATTTCACATAAGATCTGTCAGTAAGGTTTGTAAGGATAGGCCTTGCCAGCCAGTTTTAACTTTATCCTTCAAATCCTAGTTCAAACATTATCACCTTTCCCTATCTCGTGCATGTACTAAGGCTTTTGCTCCTCTATTTAGGTAGAAGCTTGAACTTCCCCCTAGGTTAACATTTATTACAATTTAATAATAATGATATGCGCTTAATATATGCAGGTACTGTTCTAAGTACTTTACATAAATTGACTTAATTTATTCCTCACAATGATTCTATGAGATGGGTGCTATTGTCATCTCTATTATTCAGATGAAGAAACTGAGGCACAGAAAAGGTAAATGATTCACCCAAAGTCACAGATCTAGTAAGAGGGATAAGCAGAATTTGAACCCAGACAGTCTGGCTCTAGAGCCTACACTTTTAACCACTATGCTATACTGCTTCTCAGAGCAATTGTACCATATTAGCTTTACATTTCTTATCCAATTTGAAGAACAGAACCATGACTTTCCATTTCTATTCCTAGAACTTAAATGTGTACATTATACTTGGCACTATTGAGTAATTAAAGAAAAACCTACATTCAAAATCTTGTTTCTAAAGTGACATTTTTTTAACTTTAAAGTTAAAAAATTAAAATTTCTTAGAAAATTTTTACCCACTAACCAATGGAAAACAATTTTAAAACTCTCTCTTCATATGTCATAAAATTGAAGTGAAAAGTTATTTTAACAATTTATTTGTTTTTCAGTTCATGTACCTAATGTTGTGCGACTCAATTTTCAGGTTAACTTTACAGGAAATTTAAGGATAATACTGGTATAGTGGAAAGAATATTGGCCCAGGAGTCTAGAGAATTATTTCCAGTTATTTGACCTTGAAAAAATTTCTTAATTTCTTGTGCCTTGATTTCTTCATTAGAAATGGGGGGAGGGGTTAATCTAAAGAATTTAGCAAGATCCCCTACAAATCAAATACCCTTAATGGGTCCAGATTTTGCATGTGTGTGCAAAAAGCCACTTGCCATGTATACATGTTTGATAATGTATGTGACAGTATTTTAAACAAAATGGCTAAAACTCTTTTTCTTTTAAAGCCCTCTTGAAATTTCTCACTTCTGTTGTCTGATTAAGTTATCTCACCGATCTTTTCTATGGCTTAATCAATTTATAAATATAAAACAAGCAGTATAGACAAATGGACTAGCTTTGGTTTTTCACTCTTAATATTAAGAAGGTTGACTGAAAGAGGTAAGTTTGAATTAAATTTTGTATACTTTCTTCCTATTATACATGCGCTGTTTAAAAAGTCCCAGTTAGGAGTTCCTGCTGTAGTGCAGCAGGTTAAGGATCTGGCATTGTCTCTGTGGCAGTGTGGGTTTGATTCCTGGTCCTGTGTACTGGGTTAAGGATCTGGCAATGCTGCAGCGGTGGCATAGGTCACAGCTGCAGCTCAGATTTGATCCCTGGCCTGGGAACTTCCATATGCCACAGGTACAGACATAAAAAAAAAAGTCCTGGTTAATCGTTACAGCTGAGTTAATGCCTGGTACGGTGTATATAACAAGATTTAAGAAATTCACTGTGTTAGAAACTGACATCTCTATCTTTTGTTTGATTTTATGACTTGAAGTTTAGCTTCTTTGTTTCCTTTTTTTCTTATGTTTTGTGCCTATTCACAGATTTTTCAGGAATAATTTGTAACTTGGACATCAAAGTCTTTAGTAGTGTTGGAGTTCCCTCTGTGGCGTAGTGGGTTAAGGACCTGACTGCAGCAGCTTGGGTCACTGCAGAGGCATGGCTTGAATCCCCAGCCTGGCTCAGTGGGTTAAAGGATCCAGTGTTGCTGCAGCTGTGGTGTAGGTCACAGGTATAGCTCAGATTCAGTCCCTGACCTGGGAACTTCCATATACCATGGGTATGACCATTAAAAAGGTCATTAGTAATATATTTTCTTTTCTTTCTCTCTCTTTTTTTACAGCCTCACCTACAGCATATGGAAGTTCCCATACAGGTTGAATCAGAGCTGCAGCTTTGGCCTACACCACAGCTATGGTAACACCAGAGCTGAGCCACATCTGCAAACTATGCTGGAGCTTGTGGCAACACTGGATCCTTAATCCACTGTGTTAGGCCAGGTATCAAACCCACATTCTCACAGAAACAACTTCAGGTCCTTAACCTGCTGAGTTCCTATTGTGATAGGAACTCCAGTAGTGTTTTTTTCTTGATATTTTCCTAATTGAGAGTCATTCATGTCACAACTAGTCACAGGTTGTTCTGCTCTTGGTAATTACTTTGTTTTCTGAAACAGAACTGGTCTTATAATATAACAGAAGACTTTATTCTTTACTTTTCTCTTGTTTTTTTTCATGTCAGGAAAAAGAAAAAAAGACTATTATGCCCTGTGTTTATTTCATGTATTCAAACCCATTCCCAGGTCATTGACCTACACCATAGCTCACCGCATTGCTGGACCCTTAACCCACTGAGTGAGGCCAGGGATTGAACCTTCCTCCTCATGGATGCTAGTCAGATTCGTTTCTGTTGAGCCACGATGGGAACTCCTATTTTCCTCTTTTTTTTTTTTTTTTTTTTTTGTCTTTTTGCTATTTCTTGGGCCGCTCCCACGGCATATGGAGGCTCCCAGGCTAGGGGTCCAATTGGAGCTGTAGCCACTGGCCTACGCCAGAGCCACAGCAACGCAGGATCCGAGCCGCGTCTGCAACCTACACCACAGCTCACGGCAACGCCGGATCATTAACCCACTGAGCAAGGGCAGGGACCGAACCGCAACCTCACAGTTCCTAGTCGGATTCATTAACCGCTGCACCACGACAGGAACTCCTATTTTCCTCTTTTGAAGCTCCGTGGTTATAGATAAATTTCTTAGCTTGCATTGTTGCAATTACTCTCTTCTCTGCTTGTACTTCTAAATCTCTTTTAAAACTTTTGTCTGTTTGCCTGAAAGCCCATCCTGAACACAGTAGAGCAGGATCTTAAAATTTACATAATTATTTCTTCACAGAAAATTTTAATTATTTCCCATGTCAAGCACCAAAAAGCAAAGGTGCTGAATATTTATTGTGTAAGAACCCACCTTTTGAGGGAGGAGTATTATGGAATTTGACATTACTCATATGTGAAAAAAAAGTATCTTCAGAAAAATTTGTCAGATTTCCCGCTGTGGCCCAGTAGGTTAATGATCCAGCTTGTCTCTCTGTAGGCATTTGTTCTATCCCCGCCCTGTACAGTGGGTTAAGGATTCTGCTGTTGCTGTAGCTGTGGTGTAAGTTGTAGCTCTGGCTCGGATTCGAACCCTGGCCTGAGAACTTCCATATGCTGCAGGAGTGGCCAATAACGAAAATTCATAAAAAGAATTTGGAGTTCCCGTCATGGCGCAGTGGTTAACGAATCCGACTAGGAACCATGAGGTTGCGGGTTTGGTCCCTGCCCTTGCTCAGTGGGTTAACGATCCGGCGTTGCCGTGAGCTGTGGTGTAGGTCACAGACGCGGCTCGGATCCCGCGTTGCTGTGGCTCTGGCGTAGGCCAGTGGCTACAGCTCCGATTAGACCCCTAGCCTGGGAACCTCCATATGCCGCGGGAGCGGCCCAAGAAATAGCAACAACAACAACAACAAAAAAAGACAAAAAAAAAGAAGAATTTGTCACAATTAGGGTTCTATTATTATTATTGTTATTATTATTATTATTAAAGTATAGTTGATTTACAGTATTGTGTCAGTTTCTGCTGTATAGCATAGGGACCCATTTGTACATATATATATATATATATATATATATATATATATACACATTCCTTTTCTTATATTATCTTCCACAATTAGGGTTCTTGAGAGATTTTTTTACTATTCTATCTGAATGTTCTTTTTATATATCTAGGTTAGCTATATGGATTTCTCATATTTATACAAATTACAATATTGAACTGTAGATGATCATCCATCAAAAAATAAAATAGTATTAGGCAGAATAAGTTCTAAATGTGAAAATTTGATAGTTTTTAGTCATTAAGTGGGTTTGATTGTGGCTTCTTTTCCCTTAAAATGTCTTAGACAAATAAATCTAGACTTTGGTACCATTGTATAAATGATTGGCATATAATCAGTATTGCTAGCTGAGGGGAACCAAAAGCCTTCACTTCCCCTAAAAATTGAGGCTGTAATGATTAAATCTTAAACTCATCGTTCTTCCTGTTGGCAGCCACTGTAACTGATGCAGTTATACCTGAGTAAATCAAACATAATCAAAATATATACCAATGAGCCTTTGTGACTTGTACTCATTTCTCAAAGTTAATAAAATGAAATTTACAGAAAGTAAGTGATGTGAACTTTGCATATATATAGTTCAGTTGTTTTAACAATGAAATGTATTTTAAAGATTATTATTCATGAGCAAATTAGCTCATGTACTTATGACAAAATTATGGCTTCTGGAGAAAAAAATAGGAATTGTTTAGTGAAAACTTAAGTCTTTTTCTTAAAATTGAAGTATAGTTGATTTACAGTGTTTCAAGTGTATATAGCAAAGTGATTCATTTATACATATGTATATATTTTTTTCTTTTTTGGTCCTTTTCCATTATAGGCTCTTACAAGATACTGAATATAGTTCTCTGTGCTATACAGTAGGCCCTTGTTAAGTCTTTAATTATTGGGTTTTATTGAAGTCTAAATCTAGTATAGTCCATTCTTCATTAGCCATAGCAATCTATATGTAGATTTATTTTCCTTTAATGATGTTATTGATTTCAAAGGTGTTTTTCCCCACTTAAACTAAATAAATATGAGATGAAGGAATTTAAATTTGTCACAGGTATTCTGCTCTTAATTAATGAAGGTTTTATGTTCTTTCTGAGCACATACTAAATACTCATTGACTAATTCAAATACTCAGTTTATCTTTACCACTGTTCAGTGTCTACTGCTGAAACTCGCCCATTCTTGAATGAGCACCAGCTTTCACTTTATTCTCATTGAGAACAGGATAGAAATTTGTGACGTTTCACAGTATAATTAAGTGTGACCAGTACTGTGGTACTCAAAATTAAATATTCAGTTGTTGTGTTGCGTTCAGTGAAGTATACAAAAAATTCATTTTGTGGTCTTTGTTAAAGAAAATTCTGCCTTAATATTTTAGGCATCATGTAATAAGCAAGAATATATAATTGTCTCAATATTTTCAATTTTTAAACAATTTAAATTTTCTTTTTACAAATCACATGTTTTAGACTTTTTAATTCTTTCATCTAATTCTGTGCAAATACTACACTACACAGTAGTCTTAAGTATGTGCCCAAGAATGTGCTTAAAACATTAAAATACCTTAAATTCACTTGCACTTTTTTGTCTCCTTAATTAAGGACTTTTCATGGCTTATGTTTGGCTTGATTTACAATTTGTAAAACCCTAAGTGTGCAATTGAAGTATATCTTCATATGGTATGGAGATGGTATATATGAAAAGTACTTGCAAGGCAACTAAATAGTTTAGTTAATGAAAACAATGCATTTTAATAACACAGCAGTGTGTGGTAGTTGAGAACAGTCTGGGTTCAAATCCCAGCTCTTTTACATACTATTTTGATTGTCTTTAGACAAGTCACTTAATCTTTCTCTGTGCCTCAGCTCCCTTATCTGTAAAATAGGGATGATGATAACAACCTACTTCAGGGTTGTTATCAGGATCAAACAGTATATGGCACTGATAAGTGTTCAGTAAATAATAGTTTTTACTTAAAAACAAATCACCAATGTTAGAGAGAACTCTAGGAAGCATAGAGGTGTGTTCCAAAACATGGGCGGATACCCTTGGACACAGGCATGTCTTGGTGAGCTGAGGCAGTGATTATCCCGCATTTATTTCAGAAGAATTTCTTGCTGCAAAAGCAAAATTCTGATCTGCATACACAGCAGAAACACCTAGCAAGATGTCTTCTAAGGAAACTGGGAATATCTTATGTTCAAAATTTTTATTTTAGGTGATTCGTTAAATGAGTTTTCATTACAATGGAATTGAGATCAGATAGGAAAAGTTTGAGAGCCAGTGAGAAATATCCAGTAGCCTATAAATACTGATCAATAATACATCATTTATTTATCACCCTCTAGTATACTATAGTCTCCCCAAATACATTCTTTAGAGAGCTGAACCATTATTCTAGGATTGAAATTTTTTAGGATTGAAGTTGTTAAATAATTATCTTACTAGCACATTTCACACATTTCCTTGCCATACTATACTGAATATATGAAATATATTTTAACCTTTTGTGAATATTATTTATTATATTTCATTGTAATCCAGTGATGCCCTTGAGGATGTTGAGGTGTTTAGGTCTATTTGTTCCTATACTAAATGGCCCTACACTGTCATACTTTTATCATTTCTTACATCTCCATTTTATGTCTTCCAAAAACTGTTTTCATGCAGCTGTCAGGATGCACTTTCCACCGACTTCCCTTCCTCCTCATTTGCTACTTGGAATCTGCGGAGGACCAGAAAACAAGATAGCCAAACTTGTTGAAATTGCATGTAATATTAATATAACTAAGTTCTGAGCAAGTGATCATGTAGTCTATGGACATTGTAACATCTACCTTGAGTGGCCTTTCTTTGGATGGGGTCACACTTACTGGTTCTTGTTTGAATATAAAAGATATCTGAATAAATGAGATGTCACTGTATGCAGTAGAAACAGAGGTCAATTTTGGTTAAGTTAGTGTTTGATACATTGATAGCAAATTATTATCTATTTACGTAGGGCTTTTCTAAGCAACCCTAGGTTAGCTTAGTTGTTTTATCTTTTTTAAAGTAGTAATATTACATTTTAAAAAAATCTATAAATCAATTTCAGTTCCTCTCCTTTCAGGTAATTTGATTCAAGTTTTAAGATTGTTAAATATTTGAAATTTATTTATTGTGTTTTCCAAAGGTGAACCAGTTATATTTTTCATACACATAGTTCATCTTTCAGAACATACTTTATATATTTATTTTCTACTCAACTTTTACTATATCCTAAATGAATCTGATATGGGATTTATTTTCTTTTAAAATAATTACACTGTTGGTGGGAATGTGATTTGGTGCTACCACTTTGGAAAACAGTATGGAGATTTCCTCGAACACTAAAAGTAGAATTACCATTTGATCCAGCAATCCCACTCCCGGGCACCTATCCAGAGAAAACCATGACTTGAAAAGATACATGTACTCCAGTGTTCGTTGCAGCACTCTGTACAATGGCCAAGACATGGAAATAACCTAAATGTCCATCGACAGAAGAGTGGATAAAGATGTGGTACATATACACAATGGTATATTACTCAGCCATTAATAGGAAAGAAATAATGGCATTTGCAGCAACATGGATGGACCTAGAAATTATCATACTAAGTGAAGTCGGTCAGGCAGTAAGACACCAGCATCAAATGCTATCACTTACATGTGGAGTCTAAAAAAAGGACACAATGAACTTCTTTGCTGAACAGATACTGACCCATAGACTTTGAAAAACTTAGGTTTTTCAAAGGAGACAGTTTGTGGGGTGAGGGGAATGGGCTGGGGTTTGGGATGGAAATGCTATAAATTCGGGTTGTGATGATTGTTGTACAGCTATAAATGTAATAATTTTATTATTGAGTAATTATTAATAATAATAATTTTAAATGAGAAAAAAATCATCTCTGTAGCCCTTCTATTTGACATTCAGTTCCACACTCTTTATAGCACTTTGTATTCTAAGCAGCTTAAAATCTCTTTTTTATATATAATCCTTCAGTAAGAGCAGTTTTTATTATGGGATTTGATATTAAAAGGTGTTATTTGTGATATGCTTATATATTTATGGATATCTAGTGTGAAAATATATACACCACATACATATATGTATATATATATATATATATACACACACACACGTAAGTACATATATAAATAATCAAGAATTTTATGTTAAGTACTAGTTTATATTATTTTTTCTGCTTTTATAATCCTAGAAAGAAAATGTTATATACCTTTCATAAGAATGAGTTTAAATAATGGTTCGAAACAACCATTCATGCCTTTTTTCTTTTCTCTTTTGTTAGCATTGTCATAAAGCACAGATTTGTTCTTACAAGTAACGTTACTTTTCCTCATGATCTTAAGTTGACATTCAAGGGTTTGTTTTTTCATTAAATTCTATTGAGAAGGTGCAAACTGACTTGGAGTTAGTCTGGAGTTTTTTATGGTTTGATTCAGAAACTAAATTGTATGGTATATGTCAATATGTCATCAATCTCAGTTCCTCACTTGATAACGATAATGTGTTTCTAACATTTTCTGTCTTATTGACACAGTCATATATTCTTATTTGAACTATATTACATAAATGACATTTGGCCTTTATGCCTATAGGAAAGACAAGTTATGAGCTACATCAATCCCTATATGCATAAATTATTTTTTTCTTTTTTTTATCATGGCATATGGAAGTTCCCAGGCTAGGGGTCGAATCAGAGCTGTGGCTGCTGTCCACAGCCACAGGCACATCAACATGGGATCCCAGCCACATCTATAGTTTGTGGCAATGCCAGATCCTTAAGCCACTGAGCAAGGCCAAGTATTGAACCTACATCCTCCTGGATACTAGTTGGGTTCTTAACCCACTGAGCCACAATGGGAACTTCCAGATCCTTTAATCCCCTGCTACACCTCTGCTGCAGTTGGATTCTTAACACACTGTGCCACGGCAGGAACTCCAAATAAATTATTTAGTCCTAGTTAGGCTGCACAACAAAATATGCTTGTTGACTAGCCCATACATAAAGTTTCTTTAAATGCATTTGGAACAGTTTTGCCTGCTTGTGTAGAATGAATGACTGCTATGTGTGTAATCTCAGAAGCCTGAGGAATAGATTTCCTATTTTTTTCAACATGCATTCATTTAGGTTTTACATTCACATTTCTAATGTCTTCAGTTTTTGGTTAAAGTCTGTTGTCATTGAAAGAATCATGGCTGATGAGTACAAAGTTACATTCTTAAAACTTTAGAGCTAAAAGAAGTCTTGTAGATGAGTTGATTCCACCCTTTCCATTTAACATGAGGATGCTGAGGCCAGAGAGAGAAACTGACTTGGCCAAGTAGATACAAAGAGTACAAGTAACACCAGATCTACATAGCCATCCTCTACTGTGTTACCCTACTACTGTACTTTAGACTTGTCACTTTTAAATGTGCACATTGTTATTGTTGTACAGATTTTGAATAGAAATCCCACTTCTCATGTGTTTCAAAACAACTTGTAAGGCAGTAACAATATATGAGAAATGTGTGTTCCAAACCCAGTTTTAGAGAATCAAAAGTGTGTTATTTCTAGTTTTGTATTGAATGATATCAGACGTCTGAGTTTCAGATAACCTTGTTTCGGTGGTGCTGGTTGTGACTGGCATTCCATTCCCCAAAGTTTTTCAATTATTACCCTTATGTTATGATACATAAGTTAAAGCTTATTTTGTAGTTTCCTTTTTTTACTGAAATACAATTGGTTTACAATGTTGTTTTAGTTTCTAGTATCAGAAAGGTGATTCAGTTTTATATATGAATGTGTTTATTTTTCAGATTCTTTTCCATTACAGATTATTATAAGACACTCAATATAGTTCCCTGTGATATACAGTAGGACCTTGTTGTTTATCTATTTTATATATAGAAGTATGTATCTGTTAATCCTAAACTTCTAATTTATCACTCTCACCACCTTTCCCCTTTGGTAGTCTTTAAGTTTGTTTTCTGTATCTGTAAATCTGTTTTGTAAATAAGTTCATTTGTGTCATTTTTTAGATTCCACATGTAAGTGATGTCGTATAGTATTTGTCTTTGGCTTACTTCACTTAATATATCATCTCTGGGTCAATCCATGTTGCTGCCAGTGGCATTATTTTATTCTTTTTCATGATTTAGTAATATTGTGTTTTGTATTTCTACCACATCTTCTTTATCCAGTCCTCTGTTAGTAGACACTTAGGTTGCTTCCATGTCTTGGCTGTTGTAAATAGTACTGCTATGAAGGGAACATGTAGCTTTTCGAATTACAGTATACCCAGGAATGGGATTGCTGGGTCATATGATAGTTATGTTTTTAGTTTTTTGAGGAACCTCTATACCATTCTCCATAATGGCTGTACCAGTTTACATTCCCACCAACAGTTTAGGAATGTTCCCTTTTCTCCACACCCTCTCCAGCATATATTATTTGTAGACTTTTTGATGATGGCCATTCTGACCAATGTGAGGTATTGTAGCATTTTTGATTTGCATTTGTCATAGTAATTAGCAATGTTAAGCATCTTTTCATGTGCCTATTGGCACATGTCATCTGCGTGTCTTCTTTGGAGAAATGTCTATTTAAGTATTCTGCCCAGTTTTTGATTGGGTTGTTTGTTTTTTGATATTGAGTTGTATGAGCTGTTTATATATTTTGGAAATTAATCTTCCGTTGGTCACACCATTTGCAAATATTTTCTCCCACTCTGTGGGTTGTCTTTTTGTTTTGTTTATTATTTCCTTTGCTGTGCAAAAGTTATAAGTTTGATTAGGATATTTTGCAGTTTCTTTAATGCCAATGCCAATCTAAATATATTGCCAGCAGAGGAATTGTGATAGAGAACACATTTTGTAATCTTTGAGCCTATTAAGCTGTTAAGCAGTTGCTAAATGAAGTAAAAGGAGTATAGTTTATAAAAGGTAGAATCAGCCATTTAAAACCATTTTTTGAGTCAGTTATAATCTCACATGATGCCAGTGGGTAACATTTTAAGTTCATTAGGAATAATTTTAGTATAAAGGTTATTATACCTTTTGAAATAATTAGTACCAAATATCCTACAATATCCCCAAACAAATGGGAATCATTATTACATTTATCTAAAAATATTGCTTAAAATAGGGTATTTTACTACGCTGTACAGAAGACAGGAGCTTTTTTTTTTAGAATATCGCTTTCTTTGGTGCACCTGAAAAAGAATACTACAAAATTTGTTTTTAGTTCATAGGGTTTTTTTTGTTTGTTTTTGTTTTTGTTTTTTTTTTTTTGTCTTTTCTACTGCCGCACTCGCGGCATATGGAGGTTCCCGGGCTAGGGGTTGAATTGGAGCTGTAGCCACCAGCCTATACCACAGCCACAGCAATGCAGGGTCTGAGCCGCGTCTGTGACCTACACCACAGTTCACAGCAACACTGGATCCTTAACCCACTGAGCAAGGCCAGGGATCGAACCCACAACCTCATGGTTCCTAGTCAGATTCATTAACCACTGGGTCATGACAGGAACTCCTCACATGGTTATTAAGAGTCCCTCTACGGAAGTTCTTATTGTGGTGTTGTGGGATCAGTGCCATCTGCAGCACTAGGACGCGGGTTCAATCCTTGGCCCAGCACAGTGGTTTAAAGGGCCTAGTGTTGCCACACCTGTGGCATAGGTTACAACTGTGGCTCAGATCTGATCCCTAGCCTAGGAACAACATATGAGGTGGGTGGTCAAAAAAGAAAAGAAAAAAAAGAAAAGTCATTTTTTTAGAGTAGTTGAATGTGGAATGAATTTTAATAAAGGGAATCCTATTCTCATGTTGTGCTTCCATGATAAACTTTGAAGGATCTTCCTGGAGTTTTAAACAAGTTTAATAGCCTGAAATAAACTTATAGAAAAGAGGTGTGTGTACTTCTCTGCTGGTGTTTTAGAAGGAATGTCTCAGTTCTTATACTGTTCTCTAATATGTCTTCTTTCTGTCATTATTCTGTCCTAAAGCCTTTTCCAGAACCATAAGAATTTCTCCCATTTAGGGATCCCCTTAGTCCTTTCTTTCATCCTTCCTTTACCTTTCTCTTAGACTATAGTATCTCACTTCTGTGAAGGGCCTCTTTTGTGCATGATCTTCTTGAACTCATTCTTTGAGGTCCAAGCCCCATGAATCTGTATATGCCAAGGGAAGTGATTTGGAAATCCTGAAAATATTATAGACTGTTTTGACTTGTGGCAATTTATGGACTTTCAGGTATTATGTGTAGTTCAAACTAAGCCAACAGTGTTCCCCCAAAAGTTTTCTTAGAGAACCTATAATGAGTAAATGATTTGTTGTTCAACCTATTAGTAAAGTTTGTGTAGATGGGGTTTTTTGTCTGAAGAACATGAAGTATGTTCTCTAGGTAAATAAATATCCCACTTTCAGTCTTTTTATATAGTATTTTGCTTACCAATCCTTTATCCATCCTCTTTGGAAATGTTATAAGGATAACTTAAGCTCTTTCTATAAATAAGTGGTTTTGTAAGCTGGTTTTCAAAATGAACCATCAACTGGTACTTCTTGAGTCTTAGTGTGTTCCCTCTTAGTTATTAGTTAACATGTATTTTTGCTATTTTGTTAACACATATAGCATATTGTTATGGTTTTTACATGTCCCCTATCACTAGATTATAAACTTCTTGAAGGTGGGAACCACAACTTGCTCAGCTCTATTATCCATGACACCAGCTTGGTGCCTTGAAAATGACCACACAGTGAAATTTGTGATAAGTGGGAACTCAAAATATTATTTTTTTAAACAGATTTGGTTCATTTGACTTGTACATCTTCTAAAACAGCAAGAGAAGATTTAGAACCAGTTGTGCAGAAATTGTTTACTCCATATACCGAAACGGAGATAGGTAAGAACAATAATCAGTGATTCATGATGGAAAGGTAACGTGACCACTTTATTCCTCTTAGATATCTCATAAAGGTTTCTGCAACCTGAACTGAAATGTCATGTATTCAGTACCAATCATACATATTTTACTAGAATGATTGAGCATATTCTCTTTCTAAAAATGGGGAAATATTTACCCTATAATGATAAAGGAAAAATATACATCTCATACAGAATGTATATAATTAAGTGCAAAAATATATTTGTATTTGTACCTACTCACATGCATAGAAAAAAAGACTACCAGGAAATCTCTCGATTTTGGTGGGATTATAAGCAATGTTTTATTTTTTTTCCTTTTTCTTTATTTTACAGGTGTTGTACAAAAGGCATATATTCCTTTATCAGAAAAAGTTATTTCTGGAAAAAAAGTCAGTTCAACTGAGAGAAGCTGAAATTTTAATTGAAAAATATCAGACTCCTTCCTAACCAATATTTGTATTTAAATGCATAGCATGCTAATAATTGATAAATACTTAGCTTTCAAAATATATATGCCATTTTGCTACTTACATGGTGGAAAAATGCTTTTCAAACACGAATTTTTTTAATTCTACTCCTTACATCCTAGCTGGGAATGGAGCAAATTGTAATATATTCTGTGTGCAAGTGATCAAAAAATAGACTAATGAATCCTATTCATTTATATGGAGTGATGGCAATTTTTATTATAAGAATTGCATGTCCACTTGAATCCTAGTCCGTTTTCCCATTTATTCATATAGCTTCATTTTCTATGGATGTAATGTTTGTTAAGGCAACGATTTATTTACTCCTATCTATTATGTTTCCTTTTAGTTCATCTCCTATGTGTCTTGTTTTCTTTGCAGAGATAGTACATAAAGGGGCATTTACTTTTACACAGGTAAAGAAACTGCTCCATTCTCAGGAGAGAATATCAAATAATTCATTTCTTTTTGAGTTGCCTGAATAAAATCCTGAAAAATCTGAAAATTTACTTCACTTTAGTTTGGAATTTAATTTTTTCATATTTACATTTTTTTCATTGGAAAGTCTCATATAAGTGTTTTGATTACTGGTAAAAATTTGTTTCCAGAGTTATGGTACATGATGATATTCCTAAATGTAATATGGAATAATAAGTTTTATCTTTGGCATTAATTACCTTAATTATAAAAACTCTATGAGTTCCTTCTTTATATCTGGAGTTTTTTTCATAATTTTTGTTATAATTTCATTGTGTAGTGGTCCCATATAATATACTAGACTTGAATCTTGTATCAATGCTCTTCACTTATAAAATGCATTTGATTTTCTTTTTTAAAAATCAAGATGGGAAAATTACATGTTCACTACTTAGCATCCTCTAGCCATTTTAGATTTTTAAACATTAATCTTAATGGTTAATGTGATCCCATTTTGAAATGATGTATTGTTGAGAGCCTGAGTGAAATTCTTTAGTAAGAACTATGTGCTCAGAGGGGTCCTCAGGTGCACTGAGGCACTGAAAAGCTAGTTTTCACTGACACATAGGCCTTTTTATCATCAGGATAAGGTAGTGGTCATATTTTAATTAAAATGTCAGAACAAATACTGTTGGAGTTATTGAAAATGAATCACCAGATAAAGTGAGCACTGGGCCATGGCAGGTCAAAGAGGCAAAGTCACCTGGAGAAAAGAACTCAATTCATTTTCCTGCCTAAATGAGGAAGAAGGAACTTTATGAGCAATGTGAACTTTCAATACATTAAAGCACATTCTTCCCTGTAGCAAAAGCCCCTATTTTCACAGACTGATGGCTTTTAGTATTATGTTTTAGTTATTTGACAATGATATGAAACCTTATGCCTTAGAACATTATAAATATTTTGTTTTAAAAGGCATGCCAAAAGAATAACATCATTTAAGCTTATTTTCTTTTTATTTGAGTTCTGTGTTCTGTGTAGTGCTATGCTTCATAAGCTTGTGTGAAAGTCAGCCTAGTCACTTTGCAAGGAAGTTTGTTTAAGATAATGTTCTCTTCTCAAACACAGTACTTCTTTGCCATTGTATCTGAGAAATTTCAGTAGCCTTATGTTTAAGGTATCAGCTGGAGCTCTTGACATATGCTCTGTCTTAAGAAAAAATTGTACTAACTTCCAGGAGTCCTACTTCCCAGGCTCTTTTAAGAACATCAAAGATCTCGAAACTCTTACCTACTTCACAGTCCAAGGACATTTCAGATATTTTATACTTAATAAATCTGATTCTGCAGGTGAGAAAATGAGATTATTGCCCACCATTCATATGTGCATTAATTCTTCCAGATTCTATAATATCCTTCAAAACACTGGTAGAATTTTCCTAAGTGGTTGCTTTTTTTTAACTCAGGAAATGGAGATTTTTCCATACAAATTGAAGCAAGAATTTCATTAGTACTATATCTTCAAGTGTCTGCAATATACTATCATCACCGCACCATCTTCTTTCTTTTTTTCTTCACTGGGCACAGCATGTGGATTTACCTCATTCCATCCCATTCAGTTCCTATTTCAAAAAAGCAGCACTGCCTAAAAACAGGAATTCCCCTTAGAGGTGTCATTTTAAAATAGGTGACTGGTGAGGATGTCAAGTAATTGTTGGGCTGAGAAGTCAAATGCCTTCTCTTAATTCCTTTTGTATTTGTTTTGTTCAGATTAGGTCACAGCTGTGATAGTCTCCTGTTTTCTTGGTCTCATGCTACTCTATCGTGTTACTAAAATAGCTCACTCTCTCCCTAAGCATGGCATGCAACTATAGACCATTTGTTGCTTTTATTTAGTGAGCCATTGTTGATTTTCTTTGGCCTACTTTATTCTGTACTTGCCCAGTTTAATTTGCCCAAGATATTTATTCTAAATTACCTATTACTTGTTTAGTCCTTCACATGATCTAATTGAGTGAAATGAGCTATTACAGAAAACCAATTCTATATCTGACCATGTGATGTATTCCTAGCCAAACCTTGACAACTTTAATAGTTTTTTTGACAATTGTGCACTTGACAATCACATGTTATTTTTTGAGCTCTCTCTCTGCCTATCCAACCTGGCCTCAAAGAAAGATGAAGCAATTATATGTTTCTTTGAGGGTTTTAAGGTCATAGCCTGATAACTCCGTTGTATCTAGAGCATTTATCTTCAGTCTGTGTCAACTTTCATCTTCCTATTGGTTTCTTTTCAAAGCTTCAACCTCTGTGAAATTTCTTTCCTGTAATCAATTGGATTATTCATTTTCCCCAGCTTTTATTGTGATGGCCCTCTGAGCTGGAACTTTCATAAAATACAAGATAATCTCTCTTAGCATATGCTTAGAAATGGACTGAGCAATATTAAAGGACTTACAGACTTTAGCCCACTTTCCTGCAAAGCTCCCAGAGTCTCATTTCACAACTCATAGGCAGTATGTTTAATTATCTTCCTGTAAGGTTTGTGAAACTCACCAGTAAACCAACTAAAAGCCGTATGGTTTTAGCTCTGAAATATGAGTTTATGTTTCTTTATTTTATCAGTAAATAGGTTTTGCCACCTAGGTGTGCATACATGAAGTTAGTGATACCTTAGACTCAGATCTTAACATTAGAAGGGGAAATCTTAAAGGATCACTTCTTCCATCCAGAGTTTCTTCATTCTATCATAGTAATAATTATGGATTGTTCAGGATGAACTCGAAAAAGGAAGTATTTGGCATTCTTGTAGTGGAGATATTTTAAATTAAGTATAATAAAAATATATTTGTCCTGAATTGGGAAATGGGACATTTTTTGTAACTGAATATTATAATTAGCTAACTTTTCTACATTGATTATAAATTTAGCAATAAGATTTAATTAACTAGATAATTATACTTTTAGCATTTTCTTTATGATTCACAAGGTACCTCATGGTCTTAGGTAATCCTTATGCACATCTATTACTATCATTGTACAGAATTTGAATATTTCTTCAGATTCGTGCTAAGAAAACACTGTAGTCTATATATATATATATATGCGTGCATGTGTGTGTGTATATATATACATATTTTTTTTTTTTTAGGGCCACATGTGCGGCATATGGAAATTCCCAGGCTACAGATCAAATCAGAGCTGCAGCTACCAGCCTACACCGCAGCCATAGCAATACCAGATCCGAACTGCATCTACAACCTACACCATAGCTCACGGCAGTGCCAGATCCTTAACCCACTGAGTGAGGCCAGGGATGGAACCCACATCCTCATGGATACTAATCGGGTTATAATCTGCTGAGCCACAATGGGAACTCCTAGTCAATAAATATATTGAGTAATATTTTCTGTTTTCATCCAAAGAAAATTTAATTGTAACATTTTTAAGGAAGAGAGGCATAGAAATAATGATTAAGATGGAAGTAATAATAGGCTTTAGTTATTGAGGTTGACAAGGTTGGATCTTTTAATAAACACATCAAAATTTGGTTATATCTGAAAACAGTATTAAAATCAGTTCAGAAGTTATTCATTGAGCATCTGTTGTATGCTAGGCCCTATATTATGGAACATAAAAAAACCAAGCGAATATGGACTAAGTCTGCTTCATCTGTGTATCCCCAACTCCCAGCTGGATGCCTAACACATATAATAGATACTTGCTGTTAAATGAGAGAATATGTACTAAAAACAACTTACAGTCTCACAGTCTTACTTATATTTGTTCCTTGGTTGACATTACTTTTGTAATCTAGTAGGACAAAGTGTTAGTGAGTTAGGATATCCAAGTTTTAATCCTGCAAATACTATTTTTTAATAACAGCTTTATTGGAGTTCCCTGGTAGCTCAGTGGGTTAAGGATCAAGCATTGTCACTGCTGTGGGCTCAAGGTCATTTGCTGGCCCTGGGACTTTCACATTCCCTGGGTGTAGCCAAAACTTTATTTTGTTAATTAAAAAAATTACAGCTTTATTGTGATTCATATACCATACAGCTCACCAATTTCAAGTGTAAAATTCAATGTTTTTTTCATTTTTTAAAGTTTAATTGAAGCATAATCAATTTACAATGTTGTGATAATTTCTGCTGTACAACAGAGTGATTCAGTTGCACATATGCATACATTTATTCTTTTTCAGATTCTTTTCCCTTATAGATTGTCACAGAATATTAGGTAAAATTCCCTGTGCTATACAGCAGGTCCCAGTTGGCAAGTCATTCCATATACCACAGTGTACACATGCCAATCACAAACCCCCAGTCTACCCCTCCCCCCAACCTGTCGTATTGTCCAAACATCACCACAGTCAATTTTAGAGTATGTCTATCACCCCAGAAAGAAACCCCATACCCATTAGCAGTTATTACATACTTAGCCTCAATTTGCTCCCATCCCTAGGTAACCCTAATTACTTCCTGTCTTTATAGAATTTCTCTCTTCTGGATATCTCATAATCATATATATAGTATTGACTTACTATATAATTTTTAAGTTGGTTTATCCATGTGAAACATAAGAAAATCAATTTATGTTAACTTCTCACTTCATAGGAATAATTTAAGGGTGAATGTGATCATAAGCACCTTGATACTGGTGATATGAAATAATAGAAATCCAAGGGAACATGATTGGGGTTAAATCTAAGTAACTTTCTAATAATCAAAATAATTTTTAAAATCTAATTTGTTTAGGTTGAAAAGCCATCATTACTTGAAATATCATATACATGTATTAGAGTATATGACATAGATTTACTATTATTTACATACAAAGCTCTGATTTACTATAGTACATAATAACGGCTTTGTTACTAATTGGCTACATATTGTTATAAAGAACAGGCATATTGGGCTTTAGATGTAAGTAAAATTTATGTCTACATTTAGAAAATGAAGAAGTTGAAAAGCCAAGACTTCTGTGGGCTCTTTACTTCAATATGAGAGATTCTTCGGACATCAGCAGGAACTCTTATAATGATTTACCATCCAACGTTTATGTCTGCTCTGGCCCAGACTGTGGTTTAGGAAATGATAATGCAGTCAAACAGGTAAGGCTGTTGGTGTTTCTTGGTTTTGCGTTAAGTCGTTGGTGTGGTAGAGAAAGTGAACTGTTTTTCCCTCTAGAAGGTGGGAAAAGAGACAAAAAAGTATCGCTCTCATTTAATGCCAGCTCTGCAATTTGCCCTAAAGCTACTTTAAATATACTTTAAATGTAGTATGAAATATTTTCACATTATTAAACATAACGATGAGCTACAAGAGACTGTTTATGAGTTTCATTGTGGGAATAAGGGTAGAAGATGTTAGACATGCATATTCAGAAAAATAAAATTCTAATGCCAGTATTTTATTTATTTTTTTTAATAATTTTTTTATTTTCCCACTGTACAGCAAGGGGGTCAGGTTATCCTTACATGTATACATTACAATTATATTTTTTCCCCCACCCTTTCTTCTGTTGCAACATGAGTATCTAGACAAAGTTCTCAATGCTATTCAGCAGGATCTCCTTGTAAATCTGTTCTAAGTTGTGTCTGATAAGCCCAAGCTCCCGATCCCTCCCCCTCCCATCAGGCAGCCACAAGTCTCTTCTCCAAGTCCATGATTTACTTTTCCAAGGAGATGTTCATTTGTGCTGGATATTAGATTCCAGTTATAAGTGATATCATATGGTATTTGTCTTTGTCTTTCTGGCTCATTTCACTCAGTATGAGATTCTCTAGCTCCATCCATGTTGCTGCAAATGGCATTATGTCATTCTTTTTGATGGCTGAGTATTATTCCATTGTGTCTATATACCACTTCTTCTGAATCCAATCATCTGTCGATGGACATTTGGGTTGTTTCCATGTCCTGGCTATTGTGAATAGGGCGGCAATGAACATGCGGGTGCACGTGTCTCTTTTAAGTCGAGTTTTGTCCGGATAGATGCCCAAGAGTGGGATTGTGGTATCATATGGAAGTTCTATGGATAGATTTCTAAGGTATCTCCAAACTGTTCTCCATAGTGGCTGTACCAGTTGACATTCCCACCAACAGTGTAGGAGGGTTCCCTTTTCTCCACACCCCCTCTAGCACTTGTTATTTGTGGACTTATTAATGATGGCCATTCTGACTGGTGTGAGGTGATATCTCATGGGAGTTTTGATTTGCATTTCTCTTATAATCAGCGATGTTGAGCATTTTCTCATGTGTTTGCTGGCCATCTGTATATCTTCTTTGGAGAAATGTCTATTCAGGTCTTTTGCCCATTTTTCCATTGGGTGGTTGGCTTTTTTGCTGTTGGGTTGTATAAGTTGTTTATATATTCTAGAGATTAAGCCCTTGTCGGTTGCATCATTTGAAACTGTTTTCTCCCATTCTGAAAGTTGTCTTTTTGTTTTCTTTTGGGTTTCCTTTGCTGTGCAAAAGCTTTTCAGTTTGATGAGGTCCCATGGGTTTATTTTTGCTCTGATTTCTATTGCTTTGGGAGACTGACCTGACAAAATATTCATGATGTTGATGTCAGAGAGTGTTTTGCCTATGTTTTCTTCTAGGCGTTTGATGGTGTCCTGTCTTCTATTTAAGTCTTTCAGCCATTTTGAGTTTCTTTTGGGGCATGGTGTGAGGGTGTGTTCTAGTTTCATTGCTTTGCATGCAGCTGTCCAGGTTTCCCAGCAATGCTTGCTGAATAGACTTTCTTTTTCCCATTTGATGTTCTTGCCTCCCTTGTCAAAGATTAATGGACCCTAGGTGTCAGGGTTTATTTCCGGGTTCTCTATTCTGTTCCACTGGTCTGTCTGTCTGTTTTGATACCAGTACCACACTGTTTTGATGACTGTGGCTTTGTAGTATTTCTTGAAGTCTGGGAGAGTTATGCCTCCTGCTTGCTTTTTGTTTCTCAGGATTGCTTTGGCGATTCTGGGTCTTTTGTGGTTCCATATAAATTTTTGGATTGTTTGTTCTAGTTCTGTGAAAAATGTCCAGGGTAATTTGCTAGGGATTGCATTGAATCTGTAGATTGCTTTGGGTAGGATGGCCATTTTTCCAATATTGATTTTCCCAATCCAGGAACATGGAATATCTTTCCATTTTGTTACATCTTCTTTGATTTCTTTGATCAAAGTTTTATAGTTCTCGGCATATAGGTCCTTTACCTCCTTGGTCAGGTGTATTCCGAGGTATTTGATTTTGTGAGGTGCAATTTTAAAAGGTATCGTATTTTTGTATTCCTTTTCTAATAGTTCATTGCTGGTATACAGAAATGCAACTGACTTCTGAATGTTAATCTTATATCCTGCTACTTTGCTGAATTGATGAATCAGTTCAAGTAGTTTTGGGGTTGAGTCCTTAGGGTTTTCTATGTATAGGATCATGTCATCTGCATACAGTGCCAGTTTGATCTCTTCTCTTCCTATATGGATGCCTTTTATTTCTTTTGTTTGTCTAATTGCTGTGGCTAGGACTTCCAAAACTATGTTGAAGAGCAGTGGTGAGCGTGGGCATCCCTGTCTTGTTCCAGATTTGAGTGAGAAGGCTTTCAGTTTTTTCCCCATTGAGGATTATATTTGCTGTGGGTTTATCATAAATGGCTTTGATTATATTCAGGAATGTTCCCTCTATACCCACTTTGGCGAGGGTCTTGATCATGAATGGATGTTGGACCTTGTCAAATGCTTTTTCTGTGTCTATTGAGATGATGATATGATTTTTGACTTTTCTTTTGTTAATGTGCTGTATGGTGCTGATTGATTTGCGTATGTTGAACCATCCTTGTGAACCTGGGATGAACCCAACCTGGTCATGGTGTATAATTTTTTTGATATGTTGTTGGATTCGGTTGGCTAAGATTTTGTTGAGAATTCTTGCATCTATATTCATCAATGATATTGGGTGATAGTTTTCTTTTTTCGGTGGTATCTTTGTCTGGTTTTGGAATGAGGGTGATGTTGGCATCATAGAATGTCTTTGGGAGTATTCCTTCTTCTTCAACCTTTTGAAAGAGTTTCAGGAGGATGGGCACCAATTCCTCTTTATATGTTTGATAAAATTCACCTGTGAAGCCATCTGGTCCTGGACTTTTATTTGTAGGGAGTGATTTTATGACCTCTTCAATTTCATTTCTAGTGATCGGTCTGTTCAGTTGGTCTGTTTCTACTTGATTCAGTTTTGGCAGGCTGTAAGATTCTATAAAATTGTCCATTTCTTCCAGATTGTCAAACTTGTTGCAGCTTTTCTGGGCTGCAGGGGGTCCTGCCTGGAGCTGGCAGTCCTATTAATGCCAGTATTTTAAAGAAACACTGCTTCTAATTTAAATGGTGGCCTATCAGTGTATTTTGAAATACACAAACTTCTATCCTCTTTAAACCGGAGTCATTTCAGAAGGGATGGAACTAGTAAGGCATACAAAATGTATTTTTAAAATGACACATTTTTAAGGCACATTCTTATCTTAGAAAAGAACATGTGACTTACAGGTTTTCACACGTAACATGACTCCTGTAATGTTTTGACACAAGCCAGTGTCCCCAAAATAATAGCTGCAAAAGAGTATGTTAAATCATGGTGGAGTTTTGTGACAGCACTCCTGGGCAAGAGGCTATGAAGAAGTGTCAGGGGAGGTGACACAAGATGCCAAAAGTGAACTATGATTCCACTAAGCTGAAAATTCATATGCATGTCCAATGCACTTTTCTGCACTTGACAGGAAGAGACAAGATGAAATTACCATTTTTTTGAGGCATAAGTCTAAACTTTTCACTGGTATAGTTGGCACATCTGTCTATTGAATCAATAAATGGATAATTTAACATTGTTCTAAGACCACAGATGGGAATTTTGTTCCCACTAGTGCCAAGCAATGTTATAGGAACAAAAGGCCTCGCTGAGCTTTTAATCTAATTTTAGTCATAGCAGCAAGGCCATGACCCATGCATTTCCAGTTTGTTTTGTTTTGTTTGCCAGATTCTTTGATTCTCATCTTTGAAGTCTAATGGTGATCCAGGATAATTATTTAGCCACTGATAACACACAAGAACAGAAAAGTCATATCTCTCATTCATTACATTAGTTTAATAGGAACCCAGGATTGTTCAAGTTCTCCATTTATGGCTTAAAATGGCCAAGTCATTTTTGCTTTGATGTTCTACTTTTTCCTAAGCAGAAATTACCAAGTTATCAGCCAGGTAACTTAGGTCGTCTTTATTCCTATGTGAACATTAATTTATTTTAACCAAAATGTAAGGCCTTTTAAATAAGGCTTATTGTACAAGTACTAATGTGATCTAAACTGCAAGCTAGAAGATTATAATTAAAGGATAATTATATCATGAGATAATTTGTTTCCCAAGATTCCTCAAGAAGACTTGAGGAATATAGTGTTATCACAGTAGAAAAGAGTAATAGGAGTTCCCGTCATGGCGCAGTGGTTAACGAATCCGACTAGGAACCATGAGGTTGCAGGTTCGATCCCTGGCCTTGGTCAGTGGGTTGGGGATCTGGCATTGCCGTGAGCTGTGGCAAAATAGCATATGTAACAAATAGCATATAATAATTAGCATCCAAACTAGCATTATTACTCCTTCCCTCCTTCCTTCCTTCCTTCCTTCCTTTCTTTCTTTCGTCTTTTTGCCTTTTCTAAGGCCACTCCCGTGGCATATGGAGGTTCCCAGGCTAGGGGTCCAATCGGAGCTGTAGCCACCAGCCTATACCACAGCCACAGCAACGCGGGATCCGAGCCGCATCTGCAACGTACAAGTAGTTTTATATTTGCTATATAGCTTCTAGCTTCACATCCGTTTGGGGAGAAATACTATAATGCGTAATTTAAAGGGCATCAATAATAATACTTACAAATAGCCTGTTCCTTCAGATAAACTGTATTCTAATTGTAATCTATATATCATGCTGTGTTTATCTCAAACACTAATTGATGACTTCTCTTTTCCAAATTGTCTACAAAAGCCCTTAGAACACCACCTAAGCTTTGCCTATGTAGAAAACATAAGCACCGGCATGTTTTTTTGTTTTTTTGGCTTTTTGGTTTTTTGTTTTGCTTTTTAAGGCTGCATCTGAGGCACATGGAAATTCCCAGGCTAGGGGATGAATCATAGCTACAGCTGCCAGCTTACGCCACAGCCACAGCGATGCGGGATCCAAGCTGTGTCTGTGACCTACACTACAGGTCATGGCAACACCAGATCCTTAACCCACTAAGCAAGGCTAGGAATGGAACCCTCATCCTCATGGATACTAGTCAGGTTTGTTAACGGCTGAGCCACAAAGGGAACTTTTTTTTCTTTTTTTTAACAAATAAAATGCTTCATTTAACTAGGTAGCAAGTTTACATTTGCTTGTCTTATTTGTAAATGTATAGGCATTGAATAATATAGACTAGTCTCCCTGTGTTTATGTGGAACTATTTATGATTTGAAGACATACTAAAAATATTAAGTTATCAGTGTTTAATACTCGTAAGTTAAAGTTGTATGCAGGAAAAAACCAAGACATTCCCTATTAATCATGTGATTCTTGCTGTGACTTACTAGATTTTGTAGTTTATGTAATTACAGGTTTTTTTCCTTTTTTTCTTTTTGTTTTTCATTTTGCTTTTTAGGCCCGCACCCAAGGCATATGGAGGTTCCCAGCCTAGGGGTGCAATCGGAGCTACAGCTGCTGGCCTACGTCACGTACACAGCAACACCAGATCTGAGCCATGTCTTCAACCTACACCACAGTTCACAACAATGCCGGACCCATAGCCCAGTGAGCGAGGCCAGGGATCGAACCTACAACCTCATGGTTCCTAGTCGGAATCTTTTCCACTGGGCCAGGTCTGGGAACACCTTATTTTTCTTTTTTCCTTTGGCTGCACTCGCAGCATGCAGAAGATCCTCGGCCAAGTGCCACAGAAGTGACAACACCAAATCCTTAACCTACTGAGCCACCAGGGAACTCCACTTCACTTTTTTTCTGAACCTGATATATGATATTTGTTCAAAAACGAGAGTGTTTCATTTACCCACATATACTTATGAACAGACTGGTCTGTAGTCCCCTATTCCCAAGACAGTGATAGCTCACCCTTCCTTTAGGAACCCCCATTGCCTAGGAGTTGCCATTACTACTGTGGGAACAAGAATTGTTAAATAGTACTGTACTCTGTATTATACTTCAGATAGAAAATGGATTAAATTGGCTGATGTAGGCTGGGCTGGCAATCTAACCACCATTTAGAACATTGTTTGTATGGATAGATCAGCAGTTTGCTTAATGACTTTTAGTACATAATGTATAAGTTGAAGACTAGCGAATATCAGCTTGCTTGTATTGTGCAGTAGCGTTTGCTTTCTCAAGCCATTGAAGGAGAAGGCAATTTTAGGTGTCATATTTTCTGAAGCTTTCATTCATTGAGCATTTTCTATGTGCCAGACACTATTCTAAATATCTCATATATATAATCTTGTTTGCTTCTCACAACAACCCTATGAGGTAAGTATCTGTGATGTCCCCATTTTATAGATGAGGAAATTAAGGCCCAAAGGGGCTAAATAACCTGTCCAAAGGTCACATAGCTGGTAAATTTTGACCCAAGATTTAAACTCAAAAGTCTATTGAACCCCAGTGCTTGTATGCTTGTACATTCATCTAATATACTGTGCTACTACTTTCATCTCATTTATGTAGATATATCCTAAATACATTAAACTGCTAGATTGACAAAATATTTGTTTTATGTACTTATGTGTTAAATAAACATAGAAACATCTAAACAACTCAGCATTTCCTCTCTGTACTTCCTGGTATAAGGAAACTGAGTCACAATATAATTAGCTCTTTTTAATTATTTTAACCACATGAAAGTCTTTACCATTTAGGCTAATTTCTAGCTTAAAAAGGATGAGGAAGATTAAAAGTTGACAAGTAAGTACTCTGAACTAAGCTCTTTACAACAACTCTCCAAACTGGGGCTTAGTTGGCAAATGAAATGAAGCTTACCAGGAGGCATTAGACATAGACCTTCCAGAAAGTGGCAGTTGACCCTAAAAGGTTCCAGCAGTTGGAGAGTGGAGAGACTTGGGAAAGGCTGGAGTCTGGCTGTAGGAAATTGGCATCAGTAAGGACCAGTGGCAGATGGGCTGAAGATGGGATTTCCACAAGCAGGTAGAACACAAATAAGGGCAGGGTGGCAGCCTGCAACTAGTTTGCAGTCTTAGAACACACATCATGACAGGGATATATGTAAACAGATTGTGTGGGATCCAGCCACAGGGACCAGGGTTCAGGGGAAAAATCTATCCTTGGCAAAAAGGGAGACAAGGTGTGAGACATAAAGGAATTAGAGTATAAGTAAAAGGAACAGTAATAATAATTGTTATAATATTTACATTCAACATTTGTATAATATACAGTTTCTGTAGTTCTTTCACTTATTTTATTGAGAGAGAGTGATTGATTGATTCTACTCCATGCCTGGCACTCCAGATTCAGAGTTGACTAAAACCCAGTTGTTGTCATTCATGGGTGAATCACTGTTTGGTAAAAGAGAAAAATATGTTAAAAAAAATGACATTAAAGTGCAGTATAAGCAATAAGAGAATGATATTGAAAGTACAAAAGTATTATAGGGAGCCATGAGTTCTATCTAGGAGTCAGAGAACTTTATAGAGAAGAATATAAAAAAATGAGAAACATTCCAGTTGTTATAACAGTTGCACCAGCCTAGGATATAAACATCATGGTATGTTTAAGAAGGTACAAATAAACAGGTATTAGTGTGGCAAAGGCTGACAGGCAGAGATGGAATGAAATAAATGATGATGAGACCAGAGAAGGTAGGCCTGAAGTATCTTGTTAGAAATGGGGAGCCATTGAAGAGTTTTAAGCCAGAAAGTGGCAGAAACAGAGTTTTATTTTCCATTGACCCCCTCTGAGGGCAGCGTAGAGGTGAATTACATGGGAGAACCCTAGAGACAAAGTGACAGGTCCACTTCTGAGATATTGCAGTTGTCCCCAGGGAAAAAAGAGATGGAATCAAGAACTAGGAGATAAAATTGATAGGATTTGGTGATTGCATGCAATGAGTGAAGAGGAAGGAGAGCTTCTATAGACAGACAAAGTAGAGATAAAAGACCGAATTGACCATTAGAGGAACTGAAGGGTGGGTAAAGGCTCTGTCTGACCTCAGTCTTCCTGCTTCTAGGGACTAAATGTCTCCAACAAAGATGTTTGGTGAATCCCCAGGGTGAAGAGCAAAGCAGGCATCTCAAATATTTAATTTCAAAATATCCATAATAAAAAGGCATGTCCAAAAATATACCCTTGAGATGTACTTAAGAGGGGAAGAAGCTGTTTTTCTCTCCCTGTCCCTTCTTTCAGCTCCACATCAAAGCTCAAAAGTTTCTGTTTACTACCTCTTCACCCAGTCCCAAAGAATATCAGTTTTATTCACCTGATGTAGGAGTCTACCAACTATAGATGGCTAGATGGTAAATAGTTTCGATTTTGCAGCCCCTGTAATATATATTGTAACTACTCAACTTTGCCATTGCAATGCAAAAGCAGCCATAGACAATAGATAATGAGAGCGTCTCTGTTCCAATAGGATAAAGTGTAAGCTCCTTAAAGTAGGGGAGTTCCCATCGTGGCGCAGGGAAAACGAATCCAACTAGGAACCGTGAGTTTGCAGGTTCAATCCCTGGCCTCGCTCAGTGGGTTAAGGATCTGGCATTGCCGTGAGCTATGGTGTAGGTCATAGACGTGGCTTGAATCCCACATTGCTGTGGCTGTGGCGTAGGCCAGCAGCTGTAGCTCTGATTTGACCCCTAGCCTGGGAACCTCCATATGCCGCGGGTGCAGCCCTAAAAAGCAAACATAATTAATTAATTAAAGTAGGAATATGTTTAGAATAGAAGAACAATGTTGCTTGCCACGTTTACTTTCTTATTCTGTGTGTGTGTTTTGTTGTTGCTAATTTAGATCACGTTACTTCCTTATTCTCTTACCCTGCCAGACCAAGCTCAGCTTAAACCTCAACATTTAATGTATTATTAATAACAATGATAACAGTTACCATATAGAGAGCCTTACACTCTGTCATAGCCAAGGAGAGCAAGATTCAGAAGCTGAGTAAGACTTCTCCAAATCACATCGCTGCCAAGTGGCACAGCCAGGATTTGCACATGTCCGTCTACTCAGAGCCATGGTCTTGGACACATGGTCTTTCCTCCCCTTAAGGTACAGGGGAGGAAAATTAGAAAAGCAAATAGTTGAGCAAACAGTGAAGAATTTTCTTGATGTGAACAATAACATGTTCAAATTAGTATATGCTCAATTAGACTGTGCAAATATCACAAATAGGGTCTATTAGGAAATTATATATATAAAGACTATTAAGGGAAATTGTATTTCTGTTGACGTGTAGAATGAATGTCCTTAAATCGAAATTATCGGAGCACTTGAAAAAAAATCTTATCAAGTACTCATATACTTGAAGGGGGTGAACCTGAATGCATGTATAGAATTAGAGAAAAGTCATGGAATTCTGAAGGCATATTTTTAGAAGGTCATGTATGCTGGGTCAAGTTCTATAATTAAAGAAAATTTCATTTTTTTATATTTAAAATAATTCCAAAAAGGCACACACATTTTACACTAATGTTCAAAAACTGTTGTGCCCTTTCTTCCCTGGCCAGGCGGAAGCACTTTTCCAACAAATCTGCCCCAAGGAAGATTTCTGTCCACCGCCACCAAATCCTGAAGACATTATCCTTGAAGGAGACAGTTTACAACCAGAGGCTTTGGAATCCAGTGCCATCCCAGAGGCCAGCTCAGAAACTCCCAAGGAAAGTGCAAATCTAGGAAACCCAGAAGAGCCCTCTGAGTAATGGGTAAACACCAAATTGGATACCACACTTGAAAAATCCTCCTAGCCTCAGTCTTCTTAATGGAAGAACTGTTTGAAAAATATTACAAAGCAACAGCCAGTTGACATGCAGAATTACCAAGATAAGTAGGTCATAGAAATCCAAATGGAGATTTTCCTTAAAGAGGACATTCCAAGACCACAAAATATTGTAAAGCACATTGATTTGTCTGCTTTAAGAAACCAAACCTGTGGAATTAGCAGATAAAAAGTATAAATGGTTTGATTCCCAGGAATAGAGCTCTAGTTACTGAAGTGAATCCTATGCATTGTTAATAATTCTGTGGTGTTAGGACAGCTTTTGCTTGCCACTTTAGATCTTTGAAACCCACATCTTCAGAATCAGCTCATATATTTTCTTTGATTATTTGAGTTATATTTTCTTTATGGGTATGAGCATTGTGACACAAATGATAAAAGCCTATGTAAATGTAGTTGAGAAAAAACTCATGTCATGATCCAGGCAGGAGCCCATGTCTGTAATAGAGGTTTGTTTTGTTTTCTCTCTTGAGGAGTACTAAAATGCTAATATTAAAGTAGATATTTTTGCAGATGAGTCATGAGTCCATTACTTAGTGTTTTTTATTTTAATGTTAGTAGTGATGTTTGTGTGTGAATCCTGAACTCACTAGGAAAGCTCAATACTGAAGAAACGAAAGATTCAAATAGGCTCATTGGTACTTGGAAATTTTGTCTTGTCGAGTACCTAGAGCAGTAGCCTAATTGAGCATGGACTTAACTTAGTCCTAGCTATGCTACTGATGATATTAGGCAAATTGTTTAACTTCTGGGCCTCTGTTTCTCCACATGTAAGGTGGAAATAGTAATACCCTGCCTACTGTAGGAGGATGACTTTGAAGATAAATACAGTGCCATCCTTAGAATGGTTTTTCTGGAATAAAAGTTGTTTCAGAATTTCCCTGTTGACTTGGGGGTAAATATCAAAAATCTTATGCAGCAAATAATTTCTTGCTGTCAACTCCCCCAACACCATAGATTACAGTGTTTTTTTATTGCACTAAGCCTTTAAAATAAAAATCTGTTTCCTAAATTAGTATTTTATAATCTTACAGACGAGCAAACATAGTAAAATGTAGGATTGTGGTTTTGAAACTTATTAAGGAAAACACTCTATAAACTCTTCATATTCCTTTTCTAGTAGGTAAACCTGAAACCACCAAGGACTCTAAATAGAATATGACAATTGATAAACCCTAATATGCACTTAACATAAAAATATAAGGGCTGTACATAGGCAGCAAATCTAGTTACAGTGACAGTGCCTATATTAAAATTTTTCCAAATGCCAAGCTCTGATGGTTTACCTTTTTTTGAGCAATAGTATGGACTTAACTTATTTCACTAAATAAATACAGAAGAAGTTTATTGTTGTGCAGTCTGGCCTATATTGCCAGAGAGCCGTGGCTATATTAAAAAGCACATAGTTCTTACTCACATACTTAATGTGCAGCAGGGCTCTGACCTCTCCAGATTTCAGAGATGATCTTAAAATAAGCGAGCTCTGTCTTGTTGCAGACTCATGAGAAATGGAGAGAACCTTTCAAACCCCCTGCAGATACAGCTGAATCCAGAGGAAAACTTTCCCAGGCTCTCAGGCTACTCCCTCCCGATTGCATAGCCTCTCCCCTTTCTCTTTAATCTCTTCTATCCCTCTCTTCCCCTTTTATAATGTTATACAATTCAGGGACAGTAGAATCACTTTATAAACTTTGTTATATGGATTCAGATCTATCTTAAATCATATTTCCTATAACCCAACTATGGCATGCGCTAAAGGCACAATACATACCTATAAGCTCTGGGTATTGGGCCTGCCCCGCAGTACCAGCAATATAAAAGTTTCCACTATGTGAGAGTATTGAGTCTGAAGACAGCTGCAATAAGTTGCACCCAATAAGATATTGTACTTTGCTATAGTCTTAGAGTTAAGGCCTCTTGATGCAGCATGCACACTTACATAAACAGTCAATTAGAATAGACCCAGAATAACTAGAAAAATTTTGATAGCTTTACTACATACAGCTCTTTATATGTAGAACGATGAAGGAGATATTCTGTGGTCTCATGGCACAGTCCATACTGTACCCTATACATCCATTAACCAGCATCGGAATTTCTCTTCCAGGTTATTTATACTGTTGAAATGTTTAAAAGCTCCTGAATTTCATTAGTGATGATAAGATATTACACAACTGTTAAAAATCCTTATTAGAGGATTAATTCCTGATTATTTCCTGTCACCTCAGAATGTAATAGAAATTATTCTAAGAACAATCATTTCAGCTATCTTAATTACTGCAGATATTTGTTTTCATAGCTTTAAAGAAAAAGTTTTCAGTTTTGTTGTAAAACCATAAACCTGAAGTTCTGTGAATGAAATTTATATGCTGTACATGATACAGAAATTTCAGTAGCTAATTTTAAATTTTGAAAATTGCTATTATCAAAGAAATTTGATTCATGTATTTTAAATGTTTTTGTTATGCATGCTCCTTATTTACCAAAAATGATTATATCATTCAGTTTACTGATCAATTTTAAAATGGATTACTAACCCTATATTGCTACTGTATTTTTGTCTACTTGGTATGCCTGCCCAGAAAAACATATATATATATTTTTTTTTTTTCTATAGGAAAGCTGTTATAGACCCACCTCCTATGATATCTAGCTGCTCATAGAAAAATGGTCATGTTAGTGGTTAACTTCTAGAATAGTGATTTCTGAGATTGGTAGACCTTTGTCTAAAATAATGGCCATGCTGAGGATTAACTTCTGCCACAGCTATAGTTCCGAAGAAGGCAGCCCTTTGTCTAAAGTCCTAAAAACCTAAAAAAAAAAAAATTTGTTGAAATTTGATTGCTAAATAGTAGTGATCCTTTAAAGCAACTTTCTTACAGATCAGTTATTTACTGATATTGGTATTGAATAATCTCTCTCTACTCTTGGTTGATTTTCTTATATACATTTCAACAAGCATGGATACATAATTATTCATAATTTGCACACTGTAACAATAAGGTTTCAGAGGCAATAAAGTCTTTTTAATGCCTTTCAGGCTTGGTATCCTATTTTTTAATGTTAATATTTTGTATATGCCAAGAAATTAAAGATTGTCTTGGAACTGATTTATTTGTTGATAGCAGTCTGTTATTCAAACACTTAGTTAATTGTCCAGCTATATACTTGGTCTTGTTTCTAGGCATCTGCCAATGTGCCAGGTTTGTGAGAAAGGCAATCAAATAATACATGGATATGATTTACTGTTCTAGATGCCAACATCAGACCTCATTATGAGGCGTGAGATAATGACTTTACAATACATTACCTATAAACTGTTTTCACATCTCACTTAGTGTATGAGAATCTGAAACGTCTTTCATATTTACTTGGTGAATGAAAACCCAAAATGCTTTTCACTGTGGTGGAGTACCCAACAGCTTACTTGTAACAGACAAAAGACTGCTGATATTCTTTTCATGCTGAAATCATTCATTGAATTATAATTTGTTCTTGGATCAAATAATTAGAGTGACATTTCTGTCAATTCAAAGTAGTTTCTAAAGCTTCTCAGACAGGATGTATTTAAAAGATAACATCACTATTTCAAAACTGGCAATTTATCTGTGAGGTTATTAATAAATCAAGTTTAAGAAAGATAAGGTTAATTGAATTTTTAAACAAGTAGCTATATTATCCTTCAAGCACCTTGGAGCTCATAAAGTATTCACACTTTTTTTTAAACAAGTGCTTTGGTATGTTTGAATTCTCCTTTTTAATGATGGCCTTTTAAAAATGCAAGAGGTTTAACACTTAACATCCCAGGTCACACTTCGAAGGCCACTTTTCTTTCCATTAACACGGGTTAGTTGTGGGGCTGCAGTGAGGTGCCCTTTCCATACAAGTTGCCACGTCTGCTCTTTCTGGTGATAATGACTGTTGGGACCATTTGACACCTAATCATTAGAACTTGAATCCTAGTAGACTGTAGGGTCTTTTCACTTATCACTACAGGGCGATTTATCCTGGTAATGCTCATTAATGTTAATAGGATTTGTGTGTGTGTAAATCCTCCTCCTACCAGTGAGACAGTTGATCCCTAAAAGAAGTAGTCTTAGAAGACACTTCTTCTCTAGAAGCATTAGTGAATTGTTCTATTCAAGTTTTTCGTGTGTGTAAAAAAAAATAGCAAGACTATACCAATTCAGCACAGGATTTGTAGAGCTGGCAAAGATGAAATACTGGCTCTTTATTTTCTATTCACTTTCTAATATATGTATATTAGATACTATCACTTTTTTCATGTTATCAACGTAACACTTTTTCTTATTTATTTTATTGTTTTGTAATTGAAGTATAATTGACCTACAACACTAAGTTAGCTCCAGGTACACTACATGTGATTCACTATTTCTTTCTTTTCTGCTTTTTTTGTGTGTGTATCTTTTTAGGGCCACACCCACAGCGTATGGAAGTTCCCAGGTTAGGGGTCGAATTGGAGCTAAATCTGCCAGCCTATACCACAGCCAGAGCGGCACCGGATCCAAGCTGTGTCTGTGACCTACACCACAGCTCATGGCAACGCTGGGTCCCTGACCCCCTGAGCATTGCCAGGGATCAAATCCACATTCTCATGGATACTAGTCTGATTCATTTCCACTGCACCACAATAGGAACTCCATGATTCGTTTTTTCTATACTTTACAATGTGATCACTTGGATAAGTCAACTTACTATCTGTCACCATACAAAGTTAATATAATATTGACTATTCCCCATGCTGTACATCTCATTTATTTTGTAATTGGAAATTTGTACCTTTTAGTCACCCCCCACCAATTTAACTCATAACCCCCCAACCCTCCTCTCTGGCAACTACCTATTTGTTTTCTATAAGTCTATATCTGTTTTGTCATTTGTTTTTTTTAGATTCCACATATAAGTGAAATAATATAGTAATTGTGTTTCAGTTGACTTATTTCACTTAGCACAATACCCTCCAGGTGCAATCTCTTTCAACCAACCAATAGCATCTTTCACAGAACTAGAACAAGCAATATAAAAATTTGTGTGAAAACCCAAAAGACCCCAAGTAGTCAAAACAGTCTTGAGGAAGAAGAACAAAGCTAGAGGAGGTACCATGCACCCTGGTTTCAAACTATTAAAAAGCTACTATAATCAAAACAGCATGGCAACTAGCACAAAAATAGACACATAGATCAATGAACAGAATAGAGTACCAAAATAAACCATCATACATATTGTCAATCAATAACAAAGTAGGCAAGAATATAAAATGGGGGAAAGAGCCTCTTCAATAAATGATTTTGAGAAAATGGACAGTTGCATGCAAAAGAAACTGGACTCCTTTCTCACACTATATACAAAAATAAATTCAAAGTGGATTAGGACTTAAATGTAAGACCTGAAAATATAAAACTCCCAGAAAACAACATAGGCAATACACTCTCTGACATCAGTTTTAGCAATATTTCTTTGGATCTGTCTCAGGCGAGAAAAACAGAAGCAAACAAATGGGACATCAAACTAAAAAGCTTTTGCACAGCAAAGGAAGCCATCAACAAAACAAAAAGACAACCTACCAAATGAGAGAAAATATTTGCAAATGATATTACCAACAAGAGGGTTAGTGTACAGGTTATACAACTCAATATCAAAAAAAAAAGCTGATTAAAAAATGAGCAGAAGATCTGAATAGACATTTTTCCAAGGAAAAATATGGATGACCAACAGGCACATGGGAAAATGCTCAACATCACCAACCATCAGAGATATGCAAATCAAAATAATGAGATAGCTCCTCACACCTGTCAAAATGGCTATCACCCACAAGTCTACAAATAACAAATGTTAGGATGTGGAGAAATGCAAAGTCTAGTACACTGTTGGTAGGATCATAAATTGGTGAAGCCACTATGGAAAATAGTATAGAGTTCCTCAAAAAACTAAATATACAACTACCATATGATCCAGCAATTGTACTGCTGGGTATATGGCCAAAGAAAAAGATACATGCACCCCAATGTTCATAGCAGCATCATTTACAATAGCCAAGATATGAAAGCAATGTTAAGTGTCCAGTGAGAGATGAATGGATAAATAAGACATGAGATATGATATATACATATATATATATCATATATATACACACATATACAATGGAATAGTATTCAACCATAAAAATAATGAATTTCTGCCATCTGCAACAGCATGGATGGACCTAGAGGGCCCATGCTTAGTGAAGTAAGTCAGACAATGACAAATACTCTGTTACCACTTACATGTGCATTCTAAAAAATAAAACAAATGAACACATAACAGAAACAGACTCAGATGTAAAGAACAAACTGGTGGTTACCAATGGGGAGAGGGAATTCCATTCTTTTTTATGATTGAGTAATATTCCATTGTGTATGTATGTGTACTTGTGATTTACATATACACATACACATGTTCTTTATCCATTTATCTCTCAGTGGACACTTACATTGCTTCCATATCTTGGCTATTGTAAATGATGCTGCTATGAACATTGGGGTACATGTATCTTTTTCTTTGGACATATACCCAGCAGTTCAGTTGCTGGATCATATGGTAGTTCTATATTTAGTTTTCTGAGGAACCTCCATAGTGTTTTCCATTGGGGAGAGGGGCAAGGGAATATGAATCATTATGTTGTACATCTGAAACTAATGTTGTAAATCAATTATACTTCAATGTTTTAAATCCATTATATTTCAAGATCTTTAAAAAAAAAAAAAAAAAGGCTGCTAGTGAATAATGGAGATCATGCCGGTTTTTATCCAAATAGAGCTACCAATAGAACAAGTGAATAAGTCAATTGAAATGTGAACAGTTTTTTGTAATTGAAGTAGATGACACTAGAATCAAAAGATCTATTTATCTTGCTTATATACATGTTAAATTACAACCCTTCACTTGTTCAACTCCCTCATTCAGTTAAACACAATAGCTTATTGATTTGATCTCAGATTATCTTCCTGATCATGGTCTCCTCCTCTCTATTTCCATTTCTCACTGTTCTTATTCTCCTTCAGATTATTATAATCAGTCTTCCTGACACCAGGCTCCTCATTATATTCCAGTTATCTACTGAGGCAAAAACCATTGCATAGATTCCTTCTCCCGCTTACGTATCATGAGAAGGGACCCATTTAGCATACTAACACACCAAAGTTAAACAAGAGTGAAGCACTTGAGTGGGCATTCACAGCCTGCACCACATATGGCAGGGTGTAACTTGGGAGCCTGAGATCAGGGCAGAGAGTAAAAAGGAAATGACAAGTAACATGTGTAGTGCTGTGTACCAGGCACTATTCTATTAACACTTTTAACCTGTGGGTACTATTATCATTCTCCATTTTACAGATGAGGAATTTGATGAAGAAACTAAAGGACAGAGGTAAAATAACTTGTCCAAGTTTGCACAGTTACAAAGTCTCGGATTGTTCTTGATTCAGTATGCACTGAAACATGTTTGTTATCTACTAGTAGTCAGATTATATTATTGCTCATCGTAATGAGCTGTATCTGCCTGCCCTGATAGAGTTTTACCTAAAAAAATAGATACCAATAAAAACCCAAATCTTGTCACACCTCTCCTTAAAATATTTTCCATATTAAATACGGTCTGACTTCTTCAACATGGCACATGAAACCACAGCCTACAAGAAAACAAAATTTTCCTCTTTGGCTTCATCTATTATTCTCCTTCCCTCCCCACCTCACAGTCTATTATTTAGTCACAATGAACTTAGTATCTTCAAACTCTTTGGCGTCTTGAGGATACATTTCTTTTTCTGAGATTTATCAACCTCTCTGCTACTACTACACCCCTTTTCCCTGACCCTTCTATTCTGCCTGTAAAACCCAGCCTTAAAAAAGACAAACAAAAAGAAATAAAACGAATTAAAAAAAAAAACCTTAATGTTACTTCAACTGCTAACAAAAACTGAAAAGTACTCAAGCATAAAATAAATGGAAACCGACCAAGAAAAGAAGAGAAACATAGAATCAACTGGAAAACAAGGTTTAAAATGGCAATAACATATCTATCAATCACCTTAAATATCAATGGACTAAATGCTCCAATCAAAAGACACAGAGTGGCGGATTGGATAAAAAAGCAAAAACCTTCAATCTGCTGTCTACAAGAAACTCACCTTAGGGCAAAGGACACATATAGATTGAAAGTAAGGGGATGGGAAAAGACATTTCATGCCAATGGACAAGACAGGGAAGCAGGAATTGCAATACTCATATCAGACAAAATAGACTTTAAAATGAAGGCCATAAAGAAAGACAAAGAAGGAGACTATTTAATGGTTAAAGGTTACATTCAAGAAGAGGATATTACACTTGTCAACATATATCCCCCTAATATAGGAGCACCCAGATACCTCCAACAAATACTAACAGACATAAAAGGAGAGATTGATGGAAATACAATCATAGTAGGAGACTTTAACACCCCGTTCACATCAATGGACAGATCCTCTAGACAGAAAATCAATAAGGTGACAGAGATCCTAAAGGACAAAATACAAAAGTTAGACTTAATAGAAACTTTCAGGACATTACATCCAAAAAAATCAGAATATACCTTCTTCTCAAGTGCACATGGAACTTTCTCAAGAATTGATCACATCCTGGGGCACAAAGCTAACCTCAACAAATTTGAGAGTGTAGAAATTATTTCAAGTATCTTCTCTGACCACAATAGCACGAAACTAGAAATCAACCACAGGAAACGAAATGAGAAAAAACTTACTACATGGAGAATAAACAACATGCTACTAAAAAACCAGTGGGTCGGAGTTCCCGTCGTGGCGCAGTGGTTAACGAATCCGACTAGGAACCATGAGGTTGTGGGTTCAGTCCCTGCCCTTGCTCAGTGGGTTAACGATCCGGCGTTGCCGTGAGCTGGGTGTAGGTCGCAGACGCGGCTCGGATCCCTCGTTGTTGTGGCTCTGGCGTAGGCTGGAGGCTATAGCTCCGATTCGACCCCTAGCCTGGGAACCTCCATACGCAGCAGGAGTGGCCCAAAGAAATAGCAAAAAGACAAAAATAAATAAATAAATAAATAAAAATAATTTAAAAAAAACAGTGGGTCAGTGAGGAAATCAAGAAGGAAATTAAAAAATACTTTCAGACAAATGATAATGAAGACACAACCACTCAGAATCTATGGGATGCTGCAAAGTCAGTGCTCAGAGGGAAGTTCATAGCAATACAGGCCTGCCTCAAAAATGAAGAAAAATCTCAAATCAACAACTTAACCCACCACCTAAATGAATTAAAAAAAAAAAAAAAAAAAACCTAAAGTCGGCAGAAGGAAGGAAATCATAAAGACCAAAGAGGAAATCAATAAAATGAGATTAAAAATAGGAAAAATTGATAAATCCAAGAGCTGGTTCTTTGAAAAGGTAAACAAAATTGACAAACTTCTGGCTAGACTCATCAAGAAGAGGAGAGAAAGAACCCAAATAAGCAAAATAAGAAATGAGAAGGGAGAATTCACAATGGATACTACAGAAATACAAAAAACCTTGTGAGAATACTATGAATAATTGTATGCCAACAAATTTGACAACCTAGGAAAATGGACACCTTTCTAGAGACTTACAGCCTGCCAATACTGAATCGAGAAGAAATAGATCAACTGAACAGAATGATCCCTAGAAATGAAATTGAATATGTCATAAAAACACTCCCTACAAATAAAAGTCCAGGACCAGATGGCTTCACAGGTGAATTCTACCAAACACACAAAGAGGAACTTATACCCATCCTCCTTAAACTTTTTCAGAAGGTTGAAGAAGAAGGAACACTCCCAAAGACATTCTATGACACCACCATCACCCTAATTCCAAAACCAAAGATACCACCAAAAAAGAAAACTATAGGCCAATATCTGATGAATGTAGGCCCCAAAATTCTCACATTAGCAACTCTATATGACAAAATTATTTTTCCCTTTGTACCCCCCTCCCAAAACTAGTCATAAAGCTCTTGTCTCATTGGGATCTGAGTTTCCTGATTTTATTTCTGTCTCCTAGATAGTGAGTAACTTGAGGGTAGGAGCCCTGCTGTTCATTCTTGTATCTCTAGCACTTTACAACACCTGGCTTATGGCCATGCATCTCCTGCATAACCCTTCTTCTCTGCCACAGTGGTTTCTACCTGGTGTGGAAACATGCTTCTGATCCACTTTGGAAATGCGGCTCAAAGAGTTTGACTTTCTGAGTGGCTGACCCATAACGCAAAATTTCTTTAGCTATAGACAGTCATACTTTCCACCATGTGGCTAGGAAAGCAAAGTCGATTTGCAAAGAACTGCCAGATGAACCTAATATTGGTTTCTGAGAGCTTTCTAATTCCACAATCAGGTCCTTCCTGAGGCCCAGAATCATTCCTGTTCTTGGTTTGTTTGAGACATTCCTGTCTCATAATCAGATTTCCTTTGATGTTCAAGAAATGTGTGTTGAATTCCAATATTTGCAAACACAAATTTTAACTAAATAAACACATCTAGGAAATTTCATTATTAGAAGCTTCCAAACCACCTCTCTCTGTATAAATATGTGTGGATGTTTGTGAATGCATTTATATACTGTGTGAATTTGGATTTTTACTGATTAGGAAATGTCATAAAATGTTTAGGTCCAAAATTCCACACAGAAGGAAGAAAGCAAGTATTATCCACACTTAAGAAGAACTTTGGCACAGAATTATCTTGGTGATTTCTAATATCAACCACCATCAATTTATTCTGAGAAAAACCAGAGAAGACGTAATACCCTTATAATAAGTATGTACTGTAAAAAACAATTGTTGTTACAATGTAAGGCAACTATAGTTAAGGTACCTAAACTTAGTGCCTTTGGTACATGCGATCAGAAATTGTCCTTTTTTAAAAATTTGGATTTGTCTTCAGAATATGCTTTCAAATTATACTCTGGAATAAGTCTCTTAAGTTTAAATATGGCCTAAGGTCTTACAGAAATTCACCTTTGTTTAGTATGGAAGCTATCTGTATAAAATGTAAACATTTAAGTTTTACAGATAGGTAAGTTTACAAAGCATTAGATATAACCTATGATCTATTCCAAAGGAGCTTAGAAATTTTAAGTCCGAAATGAGCAATGTACCAGAAAGTGGTTTCCTGTGGTTGAGCTTATGCAATAGCAACAAAAAGATTTGTGCAGGAGTTCCTGCTATGGCACAACAGGACCAGCATCATCTCTGGAGTTCTGGGATCCAGGTTGGATGCCTGGCATAGTAGGTTAAGGATCTGGCGTTGCCACAGCTAGGTCGTGACTTCGACTTGGATCTGCTCCCTGGCCCAGGAATTACATATGCTGCAGGGTAACCAAAAGGAATAGAAAAGAAAAGAACGAAACAAAAAAGATTTGTGCAGAACATAAAACTGCTCTCTATTATCTTTATTATGACTGGAAAAAGATTGTCTACAGGAAAATGCCATTCCTTTTTTAAATCTGAATGTGAAAATGATAGGGACAGGTAAGCTGAATCTTGAACATCATTTGTCTTTTAGATCTTTCGAAAATGTTGACTGCTAGATTTGAGATATTAATCCATATTCAGACACATCCTGTTTTAAAAGAACACTCTGTAAAGAGACCCATATTTATAAAGTGCAACATTTTAGAGGGTGACTGTTCCCAACAAATTGTTTTTTTGCTTTACCAAAGAATTCAGGCTGCTTTTAGGTAGGAGTTCCTAGAAGTTCCCTGGTGGTATATATCAGCACTACATATGCTATTAACTTCTATACAGAGTAAGGTAGTTGTCGTAGGTAGAACCACTGCCAAATGAAGATCAAGTTGAAAATACAGCAATTCTAAAATGATTGTGAAACCATGAAAAGATGCTCAACATCAATAATTATTAGATGCAAATCTAATAATGCAAATCAAAACTGCAATGAGGTACCACCTCACACTGGTCAGAATGGCCACCATTAATAAATCTACAAATAATAAATGCTGGAGAGGGTGTGGAGAAAAGGGAACCCTCCTTCACTGTTGGTGGGAATATAAATTGGTACAAATACTATGGAAACATTATGGAGGTACCTCAGAAAACTAAATACAGAACTACCATATGATCCAGCAATCCCACCCCTGGTCATATATCCAGACAAAACTTTCATTCAAAGAGATACATGCACCCCTATGTTCATAGCTTCGCCATTCACAATAGCCAAGACATGGAAACAACTTAAATGTCCACGAACAGATGAATGGATACAGAAGATGTGGTGCATATATACAATAGAATACTACTCAGCCATAAAACAGAACAAACTAATGCCATTTGCAGCAACATGGATGGAACTATAGACTCTCATACTGAGTGAAGTAAGTCAGAAAGAAAAAGACAAATACCATATGATATCACTTAAATATGGAATCTAAAATATGGCACAAATGAACCTATCTACAGAACAAAAACAGACTTACAGACATTGAGAACAGATTTGTGGTTGCCAAGGAGGAAGGGAAAGGAGTGGGATGGACTGGGAGTTTGGGGTTAGTAGATGCAAACTATTACATTTAGAATGGATAAACAAAAAGGTATTACTGTGTAGCATATGTAATTAAATGCAATCTCCTGGGATAGACCATGATGGAAGATAATATAAGAAAGGGAATGTATATGTGTGTATGATTAGATCACTTTGCTGCACAGCAAAAAATAGCACATTATAAATAAACTATATTTTAATAAAAAATAAAAAATTTTAAAACAAAATGATTGTGAAAGAAAAGGAGAAGATCTGAATTGACAGAAGTCCAGTTTGAGGACAAAGTTGCAGGAATATATCCGTGGCATAAGGTAATGGGTTGTACTTAAAGTGAAGATTATTTGGGGACTACAGTTCCCTCCTAATAATAGAACCCATCTAACTATCAGATTGCCCCCAGTAAGTCTATGTGAATACCCTTTTACACTTGATTCATGTTTTTCATTAATACTGCATGACCACAATCTTCTTGACCAAATGATTATGTGATGGACTGTCACAAGACATGTTTCTACATTTTCTTAGCCTCTATGCTGAAAACTCCATCTTTTCCTGCCCCATCTTCCTGCTTGAAAGGCAGTCGCAGTGCTGGTAAATGACTTAAGCTTAAGAACAAAGACCTAAAGGCATAAGTTATTCATATGGTCAGCTGAATGAGGACATAATGCATTGGTCTAGGCATGCTGGACCTGGGACCTGTGCAGAATGGCACGCCGTTTGCACAGCATGATACGTCCTCTTAAGAATAAGAGAAAGAGGAACCTCTCGTGACCCCAAGTGGTTTATGAGCGGTAATTAGCAGAATATGCATTAGCAAAAAGAACCAAGGTGCAAGCCTAGGCACGCGGGGTTGCCACAGATAGATGCGGTTTGCAGAAGCACAGTGATGATTCTCTAAATGCTATGCATAGGTAGTTAATGCCAAGCTTCCTCAAATGCTAATGATTGTTAAATGCCTAAAGGTAGGAGTAAAAGCTTAACCATCTATCAGCTATGGACTTTTAAAATAATAAAAGAACTTTAGAAGTAATAATAAAAAACTATGTCCTGCACCTATAGCCCCCTCCTCGCTTGAAGTAATCTCAAAAAGCACAATAAAAGCAGTGTGGTTTCTTGAGTCAGAGCTCTTGGTCCCTGAGACCTTGAGTTCCCTGGTTTCCACCTTTAATTAAGATAAATGTCTCTGTGTCTTGTTTTCTGTTAACTTTTTCTCTAAGTTTCACAGCACCCATTCTTCAGCCCTCACCTGCTGATCTGGTCTCAGCAATGGACAATTTTTTCCTCTCTTTTTCTTAGATGTCTAAGAGTAAGTTGTAAAACCATAGCATTTACAATGTGGTCCAAGCCTTATAAATAAGCAAAAGTTGATCTACTTTAGTAAAACCTGGGGAGTCTGCCTGTATAAGCCTACCTCACAAATGGAAAAAGGAATTATATCCTCTGGAAATGTGAAATATTATGTGTTCAATATATACTTAGAATTAGAATTGAGGGGGCTAAGTAGAGCCAGGGATGGAATCCTGAAACTATGCCTCAGGCCACAGAATCCTAATTAGCCTCTCCTGATGGGTGTTGGGGTGGCTTCTGCTGCCCTCACCACATCCTTTCTTTTTTCTCCTTGACTCTCTGGGTGATCAGCAGTAAGTGTGTATAAGGGCAGGAGATCTTGGCAGGATATAGCAGAGCTAAGATGCCAAGCCATCCCGTCCATCAACACCCCATTTCAGTTCCATTTCAGTATTATACCCCTAAGGGAAATCATACTCTTTTTATCAAATATGTATATGGAGATAAAATTCCACAAGAAACATTGCAAAACATTTATTCGGAAAAAAAATTCCTGAGCATTTTCAATATACGAGGCCAAAGACTTGAAGTTTGACTGTATTATAGTAGAAAGAAGAAAATAATGACTAAAATGAATGCTCTGGAAGAAATCTTAAGAGATTGTTTACTTCTAGACCAATCTCCTCATTTTGTAACTGAGACCAAGAGAGAAGAAGAAACTTGTCCAAAAGCCTTAAAGGAAAACACTCAAGACAATTTAGTGTTTAAGAATTGGGTTCAGAGTCATAGAAACTTGGATTTTTTTTTTATAATGTTTCTAATGTCTATTTTCGTTATAATCAGCATGCATCCATTAGATTACCGAGACCTGAATTTGCATCCTTGTTCCTCAACTTATTAGCTGTACCTCATGGCAAACTTTTCCTGACCCTCTAGTTATCCATCTTCATGTTTGTTCAATGGGAATGATGATAGTATCTACTGCATAGGATATTTGTAAGAATGCTTATGAGAAAATCCATGTGAAGCATTCACAAAGTGCCTGGCACAGAGAAAAGTACTCAGTAAGATTTTTTAAGGATGGAGCCAGGATTAGGAGCCAGGTTTCTTAATTGCCAGGTCACTGTTCTCTTCACCATGACTGCAACAACAGATGCAGAGATTCTGTATTTAGAGAATCTTTAGTAAATTTGAACACATATTCTGTAGTTCCATCCCATTAATCAGACTACGGTCCCTCTCATTACCAGATATTAGTGGTTTTAGATATTTTAATTTACAAGTTGAAAAGTGACATCTATGATTCCATTAAAAGAGATAAATCTAAATATTAAGTTTCAGTCCCAAGAGAAATAGCAGTGTACTCTCCAAGTTACAGTTTGTCAAGAAAATTGTTTCTGAATACCTAAAATTTGGCCATGAAATACAGGAAATTCAGGAGGCTTGTGAAATCCAAGCTTTTGTTTTTGGAAAAACATTTGTTATGAACTCCACCACTAGCTTTATTTACAAGTGGTTTGCTCATATTCTAATAATGATTGGTGCATCACAGGCTGAAACAGAAACTTCATGGAAATACTATAAATCTCTGTGGCAAGTGGAAATTTGAACTTGACAAAGAAGATCCAAACAGATGCAGTGGCTGCCTGAATAAGAGGTCTGATCAAAGGGAACTGGGATAGAAAGTACCACTTGTGCCATACTTGAAGAGACAATAAATACTTGACTAACAATGCTATTTGTGATAAGAAAATCCACTTGGAGGCATATCAAGAATGTGGTACATATTTAAATAAAGTTCTTTCAAAAGAGTCATTGGCTTGTTTTTCTGTTCATGGTGCAGTCCAGACCAAAAGAACATTTTGCAGGTATAAAAATCTCAATCCCTGTATAGAAATTTCCTTGAAAAATATATCAGTTCTGTCAGTGATGGACACTCTTTCCCTACAGCTTCTTCAAATAACCAAATACCTGTCTGAGGAATTCTCTTGTGGCGGAGGGATCTGGCATTATCACTACAGTGGCTTTGGTCACTGATACAATGTGGGTTCAATCCCTGGCCTGGGAAATTCCACATGCCACGGATGCAAAAAAAAAAAAAAAAAAACAAATACATAAAAATTTTCTCCCCCCTTTTTAATTGCTGCATAGTGTGCCATGGTATGAAATCCATTTAACCAGTCGTTATTATGAACATTTAGGTGTTTCCAGTTTTATTGCTATTGCAAGCAATTATTCCATGAACATTTCATACACATATCTGTGTTCACATGTATATTTCTGTTGAGTAGATTCTTAGAGATTGAATTCCTGGATTAAAGAGTATGTCTATTTAAAATTTTGACAGAGACTTCCAAATGGTACTCCAAAAGGACTAGTATCCATGAGGATGCAGGTTAAATCCCTGGCCTCTCTCAGGGGGTTAAGGATCTGATATTGCCATGAGTTGCACTGTAGGTCACAGAAGTGACTCCGGTTCTGCATTGCTATGGTTGTGCTATAGGCCAGCAACTGCAGCTCTGATTCAACCTCTAGCCTGGGAACCTTTATATGCTGCAGGTGTGGCCCATAAAATAGCAAAAAAAAAAAAATTATAGTAGATTTTTATGTCACATAATTACCTCAACTAAATTTTAGTTGGATTAAAGAGCTAAATGTTAAACAATATCGTAATGGTACTTGACCAATGTATTAAGACTTATTTTCATAATATCAAATTGGAGAAGACTTTCCTAAACAAGATGCAAAGTTTAGTACCCCTATGGAAAATACTGAATGATCTCACTATATCAAAATTTAAATTTTCTATGCAACAAATCACCCCATAAACAATATTAAAATTCAGAATAGGGGAAAATTTTTCAGCATATATAATAAGTAATTAGTATGCAAAATATGAAAAGAATTCTTAACAAATTACAATAGTGGCAAGGTCATGGATTGATATATCACAGAGGAGGTCATTCAAAATCACCAATTAACATATGCTTAGATGCAAAAGTAATCAGGGAAATGCAAACTATAACAATATGTTGTCATGTTTTGGACCATCAAATTGGCAGACAGCAAATGAATAATAACAGCATTATAGTGAGCATGCAAATTGATAAAGTCTTTTTGGAGTACCATTTGGAAGTCTCTGTCAAAATTTTAAATAGACATACTCTTTAATCCAGGAATTCAATCTCTAAGAATCTACTCAACAGAAATATACATGTGAACACAGATATGTGTATGAAATGTTCATGGAATAATTGCTTGCAATAGCAATAAAACTGGAAACACCTAAATGTTCATAATAACGACTGGTTAAATGGATTTCATACCATGGCACACTATGCAGCAATTAAAAAGGGGGGAGAAAATTTTTATGTATTTGTTTTTTTTTTTTTTTTTGCATCCGTGGCATGTGGAATTTCCCAGGCCAGTCAGTTTTGTTATCACTGAGCCATGATGGGAACTCCTCTACTATAATTTTTTTACATATGAATATCCATCATACTAATTTGAACTACTAGCATTATCAAATACAAAATTCCCATTCTGGGGAGTTTTCACTGTGGTGTAGCAGGTTGGGGATCCAGTATTGTCTCTGCTGTGGCACAGGTTTGACCCCCAGCCCAGCACAGTGGGTTAAGGATCTGGCATTGCCACGGCTGTGGCATAGGTCACAGCTGTGGCTCAGATTTGTTCCCTGGATCAGGAATTTCTACATGCTTTGGGGGCAGCCAAAAAAAGAAAAAAAATTCCTATTCTGGATTCTCTTCAGTTTAATTGCTATTTTTGTTTATTCCTGCGATAATACCACATTATTTATTGTATTGTATTGTATTGTATTTTTTGTCTTTTGTCTTTTTAGGGCAGTGCCCGAGGCATATGGAGATTCTCAGTCTAGGGGTCAAATCAGAGCTGTTGCTGCCGGCCTACACCACAGCCACAGCAAGGAAGGATCCGAGCCAGGTCTGCGACCTACACCACAGCTCACAGCAACACCAGATCCTTAACCCACTGAGTGAGGCCAGGGATTGAACTGGCAATCTCATGGTTCCTAGTCAGATTCGTTTCTGCTGTGCCAGGACGGGAACTCCATTACCACATTATTTTAATCACTATAACTTGGTAACATGATTTGATACCTATTAGAGTCTGCTCCTCCCACTCATTTTTTTTCTTCAAAATTGTCTTGGCTATTCTAGGCCCTTTGTTTTTTCATAAACATTTTGGAATCAACTATTAAAGTTCCATACGCGCACGCACACACACACACACACACACACACACACACACAAATCTTTATTGTGATTTTGATTGGAACTGTGTGCAATAATATCCCACCTTCCAATCTGAACAGGGTATTCACTCCATTTTCACTATGCTTGATTATGTCCCATTTGTTTATTTTTATTTCTATTGCCTTGGGAGCACTGACCTAATAACATATTTGTACAATTTATGTCAGAAGATGTTTTGCTATGTTCTTTTCTAGGCGTTTTATGGTGTCTTGTCTTATGTTTAAGTCTTTAAGCCATTTTGAGTTTATTTTTGTGTCTGATTTCTTAAATTGTGTGACTTTGGACAAATTCACCTCTCTCAGTTTTTATTTCCTTATCTGTAGATGATAATAATAATACTTGCTTTATAAAGCTTCTGTGATAACATTAAGTAATAAAAAGTAATTAATATGTCTATCATGTAGACCTTAATAAGTGTTAGTTCAAAAAATGAATGATAAACATGAATATGCATTCCCTCAGAAAAACTGAATATAGCAAGAATTCTAAAAATAGGAAATCTATACATGAAGCACTCCCAGCTCTGAAGAAACTCGGTTTCTTTGCTGGTGACTATCATCAGTGGTTGATAGGTTGTTCACATTTTAAAGTATATTATTGTCACACAAAGCAGTAATTGGTTAACTTTATGCAATCTATATCTTCTCACTTTGAAAGTTATTGTAAATCTCACATACGTGTCTCAGCTCTATTTTCAAACATTTATATAACTAAAGTATCAATAAATATTGTTCAAGGATTAATTACATTACCCTACATTTTTCCTCTAAAGGCAACAATTCCTTTAATTCACTGTATATTTGGGTGTTTTGGGTGGGAAACTTGATGTTCTCACATTTGTTTGGAATGATAAAGTTACAATAAATTAATTTGAGTTTCCCAAGCTTTTCCATGAGAATAAGGCATTAGAGACAACATGTTTATAAAGAAGACTAGAGAGACGGCTGTGGAGGAGGGACAGAAGAGAAGAGGAGGGGGAAAGGAAAGAGCAAGTTTTCAATGAAGTCATCTAAATCTAACGTATGTCTCTCTCAATTTCCTGTCTCCTGCTGAATCTATCACTGAAGTTAAACAGATTTGCTGAACTTAAGTGGTCTACCCCTAAAAAACTTTATTTTTAAAAATTTATTTATTTATTTATTTATTTATTTATTTGCTTTTTAAGGCTTCACCCACAGCATATGGAGGTTCCCAGGCTAGAGGTCAAATTGGAGCTACAGCCACAGCAATGCCAGATCCAAGTCGCATCTGTGACCTACACCACAGCCCACGGGAATGCTGGATCTTTAACCCACTGAGGGAGGCCAAGGATCAAACCCACAACCTCACGGTTCCCAGTCAGATTCATTTCTGCTGTGCCACAATGGGAACTCCAAAAACTATTTTGGGAATCATTTTCAATGAGCAAAAATAGTTTAAGAGACCCATGGTGTCTATATTACTTTGAAAATATAAATGTTAACACCACTCAATTAATTGTTTTAGATAATAAACTTTCAGCTTGATCCCAGCACATTGTTAATTGGTAAGGATTCAATCTCTGTTGAGTTAAAATGACTAAGATAGACTGTATTAAACCTTTTGATTCCACCTAAGACACTCAAAATAGGGAAATCTAATGGCATTCCCTGCCCCTGAATAACTTCCAAAACAAAACAGTAAACCAAAACAGTCACTGAAGGTAACTATTATTAAAGGTAAGTGAAGGAGTTCCTGTGGTGGCGCAGTGGTTAACGAATCCGACTAGGAACCATGAGGTTGCGGGTTTGGTCCCTGCCCTTGCTCAATGGGTTAAGGATCTGGCGTTGGCGTGAGCTGTGGTGTAGGTTGCAGACGCGGCTCGGATCCCGTGTTGCTATGGCTCTGACGTAGGCCGGCAGCTACAGCTTCAATTGGACCCCTAGCCTGGGAACCTCCATATGCCATGGGAGCGGCCCAAAGAAATAGCAAAAAGACAAAAAAAATAAATAAATAAAAAATAAAGGTAAGTGAAGTTTTCACTGAAACTGCTCCTAAGTGAGAAGTTTACAGTTTGTAAGTAAAGATGACAATGCAGTGGTCTAGGATTTAAAAACCATAAATATATTTCTCAGTAAGAATCTGTTAATTAATATAAGGTAATATAACAGACACTGAAGATTTTCTTCTCAAAAGCCATTCACAATCCCATCCTCCCTTGTTTTCATCTGCTATGGAAGCTGTCTCACATGCAGATGAGACAATGTGACATAAATATAATCAACGACATATAAGTAAATGTGTGCTGGGTAGGATTTATGAGAAAGCTTTGGCTTTCCAGATATAAAGGAACTAGCTTATATAAGTGAAAAGGCCATTCATTTATTTGCCTTAATCCTCCTTCCTGTCTGAATTTGGACATGATACCTCGAAGTGAAGTTAATATATTATGACCATAAAATGGGAAAAATGAAGATAAAATCCAAGCTGATAAGAATGGCAGAGCAGAAAGAAAGAGCTTAGATACTTAACGGCATCATTGGTAGCTGCACCAGACTTGGTCTATTTACCCATGAACTTCTTGTTATATGAATCATATAAATCTGTTTTTGTGTTTTACTTTTTATGGTATAGCAGTGTCCTTGGCTGAATCTTCTTCTTTGCCCCTAGTTGTAACTTCCACTGGTGATACGTGAAATTATTTTAGATTCAGTTTAATACAAACAAAAGCCCTTATCTTATTTTTCTCTTGAGGCAGTGTTATCTACAGTCTTTAAGTGCTATTTTCCAAAATAGTCCCAAGAAACAAAGCCAGTAGTCACATGAAAAAATGCTCAATATCACTAATTATTAGAGAAATGCAAATTAAAACCACTATGAGGTACCATCTCACAAATGCTGGAGAGGGTGTGGAGAAAAAGGTACCCTCCTACATTGTTGATGGGAATGTAAATTGGTAAAACCACTGTGGAAAACAGTATGGAGTTTCCTCAGAAAACTAAATATAGAACTATCATATGATCTGGCAATCCCACTCCTGGGCATACATCCAGACAAAACTTTCATTCAAAAATATACATGCACCTGTATATTCACAATAGCCAAGACATGGAAACAACTTAAATGTCCATCCACAGATGAATGGATTAAGAAGGTGTGGCACATATACACAATGGAATACTACTTAGCCATAAAAAGGACAAAATAATGCCATTTGCAGCAACATAGATGCAACTAGAGATTATCGTAGTAGGAGAAGTAAGTCAGAAAGAGAAAGACAAATTCCATATGATATCACTTTCATATGGAATCGAAAATATGGCACACATGAGCATATCTACAAAATAGAAATGGATTCACAGACAGAAACAAAGAATACCTGCCAACTAAAAGCCATCAGACTGCAGCCACTCCTGACAGTGAGCCCTGGGGAAACTCAGGCCTTGGAAACACAGGATACTGGCCCCACATAGCCGAGGTGCATATCAAAGGAATGATTTCAGTGAGCCCAGATCCTTGCATCTTCCAATACATAGAAAGGTGCTAAATTCCTTATTTAAAAGTAATCTTTTGTTCCTAATACCTGCCCTTTTGGTGCAAAACTCCTATATATCCTAGCTCCCCCCAGGCCTCCTCAAAGTTATCTTAGATGCCACCTCCTGGGCTATAGTCCTCATTTTGCCCCCAAATAAAATTTAACTCACAACTCTGATGTTGTGCATTTTTTAATCAACACCTATATGACCATTCATCATTTCAGTTAAGGGCTTACACCAAAAATAATATTTGAAAAATCACATTTTTTACAATGAGAATTTTAAAAGTCACTGTTAAACTACAAATTCCAGAAATCAGCTCACCCTTACAAACAAGGAGGAATTGGGAAGATGACAATGACATATAATGCTAGATCACTTTTCTGTCCTTGCTTCTTCATTGGCCCTCTTTTCAGTCTAGCACTCTTCTAGGGTAATCATATACTCTCTGGTAGCATCAGTTGTCCTCTGTATACACACATGCACACACACATACAGTCACACATACACACACACGCACACACGCACACGAGCGCGTGCCTATACCTTATTAGCTCCAGACCCATATCACGGCTTTCTTCTTGCCTGTTTTCTTCTCCTCCTATTATTCCCTATTCCTTAAAGAATGGCACCCACACAAAGCCAACCTGTTGATAAGACGAGAAATCTTGTCACCAGATCCTTGTTATGCTACTTCTTAAATTTATCTTTAGTGTGTCTCTTCCTATTATCATTACTCTTGTTCAAAACATCGTCATCTCTCAACTGGACCCCCCTGCACAATTATAACTGGACTGGTCCACTTTCTACAATTTTGGTCCCCTAGAATCCTTATAACATGGTGCTACCAGGACAATCTTTCTAAAATGCAAGTATAATCACATCATTACTCTCTTTGAAATCTTTTCATGTCTTTCTAAACCCTACCCCTACCCTCTGCAGTCTGTGCTCCAACCATCCAAAATTATTTGCAGTTCATCAAAGGTGCTGTGCTTTCTTGCCTGAGCATTTGAACATTCCTACTTTCCCTTCTTTCTTTTTTCTTTTATTCTTTTATTTATTTATTTTTTTGGCCACACCAGTGACATATGGAAGTTCCCAGACTGAGTATTGAATCTGAGCAGCAGCCACAACCTATGCTGCAGCTGCAGCAACTCTGGATCTTTAACCACAGCTGCAGCAATGCTGGATATTTAACCCACTGCTTTAACCCACTGCTCCACAACAGAAACACCATGCCTACTTTCTTGAACTCCTTTCTTTGCCTGGATATCTCCTACATTAAGAGTTTTCTTAGATATCACCTCTCCTCAAAGCCTTCTTTGTCATCCCTAGCCTAGGTTAAGTGCCAGGTTAAAGTACATTCTCTATACATCTATTACATTACCTAGCATTGTCATTGCCTATTCTTACAGGTCTGTCTGCCCAATAGACTGATGAGCTCTTTGAGAGCATAGACTGTGTCTTTGTCATCTCAGGGTTTCTGATTTATGTTTTCTTAAAGTCTTTGGTTTTGTGTTTTAGAATAACGTATCTGCTTTTCTTAGAAAAGCTTCAGTTTTAGCTTTTCTCTGCATCTTGCATCCTACAGCGATTGCTCTGTGGCAACACAAAATGAGTTAAAAATTACCATCCTTTGAAACAAGTTACTGAGACGAAATGTTTGCAAACCGAGAGAACAAACTCAAATTAGTATCTCAATAGATAATCCTGTGACAATAAGGTTACTGCTAAGGACAATAGAGTGCTATTACTAAAGGAAGCCTTGAAAGTCTCTCAGTTTTACCTTTTTTCTTTGCCTAAAGCAGGTTAAAAATTCTCCATTGTTTTCTCTAAAGTATAATACACAATTGTAGTAAATTAGATAAATTGTGCATTAGGAATTCAGATCCCATTGTTAGGGAGTTCAGGAGTTCCCATTGTTAAAAACCTGACATCATGTCCCTGAGGATGTAGATTTGATCCCTGGCCTCAATCAGTGTTTTAAAGATCCGGTGTTACTCTGAGCTGGTATTAACTGTGGCTGTGGTGTAGGCTGGCACATGCAGCTCCAATTTGACCCCTGAGGCTTGGGAACTTCCATATGCCACAGGTGTGGCCCTAAAAACAAAAAATGAAAAGGAATTCAGTTCAAAATTAAATAATTACAATAAAATAAATAAAATTTTACTAAATTAAAATAATAGAAGTAGAAATAAAGTTTTTTAAGGCTATACAGTGATTGTTTAGAAACATCTTCTAACATAACAAATTTTGATCAAGAAATCACAGAATTTAGAGCTAAAAAGATCTTTTTAGATAAGGAGCCATTTCACCATTGGTATGGTGGCAAAAAAATTACCATGTATACACTTGTAATTTGTAAAAATACAGGATTCTAAATCCCACTCATTTTTCTAGAAAGGAAATGTCTACTTATTCTGCTTCCTGTATCTGCAATATAGTTTAGACTGGTAAGCTTTCAGGAGAAGATAGTCTCTTAAAATTGATCATCAGCAAAAGTACTTCCAAATTCTAGTTGAAGCTTTCTGCATGGACCTAAGTTAAATTGGGTCAGTGAGCTGAGGGAAGTATGTTACAAATGCTGCTTTCATTCTACTTGAACATGCTGAGAGATAGTTATGATATGCTTGCTGAAATGGGGGTTTTGATTTCTGGACAATCTCAATCTGAGAACAGGAGAAAGGTCAGAGGAAATATCTAATGATTAAATAAATGAAGTCAGTAGGAAAAACACAACAAGCAAAGCAATCTCTTTAGACCAGAAAATGTGTTTTGAAGGTCAAGTTTAACTTTTATTAATTAGATTTTATAATTTGCTAAGACCAGTATCTAGCTATCAGCTAACACTTACATAGCACATACACTGTAACAGGCAGGTTTTGGTGCTTCATATACAACAATTTAAATCAAGAAGTAGACATTATTATTATCCCTATTTTTATATACTAGGAAACTGAGACACAGGCAGATTAAATAACTTGCCTACTATCACACAGCTACATGACAAAGCCAAGATTTGAACCCAGGCAATATGGTTCCAAAGCTACGACAACTAAAACATGTGTGGATTTGGTAATTTGAATGTTTTGGTAATTTGTATTTTATAAAAGAAATAGATAAATCTAAATGCAGAGTACACATATTCCCTGGACCCTTTCCCCACCACCCTTGTATTGTGTCCTTCATTTGGTGGTAGTTCAGGGAGTTAAAATAAAAAGAGAGAGCAGTAGCCAAATGCTTGATTTTGATGCAAATCTCTCACTTATTTAAATACAACATTCTGGACAATTTTAGTATCTCAATTTCTGTAGAATATTTTACCTAACAACTTTAGAGTAGAAATGTCATTATAACCATCTATAATCTCACTGTGGCAGAGTTTTCCTATTCAACCTCCATTAAGAGAAAGTAATATATTTCACCTTTGGGATCTTCCAGTCTAATAATGTAGGTTGCTGAGAAATATGTTTATGGGTATAGTTTTCACTAGCACAGACTAGTGCGGAGTATACTACACCATCAGATAAATGAATGCCTAGTCTAATACTTCAACAAAATTAAATGAGTCCCATCTTAAGTGGCGATCTTGCCCATGAAAACTGGGCCCTAAGAGGAAAACTGGATAAATCAGGACCAGGTTGTTTGCTAAGGAGGCTGGAAACGAGAGACAGATCACATCCTTCTTCACCTAATAGAGGACACATGGCCCTGTTCAATTCATAAAAGATACTGGGAAGTGAGCAAAAGGATGAAATTTGAACTAAGTGGCACTACTCAAGTTTAATTGGTGGTGTTTAAATAAGCATATGAAGATCGTATTTTTCAAAGGCTCTAAACCTTAATCTGATATAATGGGGTAATAGAATGCAACCAGTGTTACCAGTGTATCCTTGAAAGTGTGTAATCTCACTATGCAACTCAAACTATTTCTTCTGCTTGGTTTAATTATACAGCATGGTTGACACCACTAAGGGCAAACAGTCCATTCTAATGCCTTCTGAAAAGAAGACCTGAGTCCAGGTACCTAAATGCTGCCAGAGCAGTGACAAATGGCTAAATCACTTACTTCTGACATGAAGGGCAGCACTGATTCAACAGTGTGAAGTGTTGTTTAGCAGAGGAAACAGTGAGTATTAATGATATGATGTAAATATGTGCTCGGAAAAAAATGCTGAGGACAGGTGCAAACAATTTTCTGTGTGGAAAATCAAATATAGATATAATGATATGTGATAGAATAGCAGATGTTTCCCAAAGCAAGTACCACTTCCATCACTACTGCTTTCCTTATTTTTTAAGCCACTTTCATTAGCCCACAGAAACATTGTTTTGTATGGGGTTTAATAAAACAGAGGTAATTAAAGTGCAATACAAAATCACATTTCATTGAAATATGTTTTACTTCTGTATGTGGTTTGCTTAGTAGAGGGAAAACGGCTTAACTCATTAAGGTCCAAATGCTAATGTCATTATATTTCTCCTTGATAAGGCTTTAAATTTTCATGTTTATAACCAAGTGGTAAAAAAAAGTGATATTATTTTTATACTACAATAGTCATGACTATGAAATACATATCAGTTTTTTAAAAAAAATATTCATGTGGAAGTTCCCATTGTAGCTCAGTGGGTTAAGAATCTGATATAGTGTCCATGAGGATGCAGGCTCCATCCCTGGCCTCAGTGGGTTAAGGATCTGGTGTTTCTTTAAGCTGTGGCATAAGTCACAGACGCAGCTTGGATCTGGTGTTGTGTAGGCTGGCATCTGCAGCTCCTATGCAATCCTTAGCCCAGGAACTTCCATATGCCACAGGTGTGGCTGTAAAAAGAAAAAAATACATTCATGTGATATTTGAAATAAACCGACATTCCTTTGAGAATGGATGTCATTGAGTCTCATATATCTTTCTATAGGACCATGCAAAAGATCTAAGCTCACAGATGTAAATGTCCTTATTTATAGACCTTTGTATCTATTAGAAGGGAGGGAGATTCCTATACCAATGGTAAGAATCTAAGCTGGTCCAACAACTGTGGAGAGCAATGTGGAGGTTCCTTAAAAAACTAATAAAAGAACTACCATATGACCCACCAATCCTACTCCTGGGCACATACCTGGAGAACAACCATAATTCAAAAAGACACATGCACCCCAATAGTTCATAGCAGCACTATTTACAATAGCCAAGACATGGAAGCAACCTAAATGTCCATCAACAAAGGAGAAGATAAAGATGTGATATATATATACAATGGAATATAATTCAGCCATAAAAAGCATGAAATTTGCAGTAACATGGATGCAACTAGAGATTTTCATACTAAGAGAAGTGAGTCAGAAAGAGAAAGACAAATATCATATATTACTTATATATGGAATCTAAAATATGACACAAATGAACTTGTCTACAAAACAGAAACAGACTCACAGACATAGAGAACAGACTTGTGTTAGCTGGGGCGGTGAGGAGAGGAGGATGGACTGGGAGTTTGGGGTTAGTAGATGCAAACTATTACATTTAGAATGGATAAGAACTGAGGTCCTACTGTATAGCACACAGCACAGGTCCTACTGTGTGTGTGTGTGTGTGTGAGAGAGAGAGAGACTGGGTCACTTGCTGTACAGCAGAAATTGGCAAAACATGGTAAATCAACTATACTTTAATAAAAAATTAAAAAATTTAAAAATAAAATTGTATCTTGATAAAATTTGTATTAATATCTAAGAAGCAGAGATTCAGTTTTTTTTTTTTAATATGGAAGCTATTCTCAGAACTGCTGACAAAGGGGGAATGGGTGTGTATGTGTGTCTGTGTGTGACCAGGAGCAGGGAACTGATGGTATACATGGAGAAAAATTACTCAAAAGCAAGGTATGTTTTCACAATTTCAGTTTCAAGTGAAGGATGACTCAAACTATTTTAAACAAGAAATAAATCTATTTTTATTTGAATAAACGGAAAAGTCTAGAGCTTCAGGCATATCTGGTTCCAGACACTAAAAGAATGGCTCTCATTTTCCCTCTTTAACTCTGATTTCTTCTGTGTGTGCTTTATCTTTTGGAAAATTCTCTCTCATGATAGTAGCAAGCATAGATTTCTACCATCTTTACATCTCTCAACTGCACAAATAGAATTTCTTACTCAAGTTTCAGCAAAATTTCTAGAAATTTCCTTCAGTGACTGGCTAAGATCACTTGCCCATTCCAGAACTAAACATTTTGATCAAGGGGATGAAATACTCCTATTGGAATTGTCCATCACCTTACCACTTCTATGGTCAGTCAGAGGAGTCAAACAGACAAAAAAAAAAAAGTTCTATTACTAGAGGAGGAATGAAGTAGGGGAATATTATGTTGAGCACATAAAACCATAGCTAACACAATACAGTATTAGCAGTATGCCCAAACTAATGATGTGAGAAGGGCACATATGTTACGAATATAATAAAAACCAAAGGAAAATACTTCAAATCTCTGGATGTAAGAGTATAGGTGGAATATATGCTCATTTTCTTCACCTTAAGCACACCAATTTACATGTAATAGGAATCTAAGAAGAGGAGAAAGAGGAGGAGAGGCAGAAAAAATGTTTGAAGAAATAATAGTCACAAAATTTCCAAGTTTGGTGAAAAACATTAATTGGCAGGTCAATGAAGCTCAGTCCCAAGTAGGATAAACACAAAGGGATCCACATGTAGTGACATTGTAGATAAACTTTTGAAAGGCAAAAACTGAAAATCTTAAAAGGAACAAGAGATAAATTATTCCCAAGAACCACTGGGGATACCTCACCTGCAAATCCCACCAAATGTTCCACAGGCAATTCCAAGACCCTGTGAGGCACACCCCCAACCAATGGCCATATACCTGTCCATACTTTTGATGGAAATCAGTGACCTTTTATAGATGGTAAATAAGCACAAGTAGAGAACAGGCCTGAATATGGGAATCAGAAAGAGATCACAAACTTAAGCATTTAACACCAAACTTGGGAGAGCAAAAGGAAGACTGTCAGTGTTAGGCCTGGTTTGCAGGCTCCAGAGAAGGTATATAAACTTAAGAACTCTGCTATAAGAGGGTGCAAAGAGTGCAGAGCAGCCCAATCCATAGAAAGGCTGAAAAAGCCTCAGAATCCCTATGGCAGGGCTGATGAAATGTATTTGTCTCTCAGTCAGACAATAAAGACTGAAGGAGGTGATTGCTACTTCAAATGAGAAGACAGCAAGGTAAGACTTCAAAGAACATGAAAAATCAAGAAAATATGACACCACCAAAGAATCACAATAAATTCTCAGTAAATGACTACAAAGACATGGAGTATTAAGAATATCTGTAGTTAAATTAGTTAATGGATACATTGCACAGAAAGAATAGATTGTAACATTAAAGACGTAAAAGGGAGAAGTAAAAGGATAGAGTTTTGTATGCAATTAAAATCAAGTATTTATCAACAAAAAATAGACTTTAAAAATTTTTATTTTATTTTATTATTTTTAAAAATTTTATTGGAGTACAGTTGACATACTGTATTGTATTAGTTTCAGGAGTACAGCAAAGTAAATCATATATATAATCTCCATTCTGTTTTTTCCATATAGTTTCTTACAAACTATTAAGTTCCCCTGTGCTATAGAGTATGCTCTTAATAATCTATTTTATACAATTGTGTGTATATGTTATTCTCATCCTCCTAATTCCTCCCTTCCCCTACAATTTCCTCTATGGTAACCATAGATTGGTTTTGAAATCTGTGAGTTTGTTTCTGTTTTATAAATAAGTTCTCTTTTTTTTTTTGGCTTTTTAGGGCTGCACTTGTGGCACATGGCTAGGGGTCTAATGGGAACTACAGCTGCTGGGCTACAGCCACAGCAACACCAGATCTGACCCACATCTATGACCTACACCACAGCTCATGGCAATGCCAGATCCATAACACACTGAGCGAGGCCAGGGATGGAACCCACAACTTCATGGTTCCTAGTTGGATTCCTTTCCATTGCATCACTATAGGAACTACAAATAAGTTCTTTTCTGTCATTTTTATTAGCGTTTGCATATAAATGATATCATATGATATTTGTCTCTGTATGATGTACTTTGCTTAGTATGATAATCTCTAGGTCTATCCAAGGTTCTGCAAATGTCATTATTTCATTCTTTTTATGGCTGAATAATATTCCATTGTATACATGTACATTTTCTTTATCCATTCATCTATATATGGGCATTTAGGTTGCTTATATGTCTTGGCTATTGTAGATAGCACTGCAATGAACATTGGGGTGAATGTATTCTTTTGAATTACATTTTTCTCCAGATATATGCCCAGGAGTGGGATTGCTAGATCATACAGTAGTTCTATTTTTAGGGTTGTTTTTGTTTGTTTGTTTTGTTTTGTTTTTGTTTTTTGCTTTTTAAGGCCACACCTGTGGCATGTGGAAGTGTCCATGCTAGGGGTCCAATAGGAGCTTCAGCTGCTGGCCTATGCCACAACCACAGCAACACCAGATCTGAGCCACATCTGTGACCTACATTGCAGTTTGCAGCAATTCCAGATCCTTAACCCACTGAGTGAGGTCAGGGATCAAACCCACACCATCATGTATACTAGTTGGGTTCTTAGACCACTGAGCTACAACAGGAGCTCCCCATTTTTAGTTTTTTGAGGAAACTTTATACTGTCCTCCCTAGTGGTTGTAGCAATTTACATTTACACTAACAATGTGGGAGGGTTCCCTTTTATCCACATCATTGCCAGCAAAAAAAAAAAAAAAAAAAAAAAAAAGCTTTAAGGATACACATAGGCTCAAAGTGAAGTAATAAAAATACTTATTCCAAGTAGTGGAAACCAAAACAGTGAAAGGGTAACAATAGTTATATAAGACACAAGAGACTCTACCTCAAAAGCTGTAACAAGTGACAAAGAAGGTCATTATATAATGATAAAGGGATCAATTAAAGAGGATACAACAATGGTAAATAAATACATAAATATATATAAACCAAAATAATAGTACCTAAACATATTAAGGAATTATTTATAAATAGGTGGGAAGAATTAGAAAACAATACCATAACAGTAGGGCACTTCAATACCTTGCCTTCAACAGTGGATAGATTATTGAGACAGAAAATCAACTAGAAAAAACTGGAGTTGAACTATACTTAGACCAAATGGACTTAACACAGAACATTCCATCCAACAGCAGCAGAATACACACTCTTCTCAAATACACATGGAACATCCTCCAAGACAGACCATATATTAGGTCACAACACAAGTCTTAACATATTTAGGAAGATGGGAGTTATACCAAATACTCTTGATACATGACCACAATGGTATGAAACTACAAATTTATAATAGGAGAAAGGCTGAAAAATTTACAAGTATGTGAAAATTAACTACACACTCTTGAACAACTCATGAGACAAAGGAGAAATCAAAAGGGAAATCAAAAACCATCTTGAAAATGGAAACAGCATATTAAAACTTATGGGACATAGCAAAAACAATTCTCAGAGGGAAGTTTATAGCAAGAAATGCCTACATTAAGATAAAAGTAAGCTCTCAAATAAACAACCTAATTCTATAACTCAGGGGACTAGGAAAAGAACAAATACAATCCAATGTTAGCAGAACAAAGAAAATAACAAATATCAAAGGAGAAGTACATGAAATAGAGGCCACATGATCTTTAGAGATTATCAGTGAAACTAAGAGCTGTTTTTTGAAAAGATAAACAAAATTATAAAACATTTTAGCTAGACTAAGGAAAAAAGAACACTCAAATAAATGAGAAATGAATGAGGAGACATTACAACAGATACCACAGAAATAAAAAGGATTATGAGACAACTATGAATAATTATATGCCAATGAATTGGATAACAGAAAAAAAGGATTAATTCTAGAAACATATAGCTCACCAAGCTGAATCATAAAGAAATAGCAAATCTGAACAGACTAATAACTAGCAAGTAAACTGAATCAATAATCAAAAACCACCCAACAAAGAAAAGCCGAAGACCATGTGATTTCACTGGTGAATTCTACCAAACATTTAAATAATAAATAATAATCGGTGAAATTTCTTCTTAAAGTCTTCCAAAAATCAAAGATGAGAGAACACTCTTAAATTCATTTTTAAGGCCTGCATTACCCTGATACCAGAGCCAGATAAAACACTACAAGAAAGAAAACTATAGACCATTATCCTTGATGACTACAGATGCAAAAAATTCTCAACAAAATATTAGCAAACCATCAAAATCACATTAAAAGGATTTAGTTATTTATATTTATCCCTGGGGTGCAAGAATGGTTCAACATATACAAATCAATAAATGTGATACACTACATTAATAGAATGAAAGATTAAAATCATGTGATCATCTCCAAAGATGCAGAAAAAATTTTGACAAAATACATCCTTTCATGATAAATATTCTCAACAAATTGGGTATAGAGGGACTGTACCTCAAAATTATAAAGGCTATATGTGACAAGTCCATAGCTAACATCCCATACTCCACAGAAATATGTCAAAAGTTTTTCTCCTAAAATCGAGAATAAGATAAGGTTGCCCACTCAAACCACCCCTATCCAACACAGTACTGGAAGTCCCAGTCAAAGAAATTAGACAAGAAAAAAAGAAAACTGTCAAATTTGGAAAGTAAGAGGTAAAATTTCTCACTTTAAAGATGAATATATATATATAAAGCTTCCACTAAAAAATGCTGGAACTAATCAAAATTCAGTCAAATTGCTGGATAAGAAAATCAACATACAGAACTCAATTACATTTCTATACTAACAACTAAATGTCTGAAAAAGAAATAAAAACAATCCCAATAACATCAAAATCAGTAAAATACTCAGGAATAAATTTAACCGAGAAATTGAAAGCTATGTACAGTGCAAACTCTATTTTGATGAAAGAAATTAAAGACAAAAATAAATAGAAAATTATCATTTGTTCATGGATCAGAACATTTAATATTATTAGAATATCTATACTACCCAAAGCTATCTGCAGAAGCAGTGCAATACCTATCAAAATTACAATGGCACTCTTTAACAGAAATAGAAAAAATAATCCTAAAATATGTATGGAATCACAAATAACCCTGAAAAATCAATGCAGTCATGAAGAGCAAAGCTGGAAGTATCACACCTTCTGACTGCAAATCATATTACGAAGCTATAGCAATCAAAACAGTGTGATGCTGGCATAAAAACAGACACATAGACCAATGGAACAGAATGGGGTGCCCAGAAATATATCCTCGAATATACAATCAACTAATATCAGCAAAGGAGCTAAGAATACTCAGTGGGGAAAAAGATAGTCTTTTTAAAACTGATGTTGAAAAAAGTAGATAATCACATGTAAAAGAATGAAATCAAACTTCTATTGTTACCACTTTAACAAAAATTAACTCAAAATGGAATAAGGATTTAAACATGAGACCTGAAACTACAAAACTCCTAGAAGAAAACATAGACTCCTTGAAGTTCGTTTTGGGCAATTATTTTTTGGCTGTAACATCAAAAGCACCAGCAACAAAAGAAAAAATAAACAGGTGGGTCTACATAAGAGTATAAAGCTTCTTCCCAGCAAAAGAAACAAACAAAATGAAAAAGCAAACTAATGAATGAGAGAAAATATTTTCAAACCATTTGTCTGATAAGAGCTTAATATCCAAAATATGTAAAGGACTCATACAACCTAATAGCAAAAATACAAGCAATCTGATTAAAAAATGAGCAGAGGACCTCAATAATCATTTTTCCAAAGAAGACTTCTAAATGGCCTACAGGTACATGAAAAGGTGCTCAACATCACTAATCATCAGAGAAATGCAAATCAAAACCATAATGAGCTATTACCTCACACCTGTTAGAATGACTCTCATCGAAAAGAGATAACTAGTGTTGGCCAAGATGTGGAGAAAAATGAATTCTTATGCAGTTTTAGTGAGCATGTAAATTGGTACAGTCACAATGGAAAACAGTATGGAAGTTCCTCAAAAAATTAAACTGGGAGATGGTGTTTAAAGGATACAAACTTGCAGTTATAAGATAAATAAGTTTTGTGGTTGTATAGAGTAATAACTGTAGTTAACAAGATTGTATCATATACTCGATAGTTGCTAAAAGAGTAGACCTTAAATATTCTTACCCCCCCAAAATAAGATGGTAATTATATGAGGTGTTGGAACTGTTAGCTAACCCTACTGTGTTAACCATTTCACAAAATATGCTTGTATTACATCATCCCATCGTACACCTTAAAACAATGTTATGTGTCAAGTATGTCTCAATAACGCTGGGGAAAATGAAGTGCTATAACCTGTGTGGCTTATAACAACAGAAATTTATTTGTCATAGTTCTGCAGGTTGAAAGGTGACCTATCAAGTCACCAACATACTCAGTGTCTGGTGAGAACCCCCTTTCTGGTACATGGATGGCAGTCTTTCCTCTGTAACTTCACTTGGTGGAAGGTGAGAGAATGGTTTTAAAAAGAGAGACAGGTCTCTTTTATAAAGCTATTAATTCTACATATGAAGGATCCACTTCATAACCTAATCACCTCCAAATAACATCAAAATGGGGGTTCACATTTCAACATACGAATTTGGGGAGAACATTAAACAGTCCATCCATTGCAGGGTTGAAGTGGTATCTCTCTGTGGTTTGGATTTGCATTTCTTCATGTGTTATTGGCCATTTGTGTATCTTCTTTGGAGACAGGCCTATTCAAGTATTTTATAATTCAATTTTTTGTCCATTTTTTAATTCATTTGTTTGTTGTTGAGTTGTAAGAGTTTTGTTTTTATGTTCTTGATATTAATCCCTTATTGGGTTATTATTTGCAAACATTTTCTTCCATTTTGTGATTTAATTTTTTGTGGGGCCATGCCTGCAACATGTGGAAGTTCCCAGACCAGGGATCAAACTTGCACCACAGCAGTGACCCAATTTATTTTTTTGTTGCCCATGCTTCTTGTGTCATTGTCAAGAAAATCATTGCCAAGACAAATGCCATGAATATCTTCACCTATGTATTCTTCCAAGAATTTTCCAGCTTTAGCTTTTAAGTCCTTTCCCTTTTAAAATGAATAAAAGAAAGGGGAAATATTATATTATTAGGCATATATCCTGTATTTTAAAATATAATTTTTAGTTATTGCTCAATTGAATTGCATTACATTTATTTCTTTATTGGATTTCTTATTTCTCTATTTACCAAAATTTCTATTTATTTATGTTATATTTTGTCTGTTCTCATGAGTAACTTGAAGTGACTACATTACTACTCTTTTTATTTCACAGCACTTATCAAATACTGTTAGAACTATCCTATAAATGCTAATAAGGATAATTCTATTTCCTGGGGAATTCCATATTCTGCTCCTCCCTCTCATCACTTGTGAGAATGCTTAGAATATAAATCAGGCCTTGCCATTAGTAACCTTTTGCTAGTATGTTTACTACAAGTTTATCAGTAATATATAGTATTATTTTAAAATACGTAGTAAGCATTGTCAGTAAATAATGCCAATTTGGTACACCAATTTTTAAAGGATATTCATCTCTCTCAAATAGCTAAGATGAAATATTATTTCTGCCTCTGCTTCTGAGAACATTTTAGTAATTTTAATAAGTAATATAAGGACAAATTTAAATGACATAATGAAAATCAACAGCCTCCAGATAGGCCCCTCTCACTTCTACTCTTGCTGCCATGGTGCCAATATTTTTAACCATTTTTGTTTTCAGTTCTTTAGAATTTACCTCCATATCTCTAAATCATACACTTTTACCTCTATATTGAGTTGTGTTTGTTGGCTTTCTCTTATTCCAGGTGAGGCTATAAGCTCACTTGTACCATTTCAACATCTACCTTCCATCTAACTTCCCAATACAATTAAAATAATATTGTGATTTGAAGTGAGATAAAAAGCCTAAAACTCTTTATTCCAATAAAAATTTTAAAAGAGAGAAAGTTCCTGTTGTGGTTCAGTGGTAACAGACCTGACTAGTAACCATGAGGATGCAGGTTCAATCCCTGGCTTCGCTCAGTGGGTTAAAGGATTTGGCATTGCTATGAGCTGTGGTGTAGGTCACAGATGCCTCAGATCCCACCCCACTTTGCGGTGGCTTTGGTGTAGGCCAGGGGCTGCAGCTTCAATTTGATCCCTCGCTGGGAACTTCCATATGCTGCGGGTGTGGCTCTAAAAAAAACAAAAACAAAAACAAAAAAACCAAAAAACTTTAAAAGATCTGTGGAGGAAGTCTCGCATGTGTAAGAAAAGGGAAGTGAGAATAATCCTTTTCTGGTCGAACAAAAAAATCTTAAAAATGTTTATACATTTTAGGAATATTGAAATAATCATTAAAATATTTTTTACTGTGGCAAAAAATTATTAAGACATCAAACACTTCCTAGGAAAGTTTATTATTAGTGGCTTCCCTTTTTTAAATTTTATTGCAGTATAGTTGATTTACAACATTGTAATAATTTCTGCTGTACAACAAAGTGATTAAGTTATACACCTACACATATCCATTCTCCTTCTTGTTTGTTTTGAGCCTAGTAAGGTTTTGCTAATATTCCTTTAACTAGATTCCAAAAATCTTGGTGGATTTGTATTTTTCAGGACATAATAGTCACATCTCTATATTCCATATAACAGTCCCCTCCCATGTTAAAGAGTCTCATGTCAAAGAGTCACACCCCAGATCCTTAACCCAATGAGTGAGGCCAAGGATCAAACACACATCCTCATGAATACTATGTTGAGTCCTTAACCTGATGAGCCACAATGGGAACTCCCTGAATACAACTATCTTTAATTTACAGAGTTCAAGAAAACATAAATCTTAAGTCAATTGACTAGGTCTCAAAATCAGTATCTCATTCAGATAAAAATGTTTTATTTCCCATCTGTGGTGAAATTTCTTCTTATAAGAGTGCAACATGTCTGCATGTAGATTTTTCCCAAAGAGGTTTGGTTGGATTTTATCAGTTATATTTTAAAGAACAAATTTTATGTTATACCTCTCTTTGTTGGTTCTCCTGCAAATTTAGTGATAATTTTATATGAATTATATTTAATCCTGAAATGCAATGGAAATCTCAATGTAACAAGCTGATTATTAGTGAGGGTGGAAGGGTAGGAGGTAGATTTGGGCAAGAAACAAGTCAATTACATTTTTGTCTTAAACAGATTTTCTATCAGAAAGAATCTGAAAGGTATAATTTTCCATGAATTTTTCAAGTAATTTTGAGCTTTGCAGCTAATGTAAATATATGCTAACATGCATTTTTTTATGTAATATTAATTTTAACATCTTTTATGTTTTTGGATAAGTATTTAATATTTTGATTTCCTGAAAAATAGAAGTTTCCTCTTTGCTTAATAGGAAATGACTCAGAAAGCAGGAAATCTGAGTATTGTCTAAACAAGGAACCCAGAAATTCAATCCTCAACACTTGTAGCAATTTATGATACAATTTATGTCTGTGTTTGAGACATCATTGCCTGGATCTCATACTCTCTTTTGTATAATTAATTATATTGCTCCCATACTCTTTAATGGAGGAGGGGCCTATTTGTCCCATTGATTCTTCACAGGTGCATTGTTTGGCTTTTTTATTGAGTTAAAAAACTACAGTATTGTAAAATTATGTTCATCTTTATCTTTAAATGCATTTAATATATTTTAAAATTATATTTTATTTTTAATAAATAATTATTAATACTTATTAACATCTAATTATATAGCTTGGGAGTAACTTGTCACAGATAAACTTTGAGAATCAGGAAAATGACCATTACTCAAAATAAATGTCACCTACAGTTTTGCAATTTGGCTTATTCTACATGACAGATAAATGAAATGATAGTAATTTTTAATCACACTCCTTTTTATATATTCTTAATTATGTGACTGTTTATCTATTTTAATTGTCCAAACTGTCTCTCATTTGTAAGCAACTCCAGTGTACTTTGAAAGAATGCTAAAGAGTATCTTTAGCCTAGACTTTCCACTTTTTAGAATGGTCATTTCAGAAAGTTCCCTTCAGTGCATGTAACATGATCTATTTTATTTATTTATTTATTTATTTATTTATTTATTTATTTATTTATTTATTTATTTTCCCACTGTATAGCAAGGGGGTCAGGTTATTCTTACATGTATACATTACAATTACATTTTTCCCCCAGCCTTTCTTCTGTTGCAACATGAGTATCTAGACAAAGTTCTCAATGCTATTCAGCAGGATCTCCTTGTACATCTATTCTAAATTGTGTCTGATAAGCCCAAGCTCCCGATCCCTCCCACTCCCTCCCCCTCCCATCAGGCAGCCACAAGTCTCTTCTCCACGTCCATGATTTTCTTTTCTGAGGAGATGTTCATTTGTGCTGGATATTAGATTCCAGTTATGAGTGATATCATATGGTATTTGTCTTTGTCTTTCTGGCTCATTTCACTCAGTATGAGATTCTCTAGCTCCATCCATGTTGCTGCAAATGGCATGATGTCATTCTTTTTTATGGCTGAGTAGTATTCCATTGTGTATATATACCACATCTTCCCAATCCAATCATCTGTCAAAGGACATTTGGGTTGTTTCCATGTCCTGGCTATTGTGAATAGGGCGGCAATGAACATGCGGGTGCACGTGTCTCTTTTAAGTCGAGTTTTGTCCAGATAGATGCCCAAGAGTGGGATTGTGGGGTCATATGGAAGTTCTATGGATAGATTTCTAAGGTATCTCCAAACTGTTCTCCATAGTGGCTGTACCAGTTGACATTCCCACCAACAGTGTAGGAGGGTTCCCTTTTCTCCACACCCCCTCCAGCACTTGTTATTTGTGGACTTATTAATGATGGCCATTCTGACTGGTGTGATGTGGTATCTCATGGGAGTTTTGATTTGCATTTCTCTTATAATCAGCGATGTTGAGCATTTTCTCATGTGTTTGCTGGCCATCTGTATATCTTCTTTGGAGAAATGTCTATTCAGGTCTTTTGCCCATTTTTCCATTGGGTGGTTGGCTTTTTTGCTGTTGGGTTGTATAAGTTGTTTATATATTCTAGAGATTAAGCCCTTGTCAGTTGCATCATTTGAAACTATTTTCTCCCATTCTGAAAGTTGTCTTTTTGTTTTCTTTTGGGTTTCCTTTGCTGTGCAAAAGCTTTTCAGTTTGATGAGGTCCCATGGGTTTATTTTTGCTCTGATTTCTATTGCTTTGGGAGACTGACCTGAGAAAATATTCATGATGTTGATGTCAGAGAGTGTTTTGCCTATGTTTTCTTCTAGGCGTTTGATGGTGTCCTGTCTTCTATTTAAGTCTTTCAGCCATTTTGAGTTTCTTTTGGGGCATGGTGTGAGGGTGTGTTCTAGTTTCATTGCTTTGCATGCAGCTGTCCAGGTTTCCCAGCAATGCTTGCTGAATAGACTTTCTTTTTCCCATTTGATGTTCTTGCCTCCCTTGTCAAAGATTAATTGACCCTAGGTGTCAGGGTTTATTTCCGGGTTCTCTATTCTGTTCCACTGGTCTGTCTGTCTGTTTTGATACCAGTACCACACTGTTTTGATGACTGTGGCTTTGTAGTATTTCTTGAAGTCTGGGAGAGTTATGCCTCCTGCTTGCTTTTTGTTTCTCAGGATTGCTTTGGTGATTCTGGCTCTTTTGTGGTTCCATATAAATTTTTGGATTGTTTGTTCTAGTTCTGTGAAAAATGTCATGGGTCATTTGCTAGGGATTGCATTGAATCTGTAGATTGCTTTGGGTAGGATGGCCATTTTTCCAATATTGATTTTCCCAATCCAGGAACATGGAATATCTTTCCATTTTGTTACATCTTCTTTGATTTCTTTGATCAAAGTTTTATAGTTCTCGGCATATAGGTCCTTTACCTCCTTGGTCAGGTGTATTCCGAGGTATTTGATTTTGTGAGGTGCAATTTTAAAAGGTATCGTATTTTTGTATTCCTTTTCTAATAGTTCATTGCTGGTATACAGAAATGCAACTGACTTCTGAATGTTAATCTTATATCCTGCTACTTTGCTGAATTGATGAATCAGTTCAAGTAGTTTTGGGGTTGAGTCCTTAGGGTTTTCTATGTATAGGATCATGTCATCTGCATACAGTGCCAGTTTGATCTCTTCTCTTCCTATATGGATGCCTTTTATTTCTTTTGTTTGTCTAATTGCTGTGGCTAGGACTTCCAAAACTATGTTGAAGAGCAGTGGTGAGCGTGGGCATCCCTGTCTTGTTCCAGATTTGAGTGAGAAGGCTTTCAGTTTTTTCCCCATTGAGGATTATATTTGCTGTGGGTTTCTCATAAGTGGCTTTGATTATATTCAGGAATGTTCCCTCTATACCCACTTTGGCGAGGGTCTTGATCATGAATGGATGTTGGACCTTGTCAAATGTTTTTTCTGCGTCTATTGAGAGGATCATATGATTTTTGACTTTTCTTTTGTTAATGTGGTGTATGATGCTGATTGATTTGCATATGTTGAACCATCCTTGTGAACCTGGGATGAACCCTACCTGGTAATGGTGTATGATTTTTTTGATATGTTGTTGGATTCGGTTGGCTAAGATTTTGTTGAGAATTCTTGCATCTATATTCATCAATGATATTGGGCGATAGTTTTCTTTTTTGGTGGTATCTCTGTCTGGTTTTGGAATGAGGGTGATGTTGGCATCATAGAATGTCTTTGGGAGGATTCCTTCTTCACCCTTTTGAAAGAGTTTCAGGAGGATGGGCACCAATTCCTCTTTATATGTTTGATAGAATTCACCTGTGAAGCCATCTGGTCCTGGACTTTTATTTGTAGGGAGTGATTTTATGACCTCTTCAATTTCATTTCTAGTGATCGGTCTGTTCAGTTGGTCTGTTTCTTCTTGATTCAGTTTTGGCAGGCTGTAAGATTCTATAAAATTGTCTATTTCTTCCAGATTGTCAAAGTTGTTGCCGTATAGTTGTTCATAGTATTCTCTTATGGTTTTTGTATTTCTGCAGTATCTGTTGTGATTTCTCCTTTTTCATTTATAATTTTGGTTATTTGGGTTCTTTCTCTCCTCTTCTTAGTGAGTCTGGCCAGGGGTTTGTCAATTTTGTTGACCTTTTCAAAGAACCAGCTCTTGGTTTTATTAATCTTTTTCTATTGTTTTTTGAATCTCTATTTTACTGATTTCTTCTTTGGTCTTTATAATTTCCTTCCTTCTGCTGACTTTAGGCCTTTTTTGTTCTTCTTTTTCTAATTCATTTAGGTGGAGGGTTAAGCTGTCCATTTGGGATCTTTCTTCTTTTTTGAGCAAGGCCTATATTGCTATAAATTTCCCTCTGAGCACTGCTTTCGCAGCATCCCATAGATTTTGAGAGGTTGTGTCTTCATTATCATTTGTTTCAAGGTAGAGTTTAATTTCCTTCTTGATTTCCTCATTGACCCATTGGTTTTTTAGTAGCATGTTGTTTAGTCTCCATGCAGTAGGTTTTTTCTCTTTCCTTTTCCCATGGTTGGTTTCTAATTTCATGGCATTTTGGTCAGAGAAGATACGTGAGATAATTTCTATGCTCCTAAATTTATTGAGGTTAGCTTTGTGTCCCAATATGTGGTCGATTCTTGAGAATGTTCCATGAGCATTTGAGAAGAATGTGTATTCTGCTTTTTTTGGATGTAGTGTCCTGAAGATATCAATGAAATCTAACTTTTCTATTGTTTCCTTTAGGATCTCTGTTGCTTTATTGGTGTTCTGTCTAGAGGATCTGTCCATTGATGTGAGGGGGGTATTAAGTGTCTCCTACTATGATTGTATTCCCATCAATATCTCTTCTATGTCTTTTAATATTTGTTGTATGTATCTGGGTGCTCCTATATTTGGGGCATATATGTTGATGATAGTAACATCCTCTCCTTGGATGGATCCCTTAATCATTAAGTAGTGTCCTTCTTTGTCTTTCTTTATGTCTTTTGTTTTAAAGTCTATTTTGTCTGCTAAGAGTGTTGCAACTCCTGCTTTTCTGTCATGTCTATTGGCGTGAAATATTTTTCCCCACCCTTTCACTTTCAATCTATATGTATCTTTTGTCCTGAGGTGAGTTTCTTGTAGGCAGCACATTGAAGGTTTTTGCCTTTTTATCCACTCAGCCACTCTGTGTCTTTTAATTGGGGCATTCAGTCCATTGACATTTAAGGTGATAATTGATAGATGATTATTTATTGCCATTTGAACCTCGTGTTCCAGTTGATTCTATGGTTCTCCATTCTTCCTTTTTTTTTTGGTTGGATGGTCTCCTGTTATTATCTGCTTGAGTGTTTTTTTTTTTTTCCTTTTTTGTGAATGCAATATTTGGTTTTGGCTTGTGGTAGCCCTGTTTTTTAAGTATGCTACCCCCTTCCCATAATTCTGTGTTTTAGCCTGATGTTCCTGTAGGTTCAAACACTTCATTACTATATTAAAATTAAGAAGAGAAACATACAAACAAACAAACAGAAAGGGTTATTTACTTCCTAACATCCCTTGCCCACATTTTATGGTTTTGATGACTCTTTTTTATTTTTTCTTTTTAATTTTATATTGTTTGAAGCATGTTCATGATTAAATCTGTATGCTGGCTTATTTGAGTGACTGCTCTCTGATTGCAGTTTCCTCAGTCCTAGTTCTTCCTCTTCTTCTTTTTTTTTTTCTTTTCTTTTCTTTTTTCTTCCCTTTCCTTCCTTTCTTTTTGGTTTAGAGAAAACCTTTCAGTATTTCTTTTAGCCTGGGTTTTGTGTTGCTGTATTCTTTAAGTTTTTGTTTGTTGGAAAAAATTTTTATTTCCCCTTTCTATTTTAAATGATATTCTTGCTGGATAGAGTATTCTAGGTTGCATATTTTTTCCTTTTAGCACTTTAAATATCTCTTGCCATTCCCTCCTGGCCTGTAGTGTTTCTGTAGAGAAGTCAGCTCATATTCTTATGGGGGTTCCCTTGTAGGTAACATTCTGTTTTTCTCTTGCTGCCTTTAGGATCCTCTCTTTATCACTAACTTTTGCCATTTTCATTATGATATGTCTTGCTGTGGGTCTGTTTGGGTTCAGTGTGTTTGGGGCCCTCTGTGCTTCCTGTATCTTGAACCCAGCATCCTTTAGATTTGGGAAGTTTCCAGCGATAATTTCTTCAAATATATTTTCCATCCCCTTATCTTTTTCTACTCCTTCTGGAATTCCTATTATGCGTAGATTGGCCCGCTTTATATTATCCCATAGATCTCTTATATTGCTTTCCAGTTTTTTGATTCGGTTTTCTGTCTGTTGACCGGATTGAGTGATTTCCATTATTCTATCTTCCATATCACTGATTCGTTCTTCTGCATTATTCATTCTGGTTTTTACTGCCCCTAGTTCAGTTTGCATCTCTGCAAATGAGTGTTCTAGTTTTTCTTGGCTCCTCCTTATATTTTCTAGTTCCTTTCTGAGGGTATCTGCATTACTGTTCCTATCTTCTCTTAATTCCTTCAGTATTTTCACTATTTCTCTTTTGAACTCCAGGTCTGTCAGACTGCAGAGATCTGTTTCATTGTTGACTGTTTTAGGTGAGTTCTCCTGTTGGTTTGACTGGGGGTGGTTTCTCAACTTCTTCATCTTGCTTGTTTTCTTTCTCCTGAGGGAGTTGTACTCTCCGTTATCGGGCAGTGTTTGCCTTGTCACTGCCGTGGAATATTTCCTGAGGGCTAGCGTTGTTGGTCAATCTTCTTTGAGGCAGTGTGGCTTTTCTGGAGTGTTGATGGGGCTAACAGGTTGTCTCTGAAGCAAAGGAGGACTTCCTGAGGGCAGACAGGACTGGGAGGTCCACACCACGATGGTAGCAGATTTCACTTGGTCATGCAGAGCTTGCTCTGGTGTTTTTAGGCTGTGGGGTTCTTGCAGGGGGTTGGTGGTGTTGGGCAGCTGTTCCTCAGGAGTGCAGCACCCTCTGGGGGTTGGAGCAGCTATCTGGGTCACTGAGAACCTAAGAGGCTCTTCCCTAGGGCAGCCCAACTCAGAAGGATGGCCTGAGAATGTAGGCGGATCTTTTCACAGTCTGGCCAGGCTTGTTGCAGCTTTTCTGGGCTGCAGGGGCTCTTCTAGGGGGCTGGTGGTGCTGAGCAGCTATTCCGTGGGAGTGGGGCACCCCCTGGGGGATTGGGCGGGTAGCAGGGCCACTGGAAACCCAAGAGGCTCCTCCCCGGGGCAGCCTGACTTAGAAAAACTGTCCAAGAGTTAGGCAGATCTATTCACAGCCTGGCTAGGCCTGTTCTAGCTTTTCTGGGCTGCAGGCCTTTTCTCGGGGGCTGGTGGTGTTTGGTGCTGCTCTGCGGAAGTGCAGCCCCTCCAAAGGGCAAGCAGGCCTGTGCAGGGACAGCCCCTGCGGTGGTAGGCTTCAGGCAATTGTTGAGGCCAGCCCTCCTGGATGGCAGGCAGCCCCAGGTTTGGCGAGAGCGTAGGGGGTGGTGGGGGTGGGGGGAGGGGATGCACTGGAAAGCACAGCTTTAAGCTAGCTAGTGGGCCTGTAAGCTTGCTGTGGCATGGTGGGTGTTCTATGGGGACCCACCCCTTCTTCTCTCCCCTGCCCAGCACGGGCACAGACCAGGCTCTTTTCCCAGGTTCCCTCTGATGCGGCTTTCCACTTCCCTGCCTCTAGAGTATTGCTCCCTTTCTCTGGGACAGCTTTGTTTTCTAGTCTCCCAGGCAGTCTCTGTCCTGTCAAATGGTTTCTAGACCTCCCAAGCAGTTTCCGCTCTGCCCCACCCCCCTAGCCCGTTCTCAGGGTCTAACCTCTGGACCCGAGGTCTTGGTGCCCAGCCCCCACCCAGGCATCCCCTGGCCCTTTCTCGGGGACTAACCTTCGGAGGCGAGGTCTCGGTGCCCAGCCCCCACCCAGGCGTCTCAATTTTTGGTGACTGTGCCCGTAGTTCAGATGGTCCGTTCGGTTCTTGATCAGCTTTTCCATACTCCAACTTACTGCTACACTCTTCTCTGCATATGGAGATTTTTCTGGTTCGTTTGCTGTTTCCCCCCTGTAGGTGACTTTCCAGGGTGCAGGATCCCTTTCTCCTCCACAGTTCCCTTTCGGGAGTGCCCATCCTGCTTGGATTCACCTTCTCTCACTCTCCTCTTTTCTCCCGTTCTGCCCAGTAATGTCACGAACTTCTTGCCATTATTGGAGTTTAGGTTCCTGTGCCAGCGATTGGTTGCTGTTCTGTGCGAGTCATTTATTCTGTAGATGTGCTTTTTTTGTTGTGTTTGTGGGAGAGGGCGAGCGTGTCCCCCTACTCCTCCGCCATCTTGTCCTCTCCTTGTAACATGATCTTAACTCTAGAGTTTGCCGTTGAACTTCAACCCACAATATCTGAAAGTGTACCACGTCTATTATCTTCATAGATTTTTCAAATATTCAGTGTTTCTTTGAGCTCTCTTCACCACCATTTTTAAATGTTCAAGGCTAATAACCTAGCAAGGTATGAGCATCAATTTCTCACTTTCATCCATTCGAGATTTTTCACTTTATGGTATTGATTCTACAAGCTAAACTCTTAACTTTTCTTTCTGGGTTCCCTTTTCAATAAAGGTACTTTCTTTTTTTTTCCTTCATCGACCTCTTCTTTGTCTTCTTGGAAGATGTGTATCTTGAATATTTAGAGAAAGGAGTTTTTCTTTTAGCACCTCATGAAATATCCTACTGCTGGACAGTTCTGTCATTTTGACATTTGTGATGAGGTTTTAAGAGAAAGGACAATTTTCAGTTTAGTCCTGTTTTGGGATTTTATGACATACAGACAATAGATACACATCTGCCCTAATGAAAGATGTGACTGTGGAAATTTACATCTTTCTTTGTTTGTTCCAAATAAATAAGCCAATATAAAGGTTGCTCTCCCATTCCTAACCAACCAACAGCTGCTCCAGCAGTAGTTGGCACCGATTGGCATCTTTGCTGACATTTTTAGAGGCACAGTCAGAGGGTAAATGAACCTACAATTTAGCCTAGCCTTTTTCCACAACAGGTATGCCTACAAAAGAAGTTCATGATCCATTTTAAAGGATTTATGTAGGAAACACAACACAACTGCTGAGACCTGTTTATCCTGCAGAAAATTTCTTCTCTTTCCAAGACAGTAAATTTGATCGTTTTCTTGAGGGTCACAAGCTACATTGCATGAACAATAGGTTCTTTCTGAGAGAGTTTAAAATTAAATTAAATTAAAAGGCTGGTCTTGCTACTACAAAATAGAAAAAACTCTTTCTTTGCAGTAAGGTGAATTACCATGCTATACCTGTACCAAGCATATTAATGAAGCAATTCATATACAAAGATAGCTTTAAAGCATGAGGATCTCCTGTGAAAGGAATATCATTTTTAAACTATAAGAAGGAAGGATTTTTCAACTATGAGTCTTTTTCTCAGAGTAATGTTGCATACAGGCTGAAGACTGATTCTTCTATTGAATTGTATAATTAAAAAAAAGTCAGTTTAATGGTTGACAAATTTTGACATTCAAATAAAAATGTTGCCAATATTCTCACAAAGACCTGTAGGCAAAACGAGATTCCACGACTTTAATTTATGCGACAGTAAATGTCTGCCAAAACACTGTACAAATGACTGTATAATGAGGCAATAATAACTGAAAGAATCAAAGTAAAGGAAACAGAAGCCTAACTTCCCCATTTTGCAGATAACATAAATGCATTCACAAAACTGATCAAGGTGGTTTTTTTTTTTAAAGCCCCTTTGCTCTCTCACTACATCAGTAAGTTTTGTTAGGGAAGAAAGTCCTCTAAATCATTTGCTGTGTTGCCTTGACATTCCTACCCATTTCTTTTCCTCTACCCCAAAAAAGAAAATTTAAGACTTTCTTTTTTTTTCATGTTTTTCTATCCTGTATCTTAGACAATTCATATGTGATCTTTATAAACCAAGCTTCAAGGCAAAAAAAGACAATCTGAAAAGCCCTAGTTAATAATGCCAATTATCTGAGATAATACCAGTTGCTTTGATATAGTATGAGAAATCTCAGTATATGATCTATGGGTAGTCTGAATGAGATCTTTCCTATTTAACCCAGGAGCTACATGGGGGTTAAGAATGTTTGCAAAGGAGAGACTCTAGAGATGTCAGTGAATGTAAGTAAGCTGTGTGAGTAGGAATGAATAGACATAGGGAGTGTTGGGTAATGAAACAATGGTAAGGTACATAGACAAGAGAACTTGATGAGTTTGAAAAATTAGTGATGTGGAGGTACTTGAGTAATTGTAGTGGAAAGAGAGGAATTGTGGGTTCGAGTAGTATGCATGAATTCAAGATTTTGGAGGCAATGCAATGATGAGTATAAACGTGGGAACAAATGGATAAAGTAGAAGGGAAGACGAAATCTTCAAATCTAGAATACACTGATATTGAAAAGCAAGAGTTTTGTATGGATTATCTAAATGGATGTTGTAGTCATCAGTATTACTAACAAAGAGTCATGACAGAGTGTAAGACAATGATTAGGTGCTACTGATTGAAATGAAGGAGGCAAAGTGAATAATATTTTAGTAGTTAATAACAAGAAAGTATAGCAAGTGGCGTGGCCGTTGGCGTAAATATCATAGGATCTTGGGATATGAAGGAACAGAGAGTAGAAATGGTTCTGAAGTAGTAATATGGAATAAAGAATATGTTTATTTCAGTATTTAGGTTATACAGGATGTGAAAACTGAAAATTGTCACCACATGACAGAACTTCAGGGAAAGTAGTATCCTTATTGGAAATCTGGGTTTCAGTTATTGAAAGAAAGGGAAAAGAATATTTATTTAAAAAGAAATTAAAAATATATTAGGAGGAGCAACATCAGCAAAATGGCAGACTAGGAAGCTCTAGGTCATTGTTCCTGCATGGAAACATTAAAAAAAATTAGAGATTAGCCAAAGTGAATTTATACAAACCTTGGAAAAGAGTTAAAAAGCTATAGGAACCAAGTGAATGTCCACTGAAGAAAAAAAAATACACTCAAAATGGTAGGGAAATTTGTGGTGTTTTTACACAGTCTTCTCCCCTCTGTCCAGCATGGCACAGTCTTCAATTCCCAATTTCATTTCTTGACTAAAGGGAGCATATAAGACCTTATATACAAATTTCTAACAGGTCCTGTGCCTGCATGAAGGATTGGTCTCTATTTTACCTTACTTGGATTTCAATCAAGAGAAGTAGAAGACACTGTTGGGATAGATATAGGGGGACTAAAAACCCATAGACAACAGAGAAAATTACTTATGGGTAGAGATAGACAATGGAACATCTAAAGCCCTGAGGAGAACCTGGGGTGGGACTCTGGGAGATTAAGGCATTGAAAAATAACTGTGTGTTTAGATTTTCTGCCCATTTTTTTATAGAGTTGTTTTTTTTTTTTGGTGTTGAGCTGCAAAAGGTGTTTATAAATTTTGGAGATTAACCCTTTGTCCTTTTCTTCATTTGCAAATATTTTCTCCCATTTTGTGTGTTGTCTTTTCATTTTGTTTAGGGTTTCCTTTGCTGTGCAGAAAGTTTGAGTTTAATTAAGTCCCATTTGTTTATTTTTGTTTTTATTGTCATTACTCTAGGAGGTGGATTTGAGAAGACATTGCTGTTATGTCGAAGTGTGTTCTTCCTATCTTTTCCTCTAAGACTTTTATAGTATCTGGTCTTATATTTAGGACTTTAATCCATTTTGAATTTATTTTTTTGTATGACATTAGAAAGTGTTCTAATTTCATTCTTTTACATGTGCCTGTCCAGTTTTCCCAGCACCGCTTATTCAAGGGGCTGTCTTTTCAGCCCCTTGAATAAGTGGCTGTCTTTGTGTATTCTTGCCTCCTTTGTCATAGATTAGTTGACTGTAGGTGCATGGGTTTAATTCTGGGCTTTCTATCCTGATCCACTGATCTATATTTCTGTCTTTGTGCCAGTACCATGCAGTTTTGATGACTGTTGCTTTGTAGTATAGTCTGAAGTCTGGGAGCCTGATTCCTCCAGCTCCATTTTTCTTTTTCAGGATGTCTTTGGCTATTCTGGGTCTTTTGTGCTTCCAAACAAACTTTAAAATATTTTGTTTGAGTTCAGTGAAAAATGTCCTTGGTAGTTTGATAGGGATTGCATTGAATCTGTAGATTGCCTTAGGTAGTATAGTCATTTTGATAATATGACTTCCAATCCAAGAGCATGGTATGTCTTTCCATCTATTTGTGTCATCTTTGATTTCTTTCATCAGTGGCTTGTAGTTTTCAGAGTACAGGTCTTTTGTTTCTTTAGGTAGGTTTACTCCTAGGTATTTTATTCTTTTGGGTGTGATGGTAAACAAGATCGCTTGCCTAGTGAGAGACATATTGTTTCTTCTCATCCTTGGTAGTAAATCCTCAGAGGTCATCTGTTTTTTCCCTTGTTTCTTTTGACAAAGTATGTTTAGGTCTGTCTTTCCCTCGGGTAAGTTTTGCAGCCCTCTGGGATGCACCTGATTTTTTTTTCCTGCTTCTATGTCATGGTAGGGTGCAGGCCAGGCTGTAAGAATCTACAGGCCTCTCTGACAAAAGACATCACACGCCATTTTCACAAGCCATATCTAGGCTTGCAAGACCATGTTAGGTGTAGGATAACTCTGCCAGTCTGTTATATCACCTGTACCAAGATGGGCTAGGTAGTTAGTTCTGCCCTATGCCTCCCCTGGCATGCATGACAGAATTCTCCCTTGGAAAATGGCACAGGGCTTAAGCTACCAGAATCTATGTGGACATCTTATTATCCCTATTTCTTGGGACTTGGGCCAGGGTTCAGGACACAGGACTTCTTCTCAGAGATCTACCAGTTCATAACTCTCTTCTTTCCCTCTCTGAATACCCTCTTCCCTCAGTCAAGGGATTCCTTAATTCCTCTAAAATAGGACAAAATGGCTCTAACTTATCATGAGGTTTTCTGAAATTATTGTGTATGACATAAAACCCTATGACTTGAGTTCTAGGCTTATAAAACCTCAAACTTTTTTTTATTTCATATTATCTATATCTGCCCTGAGTTTCAAAAGTCTATATTAAAATGTAAAAGCCAATGATTTGCTTTTTTCCTCTCTGCTTCTGTTGTAACAACACTTTCTTTTTAGATATATAATTCTAGAATCTTTCTAAAGGCCCTTATATCTTGGAAAATGGCATTGCACAGCCATTTGAGAGGCTACATGCAGCACAGCCAAGAATAGAGGGAAATACTCTCCATTAAGCTCCAATATTGGCCTATATCTCTGAAAGCATTCCTGTTTTTCATATAATACATGATGGTTTTAGTGACTTATACCACCCTGATAACTCATTCACCCTGCATGATATGTTCTGTCCTTACTTGTATTTTATTTTGACCTCTCATTGGTTGAACATTCTCTAAGTGCCTTTCTATTGAGATGAAGATGGATAAATACCAACCTTTTCATATGAACCATGTGGACTTGTTTGAAAATTCTAGCACGGGAGCATAGCTATTTTGATACCTTTGATAGTTATCCCCTCTGGAAAAACCATATTCTGGTTGAAAGCAACTTTGGAAGTAGATAGAGCTCAGAGAGATAGGTTTGCTAAATTGAACCTACTGATCAATGGGATGACAAATGTGACAACAAACTCATCCTTCTACTCAAGTACAGTTTCACTAGTGGAAAAAATTGCTGAGATACAGACCCACATATAGAAAGTCAATAATATCTTCTTCCTATTCAAAACAACAGAGCCCATCCTGGTATGTATTTTTTTCAGCTTTATTGAAGATAGATGACAAATAAATTTGTAGTATATTTAAAGTATACAGTGTGATGATATATATATACATAATGAAAAGATTCTCACAATCAAGTTAATTAACACATTTGCATTCATCACTTCCCATAGTTACCTTTTTTGGTGAGAATGCTAAGATCTACTCTCAATAAATTTTAAGTATTAAATACACTACTTTTAACTGGGATGCATTTCTAAAAACTAACTTTCATTAGTTTTTTGAAATAGGAAATACATGTACATGGTACAGAAATCAAAACAAACAAATGGGTATACAGTGAAAATTAAGTTTTCCTTTTACCCAGATATCCAGTTTCCCTCTTTAGAGGTAATTTTTGTTAACAATTTCTTAAATATATTTCTGACATGTTCTATACATATTTCAATCACTTTTTTTTCATACAAATTTCAAGATAATATAATGCTTTGCTTCTTTACTTAAAACTACCATGGAGGAGTTTCCCTTGTGGCTCAGAGGGTTAAGAACCCAATATCATGTCTGTTAGGATGTGAATTTGATCCCTGGCCTTGCTCAGTGGGTTAAGGATCCTGCAGTTGCTTCAAGCTATGGCCTGGGTAGCAGGCGAGGCTCAGATCCAGTGTTACTGTGGCTGTGGTGTAGGCCTGCAGCTGCAGCTTTGATTCGACCCCTAACCTGAGAATTTTCATATGCCACAAGCATGGCTGAAAAAAGAAAAAAAAATACCATAAGGATTGTTAATGTAAGTGGAGAGCTGCCTTAATTTTTTGATGGCTGCATGATATTCTATTGCATGAATATATCACAATTCATTTAACCAGTACCTCTGATGATGGATCTCTTAGTTTCACTTAAAGCAGTCATATTGTGCCACTGAGACTTTTTCTGCCTTCCTCTTCCTGGCCCCAAAGGTATTCAATACCTTCTTGCTGTTCTCTGGATGCTCTAAATTCTGTATTTACTTCCCTAAATTGGCCCATCGTGGATGGGAACATCTTTCATCTCCAGGTTTTACATTTACCATTTGTAGCATAGCAGCTGTCACTATGTGCTTCATAAACATTGGATTTATTTCCTTAGATTGGTTATATTAGTTGATATGTTCCAGAAAAAAATAATCTAGTTATCCAAATTATGCTAATGTGTAAATGATCAATAATACATCTTCTTGTAATCCTTCTAGGCATGTTGCATTTTAAAAGAAGACATATATGAATCAGAAAAGAATCTCCAAGGATTTAAATGGCAAATTAAAGTAAATAAATCGGAGTTCCCGTCGTGGTGCAGTGGTTAACGAATCCGACTAGGAACCATGAGGTTGCGGGTTCGGTCCCTGCCCTTGCTCAGTGGGTTAACGATCCGGCGTTGCCGTGAGCTGTGGTGTAGGTTGCAGACGCGGCTCGGATCCCGCGTTGCTGTGGCTCTGGCGTAGGCCGGTGGCTACAGCTCCGATTCAACCCCTAACCTGGGAACCTCCATGTGCCACGGGAGCGGCCCAAGAAATAGCAACAAAAACAACAACAACAACAACAACAACAAAAGACAAAAGACAAAAAAATGATAAAGTAAATAAATCAAGCAATGCGGAATACATACAAATATCCTAAGAGTCACTTTCTCAGCACATCCTAAATGTCATTAGATGCTCTTTATCTGTTTATTAATAACACTTTTCCTTCAAAGCCTGGCTCTTCATTAGATGATCTCTAAGGTACCACCCAGTTCTAACCTTCTCTGATTCCTGATTCCATTATAGAAGACCACTTTTACAAACAAGATTTTAACATAAAGGGTTAAGCCAATCACAATCCTAGTTGTTTGATTTTTTCCAGTTTTATACCCATTTAAACATATTTTAATAAAATCACATTTAAAATATATCAAAGTTTTATATTATCAATATATGATTAAATTAAAATTAAAGAGATTCTACAAAATGAGACAATAGAGTCTACTCATTTAATAAGTACTGGAATACTTGAACATCATGAGAATAACTTCTTCTTTAAATTTTGCACCCTAGGCCCACACTCGCCTCCCTGGCCCTGGTCTTGGCCAGGAGGTAAACTGGGTTCTAAAAGATAAAAGGAGATCTCCCTTACATCTAAGTTCCCATGATTCTCTTGAGTGTGTGCATCAGAATCACTGGAAGGCTGGTTGAAACAAATTGCTAGACCCCCATCTCAAGTTTCTGATTGAGTATTTCTGGGGTGTGGTCTGAATTGTAGCATTTAAACAAATTCTCAAATAATGCTGATAATACCTGTGTTCATGTGGTGGGTTGAGGCGGGTGGAGCACACTTTGAAAACTACTGCTGAAATAGCAAATGCCCAAGTGTGCTGCCCTGCAACTTCATGTTCTAGACTTTATAGGTTCAGGTTCTATCTCTACTGGAGGAAGTCTACCTCAGTCTGTTGCTATTGTGACTGAGCTACTAATTTTATTTATATGGTGAGTATTAGGAAGCTCACTTGCCCAGATATATAAGTCATATGCTCTAATATCAGCTTTTTTGGTGGCACAGGTAATATTTTAGACTCCTATCTTCTGACTTTTATGTCTCAGCGGGTTCAGAACACCTGTGGAAAAGACAAGTGCTTTTTTCTTGCTGTCTCTTCCCTCAATACCCTCACATACACCAACACAATATTAAACATATGAATCTTTTCTGTAATATCTCTATTAAATCTAAGTTGATGTCATCCAGAATTTGGAAATACACTTAGAAGTATGTAGCTGAGGAAATTTGCCAATGTAGGGGTAAGATTACTGTCAACCAAAACAATTTTTGCTGTATGAAGTGTTTATTCATACATTTACTCAGTGTTCTGTCAGACATTTTATCAACAATAACAACAAATTAAGTATATTATACATGCCAGACACTTTAATGTGTTGAGCAAAAGTGTTCTAAAAATAGATAATATACACTCTTGTGGAACTTACATTGAAATAAATGCATATGCAAATGAACAACAAAATATCAAGTGGATAAAATGCTATTATGAAATAAAATAGAAAGTGATTGACAAGATATATTCAGTCAAAAAAAAACACTCATTAAAAAGTTAAACATTAAGCTGAAACAAAAATGACAGATGAGAAAGAGGCAACCAGGAAAAGTTCTGAGAAAAGAAAATCAGGAAGACGATTTAGAAGATTATTGAAGTAGTCCAATAAGAAATGCTGTCAACTAGTACTATAAGAGGAGGATAGAGGAATGGAGACAATGCCAAGAAAAATTTTGGAAGCAAAACCCATGTTAGATTGGATGTAGGGAGTGAAAGAAATGGAAATGCCAATCTATGATACCTAGTTTCTGGTTTCAGTGACTGTATTGTCAGTGGTGCCTTGTTCTAAGATAAGGAATAGTAGTGGACAAGCAATTTGGGGGAAATGATGAAATCAGTTTTGAGTGAATATGAGGTACCATGGGACATATATCCGGAGATGTTCAATATACTGCTGGATACACACACACACACACACACACACACACACACACACACACACACACACGCACACACACTCACACACACAGATCTGGAGTTCAAGAGAAAGTTCTGAGCCAGAACACACACACACACACACACACACACATGGATCTGGAGTTCAAGAGAAAGTTCTGAGCCAGAACTACAATTTTGTCAGCATGGTAGACAGTCATTTAAACTATGGATGTAAATGAGATAGCTTAGTGAGTATGTAGAGAAAAGGAAAGGGCACAGGCAAAACTTGCACATTATAGAGGGTAGTTAAAGAGTGTGTCTCAATTACCGTTTAATTATGTAAATGCTCATAGTCTTCAGTTATAAGATTATCTTAAAGTAATACCACATAAAGTAGAAAAGTCTTTAATTAAATATTCCAGAGATTACTTCATATCTAATGCAGTTATCATTTTTCCTCTGAAATCAAGTCATAGATATGTGTCCATGTGTTTATAGTTTGACTATTTTGGCTATATGATTTTGTCTTTGTTTTTAGTCATCCTATTAATTCTTTGAAAAGTCTCTCACTTTCAGGCAGAAATTCACCAGATAGTTCTTTCAAGGTGTGATCAAGTATGCTGGTGTCATTATTTGCTTCATGTGTTAGTTCAGATAGGCTGAAAAGCTGATACCATGATGAAATTAGATGTACAAGAGATTTATTGGAAATAGTAGGAGGGGAGAGACTTCAGATGACAATCTATGTCCAACACTTGTGAAAGAAGAGAAAAAGGATAGGAGATTAGGTTAGAAGAGTCTTCATCTGCAGGACAGCTCTAACAGTGATTCAGCTAGTCCAATGGGGCGTACCCAAGCCATTGTCTCCATTGAAGGAGACCTGCACCTCTCAAAAACCATCTTGCTTTTAGGATGCCCATAATATTTAGTCATTGTTGGGAGCAGCTCACAGGAAGCATTTCCTCAGCATAAATGCACTGGTGAACCCAGAGTAAGTCACAATTGGCGCCATCAATCAATTATGCTCCTTGTAGTGGTAGGACTGAGTGGCATGTTTACATGGCTACCACACCTTAATCACACTTAGTATTTCATTATTGACAGATACTCTAAACAATGGATAATCATGTAAAAGTCTAGCTTTACCTAGCATTTACTAACATTATGGATCTTGAAAAACCATAAAAGCTTTCTGATTTCAGTTTCACTATTGGTAAATGTGAATGATAAACATCTTCCCCACCTTCTTTAATAGATTTGTAAGGATCAAATGAGATCATGACTAGGGCATTACCATATATTGTATGCTTGTGTTGTCCAGTATGTTTTCCACTTGTGTCTACTGTGCTCTTGAAACATACTGAATCTACATTAAGATGTGCTCTAAGTGTAAAATACACAACAGATTTTGAAAACTCAGTACAAAAAAATAGAAGTAAAATATTCCATTAATATTCTTTATATTGAGTATATATTGAAATGACAATATTTTGAATGTATTGGCTTAAATGGAATATATTATTAAAATAATGGTATCTGGTTTTTGAAAGTTCTTTAATATAGCTACTGAGAAATTTAAAATTTAAATTTTAAGTCCATGCTAAAAATCAGTGTGAGTCACATGGGAACATTATAATAAGTAGCTATAAATAATATCAAGATTAGATTCAACTACGGTTGAGAAGAGATGAAAGACATGAATTTGTTGACATTTTCAAGTGCACTGAAACATCTTTTTTAAAAAGCATAATTGACATACATATACCATATTAGTTTCAGGTATGCATCATAGTGATTTTTCATATACACATTGAAATGATCACTCAAAAAGTCTAGTTACCATATAAAAGTATTACGATATTATTCATTATATCCCCTATGCTCTACATTACATCTTCATGACATTCATTTTATACCTGGGAGTTTATACCTCCTAATTCCCTTCACCTATTTCACCCATACCCCAAGCTACCCCCCCACCCCTAGAAACTACCAGTTTGTTTTCTATTTGATTTGTTTTTTTAAATGCCAAATGAGTGAAATCATGACCTAATAGCCTTTCTCCATCTGACTTATTTCACTTAGCATAATATCCACTAGATCCATACATATTGTTGCAAATGGCAAGTTTCATTAGTTTTTATGGCTAAATAACTTTCCATTGTATGTGTGTATGAATATGGATGGATCCTTTCACCCATTAATGGCACTAAAATTGTTTCCACATCTTGATTATTGTAAATAAAACCACAATTAACATAGGGGTGTACATACCTTTGAATTTAGTGTTTTTGTATTCTTTGCAAAATACTTAGAATTGAGATTGCTGGATCATATGGTAATTCTATTCTTAATTTTTTGAGGAATCTCCATACTGTGTTCCAATTTACAGCTCCACCAACACTGTGCTAGCATTCCCTTTTCTCCATATCCTCTCCAAGAGTTGTTATATCTTGTCTTTTTGAGAATAGCCATTCTAACATATGCAAAGTGATATTTCATTGTGGTTTTGACTTGCATTTCCCCGATGAAGAGTGAAGTTGAGCATCTATCCATGTGTCTGCCATCAATCTGTACGTTTTCTTTGGAAAAAATGTCTGTTCAGGTCCTCTGCCCATTTTTTAACAGTTTTTCATTTCTTTGATGTTAAGTTGTATGAATTTTTTGTATGTTTTGGATATTAACTACTTATCGGATATATAATTTGCAAAATCTTCTCCATATGGTAGGTTGTCTTTTCCTTTTGTAGATGGCTTCCTTTGCTGTGTAGAAGCTTTTTACTTTGATATAGTCTCTTTTGTTTGTTTTTGCTTTCGTTTCCCTTGTTGGAGGAGACAGGTTCAGGAAAATGCTATCAAGACCAATTGTCAAAGAGTATACTGCCTATATTTTCCTCTAGGACTTTTATGGTCTTACATTCACCTCTTTAATCCATTTTGAGTTGATTTTTGTTTATGGTGTGAGATAGTGGCCTAGTTTCAGCCATTTTGTATGTGGCTGTCCAGCTAGCCCAACACTATTTATTGAATAGATTACCCTTTCTTCATTGTATATTTATTGCTACTTTGTCATAAATTAACTGTTCATATATATGTGGGTTTATTTCTGGGCCTTGTATACTGTTCTGTTGATCAATGTGCTTGTTTTTCTGCCAATACCATTCTTTCTTGATTACTATAGTTTTATAATATAATTTGAAATCAAGGGAGTGTGATACCTGCAGCTTTCTTCTTTCTCTCAGAACTGCTTTGGCTATTTGGGTCTTTTGTCATTCCATATAGACTTTAGGATTCTCTGTTCTTTTTCTCTGAAAATTGCCATTGGTATTTTGATAGGGATTGACTGCATTGAATCTGTAGACTGTTTTAGGTAATATGGACATTTTAACAATGTTAGTTCTTTAAATCCATGAACACAGAATATATTTTCATTTCTTTGCCTTCAATTTCTTTCATCAATGTCATATGGTTTTTAAAGTACAACTCTTTCAGATCCTTGATTAAATTAATTTCTAGGTATTATTTTCTTTTCATTGTAGTTGTAAATGGGATTATTTATTTTATTTTATTTTATTTTATTTTATTTTATTTTATTTTATTTTATTTGTCTTTTGTCCTTTTGTAGGGCTGCATATGGAGGTTCCCAGGCTAGGGGTCTAATTGGAGCTATAGCTGCCGGCCTATACCACAGCCACAGCCATGCAAGATCTGAGCCACGTCTGCAACCTACACCACAGCTCATAGCAACACTGGATCCTTAACCCACTGAGCGAGGCCAGGGATTGAACCCACAAGCTCATGGTTCCTAGTTGGGCTTGTTTCTGTTGCACCACAACGGGGACTGCAGGATTATTTTCTTAATTCCTCTTTCTGCCTCTTTTTATTAATGCAGAGAAATGCAATACATTTTTGTATATTGACTTTGTACTCTAAAACTTTACCGTGTTTTTTAAAATTTCTAATATTTTTTTGGTGGAGTCTTTAAAGTTGTCTATATAAAACCATGTCATCTGCAGATAGTGATGGTTTTACTTCTTTTTTTCCAATTTGGATTCCTTTTATTTCTTTTTCTTGCCTAATTGCTCTGGCTAAGACTTCCAATCCTATGTTGATTAAGGGTGGGAGTTCCTGATGTGACACAATGAGATCAGCAGTGTCTCTGCTTCACTGGGGTACAGGTTCAATCCCTGGCCTGGCACAGTGGGTTAAGGATCCAGTATTCCCACAGCTGCGGCATAGATTGCAACCAAGATCTGATTCCTGGCCCAGGAACTTCCACATGCTGCAGGTGCAGCCATCAAAAGAAAAAAAAAAGAGTGTTCATCTTTGTTTTGTTCTTGATCTTAGAAAGATAGCTTTCAGTTTTTCACCATTGTGTATGTTAGCTGTGGGTTTGTCATATATGGCCTTTATTTTGTTGAGGTATATTCCTTCTATACCCACGTTACTGAGAGTCTTTATCATAAATGGGTCTTGAATCTTCTAAATGTTTTTTTGCATCTATTGAGATGATCATATGATTTTTATCTTTAAATTTCTTAATCTGGTGTATCACATTGATTGATTTGTGAATTAAGAAACATTTTCATCCATGGAATAAATCCCACTTGATCATGGTATATGATCCTTTTAATGCTAACATTTTGTTGAGGATTTTTGCATCTATGTTCATTAGTGATACTGTCCTGTAAATTTTTGTGCCTGTGTTGTCCTTGTCTGGATTTGTTATCAGGATAATGTTCTCCTCATAAAATGAGTTAGGGATTGTTCCTTCCTCTTAAATCATTTAGAAGAGTCTAAGAGGATAGACATTAAATCTTTGAATGACTGGTAGAATTCATCTCAGAAACTGTCTGGTCCTCGACTTGTGGTTTTGGGGAGATTTTTAAATTACTGTTCAATCTGCTTACTAGTGATTGGTCTATTCAGATTTTCTATTTCTTCATAATTCAGTCTTATAAGATTGTATGATTCTAAAAAATTTCCAATTTTTTAGGTTGTTCAATTTGTTAGCATATAGCTGTTCATAATATTCTCTTACAATCCTTTGTGTTTCTGTGTTATCCATTGTTATTTATCTTATTTTTTTCTGATTTTATTTATGAGTGCCTTATTTCCTTTCTTTGTGAGTCTAGTTAAAAGTCTGTCAATTTTGTTTATCTTTTCAAAGAACTAGCTCTTACTTTAATTGATTTTTCTGTTGCTTTTGTTTTTATTTCATTTATTTCTGCACCAAACTTTATTATTTCCTTCCTTCTACTGACTTTGGGCTTCATTTGTTTTACTTTTCCTAGTTCCTTTAGTTTTAAGACCAGATTGTTTATTTGATATTTTTTCTTGTTTCTTGAGGTAGGCCTGTATTGCTATAAACTTCCCTTTTAGTACCACTTTTGCTGCAACCCGTAGATGTTGTCATGCCCTATTTCATTTTCATTTGTCTTCAGGTATTTTTAAATTTCTCTTTCATTTCTTCATTGACCTGATAGTTTTTCAGTAGCATGCTATTTAGTCTCCACTTATTTGTGATTTTTCTGTTTTTCTTGTTGTAGTTGAATTCTATTTTCATGCCATTGTAATCATAAAAATGCTTCATATTATTTCAATATTTTTAAATTTATTGAGACTTGTTTTGTGTCCCAGCATATGGTTTATTCTTGAGAATGTTCCATGTGCACCTGAGAAGAATGTGTATTCTGCTGCTGCATTTGGATGGAATGTTCTGTGAAATCTATCAAGGTCCATCTGGTCTAATGTTACATTGAAAGTCACTGTTTCCTTGTTGATTTTCTGTCTAAATGATCTGTTCATTGATGTAAGTTGGGCATTATAGTCCTCTACTATTATTGTTCTTCTTTCAATTTCTTCCCTTACCTCTGTTATTAATTATATATTTTGGTGCTCCTATGTTAGGTTTGTATATATTAATAACTGTCATGGCTTCTTGATGTATCATTATATAATGTCCATCTCTGTCTCTTGATACCTTTTTTGGTTTGAAATCTATTTTGTCTGATAGAAGTGTGGCTACACCCACTTTATTTTGGCTGTCATTTGCTTGGAGCATCGTTTTCTAATCCTTCACTTTGAGCCAATGTTCCTCTTCATAGCTGAGATGAGTCTCCTGTAAGCAGCATATAATGGTGCTTTTTTTTTTAATCCATTCATCCACTCTGTGTCTTTTGATTGGTGAATTCAATTAATTTACATTTAGGGTGATACATGAGGACTTAGTACTTCCTTTTTATCTTTTGTTTTCTGGTTGTTCTGTATCTCTATTATTCCTTATTCCTTGCATTTCTGTCTGCCATTTTTGTTTGGTGGTTTTCTATCATGCTTTTCTCAGTTTCCTCTTTTTTATGTTTCATGACTCTGCTTTAAATTTATGTTTCATGGTTCCCATAAGGTTTGTATAAAATGTCTCATAAATAAAATTGTCCTTTTCCTGCTGATAGTATCTTATCTTAATATGCCTATATGAGTTCTGTCATTTTCTTCTTCCTGTTTTATTTTTTTGTCTCAAATCTTCTCCTTATATGTTGCGAGTTCCTTACCAAATTGAAGTAGCTATATTTATCTTTACTGCTCTTTTCCTCTTTAAACTTCATGCTATAATTGTTTAACAGCCTCTTACAATATAGAGGTGCAATTTTCTGTGTATTTGTCATCTTACTCAAAGTTTTGTGTACTTTTGCCTTTTTTTTTGTCTTTTTGCCTTTTCTAGGGCTGCTCCCATGGCACTTGGAAGTTCCCAGGCTAGGCGTCTAATTGGAGCTGTAGCCGCCAGCCTATGCTGCAGCCACAGCAACGTGGGATCTGAGCCGTGTCTGCGAACTACACCACAGCTCATGGCAACACTGGATCCTTAACCCACTGAGCAAGGCCAGGGATGGAACCTGCGACCTCATAGTTCCTAGTTGGATTCGTTAACCACTGAGCCATGATAGGAACTCCTACTTTTGCCTTTTTGATTCTGGTAGAAAAGCTCCTTTGAACATTTATCGTAAGATAGATTCAGTTTTGATGAACTCACTCGGCTTTTGTTTTTCTGTAGAAGCCTTTATTTGTCCTTCATATCTGAGTGATAACTTTGCTGGTTAGAGTATTCTTGACTGATGGATTTTACCTTTCAATATTTTATGTCATTCTACTTTCTCCTAGCCTGTAGAGTTTCTGCTGATAAACCTGTCAACCTAGTAGGGGTTCCTTTGTAGGTCACCATCCTTTTTTTCCCTGGCTGCCTTTAAAATTCTTTCTTTGTTATTGAGTTTTGAAAGTTTTAATATGTGTCCTGGAGGTAATTAGATGTTTTCTTAGCTTCATGGACCAGTTTCTTCTCCAGGCTTGGGAATTTTTCAGCTATTACTTTAATCTCTCTGCTCAATTCTCCCTCTTTTCATCTTCTGGGATACCCATTATCCTAATACTGCCCTCCCTAAAAGTATTAGATAATTCTCATAGAATTTCTTCATTTTTTAAATATCTTAATTCTATCTCCTACTTTTATCACTAATAGATTTCTATTTTTGAGTTTTCAAACTTCTCTTCCATTTGGTCTGCTCTATTTTCAATACTTTCTAATGCGTTCTTCATCTCATTTATTGAGTTCTTCATCTCCAGAATTTCTGTTTGGTTCTTTTTTAGAGTTTCAATCTCTTTGGTAGAGTATTCATTTTCATTCATATTTTTATTCCTGAGTTCACTGAACTACCTTTATGAATTATCTTATAGTTGTATGAGTTTATTCATAATAGCTATTTTGAATTTTCCATTGTGTATATTGCAATATTCTGCAATTATAAGTTTGTATTCAGGATAATTGTCATTTTCTTTTTGTGATACCATGTTATTGTTGTCCTTCTTGGTACTTGATGAGCTGTTCCTCTGTCAGTGCATTTGAAGTAGCAAACACCTTTCTTCTATATGTAAAGCTTAAAAAAAAAAAACCACCACCAAAACCAAAACCAAAACAAAAACACCTTCATTCTAATCATTCAACAGATTAATAGAGGTCTTTCTTTTGTTTTCCAGTAGGTGGCATTATAGCACAAGTTTTTGGTTTCTCTTACTTGGGTATTCTCTGGTTTTATTTGAGAATGGGCACTTTCCACCATCTGTCAGAGGTATGCCCAGAGCCCTTTGTTGCCACTGCTTTTGCCTCCAGGGTTGTTGGTGTCTTGCTGCTGCCAGTGTTGCTGGCACCACTACCTGGGGCATAAGGATAGTGGACCCCTCCATCTGGGGTTTCCTGGCACAGAAGTAACTGGAGAGGGGAAGCTGGGGTCACAGTGTCTCTGCCCTGACCAGGGTTTTCAGGTTCATGGGTGTCACCACTGCAGGAAGTGGCGGGGGTGGTGGTTGGTGGAGTTACGCATGCCTTTGTGGCTGGAGGGACAGTTACAGACTCTGCTTCTGCTGTCTGGTTCCCTGTGGTTACAGGTTCTGCTGCAGCCAGGAGGCCAGTGTCATGTGCAGTATCTCCCGTGATGCTGCAGGGCTCTCTGGGGCTGCAGGCTCAACCATCATGACCAGAGGTTAAGGATCACTGGCACTGCCTTCTCAGTCCCCCCAGTTCTGACCCCTCTACGTGTTGCAGTCCACCTACCTTTACATGTACATATGAATGGGATTCTCCAGTGTCCTGGTGTGTTGGCTGAGGCATCTTTGTTGAATTATGGATGTTTTACTGTTTGTAGATTGAAGGGGAGAGACAAAGGAAGACCCTCACACCATTATGATGCTAATGGCATTCTCAAGGTTGCTTGATTTATTCTTTTTTTATGCTCAATATTTTTATTTATTTATTTATTTTTAATAGTTATTTCCGCGATATAATTTTCTTCCTACTGTACAGCATGGTGACCCAGTTACACATACATGTACACATTCTATTTTCGCACATTATCCATGCTCTGTTGTAAGTGCTACACAGCAGGATCTCATTGCTAATTCATTCCAAAGACAATAGCTTGTATCTATTAACCCCAAGCTTCCCATCCACCCCACTCCATCCCCCTCCCCCTCCCCCTTGGCAACCACAAGTCTGTTCTCCAAGTCCATGATTTTCTTTTCTGTGGAAAGGTTCATTTGTACCCTATATTAGACTCCAGATATAAGTGATACCATATGATATTTGTCTTTTTCTTTATGACTGACTTGACTCAGGATGAGTCTCTAGTTCCATCCATGTTGCTGCAAATGGCATTATTTCGTTCTTTTTTATGGCTGAGTAGTATTCTATTGTGTATATATACCACATCTTCCTAATCCAATCATCTGTTGTTGGACATTTAGGTTGTTTCCATGTCTTGGCTATTGTGAATAGTGCTGCAATGAACATGCGGGCGCATGTGTCTTTTTTAAGGAAAGTTTTGTCTGGATATATGCCCAAAAGTGGGATTTCTGGGTCATATGTATAGATTCTGGGTTTTATGTATTGATTTCTAAGGTATCTCCATACTGATCTCCATAGTAGTTGTGCCAGCTTACATTCCCACCAACAGTGTAGGAAGGCTCCCTTTTCTCCACACCCCCTCCAGTGGACTTATTAATGATGGCCATTCTGAGTGGTGTGTGAGGTGGTATCTCATGGTAGTTTTGATTTGCATTTCTCTAATAATCAGGTATGTTGAGCATTTTTTCATGTGCTTGTTGGCCATCCATATATCTTCCTTGGAAAAATGTCTATTCAGGTCTTTTGCCCATTTTTCAATTGTATTGTTGGCTTTTTTGCTGTTGAGTTGTATAAGTTGCTTGTGATTTATTCTTGATTTGTTCCTGTTGTTGAAGGTGTGGTGAGATGTGTCAGTCTTTTAAAGGGAGGAATCTCATTTAACACCTAGTTTCAAGCTGATTGGATGCCAGACCCTCAGGCAGCAGCTTTTAAAGTACATAAATATATTGTCCTGTGGGGCCTCAATTGTATATCTGCTGGCCTCCAGAGCAGAACTGGAGGTGTCCCCTAAGAGATAGTTACAAAAAAATGGGTCTCCTGATGAATGTATAAGTCCTTTTCTGGGCAGTCTTGTCAGGCTGTAGTGAGGTCAAGAGGGTATGCAAGGATGGTGTCTCTCTGCTTGGCTCCTTAGCCTCTGGGTTGGGGCAAACCTGAAACCTGTCCTTGAAAGTGAAGCTCCAAGCTAAGTAAATAGGGCTTTTTCACAGGAAGCCTGGGATTCTGTTTCAGTCTGATGTCTGTGCAGTGCTCTGAAGGTGGTGGCCTGCTAAGAACTGACTTTCAACTTTTACAGTCCTGTGGAGCTCAGGAATGCTAGCCCCTTAGCCACCAGTGCCAGGCAATCAACGGATGTCTTCTGTGTGGATTACACACTTCCACCCACTGCCTTTAGGTAGGCAGCTGGAGAGTGTAGGAGTATAGGGCTTGTTCTCTTGTTTCAGGAAGACAGTGGGAAAATGACTTGACTGTGTGTGCCTGTGGGCTTCAGAATTGTAGCATGACAGTACCTTGTCTGTGCATCCCATCAGCTTTAGGTGGGAGAATGCTGAGACTGCTCCTGCTCACCAACCCCAGTCAAGGGGAAGGGGTGTGTTGCATTGGCTATAGGTTAGGAGAGAGATAAGACTGCTCACACTTGCCAGTCCCAGCCAGGGACTAGGGGAGTGCTGCATCCACTGGAGATCTACAGCTCCAGCACTGCAATGGGATGGTACCGCAATTGCTCACCTCCACATCTGAGCTCACCCACTTGTGTTAGCAGGTCAGATGGAGAACACAATAATGGCATCTGCCAGCACCTCCATCTCTGGGGAGAATTTCCACCCTCCACCACTCCTCTAGTTGATGCTTTTAGATCCTCAAATGACTCTCTTTCATGAAAATCTCAGTACTTTCCAAACTGCTGTTATTTTGCTGGGTCTTGGGGTGACTGAGACCACATGTGAGCCCTTTAGAAGAGAATCTCAGTGTTCTATAGCACTTTGGGACCGCTGGACTTCAGGCATGTTGATTTTCTAAGCCAGATTTTGTGGGGCTCCTCTGGTGTAGATCCCAGGGGCTGGGATGCCTGATGTGGAATGCCAACCCCTTGTTCCTTCTGAAGAAGTTCCCATCTGGTGTGAGTCCTTCCTATTGTGTGCTGCAACACTGGTGGTGGGGTTTTTGGCAAGAGCATTTCTCTGCCTCTCCTACTGTCCTTTTCATCTTTTGTTGTGGAGTAATTGTTCAACTAGCTCTCAGGTTCTTTTCAAAGGAATTTTTCCCTATATAGTTGTTTATTTGTTGTGTCCATGGGAAGAGATAAGTTCAGGCCCTTCCTATGTCACCATCTTGAACCATACACCCTCTTGGGTTTTTTGTTTCTTTTTAAATTTACTACATGTAATGGTTGGTTGTTAAAATAAAGGTAGCTTTTTATGAAAAAGAGTGGCAATGACCAACAAATATCTCTGAGTCTGATGTGTTTAGAGTTTATTATGCTTTATATTTTGGGGTTTGTTTGAAAAATCCAACTTTAATTTCTCAACTTAGCAAGAAATGTATGAATATCATTCTTGCAAAAGCAGCTAACATTTACATAAGCTGACACTGTAGATTTTTATAGTATACACATATTTCATCCAATGCATTCAGACAAGGTCTGATTTAATGAACCCAGAAATTATTGAAGTGTAAAATGTTTGATATATGTTATGCAAAAAATTGTATACTCTTAAAATAAGCTGCAAAATATTAAACTGTTAGAATAAACTGTAAAACTCCACCAATTGTTTCTTCTTTAATTAGTTATATTGAGTTGATTTCATTATATTGTTGCTTTCAGAGATACAAACTAATAAAATATCCCAGAGAAAAGAGAGAAGTTTCTTTCTTTTTTTTTTTTTGTCTTTTGTTGTTATTGTTGTTGTTGTTGTTGTTGCTATTTCTTGTGCTGCTCCGGCAGCATATGGAGGTTCCCAGGCTAGGGGTTGAATCGGAGCTGTAGCCACAGGCCTACGCCAGAGCCACAGCAACGCGGGATCCGAGCCGCGTCTGCAACCTACACCACAGCTCACGGCAACGCCGGATCGTGAACCCACTGAGCAAGGGCAGGGACCGAACCCGCAACCTCATGGTTCCTAGTCGGATTCGTTAACCACTGCGCCACGACGGGAACTCCGAGAGAAGTTTCTTGAGGACAAAGAATAATAGAGGACTTCAGAGAAACAAACATATGAATATCAATACCCTTTTTCTTATGAAAAATTAGTGAGTCATGAATCCATTGAAATATTGAGCCAAAGCTGGATCAATTTAAGCAGAAAAATAAAGTGTTGGATTATAATTGAAGTGCAAGATTATATGAGTTAATTCTGATATAAATAAATGAGAAAAGAAAGAAAAATCTCCCACACGGAAAAATTCCAAATAATTTATTTAGATAATCTGCTCTCAAAGAGAGTGAGCACAACTCCCATTCTTTGAATGTGAACTGCACATAGTAACTTCATTCCAAACAGTACATTATGAAAAAGAGGAGAAAAGAGTAACTTTACAGTAGAGAAACCTGAGAAACACCACCTTAGCCAGGTCATCAAGGTCAAAATCAACAGTGATAAGTCCCACTGATTGTGTGAACACTTGATTGGATGTGATGAAAATGACAAGGTATCTGTGTGGTCTTTTTCACCCAAACCCATAACCACAGTCTAAACATGAGAAAAGCATTTGACAGATCCCCATAGAGGGACATTCTATGAAACTATTAAAGCCATCAACAACAAGGAAATTCTGAAAAACTGTCACAGCCAAGTTGAGTCAAAGACATAACAACTGGGCAGTGGCAGCAGAATTGGAAGCAGTGGATGGACTCACAGCAAGCAGACAGGGTCGAGTCAGTGCACTAATGGGAGATGGAATTGAAGCTTCTTAAAATGGCAGTTGATTTGGACTTTGAGACAGGAGATGCAGGAGCCTCAGCCACCTTCCCACTTCAGTGCTCATTACTACATAAGAATGGTTTTGTGGTGCTCACAGGCTGGCCATGTAAGATTATGTAAGTATTGACCTCCAAAACTGGAAAGCATGGCCACACCAAGGTCCATGTGGTTGGTAATGATATCTTTGTTAGGAAGAAATATGAAGATATCTGCCCGTCAACTCAGAATTTGGTTGTCCCCAGCATCAAAAGGAGAGATTGCCAGCTGATTGGCATCCAGGATAGGTCTCTCTCACTGCCCCAAGATAGTGGGGAGATTCCAGAGAACCTTTGTCCACCTGAGGGAGACCTTAGAAAGGAGATTGAGCAGAAGTATGAATGTGAAGAGATTCTGATCACAGTACTGTTTGCTTTGACAGAGGAGGCAGGTGTTGCAATCAAGGACATGACAAAATAACTGGCTCCCAAGGTGGCTGTGGTGGCAGCAGTGATCCTCCAGCCTGCAGAGGTGCCCTCCTGCAGCCTGGCCCAGCTCTGGCCTGACCGTTGGTAGGACTCCTCCTACATAATTTGACGTTTCATTTTGGTTTCTCCTACTCCCTCAATCTGTCTGCGGAACCCTTGCCCTTTACCCTGCTTCTTTGACCAGGATCGAGTGAACCATGGCCTGAGTGAAGCTGCCCTCTTCTTCTCCCATCGCACTACAAACTTGGTGGGGGAGATGGAGTGGGGGCTGCTGTGGTTTACTGTTTTTTGTTTTTTTTAAAAATTGAATCTGGAAGCAGAAAGCTGTGGATTCTGGCAAATGGTCTTGTGCCTTTTCCCCATTCATCCCTGGTCTGGTCCATTATTCCCCCATAGCCCTTTATCCCAAGCACCACCTCCACAGACTGGAGACCAGGCCCCTCCCCTGCCTATGTGTCTCCCCAAATCCCTTTAGAAGGAAAGGGAAAGGAGGAAGGGGAGGAGACCTGCCCCCTCCTGAGGCATCTTGGAGGGCCCTACCCCCACAGAGTTCACCTTTTCCTACAGGCTTTCTCCCTGACACATTTGTTAAAATCAAATCTGGATAAAACTACAATATGAAAAAAGACATAACTAAATATAATGTGATATCCAGAATGGGACCTTGGAAAAGAAAATAGATACTAGGTAAAAATTAATGAAATCTGAATAAAATACAGACTTAAGTTAATAACAATGTATCAGTATTGGTTCAGTAATTCTAATATATCATACAATGACAACAGTTAATAATAGAACTGAGTGTGGGTTCTATGGGAACTCTATGTACTATCATCATAAATTTTTCTATAAGCCTAAAACTGTTCTATAAATTACAGTTTCTTTTTTAAAAACTAGCTTGAGTTTCTTCACACATTGTGTATGTAACAAGTAAATTGGGGCATATCTTTGCATATACAATTTTTATAACTTGTTCTTAAATGTTTGATTGAGATATAACCATGTACCATAAAATCCACCAATGTAAAGTGCACAATTCAATGACTTTTAGTGGATATATGATGTTGTGTAATTAACCATCACCACAACCAGTTTTACAACTTTCATCATTCTCCAAAAAATCCCACAGCCATCAGCAGTTACTCCCCCACCTTTCCCCAAGTCCTTGACAGCCATTACTGTCTCTTGTAAATTTGTGTATTCTAGCTGTTTAATGAATGGTATCATGTAATATTTGGCCTTTGTGACTGGTTATTTTAATTTAGCATGATTGTTTTTAGCATTTGTTCATATTGTACAATGTATCAGTGCTTCATTTGTTTTTATTGCTGAAAAATATTCCTTTATATGGACATACCGTATTTGTTTACCCATTCATTAGTTGATGAGCATTTAGGTTGTTTTCACATTTTGCCTGTTATGAAAAAACCTGCAATGAACATTCAGATGCCAGTTTTTGTCTGGATCTGTGGTTTTTGTTTTTTTTTTTTTTTTTTCTTTTTAGGGCCGCACCTGCAGCATATGGAATTTCCCCATGTAGGGTTTGAATTGGAGTTACAGCTGCTGGTCTACACCACAGACACAGCAACATGGGATCCGAGCTGGGTCTGCAACCTATACCACAGTTCATGGCAATGCCAGATCCCTGATCCACTGAGCGAGGCCAGGGATTGAACCTGCATCCTTATGGATACTAGTCAGGTTCATTACCACTGAGTCACAATGGAAACTTCTGGATCTGTGTTTCTATTCCTGATGGATATATACCTAAGAGTTGGATTTCTCAGTCATATGTGAAGTCCATATTTAGTATTTTGAGGAATTGCTGAACTGTTTTCCAAAGCAGCTGCACCATTTTACCTTCCATCAGAATTGTAAGATGGTTGCAGTTTCTTCTCATCCTCTCTAACACACAATATTTCCTATCTTCTAGTTAATGTAAACTGTTATTCTCATTGTGATGTGTGTGCATTTCCCTAGTGACTAATGATGTTGAGCATCTTTTCATTTGCTTATTGGTTTTCCCTGAATCTTTGGAGAAATGTCTTTTTAGACCTCTGCCCATTTTTAAGTTGGGTTATCTTTTTGTTTTGAATTGTAAGAATTCTTTATGTATTTCAGATGTAAGTCCCATATCGGATATATTATTTACAAATATATTCTCCTATTCTGTGGGTTGTTTTTGTTTTATTAGTAGTGTCATTTGCAGTACATTTTTTTTTTAATTTTAGGAGTCCAGTTCATTTATTTTTTCTTAACTTGGGCTTTTGATGTCCTATGTAAGAAACCTTGGCCTAACCCAAGATCATGAAGATATGCTCTTATATTTTCCTCTAATGCTGTTCTAGTTTTAGCTCTTATCTTTAGTTTTATGATATATTTTGAGTTATTTTGTGTGTCTGTGAAGTGGCATATGGGCACAACTTCAGTATTTTGTGTATAGATATCCACTTTTCCTAGCACCATTCTTGGAAAGCCTATTAATTCCCTATTGGATGGTCTTGACACCCTTACTGAAAGTCAGTTGATAGTCGATATGTGGTTCTATTTCTGGATTTTTGGTTATGTTCCACTGATTTATATGTATATCCTTATTTTAATACCACATTTCTTGATTACTGTTTCTTTGTGGTAAGTTCTGATCAGGAAGCATGAGTTCTCCAACTTTGTTCTTCTTTCATAAGATTTGTTTGCCTATTCTATAATATTCTTGCATATCCAAATAAATTTTAAATCAGCTTGTCAATTTCTACAAAGAATTCATCTAGGATTCTGATTGGGATTACATTGAATTTGTTGATGAATTTGGAGTATATGATCATCTTAGCAATATTAAGTCTCCTGATTCATGAACAGGGGTGTCTTCAATTTATTTAGATCTTCTTTAATTTCTTTTGACAATGTTTTCTAGTTTTCATTGTACAAACTGTGTACTTTTTTTTGCTAAATATATTCCTAAGTATCTTCCTCTTTTGGATGCTATTTGTTTTTCTTTAATTTCATTTTCAGACTTCATTGCAAGCATATGAAAGTACAATTGATTTTCATATATTGATTTTATATTATGCAAACTTTCTGAACTCATATATTAATTCTTAGTAATATTATTATAAAATTAGTATATTGTAGATTTTTCGGTGGATTCCTTAAGATTATCTATGTATAATATAATGTAATCTGTGAAAAGAGATGGCTTTCTTTCTTCCTTCCCAATCTATATTTATTTTTCTTGCCTAGAACTTTAAGTACAATGTGGAATAAAAGTGACAAGACTGGATGTTCTTCCCTTATTGCTGGTATATCCCCTTTTAAACTACTTTATTTCTTTAATGTCTATAGTGATGTCTTCCCTTTCATTCCTAATTTTAGCCCTTTAATTCTTCTCTTTATTTCCTAGTCAGTCTAGATAATGGCTCATCAATAATCATAATCTCATAAACAAGCTTTGCATTTGTGATTTTCTCTATTGTTTTTCTAATCTCAATTTCTTCTATTCCCACTCTAATCATTACATTTCTATTTCACATGTTTGCTTTGGATTCAGTTATTCTTTTTATAATTTACTAAGGTGGAAGAAGATTTGAGATATTTCTTCTTTCATTTAGGCAATTGCAGTCATATAGTTTCCTCCAAGCTCTACTTTAGCTGTATCATATGGGTTTAGTATATTTTATTTTTGTTTGCATTAATGCCAAAGTACTTTCTAATTTACCATGTGATTTCTTCCTTGACCAATTGATTATTTTGATGTGCATTGATTAATTTTCTCTTATTTGTCAATGCCCCAAATTTCCAGTTATTAATTTCTAATTTAATGTATTTGTAGTCAGAGAACGTACTTTTTGACTTCAATACTTTTGAATTTTGTTGTCTCATTTTATGTCCAGAATATGGTCTGTCTTGGAGAATATCCAATGTGTACTTCAGAAAAGATGTGTACTCTACTCCTGTTGGGTAGAGTGTTCTATAAATATTTGTTAGGTCAAGTTTACTAAAGTCTTTTTCCTGGAGGCTGATACTCTCCAGATCACTTAGCTGTTTTTCTGGGTTTTTTTCTTTTTCCCTTATCTGAGTTATAGTTCTCTTTCTTTTCATTTTTATAGGTTTTTGGTTAGGTGTCCTTTTGTAGCCTCTCTTACTTCTGGTGTCTGCCCCCCTTGTGGCTGAAGTTGGTATGTGGGCTTGCTGTGGGCTTCCTGATGGGAGGGGCTGATGCCTACCCAATGGGGTGGGGCTGATTCCTATCCCTCTGGTGGACGGGGTTTTGTCTCTGGGTGAGATTAGAGGCAGCTGTGTTCCTGGGGAGTCTTTAGGCAGCCTGTTTACTGATGGATGGGGCTGTGGTCCTCTGGATTATTGTTTGCCCTGGGGCTTCTCAGTGCTGATGGGTGGGGCCAGATTTTCACAAAATGCCCACCTCCAGAGAAATGCACACTGATGAATATTCCCAAGAGGTTTTCCTCCAAAGTCCTTCCCCCACAATGAGCCACAGTCACCCCCCTGTTTTCTCAGGAGATCTTCCAAGAACTGCAGTCAGTTTCCAACCCAGATTCCTATGGAGACTTTGCTTTGCCCTGGGACCCAGTGCACATGAAAATCTATGTGTGCCTTTCAAGAATGGGGTCTCTGTTTTCCCCGGTCCCACAGAGCTCCTGCATACAAGCCCCACTTGCCTTCAATGCCAGATTCTCTGGGGGCTCTTTCTCACAATGCCAGATCCCCAGGCATGGGGACTTGATGTGGGGCTCAGAACTCTCACTCCTGTAGGTGAGCCGCTGTGATACAGTTACTTTCCAGTCTGTGGGTCTTCCCACCCGGGAGGTATGGGGTTGCTTATATCATGTAATTTCCCCTCCTACCTCTTGATGTGGCCTCCTCTTTGTCTTCTGGAGTAGGACATCTTTTTTAAGGTTTCTGGTCCATTTGGTTGAAGGTTGTTCAGCATTTGGTTGTTATTTTGTTATTTTTGTGAGAGAAGTTGAGCTCCAGTCCTTCTATTCCACCATCTGAATCGCTGTAGGTCAAGTTTATTAGTAGTGTCACTTAAGTCTTCTATATCCTTGTTGATCCTCTTCTTAGCTTTTTTATTTGTTATTGAAAATGAATTAAAGAAGAGATAAAGAACTGGAAATATATTCCATGCTCCTGGGTTGGAAAAATTAACATTGTAAAAATGGATATACTACCCAAAGCAATCTACAGATTCAATGCAATCCCTATCAAATTACCCATGACATTTTTCACAGAACTAGACCAAACAATCCAGACATTTATATGGGATCCCAAAGATCCAGAATTGCCAAAGCACTCCAGAGAAAGAAAAACCAAGTGGGAGGCATAGCTATTCCAGACTTCAGGCAATATTACAAAGCCACAGTCATTAAGACAGTGTGGTACTGGTACCAAAACAGACAGACAGACCAATGGAACAGAATAGAGAACCTGGAAATAAACGAAGACACCTATGGTCAATTCATCTTTGAGAAAGGAGGCATGAATATAAAATTGGAAAAAGACAGTCTTTTCAGCAAGTATTGCTGGGAAACCTGGACAGCAGCATGCAAAACAATGAAACTAGAACACACCCTCACACCATGCACAAAAATAAACTCAAAATGGCTGAAAGACTTAAATACAAGACAAGACACTGTCAAACTCCTGGAATAGAACATTGGCAAAACATTCTCTGACATCAACATCATGAATATTTTCTCAGGTCATTCTCCCAAAGCAACAGAAATAAAAGCAAAAATAAACCAATGGGACCTAATCAAACTGAAAAGCTTTTGCACAGCAAAGGAAACCCAAAAGAAAACAAAAAGACACCTTCCAGAATGGTAGAAAATTGTTTCAAAAGATGCAACCGACAAGGGCTTAATCTCTAGAATATATAAACAACTTATACAACCCAACAGCAAAAAAGCCAATCAAGCAATGGAAAAATGGGCAAAAGACCTGAATAGACATTTCTCCAAAGAAGATATACAGATGGCCAACAAACACATGAAAAAATGCTCAACATCTCTGGTTATTAGAGAAATGCAAATCAAAACTACCACGAGATACCACCTCACACCAGTCAGAATAGCCATCATTAATAAGTCCACAAATAACAAGTGCTGGAGGGGGTGTGGAGAAAAGGGAACCCTCATGCCCTGTTAGTGAGAATGTAAGCTGGTACAACCACTATGGAGACAGTATGGAGGTACCTTAAAAATCTACACATAGAACTACCATATGACCCAGCAGTCCCACTCTTGGGCATATATCTGGACAAAACTTTCCTTGAAAAAGACACATGCACCCGCATGTTCATTGCAGCACTATTCACAATAGCCAAAGACATGGAAACAACCCAGATGTCCATTGACAGATGATTGGATTAGGCGGATGTGGTATATATACAAAATGGAATGCTACTCAGCCATAAAAAAGAATGACATAATGCCATTTGCAGCTACATGGATAGAACTAGAGACACTCATCCTGAGTGAGGTCAGTCAGAAAGAGAAAGACAAATACCATATGATATCACTTATATCTGGAATCTAATGTAGGGCACAAATGAATATCTCCACAGAAAAGAATATCATGGACTTGGAGAATAGACTTGTTTTTGCCATGGGGTGGGGGAAGGGATTGGGGTGGATGGGGAGCTTGGGGTTAATAGATACAAGCTATTGTCTTTGGAATGGATTAGCAATGAGATCCTGCTGTGTAGCACTGGGAACTATGTCTAGTCACTTATGACGGAGCATGATAATGTGCGAAAATAGAATGTGTACATGTATGTGTAACTGGGTCACCATGCTGTACAGTAGGAAAAAAATTACATTGGGGAAATAACTATTAAAAATAATAACAATAATAAAAAAATTAAAAATAAAACAAAAAAATAAAATGAATGTACAGAGTTGAATAGGGTTCCTCCAAAATTCATACCCATCCAAAACCTGTGAATAATAAATTTCATATTTTTTGGAAATATCAACTTTTTAAATATAATCAAGTTAAGGTGAGATCATTCTGGATTAGGATGGTTCTAAATCTTATATGACCCTTGTCCTTATATGAAGACAGGCATTTGGACACAGAGACACAGGCACACAGAGGAGAATATCTTGTAAGGATGGACACAGAATGGGAGTGATGCATCTACAAGCCAAAGAAGGCCAAATATTGCCGACAACCACCAGAAGCTAGAAGAGAGGCAATGAAGAGAGTCTCTCTCAAAGCCTCCAGAAGGAACCAAACCTGTCAACATCTTGATTTCTGACTTATGGTCTCCAAAACTATAAGAGAATAAATTTTCACTGTTCTAAGACACCAAGTTTGTGGTATTTTGTTAACAACAACTTTAGGAAACAAATACAATGGGTGCTGAGGGCCTAAATATTATTGTTGATTTATCCATTTCTCCAATTCAATTTTGTCAGTTTTTGTTTCATTTGTAAGTTTTTGTTTCATAAATTTGGAGCTCTGTTATTACATGCATATGTTTTAAGTGGAAGTCATTTTAAAGGTCCCTCTTTGTCTCCAGTGACTGTTGTTGCTTTAACATCTATTTGGTTTGATATTATCAGAGCTACACTAGCTCTCTTATGGTTGCTGTTTTCATGGTATATACTTTTCCATCTTTTTGCTTTCAGTCTATTTATATCTTTGAATATCCAATGTGTTTCCTGTATACAACATATAGTAAGATCTTGGGTTTTTTAAATCCAGTGTGACTATCAATGCTTTTTGATTAGAATATTTAATCCATTCATATTTAATGTTATTATTAACATGTTAGGATTCATTTCTTAATAAGTTTTGCTTTTTTTTTCTATATGTCTTGTGTCTTTCCACTTTAAATATGTCCTATAAATTTCTGGCCTCCATTGTTTTTGTTAAGGAGTCAGCTGTTCATTTTCCATATATGAAATGAGTCATTTCCCTCTTGTTCTTTTCAAGGTATTCACTTTTTCTTTGTTTTTCAAAATTTTCATACTTATGTTTCTAGGCTGAGATCTTCTTGAATTTATCCTAATTCAGTTTATCTAAATTTTGATATATGTAGGATAATGTTTTTCATCAATTTAGGAAGTTTTCCACCATTATTTCTTTAAAAAATATATGTACTTTATAGTGTCCCACATAACTCTGGTCTCTGTACATTTTTTTCATTCCTTTTTCTTTCTGTTCTTCAGATTTCATAATCTCTATTGATCTATTTTCAGGATTACTAATTCTTTCTTTTGCCAGCTAAAATCTACTGTCACCCCTTAATAGGTTTTTCATTTTGATTTTTTTTTGTCTTTTCTAGGGCCACACCCATGGCATATGGAGGTTCCCAGGCTAGGGGTCCAATCAGAGCTGTAGCTGCCAGCCTATTCCAGAGCCACAGCAATGCCAGATCCGAGCTGTATCTGTGACCTACACCACAGCTCACGGCGATATCAGATCCTTAACCCACTGGGCGAGGCCAGGGATTGAACCCACAACCTCATGGTTCCTAGTCAGGTTTGTTAACCACTGCACCATGACAGGAACTCCCATTTTGATTATTTTACTTTTTTTTGTCTTTTTGCCTTTTCTAGGGCCACTTGTGCAGCATATGGAAGTTCCCGGGCTAGGGATCTAATCAGAGCTGTTGCTGCCAGCCTACGTCAGAGCCACAGCAACATGGGATCGGAGCCACGTCTGTGACCTACAACACAGCTCACGGCAATGCTGGATCCTTAACCCACTGAGCAAGGCCAGGGATTGAACCTGCAACCTCATGGTTCCTAGTTGGATTCATTAATGACTGCGCCACGACAGGAACTCCTGATTATTTTACTTTTTAATTTCAATTTTCCATTTCATTTTTTTTACAATTTTAATGATAATCTCTATTTGGTATTCTCTATCATTGTCACCATACTCTCCTTTAATTATTTAAGTATGCTTTCTTTTAGGTTTTTTTGAACTTACTTATGGTAATTGCTTTAAAATTATATAGGATGAATAAATCCAGATATCTAATGTATAGCATAATGACTATAGTTAATACTGTACTAATCATGGAAATCTGCTAAGAGAGTAGATTTCAGATGCTCTCATCACATAAATCTGTCTTAATAGTTGCTTATCACCTATCGCTTCAGGTGGCTGCTTCAGATTTATTTATTGATAATCACTTCTTCACTAAGAAGCTGCTCAACCTGATTTTTTTTTTCATCCTCATATGTGGACCCTCACTTAATTTCCAACAAATACAAGGCTTTAGCTTTAATTAAAGGTTACCAGAAACTTGGAGGTAATGAAGGATAATATTATGTAGAAAAAAGAAAACATAAAACTGAATATCAACAATCAATAAACCCTTTCACAGAAGGTCCCCAGTTGGCCATTTCTTTTTTAGCCCTTTGTCATCTGCCATGTGCCCTACTACTAACAAGAGTTACTTTTGACTATTCCTCTCCTAAGTCTCCAAACACAAACTTACGCATCTACAGAAAAGGATGGAGATGTTTTTACAGTCCAAGGTCTATCTCAGTTCCTTCCACAGGATGATTGAGAGGGGTAGTATACAATTTTTCAATAGTCCTGCCCTCTTTATCTAAGTAAATCTGTAACAATTGTTGCTTCTCAAATAATACGATGTGCAAGATGTAAACATGCTAGATATGAATAAGCAGAACCAAACAATTCAGTCTCTTTATGGAATTTTCTTCAACATAAGATGAAGAAAATATCAGATCTTTCACACTCCTTATGCCAGGATCAGGTCTGGTATTTCTATCTCATACTAGCAAGTAAATGGGAAAAAGATATCCCACTTCCTACAGAGAAAAAAATAACTCAAATATGCAGTTCTGGCTAAATATAAAAGGAAATATAAACTCTCCAAGGTGAACAGTCTCCTTAAAAATAAGAACAATATACAATACTAAACAGAATAGCCATCTGAGTGTCTGGATCTGGTTTCATTTCGTAGTCCAGGGCTTCCTCAAGAAAAACGTCTGACTGAAAATATTCAACAAAGGAATTCAGCCTCCTCCCAGAAAAAAAGGATAACTCCAATTTTCTCAAGAAAGTTCCAATTTCCTCCAAAATGCAGAAACCGCTCGTATTTACCAAAATTTGGTACAAGTCGACCAAGTGTTGGTTAACAAACAAATGAATAAAGAAGATGTTATATTAATTAGCCATATAAGAGGATGAAATTCTACCATTTGAACATAGAGAACATGATGCTTAGTGAGATAAGTCAGACACAGAAAGACATACTGTATATCACATATGGAATCTAAAAAATAATACAAATGGATGTATATGCAAAACAAAAACAGATTTACAGATATAGGAAACAAACTTGTATTTACCAAAGGGGAGAGGGAAGGGAGAGGGACAAATTAGAGGAATGGGGATAACAAATAAAAACTACTCTGTATAAAATAGATAAGCAACAATTATATACTATATAGCATAACTAATTAGAGCTATTGTCTTATAATAAGCTATAATGGAGTATAGTCTGCAAAACATACTGAATGACTATGCTGTACACCTGAAACTAACATAATATTGTAAATAAACTATACTTTAATAAAAAAGACCCAAAATAAACCAAAAAAATCAAGAAACATATTTGAGACGAATGACTATTCCTTTTGTTTAGTGGGAAGAAAGAACTTTAATTAGAGGAAGGAATTAAAGAGAAAGAAGTCATTTAGATGATCTAAATCTTGTCAATTCTTTATTTCTTGTCAACTTAGGTAAGTTTTTAAAAAAACAAAAATCAAGTATCTTAACTCTAGAGATTTATAAACAAAAATGTTTGTCTCATCACTACCCTTTAATTATGTTACAAAGCTCCCTTAAATTGCTTTGTCCTGATTTCTGACCTTTTATTTTTGTATTTTTATGCAAGGGGAAGAGTTAGACTTAATGAAAGTATTTAATTAACACTGATAAATATGAATACTTTGTTCACATATTCCCCAACCTACATTTTTTAAAAATTTAAGGCCACCCCAGAGCATATGGAAAAGTTCCTGAGCCAGGGACTGAATCTGAGCCTCAGCTGCAACCTATGCTGCAAGTACAGCAATGCCAGATCCTATAACCCAATGCACCAGGGATTGAACCCTCACCTCCACAGTGACCCAAACCACTGCAGATCCTTAACCCACTGATACACAGTGAGAACTCCTCAACTTACATTTTTTTTTACAGTATATCCTTAATTTTGGAAATAAAACAAGTAAAAAGTATTCTCAATATACTTTTATCTTCATCTAATCTTGAGAGAGAGTCCCTAGTATATTGCTTTGTGAATAGAAACCAGTTAATAGCATTTATATTTGCTATTGAAACAACAACCAAAACTTTCAAAAGATACTTCAGTCCAGGAGTTCCAGTACTGTGTTAAATGGGGGTGGTGAGAATGGGCACCCTTGTCTTGTTCCTGATCTTAGAGGAAAAGCTATCAATGTTTAAACATTGAGTGGATGCTATCTGTGCATTTGTTATATATGGCCTTCATTGTATTGAGATAGGTTCATTCTATACCCACTTTGTTGAGAGTTTTTTTTTTTATCGTGTAAAGAGGTTGTATTTTGTTAAATGCTTTTTTCTATATATTAATATAATCATATTTTAATTTTTTTCTACTAATATGATATAACACACTTATTGGTTTGCATATGTTGAATTATCCTTGCATCCAAGGGATAAGTCTCACTTGACCATGCCATATACTTCTTTTATTTTCCTGTTCAGTTTGCTAGTGTTATGTTGAGAATTTTTGCCTCTATATTCATCAGGGATACTGACCTGTAGTTTTCTTTTCTTGTAGTGTCTTTATCTGGCTTTGGTATCAGGGTAATACTAGCCTTGTAAAATGAGTTTGGGCATACGCCCTCCTCTTTTATTTTGAAGAGTTTGGAAGAGTTTGAGAAGTATTCACATTAATTAGAGAACTCTTCTTCATATATCTGTCACCTTACGAGGTACAGAAATCCCTTCATTGATCCAATATAAACAAGGCAGGTATTATTCAGTCTGCTTTGTAGTTGGAGACACAACCACTCCATAAGGTCCAATGTTATGCTCAGGTCACTTAACCAGTGAGTGGCAGAGTCAGGATGCAAAACCAAGTCTCCTGACCTCTGTCCACAGTACTTTCTGAATAAGCAAGGCTCTGTAAAATGAGCCTATTTCCTTTTCTGAGCAAATTATCTATAACAATAGTGGTCATAACAGTTATTTACGATAAATATTTTACCTGATTTTTACCTGAAAAAATTACCATGTTCTTTTGGTGATATCATATTTACTTGAGTTTTTATATTCCTTGAAGTATCACCCTGCTATCTTTGCAGGTGGTGTAGCAGTTACTTCTGCCAGTCTTTACTGACCTTTCATCAAATCTGTTAGGAATTCTGAGGCTTTCTCAGACCCTTTCTATGGATACATCAGCTCTACACATTTTGCTCACCCTTGCAGCAGAATTCTTCAGCTTGTATGCTTCCTTTCAATGCTGCAAAGACAACCCAAGTGCTGACAGCCTCCTTTTTGCTCTGCTGAGGATGGTGCCAAATGTTCAAGTTTGTGATCTCTCCCAGGATCACAGATTTGGGCTTGATTTCTGTGTGTGCTCCTTGTCCATCTACAAAAGCTCACTCTCACTGTTGTGGAACCATGAACAGGGAGCTGGTCATAGGTTGTAGAGTGTGTGGGTTAGGCACATGTAGTCTAGGGGTGTCCATGGGCCTGTTGGCAGGATCCACAAATGGGCCATCCCCAGGGGCTTGTGGGAAGCCTCCCAGGGGAGTCCATGGTATGTTTAGTAGGAATCAGTGTCCCTTTGGTCTGTCTATTCTGAGCCCTGACTGCTCTTCTCCCAACCATTCAGTAGTGCCCCCCCCAGTAATGCAGTCTATGACTTAGTAGTTTGGATGGGGCACAAGAGAAATGGACTTCTGTGACAGGATTCCACACAGCTGGGGAAGCCAGGCACCCACTCAACATGCTCTCACATTTCCCCACAGAAGAAATAATAGGCTGAGAATGGCTCTCTTTGCACTGAGCTATGTTGCCTTGGGGCAGGGGTAAAATAAATATTCAAGCTCTTTCTCTTACCCTCTCCAATGCATGCTATCTCCAATTTTTTTTGCACCCATTGTGTGTTTTAACTCTCTGCTGGACCTACACAAAAGCTCTCTCACCCATGGGCAATTGTCTAAACCAATGTTCTCTCAAAGAGATATCTATTCATCTCCATTTATTGTAGCATTATTCATAATGTCCAGCATATGGAAAAGATCTAATTGTCCATTAATGGATAGATGGACAAAGATTTTATATACATATATGTGTATATAAATATGTATATATATGTGTGTGTATGATCATATATATAAAGGAATATTGGTCAGCCTTAAAAAAGGAAGAAATCCTGACATTTGTGAAAACATAGAAACATAGATGAACAGGGGAACACTATGCCTAGTGAAGTAAGGTAGATACAGGAAAACAAATATTGTAATATCAAATTATATGTGAAATCTAAAATAGTCCAACTTGTAAAAACAGAGAATAGAATGGTGGTTGTCAGGGGCTAGGGGTGGAGGAAATATGGAAATGTTTGTAAAGGGGTACAAGATTTCAGCTATGCAAGATAAGTAAATTCTAGAGATCTAGCATACAACATTGTTACTATAGTTAAAAATACTATTTTGTAAGCTTGAAATTTTCCAAGAGGGTAGGTCTTAAGTGTTCTCATCACACACACAATAGTAAATAGAAACTATGTAAGGTGATGGATATGTTAATTAGCTTGACCATGGTGATTATTTCACAATTTTTACATATATCAAATCATCAAGTTGTACTTGTTAAACATATACAAGTAGAATCTTTCAATTTTACCTCAGTAAAACTGGGGAGAAAACTGACACTTGAAAAAAGCACAAGCTCTGAAATCAGATGGTCTGCTTGAATCCTAGTTTCACCATAGGCAGTTACACAATTTCTCTGTGTCTTCATATGTAAAAATGGAGACAATAATGGTATCTATTTTACAGGGTGGGGTTCAAAAGTTAATGAGAAAACATATAGCATAGTGTTTTGTTATGTGGTTTAAAAAACTCAGTAGATGTTAGTCATTAGGCATGTTAATGAAGGTTAGTGATCTGACCATTTTCTTCTCCCATCTTTACACTCAACTTAGAGATCAAAATCAATGTAAACAGCGGAAAAATTCAACAAAGGAATGGAATAAAGTTCACATTACCCACATTTCACTAATTGCTTTTCCATTCAGTTGTTTTCCAGACCACCCTACCCTAGTTTGTTCATAAACTACTTATATCATAAATAGGTCAATATCATTGTATCCTTTCCTTTTCTTCGAAAGCAGGTTGCTTTCTCAGCAGAAAAAAGGAAACTGCTTCTTATACTTCAGTACTATGTTAACAGCAAAATTGAAAGTATTTTTTTGTCAACTGCACTGCTGTCAGCAGCAGCAGAAAAAACAAAACAAAACAGAAAGCAAGGAACATAATTTCAGCACTAACACAAGTATCAGAATGATTTACCTGTCTGTTCTGCTTCACTTTCATCTCAGCTCTCAGAGCTCCATTCATCAATATTTTATTTACACACGCATATCTCATTTTTACACTGTTTCTATCCTCACCGCCAGATGGTTGTGTTGTGTGAGTAGTGTTCATCAAGGAGAATAAGAAAGATACACAGCTACATAATATTGGCATCCGAGTGGGGCTCAGATAGTCACATTTTCTATTGTGAATCTCCCATGAAGAATGGATCAGACTAAAGCAAACATTTGTTCCCTTGGAAGAAATACTGGGCAGTGACTAAACAAATGAGCAAAATTGATTCAAAAAGTTGAGGACAAAATTGCAAATTATTCTATTAACAATTTTTAAACTTCAAAAGCTGACGAGATGTTTTTTCAAGTGACACATAGTCCTGTGCTCTATATTGTCCACTTTAAATGACCAAGGGCATAAAGTTGCTACCACCTCTCAGGCATTATTCCTAATATCTAGTCTACACGTGTCATGCAGGAGAAAAAGACATGGTAAGTTTGAATAAGTTTAGGTATTTCCTTTTTAGTCATAATGAGTTTGCTTTAAAAATGTTATATTAAAAAGGCTGGATAACAGTGCTTAAGATGTGTAAACAGCCAGGCATAGGTTAGAATTTCAGCTCTGTCACTTACCAGTTATGAAAACTTGAGCATGTATCTTAACTTTTCTAAGCCTCATTTTGCTCAACTGTCAGTGGGAAAAACAATTATAACACCAATAACAAACATGTCACATATTTTGAAGACATTCATTGTGAGAATTAAATAAGAAAATAGAAGTCATTACCAATATTGTGCCAGGCATTAAACACAAAATAAATGGCAGGTTTTTATTTCGTGAAGCAGGATCAGAATCTGAGACAATTAGGTTTTCTTTCCTTCATTTTCTGCCTCCATGAGACATGCCACTTACTGGATTATTGGTATTCCAAGCATCTGGAGACATTTTTTACCTAAAAGAATGAGAACATAAAGGAACCCCAAGAGAAAAAGGCATTTCAGTTTCTAAATAGATTTTTTAAAACTCTTAGAAGAGATAATAGTATTGAAAGTCAAGGAACTATTGAATTGCAAATCAAAACTTTCTGAGAAGGAAAAGTTATTTATTTTGGTTTTGTTTTAGTCTGAAAAGCTTGATTTTGAATCAAGAAACTAAGGGCTTTTGCAGCAGAAAGTACTGCTGTAAAAGTTATTCTAAGGTATAAGTGTATACAATAATGTAATATAGTATATAGCTATGGTTCTCAGAGTGTGCTCCCTGGACCAGCAGTATCAACATGACTTGGGGGCTTATTAGAAGCAAAAAATCTTGGGCCTCAAACCAGACCTACTGAGTCAGAAACTCTGCCCTTGAGTCCCAGCGCTGTGTTTTAAGAAGCCCTCCAAGTGATTCCAAGGCATGCTCAAGTTTGAGATATGCTGGCATATAGTATTAACATAGACTAGGAAAGCCTACATAATGAAGTTAGAACTAGCTTTCCACCCAAAACGAGGCAAAGACAACTGGCAAGTAGCAAAGAGAGAATTGAGCTGCCATAATAAAATACTACAGACTGTGTGGCTTAAACAATGGAAAATTGTTTTCTCACAGTTCTAGAAACTGAAAAAAAAATCAAGGTTCCAACATCATTTGGTTTCTGGTATGGACTCTCTTCCTGGTTTGTAGACAGCTGTGTTGTTCTCACATGGTCTTTTCCTCTAATTGATATGGAGGGGAGGGAGTGACCTCTCTGGTTTCTCTTCTTACAAGCATACTAATTCTATTGGATCAGGGCCTCAGCACCATCCCTTCATTTAACCTTAATTATCTCCATAAAAGTCCTCCAAATAAAATCATATTAAGGGTTGAGGCTTCAATAGATGAATTGGGGGAGGACACAAATATTTAGTCCCTAATAGGAAATCAACAAATGAATGATTAACAAGTTAATTATTGATCCAGGACTACAAATTTTTCCATCTTTTCACATTTTAATGACATTCCAATAAGAGTGAATTGCTCCCACTGGGTGGGAGGAGACATTAACATGTAAATTCCACAATAAGATCTCTTCTCACTACATTACATAGACCTGAATTAACACCCTTTCTAATTTGTAGGTGCAAGGTTGTGTGCACCCACAAACAAAAGAGACGAAAAGTATTTTTTTTAGTTTATCTGTATTTTTTGAGTATGTATGCCTATTGAATATTCATAAGCATATATTCATCAACATACAATGCAAGAATACAGAAGCTAAATTAAGCTATTTCTTGTTTCCTCCAAATTGTGTAGGATGAGTTTTATTTAAATCCTTAGAAAGAAAGACAAAACAAAAGCAAACGAGAGTATAATTTTCAAACATTCAAAATTTTTAAAAATTCAATTCTTACAGAAAGAGATAAATGAATACTTGGGTGTTCTGCAGTATTGGATGAGGCTCCAGGTATATTGTGCATGACCATACTGGAATAGAAAGACTTGTTACAAGTCAAAGCTCTAGAAAAGTAAAGATTCTATATGAAACGCTTTAGTTATAGCAAACTCTTTTTCCTGGAGCAAGATAATAGGTGGTGAGGATGGCTGCATATCACTTATGGGAAGGCAGAACAACTGTGATTTGGTTGATGAAGTGCCCTAACCATAGCATTTCTGGCTCCAAGAATAGTCCATGCTAACAATAACTATCTTTTCTGAAGCTATGAGAGGCTGAGAAAATGAGTATGAGTTTTTGCGGCATAGAGATGAGGAAGTTCCATTTCCAGGGAATCATTTGTCTCTGTCTTGGAAGAGAATAGCCAGACTATTTGGAAAGCAATGAAAAAGGGGAGGTTTGAAAGTTGCATGCACACTGACGTATGCTCTGACTGTAGTCAGCCCTCTCTAATCCTGGGGAGGAGTGCAGTGTCATTCACAGGAAATTAAAATTTCAAAGGATGAATTTAGCTATGTAGTAGAGAATGTGCTTCAATCAAAAGACTATTGCCATCTGGATGAGAATATCTTCGTTATTAATCCCCCCCCCTTTTTTGGTTCAGGACTTCTTGTGTAAAACAATGCAAGATGAAATTCATATAAAAACCCTGTAACATTTGATAGTGTTATTTCTTCTGGTCCCAGCAACTGCCTTTGACCTATGAGAATCAGCAATATCTCAGAACAACTTCAAACCTAGGAAGTTATATCTTGTGCAAACCAAATCTAAGGAATAAATTCAACATTAGGTAGGAGACCTTATTGGAGCATTGCACCTACTGCAGAGGCCCTGAATAATTATGGAAATGTAGCAGCTGGTTCTCTGCAGTTCTGCTTGCAAAGTATGTTCTATGTTAATTTCTGGAATAATTTTTTTTTTGTTCACGACTGCATATCTTTACCCTTATCATTTTCTTCCTCTGAGCATTAATTGAGCTACCATGTCCTATTTAGGATGTGCTTTAAGAATTGGCATACTAGAAAGCAATGTCCTCATGGTAGGATTTATGGACAGCTATTACGTGAACTGACATTTAATAACCACAGACTGTGCTTTTGGGTCCTATGTAGCATTCCCAACTACCTGCCAAATATCTCCATTTGGATGTTCCTCAGATACTTTACACTCAGTAAGTCCAAAAACGAACTCGTCATCCCTGTAGCCTGATTATCCTTTTCCTGGGCTTGTAAGCTTCAACGTCTTGTCATCTGTGACTCTTCTCAGACTCAGTCCAAACTCAGTACATACTCTATGGGGATTCTTCTTTTACAGACTCTAGCACTCAATTCATGTTTAGAGTCTCCACTGCCATCAACTTGGCTCAGCCATTACCACTTCATCATCAAATAAATGCCAATCCTCAATGTATATTTCATACTCACCCACATTTGTGCCCTAGGGAAGAAAGGTCTTAAGTTGACACTCCCTCTCTTTATCCCCTGCCAAATTCATTGGAGGCTACAATATTAGAAAGCCCCCACAGAAATATAGATCTTGCTCCCTACACTACATGGTGATATTAGGAGGATATTGCTTCTGGGAAGAAAAGCTAGCAGACTGTCTCCCAAGAGGTTCACGGGATGGTCTTTTTGCTGTATCAAAGTAGAACTCTTTTTCCTCCATTCATTTAACTATCTCACATCCTCATTTGTAAGTAAATAATTAGTCTATTAAAATTATTTAAAAAGTCAAGTTTGAGACACCATCAATTTTAGAGAAAGGTTTTTTTGTGTTAAGGATGGTCAACTCTGAAGAATCTGAGAGATGAGTCCACTCCCTTAGGGAACTATAACGAGTCCTTATTACCACACAGTCTGATTCTGTCAATTATATTTGGGTGCCTGTTATCTACCGCTGGATTCTGAGCAACCCTCATATAAGAATTATGTACGTCAAGATGAATGACACATAGACACCTATGGATAGTTATTATTCACATAATAAACAACAAAATATCCCACAAAGAGAAGGGCTCAGATTCAATGTGGAGTGAAACAAGAGTAAGGAAGGGAGTTTGGGTTTTTATTGTGGTTAGGAGGGGGGCTGGGGTAGAGGAACCAGATTTCTGCCAGTGCCAAGGGCTAGAGAAAGTGTGGGCATTCGTATCAGGTTGCCCAGTTGCAGGGCAAAAGGGAAAGGTAGAGACTTGAATGATGTCATTCATTGGTCAATTAGGCCAGTACTTATGATTGATCTATTCATATTTTCTATTTCTTCCTGGTTCAGTCTTGGGAGATTTTACCTTCCTAAGAATTTGTCCATTTCTCTAGGTTTTCCATTTTATTGGCATCTAGTATGTACTGACTGAATTTGGGGTTTAAAGAAGAGTCAAAGATGACAGAGATGTTGAAGCATGCAAGCCCAGGAGGAAGTCAAAATGATAATCAGGTTTAGTCTACAGGGAAGATGAGTTCATTGTTGGACTTACTGAGAGTGAAATATCTGAGAAACATCCAAATGGAGACACTCAGCAGGTGTCTTTTAAGATCCTTGTATTTTTGTGGTGTCAGTTTTAATTTCCCCTTCTTCCTTGATGAGTTTAGCTAAAGCTTTATCAATTTATTTATACTTTCAAAGAACAAGCTTTTGGTTTCATTGATTTTCTCTATTGTTTTTTGCCTCTATGTCATTAATTTCTGCTGTAATTTTTATGATTTCTTTCCTTCTACTAATTTTGAACTTTGTCTCTTCTTCCTTCTCTAGATGCTTTAGGTGTAAAGTTAGGTTATTTTAGCTTTCTCTTGTTTCCTGAGATAAGATTGTATTGCTATAAACTTCCCTCTCAGAATTGCTTTTACTGTGCCCCAAGTGTTTTGGATTGTCATATTTTCTTTCTTTCTTTCTTTCTTTCTTTCTTTCTTTCTTTCTTTCTTTCTTTCTTTCTTTCTTTCTTTCTTTCTTTCTTTCTTTCTTTCTTTCTCTCTTTCTTTCTCTCTTTCTTTCTCTCTCTCTTTCTTTCTTTCTTTCTTTCTTTCTTTCTTTCTTTCTTTCTTTCTTTCTTTCTTTCTTTCTTTCTTTCTTTCTTTCTCTCTTTCTCTCTTTCTTTCTCTTTCTCTCTTTCTCTCTTTCTTTCTCTCTCTTTCTCTCTTTCTCTCTCTCTCTTTCTTTCTTTCTTCTTTTTGTCTTTTTAGGGCTACATCTGTGGCATATGGAAGTTTCGAGGCTAGGGTTCAAATTGGGGCTGTAGCTGCAGGCCTATACCACAGCTAGAGCAATGCCAGATCTGAGCTGCATCTGCAACTATAGCTTATGCCAGATCCTTAACCCACTGAGTGAGGCCAGGGATCGAACCTGCATCCTCATGAATATTAGTCAGGCTCATTACTATTGCGCCATGGTAGGAACTCCTGGATTGCCATTTTTTTATTGTCATTTGTCCCTAAGTATCTTTTGATTTCCTCTTTGATTTCTTCAGTGATCCATTGATTGTTTAGTAGCATAAGTTTTAGCTTTCAGGTGTTTGTGTTTTTTGCTGGTTTTTCCTTGTAGTTGATTTCTAGTCTCATAGCATTGTGGGTCAGAGAAAATGTTTGCAATAATTTTTTTTAATTGACTAAAGCTTGATCTATGGCCCAAGATGTGATCTATCCTGGAAAATGTCCCATGTGCATTTGAGAAGAATGTATATTCTGCTGCTTTGGGATGGAATGTTCTATAAATATCAGTTAAGTCTATCTGGTCTATGGTGTCATTTAAGGCCCGTGTTTCCTTGATAATTCTGTCTGGATGCTCTGTCCATTGATGTAACTAAGCTGTTAAAGTCACCCAATATTTTTCTATCACTGTTGATTTCTTCTTTTATGGCTGTTAGCAGTAACCTTATATAAGGTGCTCCTGTGACGGGTGCATATATATATTTACAATTGTTATATCCTCATCTTGGATTGATCCTTTGATGATTATGTAGCCACTTATTAATTCTAACACTATTTTTCATGGAGTCTTTAGGGTTTGCTATATAAAAGTATCATGTGTTCTGTGGATAGTGACAGTTTGACCTCTTCCCTTCTAATTTGGATGTCTTTTCTTTCTTTCCCTTGTCTGATTGCTGTGTCTAAGACTTCCAATACCTTGTTAAATAAAAGCGGCGAAAGTGGACATCCTTGTCTTATTCTTGATCTTAGAGTTAAACTTTCAGCTTTTCAGCATTGAGTATGATGTTAGCTATGGGCTTGCCATATATGGCCATTATTATGTTGAGGTATGTTCCTTCTATATACATTTTGTTGAGAGTTTTTACACAAATTGGTATTAAATTTTGTCAAATTCTTTTTTCTGCATCTATTGAAATGATTGTACAATTTTTATCCTTCGTTTTATTCACGTGGTATATTATATTTATTGATTTGTGGATGTTGAAACATCATAGCATACTGGAAATAAATCCCAATTAATCATTTTTTAATCATTTTTTATGATCATCTTAATGTACTGTTGAATTCAGTTACTAATAGTTGTTGAGGGTTTTTTTTTTTTTTTTTTTTTGCATCTATGTTCTTTAGGGATATTGGCCTGTAATCTCATTTTGTCACTTTTGCTATCAGGGTAATGCTGGCCTTTTAAAATGAGTTTGGGAGTGTTTTAACCTCTTCTGGTTGGTTGGGTTTGTTTTTGTTTGTTTCAGAAGATTTTTTTAGAAGGATTAATGATTGGTATTAATCTTTGAATGTCTGGTAGAATTCACCAGCGAAGCTCTCTGGTCCTGGACTTTTGTTTGTTGGGGGGGTTTTTGATTATTGACTCAATCTGTTACTAATAATTGGTCTGCTCAGATTTTCTCTTACTTCATAATTCAGTCTTTAAAGGTTGTATGTTAGTATGAATTTATCCATTTATTCTAGGTTGCCCATTTGTTGGCATGTAGTTTTTGTTGGCTTTTATGACCCTTTGTGTATCACTTGTAGCATCTCCTCTTTTATTTCTGATTTTATTTGCATCCTCTCTTTATTTTTCTTCATGATTCTAGCAAAATGCTTGTCAATTTCATTTATCATTTCAAAGGACATATCTTTTCTATTGTTTTGTGTCTCTATTTTATTTCTGCTGTGGTATTTACCTCCTTCCTTTAACAAATTTTGTGTTGTGTTTGTTTTTCCTTTTCTAATTCCTTGCCTTGTAAATCTAGGTTACTTGTTTTAGACTTTTCTTATTTTTTGAGGTAGACATTTACCACTATAAACTGCCCTTGCTGCATCCCATAAGTTTTGGTATGTTGTATTTCTATTTTTATTTGTCTCACGCTATTCTTTTTTAATTAAAAAAAATTTAATGATTTTTATTTTTTCCATTATAGTTGGTTTACAATGTTCTGTCAATTTCTACCATACAGCAAGGTGACCCAGTCACACACACACGCACACACACACACACACATATATATATATACATTCTTTTTCTTCTCACATTATCCTCCATCATGTTCCATCATAAGCAACTAGATATAGTTCCTTGTGCTATTCAGCAGGATCTCATTGCTTCTCCACTCCAAATACAATAGTTTGCCTCTATTAACCCCAGACACCCAGTCTATCCCACTCCCTCCCCCTCCCCTTTGGCAACCACAAGTCTATTCTCCAAGTCCATGAGTTTCTTTTCTGTCTAAAGGTTCATTTGTGCTATATATTAGATTCCAGATATAAGTGAGATCATATGGTATTTGTCTTTTTCTTTATGACTTACTTCACTTAGTATGAGAGTCTCCAGTTCCATCCATGTTACTGAAAATGGAATTATTTTGTTCTTTTTTATGGCTGAGTAGTATTCCATTGTGTATATATACCACATATTCTTCATCCATTCATCTGTTGATGGACATTTAGGTTGTTTCCATGTCTTGACTATTGTGAATAGTGTTGCAACGAACATACGGGTGCATGTATCTTTTTCAAGGGAAATTTTGTCTGGATATATGCCCAAGAGTGGGATTGCTGGGTCATATGGTAGTTCTCTATTTGGTTTTCTGAGGTACCTCCATACTGTTTTCTATAGTGGCTGTACCAATTTACATTCTCACTAACAGGGCATGAGGGTTCATTTTCTCCACACCCTCTCCAGCATTTGTTATTTATTAATGGTGGCCATTCTGACAGGTGTGAGGCGGTACCTCATAGCAGTTTTGATTTTCATTTTTCTAATAATCACTGATGTTGAGCATTGTTTTAAGTGCTTGCTGGCCAACTGTATATCTTCTTTGGGAAAGTGTCTATTCAGGTCTTTTGCCCATTTTTCAGTTGGGTTGTTGGTTGACAAGCTTTTGCACAGCAAAGGAAACCATTAAAAAAACCCCAAAAAGACGACTTACAGAATGGGAAAAAATAGTTTCAAGTGATGCAACTGACAAGAGCTTAATCTCTAAAATATACAAACAATTTATGTCTCCAGGTATTTTTTTAATTCTCCCTTGATTTTTTTTGTTGACCTATTGGTTGTGCCATGTTGTTTAATCTCCACATGTTTGTGAACTTTCTAACTTACTTCTTGTAATTGACTTCTAATTTCATATCATTGTGATTAGAAATGATGTTTGATATAGTTCTAATCTGCTTAAATTTCTTGAGACTTGTTTTGCACCCTACCATGTTGTATAACCTGGAGAATGTTCCAAGTGCACTTGAGAAGAATGTGTATATTCTGTTATTTTAGGATGGAATGTTCTACATATAATTGTTAAATTATTTGGTCTAAACATGCTGATTAGAGCTATTTCCTTATTGATTTTCTGTCTAGGTCATCTATTCATTGATAAAAGTGAAGTATTAAAGTCTCCTATTATTAATGTATTAATGTCTATATCTCTTTTTATGTCTGTTAATATTTGCTTTGTATACTTAGGCTTTCCTATGTTGCATACAGTTACAAATGTTATATACCGTTATTGACGTAAGCCCTTTGTTACTATATAATGACTTTCTCGGTCTTTGATTACAGTCTTTGTTTTTACTTTAAAGGCATTTTAATTAATGATTTATTTCCTTAGCAAAGTTAGCCATCGTTTAATGTTTTATGACTTTTTTCTGGTCTGTGTGGTACATTTTTCTGGAACCCGAATTTTTTTTCATTTTTTAAAGTTTAATTTAAAAATAGTTGATTTACAGTGTTGTGATAATTTCTGCTGCACAACAAAGTGATTAAGTTATACATATACACATATCCATTATTTTTTGGATTCTTTTCCCATATAGATTGTCACAAAATATCAAGTAGACAATGAATATTGAGTGCTATAGAGTAGGTCTCTGTTAACCAAACATTCCATATATAATAGCATGCATATGCCAATCCCATACCTCAAATCAGTTTCTTCCCCCCACCACTTTTCCTTTTTGGTAATCATAAATTTGTTTTCAAAGTCTGTGATTTTGTTCCTGTTTTGTATAGGTTCATTTGTATCATTTTTTAAGATTCCACATATAAGTAATATCATATGATGCTTGTCTTTGTCTGACTTACTGCACTTACTATGATAATCTCTAGGTCCATTCAAGTTGCTGCAAATGGCATTATTTCAGTCTTTTTCATGGCTGAGTGGTAGTCCATTAATACATACAATACATCTTCTTTATCCATTTCTCTATCCATGGATATTTAGGATGTTTCCATGTCTTGGCTATTGTAAATAATACTTCAATGGGTGCCTGTATCTTTTCAAATTATTCTTTCTCTGAACATGTGCCCAGGAGTGGGATTGATGGATCATATGGTAATTCTTTTTTTAGTTTATTGATGAACCTCCATACTGTTTTCCATAGTGGTTTCACCAATTTATATCACCACCAACAGTATAGGAGGGTTACCATTTCTCTGAATACTCTACAGTCTTTGATTTAAGTCAACTTTGTCTAAGTACAACTTCTCCAGATTTCCTGTGGTTTCCATTTTCATGGTATGTCTTTCTATCCTCTAACTTTCAGTCTGCATGTGTCCTTATGTTTGAAGTGAGTTGTAAGCAGCATATAGATGTGTCTTATTTTTTTCATTCACTCATCCACTGTATATGTTTCTTTTTGGCCATGCCTGAGGCATGTGGAAGTTCCCAGGCCAGGGATCAAACTCATGCCACAGAAGCAACCCAAGCCACTGCAGTGACAACACTGGATCTTTAACTCACTGTGTTAAAAGAGAACTCTCACTGTGTGTCTTTTGATTAATGAATTTAATTCACTTTACATTTAAAGTAACTATTGACAGGTATGTTTTTATTGCCATGTAGTCAATTGTTTTCTGGTTGTTTTGTAATTTCTCTGTTTCTTCTCTTTTCAATTGTGGTTTGATGATTTTCTTTAGCAGTATGTTTAGATTCCTTTTTCTTCCATGTTGTTGTAGCTACTATATGATTTTTCTTTGTGATTACCATGAGATGATATATAACAAGTTATATTTATAAGTTGGACTTTTAATAAGAAATTGATAAAATAGTTATAAAATGTATATGGAGCTGCTTAGGGTTTAGAATAACCAAGAAATCTTCAAGTACTACATGTTTATTGTAATGTTATAATAATTAAAAGACTATTATATTGGAACGAAGATAAACCAATTGTACAAAAAATACAAAGTTTTAACCCACAAAAAACATCTAAAATAGTTGAAAATCATGGCCTTTGGAAATTAAAAATTGAGATTGTAGAGGAGTGAGCAGGAACATTTTTTGTTTTGAGTCTTTTAGTAATTATTATATTGAAAATGCAAATTGATTTTAAAAGTGACTGTTGTAGGTAGAATGGTGCTCTCAAAGATGCCCACGGCCTAATCCCCCAAACCTGTGAAAGGGAATTAAGATCGTATATCGAATTATGGTTGCTAATCAATTGACCTTAAAATATGGAGATTATTCTGGACTATTTAAGCAGATCCATTGTAATCACAAAGGTCCTTAAAAATCAAAGAGGGAGGCAGGAGAGAGTAATGTGAGGATGTGAAAAGGACTCAATTACTATTCTTGACTTGGAAAGGAAGATGGAGGAAGGGGCGCTAGTGAAGTAATGCAGGTGGTCTTTACAAGCTGTAAAAGGCAAGGACATTGAGTCATTCCTAGAGCCTACAGATGGGAATGCAACCCTGCCAATACTTTGATCTTAGCAGTGAGACTCATGTCAGACTTCTGATCCACAGAACTGTAAGACAATTAGTTTGTGCTGTTTTAAGTCACTAAGTTTGTGGCAATTTGTTGGAGCAACAGGAAACTAACATAGTGACAAGGAAACAAAAACCCCCAGGATAAATATCTGTATATTTATGTGTATATTCTCTTATGTACATTAATTGATCTCGTCTTGTGTGTTTAGGATTAGCTCTCCAATGGTATATTACACAACTGCCATTAATAAGAATAATGCCAACCAAAGCCTTTAAGGCAGTCATATACACATCTGCTTTATAGTGACAATTATACTCTACTCCATAGAAGTAATCAATCATGGCATAAAATTATTCCAGATTCATAGGGAAGATTATCCCACAATGGTCTCTAATTTATTTAAGCACCCATTGACTAATATAATAATTCTCTAATGATTTATGCCATTATAATGGATGTATTATGAAGTAAGTTATTATTTCTACATGATTAGCAAACAAATGTGTTATGATCACTACTTTTTTTTTTACCAAGGTTTAGTGCAGTGTCATCAACATATTATTAAAGAAGTTAATTAAAGACTTTACTGGACCTTGGGGGTGCCTGTCATGGCTTAGTGGTTAAGGAATCTGACTAGCATCCATGATAATGCAGGTTCAATCCCTAGCCTTGCTCAGTGGGTTGAGGATCTGGCATTGCCATGAACTGTGGTATAGGTTGCAGACCCAGCTCGGATCCTGTGTTGCTGTGACTGTGGTGTAGGCCAGCAGCTACAGCTCTGATTTGACCCCTAGCCTGGGAACCTCCATATGCTGCAGGTATGGCCCTAAAAGGCAAAAAAAAAGTCTTTAAAAACACTAAAAAAGTCATATTACCCTTACATAAGAAATTCTATGTCTCTCCTATGTAAGGCCTTTCTTTTTCAAATCTTTTGTAATTCAAAGGCTAAAGAAATATATTTTAAAATCTATCTAGAAATTCCATATCTAGTCAAGTAGATGAGAGAGATTAAAACTTTCAGGATGATTGCTTATGGTTCTGTTTTCAAGTAAGAAATATAGATGATGATATGATTGTTCAGAGCTTTATTTTTATCTAAGGTTCAATTAATTTATAGCATTTCTATATATGTATTGATGACTAAATCAATATACATTTAGGCTGTTTATCATGATGGCTGGTGAAGTATTCTAAAAGTAGCCTACATGGTGTGAAGAAGAAAGTCTCCTAGAAAGCTTAATAATTGCCTCAAAGGAGGCCTTGTGTTTTGATGTCCCTACTTTTAGAAATGATGAGTGGGTTACATAGTTATTATAGAGTAATATAGTTATTATAAGTGTAGGGTCATATATTTGTGATGTTATTAACACTGGAATAGAACACAGAGATCATGTAGTTCATTGTAAAATGAGAGTACTGAGGTTCCAAATCTTTGGAAAATATTTGAGCTGACTTTTTTTCCTTTATTCAGGATCTCTGATTGGTTCCTAAAGCACTTTCTTAGAATATGTCTCCAAGGTCCCAAATCATTCAGGGTTCTAATGGTTTTGGATAGGTTTGGAGACCTAGAAATAATTCTGGATTCTAGCAGTGTAGACTGGAGATACACTGTCATAATACCTACAGGGTTTAGAGGGTACCCATTAGGTTCATGCTGTTTTATGGCAAGGACTTATAAGCGCCAATGGTGGGACATCCCAGGGGGATCAGAAATAATTCACTTTTGTTTTACTATGTCATTTTAGCAGGGGATAATAAGATTCTATGCAAAGAAAAATTAGACCTCTCAATCTCCAGCTCTGAAAATGAGAGTAATCCTGAAGAGTGCAACTTTCGGTTTCCTCAATGAATCACTTGGCGGCACACAAATAATATACCAGTGAGAGTTAAATTTTCGGGATGAATCATCTCTATTTTCAGGATTAATAATCCGTATCTCTGTATCTTCTTTAATTTCCTTGATTAATGATTTATGGTTCTCAGCATATAAGTCTTTTGCCTCCTCAGTCAGGTTTATTCCCAGGTATTTGGTTTTTTGGGGTGCAATTTTTAAAAGTATTGTATTGGAGTTCCCGTCGTGGCACAGTGGTTAACGAATCCGACTAGGAACCATGAGGTTGCGGGTTCGGTCCCTGCCCTTGCTCAGTGGGTTAACGATCCAGCGTTGCCGTGAGCTGTGGTGTAGGTTGCAGACGTGGCTCGGATCCCGCGTTGCTGTGGCTCTGGCGTAGGCCTGTGGCTACAGCTCCGATTCAACCCCTAGCCTGGGAACCTCCGTATGCCACGGGAGAGGCCCAAGAAATAGCAACAACAACAACAATAACAACAACAAAAAAGACAAAAAAATAAAAATAAAAGTATTGTATTTTTGTTCCTTTTCTAATATTTCATTGTTAGTACACAGAAATGGGACTGATTTCTGAACATTAATTTTATATCCTGCTACTTTGCTGAATTTGTTGATCAGTTTGACTAGTTTTTGGGTTGAGTCCTTAGGGTTTTCTATATACAGTGTCATGTCATCTGCATACAGTGACAATTTTACCTCTTCTCTTCCAGTTTATTTTATTTTATTTTATTTTTTATTGTTATTTCCTCTTCCAGTTTAGAAACATTTTATTTCTTTTGTTTGATCACTGTGGCTAGGATTTCTGGTACTATGTTGACTAAAAGTGGTGAGAGTGGATATCCTTGTCTTGTTCCACATTTTAGCAGAAAGGCTTTCAGCTTTTCTCCATTGAGTATTATATTTGCTGTGGGTTTGTTGTAAATGGTGTTTATTATGTTAAGGTATGTTCCCTCTATACCCACTTTGGTAAGAGTTTTTATCATGAATGGATGTTAGAGTTTGTTAAATGCTTTTTCTGCATCTATTGAGATGATCATGTGGTTTTTGACTTCTCTTTTGTTAATGTGGTGTATGACATTGATTGACGTGCATATGTTGAACCATCCTTGTGAACCTGGGGTGAATCCCACTTCGTCATGGTGTATGATCTTTTTTATATGTTGTTAGATTCAGTTGTCTAAAATTTTGTTGAGAATTTTTGCATCTATAATCATTGAAGATATTGGCCTATAGTTTTCTTTTTTGGTGCTATCTTTGTCTGGTTTTGGAATTACAGTGATGGTGACATCATAGAATGTCTTTGGGAGTGTTCCTCTAGAAAGTTGTCCATTTCTTCTAGGTTGTCAAAGTTGTTGGCATGCAATATTTCATAGTATCTCTTACTTATTTTTTAATTTCTGCAGTATCTGTTTTGATTTATCCTTTTTCATTTCTTATTTTGTTTATTTGGGTTTTTTCTCTCCTCTTCTTGGTGATCCTGGCCAGAAGTTTGTTAATTTTGTTTACCTTTTCAAAGAACAAGCTCTTGGTTTTATTGATTTTTTCTACTGTTTTTTTTTTATCTCTATTTTATTGATTTCCTCTCTGATCTTTATGATTTCCTTCCTTCTGCTGATTTCAGGTTTTGTTTGTTCTTCTTATTCTAATTCATTTAGGTGGTGGGTTAAGTTGTCGATTTGAGATTTTTCTTCATTTCTGAGGAAGGTCTGTATTGCTATGAATTTCCCTCTGAGCACTGAATTTGCAGCATCCCATAGATTCTGAGTGGTTGTGCTTTCACTATCATTTGTCTTAAGGTATTTTTTAAATTTCCTTCTTGATTTACTCATTGACCTATTGGTTTTTCAGTAGCATGTTGTTTAGTCTCCATGTAGTAAGTTTTTTCTCATTTCTTTTCCTGTGGTTGATTTCTAGTTTCATGCCATTGTAGTCAGAGAAGATACTTGACATAATTTCTATACTCTTAAATTTGTTGAGGTTTGCTTTGTGCCCCAGGATGTGATCAATTCTTGAAAATGTTCCATGTGTACTTGAGAAGAATGTATATTCTGATGTTTTCTGGATGTAACATCCTGAAAATGTCAATTAAGTCTAACTTCTATTGTGTCCTTTAGGATCTCTGTTGCCTTATTGATTTTCTGTCTAGAGGATCTGTCCATTGATGTGAAGGGGATGTTAAATCTCCAACTATGATTGTATTCCCATCAATTTCCCCTTTTATGTCTGTTAGTATTTGTTATAGGCATCTGGGTGCTTCTATATTAAAACGGAAAGATATTTCATGCTCCTGGGTTGGAAAGATTAATATTGTAAAAAGGGCCATACTACACAAAGCAATCTACAGATTCAATGCAATCCCTCTCAAATTACCCCTGACATTTTTCACAGAACTAGAACAAACAATCCAAACATTTATATGGAACCACAAAAGACCCAGAATTGCCAAAGCAATTCTGAGGAACAAAAAGCAAGCAGGAAGCATAACTCTCCCAGACTTCAGGCAATATTACCAAGCCACAGTCATCAAGGCAGTGTGGTACTGGTACCAAAACAGACAGACAGACAAGTGGAACAGAATAGAGAACCCGGAAATAAACCCAGACACCTATGGTCAATTAATCTTTGACAATGGAGGCAAGAATACAAAGTGGGAAAAAGACAGTCTCTTTAGCAAGTGGTGATGGGAAAACTGGACAGCTGCATGTAGATCAATGAAACTGGAACACACCCTCACGCCATGCACAAAAATAAACTCAAAATGGCTTGAAAACTTAAACATAAGACAAGACACCATCAATCTCTTGGGAGAGAACATAGGCAAACCATTATCTGACATCAACTTTATAAATGTGTTCTCAGGTCAGTCTCCCAAAGCAACAGAAATAAAAGCGAAAAAAAAAACAAAAAACAATGGGAGCTAATCAAACTGACAAGCTTTTGCACAGAAATGGAAACCATAAAAAAAAAAGAAAACCTATGCAATGGGAGCAAATAGTTTCAAATGATGCAGCTGACAAGGGCTTAATCTCTAAAGTATACAAGCAATTTATACAACTCAACAACAAAAAAACCAACAATCCAATGTTAAAATGGGCAAAAGAGCTGAATAGACCATTCTCCAAGGAAGATACACAGATGACCAACAAGTGCTTGAAACAATGCTCAACATCGCTGATTATTAGAGAAATGCAAATCAAAACTACCACGAGATACCACCTCACACCACTCAGAATGGCCATCATTAATAAGTCCACAAATAATGAATGCTGGATGGGGTGTGGAGAAAAGGGAACCCTCCTATACTGTTGGTGGGAAAGTAATTTGTTACAACCAGTATGTAAAACAGTATGGAGGTACCTTAGAAAACTATACATAGAACTACCATCTGACCCAGTAATCCCACTCTTGGGCATATATCTGTACAAATCTTTCCTTAAAAAGACACATGCACCCGCATGTTCATTGCAGCACTATTCACAATAGTCAAGACATGGAAACAACCTAAATGTCCATTGACAGATGATTGGATTAAGAAGATGTTGTATATATACACAATGAAATACTACTCAGTCATAAAAAAACCAAAATAACGCCATTTGCAGCAACATGGATGGAACTAGAGAATCTCATACTGAGTGAAATGAGCCAGAAAGACAAAGACAAATACCATATGATATCACATATCTGGAATCTAATATAAGGCACAAATGAACCTTTCCACAGAAAAGAAAATCATGGACATAGAGAACAGACTTGTGGTTGCCAAGAGGGAGAGTGAGGGAATAGGAGGGACTGGGAATTTGGTGTTAAAAGATGCAAAGGCCTTAGGAATGAATAAGCAATGAGATCCTGCTGTATAGCACTGGGAACTATGTCTGGTCACTTTTGGTGGAGCATGATAATATGAGAAAAAAGAATGTATACATGTATGTTTGGGTCACCTTGCTGTGCAGCAGAAAATTGAAAGAACAGTGTAAATCAGCTACAATGGAAAAATAAAAATCTTTATTAAGAAAAAAAAAAAAGAATCCGTATCTCTAAGCCTCCCCAGGGTAGCATAGTTAGAGCTGGCTTTAAAAAGGTACATTAAAGATTTCCCTTTCTTTCTTTCTTTCTTACTTTCTTTCTTTCTTTCTTTCTTTCTTTCTTTCTTTCTTTCTTCTTTCTTTCGTTCATTTAGTTACTCTTCTTTCTTTCTTCGGTCTTTCCTTGCGGTATGTATTTCCTTCCTTCCTGCCTTCCTTCCTTCCTTCCTTCCTTCTCTTCCTTCGTCCCTCCCTTCCAATTCCCTCCCTCCCTCCCTCCTTCCTTCCTTCCTTCCTTCCTTCTTTCTTTCTTTTTCTTTTTAGGGCCATACCTGTGGCATATGGAGGTTACCAAGTTAGGGTTTGGACCAGAGCTGTAGCCACCAGCCTACACCACAGCCACAGCAACATCAAATCGGAGTCGCATCTGTGACCTACACCACAGCTCATAGCAACACCGGATCCTTAATCCACTAAGCAATGCCAGGGGTCGAACCTGCAACATCATGGTTCCTAGTTGGATTCATTTCCACTGTCCAACGACAGGAACTTCAGATTTCACTTTCTTTCAGTTTTGTCTAACTGCTATGCTGTGTCCTTTCAAAAGACAGGGTACTATTTTAAGTAGTTAAAGAGTGGCAAGGACACATGTTCATTCCACAGCTCATACAAGCATGAAACTACACTTTATGTGTATATTTAAATCCATACCAAAATGCATAAAATTGTTCATTCTTTATTTGGCAGTTAGCTTTGGAAAGGCTCTCCTTAGGAACCATCACTGTAATTGATATTCAGATGTGCGTATCAGTCCAAACAGGTCAGGAGGTAACTCTCATACCTTACAAGAAAGCTATTAACTAAGACTGCCCCATATAACCTATACTATAAATATGTGAAAGCATACATATTTCTAGTGGATTTGTCCTTCTTTTGATTTCAAAGTAGACATGTATGAGAAAATTTATGTATTGCTTACTATGGAAGCAAAATTTATTCAAGGATTTTATGCCATATAGTCTTTCTGTAAAAAAAATTATCAATTGTATCTTTAATTTGGACACGTTATTGTCCAATACATGATTTCAAAGCAACCTAGACTGAACATATAATAAATTCAGAAATACAGAGAAATTTTTCAGGCCATTATTATACCCCCAAAAAAGTCAACATGTACTGATCATACATCTACAAATAGTAAAAAAAAAAAAAATTAAATCAATTTTGTATTATGTAGACGGTTTACTAAATTTATTATAAATGTAATTCAACAGAAAATTATTGACCACGATTTTTTCTGTATCTTTTTCTCTCAATTCCAAATAAATTGATCTTTTTTCTTCTTGCATCCAAGTCCCGTTATCTTTTTAGGTAAAAATCTAAAAATTTTTATTTTTTACCAGTGTCACTCCTCTAAAATAGCTTTAGCCCAGAGTGGACCAGGATATGGAGATAAAACAGAAAAAGAACCAGGATAAGGTAAGAAATAAAATGAATTTGCTGAAAGCTCTTAGAAGAAAGGAGATATTTTATATTTTTATTATAGTTAGATAGCAAGTGATCAGTAACTGTGACTGCATTATTATAGTATTTAATTATCCTATGAGGTCAGAATATTATTTATCCTTGTTATCCTCAGTTAACAGATAAGGAAACTGGTTATTTCCAGACATTCTTCCATATGAATTTTAAAACTCATTTATAGAAATTCCCTTGTGGCACAGAGAATTAAGGATCTGGTTTTGCCACAGCTGTGGTGCATGCCAAAACTGTGGCTTGGGTTCAATCCCTGGCCCAGGAACTTCCACATGCTATGGGCACTGCCAGAAGTAAATAAATAAACAAATTAATTTAGTTCAGTTCCAAGGAAAGTTTATGATTGGAACTCAATTAACCTAAAAATTACTGACTTATTGCTAGTACAGAGAAAGAGTACCATGATCCCTGGCCAGGGAACTTACACATTCTGTGGACAAGACCAAAAAAGAGAGAGAGAGGGAAAGAGTACTGCTACATAAATCAGGATATTATATGCAGTATGACTTTTAATAGCATGAAAATTGAAAGTGATCTGAATGGCTACGCAATAGAGAAAGACGTTGTAGTGTATTCAAATGACATATTTTTGTAATTCTAGTAAAAAGAGTGCATTATATCTCTGTATCTTGACCTGGATGGGTGTACAAGATATTTTATTAAATGAAAATGCAATTAAAAGAGTAATGTATAGTATGATCCCGTGTTTTTAAGAGAAAGGTATGGAAATGCACATACCAGACTGAGGACATTGCTTATGTCAGTAGGGTACATGTGAAGAGGCATTGGGCAAAGAACCATGCTTATTTTTGTATTTCCTTTTTTATACATATTACCATGATCATATATTACTTTTGTAATTAAAAAGAAATAAATCATAATGTCTTTCCAAAAACAAGAACAAATGACAAATAGTGGATTTTCTCTAAGTGATGAATTATAGTAGTTTGTATTTTACAGATTGTTTTACTTTTGTAGCATGAATAAAAATTATTTTATTAAGTAAATAATAATTGCCTCACAGGTTGTTCTAAAAATTAAATGAATTACGAAAATGAAGCCTGGAGTTCCCATTGTGGTGCAGCAGCAACAAATCTGACTAATATCCATGAGGATGCGGGTTTGATACCTGACCTCGCTCAGTGGGTTAAGGATCCAGTGTTGCTGTGAGCTGTGTTGTAGATCACAGACACGGCTCAGATCTGGTGTTGCTGTGGCTGTGATGTAAGGAGATAGCTGTAGTTCCAATTAGACCCTTAGCCTGAGAACTTCCATATGCTCCGAGTGTGGTCCTAAAAAAGCAAAAAAAAAAAAAAAAAAAGAGAGAAAAAAGAAAAGAAAAAGCCCCCATTAGATGGTAGATTCTTAAGCTGCTTTGGTCATAGAGGTAATAGATCAGAAGAAAAATAATTTGTATTTAGTTGCAGAAATAAGAAATGTGGTATTTGAGATGTCTCTGAAGAGTGGGTAATATTTCCACACATGAATGTGGTGGTGACGGGCAAGGAGATTTCAAACACAGAATGTCTTCAGGGAAATTGATTTCGAGAAATGTGGTTTTTTTTTAATTGATGTAGAAAAGAAGAGAAAAGAAAAAAGACAAGATGGTGGTGTTACTTTGAAAGAATTATTGGGTCCAGGAAATGTGTTTGAAATAGAAACCAGAGAATGTTTGCTAGCAGGAAAGAACCAGAGATTGAAGATCAAATTTGAGAATCAATAACTCCTTGATGGACCAAAGTATAAAGAATGCAGGCAGGGATGGAATCAGGATATGAGCAGAGGTGTGGCTTTCGCAAAGGGTGGTACACTTTATTAAAAATAAACAGGCATGAAAAAAATAGGGAGTTCCCATCGTGGCTCAGTGGTAACGAACCCAACTAGTATCCATGAGGATGCAGATTTGCCCAGTGGGTTAAGGATCCAGCGTTGCTGTGAGCTGTGGTGTAGGTCACAGATGCGGCTCAGACCCTGTGTTGCTGTGGCTGTGGTGTAGGCCAGCAGCTGTAGCTCCAATTAGACCCCTAGCCTGGGAACTTCCATATGCTGCAGGTGCGGTCTTAAAAAGACAAAGATAAAATAAACAGAGATGCAGAATACTTTTTAAGATGGGTAAAAATAAAATTGAGAAAGATTTCATTATGGAAATTTGGGGTGGGGGGCTGCACTCATGGCATGATCCCTGGTACTCCCAGGCCAGGGATTGAACCTGTGCCACAGCAGTAACAACACTGGATTTTTAACCCGTTGAGCCATGAGGAAACTCCTCATTTCAGAAATCTTTAATTTTTTTTTAATAAAGAGGCAGTAGAAGAATAAGACTAGGATGGGGTTGGGTACTTTGAAGAAAATCAAGAAAACTTGAAGCAGTTACAATGGAGAAGTCCTTATTACTAAAGAAATTTAAAGGGACTGACAAGCAGCAGCAAAAGCCCAGCTGAGATCAGAGCACATAACCAGCATGGTTTTGCAACTTTTTCACTGAAGCCCTGTGCCTAAAAGTAAGAGTGAATGGCGAACATCATCTGAAGCTGGAAATTAGTGTAGCAGGGACTGTTAGTGGTCCCTCAATAACGACTATCTCTATTTTCTATAATAATAGAAGCTATAATTTTTAAATGGACACATCAATTCCAAGAATAAAATTACCTTTTCTAGTTTTATTTCCAATTAGTTATGGTCATGTGACTCTGTTCTGACTAATGAGATATGAGCAGAAGCAATGCACACAAATTCCAGGTTATGTCTTTAAAGAGAAAAGGTATCACTTACCCTCCTTTTTTATCCCTTCGAGCAGGTACTGGATGGAAAACAGATGTAGGGTGGGTCACTTTGGACTATGTGGATGAGGAGAGCATCCTAAAGATGTTGGATAACGAAACAGAAAAAACTTGGTCTCTTCGTGAATTCACAGAGCAAGACGTACTAACTTAAGGAGAGTGACATCACCAAGATGGTGGCATAGGTCATTCCTGACTTCACTTCTCCTTCCAAGAACAATTAACAACTATTCTAGAAAAAGACACCATTGAGCCAATTCTTGAATACAGGGGTGTGGCAGAAGCAACCCCTTGTATCACAAAGACCAAGACAGATTGCATTAAACGGATAAGAGAAGTGGTTACACATTGACTGCACTGCGCCTCCCACAGGCCAGTGCAGCACCATATGAAGAGGTCTTCTCTGAGCCTCTGATTCCTCCAGTGGGAAAAGAGAATCCAGAAGAAAACAACCACCCCTCCCCCCTCCTCTGAGCATTGTGGGCCACCTTGTGGAATTCCCTGCTCTGATCTTGCTTCAAGAGGATTGCAAAGGAATCTGCAGGGCTCAACCAGTAGGAATCTGACCGTGATGGAGAAAGGGGAGGGGCTTGCAACCACCAACAAACAGATCATAGCAGACCTGGCTCATACCTGCAGTGCTCAAATATAGTAATCCCAACCAGTGACTTTGCTCATCTACAGGACCCAGTTGGTGTGCTCTGACCAGAAAACTCGGTGGGGTGCAGATCTGCATGATCAGATCTTAAAATAAAGAGTTTTGCCAGTGCTAGAGCTGGTTTGCCCACATCCAGGCAAGGAGTTGAGTCACAGCCTCACCTGCTATGGAGTGTGTCTTCCAGCCACGTGTGACTGAAGGGACAGTGGGAACACCTGGAAGTTGTATGGCCCAGCAGAGACTGAGCTGAGAGACAGGCAGGTAGGTGGACCTGATTATCCTCAGACCAAAGCCAGTACTGTTCTTGTAGAGTTCCCCTGATATGCATAGGCAGGAGGATTAATTCATAGCCATGGCTGAGGGTAGCTCCTAGCGCTCCCCACCTGCCCAGGCAGACACTCTGTTTTGGATATTGAGAGCTGCCTGGAGCAGCCCCTCCATTTCCTGCTCAGGCAAGGGAGCAGAGACACAGCCCCACAATGTTTGGCTCCTGGTCCCATCTGACAAGAAGGATTGGCAAGAACACTTGAGCCAAGAGAAGGGGAGGCAGAGCTGATAATCTGTAGAATAAAGCCAGTGGGCCTGTTTGGCCAAGGAACTTGGGGCGCAGGTCAGCTTGAGTTAAAACACAAAAAGAGCTTTACCAAGGTTTATAAACAAAGAGCAGGTTTTCCCACTGCACCTAGGCAGGGAAACTAATTCATAGTCCCCTTCATTGTTGAATATAGCCTCCAGTCTGTTGGACCAGGGAACCTAACCAGAGCACATAGGAATCTGTGTAGTCATCCAACAACTCTGCTGTACAGCACAGGGAACTATGTCCAGTCTCTTGGGGTAGAGCATGATGGAAGATGGAATGAGAAAAGGAATGTATATATATATATATGACTGGGTCGCTGTGCTATTCAGCAGAAATTGACACAACACTATAAATAACTATACTCTAATAAAAAATTTTTAATAAAAATTAAAAAAGATTTACTGAGTGGACCCAGGGCAACGAAGTAAGATCAGAGGAATTGTTGGCTTGGAATACCATGATGAGTGTCACTCTAAATGTCCTTTGAACCAGTGACTTGGACTCCTCTTAAATCCCAGGATGAGGAAACTACTCTCATACAAACATTAGTGGGCACCAATCTATTTGATGAGACTATTATCACTGTCATTGGTAGTGACGAGAGACATTAACACAGCAGGCATAAAAAGGGGGGACATCTCATTAAATAGCTACCCCAAATCCATTTCTGCCTTGCTGTTTCCCATCATAGAAGCTAGAAAACCAAAAACTCAGTTTCCTATACTATTTTGCAGATAAGAGTAATGATGTGACTCAGTTCTGGTAGGGGACATTAAGCAGAAATCTGCTGTACTAACCCTTTTTCTTTCTCCTTCTCTCTGTCTTGAATGTCAACATAATGTCTGGTGCTTCAGAAACCATCTTATGACAGTAGGACAACAGACATGAAGATGAAAGTCAAATAGTAAGAATAGGGGGTCAGAAAAAAATAGAATCTCCTTGTGTCCAGATGACATTGTTGAACAACTAAATCAAAACAAATAATGACATAATTTTAGACTTCTCTTTATATGAAAAAAATGATCCCTTTTTTGCTTAAGCCCTGGTTGTTTGGTATGTAACTTGCATTTGAACATATTCTTAATATGGAGGCTGATGGCAGCTGCCACCAAGCAGCCAAAAGTTCTATTTTGAGGAGCATGTGATATATCACCAATTTATCCCTCATCCTCTACGGGGAATTCAGAGTATCTTGGGAGAAGATGATAATCTGGAGTTCCTGCAGAATGACCATGGATATTCATTATGCATTTTCTAAGGAAATTTGGAAAGCCATTTTGTTAGTCTGTGCCATTTGAAAACATGAATGTGTCTATATAATGAAGCAAGGTAAGTAGGTTTGAGAACAATAAAAATTGTTTGCAATTATATGGCAATTGCAATTATATGGCAATTATATGGCATTTCTTTGAAATGTGGCCTTCAAAATACTCTCTAAATGCTTTCACAAAAAAAAAATACTTGTGATTTTCCATTTTCAGTTCTCAGAGATAATTTATTGTTTTAGGGATCTGTCAATTACTGTGCACAGATTTGCATTTACAATTCAACAAATGTACCAGCAATCTTACTACTCAGCCAGGTTTGAAAATGTACTTTGTAACATACCTCAGAAACTGAGGAGATCTGCCAAGCTGGGACCATTTCTCCTGACTACCTACAGGGGCAAGAAAATACATTCAATGGCATTCTGCAACATGCCACTACCAATGGAAAAAAAAGATCCTGCTTCTCTAGGTGAAATTTTCTCTTAAAATAGCCTAAAATTAGCAGATTAATATTCCTTTGTAGACCACAATGTGGATTTATTTTTAAAGTATCTCATATAAATTACATTTGAGTAATATTAGTTTTCAAAGTTTATAAAAGACTGGAGATCCTATGGTTTTCATCTATTCTACAGCACAAAAAGTCAAACATCTAAAAGATGAGATAAAATAGAAACACAGGAGAGACGTTTAAAATGACAAAGAAACAGACAGGTCTGGAGTTCCTTTTTTTTCCATTTTTTTATTACTCAAATGAATTTATCACATCTCTAGTTGTGTAATGATCATAACAATCTGATTTCACAGGATTTCCATCCCACAGCCCAGGCACATCCCCCCACCCCCCAAACTGTCTCCTCCAGAGACCATAAGTTTTTCAATGTCTGTGAGTCAGCATCTGTTCTGCAAAGAAGTTCCGTCTGTCTTTTTTCAGATTCCACATGTCAGTGAAAGCATTTGATGTTGGTGTCTCATTGTATGGCTGACTTCACTTAGCATGATAGTTTCTAGGTCCATCCATGTTGCAAAAAATGCTGGCATTTTATTCCTTTTAATGGCTGAGTAGTATTCCACTGTGTATATGTACCACCTCTTCTGGATCCACTCCTCTGTCGATGGACATTTAGGTTGTTTCCATGTCTTGGCTATTGTAAATAGTGCTGCAATGAACGTCGGAGTACATGTGTCTTTGCGAGTCGTGGTTTTCTCTGGATAGATGCCCAGGAGTGGGATTGCTGGATCAAATGGTAGTTCTATGTGTAGTTTTCTGAGGACTCTCCATACTGCTTTCCACAGTGGTTGCACCAATTTACAATCCCACCAACAGTGTACTAGGGTTCCTTTTCCTCCACACCCTCTCCAGCACTTCTTGTTTGTAGACTTTTGGATGATGGCCATTCTGGCTGGTGGAAGGTGTTACCTCAGAGTGGTTTTGATTTGCATCTCTCTAATAATGAGTGACATTGAACATCTTTTCATGTGTTTTTTGGCCATCTGTATGTCTTCTTTGGAGAACTGTCTGTTTAGATCTTCTGCCCATTTTTGGATGGGGTTGTTTCTTTTTTTTGGTATGGAGCTACAGAAGTTGTTTATAAATTTTGGAGATTAATCCCTTGTCAGTGGATTCTCTTTCAAAGATTTTCTCCCATTCTGTGGGTTGTCTTTTTGTGTTGTTTAGGGTTTCCTTTGCTGTGCAAAAACTTTGAAGTTTGAGTAGGTCCCATTTGTTTATTTTTCTTTTTATTGTCAATAGGTGGATCTGAGAAGATGTTGCTGTCGTTTATGTCAGAGAGTGTTTGGCCTATGTTTTCCTCTAAGAGTTTGATAGTATCTGGTCTTATATCTAGGTCTTTAATCCATTTGGAGTTTATTTTTGTGTATGGTGTTAGGGAGTATTCTATTTTCATTCTTTTCCATGTGGCTGTCCAGTTTTCCCAGCACCACTTATTGAACAGGTTGGCTTTTCTCCGTTGTATATTCTTGCCTCCATTGTCATAGATTACTTGGCTCTAGGTGCATGAGTTTAATTCTGGGCTTTCTATCCTGTTCCACTGATCTATATGTCTGTCTTTGTGCCAGTACCATATGGTTTTGAGGATTGTTGCTTTGTAGTATAGTCTGAAGTCTGGGAGCCTGATTCCTCCAGCTCCATTTTTCTTTTTCAGGATGTCTTTGGCTAGTATGGGTCTTTTGTGCTTCCAAACAAACTTTAAAATATTTTGCTCAAGTTCTGTGAAAAAATGTCCTTGGTAATTTGATAGGGATTGCATTGAATCTGTAGATTTCCTTGGGTAGTATAGTCATTTTGATAATATTAACTCTTCCAATCCACGAGCATGGTATGTCTTTCCATCTATTTGTGTCATCTTTGATTTCTTTCATCAGTGGCTTGTAGTTTTCAGAGTACAGGTTTTTGTCTCTTTAGGTGGGTTTACTCCTAGGTATTTTATTCTTTTGGATGTGATGGTAAACGGGATTGGAGTTCCTGATGCATAAACATCATCACCATCATCATTCTTTATTTATATATGGAGCTTAGATGAATCCATGATTAAGAGAATAACATGTGAACAAATACATTGCAATAATCTATTGTTTGTATAGAAATCTTAGTTTGACATGTGTATAGAACTATCTCTTTCTGAAATGATATTCATGCAAGGTAGCTCACTAATAGAAGACACCTAATGTATAAGAAATGAGCCCCTTCATTGATTAAACCAGTTTTAGTCTGATAGTCCTAAATTTCTAGTTTTACTTTTCTCCTCTGCCATTGTCTGATACATCTTTATTTAGTATTGTCTCTTAGTTGTTTGCGATATTTCTATTTTCTTTCTAGTTCTTCCCAGTCCACTGAATAAGTGGCTTTGATAAAATAATAGTAATCAGTATGTAACAGAAAGGGGATTATATTTTAGAACTACATAAAATGTCTCCAAATAGTTCAATTTTTTTTCTTCAAGAGGTACAGTATGAAATAAGCACTTAATGGAGCAGAGAGATGTGACTGTGGGTTGATTGTTTGTTCATTGCCTACACCCAGGCCAGGGATCAAACCCATGCCACAGTAGCAACCTGAGCCATTGCAGTGACAATGCTGGATTCTTAACCCACTGTACCACCAGGGAACTCCATGACTGTGTTTTAAAGTTAGTCTTGATTATGTTACCATATCTAAGGAAAAGATTAATCAATCAAAGAGAGGAGTGGTCCACAATGGAAGCTTAAAATTATCAGAAGTCCGTTACATTTTAAAAAATTTTATTGAACACCTAGAAGGTAATTTACATACAGAATCTGTTCTCAAGGAGCTTACATTTTAGTAGGGAGTGCAAAAAAAAAAAGGTAAAAGGAAAAAGAGAGAGAATGTCAATGCAGTAGGTTAAATGTTATGACAAATATAAGCCTACAGTGCTGGGAGAGTACGGAGGAATAGAACGTAATCCAGCCTGGGACGTTGCAAAGGAGGATTCTTGAAGGATGTGACAGATGAGGCATGTGCACTGGATCTTAAAGGAAGAGGTAGAATAATTCAGGTGATTGAATGGAAGGGGCGGAGATGGGAGCAGATGGAGGGTTTCTTGGCAGAGAATTCATGAATAGCATGATGTGGGTGTAGACGTACATCTGTGTCCATGCTACTGGAGCAAAAAGTGGGAGGGTGGAGACAAGCAGAGGCCAAATCATGAAGACCTTGGAGGCCAGCTCAGACTTTATCCTTTGCCAATTTCTCACATTGGGATTTTCCAAGCTGTGTTAACAAGTATGCCAAGGCAAAGGACACACATGATGCATTTTTATGAGGCATTAATTTTAACTTGATGTATGTAATTTGACATTATTTCTATATTAAAATAAATATATATTATCATTTAGAATTCAAAATTGTCAGTGAACAATAAATAAATAAATAAACATAAGACTTCAAAGAATTGTGAAATTTTTAGTCTCAGTCACCACAATTCACCCTTCCTCCCCTTCAGGGTTTTTGTGAAGGGTCTTCTTTCTTATATGATACTTCAGAAGAAAAGTTTTAGAACTACAGTTTTAAACTATGGTTAGTTATTGAAAGATTTAAGGATAAGGTAAGTTTTGCATTTTAGATTTGGATGGTAATTGTGTGAAAGATGGAAGGGCAGGTGGAGCAGGGCAGGACAATACCTTAGGAAGCTATTATAACAGTGCTGGTCAGGGGTTAAACTACGGCCATGGCGGATGGAGAGGAGTGATAGAGACCAGAAAGATTTGATAGGTAAAATTGGCATAATTTAATGACTAAACATTGGAAGTTGGGAAAAGGGATAATTCTAGAAAATGTTCCAGTTTCTGCCTTTATTATCTGGTAGATAAGTTATAATAGGTGGAGGATTTGGCTTTAAGGAAGAGATAATCACTTCCTGTTGGACATGTCGAGTATTGAGGTGCTTAGAGAGGTCTAGATAGGAGCTTTGTCTAATGCAAATAGGTTACAATATATGGAAGCATGAATCCCCTCAGGCCTCAGCATGGCTGGACTTTTCCAGGGGCAGATAGAGTCCACAGCTGGTCAGGTTACAAACTTCAGGCTGTGCACTAACTACCTCATTCATTAATTCCAATGTGTTGTATTATTATTTCCATTCTTTTTTCAACTGCCACACCTGAGGCACATGGAAGTTCCCAGGCTAGGGATCAAATCAGAGCTATAGCTGCCAGTCTACACTACAACCACAGCAGCATCAGATCTGAGCCACATCTGTGACTTACACCACAACTTGGCAACGCTGGATCTTTAACCCACTGAGCAAGGCCAGAGATCAAACCTGCATTCTCACAGAGACTGTCAGATTCTTAACACACTGAGCCACAGTGAGAACTCATTTCCATTTTCTGTGTGTACTATGCCATTAAAAAATTTGGGAAGCACTAGTCTAGATGTTGCCCAGTTGCCTGCTGAATATATAAATGTGACACTCAGAAGAGTTAACAGGGATGGAGATATAGATTTGGGCATCATTCATCAAAGATACTAGTTAAAGCCAAGGAAGTTGATGAGGTAAAGAGACATACAAGAAAGAGTTCATAATTGACCAGTCAGAGAGGCCCAGTGGAGTGAGTTCAGGATATTTCTGTTGTGCAAATGGTGAATTAAGTAATAAAATAATAGTAGCTAACATTTTTGAACATTCAATGTGTACCAGGCATTGTTCTAAAAACTTTGCATTTATTAATTAATGTAACCCTAACAGCAAGCCCACAGAGTAGTAAGCATCATTGTTATTCCCATTTTACAGAGGAGGGAACTGAGGTACTAAGTCCCATAACTAGAGTCAGAGATTGATGTTATTGACCAGTCAAATCATGCAACTCACTCCACTTGTTCTACATCTGTGATCCACAGGTGAGCTTCTGATTATTTCAGACTTCCCATGTAAGCTACTGGGAGAGAATGGGCTGATCAGAGAATGAGTGATTATAATCTCTTTGACAACTATAACTATCATTATTAAATAAAGAGTCAGTGCTCTGGTTTTGATGCCAATCTTTGGTGAAATTGGTAAGTCAGCTCTTTGGAGACTAATCAGCTTTAGACCACAGACAGGATTGAACATTTGGCCTTGAAAGGCCAAGTGCCAGACTGTGTTAACATTCAGAAAAAACATTAGCCACTGAGGTCTCTAGGTAATCAAAAGACTTCTGGTTTAAGGCCTGACATAATTTTCTTTGCACTTCAAATTATAGAAGCAGGAAAAAGAAAACAAAAGGCAAAGTAAATGAAAAAGAGATAGTTGTAGCTTTCTATGTGTGGAAACCTTGAATCACCAGGATCTACACCAGGTATGGAGGAACCCAGGCTTCTGTTCAGCAAATAAACCAAATTGTTTGGTGCAAGTTAATAAAAAATAATGCATTTGCAGCCAACCGTGTGCTGACAATGAACAAACCCAGTATGTTTATACACATAGTTTGAACTTGCTTTTTTAAATCATCAATCAGGTCTCCAATTAGACGGTAAGGCCAGGAGGCCAGGTCAGAGAAAGGTAAACCACAAATGATTGAAACTTAGGGGAAAAAGTGCCATTGTTAATTGGCAAGTTGGTTAGATCAGAGTTGTTTTTCCTTTCATCATCTAGGAATGAAGAGGATATCTTTCTCTTAGCAATGCTGCAAAAACCTATTCTGTCTCCATTACACTTTCTTAAGCAAACATACTTTTCAAGTAATTAAGAATTAAGGACAAAAGTACCAAAAGAAAAGGTCAAAAATTATAAGAAAAATCATGAAATATTAGATCAATTTTTTTTTAATGACAACTTTATTTTTAAATCTGAGTGTCTTGGGAAAGTTTTACCAAAAAAAAATCAATAGAAACAAGATATAAAAATATTTGACCAGCTTCATCTTCAGTTATTTCTTATTGTGGCTCTATAAGGACAGACTGTTCCTGTAGCTCTGGCCATAGCAAAAAGGGAAGAAATCATTCCATGTATAAACCATTTAACCAACTAGGTGTATGACATGTTGACAAATACACAAAGCAAGCCCTAGGGCCTACAAAACCAGCCCCACTCCCAACCGCAATGTTGAAATTCTTCTAGGGCAGAACATTAAGACTCCTTCATAAATATGAAAATAAATTAATCAATTGGAAAAGCTTTTTTTTAAAGATGGAATTTTTGTACTTGATGTGTAAATATTCTATTAGGCAAGCCATTAAACTTTATAAACTTCAGTCTTCTATAAAATTTGGATAATGGCAGTTACTTCACAGGATGAAGATTAGATGCAATAATTTGCATACATAAGTATCCAGCATATAACTCTTGACGCATGCCAGACAACCAATAAAAAGTAAATATCATAAACTCTGTGCAAGTTTTCTCACACATAATATGATTAGAGCCTTACTTTGAAAATGTAAGTTATCTTACAAACACATAATGTTGACTTCTTAGAAGTACTTAGAACAAAGTTTTCAGGGTATATTTAATCTCAGTTTTTCCTTTGAAATGCTCTGTGGCCATTGCCTGATAAATCTTGTGACCTGCATGACTTTGTTATTATTGTTTGTATACAGGTTTAAGTTGGTGACATGATCCTGTCTTAAAACCACTCCTGTCTTGTGATGATCATTGTACATCTATAAATGTAATAAAATTCAATGAGTAATTAAAAAAACCCACTCCTATGAAATGAAAAGTGACTTTTTTTTCCCCTTTTTTCAATTTTCAATTCCCTCTGAATCCAGACCTGCCTTATACTGCCATCTCCTGGAAGTGTCTGGTCTTGAACAACTTTTTTTGTTTTGTTTTGTTTTTGTTGTTTTCTTTTTTTAACGTAATGATTTTTTTCCATTATAGCTGGTTTACAGTGTTTTTTCAGTTTTCTACTGCACAACATGTTGAAAAACTTCTTGATTTATTGAGTAACAATTTGCTGGTCAGTGGCTTACTATCAGAGATTTGCATCTACATGTTGGTTTTGATTTCCCCAATGTCCCTTCTTTTAGATAACACTCTGAGTAATCACTGAGCAATAAGCATGCAGATTTTCTACAGTTATTCATGACTTCATATGGGGCAGTGGGATCCACAGCACAGAAGCATTACAAATGAAAATGGTCAATAAAGATTGAGCTCTTTTTTTTCCTACAGCAATTTCAGCTGGCTATAAGCTGACTGAGATAACAGTACTTTTATATATTATCAAACTGAATGCAGCTATAATGTGCTAGATAATTTCCCTTAGGGGATTATGGGGAAGAAAAACAATGGAAATGGGAAACTAAATATTCATCACATTGGTATTGTTTTCAGATGATGATACCTAGTAGTGTGGAAAAGTAGAAGATATCAAGACTTGGAGTTAGGAGACCTATGATTGTAGGTCTTATAATAGCTGTAATAACTGCATAGCTCTGTACAAGCCAATTCCTCTTCTGGCCTCAGTTTCCACATATTATAAAATGAGGGAGTAGAACTAGGTGACCTATAAGTTCATTCTAGGATCTCACATTCTGTGGTTTTAAAAGGTCAGCATGACCTTGTGATTAATCAGATTCAATGGAACTAGGCTGAATTATCGAAATGGTGCTGCTGAGTCTCACTGAGATGGGGAAATTATACATAACAGGTTTGTCCATAATTTCTATTGAAAGAAAAGACATTGATAATAATGGGCATTATATGAAATTTGATTGTGATTATGTCTTATGTCAAATACAAGTTTTCTGGTTCTCCCTTCTTGTTGCATTCTAGTATCAGGAGCCCCCAGTACTACTATTTGAACATATGTCAGCTTACACACAATTAGCCAACTAGGGGGCAAGATTCAGGGGTCACAGATCTAAGAGACCTGAGGTTTGAAATACTGTTGATCCCTGATAAAACATACTTGCTAACATGGATATTAAGACTTTATTGGTAACTTAAGACTTAATTTAAGATCATTTATCATTTCCTTCACAGAGCAGTGTTCTAATGGAATTGGACTATTGGACTATGAGGAGGAAAAACAAATGACCATGATCAGCGAGTTACAGAGGTTAGAGGAGTCAAGATTGACAGTACAGACAATTATCATTTCATGAAGCTTGAGTGTGAAGGCAAAGACAGATAATTCAGAGTGTCTGGAACAATGGAGAATGCCCCATGTTTTAAGAGTCATCAAGCGCTAAGACCTTTACAGCCATCCAACCCCACTATGTAACATGGGCAGGAGACCAATAAAACTGCTAAGACTATCTATTTGAAGTCCAGAGCCACCAGAGGGCAGCACTGAGAAGATAATAATGGGCTGCTCAGTATCCAAAACAGCTTTGCACCTTAATGCATCCACAGTGCATAGCCTCTACAGTTGAACACTGCACCTCATTCAAAGAGTTGAACCCAATTCATGGGGACTTCTTAAGAAGCCACGATATAAGGCCATAATAAGTCCCCATGAATTGGGTTCAATTCTTTGAATGAGGTGCAGGGCTTGTTATAGCAGACTTAAGAAGCCACTATATAAGGCCATAAGTCTGCTATAACAAAGTACCACAAACTGAGTGGCTTAAAACAACAGAAATTTATTTTCTCACAGTTCTAGAGGCTACAAGTCTAAAATCAAGGTGTCAACAGAGCCATACTTCCTCTGAGATTCTGAGTAGAATCCTTTCTTCTTCCTAGCTTCTGATGGTGGCGTCAATTCTTTGTGTTCCTTGGCTTGCAGCTGCATTACTCCAATCCCTACCTTTGTCATTACATGACATTCTCCCTCTGTGTCTCTCTCTGTGTCTTCTCTTCTTATAAGGATGCCACTTATATGAGATTAAAGGCCAGCCATATATCAGTATGACCTCATCTTAACTAATTACATCCACAATGACCCTTTTTTCAAATAAGGTCACATTCTCGAAAACTGAGAGTTAGGACCTTAGCATACCTATTTGGGGGGCACAATTAAACCCATAACAGACTATATCAAACAAGACACCCTCCAATAAGAGAAAATTTGGAACAGAAGTTGGCTTCTTTTTTCCCCTCAGCTTTAATGAAGTATATTGACAATTTTAAATTATGTATATTTAAGGTGTACAACCTGATTTGATATACTGGAAGGTTGGATTCTTAATTTCTCAGCCTCTCAATGTTTCTGGGATAATATTCTGTGTCTACTTTTCATCTCTGACTTGTCCACTACCCCTCATCACCCCTCTACCCATCCCCCCCCAACACACATGCATACTTCCCTTAAGGCTGGTGGGTACCCTTACCTATAGATAGAGGTGAAAAATAGATGTCCAGAGCTGATTCCTGGTACTATGAAACATTTAGAGGCCAGAGTCATACATAACAGTGACTTGAAAATTTTGAGGAAAACCAGCAGAATGTATTACCCTGGAAGCCAACTTAAAGTATTTCAAGGAGGAGGAAGCAAACAGATATATCAAATTCTGCTAATTTTTCAGGTAAAATCAAGACTGAAAATTGATCATTGGGTTTAACAACATAGTGATTTTGACAACAGTTTCACTGGGTAGGTAAGGACAAAGCCTTATTAGAAAATGTTTAAAAGAGAATTAAAAGAGAGGAACCAAAGATAGTAAATACAGAAAATTCATTCTAGGATTTTTGCTGTAAAAGGGTGCAGAGAAATGCAACTAATTCTTTCTACTTCCATTCCTTTCTATAGACACCAACCCACAAATTAAAATCTTAGAACATAGAGTTCCCATTGTCAGTCAGTGGGTTAAGAACCTGATGTTGTCTCTATGTAGGTTCTACCCCTGGCCTCACTCAGTGGGTTAAGGATCTGGCATTTCCACAAGCTGTAGCATAGGTCACAGATGCAGCTCGGATCTAGTACTGCTGTGGCTGTGGTGTAGGCCTGAGGTGCAGCTCCAATTTGACCCCTAGCCTGGGAATTCCCATATGACTCAGGTGTGGCCATAAAAAGAATAAAATAAAATAAAAGAACAATCAAACTATTTAAATACTGTTTTTGTACTTAGGGTGCTAGGACCCATTGGAGGAAACCACAGTCATGCCAATTGATACCACCAGAAATTCATGCTCTTCAACTTTAGCTGGACCCTAGAAGCTTTGAGACATCCTTTCTACACATCCTTAACAGCTGTTTCTCCCATTATAAAAATTTAATTCTTTCCTCAAACTCCCCAATCCATATTCATTCTAATCAGTTACCAAATATTGTTGATTCTACCAGTATAGCCTCACTGTCCCTCATTAATAATTTAGTTCACTCTAATTTATCATCTGGAATATAACAATAGCCCACCTGCCTTCAGACTGTCTCCTCTATCCTGAATTTGTCCCACTGCTTCCAGAGTGGGCTCTCTAAAACACAAGTATGAGCATATGACTCTGTATTTAAAGGGCCTCAATGCCCCCCATCATCAACAGGATAAAATTCAAACCTTCAAGTTTAGCTTCTAAGGCTCCTCAAGATATGACTCATGCTGTTCATTAACTTATTCATTAAAAAATGTTTCCTGGAAGCCTATTGTGTTCCAGGAGCTATGTTTAGTTGCAGAGAACACCAAGTGGATACATACTGATCTCATTTTCATTGAGCTCAGAGTCCATTTTCATTTCTATATCACTCTTCAGTACCTACCATTACTGACAGCCAGACCTTACATAGTCAGACCTTCTTGAAATATATCTAATTGCTTCAGAGCCATTTGCTTTTCTCTATCTCAAATATCATACTTGTCTCTTCAGATTCTGGTTAACTTTCTTAAAATTCAACTCAAACATCACATCTTTATTAATACCTTTCTCATTTACATGCCCTTCCCCTGTCTTCCCATAGCACTCTGTGCTTACCTCCATTACATTAGTTATCACACTGTACTAGCAAAACTGATTTATCTGCCTCCTTCAGTGAGACTGTGAGTTCCTTGAGGAATTAGGTCTTCTTTATCTTTGTATCTCCACCACCTAGCCTAATGCTTCATATATAGTAGCTCAAGATAAATGTTTGAAAACATGAATGGAGGGAAATGCTGCATACTTTAATTAATCTCATTAAAACTTTTACCTATAGAGAGCTTTATTTATCCTTATTATTTCATTCTGCATTTCAGCTTTCTTTCTCCATCTTGCATAACCTGACATTCTGATCTTCATGACTTTGAGTAGTGTGACACCACTAGAGACTTCCCCCTGAGCTTGATATTGATCCATTAATCACCACTCATTGGTAAAAGTCTTCTAGTTATTAACCTCCAGGCAATGCTGTTATCCAGATCGAGTTATTCCAGGACCTTATCAAATATCTTGCTGAAATCCGGACTTTTAAAAATCTATAGCATTCCTATCATCTACTGTCTAGTGACACTATCAAGAAGGAAATGAGGCTGAACTGACCTCTAAATTGGTAACCCTTGCTAAAGCCTATATTCCTCTTCAGAGTCATTCACTAATCCATCCCTCTCTTCTATTTCCAAAAACAAGGAAAATTATGTTTTCCCAGGAATGCCTCATAAGCATGCCTTTTCTCACACTATTCCCTTTGAAAATATCTTCCCCCTTCTCCACTTGTTCACATTATTATTCAAGACCCAGTTTAAATTCAACATCTTCCAAGAAAGAATTCCACCCTTCATTTTATTTTCATGATGAGGTGAAATGGGATAGTCCCTGATTTTTCTTTCTTTTTTTAATTAATGATTCTTATTTTTTTTCCATTATAACTGGTCCACACTGTTCTGTCAATTTCTCCACTGTAGAGCAAGGTGACCCAGTCGCATATATATACATACATTCTTTTTTCTCACATTATCATGCTCCATCATAAGTGACAAGATATAGTTCCCTGTGCTACACAGAAGGATCTCATTGCTTATCCATTCCAAAGGCAATAGTTTGCATCTATTAACTCCAGATTCCAAGTCCATCCCAATCCCCCCATTGGCAACCACAAGTCTGTTCTCCATGTCCATGATTTTCATTTCTGTGGAATGTTCATTTGTGCCATATATTAGATTCCAGATATGTGATATCATATGGTATTTGTCTTTCTATTTAAGACTTACTTCACTTAGTATGTCTCCAATTTCATCCATATTGCTGTAGATGGCATTATGTTATTCTTTTTTATGGCTGAGTAGTATTCCATTGTGTGTATATAACACATCTTCCTAATCCAATCATCCATTGTTGGACGTTTAGGTTGTTTCCATGTCTTGACTATTGTGAATAGTGCAGCAATGAACATACTGGTGCATGTATATTTCTCAAGGAAAGATTTGTACGTATATACGCCCAAAAGTGGGATTTCTGGGTTGTATGGTAGTTCTCTATTTAGTTTTCTGAGGTACCTCCATACTGTTTTCCACAGTGGTTGTACCAATTTTCATTCCCACCAACAGTGTAGGAGGGTTCCCTTTTCTCCACACCCTCTCCAGCATTTGTTATTTGTGGAATTATTTATGATGGCCATTCTGACTGGTGTGAGGTGGTACCTCGTAGTAGTTTTGATTTGCATTTTTCTAATAATCGGCGATGTTGACCAGTTTCTCATGTACTTGTTATCCATCTGTATATCTTTGGAGAAATGTCTATTCAGGTCTTTTGCCCATTTTTCCATTGGGTTGTTGGCTCTTTTGCTGTTGAGTTGTGTAAGGTATTTGGATATTTTAGATATTAAGCCCTTGTCAATTGCATCATTTGAAACTTTTTTCTCCCATTCTGTAAGTTGTCTTTTTGGCTTTTTTATTTTATGGTTTCCTTCACTGTGCAAAAGCTTGTCAGTTTGGTTAGCTCCCACTGGTGTATTTTTGCTTTTATTTCTGTCACCTCGGGAGACTGATATGAGAAAATATTCATAAGGTTGATGTCAGAGAATGTTTTGCCTATGTTCTCTCCCAGGAGTTTAATAGTGTCTTGTCTTATATTTAAGTCTTTAAGCCATTTTGAGTTTATGTTCATGCATGGTGTGAGGGTGTGTTCTAGTTTCATTGCTTTGCATGCAGCCGTCCAGGTTTCCCGGCAATACTTGCTGAAAAGACTCTCTTTCTCCCATTTTATGTTCTTGCCTCCTTTGTCAAAGATTAATTGACCATAGGTGTCTGGTTTATTTCTGGGTTCTCTATTCTGTTCCATTGGTCTGTCTGTTTTGGTACCAGTACCACATTGTCTTGATTGCTGTGGCTTGTTTTTCCCACTGTACAGCATGGGGCCAAGTTACACATACATGTATACATACTTTTTCCTCCCATTGTTGTGTTACCATGTAAGTATCTAGACATAGTTCTCAATGCTACACAGCAGGATCTAAAAGTAAATCCATTCCAATGGCAAGAGTTTGTATCTATTAACCCCAAGCCCCCAAACCACCCCAATCCCTTCCCCCGCCCCACGGTAACAACAAGTCTATTCTCCAAGTCCATGATTTTCTTTTCTGTGGAAACGTTCATTTGTGATGTATACTAGATTCCAGTTATAAGTGATATCATATGGTATTTGTCTTTCTCTTTCTGACTGACTTCACTCAGGATGAGCGTCTCTAGTTCCATCCATGTTGCTGCAAATGGCATAATGTCGTTCTTCTTTATGGCTGAGTAGTATTCCATTTTGTATATATACCACATCTGCCTAATCCAATCATCTGTCAATGGACATCTGGGTTGTTTCCATGTCTTTGGCTATTGCAAATAGTGCTGCAATGAACATGCGGGTGAATGTGTCTTTTTAAGGAAGTTTTTATCTGGACACATGCCCAAGAGTGAGATTGATGGGTCATATGCTAGTTCTATGTATAGATTTCTAAGGTACCTCCGTACAGTTCTCCACAGTGGCTGTACCAGCTTACATTCCTACCAACAGCATAGGAGGGTTCCCTTTTCTCCACAGCCCCTCCAGCACTTGTTATTTGTGGACTTACTAATGATGGCCATTCTGAGTGGTGTGAGGTGGTAACTCACGGTAGTTTTGATTTGCATTTCTCTAATAATCAGCGATGTTGAGCATTGTTTCAAGTGCTTGTTGGGCATCTGTACATCTTCCTTGGAGAAATGTCTGTTCAGGTCTTTTGCCCATTTTTCCATTGGATGGTTGCTTTTTTTGCTGTTGAGTTGTATAAATTGCTTGTATATGTTAGAGATTAAGCCCTTGTCTGTTGCATCATTTGAAACTATTTGCTCCCATTCTGTAAGTGGCCTTTTTGTTTTCTTTTTGGTTTCCTTGGCTGTGCAAAAGCTTGTCAGTTTGATTAGCTCCCATTGGTTTATTTTTGCTTTTATTTCTGTTGCTTTGGGAGACTGAGCTGAGAACACATTTATAAAGTTGATGTCAGAGAATGGTTTTCCTATGTTCTCTTCCAGGAGTTTGATGGTGTCTTGTCTTATGTTTAAGTTTTCAAGCCATTTTGAGTTTATTTTTGTGCATGGCGTGAGGGTGTGTTCCAGTTTCATTGATCTACATGCAGCTGTCCAGGTCTCCCAGCACTATCTGCTGAAGAGACTGTCTTTTTCCCATTTTGTAGTCTTGCCTCCTTTCTCAAAGATTAATTGACCATAGCTGTCTGGGTTTATTTCCGGGTTCTCTATTCTGTTCCACTGGTCTGTCTGTCTGTTTTGGTACCAGTACCACACTGCCTTGATGACTGTGGCTTTGTAATATTGCCTGAAGTCTGGGAGAGTTATGCTTCCTGCCTGGTTTTTGTTTCTCAGGAGTGCTTTGGCAATTCTGGGTCTTTTGTGGTTCCATATAAATGTTTGGATTGTTTGTTCTAGTTCTGTGAAAAGTGTCCGGGGTAATTTGAGAGGGATTGCATTGAATCTGTAGATTGCTTTGTGTAGTATGGCCCTTATTACAATATTTATTTTTCCAACCCAGGAGCATGGAATATCTTTCCATTTCTTTACATCTTCTTTAATTTCCTTTGATTAAAGTTTTATAATTCTCGGCATATAAGCCTTTCACCTCCCTGGTCAGGTGGATTCCCAGGTATTTGAGTTTTTGGGGTGCAGTTTTAAAAGGTGTTGTATTTTTGTATTCCTTTTCTAATATTTCATTGCTGGTATACAGAAATGCGACTGACTTCTGAATGCTAATCTTATATCCTGCTACTTTGCTGAATTTGTTGATCAGTTTGACTAGTTTTTGAGTCGAGTCCTTGGGGTTTTCTATATAGAGTAACATGTCATCTGCATACTGGGACAGTTTTACCTCTTCTCTTCCTATTTGGATGCATTTTATTTCTTTTGTTTTTCTGATTGCTGTGGCTAGGTATTCCGGTATGATGTTGAATAACAGTGGTGAGAGTGGGCATACTTGTCTTGATCCTGATCTGAGTGGGAAGGCTTACAGTTCTTCTTCATTGAGTATTATATTTGCTGTGGGTTTGCCATAAATGGCTTTGATTATGTTCAGGTATGTTCCCTCTATACCCACTTTGGTAAGAGTTTTTATTGTGAATGGATGTTGGACTTTGTCAAATGCTTTCTCAGCATCTATTGAGATGATCATGTGGGTTTTGACTTTTCTTTTGTGAATGTGGTGTGTGACGTTGATTGATTTGCGTATGTTGAACCATAACTGTGCACCTGGGATGAATCCCGCCTGGTCGTGGTGTACGATCTTTTTGATATGTTGCTGGAGTCGGTTGTCTAAAATTTTGCTGAGAATTTTTGCATCTACGTTCATCAAAGATATTGGCCGATAGTTTTCTTTTTTGGTGGTATCTTTGTCTGGTTTTGGAATGAGGATGATGGTGGCATCATAGAATGTCTTTAGGAGCATTCCTTATTCCTCAACCTTTCAAAAAAGATTGAGGATGGGCACCAGATCCTCTTTGTGTTTTTGGTAGAATTCACCTGTGAAGCCATCTGGTCCCAGACTTTTATTTGTAGGGAGTGTTTTTATGACATATTCAATTTCATTTCTAGGGATCGGTCTGTTCAGTTGAGCTGTTTCTTCTTGATTCAGTTTTGGCAGGCTGTAAGACTCTAGAAAGGTGTCCATTTCTTCCAGGTTGTCAAATTTGCTGGCATACAATTGTTCATAGTATTCTCACATGGTTTTTTGTATTTCTGTAGTATCCGTTGTGATGTCTCCCTTTTCTTTTCTTATTTTGTCTATTTGGGTTTTTTCTCTCCTCTTCTTGGTGAGTCTGGCCAGAGGTTTGTCAATTCTGTTTACCTTTTCAAAGAACCAGCTCTTAGTTTTACTGATTTTTTTCTATTGTTTTTTAAATCTCTGTTATATTGATTTCCTCTTTGATCTTTATGAGTCCCTTCCTTCTGCTGACTTGAGGTGTTGTTTGTTCTTCATTTTCTAATTCGTTTAGGTGGTGGGTTAAGTTGTTGATTTGAGATTTTTCTTCGTTTTTCAGGAAGGCCTGTATTGCTGTGAACTTCCCTCTGAGCCCTGATTTTGTGGCATCCCATAGATTCTGAGTGGTTGTGTCTTCATTATCATTTGTCTCAAGGTATTTTTTAATTCCCTTCTTGATTTCCTCATTGACCCATTGGTTTTTTAGTAGCATGTTGTTTAGTCTCCATGTAGTAAGTTTTTTCTCATTTCTTTTCCTGTGGTTGATTTCTAGTTTCATGCCATTGTGGTCAGAGAAGATACTTGACATAATTTCTACACTCTTAAATTTGTTGAGGTTTGCTTTGTGCCCCAGGATGTGATCAATTCTTGAAAATGTTCCATGTGCATTTGAGAAGAATGCATATTCAGATTTTTTTTTGGATGTAATGTCCTGAAAGTTTCTACCTCTTCTATTGTGTCCTTTAGGATCTCTGTTGCTTTATTGGTTTTCTGTCTAGAGGATCTGTCCATTGATGTGACTGGGGTGTTAGAGTCTCCCACTATGGTTGTATTCCCATAGATTTCTCCTTTTATGTCTGTTAGTATTTGTTGTAGGTATCTGGGTGCTCCTATATTAGGGGCATAAATATTGATGATTGTAATATCCTCTTCTCAAATGGATCTTTTAACCATTAAATAGTGTTCTTCTTTATCTTTCTTTGTGGCCTTCATTTTAAAGTCGATTTTGTCTGATATGAGTATCACAACTCCTGCTTTCCAGTCTTGTCCGTTGGCATGAAATATCTTTGTCCATCCCCTCACTTTCGATCCTTTGCCCTAAGGTGAGTTTCTTGTAGACAGCAGATTGTAGGTTTTTTGCTTTTTTATCCAATCTGCTACTCTGTGTCTTTTGATTGGAGCATTCAGTCCATTGACATTTAAGGCAATTATTTATAAATATGTATTTATTGCCATTTTAAACCTTGTTTTCCAGTTGATTCTGTGTTTCTCCTTTCTTCCTTTTTTTTGGTCGGATGTTTTCCATTTATTTTATGCTCGTGTACTTTTCCGTTTTTGTGAATGTAATGTTTGGTTTTGATTTGTGGTTGCCCTGTTTTTTAAGCACATTAAGCCCTTCCTATATCTGCTTGCTTTAGCCTGATAGACATATAAGTTCAAACACATTATTTTTTTAAAAAAAGTCTCGATTTTTTACTTTCCTTCTGCACATTCTACAATTTTGAAGTCCTTTTTTAACATCTTCATGTTTGTCCTTTTGCTGTTCCTTGTGTGTATCATTGCTTTTACAGTAGGTTTTTTTCCCTCACTTTTAGATTTGTATGCTGGCTTATTTAAGTGATCACTTTCCATATTTGGTTTCCTCCATCTGATTTTTCCTGCTTCTATTTTAATTTAGAGAAGCCCTTTCAGTATTTCTTTGAGAATGGGTTTAGTATTGCTGTACTCTTTTAGCTTTTGCTTGATGGAGAAATTCTTTATTTCCCCTTCTATTTTAAATGGCACTCTTGCTGGATAGAGTACTCTTGGTTGAAAAATTTTTCCTTTCAGAACTTTGAATATATCTTGCCACTCCCTCTGGCCTGTAGTGTTTCTGTAGCGAAATCAGCTGATAGCTTTATGGGGGTTCCCTTATAATTAATGCTTTGTTTATCTCTTGCTGCCTTTAGAATCCACTCTTTACCTTTTGCCATTTTTATTATAATATTTCTTGCCCTGGGCCTATTTGGCTTCAACCTGTTTGGGGCCCTCTGTGGTTTCTGAATCTTGATATCAGTTTCCCTTAGATTTGGAAAGTTTTCAGCCATAATTTCTTCAAATGTATTTTCAATCCCCTTTTCTTTTTCTTCTCTTTCTGGAATTCCTGTCATACATAGATTGGCCGGCTTTATATTATCCCATAGGTCTCTTATATTGCTTTCATGTCTTTTCATTTGGTTTTCTGTCTGCTGTCCCAATTGGGTGATTTCCATTATTCTATCTCCCACGTCACTAATTCATTCCTCTGCATTATTCATTCTGCTCTTTAGTCCTTTAGCCCAGTTTGTATCTCTGCAAATTAATTTTGTATTTTTCCTATGTTCCTCCTCATATTTTCTTATGTTTTCTAGTTCCTTTCTGAAGGAATCTGCATTACCGTTCATATCTGCTCTTAATTCCTTGATATTCATCCTTAATTACTTCAGTATTTCCACTATCTCCCTTTTGAACTCAATGTCCATCAAACTTCAGTGGTCTATTTCATTGTTTGCTGTTTCAGGTGAATTCTCCTGTTTTTTTTTTTTTTTTTTTTAAACTGGGAATGGTTCCTAAGCTTTTTCATCTTGCTTATGCTTTTCTTTTTCTGTGTGTTTAGGGAAGCCAAACTGTAGTCTTGGAGGGCTACTTTTATGTAAGAATTCCCCTTTGTATTTTGTGGGGGTTACTATTTATTTTGGCTGTGGGAGTTTGGCTATTTGCTGTCTCTTTATTTGGTGTGAGCAGACCATTATCCTCAGGGTGCTGAGCGTGTTTCCAAGAAGAAGAAGGCAATGGGTAGGGCTCACATTCAGTGCCTGGTTGCTGGGCTCTTAACAGAAGCAAGGACCAGAAGGAAGGTGGTGCAGGCTACTCCAAGTTGTGGGGCCCTGGGAAGTAGTAATGAGCCTTAAGCAAATTTACCAGGTGCCCAGAGCATTTGGCAGTGGCAGTGAAGAGTGTGTGAGGTCCCAGGGGAGTGAGAGCAACAACAGGTAGTGTTCAATAGCAATGTCCTCCTCTGAGGTGATTGGTGTTGCACGTGATGCCTGTTCACAGACCCCTAGAGGTGGTGGTCCATGCCCACCTCAGGAGTCAGGGATAACTGCGTTGGTTTGCCCCCACCAACTGTAAACCATGCAAGAAGCACTCCATCCTGCTCAGCCCATGCAGGAGGTGCTACACAGGCTGCTCCTAGTTGTAGGGTCCTGGGAAGGGACAGTGATCAAGCATCTGGGTGCTGCCCAGACCATTTGGCAGTGACAGCAGCAAGGCGGGTGTGTTCCCAGGGGTTGAGAGCAAAAACAGATGGTGCATGGTTGCAGTGCCCTCTTTTATTTTTCTTTCTTTCTTTCTTTCTTTCTTTCTTTCTTTCTTTCTTTCTTTCTTTCTTTCTTTCTTTCTTTCTCTTTCTTCTTTCTTTCTTCTTTCTTTCTTTCTTTCTTTCTTTCTTTCTTTCTTTCTTTCTTTCTTTCTTTCTTTCTTTCTTTCTTTCTTCCTTTTTTGCCATACCCTGAAGTGACTGGAGCCACAGGTGCAGCTCACTCACAGGCCCCCAGTGGTGGTAGGCCACACCTTCCCCTGGCCTCTGAGAAGACCACCATGGTCTGTCCCTGCCACCTATAGATCATGCAAGAGGCACCACATCATACTTAGCCCCCCCTGCTGCCCTTAGCCCACACAAGAGGTGCCCAGCCACCCATAGCCTGCACATGAAGCCCCCAGTATCCCATAGCCAGAGCAAGTGGCTTTTCAACATCTATACCTGCACCAGAGTTGCTCCACCCTCTGAGAGCCTGCATGTGTGCAGGGAGATTCCTACGGCAGTCCACTACTCCTGCTCTTGCTCTCCCTAACAATGGTACCTTGCTTCTCCTGAGGGGCCAGACCTCCTCTCATATTCCCTCTGCTGTGGTGTTGCACTCCCAAGTCCATAGCACACCACTCCCCAGACCATGGTACACTACTCCCTAGCCCCTCAGACTGTCCCCACATAGCCAACCCTAGTCTTCTCCTCAGAACTGACCTCTGGAGCCTGAGTTTTAGTGTCCAACCCCCACCTAAGCTTCTCAGGCTGTGGTGTCCAGGGTGGTGGTGCAGATGATCTGTGCAGCTCTCACTCTACTTTGCCTCCTCAGTCCAGCTGCTGCACTTTTTTTGGTGACTTTGAAGTCCCTCTGTCTCAGTTTATCTCCCCATCAGTTAGGTGGCTTGCCAGGGTGTGGGTTCCTTTTCTCTTTCACAGCTCCCTCTAGGGAATGCTAGTCCCATAATGATTCTCTCTCTCTCCCTCTCTCTCTTTTCTTTTGTTCTACCCAATTATGTGTAGAGTTTCTTGCCCTTTTTGGAGGTTTAAATTCTTTTGTCATCATTCAGTAGATGTTCAGTATGAATCATTTTACATGTCGATGTGTAAAGAAGAAGTTCGTGGGAGAAGGTGAGCGAAAGGTCTTACTCCTCTGCCATCTTGATCCCCCCACCCGAATTTTTTTCTATAGTCTAGGAAGAAAATGAGCAATTTGAAGGAAACAACATGATCCTGGTGTCCTTCACAGTCAGTTATAGAGCAGGGAGTAAGACAGAGGTCTCTTACTATAACAAAGTCAAAATTAATGGTTCACATTAGATTTGCCATATAATGCCTTTGTGACTTGGGGGAAGAAGATTAAAGTGTCATATATAATCTACATTAGGAATTCCCATCCTGTTTCATTGGTAACAAACTCTACTAGTATCCATGAGGATGCAGGTTTGATCCCTGGCCTAACTCAGTGGGTTAAGGATCCAGCATTGCTGTGAGCTGTGCCATAGTTTGCAGATGTGGCTCAGTTCCCGTGTTGCTGTGGCTATGGTATAGGTTGGCAGCTACAGCTGTGATTCAACCCCTAGCCTGGGAACTTCCATAATGCCACAGGTGCAACCCTAAAAAGACTAAATAAATAAATATATTAGGAGGGAAACTACTTATAACTCTAACCCTACCCCCACCTACACCCACAGAAGATACCAAGAGATTAATTCTGAGGGACAGAAAGGAGTGATTTATCATATGGGCTATAACAGTATTACATATAAACTATAAGCTGTTTTGCACCATAGTAAGTTATTCTTATGTTAATTCCACACCTCACCATCCTACAGACACTAAAATACACACTGCTTGAGTTCCAAGACTGTGTCATAATCATTACTGTGGAATTGAACTCTTTAATTCCTGAGCATATTTTCAAGAAAACCTAATTTCTAAGTTTACTTTAAAAATTAAAGGTTTCTAAAATTTAAATTTAAAAATTAAACTTTTTTGTTTTTTTATTAATGATTTTAATTTTTTCCATTATAGTTGGTTTACAGTGTTCTGTCAATTTCTACTTTACAGCAAAGTGACCCAGTCACTTAAAGTTTATATATACATGTAAACTTTATATATATACACACATATGAATATATATAAACATATATATATATAATCTGATGCAAGTTTTCAGTTTGGAAATTACTGTTATGTCTTCTATACCAGTGGCAATGTCTACAATCATCTAATAAAAAAATAAAGATCCAGGTTCTTTTAAGTGTTAGGAAATTTTCTACTTGATAGTGCTACCTTCACATATCCTTACACATTAATTTAATTCCCTGAACTTTCTTCCTTTAATATTAAATCCTGGTTCTATCACTTATTAATTGTGTGCTTTCTAGCAAATTATTTAGGATCTCCAAGTCTCAGTTTCCTTATTATTAAAACAGGGATCATAATTATTGCCTCAAAAGATTTTTATAAAAATGAATGAGCTAATGTATGTGTATCAAGGTGAAAATTTATTTAGGCCCCGCCCTAAATATAGTTTGTTTCACCTCCTAAGCTGTGTGTGGTGGTGGAGTGGAGTGGTAATGGCATAAAATTTCCATCATTAAGAACACTGGTCTTTATTCTCATCCCATCTATATTAGTATGTCAAACTTCATGGCTTAAGACAATACACATTTACTCTTTCATGGTTCTGGAGATTAGAAGTACAAAATCAGTATCCTTCCTGGCTAAAACCAAGATGTAAGCAGGGCACCTTGAGCTAAAATAAAGGTGTTCTCACTCCCTCTGGAAGCTCTAGAGTAGAATCAATTTCTTGCCTCTCTCTGCTTCTGATAATTGCTCGTATTCTTTGGCTTGAGGCCATATCACTTTAGTTTTCAATATCTCTCTGCTCCATCTTCATATCACCTTTTTCTCTATGTGTACTAAAACTTATTCTACCCTCCTCTTATAAGGATACCTGTAATTGCATTTCAAACCCACTTGGATAATCCAGGACAATTTTCTCATCTCAAAATCATAAACTTAACCACATCTGCAAAGTATGTTATTTCTAAGTAAGGTAACATTTACAAATTCCAAGGATTATAACCTGGTATTTTTGGGTGCCCATTATTTAGTCTACTGAATCATCCATTGCTAGACAAAAGAAAGAGTAAGAGGAGGCAGAGGAGGAAGAGAAGAAGAAGACAACAAGGAGGAGGAAGAAGAAGAATGAGAAGAGGAGGAGGAGAAGGAGGGGGAGTGGAAGGGAAGAGAGGAGAATGGAGAGATTGAAATCTTAAAGCATTTTCTAATCTATAAGTACTTCTAAAGGGTGAACACCCAGCATGTATGGACTTGTGTTTTTCAGGTTATGTTAATTTATCTTCAGATACAAAATGGTAGGCCTCAAGATGAATGTTATAGACTGAATTGAATCCCTCCAAATTCATGTTGAAGCTCTAACTTCTAGTGTGACTATATTAGGAGATAGGGCCTTTAAGGAGATAACTAAGGTGAATGAGGTCATAAGAGTGGGCCTAATTCAACTAGCTAGTGTCCTTATAATAAGAGGAGGAAAAGATGCCAGGAAAATGTGATCACAGAAAAAAAGTTATGTGAGGACACAAAAAGAAGGTGACATCTGCAAGCCAAAGAGAGAGACACACCCTGCTGGACTTCCATCATCCAGAACTGTGAGAAAATAAATTTCTATTGTTTAAGCTATCAAGGGTATAGTATTTTGTTATGGCAGCAGGAGCAGACCAATATGATGAGTAAATGGATAGAGAACCATTCTTTTATGTAATAAAACAATAGAATTAATTATGAGGAGAGTGACTTTAAAGGAGCTTTAGCATGAAGAGATAAGGAAGAGAGGGCTAAGCAATATGAAGCATGCTGGAGCTTATGGGAAAAGATGACCAGTGAGAAATTCCTTAGAGCAGTAAAGACTAGCAAGAAGAGACATGTCTAAAATTCAGTTCCAAGTTGCTCATTTTGCATCAGTGGAAAATCTCTCCTTGGTTACAGATTAAAGTAAAGTGTGTTCTTTGATATACAGTTGCTTGTGCAAGCAGTTTAGGAGGAAATCAAGGAACGGGAACAAAATTCCCCAACTGACTGGATGTCTGACAGAAAAAAAAAAAAGAAAAACTATGCAATAGAGAGATTAGTGGAAGCAGGAACTTAGAACCAGATGTGGTTATGAGAACATAGTTACCTGAAGATTCACAGAAATTACAGGGAGAACAGTAGAATGTGTGTTAGAGGACTTGTGCCAAAATTATGGAAATTTCAAGGCACAGGATAATATCAACCAACATCTGGGTAGCATATGCAAACTGCCCAGTACAGTGTCTGGTGTCAAATAACCACCCAGATAATGACAATTTATTTTTTCCTCTCCTTTTCTTACTACTGATGAGGAAAATTAGGTGTGTCTAAGAGTTGAAATAAGACAAACTTTTCAATAAGTTATGGGTGGACTAATGTTCCACTCACTTAATCCTCTATAGAGTCTCTAACACTCTGGTGTTCAGAAAGAAAAAGGAACACTATATGTAAAAGTAGTGAGGTGTAGGGGCCCCAAAGGAACAGTATGAACATTATGTAGATTTTAGAAAAACTAGCAGAAGAAAAAGAATATGACTGTGAGAATATTTACATCTACATATCACCCAAAAACCATAAAATGAAGGCCTAACACTGGAGAGTTCTTCAAACTTTCTCTGTTTTCAATAGCACAGCACCGCACCACAGGGAAAAAGTAGGAATGTGTTTTTTTCTAATTTGGCGGAACATGAAGCATCTTTAAAAGTGATATGAGGCCACCCTATGTATTTAGACTCTTCGAAGTTTAGCAGCCATCAAAGTTTCACAAAATAACAGATGATGGACATTAATAACAGATTACAGAAGCTTTGGGTCTTCTCTAGAATTCTTTTGAATAGGAAGACATAAGCACTATCTCATATGAAGACTGACAGTCCAGGATTTGGGTAATATTTCTCTAGCAAACTCTCAAGAAATCATAGGCAGCATGCCCAGAACCCCAAGAAATAACCATATAGGTAGTTACGTCCTCTGCAAGAATCTATGTTCTCTTTGAGCAGTTACATGGATATCACTCAGTCCTTCTATGATTTCAAAGGTTCTGCCTTCTCCCAATCCCCATAGAAGTGGAAATCCTTCCAGCTATTTCGAAGTAAAATTTTATTACAAAGCAGAAAATTATTATGATCACCTCCAACATAACTACTGATAAGAAAGATGTTTCTTAACTGAGTCATTACCCCCTGAAGGGATGAAGCAAATTCTATTTTTTTATGCTTACTTTTGAAAAATATTTCAGGACTGCTGAGGACAGCAGAAAGAAGACCACTTACACTTGGGAAACTCATACCTTCTCCACACTCAGATTTCTCATTTGCCCAAAATCAGTTCAATAGTGATTAAGTAGTATAATTGGCTGTTTGCAGATATTGCAGCTGACACTAAAATGAGGTTTCCAGCAGGCATTATAAAAAAGACCCCTTCAGACTGAAACGTTGCATGAAAAAACTTGTGTTGGAAAGTAGCCTTATAAAAATAAGCTTTATAGATGCTTAGAGCTTTTATCCCAGAAAGATATTCAATATAAAAGTGAAAAGAAACAAAGAGTATGAATGAATGAATAATATAATCCCACTTTTTTGTTTACATTTTAATTTATTCATCATATACATGCATACAAACACATACATACATGAGAGCATCTAGAAATCTATATGCCAAATTTCCGAGAATGTAATCTTTTGCTTAAGTAACTATTGGGGATTTTTTTCCTGCTTGTCTGTATTTTCTATACTTTCAATAATAAGCATGGACTATACATATAAAAATATAATAGCAATATTTTTAAAGAAATAAATTTTGCTGTTAAAATTCATTTCCCATTTCAAGCTCCAGGTTCTACTACAAAATTTATTAATGTTTTTCTGTAGGATTTGCATGTCTTTTTTCACAGAGGACCACATTTGTCAAGCCCTTTGCTGCTTTCCTCACTTGAAAAAATAAATTTAGTTGGTCAGTTGAAAAATTGTCACTGAAGACCTACTCTACATTTTTGGTCTAAGAAATCAACTATCCCTCTCTACTTTCATTTCCTTAAACATGGCATTTTTTAAAAATTAGACATCTCCATTACTCAGTAGGGTAGATTAGTGTACCAACTGCTTTGAGAGCTTTTGTCCCAGTCTCTAGATGAAAGGTTTTAAAAACGTTTTAAATTAAAGTATAGTTGATTTACAATGTTGTGTCAATTTCTGTTGTACAGCAAAGTGCATATAGAAATTCCCAGGCTCGGGGTCAAATCACAGCTGCAGCCACAGGCCTACATCACAGCCTCAGCAACACCAGATCTGAGCTGTATCTGCAACTTATGCCACAGCTTGTGGACTGAATGAGGCCATGGATTGAATCCCCACAGACACTATGTCAGGTTCTTAACTCACTGAGCCACAATGGGAACTCCTAGACAAAAGGTTTTGACCAGAGCTTTGAAGCAAAGGAGAGGCACTGATCTCAGGAATAAGAAAAGGCTTTTAAGGATAGAGTGATGTCTTTGAATGATAATAACTAACATTGGTTAAGCATGTATCAGGCATTTTACAACCTTTCTTTCATACAATCCTCAAAATAATGCTTTTGAGATAAGTGCAGTTGTTCTTATTTTCCATGTTAGGAATTGAGCCCTTACTCTATGTCCTTCTTACCAGGTTAAGGGAGCACCAGAGAGTGGAGCAAGAAGCTTTGGACTTCATTTCCAACAACTGCAGGGATAAATTTGGGGAGCTTATCTCACTATCCCCTGATAGGTAGTCTAATTAAATCATCCCTGTTTTCCAGCTGAAGAGACATATACAGCGAATAATGTTGTAAAATTGGAGACAGAAAGAATTGATTTAAGTATATTTGAAGAATTGTATAACAGGGACAAACACCAGTTTGCAAAGTGTACTGTAATGTCTCTAGATATATCTAAATATAAATAAGAAAAATTTAAATTCTATGATACAGTATTAATTTGCATGCTTCATCTTTTAAAATAATGCTTTTGAGTTAAGTATAATTGTTCTTATTTTCCAGGTAAGGAATTACGGCTTAGAGAGGTTAACTGACTAGATAAATAAAATGAGAAAGAATAAAATAGATATAAAATTAAAATATAATAAAAAGTTTAAAATAAAAATAAGGAGATGACATCAGCAAAATGGAGGGCTAGGAGGTCCTAATGCTTGTCTCTCCCATAAAAACTATAAACAAAATACAATCTGACAAAAATAGTTCTAGAAAGCTCTGGACTACAATGAAGAAGCAGTAGAAACTCTGAGGAGTTCAAAAACTGAAGATGTCTACATAGAAAATCATGGAAAGTATTTCGCCTGTGTCACCCCAGCCACCAGTCCAGAGAAGCTTGGCAGCAAGGGGGATTCCCTTGGGAAGATTTTGCCTTATAAGTCAAGAAGAGCAGGAGAACCTGAACAAAGCTCATCACCATGGATGTTTGAAACCTCTACTACTGAGGACCTCAAGTGTCTTCAACAAGGCTGAATAGAGCTACCTGGAGATCGCACTTCTGTGTCTCCTGGGGCTGGCGCTATTGTTGCAGTGAGACCTGCCCCACCCACTGCTGTGTCCAGCTCACCAGGATCAGGGCATGGCAGCACTTCAGCATTTACATTTATAAGATCAGAGATGCCACACTGTTCTGCACTCCATCTCTAGGTCCCAAGTCATAGTTTGACTCACCATAACTAGGGCTGTCCTGCTGCTGCTCTGCACCCTGATCCCAGGTAGTAAGTCAGGATTGTGTCCTGCCATTACTGGGGCCACCCTGCTGCTGCTTTTCACTCCCTAAGTGCTCCCAACATGCAGCTTTAATGGGTCATTATCAGGCCCAGCTGCTGCTGTTCAGCAACTTCCCCCCGGGTTCTAAATCATGGCTTTGATGTACCATCACTGGGATGCACTACTGAAGCTCTGTGCCCTGCCCGTGGGATTCTAAATTACAGCTTTGACCTGCCATCACCAGAACCAAGCTGTTGCTGCTTTATGACTGTGTACTGGGGCCAGAGTCTGACTTTAAACCATCTTCCCCAGAGTGTGCTTTTACTGCACCCTGTCCCCTGGGCCCAAGCCACCACTGCACCCTATCATCCTAGAGTTTCTGCCAATGCTGCATCACCATTCTCAAGGACTAAGTCACTATGGTAAGACTCAGAGCCCTGAGGCCCAATCCATGGGAGATCTGAACATGCCTGCACCTAAGATAACTGGCACCATTGTGATAGCAAGTATACACAGGGGCTATGGTAGTTCCAAGTGTGCCTGATTCTAGGACCCCAATTCCCCTGTTACTCACAGTTCAAGCACAGTGAAGTGGGATCACCTCAGCTAGAACTTCCTCCTGTAAGCCAGAAAAAGAACAAAAAAGTCAGAGCAGCCTTTTCCTCTGAAGACCCCAGAAGCCCAAGCCACCATTGCCACCTTCAGGATCTCTGCAGTCTTGGCCACAGAAGACCTCTGCAGTCTTTACCAACACTGGTATGCACTATTGAAGCTCCATCATGCACAGATACCATGCCACTCCGCCCTCCCAAGAACTAAAGGCCAGTGCAGCCACCCTCAGGTGAAAGTCTTTGTCCACTAAAGCCAGTTTTAAAAGTCTGGAAGAAGTGACTATCCCCTCATAGGGGTAGATATTAACAGAAAACAATTGGAAACATTAAAAAAAAACAAGTAAATATAACATCACCAGAGACACAATAATTTTAGAGTAACTGACCCCAAAGAAATGGAAATCTGAGATTTAAGTGAAAAAGAATCCAATAGAATTATTTTAAGGAAACTCAGCAATAGTCAAGAGAATAAGTAGAGAACTCAATTAACTTGGGAAAATGATGCATAAACAAAATGAGAAGTTTAACAAAGAGATAGAAATCATAAAAATGAACCAAATAGACATTCTGGAGCTGAAGAATAAAATGAAATGAAAAATGAAATAGAAAGCTTCAATAATGGGTTCAACCAAGCAGAAAAAATAATCTGCAGACTTGAAGCCAGATCTCTTGATATTAGCCAATCAAAGAAAATAAAAGAGTGAAGACAGTCTACACAAATTATAGGACACTGTCAACTGAAAGAATACTCAAATACTCATTATTGGAGTATCAAAAAAGAGAAAGGTGAGAGAAAAGCACAGAAAATCTATTTAAGGAAACAATGGCTGAAAACGTCCCAAATCTGGGGAAGATATGGCCATCCAGTTATAAGAAGCTCAAAGATTCCCCAGAGTAAGCTCAAGATACATTATAATTGAACTCAAAAAAATCAAAGACAAAGAGAGATTTTTGAAAGCAGGGAAAGAAAAATGGCCTACCATGTACAAAGGAACCCAAATAAGATTATATGAAGACTTCTCAAAAAAACCATGCAGTCAGGAGAGAATGGGATGATACATTCAAAGTGCTCATAGAAGAAAACCCTACCAACAAAGAATACTATAGCCAGCAAACTCCTCCTCATAAATGAAGGAGAGATAAAGAGTTTCCCAGACAAAGAAAAGCTGAGGAAATTTATCACCTTGGACCTGTCTTATAAGAATTTCTAAAGTAACATTACTATATATAAATGGTTAAGTAACAAGGACCCATTGCATAGCACAGGGTAACCTACTCAACTGTGTAATAAACTATACAGGAAAAGAATCTGAAAAGGACTACATATACATGTGTGTGTATATATATGTGTGTGTGTGTATATATATATATATATATATATATACACACATATATATATATGATTGACTTTGCTGTACACATTAAACTAATGGAGAATTATAAGTCAACTATCCTCCAATAAAATTTATAATAAAAAAGAACTGCTAAAGTGAAATCTTCAACCTTAAAAAAGGGAGGTTATTAGTAATATAAAAACATATGAAAGTATAAAATTCATTGGTAAAGATAAACACATACTCAAATTAAAAATAATATAATACAGAAGGGGGGCAGACACCAGAAGTAAGAGAGGCTACAACTCTATTATCTGTAAGAAGGTCACCACACCAAAAACCTATAAAAATGAAAAGACAGAGAACTATAACTCAGATGAGGGAGAAAGAAAAAACCCCAGAAAATCAGCTAAGTGATGTGGAGATTCTCAGCCTCCAGGAAAAAGACTTTAGACTGTTGATGTTGAAGATTATGCAAGACATTGGGAATAAACTGGAGGCAAAGATGGATAACTTACAGGAAACACTGAGCAAAGAGATACAAGATATAAAACTTAATCAAGAAGAAATGCAAAATACAATAACTGGAATAAAAAATGCACTAGAAGTGGCTAATGGCAGAATACAGGAGGCAGAAGAACAAGTAAGCGAGGTGGAGGGCAGATTAGTGGAAATTATGGATGCAGAACAGAAAAGAGAAAAAAGACTGAAAACAAATGAAGAGAGTCTCAGAGAACTCTGGGACAATGTTAAATGCATCAACATCCATATTACAGGGGTGCCAGAAGGAGAAGAGAGAGAGAAGGGGACAGGAAAAATATCCCAAGACATAATAGCTGAAAACATCCCTAACATGCGAAAGGAGCCACTCACTCAAATCTAGGAAGCACAATGAGTACCATATAAAATAAACCCAAGGAGGAATACACTGAGACACATATTAATCAAACTAACCAAAATTAAAGACAAAGAGAAAATCTTGAAAGCAGCTAGGGAAAAGAAGCAAATAACGTACAAGGGAACCCCAATAAGGTTATGGGCAGGTTTTTCAGCAGAAACTCTGCAGGCCAGAAGGGAGTGGCATGATATACTTAACGTGATGAAAGGAAAAAAACCTCCAACCAAGATTGCTTTACCCAGCAAGGTTCTCATTCAGATTTGAAGGAGAAATAAAAAGCTTTGCAGATAAGCAAAAGCTAAGAGAATTCAGCAACTAAACCAGCTTTACAACAAATACTAAAGGAACTTCCCTAGGCAGAAAAGAAAAGGCCACAACCAGAAACAAAAATACCAGAAATGACAAGGCTCACCAGTAAAGATGTATATACAGTAAAGATAGGAAATCATCCATGCACAATTATGCCACCAAAATCAGAAATCATGAGGAGGGTACAAATGCAGGACAGTGGAGGTGCACTTGCAATTAAGAGACCAACAACTTAAAACAATCTCATATATACATAGACTCTTATATAAAAACTTTAGAATACCTGCAAACCAAAAATCTACAATTGATACACAAACAAATAAGAAAAATCAATGCAAATACAACACTAAAGATGGTCATCAAACCACAAGAGGAGAGAACAAGAGAAGAAGGGAAGAAAAAAAGAGCAACAAAAACAAATCCAAAGCAATTAATAAAATGTCAATAAGAATATACATATCAATAATTACTTTAAATGTTAATGGGCTAAACGCCCCAACCAAAAGATTTAGACTGGCTGAATGGATACAAAAACAAGATGCATATATATGCTGTCTTCAAGAGACCCACTTCACTTCTAGGGACACACACAAATTGAAAGTGAGAGGATGGAAGAAAATACTCCATGCAAACAGGAATCAAAAGAGAGCTGGAGTAGCAATACTCATAACAGACAAAATAGACTTCAAAATGAAGAATATTTTGGAGTTCCCTTCGTGGCTCAGTGGTTAACAAACCCATGAGGTTGTGGGTTCGATCCCTGGGCTTTGCTCAGTGGGTTAAGGATCCAGCATTGCTGTGAGCTGTGGTGTAGGCTGCAGATGAGGCTCAGATCCCGCATTGCGGTGGCTCTGACGTAGGCCGGTGGCTACAGCTCTGATTCGACCCCTAGCCTGGGAACCTCCATATGCCACGGGAGCGGCCCAAGAAATGGCAAAAAGACAAAAAAAAAAAAAAGAAGAAGAATATTTTAAGGGACAAAGAAGGACATTACATAATGATCAAAGGATCAATCCAAGAAGATGATATAACAATTTTAAATATCTACACACCCAACATACGTTCACCACAATATATAAGGCAGCTGCTAACAACCTTAAAAGGAGAAATCGACAATAACACAATCATAGTGGGGGACTTTAACACCCCACTCACAGCAATGGACAGATCATCCAGACAGAAAATCAGTAAGGAAAATCAGTAAGGCCCTGAATGAAGCATTAAACCAGATGGACTTAAGAGATATTCATAGGACATTCCATCCAAAAGCAACAGAATACACATTCTTCTCAAGTGCACATGGAACATTCTCTAACATTGATCACATCCTGGGCTACAAGTCCAACCTTGGTAACTTTAAGAAGATTGAAATCATATCAAGCATCTTTTCTGACCACAATGCTATACGACTGGAAATCAACAACAAGAAAAAAAACTGCAAAAAACACAAACACCTGGAGACTCAACAACATGCTACTAAACAACCAACGGATCACAGAAGAAATCACAGAGGAAATTTAAAAAGACCTAGCAGCAAATGACAACAAAGATACGACACTGCAAAACCTATGGGATGCAGCAAAAGCCGTTCTAAGACGAAAGTTTATAGCCATTCGAGCCCACCTCAGGAAACAGGAAAAAGCTCAAATAAACAAGCTAATTTTACATCTAAAGCAGCCAGAGAGAAGAACAGACAAGACCTAAAGTTAGTAGAAGGAAAGAAATCATAAAGATCAGAGAAGAAATCAAAGAAATAGAAACGAAGAAAACCATAGAAAAGATCAACAAAGTGAAAAGCTGCTTCTTTGAAAAGACCAACAAAATTGATAAACCCTTAGCCAGACTTATCAAGCAAAAAAGAGAGAGGACTCAAATCAATAAAATTAGAAATGAAAAAGGAGAAGCGACAACGGACATCACAGAAATACAAAGGATCGTAAGAGACTACTATATGCAACTATATGCCAATAAACGGAAAACCTAGAAGAAATGGACAATTATTAGGAAAGTACAATCTTCCAAGACTAAACCAAGATGAAAGATAAAAGATGAATGGACCCATCACAAGAACTGAAATTGAAACTGTGATTAAAAAATTCCAACAAACAAAAGTCCAGGACCAGATGGCTTCACAGGCAAATTCTATCAAACATTTAGAGAAGAGCTAACACCTCTCCTTCTGAAACTATTCCAAAACATGGCAGAGGAAGGGATACTCCCAAACTCATTCTATGAGGCCACCATCACCCTGGTACCAAAACCAGACAAAGATACCACACAAAAAAAGAAAACTACAGGCCAATTTCACTGATGAACATCGATGCAAAAATCCTCAACAAAATACTAGCAAACCACATCCAACAATACATTAAAAGGATTGTACATCATGATCAAGTGGGATTTATCCCAGGGATGCAAGGGTTCTTCAATATCCGCAAATCCATCAGTGGGATACACCACATTAACGAACTGAAAAACAAAAACCATATGGTCCCCTCAATAGACACTGAAAATGCCTTTGACAAAATCCAACACCCATTTCTGATAAAAACCCTTCAGAAAGTGGGCATAGAGGGAACCTACCTCAACATCATAAAGGCCATATATGACAAACCCACAGCTAACATCATTCTCAATGGTGAAAAGCTGAAAGAATTTCTGCTGAGATGAGGAACAAGACAAGGATGTCCGCTCTCGCCACTACTCTTCAACATAGTTCTGGAAGTCCTAGCCACAGCAATCAGAGAAGTAAAAGAAATAAAAGGAATCCAAATTGGAAAGGAAGAAGTAAAACTATCGCTATTTGCAGATGACATGATACTATACCTAAAGAATCCTAAAGACTCTACCAGAAAACTGTTAGAGCTTATCCACAAATTTGGCAAAGTCGCAGGATACAAAATTAATACACAGAAGTCGACAGCATTTCTATACACCAACAATGAAAGAGCAGAAAGAGAAATTAGGGAAGCAATCCCATTTACCATTGTACCCAAAAGAATAAAATACCTAGGAGTAAACCCACCTAAAGAGACAAAAACCTGTACTCTGAAAACTATAAGACACTGATGAAAGAAATCAAAGATGACACAAATAGATGGAGAGACATACCATGCTCTTGGAGTGGAAGAATCAATATCATCCAAATGACTACATTACCCAAGGCAATCTACAGATTCAATGCAATCGCTATCAAAGTACCAAGGACATTCTTCACAGAACTCAAACAAAATATTTTAAAGTTTGTTTGGAACCACAAAAGACCCATACTAGCCAAAGACATCCTGAAAAAGAAAAATGGAGCTGGAGGAATCAGGCTCCCGGTCTTCAGACTATACTACAAAGCAACAATCATCAGAGCCATATGGTACTGGCACAAAGACAGAAATATAGATCAGTGGAACAGGATAGAAAGCCCAGAATTAAACTCATGCACCTAGAGCCAAGTAATCTATGACAAAGGAGGCAAGACTATACAACGGAGAAAAGACAGCCTGTTCAATAAGTGGTGCTGGGAAAACTGGACAGCCACATGGAAAAGAATGAAATGACAACACTCCCTAACACCATACACAAAAATAAACTCCAAAGGGATTAAAGACCTAAATATAAGACCAGACACTCTAAAACTCTTAGAGGAAAACATAGGCCAAACACTCGCTGACATAAACCACAGCAACATCTTCTCAGATCCACCTATCAGAGTATTGACAATAAAAACAAAAATAAACAAATGGGACCTACTCAAACTTCAAAGTTTCTGCACAGCAAAAGAAACCCTAAACAAATGAAAAGACTACCCACAGAATGGGAGAAAATCTTTGCAAGTGAACCAACTGACAAGGGATTACTCTGCAGAATTTATAAACACTTTCTGCAGTTCCATACCAAAAACACAAACAACCCCATGAAAAAATGGGCAGAAGATCTAAACAGACAATTCTCCAAAGAAGACATACAGATGGCCGAGAACCACATGAAAAGATGTTCAACATCACTCCACTATTAGAGAAATGCAAATCAAAACCACTTTGAGGTACCACCTTGTACCAGCCAGAATGGCCATCATCAAAAAGTTTACAAACAATAAGTGCTGGAGAGGGTGTGGAGAAAAAGGAACCCTATTACACTGTTGGTGGGATTATAAATTGGTGCAACCACTGTGGAAAGCAGTATGGAGATTCCTCAGAAAACTAAAAATAGAACTACCATGTGATCCAGCACTCCCACTCCTGGGCATCTATCCGGAGAAAATCATGACTCACAAAGTCACATGTACTCCAATGTTCATTGCAGCACTATTTTCAATAGCCAAGATATGGAAACACCCTAATGTCCATCGACGGAGGAGTGGATCACGAAGATGTGGTACATGTACACAATGGAATATTACTCAGCCATTAAAAGGAATGAAATACCAGAATTTTTAACAACAACATGGAGGGACCTAGAAATTATTATGCTAAGTGATGTCAGCCATACAATGAGGCCCCAACATCAAATGCTTTCACTGACATGTGGAATCTGAAAAAAGGACAGACTGAACTTCTTTGCAGAACAGATGCTGACTCACAGACATTGAAAAACTTATGGTCTCCGGAGGAGACAGTTTGGGGGGTGGGGGGATGTGCTTGTGTTGTGGGATAGAAATCCTGTGAATTTGGATTGTGATGATTATTACACAACCACAGATGTGATAAAAAATCATTCATTAAAAAATAATAATCTAATACTGCAGTGGTGGTGTGTAAATCATGTTGAACTCTATCATATAGATTAAAAGGCAAATATATTAAAAATAACTGTAGTCCAATATTTTCTTAAGGGATACACAGTATAAAAATACTTAAATTGTGACATCAGTGACATAAAACATCAAGGGAGGCAAGTGAATGTATAGAACTTTTTATGCAATTTAAGTTAAATTGTTACAGTTTTTAAGATTGTTATAAGATGTATTACAAAACCCATAAGGTAATCACAAAGCAAAAACATATAATATATACATAAATGATAATGAGAAAAGAAAAAGCATACCACTATGCTCCAAAATCATCAATTCACAAAGACAGACAGCAAAGAGTGAAAGAAAGGAACAAAGGAAATAAAAACAATGAGAGAGAAATGAACAAAAAGGCAGTAATTAATGTAAGTGGTTTAAATTTTATAATTAAATAACGTAGAGTAGCTAAATTAATAAGAAACAAGACCCACCTATATGCTGCCTAGAAGATACTCACATAAGTTTTAAGAATACTCATATATTGAAAATAAAGGGTTGGACAATGATATTCTATAAAAATAAAAACCAAAATAGAGCAGGGGTAATTATATTTATATCAGACAAAAAAGGCTTTACCTGCAAAGCTGTAAATGAGAGACAAAGGGGCCATTATAAATGATAAGAGGATCAATTTATCATGAGGATATACCAGTTGTAAATATATACACATCCAATATAGGAGCACCTAAATATATTAAACAGTTACTAACAGATCTGCAGGGAGAAAGAGACAACACAATAATAGTATAGGATTTCAATACCACGATAGATCACTGAGACAGAAAATCAATAAGGAAACAGGATTTGAACTATGTTTTAGAGGAAATACACTTAAAAATATGTATAGAACATTTTATATAACAGCAGAAGAATGTACACTCATTCTAAGGTATACACAGAACATTCTTGATATGTTCTATAATATATTACATTTTATTTTATTTTTTAATTGTTATTTCCCAAATACAATTATTTTTTCTACTGTAAAGCATGGTGACCCAGTTATAAATTCATGTACACATTCTATTTTCACACATTATCATGCTCCATCATAAGTGACTAGACATAGTTCCCAGTGCTACACAGCAAGATCTAAAAGTAAATCCATTCCAATGGCAAGAGTTTGTATCTATTAACCCCAAGCCCCCAAACCACCCCAATCCCTTCCCCCGCCCCACGGTAACAACAAGTATATTCTCCAAGTCCATGATTTTCTTTTCTGTGGAAAGGTTCATTTGTGATATATACTAGATTCCAGTTATAAGTGATATCATATGGTATTTGTCTTAATCATTCTGACTTACTTGACTCAGGATGAGAGTCTCTAGTTCCATCCATGTTGCTGCAAATAGCATTATGTCGTTCTATTATATGGCTGAGTAGTATTACATTGTGCATATATACCACATTTTCCTAATCCAGTCATCTGTCATTGCACATTTAGGATGTTTCCATGTCTTGGCTATTGTGAATACAGCTGCAATGAACATGGGGGTGCATGTGTCTTTTTCAAGGAAAGTTTTGTCCAGCCACATGCCCAAGAGTGGGGTTGCTGGGTCATATGGTAGTTCTATATATAGATTTCTAAGGTATCTTGATACTGATATCCATAGTAGTTGTACCAGCTTACATTCCCACCAAGAGTGCAAGAGAGTTCCCTTTTCTCCACACCCCCTCTAGCACTTGTTATTTGTAGACTTATTGATGATGGCTATTCTGACTGGTGTGAGGTGGTATCTCATGGTAATTTGGATCTGCGTTTCTCTAATAATCAGGAATGTTGAGCATTTTTTCATGTGTACATCTTCCTTAGAGAAATATCTATTCAGGTCTTTTGCCCATTTTTCCATTGGGTTGTTGGCTTTTTTGCTGTTGAGTTGTATAAGTTGCTGGTATATTTTAGAGATTAAGCCCGTGTCAGCTGCATCATTTGAAATTATTTTCTCCCAATCTGTAAATTGTCTTTTTTTTTTCTTGGTTTCCTTTGCTGTGCAAAAGCTTGTCCATTTGATTAGGTCCCATTGGTTTATTTTTGCTCTTATTTCTGTTGCCTTGGGAGAATGACCTGAAAAAACATTCATGAGGATGATGTCAGAGAATGGTTTGCCTATGTTTTCTTCCAGGAGTTTGATGGTCTCCAGTCTGATATTTTGGTCTTTCAGCCATTTTGAGTTTATTTTTGTGCATGGTGTGAGGGTGTGTTCCAGTTTCATTGCTTTGCATGCAGCTGTCCAGGTTTCCCGGCAATACTTGCTGAAAAGACTGCCTTTTTGCACTTATGTTCTCACCTCCTTTGTCCAAGATTAATTGACCATAGGTGTCTGGGTTTATTTCTGCATTCTCTATTCTGTTCCACTGGTCTGTCTGTCTGTTTTGATACCAGTACCACACTGCCTTGATGACTGTGGCTTTGTAATATTGCCTGAAGTCTGGGAGAGTTATGCTTCCTGCTTGGTTTTTGTTTCTCAGGAGTGCTTTGGCAATTCTGGGTCTTTTGTGGTTCCATATAAATGTTTGGATTGTTTGTTCTAGTTCTGTGAAAAGTGTCCGGGGTAATTTGAGAGGGATTGCATTGAATCTGTAGATTGCTTTGGGTAGTTGGCCATTTTTAAGATATTAATTTTTCCAATCCATGAACACGGGATATCTTTCCATTTCTTTACATCTTCTTTAATTTCCTTGATTAATGTTTTATAGTCCTCGGCACATAAGTCTTTCACCTCCTTGGTCAGGTGGATTCCCAGGTATTTGAGTTTTTGGGGTGCAGTTTTAAAAGGTGTTGTATTTTTGTATTCCTTTTCTAATATTTCATTGCTGGTATACAGAAATGCGACTGACTTCTGAATGCTAATCTTATATCCTGCTACTTTGCTGAATTTGTTGATCAGTTTGACTAGTTTTTGAGTCGAGTCCTTGGGGTTTTCTATATAGAGTAACATGTCATCTGCATACTGGGACAGTTTTACCTCTTCTCTTCCTATTTGGATGCATTTTATTTCTTTTGTTTTTCTGATTGCTGTGGCTAGGTATTCCGGTATGATGTTGAATAACAGTGGTGAGAGTGGGCATACTTGTCTTGATCCTGATCTGAGTGGGAAGGCTTACAGTTCTTCTTCATTGAGTATTATATTTGCTGTGGGTTTGCCATAAATGGCTTTGATTATGTTCAGGTATATTCCCTCTATACCCACTTTGGTAAGAGTTTTTATTGTGAATGGATGTTGGACTTTGTCAAATGCTTTCTCAGCATCTATTGAGATGATCATGTGGGTTTTGACTTTTCTTTTGTGAATGTGGTGTGTGACGTTGATTGATTTGCGTATGTTGAACCATAACTGTGCACCTGGGATGAATCCCGCCTGGTCGTGGTGTACGATCTTTTTGATATGTTGCTGGAGTCGGTTGTCTAAAATTTTGCTGAGAATTTTTGCATCTACGTTCATCAAAGATATTGGCCGATAGTTTTCTTTTTTGGTGGTATCTTTGTCTGGTTTTGGAATGAGGATGATGGTGGCATCATAGAATGTCTTTAGGAGCATTCCTTATTCCTCAACCTTTCAAAAAAGATTGAGGATGGGCACCAGATCCTCTTTGTGTTTTTGGTAGAATTCACCTGTGAAGCCATCTGGTCCCAGACTTTTATTTGTAGGGAGTGTTTTTATGACATATTCAATTTCATTTCTAGGGATCGGTCTGTTCAGTTGAGCTGTTTCTTCTTGATTCAGTTTTGGCAGGCTGTAAGACTCTAGAAAGGTGTCCATTTCTTCCAGGTTGTCAAATTTGCTGGCATACAATTGTTCATAGTATTCTCACATGGTTTTTTGTATTTCTGTAGTATCCGTTGTGATGTCTCCCTTTTCTTTTCTTATTTTGTCTATTTGGGTTTTTTCTCTCCTCTTCTTGGTGAGTCTGGCCAGAGGTTTGTCAATTCTGTTTACCTTTTCAAAGAACCAGCTCTTAGTTTTACTGATTTTTTTCTATTGTTTTTTAAATCTCTGTTATATTGATTTCCTCTTTGATCTTTATGAGTCCCTTCCTTCTGCTGACTTGAGGTGTTGTTTGTTCTTCATTTTCTAATTCGTTTAGGTGGTGGGTTAAGTTGTTGATTTGAGATTTTTCTTCGTTTTTCAGGAAGGCCTGTATTGCTGTGAACTTCCCTCTGAGCCCTGATTTTGTGGCATCCCATAGATTCTGAGTGGTTGTGTCTTCATTATCATTTGTCTCAAGGTATTTTTTAATTCCCTTCTTGATTTCCTCATTGACCCATTGGTTTTTTAGTAGCATGTTGTTTAGTCTCCATGTAGTAAGTTTTTTCTCATTTCTTTTCCTGTGGTTGATTTCTAGTTTCATGCCATTGTGGTCAGAGAAGATACTTGACATAATTTCTACACTCTTAAATTTGTTGAGGTTTGCTTTGTGCCCCAGGATGTGATCAATTCTTGAAAATGTTCCATGTGCATTTGAGAAGAATGCATATTCAGATTTTTTTTTGGATGTAATGTCCTGAAAGTTTCTACCTCTTCTATTGTGTCCTTTAGGATCTCTGTTGCTTTATTGGTTTTCTGTCTAGAGGATCTGTCCATTGATGTGACTGGGGTGTTAGAGTCTCCCACTATGGTTGTATTCCCATAGATTTCTCCTTTTATGTCTGTTAGTATTTGTTGTAGGTATCTGGGTGCTCCTATATTAGGGGCATAAATATTGATGATTGTAATATCCTCTTCTCAAATGGATCTTTTAACCATTAAATAGTGTTCTTCTTTATCTTTCTTTGTGGCCTTCATTTTAAAGTCGATTTTGTCTGATATGAGTATCACAACTCCTGCTTTCCAGTCTTGTCCGTTGGCATGAAATATCTTTGTCCATCCCCTCACTTTCGATCCTTTGCCCTAAGGTGAGTTTCTTGTAGACAGCAGATTGTAGGTTTTTTGCTTTTTTATCCAATCTGCTACTCTGTGTCTTTTGATTGGAGCATTCAGTCCATTGACATTTAAGGCAATTATTTATAAATATGTATTTATTGCCATTTTAAACCTTGTTTTCCAGTTGATTCTGTGTTTCTCCTTTCTTCCTTTTTTTTGGTCGGATGTTTTCCATTTATTTTATGCTCGTGTACTTTTCCGTTTTTGTGAATGTAATGTTTGGTTTTGATTTGTGGTTGCCCTGTTTTTTAAGCACATTAAGCCCTTCCTATATCTGCTTGCTTTAGCCTGATAGACATATAAGTTCAAACACATTATTTTTTTAAAAAAAGTCTCGATTTTTTACTTTCCTTCTGCACATTCTACAATTTTGAAGTCCTTTTTTAACATCTTCATGTTTGTCCTTTTGCTGTTCCTTGTGTGTATCATTGCTTTTACAGTAGGTTTTTTTCCCTCACTTTTAGATTTGTATGCTGGCTTATTTAAGTGATCACTTTCCATATTTGGTTTCCTCCATCTGATTTTTCCTGCTTCTATTTTAATTTAGAGAAGCCCTTTCAGTATTTCTTTGAGAATGGGTTTAGTATTGCTGTACTCTTTTAGCTTTTGCTTGATGGAGAAATTCTTTATTTCCCCTTCTATTTTAAATGGCACTCTTGCTGGATAGAGTACTCTTGGTTGAAAAATTTTTCCTTTCAGAACTTTGAATATATCTTGCCACTCCCTTCTGGCCTGTAGTGTTTCTGTAGCGAAATCAGCTGATAGCTTTATGGGGGTTCCCTTATAATTAATGCTTTGTTTATCTCTTGCTGCCTTTAGAATCCACTCTTTACCTTTTGCCATTTTTATTATAATATTTCTTGCCCTGGGCCTATTTGGCTTCAACCTGTTTGGGGCCCTCTGTGGTTTCTGAATCTTGATATCAGTTTCCCTTAGATTTGGAAAGTTTTCAGCCATAATTTCTTCAAATGTATTTTCAATCCCCTTTTCTTTTTCTTCTCTTTCTGGAATTCCTGTCATACATAGATTGGCCGGCTTTATATTATCCCATAGGTCTCTTATATTGCTTTCATGTCTTTTCATTTGGTTTTCTGTCTGCTGTCCCAATTGGGTGATTTCCATTATTCTATCTCCCACGTCACTAATTCATTCCTCTGCATTATTCATTCTGCTCTTTAGTCCTTTAGCCCAGTTTGTATCTCTGCAAATTAATTTTGTATTTTTCCTATGTTCCTCCTCATATTTTCTTATGTTTTCTAGTTCCTTTCTGAAGGAATCTGCATTACTGTTCATGTCCTCTCTTAATTACTTCAGTATTTCCACTATCTCCCTTTTGAACTCACTGTCTTTCAGACTGAAGAGGTCTGTTTCATTGTTGCCTGCTTTAGCTGAATTCTCCTATTCCTTTAACTGGGAATGTTTTCTGAGCTTCTTTATCTTGCTCATGTTTTTCTTTTCCAGTGAGTTTGCGTAATCTAAAGTAGACTTGTAAGGCTACTTTTATGTAAGAATTCCCCTTTGTATTTTTTGAAGTGTTACTATGTATTTTTGTTGTGAGAGTTTGAATATTTGCTCTCTTTCTTTGGTGTGAGTAGGCTGTTATTCCAGGATGCTCAGTGTGTTTTCAGGGAGAAGGAGGCAATTGGTAGGGCTAGCAGTCAGTGTTTGGTCATTGGACTCTCAACAGCAGCATGGATCTGCAGGAAGGTGGCACAGGCTACTCCTAGTTGCAGGGCCCTGGGAGATGGTAATGAGCTCCAGGCAGATCTACAAGGTGACCAGAGCATTTGGCAGAAGCAGCAGCAGGGTGCGTGAGTTCCCAGGGGAGTGAGAGCAACAACAGCTAGTGTTTGATTGCAATGCCCTCCTCTGGGGTGACTGGATTCTCAGGTGGTGCCTGTTTAGGGACCCATAGTGGGAGCAGGCCATGACCATGTCTAGAGTCAAGGATAACTGCGTTGGTTTGCCCCCACCACCTTTAGACCATGTATGAAGCAGCCCACATATGAGGTGTTGTAAAGGGGGATCCTCATTGCAGGATCCTGGGACGTGACAGAAATCAGGCATGTGGCTACTGCCTAGAACATTTGGTAGTGGCAGCAGCGGGGAAGGTGTGTTCCCAGGGGTTCGATGGCACCAAAAGTTGGTGTTCAGTCACAATGCCCTGTGGTGCCCTTGAGATGAATGGGGCTGCAAGTGATTTTTGTTTGGGTATCTCCAATGGCAGTGGGCCACACCCATTTCTGGAATCAGGGATAACTGCGTGGTTTACCCCTGCTACCTGAAGACCTTGCAAGAAGCACCTTGTCCACTTAGTCCACACAGAATGTGCTGTATCAGCTGCACCAAGTTGTAGGGTCTTGAGAAGGGACAGTGACTAAGTGTCTGGCTGCCACCCAGAGTGTTTGGCAGTGACAGCTGAAGGGTGGGTTTGTTCCTAGGGAAGTGAGAGCAACAGAAAATGGTGCTTGGTTGCAGTGCCCTCTTTTTTCTTTTTTGCCAACCCCTGAGGTGACTGGGATCACAGGCGGAGCCCACTCACAGGCCCCCAGTGGTAGCAAGCCATGCCTCCTTCTGGCCTCTAAGAGGATGCCACAGTCTGTCCCTGACACCCATAGATCATGCAAGAGGCACCACATCACACCCCCGATACCCTTAGCCCACATAAGAGGTGCCTGGCCCCTGGTAGCCTGCACAAGAAGTGCCCAATCTCTGCTAAAGGAGCAAGAGTCTTCTCACAGCTGGTAGCCTGTGCCAGAGCCACTCCACCATCTAAGCCGTAGGCATGCGCATGCTCCAGTGCAGGGAGTTTCCTTTGGTGGTCTGCCTCTCCTCCCCTCCCCTCCCCAACAATAGCACCTTGTCTCTCTTGTGGTTCTAGATCTTCTCCCAGGTTCCCTCTGCTGTGGCATTCCCCTCCCCTGCCCATGGCACACTGCTTCCTAGCCCCTCATGTGACCCCACACAACCAGCCCCAGCCCCCTCCCTGGGACTGACCTCCAGAGCCTGAGTCTCAGTGCCCAGCCCCTGCCTGAGCATCTCAGGCTGGGGTGTCTGGGCTGGTGGTTCAGATGATCTGTGTGGCTCTCACTCTGCTTTGCTGTTCTCAGTCCAGCTGCTGTGTTTTTCTCAGCGACTTTGAGGTCCTGCCAACTCAGTTGATCTTTCCATCGGTTAGGTGGCTTCCCAAGATGTGGGTTCCTATTCTCCTTCACAGTTCCCTCTCAGGAATGCTGGTCCTATTCTGATTCCTTTTTCTTTCTCTCTCTCTCTCTTTTTTTCTTTTGTTCTACCCAGCATTCAGTTGATGTTCTGTGTGAGTAGTTTTACATGTAGATGTGTTTTTTTGATGTGTTTGTGGAAGAAGGTGAGCCCAACCTCCTACTCCTCCACCATCCTGCTCTGCCTATCCTTATAATACATTTTAAAATGCCAAAAAATAAGTCTTAACTAATTTAAGAAGGCAGAAATTATATTGTTTCTTACCACAGTAGTATAAAACTAGAAATCAACAAGCAAAGTTGGAAATTTTACAAATAATGGAAATTAAACACACTCCTGAATAACCATAAGTAAGTCAAAGAAAAAAAGCAAAACACAAATAAGACAATAGCTTGAAACAAATGAAAATGGAAACACAACATATTAAAGTGTATGGGATGCAGTGAAAAAAATTCTAAGAGGAAAATCTGTAGTGATAAACACCAAAATTATGAAAAAAAAGGAAACTTTACATAAACAACCTGGAGTTCCCATTGCAGCTCAGCAGTTTAAGAATCCAAGTATCCATGAGGATGTGGGTTCAATCCCTGGCCTTGCTCAGTGGGTTAAGGATCTGGCATTGCTGTGAAAGATGGCATAGGTTGCAGAGATGGTTTGGTTCTGGCATTGTCATGGCTGTGTTGTATGTCAGCAGCTGCAGCTCTGTTTCGACCCCTAGTCTTGGAAATTCCATATGCCACAAGTGCGGCCCTGAAAAAAAGCAAACAAAACAAAACAAAAAACAACCTAAATTTCCACCTCAAGAAACTAGAAAAAGGAAAATAAATTAAGCCCAAAGTCAGTCAGAGGGAAATAATAAACATTAGAGCAGAAATAAATGAAATAGAGACTAGAAAGACAATAGAAAAGATCAATAAAACTAAGAATTGGGTTTTCAAAGGACAAACAAAATTTGCAAACCTTTAGCTAGACTTAGAAAAAAAATTATTCAAATTAGTAAAATTATAAATGAAAGAGGAACTTTATAACTGATATCAAGGTAATACAAAGGATTATCAAATACTGCTATGAACAATTATATACCAACAAATTATATAACTTAGATTAAGTGAGTAAATTCTGGAAACCTACAACTTATTAAAACTGACTCATGAAGTAATACAAAATCTGAATGGACCAATAACACGGAAGATGATTGAATCAAAAATTTAAAATACTCCCAAAAGTAAAAACCCAAGTCCAAATAGGTTCACTAGTGTATTGTACTAAAGAATTAACACCAATGCTTCTTAAAACCTTCCAAAATGTTGAAGACAAAGGATTACTTCCAAACTCATTTTATGAGGGCAGTATTACCCTGACACTGAATCCAGACAAGAACATTAAAAAAAAGAACATTATAGGCCAATATTCCAGATAGACATAGATACAAAAATCCTCAACAAAATACTAGCAAACAGAATTCAAGAGCACGTTAAAACGAAAATACCCTATGATCAAAAGGGATTTATTCCTGGAACACAAGGGTGGCTCAACACACACAAATCAATATATGTGATACACTTCATTTCAATGGATGCATAAAAAAAGTTTGACAAAATTCAATACCCTTTCATGATAAAAAAAAAATTCTTCACATATCTGGTATAGAAAGACTGTACCTAAAGATAATAAAGACATGTATGACAAGACCAAGCTACCATCATACTCAATGGTGAAAAGTTAAATGTATTTTGGAGTTCCCACTGTGGTACAGGAGGTTAAGAATCCAGCTGTGGTGGCTCAGGTCACTGCAGAGGCATGGGTTCAATCCCTGGGCTGGCACAGTGGGTCGCAGGATCCAGCATTGCTGTAGCTACAGCATAGGTCACAGCTGTGATTCAGATTCAATCCCTGCCCCAGAAACTTCATACACTGTGGGTGCAACCAGAAAAATTATTTTTTTAAAGTTAAATGTCTTTCCTAACATCTAAGAACCATGACAAGGATGACCACTTTCATCAATTCTATTTAACATAGTAATGTAAGTCTTAACCACAACACTCAGGCATGACAAAGAAATAAAAGGCAACTAAATTAGAAAATAAGAAAATTAATCAGTTTGCAGATGACATGATCTTAGGTACAAAAAATTGTAAGACTGCCAAAACAATGAATAAATCAGCAAAGTTGCTAGATACAAATTCAGCAAAAAACAGTGTTGCTATATACTAAACTATATGGACTATTCCAACTAGAAATAAGAAAGTAATCCCACTTGCAATAACATCAAAAACAATCAAATAATTAGAAATGAATTTAACCAAGTAGGTGAAAGACCTTTACACTAAAAACTTTAACAGATTGATGAAAGAAATTGAAAAAAAACACAAATAAACAGAAAGATAGTTGATGTTTTTATTAGGACACATTAATTTTTTAAAGCTCTACTATCCCAAACAGTCTACAGAGTCAGTGCAATTCCTATCAAAACCCCAAAAACATTTTCCCCAGAAATAGAAAAAACTATTCTAAAATTTGTATAGAACCACAAAAGACCTCAAATAGCTAAAACAATCTTGAGAAAGATGAACAAAACTAGAGATATCACATGTCCTGATTTCAAACTATATTACAAGGCTATAGTAATCAAAACAGTGTGGTAAAGCTTAAAAAATAGGCACACAGGCTAGTGGAACAGAAAAAAGAGCCTGATGTATATATGGTCAACTAATTTTTGACAAGGGCACCAAGGTCACACAATGGGGAAAATAATCTCTTCAATAAGTGTTGTTGGGATATTCGGTTTTCTGATATCCACATGTAAAAGAATGAAAACTGGACCCCTTTCTTACACCACTCACAAAAATCTACTAAAAATGCATTAAAGACTTAGTCATAAGTTCTGAAACCATAAAACTCCTAGAAGAAAGCATAGAGAAGTTCTTTCACATTGCTCTTGGCAATGATTTATTGAATAAAATTCCAAAAGCATTGGCAACAAAAACTAAAATAAACAAGTGGAACCACATCAATCTATAGAACTACACAGCAATGGAAACAATTGATAAATTGAAAATGTAACCTACAGAATGGCAGCAAAGAATTACAAGCCATGTGTGTGATTAAGGGGTTAATATCCAAAATATATAAAGAACACAACTCAATAGCAGAACAGCAAATCATCAGATTTAAAAATGGGCAAAGACCTAAAATGCATTTTTTAAAGAAGATATATAAGTATATAAGAAGATGCTTAACATCACCTGGAAATTTTCATTAGAAAATGCAAGACAGTAGTTCCCTTCCTGGCTCAGTGGTTAACTAACCCAACTAGGATCCATGAGGATGTGGGTTCAATCCCTGGCCTTGCTCAGTGGGTTAAGGATCTGGCATTGCTGTAAGCTGATGTGTAGGTCACAGACTCGGCTCAGATCCTGAGTTGTTGTGACTGTGGTGTAGATCAGCAGCTGCAGCTCCAGTTTGACCCCTAGCCTGGGAACCTACATATGCTGTGGGTGTGACCCTAAAAAGCAAAAAAAAGAAAAGCAAAATAAAAAAGAAAAACAAAACCATATTGAGACACCATCTCACACCTGTTAAAATAGTTATTATCAAAAAGATGAGAGATAACAAATAGTGAAGATGTGGAGAAAAGAGAACCCTTACACACTATTGGTGGGAATGTAAACTTGTATAGATATTATGGAAAACTATATGGATGCTCCTTAAAAATTAACTACAGTACTACCATATGATTCAGCAATCCCACTTTAGGATATATATCCAAGTAAAATGAAATCAGTACCTAGAAAAAATATCTGGACTCTCATCTTCATTGCAGCCATATACACAGTAGCTAAGAAATGGACATAATCTAAACAGTGATCAATTCATGAATAAAGTGTGTGTGTTTGTGTGTGTTTCCTGCCATATGTAGCAACATGGATGAACCTGGAGGATATTATGCTAAGTTAAATAGACTGGGAAAGGTAAATATGGTGTGCTATTACCTATATGTGGAGTTTGGGCAAAAAGCTGCTTTCAGACAAATAGCAAATAGAATGGTGGTTGCTGGGGCCTGTGAGAGGGGCAAATAGAGAGATGTATGTTAAAATGTACAAATTTTCAGTTATAAGAAGAGTAAGGAGTCCCCATTGTGGTGCAGCAGAAACAAATCCGACTAAGAACCATGAGGTTGTGGGTTTGATCCCTGGTCTCGCTCAGTGGGTTAAGGATCCAGCATTGCTATGAGCTGTGCCATAGGTCACAGACATGGCTCAGATCCTGCATTGCTGTGAGCTGTCTGTGGTGAAGGATAGCGGCTGTGGCTCCGATTAGACCCCTAGCCTGGGAACCTCCATATGCTGCAGGTGCGGCCCTAAAAATAAAAAAAAAGAAGAGTAAGAAATAAAAACAAATATAAACAAATGGGACCTGACCAAACTTACAAGGTTTTGCACAGCAAAGGAAACCATTTAAAAAAAAAAAAAGACGACCTATGGAATGAGAGAAAATAGTTGAAAATGATGCAGCTGGAAAGTGCTTAATATCCAAATACAAACAACTCATACAACTCAACAACAAAAAACAAACAATGAAATCAAAAAATGGGTAGAAGATGTAAACAGACATTTCTCCAAAGAAGACATAGGCTGGTCAATAGGCACATGAAAAGATGTTCAACATCAGTAATTATTAGAGAAATGCAAATCAAAACTACAATGAGGTAAGATCTCGCACTAGTCAGAATGGCTATAAGTCTACAAATGACAAATGCTGGAGAGGAGGTGGAGAAAAGGGAACCCTCTTACACTGTTAGGTGGGAATGTAAATTGGCACAACCACTATGGAGAACAGTATGGAGGTTCCTCAGAAAACTAAATATAGAACTACCATATCATCCAGCAATCCCACTACTGGGCACCTATCCAGACAAAGCTTTCATTCAAAAAGATACATCCACCCTTATGTTCATTGCAACACTATTCACAATAGCCAAGACTTGGCTACAACCTAAACGTTCATTGATAGATGAATGGATTAAGAAGATGTGGTTCATATACACAATGGAATACTACTCAAACATTTAAAAAGAATGAAATGATGCCATTTGTAGCATCATGAATGCAACTAGAGACTCTAATATTAAATGAAGTAAGTCAGAAAAGGAAAGACAAATATCATATGATATCACTTATATGTGGAATCTAAAATATGGCATGAAAGATCCTATCTATAAAACAAAGACAAATCATGACCATGGAGAGTGACTTGTGGTTGCCAAGGACGAGGGGAGGGGAGTGGGATGGATGGGGAGTTTTGGGTTGTTGGATGCAAACTATTGTATTTGGAATGGATGGGTATTTGGATACTACTGGATAGTGCAGGGAACTGAGTCCAATCTGTTGGGATAGAACATGATGGGGGAAGATATGAGAAAAAGAATGTATATATATATGTATGACTGTAGAGCAGAAATTGTAACAACATTACAGAACTACATTTGAACACTATGAATCAACTATACTTTAATAAAAAATACAAAAAGAAGAGTAAGTTCTGAAGATCTAATGTACATCATGATGACTATGGCTAATAATACAGTATCACATTTGTGAAAGCTGCTGAGAGTAGATCTTAAGTGTTCTTACAAAAATGCTCACTGTGAGGTGTGAAGTGATTAATGTGTTAATAATCTTGATCTTCGTAATCATTATGCAATCTAAATGTATATCAATTCACCTTATTGTATATTTTAAATATATAAAATTATATTTGTCAATTATTTATCAATAAGTTGGAAAAAAATAATAAAAATAAAAAATATTCTATGGAGTCCCTGCTGTGTTACAATGGGTTAAGAATCAGAGTGGAGGAGCTCAGGTCACTGAAGAGGTGCAGATTCGATCCTCAGCCCAGCAGAGTGGGGTTAAAGGATCTGGCATTGCTGCAGCTGCAGCATAGGCTCAGATTCAATCCCTAGCCCAGGAACTTTCATAAGCCACGAGTGCAGCCATTTAAAAAATTTTTTCTGGGATTTCCCATCATGGTGCAGTGGAAACGAATCCGACTAGGAACTATGAGGTTGTGGGTTCAATCCCTGGCCTCGCTCAGTGGGTTAAGGATCTGGCATGGCCATGAGCTGTGGTGTAGGCCAGCAGCTGCAGTTCCAATTTGACCCCTAGCCTGGGAGCCTCCATATGCCATGGGTGCAGACCTAAAAATATTATAAATTTTTATTTGTAATAAAAATTACAAATCATTACAATTCTCACTTAAAAAACAAAAAAATTGAAAAATATTTTCTGAAAATATCAAAAATATGAAGGGAGAGCTATACTTGAGTAATAGTCTTCCTTCAAGGCTTTTTCAATTCACATAGCAAAATGATCTAACATATAAAAATAAGGTAATGAAAACATAATTCTTCTTATGAAGCACCTATAATTCATGGTGCTTCCAAAGTCATTCTCTTCTTCCCCAAACTAAAGTGCAAGCAAGTATATATTTTATGAAACTGTAAAGAAAAAAGATAATTAGGAGTTCCCATTGTGGCTCGGCAGATTAAGGATGCAACATTGTCTCTGTGAGGATGCAGGTTTGATCCCTGGCCTTGCTCAGCGGGTTAAGGAACTGGCAATGGCACAAGCTGCAGCATAGGTTGCAGATATGGCTTGGATATGATGTTGCTGTGGCTGTGGTGTAGGCTGCAGCTGCAGCTCCAATCTGACCCCTAGCCCAGGAACTTCCATATGTTTCAGGTGTGGCCATTAAAAGAAAAAAAAAAGATTAAAAATATAAAGTCAGAGTTCCCATCGTGGTTCAGTGGTTAATGAATCCGATTAGGAACCATGAGGTTGCAGGTTCAATCCCTGGCCTTGCTCAGTGGGTCAAGGATCCAGCATTGCCATGAACTGTGGTGTAGATCACAGACTCGGCTCGGATCCTGTGTTGCTGTGGCTGTGGTGTAGGCCAGCGACTACAGCTCTTATTGGACCCCTAGCCTGGGAACCTCCATATGCCACGGGTGTGGCCCTAGAAAAGATTTAAAAAAAAGACAAAAAAATATATAAAGTGAATGGGGGCAGTAGTTAAATTCCAATACTAGGTATTGCTGCTTTCCATGGTGGGATATCCAGCAGGAATTAAATAGCACTGTTGCCTCATTTCAAACTTTAGAAAGCTATTTTGATTTTTTGCCATTAACCTTGCCAAAGAATAAATGGTTAGCTCAAAATAATCCTCCTCAATTATACTAATAATGACATATTGTTATCTGAGATATTTGTGAGTCAACAGCTCTTGGCTGCTTCTGTTATTTTGTATAAGGCAAACGAGTGAAGCCAAGTGCTACTATATCCAGTAATGTTGTACACTAATGAAAAGGCATCATCATAGGTATGAAGAACTATTTGAAACTTCTCATTTATTCATTCATTTGTTCATTTATCTAATTGGAATCTGAAGCAAGTCACACATACCCTGCATTTCATATATATATTAGGATACTCTTCCCAATCCCATTACTCCCTGGCCTCCCTAGCTGTTCTATAGTGACTTAAGATAGGTTTAACCTACCACAACTTTTGCTCTATTAAAGTACTATTTAATCAAAGCCTGTTTCTTCTTGTTCAGGCCAGCCTGCACTTGTAGCTCTTAGTTAAACCAATACAAACACCTAACACTAGTTTAGGGGTTGAAAAAGGAGGTGATGGAAGACGGTGTTGAAAAGGATTCAGTTCTTATAGTTTAAAAAGTGACTTTTGGATTCTGAGGTCAAGATAGTGGAGTAAGAAGATTTGGGGCTCACCTCCCCCTGATAGACATATCAAATATACATCTAATCTGAAACAATTCTCATGGAAAACTAACTGGAAACTGGTAGGACTCCCATACAATCAAGGCTGTTTGAAAAATACACATGTAATCAGGTAGGATGGGATGAAAAGCATCGAATTAAATGCCAATATTCACATCATGGGGGTTCCAGAAGGACACAATAGAGGAGGGAATCAAAAATATATTTGAAGAAATTATAGCTGAAAACTTTGCAAACCCAAAGGAGCAAACAGATATCCAGGTACAGGAAAAACAGATGGTCCCAAACAACATGAACTCAGACAGACTTATACCAAGAAAACTCATAATTACAATGAGAAAACTGAAAGCTAAAGAATGGATTCTAAAGGCAGCAAAAGAAAAGCAATCATATACAAGGGAATTCCCATAAGGATATCAGCTGGTATTGCTGCAGAAATTTTGCAGGCCAGAAGGAAGTGGTATGATTATTCAAAGTGCTGAAAAGGAAAAGCTTGCAACATAGGAGACTCTACCCAACAATATTATTATTTAGAATAGAAGGAGAGATAAAGAACTTCCCAGACAAGCAAAAACTAAAACAATTCAATAATACTAAACCTACCCTAAAGAAATGTTGAAGGGTCTTCTCTAAATGAAAAAGAAGTAAGAATCAATAGGAAAGAGAAAATCACACCAGGAAAGGCAGATATATAGTAAGGATTGAAAATTCTTAAATAAGACAGTACATAGATTAAAAGACAAAAAATTACAAAAGTAGCTATAGCTACAATAAACAATTAAAACATAAACATGGAGATGTAAAAATACAACATCAAAAACACAAAATGGGGGGAAGGGGAGTAAAGAATATAGCTCTTTTAGAATGTGTTTGAATTTAAATAACTACCAGTTTAAACAAGTAGATGAAATTATGGGTCAACATATATGAAACCCATGGTATCGCAAATCAAAAACCTAAACTAGATATGCAAAAACCACAAAGAAAAGAACACACTATACCACAAAAGAAAAGCATCAAACCATAAGGGAAGAAACAAAAAGAAGAAATGAACACAGAAGAACTACAAAAACAATCAGAAAAGACATAATAAAGTGGCAATAAGCACATACCTATAATTAATTACTTTAAATGTCAGTTGACTAAATGCTCTAATCAAAAGACATAGAGTGGCTGATTGGATTAAAAAAACTGGGTCACCATGCTGTACAGTAGAAAAAACATTGTATTGGGGAAATAACTATTAAAAATTTTTAAAAACGATCCTTCAATATGCTGCCTACATGAGATTCACTTCAGGCTAAAGACACACACAGACTGAATGTGAAGTGATGGAATACAATACTTCATGAAAACAGAAAAGTCAAGAAAGCAGGGTAGTAATAATCATGTTAGACCAAATACACTTTAAAACAAAGACTAAAATGAAAGACAAAAGGCATTATACAATAAATGGATCAATACAAGAAGAGGAAATTATATTTGTTAATATATATGCATCCAATACAGGATCATATAAATAGATTAAGCAAATACTAATAAAGAAAGAAATTGACAATAATATCAGAATAGTAGGTGACTTTAAGGCCCACACTGACATCAGTGGACAGAACATCCAGACATAATATCAATAAGGCAATAGTGGTCTTAAATGATACAATAAACCAGTTGAACCTAATTGATATCTATAGGACATTATGTTCAAAAACAGCAGAATCCAATTCTTTCATGTGTACATAGGACATTCTTCAGGGTAGATTACATAGTATGCTGAATGAGCCTTTATAAATTTAAGAGGATAGAAATTATATCAAGCATTCTTTCTGACTGCAAATATATAACACTAGAAATCAACTACAGAAAGAAAAACTGGAAAAGAAGAAATATGGGGAGACTAAACAACATGCTACTAAAAATCCAATGGGTCAATAAGAAATCAAATAGAAAATCAGAAAATAGCTCAAAACAAATGAAAATGGAAACACAACTTTCTAAATCTATGGGTTGCAGCAAAAGCAGTTCCAAGAGGGAAATTTAAGCAGTTTTAAGAATGAAACAGACCTTCTAGAAACAAGAAAAATTTCAAATTCACAACCTACCTACCATGTAAAAGAATAAGAAAAAGAAAAACACAGCCCAAAAACAACACAAGGAAGGAAATAATAAAGATCAGAGGGTGAATAAATGAAATAGAGATTAAAAATAGAAAAAAATCAATGAAATAAGGGCTGTTTTTTTTCAGTATCTGATAATTTTATATTGGATGAAAGACATTGCGGATTTTACTTTGCTTACATTGTTAAATATATTACTTTAAAGAGTCTGGGACTTTGTCTAGAAGGAAGTTAAGTTAATTGTGGATTGTTCTGATCCATCCCAGTCCTGTTTTTAAGCTCTTTTAAAGTAGGTCTGGCATAGCATAGTCTAGGGCTCACCTACCTGTATTTTTTTATTTATTTATTTATTATTTTTTTATTTTATTTTTTTTTATTTTCCCACTGTACAGCAAGGGGATCAAGTTATCCTTACATGTATACATTACAATTATATTTTTTCCCCACCCTTTCTTCTGTTGAAACATGAGTATCTAGACAAAGTTCTCAATGCTATTCAGCAGGATCTCCTTGTAAATCTATTCTAAGTTGTGTCTGATAAGCCCAGGTTCCCCATCCCTCCCACTCCCTCCCGCTCCCATCAGGCAGCCACAAGTCTTTTCTCCAAGTCCAAGATTTTCTTTTCTGAGGAGATGTTCATTTGTGCTGGATATTAGATTCCAGTTATAAGTGATATCATATGGTATTTGTATTTGTCTTCCTGGCTCATTTCACTCAGTATGAGATTCTCTAGTTCCATCCATGTTGCTGCAAATAGCATTATGTCATTCTTTCTTATGGCTGAGTAGTATTCCATTGTGTTATATACCACTTCTTCCTAATCCAATCATCTGTTGATGGACATTTGGGTTGTTTCCATATCCTGGCTATTGTGAATAGGGCTGCAATGAACATGCGGGTGCATGTGTCTCTTTTAAGTAGAGTTTTGTCCGGATAGATGCCCAAGAGTGGGATTGCGGGGTCATATGGAAGTTCTATGTATAGATTTCTAGGGTATCTCCAAACTGTTCTCCATAGTGGCTGTACCAGTTTACATTCCCACCAACAGTGCAGGAGGGTTCCCTTTTCTCCACAGCCCCTCCAGCACTTGTTATTTGTGGATTTATTAATGATGGCCATTCTGACTGGTGTGAGGTGGTATCTCATGGTAGTTTTGATTTGCATTTCTCTTATAATCAGTGATGTTGAGCATTTTTTTATGTTTTTTTTTTTTATTTTCCCACTGTACAGCAGGGGGGTCAGGTTATCCTTACATGTATACATTACAATTACATTTTTCCCCCACCCTTTCTTCTGTTGAAACATGAGTATCTAGACAAAGTTCTCAATGCTATTCAGCAGGATCTCCTTGTAAATCTATTCTAAGTTGTGTCTGATACGCCCAAGCTCCCGATGCCTCCCACTCCCTCCCCCTCCCGCTCCCATCAGGCAGCCACAAGTCTCTTCTCCAAGTCCATGATTTTCTTTTCTGAGGAGATGTTCATTTGTGCTGGATATTAGATTCCAGTTATGAGTGATATCATATGGTATTTGTCTTTGTCTTTCTGGCTCATTTCACTCAGTATGAGATTCTCTAGTTCCATCCATGTTGCTGCAAATGGCATGATGTCATTCTTTTTATGGCTGAGTAGTATTCCATTGTGTATATATACCACTTCTTCTGAATCCAATCATCTGTTGATGGACATTTGGGTTGTTTCCATGTCTTGGCTATTGTGAATAGGGCGGCAATGAACATGCGGGTGCACGTGTCTCTTTTAAGTCGAGTTTTGTCCAGATAGATGCCCAAGAGTGGGATTGTGGGGTCATAGGGAAGTTCTATGTATAGATTTCTAGGGTATCTCCAAACTGTTCTCCATAGTGGCTGTACCAGTTTCCATTCCCACCAATAGTGCAGGAGGGTTCCCTTTTCTCCACAGCCCCTCCAGCACTTGTTATTTGTGGATTTATTAATGATGGCCATTCTGACTGGTGTGATGTGGTATCTCATGGTAGTTTTGATTTGCATTTCTCTTATAACCAGCGATGTTGAGCATTTTTTCATGTGTTTGCTGGCCATCTGTATATCTTCTTTGGAGAAATGTTTATTCAGGTCTTTTGCCCATTTTTCCATTGATTGATTGGCTTTTTTGCTGTTGGGTTGTATAAGTTGTTTATATATTCTAGAGATTAAGCCCTTGTCGGTTGCATCATTTGAAACTGTTTTCTCCCATTCTGAAAGTTGTCTTTTTGTTTTCTTTTGGGTTTCCTTTGCTGTGCAAAAGCTTTTCAGTTTGATGAGGTCCCATGGGTTTATTTTTGCTCTGATTTCTATTGCTTTGGGAGACTGACCTGAGAAAATATTCATGATGTTGATGTCCGAGAGTGTTTTGCCTATGTTTTCTTCTAGGAGTTTGATGGTGTCCTGTCGTATATTTAAGTCTTTCAGCCATTTGGAGTTTATTTTTGTGCATGGTGTGAGGGTGTGTTCTAGTTTCATTGCTTTGCATGCAGCTGTCCAGGTTTCCTAGCAATGCTTGCTGAATAGACTTTCTTGTTCCCATTTGATGTTCTTGCCTCCCTTGTCAAAGATTAATGGACCATAGGTGTCAGGGTTTATTTCTGGGTTCTCTATTCTGTTCCACTGGTCTGTCTGTCTGTTTTGATACCAGTACCACACTGTCTTGATGACTGTGGCTTTGTAGTATTTCTTGAAGTCTGGGAGAGTTATGCCTCCTGCTTGGTTTTTGTTTCTCAGGATTGCTTTGGCGATTCTGGGTCTTTTGTGGTTCCATATAAATGTTTGGATTGTTTGTTCTAGTTCTGTGAAAAATGTCCGGGGTAATTCGAGAGGGATTGCATTGAATCTGTAGATTGCTTTGGGTAGGATGGCCATTTTTACAATATTGATTTTCCCAATCCAGGAACATGGAATATCTTTCCATTTTGTTACATCTTCTCTGATTTCTTTGACTAATGTTTTATACTTCTCGACATATAGGTCCTTTACCTCCTTGGTCAGGTGTATTCCGAGGTATTTGATTTTGTGAGGTGCAATTTTAAAAGGTATCGTATTTTTGTATTCCTTTTCTAATAGTTCATTGCTGGTATACAGAAATGCAACTGACTTCTGAATGTTAATCTTATATCCTGCTACTTTGCTGAATTGATGAATCAGTTCAAGTAGTTTTGGGGTTGAGTCCTTAGGGTTTTCTATGTATAGTATCATGTCATCTGCATACAGTGACAGTTTGATCTCTTCTCTTCCTATTTGGATGCCTTTTATTTCTTTTGTCTGATTGTTGTGGCTAGGACTTCCAAAACTATGTTGAAGAGCAGTGGTGAGAGTGGGCATCCCTGTCTTGTTCCAGATTGGAGAAGGCTTTCAGTTTTTCCCCATTGAGGATTATATTTGCTGTGGGTTTCTCATAAGTGGCTTTGATTATATTCAGGAATGTTCCCTCTATACCCAGTTTGGCGAAGGTCTTGATCATGAATGGATGTTGGACTTTGTCAAATGCTTTTTCTGCGTCTATTGAGAGGATCATATGATTTTTGACTTTTCTTTTGTTAATGTGGTATATGATGCTGATTGATTTGCATATGTTGAACCATCCTTGTGAACCTGGGATGAACCCTACCTGGTCATGGTGTATGATTTTTTTGGTATGTTGTTGGATTCGGTTGGCTAAGATTTTGTTGAGAATTTTTACATCTATATTCATCAATGATATTGGGTGATAGTTTTCTTTTTTGGTGGTATCTCTATCTGGTTTTGGAATGAGGGTGATGGTGGCATCATAGAATGTCTTTGGGAGGATTCCTTCTTATTCAACTTTTTGGAAGAGTTTAAGGAGGATGGGTATAAGTTCCTCCTTGTGTGTTTGATAGAATTCACCTGTGAAGCCATCTGGTCCCAGACTTTTATTTGTAGGGAGTGATTTTATGACCTCTTCAATTTCATTTCTAGTGATCGGTCTGTTCAGTTGGTCTGTTTCTACTTGATTCCATTTTGGCAGGCTGTAAGATTCTAGAAAATTGTCCATTTCTTCCAGATTGTCAAACTTGTTGCCATATAGTTGTTCATAGTATTCTCTTATGGTTTTTTGTATTTCTGCTGTATGCATTGTGATTTCTCCTTTTTCATTTATAATTTTGGTTATTTGGGTTCTTTCTCTCCTCTTTTTAGTGAGTCTGGCCAGGGGTTTGTCAATTTTGTTGACCTTTTCAAAGAACCAGCTCTTGGTTTTATTAATTTTCTCTATTGTTTTTTGAATCTCTATTTTATTGATTTCTTCTTTGATCTTTATAATTTTCTTCCTTCTGCTGACTTTAGGTCTTTTGTTCTTCTTTTTCTAGTTCGTTTAGGTGGAAGGTTAAGTTGTCAATTTGGGATCTTTCTTCTTTTTTGAGAAAGGCCTGTGTTGCTATAAATTTCCCTCTGAGCACTGCTTTCGCAGCATCCCATAGATTTTGAGAGGTTGTGTCTTCATTATCATTTGTTTCAAGGAAGTTTTTAATTTCCTTCTTGATTTCCTCATTGACCCATTGGTTTTTTAGTAGCATGTTGTTTAGTCTCCATGTAGTAGGTTTTTTTTCTCTTTCCTTTTCCCATGGTTGATTTCTAATTTCATGGCATTGTGGTCAGAGAAGATACGTGAGATAATTTCTATGCTCCTAAATTTATTGAGGTTAGCTTTGTGTCCCAATATGTGGTCAATTCTTGAGAATGTTCCATGAGCATTTGAGAAGAATGTGTATTCTGCTTTTTTTGGATGTAGTGTCCTGAAGATATCAATGAAGTCTAACTTTTCTATTGTTTCCTTTAGGCTCTCTGTTGCTTTATTGGTGTTCTGTCTAGAGGATCTGTCCATTGATGTGAGGGGGGTATTAAGTGTCTCCTACTATGATTGTATTCCCATCAATATCTCTTCTATGTCTGTTAATATTTGTTGTATGTATCTGGGTGCTCCTATATTTGGGGCATATATGTTGATGATAGTAACATCCTCTCCTTGGATGGATCCCTTAATCATTAAGTAGTGTCCTTCTTTGTCTTTCTTTATGTCTTTTGTTTTAAAGTCTATTTTGTCTGCTAAGAGTGTTGCAACTCCTGCTTTTCTGTCATGTCTATTGGCATGAAATATTTTTCCCCACCCTTTCACTTTCAATCTATATGTATCTTTTGTCCTAAGGTGAGTTTCTTATAGGCAGCACGTTGAAGGTTTTTGCCTTTTTATCCACTCAGCCACTCTGTGTCTTTTGATTGGGGCATTCAGTCCATTGACACTTAAGGTGATGATTGATAGATGATTATTTATTGCCATTTGAACCTCGTGTTCCAGTTGATTCTATGGTTCTCCATTCTTCCTTTTTCTTTCTTTTCTTTTTTTTTTTTTTTTTGGTTGGATGGTCTCCTGTTATTATCTGCTTGAGTGTTTTGTTTTTTTTTTTTTTTTTCATTTTTTGCGAATGCAATATTTGCTTTTGGCTTGTGGTTGCCCTGTTTTTCAAGTATGCTAATCCCTTCCTATAATTGTGTGTTTTAGCCTGATGGTCCTGTAGGTTCAAACACTTCATTACTATATTAAAATTAAGAAGAGAAACATACAAACAAACAAACAAAAATGGTCTATTTATTTCCTAACATCCCTTGCCCATATTTTATGGTTTTGATGACTCTTTTTTTTTTTAATTTTATTTTGTTTGAAGCATGTTCATGATTAAATCTGTATGCTGGCTTATTTGAGTGACTGCTCTCTGATTGCAGTTTCCTCAGTCCTAGTTCTTCCTCTTCTTCTTTTTTTTCTTTTCTTTTCTTTTTTCTTCCCTTTCCTTCCTTTCTTTTTGGTTTAGAGAAAACCTTTCAGTATTTCTTTTAGCCTGGGTTTTGTGTTGCTGTATTCTTTTAGTTTTTGTTTGTTGGAAAAAAATTTATTTCCCCTTCTACTTTAAATGATATTCTTGCTGGATAGAATATGCTAGGTTGCATATTTTTTCCTTTTAGCACTTTAAATATCTCTTGCCATTCCCTCCTGGCCTGTAGTGTTTCTGTAGAGAAGTCAGCTCATATTCTTATGGGGGTTCCCTTGTAGGTAACATTCTGTTTTTCTCTTGCTGCCTTTAGGATCCTCTCTTTATCACTAACTTTTGCCATTTTTATGATAATGTGTCTTGCTGTGGGTCTGTTTGGGTTCAGTTTGTTTGGGGCCCTCTGTGCTTCTTGTATCTTGAACCCAGCATCCTTTAGATTTGGGAAGTTTCCAGCGATAATTTCTTCAAATATATTTTCCATCCCCTTATCTTTTTCTACTCCTTCTGGAATTCCTATTATGCGTAGATTGGCCCGCTTTATATTATCCCATAGATCTCTTATATTGCTTTCCTGTTTTTTGATTTGGTTTTCTGTCTGCTGACCTGATTGAGTGATTTCCATTATTCTATCTTCCATATCACTGATTCGTTCTTCTGCATTATTCATTCTGGTTTTTACTGCCCTTAGTTCAGTTTGTATCTCTGCAAATGAATGTTCTAGTTTTTCTTGGCTCCTCCTTATATTTTCCAGTTCCTTTCTGAGGATATCTGCATTACTGTCCATATCTTCTCTTCATTCCTTCAGTATTTTCACTATTTCTCTTTTGAACTCCAGGTCTGTCAGACTGCAGAGATCTGTTTCATTGTTGACTGTTTTAGGTGAGTTCTCCTGTTGGTTTGACTGGGGGTGGTTTCTCAACTTCTTCATCTTGCTTGTTTTCTTTCTCCTGAGGGAGTTGTACTCTCCGTTATTGGGCAGTGTTTGCCTTGTCACTGCCGTGGAATGTTTCCTGATGGCTGGCATTGTTGGTCAATCTTTTTTGAGGCAGTGTGGCTTTTCTGGAGTGTTGATGGGGCTAACAGTGTTTCTTTGAAGCAAAGGAGGGCTTCCTGAGGGCAGACAGGACTGGGAGGTCCACACCACGATGGTAGCAGATTTCACTTGGTCATGCAGAGCTTGCTGTGGTGTTTTTAGGCTGTGGGGTTCTTGCAGGGGGTTGGCGGTGTTGGGCATCTGTTCCTCAGGAGTGCAGCACCCCCTGAGGGCTGGAGCAGCTATCTGGGTCACTGAGAACCCAAGAGGCTCTTCCCTAGGGCAGCCCAACTCAGAAGGACGGTCTGAGAATGTAGGCAGATCTTTTCATGGCCCAGCCAGGCTTGTTGTAGCTTTTCTGGACTGAAGGGGGTCCTGCCTAGAGCTGGCAGTCCTATGCAGCTGATCCGTGACAGCTCGGCACCCCCTGAGGTCTTGGGTACCTAGCTGGGCCACTGCCAACCCAAGAGGCTCCTCCCCAGGGCAGCCTGACTCAGAAAGACTGTCCGAGAATTAGGCAGATCTTTTCATGGCCTGGCTACGCTTGTTCTAGCTTTTCTGGGCTGTAGGCCTTTTCTCGGGGGCTGGTGGTGTTTGGTGCTGCTCTGCGGGGGTGTAGCCCCTCCAAAGGGCAAGCAGGCCTGTGCAGGGACAGCCCCTGTTGTGGTAGGCTTCAGGCAATTGTTGAGGCCAGCCCTCTGGGATGGCAGGCAGCCCAGGTCCAGCAAGTGCGTAGGGGGTGGTGGGGGTGGGGGGAGGGGTTGCACTGGGAGACACAGCTTTCTGCTAGCTAGCAGGCCGGTAAGCTTGCTGTGGCATGGGGAGTATTTTATGGGGACCCACCCCTTCTTCTCTCCCCTCCCCAGCTCCAGTGCAGACCAGGCTCTTCTCCCAGGTTCCCTCTGATGTGGCTTTCCACTTCCCCGCCCCTAGAGTATTGCTCCCTTCCTCTGGGACAGCTTTGTTTTCCAGTCTCCCAGGCAGTCTCTGCCCCGTCAAACTTGACAGACCGTTTTCTAAACCTCCCAAGCAGTCTCCACTCCACCCTGCCCCCCCCCAGCCCTTTCCCGGGGACTAACCTCTGGAGCCGAGGTCTTGGTGCCCAGCCCCCACCCAGGCATCTCAATTTTTGGTGACTGTGCCCGTAGTTCAGATGGCCCATTCGGTTCTTGATCGGCTTTTCCGTACTCCAACTTACTGCTACACTCTTCTCCGCATCTGGAGATTCCTCCAGTTCCTTTGATCTTTCCCCCGAGTAGGTGACTTTCCAGGGTGCAGGATCCCTTTCTCCTCTGCAGTTCCCTTCTGGGAGCACCCGTCCAGCTCGGATTCACCTTCTCTCACTCTCCTCTTTTCTCTTGTTTTACCTAGTAATGTTACAAATTTCTTGCTGTTATTGGAGTTTAGGTTCTTCTGCCAGTGATTGGTTGCTGTTCTGTGCGAGTCATTTATCCTGTAGATGTGGTTTTTTTTGTTGTTGTTGTGTTTCTGGGAGAGGGTGACCGTGTCCCCCTACTCTTCCACCATCTTGTCTCCCTGGCTTTTTTTTTAAAAGATAAATATAATTGATCAAACTCTAGCTAGGCTCACCAAAAAGAATGGGAAGAGGACCCAAATAAACAAGAAATTAAAGAGGAGAAATAACTGATACCACGGAAATACAAAATATCATATGGGAATACTATGAATTGTCATATGCCCTCCAAAATCAGGCAACCTAGGAGAAATGGACAAATTTTTAGAAGTATACAACCTGCCAAGACTGAATCAAGAAACAATAATTTGGATAGATCAATCACTGGAAGTGAAACTGAATTTGTAATTAAAAACAAAACCCCAACAAACAAAAATCCAGTAACATATAGCTTCACAGGGAAATTCTACCAAATCTATCCTTCTCAAATTATTCCAAAAGACTTAATGGGAGGGAACCCTCCCAAAATCACTGTATGATGCCACCATTGTCCTGATACCTAAACCAGACAAAGACACTACAAAGCAAGAAAATTACACCCCAATAACATTTGTAAATATAGATGCAAATGTCCTCAACAAAATATCAGTAAAGTGAATCCAACAATACATTAAAAGGATCAAACACCACCTTCAAGCTGGATTCATTCCAGGGTTACAAGCATGGTTCAACATTTGCAAATCAATCAATGTGATACACCACATTAACAAAAAGGAAGGATAAAAATCATATAATCATATAAATAGATGCAGAAAAAGTATTTGACAAAACTCAGTATCCGATGATGATAAAAACTCTCGCACAGTGGATACAGAGTGAATGTGTCTCTATCTAGTAAGGATCATTTACGACAAACCCACAGAAAACATCATAGTGGTGAAAAGATGAAAGTTTTCTGCTAAATGCAAGAACAAGACAAGGATTCCCACTCTCTCCACTTATATTTAACTTAGTATTGGAAGTCCTGGCCATAGCACTCGGATGAGAGAAAGAAATAAAAAGCATGCAAATTAGAAGGGAAGACGTAAAATTGTCACTATTCACAGATGACATGATACATTAAATAGAGAACTCTAAAATCTCACCTCCAAAAGTATTAGAACCAGTAAATGAACTCAGCAAGGTTGCAGGATACAAGATTAATATATAGAAATCTGTTGAATTTATATACATTAATAATGAAATATCAGATGGAGAAAGTAAAAAAAAAATCCCATTTAAAATTTCACCCCAAAAATATCTAGGAATTAACTTAATCAATGAGGTGAAAGACCTATACTCTGAAAACTATAAACACTGATGAAGGAAACTGAAGCTGATAAAAAGAAATTGAAAGATATCCCATCCTCTTGGATAGGAAGAATTAATATTATTAAAATGGCCATACTACCAAAAGCAATCTACAGATTTAATGCAATCCATATCAAAACTCCTATGATATTTTTCACATAACTAGAACAAATAATTCTAAAATTCATATGGAACCACAAAATATGCCAAATTTCCAAAGCAGTACGAAGTTAGAGGTATAACCCTACTGGACTTCAAACTATACTACAAAGCAGCATGGCAGTGGCAACAAAGCAGATGCACATATCAATGGAACACAGCTGAGAGGCCAGAAATAAACCCACATAGCTATGTTCAATTAATCTATGATAAAGGAGGTAAGAATATACAATGGAAGAAAAACAGTTTCTTCAACAAGTGGTACTAGGAAAACCAGTCAGCTACTTATAAAGCAATGAGATTAGAACATTTTCTCACACCATAATAAACTCAAAATTGTTTAAAGACCTAAAGGTAAGACCTGAAACCATAAAAGTTCTAGAAGAGAACATATGCACAATAGTTTTTGACAGAAACTGTAATATTTTTTGGATCTGTCGCCTAAGGCAAAAGAAATAAAAACAAAAATAAACAAATGAGACCTAATTAAACTTAAAAGCTTTTGCATAGCAAAGGAGACCATCAACAAAACAAAAAGACAACCTACTGAATGGGAGAAAATATTTGCAAATGATGTGACCAACAAGGGGTTAATACCCAAAATATAAAAACAGCTCATACAAATCAATATCATAATAACCAATGACCCAATCAAAGAATGGGCTGAAGGAGTTCCCTTGTGGACTAGTGGATTAAGGACCTGGGGTTGTCACTGCTGAATCTTGGGTCACCGCTCTGGCAAGGGTTCAATCCCTGGCTTGAGAACTTCCACATGCTGTGGACACAGCCAAAAGAAAAAAAAAATTAGCAGAATATCTAATAGACATTTTTCCAAAGAAGACACACAGACAGCTAACAGGTACACCAAAAGGCACTCAACATTGATAACTATTAGATAAATGCAAATCAAAATCACAATGAAATATCACTTCACACCTCTCAGAATGGCTATCATCCAAAATCTACATATAACAAATACTGAAGAGTATCTGGAGTAACTAGAACACTTATACCTTGTTAATGGGAATATAAATTGGTTAAGCCGCTGTGGAAAACAGTATAAAATATTCCTCAAAAATCTAAAAATTGGGAGTTCCCATCATGGCACAGTGGAAATGAATCTGACTATGAACCATGAAGTTGTGGGTTCAATCCCTGGCCTTGCTCAGTGGGTTAAGGATCCCGTGAGCTGTGTTGTAGGTCGCAGACATGGCTCGGATCTGGTGCTGCTGTAGTTGTGGTATAGGCCAGCAGCTTGTAGCTCCGATTTGACCCCTAGCCTGGGAACCTCCATATGCTATGAGTGCAGCCCTAAAAAGCAAAAAAAAATAATAATAATAATATAATATTTGGACTACACATGGTCTAGCAATCCCACTTCTGGGTACTTATCTGGAAAAAATGAAAATACTAATTCAAAAGGATACATGCACCTCAATGTTCATAGCCATGCTATTTACAATAGCCAAGGCATGGAAGCAACCCAAGTGCCCATGCCCATCAACAGATGAATGAATGAAGGTGTCGTATACACACACCGGAATATAATTCAGCCATAAAAAAGAATGAAATTTTGCCATTTGCAGCAATGTGGATGAAACTAGAGATTGTTATGCTTAGTGAAATAAGTCAGACAGAGAGAGACAAATACTTTATGATGTCACTTATATGTGTAATATAAAAAACAATACAAATGTGAGTTCCTGCTGTGGCCCAGCAGTTTAAGGATTTGACATTGTCTCTGTGGTGGCTAAGGTGCAGATTTGATTCATGGCCTGGGAACTTCCATATGCCACAGGTGTGGACAAAAGAGAAAAAAAATAATACAGATGAATATACATAATGTGCAAAATAGAAACAGACTCACAAATATAGATAACAAATTTTTCATTACCAAAGGGAAGGGGGAAGGAGGGAGAGGCAAATTAAAGGTATAGGATTAAGAGATACAAACTACTATGTATAAAAGAGGCAACAAGGTTAAATTGTACAGCATATGGAATTATAGCCATTTTCTCCAAATAATTTATAATAGAGGATAATCTGTAAAAATACTGAATCATTATATCATATAGCTTAAACGAATATAGTATTGCAAATCAACTATACTTCAATGAAAAAATAAATCGTAATAAAAACGACCTTTGACTTTCTGCCAAAAGGGGCCCCTACCCCATGATATGTATTGCTTGGGTAAATCTCTGTACAAATGTTGGAAATGGCAAAGAAACCTTGTTCACAGATCCAAATACATGACAAGTGATGAAATGCACACAACATGGTAGTGTGGAGAGGTTAAATCCAGACCTTTCTCAGGGTTCAAACATACTCTGGGCTGAGCAAAATGGTCAGCACTTACAGAGGAGTAAAGATAGATTTACAATTTATGTAGATCCATGCAATTGACAATAAGAGTGACTATGCCAAACATACCAAATAAAGGGCTTTAAAGGTTAAAAAAGCTTTGAGAGGGCATCTAGTTCACCCTTCTATCTCCAGCTGGAATTACAGCAGAATTATCCCACAAATCTAAAGCAATCATTTCTTCTTTCTTTAAAAATATCTCCAGACAAAGCAATGCCACAAACACTTGGTAATATATTCCAGTTTTATGTTTCTCATGCAAATAACTTAATCCTAATAGAATCAAGGTTACCATAGTAAACAATTTTCATTTCCACCACTTTGTGCAGTGAGCAGGGCAAACAAAGCCACCAACAAGAGGACTTGCACATGGCATGCACAGCTGCTAATCAGAGAACAAGTTATATGCATATTTAGCACTGAAAAAATTCTCAAGCATGGAGAAGTCTTACACACACACACACACACACACACACACACACACACACACACACACATGCACATGCGCAGGCATGGGAGAAAGGAATAATCTGCTAATAATATAGAAACTAATGAGGATGTAAGTGGGAGTTGTTCATGTTTATAATGTTTAACATTGTCACCTTTGTCTCAGGAAATGTTCCCTGCTTTTAAAATGGGGTTCACCTCCTACTTGTTCTTGTAAAGGAAATCCAGGCCTCACTGGAAGGACACAGTCCCTATTAACCCTTTTCATTTTAAAGTCAGTTTCGTCCCAATCCCTATTGCTTCACAGAAGCCATTCCCTCTAATGCATCTGCAGAGATATATTTTAACACATCTGAAGAAAAGGGCTAGCTTAGCCAAGGCCACTGCTTATGCTTGATGTACAGCCCACCATTTTTTTGTCCACTGTGTGCTACTGGGACTGCCATTCCCTTACTCTCCAGATTTCTGGGGCACCTGCCACCTCCTCTACTGACTATCTTTCTCCTGTCCAATGTATTTGAAGAACATTAACACCACAACTGCTCTTTTTGTATTCTAAGTTCTATTGATCCAGAGCTCTTCCAGCTAGAGATTGCTCTTTACTAAGGTGTTGTAGTTTGGTTTGAAACTGCTAGAAAGAAGCTTTTCCTCTTAGTACTGCTTTTCAACACTTCAGTCTACGCAAAATAGCCCTATGAATCATACATAATTTCAGTTTCTTCTATTGAGGATATAGACCCAAGAGACTATTAAAATTATGAGAGAAATGTTTGAAAGGGTGTACTGTGCATGTTTGCTTAAATGCTCTCCTCTTCATAATGTCCCTAGATTAGGACCTGTGCCCACTAAATTCAGTTAGGCCTAGAACTGTCATTTGGCCTTATTGCTGACTCTACTATTCTAATAAATATCTGTTCTCCAAAACAGAGGTGTCCCAGTCTGGCTATATATCAGAAACTCCCAGGAAATTATGAAAATGTATATTTCCAGGTCCTACCCTTGTAGCATATGGAAGTTCCCAGGCTAGGGGTTGAATTGGAGCTGCAGCTGCTGGCCTATGCCACAGCTACAGCAACACCAGTTCCAAGATGCAACTGCAACCTACACCACAGCTTATGGATACTAGCTTATGGATACTACAGCAACACCAGTTCCAAGCTGCAACTGCAACCTACACCACAGCTTATGGATACTTACTGAGTTACAACAGGAAATCCCTACCCCAGTCTTTCTTAATCAGAATAATCATTTTTTTAAAAATCCTGGGTTAGAGTTTGGAGTGACATAAGCAAGATCTGAGACTAGGAAGTTCCAGGCCCCCATGCTCCTACAGAAATATTTCTTTAAGGCGTTTCTGTTGTGGCACAGTGGAAATGAATCCGACTAGTATCCATGAGGATGAGGGTTCGATCCTTGGTCTTGCTCAGTGGGTTAAGGATCCAGCATTACCATGAGCTATAGTGTAGGTCACAGACATGGCTCAGATCTGGTGTTGCTGTGGCTGTGGCATATGCTGGCAGCTACAGCTCCGATTCGATCCCTAGCTTGGGAACCTCCACATGCTGCACTAGCAGCCCTAAAAAGACAAAAAAAGAAAGAAAGAAATATTTTTTTAAAACACAACTAGAGACTGACTAAAATAACTTTATAGGCACTCCAAAAATCATTCAAAGATTTACAGTAACCAAGGGGGCAACCAAGGAATGGTTTGAGGAATCAAAAAAAAAAAAAAACATTCAAAATGGTAAGAAATTTTGTGACATTTTCACTTGCCCTTGTCCACTCCCACCCTGGAAATTGTCCCAAATCCTTTTTCCAGAACTAAAGCATATAAAGTAGCCTAGCTTTTGAAACTTTCTAATCTGTCTGTGGGCTGTTTGAAGATTGGCCTCTGTGTAACCTAACTTAGATCTTAGGACAGGAATAGTCACAGGAAGCAGCAGGCACAGCTGCAAATGTCAACTGATGGACACATGGGTTAAAAAATGTAATATATGTATGTGAATGTGTGTGATATAATATTTGTATATACATATGGATATTTTTTTATTCAGCTTTGGCAAGGAAGAGGATTCTGACATATGCTACATGATGGTGAATCTTGAAGACACCATGCTAAGTAAAATAAGCCAGTTACAGAAGAAAAAATGAAATATGATTTTACTAAGCATCTTATGTAAAAATACTTAGAGTAGTCAGGAGTTCCCGTCTTGGCGCAGTGGTTAACGAATCCGACTAGGAACCATGCGGTTGCGGGTTTGGTCCCTGCCCTTGTTCAGTGGGTTAACGATCCAGCGTTGCCATGAGCTGTGGTGTAGGTTGCAGACGTGGCTCGGATCCCGCGTTGCTGTGGCTCTGGCGTAGGCCGGTGGCTACAGCTCCAATTGGACCCCTAGCCTGGGAATCTCCACATGCCACGGAAGCGGCCCAAGAAATAGCAACAACAACAACAACAATAACAACAACAACAAAAAGACAAAAAAAAATACTTAGAGTAGTCAAATTCAGAGACAGAAAGTAAAATGGTGGCTTCCAGGGACTGAGAGAAGAGGAAAATGGGGAGTTATTATTTAACAAGTACAGAGTTTCCAGTCTAAGAGGGTGAGAAAAGTTCTAGAAGTGGATTGTGGTGATGGTTACACAACAATGTGAATGTATTTAATGCTACTAAACTATACACTTAAAATAGCTTCAAAATGGTGTACAAACTCCATGAATGGTTCTGAAATAGCCAGGTGTTTTGGAATCACTGCTCTAAAGTTATCCCTCTTGGAATGCCCACTATGGCACAATGGGTTAAGAATCCTTCTGCTCAGGTCACTGCCAAAGTACAGGTTCAGTCCCCGGCCCAGTGCAGTGGATTAAAGTATCCAGCATTGCATCAGCTGTGGCATAGGTCTCAGCTGTGGTTTGGATTCAATCCCTGGCCCAGGAACTTCCATATGCCGCAAGTGTGGCCATTAAAAAAAATAATAAAATAAAGTCATCCCCTTTAAAATTCCCTCTCCTCAGAAACTTAAGTGCAAAATGGAAGATCCTGAATTGTGGGGTAATGTAAAAGATCTCTTTTGCCACCAAAAACGAAATGTGCCTTCTCTCTTAGAGGCACATGGTGTTCTGAAAGTCACTGGTGAGGAGGCTATCTCAGATGGAATGAAAGTTGATATTTCATGTCTTGTAGCAATGGTCAGATCTGACAGATGCTGTTTTGGATTTCCCAATGAAAGCTGTTTGCTATTTTCAACTCTATAGATCTTGGTTTGCCCTGAAGCATTCTCTAAAAAGGTAGTATTTAGCTTGGATCTACAATTGTCTACTAAGCACTTTGAAAGCCAAGCAGTGACTTCTCTGCCAGTTGTGAAGTATTTTCAATAATGTTAAATACCCTCCATTTAAATTACTGTTAACATAAATTAGAAAAGGTTTTACTCTAATCAGCAAATTTTGCATCAAATAGATTGGCAAAGACCTGACACAAAATAAAACAATATGAAGAAAAAATTAGTTTTTTTCAAATCACTGCCTCAGGCATTCTAATTTAAATAATCCATTAACAAATTTACCTAGCACCAAGAGCTATCCCTAGGTGAATCTATGTAGTAGTCATGAATGCAATTTTATTTCTTCCTCTTCTCCTTTTCTAGTTGTTTTCTCCTTTTTGAATCCCCCCAATCCCACATGCTTCATTAGAACCTATTCTTTAGAATGCCATGTCTTCACAACTGACAAAACTACTTCATGTTACCAGATGCTCAGGAGCAGTATATAAAACTAATATTTGAAAAGAGGAGTCTCTGGGCATTTAAATTAATTAAGAGGAATAATTTACTAATGATTGAATTTTAGGTACACCAAGCAGTCACCAGGAAGGGAGAAGGTTAAGGGATGAGAAAACTTTTTCCAGTATTTTTCAAGCCACACCAAGCCACCTAATCATAACATGGCCCAGCTATCACTTTGTGTAACCACAATTTTACTTATCTCACTAATTTAAGATGAACAATCCCCCAATCAAGTTCTTATACGCTTTGCTGATTAAAAGCCTTTATGGCTCACCCCCGTCCCCAAAAGATATCCAGAACTCCTTTTACTGCCATTCTGCTTGGCTCCCAGGGGAAAAGAAACATGCTTTTATCACCTCTCAGATTTATTCTATTTAATCTCATCTCCTAGGGAGGGAGCATTCTATTTTTTTCCATTTTTAAATGTTTTCAAGTATAGTTGGTTTACAATGTTGTGATAATTTCTGCTGTACAAAATGATCCAGTTATACATGTACACACATCCATTCTTTTTCAGGTTCTATCCCCACATAGATTATCAGAGAATATTGGGTAGAGTTCTCTGTGCTATTCTTTTTCAAGGTAGCCAAGAGGCAGATGGAAAGACTAATTTAAGGAAGTCTTTGAGTCTCATCGAATACTATGTGCTACTATATTATTAAAAACTCTAGTATCTAAATTTTCAAACAATTTAAAAAAAATATTGGTTTCTCATTTGTAAATTTTTACCTAAATACAATGATGTATTTATGTGGTTCCTAATCTAAAAAATATTTTAGTTTCTGGTCTCTGATGCTCTGCTCTGAAGTGTTCTCCCCAAACCAGGCAGTACTAAAAAAATCATAATTATTTATGAAGTGGATATTTCCTTTACCAATGCCCCCTTGATGTAATAATTTTATATTTACCAGCATTGTCCTAAGATTTACTCCAAACAGTAAAATGAATTGGTTAGTCAATTGGATCTGTGTTATTTCCTCCAATCATTTGGCTCTCTTGCCTTTATCAAGCTCTTTCCTTCCTGTAATTTGAATTTTTGTTAACTATTCAGTCCATGGAAAATGGAAATTTGTAAATGCTGTGCATGTACTGATTTATTAACCACAGTAAGGAGAGAAATGATTCACTTGTTTCAAAAGCCCAAACTCAGACTACTTACTATGGGAACATATTTTGGTACATTCCATGTGTAAATGAGACCATAGAATATTTGTCTTTTCCTGTCTGACTTATTGTACTGAGTATAATGCCCTCCAGATCCATCCATGTTGTCACAAATAGTAAGATTTCATTATTTTTTGAATGAATAATATATGTCTCTCTCACGTTTTTTATCCATTTATTCATTGATGGACACGTTTTCATATCTCGGCTACTGTAAATAATGCTGCAATGAACATATAGGTAAAAATATATTTTCAAATTAGTGTTTTCATTTTCTTTGGATAAATACCTAGACGTGGATTTGCTGGATCAATGGTAGTTCTACTTGTAATGTTTTGAGGAACCTCCATACTGTTTTCCATAGTAGTCATACAAATGTACATTCCCACCAACAGTGCACAAGGGTTCCACATCCTTGTCAACAATTGTTATTTCTTATCTTTTTGATAATAACCATTCTTACAGGTGTGAGGTGGTATCTTGTGGCTTTGATTTGCATTTCTCTGTTGATCAGTGATGTTGAGCATGTTTTCATGTACCTGTTGGCCATCTGTACGTCTTTTTTTTTGAAAAATGTGTATTCAAATCTGCTGCCCATTTTGGGGTTTTTTTGTTTGTTTATTTTTGTTTTTCTTTTTTTGTTTTTCTTTTCTTTTCTTTTCTTTTTTTTTTTTTTTTGCTGTTGTACAAATTCTTTACATTTTTTTGGAGATTAGCCCCTTAGCAGATGTAAGATCTACAAAAGTATTCTCCCATTTAATAAGTTGTCTTTTTGCTTTGTTGATGGTTTTCTATTTATTTTCTTTATGTACCTCTAGATCTCATTTGATGCCAAACTAGCTAAGTGACAGGGGAAAATATTCTGAAAGGAAAGTAATCAATTTCCCCAACCCTACAGGGTGAAAGCTATCTTACAGTGCCTCTAAAATACTATGGCATAACCCTTTCTTCTTGCAATTTTATTATTTTATATTTATCTAGGATACTATGGAATGGTTTCTCCCAAATAACAGTTTATTATTTGACCAGAGCCAGTCCAGCAAAATGAGAAAAAAATAAGGACAATGTATTGTTTTTCATAATGCTAACCACATTACTTTTTTTCGTTTTTTTTTTTTTTTTTTTTTTTTTTTGGTCTTTTTAGGGCTGCACTTACGGCACATGGAGGTTCCCAGGCTAGGGGCCCAATTGGAGCTGTAACTGTCAGCCTACACCACAGCCACAGCAACGGGGGATCCCATCTGCATCTGTGACCTACACCACAGCTCACGGCAATGCTGGATCCTTAACCCACTGAGCAAGGCCAGGGATGGAACCCGCAACCTCATGGTTCCCAGTCATATTCCTTAACCTCTGAGCCATGACAGGAACTCCCACATTACATTTTTAATTGGCTTTTATTCTAAAATTGTTTCATTTTCATGTGTGTGAAATGACATTAAAAGTGAATTATAGGGATTTCCCATCGTGGCTCAGTGGAAATGAACCCGACTAGGATCCATGATGATGTGGGTTTGATCCCTGGCCTTGCTCAGTGGGTTAAGGATCTGATGTCGCCATGAGCAGTGGTGTAGGTCGCAGACATGGCTCAGATCCCCCATTGCTGTGGCTTTGATGTAGGCCAGCAGCTGTATCTCTGTTTCTACCCCTAGCCTGGGAACTTCCATGTGCCACAAGTGCAGCCCTAAAAAGCCCCCCCCCAAAAAAAGTGAATTGAAATTATCTTAATAAGCAAAATTAAAAGTTGGGGACTTTAAGTTGATCACATTATTTGGTGGGGAGCAGGGGCAGGCATTTTACTGGACCATGAAATCCCAGAATCTCAAAACCATTTCAGAAAATTACATTCACATGGTTTGGTAGTATGATTTTTTTCTTTTCCTTTGGATCCCTGAAGAGAATTACATTCTTATTAGTGACAATTTGTACCTAATCCTTTATGTCCAAATAAATGTTTTCTTATAGTTTTTGACCCACCCAGACTCTCACCCTTATTTTACACTTTCTATTTAAATTTTTCTATTATGTTTAGTAAAAATTCCAAATCTCTTTCAATTACTTAAAACCCCAAATCTCTAGCAATCATTGTACAACTGGAATTTTTTAAAAAATACTTTTAATTTAAATATTTCAAAATAGTTCCAAATACTAACAGCAGGTGGTGCTAGTGACTTTCTAACAAAATCGTCTCAACCTTAAATTTACTACAAAATGGGAGAAAAATTGGATGAGACACAACTTGAACAAATAGCCAAAGTTTTAGGATTTTAAAAGCTGTTAAGGTTATAATACTAAATTAATTGGTTAAAACATCAACATTTATTACTTGGGGTACTACAAGAATGCTATATCAAATCTCTTTTCTCTGACTCCAGTGCCATTTTATATCTGCAAATGCCATGAAAATATTTTTGAGATAAAACATGGATCTAAATGTAAATTTCTGACTATTTTTATAGAGAAAAAAGTTTAGAATATTGCTAAGGTAACTCCCAAAAGGGCCTTTGTGGCATATTGAAAAGTGTACATTCAAATCATTAGCATTCTCCGAATAGGAGAAATAATACTCATGAGTCACTAGCATTTGCAGTTTAGTATGGCAACTGAGAAATAAGCCAGCTACTTTTTTATGTGAAAATGGCTAACAAAAATGTAACTTTCATTTAATTTTATCCTCAGGAACAACCTGTTTAAAAATTGTGGAACTTCCATGTAAATACACTGCATGAAAAAGAAACTCCTCTGGGATTCATAATGCACTTAGTTTGTGTGATAATGTGATAATGACAATGGAGTTACCATTAAGTGATTGTGCTTCTGAAATATTTTTGGCTGAGATATATTATAATGGAATCATACGTTACAACTAATCTCATTCTTCCCATTTCATTTTTATTCACATTCTTGGAAACTGATTTTCCCAATGCATTTCTAAAATTAAACACATATGGTCCTGGGGAGTTTGAGCTAGTCTAGGCTAAGAGGAGGGTGGAGAGACATTAAATGGCTCATTATTTTTTTCCAGTGTTTTTCAGCATTTAAATCTTAAACTGTCCCCCCCACTCCCCACCCCAGGGAGAACTAAACTAATGTGTCTCCATGGAAGTAGCAGAATGTGAATCATGTTAAAACTATCTAGTGAAGCTTTAAAAAACAAAGTTTCAAACATGTTTTAAACATTTAAACCTTTAAATGATCATTGTCTATCAAAATCTCATCCATGTCTCAATAAGGTACACTTATGGAAAATATTATAAGTTGATTCTTGCTTGTCTACAATTATTATGCTCATTTTGAGAGAGAAAATACAATGAAGGAATATATTTACCCAAGTTTATTAAAATGAACTAGATAATCCTCTGCCAAAAACCAGTTGCTTCGCTGAATTTAGTTTTTTTAAGCAAGTTAAGTTTAAACAGTCAAAGAAATCCAGATTCTATAGGCTATCTTGATTTGTGAAAAATCACTAGAGCATTTTTCACATAATAAACAGACCCATTAGGATATAGTTTGTCAGTACCCTTGTGACCTTAAGACTTTTTACACTGGCTAAGTGAAACGTTCAAATGTATAAAACTTGGGAGAATGCCATCATTTCTTTCTAAGCATTTTGGACTATCTGCAAAATGAAAGCGGTATTCTCAGGCAGTTTTGCAAATAATCCACTGAGCCCATATGGAAAGCATCATGCATTTGGAGGTGTTGCATATAATTTATTTTAATTTGCCATTACAGAAACCACTATAGTGATTTAATTAGAATACAGGAGGGGGGTGTCTTCTGTTCCTCTAACTGCTTTACCTGAAACCCCTGGTTCCACACTAATTCTTGAAATTTCCCTGAATTGTAATATGAAATGGCGTGAAGTGTACAATTCCTCCAGTTACTAGAAAATGCATGAAGTTTTATGTGACAATTCTATCAGAATTGAAGCTTCTATTTTTTTCCTAAGTTGCAAAACTATTGTATTTAAAGCAGTAAAGTATCATTTATTTCAGATTTTCATCTTATTATTCTCTGAGAGTCCACGTTGAAAATATAACCCAGAGGGAATAAGAATTAGCCCAAGTGCTGTCATATGGAGCTCTGTGAAGACACTATATTATTGCTGGTAGGTGATATGACTGAAAATTTTAAGATCTCATTATATAAAATGACTTACTTAAAATGTTAAGAATAATAACGGTAAGAATTTACATTCCTGGCCCTGTGAATTTTAAGCATGAACAAAATACCCAAATGTCATGCTGTTGCCTTCACATAGCTGTCATCCAGGAAGCACATCTCCATTCTATATTATCATATTATTAATATGAAAATATATTTGAAAAGAGGAGGGAGAGATCCTTCTCCACTAGAAGGATCCTTAACCCACTAAGAGAGGCCAGGGATCAAACCTGCATCCTCATGGATCCTAGTCAGGTTCATTAACCGCTAAGCCATGAAGTGAAAACTCCAAGAAAATTTTTATGTTCCTGTTTTAAATAAGAACCTCCTGCTAACTATCCTACTAGTAAGTAGGATATAGGTTATATGGAGTTTATGTAATAGGGAAGAACAAGTCTGACTCCATATTGGATATTTCTTTTTCTTTAACCTTTGTATTCTATTGCTTTTGCTACAAGAATGTTGCCGATAGCATGAAATACACAGGATAGCCCATTCCCAAGCTCTGACTTTTAAAGGTCTAACACTTTTCCATTCATATAGAGATTAAAAAATTGCAGACCAGAGAATAACATCTGTCTTATTAGAGGTTTATAGGTACATAATGTCCAGACCTATAGACCTATGTGGATAGCTGCAAGAACAAAGGATTCTGACACCAAGATATTTTTGGCAACTAACCATATCACTTCCCCTTTTAATATAATAGAAGCCTGAATTTTTTTTTCTTGTCTTTTTGCCATTTCTTGGGCTGCTCTAGCAGCATATGGAGATTCCCAGGCTAGGAGTCTAATTGGACCTGTAGCTGCCAGCCTACGCCAGAGCCACAGCAACACAGGATCCGAGCTGCGTCTGTGACCTACACCGCAGCTCACAGCAACGCAGCTCACTGCGCCACGACAGGAACTCCTAGAAGGCTGAATTCTAACTCTGATAAGATGGTTCTTTAGGATGTTAGTCCACTATCTTCTTTGTCTTCTGACTTTCCACTATTCCTTGCCCTAACAACTCATCTATTGATTTATTGGCCTGCTGTGCAGCAAAGTATAAGCTTGGACTCAGCAACATTAACATTGAAATTATCAAAATAGCTAACCTGGGCTTTAAAATAGCTGTAGTTTAAGATCAGAAAATAATCCCCTTGGTGAATAATGTTTATAGTGCCAAATCTGAAAAGTAAATCTTCTGCCTACCTAGGACTTTGAAGAGGTAGGCATACTGAGTTCTGATGGGATATTAACTATTCTTGAATATTAACTATTTGCATATAAGTAACTGTCCTCTATGGAAAGAAATATTTGTATTAACCAGTATTATAAAACCTTATGACAACACTGGAGTATACAGTCCTGTCTCTGATTAATGGGACACAAAACTGAATTTTAACAAAACAAATGGTATTAAATAAAATTATATCACAATTCCTTTAGTGTAACTGCTGTTGAGATGGTCTTAATAAGTGAAGGGGGAAAGACAGAAATAGTGACATATTTTCTTTTCATTCAAAAGAGAGCTTTTACAGAGGGGCCATTTTAATACAGGTCATAACTTTAAGCTAGTCCAGTCAAAAGGATACCAAAAATTCAACAAAATCAAAATATTTTAGTCTTGGTGTGCTTATGCACACATGGACATATAGTTAAATATAGGTGGAGATAAAAACGAACAAGATTCTCATGTATTGGAATCACAATTTAGATGCAACTTTAATTATGAAATTATGTCTCATCCTTTGTTAAACATAAGTTAATGAGTACTAAGGGCATTATTTATTGGACTAAAGCTGGCACTGGGTGGCCTCTCAATCTGAAGTTAAAATAAAAAATGGAGAATGTAGTGATTGCGACTGATACTGTTACCAAGTTCTTGTGCTGGACACACAGTAAGACCAAACAACACCAAAACATGAGTCTGGAGCAGAGAAAAGTTTATTGTAGGGCCATGCAAGAAAGGGTGGCTTGTGCCCTCCAAAACCTCCTTGAACTCCGTGAAGGGTTTCAGCAAAGTATTTTTAGAGGCAAGATGGGGGGGGGGGGGGGTTTAGCTGGTAGTCGCAAACTTATTGGTGTCAGAATCCTTTGTTCTTACAGCTATCCAGGTAGTTCTAGTCATGTTGTTCCTGTAACCCTTCAACAAGACAAATGTTATTCTCTAGTCTGCAACTTTTTATCTCTAAATGCATGGAAAATTGTTATACCTTTAAAGGTCAGAACCTTGAGAACAGGCTACCCTGTATGTTTCAGGCTATAGGCAACATTCTTAACTCTGAAGAAAAAGCAAGAGAATACAAAGGTTAAAGTAAAAGAAACAGATGTAATATGGGGTCAGATTTGTTCTTCCCTATTATAACACTTGGTTGATGCTCAGGACAGAAGTTTCACTAGAAGAGACAGGGCTGGCCCAGTATGTGTCGTCATAGACCTAAGAAAAAAGTAATGGCAAGTGCTTTTGACAGAAAATTTTGTTGACTGCAAAATCAACACTTATAACACCGTTTTATTTATGTTAATTCTTGGCTCTGGCCTGTAGTAGGAAAGGCAGTAGCTGAGATGTTTCAGAACGTGGGAGGGAAATGAGGGGTCAAAACCAAGTGGCTAAGACAGGTGTCATTTCAGGATTCTGTGGGCTATAAGTTCCTTAAGCAAAGACCATTTTTAATTCATGGTCTGTAACCCCATATTGCCTGACACAGTAATCTGCACCAAGTACAAGTGCAATAAACATGTTGATGATGATATTATCTCTGAAGGGTTAAGGTGACCTGCAACAGAATGGGGAGCAGATGGACCATCACAAACTTTGAGAGAGTGGAAATAACCCTGTTATTGAGTCAATTGACCTACTATTGAAATATGTATGTGCGAGGTATCATTCAGGACTGCTTCCCTCAGAGTTCCTGTTGTGGCTCAGTGGTTAAGGAGCCCAACCAGTATTCATAAGGATGGGGTTTCAATCCCTGGCCTTGCTCAGTGGGTTAAGGTGTTGCTGCTGTTGCAGAAACCGTGGCAGTGGAAGGAAACAAATGGCACTCGGAGATGCAGAATAGCAAGGTTTATTCAGCACCTGTGTGGGCTCAGAGGAGTGGCCTCCAGAGTCTGAGCACCAGGTCTTTGTTCTGGATGGCTTTTATACAATACAGACTTCTGAGTCTTGTTCCCCACCCCCATGCAAGCAGCCTGACCCTCCCCCTTCCCCAAGCAGACAGTGTTCCTGCCTAAGAATCTGAGTAAAGGAAACTGATAAGTAATGCTAGCAAGGACATAAGGCACATTGTTGTTACAAGATTACAAGAAGGATGGTCTGGGGTGAGCAAAGCAGCTGTCAGTCATGTAGCTGCCTCCTCAGCCACGGGGCGGGGGTTGTTTCTCTAGTTAAAACTCTTACTTCATTGTGAGCTGTGGTGTAGGTCACAGGTACAGTTTTGATTCGACCCCTAGCCTGCGAACCTCCATATGCCATGGGTGCGGCCCTAAAAACATCAAAAAAAAAAAAAGACTGCTTCCCTCTAGGAATTAGCCTGCTCAAATAATAACACAAAATACACAAATCCAGGAGTTCCCACCATGGCTCAGTGGTTAACGAATCCAACTGGGAACCATGAGGTTGTGGGTTCCATCACTGGCCTCGCTCAGTAGGTTAAGGATCTGGCATTGCTGGGAGCTGTGGTGTAGGTTGCAGACGCGGCTCAGATCCTGCCTTGCCTTGGCTGTGGCGTACTACAGCTCCAATTAGACCCCTAGCCTGGGAACCTCCATGTGCCGTGGATTTGGCCCTAGAAAAAGACTAAAAAAAAAAATTATGAAAATCCAACAAAACATTTATTCCAGTTCCTTAAACAGATTACCTCATTAGGCAGTGCCTTAGGTTTAAAAAAAAATCTAACGTGGGTTATCAGAGCAAGGGGAATTCTTACAAAGATTTCAGGGCAACAAAAAACCCTATATATTCCACCCTTTTACCAAGGGAAATACCAACATTGTATTTATTTTTAACAAATAGTGACTATCCCAGCAATAATAATATTCCAGAAACTACTCGTGCTGCACGAGAGCAAACTTATATAAATGGTACAAATGAAGAGACAGTAGGCTCTAATTCCTCTGCTCAAACATCTAATCATCAGTGATATAAATCCAGTTCATGTCTGGCCACTGAGCAGAGGAAGTAGAGTAATTTTTCAGAGAAGGCTCGTCAGAAAAAGCCAAATTGAATCCAATTTTTCCAAGACTTCAATTCTGTTTGAAGATGGCCAATTGTCATTATAAAAACATCTACCGTAGGGATTGTGTAAGATGTTAATAGATTATGTTGTTACCCTAGAATGTGGTTTGAAAATTAAGAGAATAATCAAAGAGGCTGCATTAATAAAAATTGCACACAGAGATTAAGGAAAGCTCATTGGAGCAAAGTTTGATGTAGATAGAAAATATAAAGATATTACAAGGAAAGAACAGCTACAAGGGAGAATGCATAATTTGGAAAGTAAGTAGGACCTGGGTAGAAGTCTTGCTGTATTATGGGCATTGAGGGAATCACAACTGTGTGATGAAGGAAAAGTATATTCTTAGTTTATGCTGAAGTAGTAGAGATTTTAAAAAATCATTGTCATAGAATAAATTTTATTTTAAGGTGCTAGTATACCATGAAATAATCAGTTATACACAATCTTTTTCTAAAGCTGATTTTAGAAAACATCTCATAAGTTGAGACAACTTCTGTGCAAAGGAAACAGCAGGGAAGTAAATGTTTCTTTTTTCCAAATCTACAGAAAACCACATTCTGTTTTTCTCCATATCTGAGGAAGTGATGTTTCTTCTTTCCAGGCTTTTTTTCACTTAGGTCTTTGATCCCACTTCATCTCAACATCTCTGCAGGCTTGCTCCATCAATTACCCCTTCTCTCTGTGCATGATCTTTTTATTCTTTCTTTGTCGGTCACCCTACGGCACTTGGAGTTTCCGGGGAAAGGGTCAAATCCAAGCTTGAGTTGTGACCTACACCACAGCTGTGGCAATGCCAGATCCTTAACCCACTGCGCAGAGCCAGGATTGAACCCACGTCCCTGCCGCTGTAGATAACAGTCAATCTTATTGCACCACGGTGGGAACTGCGTGTATGATCTTTGATTTCATATTTTCTACCCCTTCCTTTCTCTTAACCCACATTCATGCTCTGGTTTCCTTACCCTCAAATTAAAACAAGCAAACAAATACACTCTTTTCTTCTTTCAGCTGCACCCATGGTATGTAGAAGTTCCTGGACCAGGAATCAAACCCACACCACGGCAGTGACCCAAGCCACAGGAGCGACAATGCTAATCCTTAACCCACTGAGCCACCAGAGAACTCCCAACACTCTTTTCTTGAGTCACTGACTTTTCTGAGTTCTAATTCTCTTTCTCTGACACATAATTAAGCTTCTCAATAATCTACATTTACCGTTCTACAGTATGGCTACCATCCCACTTCATTTTGCTCCCACTCCTTTCTTATAACTGAAACTACATTCTAAGCAGGGGCTCCCATACTGGTATTCACCCACAAGAATTCAGGATTCTCCGAACTTGAGTCAAAAAAACAATAAATTTTGATTTTCACAAACCTCTAACTCAAAATGAACACATCCCTCTATTATGAATACAGGCATAAAATCACAGTAGAATTAGTAGTACCTATAACTCCGTCACCAAGATGAGTTACAGACATTTTCATTTCACATAACTGTCATTGCATATATGACTGCACATGATTGCAGTCTTCCTGTCTACAGAGGTTTCATCCACATAGATAGCAAAATTGTTGGACAATTCTGCACTTACTTGTCATTCAGCCACCAGTGAATTCACATGTTCTCATATTGGTGATGCAAGCATATATTACCTTTTTTTTTTTTTTTTTTTTGCTTTTCACACCTTCAGCATATGGAGGTCTCCAGGCTAGGGGGCTAGGGGTCAAATCAGAGCTGCAGCTGCTAGCCTACACCACAGCCACAGCAACCCAGGGTCTGAGTCACATGTGCGACCTATACCACAGCTCACAGCAATGCTAGATCCCCAACCCACTGAACAAGGCCAGGGATCGAAGCCACATCCTCATGGATACTAATTGGGCTCGTTTCTGCTGAGCTACAATAGGAACTCTGCCTTTTGATATTCCCTAACTATAACTGAAAACTGATCAACACACAGAAGGAAGTGAGCCAAAGACCACCCCCAAAATTTTAGTGTTTTTATTCAAGCTAAGCAACAACCTTCGCACTAATATGTCTTTTGTAAAATAAAATCTAATTTAAAAATGCTTAAAATGCTTATATTTTAAATGTATTGTCTTATTATTCAATACATTGATAAACATATCACTAAGTTTTAAAATATTTTGATAAATACATTTATATATAATTTACTTCTTTTAAAAGCCTACATATTTTATTTTATGCATTTAAAAACATTACTCTGAGGAGGGATCTCTAGGATTTACCAGACTGCCCAAGGGTCCATGGAACAAAAAAGGGTTAGGAACCACTACTCTAGAATGCCACAAATAATGCTACATCCAATGGCTTTTTCTCCCAATCAATAATAAGAACTGTTCTTGTTCTTCTAAGATTTCAGCTAAACTGAATAATGATGAGAACTTTTTATTTCTAAAACTTTTTATCCCATAGCCTCTGACACTGTTGATCGTCCCCTACAACTTGTCAATCTCTCCTCTTCTGGTTCAACATCCTGATTCTCACCATATTTCTCTAGTTGTTTCTCCTGAGTCTCTCAGAGACTTCTCATTCATCATCCCATTCTTCAGTTTTGAAACCTCATTTATCTTTGACTTTTCCATCTCCTGCAGAGCTAATTAATTTCAAAAGGTTCCAAAACCTGTTAATTATTTCTTATTAATACTGCCTCTCATACACACCTCTTACTTCTTATCACTGCCACCACTTTGGTCCACATACTCAGTGCCTGGTTCTAAAAGTACTAGAACAGCCTCCTAACTACTGTCCTTCACTTCAGTCTCTTCACCTTCCAATCCATCCAATAGTGTTTCCAGAATACTGTTTCTAATGCACCAGTTTGATTAGATAATTCCCCCTCCTTAACTTTGCCTTCAGGTTTTTTATTTTAATATACTTTTTGTATTGTATTTATTGGCCACTCATGGCACATGGAATTTCCTCGGCCAGGGATGAAACCTGCACCACAGCAGCAACCCAAGCTACTGCAGTGACAACACTGGATCCTTAACCTGCTGTGCCACAAGAGAAATCTTCGAGGTTTGTTTTTTTTTTTCCAGTGTAAAACCAGTTTGCCTTCAAGCTTTTATCAGGTTCTTTGGTGTAAGCAACAATTTTGGCTAACAACAATTTTGGCTAACCAAAGAGAAAAAAGGTGGGGATGAAATACTTATTGGAAGGACAGCAGGTACCTCAAAGAACTGAAAGGCCAACTGAAGAGGGCCAGGTTTAGAAATAATATAAACTAGGATAGATCCAGAATTTCAAATAGGAGAAGAAAATCGATGAACCAATCAACTGCTTTTCTCTAATTATTTAACTCTGCTCAAAACGAACCTCCAGGAGAACATTTAAACGGACCTAGCTTGGTTTCTAGGTCCATTCCTTAGCGAGGAAGGGCAGGACGTTGACTTAATTATCTATCACTACTATCCATATTAGAGGAAAATTAATTCTGCCATGGAACAAAGAGGTAATGCATGCTGGACAGCACTACACAATAAATGTCCACTGCAAAAGTTCTTTTCTTATCTGGCCCCAACATACTTTCCAGACAGGTCTCAACTTACATGCTCAATGCTCCAGCCAAACTGCCCCACTAACTTTTTAATGGGTCATTGCTAGTACTTTTCTAATTTTGTAACTGTTCATACAGGGAAGTCTTGGAAACTCTTGGTCTTTCCTCATCTGTTGAAATCCTGTTTACTCTTTAAGACCTAAATCAAACATCTCTAAAGCCTGACTTAATTTAGACAAAAATCATTTCTCACTTTGTGGCCTTTATTACTATCATTTCAGCGCAGTTATCTCCTACTGCCTGTATTGTAACTGTGTTTGAACAAGGTTTACCTCCCCTACTTGAATATAATCTCTGTGAGGAGAATTACAACATTCACCACAGGCTTTGTATATAGTAGGCGGTCAATAAATACTTTGCAGGGGGAAGGGGCGAGGCCTTCAGGCCAGTAGGCGGCAGCAACGATAGCAGAGGGGGCGAGCCTCAAGTCTCTGGGTTTCAGGCACAAAGGAGGTGAGCGTCGCGGGCTGCTACCAAACCCGACCCGAGGTAACGCCTTGGCCCGACAGCCAAGGGAGGCGGGCTCCAGAGTCGGCCTGGCCGAGGGGCGGGGACGCCGGGTTGCGTCGTGGGACCCGGCGCCATTGGCTGGCTGAGGCGCCCCCGGTCGCCCGGATGCGCCAGAGGTGGATTTCTTCAGCTCCCACCCCAAACCCCACTTCTGCTAGGGATTTGCGCTGCCCAGCAAGCTCTGCATCCCTCCCTCGCTCTAGAGCTTCTGATGACAGCCGGTCTTGACGTGTCGCCCATTCTGACGTCATCCCTGGCGGCTGCCCCGCCCGGGAGCGTGGAGAAGCAGGCCGGGGGAGGTTAATTGGTTCTGCTTTACTCACACCTGGGTTCCCTTCTCCTGGCACAGCCACAGGATCACCTTTGCCGGTCGCCTCGAGGACAAAAGCTGGAGAGAAGAAGTGAGGCCATGACAGACACATAACCTGCACAGGATTTATCTGCAGGTCCTTAACCAATCCTCCTCCATGAAACATCAGAGTATGGCCTCATACTGAGGTTGTTGAGAACTGGTTTGAGAATTAGAAAGGAAATATGAATCAGGCCCACAAGTTCCTTCCTAACAGTCTTAAATCATTATCCACTGTTTCTGTTACCGGCTAAGCAGAAAGCCAATTTTAAATATATGTGAGTGAAATTGGTTTAAAGAAAAGAGAAACCTTTCGAAGTTACTGTTGGTACCCTGTTATAACATTAATACGTTTTTGAGGCATATTTGAATTGATCTTTGTTCTACCATTTTTAGTCTATGATAGTAGAGAAGTTCTGAAAATAAAGATTGATGCGGCTGGTTAATTGATCAGAATGTAATGTACACTGGCTCTTTTTTAATCAAGTGAATACAGTTTTGATTGTTTTTACATTTGTGTTTGTGATAAGTGATTTTGTATGGGCAGAAGGTAAGCACACATTAAACCTTTTAAATATACTTATGTTTTATCATTCTTAAAAAAATAGCAGTGGAAACTGTGGTCACTTATGATGGAGCATGATAATGTGAGAAAAAAGAATGTATACATGTATGTGTAACTGGGTCACCATGCTGTACAGTAGAAAATTGACAGAACACTGTAAACCAGCTATAATGGAAAAAAAAATAAAAATCATAAAAAAGTACTTTTTAAAGAACAAATGAATAAGTGAGTGAAAAATGAAAGAAAATCTGTAGTTTGGGTTCCTGGAATCTGGCCAGCAAATTTATATTACATTTAGAAATCCAAAATTGTGCCTCTATTACAAGAATAAAAGAATTTTAAAATTTGGCCATTAGATCAGTGTATTTTGTTGATAAGCATTTACATCTCTATTTGACTGATTAGATTTTTCATAATGAACTTTTCATCCAAATCCACCAGTTATTCCACGGTCATCTCCCAAAACATAAGAGTGATTCCAAAGAACCTCAAAGCTATCCTTTCAGTGAGAATCTAGAATCTCAAAATATAGTCACAGAAAACATGAAGCTAACTCTTCACTAAAACAATTGCAAATCTTTTTTGTAATGATAGGTGGGGATGTTGATATGCATACTCAGCAATACACATCCCTGCAAAAAATTTCTGACTTCTAAATATATTGTCCACCTACATCACTCAGTACAGAGCTGTGAATTTGAAATACCTAAACAGATGAGGGTAAATCAAATCTCCAAACAAGATTTTACAAAAAAGTGTCCTTCTAGCTTCTAGAAATGTTTTTTCCAATACTCCTTGAAATTTTGGGGGGACTCTCATACTACACAAACTACTGAAGTTTTTCAGTATCTAAGTTTCTGGATACATGTCGTGGTGTGAGTTACTCTGCTTGTGACTGGATACAAAGGTTACACTTTTCCCTGAGATTTGTGTAGAACAAATATTCTACTGTATAAACATATCTTAAAATGTTTGAATTGGATGTTTTATGTTAAGTTTTTCAGCATTTATTTTTCTTATAATTGGAAGTAATCTTTCTATCCCTTTATCCTGATATATAAAATGTTTCCTATTATAGAGAATTAACAAAGACAAGGGAGTTTCGAGCTGAAATGCAGTTGGCTATTACCAGAGTGAAAATTGAGACGAATTGGGAGGTTCCCCAATCATAGCAGGAATTATGTAGAGTAGAAATAACACTGAAATAAACCTTTCGTAACAAAGATAATTCTCTTGAACCTCCCCAGCTGGTTAGGGTTGGTTTCGACTGAGGTGGAGCTGGCTCTGCCATTACATTGTTGTTATTACTGATAATTATTTTTATTGTGCCATGCAATATCTACATGGTATTTATAGCTTTGCACATAAAAACTAGGTCTCTTTCTTCCAGTTCATGAAGTATTACTTGAGGGAAATACTCAGGTGTGTGGAATTTTTTAAAGTAAAATTTCCTGTTCATTTTATACACATCTCAGTGTCCTCTTGAACATTACAGATATTTACTGTGCCCTGTTAGTACTTAAAATGAAACAGGTGACAAGACCTCCAGGACGAATCTAACAGCTGGTCCAGCATATGTATCTTACTTGAGGGAACCAGTCTTTCTTCCTCCATTATACTCATTAATTTTTCTGTTTATTCATTTATTCAAAAAGTTTCATTTGGCATTCCAGAAAAAAACAGAGGGATCTATTATGGAAGTTTCTAGATTACGAAGTTTTTGTTAGATGACAACCAGATTTTGAGCAATATTCACTTATACTAATGCTCCGGAAAGTTGCTTTTAGATGGTGCTTGGTATTAGCTCCAATTAAGAGAAAAATAAAATATTATACCATTTTCTATGAAGCTATCCATGATCTACAAGGCTTTTCTGATATTTACATAGACAAATAAATTACTTAAGGCAAAAGTATTCCCTTCTACTCAAGGTCAGACTATAAATAATCCAAATAGATATGCTGAATCAGTGAACAAAACACTATTGTGAGCCCTAAACTAACTCTAGGAATGTTAACAAAAAAATTAGGAAACCCCATACGTGAAAACACTTCAGAATGGTTCATCACAAGATTGACATTTTTGTGGGTCAACACAGCCCTGCTTACTCTTGAAGAATTAACAAAGACCACAGCATTACATTTTTCATGTCTGGCTTGTTGGAAATGTCAAGATGCTTTTGTAGTGTATATGTACATATCTATTACCTTAGGAACAGTCAAATTTAAAAGAACTGTATTGCTTCAAGACTCCATCCCTGATTTTCTTTCTCTTTCTCCATAGCTGGATAGACAGACATAGATATACTAGATATGGTTGTGTATACATTTAATCGGCTAGTGCATTTATTCATTGTTTCCTAGCTTTTCTCCACTTATTAGTCTCTAGGCATATAAAGCTTAAAATTAAATACAAATTACAAGGTTTTAGAAACCATTGTTTTAATCTCCTTGATGAAGACCTCTAAATTCTCTGAAAGAATCTACATTTCCTTATAGCAATTTGATGCCTCTAGTTAAATCTTACAGGAGAATTATAGACTATTCTAAATATTATGTATTAAGTTTTTAGATTTAGGCTAATTATACTATTTTATTTCTATAACATTGCATATTATTTATAAATGAGGATTTTGAATGTGTGCAATTGAATTCGGGTAGTAAAATACAAATTTTATCTTGATGACTTGATTTACACTTCGCTGACCAAATTCCCCTCTGGTGTACTGACTTAACAATGTAATAAGTGGAAAATCATGAATTCTCTAAAATATTATAGTGGATTTTGCATTTGGGGGGATTATATGAAGAGTTAAAGGTTTTATTAATCCTTCATAAGAAATTGCATGTACAATTTTCTTCTTACAGTAAAATTTAAATTATTATTAGTAGAAGAAGTTTTTTATTTACAATGAAGATACTTTCCTAAAACCCAATTCTCAGTACAAGTTCCCATCACAAAATATTTGGACTAAAGGTCTTAATTCCATTGTGCAGTATGTGAGTAAACTAATTTTTCATGAATGTCAGACACACCCAACTAAACCAGTTTTTAATTTGTACACACTTGCATTGCTCAGATTGACAAGTTGCAGCATGCTGTAGTCTCTAGTACATTTGTGAGTCACTAAAAATTTTTGAAAAAGACTTCTAGACATCTGCCTTGTCAGCACAGATAATAATTAGAAAAGAAATGTCATTGATTTATTCAAATGTCGGATCACTTAAAATTACATCCCATCTTTATCATCAGTTACACTCTTTCATATATGCTGTCCTGTAAGAAATAAAATGCTTTTTATCTCCAACAGTACCAAATGATTTTACTATTAAGTAGAATAATTGATTTTAACAGTAGACTTTGATGTCAACTTTAAGCCTCTCCAAAAAAAATTGTCATTACATAGTTAAACTAAGCAGCCGGTTTTGACACCCAGATCCTCTAAACCACTGAGTTTGGGTTAATTCTTATAAGGCATAGTTGGTACAAGAAAACTACACAGAAGCAAGCAAGATGATTTGAAAATCTGTTAAAAGTTCACAAGTTTTTCTTCACTGAGTTGTTTTGCAAATGAAATGATTGTCCATTGATTTTTACTGAGAAAATAAAACATAGAACAAAATAACAGGCTATGCCTTCTCAGAGGTATGGGCACACTCCATCCATTCATTCATCTGTTCGTTCATTCATTCATTTATGCAGCCAACATATTGTGTGCTCCATTTCTGTATGATTCCCTGTTTTAAGTTTTGAGAACACCCTGGTAAGAAAAACTCAACAGTTACAATGCAGTGTGGTAAATGTTATGGTGGGTTTAAGCATGGGGTACTGTTGAAGCATGCAAGAGGAGAATTTAACCTAGTCTTGAGAGGTCAGTAAAGGTATTTTAAAATAAGTAACATCTAAACTTAAGTGTGAAGCCAGGAGAAATGAAATGAGTGAATGTTTCAGATGGAGGGAGCAAACAGTACGTACAAAAGATGGTAAGAAATGATTTTGAAACCTCAAATTCATTAATCCCTGGATTTTCTCCACATATTTGTAGTCTCTACTAATGAGCAAGCCCTACTACTCTTTTCTTCTTGGGACAGAGGTCAGTTAGGTAATTGTATTTTTTTAAACTTTAAGATGAAAATGTAATTGCAACAGAATCCCTGTAAATACAAAATACTGGGAAAGTGTTTTAAGAGAGGGAACCAGCATTCATGGAATGGGTATTCCTTCACAGGGTCCCCCAACCCAGTTAACTATGTGGAATGCACAGAAGCCAGAGTGTGAGAAAAGTTGGTTAAATCAGAGAAGCTGACTTATTAGACAAGATATCAACCAGATCATTTTTAATGTTTTTTTTTTTAGGCTGTGCCCATGGCATATAGAGGTTCCCAGGCTAGGGTTCAAATAAGAGCTCTAGCCACTGGCCTACACCACAGCTACAGCAACACCAGATCTGAGCCATGTCTACGACCTATACCACAGCTCATGGCAACACTGGATCCTTAACCCACTAAGTGAAGCCGGGGATCAAACCTGTGTGCTTATGGATACTAGTCAGATTTGTTTCCACTGAGCCATGATGGGAACTCCATTTTTAATGTTGTTGATGCCTTGATCTTGTGCTCCAACAAAAAAATTATCAAGTGACTGATAATATAGCCTCTCTCACTTGTCTAACTCACCTAAGCATTTCCATTTTCAGCCATGTTGGTAGTCAAATAGCTTCAGAATGGCTTTAGAGAAGAGACAGAGAGGAGGGAGCACAAAGGCATCTGATACAAGGGCATTCAATCTTTAAATATGAATCATTCTATAGGGTGTATCTACTGAAGTATCTATGGATTTTTTATTGGAAAATAAAATATTGTTCCATGTACTATATTCCTAATAAAAAGCATGTACTATATTTTTATATGAATGATACTCATGAATGTCAGTATCAGCGTGAGGCCCTGCCTTAGTTGGAGTAATTTCACCCCTAAAGCTTGAATCTTTCTGCCACACAGTTTCTGTAACTCTGAGTGCCTGGAGTGAAAGCTGCATGAATGGCTCTATTGTTGTAAGATAATCCTTTATCCTCCAAGCATCTTCTCACAAAACACCTCCTTGTTCAGTAATAAAACAGCAGCTACTTCATTTACTTACCATTGGAAAATCTTGTTCTGAACTGTTTGAAATCTCTAGGGAGGGAATTAGATGCTATCAGTGGAATTCCTTTTGCCATAAAGTGGGACCATCTGGGAAGGGCCTGTGGCTATTGTGAGGACAATTTAGGAGATCCAAACTTTTATATGAGTTATTTTACATTTTGGCTTGTAATTCTGTATTTATAAGTGTGTGCAGTTTATTTGGCTTTTACATTCCTCAAGTAGTTTTAAGATAATGCTAGATGCTGAGGCAAGTTTGAAAAAAAAAAAAAGACGATACAGCTTGTGTTTTGCAGGGGTTGTTCGGAGGAGTTGTTAGAGTAGAGTGAATTTAGTTGGAATCAGTCTAATCTATAAATCAGACAAGTGCATTTTTTCATTAGGAGAACTTTGATGAAGAGTTTAATAACAAACAAGTAATCAAGTTGCTGCCTCTTCACAAATTATTATAACATCTTCTACCATAGTTATGCAGAGACATTTCTCTCAACACTCAAACTGTGCCAACGTTATCTAATTTAAAATCTGAAAACTCCATTTACACTGTGAGCACTTAGGAGTTAATGTCAAATAACTGTGTGGCTTTCATAAAAATGTCCACAGAAAGGGGAATTGAAAAAATCCAGGAAAATAAATTTGGGGAGAAGCTACAAATCTTAAAATTGAATCACTATGAGACAGCAAATTGTGGCATAAAGAGCACTAAATGGGAGCCATGAATTCTGGGCTCAAACCCTGGCATTGCCAATAATTAGCTAGGTGAATTTGGGCAACTCAATTTCTGTTGGTCTCCATCTATAAAATGACAAAATTGGAATATATTATCTCAAAGGCCTTTCTAAATCCAATTAGGCTCTGATCAATCTATTACCTTTCTTTTAAGCTTGAATTCTTCTAATTCTTCATGAAACATCAAATAAATAGGGTTTTATTTACTACCATGTTTTACAAAGCATTAGAAGGTGTTTCTGTGCTGAGAATGAGTAGTGAGGCAAAGGATAGTTTGAGACATTACTTTCTTAAATTTATATAAAATACAGCATTGCAATATAATTTTATTGTAATATAATTCTAGGTAAATAAAATTTTCACAGAGTTTTGGCTTACTTAAATTCCTTGGTGTTCTAGATGTGGGTATGAGAGGATTAATAGTGAAAGCAAACCTATTCCTAGTTTGTTAGCTAAATACCATGTCTAACCTGCTCCTCTAGCAACCACTAGGGAAAGATCACTTCAGATTTATTCCCTATACCCTCTCTCTCTCTCTCTCACACAAACACTTTAGCACCTAGATTTGAATGATAAAGGTTTTTCTTTCTCCATCCTCTCTCCTTCCACCACATCTTTCTCATAAGCAGGGGTTTGGCAAGGATAGGGGAAGGATAAGCCAGCAGTTAACTGATGAGTCAACAGGGAAGCAGTGCCTTCAAATTAGCCATTAAACTGTCTCATTTGAGGGTGCCATTAATGATTAGAACTTGATGTTAGAAGTGTCTACAGAAGAGATTCAGTCTTTGGCAACAATTGGTAAATCATAGAAAACAGAATGAAGTATTTGGTTCTTCAAAACAGGAGAAAAATAGCACAAGTTGAAAAATGATCAATTATCTTCACTGGAATAAATAAAAAAATAGAAGTATGTTCTCAGAAAATAATCTAGTCTAATAGGAGCTGGGAAAAATTTCTCTTTATTTAGATCTAAACTTGTGTTGAATGACTGATGGGGAGGGGTAGAGTAGTGTTTTAGTTAAATCTCAGAAAATATTTTGATAAAAATGTAATAATGGATTTGCTAAAGAAATCTAGTTCCCACTGTTGTAAGTAAAATATTGACAGGAATCTTAAAATATATATTATATATATAAAAAAATACATACGTACATACATACATATATATAACAGCCAGACTAATGCCTTGCATGTAGCAGGTTCTCAAATATGTATTAGTCAATGCAAGGATTAAATTTTAGAAGTTTATAAGCTGGAAAAATAAGGTCTAGTCTACTTTAAATTTCTTCTTCCTTTTTTTTTTTTTTGGTCATAGCTGCGGCTGCAGAAGTTCCTCAGCCACGTATCAAACACTCGCCACAGCAGTGACCCAAGCTGCTACAACAATTCCAGATCCTTAACTTGCTGCACTGCAAGAGAACTCCCTAAATTTCTTCATTTTATGGAGAAACTGAAGTTCCGAGAAATAATGTGACTTGCCAAAGTTTATGTAGCTATGAATAAATTTATGCATTGGATTTCTTATGTGAAATATATCAAAGGCAGTATCGATCAATATTGGTTCTAAATGATGATTACATGATTAATAGATACATGTTGTAATTATGGAAAATTACGAAGAGACTTTCTACAAAAGAACCCACTAATGCAATTATATAATTACTGGGGAAAGTGCTTTCTAGTGATAGTTTCTTAAAAAGAGAGAGAGAATGTACTTGTGGCCAGAAATGTCTATTCTGAACAAAATATTTCTCTTAAACTAGAAATGAAAACAATAAAATCAAGCTGTATAATTGGGTATGTCTGTCCTTTAACTGTTATAAAAACTTCACTTTAGTTTAGTAATTCAATTTTAAATCAATATCCAAAAATTGTGATCCCCAAGAAAAGGTGTGGAGAAAAAGACTGATAAAACTTAGCCGTCACCTGACCTTTGGTTCTATGGTCCTCAAGTTTTGTTACTAATGAGCTTAATGTGCCCCACTGTCTGTCCACCATTACAAAGTGCATATGTCCACCTGAGTGAAATGATAACAGCTAACATTTATCAAGTGCCTACTGTGTGTGTCAGGAACTATTCTACATGCATAACTTGGCTAATTGTAGCTTTAGTTTTATAAGATTAGGTACTATTATTGTCAGTCTATCGTTATATATGAGGAAATTGAAGCACTAAGAGAATGATTTATCCAAGTTACACAGCTTATAACTAGTGGTGCTCAGAATTAAATCTAAACAGTATGTTTTCAACACTTCCATGTTTAATCATGTATGTCAGTTGGGATGAGTAGAAACTATCCTTTACTTTCTGTTCACTTTTCTGATATGCTGGGCTTTCATGATGAATTAAAAATAAATGATACGGAGTTCCCTCGTGGTGCAGCGGGTTAAGGATCCAGTGTTGTCACTGCAGTAGCTTGGGTTGCTGCTGTGGCACAGTTTTGATCCCTGGCCCAGGAACTTCCACGTGCTGTGGGTGCAGCCAAAAAAATCTCAAATGTACATAGAAATGTTCTTTACATTGTAAATTGTGAAAAGAGTAAAGAATCATGATCAAAGAGAAATATTATCCTCCCACCAAATGACATTTTATCATGAAAAGAGTGAAACTGTACATTTTAAAAATCAAGACATGAATCGCTTCATCTACTGTGAAGCTCAAAGTTTCTAAAGCAGAAAAATGTTTTCATTTCAAAAATTATTTATTCACCTGGATGGGAAAAATAAGGTAGAACAATTGAATATTTGGTCTTATCTAGTGAACTAAGTTAAATCAAAGCATCAGATGCATGACAAGATTGCATAAGAAATATAGAAAAAACCCCACAAAAGTAGAATCTATGATCTTTTACAATCATCTTTAGTTACAGTATAAAGGAAAAAGTATACCAAGAAAATTAACAAAGAATGTTTCTTCCCTTGCATTCTTAATTATTCCAATTAAGAGCACAAAATATTCATGCATGTTAAAAGCACTCATTTACATATAAATATTTGTACTGATTATCTGTTAGAAGGGGATAAGTTACTTTCTGGATACAGAAGACCTGTGTGGTACTCTTGGGTGGTTTATTTACATCTAATAGGTGATCCTCTCTTCTGTTTCATCTTTGTCTCCCAAGTGATACCAAAACAGTTAAGAGTGCCTGCAAAACCTGCTAAGGCACTGCTGAGATTTCAAACCGGCGCTTCCTTCATTTAACTTTTTCAAGCTTTAATTTCCCTTTCTGAAAACTAGAATGTTTTTTCTCACTCATGACATGTGGAAGTTCCCAGGTCAGGGACTGAACCCACACCACAGCAGCAACCCAAGTTGCCACAGTGACAACACCAGATCCTTAACCTGCTGCACCACAAGGGAACTCCTAGAGTTCTTCATGATATCTACTGGATAGATTTTTGTGAAGCTTAAAAATGAGATGATAAATGTAAAAACATTTAGGACCAGGCATGGATTGTAAACACTAAGTACATTTTAACTAGAAATATAAAATAAAAAATAAGGTGCAGTTCCCTGTTGATAAGGAGCTTATAATCTACGAGGGAGACATTTGTGGGAACAGTGTTCATAAGATAACAAAACAGGTGATAGTTGAAATAAATATAAAGTGCTGGGAAAGCAGGAAAGGGAGAGAAGTATGTAAGTTGTAAGTAAGCAGGTGGTTTCCTGAAAATTATCAAAGTGGATTTGAGGATTTTTATTTTGTTCATCTATTTTCTCAGGCGAATCCTTTCTTCATAAATAAATTTCATTCCAACCTTCACATAAATCAATGCCTATTTTGAATTTGAGGAATATAACGCAATGTATAGCTTTATTATATTTTGAAAGCTAGAAATTGATGGAATAGTATTATTTTATTAGGATGTTGCCTTAAACTTGCCCTGAAAACAGAAAGTAGTGGCACAGAGATCTGAATATGCAATAGGCATATGGAAAATAATGTCAGTAACTGAAAGTTTTTTTTTTTCCCCTTGAACTAGCTCTTCACCAAAATATCCAATTGTAAACATTTTGTCAAAAATTTCTTTATCTAAGCATCTGGATGGCATCCAGTTGAAAATAGCTGAAACCTAGAATTAGTGTTTGATTTGCAACAGAAGTTTAATTGTGCTTCCTCTCCCCGCCCCATCCCTCATGAGACTTGGCAGCTGCTTGATGTGGGATCTCAGTTTCCAGACGAATGATTGAACCCAGGCTGCAGCAGTGAAAGTGCCGAATCCTAACCATTAGGCTACCAAGGGAACTCCCATGTCTCCTCTTTTGAGATATATGTGTATACAATCTCTTTGTATATGTAACCCATATATTTATTTTTAAAGTGATGCTGTTGATTCACTGAGTAGGCAGAAACAAAACATAGAAATCCTTTAGTCATTTTATCTACTCTTGACTAGAATTACTGATTTGTTGTCTCAAAAAAAAAAAAAACACGCCTTAGAAAAAGATGATAATGGTAAACTATAAAATAAAATGTAACACATTATAACCTATTTTGAATATGTTTGGGAAATGAATCAGTTGGTAAACACTGAACTGAAAGTGGATCTCAATGTTTAGGTACTTCAGAGAAATGACAAAAGATATGAACCAATACACTGGGTTTCCTTGCATAGGCAGGACTCTAGTTCAAAGAGTGATCCTTTATTTTGTAAATATGCTTTTTGCAGAAGTAGTACTTGGCATGTATCTTGGACCATTAATCAACCACCTGATTTGATGCTACAGTTCCAGCCCTAAATCCACAACAGCTAGTCTGTGCAAGGTCCATACCTGAACACTAGAGGCTTTATTAAGAACAGTTGATCTTTAGAAAGCATTACTAAAAATTTCCAGTCTAATGTTGTATGTTCCTCTAACTAAAAATGAGAGAACAAAATTTTCAGAGTTACAAATAGCTCTGAAAAGCCCCATCTCCATATTGTGGCTGGTCTTCATGACCTTTCCAATCCTGAGATCACCTGGCATTACTATAGTGAGATAGAAATTTAGCATGATGTCCAATTAATCAATAGTAAAAATATTATGGGTGTGGAGTTCCCGTTGTGGCTCAGTGGAAACGAATCTGACTGGCATCCATGAGGATGCAGGTTCGATCCCTGGCCTTGCTCACTGGATTAAGGATCCAGCATTGCTGTGAGCTGTGGTGTAGGTTGCAGATGTGGCTCGGATCCCACATTGCTGTGGCTATGTTGTAGGCTAGCAGCTTCAGCTCTGATTCACACCCTAGCCTGGGAACCTCCATATGCCGTGGGTGCATCCCTAAAAAGACAAAAAAATTATTAATGGGTGTTAAATAAGAAAGCATGTTCCTGAGACCTCTATGCTAAATCAGTCTGCAAATTGTTTAAGCATAAAAATGTTTGAAAAAGGAGTTCCCATTGTGGCTTGGCGGGTTAAAAACACAATGATGTCTCTGTGAGGATGTGGGTTTGATCCCTGACCTAGCTCAGTGAGTTAAGAATCCAGCATTGCCGTGAGCTGTGGCATAAATTACAGATGTGGCTCAATACTGCTGCGGCTGTGGTGTAGGCCTGAGCTGCAGCTCTGATTCAACCCCTAGCCCAGGAAGTTCTGTATACCACAGGTGTGGCCATAAAAAGAGAAAAAAAAAGTTTGAAAAAGAATACAATAAGGGTTTCTAGAAAATAATTCATTTCTAGTGATAGTCACTAGTAACCAAAACACTGACACCCATTTTCCTTTCCAACACAGCATCCCCCACCTCAAGTTCTAGATACAGAGTTAATGCATTATTTTTATTTTTGCCTTTTAAAATTCTGTTCTTTAGATTTGACTGTTAAGCTATTACCTTTATTGCTGCTATCACTTTCATACTTACAGTGAATTAAAACCATTTGCCTGATTGTGTCATAAAGCCTGGTTAATTTTTATAAGATTGACACCATATATAAGTCCATTTACCTCCAGGATTTGGGCTTCAGGGAAGCCATTTAGCATGGATAATAGGACACTGGAATAAGAGCTACAAGACCTGAGTGATTTCAGACTTTGCCAGTGATTTATTCTGTAACCTTAAATAAATTGCCTAGTTCCTTTTAGTACCTTGAAAGTGAAATTCCTCTTACTTGCTTCACATTGGTGCCTCACTAACTAAACAGAAAGTGTTGGCAAAGATCTTTGGAAAAAATACCCTATGGATGCATAAGATATTCTTTTGCCCTTTCTCACAACTCCATTAGGGACAGGCCACTGGTTCCCAGTTGCTAATGGTTGTTAAATGGCTAGGGGATTTTTATAGCTAGTGTTTACTGTGAACTTACTCTTTGCTAAGCACTGTGCTTGGTGCTTTACATGCATTATCTCACTTATTCCCATGATAGCCTCATGAGATAGATATTTAATTAGAGATCTATGGCAGCAGGCAAAGAGAAAATGCTCCAAATTGCAAAATATTGCAGAGTAAAATTGTGAAGGACAATCTCTATCTGATAAATTTTGCCTTTTTTCTTTTAGACAGCAACATCTCCCCAGTTTCCAGCACCAAAAATACAAAAGTATAAATGACAATTAACAATTTAGAATGCTACCTCATCACAGGGAATTTACATTTCAAAGGAAATAAACTTTAAAATGTTGCTCTATCAATGCCATTTTCACCGTCATATAGTATGGACACTTTGCAGTAGGTGTCAGGAAGTACAGACAGATCAAAAACCTCATCACATTAGAACTATCCACTGTTGTTGAGGAAATTTTTTTTTCAGGGAAATTGCTATAAATTTCCCTTTCTCTCTCTCTCTCTGTCTCTCCGCAGTAGCCCAAAGTATAGTCTCATTTTTAATTACTGAGTCGTGTAAGAACTATGATGTGGATATCAAAGAATTGATTGCTGAATAGTAATTCTGAGGCCTGCCTGAGGTACGATACTTCTCTCTTAGGAACACATATTCCAAGGAATTTGGTTCTTTGCACTAAATAATCTTCAATTTAGCTAAAATCTGAAAAGAACATGGACAATCATCATCCTTGACTAGGAAGGAAGTTGCAGCAGCAGTCAAGTAAGACCAAAAAAAAGTTGTGTTCTATATATTCCTCAGGAAGTCTATCCCTGTACTTACTCACCATATTCTCCAAACAGCTCCCTATCTACTTCCCTTCAAGCTTCAAACTGCTTGCCCACAGTCTACAGAAATAGCTTTTGCATTGTATGATGGCATCTAATGACTCAAATCATCTATTAAAAGTCATTCATATGTGTGTGCATCACAGGCTGTAAACATACCTAGTGAATTATTTTAAATGATTTGGATATTACTTCCCATTTTGTGTATTTCCAATATACACATTCACCAGGGAGTAATTAGATTTCATATCCACGTATTTTAAATCTTTGTTTCCTCAGTTTACTGAAAGAGCCTGATAAACTTGATGTGCCTGATTTGAGAGTGCGACTAAAACAAAATGTCTAGATTTCATATTGTTTTCTCTTTATTGTGGGAATATTGTGGTTTGTTTTTTTTTTTGTTTGTTTGTTTTTTTGTCTTTTTGCCATTTCTTGGACCGCTCCCGCGGCATATGGAGGTTCCCAGGCTAGGGGTTGAATCGGAGCTGTAGCCGCCAGCCTACACCAGAGCCACAGCAACGAGGGATCTGAGCCGCATCTGCAACCTACACCACAGCTCACGGCAACGCCGGATCGTTAACCCACTGAGCAAGGGCAGGGACCGAACCCGCAACCTTATGGTTCCTAGTCGGATTCGTTAACCACTGCGCCATGACGGGAACTCCGGGAATATTGTTTTAAATTCACGCTAGAGGAGTTCCCCTGTGGCTTAGTGGGTTAAGGATCCAGTGTTGTCACTGCTATGGCTTGGGTCACTGCTGTGGTGCAAGTTAAATCCCTAGGCCAGGAATTTCTGCATGCCATGAGCAAGGCCAATAAATAAATAAATATATTTTTTAAAACTCATCTCAGAAAATAGCAAAAGTGATGTGGCTTACATATGCTAACCAATAGCAGTGACTATTGACATAATATCATATCATGTGTTCATCACTGTTAGAAATGGCAGGGAAGGAGTTCCCACTGTGGCTCGGTGGAAACAAATCTGACTAGCATCCATGAGGATACAGGTTCGATCCCTGGCCTTTCTCAGTGGTTTACGGATCCAGCGTTGCTGGGAGCTGTGGTGTAGGTCGACTCGGCTCAGAGCTGACATTGCTATGGCTGTGGCATAGGCCAGTGTCTACAGCTCTGATTCAACCCCTAGCCTGGGAACCTCCATATGCCACAGGTATGGCCCTAAAAAGACAAGAAAATAAAAAAAAGGAAAAGAAAAGAAACAGTGGGGAGGAAGGAGGCAGAGACTGGAGCAATAAGATCTCAAGCAAGTTTATCAACCAACAAAGTGGACAGGAGCACTGAGCAGAGAGAACTCAGGGTCCCCTCCCCCTTAGGGAGCAGCTAGTTATATAGGAAAAGGGGTAGTTTCTATTTTTAGTACATTCTATTTTTAGCACAGGTTTGTGATGGAGTAAGAAACAGGGAAGATACAAGTTATGTGGTTACAATTTAACAGTTTCTCCAGCTATTTTTTTCTTGAAGCTTTGTGTTTCATTTTGTTCCAAAGCCACCTGGCTTTTGCCACATTTTAGTTCTTTTCCAATCTACAGTTACCACCTAATAATCACAGGCAAATAACCTGCCAGAAGTTGCTTCTACCTAAATTACTTATTAATAGAGATGTCCCCAATACTCGATTTTAGAGAATTCCATTTAACCACTCTCTTTGATTCTAGAGTTTATATAATTTGTTGACCGCTTTGTAACAGACATAGTACCAAAAACATGCAAGAAGATGAATTCTGATTTTTGAAACACTGAGTCTTTTTTCTTGATTTTAATTTATTTTCTATTGACATCTAGTTGATTTACAATGTTTTGCTAGTTTCTGGTGTACAGAAAAGTGATTCAGTTTTATATATACTTTTTCAATATTCTTTCCATTATGGTTTACCACATGATATTGAATATAGTTACCTGTGCTACACAGTAGGACCTCATTGCTTATCTAGTCTAAATATAATAGTTTGCATCTACTAACCCCAAACCCCCAATTCATCCCTCCTCCATTTCTACCTCCTTCTTGGCAACTACAGTTCTGTTCGCCTTGTCTGTGAGTCTGTTTCTGTTTTGTAGATAGGTTCATATGTGACTTATTTTAGATTCCACATATAGGTGATATCATATGATATTTGTCTTTCTCTTTTTGACTTATTTCACTTAGTATGATAATCTCTAGGTCCATCCATGTTGCTGCAAATGTTATAATTTCAATCTTTTTGTGGCTGAGTAGTATTTCAGTGTGTGTGTGCACGCGCACCACATCATCCATTTTTCTGTCAATGGACACTGGTTGCCCCTATGTCTTAGCTATTGTACACGTGCTGCTATGAATATAGGGGTGCTTGTATGTTTTCAAATGGAGTTTTGTCTGGATATATGCCCAGGAGTAGGATTGTTGGATCATATTGCAACTCTATTTTTAGGTTTTTGAGGAACCTCTGTATTGTTTTCCATAGTGGCTGCACCAACTTACATTCTCAGCAATAGTGTAGGAGTGTTCCCTTTCCTCTGTACCCTCTCCAGCATTTGTTATTTGTAAACTTTTTGATGATAGTCATTCTGACCAATGTGAGGTAATACCTTGTAGTTTTGGTTTGCACTTCTCCATTAATTAGTGATGTTGAGCATCTTTTCATGTGCCTTTTGGCCATCTGTATGTCATCTTTGGATAAATGTTTATTTAGATCTTTTACTCATTTTTTGATAGGATTGTTTGTTTTTTATTTTGAGCTGTATGAGCTGTTTGTATATTTTTGAGATTAACCACATGCCATTCACATCATCTGCAAATATTTTCTCATGTTCTGTAGATTGTCTTTTTTTTATGATTTCCTTTGCTGTGCAAAAGCTTATAAATTTGATTAGGTCCCATTTGTTTATTTTTTGTTTTATTTCTATTGCCTTGGGAGACTGACCTAAGAAAACATCAGTGCAATTTATGTCAGAGAGTGTTTTGCCTATGTTCTCTTCTAGGAGTTTTATAGTATCATGTCTTATATTTAAATCTTTAAGCCAGAGTTCCCATTGTGCCTCAGTGGGTTAAGAATCCAACTAGTATCTATGAGGATGCAGTTTTGCTCCCTGGCCTTGCTCAGTGGATTTAGGATCTGATGTCGTAGGTTGCAGATGAGGCTCAGATGTGGAATTGCTGTGGCTGTGGCTGTGGCATAGGCCAGCAGCTGCAGATCCCCTAGCCCAGGAGCTTCCATATGCTGCAGGTGCAGCCCTAAAAAGAAAAAAAAAAAAACTTTAAACCATTTTTAGTTTATTTTTGTGCGTGGTGTAAGGGTATGTTCTAACATATTGATTTACATGCAGCTGTGCAGCTTTTCCAACACTGCTTGCTGAAGAGAATATCTTTTCCCCATGGTATATTTTTGCCTCCTTTTTTGAAGATTAATTGACCATAGGTGTATAGGTTTATTTCTGGGCTCTCTATTCTGTTCCACTGATCCATATATAAGTTTTTGTGCCAATCCCATGCTGATTTTTTTTTCTTTTTTGGCTGCACCAGCAGCATATGGAAGTTACTAGGCCAGGGATTGAATCCAAGCCACAGCTATGGCTTTTGCCACAGCTTTGGCAATGCTGGACGCTTACCCAGTGTACTAGGCCAGGGACATGCTGCCACAGAGATAATGCAACCCCTGTGTACCACAATAGGAACTCCAATATCACACTGTTTTGACTACTGCAGCTTTGTGGTATTGTCAAAATCTAGGAGGGTTATTATGCTTTTTGCTTTCTTCTTTTTCTTCAGGATTGCTTTTGCAATTCTGGGTCTTTTATTATTCCATATAAATTTTAGGGTTATTTGTTCTAATTCTGTGAAAAATGTCGTGGATATTTTGATGGGGATTTTATTAAATCTGTAGATTATTTTTGTTGTTATGGCCATTTTAGCAATATTAATTCTTTCAATCCAAGAGCATGGGATATATTTCTATTTCTTTTAATTATTTTCACTTTCCTTTATTAATATTTTATAGTTCTCAGCATATAAGTCTTTCACCTCCTTGATCAGGTTTATTCCTAAGTATTTTATCTTTTGGATGTGATTTTAAAAGGAATTTTTTTAAACTTTCCATTTCTGATATTTCATTGTTGGTAAAAAGAAATGCAACAAATTTCTGAATGTTAATCTTTTATCCTGCCACTTTGCTGAATTTGTTGATCAGTTCTAGTAACTTTTGTGTGATGTCTTTAGGGTTTTCTATATAGAGTATCATGTCATCTGCATATAATGACAATTTTACCTCTTGACTTCCAATTTGGATACCTTTTATTTCTTTTTCTTGTCTGATTGCTGTGGCTAGGACTTCCAATTGTATATTGGGCATTCTTGTTCCAGATTTTAGCAGGAAGGCTTTCAGCTTTTCACCATGTATGTTATGTTGGCTGTGGGTTTGTCATAGATAGATTTTATTATGTTGAGATATGTTCCCTCTATATCCACTTTAGTAAGAGTTTTTAATCATGAATGGATGTTAAATTTTATCAAATGTTTTTCTGCATCTATTGAGATGATCATGTGGTTTTTGCCTTTTGTTGATGCAGTGTATCACATTGATTAATTTGCACAACCATCCTTGTGTCCCTGGGATGAATCTAATGGAGTCTTTTTGAATTCAGAAACAGATACAGAAAGGCAGGGAAAACAATGAAATATCAATATTTGTCATTAACTGAGATAATGGCCACATCATGACATTCACTCAGTCTTCTTCATTTCAAATATTGGTTTGAGCTGTTATATAGTGTTTAGCAAATTGACATCATGTGTTTCATTTGATTTCAGAATCAGAATCATCACAAAGACATGGACAGATATTACCATAAAATGGATAGAAATAATTTATAGGGTCCTCAATTGGGAGTCAGGTTCCAATAATGTAAAATATTTCCATTGTATAGCACATTTCAATGGAAAAAATGTGCATTATCTCTTTTAATCCACAGCACAATTCTCTAAGGTTTGTCTTATCTTCTCTTTATGGATAAAGAAACCGAGTCTCAAAGAGAATAGGGGACTTGCTTGAAAGCTGTGCTTCAAGCTAGATTTTCCTAACAAGTATAAAACGTTGCCCTTTTCCCTGCAGCTCTGCCTTACTGTCCCAGCACTGATGCTAACTTCCTCAAATCAATCAGCCCCTTTGAATCTAATTTTCCATCTGCAAATATAGGCCATGAAGTGTAGAAAGTAAGAATTGAATCTTAGTGTTTAAACTTGTGAACCGAGGATTCTTTGAAATAGGAGTAGTGGAGGAGTACATGAATTCATATGTCCACTGAACATAGTTTGTATAGTATATGAATAACATGTATTGCAATATGAGTGTGTAAATGCTGTTGAGATGAATAAAACACACATTCACTCAAAACCAGTATTGAGTCCATTGTAGCTTTTTGTTATTATGTATTTTCTCAATCAACAGCTACTAAAAGTGCCACTATTATCTTAGGAGAGCCACCATATTTTGCAGTGTTAAAAAAGGTCTCTATACTCCACAACTTTAGGCATCTCTAAACTATATGATCTCCAAAACACCTTTGAGCTTGAAAATTCTATAGAATTGTTACTCAAACCAGGCCTCAGTCAATCATCAAGATAGAATAGAACTGACTTTTTTTTTCTCTTTTTAGGGTCATACTCACAGCATATGGAAGTTCCCAAGCTAGGGTTCGAATTGGAGCTGCAGCTGCAAGCCTATGCTACAACAACAGCAATGTGGGATAACAGCCACATCTGCAACCTACACCACAGCTCATGGCAATGCCAGATCCTTAACCCACCAAACGAGGCCAGGGATCAAACTCACATTCCCATGGATACTAGTCAGGCTCATAACTCACTGAGCCCCAACAGGAACTTCTGTTTTTTAATCATTTTTATTATTAAAGTATAGTTTATTTATAATGTAGCAATTTCTGCTGTACAAAAAAGTGACCCAGTTATATATATATATGTGTGTGTGTATATATATATATGTGTGTGTGTGTGTGTATACATATATTCCTTTTCTTAGATTATCTTTCATCATGTTCTATCCCAAGAGAGAACTGATTAATTATAACTCAATTGGCTGAGTACGGTTGATCTGAGAAATCATGTAAAACCAACTTGAGTATATTTTCATCTAATAAACTAACCAGAGGAGAGTGGGAGATCTGATGGAAGAGTATTTTCAAAACAGGAATATGTCATCATCTTCCTAATTCCCATAAACACTTATTAGCTTGTGATTCTGAGTTGTGTGTAGGATAAGTACAGCTAACTATATAGATACTAGCCTTTTAGGGGCTTGTAATATAGGGTATTTATTATTCTACTGCCATCCATCTTTTTTAAAATATGTCTAGAATATGACCATTCTTACCACCTCTTCTGATTCAAGCTGTCATAATCTCTTGCCTGTAATATTCCAATACCTTACAATTTCCTTTCTTTTGCCTTTGTCCCCACTATAGTGTATTCCCAACAAACAAGCGAAAATAATTTAAAACAGGAATCAAATCATGTCATCCCCCTTCTCACAATTCTCCAATGACATATCATAACATTCAGAGTAAAAATCCAAGTCTTTCAAATGGTCAAATGCTATCATGATTTTCCCCTTACCTTATACCTCTCTGTTATATTATTCTCTCCTTCCACTTGGTCCTTATATTTAAGTTATGCCTACCTCCATTTCTGGAACTTTAGTTTCCTGTAGGCAGTTGTTACTTTGTGCTACTGATTCTCTATAGCTACCCCACAATAAGAGTGGTCTGAACAAGTGAGGGCACTTCCTAAGTACAGCAACTTATATCTCAGGGTAGGGCATTAACTCTGATAAGAAAGGTCTCTTTGCTATAGCTTGACTAGTAGTGAATTTGACTTCCCAAGTGACCAAGTAGTGGTCAACTTAATTAATAAGTCTCACCTGTTCGTTTTATCTAGTATTACCCAGGTACCTTCAACGTTTATGTTTTATGTTGACTTTTATTGTTTTATGATTTGAGGGTCACAACTACTCTTAAAATCAGGAAATTTGACAATGAAAAACATAGGTCTTAATTTGATGCTTGGATATTGCACATTGTTCAAACTGGCATGTATAATAGTTAGGAACAAGTTACAACATGCACTTAATTACGTGCCATACAAACATATTACCGGGCCAGTTTCTATAGGCACAGCTCCAGTAACAATGTGAGTTCATGCTAAATCATATTTACTACAACACAGTGAAGTGTGAGTAACTCCTAAGCAAAGATTTTTCCATTAACATTTTGCTACCATCATGTACATATAAAATAGAGATTTCAGTCATTCTCCAGTTTCACAACCCTAATATCAGATAACTGTCGAGTATTTAAATATCAAATCACATATACTTCTGCAATACAGTATGGTACAGACCACCTTCTAAAAACTAATCATCAAAATATAATTTAATATAAAATAAGCAGAAATTGAGAGGGAGTGGTTGGAAAACCCAAGAATATGTGTAAAGCTACAACTTTGAAGAAACTGTTTTTACATGAGACTTGATTTGAATCATCAAAGCTCACCTATGCTTAAGGGAAAAATATAGTGGCAGAAGATGATGAGAAAAGGCTTGGTTATGGAATAAGCCAGGTTGAATATTATGATCACATTCCTGTGACTCTTTGTGTTCAGAAATGGATTCATTGGGTGTAAATCCTTTAAACTGGATATTTTATAAAATTTCCTTAGAGCCAGTTAGAAAGAATACAAATGCCAGGACAAAAGAAAAAAGAAAGGAAAGGATGAAGGAACCAGAAAGAGAGGAAGGGAGGGAAAATGGAGGAAAAGGAGAAAAGAATGGAGGCAGAGGATAGAAAGTAATATTCATTTTCTACTAAATGCTACATTCCTTACGTGCATGTTCTCACTTAATGCTCACAATAACCCAACAAGTTATGTATTATTCCTTTATTTTGAGAAAGGAAAACAGGCAGTGAAAAGTTAAGTGACTTGCCTAAGGTCTTGAGCTGCTGGGTGGCTCAGTTAGAATTCAAGCCTTGGTTTGCCTGACACCATGCCCATGTGATCATTCCCAGTATATCACACTTCTAAGATCACTCTGACACAGAACTTTGGTTTGCAAGTCATGGTCCAGATGGGTTCTCCAGGTGGCCCACAGGCTATTTTATATCATTAATAAAAATAATTCCTATTCTTTAGTTTGTGTTATACATTCAGAATTTATGTTTTTAATAAAAATGCAGACATAGTCTCATTGCATCTTATTAAAAAAGTAGGGCTTTCCCTAATCCTGGGAAGATTTTGTTGGGTTTTCTGCAAAAAAGCAGGAGCAAATGGAGTAGGTGGTTCTTTGGCCCCATAAAACAGGTCAACTGACTGAAAATATTTTAGAACATCCCCAGGTGTATTTTTAAACTACATAAAGGGGATCGTTTTAAACTCTAGAAATGTTTTTTAGAAATAGGTGGAAATGTACTACTTAAATAGTGTAATTTGACACAGTGAGCCAAGTCTTAAAAGTAATTTTGCATGGTGTCATTGTTTTAAAAAGAAGTGGTGATACATTACTGTATATAAAATAGATAGGTAACAAGGACCTACTGTATAGCACAGGGAAATCTACTCAGTACTACATAATAACCTATATGGGAAAGAGTTTGAAAATGAATGGATATATGTATATGTATAACTGATTTACTTTACTGTACACCTGAAACTAATACCAATTTGTGAGTCAACTCTGTTCCAATAATTTTTTTAAGAAATAAGCAATGATAGCGTATTAACTGACTCCTATACTTGCCATTAGCTTCTTTTTTATTATATTTTCCTCTATTGATTTTTTAAACATTAAAAACAAAACATGCACATGAAATGCAATAGTTTGCTATAGCAAATGGGTATGAGATCTCTTTTAAGAGTGATTGAAATGTTCTAGAGTTAGACTGTGGTGATAATTTCACAATTCTGTAAATTTAATAAAACTCATTAATTCATACACTTAAAATGAGCAAATATATGATATATAAATTATATCCCAATAAATCTATATGAAAAAATTAAATATAAAATAACTCCAAATTATACAGAAGAGTACAGAGTGAAAAGTAAAAGGTACAATTTAAGATATGCTAGGTATACTAGTAGTTCCCTGGTAGCCTAGTGGGTTAAGGATCCAGTGTTCTCACTGCTATGGTGCAGATTCAATCCCTCACCTAGGAACTTCTGCATGCCATGGGCACAGCCAAAAAAAAGAGACATACCTAGTACTGTTCTAAGTGTTTTACAGGTATTATCTCAGTTTATACTCACTACAATCTTATGATATAAGTGGTATTATTAACATCTCTGTTTTGCATATGAGGTGGCTGAGGCAAAAAAGATTAAGTATCTTTCCAAGATCACATGACCAATAAGTTTTAAAGCCCGGATATGCAATCTAAGTAGTTTGATTCCAGGAAAGTTGCTCTTAACATTTCTTATAAGTTAATCAAATTCTACCTAATTTTAAGACCTAGCCCACATGCCACTGACTCTGTGACGCCTTCTCCAGGTGCCTCTTTTGCATTCATACTCAATATCACATGGTTTTGTTTTTAGCTCTTTCATGTATTTGTGCATCATCTTACCAGCTGGACTCACTGAGGAGAAAGAGAATGTGAATGTTACCCTTTTGCATCCTCAATAATACATGTTTATTAGTTGACTCTTTGGGAAAATTCACTATTATTAGATATAATCTAATATCCTAATAGACGAGGCAGTTTTGTAAATTCCTCACACAAAGAGCTCAGCAATTGAAGGATTAAAATATTTAATTTGAAGACCAACATTAATAGTGAATTTATTAAACTCATTAGGTAATTACTCTTCTACACTCTTCCTGAGGAGACATACTGAGAAGAAAATATTTCTGGTATCAATAAAAAAAATATGTATTGTGCCCACTTCGTTCAGAATATGTATGTTGAAGCCTGTAATAACCCACTGTTCTGAATCCGAATGAGATGGTTTAATAATTGAAACAGCCTTCTTTGGAGGTCTTCCTGGTACTTCATTGCATGAGAAGCTAAGATAAACATGTCCCATGCAAAATTCCTCTGCAAAATGAAACCAAAAGCTTTACAATGGGATTGCAGTGTCTCAAGTTCTGGGTAAAAATACAAAACGTGTAAGCAAGGTCCTTTCTCTTTGGAAGTATAATATTTTTAAGATTAAAAAATGTTTTCTAAATTGGATAGAAAAGATAAACTTCAAACTGTAAGCAATAGCTACTACTAGGGAGTGGATTCAGATTGGATGGGCCTGTCTAATAGACCTGCCACATTTTACTGCATATATATCTGTAGTGTTTAATTTTTCTGCAATAAGAATATGGTCATACATTATTTGTGTAAACTTAAAAAAAATTAAACCAATCATTTAAAGTAAAAAGAAACTCTCTAGCTTTGTGATTGTTACTTTAAGTGGTGACAGATTTTGAAGAAAAATGTAGAAAGTATTGCTAGGAAAAAGTGAAGAGAAACCCCACTTCCTGAGCAAACACGCACTCTCTCTCCTTCTCTCTCTTTCGCTTTTCTCATTAAACATCCTTCCCTCTACTCAGTCACTCCTGTCAGATTAACCACACTTTGTCAAAAAGGAACTGAAGCAGATTTTGCAAGACAAAAGACTTGTTGGTTAAATAGTTGAGCTTTTCAGTTGAACCAATTTTTTTTTTTCTTTTTGTCTTTTTAGAGCCGCACCTGTGGCATATGGAGGTTTCCAGGCTAGGGGTCTAATCAGAGCTGTAGCTGCTGGCCTACGCCACAGCCATAGCAACGCGGGATCCAAGCTGCGTCTGCAACCTACACCACAGGTCATGGCAATGCCGGATCCTTAACCCACTGAGCAAGGCCAGGGATCAAACCCGCAACCTCATGGTTCCTAGTCGGATTTGTTAACCACTGTGCCACGACGGGAACTCCCTGAACCAAAAATTTCACAGTGAGTTTTGTTCTACTGTTTATGTATTTTTGAACTTGAAAATGGTGGTTAAATAAATCAATATTTGCAGTCAGAAAAGGGATCGGAAATATTTTCAATTAAAAATTTAAGAACAAGACTTACTAGTTTTGTTTTCTGACATTAAAAGAAGTTAGGTACTCTGTACTGTCAGAGTAATTAAGATGTCAAGTTCTTATTGTTTTCATGTTTTTAATTTATTTATTCATATTGATTAGTTTTCTTTGCTTGAATTACTTTTATGGACAGGTAGAATCTACCATTTTCCAGTGCTTGGTAAATACTTTCTATGTGGTTTTGTAAGAAGTCCTTACTTCAAGACTTATTGGGTTGGGGCACAAAGCCAATTTGAGGCTCCAGGTTGATTATTTTCAGATGTTCCTTACAAAGAAAGTGGTATGGAAAGGAGTAACAAAAAGAAAAGAAACAAGGCCATCCTTATTTTAGCAATGCTACATAATTCTAAATTCCCTTTCCCTAAATAAGATAAACAAGCAACTCTGTCTTATTTGATTTCTGGAAATGAAAGATTTAAAATTGTCATTCTCTTCCTCTCTCATACCAACTTTGTCTATGACCTACCCCTAAAGGATATCATGACATATTTTAGGTTTTGTCAGTCTCTTAGATGTGATCTTTAATCGTGTTTACTAAAAAACATCAGGGGTCCTTGCTCAGGAAACTTACTTTAAATATTAATTTGCATAAATGCAAAACTACAAGGAATTCCGATCACAGAATAGCCATGTAAAATGATAGAACAAACTACAAATATAGGCCATCATAGTCCACATGAATCATTCAATGGATTTCAAAACCAATCAACATAATGACATCCTGGATTAGGAAAGTTAGGAACCCAGCTAAGTCTCCCTAACCCTTATTGGAAGGAGACAAAGAGCAGGCACTCTCATCTCTCTATACCGGAAGGATAACTATCATGATACATCTCATACGGCACATCTTCACTTGCAATATACTAAGACCTTATAGCTATTGTCTAACTTGGAATTAAAAACAAAGCACAGCAACAACAACAATAAATAAAACTTGTATCCCCAGTCACAAATGTCCTTTTCTCTACAACACCTACCCATGTCTCATCTCAGACCCACTCATAAATTTACCATGAAAACCACATATATTTTGTCTCTTTTGAAGGTATCACCAATTTACATAGTTCCGCTCCAATGTATTTATTCTTAAAAAGTACACACTCTGAAAAACATCCATGCCTTTTAAGGAATCCACTACTTTGTCTCTTAGGCTTCAGTAAAACTGAAATATTTGGATGAATGAATTTAACTCTTCTTTCCTTCTTTCCTTTCTTCCTCCTCCCTTTTTTCCTTCCTTCCTTCTTTCCTTCTTTTTCTCTTTCTTTCCTTCCCTTCCTTTCTTGTCTCCCTCCCTTCTTTTCTTCATCCCTTTCTTTCATCTTTTATTCATTCCTAAAGCAAGTAATTATTTTATTATTAAGTACTTATCATGTGTCAAATACTGGCTAGGTGACAGTTACACGAAACAGACCTGGACCCTGCCCTCCAGGAGCTCACAATCTATGGGGGTATCCAGACTAGTAAATCTATAATTATGATATAATATGATAAGTACTAGTGTAGGTGAAGTATGGGATGTTCCATAAGCATGAAAATGTATTTTTCCAAAGTCAAAGTAAAAGAAGAAAATAAAGCTGAAGCTTTGTGGATAAATATGAATTGGTCTAGAGGCTATTATATGATAAAATGCTTTTTAAGTTTAACAATTGAATATCTGTTTAGATACAGTGTGAAAAAATGAATTTGGGGAGGGGCAGAACTGTAAGAAAGGTGACTTGTTAAGAGACTATTGCAGTAGTCCACATAAGAAATAATGGTAATTTGATTTAAGGTGGCGGCAATGATTATGAAAAGAGATAAATTGAAGACCTATTAAGAAGATAGAATCAACCTGATTCAGCAATTGATTATATTTAGGAGATAAAGGAAAAGGAGGAATCAAAGATGACATCCAGATTGTGAATTGAACAATTAGATAGGCAACGGTGGCATTTGTTGGGGCAGGGAACACAGAAAAACAGATCTGAGAGTTGAAGATGGAAATGAGTTCAAATATGGATGTGTTGTATATGAAATGGTTGATAAACATCCATGTAGAAATGTTCCTGAGGAAAATGAATATTTAGTGTGGCACCCAGGAGAAATATCTGGGATAAGTGATAGTGATTTGAGAGTCTCAAACCAAGATAGTTCTTCCAATTATGAGAATATATGAGAGAATCTATGGAGAATGTGCACAGTAAGAAAAGAAGATCCAGCATGGACCCAACCAATAGACTAGCTGATTTACAGGGAATAACACATCTACCATAATGTATATTTTTATCTGAATCCCTAATATACTATTTATCCATTCATTCGATAAGCATTTATCAAGTGCCTACTATGGGTCATACATACACAAGTATTAAAAAATAGACCTGCTGTCACCATGACAGAATTCATGGGTACTGAGAAAATGGAACCAAGAGCTATCATGAAGGTGCCTATTTGCCTTCAACAAAAGTGCTTGACAAAGAGTCCAAAATGATCGTTTTAAAAAGAAATCAAATGTTCCAATCCAGTTCTTTTATCAAAAAAAAAATAAAGAAGATGAAAACATAAGAATGGTTTAAATCACTTGCCTTCAATTGAATATAGAGATTTCATTTCATACAATTCTTTGTAAATGACAAGATTTGACTCAGGTCTTGTACCACGATAGGTAGAGAAAATGAAACCTAGTTTATCTGTGGCATTGCATCAGACTGCTTATAGCTCCACTCATTGCATTCCTCAGGTCATCCTTGATAGTATGTTTGAAGAACTTGTCTGCACTGATTAAGCACTATTCTTCAAGAAGTTTCCTGGAACCATCCTACACAATGATGATGATAACGATAATTTAGCCTTCAAGTGATGACTCAAAATCACTATAACCAGGTCTAAGAACCCTTTATACTGAGCTAAGCTTTGTTTAGGGAACTTTGTATTTTTCTATTAGTTAGGATGTATGCTATTCGTGCTAAAAGACAACTGGAAAGTATTGTCAGCAATACTTTGTACATGAAATGCCATTTTTACATCTATTGTGCTGGGTAGTCATTTATGAACATAAATATTACATTGTACCTTAAGTATAAGAAGTGTTCTGCTATAAAATATGTAAGAAAATTTAAAAAGCTAGCTATGTGTACAAATTAACCGACATGGTCATTTTTTTCTGATAAATATTAGTGATTCTTAGGAAATAAAAGGAGAACTCAGTCCAAGTTAATCGTTAGAATTAGTAATAGAAATATAAACAGTTTATTTTATTTTATTTTATATTAGCTGCACCCCCAGCATGTGGAATTTCCCGGGCTAGGGATCAAACCTGTGCCACAGCAGCAACCCAAGATGCTACAGTGACAACGCCAGATCCTTAAACTGCTGTGCCACAAGAGAACTCCATAAACAGATTATTTTAAATAACACTTTAGTAGTTCCTGTCGTGGTTCAATGGAAATGAATCTGACTAGTATCCATGAGGACGCAAGTTTGATCCCTGGCCTCCATCAGTGCGTTAAGGATCCGGCATTGCCGTGAGCTGTGGTGTAGGTCGCATTGCTGCGGTGTAGGGCATTGACTACAGCTCTGATTCAACCCCTAACCTGGGAACAGATGTGGCCCTAAAAAGACAAAAATAAATAGATAAATAAAAATAAATAACACTTTAAAAAGAAGTATAAATAAGGCCTTAGCTTAATGAAAGATACACTTTGTTGATCTTGACACTTTTGTGTAAGAATTTTGGAATTCTTTTCTTTTGAACTTAATCTTTTCACAGACATATTTCATCCTAAAAGGGAGGGAGAATATATAGAATAGGCAAAGTAAAAATCAATTAAAAGAGGAGGAAGAAAGTTTCTGAAGTGGAATATAACTTCAGTATTTATCCCTCTGAAGAGCTGAACCATGACTGTCAACAATGCCTAGCATCTGAGTTGGTGGTCTGGGTTAGGTTTTGCTTTACTCTATGATTTAACAATGGTATGACTATTATGCTAAGAAGATGACCTCTTTGGGGTTAATTGATAGTATAGCACCATAAACAAGCACTAAAATTTAATTCAATTATTCTGTCTTGTGAGATCTACTTTTTCAGCATATTGTTCCAAGTCTCAGATGGATCTTGGTTTGAATTCTAGCTCTGCCACTTAAAACTGTGTGGACTTGGATAATTAAGTTTGCTTTCCCTTGGTTTCTTTATCTGTAGAATGCAAATAATTACATTACATACCTTATACAATTGTTTTGAGGATTAAATGAGACATAGAATGTCAAGGTTATACATAGCACAAGAGCCTAGAATATGGTAAGCACTCAATTTATGTTAGCTTTTATATCAGCTTCTGTGATCTCTTTCATTTCTCTTTTTAGGGGGCAAAGAACTTTGAGAAAGCACAGCTTCAATTAGTAGCTTTTCTGTAGCTACAAAATGAGGACTCCCATCTAAAACGAAGTAAGATCCTGCAAAATTTATGCCCTGAAATCAATCAATTTAACACAGAAAATGAGAGAGTAGATGAATTAATTGGTTTGGTGCTTTCTGATTCCTACACCTAGGTTTACACTAAAGTGTTAAAATTGTGACACATTCCCAATATTCCCAGTTGTTGACTTCCCTCAATATTTTTTCAGGCATTCCCATCATGAAGTGTCTTTGACAATTGGACCAGGTTTGTATTTTAATATGGAAAGCCCATGGTGCGTGAAGGAGCATTTTAGCGACTTAGAGACTCCAAAGCTCTAAGAAAATGTGTCAGGGCCTTTTGTAATTCACTTTTTGGTGTTTGGAAGAGAGATAGGGGAGGAAATTATATTGGAGAAGAGGTAATAGCTCAGATATTTTAAATGTCACAACATGAGATTTAATGGGCTGGCAGCAATGTCACTTGGAATTCTCATGATCACAGAAGCAGCAGTAATTAATTGTTTCACAATGCTTGACGCAGACACACCCTTAATGTCCTTGTTTTCTCCACTGCATCTCATTCCCTAATGAGGTCTAGGCAGGAAGCTCTGCAAGCAGAGGTCCATTGGTTGATTGTTGAGTTTATCTGGACAAAACTATGACGTTTTATGGACAAAATTGCATAGATTTTATGTTAGAAATCATAGCCTTTTCCTTCCCTTTTGGAAAACTTCCCTCAGGTAGCCCATGTGTCTTTGTAGCCCTTTGACATTTTATACTCTTGAATTGTGTATTTCTTTACCAAAATATCCATCAACCCTGAACCTCTTTCCATTCTGCCATCAAAACCATCCTTCAAAGCCTTTTTTAAAAATCTCTCTCATTCCCGTAAAACCAAAGCATACAAGAAAAATAAAATTATTTACCCCTGATTGTTAATGTCTGCTAATGAAATACTAATCTGCAGCATAAAATCACCTAGGTTGCCTGGAAAGCATACAGATTCCAGGGCCTCATGGCAGACACAAAGAATTAGGAATTCTTAGGATAGAGTCTATAAATTTGTACTTTAACAGATTTCCCAGATGTTTCTAATGTACATCGCTGTTTGAGAAGTACCTTAAATACATTCATGAAATAATGACTGTCACAAGAGACTTCTAAAAAAAAGTAATAATGCAAAACCAAAGGAGTAATTCTCAGGCGGTAATATTTTGTGCATAGTCGCAAGCTGCTAGAGACAATGTATTCTGAGTAAGAATGTCACTGAAATGACATTCCTTGAGTTACTTGTACTTCCTATTATAGGTGGTACCTGGGTACTTTTCAGCCTTTTTTTCTTTCTTTTTAGGGCCACACCTGCAGCATGTGAAATTGCCTGGGCTAGGGGTTGAATCAGAGCTGCAGCTGCCAGCCTAGGCCACAGCCACAGCAACACCAGATCTGAGCCACATCTCTGACCTATGCCACAGCTTGTGGCAACTCAGGATCCTTAACCCACGGAGCAAGGCCAGAGATAAAACCTGTGTCCTCATGGACACTATGTCAGATTCTTAATCTGCTGAGCCACAATGGGAAGTCCATTTTCAGCCTTTTGAGCTATTAGAATATTTATTCTCTCCTTTCCTGAACCCTCTTAATCCCACTCAGGAGTGCTTGAGCCACAGTTTTTCTCTCTCTTCCCAGCACTTTCCTGAGGATGTAACTGGTGACAAGAACCACAATTGCCTTGTGTAGCCCTCTAATTCTGCCAGAGACCTCATCATATGAAACTGAATAACCCTCTATACTCATAATGTAGATCTCACAAAAATGGCTACTATATTGATTAGGTCTTTTTGCTTCCCAACGTTCCCACACATCATGCCACAATTATTATGAGGTAAATTTATTATAGTTGTTCTAATGAAGGAAATGCAATTTGAAAGACCAGTGGGTCAGTGACAGAACATAGAAAAGCCTTGAGAGTCCTTTAATTTTCTCTACCATGTGGCCCATACTAAATAGTTTCTCAGCTTCAATCAGGTGTGGAGTGTTATATTTTAATATTTTTATGGATATATCCATAATTTAAATCCTACAATAGTTGCACTGGATTAATTGATATTACTTTCTATTTGAGGACATACACAGAAACATGGAAGGGCCAAAAATGTTTGGAGCTGATGACATTTAAAGTTGCTCTAAGTTCCCATCGTAGCTCAGCGGAAACTAATCTGACTAGTATCCATGAGGATGCAGGTTCAATCCCCGGCCTCTGTCAGTAGGTTAAGGACCTGGTGTTGCCATGAGCTGTGGTGTAGGCCTCAGACGTGGCTTAGATCCCCCGTTACTGTGGCTGTGGTGTAGGCCAGCAACTACAACTCCGATTCAACCCTTAGTCTGGGAACCTCCATGTGTCACAGGTGTGGCCCTAAAAAGACAAAAAAGAAAAAAAAAAAGATTTGGTTGCTATAATTCCATGCCTTTCATAATTGCCAACATTGTTATTGCAGTTGAGAATAAACAATATAATCTTTATTTTCTTCCCCAGTGTAATACTAATTTCAATTACCAGCCTAAAAGATAATTCCAAATGTCTTGGAGAAAGTATCTAATTCAGTGCTGCTTTGTAATAACCTAAAGGGTTTTTATCCAAATTTGAAGATTTTTCAGGTTATTGAGGTTTCCATACATTGCTTATGTTAACATTTCTCTTTTCAGTTCATTTACTTCTTTAAATACTATAACTTTTAGACTATTTATTAGCAATAAAACTAACAGGAAGAAAGAAAGCCACTTCTGATTGAATAATTTGTTTTAAATGACATTATTATTGATTAAGAATATATTCACATATCTTCTTTCAAAACCACATAATTTCAGTAACTGTAATAGAAAATTGATCTCAGTGAGAGAAATAAGACTCAGAACATAAAGTATAAGCTTTAATTGGTAAATTGTTTATTGAGTGTAACAAGTACACAGAGATCCAAGTCTTTCCTACTTTGTTGTTCCTATTGTGCCACTAATAATGTAAATAGAGCTATAAAATATTGTAATAATAAGGCTAAAGATGTCAAGTTATGAGGCATTGCATGAGTAACTTTTAAATAACTTAAGTTTCTTTTGGAGGGAATAGCTTCATTATTCAACAGTAACAAACTTCTGGGTGTTGCTTTTTCTTTTTTTTTTTTTTTACTCAATGAATTTATTCCATTTATAGTTGTTAAATGATCATCACAATGAAATTTCACATGATTTCCATCCCACAACCCCAGCACATCCCCCCACCCCCAAACTGTCTCCTCTGGAGACCAAAAGTTTTTCAATGTCTGTAAGTTAGTATCTGTTCTGCAAAGAAGTTCCATCTGTCCTTTTTTCAGATTCCACATGTCAGTGAAAGCATTGGATGTTGGTGTCTCATTGTCTGGCTGACTTCACTTAGCATGATAGTTTCTAGGTCCATCCATGTTGCAAAAAATGCTGGTATTTCGCTCACTTGAATGGCTGAGTAATATTCCATTGTGTGTATGTACCACATCTTCGTGATCCACTCCTCCGTCGATGGACATTAGGGTGTTTCCATATCTTGGCTATTGAAAATAGTGCTACAATGAACACTGGAGTACAGGTGTCTTTTTTGGGTCATGATTTTCTCTGGATGGGATTGCTGGGTCACATGGTAGTTCTATTTTTAGTTTTCTGAGGCATCTCCATACTGCTTTCCACAGTGGTTGCACCAATGTACAATCCCACCAAGAGTGTACTAGGGTTCCTTTTTCTCCACACCCTCTCCAGCACTTATTGTTTGTAGACTTTTGGATGATGGCCATTCTGGCTGGTGGAAGGTGGTACCTCAGAGTGGTTTTGATTTGCATTTCTCTAATAATGAGTGATGTTGAACATCTTTTCATGTGTTTCTCGGCCATCTGTATGTCTTCTTTGGAGAACTGTCTGTTTAGATCTTCTGCCCATTTTTTGATAAGCTTGTTTCTTTTTTTGGTGTTGAGCTGCAGAAGGTGTTCATAAATTTTGGAGATGAATCCCTTTTCCGACGATTCACTTGCAAAGATTTTCTCCCAATCTGTTGGTTGTCTTTTTGTATTGTTTAGGGTTTCCTTTGCTGTGCAAAAACTTTGAAGTTTGAGTAGGTCCCATTTGTTTATTTTTGTTTTTATTGTCAATACTCTGATAGGTGGATCTGGGAAGATGTTGCTGTGGTTTATGTCAGCGAGTGTTTGGCCTATGTTTTCCTCTAAGAGTTTTAGAGTGTCTGGTCTTATATTTAGGTCTTTAATCCCTTTGGAGTTTATTTTTGTGTATGGTGTTAGGGAGTGTTGTCATTTCATTCTTTTCCATGTGGCTGTCCAGTTTTCCCAGCACCACTTATTGAACAGGCTGTCTTTTCTCCGTTGTATAGTCTTGCCTCCTTTGTCATAGATTACTTGGCTCTAGGTGCATGAGTTTAATTCTGGGCTTTCTATCCTGTTCCACTGATCTATATTTCTGTCTTTGTGCCAGTACCATATGGCTCTGATGATTGTTGCTTTGTCGTATAGTCTGAAGACCGGGAGCCTGATTCCTCCAGCTCCATTTTTCTTTTTCAGGATGTCTTTGGCTAGTATGGGTCTTTTGTGGTTCCAAACAAACTTTAAAATATTTTGTTTGAGTTCTGTGAAGAATGTCCTTGGTACTTTGATAGCGATTGCATTGAATCTGTAGATTGCCTTGGGTAATGTAGTCATTTGGATGATATTGATTCTTCCACTCCAAGAGCATGGTATGTCTCTCCATCTATTTGTGTCATCTTTGATTTCTTTCATCAGTGTCTTATAGTTTTCAGAGTACAGGTTTTTGTCTCTTTAGGTGGGTTTACTCCTAGGTATTTTATTCTTTTGGGTACAATGGTAAATGGGATTGCTTCCCTAATTTCTCTTTCTGCTCTTTCATTGTTGGTGTATAGAAATGCTGTCGACTTCTGTGTATTAATTTTGTATCCTGCGACTTTGCCAAATTTGTGGATAAGCTCTAACAGTTTTCTGGTAGAGTCTTTAGGATTCTTTAGGTATAGTATCATGTCATCTGCAAATAGCGATAGTTTTACTTCTTCCTTTCCAATTTGGATTCCTTTTATTTCTTTTACTTCTCTGATTGCTGTGGCTAGGACTTCCAGAACTATGTTGAAGAGTAGTGGCGAGAGCGGACATCCTTGTCTTGTTCCTCATCTCAGCAGAAATTCTTTCAGCTTTTCACCATTGAGAATGATGTTAGCTGTGGGTTTGTCATATATGGCCTTTATGATGTTGAGGTAGGTTCCCTCTATGCCCACTTTCTGAAGGGTTTTTATCAGAAATGGGTGTTGGATTTTGTCAAAGGCATTTTCAGTGTCTATTGAGGGGACCATATGGTTTTTGTTTTTCAGTTCGTTAATGTGGTGTATCCCACTGATGGATTTGCGGATATTGAAGAACCCTTGCATCCCTGGGATAAATCCCACTTGATCATGATGTACAATCCTTTTAATGTATTGTTGGATGTGGTTTGCTAGTATTTTGTTGAGGATTTTTGCATCGATGTTCATCAGTGAAATTGGCCTGTAGTTTTCTTTTTTTGTGTGGTATCTTTGTCTGGTTTTGGTACCAGGGTGATGGTGGCCTCATAGAATGAGTTTGGGAGTATCCCTTCCTCTGCCATGTTTTGGAATAGTTTCAGAAGGAGAGGTGTTAGCTCTTCTCTAAATGTTTGATAGAATTTGCCTGTGAAGCCATCTGGTCCTGGACTTTTGTTTGTTGGAATTTTTTAATCACAGTTTCAATTTCAGTTCTTGTGATGGGTCCATTCATCTTTTATCTTTCATCTTGGTTTAGTCTTGGAAGATTGTACTTTCCTAATAATTGTCCATTTCTTCTAGGTTTTCCGTTTTATTGGCATATAGTTGCATATAGTAGTCTCTTACGATCCTTTGTATTTCTGTGATGTCCGTTGTCGCTTCTCCTTTTTCATTTCTAATTTTATTGATTTGAGTCCTCTCTCTTTTTTGCTTGATAAGTCTGGCTAAGGGTTTATCAATTTTGTTGGTCTTTTCAAAGAAGCAGCTTTTCACTTTGTTGATCTTTTCTATGGTTTTCTTCGTTTCTATTTCTTTGATTTCTTCTCTGATCTTTATGATTTCTTTCCTTCTACTAACTTTAGGTCTTGTCTGTTCTTCTCTCTGGCTGCTTTAGATGTAAAATTAGCTTGTTTATTTGAGCTTTTTCCTGTTTCCTGAGGTGGGCTCGAATGGCTATAAACTTTCGTCTTAGAACGGCTTTTGCTGCATCCCATAGGTTTTGCAGTGTCGTATCTTTGTTGTCATTTGCTGCTAGGTCTTTTTAAATTTCCTCTGTGATTTCTTCTGTGATCCGTTGGTTGTTTAGTAGCATGTTGTTGAGTCTCCAGGTGTTTGTGTTTTTTGCAGTTTTTTTCTTGTTGTTGATTTCCAGTCGTATAGCATTGTGGTCAGAAAAGATGCTTGATATGATTTCAATCTTCTTAAAGTTACCAAGGTTGGACTTGTAGCCCAGGATGTGATCAATGTTAGAGAATGTTCCATGTGCACTTGAGAAGAATGTGTATTCTGTTGCTTTTGGATGGAATGTCCTATGAATATCTCTTAAGTCCATCTGGTTTAATGCTTCATTCAGGGCCTTACTGATTTTCCTTACTGATTTTCTGTCTGGATGATCTGTCCATTGCTATGAGTGGGGTGTTAAAGTCCCCCACTATGATTGTGTTATTGTCGATTTCTCCTTTTAAGGTTGTTAGCAGCTGCCTTATATATTGTGGTGAACGTATGTTGGGTGTGTAGATATTTAAAATTGTTATATCATCTTCTTGGATTGATCCTTTGATCATTATGTAATGTCCTTCTTTGTCCCTTAAAATATTCTTCTTCTTTTTTTTTTTTTTGTCTTTTTGCCATTTCTTGGGCCGCTCCCGTGGCATATGGAGGTTCCCAGGCTAGGGGTCGAATCAGAGCTGTAGCCACCGGCCTACGTCAGAGCCACCGCAATGCGGGATCTGAGCCTCATCTGCAGCCTACACCACAGCTCACAGCAATGCTGGATCCTTAACCCACTGAGCAAAGCCCAGGGATCGAACCCACAACCTCATGGGTTTGTTAACCACTGAGCCACGAAGGGAACTCCAAAATATTCTTCATTTTGAAGTCTATTTTGTCTGTTATGAGTATTGCTACTCCAGCTCTCTTTTGATTCCTGTTTGCATGGAGTATTTTCTTCCATCCTCTCACTTTCAATTTGTGTGTGTCCCTAGAAGTGAAGTGGGTCTCTTGAAGACAGCATATATATGCATCTTGTTTTTGTATCCATTCAGCCAGTCTAAATCTTTTGGTTGGGGCGTTTAGCCCATTAACATTTAAAGTAATTATTGATATGTATATTCTTATTGACATTTTATTAATTGCTTTGGATTTGTTTTTGTTGCTCTTTTTTTCTTCCCTTCTTCTCTTGTTCTCTCCTCTTGTGGTTTGATGACCATCTTTAGTGTTGTATTTGCATTGATTTTTCTTATTTGTTTGTGTATCAATTGTAGATTTTTGGTTTGCAGGTATTCTAAAGTTTTTATATAAGAGTCTATGTATATATGAGATTGTTTTAAGTTGTTGGTCTCTTAATTGCAAGTGCACCTCCACTGTCCTGCATTTGTACCCTCCTCATGATTTCTGATTTTGGTGGCATAATTGTGCATGGATGATTTCCTATCTTTACTGTATATACATCTTTACTGGTGAGCCTTGTCATTTCTGGTATTTTTGTTTCTGGTTGTGGCCTTTTCTTTTCTGCCTAGGGAAGTTCCTTTAGTATTTGTTGTAAAGCTAGTTTAGTTGCTGAATTCTCTTAGCTTTTGTTTATCTGCAAAGCTTTTTATTTCTCCTTCAAATCTGAATGAGAACCTTGCTGGGTAAAGCAATCTTGGTTGGAAGTTTTTTCCTTTCATCACGTTAAGTATATCATGCCACTCCCTTCTGGCCTGCAGAGTTTCTGCTGAAAAACCTGCCCATAACCTTATTGGGGTTCCCTTGTACGTTATTTGCTTCTTTTCCCTAGCTGCTTTCAAGATTTTCTCTTTGTCTTTAATTTTGGTTAGTTTGATTAATATGTGTCTCAGTGTATTCCTCCTTGGGTTTATTTTATATGGTACTCATTGTGCTTCCTAGATTTGAGTGAGTGGCTCCTTTCGCATGTTAGGGATGTTTTCAGCTATTATGTCTTGGGATATTTTTCCTGTCCCCTTCTCTCTCTCTTCTCCTTCTGGCACCCCTGTAATATGGATGTTGATGCATTTAACATTGTCCCAGAGTTCTCTGAGACTCTCTTCATTTGTTTTCAGTCTTTTTTCTCTTTTCTGTTCTGCATCCATAATTTCTAATCTGTCCTCCACCTCACTTACTTGTTCTTCTGCCTCCTGTATTCTGCCATTAGCCGCTTCTAGTGCATTTTTTATTCCAGTTATTGTATTTTGCATCTCTTCTTGATTAAGTTTTATATCTTGCATCTCTTTGGTCAGTGTTTCCTGTAAGTTATCCATCTTTGCCTCCAGTTTATTTCCAATGTCTTGCATAATCTTTAGCATCAACAGTCTAAAGTCTTTTTCCTGGAGGCTGAGAATCTCCACATCACTTAGCTGTTTTTCTGGGGTTTTTTCTTTCTCCCTCATCTGAGTTATAGCTCTCTGTCTTTTCATTTTTATAGGTTTTTGGTGTGGTGACCTTCTTACAGATAATAGAGTTGTAGCCTCTCTTACTTCTGGTGTCTGCCCCCCTTGTGGCTGAAGTTGGTATGGGGGCTTGCTGTAGGCTTCCTGATGGGAGGGGCTGATACCTTCCCACTGTAGGTGGAAGTGATTCCCATCCCCGTGGTGGGTGGAACTTTGTCTCTGGATGGGATTAGAAGTGGCTGTGTTTCTGGGGGCACTTTAGGCATCCTGTTTACTGATGGGCAGGCCTGCGATCCCACTTGGCTTGTTGTTTGGCCTGTGGCTTCTCAGGGCTGACAGGTGGGGCCAGATTTTCCCCATATAGCCACCTCCAGAGAAATGCACACTACTAAATACTCCCAAGAGCTTTGCTTCCAATGTCCTTCCCCAACAACAAGCCACATTCACCCCTGTTTTCCCAGGAGGTCCAAGAACTGCAGTCAGATTTGACCCAGATTCCTATGGAGACTTTGCTTTGCCCTGGGACCCAGTGCATGTGAAAGTCTGTGTGCGCCTTTTAAGAATGGAGTCTCTGTTTCCCCCAGTCCTGTGGAGCTCGTGTGCGCAAGCCCCACTGGTCTTCAATGCTAGATGCTCCGGGGTCTCTTCCTTACATCATCAGATCCCCATGTGTGGGGACATGATGTGGGGCTCAGAACTCTAACCCTGGGACCCAGTGCACGTGAAAGTCTGTGTGCGCCTTTTAAGAATGGGGTCTCCATTTCCCCCAGTCCCATGGAGCCCCTGTACACAAGCCCCACTGGTCTTCAATGCCAGATGCTCTGGGGGCTCTTTCTCCCAGTGCCAGATCCCCACACGTGAGGCTTTGATGTGGGGCTCAGAACTCTCACTCCTGTAGGTGAGTATCTGTGAACCAGTTACTTTCCAGTCTGTGGAGCTTCCCACCTGGGAGGTATGGGGTTGCTTATATCATATAATCACCCTCCTACCTCTTGATGTGGACTCTTCTTTGTCTTCTGGAGTAGGATATCTTTTTGAAGGTTTCTGGTCCATTTGGTTGAAGGTTGCTCAGCATGTAGTTGTAAATTGTGTTATTTTTAGGAGAGAAGTTGAGCTCCAGTCCTTCTATTCCACCGTCTTAATCCCCTGTGTATTTCTTTTTAAGTTATTCTTTTCTTTTTTTTTTTACCTTTTTTTTTTCTTCATAGGGCCATACTTGCAGCATATGGAGGTTCCCAGGCTAGGGGTCCAATTGGAGTCATAGCCACTGATCTATGCCAGAGACACAGCAACATGGAATCTGAGCCACATCTGCAACCTATACCACAGCTCATGGCAACACCAGATCCTTAATCCACTGAGCAAGGCCTGGGATCGAACCTACAACCTTGTGGTTCCTAGTCAGATTTGTTAACCACTGAGCTGCGATGGAACTCCTTAAGTGATTCTTTTTTTAAGACTATAAGGACTGGGGAAAAATTACATCAAATATAGCAATTATATGTGGGTCAAGCTAGTACATTACTACAGAAATAAATGTAATTATTAATAAGTAAAATCTGTGCTTAGAGAAAGCCTACATTTCACAGTAAACTAGAGATCCATCAAGAATTTAAGAGGTCAGGGAGTTCCTGTTGTGATGCAGCAGAAACGAATCTAACTAGTACCTTGCTCAGTGGGTTGCAGATCTGGCATTGCTGTGAGCTGTGTTGTAGGCCAGCTGTTGTAGCTCTGATTTGACCCCTAGCCTGGGAACTTCTGTATGCCACCAGTGCAGCTGTAAAAAGCAACAACAACAACAGAAAGAATTTAAGAGATCCAACTATTTCACAGCACCCTTTCTCCCCTCCAACCACAAAAATGATAGAATGAATTCTGGCTTATGTTATATAAAAATAAATTTATGAAAAAAATCTTTTTTGTCTCATAGTGAACATAAATTATTTTATATACCTAAGATCTCCCAATAATACCATCGTGTCATGACTAGCAAAACTATAACACATTGAAAGGACATTTCCCTCCCAAGTTCATCCGTGAATTCCTCTTTTATTTTCTATTTTTTTCTTACAAAGAAGTCATGACTTAGATATCATCACAACTGATCCATCATCCAGTAAACCATCAGAAGGCATGCTATGGGAAAGGAAGAAAAAGCTAACCAGCAAGCAAAGGCTGAGATTTCTGCAAAATTTTATCTTTTAATACTGCTAAGTATAATCTTCAAAACTGATCATTTAAGCTCAAAAGAAACTATCTCCAGACTATGTCAGGGATTCCAATTTTCTTACTAATGCTACTAGTACTAGTACTAGTACTACTACTACTATACACACACACACACACATACACACTCACACACACTACTATTCTGTAGCCCAGTGAGAATGAAAAGGGAAGATTCTTTCAATCCACACTTAGTACATATTTTCCAACACACAAAAAACTGAAACAATGATAAAAATTAAAGAAAGTAAAATTAATGGTTGATAGAATTGTTTTCATTTGCATTGGAAGTTCATTTGTTCATGTTACAAGTTATAATACAGAACTTAAATTCTGGGAGCAATTGTGCACTAAAGCTGCTCCTCCTCCCCAAATCCTCAAACTGAAGAAGACAAAGCCAGTTGCTAACAATGCAGGATATGAATGTACCCCATCTCCACTCCTATTTTCCCATCTCTGTTTTCCCATGGTGCTCTCCTCTACTCATTTGTTCTGCAAACTGAAGTGGGCCTAAGTGCTCTCCTCTCAATGAATAGTTCCTTTACAGAAACCTTGTTACTGCTCTGTTTCATATCTTTAAGCAGGGAGGCTAAATAGAGGGAAGATCATTATTTTAGGCATCAGAGACCCTGGAGCTGAAGACTGGTTTGATTTTAAAATTTACTCTTTATTTGTACATAGACTTAAATTATTCTCCTCTATGGTTTAGATAATTGCTATATTTCCTTTAGACTCTTAACATTCCATGATTCACAAGTGTTTGCCTCATTTGTTTACTGTGGTTTTATTTTCAGTTTTCTCTTTTTTTTTCCTTTTCATAAATGGCTAGGTTGAACAATGAGATATCAGGAATTGAAAACCCACTTAGATGTTTAATTATGAAGTAAGGAGGGTTCATATTCTGAATAAATGAATCTGCAAAACAGACAACTGCTCTGCAGAATAAAATAATGGCATCACCTCAGTAAATACAGTAATATGATGACCTTTAATTCATATAATGTCTTGATTAAATAGCTCATAAAACCAACACACATGCATACATGCATATTTACTCATAAATATGAATTATAAGAGATAACAAATATGGTGAGAAATTATTTCCTAGGGATTAAATGAACAAATACTTGATACTTGTGCTACACAAGACTCTACCAGGATAACTCATCCAATCTACTTTTCACTTCTTGTTAGAAGAGAATTGTGGTTTTCAAGGACAAAGTAGCTGTCATAGTGATCAGTTTGGGGGAATTCCAGGTATCTTTGTGATGATGATAGTGATGGTGGTGTTCTAGGCAAGGTTACTATACCAGGTTGATAGCAATATCCTTATTCAACAGATAAAGCTCAAGAAGACTAAGTTACTGAAAATTATAAACTATTAAGTGGTTCTGATATTACTGAAGTTCTGGGGGAAAATGATGCATTATTGCTGGTTCATATCTAAGACTCAGAGTATGGGGAGGGTGTGCATGGAAATATAAAATAGCCAATTGTTCCCCAGGAATCATCCCTATACCCTTCATTTTTCTCTCAATAGCCTTTATATTATGAAATTCATCCATTTTCTTGTGAGTTTTCATGTGACGTCTTCATGAATCTTTCCAATTCATCTCCCTCTCCCCTATCACTTTGTTTTGACTGTCCCACTCTGTCAACATGTCTCTGCGACTCTCCTACTCAGTCTCTTTCTCTCTCTTTCTCTCTACAGACTCCTCTCTATTGAGAGAGAACAAAGTCACTAGGCTGAAAAGATACATAAATCTACAAACTAACAGCACAGGAGCTTATAAACCCTGTGGGAAACATCTGTGGACATGCAGCTATGTGTAACTTGCTTTCCACTGGCTGTTTAAAACTCATAAAAGCAGAGAGTAGAATGGTGGTTGGCAGAGGCTGGAGGTGAGAGAAATATTACTCATAGCACAATATTTCAGTTATGTAGGGTGAGTATGTTTGGAGATCTAAGGTATAGCATAATGACTATTCTTAATAATATTGTATTATATACCTAAAATTTGAGAGTAGATCTTAAACTTTCTCACCACAAAAAAAGTAACTATGTGAGGTGATGGATATGTTAATTAGGTTGACTGTGGTAATCATTTCACAGTATATTATATGTGAATACACAGTACATACCAAAACATCACATTTTACACCTTAAATATACACAAATTTTATTTGTCAATCATACCTCAATAAAACTGGAGGGAAAAGTGAAAACAAAGAAATAAAAGAAGATGGTCAGGAAAGGCCTTTCTGAAGAGGTGATAATTGAGCAGAAAACTGACATAAGAGAGGGATCGAACCATGTAAAGATCTGAGGGAAGAATTTGCACAACATAAAAGAAAGCAAATATAAAAGATTTAAATCAGAGAATGAGTTCTTGAGTTCTTGGAACAGTAAGAATACCGTGGTGGTTGGAGAAGAGTGAGTGGGGATGGGGTGGGGAAGGGAAATGATAGGAAATAGGTCAGAGAGCTTAAATAATGTACAGTCTTGTAAGCCATGGTAAATGACTTTGGAGTATTTTATTTTATTTTACTTTATTTTTAGGGCAACGCCCGTGGCTTATGGAAGTTCCAAGTCTAGGGGTCAAATCAGAGCTGCAGATGCCAGCCTACACCACATCCACAGCAATGCCAGATTTGAGCCACATCTAGACCTACACCACAGCTCATGGCAACGCTGGATCCTTAACCCACTGAGCAAGGCCAGGGATCGAATCCTCGTCCTCATGAATACTAGTTGAGTTTGTTACCTGCTGTACCACAATGGGAAATCCATGGAGTTTATTCTCAGTGCAATGGTAAACCATTGGAGTATTTAAAGGAGAGTGGTGTGACATGGTGTGTGTTAAAAGATTGCTCTAATTGCTGTGAAACGGATAGAATGTAGGGGGGCAAGACTAAAAGTAAAGAGACAAATGAAGGGCTTCTGCAAGTGTGTAGGCAAGTCTAGGCAATAGTTGGACTAAGGCTATAGTAGTGAAGATGGTGAAAAGTGTTTTGATTTTGAATAAATTTTGAAGGTAAAACTGGCATGTTTTGTTGATGGATTGGATTAGATTTAGATTAAAGGTGTGAAGAAAACAGAAGGGTCAAAAATGATTCCTAGATTTTTGCCTTTTGCAATTTAGTAAATGTAACGACATTTCTTGGAGACAGGAAGTACTGAGGGAGGAGTCAGTTTGGGATGGGGCGATTTTAAGATTCTATTTTGGTCATACTACGCTTGTGTTGCCTCCAAGCAGACCTTTCATAAGCAGTTGGATAGATGAGTATGGGGGACAAGGGGTGAAGCCAGGGATGGATATGTATTAATTAAGCAAACAACTTTTGATAAAATATAGAGTAAGAACCATGAGCTACATACTAAAAATATAATAATAATAAAAGTCCCTGCCAATCAGTAAAGCTATAATGGAATTCATGATATGCAATATATACCTACAGGACAAACTTTGGAATGTTTACAAATAGAAAGGTCTGTACAAGTGATTATAAATTAATGTATTTACCAAGGGGATAAAAAATGAACATTTATTTTAAGACAAGGTGGGGATAATAGAGACTTTCCTCAAAAGCCTGGGGAAGTAGGGTTAATGAGAAGGCATTATTTGTTTTCCTCCTGATAAAGACATTATAACTGGGATTGTATTGTGTGGATTTAATTTAAATATTTTCCATTTCATATTTTTAAGCTCACAAAAAAGGAAGTGAGTGATACATTTAGTGTTTGTTTGTTTTAATGTACTTGCCATTCTGGTTTCACTGCCTTTGTTAGAGGGAAAAAATTAGAAAACATGTAGCTCATGTAGTCTCATTGCAATTATCCAGATTCACAATGAGCTAACCCAGGAAAGAGGAACAATGAAGCCTGTCACTCATTTGCTCAAGTATATGAGATCATGGAACCAAATGAGAAGTATGGCTTGGGTAAGAGGTTGGAGCCAATTAGATGGAGCATGCTTCACATTAAGCACTATTCCACAGTTTTGCTTAAGAGTGGCTTCAGCTGCAACTTAACTGTTTCCTGTGAGAATCAAATTTTCTCCTTTAACTTTGTTTCCATTCTCCCTCACTCCTATTATGGTGTTGATAAGCATGGACATATACAAAGATATCTCCAGCACACACAACTAAAACAAAAATAAAATATACCAGGACAATCTCTTCAGTAAATGATGTTGAGAAAATTAGACAGCCACATGTAAAAGAATGAAACTTGACCACTATATTATACCATACACAAAAAATTAACTCAAAATGAATTAAAGACTTGCATGTAACACCTGAAATCCTAAAATTTCTAGAAAAAAACATAGGTGGCAACCTCACTGACATTGGTCTTAGCTTTGTTTTTGTGCATCTGACTGCAAAGGCAAGGAAACAAAGCAAAAATAAACAAATGGGACTACATCATCTCAAAAGCTTCTGTACAACAAAGAAAACTATCATCAAAATGAAAGGGTAGCCTATGGAATGCAAGAAAATATTTGCAAATCATACATCTGATAAATGGTTAGTATCCAAAATATATAAAGAACACAATAGCAAAAAACAAAAAAAAATTCAATTTAAAAATAGGCAAAGGATTTGAATAGATATTTTTCCAAAGAAGATATACAGATGACCAACAGGCACATGAAAAGATGTTTAGCACTAATTATCAGGGAAATGCATACTAAAACCATGAGGTATCACCTCAGACTTGTTAGAGTGACTATCATCAAGAAGACAAGGAATATTAGCTTTTGGAGAAGATTTGGAGAAAAGAAAACTCTCATGAACCATTGGTGGAAATATAAATTGGTGCATCCATTATGAAAAACAGTATGGATATTGCCTCCCCCATCAAATTCAGAATAGAATGACCATATGACACAGCTATTCCACTTCTGGGTATTTATCTGAGCATAATGAAAAGGCTAAACAAAAACATTAATTTTAAAAGACATATGCACCCCTTTGTTCATTGCAGGATTATTTATAATAGCCAAGATATAGAAACAATCTACACAGCCAATAATGGATGCATGGATAAAGAAGATCGGTACATATATATACAATGGAATATCACTCAGTTGTAAAAAAGAATAAAAATCTTGCCATTTAGAACAATGTAGATGGACTTTGAGGCTACTATGTTGAGTGAAATAAGTCAGGTGGAGAAAGACAAATATTGTATGATTTCATTCATATGTAGAATCTAAGAAAACAAAATAAATGAAGTAATAAAGGATATCTCAGTACCTCTGCACCAGGGTTTTATTTTCTTTGAGGGGAGCGTAGTAAGCTGTGGGAATAAAGATTAAAGGCTTGGAAAACACTAGCATAGAACCAGGCACCCCTAATCCATTTCCTTGGTGACCATTATAAATTAGTAGCCATGGCTTAGTATTTAGTTGCTATCTGAATATCTAATTTGTTTTCTGACATTCTCCAGGCGATGTACTTGACTCCTTAGCTCCCTCCTGCTGCTTATAGTACGGAACATATCTTATTTATCTTAGTAGCTCCAGCTCTTAGAGGAACAGAGCTCTGCCTTGAGCAAGTATTCTAGTGCTAATCTTGAGTCCTGCTTTTTGCCAGGAATTTCTCTAGGTGTAATCTAGGGGACTAAATAGAGAATAGGGGACAAGACAGACAGTCTTTATCACTAAAGAGCATAAATTCCAGGTGATTCATGGAGCAGGGGGGGATGAACAAGCAAATACATTTAAAATATCTCAATTAGTGATAAGTTTTATGAGAAAAATGCAGGGTATTGTGGTAGAGAAAGACAGAGGGTTATCATTTTAAGCAGGATAGTTAAGGAAATGCTTCTCTGTGGAGAGATTTTAGCATAAACTTAAATTTGGTAAGAGAAGCAATCATGCAGAGATCCACAGACATGATTGTGAGGTTGCATTAGAGGCAGAGGAAATAGGTCAAAACCCCAAAGGCCTTAAGTCTCCTAAGATATGCATACTGTGCTCTTAGAACGGCAAGGAGCCCAGTGTAGTTGAAGCACCACCAGGACAGAAAAAGTGCTAGATGATAAGTTTGAAAAGGTTAGGATCAGATCATGTAAGACTTATAGGCAAATAGGAATAATGGGAAGCTAGTAGGATACTGGGTTTTGAGAAAAGGAGGGAGTGAGCATGATCTCATCTAATTTATACTCTGGCCAATGTGTGAGGAGCTGATTTGGGTTGGGGATGGAGAAATCAACTTGGACCCTAGTGCTGATGGTGGCTTGGACTAAGTGGTTGTAGTGGAACTGGTGAGGAATGATTTGATTTGAGATGTATTTTGAAGGTTATCCAGCATATACTGAGACTCCACCATTCTTTATTTCCCAGCTCTCCTTATCACCTCTGCATCTACTTATCAAACCATGGGCTCATCTTTGCCTAGGAATGCTTGACTGCCAAGATTTTAAAATTTATTATCCCACTCTACAACTATAATAACCTCTAACATTTCCATTCTCTCCTTTCCTTCTTTCTGCTACACTCATATTCCACCTTATGAATATCTCTGATCTTTTGACTCCATAGCTTTTCTTTTTTTTTGTCTTTTGTCTTTTTTGTTGTTGTTGTTGTTGCTATTTCTTGGGCCGCTCCCGCGGCTTATGGAGGTTCCCAGGCTAGGGGTCGAATCGGAGCTGCAGCCACCGGCCTACGCCAGAGCCACAGCAACGCGGGATCCGAGCCGCGTCTGCAACCTACACCACAGCTCACGGCAACACCGGATCGTTAACCCACTGAGCAAGGGCAGGGACCGAACCCGCAACCTCATGGTTCCTAGTCGGATTCGTTAACCACTGCGCCACGATGGGAACTCCTGCATAGCTTTTCTATCAGGCTACCAGATGCCTTTAGTCTTTCCTTCCTCCATCTATCAGCCCTGACTGCACCATCCACCATCTCATCCACTATCGGACATCCATCCACAAGACTCTTCCTTCCATCTACCCCTCCTTACAAGTGACCTACAAACACCCATGGCTCCAATCTTAGAAAACTCTCTCACCTCCTTTATAACCCATTAGGCTAGAATCTCTATAGAATCATCCCATACTTATAGTCTTATCCACATCCATACTCATGCTTCCCTGTTTTCCATCTTCCTATTATCTCTCCCCGTTCCAGTCTAAATAATTCCTTTGCCTGTGCTTGGTATATTATCCTGTCTAATTTTTTGTGGGCCCTAAGTCCATCGCATATCCCTTCCTTCAAGTTTCTCCATAGAGTTTCCCCCTCAATCTTCTATCCTTTCTATTTGTCATATATCTTACTTTATCTATAACCATTGTGTAGAAATAGTACTTTAAATTCACTGCTGCTTCTCATTTTCCACTCATCAACCTCCTTGGGTTTTACTTCCATTTTATCACTCCACTGAAATTTCTTTTGTTAGTGTTACCATGGCCCTTCCAACTGTCAAACTGAATAGAGACACTATTGTGTTTAAACAAAGATAAAAACCATATTTCTTTTGTCCACCATACAAGGCCCTAACTTACATTATATTCTACTCTCCAACCATCCTCAATTATCTGCAGCTTGAGTGTATGATTTATTTTGCTCCAACCTTTTCTATTTGCTCCTGCTCTTTACTAGAAATCTCTTGTGTATATGATGAACTTCTGTTATAACTTCTGATATGACTATGACTCCTGTTATGACTAGACTTAATGTAACAACCAGATGAAAGCTTACCAGATCTCCTTAGTCAAAGACGAATGCTTCGTCCATATCGCTCTGGCACTTCATGAACTTAGAACTAATCATTTCACTGTAATATTTCATCTACAAGTCTTTCTTCCCTCCAAATTGTGAGACCCTGAGGGCAAGGAGGAGGCAACATTCTAATTATCTTTATGTATTTATTTCTTCAGAACTTATGATAACATGTATTTTATGTTCAGTAAACATTGATTAATAAATAAATGAATTACTATTATCAATAAATATTTATTCAGGATTTACTGTTCTCAGGTACTGTGCTAGGTGCAAGGTAAGTCAAACAAAGTATATGACATGGTTTTGGCCCTGAAGTAATATAATTAAAATAATAGAATGAATAAAAAATAGATATACAAATAAAAATATAGTGTATCCTACAATAAGTGTCAAATGGGTGATAAAGACAAGTGCTATGGGAGTATGAATGAAGGAGGACGATGAAGAAGGAAGAAGTAGTCTGGGATGGAAAGGTCACAGAAAGCTTAAACATGAGCTCAAAGGATTGACAGAATCTTGTTACATAAAATGAAGGAATTACCATTTTTTTACAGAAAATATGGAATGAGCAAAAGGGCTGAGGCAGTCATGCATGTGCTGTGTTCAGGGAACTGGGAGTAGAAATGTCTGTTAAGACTGGGAAATTTAGGACATAATTCTGCCACTTTCTCACTGTGTGATCTTGAGCTACATGTATGTATTTGTTTTTGTGTTTGTGTATGTCTGACCCATACTAAGCACTAAATAAGTAGTGGCTGTAAATTCCGGAGTGGGTTTTACTTTCTCCCCTATTTCGTGGAACATTCCCCCTTGAGCAGGGGAGTGCTCTATATTGTTGCTTTAGGAAGATTGATATGAAAGTGTTGTGTAGCATAGATTTAAATGTAGAAAGATCAATTAACAAGGAACTTCAATAGTCAAGAAGTGAAGATCTAAGGCTCTCAATAAGATTGTTACAATGGGAATGAAACATAAGGAATCAATGCAAAAAACTAAGAGGCTTGGTGACTAGCTACTGAATGTAAGGGAAGGAGAAGAGCCAGTGGGACCCCAACATCTTTAAGACTAAGTGGCTAAGATAATGATAATGACTCTGACAATATTGGCTCACCCAGGGGAGAGTGGTAGGGAATTAGTTTTAAGTAAAAGAAGACAAAACTGGTTTTTAAAAATACAACTAACATGCACTGATTGTCTATTTAGGCTGGAAATTGGTATGAGGATATGAATTGTACAGAGAAAACATCCTTACATTCAAGAAATTTGCAATCTGGTTGGGTAAATGAGACTGAATACTTAAAACAACAGAGGGCACTATAAGATAAATACCCAAACTTTTGAGTCCAGGGAACCTGGGGGGTGGGGAGTTGATATTTCTTTTTTTACAGAATTCACTTTTCAGAATGTTTTTGTTATTAATGTTTTTTGTGAAATAATAAATTATGCTTATTATAACTAACACATTTGAGAAATACAGAGAAATATAAAGAAAGTTAAAATTACTTGCAATTCCACCTCTCTGCAAAGTGTATACATCAACAGTACACTAAACTATCAATACTAGGTATTATTATTAATTTTCATTTGTATTAAGTTGATAGGGCAAAAATAATATCCTAATTTTTAGTTTAATTTTCACCCTTGATTTCTAGTGAGGATGATTTTTAATGTTTTTTTTCTTTTATTTTTATTAGAGTATAGTTGACTTACAGTGTTGTGTCAATTTCTTCTGTAACCCAGTCCTACACATATATATACATTCTTTTTCTCATACTATTTTCCATCATGTTCTATCCAAAGATATTGGATATAGTTCTCTGTGTTGTGCAGTAAGACCTCGTTGCTTTTTTTTTCAGATTCACTAGCTATTTGTGTTTTTGTGAATTATTTGTTTAAGTGTTTTACCCATTTTAAGTATTACATTATTCTTTGATGTTTTAAATCAAAGCCCTTTTAAAAACCCTCATCAACCAACATTTCAAGACTCATAACCTATTTGCTAAATTATCCGTGGAGGAAGAACACAACTGCTGATCTTCATGCATTTAATAACCTTTTAACCATTAACCTTTCACATCTCTGTTAGCCGTGAAGCTCTATGTAGCTGTGACTGATTATACTCCCTCTGTTTGTTTACTGTTCAGTCAAGGAGGCAAAGTCATGTTAGTCAAGACACATTCCCACCAAGTTTAGCTCCATTGTGTCATCTTAATATTCCTCCTGGAGCAGAATGATGGCATCATTCAGTCCTTCTTACAAAGGACAGAATAGGAGACAGTGATAGGCTGCTTCATTTTGTTTTATGCTAGCAAGTTTTACCCTATTGACTTATTTTACTACTTCTAAGTTGATAACTTTTTTTATATTGCTTTCTCTTTTAGAAATGATATTACATATATTGATGAGTGGATACAAATGTATACCTAGTTTTAAAAACATATTAGAGAGGGATTAAGATGGCGGAATAGAAGGACTGGAGCTCAACTTCTCCCCTAAAAACAACAAAATTCACAACAAAAGACTGAGCACTCTTCACCAAAATGGACCGGAAACCTTAAAAATGATACCCTACTCCAGAAGACAAAATCAAGAGGTAGGAGGGACGATTTCGTGATATAAACAACCCCATACCTCCTGGGTGGGAAGCTCCACAGACTGGAAACTAACTGGTTCACAGAGACTCACCTACAGGAGTGAGAGTTCTGAGCCCCACATCAAACTCAAATGTGTGGGGATCTGGCACAAGGCGAAAGAGCCCGGGAGCATCTAGCGTTGAAGGCCAGTGGGGCTTGTGCACAAGAGCTCCACAGGACTGGGGGAAACAGAGACCCCATTCTTAAAAGGTGCACACAGACTTTCACGTGACTGAGTCCCAGGGCAAAGCAAAGTCTCCAAGGGAATCTGGGTCAAACCTGACCGCAGTTCTTGGAGGACATCCTGGGAAAACGGGTGAATGTGGCTTGCTGTGAGGGAAGGACATTGGAAGCAAAGCTCTCGGGAATATTCAGCAGTTGCCTTTCTCTGGAGGTGGCCATTTTGGGAAAATATGGCCCCACCCATCGGCCAGCCACTGAGAAGCTCCAGGGCAAACAACAACACAGGTGGGATCACAGCCCCACCCCTCAGTAAACAGGCTACCTAAAGAACCCTCAGGCACACAGCTGCCTCTAATCCCATTCAGAGACAAAGCCCCACCCACCAGAGGGATTAGAATAGGCTCCTCCTACCAGGGGGCAGGCATCAGCCCCTCCCATCAGGAAGCCTACAGCAAGCCCCCCATACCGACTTCAGCCACAGGGGGGCAGACATCAGAAGTAAGAGAGGCTACAACTCTATTATCTGTAAAATGGTCACCACACCAAAAACCTATAAAAATGAGAAAACAGAGAACTATAACTCAGATGAGGGAGAAAGGAAAAACCCAAGAAAATCAGCTAAGTGATGTGGAGATTCTCAGCCTCCAGGAAAAAGACTTTAGACTGTTGATGCTAAAGATTATGCAAGACATTGGAAATAAACTGGAGGCAAAGATGGATAACTTATAGGAAATATTGAGCAAACAGATACAAGATATAAAACTGAAACAAGAAGAGATGCAAAATACAATAACTGAAATAAAAAATTCACTAGAAGCAGCTAACAGGAGAATATAGGAGGCAGAAGAACGAATAAGCGAGGTGGAGGACAGATTAGTGGAAATTACGGAAGCAGAACAGAAAAGAGAAAAAAGATTGAAAACAAATGAAGAGAGTCTTAGAGAACACTGGAACAACGTGAAACGCACCAACATCCGTATTATAGGGGTGCCAGAAGGACAAGAGAGAGAGAAGGAGACAGAAAAAATATTCCAAGAGATAATAGCCGAAAACCTCCCTAACATGGGGAAGGAACCACTCACTCAAATCCAGGAAGCACAATGAGTACCATACAAAACAAACCCAAGGAGGAACACCCCGAGACACATAGTAATCAAACTGACCAAAATTAAAGGCAAAGAGAAAATCTTGAAAGCAGCTAGGGAAAAGAAACAAGTAACATACAAGGGAACCCTGATAAGGCTATCAGCAGATTTTTCAACAGAAACTCTGCAGGCGAGAAAGGAGTGGCATGATATACTCAACGTGATGAAAGGAAAAAACCTCCAACCAAGATTACTCTACCCAGCAAGGCTCTCATTCAGATTTGAAAGAGAAATCAAAACCTTCACAGATAAGCAAAAGCTGAGAGAATTCAGTGACACTAAACCAGCCTTACAACAAATACTAAAGGAAATTCTCTAGGCAGAAAACAACAAGAGAAGAAGGAAAGAAAAAAGAGCAACAAAAGCAAATCCAAAGCAATGAATAAAATGGCAAAAAGAACATACATACCAATAATTACCTCAAATGTGAATGGACTAAACGCCCCAACCAAAAGACATAGACTGGCTGAATGTATACAAAAACAAGACCCATATATATGCTGTCTTCAAGAGACCCACTTCACTTCTAGGGACACATACAAATTGAAAGTGAGAGGATGGAAGAAAATATTTCATGCAAACGGGGATCAAAAGAAAGCTGGAGTAGCAATACTCATATCAGACAAAACAGACTTTAAAATGAAGAATACTTTAAGGGACAAAGAAGGACATTACATAATGATCAAAGGATCAATCCAAGAAGATGATATAACAATTTTAAATATCTACACACCCAACATACGTTCACCACAATATATAAGGCAGCTGCTAACAACCTTAAAAGGAGAAATCGACAATAACACAATCATAGTGGGGGACTTTAACACCCCACTCACAGCAATGGACAGATCATCCAGACAGAAAATCAGTAAGGAAAATCAGTAAGGCCCTGAATGAAGCATTAAACCAGATGGACTTAAGAGATATTCATAGGACATTCCATCCAAAAGCAACAGAATACACATTCTTCTCAAGTGCACATGGAACATTCTCTAACATTGATCACATCCTGGGCTACAAGTCCAACCTTGGTAACTTTAAGAAGATTGAAATCATATCAAGCATCTTTTCTGACCACAATGCTATACGACTGGAAATCAACAACAAGAAAAAAAACTGCAAAAAACACAAACACCTGGAGACTCAACAACATGCTACTAAACAACCAACGGATCACAGAAGAAATCACAGAGGAAATTTAAAAAGACCTAGCAGCAAATGACAACAAAGATACGACACTGCAAAACCTATGGGATGCAGCAAAAGCCGTTCTAAGACGAAAGTTTATAGCCATTCGAGCCCACCTCAGGAAACAGGAAAAAGCTCAAATAAACAAGCTAATTTTACATCTAAAGCAGCCAGAGAGAAGAACAGACAAGACCTAAAGTTAGTAGAAGGAAAGAAATCATAAAGATCAGAGAAGAAATCAAAGAAATAGAAACGAAGAAAACCATAGAAAAGATCAACAAAGTGAAAAGCTGCTTCTTTGAAAAGACCAACAAAATTGATAAACCCTTAGCCAGACTTATCAAGCAAAAAAGAGAGAGGACTCAAATCAATAAAATTAGAAATGAAAAAGGAGAAGCGACAACGGACATCACAGAAATACAAAGGATCGTAAGAGACTACTATATGCAACTATATGCCAATAAAACGGAAAACCTAGAAGAAATGGACAATTATTAGGAAAGTACAATCTTCCAAGACTAAACCAAGATGAAAGATAAAAGATGAATGGACCCATCACAAGAACTGAAATTGAAACTGTGATTAAAAAATTCCAACAAACAAAAGTCCAGGACCAGATGGCTTCACAGGCAAATTCTATCAAACATTTAGAGAAGAGCTAACACCTCTCCTTCTGAAACTATTCCAAAACATGGCAGAGGAAGGGATACTCCCAAACTCATTCTATGAGGCCACCATCACCCTGGTACCAAAACCAGACAAAGATACCACACAAAAAAAGAAAACTACAGGCCAATTTCACTGATGAACATCGATGCAAAAATCCTCAACAAAATACTAGCAAACCACATCCAACAATACATTAAAAGGATTGTACATCATGATCAAGTGGGATTTATCCCAGGGATGCAAGGGTTCTTCAATATCCGCAAATCCATCAGTGGGATACACCACATTAACGAACTGAAAAACAAAAACCATATGGTCCCCTCAATAGACACTGAAAATGCCTTTGACAAAATCCAACACCCATTTCTGATAAAAACCCTTCAGAAAGTGGGCATAGAGGGAACCTACCTCAACATCATAAAGGCCATATATGACAAACCCACAGCTAACATCATTCTCAATGGTGAAAAGCTGAAAGAATTTCTGCTGAGATGAGGAACAAGACAAGGATGTCCGCTCTCGCCACTACTCTTCAACATAGTTCTGGAAGTCCTAGCCACAGCAATCAGAGAAGTAAAAGAAATAAAAGGAATCCAAATTGGAAAGGAAGAAGTAAAACTATCGCTATTTGCAGATGACATGATACTATACCTAAAGAATCCTAAAGACTCTACCAGAAAACTGTTAGAGCTTATCCACAAATTTGGCAAAGTCGCAGGATACAAAATTAATACACAGAAGTCGACAGCATTTCTATACACCAACAATGAAAGAGCAGAAAGAGAAATTAGGGAAGCAATCCCATTTACCATTGTACCCAAAAGAATAAAATACCTAGGAGTAAACCCACCTAAAGAGACAAAAACCTGTACTCTGAAAACTATAAGACACTGATGAAAGAAATCAAAGATGACACAAATAGATGGAGAGACATACCATGCTCTTGGAGTGGAAGAATCAATATCATCCAAATGACTACATTACCCAAGGCAATCTACAGATTCAATGCAATCGCTATCAAAGTACCAAGGACATTCTTCACAGAACTCAAACAAAATATTTTAAAGTTTGTTTGGAACCACAAAAGACCCATACTAGCCAAAGACATCCTGAAAAAGAAAAATGGAGCTGGAGGAATCAGGCTCCCGGTCTTCAGACTATACGACAAAGCAACAATCATCAGAGCCATATGGTACTGGCACAAAGACAGAAATATAGATCAGTGGAACAGGATAGAAAGCCCAGAATTAAACTCATGCACCTAGAGCCAAGTAATCTATGACAAAGGAGGCAAGACTATACAACGGAGAAAAGACAGCCTGTTCAATAAGTGGTGCTGGGAAAACTGGACAGCCACATGGAAAAGAATGAAATGACAACACTCCCTAACACCATACACAAAAATAAACTCCAAAGGGATTAAAGACCTAAATATAAGACCAGACACTCTAAAACTCTTAGAGGAAAACATAGGCCAAACACTCGCTGACATAAACCACAGCAACATCTTCCCAGATCCACCTATCAGAGTATTGACAATAAAAACAAAAATAAACAAATGGGACCTACTCAAACTTCAAAGTTTTTGCACAGCAAAGGAAACCCTAAACAATACAAAAAGACAACCAACAGATTGGGAGAAAATCTTTGCAAGTGAATCGTCGGAAAAGGGATTCATCTCCAAAATTTATGAACACCTTCTGCAGCTCAACACCAAAAAAAGAAACAAGCTTATCAAAAAATGGGCAGAAGATCTAAACAGACAGTTCTCCAAAGAAGACATACAGATGGCCGAGAAACACATGAAAAGATGTTCAACATCACTCATTATTAGAGAAATGCAAATCAAAACCACTCTGAGGTACCACCTTCCACCAGCCAGAATGGCCATCATCCAAAAGTCTACAAACAATAAGTGCTGGAGAGGGTGTGGAGAAAAAGGAACCCTAGTACACTCTTGGTGGGATTGTACATTGGTGCAACCACTGTGGAAAGCAGTATGGAGATGCCTCAGAAAACTAAAAATAGAACTACCATGTGACCCAGCAATCCCATCCAGAGAAAATCATGACCCAAAAAAGACACCTGTACTCCAGTGTTCATTGCAGCACTATTTTCAATAGCCAAGATATGGAAACACCCTAATGTCCATCGACGGAGGAGTGGATCACGAAGATGTGGTACATACACACAATGGAATATTACTCAGCCATTCAAGTGAGCGAAATACCAGCATTTTTTGCAACATGGATGGACCTAGAAACTATCATGCTAAGTGAAGTCAGCCAGACAATGAGACACCAACATCCAATGCTTTCACTGACATGTGGAATCTGAAAAAAGGACAGATGGAACTTCTTTGCAGAACAGATACTAACTTACAGACATTGAAAAACTTATGGTCTCCAGAGGAGACAGTTTGGGGGTGGGGGGATGTGCTTGGGCTGTGGGATGGAAATCCTGTGAAATCAGATTGTTATGATCATTACACAATAGAGATGTGATAAATTCATTCGAGTAATAAAAAAATAAAATAAATAACAAAATAAAAAAATAAAAAATAAAAACATATTAGAATATGGTTTGCAAATAGTCACTCAACCAGGGCAAGGAACAACTTACTCCAAGCAAGTAGAGAAGAATGGCAATTACCATTATTTTACTACTTGTGTGTATGCTGCATAGAAAAAGTTCTGGGAGTGTGGTTGGAAGAGAAGATATGAAATATTTTACATTTATTTTAATGTTTTATACTTATGTTAAAATGTGTTAAATTTTCTGGAGTTCTCTTGTGGCTCAGTGGGTTAAGGATCTGGTGTTGCTAAGGATCTGCAGTAGCTTGGGTTACTGCTCTGGTGCAGGTTCTATCCCTGACACAGGAACTCTCACATGCCTGGTCAAAAAAGTTTGTTTAATTTCTTACTTGCCTCCCTTGAAAAAAGAACATGCACCAACATTTAAACTACTTCCAAGTCTCTCTTCTTGGGAATAAGTCTACCCCGCTGTTTCTTATGCTTCCATTTCACTGACTATTTTTTATCACGGTCTTCTCACATCTTGAGCTATCCTGTTGCTGAAAAGGTAGTTCACGCTGCTCTTACTGATGACCCAGAGCCCTGTTCTTCTCTTGTGTGTTTAGGGCTTTGAGGAGGATCGTTTTGTTTTGTTGGCTAGGAAGTCTTGTACAGGTGATTTGTTAATTCAGGTGCTTTGCTGTGCTAGTATAGAAGCTGCATTCATGATGTAATTATAAAAGAGGCATACTTTTCTTGACTAGCAGAGGCTGGTGAGATGTGGCATAGAAGATGATATTGTTTATCTACTCAAGGTCAGGCTAAAGCAGTTAGAGGATTTGGCAGCAAATATTGCTGACAGCAGCAAGGAGAGGACTTCATCTGGAACACAGCTTGTGAATATTGTTTATATGATTTCCAAGCTAGCCTTCCTTTTACAGGGAATGAATTTCTTCTAACATTTTTTCAGAAAAGGACTTCACCCAGCAGGCTAGGCACAGCTATTCTGGTATATTTTTTACACTGAAATCTCCTCACAGTGTTTCTAAAAATGTTTACATTGAAAAGAAAATGCCATTTCAACATGAAGCATCACACAGCAGCAGCAAAACTTGAATTGGAATCTATGGATGTCCCTTCTTGCACAGCCGAGTTGGAAAAAAAAAATCAGCCCACCAGCTGCAGAAATGGCAAAGCCTTCAACTTGATGTGATTCACGAGGCATTGGTTTCTAATGCAGACCAAGGAATAGGATAGGTCTTTGCTCCTTCAGTAAGTGATGTTAGGGACTGTTGGGGGTGGTGCACCGAGGTAAGTTCTAAGAGAGATAGCCCCTACATTGAGCTTAGGAGTCCCTCTGTAAAAACTTAAGATCACCTGCTTCTTCAAAATCATGTAATCATTGACTTGGAAAGAACTACATCTCCCCTAGAGCTTATCAGAGTGATGATCTATTGTAGGGACTCCTTAAGTATTTGCTTCCTGATTGACTTAATAAATGGATAAATGCAAAGACACATCACATGCAAGAATCTCTTCTACAGTGTTTCCCGCTAGGCAGTCATCCAACCTCTGCCTGACTACCTCAAGTGACAAAAAACTCACCATCACCTGAATAATCCACTCTAATTTTGAATAATTTTGATAATTATAAAGTATAGAACTAAAATGAGTCTCCTTATGGCTTCTACCTATTTATTTCTCCTATTGGTAATGATTGGAGTCATGAAGAATAAATCTAATTCTCCTTTACTAGCCCTTAATAGTTTGGAAGACTACTATTATCTCATCTTTCCCCACTGCAAGTTTCCTCCAGTCCTCATATTGGTTTCAGTATTTCTATCCTCCTCAGTATCTTTCATATGGACACACTCTTCCAGATGTTATTTGACACAAGTAAAGCAGGTAATATTTCTTGTTAATTATAATAATGTTTATTCTTAACCTAGTGGCAAGTGTTTTACAAGGTTTTTCTCATTTAATTCTTGCAAGAACACCATAGGAAAGGTATCTTATTATTGTAGTTGTTATTATTATTATTACTTTGATTTTATAGGTCTAGGATGCTAGGCTCTTACAAGTGCCATCTAAGGTTGTATTCACATTTGTTTCATTTTATCATATGTATTAGTTGGTTCAAAAGATACTTGTGATCAATACAATATATCTTTTTTCCCATGAATTGCTGTCAAGTTTCTCTCTTAGGAGTTCCTGCTGTGACACAGTAGGTTAAGAATCCATCTGCAGTGGCTTGGGTCTCTGCAAAGGCATGGATTCAATTTCCCAGCCCAACACAGTGGGTTAAAAGAGCCAGCATTGCCACAGATGCAGCATCAGTCTCAGCTGTGGCTTGGATTCAGTCCCTGACCTGGGAACTTCCATATGCCATGGGAGCAGCCCTAAAAAAAAATTTCTCTTTTAGTTCTCTGATTTTTCCAAACTAAACAAAGAACTTTATATTCGTACCTATTACAAGTCTGCTTTGTACCACTTTTCTTCCTCTTCTTTTTTTCTGGATGGGGGTGCATTTTTTCTAGCTCTTTCATAAAATTTTATTTTGATCTGAATAAACATTTCACATCTTTTACAATGTTGAGTTTACCGTTCAAGATGTTAACTATCCTTTCTAGCTTTGTTACTTTTACATGCATGGTAAACTTGCCTTCTGCATCTTCATCCAAATAATAATAAAAATGCTAAAGAGAACATGGTCATGAATACAGTTCTGTAACACAACATTCAATAGGCCTTCCCAGAAGAATAAAAATCAACCCTGTTCAGGTTCAGTTGTTCGATTCAACTTTCCTTTTCTCATCTTATTGACTAGGACATTATTAGACACTTCGTCAAGTGACTTGTTGAGAATAAGATATACTATATCTGGGGCATTCTGTTTTCTACCTATATTGTTACCCCATCAAGAAAGGAAATGAAATTCATTTGGTATGACCTGTTACCAACAGACATTTGCTGTCTGTCTCTTAGATCTTTTCTAAGTATTCATACACAATCCACAATATTATATTCTTGACTTTTTTAAGGATCAAGATTAAGTCTACTTGTCAATAATTTCCAGAATCAAACTCTCCAGTCTTTTGACATCTTTACAGATTTTCATGATTTGCTCAAGATTAGTGACAGTGGTTCAGCAATCCATTCAGTAAATATTTTCTATTTAATTTGTCTGAGTTGAAGAGTTAAACTTAAAAAAGGGAACTCAGTGATATCTTGCTATTTTCTTCCTCGATTTAGGCTTCACTTCTTTTGTTACTTCAAAGATATAGACTGATTTTTGGTATTGACCTCATAGTTCTCTTTCTGTCCTGATGTCTTGTTTTTCACTGGACAAGACAAATGAATACATCATTGACAATTATCTAAAAAAAATAGATTCTAAGTGAGAATGTTCTCAAGAGCATTTTTTTGGAATTTAGACAGTGTCATCATCTCTCACTTTTGTTTACAATCAAGATAGAATAAATCCAATGTCATCTAATCACATAAGCACATTAAACAGATCTGCTTCTGTGAACCATTGTAAATCAAGATCTATGTTTATAGAAGAGGAAAACTTTAGAATGGGTGAAAGTCAGCAAAGTAAAAAGTGAGACACCAAAACTATGTGAAATAAATCCAATAAAATAACAAAACAAGTCTTAAAAGCAAGCAATAAAAAACTATGATGCATAAAAGATACAAACATCTTACAGTTGACGATGAATGGATACTACAAAGAACAACCCTCTAATGAATTAAAAGTCAGAAATAATTGAAGTATTGGATATTTCAGAAATCAAAATGATAACTTGGGAATAATGGAGGTAAATTTTTATAGAAATTGAGAGAAAACCCAGAGTTACTTCTTGGCTCTACAATTGCTGTAGTAGTAATACTAATATTTCTTCTCCCTATAATTCAATTCTCCAAATTCTAAAGTGATGAATAATGTCTTGTATCTGAAAATGATTTTATTTATCTTGTACTTAATTCATCTGCAAAAGAGTCACAATCAAACAAGAATGTGGTATGATTTGGGTGTGTCATAAGGATGAATGCTGAGAGCATAAAGAAATATATAACGAGAAAATGGTCTCAAAGCTAGGTAGCAGGCAGTTCTATTCCATTTGACCACAGTACACCAGTGAAAACCCAAATCATTCAACACACAAATGCACACATTTGTAACTCTTCCTTGACTTCCAGGGACCCCATAATCTTTTGGTCTGTTACAGGAACCTACATCCAAGTGATTGAGGTTTACCTTCCTCAACAGTTTCTTAAAATTGTCTTACTGTAAGTTATTCATGTTCATGTAATCTGTATCATTATTTTCCTTCCATGAACATAAATATTTGAGAACTGGCTACACTATTTAACTATTAACCCAAGTTTGCCTCCTCCCATCTACTTTCACAAGAACTCTTTGCTCAGCCTAGAGATCAGATAATCTTTTTTAAAAAGAGACTTGGCATGATCTTTGATAAAATACATGACTATGATTGCTCCTATCTGAGATAAATGTCTGATGTGTGGCTGTTTGCCGGAACCTGGAAAAAATTGGCTGAGAACATGTTTGGGTGTGGCACACCATTGGCTAATTACTAACACTTTGTCTGGACAGCTCCCTGAATGTGGTAGAACATTCTAGTTGGAAACATATTTCTAATGAAGTGTTTGGCAGGAGAAAGCCAGTTCTTAAGCTTAGAAACTTGCCCAAAAGAATAAAGCCCCACCTAGTTCCTTACTAAAAGATTTATTTACTAATTCTTACATAGGTTATGTGTTTATCTTTTAACCAGTAAGAGAACATGCCAGTTTTTCAAATTTTGGTGAGCAATTCCAGAAGCTATTGTGAACATTATGTTTTTAGTTCATATTTTAGGTAAAGGAAAAAATACCTAGACACATAGAAGAAATCGAATAACCTTTGGTGTTAACTTTAATAGTACCTGGGTGAAAGATAATTTCAATATCCTTGTGGGCAACTATTCTATTCAATCCATGTTACTTTAACAGATAAGAATCATTCTCAAGTAGCTTATAGTCAGCTGCCTTTTTCAAACCAGATATGATAATTAAAAATAAAAGATTTTTCACCCATAGGTGATGTTGAATTTTATTTTTCAGAATAGATTTCTTTCAAGCTTTTTCTTTTTCTTTTTTTTTATTTTCCCACTGTACAGCAAGGGGATCAAGTTATATACATTACATTTTTCCCCACCCTTTGTTCTGTTGCAATATGAGTATCTACACATTGTTCTTAATGCTACTCAGCAGGATCTCCTTGTAAATTTATTCTAACTTGTGTCTGATAACCCCAAGCACCCGATCCCTCCCACTCCCTCCCTCTCCCATCAGGCAGCCACAAGTCTCTTCTCCAAGTCCATGATTTTCTTTTCTGAGGAGATGTTCATTTCTGCTGGATATTAGATTCCAGTTATAAGTGATATCATATGATATTTGTGTTTGTCTTTCTGACTCATTTCACTCAGTATGAGATTCTCTAGTTCCATCCATGTTGCTGCAAATGGCATGATGTCATTCGTTTTTATGGCTGAGTAGTATTCCATTGTGTATATATACCACTTCTTCCGAATCCAATCATCTGTTGATGGACATTTGGGTTGTTTCCATGTCTTGGCTATTGTGAATAGTGCTGCAATGAACATGCGGGTGCACGTGTCTCTTTTAAGTAGAGTTTTGTCCGGATAGATGCCCAAGAGTGGGATTGCGGGGTCATATGGAAGTTCTATGGATAGATTTCTAAGGTATCTCCAAACTGTTCTCCATAGTGGCTGTACCAGTTGACATTCCCACCAACAGTGCAGGAGGGTTCCCTTTTCTCCACAGCCCCTCCAGCACTTGTTATTTGTGGACTTATTAATGATGGCCATTCTGACTAGTGTGATGTGGTATCTCATGGTAGTTTTGATTTGCATTTCTCTTATAATCAGCGATGTTAAGCCTTTTCTTCATGTGTTTGTTGGCCATCTGTATATCTTCCTTGGAGAACAGTCTATTTAGGTCTTTTGCCCATTTTTCCATTGATTGGCTTTTTTTGCTGTTGGGTTGTATAAGTTGTTTATATATTCTAGAGATTAAGCCCTTGTCGGTTGCATCATTTGAAACTGTTTTCTCCCATTCTGAAAGTTGTCTTTTTGTTTTCTTTTGGGTGTCCTTTGCTGTGCAAAAGCTTTTCAGTTTGATGAGGTCCCATGGGTTTATTTTTGCTCTGATTTCTATTGCTTTGGGAGACTGACCTGAGAAAATATTCATGATGTTGATGTCCGAGAGTGTTTTGCCTATGTTTTCTTCTAGGCGTTTGATGGTGTCCTGTCGTATATTTAAGTCTTTCAGCCATTTTGAGTTTCTTTTGGGGCATGGTGTGAGGGTGTGTTCTAGTTTCATTGCTTTGCATGCAGCTGTCCAGGTTTCCTAGCAATGCTTGCTGAATAGACTTTCTTGTTCCCATTTGATGTTCTTGCCTCCCTTGTCAAAGATTAATTGACCCTAGTTGTCAGGGTTTATTTCTGGGTTCTCTATTCTGTTCCATTGGTCTGTCTGTCTGTTTTGATACCAGTACCACACAGTTTTGATGACTGCGGCTTTGTAATATTTCTTTTTTTTTTTGTCTTTTTGCCGTTTTCTTTGGCCGCTCCCACGGCATATGGAGGTTCCCAGGCTAGGGGTCGAATTGGAGCTGTAGCTGCTGGCCTACACCAGAGCCACAGCAACGTGGGATCTGAGCCATGTCTGTGACCTACACCACAGCTCATGGCAACGCCGGATCCTTAACCCACCAAGCAAGGCCAGGGATCGAACCCTCAATCTCATGTTTCCTAGTCGGATTCATTAACCACTGAGCCACGATGGGAACTCCTGTAATATTTCTTGAAGTCTGGGAGAGTTATGCCTCCTGCTTGGATTTTGTTTCTCAGGATTGCTTTGGCGATTCTGGGTCTTTTGTGGTTCCATATAAATGTTTGGATTGTTTGATCTAGTTCTGTGAAAAATGTCATGGGTAATTTGATAGGGATTGCATTGAATCTGTAGATTGCTTTCGGTAGTATGGCCATTTTTACAATATTAATTTTTCCAATCCATGATCATGGAATATCTTTCCATTTCTTAACATCTTCTTTGATTTCTTTGATTAAATTTTTATAGTTCTCGGCATATAGGTCCTTTACCTCTTTGGTCAGGTGTATTCTGAGGTATTTGATTTTGTGAGGTGCAGTTTTAAAAGGTATTGTATTTTTGTATTCCTTTTCTAATATTTCATTGTTAGTATACAGAAATGCGACTGATTTCTGAATGTTAATCTTATATCCTGCTACTTTGATGAATTGATTAATCAGTTCAAGCAGTTTTTGGGTTGAGAAAAAACCTACTACATGGAGACTAAACAACATGCTACTAAAAAACCAATGGGTCAATGAGGAAATCAAGAAGGAAATTAAAAAATACCTTGAAACAAATGATAACGAAGACATAACCTCTCAAAATCTATGGGATGCTGCGAAAGCAGTGCTCAGAGGGAAATTTATAGCAACACAGACCTTTCTCAAAAAAGAAGAAAGATCCCAAATTGACAACTTAACCCTCCACCTAAACAAACTAGAAAAGGAAGAACAAAAAAGACCTAAAGTCAGCAGAAGGAAGGAAATTATAAAGACCAAAGAAGAAATCAGTAAAATAGAGATTCAAAAAACAATAGAAAAAGATTAATAAAACCAAGAGCTGGTTCTTTGAAAAGGTCAACAAAATTGACAAACCCCTGGCCAGACTCACTAAGAAGAGGAGAGAAAGAAGCCAAATAACCAAAATTATAAATGAAAAAGGAGAAATCACAACGGATACAGCAGAAATACAAAAGACCATAAGAGAATACTATGAACAACTATATGGCAACAAGTTTGACAATCTGGAAGAAATGGACAATTTTCTAGAATCTTACAGCCTGCCAAAATGGAATCAAGTAGAAACAGACCAACTGAACAGACCGATCACTAGAAATGAAATTGAAGAGGTCATAAAATCACTCCCTACAAATAAAAGTCCAGGACCAGATGGCTTCACAGGTGAATTTTATCAAACATCTAAAGAGGAATTGGTGCCCATCCTCCTGAAACTCTTTCAAAAGGTGGAAGAAGAAGGAATACTCCCAAAGACATTCTATGATGCCACCATCACCCTCATTCCAAAACCAGACAGAGATACCACCACAAAAGAAAACTATCGCCCAATATCATTGATGAATATAGATGCAAAAATTCTCAACAAAATCTTAGCCAACTGAATCCAACAACCTATCAAAAAAATCATACACCATGACCAGGTAGGGTTCATCCCAGGTTCACAAGGATGTTTCAACATACGCAAATCAATCAGCATCATACACCACATTAACAAAAAAAAGTCTAAAATCATATGATCCTCTCAATAGACGCAGAAAAAGCATTTGACAAAGTCCAACATCCATTCATGATCAAGACCCTCGCCAAAGTGGGTATAGAGGGAACATTCCTGAACATAATCATGATAAACCCACAGCAAATATAATACTCAATGGAGAAAAGGTGAAAGCCTTCTCACTCAAATCTGGAACAAGACAGGGATGCCCACTCTCACCACTGCTCTTCAACATAGTGTTGGAAGTCCTAGCCACAACAATCAGACAAAAGAAATAAAAGGCATCCATATAGGAAGAGAAGAGGTAAAACTGTCACTGTATGCAGACGACATGATACTATATATAGAAAACCCTAAGGACTCAACCCAAAAACTACTCAAGCTTTTTCTGACTAAGCACAACATTTGATTACATTTATGCCTTTAATCTGTGTCAGTGCTGAAATGAATCAAATAGGCCTTTGACTTCTTTCAAAATAATTGCCTTTGCAGTGATTTTAAGAAGTTAATAAAACCATGGTAGAGATAAGGCACTAGGAAAAAGGAGGGACTAGATAAATACTATCTTTAGAATTGAGTTCTTTCAACAGTTCCTAAAAACAGAAACCTCCGTGATGTGGAAAAATTAATATAGTCATTTATGTCCTTTCTCATTAAATAAAGCATATGAAACACTTAATTCAACAGCATGTTCCCAATGGCTACTTAGGTAAAGATGATGAAAATAATGACTATTCCTTATGAAGGAAGCTTTCCTTGCGGTAACCTTCAAACTCAAATTTCATCTTGGGACATTTTTTTTCCTCGCGAACATATATAATTAGCATAGATTATGTATATGTTTTTCACTACAGGTCTCTACATATTAGAATCTCATTAATCTCTCTTCTCCTTTAAGATGACAAAAATTGGGGGAAAGATATGCTTTTTATAAAACACATTCAACAAATAGTAGCTATTAGTGGTAGTATTAATGCCTAATGGAGTAGTGTTCACTTCAGTGAATGTGTATGTTCTGCTCAAAGAACAAAATCTATGATTCTTGTCCTTGGTAAAGATACAGTGAGGTAGGCACACTTGTACACTGATGGAAGGTGTACAATTTTGTGTCTTTCCTAAGGGCTAATCAAAAATCTTTTAAATTAAGTAATATATACCCTTTTACCCACTTCAGTTAACTTATTCTAAGGACATAATTATGAAAGGAACAAAGACTTCTTTATAGGAATATTTATAAAAGCTATATTTATAATATCAAAGTTAATGTTTAACAATAGATTTGTTGATTAAAGTATGATGCAATTTTATTGCATGGCTGTTAAAATCTTGAAATGTAACATGTATTGGCATTGAAATATCCATGAACTATTGCTAGTTGAAAAAGCAACAAACAAGTCAGCATGTTCAGATGATACTATATGATTTTAAATTTCTATGCACATGCATGAAAAGGGACTGGAGTGACATCTGTCTTTAGGTAGCGGGATTATGGATGATATAGCTTATTTATTTCCTTCCTATGTTTTCCCAGTCTTCTACAATGAAAGAGTTTCTACTCCAGCTTAATGATTCTCCAGCTTTCCTTCCTCTCTGTTAGAAAAGGTGCCCAGGAACATTAGGTGGACTGAGGAGAGGAAGTGGATTAAAGGTGCTGGAGTGCTGCTACCCTAAGTTTCTGATTCCCTCATTCAAGCCAGATTCTGAGAAATGCGTCACTGGCACCACCTCTGCCAAATGCACTATCCATTCCTCTGTAGGGATCACGGTCTTAAACCTTGTCTGTTTTCCTATTCTGCTTAACTGGGTTGGTCAATAAAATTTCCTCTATGGCCTTTCCTGAAACCTTGAGAGCTTAAGCCTTGCTCAAGCTGTGTTAAGAAAGCTTTGCTTTCTTTATTCTTGGCTCCTCCCTCCGCATTCTGGAGAGTTAAAGGCACTTACTAGACAATAAACCCTGGCCACCAAACTTGTTTCTCCATGTATTACCACTGAGAAAATCATAAAAGATGAATAAAGCTTTTTATAATACAGTCACAGCTCTTACCATAGGCATGGGGAAGAGCAAGCGGTGACCACACATCACATCACATCCCCTTCCTCCATTTCCCAGAGCAAAAATTTTGAAACTTTTGGAAATGTGACAGATTTATCAAAAGTATCTGAAATGAGGTAATTAATGTAAATCATACTTCTATTTGTTCTGTGACAGTATGAAATTCACATTTTCAATAAGATAGAACATAAAAACTAAGCACTATTACATCTGTGGAATCAATCAATCTAACCATTTTAGCTAAACCATACATGTGTCACACTATAAAATCCATACTTACATATCATGTATTGTGTTAATTTGGGGAGGAGGTTGGGTGTGAAAATCAGGGAATGTCTGTTACTCTCTGACCCTCCAAATGGTATTTTTCTACCTCATGTTACACTTTTCATTACTATGGTGGTTGTTTAAAGCTGCCTGCTTTTTAAGTCCTTGATGCATGTGCCAGAGCCCCTGAAGGGATTGCAACAAGGACACAAAACATGGGGCCAAGAAATAATTTATTCAATATGCTAAATCTCTGGTTTAAAAAAAGAGTCCTGAAACTATATCTTTAAAAAGTTTCCAGCTTTTTTTTTTTTGTCTTTTGTCTTTTGTCCTTTTTTAGAGCCGCACCCGTGGCATATGGAGGTTCCCAGGCTAGCGGTCTAATCAGAGCTGTAGCCGCCAGCCTATGCCACAGCCATAGCAACACCAGATCCGAGCTGCGTCTGTGACCTACACTACAGCTCATGGCAATGCTGGATCCTTAACCCACTGAGCGAGGCCAGGGATCGAACCCACAACCTCATGGTTCCTAGTCGGATTCGCCTCCGCTGCACCACAATGGGAACTCCCAAAAGTTTCCAGTTCTAATAGGACATGTTCACTTAAACCATAAACTCATAAATGTAATAAATACTTATTTCCACCCATTCTATGTTTTTGTAATCTGGAAATTTTTTTTATATATACAGAAGTCTCTATTTCTTAAGTAATTTATTTTATCTACCCTATGACTTTTCCTGGAAATTTCTATTCTGTTTTCCTTGATGTAGAGTGACTAAACTAAGACAGAGTGTTCTACATTATGGCTTTTTAAAAATTTTATATTAAAGTATAGTTGCTTTACAATGTTATGTCGATTTCTTCTGTAAACATTATGGTTTTGTATTAGATAATGTTAATGCTTTGTAGTTTTTTCTTAATATGTTTATCATATTTTTAAGAAAATCTATTCTCAACTTTTTTGTTGATCTAGAACTGACACATAACATTATGTCAGTTTCAGATGTACAACCTAATGATTTGATGTTTGTATATATTGCAAAATGATCCCCATAAATATAGTTAACATCCGTCACCAAACATAGTTACAAACTTTTTTTTCTTATTATGAAAACTTTTAAGATCTCCTCTCTTAACTTTCAAACATACATTACAGTATTATTAAATATAGTCACCATGCTGTATATTACATCTTCTTGACTTATTTTATAACTGGAGATTTGTATTTTTTGACCCCCATTACCAATTTTGCTCACCCCATCCCCTGCCTCTGGCAACCACCAATCCTGTGGTTCTCTATACCTATGAACTTGTTTTTTGTTTTGTTTTAGTTTGAGTTTTATTGTTCTTGTTTTAGATTCCACATGTAAGTGAGACCATACAGTATTTGTCTTTCTCTATCTGACTTATTCCACTTAGTATAAGTCATCCATTTTGTTACAAATAGCAAAACTTCCTTTTTATAGCTGACTAATACTCCATTGTGTGTGTGTGCACGTGCATATCACATTTTCTTTTCTTTATGCATTCATCCATTGATGGACACTTATGTTGTTTCCAGAGTCCCTAATTTTTTTATCAGGATTGTATCTAGTATTTTGGCCTTTGGGTAATTTTCCTGCAAATTCATTTACTCTTACTTGTCCATGATGAAACTCATGCTTTGCTATCTGTTCAAACTTTGGAGAGTCTTCTGAATTTCTCACCATAGGCCTGGCAGTTTACCAGCCAGATAGAAGTTAAGTCTGTTTCACAAATGTTGAGGCACAGAGGAAATGTATTGTGGAAGAAAACCTCAATTAAGTGTCAAGATGCCACAGTTCTTAGCACTAGTTCTGTTGCTAACTAGTTGTATGACATCAAGGAAATCACCTGAGACCTCTTTACTCTTCTGTTAAGTAATTTCATCATGGACTCCTGCTTCTATATTTAAGAAATGTTGCCCCCATCGTTTGGATAGTCCCAAGTTCTCAATCCTTTAATGAGTAAAATGTATGTCTCCTTGAAAGCGAGATGAATTTCTTTGGCTTCAAAATAAGATTCAACAGCAAAAAAAAAAAAAAAAAAAATCAAGAAAATGAATCACAATCAAACATAAGATAGAATGCAAGAAAGAGTTTAAATTTTTGCTTAAATTCACATATTTGGATGGTTTTCTGTAAAGAGAATATGAATACAGGGCAAGAATGATTAAATCTATCCACATCTACACAGAATGTATCTACTCACTTCAAATACTAAATAGATCAACCTAGGTAGAATTTCATCCTGATGGGCTACAATCAACTAAGAAAAAAAAATCTTTATCTGAAATGTTGTCCTTTGTATTTGAAAAAGTTCACTCTTATGGTGTATTTTCTGAGATAGACACGTAGTCATCAGTAGGATTTATACCTGATTTATTGTATTGTTGGCTCTTATATTTTCCATATTGGAAAGTCTCAACCTTGAACAATATTGTTCTAAAGAATCTCTTATTAACCGGTGTTTAGAATTAACAACACATCATTTAGAATAATGACATAAATTGTGATTATATTCCCTGGATATCCCACGAAAACCAATTTAATTCATTATGTGGTGAAGTATATTATCAATAGATTCTCTAAAACTTTAACAGAGAACACATTGGGGCAATGGCCCAGAAAAGGTCAGTTGAAAACTAGAAGAAATGTTAGTTGAAGCCAGAATTTAGAGAGGGAAGTGGTCCAGAGTGGTGTTTATGGTCAGGAGTTACTTAATAGGTATCAGAAAGCTAAAGTCCATCAGGCAAAGACAAATTTATTTATTTTTTGAACTTCATAGGAGTTTTAATGTTCCTTTAGTCCAGCAGGTGAAAAAAATTGAAAAAATGAAGGGAAAGACAAATTTAAATTTACCTCAGATGTTCAAGAGGAAGACTTTTCAAGAAAGAGGGGAGGGAAGGAGGAAGGAACAAAGAGAAGAAAAAAGACTCTTACTGATTAACAGACTAGAAACTAGGCTATCTGCCTTGCCTAAATGAATTGCAGTAGAATGGCACAACCATTATTACTTTAGGTGGCATCATCATGTTAGTAAAACAGGACGACTTTTGTTATACACTGTTGTAACAAAACAGTCTATGGATCATTAACTAAAAATATAGTTCTAAAAGTATCTTATTTCTGGTATCTCTCTTACAGATAGATCCTGTGCATTTATAAATCCTAAGTGCCCACTTTTACAGGTGGTTCTCACCACTGTGTCTGCTATTCCTATCTGGCTTCTTGGTCACTTGAAGCTTCTATAATATCTCATAAAATCACCTTTCTTGGCTACTGATACCTTTCCATTGTACCTTATACCTGTTTGAATGGATAGCCAGGATTTTATTTAATGACCATGACACTGAAGTGAGGGAATAAAACTTCCTCCTTCATCTCCTATCTATCATCTGCTCTGCTCTATTTACAAGACCACAGAGAAAAGGCAACTCATGCTTTCTGTTCCCAGTCTACTTTAAGAACTTGGATGTAGCTCTTTCATTTCATTTAATCCTGGGTCAGTTACAGGCCATCTTGCCCTAGGGATCTGTCACTGTGCCCCAGGAAAGGACCAGAAGTCATCACCATGACATGGCCCTCACTGGCACCCATATTATTGCACTTATAGTTATTCTTTACCTGCTACCCACACCAGGCTTTGAAACCATATTTGACTTGATTCTCATTTTCCTCAAAGTAAGTCAGTGCCTTCACTATTTTTTTTTTTTTGTCTTTTTAGGGCTACACCAGTGGCATATGGAGGTTCCCAGGCTGGGGTCGAATTGGAGCTGCAGCTACCAACCTACATCACAGTCACAGCAAAGTGGGATCTGAGCCTCGTCTGTGACCTACACCACAGCTCACAGAAATGCTGGATCCTTAACCCACTGAGCAAGGCCAGGAATTGAACATGCATCCTCATGGATCCTAGTCAGATTTGTTTCCCCTGAGCCACAATGGGAACTCCAGTGCCATCACTATTAAGTCAACAAAGAGTATAAGTTAGGAGGTAACACTTATTCCCTTACACTACATTCATCCTTAGTTTGAGGAGGCATCTGTCAGCCCCAGATATCTAGTGATCACATGAGGATTATTGGCCTTTATCCAAATAAACTGCAAATTGGAAACACAGTAGATCACAGTGCTTTTCTTAAAATCTTGGAACTGCATTTTTTAAATAAGTGATTTTTGACTTCTGGCTGCAGAAAACACAGATTTCTAGGGCTTTGAAAAACTATAAGAGGAGTTCCCTGGTGGCTCAGTGGGTTGAGGATCTGCATTGTCACTGTAGTGGTCTGGGTTGCTGCTGTGGCCTGGGTTTGATCCCTGGCCTTGGAACTTCCACATGCCATGGGAGTGGCCAAAAAAAAAAGTGTGCATAATGTTATTAGTCACTAGGGGATTGTAAATCAACACAAAATGAAATACCACTTTACACTCACTATAATGCCTATAAGAAAAAATAAAATGGCAAGTGTTGACAAAGATGTTGAGAAATTGGAACACTCATACACTGCTGGTGGGAATGTAACTCATACACTGCTGGTGGGAATGTAAAATGGCATGGCAACTTTGAAAGGCATTTTAATGGTTTCTCAAAAATTTAAACATAGAACTAGCATTTAACCCAGCAATTTCACCCAAGAAAAATGAAAACACAAATGTTCACACAAAAATGCATACATAGAAGTTCATAGTATCATTATTATATTATATCATTATTCATCACAGCCTCAAAGTGTTAACAACCCAAATAATTGCTCATCAGCTGATGAATGGATAAACCAAATGTGTTATATTCATACAAAGCAATATTATTCAACCATAAAAAATATATGAAATACTGATACATGTCACAATGTGGATGAACTTTGAAAATATTATGCTAAGTGAAAAAAGCCAGACGCAAAAGGTGTGTAGGTTTCCATTGATATGAAATGTCCAGAATAGACAAATCTATAAATATAGAAAATATATTCATAGTTTCAGGGGGGGGAGGTAATAGAGAGTGAATACCAATGGGTATGGGTTTCTTTTTTGGGGTGATGAAAGTGTTCCAGAATTGGATTGTTGTGATGTTTGCACAAACTCAAGAATATACTAAATACCACTTAATTGTATAATTTAATGGGTGAATTGTACGGTATGTTAATTATACTTCAATAAAAAGAAAATCTATGGAGACACCATAGATTAGTGTTTGCCAGGGCTGGGAGTAAAAATAGGAAATGTCTGCAAATGAATGGGAGATTTTTGGAGGGATGATGGAAATGTTCAAAATTTAGATTGTGATGATATTTGCACAACTCCATAAATTTATTGAAAACTATTGAATTGTACACTTTTATGGTATGTAAATTAAACTTCAATAAAATTATTTTTTAAATTATGAATATATGGTCTCCTCCTAAACTGAATAAATAAGAATTTGGGAGGTGTAAGTGTATAAGTTCTGGTCATAATTAGTTTCTAAAAGTTCCCCAGGTGATTGTAACATACAACTAGAATTAAGAACCATGTTTTAAATCATGGTTTCTGGGTTAAAGAATTGATTGATTTTGGAATGGCAATTCTTATGGCTTATAAAATGCCTGGTACCACCACTGGTACTACACACTCATCTCACCCTACTTGCTATTTACATAGAATTCATTCATGCAGTCAACTGGATTTATTAAGCATCTATTGTGTGCTAAGTGCTAATCTGATCACCAAAGACACAGCTCATATTCTAGTGGGATACAGAGATAGATAAACAACAAATTTCCATATAATGTGATAAAGGATACCTGAGATATATGCTAGGTCTGTAAGTCCAAGGAAGGCATGATTAACTCATCCAGACATTCTACTAAAAGCTTACAGTCAAATGATAAAGTAGATATACAAATGAATAACTCAAGTGCAGTATCATAAAAATAGCTAAGTTTAATCATTCACAAAAGGCAATGAGAGCATCAAGTATACCTGGGAGTCTTAATAGAAGCTTTACGAAGATTACATTTGAGAAGTTCCCATTGTGTCATAGTGGGTTAAGAAGTCAACTGCAACAGCTCGGGTTGCTGCAGAGGTATAGGTTCGATCCTTGGCCCAGCACAGTGGGTTAAGGATCTGGCATTGCCACAGCTGTGGTGTAGGTTGCAGCTGTAGCTCGAATTCAGTCCCTAGTCAGGGAACTTCCAAAGGCTGTGGGTGTGGCCATTAAAAAAAAAAAAAAGAAGGAATAGTCATCCATGTCTATAGTAGGAAAGATCAATAATAAGTTAATTCTCAGAAATTGAAGAAACATTGTAAATCAATTATAATTTAACCATAATAATAATAGTAATAAAAAAATAATAAATTCATTCAAATATTGGCACTGGCCCCTGGAGTAATCTGTTTTTAAGACCTGGCTACCTCTTTCGTTTATTATTCTTTTACCTTTTCTTTTTGGTTGTTATAATGTCACTTAAATTACGTTAAGACCATAGGCCTAAAAATCTGGCTGAATTTACTTTACTTTGAGATCGTGATCTGAAATTAGATGCAAATGCTAATTTTTAAATGTAGGAGTATGATTGATTCTTAGCAATGTAATTTTAAAAGATTGTTAAAAGAAATTTACATTTGCAGCCTTTATAAAAGTTATGACACACTCAGCCTTACAAAAAAAAAAAAAAAAAAGATCCTGTGGCTTGCTTTCTCTTTGAAGAGCTTAGTCTATGTTATTCAGATATACTTACTGAGGCCCTCTGGAAATGTTGCTGTTTTTCCCCTGACTGAACCAACTTGACAAAGGAGCTTCAATTCCCCACCAAACTAAAGACTCTTATAATGATGCCCACCCTCTTTTTCTTCCATTTGAATATGTTCTATTCTTCTTGGAGTAGTGCAGGACTAGAATTCTTTACTTCCTTTTGGGCTAAGTGAAATTAGAATGTGTTTTTATTCCACTAATACAGTATAAGTCTGTGTTTTCTGTGTAAAGGCCCACTCATTTAGAGGGAATGCAACCTGCTACTTCACTTCAGAAACTAAAAATTGGTTTCTAATAAGACTAAGATAATACATTAGTGCAATATTCACATTTTTACAGAACTCTAATCATGAATTTGCATGCAATACCTGGAAAAAAACTGGTACAATGAAGATCCTTAATAAATATTTGTTGATGGGCTTAATCAATGAACATGTATTTAATTGAGAAAATACTTTGAGCCAAGCCTTGGAAGAGGCCTTATGGAAGACTCAAGAGAAAACAGTGAAAGGATCCATCTTGTAAAAAAATTTTAAAAACTAGCTTGGGCAGAAAATATTGACACATTTTCAAATCATTGATTAAAAACTTATACAAAGCAGCATACTAATAGATATAAAATTAAATTTAACAGGATAAATGTTCCAAGTATCATTAAGAGCTTTGAGTGGTTTTTGAGTAAATGGAGTATTAAATTATTATTGTATTATGAATGAAATATATATATTTCAATGAAATAGATATTTGCATGTTCACATAAACATTAGACCACGCTACATTTTGTAACTATAACTAAGGTTCAGTCCATATTTTTCTTTTTTTTTTTTTTTGGTCTTTTTGCTATTTCTTGGGCCGCTCCCACGGCATATGGAGGTTCCCAGGCTAGGGGTCGAATCGGAGCTGTAGCCACCGGCCTACACCAGAGCCACAGCAACGAGGGATCCGAGCCGCATCTGCAACCTACACCACAGCTCACGACAACGCCGGATCGTTAACCCAGTGAGCAAGGGCAGGGACCGAATCCGCAACCTCATGGTTCCTAGTCGGATTCGTTAACCACTGCACCACTACGGGAACTCCCCATATTTTTCTTTTAGCAGATAATAGATCTGCTCTTCTGTGGACTATTTGGAGACATGAATCTGAAGATACAAAAAGTTTAGAGCTCATTTTAAAAGAAATACAATTTTATGACTTTCAATTTTATAGCCAGTATATTAAGCTACAAATTATAAATATTATTTTAGTGAATATATTTTTTTATAAAGAACTTAAAATTAACATAGCAAATGCTTGAATGGTACTTAAGGCTTTTAAATCTCACTTTGTTCTGTGAGGGTAGCTTAAGCATTTAAAAATGTATTTACATTATTAACTTGCATAGAGAAAGATTTCTTCCATAAATCTCAAGAAACTAAACAAGGGCCAGCTGTAAAATTTCTAAATTAAGATAAACTGAATTAATCATGCATTCAATATGCATTTTATAGAGAAAAAAAACAAGTGTCAAGAAATAGTCTGGGTACTTGAGATACCTTAGTGATCAAAGCAGACAAAAACCTCATGTCCTCGTGGAGCTTACATTCTAGCATGGAAGGTTCATGAGATTTTAATTACATTCAGAAATGGAGTGAGAGGAAAAATATAGCTTATCCCAAAGGCAATAGTACCCTTTTAAATGCCCATGTCAAAAAGTAATTTAGTTGTATTTGGAATGGATAAGCAATGAGATCCTGCTGTATAGCACTGGGAACTATATCTAGTCACATGTGAAGGAGGATAATGTGAGAAAAAGGATGTATATATGTATGTGTGACTGGGTCACTTTGCTGTACAGTAGAAATTTGACAGAACACTATAAACCAACTATAATGGAAAAAATAAAAATCATTTTAAAAAGAAGGAAAGGAGTTCCCGTCGTGGAGCAGTGGTTAACGAATCCGACTAGGAACCATGAGGTTGCGGGTTCGGTCCCTGCCCTTGCTCAGTGGGTTAACGATCCGGCGTTGCCGTGAGCTGTGGTGTAAGTTGCAGATGCGGCTCGGATCCCGCGTTGCTGTGGCTCTGGCGTAGGCTAGTGGCTACAGCTCCGATTCGACCCCTAGCCTGGGAACCTCCATATGCCGCGGGAGCGGCCCTAGAAAAGACAAAAAAATAAAAAAATAAAAAGAAGGAAAACATAGGAAAATAGAAAACAGTAATTTAGTAAGATCTTTTGGCTGTTATATTTCAAAAGAGTACAAGACAAATACTCATTCTTCACTACATATCACTCTTTTATTCTCTTCGTATCTTTACATACACTGTATTGCACTGTGTGTGCGCACATGTGTGTGCATTGCATGTGTTTGGCAGAAGATAGAAATGTTTTATAATTGTAGCTTCTGTCTGTCCTTGTTTCTTAAAATTTCTTTCTGTTTTGTCTCATTTTCATCTGTTTCTGTCTGTATCTCAATGTCTACTCTATGCCTCTCAATGTAGCCTCTGCTTCGGTGCATTTTTTCCTTTAATCTTTCAACAAAGCTTTGAAACAGATACTTTTGTTATTTCAATTTTACAGCTGAGAAAACAAAACAGGGTGGTTGCTATTTTACCAAGATTAACCAATTGATAAGACAAAGCCCGGGTAGTCTGACTCTAACTCATGAGTTATTTTCATTACACCACAGTGTTTCACATTTGTCCCTTAAGTAAAGAGACAGGAAATTCAATTCTAGGTAAGAAGAAGTAAACAAACAGCAACCATTTTCTCCTACAGATACAATAAAACTTGCACGTAATACATGTTGCAGATATTTGAGGTCTCTGCAACGTAAATATTACAGGAAGAAAAGGAAAGAACACCTGAATTTGAAATGGCACTGAATCAATTGTGAGTTTACCATTGTTTTCCACTAGTATCCCATAGCCTTAATTCAATGATGCCTGAATTGGAAGTGAGTACTGAGAGAGAAACCGAGTGATAGACACAAAGAGATCCATGAGAAACCACTAGTCTGGATCAAGAAGAAAAGGGAACCCCTAAAATTCCGAGGCTGTTAGGAAATCCTCTAGGTTTTATTCCTCCCCTCTTTTTCTCTATTCACTTCATTTAACCAGGTCAAGTGCCTGTTAAAGCAAAAATACAAATATTAACAGTAAGATATAAACAAGAGCCAAAATCACATAATGAATTATTCAAGATGCTTATAATACAAACCAAAATTACTCAGGATATGAATAACCACAAAAATCTCAATTCATATGAGGAAAAACAATTAACAAATGCCAATGACAAGGTAACACAGATTTTTGAACTAACAAGTTATTTGAAGCAGCACTTATCGGAGTTCCCTGGTGGTCTAGTGGGTTAAGAATTTGGCATTGTCATTGCTGTGGTGCAGATCACTGCTGTGGTGTGGGTTCAGTCCCTGGTCGGGGAACTTCAAAATGTGGCAGGCACAGCCAAATAAATAAATAAATAAATAAAATTTAAAAATTAAAAAAATAAAGCATCTATTAGTTTGGTGCTCAAACACAAAATCATAAATATTCTTGAAACAATATAAAACAAAGAATTAACAAAGAAACATAAAACATAATGAAAAACCAAATGGAAATTTTAGAACATAAAATGTTATAACCAAAATTAAAAAAACTAACTAGATGGGCTCAATAGCTGAATGAAGATAGATCAATAGAAATTGTCCAATCTGAGTAACAGAAAAAAAAGAAGATTAAAAAAATTAGCAAACCTCAGGGATAAGTGCGTAATATGAGGAGATAATGTTCATGTCACTGGAGTCATAGAAATAGAGAAGAAATGGTATTGTGCTGAAAAATAGTTGAAGAAATAATGGCTGACTGCTTACTAAGTTTGACAAAAGATATTTTTTTGACAAAAGATATTAATACACAGAGTGAAGAAACTGAGCAAACTCAAAACAAGATAAAACCAAAGAAATTTCTGCCCAGACACATCATAAAGTGTTGAGAATTAGAAAGCAGCCAAAGAAAATTTACACGTTACCTCAGGAGAAAAATTATTCAAATAACAGTAAATTTCTCACTAGAAACCATTGAGGTCAGAAAGAAGTGGCACATTTTTTTTTTCAAGTGCTAGAAAGAATTGTCAACCCAGTATTCTATATTCAACTAAAGTATCATTCAGAAATAAAGGTGAAATAAAGACATTCTCAGATGAAGGAACACTAAGGGAATTCATAGCCAGCAGAAATGCTCTAAAAGCATGGCTAAAGGAAGTTCTTGAAATGGAAAGGAAATAATATAAAGAAACTTGAAACATCAGGAAGAAGGAAAGGACAATGGAAAGAGTAAAACTATGGGTAAATAGACAATCCTTCTCTTCTTTGAAGTATGTTTGACTGTTGGAAGCAAAATGTATAGCATTATCTGATGCAGTTGTTAATGTATGTAGATGTGATGTATATGAGAACAACAGGAAAGGAGGAGTATAAAGGACCGGTGTGGTGGTAAATTTTCTATATTCCACTCTAAGTAATAAAATATTAATACTAGATATACTGTGAAATAGGTGAGTCTGTACATTGCAATGAATCCCTAAAGCAACTACTTAAAAAGCTCTATAAAGAGATATAATCAAAATTACAATAGATAAAACAAAATGGAAGACTAAAAAAATATTCAAATAATCCAAAAGAATGCAGGAAAGGAGAAATAAAGGAGAGAAAGACAGATGATACAGACAGAATACTAAAATACTAAAGTGGTAAACCTGGAGTTCCCATCATGGCTCAGTGGTAAAGAACCCAGCTAGTATCCATGAGAATGTGGGTTCTATCCCTGGCCTCACTCAGTGGGTTAAGGATCCAGCATTGCTGTGAGCTGTGGTGTAGGTCACAGACGTGGCTTGGATCACAGACTGTGTGCCTCCAAGGAGGATGTACCTTCTTCTGGTTATTCAAACTGTATAATCTACATAATGTTGTGAAGGGGTTTTGAAGGTGTATGAGAATCCCAAATCAGCTGACCCTAGATTATCTGAGTGGATTTGTACTCAAATGAGTATGAATGTACTCAAATGAGCCCTTTAAAAGCAGAGTTTTTTCCAATTTGTAGCCAAAGAGGAGGTCAGAGAGATTCAAAGCATTTATTGGAGTTTTCTGTATCATTGCTAGCCTAAACATGAAGGAGCCACATGGCAACAAAGGCAAGTAAGTATCCTCTAAGACCTAACAGTAATTCTTGGCTCACAGCCAGCAAGGAAATGGGGACCTTGTTCTTACAACCACAAGGAACTGAACTCTGCCAAAAATAAGAATCAACTCAGAAGTGTACTTTTCCTCAGAGCCTCCAGACTAGGACTCAGTCCAGATGACACTTGAATGTCAGGCTTTTTGACACTTTGAGTACAGGACATAGTCATGTCAGACTTCTGACCTATAGAACCATGAGCTAATAAATTAATATTGTCCTAAGCTGCTAAATTTGTGGTAATTTGTTATGCAACAGCAGAAAACCAGTATAAAATATGTTAGTTTGCTAGGGCTGCCATGACGAAGTACCACAGACTGGGTAGTTTAAACAAAAGAAATTTATTTTCTCATAGTTCTGGAGGTTCATGATCAAATCAATGTGTTGGATAGGATGGTTTGCTTGAAGATCACTGTCTTTTCCCTGTGTCTTCACACGATCTGCTCTTTCTATATATCTGTGTTCTGATCTCTTATATGGATACTGGTCATATTGGATTAGGATTCACATTAATCACCTCATTTTAACTGAATCACCTCTTGGGGTTCCCTCTGTGGTGCAGTGGGTTAATGATCCAGCTTGTTGCTGTGGAGGTGCTGGTTTGATCCCTGGCCTGGCACAGTGGGTTAAGGATCCAACATTGCCACAGCTGTGGCATAGGTCACAACTCTGGCTCTGATTTGATCCCTGGCCTAGGAATTTCCATATGCCACATGTGCAGCTGGGGAAAAAAAACTTAATCACCTATTTAAAGACTCTGCTTCCAAATACAATCACATTCTAAGGTACTGGGCGTTAGGATTTCAACCTGTGGATCTGGGGTGGGAATGACACAATTCAGCTCATAACACATGGGGAGACTAGTTAGGAGATTTTTGTGGTAGTTCAGAAGAGAATAATAATGACAAGGACATTAGAATTGGAGAGAGAAAGACGTGAATGAATTCAAGATATATTTTTAGTAAATTTCTGACAGAACTTGCTGATAGATTATATGTGGATTATGAAGGAAAAAATGAAATTATGAATGGCTGAAAAGATTCTTTCCCAAGCAATTGTAAGGAAAGTAGTAGTATTTACTGAGGTGAAGGAGATTGGACCAGTGTTGGATTTTTCACAGAAAAATAAAAGTTTTATTTTGGTTACATTCAATTTGAAATGTCTTTTAGATACAGATGGAGATGCCAAGTAGACTGTGGAAATATGAGAAGAAAGGCGATTGGTATAAAGTTGAGGGCTATCAGCATTTAGATAATACTAAAATTCCAGGGTTTTTTTTTTTCTTTTGGCTTTTTAGGGCCACACCTGCACACCTGCAGCATATGGAAGTTACCAGGCTAGGGGGCAAATGCAAGCTACTGCTGCTGCCCTACAATACAGCCACAGCAATGTGGGATCTGAGCCATGTCTGTGACTTACACCACAGCTCACTGCAACACCAGATCCTTAACCTGCTGAGTGAGGCCAGGGATCGAACCCACACCCTCATGGATACTAGCTGGGTTCATAACCCATTGAGCCACAATGGCAACTCCTTCTATCAACAGCCTTTGATATAAGGAATTAGAAAGGAGAAGGGAAACTTTTTTTCTTAAAAGTATAAAACATGAAATAACAATGTTATTTTAAAGTATGTAATAAAAGAACATTATATATTTGTTTGATCCAGCAAATAAACTCTTTAAAAGAGGTTACTATGCTATTAGAAATATGTTGAGATTTCTTTATAACATTCAATAGCCATCCATAATAACACATCCATGGGTAGAAGGTTCAGTGTGGGGCAGGGTAGGGGGGTAGATATGTGAGTAAGATTGATTGCAAAGTACCAGGTACTTGAAAGTAAACCTAAGGAGTTCATACTTTAATATGCAGAAGAATGGCAAGATACCAAAGAGCTTTGAGCAGTTGCCTAGCTAAAGACAGATGGTGTTTACTTTTCTGTTTTTTGTTTTCTTTGCTTTTTTTAGGGTCATGCCCAAGGTATATGGAGGTTCCCAGGCTAGGGGTCCAATCGGAGCTACAGCTGCCAGCCTACACCAGAGCCACAGCAATGCCAGATCCAAGCCATGTCTGCGACCTACACCACAGCTCACCACAATTCTGGATTGTTAACCCACGGAGCAAGGCCAGGGATCGAACACACAACCTCATGGTTCCTAGCTGGATTCTGTTTCTGCTGTGCCTTGACGGGAACTCCGAAAGATGGTGTTTTGAGACGATTAATATGGTACTAATACAATGAATGGTTGAGATTTAAGGTGGGAGTGTGGGTGACATGAATTTAGAAGTTAAAGAGACCAGTTTAACGTTATTATAATAATTCAAGCAGGGTCATCAGACGACAAGGATTTATAGAGATTCTGAAGCAAGGAGATATATTTCTTGGGTTAAAAAAAGTATCTAGTTCAACAAAGAGTAGGTTTTGAAAAGAATGTTCATTTTCTTCCCTTTTCCCTTGGACATATCTCCAATTATCAGGTCTGTGAGACACAAATTAAACACTTCCTTCAAGAGTAGAGTTAGATAAGGAAATTGAATCTCTACCAGTCTCTCTCATGTTTCAGGGTTTGATATGAGACAAGTAATTAACATTCTTGAACTATGTCTTAGTGAGGTTTCCCTGAGACAATTTCCTTTGTGGACTTTGCACCTACCGAAGTGTCAATTCATGATGTTCTTGTCTTTACTTGGTCATCAGATTTTTCCACAAATTAATTGAAGCTACAGTCCTTAAATATAAAGCTCACTAAGACAATGTGTAATACAGAAATTTGAATTTAAATATCAATGCCGATTTTGAAATAGAAGTTTGTGCTGCTTTCTGGCTATGTGCTTTAAAAAGTTGGTAGGATAATTTTATTCTGGCAACCAAATGTCCAATTGCCTGGCCACTCTCATTAAAAGTCCATGAGAATTGGAGTTCCCACTGTGGCTCAGCAGGTTAAGAACCCAATTTAGTCTCTGTGAGGACACAGGTTTGATCCCTGGCCCCACTCAGTGGGTTTAGGATCCAGCATTGCCACAAGCTGTGGTGTAGGTTGCAGATGCAGTTTGGATCTTGCATTGCTGTGGCTGTGGTGTAGGCCTGCAGCTGAAGTTCCAATTCAACCTCTAGTCCAGGTGTGACCATAAAAAGAAAAAAAAGAAAGAAAAAAGAAAAAAAAAAGTCCATGAGAATCAACACTGCACCCAGTTACCCTGTAAAGGTGAGTGCCTGGTGTTCTCTCTGCAGGTCAGTCTGAAGCAACCATGGCCATGTATCACTAGTGAAGGTTTTAGTCCTCTTCCAACTACATGTGAAAGGTCTCAATTACCTTGAAAACTCTCAAGCTATCAGAACAACTCCACTATTATTTGTCACAAGATATCCCATATCCTACATGGAGTGGTAAAGGCTATCTGTAACCATTAACTCAGCTATGGATTCTCACTTTCTTCCTTCATTAGATCTATCACAGAAAGGAGGCAGAGACTTAGGACTGCTTGTGATTTACCTACATCTCATGAGTCTATGTGCTCTTAGTGAAGCCTTATTTGTCTATAGGAAAAAGAACCCAATGCCAGCCATGTTCTTGGTACCAGAAATGTAGACACCATGGCCACCCTCAAGTTCCCTTTCAATCTGGTTCGTCAAGTCAATCTCCTGTGATGTACGGTATATATTTATGTGTGTTGGTGATTATTTTTGAAAAGTGTTTTTTTTGTTTTTTGTTTGTTTGTTTGTTTGTTTTTGCTATTTCTTTGGGCCGCTCCCATGGCATATGGAGGTTCCCGGGCTAGGGGTCGAATCGGAGCTGTAGCCACCGGCCTACGCCAGAGCCACAGCAACGCGGGATCCGAGCCGCGTCTGCGACCTACACCACAGCTCACGGCAACGCCGGATCGTTAACCCACTGAGCAAGGGCAGGGACTGAACCCGCAACCTCATGGTTCCTAGTCGGATTCGTTAACCACTGCGCCACGACGGGAACTCCCGGAAAGTGGTTTTTATGAGAGACTATATCTTTTTAGTGTGATTGTACCTAACATAGACTCACATTGGGACAATGCTAACATTATCATTTGATGAATATCATTTCTTGTTATAAAAAGTCCAAGAGTGGGAGTTCCCATCATGGCTCAGTGGTAACAAATCCAGCTAGGATCCATGAAGATGTGAATTTGATCCCTGGGCTTGCTCAGTGGGTTAAGGATCTGGCATTGCTGTGAGCTGTGGTGTAGGTCGCAGATGTAGCTCAGATCAGGTGTTGCTGTGGCTGTGGCGTAGACCAGCAGCTGTAGCTCTGATTAGACCCCTAGCCTGGGAAATTCCATATGCCATCAGTATGGCCCTAAAAAGACAAAAAAAAAAAAAAAGTCTAAGAGCATGGTCAATCTATTCTTCTTGATTGTGTTGGTGAGTTTTCCCAGTATTCCTTTCCCCTCCCCTATCACATTTATACTACACTGTTGTAATTATTTATCCTTGTTTTTATCATCCAATTCCACACTGTTTATTGCTTATATGAAATTTGAATACTTTGTAGAGTTGCAATTTTTCATTTTGCAGTTTTTGTCTTAAGAGCTGGGTCATTTTCTGCTCAGTAATATCTGTTTCAAATGGCTCTACCCAACTAAATAGTTTTGCTTTTGTTATTTGGTATTTTGGTTTTTAAACAAAATCTTGTTTATGAAACTTGGTATACAATCAGTATTTATAGGCTTAATAATTTTTATTTATAAGCATTCCTCAGATTCATTTTCCTCACCGTTTTCAAGTATTTTTATGCATATAATTTTATTTTTTATGTATTTAGTATTAACAGAGATTGAAAATATGGCCATAACTGGGAATATGTTGCAACATTGCTTGAAATGCAGGAAAAAGAACATGGGTCCTAAATGTTTATGAATATGGAAATTGATTTATAATGCCTCCATACATTGGAATATTATTCAGCTTTTTATAAGAGAATTTTCATTATGCTATTTATGTAAAAATTGCCCATCATAAATTGGAGGAGAAAACACATTGCAGAATATTTATATATGTGTCTATGTACGTAAGTATACATATATCTATCTATCTATCATCTACCTAAATATCTAGGAGAATACACATGATACACACAAACCTACTAACATTATTTACATATGGAGAGTGATTGGGGGGAGATCAGGAGGATTTCAGTTTTTATTTTATATCCTACTGTATCATTTGAATTTTCTATCTAAGTGTGTATTGTTCTTGTAGTTTAATAAGTGAATATTAACATAGAGTGGGAGGAAGGGAGGTAGGGAGGATTGGAAGGACATGCAGCCATATCATGTGGGAACATCTGGAAAGCTGATCACTATTTTCTCACTTAAGGAGATAGTAAATAGATGAAATAACCAAACAACAAGTCATTCCATGATATTTGCTGCAAACTTTTGAGAACTTCTTGAACATGGTAATAACATGTAAATAAGATGATGTTTAGGTTCATTTCTACCCTCAGATTTTATTATTCTAGCTCCAAGTAGTCTGTTAGGAGCCATGGGAGATATATAAGTAGAATAAAATATTTGTCTTCCAGAAATTGTCAAACATTTATCAAGTACAATTTTTTTCTTTTTTTCAAGAGGATCTTAGAATCTATGAGATGTACAAAGATGTTTACATACATGTGATGTATTTTTATAAATATAATATATATGTAATAGACATTATTCACCGATCCTCTAATAACGACTCTCCCCTTTCCCTTTCTAAATAATCTCAATCTTGTTTAGGTATCTGTTCCTTCTCATTTCAGTTCATATGCCTCAAACAAAACTGACTTTACCTCTTTTTCCAAAGGTAGGTCTAATAGATCCAGGAGTGAGCATATGACCCAGGTTGGTCCAATTCCAATGAAGGGCTTCCAATCAACTTCTTCAGATTATGTGAGAGAGATGTTCTTTCTGCTGCTAGGTATGAATGAGGAAGTCTGTAACCCTTGTTGTTACCTGCAAGTATCATATAAACTTAGGAGAAATTGCTTTAGGATGAAATTGATGCTGTGGAGAATAGAGACTTCCCCCCCAAATTAACAATCTATTGGTATCACTGAGCTGCTGAATCAACCATCTCTGAATCTCATCCCACCACTGGGATCCTTATTAAATAATAAATATCCTTATCACTTACGCCTCTTTGAATCAAGTTTTCTATTATCTGTGGATGAAATCATTATATATAATGTGCAAAGCACTTTTTGGTGATGGTGGTATTGCAGAGGGTTTATTTCTTTTCCTATATGGGCTAGCTTTTCCAAATATTTTACAATGTACTTGAATTACTGCTGTAATTAGGAAAGAAAAATAAGTGTTATTTTAAAATTATATTTTGTATTACAAGATCAACATATGCTCATTGTAGGAAATATGGAAAAGGGTAAAACAAAGCAAATCTTGTAAATACATTACTTCAAAATGGCATTTTATTGTGTCCTTCTAGTCTTTTTTCTATATATGCATATTTTTCTTTACAAAACTGAGATCACACCTTACATAACCTGCTTTTGCACTTATTAATATATTGTTTTATGAAGAGTATCCATGAAATTAAATTTATATGAGATAATATTAATGGCTGCATAATAGTTCATAATATAATATAGCAATACATTCTTGAATATTTGGGTTGGTCTTTACCCAGAAGTGGAATTGCTGGAAAATATGATAGATGAATTCTTAAAATTTGGAGGATCATCCATAGAGTTTTTCATATATTTTTCTATTGTTCTTGGCTTAACCAATTTATATTCCCACCAAGAGTGTATGAGGGTTCCTTTTTCTCTACATCCTTGCCAACACTTGTTATATCTTGTCTTCTTGATAACAGCCATTCTGACAGGCATGAAGTGATATCTCGTTCTGATTTTGATTTGCATTATTCCGATGATTAGTGATGTTGAGTCTTTTCATGTATCTGTTGGCCATTCTGATGTCATATTTGGGAAAATGTCTATTTATCTCCTCTGCCCATTTTTTTTCTTTTTTGATTGTCCTGTGGCATATGGAGTTCCCAGGCCAGGGATCAGATCCGAGCTGTGATTGCAACCTATGATACAGCTGCAGAAGTGCCTGGATCCCTAACCCACTGTGGTAGGCCAGGGATTGAACTTATGTCCCAGCACTCCAGAGCCTCGGATCCCGTTGAGCCAGAGGAGGAACTCCCCTAAGCCCATTTTTAATTGGACTGCTGGTTGTTGTTATTAAGTGGTTTGAGTTCTTTTTTCTTCATTTTTTTATTTTTATTTTTTAATTTGAAATATATTTTTTATTTTTAATTGCACAATACAATTTCTTTTCCTGCTGAACAGCATGGTGACCCAGTTACACATACATGTACACATTCTATTTTCTCACATTATCATGCTCCATCATAACTCACTGGACACATTTCAAGTGCTACACAGCAGGATCTCCTTGCTAATTCATTCAAAAGGCAACAGTTTGCATCCCTTAACCCCAAGCTCCCCATCCACCCCACTCCCTCCTCCGCCCCCTTGGCAACCACAAGTCTATTCTCCAAGTCCATGATTTTCTTTTCTGTGGAAAGGTTCATTTGTGTGTTATATTAGATACCAGATATAAGTGATACCATATGGTATTTGTCTTTCTGACTTATTTCACTCAGAATGAGAATCTCTAGTTCCATCCATGTTGCTGCAAATGGCGTTATGTTGTTCTGTTTTATGGCTGAGTAGTAGTCCATTGTGTATATACACCACATCTTCCTAATCCAATCATCTGTCAGTGGACATTTGGGTTGTTTCCATGTCTTGGCTATTGGGAATACAGCTGCGATGAGCATGTGGGTGCTTGTGTCTTTTTTAAGGAAAGTTTTGTCCAGCCATATGCCCAAGAGTGGGATTGCTAGGTCATATGATAGTTATATGTATAGATTTCTAAGGTACATTCATACTGTTCTCCATAGTGGTGGTACCAGCTTACATTTCCACCAAGAGTGCAAGAGAGTTCCCTTTTCTCCACACCCCCTCTAGCACTTGTTATTTGTAGACTTATTGATGATGGCTATTCTGACTGGTGTGAGGTGGTATCTCATGGTAATTTGGATCTGCGTTTCTCTAATAATCAGGAATGTTGAGCATTTTTTCATGTGTACATCTTCCTTAGAGAAATATCTATTCAGGTCTTTTGCCCATTTTTCCATTGGGTTGTTGGCTTTTTTGCTGTTGAGTTGTATAAGTTGCTGGTATATTTTAGAGATTAAGCCCGTGTCAGCTGCATCATTTGAAATTATTTTCTCCCAATCTGTAAATTGTCTTTTTTTTTTCTTGGTTTCCTTTGCTGTGCAAAAGCTTGTCCATTTGATTAGGTCCCATTGGTTTATTTTTGCTCTTATTTCTGTTGCCTTGGGAGAATGACCTGAAAAAACATTCATGAGGATGATGTCAGAGAATGGTTTGCCTATGTTTTCTTCCAGGAGTTTGATGGTCTCCAGTCTGATATTTTGGTCTTTCAGCCATTTTGAGTTTATTTTTGTGCATGGTGTGAGGGTGTGTTCCAGTTTCATTGCTTTGCATGCAGCTGTCCAGGTTTCCCGGCAATACTTGCTGAAAAGACTGCCTTTTTGCACTTATGTTCTCACCTCCTTTGTCCAAGATTAATTGACCATAGGTGTCTGGGTTTATTTCTGCATTCTCTATTCTGTTCCACTGGTCTGTCTGTCTGTTTTGATACCAGTACCACACTGCCTTGATGACTGTGGCTTTGTAATATTGCCTGAAGTCTGGGAGAGTTATGCTTCCTGCTTGGTTTTTGTTTCTCAGGAGTGCTTTGGCAATTCTGGGTCTTTTGTGGTTCCATATAAATGTTTGGATTGTTTGTTCTAGTTCTGTGAAAAGTGTCCGGGGTAATTTGAGAGGGATTGCATTGAATCTGTAGATTGCTTTGGGTAGTTGGCCATTTTTAAGATATTAATTTTTCCAATCCATGAACACGGGATATCTTTCCATTTCTTTACATCTTCTTTAATTTCCTTGATTAATGTTTTATAGTCCTCGGCACATAAGTCTTTCACCTCCTTGGTCAGGTGGATTCCCAGGTATTTGAGTTTTTGGGGTGCAGTTTTAAAAGGTGTTGTATTTTTGTATTCCTTTTCTAATATTTCATTGCTGGTATACAGAAATGCAACTGACTTCTGAATGTTCATCTTATAGCCTGCTACTTTGCTGAATTTATGAATCAGTTCAAGGAGTTTTGGGGTTGAGTCCTTAGGGTTTTCTGTGTCTAGTATCATATCATCTGCATACAGTGACAGTTGTATCTCTTCTCTTCCTATATGGATGCCTTTTATTTCTTTTGTGTGTCTAATTGCTGTGGCTAGGACTTCCAAAACTATGTTGAAGAGCAGTGGTGAGAGTGGGCATCCCTGTCTCGTTCCAGATTGGAGTGAGAAGGCTTTCAATTTTTCTCCATTGAGTATTATATTTTCTGTGGGTTTGCCATAAATGGCTTTGATTATGTTCAGGTATGTTCCCTCTATACCCACTTTGGTAAGAGTTTTTATTGTGAATGGATGTTGGACTTTGTCAAATGCTTTCTCAGCATCTATTGAGATGATCATGTGGGTTTTGACTTTTCTTTTGTGAATGTGGTGTATGACATTGATTGATTTGTGCATGTTGAACCATCCTTGTGAACCTGGGATGAACCCCATCTGGTCGTGGTGTACGATCTTTTTGATATGTTGTTGGATTCGGTTGTCTAAAATTTTGCTGAGAATTTTTGCATCTACGTTCATCAAAGATATTGGCCGATAGTTTTCTTTTTTGGTGGTATCTTTGTCTGGTTTTGGAATGAGGATGATGGTGGCATCATAGAATGTCTTTAGGAGCATTCCTTATTCCTCAACCTTTCAAAAAAGATTGAGGATGGGCACCAGATCCTCTTTGTGTTTTTGGTAGAATTCACCTGTGAAGCCATCTGGTCCCAGACTTTTATTTGTAGGGAGTGTTTTTATGACATATTCAATTTCATTTCTAGGGATCGGTCTGTTCAGTTGAGCTGTTTCTTCTTGATTCAGTTTTGGTAGGCTGTAAGACTCTAGAAAGGTGTCCATTTCTTCCAGGTTGTCAAATTTGCTGGCATACAATTGTTCATAGTATTCTCACATGGTTTTTTGTATTTCTGTAGTATCCGTTGTGATTTCTCCCTTTTCTTTTCTTATTTTGTTTACTTGGGTTCTTTCTCTCCTCTTCTGAGTGAGTCTAGCCAGGGGTTTGTCAATTCTGTTTACCTTTTCAAAGAACCAGCTCTTTGGTTTTACTGATTTTTTCTATTGTTTTTTAAATCTCTGTTATATTGATTTCCTCTTTGATCTTTATGAGTCCCTTCCTTCTGCTGACTTGAGGTGTTGTTTGTTCTTCATTTTCTAATTCATTTAGGTGGTGGGTTAAGTTGTTGATTTGAGATTTTTCTTCGTTTTTCAGGAAGGCCTGTATTGCTGTGAACTTCCCTCTGAGCCCTGATTTTGTGGCATCCCATAGATTCTGAGTGGTTGTGTCTTCATTATCATTTGTCTCAAGGTATTTTTTAATTCCCTTCTTGATTTCCTCATTGACCCATTGGTTTTTTTTTTTTTTTTAGTAGCATGTTGTTTAGTCTCCATGTAGTAAGTTTCTTTTTCTCATTTCTTTTCCTGTGGTTGATTTCTAGTTTCATGCCATTGTGGTCAGAGAAGATACTTGAAATGATTTCTATGCTCCTAAATTTGTTGAGGTTAGCTTTGTGCCCCAGGATGTGATCAATTCTTGAGAATGTTCCATGCACACTTGAGAAGAAAGTGTATTCTGATTTTTTTGGATGTAGTGTCCTGAAGATGTCGATTAAGTCTAACTTTTCTATTGTGTCATTTAGGATCTCTGTTGCTTTATTGGTTTTCTGTCTAGAGGATCTGTCCATTGATGTGCATGGAGTATTAAAGTCTCCTGCTATGATTGTATTCCCATCAATTTCTCCTTTTATGTCTCTTAGTATTTGTTGTATGTATCTGGTTGCTCCTAGATTAGGGGCATATATATTAATGAGTATAAAATGCTCTTCTTGAATGGATCCTTTTATCATTAGATAGTGTCCTTCTTTGTCTTTCTTTATGGCCTTCATTTTAAAGTCTATTGTGTCTGATATGAGTATTGCAACTCCTGCTTTCCTGTCATGTCCATCGGCATGAAATATCTTTGTCCATCCCCTCACTTTCGATCTATATGTGTCCTTTGTTCTAAGGTGAGTTTCTTGTAGACAGCAGACTGAAGGTTTTTGCTTTTTTATCCAATCTGCCACTCTGTGTCTTTTGACTGGAGCATTCAGTCCACTGACATTTAAGGCAATTATTGATAGATATGCATTTATTGCCATTTTAAACCTCATTTTCCCATTGAATCTATGATTCTCCATTCTTTCTGTCTCTTTTTGGTTGGATGGTCTCCAACTATTTTTTACTTGAGTGTTTTTGTTTTCATTTTTTGCGAATGTAATGTTTGGTTTTGATTTGTGGTTGCCCTGGTTTTTAAGTATTTTAACCCCTTCCTATAATTGTGTGTTTTAGCCTAATAGTCCTGTAGGTTCAAACTCTTCATTACCATACTAAAATTAAAAAAGAAAAGAAAAGAAGCTGTTTATTTCCTTACTTCCTTTGCCCACATTTTAATAATTTTATGTCTCTTTTTTTTCTTTTTAGTTTTAAACATCTTCATGTTCAGATCTGTATGCTGGCTTATTTGAGTGACTGCTCTCTGATTGCAGTTTCCTTCTTCCTAGTTCTTCCTCTGTTTTTTTTTCTTTAGAGAAACCCTTTCAGTATTTCTTTTAGAATAGGTTTTGTATTGCTGTATTCTTTCAGCTTTTCTTGTTGGAAAAAAAATTTATTTCCCCTGTTTAACCTTATTTATATAAAAGAACTAGAATTTATAATAATAAACCTTCCAAAATGAAAAATGTTGAATTCCACCACACATTTAGGGAAAATTTTTCTATACAATATCTTCCAGAAAATAGAAGAGGAAGGAAGACTTACAAATGTATTTTAAAGTCAGTCTTAAAAGCAGACAAAGACAATAGAAGAAAAGAAAACTATAAAGTATTAGCCCTTATGAGCATAAACTCAAAACTCCTCAACAAAGTATTAACAATTCAGGAATTTCCTGGTGGCTCAATGGGTTAACAATCTGGCATTGTTACTGCTGTGGCTCAGGTCACTGCTGTGATGTGGGTTTAATCCCTGGCCTGGGAACTTCCCATGCCATGGGTGCAGCCAAAAATATATATACTAACAATTCAAATCCAACAATATATGAAAAAACAATTATATATTATCAACAGAGGGATTTATCCCAGGAATGTAAGACTAATTCAACATTTAACAATCAGTTGGTATAATTCATGATATTAACAAACCAAAAAAGAAAAAAATATAGTCATCTCAGTTGATTCAGATAAAGCAGTTGACAAAATCCTAAATTCATGCCTGATGGTAAATCTGATAAAGGGCATCTAAAAAACCCCTCAGCATATATCATACTTAATGGTGAAAGATTAAATGTCTTTCCCCTATAATGAAAAACTAGCAAGGATATCTGCTCTCATCACTACTTGAAGTCCTTAATAGTTAAAAAAGGGAAGAAAATGAAATAAAAGTATTTATAATTTGAAAGGAAAAAAATAAAACTACCCTATTCTCAAATGACATGATTGTTTATGTAGACAACCTGAAGGAGTACAAAAAAACCTCTTGGAACTAATGTAAATAAGATTGAGATGACTGCAGGCTATAAGATGAACATACATAAATCAATAGTATTTCTATTGATAAAATGAAAAAGTATAAATTTAAATAAAAACAAACCTTAACATTTTTCACAACCCCCCAAGGGAAATATTAATGTATATCAAACAATATATGAGCTGTATGCTGAAAACTATATATCAAACAATATGTGAGCCATATGCTGAAAACTACAAAACACTGATGAAAGAACTCAAATAAGACCTAAGTTAATGAAAAATATCCCATATTCATAGACTGGAAGATTCCATATAGTTATAATGCCAATTCTCTCCAACTCTCTATAAATTTAATGCAATCCCATTAAAAATCCCAACAAGATTCTTTGTATATATACACAAGTGGATTTTTAAAATTATATGCAAAGATAAAAGTAATAGAATAGTCATAGCCATACTAGTTTAAAAAAAAAAAGAAAAGTTGGAGAATACATACTACTCAATATTAAGATCTACTATAGAGCTACAATAATCAAGACAGTATGGTATTGGAGAAAAGATAGACACAGAGATTGATGGAATCAGAAGAAAGAGTCCATATATAGACCCACACAAATATGGTCAATCAACTTTTGACAAAGATGTAAAAACGATTCAATGGATAAAAGCAATTCTTTTCAACAAATGGTGCTAGAACAACTGAATATGCACATGCAAAAAAAGATGAACTTTGGAGTTCCCTGGTGGCTAGTGGTTAAGGATCTGGTGTTGTCACTGCTGTGGCTCAGGTTCGATTCCTGGCCCAAAAAATTCTGTATGCCATGGATGAAGACAAAAAAAAAAAAAGAGAGAGAGAGAGAGAGAAAAGATGAACCTAAATCTAAACTTCTTACCATATGCAAAAGTTAACCCAAAATGGATTATAAACTTAAATATATTTCTAGAAAACTCATAGAAGAATACACAGGAACAAATTTTCATACCCTTGGGTTAAGCAAAGACGTATTAGATCTGACATCAAAAGCAAAATTCATAAAAGAAAAATTCACTATATTGGATTTCACCAAAATTCAAAACTTTGCTCTGCTAAGGACACCATAAATAGAATGAGAAGGCAAGCCACAATCTGGCAGACAATATTTGCAAATTATGTATCTGATAAAAGTCTTGTATCCAGAATACATTTTTAAAACTCTCAAGCTTCAATAATAAGAAAACAAACAATGCAATTTCTAAAAATGAACAAAAGATTTTGACAAACAATTCACCAAAGGAGATAAATGGGTGACAAGTAAGCATAAGAAATATGCTTCGCAGCATGAATCATTAGGGAAATTTAAGTTAAAACCACAATATACCATTAAATACTTAATAGATTGGAAATAAGTAGTAATAAAAACTTGACACTAGCAAGTGCTGACAAGGATTAGGAGCAACTGGAACATACTACCATTGCTGGTAGAACAGCAAAGTGGGTATGGCCACTTTGAAAAACATTTCGGCAATTTCTTATAAAGCTAAATATACACTTACCATGAGACCTATCAATCACACTTCTAGGTATTTATCCTAGAGAAGTTAAAATTTATGTTTACACAAAAGCCTACATGCAAACATTTATTATAGCTTTTTTTATAATTGCCCTAAACTAGAAACAGCCCAGATGCCTTTCAACAATTTTACATTCATACCATGGATTACTCAACAGTAAAATGGAATGGATTTTATATATGTAACAATATAGACAATTTTTTTGTCTTTTTAGGCCCACACCTGTGGCAAATGGAAGTTCCAAGGCTAGGTGTCAAATTGGAGCTGCAGCTGCTGGCCTACACCACAGCCACAGCAACACCAGATCCGAGATGTATCTGCAAACTATACCAAAGCTTGCAGCAGTGCCAGATCCTTAACCCACTGATCAAGGCCAGGGATTGAACCCTCATCCTCATGGATTCTAGTTGGGTTGGGTTTGTTACTCCTGAGCCACAACAGAACTCCTGGATGAATCTTAAGAGCATTTTACTAAGTTAAAGAATGTAAACTCCAAAGGATGCATATTATATCATTCCATTTATGAATTTATGGAAATGATAAATTGACAGTGATAAGGGATGCCAGAGGTTAGTACTGGAAAGAGGGAGTGAATACAAAGGGAATTATTCAAGGTGTTGGAATGGTTCTTTATCTTATCGGTGGTGGTGACTTCAAGAATTCATGCATGCATTAAGGTTCATGGAATAGTACACCAATAAGAAACTTAATTTTACTATTTGTCAACCAAAAATAATAATAATGACAATTTTTTTAAAATATATAATCATTAGCACTGGGATTCTGACTTCATGATCAGCACGTTGGGCATACTTGGCCCAGAGGAAGCCTTTAGTCTCCCTGGTGAATAATTTCTTGGGGCATTCTTGAAGGAAAGGGTTAATATTAATTATCAGGCCAGGAATTACTACAGGGTAATATCCAAAGAAAACTGTATTGATTATTAGGGAGACATTCCTTCCTTACTCTGAGGATAGAGAGAAGTCATTGGGAGGCATTTCCCCTGGTTTTTTGTCCTCAGAATCTTTTTCAAGACCCACAAGAGGCACATTTTTGTAGCTATATTAAAAAGTTGATATTTGTCAATGTGATTCAGTATGAGAAATTAATTACTTGTGAGTTGAATAACCATGACTACCTTTCTATTTTCTTCTTTTTCCTCCTCCCTTTTAAAAACAAAAACAAAATATAAAGATTGTCATATGCTTATGTATAGGTAATTCTGCAACAGATGAGAAATGACTGTATATATATACATGAATCAGAGGTGTTACAGTTCATCCATAGATACATTGCTCACTTTTATGATTTAAATAATAAGAAGTGTGATAGTCACTTTTATTTTCTGGCAATGTTAAATGAAGCAAAAGAGTTAGGATCTTGAAGATCCTACAGATTTATTTTATTACAAGTAAAAGTCGAATAGATATTCCAAGTGGGCTATACCTTTCTTTTTAAGCATGGCAGTTACAACATCAAAATCTTCTATCAGCTATGTTTATTTATTATTAAAATGGATAAAGTTTGAAGTAACTCAGAAAGGACATTTTTTTCTAAAAGGGCCATTTTGGGGAGTGCTCTTGTGGCTCAGTGAATTGGGGATCTGGTGTTGTCACTGCAGTGGCTTAGGCTGCCTCTGGGGTGTGGGGTCAGTCTCTGGCCCTGGAACTTACACATGCTACAGGCATGGCCAAATAAATAAATGGGCATTTTTCTCTAAAAGCCCAAATAGTAAATAATTTAGGATTTATAGGCCATTGAGTCTCTTTCTCAACTACTCAGCTATGCCATATACTGCAAAAGTGGCCACAGATAATATGCAAAGGAATAAAATTGGCTGTTACAATAAGTTTTAGTTACCCCCCAAAAAAGTGTAGGCCATAGTTTGCCAACCCCTATAATATAGGTGGTGATAAGTTTTTATTGATGTTGCTGTATGTTTTTTTAATGCTTTTAATATGTGCTTATTAGAGATTATTTTAAGGAAAAGTAAAACATTATTTTTTTCTTTTTTGGCCACACCTGCAGCCTATGGAAGTTCCCAGGCCAGGGATCAAATCTGAGCCACATCTGCAACCTACACCACAGCTTTGGCAAGGCCAAATCCTTAACCCACAATGCTGGGCCAGGGATCGAACTGACAAAGCCACAGAGTCCTATTTCCTAATTTTCTACACCCTTTAGAGAAATATCTAATTTTCTTCAAATTATAATAAAGGATAAGGGAGGTAGAAGTCAAAGGATATCTATTCCATATTTAGTTGGGATTCACAAAGTGTTACACTCTCTCAATAAGGGTGAATCAGAGATAAATCTTCCCATTCCCTATTCCTAGGATATTTCTAGAGAATTACTATCATGCTGAGTAGAGCAACAACAGTGAAGAAAAAGGAAAATCAATTCCCAAAGTTGGATTTGTACCCCAAATTTGTAGCAGCAGTATAAGTGGTATGATACAAGGAATCAGAATCTGTGAAACCAATTTAAAATGGTTTAAGACTGGTAGTACCCCCAAGCACCTGGAAGTAGTAAACCACAGCCTCTCTGGTGGAAGATCTTAGGCTCAGGAGAATCTTCTTAAATAAATTTGCCAGGAACAATGAACACCACAGTGAGTGGCAATCAATGACAAAAGGAACAAATACCATGAAGTAAATCAATAGATAAAATAATCAGACTCTTCAAGTCTGTAGACATTGGACTTATCAGATATAATATAAAACACCCATGCCAATTATTTGTCAAGAAATAAAAGACAAGTTTGAAAACATCTTCAGGGAAAGGGAACTATTAAAAAATGATATAGAAGACTTGAAAAGGAATTTTAGAAATAAAAAATTTATAAATGAAATATTAATTTTGGTGGATTAGTTTAATAGCAGATTAATCACAGCTCAAGAAAGAACTAATGAACTAGGATATAGGGAAGAAGAAATTTCCCAGAATGCATCAAAAGAGAAAAAAATATAGATAATACGAACAAAAAGATAACTAATGCAGTGGTAATGTGAGAAGATTTAATTAATGTCTCCTCTGAGTTCCAAAAGGAGGAAGAAAGAGAGAATGGAGCAGATTAAAATAAAAAAGGTAATGACTTAAAATTTTTTTTGTCTTTTTGCTTTTTCTAAGGCAACTCCTATGGCATATGGAGGTTCCCAGGATAGGGGTCTAATTGGAGCTATAGCTGCCGGCCTACAACAGAGCCACAGTGACACCAGATCCAAGCTACATCTGCAGCCTATACCACAACTCATGGAAACACTGGATCCTTAACCCACTGAGCAAGGAAGCTGCAAACTCATGGTTCCTAGTTGGATTCATTAACCACTGAGCCACGAAGGGAACTCCGTGACTTAGAATTTTTCAAAGCTGATTTAAGGCATGAATCTACTGGGTCAAAACACCAAATGAATCCCAACCAGGGAGATAAAAACAAATAACACTAAGACACATTGTAGTGAAAGTTCAGGAAATCTAAAAGTTAATAAAATTTAAAATCAGTCAGAAAAAGGAAATATTTAAAAGAGCAACAGAATGCAGACTGACTTCTTTACAGCCTCATAATAAGATGAAGCAGTCAATTAAATTATATCTTCAATACGCTCAAAGAAAATGACTGTCAACCTAAAAATGTATTATCAGTGAAAATGTTCTTTCAAGAATGAAGGATACTGGAGTTCCTGCTGAGATGCATTGAATTGGTGACATTTCTGCAGAACCAGGACACAGGTTCAATCCCCAGCCAGGTACAGTGGGTTAAAAGGATCTGGCCTTGCCACAGCTGCAGCGTAGGCTGCAACTGTGGCTTGGATCTGATGCCTGGCCCAGAAACTCCATACACAATAGGACAGCCAAAAAAAAAATATATGAAGGAGACTTATTTCAGTTTCCTATTCATGCATAAAAAATTACTCCAAAACATAGGGACTTAAAATAACAATTATTTTATTATCTCTCCCAGTTTTAGTAGGATGGACTTACTGGGGTAGTTCTGTGTTGAAATCTCATGCAAAATCAGACAAAGAATCTACAAAAAAATAATTACAGACTAATACCTTTGATGAATACAGATGCAAAAATATTCAACAAAAATTTAACAAACCAAATCCAACAATATATAAAAAGTATCATGCTACAACCAATTGGATTTATTCCAGGGTCACAAGGATGGTTAAACAATCACAAATCAATCAATGTGATATACCATATTAATGAAAGAAAGGATAAAAACCACATGATCTTCTCAATAGATGCAGAAAAGTTGACAAAATTCAATAGTCATTCACAATTAAAAGGTGTCATCAAAGTGGGTATAGAGGGAACATATCTCAACATAGTAAAGGCCATTTATGACAAACCCATAAACAACATCATACTCAATGGTGAAAAGCTGAAAGCCTCGGTCCAAATTGAGGCACAAGACAAGGATGCACACACTCACTACTTCTATTTAACATGTATGGGAAGTCCTATTGATAGCAATCAGACAAGAAAAAGAAATAAAAGATGTCCAAATTGGAAGGAAAGAGGTAAAATTGTCACTATTTGCAGATGATGATACTTTAAATAGAGAGCACTAAAGTATCAACCCAAAACTATTATGGCTAATAAATGAATTCAGCAAGGTTGCAGGATACAAAATTAATATATATAAATATTTTGCATTTCTATGCACTAATAAGGAAATATCAGAGAAACTAAAAACAATCTCATTTAAAATCACAGCAAAAAAGAATAAAATTCCTAGAAATAAACTTAACCAAGGAGGTGAAAGACCAGTACTCTGAAAACCATAAAACACTGATGACAGTTATTGAAGATGATACTAAGAAATGGAAAGGGTGTGGAGAAAAAGGAACCTTCCTACACTGTTGGAGGTACTGTAAATTGATGCAGCCACTATGGAAAACAATATGGAGTTTCCTTGAAAGACTAAAACAGAGTTGCCATATGATCCTGTGATCCCACTCCTGGGAATATATCTGGAAAAGATAAAAACTCTAATTTGAAAATATACATGCACACCAGTGTTCATAGCAGCACTATTTACAATACCCAAGACATGGAAGCAACCTGAATATCCATCAACAGAATAATGGATAAATATAGTGTACACACACACACACCCACACACATACACACACTGGAAAATTAATCAATTATAAAAAAGAATGAAATAATGCCATTTGCAGCAAATAGGTGAAGTAAGTCGGAGAAAGAAAAATATATGATACTGTTTATATATGGAATCTAAAAAATTGATACAGATGAACCTATTTACAAAACATATAGACTCATAGTCATAGAAAACAAACTCATGGTTACCAAAGGGAAAGAGGAAGAGAGATAAATTAGGAGGTTGGGATTAATATAACCACACTATTATTTATAAAATAGATAATCAACAAGGACCTACCATATAGAACAAGGAACTCTACTCAATATCTTGTAATAACTTGTAATGCAAAAGAATCTAAGAAAAGAATGTGTGTGTATATAACTGAATCACATTGCTATACACTTGAACCTAACACAACAGTACAAATCAACTACACTTCAATAATAAATAAAATAAAAATAAAATATGATATTAAAAAATAAATAGAAAGATATCCCATGATCTTGGATTGGAAGAATTAATATGGTTAAAATGGCCATACTACCTAAAGCAATCTACAATTAATTTAATATAATCCCTATCAAATATTCATGACATTTTTTACATGACCAGAGCAAATAATCCTGAAATTCATATGGAAATGACAAAAGGCCTAAATTGCTAAAGCAATCTTGAAAAAAAAAAAGAACAAAACTGGAGCTATAATACTCACAGACTTCAGACTACTCCAAAGCTACAGTAATCAAAACAGTGTGGCACTGGCACAAGACAGACACATAGATCAACGGAACAGAATAGAGAACTCAGAAATAAACTCATGTCCCTAAGGTCAATTAATTTATGACAAAGAAAGCAAGAATATCCAATGGGAAAAAGACAGTGTCTTCAACAAGTAATGTTGGGAAAACTGGACAGCTACATGTAAAACAAAAAGATTAGAACATTCTCTCACACTTCAAAATGGATTAAAGACCTAAATGTAGAACCTAAAACCATCAAACTCCTAGAAGAGAACATAGGAAGAACACTGACATAAATTGTAGCAATATTTTCTTAGATCAGTCTTCTGGGGCAAAAGAAATAAAAGCAAAAATAAACAAATGAGGCCTAATTAAACATCCAGTGTTCATGAATCAGAGAAATAAATATTGTTAAAGTGTCCATACTACCCAAAGCCATCTATAGATTCAATGCAATCCCTACCAAAATTCCAAAGATGTTTTTCATAGAAATAGAATAAACAATACTAAAATTTGTATGGAACTCCCTAAAATCTTGAGTGGCCAAAGCAATCCTAAGAAGAACAAAGCTGGAGGCATCAAACGTTCTGATTTCAAACTGTACTCCAAAGTTTTAGTAATTAAAACAGTATGCTTCTGGCATAAGAATAGACACATAGAGCAATGAAACAGAATAGAGATTAAATCCCTTCATATGCTGACAACAAATATTCAAAAGGGGGCCAAGAATGTCCAATGGGAGAAAGGATAGTCTCTTCAACAAAGGGTTTTGGGGAAAACAGGTGGAAATGCTGAATAATGAAAATAGATCCTATCTCACACTGCTCACAAAAATTAACTTAAAATGAGTCAAAGACTTAAACATTAGACCTGATTCCATAAAACTCCTAGAAGAAAATGCAGGGAAGAAGGTCCTCAACATTGATCTTGGCAATGATTTCTTGGATATGACACTAAAAACACAAACAACAAAAGCAAAAATCAACCAGTTGGAAGTACATTAAACTTAAAATCTTCTGCAAAGCAAAAGAAACAGTCAATAAAATGAAAAATCAATCTAAAGAATGGGAGAAAAATTTTGCAAATTATATACCAAATATTCAAAAAAGAACTCAAGAGGGTGGAGCAAGATGGTGCAGGAGTAAGAGGTCGTGCACACCTTCTCCCACAAACACATCAAAAAAACACATCTACGTATAAAACCACTTGCACAGAACATCAACTGAATGCTGGCAGAAGAACTTAAACCTCCAAAAATGGCAAAAAAAACTCTTGACTAACTGGGTAGAACAAAAGAAAAAAAGAGAGAGAGAAAAGGAATCATGATGGGACTAGCATTCCTGAGAGGGAGCTATGAAGGAGAAAAGGAACCCACCTCCTGGGAAGCCACCTAACTGACGAAAGATCAGCTGAGTCGGTGGGACCTCAAAGTCACCGAAAAATGTGCAGCAGCTGAACTGAGAAAAGCAAAGCAGAGTGAGAGCATCACAGATCATCTAAACCACCAACCCAGACACTACAGCCTGAGATGCTTGGGTGGGGGCTGGGTGCTGAGACTCAGGCTCCGAAAGTCAGTTCCAGGAAGAGAACTGGGGATGGCATGAGGGGCTAAGGAACACTGAGCCACAGGCTAGGGAGGGGAATGTCACAGCAGAGGGAACATTAGGAGAAGGTCCGGACCTGCAGGAGAGGCAAGGCGCCATTACTGGGGAGGGGAAAGGAGGAGGGGCGGGCCGCCATAGGAAACTCCCTGCTCCAGAGCGTGTGCATGCCCATGGGTTTAGAGGGTGGGGCAACTCTGCAGAGGCTACGGGTGGCAAGGAGCCTCCTGCTCCTTTAGCTGAGAAAAGGCGCTTCTCGTGCAGGCTACCAGTGGCCAGGCACCTATTCTGTGGGCGAAGGGCATCAGGGGTCTAAGCGCAATGTGGTGCCTCTTGCACAATCTACAGATGGCAGGGACAGATTTTGGTGGTCTTCTCAGAGGCCAGAAGGAGGCATGGCTTGCCACCACTGGTGGCCTGTGAGTGGGCTCCACCTGTGACCCCAGTCACCTCAGGGGTTGGCAAAAAGAAAAAAGAGGGCACTGCAACCAATCACCATAGGCTGTTGTTCTCACTCCCCTGGGAACAAACCCACCCTGCTGCTGCCACTGCCAAACTCTCTGGGTGGCAGCCAGACACTTAGTCACTGTCCCTTCCCAAGACCCTAAAACTAGGAGCAACTGATGCAGCACATTCTGTGTGGGCTAAGTGGACAGGGTGCTTCTTGCAAGGTCTGCAGGTGGCAGGGGCAAACCGCGCAGTTATCCCTGATTCCAGAAGTGGGTATGGCCCATTGCCATTGGAGATACCTGAACAAAAATCACTCGCAGCCCCATTTGCCTAAAGGGCACCACAGAGGAGGGCATTGTGACCAAACACCACCTGTTGGTGCTCTTGCACCCACGGGAACACACCCATCCTGCTGCTGCCACTGCCAAACGTTCTGGGCAGTACCCCCATGCCTGATCTCTGTCATTTCCCAGGATCCTTCAACTAGGAGCACTCTGTACAGCACCTCATATGTGGGCTAAGTGAGATGGGTTGCTTCATGCATGGTCTACAGATTGCAGGGGCAAACCACCACAGTTACCACTGACTCTAGAGATGGTCATAGCCTGCTCCCAATAGGGGGTCCCTGAACAGGCACCTACTGAGGTTCCAATCACCTCAGAGGAGGGCATTGCTGTTGTTGCTGTTGTTGCTCTCACTCCTCTGGGAACTCACGCACCCTGCTGTTGCTACTGCCAAATGCTCTGGTCAACTTGAAGATCTGCCTAGAGCTTATTACCACTTCCCAGGGCCCTGCAACTAGGAGTAGCCTATGCCACTTTCCTGCAGGTCCTTGCTGCTGTTGAAAGCCCAATGACCAGGCACTGACTGCTAGCCCTACCCATTGCCTCCTCCCTGAAAACACACTGAGCATCCTGGGAATAACAGCCTACTCACACCAAAGAAAGAGAGCAAATATTCAAACTCCCACAAAAAAAATAAATAAATAGTAACCACCCCCAAAATACAAAGGGTTATTCTTGCAATAAGTTGCCTTACAAGACTACACTTTGGCTTCCACAAACTCACAGAAAAAGAAAAACAAAAGCAAGATGAAGAAGCACAGAAACCACTCCCAGTTAAAGGAACAGGAGAATTCACCTAAAGCAGTCAACAATGAAGCAGACCTCTGCAGTCTGAAAGACATTGAGTTCAAAAAGAAGGTATTGAAAATACTGAGGGAATTAAGAGAGGCTATTAACAGTAAAGGAAATTCCTTTAGAAAGGAACTAGAAAATATAAGGAGGAGCCAAGGAAAAACTAGAAAATTCATCTGCAGAAATACAAACTGAGCTTAAGTCAATAAAGAGCAGAATGTATAATGCAGAGGAATGAATTAGTGATGTGGAAGATAAAATAATGGAAATCACCCAATCAGGACAGCAGACAGAAAACCAAATGAAACAACATAAAAGCAATATAAGAGACCTATGGGATAATATAAAGCAGGTAAATCTATGCATAATAGGAATTCCACAAGGAGTAGGAAAAGAAAAGGGGATTGAAAATATGAAGAAATTATCCTTGGAAACTTTCCAAATCTAAAGGATACTGATAACAAGATACAGAAAGCACAGAGGACCCCAAACGGGTTGAACCCACACAAGGCCACACCAAGACATATTATACTAAAAATGGCAAAAGTTAAAGAAAGCTTTCTGAGGGCAACAAGAGAAAAGCAAAGTGTTAATTACCCCCATAAGGCTATCAGCTGATTTCTCTACAGAAACACTACGGGCCAGAAGGGAGTGGCAAGATATATTTGAATTTCTGAAAGGAGAAAATCTGGAACCTAGAAAACTCTATCCAGCAAGAATATCATTACAAAATAGAAGGGGAAAAAAAGAATTTCTCCAACAAACAAAAGCTAAAAGAGTACAGCCACACTAAACCCATTCTAAAAGAAATACTGAAAGGGTTTCTCTAAAGAAAAAAAAAAAAACAGAGAGAGAGAAAAGAAAAAAACAAGAATTAGGATGGAGGAAACCACAACTGGAAAGCAGTCATTTAAATAAAGCAGCATACAGATCTGAACATAAAGATGTTTAAAAAAAAAAGAAAGAAAAAAAGAAAAGAGGGAGTTCCCGTCATGGCGCAGTGGTTAACGAATCCGACTAGGAACCATGAGGTTTCTGGTTCGGTGCCTGCCCTTGCTCAGTGGGTTAACAATCCGGCATTGCCGTGAGCTGTGGTGTAGGTCGCAGATGTGGCACAGATCCCACGTTGCTGTGGCTCTGGCGTAGGCCGGTGGCTACAGCTCTGATTCGACCCCTAGCCTGGGAACCTCCATATGCCGCGGGAGTGGCCCAAGAAATGGCAAAAAGACAAAAAAAAAAAAAGAAATCAAAATCATACAATGTGGGGAAGGAAAGTAAGAAACTATAGATTCTTTATTTATTTTAATGATGTATTTGAGCCTATTTGTATATCAGGCTAAAGCAAGCAGATATTAGAAGGGCTTAATGTGCTTAAAAAACAGGGCAACCACAAATCAAAACCAAACATTACATTCGCAAAAAATGAAAACAAAAAACTCAAGTAAAAAATAGTTGGAGACCATCCAACCAAAAAGAGATAGAAAGAATGGAGAATCATAGATTCAATGGGAAAATGAGGTTTAAAATGGCAATAAATGGGAGTTCCCTTCGTGGCCCAGTGGTTAACGAATCCGACTAGGAACCGCGGGGTTGCAGGTTTGATCCATGGCCTTGCTCAGTGGGTTAAGGATCTGGCGTTGCCGTGGGCTGTGGTGTAGGTCTCAGATGTGGCTCAGATCCCACGTTGCTGTGGCTCTGGCGTGGGCCGGTGGTTACAGCTCTGATTAGACCCCTAGCCTGGGAAGCTCTATATGCCGTAGGAGCAGCTCAAGAAAAGACAAAAAGACAGAAAAAAAAAAGAAAAGAAAAGAAAAGAATAAAATAAAATAAAATAAAATGGCAATAAATGCATATCTATCAATAATTGCCTTAAATGTCAGTGGACTGAATGCTCCAGTCAAAAGACACAGAGTGGCAGATTGGATAAAAAAGCAAAAACCTTCAGTCTGCTGTCTACAAGAAACTCACCTTAGAACAAAGGACACATATAGATCGAAAGTGAGGGGATGGACAAAGATATTTCATGCCGATGGACATGACAGGAAAGCAGGAGTTGCAATACTCATATCAGACACAATAGACTTTAAAATGAAGGCCATAAAGAAAGACAAAGAAGGACACTATCTAATGATAAAAGGATCCATTCAAGAAGAGCATTTTATACTCATTAATATATATGCCCCTAATCTAGGAGCAACCAGATACATACAACAAATACTAAGAGACATAAAAGGAGAAATTGATGGGAATACAATCATAGCAGGAGACTTTAATACTCCATGCACATCAATGGACAGATCCTCTAGACAGAAAACCAATAAAGCAACAGAGATCCTAAATGACACAATAGAAAAGTTAGACTTAATCGACATCTTCAGGACACTACATCCAAAAAAATCAGAATACACTTTCTTCTCAAGTGTGCATGGAACATTCTCAAGAATTGATCACATCCTGGGGCACAAAGCTAACCTCAACAAATTTAGGAGCATAGAAATCATTTCAAGTATCTTCTCTGACCACAATGGCATGAAACTAGAAATCAACCACAGGAAAAGAAATGAGAAAAAGAAACTTACTACATGGAGACTAAACAACATGCTACTAAAAAAAAAAAAAAACCAATGGGTCAATGAGGAAATCAAGAAGGGAATTAAAAAATACCTTGAGACAAATGATAATGAAGACACAACCACTCAGAATCTATGGGATGCCACAAAATCAGGGCTCAGAGGGAAGTTCACAGCAATACAGGCCTTCCTGAAAAACGAAGAAAAATCTCAAATCAACAACTTAACCCACCACCTAAATGAATTAGAAAATGAAGAACAAACAACACCTCAAGTCAGCAGAAGGAAGGGACTCATAAAGATCAAAGAGGAAATCAATATAACAGAGATTTAAAAAACAATAGAAAAAATCAGTAAAACCAAAGAGCTGGTTCTTTGAAAAGGTAAACAGAATTGACAAACCCCTGGCTAGACTCACTCAGAAGAGGAGAGAAAGAACCCAAGTAAACAAAATAAGAAAAGAAAAGGGAGAAATCACAACGGATACTACAGAAATACAAAAAACCATGTGAGAATACTATGAACAATTGTATGCCAGCAAATTTGACAACCTGGAAGAAATGGACACCTTTCTAGAGTCTTACAGCCTACCAAAACTGAATCAAGAAGAAACAGCTCAACTGAACAGACCGATCCCTAGAAATGAAATTGAATATGTCATAAAAACACTCCCTACAAATAAAAGTCTGGGACCAGATGGCTTCACAGGTGAATTCTACCAAAAACACAAAGAGGATCTGGTGCCCATCCTCAATCTTTTTTGAAAGGTTGAGGAATAAGGAATGCTCCTAAAGACATTCTATGATGCCACCATCATCCTCATTCCAAAACCAGACAAAGATACCACCAAAAAAGAAAACTATCGGCCAATATCTTTGATGAACGTAGATGCAAAAATTCTCAGCAAAATTTTAGACAACCGAATCCAACAACATATCAAAAAGATCGTACACCACGACCAGATGGGGTTCATCCCAGGTTCACAAGGATGGTTCAACATGCACAAATCAATCAATGTCATACACCACATTCACAAAAGAAAAGTCAAAACCCACATGATCATCTCAATAGATGCTGAGAAAGCATTTGACAAAGTCCAACATCCATTCACAATAAAAACTCTTACCAAAGTGGGTATAGAGGGAACATACCTGAACATAATCAAAGCCATTTATGGCAAACCCACAGCAAATATAATACTCAATGGAGAAAAATTGAAAGCCTTCTCACTCCAATCTGGAACGAGACAGGGATGCCCACTCTCACCACTGCTCTTCAACATAGTTTTGGAAGTCCTAGCCACAGCAATTAGACACACAAAAGAAATAAAAGGCATCCATATAGGAAGAGAAGAGATACAACTGTCACTGTATGCAGATGATATGATACTAGACACAGAAAACCCTAAGGACTCAACCCCAAAACTCCTTGAACTGATTCATAAATTCAGCAAAGTAGCAGGCTATAAGATGAACATTCAGAAGTCAGTTGCATTTCTGTATACCAGCAATGAAATATTAGAAAAGGAATACAAAAATACAACACCTTTTAAAACTGCACCCCAAAAACTCAAATACCTGGGAATCCACCTGACCAAGGAGGTGAAAGACTTATGTGCCGAGGACTATAAAACATTAATCAAGGAAATTAAAGAAGATGTAAAGAAATGGAAAGATATCCCGTGTTCATGGATTGGAAAAATTAATATCTTAAAAATGGCCAACTACCCAAAGCAATCTACAGATTCAATGCAATCCCTCTCAAATTACCCCGGACACTTTTCACAGAACTAGAACAAACAATCCAAACATTTATATGGAACCACAAAAGACCCAGAATTGCCAAAGCACTCCTGAGAAACAAAAACCAAGCAGGAAGCATAACTCTCCCAGACTTCAGGCAATATTACAAAGCCACAGTCATCAAGGCAGTGTGGTACTGGTATCAAAACAGACAGACAGACCAGTGGAACAGAATAGAGAATGCAGAAATAAACCCAGACACCTATGGTCAATTAATCTTGGACAAAGGAGGTGAGAACATAAGTGCAAAAAGGCAGTCTTTTCAGCAAGTATTGCCGGGAAACCTGGACAGCTGCATGCAAAGCAATGAAACTGGAACACACCCTCACACCATGCACAAAAATAAACTCAAAATGGCTGAAAGACCAAAATATCAGACTGGAGACCATCAAACTCCTGGAAGAAAACATAGGCAAACCATTCTCTGACATCATCCTCATGAATGTTTTTTCAGGTCATTCTCCCAAGGCAACAGAAATAAGAGCAAAAATAAACCAATGGGACCTAATCAAATGGACAAGCTTTTGCACAGCAAAGGAAACCAAGAAAAAAAAAAGACAATTTACAGATTGGGAGAAAATAATTTCAAATGATGCAGCTGACACGGGCTTAATCTCTAAAATATACCAGCAACTTATACAACTCAACAGCAAAAAAGCCAACAACCCAATGGAAAAATGGGCAAAAGACCTGAATAGATATTTCTCTAAGGAAGATGTACACATGAAAAAATGCTCAACATTCCTGATTATTAGAGAAACGCAGATCCAAATTACCATGAGATACCACCTCACACCAGTCAGAATAGCCATCATCAATAAGTCTACAAATAACAAGTGCTAGAGGGGGTGTGGAGAAAAGGGAACTCTCTTGCACTCTTGGTGGAAATGTAAGCTGGTACCACCACTATGGAGAACAGTATGAATGTACCTTAGAAATCTATACATATAACTATCATATGACCTAGCAATCCCACTCTTGGGCATATGGCTGGACAAAACTTTCCTTAAAAAAGACACAAGCACCCACATGCTCATCGCAGCTGTATTCCCAATAGCCAAGACATGGAAACAACCCAAATGTCCACTGACAGATGATTGGATTAGGAAGATGTGGTGTATATACACAATGGACTACTACTCAGCCATAAAACAGAACAACATAACGCCATTTGCAGCAACATGGATGGAACTAGAGATTCTCATTCTGAGTGAAATAAGTCAGAAAGACAAATACCATATGGTATCACTTATATCTGGTATCTAATATAACACACAAATGAACCTTTCCACAGAAAAGAAAATCATGGACTTGGAGAATAGACTTGTGGTTGCCAAGGGGGCGGAGGAGGGAGTGGGGTGGATGGGGAGCTTGGGGTTAAGGGATGCAAAGTACTAATCTTGGAATGGATTTACAATGAGTTCCTGCTGTGTAGCATTGAGAACTATGACTAGATACATACATCGCAACACAGCAATGGGAGGAAAAAATATGTATACATGTATGTGTAACTTGGTCCCCATGCTGTACAGTGGCAAAAAAAAACGTTAATCAGTTTATTTATTTCATATTGTGTCAGTTATGGTAGTTTTCAAGGAACTGGTCCACTTCTTCTAAGTTGGAGAATGTATGTGCATAGAGTTGTTCATAGGGTACTTTATTATCCTATTAATATTTGTGGAGTTGACAGTGCTATCTCATCTTTCATTCATGATTTTGGTTATTTATCCTTTCTTTTTTGTCTGTCTTATTAGAGTATTATCATTTTTATTGATTTTTTTTCAAAGAATAATCTTTTTGTTTTATTGATTTTCTCTATTCTTTTTCTGTTCTAATCTCATTGGTTTCAGTTTTTATTCTTATTTTCTTTCCTGTATTTGCTTTGGATACTCTTGTACATATATTTTTAATAATCTGATTACATTAAAATTACTCCTTTCCCATTGTGGCTCAGTGATTAACAAATCTGACTAGGAACTATGAGGTTGTGGGTTCATTTCCCGGCCTTGCTCAGTGGGTTAAGGATCCAGTGTTGCCATGAGCTGTGCTGTAGGTTGCAGACGCGGCTCGGATTCCACGTTGCTGTGGCTCTGGTGTAGGCTGGAGGCTATAGCTCTGATTCAACCTCTAGCCTCGGAACCTCCATATGCCGCAGGAGTGGCCCTAAAAAAGGCAAAAAGACAAAAAAAAATTACTCTGTATAGTTTCTCTAAATTATAACACAGATACCTAAAACAGATACCACAGTACTTTACCTTCTATCTAAGCTCTTCTATCCTAGCAAAGCTTTTAAAATTATAAAGGAAAGCCTTACAATCAAGCTTAATTTTATCTCTCCTTTTTTTAAAGTTGTGGGGCCTTCTCTGTGACTATGACATCTGGAATTTCCCCACTTCTGTTGTTTTCTCTTTTCTCAAGTCAGACCTGTCTCATACAGTACTTCCTACCATAGGCAGATTTCTATCTGCAAAACCATGACAAGCCCTTCCTTTATCCCAAGCCAAATCTAGAGCATAATCTTAAGAATTCCCATTTATTGTGTAGCTACTAGGTACCAGACACTGTGCCAAGCACTTTACATGCATTTTATCTAATCTACACAACAAGTCATTTGTTAGGGGCTATTAGCCATTTCATTCAGAAGAACAGAAGCTCAGAGAAGCAACACGATTTGCCAGGCCACACAGCTAATATGTGTTAGAGCAAAAATTTAAATCCAGGTCAGTCTGACTGCAAAGCTACACCCATTGACCCTATAGTATGGAGCCTTCAATATTCTCTTGTTATTAAAATGAAAATTTTATTTTAAATATCATAATACCTTAGATAGCTACAATTAATGTACTAGAGTATTGTTCATTCTCATCCTAACTTCTTCATATATGGAGAACAGTGTGACTCTAACACTCACCTTCACTTCTTTCTAGATTTTTAATCACCCACTCCTGAGATGCTTACAATTTCTTACCCAACACAGTGGAAGTCTCATTTTTCTGGCACTACTGCCTTCCTCTTTTGTCCAAGCCTGCCCCCAACATACTGGTATATGTCAAGGATTTTCAAACTTTATTGTGCATCAAAATCACAGAAGATCTTAAACAGATTGCTGGGCTCCAACTCTAGAGTTTCTGACTCAGTAGATCTGTGGTGGAGCCTAAGAATTTGCATTTCTAAAGATTTTCCAGGTGAAGAAGCTCCTGCTTCTGGTTCAAGGACCTCACTTTATAGTGGTATAGCTGATCAAATGGTCTTTGGCATGTTTTCATGGTAGAATTTCATTGTAGAATTATAAACTAGTTATGAATCTTCGCTTTATGAATTTAGTTTAAAACATGGAAGAAAAAAAGCACAAAGAAGAAAAAAGTCGGAAGAACACCGGTCACTAAAGCCATTCCACACAAAATATATTCCATCACCAACAAAACTTGAAAAACTCTACACATCATTGACCCATTTAGAAGATCACAGTGTCCATTAGCTTATGAAAGTCTATAAAGATTATGTCAATAAAGCTACTTTTCTAATTATTTTTAACCGACTATTGCTTAAACGTATTTGGTCACAAAACACTTTTCCAAGCACAACATGCTGTAGACTAGTGTTGATCAGGACATACTTTGATAAATGCTGCTGTAAAGCGATCTCTTTTACAGGAAAGGTCGCACATCCCTGGGGATCTGCCAGAATCATAGAGGCTTGGCGCCTGTTCAGCTGCAATCAGATCATACAGAGGAGTTATTTATTCTGTCCAGAATCTAGGTCTGATTTTCTCTAGTGTGGCTCTTGTAACATTGGAATTAGTTAGTTCTGGGAAAAATTATGCCCCACTTAAAATTTACTTAAGGACAGAGATTCAGAAACCATAATAAGGGGATACGAAGCATTTTCAGGGATCACCCATCTCTAAGTATGCGTATCATCAGACACTTGACAATCTGAATTTTGACTTGAATTTCTATCAGACTAAACTGTTCGGTATGTAACTTTGCCATTCATTATTTTAAAATAAAGACTATGATTTTTCATTTCTGATATTCCCAAACATTGCCTAGTCTAAAGTTTCCCAACAGTAGTTAAACAAGCAGAACTTTAAGTTCTGTCAGATGGCTGGAATGGAATTCTGCTAGATCAAGTGACTTGTACCCATTTAGTAAAACATAGATGCTTTCCTACAATCACCTCACTACCTTGGCCTTTAACTCCCTTAACAAATGCTCATTGATCTTTTCTTGATCATAGAGAAGGCAAAAGTAAAAAGATTTGAATAAAGTTGCTTTAGCTCTATCCTTTGCTATTACACTATTAGCCTGAAGCAATGGGTTAGGGCTAGAGATTTGAGCGTCAGCCCCATAAAACAGGAGGTGGAGTACAGCATTAGTCACACATGTAAAAACTCCACTGCTGATGCTGATGAAATTCATTCGGTGTTAAATTTATAATTTTTTATTATTTAATATTCAAAGATAGTTCTGTATATCAGTGTTGATAAAAATTACTGAATTGTTTTACCTTAATGGTTTTAGGTAGCTAAGCTTTTAAAAAACTAAAACTATGGAGTTCCCGTCGTGGCGCAGTGGTTAAGGAATCCGACTAGGAACCATGAGGTTGCGGGTTCCATCCCTGCCCTTGCTCAGTGGGTTGATGATCCAGCGTTGCCGTGAGCTGTGGTGTAGGTTGCAGACGCGGCTCGGATCCTGCATTGCTGTGGCTCTGGCGTGGGCTGGTGGCTACAGCTCTGATTAGACCCCTAGCCTGGGAACCTCCATATGCCGCGGGAGCGGCCCAAGAAATGGCAAAAAGACCAAAAAATAATAATAATAATAATAATAATAATAATAATAATAATAAATAAATAAAAATTAAAAACTAGAACTATAACCTCTTGGAACATTCATATTTGCTTTTCAAAGCCTGCTGTTTCACAAAAATCATACCACATCTGTGAATAATATATTTAAAAACCGTATATCTGGATAGTGTATTACAATTAGCAGGCACTTTTGCAGTTAATCCTAATAACAATTTTACGAGGTAGGTAAAATCAGGACAATTTCAGATGGCCTTCAAAACAGCTTAGTCAAAGCATAAATCACTGTTGTTGTTTTTATTACCAATAATGTATAAGGCAGATATTCCTCGTCTTTATTCCATCTCTTGATCCCACCATGTATATGGGAAGTTTCATTTTCTACTTTATTCATGTCTTTAGTTATTTGAATTTTTAAAGAATGAATTATTTGTATAATCAAAAACAATAAAGATTTTTAAAAGTCTGTTAGAACCGAATTAGCTTCTAAAGGGATATCACTCTAAGGGGAAATCAAATTCATAATCACATGACATTTTCTTCAGTACTAAACATAAAGTATCTATGTTACTGAGTGCAACAAAATAACTGCCAGGAATATAGTCAAAGATTCTCTGAAAAAGTCTGGCGCTGTGAATAAGAAATCAACTCAATATCTCATTCACCAATGTAAGAATAGTAGCATAATTACAAAGCTGGCAAAATGCATATACAGTGTCAATGCCTTGGGTTTTCAAGTAGAAAACAGAGCAAGTACCATCATTAAAAAGTCAAATATATTTATATGCATTTATTAATAAAAATAGGTGAATATTAATATTATTTGCACAAAGGAGAAATAATACAATTGGAGATGCAGATCAATGAAGGCATAATGAATTCTCAGGGAAGCACAGACTTTGGTGAGAATGATTGATAATTATCTCTGAGGTGAGAAAGGGTGATTAACATCTGTTTCATAGTTAGATGTGGTTTGTTAGTGTCTAATCTCATTTCTTATATACTATTCCTGAGCTTCAAGTTCTCTCTTTCTCATACCCAGACATGTGGAAAAATAATGGATTAATTTCAGGAATTGGATGAGGAAATTAGTTACATATATTAATTTTTGCCCAATTGTATCAAGGTGGTTGCCTCAAAATACCATCTATCCAAGGAACGTGGAGGGCAGGTATGGTCACTATTTTATAGATGAAAGAACTTTTATTTTCTGTCTCAACATCTTACTTTATTTACTAGGTCACCTCTTGCAGATTATTAATAGCACTGTGTGTGTGTGTTTGTGTGTATTTTAAATTCAGATTTCAACAATCAAACCTGACTGTATAACTCCACTTAATATCTGCTCCCTGTTCACATATAAAGCCTATTCAAAAATGATACTGCTAATGATATTAACAAGTTATCGATCTGATATTTTGCCAGGCTGTTTGTCAGGTCACATGTTTCTAATTAAACTTTCATTGATCCTTGAGGAACAGCATTGTAATGAACAAGGATTGGATTTGAAAACTCTGCACACAGCACACAAATATAAATCAAAATATACAATAAATTATTTTAAAGAGTTTTAAGGTCGATGTTCAGCATTTTGCATACCTGTCTCCCATTAAAAAAAATAAATAAATAAAAAATAAAACAAAAAAACCAAAGATTCGGAGTTCCCATTGTGGCTCAGTGGAAATAATCCAACTGGTATCCATAAGGATGTGGATTCAATCCCTGGCCTCACTCAGTGGGTCAGGGATCTGACATTGTTGTGAGCTGTTGTGTGGGTCACAGCCGTGGCTCAGATCCTGAGTTGCTGTTGCTGTGGCTGGCAGCTGCAGCTCATATTCGAACACTTGCCATGGAATTGGAATTTCCAAATGTCACGGAGTGGCCCTAAAAAGCAACAAACAAACAAAACCCAAAAAACCCCCAAACCGAACCAAAACAAAAAATCAAAGATTCCCCTTAAAAACACTTACTTGGAGTTCCCATCGTGGCGCAGTGGTTAAGGAATCCGACTAGGAACCATGAGATTGCGGGTTCCATCCCTGCCCTTGCTCAGTGGGTTAACAATCCGGCGTTGCAGTGAGATGTGGTGTAGGTCGCAGACGCAGCTCGGATCCTGCGTTGCTCTGGCTCTGTCTCAGGCTGGCAGCTACCGCTCCTATTAGACCCTTAGCCTGGGAACCTCCATATGCCGCGGGAGCGACCTAAGAAATGGCAAAAAGACAAAAGCAAAACAAAAAAAAAACACTTACCTGCTAGTAGTTCAAAACTGCTTTTTTTTTTTTTTTTTTTTACACCTTAAAGATATATTGGATGGCCATGGCTAGATACAGAACATAATTTAAATTTTTATCTAGCAGTGTAATATAGTAGGTAAGAACTTTGGCTCTAAAAATGAATAAACTTATGCTCAAATTCCAGGCTCATTTACTAGTAGTTTAACTTTGGGAAGTTTTCAGCTTCTCGGTGTCTCCACCTCAGTTTCTCACCATTAAACCCTTATAAATGTGTGAGAATGACAGATATTCCACGTAAAACTCCTGGCATGGTCAGAGTGAATGACCAGTAAATCACTACCTTTTGTTCGCTCAGCCGATAAAAACCTGGCTAGCCAGCTCCTTGATGTTCTCTTCCTATCCAGAATGATGATGTTCTCCTGGGTTTTCTGGTGTATATGCACACTAGAAAAACATCCCTTTTCTGAAGACACCTTCAGTGAGTGTTCTAGAGTTCAGTGGTGCTTAAATATCAGGTAAAATTTAGTGAATAAGTAGGCATGATGACTGTAATTTCCAGTAGTAATCAGTACAAGTGCAGAGCATATTTCAATCTCATTGTATCAGGTAAGACACCTCTCAGGACTTGCAGCCCCCTTAACAACTAGATATTAAAAAGGCAATCAAACTCACTGTTTCTTAAGGCACAAATAAAGTCAAGATACATTACTTTGTAAAAAGTGGAAACAATAAATATAAGTGCTAAAATGCAAAGCATTTGTGGAATGTTTAGTTTTTTCTTCACTGATTTCCCACTTATAGACAGTAATTTAATCATTTAGACAAATCTACATCAATTTAAATTAGAAAGACATAGGAGGCCTGGAGCAAGATAAACAGGTCCATAAAATAGAGAGAGTTGCTAGAAGGAGACCCCATAGCAATCTCCCTTAACTGCAATTACCAGCTGGGTTTTGCGAAGAATGCAAAATTTATCTCTGAAAACAAGTGTGTCCCTAGGCTAACACCTCATAGTTTGGTCTGGGAGTCCGGAATGATAATACTCAAGTTTGTAATTACCTTTGCTAAGCTTAAAAACCATGGCAAAGCCACTTTTATGTGACCTTTGTGATTTTTTTTCTCTAGTAACTTTTGGCATGGACATGTCTTTACCTATTTACAGTTCAAGTGAATGTCCAAGCCAGTGGACTTGGAAGATTTGCTCTTTCCAGACTTCCTTAGTCTACTGGGCAGCCTTGTAGCTGTCTCCATAGCATAGCAAGGCCTCTCCCACTAGTAAACCTGCCTGGCGATTCCACCCCTCTGGGGCGTGGCAGTACTATTTCCTGGAGCAATCTCCCAGGGTGGCTCCACTTTGCATTTGCACTCAACTACTTTGCTGCCTCCTCTGCAGCTGCCAGACCTGCTTCTGCTGCTGCTAAGGTAACTTTCGTGTCTCCCTGGGAGAGGTGATTGATAAAAGGCTTCTACATGTGTCTGCCTGCCTGCTTTCCCATTCCTTTCCTTTCATGAGTTCTCTTTGTTTGTTCCTTAGGGAGAGCATCTGGGGAGTACCTTGCTGACCACTGAGAATATGATGAGCTCAAGCTATTGGAATGAAAGAAGCAGCAGCTGTGGGACTCAGCAGTCCCCAGAGGGGCAGCAGTGCCAGCCCCAGCATTACCACTGGTACCATCAGTCAAGCCAAGCCCAGCAGCCTCCAGAAAAAAATGTAGTGTATGAGCGTGTGAGGACCTACAGTGGGCCCATGAACAAGGTGGTTCAGTCCTTGGACCCCATCAGCTCACAGGAAGTGCTCTCCCCTCTCAAAACTGCCTCCTCCTACCAAAACTTGGTTTGGAGCAACCATTCCCAGGTACTACAAAGAGAGCTATGCCAGAACAGTAGAAAGGGGAAATCTTGAACCTCATTTCTTTTCTTTTTGCTTCTCTGCCCCTGTTCTACAGGATATGATCTCTTGAATTGCAGCTATATCTGCAATGTGCAGTCACCTAAATTCCATCTCTTGGCTATTCTTTCATTTCCTAGTGCCCATAGCCATTTGTTTACCAGTTCCAATGCTTTTCATATTCAAAATAAAGCATAGGATGGCTCAGTTTTTGTTGGACTTCACTGGAATATCTGATCTGAGGTATTCCTTTTACTCCTACCAGAAAGCAATCCTCATCTTGACTACAGTCATTTTTATAAAGTAGGTTCCCACTGATTCAGTTCATATCAAAAGTAAATAGGTTTTTTGCGTCAAATATGGTGGCACAGGGCCAATGCATCTGTGGAGTGACTAGCAATTTTTATTTTGCTTAGCAAATAGTATGCTGCTCCATGATAAGTGACAGGCACAAATGCCTGTTTGATATGTCATATGTGTTTCATCTTCTAAAAAATGACACATTGGTTTTTTTTATAGCCAAGGTGAATAATTTATGGATATTAATAGAAGGAATATTGAAAGAGTGGATACAGGATTGAAGAAAGCAAGATGCAAGCAGTAGTTATATGAAAGCTAAAAATGGTGGAAGTCTAAGACACCCCTTAAACTGAAATAAATTTGTTTTTAATGAGGTTATCTTAGCATCAGTGTCTTGCCAATGAATGTGAAAGAACATTGCAAGACTATAAAATTAACAGCTCTCTGTCTGTTTTCATCTTTGACTCTCTTTACATTAAATTTGCATGTCTTTAAACTTTCTAAAAACTTATGTCCAAACTGAAATTTTGTTTCAAAGTACAAGTTGTACTGTGAAGAGCTCAAAAAGCAACGATTGGGATGATATTATTCTATGTTGCTTTATTATGCTGATCTGAAATAGTGTGGATTTTTTTTCCCCAAAAACAATTTTAAGAGGGATACGAAGCAACATATCTAAAGTATATAGTAAAACTGTTTTAAAAATAATTTTGTAAAGATATTGGTAACCCAATAACTGCAAAGGCCATGATTTTACTCTTTTATTTAAGTTCTAGCTTAGTTTGAGGGGGAAAAATCAGGAAGAAAAACCTCAGCATTTACTGTCAGTAAGTTCCTAGTTGAAAAAAACTTCACCTGCACTGAAGTCAAAGGGAAGGAAAAAAAGGTCAAAACTGCTGGTTTATGATAATAATAATGCAAAAGTACTTTCCAATATGCAATATTAGGATGTTAATGAACCACAAAGTGGGTGTTGCCTATATTCCTGAGCAGTCCTAAAACAATGCTAGGGATGAAAACAAGTTACCATGATTATAGGAATGCTAAAATCACCCTGTCTGGCATAGCTATTTAAATACATTGACCTCTTTTCCTATCAACTTCCTAGTAAAAGAAAGATAAATAGATATAAATTTAAAAGCTAAAATTTGGCAAATTATAAATACTGACCACAGAAAATTTTTTAGGATCACACTTTATTGTATACTCTAGTTCACCTTTCCTTTTTAATAATCCAGGGACCAAGCTGGTTGAGCTTTTTACAAGACTTACCTTCTTTCTACCTGCTATTTGCTAAGCGATTCTTAGAGCAGCTCCATCCTGAAATCTAATTCCCCAGAGAAGTTTATAAAGAGCCTTAGGGACAGAAAGTAGAGCCACAGGAACTGGGAATAGATACTGGAATGGAAGGTGTTGTGAAGTCTGAAATTATTTATCATTGAAAAGAAAGAAAAGTAAGGGCTGAATGAGGATGAGGGAGGTGAGGTTCTAGACGTGCGGTGAAGAAAATCAGAATCTTCATTCCCTTAGTGAAAAAAGCAGAAAGAAAATTTGATGATAAAATTTCAAACTGAGTTAGCTATCAAAGGGCATTCATAAATCCACTAAAAGGTAAATTTGGCAAGAAAGCTTTTAGATAGCTGCCACAAAGAATGTGACTAGGAAACTATTATTTTATTTCCTTTCTCCCTGTTTAGCGGCAGGATGACATGTACAAAGTAGGACCTGAAATTGATCTGAAATTACTTTCATGCTAACGAAATGGGTAAGATGGTGGCAGCACTATTATATACCATGCCAAGCACAAGCAAGCAGTACACATTATTTAAAATCCTTTTTTTTTTGTTTTGTTTTATGTATTAAAAATTCTCTCCTTAATATGCCCTGTTTGAAAGACATTTTGAGTTGCAATACAGCAATTATTCTGATGCTAGAGTTTGTGACCATGGCAGCTAGGAAATGGGTATTATAATCAATTGTTGGTTATCACGAATTCGTTTAAACTTTTGCTTTAAGTGTTTTTAGCATTTTGGGGTTTGGATGATATTTAAAGAATTCATAAGATTTTTAAAAATATATATAATTGTCAGTAGTAAAATATGTTCCTTTTGAGAAACTAAAGTTAATGCCACTCTGCTTTGCTTCCTGAATCTTAATTTTAGCTTATGTAGTAGACGTAAGATTTAACCAAATGCTTTTTGCAGCGCTTTAGTATTTTCTATTTCTGGCTTTTTAGTACATGTTTTTCCTTTATGGCCTTCTTGTGCACTAAAATGGTGTTTATAGACATAAACATATTTTAAATTTCTCCAGATACAATGTTGCTTTGTATCTTGTATACAACTGATCAGATATATTTTAGGATTCTCTCAGTTATTATTTTGTCTGATTGATACACTATTTCTCAGAGAAAACTGAATATAGAATCTAGTTGCTGGTGAAATTGTTTAAATTGATGGTAGAATCAAAATTACTAGCTTTATCCACATGAACAGGAAAAATCAAAAGCAGGCATAATCAAGGTCATAGGTGTATTTTAGAACTGAATGTGGTCTTGTAAATAAATGGAGTTCTAAAAACTACATAAAACAAAAGAAAAGCATTACAGTTCAACCTTTTAAAAGGCCTAAATATTAAACAGCCATCATTAACTCAAAATGAAATACTACCTAAATGAACAGCATCAATGTTAATACACACTGGACATGTATATTTCCCTTTCCATTAATTTAAGCTTTTTTACAAAGTTCAAGATATTTTCCATGTATATAGAGGAGCTCAGCTGTGTGAGAGAGAAATTGATTAAAATAAAATAATTTTAATACCAGTCATTCACTGAACACATATTTATTAAGTGCCTATGATGTAGGAAGCACTGAGATTATCTGGATAAATACCATTTGCTTATTCAGGAAGAGTCCACATTAAGGAGAGATACAAGACCTGGTCTCTAAGTGTTCTGTATGTCTATATTTCACTTAAAATATAGTTTTGTTCTTAGTCCATCAATATTTATTGAATGAAACAAATTTTGGTGCAACAACGGACCTCTTATAGCATTTATATGGATTGCCATTCTTTTCAAATTTGAAACTTGCAACCAAATTTAACTCAGAGAGCAACTGAGGGAAGAATGTGAGCTTATGAATGGCTTCTGCTCTCAATAACTATTCAGCTTGGGCTTTTCTTTGTTTACATGATTTTTTTTTTCCTTTTTCTTTGGTTACGAAGATTGTGGATAGCTCTCTTCCTATGCCAGGATTTCTATATACTATCAGAAAATGTTCCTGTTCCATGGGGATGGGTGTGTTGCTTTGATAAATTGTTGTTCAAAGGTGTGGTCACTAAAGTGAATAATTGTTCAGGGAAGTAGGTTGCCTGAAAAAGGAATGAGGTCATAGGGTAAATAAGCCCGAGTTTTCAGCTTTGGTCATCCCTTTTGTGCTTACAGTTAAATGAAGCTATAGAATTTGAGTGCAGCTAATTGCTGGGTGAAAATGCCCTTGCCAATTGTCTCTTGTTTAAGGGAGGTCTGATAAATTGCTGGGCCTGTTTTCAGTCAATGGCACTAGCAAGCTATCTATCACTGTGTGTGTGTGTGTGTGTGTGTGTGTGTGTGTGTGTGTGTGTGTGTGTGTGTGTGTGAGTGAAGGTGGGGGGCAAGGGGAAGAGAGGTGAACTTTTAACTATTGTGGTCCAAATTTTTTTTGACAATTCATGGTTAAATAAATGCAAGATTTGCCATGCTTTTGAACCCCATTTAAAAGTAAAAAATCTTTCTAAACAGGTATATTCGAGCTAACTTTCTTCACACCAGCAGCTATCTTAACTGTGCTTTTTTTATTTCCAGTGGAGCATATGTACTTCTGGGTTTTAAAGACAAAAAGCATGCATTGCAAAGCGACTGTGTACTTTATTTTCTTTCCTATTTTCCTTAAAGAAAAGAAGAGAAAGAATCCAGGAATGGGTCTCTTAAATGAGGAAATTTAGTTGGAGGGAAGGGAAGAAGTGAAGGAGTTCTAATACTATTACACTCTATTGCTTTTTTACTGAGAATACAATCACAGATTTTATTATAAATTAAGGAAGTGTTTATTTCATCTAAAGGGAGATCATTATAATTTACAGGTTTCTTTCTGTACAGAGTTCAGAACAGCTTCTCAACAATAACCTAAGGCATATATTTAGCCATGTTACTGGCTTCGAAAGCTTCTAACAAAAGCACCTCCCATGGTACTCAGAGAATTTATTCAAATGGCAGTTTGCCTTTGTAAATTCTGTCAACGTAAATGTCAGGTGGTTTTTAAAGGTATTACCTCTTTTGAAACTGTTCACCCTAGACTGTTCCTATGTCACTACTTTCAGTGATTCTCATAGTCACTAAAACTGACAGGAGCATCTACGAGGCTCACATGGTTTTCCTTCTTGGAACATTATTTTTTAGTTTTTAAGTAAAGTTTGAAAATTCAAATTAGGCAACAAGAAAGAGTTCCATGTTCATTTCAACACGTTTCCAAATATTTAGAGAACAAAGTCCTGCCCTGTGTATGCTCTTCCCAGCAGTCTTGCTGTCTCTCCTTTATGCATTGCACCAAGGTCTTGACCTCTTTGATCAGAGCTATCAATAGGAAAATGAAAACTGATAGATATTGACTGAAGATCAATCTTGACTGTAGAGTCTAAAGATCAGTCACAGAGAACACTGTGTGGAAAAAATACCCATACAAATGAACCTGTGTGTAATGTCTCAGGGAGAGCTACAAATAATAAATGTGCAGTGACTTTGGGAGTATTGAACTATGAAACAGTCCAGTATAGTGGCTAATAGTGTAAGCTTTGGTTTTAAACTTCTTCAGTTTAATTCCTGGTTCAGGCACTTTCTAGCTATGTGCCTCAGTTGCTGCATCTGTAAAATGGGGCAATAACACCTAACTTGTAAGACTGTTATTAGAGTCAAATGCAATAATATATGGTGAAAAATACATAGCATAGCACCTGACACATAGTAAGCGTTGATGCCCTAATACCCGGAATAAAAGACCTCTCAGAATCTCCTGTCCTCATTTGTAAAATGGAGATAATAATACCTTCCTTTAGGGTTATAGTAAGTATTGAATGAGATAACATATGAAGGTGTCCAGCTCAGAGTTAGCATTAATTCCTTCCCTTCGTATTATTGATTTATAAAAATATGTCTAGGCTCTTATGATGGAGGCTGATAATGTGAGAAAAAAGAATGTATACATGTATGTGTAACTGGGTCACCATGCTATATAGTAGAAAAGTGACAGAACACTGTAAACCAGCTATAATGGAAAAAAATAAAAATCATTGTATTAAAAAATAATAAATGAAATAAAAATAAAAATATAGCCAACAAAAGCTGCTAACTGCACTGCCAAAATAAGATGCTAAATTAAATGAATAGGCTATAAAGTAAGAGTTCCTTTGACACTGGAAAGATTAGGTAATAACATATGCTTGAAAGTCTTATTAGGGCTCTACTGGCTAAGAAAGACTAATGAGGAAAAGCATTAAAGCAATTTTCTACAACTCATGGTATATGATCAAAAGACTGGAACAGCAGGAATGCATTTATAATGTTTACTGGCATACATATCCTTTAGAAAGAGTAATTTGAAAGTTCCCATGCTCTTAGTGACTTTGAACTTGAATGTCAGTATTTGAAATGGAGGGGTTTTAGTGCACATTTTTTTCTTTTTCCTTTTTAAAATGTAGTGACGCTAAGCATTAAAGCTTACTTGCAGTCTGCCTCTTACCTACTGCTTCTTCTAGCACTGCACTTCCAGTAGGGTAGCATGTGGCTATTTACATTTAGGTTTAAATTAATTAAAATCAAATAAAGCTAATTATTCAGTTCCTTAGTCACAACAGCAGTAGGTCAGATATAAGACATTTCCACTACTGCAGACAGTTCTACTGGAAACTGCAGATCTATTTAAACTACACATTTAAATACAGAAATCCTTCTAAGATCATCACATACAAAGAAATTCATGGTGGTGCAAATGTGTGATCAAAGTGCTGCCAGCTTACATGATCAGCGATAATGGACACACAGGAATGAAACAAAAAAATGAAGCTGCAAAATTTCAAAGTAGATGTTTAGAATGACTCTTTCAGTAGAAGGAAAATTAAATTGATAAATCTTTTTAAAAGCAGTCAAATGAAAGATTTCTATGTATTATGCACATACAGTCATCCTTTGCTGATCCGAGGGGAATTGGTATCTGGACCAAAATTCGTGGGTCTTCAAATATCCTATATGAACTGATCTAGTATTTGCATATAACCTATGCATATCCTTTCTGTATTTTAAATCATCTTTAGGTTACTTATATACCTAAAACAATGTAAACGCTATGAAAATAGTTGCTAGAGCACACCAAATTCAAGTTTTGCTTTTTGAAACTTTCCAGATTTTCATTTTTTCCTAATATTTTCTTTTTTTCTTTTTTGGCTTTTTAGGGCTGCACCCATGGCATATGGAAGTTCCTAAGCTAGGGGGCAAATCGGAGCTGCAGCTGCTGGCTTATGCCAAAGTCGCAGCAACTAGGGATCCAAGCCTTGTCTCATGGCAATGCTTGATCCTCAACCCACTGAGCGAGGCCAGGCATGGAGCCTGCATCCACGTGGATACTAGTCAGATTCTTTTCCACTGCACCACAACGGGAACGGGAACTCATTTTCCTAATATTTTTAATCCTCCGTTGGTTGAATTTGCGGATGGAGAACTGTGGATACAGAGGGACGACTGTATCTATCCTTCTATCTATATAATTTCCCCAGAACCTCACTTTTTGAAAGAGCAAATGGTTAAAAAGAGGAAAAGATGAAAAAAAAAAAAAAAAAACTCCTCAATCAAAATGCATCTTCCTTTCCTTTGGGCACATGATATGGGTTTCATAGCTTCTTTGGAACTTCCTTTCTCTCTTAACCTACTGAATGAATTTTAAACTTTAGTAAATAAAGTTCAAATATCATTCCCATTTTTACAGATGAGGTAACCAAGGCACAGGACTTGCTTAGGTTCATATGGCTAGTATTATGTGATAGAATTGAGATTTAAATCTAAGCAGTCTAGTTCCAGGTCTAGACTTGTAACCACCATGCTATATTGTATATTCCTGATCTGCTCATTTGAATCTTATTTATGTTTTACAGTCTCTCATATCTAATTCCTGTTTATGCTTCATGATCATTTTCTTGTATGTACTCCCATTATGAACCATGCAAAATCTTTTGGGACACAAGCCAGGGCATAAATAAATAATAGAAACAAACATTTCAATATTTTAAAAGTATTATGTTGTTTACTAAGAAGGCAGAAATATTTTGTTGCTATTCAGAGTTTGTAATATACTTCTCTCATAAGTTTTATTGATTTTTTTTGTATCTAAACATGAAGTTCTAGCACTGGGTAATAAGTTGATTAATTTTAGTTATTTAAAGACTCATAAATATTTTGGGAGAACTTTGATAGAAATGTTATAAAGAAATAATATTGGCTTGTACCTTTTTGTGAAATTCATGATGTCAGCAATAGAATGACCCTGACTGTGGAATTTAGAATCTTTTCTAAAACTTTGATAATCAAGTTCCAAAATTATGTTCAATGATGTTAAAAAGTCTCCTTAAAACAGTCCTACCCTGTTTTTACGTTCTTATCTGCTACAACTCACCTTCTCCCACCTTGTGTTCCAGACACACTGTTCTTTGAACAAACTGAACATTTTGCCTCCCTTTCACCCCTTCCTTTGTTCAGTCCATTGTCTGCTCTGGCGGCATCCACCCTTCTGTCACATTTCTGCTGGAATTCTACTTATCCCTCAAAAATCATCTGGAAAGTTGTCTTCCTCAAGACATCTCCAACCCTGAATCTTCTCCCTCACTCTTCAATGTAGTACCCTGCTCCCACCTCTAACCCAGGTGTGGTCTTCTTTTAAAACTAGCATCACTTTTCATTATTTAACTATATGTGTTATAAGGTGTGTATAGTACTGAGTAGTATATTATTTTTGTGGTTCTTATTCTCTACCATGGACTGTACATTTGTTGAAGGTTAGGACTTTTTAAAAAATCAAAACTCAAAACCATTCAAAATAGTTGCTTTGAGGAGTAGAATAAAACTTCAGATCCACCCTTTCTCCTCCTCTCCCCTCTCCCTGCTCTGTTTGTGATTATGGCTTGCAAAAATGCCTGAATGTGGCTGTCAGCAGTGGCTTTAATAAAGATATATGATTAGGACTGTTCTGTGGATTTCACTCCTCTATGCCCTCTCTTTGATCTGAAAATGGAAAATAAGACACAAATTGCCTCTTTTAAACAGTGAACAACACATAAAATAAATATAAGAAAACTATTTAAGGGTTCCTCTGGTTAAGGATTTGGTGTTGTCATTGCTGGCTCTGGTTACTGTTTTGGCACAGGTTCAATCCCTGTCCAGGCAATTTCTGCATGGTGTGGGTGAAACCAAAAAAAAAAAAAAAAACTATTTAATAAGTTAATTAGTTTTTTAAAAAAATTTTTTTGAATATTCTTTCCTAAATTATATTTTTCAATATTATACTCGGTATATGCAAGGGAAATTATGTCTCCCTCAAGGAGGCAGAAACACTGTTGGTGAAGGGAGCCCCTACCCCTAATTCATAACTTCAGTGCCATTAAATCTGAGGATCTATTAGTGTGTCGTGTACACCTCTGATGGTACTTAAGAGGCTATTAGGTGGTATGAAATAACAGCCCATCACCTGGTGAGAAAACTCATCTATTCAGTTCTCTTTTCTTTTTCCGGGTCACTTCCATGCAAAAAGTTCAGTCTGGAACTAGTGTATCTTTTTTTACAGTACTTTTTATTACTCAATTACACTTATAGTATCCTTTTTATAGTATTTTTTATTACTCAATTACACTTACAGCATTTCCATCCCAAACCCCCACCTCCCAACCCAACCTGTCTCATTTGGAAACCAAAGTTTTTCAAAGTCTATGAGTCAGTATCTGTTCTGCAAAGAAGTTCATTGTGACCTTTCTTTAGATTCCACATGTAAGTGATAGCATTTGATGTTGGGGTCTCACTGTCTGACTGACCTCACTTAGCATGATAATTTCTAGGTCCATCCATGTTGCTAAAAATGCCAGTATTTCTTTCCTTTTAATGGCTAATATTCCATTGTGTCTATGTACCACATCTTCTTGAACTACTCCTCTGTCAATGGGCATTTAGGTTGTTTCCATGTCTTGGCTATTGTATATAGTGCTGCAATGAACAATGGAGTACATGTGTTTTTTTGAGTCATGGTTTTCTCTGGATGGATGCCCAGGAGTGGGATTGCTGGATCAAATGATAATTTTATTTTTAGTTTTCTGAGAAATCTCCATAATGTTTTCCACAGTGGTTGTACCAATTTACATTACCACCAACAGTGTAATAGGATTCCCTTTTCTCCACACTCTCTCCAGCATTTATTGTTTGTAGACTTTTTGATGATGGCCATTCTGGCCAGTGTAAGGTGGTACCTCATAGTGGTTTTGATTTGCATTTCTCTAATAATTAGTGATGCTGAACATCTTTTCATGTGTTTTTTTGGCCATCTGTATGTCTTCTTTGGAGAACTGTCTGTTTAGATCTTCTGCCCAGTTTTTGATGGTTTTTTTTTTTTTTTTTGGTGTTGAGCTGCAGGTGTTTATAAATTTGGAGATTAACCCCTTGTCAGTCGCTTCATTTGCAGATATTTTCTCCCATTCTGTGAATTGTCTTTTTGTGTTGTTTAGGGTTTCCTTTGCTGTGCAGAAACTTTTAAGTTTAGTTAAGTCCCATTTGTTTATTTTTGTTTTTATTGTTATTACTCTAGGTCATGGATCTGAGAAGATGTTGCTGTCATTTATGTCAGAGAGTGTTTGGCCTATGTTTTCCTCTAAGAGTTTTATAGCATCTAGTCTTATATTTAGGTCTTTAATCCATTTGGAGTTTATTTTTGTGTATGATGTTAGGGAGTGTTCTAATTTCATTCTTTTCCATGTGGTTGTCCAGTTTTCCCAGCACCACTTTTTTCCATTGAATATTCTTATCTCCTTTTTCTAGATTAGTTTACTGTAGGTGTGTGGGTTTAATTCTGGGCCTTCTATCCTGTTCCACTGATTTATATTTCTGTCTTTGTACCAGTACCATATGGTTTTGATGACTGTAGCTTTGTAGTATGGTCTTAAGTCAGGAAGCCTGATTCCTCCAGCTCCATTTTTCTTTTTCTGGGTCTTTTGTGCTTCCAAACAAACTTTAAAATATTTTGTTCAAGTTCTGTGAAAAACGTCCTTGGTAATCTGACAGGGATAGCTTTGAATCTGTAGATTGCCTTGAGTAGTATGGTCATTTTGATGATATTGATTCTTCCAGTCCAAGAGCATGGTATATCTCTCCATCTGTTTGGGTCATCTTTGATTTCCTTCATCAGCTTCTTATAATTTTCAGAAGTCCTAGCTATGACAATCAGAGAAGAGAAAGAAATAAAAGGAATCCAAATTGGAAGGGAAGATGTAAAACTGTCACTATTTGCAGATGACATGATACTACACCTAGAAAATCCTAAAGACACTACCAGAAAACTGTTAGAGCTCATTGAAGAATTTGGCAAAGTTGCAGGATACAAAACTAATAATTCTCTTAGTTTTAGATCTAGTTCTTGGATCTTACTAAGATCCAAGAGCATGGTATATTTGACTTGTTTATATTTGGTTAGTTTTTTTCTATAGACAAATATTTATCATTACTTATTATGGGAAATTTTGTTAAAGGATTTGTGATTCTGATCTGTCATCACATCATTTTGCTGGGATCTTGTTGTGATACTTCCTTTAACTGAATTAGCTTAAAGTTGTTAATTATTTTGCTTATAGAGATATTCCCTCTACCTCCCTGTATATTCTGTTAAGTGGAAGTGTTTTCTTTTATTGACTCTTACTCAGTTACCTGTAATTGTTATCGGTTGCATATCAGTTACAATGCCCTGAGATTCTTTCATAAAAACTAGTACTACTGTTCAGTATTTGCCCACATATCAAAATACATTTTGAACTCTCCAAGGAAATATTTTTAGCCTTATTTTTTTATCTATTTCTCTTTATCTCAGACTTCAGCTTGGATGCATACATTGCTGAATAAAATTATTTAAAAATCTTCAGAAACCTAATTACACCTCAGATTATATTCTGTAGAAAAGTTGCTTAAATTCCCTACAAACACTGCATAACACTCTTTGGCCCAAAAAACCTTCAGTGACACTTAATGTCTATAAATTTCTTTGTTTGACTTTAGAAGCCATCCATTAGCTGGCTCCCAGGGTCTTTACTTCCTGGAACTTCCCTTCTAGTGTTCTGTGTTTCAGCCAAAATATAAACTGTTGTTCTTTAAATATAGCCCCTCATTTTCCACAACTATGTTTTTGCGCACGTTGCTCTTACATTGAAATCTGCCTATTTCCTATCCTCACCAATCTAGATATCCTGAAATTATACTAATTTTTCAAGAAACTTTCCTCAGATGTAGCCTTGTGATGAAATCTTAAATTGTCTCAGGCTGAAGTTATCTCTTAGCCCTCGATTTCTGATTTTTCAAGGTCTTGCACCGAAATAATCCTGGAATTCAAAGTATGTCCTAAGTTTTTAAGATTTCCCTTCTAACCTAAAGGAGTATAACATCTCTCCAGCTTCTGCTTTCCCTTTCTCCACTGCACTGAATTATTCAAAAGCTCTTTCACCGTAACTGAGAAAACAGGGTCATTTGCATTTCAGGTGATTCATTAATTCTGGAAAACACAACAATTTTAAAACAGAAATAAGATATAGTTTTTTGACTAGTGAATTTTCCTTAAGGCAACTAGAATTTCCCTACTCGGATTTAGGTTATATCAAGGTGTAGGAACAATTCTCTCAAGTGATGTAGTGAAGTCACCCCAAAAAAAGAGTGATTTTTAATCCACTCTGATCTTAAATTGGTAATGGCATAAGTATTTTACTTTATAAGAAGAAGAGGAAGATGATGAAAATGAAAAAGGTGGGAAGTAGGAGGAAGAAGAGGAGGAGGAGTGGGAAGAAGGCTGCTATAACTTTCTCCAAGATGAAAGTTGTTACTTTAATCATTGTGGAAAAAACAGGCTTGAATTTTATACTAAACCTGAACCTACCTAATTATAAACAAAATTATTTTTCAACAAAACTCTACCTAAAGAAGGTTGCCAATAGGCAATATTTATGTATTTAGCAAATTTGAGTTACAGGACTAAATGACTCAATACTATACTGAATATTTGATCAGACAAGTTAAGGCCTTCCTGCAAAATTGAAGGGCTTAAGTGATAGGAGTATTAAATAAAAATCCAATGCTTTATTGAGTTTAGAGGTCTGTGCATACACTGTAAATATATCATGCTGTCTGTATTAAAAACCCTATTGAATTTGTAGAAGTTTAAATTATTTTATTAGTTCTGTTCTCTCACAGAGTCACTTACTGGTGGATCTCTTGTTTTCAGGGACCCAAAAGTTGCTTTTGACAGTAAATAATTTAAAAAGACAAAATATCTAACTCCCTGTCGTGTCTAGCACTGCAGGGCAGTGGGGAATCCTGGAAGAGGTTGTATGGGAAAAGATACATTTGCCTAGATCAATTCTAATAATGAAGGCTCAAAACAATTAAGTATAACCCAGGGAATTAATGTATCAGCTTTCCAAATACAAGAAGACTGAATAATTTCTTCATTTTAGGATCAGACTAATCTTTGTGCAAATACACCAATTTGCCTTTTGAGTCTCTACTATCTCAGCATCTGAACAATGTAACTCTGCCTATACTGCTATAAATATATGTCCTAAAGATGTAAAATCTATATCTATATCTATATATAATATATATGATATATTTGTACATATGTGTGCATTCCTACTTGGGTTAATTTCAGCAAGTTTATAAAACTCAGTACACTTTTTTATCTTAAAAACTAGTCCACATAGCTAGTAAATTTCATTCTGTTTAACTTTCTGATGTCATCAGATTTGAATAGGGTAAAGAGAAGGAAAAAGAACTATCATATACAGAACAGGTACAGGCAGTGTGCACTAATGGTATTCTCAAAAAAAAGAAAAAATCCTAACATTACTAGCCCCAGCCTAAAAATGTTAAAGTTTGCATAAAAACATCTTTCAGATATGAGTACTTTTACACATTGCTTATGGATGTGTAATTGACATAGCCATTTGGGAAATCAATAGGGCAGTGTCTGTTAAAAAGAATAATGCACATACTCTGTGCCCTTAGCAATCCCACTTTTTGGGATTCTAGAGAAATACTCACATTGCACAGGGATGCTCATTGCAACATAGTGAAAACCTAGAAACAATTTTTAAAAGATAGGTAAGTAAACAACTGTCAAAAAAACATTATGGAACACTATAAATTATTTAAAAGAATTAATTAAAACATTTATCTAATCTATAATGTAAACTATAGTTTGATTTACATTGCAGAATAATAAAAGCAGTGAATATTATTGTTTATACATATATATTTATGTAAAGATTTGCCTGACTATAAAGATTACTTCTGGGTAAGAGATTTGAAGGGAGGATGGTTAAGGGAAGATCTTTGACTTTATTCGTATACATTTTTATGTTAGAATCTTTTCATGTACTGTTTCATACTTAAAAAGCACCTTTTTATTTTCTTGTCTCTCTGAGCCTGCTTCTTTTGCATCTGTGGGCTAAATACACCTGCACTTGGTTATATTTATGACCATTTTCTTAAACCGAAGAACATGTACCTGTTTGGTATACAACCTTTAATTCTTTGCATTTGAGCAATTATCTTCAGCTACCAGCAGGAAATCTGAGAACATATTCAAAGACTGCCTTGAAACATTAAGCTTGCAGTATTGCTGTTGGTGTAACAGGGAGGAGGGATGAAAATGTTACAGATGAAGCAAAAGAAAAACAAAAGAAAAACCACAGTGTGCAAAACATTGGCAGTTTCAGAAAAACCACATAGTCCTGTTTTAAGAACAGCATGTTACATTATACACTTACATTATATTATATATTACATATGTATAATATATTACATATATAATATATTATATAATACATCTTATATCTTATATAATATATTACATATGTAATGTATATTATATATTATTAATTATATATTATATATTACATGTTACATTGTACACTTACATTATAACTATACTTCCAAATGAGTCTGTCAGTGTTTCCCTTGTAAGCCCACACTTCTTATTTTTGAGACCTTGATCTGAAGAGGAAAATACTTTCATTAGTTTAGGAATATATCCTGGAATTGGGTCAGTTGGTTGTAAATTATAGTAATGTATGAAGAAGTTGAGTAATGTGATCAACTTGCACAAATTATTATGCAGTTTGCTGATTTGGGAAAAATGTAAAGAAGGCCAGTGTAGTTGATAGAGTGACCATTTTATCTAATCATTATTAGAAATCATATTCTCACTGTCATGGATCATTTTTTAACATCAGAACCTACTCCTTGAAATTAAACTAGTAGCAGATCAAAGCATAAAGAGTCAGTTTAAAGTAATCTAAGGGCAGAAGTCTTAGTTGAGTTTTCAAAGGTAGTTTCCTATAATGGTTTCATTTTTTTTGACTTTTAATGTTTTTGTTTGACAGCTTTTGCATCTTGTTAATTGTAGATGTATAACAACATTGGGTGATACATCAGCAGAATTCTCAAAAAAGAAAAAGGGATGCAAACTAAGAGTGCAAGAAGAATGTGTTATGAAAGTATTCTAGAAATTATTTTTCACTAGGTTACTTAAAACAAAGGCATTCAGTAATGTGCTGCTTGGAAAGATGGACATCATCTAATATAGAACTTAATAATATTCTTTTTTCTTTTGGATGTTCCCAGGCTAGGGGTCGAATTGGAGCTGTAGCTGCTGGCCTACACCACAGCCACAGCAACGCAGGATCCCAGCTGCATCTGCGACATACACCACAGCTCACAGCAACTCTGGATTCTTAACCCATGAGCAAGGCAAGGGATCAGATCTGAATCCTTATGGATGCTAGTCAGATTTGTTTCTGCTGCGCCATAATAGGAACTCCAATAACGTTCTTATTTCCAACAAATTGGGTTATTATAAAAATAAAGGAAGTAATACCTTAAGAAGCTAAAATATTTAAATGGCATTGCTCAGTAACAGTTTCTGAACCCCCTTTTTTTTCTCTCAATAGGAACTCCATTCTCCAACTCTGAAAATATCTGCTTGTGCCCCAAGCACTCTACATTTAGCCCCAACTACTGAACAGGTATAATAAATTATGGATTAGATTAGGTTTTTTTATGTAAACCTTGCTTGTATGTTTAAGCAGTCTTTAGGCCCTCAAAGTTTTACACATTCACAAAAAATCAGGAACATAAAATTGGAAAGGAGAGTCTTACACATGAAAATCAGCTCAGCCCATTAAAAGAATGTAAAACAAGTGCTGTGAATTGAGATTTTTCAGTTTCATTGTCTACTCATACTGACTGCTTTTAGTTTGAGTGCTGTTTATTTTTAGTCAAGGATCTCCCACTGATTATATACACTTTAAGGGTCCTTGATTTCAGCACAAATAAAGTACCTAGCTCTTGGATTGATTGAGGACGTGGCTCTATGAGTGATAAAACAGTGTACATTTACCTCCAGAGAGAATAATTTATAGGGTCAGAACTAGCCCTTCTCAGAGGTACATGACTTGAAAGATACAAAAGGATCCAGTTCCCTTAGCCTTTATGACCTAATCCCTCCTTTAAAATTATTTTTGAATGTAGACATTATGTCTTCAAAAGGTACATGTAATAATTAAAAGCCACATTAACAAATATATGTTTAATGACCTAGTCTCATATATCTGAAAGTAAATTTGAAGTAAATATACCATAAAAAATCCTACATTTGTTAGTACTTAGGAGGGTAATATAAAGGGTGCAGTATCTGCAGGATACAGGAGGGAGAAAGATGCTGTTCTTAGAGAACATGCCTGTCTAGATGGAGGTGCCACAGTGGGAACATGAATAATAAGAGGACAATTAGACAAAATGTGGTTTATAGACCTGGGGTACAGTAAGGTAAAGGTGATATAATGTAGAACAAATAAGGTTATTGAAGAAACTAGGTGAGTTAAAGTCATATGCACTTATTCAGTGAACATTTGCTGAGTTATAAGTATGTACCAAATAACTGCACATAGATTAATTAGAACCAATCACTGTTCTCAGAGAACTCACAGACTAGCCTGGGTTACATACCTAACCAAACATAGGACAGTGGGATAAAGGCTACAACTGAGTTAGAAATGGAGCCTCAGTGGACCACCAAGATTGGATTATATCTTGGTAAAGTTAAGATGACTTAAATCACAGAGCTGTTTACTACATTCAAATCCAGTCATAACATTGCATTTACTGTTATTTTTCATAATGAAGGGGTTTAGAATTAGGTTTACTGTATGTTTTACTTCTGATAATAATATGTTTATGGTTGAAAAATTTGAAACTACAAAAGAATATAAAAAAGAAAAAATAGAAATCACTCATGATCCTTTCTCCTGCCTAGAGATATTATCCTTAGTATTTTGTTGCATTTTCTTCCATTCAAATAAAAAATTGAGATCATACCATAAATGCAGTTTTATATCTTCATTTTTCACCTAACCTTATATAATATCATGAGCTTTTAAATGTAAATTTGCATTACTGAAGATCATTATTTTAATGACTACATATTTCAGCCTATGGATGATTATTTAATCTTTCCCCTCTCCATAGGAAATTGTTCCTCCAACTGCACCCTCATCAACATTATTATTTTATTTTATTTTATTTTATTTTATTTTATTATTTTATTTTACTTTAGGGCCGCACCTGCAGCATATGGAAGTTCCAGGCTAAGGGTCCAGTCAGCGCTGCAACTGCTGGCCTATGCCATAGCCACAGCATCGCGGGATCTGAGCCATGTCTGTGACCTACACCACAGCTCATGGCAACGCCAGATCCTCACCCTACTGAGCAAGGCCAGGGATGAAAACCGCATCCTCATGGATACTAGTTGGGTTCTTAATCCACTGAGCCACAGCAGGAACTCCCAGCATTATTATTTTAACATTTTTTCCAGTTAAAATATGGTATTCTTTTGTTATGTTTATTTGATTCCTAGTTGGGTTGAATACCTTTTGTTTTCTATTAATCATCTGCTTTTCTGCTTTTATGCCATTTGCTCATTTTTCTATTGGTGTGAAGATTTTTTTCTAACTGAGGTATATAAAAGCTCTTTATAATAATGATATCGACTCTTTTTATATCAAAAGTTTACAAATGACTTTGTTCTAGTGTTTTATCTCCCTTTTAACATTATTATTATTATTTTTAATCTTTTTCTAGGGCCATACCTGCTGCATATGGAGGTTCCCAGCCCAGGGGTCTATGCCGGCCTACGCCAGAGCCACAACAATGTGGGATCCAAGCCACATCTGTGACCTACACCACAGCTCACGGCAACACCAGATCCTTAACCCACTGAGCAAGGCCAGGGATCGAACCCACAACCTCATGGTTCCTAGTCGGATTTGTTAACCACTGAGCCAGGACAGGAACTCCCCTTTTAACATTATTTATGACCTTCCCTGACCAATGCACTGAAGATTTAAATGTTTAAACACACACACACACACATTTTTCTCTTTGTGTCTCTTTTCATTTAAAATATAGGATGTACTTTCTAAATAGAAGATATGATTAATAAATATTAAGATATATTTTCTTCTAGTCATGGGGAATTTACAGTGAAACAACTATTTTGAGGCTCTTATCAAATGTAGTTTGGAATGCGTGATGAATTACCATGTAATGTATATAAGTAGAAATACCTAGGGAGTTCCTTTTGTGGTACAGTGGAAACAAACCCAACTAGTATCCATGAGGATGGGGATTTGATCCCTAGTCTTGCCCAGTGGATCAAAGGATCCCGCATTGCCACAAGCTGTGGTATAGGTTGCAGAGGCAGCTTGGATCTGGTGTTGCTGTGGCTGTGGTGTAGGTTGGCAGCTGTAGCTCCGATTCAACCCCTAGCCTGGGAACTTCCATATGCTGTGGGTGTGGTCCTAAAAAAAAAAAAGAAAAAAGATAAATACCTAGCATATTTAGGTATTTAATAATGCCAAGCCTGTAAACATATGTGTTTATGTTTCATATATGTTTTGAGACTGAAATTAACCAAACATAAACTCATATGTCATTTACGCCAGTGATTTTTACAGTTTCACTTTGAAAATTTCTCCCTATTATTGATTGCTCCAAGGTCACTAAATAACTATGATTTATGTGCAGTTTTATTTTTTCTTCACAGGAACTCCATTCTCCAACAGTGAAAGTCACTGCATATCCACAGACCACTATTAGGAGATATATAGTGCAAAATCCTGAACAGGTAAGCTATATCATGCACTCTTGCTCCAACCTATAATTCCTCAGAAGTTGATAGCTTAAATAAGAAGGGTGAGTCACTTACCAGATTCCTAAAATCAGATTGTTGGACTTTCTTCTAGTTATAAAGAGTTAATTTCTAAACATTAATATGAAAAAAAGTCTGGAATCTTTAATTCCAGACAACCATGTGCCTCAGAGATGCAGCAGTTCCAAGTAGCATGGAAATTCTTGGGTTATAAAGTCTTTCCATCTGTGCAGCACCACCCATGTGCTACAATGGATTTTTGTGCACTTTGAACCAAAGTAAAAAGGGACAAAGTTCTTTCACAGGCTTCATATAAAACTATCACCTGTTGCATTGGGGGTTAGAGTCTTTAGTCTATTTAGATTTGCCATTGAGATATGGGCTAGGAAGAAGAAAATGCAAAGTCAAAAGTTCAAATGTGTCTCCATGCCTTTGGTATTGCCTGTGGTGTATAAACTTTTGTGCCTAGTAATAAGGTCTTTTGAAAATTACATCATTATATCTTTTACAAAGATATACAACCTTATATTTTATAAACTAGGATATTATTCTCTGTCTTATTTTGAGGAGCAAATTATGTAAAAAAAAATCCCTATAGTATGTAATAAGCCTTCCTCAACACACACACACACACACACACACACTCTCTCTCTCTCTCACACACACACACACACACACACACACACACACACGCACACACACAGAGTCTCACTTTGGCTGCACCAGGTGGTTCTTCTATGGGTTTGTAAGGACAGAATTTTCACAAATAGAAACAATGTGCCCCAGATAATAATACAGCAATTCTTTGCTTTTTTCTTTGTTTTTCCAGTATTGCAGGAAACAATTCTCCATTCTCTCACAAAATAAAATTGATCATTTACTTCAGCCAAGGAAAGCAAAAGGTTAAATTTAAATTAGGGTAACACTCTTGGTACTAGTCTAGTTGGGTGGTGAGGATGTACTACTCTTCTGCTTGTATCTATCTCCCCTCTTCATTGTTTTTTGGGGTTTTTTTGTTTTTTGTTTTTTGTTTTTTGTTTTTTTTTTGCTTTTTAGGGTCACACCCATGGCATATGGAGGTTCCCAGGCTAGGGGTCCAATCAGAGTTACAGCTGCTGGCCACAGCCACAGCCACGCAGGATCAGAGGTGCGTCTGCAACCTATAGCACAGCTCATGACAATGCTGGATCCTTAACCCACTGAGAGAGGCCAGGGATAGAACCCGCAACCTTATGTTTCCTAGTCGGATTCATTTCTGCTGCGCCAGGATGGGAACTCCCGCCTCTTCTTTCTTTATTCATTTAGAATTTATTTTCTCATGTCTCTTTAGCTAGGGAGGCTGTTAGTTGTGCATGTGTGCATGTGTGAACCTATGAGCATGCAGGCTCTCTGTTGGAGGGGGTGATTGTTTTGGACATTTGCTTGGGTTTTCATATGTCTATGTAAATATCAAAAGAATGTGATTATGGTAAAGCAGCTGCTTGCTTCTTTTGCAGAATGAAGTGTTTAAGCAACAAATCTGAAAAATGTGTGTAGGGAAAGGGAGATAGTAGGAAGGCCTGGGACAGGAGAGTATGCCTCTTTCTACAACTTGACCAATGACTTTACGCTTTCCCCTTTTCCTTCCACTCTCTTTTTCTTCCTTTTGGCAACTGGGGAATATACTATACTTGGATGTGTACTATACTTGCTATCCGTGGCTTTCAAATAATTAGTTCTAGATGGCACCTTTTTTTTCATGATGTGAGAATTGCTATGTTTGCCTAGAATATATCTGCAGAAAGATTTAAATGTCAAATCATTGGAATTCCAACCCTCTTTGCCAGTAATTAATATGTGACTTTAGGTGAATTCTTACTCTTTAGTTAATGAGGAAATGAAAGAATTAATATTTATTGGATATACACTCCATGCTAGACAATTTACATATTTATCTCATTTAATCCTAAGAAACTGAGAAAACAGAAGCACAAAGTTTTCATTTATTCTGTGATATTTTATTGATTGCCTATGTGCCAAAAATTGCCCTAAGAACTAAGGATAGAGCAATGAACAAAAGAAAATGTCCCAGTCCTCTTGGAACTTAAGTTTTTAACTGGCCCCAAACCATTTTGTTTCAAAACAGCAGAGCTGGAAATGAAATTGAACAATGCAGCTACGGGAGAGAAATATTTGAGAATTGCGGTCTATTGACAATGTAGGTGAATTAGGATCCAGAGACCCACCTACATACCACCTTCCCCACCCCCATCCCCCTCAACCACAGTGTAATCACGAAAGCAGAGAAATTAGAAATATATATGCAAGTACATAACATATTTGTAACACTGAGCTTGCCTCTGTAAAGTCTTATTATTGTGGTTGTGTTCAACTGCAAAGAAGCAGATAGTTTCTCAGGGAGAAGATCTAGCAGAGGGTTAAAAAATGATCATTTTAAAGCTTGTTTAACTCTTTCCATTATTGAGGAATAAAACAAATTTCAATCTCCATACTTTATATACAAAAATAATCTAACTGGTTTTGCAGAACAGCTTAAAAATCCTGTCTAGATATATTCCCCATTTTATGTATCTTTTTGTTTTTTCTTTTAAATTCCCCTAGGAGAAGATTCTGGCTTACTTAAAATATTTATAATAATCCGAGCTTCTTAAATGGCAACTTTATCCTCTTTCACCTCCCAGTTTGTCTAATCTTTACTTCTTCTCCCTGTAATTATACTGATCTCAGCCCACCTCTCTTGTTATGATTTTGTTCTAACTCTGTTCAGCCTTTTTATTTTTGGTTGTTCCTGATCTTCCTTATTTTCCATTTATTGTCATTTTAATTTTTTAATTTTTTATTTATATTTTTTTATAATTTTTTTTGGTCTTTTTTTGCTATTTCTTGGGCCACTCCCGTGGCATATGGAGGTTCCCAGGCTAGGGGTCGAATCGGAGCTGTAGCCACCGGCCTACGCCAGAGCCACAGCAACGCAGGATCCAAGCCGCGTCTGCAACCTACACCACAGCTCACGGCAACGCCGGATTGTTAACCCACTGAGCAAGGGCAGGGACTGAATCCGCAACCTCATGGTTCCTAGTCGGATTCGTTAACCACTGCGCCACGACGGGAACTCCCATTTATTGTCATTTTAGTCAAGGGATTTATGCATTCTGGTATATAACCTGACTCAGAAATAGGGCAAATATTTTTGTTCCATAAGTAGATAGAACCCAACTGATATTAATCATTTTCATTAATTTTCCAGTTGCAGAACTCCTGCTGTAGGAAGGGCACTATACAGCCTTCAAATTGAAAAATAAAAGGAAATGACATCATTTCCAAACCCAAAAAGCTTACAATTCCTCTCAGAAAGGGGAAAAAGACATGTCTACACACAGCTATGTAAAATACATGGTGGGGTGTATGATAGATGCCATGAGAGAAATACAGACAAAGTCTTATTAGAGTTCAGAGGTTGGAGATAACACTTTTGTTTGGGGGAATCAGAGAAGGATTTATCATGGTATTTAAGGAATTATTTCAATGAATATTGTTATTGGTATCATTTTATTAGTGAGGGAACAAAAGCTTAAATAATGTGACTTGCTTAGGTCTTCTGACTAAATCAATCACTCTCTGTATTTTCTGACAGTTATTCTTGGAGTAGTTTTGCCAAGATTTAATAGCATATTAGATTTAGGGTTAAAAAGAAGAAAAATCAAATGTGACCTAAGCTGATTCAGTTTGAAATACTGGGAACATGGTAGCCCAATAAAAAGATTTAAGAAGTAAGAGAGAGGAGAAAATGGTTTGGGAAAGTGGAAGATTTTGTGATCTGTTTGAACTAGTAGCATTTGAGGTACATGGGAGGGAAGATGCCCAATAGGCAGTTAAAAAATGACTCGAGGAAGGTCACATTTGTGATAGAGACATAGGAGTTATTCCTCTTAAAGTTGTCCTCATACCTGTGGGAATGAGTGAGATAACTGAGAGGTAATGGAGAGGGGTTGAAGTCAGAACCTAAAACGCTGTCTCTGAAGAAACAGAAGGAAGGAGCCACTTTCACAGGCAAAGGAATTGCCAGTGAGAGATGTAAACACAGACTAGGTGAAGCAAATAGAGGGAGTGGTAAGCCATCTCAAATGAATAAAGGGCCAAGGAGGATGAGGTTTGAAAATAGAGTTTTTAAAATAGCAATGGTGATATTTGAGAGAGAAGTTGTACATTTGGAGGCAAAAATCGGATGCAAAAAGTAATGGGTAACTAGATCAGGAAGTGGAGGAAATGTGAGGATTACTCTTCTAAGAAGTGTATTGGTCAAAGGAAGGCGAGATGAGATGGTAGCTAAGGGAGAAAACAGTATCTTGGAGATCTCAGAGACTTATAGACAGAGGAAAATAACTAATAATAAAACTAAATATTCAACAGAGAACAAATGGGATACAATTCTGGAAGAGTCAAGAGTGGATACAGGGAGTTCCCATTGTGGCTCAGTGGTAATGAGCCTGACCAGTATCCACGAGGATGCCGGTTCGATCCCTGGCCTTGCTCAGTGGGTTAAGGATCTGGCATTGCCATGAGCTGTGGTGTAGTTTGTAGACACGGCTCAGATCCTGCGTTGCTGAAGCTATGGTGTAGGCCAGCAGCTGTAGCTCCTATTCAACCCCGAGCCTGGTGTGGGCGTGGCCCTAAAAAGATTTTTAAAAATAGTGGATAAAGGAGTTCTCTTGTGGTGCAGTGGGTTAAGGATCAGGTGATATCACTGCAGCAGCCTGGGCTGCTGCTGTAGTGTGGGCTTGATCCCTGGCCCAGGGACTTACACATGCTGTTAGGCACAGCAAAAAGAAAAAGAAAGTCTGGTTGTTGCTCAGAAACTTTTGAGAGCAGTTCTCCTGGGTTCTCTTACCCTGTTGTTTTCCTCCCAGGTGCTCCTTCCCAATAAAGTCTTTTGCTTTGTCAGAAAAAATGGTGCGGGGCGGTTAGGATCCTGGGTACAGATGGAAAAGTGACTTCCAGAAAAAAAAAACGAGTATATCTTTCACCATGATGAGTTGAAGGAGCAAAAACTGAAGAGAGGTTTTTGAGGTGGGGAGAAAATGGAGGAATCTCATTGGATAGATTATCTTAGTTTTCTCAGTAAGTAGAAGTGGGAACAAAGGAACAGGAGCACAAGGTATTGAAGAAAAGAAAGATTTGTAACCACAGTTACAGAGAATGTGATGAATACAAGTAGGACCATGAATGTTGGAAGGCCACTGAAAGTTGGATGACTTGAATTTGTACTGAGCCAAATCAACAAATCTTTAAAAATGTTTTTTTGAAATATAGTTGACTTACAATATTGTGAGGAAATCTTTTGAAAAAAATTTTCTCCAGCAAGATTTCATGGCCTGGGAACAATGAAGTAGATGCTGGGGATTATGTGCTTTGTTAGATGTGAGAGCTACTCCCAGAGGTTCTAAAATTAGTGATTAAATTATAAGATCAACCATTTGAAAACACCTGTTAATTTTTAGGTTGGCTCTGGCACCAATTCAAATGTAAGGTAGGAAAAAAATAAGCTGCCAAAATAGTGAAACTGTCTAGCAGCTCATTTGTCAGGAATCTAAGACTTAATTTCGCTGGCCTGTTTTATGCAGGGTGATTTATTTGTATTAATATTTGGTTTTACTTTCTTATAGATTTGGGGAAAGTAATAATCCTTTAAATTGAGAAATATTTCTTTCATTAGGTCATTTAAAATAACAAGTCCAACACACAGTTTAAGGAGAATCAACACTGTCAATACCTAAGTCATTTTTCTTTTTTAAAAAAATAATAATAGTTCAGCATATACAGTGAAATTTAGTTCACAGAGAAGAAAATTTTCATGCTTTTGCTAAATTTTTCCCCTACTAGAAGATGCTTATATCTTTAGGATGAAAGTTGATATCATCCCTTCTCATTCAATCATCTGTTCATTCACTATGTAGTATTCAAGATGGATAAAGTCAACAAGATTACTTTTGTATATTTTTAAACTTGATATCCTAGAAAAGTTCTAACAAGATGCTCATAAATTATTTTAAATTCAGTATGTATTTTAAATATTATATTACTGTATTATTCAAAACCAAGATCATCTATGCATTAAAATGACAATGTACTTTATCTATATGTTATTTTTCTTGTTGTAAAGTACTCTGCATTACTATCCCTATGGTAAAAGAGTTGAGCCTCAGAGAAGCTAAATGACTTGCCTAAATTTCCACAGCATGTTGGTATAGAGGCAGAACTGAAATCAAATTTCGTTACTCCAGAATTTTTTTCCATTATACCTGCTTCCACTAATTTTAGTAGTCAAATGCGACAGATTTGTAGTAGTCCAAATCTAATCTACTCTGTAATTCTCACCTGTTGACCTCTCTGAAGCATTTATGCCTTCACTCATTTATATCTATTGCCTCTTAAAAATTTCTCTTCTCTTGGCTTTATGACATTTTTTTTCCTTATGATTCTCATACCTCTTAAGACTAGTCTAGCTCTGTCTTTGATCTTCATTACCTTTTCAGCAATTGAGTGATTTTAATTAGAACTTCTAAGCATATGATTCTGAAATCTAGAATGGTAGCCATGAAATCCCCATTCAGTTCTAGGCATGTGTTTTCAACTATGTGCTATAAAAAGTCTTTTTGCTAGTTTTCAGTAAGTTCACACATGTTTAAGGGATTACTGTCAACTATATACTTTGCTAAGTGTTATGAGGAATATGAATCAGACTTAGATTCTTACCAGGAGAACATAAAACTCCATGTGTCCAACTTTACTGTTTTTGTTTTTGGTACCATTGGCCCAGTAGTAGATTCTTTGGGTTCATGATCTCAGATTCATCTTGGAAAAGTATTGTCCTTGATGATTTAGGATAATTTTCTAACTGGTTTCCTTACCTAAATTCTTTCCAGACCTCAATTAATCTTCCTGAAGTAGACTTATATTTAAAGGCATCTCACTGTTGGCAGAATTAAGTTCCATCTGCCAAGTATGTCTCCTATATAAAACATACACAATTTTCCAACCTTGATGTCTTGACTTATTTTGATTTTTTTCACCTGGAATACCATTTTCTTTCACCTCCTTATATTCAAAGACAACCTTAATATTCTCTCAGATGCCACCTGATCCAAGTAACCTATCTGAGCACTGCCAGATGGAACTCCCACAAGTTATTTCCCTGTTCCTTTTGTTGGCACCTGCCTTTTTCTTCCTTACCTTATAGACATGTGTATTCATACATCATCCAGACCAGGGATTAGCAAACTTTTCCTGTAAAGGGCTATATAGTAAATATTTTGGGCTTTGCTGGTCACATAGGGTCTTGGTCTTTTTCTTTTAACCTATAGTCTTTTAATAATATAAATACCATTCTTAGCTTGGCGACATTATAAAAATAAGCTTCTGGCTGTAATTTGATGAACCTTCATCAATATTCAATGCTCCTAGTAATGATTTAAGTTTGATTTGTGCTTTGTAATAATTATCAAAGTATAATGTGCATAGTAAGCTCTTAAACACATGTTACATGAGTGTAACTAACTACCAAAGCGGATTTTTTAAAATAAAAATACACACAAAATAGTTTCTAGGGGAATTCAAATACATATATATTTAGATTTAGTAATTCATCTGCTAGTCAAAATGAATCACTTATGTGTTTGTCTTACCAAAGTATCCCAGGAACATTTAGTTCAAGCATGCTTTATCCAAACTTAATTACAAGAAGTATATACTTTGGGTTCAAGAGTGTCTTTCCTTCTCAACAACCAGTGTTCTAAGAGCTTTTATAATAGCAGTCTACAAAAATGCTATCATATTTTGTTAATTTTGAAGTGATCCTAAACACATTAACTGGTAATGGGTTTGGCCAATCCCATTCTATACTGTTACCCTGTATTACAAAAATAAATTTGATTCGGGGTTTTTAACAAAATAGCCTCAATTCTTCCTATACAAGTGAAGAGTCATATGAAAACCAAAAGAGGGAGAGGAGTATAGTACATATTACATTTATTTTAGACTTCTGGTCTGATTCTTATTAGCTCTTCCCTGGTTTCTTTCAGATCTTGGACGTGTCATCAGCCTTTATTTCATTGGCTGACATCTTCTAAGTACTTGGATAATCCTACAATAATTTAGTTGATTATATGGAAATACAGTGGCTCTTAAAGCCTCTACTTTGTTCTCAGTATTCAAAAACATATGTTGTACTGTCTTAGCTTTGATTATAATCACAAATAAGAATTGTACACTTCAAGACCACCTGAATTGAGTTCCACGAAAAAAAAATTTAATATAATTCTACCTACTTTATGCTCAGCGGTGTCAAATTATGTTTATTTTGTATTTCTCCAATAATACTTTAGAATAAGGAGAAACTTGCCAGTGAACCCAATTTAGGTGAGGTTGACCTCATGCCTGTCTACTGCAGAGGAAACATTATATCTTGCCTTAGGAACAGAAACAAAAATCTTTCTCACCCCTTTCCAGTTTCCCCAAAACACTTTGTTAGGCCTTAGTAGTAGGAGAGATGGACTATCTTTATTACTATTTCCTCATATCTCTCAGAACCTTACTAGGATGTCATTCCACTCCTAAAGTCTGCCACTACCTCAGAGTTTATTGGAGACTGGATATTTGCTTAAGTTCAAATTCCTCTGAAAAGGTAACTTTCAAAGCAAAACGCAGTCTTTACTGTCTTTATAGGAATCACTGTCGCCATTCCTAAGAGGAGGCCATTTCTTTCCAGGAAACAATGTAATTTATGAAAAAACCATAAGAAAAGTGGAGAAGCTAAATACGGATCAGGTATGTAAAATTTGTTTTAAGGCTTATTTTATAAGTTTATACTTTTGAATTATGAATATTTTAATAGAGCTAAAATGGCATTCATTTGTCAAATGTCAGGCAAGACCACTATGAGTCATATAATAATACCTCATTATATCTGCAGCCCTTCATATCATCCTTAACACTTTAATTTCTGTTCCTCATTTGAAGTATTATTTTCCTCATTTTACTGACCTGGAAACTGAAATAAAGATATGTCCAGTCATAGAGAAAATTAATAGCAGAATCTGAACTTAATATAGATATCCCAGTGCTTTGTATCTTTTTTTCTAAACTGGGATCACAAAAATCGTAATTTAAGGCTTTGTAATTTTGTCTTAATTCATTTAATATGAAATGAATTTTTAGATGAACACTATGAACAGATCTGTAAAATACTGTACACTGTAAAAAGATCTAGCAAACTAAGTCAGGTTTTTGAAATTCCATTAAGCTTAATTGAGAGGTGGACTACAAATTACAACACTGCAGCAGGGTGATGGTAATTCCGTGTCATCTAGAGCTCCCCTCTCCCCCTGCCCATCCTTCCTTGGAGCAGAGTTGTTACTGCAGCCAGCAGAGGTATCACATTGCTCTGCTCAGTGGATACAATCATACCTAACCCAGACAAAGCCTGGGATTTATCTCTTGAACTAGGACAGCGTGTTAGTTTCTTAGGGCTGCTATAAAAAAGTACCACAATCCGGATGGCTTGAAACAACAGAAATTTATTGTTTCACAGTTCTGGAGGCCAGAAATATGAAATCACACGTTGGAAGGGCCAGGCTCACTCTAAAGCTTCTATTTGGAAGGAACTCTTCCCTGACAATCTCCTAGTTTCTGGTGGCTGCAGGCATTCCTTGGCTTGTAGACACATAACTTTAATTCTCCATTGTCACACAACATCCTCCCTGTGTGTCTTCACATGGTCTTCCCTCTGCACATGTTTGTTTCTGTGTCTAAATTCCCCCCTTTTTTAATGGAGTACCAGTCATATTTGATTAGGAGTCATCCTAATGCTTTCGTTTTAACTTGATTCTGAAGTACTGGGGCATAGGACTTCAACAAATCTTTTTTTGGAGGGGCACAATTTCAACACATAACAGGCAGTGAAATGTTATCAAGTGAATTTTGATCAAAAAATCATTTTTCTCATATACAAAAGAAACACTGAAACATATTAAATTCACCTTTTTCATTTTCCTTGGCATGAGAACATGTCTTATTTTTATAAACATTTATGGACAGTTGTTACCTAATATATAGAAACTATTGTATTAGCATTCATTTGATACCCAACAAAAATGCAATTAGTAAACTCATTTCAATAAGCATCCAAATCTTTAAGATTCTGATCTCCTTGGAAAACTGGATATAGTCTGAAGGGTTTTGGTATAGTACATATTAAACACATATTTTCCAGAGGAAGAGCAGAATATTTCAGAATACTACAATATCAAATAGAAAAATTTCATCTAACATGTCAGTTCTTCAAAGGGCACTTTTCTCAACCCACCAAATTATAACACCTGTCCTTTAACTAGACTGCCAAAACAATAAGGAATGTTTGAGACACATTTCATGTTGCTTCCAACTTCTTATTTCAAAGAGGATAAATAGCTTTTCTAAATCTTGGCCTTAAAGGAAAATATTGAATATACTGTAAATCATTATTCCTATGTATCTGGAACAATTAAAGAAGACTTTCTTTAAGAGAACATTGGTTCTACCTACTATTAACTTGAATATTGACTTTTATATGTTCACTTTTCTTATTAACGACAAATGATTTGTGAGTTTTGGAACTGTCATGGGAGACTGCTCAAGATAAAAGGAACCATGTGTACTGAACTACAACTGCTTTGATCTAGTTGAATTTCCTCAGTGATAGAGTTACAATAGGATGAGCTGTATAAAGCCAGAGTCTGGATGAACCTGTTTAATGTCACATGAGACTAACTCAAATAGGACTAGCTCTTAGGAGATGGAACCTGTTCAAAAAAGAGGTTTTTGTAGTGAAAGGGTAGTAAAGTAGTGCCAATTGCAATATAAGTATCCAATTCATATAAGTTGTACTCTGTGCATTTTTTCTTGATCAAAGAAGACAAAATATAGAGTTCCCATTGTGGTTCAGTAGGTTAAGGATGCAATGTATTCTCTCTGAAAATGCGGGTTCCATCCCTGGCCTCCTTCAGTGAGTTAGGGATCTGGTGTTGCCACAAGATGCAGCGACATTGCAGATGCGGCTCAGATCCAGCGTTGCCATAGCTGTGGCATAGGCTGGCAGCTGCAGCTCCTATTCAACCCCTAGCCTGGGAACTTCTATATGCCAAAGATGTGGTCATAAAAGGTGGAGGGGGAGAAGACAAAAATATATGATAAATCAGAAATGTTTGATCTTTTATACATTAAAAATTCAGCTTGGAGTATGCTTCAAAAGTATGAGAAATGTATGGATATCTTGCTTTGGAACAATGATTTTAGTTGTCAGGTGTAAGAATTGAAAGCCAAAAACCTGCTAAGACTTCAGCGGTACCAGTGAGTGTTCAGAGGCTCAGGGAAACCACAAGACATCCCAGGTAGAGAGACTTTCAGCATTTGATTCAAGAATCAACTGATTTTCTCAGACTATCCTTCTGCCTTTATCCTAATCTAGTGTATGAAGATATTTTGTAACATAAAAGAATAGATGAGGAGTTCCCGTCGTGGCGCAGTGGTTAATGAATCCGACTAGGAACCATGAGGTTGCAGGTTCGGTCCCTGCCCTTGCTCAGTGGGTTGACGATCCGGCGTTGCCATGAGCTGTGGTGTAGGTTGCAGACGCGGCTTGGATCCTGCGTTGCTGTGGCTCTGGCGTAGGCCTGTGGCTACAGCTCCGATTCCACCCCTAGCCTGGGAACCTCCATATGCCGCCGGAGCGGCCCAAAGAAATAGCAAAGACAAAAAAAAAAAAAAAAACCAGATGCTACATTCATCCTTGAAATTTGTGTAGAAGTTACTGATAGTACACAGTCAGGCTTGTGTAAGTAAACTATAGAGGTCTTACTTAGTGCTAGAATATTTGTAAAGTAGGTCATATTTGAAGAGAGCCTAGAGAGGATGAGTCTATGAACTGAATCTATGACCATTATTATCTAGATGTCTACCAAGGCAGTTTCTACTTATAAAATGTGTTTCTTTATATATTTTTTTCAAAATATTTCTGTATACATGAAAATATATTTGTATACATGGTAAAAAAATTTCAAGCATACAAAGTATTAAAAGGTCCAAAAAGAGTATAAAGGGAGAATAAAATGTATATAGTGAAAAAAAAACCCTTCTCCATCCTGACCCTCATGTCTCTCAGTTACTCTTCCCAGAGGCAGTCACTCTTAAAATGTTTTTGCTCTATGCATTAAATGCAGTTTTATATATTTATAAATATACATGTACATACATTAAAATATTACACAAAATACTATATTCATTCTTATGCATCTTGTTTTCTTCATTTAATATAGCTTGAAAATTGTTCTATATAAAAACCTTAAATTTGAGGTGTTTTACTTTATTATTATTATTATTTTTTGTCTTTTTGTCTTTTCTAGGGCTGCACCCATGTCATATGGAGATTCCCAGGCTAGGGGTCTAATTGGAGCTGTAGCCGCCGGCCTACATCAGAACCATAGCAATGCAGAATCCGAGTCGCATCCGCCACCTACACCACAGCTCACAGCAACACCAGATCCTTAACCCACTGAGCTAGGCCAGGGATCGAACCTACAACCTCATGGTTCCTAGACAGATTCATTAACCACTGAGCCATGACAGGAACTCCAGAAGTATTTTACTTTAATATAGGTCACTTTTCCACAGTCAAAATGAAATAGAGCATTGATTTTATACATTCAAAGTTAATTGTATGTGCATGAATGTAGTGTTATGATTCAAAATAGAGCATTTTTTTTCTTTGAAAACTGGCTTTCAGGTGCCTATTTTCAAAGTAGGATAATAACAAAATAATATAGAAAATTCAAGCATACCTGAGATCCCCAAAATTGAAATAACCAGACATGTTTTCTTATTCTCTGCTCTATACTAATACACAAAAAGGCCATAATAAATAAGCAGATAGTAGGGATTTAGTTTAAAAACAAGTTCCAGAATATTTTGAGGACTGTACAAATTCAGTTTAACGTTCTGAAAGAACTCAGACCAAGAAATCATGAGTTTGAGCCCCAGTTTTGCCATTAATTAGTTGTGTCACTATAAATAAGCCATCTGGCTTCTCTGGACTTCAGGGCTATTTTTTCCTTCTGCAAAATTAATGGGGTGGGAGTTCCCATTGTGGCTCAGTGGTAGTGAACTCGACTGGTATCCATGAGGATGTGGGTTCGATCCCTGGCCTTGCTCAGTCAGTTAAGGATCTGGTGTTGCTGTGAGCTGTGGTGTAAGTCACAAACATGGCTTGGATCTGGCATTGATGTGGCTGTGGTGTAGGCCAGCAGCTGTAGCTCTGATCTGACCCCTAGCCTGGAAACTTCCATGTGTGGTGGGTGTGGCCCTAAAAAGACAAAAAAATTTAATGGAGTGAATGAGGATTAAGTTGATGATGCTGATGATAAATATGATAATAATAAATATTTATTACCCACCTACTTTGTAGTAGTTACCTTGCAAACCATTAGTTAATTTACTTCTCATAGCAACCCAAAGAGATACATACTATCTTCATTTTTACAGATGAGGAAACTGAGGCTTATAAGGTTTGCATATGCAGTTTCCCAAGATCACAGTGTAAGTGGCGGAATCAGAGTTAGAATCAGGTGGCTGTGATCATCCAAATACTTAACCAAGTTTATCCAGATTCCATGTTTTCTGGATCTGAAGGCTCATTGACTGTTTTCCAATCCCTTTTTTAAATTTACGCTTGCTTTTCATAAGCATAGGAACTTCACCTACCCCCACTGTGATTCTAATATACTTCCTCACATTGAAAATCACTACATTATATTATTTTCTAATTTTATATCCATCAATATGTTCAGTATTGTAGTATTATTATGCAATTACATCCTGAAGTGCCTGTTGAATCATCAAAGAAATATTAATTAATATTAATATAATAGTTTTAGTGTTAAGTATAACTGGAATATTAATTTAATCAGAACATGCAATTCCCTGGCCAACTTGGTTAAGTATTTGGATGGTCACAGCCACCTGATCGAATAAAAATAGATTTCAATAAAATTTGTCCCAATGGAACAACTGAGGAAAATAGATCACTTATTATTAATCCCAGGGTTTGAATTATCTTGTGAAAGAACACATAAATTTGTTGAAATAGATTCAGTTGGGTTTTCTTTTAATAGCAATTTTTATTCTCAGTGACTGCTTTTGGTGTGTGTATATGTTTTAGGAATGCTATCCTCAGGTTCAATGCCATCATCACTTTGTCCAACAGCCTCAGATCATCTACTCTCCACACTGTCAACAATCTCATTCTAGCCAGCAAATACAAACAATCACAGGAAGTGATTTAATTTCTACAAACACTGGAAATGAACTGTGCCATGGTGGAGCAAATCATACACATGAGCAGGTAAGATTAATCAGCTTTTATATATAATCCTTTTATAAGGATATAATACTGAAATAATACTCTTAAACCTCTCTCACACTGCTGTACCAATTCCTACATTAAGTTTTCTTCAAAATATTGAGGAGTTATACCATTGGGATTTGTGTTTTGTTATGGCATTTTAAACTATTGCATTTGGAGTGGATAAGCAATGAGATCCTGCTGTATAACACAGGGAACTATATCCAGTTACTTGTGATGAAACATGTTGGAGGATAATGTGAGAAAAAGAATATATATATACATACATATATATATATATGTATGTATGTATGACTGGGTCACTTTTACAGAACCCTGTAAATCAACTATAATATAAAAAATAAAAATCATAAAATAAAAATGACAATAAATAAATAAATAAAAACAAATTTTTTCATCTCTTCTCAGAAAACAAAATAATTCATGTCTACTAATAAATCTACGAGGGAAGTTAGGAATCGATGAATACCTAATTTCTAGCTGATCGTCAGTTCTAAAATATGTCCAATTGTTGTACAATATTAAATATTTTAATGAAGTATGGTATTTAAATGAACAATGAATTGGAAATGATGTTGTCTGAGGTGATTGTAGTGGTCACATTTCACAAGCTGGTAATTACTTCCTATATTTTTTCTTTGAAAATGTGGTATATTAACTCAAGTCAGAATATGTGAACATTTTATTGTATCAACAAAATAGAAACTAAAATTTAGTTGCTAAGAATAAATCTCTTGGGACACAATCATCAGTGACTAATTTATATTCTGAATACTTTCAAATCTTGTAAACATCTGTTTTACAAGTGTTAAAGGCAAAAAGATTTCAACTGGGAGATCTAGGAGAGCTTTGTTGAGGAGATAGAGGTTGATCTGGGCTTTGAAGAGTGAGCAGAATTTCCATGTGTGGTACTGTGGTGTGGCATGGACGTCCCAAGAACAGGAAATCACGTAAACAAAGTCATATATTGGGGAAAGTATATTTTGGATTTTGGGAATAGTTAATGTTTCAGTTTGTATGGCAAGGAAGACATGGGATGAAGAGTACTAGAGCGTAGGTTTAAAATAATACATTAAGGCCAGATCATGAGGTCTTTGGAGGTAATGTTTAAAATTTTGAACTTTATTTGGCAGGCAATGGAGAGCGAGTGAAAATACTGATAGGTAGGATTTAGGAGGTTTATTCTAGCAGTTTTGTACAAGATAGATTGGAATATTGATTAATCTTTTCTCGCAATGATCAAATGAAGAAGGTATCATCGTTGCACTTATTGCTCAGATAAGAAGCTAAGTTTCAGAGACATTACATTACTGGAAAAGGCTCGCACAAAAATAAAAGAAAATAAAAGGGAGTTCCTATTGTGGCTCAGTGGTTAGTGAACCTGACTAGCATCCATGAGGATGAGGGTTTGATCCTTGGCCTCCTTCAGTGGGTTAAGGATCTGGCATTGCCATGACCTCTGGTGTAGGTCACAGATGCGGCTTGCATCTGGCATTTCTGTTGCTGTGGCTGTGGTGTAGGCTAGCAGCTGCAGCTCCAATTGGACCTCTAGCCTGGGAACCTCCATATGTGGCAGGTGCAACCCAAAAAGACAAAAAGACAAAAAAAAAAAAAAAAAAAAAGGCTTTCACAGCTAGCATCTGGTAGAGCCAGGGTTCATATATAGATAGCCTGACTCTGGAGCTTATCGAGAGCTCCCTTTTGAAACTGAGGCAGTAATGTGGAGAGTCCTTGCTCAATAATGTAAACATGAATAGAGAAATGGATTAAGAGTCTGCCGCCAGGGAGGTATGGTGATAGAAAGTAGACTAGCTTCCAGGTAGAAAGACCTGGGTTCTAGTCCTAGCTATGTCCCTTTCAAGCTGTGTGTTCTTTAAAAATACTAAATCTCTCAGAAATATCTTCATCCATAAAATTTAGGTAGTAATGTCTACTTCACATGGTTGATGTAAAGAGTAAATGAAAATATATGTTTGACATGCTTCATAAATTATAAAGTCTACAACATGAAAAAATGCCACAGAGAAGGCTTTGCAGAGAGAACATTATTAAAAGCTATTTCAAAAGTCAAAACATAAAACTTAAACTTAGAATAATGGCAGTGAGAATGGAGTAAAGGACAGTTATCAGAGATGGAAACAATATTACAGGTTTAAGAATCTTGTCCAGTGGCATTGGTAAGCTATGATATCCTTTCATTAGTTGTGTACAATTAATAATATATCTAACCAGATCAGCTATTGTCTGTTTAGAAAATGGGCAGAGTTGGGTAACTAATATATTTCTTTCTATTTTTATTATTCTACTTCAGTTTGAGATACCCATATAGCTTTGTTAAAGTCTGGAGGCTTTTTTATAGATTTTTTTTCCTGGTTTTTCAGTTTATACAGTTAAAGTTGAAGTACTGCGGGAAACAGAATAGTGCCCTGGGGAGCTTAGGAATTTCCATCTCTGTGGATAACGTAGCATTGGATCCACTCCTGGAGTTAGGATGGGGTAACCTGATTGTGCAGATCCCATGGATAAAGGAGGGCAGAGAATGAGTTGTCCCCTAGGCTCCTTGGTGTTTACATGTCTCTTCCACATGAATGGAAGAGTCTCTAAAGAGTATTAGAGTAGATGTCAGGCTTTTTTTTTAAATTTTGTTTTGTTTTGTTTTAGGGCTGCACATGCAGCATATGAAAGTTCCCAGGCTAGGGGCTGACTCAGAGCTGCAGCTGACAGCCTATGGCACAGCCACAGCAACGCAGGATCCGAGTGGTGTCTGCAACCTATACCACAGCTCACGGCAATGCTGGATCCTTAACCCACTGAGCAAGGCCAGGGATTGAACCCAAATCCTCATGGATACTATTTGGGTTCCTTACCTCTGAGGCACAATGGGAACCCTAGTTAGGCTGTTTAAAACTAAAGATTGACCCATGTTTAGTTTTTGTTTAGAGTAAAATTGCAATTTGGAAATGGCATAATAAAGTAGAAAGAACATAGACTATCAATTCAGTTATCTGGGTTTACAAAACCTGATCCCGCTGAGCTGCATGATCCTACATAATTGACTAGCCAGACTGATGTAATTGACTTGACTAAACCTGTGTATAAAAGAGGGCGAATCACACTTAACTTGCAGTGTATCTACAATAGGATTGAGATAAAATATGTAAAGTATCCAGCTCAGTGCCAAGGACAAAGTAGATGCATGTTTGACTCTCTACCTTTTTCTCCTCCAACCCCAGGAACCAAATTTTTCAAAGCATCAAAGTAAGGAATTGGTTCCAGGAGTTCCCTGGTGGCTCAGCAGGTTAAGGACCCAGTGTTGTCACTGCTGTGGCACAGGTTTGATCCCTGGCCTGGGAAATTTCCACATGCTATGGGCATGACTAAAGAAAGAAAAAAAGAAAAAGAAAAGAAAGAAAAGAAAGTTGTTCCCATTGTGATGATATTTTTAAATGAAACTAAATCACCTTTAAAGTGCTTTCCAAGAAGCAAAAAGCATTAAGCTGTTTTTGAAAATCGGGTGTCCAATACCTGGTTTCAAAATATTTTTATAGAATGAATTTATGTATGTTTTCCATAATTCTCCTTAAAAACATCATCATTTTGGTTTTAAGTTCAAAACATCACTGATCACATTTCCTTCCCTAAGGACACTAAGAATAAAGTGCTGTGATCATTTTCGTGCCATTAGCAAGGAACAGATAATTCCACATATGTTAGTGACAGGGAAAAAAAGCTCAGCAGAACTCATTTTACAAGTTGTCATACAGGTGGTGTTTATAAGAAAGACTCAAATAATTATATATATTGCATGTACAACTCTTTTCCACTTGGCCTGGGGCGTCCAAGAAAACTTTTAAAGTCGTGGGAAGATGTAAGAGTCCTGCTCACTTGGATAGATGCCTTTATTCCGTTGTCTGAAATTTTAACTTTTGTCAACATCAAGGCAGCACAGATCTTCTTGTCAGGTGCTTTTTTTTTTTTTTTTTTTGATGTTCCAAAGGCTTTTATTTTTATTTTTTATTACTCGAATTTATCACATCTGTAGGTGTATAATGATCATAACAATCTAATTTCACAGGATTTCCATCCCACAGCCCAGGCACATCGCCCCACCCCCCAAACTGTCTCCTCCAGAGACCATAAGTTTTTCAATGTCTGTGAGTCAGCATCTGTTCTGCAAAGAAGTTCCGTCTGTCCTTTTTTTCAGATTCCACATGTCAGTGAAAGCATTTGATGTTGGTGTCTCATTGTATGGCTGACTTAACTTAGCATGATAGTTTCTAGGTCCATCCATGTTGCAAAAAATGCTGGCATTTCATTCCTTTTAATGGCTGAGTAATATTCCATTGTGTATATGTACCACCTCTTCTTGAGCCACTCCTCTGTCGATGGACATTTAGGTTGTTTCCATGTCTTGGCTATTGTAAATAGTGCTGCAATGAACATTGGAGTACATGTGTCTTTGAGAGTCGTGGTTTTCTCTGGATAGATGCCCAGGAGTGGGATTGCTGGATCAAATGGTAGTTCTATGTGTAGTTTTCTGAGGAATCTCCATACTGTTTTCCACAGTGGTTGCACCCATTTACAATCCCACCAACAGTGTACTAGGGTTCCTTTTTCTCCACACCCTCTCCAGCACTTCTTGTTTGTAGACTTTTGGATGATGGCCATTCTGGCTGGCGTAAGGTGGTACCTCATCGTGGTTTTGATTTGTATTTCTCTAATGATGAGTGATGTTGAACATCTTTTCATGTGTTTCTCTGCCATCTGTATGTCTTCTTTGGAGAATTGTCTGTTTAGATCTTCTGCCCATTTTTGGATGGGGTTGTTTGTTTTTTTGGTATGGAGTCAAATGCTTTTTTTCACAAGTATCTAGGAAGCTTGTTACAGTGTTTGTTTAACATAAGTCATTCACTAATGATGGAAACTCTGGGCTGCTTAGCTCAATAAACTCAGCAGTTCTGCCTGTTCCCTCACTCATTCACATGTGGCTCCAATGCCTCTCCATATTTATTGCCTTCTTCATGTCAGTTATTGAAAATGAGTGTCTTTTGTGTAAAATTCTATCCCCTGCTATCCTTTTCAAAAATTTAATTCATATTTGTTTTAGGACTATTTTTCCCTCAACACCACCCTTCTCTGTCTCCTGCTAACTCCTGCTCTTGTGCCCTTTTGAACTCTTGTTCTGTGGCAAACAAGAGTGGTTATTTATTTAGTCTTTTAAAAATAGTTTTTATTTTTTAAATCAAAGTAATGAATATATATAGTTTAAAAGGTCAAATAGTATTAAATGGCATATAACAAACAGCAATTTCCTGTCCCAACCCTTTCCATGCTCGCCTGATCCCCAGAGGCAACCATTTTCAACTCTTTGCTTTTTCTTCTGGTATTTACCTCTAAATAGCTACATAGTATGAATATACTTAAGCTGTTATTTTTTATTTATTAATGTTGTATATCATATGTTGGTAATTCTGGTACATAAGGATTTAGTTCTATTAACCCCCCCATCTACCTGTTTCCATCCCTTTCATCATCCTAATATAGTTAAATACACATTTTTGTGGCTAAATCATTATTCTGTGTTTATATTATTGTTGCTGTGAAACTATTTATTGCTGATCCAATTTGTGTACTATTTTGCTGCTTTTATTAGTACAGCTTTTATTTGTTCATGTTAATAATAACCTAAAGTTTTTCATGTGTTTGGTTTTCTTTGTATCTACTGTTAATTCATTTCTCAGTACAGTTTTATATAGCCAAGTGTTTTGCTTTTTGTTAATCAACCATTTCCTCTTTTTAAAACCTTGCAATCTGTATACACTGCTCTTCTTGGCTCATATTATCACTATTACTGCTGACCTTCCAGACACTCTCCCCATCCTTCAAGAGTTTCACTGGCAGGCTTACAATCTTTTCCCCACTTTCCCCTGACCCCTGCCCTGGAATGATCTATGAGAACATCACCACTCAGATCAGTGACCTTTCCCATGCTCTGTCCTCATGTTTCTTCATCACCCATAATTTCTTAATTTCTATCATATCTCCAGCCCTCAGATTTTGGCCACTCCTTAAACCCCCTCATCACTCGAAAACTATTTAATCTGAAATTCTGAATGTCTCCTTCTCTTATCACCACTTTCTTACTCCATCTCCTGTCCCTCATTCCCATTGAGCCTTGCCCTCAGCAAGCTCTCTGTCAGACTGGTGTACCTTGTCGGCTGATTCAACAATGATTTTGCTAGAAACACTTAAAGTCTTTGTTGCCTTCTCTGACTAGTCCTCACTTTGCTGATCCCTCAGTTTGGATAGACTCTGCTCCTGGATTTTGACTTCTTTGTGTGCTAGAGAAAGTTCACAAACTAGGCCAATTTAGTCTCGTACAAATCGTCTCTATCTTGGTAGACTCCCTCTGTTTCTAGACAGTCCTTTTAGCTAATTCTAATTGACTTGCCACCACGGTCCTCAATATCTACTCTTTATTTTTCCCACACTCTTTATTCGCCAGATCCTACTGCTGTTCTCTCACACTCTGCAGGTGGTCTTGCCTTCTACTGAGAATGGGTAGTGGAACTTAGATTTTATTGTGCACCAGAATCAGCGGGAGGGCTTGTTTAAATAGAGATTGCTGGGACCTGATATTTACATTTCCAAGTTTACTGGTTATCCTAATATTACTTGGTCCAGGAACCACAATTTGAGTTCACTATGTGAACTCCTTCAACACCTTACTTCATTGAAAAATTTCTTTGTACTTTCAGCAAACTTCTGATTCTTTTGATCTTCAAGAATTAAGACTCTAACCTTATCTTCAAGGTGACTTCCCTTAGCAACCCTACCAATTTATTGATTTATGATCTCATCTCTTTCATTCCTTTCACCTTCAAAATCCCTGAAGTAGGGAAGCATACTCACTGCTGCCATTTCCTCATTACCCACACATCCTTTAACACTTTGAAATCCAAATTCTAGGTTCAACATTCTCATGAAACTGCTTTTATTGACATCTAAGTTGCAATTTACACTTCCTTTTTTGCTTTGTTCTCATCTTAGTCCAGTTCAACAGCATGTGACACTGTTGATCCACTGTACTTTTTTTTTTTTTTTTGCTGTAGACCAGGGATTGAACTCATGCTATGGCAGTGACGCAAGCCCCTGCAGCGACAACACTGGATCCTTAAACTGCTGAACCACAAGGAAACTCCCAATCCATTGTATTCTTGATATCCTTTCTTCCCATTATACTGTGCTATTGCTTCTAATTCTTCTTCTCAGGGTTCTCTTTCTTTTTTCATCAGGATATCTTCCCCAAGGACCCATCCTTAGCCTTCTTCTCCTTTCTCTACCCACACTCCCTTGACTGTATGGTATAAAATCTCTTCTATGACCTTTACATGAACAACTCCCCCAGCTTTCTTCCTAAGCTCTAATCCATCATTTTTACTGGACTGGTTGCTGCTGGGGGTTACTCATAGAGAATTAAATTAGGTCTTTACTGTTGTTATAAATAAAGTCTTCATTTTGGAATTGTGTTCATTATATAATACATTCAATTCAGTAACAACAGTTATTGAAAATCTTCTATGTACCAGATACTGTATAATGCAACATTTCTTTTCTAAAATATCTATGGAGATTAAAATAGCAGTGAGGATTTTCAGAACCTAAAATTCTGACACTTTTTCTCCTGCTAGGATTTCTTTGTGTGGTACAAAATAGGAAGAGACCAATTATGGTTTTTTTTTTAACTTTGTTAGCCAAATTATGTTGTACTTAAAATGTATTTTATTTCACAGGGGATTAATGCTCACTGAATTAACTATCATTTCAGTCTGACAACTAATATATGTCCTAAATCAAAGCAAAATTAATGAAGCAGTAATCTTATTTATATACAAGTGTCACCATATCATAATAAGTTTTGCCAGATAATAGTCTATACTGTGTAACCTTTTCTTAATAGTGATGTTTTCCTTTGTCATATAGTAAAAATTTACTGCTCAGGAAGGTTGACTCAGGAGGGTCAAGCACAACAGACCTTATTATTTAACATGTTCATGACCTTTTAGAGGGTTAGGCATTTATGTATAATTGCTTTTATGTAGCATGGCATTTTAAACAGTTTTAATCCACTAAGCAACCATTGTGAATAGGTGAAAAATGCACACATTTAGTGGAGATAAATTTAATTAAGACAATACCCTCTACTACTAGATTACTAATGGACTGTGACTTGTACCTCGATCATAAACTGTCCTTGGTCCTGAACAGGATTCTCACAAATGTGTGCCATTAAGCTTGAAGGCAAGAAAATATAAATAGCTCAGCTGAAATCTGCAACTGTTGTGTGTCTATTATCTGCAGGACTTAATAATCACTACCACTGAATTTCATAAATGTGGTTGGTTAAAAGTATCATCTTTGACTATCAAACTTTATATAATGTAGATGCTAGCAAGAAAATTCCACCCCTGGAACCTCATAGACCACAAATAAGAAATAAAACCTCAGATTGGAGGCAGGACAAGAACTTCAAAGACTCTAGTGAGGCGAAGCCCTGGTTTTCCTTTACAATGTACTTACTTTCTACAGATTTTCTGAAAAAAATGACTAATTTGCCTTTGATTTCACACCTAAATGTTGTTGCTTTGCCTTGGGTTTGTGGCATTATTTCTAATCAAAGGCTTTTTACTAGCAATCAGAGACAAAGGATTGGAGGTGCTTGGCCATTATTACAGTCAAATAGTGATCTGATTAAAGGTATTTGATGGATGCATGCTAAAGAATCTTTAATAATTTTTGTAAATTTTTGAGAAATATCCTTTGTGTATCTGGGTACAACTCTTTTTCAGCACAGTTTGTATTCCTGGCCTGTTTATATGTGAAAAGCTAAAGCTATTATCTAAGATTGACATTTGACATTTGAGATAGATCTCATTCATCAGGCAGAAAAGTTTATATGAGGTACTTTCTTATCTCAAGTATCTTATCAACTCAATATTGTCACTGAGAGAAAACCTCCATCCATTTGAGCTATCATTATTCTGACTGAAAACATTCATGTTTCCTTGGAAGGTTCCCTATCTTGGCTTTTGCAAGGCAACAAGAACATGGTTTTGAGCCAACTCTAAAAGAAATGTCAAAAACACACCTACAGATGGTTCCAATAAAGCTCATAAGCTCTATTGACCTTTGACCTGTGATTTAGTAATCGAAAATATTTCTAGCTGGCACATCATAGTGTGCCAATTTAAGGAATTTCATTTTATTGTTGAGCATAGTCCTGTAAAAGATTTAACAGCAGATGAAAATCTGATTTGTTTGGAGTACCCATTGTGGCTTAGCATCTTGAGGACCCAACTAGTATCTATGAGGATGTGGGCTTGATCTCTGTCCTTGGTCAGTAGATTAAGGATTCAGCATTGCCATAAATGCGGCATAGGTCACAGATGTGGTTCGAATCTGACCTTGCTGTGGCTGTGGTGTAGGCCGGCAGCTGAGGCTCCAATTCAACCCCTAGCCTGGGAACTTGGATATGTCATGGGTGTGGCACTAAAAAAAAAAAAAATAGGAAAGAAAGAAAAAGAAAATCTGACTTCTCTGTCCTCTCCCGTCCAAACTGTTGAACCCTACTGGGTTTTGGTTTTTACTGTATTATGCAAATGTTATTGTAAAATGTAGACTCCGCAAAACTGAAGAGGAATATATACAAAAAGCAATTAAATTTTACTCCCTGCTTTTCTACTTTGGCATCTCTTTTGTCAATAGAACCCATTCTTGGGAGTTCCCGTCCATCGTGGCTCAGTGGTTAATGAATCCGACTAGGAACCATGAGGTTGCGGGTTCGATCCCTGGCCTCGGTCAGTGGGTTGAGGATCTGGCATTGCCGTGAGCTGTGGTGTAGGTTGTAGACATGGCTTAGATCCCGCGTTGCTGTGGCTGTGGCGTAGACCAGCAGCTGTAGCTCTGATTAGACCCCTAGCTTGGGAACCTTCATATGCTGTGAGTGTGGCCCTAGAAAAAGACCAAAACAAACAAACAAACAAACAAACAAAACCACTCTGCTCCTACCTTTTCTCTAGCTGATTAAAATTTATGACCTAACTTCAGCTGTATTTTATATAGTTTCACACTAAGAAAATCAAACTATTCATTGTTTCAACTCCCAGCCCAACTAACCTCCAAAATAATGCAGTTAGGGCCCATGTAATTCCTAAATTGCTGAAAAAAACAACCAGAAGAGGTCTTCTGGGGAGGCAATGTTATGTAGTGGTTACAAGATATCATTACCTCATTTAATCTTTACGTCAAGTCCATAGGACTATGTCTGGCACATAGTAAGAGCTAAATAACTTTTAGTTATTATCATTTCTCAAAATAAAATCATCTCCCTTTGGTAACTTTTAACACCTCTTTTTATGTATGAACACTGACACCATATTGATGCCAGTCATTCCCTGTCCTGGACTCTGATTCTTTATTTGGCTCACTGAAATCACATGAAGAAAAGTTTTAGTAGTGGCACTAGAGATTCATATTGGTAAAGAATTATGTACTCAAAAAGTTTACTAGTGTACAATGCAATGAGAGGAGAAAATTTGTGCAAAAACTTAAAAAGAAAGAAATAATTTCAAACTATAAAATTACTTTGTAAAATTAATCAAACTGGAAAGGAAACCTCCACACACAATTTTCACAGCATTATGAGGGGATTACAATTGATTTAGAGAGAAAAATATGCAGAATGCCAAGCATATCAAATTAGTTGTTTGCAGATTCTAACAGGGAGCTCTCTGCTTGAATATCCTTGAAAAATGCCCTTCTCTACTTGGGAAAGTTAACGGTTTTGGAAGGGACACACACACACAGGTGAGGCAGGAAGGGGCTATCTATCTGGCCAGCTACAGCAATGAAGTAACCTGAAGATCAGTGGAATGACATTGACATAATAGCTAGATTATCCTCTTATCCAGTTAACCTTGATCTTTAAAATCATATTTGAAACCATGTTTTAAGGCCACTCCCAGTTTGGTGTGGCATAAGGAAGAAATGCATGAATAAAATATGAAATTAAAAGTTAGTGATTATTCTAGTAAATCAATTTATACTTTATTTTTTATTTTTATTTTTATTTTTTTTTCCTTTTTGCCATTTCTTGGGCTGCTCCCCAAGTTCCCAGGCTGGGGTCCAATTGGAACTATAGCCGCCGGTCTATACCACAGCCACAGCAACTCAGGATCCGAGCTGCGTCTTCGACCTACACCACAGCTCACGGCAACGCCAGATCCTTAACCCACTGAGCGAGCCCAGGAATCGAACCCGCAACCTCATGGTTCTTAGTCGGATTCGTTAACCACTGAGCCACGACGGAACTCCAATACTTTAATTTTTTTAAAAGTATAAAACCAAGGAGTTCCCATCATGGCTCAGTGGTTAACGAACCCGACTAGTATCCATGAGGATGTGGGTTTGATCCCTGGCCTTGTTCAGTGGGTTAAGGATCCTACATTGCTGTGAGCTCTGGTTTAGGTTGCAGAGGCAGCTTGGATCTGGCATTGCTGTGGCTGTGGATGTAGGCCAGCAGCTATAACTCTGATTTGAGCCCTAGCATGGGAACCTCCATACGTCGTGGGTGTGGCCCTAAAAAGACAAAAGACAAAAAAAAAGTCTTGCTAATTTCTCTTTTAAAAAAAGTATAACCCCCCCCCCAAATTAGTGATTATTCTGAATAAAAACTTGGCTATATATATTTGACCTTCATTTCCTTATAGGAGTCTGACACTGAGGAGGAGCTGGCCTCCAAGATTAAAAATCTAAGTAGAACTCAAATGTCAGTCTCCAGCTCTTACAAGGAGTTCAGTTTAGTTGCCGCAATTACGCTTACCCAAACTTAGAAAAAGGCTGTGATGGCTCACCATGATATTCTTGAGGAAATGCTGCCTAGGCTCTTTTTTGCCTTCTTAACTATTCTTGGCTAGCTACTTTAAGAGAGAAACTTGTAAAAAAAATATTTCCAGAATCAGTTGTCTCATTTGGCATTTGAGGTCACCTATCATTTCAATGAGTACTTACTGAACAACTGTAGAGTGTTTAAATAGAATCATGCTATGACTCATTCTTTACTCTTAAGTTTGTTTATTTCTTTTGGGTAGGGAGAAGGTGCTGAGAGAATAAAAAAAAATCTTACTTAGGACACTATTCATAGTAATTTGTGTTTAGGATTTCAAATGTCTCTGAGGACTATGAATTTTCCATATTTCACTCTGAGCTACTTTTTCCCATGTCAGATTGACTTGATATTCAGCCCAAATAATAAATGGAAGGAATTCAACAAGAAATAATAAAAATACACTGAATTGAGAAGATTTATTTAATTTAACTTTAAGCTATACTAGTTCATCAAGCTGATTGTCACTGAGAAATACAAGTCCAAATGAAATTCATCTATATTCAGCATGATTCAAATAACTCACATTTTCTTTTTGAACAAGGGACAGATGAATAAGCCACATGATGATGAGCAATTCAAAGAATTTGATTTACTTCTTTTACTTTTTATTTAAGCATCTATATTCAAGAAGTTTTATATAAATTACTCAAATTTTGCATTCATTAGGTCACTTAGACTTGAGTGAAATGAAATTGAAAATGCCATTGCAATGTTGCTTTTCCTTTAAATTCCTCCCATATTGGAAAATGTATATAACAGCTGCAAAGAAAATTTAGTGGGTTGATTCATGTTACGACTTTGTGAAGTTACTTGTATTAATAGGTTACTTCACTTTTTTTCCTTTCACATCAAAATATCTGTGAACTTGAAACACAGTATTATTTTTAATTGTGATTTATGTTTTCTTCAGGTGATAATGCAGGATGATGGCCCTGAAAAATTGGACCCCAAGTATTTTGGAGAGTTGCTTGCTGATCTAAGCCGTAAAAATACGGATCTATATCACTGCCTGTTAGAACATTTGCAGAGAATTGGAGGAAGGTACTGTAAATATATCATTTGCCTTGATGTTGTAGCTTTCAAACATTTTACAATACCCTGGTATTTTGTAATAGACTATTTTTTAGAGCAATTTTAGGCTCACAGCAAAACTCAGGTACTTTCAGTGGGGAAACAGAGCAACTCTATGAGCAGATCTGAGCAAATGTCTTATTTTAAAACTTGATTTACTTTATGAAAATCATCAAAGAGATCATGCAGGCTATTTTGGGGTCAGTAAAGATTTCTATGGACCTTCTTTTGTAATATACTTTGATGACAAATGCAACCTCTTGGACAAGAAGCTCAGAAAATGCACAGCATATTATGACTTGTTTTAACATATTATACTGATAATATAAGATACAATCCCATTGCCAACCCACTACTGTTTATCTTCCACTGATATGTGTTCAATATATGAAGGCCAAGGTTAATACACACTTAGGGTTATATACTATTACCGATGTTATATATTATTTTAACATCATATATCACATATAATATAAGAAATATAAATTATATAAATATGTATATTATACAATATTATATAATAATATACATATTTAAATATATAAATAATTTGTCAACTGTTCATGTGTAGATGAGAGCATGTTACGTCATGAAATAAATTCCATCAGTTATACTCCAAAAATTGCCTTCTACTACGTAGTCACATCATATATGTGGTCATCTGTCAGGCAAAGTCTAGGAAAGCTCCATAAATTCAGAAAAATCTTGAGGATAAAGGAATGTTAGTAGAATTTTTTTCTAATTCAGACTTCACTAACTACATTCTTCTACTTCTTAGAAATCTGTAATCTCTTCTCTATCTCTTTTCTCTCCACTTATTACAATTCTTTGTTTTTTAGCTCCCTCTTCCCTGACTTTTCTTGCTTTCTTATTCATGATTGCAACCATTCTCTTACCATCACCCTCAACTGCTTTGCCTCTTTATTGTCCTTCCCACTTAGCAAAATGTTGACTCTAGATTAGTCTGGCTCACAGCTTTATCTGCTGTTTTCTTTTTTTCTCCATCCAATACTCATTACCCACTACTCCTAAAATCAGGCACTACCCCATTAGTTTTATTTATGCTGGTTTCCTTGGTGCTTAGTGTGATGCTTAATAAATATTTGTTGATTGTATAAATGAATGCCTTTTCTATGTTACATTCATGCAGTTGAACACAGAGAAAAGTACAGCCCCACAGCCATTTATTTGAACTGAAGTCTTTTTTTTTTTTTTTTTTGGCTGGACCCCTGGTATGAGGAGGTTCCTGGGCTGGGAACCAGGAATAGAACTTGTGCTACAGCAGTGACCCTAACCACTGCAGTGCCAACAGATCCTTAACCCCCCACACCACTAGAGAACTCCTAAACTGAAATTATAATTAATGCATCATTTCCATCTTCAGCTAGGATTTAATCACTGTTTTCTACAAATCAACATCCTCTCTCATTACCTAAACAACTATTTCACACATACATTCATTTGCATAAGGTCACCACCTTAAAATCTTTCCCCTCATTCTGAGTAGTTTATTATTTATTGAGTGTCCACAATATGCCAGACACTGGGCCAAGTGCTTTTTTAATATTATCTAATTCACGCAGTAGCTATAGAAAGTTTCAAATGGACACCCAAAGAGAATAAATTATTAAGATCACACAGCTGCTAAGCGCTTGAGATGGATTCAAACGTTTTTACGTATCCTTATACCTATAAACCACAACTAGCTTTTCTGCAAAGCTTTCTCTAGTTATTCACTGTGGTCTAGGTGTTCCTCTTCTATGCATTAATCATACTCTGTGAATATTTCTGTCAAAGTATCACATTGTAAAATCAAGAGCATATAGAGACATAGTCTTAGGTACCCTGATTGTAAATCCAGAGTTCATATACTGGGTTCATGTCCCCACTTTTGTTACACGTTGGATGTGTACCATCAGGCAACTTGTTTAACTTTTTAACCTCTTGTACTTCAGTTTCTTCATCTGTAAAATAGGGATTATAATAACAATGCTTACTTCATTGATTTATTATAAGCAGTAAATAATTTATTTAAGACATGTACTTACAAGCAGCAGGAGCATCATGTGAGAAGTTGGAAATTGATCTAAAGGATCAAAAACTCTGGGTAGGGCCAAGCAACAAACTTTTCAGAGGATTCTGATACCACTGACCTAAGGCCACAAAAGTAGCATATTCTGGGACTAGAACCTATGGGAAAACTTTTTTTCCTTAGGTAAATAAATCACTTAACCTTTCATACTAGATATTTATCTCTAAATTTAACATATTGCAGACAAATTTTAAAACATCAATTTTGAATCATCGAACTTGAAAAGGTGTCAGAATTTTGACCAATTTTAACATTGCTCAAATTTTGCCCTGGATCAATTATGTTTGTGCGACTTACAGGGCAAGATAATATTTGTGTTTGTATTTCCAAAACCAGTTCAGAGCACATGGCCTTGACAAAATTGCTACTTAATAAAGGTTTACAGAATGAGAGCTAAATATATTCTAAATTTATTAATCTCACATTATTTAGAAGTAGACAAAGTAACTGAGCAAGGGAAGTGAAATTATTGTATAATGATCATCCAGGTAAAGGTGTAACCTGCGGTTTTTAAATAACTTCCTCTCATTGAGAGTTTTGATGAATATATAGGGATGACCTAAATGTGTAATTAAGCATGGCAAAGCTTTTTTTTTTTTTTTTTTTTGTCTTTTCTAGGGTCGCACCCACAGCATATGGAGGTTCCCAGGCTAGGGGTCTAATTGGAGCTGTAGCTGCTGGCCTAGGCCACAGCCACTGCAATGTGGGATCCCGGCCACATCTGCGACCTACACCACAGCTCACAGCAACGCCAGATCCTTAACCCACTGAACAAGGCCAGGGATGGAACCCACAACCTCATGGTTCCTAGTCGGATTCGTTAACCACTGAGCCATGCCGGGAACTCTTTTTTTCTTTTTCTTTTCTTTTTTTTTTAAGCACTGCAAAGCATTGAATTTAATTTCAAGAGTAGCTAAAAATACCAAAAAAAGAAAATAGAAATTTAGTGCCTCCACGTTAGTAAACACTCTAGAATGGAGAGGTTCTCATAAAATTTTGGTGCTAATAGTTTCTGTTTGACAGAAGGTTGTCAATTTCTTTCTCTTCATTCCTTCCCTCTCTTCCTCCTTTCTTTTATCATTTTTCCTCCCTATTTCTTCCTTCCTAGGAGGTGAGATTGCATATAGTGAGTATCAGTCTTTTTTTTTCCTCTGCTGCTGTAATTCTAGCCACCACCCCCTTGTGCTGAATAAAGATGTAATCCACACTGACCTTTCCACATCTCCATGCTGTTTTCTTTGTTGCCTCTCTCTCCTTCCTCTTTTGTGTCCACTTGTCTTCTCTTTCTAAATTGCAATTCAGCAGTAAGTGGGCTGGAGGATCAGAATTAAGGGAGGTTGTCCTATGAAACCATTTCGGTTACATTTGTAAATTCCAGTATCAAGTGCTGTTGATTTTTCCTTGTTTTGTTTGTTTTGTTTTCTTGTTTGTAGAAGAAATAAATGACTAGCAATACATGTACTTGATGGCATTGGAATTAAGATTTTAAACACTTTAAAAGGTCTATTACTACTGTGATAATTTCAGTTAACAGTAATGTAGGACTACTATAATTGCACTATGATTCATATTTTTACCTTGTTTTAGCTTCCAATATATACATTCAGTTCCTTTAGTAACACATTAAAAAAGTAGAAGATATTTTTTTTTCTCTAGGGCCTCCCCACAATTTCTATTTTGGGCAATACAGGAAATACCACATATATCATACAGGCGATTGCACATATGCAGTCATGCCCCCAGGAAATGAAATCTTCAATCCTTATTCTCCACATTAGCTTGTATATTTTTATAAATGCATGCAAGAGGTTTTGCACAGTGATTATCAATGTAAGCAATATATTAACTCATAGGCATTTGCTTAGAAGATAAAGGTAGGAGCTAGTGTACCAGCTTATTATCTCTAAAATACTTTTTTGTTTTAGTTGAAGACATGGCAATTACACATCTATGATATCCTGAGGTTGTCTTACTTTAAAATACTCTGTCTTGCTGTCGGAACATGTGTACTGTTTTTTTAGAAGTATGTTCACCAAATGTATTCGGGGCCCAATTTTTCTACTAAGTGCAGAGGGAACAAGTAGGCAAAAATAAAGGCCTGTTGCCACTGACAACACTAGAACTGTATCCTTCCCAGCTTTCACTATTCTCCAAAGGAGCAAGTGTCAGGCTGATAAAACCACTAATAATTCTCTTGCAGCATTTGTCTACCTAAGATGGCTTCACAAAGGGCCTCATGGACATCTTGACACTGGAAATTCTATTATTTCACTAGAATTTTGATCATGTTGCTTAAGGCCATGTCCCTATGTAAACATTTGAATATCCTTTAAGCTTTGTCACTGCCATCTATACTGTAGTGTAGATTGAATGAATTAGTCTTATCTTGCAAATTTTGATTTTGATAAAAAAAAGGTGCGAATAACTAAAGACACTGTAGGGAGAAGCTGTAATCAGCATTGAAAGGGAGTAATACATGGAGGAAAAAAAAAGATTGGAAATAGAGAACCACTATTGTTACTTATTCACTCAGGTAGTACTTATTGTCAAACACTGAGGGCATTTACATCTAGCCGCAAACAGACTGGTGTTAATGGATGGCACTAATTCTGCATGTTCTATTGGTTTATTTGGATATTGTTCATTTTAAATAATTAGCTAGTTCCAGGAAAATTATCTTTATTTTTTTACAAAGTACCATTTTAGTTAGCTTTAAAATTTTCATTTGGGTATTCCCATTGTGGCAAAGTGGAAACTAATCCGACTAGGAACCATGAGGTTGCGGGTTCAATCCCTGGCCTCGCTCAGTGGGTTAAGGATCTGGCGTTGCTGTGAGCTGTGGTGTAGGTTGCAGACACGACTCAGATCTGATGTGGCTGCAGCTGTGGCGTAGGCTGGCAGCTGTAGCTCCGATTTGACCCCTAGCCTGGAAACAAAAGAAAAGAAAAACAAAATAAATAAATAAAATTTTCATTTGGTTTATAAATTGAATTGGTGCTGTAGTAAGAGAAAATAATTACAACACTGGCATTTATTTATATATGATCTATGTATAAATTTTCCTATTGTCTTTTTTTTTCATTCTTGCAGCAAACAGGACTTTGAGTCTACAAATGAGGTAAGTGCAAAAAGAGTTAAAAAACAAATAGAGGTGATAACAAAGCAAATTCTGATATTTCCACTAATAATAATATTGTTTTAGTTTGGTATCTTTATTAGACTGGAAACATATATCAGTGGAAGAAACAATGATTCTTTTGCCTTTAAAGTGATATAACCATTTATATCTTTGTAATGGCTATAAAAATGATAATTGTAAAATAATACTTATTTACACAAAAAATGTTTTCTCAGCTGTCACCTTATGATTTAATTTGTCTTTGCTTATCAGAACATTTAAAAGTTCATTGTTTTAGAAAACTGAAATCAACATTAACCAAATAAATAGCAAATTTTTTTTCATGTTTTTCATAATCTTGTATATCCCACGCCCAATAGCCAGCAACTTGAAGTAAATTTTTTTCAAGTATTAATTCTATTATATATGCACATTTTGTTTAATAATTACTTTTAATGGATAGGTCATCAAATAGAGAAAGAACTGATTTTAATGTAATAAAAAGCACAGTGGCCTCTTTTATGTTTATTTTCATCTTTATTTCCAATGTATTGTTATACTGCATTCATTACAGTACTTCAGTAAGCCCTCAATTGCCTTCATGAAGTATTGACTTCAATTCAGCTTTTCACTAAAAATTTGTTGAAGTTTCTCAGTGTTGTGGTGCCAACATCATAATCTTTCAAAAGTTACCACTGCTGCATGTAAATTCTTAATAAACCCTTATTTTTTTATTTCCCTAAATTTCCATTATTAAAAAGTCAGCCTCTAAAATGTCATATCTACCACCAAACAAAACTTCGAGTTGTTGAAAGATATATTGAAATAAACTGTTAATGGGACATAAGAGATCACCCTGTTGTTTTTAAACTGCTCTTTTTAAAAATAGAAATGGATGATTTCCCACTGTGGCACAGTGGGTTAAGAATCCAACTGCAGTGGCTCAGGTTGCTGTGGAAATATGGGTTCAATCCCTGGCCTGGAGAAGTGGGTTAAAGGATCTGGTGTTGCCACAGCTGTTGCAGCTGTGACTCGATTCAATCCCTTCCCTAGGAACCTCCATATGCCGCAGGTGTGGCCATTAAAAAAAAAAATAGAAATGGAGTATCTGGTTGTCCCCAACTTTTCCCTAAAATTCCTAGAAATCAGGGTTATTTCCAGGGTGTATGTAGTATAATCAGTTTTTTAAAAGTAAGAACTGATAAGATTAGAAGTAAAGTTTATAGCAATTATTACCCAAAAAGTGAAATAATCTTCTGTCCCTAAAATACATCCCTCTGCACAAAAGTCTGCGGACTGCTGACCCACAATTAAAACACTAATGTATATCTGTTAATGGATACACCTCTCTTTTCTTACAGTCGGAAGACATTGAATTGTTGATTCCAAAAGGATTGTCAGAATTTACAAAACAGCAAATTCGCTATATTCTGCAGGTGAGATGGGGACAAGAGCGGCTGTGAATTCAACACTAACAAACCACTAGCCGAAGATGTTTCCTTTAATTAAAAACAGAAAGTTCCAAATTAAAATTCTTTTTCACAAGAGTTGATTATACTTTGATTAAACAAGAGTTACATTATTGTTTGGTCAGACTATCAAACATTAGTATTGAATGACTAGCATTCAGGAAATCATTATAGAAATATTGTTTCCAGCTGTGGAATACCCTTATTCTCTCCTCATTGCTGTAGCACAACTTTACTCTTAATTTATAGGCTTTGCCCTCTTCTTCTCCATTCTACTTTCTATACCCCCCCCCCCACCACTGGCAGTGAGCGATGGAAAGGCCAGTGCCTTGATTTTCCTGAATTGTGGAAGGCTAGTAAATTCTCCTACAATGAAGGAAGAGACAGATCAAGGTAGATGCTAAGGAATTACTGCTAAAAAGGAGAATACAGGATACAATGAACTTCTTCGCCAAACAAAAACTGACTCACAGACTTCGAAAAACTTATGGTTACCAAAGAAATGTTGTGGGGGGAGGGATGAGCCAAGGCTTTGGGATGGGAATGTTGTAAAACTGGGTTTGATGGTAGTTGTACAACTATAAATATAATAAAATTCGTTGAGTTAAAAAAAGAATACACGTGTTTGCAGTAAAGGATTCTAAAGATAATCTAGCTTTGTCTAGTGAGGCAGATTTCTAAGTTTGATATTTGGTCTGAAATCTTTGTGGATCATCCACATATTGGACCTGGCATTATCTGTGAAGCTTAAATGAAATATTTTTAATGGCACACAGTTTGTATTATAAAGAGACAGTGGTGTGGGAAACATATGTTCTGCAGAACATGAATTTTGGAGACATACTAGATTTTATTTCTGGGGATGGGATGTCCATCCAAAGTGCATTCATGGCCTATTTCTTCAGAAAAACTCAGAATATTTACATCAAACTTCCTGAGGAACATTGGTCTGTAGTTTTCTTTCCTTATATTCTCTTTGGTTTTGGCTTCAGGATAATCTAGCTTCATAGAATGAACTGAGAAATGTTTCTTCCTTTTCTATTTTCTGGAAGAAACTGTATAGATATGATATTAACTCTTCTTTAAACATTTGCTATAATCATTTCAGTGAAAATATCTGGGCATGGATATTTATTTTTCAGTAGTTTTAAAAAATTCTAAATTTAATTCCTTAGTAGTTATAGGTCTATTCAAATGATCTGTTTCACACTTGAGTTGTGGTAGCCTGTGTTTTTCAAGGAGGGAATCCATTTCATCTAACTTGTCGAATGTATATGTGTACAATTATTCATAGTATTCCCTTATTATCCTTTTTTTTTTTTGTCTTTTTGCCATTTCTTGGGTCGCTCCCGCGGCATATGGAGGTTCCCAGGCTAAGGGTCTAATCGGAGTTGTAGATGCCAGCCTATGCCAGAGCCACAGCAACGCGGGATCCGAGCTGCGCCTGTGACCTACACCGCAGCTCATGGCAACGCTGGATCGTTAACCCACTGAGCAAGGGCAGGGATTGAACCCACAACCTCATGGTTCCTAGTCGGATTCATTAACCACTGCGCCACGACGGGAACTCCCTTTATTATCCTTTTGACATCTGCAGGATCTGTATTACTATCTCCTATTTAATTCCTAATACTAGTGATTTGTGTTTTCTCTTTTTTTGTCAGTCTTATTGGAGGTTTATCAATTTTATTGATTTTTCTTCAAGGACTATAGTTTAGTTTTATTGATCTTTTCTATTGCTTTCCTGTTTACACTTCCACTGAATTTTTTTTTCCCTCTTGTCTGTATTATTTCTTTCCTTTGCTTGCTTTGGTTTAATTTGCTCTTCTTTTCCTAGTTTTTTGACATAGGTAGTTAGAGTGTTGATTTCAGACCTTTCCTATTTTTTGTTGTTGTTGTTGTTGTTGTTGTTGTTGTTGCTATTTCTTGGGCCGCTCCCGCGGCTTATGGAGGTTCCCAGGCTAGGGGTCCAATCGGAGCTGTAGCCACCGGCCTACGCCGGAGCCACAGCAACGCGGGATCCGAGCCGCGTCTGCAACCCACACCACAGCTCAGGGCAACGCCGGATCGTTAACCCACTGAGCAAGGGCAGGGACCGAACCCGCAACCTCATGGTTCCTAGTCGGATTCGTTAACCACTGCGCCACGACGGGAACTCCCCTATTTTCTAATGTAAGCTTTTAGGGCTATAAATATCCTCTCAGCATGGCTTTAGTTGTGTCTCACAAGTTATGTATTTTCATTTTATTTTTTATTTTTAGTTTTATGTATTTTTTAAAATCTCCCTTTAGATTTCTGCTTAGACTGGTGGATTATTTAAAAATGTATTATTTAGTTTCCAAGTGTTTAGAGACTTTCCTATTGTCTTTCTGCTATTCATCTCTAATTTGATTCTGCTGTGGTCAGAAAATATACTCCATATGAGATCTTTTTTTTTTTCTTTTTGGTCACACCTGTGGAATGTGGAAATTCCCTGGCCAGGGATTGAACCCATGCCACAGCAGCAACCAGAGTTGCTTCAGTGACAATGCTGGATCCTTAACCAGGTATGCAACAAGCGAACTCCTGAGATCATTTTTTTTTTTTTTTGAAATTGTTGTTTTGTTTTATAGTCAAGGATATGGTCTATTTTGATATATATTCCATGGGAACATGAAAGGAATATCTATTTTTGAATGAAGTATTCTATAAATGCTGATTAGATCTCTTGGTTGATGGTGCTGTTGAATTCTTATGTAATATTTTTGGTCATTTTTTGCCAAGTAGTTTTATCAGTTGCTGAGAGAGGGGTATAAAATTCTTCAGTTATAGCTGTGAATTTGTCTATTTCTCCTTTCAGTTCTATCAGTTTTTGTTTGATATATTTTGCAGGTCTGTTGTGGTGCATAAACATTTAGGATTGTTTTGTCTTCTCGGTGGACTGACACTTTTACCATAAAGTAATGTCCCTCACTGTGTCCCTGGTAATTTTCTTTGCTAAGTCATTTTTATCTAATATCAACATAGCATTCCTGCTTTCTTTTGATTAATGTTTGCTCAATGCATCTTTTGTTTATAATGTTTTATTTTCATTATGTATATTTCAATTTTCATTATATTTAAAAAGTTAGGTCATTTTTTTTTTAAAAAAATTACTCTGTCGGTTTCTTGTAACTAGTATATTTAGACCAAGCTGTAATTATTAATACGTTGGGGTTAGATATGCTATTTTTATCTTTTGTTTTCTGTTCACTCTCTCTGTTTTTTCTTTCTCTGTTCTCTTTGTTTTGCTTCCTGTAAATTACTTGAACATGTTTTAGAATTCCATTTTGATTTCTCTCTAGTCCTTTTGAGTATAGCACTTAGTATACCTTTTTTAGTGGTTTCTTCTAAGTATTACATTATATATCCACAACTTATTCCAGTATATTGATGTCAACATTTTATCAATTTCAGTGAACTCTAGAAAACTTTGCTTCCTTTATTTCTCTTTAGCCTCCACATTTATAATGTCTAAAATATTAGAGACACATCAGTATTATAATTTTTTCTTTAATCATGAAATATAATTTAGAAAATGTAAGAGAAGGAAAACCTACTCTATTAATCTATATTTTTGCTTACCATGTTACTTTTTCTTTCTTGATATTCAAAATTCCTCCTTATATCATTTTCTTTCTCTTCAGAGAACTTCCTTAGCAACTTTCTTTTAGGGTAGGTCTGCCAGTGAAAAATTCTTTTCATTTTTTTCATCTGAAAGTATTATTTCCCCTTCATTCTTCTTTTTTCTTTTTTTTTAAGATTTTAATTTTTTCTATTATAGTCGATTTACAGTGTTCTGTCAATTTCTGCTGTACACCAAAGTGACCCAGTGCCCTTCATTCTTAAAGATTTTTTTCATTGGATACAGAATTTGCTGTTGACATTTATTTCAGCGTTTAAAAATGGTGTGCCACAGGGAGTTCCTCTTGTGGCTCAGTGGAAATGAACCCAACTAGTATCCATGAGGATGTGGGTTCAATCACTGGCCTCGCTCAGTGGGTTAAGGATCTGGCATTGCCGTGAGCTGTGGTGTAAGTTGCAGATGCGGCTCGGATCCTGCAGTGCTGTGGCTGTGGTATAGACCGGCAGCTGTAGCTCCGATTCGACCCCTAGCCTGGGAACTTCCATATGCCACATCTGCAGCCCTAAAAAGAAAAAAAGGAAAGGAAAAAAAATGGTGTGCCACTTCCTTCTGGCCTCTTTGGTTTCTCATGACAAACCAGCTATTATTTGAATTGCTATTCCCAATAGTTAAAAGTTTCTCTTGGTGCTTTTAATATTGTAAATTTATCTTCAGTTTTAAGAAGTTTGACTGATGTGACCTGGCATGGATTTCTTTGGGTTTATCCTCTTTGGGATTTTCTGAACTTCTTGAAGTTATATGTTTATGGTTTTTTGTTTTTGTTTTTGTTAATTTGGGAAAGATTATAGCCATTATGTCTTCAAATCTTTCTCAGCTACATCTTCTTTCTTTTTTCCTTTTAAAACTCTGATGACATGAATGTTAGCTATATGTCATATTCCCATTGGTCTCTGAGGCTCTGTTCAATTTTTTTCCAATCTATTTTCTCTCTGATGTTCAGAATGAGTATTTTCTACTGTTCTACCTTCAGGTTCACTGATTCTTTGCTCTGTCCTTTCCATTCTGCTTTTTAGTCCATCCACTGTGGTTTTTGTTTTTTCAGTTATTGAGTATTTCAGTTCTAAAATTTCCAGTTCATTATTCTTTGTAACTTCTATTTCTTTTCTGAGATTTTCTGTTTTGTTGCTGAGACTTCCTATTTTTTATTTGTTTTAAATCTTTGTAATTTCTTGTTGAAGTATTTTTAAGACAGCTGTTTTAAAAGCCTTATCAGATAATTCTAACATTTCTGATATCTTGATGTTGGAAGGTACTAACTTTTTTTCTTATCAAGTTGGTATTTTCCTGGTTCTTGGATGATGAGTACTTTTCTAATTGAAACATGGACATTTGGAGTATTATTTATGACTCTGGATCTTGTGCAGGTCTTCTGTTTTAGCAGGTCTCCTCTTATACTGAAACAAGGGGAAATAGGGGCACTGTTTATTACTGCCAGGTGGGAGTGGAAGTCCAGGTTCTCCATTCTGCCTCTGTTGACACAAGTTGGGGGAGTAGTTCTTTGTTCCTCCTGGGCAGGGGTAGGGATTGTGGTTCTCTACTAGGCCCCCACTGATAACAGCCTGGTTTGGATGAAGAAGAGTGTCTTATTACCATTCCCCTCTTGGCCTCTACTGACACTGCAAGGTGAGTGGCCTCATTTCTGTTGGGCAGTGATGAAAAGTCTTGACTCCACTAAGAATCCTCTGACATGACTCCAGCAGGGAGGTTGAGAGAGAGAGAGAGAAAATCTAGGTTCCTTCTTGGCCTTTAATGGTTTGAGTGGGAGTAGAGTTATAGGTTCTTTTTCTGTGGTACTTGGCTGGAATAGAGTGGTTATTTTCTAAATGTTACCTTCCTTGCTAGGCTACCCTTTTCATGGTACTTTGGCTAGAGAGAGCAGGATTTTCTAGGGACTTTTGTTGTCTGTATCCACCAGTATTTCAGGGTTACTGACTTTCCCAACACTACTCTTATATATGAAGCAAAAAGAAAACCCAGGAACTCACTTTTGTGTTATTTTTCAGCTCTCAGTGTTCCTAACCAGACTTCATTCTTTTTTTTTTTTCATTTTTCAGAGTCTTTTTATGTTTGTTTTATACGTAGAGTCTAGGGCTTTTAGTTATACTTAGTAAGAGGAACAGAGAAAAATATATCTGCTCTATCTTTTCTGAAACAGAAGTTGCCTGTTTTTGAAACCATTTTTCTTTGAAGAAATGAGTTTAATCTAGTGAGAAGGTTTTTCCTCCCTCTTCTTTAAAATGTGAGATGTTTCTATACTTCAAGGTTAAACTTAATTAATATTATATTCTTAACTCAGGCAAAATCCATTCATTTGGCAGCAAACTTAGGAGATGCAATATACTATTTGAAGGTTGACTGCCTCATCTTTTTAATTCTTTAAATAGAGAATAAAAAGTAAATCTGAAAATTTGCTGATAGATTTCTGTGGTGAGAAAGATGATACTTCATCATGGAAAAAATGATAGACCCTTGTACTAATCACATAGCTATGATGGCTTCAGGAATATTGCTTGCATTAGTTATGCATGTTATCGACAGAATGCCCTGCATCACTATTTTAATATTGCCATATCAAAAATGAAACTTAATAAGTTTGCTTGTAGGAAGAGAAAAATAAGATTATTATTACTTATATTGCTTATTTTTATATGCTAGTAAAAATAAACCATCAATTGTTTTCTTCCTCCAGATGAGGGGTATGTCTGATAAATCACTCCGGCTAGTGTTGTCCACATTCAGCAACATACGTGAGGAGCTTGGACATCTTCAGAACGACTTGACAGTAACATTTATTTTGATTTTTTCTTTCCAAAGCCTTTGTTGTTCCTATAACATAGAAATCAAAGCATTCAGGCTACCTTTTAGAAATTTAATACACTACACCAATGTTATGCTCACCTGGATATAGTTTTTTTTCTTGAAACAGTTAATTGGATTTGGGAGAGGAGTAAAGAGCTATTCAGTGTGCAAATGAAAGAAAGTTGGGTGCACACTTATTTATTTACCACTAAGGTAATTTAATGCTTAAAGCCAAGGAATAGTTTGTAAAATTAGAATAATCTGACTCATTGATTGGGAATTTCCTCTTTTCTATAATAATATGGCATACTTTGAATTTCTTTGACTACTTGAAAACTTTTTTCTCCAAGACCATAACCTTTTCTCTTTTCTATTTTAATTGGTGTTCTTCATGCCATCAGCTAGATAGATTCAGAATACTTTCCATACATTAAATAACTCCTTGAGGACTTTGGAGTGGGGTTTTTTGTTTGTTTCTGAGTTCTGATGAAAGCATTTAGACTATAATTTGAAAATTGACCACCTGCTGAGATTAACAAGGAGTCTTTGTAGATTGAAGAAAAACATTAAAAGAATTCAGAAGGCACTGCTTCATTGCACATAGAATTAGTCAATCCATCCAAATGATCAATTTCAATGCAGGCTTTAAAAGTTTCAATCCTCTTGTATCCTATATTTTGATTAACTTTTAAGAATTCTGTTTTATTAAACAACTACAAATGAAACAAGTGCTTATTTAAAACTTCAAGTGTATACAGGTCTTTGTATTATGTAACTGTTGAAAAGTTTCTGTAATTTTGAGTCATAACAAATAATTTTGTTTCTAGTCACTGGAAAATGACAAGATAAGACTTGAGAAAGACTTGGCATTCAAAGAAACTCAAATAAAAGAGTATGAAGAACTCTTGGCATCAGTGAGAGCAAATAATCGCCAGCAGCATGTAAGTTATTTTTATTGAAAATAAACTACATTGGGGGAGTTCCCATTGTGGCTCAGCAGAAAAAAATCTGACTAGCATTCATGAAGATGTAGGTTTGATCCCTGGGCTTGCTCAGCGGGTTAGGGATCCAGCCTTGCCGTGAGCTGTGGTGTAGGTCGCAGATGTGGCTCAGATCTGGTGTTGCTGTGGCTGTGGTGTGGGCCAGCAGCTGCAGCTCTGATTCGATCCCTTGCCTGGAAACCTCCATATGCTGTGGGTGTGGCCCTAAAATGACAGGAAAAAAAAAAGAAAAAAGAAAATAACCTAGATTGATAGTTTTTCATATGCGCAATTACTAGCACACTGGAGTTATGAGATACAATCCATACAATTAAAATGATGGAACAACTTGTTCATATGAGAACTGAGTGGCTTTTGGTAGTTCCAATGACTGAAGCCCTCTCAGAAAAATAGATAACCTTAAGTATTTTAGATGTAAAGTATACACAATTCACAGTTATCTATACTGTTGAGTGACAAAAATTTTATAAATATTCAAAGTTAATTCATTCATTTAATCTACTAATGTGTTGATTAAAAAGCTTTTATAGATCTTAACACGTTTGTGCAATGAGTAATTGAATGAATGGAACTCTAGAAGTTTTCTCCAGACACCTGAGCAGAGATGATTCTTGGGAAATTGTAATAAATTGATAAGGCTGATCCATTTCTAAACTTTGCTCCCATGACAGTCCGAAATTTTGGCTCAGTTTCGAGTTGTCACATAATCAGGCATAAGGTAATTTTGGTGCCTACTAGAAGGTAGGTTACAGTATTGTCAAAGAGTAGCAAGAGTCAGATTGCTAAATTGGTATATTGAAAGTTCATCTAATCTTGATTTCCTCTCATTCAAGATAGGCAAGTGAGAGTAATATATTTTATGGCTGATTTAACTTACTATATAAAGGTAAAGACATAAGAAAACTGGACATGGAAAAATATTTGCTTTGTTTCACTGAATTAATCAACTAAAGAGCACTCTCTCCCAAGAAGTAGAATCCATTTTTCTTATTTACTGGGTCTTCTTTCCAGCAAGGACTTCAAGACTCAACCTTAAAATGCCAAGCATTGGAAGAAAACAATCTCTCTCTTCAGCATACCCTATCAGACATAGAATACAGACTAAAAGAACTGGAATATTGTAAGCGTAATTTAGAGCAAGAGAATAAAAATCTTAAAATTCAGGTATTGAAATTTTGTTTTAAATATATGTTATTGCCTTAATGATACCATAGTAATCCTGGTGTTGACTATATATATCCCAATATATATCCTATTCATCTTGAGAAAATACGTACACTGCTTTCTGATGATCTCCCATGTAGTTAGGTTGTAACTCACTGCCATTTGAGCTATATAAAGCAATTCCTAAAAATTGCTCTCATTTCAGTTCTTGTTTAATCATGTGGTTTTCATCTAATGTTAAGTCTTGTAATATAATATGTATTTCCCTCATAGCAGTCTAATTCCAAAAGATTATTTTGCCTTGTGTAGGTTTCTGAGACTTGCACAAGTCCGATGCTGCAGGCTAAAATGGATGAGATTGGCAACCATTACATGGAGATGCTAAAAAACTTAAGAATGGAGAAAGATAGAGAGATCTGCAAACTAAGGGTATGTATATCCTACAATGCATAAATAAGCAGGTCAGCACAGACTTTCTAATTAGACAATTATAGTTTCAAGTTTAATGCTACAAAAAAAGTCAACTGAAGGTAGAATTTTAGGAATATTCTATAGAAACTTTTAAATACACATCACTGTATAGAGAATATTACTAAACTGATTTCTAATTTAGCATTTATTTATTTATTGCTTTTGGTGGCAGGGGTGAAACTTTATGATCTGGCTTAAAATTTGCTTATGCAGGCAAGAGCAACTTTCAAGATTATCCAGTGAAGCCGCATTTGAATTCATAAAAATCCTCACTTGACTTTGAGGGATGATACATAGCAAGAACTTTGTCAAGCACAAGGAATTATGTTCCTATAATTAGCATCAAAATTAAGGTTATATTGGGAGTTACTGCTGTGGCACAGTGTGTTAAGAATCCTACTGTGGCAGCTCGAGTTCCTATGGAGGTATGGGTTTGATCCCTGGCCTGGTGCAGTGGGTTAAAGGGTCGAGTGTTGCCACAGCTGTGGTATAGGTTGTAGTTGTGGCTCAGATTTAGTTCCTGGCCTGGAAATTTCCATATGTTGTGGGCAATCAGATAAAAAAATAAATAATGTGGTATTTGTGAGAATAAGAATACATTGCCTTATCTTGTCTAGGTCAAATTGATAAGCCCATAATTTACTGATTCCTAAATGTAGTTATGTAAACTCAAGTACTTTAATAGAAAAACTGACCACAGAGTGTTCTCTCCAAATATTGTACAATCTTTCCCCAAAATCAAAATGAAAAAAATAGAATTTGTTCAAAAATCTACTGATTTTTCTTGTAGATCTCCTCCACTGATTTCTTTTCCATTCCAACATTACTAATAACACTTTAACTCAATAGCCATTTGTGCACATATAAATGAGGTAAAGAGGAAAATGGAAAGGATTTGGAGTCAGAAGACCTGTCGTTAAGTTGCAGCTGTGTTGTGCAATATACATGTAGCTGTTGTGACTTTGTGTCATTTAACATCTCTGGATCTCATTTACTTGTTTTGTAAATACAAAGGTATAATAATACTTATCTCAGAGGGATGCTGTGAGGACTGAGGTAAGTCATGCAGGAGGAATATTTTATGAACTGCAAATCATGATACATCATTAGTTATTATTATGAGTTTTCCTTAGTTAATATTTGAAGGAATATAAAGTACTATTTTCTTAGCCTCATTTTAATTCTTGTTGCTCAGGACTGTTACGTAGACAATGCTTAGGTAGGCCTAAATAGTAAAGTCACCTTTAAGAAATAAGAAATTACACAATTCCCATTGTGGCTGAGTGGCTTAAGAATCTGACTTGTCTCTGTGAGGATACAGGTTCGATCCCTGGCCCTGCTCCTTGGGTTAAGGATCTGGCATTGCCACAAGCTGTAGTGTAGGTCACAGACGTGGCTCCAATCCAGTGTTGCTGTGGCCATGGCATAGGCTGGCAACTGATTAGACCTTTTGCCTGGGAACTTCCATATGCCAAAAAAAGAAATGAGAAATTCCTAATCATTTCAATTCATATTTTACATTCATAAACTCTGTAAATTGGTACTTATTGGTATTTTGCTCTTCATTTCATAACTAGCTGTATGACCTTATGTCACTTAACCTCTCTGGAACTCAGTTACCCATTTTGTTAAATGAGAATTATAACTCTTATTTGTTTTTAAATCCTTAGACTCAGTTAAATCAGTACCAAAAGGATGTTTCAAGAAGAGAGGGAAGTTGTAGTGACTTCCAATTCAAGCTTCATGAACTGACAAGCTTGCTGGAAGAGAAGGATTCCCTTATAAAGCGTCAGTCAGAGGTAACAGAGAAGGGGTAGAGGTGAAGAGGAACAATACAACTCAGGCCTATAGGATAGATACTTACCCATGAACTAGAAAAGGACACATTTCCAATACTTATTTTATTCATGAAATAGAATGTGAGTTGCTATGAAGTAGAAGATGCTTATTTCAGAATAAATCATTTAAATGAAAGCTAGAATTGAAGCAAAAAATTTTGCTATTGTGCCTTTAATATTTTAATACATTAATATTCTATCTAATTAACAGTAAAATTCCCATTAAGACTGTGAGCTGCTTCAGCAAGGGATTGTGTTATATTGCTTTATCCGTAGTATGTAGCCCCAGGATCTGAAGGAAGAAACTACCAAAAATGTTGGCTAGTGTTGTATTGCTGTTATTAGCAAATGGTACTTTAAGTAACATTCAGTGATAGACTTTCTGTTAGGAAACAGTATCTGTTTCCATATTGAAGTTTAAATACTTTTCTGCTATGGCTACACTTTTAAAACTTTTTGGAACAAAATTTTCATATCTTCATCTTGAGAACCATGCCCATTTGATCTCATGTTATCCCTTAAACATAGACATCCTATACTGGATAGTGAATTCCTACACAGGCTTATAATGTAACTTATTAAGTACCATGAAGCAAGGATATATGGAATTCAACTAGTGGGATTGGGAAGTTTCCATCGTGGCTCAGCGGCAACGAAGCTGACTAGTATCATGAGGACACGGCTTTGATCCCTGGCCTTACTCAGTGGGTTAAGGATCCAGTATTGCTGTGGGCTGTGGTATAGGCCCGCAGCTGTAGGTCCAATTCAGCTCCTAGCCTGGGAACTTCCACATGTCGCAGGTGTGGCCCTAAAAAGACAAAAAAACAAACAAAAAGAAACAAGTGGGATTGGAACATTCTTACCTCAAGGCTAAAAAGGAAGGGAAAAATGTAATTATTCTTATAACTTTGTTAAATGTTCAAACATACTTCTTTCCTCATGTTTCTACTGTTCTCAAATGATTATATTGTCTTTTATTTGTAAGGAACTCTCAAAGTTGAGACAAGAAATATATTCATCTCATAACCAACCCTCCAGTGGTGGAAGGACTACTATTACCACTAGAAAGTAATGTATTTCTAATGAAATTTGATTATGACTTTGGTTATGTTATAATCCAAGTTATAGCATGTTTAATTGATATATAAACCCCTAGACAGAGTTTGGTGTTTTCTGCAAGCCAGTAATTTGCTGAAGAACGTTCACAAAAAATATAGCTATTGTTACTTTAAATAAAAATCAGCAGCACACTTTTCCTGTATTTAAAATACATTAAGTACAATGGAAGTGAAAAGTAAATAATTAGTTGTTTAACCAACTATATTAGCCAAAACTCTATCAGTTGCACATGCCAGAAAGCCAACTTAAACTGGGGATTAGTTAATTCACTTAATTGGGATTGCTTGGTGTCCAGATGGATTTGTGTGATCAAAATATATCTTCAGAAATCTGTCTTTATCTCTTGGCTTTGCTCTTTCCCTTATAGATATTGTTCTTAGCAGGGTCTTTCTTCATACTAGCTTACATCTCAGCAATATAGCCAAACTAAATAGAAAATAAATTTTTATGAATAGTTTCAGTAAAAGTCTACTTCAGATAGATCATATAAGTGGAATGAAACAAAATGTGGTCTTTGATGACTGGATTCTTTGACTTTGCATGTTTTTAAGATTCATCCATGTTTTAGCATGTGTCAGTAATTAATTGCTTTTTGTTACTAAATAATATTCCATTTTCTGGATATATAACATTTTTTTAATCCATGAATCAATTGATGAATATTTGAACTGTTTTTTTTTCACATTCCTTTTTTTTACAATGATTTTTATTTTTTCCATTATAGCTGGTTTACAGTGTTCTGTCAATTTTCTACTGAATAGCAAGGTGATCCAGTCACACATACATGTATACATTCTTTATTCTCACATTATCATGCTCCGTCACACGTGACTAGATATAGTTCCCAGTGCTATAGAGCAGAATCTCATTGCTTATCCATTCCAAAGATAATAGTTTGCATTGATTAACCCCAAATTCCCAATCCATCCCACTGCCTTCCTCTCCCCATTGGCAACCACAAGTCTGTTCTTCATGGCCATGATTTGTGGAAAGGTTCATTTGTGCCATATATTAGATTCCAGATACAACTGAGATCATATGGTATATGTCTTTCTCTTTTTGACTTACTTCACTTAGTATGATAGTCTCTAGTTTCATCCACGTTGCTGCAAATGGCACTATTTTCTTCTTTTTAATGTCTGAGTAGTATTCCATTGTGTATATATACCACTTCTTAATCCATTCATCTGTTGATGGACATTTGGGTGGTTTCCATGTCTTGGTGATTGTGAATAGTGCTGCAATGAACGTATGGTGCATGTGTCTCTTTCAAGGAAAGTTTTGTCTGGATACATGCCCAAGAGCAGGATTTCTGAGTCATATGGCAGTTCTATGTATAGTTTTCTAAGGTACCTCCATACTGTTTTCATAGTGGTTGTACCAGTTTACATTCCCACCAACAGTACTGGAGGGTAGTATTTTCTCCCATTCTGTAAGTTGTCTTTTTGGGGTTTTTTATGGTTTTCTTTGCTGTGCAAAAGCTTGTCAGTTTGAATAGGTCCCATTGGTTTATTTTTGCTTTTATTTCTGTTGCTTTGGGAGACTGATCTGAGAAAACATTTGTAAGGTTGATATCAGAGAATGTTTTGCCTATGTTCTCTTGTAGGAGTTTAATGGTGTCTTGTCCCATATATTTTGAGTGGTTGTGTCTTCATTATCATTTGTCTCAAGGTAGTTTTTAATTTCCTTCTTGATTTCCTCATCAACCTATTGGTTTTTTAGTAGCATGTTGTTTAGTCTCTATGTAGTAAGTTTTTTCTCATTTCTTTTCCTGTGGTTGATTTCTCGTTTCATGCCATTGTGGTCAGAGAAGATACTTGAAATAATTTCTATATCCTTAAATTTGTTGAGGTTAGCTTTGTGCCCCAATATGTGATCAATCCTTGAGAACGTTCCAGGTGCACTTGAGAAGAATGTATATTCTGATTTTTTTGGATGTAATATCCTGAAAATGTTGATTAAGTCTAACTTTTCTACTGTGTCCTTTAGGATCTCTGTTGCCTTATTGATTTTCTATCTAGAGGATCTGTCCACGGATGTGAGTGGGGTGTGAAAGTCTCCTACTATGATTGTATTCCCATAACTTTCTCTTTTTATGTCTGTTAGTATTTGTTGTAGGTATCTGGGTGCTCCTCTATTAGGGCATATATATTGATGATTGTAATATCCTCTTCTTGAATGGATCTTTTAACCACTAAATAGTGTTCTTCTTTGTCTTTCTTTATGGCTTTCGTTATAAAGTCTGTTTTGTCTGATATAAGTATTCCAACTCTTGCTTTCCTGCCTTTTCCATTGTCATGAAATATCTTTTCCCATCCCCTCACTTTCAATCTATAAGTGTTCTTTACCCTATAGTGAGTCTCTTGTAGACAGCAGATTGTAGGTTTTTGCTTTTTTATACAATCTGCCATTCTATATCTTTTGATTGGATCATTCAGTCCATTGACATTTAAGGCAATTATTTATAAATATGTATTTATTGCCATTTTAAACCTTGTTTTCCAGTTGATTCTATATTTCTCTTTTCTTTTTTGGGTTGGATGATTTCCATTTATTTTATGCTTGAGTACTTTTCTTTTTAGTTTTTGTAAATGTTTGGTTTTGATTTGTGGCTTCCCTGTTTTTTAAGTATGTTAACCCCCTTCTTGTATCTGATTGCTTTAGCCCGATAGTCATATAGGCTTAAACGCATTACTAAAATTAAAAAAAAGAATCTATATTTTCTTACTTTCCTTCCCCACATTCTATGATTTTGAAGTCTTTTTTTAACATCTTCATGTTTAGATCTGTATGCTGGCTTATTTAATTGATCGCTTTCTGATTGTGGTTTCCTCCATCCTATTTCTTCTTACTTTTTTTTTTTTAATTTAGAGAAGCCCTTTTGGTATTTCTTTTAGAATTGGTTTAGTATTGCTGTACTCCTTTAGCTTTTGTTTGTTGGAGAAATTCTTTATTTCCCCTTCTATTTTAAATGATATTCTAGGTTGCAAATTTTTTCCTTTAAGCATTTTAAATATATCTTGCCACTCCCTTCTGGCCTATAGTGTTTCTGTAGAGAAATAGCTGATAGCCTTATGGGGGTTCCCTTATAATTAACTCTTTGCTTTTCTCTTGCTGCCTTTAGAATCCTCTGTTTATGTTTAACTTTTGCCATTTTTATTATAATATATCTTGGTGTGATCCTATTTGGGTTCAACTTGTTTGGAGCCCTCTGTGCTTCCTGTATTTGATATCAGTTTCCTTTACATTTGGAAAGATTTCAGATATAATTTCTTCAAATATATTTTCAATCACCTTTTCTTTTTCTTCTCCTTCTGGAATTTCTGTTATTCATAGATTGGTCTGCTTTATATTATGCCATAGGTCTCATATCGCTTTCATGTTTTTTTCATTTGGTTTTCTGTCTGCTGTCCTGATCAGGTGATTTCCATTATTCTATCTTCCAAGTCACTAATTTGTTCCTCTGCATTATTCATTCTGCTCTTTAGTGCCTTTATCTCAGTTTGCATCTCTGCAAATGAATTTTATAATTTTTCTATGTTCCTCCTTATATTTTCTAGTTCCTTTCTAAAGGAATCTGCATTAATGTTCATATCTGCTCTTAATTACTTGATATTCAGCCTTAATTCCTTCAGTATTTTCATTACCTCCCTTTTGAACTCAGTGTCTGTCAAACTGCAGAGGTCTGTTTCATCATTTGCTGCTTCATGTGAGTTCTGTTCTTTTACCTGGGAATTGTTCCTGAGCTTCTTCCTTTACAGCTTCCTCTCAGGAATGCTAGTCCCATCGTGATTCCTTCTCTCTCTCTCTCTTTTTCTTTTGTTCTATCCAGGGTTTCTTGCCCGTTTTGGAGATTTAAGTTCTTCCAGCATTCAATAGATGTTCTGTGTGAGTCGTTTTACATGTAGAGGTGTTTTCTTAATGTGTTTGTGGGAGAAGGTGAGCACGATGTCTTATTCCTCTACCATCTTGATCTGCATCTGAGATGTTTTCAATTTTTGGCTATTATGAACAATCATATTGTAAATGTCTGTGAACAAATTTGTGTGGACAAATGTCTTCATTTGTTTTGAATATATACCTAGGTATAAAATTGCTGAGCACATGGTAACTTTTTGAAGAACTGCTAAAATTTTCCAAAGCAGCTATACCATGTTACACTCCCATCAGCAGAGGCTTATAGTTTCTCTCCATCATCCCTAATATTTGTTATTGTCCATCTCTTGGATTATAGCCATCCTAACAGGTGTGGTGAAGTTGTATCTCATTGCAGTTTTGATTTGTAGTTCTCTAATAATTAGAGTTGCTTAGTATTTTTTCATGTGCTTATTGCTTATTTGTACATCTTCTTTGAAGAAATGACAGTCACAATGATTATGGCAGTGTAGATGTCTTTGGAGTTAGTGTTTTCATTTTATTCTGATAAATACCCAGAAGTGAAATTGCTAGATCATATGGTAGTTCTATTTTTAAGTTTTTGAGGAACCTCCATACTGTTTTCCATAGTGGTTGTACCAGTTTGCATTATCATCAACAGTGCACAGGTGTTCCCTTTTCAACACATCCTTGCCAACACTTGCTCTTACTTGTTTTTTTGATAATAGCCATTCTAAGACAGGTGCAAGGTGATGTCATCTCTTTCTATATCTATAAATTGTGTGCTCTCTCTTTCTTTGCTAACCAGTCTGGTTAGAACTATATCAATTTTAATGATATTCTTGAAATTTCTTCATTATTTTGTCTGTTTTATTGGCTTATTAGTTTTATTTCTTTTTAACGACTGTTAAATGTTTAAATTATTCTGTTTTATTAGTCTACCTTCAAGTTATATACCTCATCACATGTAGCACACAAAGTTTATGATAGTATGCTTCCATTTCCCTTTCATGATCTTTTTTGCTATTATTGTCATCTATATTTAATTTTACATACAAGCCTACATATACAGTATTATTTTTGCTCTCAATAGTCAATTATTTTTAAGGAGATAATTAAAACAAAAAATGTTTTTAATTTACCCACATTTTATCATTCCAGTGCTGTTCATTCTTTTGCTTTGATCCAAATTTCCATCTGATATCATTTTACCTCTGCCTGAGGTAATTCCTTTAACATTTCTGTCATGCTTCTATGCTGGTGAAGATGTCTCTTGGATTTTTATGTCTGAAAACAGATTTTTTTTTTTTTGGTCTTGGGCTACACCTGTGGCATATGGAGGTTCCCAGGCTAGGGGTCGAACTGGAGCTGTAGCTGTGGTGTAGCTGCTGGCCTATACCACAGCCATAGCAATGCAGGGTCTGAGCTGCATTTGCGACCTACACCACACCCCATGGCACAGCCATCCTCATGGATACTTGTCATGTTCATTACTGCTGAGCCACAATGGGAACTCCCTGAAAACAGTTTTAATTTTGCCTTCATTATTCAGTTATTTTTGCTGTGTATAGAATAGCAAACTGATAGATTTTTTTCAATACTTTAAAGATGTCACTCCACTATCTTCTGACTTTCACTGTGCCAGATAAGAAGTTTAATGTTAATCTTATGATTATTCCTCTGCATAATTCCTTTTTTCCTCTGGCAAAATTCCAATTGTTTTCAGCAATTTGATAATGATTTGCCTCTATGTGTTTTTCTTCATCATTCTTTTTCTTGAGTTTTGCTGAGCTTCTTGGATCTCTGTGTTTAGTTTCTATCAAATTTGGAAGGAATCGGGTCATTATTTCTTCAATTATTTTTTGTCTCCTGCCAATCCTGTAGGACTTCAGTTACACATATATGAGGCATCTGATATTTTACATGGCTAACTCATACTCTATACATATTTTTTCAGTCTTTTTTTTCTCTTGTGTTTGATTTTGGATAATTAATGTCTTCAAATTTAGAAGTATTTTCTTCTGCAGTACCCAATTTTTTGTTAATCCCACACAATATAACTTTCATCTTTGTAAGTCCAATGTAGATTATTATAGCCTCTATCATCCTCACTGTGTTCATACTTTCCTCTTACTGATTATACATTTTATATATTTTATACATTTTTAAAATATTTCTATGGATCAACCCTCGCTTACTTATTTATCTATTGTTTCTTGGTTTGTTTTTACTAATTTATTTTTTCTTCATTATCAGTCTTACATTCCTGCTTCATTCCCTGCCTACTAATTCTTTTATTGAGTGCCATATAGTATGAATTGACATACTTGAGTTCTGGATTTTGGGGGTACTACTCTTAAGAATTTTGGAGATTTGTTCTGAGAGATGGTTAAGTTACTTGGAAACAGTATAGTACTTTCAACTCTTGCTTTTAAACTCTATTAGAACAACCTGCAATCTAGGACTAGGTTGTCCCACTACTAAGGCAATAGTCTTTTGTAGTGTCTACCTAATGCCCTCTAGTATTAGGAGGTCTTTCCACTCTGGTTAGTGGAACAAAGACTATTTCCTTCACTATATGTACTCCAGGAATTTCAAGGCTACTCCTTTTCAGTGATTCTTTCCCCAGCCTCAGTAGATTTTCACATGCCTACAGTGATCGGTACTCACCCAAAGACTTGCGGGGAATCCTCTACACATCTCTTGAACTCTCTCCATCTATATAGCTCTCTCCTGTCTGTTATTCCGCCCCACAAATTCTGCCTCCAGGCAGTAGGCTAGGCATTTGTAAGGCTCATATCATTTGCTTCCCTTCTCTGGGATCATGATCTTGTGCTGCCAGTGGTCCATCATTGCCAGAAGCAGAAGTACCTCCCTCTTACTCTATTGAAAATAGTAGTAGTAAATCTTTGTACACTGATTTTCCTTTTAGAAAGAGTCAAAACTCATTCAGAGCCAAATTAATTAAATAAGGAGACTCAAACTAAAAAGTAATGACTAAAAAGTAATGGATGTTATTTTCTTGTCCATCTTGGAAACTAACTTTTTTTTTCTCTATAGGTATAGGACACAATATCCAATCTTAGGCCTCCTATATGATGACTATGAATATATACCACCAGGTAGTGACACACAGACTATTGTGATTGAGAAAACAGAAGACAAATGGACTTGTGTAAGTTCACTTGGACATTTCTGGAGTATATAAATAGGGAGAAAAAAATCTTAAGACCATTGTGTTGTATTAGCAGAGTTTCTCAACTTCAGCACTGTTTTGGGGAGAGTAATTTATTGTGGGGGTCCACCCTGCACATTTTAGGACATTCTAAAACCATATAGGACCTGACTTTAGCACTATGAAAATTACAGCCTCTGTTTTTTTATGTTAAAAACTTCTTAGGTACTAAAAGCAGGCAAAACTAATCTATGGTTATTATCAAAGTCAGGGAGTGGTTATTCTTGAGGGTGGGTACTGAATGGAAGGAAACATAAGGAGGACTACTGAGGTACTATGAATATGCTGTTTGTTGATCTGAGTGACAGTTCCATATGCATGTTCAATTTGTAAAATTTCATTTAGTTGTACACCTATATCTGTACTTTTTCTATGTTTATTATATTTCAAAAAAGGCTTAAAATGCTTAAGTACATTATGATGAGCAATAGATAAATTTATGTGAATCAATTCTACAGAATCTTTTGGAGAAATTTTTAAATTATAGATTTATAGTTAATAAAATAGTGCAGATTATAATTAATAAATTACTGCAGGTGTAGCTAATAAAATTAAATATCGGGTTTAATTCTGTTGAACAAGCTTAACCAAAAGATTTGGTCGAAAAAACAAAAAAATTCAGAAAGTTATTGGCTCTGAAACCCTTCTCTATAATCAAGTCATCAATCTTGGATATATGGTTATCTATCATCAGTGAAAGCAAGCAACATTTAATAACTCCAAAATGAGAATAATTTGAGCTTTGAAATATATTGTGTTTCTTGGGTCATTAATTAGTTGAGAATTACTTATTACTACTTATTAACTAATAAAGGGTACTTGGTGGCCAAGAACCAGATGAGCAACAAGAGAAAGTCAGCATAAGATTTAGAAATTGTCACTCAAATACTGTTTGCTGCTGAAACTTAATATTGAGAAGCAATTGCCACTACTAACCACATGTCCTCTAGAGGTGGCATCAATGGAAGGATTGGCCAAATAAAGGGTCTACAGAAAAATAGCCATTACTTCTCCCTTCATTAAAAATGTACAGCAATGAATATCAAACTTGATATCTGAAGAGAATAGAAACTGATAGCAAGTTCAAAATGTATTTAAGTAAATTTTATTTACAGAGACGTTGACATATTTAACCTCTAAATATGACACCAAGGACTAAATCTACTCAATTCTCCCTCCCGTATGCTTAAAGTCATTTGAAACATATAACTTGACTAAAGTCAGACAAACCACTGTTTTGTTGAATATAGATATAAAAGAGTGCAAAAACACTACTGTGCATTTCCTTTAGCATTATTCATATCAATTTAAATTGTTTTTATAACTGTGTGCATACAATAACAATGTCTTAAATTAATTATAAGCCAGTTCTAAACTAATTTTTTTTCTTTTCTAGCCATGAATGAATCTCCAATTCAAAGGAATTTTTTTGGTCTTCATTAGTACTTGGTTATTTTTCCATGACTAAAGCTAACCGATATTTTAAACCATGCTGCTACCCAGCAAGTCCACTGGAATTCATTAGTTATACAGATGATAGTTTCTCTAGCCATGTATAAGGCCTGAATCCTTTCCATCACATTTTTGTATTCAACATAACAATACACCACTTGTTTAAACTTCAATTATAGACACTATAGGACTTAATGCAATATTTTTCAAGAGGGTGTTTCCCAGACACTGAATTAATTTGTTGGGGTAATGATTTTACAAGTTATCCAATTAGAAGATTTTCTGATTTAGATGTGCAATTCAGCTACAAGAGTAAGCACTATTTTTTAATGACAAAAATCAAGACTATTGAATTGAAAAAAAATTGACTAGTGCATGGTATAGACATTATGTATTTGCTTTTCTCATATTAAACCTTGAGATTAAAGAAATTATTTATTACATGCTATTTATACCTCTTAGAGATATAACTAAATCAAAGGTGATGGTTAATTTCATTTAGCAGGGAAGTGGGATTTTTTAAAAATAACTAAATCTACTAAATGGCACATTATGCTATTTTGGTTCTAAGTACATATCAGTGATATGGTAAATCTGTTCTTTTGACGCATATCCCCAAATGAGCCCATTCATTTCCTTAAAAACACATAACAGTATATATTAGTAGTGGGTGGAAGGAAAGTGGACATTTTTAATAGTGGTATACAAAACATTAAATTGAAATACTACATAAAAGCTTAAAGAATAAAAATAGCAACAACAAATACTTGATATCTGCTACTTAGGAGAAAGAGATTTTATAGTAGAGTATTTAATATACTTAGAAGTTAGCTGAATAATTGGATTCCAATGACCTAAGTGAACTAAAGTATTTTCTAAATGCCTTCATAGATAAGAATGAAATTTTAAAATTTCAACTCCTCTGATTAAGAATTAGCAAAAATTAAAATGTTTGCATTTGACAAAGTACAGACTAAGGTAACATAAATTTGAGTTTACATGTGAATGAGGTTTTGCACTGAAATGTCTCTGCAAATATCTACATAGAAGTCTATCTTTCTTTTTAATTATGTCTTGATATGAAGCTAAAAGTCTTATTTTATTATTTTAATACTTTAAAATGTTAAGCTCTATAATGTATATTGATATAATTCCAATCATTACTATTTTGTGATAGAAGATGTTTAACATTCTTCATGAGCTGTGTAGTCCTTATATTTTTTTCCCTTGGTGTAGGAACAGGAGGGATGTTTCTTTTCTGTTAACTACTCATATATGTAACTAACAAAATTGTGCCGTGTTATCTACCTATTACATATGATAAAAATGGAAGTTTTTAGTAGCCTGATAGTAAACTGCCACCATAACTATTTGAAAATTATAACAAGTTTGATTTTCCCAAAATACTCTTCAGTAAAAATAAGTGCCCAAATTTGGGATAGTTAAATCAGCACTTCATCAGCTCACTTAATCTATGCATAATGAGAGAAGGGGGTTCACAACAAGGTGCTTATTATACTTAACAAAGTTAAATGTATGTATTTCTTTTCTAATTTTTGATTAAGATCAATAGAAATAGTAGTGATTTTTTTTTTTTTCCTCTCACAAGTTTCCCACAGCTTATCTCTGAAAATGGCAAAGGTATTGACAGGTGAGGAATGCCTGTTTATCTAATTTCTATTCCAGTATATTTTGCTTTTAAGATGTCAAATAAAATGGAGACTGTGAAATGACATACAAAGTAATTTGTTTAAGTGTCTAAATAAAATATGTATCTGTATGGTCTAGGAATCCTAGTAGGAAACCTGTGGGATACATTTTTAGCTTAGCTGCATATTTTTGTCAGGAAGTTATTATCATGTGAATGCTGTTTTATTTTTTTTGTTTGTTTTTCTGTCTTTTTGCCATTTCTTGGACCGCTTCTGTGGCATATGGAGGTTCCCAGGCTAGGGGTCTAATCGGAGCTGTAGCTGCCAGCCTATGCCAGAGCCACAGCAACGCAGGATCCGAGCCGTGTCTGTGACCTACACCACAGCTCACGGCAATGCCGGATCATTAACCCACTGAGCAAGGCCAGGGATCGAACCCACAACCTCATGGTTCCTAGTCGGATTCATTAACCACTGCGCCACAATGGGAACTCCTGAATGCTATGTTAGAGCTTAACAACCACCACTATAAAAAATTCCTGATGTGGACTACAAGAGACAATACTTTAAAGTTGGACATCTGATTGATGCAGCTTTCTGCTTTAAATGAAAATTTCTTTGCTTACATACCTAGTCTTCTAAGTTCCATAACTCACTAAATTCATATCTAGATACCATAAAACATTCTTCCCATCTTTGTGATGGTGCTTTAACTGTAATACTTGTCTTTACACAAACAGTACAAAAGGAACAAAATAAAGCTTAAAAAATTACACTTCACCATCCAATTTAGATCACTTTAACAAGAAGCCATTCTTTTTTCCAGTTCCTATAATCTACAAAGATAACATGTAGACATAATTCTCTTGAAAGTAAACAAGCTGTGAAAAGACTTTCTTAGAAGGCATTTCTCCCCCACCACACAAACAAAATTTATTGGCTTTCCATAATACTTTTTTTGTCTAATAAAAAAATGAAGTATTTCATGCTCATCCTAGAATAAATAATTTTTAAACTAAAGAATGGAATAAATAATTACATCTGTCTGATAAAACCATTCATCTTCAGTGACAAAATTAGACATATCCTTTTTGAGTATATGAAAGAACAATGAAATAGTTATATGACATAATTACATGATAGCCAGGCAGTCTTAGTAATCTTGGATTGGTCTCTTGTAGATGAGATGTTAAGTCCAGGGTCTTTATGTTTAGTTTCCCATCCCACTTTTTGTTATTAAATTTTATGTTCCAGGGAGTCCCCATCATGGCTCAGCAGGTTAAGAACTGGACTAGTATCCATGAAGATGCTGTTCAATCCCTCACCTGTTGAGTAGGTCGCAGACGCGGCTCAGATCTGGTGTTGCTGTGGCTGTGGCACAGGCTGGCAGCTGCAGCTCCAATTCAACTCCAGCCTGGGAACTTCCATATGCCATAGTTGCGGCCCTAAAAGGAAAAAAAAAAAAGTTTATGTTCCAGAGATTCTTTATGTCAAGGGATAGACTTTGCAATGTAATACTTTAATAGCTGGTTTGCTCACATACACAGTGTTGAACACTTCCTCAACTGTGCCAAGATATAACAAATCAGACAAATTTCATAGGCTTTTTTTGAAGTAGTTCCCTAAAGGGGTCTGATGAGGTAGGCTGGAATCTAGGCTTACAGGGTTTTCAAGTCAGATGGAAAGTGACTGGGACTTTCTTACATTATGGGTTAAATAGTTCCAATATTGCCAATTGGTCTAAAATTTTTATTATTATTTGTCCAAGTTTTAAAAAGATTTCCCTTTGGAATAGTTACTTGGGTAATGCTCAAACAGTGAGCATTGCCCTAGCAACTGGAACAAGGCAGGTGAAAACACTTTTAGTTTGAGATATCTAGTGCTTAAGCCTTGACTCTACAAAATGCACAATTCCTCTTGCAGGGCCTCTAGAGTACCAATAAAAATAGCCAGTTCCTTTCTATATAAAAGCCAAGGTTCTGAGACCTTTGTTAACTAGTATCAACTTATTTACAAGCTAATTCTTTTGGTAGGACAGAGTGGAATTGAACAAAGTTGAAGGGATTTTCTTATTCAATATTCTAGGGTTCTAATCTAGTTCTGCATTTTCTCTAAATAAAGCCTTATCAATCCTAAAAGCTTTATTCAGTAGAACTCAAATTCTAGCCAGTTTTTTCTTGATTCTCATAATAAAGAGAAATAGAACTATCTGAACAAGAGGATTCTTTAGTTCCTCTGCATTCATAGAAGGTGAGTCTTTTTTTCCTGGAAGCAAGCATATTTGAGGTTAAGAACTGTGCTATACCTTCCTTCAAAAATTCTTAAAAATATATCTGGGATTTACTTCAAATTAAACCAGTGAAAGAAGGGGGTATCAAAATAAACAAAAGAGGGGTAGGTAGGTGACCACAGAAGGGAAGAAGAGTAAAGATGAAACAAAATTGGCCATGAAGTGATGATTGCTGAAGCTGAGTGATGGCTTATATTGTATATAGTTGAAATTTTTCTGCAGTAAAAGTTGTCTATCATATTGTATTATCTATCATACATATCTTTAAGGGAAGGTCAAGGTTCAAGCTGCTGGGTGTCCTGTTATGAGGTCTGAGTTGAATTTGAGAACTCTGAGTATTTCTAAATATTTTCCTCTCCATCATGGTATAGGCCACTTAGAAGTGACAATCAGACAAATCTATCTCCACATGACCCTGAACTGTTTTGGAAAAATGCCTTCTTTTAGTAATTCCCAAATTCTCCTTGTGAAAGTACTTTGACTTACATTTTTAGGTCTTATAAGGCAGGCCTATATTGGTAAAATCTATATTTTTAACACAAATCTTTCGATTGATGCAGGGGCTGAATTCTTATCTGTCCTATCTTGACTCAGGTTTTCTAGACCCAATTTATATGAAAGAAAATCCACTGCTTTCCACTGGTTCCACTGTAACCAGGAACAACTGGAATAATCTCTTCATATGGGTTCCCTGCTCCCCTTGTCTCCCCTCAGTACATTCTTCACACAGCCTCCACAATGATCTTAAAACCCTCCAATGACTTCCCATTTCAAAATCTCACAGATCTCATCTCTCATCAGTCCCCCTTACCATGGTCCATCTCATCTCAGGTTATTTGCATTTGCTGGTATTTTTCTCTGCATTGAATGTTCTTGCACAAGATCTTCTTATGACTGGTTCCTTTTTGCCATTCACATCTCAGCTCAAATGCCATGTCCTCAGTATGGATTTCCTCTATCTACTCACCCACAGATATTGAGCAAAGTTGCCAAACTGCACCAGAATTACATTGGGGGCTTTGTCTAATGCATTACTATTATGGAGGTTTGCTATCCCATATATACTGAATTAGAATACGTATTTTAACAAGATCCCTAGGTGAACCCTAGACATTAAAGCTTAAAGCACTGGTCTAATATGTGATGGCTAAGAGATTTCTTCTTTTTCTATGAGTAATCATTAAGGAATAATTAACTCAATTGACAAAGAGCCTTAGGTAATAGTGCTATATGTCTAGGTACAGGAATTCTATTGAAAGCTAACTAGTTTGAATATAGTAGGTTATTTTAAGCCCATCAGCAGAAATCTCTTCCAAATACTTTTCTCTTTGAATGTATATTGGCCTACTGGGAATATAATTATATTCATTTTTTTTCAGGATTGTGTTATTTAAGCAGGTTTAGAATTTTTAGTCTTCTCTAAGTCTCAAGTATTAAGATGGGCAACTTTAAAGCATTCCATTTTGGTTTTAGCAAAAACACAAACTTTTGAGGAATAATCATGCTGTCGACATTGTAACTTTAAATTCCTAGCTCAAGTTGTTAATGAACAAAATTCTATAAGATGTTAAACTGCAGGCCAAACTGCCTAAGATCAATTTTAAAGTGAAAACTCTTTTAATGAAGAATGAACATTACAACACTTTAAACAAACTAATAAAACCTTGAAATGCAATAAATGCTTTTTATTGTATGCTCATTTCAATGAGTAACATTTAGAAATAATCTCACGTAACAGTGACAATCTTATTTTACAGCGTGTACATCATTTACAACCACATGACACACAATTTTAGATTTTCCAAATTTAATATTCTGAAGTTAAGAAAGATAAAAAATTTACTCTCAAGGAACTGATTCTTATCTGGTGCAAAAACAAAAGTGAACATTATCTGAAAACACAAAGCCACAGTATAGCATGAAGTAAAATTACATTTTAATAATGTTGAACAGCTGAGTGTAAACATGAAGCAACTAAAACTTAAAAGTACACATCATATGCATTACATTTATGAACAGGATTTTCATTAAATTTCCCTAAACCAGCTTTTTATATTAAGCGCCATTTTGATTTGCAGCATGCTAACACAAAGCGTTGTTAAAGGGATGCATATTTTAAATTTATACACTGTAAACTGAATATCCACCTTCAAACTCTATTGGCAGCATAATGTTTTGTTAAATACTGCATAAATACTGCCTCATACTGAAAATGCATGTTAACATGGTATAGATTTTAAAAATCAAAAATTTCAATGGCATAAAATTGCACCTTTAAACATTAGAGCAAGTAAGACTAGAACAATCATACTTGCTAATAAGACTCCTAAAAAAACCTCTAAACATTATAATATTTAAGAAAACTGTGTTCTCTCAATTTAATCTTTAGATCATTAAGAAATATAGTGCTAGCTTTGCAACACTACTGTTGCATCCATTTTAGAAAGCCACATTCAACTCAAATATGCTCTTTTCATATAGGCCATACTGAACAATTATCAACTTGAACATCAAAAAAAGGGGAATTTTAATCTTTAGACTTCACAAAATGCTATATTTTAAACATCTTATCCCATCATAAAATCTTAGCAGCTCTGAAGTTCTTTTAAAAAGTACTGAATCTAACCTGTTTTCCAAGGAAATTTCTTTTAATGAATACACAAAACTTTTGCCATTTCTGGAATTCAATTTCCAGGTACCATATAAAAGGCTCAATGACTAAGTGACTGATGGATGACTGCATTTTATTTCCCCAACCCATTTCTAAAACTGCATAAAAGTGAGGCTTGCTTGCTACAGCAAAGCATCACTAACTCCTCAATTAGGTATGATCTTTTCAGAAACACTGTCTCTAGTATGATCAGCCAAATCAAGTGGTTGTCTTTGCCCTTCCCCTCTAGTTTAATTATGCATATAATACTATTAAATAGACAATAAGGTTTTCTGCAACCATTCTATGGTGCTCCTTAAATCTTTAGGCAATTTCAAAGGGCTATGAGGTCCCCCATCAATTCAAATATCTTAAGATCTTTAATAAAAGAAATGTAAATTTAAGATTTAACATCAAGCTTTATAACCAGGTGAAACAGTTTATGAAATTATCTTCCCATGTAGCATGTCATATTTTCTAAATAGCTTCTTTCTTTATATATTGATCTTATTACATAAGAGCCTCCTTGTGGTGCCTCATTATATGCTGATTTTTCTCTGATGGTCTTCGGAATCCTTTCTTGCAGAATTCACACCTGTGTGGATAGTCTTTTGTATGTATTGATATCACATGTCGTTTAAAGCCAGATGCATCTGTAGTGCTGTATTCACAATACTCACATTGGTAAATCTTCCTTCCAGTATGAGTCTTCATATGCTTTTTGAGCTCATTTTGTTGTCTAAACCCTCTTTTGCACCTTTTACATTTCAATGACTGATCTTTAGTATGAACTGAAAGGATATGACCACTGAGAATAAATGGATCTGATGTTTTAAAGTCACAGTGCCTACACTGATGAATCTTCCTACCCTTATGGATATCACTATGTTTTTTGAGCTCAGAAGGACGATGGAAACCTTTATCACAGACCTCACATTTGTGAGGAAAATCCTTAGTGTGGACAGATATGATGTGCCGCTTAAGGTCACTTGAGTTGGTACTCTTATGGTCACAATGAGGACACTGATGTGTCTTATGTCCTTGAAACAAATCCAGATGGCGCTGCAGCTCCTTCTCATCACCAAATGCTTGGGGACAGTGCTCACATTTATATGGCAAATTGTTACCATGCTTAGACTTAATGTGAGTTTTCAAATTTGATTGATCTGCACACCTGAAGACACAATATTGACACTGATATGGCTTCTCACCAGTATGGGTTCTCATATGTTTCTTGAGTTCAGAAGGATGTCGAAAGCCCTTCCCACATTCAACACAAACATGAGGAAAATTCTTGCTGTGAACAGCCAGTAAATGTCGGTTTAACAGTCCTTGTTCTGCAGTTTCATAGTCACAGTATTTGCACTTGTGCATCTTCGGCTCCTTATCTCTTAATATAAGTTTATTTGAACTCAGTGGACTAGCCTCTCTGTATCTTCGTGTATATTCTGTAAACTCATGGGTTTTGTCAACTTTGTTTATAAGCTTATGGCTTTCTAAGTGATTATGGAAACTCACCTTCTTGTTAGTTGTAAAGTCACAATCTGTACACTGATATTTTTTTCTCATCAAATGATCAGGATGATTCTTCATGTGTCTTTTCAAGAATCCCCTGGATTTAAACTTTTTTGTGCAAATATGGCAAGGGTATACTGTCAGAGGCTGTCCGTCAGGGCCTATTATAACAGCTAGATAAAAAAAATAGGGAAGTTGTGACATTTGGCCAGACTGTTTTAAAGGGTTTTACAATAAAGGCAGCAAAATTAGCTGACATTCACAATATGAGACCTATACTAGTTAATAAAACCCCATAAGGTAAAATGCACATTAAAAGCAATTTATAATAAAGCAGCTCACTAAAAAAGTTAATGAGCAGAACTCTACTAGAGACAATTTACCTACCAAAATGCTCTATCACATGCACTTTGTAAACTTGAAACAGGCATCCTTTATTGTTAAATCAACCTGAAAATTCTCTTATCAACATCATTTAGGTAAAAAACAAACAAGCACAGTTTTATTGTGTACCAGTAAAACATAGTACATAGGAATAGTACTACACTATAAACATCTGACATATTCTCAGGTTACAAAAAATACTTCCATATTTAAATTAATTATAATATACATAAAGTGATGTATTACTATTTTACCTGTTTGCCACTGTCTCGTTTCTCCCCTTCTCCTCTTCTTAGCTTTTTGCTTAAGGACTTTATTTGTATTAACGCTATCACAAATTTGAAGGTATTGTGCTGCTGTACTACTTCTGTTTTCTAATGTTGAGTCCAAAGTATTTCCTGAAAAAAAAATTGATACACCATTAAACTATACCTATTTGTAATTATTTGGCTTTGGTTAGATGAATTACTAGAGAGGACATGGCATTCAGTTGCCGCTGCAGTACTAAATTTCACAAAGTACACCAATCTTCTTCTCTCTCTTTTGTACTATTACACACACATGAACATATGCAAACACTTTAAATATGAAAATAACGTTAAAATATCCCAATTTATTCACTCTAAAGGAATAAACTAATAAGGTGAATATAACATAAGAAACTGAATTTTATGACCCTAAACAAAATCTTGGTATCAGATCAACTTCTCACCAATGAAGGCTGACGAAATTAAAGAGATTTAGCAAAGAAATTTACACCTGTCAGCTAACCAATAAAATCATGGTGACTATTTGTAATACATGATGAATAACAGATTTCTTGTTATTTATGCTTTAGAATAGTTTACTTAATGTTAAAAGTATTAAGTATTAAGATTGATTTTTTAAGTATCAAGATAAATGTGGCAGGCCATTTACCACAATTTCAGTGGGATCGGTATATACAGAATAAAGTACTTAATAAAATTGCAGTCCTCACAATATCTTGTGTTATGCAATTTAGTTTAAAAATGTAGACCTAAGAAACTGTTTAGCTTAAATGCTATGACATATATGCCTGATTAATTCTCATGAAATCTACCTTTATTTATCTATTTATTTTTTGTCTTTTTGCCTTTTTCTAGGGCCGCTCCTGTGGCATATGGAGATTCCCAGGCTAGGGGTTGAATTGGAGCCAGAGCCACAGCAACATGGGATCTGAGCCGCGTCTGCAACCTACACCACAGCTCACGGCAACGCAGGATCCTTAACCCACTGAGCAAGGCCAGGGAACGAACCCGCAACCTCATGGTTCCTAGTCGGATTCGTTAACCACTGCGCCACGACGGGAACTCTGAAATCTACCTTTAAATTTAGAGAGTCGAATGTTTCTTTCCTAAGGATAGAAACAGAAAAGGTCAGAGACTTTATCATAAGAAAAAGTCCCCTTGCTTAAGAAAATAAAAAGAAAACCATGGAATAAAGTACACTATATGAAGTGTATTAAAACTAAAAAAAATTAAGCTAACACGTGTTTTATGTAACAGCTATATAAATCTACTGATTGCCACAGAAATTAGAAAACACGTTCTCCTCAAGGAAGACTTAACAAGTGGTTGATATTATGGATAATTTTTACTTTCATGTCAGAGTAATTTCTATTTTGTAATTTTTTCCATAGTAAGCATTCATGGCCCATGCAGTGAACAGCCTGATATTTGTGTCTTGAGGTAAATCTAAAATGAATTGCATTCACAGAGCAACACACATTATGTCTCTATAGAAATTAATCAATTCCCCAAAGAGATAAACTCTTATAACTAACTAGATATGACCAGGCAAGTAAAAGTCTACCAAATGTGTCTGCACACACAAACTAATAACTATCTACTGAGCAGTATAAAAAATCAGCTACTTAGCTTATATCTCATATACAATGCTCTCTCACCTGATGACTGACAATCTTCATACCTTCGAGAAACTCTTCTTTCATCTCCTAAAAAAAAAGACTAATTAAAAACTGATAGACTGACTATAATGACTACCAGTGGATCACATCTAAATCTATAAAATCTTACTTTGATCACCGTTCCTTGGATTAAACCTTTTTGGTTGTTGAGTTCTTCCATTTCCATAGATTAGGAAATTTCACACCAAAAACATGGGCTGCTGTCAGCATCCTTGGAACTACTAACATCTAGAACAACCTTACTTTTTAAATATAACCTGGGTAGATATTTCTGCAGAAAACCCTCAAAATTGAAGATGCTCAATAAATGACTGTTGAATGAATGAACCTTTGGAAAAACCAAGTTAAGATAAATTAATGCATTTGAACAACAAAATTTTTCAAATAAAGAGTATACCTGGACCCTCTTGTAAATTAAGTAGGAATTTGATACAACAGAAAGGGAGAAAATAGCTTGCTAAATTTACCCTCCATTATGTACTTTCTAGAAGAGCACACCTGGATTTCTGTTCTTTTTCAAAACCCCAATATCTTACTATTTGTGGTTTTAATACATGAAATAACTTTTTCCAAAAAGGGAAGGATCAATTTTCAAAGGCTATTCCTATTTTAGAAAAATAAAACTTTTTATGGCTCTCATTTATACTAGTAGGAATTAAAATAAATCCTACTGAAAAACAAAATGCATTAAGCAAGGTTCATTTAAAATCATACTGGTATGAAAATCATGTAAGTAACTAGAAATGAATCAGTCCACAGCAAAACATTTTATAATATTAGCCAACTCATGGGGGGGGGCATTAGCACAGCATATTTAATGACCTAAAGACTGATCAAATAGATATGTTATGTACTTATCAGGTGAAAAAATGCCAGTGTCCTACCATATGCCGCAGCCCAGACAACAGAGACAATTGTTTTATTAACATCAGAGTCCTCAAGCTGAGTCTCAGGGAGAGAAGTTCCTTCCTCTTCCCCTACAATGACTTCCATGTAAACTTCATCTGCTATTTCAGCACAACCTAAATTTTAGAAATAATTGTTTGTTTATAACCCCAAATATTTAATAAATGGGTAAAAATTTCCAAATAATTATCTTTCAACTTTCAAGATTTCTATTTAGTTAATTTTAAAATTATATTGGGCACTTTGGAGGCTAATGCCACTGAGACAATCATTTATAAAATTCCTATTCTCCTCTTGGAACCTAGTCCTGTGAAAATGACTTTTAGAGTATATAAAACATGTGCACTTGATTCTACAGTCCACTGAACATTACAAATTTATAAGAAAAGAAGTATTCCATAATTCTGCCTTATAGTTCTTTGGAATTCAGAAAGCATTTTCCATACAATCAATACAAGAAAGTGGTCCATGCTATCCCACATACTATAACTTATATGTAGTACTTTACATGCAATGAAAAATAGTAAAAAATACTAGTAACTAAAAAAAGAATTACAAATTAAGTAAAACCATATATAGGTATTATATAAAATGCAGGCACTCAAGTATATGTGGAACCAATTAAGAGGCAGAATTTTCAGAGATCCTACTGAAGACAAAAGCATTGAGATATTTTTTAAAAAATACAGTATTAGGGTAAAATATTTAAACCAGAGGATCAATAAGTATATTTTATGTGAAATAATCCATTTAGATTTAACCTGTTAAATAAAAAACTGACTTGAATTTATGCTTTTCCTTTCATTCACATATAGGATTTTCTATTTACTACTGGAAAACATGGGGAAAATATGGGAAAAAAGTTATCCCTCTCCTCCTAGTTTTCCCTTCTTTCAATTAACCAGAAAGAGACACTGATCTACATTTTCTACATCCCCATGGAATTAACCTATTAATAATCCCACCTTCTACTGTGCCTATTTTTACTGATCAATAAATAAAAAAATAATTTAGAGATCAAATAGAAAGTATTTAATTCTTTCTCTCTAAATGAATCCCCTAGGTTTGTTTTGAGATTTTCAGCTCTGCTATTATTATTCATGTTCAGGATTGGAATTCAGCTCCCCATGGCTTTCAGGGAAGGAAATTTGCGGAGTGGGGATCACAGTGCACAGGTAAAACTATTGTCAACATAATGCACTGAAGTGGAGCTCTTGCCCCTTAGGAAAAAACAAAGTAGTTTTTGTCTCAGCATGGCAAGACAGAAAAAGCCTTAGGGAAGGGCTGCAGTCCTACTCTAGGTGAGGAAAAAGTAGGCAGAGAGTAAAATGTCTTCTAAGGAAACGTGTATCATGGCAGGAAAGAAAATCTCATGAGGTTTTTTTCACCCTGTTGGTACCCAGCCCCAAGAAACCTTAAGCAGAAATAAGCTGGAGACCATCAAAGGCCTAACAAGTAAAGATCTTGGCAGTTTGACTTGGAAGAATACTTACTCAGCTAATCCTAATCCCTCAGTGGCAGAACAACCAGTTAGCCCTCCCCCTGCTACATTCAGAGAAGTCAACAGTGCTCACTACCATGAGCAAAGAACACTGGCAGCAGAGTTAGGCAGACATGTGTTCAAATCCTATCTTCCTCACTTAATATTGGAATGATCTTGGTTAATTGTATAGCTTCCCTAAGCAATTTTTTTCCTTCTATACAACAGGGATAATACCACCTACCTCAGAGATGAGTTATGAGAATTAAATAAGATAATATATATGCAACATATTCAATAACACACACAAAGGAGAGTCTCAGTAATTCCCTATGTATTTGTGGGCTCTACTACAGTCAGAAACCATATATTGCTAATCTCTGTATCCCTAGAATCTGAGACACAGTATTTTTAGTTTGCTCATTTGAACAATACACATGCACGAATGGTCAAAAAGACTCTTCCCTTTTTAAATTATAACCTGAAGGGTCAGACTTATTGTATTGAATTTTGTTCCTAGGTAGTGCTTGAATCTCTGAGATTGCTTTACTTTTTAAAAAAGAATGCATGATGGTTACTGATAAGTCATTACAGTGCCTTTTTTTCTTACTGATATCATCTTCTTCCTGAGAAGAATCTTTAACTGCCATGTAAACCATCTTCTCCCGCTGCATTCGGCTCTGGTCAAGCACTCCAGCTACAGAATGTCCACTGGTGTACTCACTCTCTGTAACAATTTCTGTTCCACCTTAAAAGGTAAATAAAATGCATGTCAAAATCACTAATCATGGAATAATTCCCTAAATTAGTAAGGAGGATATATAAAAAGTATTTTCTTTTAGAAAAATATCCCCCCAAATATTCCAACATAAATTTCTAAATGTCAATTTTCTTAAAAGTTGCACTTTACACTTTCAAGCATCCTCAACAACAAATGTTAACACTAACGTCACACTTGTATATGCCAAGCACTAAGTAAGTCTTTTACATGTATTTACCCATTTAACTCTCACAATACCTTTATAAGGCTATACCATTACAGCCATTTTACAAATGAGGAAACTGATGCAGGAGGAGGCTAATTTACCAAAGGCCACTCATTAAATGCCAGAACTAGGATTAAAATCCAAGCAGTCTGCCTCCAGCCTGTCCTTAAATACTCATCATTTCCTACTCTAAACCAAATCCCCTCTTCTCATTTGAAACAAATTTTTGATATTTCAACTAGAATATTCTACTCATGTTTGAAATAATCTAAGCATAACTTGGTCTGTATTCCTGCTTTATATTTACATATAATTTTAAAATATTTCATACTCAAAGAAACTTATGAAAAAGTTGTACTTTGAAGGCATTAGAATTTTGTCAGAAAATATAGATTCTAATTCCTAACTATTATAGAAATAAATTAAATTTAGTCTTTGTACCTATTTCAACATCATCTTCAGCCTCGGCTTTGAATATATACACTTTTATTACTTCTGAGCCAAATCCATCTTCTTTAACATCTTCTTGTGAACCATCACTGCCGATTTTTAATGGTGTGTTCCCCATATGCTCTAATTTTTCCCCAACATCATCCACTGGAAAATATGAATAGGAAACTACTTCAGTCAAAAAGTACCACTGACATTTAGTCGGTGTTAAGCATGAGTGCAATGTAAAATAATGCATTAACCACCTACCCACTATGTTAATTTTTTTAATCTTTTTTTTTTTTTTTAGGGCCACAACCGTGGCATAAGGAGGTTTCCAGGCTAGGGGTCCAATGAGAGCTGTAGCCACCGGCCAGAGCCACAGCAAAGCGGGATCCAAGCCACGTCTGCGACCTACTCACAGCTCATGGCAACACCGGATCCTTAACTCACTGAGCGAGGCCAGGAATCAAACCCATGTCCTCATGGATGCTAGTCGGGTTTGATAACTGCTGAGCTAGGATGGGAACGCCACCCTACTATGTTAATGACCTATTTTGCAAATTTTTTTTTTTGCCTTTTTGCCTTTTCTAGGGCCACTCCCGCAGCATATAGAGGTTCCCAGGCTAGGGGTCTAATTGGAGCTGTAGCTGCCGGCCTATGCCAGAGCCACAGCAACATGGAACCCGAGCCGCGTCTGCGACCCACACCACAGCTCACAGCAAAGCCGGATGCTTAACCCACTGAGCAAGGCCAGGGATCGAACCCGCAATCTTATGGCTCCTAATCGGATTCATTAACCACTGAGCCACGACGGTCCATGCAACCATTAAAAGTGGTTACAAGGCAGATACACTACATGACCACAATTACATTAAAAACTTACTCACAGATTTCAATTTATATATGTAAAATATTCTTAACCACACAGCTTTAATTAAAATTGGGGGAGTTCCCGTCGTGGCTCAGTGGGTTATGAACCTATTATCCATGAGGGGGTGGTTAGATCCCTGGCCTTGCTCAGCAGGTTAAGGATCCTGCATTGCTGTGAACTGTGGTGTAGAAATAAAATAAAATAATATAAAATGGTTTGGGGAAAGATTAAATAATCTTCCATCACATTCAACATTTTTTTTTTTGCTTTTTAGGGCAGCAACCATGGCATATGGAGGTTACCAGGCTAGAGGTCTAACAGGAGCTACAGGTGCTGGTCTATGCCACAGCCACAGCAACACCAAATCTTAGCCTGACCTACACCACAGCTCAAGGCAACGCCGGACCCTTACTTAACCCGCTGAGCAAGGCCAGGGATGGAACCCACAACTGCATAGTTCCTAGTCGGATTTGTTTCTGCTGTGCCACAATGGGAATTCCACATTCAACATTTTAAGTTAAATCATAACACCAAAATTAGTAACAGAAAACTTATAAAATAATGTGGTACTCATAACATAAGCTGATATAAACAATTACCAAATAGCAGTAAAAAACCAATTAACATGATATCTAGTATTAAAAAAGAGAGAAAACACCTAATTTATTTTATTAAAAGGACTTTTTAGAGATCATAAAAATAAAATCTTAGTAAATACTTCTAATTCTTGTTGAGTCAATAGAAGACAACTTCTAATCAGAAATCTTGTATAGTTCTAGGTTTGCCATGTATGCTTTGCTTCAAAATCATATATAAAAGTAAAGTAATAATATTACTTACATTTTAAGGGTACTTAAACTTGATTCTTTAAGAATAGTACTTAGTTTCAAGTGACTACTATGCACAAAGTATGCAATGAATATATTGCATTTATAAAGTCTGTTCTTGGATATAAATATTAAACAATATATTCCCCCAAATAGTATATGTCTGCCATTCTTTAATTTCAATGCTCGTCCTGTCCCTACAGAAACAATGTAATCTAAATTGAAAATCTGCTCCTCCCTACCATATATATTGTAATATCAAATATGAAACATAAAATCATGAAGCCTCTGACTGTATCTAAACAATTCCAGAACTAGTGAAAACTATGTGACATTAAAAAGCTTTTAATTTTATACTCTTAAAATATGAATTTCAGAAAGATCTAAATGGGTCAAAGTCTACATTTTCTCTACCTCAATTTCAAATCTGATACATGCAAATTCAAAAATATTCGTTTGGCCTTTCAAAATGGTGAAAAACAACACATTTTAGAAATTCTTTCTGCACTGCGAAGTAATTTTAATTTTGTGATTAAACATAAATGCTTCCACACTAAGAGTTCAAATAGTTGTCTAGAAAGAGAACACCTAAATGATCAAAATAGAAAAATATTTTCACTTCATCACAGCCCCTATTACTAATTTTTTTGACAAAAAATTTTTTGGCTGCACCTGAGGCATGCAGAAGTTCTCATGCCAGGGATGGAACCTGTGTCATAGCTGCGACCCAAGCCATGGCAGTGACAATGCCAGACACTTATCTCGCCTTATACAAAATTATGTTACTGAAAGAAATATAAACTGATTTTATAGGTAAAAAAAATTTGAAAAAAAAAAAAAAGGGAGTTCCCGTCGTGGCGCAGTGGTTAACGAATCCGACTAGGAACCATGAGGTTGCAGGTTCGGTCCCTGCCCTTGCTCAGTGGGTTAACGATCCGGCGTTGCCCTGAGCTGTGGTGTAGGCTGCAGACGCAGCTCGGATCCTGCGTTGCTGTGGCTCTGGTGTAGGCCGGTGGCTACAGCTCCGATTGGACCCCTAGCCTGGGAACCTCCATATGCCGTGGGAGCGGCCCAAGAAATAGCAAAAAGACAAAAAAAAAAAATTTGAATGCATTATATCAGTTCATTATTTAAAAGACCCTCCCTCCAGTGAAGCTTTTCACAAAGGAAATCACCACCCATAAATGTCTTAGGTGTTAGGTTTTTTTTTTTTTTAAAAAAAAAAAAAGCACATCTGGGATAACTTTAGACAGATACAGTTACAAGTGCAAGAGACTAACCATCTGCTAATATAAAGGAAATGGTGACATTTGGTCTCAAAGTGGAAAAAACTAAGGTGGACCGCAGAGACTGAGAGAAGACAAACTCCCTACCACTAAAACTCAGCTGCTGATAAGAACTCCTTATTGGAATAGTCGGGAATTCAGGAACAAAATAAAAATGTTTTAGTCCTCAATTTTATCTCTTAGGGTAGTTTGAAGGTATCCTGGGAAAAAAAGAGGACTTTTAAAAAATAACATTGAGCACTTTCCTGGCAATTTATTCTCTTAATTCCTGACAGAGTCAATGGTCAATAGAAACTAACAGGTTAAAAACCTGACTTGAATATTAAGAGATGAAGAAAAAGAAAAAAACTAAATCAAAATAGAATAAAAGAAAATAAATGAAAATGGTATGAAAAAGTAACTAGTCCCAATTTGAAAATTCTAACCACTATAAAATTGGTCAAAAATCTGGTTGGTGAGAAAATAAATGGTATAAGAAATATTTAATTTTTATCTATTTTCTACACTAAAAATTGTTTTAAAGGGATTTTTTAAAAAGTGTTGCTGTTTCTTTAATAATTAAGGAGGTAATTAATCTCACTCCAAATTACCCCTAAAATGACCCCACAGCAGTAATACTATTATTTGAACAACACAATGTTCTTTATAATTTTCAGTCTAATTCTGTTAGACTTGAAGGACAGAAGTCCTTTGCATTTCACATACATGGTAAGATCAAGATAAATATTCTAAAAACTCTTAAAAAACTTTCAGAATCAAATCATAGAAAATATGTTGAGCTGTATCACAACAAATGATTTTTAAATTTTAGATCACTTTAAACCAAAGAGTTTAGTTTGACAAGTATGCTTTTAATGACATGCTGAATTTATTTTGGTACAGAAAGACTCTAACTTTTGCCACACCATTTTATATAACCATAGTTTTTATTTTTTTTAAATGTCAGGTTAGATTAAGATGTATTATGGAGTTGCTTTACATATAAATTTTTAAAAAAGTAGTAACATTTGCAGAGACTCTTTTAGTGGCTCTAATCATTCCCTTAAAAACAATGTAAATATTCACTTTCAAAAGTGCTTACAGAGGAAAAAAGTTAATACTTCAGAGTCATATTTACAAATTAAATCTAATTGTTTGTAGTTTTAAATTCACCAAAACACACATATATAACATACAATCACTTTATACACACATACACACATTCCACCTGATAGTGCACTTTCCAATCATCTATTATTTTCAAAAGAAAAGAACAAAAAATCCTCCCTTAAAAAGTGAAGTCTCCATCTAACCTTTACTCCTTCTAGCATGATCCCTTCAAATTTTATAAAGACTAGACCCACTTAATCCTCAAGCTCCATCAGTAACTTATCATGAGATTTTTATTATTGTTACTGAAATCTACCACTTAAAATGAGAACAACATATTTCTATCTTCCTCATTCAGATAGAATGTCTTAAGGACATCATAAGGCAGTCTGAAATAAATACATTACATTATTTAAAATATGTTAAAGTATTTTTAAATAGACTATACACATATATAAACAAACAAAATAAACGGGGAGAACTGTAGAACAAAATCTGAGTTGATGATTTACTTTTCAAGTACTTAATAAAAAAACTAATTATACATTTCTTGTCATATTATGCTTAAATTTCCAAGCAAAACTGAACTGACAATTCCAGTACCTGCCATATTAAAAAGAAAGCAGTGGTCACATAAAATAAACTTCTCATTTTGAAATATATACATTTACCATTAAAATTTTGTGTCACCTAATGTTCTTTTAAAATCTTTCAATTATATATTTTGGTTCTAAGATTATAATCTGCATTATTTTACTTCATTGTGGGTATGAATTTTCACTAAGTAAATTAAAAGCATGAGCAAAAATTCAAAAAAGCACCTCAATAACACAGCTTTGAAAAAAATTATTTTTCAAAAAGATTACCTCCATGACTTTTACTGAATAGATTCCCCCATCCCATAAAACCTGTGCATGTTATATATAAATCAGTCTACCAAGTAATCACAGATTTTAAGTTTCACTTACAAGATATCATTAAGTAGTCTTCAGAAGTGCTCTTGACATCATCATCATCATCATCATCGTCATCATCATCATCATCATCTTCGGTTTTAATAGTAACTGTAGAACCGGGAACACCAGCTGCTTGAATCACAGTTTCTGTATCTGAATTAGTTACAAGAACTTCCTCTGATACCATTGTGGGAGAGTCAACTCCTGAAACACAATCTTGGACCACATGTTCTAAGTGTCCATCAGGACCAGTAACAAGGTCAGCCACAAAAACCTGCTCAGGTACTCTAACAGTTTCTGTAATTAGCTCAGATGTCAAGATGTGATCACCATCATCTTCCTCTAAATCTTCTTCAATAGCAACATCAGCCTCAAGTACAGTTTCAGGAACAATTACACCTTCTGTTACTACATCAGTCTCAGTGATGATATCAGGCCCATGGACAACTTCAGCTGCAAGGCCATGATCAAGAGTTATCCCATCATCTGTGACAACATCAGAAACTAATACAGCCTCAGGAACTGAAACAACAATATGGTCTCCATCGATATGTGCAGTACCAGCCATTCCAGCCACTATAATACAAACAATTATCCAAAAAAGTAATTTTATTAAAAGTACTATATTTAATATATTTTATATATATTTAATATTTAATATATTAAGTAATTTAGTTTCAAGTAAAACAAAGAAGCCACATTGAAATACCACTATACACCAATTAGAACAGTTAAAATAAAAACAAGAGAGTTCCTGTTGTGGCACAACAGAAATGAATTCCAACTTGTATCCATGAGGATGCAGGTTTGATACCAGGCCTTGCTCAGTGGGTTAAGGATCCAGGGTTGCCATGAGCTGTGGTGTAGGTCACAGATGCGGCTCAGATGTGGCATTGCTCTGACTGTGGAGAAGGCCGGCAGCTGTAGCTCTGATTTGACCCCTAGCCTGGGAACTTCCATATGCTGCCGGTGCGGCCCTAAAGAGCAAAAAAACCAAAAACCAAAAAAAAAACCCACCACATGTTGGTGAGAATGCAGAGAAACTGGATCTCTCGTAGTAATGGTAGCAGCCATGCACTCTGGCATTATCCCCAGAGATATTAAAGCATACATTTACCCAAAAAACTGTACATGAATATTCATAACAGCTCATACTAGCTATTTTCCTAGCAGCAAAAAAATTGAAAATAACTCAAATGTCCTTTAGCAGGTGAATGTTTCTGACACATCCTTACTATGGAATACTACTTGGCAATAAAAAAGGGACAAACTCCGAGTTCCTGTTGTGGCTCAGTAGAAACAAATCCGGCCAGTATCCATGAGGATGCGGGTTTGATCCCTGGCCCACTCAGTGGGTTAAAGTTCCAGCGTTGCTGTGAGCTGTGGTGTAGGTCGCAGACGCGGCTCGGATCTGGCTTTGCTGGTATAGACTGGCAACTGCAGTTCCGATTTGAACCCTAGCCTGGGAATTTCCATATGCCACAGGTGTGGCCCTAAAAAAGGTGGGGGGCAAACTATTCATATGTTCAACAACATAAGTCAATTGCTAGAAAATTATGCTGAATGAAAAAAAGTCATTTACAAAGGTTACTGTACTGTATAATATATAAATGGAATCTTTTATATAACATTATCAAAATTCTGAAACTATAGAGATGGAGAACAGATTAGCAGTTGCCAAGGGTGGGGGTATGTATGAACGCTTTGGCACAGCATATATATGGTGATGGAACAGTTCTGTATCATCATTGGTGTCTACACAAATCTATATATGGGACAAAACTGCCCAGGACTATATACACTCACACACATACAAATGGTAAAAAGTGAATGAGGTCTGTAGTCTAGTTAACATCAATGCGCCAATGTTAATTTCCTGTTTTTAATATTGCACTACAGTTATTTTAAGATGGCAACATTGGAGGAAGATGAATAAAGGGTATACAGGACCCAAGTACTATTTTTTCTATTTCCTGCGAATCTAGCACTTCAAAAAATTAAAATTCAAATAAAAAGGACACACAAACATAAAAGGCTGCTATGTTAAACTGAGTTAATATGACAAGCTTAATACATTAGAAAATATGTATTATAAACATAAAAGTCCCTGAACTTCTTTATAAGAATTACTATATTCAAAAGTAGAAAGCATCTTTTAACATCTGACTTAGGGAAGAAAAAACCTCATTGTAGACAAAAATTTGGTTTATTAACAAGCATAATATAGACTCTAAATTGTATTAAATTCTAAATTAATAACACCCCAACACATACAAAAATATAGTGAAAAGGGAAAGCTGCCTTTCAGGAATATCTTCCTTTCAACCCTTCTGTATCCTTCTCACTATTCTCAAACTCTCACCTATACCACTGTATTACCCCCAAGGGACACAGTCTCAACCTTGAAATTCTGGTAGATAAAGGGGATATGTATAGAACAAGTACTTTCTATTCACTTGTTATATCGTTGGCCATTTTTGGAGACAGGGAGAAGGAGGGGGTTCAAATTTAGTATTCAACCGAACTAGAAATGTGATTTTTAGCAAGGAAAAATTAAATGATAAGCCTGTAAAATTCACAGTATTGAAATTCTACATATATGTGAAATAAAATTAATATTTTATAAAATCTTTTCACAAGTCAGATATAAACTGTGGGAAATTCCATTTATTTTAAAACATTACTGGAGAGTAGTTTGGTTCTTGAGAGTAGACACTAGGGAAAGATGGAAAGATAGAATAATGCTAATGTGGGCTTGGGTTCAGATTAACCTGTTTGGGAGGATTCTAAGGAGATGGAATAAGTACTATGCAATTTACCTAGTCAGATCTAAACCAAAAAAAAAAAAAATCTAAATATGCTTGTTTACCTTGAACGAAATCGTTTAAGGATCCTAGATCAAGAATTGACGAGTTCCCCAGAGTACTAACAGATTACTAAGACCGAGATCCAAGGATGACTTTTATTAAATTTTGGTCTTTCCTCTTATCAGCTTATCTATTAGATTCCACTGAATTTCTAAACAAAGTCATTTATTTTAGCTATACACTACTAGCTATATTTATTGAGAACTAATCATGTACCAAGCAACCTAATACTTTTACATATGTTATCTCATTTAAGCCTCAGAACTGTGTAATAAGGTGAGTGTTATTATCCTTATTTTAATTATGAGGTAACTATGGTTTGGAGAGATTAAATAAGCTTAACCAAGGTTCAAAGTGCGAACTGAACTCATTGTTTTACTCTGGACAAGCTTTATTTTTATTTGTCTAAACAAGGAGAATAGAATTTACTTACTCTAGAGATTGTTTTTTTAAGAAATTTGTAGGGTTAACCAAGTGAGTCACTACTAAGAGAATAGTAAAAAAGAGAATAAAAAGACCTACCAGAGAGTCACTCATTTAAATCTTAAGGCCTTTGGTAAGTAGCATTAAAGGGCATTAAAAATTTATCTCACTAGGTAGCAAATTATAAATTATATAAAATATCATTTAAAAATGTGAAACCAATTACATAACGAGATAACAATAAGAAACAAATCATCGTTTCAACCATGTCTCTTTTAATAAAGTTATTTCATTTAAATATGAATACCTGAAATTTCCCCAGGACAGCATAAAATTTGGTATTTGTTGGGTTTGTCTTGGGTCACTACCTAAGGCTATTTTTCTATGTAAGTCTCAAAGCAATATGGACTTTTTCAGCAATAAAATTTTAAGCAAAATTAAATGCAATGGCACAGATTCCAAGGACAACTATTACACTGAGACATGCACAAAGTTATTACATAAAGCATACTACTCTAAAACTTAAACTCTGACCTATCCTTCAGAGGAAATTGTTCCAATGCATTTTTGAATTAAATTAATAGTTCAGATTCTTAACATAGTAGCCATTTCATCCCAACCAAAAATCTTATAGAATTAGAAATCCTGTAACACATAATGTGTTTACTTGGCTAGCTCTACCTATATACACTAAACTCTTTTTTGTTGTTGCTTTTTTTTAGGGCCCCACCCACAGCATATGGAAGTTCCCAGGCCAGGGGCTGAATTGGAGCTTCACCTGCCATCCTATGCCACAGCCACAGCAATGCCAGATTTAAGCCTCATCTGCGACCTACACTGCAGCTCATGGCAATGCCAGATCTTTAACCCACTGAGTGAGGCCAAGGATCGAACCCACATCCTCACGGATACTAGCTGGGTTTGTTACTGCTGAGCCACAACTCCATACTAAACTCTTATGTTTCAACAATATCATTAATTTATGGGATCTCAGATATCCCAAGTTTTGACATTTGCCAAAACTTTAAAGAAAATTTAAGTATTTTCTAATGAAATTTTAGAATTTGGAAAGCTTAGTATTAGATCTAATAAGGGGTTAATTCAAGACATTGAAGAGGAACAAATGAAAGGAAGGTAAGAGGAATACCAAGTAAATATTCACCAGCACCAATCAGACATTTTTTTGATCTTTAAAAGGAATAGAGTTTTACTTACTAATAGGCAACGTCTTTAGGAGTGAGGGAAATTCTTGCACTTTACCAGATGCTACAAGGTAGGTAGCATTTTGTATTAAATGGACAAAACACTGTATTTCTTCCATTTAAAAACATATTATTTTTAAAAGGTAAAAAATTAGAGTTCACATTTCAACCAAAACTCAATTTACCAAACTGAATTTCAAGTGTTCCAGTATTTGAAAAACTACCTCCAGCAAAGAAGTCACAAAATTTGTGAAATCTCTTACTCTTCAGCCTTCTGTCCTTCTGGAATTTATTGCTATACTTTTTAAACCTAAAATCACTTCTAAGTCATTCATAATCAATGCAATTCACTTCAGACTCTTTCAGGAATCCATGATTCCTTTCTATTTAATCAATTAACTACACAGTCATCTTCATTCCCACCACATCAGACAGAAACATCAAGGAATCGAGAACTGGAAAGGATATTAAATGTTATCTAGTCCAACCCACCCATAAAAGTGAATTAAGTAATTTGCCCAAGTTTATACAGATAAGTAATAGGACTGCAAAGGCTAGAATCCAGTTCTTCTGATTCTCATTATTACTGTAGGCTTTACAACATGAGACAAAATAACATATTCAACCATATTATCTACAAATAGTAGAGTATTTTCTTTTTTGTTTTGGCTGAATCTGCTGCATGCAGAAGCTTCCAGGCCAGCAATCAAACCCATCCCACAGCAGCAACCCAGGCCTGCCACTGCAGTGGCAAGGCAGGATCCTCAACCTGCTGCTCCAGTAGGAGCATGTTCTTTTTTTTTTAATTTATTTATTTATTTATTTATTTATTTTTCCACTGTACAGCATGGAGCATGTTCTTAATTGAGCAAAGTATTGCTTGTTGTAATCCTCCATTCTTAATTTCATCTTTAACAATTCCACAATATCTCATGTTTCTGTTTACTTTTTATTCCAATTTGCTATTTGTCTACTCTCACTCTGATCTTTTCTTTAATTCTTACCACCTATCCTTGTCTCTTAAATTTTAGATACCTCTCTTCTATCATTCAGATGGACCCTGCCCAAATCCAGTTCCTTTGTTGACAGTCAATGGAGTCTTATAATCTTTACTGAAATGACTACTGTTAAGAGGCTACTGAAAAACCTGGCTACAGAAGCAGGGAATTTTTTCTTTTTGGAAAAAAGAATATAATGCTATTGGGAACAACTTTGAGGATATGGCATCAGAATATAATTAATCTCATAGTGCAATATATTCCTCTATTTCTATATAAGCATTTAAATTCTTTGAAATGTCTGAAGTACTTCTTTTTCCAGCTTTATTAACACTGCAACTTAAAATGTATTTTAGAACACCAATTTTCCTATATAAGGACTGATGTAGGTATTTATGCATTGAATTTTTCATTTCCAATGACAATATAAACCACAATATTCCAAGTTTCCTTATCCAATTTTCCCACGAAATTATAAGAATGATTTTAACTAGACTACTGACATACAGAGCTACTTTAAGAAAATAAGTCTTATAGGAGTTCCTGCTGTGGTAACAAACCCGACTATTATCCATGAGGATACGGGTTCAATCTCTGGCCCTGCTCAGTGGGTTAAGGACCTGGTGTTGCTGTGAGCTGCAGTGCAGGTAGGTCACAGACTCTGCTCGAATCTGGCATTGCATTGCTATGGCTGTGGCTGGCAGCTGCAGCTACAATTCAACTCCCTAGCCCAGGAACTTCCATTTGCTGTGGGTAGCCTCCCCCACCCCCCAAAAAAAAAGAAAGAAAAAAAAAAAGAAAAGAAGCCCTACAAATGTATTTTCCTGGCAAAAGAACAGTTTGTCATTGTAATTCTCCCTTTCCCCAACATAGTTTTGATATTTAGTATGTTCTGACTTTTAAAAAAGAAACAAATATATGACAAAGAAAATGCTTTACCAAAATCCTGCATAATCATAGTATGGGCCATTCTGGAGTCTGATGTGTGCAATCCAAGACTTCCACCACCTGAATCCATACTTAGCAAAATTCATTCACAAATCTCTGTAAAAGAAATGGTTTTAAAAACAGCTTAAATACATTTAGGCCAAAGTCAGTTGTTTTGAGAAATAAATGCAACTGAAAATGTGCCTCTCAACCAGGTGTGCAAATCTCATTACAAAGGAAAACAAAACAAGCAAAAACCTTGATTAGATGCTTTAATGTGACAACTATAAATAAAAGGGCCAAGTGGAAGCAAATCAAAGATAACGGAGAAATAGTATAGTAAGGGTGATGAACCATAGGGAAGTGATAGAAGCAAGCAAAAACAAACAAACAAAAAAAACCCAAAATTGTAGCACTGAGGTTCCAGTTAAAATACAGGTTATATAAGAAGAAAAAGGAGAACAAGATGACAACAGACAATAGTTGGGATATATATACATTACTAGAGGACTCAGGTGTCTAGTATTAGTGAATTTCATCCAGTGGCTCTCATCCATTTCTTCCAGACCCAGATCAGCCCTGCAGCGTAGCTCTGCAGATAAACTTGTTTCACCTCTGGCTCCTGGGGGTTCTACTTATAATGTAAAATGTTCTATCCCAGTTTCCCTGGAGTTCTTTGAGCCAGTAAGGACTTCTGGCCTCACTCTACTACATTCTCTTGTCTCACAGTTTTGAGGACTCGTGAAACATGACTGCTTCCTAAATATGGTAGAGATAAGATCAATCACATACAAACATTTAGCAAATTGTTTCTTTCAGAATACCTTTTACTTGAATTGTAAAACCGATTTTTTTTTCATTAATAGTCAATAAAGTCACACTAGCTTTGTGCTTGTTTTGAAAGCAAGGGCTCAACCTATTTCATTCCAAATGACTTATCCTATATTTAAGATCACCAGATAGTGTGGAACCCTAAGTCAGATTCTGTCACTCAAAATATTTCTTGCAACTACATATATATTTCCCTTCCAAACATAATAGTCTAAGTAAACCAACCCAAAAAAATCTATCAGTTTTATAAAACATTCCTTCATTTTTAGTTTGGAATATTTAATAAATTGGGCTATACTGCACAAAAGATGAAAAGATTAAGTTTCAGAAAGTTTTAGAAAGCTGCCATGTAAGACAACATAATCTAACCTTAAGTACAGGAGATCACTAAGATTTTTTTCCCCTTGCCTCAAAGTTCTGAAGGTGTACAGGAGGCAGAAGATTCTCACAGAGTAATCTTTATCAACATGTAAATCAAAATCCTACAGCAGTAGGTGACATCTGTGTTTCAAAATGACACAAACAAAATTACTTTATATGTGAGCAAAATTACACATTTTTAGAAATTCTTAGCTGTATTTTGTTATCTTTTTTCAAATACCACATTGTTTTCTACCTTTCAAAGGGAAGTCAAGTGGGGGCAAGAGTGTTCATAATAAACTTCCTGAGTCTTCACAGAGATAAATTAAAATGGCTAAGGACTTTTTTTTAACATTTAAAGCAGTGTACTATTTCAAATTTAATTAGACTAATTAACTTAATATAGCACATAACAGAACAATTACAAATGTTTTAAAAATGTTTTTAAAATGTTTTAAACACTTAATTTTGTTTAATTATTAAGATAAACATTAAGTAATTTGATAATCACCTTAATCCAAGTGTCTTGAAGAAACTGTAGATTTCCTTACTTAGATATTGTAAAATAAAATCTGCAGCACTTTTTGTTATTTTTCCTTCTGCACTATGTTATTTTCTTTGGAAAAACGTTCTTTTTACCTATTATAAAAAGTACATTCGCAATTACATATTTTAAAACATTTTAAACCAAATCTTTTACACAACTTAAGAATTTGTCCTTACACTTTAATGTGCAGGGTGAGGTTGAGAAAGGTTCACATGCTCAAATCTGTTAATCTAACTGAAGGGATTCCAAAAGAAACAACTGCCTACAATGATATAACCAACGTTCTACATAAGCAATTCTATTACACTTAGAATTCAACCGATTGATTAAACCAAAATCTTCTCTAAAGCGTATTTTTAAAAATCACTAGCATTATCTTATTTTGGAAAGTGAAGAACCAACCAAGGGCAATCTTTATCCTTGCCAAATCCATGGGGGAAAATCTGCACTAGTGCTCAATGAAGTGTATAAATTTTAACACATAGTGCAACTATTATGGGAAGTATCACACTGTAAGAATACTAAACAAATAAACTGGAGCACCTTTTTCCCATATAGGAAGTTTCAATAAGATCAATAATGAATGAGCTATGATAATAGCAGTGTCTTAAGGATTCAATAGCCAACAGGCTACTCAGTCTTCTCAAGAGTGTATTTTACAGCCTTATTGAATGGAGGTAACCACCAAGTACTCTTCAAGTAAACATCTTTCAATCAATATACGGGGAGCAGAAATCACAAAACAAGACACCCACCCACCCATTCTACTCTCATCTGTCTCCTCTAAACAGAGCTCATTCTGATCCAGCTTCTCGATGATGTAAATAGGGTGAGGGGCCGGAGAGAAATCCTAAGGCGGCAGAGCAAGAGAATGCGAAAGTAGTATTTGCAGAGATCGGAGACAAAGGAGCCCTGGCAAGTAGCAGTATTGCAGCTTTGGACGCAACCCTCTTCCCGCATAAGTCTCCCTTTACCACGATCATGCCAAGTTTCAATCATTTTGAGCAAAACGTACACACGCGCCCTCCCATATATTACCCATCCGCCTGGATCGTCAACCGAACAAGAGAACCTTCGCAGTGGAAAGGCAGAAAGCGAAGAAACAAGAATACCCTTTCCCCTCCTCCTTCTCACTCGGTGCAGCGGTCGCCACCGCTGCTACCCACGCCGTGCTGCCCAACCCCTCATCCCCCTTCTCCCTCTGCCCCGCTACACGGGAGACGGCGGCTGGGAACCAAAATGGTGGTGGTGTAGCGGAGGCGACAGTCGCCGCACACGGCCCTCTCCTTCCCAGGCTCTGACGGCTCCCTAGCCCCTAAAATGCCCGATTCGGTGCAACCTTATCGCAAACGCCGCCAGCCCTCGCGCTTTCCAAGGTTACCAACAGCGGCGGGCGGGGGAGGGGGCGGGGTGCGACTGCGAGGAATATGGGGGGAGGTCGCCTAGAGAAAATACCAGGGGGCCGCCGCATTCTTCACTTCACCGTTTTGTTTTCCGCCATTTTCCCATCACCCCAAACCACCGACGGCCTCCACGACGGCTCTCGTCCCCGGGTGCTGTGGCCTCGGGGAAGAAGAGGTCGGCTGAGGGGGAAATAATTCTCTCAATTCCTCCTGCCATCCGCTGCTGCGGAAGGCAAACAGTCTGCCCGAGGGGGAGGGAACGCTTAGGGACTAGACGCCACTTCCATTGTTCCCTTTGCCCTACAGTACGTGCTGGGTGTGAGCCTCTCCTCCCCTCACGCAAGCAACAGTGAGAGCAGAGGACCCGAGTCCCTCTACTTCCTCTTCAGGAATCTCCTTACCTGCCGCCGCCGCCGCCGCCGCCAGTAAGATTCTGACCGCGCTCGGGATTTCTGCGGGGGGGCGGCAGCTGTGGATCCGTAAGCTCCTCACATTCGGGTTTCCGAGGTTCCGCAGCTCGAGCCAATCACAAGCTACTCTGCGTCTGGGAGGCGCGCCGCCTCGTCCTCCTTTATATCGAGGCTGACATGCTGAGGTTGCATTACGTCACGCTCCCCTTGCTGCAGGGTAGGGGGCTGAGGGGGGAGCGGGCACGCGCGCGCACGCGGTCAACTGAGAAGCCCGCGTTGGGTTTCTGCAGGGAGACCCCGCGGACTTGCAAAGCTGAGGTTGCGGTGCCGGGAGAGCCCCAGTGCGCAGGCCTAGGTCTTGGCGCGCCCCTAAGGAGTTTCCGTGGGAAGATTTTCTGTTTTCCAGGTTTCCCAAGGGAGAGAAAGAGCGGGAGGAGGAAAGTCAATGACTGAACGGCCACTCACTGAAGGTCTCATAGATGTTGGACAACGTTAAAAAAAAATCAGCCCTACCCACTAGAATTTGACCAATTAAGCTCACCAGAGTGATGAGGTATGCCTCCCCCAAATGAAACTCTTGTGTTTTACAGTTTCCCTCTTTTCCTCCTTTATTCCTTTTATATTTCGTAATGGTAGACAATTCGATGAAGAAAGAAAAATCATAGAAGGGAAAGGTGGACAAGGGACCTAAATGGAGTGAATACGAAATAGCTTTTGAATGTGTCACTTTCAGCTTGTGTCTGCACAAAATGGGAGAACAGTGAGAAATTCAGTAGTGATGAGTAGGGAAAAGAGTGATGAGATGTAACTAATAGGTTACATTTGCAAAGGGCCTTATGTTCTGAAAATTTAGCTTTAGTACAATGAGCATTTGGAATGAATACCAGTGTTGAAGCAGGGAAAGGGTACGATCCTTTAAAAAAAAAAGAATAAGGTAGCATTGCCTTTGCCTAAGTAATTTGAGCATTCTACAATTAAAACATGTTACTGTTCTCGATTGGTTAGATATTTTCTCCAGGTGTCTATATCCTACTATACCACTAAAGGTTTTGAGAAAAGTAGAGGAGACACGAGCTGAAAGCCCTGGCACAGTGTCTGGCTTATACAAGATCTGGAGTCCGAAAGCTGTCTGTGAACAGAGCCAAGTAGTAAATATTTTCAGCTTTGAAGGCTATGGGGTCTCTGTCACAGCTATTCAAACCTGCAATTGTAGCCCCAAAGCAGCCCTAGACATTACGTACAGAAATGAGCATGTCTGTGTTCCAGTAGAACTTCATTTATGGGCACTGATGTTTGAATTTTGTCATTTTAAGGTGTCATAAAAAAAGCTCTAAATTTTTGAAAAACTATTTAAAAATGTAAAAAAATATTCTTAGTCTCAGGCCATTAAAAACACACACACACACACACAAAAACACGCAGCCATACAGATTTGGCCTGTGCACTGTAGTTTGCTGACTCCTATAGGTGTTATTTATTTACACTTTCATTTTCCCTCCTAGATGAAGAAAGGTATTTTTTTCAGTGTATTTCCATACATGACATGTTTCTGTATTGGATACCCTGGCAAATACTATTTAAAAGGTCTTCTCCCAGTAATAATTCCAGTAGGATACATGTGGGGTTTTTACATCAACAAACTTTTGTGAACAATACATTGTGGTAGATAATTTTTGAAACCTGAAGATCATCCTTGCTCCTCCCTCTTTCTCTGGTCCATCAAAATGTCCTGAGACTTATACTTCCTTAATATCTGTGTAATTCATCCATTTGTTTTTCATTCCTAATATCATTACCTTGTTCAGGTTCACATCCCTTCTTACCTGGATTACTGCAACACCGTCCTAACTGTTCCTCTGTGTCTGTTTGCTCATCATATCCTGAAATTAGAAATCATCAAATCAAGCCTCCCTCTTCCATTTTCACTTCAGTTAAGGCCCTCAGCTAACAACTGTGAAATAATCTCCTAACTCATTTCTCTGCTCCAAGTCTCTCTTTACTAGGCTTGATATCTTTTACACTGTAGAGTCTATACCACCACAGAGGCCACTTGCATAACAAAACAAACAAAACTTATATCTCAGTCCCCTGCTTAAACATTGCTGTCAATTCCCACTACAGGTCCAGGATGACTTTCGGGCAAAGAGAAGAGACTTGTGGGACTCCCAGCTGGGCAACAATATGGAAGACCATCCAATGTCTTTTAGATATTTGGTCAATATTTATTTTAAGGGTAATTAAATGCTATGTTAAGGATGGTTGTGCTATTATTTTATTTTTTTATTTTTACTTTTTTTGTCTTTTTGCCTTTTCTAGGGCCACTTCCCGCAGCATATGGAGGTTCCCAGGCTAGGGGTCTAATCAGAGCTGTAGCAGCTGGCCTACACCACAGCTCACAGCAACGCCAGATCCTTAACCCACTGAGCAAGGCCAGGGATCGAACCTGCAGCCTCGTGGTTCCTAGTCAGATTTGTTAACCACTGCGCCACGAAGGGAACTCCTGTGCTATTATTTTAAATAATAATTGTTGCTTTTATATTCATGCTTCAGCTTTTGGCATTTTCACATTAGCCCCAGACCAATAATATTAGTTAGGTGCTATAAACTCTTTGTAATTTGTAGCTTGCTTTGTTTCGTAGCTCGCTCACTTCACTTCCTCTACTTCCCATGGTAATCTTGGACAGTTAATAGTGTTTTGCTATGGTACATTTAGAAACCGCATGTTGCTGTCTCTTCTTCCTCATATGCTTCTAGAGTCGGTTTGTCATCAGCTATATTCCCTTTAACCTCATCCTCTCCTATGAAAACTCAACCTTCTTGCTGTAACTGTCACATGACCGTTTCCCAAGGAAATCATCTAAAATAAATTAATATAAGCTTATTCAGGATCATTTAGAAGACCACTTTGTAAGTGAACACTGTCATACATTATCAACTCTCACATTTGTATTTACAAGCACATCGACACCAGATAGTACCACTGTAATTGCTTTGGGTTGATATAAAATAGAGTCAGACTTTGTAAATTATATGGTCCTATGCTAGGTGTGCGGTACATAATGCAATTTCTTGGCAGTTGGAATAAAGTGGTGGGGAAAGTGAGTCATCCCATAGCATACAATAAGATAAACTACACTCAATATGCTATTGTGGTGTCATATTCATGTTGTGAAATGTAATTTAGTTTCAGCAAAACAATATAAAGCATAATATTAAATTAATGCTGTTAATTTATTTAGTCATTTACCATTTTGGTTTTGTAATTATATTAGCACCATAAGCCTAAGACATTTATTTATATATAGCTCTACTATTATTTACATTTAAGTAACATTATAATGAAACTAGCTGAAATTAGCATTGATGGTACAAATATTTTCCTTTAGTCTATAATAAAAAATACAAATTGATGCACAAAATGATGCATAAAAACTATTCTACAGAAAAAGTATCAGGACTTTTTGCAGGTAATAGCTAATTCTGGGTTTGAGATAGGAAATAAATAAGATCAAATTGTGTGCTATTGTTGTGTCAGTGAGCAAGAAAACCATCAAAGACTAGTGGGATCATGTCAAAAGAACACAAGAGCATCAAAAAAATAGTAGTAACTGCATGATTACTAAGCAATTGAAACACATTGACTATGTAAAAAATCATGAGTTTAAGGATACTGAAAGAGAGAGAAATAGAGATTCCCTCCCCCCCCCACCCCAGAACCCCACCAAAGAAAAACCTCATTGGATACCGTTTGAAATAAATATCAACTCCTTACTCCGATAATTAGCAATTAAAATAACTCATTATTTTATTCTGCTTTTCCTGTACAAACTACTTCAAGACAACCAAATAAACCTATGTTGATGTGAGAAAGTTCTTTTTTCACAAGAAATATAATAACTATAGAGGAAACATAGAAATAAATGTAGAAAATCACCATTTACAACCTTTAATGAAGTAACAGATCCAAGCAATGATCATAAGTAGGTGAAACATTAGATGAAAGACTGATGGAAAACTTTATAAAGGAGTTGAGGCTGCCATCACCTAAACCCTCTAATCAGCTTTTCCCCATCCTTACCAGCATTTGGTATTATAACTGTATTTTAATTTCAGCTGGCCTAATAGATGTGTAGTGATATCTCATTGTGGTGTTAATTTGCATTTGTCTGATAGCTAATATTGTTAAACATACTTTGTGTGCTAATTTGCTATAACCTGTTTTGGTGAAGTGTCTTTTTAACTTATTTACCCATCGTTTAATGTAGTTGTTTCCTTATTGATTAGTTTCACACTTTTAAATATATATATACATATATATATGACGCAAGTCCTTTATCAGACATGTGATTTGCAGATATTTTTCTGTCTATTGTCACCTGATCTTTTCTTTTTCTTCACAGTGTCTTTTTTCAGCAAATTAATTTTTTTCTTAAAGTATAGTTGATTTACAATGTTTCTTCAATTTCTGTTGTACAGCAAAGTGACCCAGTCATATACAGTTCCCTGTGCTGTACAGTAGGAGCCCATTGCCCATCCATTCTAAATGTTATAGTTTGCATTCACCAACCCCAAACTCCCTGTCCATCCCACTCCCTCCCCCTCCCTCCTGGCAACCACAAGTCTGCTCTCTATGTCCATGATCTGTTTCTGTTTTGTGGATAGTCTTCAAAAATTTTTAAATTTGATGTTTTAAAATTTGATGAAATCCAATTTATCAATTTTTCTTAGATAGATTTTGCTTTGGTGTGGATTCTAAGAATTCTTTGCCTACTTTCAGCTCAAAAAACATGTTTATCCTTTTTATTTCCTAAAAGTTTTATTGTTTTTGGCTTTACATTTACATCTATGGTCTTTGCATAAAGTGTGAGATTTAGTTTGAGGTTCATTTTTATGTGTATAGATGACGGAAGATTCCAACAACATTTCTTAAAAAGATTACCCTTTCTCCAAAGAGATTTTGCATGTTTACAAAAAAATCAAATGGTCATATTTATGTAAGTCCGTATCTGTCCTATTTATTTGTTTCCGTAGATCTGTGTGTTATCTGTCTCTTCACCAATACCACACTGACCTGATTACTTTAGCTTTTTTAATGTGTCCTAAAATTAACTAGTGTAATTTTTCCAGCTTTGTTTTTCTTTTTCAAAATGCTATTAGCAATTCTCCTTTATTTTAATATCATTTTGATTGATATTGTGTAAATCCGTAGATCTCTGAGGAGAATTGATGTCTTTACCCTGTCGATTCTTCTAATTCATATAACACAGTATGTTCATTTATTTAGATCTTCTTGGGTTATTTCATCAGCATTATTTAGTTTTCAGAATTCAGCTTCTGTACATGTTTTGTTAGATTTATACCTAAGTATTTCATTTGAGGGGAACTATTGTGTTTTTGTTTTTGTTTTTGTTTTTTTAATTTGGTTTCCAATTGTTCTGTGTCTTTAGCTTTAAGCACTTTGATTATAATGTGCCCAGGCTTAGATTTCTTTCAGTTTGTCCTGTTTGGAGTCCACTCAGCTTCTTTTTGTTTGTATATTTATATCAGATAATTTGCCAAATTTGGGATATTTTCAGCTGTTATTTCTTTTTTCTTTTCCTTTTTCTTATTTATTTTTATTAAACTATAGTTAATTTACAGTGTTGTGTCAATTTCTGCTGTACATCATAGTGACCCAGTCACACATATATATACATTTTTTTCTTATACCATCTTCCATCATGGTCTATCCCAAGACACTGGATATAGTTCCCTGTGCTGTACAGTAAGACCTCATTGCTTATCCATTCTTTGAATACTCTTTCAGCACCATAATCTTTTTCTAATGTTTTTGATTATATGAAGTTTAGACATTTTGTTGTTGTACCACAGGTCCCTAAGACTTTGTTAATTTTTTTCAATCTTTTTTCCTTTTGTTGTGAGTGGCCATACACTGGCTTAAACTTTGTGCTTTAGAATACCCCAGTGGTATGCTGGTAAACAGTCTGGGGGAAGATGGGAACCTTGATATATAGTATTTACTGATTTCCATGGTGTAAATACTCCCACCATGCGCAATTTTCAACTACCAATGTGACATCATTGAATGCTGACCACTTTGGAAGCTACTTGGCAATGTCTGCTAAAGCTGAACATATGCATGCCCTAATACATAGCAATTCCTCTCCTAGGTATAAACCCATCAGAAATGCATACGTAAGCACAACAATAACAACAACAAAATATGTCCAAGAACATTTATAGCATTATTCAAAATAGCCAGAAACTGGGAAAACAATAAATGTCACCAAGTCATTCATTCATTCGTATTCTTTGAGTGCCTACTGAGCACCCGACGCTTGTTTAGTGTGTCTTTGCCTTTTGGAGTTTTCACTCTAGTTGAGGAATACAGATAATAAACAAAACAAACAAATACATACAAATTGTAGAAACTGCTATGTAAGAAAAGGAGTGAGTGTTCAGGTAATATATAAAGCTTCTCCAAGAAAGTGATATAAGTACTATATAGCCTGAGACTTTAAGAAGATTTTAGTCAGAAGAAGAGTTGAGAAATAGCAACACACAGAAAGAAGAAGCATACATGAAAGCCTGGGGCCAGAACAAAATTTATGCATTTAAGAAACTGAAAAAAGTCAGTGTGGCTGGATCATGGTAGGTGAGGGGGAGAGCAATTCAAGATGTAGTTGAAAACATGCAGATCATTCAGGGCTTTGTAACGAGTTTGTATTTTATTTTATTCACAATTAAAAGTCATTGAAATCCTATTAAGTATTTTTTGTATTCTCAATAGGATCTAAGTATTTTTTGTATTCTTTATCCATAATCGAGGCTGGCATCATCTCTTACTTGGATTACTGCAATAATTTCCTAACAGGTCTGTTCCCTTCTTTCAGTCTGTCCTTTTCCTAACCATAAAAGAGATCTTTTAAAAATGCAAATCTAATCATTATGCTATCTTTCAAGGGTTCCCCTTTATTCTACAAGATAAGGTTCAACTCTTTAACCAGGTTTATAATACCTAGGCCTGATGTGACAAAAACACATTATGACTTTCATGAGCCTTAGGCATTTTTGCCTTCCTCCATGAGAATATACTAAAAATTACATTTTTTGACTGAGCTGTTATAAAGGCTAATATAATTCAGGCTAGATTCATTATTATATATTCATTCTTCTTTTTCTTCCTATTTTAAAATAAAATTAAAACATTTTCATGACCTTTAAAGGTATCATGGGTCCTAGCCATTGTGCCTATTTTACTTAATGATGTGTAAACCCTATTAGTGTGACATAGCTCCAGCCCAACTCTATATTCATTAATGGATTAATTCAGAAAATATTTGCTGAGTACCTACTCTATGCCAAACACTGTTCTAGGAACTAGGAGTACATCAATGAACAAAAAAGGCAAAAAACCATGACTTCATATTGCTATCATTCTATTGAGGGAGAGAGACAAAAGGTAAACAAATGATTAAGTAGAATGAGTGGTCCGATAGCCAGTGATGAAACCAGGAAGAAGGGTGTTGGTTTGAAATTTAAAATAGAATGTTCAGGGAAAACCTTACTTAGAATATGTTATTTATACAGACACCTGAAAGAGATGAGGGAGTGAGCTAGGTGGATATCTGGGAGCAAAACATTTCAAATAGAGGGAACAGCAAATGTAAAGGTCTTGAGACAGGAATTTATCTAGTGTATAGCTGAGTAGCAAGGAAGCCAGTGTAGTTGGAGCCAGAGATAAAGATGGATCAGATCATGGGCATTTTGTCATTATAACAACTTTGACTTTTTCTTTGAGGGAAATGGAGGGTTTTGACTATGGAAGTGACATGATTTGACATATAGTTTATTATCCTGGCTGCTGTGTTGAGAGTAGACTATAGCAGTGCAAAGGATAAAACAAGAAAACCATTTAGGAAGTAATTACAACAATCCAGATGAGAGGTAATGACGGCTTTGATAATGTGGTAGCAGTACGTGGTGAGAAATAGTCAGATCATCTATCTATCTATCTATCTATCTATCTATCTATCTATCTATCTATCTATCATCTATCTATCTATTTTTTTCTTTTTAGGGCCGTACCCACGGCACATAGAGGTTCCCAGGCTGTGGATCAAATAGGAGCCAAAGCTGCCAGTCTACAGCACAGCCACAGCAATGCCAGGTAGGTCTGTGACCTACACCACATCTCACAGCAATGTGAGATCTTTAACCCACTGAGCGAGACCAGGGATCAAACCAGCATCCTCACAGATACTAGTCAGATTCGTTACCGCTGTGCCACAATAGGAAATCTTCTAGATATGTTTTTAAGGTACACATATGTTTTACTGATAGATTGAGTATGGGGCTGAGAGAAAGACAGAAGTCAAGGATGATTGCAAAGTTTTCAGCCTGAATAACTGGAAGGATGAAATTGCTACCAACTAAAATGGAGAAATGTATAGAAAGAAAGCACATTTTTAATGAGTTCAGTTGTGGACCTGTTTGTGATGCCTGTTAACTAACTATCCACGTAGACTTCAGGGAGAAAGTCCAGGATAAAAATATAAAATTTAGAGATGATGAAGAAAGAGTATAGATACAAAAAGGAGGAAACATATTGAGAGAAGGGAATTGTTTAGAGATCAGAAAAGTGAGGATGAATCAGCAAAAGAGACTGAGAAGGAGAGAATAGCAAGCAAGGAAGAAAACCAGTAGAATATGTCATTTTAGAAGCCAGGTGAAGGAAGTGTTTTGAGAAGGGAGTGATCAACTGCATCAAATGCTACCGATAGTTCAAATAAGATGGGGACTGAGAATTGATCACTGGAGTTAACAACGTCAGGGTTATCGGTGACCTAAAGAGAAGTTCCAGTGGAGTGATAGGAGGAAAAGCCTAGTTGGATGAATTCTAAAGAGAATGGGATGGGAGGAGTTGAAAACTATGAATGTAGAAAATTCTTTTGAGGAGTTTTACTCCAAATGGGGCAGAAAAATGTGGCAATAGCTAGCGGGGGATACAGGATATCTAAAGAGGACTTTTTTTCCTTAATGTGAGAAGTTATAGCATGTTTATGTCCTGACTGGACTTGATCCAGTAGAGAGGCAAAAATTAACAGTGCAAGTGAGAAGAGAATTACTACAATGATATCTTCCAATAGGTGAGAGAGGATGGGTCCTAATGCACAAATGAAGGGTTCCACCTTACTGTGGAGTTTGGATAATGGCAAGAAGGAGGCAGAATAGTGTGTACTATTGCAGTTAGGTCAGTAGGAAGTTCACTTCTGATTGCTTGTGGGATATCTCTTTTTAAAAATATTTTTATTATGGAAAAATTCAAGTATATACACAAGTACAGAGAACAGGATAATGAACATTTATGTTGCCATTACCCAGCTTTAGCAGTTACCTGTTCATCACCTCTCTTGCTTTTCCTATAGCCGCACCAACACTCTCTCATTTCCTCAGATAACTTTGAAGGAAATTCCATATGTCATATTATTACCATATATATTTTTATAATATGTATCATATGAACCATAAGTATTTATGATTCATAAATTTATGAATATTTATAATATTTTAGTATATGGCTCTTTTAAAACTATATCCACATTACCACAATTGAAAGATTAATCATAGTTCCTTAATAGGATTAAGTATCCAGTCAGTGCTCAAAATTCCTGATTTGCCCTTTACAATGTTTGTTTGAAACAGGATCCAAATAAGGTTCATGAATTGTAATTGGTCGAAGTGTGTCTTAAGTCCCTTTTAATCTATTGATTCTCTTTCTATTTCACCCAATTTATTTGTTTAAAAATCTGATTTATTTGTCCTATAGAATCTCCTACAGTCTAGGTTTTGTTTTTGTTTTTTTTTTTTGTTTGTTTTTTTTTGCATCCTCATGGTGGCTTTTAACATGTTCTTCTGTTCTCTGTACTGTATGTTCTAGAGGCTTAATGAGATTTGGATTCAAGTTTTTGCAAGAATATTTCATAGATGGCATTGCATACTACAATTAGGAGGCACATAATGTCAAGTTGTTTCTTGTTAAGATGTTAGCAGCAATTGATTTTTGCTTAGATCTGTGAATTCATGGAGGGTTGCTAGAATTAGCTGGAAAACTTCTAAAATAAGAAACTTTCCCTCATTCATGATAAGGTTACCCTAGTGTAGAGTTGGAAGTGTTTTTTTGATTGTCTCAGTTTTCTCAGTGAAATAGGAAGATCATCAGCTAGAGTGAGGAGAGAGAGAAAGTATTGGAGATTTGAGGAGGAAAAGGCATGAAATAGACATCTAAAAGAGTAGGAACATGATTGGACTAAAGAAATTTAGTATGATTGCCAGCTAATACTAAGAGCACAGATGGGGTTCATGATCAAGAATTTGATGTAAGACCCGTAAGTGTGGTTGTATGTTTTTCTCAAGCTGCATTGATTCAGGTAAAAAGTAGGTGAAGAACTGGATTTAGCCAGGATTGGGTTTTGTCAGATGAGTTCAAGCAAGAAAGGGGCAATAATATTGAGGGTGTCTGCAAGGGAACAACTATAATGATGAATCATGGAATTCGAATTAGGTAAAGGGGGAAGTAAGGGTGTGAGAATGATGAGGAACAGTGAAAAGCTGAAAAGGTCAAAGGAGTGCATATTCTGTAAAGATGGAAGAATTAAAGAAGTCAAGGTGCTAAAAAAAAAAAAAAAGGGAGTGTTAGAGGAGTTCTGGTCATGGCTCAGCAGTTAGTGAACCCAACTAGCATCCATAAGGACATGGGTTCCATCCCTGGCCCCGCTCAGTGGGTTAAGGATCCGGTGTTGCTATGAGCTGTGGTGTAGGTCACAGACACAGCTCGGATCCTGCATTGCTGTGGCTCTGGTGTAGACTGGTGGCTACAGCTCCTATTGGACCCCTAGCCTGGGGACCTCCATATGCTGCGGGTGTGGCCCTAAAAGATTTTTAAAAAGACCAAAAGAAAGGAGTGTGTTAGAGGGATAAGAGATGTTGATCAGCTATTGGAAAGTTAAAAACAGATTATCAAGAGGGTAATAAATGACTATGACTAGGGAAGGACTGCAGAGTAGTGGCTGAGATGGAGTGAGGGACAAGATCCCTGGAAGAGAGGAGATCAAGGAAAGAGAAGCCAAAGGATTAGAACATTCATTAATATAGACATTGATATCATTAAGTATTTTGACAGTGGGTCAGAAGCTAACCTCCTCAAGGAATGAGTGGTATAACTCAATAAGGGGAGGTAGTAAAATGTAAGTTCTATATAGGCAGGGATTTTGCCAATGTTTTTTCATCATTGTATCCTCAAGTCAGAATAATACCCAGCATGTAGTAGGGTGCTCAATATTTATTATTATGTGAATTAATAAATGAATGGATTAATGACTTGAAATTCAAAGCTGGATAGTGTTTAGAGAAGAGAGAGTAAATGGCCTGAAAATGACAATGAGTTTTAAGTAGAACATCTAACCCACCTCTAGGACCACTGATTTGAGAGATATGGAAAAGAAAGCGTCAGCCACTTTATAGGGCTTTTGAGAAAGCTGCATCTTCATGAGGGAGCTAGAGTTACTAGATCAAAAAAGTGAAAGGAATGTTCAGAAGAGGGGTTGAGGATGTTAGGGTATTTTTCTGGTGATGGATTGTAAGTTCCAGTAGAAACTGTAGAGGAAATAGAGGAGGTAGTAAGGGGTGGGGGAAAGGGGCAAAAAGGCGAATGTGTGAAGTTTTATGCAGATTAGAGTCTAGGGATTTGGAATTTCTGGACTTCTTTAGATAACTGAAGTAAACAGAGATAAAGAGTGTAATGAGATGATCCTAATGATCTCAAAGCAGATAATGATTGTGTGGCTGTGAGTGTTGCCGGTGAGGGAGAAAGAGATGGGAATCCTGCAAAGAGAACAGATGGATATCAGGCCAATTCTTCGTTTATGTAATGAAAAGACGGAGACCAGGGAAGGGGGTATGGCTCCCTCCTAACCACTGGAGAACAAGGAGTGCTAGAGTTCCCTTTTAAAAAAAAAGTCTAATTCTTTCTTTTTCTTTTTCAATTTTTATTAGAGTATAGTTGATTTACAGTGTTGTGTCAACTTCTGCTGTACACACAGTGACCCAGTCATATGTACATATATAATATACATTATTTTTCTCATACTATCTTCTATCAAAGTCTATCCCAAGAGATTGGATATAGTTCCCTGTGCTGTAAAATAGGACCTCATTGCTTATCCAATCTGAATGTAATAGTTTGTATCTACCAGCCCCAAACTCCCCATCCATCCCGCTTCCTCCCCTCTCCCCCTTGGCAAGCACAAGTTTTTCTCCATTTCCATGAGTTGGTTTCTGTTTTGTAGATAGGTTCATTTGTGCCATATTTTAGATTCCACATAGTGATATCATATGGTATTTGTCTTCCTCTTTCTGACTTACTTCATTTAGTATGAGAATCTCTAGTTGCATCCATGTTGCTGCAAATGGCATTGCTTTGTTCTTTTCTATGGCTGAGTAGTACTCCATTGTATAAATGTACCACATCTTCTTAATCCATTCATCTGTCAATGGATGTTTAGGTTGTTTCCATGTCTTCACTATTGTAAATAGTGCTACAGTGAACAGAGGGATGCATGTATATTTCTAAATTGTAGTTTTATCCAGATATATTCCCAGGAGTGGGATTGCTGAATCATATGGTAGTTCTGTATTTAATTTTCAGAGGAACCTCCATATTGTTTTTCCATAGTGGTTGCACCAATTTACATTTCCACCAACAGTAAAGGAGGGTTCCCTTTTCTCCACACCCTCTCCAGCATTTGTTACTTGTGCACTTATTAATGATGGCTATTCTTACTGGTTTGACTAGTACCTCATTGTAGTTTGATTTGTATTTCTCTAATAATTATTACCATTGCATCAAAAAGAATAAAATACCTAGGAATAAATGTACCTAAAGATACAGTGGAAAAATAAATAAATAAATAAAATAAAATTATGTAAATTAAAAAAAAAGTACCTAAAGAAACAAAAGACCTGTATTCTGAAAACTATAAGACTCTGAGGAAAGAAATCAAAGATGACACAGATGGAAAGATATACATGCTTTTGGATTGGAAGAATCAATATTATCAAAATGGCTATACTACCCAAGGCAATCTAGAGATTCAATACAATCTCTATCAAATTACCAATAACATTCATCACAGAACTAGAACAAAATATTTTAAATTTGGTATGGAAATACAAAAGACCCTGAATAGCCAAAGCAATCTTGAAAAAGAAAAAATGGAACTGGAGGAATCAGGCTCCATCACTTCAGACTATATTACAAAGCTATGGTCATCAAAAGAATATGTTACTGGCACAAAAAACAAATATAGGTCAATGAAACAGGATAGAAAGCCCAGAAATAAACCCAAGCACCTATGGCCAACTAATCTATGAACCCCCTTTGTCTTAGATTAGTTGACTAGGTGGAGGAAAGACAGTGTCTTCAATAAATGGTGCTGGGAAAACTGGATGGCTACATGTAAAAGAATGCAATTAGAACATTCTCTAACACCATACACAAAAATAAATGGATTAATGACCTAAATGTAAGGCCAGATACTATAAAATGCCTAGGGGAAAACATAGGCAGAATGTTCTTAGGGTAAACCACAACAAGATCTTGTTTGATCCACCTCCTAGAATAATGACAATAAAGACACAAATAAACCAATGGAACCTAATTAAAATCAAATTTTTTTGCACAGCAAAGGAAACCATTTAAAAAACAAATAGAGTTCCCTTTTTATTCACATGTATCATGGTGTCAAATTCCAGGGATCCCTTTGAATACTACCAAAGGTGAACATTTCAGGAATAATACCTTGATACATTCCTCTGTTGATGAACATTTAGGTTGCTTCCATGTCTTGGCTATTGTAAATAGTGCTGCAATGAACACTGCAGTGCATGTACATTTTTGAGTTATAATTTTCTCCAGATATATGCCCAGGAATGGGATTGCAGGATCATATGGTAGATCCATTTTTAATTTTGGGGGGAATCTCCATACTGTCCTCCATAGTAGCTGCATTGATTTATATTCCTACAAACAGTGTAGGGGGGTTCCCATTTCACTTTGCCAGCATTTATTGTTTGTAGACTTTTTGATGATGGCCATTCTGACTGCACTGAGGTGATAACTTCATTGTAGGTTTGATTTGCATTTCTCTAATAATTAGTGGTGGTGAGCATTTTTTTCATGTGCCTGTTGGCCATCTGTATGACTTTGTTGGAGAAATGTCTATTGAGATCTTTTGTCCATTTTTTGACTAGGATTTTTGGTTTTTTTGATACTGAGCTGTATAAGCTGTTTGTCTATTTTGGGAATTAATCCCTTGTTGTTCACATCATTTGCAAATATTTTCTCCATTCTATAGGTTGTCTTTTTGTTTTCTTTATGGTTTCCTTTGCTATGCAAAAGTTTTTAAGTTTAATTAGGTCCTGTTTGGTATTTTTGTTTTTATTTCCATTACTCTAAGAAGGTTTCTGACCTCTGCTAATTGTCCTCTTTAAGGAGCTTATCTTGGCTCATCCTGCAGGATTTGGATGATGCAACTTAATGGCTGGAAGGGAACTGAGAGATCATTTAGTGTAACTTCATTTTACAGAGGAGGAAACTAAAAACTGGACCAATTTTTTTTCTCTCTGGCCCTATCATATCTGTTTGCTTCTCATGGTCTTAGGTGGCCTTTTTGAAATTCTCTTTTCTGCCTTCTTCAAAATATTATCTCTCTTCCAGTCTAATAAAACTCCCAGCCAGGCACTCACTCCAATCCTAAGTCTCTAAATTACAAGTGTCATAACACAAACTTCATGGGCAAGGACATGGGATAATTCTTAAGATGAAGTATTTTTATTGTGACAGATGATATGAGGCCACAAACCTTGAACGTGTACTACCTAGACCAATCATAACTAAATATACAATGTGTTCCAAACATCTATTAAGATGGAAGCTTACCAGTAGAGGAAAAAAAGAAAATTTCTCTGAAATTGTTTAAAATCCTAGAAGGGATGAATATCCGTTTAGAAAACATCATGAATAACTTTGTATACAAAACTATAAAGTAGCCATTTCCAGGAGAGCTAAAACTAGAGCTATTGTGTATAAACTTAAAAATAATCTTAGCTAGAGACTTTTAGTTAGAAAAGTAATGTAAAGTAGAATCTTTTATTCCTTAAGAGTTCGGCAAAAACATTCTCTCCTATTTGGAGAGAACCTATTCATAGGGGTACTTACTCTCCTACACTGTTATCCGCATTATTTTTGTCTCTCTATTTTAGTCATGAGGAGCAAAGGATATAAGGACTTAATGATTGTTGCTTGATAGTCTCAGAAAGCCAAACCAAAATCAACCTTGTGCCTAACAGGAAGCAATTAAAAAACAATTTTTTTTGTCATTGTGAGGTAGTCAACAAAACAGACGTCATTGTAATTTCATAATTAAGTAGTTAAAAATCCAGGTGGCATACACTAAGGGAATAGACAAGATTGGGAAGAGTGAGTTTTATAAATGTGTGTATATGTATTTTTCTGGGATGGCTACATCTTCCACAGAAGCATCTGAATGCCAGGGAATTATTTCTAATTAGGTCATCAAGGTAGAGGAAACTACATATATTAAGGCCCTCAAAGAGAAACTGAAAGTCCAGTGAAACTAGAGCAGAGAGAAAGAGGGAACATGGTGTATGAAGGAACTTGGAAGAGTATACTTTAGTAGGTACAGACTTTGGAGTCCAGATGGTTGTGTTTGAATCTCAGCTTTGTTACCAATTGTGTGGCCTCAGGCAAGTCACTAAACTACTTGAAACCTCTATTTACTTATTTGTAAAATGGAAAAAATAATATTACCTACCTCGTAGGGACTTTGTGGGGACTGCATAAGATAATGCATCTAAAGTAATTTTGCACTTACATCACAGTAAGTATTCTATAAATATCAAACACTAACACACACTTGATAGATAGAGATGTATATATAAATAGGTAGGTAGGTAGAGAGAGAGACAGAGACCCTAGGTCTTAGAGTATTGGAGGGCCTCTTGAACTATGGTAAAAATTTGAGGCTTTGTTCTAGGGTAATTGGAAGATATTGAAGGTTTTTAAGAAGAGGTGTAACAGTATTAGATTTGTATTTTTCAATTGAAATATAGATGAAGTAAAATATGTTGATTTCAGGTGTACTACGTAATGATCTCATCTTTGCATGCATTATAGAATGATAACCATGTTAAATCTGATAACCATCTGTCCCCATACAAAGTTGTTAAAATATTATTGACCATATTCCTTATGCTGTACATTACATCTCTATGCCTTATTTATTACATAACCTGAGGTTTGTACCTCTTAATCCCCTTCATCTATTTTGCCTGCCCCCACCCTTGTTTGCTCTCTGTATTTATTAGTACATTTTCACTTGTTTTGTTTGTTTTGCTTTTTAAATTCCAAATGTGCATTGGATTATAGAGTATTTGTTTTTCTCTGTCTGACTTATTTTACCTAGCATAATACCTGCTAGATGTTATCCCAAACAGCAAGATTTTATTTTATATTTGTCTGGGGAATAGTCCATTGTGTGTGGAATTTCTTTATCCATTCCTCTATTGATGGATACTTAGCTTGACTCCATATCTTGGCTACTATAAATAATGTTGCAGTGAATATTAGAGTGTATTTTCTTTTCAAATCAGTGTTTTTTTTTTCTTGTTTTAAATACCTAAAAATGAAATTGCTGGATTCTAGATCACATGGCGGTTCCAATTTTTTTGTTTGTTTGTTTTTTAGGGCCACACACATGGTATATGGAGGTTCCCAGGCTAGGGGCCAAATTGCAGCTGTAGCCGCTAGCCTGTGCCACAGCCACAGCAACGCCAGATCTGAGCCGAGTCTTTGATCTACACCACAGCTCACCTTAATGCCAGATCCTTAATCCACTGAGTGAGGCCAGGGATCAAACCTGCATCCTCATGGATGCTAATCAGATTCTTTTCCGCTGAGCCACTATGGGAACTCTGGCAGTTCTATTTTTAATTTTTTGAGGAACCACCATACTGTTTTTCATAATGGCCACACTAATTTACAATCCCAACCAATGGTCATGAGTGTTCCCTTTCTCCACAGCCTTGCCAGCACTGTTATTTGTTGTCTTTTTGATGGTAGGCATTCTGACAGATGTGAGGTGGTATCTCATTATAGTTTTGATTTGCATTTCCCTAATGGTTAGTGATGTTGAGCATCTTTTCATGTGTCTGTTGGCCATCTGTATGTCCTTGGAAAAATGTTTATGCAGATCCTCTTCCCATTTTTAAATCAGGTTCTTCTTTTGATGTTGAGGTGTATGAGTTTTTTGTATATTTTGGATACTACCAATTATTGGATATCTTGTTTGCAAATATAGTCTCCCATTTAGTAGGATGCCTTTTTGTTTTGCCCAGTTTTCTTTGCTGTGCAAAAACTTCTTGGTTTGACATAGTCTTTATTTTTGTTTTGATTCCCTTGCCTGGGGATACATATCCAAAAAAATATTACTAAGACCAATGTCAAAGAGTGTATTGCCTAAATTTTCTTCCATAAATTTTATGGTTGCAGGTCTTACATTTAAGTTCTTAAGCCATTTTGAGTTTATTTTTTATATGATGTAAGAAAGTAGTGCAGATTGATTCCTTTGCATGTAGCTATCCAGTTTTCCCAGCACCATTTATTGTAGAGGCTTTCTTTTCCCTATTGTATATTCTTGCCTCCTTTGTTGTAGATTAATTGACCAGATAAGCATGGGTTTATTTCTTGGTTCTCTATTCTGTTCCATTGATCTACGTATTTGTTTTTGTGCCAGTAACATTACTGTTTTGATGATGATAGTTTGGAGTATAGTTTGAAATCAGGAAATGTGATTCCTCTAGATCTGTTCCCCTTTCTCAAGATTGTTTTGGCTTTAGGGGTCTTTTGTGTTTCCATGGAAATTTCAGAATTATTTTTTTTAGTTTTGTGAAAAAATGCTATTAGTATTTTGATAGGAATTGCATTAAATCTGTATATTGCCTGGCATGGTATGGTCATTTCAACAATATTAATTCTTTCACTCCATGAGCATGTTATACTTTTCCATTTGTTTGTATCGTCTTCAATTTCTTTCATCAGTGTTTTACAGTTTTCTGAGTACCAGAATTTTACCTCCAGAATTAAATTTCTTTCTAGGTATTTTATTCTTTTTGATGAATTGCATATGGGATTGTTTTCTTAATTTCTTATTTCTTATTTTATTGAAATATAGTTGATTTACAATATTGTGCTAGTTTCAGGTGTACAGCAAAGAGATTCTGTTATATATATTCTTTTTCAGATTCTTTTCCATCATAGGCTATTACAAGATCTGCACTATAGTTCCCTTGTGCTATACAGTAGGTCCTTGTCGCTTATCTATTTTCTGTGTGGTAATGCGTACATGTTAATCCCTCCTCCTAATTTGTCCCTCCTGCTTCCCTTTGCCATTTGGTAATAAGTTTGTTTTCTATGTCTGTGAGTCTCTTTCTGTTTTGTAAATAAGTTCATTTGTATCACTTTCTTAGATTCCACATACAAGTGATATTTATTTGTCTTTCTCTGTCTTACTTTGCTTAGTATGTTAATCTCTAGATCAATCCATGTTGCCGCAAATGGCATTGTTTCATTCTTTTTAATGGCTGAGTAATATTCCATTGTGTGTATTATATAGCTATACATAACACGTTTGGTTTTTTTTTTTTTTTTTTTTGGCTGCATCTGCAGCATGTAGAAATTCCTGGGCCAGGGATCAAACCTGCACTACAGCAGTGACTCAAGCCATTGCAGTGACAACTCCAGATCCTCAACTCACTGTGCTGCAAGGGAACTCCCATACCACATCTGCTTTATCCATTAATCTGTCAGTGGGTATTTAAATGGCTTCCATGTCTTGGCTACTATAAATTGTGATGCTATGAACACTGAGGTGCATGTATATTTTGGAATTAGAATTTTTGTCTTTTCCAAATGTATACCTACCAGTGGGGTTGCTGGACCATCTGGTAACTCTATTCTTAGATTTTTTTTTGTCTTTTTGCCTTTTCTAGGGCCACTTCCTGCGGCATATGGAGGTTCCCAGGCTAGGGGTCTAATCAGAGCTGTAGCTGCTGGCCTATGCCAGAGACACAGCAACTCAGGATTCAAGCCGTGTCTGCAACCTACACCACAGCTCACGGTGACGCCGGATCCTTAACCCATTGAGCAAGGCCAGGGATCACACCTGCAACCTCATGGTTCCTAGTCGGATTCATTAACCACTGTGCCACGATGGGAACTCCTATTCTTAGATTTTTAAGGAACCTCCATACTCCTCTCCACAGTGTCTGCACCAATCTATATTACCACCAACAGTGTAGGAGGGTTCCATTTTTTTCTACACCCTCTCTAGCATATTTTATTTGTAGACTTTTTTTTTTTTTTTTTTGGCTGCACCTGCAGTATATGGAAGTTCCCAGGCCAGGGGTTGAGCTACAGCCACTGTAGAAGCAACGCCGAGTAGTTATGTTGTGGGCCACACGGAACTCCTATTTGTAGACTTTTTGATGATAGCCATTCTGAATAGTGTGAGGTGATACTTTATTGTAGTTTTGATTCACATTTCTCTAATATTAGTTTTTCTTTCTTACAGTTCATTGTTAGTGTATAGAACATGCAACAGATTTAGGTATGTTAATTTTGTATCCTGTAACTTTACTGATTTCATTTATTAGTTTTAATAGTTTTCATGGAGTTCATAGGATTTTCTATGTATAGTATCATGTCATCTGGAAACAGTGGCAGTTTTACTTCTTCCTTTCCAATTGGGTTCTTTTTATTTCTTTTTCATTTCTGATTGCTGTAGCTAGGATTGCTGATTCAATGTTGAATGAAAGTGGCAAGAATGGGCCACTTTTGTTGTCTTGTTCCTTGTCTTGTTCTTGATATTAGAGGAAATGCTTTCAGCTTTTTATCCTTGAGTATGTTAGCTGTGGGTTTGCCATATATGGGCTTTATTATGTTGAGGTATGTTCCATCTATATCCACTTTGTTGAGAGTTTGTATCATAAATGGATGTTGAATTTTGTGTAATGCTTTTTCTGTATCTATTGAAATGATCATATGATTTCTATTATTCAATTTATTAATGTGGTGTATCACATTGATTTGCAGCTATTGAATCATCCTTGCATCCGTGGGATAAAAGCCATTTGATCGTCGTGTGTGATCCTTTTATTTATTTTTTTTGTCTTTTGTCTTTTATCTTTTTTTTAGGGCCACACCCAGGCATATGGAGGTTCCCAGGCTAGGGATCTAATCAGAGCTACAGCTGCCGGCCTACGCCAGAGCCACAGCAACACCAGATCTGAGCCACATCTGCGACCTTCACAGCAACACTGGATCCTTAACCCACTGAGCGAGGCCAGGGATCGAACCCACAACCTCATGGTTCCTAGTGGGATTCGCTTCCCCTGCACCAAGGCAGGAACTCCTTTTTTTTTTTTTTTTGTCTTTATTGTTGAATTCAGTTTGCTAATATTTTGCGGATTTTTGCATCTATGTTCATCAGTGATATTGGCCTATTATTTTTTATAGTGTCTTTGTGATGTATCTGAAATACAAGAGGGGACAATTACTCTCTTACCATAACATTAGTTTTTATGGAGAAGTGTTTTTGATTTTGGGTTCTCTAGGGAAGGGCTAACCTCATTGTAGCTTAGACTAGAAGATCTCTACTACATTTTCTTCTTCCCTGCTGCATCCATGGAATCTGAAGATTTTACATTCAACACTGGAGGTTATGGAATTTGCAAAACTCTCTCAACTGTGGGACAATCATATGAATATCTTCTCTCCAGCTGTTTACAAGAGTGGTAGCATTTTCACTGTTTAGTAGTACAAAGTGGCAACTGAACATTTTCTTGAGACAACAGTTTAGCTGTAGAAACAATTAAGTCAATCCCCCATCTACCCATCCCCATCTGCCTTTCTATTAAAAAAAAAAGTGCTTGCATGGGTTAGAACTTAATTTGGGGAATGTGAAAGACACTTCTGGATACCATTCCAATATCCATTTTCTCCTTTTCTCTTGCCAACAAAATCTTCATTGTGATCAAAGCAACTTACTCACAAATCTAGAATAATTTGTAATTAGGACTGGCCATGTGACCAGTTCTGACCGATATGAGATAAGGAGGAATTTAAATTGCTGAGCAGAACATCCAGGAAAGTTTTCTAAAAGAGAGAGATAGCTGAAAATACTCTTTCACACCTTACTCATTTGCCATTACCTCTTCCTCCTGAACATGGATATGAGGCTGTGGGTGAAGCAGTCATCTTGTAACCATGGATGGTTGTCATACACTGAGGATGAAATTCACATGCTGAGAAGAGTAGACTAGAAAGATGATATTCTTGAGTATCTGCACCAGCACCAGACTGCCTAGCTCAGGACTTCATGGTATATGTGATAAATAAACCTATCTGTTGAAGCTACTGGAATCGTTTTCTCTTACTTGCACATAAATGTAATCCTAAAAGACACAGGATGCTAAAAAGATTAAGGAGTAAATGATGACTCTCAATTTTCTGGCTTGAACAATACAATAATCAGAATAATGCCCTTCCCCCAAAGAGGTCCATATCATAATCCATGAAGCTTGTGAATGTTACCTTAAGTAGTAAAGGGTGATTAAAGTTGCAGATGGAGTTGAGGTTTTCTAATCATTTGACAGTCAAGATAGGGAGATTATCCTGGATTTATTTGGGTGGGTCCAGTGTAATTCATAAAAGTTAAGAGGAAGGCAGAAGAGGTATTTGGATTGATGCAATATGAGAAGGACTCAACCCACTGTTGCTGACTTGATGGGGACCATGAGCTAAGGGATGTGGGCAGCCTCTAGAAGCTGAAAAGAGCAAGGAAATGGATTCTCCCCTAGAGCAGGAGGAATGTAGACATGCTCATACCTTGATTTTAGGTCAGTGAGAGTCATGTTCAGACTTTGACCTATAGAATTGTAAGAGAATAAATTAGTGTTATAAACTGACTAAATTCCTAGTAATTTGTTACAATAGCCATAGGAAAATAATAAGAGCAACTAGGTAGATGAGTTCACTTTTATAAATATTGAGTTTTCAATGCTTTTGAGCTATCCAGGTGGAGATGTCCAATAGGCAAATGGCCACATGGAAAGGTCAGAAAGAGTCTAGACTATAGATACAGAATTAGAAATTATTACAGATGATAATTAGAACAGTGGGAGCAAATTAAATTGCTTATGGAGAATGAATAGAGTTAGAAGAAAAGGCTTAACTCTAATAGTGAATTGAGTAGGGGAAGAATCCAGCAAAGAGGCTGAGAAGGAGAGAAGAGTTAGGTGTCATACAAGCAGAGCATAGCCACACAAAGCCAAAAGAAGAGAATGCCGCAAGTAGAGCAATTGGTGATGAGCAGTAAAATAAAGACTAGACATTATATATTATTTTGTGACACAGAGGTCACATTAGTAAGAGCAGTTTGGATGGGATAGTAGGTGTACTAGGTGTTGAAGCTACATTGGTGTTAAGTGAGGGATGAAGCAAAAAGAAGAAAATGAAAGCAGGAAGTAAAGAATTCATTCCAGAAACTCGACATTGAAGGGAAAAACAGTGAAGTTACAGGGGAAAATGGTTAAGGGGGGTGTGCTTAACTAGTCCCTCCCAGTAGCCGACATCAGGATGGGATTAAACTGTGCAAGGATGTTTTTTTTTGATTAGAGGAAACACTTGTTGAGAGAAAATGGTGAGGAATCTGGAAAAGGCTGAAAGAGCATGACCCTGAGCAATGGCGAGAGGAAATGTCCTTACACTGCCATGCAGTCTAAGAATGTTCAGCAAAGCTGATGGGGAGTCCTTGAGCCAAAGTCAGCCATCAGAGTAGTCCCATGACTCTGAAATGAACTCACATTAGTATTCCTCTTTTTCTCTGGCATAAGCTAGGAGCAGCCTGGGAAAGCATAGTCTCTAGGCAAAATTCAGGGATGGATTTCAGAGCAATGTAACATGGACCCTTGGTTAGAGGTCTACAAGGCACATTCTTTTCTTTTTTTTTTTTTTTTGGTCTTTTTGTCTTTTTAGGGCCGCACCTGTGGCATATAGAGGTTCCCAGGCTAGGGGTCCAATCGGAGGTGTAGCTGCTGGCCTACATCAGAGCCACAGCAACATGAGATCCGAGCAGTCTCTGCCACCTACATCACAGCTCAGGGCAACACCGGATCCTTAATCCACTGAGCAAGGCCAGGGATAATCTGCATCCTCATGGATGCCAGTCGGGTTTGCTAACTGCTGAGCCATGATGGGAACTCCGGTAAGGCACATTCTTATGGCTTCCATAGAAGGGTTTTCTTTTTTATTATTTTTTTTAAGTTTAGTGTATATTTCAGCTCATTCGATGGAGCCAGTAAGAGAGGGAGAAGTTGAAGATACCCAGGATAACTGATGCAACAAGGTCCATATAAAGGCTGGGGAAGATGGGATTTATGAGAGTAAAAGCATTTCCCTTAGATGGGATGTGAGAAGCCTTGAAATAAGAGGATGAGTGCAGAAGCATTTGTAGGTTTATGAGTTCTGATATAGTGGGCTCTGCTTATTCTTTAAATTACAAGGTGAGGTCATCTCCTGAGAATGGGGGTGTGAGTGTGGGGTTGGGTCAGAGCTCAAGGAATGGTGGAGTTCCTCTCTGTGGTGCAACAGGATTAGAGGCATTTTGGGAGTGCTGGGACTGGGTTCAATCCCTAGCTCCATACAATGGGTTAAGGATCCAGGGTTGCTGCATCTGAGGTTTAGGTCGCAGCTGTGGCTTGGATCTGATCTCTGGCCCGGCCCGGGAACACCATATGCCTCATAGTGCTGCCCCCACCCCCGCCCCCACCAAAGAAAACCTCAAGGTGTAAAATAATCACTAGGAGGAGTCGGAGAGTGACCTGTTTTGTGGTCTTGTGTTAGGCCCAGTTGAGTCTGGTCATGGGTTTACGATGGTATTAATCTGGCCCTATCCTTTTAGGTCATTCATTTTCTTACCCCTCACTCAGTCTGCTATTGATCTTTGATCTGTTAATGACCTACCTCCATGAATAGTTCCAACATTCTTTCAATCATAGTAACTTCTTCCTCCTATCTGTGACATTTCATGAGCCTCCAGGTCCTGTCAATTTACCTGGAATTTGCTTCAATCTGCCCTTCATCTCAATCTTTTTCTCTCTCTGCTCCAGTGATAGGATTCATCATCTCTTCCTTCTAACTCGGTTGCTCTGCCTCTCATTTTGTATCCTTTAAATCCATACTCCATACAGCCATCAGAGTGATTATTCTAAAACACAGAATCTGATTTTGATTATTTGCAACCCTTCAAAGGATCTCCATAACTAATAAAATTTAGTCTAAACTCCTTAACAAGGCATATGAGATCTTCCATGATCTAGTCTTTGGCTACCTCCTCAACCTCACCTCTTATTACCTTGTTCACTTTCACATTCCAGCAGTACTTGAAGTTCCCTGCATACTCCATGTCTTTTTTTTTTTTTTGCACTCCTCTGCTTTTCGCTTTCCCTCTATCTCAAAAACTCTCTCCTAACCTCAGTAAAGCTAACTGCCACTTACCTTTTATGACCTCTTAGGTATCACCTTCTTGTATGGCCTTCCTTCACCATTATCATCACACTTCTCCCTAGGCTTGGTAAATTGTTCTTTGATCTCCCACTTTCTTGTATACATTTTTATCATTGTACTGATCACATTAAATAATAATAAGTGTTCTTTGTCTCTGTCTCTTCTACCAGTCTGAGTCCAGGGACTACCTCAGATTCATCTTTGTACCTTTGTAACTAACCACTGATTGGCACATAACTGGTGTGAAATTAAGTGCCTTTTAAAAAAAGGAGGGAAGAAGGGAGAGAAGTAGCAATAAGGGAAGAACGAAAAGAAGTGAAGGAGAAACCTAAATCTTGGGATCATTCCACTACACCACCCACTTACAGAAATCATCTAGCAATTCTTAGTTTATTTTAAGGAATTAATTCATAATCAAATCACACATTTCAAATAAAATTCATTATTTATATGCTGATGCTTTAGTGCAATTCCATAGATTTATCCAGTAACTAAAAACTATTTAATATTCCCTATTACCAATTTTCAGCCAACCTTCTCTGCATATCATTGAGTACATTATAAAGATACATGTCATAAATCAATCAACGAGTGTTATGCTGAATTTTGGAGATAACACGTATTTGCCATCCCTGCTGAGTTAATGAAGTTGGATGTTGGAAATGAAAGTTTTGCGTTGCAGTCCTAGAGAGAGACTGGGGAAAATAAAAGTTAAAAATATAAAGATATAAGAATTGATGGCATTAATATGGAAAGAAAGGTAAAATATAATTTATAGCATAGGTAAATCATACCCATAGTTTTCTAAAAATATTCCAAATATGCTTTTAAAATGATTAGGTGATTATATATATATATATAAATTTTTCTTTTGCAGAAAACTTAATAGTTGGGTTTCATCTGCACACGTCCTATCCTATAAGGAATTTCTGGCTCTTCAGAACCTGGGTATCCAGTTTGTTGTCTCTCTCTTTGAATGTAGCTTGACTTTGGAATGCCTGGTGTGGACATATTCTGCAAGGAAGTTAAAAATACCAAACATAATTAAATGATATTTAATAAAACTTCTATTCTTGTTTAGGTAGACTTATATATTAGAAAAGTAGGCATGTAATATCTAATCATTTTAGAAATTTGTTTAATCACCATTATAAACTTTAGTTATTTAAAACAACACACAGAAAAATTTTTTAGCAAATGACTTGTTTGTTGGCTACTTTTAAATAACCATTAAATTCTGTACTTGTACTATGGTTTGCTAGACAAGGGTAAATATTGTGCAATCCAGAATCTCTGTACTAAAGTAGGAAATTGACATTATAGGAGCATATTATATAAGAAAAATAATGCCCCTTTTTTCTGAAATTATAGTACCAAAGTCCACACTCTAATCTTGCATTGATGAATGTTAATACAATATAATTGCGAAATTTAATTTGTTGCTTTTGTGCAGTACCTCACTTTTCTTTTGTTGTATGATCATATGCACAAATATTAAAGTACATCACTAGTTTTTTTAATACCAAATGTTATTATAAAAACACTGATTATGTCATATTACCCCACGCTTTTATCACTGATATAGAATTGTTTTATGATAGGGGTTCATGCTAAAACTTCATTTTCTTAGCATAACATGTTACTTTTTGACAATTAAAAATCTCTATTCACAGATGCACTTTTATATTGCAGAGACCCTGAGGAAACATGTTCATGAGCATTTAAAAATATCATTTTAAAACAGATCTGAGGAATTCTTTTGTGGCTCAGTTGGTTAAGGATCTGGTGTTGTCACTACAGTGGTTTAGGTTTGATCCCTGGCCCAGGAACTTCCACGTGCCACAGATGTGGCTAAGAAAAAAGAAAGGAAACAAAAAAATCAGAAAGTCAGATCTAAGAAAGGAATGAATACTGTGGGCTTTTATTTTGAGAATTCTCTATTTTTATTGGGAAGCATTGCATTGATCACCTTCCCAATTCATAAGAGAATGGTTCAAAGATGAACACAAACATGTGTGCATGCATATACACACACACACACACACACGTTGACCACCAATCTGTGGCAGGCACTGTATTTGGCACTCAGAATACAATAATGAATAAGTGATGGTTCCTGATCTGGATGAATTAAAAAATCAAGTGGAAGGAGTTCTCTTGTGGCACAGCAGGTTAAAGTTCCAGTGTTGTCACTGCAGTGGCTTGGGTCACTGCTGTGGCAAGGGTTTGATTCCTGGCCCAGGAATTTCCACTTGCCACAGGCAAGGCCAAAAAAAAAAAAAAATCAAGTGGAAGAGACAGACCAATATACAGGTAGACAAATAATTATAACATGATACTTTAATCTAAGAATGTAGGCAATAGTAGTGCTGCTGGGAGGGCAGAGGATAGAACACTACCTCAGCTTAAAGATTTGGGAAAGGCTTCATGAAGAATGTGATATTCAGAGTTCATATTAGGATGGCTAGGAGTTTTCCAGGCATGGAAGCATAAATTCTTGGGAAATACATACTTGGGAAAAAAATACATTTAGTATGGCTGGATCATAATGTGCAAGCCTAAGATCAACAAAAGATGAAGCTAGAGAGCTGGAAACATGAGGGGGGTGGGCTAAAATCCTTCATATTATGCTTACTTGAGGAGTTTTTACCTTTCCCTATTGGTAATAAGAATCAAGTGTAATCTTTTAAGCTAGATCACAGTAAGATCATATTGGTTTTAGGATGGTAACTTTGGCAGCAGTGTGCCAGTAAAGGCTGAAATAAACAGGTAGCAGAGGAATTAGTTGGCATTGATTTGGAAGGGACATGCTGAAGACCTGAAATGAGTCAGCAGAGGGAATGAATTTTCCCAGAACTGAAGGAGTACATGGAATGTGGGATGGGATGTTCAGTTTTAAAACCAAGACTGTCCCTAGCAAATTGTGCTGAGTTGGTCACCCTAGATTTAGCGAAAAGAACAACATGTGACTTCACGCTTTAGATTTAGAGAGAGCAGTAAAGGAGAGAAAAGAGCCTCCTAGTGTTCCCAAACTTTGGTCTTAGATGTTGGGTAGATGGCACCATTCACTGTAACACAGAATGTAGGAGAAAGTGTAGAGTGAAGAGATAATGACTTAGATCTTTAAGGGGACTGCTAGAAACACAAATGTACAAATATCCTGTAGGCTGTTAGAGTCACTGGTCTAGATCTAGAGAGACTTCTATGAGTTGAAATGCGCCAACAAGATGGAACCCTGAAAAACAGCACCATTAAGTTGGGACAAGTTGGAACTGTTTCAGGAGAGGTTTGGGCAATAATAATCAGAGAAATATGCAGACAGCCAGGATAATGGTACCCTGGCAGTCAAAAGTAAGAGTTCGGGAAGCAGTGAATATGAAATGCCAAACAGAGTTGTCAGGTAAGATGGTCTTAAAATAGGCCTTTAGGTTTGACAACTAGGGGCTTGCAGGTATATTCAGTGAGAGAAGCTCTAATAAGATGGTTTAATAAAATGCTGAGCTTGGTCCCATGTGTCCTTTGAATCACAGTGCAATGAAATATTTCTTGAGAAAAGGATAAATTCAAGTTGTTTAACTCAGCCTAAAATTTCCCTAGGTTTTATATAAGAAGCTCTTGGCATATTCTTTTCTTATGATGCACTTTTCTTTGGTGCACTATCTTCTAGCCTTATCAATAAAGTATCAATTTCACTTCAACTTTTTCTCTTGCATTGCCTCCTCCATTTCCAATCCTGCCCCTACTTATAAATTGCTATTTTTTTTTGTCTTTTTATGGCCACACCTACAGCATATGAAAGTTCACAGGCTAGGGGTTGAATTAGAGCTGCAGCTGCTAGCCTACACTACAGCCACAGCAACACCAGATCCGAGCCACGTCTGCGACCTATGCTGCAGCTCACAGCAATGCTGGATCCTTAACCCATTGACTGATGCCAGGGATCAAACCCGCATCCTCATGGGTACTAGTTGGGTTCTTAACTCACTGAGCCACAGTGGGAACTCCAGAAATTGCTACTACTTTTTGACTGAGGTAGCCATGAAAAGGACCTATAGCCCACTTCTTCCCTTTTAAGTCTTTTGTCCACCTCTTGTATATTATTGGTTTTCTTTTAGTGACTGTAATTAAGGATAAAACTGATACATATGCACACTGCACTGAAAGTGATTGCGCCACCCTTGTTATTTTCTCTCACTACCCCCGAGTTATTTCCTCATAGCACTTATCATCTCAATTTGTAATTCTATATGTGTTTATTTGCTTAATATATTTCCCCCCACTATATTATAGCTCCATGGAGCAGGAACTTTTCTCTCATCATTCTTTAACTACTACAACTGTGCTTGGCACATAATAGGCAACCAATTAATTGGTTGAATGAATGAAAAATATGTTAATTAACTTTGCTCAGTTTTATAAGAATAATCTATTTTTCCCTATAACTTTTAAGGGTCACTACATATTTTTTTCCTGTTCAACTTGCCTATAACCCTATACCTCTGTAACCTTTAAGGGCCACTGTATATTTTTTTCCTGTTCAACTTACCTTCCAGTAGAAAGCTGCTTTAGTACCATTTTAGTTCCGTTTAAGTGGTAACCTGCTATTTATCTGAACACACCCTGAAGAATGATCTCCAATGAGTAATGTCCTGTCTAACCCCCTACGTTTGAGTGTGAGCAGAACCTGTGACTTGCTTTTAGCCAATAGAATATGGAGAAAATAATAGGGAGTATCAATGGGATAGTTATTCCCTTAAATGAGTTTTGTTATGTAAGACTCCATCTTAGCAGAATGGAGCTGGAGCTTCTTCTGCTGGCCTTGAAGAAAGCTGTGATGTTGTGAGAGAGTCTGTCATGGGCCAAGTGGCAACTGTAGGTGGCCTCTAGGGCCTGGCAGTGACCCCTTAGTTGACAGCCAGGAGGGAAAAATATGGAGCAGGGTTGTCGGAATCACCAAGATCTACACCTGCAAGCAACTTGATTCAGCTAACAGTCCTGTGAATTTGAAAGAGGATCCAAACTCCAGATGAGAATGCAGCCTGCCTGACGCCTTAATTGCAGCTTTGTGTGACCCTGAGCAGACCCAGATAAGACATATCCAGACTCCTGACTCACCTAAATTGTGGCATAATAAATGTAATTGTTTTAAACTGCTAAGTTTGTGGTAATTTGTTATGCAGCAACAGAGAACTAACACACAGATCAAAACTGATGATGAAGCCACCTGAATTCAAACCCTGACAGTTTTCTCACTATATTCTCAATGTTAGTCCTTCTTATTTTACTATATAGATTATATTTTCTCTTCTTGTATTTCCACATATATTGACCCACAATGAGTTCAGTACCAGTCTCTATTTCTTTCTCTTTCTGATTTAATATGTCCCTTAAAAATTCCCAGTTTCTTCCCAGTTCTATCCATTTATCTAGTATGTGAAAAATCAGTTTTTATTCCATCACACATCCAGCATTTTGTCTTTATATTGTGCAATTAACATCTTTAAAGCTCCGCATTTGCATTTCCTTACTTTACTTCTGTGAGGTCACTCATCAATTCAGTGGGCTTTTTCTCAATTTTAATGAGAAATAATATACATCACTGTGTAAGGTGAAAGGGTACAGCATGATGGTTTGATTTATATATATTGTGAAATGATTACAACAGGTTTAGTTAACATCCATCATATCATAGTTACAATAAGAAGAAAAAATTTTTTTCTCCTTGTGATGAGAATTCTTAGGATCTACTCTCTTAACAACTTTCCTATATATCACACAGCAGTGCTAACTATAGTTATCATGGTGTACACTATATCCATAGTACTTATTTATTTTATGACTGGAAGTTTGTTCCTCCTCCCCTAACCTCCACCTCTGGTAACCACAAATCTGATTTATTTTTCCATGAATTTTGTGGAGGTTTTTTTTTGGTTTGTTTGTTTTACATTCCACTTCAAGGACCATCTATGTTATCACAAATGGTAGAATTCCCTCATTTTTTAATCTTGCTGAATAATATTCCATTGTGTGTGTGTGTGTGTGTGTATGTGTACCACAACTTCATCAATTCATCCATTGATGGACATTTAGTTGGTTTTCCGAGTCTTGGTCATTGTAAATGATGCGGCTATGAGCATGAGGGTGCAGACATCTTTTTGAAATAATGTTTTACTTTCCTTTGGATGTATTTTCAGAAGTGAAATCGCTAGATCATATGGTTGTTATGTTTTGTTGTTGTTGTTGTTTTAGGGCTGCAACTGCGAAATGAAAGGTCCCAGGCTAGGGGTTGAATAGGAGCTGCAGCTGCCAGCCTATACCACAGCCACAGCAATGCAGGATCTGAGTCATGTCTGCCACTTACACAACAGCTCATGGCAACACCAGATCCTTAACCCACTTAGCAAGGCCAGGGATTGAACTTCACCCATGAGGATACCCATGAACTGCATCCATGAGGATACTAGTTGGGTTGGTAATCTGCCGAGCCACATTGGGAACGCCCAGTGGTGCTATTTTTAACTTTTTTTTTTCTTTTTAGGGCCACACCTGTGGCATATGGAAGTTCCCAGGTCGAATCAGAGATGCAGCTGCCAGCTTATGCCACAGCCACAGCAATGTGGGATCTGAGCCACATCTGTGACTTACACCACAGTTTGCGGCAATACCAGATCCTTAACCCACTGAGCAAGGCCAGGGATCAAACCCACATCCTCACAAACACTATGTCGGGTTCTTAATCTGCTGAGCCAAAATGGTAGCTCCATGTTTTTAACTTTTTAAAAAACCTCCAAACTGTTTTCTATGTAGGCTCTACCAATTTACAATCCCACCAATGGTGCACAAGGGTTCCCTTTTCTCTACATCCACACCAGCATTTGTTATAGCTTGTCTTTTTTTTTTTTTTTTTTTTTTTTAGCTGCACCCACGGTATGTGGAAGTTCCCAGGCCAGAGGTCGAACCTGAGCCACAGCAGTGACAATGCCCGAACCTTAACTGCTGGGCTACCAATGAACTCCTTGCTTGTCTTTCTAATGATGGCCATTCTAATAAGCGTGAGGTGATATCTCATTGTGGTTTTAATTTGCATTTCCCTAATGAATAATGATGTTGAGCATCTTTTCCTGTAAGTGTTGGCCATTTGTATATCTTCTTTGGAAAAATATTTATTCAGGTCCTTTGCCCATTTTTATAGGATTATTACTATTTTGCTGTTGAGTTGTATGAATTCTTTATATATTTTGAATATTAACCCCTTATCAGATATATTTTTCCTATTCTGTAGGTTGTCTTTTTATTTTGTTGGTGGTTTCTTTTGCCTTACAGAAACTTTTTAGTTTGATGTTATCCCACTTGTTTATTTTTTTATTGTTTGGCTTATGCTTTAGGTGTGAGTTTCCAAAAATATTTACCAAGACTCATGTCAAGAAGCTTTGTTCCTTACACCTGAAAGTTATATAATAAAAAAAAAATCTATTTTGAAAATAGATTTTCCTATGCTTTCTTCTATAAGTTTCATGGTTTCAGGTCTTACACGTAAGTCTCTGGCCCTTTTTTAGTTAATTTTTGTGAGTGGTGTAAGAGAGGGGTCAAATTTCATTCTATTACATGTGAATATACATTTTCCAATCACCATTTATTGAAGAGACTGTCTTTTCTCCATTGAGCATTTTTGGATCTTGTCAAATATTAGTTGACAGTATATGCTTATGGTTTGTTTCTGGGGATTTGATTCTGTTCCATTGGTCTATATGTCTGTTTTTATGTCAGTATCAGTGTTTTCATTACTATAACTTTTTCTTTCTTTTTTCTTTTTTTGCCTTTTAGGGCCACACCTGTGGCATATGGAAGTTTCCAGGCTAGGGGTCAAATCAGAGCTGTAGCCACTAGCCACAACCACGGCCACAGCTAGGCGGGATCTGAGCCACATCTGTGACCTACACCACAGCTCATGGCAACTCTGGGTCTCTAACCAACTGAGCAAGGCCAGGGATTGAACTCACATCCTCATGGATCTGAGTCGGATTCTTTAACCCCTGAGCCATGAAGGGAACTCCCAAGTTTCTAGTATAAATTGAAATCAGGAAGTGTGATGTCTCCTGCTTTATTCTCCTTTCTCAGGATTTCAACTATTCAGGGTCTTTTAGTAGTAGTTCCATACAGATTTAGGAGTGTCATATGTATTTCTGTAAAAAAAAAAGTGCCATTGGACTCTTGATAGGGATTGCACCGAATCTATATATATGGCTTTTAATGGTATGGATATTTTAATAATCTTAATTCTCTCAATCCATGAACATGGGATAACTTTCCATTTATTTGAGTTTTCTTTAATTTTTTTTATCAGTGTCTTACGGTTTTTAGAGTAGAGATCTTTCATGTCCTTGATTAAATTTATTCCTAAGTAGTTTACTATTTTTGATGCTACCGCAAATGGGATCAGCTTATTTATTTCTTTTTAAAAATATTTGCTATCAGTGTATAGAAGCACTACTGACTTTTGTATGTTAATTTTGTAGCTAGCAACTTTACTGAACTGGTTGATTTGTTCTAACATTTTTTTTGTTGATCATTTGGGGTTTTCTAAGTATAAAATTATGTCATCTGCAAAAAGAGGCAATTTTACTTCTTCCTTTCTAATTCAGATGCCTCTTCATTTTTCTACTTAAGGCCTCTTATTTCTTTTTCCTTCTGGATTGGTCTGGATTGGTCAGTACTATGTTGAACAGGAGTGGTGAGAGTGGGCCCTTGTCTTGTTCCTGATAGATGTGTCTCATCCACACCAAATTTGTCAAGTGTTTTTTTAAATCACGAATGGATGTTGAATTTTGTCAAATGTTTTATATGCTTCTATTGGGATGATTTTATGATTCTTTTATTCTATTGATGTCATATATCACAATGATTTATTTATATATATTGAAACATCCTTGCATCCTAGGGATAAATCTCAGTTGATCATGGTGACTAATCCTTTAATATGCTGCTGAATTTAATTTGCTAGTATTTTATTGAGAATTTTTGCATCTATATTCATCAGGGATATCGGCCTTGTTTCCCTACCCAAGTGAGGCTGTTATAGATGGTGCTGTAGTTTCCCGGATTCTCTGGTCAGGCTTACTAGATGGTTGGGACTGGGTACTATAATCAGTAGCAGATGGGGCTATGAATTAGCTTCCCTCCCTGGCAGGGCAGCAAGGACTTGTATGGCTTGTTGTTTGGGAAGTCAAACCAGGCAATAGTGTGCACTGAATTCCCTGGTCAGGTGAGACCACCAGTTTTTCTCTTCAAATGCAGAAAGACATAAGTTCTGCTCTCTGTTCAAATGCAAATCTAAGCAGGGCTGTTGGATGGGCTATGTAACTTCCCCTGTGCTCTGGTTAGGTTCCCTGGTCATACAGGCTCGAGATTACATTCAGCAACGAGTGGGGCTATGAATTAGTTTCCCTACCTGTGTGCACTGAGAGAAACAACCCTAAAGCCAGTAAAGCTCTATGTTATTCTAACTCAAGCTAACCTGTAACCCAAACTAGAGATCACCAGTTAGCTAGTATTCAGCATTATCTTGAGCAATGTATTATTTAAGGTATTATTTAAGTCCACTGAAATACAAAATAGCAGTTACCTTGTTAAATTATGATAATTTAATGATTATCATAAGACCAGTCCAACCTCTGAGTTAGTCTCGTGGCATTTAACCAGTCTTCCTTTGATCTCAAATTTCCTTTCTTAAGTTATATATGTATTTATATAGAGAACACACATAGGTGTGGCTTCATGGCTCAGTAGGTTAAGGATCCAGTGTTTTCATGGCTGTGGCTCTGGTTACAGCTGTGGTGCAGGTTTGATCTCTGGCTTAGGAACCACATGCTGCGGGTGTGGCCAAACAAAACAAAATAAAGCAAAATACACAAACACACACACAGCACTATTTTTTTTTTTTTACTTTTTTATGGCTGCACCTACAGCATATGGAGGTTCCCAGGCTAGGGGACTGATCAGAGCTGCAGCTGTTGGCCTATGCCACAGCCACAGCAACACCAGATCCAAGCCATGTCTGTGACCTACACCACAGCTCATGGCAACACCAGATTCTTTAACCCACTGAGTGAGGCCAGGTATCAAACCCATATCCACATGGATACTAGTCCATGCTAGTCCAGGTTTGTAACCTGCTGAGCCACAATAAGAACTTCCATAGTACATTAATATATATGAAGTATTATATATACTATACCTTTGACTCAAATTTCCTAATCCCATTTTACAAAGTGAAATAGTAGTGTTAGTGAGTGTTAATGACCTAAACTTTTCATGTCTTTATCTCAACTGATTCTGTCTAATCATTTTGCTCTAGCAAAGTTTTAATATTCATTATATTACCTTTACTTGAATTATAGTGATGATAACTATGTATAGAAATTGAAATGCATGATACATACGAAAAGTGGCTTCATGTGCAGGGTCAAAGAATACTTGTCTCCATAACTTCCTTCAGGTTTAGCTGTTCCCAGAGAGCCATCCCAGTTATCAGATGGATAGATATAAGCACTGTCTTCTTTGGGTTCATGAGTCATGCTATTTTAAATGAAAAAATAAACATGAAATATTTTAGAGGATATTTTTAAAATATCAAACACTCACACTATATTCTCTAGGAAGAAAATAAGTGAAATCATCCAGAAAACACATTAGATCAATGCAGCAGATATACTAAAATAATGGCATATTCATAAAACAAAATCATTCTCTTTTTATTCTATTCCTCACTAAAACTAGGGTTTTTGTTAGGGAATATTTTCTATGTTCTAAGAATGTCTGAGAAATTACTATGATACTTAGATAAATGAGGGAAATACAATTTTAAAATTCTTACAGGTTAATTTAGATCAGTGCTTTTTCCTTAGGTGATGCGTTAAATAGTTATCTTTTATTCTGACATAAACACAACTATGTATATATTCATAATTAGAAACATTACTATCTCTGACTATGCCCCTACCTCTCTGAAACCCCACTTCCTACTGAAAAATAAATACATAAAACCTTCTACTAAAATTCTTTCCAAATGAGATCCTGCTTTCTTTTTCAGTATTTACAAGCTTTAATTTTCCTTTTAAGGGATTGCTTACTTGTAATATCTTCCAGAGGACTGCTGTGGTGGAGATACAGGACTTCTAGGAAGGACGCTGTGAAAGGATGGGCTCCAGGGATTCTGCACATAGATTTTTTTTAAGGGAGAGAGGGAAGGTTTAGCCATGATTTTAAGGACATTGAAATACAATGGCCCACATTGATACCACATGCTAAATATGTAAATGTCAAGCTATCCCAGGTCTATTCCTAAAAAAGACAAATAAACAAAGGTATTACTCAAAGGAAAATGTTTATGAATTATAGTAGTAGCTTAACCAGTCTTTCTCTATTTCTATCACCTATTTTTATTCCTCTCTCCCTCTCTCTCTCTCTGATGTAGACTGGCTTACTGAAGGGGAAATGCAAATGGAATATTCATTTCAGTGGCTATTCTAAGCAGTAAGTCTACCTTCCAGCAAAAAGAATTAAATATAAATATTAATTTTCCCATTGTCATAATGTGAAAAACACATATCTCCAGAGAAAACAGAGTTGACAAAAAGTAACTTAAGGAGAGAGGACAAGATGGCGGAGGAGTAGGGGGACACGCTCGCCCTCTCCCACAAACACAACAAAAAAAAAGCACATCTACAGAATAAATGACTCGCACAGAACAGCAACCAATCGCTGTCAGAGGAACCTAAACTCCAATAACGGCAAGAAGTTCGTGACATTACTGGGCCGAACGGGAGAAGAGAGGAGAGTGAGAGAAGGTGAATCCGAGCAGGACGGGCGCTCCCGAAAGGGAACTGCGGAGGAGAAAGGGATCCCAAACCCTGGAAAGTCACCTACATGGGGGAAAGATCAAACAAACGGGAGGAACCTCCAGATGCAGAGAAGAGTGTAGCAGTAAGTTGGAGTACGGAAAAGCCGATCAAGAACCGAACGGACCATCTGAACTATGGGCTCAGTCAACAAAAATTGAGATGCCTGGATGGGGGCTGGGCACCGAGACCTAGGCTCCAGAGGTTAGTCCCCGGGCTGGGGGGGCGGGGCAAGCGGAAACTGCTTGGGAGGTCTAGAAACCATTTGACGGGGCAGAGACTGCCTGGGAGACTAGAAAACAAAGCTGTCACAGAGGAAGGGAGCAATACTCTAGGGGCGGGGAAGTGGAAAGCCGCATCAGAGGGAACCTGGGAGAAGAGCCTGGTCTGTGCCCGTGCTGGGGAGGGGAGAGAAGAAGGGGTGGGTCCCCATAGAATACCCCCACATGCCACAGCAAGCTTACAGGCCCGCTAGCTAGCTGAAAGCTGTGCTTCCCAGTGCATCCCCTCCCACCACCCCCAACACCCCCTACTCTCTCGCCGAACCTGGGGCTGCCTGCCATCCAGGAGGGCTGGCCTCAACAATTGCCTGAAGCCTACCACCGCAGGGGCTGTCCCTGCACAGGCCTGATTGCCCTTTGGAGGGGCTACACCTCGGCAGAGCAGCACCAAACACCACCAGCCCCTGAGAAAAGGCCTGCAGCCCAGAAAAGCTAGAACAAGCCTAGCCAAGCAGTGAATAGATCTGCCTAATTCTCGGACGGTTTTTCTGAGTCACGCTGCCCCGGGGAGGAGCATCTTGGATTTCCACTGGCCCTGCTACCCGCCCAAGCCCCCAGGGGGTGCCCTAGTGGATCAGCTGCATAGGACTGCCAGCTCCAGGCAGGACCCCCTGCAGCCCAGAAAAGCTGCAAAAAGCTTGGCCGAGTCGGGAAAAGATCTCAGACAGTCTTTCTGAGTCAGGCTGCCCTGGGGAGGAGCCTCTTGGATTTCCAGGGGCCCTGCTACCCGCCCAAGCCCCCAGGGGGTGGCGAGACCTACTGGATCAGCTGCATAGGACTGCCAGCTCCAGGCAGGACCCCTTGCAGCCTAGAAAAGCTGCAACAAGATTGGCCGAGTCGGGAAAAGTTCTCAGATGGTCTTTCTGAGTCAGGCTGCCCTGGGGAGGAGCCTCTTGGTTTTCCAGCGGCCCTGCTACCCGCCCAAGCCCCCAGGGGGTGCCCCACTCCCGCGGAATACCTGCTCAGCACCACCAGCCCCCTGGAAGAGGCCCTGAAGTCCAGAAAATCTGCAACAAGCTTGGCCAGACTGTGAAAAGATCCACCTACATTCTCAAGCCGTCCTTCTGAGTTGGGCTGCCCTAGAGAAGAGCCTTTTAGGTTCTCAGTGACCCAGATAGCTGCTCCAGCCCCGAGGGGGTGCTGCACTCCTAAGGAACAGCTGCCCAACACCGCCAACCCCCTGCAAGAACCCCACAGCCTAAAAACACCAGAGCAAGCTCTGCATGACCAAGTGAAATCTGCTACCATCGTGGTGTGGACCTCCCAGTCCTGTCTGCCCTCAGGAAGCCCTCCTTTGCTTCAAAGAAACACTGTTAGCCCCATCAACACTCCAGAAAAGCCACACTGCCTCAAAAAAGACTGACCAACAATGCCAGCCGTCAGGAAACATTCCACGGCAGTGACAAGGCAAACACTGCCCGATAACGGAGAGTACAACTCCCTCAGGAGAAAGAAAACAACAAGCAAGATGAAGAAGCTGAGAAACCACCCCCAGTCAAACCAACAGGAGAACTCACCTAAAACAGTCAACAATGAAACAGATCTCTGCAGTCTGACAGACCTGGAGTTCAAAAGAGAAATAGTGAAAATACTGAAGGAATGAAGAGAAGATATGAACAGTAATGCAGATACCCTCAGAAAGGAACTAGAAAATATAAGGAGGAGCCAAGAAAAACTAGAACATTCATTTGCAGAGATGCAAACTGAACTAAGGGCAGTAAAAACCAGAATGAATAATGCAGAAGAACGAATCAGTGGTATGGAAGATAGAATAATGGAAATCACTCAATCCAGTCAACAGACAGAAAACCGAATCAAAAAACTGGAAAGCAATATGAGAGACCTATGGGATAATATAAAGCGGGCCAATCTACGCATAATAGGAATTCCAGAAGGAGTAGAAAAAGATAAGGGGATGGAAAATATATTTGAAGAAATTATTGCTGGAAACTTCCCAAATATAAAGGATACTGGGTTCAAGATACAAGAAGCACAGAGGGCCCCCAAAAAACTGAACCCAAACAGACCCACAGCAAGACATATCATAATAAAAATGGCAAAAGTTACTGATAAAGAGAGGATCCTAAAGGCAGCAAGAGAAAAACAGAATGTTCCCTACAAGGGAACCCCCATAAGAATATCAGCTGATTTCCCTACAGAAACACTACAGGCCATGAGGGAAGGGCAAGAGATATTTAAAGTGCTAAAAGGAAAAAATATGCAACCTAGAATACTCTATCCAGCAAGAATATCATTTAAAATAGAAGGGGAAATAAAAATTTTTTCCAACAAACAAAAACTTAAAGAATACAGCAACACAAAACCCAGGCTAAAAGAAATACTGAAAGGGCTTCTCTAAACCAAAAAGAAAGGAAGGAAGGGAAGAAAAAAGAAAAGAAAAAAAAAAGAAGAAGAGGAAGAACTAGGACTGAGGAAACCGCAATCAGAGAGCAGTCACTCAAATAAGTCAGCATACAGATTTAATCATGAACATGCCTCAAACAAAACAAAATTAAAAAGAAAACAATAAAAAAGAGTCATCAAAACCATAAAATGTGGGCAAGGGATATTAGGAATTAAATAACACTTTCTGTTTGTTTGTTTGTATGTTTCTCTTCTTAATTTTAATATAGTTATGAAGTGTTTGAACTTACAGGATCATCAGGCTAAAACACATAATTATGGGAAGGGGTTAGCATACTTAAAAAACAGGGCTACCACAAGCCAAAAGCAAATATTGCATTTGCAAAAAATGAAGAAAAAAATACACTCAAGCAGATAATAACAGGAGACCATCCAACCAAAAAAAAAAAAAAAAGAAAGGAAGAAAGGAAGAATGGAGAATCATAGAATCAACTGGAAAATGAGGTTCAAATGGCAATAAATAATCATCTATCAATTATCACCTTAAATGTCAATGGACTGAACACCCCAATCAAAAGACACAGAGTGGCTGAGTGGATAAAAAGGCAAAAACCTTCAATATGCTGCCTACAAGAAACTCACCTTAGGACAAAAGATACATATAGATTGAAAGGGAAAGGGTGGGGAAAAATATTTCACGCCAGTAGACATGACAGAAAAGCAGGAGTCGCAATGCTCATATCAGACAAAATAGACTTTAAAACAAAAGACATAAAGAAAGACAAAGAAGGACACTACTTAATGATGAAGGGATCCATCCAAGGAGAGGATGTTACTATCGTCAACATATATGCCCCAAATATAGGAGCACCCAGATACATACAACAAATATCAACAGACATAAAGGGAGATATTGATGAGAATACAATCATAGTAGGAGACCTTAATACGCCCCTCACATCAATGGACAGATCCTCTAGACAGAAAACCAATAAAGCAACAGAGATCCTAAAGGAAACAATAGAAAAGTTAGACTTCATTGATATCTTCAGGACCCTACATCCAAAAAAAGCAGAATACACATTCTTCTCAAATGCTCATGGAACATTCTCAAGAATCGACCACATATTGGGACACAAAGCTAACCTCAATAAATTTAGGAGCATAGAAATTATCTCAAGTATCTTCTCTGACCACAATGCCATGAAATTAGAAACCAACCATGGGAAAAGGAAAGAGAAAAAACCTACTACATGGAGACTAAACAACATGCTACTCAAAAACCAATGGGTCAATGAGGAAATCAAGAAGGAAATTAAAAACTACCTTGAAACAAATGATAATGAAGACACAACCGCTCAAAATCTATGGGATGCTGCGAAAGCAGTGCTCAGAGGGAAATTTATAGCAACACAGGCCTTTCTCAAAAAAGAAGAAAGATCCCAAATGGACAACTTAACCCTCCACCTAAACAAACTAGAAAAAGAACAAAAAAGTCCTAAAGCCAGCAGAAGGAAGGAAATTATAAAGATCAAAGAAGAAATCAATAAAATAGAGACTCAAAAAACAATAGAGAAAATTAATAAAACCAAGAGCTGGTTCTTTGAAAAGGTCAACAAAATTGACAAACCCCTGGCCAGACTCACTAAGAAGAGGAGAGAAAGAAGCCAAATAACCAAAATTATAAATGAAAAAGGAGAAATCACAACGGATACAGCAGAAATACAAAAGACCATAAGAGAATACTATGAACAACTATATGGCAACAAGTTTGACAATCTGGAAGAAATGGACAATTTTCTAGAATCTTACAGCCTGCCAAAACGGAATCAAGAAGAAACAGACCAACTGAACAGACCGATCACCAGAAATGAAATTGAAGAGGTCATAAAATCAACCCCTACATATAAAAGTCCAGATGGCTTCACAGGTGAATTTTATCAAACATATAAAGAGGAATTGGTGCCAATGGAAGTCCAGATGGCTTCACAGGTGAATTCTATCAAACATATAAAGAGGAATTGGTGCCCATCCTCCTGAAACTCTTTCAAAAGGTTGAAGAAGAAGGAATACTCCCAAAGACATTCTATGATGCCAGCATCACCCTCATTCCAAAACCAGACAGAGATACCACCACAAAAGAAAACTGTCGCCCAATATCATTGATGAATATAGATGCAAAAATTCTCAACAAAATCTTAGCCAACCGAATCCAACAACATACCAAAAAAATTATACACCATGACCAGGTAGGGTTCATCCCAGGTTCACAAGGATGGTTCAACATACGCAAATCAATCAACATCATACACCACATTAACAAAAGAAAAGTCAAAAATCATATGATCATCTCAATAGACGCAGAAAAAGCATTTGACAAAGTCCAACATCCATTCATGATCAAGACCCTCGCCAAAGTGGGTATAGAGGGAACATTCCTGAATATAATCAAAGCCACTTATGATAAACCCACAGCAAATATAATACTCAATGGGGAAAAACTGAAAGCCTTCTCACTCAAATCTGGGGCAAGACAGGGATGCCCACGCTCACCACTGCTCTTCAACATAGTGTTGGAAGTCCTAGCCACAACAATCAGACAAAAGAAATAAAAGGCAACCAAATAGGAAGAGAAGAGATCAGACTGTCACTGTATGCAGATGACATGATACTATACATAGAAAACCCAAAGGACTCAACCCCAAAACTACTTGAACTGATTCATCAATTCAGCAAAGTAGCAGGATATAAGATTAACATTCAGAAGTCAGTTGCATTTCTGTATACCAGCAATGAAACATTAGAAAAGGAATACAAAAATACGATACCTTTTAAAATTGCACCTCACAAAATCAAATACCTCGGAATACACCTGACCAAGGAGGTAAAGGACCTATATGCCGAGAACTATAAAACTTTCATCAAAGAAATCAAAGAAGATGTAAAGAAATGGAAAGATATTCCATGTTCCTGGATTGGGAAAATCAATATTGTAAAAATGGCCATCCTACCCAAAGCAATCTACAGATTCAATGCAATCCCTATCAAATTACCCATGACATTTTTCACAGCACTAGAACAAACAATCCAAACATTTATATGGAACCACAAAAGACCCAGAATCGCCAAAGCAATTCTGAGGAACAAAAACCAAGCAGGAGGCATAACTCTCCCAGACTTCAAGAAATACTACAAAGCCACAGTCATCAAAACAGTGTGGTACTGGTATCAAAACAGACAGACAGACCAGTGGAACAGAATAGAGAATCTGGAAATAAACCCTGACACCTAGGGTCAATTAATCTTCGACAAGGGAGGCAAGAACCTAAAATGGGAAAAAGAAAGTCTATTCAGCAAGCATTGCTGGGAAACCTGGACAGCTGCATGCAAAGCAATGAAACTAGAACACACCCTCACACCATGCACAAAAATAAACTCCAAATGGCTGAAAGACTTAAATATACGACAGGACACCATCAAACTCCTAGAAGAAAACATAGGCAAAACACTCTCTGACATCGACATCATGAATATTTTCTCAGGTCAGTCTCCCAAAGCAATCGAAATTAGAGCAAAAAGAAACCCATGGGACCTCATCAAACTGAAAAGCTTTTGCACAGCAAAGGAAACCAAAAAGAAAACAAAAAGACAACTTTCAGAATGGGAGAAAATAGTTTCAAATGATGCAACCGACAAGGGCTTAATCTCTAGAATATATAAACAACTTATACAACCCAACAGCAAAAAAGCCAATCAAGCAATGGAAAAATGGGCAAAAGACCTGAATAGACATTTCTCCAAGGAAGATATACAGATGGCCAGCAAACACATGAGAAAATTCTCAACATCGTTGATTATAAGAGAAATGCAAATCAAAACTACCATGAGATATCACCTCACACCAGTCAGAATGGCCATCATTAAGAAGTCCACAAATAACAAGTGCTGGAGGGGCTGTGGAGAAAAGGGAACCTTCCTGCACTGTTGGTGGGAATGTCAACTGGTACAGCCACTATGGAGAACAGTTTGGAGATACCTTAGAAATCTATCCATAGAACTTCCATATGACCCCGCAATCCCACTCTTGGGCATCTATCCGGACAAAACTCGACTTAAAAGAGACACGTGCACCCGCATGTTCATTGCAGCACTATTCACAATAGCCAAGACATGGAAACAACCCAAATGTTCATCGACAGATGATTGGATTCGGAAGAAGTGGTATATATACACAATGGAATACTACTCAGCCATAAAAACGAATGACATCATGCCATTTGCAGCAACATGGATGGAGCTAGAGACTCTCATCCTGAGTGAAATGAGCCAGAAAGACAAAGACAAATACCATATGATATCACTTATAACTGGAATCTAATATCCAGCACAAATGAACATCTCCACAGAAAAGAAAATCATGGACTTGGAGAAGAGACTTGTGGCTGCCTGATGGGAGGGGGAGGGAGTGGGAGGGATCGGGAGCTTGGGCTTATCAGACACAACTTAGAATAGATTTACAAGGAGATTCTGCTGAATAGCAGTAAGAACTTTGTCTAGATACTCATGTTGCAGCAGAAGAAAGGGTGGGGGAAAAATGTAATTGTAATGTATACATGTAAGGATAACCTGACCTCCTTGCTGTACAGTGGGAAAATAAAAAAAAAATTATATAAAAAAAATAAATGTAAAGTGTATTTTAAAAAAAAGTAACTTAGAATACTGAGGCTGAATGTAGAGAGCTTCAGCATTAAACAGTGAGTTTTGGAGGGAAGCTGATATCAATTAATCAATTGATAAAAGACTTGGTTCTTAAAGAGCATACTTTAAGTAAGTACAGATGCAAAGAGTAAATTGTAGTAATATAGACTTTGAAGCAAGAAATTGGCATTTTAACATAGACATGGGGCATGTAAGTGGATCAAGACCAGATCTACAAAAAATCTATTCTTATAGCCATATTGGTTATGAGTAACATTGTGACATGGCCATTTTGATGGAGCCATATTGAAATAAAGGATAATTTTACATAAGTACTTTGATAGAAATATATTGACTTGGGGAAATTTGATGCAGACTATAAAACAACCCACTGCACTTTCTGATTAAAAAGATTAAGTTGGGCAAAACCTCCTTGCCTGGCTGCTCGCATCTCTCACAAGCATCCTATCTTAATAAATCTATTTCTTGCCTATCGCTTTGTCTCTTGCTGAATTCCTTCTGCGTAGAGGCACAGAGAACCTGAACCTTACTGTTCCAGGTTCTATGGATGCAGAGGTGAATAAGGAAGACAGTGCTTGGTCTCACTGAATTTCCAGAAGGAGAATGGAGAGTAACTAAATAATCACACAAATAGAACTAAAACCCCCAACAAATGGAAGTGCTACTTGATGAAACATTCTTCATTCTGGGAAGAAGGAGGACCGCCAGAACCAGTCCTGGGGCCATTAACCACCAGCTTTGAAAGAATGCAAACTTGTCTCTACCCTCATCCTTAGCTGAGGCCCTATTTTCCACTCCCCAAGGTTTAAAAGCACCTCTTAATATCTCCCAAGGGGGGCAGAGTCTTTAAGACATTAACCGCCTGTGGCCCCCTTTGCCTGGAAAAACAATAAAGCTATCTTTTTCTCCAAAAAAAAAAAGATTAAGTTGAATCAAATATATACCATGTCTCATTTGTATGTTTCAGTTCATGTCTATCCATAAATGACCCCTAGAGGGTGGGGAACCTTGGATTGGTAATAATGTCAGAGATGAGATAAAGGTTACATATCTTATGAGAAGACAAACTGATATAAATAAGAAGAATGAGACAGACCCAATATTTTTCCTCCGTTGTTTAAATATCTTTCTTTTGCCTTTGGGCTTTCCTTTTCTGCTTTGTTTTTGCAATCTTCTTTAGAATAAAAAAAATAACAACAACAAAACAAAAAAAGAAAACCATGACTCTTGAAAGTATGATTTCAGTGGAGCTTGGCAAGAAAGCTTCATCTGTGTTTATAGCCAGTCCCTCGTATCATTGTTCCCTGATGTCATAGTGGACAGAATCACAGGTTCCTGACTCTTCTGTACATCAATCAGTTCTTAAAGGGGCTACCTTTACTTCCGTGGGACATATACTGGTTCAGCCCTTTTTCTCTAGCAGGCCAGAGAGAGTAGTAGTCTGATGAAATGAAAAGAGACTTATCTAAAATTTGGATTTGGGGGTCGCAAACCAGATTTTCTAGCTTAAGCAGTATGGATATATTTGGGAAGAAGGATCCCATAGGAAGCAGTAGGTCAGTCTCAATATATAGAGGGATGTTGTATACTTCCCACTTGTCCATTTTTGGCCTAGCTTAAACTCATTAAGCCATACCTAGTCCTTGATTCAACTAGATAGATGTAGCCATTCAACTAGATAGGTAGAACCTAAGGAGTAGAAAATTATAGAAGGCAGGGCCAGGTAGACACGGTGAAATTTTTTTTTTTAATTTGGGTGCTAGGGGCAGTGGTGATGGTTGTGGTGATCATAATGTGGCACCCTACTCTTATGAGCACAGGGGGTCTAGAAAGAACAGCAGCTAGCTATGTAAGTTTTCTCCAGAATCAGGGACTGCATCACCCTGTTGAGGTAGACTGACTATATAATTTATCACCCAAACCAGAACATTTATCAGAGAGTGATGGGGTAACTATTCATGTTTACATTGGAACAACCAGCAGAAAGTTAGACTATCCTGATCACCCTACCTCGAAGTCACTGTTGTTGGACTCAAAGATGAGCCTCCACCTGTTTTTTAGCAATCAAGTCAATGTGGCTTCTACTTTTTCCATCAAAAGAAATTCCTCTTCCATACCTTATTTCCAAAAACCTTGAAATACCCTTTTGATATTACATAGGCACAATAATTGATTCCATTGTTCAGTACCCACAGGGAGGTTGGCCCCATGAAAGTGTGGGACAGATGCATTCAGTAAAGCATTAAGCCAAGGTCCACTTTGACAGTTTCAGAGGACAAAGAAAAAGCCATATGGAGGGAACCATTAGGATATGGTAAATATAGGAAAGTCAGCAGATTCTTATTTAAATCTATGATCAAAGAGCAAAACATCACCTGAGGGTTGAGAAAATTAAAGGAATCAAGAGAAGTTTCTGGAACTCTTTGATGACATTCCGAAGAGTGAAATTTGCATATAGGAAAACATACAGGTCCATCTAATCTATCTGGGACAGCCTGACTAGGTGCCTCAGGTATTGAAGGTCAGAGGCAAAGTAGTTGTCCTATTCATTCTCATCTCCAGTACCAATGAAGTTTTTCCAAATATTATAGACCAAGGCTCTTTCTAGAGCAGCAATAGCTGGAACCAGGAGTAGGCCACACCAATGGAAGGCTTGATTTGACTTTCTCAAATCAATTTCAGATTTAAAACATATGATAAAAAAAACCTCCAGAGGTTCCCATTGTGGCATAGCAGAAATGAATCCCACTCACCAGTATCCATGAGGATGCAGGTTTGATCCCTGGCCTTCTCAGTGGGTTGGGGATCCAATATTGCTGTGGTGTAGGTTGCACTGAGATGCAGCATTGTTGTGGCTGTGGCTGCGGCCGGCAGCTGTAGCTCCGATTTGACCCTTAGCCTGGGAACATCCATTTGCCAGGGGTGCGGCCCTAAAAAGAAAAAAAAAAAAAAAAGAAAACTCTCCCAAGGGCCCAACAGCACTGCCTGACTGCCTGGCAATCCTACAATTCCCTATTCTCTGAGACAACTATTTCACCATCCTCTCTCCACAAATCTCCAACTTCTCCTCCATGTTCTTTATTCTCAGTTAATGACCTCAGATCTTATTTTACAAAGAAATAGAAACAATTAGAAGAGAACGATTTCGTTTTCCCACCACCAAAATTTACCAACCTACCTGCATCTGTATCCACATACTCTATTATAAAGTGTTTCTTGTATCAAATATCTACTCTTCCAAATACGCTTAGGATCCCTCTTCCTGCCCTCCCATGGCCTTTTTTCATTCAATTATTACCATTCTATCCTATGATATTACTTTTTTCTCTCTCAGCTGGCTCATTTCTATTAACATTCAGATTTGCATTACAGAAAACTCAGTGTTAACTCCACATTATCCCCCAGCTACTGTCTCATTTTTCTGCTTCACTGTAAAACATCTCCAAAAAATGTTGTCACCCTCATTATAACCATTCCCTCATCTTTCTTTGACTTTTCTTTTCAGTCCATGTTAGTCTTGCTTCTGTCTCCACCACTCTGCTGAAACACCTCTGGTTAAAGTTACCAACCATCTCATATTGCCAAATCCCATGTCATTTGTCTTCATCTGACCTTATCTCCCAGTAGCATTTAATACAGTGGATCATTCCGCAATTCTCGAAATGATTTTTTTTCTCTTTTTAGTTCCTTAATACCACACTCTCCTAGTTTTCTCCTATTGCTCTATATGATCTAGCCCAGATCCTTTTGCTGGCCCAGCTTCTCCTTTGCTACCTGATCTTTAAATGTTGAAACACATGAGGGCTTGTTACCAACTTCTCTTCTTCTCTCTATATATACTCTGTCTGTAAGTCCAGGAACATGACTTTAAATAGCACTCATATCCTGATGACTATCATATTTATATCTCTAGTCTGTACTTGTCCCCTGAGATCCAAATTCACATATCCAACTGACTATACAACCTCCATCTGAAAGTTTGATAGGCATCTACAACTAACCATGTTAAAACTAAAAATTTGATTCATTCTCCATCCAAAATACACCCTGCTTTTCCTCCAGTATTCTTCATCCACCTGAAATGGAGTTTTAACTAAAGAACAAACCCCCCCCCTTGGCTAAGAAGGCAGCTGCAAGCCTTTCCAGATATGCTAATCACTATGCCACCCCTCTTGTAATAATGTAACAACTGTGTGCTCTCTGTCCAAGCCAGCAGCCCTGCTAATTAGGTACCCAGCATTGCTTATCGGTTCTGCTTCTGTAACCTTGCTTGCTCAGTTTCTTAGGGAGGAACGCTGTCTGCTTGGGGATGGGGGAGGTCTGGGATGCTTACATGGGAAAATCAAGACCTTGTAGTGTATAAAAGTTACTGAGAACAAAGACCTGGTGCTCAGACTCTGGAGGTGACTCCTCTGAGCCCGCACCGGTGCTGAATAAACCTTGCTTTTCCATATCTCCGAGTGCTGTTTGTCTCCTTCCGTTGCCACAGTTTTTGCAGTTTCCGCAACACACTCAGATGCTCAAATCAAATCCTTGAACTCATCCTTGGTTCCTCTCCTTCCCTCACAGCCCATAAACATTCTATCAGTAAGTTTCATTTGTTCTACTTGTAAAATAGATCACTTCTCATTATCTCCACTGTCACCACCCTAGTTCAAGACATTATTAGCTCTCTCTTCTTTCAGTTGTGGACCCCTCCAAACCATTATCTGCATAGCATTCAGAATCACTACCATAGAAAAAGTCCTTCAGTGTGACTTTCCACTGAACTGATAACAAAATCAAATGTTTTACCATATCCTACAAAGCCCACTATGATCTGCCTACCTCACCAGCATTTCAACCATGTTGAATTTTTTTTTTTTTTGAACACATTAAGCCTGTTTTTCCCTTGGGGTTTTGGTATTTGTTCTTTTATCTGCTTAGAAGGTTCTTTCCCTGACTTGTTGTATGGAAGGGTTTTTCTCAACTTTCAGTCTCGATTTGAATATCACCTCTTCAAAAAGTCATCTTTAAATTTCTCATCTAATATTCTCCACTTCCAAGTCATTATTATATCACTTGGTTTTTTGTACTTATAGAATTTATCGCAATCTAAAATTATGTTATTTATTTACTTACTTATACATTTATTGTCTGTCTCCTCTCCCTTCTGTAATGCAAGCTCAATGAGGACAAGACTTGTTCTCAAATACCACTGTGTCCCCAGAGTATAGAACGGTTCCAAGCGCATAGTAGGTATTCAGTAATTTCTTGATGAATGGGTATGAATATCTAATGTCTAGCGGATAAATGAATATCTAATGAAAACTACTGGGTGAATTTTATGCTAAGAACCAAAGTGAAACATCGGTTCCTTCTTGTTTGGATTACCTTTGCTGTGACTTTATACTTTAATGATCCCTTAATAGTGTGAGAATTAACATATGTCTTTTCTATCAAAGGAAGTCTTGGTTACTCCATTTTGTTCCTGCTTCGTCTGAGACACCCTCCTCCACCCCGCTCTTTCCCTCTTCTCCCAGTAACAACTTGTTTCAAATTAGCCAACCGAGAAGAATGTGTGCCCCGACCTGACCAATGCAAAGGGGAGAGGTATACCACCTGCGTTAGGGATAAATGGGAGGGGTCTTCCCTCTTTGGCACACTTTGTGGGCACTCGTGCCCTTCTGCAGAAGTAAATAGTCTTGTCAAGATCTCCCCATGTTCATGTGTCTTTCTTTCTGACACCGACGATTCGAGCCAGAGTCACTTTTCCGCAACAATATCTATCTTGAAATAACACCAAGCCCAGATGAGGAATAATCTTAACAATAAATAAGGCATATTAGGCTCTCAATCAGAACCAGTGTACTGTATATCTAGGATACTTTACTTCTCTTTCTTACTGCCTGCCTATTAGTACCTTTGTGCCCTCCTAAGGTGAATAAGAATGAAAAATAAAACTTGATACTCAAACTCAGCAATTTGGTTTTCATTAGCAGCTACTAAAAAAAGTTAATAGAAGGAAAATATTCTGAAAGGAAATTGTATTAGTTTTTGTTTAGAGATTTAATATATCCACATTTCCCCTTGTCCCACTTCTTTTTATGGCTGCACCTGTGGCATATGGATGTTCCTGGGCCAGGGGTCAAATCAGAGCTGCAGCTGTAGGCCTACACCATAGCCATGGCAACACTGGATCTAAGCCACATATGTGACCTACACCCGCAGCTTGCAGCAATGCCAGATCCTTAACCCACTGAGCAAGGCCAGGGATAAAATCCACATTCTCACAGAGACTACATAGGGTGCTTAACCCATGGAGCCACAATGGGAACTCCATTGTCTCACTTCTTGATCAGGACTAAAGATAATTAAGCATTGTGTACTTAAGATCTGGTGAATAGTGGTCACCTATCCAGGGAATAAGTCAAAGAAATGGAAGAAAGAGAAAGAGGTAAATACTTTTCAGCCCTCTACTCTAGGATTATTCAACAATCAGAAAGGAACTGTTTCTTTTCCTGCTTCTGCCACAAATAATAGCTTTATCCACCAGAAATAGTGACTCTGGTCCCCTTTGTGGCTCTTTTGGATCAGTTGTAAATTTTTAATGTGCTAAACTGGCCTAAATTCAGAGAAAAGTTTCACACCCATGACTGAAATAAAAAACACATCCATAAATACATAGGTATATAGAAAGATAAATATATAGAAAATATATTTAGAGTTAAAACAACTCATTGAGAAGACAAAACAGATCAAGTTTTTAAACACAATACAGTCTTTAAAAAGGGCCTTTGAAACTAGCATAATAAAAGCCTTAATCTCCTTTAATAATTCATGTTAATTAGCATTCTCCTAGGGTATGTTTAAATTCTCTCTAGCCAGAAGCACAGAAGTCTAATGAAATTAAATATTTTAAAGTTTTGAGTGAAAAATTTTTCTTACTTTTGATCTAACACACATACATGTACACATACACAAAGTCACATTTGTGTGAATGTGTTAGAAGCTACATTAAAGTGCAGTCACCTCCGTTGGGTTCGATTTAGTACCACAGAGTGGTACCCTCAGGTACTGTAGACCAGAAAGAGTGAATGCATCTGCCAAAGGTACACATTTTACAATGGTTGAGTAATTTAAATTCTGAGAGAACGTGACTTATGTTACTCACAGTTTCCTCCATTAGCACTACACCTAACCTAATAGAGAGATGATATGTCTTACATTTTTATAGGGACAACACTGAGTCCATGTAACTTTTTTCAATACTGAAATTTGCTAAATGTATTACTTAAATACAAGGCCATACCTATGCAAGAAAATACGTAAATTAAAATAAATACATAGCATAAACAAAGGATTATGCCTGCCATTCCAGTTCTACAAAGACTAAGTTGCAGCCCACTGCAGTTGCCCACTGACTGTGTGCCCTGAAGTGAATTCGGGATGGAAAAACAGGAAGCGTTCTGTGTTTTGGATATACAAGCCCCTAGATAGTGAAAGATATATATCTAAGGAAGAATTTCAATGACCCTAGATTCTTACATCTTCCCATACATACAAAAGCACTAAAATCGTTAACTTCAGATAGCTGGGGTTTTTTGGGGTATTATTAGTAGTAATCTTTTACCAAGATACATGCCTGACTGCACATATTTCCCTGACAAAAATTTTTCATATATGTCCTGGCTCTTCTCGTAACTCTCGGGAGCAGTTCCTCAGAGCCGCCTGAGAGGCTGTCTCCTGGGCTATAGTCCTCGTTTTTCTTGGTTTATTTGGTTTTTTTTAAAAAAAAAACTTTTTTAGACCACACATCCTCATTTAGATCAGAAAATGTAATCACTATTCATGTATTGCCTCCTATTTTAAAGACATTCCTTCATGAATTGGTGATGAGTAAGAGAACACAAAATTTAGTGGGATGAATCTAAGGATCAAGGGCAAGTTTCTGTCACTACTCTCTTTTTCTATCCATGTGTTCTCCTTCAGTGATCACATCTACTCCCTGGGCTTTATTACCAGATCTGCATTATTTAACCACTTGGAGCCTCAAATTCCTCCTTTTAAAATGGCACTAGTAATAATATCTGCCCCATAAATTTTTGTTATGAACATTAAAGGAGATAATGCACATGAAAGTGCTGAGCACAATGCCTGGCAAGGTGTATCTTTTCATTGCGTCTGTCCAAGAGAAAATCTTTAATATAGGGATACAACTTCTTCAATTATTTATGCCATAATTTTTTATCAAACACCTTCTATGTGTCAAGCATCTGGACATAGAGATAAGACACAGACATTATAGTTTGGGGGAAAAAGACGACAGATAAGAAAATAGTCTAGCCTCTGTCTCCAAAGGATGATAAATGATTAACTGGGAGTACATGCATGAAGTATTTTAAAAATGAGAAGCACAATAGTTTTGTAAGAGAATCCTGGTCATTTATCCTTATTCACTTTTTAAAAAGCTTTATTTAGATGTCATTCACATATTATGAAATCCACTCATTTAAAGTACACAGCTCAATTTTTTTAGTATATTCACAGAATTGTGTAACTTTCGCTATAATTTTAGAACATTTACATCACTCCCCAAAAGAAACTCTATACTTACTAGCAGTCATTCATTATTTCCCCCAAAACACTCGTCCACCCCAGCCATAGGCAACCATTAATGTACTTTCTGACTGCATGGATTTGCTTATTTTAGGTATTTCATATGAATGGAACCATACATTATATAATCCTTTGTGACTAGCTTTTTTCAATGACTACAATGTTTTCAAGGATCATCCATGTTGTAGCTTGTATAAGCATTTCTTTTTTAAACTAATATTCCATTCTATGTATATACCACATTTTGTTTACTTATTTATTTATTTATTTATTTTTATTTTTTTTTTAGGGCTGCACCCATGACATATGGAAGTTCCCAGGTTAGGGGTTGAATCGGAGCTGCAGCTGCTGACCTACGGCACAGCCACAGCAATACCAGATCCAAGCTGTGTCTGTGTCCTGTACCACAGTTTATGGCAATGCCGGATCCTTAATCCACTGAGCAAGGCCAGGGATTGAACCTGCATCCTTATGGATACAAGTTGGGTTTGTTACCACTGAATCACAGTGGGAACTCCTGTTTATCTATTCTTTAACCGATGGACATTTTGAGTTGATCTACTTTTTGGCTATTATAAATAAGGCTGCTATAAACATTCATGTGCAAGATTTTGATTGGATATATGTTTTCAATTCTTTTGAGTAAATACCTGGAATTGTGGGTCATAGGGTAACTCTATGTTTAACTTTTTGAGGACCTGCCAGACTTTTTGCCAGACTGGTTGTACCATTTTACATTCCTGCCAGGAGTGTAAGAGGGTCCTAATTTCTCCATATCTTTGCTAACATGGTGTGAGATAGGTGTCTAATTCCATTCTTTGGCATATAAACATCCAGTTGTCCCAGCACAACTTTTGAGAAGCCTGTTCTTTCTCTCACTGAATTATATTGGTACCCTTATCAAAAACCAATTGACTGAAAAGTGAGGGTTTACTTCTGAACTCTCAATTCTATTTCAGTGATCTATATGTATATTCTTTTGGCAATACCTCATCATCACGATTATACAGTAGCTTTTTTGGGAAGTGTGAGTACTCTTTGTTCTTCTTTTTCATTATTATTTTGGCTATTCTGGTTCCCCTGCATTTTCATATTTCATATTTCACATTTTAGGGTCAGAATGACACTTTCTGCAAAAAAAAGGTAAGTGAAATTTTGATAAAGCTTGAAAAGACTTTGTATCAATTTGGGGCATATTGCCATCTTAAGTTCCAGTCCATGAACATGGGATTTCTTTCCAATTATTAAGGCCTTCTTTACTTTATTTCAACAATAGTTTGTAGTTTTGTACTTTCTTTGAATTTGTTCCTAAGTATTTTATTCATTTTTATGCTATTGTAAATGGAATTATTTTTTAAATTTCATTTTAGGATTGCTCATTGCTAATGTATTGAAATACAATTGATTTGTGTATATTGATCTTGTATACTGCTCAGTTTCAACCAAAGGTTCAACATTAAACTATGGTTATATGCAATCTCATGGCTAGTGTGGGTTTGTAGGAAGGTATCGGGCATGCTATGCTTGTTCTTTTAAGTGCTAAAATCCTGTTTTATTTTTCTCCAGCTTTGAGGAATACATAGGTTTATGAAATAATTTACCTCCAATTTAATCTTCAAATGTTGTCATAGTGATCTTTGTAAAGTGCAATTCTAAACACACCCTTGACTTTCTGAATCCCCACAGACAAAATTATTTCTATCTGATGCATCCTTATCTGCTTGTCTCTAGTTTCAGTGGAAAATATGTCCTAAAAAAAGAAAGTATGTCCTTCCTTCTGAGTTCCACCCCCTATCATCAACTCTTTGGTCTTAAATTTTCTCCAGGAATAACACAGTTTCTTGAGCTCTTCACACTCAATCGTCTTAAAAGTGTGGAACACACTACTTTCATTTCTTTACTACCCACTTTCTTCTCAATCTACTACAATCTGCCTTCTCCCTAGATTGTCCACCGAAAATATGGCTCATTCTGAGTCTTGCGCCCAGAAGAAAATCTTTGGCTAAAAGCAAAGATTTGGGAGTCATTTATCCAATTGTTTTAACTACCATCTGTATGGAGATGTCTCCCAAATCAATATTTACAGCCAAGATCTTTCTCCTAAGCTGGGACAATGTTAAACGCACCAACATCCGTATTATAGGGGTGCCAGAAGGAGAAGAGAGAGAGAAGGGGACAGAAATAATATTCCAAGACATAATAGCCGAAAATTTCCCTAACATGGGAAAGGAATCACTCGCTCAAATCCAGGAGGCACAACGAGTACCATATAAAATAAACCCAAGGAGGAACACACCGAGACACATAATAATCAAACTGACCAAAATGAAAGACAAAGAGAAAATCTTGAAAGCAGCTAGGGAAAAGAAACAAGTAACATACAAGGGAACCCCAATAAGGTTATTGGCAGATTTTTCAGCAGAAACTCTGCAGGCCAGAAGGGAGTGGCATGATATACTTAACGTGATGAAAGGAAAAAACCTCCAACCAAGAATACCCTACCCAGCAAGGCTCTCATTCAGATTTGAAGGAGAAATCAAAACCTTCACAGGTAAGCAAAAGCTGAGAGAATTCAGCAACACTAAACCAGCCTTACAACAAATACTAAAGGAACTTCTCTAAGCAGGAAAGAAAAGATCAGCAACAGGAAACAAAAATTCCACAAATGACAAGGCTCTACAGTAAAGGTATATATACAGTAAAGATATGAAATCATCCATGCACAATTATACCATCAAAATCAGAAATCATGAGAAGAGGTGGGTACAAATGCGGGACACTGGAGATGAACTTGCAATTAAGAGAACAACCACTTAAAACAATCTCATATACATATAGACTCTTACATCAAAACTTCAGAATAACTGCAAACCAAAAATCTACAATTGATACACAAACAAGGAATCTCTGGAGAAGAAATATATCTCATAATAAATAAGTGCATAATCCACCATGAAGGGGGTCATTTGACATTATTCTTGGAATGCTGAAGTCTTCTTAGATCTGATTCTGATTTCCTCTCCATCAAAGAACTTATGATAATTATAGTTAAATAATGCCACTGTACAATTAAATAATACAGTTCTACAATTGTATTATTAATAACCATTTCTCTCCATGGTACAATGTAAAGTCTATAATGCCTTGTTTATCACATCACCTAGAATGGTGTAATGCCTTTATTGAAGAATCAATGAGATGGAACAAATTGTGAGGACATATTTATATAGTTACACTGGTTTTTTTTTTGTCTTTTTTGTTGTTGTTGTTGTTGTTGTTGTTGCTATTTCTTGGGCCGCTCCCGCGGCATATGGAGGTTGCCAGGCTAGGGGTTGAATCGGAGCTGTAGCCACCGGCCTACGCCAGAGCCACAGCAACGCGGGATCCGAGCCGTGTCTGTAACCTACACCACAGCTCACGGCAACGCCGGATCGTTAACCCACTGAGCAAGGGCAGGGACCGAACCCGCACCCTCATGGTTCCTAGTCGGATTCGTTAACCACTGCGCCACGACGGGAACTCCGTTACACTGTTTTTTAACCAACTTATGCATTTTATATTTTACTTATTTTCAGAGGGTGTATTATTTTTGTTATTCTTACCAGTTGTTATTCTTTTTACTATGCTATATAAAATATTTAATGGTATATAAGGCTTTCTTCTTTGTAAATTTTAGTTGCATAATATAACAATTTAATATAATGCTAATTTTTAAAGAAAAATTGAAATGTAATAGATAAAACTAAGTAGTAAAGATGAAAGCCATAAAATTGGGATAAAGTATAGAATAATTTTCCTATTTGTCTCAGCATATTTTCCATTCCACTTCTCCAGTGGTAGTCACTTAATCTGTTTCTTAAGATCCATGTTATAATAATCTGTGTGAATGTAATTGTGTGTAAATGTATGTATTTTATTCTGTAAAAAAATAAATAAAATAAAAATAAATTAAAAAAAAACATTTAGCATAGAAATATTGGATTTGTTGATTGAAATACCATGTATAGAAGGACTGGCTTCTAGGGTACGTGAAATTACTTAACTGCCTATATAATTGACTTTATTCTAACAGTCTCAATTTTAACATTTGTCAGCTCTCCTGCCACAGTCACAATAGGAGTATGATAATAATCTAATGAGGATGATCTTCTGTTTAACTTATGAGAACTGGCCTCATTATTTTATATTAGAATATTGAGCTTGCTTCTCTTTTGAATAACTGACAGGTGTAGTGATAAGGCAATAAAGTAAAATTTCCATGGAATAAGTCTCACTTCTTTATTAATTTATTAAATGGCAGAGTATTTGTTCTAACTTCTAGTATATCTTTTAGAGGATATTATCTAAGATATTCTGTCATTCATGTTGATAGTTCTTTTATAGCACGTTTCCTAGTGGTTAACCTTAACACAGTTGTTATGCCTATTAGGAGAATAATGCAAACTGGATTGAGTGCCTTAAAAAATAAGACCATCACTTTTATCCAGCTGAGTTAGACACCAACATGTGTGCATTAACCATATGTAGATAATCATGAGGTTTTGGTATTATTACTATTATTATTTTATTTTTCTCTCAGATGACTATGACTTTATTCAAATAGGACAGGTACTATTGGATATGGTCATTGGTTATTAGAATACAATTTTCATGATGAGACAAAAAGGTTTTTATTTTTGTAATTTTTAAATTTTATTTCTGCTATTTCTGATTTTATGTACCTATCTTACAGGCTAGAAAATTTTGTCCTTAGCTCATGGTAACAAATAGAGGCACACTACTGGTCAAGTGTAGCTGTGTTATAACCATAATTACAGAATAAATATGTTTTAAGATAATTGTATTAAAGATAAACATGGAATAACTATAAAGGCTATCACTGGACATTATATTTGTAATTCAATAAAAGAACATGTTTAAGCATGAATATATAAATGCTCAAATTTTTAAGTTTTCCCATTTCTAAAAAGGAGCTTGGCAATCATACTTTTCAATTTAGCAATAGATTAGTATGAGAATAAATTAGAACTCATCAGCAAGGAAATGATTAAAGAAGAGATAAGACATTGCTTTCTGCATGTATTCACTTATCGAATGCTGCTATTAGCTATTCTGATCATGCCATATAGCTAGCAGTTGTCTGGCTCCAACTGTGTACAATCCATATTAGAGTGATACATACCATTTGAATATCAAATCCTGCCAAGTAGCATTCATCGTTTTGTGTTACAGATGTCTGGCTGTGCCTGATTTCTGAAAACTCCATGTATGATTCAAGTGGATATTAGCATTAATTTCATAGAGAACGTTTATCTGAGATTTTGAAACAATAGTTACACAAAGTGGCTCCCTTTTTGGATGCCATTCAGCTATCAGGAAATCTTCTGTTATTACATTTAAGCCTTGGACTGTGAGGAAGCCAAAAATTATTCCACATGAATTCAGAAATCACCAAGTTTCAATGCTGGAACCTGGATGAAGACCTTTTGGTTCAACAAAATGCACATCAAAATTGTGTCTGCTTCCACATAAAGGACCCCTTTAGCAGCAAGTTTTCTAAGACACCATGCTCATAGAGCTGGGATAGAAACTTTCAAAGGTAGAACATTCTAGCAAAGCTAACACAAAGGAAGCTCCACAGTTTCAATGTTTGGTCGATATGACTAAAAAAAAAGTTAACTGGGGACTGAAAGAATTTGTATGGTTATTTTGATCAGTCTAATGGTTGAATTATATTGCTGCGTGGGTGAACTAATTGTGTGATCAACAATTCCTTCTAAACACTGAAATACAAAATCCAAAAATATTGTGACCAATTTTTAACCGCATATTGACATAAATACTTCTTTGCCTTTAATATAGTATGAGAGCTAGAACTGAGAAATGATGTTTATTAGATATCTCTGGTCTTTATCCTCATTAAATAATATTAGTTGAGCATTTATAAGGTACATACCACTCATATAAGCTCACAGGGATCAAGATAAATGTCATATCCTATTTATTAAGAAATTTGTTGCAACATGAGTATCTAGACAAAGTTCTCAATGCTATTCAGCAGGATCTCCTTGTATAGCTATTCTAAGTTGTATCTGATAAGTCCAAGCTCCCGATCCCTCATGTTGCAACAGAACAAAGGGTGGGGGAAAAAAAAGTAATTGTAATGTATACATGTAAGGATAACCTGACCCCCTTGCTGTACAGTGGGAAAATAAAAAAATTAAAAAAAAAAAAAGAAATTTGCAGGAGTTCCTGTCATGGCACGAATCCAACTAGGAACCATGAGGTTGTGGGTTCGATCCCTGGCCTCGCTCAGTGGGTTAAGGATCCAGCGTTGCCCTGAGCTGTGGTGTAGGTCACAGACTTGGCTCAGATCTGGAGTTGCTGCTGCTCTGGTGTAGGTGGGAGGCTACAGCTGGACTCCTAGCCTGGGACTTTCCATATGCCGCGGGAGCGGCCCTTGAAAAAAAAAAAAAAAAAGAAATTTGCAATCCAAGTGGAAAGTAATGAGGATATTTCCTCCTGATAAATTTAATATTTCCTTTTTGAAATATACTGTTCTGTATGTACAAACATGTTTGAGAAACCTATCTCTGCATGAAAAGGTTGTGGCTAATTTATATTAACAATTATTTTCATGTAGGAATTCCTTTTATAATTTTAACTATATTTACTTCTTACAATAAAACACACACACAGACACACACACCCCTCTGGTCAACCTTCTCCTTAGATCCTTCCACATCACCACATACCACCCTACACATAAACATGTAAAATTATCTTTAAAACCACACAAGCATAAAAATTTGAGTTAATTATTTTACGGAAAGTATGGAAAAGAGTACCATGTCCCCACTGTATTAGAACATATTTTTTTTGCATTTTCATGTGTATGTTATGGCCAAATACCTTTTTATGTACACATTTTTTTACATGCAAGAAAGGTAAAAATTTATTCCCAAAAAGATGATAGGGAGTTCTTGTCATGGCTCAACGGAAACCAATCTGACTAGTATCCATCAGGACGTGGGTCCGATCCCTGGCCTCACTCAGTGGGTTGAGGATCCTGTGTTGCTGTGGCTCAGGTGTAGGCCAGCAGCTGTAGCTCTGATTTGACCCCTAGCCTGGGAACCTCCATATGCTGCAGGTGCAGCCCTAAAAAATAAATAAATAAATAAATAAATAAATGGTAGAATATGCCAGAAGTGTATCAGACATTTCATAGTCTCATAGAATTTTTTAGATTAGAAATTATTAGAATTCTATGCTAGTTTGTTTTTTTATAATTATAGAGTAAGAATTAGAAACTTTCAGAATTTAAAAGGTCTACTTCTTAAAAAAATAAAGTCTTGCTTTATTTTGAGAGGTATGCATTTTAGATGTACCAAAAAAAATCCAGAAAAAGTGTACAAATTATTTTAGTGCTTAATACCAAAAACATTTTTGTTTCTTTTCCTAAAATAATATAAAAATTTGTGTAACAATTTTGGGTATTTGAAGCACTTTACCTTTATGATCTCCTTGAAGACTCCCAACAGCCTTGTGAGACAGACAGGGATGGCACATTTTTTTATATATGATGAAACTAATATATAGGCCTTTGATTTGACTGCATTCACAGAGCCAGATCCGTAGTTCTGTGGTCTGAGAGATCAGTGTATTTGAAATGATTGAAGGGCTTGATTTTACAGATTAGATTCAGGTTTTGCTTTCAGAGTAAAGGAGAAGGACTAGGAATAAGACTCATATAAATCCGTCTCTTCTCCAAGCAAGTTGGATTTGAGTCTGCTCTGAGGAAGGCTTAGAATGCTCCCAGAGATCTTGATCTACACTAAATCTCTCTAGATAGATAGATATGACAGATTTTACTCCTGTCAGATGATTTTTATGAGCTTGGCCTGTAGCAGCTCTGATATTTTCACTTTGATTGTACTTAATGTTATTCCTAGAGCAAAGAAGAGAATTTTAAAAATTTTAACCATTTTAAAAATTGAAGTAGAGTTTATTTACAATGTTGTGTTAGTTTCACGTGTACAGCAAAGTGATTCAGTAACACACAATCATACACATTCCTTTCTAGACTCTTTTCCCTTATAGGTTATTACACAATACTGAATATAGTTCCCCATGCCGTACAGTAGGTTTTTGTTGGTTATCTATTTTATATATAGTAGTATGTATATGTTAATCCCAAACTCCTAATTAATCTGTATCCCCTGCCCCACTCTCCCCTTTGATAACTAACCATAGTTTGTTTTCTATGTCTCTGAGTCTATTTTTGGATTGTAAATAAGCTCATTTGCATCATTTTTAAAGATTCCACATATAAGTGATATCATATTTGTCTTTCTCTGATGACTTCCTTCACTTAGTATGATAATCTCTGGGTCCATCCATGTTGCTGCAAATGGCATTATTTCATTCTTTTTTATGGCTGGGTAATATTTATATATATATATATCATATCTTTGTCCATTCATTTGTTGATGGACACTTAGTTTGTTTCTATGTCTTGACTATTGTAAATAGTGCTGCAATGAACATTGGGGTGTACTATATTTTTGAATTATGGTTTTCTAGAGATATATGCCCAGGAGTGAGATTGCTGGATCATATGGTAGTTCTATATTTACTTTTCTCTCTTTTTTCAAAATTTTGCTTTTCAGGGCCACACCCACGGAATATGGAAGTTCCCAGGCTGGCGGTTGAATCAGAGCTGCAGCTGCCAGCTTACTGCACAACCACAGCAATGCGGGATCTGAGCTGCATCTGCAACTTACACTGCAGCTCACAGCAACACCAGATCCTTAACCCACTGGATTGAACCTGCATCCTCATGGATACTAGTCGGGTTTGTAACCAGCTGAGCCACAATGGGAACTCCCTATATTTAGTTTTCTGAGGTACCTCCATGTTGTTTTCCATAGTGGTTGTACCAATTTACATTCCCACCAACAGTGTAGGAGGGTTCCCTTTTATCCACACACTCTCCAGAATTTGTTATTTGTAGACTTTTTAATGATGCTCATTCTGACTGGTGTGAGATGGTATGTCATTGTAGTTTTGGTTTGCATTTCTCTAATAATCAGGGATATTAAGCATCTTCTCATGTGCCTGTTGGCCATCTGTATGTCTACAAAGAAGAGAAATTAAGTAGGATAGGGAAATGTACTATGAGCCTGAAAATGTCTACAAATACAGTTTTGAATGTTATGATAAAAATAACAGATCTGGAATGGAAACATGGGAATGTGTGGGACAAGATAGAATATCTGAGTAATGAAACAGAATAGGAAAAACTTGATCAAGGATTTACAAACAAGAAGTAGCTTCTTACTTCACTGGTAATTTTTTAGTCCAGTCTAACGACCCTGAAACACCTTCCACCTTGGTCCTGCCTACCTCAGTATAATTAGAATGTTACTTGTATCAGGAACCAAATTTTCAATAAGTAAAAATTAAATATCACTGACTTTGCTTTCAGACAATATATTTTGAGAAATTTTATAGACTATAAATAGGGGAGGGAAGGAATACTGAAGAGAATGGAAGAAAAGGCTTTTGAAAACAAAAATCTAGTTTTATGCAATCTTCCCACTCAGTGTAGTGCTTTGTACATGATGAACACTCAAGATATATTTTAAAATTGAAGTGTAAAGAGCTCAAGCCAGTGAATTATCATACTTAAAGAAAAATGAAGGTAGAGAAGAGTTGATTTATCAGATCCTCCTTGACCTCCCTAAAGTATTTGACCCTGCTAATTTAAAGTTATATGAAACTATGTTTTATAGTTTCTTTGTAAAATTTAATGGGTTGTTATGAGGATTAAATGATAATGTATCTAGCATACTTCTTGGAACATACTTGCTGACCTATGCTAGTTATTGTTACTGTTTTAAAAACTACTTAAGGAGTTCCCGTCGTGGCGCAGTGGTTAACGAATCCGACTAGGAACCATGAGGTTGCGGGTTCGGTCCCTGCCCTTGCTCAGTGGGTTAACGATCCGGCGTTGCCGTGAGCTGTGGTGTAGGTTGCAGACGCGGCTCGGATCCCGCGTTGCTGTGGCTCCGGCGTAGGCCGGTGGCTACAGCTCCAATTCCACCCCTAGCCTGGCAACCTCCATATGCCGCGGGAGCGGCCCAAGAAATAGCAACAACAACAAAAGACAAAAGAAAAAAAAAACTACTTAAGAGGCAGCTGTGGTTTAGTGGAAAGAAGATTGAATTCACATTTAGTTTTTGAATCCTGTTTCTCTTGCTTAGTCCCATGGCCCTTTGTGTCATTCAACCTATCTTATCCTTGATTTTGTCGCTATTAACTAGACAAGTAACTAGACTAGTAACAAGAGTATGCAGGGCAATCACGAAAATTAAAAGATATCCTATGTTACAGATATTTGATCATCAAGAAAATGCCTCATATGTGGTGGGTGTTCAATAAATGTTAGTTCTTGTCTACTCCATTACCTTATTTATATATCAGAGTACCTTAATCACAATCAAGTCTCAATGATACTGAAGGGACAGTTGATCGGAATAAAATCATTTGAGCCACTTTATAACCATAATTCAACAGATTCAGATTTTGTAAATTTTAAATATAAAAAGATCAAAGTCACAGAACTATTTCTCAGGCTCTGATCATATGATTGTAAACTTAGAGTTTTTTTCACTATGACCCAAAGAGGGAAATGAGAGAGCAGACACAAAATTATCCTTAGAATTAAAAATAAGATTAGAGGAGACACTACATGAATTATTTTCATTGAGTTTTACTGAGGAAAATTAAGAATAATGCCTTTATGAGTGTTTAGTAAATCAGAAATAGCAGAAAATTTTATTTTAAATGTGTAGGATGGTCTATATCTGTTCCATCCAATATGGTAGCCACTAGCCAGATTTAGTTATTTAAATTTAAATTAATTAAAATAAAACAAAACAAAATAAACCCATTCCTTAGTCATTCTAGCTACATTTCAAGTCCACTATAGCCACACGTGGCTAGTGGCTGACACATTGGACAGCATAGATTTATAAAATTGTAGAAAGTTCTATTTGGAATCACTTGTCAAGACTTAGTCAATGTACTAGGTATAGGAGAATCAAGGGCAGGAGAGCATCTCTTGAACAGCATGAAGGAACTCAAAGTTGAAACTGTGGAATAGATTACCATGAAGTGTTGCATTTTGTTATAAATGGCCACTGTGCTAACTCCAATCCATAAGGATAGAATCTTGACAACTGCAGACCAATAATTCTCATTTTTCCATTGTGCGTGAGGTGCGAGATTAATAAAATATCAAATGCTTAAGAAAACTTAACCTACTAGGTAGAAATAATCATCATTATTATGCTGAAAATTATATAATGCCTGACAGAATCAACTAGGGTTTTTGAGCATTTTGAGTAAGGGGGTTTAAATGTTTATAATTTACTTAGACTTTCAAAAAATTTTACAAGTCTCCACACCAAAGGACTTGAAAAGTATCTGTTATTGAATAGATGGTCTCTAAAATTCTTCCAAACTAGCATCTAATAATGCTGAGCTTCCTGAATATGAATTGCAAAGCTGACAAGGATAATCTTCATGGAGATCTCCCAAGGCTGAGTGAGTGGGTAGAACTCAGCAGATAAGCTTCAATGAGATTATCTGTTATTTATTAGAAAATGGGCTTCAAAGAATAACCTTGGCATTTAACATACTGAGAACACAGAGTTGAAGGATAGCAAAAAAACAAGAGCTCCTTTGATTCTTCAAATATGAAGGAAGCTGAAGAAGATTTAAGGTATGATATGCCAGAAAGCATACAGAATCTTAGTGTTGACCATCTTAGAATCTTATCTATTATCTGATCTGCTCTCCCACCTGAAGATGTCATTTCCGTCTCATCCCAGCCTCTTTTGGAATGTTTCCAATTTTGAGGAGTGCACCTTTAACTGGAACAATCTATTTGATTATTTGATTGCTCTGGCAGTTAAAAATGAATAGATTACATTGAGCCAAAGTTTGCCTCCCGTAATCTCCACCTTTGGTTTTGGTTCTGCCTGTTGGAATTATGCAAAATAAACATAATATTTCTTTCACTTAAATTCCCTACACGTGCTTTAAGACATCTATCATGTACAATATGTACACACATATCTCTGTTCTTAGTGGGGAAGCATACATTTTAAAAATAATCACCCAAACCAATATATAGTTGCAAAAGAAAATAGTTATTAAGGAAGAAACATCTTCCCCCAAGAGGGTATAGTAAAGGAACCTGACCTAGAGTTGTCATTGTTACATGGATCTGTATCATATCCCTGGACACCAGGGATAATAGTGTTTTTCTGTCTTCTCACACGTTCCAGCGAGACTGTGGACCAAACAGGTTTTCAACTGTTTATTTTTTAAAAAGCTTTTTATTTTGAAATGATTTTAGAATTTATAGACAAGTTGCAAATATTGTATGGTGAGTCGCTGTATTACCTTAACTCAGCTTCCTCTAGTGTTTACATTTTACATAACTATAGCACATTATCAAAATCAGGAAAATAATAATGGCACAATATCACTAATAACTATAACTAACATAACTTACTAAATAAGGTTTTATTTATTCCATTGTTAAAAGCAAAATACTCTGAAAAATTTCGAATGAGTAATAATTTAAACAATGAGATTCTTTTTCTCATTTCTGTCCCCCATGCACTCAGTTCCCACTCTAACCTCCTAAGGAAGTAATCACTTTTATAGTTGCTGTGTACTGATCCAAAGTTTCTTTATACAAATATAAGCAAATGCAAATGTGTATTCTTACTTCCTTCCCTTTCTTAAACAAAAGGAAGCATACTATCCACTCTCTTTTGCACTTTTTTTCCCCACTAAACATGTCTTGGAGATATTTTCATATTAGCACAGAGATAACCTTCTGCTTTTGTAAAGTTCTATAGCATTCCATTTTATGGATGTAGTATTGCATATATTATAGATTATTTAACCAGCCTCACTTGATAGACATCTGTGTTGTTTCCAATCCTTTACTATTGCAACTGATGCTGCAATAAATACCTTTTAAATATATCCTGTGGGAACATATCTGCAGGATATGCATTCCCAGAAGTGATAGTGCCAGGTCAAAGGATATATGCATTTGTAATTGCCAAATGGTCTTTCCACCAGCCATTTTCCTCACAGCCTTTCTAACAATATATTATCAAGCTTTTGGATCTCTACTAAAATGATAGGCAAAAATGGTATTTAAATATAATTATAGTCACATTTCTTTCATAATAATGAGGGAAATTTAACATCTTCTCATGTGTTTGAGTCATTTGAATTTCCTTCTCAGTGAACTGTCAGTTCATCTAATTTGCCCATTTTTTAATTTTGTTGATCTCTTTACTTCACAATTATGAAGAGTTTTCACATTTTAAGGAAAATTAACCTATAGTTTTTCACCTGAAGAAAATGACATTTTGTCAAATGTGTTTCCATTATATATGCATACTTTAGAAAACTGATAGTTGTGATCCTTCAGCATTACAGTTTTCTATTTTCCTATTTTCCACTTGATTGATTCTTTCTCTACAATGAAGTTAGTATGACACTAAGATTTTATCAGAGTCGCCATAATTTCATACTGACGGTATGTTCTCTGAATGATTTGGCCACTAGTTCTTAACTACAGGTTTTCTGCTTTTGAATTTTTACAGTGTAGATTCCCCAAACCCGGAATGCCTACAAAGACACATGTAATGGTTAATTACTGCCATCTATTGGTGAAATGGAAAATTTCATCCAGTGACTTCCTTGTGGCACAGGTATTGTATTATTTTTGGAAACGTATTTTTAAAATTCCAGAAAATTTGGCTACATGATAATCTTTAAATAATGGCAAGAAAAATAGAAATAAAATTAAGGAAGCTTAAGAGTTTAGTCAAAACATAGTTTTCTTTGAAAACACTAATTCAAAAAGATACATGCACTCAATGTTTATAGCAGCATTATTTACAATTGCCAATTGAAATACTACTCAGTCATAAATAACAATGAAATATTGCTATTTCCAACAACATGGATGGACTTGGAGGGTTTTGTGCTACGTGAAATAAGTCAGATAAAGATAAATACCATGTAATAGCATATATATGTGGAATCTAAAAAATACAACTAGTGACTATAACATAAAAGAAGCAGATTCACAGATATAGAGAATTAATTAGTATTTACCAGTTGAGGCGGAGGGGCAAAGTGTGAGTAGGGGAGTGGGAGGTACAAACTCTTGGGTGTAAGACAGGCTCAAGGATATGTTGCACAACACTGGGAATATAGCCATAGCCTGTAATAGCTAAATGGAAAATGACCTTTAAAAATCACATAAATTTTAAAAAATAAAAAAAGGTTAAAATGCTGCAAATTTCCTTTTCAATGACTAAGATTCCTTTAGTGTTTCTAGGCAATTAATATTATTTTCCTAAGCAAAACATTGGACAGTTGAAAAAACTAATCACAGTAAAAGATGTTATTTTTACTTTGCTGATTTCCAGTTCACTTGACATAACTGGTTGTCTTGAACAAATTAATTTCATGAATTGTATAAGTGACATAACTTAAGGCTTTAACTAGGCAAATATTCATAAAACTGTGACCAGTTGTTTACTGCTAAGGTAGAGTAATGTACATATCCAATGACAATGCATGCCGAGAATGCGACAACGGTCTGGAGGTTATAACAATTCACATAGTGCTATCTGCAGCGGAGTGCTTGATAATGTTTAAAAACTGTCTGAAGATGATATTAACAACTTCTAATGAGAAATTATTTAAATTATGATAATATGCTCAGGTATCTGAGGGATACTTTAATTGTTTCATTTATTATCCAGGAAGAATAATTTGGATTTAGTAAATGCAGAAGTTAAAGCTTAATTCATTACCTCTTCCTGCTTTCAATTTGTTCTATTTGAAAATCCAGTCAATCCAGCAATTTGGTAAGTTTGTGCTTACACTGCCAAATTTAGAAAATCTTACTGTTAGTCAAAGTGTACATCTTTTTCAGTGAACCTATCTCCATATTTGTTGCCTCCATTTATATGGTTTATTATATGCTTTTAAAATCATACCAGTATTTATTTCTATGCCCTTCAGACTACACCATTTACCTATGTCTCTAACAAAAGTAGGAGTGCTTTTTTTTTCCTTCTGACACAGTTTTTTCCTTAGTAAAAAAGACCAAGTGAAAGCAATTAAAACATGTTATATCCTGTGGCTGAACGGGGCTGAATCATGCCATGTAAGCTTGGTTTTAAAGGCAGATAAACTTGAAAAACACATTTGAGATCAAACAACCAAAAATAAACAACAATGGCAATGGTGACTTCTCACAGGACTAAATTATGCAGCACACCTTTCTGTCAGAGATTCGTAGAATACATTGGGATTTCTAATTACATGCTCATGCTGGGATTGTAGCAACTTTGAAAGCCACAGGCTACTCTGCTAAAAGTAAACAGGTGAAGAAGAGGTAGCAAATATGTAGTCTTGCCTGCACCCACTCAAATGTAATTGCTAAGTCAATTAGAAAAGATTAACGTTGACAGTTCAAGAATAAACTCACGCTCTGCTTATTAATTCCTGGTTCTCTGTGTGTGAGCTAGCTGAATAAATAGTGATGAATTTGCATAAAAAAGCACTATTCACTTCTGTGGAAACCTGATCTGGGCCTTAGCTTCTGAGAAGTCATCACACGCCAAAGTCAATATTTTAAACATACACTCAGAGCACAGTGCATCTGGACACCCTTCTAAAAAGTTTAACTCAGTTGGAAAGTTTCCTTGTCCTCTATTAAATTGTTAACCTGTGGTCCATTTCTAATTCTTAATTCCTTAGACTTTGGGAAACCATCAGGAAGAGAAGAATATGGTAGATTTGAGACCAGGCATGGCAGTTCACTCCCAACCCCAAGCCCACCATCCCCTGCCCCAGTTAAAGGAAGTTTAGGAAATGTTCAGAGCAATGAAGAGAAGTGTCTACAGTGTAAATTTTCGGATAGCTGTAACAGGAACTAAAGCAGGTATTTAGCCACAGGAAGACAGACTGGGAAAAGGGAGAGTGACATTTATTGAATATAGCCTAAACGATGGGCATTCTACTTGGCTTTCCTTCCGAGTTTTACCCACTATTAGAGCTTGTATAGCATTAAGTTAAAAAAAAAAAAGAGAGATGATGAGAGGAGAGAATATGAGAAAGTCCATGAGAAGATTTGAAAAATAAGTGTGTGGCAGAAATAAATGGGGAGCATAAGAATAAATGAATCCTTAGAAAAGGAAAAGCACTTCCTTTCCACAACTATCTCTAAATCTTAGGATTCTTCTATAAAAAAATTGGTCAACTAAAAGGATTTGACAGCCTTAGAGTTAGTCATTTATAACATCAACATTATTCACCACAGTATATGCAAACCCGAGTACCTTAACCTTCTTTTTTGAAAATTGTTTTTGATAGATATAGATATATTCAGAAACACGTAAATCCTATCTTTCATACTCGAAGTCCCAATATTTAATTGTTCTGACTTAAAATAGAAAATATTTGACTGCTTTCCTTCATTCATCCACCTTTCATCAACTTTTTATCTTAAACTTTTTGTGTTTCAGTTTTAACTGGCCTTGATGCTATTGAGAAGGAACCATATCAGGAAAATATGTAGAATGTAGAATTGTACTGAGTTTGGTGGTCCTTAGTCTTCCTTAAAATGTAGGGATCATAGTTGGGCATGTTCTAGAACCTTATATACAAAACAAAAAGATGATTTTCCAATATCTTACTAGTTATTAGTTTGATTTGAAACAATAAAATATTGCTGCCACTTCTGATATTTGCAGTCAGGTATGATACTCAGAGCTTTTACTACAGAGCTATTCCTAAGGTTGAAGAGATCCACACAAGTCTTCTGTTTTTAGAGGATCTGTGTTACTGAGAACATATTGTTAAGAGATTTTTCAGCAGGTTAAAAAAAAAAAAACATATGACTCTAATCCTTGTCCTGCTACCCATATCTTTCTAGCTCTATTTTAGGGCTTTCTTTTCCCCTTTGATATGTGATTTAACTTTCCCCAAGGCTGCTTTTGATATACATTTTAACTTGATTTTATCTTGAAACAAACAACGGAGAAAAGGAGAGAGCACACCCTGTGAAATTTGCCCCAGGCCTGGCCTGTACTCTACTGATAAACAGCTTGTCATCAACCATCCCATATTTGTGCAAATCTTCTGATCAGACTTCATGTTGTTGTCTCTGACTAATTCTTTGATATCCCAAAATTATTATTTTCCTACAAGGCATTTCTCTCTTTGGTGTCTTCTCTAAATTTAGTTTACCTTACAAATGAATTTCAGTGCTTACCTGGCCTTGATCAGGTTGAGGTCTCATAGCAGTATGGAAAGCATGAGCAGAATTATGTTGAGGTTGGAGTCCTGATAAACGCCTCTGTTCTCTGACACATTAAATTAAAAATGTATATATAGTTAGGATAGAGAACTTGCTTAATTGGTTAAAAATCACTTGTTTTATAAACTCATTTTTTGACAATACAGAATGAATGTTCCCATCCCATCCATTATTATATGTACTCAAGAGAATGTGATAATAATGGCTACCATTTGTTGAGTTTTTCCATGCTCAAAATGTTTTATTTTATGTTATCTGATTTCCCCCAACATTTTATTATGAAAAATTTCAAACATACAGCAAAATGAATTTTATAGTAAATGCCCATGTATCTACCACCTAGCTCTAATCATTAACAGTTTACTATACTTGCTTTTACATGTATTTATCCATCTATCCATCCATTGTACTTTTGACGCAACTTAAAATTTCACACATCATTTCACAAAAAATTACATTATCTTATTTGAATATTTACAAAAAGTTTGCAATATAGGTATTATTAACTCCATTTTACAGAGATAAACCTGAGGCTGAGAAATTTTAAGGACATCCCCAAGGCCACATGGTTGATTTGTAGAGCAGGGATGTGAGCCCCAGTCAGTCTGGCTCCATGTAGATACTTTTTCCACTACACTTCAGAGTATACACAGAATCACTTTGTCAATTCACAATTGAGGGAATGGCAGAAGGGAAGAAGAGGAGCTCAAACTAAATTATATTTTAACTGGAGAAAAATAAGACAGTTTAATTCTTTACCCTAAAAGCGTATAAATAAGTCTAAGTGCTTATGACACCCACTACTACTATTCTGATTTATAGCTAATCTTTTTGTTTCGCCTTTGCTTCTCAATGCAATTACCCATTAATTATTTAATTTGATTCTCGCAACTGTGAAGAAGTAGGATATGTATTACCCAGCTCCTCATTTATAAAGGAGGAAATGGACTCAGTGATCCACTCAAAGTCATAGACAATTAGTAGAAGAGAGAGGCTTGGAATACAAATCCAGTGTTCTAGAAAGGTTTGGAGTAGGAAAACTCCAAATGGAGTTGGCTTAAAAGACAGGATGCTTAAAAGGTGATTGTTCACAGGTGATTTCTAATTAAAATGTTTCTTTAACATCTCAGGAAGTTTCCAACCAAAGTCAGGTGGCAATATGAAATTCTCTTTATCAATTTCAATTTACAAAATTAATGCTAAATAACACTGATTTCATGCATAGGTACATGTGTACCACATACAATGATGGTGCAACAAAGATTAGGATTTTGAAAAAACAAAAAGGTTGGAGAGTTTATCTCACCCTCCCTCAGACAAATATCTGAGACTGTTCAAATTGTTGATTTTATTGCAATTTGCAAGCCTGTTCTTAAAATTTGAGACTGACAGTACCAGCCACTTTCAATTTTAAAGTATTATTTCAAATTATCCTCATACTGCATGGAGGGTAACATTACCTTGTCATTGAAGAATAATACTTCAAAGTAGATGCTAATTTGAATTAGGCGATAAAATTGATGAAATTTTACCCTACTGGTATTTACCCTTCATATTTCTATCATTCAGAGGCAGTGCAAAACATAAAGGGTACTGTTTGCTTTAAAACAAAGAAATAAAAGGAATGCAGCAGGGTTTACTGCTTTCAAAGCACTGTTTTATCTCATTAGATTCCATTAGCATAACATAGGGGTTAAGAGTTTAGGCCTGGGAGCTAGATTGCCTGGGTACAGACTTAGTCCTGTAACCTGAGCCAAGTTATTTGATCTCTCTTGCCTCAGTAATCTTGTCTGTACTTTATAGGGTTCTTGTGAGGATTACAGGAGTTGATAGGTATGATACATTTATAATTCAGCTGACACATATAATAAACTCTCTGTAAATGATTGTGGTTTTCAGTATCAATCTCATCATCTCTGTGAGGTGGGTAGGACAGATTATAGCAGTCCCTATAGTTGAGAAACCTGAAGCCCTGTGAAATGATTTACCAAAGACAGAGTCAGACTACATCAAGTCTATTGGCTTCCTCTGTCCATTTCTCTGACATTGTTGCTGGAGGTTGGGGTAAGAGACACTGGTATAGCAGTCCCCCCACCCCAACTCTTAGGACAGAATGTGTGGTGCATACAAATACTACCTTGGTGGAAGGAAGGCCCTGAAGTAGGACAGTTCTTTAGTGAATTACACTTGGCTTTTATCTGAGGAAGGTGCTTTTCAGTTTTTGCTATGTCCAAATCCTGAACAGAATGTATTTGGTTATCCTGACTTTTGTTCAAATTTAATTAAAAACTGATAAATATGGAAGCGAACATGCCAGCTGTATGCAGGATACATGATATCCATTATTTCTTGAATCATTTGCTGATTTCACAAGAGATTTCCTATCACTCTGAGAGGTATTTAGAAATTTCTTACCGGTGGTCATTTGTATCCTTCTTTGACCTCTTTTTACAGTAGTGGATAGTCTGGATTGTTACACCAACTAGTAAAGCAAGTCCTATTCCAGGCAATGCTGCTACTAAAATCAGGTCCAGTGTGTTCCAGAGTTGGTCACATTTGACTCCCATGTACCAGTAATTTCCCCACTGACCTCTGAAATTTGGACATCTAGAAAGAGATAATAAAAATTGAAAAAGCTCACAAATTAGAGAAACAAAAACAAATCATTTCCCCTGAAAGAATCACATCTTTCATTGTTATTAAACCATGAGGTTTACCTTTAAGGTCCTCAAGAGATTTCTATTGTCCTATTTTCCACTTGAGCAAACATTCTAAAACCTACAGGTTTGAATACATTGAGTCAGCATGCAGAAGGCAGTCAGGATTTCCTAACCAATGGGTAATGAATATGTGGCACTTAGCTAGGAATGAAACAAACAACAAAAAAGGTCTCATCCAGAATGACTGTGTCGAGACTCTTTTAAAACTGTCCATTTTCTGCCCACTGCTCATATTTATTTCATTCTGGCTACTTCAGTTCTATCAGTGCCAGGAAGAGAGTTTGAAGCAGCCTAGTCTACCAGTTCTGTAGCTGCAGCTGGGTGTTCTGTTCACCATCTCCTATACTGATAAATGCAGGTTGACAGACTGACTATGCCACTTGACAACAAATACGAGAAGAAACATGAGAAGGTGAGAACAGACTGTCTGCCAGAAACATCTGCTTGGCTCCATCTTTCCCATGAGTTCAGAATCTCTTCCTCTATTTAAAAAAAATAAATTACTCATGTATGAACTTCTCATGTTTTTTATAAAGCCTTGACACTTTGCCAAATGACCTGAATGTGTGTCTCTGATGCCTAGACTGAACTGGCATAGCATACACCCACATGGAAATGTCTATGGTTTTGTGGAGAGGAATAATATGACTTTTCATCATACTCCATTGGAGTGACTAATGGAGAGGTTAGTTCATGTAGTGTCTTTAGAGATTGCTTCATTATCTTCTGTAGAATTGATAATGGATTACCCAGTTGAACAGTGAATATCAGATCTTAAGTAAACTACTCCTGGTTCGTATCATTCCAGTATATTAAGGAGTACTGTCATGGATGACATGAAAGGGTTGATTAGATGATTAATATAATTTTTATAGCTTTAATAGTTTAGGATTCTCTAAGAAAATGAATCCACCAGCTTCAAATAGGTAGTAATCTATTCAACAGGACATGGCTTCTAATATGTAATAAGATGTCATTCATTTCAGGAGGTTAGAATATACTTGAAAAATATGTCTTATAAAGTCTCATGGATTTCTTCTTGGAAAAAGACTTTTTCAAGAGTAGATTTCTTGCTTAACTTAGGAATGAATCACAAAGTAATTATATGTTAAACAGTAACCATTCATCTATTCAACAACATTTATTGGGTGCCTACCATGTGCCAAGTACTGTGCCAAGTATTTGAGACAGACTGGTGAATAAAACAAAGACCCATGTCCTCAAGCAGCTTAAAATGTAGCAAAGGAAGACAGACAACAAAAATAAGCATTATTAGTAGATTATCTAAAATGTTTGAAGGTGATAAGTCCTAAGGAAAAAAGAAAAAGTAGAGAGGGTAAGGGGAATTGGCAATATGGTGGGTTGGATTGTGGGAAAGATTGCAGTGATGTAATAGGTTAGTAAAGGACAGGCCTTATTGAGAAGGTAATATTTGAAGAAAGACTGAAGTGGGTGAAGGAGTTAGAGATAGGATATTTTGGGAGAAGAGCAGCATTCCAAGCATCAGGAATAGAAAGTACAAAGGCTCTAAAGCAGGATGAAATGTGCCTACATGTTTGAGGAACACAAGAAAATCAGTGTAGCTGAAGCACAGTAAGGCCAAAAAAGGAAGCAGACCAGATCACAAAAGACCTCATACATCACTGTAAACACTTTAACTTTTACACTGAGTGATATGAGGAATAGCTGCAGGGTTTTGAGAAGAGGAGTGATGTGTTCTAGATTGTTTTATAGGGATCATTCTGTTTTCTACTGTACTGAAAACAGAATATAAGGGACAAAGGTAGATGCAGGGAGAAAGGTCACAAAGCTGTTTGGTAATCTAGGCAAGAGATGACCAAAATAGTTTAGATAAGAATGATAACAGTGGTGGTGAGGGTAAAAGATGGTTGATTTCTGCTTATCCTTTTTAAAGGCAGAACTAACAGGATTTGCTGATAGACAGGAAGTAGGATGTGCAAGAAAAAGAGGACTGAGGATAACTTGAAGGTTTCTGGCCTGAGCAAACAAAAGGATGGAGTTGCCATCAACTGAGGTGGGAAAGACTGTGTAGAAAGAACATTTTGGGGTGGTAGTAATGGGGGTTGGGCAGTTCAGTTTTGTACTTGCTGATTTTAAAATGGGTATCAGATAACCAAGTAGAGATGTTGAGTAGGCAGTTATACCTCTAAAACTAGAAGTATAAATTTTCCCAGTTGGATGGTAGATAAAGACATGAGACTGGATGAGATCATCAAGGGAGGAGATACAGATAAAGAGAATGAAGGACTAAGTCCTGGGACACTTCAGCATTGAGTAGGTGGGGACAGGAGAAGAGACTAACAAAGGTTGAGAAGTGGGCACTGAAGTGGAAGAAAAAAAATTAAAACCAGAGAAAGGGGGATCCTGGAAGCTAAGTGAAAATTCAAGGAGAAGAGAGTTGTTAATCATGTTGAATACTGCTAATGGGTTAAGTATGATGAAAACTGAGAATTGAGCCATTGAGCTTAACATCATAGTAGCTAGGGAGAAGAAATGAACTGACTTTTTTGGAACACCTTTCTGAACTAGTTATTATGTGAGGATTTTAAAATATTTTATCTTATTTAATTCTCATAGTGATCCTGGGAGATATGTGATTTTTTTCAACTATCAGTGGAAAATAAAATCTTTATATAAAAATACATTTAAAATACAAAAACTTTACATAAAAATACATTAAAAATGTTAATGTAGTTAACTTTTTTTTCTCAGAAATCAGTATGTGAGAAATGTGAACCTTGGTTGAGAGATACATGAGCAGTTCCAAATAAAAATAATCAAACTTATTAGAAGCAGATAATTAGAATGGTGGTTTTCAGGGGCTGGGGAGGAGGGGGAAATGGGGAGTTGTTCCTCAATGTGTACAAAGTTTCAGTTATGCATGATGAATAAGTTCTAGAGATCTGCTGTACAACGTTGTACCTATAGTTAACAATATGGAATTGTGCACTTCAAAATGTGTTAAGAGGATAGATCTCATGTTACTTTTTCTTACAAAAAAGGCAAGAAAGAGAGAAAAGAAATCACAAAAAAACACAAGGAAATTTTTGGAAGAGATAGATATGTTTAGTGCTTTTGTTGTGGTCATGGTATCACTGATGTATGCATATGTCCAAACTCATCCAGATGTGAATGTTAAATGTATGTAATTTTTTTGTATCAATTATACCTCAATAGAACAGCAACACCAAAAAATTTGCATCCTGTTTAGATAAACTGAGGTACTGATTCTCATTTTGATGAGTAATGGACCTAGGGGGTCAGAGTTAGTTGAATTTTTTAAAAAATCTTAAATGATCTTAAATAAACTTTGTTCAGTTCATAACAATGTAAAATATAGTTCTTTGAAATAAAATATGACTGAAAAATTTGAAAAGTATCAGGCATGTATTCTTAGGCCAATTTCATTAAATTATCTATCTTTAAACATTTTAAAATTGTCTTTTGTTCATTTTTTATTTGAATGAAATATTTGGAACATATGTGCATGTGTGTCTGAGAGATCTGCCTGTAGGGGTGTGGGTTGTGGTGGTGGTGGTGGTGGTACATGTATCCTTAGACAATTTCAGCAATGCTATTAAAATGTTTTATGAACTTAAAATAATGATTACACCACTTAATTTGATATGTTCTATTATAATTTGTTAGTGCTTAACTTTGATTAACAATGTCAAAATAACTGATCCAAAGTATGTGGTGCTAATATATTTAGTAATAAAAATTACCCCTTGTCATCAGGTAGACATTCAAAAAACCTGACAGATATATATACAGGCAAAGCACTTGTGGTTTTTTGTTAGTTCTAATAACTTTTACTGGAGTATAGGTGACTTACAATATTGTGTTAGTTTCAGGTATACAGCAAACTGGATCAGCCATACATATACATATACTTTCATTTTTGGATTCTTTCCTCATATAGCTATCACAGAGTATTGAATATATTTCCCTGAGCTGTATAGTAGGTCCTTGCTATAGTTATGTTCCACATTGCGATCCATCAGTAAAATAAGTTGAAGTAACTTGTTTGAATCAACTTAGTGGAAAAAAATATCAATATCAAAATAGGCATAATGTCAATGTGATCTGGCAATTAACAATTGTAAAGGCTTGTGAAAAATGAGGCACGTAATTATAATAAGGATTAGGAAGACAGGTAAGCTTTTAGACAAAATTTTGATTAGCCTGCCTCCAGAATTCCTTCAACTAAGAGTTTACAAATAACATTAAGATTTTCAAATGACATATATGTTTATTTATTGCTGTATTACATTTATTTCCCATTCCTTGATGTAATTTTGCAATCTGGTTTGTATTCTCATCTCAATCTTGGAATATTCTCAGGGATTATCACCAACAACTCCTAAAGCTAAATCCAATGTTTTTTTTCTTCTTCTGGAGTTCCCATTGTGGCTCAGTGGTAACGAACCTGACTAGTATCCATGAGGACACGGGTTCAATCCCTGACGTCACTCAGTGGGTTATGGATTTGGTGTTGCTGTGAGCTGTGCTGTAGGTCACAGACACAACTCAGATCCCGCATTGCTGTTGGCTGTGGTGTAGGCTGGCAGCTTCAGCTCTGATTCAACCCCTAGCCTGGGAACTTCCATATGCTGCAGGTGCGGCCATAAAAAGACATAAATAAATAAATAAATAAATCCAATGGCTTTTAAAAATCACTTTTCATCTTCAATATTCTTCCAATATTTTGCACTATTGAGTGACTGGTTCATTCAACACATCCTTGCAGAACACTTTCTGTATGACAGGCATTGTGCTAGGTGCTGAAGATAAGACTAAATTATTGTTTTTGTGGTGCTTTCAAAAGGGAAACGTACCTTGCATTCAAAGAAACTGCAGTAGAGTTGTTTAAGTGCTGTGTTAGCAACATGATGGAGCTTAGTCTTGAAGGTTAAGTAGGAACTCATCAGGGGAAGAAGAGCTGTGATGAAAGGAGGGAGGGTAAAGGAAGAGTAATAGAAGGAAATTGTAGTATATGTCAGCATCCAAAGGTGAGAGAGAAAAGAGTGTACTTGAGAAACTGGAAATACTATCATTCAGTATTTCTCCAGACACAAAATTCTCTCAAGCCTCACAGTGCCTTTGCCCACACTGGCCCCTTACACCTGGTTTTCCTACTATCAGTCTAAGGAGCAAGGGCTCCGGAAAACCTTTCACTATTGCCCCCTCTCCACCTATCTTCTCTTTCTCTCACATTTGAACTCCTTTTTATTCTTATGTTGATTTTTTTCCCAGGTCTTCCCATTTTTTACCCTACTACTCTCATTTTTATGGTTAGAACAAAGTAGAAAGTCTGCCCAACTTATATATATACATATATATATATATGCACTCAAAGAATGCACACTTTCACAAAAAGCAAACTTGAAAACAAAGAAGGGGAGTCACACTGCATTTAAAATATTTCATGATTTACAAAGCACTTTATTCACACATTACGTGTCATGATTATTGTAGTTACATAACATGAGGTATATCTTAAATTTTCCTTCTTTAGAATGGCAAAATGGTTTATTCATGAATATATATGTTATATACATATATGTTATATATATATACATAACTTATCCATAAAAATGTCTGAGGAAAGCAGTTTTGAATGATGCTAATCTCTTAAAATTAATATAAATTGTCTTAATGTTTTAAATTTTATTATATTGTTTTAAAACAATAGATTAAACTATTTTAGGGAATCTGCAATAACTGTACTATATGTAGAGGAGCTATTTCTGATTAAAACATTATTTTAAAACAATTATTGCATTGTTGAATATAGCAAACAAAAAGTTAGTTGTTACTTACAATATATTGCACTTTTCCTTTACAGCATAGATAACTACTTACTTGCAAAAAGGCTTTCCATCTTTACATGCACAAACACTATTCGCTGGACAAAAATCTGTTATATTCCCTGGACAGTCATCAAAGTCAGTCACAGATGTACAACTGGCTGTAAATAACAAAGTAAAAAAATCCCTCAACAATATAGAACAAATGTTTCAAACTTGGCTAATTTACATGTGAAAAGTTCTACATGTTAGAAAAACTATTTGTGTTAAAAAATCTTAAAATATAAAAATGAAAATAACTGTGGTACTTTTGAAAATGTTCAGATATCATATTTTCAAGTGCTCATCTCTCAAAATCAAGGTGAATAACAAACAGGATTTCATTCTGTTATTTTGTTCTTGATGATTTTCACAACGTGGCTTTTCTTTTTTGGCCACACCCTTGGCATGTGGAAGTTCCCAGACAAGTGATTGAACCCATGCCTCAGCAATGACAATGCTGGATCCTTAACTGATAGCCCACCAGGAGACTCCATAATGTGGCTTTAAAAACAGTCACTACACAGCATTATAGCTAAAAGGACATCTAGCATTTGAAATGAAGTCCTTTTGGACTAAATTTGAGCATCGTCTCCGGCTAAGGGAAGACAAATCAGTATATCCAAAGACAGAATCAATGTACCCTGGTTTGCTAGGACAATTCCAGTTTATGCCTTTTTCCTGGAATAATTATTAATACTGCTCTCTTCACTTTCAGAGTGCTCTGGTTGAGACAGGAAGATTAGTTACCCTAGTAGTAGGCCACTGAGGGTGGCAAGCACCTCAGTTCCCAGTCCTTGATGATTTTTTATTATTTCTAGGGTTACCTTGGAAAGTCAGTCTACCAGTGACATGGCTGCAGTAGCCCTTTCAGCAATGTAGACTGAGCAGTTTTCTAGAGTCTGCAAAATCAGTGAGTAGGAAAATTTATGAGTCATCGCAGGACCTATAAACATTCACAGACAGTGTAATTCCAAGAAAAGGAGAATTTTTTTTAACCCATAACCAGCCTAAACACAAAGACTTGGTTCTATAAGTGTGAGATTTCAGATTCTCTGAATCCCAAGGTTAGAGGTGGCTAGAAAGAAGGGAAAATAGCTCCATAAGATCAGGCCTGTAGAATCCAAAGAAAAACTGTCTTTCTTTGGAGAGTATATTTTTTCCTAATGTAAAATATGACACTGATTTTCCTACATAAACATTTTTTGTATATAAATGAAGGGGGGACATTAGAAAAATACAGTATCTTAAAGCAGTTTCTTTGGATCTAGAAACCATTTCAGGTGACCAAAATGCACCACTGACCGTCTAACTACCAACATTGCAAAAATTCCTCACCAGAATTAATGGATCAAATTGTACTGCTTGGAGAAATTTAAGTCACATCTGCTTTCAAAAGGCAATATTTTGAAAAATATTTGGCTTGGCAAAGATGTTAGGCTGTTTTATAGACAGATATGATTATATAATTTATTTCCTTGGATATCTCTTTCCTTTTATAGAAATTCACGTTTTATTATTATCAAGTAAGTACATGTTTGTATTGAATGTATTACAGAGCCAAAATTTTCTGAAAAATAAAGTAGAAGCTTATTCCTAGTCAGATTCGTTTCCTCTGAGCCACGATGGGAACTCCCCAAGCTTATGTATTATAAGAAATAAAGTGTTAAATATAAGTATCCTATAACAATCACTGACACAAGTAGACATTTTATTTTATTTTTTTTTCTGTCTTTTTGTCTTTTTTTTTTTTTTTTGTCTTTTGTGTTGTTGTTGTTGTTGTTGCTATTTCTTGGGCCGCTCCCGCAGCATATGGAAGTTCCCAGGCTAGGGGTCTAATCGGAGCTGCAGCCACCGGCCTACGCCAGAGCCATAGCAACGCGGGATCCCAGCCGCGTCTGCAACCTACACCACAGCTCACGGCAACGCCGGATCGTTAACCCACTGAGGAAGGGCAGGGCCCGAACCCGCAACCTCATGGTTCCTAGTCGGATTCGTTAACCACTGAGCCACGACGGGAACTCCCACAAGTAGACATTTTAAATTGGTAGACCACTAAATTTTTAAATATTTATCTTAGAGATCAGAGACCAACAAGTTAGCTTCAAGGGAAAACAATTATGTATCCATTCTAAAAGTAAACATCTTTTAAAAGAATCAGATACTTTCAGGTTTGTAAATTTTTAACAACAGAACCTTTGCTTAAAGTACTGTCTAGCCCCTTAGGCTAATTATTGCAGCCTTGATCCCCGCTATGATTAATATCTAATGAAATATTTACATCTTCAATCTATGGAAATAAAACAATTAAAATTTTTCTTACGTTGTGCGCAATATACAGTCAGAAAACAGCAGGAGATGAAGAGAATACGAGTCAATATAAACTTGCAATCCACCATCGTGAGAGTAAGGCAGAAACACAAGCAGCCCTCACAACTGCGCTTAAAGACTACTGCAATTATGAGATGAGATCAGGGAACAGAGATTTTGAGTGGTTAATACATGAGATAAATGAGCATGGATTTTGAACTTTCTCCTCCAGCCTGTGTAAATTGCTAGATAGCTTTTTGGTTGTACACTTGTCGGTTCCTCATATCTACAGTTCCTATATATATAGAATGTACATGACTTGTCTATGAGTTGTATACTGCTTGAGTTTAGTCACAGTTATTACTTATAAGAGCTATTTGTTTATCTTTGTACCAAGCTTCATCATGTTTTAGTATTTGCCAACCCCCTCCCACACCTTATGCATGAAATATATTGCTATAGATGCAGTTTTCGATGCTCTACAAAATCAGAGATCTCTGACCTTACAGCCACCAGGACTGCTAAGCAATAATCTGTGAACATCATTGAGTATCATAGGCAAGGAGAAGAGATGAAGAAAGAGTAAGAAAAAAAGGAAGTGAAAAAAGGCAGAAAGAGAGAAACAGAAGGAGAGTTGCCAGGAAGAGAAAAAATAAGAGGAGAGAAAAAAGGAAGTATTAGGCAGGGCAAGACAGACGTAATCCAGCTGAGACACCAGGTTTTTATTAGGATTCTTTTCCCCTCATTCTTTCTCTTCTCAAATCCACATTTTCAGAATGTCACTTAACATTCTGCTAATATTCCTTACCTTATATTTCCCATTTAGGTCATTTTGATAAGTTGTTAACCTTCTACCTACTGTGTATCTCAAATCTACTACTTCCCTTACCTACTGGCAAGTATATTTTATGCACTATTTCCTGCTTGGAAGGTATCCATTGTTATACTTTATTCTCCACTCCATCTTAATGGAAACCAACAAAATGGAAATTTCAAGAGAGTTCCAGGTCAAACCTTCATGCAACCTGTTTGCAACCTTCATGCAGCCTATTAATACAAATAATTTTTTAACTACCTGCCTCACTTTGACCCAGTATAATTTATTTTTATATCTCATTTTAAAACAACCTCCTTGTTTTAGAATTCTTACAGCAGAAAAATATGTACTTCATGGTACTAGTACAATATTATGAAAGTATATATTACCCATTTTTGAAAAATGGAAAATTTTATTTCTATTACCATCAGAACCAAATCTTTATATAAGTGTTTAGTAAAAAATGAGATACAAAGGGTTATGAACCACAGAGAATAGTAGAATTTAACTCTATGTAACCTTTGCTTGAATCCCTTCTACAAAATTACACTGTCTTTTGAGATGGATCTCAATTTCTCTTGGTTCAGAATTTATAGATTAATATTACACTAAAATGCTCTCTTTAAACCTTCTAGTGACAGGTAACTCAGACCCTCTGGAAGCAGCCAACTTTGTCAGGTAGTCATTCTTTTATTAAACCAAAATCTACTCCCCTGAAACTTCCAGCCAATATAAAGCAAATTCACTGTGGCCCACTCAGACCTGCCATATTGGGAGACATTAGAAGCACAGTTGCAGACAAGTTGTAGGAAGGGAACATTTTAGCAAACATATCTCCTATTTCATGTCAATCCTTTGTAAGACATTAAGGTTTTTGGTACTGAGAGAAATAAAAAATAATGAGTAACAATAACATTTTTAATGATAGTAATAACAACTCATACATTGTTTCTTATCTTCTCTTGCATTCTTAAAGACTCTGCTCAGTGATTCTTCCCTCTCTCTCTTCTGCATTAGAATTTTGAGTTCTCCATTGGATCATTCTCATCAGTAAACATGCTCTCATGCCATGCATCTCAAAAACAAACAAAAATTCCTTGATTACCTTACATCTTCCTCCACCTATTTTCCTTTACTCTCATTAATAGCAAAACTCCTTAAAGGAGTTGTCTAGACTTGTCCCTCCAATTCTTCTTCCACATTGTCTTGAACCTACATCAGGCAAACTTTCTTCTCACTAGTCCACTGAAACTGCTCCTTCCATGCTTACCAATGATTACCATGGTGCTAAATCAAAAGGCCAATTTTTTTTTGTTTGTTTTTTAGGGCCACACCTGTGGCATAAGGAAGTTCCCAGGCTAAGGGTCGAATTGGAGCTGTAGCCGGCCTACACCACAATCAGGGTGATGTGGGATCTGAGCCACATCTGTGACCTATGCCTCAGCTCATGGCAATGCCAGATCCTTAAACCACGAAGCAAGGCCAGGGATCAAGCCCTCATCTTCATGGATTCCAGTCAGGTTTGTTATCCTGGGCCACATGGAAACTCCAAAAATATCATTTTTTTAGTGGTCAATTTTCAGTCCTCATCTTACATGACTTATCTTGGAGGCCATATGTCCCAGTTCATCCAGGAAAGTCATAGTTTTTGCCTGTTCTCCCCACATGATTATTAATAGTGTTATCTTTCATTCTCATTTTGAGCAAATTATATGATTACCCCACCCTACCTATTTGACACAGATGCTCACTCTCTATTTCTTGAAACACTTTCTTCACTTGGGTTCCAGTACATCCCTGTCTTTGCTTTTTCTCTTACTTTACTGGCCATTCCTTCAGAGTTGTCTCTGTTGGCTTATTAATTTCTAAACCATGGAGTGCCCTGGTCTAAAGCTAAACCTCTTCTGTTTTCTATCCCACTTCATAGGAGATATCATCTCATCTGAAGCAAGTGACTCCAGAATTTCAATCTCTAAACCACTGAAAACTCCAGACTCATATATCCAGCAATTTACCTGGAATTTCCACTCGGTCTTGGGAAAGGGGCACACTTTCATTAATTTTAACTCCAGGAATCCCACAAGATTTTCATGGTGAATGTCAGAGGAAAATTCCTCATACTTTGGGTAGGTGGAGGGGAAAAGTAACCATATTGAAATATGACCCGAAGAGAATAATCACTTCGAAATGGCCAGAATGTTCTGTTCCCTGTATAAAAAAAAAAAAAAAAAAAAAGTCTGCCCTCAAGGGAAGCTACCAGAACTTTATCTGACTTAGAGGAAGGCCAGTTAGGCAACTCCACCCCCCACTAGTCTTCTTTTTTTTACGATATAAGAGGTGAGAAAAAGCTAAGAAATGCTTCTGAAAGTCACAGCCCAAAGACTCAGGTCCACTAACAAAATTAGATCTAATCACAAGATTGTAGAACACTTCCCCTGCACAGTACTTGACTGTCACATCAACAGGGCTACAGTGTAATAGTAGTAGATTACAACTGAGAGAGCTGCAAGACACAGACTTATTTAAGGAGTCTCTAGGAAAATCCAAAGACAATAGGGGAGGTGAAAAAAAGGATACTAGAGGACATTTTAGGGGCTGACACAACTACAGCAAAGAGTAAGTACAGCCTAACTCCAGCTAACATAATACCTCACACTAAAGGTCTACCTACCTTAGTTCCTTCTACCCGAAACATCGTACCCAGTTTTCAAAAAAAAAAAAAAAATTACAAAGAATGCTAAAAAGCAGAGGGGAAAGTCTGAGAATATAAACCAAGCATCAGAACCAGATTCAGATATGGCAGAGATTTTGGAACTATCAGATTGGAAATTTAAAATAATTATGATTAACATGCTAAAGTTTCTAATGAAAAAGTGAAAAGCATGTAAGAATAGATGGGTAATGTCAGCAGAAAGATGTATGATCTAGGAGTTCCCATTGTGGCTCAGTGGTAACGAACCAGACTAGTATCCATGAGGACGTGGGTTCAATCCCTGGCCTTGCTCAGTGGGTTAAGAATCTGGCATTGCCGTGAGCTGTGGTATAGGTCACAGAAACAATGTAGATCACATGTTGTTGTGGCTGAGGTGTGGGCCGGTAGCTATAGCTCTGATTCAACCCCTAGCCTGGGAAATTCCATTTGATGCAGGTGTGGCCCTAAAAAAAGACAATAAAAATAAAAATAAAAATAAATAAAGAAATAATAGCTGAGAACTTCCCAAACCTGGAGAAAGAACTAGACATACAAGTTTACAGAGATAATAGATCACCTTACTACCTCAATGCAAAAAGACCCCTTCAACACACATAATAATGATGCTGTAAAAAGTCAATAATAAAGAATTTTTTTAAAAAAAGAAAGATGGATGTTCTAAGGCTATCAAATCAAATGCTACAAACCAAAACATTGTAACAGAAATAAAGGACACTTTTAAAGGGCTTATTAATAGACTGGACATGGTTGGGGAAAAAATCTGAGGTCGAAAATACATCAGTAGAAATGAAAATACATCAGTAGAAATGAAAAGAGGAAAAAGAAAAAAAAACTCAGAACAGAATACCCAAGAACTGTGGAACAATTACAAAGGGTATAACATGTTTGTAATGGGAATATCAGAAGGAAAAATAAAGGAGCAGAAGAAATATTTGAATAATGGCTGGGAATTTTCCAAAATTAATGACAGACATCCCTCCATAGACATCCAGAGATCAGGAATCTCAGAGAACACTAAGCAGGATAAATACCAAAAGCTCTACACTATGCATATCATATTCAAACAGCAGAAACCCTAAAACAAAGGCAAACTCTTGAAAGAAGCTGGGGAGGGGTGTTGGAAAGAAAGTTATTAAAATAATCAAAGAGATAGATGCTGATGGCTCAGGCTGGGGTGTTGGCAGTAGAGGTAGAGAACAAAGGTTGGATTTAGATTATATTTTGAGGACAAAGTTGGTAGAATTTACTGATGAATTGGAAATGGGATATAAGAATAGTAGAGGTGAAGAAGAAGATACATTCATCGCCTCTGGCATTAGACAAACCAGACCCTCAACCACTATCTTCATTTACTATTCCAGACTTTCATCACCCTACATAACAATTTTCACAGGGTAAAACTGAGGTTATGATGTGATAACTCCTCAATTTACTGGCCATTACCATTTGTTATTCACATACAAAATTCTCTTCGTTGGCTTTCATCCTTATCTCCTTCATTCTCATCTCAGTGGAAGAGGTATTTCCCATTCTTAACAAATTCTATCCTCTAATCTGTGTTGCAGATTCCCTCCTCTTCTGCCTTTTTATGCTCTCTTTTCTTTAATTATCCCCTCTCTCTTGAATCTTCAATCTCTGCCTTTCTGTTGGCTCCTCCCTATCAGCATTTAAACATGGGTAAGTCTTTTCAGAGAGGGAGGGGAGAGAGAGAGAGAATGAACTCCATCAAGCTCACTGCCCATTCACTTATCACTATTTCTTTCCTCTTCTTTATAGCACAGCTAGTTGGAAGAATAATATTCATTGCATGTACTTCAATTCTTATCCACTCCTTAGCCTACAGCTCGATTCCATTTCCTACATATCACTGAAGTTGAAACTGTAATCAATAAAGTTATATACAACCTATTTGCTGTTAAATCCAGTGGGTAGTTTTCAGTCTTTATCTCCTATGAGCACTTTTAGCATTGACCACTTCCTTCTGTAAAATCTCTACTCCCTTGGCTTCTGTGACATCACTATCTTTCTGAGTTTCCCCATACCTTTATAGACAATTCTTTCAATATTCTTCAGGTGCTTTTCTTCTTCCATTTAATCTATATCGTTGGTAGTCCTTAGGATTCTATCACTGAGGTTCTAATCTCACTCTTTATACTCTGTTGAATGACTGAACTTCTTTGCTTGGCAATTTCAAAGATACCTCACATTTGATATGACAGCTCATAATTTTGCTTTCTTACCTGCTCCTCCCCCACCCAATATGCCATATTTCATTAAATTGCACTGTAATCCATTTGTTCACCAAAGACCCAAACTTAGGGATCTTCCCATAACTTCCCATCTCCCTCACCCTCATGTATGGTCAGTCACCAAGTCCTCTCACTTTAACTTTCTAAAGAATTCTTGAATGTATCCTCTTTCCCTCACCTCCACAGCTTTATTTCAGAAACATTTAAAAAATTCTAGATTAAAGTAACAACTTCTCAACTGGTTTTGGATCTTTTCTCTTTCATTAGCTTTATTTCTAAAACATAAAATGTCACTGTTTTGCTTAAATTTCTTTTTTTAAATGATTTTTATTTTTTCCATTATAGCTGGTTTACAATGTTCTGTCAATTTTCTACTGTACAGCAAGGTGACCCAGTCACACATACATATATGCATTCTTTTTCTCACATTATCCTCCATCATGTTCCATCATAAGCGACTAGATACAGTTCCCAGTGCTATACAGCAGGATCTCATTGCTAATCCATTCCTAAGGTGATAGTTTGCATCTATTAACCCCACATTCCGAGACCATCCCAGTCCCTCCCCCTTGGCAACCACAAGTCTGTTCTCCAAGTCCACGAGTTTCTTTTCTGTGGAAAGGTTCATTTGTGCCATATATTAGATTCCAGATATAAGTGATATCATATGGTATTTGTCTTTCTCTTTCTGACTTACTTCACTCACGATGAGAGTCTCTAGTTCCATCCATGTTGCTGTAAATGGCATTATTTTGTCCTTTTTATGGGTGAGTAGAATTTCATTGTGTATATATACCACATCTTTTTATCCATGCATCTGTTGATGGACGTTTAGGTTGTTTCCATGTCTTGGCTATTGTGAATAGTGTTGCAATGAACACAGAGGTGCATGTGTCTTTTTCAAGGAAAGTTTTGTGCAGATATATGCCCAAGAGTGGGATTGTTGGGTCATATGGTAGTTTTATGTATAGTTTTCTGAGGTACCTCCATACTGCTTCCACAGTGGTTGTACCAATTTACATTGCCACCAACAGTGCAGGAGGGTTCCCTTTTCTTCACACCCTCTCCAGCATTTGTTATTTGTGGACTTATTAGTGATGGCTATTCTGACTGGTGTAAGGTGGTACCTCATAGTAGTTTTCAGTCACTTCTAGATAAAGCCAAACTCCTTAGCAAAGTCATACTAAGTTCTTTCAAGATCTTGCTCTTGCTTACCTCTTCAGCTTCACTTATTGCTACTCTTTCTCTCACACTCTAAACATGGAACAAGTTGCAGATCTCTGGAATCCTCCTTGCTTTTTGTTATCTCCAGTCTTTAATCAAGGCTTCTTTTACTACCTGGAATATACCTCACTCTCTTATTTCTCATCTATAAGTTAGGTCAGAACATCACTTCCTCCCAAAAGCCTTATTTGATTCTTCCATTTGAAACAGATGTTTTTTGCCTGCTCCATTGGCACCCTCTGCATATCTCTGGCACAGCAGTTAAATTGACTTATCTACCTATCCATCTATCCATTTATCTATCTCTCCAATAATACTGAAATCTTAGAGCAAAGATTTATCTTATTCATTTTTTTCTCCTCAGAACATGATGTAGTATCTGTCTTGCCCATAGTAGATGATCAAATAAATAAATGTTTTACGAATAAGTGCTTAACTAAATGAATGCTTTTCCCCTTCAATCTAATCTCCAAATTTCTACATTCTTCTTCACTCATTTCTTCCCTTTATTATGAGCCAAACATTTCTCTTTTTTGCTTTAATGCATTTCAAAGACTTTCGTCTTGAAGTTTTCCACTGGCAGAAAACTTAGTGTATGTGTTTGTGTGTGTTCACACACACACACACATGTGTGTGTGTGAACACACACACATTTGAAGAAGTTTTATGTTGTTATTGTTGAAATAGAATACTCACTTATTGGAGTTCATTTACTTTTGGAGCTTTAATTCTGAGCAGAGAAGAAATATTTTCTCCTGGTTTAAACTTACTTTATTTACTTCAAGAACTCCCTACAATATATATTCCTTTCAGTTTATTTTTGAGTAATGCAAAGAGAGTAATTTTCCTCTTTTCTACATAAGGTAATATACATACAGCATTTGCTCTATCATCACTTATAATTATAGAAAACATGAGGAATTAAAACAATTTTTTCCTGTAAAAGTTATGTAACTATAAGTGGCAATGCAAAGCAATGATATAAAATGCCTTACTTCATGGTATGGATTGAATAAATTAAGTAATAATTCAAGAATTTTTTGTTTGTTTTTTTTTGTATCAGATTTTCTGTTATTTGCCAACAAGTTATGGAGGAAATTAAGATCATTAAATCACAAAATGTTAAAACTGTAAGCTGCTTTGTTTTACAAATGGTGTGAATGAGGTTCAGAGAAGTTAATGCCTGCACTCAAACCACACAGTTTAGATTAGGGGCTAATGTGAACTAACATTTCTTTATTGTCAGACCTAATATTATGAATAATAATAACCTACATTTAAATAGTACTTTAAAGTTTAAAAAATACTTTCAGATTCCTTATTCTCTTTGATCCTCAAAACTATCTTTGAGGTAAGGCAAATATAACACCTAGTTTATAGATGAGAAAGCAGTTGGTGGTAGAGGCAGGGCTCAGAGAAGTTAAATAACCTATAAAATTCCTATAACTAGAAAAGATGTAGAGCTGGGACTAGGATTCAAGCCTTTTGGCTATAAATCACACAATAAATCACACTAAACTATATAGGAATCTGATTCAGCAAGTTAGTAACAAAAATTAGTTCACTTTAAAAAGTTTTATCTAAGTAAAGTTTTATTTTGTTTTCTCCTTTTGGTAAAATACCTCACTAAAGAATTATAAAATGGCAGACTTTGAGGAAGTTGAGTTGATAAATTTAAATAATCCCTGAGTCAGTTTTCCAGTGTTTCAAAATAACTTTGAACTTTGATTCATGAGTCATTTTAACTATGGTGAAAAAGTTTCCTATAATGGTATAAATCAGCTTAACAAAAACTGAAGGGTGAAATTTGTAATGAAAGGGATAAAGGCTATCATTGGGTATCTCAACCTCTGAAGATTTGCTCAAGTCTTGGGCAATTTTTAGGTACTTAATCCTGTTCTAAGCATTCTGAAGGCTATAGAAAGCAGATAAAACATAGTTGCTGCTCCTTGAGAATTTTACACCTTGGATGGGTTGTCCAAATCAGTTAAGCACAAAACAGTCACATGAGAAGCCAGTACAAAATTGGTGTAGTTCATAAGTGTTGAAGGAATTCAAGGAAAAAAGTTCAGTAAGGCCAGCATAGCAGAAGGATGTCTCATTATACTGAGAGTAGCAGTATCTGATAGTGGTTTTGAGCATAGATTTTGGCACTAGGCTGCCTAAGTTTAAACCCCAGTTCTACCACTTACTAAATATGTGACCTTGGGCAAGTTACTTAACCTCTCCTGGGTCTGAGAGTCCTCTGCAAAACAGGGATAACAATATTACCCATATCATAGGATTATTGAGAGTATCAAATGACAATTTTTTGTAATGTTCAGAACAATTCCAGACACCTAATGCTATATATACGTGAATAGGACATAAAATAATATATAACCTGGGTACCTGGGTAGGGTAGACTAGAGGGGCAAAGCCTGAAGCTAGGTATACCAGGTAAGAAGCTGCTGCATTAATCCAGGCTGAAGTGACACAGGATGGGGGAGGATATAACAGAAAGTTCAGAGGTATGATGAGCTTCTTTGGTGATGGATTGGAGATAATGAAGGGAAGGGACCTGAAATCTGTTACAGCTGTGGATTGATCTTCAGATTAACTCTTGTAAAGCTAGGTCAATTCTGGGAACTTTGAAATCATTTAGGCCTTCCTGGATCTGTACTGTAATAAATTTGATCTCTTTTTTTTTGTTTTTTTTGTTTTGTTTTGGCCCTGAAGAGATTTCCTGGACCAGGAGTAACACAGGATTACAATGAGTGGAGCATACTTAAATTTCCTGAGCTACATCATTGGTTAAGAAATTCTTTCCCTTCAGAGTTCACTGAGTACTCTCAGGCAGCTCATAATTTAAAAAAATAGACATTGAAATATAAGGCATTGCATAGCAATGGATCATGTATCTGGTGAGCTCTTCAATGGAATGATTCAAGAATTAATCGACTGGACAGTGGAAGGGCAGTTTTATTTGCAAGTTTCATGGCATTGATACATTGAAAAGAAAAAAATTTTTGCTAGTAAAAAAATTTTTAAAGTACTTGAGCATTCAAACAAGGTTTCATGTCTGTATATTGCTATTATGTTACTTTAGATGTTTGGTTAAGCAAAGTCCTAAGGACTCATTACAGATCAACTTTGAGATAAGGTCTCAAGTGTGCAGAGTTCAGAAACATTATCTACCATTTACATAAGTCAGTGGGCAATCCTCCATTCTTTTTTACACACACACTTTCTTATGTTTTTCTACCTTCAAATGAAAGGAAGAAAAATGCTTCAGATTAAAGCAATACAGGGTTATTCTTGCTTTTGCCTTTTTTGCCTGGCCAACACCTACTCAGTCTTGTTTTTGTTTTTTTCCCAAGGAATATACCCACTTTTCCACATTACAAAAAAAAGCCAAAAAATTAGATACCCCTGTGCTACTCTCTCATAGAACCCTTTGGTTTTTCTTCACAGTACATATCACATCTTTTTCTCTAGACAGATAGATAGATGTAATTTAATGTCTGTCTGCTCCAAGGACCATGTTGGCTTTGTGCACCAGTGTATTCCCAGTGCATAAAGTGATATATTGTACGTAGGTGCTCAGTACATATTTGTTTAATGAACAAAGTAGAAAAGAAAGCTGTCATTCATTGAACACTTAGCCCCATGCTTGACACTTTCCACATAAACTCACATCTATTCTTTATAATAGTTTTGTGAGGAAGGTATTATTGGCACATTTTAAAGAGGATGAAAGTCAGGCGGACTAAATAACTTTTCTAACCTCACAGGATTATTAACTGACAGTTCCAGGATTCAAACTGAGGACCCTTTGACTTCAAAGCTAGTGCTCTCACTCTTCCACAGTACTTTTTCTTTTATTTTAAATTCATATGTAACTGACATATAACATTGTGTAAATTACATGTCACGATATGATCACTACAGGAGCACTAGCTAATGCCTATATCATGTCACACAATTATGATTTCTTTAAAAAAATTGTATTAAAGTATAGTTGATTTACAGTTTTGTACCAATTTCTGCTGTATAGTGATTATATTTCTTTTGTTTGCTGAGAATAGTTACGATCCAGTCTCTTAGCAATGTTCAAGTATATAATACAGTATTGTTAACTAAAATCACAATGTTGTGCACAAGATCCCCAGAACTTATTTACTTACTAGTTTCAAGTTTTTACCTTTAAATAACATTTCCCTAGGTCCCCCAGGCCCCCAGTCCCTTTTGCTTCAGTATCTGTTTACTGTGACTTCTCCATTGACTCAATGATGTGAAGGATGTACCAGGGAACCATATTTGAAAGTTATAGAAAGAAGGAATAGGGCAAATATTTGAAGCTAAATACTTTAACTTCAATCCCAAATATCTAAATATAGAGAAAGTTGGATTACAAAAAATTATTCAAATGCATTTTTGTAAAGTAGCATATTGATAAATCATGGCATCAACAGCACAGCCCTGAAGTTTTTAAAACATATTTTGAGTATTTTTTTTAATTTAAAAGGTAATATGTCTACAAATAATAAATGCTGGAGAGGGTGTGGAGAAAAGAGTACCCTCCTACATTGTTGGTGAGAATGTAAACGGGTGCAATTACTGTGGAAAACAGTATGGAGGTTCCTTAAAAAAAAAGAGATGCCATATGATCTAGCAGTCCCACTCCTTGGTATATATCCAGAGAAGACTCTTATTCAAAAAGATACACACACTCTTCCATTCATAGTAGCACTATTTACAATAGCCAAGACATGGAAGCAACCTAAGTGTCCATAGACAGATGAATGGGATAAAGAAGAGGTTTATATATGTGTGATGGAATATTACTCAGCCATAAAAAAGAATGAAATATCACCATTTTCAGCAACATGGATGGACCTAGAGATTATCATACTAAGTGAAGTAAGTCAAAGACAAATATATGATATTAGTAATACTTGGAATCTAATAAAAAATGATACACATGAACTTATTTACAAAACAGGAAAGAGATTCACATACATATAAAACACAAACTTATGGTCACCAAAAGGGAAAGGGGGAGGAATAAATTAGGAGAATGCATTAACAGATAGAAACTACTATATAGAAAACAGATAAGCAACAAGTATTTACTGTATAGTACAAGGAACTATATTCAATATCTTGTGATAACCTATAATGGAAAAGAATCTGAAAAAGAATAGATATATATGTGCATGCATGTCTGTGTATAAGTAAATCACTTTGCTGTACATCTGAAACTAACACAATATTGTAAATTAATTATACCTCAATTTTAAAAAAGATAATATATGCTTATAATTAAAAAATCAAACAATACAGCAGTATACAAAGTAAAACCGAAAATCCCTTACCCTCCCTCTCAATACCACTCTCTGGCAGTAAACAAATTTGACAGTTTAATGTGTTGTCAATATGCCTTTTTGGTTTCTGAAAAATCATCTACAATTTCCATTAAAAGACTGTTATGAAACTCTCAGTTTGCAGTTATTATGACAGTGAATCCAGGTATTGGTAAATGTTTTACATTTAGTGTGCTTGTTCTCAGAGCACGTCTTCTTTGTAATAATTGACATACAGTGGTCAAAGGGCCATGCAGAGTTCACATGGATCTTCCCGCTTTAGGTAACAAGGTCTTTCACTTTCTTTTCTTTCTTTCGTATAGTCATTTATTTATTTGTTCCAGCATGTACTTTATGTCAGGAACAAGGAATACAATCGTGAGCAAGACAGATGTGGCCCCTCCTCTCATTACAGGTTAGAAGCAAGAGACAAATAGACAATTTAAACTCAGGGTGACGAGTAGCATGACAGAATGTGCTTCTTAAACTTTGGTGTGAGTCGGTATCATTTGACATACTGGCTAAATTGCAGACCGGTTATACACCAGATCCACAGAATCTAGAGGGTGGATCTTAAAATCTGCATTTGACTGAGCTCCTGGGGGTTCCAGTGTGAGTATTCTCTTTTGATGTACAGAGAAAGAAGGAGTGCAATATGGAGCACATGGGGGCAAGTTTAGGGAGTCAGGGAAGACTTCTGCCAGCAGTTCTGTCTAAATTGAGACAGTGAGTCATGATTAACTTGGCATTTGGAAATTGGGGGTTGTAAAGTGAGTCTGTGCATAAGAGAGGCTTGCCTGAATCTGGAAGGGAGAGGGCCTGCACTCAGGAAGTGAAGAAAGTTCAATACGTCTGAAGACTAGAGTTTGAGGTGGGTAGGTAAGTGGCAGATGAATAAGAGCCTCAGGGGAAATGGACCAGTACTTCAAGAAGATTAACGAGGGCCTTTCAATTATTTTCTGTCATATCCTTGGTCAATTAACTATTTCTTTTTTTCCTACAAAAATATCATTTTCCCTCTAAATATAACAATAATCCCTTACATTTGTACTTTATTATATAGTTTTTTCCGTTCAAATGGACCCTCACAACAAATCTATTGGGCAGGTATTATTATTTCCATTTTACAGATGAGAAGACTTTGGCTCATAGAGGTTTTTTCTTTAAGGCATCAAAGGTACTCAGAAGCATAAAATTTATTCTTGAATTTGAGGATTTTTTGTTATGTTTTGTTTAGGGGTTTGTTGATGCCAAGTTCTTTTACTGTCTATTTCCGTATTTGAGGGTATTTTGGATTATGAGTTTATTCTTGAAAATTCTATACATTCCAGCCAGCTGAAAGCTGTGTTGAGAATATCATCGCAACTTAAGCAGGACCTATTTTTTTTTCACCCCTCTCTCTGATGGATAACTCTAAATATTTTTTTAACAGATAGGCTTGTAGAAGAAGAAGAGTGTGTCTTAGAGTATATATTGCAAAATCCCTAACATTTTGTGAGTACTTATTAACTAAGCACAATATTCATGGCAATGACCTTTCCTATAACAGCCCAAGATATTCCAGATGATAGTTTATTGCTATGATTTTCAGTTTCAAAGTTCAAATGAAGCAGAACTCTCTCATCAAACACTACTGGCATAAACTCAGTTTCTGGAAATGTGCTTCCTTTAACTTTGCTTCCTTCTGTTTTGCATATTTCCTAATGATCCCAAAGCAAACTGAATTCTCAATTTCATCAGTCTTTTTACCCTTTTGGTCTGCTTTCATCCCAGAATTATGTTCTTCTTAAGAGCTTCTAACTTTACATCTCATTTTCTCCAAGACTATTACTTCTTCATTAGAGGTGGAGAAAAGCTGTCATCATTCCTCTTTTGGAGCTGGGATTTCCTTTTAAACTGGGGGGACATTTCAGAAAGACAATAACCAAGTGGTTGAAAGTTAGTAAGGTTAGTGAGTACAAATAAGGGGAAGAATATAAAGCTTCTCTGAGGCCAGAACTGTAGTATCAGTCTCCTGCCTCCATCATACTCTGGAGAGAGAGGCTTTTCCAGAGAACTAGTGCAGGAACAGGGACACTTGAAGAGACTGGAAAGTAAGATTATAATAATATTTAGTTGGGTTAGTAGGCAATTTAAAAGGAAGACTATTCAAAGGGGGAAAAAGCAGGATTTAAACTACATTAAATTTCTTAATAATTAAGAATTAGAGTGGGGATAAATTATTTCATAAATTTTTCCTGAATTATTTTATTGTAGCACTTGCAGTTTTCCTTTTAGTCCTTTTTAAATTGAAGTATAGTTGATTTACAATGTTGTGTTAGTTTCAGGTGTATAGAACAGTGATTCAGTTACACATGTATATATACATATATTTTTTCAGATTCTTTTCCATTATAGGTTATTACAAGATATTGAATATAGTTCACTGTACTATACAGTAGATCCCTGTTGGTTATCTATACTACATATAGTAGTGTGTATATGTTAATCCCCAAATCCTAAAGTATCTCTCCACCCACCTCATCCCCATCAGTAACCATAAGTTTGTTTCCTATGTTTGTGAGTCTATTTCTGTTTTGAAAATAAGTTCATTTGTATCATTTTGGATTCCACATATAAGTGATACCATATATTTGTCTTTGTGTAACTTCACTTAGTATAATAATTTATAGGTCCATTATGTTGCTGCAAATGGCATAATTTCATTCTTTTTTATAGCTGAGTAGTATTCCACATCTTTATTCATTCATCTGCTAATGGACACTTAGGTTGCTTCTACGTCTTGGCTCTTGTAAATAGTGCTGCTATGAACATAGGGGTGCATGTATCTTTTGGAATTAGAGTTTTCTTCTTTTCCAGATATATGTCTAAGAGTAGGGTAGATTGCTAAATCATCTGGTTTATTAAGGAAATTTCCATAGTAGCTGAACCAATTTATTTGGATTTTTCATCTTTTTAAAAATTGAAGTATAGTTTATTTACAATATTCTATTAGTTTCAAGTGAACAACATCGTGACACAGTGTTTTTGCAGATTATACTCCATTTTAAGTTATTATAAGATCCTTTAAATCTTTAATTCAATTAATAAAGTACATTTATCCTTATTTTACTCTTTGTTATTAAGTAAAATGGAAAAAATACAATTTTAAATATCATTAATTGCTACTAATGGCATCCAAAAACCTTTTTAAGGATAGCTTTACTCCACCAATTTCCTCTGATTTGCCTTAAAATATTTTAGGAGTTAGAGTAAAAACACATTTTTTTTAACATGAAAGGAATGTTATAACTGGACACTCCCTTGGTATTTGCTGAAACTTGTATACTGAGTAAGATAATTTGCCTAAGAGTCCTATATATCAAATGCAAGGTATTTAAGCAGAGATTCTGTCTGGGTTTCATCTACTATTATTTTCCCAAATAGTTTCTGCATTCTCCAGGAATATTTAAAGTGATATTCGATTAAAAATTTATTGCACAAATATTTTCACTGGAACATTGTTTGACACAACAAAACTGGAACCAATTGAAATACACATCAAATATGGGGTTGATTAAATAAAAGAAAGCATATACATAAAAATGAGTTGACTCAGCATCTGCTTCAGAGCAGTGGGCCCAGGAAGTCACACTAGTCCTGAGTTTGAATCTTGGCTCAACCATTTCCAAATTGCGTGATCTCAGGCAGGTTAATTTCTTTAAGCCTAAATTTCCTTCTCTGTGAAACTATGATCATTATGCCTACCTCATTGTGAGGATTAAATGGGATTATATATATAAAGCATGTGTCATATAGTACCTGACAATAAATGTTCAGCAGGGCCTCAAACAATTTGGAACATGGTTAGTATTTAATAAAGATTTGTTGAATGACAGCAATTTTTTTGAAAAAAATGTTATATAAAGTGCTATAGGAGCTAGGGAAGACTAATGATATATTATTAAGTAAAGAAAGATAGTTACTGCAATGCCAATTTTATTTAAAATTATATATATATTATATAGAGAAAATATATAGAGAGGAGAAAAATAGTCACTGAAGTATAAATAATGGTTATGTACAGATACGATTCTGAGAGATTTTTCATTTCTATTTTATGCATTTCCTAGGTAACTCAGTCTCTCAGTCTTCTGGAGTCATTTATTCCTATAATAACCAAATATCTCGAGTTCAAATCCCAGGTAACATCAGGGTCCATGCTCTTTACCCATCCTTCCTCCTCCAGAGTAACCTTATTCTTAGATACCTGTTCATGAGCTAGTCTAAGCTACAGTCAGTTCTCCTAGTCCCTGGGTTCAACTCCTGCAGCTGCCATCTTCTTTCAGCACCTCTGTCAGACACATAGCCTTCGTCCCTCCACTTTCATGGCCTCAAACTACCACATATACATGGCTAGTGTAGTAAATAACTTGCACTATATTACTGGTAGGGGTATTTAACCACAGCATCTAATAGGAAACAATTTAAAACTGAATACTAATATCTTAAAGGGAAACTTTACTGGCTGTCTTGTGCCCTAGGCCTTACTTAGCCTACCACCGTTTGGCCAGGTACTGCTCCTCAAGCCAAGAACTCTTCCTTAGCATTTAATCTCTCTTTTCCTAGTTCCTAGTCGCTTTCTCCAAATTGCTCCATGGAAAAAAATCCAAGTTCTTCTTTTTATATACAAAGTGATTTATTTCTCAGTCTTCATCCCAGACTAGGCTCTAGACCTATCTTGCCTTTCCCATAGGTTACTATTGGAGAATTTTTCTAAAGAAAAAAGCCACACATCCCTGATCTACACCCTCAGCTAAGCAAAGAGAAAGCATAAGTGAAGTTGTGAGTTTCCATTAATTGCAAATTTGCTGATAAATTTGCTAAAAAGGAAAAAAGTTCAAATTCTTGGATGTGCTCATTTTTAGTCAGAGCCAAATCTAGAGGTAATTTTTTGTCTGTTACAGATATTTTTCAAATGTTTTACAAGGAGTATGTAGTCTTTAATAAAATAAAATGTGGCAAATATTTAAAAATATTGTCTTTAAATATAAGACAACACACCATAACTCCTATAAGAGAATACAGGCAAAACATTCTCTGCCGTAAATCATACTAATGTTTTCTTAGGTCAGTCTCCCAAGGTAATAGAAATAAAAGCAAAATTATAAGCTTTGCACAGCAAAGGAAAACCATAAACAAAATGAAAAGACAACCTACAGACTGGGAGAAAATATTTGCAAATGATGCAACTGACAAGGGCTTAATTTCCAAAATATACAAATAACTAATACAATTTAACAAAAACAACAACAAAAAACCTCTAAACAACCCAATTGAAAAATGGCGGAAGGCCTAAATAGACATTTATCCAAAGAAGACATACAGATGGCCAATAGGCACATGAAAATATGCCCATCACAACTAATTATTAGAGAAATGTAAGTCAAAACTACAATGAGTTACCATGTCACACTGGTCAGTAAGACCATCATTAAAAATTCTCTAAGTAAATGCTAGAGAGGGTGTGGAGAAAAGGGAACCCTCCTACACTGTTGGTGGGAATGTAAATTGGTGCAGCCACTATGGAAAAGAGTATGGAGGGTCCTTGAAAAACTAAAAGTAGAGTTGCCATATGATCCAGTAATCCTACCATTGGGCATATACTCAGGCAAAACTATAACTCGAAAAGATACATGCACCCTTATATTCATAGCAGCACTATTTACTATAGCCAAGACATGGAAGCAACCTAAATGTCCAGTGACAGATGAATGGGTAAAGATGTGGTATGTATATATACAATAGAATACTACTCGGCCATTAAAAAGAATGAGATAATGCCATTTGCAGCAACATGGTTGGACCTAGAGATTATCATACTAAGCAAAGTAAGTCAGAAAGAGAAAGAAGGGGAGTTCCCATCACGGTGCAGTGGTTAACGAATCCGACTGGGAACCATGAGGTTGCGGGTTCGGTCCCTGCCCTTGCTCAGTGGGTTAACGATCCGGCATTGCCCTGAGCTGTGGTGTAGGTTGCAGACGCTGCTCGGATCCCGCGTTGCTGTGGCTCTGGCGTAGGCCAGTGGCTACAGCTCCGATTCGACCCCTAGCCTGGGAACTTCCATATGCCGCGGGAGCGGCCCAAGAAGTAGCAGCAACAACAACAACAACAACAACAACAAAAAAGACAAAAGACAAAAAAAAGAAAGAGAAAGAAAAATATCATATGATATCACTTATATGTGGAATCTACAATACGGCACAAATCAACATATCCATGAAACAAAAACAGGCTCACAGATATGGAGAAGAAGCTTATGGTTGCCAAAAGTGGAGGGGGTGTGGGAGGGAAAAATTGGGAGTTTGGGATTAGCAGAGGCAAGCTATTATATATAGGATGGATAAGCAACAAGGTCCTGTATTCACAGGGAACTATATTGAATATCCTGTGATATACCATAATGGAAAAAAAATGAAAAATTATATATATATGTATAATTGAGTCATTTCACTGTACAGCAGAAATTAATACAAAATTGTAAATCAACTACATTTTAATAAAATTAAAAGATATATTAAGTCTGTTTATTGATGAATGTTTCCAGAATACTTTAAATTTTTATCTCAGAAAATACATCCATATGTTAGCTCTGTTTCAGTCTGGCTTCTTGCCTTAAGTCCTTCCTCACTCCTCCCATCCCCACACCCCTCCTGCCTTTTCTTTTTCTTTCTTTATGTTTGCAATTTACCAGAGTGAAAATTAAAAGCCTGTTAACTTAAAAAGGACAGGAAAAATAATTGGCTCTGAGGGATAGGAAAAGTCTAAGTTTGCTTCCTATAGATGAAAATTATATAAATGCTTTTCTCAATTGTGAATATTCATTTAGATGAAAGGAAGCTAGGGTTAGAATTCAGAATACTGGATTTTATTTAGCATGTTCAGAAAAGGGGATTTTATGTGTGTAGTCACTAGCAATTAAATGCATAAACATATCCATGTTTTTGGACCTATGGGGAATAACTTATACATTACCTTGAATTTAAAACATTTTGGGGGAGTTCCCATTATGGCTCAGCAGGTTAAAAACCCCACATAGCGTCCATGAGGATGCTGATTCACTCCCTGGCCTTGTTCAGTGGGTCAAGGATCCAGCATTGCTGCAAGCCGCTAGGTCGCAAATGCAGCTCGAATCCCACGTTGCTTTGGCTGTGGCATAGGCCTGCAGCTGCAGATCTGATTCGACTCCTAACCTGGAAATGTACATATGCCACAGGTGTGGCCCTAAAAAGAAAACGAAAAGGCAAACAAAAAAATAAATAACATTTTGATAGCGCAGACCATGAATGCACATTTTTAATTCTTATAATTTGGCAGGTATTGGCTTACAAAATACACTACCTAGACTAGATCTGTATTAAAACAGTGTATTAAGACTAAAATTATATTTTAGAATTTTTCTGATAATACCTGGAAATGATAAAAACCTGAAATTTAAATATATGTACAGTCATTAAATAAGATTACAATGTTTATCATTTAGACTTTATTCCTAAGCAGGATAACACTGCCACCTTGTGGCAACAGCTAATTATTGCTGTTTTTGTTTAAATATTTCAAAAAACTATTTTTTTCTGATAAGATACCAGCTACAGTGTGGAGATAATTTTCATGGCTGATGGAGGAATCTCATTATTTGTTCCTAATATGGACAAGTTGTGTAAATAAGTAACTGTGAGCAAGAATATGGATTTTTGGTGCAACTCCTTAAAATCATCATTGCATAATGTTAAAAAAATAAAAATAAAAACAAACTAACAATTAAATCACCTTCAAGTGATGGAAAGTTTCATGAGTCAAAATACAAAAGATACTTGTTAACAGTTCTATATCGCTGAATTATAATTTCTAATTTTATCCCTTTAAGGCATTAACCAGAAAACTAATACATGCCTCCTCCTCTAAAAAAGAAAAAAAAAGTCATTCATCTCCACAATAAATTATGCAAATTATTTGATTTTGTAAAGCAAATAGCAAAATTCCTTCACCCTTTTCCTGGGATTTCAGAAAAACCAAAATGAGAAATAGGTTTTCCTTATTTTGTCTGGACTTTCAGTTGTGTGGCTTAAATCAAGTTACCTAACCTCTCTGAATCTCAGTTACTTTACCTGAAAAATGAACATAATAATATCATCTACCTCATTAGATCGCTGTGAGGATTAAATGAATTAATATAAGTAAATGTTCCTTAGAATCTTGCCTAACACTACAGGAAGCCTTCATAAAATTTTAGCTCTCATCATTACAGTAGGATCAAGATTAGGAATGTATCTACATCTAATTTGTGTTAGGTTTGGCATATTTCTGTGATTTGACTTGATTTGTCTGTCGTGCTAAGAAAGTAAGCTCTCTAGGTTCCCTTTATAGCTAGTACAGGTCAAATGGTCATGGTACATGGGATGGGGCTTAGCCTCTGTCTCCATTCTGGTATGCATTCCATTTGGGAAAATTAATTTTTCTAATTTTAGTTTCTCTATTGATAAAATGGGGGACAAGAGTTCAAATCTCACAAGGTTGCTTTGATGATTAAATGAAATAGTGCATACATAAAGCCCTTTTAGCAAAGTGTGAGACTCAGAACAGCTTCAACCAATGTTCTCTAGTATGTTTTTTAAAAAAAGACACTCCAACTACAACAATACTAATGCCAGTTACATAATATACATTGTTAAGAAAGTGGGCCAATAGATAAAAAGATGGAAGAATGCAGTTCCCCTTATGACTCAGCGGTAACAAACCCACTAGTATCCATCAGGATGCGGGTTCGATCCCTGGCCCTGCTCAGTGGGTTAAGGATCCAGCATTACTGTGATCTGTGGTATAGGTCTAGACACGGCTTGGATCCCACATTGCTGTGGCTGTGGCATAGGCCAGCAGCCACAGCTCTGATTTGACCCCTAGCCTGGGAACTTCCATATGTTAAAAGAAAGAAAGAAAGAAAGAAAGAAAGAAAGAAAGAAAGAAAGAAAGAAAGAAAGAAAGAAAGAAGAAAGAAAGAAAGAAGGAAGGAAGGAAGGAAGGAAGGAAGGAAGGAAGGAAGGAAGGAAGGAAGGAAGGAAGGAAGGAAGGAAGGAAGGAAGGAAAGAAAGGAAGATGGGAGAAATGGGAGAAGGATTCTCTGAGGGGGGATGTGGTGAAAAGACAATATACCTGAAGTTACAGTGGTGGAGATGGAGAGTAAGTATAGTGTGTGTAATAAGAGGTAGGATAGTGTGATGGTAAAAATCCTGGAATTAGAATCAGAGTGACCTGGGTCTGAGTTCTGGCTCCTTGCCAACTGTTCAGGTCTCCATCAGGTTACCAAATCTTTTGAAGCAGTTTCCTTAGGATTGAGGACTATAGGGTTGCTATGGGATTGGATGAGAAAATGTAAAGTGCTCCAAGATAATAAAATAACACAATAAACAGTAGCCATAGTTATTCTTAATTATTTGTAAAGAAATACTTTCTTCACTAGGAACTTGAGCACCTAAGTAAGAACACTTTTAAGCATTCTAGTTTCTATGGTGTGGGGAAAAGGTGATAAGTGGAAGTCAGAACAGAAATAGGAAGTGAATTTTTTCAAGACTGGGGCATGGGGAAAGCAGAAAGGGTTGAGGCAAGTATCTTTGAATTGATTGGTTAAAACAGTAGGCACTCTTAGGGCGAGTGTCAAGCATAAACTTTGAGATTCCTTCCAGCTTTTTGCTTCACCCTCTTAAACTCAGGAGTAAGAAATAGAGTGGTCAGTGGCCCTGCCTCGCCCCTCCTTCACCACGTGGGGGAGCACCTACACATGTAGATAAGAGCATGGTGACTTCATCACTGTGATGCAGTGATGGTACAAGGTGGTGAGGCAGTCATACTCCCCCAGGGTCATTTTCTACTTCCCTTCACTTCTAGCCTGCTGGCAGGGAAAGGCCAGATGAAAACCTGGAACCCAAACGTCTTTGGCTGTGATAGCTGCTGAGATCAACTCCAGCAAATTGGATGCATTAATAATCTTTTTTAGGTAGCCCTCCTTTATTTTCCCTAGTCTTATCTTGTTAGAGGGGTATCTCAAAGAACTAATCAAGTTGAGAAAAACAAGAAACATCGTACATCCTCCACCACAGCACTGTAGTTAAGGGCTCCTATTACATCAAGACACTTAGTCCCTGGCCAACCCCTCATCTGCTAACCAATCCTAAGTCAATCAGTCCTTAGCCAACAAGCTCTCAGACAACCAGACATGAATCAAGGGCATGAACCACTCAAGCTTACCAGACATGAACCAGTCAGGCATGTGCTTACTTGGTATGAATCAACCAAGCAGAAGCCCACCTGACACTAACCAACTGGGCCAACCAGGCATGAGACAACCAGGCATGAACCAGTCAGGCATGCAGCAACCAGGTCCGAGCCAAATAAGCATAAGGCAACCTGGCACAGGGAAAGTAGACCTGAGCCAATCAGGCATGAGTCAGTCAGTCATGAGTAAACTGCAACCAGGCTCAAGCCAATCCACCATGAATGAACCAAGCATGAGGCAACCATGCCTGAACCAACATAGCACGAATCAACAAGGCATGAGAGAACCAGGCCTGAGCCTAATCCTGCAGGAGTCAACCAGGTCCAAGCCAATCAGGCACAAGTCAGCCAGCCCCAAGCCAATCAGGCATGAGCCAAGCAGGCATGTGGCAACCAGGCTGGAACCAATCAGGCACGAGTCAGCCAGGTACAAGCCAATCAGGCACGAACCAAAAAGGCGTGAGTCAAACAAGTCTGAGACAACCAGGCAGGAGCCAACTAAGTATAGGGCAGACAGGCTTGAGGCAACTAGGCAGGAGCCAATCAATCCTGAGGCAACCAAGTGTGAATTGTTTTCTAATAAGACCTGTGGAAGCTGGAGACTGCCCGGAAATCCTGCGTCTAATTAAAGTAAGCTGCTTTCTTCTCCTTCTGTGTAACTTCCTAGCATTAATTTAGGGTTGAAGGTAACAAAGGCATAGGCTGGGTTTGAATCCTAGTTTTGCTAATTATGACTCATATATAAAAACTTCTGGAAGTTACGTAGTTTCTATAAGCTTCAATTTCCACATCTAAAATTAAGATGATCTATATCTATAACTGTAACTTATCTATATCACAAGATTGTTGTAATGATTCAGTAACATAAAATGATTACATATAAATTGCTTGACTTATAGTAGGAGGCTCAAAACATAATGGGGGAACCAATTCATAGATATTTCAGGGATCTAAAGTGTTCTTCCTCCTGGGGGAAATTTTAACTTTAAAAGAGAATCTGAGACAAAAGGAATGCTTAATCCAAATGAATGGCCTGTCAGTGACAGAATCTCAGGTATTAATGGCTAAGATGTTAGGGTAGGGAGTCTTGCTTTGAGACCACACCTACTTACTAATTACTAGAAGCTAGTAATTGACTACCCAGAAAACAATATGCATCCACAATACATTTTCCATATAATTTCAGACACTTTGACTCCTGAAGCCCATCCACAGATAGCCTCCCAGGAATCCAAGGAGCTGGGTTAAATATTTCTGGTTTAAAATTTCATTTTAATGTTTTTCCTGGAAATCATCCCAGTACAGTAAAGGGGACAAACTAACAGCCATAGCTACTGTGTTGAAGTTTTGTAGCACTCAAGGCAATAATTTATGTGACACACAATCTAAATATTTCCATATAAAAGCCCATATAAAAGCAGAGCCTAGATTTTTTAATGGAGTACATGTGTGGTTGGAACCAGGCACAGGTTATAGGTAAGGAAACCTTATAAAAGAGTTTTGTAATGAAAATGTTTCCATATATATATATATATCTCATTTTAATCAGACCAAGTTTCTGTTCCCTTTGATCAGAGAATGTGTTTTTTTATGATTTTTATTTTTCCATTATAGTTGATTTACAATGTTCTGTCAATTTCTACTATACAGCAAAGCCATACATATTTATATATTATTTTTCTCACATTATCCTCCATCATATCAGAGAATGTGTTTTAATGGTCAAAATAAAATACCAGAAGTTTTCTAGTGAAATCCATGTGTTGAAATGATGCTAGGGCTGGTTACAGAACTGTAAGATATGGGTTAGCCATCCTTCCATGTCTTCCATTCTATTCTATCCCCACAAGTTCCCACATCTGTTCTCTAACAGGCATTAATCTGCATGGCTAGATCATCAGTCAAAATACTAGGCCCAGAGTTCCCATTGTGGTGCAGCAGAAACGAATCTGACTAGGAACCATGAGGTTGCATTTTGATCCCTGGCCTCACTCAGTGGGTTGAGGATCCGGTGTTGCTGTGAGCTGTGGTGTAGGTTGCAGACATGGCTCAGATCTGGCCTTGCTGTGGCTATGGTGTAGGCTGGCAGCTGTAGCTCCGATTAGACCCCTAGCCTGGGAGCCTCTATATGCTGCGGGTGCAGCCCTACAAAGCCAAAGAAAAAAAAAAAACAACTAGGCCCAACATATTAATTATTCAAGAAGTACATTTTTCCAGGTAGAAAATAATTTCAAGGAGTTTTTGGTAGCTTATTATCTGACACCCAGTTGGCAATTAATAAATTTATTATTGAAGGAGAGTGAATCTCTCTATCCAGAAAATTAACCTTCCTTATGTTTCCAAACAATGCCCATTGTTATCACCAAGAGAAAATACATCACTAGATTCTCCCACTTCAGTGAATCTGTTTCTGTGAAGTTCCCAACAACATTTACTTTTGAATTTGCCTCATGTACCTGAATGTATACTGGATGTTTCCTGGAAATAATTTTAATGAATAATCATTGTAGAAAAATAATAGAAAGGCTAAATTACTTTGCATCATAGACATGAATATAATGATTAATTAGCTTTGACTTTATGTTCTTCTCTAATTCATACATGTACATTCATCCTAACTCCTTTTCATTGCCAAATTTGCAAAACATTCTCTCCTTGCAAAGGGATTTAGGAGAGTTTGCCATCATAGTAATTCATTCCTTAGCTGACTATTTTGCAGATGTTATTTACTGTCCTGCCACTAAATTTTTTCCAATTTTCCTCTGTATGAAACTATTTTACCCTATTCTTAATCGCTACACAACAGCATTATTTGGGGCTCTAGTCACTTTATAGCTAGACAGCCATAACTAACTTCTTGCTTACCACAGTTTTCACTTAAAGCCTTTTATGGGGGTTCTTGAAGTGTGGTTTTAGGTTGTTGATAATCCATAGTTAAGCACTATGTACTATTAGTATCTGATTTTTGTTCATTGTGTAAACATTGAGTGCATACTAGGGGAAGGCCATGTGCTATGTACTACAAAGGATACCAGATTACTGAATTACATCACTACCTTCAAAGAGCTTACAGGAAGTAATGCTCAACAGCAGCCAAAATTAAATTCCATTGAGCTCTGGTTATATTGAAAATAAAATCCAAATTTCTTAGCAATGCTCTACATAATTTAGCCCTTGCTGTCTTCCTTATATATTTTAAAAGCTTTTTTTCCCCATTATAAATTTAATGTAATTCCATAGTCAAAATCCCCAAATTTTCATATGGAAGAATAAACATGTGTTTCTAGAAAGATTCCAAAAAGAAGAGTGATAAGGGAGATTATTCCTACTAGATATTACAAAGCTGTAAATAATTAAAATACTATGGTAACCTATTACCATAACTGCAGAGATAGATCTCTGGAACAGAATGGAGAGTCCAAAAGCTCTCTTACAGTATATACTATATATGACAATGTAGTACATGATAAAGTAGACATTTCAAATCAGTTAATAAAAGGTGAAATTCGGAGTTCCCGGCGTGGTGCAGTGGTTAACGAATCCGACTGGGAACCATGAGGTTGCGGGTTCGGTCCCTGCCTTTGGTCAGTGGGTTAACGATCCGGCGTTGCCCTGAGCTGTGGTGTAGGTTGCAGACGCGGCTCGGATCCCGCGTTGCTGTGGCTTTGGCGTAGGCCGGTGGCTACAGCTCCGATTCGACCCCTAGCCTGGGAACCTCCATATGCCGTGGGAGTGGCCCTAGAAATGGCAAAAAGACAAAAAATAAATATATAAATAAATAAAACTTGCTTTGTAAGGTGCTTTAAAAATATTTAAAAATAAATAAATAAATAAATAAGAGGTGAAATTCCACCTTGCTGCTTACACCAAAACATGCAAACAAGAAAACCAAATTAATCAATTATAAATAAAAGGAATTTAAAACATTGGTGGTTGCTAGAGGCGGGAGGCGGGGTGTGTGTGGGGGAAATGTGTGAAGGTAGTTAAAATGTAAAGACTTCCAGTTATAACATAAATAAGCTTTGGGGATGTAATGTACAGCATGGTGACTATAGTTAACAAAACTGTATTGTATATTTGAGTTATTAAGAGAGTAGATCTTAAAAGTTATCATCCCAAAAAATTGTAACTATGTGAGATACTGATGTTAACTAAACTTTTCTGTGGTAATCATTTTGCAATATATATATACCAAATCATTATGTTGCACACCTTGCACTAATGCAATGTTATCCGTCAATTATTGCGGGGAGCCGAGGAGATGCAGGAGGCCGAGGGAGGGAACTAGCTTGATGGCACAGTCCCGAAGGCAGGGCTCCTAACCAAGGAAAAAAAGCCTACGCACTGGCACAGTTCCGAGGGCAGGTTTAGAAATAGGGAAAAGGGCTTACCCTGCGGCACAGTTCTGAGGGCAAGTTCTAAAAATAATGAGGCTCACCTGCTAACCCGACAACAATGGCTACAATAACAAAATGAAGGCTTTGCACAACAATGCAAGAATAAAAATCGCTTCTTGGAAAAATCAGTCTTTCTTGTTATTTACTTATTATTCAATCTTTCCTGTTATTAGTTTGTTATTCTTTGTTATTTTCCTATATTGTTTTGTCACTCAATAAAATTGGAACAACAAAAAATTGGAACAGTAATAAAATAATCAGAGCTTCACCTTGGTTGAATTCCCCCTATTCAGATCCAATGTAGGTAAAAACAAAATACTCATTAATTTGTTACAAGTAAGAATAGATTTTGGAGTTAGATAATTGTGCTATGTACAATAGGTTAAGAATAGGTTAGACATACATGGAAAAACATAATAATCTTGCTTTTAATGAATTTTGTAAAAAGCTTTTAAATTTTAGGAAATTAAGTTGCTTTGATATAAAAAATATTTTCTCATACTGTCCCCTGATCATAACACTTTGAAGTTAGGATCCCAAGCTTTAATCTAAAAGATGAATTTTTGTAAATGTCTTGTGCTTGTGACCTTTCTAGTTGTTAAAGATTAGCTTAAAACAATAACGGGTGGTGCTTGCTAAAAGTAACCACAAAACGTTTTGTACCGAATCGCCTTATTTTCATATATTGTTTTTTCCACATGATGTTTTGTACCCATTATAGTTTTACATGATGTATTGTATCTGTTGGTTTTAATTAAAATCCTTAGAACACAATGTATATGTACTGTACCATGTAATCTAAAAGTTTAACCTTTAAAAATATGACCTAAGCACTGTAATGTAAGTTACAATTAAGCTGTCTATATAAACTGCTACTTATGCTAATAAAATTTGAGCAGTCCAGCGCCCTGAAAGAAGGGATAAAGAGGCTGTCTTCGTTTGCATCCGCCGACACTGTCCATCCCTGCCGGGACACCCTGGCTGCTGGAGCTGGACTCCGGCAAATTATATCTCAATAAAAAAGAAAATTAAATAATTAATTAATAAGGGAACAAAAGTGAACATTTTTATAATCCTAAGGTGGAGACTGCCTTTTCAAGCTTGAGATCCAAACCATGAAGAATTAATTTGCATGTGTGGAAAATAATATAGTAAAAAGCCAAATAAATTCTAAAGTTAAACTGGAAAGAACACCCCACAAACAAACAGAACAGACTCTTATGTAAAGTCTATGAGCTTTATAATACATAGATTTTATGACATCTACCTTGAATTTGCAGAAAACCTTTTGGTTTTACTTTCTGATTTCTGGTTGTGTTCAAGGCTAGTTACCTGGACACCTGACCATCACAGGAGTGATGTACAAACATAGTTAATCTTCTCTCTATATATAGTCACTAGTTGCATGTGCTGTTTTGGATTTTAAGTTTCTACATGACTGGGGTTAGGTCTGACTCACTTTTAATACTACTTAGGACATCGTATGTTAGTAAATGCTCAATAAAACTTCATTCTTATCAAAGTTTTTTCTACTTTTACAGGAATTGGCTGCCTGTGAAAACATGCCAGATGCAGTGAAGTTAACAGCAAAGGGTGAGATGTTTTATGGCATTTTCAGAGCTAGAAAAAGAAACATGACAATGTATGCACAAAGCACTACTTGTAGGTAGATATGTGGATGCTGCTGTCCTTGTTCACGAAGAAATTATCTTAATAGTATCTAGATGTACAGGGCATAAGTTTGTATAAAAAGCTGCTGTTTAATAGCTTTATTAGTGCTCCACTCTTCTATATTTTCCCCATTTTAAAGTATTAAATTGATATTTAAGAGCTTTTACATCTTTATAGCAGCGATAGACTTCCACTAATTTCCAAAACGTAAAATGAGAAGTGTAGTTGGTCAGACAGTACAATTTAATGCCCAATATATTAATAGTAGCTTGATAGAATGAAGTGGATAAAAGCAAAATGACTTAAAACTGTTTTCAAGATATTACTACATGTTAATAGCCAGAAATATTAATAGGATGGGTTAGTGTTTTATAATGAATTATAACAGTTTAGGGAGGAAATATGAACACTAAGAGAAGTGATGATTAAAGTGTACAGACAGGAGTTCCCGTCGTGGCACAGTGGTTAACGAATCCGACTAGGAACCATGAGGTTGCGGGTTCGGTCCCTGCCCTTGCTCAGTGGGTTAACGATCCGGCATTGCCCTGAGCTGTGGTGTAGGTCGCAGACGCGGCTCGGATCCCATGTTGCTGTGGCTCCGGCGTAGGCCGGTGGCTACAGCTCCGATTCGACCCCTAGCCTGGGAACCTCCATATGCCGTGGGAGCAGCCCAAGAAATGGCAAAAAAGACAAAAAAAAAAAAGTGTACAGACAGCCCCTTACTTGTGCTTTGGCTTATGATTTTTTTTACTTTGTAATGGCTTGAAAGCAGTACATATTCTGTAGAAATTGTTATTTTGAATTTTGATCTTTCTCTGGGCTAGCTATATGCAATAGGATGCTCTCATGATGCTGGGCAGTGGCAGTGAGCCAGAGCTCCCAGTCAGCCATGTAATCAGGAGGGTAAACCACCAATACTCTTACAACACTTCCATACCCCTACAACCATTCTGTTTTCACTTTCAGTATAGTATTCAATAAATTACATGAGATACTCAACACTTTGTTATAAAATAGGCTATGATGTTTGGTAGGTTATGTGTATTAAATGCATTTTGACTTACATTATTTTCAAATTATGATGGGTTTATAAGGAAATAACCTCATCATGAGGAAAATCTGTATAAAATTATACATTTGGAATTCCAAATGAATTTGAGGATGGCCTTTATCATTCCTGTGAAAAAGGATGCTAGAATTTTGATAGGGACATCATTGGATCTTTAGATTACTTTGGGTAATATTGACAATAATGTTATCTATGAACAGGGGATAACTTTTAATTTCTTTCACCAATGTTAGTTGTTAGTATGCAAGTACTTCACCTTCTGGGTTAGATTTATTCGTAGGTATTTAACTATTTTAGGGGCAATTGTAAATGGAATGACTTTTTAAATTTACTTTTTGGTTTGTCCTCTGCTGGTATAAGAATCAAAGGAATTTTTGTTTGTGGATCTTATAGCTTGAAACTTTGCTGAATTAATTTACTAGCTCCTATAGATTTCTCTTGGATTCTTTGGGATTTTCTATAGATAGGATCATGCCATCTGTGAATAGAGATCATTTTATTTCTTCCTAATTTGTATGGCTTTTATTTCTTTTTCTTGTCTAAAAGTTCTAGCTATAACTTCCAGCACAATGTTGCATAGCATTGGTAAAAGTGGGCATCCTTGTCTTGTTTGTAATCTTAGGGGGAATGCTTTCAGTCATTCACCAGTGAGTATAAACTGTGTTTTTTTTTTTTAATAGATATTCTTTATCATGTTGAGGAATTTGCCACTATTCCTGGTTTTGTGAGGGCTTTTGTCATAAAAGGGTGTTGTATTTTGTCAGATGTCTTTTCTGTACCAAATGTCATGATCATGTTTTTCTCCCTTTGTTCAGTTAACATGATTGATTTTCTTATGTTGAACTATCCTTTCATTCCTAGGATGAATCACATTTGCTCATAGTGAATGATCCTTTTAATATGCTTCTGGGTTTAATTTACTATTTTGTTGAATTTTTTGCATCTATATTAATAAGGGATATTGGTCTTTAATTTTTTTAATATTTATCCATATTTGGTATCTGAATAATGTTGACTTCATAGAATGAGTTAGGAAATGTTCCCACATCTTCAATTTTTTGGGAAGTGTTTGAGAAGGATTGGTGTTAATCCTTTAAATGTTTGGTAGAATTTCCCAGTGAAACCATCTGGTGACCCATAACTTCTCTTTGTTGGGAGATTTTTTTAAATTACTGATTCAAACTCTACCTATAGCTCTGCTCAGATTTTCTTTCTTTTTAAATCAGTTTAGGTAATTTGTAAGTTTCAAGGAATTTGTTCACTTCTTAGTTATCCAATTTGTTGGTATACAATTCATAGTACTTAATTAAAATTCTTTTTTCTCTGTAAGGTTGGTAGTAAATTTTAATTACTTGCATCTACTTTTTTTTTTCTTCATCAATCTACTTGTCATTTGATCTTTCCAAAGAACCAACTTCTGATTCCATTGATTTTCTCTACTGTATTTCTATCCTCTAATTTGTTTATTTCTGTTCTAATCATTGTTACCATCTTTCTGCTTTGAGCTTAGTTTACCTTTTTCTAGTTCCTTAAGGTGCAAGATCTTTTTTTTTTTAATGTTGGCATTTACAACTATAAGTGTCCCTCCTGCGGAACTTCTTTCATTGCATCCCATAAGTTCTATATGTTGTGTTTTTATTTTCATTCATCTCTGTTTTCTAATTTTCTTGTGATTTCTACTTTGAGTGCATTGTTTAATTTCCACATATTTGTGACTTTCCTAGTTTATTTCTGTTGATTTCTACTTTCAATGCATTGTGATTGGAAAAGATACTTTATATAGTTTCAATCTCTCAAAATATATTAAGACTTGTTTTTTGGCCTAACATATGGTCTATCCTAGAAAAATTCAAGAAAAATGTGCATTATGTTGTTGAGTGGAATCTATAGTTTTGTTCAAATAATCTATTAACATATTTATCATTAGTCTGGTTGTTCAATACATTATTGAAATTGATGTAATGAAGTTCCCAACTATTATTTTAGAGCTGTCTCTATCTTCAGTTCTATCAATATGTGCTTCATATATTGGAGCTCTGATGTTTGGTGCACAGATGTTTATAGTCGTTATTATCTTCTAGATGAACTAACCTTCTATCACTATGTAATATCTTTGTCTCTTGTAACACTTTTTTTTTTACTTAAAGTCTATTTTGTCTGATATTAGAGCAGTGATCCCAGCTCTCTTTTAGTTACTATATGCATGAAATATTTTTTCCCTCATTTCACTATTAACTTTTTTTGCATTTTTTTTTCGCATCTAAAGTGAGTCTCTTATAGACAGCATATAGTTGGGTTTTTAAAAATTCATTTTGCTAATATGTCTTTTGATTAGAGCATTTAACCTGCTTACATTTAAAGTAATTACTAGTAAGAAAGGACTTGACATTTTATTTTCTATATATAGCTTTTCTACCATTGCTGTCTTTTGTGTTTAGTTGATTCTGGCAGTAAAATATTTCCATTCCCTTCTCATTTCCTTATGTATATATTCTATAGATATTTTCTTGGTGGTTATCATGGGGGTTATATTTAGCATCCCAAAATCATAACAATCAAATTTGTGTTTATACCTGATTAACTTCAATAGCATATAAAAACCCTTCTCCTGTACATTATTCCCCCTTTTTATGCTACTGATGTCATAGTTTACATCTTTATACATTGTGTGCCAAAGAACACAAATTAATGATTAATTTTATGCACTTGTTCTTTAAATCATATAGAAAAAAAAGGTGGAATTACAAAGAAAAGTGTTAGTTTTAAAAATAATTGCCCATGTATTTACCTTTAACCAGGCACCATTATCTTTATTTCTTCATATTGCTTTGAGTTACTATCTAGCTTCCTTCCATTTCAACCTGAAGTTCTTCTTTTAACATTTTATGCAGGGCAGGTCTTGGGATAATGAACTTCCTCATGTTCTTTTACGGGGTGGGGTGGGGTGGGATGAGGTCTGGAGATATCTCAATTTCTCTCTCATTTTTGAAGGATAGTTTTGGTGGATATAGAATTCTTGGTTGACAGGTGTCCACTCTGCTGCCTCTTTCCTCCAACCCCAACACTTTGAGTATATCAATCCACTCCCTCTGGCCTTGAAAGTTTCTGATGAGAGATCAGATGATAATCTTACCAAGGATCCACTGTATGTGACAAGTTACTTCTGTCTTGCTACTTCAGCATTTTCTCTTTGTTTTTTCAACAGCTTGATTATATGTCTTGGTGTTGATCTTTTGGGGTTTGTTGAACTTTTTGTATTTGTACATCTTGTACCAAATTTGGGAAGTTTTCTGTCATTATTCAAATATTATTTTTTCCATTCTCTCTCTTCTTCTGAGAGTCCCATATTATGGATCTTGGTCTACTTGATGGTGTTCCATAGATCCTTTAGGCTCCATTTACTTTTCTGCATCTTTTCTTTTTGTTCCTCACACTTGATAATTTTAATTATCCTAACTTCAGGTTCACTGATTCTTTCTTCTGCTTGCTAAATTCTGACTTTGAACCCTTCCACTGCACTTTTCATTTCAGTTATACTTTTCAGCTTCAGAAAGTTTTGGTGGGGATTCTTTTTCATAATTTCTTTTTATTTATTGATATTCCTATTTCGTTCATACATCTTTTTTTCTGCCTTTGTTCATGTCTTCTTTTTGTTCTTTGAGCATCTTTAAGACAGTTGTTTTAAAATATTTGGTTAGTAAGTCAGACATCTGGGCTTCCTTAGATATGTTTTTGATTTGCTCTGTTCCTCTGAATGGGCTATAATTTCCAATATCTTCATATGCCTTCTGATTTTTGTTGTTGTTGTTGTTGAAAACTGGACATCTAATCTTATAATATGTTAACTCTGGAAATCAAATTCTCCCCCTTCCTCAGGGATGTCTTTTAAAAAAGTTGTTATAGGGTGCCTGTGTCAGAGATCAGTCTGAGTTGAGTGTTTAAAGATGTTCTGAAGTCTTTTCTAAGTCTTTCCTGGGTCATGCATGGTGGCTTTCTAGATTCTCCTGTATACGTAGTTGTTTTTGACTAACAAAACAGGTATGGCTCCTTTAAATCTCCTAAAAGCTGCATTAGTTGGTGGAGGTTGGAAAAACAGTGCACAGCCTCCAATTCCTCACCTCAGCATTCAGCATAGCACTCCACTCCAGAAATTCAGGTTGCTGTCCCTACAGCTGCCTGCCATGAGGTGGGGTGGGAGATGGTTGAGTTAGGGGGAGGGTGCTTGGAAGACACCCCTGGGCTAATAGCTGAATTTCGCCAAAATTAACTATAATTTAGCAGCAAAATGGTCCTCTGAAAGTTGCAATTATTCAAACAAACTCTAGAGTTCCAAATTATGCACTTCAGACAGGTTCTGCCAGTGAGATTGTTATACAGGTGAAGAAAGGAATTCCAGTGCTGCCAACTCCATCTTCCTTTTCTCTACTGTAAACTTTCCATATGAATTGATATTTCAGATTTACTCAGGGATGGCCTTGGGGAAAACCCCCTTTTCTACCCTGATTGCAGAAGTATACAATCATCAAAAACTATCAGATAAAATAAATCTGCCTTTCCCAATTTAATCTAGTGTATATTTTCTCTACCTGAAAACAAAGTTTGATAACATATAATTACTATTAAGCAGAGGAGTAGAGTGTAAGTACCTAAACTCAGTCTTTTTTAAAAGACAATGTGTCATATGTACTTATGCCTGTATATACATAGAAAAAATTTAGTAAGAACACCCTCTACACTGTTAGAAGAAGACTTATCTCTTAAAGGTTGTATTGTAAGGGACTTAAACCTTATGCATTTCTGTATTGTTTTGAGATTTTGTCCAGCACATTTTTATTACTTTAACAGTTCAAAAAAATACAAAGATATTCCATTTTGGAGGAACAAATATTGTAATACTCAAAGCATTCACCTCTTTGTATCCTCTCTCTTCTCTTCCTAGGCAAAGTGACTGTTGGATTTGCAATGTACTACTTTACATATGACCCCTGGATTGGCAAGTTACTTTACCTAGAGGACTTTTATGTCATACAAGTTTACCAAGGTCAAGTAACCCTTTATACTTTAAAAATTAAAATGGTAAAAGTTTTCATGGCTCAGTGGTAATGAACCTGACTAGTATCCATGAGGATGCAGTTTCAATCCCTGGCTTTGCACGGTGGGTTCTGGATCCAGCATTTCCACAAGCTGTGGTGTGGATGGCAGACGTGGCTTGGATCTGGCATTGCTGTGGCTTTGGTGTAGGCCGGCAGCTGTAGCTCTGATTTGGCCTCAAGCCTTGGAACTTCCATATGCCACAGCTTTGGTCCTAAAAAGACAAAAAAAAAATTAAAATAGTATGTTTTGGTTTATGGAACTCTTGTATCAATACAGTGTTTAAATTAATTTACATAACTCATTTCTATTTCATGAAGACTCTATATGATGAAGACTCAATCACAGACTAGAAAAAGATTTGTTACTTCCCATGAAGGCTTGAGTAAGCCAAATTATCACAGCTATACTTTTATCTTTAAAACGTACTTTTGCATTTTGCACCAGTTTGTCTATAAACATATATGAAATATATTCTGTGATAGGATGATAGTAACAGGAACTCATTTCCTCTTCACTGATCTTTAAAATAAATCCAAACTCTTTTCCATTACCATTGGAACCACATTCCAATTAGGAAAAAGATTTGAAACACATTCATGAGTTGAGTTTCAACAAAAGCTATTATGAATTTATAACCAAATTCATGGTTCTATATTTTATATTTTATTTCTTTGAAACTAAAGCAAATAACTTAAGTGAATTTTTTTACCTTATATTTTTTTCATTTTGCATTATCTCTTTTTAAAAGGTCTAGGTATTGGAGCTGAAATGCTGAAGAGGCTAAGTCAGGTATATATTACAGCTAGTATTGTCATTCTATATGCTATCCCTTTCTTCATCAAATTTATCATTTAACATGGCATAAATTAGATTTTTTTTTTTTTTGCTTTTTAGGGCTGCACCTGCAGCATATGGAGGTTCCCAGGCTAGGAGTCAAATCAGCTATACCTCACAGCCTATGCCACAGCCAAAGCAATGTGGGATCTGAGCTGTGTCTGTGACCTACCCAACAGCTCATAGCAATGCCAGATCCCCAACCCACTGAGCGAGGCCAGGGATCAAACCTGCATCCTCACAGATACTAGTTGGATTCATTTCCGCTGCACCAAGATGGGCACGCCATAAATTAGAAAATTTATCTTAACATCTGAACATAACGTCAAAATATACTTAATTTTTTATTCCAATTAAACTAGATTTTCAAATTAGATACTCATAGAGGTCATATTTGAGTTATGCTTAAGTAAAAGTTGAGTTCTAATGTAATCCACAATCACATGATACATCTTTTTGCTATAAAGCATAAGAAAAAGGGAAGTTAGAAAGCAATTCTACCCATAAAATAGGTCCATGATATTAATGAGAATAGTATAAAAACAAGATCTAAAATAGTTGGATCAAAAACCCACTGAATTAGATTTATAGAAAAACCAATGAAATGAGTTTTAGACTTCTAAAGAAAGGGTTTTATTTTATTTTTTTTCTGCATCTATTGAGATGATCATATGGTTTTCATTCTTCAATTTTTTTTGTTGTTGTTGTTGTTGTTGTTGCTATTTCTTGGGCCGCTCCCGCAGCATATGGAGGTTCCCAGGCTAGGGGTTGAATCGGAGATGCAGCCACCGGCCTATGCCAGAGCCACAGCAACGCAGGATCCGAGCCGTGTCTGCAACCTACACCACAGCTCACTGCAACGCTGGATCGTTAACCCACTGAGCAAGGGCAGGGACCGAACCCGCAACCTCATGGTTCCTAGTCGGATTCGTTAACCACTGCGCCACGACGGGAACTCCTAAAGAAAGGGTTTTAAAACTCAATAGGCCTTTTTTCTTTTTTACAGATTTAGAGGAGTCCAAGGGATAACTATTGTATTATTAGTTGGAAGTATTTTATACACACAGTGCCCTGTATCTAGTAGACCTTCAATAAAACAAATGTGTTAATGAAAATTTTACTTTCAAGTAAAAGTAATATGTTTGTTTTTAAACAGATAGCCATCAGAAGCCACTGTAACTGCATGCACTTTCTTGTTGTCATTTGGAACCAGGTTTCTATTGACTGCTACACTCGTCGAGAGGCTTTAGACCTTTCCTCTGAGGAGGGTGGCATCTGTTCAGGTTTAACAGAGAAGAACTCATGGATAAGGCAGGAGAAGACTTAAAGATAACTCATCACAATTTGTCCCAACATAGGTTCCAACATTTGAATGTCAATAGCAGTTTGACTTTGAGTGTTGTACAATACAGCAAGTGACCAAACTCTTGTTTGAACGTATCTCTTACTTTGAAACAGAGTTTGCAGATACTGTCAACTCTCCATTATCCAAAATAATATACTAATGGCTAGTAGTAGAGCTGATGATCCAAAAGAGCAGATAATTCGAAAATCACTTATACTTGGCTTCAGGATATTTATTTTTCACTTACCATAACTTATGACAGTTCAGATGTTTATATGTTGACATTCTAAAACATCTGAAATTGGGATAAGTATAATGATAAAACTGGCAGCACTTTTTTCTTAGAGGTAAATAATCTGTCAGATTTGATGAAATATGGGTGCATTTGATCATAAACAGATCTATGGCAAAAAAAAATCATTTAAAATACTAAAGCTATTTTTCTCTTTAGGGCTGCACCTGCAGTATATGGAAGTTCCCAGACGAGGGACTGAATCAGAGCTGCAACTGCCGGCCTACAGTAACATGGGATCTGACTCTCATCTATGACCTACACTGTAGTTTGCGGCAATTCCAGATCCTTAACACGCTAAGTGAGGCCAGAGATTGAACCAGCATCTTCATGGATACTAGTTGGATTCTTAACCTGCTAAGCCACAAGGGGAACTCCTGAAGCTAAATTTTGAAAAGCTTATAAAAAAGCTAGTAAGTGAACTGCTTCCTCACCTTGAGCCTATCAAAGACCACTCAGAACTACATTCCATTTTGAGCATCTATAGTTCTTTTGTTGTATCTATCTTAGGGCAGATACTACATATAAAACTGTATTTGTGTATGTTTCTATCTTTTCTAATGGTGCATTAGTATTTTGACAGAATTATAATTATTTTTACACCCTGTGTTACAACCAGCATTGCAGAACATGTGAGCTCCTACTACATACTAGGTATTCATGGGCATAAAAGCTACACAAAGATGATTGTCATACCCATAAGGAGACTTGTAAGAGAAAAAAATTAACTAGTTTTAGTTTTATAATATATTGTATGGGTTATCACAGCTACAAATGCCAAGTGTAAGGGAACATATAGGAGAGAGTATCTAAATCCTACCTTGGAGAACTGAGAAAGGTGCCACTGCATTTGAAGGATGAGTAAGAAGCTGGAATGGGGCAGGATGAGATAGACAAAATTCTAAGAGGAGAATCCAGTATAAGGCAAAGAAAAATAGACATAAAGGAGCAAATCATGTTCAAGGACCAAGTGGCATGATATAGATAAAATACAATATACATTGGCAGTTGGGCGGGTGGGGAAGGAAAGAAGGATTAAAGTTTACCTGGACGTATATATGAAGGGTCTTTTATGATATGCTAAGGGGTCTTAATTTGATTTTGTAAGTAATGATGAGTCACTGAAGATTTCAGGAAGATAACTACTCAGTTGTTAGACAACTTATATCATAATAATATGACAGATGGGTTAGAATAGGTCAGCCGACACTGTATGTTAGCTCAAACTCAACACCCATTCCAAATCCTTTACCCCTTGCTTTTTTCACCATAGACAAAAATGTGATTTACCAATCTTCTCTGAGCTAAATTTGGCCACATGACCAATTGTGCTAAGATACAGACAGACGTTATTTTGAGAGGAGTTCTAAGAAAGCGTTTACTTCTCTGATAAAAAGGGGTCAGAAACATCTGGTACAGTTTGTTGTAATCCTTCTGCTTACTCTGAATGTGTGTGTGTGTGTTGCCAGATGTATAAGAACCATTTTGCCACCATGAGGTAGCAAATCAACATGCTAATGAGCAGAGTGGAAAAAGAAAAATCTAGATCCTTCATCACACCAATGAGACACTATACCAATCCTGTACTGCCTAGCTCCAGATTTTAGACTCTCACTTATTTAAGCTACAGTTAACTGGTTAACTGTTACTTATAAGCAGAACACATTGTTAGAAAGCAAGAAATCATTCTTGCAGACAGATTAACCAGAGGCTACTATAAAAATCCACAAAGTGATGATGAAGACTTGACTGACAGGAAGGATTAGAGAAGTTATAAAAGATTCGAGAAACACAGAAATGAGAGGTAGAGACAATTTAGTTTTAGGCCTACTGACATTGAGGATATATATGGGATATAAGTTGGATATGGATATGACTAAGAAATAATTAGAAAGATAGGTGTATATACTTCTAGAGAAATATGGGAGGTGGAAATATAAATAATCAGGGCATATAAATGGTGACTGAAGTTAGTGAAGTCTATTGAATGAAAATAAGAGAGCACAGAATGAGAGATTAGAAATGTAAACTTAAGAGCCTCAGGATTTAAGGGATTCAGAGGAAGAGAAGAATGAAGAATAACAAGAAGAGCAGGAATGACACAAAAGGGAGGAGTTTCAGGAGGGAGTGGTCAGAGTCAATCATTCCGAAAATAAAGTAGGTAGAGCAGCTAGGGTGTCACAAGTTAGAAATTGAAAATGGAAAAAAGGCAGAGAGAGAGGCAAGATGGTGGAGGAGTAGGGGGACACGCTCGCCCTCTCCCACAAACACAACAAAAATGCACATCTACAGAATAAATGACTCGCACAGAACAGCAACCAATTGCTGGCAGAGGAACCTAAACTCCCATAACGGCAAGAAGTTCGTGACATTACTGGGCCGAACGGGAGAAAAGAGGAGAGTGAGAGAAGGTGAATCCGAGCAGGACGGGCGCTCCCGAAAGGGAACTGCGGAGGAGAAAGGGATCCCAAACCCTGGAAAGCCACCTACACGGGGGAAAGATTAAAAAAACCGGAGGAATCTCCAGATGCAGAGAAGAGTGTAGCAGTAAGTTGGAGTACGGAAAAGCCGATCAAGAACCGAATGGACCATCTGAACTACGGGCACAGTCACCAAAAACTGAGACGCCTTGGTGGGGGCTGGGCACCGAGTCCTCGGCTCCAGAGGTTAGTCCCTGGGAAAGGGCCGGGGGACGCCTGGGTGGGGGCTGGGCACCGAGACCCCCACTCCAGAGGTTAGTCCCCGGGAAAGGGACGGGGGACGCCTGGATGGGGGCTGGGCACTAAGACCTCGCCTCCAGAGGTTAGTCCCCGGGCCGGGGGGGCGGGGCGGAGCAGAAACTGCTTGGGAGGTCTAGAAACCATTTGATGGGGCAGAGACTGCTTGGGAGACTAGAAAACAAAGCTGTCACAGAGGAAGGGAGCAATACTCTAGGGGCGGGGAAGTGGAAAGCCCCATCAGAAGGAACCTGGGAGAAGAGCCTGGTCTGTGCCTGTGCTGGGGAGGGGAGAGAAGAAGGGGTGGGTCCCCATAGAATACCCCCACATGCCACAGCAAGCTTACAGGCCCGCTAGCTAGCTGAAAGCTGTGCTTCCCAGTGCATCCCCTCCCACCACCCCCAACACCCCCTACTCTCTCGCCGAACCTGGGGCTGCCTGCCATCCAGGAGGGCTGGCCTCAACAATTGCCTGAAGCCTACCACCGCAGGGGCTGTCCCTGCACAGGCCTGATTGCCCTTTGGAGGGGCTACACTTCCGCAAAGTAGCACCAAACACCACCAGCCCCCGAGAAAAGGCCTGCAGCCCAGAAAAGCTAGAACAAGCCTAGCCAGGCCGTGAATAGATCTGCCTAATTCACGGATGGTTTTTCTGAGTTGGGCTGCCCCGGGGAGGAGCCTCTTGTATTTCCAGTGGCCCTGCTACCCGCCCAAGCCCCCAGGGGGTGCCAACCTCTAGAGGATCAGCTGCATAGGACTGTCAGCTCCAGGCAAGACCCCCTACAGCCCAGAAAAGCTGCAACAAGATTGGCCGAGTCGGGAAAAGTTCTCAGATGGTCTTTCTGAGTCAGGCTGCACCGGGGAGGAGCCTCTTCCATTTCCAACGGCCCTGCTACCCGCCCAAGCACCCAGGGGGTGCCCCACTCCCGCGGAATAGCTGCTCAGCACCACCAGCCCCCTGGAAGAGCCCCTGCAGCCCAGAAAAGCTGCAACAAGCTTGGCCAGACTGTGAAAAGATCCGCCTACATTCTCAGGCCGTCCTTCTGAGTTGGGCTGCCCTAGAGAAGAGCCTTTTAGGTTCTCAGTGACCCAGATAGCTGCTCCAGCCCCGAGGGGGTGCTGCACTCCTAAGGAACAGCTGCCCAACACCGCCAACCCCCTGCAAGAACCCCACAGCCTAAAAACACCAGAGCAAGCTCTACATGACCAAGTGAAATCTGCTACCATCGTGGTGTGGACCTCCCAGTCCTGTCTGCCCTCAGGAAGTCCTCCTTTGCTTCAAAGAAACACTGTTAGCCCCATCAACACTCCAGAAAAGCCACACTGCCTCAAAAAAGATTGACCAACAACGCCAGCCCTCAGGAAACATTCCATGGCAGTGACAAGGCAAACACTGCCCGATAACGGAGAGTACAACTCCCTCAGGAGAAAGAAAACAACAAGCAAGATGAAGAAGCTGAGAAACCACCCCCAGTCAAACCAACAGGAGAACTCACCTAAAACAGTCAACAATGAAACAGATCTCTGCAGTCTGACAGACCTGGAGTTCAAAAGAGAAATAGTGAAAATACTGAAGGAATGAAGAGAAGATATGAACAGTAATGCAGACACCCTCAGAAAGGAACTAGAAAATATAAGGAGGAGCCAAGAAAAACTAGAACATTCATTTGCAGAGATGCAAACTGAACTAAGGGCAGTAGAAACCAGAATGAATAATGCAGAAGAACGAATCAGTGGTATGGAAGATAGAATAATGGAAATCACTCAATCCAGTCAACAGACAGAAAACCGAATCAAAAAACTGGAAAGCAATATAAGAGACCTATGGGATAATATAAAGCGGGCCAATCTACGCATAATAGGAATTCCAGAAGGAGTAGAAAAAGATAAGGGGATGGAAAATATATTTGAAGAAATTATTGCTGGAAACTTCCCAAATATAAAGGATACTGGGTTCAAGATACAAGAAGCACAGAGGGCCCCAAAAAAACTGAACCCAAACAGACCCACAGCAAGACACATCATAATAAAAATGGCAAAAGTTAGTGATAAAGAGAGGATCCTAAAGGCAGCAAGAGAAAAACAGAATGTTACCTACAAGGGAACCCCCATAAGAATATCAGCTGATTTCCCTACAGAAACACTACAGGCCATGAGGGAAGGGCAAGAGATATTTAAAGTGCTAAAAGGAAAAAATATGCAACCTAGAATACTCTATCCAGCAAGAATATCATTTAAAGCAGAAGGGGAAATAAAAATTTTTTCCAACAAACAAAAACTTAAAGAATACTGCAACACAAAACCCAGGTTAAAGGAAATATTGAAAGGGCTTCTCTAAACCAAAAAGAAAGGAAGGAAAGGGAAGAAAAAAGAAAAGAAAAGGAAAAAAAAAAAAAAGAAGAGGAAGAACTAGGACTGAGGAAACCGCAATCAGAGAGCAGTCACTCAAATAAGCCAGCATACAGATTTAATCATGAACATGCTTCAAACAAAATAAAATTTAAAAGAAAACAATAAAAAAGAGTCATCAAAACCATAAAATGTGGGCAAGGGATGTTAGGAAGTAAATAACCCTTTTTGTTTGTTTGTATGTTTCTCTTCTTTTTTTTTCTTTTGTTTTTAATTATTTTTTATTTTTTATTTTTTTGTCTCTTTGCTATTTCTTTGGGCTGCTCCCGTGGCATATGGAGGTTCCCAGGCTCGTGGTTGAATCAGAGCTGTAGCTGCCAAGCCTACGCCAGAGCCACAGCAACGCGGGATCTGAGCTGCGTCTGCAACCTACACCACAGCTCACGGCAACGCCGGATCATTAACCCACTGAGCAAGGGCAGGGACCAAACCCGCAACCTCATGGTTCCTAGTTGGATTCGTTAACCACTGCGCCACGCCGGGAACTCTTGTTTCTCTTCTTAATTTTAATATAGTAATGAGGTGTTTGAACTTACAGGAACATCAGTCTAAAACACACAATTTTGGGAAGGGGTTAGCATACTTAAAAAAACGGGCAAACACAAGCCAAAAGCAAATATTTCATTTGCAAAAAATGAAGAAAAAAATACACTCAAGCAGATAATAACAGGAGACCATCCAACAAAAAAAAAATAAAAAGAAAGAAAGGAAGAACGGAGAACCATAGAATCAACTGGAACACGAGGTTCAAATGGCAATAAGTAATCATCTATCAATTATCACCTTAAATGTCAATGGACTGAAGGCCCCAATCAAAAGACACAGAGTGGCTGAGTGGATAAAAAGGCAAAAACCTTCAATATGCTGCCTACAAGAAACTCACCTTAGGACAAAAGATACATATAGATTGAAAGGGAAAGGGTGGGGAAAAATATTTCACGCCAGTAGACATGACAGAAAAGCAGGAGTCGCAACGCTCATATCAGACAAAATAGACTTTAAAACAAAAGACATAAAGAAAGACAAAGAAGGACACTACTTAATGATGAAGGGATCCATCCAAGGAGAGGATGTTACTATCGTCAACATATATGCCCCAAATACAGGAGCACCCAGATACATACAACAAATATCAACAGACATAAAGGGAGATATTGATGGGAATACAATCATAGTAGGAGACCTTAATACGCCCCTCACATCAATGGACAGATCCTCTAGACAGAAAACCAATAAAGCAACAGAGATCCTAAAGGAAACAATAGAAAAGTTAGACTTCATTGATATCTTCAGGACCCTACATCCAAAAAAAGCAGAATACACATTCTTCTCAAATGCTCATGGAACATTCTCAAGAATCGACCACATATTGGGACACAAAGCTAACCTCAATAAATTTAGGAGCATAGAAATTATCTCAAGTATCTTCTCTGACCACAATGCCATGAAATTAGAAATCAACCATGGGAAAAGGAAAGAGAAAAAACCTACTACATGGAGACTAAACAACATGCTACTCAAAAACCAATGGGTCAATGAGGAAATCAAGAAGGAAATTAAAAACTACCTTGAAACAAATGATAATGAAGACACAACCGCTCAAAATCTATGGGATGCTGCGAAAGCAGTGCTCAGAGGGAAATTTATAGCAACACAGGCCTTTCTCAAAAAAGAAGAAAGATCCCAAATGGACAACTTAACCCTCCACCTAAACAAACTAGAAAAAGAACAAAAAAGTCCTAAAGCCAGCAGAAGGAAGGAAATTATAAAGATCAAAGAAGAAATCAATAAAATAGAGACTCAAAAAACAATAGAGAAAATTAATAAAACCAAGAGCTGGTTCTTTGAAAAGGTCAACAAAATTGACAAACCCCTGGCCAGACTCACTAAGAAGAGGAGAGAAAGAAGCCAAATAACCAAAATTATAAATGAAAAAGGAGAAATCACAACGGATACAGCAGAAATACAAAAGACCATAAGAGAATACTATGAACAACTATATGGCAACAAGTTTGACAATCTGGAAGAAATGGACAATTTTCTAGAATCTTACAGCCTGCCAAAACGGAATCAAGAAGAAACAGACCAACTGAACAGACCGATCACCAGAAATGAAATTGAAGAGGTCATAAAATCAACCCCTACATATAAAAGTCCAGATGGCTTCACAGGTGAATTTTATCAAACATATAAAGAGGAATTGGTGCCAATGGAAGTCCAGATGGCTTCACAGGTGAATTCTATCAAACATATAAAGAGGAATTGGTGCCAATGGAAGTCCAGATGGCTTCACAGGTGAATTCTATCAAACATATAAAGAGGAATTGGTGCCCATCCTCCTGAAACTCTTTCAAAAGGTTGAAGAAGAAGGAATACTCCCAAAGACATTCTATGATGCCAGCATCACCCTCATTCCAAAACCAGACAGAGATACCACCACAAAAGAAAACTGTCGCCCAATATCATTGATGAATATAGATGCAAAAATTCTCAACAAAATCTTAGCCAACCGAATCCAACAACATACCAAAAAAATTATACACCATGACCAGGTAGGGTTCATCCCAGGTTCACAAGGATGGTTCAACATACGCAAATCAATCAACATCATACACCACATTAACAAAAGAAAAGTCAAAAATCATATGATCATCTCAATAGACGCAGAAAAAGCATTTGACAAAGTCCAACACCCATTCATGATCAAGACCCTCGCCAAAGTGGGTATAGAGGGAACATTCCTGAACATAATCAAAGCCACTTATGAGAAACCCACAGCAAATATAATCCTCAATGGGGAAAAACTGAAAGCCTTCTCACTCCAATCTGGAACAAGACAGGGATGCCCATGCTCATCACTGCTCTTCAACATAGTTTTGGAAGTCCTAGCCACAGCAATTAGACAAACAAAAGAAATAAAAGGCATCCATATAGGAAGAGAAGAGATCAAACTGTCACTGTATGCAGATGACATGATACTATACCTAGAAAACCCTAAGGACTCAACCCCAAAACTACTTGAACTGATTCATCAATTCAGCAAAGTAGCAGGATATAAGATGAACATTCAGAAGTCAGTTGCATTTCTGTATACCAGCAATGAAACATTAGAAAAGGAATACAAAAATACGATACCTTTTAAAATTGCACCTCACAAAATCAAATACCTCGGAATACACCTGACCAAGGAGGTAAAGGACCTATATGCTGAGAACTATAAAACTTTAATCAAAGAAATCAAAGAAGATGTAAAGAAATGGAAAGATATTCCATGTTCCTGGATTGGGAAAATCAATATTGTAAAAATGGCCATCCTACCCAAAGCAATCTACAGATTCAATGCAATCCCTATCAAATTACCCATGACATTTTTCACAGAACTAGAACAAACAATCCAAACATTTATATGGAACCACAAAAGACCCAGAATCGCCAAAGCAATCCTGAGAAACAAAAACCAAGCAGGAGACATAACTCTCCCAGACTTCAAGAAATACTACAAAGCCACAGTCATCAAGACAGTGTGGTACTGGTATCAAAACAGACAGACAGACCAGTGGAACAGAATAGAGAATCCGGAAATAAACCCTGACACCTAGGGTCAATTAATCTTCGACAAGGGAGGCAAGAACCTAAAATGGGAAAAAGAAAGTCTATTCAGCAAGCATTGCTGGGAAACCTGGACAGCTGCATGCAAAGCAATGAAACTAGAACACACCCTCACACCATGCACAAAAATACACTCCAAATGGCTGAAAGACTTCAATAGAAGACAGGACACCATCAAACTCCTAGAAGAAAACATAGGCAAAACACTCTCTGACATCAACATCATGAATATTTCCTCAGGTCAGTCTCCCAAAGCAATAGAAATTAGAGCAAAAATAATCCCATGGGACCTCATCAAACTGAAAAGCTTTTGCACAGCAAAGGAAACCCAAAAGAAAACAAAAAGACAACTTAAAGAATGGGAGAAAATAGTTTCAAATGATGCAACCGACAAGGGCTTAATCTCTAGAATATATAAACAACTTATACAACCCAACAGCAAAAAAGCCAATCAATCAATGGAAAAAATGGGCAAAAGACCTGAATAGACTGTTCTCCAAGGAAGATATACAGGTGGCCAGCAAACACATGAGAAAATGCTCAACATTGCTGGTTATAAGAGAAATGCAAATCAAAACTACCATGAGATATCACCTCACACCACTCAGAATGGCCATCATTAATACATCCACAAATAACAAGTGCTGGAGGGGGTGTGGAGAAAAGGGAACCCTCCTGCACTGTTGGTGGGAATGTCAACTGGTACAGCCACTATGGAGAACAGTTTGGAGATACCTTAGAAATCTATACATAGAATTTCCATATGACCCCACAATCCCACTCTTGGGCATCTATCCGGACAAAACTCTACTTAAAAGAGACACGTGCACCCGCATGTTCATTGCAGCACTCTTCACAATAGCCAGGACATGGAAACAACCCAAATGTCCATCAACAGATGATTGGATTCAGAAGATGTGGTATATATACACAATGGAATACTACTCAGCCATAAAAACGAATGACATAATGCCATTTGCAGCAACATGGATGGAACTAGAGAATCTCATCCTGAGTGAAATGAGCCAGAAAGACAAAGACAAATACCATATGATATCACTCATAACTGGAATCTAATATCCAGCACAAATGAACATCTCCTCAGAAAAGAAAATCATGGACTTGGAGAAGAGACTTGTGGCTGCCTGATGGGAGGGGGAGGGGGAGGGAGTGGGAGGGATGGGGAGCTTGGGCTTATCAGACACAACTTAGAATAGACTTACAAGGAGATCCTGCTGAATAGCATTGAGAACTTTGTCTAGATACTCATGTTGCAGCAGAAGAAATGGTGGGGGAAAAATGTAATTGTAATGTATACATGTAAGGATAACCTGACCCCCTTGCTGTACAGTGGGAAAATAAAAAAAAATTATTATAAAAAAAAGAAATTGAAAATGAAGAAGTGGGGGGAGAGGGAGGGAGTGGGAGGGATGGGGAGCTTGGGGTTAACAGATGCAAACTATTGCTTTTGGAATGGATTTACAATGAGATCCTGCTGTGTAGCACTGAGAACTATGTCTAGATACTTACATCACAACACGATAATGGGAGGAAAAATTATGTATACATGTATGTGTAACCTGGTCCCCATGCTATACAGTGGAAAAAATAAATAATTAAAAACATAAAAATAAAATAAAATAAAATGAACATGAGGAGGTAGGAAAGATACATTTATTTTTTTTAATGAAGTCTAAAAATCATAGGATGGAGAAAGAAAAGATAGCTTAGGAGGAAGAGGCAGGGTTAGGAAAAGGTTTTTGTTACTGTTTTGGGGTAAAGTATATCAGAAGCTATTTAGAGGTTGAGGAAAATAAATGAGTGAAAAGAGAAAAACTGAAGATTAAACAAGATGGAATACGGTACTTGAAAAGATGGGAAGGAAGGAAATCAGGAACATAAATAGAAGCATTAGCTTTAGAAAAGAGGGGCTCATGGCTGAGAAGAGCAAAGTCTTGAATGTAGATGGGAAGAAGTTGGGAAACATTATGTCTACTTTTTTCTTTATGTAATAGGAGATACAGTCATCGTTGGCAAGTATAGGAGGCTTGAGAATAAAAGGCTAGTAATCCACAAATAACAAGTGCTGGAGGGGCTGTGGAGAAAAGGGAACCCTCCTGCACTGTTGGTGGGAATGTCAACTGGTACAGCCACTATGGAGAACAGTTTGGAGATACCTTAGAAATCTATACATAGAACTTCCCTATGACCCCGCAATCCCACTCTCGGGCATCTATCCGGACAAAACTCTACTTAAAAGAGACACGTGCACCCGCATGTTCATTGCAGCACTCTTCACAATAGCCAGGACATGGAAACAACTTAAATGTCCATCGACAGATGATTGGATTCGGAAGAGGTGGTATATATACACAATGGAATACTACTCAGCCATAAAAACGAATGACATAATGCCATTTGCAGCAACATGGATGGAACTAGAGAATCTCATCCTGAGTGAAATGAGCCAGAAAGCAAAGAAAAATACCATATGATATCACTTATAACTGGAATCTAATATCCAGCACAAATGAACATCTCTTCAGAAAAGAAAATCATGGACTTGGAGAAGAGACTTGTGGCTGCCTGATGGGAGAGGGAGGGAGTGGGAGGGATCGGGAGCTTGGGCCTAAGTTGGCTAGGGCCAACTTAGAATAGATGTACAAGGAGATCCTGCTGGAATAGCATTGAGAACTTTGTCTAGATACTCACGTTGCAACAGAACAAAGGGTGGGGGAAAAATGTAATTGTAATGTATACATGTAAGGATAACTTGATCCCCTTGCTGTACAGTGGGAAAATAAAATAAAATAATAAAAAAAAAGGCTAGTAATACCTTTCCTGGAGAACAGAATAGAAAAACACCTAGGAATCAGTAGAAGGGATGCTAAGCAGAATTGGGGGTCCCAATTCTACAAAATTGGGGGTCTGCAGCATACAGCCCTCTTAAGTAGTTAAAGATACTTTGGGACATTTAAGAGGAGTTGACATTAATAAAACAAAAAGACAAAGCCCAGTTCAAGTGTGATAAAATATGGATATTTTATTCCAGCTCCAGGAAATGAAAAATGAAAGCTGAGAAGGGAACACATCCTTCCAGGCACCATTCCTATTTAGCTGACATTAATTCAGAAAAAGTAAAAGCAAATATATATGTGTATATATATATAAATATTTATATATACACATACATATTTTCTCAGATTTTAGTGTCATCAGTGTTCATACATTTACTCCTTATTTTTTTAATAAACACCCTTAAAATTCATCAGATGCATCCTAATATTTCTACATCTATCTACCTTCTCATTGATCATTTGATATTGTTTGGATTGTAATCACAGTTTGTGTTTTAATCACTTGTGTGATTCCTTAAACTATACATTAGAAGATGTAAGGAGAAAACTTTTTGTATACTCTATGCATCACGGTTACCCATTACATGATTTTTTCCATCGTTATTTGCAACTTCATACATCTCGTGGTTCTCTGTGCAGACTATTTCAGCTTCTCGTGCTGTACATATCTGCATCTTCTGGATGGGACTGCCCATGATCTATGAGCTTGGGGTCAAGCAAAAACTGTGTAGCACCTGATAAAGTATTAAAATGAACAAAATCAGTCATTCATTTAACACATTTCATGTTGATACTGGGTATACATTAGAACAAAACAGATAAAAATCTCTGCCAGCATGGACCTACATTCAAGTTGGCTGAGAGAGAGAATAAATAAAGCAAAAGATGTATCAGAAGGTGGTAAGTGCTATGCAGAAAAATACAACAGGGAGGGGCATATGGAGTGCTTGGGTGATTTGCAGTTTTAAATAGGGTGGCCAGGGAAAGCCTTCTAGAAAGGTGCTATTTGAGAAAAGAACTTCAGGAGGTGAAGGTGGGGGTCCTATAGATATTTGAGGGAAATTCTTTACAGGAGGAGCAGGCGGCAAGTGTAATGGACCTTAGGCATGTCTGAGAAGCCATAAAATGGCCAATATGGCTGGAACAGAGTTGGCAAGACGTAATGATGGTGAATCCAATGAGAGTGGTAGGAGGCAAGATTAGAAAAGAATAGAAGGCTAGGCCGCTTAGGGCCATGGCAAAGTTTTTCTCTTTTTTGGGGGAGGCAGGGCACGCAGAAGTTTCCGGGATTGAACCCTCACCACAGCTGCAACCCTCAGCACAGCAGTGACAATGCCAGATCCTTAACCTGCTATGCCACCAGAGAATGCCTAAGTTTTTGTTTTTTACTCTGAGTGAAACAAGAAGTCACTGGATAGTTTTGAGCAGAGGAGTGACATGATGTTATGTTTTTTTAAATGATTTTTATTTTTTTCCATTATAGTTGATTTACAGTGTTCTGTCAATTTCTACTGTACAGCAAGGTGACCCATTCATACATACATACATATATATATATATATATATATATATATATATTCTTTTTCTCCTATTATCCTCCATCATGTTCCATCACAAGTGACTGGATATAATTCCCTGTGTTATACAGCAGGATCTCATTGATGATAGATTTTTTTTTTGTCTGTTAGTCTTTTTAGGGCTACATCTGCAGCGTATGGAGGTTCCCAGGTCAGGGGTCTAATCGGAGCTGTAGCCATAGGCCTACATCACAGCCACAGCCACGTCAGATCCGAGCCGTGTCTCCAACCTACACCACAGGTCATGGCAACACCAGATCCTTAACCCAGTGAGCGAGGCCAGGGATCGAACCGCAACCTCATGGTTCCTAGTCGGATTTGCTTCCGCTGCACCATGATGTGAACTCCTAGATGTTATGTTTTTTAAAAGACTGCTCTTGGCTATGGGGAGAAGAGACTATAGGGGTAGAAGCATGGAAGTAGGGAGACTAGTAAGGAAGCTACTGTAGTACCCCAGGAGGGAGACACTGATAGCTTTCATTAGGGCAGTAGCAGTAGAGGTAGTGAGAAGGAACTGGGACTCTGGATAACTTCTTAAGGTAGAATGGATACGATCTTCTAAAAGGATTATGTTGTGTGAGAGACTCTTTATCTTGAGAAAACACATGAATGGAATTGATATTGTGATAGGGAAAAATGTGGAAGCATGTTTGGGGCAATGAAGGCAAATGAAGTGTCTCAGATGTCCTATATTTGAATTGCTAACTAGACATCTGAATACAAACATTGAACAAGCAGCTAGAAATATGAATCTATAGAGTTTAGGAGTAACCTGGGCTGGTTTATAAATTTTATTTTTATTTTTTTTAAGTTATTGGAGTATATTTGACTTACAATGTTGTATTAGTTTCAGATCTACAGAAAAGCAAATCAGTCATACATATAAATATATCCATTCTTTTTTCCCACAGGTTATTACAAACTATTGAATAGATTTTCCTATGCTAAACAGTAGGGTCTCTTTAATCATCTATTTTATACAGTAGTGTGTATGTGTTATTCGCACCCTCCCAATCCTAGCCTATACATGGCATTTAAAACTATGGGATCATCTAGCAAGTAAGAAAAGAGGTCCAAGGAGTGAGCCCTTTGGATATTCCAACTTTTTGAGGTTAAGAACATTAGAATGTAGCAGAGAAGACTTAGAAGAAACAGCCAGTTGGTGAAGCAAGAGAACCAAGAGTAAGTGATATCCCACAGGCCAACTGAAGAGATTATTTCAAGGAGGATGGAGTAATCACTCGTGTTAGAAGTTACTGATGGATTACCTAACATAGAGATTGAGAATGGACTCCTGGATTTGGCAGTGTGTAGATAAATTGTGATCTTGATAAACTGTGCCAGGCAATACGCTACATTATTTTCACGTGTTGTCTCATAATACCATGAGATAGATGATATTTTTTATGTTATCTTTGTTTTACAGATAGGAAATTTTAATTTAAGGAGGTTAAGAAATTTGACCAATGTTATCCAGATGATAAGTAGTAGAGCCAGAACTGAATCCAGTTTTGTCTGACCCCCAACACAATATCCCTGGTTATTCTGTAAAATGGGGGTAGAGAGGTAACAATATCATACAATTACTTTTAATATTCATTACAATAATACAAAGTGGTAAGAACAATTTTTGTATTTATTTTGTGACATAAGGCTAAAAATTTTTCACAAATTTTTGTTTTAAATCTTTTCCTAACTCCAATTCATTCTGAAATGATTTTCATTTTACATTTGGGAGACATAACATTTTTTCATAGAGGAATTTATTTTTTTTTATTTTTTTTGTCTTTTTGCTATTTCTTTGGGCCGCTCCCACGGCATATGGAGGTTCCCAGGCTAGGGGTCGAATCGGAGCTGTAGCCACCTGCCTACACCAGAGTCACAGCAACGCGGGATCCGAGCCGCGTCTGCAACCTACACCACAGCTCACCGCAACGCCGGATCATTAACCCACTGAGCAAGGGCAGGGACCAAACCCGCAACCTCATGGTTCCTAGTTGGATTCGTTAACCACTGCGCCACGCCGGGAACTCCCATAGAAGAATTTAATTTCTAGTTTTATGATGAAAATAAAAGAGAAATAATTTACATAACTATTTATTTTACACCTATCTTTTCATTTTTTTTTTATTTTTATGGCTGCACTCAAGGCCTACGGAAGTTCCTAGACCAGGGATTGAAAATGAGCCACAGCTGTGATCTACACTGCACCTGTGGCAACACCAGATCTGGGTTAACTGCACCAGACCTGGGATTGAACTTGCACCTCTGCAAAAACCTGAGCCACTGCAGTTGGATTCTTAACCCAATGCACCACAGTGGGAAATCCTACACCTATCTTTTCAGAAACAGTTTCTGTTTTATAGACTGTGACAGAACTATGTGTAACTTCACCACCAAATATATTTTAAAAACAGCCAGATCTTAAATAATCACTACCTATGACATGAATATAGTGCTCTGTAAGATAGAGATTTTTAACTTGGGATCCCTTTAGAGGAGGGGGGGTAGTTTCTGCAGATATAATTCATAACAATCTATTAACTTGAATAGGGGAAAGCTGTCCTTATTTTCATTAACCTCTAATTGAAAATGAACATTTTTTTTTCAAAAATGAATGCAGGCAACAAACCATACTAATATTAACTGTACCCTTGATTCTGCCACTAATAGAAATCACAGATATTTTCATATCACACTGCAGTTGCAGATATCTTGAAATATTAACACTTACTACTACTTCTAAACTATGGCCTTTATCAGATATGTTGTTAGATATTGTTATTTAATACAATTAGGAAGCTCATAATTACTATGTATTTTAATTTATGCCATTTAAAAACATTCTGAGAAGGGGTTTGTAGCAAAAAGAAAAAAGAAACTGGTTCTGCCTACTCCTTTTTCAAATGCATCTTTACTGCCACCTGGTGGAAGCCTTTGCTAAGTACAAGTAAAAAGTGTACAATGGAATAGTTTTATTAACACTTTTTATCAAATAGACATATGGTAAGCACTGACAATTATTTTATATAAGTCTGAATGTGTCTAATTTGCTTAACAATATCCATCAATTGACTAAGTTCTCTAACTCACTTCCTTAATTTATACTCTTGTCTAAGATCTGGTTAAAAGTTTTTTTGTGTGTCTTTTTGCTATTTCTTGGGCCGCTCCCACGGCATATGGAGGTTCCCAGGCTAGGGGTCGAATCGGAGCTGTAGCCACAGGCCTACGTCAGAGCCACAGCAACGCAGGATCCGAGCCGCGTCTGCAACCTACACCACAGCTCAGGGCAATGCCGGATCGTTAACCCACTGAGCAAAGGCAGGGACCGAACCCGCAACCTCATGGTTCCTAGTCGGATTCGTTAACCACTGCGCCACGACGGGAACTCCTGGTTAAAAGTTTATTAACTTACCCTTTGCCTTCAGATTTCCACAGCTTATGTCATATATTATTAACTAGAGGAACAGGCATAGAGAATCCCCATGGAAGTTTTCTTACAACCCACCTGCTTGGAGGCCTCATCTCTGGAGATTCTGACTCAAGAAATTGTGATGTGGATCCCGCTGGTTTAGAACTAGCCTTGGTCATTTTATTTCTGCCTTTTTTTTTTTTTCCCTTTTCTGGCCATACCTGCACATATCGAAATTCCTGGGACGGGGATTGAATCCGAGCTGCAGCTGTGACCTATGCCACAGCTGCAGCAATGTGGGATCCTTAACCCACCGAGATAGGCTGAAGACTGAACTTATGCCACTGTAGAGACAACACTGGATCCTTAATCCATTGCACCAAAACAGGAACTCCATGATTTCTGCCTTTTTAAAAAGGTTCATCTCATGCTTTTTGGAGTAATTAAGAATTATATTTTTTCTCTTAGAATTTTTTCATTCTTTTTGATCAAGGGCTCTTAGTCCTCCCAAAGAATTAGCAGTCATAAAACTATTCTTGAGTCTCAACTCCCCAATCATTATAATGCTTTTCTTTGCACTTTATCATATTTTTAATCTCTTTGTAAAACAATTTATGCTTAAAGTTTTTTTCAGCAGAATTTTTAAAAAGCTGGTGTTACAACAAACAGGAAAAGAATAAAGATATTTAAAGTTATAAAACAGCAATGAATTACTGTCTCACCTCTGCCACTGCAGGGTGAAAGCAGCCACAGACAATACATAAATGAGTAAGTGTGGCTGTGTTCCAATAAAATTTTATTTATTTATGGACACTGAAATTTGAATTTCATACAATTTTCACTTGTCAGGAAAGATTTTCCTTTTGATTTTTCAAACTACTTAATAACATAGAAATCATTCTTGGCTTATGAAATGAACAAAAATAGTGAGCCAAATTTGGCACAAGGTCCACTGTTTGTCAATCTCTGTTTAAGAAGGACATTAATCTTGTGAGACTGTGAGAGATTTCATTCTGCTTTTATCAGATTTTGAAGACGTCCATATCACCAAATTTCTAAATTTGTGATTACCAAAATAATACCTGTCACCATGAATGTATATGAATGATAAAGAAAAACTAAATTGAGATTCAAAGGCATGATATATAGTTGGACAGTATACCCAGTCTATTCTGTATGCTAAGAAGTGGTGGCATGACTAGGCTCCCTAGCTAAGTAATGTGCTCCCAAAGTGTGCTCAATGACAATAAATGTGTTTATCAGCAAAACGGCTAATTACTCAGTCAAATGCTAATGATCTCTTCTAACACTCATTGAGAACTTAGTATGAGCTTGATGTACACTCAATTCTGAATGATATATGATAAGGATGAATAATAGTAGGTGTCTCTCTCCTCTACATGCCTCCTTAGAATGCTTTTCATATACTACATAACCCATGACAGGTAGCTAAAAGGTTCTAGAATCCAGATGTGTGAAGAAAAGAATTGACGTTGTTAAGCTATAACATCCCCACAAAGATCTCTGGAGTTGACAGGCATTTAGAAAAACTGGTTATGTTATATACTTGTGGGAATATAGTCAACTGTGAATTATTTAGAGAGAGTCTAAAACTGTATAACTTATCTTCATTAGAAAGGAGAGGTGACAGGAATTCAGTAGAACTCAAAATCAGATTTCTCAGTGACAGCTTTAATAAAAACTAAGAGAAGAGGAGTTCCCGTCGTGGCTCAGTGGTTAACGAATCCGACTAGGAACCATGAGGTTGCGGGTTCGATCCCTCCCTTGCTCAGTGGGTTAATGATCCGGCGTTGCGGTGAGCTGTGGTGTAGGTTGCAGACGCGGCTCGGATCCCGCGTTGCTGTGACTCTGGTGTAGGCAGGTGGCTACAGCTCCGATTCGACCCCTAGCCTGGGAACCTCCATATGCCGTGGGAGCGGCCCAAAGAAATAGCAAAAAGACAAAAAAAAAAAAACTAAGAGAAGAGGAGGTTGAAATTAGAGACCAAACTCTGGTTTTAAATTAGATAATCTATAAGCAGTGAAAAAAGCTTGGCCTTTGGCATCAGGAATATCCAAGCTATAAACACAACTCTATTCACAAACTGTATGAATTTGGGCAAGTTACTTAAGCTCCCTGAGTCTCAGTTTCTTCACCATAAAACAATGAAAATTACATATACACCAGAGGTTTTTTTTTTTTTTTTTCTGGAGTGGGTTGGTGAGGATTGAATAACATACTGTAGTTTCAGCTCTCTGCACGACAGTAGTTGCTCAGTAAAGGGCAGATATTTTCATTATTCCCTAATTCTCTACCTTTGACTTGGTCCTATTTCCTTTGTAATAAGATAACTTGATGGGTAGTACCATTTACTTGGTACAGATAAAAATATGGTGAATTTATGTAAATATACTATTGAAATAGTAGTAAACACTCTTTCTTTCTTTCTGATCACAGTAAAACTGGGTAGAATTTGCCTAGAAAGTATAATTGTCATCATTTGGTCTCACAAAGTATTAATTGCCTATACCTTATATTGGTAAATATATTACTTATTAGTCATTATTATTAATTAATTGATGCTATTTTTAGTATGATACTGAAAGTTCTCCTAGTATCTAAACTAAATTAAACTGATAGAATAAGCCAAGACTGAAAGGAGTAAATAGCATAAGAAATGGAAAGCTGGGAGTTCCCACTATGGTTCAATGGTAACTAACCCAACTAGTATCCATGAGGATGTGGGTTTGATCCCTGGACTCACTCTGTGGGTTAAGGATCTGGCATTGCTGCAAGCTGCAGTGTAGGTCACAGATGTGGCTTGGATCTGGCGTTGCTATGGCTATGTTGTAGGCCAGCAGCTGCAGCTCCTCCAATTCAATGCCAAGCCCGGGAACTTCCATATGTTGTAGGTGCGACCATAAAAAGAAAAAAAAAAAAAAAAAGAAGAAAGAAAAGGAAATGCAAAGCTGATATTTTTTATGTAGATATGATTCATTGTTGTAGCCTTTAAACTGATAGAATCCAGAAAGACACATTTTCCTCCACCTGATTAAAAAGCTCACATTTATAAAGTGATATTAAATGCTTCACTCACTCAACCTACCAGTGCCACTCCATATTCTCATTTGCAAAGATCTATATTATGAGTTATGTTGCAATTAGGTATCTGAATACTTAACTTTAAAAGATACAGATTACAGATATGTGGGAGACAAAACACTTATGAAGAAAACATAAATAAGTTCTAACTACTAATTATAATACTATAAAATTATTTAAGAAATTAAAACTGAGTTATTTCAAACAAACCTGAGGTGGATTCTGATTTGGTCTTTGTTTCAGAGCTGAGTTCTGTTGGCAAAGGCACTGACTGTTTCAGGTTCTGAGTTGTTTTTGCAGGTATTGCTATTTTGGCAGAGTTTCCCAGCTGTTTACAAAAAAAGATTTTTCCTTCATAAGTAAATTATTTTACTAAAAGAATAAAATGTCCTAAAAAATTACAGCATGCCAAGGTAGTAGTATGCTCTTTCATTTCCTTTCATTCCATCCTTGACTTCTGTCCTGGAGTCCCATTACAAGCTAACAGCCACCCAAACAAAACTCAAAGTCTACCTTTTTGGACCATTTAAACTCTACCTTAGTTTTTTCTTTAGGTTCAGGAAGTGACTCTTTTTTGCTGTTTTTTGTCCACAATGATTTAACTGCTTCATAAATTTCCTGGCTTGTAGTATATGCCTTTTTCCCAGTTACCTAATTTTAAAAAAAGTGAGTCAAATAATACATTTTTTTAAAGTTAAAATAACAAATATTAAAAAACTTACACATGGTATTTTATATGAACACTCAGGTTAGAATCAATAGTGAAGATATAAATCTCTAGATCATATAACACAAAGCCTCATTTTCTATATCTTACATGAAATATTATTTGCCTTATGGAAGTATATAAGTTTTACACCGAGAGTGAATCTTAGCGTAAAATATGTCAGTGTAGGTTCATCAATTACAACAAATGTACCCCTGGTAAGGATGTTGATAATGGAGGAGGCTATGCGTGTGTGGGTACAGGGGGTGTACCAGAAATCTGTATACTTTCTCCTTAATTCTGTTGTGAATCTAAAAATATGCTAAAAAAATAATAGTCTTAAACATGTAGTTTCCATTCACACTGTAACATATGTAAAACTATGTCTGGAGTTCCTTGATGGCCTAACCGTTAAGGATCTAGCATTGTCACTGCTGTGGTGTGGGTTCGATCCTTGGCTCAGGAACTTCTGCATGCTGTGGACACAGCCAAAAACAAAAACAAAAACAAAACACAACAACGAACTATCTGTTTAATAGGAGTTTGGGAAAGACAGTTCCAAATAATAAACAGTTGACATAGAAATAAGAAATAAGATTTTAAGATGCTACAAAGTTAATGCTTTTGCTTGAATTTTTATGGTGCTTTCTCCAGTCAGAAAGAAAAATAATTAATGTGTTTCTCCACAGAATAATACTTTTTTAGTAGAAACGTGAAATACAAAGTGAACTAAAAACACACTAAAGCAGAGGCTACAATGCTGACTGAATTCCTGAAGCTGCTATTTTCATTCATATCTTTTTCCCTTTGAAAATCTTATGATTCCTTCTTTTGATTCTTTTCCTACCCTTTTGTTCCTTATGGTTAAAGTTATGTCAACAGCTATCGATTTCTCAAATTTTAAAGAGGTTTGGGGGAGCTTTCCAGGATTACACTTTATATAAACACAAATTTTCAAAAACTATCTTTTTCTTCCTTAAATAGAAATATTTTTATTGTTTTTGCTAAGTAGATAGCAGTACTTAAGAAAATTCAGTCAGTCCACTAGTATGAAAGTCCTCCTCCTCCCTCTGATGTAACCTTTTTTAACAGTTGTGTGAATATTTTTCCTGAACTTTTAGTCTAATATGTATGTTATATGTGCACATGCATAGCATTTAAAAATAAATGGAATGATGGATCTCCCAACGTGGCTCAGTGGGTTAAGAACCCAACTAGTATCCATGAGGATAAGGGTTTGATCCCAGGCCTTGCTCAGTAGGTTAAGGATCTGGCGTTGCTGCAAGCTGCAGTTTAGGTTGCAGATGCGGCTCAGACCTGATGTTGCTGTGGCTGGCAGCTATGGCTCCAATTTGACCCCTAGCCCAGAAACTTCCATATGCCGCAGGTGCAGGCCTAAAAATAAATAAAATAAAATAAAATGGAATGTTGATACTTATAGATCTACCAAAAAGGATGAGGTAGATCTATATGCAGTGACATGGATAGAAAACCATGATGAACTACTGAATTGCAAAAAAGAGAACAGAGAATAGATTATAAACTACAATCTCAATTATGTTTTAAATTAATGTTTAGGAAAACTGCACATACATACACTGTTTCTTTTTTAAACACAAACAGGATTACATGATACATACTATGTCGAAATGTGATTTTTTTTGGCTGCATCTGTGGAATATGGAAGTTCCTGGGCCAGGATCAAACCCACTCCATGGCAGTGACTGAAACCGCTTCAGTGACACAAAATCCTTACTCCACTGCACCACAAGGGAACTCAGAGATGTGATTTTTTTTTAAAGCTTAACAATATGTCATCGAGATGTTATCAGTTTATATGCCATTAGATCTGCTTGTAATAGCTGGATAGTTAGTATTCTATAATAGGTACATTGCAATTTGCTTAACAGATCCCCTATTGATGGGCATATGGGCATTATGATTTGTTTAACAAATCCCTTTTTGATGGGCATATGGGATACTTCCTTTGTGGCAATTATAAGCATGCTGCAAATTACCACCCTACACAAACAACTGGGACTATATACCCTTGTGGTATTTCTTTGGAAAAATTTGATGTGAAATATCTGGATTAAAGATCATATATATTTGAATTTTTGACAATATTGCCACACTGCCCCCAGAAAGTAAGCAATGTACTGTAGCAATTTACACTCCCACCAAGAGTATATATCTATTTTCCAACCCTGTTTATCAGCAGCAGTGTTATGAGTGTTTTAAATCTTTGGATAGGCTAAAAACCAGTATCTAAATGATTTTTTTAATTTGAATTTATTTGATTGCTGATGAAATTAAGTATCTTTCATATATTAGGCCATTTATATTTCTAATTTGTGTAGAACTTATTCATATACTTTCTTCATTTTCTTAGGGGAGCATTTATCCTTTTCCTGCTGATTTATAGAAACTTTTACTATACAGAAGGATACTATTATTTAGTCCTTTGTTATACATGCTGCAACTTGTTTTCCCCATTTTTCATTCATTAACTTTGTATATGGTATATTGTGATCAACAGAAATATACTACTCTGATGTAAAATCTATTAATTTTTTTCTTTGAGGGCTTCTGGATTATGTTTTGCCTAAGGCCTTTTCTATCTCAAGATTACACAAATATTCCGCTTTTCTGATATTTTATAATATTATATTTTATCACTAGATTCTTTTTCTTTTTTTAGGGCCACACCTGCAGCATATGGAAGTTTCTGGGCTAGGGGTCAAACCGGATCTGCAGCCACTGGCCTATACCACAGCCACAGCAACAGCAGATCTGAACCATTATCTGTGACATAAGCTGCAACTTGTGGCAATGCCAGATCCTTAACCCACTGAGGGAGGCCAGGGATTGAACCTTTATCCTCATGGATACTAGTCAGGTTCTTAACCCACTGAGCTGCAATGGGAACTCCTACCACTAGATCTTTATTCCACTTGGAATTTATTTGATACATTTCTTGAATAGTCCATGCATTTTTTTTTGTATTTTTGTCTTTTTAGGGCTGCACTCGTGGCATATGGAGGTTCCCAGGCTAGGAGCTGCATCAGAGCTGTAGCCACTGGCCTACGCCACAGCCGCAGCCACAGCAATGCGGGATCCAAGCCGCATCTGCGACCTACACCACAGCTCACGGCAACGCTGTATCCTTAACCCACTGAGCGAGGCCAGGGATCAAACCTATGTCCTCACGGATGCTAATCGGGTTTGCTAACCACTGAGCTACGACGGGAACTCCTGTCCACGCATTCTTTACACACTGATCTGAACTGCCACTTGCACCATACCCTCCCCCACACCCCACAACGTATACAAAGACACACTCGATATATTTTTTAACATTCTCTTTTGTTCTCTTGGTATATTTTATTATTTATGCTATAACTTAGTATTGTTCCATACACATTGCACATGGACAGCAAATACTGGTTGGATGAATGTCACATTCCCTCCAAATCCAGGGATTTTGTAAGAACCAAATAAATTTGAAAACACCTGCCATATTCCAATATTGAATCATTTCATTCAGAAAACAAGTCTAGTCAAGAACAAAACGTAGTCAAGCTTAAAAAATGCCCTTCAGTAAAGTTTAATAGTTTTTAAAATCTAAGTTTTAAAATTCGATTTTATCAAGTTTATTCCTAGATATGTTAGTTTTCAAAGACAGATTTCTTGTTACTCTTTACAAAAAAAAAAAGTTAATAACGAAAATACTGTGAGGAAAAATATAAAAAGCGAAAAGCAATTTCATCTTGAAGTGCGTTTCTGAAATAGTAACTGGAGTGTGACTTTTATTTTTCAAAGAACTTTCTGGACTATCATTTTGTAACCTTCTTTATATTACAGACTTCTTAAAGAATCTCTTAAAATCTATGAGCTGCTTCCTTCCAAAAATACACATATAACAGAAGAGCTCTTACCTGACATTTTTTAAAGAGACTAGTCTGATTAACAAAAAGCTGTTTTAAAAGTGTATAAGTGATATTTATAGAATGCTGAATATTCATTACTAGTAGGTACTTTACAATATACCCAACTACTGTCTTTCACAAGTGATTTGTATGCTTATCAAGAATAAATTATATTAGGAGTTTCCTGGTGGCTCAGTGGGTTAAGGATCCAGCATTGTCTCCACTGTAGGTCAGGTCACTGCTGTGGTGTGAGTTCCATCCCTGGCCTAGGAACTTCCACATGCTGTGGATGTGGCCAAAAAAAAAAAAAGAAAGAATAAGTTGTATTTGTTTTCAGGATAATTAAGTTTTACTATAACTAAACAATTTAAATGTAACAGGATGAAATATAAGTGTAAAGAGAATTGTTGCATTTACAAAAATTAAGTTTTGTAAAGACTCAAAAGTGAATTACTAAAAAAACTATCAAACTTGAGGTGCACAAGACAAAAGGCTAAGAGAAATACTAAAAATCTAAGAGGATTCTGCACTCACATTATTGTAATGTTTTTAAATGTTCATTTGATTTTATTTATTTTCACTTTTTAGGCCCACACCTGTGGCATATGGAAGTTCCCAGGCTAGGGGTCAAATCAGAGCTACAGCTTCCAGCCTGCACCACAGCCACAGCAATGTCATATCTGAGCCACATCTGTGACAACGCCATGATCCATAACCCACTGAGAGGCCAGGGATCGAACCCATGACCACGTGGACATAGTCAGGTTCATTACCACTGAGCCATGACAGGAACTCCCAAGTTTTGCATTTTGTTTTTATTTTCTTTCTCTTAAAGTAAAATTAAATTTAATACTTCATTTTTAAAATAAAAAACAAGGTGCATACTACACTAGGATCCTCTTATAAAACCATATATGCCTATTCACTCATCTATCATTCTATGTCTATGTATGAATGAAGAAATATCTAGAATAATATTCTATCAAATGTTAATACTGACATTTTTCTGGATAGGAAAAAATTTCAGTTGGTTAGTTGGGTTTTTTCCTACACTTTTTTGTAATGCTTAAATTATTGAAGAATAAGTGGGTATCAATTTTATTTAAAAAAAAGCAAAGTCATTATTCTAAACAAATGAACAATAACAATCAGTGGCAGCATCATGCACTGGGAAGAGAAATAGATAGGGAAGCAAGACCTATGAAGCTGAATAGAGCCCTGGACAAATCAGTCACTTTGAAACTTTTCTGGGCCACAGTTTCCTTATTGGCAAATGAGAAAATGAGGAAGTTGAATGTAATGAGCTCAAAGATTTCTTTCAGCACTAACATTATATGAATTTAAGTGGCTAATTCCTATGTAAATTCTTAGGAAATAATTTTTAAAATAAGTTTATCATTTTATCCATCAATTATCTTAAGTTTTACTAGATTTAATTAATAATGTTTTCCTCCTTTGCTGTAAGCTTTTGCAGCTTGATCCTATTACAAACTACATAGGGCACTATATCCTTGACATTCTTAAAATACTGAATAGGCAGTTTTATCTACATCAATAATTAAAAAGATACAGTAATGAGAATACAAGTACGGAAAGTCTTTCTGGTAACACTACACATTGCTTCAAGTGTGAGGGAGAAATGTTAAATACTGGTAATTAATGGAAGAAAAAATAGAAAGAAAAACTGTATATCCCAAAGCTGCCTTTCTCAATCCAAATATTTGTTAAAATTAAAAAACCAAGGAGTTCCTGTCGTGGCACAGCAGAAATAAATCCAACTATTATTCATGGGGATGCGGGTTCCATCCCCACTGGCCTTGCTCAGTGGGTCAGCGATCCGGTGCTGCTGTGAGCTATGGTGTAGATCACAGACGTGGCTCCGATCCCATGTTGCTGTGGCTATGGCGTAGGCAGGCATCTGTAGCTTCGATTCTATCCCTAGCTTGAGAGTTTCCATATGCCACCGGTGTGGACCTAAAAAGCAAAATATATATACATATATACATATATATAATAAAATAAAGTAAAATAAAATAAAATAAAACCACTGACACAAACTGTTCAAATCATGAGAAGAATCTTTGGATTTGTAGGGTAAGCTCACAAGAAAATGACAAAACAACTGTAATACAGATTTCAAAGTTGAGTTTGTATATATGTGTGTATATTTTTACTCCTCAGAAGCCTCTGTTATCTATCAACTGGTTGTTTCTTGCACCGTGTTAATCTGCTGAACTGGCAACTTTTAGCAGGTGTAATTTTCTATTAACTAAAATATGAATTTTACGTAGCTCAACAATGGAACAGTATTTCTCCACATAAATTCTAACCTAATCCTCAAATCAGCATTTATACTGTTGAATTATATTTAAACAAATACATCCTATTTATTTGTGATAATTATGTAATTAAGAATGGCATTTACCATGATAAGATGCTAATGTGATTTTTGCCAACATAAGAGTTGATACCAACAATATTTCTCCGAAAATTAAATGTTGCAGGTGCTGTATGACATTTAAATATTGTCATACTGAGAGTTTAAACAAATACTGAAATGAAGCTATCACTTAAAAAGAACTTACCTTTGCAATTATTACTGATTGAACAGGGTAGCAAACAGTTGCTCCTATAGTGGCCAGTCCCAGTGGATAAGCAATTTTCTTAAACCTAGAACCTATGACAGTCAAACAAACTATTAAACTCCAAATAGATACTATCAGAGACTTGATGCTTTTATAACTTTAATATTTTCTTTGTTCCCCTTTAAGCCTTTATCCTACATTAATTTATTCTGTAGGTAATAATACTAATCAAGATGATAGGTAAAATGTACTTAAGGATTACAATTCAATTAATAGCCCTTAGTTGTCATGTCCAATTTAAGAAAAGGATTCTCAATCTAACATTGATAATTACCTACACAAAGGGGGTTGATGATTTTCTTCTTTTAAAACTAGGTATTTTTTCATGTCCTAAGAATCCAGAGTTGTAACCACATTTTTTTCAAGTATCTAATGATGCATGATAATACAGAGAATTAATCACTATCATGTTTGTGACACCACTGTTAAACTGAAATGGACTCTTTTCATATATCCTTTTTTGATTAAGTCCTTAGAAAGCTGAAGGATCCAACCATTTAATCAGCTAAGAATTTTAAAATGTACATGACTCTTTCATCTCACTGATTTTAGAATACTGAATTAATAATTTAATAATTGCAAGTAACCTGTGATAATTCAATTATTTCGAAAAGTGCCTTAATTAAGCATCTAAGAGTCCTTTACAAACTTTTTTTAAAATAACGAAGTCCTTAAAAAAACTTCCAAATAGAATCTCACTAGGAACTTCACATATAAAACTTGCAGACTTGAAGCTACTCTGGTTATAACACCTGGGAGAGTGAACAAGCCCTACCTACATGGCTTTTCCCTTATCCCTGTACCACACCTAAACACTTCCATGGAACCCTAGGTTCTATATAATAGCTTGAAACCCACCACTCTCAGCAGTACTTTACTTCCAACAGACCCTTAGTCCAAAACAATATCTATCTCAAATACTCTTCTGGGAACCCTGGACTCTAAATACAAAGGCCATCAGATGATGGGATTTCTAATTGGGGTAGGTACTTCTATTCTCTGGAACAGCTCTTACAACCCTTAATTTAAAAATGATACAGTCTATCTGGTCTATCAGTAAAGACTATGATGAAAAATACCCAGCAATGTTTGCAGGCAACTTTGCAGTTTAGGGAAGGTAAGAACAAGAGGTATTTCTCTGGTTTAACTATTAGTAAGAAGGCCTTCTAGAGTCATGTCTCCAACAGACTGAGCATTGGGGCTGGGTGGGTGTTAGACTGCTTCAACCTTTAGGCTAGCTTTCCTTTAGATAGAGATGTGGTTTTGTTATACTGGGAAAGAGAGTCTAATTGTATTAAAATATGTCCTAAGTTGTTCCTTTACTCTAGTCCTGGCTCACTATTATTCTAGTATCTGTAGTTTGGTTCTTGATGTTACTGACCTAAAAATCTCTTGATGTAGGTTTCCTTGATTTGGCCAAATTCCCCTAATTGTGCTGCTCCTAGACTTGGAAGGTGGTAGTTTTTCCTTGATGTGTCATTTTATTTTTGTAATTGTTATACTTTTCTTAAACCATTTTTAAATTGAAGTATAGTTAATTTACAATGTTGTGTTAGTTTTCAGGTGTACAGCAAAGTGATTCAGTTTATATATATATATATATAATTTTTCAGATTCTTTTCCATTATAGGTTATTACAAGATATTGAGGAGTTCCCATCGTAACTCAGGTGGTTTAAGAATCTGACTAGTATCCATGAGGATGCAGGTTTGATCCCTGGCCTCACTCAGTGGGTTAAGAATCTTGCATTGCTGTGAGCTGTGGTGTAGGTCACAGGCATGGCTCAGATCTGGCACTTCTGTTGCTGTGGCTGTGGTGTAGGCCAGCAGCTATAGTTCCGATTAGACCCCTAGCCTGGAACTTCCATATGCCATGGGTGTGGCACTAAAAATACAAAAAAAAATATATTGAAAATATAGTTCCCTGTGTTATATAGTAGGCCCTTGCTGTTTATCTATTTTATTTATAGTAGTGTGTATAAGTTAACCCCAAATTTCTAATGTATCTTTATCCTCCCTTCCCCTTTGGTAAACATAAGTTTGTTTTCTATGTCTGTGAGTCATTTTCTATTCAGTAAATGAGTTTATTTGTATCATTTTTTTTAGAGTCTACATATAAGTTATATCATATGATATTTGTCTTTCTCTGACTTACTTCACTTAATGTGATAAGCTCTAGGTTCATCCATGTTGTTGCAAATGGCGTCATTTTCATTCTTTTTATGGTTGAATAATGTTCCATTGTGTGTGTGTATATGTGTTTATCACATCTTTATCATTTTAAATAATAAAAAGACTTAACATTCATCCTCTCTTTACTTGATATGCACAGCCAGTCAACAAGAAAATAAAATTTATTTGGGTAATAGCCCTACTCTCATAAGTAGAAAAGGACTCTAGACACAGGAACTAACTACCTATGTAAAATGTACTATGAGAGAGTTTCCACTGTGGCTCAGTGGGTTAAGAACCTGACTAGTATCCCTGAGGATGTGGGCTTGATCCATGGTTTCACTCAGTAGTTAAGGATCCAGTGTTGCTGCCAGCTGTGGTGTAGATCATGGATGTGGCTTGGATCTGGCATTGCTGTGGCTGTGGCACAGGCCTGCAGCTGCAGCTCCAATTTGACCCCTAGCCTGGGAACTTCTGCATGCTGCAGGTGCAGCCCTTAGAAGAAAAAAAAATGTACTATGAAATCATTGAGTGATTTCCTTTCTCTGGTCTTCCATCTGTAGCATTAGAGGATTAAACTAAACGAATAGCTTTCATACTTTTTTGACCATGACTTATATTAAAGAATAAATTTTATATTATGCCCTACGACATATTTTTCTCTCTCCGTCTATTTCTATCTCTGTCTCTCTCACACATACACACTCCACTGAAACAACATTTATTTATACTGAGTAAAGAACACTCTGATATTTGCTATTATCTATTTTCATTCTTTAATAAAATGTGCCCTGAGATTAACTATATTTATTTCACTACCTATCTATAAGCTGAACTGTACAATTTGAAAAACACTTGGTTAGATTATTCTAGCTCTGATACTTGGAGTCACTGTGAATGACCTAAGGAACATTTTCTCTTACAAGTGAATTATGAATTTCTCACTGAGAATTGAGTAATATGCTTTAGCCAGTATCCTTCAAATTTTATTATTTATTTTTATGGTTTTATTTTCTTAAAGTATAGTTGATTTACAATGTGCCAATTTCTGCTGTACAGCAAAATGACCCAGTCATACATATATATGTATACACACACACACACACATATGTATACACATTCTTTTTCCCTCCTTCAAAATAGAATTATTTGTCTTATTGTTACATATGGTAATCTTGATTTTCAGTGTCTTTCCTAATAAATAATTTATAATATGCATTCAATTAGAAGTTACATATAGTGTTAGAATAACAAATATGATACAAGGAGCCATTTATATTAGCTAGAGGGAGAGGGTTAGGTCTTTTGGATTAAGACATATGGACTAGAGTTAGAATGCTGGAATGTCCTTATAATTCCCACAAGGTTTGTTATCTAATTACGTGTACTTTAAGGAAAAAAGCTGGGCAAACCAACTATAAGGTATCTGATGTCAGATTGCAGACTGGTTCAGAACTGTGACTTCTAACCACATGTAATTTAGTTTGGGGACAATGACGGACATCGGGGGACAGGTCATATATGGAAGGTACTTAAAATGCTACTGAGCAGAGAACTGCACCAGTTTAGTAAGGGCTTAGGTGAAGACAGGAGTCAATAATGCCTACTGAGGGAGATTTCCATAACCCAGAGGTGGAAGATGGGCAAAAACAAAATTCACTATGCGCTTACCAAAGAAAGTTATTTAATGATGTACAAAAAAGAGCCAGACTGTCATTGTTAGAAAGGCCTGTTTGCAAGACTGGGCCTGGCTGGCATCTGGGAACTTGACTAGTAAGAGGTTTACTACAATAACAGAAAATGTTCCCTGAACCATAAGAGTGGTATGCTGTACTTAAACTGTTTGTATCAATAACATGACTTATGCTGAACAACTACTTCTAGGACTCTGGAATTGTGGTACATGCTCGACAGATAGTACTTATGTGACCAACCCCAATAGCAACCTTGGCCACTTAGTCTCTAATGAGACTTCCTTGGTTGACAACATCTCACAATTATTGTCACATCTCATTAGTGGAGGAATTAAGAACATCTTATATGACTCCACTAGGAGAAAACTCTTAGAAGTTTGTACCTGGTCTCCTCTAAGCTTTGCCTCACGTATCTTTTCCCTTTGCTGATTTTACTTTGGATCCTTTCAATGTAATAAATCTTAGCCATGATTAGGACTATAGGTTGAATCCTCTGAGTTTTCTGAGCTAACCATCATACCTGGGATTGGTCCTGAGGACCCTCTACACAAGTGGTATAGTGGGAAGGAAGGACAAAGTTGGTATAGAGTACAAAGATGAGGAAAAGAAATCAAATATCTTAACCCTCACGTGTTGGATAAGAGCAGTGAGTGAGGTGCTTACTTAAAAAAGCCTACATTCTGCGATAGCTGATGTCAGTTCCAAAAACCCTGATCAGGATGAGACCAAGAGGGAATATATTTTTTTCTGAGATACTGGCATCTCTGTCTTAAATGCTCAATATAGTCTCCCAAATATGGGTGGTCATAACTAAGTAGAGAAAAGTAGTTTGGTTATTATACATTATTATATTAATGTGAAACTCTCAAGATTTTTTTAATAGCTAGAGACTCTTAAGATCTCATAAAAAATAAAATTATCCAAAAAATGAGAAATGAAATGATAAATCATAATTTTAATAGGAATAGCTATATGTTTTTCAAATTTTATTTTTAAATGACCAGGAAATTAAACTTTTTAGGGTAGAGTTCTATCGATTTTAATATAGGTAGAGAGTCATGAAGCCACAACTACAATCACAATACGTTCTATCACTCCTAAAAAATATCTCAGAGTTCCCTGGTGGCTCAGTGGTTTAAAGATATGGTGATATCAGTGCTGTGGCTCAGGTCACTGCTGTGGCACAGCTTTGATCTTTAGCCTGGGAAATTCCACATGCTGCAGGCATGGCTCCCCCCAAATTCTTATGCTATCACTTTGCAGTCATAACTTTTCTCCATTCCAGACCTCTGAGAACTACTGACTACTTCTTTGTCACTATGGTTCAGTCTTTTTGAGAAAGTCATATAAATGGCATTACACAATATGTAACTTTTAAAGACTGGCTTTTTAAACTCAAGATTCATCAATATTGCTACATGTGTCAATAGCTCATTCCTTTTGTTCCTAAGTAGTATTCTTTTGTATGAATGTGCCACAGTTTATTTGGAAAGTCACTTAGTTGCTTCCAGCTTCTGGTGACTATGAATGGAATTAATACAAATATTTGTATACAGGTTTTTCATTTCTTCAGGGTAAATATACAGGAGTGGGATTACTGGGTCTCATGGTAATTATATGCTTAACTTTATGGGAAACTGTCAAACCATTTTCCAGAATGGGTATACCATTTTTTATTCCCACCAGTAGTGCATGAGAGTGTCAGTTGCTCTACATTATTGGCTACACTTGGTATGGTAGGTCTTTTTAATTTTATTCTAATAGGTATATAGTGGTATCTCACTGTAGTTTTCATTTGCATTTCCCTATTAACTAATGATACTGAACTTTTTGGGAATAGCTGTATTTTATTTTTTATGGCCACACCTGCAGCATATGGAAGTTCCTGAGCCAGGAACTGAATCTGAACTGTAGCTGTGGCAATGCCAGATCCTTTAACCTACTGCTCTGGGCCAGGAATCAAACTCATGTTTCCACAGCAACCCAAGCTGCTTCAGTCAGATTCTTAACCCACTGTGCCACAGCAGGAACTCTTGGGAATAGCTGTATTTTTGAAAACACAAAAGTCTTAACAAAAGTAAATACACTGTACTATAGAATCTAAAAAATTTTATGGTGGCCTATCATAATAATATTCAGTAAGAGATATGAGGTTCTCCTGTTAACAGTAAAATTCAGAAATATAATGGCATTGAAAGAGAATACATATATTTTTAACCTTACCTTTTCTCGCTGAAACAAAGCCTGCCAATCCTGAAACTGTAATTACTCCAATTTTTGGCAGAAAGTCTCGAGGTGGATTCTTCAAATAGACATACACATCTTAAGAAATCAGTTAAAACATAATATAAATAACTCACTATAATTGGGCATTCTATATAGGTACAATGCAGAAAAGTTACAGATTTGCTAAGATAATAACAGACGGTTTAAATACTCTTCAAAAGAACTACAAAAAATGATTTGAGCAGCAACTTAAAAAGCCAGCTATGATAGTTACTGGTTACAAAATAAAATCTTTCTTCCACAGCTGAATTAATGGTATTTTCTTAACACAGGTGATTACTATACTTTAATGAAATATGATGCTGGAGTGTACACCTTATGATGGATTACTATAAAGTAAGTTCCTGACTGTGTATGTATTATACCTCTGTAGTAGAAATGCTTCTGGCCTTATCTGTTCAAACATTGGTAGGATTCAGTACTGACATAGAAACTTTATCAGGGAACTTTGAATAACAGTCTAGGGAAACATGAAGTCACTGTATGCTGCTTGTCACTACTCCACAATAACCTCGGAGCAGCTGTTGCTCTTGGTTAAAATCAATGATCAAGATGAGAAGTGAGTGAGCCTACACAAAAAAACAGATGGAGAGTGGGCAGAGGTCCCAGTATCTTGGCTTTTTATATATTTAAATTATTTCCGGTTCCATACAATCCAAAAACACACTCTTCTATTATAGTTATTAATAGTGATCACTTAAAGTCATATTCCTCAAGGTTAATAAGGATTATAGCTCAGAATTAATTACCACACACATTAAATATAATACATATATAGATCATCAACATGATGGAGACATTTAAAATTTTATTTGATCCTTCCGTACCCCACACACATTTATTTTGACAACTGGCTTAGAATAAGGATATTAGGAAGCTATATCTGCTGCCAAACACCATTGTCAAAGTAAAGAGTCAAATGCAATTGTTTTCCAACATTAGCTCCAATATCTAGGGTGACTAATTGGTGTAGTCTTTCCTAGCAATCAATAGCAAAATATCATGTATTTTAACAGCAAATAGCACTTACTTAAACTAATTGATAACAATGGAGTTATGTTTCTAATTTATGCTTCATGAGTATATAATACGGGTTCTGTAGCTAAAACAGACCATAGTTTGAGTCCAGATGCTGCCACTTACTAGCTATATGACCTTGGTAACCCACCTAATCCTTCCAAACCCATTTCCTCATCTATAAAATGAGAATAATTATAATACCAACACTCAGGTATTTGATACAAAATTAAATTAGATATATAAAATGCTTATCATAGTGCCTTAGCATATAATAACTGCTAAATAATGGATACTAAATAGTGCTTTGTTTATAAACTCCTATACAGGGTGTCTTCTGAGTTAGTAAAACATGATAATGGATAACATACCAAGTTAATTTTTCTAACATTTAAACCTTGCAAGTTAAAAAGACTATACAACATTTCTAATTATATTGATGGTTCACTAACTTACCTTTTCCGAATTGTACTGTATCCTTTATCCCATTTTTCACGAAGACATAAGCACTCTAAATAAAAGGGGGGAGAAAGGACATCAGCATTTTTTAAGATAATTTGATAATTAGATAATTATCTAATTTGATAATTAGATCAAACAGAACATGTCTCTGAGATTATAGGAAAATGCTGATTTAGCATGCACCCAAATCTAAATCTAGCTTTCCTATTTACTCTCTATGAGGGCACTTATTCAACTTAGCTTCTCTTCATTTGTTTTTCATTCCATTTAACATGGATAACATTTGTTTACTAATTTCCTCATATAAATGGGTAAAGCAATACCTATATAATAATCAGAGCAGCTCACAGAAAAGTTATTGCAGAAATACAATGAGTTATCATATTAGTTTATGATAGACTAGAAAAATGAATGGAACTTAAATAAAACAAGGAGATGAATATTTCAGCTTAGAAGCAATATCTGATTAATAAAGATGTGGCGGCAACAACAATGATTTGTGGAGAAAACAACAACAACAAAAAGCATAAAGAAAAGTACTTCATCTTCTCTTTTTCCTTAGTGTGCATGAGAATGAGAAAAAACTCTAAATAAAACATTTATCTCAGGATAGAAATCATCCTATACAGACTAGTGCCCATCTTGTTTTCAGTAAGAACATAAATTCTCTATAAATCAAGATTATATTTACCCATTGGAAGGATTAGGGCTTTAAATTAAATTACCTGTTTCTAACTAACTTAAGCTAATGCCAGAAATATTGCTACATACATTTATTAAGTGATAGGTACAATCTCAATTACATTAGAAGAAATACAAAGGCAAAGAATGTTTTACCAGCAGTTAATGCCCATAGTCATGCTGTACTCTATCAATGGAACTAGAAAACACAATCCAAATACATGGTCTCCTTCTCTGAACTAGCTGCTATGAAACCATGGGATTAAAAAACAACAAAACAGATTTTCAAAGCAAAGAAAATAGAAATGATTTTATCAGATGGGAAAGAAATGTTATTGCTATAGACAGATCTTGGTATTAGTAACTGCTTCAGATATTTTCATGATAATCAAATGTAGAAGTTTATCCTGTTCATTACGGTTTAAAGCTATACAAACCAACACATATCCTAACTATTAATGAGCTACTTCTTTTAAGGGATTGGCTCTTGAGAAAATTTCACCTTCAAAGTTACAATACTTACTGACCAGTTGTCTGGGAATCATGTAACTGTTGAGGAAGAAAACTAGTCAGTTCTTTTGGGAAATTTCTTCTTAGGTGTGTTTAGAAATTCACTTTTACCACTGGAGGTCACTGCTATCTAAATTTTAAAACAGTAAGGAGTAGGAATAGGAATTGAATTTGCCCTACATGAGTCTAAGTTTAACGCAGAATGTAATTTGAGTCAGAGGTAATTTTTAAAAAATAGATTACGTTTTTAAGATAAAATTAAAGATGAAATGCTTACATCAAAGATGAAATGCATTCTAAAGCACCCTTCTTTAACCTTTTGGTTTCAGCATATTTCTGAATGATTTACCAGTAGTTAATGCCCATAGTCATGCTGTACTCTATCGATGGAACTAGAAAACACAATCCAAATACATGGTCTCCTTCTCTGAACTAGCTGCTATGAAATTTTCTATTTAACAATCTCTCGAGAACAATTTACAATCTCTCAGGAACAACTTAACAATCTCTCAGGAACAATTTACCTCACTGAAACAACTTTGAGAACTTTGGAAAAAGTCTCAAGAGACTTCAGTCTGAATCATCCAGCTACTGGCATATAGCCTCGGGTACGTGACTAAGCACCTAGTTAGTTAAGCTATTTCCTGCTGACCAAACTATTAAGAGTATGTAGTACTAGTCAAACTATTAAGAGTGTATTAAGAGTCTATTAGAATTGTTTGACAGGCACAAATAAAAAAAATAACACCATGTATTCATTAGATGTTTGAAATATCATCTGAAATGAGCACAGTTCACAGATTTGATATTTCATAAAATCATTAGACTTCTCGTTTTAAAAATGAATTAAAAACAAGAAGCACAAGGGTTCACAATTGGGTAGGTCAGATTTGAGGAAAAGTTATGTGGTTATTAGGTCAGAATGAGGAAAAAAATGGTACCAGCATTATCATTATGTCACTAACAATGGAGATGCTGATGCTAACACCTACGCGGATGAGAAAATAATGGAACAGTAGTATTGTACTAGCTTACTCCACCACTCTGCTGCTGGAAAATGCTGATTGGAAGACTAAATATTAAAATAAGGTAAACTCTATTTTGCCCAATAGCTGACTGTAGTCAGAATGGTCTTATCCCAAGTGAACTTTTTACTCAGCCAAATAAGGAACAATACAGAATCTCAGAATTTCACCTAAAAGGTCAAGCAATGTTTTATACATGCTACGTGACATAAATGCTTGCTAAACTACTTTAATCTATGCAGTGCTGGTACAGTAGATTAAATATGGCCACAAATTCTTTGCTGCTACTCATATTGAGAGGTGGGATCTAATTCCTCTCCTAAAAACTGGGTTGGCCTTAGCAACTTGATTCAACAATGGAATGCTGTAGAAGTGACTTTCTGGGACATCTTAAGATAGGTAAGAAGCTTGCAAAATTCTGACAAGAGTCTCTTGTAACATTTTCACTAGGAGCCCTGAACTGTCCATGTAAGCTATCTGACTACCTGAGAGTCCAGGTGTAGGTGCCTCGATCATCTGTGACAAGGTGCCAGGGTTGAGAGTGATGCTTTCTTGAATCTCTAGGTCAGCCCATTCACTTGACGAGTACCTTTGAGTGACTTCTGTCAATACCATATGCAACAAAAGAATCACCTGTTTAAAGCCTGATTATGTTTCTGACTCACAAAATCATGAGATGTATTAGAATAGTTGATGTTTAAAACCACTAAGTTTGTTATACATCAATGGATAACTGGAACAGTTGTTATGTAATACAAACAAAAAACCTCCAACATCAAACCACTGTTAGAATTCACTTACCTTGCACCAGCCAAGATAATGACCAGTTGTAGTGCGAATGGATGCAAAGCCCACTTGTAAACGACCAGGCTGTTCTTCAACATATTTAGACTGAAGAGGTGGTGCAGTATATATAGGGAGCTAGAAGAAAAAAAAAAAATCATCATGTCAAAAATATACAATAGCTGGGATTTCCACTCCATTCTGAGAATTTTGTCTTGACCAATGAAAGAACATTCTCATCATGGATTGGAGGCCCTTGGCTTAAATGCCATCTACTGTATAAGTACAACTTGTTTGTACCTGATTAGAAATTATAAGAGGAGTTCTCGTTATGGCTCAGCTGAAACGAACCCATGACTGGTATCCATGAGGATGCAGGTTTGATCCCTGGCCTCGAGCAGAGGGTCAGGGATCTGGTGTTGCCATGAGCTGTGGTATAAATTTCAGATGAGGCTCGGATCCTGTGTTGCTATTGCTGTGGCACAGGCCAGCAGCTGTAGCTCAGATTCAACCCCTAGCCTGGGAACTTCCATGTGCCGTGCGTGTGGCCCTAAAAAGGAACAAAAAAATTTAAGCTAAGATTCAGTAAACTAACAACATTTAAATTGAACCAAAGTAACTAGAACTCTCAAATTAATATTTCTTCCATTATTTTTTGGCTGAAAACAAGAAAACAACAAGAAAAGTCAAACTCGCATTATAGAAATACTTTAAAAAGAAACATCCAGTAATGTATGTGGTTGACTATATCCACACAACCCAACTGCCAGTTATTTTCTAGTCAGAATACTGTGAATTTTATGGTTTTATAAAAAGGTCACCTCATAGCTCTGCAGTTTTCTAAAAATGAAAGATTTAATTATATTCACTAGATGGTAATTAATAAGACCATCTTATTAATTATATAAAAGTAAAATTATATAAAAGTATATTGTTACTTTTAAAGAAGATGTCTAACAAGATGAGCTGAACTTAAAAAGGATTTTATGATTAGCCACAAGTTTACCAGAAGATTCAATTAACCAGAATACTTCATATAAAGTATTTTTTTGTAAATTGATTTAAACAAAGGCATAACTCACTTTACACAATGAAAGTACCTGGAAATATTTCATACAAATTACATTTTCATTCCTTCAGCAATTTTAAGTTCCTCAAGGATTGAATCCTGATTTTGTGAATAGTCCCTAGGTCAGAATGAGGAAAAAATGGTACCAGCATTATCAACTTTGTTTAATAGGTAATTCAATTAAGTTCTATTTAAAATGCACTGGGGAATACAATAAATACCAAGGAATCATGTGTATTTCATAATATAGCAAAGAGCACATATTTAAAAATTCAGAAATATGTAAATTCAGCTATTTAGGGACAAATGCTAATTATCTATTGTCCAACCTAGATTTTGAGTTTCCCAAAGGTGGGAGTTTCAAGGTAGACTTAAAAAACATTTCTCTAAGATTAAAAAAAGGTGGAAAGAATACTGAGTCAACAAGTATGAAGGAGAGTTGAATCTATTCTATACTGCTAAGGAAAATTAATAAAACTTTACATAGTGCTTTGTGAATACATCTAACACATATATAAGAGGAGCTCAGGAAATTTTTGTCTAATGAATGTATAAATATCACCTTTATGCACGGCAATTTGACAATACATATTTGGCAGTGCATTGTTTGGCAATTATTTTTCATGCTTTCTAACTTACAATTCCATTTCTAGAAACTTATTGTAAGGAAATAGTTAAATGTTTATGTACAAGGCATTCTGACAAAGCACTGATTACAACAGGAAAATTACCTAAAATACGTTAAATTTCCAAAAATTTATGGACATTGTAATTTGAAAATGTTATATTCATACAACAGAACATTTATGCCACTATTAAGAATTCTGTCCAGTGCCAACCAGTTAGTCAGTGGTGGAGTCAGGATTCAGATTCAGGCCTGTTTGACACATATACATTTCTAATTACATGGATAAATCTTAAGGGTGACTTGAGGCTAGAAAAGATGAAAAGTACAATGGTAAATAGAATCAGTAACCACAATGAGAGACCAAGAAGCTGGCAGGATAGACTAGATCAACAAGATAAAAGTTAAAAGGCATAAATGTACCTGTAACTAAGTACAAAAAGTCTATAAATGCATAAGTACAAACTGGGAAAAGACACAGATTACCAGTAGCCCATTTAAAAATATTTAATCAACTTTAGAGAACTGCACTTCACTGTAGCACAGTCAATGGGTGATTATAGGCAAGGTTGATTGTGAGGACTCAAAACAAAAATAAATAAAACAACAAATGTGATCTTAGGCAGTATTAATAGAAATGTATTATCTAGAACAAAAAAAGTCAGAATGTGACTCTACTACAGTAGTCAGGATTCTTATACCTCAAGAAAAAACTAACCATCCTGAACATGTTTGGCAGAGAATGATCATGAAAGTGAAAGAACTCAAAGCTTATAAAGAATGGTTAAACTACTAATATACTTATCCAGGAAGCAAAGCTATTTAAACTGTAATAGACATCTGAAGAACTATTTTTGTGGAAGAGAGAGAGATGTTCTGTATGGCACCAATGCAAGAGGCACAGGGCCAATGGGTATAACTTATTAATTATGAGACAGGTTTGTGTTTGGCATAAGAAAGAATCTTAAGTTGAACAAAAGCTGCCAGAAAATGGAATGGGTTGCCCTAGGTTCCTTCCCCCTCCCCCCAGAAGATGTTGTTACTAGGTGATTTCAGTGCAGGACTTAGGTTTCTAAATCCAGAATTTTATTCATGTAGAAATAGCTAGTTAGTGTGCCTACTGTAGAGGGGATTACAGTACCACAGAGAAAGCTGAACTAGAAGACACTTAAGATCTCCTTCAAAACTGAGATCTTAATGAATTTCTTAAACTAGGGCTTCCAATATTAGGTCTACCTGTATAAAATTTTCAAGAAAGAACAATCAGACTGCTTAGAAGTACTAAAACTCTGTACTACTCATTGACTATTCATTTAAAAAATCACCAATTGTTTTTCATTAGAGTTAGGATTTTAGATGTTTGGGCTAAATATAATACAGTGTGTGAGACACCTTGTAACTATTTCTCTCAACTTATAAAACATGCCCAACAAACACTTCAAAGACATTTTTGATCAGTAAACTCAAAACAACAACAACAACAAAACCAAATTTCACAGCTTTTGCATCACATTTATGTTTTACAAAATTCACAAAATTTTGTAGGGAAGTTACCTGCTCTGGTTTCACTAGCTGCTTTCTGGATTCCTCTTCTTTGGCCACATGCACACTTACAGATGCACATATTAGACCTACTGGCATGGTTGTCAGCTTTCTCATCTGAGAAAGATATATAAAAAGGTATTTTCAATGGAAAAGCTTCCCATCCTCCATTTCTTGATAAATTCGGGGGGGGGGGAGGGGCGCATCTGAGGAACACTCTGAATTTCATTTAATATTATTAAAAAGTCAAACACTCCTAATTACTTCACATATTTTAGGATTTAATTCCTAAAATTCTCTTCTCATGCTAGATGGCAGAGTAATATATATATATATATATATATATATATATATATATATTTTTTTTTTTTTTGGGGGGGGGGTCTTTTTGCCTTTTCTAGGGCCACTTCTGCGGCATATGGAGATTCCCAGGCTAGGGGTCTAATTGGAGCCATAGCCACCGGCCTATGCCAGAGCCACAGCAACGTGGGATCCGAGCCGCATCTGCAACCTACACCACAGCTCACAGCAATGCCGGATCCTTAACCCACTGAGCAAGGCCAGGGATGGAACCCACAACCTCATGGTTCCTAGTCGGATTCGTTAACCACTGCGCCACGACGGGAACTCCCAGAGTATTATTTTTACCAATTTGTTAATTACCTACTTCATATGGAATATAGTAATGTAATATTTACCAGGAAGAAGTGAATACAAAATATTAGGGGTGAAGTGGGACAGATTACGATAATCACTCATCTACAAATATTGAACAAATACTAGGTGCCAGACTAGGGAATAAAACAAGATTCCTGCTCTCATGGAGCTGACATTCTAGTGGAGTAGAGACAGGTGATAAACACAATAAATAAATTATATTGTACGTTACAAATCAGTAAATGCTATGGAGAAAGTAAAGGATAAGTGCGATCTGAAGTACTGGGTGACTCAGGTTGCATCTTGAAGTAAAATGTATAATTATATTGTTTATAAAAATAACTTCCATTACAAATCTTTTGCCCTTAACTTTCCCAGTGCATTCCTTTTTACCCTTCTCATGCTTGATCCAAAGACAAAGTGATCTTTGGGATATAATTTGATTTGAATTAAAAAAGCAGGAAAAGGAGTTCCCATTGTGGCACAGTGGAAACAAATCCGACTAGCATCTATGAGGATGTGGGTTTGATCCCTGGCCTCACTCAGGGGGTTAAGAATACAGCGTCACCATGAGCTGAGATGTAGGTCGCAGATGCAGCTTGGTTCTGGCGTTGCTGTGGCATAGGCTGGCAGCTGTAGCTCCAATTTGACCCTTAGCCTGGGAACTTCCATATGCTATGGGTTTGGCCCTAAAAAAGCAACAACAACAACAACAACAAAAAAGGCAGGAGAATTACTGGCTCTAAGAAGAAAATGTTCCAGTAAAATGTTTATCCAAGTACCAAAATAATTCATAGAGATTATCCGTTCAACAAGGCAAAATGAAAAGCTTTTCAGGAAATGACTATTTTAAGAGCTTAATTCTCTAGATGGAAAAGGAGGCTTGCTGAAATTGATAAAAGACATCCAGATGGAAGAGGTCTCTCTAGCTTACACACAGTGGAATTTTTCAAGAACTGGAAGAAACACTGGACAGGGGATTCTAAATGTTCTCTGATAACAGTGATAGTGTCTGCACTTCATTTCTGACATATTTTTCAATATTTTCTGGGTACAATAAGGGAAACTACAGGCAATAATTAAGCAACTTTCTGTTTAAACTAGGCATGACTCTGATTTAGACTGTGACTCCAGAAATATAGGGTAAGATAAAGACAACACTAATAAGAGAAATTTTGTTCACTGTTTTTTCCCCTTCAGGCCTCCCTCTAGTATATATGTCAGCATCATAAAATGATTTATTTAGGCCTGCCTTCCCAAAAGATATTATTTTTGACTTCTTATACCCAGTAGGTATTTACTAATGAAATAACAAGATTTCCATTCAATATCTATGTCAGGTATCAATAAAAAACATATTAAAACTGATGCCAGGAAGGATGTTCTTCCATGTAGCTGAAAATATTTTTAATAAAGCTCTGAAGTGATTATTTGAAGGATCTCATTTCTTACAATATTTAAAAGCTATTTAAACAATACCTGATTAGACTTTACTCCCTAGATATAACAAAAACATTTTTGAAGTATGCTAACATCTGAAAATTTTCAACACCCTATGTTCTCAGAGTATAGTTATTTTACTTCACATAGTGAAAAAATAATAATATGTAGACTCTAAAATAAGTTCAAAGGTATTACTTAATCATTATGATCCAGTGTTTCAGAGTGTGAACTAACTGAACTAGTGGCCTAAAAAGTTAATACAGTATACCTTGAAAAATGCCTAAGGATCTCTGCTACATTTTTTACTCTGTAGGGCAGTATCCATCTACCTTGACTTTTATTGATAAGGCAGTGTAGCACAATGGAAAAAACATAAGCTTAGGAGTTGCACAGACCTGGCTTTGAACTCCAGTTGTGGAACTTATTGTCTAAACCTTGGCAAGTTACTTAAGCTCTTAAGAGTTATGCTGCCCAATGTGGTAATTACTAGCTGCAAGTGGTTATTTAAATTTAAATTCATTAACAATAAATAAAATTTAGGAGTTCCCACTGTGGGGCAGTGGGCTAATGATCTGGCTCATCTCTGTGGTTGGTGTTGCCGGTTTGATCATCAGCCGTGTGCAGTGGGTTAAGGATCTGGCGTTGCCACAGCTGTGGCTCAGATTTGATCTCTGGCTGGGAAACATCCATATGTTGCAGGTGTGGCTGAAAAAAGAAAAAAAAATTAAAATTTAGTTCCTTAATCACATGAGCCCCATTTTAAGTGCTCAACAACATAACGCAGGGCATAGATATATAATAATTTCATTATTGAAGAAAAGTTCTATTGGACAGTGCTATCTTAGAATCTCAGGTTATATATCTGAAAAAAAAAAGAGTGCCTTCCTTTTTATGATTATCTTGAGGATTAAAGAATTACATAAAAATGGCTTGCATATGGTCAATGGGCAATTTAGTTCCTCATTCCTTCTGATTGATGAATAAAGATGTTAAATAGCCGTGCTAACTCACCATTTTTCTTCTCACACGAATTTGATGTTGATCGGGCTCTAGTGAGGACCATAATAATAAAAAAAAATATAGCATATTATTGCCTCTACACAAAAAGGCCAAGATTTTGATTAAAAAAAAAAAAAAACAAGCAGATTGGCACTCTCAGGCCTTTTCAAAACACAGGTTATACTGATGAAAAAGGCATTACTATCCAAAGAGAGGCAGCTGATTATATGCCACACTGAAAAATTTAGAATATGATTTGGAAAACTACAGCTTGGGCTAAATCTGGCCTGGACTCTGAGCTAAACATGTTTTAAAACTTTAGAAATTTGTAAAATCAAAAATAAAGAACAAAAAAAGAATATGGGACATTACATGTCTTAAAAGTCTAATATACTTACTATCCTTTTACTGAAAAAAAAAAAATTGCCAATGTCTGATTTAGAAAATCAAATAACAACAACAACAAAAAAATGGAGTTCCCGTCATGGCGCAGTGGTTGGCAAATCCGACTAGGAACCATGAGGTTGCGGGTTCGGTCCCTGCCCTTGCTCAGTGGGTTAACGATCCGGCGTTGCCGTGAGCTGTGGTGTAGGTTGCAGATGCGGCTCGGATCCCGCGTTGCTGTGGCTCTGGCGTAGGCCGGTGGCTATAGCTCCGATTCAACCCCTAGCCTGGGAACCTCCATATGCCGTGGGAGCGGCCCAAGAAATAGCAACAACAACAACAAAAAGACAAAAAGACAAAAAAAGAAAAAGAAAATCAAATAAGATATTTAAAAAGCATCAGAGTTGGGGGTGTTATAAAAATTTACAGGCTCATAAGGCTGTTAGTTAAATAGCATTAAAATTGAGCAGAGGAAAGCCTAGTTTTCACAAGAAGGTAAGATCTTGAGTTGAAATTATTTGTAACTTCAAAATAATGACTTGTCAATTGAAAATTATACATGCATTGTTTGAAATCAATGAGAGATAAAAACTGGCTTCCTCCTAAAGATAACAAACAGGCCCTAGAACAGAATTCTATCATATACAGATTTATAGATAACAAGACTGAAGATAAGCACCAGCTAACTCCCCCATGAGACTCAATGCTTGCAATTGCTTCTATAATCAAAGTATAGTTGATTCTTACTATCTGCAGTAGTAATAGTCCATAAAGTAGTCATGAACACAGATTTATGGAATACTGAACGGATGCTTCTAGGGAAAATACAGTGTTAATTTCTTGGGAGGCTCTGGTTACATTTTCATCAACTGATCAATACATAACCTTGTTTTAAAGTGTTTCTGTTTAAAGACACCTTATTTATCATATATTGTTGATTCATTAACATTGACCTCACAGCCAACAGCACTATAACTCATGCCCAAATGAAGTTTATCCAACATACATATTTTCTAAGGCATATCACAGCTTTATTGCATTTTAAGAACACAAAATAGCACTTCTGCACTATGCATGGAGACATTTTAAACAGCAGCATCTCCAAAAAAAGTGAAAACAGTACTAATTAGACCACAAAAGGGACACTCGTCCACAGTATGAGAGCTAAAAAAATAAGGCAAAGCATTAACTGGTCCAACTTCACTTGGGAACAAAAACATCTGTTTTCTTTACTAACAAAATTGAAATTTGAAGTTCTCTAAGAATTTGTTACCTATTTTGTAATAAAGAGCATATCTTTATTATAGGCTAATTTAAAATCAATCCTAATCATTAATTCTGCTTTAGAGACATATATATCATGTAAAAAAATTATTTGACTAAATCAAGACTCCTGTGATAAGTATAAAACAAAACTGAAACTTAAAAAGTTAAGCCCTAGGGAGTTCCCGTCGTGGCGCAGTGGTTAACGAATCCGACTAGGAACCATGAGGTTGCGGGTTCGGTCCCTGCCCTTGCTCACTGGGTTAACGATCCGGTGTTGCCGTGAGCTGTGGTGTAGGTTGCAGATGTGGCTCGGATCCCGCGTTGCTGTGGCTCTGGCGTAGGCCGGTGGCTACAGCTCCGATTCAACCCCTAGCCTGGGAACCCCCATATGCCGCGGGAGCGGCCCAAGAAATAGCAACAACAACAACAACAAAAAAGACAAAAGACAAAAAAAAAGTTAAGCCCTAAAAACTAAATGGGAAATGAAATAAACAATGTTGAGGCAATAATCATACAGACAGGAACAATTCAATGTGAATTTACAACCAGTACTTGTCCATCAATAATGGGCTATATACCCAACAGACAAAACATCAAAAAAACAAACAAATCTTAAAATTTAATAATCCTATTGCCGCTGGCAGCCTTAGCATTTTATTATGAAACTGCTGTGTGTATATTTTACAATGATCTACTTAAATATACTGTCATTTTAAGGATTTGGATTTTCAGTAGTGGAAAGATGTAAGATTGATCAAGTTAAAGCAAGATCCTATAGTTCTGAACTTGAATAAGAATTATCAATTGATCATCCTACATTATCATGATAAAAGAAATATGGAAGACTGAAAAATATGTCAAAAGACACCATGAAAATTTAGTATGAAAATACAAGAAATCAGAAACTCAAATTCAAATTCTAGTTCTACTACTTACTAGTGGTATGGCTTTGGGCAAGTGATTTGATGGATGGCTATTTCCAAGCAGGAGGCATAACTCTCCCAGACTTCAAGAAATACTACAAAGCCACAGTCATCAAGACAGTGTGGTACTGGTATCAAAACAGACAGACAGACCAGTGGAACAGAATAGAGAATCCGGAAATAAACCCTGACACCTAGGGTCAATTAATCTTCGACAAGGGAGGCAAGAACCTAAAATGGGAAAAAGAAAGTCTATTCAGCAAGCATTGCTGGGAAACCTGGACAGCTGCATGCAAAGCAATGAAACTAGAACACACTCTCACACCATGCACAAAAATAAATTCAAAATGGCTGAAAGACTTAAATATGTGACAGGACACCATCAAACGCCTAGAAGAAAACATAGGCAAAACACTCTCTGACATCAACATCATGAATATTTCCTCAGGTCAGTCTCCCAAAGCAATAGAAATTAGAGCAAAAATAAACCCATGGGACCTCATCAAACTGAAAAGCTTTTGCACAGCAAAGGAAACCCAAAAGAAAACACAAAGACAACTTACAGAATGGGAGAAAATAGTTTCAAATGATGCAACCGACAAGGGCTTAATCTCTAGAATATATAAACAACTTATACAACCCAACAGCCAAAAAGCCAATCAAGCAATGGAAAAATGGGCAAAAGACCTGAATAGACTGTTCTCCAAAGAAGATATACAGATGGCCAACAAACACATGAAAAAATGCTCAACATCGCTGGTTATAAGAGAAATACAAATCAAAACTACCATGAGATATCACCTCACACCAGTCATAGTGGCCATCATTAATAAATCCACAAATAACAAGTGCTGGAGGGGGTGTGGAGAAAAGGGAACCCTCCTGCACTGTTGGTGGGAATGTCAACTGGTACAGCCACTATGGAGAACAGTTTGGAGATACCTTAGAAATCTATACATAGAACTTCCCTATGACCCCGCAATCCCACTCTTGGGCATCTATCTGGACAAAACTCTACTTAAGAGAGACACGTGCACCCGCATGTTCATTGCAGCACTATTCACAATAGCCAGGACATGGAAACAACTTAAATGTCCATCGACAGATGATTGGATTCGGAAGAGGTGGTATATATACACAATGGAATACTACTCAGCCATAAAAACGAATGACATAATGCCATTTGCAGCAACATGGATGGAACTAGAGACTCTCATGCTGAGTGAAATGAGCCAGAAAGACAAAGACAAATACCATATGATATCACTTATAACTGGAATCTAATATCCAGCACAAATGAACATCTCCTCAGAAAAGAAAATCATGGACTTGGAGAAGAGACTTGTGGCTGCCTGATGGGAGGGGGAGGGAGTGGGAGGGATCGGGAGCTTGAGCTTATCAGACACAACTTAGAATAGATGTACAAGGAGATCCTGCTGAATAGCATTGAGAACTTTGTCTAGATACTCATGTTGCAACAGAACAAAGGGTGGGGGAAAAAATGTAATTATAATGTATACATGTAAGGATAACCTGACCCCCTTGCTGTACAGTGGGAAAATAAAAAAAATTATAAAAAAAAAAGAAAAAGAAAAAAGATGTGGAAGTACATACATAATGGAATATTATTCATCCATGAGAAAGGAGGATATCCTGCCATTTGAAACAACACAGATGGACTTTGAGAACATTATATATTGAGCAAGATAAGTCAGAGAAAGACAAGTTTCGGATGATACCAATTTTATGTGGAATCTAAAAAAATCAAACATATAAAAAAAGAGTAAAATGGTGGTCACCAGAAGTGTAGGGGAGGGGAATAAGACGGACGGTGTTTAAGCTCACAAATTTGTCACGAGTAGTAAATAAGCCAGAAATCAAATGTACAACAGCATAATGGATATAGGTTATACTGTACTAAAATTATGGAATTTGATAAATGTTCTAACAATCATATTACAAGATATAAATGTATCAAAGTAACACTGTATACCTTAAACTACATGTTACATGTCAAATCTATTCAATAAAAATAGAAGAAATTAAAATATTTACATGATTTTTGCTTTAAATATATTAGCTTTAACTCTATATCCATCCATTCAGGACATATATGCTGACCTGAAAATAGCAGAAGAACTGAAGGGAAATTCACTATTACTTTTTTATCCTTGTCTCTGTTCACTATTCTTCTTCAGGAATTCTTTGATGTTACTAAACTCAACTGGTTGCCTGTTTCCATATCATTACTCCCAAGAATACCCTTTCTACTAAATCTTGGCTGTTCTTAACTACTTATATATAGAACTCTTCATGTAGTTTTTCGTACCCCTCTAATTAGATTTGTTTTTTCACTTTATATGGAACCCCACAAATCACATTTTCCTTAAATGACTAAATCTTAGTAGTGTAGCTACTCCATCCTTGTATCAAGTACATGTTTTAGTATAAATTTAGTATAAATTAATGATAGCAAATCATCAGGTCAAAGTAACCTATCCTTGGACAGTATAAGATCTAAGGTTTAAAATAGGAAGAATCACAGAGTTCCCGTTGTGGTACAGTGGAAACAAATCCGACTATTGTACCTGAGGACATGGATTTGATCCCTGGTCTTGCTCAGTGGGTTGGGGATCCAGTGCTGCTATGCATTGTGGTGTAGGTTGCAGATGTGGGTCGGATCCTGCATTGCTGTGGCTGTGGTATAGGCCGGCAGCTGTAGCTCTGATTCGACCCCTAGCATGAGAACTTCCATATGCTGCCATGAGTGTGGCCCTAAAAAGAAAAAAAAAAAAAAAACAAAAAAAGAAGAATCATATCTTTATCCATTCTTTAGATTTTCATTTGGCCTACAATTCATTACCACTTTTCTGAAGCATTAAAACTTAAAGGAGGGGGTAAAAATTAGCATATTCAAGATAACTTGTTTATATATTATTATATATTATTCCATAGGTTTAAACTTGGGATAAGCCAGATTTATGCCTCAAACAAGTCTCTCATCTAAAATATGTTATAGGGGTTCACGTCGTGGCACAGTGGTTAACGAATCTGACTAGGAACCATAAGGTTGCAGGTTCGATCCCTGGCCTTGCTCAGTGGGTTAAGGATCCAGCGTTGCCGTGAGCTGTGGTGTAGGTTGCAGATGTGGCTCAGATCCCACGTTGCTGTGGCTCTGCGTAGGCCAGCATCTACAGCTCTGATTAGACCCCTAGCCTGGGAACCTCCTTATGCCGCGAGAGCGGCCCAAGAAATGGCAAAAAGACAAAAAATTTTAAAAAAATGTTATGGTATGAAAGACAAGACTTATGAAATACGAACATGGTTTAATTTATTAATGGTCATCAAAACTCTACAAATAAACCTCAAATGTATTAGAGAACCGTCTGTCGTCTTGTTTGAAAGGAAACCTGTCAAATCGTGAATTTGCTTATTTTCCTTTTAGCCCCGAACTAACATTTTTGCTAAAAACAAAACTAAAAAAGTACCACCTGGGAAAAATTAAGTCTGTTACTTTTATTATAAACATAAGGCTACTTTCTATGATAGTTATCCACTATCACCTAGTGTTTTCTTAATATCTATAAAATATTTGATTAGCAGTTTTATTACTTCTAGTCTAACAGCACTGTGGGGACACATAGTGATCAAATGCAATCCCAAACTGAAATAAGAGGGTGGTGGGGAGACATTCTGCAAAAAAAGACATAAAAGATATTTTTTCCCAGTGCTACCAAACTTGACTAATGTTAAGATTTTTTAAATTTAAAAAATATTATGGATTGATGTTTTATCCCCCCAAATTCACATACGACATCCTAACCTCTAATGTGATGGTATTAGGAAGTGGGGCCTTTGGGAGGTGATTAGGTTTAGAAGTCACAAGGGTGGAGCCCCATAACAAGATTAGTGTCCATATAAGAAAAAGAAGAGACATGAAACCTCTCCCTCTCCCCAGTCCGCACAAAGAAGAGGTCACTGTGAGCACATAGCCTGATGGAAACAGTCTGCAACCCATGGTGCCAAAACTGCTGGCACCATGATCATGGGCTTCCCAGGTTCCAGAACTGTGAGAAATAAATGTCTGCTGTTTAAATGATCCAGTCTACGTATTCTGTTATACCAGTTGGACTTGACTAAGAAAAATGGTATGGCTCCAATGTAAGGAGATTAATTTTCCTATAGCTTTTGGAAATCTGTCTCTCTTATAAATCAAGCTTATTATTAGGTACAGTATGACCTTTGCTACCTAAAACTTTCAGGTATCTAAAGGAGTTCTAAAACCTGGAAAGAGGGAAAAGAAATAAGACTTCATGTTTTAGATCTCCTATGGCCGAAAAGCTGCCCTAAACATTCAGTAACCAACAAACAAAAGGGAGAAGAATCAAAGAGCTGAGCACAGGTATTCCAATTGGCTAGTTGTATTTATAAAAGGCTAGATTTATCATAGAAAAGCCAAGAAGTGAAAGAATTAACAAGAAATAGACAAGACAAGAAAGAATAAAAGCAGAATGAAAGACAGTAGCAGAGGCACACACTATCGCTAGGCAAGAAATAGAACCAGCAATGAAGTTAAAAATGGATGATGTAACAGCTCTACAATCTGGTAGTGGTACCTGTGCTATGCCTTAATATAGTGTTCCTGAAAATACAAGGGATCCCTGGAGACAGGGTTCTGTGTTTAAGGAGCATTTATTATGTGCCAGGTACTTACATATATATATATATATGTATACATATATATATATATATATATGTATACATATATATATATATGTATACATATATATATATGTATATCAAGTCTTTTAATCTTCACAACAATCCAATATTGTGGACTTAGAATAGTTTATGCTAAGGTTTTGGAATCCCCAACTCAAACTGGCTTCAACAATGACAAAACATTATTCTCTCATATAATAAGAAATCTAGAAGTAGACTGAAATTTAGAATTCATTCAGTGACTTATCAAAAACTCAGATTAATCCATCTCTCTGCTCTGTTGCCTATATTTAAAATGCCATTTTAAGTGGTGCATAGGGTCTGGTCTTTTCTTGGAAATTAAATATTAATGAATACTAAGAGAAAACAGTGACCTTTAGCATATCTGTAAAAGTGAAATAACCTGAATATGAATGTGCTGACAAAATAATACTTTTGTTCTAATACATTAATAACAAGAAAGGGTTAAATACTATTTTTTGAATGTCTATTGTGCATGAGAAAGTATTTTATGTTAATGGGACAGAAAACATACAAAATATTTTCAATGGGGGCAGAAAAGTAAAAGGATACAAGTATCACTAGTGACCTTTAAAAGACAGAAAAACCCTTAAAAAAAAGGCTGCCTTTGGTTCACTGAGCAAGTGACACTGTCCACAAAGCTAAGAGGCTGCATATATTTTATTTCACATTTCGGTGGAAAAAAGAAAATGACACCAGAAATGTTTTCAAGATACCATATTTTAAGGCTATTTCTGTGTTCAACACCATTCACTATCTATATTGCATCTTAAGAATAACAGCTATAGCTGTTACAAATGGCAAAGTTAAATAATGAAGATACTGAATGATGAAGAATGGGTTAAATTCTCTCTGCTTTAAGATGGATGGGAAGTATATGGTACACTTGAACTATAAGCATCAAAATTAACGCTCCACCACTTAAAAGGCCAATCTTAAATTAGCCAGAACAAATAACTGCCCACCTCAATATGGATCGGATATATAAGGTTTTTAGTGTTTTATTAAATTATAGAACATAAATGTTAAAGCATTTCAAGCATCGAGTGCTTTAATTATGATTTGTATGAAAGAATAAAATTACTTTGGAATTTATGAACATTCAATAATTGTGATGTAATTATTACTGCATAATACTTGAAAATGTCAAAAGTTTATCTTAAATAAAAATAAGTAGAAATTTAAAAATGAAAACAAAAACAGGGAATACAGTAGTTACACAAATAAACATTTTTAAAAAAATCCTCCAGAAATAGCGACAGAGACTGGCATAATTCACTTTAGTCAGTTTATGATAATCAGAGTCAGACAAATACTAACTTATTGTCAAAATCGGTAGCTAAATTTTAAAAACACCTAACAGCTACCTTTTTCACATGCATATGTACAAATATGCATGCCACACACACACACACACACACACACACACACACACACGAATCAAGGAAATTAGGCTATATCTACCTTGTAGGGATGTGGCAAAAGAATATTGAAAGCATTCTATTTACTTGAGAAGACTGTAATAAGAGATGATTTCCAAGGAGTTAGATTCCAGTTGCTATTGTATTTCACAATAGGTTTGAATAAACTACACAGGAAATAAAATTCAGCTTTCTAAAATGTTGCTTTGTTCTCCTGGCTCCATAAACAAATAAACCATCTTAGTCTATCCCTCTGAATATACCGTCTGTGGTTAGTAAATTTTTGATCTTATTCAAAATGCCCATAAGACCTTTGGTCTAAGCCAAAAGGTCCTTGATATCTGGTCCTGTCCAACACCATTTGGCACAGACCAAATATGCTCATGGATGTTTTAATTTTTTTTTATTTTTAATTTTTTCGTCTTTTTAGGGCTGCACCCGCGGCATATGGAGGTTCCCAGGCTAGGGGTCTAATCGGAGTTGTTGCCACCGGCCTATGCCAGAGCTACAGCAATGCCAGATCCAAGCTGCGTCTGAGACCTACACCACAACTCACGGCAACGCCGGATTCTTAACCCACTGAGCAAGGGCAGGGATTGAACCTGCAACCTCATGGTTCCTAATCGTATTTGTTTCTGCTGCACCATGACGGGAACTCTAACTCATGGATGTTTTAGATAGGACCAAATTTCAAGGACCTTTTGCTATTGTCCAAATATCTTATAAACCAAATGTCCTGTCTCTCTGGCTCTAGCCAAATTAATCTTCCTAGGCTGAAACATGCCAAGTATATTCCTCCCTCAGTGCCTTCATTCACTTCATTTTCCCTGCTAGAATGTCTTCCCCTCTCCTTCACCTAAGTGCTTGGCACACAGCAGGTACTCAAAAAGTATTTGTTGGGTAAATACACTTACCTAAACCCTGCCCTTTATTGAAGGTCTAGCTCAAGTACTACTAGCTCATTCAGAGTTCTCTCTCTGATTTCATACAGTTCTTATTTGTGTGAAATACTAACTTGGAATTTAACATATTGTTTTATTATTATTTAGCTTTTAAAACATATATAGCCTTTTTTTTCCCTGCTAAAATGTAGGGCCCTTATGAACAGTCTTATGTCTTTTTGTATTCAAAGGGCTTTATAGGACTAAGGATCTCAAAAAAGTAATAAAATAATTCACAGGTTTAAATAAGGCAGTATACATAGGTAACCTACCAAGTTTTTCTATGTAACATTTATTGAATACCTATATGCCAAGCATTTGTAAAGGCAAATGATAACTAAAAGTCCTAAAGCTAACCTAAAATTGTAAGACTGATTCGATGGTTTTAATTTTTTGTGAATCCAATGAAAATTATCCACTATAGTCCCCCTGAATGCAGTTATTCTCAAAATTTTGCATATGCTTGCAGGTCCTACCATACTCTCTGAAGCTTTTGAGGACTCAAATAATCCAGCCTCAACACAACTAAAATTTATCACAAATACATCTTATCATGATACATGTATAAATGCCTTAAAGTATATTTCCTCTCCTTATTAACAATTCTTACAAGGGAGTTCCCCTTGTGGCTCAGCAGTTAACGAACCCGACTAGTATCCATGAGGACATGGGTTCGATCCCTGGCCTTGCTCAGTGGGTTAAGAATCTGGCATTGCAGAGAGCTGCAGTGTAGGTCACAGATGCAGCTTGGATCTGGAGTTGCTGTGGCCATGAGGTAGGCCAGCAGCTACAACTCCAATTCTACCTCTAGCCTGGGAACCTCCATATGCCTGTGGGTGCAGCCCATGAAAAAAAGGGGAGGAGTTTCCATAGTGGCTCAATGGTTAATGAACCCAACTAGCATCCATGAGGATGCAGGTTTGATCCCTGGCCTCGATCAGTGGGTTAAGGATCTGGTGTTGCCATGAGCTGTGTGTGGTGTAGGTCACAGACATAGCTCGGATCCCGCATTGCTGTGGCTCTGGCATAGGCCAACAGCTACATCTCTGATTGGGCCCCTAGCCTGGGAACCTCCATATGCCATGGGTGCAGCCATAAAAAGACAAAAAAAAAAAAAAAACCCTCACAGGAATGTTCTATGAATCAAATACCAAAATAGATGAAAAGTTTATAAACTGTTTAGAGTTAGATAAATGGAAGGCAGTATTTTTTTTTTTTTGAATCAGCTTTCAACATTTTATCTTTTGTGCTTTTGGTGTTGTGAAATATCTCAGAGTTTCTTTCTTTCTTTCCTTCCTTCCTTCCTTCCTTTCTTTCTTTCTTTTGTCTTTTCCAGGGCCACTCCTGTGGCATATGGAGGGTCCCAGGCTAGGGGTCTAATTGGAGCTGTAGCAGCTGGCCTACGCCAGATCCAAGCCTCCTCTGCAACCTACACCACAGCTTGCGGCAACACCAGATCCTTAACCCACTGAGCAAGGGCAGGGATCAAACCCGAAACCTCATGGTTCCTAGTTGGATTAGTTAACCACTGAGCCATGAGGGGAACTCTGGAAGGCAGTATTCTAATAACATTTCTTGATTAAATTTTGACTTTCTGAAGACTGTAAGTGGATAAGAGAGGAAGCCTGATTCTTTCTTATTAGAAACAACATTCTATTTTGCACAAGCCATGACAGAATTTCTTGGTTAAATCAATGTAATGATTATTATACTGTATCAAATAAATACCTTAAAATATAACACTTTCTATCTAAATTGATGCATTTTTAGCTAGAATGGTTGATAATACTTGCTTAAGGAATTCCTTTAGGGAAACATTCTTTTATATTATAGCTGCTTAAATATAGTTTTTAAAAGGCCTCAGTTTTTGGAGATCAAGAGATTCATACATGGAGGGGACTAGAAAGGTATGAAAAGAAGTATCCCTCTCAGTGTAGGGCTGGTGCCGGCAAAGCTGTTCACAAGGCAAACTTAATCACCACAGGGCTGTTTATGACTCTAGATCACTAGACTTGGGTAGAGAAAAGAGAGAAGTTACAGTCTGCCATCCCTGGTAAAAGAAGTAGCTTACTCATCTCTAATTTCTCCCACTTTTTGCTCTTTCTTCTCACCTCTTTCCTCCACCATTTTTTTTAGCAACTATTTGTTCCAATTATTTTTCAATCCTTATTTTACCTCTATTTCCTACTTTTCCTTCTTTCTCCCTTTCCTTTCTGTGGTAGATCTGAAGGGCTAATAGCGTGCCTTATCATCAAGGGAGAGAAGACTGTGACTGACTACATCAGTACTGTTCTTTCTGGGTGATTTCCTTTGCCCACAGATCTAAAGTATATAACTACTCATAAGGAAAGTAAACACCAGGACATGATTATACAACTGATGAAGTTGAGTCTCTTCTGAAATATTAGGTAGGAGGTAGGAAGAACACAAATTGGCCTGAAAGATCAAGCACTGCTCTGAATAAACTAATGATTATTTAATTCAACATAAAATGGTAAAACAGAGAATTGGTTTGAAAATATAGGGCTGTGTTTCAGGCATATCACCTTCTTTCTTCTAGAGGTTCAGTCTTAAAATGCAAAGGGCACTTAAAGATCTTCTGGTCCAACCATTCCTCTAATGATAGAATCCCTTCTAAAACACACTACCAAGTGACCCTCCAGTCTATGTATGACCCCCTTCAGTAACGAGAAACTCTGCTAATAGATCATTCCAGGAGTTCCCGTCGTGGCGCAGTGGTTAACGAATCCGACTAGGAACCATGAGGTTGCGGGTTCGGTCCCTGCCCTTCCTCAGTGGGTTAACGATCCGGCGTTGCCGTGAGCTGTGGTGTAGGTTGCAGATGCGGCTGGGATCCCGCATTGCTGTGGCTCTGGCGTAGGCCGGTGGCTATAGCTCCGATTCAACCCCTAGCCTGGGAACCTCCATATGCCGTGGGAGCGGCCCAAGAAATAGCAACAACAACAACAACAAAAAAAAAAAAAGACAAAAAAAAATAGATCATTCCATCTTTTTACAGCTCTATGAGAAAATTCTTTAGTAGTCTCAACTGAAACACATATACATATAATTTTCACTTTTTGGCTGCACCTGCAGCCTTCCATTCCTTTGGGTCATGTGGCAAAGGCCCGGCCACTCTTGCCAACAAAAGCACATTTTAATTCCCCATTACTAACTTCTGGAATGCACTCCTGTGTCCCCTGTACTACTTTCCAAGGGTAAATTTCTGACAATGGCAAGTGCCACTGAACTCATCTTCTGCTTTAACAGAGATATTACTGTATCTTTTTCCTTACTAAAATTGAAACAAGAAAAGGTGCTAAAGCTTCATTTTGTAGCTATAGCATAAGAGCTATTTCTTGACAGCAACATAAAAGTCTCACAAAGGGATGCCTTGTTTTAAAGTAATCACCAGTGAGTCACTAACAGAAGGTCTGTATATATCATGGTGCTTATTTTCTTCAGAAAATAATGAGTTGGTGAATCATCTCTAAGAGAATAAACTATCATTAAATCTACTAAGAACAGCAGAGACCATCAGCTACAGGATAATTTATTATACCGGTACACAAAAAGCAGATACTTTGCTGAAACAGGAAATTTTAAAACTCTGCCTGCATTTTCTCATAAAATTCTTGAAAAAGATAGTGGTGACGAAGAACAAATAATAAAACTACGAAAATGTATCTGTACAATTTGGGCCTTCCATGTCAGCATTTCAAAGTCTATTTCGAAGGACTGAAATACTCAGATAAAAAATGAAGAACCTGTGGAAAAGTTATAGGGGTAAAACAGCCACAAACTATAAAGCCTTTAGTATCTCAATCCTCAAAGGTTGGAGACTCCAGTAAGCCTTAATTTACACTCTGATCAGTTAGGCTTTCACAGATGATCAAAGAAAATGGTAATCTGATTCCTACTCTATTAGAATTTTATCAATAGAATCCTTCAATTTGGGTTGTTCAGTTTCTTTTTGGCTGCACCTGTGGCATGCAGAAGTTCCTAGGCCAGGGATGGAACCTGTGCCACAGCAATAACCCAGGACGTTGCAGTGACAATGCCAGATCCTTAACCCACTGCACCATGAGGGGGACTCCCAATTTGGATTATTGTTAAAGAAGCTTTTAAGTCAGGTTTCACTGGATATTTTTTTAGTAAACAATCTGCAATAACCTGTGCATTCAAATTTCTAGCTTAGTGGCTTTTTTTGAATGACAGAGAAAGAGAATATTTTACACATAATGGTATGGTAACCAAGTAAACATATTTTATGCATTTAAAGACAGTTTCTGTCATTAAAAATATCATGAATAACCAAGGGTCTGAAAGAAATCAAAATAAGCCTAAGAAGAAACAAATCTGTAAATATATATTCATTTCAATAAAAATTGATAATATAACACGATTAATTCCTATTTTACTTGCTCAAGACTACTGTTTCTGTCATGAGAAACAGTTTATCAGTCCATTGGCACGAAGGAAGTGTGACATAAATTGAGATCTGAAGGTCAGGAAAACTCAATATTATACTAGGTGCTATGAATATAGAGATTTAAATACTAATAAAGACAAAAATAGCAGCTAGGAACTACTGGATATTTGCTATATAGCCCAGGCATATTATTGTGCACATCATTATCATCTTTTCAGTAATTCCTAGTAAAAAACCCTATGAAATAAGGACTATTCTTATCCTAATTGTTCAGATAAAACTAAGGTTTAGATAGGTTTAGTGATTTGACCAAAGTCATACAGCAAGTAGAACAGAGAAATTCTCACACAAGCCGAAGGAGATTTGTATAGGATTGTTCACAACAGCATTATTTTTAACAGAAAAAAGGGTGGGTGGAGTGACTCAATTACTCCATTAAGAGAACAGAGAAATAAACGTGCTATATATTCTTACAACAGAATACTACACACAATGAAAATGAATGCACTAGAGCTACACACACAAACGTATAGATATCACAAGCAATGCTTTGATAAAAACAAGTTGGAGAACATAAGCAGCATAAATACAATTTATAAAATGCTTAAAAGCATACAAAACAATAGTGTATAAAGTTTAGGAATACATGCATATATAGTAAAAGTCTAAAAGCATGCAGAGCAATGTTAAATACAAAAGTGAGGAGAGTAGCTATAGGGAATTCAGGGAGCGAGGGAAATACAATCAGAGTTTGAGGGATACATAGGATGTTTCAACTGTAATTGCAGTGCTCATTAATACTTCTTTGTACATTGGTAATATTTTAAATTAAAAAATCATAAATCATTGGATTTGTTTCAATGGCTCTTTGCTGCCTTCAAAATAAAATTCCAACTTATCCTAACAGTCAAACACTCCACCATTTTCCACCATAAGTAAACATAAATTAACCTTTCTGATTTAGCCAGCCTAATTGCCTCAAGTTCCTGGAACTTAATGTTCAACTTAGAGCCATGCAGACAGGCTAACTGCTTCAGTCTTAGTAATCTAGATACTATCATTTAAGGTCTGAGAGGCTTTAAACTATCATAAATGAGTCACTTCTGGAATTGCTAAGGATTTACTATATATATTACATGTTATAGTATTTAAATATATGCTCTCATAACACTATTCATTGCATGTAGATATGTCTTCTGTCAACAAAACTGTAAATTCCTTAAGAGAAGAAATGATGTTGTAGATTTTGTGCACATCTATACTATACTTAGTGTATAATCTTTAAACTGTTGAACAGAACTTGAGGCATTTTATAGAGCTAGAACCCTCAGATAATTCAGCCTTTAATTCAATAAGGAATTCCTAAATGCAAGTTAATAACAGAGATTCAGGACAAACCAAATACCCCATCTTGGAATGATGTTAAAGATACAGTCTTAAAAAAGTAACCACATGCCTCTATTTGAAGATAAGGAAGCTGAAGTGTGATTACCATGATATTAAATCCAGTATAAAGCACAATTAATTATTTCCTTTGCTAGAATAAGGGGGAGATTTTGAAGTTGGGGTTATTTTTGTTTTAAAGATGAGAACACTCAGTTATTTAAAAGAAAAGTAAAAATATAATTTAACAAGTCTGAGTTACAGCTGCAATCACAAAGAAAACTCTCCTTAAGAAACACTCTAGTTTGTGTACTTTTCTGAGAAATACGCTGTAATGCTCATTTTTGTTCCTCTTTATGTAATGCTTCTTCTCTGGCTGTTTTCTAGATTTTCTCTTATTTTTCAGCAGTATGAAAATGATGTGTACAGCATAGTGGGATGTGTTTGTATGTATGTGTTGTATTTATTTTATATGAGGTTCTCTCTGCTTCTTAGATCTGTGATTTGAGGTATATCATTCTTTTTGGAAAAGTCTCAGTCATTATTTATTCAAATATTTCTTCTGGCCTGCAGAAATATTATCAATAAATATCAATAAAGGTTCAACCTTCAAGTCACTAGAAGTAATTTTTAAAAGCAATTTTTTTTCAAGTGAAGTTTTGAAAAAAATACATTAAGTATAGCTCATGTTAACATTAACCTTTTTGGCAATTAATACATTTTAAACTATAATTATGAGAGACATGAGGTAGAAATGTGAATAAAACATGATCCCTGTTTTTAAGGAAACCTTCAACTTAGGGGAAAAAACACAAGAAATGCAATATGTGGTTATATCCAGTATAACAGTGGTGTGTACAATGAGGACACAGAGAAGGAATTGACCTATTCTATTTAGGGGGCAGAGATAAGGAACATATATCCCCATTTTCAGGTATTTCGAAGAGATGGGAAAATTTACAGACAAAGGACATAAAGTCTATGAAGGCCTGTGATAATTTAGAATTTAACCACATCTTATTTTGTACGATTACTAAATATTTCTCTAAACAGGATACTTTGTTCTTAAAGGCAAGAAGTCTAAAAGTTATTCGAGTTTTTTTTTTATTACTCAAATGAATTTATCACATCTGTAGTTGTATGATGACCATAACAATCCAATTTCACAGGATTTCCATCCCACAGCCCAAGAACATCCCCCCACCCCCCAAACTGTCTCCTCCAGAGACCATAAGTTTTTCAATGTCTGTGAGTCAGCATCTGTTCTGCAAAGAAGTTCCGTCTGTCCTTTTTTCAAATTCCACATGTAAGTGATAACATTTGATGTTGGTATCTCATTGTATGGCTGACTTCACTTAGCATGATAGTTTCTAGGTCCATCCATGTTGCTAAAAATGCCAGTATTTTGTTCATTTTAATGACTAATATTCCATGTGTGTATGTACAACATCTTCTTGATCCACTCCTCTGTCGATGGACATTTAGGTTGTTTCCATGTCTTGGCTATTGCAAAGAGTGCTGCAATGAACACTGGAGTACATGTGTCTTTGCGAGTCGTGGTTTTCTCTGGGTAGATGCCCAGGGGTGGGATTGCTGGATCAAACGGCAGTTCTATGTTTAGTTTTCTGAGGAATCTCCATACTGCTTTACACAGTGGTTGCACCCATTTACAGTCCCACCAACAGTGTACTAGGGTTCCTTTTTCTCCACACCCTCTCCTGCACTTATTGTTTGTAGACTTTTGGATGATGGCCATTCTGGCTGGTGGAAGGTGGTACCTCATCGTGGTTTTGATTTGCATTTCTCTAATGATGAGTGATGTTGAACATCTTTTCATGTGTTTTTTGGCCATCTGCATGTCTTCTTTGGAGAACTGTCTGTTTAGATCTTCTGCCCATTTTTGGATGGGGTTGTTTGTTTTTTTGGTATGGAGCTGCAGAAGGTGTTTGTAAATTTTGGAGATGAATCCCTTTTCCGGCGATTCACTTGCAAAGCTTTTCTCCCATTCTGTGGGTTGTCTTTTCGTTTTGTTTAGGGTTTCCTTTGCTGTGCAGAAACCTTGAAGTTTGATTGGATCCCATTTGTTTATTTTTGTTTTTATTGTCAATACTCTGATAGGTGGATCTGAGAAGATGTTGCTGTCGTTTATGTCAGCGAGTGTTTGGCCTATGTTTTCTTCTAAGAGTTTTATAGTGTCTGTTCTTATATCTCGGTCTTTCATCCATTTGGAGTTTATTTTTGTGTATGGTGTTAGGGAGTGTTCTCATTTCATTCTTTTCCATGGGGCTGTCCAGTTTTCCCAGCACCACTTGTTGAACAGGCTGTCCTTTCTCCATTGTATATTCTTGCCTCCTTTGTCATAGATGAGTTGGCTGTAGGTGTGTGGGTTGAATTCTGGGCTTTTTATCCTGTTCCACTGATCTATATTTCTGTCTTTGTGCCAGTACCATACAGTTTTGATGACTGTTGCTTTGCAGTATAGTCTGAAGTCTGGGAGCCTGATTCCTCCAGCTCCATTTTTCTTTTTCAGGATGTCTTTGGCTATTCTGGGTCTGTTGTGCTTCCAAACAAACTTTAAAATATTTTGTTCGAGTTCTGTGAAAAATGTCCTTGGTGATTTGATAGGGATTGCATTGAATCTGTAGATTGTCTTAGGTAGTATAGTCATTTTGATAACATTGACTCCTTCTATCCATGAACACAACTCAACAAACACTTCCTATAGAAACAATATGCTCCTGAGAGGTGCCATTTTTTTTTAGGACAGCACCTGCAGCATATATAAGTTCCCAGGCTAGGGGTTGAGTTGGAGCTACAGCTGCTGGCCTATGCCACAGCTACAGCAACACAGGATCCGAGCCACCTCTACAACCTACACCACAGCTCATGGCAATGTCAGATCCTTGACTCATTGAGCAAGGCCAGGGATCAAACCTGCGTTCTCATGGATACTAGTCTGGTTCATTTCTGCTATGCCACAATGGGAACTCTGGCAGGTGCCATCTTAGGCACAAATTGCTTCATGGGTAAATTCTACCAAATGTTTAAAGAAGAATTAACACCAATCTTTCAAAAACTCTTCCAAAAAAACAGCAGGGAAGGCAACACTTACCTTCTCATTCTATGAGGACAGAATTGACCTGGCACCAAAATCAAGACATCACAAGAAAACTACAGACCGAAACTGCTTATAAATATGTATTAGCCTCAGTGAAATAATAGAAACTGAATATAGACTCATATGAAAAGACTTATGCATCTGAGCAAGTGAGACATATACCAAGAATGCAAGGTTAGTTCAACATTCAAAAATTAATCAATATAATATACCATATTAATAAAATAAGACAGTAAACACATGACCATATAAATAGATATGCAAAAAGCATTTGATATAACAGAGGTGGAACAAGATGACATAGTAGGAAGAGGTCGCGCTCACCTTCTTCCACAAACACATCAAAAAAACACATCTACATGTAAAACCACTCACATAGATCGTCAACTGAAACCTCCAAAAAGGGCGAGAAACTCTTGACATAATTGGGTAGAACAAAATAAAAAAAGAGAAAAGGAATCAGGACAGGACTAGCATTCCTGAGAGGGAGCTGTGAAGGAGAAAAGAAACCCACATCCTGGGAAGCCACCTAACCTATGGAAAGATCAGTCTAGTCAGAGGGATCTCAGAGACTCAAAGTTGCAGAGAAAAGTGCAGCAGCTGGACTGAGAAGGGCAAAGCAGAGTGAGAGCCACAAAGATCACCTGAACCACTGGCCCAGATGCTTGGGCAGGAGCTAGGTGCTGAGACTCAGGCTCCAGAGGTCAGTCCCGGGGAGAGTGCTGGGGTTGGTGGTGTGGAAATAGCCTAAGGGGGCTAAGGAGCAGTGTGCCATGTGTTGGGGAGCAGTACGTTATGGGCTGGGGAGTGGAACGCCACAGCAGAGGGAACACGGGAGAAGGTCCAGACCTGCAGGAGAGGCAAGGCGCCATTGTTGGGGAGGTTGACAGGAGTAGGGGCAGACTGCCATTGGAAACTCCCCATGCCTGAGCATGAGAGCACATGCCTGCGGTCTCTCAGAGGGCAGGGCAGCTCTGGTGCAGGCTGCGGACAGCAAGGAGCCACTCACTAGTCTACAGGAGACCGGGCGGCTCTGGTGTAGGCTGCAGGAAGAGAGAAGCCACTCACTAGTCTATGGGAGACCAGGGGGCTCTGGCACAGGCTGCGGGCAGAGAAGCCACTTGATAGTTTATGGGAGACCAGGAGGCTCTGGCGCGAGCTGCAGGCTGCGAGAAGTCTCTTGCTCATTTACAGGAGACTGGGTGCTTCTTGTGCAGGCTACCAGTGGCCAGGCCCCTACTGTGTGGGCTAAAGGCATCAGGGGGATAAGTACGATGTGGTGCCAACCAAGCACCATATGCTGTTGCTCTCACTACCCCGGGAACACACCCACCCTGCAGCTGCCACTGCCAAACACTCTGGGAGGTGCCCAGACACTTGGTCACTCTCCCTTCCCAAGACCCTACAAGTAGGAGCAGCTGGTGCAGCACCTCCTGCGTGGGCTAAGTGGGACAGGTGCTTCTTGAGTGGTCAGCAGGTGGCAGGGGCAAACCGCCACAGTTATCTCTGACTCCAGATGTGGGCATGACCCACCACCACTGAACAAAAATCACTCATAGCCCCAACCACCTCAGAGGGCACCACAGAGGAGGACATTGCAACAGAACATCTGTTGTTGCTCTCACTCCCTTGGGAGCACACCCGTCCTACTGTTGCCACTGCCAAATGCTCTGGGCAGTGCCAAGACGCTTGACCACTGTCCCATCCCAGGAACATTCAACTAGGAGCAGCTTGTGCAGCACCTCCTGTGGGTGCTAAGCAGGATGAGGTGCTTCTTGCATGGTCTACAAGAGGCATGGGCAAACCACCATAGTTATCTCTGGCTTTAGAGGTGGGAGTGGCCCGCCACCACTAGCAGTCCGTGAACAGGCACCACTGCAGCCCCAATCACTTCAAGGGCACCACAGAGGAGGGCATTGTGACCGAACACCACCTGTTGGTGCTCTTGCACCTCTGGGAACACACTGGCCCTGCTGTTGCCACACTGAATGCTCTGGGCAGTATCTACACGACTGATCTCTGTCACTTCCCAGGATCCTGCAACTAGGAGCAGCCTGTGCAACACCTCCTATGTGGGCTAAGTGAGACAGGAGGCTTTGTGTATGGTCTACAGGTTGCGGGGGAAAACCATCGCAGTTATCATTGACTCCAGATGTGGGCGTGGCCCACTACCACTAGGGACCCCTAAACAGGCACCACCTGTGAATCCAATCACCTCAGAGGAGGGCATTGCAATTGAACACTAGCTGTTACTCTCACTCCTCTGGGAAGTCACATACCCTGCTACTGCCAAATGCTCTGGTCACCTTGTAGATTTGCGTAGAGCTCATTACCACTTTCTAGGGCCCTGCAACTAGCAGTAGCCTGTGCCACCTTCCTGCAGGTCCTTGCTGCTGTTGAGAGCCCAGTGACCAGGGACTGACTGCTGGCCCTACCCATTGCTTGCTTCTCCCTGAAAACACACTGAGCATCCTGGGGATAACAGCCTGCTCACACCCAAGAAAGAGACAGCAAATATTCAAACTCCCACATCAAAAATAAATAGTAACCCCCCCCCAAAAAAAAAACAAAGAGGTGCTTTTGCATAGAAGTAGCCTTACAAGACTTCAGTTTGGCTTCTCCAAACTCACAGAAAAAGAAAAACATAAGCAAGATGAAGAAGCTCAGAAACCATTCCCAGTAAAAACAACAAGAGAACTCACCTAAAGCAGTCAACAATGAAACAGACCTCTGCAGTCTGACAGACATTTAGTTCAAAAGGTAGACAGTGGAGTTCCCGTTGTGGTGCAGTGGTTAACGAATCCAACTAGGAACCATGAGGTTGTGGGTTCAATCCCTGGCCTTGCTCAGTGGGTTAAGGATCCAGCGTTGCTGTGAGCTGTGGTGTAGGTTGCAGACACAGCTTGGATCCCGTGTTGCTGTGACTCTGTGTAGGCCAGCCGCTATAGCTCCGATTAGACCCCTAGCCTGGGAATCTCCATATGCTGCAGCAGCAGGCCAAGAAATGGCAAAAAGACAAAAAAAAAAAAAAAAAAGACAAAGGTAGATAGTAAAAGTACCGAAGAAATAAGGCTGAACATCAAGGAATTAAGAGAGGATATGAACAGTAATGCAGATTCCCTCAGAAAGGAACTAGAAAATATGAGGAGCCAAGAAAAACTATAAAAATCATTTGCAAAGATGCAAGCTGAGTTAAAGGCAATAAATAGCAGAATGAATAATGCAGAGGAACAAGTCACTGACATGGAGATAGAATAATGGAAATCAGCCAATCAGGACAGCAGACAGAAAACCAAGTGAAAAAACATGAAAACAATATAAGAAATCTATGGGATAATATAAATCAGGCCAATCTATACGTAATAGGAATTCCAAAAGGAGAATAAAAAGGTGATTGGAAATATATTTGAATAAATTATGTCTGAAAACTTTCCAAATCTAAAGGAAAGTGATATCAAGATACAGGAAGCTGAGAGGGACCCAAACAAGTTAAAAACAAACAGGACCACACCAAGACATATTATAATAAAAATGGAAAAGTTACAGAGAAATAGAGGATTCTAAAGACACCAAGAAAAAAGCAAAGCGAAAATTACAAGGGAACCCACATAAGGCTATCAGCTGATTTCTCTATAGAAATACTATAGGCCAGAAGGGAGTGGCAAGACATATTTAAGGTGCTGAAAGGAAAAAATTTTCCACCTAGAGTTGTCTATCCAGCAAGAATGTCATTTAAAATAGAAGGGGAAACAAAGAATTTCTCCAACAAACAAAAGCTAAGAGTACAGCAATACTAAACCCATTCTACAAGAAATACTGAAAGAGCTTCTCTAAAAAAAAAAAAAAAAGAAAGAAAAAAGAAATAAGAAGAAATAGGATGGAGGAAATCACAATTGGAAAGCAATCAATTAAATAAGCCATGCATACAGATCTAAATATTAAGATGTTAAAAAAAAAAGACATCAAAATCATACAATGTGGGGAAAGAAAGTAAGAAAAATTAGATCCTTTTTTTTAAATTTTAATGACGTGTTTGGGCCTATATGACATCAAGCTAAAGCAAGCAGACACAGGAAAGGGTTAACATACTTAAAGAAAAAAAGTCAACCACAAATCAAAACCAAACATTTCATTCACAAAAACTGAAAAGAAAAGTACTCAAGCATAAAATAAATAGAAACCATCCACCAAAAAAAAAAAAAAAAGGAGAAACATTGAATTAACTGGAAAGCAAGGTTTAAAATGGCAATAAATGCATATCTATCAATAATTACCTTAAATGTCAATGGACTGAATGCTCCAATCAAAAGATACAGAGTGGCAGATCAGATAAAAAAGCAAAAACCTATAATCTTCTGTCTACAAGAGACTCACCAGAGGGTAAAGGACACTTACAGATTGAAAGTGAGGGAATGGTAAATGATATTTCATGCCAATGGGCAAGACGGGAAAGCAGGAGTTGCAATAATCATATTAGACAAAATAGACTTTAAAATATAAGCCATAAAGAAAGACAAAGAAGGACACTATTTAATGGTTAAAGAATCCACTCAAGAAGAGGCTATTACAATCATCAACATATATGCCCCTAATATAGGAGCACCCAGATACCTACAACAAATACTAACAGACATAAAAGGAGAAATTGATGGGAATAAAATAATAGTAGGAGACAGTAACACCCCATTCACATCAATGGACAGATCCTCTAGACAGAAAATAAATAAGGCAACACACATCCTAAATGACACAATGGAAAATTTAGACTTAATCAACATTTTCAGGACATTACATCCAAAGAAATCAGAATATATATTCTTCTCAAGTGCACATGGAACATTATCAAGGACCAATCATACACTGGGGCACAAAGCTAACCTCAACAAATTTAAGAGTACAGAAGTTATTTCAAGTATCTTCTCTGACCACAATGCCATGAAACTAGAAATCAACCACAGGAAAAGAAATGAGAAAAAACTGACCACATGGAGACTAAACAACATGTTACTAAAAAACCAATGGGTCGATGAGGAAATTAAGAAGGAAATTAAAAAGTGCCTCAAGACAAATGATAATGAAGACACAATCACTCAAAATCTGTGGGATGCTGCAAAAGTAGTGTTCATAGGGAAATTCATAGCAATACAGGCCTTCTTCAAAAAAGAAGAAAAATCTCAACACAACTCAACCCACCACCTAAATGAATTAGAAAAAGAAGAACAAACAACACCTAACATCAGCAGAAGGAACGAAATCATAAAGATTAGAGAGGAAATCGATAAAGTAGAGTCAAAAACAATAGAAATAAATCAATAAAACCAAGAGTTGGTTCCTCGAAAAGGTAAACAAAATAGAAAAATGTCTGCCTAGACTCACAAGAAGAGGAGAGAAAAAACCCAAATAAAATCAGAAATGAAAAAGGAGAAGTCACAACAAATACTGTGGAAATACAAAAAACCATATGAGAATACTATGAACAATTATATTACAACAAATTCGTCAACCTAGAAGAAACAGACAACTTTCTAGAGACCTACAGCCTGCCAAAACTGAATCAAGAAGAAATAGGTCAACCGAACAGACCAATCACTATAAATGAAATTGAATGTCATAAAAACACTCCCTACAAATAAAAGTCCAGGACCAGATGGCTTCACAGGTTAATTCTACCAAAAATACAAAAAGGAACTTATACCCATTCTCCTTAAACTTTTTGAAAAGGATGAAGAAGGAACACTCCCAAAGATTCTATGATGCCACCATCAACTTAATTCCAAAACCAGACAAAAAAGAAAAGTATAGGCCAATATCTTTGATGAATATAGACGGAAAAAGTCTCAACAAAATTTTAGCCAACTGAATCCAATGACATATAAGAAAGATCATACACCACGTCCAGGTGGGATTCATCCCAGGTGCAAAGGATCGTTCAACATAGGCAAATCAATCAATGTCATATACCACATTAACAAAAGAAAAGTCAAAAAACCACATGATCATCTCAATAGATGCAAAAAATCATCTGATGAAGTCCAACATTCATTCATGATAAAAACTCTTACCAAAGTGGGTAGAGAGGGAACATACATTAACATAATAAAAGCAATTTACAACAACAAACCCACAGCAAACATAAAACTCCTTTGACAAAAGCTGAAATCCTTCCCACTAAAATCTGGAAGAAGACAAGGATGCCCACTCTAACCACTGTTACTCAACATAGTACTGTAAGTCCTAGCCACAGCAATCAGACAAACAAAAGAAATAAAAGGCATCCAAATAGGAAGAGAAGAGGTAAAACTGTCACTGTATGCAGATGGCATGATACTACATGTAGAAAACCCTAAGGACTCAGCCCCCAAACTACCTGAACTAATCAACAAATTCAGCAAAGTAGCAGGATATAACATTAACATTCAGAAATCAGTCACATTTCTGTATACTAAAAATGAAACAGAAAAGGAATACAGAAATACAATACCTTTTAAAATTGCACCACCAAAAATCAGATACCTGGGAATAAACCTGACCAAGGAGGTGAAAGACTTATATGCCAAGAACTATAAAACATTAATCAAGGATTAAAGAAGATGTTAAGAAATGGAAAGATATTCCATGCTCCTGGGTTGGAAAAATTAATATTGTAAAAATAGCCATACCAGCCAAAGCAATCTATAGATTCAATGCAATCCCTATCAAATTACCCATGACATTTTTCACAGAACTAGAACAAACAATCCAAAACTTTAAATGGAACAACAAAAGACCCAGAATTGCCAAAGCAATCCTGAGGAACAAAAATTAAGCAGGAGGCATCACTCTCCCAGACTTCAGGCAATATCACAAAGACACAGTAAGTGTGGTACTGGTATCAAAACAGACATACAGACCAATGGAACAGAATAAAGAACCCAGAAATAAACCCAGATACTTACAGTCAATTAATCTTTGACAAAGGAGGCAAGAACATAAAATGGAAAAAAGACAGTCTCTTCAGTAAGTGGTACTGGGAAACTTGGACAGCTGTATGCAAATCAATGAGACTAGAACACACTCTCACACCATGCACCCAAATAAACTCAGAATGGCTTAAAAACTTAAAATATAAGCCAAGACACCATCAAACTCCTGGAAGAGAACATAGGCAAAACATTCTCTGACATCAACCTTACAAATGTTTTCTCAGGTCAGTCTCCCAAAGCAACAGAAATAAGACAAATGTAAACCAATGGGACCTCATCAAACTGACAAACTTTTGCACAGAAAAGGAAAAAAGACAAACAAAAAGACAACTTACAGCCTTATGTTCTGTGGGCATTTAAACGATTTCCTTCTCTTTTCTCCCACAGTAACTTTTAGATATATTATATACATATTTTTTATTTTGAATAGAATTTGTGTTTATTTCTCAGATTCATCCACTAGAGTCCATTCTTTGAAAATAATACTTTGGTCTTGTTCTTCTTTGTCCTCCTTCTTTTAAAATTAATTTATTTCCTTTAGTCCCCAAATTTCACTATAATTCACCTACCATACATAGCTATATCAATATACTTAATGATTATCTTTTTTGAGCTTTTGCAAAATGCATATTGTAGTAATGCATACATGTTTTTAATTGTCACATGTCTCATTTTTTCTTTTTTCACAATGTAAATGGTATAATTATTTTGTTTCTTACCATTTTTCATAAAGCATAGCTTTTTAAATCTACCTGTGTTTCTATATGTACACATAGCCCATTTCTTCTAGCTCCTGTATAATTTTATATGATGTATATCTATTTTTCATCTATCCAATGTCAGTGAGGGACACCTATATTGCCTCAAGCTCCCCATCACCATAAAAAACACTGCAATGAATATCCTTCTACAAGAGCCCTCATGAACTTGTCTATCTTTGTGATATACACACGAGAACAGAATTGCCATGCCATAGGATATGTGTATATACTTAATTTCACCAAATAATATCAGATTGATCACCGCCGTGGCTCTATCAGTCAACACTCCCACCAGTAGTACATGGGGATACTTTTTTTTCTCCTTTTTATAGCTATGGCATAAAAGTTCCTGCATAGGAGTCAAATTGGAACTGCAGCTGCAGGCCCACACCACAGTCACAGCTACACTGGATCCAAGACATTATCTGTGACCTACATCACAGCTTGTGGCAATGCCAGATCCTCAACCCAGTGACTGAGGCTAGGAATTGAACCCACTATTCACAAGACTACATCAGGTCCTTAACCTGCCAAGCCACAATAGGAACTTCTACATGGGGGTGATTATATTCCAATATCCCTACCAACTTTGTACTTAACCAGCATTCTGTTTTCCCCTAGCTTAATAAAGTGTTATCCATTGTTCTAATATGCAGTTATCCATTAATTAATTTGGGCATCTCTTCATGTGCTTATTAGATTTAGTGTTTTCTCTTCTGTGTAGTTCTTGTTCACATCTTGTTAATTTTTGTATCCCCAATGTTTATCACTATCTCCTGTATGTTATAGGCATTAAGATGTTTTTTGAAGTAAGGTATAGAAGAATTACAATGTATGAAAGAAAAAAGTACCCACAAGACTTGTTAACAGTATGAATGTAGGGGACATTTTAAGAAAAAAACAGAGATAAAAGTATCTAAATTGGAGGAGAAGAGGTAAAACTGTCACTATGCAGATGCCATGATGCTATATATAGAGAACCCTAAGAACCCCACAGAAAAACTACTCCAACTGATCAACAAATTCTGCAAAGTAGCAGGATACAAAATTAACATTCAGAAATTGGTTACATTTCTGGATAGTAACAATGAAATATTAGAAAAGGAATATAAAAATATAATACCTTTTAAAATCACACCCCAAAAAGTTAAATATCTAGGAATGAACCTGACCAAGGAGGTGAAAGACTTATATGCTGAGAACTATTTAAAATATTAATCAAAGAAATTAAAGGGGATTCAAAGAAATGGAACGATATTCCACGCTCCTGGATTGGAAGAATTAATGTCATTAAAAATGGCCATAACACCCAAAGAAATCTACAGATTTAATGCAATCCCTATCAAATTACTCATGATATTTTTCACAGAAATAGAACAAACAATGCAAAAATTTATATGGAAACATTAAAGACCCAGAATTGTCAAAGAAATTGTGAGGAAAAATAAAGCAGGAGGCATAACTCTCCCAGACTTCAGACAATATTACAAAGCTACAGTAATCAAAATTGTGGTATTGATATAAAAACAGATATATGGATCAATGGAACTGAATAGAGAGCCCAGAAATAAACCCACACACCTAGAGTCAATTAATCCTCAACAAAGGAGGCAAGAATATAAAATGGAAAAAAGACAGTCTCTTCAGTAAGTGGTACTGGGAAAGTTGGACTGCTGCATGTAAATCCATTAAATTAGAACACACCCTCACACCATGTACAGAAATAAACTCAAAATGGTTTAAAGACTTGAACATAAGAAAAGACACCATAAAACCCCTAGAAGCAAACATAGGCAAAACATTCTCTGACATAAACCATACAAATGTTTTCTTAGGTCAGTCTCCCAAGGCAATAGAAATAAAAGCAAAAATAAACCAATGGTATTTAATCAAACTGACATGCTTTTGCACAGCAAAGGAACCATAAAACAAAAAGACAACCTATGGAATTGGAAAAAAAGACAGTTGCAAACAATGCAACTGATGAGGTAAATCTGTAAAATATACAAACATCTCATACAACAAAAAAACAACCCAATCAAAAAATGGGCAGATGATTTAAACAGACATTTATCCAAAAAAGACATACAGATGGCCAGTAGGCACAAGAAAATACAGTCAGCATCACTAATTATTAGAGAATGCAAATCAAAACTACAGTGAGGTGCTACTTTACACCAGTCAGAATGGCCATCATTAATAAGCCTACAAATAACAAATGCTATAGAGGGTGGGGAGAAAACTCTCCTACACTGTTGGTAGAAATATAAATTGGTGCAACTGTTATGGAAAACAGAATGGAGGTTCCTCAGAAAGATGAAAGTAGAACTACCATATGATCCAGGAATCCCACTCATGGGCAATAAATCCAGACAAAACTATAATTTAAAAAGATACATGCACCCCTATGTTCACTACAGCTGACTTATTCACAATAGCTAAGACATAGAAACCTAGATGTCCATCGACAGATGAATGGATTAAGAAGATGTGGTGCATATATATAACGTAATACTACTTGGCCATAAAAAGAACAAAATAATGCCATTTTCAAAAACATGGATACAACTAGAGATTCTCATACTAAGTGAAGTAAGTCAGAAAGCGAAAAACAAATATATGATATCACTTATATGTGGAATCTAAAATATGACACAAATGAACTTATCTATAAAACAGAAACAGACTCACATAGAGGACAGACTTGGGGTTGCCAAGGGGAAGCAGGAAGGGAGTGGGATGGACTGGGAGTTTGGGGTTAGTAGATGCCAACTATTACATTTAGAATGGGTAAGCAATGAGGTCCTACTGTACAGCACAGGGAACTATATCCAGTCTCTTGGGGTAGATCATGATGGAAGATAATATATGAGGTAATATAAGAAAGGGAATATATATATATATATATATATATATATATATATATATGTGTGTGTGTGTGTGTGCGCATTACTGAAAGTGTCACTTTGCTGTATAGCAAAAATTGGCACAACATTGTAAATCAACTATACTTTAATAAAAAATTTTTAAAAATTAAAAAAAAGATGACCCCAAGATTAGATGTTTATGTTCCTAAATAAAATAAGAAATATAGCAGAATAATCAAATTTGGTAAAGATAAAGAAACATTAGACATGCTGAATTTAATGTACCCAAAGATGTCAAGTAGGAATTTGGAAATATGAATGAATGAGGTGAACTACAAAGAGCCAGCCTACGGAGGGGATGGGGCAGTACTAGTTAGCCTAGTGATATTAGAAATCCCTGGTGAGTTTCAGAATGATTGAGAGAAAAGATCCAAAATCAGCCAGGCCAATCTACAGTCAGTATGTAACTCATGTCTTAACTCAGAGTACTAATATCCATCAAGTCTATGTAACAGATGGTCCCACTCAGGAGAGATTACAGATATGGGTTATGTGTCCCCCCTGCCCCGAACATGTTCCAAATTATACCTAAGTAAATTTTATTACCCACCATAGACTGCTACCTACATTGGTTGTCTCAGTGTTTTTTTATCCTTGGGAAACCATTTCCTAATTTAAATTATAAGATCTTAATAAGTTAGCTTTTAATAGCAACTCTAAATATATTCCACCATATTTTCAACAACTTTATTACTTACTTCTGAAAATTATTCAAAAGTAAATTGTACCAGACAGACCATGAATCCCAAAAGTATCCATCCATTGCTTGCCCCTTTTAAGAAGCCTTGGAACATCTGACAACTATATTGCTCCCTTCTGTAATTCCTAACATATGTCACTATGCTGTGAACTATGGGAGTGATACACTGATTAAAACTGGATGGATGAGGGATTGGTACCTGAGCCAAAGGCAGTCAACAAAAGACTGCCTTGCAAAGGGGTCTAATGAGCAATTTCTGCCTAAGAAGGGTACTTGGCAGTGGTTAGTGACTAGCCAACCCAATCAGATCCTCTCTCTAGGAAAGTCTGGATGTGAAACATAACATTAGCAGAAGCAGAACAGCCATGAGAATGGTAAATACCTGAGTTGCTATGGTATCCTGAATGGTTCTTCTGGAGATTTGTTTAGCTGGTGAGATAATTTCCTAGGTTTTATTCCTTATCTATATATCTTTCCATTAAACTACTACTTGAAGATAACTTGAACCTGCCTGTTCTTCATCAACTGAAAATGCCTAATACTCTTTTCTCTATAACTTGTATAAAAGACTGGTTCTTGAACCCAACAACACATCTAAATCACTGGTGGGCTTTTAAAACATTAAAAGGCCCCATCTGAGGTGGGGCTCAGGCATTTTTAAGCTTCCCAGATGATCCTAATGCACAGCTAAAACTAAGAAATACTGACTCACATGAGTCTATTGTGTAAAAATTTTAGGGTCCACGTCAAGTAATCTTTTATTTCCATATTAAATGAGGTTCACAGAACACCTAATAGCCATATGTGAGGATGGCATCTCAGGGAAGAGTTAGTTCAGTCATATGGGTGTGGGAGGAGGCAAAGTACAGATCATTTTCACTTTATGGCATAAAGCAACATCCTGGAACTTATATCAAGTATGTTTAAGGGTTCCAAAGCAATAATTTTCAAAGTTACACTGAAAATGAACTTCACTTTGTTACGTTCCAACTATTTTCTGGTATCAGTTACATGAAACAAAGAAGAGGAAAGAGACAAGGACTAAAGTTGACACAAAAGAATATATGGCTGGTATTATCAAGGATCCTGAAACCTTTAGGTCTATGTTGTCCATGTTCCTTCCCATCCCCATCATCCTTGGCTCCAGCCCCAAAACACAATTCTTGAGTCACCTATCATCTCTAATCCCTACAGTGCTCTGCATTTTCTCTCCACTAACCAAACTTCCTTCTACTCCCCCAAACTCCAAATGCCCCTGCATTGTGTCTACTCTCTTTGCTCCTTGCCTGAAATGAAATATGACTGTCCCTTGAGGTACAACCACTTTGGAAAACTATCTGGCAGTAGCTACCAAAGCTGCATGCCCTATGACCTGGCGATCCCACTCCTAGGTGTACACTCAACAGTAATATGCACAATGTGTTCAAAAAGGCATACATAAGAATGTTCATAAAAGCATAATTTGTTAATAGCTCAAATTGAAAATAATTCAAATGTCCATAAATAGTTGAATGGATAAATAAATCATGATATATTCATCTTACAGAATATCATACAGCAATAAGAATGGATGAACTAATATACATGCATAACAGCTAAATCTCATAAACATAATACTGGGCAAAAGAAACCAGGTGTAACAGAGTAAATAAGTTCCTATTGTGGCTCAGTGGGTTACAAACCTGACTAGTATTCATGAGGATGAGGGTTCAATCCCTGGCCTCACTCAGTGGGTTAAGGATCCAGCGACGGCATGAGCTGTAGTGTAGGCAAGCTGCAGCTCCAAAATTCCACCCCTAGCCTGGAAAATTCCATATGCTGCAGATAAGGCCCTAATAAGCCAAAAGAAAAAAAAAGAAAGAAAGCTGTGTAATCCATTTACATAAAGTTCAAAAACAGGCAAAATTAATCTACAGTGAAGGAGGAAAAAAGGGGAGATCTGGGCTACTGGTAATGTTCTTTTTCGGAGGTGGTTCTGGTTGAACAAGTATGACCATTTTTTGAAAACTTACCAAACTGTTTATGATTTGTGTACCTTATTGTATGTATGCTACACTTCAATAGAAAAAATAGAAAAAAGGAAAGAAAAGTAAGTCTTCTTTGAGGCTCATCTACTCATCCTTAGCACCTGCCTCCTGGTTACTTCATCACATAAAAGATTTAAGATTCTGGTTAATGGTCGTCTTCTATACCCTAAATTCTGCCATAACTCTGAGTGACTTTAATGTCCATGTGGGCAAATCACTCAAAAGCCTCACCTGACTGTTCTTTGACCTCACTTTCTTAGACCTTCGTATTCACTCCACTGTGGTTAACCACTCCATCAGTACACCCAGAATTTACCATTCCCCAGAACTTGTTAATAGCTAAAATCCTAAACTCAACAAACTTTTCTCTAAATACAATCCCCTATTCCAGGTTTGATTTCCTTACTGCTCTACTACTGTTCTTTGAACTAATAAAATTATCTACCATAGAAAACTTTTTGAGAATTAAATGAAATAATATTCATCAACAGTGTAGTACAGTGTCTGACACAAAGGAAATACTCAATACATGATAGCCATATTTCAATATTAAACATTCTATTATAAACAGGTACCTTTCAGAACCCAAATTTTCCTCATATTCACTCAATCTCTGGCATTAATGAAATTTGGCTTTCAACACTACTACAGTCCTCCAGCCATTCTCTCTGATTCAAGAAGTCAGGAGGAGATGGGTTCCATGGTGTAGTATGATGACCACACTCACCTAAGAAGAAGTCAGGAGGATAAATCAGTACAGTTCTCGTTCTCAAAGCTAATTCCAAATCAGTGTTTCACAATCACATCCGCTCAAAAAGCTCTTATATTTCAAAATATATGTAAACTATTTTCAGAGTTATTTTCCAACATTCAGGACTCCTCTCTAACTTAATCCTTGTTATTAAAACTCTGGGGCTTCAAAATTACCACAGATTACCCTTTTTTATACCTCCGCCTCATAGATGCATCCTCAAGCTTAAGCCTCATGACCTGGACTCATATGGTGGGATTTCAGATCCAGCTCTACCACTTACAACTGTGTGACTTTGGGAAAATTACTCAACCTTTTTAAGCTTCAGTTTCTTTATCTGTAAAATGCTGGTAATAATAGCACTTACTCATAGGGACACTGTGAAGCATAAATGCAAAAATTCACAAATGTTTAGCAAAATACCTAGAACAGGAAGTGTTCAATAGCATAAAACAGCTATGATCACTATTATTAATTCTTTCTTCTATACTAGTTCTTGGCACATTTCCCCTTGTCTCCAAACCTGCTCAGGTCTCTTGACATTTTTTCCCCCATTTTAATGAGATTTATTTGGCACACAGTCTTCTACTTTTTAAAACAATAAGACACCTTTTCTGGAATTTGCTACCTCATCTCAAGATTTCTTTCCTACCTCTCACCACATTTCTCTGAAGACTAATGAGTAAGACTAAGGAGGACTTCTCTGAAGACCTCCCTTTCAGAGGCAAGGAGTAGTGGAAAGATCAGGGACTTTGAAGAGAAATATACCTGTGTTCGAACCTTGTTTTTCAAGTTAGTAGCTGTATAACCTGCAGCAAGCATTTTTTTTCCTAAGTTTTTCATGTATAAAATGGGGATACTGGAGTTCCCGTCGTGGCGCAGTGGTTAACGAATCCGACTAGGAACCATGAGGTTGCGGGTTTGATCCCTGGCCTTGCTCAGTGGGTTAACGATCCGGCGTTGCCGTGAGCTGTGGTGTAGGTTGCAGACGCGGCTCGGATCCTGCGTTGCTGTGGCTCTGGCATAGGCTGGTGGCTACAGCTCCGATTAGACCCCTAGCCTGGGAACCTCCATATGCCGCGGGAGTGGCCCAAGAAATGCCAAAAAGACAAAAAAAAAATGGGGATACTACCCACTGACTTTTCTAAACCTTAGTTTTTCATCTGCAAAATGGTGATGATAATATCTACAACATAAAGTTGTCTTGAGAATTAAGCGAAATAACACATGCAAAGTATTTTAGCATGATGCCTGGCTTTGTAGTAAGCACTTAATAAATGGTAGCTACCAGTGACTTATTAATGGCCAAATCAAAAGACTGTTCAACTTTCTCCTTCTCTAGGCTTCAGTGACAACACACTATTCAGGTTTGCTTTTTAACCACTGACCCGTCCTTTTCTCTCTGTACTTCCTTCATGATCTCTTTTTCTTTTCAACCAGGTGTGAGCTCTCTCTTCAGAACCTTCAGGTCACTTTCTACTTCTCCTGAGGCAGGCACTTCCCCTACTCTGAATCACATTTGTTGTATGACCCACCTTCACTGCTTAATTTAATCTCTTTTATCTTCATTACCTGGCATTTATGTACTAAGAATACAAGAGTTAATATATTACAATCACTGTCCTCAAGTACCTTACAGTTTAAAAGGGTAGCACTGACAAGTAAATACCCTTATTATTTGTAGTGTGATAAGTCCTATGGTAAAAGTGTACCCAGGTCCTCTGGGAGCACAAAAAGGAGTTATTTAAATTAGACTGGGGAGGTCTGGGACACTATCCTGGAAAAGGCATTTTGTATTTAGCATATGAGAAGGCAGCACACAAATCCTTGCTAAGTGAATGAATGAAATATGAGTAGGAACTAACTAGATGAGGATGGGATAGATACTTCAGGCTCAGAGAAAGGACATGAAAAAGGTTTGGAGTACAGATGTTGGAAGATATCCTGAAAGACAGAAAATGAAGCTGGAAAGCCAGGCTCTCCTAGACAAAGCAGTCTGACCTGACCCCGGAGGGCAGATAACAGGGTGCCAATAAAGGTCTTTAAGTAGTAGAAGGGCATAATCAGATTTGCATTTTAGTACTCTGGCAGTGCAGAGGAAAATAAATTCCATGAGAGCCAGGCTAGAGGCAGCAATCCAGTTAGAAGGGTGTTGTGATAATTCAGATAAATTCTGAAAAGAGAAATGGATTGAGAATGGTGAATCGAGACAGATACTAAGCCTGAATTATTTATATTTGTATCTCCTGCAAGCACAGTGCATTCTATACTTAAAACCTGGTACAAATATCTACTCACAGATACTCATCTACTCATTGATATTTGTCGACTACTTTTTAAAAAAATTTTTTAGTTTATTTTTATTTTTATTTTATTTTTTTAATTTATTTTTTATTTTTTGTTGGTATTTCCCCCAACATGTTTTTTCCCCCACTGTACAGCATGGGGACCCAGTTGCACATACATGTATACATAATTTTTTCTCCCATTGTCGTGCTCTGTTTTAAGTACCTAGACATAGTTCCCAGTGCTACACAGCAGGATCTCATTGTTAATCCATTCCAAAAGCAACAGTTTGCATGGTTAACCCCAAACTCCCAATCCCTCCCCGCCCAACCACAAATCTATTAGAGACTCTCATACTGAGCGAAGTAAGTCATAAAGAGAAAGACAAATACCATATGATGTCACTTAGATCTGGTATCTAATATATAGCACAAATGAACCTTTCCACAGAAAAGAAAATCATGGACTAGGAGAGTAGACTTGTATCCACTACAGTTAATGAAATCTACTTAGGGAACTGCAGCTAGCAGCCGGTTGAGTCATTTCCTGCACAGAGATTCCGAAGTAAAGGCACCTTTTCCCATTATGGAACTCAAAAGAAACTTACGTTTGTTATTCAAACTCGGAGAATAACAACAGTGAATACAAACCCGCTCAACACAGAGACTTGGGATGTCTCTATCCTGGTCTCTATCACCCTAAATAATAACGTTTGAACAAAGTCCTTCAAAGGGTCGTGAGGCCCCGCCCCGTGCACCCAGACAACTGCCCGGGATTCCTTTCTCTTTGTTTCAGTTCAAACCCAAGTCTCCTCTGCTCGTTGCCCCGGTCGGCCATTTTCACTCAGCCGTTTGGCAGTTTTCACTCTGCCGCAGTATAAACGGTCGACCGCAGAGAATTGAGGAGAGAGTATCCTCCCAGGCTGAGGAAACTTTAAAGCGGAGAGGCAGGTGTCTTGAGGCCTCAAACGTTAAAGAGTCCCTGACCTCGCCAATTCTCTCACAACCCCACCTCCACCTCACCTCTAGCTGTGGAGCTCCCTTCTGAAATTAGGAGGATCACTTCTATAGTTACTGAAGTACTCTTGGAACCCAGAAAAACTAAGGTACCTTTTACTTACCCTAAAGGCCGCCATATCTGTGACCCTCTCCGCCCAGGTCTTCACACAGAGAGCGGAAAGGAACAAAACAGTTCAACTAGGCTCTACGCACGACTGCACCTCCCAGTCCCACGCCTCGCTGGTCGGCTCCGCCTTTTCTCCGCCCATTTCCCCAGCTCTCCTGTGCGGCTCTGGGAAGCTACTGCGGCTCACCAGCTCCCTTACGGAGAAAAGGTTCAACCATGTGGTTGATTGTCGCTATTCCTGGTAACGCCGTTAATATTCTCCACAGTCCACTTGAACGTTACTTTGCTGGGTGGAGAACTTTTCATTATATTTGTTGTTTTAGGCATAAGTGATTTGTCTAGATGAGGACTTAAAATCCAAGTCCAACTATCTTAAATAGTGGTTTAGTCATGAAAAGAACCTGTCACCTCTGCAATACATGGGCAAGTTCATACAGCCTAAGACTGTATCACTAAGCATTTACTATATGCCAGGCACTTGTTCAAAGTAAAGTACATAACATAGTATCTTCCCTCACGGAGTTTAAGCTTCCAGGAGGAAGAGAAACAAGTAAACGTTGCAAAGTGCCAAATGCTGTGAAGAAAAATAAAACAGTATGGGATGGGGTGGGAATTTACTGGTTTAGATAGGTTAGGGAAAGGCTGTCTCATAACTTGATATTTGAGAAAAGTCCTCAAGGAATTTAGGGAAGAAGGTCCTACACAGGAGGAACAGCAATAATAATAATAATAAAAAGGCCAGTGTGTCAGGATGGCATTAATTTAACATGAGAGGAAAAGTTTGTGCAACTTCTTAAATTTACCTCAAGGCATATGATAAATCTAAAGGACTTTTGGTGGCCACACTAATAAAAGTCCCTTTACTTCTCATGGCAAAAAAATCTGAGATTTTTAAAAGCCAAACTCAAAGTTTGATTCTTTGGATTTCTAAAATTATTTCAGTTGAATTTATACCTAACCTTGATGGGTCATTTATGTGAAAATTTAAAGCTTTGAGCAAGAAAGGGTGATAGTCTAATATTTGAATGGGGCTATCTGGGAGGATCTAGAGGCCTAAGAGAATTCAAAATCCCTACACCTTTCTGTCTGGACTACTCTTTGTTTCTGATACCATCCTCTGTATTGGTCAGCATTTTTTATTGCAAGCAATAATATCCAGTTGTGGATAATATAAACAAAAATGGAACTTATTAGAGATAAATAACAGAATCAAAAGAAAAGCTAAATAACCATCCCTTTAAAAAGACAGCAAACAAGATAGCAAGAGGAACCTAGATAGAAGAAACTAATTGGAAATCAGTTTCAGGCCTCACTGTCTAAAAGCGTGTGTTCTAACAATTTTCAATTTTGTGCAATCTGCTTATATCCATCATAAGTATTAGTTGTAAGCAATAGTTGTTAGCAGTTTTAGCTAAATTAAATATAAAATAATTTGGGAAGATATTAGGAAATTAACCAAATTAAGAGAAAGTCCAAAGACAGGATCAGAAATGTGAGCAGGAATCAGTGAAGGCTAAGATGCAGGCAACACAGCTAAGGTTGCTACACAGGATAGCTATGCATATTTCAGTTATTCCTTCAAGATTCAAAGTCCCATATGAAAGCCTCCCACTGGACAAGCCTAAATATATGCCCATGTCAAAGTGTTGAAAGAGGAAATAGCTGATATTTTCTTTTCTTGGGGAGGTTGGGAGGTAGGGTATGCCTCCTACAAAAACTCAAAGAATCAAGGATTCCACCCAATGGTAGGGGGTTAGGTCTTAGTAATGAAAAAGAAGGAAGGAAAAAAGGAGGGAGGGAAGGAGGGAGGGAGGGAAGGAGGGCAGGAAGGAAGCAGAAACAAAGAAGAAAAAGGAAAAAAGAAAAAAGGACCAACCAACCAAACCCCCCAATAATGTCTACTACAGTGCTCAAAATTTAAATTCCACAGAAAGAGTGCCTGATTGGTCCATCTTGGATTATGTGTTCACCTATTAGCTAGGGATGGTAGGTATTTTAAATAGATAATTCTAAAATCATTAATTGACAGCATTTGATAGAGGTGAGGTAGTTCCCTAGAGATAATATATGGTGCTTCAAAATAATACATATACAGAACTTAATCAGATCAAAGTAGGTTAGAGAAGATAGGCAGTTTTAAACTCATCTTAGATGATAAATATTTCAAGGGAGAAGTCCAAGTAACTGAGTGTAGACTACTCTGATTGAGCGATTTTTTTTCAACCACCAAGTAATGGAAGAAACAGTTACAAGGTTTCTAAAGTCAAGGATAAGGCTGTATCAGTCATTGTTGTATAACACATTACTCCAAAACTTAACGGATTAAAAACATAGACATTTTTTATTTCAAAGGTTCTGTGGTTCAGTTATTTGAGCATGACTTAGCTGAGTCCTCTGCTTCAGGGTCTCTCACGTGGCTGCAATCAAGTTGTTGGCCAGGGCTGTTGTCATACCTGAAGGCTATACTGAAGAAAGGTCCACTTCCAAGTTCACTTATGTGATTGTAGGCAAGATTCAGTGCTTTGTGGATTGCTGGATTGAAGACCTCAGTTCATCATCGACTGTTGGCCAGAGGACCTCTCTAGGTTACTTGATCTATATACCTCTTCATAGAAAACCATCAAAGCAAATAAGAAGACAAGAGTGTGTCAGCAAGAAAGAGATAGTCTAGAAAGAGGCAGCTTAATCACTTCTATAAGTGACATACTGCCACAGTCTATTCTTACAAGTGAGTCACTTGTTCCAGCCCACATTTAAAGGGAGGGGATTATAAAGTGTTTGACTACCAGGAGGCAAATCATTTGGGGCCATTTCAGAAGTCTGTCTACCATAAAGGCATTCTTTGTCTATGACTAAGGCTATGTGATAGGAGAGTAGCATAAAAAATAATTGCATGATTCCCAACCATTTAGGGAAAAGTCTACAAGGATCACTGTCAGAATCAGTGATTTGTCAGACCAGTTTGAAAAAGTCTTAAACAGTGAGTAACTAGGATGTCATTAACCAACCCACCAATTTAGATGGTCTATAGTTGGGTGGGTCTATAGCACCACATGCTTTCACGTCAACAGGGGAGCCCTGGGATGCAAGGTGAAAAGAGCATAGCATGAGCATGAGGTGAGGGACCATCAGATTGACCCAGAGTGAATTCAATGGGAATCCATTTACAGCTGTTTTTTGCCTTAGTGAAATTGGCCATGGGACAGAAGACAGGAGCGGAATTGCTAGATAATACTGCATGCCTTTTTTCAACTTTAGTAGATGCAGTCAAAAATTTTTCCATAGGGATTGTACCAATTTACACTTTCACCAGTAGTGTTTGAAGATTTCAGTTGCTCAACACCTTCATCAACAATTGGCATTGTCGTTTTTTATTTTAACCATTCAGGTGGATGTTTAGTAGTATCTCATTCAAGTTTAATTTGCATTTCCCTCATGTCTAATGAAATTGATCACCATTTCATATTTCAACTGGCTATTTTGATGTTATCTTTCATAAAGTGCTTATCCAAGTTTTTTGCCAACTTCTCTATTGTGTTGTCCATTTTTCTAATTTATTTATAGGTATTCTTTATAAGACCTTCTACAAGCACTTTGCAGTTATACGTGTTATTAATATCTTCTCTCACACTGTGATGTGTCTTTTTATCTCTTTAATGGTGTCCAGAAACCAACCCTACTGGACCTTGATCTGGGACTTCTAGCCTCCAGAATTATTAGAAAATATATTTCTGTTGTTTCAGCCAGCAGGTCTATGATATTTGGTTGTGGCAGCCTAAACAGACTGATACATTTTCCTCTTTATATATCTCAATTTCATTTGCTAATATTTCTTTAGGATTTTTTTACATCTATGTCCATGATGGTTATTGGTTTGTAATTTTCTTTTAATATTTTGGTATTAATGTTTTATTGGCCTCATAAAACAAATTGGGAAGAGTTTCCCCTTATTTTTTGGAAGAGTTTGTTTAAAATTGGCATTATTTCTTCCTTAAATGTCTACTAGATTTCACTAAAGAAGCCATCTGGGCCTAGAGATTTCTCTGTAATAAGATTTTTAATATAAATCCAAAACAGACTCATAGACATAGAGAACAGACTTGTGGTTGCCAAGGGGGAGGGGGGAGGAAGTGGGATGGACAAATAGTTTGGGGTTAGTAGATGCAACTTACATTTAGAATGATTAAGCAATGAGGTCCTACTGTACAGCACAGGGAATTATATCCAATCTCTTGGGATAGAACATGATGAAATATAATATTAGAAAAAGAATATATGTATGACTGGGTCACTTTGCTGTATAGCTGAAATTGGCACAACATTGTAAATCAACTATACCTTAATAAAAAATAAATAATACATAAATAAATTAATTAAAATGCTCAAATTTTCCAATTCTTCTTATGGCTGCTTTGGTGAGTTTTGTATAGTCAGTTCTACAATAACACTTGTTTTTATTTAATTTACTTATTTATTGCCACACTCATGGCATGTGGAAGTTCCTGGACCAGGGATTGAACCCACACTTGCAGTTGTGACCTGCATCACAGCTGCAGCAATGTTAGATCATCAACCCACTCCAGCACATGCCAACTTCCAATACTTGTTTTTAAAAGTTTAATTGGAGTTCCCATCATGGCACAGAGGAAACAAATCTGACTAGGAATCATGAGGTTGTGAGTTCGATCCCTGGCCTTGCTTCAGTGGGTTAAGGATCTGGCATTGCCGTGAATGGTGGTTTAGGTCGCAGATGCAACTTGGATCTGGTGGTTGCTGTGGCTTTGGTGTAGGCCAGCAGCTGTAGCTCTGATTCGACCCCTAGCCTGGGAATCTCCATATGCCATGGGTGTAGCCCTGAAAAGCAGAATAAAATAAAAGTTGAATTTGTTTCAATATAACAAATATATTAGGAAATAATTTGAAAATTACATAAATTTCATGTTAACTCATGCACTATTTCACCCATAAGAAACACAATGTGGGTGCAGAAACACTATGTGGGTACAGATTGAGCACCTAGCTCAATCAAATTGTGTAATACATAACACACACACACAGGCTCCTCAAACATCTACCAGATACCTTGGTTCACCCAGGTGTTATCCCTCAAAGATGTGTTTTTCTATTATTTTTTATTTCTGAGCTTTTCTATGTAATAAAACACTCATTAAATATCCCATATGTGTCTAAGTACTCTGGATCAAAAACACCAAGTGCTGTGAGAAAAAGGAAAGTTTTAAATATTGAGGTGAAGTTTGAAATAATCAAGCATTTTGGAAGGCAGCTGTGCTCACCACTATACTACAAAGCCACTTGATGTTATCAAGCATTTTGAAAGAAGGAAGAGAATAGATGATAGCTCCTGAGCAGGAGGAAGAGAAATCTTCATTTTGAACCATCTGAGACAATACTGTGATGATAAAAGAAACATCTATGGCTGGAAATACTTCAAGAAATATAAAAATCAAATTCCTAGAAGAAAACATAGGCAAAACACTCTCTGACATCAACATCATGAATATTTCCTCAGGTCAGTCTCCCAAAGCAATAGAAATTAGAGCAAAAATACACCCATGGGACCTCATCAAACTGAAAAGCTTTTGCACAGCAAAGGAAACCCAAAAGAAAACAAAAAGTCAACTTACAGAATGGGAGAATACAGTTTCAAATGATGCAACCGACAAGGGCTTAATCTCTAGAATATATAAACAACTTATACAACCCAACAGCAAAAAAGCCAATCAAGCAATGGAAAAATGGGCAAAAGACCTGAATAGACTGTTCTCCAAGGAAGATATACAGATGGCCAACAAACACATGAAAAAATGCTCAACATTGCTGATCATAAGAGAAATGCAAATCAAAACAACCATGAGATACCACATCACACCAGTCAGAATGGCCATCATTAATAAGTTCACAAATAACAAGTGCTGGAGGGGCTGTGGAGAAAAGGGAACCCTCCTGCACTGTTGGTGGGAATGTCAACTGGTACAGCCACTATGGAGAACAGTTTGGAGATACCTTAGAAATCTATACATAGAACTTCCCTATGACCCCACAATCCCACTCTTGGGCATCTATCTGGACAAAACTCGACTTAAAAGAGACACGTGCACCCGCATGTTCATTGCAGCACTATTCACAATAGCCAAGACATGGAAACAACCCAAATGTCCATCAACAGAGGATTGGATTCGGAAGAAGTGGTATATATACACAATGGAATACTACTCAGCCATAAAAACGAATGACATAATGCCATTTGCAGCAACATGGATGGAACTAGAGACTCTCATGCTGAGTGAAATGAGCCAGAAAGACAAAGACAAATACCATATGATATCACTTATAACTGGAATCTAATATCCAGCACAAATGAACATCTCCTCAGAAAAGAAAATCATGGACTTGGAGAAGAGACTTGTGGCTGCCTGATGGGAGGGGGAGGGAGTGGGAGGGATCGGGAGCTTGGGCTTATGAGACACAACTTAGAATAGATTTACAAGGAGATCCTGCTGAATAGCATTGAGAACTTTGTCTAGATACTCATGTTGCAACAGAAAAAAGGGTGGGGGAGAAAAAAAGTAAATGTAATGTATACATGTAAGGATAACTTGATCCCCTTGCTGTACAGTGGGAAAATAAAATAAAATAAAATAAAATAAATATAAATATAAAATCATGAATGAAGCCTAAAGTAAAAGAAGAAATGAAAAGATTGATGAGTCTATGGATTGAAGACTAAACAGTAGAATATTGGGGAACAATCTTTCTCTTAATCAATGAGAAGGCACTATCTATACACAAAGGCTTTAAATGAAAATTGTCGAATCCTCCAGAAGTGGCTCCTTTAATTTTGAGTAGTGTTTGGTGTGGTGGTTTAAAACATTGGTGCAATTTCCAAAGCTTTCAGCCTTGGGTGATGCTACAGAAGAATTTCTAGCAGTGAAACACTTGTTAATTGAAGGAAAAGGATTACTTTGGATTACATTTTCAATTTTAATGAAATAGTTATCTATTATATACATCTCTTGAAGGGCTTACATTTGAAAGAAAGAATAGTATGATCTAGGATTTAAGGCTGTGAATATTGCAACTTTTGATATCTGAAGTAAAACTACTTCACAATAACTCCCAGGCTGCAACTTTTCATACATCTACTTCCAAAAGCAAACTTTAGGTAATTTTGCTATGCATTGTATACAGTATTTATACATTTCTTAACTGTTTTAACATGCATGAAAGTGTAATACAATGTTTATTGGAGTTCCTGTTGTGGCTCAGTGGTAACAAATCCAGCTAGTATCCACAGGTATGCAGGTTCAATCCCTGGCCTCGCTCAGTGGGTTAAGGATCCAGCATTACCATGAGAGCTGCGGTATATGTCACAGACATGGCCTGTGTTGGTGTTGCTGTGGCATAGGCTGGCAGCTTCAGCTCCAATTCAACCCCTAGCCTGGGAACTTCCATATGCTATGGGTATGGCCCTAAGAAGACAAAGAAAAATGTGTATTAAGTTCCTATATTTTTGTAATGTGTCACTGATGAAATGCTTGGGGGCTGAAACCCTAATCTTATTCTCCCCATAGCCTCTGCAGTTTTTATTATGTGTTTTCATGGTACACTGATTTTTAGGGATGTGTATGTTGAGTTATAGTTGTACTGACTTCTCTAATTTCATCTTTGTTGTCAAATATGTTGTCACAGAAATGTTCAAAATCTGTTAGTGTAAATGAGTGAAGGACAAGACGTGTAAGAAATATATAGCTTTTTTGAGCCTACCTTGAATTTTCCCATTTTTGAAAGAAATAAAGTTACAAATAAAAGAAGATTAGTTCAAGATTAGTTCAGGCCCACAATAGAAAGAGAGATACTTTGGCAAACATTAGAGCAGTCCCTTCTACTCAGTTCCAAGTTTTCAAAACAAAATATTCTGATTTTTAAATATTTAGACCACACACATAACCTGCAGCCCAAACTCTGGAGGTTATGAATAGTAGGAAGTAGCAGGAAGGCCCAATTCCTATGCTAATTCCGTATTGCTGTTACTAACCCAGGTTCTTGGACTCTTTAATCAGTAGAAATTGATAAGAGGCCTGACAGGAAAACTCAGGCCAGGCTTTACTGGGCCTTCTCCTGCAGCATGACAGAATGAGAACAAGAAACAAGTTCCCTCGCTTGCTCCCTGAAGGGGGATGAGCTGATCTCTTAAATGGGGTGAGAGTAGGGGTTGACTCATGGGTTGGGCCGGAGGGGCAGCTTAGGTTGTCTGCCCACCCCCTTGGGAGTGCTGTGTGCAGGGATCCTGTGCAGTACCCTGACTCTTCAGAAGTGTCGGTTGGGTTTTGGTCATTTTGTACCTTTTTGCTCATAGTTTATCCCAACTGTGCACTTGTGCAGTTATAATGTCTTTGTACTCTCTTGCTTGAGGAGATATTTGTCCAGATGCAAGTACCGCAGCAAAGGGTCCAAGGTTCCAGGTCTTAGCCTGTCTCATTGCAATACTTTGAGATACAACATGGCAAGTTCCCACCCAGGTTGAGTGACCTAACCAGGTGAGTCATCTCTAGGGTATGGTGTTGGTGTGAATTCTTCGCTTAATCAGAGATTTGGGGTATTTGCACAGTGCCTTTCATAGCAACCCACCAGCTGCAGCACCTTCCAGACTACAGTCTATGGCACTCAAGAATGTGGCCAGGATTCAATCTGTCTTTTGCCCCACTGTTCCTACCCACTTTTTCTTTAGGCTTTTATTCATAAAAGACTTTATTATAAAATCTCTACACCACGAAAGGATCTGATGATCATAATAAAGAGCCTGGTGTCCCCAGTCCTTCATAATACATTAATTTTTAATTTTTCGCGTCCTTCGCAAATCCTTGGAAATAAAAATTTCCTTTACTGGAAAGGAGCATTAAATACGCCATACTTTTTTTTTACAAGTATCTCTCAATCTGGATAAAAGAGGATCTCACTGCTAAAGCAGAAAAGAAAAATCCTATAACTATTCTGCCCTGAACCAGTTGGGTTTCAAGAAATTTTTAAAAAAATTTGATCAACCTTGAGTAAATTTCTGTTTCTCACAATTAAATGTGGCCAGGGACAGTTATACAGTGGAGTGAAGGAGGATATGTGTTCACTTTTGAATGTGCCAAGTATGAGATATTTGTGGGGCATTCAGTTGCACTCAGATGAGAGATCCAAACTGTCTACAAAGATTTTTTAATCTTGTATATAGGTGATCTACAGATGAGGTTGCTCAGGGAGAGCATAGAGTGGTTTTTCTCCTAGTTATCTCAAGATTATTTGGAAGTTTCAAAGAAAAATATGAGAAAATAATTTTGTTCACATATTTATATAATATTTTTCTAGAAATCCCATTATATTCTTACTAGTTAGTGTGTACACAAAGATTATATGTGCCCATCAAGGACATTTTATCTCATTTAATTTCTACTTAATATTTCAGTTTCACTTCCCTAGTGTATTTTCCACCATTTGCATTGTTTCTTTGATTTGTTAAATTTGTATTTTATTGTTACTTTTTGGTTGCCTTAGATCTTTGATGAACAAAAATTAATTATTGGAGGAAGTGTGTCAATAATATGTAAAAAAGTTGTTAAGATAGTCTAAGTACTACAATGAATAATCTAAATACCATGGGCCATAAAAATATAAGTATGGATAGTGAACACAACTTTAATGTTCCATATTTCTGTATCAGTTGAAATTTTCCTGATGAGAGTGGATTCATGTATTACATATTTAGTATAAATAATGATTTAAAAAGGTGAAGAATTAGAGGCAATAGTATAAATAAGTCTTCTTATGAACAAAGGTAAGACAGGGCAGTATCTAAAAGGGTGGAAAAGTAAGGGTTTTTTTTTCAGTTCATTTTTTTTTGAAAAATATAGACTACTGATCATTATGCACTTGGACAAATGAATCTGGGAATATGATAATTTGGCATAAGTTGTTTTTAAAAAGAAAAGAAAAAAGATATAAGAAACTACAATGGTAAATATGTAAAAATTAGATTTTATTTGACCAGTGATAAATTTACTCCAAATCTCTAGGATGTTGTCCATTATGACATTCTGAGAATAGTGGATTGATTTTATTGATGATTTTGTACCATGTTCAGTGTGCATTCATGGTAAACCAACTGAGTTTTTATAAAACAAGTACAAAATAATTATTACTAAAATAAAATTAATGATTTTTTCCTCTAAAAAGATCAAAACAAAAAAGCATCATTCAAAGATTTATTTATCATAGGAAAAAGAATGAAAGGCTTGCTATTGCTAAGAACTCTTCCTCTTAGAAAGGCTTTGGCTGCATCCCATAGGTTTGGGGGTGTCATATCTTTGTTGTCATGGTATTCTAGGTCTTTTTTAATTTCCTCTTTGATTTCTTCAGTGATCCATTGGTTGTTTAGTAGCATGTTGTTGAGTCTCCAGGTGTTTGTGTTTTTTGCAGTTTTTTCCTTGTTGATTTCCAGTCGTATAGCATTGTGGTTGGAAAAGATGCTTGATATGATTTCAATTTTCTTAAAGTTACTGAGATTGGACTTGCAGCCCAGGATGTGATCAATCTTAGAGAATGTTCCATGTGCACTTGAGAGGAATGTGTATTCTGTTGCTTTTGGATGGAATGTCATATAAATATCAAGTCCATCTGGTTTAATGCATCATTCAGGGCCTGTGTTTCCTTACTGATTTTCTGTCTGGATGATCTGTCCATTGCTGTGAGTGGGGTGTTAAAGTCCCCCACTATGATTGTGTTATTGTTGATTTCTCCTTTTAAGGTTGTTAGCAGTGGCCTTACATATTGTGGTGAACCTATGTTGGGTGCGTAGATATTTAAAATTGTTATAACATCTTCTTGGATTGATCCTTTGATCATTATGTAATGACCTTCTTTGTCCCTTAAAATATTCTTCATTTTAAAGTCTATTTTGTCTGAAATGAGTATTGCTACTCCAGTTTTCTATTGACCTCCGTTTGCATGAAAGATTTTCTTCCATCCTCTCACTTTCAATTTGTATGTTTCCCTAGAAGTGAAGTGGGTCTCTTGAAGACAGCATATATATGGGTCTTGTTTTCATCTCCATTCATGCAGTCTATGTCTTTTGGTTGGGGCATTTAGTCCATTAACATTTAAGGTAATTATTGATATGTATGTTCTTATTGCCATTTTATTCATTGCTTTGGATTTGCTTTTGTTGCTCTTTTTTCTTTCCTTCTTCTCTTGTTCTTTTCCGCCTATAGAAGTTCCTTTAGTATTTGTGGTAAGGCTGGTTTAGTGTTGCTGAATTCTCTCAGCCTTTGCTTATCTGTGAAGGTTTTGATTTCTCCTTCAAATCTGAATGAGAGCCTTGCTGGGGAGAGTAATCTTGGTTGGAGATTTTTTCCTTTCATCACGTTAAGTGTATCATGTCACTCCCTTCTGGCCTGCAGAGTTTCTGCTGAACAATCTGCTGATAACCTTATCAGGGTTCCCTTGTATGTTACTTGTTTCTTTTCCCTAGCTGCTTTCAAGATTTTCTCTTGGTCTTTAATTTTGGTTATTTGGATTAATATGTCTCAGTGTATTCCTCCTTGGGTTTATTTTATATGGTCCTCGTTGTGCTTCCTGGATTTGAGTGAGTGATTCCTTCCCCATGTTAGGGAAGTTTTTGGCTATTATCTCTTGGAATATTTTTTCTGTCCCCTTCTCTCTCTCTTCTCCTTCTGGCACCCCTATAATATGGATGTTCGTGCATTTAATGTTGTCCCAGATTCTCTGAGACTCTCTTCATTTGTTTTCAATCTTTTTACTCTTTTCTGTTCCACATCCATAATTTCCACTAATCTGCCCTCCACCTCGCTTACTTGTTCTTCTGCCTCCTGTATTCTGCTGTTAGCTCCTTCTAGTGAATTTTTTATTTCAGTTATTGTATTTTGCATCTCTTCTTGTTTCAGTTTTATATCTTGTATCTCTTTGCTCAGTGTTTCCTGTAAGTTATCCATCTTTGCCTCCAGTTTATTTCCAATGTCTTGCATCATCTTCAGCATCAACAGTCTGAAGTCTTTTTCCTGGAGGCTGAGAATCTCCTCATGGCTTAGCTGTTTTTCTGGGTTTTTTTCTTTCTCCCTCATCTGAGTTATAGTTCTCTGTCTTTCCATTTTTATAGGTCTTTGGTGTGGTGACCTTCTTACAGATAATAGAGTTGTAGCCTCTCTTACTTCTGATGTCTGCCCCCCTGTGGCTGACGTTGGTATGGGGGCTTGGTGTAGGCTTCCTGATGGGAGGGGCTAATGCCTGCCCACTGGTGGGTGGAGCTGATTCTAATCCCTCTGGTGGGTGGGGCTTTGCCTCTGGATGGGATTCAAGGCAGCTGTGTGCCTGAGAGGTCTTTAGGTAGCCTGTTGACTGATGGTCAGGGCTGTGATCCCACCTGAATTGTTGTTTGCCCTGGGGCTACTCAGCACTGACTGACAGGTGGGGCCAGATTTTCCCAAAATGGCCACCTCCAGAGAAAGGCACGGCAGCTGAATATTCCTGAGAGCTTTGCTTTCAGTGTTCTTCCCTCACAACAAGCCACATTCACCCCTGTTTTCCCAGGATGTCCTCCAAGAACTGACCCAGATTCCCTTGGAGACTTTGCTTTGCCCTGGGACTCAGTGCACGTGAAAGTCTGTGTGTGTCTTTTAAGAATAGGGTCTCTGTTTCCCCCAGTCCTGTGGAGCTCCTGCACACAAGCCCCACTGACCTTCAATGCCAGATGCTCCGGGGCTCTTTCTCCCTATGCCAGATCCCCACATGTGAGAGTTTTATGTGGGGCTCAGAACTCTCACTCCTGTAGGTGAGTCTCTGTGAACCAGTTAGTTTTCAGTCTGTGGAGCTTCCCACCTGGGAGGTATGAGGTTTTTTATATTGTGAAATCGCCCCTCTTACCTCTTGATGTGGCCTTCTCTTTTTCTTCTGGAGTAGGGTATCTTTTTAAGGCTTCTGTTCCATTTTGGTGAAGAGTGCTCAGTCTTTAGTTGTGAATTTTGTTGTTTTTAGGAGGGAAGTTGATCTCCAGTCCTTCTATTCCACCATCTTAATCCCATCCTCAATAGAACTTTAAATAATGAAAAAAAATTGTTTTACCTATTCTAGGTTCTTTGGAATTCCATATGAATTTTAGATTCAGCTTGAAAATTTATACAAAAAATTTCCTGCTGAAACTTTGAGATTTCAATGAGACCTAAGATAAATTTGTGGAAGACTGCTATCTTCTTAATATTGGGTCTTCTGACTCATGAACACCATGTATTTTCCCACTTATCTAGGTTTTTCTAAATTTTTCTCAGGAATGTTTTGTAGTTTTGAGTGTAAAGATACTGAACATCTTTTTTTTTTTTTTTTAGTAATCCATAAGTATTTAATATATTTTGAAGTTATTTTAAATGACATGTAAAAATTCTAATTTCTGATTGATACTCGTAGAAATGATCTCTGTATATTATCTTAGGCCCTGAAACCTTGTTAAACTCACATATTAGTTTTTGCATGTGGCATTAATTGTTACATGTAGCTTTCATGTAGGTTTGAACAGATTTTCTACATAGGTAATCATGTCATCATCTTCAAATAAAGATAGTTCTAGTCCTTTCCAATCTGTATACTTTTAGTGTCTCTCTCTTGCCTGATTGTACTGGGTAAAGTTCAAGTATAATGTTGAAGAGAAGTGGGAATGAATATCAATGCTTATTTCCTGATCTTAGGGGGAAATATTGCAGTATTTCATGATTAAGTATCATGTTAGCTGTATTTTTATAGGTACTGTTTATCTAATTAGGGAAATTCCTTTCTATTCTTAGTTTACTGTGAGTCATTATTAGGAATACATTTTGTCAAATGCTTTTTCTGTATTGAGATGTTCATTTTTTTTCCTTTTTAGTTATTATGATGAAATACATTGCTTTTTTCTATTGCGGAAAGAAACATAAAATTTACCATCTTAATCATTTTTAAGTCTACAGTTTAGTACTATTTAAGTATACTTACAACGTTGTGAAACAGATCTCTAGAAACTTTCATCTTGCAGAATTTAAACTCCTTATGCATTAAATAACTCCCACTTTCCTCCACCTCCATTCTCTGATAACCACTATTGTACTCTCTATATCTATGAATTTGATTAACTTAGATACTTCATATAAATGTAATTATACAGTATTGTCCTTTTGTGACTGGTTTATTTCACTTAGTGTAATGTCCCCAAGGTTCATCATGTTATTAACATGTGACAGGATTTCCCTACTTTAAAAGGCTACATAGTACTACATTGTACATACATACAACATTTTTGTTTATCCATTCACTTGTTGGAGGGCATTTGGGTTACTTCAATCTCCTGCTATGGTAAATAGTGCAGCTATGAATATGGGTGTGCAAATATCTCTTCCAAAAGGTGCTTTCATTTTTTTTGGATATGTACTCAGAAGTTAGATTGCTGGATCAAAAAGTAGTTCTATTTTTAATTTTTTGAGGAACTGCCATATTTTTTTCTATAGTAGTTGTACCATTTTACCATCTCACCTGTAGAACACAAGTGTTCTAACTTCTCCATATCCTGATCAAAATTTGCTATTTTCTGTTCATTTGATAGTGGCCATCCTAGTGGATGTGAAGTGATATGTCATTGTGGTTTTACTTTGCATTTCTATGATTAATAGTGATTTTTAGCATTTTTCATATGCTTGTTGGCCACTTGTATATCATCTTTGGAGAAGTGTCTAGTCAAGTCATTTGCAAAATTCAGCTATCACAGTGATTTGTTCTTGTTTCTTTTCAGCAGCCCATATTCTCTTGCTCCCCCTGGAGTATGTCTGCACACCTGAAGCCCTAATGTACCATAAAGATCACTGTTTTCAGCAGTTTCAAAACAAGTTTGCCAGTCCTGTCAATGCTCTGAGACAGATGAAGCAGATAACAGTCCCATAGGGAACTCCCAGACTAGTCAGAACTTTGGATGCATTGTCTGTCCTTCTGTTTCTGTCCTTAGGGTGAATTTCCTGTGTGGGAGATTTCATCTAATCCTTTCAGAAGGTTCTTTCTCCACCCTTGCCACCTTTCCTCACGGGCATGAGCTGAACAGTACTCTGCTGAATCTGGAGGTGGAACTTATACATATCTACAAGGCTCTTTCTTTGCATAGTTCTTTCCTCTACAGTATGCTCCTCTACAAATTACAGTCTTCTTGGTCTCCCTCAACTCTTAGATCTGTCTCCTCATTTTAGGGAATTGTCAAGCTCTGCTTGGGTTTCCCTTCCTTGTTCTTTGGCCTGGAAACTCTCTCAAGACAAGAAGCATGGCTTAATTATATTTGTTTCCAATGTCTCTGGGATTACCGTCATTTATTGTCATTTCAATGCCTTGAAAATCATTTCTCATATAATTTGTCCTGTTTTTTAGTTATTTCAGGCTTGAGGTGAAGTCTGGCACCTGTTATCCCATCGTAGTTGGAAATAGAATTTACCCCTATCTATTTCTTATATGACAGTCAAGCAAAAATATATTTGAAATTCCTAATCATATTGCCTTTGTAATAGATATAATACTGTTGGAGATATAGAAAATATAAATCACATTGAAACAAGATAAATTTGAAAATTTTCTATGTAAGTATAAAAACTAGAATTTGAAACTCAGGAAAAAGGTAAGTTGTTGAGGTTTTTAAAGGGGCCATTGAATGATGTCTAAGAAAAACAAATACATAAAGATAAACTTGTTTAGAATATGTTCATGCTCATTATTTTTATGTTTTTTCTTATCAATACTTAACACTAAGAATATTCTTTTTCGCACTTGATAGAGTGACTAGGATAATATGAGGGTATGATGCAGAATATACCCTGAAATGTTATTAGAAACTTCTTTACATAAACATATACAAGTAATTTAATAAACTCAGTACTTGAATATAAAACAACTCCTAGATAAAAACAAACAAGCAAGGCTATCTACGGATGCCAATAATTCTTCAACTTTGATTGGATTAACTGGTGGGGTTAGTTAACACCTAGTGTATCTAAGTGATTGTTCATTTAATCAGTCAATTTTTAGACTACTTTGGATCAATATGTTATCTATTTTGTTGTTTAAATAAATTATGCAATATATTGGTAGAAGCCAAAATTAATATGTTGGTTTTAAGAATAAGATACTTAGTGCATCACAAGTTTCATTTAATTCTAAAACATGAATTGTAGTGACTGCCTTTCATATTTTCTTTGTATTAATATCTATGGTATGTATTTTGTAATGTTGTATCTTGAGATACTCTTTATTCTTGCCGTAGGCACTCTTTTTTATTTTGGATAATAAGTGAAGGAAGCATTTTAATATTTTTATATCTTACCACATTATATATGTTTTTTCCTGCTTTAATGCCAAGGTATTTATCATCTTGTGTAAGTAATCAAAAATCAAAGATAAATTTATCTTGCATCTACTATTTTACAAGCATGTAAGAAATTTCTGAGTTGTTTTAAACTGTATTACTGATCAAATAAGTTTACCCAGCAACTCTAGCTTCCAATCTTTCTATTTTTCATTTTACCAAGAAGAAAATGATAATTGACTTTCCAAACAGAAACAAAAGTATACAGACTTTCTGTAATGAGCTCATCTTTCCAAATTAGTCAAATCTTAAGAGCAATCATATTTTCTAAGGTTTCTGAGTCTTTAGAAGTAATGCTACTCATGAGATCAAGTACTTTATCTGATTTGAAAATTGATTCTGTTGATCTCTTTTCAAGCAATATCTACTTAGATTTGTGAAAGAAATAATCAGATGAACTTGCCTAGACATCCCAACCATTGACAAGTGAACATAACAATTCATGCTATGTGTGCAAATATTTTCTTTCTATGTAGCTAATCTAATTAACAAGCAAACATATGACTCTTTTATGTCTATGCAGAGAATTTCCTCTTTAGTTTTATGTTCAAACAGCCCTGTATAAATACTTTAATAATATTAATAACTTTGTATTACATAATAAAGTAAAAACAATATTTTAAACAAAATAGAAACATTATATATCATTTTATAAAAGAAAAGTTTATATACATGGAGTGAAGAACCAGGGTTATACAAAATCTTAAGTATTCTAACATGGATAGCCAAATCTGGGACCTAACTTTTAATCCAATCAGTGTCTCAGATGTCACATCTGTTAAAATGAAGAGGCACACAATCTTTGAAAAATTTGATGCTAATATATGTTAAGATTTCTTCAAGAGAAAATCATATTGGATTTTTTTTTTGTCTTTTTGCTATTTCTTGGGCCGCTCCCACGGCATATGGAGGTTCCCAGGCTAGGGGTCTAATTGGAACTGTAGCCACCAGCCTACGCCAGAGCCACAGCAACGCAGGATCCGAGCCGCGTCTGCAACCTACACCACAGCTCACGGCAACGCCAGATTGTTAACCCACTGAGCAAGGGCAGGGACCAAACCCACAACCTCATGGTTCCTAGTCGGATTCGTTAACCACTGCACCACGACGGGAGCTCCCATATTGGATATATTTTTAAAGTAAGATTGAATTTAGTTTAAAAGCCTTTTCCTATTATATATTTTTATATCATAGCATAGATTATAGAAACTGCATTCATTTGGATGATATTTAGTCATGATCTTTTAAACTCAGTATAGTTTCTTTGCATCAATTATTACTATTTTCAAATTATGGAGGCTCTAATTCACTTTCAAAAGAAAACATGTAACATAAAGCAATCCATTCTCAATGATTTATTTTTCATTATACAGTTGTGTAATTTGAAAGAAATTATATTTCTATCTAGACAGATAAAATATATTTTAATTGAAACAATTCTAAACTTTCTCCTTTCACTTTCCCAATGAAATAACTCAACAGAAATAGTGTTTTCAGAGAAAAAAAATAATAGAATATAACTACTTGTTTTAAACCAAATGACTTCTGAAAATTTCTAAATTACATAAAATTCTTGAAAGAGGGTTAAGAATTTTACTTTACAATCTTGCTTTACAATCAATATGTCAAGTTCAATCAACAAAGGCTTATCATAGAATAATTCTAAAATTTCTCTAACATAACTAGGAGAGAAAATAATTTTGATGGAGAGAACAAAGCAGGCATTAAGATTCTTAAAGTCTATCACAGTTCTTCTACTGGTTTACTGATTACAGAATGTATTCGCTTAGGTTGTGCTTGTACTTTGAAAATCAAGGTGAATTAGGCAACTTTTTAATAGTCTAAGCTAAAAGCTCCTTTTACCTGAAATCATTCATATTGTTGTAATGTGGTTTAGTGCAAATATTCAAATGTTTCAGACTCAGTTCTATTATTCTCTTTGTGTGTAATGACACATCTTTACTATTCTAGTATCATTTTAAAAATATTTAATGGATTTAGCTTTCAGAGAACCTTGCCTCCTTCTTCATGAAGACAATAGGAAATCAAAAAGCATGATGAACCTTCAGTTCTACTCTTTACACAGTTGCCTGCATTTCTTTCTTTTTTTTTTTTTTTTGTCTTTTGTTGTTGTTGCTGCTATTTCTTGGGCCGCTCCCGCGGCATATGGAGGTTCCCAGGCTAGGGGTTGAATCGGAGCTGTAGCCACCGGCCTACGCCAGAGCCACAGCAACGCAGGATCCGAGCCGCGTCTGCAACCTACACCACAGCTCACGGCAACACCGGATCGTTAACCCACTGAGCAAGGGCAGGGACCGAACCCGCAACCTCATGGTTCCTAGTCGGATTCGTTAACCACTGCGCCACGACGGGAACTCCAGTTGCCTGCATTTCTATCCATCCTCATCTCTTTTACTCTTTTTAAAAACTTAATTCCTGACATACATCTTTGATCTCATCCTCTCTTGCCTCTGCTTCATCAGCCATTTCTTTTAACAGTAATAATAATAATAATTATTATTATTTTAATAGTTATTTCCCCAATACATTTTTTTTTCACTGTACAGCATGGTGACCCAGTTACACATACATGTACACATTCTATTTTTGCACATTATCATGCTCTATCATAAGTGACTAGACATAGTTCCCAGTGCTACACAGCAGGATCTCATTGCTAATCCATTCCAAAGGCAATAGTTTGTATCTATTAACCCCAAGCTCCCCAACCACCCCACTCCCTCCTCCTCCCCCTCAGCAACTACAAGTCTATTAACAATATATTTTTAATCTTCCCCTAATTGGCTCCTTCCTTTAAGCCAGTAAATATATTCATATTTTCCCGTTTATAAAATAAGAACACTCTCCTTTAATCCTTATTGTCTTTCAGAAGCCAAATAATTTTCCTGTTTCACTTCTCAACAGAACAGAATGAACATACTGTTTTCACATTTGTGTATTTCCAGTGTTTTCAGAGGGTTCAGAGCTACACTCATGACTCAGCCCTTTTACAGGAATATTCACATAGCATCTCTAATATTGTCAGAATTTTATTTTGTTTTTATGACAACTTAATTACTTAAGTGCTGTGTCAGGTTGTTTTTTTCTCAAGACAATAAGAATGTTGTTGTGCTTGGGTCTCAGGGGCATAAATAATAGACTAGCAATTAGGATTAAATTTGACAAATAAGATCGAGAGTGGGCTATATAAATTCACTAAGAGAAGAATAATCCCTCTTTATGGCACGTTGAATATAAATATAAGCAATTTTCCCTTTCAAGTTATAGGTAATTTAATTATTTTTTAATCTAAATTAAACATGAACATAAGAGCTTCTTATTATCAAAATTGCATTGATGACATTAGGCAACATACTCTAAAATCAGTAGGATGTAATTTAAGATAACAAAAATCTGTTGCTTTCTCTAATTGAATTAAGTCTTATAGTGCATATTTTATTCACATGGAAAATTTTTTGTTACAAAAGTAAAAACTGCATTTATCAAATTCTGTAGGGACTATGCTTGAAATACAAAGAGATACCATATGATTTACTTGAAAAGATGATAAGCTTTAAACTAGTGGCACAGAATGGTTGCCAGCTTATGGACAGTGAAATGATAAAGATAAACATGACATAACTTTTAAATTTTATTGTTCATTCTTTTAAAATTCAAATCCTCAACTTGCATCATGCTACCCCTTCCTCTACAGTCCAGCATATTAGTTTTCTTTCAGTTAATATAGATCTACTCAACTATACTAAGCTCTAGCAGGATTGAAAAAAATATCATTTTACTTTTTATAAAAAACATGACATTGTATTATCCGGATTTAGGATGGTACCTGACATGTAACTGAAGCTCAGTAAATAAAGTTGAAGCAATGAATGAATGATAACTACTTACTAATTCATCTCATCTGAATATTCAGAGCAAAGTAGAAATTCTTGATTTCTGCATGGGAGGCTTGGAAAGCACTAGAAGCAAAAAGACAGAAAGCAAAGAATTCAGTTTTCTTTACAACAATTATGGAAACAGTTTACAGTACAACCAGAAAGGGATCGCAGCAACCACACAGTACTGTCTTTATTTTGTGTATAAGTAAACTGAAGTCCAGAGAGATTAAACAACTTGCTAAAGTTAATAAGGTAGTGATTTAATTAGGGCACTGATTTTTAGTTCAGTGTTCTGAGAATATTCTTTGTTTGTTATAGAAGATTAATGGCTTTCTTGTCTTCTCATTCCCCCTCCATGGCATGTGGAAGTCCCAGGCAATTATAATGCAACTTTTAGCTTCCATATAAAAACCTTCAAATTTAAAACTTAAAGATGTAGCTACCTCTCCATTATTTATTGGTAGATAGTTCTTCCCATTCGTTTACTTCATTCACCCTTCTTCAATAAGCATTACTGAGGTTTTCCAAATAACACTCATTAGTCCCCCCACCCCAGAATGGTGTAGAATGGAGGAGGAAAGGAGGCAAAGACTCTTTAATCAAATTTTGTCATTTAATTCTTGCTGGTTGCTTTTGTACACTTTTCTAGCACTCTATCAGAGAGAGAGAGAAAACATTTGAATGGTAGTGATATATTTTACAGGTGATCTAAAATTTGCCCTAATATTAAAAAATTATTATTTATTATTATTATTATTTGAGGATCTTACACCTTTTAAATAGCTGAAATAATTTTCCTTTATGAGCAACTGTAATTACACATGGAATGCAGTGTTGAATATCCTTCTACTTTGTACACTGAGGGTTCATTCATTTAAATGTTATTAGAATTAACAAATTTTCTTTGTAAATGCTCCATTAATCAATGAATGCATTCATAATTTCAGATTTCTTAAAAACAACTTCTGATAAGACAGCTATACCTCCATCAGCATCTATTTCAGTATAATAGATGTAATAGATGCTAATCTGTAATATTAGAGGATTTTATGAAAATTGAGTTTCCTTTTAGTCAGTCAAAAGCTGAACTTATGCTATGTATAATTCCTAAAAATTTTTTTTTATCTTGTTAGTGCTGCACTCGTGGAACATGGAAGTTCCAAGGCTAGGAGTCAAATCCGAGATACAGCTGCTGGTCTATGCCACAGCCCCAGAAACACGGGGATCCAAACCATGTCTGTGACCTTCACCACAGCTCATGGCAAAGCTGAGTGAAGCCAGGGATTGAACCTGCGTCATCATGGATACTAGTCAAGTTCCTTACTGCTGAGCCATTTTGGGAACTCCTTTCTTTCTTTCTTTCTTTCTTTCTTTTTTTTTTTTTTGGTAAATACAATATTGCTTTTGTTTATCTCTATACTAACTTAAGCCCTGGATAGGTTTTTTGTGGGTATTGCTTGCAAGGCACTTTAATGTGCTGAGACTTTCCTGAAACACCTTTTTACAAGAACAACCATGTCTATAACTGCCTTGTTCCCATAGTTGCACTCCACTTTAGCAAGAAAGGAGGATACTGACACTACTTGATTTATTAGGACTTTACTCTCAACATAGTATGATTCTCCAGTTAAATACATTTAAGTTAATATAAATTTGATGAGTGGACACTACTTGCCAGGCATTTTGCTAGGCCCTGATGGAACATTTCTAACAGTACTTTTCTGTAAAACAAGGGTATGAAACTTGATCAAGAAAGGTTCTTAACACATTTCACTGTAGGAATTGCCACTCTGGATTAAACGTGTAGTTTTGATTCTAGCACAAAAGACATTCTTTAAATATTGCTTTAAATGAATAGAGATGTGCAGCGAAATTTGTAACTTTCTCTTATCTAATCGATACAGGTTTGTCATTCATTAATTTTAGTCATTTTTGAGTATGTACAGATATTTCTGTTTATAATTATTTGAAATTTTCTTTTCAAGAAAAAATTGGGAGTTCCCATTGTGGTACAGTGGAAGTGAATCTGACTAGGAGCCATGAGGTTGCGGGTTCCATCCCTGGCCTCGTTCAGCGGGTCAAGGATCTGGCATTGCTGTGAGCTGTGGTGTAGGTCGCAGATGCAGCTGGGATCTGGCATTGCTGTGGCTCTGGCACAGGCCGGCAGCTATAGCTCCGATTAGACCCCTAGCCTGGGAAGCTCCATATGCCATGGGTGTGACCCCAAGAAGACACACGCACACACACACAAAAAATGACATGTATCCATATTGGCACATGAACTTTCCAGTAAAAAAAGAAAAGGCATTGAGGAAATACTGATCACTTTTTTCCACTGTCATTTACCTAACTCAGTAGGGTTTTTTTTCATCGCTTATGGTTCATATCTTACATTTCCTCTTACTGCTCCCTTTTTAAGTTCTGCAGCTCTCCCACTACCCCAATGTTTGGGGTTTTATACACAAACCTATTTTTCTGCTAAAAATCTTCTTGGCTGTGGCACTTATCTAGATGAGGGGCTATATCTTCAACTTTAGATTCAGTTCCACTTTGTGGTTCATAGGGTGTATCTGTGGAAATATTTGAGTTCCCTTCTTTTATTAAAAGATGGGAAGGAGTTCCCTTTGTGGCTCAGCAGTAAACAAAACTGACTAGGATCAATGAGGATGTGGGTTCACCTCGCTCAGTGGGTTAAGGATCTACTATTGCTATGAGCTGTGGTGCAGGTCGCAGACGCAGCTCAGATCTTTAGGCCAGCAGCTGTAGCTCCCATTCGAACCCTAGCCTGGGAACTTTCATATGCCATGTGTGCAGCCCTAAAAAAGAAAAAAAAAAAAAAAAAAAGATGGGAAGGTATACAAATAACCTCTCTCTCTGAGCCTGCTTAAGGGGGTCACTGCATAGCTTTTTTTTTTTTTTTTTTTTTGCCTTTTCTAGGGCTGCTCCTGCGCATATGGAGATTCCCAGGCTAGGGGTCGAATCGGAGCCATAGCCGCCAGCCTACGCCAGAGCCACAGCAACTCAGAATCTGAGCCGCGTCTGCAACCTACACTACAGCTCATGGCAACGCCGGATCCTTAACCCACTAAGGAAGGGCTGGGATCGAACCTGCAACCTCATGGTTCCTAGTTGGATTCGTTAACCACTGCGCCATAACAGGAACTCCACATAGCTTCTGCTAACACATTTCTGCTTGTAACTTTTCAGGAAATCAAAAATTGTCATTTAGTATTCAGGAACACACTTTATGCTGGAAATCTGTCCAAATTAATTCCTTTATTAAAGTTTTTCATTATTAAGGGTGGCATTTTGGAATAGAAAACTATTTTATCTTGTTGGTTTGTACAGGTCAAATCAGAGGGAAGGCTGTTAAGTATTTTAAGTGGGATGACTTATTGGGATTAGGCAAAGGATACAGGTGCCAGGGCTTGCTGTTAGCTTTTAGATGCATTACTCAGTAATTTAATCTTTTGCTAATATCTTTGAAGACTAGCTTTTTGTAGAATAGTTCCTTAATATATTAAAACAGCCTAAATCACAAAATATTTATATAAAGCTAAAAGATATCATTATATAAATATTTATGGAGTTCACAGTTATCTAAAAGGCTATATTATGGGAAAATGTACAATTAAACAAGATCATCCCCAACAGTTCTATTGCTAATTCATTGGCTCACCACATAAATACATTTAATTTCAATTAAATTTTTTTTTTTTTTTTTTTTTTACAGCCACACCTGTGGCACATGGAAATTCCCAGGCTAGGGGTTGAATCAGAGCTGTAGTTGCAGGCCTATGCCACAGCCACAGCAACACTGGATCTGAGCTGCATCTGCAACCTACATAGCAGCTTGTGTCAATTCCGGATCCTTAATTCAGTGAGCGAGGTGAGTGATTGAACTCACATCCTCACAGACCAATGTGGGGTTCTCAACCTGCTGAACCACAATCAGGACTCCAAGTTCTGGAATTTTAAGTTAAAAAAGACTTGCTGCATCAACAGCAACTGATATTTTTTTTACTCAGCAAACTTTTCCTTATGCATTCTATGACATACAGTGTCAGTAGCATATTCACTACTCTTGGCTTGAACCAGTTTGACTTTCCTGTTACCAAAACTAAAATATCCGGTGATTCATATAAGAATCAGCCTTCCTGTTTTTACTCTATTTAAATCAAATTCAATGAATGTTCTTTCTCTCCATATCAATATTTCAACATCATAAACTCTTTGATGTTTCAATGTTCCCTAATATTAAATCTATTAAGGTGCAATGTTCCTATGTTTTTGTAAAGTGAATGTAAATATACTGTAATTGACAAAAGGCCTATCTGAACACTGAATGCCTATTAAAATTGAAAAATTCAACAATTAGGTTATAATCCTGCAAGGGAAATTCAAGGCAAGTGTTACAGTTTAAGGCACTCAGGCTGTTTTTGAAAGGCAGAGGGGATTATGATATTAAAAATTAGACAGTTCAATATGTTCCAGGTTGAGGGTGTGGCTTATCTAAAAAATGAATTGGGGGAGTTCCTGTCATGGCTCAGTGGTTAACGAATCTGACTAGGAACCATGAGGTTGCGGGTTTGATCCCTGGCCTCGCTCAGTGGGTTAAGGATCTGGTGTTGCTGTGAGCTGTGGTGTAGGTTGCAGACACAGCTTGGATCCCGCGTTGCTGTGGCTCTGGCGTAGGCTGGCAGCTACAGCTCTGATTTGACCCCTAGCCTGGGAACCTCCATATGCCGAGGGTGCAGCCCTATAAAATGCAAAAAGACAAAAAAAATGAATTTGGATAAAATAAAATAACAGTAAAAATGGGTGATATTTCTTACTGTTTATGCAAATTATCAATTAAAAATATATCATGGTCCTTGCAATGAATGTATTCTTAAAAGGTGTGTGGCATTCATATTTGTTTCTCACTTTACAAACAGTTTGTCCAAAAAAATCTCAGTGCTTGATAAAAAAGCCCAGGGTTTTTTTTTAAATAAAATAAGGATTATTTTGTAATATGATATTTTAGAATACGAAGTATTAATTTTTAATTTATCCATTTTAAAAATTGAAAATTTAAATGTATTAAGTATTCACATACTAGGTGACATTGTACAACTGAATAGAAATATTTTCTTCTCTGCAGTTGAATAATTTTGCTGTCATAGAATCAGCATTAGTATTTTTACATTGTGCAGCAGAATAGTCCACTTTGAGGGAATTAATTTAATATTTAGTTCACATAACAGATTAAAGAGAAGTATGGAAACTGCTGGTATATCCTACTTCATATTTTATCTTACAAATATTTCTTCCTCACTTGTCTATTTTTGAATGATTAAGAAGGTATAGATATTAATATTTGCAAATAACATCAGAATGTTTACTGTATAGGCAAGCATACCTTGTTGGAGAAAATAAGAATGATTATGCTATTTGGGTTATGAATCAAAGCTTAGCACAGTGGTTCTACATCTTTCTCCTTAACTGATTATTTACTTATTTATATACCTTTGATTAGGTGTGATATCACTCTAGTTGGATCTGATTTAGAGTTTTGAGTTTCCTTTATTAACTGGGATAAGAGAGATCTTTTCAATTGCAAATGGCCTCTAAACTCTGGTATTAGAATATACATATGTCTAGCACAGGAGGAATACACTTACATATTTTTAACTACAAATTCTCACTTATCAATGGCATAAAAAGGAAGGAAAGCAAGCCAAAGTTGGAGGATACAAATGGGCAAGTGGCTGTCTCTATCTATTTTTGTGTGGGTCACCTGAGTAATATTCCTAGAGAATATTTGCCGAGAAAGTGTCTATTAGTACTGACAATGTAAATTATGTAGTTATATTTTCCTTTTATATATTTAAATATAGTAAAATAGGACAATATACATCTTGAGAAGGGCAATAAAGACTCTAAGTCCATTTATGATATTTGTCGGCTGACAGCTTGTAAACCCTACTGTCCCTCTTTCCTTTCTTCACCCTAGCCTCAGCTTCTAACCACCAGAAAAGCCAAGCCAGTTTCCTTTTGCTCCTCTCTCAAGCTATATTTGGATTAATTTAGGGGCACTGTCCTCATCACCCCAGAAAATGTCATTATGTAAATAATAAAATATTTTCTGATTGGGTATTTGTATGGTGTTATCAGTTTTGATATCAGCACTAAGTTCAAAGGTAGATGGTAAAGGACTCTTTCTGCCTCCATGGAGTGACCAAGATAAGCAGAAACTCTGATTTAAAAGGAAAGACATAGGTCTGATTGATATAAAGAGACATAGTACTACAAGTAATTACCAAGTTCTGATAATGATTTGATTTTTGTTTTCCAAAACCAAAGAGTAGGTAAGTAACACTTTAAAAAGACAATTTGATGGTATTCCTCTAGATGGCATAAGCCACATTTTATTCCTAGGAATGGAACCAAAATTTCCAGGCTCCAGTCACTGCTGTGGCATGGTTTGATTCATGGCCTGGAAACTTCCACATGCTGTGGGTGAAGCCAAAAAGAAAAAAAGTAGGTCACTCCTTTATATCACAGGCCAGATGTGAAAAATTTATGCTCTCTTCCAGGGCAATGCCTTATATGCCGATAAGTATTGTCTTCACACACTCTTAAGTCCACACTAAAGAAGGTGTGCAATCTTAGAGTTGGAAAGCTTTTTAAGAGAAAAATTTGTTTCTACTTCTTATTTTAGGATTGAATATTTAGTCTCTGAGAGAGTTTAAGATAACAAAAGGTGGACACTATACCACCTTCCTCAGTAGCCAATTCTATGTTAAGCTCTTCTGCTTTGATTTAAACAAAATTCTTTGCAGTTTTCTTTTCAATTGTTCAACTGTATATTCTGTCCTTCTGTAAAATTTTAAAAGTTCTACATTAAAATAATGAATTACATCACTCTCTCTTCCTCTAAACCATACAAATTTCTTTAACATTTCTTTGGAAATCTACTTTTAGATCCCCTTGATTGGATTTAGTTATCTTCCCTGTTCCTTCTCTAGTTTCATTATATCTGTTCTGAAATGTGATAAAAAATATATGCAAAAAAAGGAGTCTGACTAACACAATAGAGAAGGTATAACATTAAGTTATATATATTTCCTCTTTTAATATCTCCTAGCTCTATACTGCCTTCCTCTTAAGATCTTAATTTTACAGATATAATAGCTTTAAAGGGATAATTTTGGCTTTCAGAGGCTTTTCTGCTATTTTAATGGTAGTGATTTTTGTCCCTAAGTTCTAAAACACACTAAATTTATTCAAAATTGGTAGAATATTTAACTTATCAAATATCTTCTACAGTATTAGAGCAGAAGCAAGTCATACTTCTTTCATATCTTTTGTATGATTTCCTATAAGCCCTTAGTTGATGGAGCTAAGCTCATGTATGTGACTTAAGCCATAAAAAAATCAACAAAGGAAAAATAACAACTGCTGACTGACTTAGCTCCTCCCAAGCTTGCTAATGATTTTATGCTTACATTCTTTAACTACAGGAATCAGGTGATGGGAAAGACAATGTATCACTTAAAGAACATTGTAAAATTGTAGGTATTGTAGTAAGACAAATAAAGACTCAATGAAAATTATGTATTATGAGTCTTCCTCTGAAGGATAAGAGATATTTTCAGTATTTTGCAAATAAAATGAAGGCAGGTAAAACAAAATACACTAGAGTAGTGTGCTAATTTGAAAGTAATATAAATAATGTGTTAATCCTAAGAAATCCCTTAACCACAAAGTCCAATCACAACATAATTCTAGAATTCCAGTTTTCTGAAGGACTAGGAATATGACTACCAGATAATTCTAAATTCTACATGTGGCTTGCACTATATTTCTATTGTGTAGTGCTGGTCTGGACCCTGGACTTGAGGATCTACTACTAATTATCAGTTTCTTCCGCAATGTGGAGCCAAGTCAATTCGGAATTCAGGTAGATATATAAATCCGTCAGCCTTGGTATCCTACAAAAAAATGGGAAAATGAAAGTATAAGATATTGTAAGGAAAAGACTTAGCAGACAGAGTTAGAACTTGAAGAGCTGAGAGCCAGTTTACCAGGGTGAAGACATTTTTCAAGACTGCTTGCCGAGACCAGCTCAGCAGGATGGGGCTGAAGAATGGGTGCTATGGAACTTAAGGAAAAAAAGTTAACCTAAAACAAGACATAGAGACATTTATCTTAAGTAAAGGTGGGAACCGGGGGACTCAAGGTCTCAGGGACCAAGAGCCCCGCCTCAAGAAACCACACTGCTTTTATTGTGCTCTCGAAAAGGGGGTTGTAGGTGCAGGGTATAGTTTTTTTTAATTATTATTATTATTATTTTATTATTTTTTTATTATTTTAAAAGTCACTTAGCTGGTAAATGGTTAAACTTTTTACTCTAAACTTTAGGCATTTAAGAATCATTAGCATTTGAGTTAGCTATCTATGCATAGCATTTCAGAGAATCCTCACTGTGCTTCTGCAAAAGGCATGCTTAGTTGTGGCAACCCTGGGTGCCCAGGTTTGCACCTTGGTTCTCTTTTCTAATGCATATTCTGTTAACGACCACTCATAAACCACTTGGTCATGAGGCTCCTCTTTCTCTTATTCTTTAGAGGACATATCATGCTTGTGCAAATGGCATGCCATTCTGCACAGGTCCAGTGCGCCTAGACCATTGTATTATATCCACATTCAGCTGACCCCACGAATAACCCTTGCCCTTAGGTCTTTGTTCTTAAGCTTAAGTCATTTACCGTCACCGAGACTATTTCTCAAGCAGGAAGACAGGACAAAGTAAGGAAGGACAAGATGGAGTTTTCAGCAAAGAGGCTAAGAAAATACTATAAAAACATGTCTCGCAACAACAGCTTACTCAAGAATGTAGTTTGCTTATCATGCACTTGAAATAGCTTTCTGCAAAGCAAATGGACTGTGCATTTACTAAACCAACGATGGTAACAACAAACTCTTCTGTTAATGATTATAAAAAGTTATTTCAAAATACTTAAACAGCTTTCAACATCATTAGGGCACTCAAAGCAGACAAATGATATTTCAACAAAGACAAGCAAAGGCAGCAGTTACGGCAAACTTAACACATTTTAAAACCTTAAGTTGTTTAATATAGAATGGTGATCACACATACAATTATTTTCATTTTTAAAGCTCTTCAAAAATCTAAATATATATAATTACTAAACATTAAATTTTTTGCTGTACAAGCATCAGAGGCCAGTATTTGTAACATGGCCATTTATTCCCCGTGTCTGTCTTATCCTATTTTTCTCTTCCTGTCTCTAACACTGCAAGCAACCCAAGAAATTTCTAAGAAATTGTCATGATACGGTTTAATAATATCTTCCAAAGTATTTATGGAACACAGCAAGATCTGATCATTGTAATTCTACCAATGCCTATCAAGTCACTTACTCTTTCTGAGTCACAATTTCTTCAAGCATAAGAAAAAGGAACAGAGTATTAATATGTCATAATGTTTGTAACACACATTGTAATCTCTAAGTAAAAGCTTCTATAGAAATATTCAAGTTATAGGAAAATATAAAATTATCAATCAGTGAATTAAAAATATCATAATATCATTTATTTAATATCAACTTAACAAAGGGTCACCTGGAAAAAATACTTACAAAAATGGATCCATTGAAAAAGGCACTGGAGAGGAGAGAGGCAAGATGGTGGAAGAGTAGGAGGACACACTCATCCTCTCCCACAAGCACATAAAAAAAAACACATCCACATGTAAAACAACTTGCACAGGACATCAACTTAATGCTGGCAGAAGAACTTAAACCTCCAAAAAGGGCAAGAAACCCTTGACATAACTGGGTAGAACAAAAGAAAAAAAAAGAGAGAGAAAAGTAATCAGGATGGGACAAAAGAAAAAAAGAGAAAAGGAATCAGGACAGGACTAGCATTCCCAAGAGGGAGCTGTGAAAGAGAAAGGCAACCCACACCCTGGGAAGCCACATAACCAACGGAAACATCTGCAGAGTCAGAGGGATCTCCAAAACACCAAGGAAAGTTCAGCAGCAGGTCTGAGAACCCAGAAGCAGAGTGAGAGAAGCACAGATCATCTGAACCACTGGTGCAGACACCACAGCCTGAGAAACTCGGTGGGGGCTGGGCGCTGAGACTTAGACTCTGGGGGTCAGTCCCTGGGAGCTGGCTGGGGTTGACCGTGTGGAGACAGCCTAAGAGTCTAGGGAGCAGTGCGCCATGGGTGGGAGAAGTGGTACACTAAGGGCTGGTGAGTGGAAAGCCACAGCAGAGGGATCATGGGAGAAGGTTAGGACCCACAGGAGAGATAAGGCGTCATTGTTGCAGAGGGGAGAGGAGAAGGGGCAGGCAACCACCATAGAAAATTCCTTGCACCCCAGGTGGTTTGCGCTTGCCCACCCCCATGGCAGAGGGTGGAGTATCCCGGGAACAGCACCCCCCCGCCAACTGGGAAGCGGTGAAGCGGCTATCCGGGCTGCGCCCCGACCTGGCAAGAAGCTGCATGCCAATTTGGAGGACTCTAGCCCTGCCCCAACCTGGGGAAAGCCCTGTGTGGCTCCACATAGCTCCGGGTCACCTCAATCTGCCCCACAGAAAGCCTGAGCCACTTTGCAGTGCTCTGGGGCCTGCCTTGATCTTGGGTAAGCTGTGTACTGATCTATATCGCTCCCCATAGGAAGCAGGGGCTCTACCCACCTAGATTCTGCCTCTCAGGCTCAGCCCCTCATGACCAGAAGTCACTTGCCAGCCCACCATAGGCCTGGTGTCTCCAGCAGTAGGAAGCCGCTTGTTAGCCTAGAGTGGACCAGACCTGCAGGTGGTGGGAGCAAACCACTGCAATTATCCCTGACTCCAGAAGTGGGTGTGGCCTACCACACATTGGGATATTTGAAAAAAAATCATTTGCAGCCCCAACCACTTCAGAAGGCATCACAGAGAAGGAAACTACAATGGAACACCACCTGCTGTTGCTCTCGCTCCCCCAGGAGCACACATGGGCACCACAGCTGCCACTGCCAAACATTCTGGGAGGGGCCCAGACGCGCTTGATCACTGTCCCTTCCTAGGAACCTGTAACTAAGAGCACCTTGTTGAGCACATCCTGTGGAGGCTAAGGAAGACCAGGTGTTTCTTGCATGATTTATGGGTGGTGGGGGCAAACCGCTGCAGTTATCTCTGGCTCCAGAGGTGGCAGTGGCCCGACACCACTAGGGGTTGGTGAATAGGCACCACTTGCAGCCCCATTCACCCCAAGGGCATCAAAGAGGAAGGCATTGTGACCGAATCAACTATTGGTGCTCATGTACCCCTGTGAACACACTGGCCCTGCTGCTGCCACCACTGAGTGTTCAGGCAGTATCCATATGCCAGATCTCTGTCACTTCCCAGGATCCTACAACTAGGAACAGCCTGTGCAGCACCTCCTATGTGGGCTAAGTAAGATGGATCACCTCATACATGGTCTACAGGTGGCAGAGGCAAACCACCACAGTTATCACAGAAGCTAGAGACATCATGGCCCACTCCCACTGAACAGGCACCACCTGTGGTTCCAATCACCTCAAAGGAGGGCATTGCAATCAAACACAAGCCTTTATTGCTCTCACCTCTCTGGGAACTCATGCACCCTGCTGCAGCTACAGCCAAATTCTCTGGTCACCTTGCAGATCGCTCTAGAGCACATTAGCATTGCCCAGGGCCCTGCATATAGGAGTATCCTGTGCCACCTTCCTGCAGGTCTCTGCTTATTTTGAGAGCACAATGATCAGGCACTGACTGCTGGCCCTACCCATTGCCCCCTTCTCCCTGAAAACACACGTAGCATCCTGGGGATGACAGACTGCTCATACCAAAGAAAGAGACAGCAAAGATTCAAACACCCACGCCAAAAAAGACGGGTATTCTTGAATAGAAATAGACTTAAAGACTACAGTTTGGCTTCCCCAAATTCACAGAAAAAAAAACCAAAAAACAAAAACAACACAAGCAAGATGAAGAAGCTCAGAAACCATTCCCAGTAAAAACAACAAGAGAACTCACCTAAAGCAGTCAACAATGAAACAGACCTCTGCAGTCTGACAGACATTGAGTTTGAAAGGGATATAGTGAAAATACTGAAGGAATTAAGAGAGGATATGGGAGTTCCCGTCGTGGCACAGTGGTTAACGAATCCGACTAGGAACCATGAGGTTGTGGGTTCGGTCCCTGCCCTTGCTCAGTGGGTTAACGATCCGGCGTTGCCGTGAGCTGTGGTGTAGGTTGCAGACGCGGCTCGGATCCCGCGTTGCTGTGGCTCTGGTGTAGGCCAGTGGCTGCAGCTCCGATTCGACCCCTAGCCTGGGAACCTCCATGTGCCACGGGAGTGGCCCAAAGAAATAGCAAAAAGACAAAAAAAAAAAAGAGGATATGAACAGTAATGAAGATTCCCTCAGAAAGGAACTAGAAAATATAAGGAGGAGCTAAGAAAAACTAGAAAATTCATTTGCAGAGATACGAACTGAACTAAAAGCAATAAAGACCAGAATTAATAATGCAGAGGAATGAATTAGTCACGTGGAAGATAGAATAATGGAAATCACCCAATCAGGACAGCAAACAGAAAACCAAATGAAGAAACATGAAAGCAATATAAGAGACATATGGGATAATATAAAGTAGGCCAATCTATGCATAATAGGAATTCCAAAAGGAAAAGAAAAGAAAAGGGGATTGAAAAATATATTTGAAGAAATTATGGCTGAAAACTTTCCAAATCTAAAGGATACTGATATCAAGATACAGGAAGCACAGAGACCCCAAAACAAGTTGAACCCAAACAGGACCACACTAAGACATATTATAATAACAATGGCAACAGTTAGAGAGAGGATTCTAAAGGCAGCAAGAGAAAAGCAAAGTGTTAATTACAAGGGAACCCACATAAGGGTATCAGCTGATTTCTCTACAGAAACACTACAGGCCAGAAGCGAGTGGCAATATATTTAATGAGCTGAAAGGAAAAAATTTGCAACCTAGAATACTCTGTCCAGCAAGAATATCATTTAGAACAGAAGGGGAAATAAAGAATTTCTCCAAGAAACAAAAGCTAAAAGTACAGCATTACAAAACCCATTCTAAAAGAAATACTGAAAGGCTTTCTCTAAATTTAAAAAAAAAAAGAAGAAGAAAATCTAGGATGGAGGAAACCACAATTGGAAAGCAATCGCTTAAATAAGCCAGCATACTGACCTAAACGTGAAGACGTTAAAAGAAAAAGAAAAAAAAAGACATCAAATTCATACAATGTGGGCAAGGGAAGTAAGAAAAATTAGATTCTTTTTCATTTTTTTTAAGGACGTGTTTGAGCCTATATGATTTTAAGGCTAAGGCAAGCAGATATAGGAAGGGGTTAACGTACTTAAAAAACAGTGAAATGACAAATCAAAACTGAACATTACATTCACAAAAGCTGAAAAGAAAAGTATCCAAACATAAATGGAAATCATCCAACCAAAAAAAGAAAGGACGAAAAGAGAAACATGGAACCAACTGGAAAACAAGGTTTAAAATGGCAATAAATACATTTCTATCAACAATCACCTTAAATGTCAATGGACTGAATGCTCCAATCAAAAGACACAGAGTGGCAGGTGGGATAAAAAAGCAAAAACCTTCAATCTGCTGCCTACAAGAGACTCACTTTAGGGCAAAGGACAATTATAGATTGAAAGTGAGGGGGCGGAAAAGATGTTTCATGCCAATGGACCAGATGGGAAAGCAGGAGTTGCAATACTCATATCGGACAAAATAGACATTAAAACAAAGGCCATAAAGAAAGTCAAAGAAGGACGCTATTTAATGGTTAAAGGATCCATTCAAGATGAGGATATTACAATCATCAATATATATGACCCTAATATAGGAGCACCCAGATACCTACAACAAATATTAACTGACATAAAATGAGAAATTGATGGGATGCAATCATAATAGCAGTACTTTAACACCCCACTCACATCAATGGACAGATCCTCTAGACAGAAAATCAATAAGGCAACAGAGATTCTAATGGAAACAATAGAAAAGTTAGACTTCATTGACATCTTTAGGACATTACATCCAAAAAATTAGAATACACATTCTTCTCAACGGCACATGGAACATTCTCGAGAATTGATCACGTCCTGGAGCACAGAGCTAACCTCAACAAATTTAGGAGCATAGAAATTATTTCAAGTATCTTCTCTGACCACAATGGCAGGAAACCAGAAATCAACCGTAGGAAAAGAAGTGAGAAAAAACCTCCTACATGTAGACTAAACAACATGCTACTGAAAAACCAGTGGGTCAATGAGGAAATCAAGAAGGAAATTAAAAAATACCTCGAGAAAAATGATAATGAAGACACAACCACTCAAAATCTATGGGATGCTGCAAAAGCAGTGCTCGGAGGGAAGTTCACAGCAAGATAGGCCTTCCTGAAAAATGAAGAAAAATCTCAATTCAACAACTTAACCCACCACCTAAATGAATTGGAAAAAGAAGAACAAGCAAAACCTAAAGTCAACAGAAGGAAGGAAATCATAAAGATCAAAGAGGAAATCAGTAAAATAGAGCTTCCAAAAACAATTGACAAAATCAGTCAAACCAAGAGCTGGTTCTTTGAAAAGGTCAACAACATAGACAAACTTCTGGCTAGACTTACCAAAAAGAGGAGCAAAAAAAAAAAAAAAAAAACAACCCAAGTAAACAAAATAAGAAATGAAAAAGGAGAAATCACAATGGTTACTACAGAAATACAAAAAAACCATAAGAGAATACTATAGGCCATTCTATGCCAACAAATTCGACAACCTGTAAGAAATGGACATCTTTCTAGAGACCTACAGCCTGCCAAATTTAATTAAGAGGAAATAGATCAACTGAACAGACTGATCACTAGAAATGAAATTGAATATGTCATAAAAACACTCACTAAAAATAAAAGTCCAGGACCAAATGGCTTCAGAGGTGAATTCCACCAAACATACAAGGAGGAACTTATACCTATTTCTCCTTAAACTTGTTAAAAAAAGTTGAAGCAAAAGGAACACTCCCAAAGACATTCTATAACACCACTATCACCCTAATTCCAAAACCAGACAAAGATACCACCAAAAAAGAAAACTATTGACCAATATGTTTGATAAATTTAGACACAAAAATTCTCAACAGAGTTTTAGCCAAGCGAATCCAACAACATATAAAAAAGATCATACACCATGACCAGGCAGGATTCATCCCAGGTTCACAAGGATGGTTCAACATACGCAAATCAATCAAAGTCATACACCACATTAACAACAGAAAAGGCAAAAACCCCATGATCATCTCAATAGATGCTGAGAAAGCGTCTGACAAAGTCCAATAACCATTCATGATAAAAACTCTTACCAAAGTGGGTAGAATGGGAACATAACTTAACATAATAAAAGCCATCTGTGACAAACCCACAGCAAATATAATACTCAATGGAGAAAAGCTAAAAGCCTTCTCGCTAAAATCTGGAAGAAGACAAGGATGCCCACTCTCACCACTGTTATTCAACATAGTATTGGAAGTCCTAGCCACAGCAATCAGACAAACGAAAGAAATAAAAGGCATCCAAATAGGAAGAGAAGAGGTAAAACTGTCACTGTATGCAGATGACATGATAACACACATAGAAAACCCTAAGGACTCAACCCAAAAACTGCTTGAACTGATCAACAAATTCAGCAAATAAGCAGGATATAAGATTAACATTCAGAAATCAGTCACGTTTCTATATACTAAAAATGAAATATTTAAAAATAATATAGAAATACAATACCTTTTAAAACTGCACCCCAAAAAATCAAATACCTGGGAATATACCTGACCAAGGAGGTGAAAGACTTATATGCTGAGAACTATAAAACATTAATCAAGGAAATTAAAGAAGATGTAAAGAAATGGAAAGATATTCCATGCTCCTGGGTTGGAAAAATCAATATTGTAAAAATGGCCATACTACCCAAAGCTATTTATAGATTCAATGCAATCCCTATCAAATTACCCATGACATTTTTCACAGAGATAGAACAAACAATCCAAACATTTATATGGAACCACAAAAAACCCAGAATTGCCAAAACAATTCTGACAAACAAAAACCAAGCAGGAGGCATCACTCTCCCAGACTTCAGGCAATATTACAAAGCCACAATCATCATGCCAGTGTGGTACTGATACCAAAAGAGACAGACAGACCAATGGAACAGGATAGAGAATGCAGAAATAAACCCAAACACCTTTGGTCAATTAATCTTTGACAAAGGAGGGAAAAATATAAAATGGGAAAAAGAAAGTCTTTTGGGCAAGTATTGCTGGGAAATCTGGACAGCTGCATGTGAATCAATGAAACTAGAACACACCCTCACACCATGCACCAAAATAAACTCAGAATGGCTTAAAGACTTAAATATAAGAGAAGACACCTTCAAACTCCTGGAAGAGAACATAGGCAAAGCATTCTCTCACATCAACCTTAAAAAATTTTCTCAGGTCAGTCTCCCAAAGCAACAGAAATAAAAGCAAAAATAATCCAATGGGACCTCATCAAACTGACAAGCTTTTGCACAGAAAAGGAAACCAAAAAGAAAGCAAAAAGATGACTTACAGAATGGGAGAAAATAGTTTCAAATGATGCAACTGACAATGGCCTAACCTCTAAAATACACAAGCAATTTATACAACTCAACAGCAAAAAGCCAACAACCAAATTGAAAGATGGGCAAAGGACCTGAATAGACATTTCTCCAAGGTAGATATACAGATGGCCAACAAGCACATGAAACAATGCTCAACATCACTGATTATTAGATAAATGCAAATCAAAACTAGCATGAGGTACCACCTCACACCAGTCAGAATGGCTATCATTAATAAGTCCACAAATAACAAGTGCTGGAGGGGCTGTGGAGAAAAGGGAACCCTCTTGCACTGTTGGTGGGAATGGAAGCTGGTACAACCACCATGGAGAACAGTATGTGGGTATCTTAGAAAACTATACATAGAACTACCATATGACCCAGCAATACCACTCTTGGGCATATATCCAGACAAAACTCTACTTAAAAAAGACACATGCACCCGCATGTTCATCACAGCACTATTCACAATAGCCAAGACATGGAATCAACCGAAATGTCCACTGATAGATGATTGGATTAGGAAGATGTGGTATACATACACAATGGAATACTACTTGGCCATAAAAAAGAACAAAATAAAGCCATTTGCAGCAACATGGCTGGAAGTAAAGACTGTCATACTAAGTGAAGTAAGTCAGAAAGAGAAAGACAAATACCATGCGATAGCACTTATATCTAGAATCTAATATATGGTGCAAATGAACCTTTCCACAGAAAAGAAACTGTTGGACTTGGAGAACAGACTTGTGGTTGCCAAGGGGAGGGGGAGGGAGTTGGAGGGACTGGGAGCTTGGGGTAAATAGATGCAGAATGTTGTCTTTGGAATGGATCAGCAATGGGTTCCTGCTGTGTAGCACTGGGAACTCTGTCTAGTCACTTATGATGGAGCACATGATGTGAGAAAAAAGAATGTTTACATGTATGTCTATCTGGTTCACCATGCTGTACAGTAGAAAAAAATATATATATATAAATAAATGATTAAAAAAAGAAAAAGGCACTACAACTTTGATTCAGCTTGTATTAAGCTAATTAATCTTAAGAATATTCTGTCAATGAAATTAAAACATTACAGAAAGAATTTACTATGTTTTTTCCTGTTTACTTTGGACAAGGATAAGTTGAATGATGTTCACCATGTGAGGCTATAAAAGCAAGATGAAATAATTTAATATTTCATAACTCAAAATATTTCACACTTGAAATAGAACATTTTTATTTATTTATTTATTTATTTATTTATTTATTTATTTATTATTTTAGGACTGTACATGCGACATGTGGAAGTTCTCAGGCTAGGGCTCAAATTAGAACTGCAGCTGCCAGCCTACACCACAGCCACAGCAAAGCATGATCCAAGCCGTGTCTGTGAGCTACACTGCAGCTCATGGCAATGCCGAGCCTTAACCCACTGAGTGGCGCTAGGGATCAAAAATGCATCCTCATGGATACTAGTCATTACTGCTGAGCCACAATGGGAACTCCTGAAATAGAACATTTTTAACATTGGTTTAGGAAGAGGGGATAGAAGAATATGATGGGAAGTAACATTTATTGAGGGCTTATTATGTGACAAGCACTGTGCAAAGGTACTTTATATACATTAACTCATTTAATTATCACAACTTTGCATTAATTCAGATAATATCTATTGAGCATATATATTGTGCCACAAGCTGGATACACTGTTGATCTATTGGGGATGGGGGGTTGGGAGTGAGGGAGAAAGAGAGAGACAGAGAGAAACTTGTGAAAGCTTATGATTCATAGAGGATAGACTTTAATACAAGAATCCAAAAAAAAGCAAAACTACAAATATGTTAAATGCTATGAAAGAGAAGTACATGATGTCATGAATTAATAATTATTGATCAAGTCAGGGGAAAAAGATCAGGGAAGGCTATCCTAAAAGATTGATATATTGAAGTGAGATCTGTAGGAAGCCTAGGATTTAATCAGGTGAGGGGTTCAGGAAGAAGGAAGGGAGTATGGAAGGTTTCTATAGATAGATGGAACATAGCACATTAGAGGAACTTAAAAAAGGCCAGTGTGGCTGGAAGGTAAAAACCACAGGAGTGCATGGAACAAGATGTGACTGGAGAGGTATGGGATCCATATGAGGCCTGGGGCCTTCTCCTCTGCACAAAATAGTCGTCTTAGGGCGCATTCAAAATCATTAAAAGTTACGTCATTTATCTGCCTTTTATTTAAATAGAAAGACTTCAGTATGTTTAAAAGTCTATAGGGTGGATCCACTTAAAAGGGAGAGATATATAAGAGAGAGATGAAAATACTTGGTAAATACTATTATTTGCTTTGAGAAAATGAAGAAAATGAGTCTCAGAGAAGTAACTTGCCCAATCTTTCGAAGCTAATAAGCACAAGAACCTGGATTACAAACCAGGTGTTTTGGGTTTCAAAATCATTAATTACAATGTCTTCCCTATAAATTATTTTCTAACAGAAAGTAACATCAGTGACCTATTTCTCAATATTAGATATTATGAGCATACCTTTATTTGTCAGATATTCTCTAATATTAGTACAAAGATTAAGGATTATTTTAACTCAGTGATAATACATAGATTTTCTTTCCTTCCCGGTACACTTACATTCAGATGTGACAACCAGTAGAGAGTTGACTGTTTCAAAATAAACCAGTATCTTTTCCAACTAAAAAAGGAGATTCCTCTAGACTGTCTTTTTATCCAAAGCCATCCCTCTCATTTCCCATGACCCAATTCAGTACAGGCCGTTGCATGAAATTGAGTTCTAGACCAAAAATAATGGTCTTCCTCAGAGAAAAATGAGGGCAAGATCCTTCTAAAACAAGACACTGCAAAAACGTAGGATAAAAATCAGTTTGGATACCATAACAATGCAGATTTTAAATAATTACATTTTCACAAGTCTAACATAATCCAGCAACCCTTGGATATTGGACAAAATTTTTCTTTCTACTACAAATGACAATATGTTTATCTTTTATTTACTTATGGCCATTTATATTTCTTAACTATCTTCTAGCCATTTATTTCCTATTGGTCTGTAAATCTTTTCTTACCGATTGATATATTGAGGATATTAACCTTTTGTCTGTCATATATGTTGCATAAATGTTTCCCCCCCAAAATCTTGTCTTTTACTTTTATAGCATTTTGTATGTATACAGTTTTAACTATTTAGTCACAGATATTAATATTGTTTTCTGATTTTAGCATCGTGTTTAGAAGTGTTTAATTTTCTTTGCTTTCAAATCATTAGTATGTCTGGAATTATTTTTGTATATGGTATATGGTGATTTAGGTATATTTTTCTTCTCCAAATGTCTTGACAGTTGCCCCACATTATCTATTGAATAATCCATCTTTTCTCCATAATTTGAAATATTGCCTTCATAATATACTAAATTATGTTTTATACTAGTCTGCTTCTTGATCTTCTAATTTGTTTCATTTTGATGTTCATATATATTTATATATGCATTTTGTATATATTATTGCCATAACAACAGTATATTAATCATTATACACTTAGAGTATATTTGAGGATTTTTTTAGGGTTTAATTTATTTATCCTAATTTATTTAATTAATTACCTCTTAATTAAACTTAGAATTTTTTTCATGGATTTTTCTGATGCTTTTTTTCCACAGATAAACTTTTAGAGTTAGGATCAACTTCCAAACAAATCCCATTAAACTTCTGATTGAAGTAGAATTACACTTAAAATTGATTCCAGGAGATTTGTCATATTTATGATGAGTTTCCTAAGGCAGGAACATGGCCATATAAAACTTATTCAAGACTATCTCTGTTCCTCTCTGAAAAATTCTGCATTTCTCCCCATGTGTATCTTATATGTTTCATATTAAATTTGTTCTTATGTATTTTATAGTTTGTTAGTATCTTGGAAGTTTTCTTTATATTCCTGGCTATCATTTTATTACTGTTATTTAATAGATGGCACAAATGGTTTTAATCACAATATTTTGGGGTTTCTTATTCTATGTGTAGATAAATAGCCTAAAACAATAAAGCTGTACCAAAAATTTTGCTTTGGTTTAAGTGAAAATAACACTTGTTGGACATAAATCAATCTTTGTCTGTACCAAGTGAACAAGATTAAGAACATGATTGAGAATGGAATTAGGCTTTTTTTCATCCCTTCAAAACATCTCAATATAATAAACATGAAAATTTTATCTCAGCATACTTCTATGTACTGAGTTCCTCCCCAATGCATATATTGCTTTTCCTCAAAAGCCTAAATTTATAATATTAGACATTTTCTTTAAAAATCCAGTTGATATTTTTATATTGATTATAAGGGTCTTACAGCTATATAATGTTATTAAATTTAGTGCATTTTTAGAAACACATATCTCTACAGTCCAACCTGTAATAGTTACACTAATTATCAAATTACTATTGCTTTATCCTGTTCAATTTTATAATATTCTCTAATCTCACAGGGTTTTACTAATATGAACAAGTTTTCTGGCAGGTTTCAGTTGGATAGTCCAAGTCATTTTTATTTGAAGAGTTTATGCTCAAAGTACAGGCCTTTTCACAAAGCCAAACCAAGCTACACATTTTTTCCTGTGGTCAGCTACCTCTTAAGGAAATGTTACTAAAGAGGACAATTTATCTTAGAATTCTAAAACCATGGTACTACTTGTGCAGTAGGCCACCTTTTCCTTCTGTGAGTTCACACTGATATAAATGTTTGGGGGGCATCTAAGATTGCAATAATTTTGTAAAATTACTCCTCAAATTATGGCCATTACCTCCTCCCTCTACTATAGAAGGAAGGTTTTTCCAGATAAAGTCTTCTCCAGCATATTAGAACTACAAAATCTTTAAGCTAGAAGGGACTTTCTAGATAATTTATCTTGTTTTTTTTTGCTCTACTTATAAAGAAAGAAATCTAACAGAAGTCAAGTGACATGTGCTAGTTGTTGACAGAGTTTGGTTGAAAACCCAAATCTCTTATTATACCAGTTGCCTATCTTGGTCTACTAATCCCTGGTGAGATTGTTTAGAATTCTCTTAAAGAGTCTGTAGGGTTTCAAATTAAGGATAACATTCTAATTGTTTATGAAAATGTCACCTTTGATATGCAGATCTTGTTCAGTGAGGTCAGATTTCTTAAAATTATCATGACAGTGAAAATCTGTTCAATTATTAGGACTCACCAAAAGGTGGGCTTCTTATAAGAATGATCTCATCACAACGTTAAAAACAAAACACTACCGCTACTTGATGATTTTTTAAGTTTAATTAGCAGTCAGATTATTTTGCCCATCTTTATTTTTAAACCTATTTTATTGATCCATATCATTTACCCAAATTTATAATCCAATTATCCAGTAAGACCAAACCATTTGTGTGATGCTATCAATAAATGGTTAAAGCCAGGCAGAAGACCAATAAGTGGTTAAGGCATAGCAGGTTTGGATAAATGGATAGTTGTAGCTAATAGCTATTGCTTATACAATTTTTATGTGTTCTACTTTAATTCCACTAAAATTACATTATGAAACTGGGATAACGTGAAAAAATGACTGACAAAAGGAAAATACATGCACTTGACTAAAGTTTGATCATGTCCAATTCTTAGACCCCAGATGTGTCCATTGAATTACTTTTTTCTTTTTTCTTTTTTAGGGCAGCACCCACAGCATATGGAAGTTCTCAGGCTAGGGGTCAAATCAGACCGGTAGCTATGGGCCTACACTACAGCCACAGCCACAGATCTGAGCTGCATCTACAGTCTACACTACAGCTCACAGCAACACCAGATCCTTAACCCACTGAGTGAGGCCTGGGATTGAACCTGCATCCTCATGGATGCTAGTCAGATTCATTACCACTGAGTCATGATGGGAACTCCTCCATTGAATGACTTTTGCTAACAGGCAATTTTGATTTGGCATGCACATATATAAATAAATATCTGCTCATGTGACCATTAAAAAATTCTGTAGCACCTCTGAGATAGAGTCAAACATCAGCAATTATGCTTTAGTGCCTCAATGTAAATAGCAGTTGAGGAAAACATATTTACAGGAAACAAAAGGGAACAGAGCCAACAAACAGAAACTTACAATTGGGCCAGTTTTGGGATTTTGCCTTCATGAAAAAATTTATAAAATCCTATAAAGAAAAGGACATGCAAATTAACTAATTAATCCACCAGGTTGAATGTGTTTATAATGATTAAGTTGCTATCTCTGTTAGACTAGGCAATAGTAACATTTTAACTTCATTTAAAATTAAAGAAGTAATACACAACATAACAAAGCATCTAAAAATAATACAGAAGAGTTATTATTTAGCTCAGGAATTACCATTAATTGTATCAACTTTTCTATAGCTATATAATTGCTAGTATATAGATTTTATTATTCAATCTTAATACAATTAATTAAATTAATTGTTTTGACTCTTAAGTTCTTGAATTTCTGGAGTAAACATATGTTGGCATGTTGTGTTGTTTTTTAATATACCACTGAATCAATTTGGTACCACATATTTCAAAGTTTTGTATTTATATTTATAAAATAGACCATGCTATTAGTTTCCTTTGTTTAATTTTTTGGTAACAAGTTTATACTAGTTCAAAAAAGTTTACACAGCATCAAAATGATCTGTTGTATTAAAATGTGAGAAAAATATGGTTCATAAACACTTTTGTGTCAGTATCCTTTTAAGGAAGTGTTTCTGATAACATTTTTCATTTCTTATATAGTCATTGGTGTGTTTAATATTTTCTGAATTTTCTTATGTCAGTTTTGATCTTTTCCATTTTTCATGGAAGATTTTCATTTCATTGTATTTGTAATCTTTATTAATGATAACAAGAATATTAAACATATCAACAATAAAACCTGAAATCCTCCTGCCACATACCTATCACCAAGAACCTCATTACACACAAGTAAACATAATAAAGTTTCTATTTCTAGTTCTTTTTGCAGTTGTCTTCATACTCTAATATGCTGCGCCTCTAACCTTGATCTATCAACTTCATATGCGATCTATGATTTTTAATTTTCTATAAAAGAAACATAGCACACTTTCATTACTTTCCCTCTTTTCATTCCTTCCCCCAATTTTTGTTAACCCACTGAGTAAGGCCAGGGATTGAACCCACATCGTCATGGATACTAGTCAGTTCATAACTCACTGAACCACAATGGGCACTCTAGATTTTACTATTTTTAAGGCATTAAAAGAATACAATTTTATTAAGGAAATGGATGCAATTTTCTGTGTTATGATATTTATTTTCATTTTCTCCAGATATTTTTGCATGTCCCTTTTTAATGCTAATTTCTTTTTTTTAGTTTCAGGAGATAAAATTTAATTATATAAACAATTAATTATCAACTATTAAAATATTTACCAAGCTTCCATAGTGCATAATATTTTTCAGGCACTTTCACATTCATTGTCTCATCTGATCATCCAAAAATCCTATAAATTGGGTACAGGCATACCTCCTTCTATTGTGCTTGATTTTTTCTGTGTATCACAGACATTGAATTTCTTACAAATTGAAGCTTTGTGGCAACCCCACATCAAGCAAGTCTACTTGCAGTTTTTCCAACAGCATTAGCTCACTTTGTGACTATGCATCACATTTTGATAATTCTTACAATATTTTACACTTTAAAAATATCATTGTATTTGTTATGATGATCTGTATGTTGTGATCTTTGATTTTACTACCGCAAAAAGATACCATTGCAAACTCGCTGATGGTTAACATTTTTAAATAATATTTTAAAATTGTTATATACTTCTTTGACATAGTGCTATTGTACACTTAATAGAACACTGTGTAGGAATTCCCATTGTGGCACAGCAGAAACATATACGACTAGGAACAATGAACTTGTGGGATTGATCCCTGGCCTTGCTCAGTGGGTTAAGGATCTGGTGTTGCCATGAGCTGTGGTGTAGTTTGAAGATGTGGCTCGGATCTGGTGTTGCTGTGGCTGTGGTGTAGGCCAGCAGCTGTAGCTCCTAGCCTGGGAACCTCTATATGCCACAGGTGCGGCCCTAAAAAGCAAAATAAATAAATAAATAAATAAATAAATAAATAAATAAATAAATAAAATAAAAAAAAATAGAACACAGTGTAGCATAAACGTAACTTTTACATTGGGAAACCAAATAAAAATGCACGTGACTTGCTTTATTGCAATATTCACTCTATTGTGGTGGTCTGGAACTGAACCCACAGTATCTGTGAATTATGCCTGTATAACAGATGTAACTATTCCTATGTTATAGATGAGAAAGTAATTTAACCATGATAAAGTGATTTTTTTCTAAGATCACAGTGGCAGAGCAGAGACAGCTATGCCTTTTGGATCAATGTATCTTGTTCCCTAGCCCAGTGATCTTTCTATGTTAACACAGTATAGAAAATAATATAATTCACTTAGAATTTTGTTTGGCACAGAGTTGGTGCATAATAAATGATGGCAATTATGGTTATTACTATTCAAACTATAACAGACTAATAGTAATTAATTAATAAATCCAAGTCAAACAGAAATATATAAATATGGAAAGCCCAAAGATAGAATTGATATTTAATATGATTAACATGTCTTTAAGCAAAATACATGCTAGATTTCGTTACACAATTATTCTGATATTTTGAGAGACCTCAGGCTAAGTTGCAGCTCCTCATCCCTCCCCAATGCCAAAATCAAGGTTTTTGTGCTATAGAACTCTTTTGTTGAAGTTTGTAAACTCATTTTCAGATTATTTTTCAAAATATTTTTAAATGTGTAAAATAAAGTATATAGGATTACAAAGGGAATCAGTTATGTTGAAAAACAGTTCACACAACACTGAAAAATTGTCTACAGTGAAATAATAAAACAGAAGCAGTATAACAATTACTGTAACATTGAAATTATTTTAAGTTATTTTGAGTTATTTGCAATGGTTATGATATGTGATATGAACATATCTGTAATTTCAATTGTTTAAAAAATCATCAGTATTGATGATACTATTATGGTTTATTGTTTCATTCACTCACAATTAAAAGTAATGTTAAATTTCAGGTAGAGTTTAACCAATATAAAATGTATTTTTTTCAACTGTCCAAGTCATGGGGTCCCCTGAATTCTATCCATGGTATGCTTTCTGAGGATTTACGAACCTTAATTTGAGAAGTCTTGCCCTTAAAGAAAGACTGCCAGTCACCAAGAACCACCCATTGACACAACAGCCCAAAGAAATATTCATATTTCTTCAGTCATAAACAGGAAAAAACAATTTTTAAGTTAAAAAAATTGGAAGAAAGCATATCTATCAAAATAAATTGAAAGGAAGAGAAAGACCAAGATAACTAGAAAGTTTGACCCCATAGAGAAGAGACATAATTTAGGGATCATAAAAGAACATAAAAAAAGACTTTTAAATTTATTCTCAGAGAAATCTAATAATACGGCACTTATAAAATAAGCACAGACTGTTATGAAAAAGAATCAACCAGAGACCATGAGCTCCCACTTGGAAATAAAAATTACAATTGCTGAACAATTAAATCTCTCAGAGTACAGGACAATTATTACTCTATATTTCATTCATGTTCTTAGCATAAATTGACACAACTATGCTATGCTTCATTTCTTCTAGCTCCTCTTTTCCATCAGATTGGCTTCTTTGGTTTTAGATATTTGGGGCTAGCTTACAATTTCCTTCTTCTGTCCTCTGGTTCCAGAGTGGTAAGCATTACACAAGGAGGGAGTAGAAAGCCTCATTTAGATCTCTAGTCCTAAATCAAGTACTCCATCACAGTTTACTAGTGGGAATAAAGGTATGAAGTTGGAGATATATTAGGGACTTGACCATTATTAATGAAGTAGTGCTTTTTTCCCCAATTGTTTTCTTTTCTGTACATAGCACTTCTTTAGCCCAGTGGCTATCAGTAGAAGATAATTTCTCAGGAGACTTTTGGCAAAATCTGGAGACATGTTTGGTCATCAAAACTTAGAGATGACATCTAGGTAGTGGCAAAGGATGCTGCTAAAACACTTTACAATGCATGAGATACTTTCTCAAAACAAATAATTACATGGCCTAGAATGTCAATAGTGCTGAGGTTGAGAAATTTCTCTTTAGTTGAGGACTATGAAGGGGAGAACAGAGTGGTAGAATTGTACAAACACACTCAAACCTCTAATAACAAACATTTTCTCTTTTATAATTAGTTTAAAATGAAGACATCTATTTCTGCTCATTACTCTGTGAGAAGTACAGTAATATATTTTTAATGTTGTAGGCTGTACATAATATCTTCTCTGAAAGATTAAAAAACTATCATGAATGTGTCTTTCCCAAAGTAGCACAGGCTAAGCAATTGGTTAGTTGAATTTTTCATTATTTGGATATACAGTTTTGACATTTTACAGAGACAGAAATAAACTCAGAATATGACAGATCCTAAGAGATGAAAGTGAAATACTGACCCTTGTTTCTATTTTTAGAAGACAAGACCTTTCTCTTGAAATTTTGAAGACAATATGAAAAAATTCATTTAGATATTTAAGCCATTTATTTTATCAAAACATTTATTATAAAATAATTTCCCTGAAAAACATACCATGATCTTAGATTAGAAGAATCAGTATGATCAAAATGAGTATACTACCCAAGGCAATCTACAGATTCAATGCAATCCCTATTAAATTACTGATGGCATTCTTCACAGAAACAGAACAAAATACTTTAAAATTTGCAAGGAAACACAAAAGTCCTTGACTAGCCGAAGTTATATTGAAAAGAAAAAATGGAACTGGAGGAACCAGGTTCTCTGATGTCAAACTATACTACAAAGTTACAATCATCAGAATAGCATGGTACTGGCACAAAAAATAGAAATATAGATCAATGGAACAGGATGGAAAGCTAAGAAATAAGCCCAAGCACCCATGATCAACTAATCTATGACAAAGAATGCAAGAACATACAGTGGAGGAAAGACAGTCTCTTCAATAAGTAGTGCTGGGAAAACTGGACAGCTACATGTAAAAGCATGAAATTAAAACATTCTCTAACATCACACACAAAAATAAACTCAAAATGGATTAAAGACATATATGTAAGGCCAGATACTCTAAAACTCCTAGAGAAAAACGTAGGCAGAACACTCTTTGACATAAATCACAGCAACATCTTGTTTGATCCACCTCCTAAAATAACGATGATAAAGACACAAATAAACCAATGGGACCTAAGTAAACTCAAAAGCTTTTTCACAGCAAAGGAGACCATAAAAAATTAAAGATAACCCACAGAATGGGAGAAAATCTCTGCAAACAATGCAACCAACAAAGGCTTCATCTCCAAAACATACAAACAACTCATACAACTCAACAACAAAAAAACAAACAACCCAATTAAAAAATGGTTGAAGACCTAAATAGACATTTCTACAAAGAAGACATACAGATGACCAGCAGGCACATGAAAAGATGCTCAACATTACTTTTAGAGAAATGCAAATCAAAACTACATTGAGGTACCACCTCACACCAGTCAGAACGGCCATCATTACCAAGTCAACAAATAACAAATTCTGGAGATGGTGTGGAAAAAGGGAACCCTTCTACTCTCTTGGTGGGAATGTAAGTTGGTACAACCACTATGGAAAACAGAATGGAGGTACCTCATAAAACTAAGTATAGAACTACCATATGATCCAGCAATTCCACTCCTGGGCATATATCTGGCCAAAACTTTCATTCAAAAAGATACATGCACCCCTATGTTTATTGCAGCACTATTCACAATAGCCAAGACATGGAAATAGATTAAATGTCCATCTATAGATAAGATGACTGGATTAAGAAGATCTGGTAAATATACACAATGGAATATTACTCAGCCATAAAAAATCAAAGTAATGCCATTTGCAGCAACATGGATGGAATGAGAGATTCTCATACTAAGTGAAGTAAGTCAGAAAAAGAAAGACAAATGCCATATGATATCACTTATATTTAGAATCTAAAATAGGGCACAAATGATCTTGTCTATAAAACAGAAACAGATCATGGACATGGAGAGCATACTTGTGTTTGCCGGGGGGAGAGGTGACAGAAGGGGATGGAAATGGAGTTTGGTGTTGTAGATGCAAAGTATTACATTTAGTATGGATGGGTAATAGAGTCCTACTGTACAGAAAAGAATGTGTATATATGCATATATATATATGTATATATATATATGGCTGGGTCATTTTGCTGTACAGTAGAAATTGAATGAACATTGTAAATCAACTATACTTTAATAAAATTTTTAAAAATAAAATATTTTCCTTGTAAGACAGCCAGAGAGATTTAATTTATAATTAAAAATTAAATTGAAAATGTCTATTACAAGTTTTAATAAAAATGATTTAATTAAATGATTTTAGGAGTTAAACTTACCACTTCTCATTAATTTTCAAAATATATTAACATGGCTAATCATCAGGGGAATGCAAATCAAAACCACAATAAGATATCACCTCACACCTGTCAGAATGGCTATCTTCAAAATCCCCAGAAATAACAAACGTTGATAAGGATTTGGAGAAAATGAAATTTTTATACACTGTTGGTAGGAATGTAAACTGATGCAGCCACTGTAGAAAACAATATGGAAGATTCTCTAGAAAATAAATATAGGACTACCATATGGCCAGCATCTACTCTTGGGTATATACTCAAAAATCAAAAATACATATTCAAAAAAATGCATGCACCCCAATGTTCACTGCAGCATTATTTACAATAACCAAGATATGGAAGCAACTTAGGTGTCCGTAAACAGATGAAGGGATAAAAAAGATATGATATATACACACATACACACAACAGAATATTACTCAGCCATAAAAAAGAATGAAATTTTGGCATATGTACTGACATGGATCAACTTGGAGGGCATTATGCTGAGTGAATTAAGTCAGACAGAGAAATAAAAATACTGTATGATATCACTTGTATGTAGAATCTAAAAATTACAATAAACTAGTGAATCTAACTTAAAAAATCAGACTCACAGGTACAGAGAAATTTATAGTGAGGAGAAGGAAGGAAAAATGGTCAATACAGGGGTAGGAGATTAAGAGTTACAAATTATTAGGTGTAAAATAAGCTACAAGTATACATCATATAACAAGAGAATATAATCAATATTTTACAATAACTATATATGAAATAGAAACTTTAAAAGTTGTTAATCACTATATTGTATACCTGTAAATTATATAACATTGTACAGCAACTATACTGCAACAAGAAAACTTTAAAAAAAATGCTTTACCCCTCTCTCCAAACCCTATCAGTTAAAGGTAGTTTTCTCCCCCCTTTTCAGCCTCATGCTTATATCCAATTTATTCCTTTGGCCTTTGTGACATCACTTTCATTATAGCTTTGGATTTCTAAAATTAGGAGTCCTAGAGAAGATTTCTTCTTTTATTTATGCCAATAAGTGCATGCTAGTAGTGAACAATAGCACTGTTATCCAAATACTTTTAATGTACATGACTTATGTATAAATATAAATTTGTGTGCCTTCAAAGTGGTCTTTTCTTTACAATCTCCATTCCTGTCTTCCATTAATGGTTCCACCAAGAGTGTAGTATTTTTTTCTCAATGCTTAGCACATAGTGGTGCTCAATGTTTCTTGCATTGAAATTATTCTTTGAGAGGAGAATCATAGAGTCATAAGATAATGGTACATAAAAAAATCCACTCTTCTGGGTTTTAAAAATTAGAGAGTATCAATTTCTCAGTCTGAGAGAAAGGGTCACTTCAATTAATGTTAATATTTATTGAATGTTTATGGATGAAGAATATACAGTTATAAAGACAAATAAGAGCCCATGCTTTCATAATGCTTATGAAATATCTCACCAATATGTGTACTGATTCATCAAATCTGAGATACTTTCAAAGTCTAAGTCCTATCATTTTATTTCATATATGTAGACACTAAGGTTCAGAAAAGATGATGATTTGCCCAAGATAATAAACCTTATTAGCAGCAAAACTATCTCTAGAACCTGTGTCCCTTGTATCCAAGCCAGTGTTTTTTCCTCATATGCCATGTTATTACCTGTTATCAGATAGGGATACAACAAAGGCAAACATATATCTCCAAAAATTTCCCTGGGTATTTTTAGGCTTATCTAGAGATCTATCTTTAGGCTAAGTCTCAAGATAATATTTGGTAGCTTTCTTGGGCTGTTGGATACCGACTGGTGAATGAAGCCATTTCTTGTGTCTAGCTCTGGCCTATTGGTGGGCAGAATCAGGTCCTAGAGGCTAGTTGCAGGGCCCAGGGATCCCAGAGCAGGTTCTTGATCACTGATGGTTAGAACCAATTCTGGAAACAGTTCACTGTATGCCCTGGGGTGTCTTGAAATTTGTATTAATTTCTGGTGGGTGGAGCCCAGGCCTAGTCTATCCCAGGGTAGGATCTGGCCTGCTAGTGTGGGCTGCAGACTGTGGGACTGCAGTTTTCTTGTGGCTTGTTTCTGCCCCCTGATGAATGTAACTGGGACTGAAGATAGAGCATGCTCACAGGTGGGTGGGTTGGGGCCCTGGGGATCCTGGGGCTGGTTCCTGCCCACTGATGTGGGGAGCTGAACCCTGGAGGGTGCTGGAGGGTTTACAGAGGATAAATGGAATGTTGTCTGTGTAAAAAGTGTGAATGTGTGTGAACCCACCATCAAAATTCTACCTCTTCCCAAACTATGAAAAACATATCTCAACAAGTGGAAGAAGCCATATGAGATCAGGCACTTTCAGGGTTGTAATGATGGTAATAAATCAAATAAAGATGAAGAAAACAATAGACAAGATCAATGAAAATTAAAGCTGGTTCTTTTAAAGTTTCAACAATACTGATAAACCTTTTGCCAGACACATTGGGAAAAAAAGGGAGAGGGATCAAATAAAAATAATTAAATCATGAAAAATAAGTTATAACTGTCACCATGGAAATAAAAATCATCATAAGAGCCTACTAGAGGCAAATATATGCCAATAAAATGGACAACTTAGAAAAAATGGACAAATTCTTAGAAAAGTAAAATCTTTAAAGACTGACAAAGGAAAAAGGAAAAAAAAACATGAACAAACCAATCACAAGTATTGAAATTGAAATTATGATTTAAAAACTTCCAAAACACCCAAAAGTCCAGGACTGGATTGCTTCACAGGTGAATTCTACCAAACATTTGAAGAAGAGTTAACACCCATTCTTGTGAAACTATTCAGAACTGTATAAAATAGTAATTAATAAGAAACTACTGTATAGTACAGTAAAATCTACTCAACAGTTCGAAATACTATATATTGGAAAAAATTATCTATATCTATATAGCTATAAATATATCTGATTTACTTTGCTGTACACCTGAAACTAATAAAACATTGTAAGTCAACTATACTCCAATTAAAAAAAAACAAAAAGTACACAAACCACATCCCTAAATCTATGAGACCAGCAATAGCAATATCTCTTTAGATCTTCTGCCCATTTTTTGATGGGGTTGTTTGTTTTTTGGGGTATTGAGCTGCATAGGTGTTTATAAATTTTGGAGATTAATCTCTGGTCAGTCACTTTATTTGCAAATATTTTCTCCAATTCTGTGGGTTGTCTTTTCATTCTTTTTAGCATTTCTAAAAGGAAAGTTAATTGTTATTCAAGCTTCTTTTACAAAACAAGACAAATTTCAAGTAAACATCCTAAACTTGCACCTAAAGGAGCTAGAAAAAGGACAAACAAAACCCAATGCTAGTAGAAGGAAAAAAATCATGAATATCAGAGCACAAGTAAGTGAAGTAGAGACTAAGAAATAGAAAAAAGAATCATTGAAACTAAGAGCTAGTTCTTTGAAAAGATATACAAAATCGATAAGCTTTTAGCCAGATTGAAGAAAAAAGAGAGAAGGCCCAAATTAATAAATTGAGACATGAAAACAACGTTACAGCGGACACAACAGAAGTTCAAAGAATTATGAGACTACTACTAACAACTATATGCCAATAAAATGGCCAATCTAGAAGAAATGGAAAAATACTTAGAAGGTAAAATTTCTCAAGAATGAACCAGGAAGATATGAAAATATGAACAGACCAATTACCAATAATAAAATTGAATCAGTAATTTAAAAACTTGCAGCAAATAAAAGTCCCAGATCAGATGACTTCACAGGTAAATTCTGTGAAACATTTACAGAAGAGTTAACAATAACGCTTCTCAAACTATTCCAAAAATTTGCAGATTAAGGAATGCTTCCAAAGCCATTCCATGAGGCCAACATCACCATGATACCAAAGCCAGACAAAGATATCACCCGAAAAAAGAAATTTGTAGACTATTACCACTGATGATTATAGATGCAAAAATTTTCAAAAAAATATTAACAAACTGAGTCCAATAATACGTTAAAATATTATACACCACAATCAAGGGATTTATCCAAGGGATGCAAGGATTTTTCAGTATCTGCCGATCAATCAATGTGATATACCACATTAACAAATTGATGATTAAAAAGCATATGATCATACCAATAAATGTAGAAAAAACTTTTGATAAAACTAAACATCGATTTATGATAAAAACTCTTCAGAAAGAGGGAATGGAGAGAAAATACCTCAACATAATAAAGGCCATAGAGGGTAAGCATGCAGTTAATATTATGTATACTTAATGGTGAAAACCTGAAAGCATTTCTTCTAGGATCAGGAACAAGGCAAAAATGCCCACTCTTTCTATGTTTATTCAATATAATATTGGGTGTCCTAGACAAAGCAATTAGGACAAGAAAAAGAAATAAAAGGAATCCAAATTGGAAAGGAAGAAGTAAAATTTTCACTATTTGCAGATGACATGAGAAAATCCTAAACATGCCACTAAGAAACTACTAGAGCTTATTAAGGAATTCAATAAAATTTCAGGATACGAAATTAATATACATAAATATGTTGTATTTCTATACACTAACAATGAACTACCAGAAAAGAAATAAAGAATACAATTCCATTTACAGTCACATCAAGAAGAATAAAACACCTAGGAGTAAACCTGCTTAAGGAGGTAAAAGACCCGTGTTTTGAAAAATATAAGAACATGAAGAAAGAAACAAACAGATGGAAAAATATACCATGTTGATAGATTGAAAAAAATAGTATTGTTAAAATTACCATACTACCAAGGCAATCTAGAGGTTCAATGTTCCCTATCAAGATACCAAGGTCTATTTTCACAGATCTAGAAACAATAACTTTAAAACTTATATGAGAACATAAAAGACCCTTAAGAGCCAGAACAGTCTTGAGAAAGCACAGAACTGGGGGAATTAGGCTCCCTGTCTTCAGACTGTACTACAAAGCTACAGTCATCAAAACAATATGGTATTGGCACAAAACACACAGATCAATGGAGCAGAATAGACAGCCCACAAATAAAACCAGGCACTTATGGCCAATTAATCCTTAAAAAAGGAGGCAAAATATACAATGGAGAAAGACAGTCTCTTCAATAAGAGGCACTGGGGAAACTTGACAGCTACATGTGAAAGAATGAGATTAGAACATTCTCTAACACCATATACAAAAATAAACTCAAAATAGATTAAAGACCTAAATGTAAGCCCAGAAACTATAAAATTCTTAAAAGAAAACTCAGGCACAATACTTTTAAACATAAATCATAGCAATATTTTTTGGATCTGTCTTCTAAAGCAAAGGAAATATGAGCAAAAATACACAAATGGGGCCTAGTTATTCTTAAAAGCTTTGTACAACAAGGGAAACCTCTGACAAAACAAAAAGGCAATCTATTGAACAGGAAAAATTTTTGCAAATGATATGCCCAATAAGGGGTTAATATCAAAAATATATTAACACATCATGCAGCTCGACATAAAAAAATTAGAAAATGGCAGAAGACATAAATATACAGTTTTCCGAAGGAGACATAGATGGCCAACAGGCTCTTGAAAAGATACTCAATGTCATTAATCATCAGGGAAATGTAAATTAAAACCACAATGAGATATTACCTCACATCTATCAGAATGGCTATCATTAAAAAGACTATAAATAACAAATTTTGGCAAGGATGTGGAGAAAAGGGAACCCTTGCACACTGTTGTTAGGAGTACAGATTGGTGTAGCTGCTATGAAAAACAGTATGGGCGATTCTCAAAAAACTAAAAGTAGGACTACTATATAAGCCAGCAACTCCACTCCTGGGTATTAATCAAAAAAAAAAAAATGAAAACACTAATTTGAAAAGATATATGCACTCCAATGTTCACGGCAGCATTGTTTACCATAATCAATATATAGAGGCAGCCTAAGTGTCCATTACAGATTAATGGATTTAAAGAAGATGTGCCATATATATAAAATATGTGGCATATTTATAAGATGTGGCATATATATATGAATATATATTGGAATATATATATAATGAAATACTACTCAGCTATAAGAAAGAATGAAATTTTGCCATTTGAAAAAACATAGATGGACCTAGAGAGTATTATGCTTAGTGAAATAAGTCAGACAGAGAAAGAAACATACTCTATGTTGTCACTTATATGTGGAATCTAAAAAATAATACAAATGAGTATATGTGCAAAACTGAACACACTCACAGATGTAGAGAACAAACTAGTGGTTACCACTGGGGAGAGGGAAGGGAGAAGCATCAAGATAGGGGTTAGGGATTAAGGGATACAAACTACTATGTATAAAATAAGCCCCAAGGATATGTGGTACAGCACAGGGAATAAAGCCAATATTTTATAATATCTATAAATGGAACATAACCTTTAAAAATTGTGAATAACTATGTTGTAACTTGAAACATATAATGTTGTATATCAACTATACCTCAATTAAAAAAATACCTGGAACCACAGTTTGACTTAACTGATTTAAAAAATATTTTTCTGTGCCTAAATGTACCAGACATTGTTCTAGGTGCTGGAGGCACAGTGGTAAATAAGACAAAACCCCTGTTCTCATATTGTCGAGTTTAAATTTTAATGGAAGGAAAGGAGCTCCCTTGTGGCTCAGCAGGGTAAAGATTTGGTGTTTTCACTGCTGTGGCTCTGGTTACAGCTGTGGTATGGGTTGGCTCCTAGGCCTGGGAACCTCTGAATACCATGAGTGTGAGCAAAAAAATAAACAAAAGGGGGGAAGATGCAATAAACAATAAGTATATGATTTCAGGTATTCAACTTTTTAATCTGGTGCTGTCCTTCTTAAATTAGTCTGATAAAAAGAGCCTTCAAATTGAATATTTTAAATGAACAGGAATCATTTTACTAATCTACTCAGGATTCCTTCACTTCATTTATAACTAATACTCTAAATTCTGCTCCATCAGAAATTCTATGTTTAGGCAGTACCCCAAATTCTGCTCTCAAAATTTCCCGCTAAAGTATGTTCAACTAATTCACATCTGTTGATGGCAGGTAATGGATGTATATGTTGCTACTTCTGGAATTTAGTTAATGTATCTAGTGTCTTTTTAAATTCAAGTATGGTTGATTTACAATATTATGCTGGTGCCAGGTATTCAGCATAGTGATTCAGTATTTTTGCAGATGTACCTAGTTTCTTAACATCCAAGAATAAGGATTCTGTATATTTCTTTCTCTTCCCCCCAATGCCTCTCTTTATTTCTCTCTTCCCATTCTCTCCTTTGGGTGTACCTTAAAAACCATTTATTCAAGGCCAGCCTAGTAGGATGAAGGACGGAGTCATAACTGACTAGTTATTTCTGTCTTCCAGTCTTAATATTTATTAAAAATAATTCTTTCATTTTCATTATATGAGGCCTATAGTTTGTCAGTCTCTTAAGCAAGTATACACTAGATAAATAGTCTATATAAAAATTCCAGGAGTTTCCATTGTGGCTCTGTGGTAATGAACCCAACTAGTATCCATGAGGATGCAGGTTTGATCCCTGGCCCCACTTAGTGGGTTAAGGATCCAGCATTGCTGTGAGCTCTGGTATAGGTCGCTGACATGGCTCAGATATGGCATTGCTGTGGCTGTGATGTAGGCTGGCAGCTGCAGCTCCAATTCAACCCCTGGCCTGGGAACTTCCATATGCTTCAGGTGCAGCCCTAAAAAAATTCATCGTTTGTCAATATTTGCTTGTTGCCTAGTGTCGTTTTCTATTCTCTAGGTACCATGGCAATGCCTAATACAAAAAGAACAAACGTTTCCTAACTCACAATAATGTCTTATATAGTATACTTTATTTTTGTTGTACTAGGGAGTTACAAATTCGATGAGATTTAAAGAAAAATGAAAAGAGGGATCATTTATTCTAGTTGTACTAAGGTTAATTTTTCTTAAGACATCAGTAAGATTCTATATGAGGGATAGATATATTTCTATACACGAGTAGAAAATAGTAAGCATTTGTTTTTTTGCAGTCTATAATTCCATTGCTGACTTTTGAAATGCTGTCTAGTCCCTTGCTGACTCTTGAAATGCAACCAAATTCATTCTTCCCTATGCTTTTTGGAATAACTTTCTTTGCCTCTTAACTGTTGAGATATAAAATTGAATAGGTTAAAATAAAAAAGGTTTATAGACAGCCAAATGCATCCAAAACAATTGACTTCAAAGTGACTATATTTGTTTTAAAATCTGATCTCAGTAAAGGGTCTGATATGTTTACCAAATATAACTGGCAGAAGTTTAATATTGCATTTAGTGGGTATATTTGCATTTTCTTAAAAGACAAAATCTCAAACCAAAGAAATGGATTTTTGAATTAGAAATAAGAAGTTTGGCATTTTTAGAAAAGTAGGAAAGATAGTGGGGGGTACTATATAAAGCCAATTCTTTTTAGCTATATTAATGGACAATATGAGAAATGGACTATATTAATGGACAACAGCGAAACCTCTGCAGCCACAGCTCTGCAGGCCAAGTTACAATCTCTGCAGCATTCAGCCCAGAATGGTCAGGACTTGGTCAAAACCTGTCAGCTTTCCTAATTTTTGCCTCTGTTTCCTACTTCAGACCAACCAGAGAAAGCCAAATTCATGTTACTCACATAGGATATCTCACTTCTAGCTACCTGACCTTCAGATTTCCTACGCCTACAACCTACAATTAGGGCATTTCTGAAGCCTCCCCATTTTTTCACTCTAAAACCCTCTTACTCTCCTGGCTGCCTTTGTCCACCAAATGCAAGTGATCATGGGTGACTTCCTTGCTATAGCAACTTCAGAATAAATGGCCTTTGTTTGCCATTTGAGTGATCCATGCTTCTTTCTACAGTCATATTACGTAGATATTTTTAGAGCCAGATTTTTTTTTTTTTTGGCTGTGCCTGTGGCATATGGAAGTTCCAGGGCCAGGGTTGAAACTTGTGCCACAGCAGCAACCCCAGCCACAACAGTGACAATGCAGGATCCTTAATCTGATGAGCCTGCATTTTTGACTAGTTATGTACATGATAATCAACTAAGAAGCTTAAAAAAGTGCAGACGGATGAGCAATACTCAAGTCCAACTGAATTAGCATTTCTATTGGAGGACCTGGAAATGATATTTTTTTTGTTTGTTTTTCCTAGGGTCGCACCTGTGGCATATGGAGGTTCCCAGGCTAGGGGTCCAATCAAAGCTGTAGCTGCTGGCTTACGCCACAGCCACAGCAACTTGGGATTCGAGCCCCATCTGCGACCTATACCACAGCTCACGGCAACGCCGGATCCTTAACTCACTGAGCGAGGCCAGGGATCGAACCTGCAACCCCATGGTTCATAGTCAGATTCGTTAACCGCTGAGCCACGATGGGAACTCCAAAATGATAATTAAAAAAAATTTTTTTTGGCTGCTCCTGTGGCATATGGAAGTTCCCAGGCCAGGGACTGAATCTGAGCCACAGCTGAGGACCATGCCACAACTGCAGAAATGCTTGATCCTTTAACATGAGCCACAGTGGGAACTCCTGGCAATAAGTATTTTTAATAAGCATCCCAGGTGATTCTTAGGCACACAAGTTTGAAAACAGTTATTCTGTTGAAATACTAACTTTGATGAAAAAAGGGAAAATGAATATGCCTATATTAGTTTGAATATCCCTCAACTCCAATCTATTCCTTATAAAACATAGGAATAACTTGAAAGTTGTTTAGAAGTTAAAATCAAATACTCCTCCACCACAAGTCATTTGTTGTAATATTTTCAATGTTCCTTGAAATGGGCCACAAACCTTTAACTACAGTCGATAATTGTAGAAGAGTCAAAGTTTTATCATATTGCAATCACAGAATCATTTCACAAGATGAGTTATTCCTTCCATGAAGTTTCTTTTGTGTTTCAGTTGAAATATATATAATTTCTCACATTTTCATTTTCTGCTTTCTGAGGTGAAAACTAATCAAATACTCATCTCTTGAAAAAATACAACATTAAGAGTAGTAACTGCATATCAAAATTCAAATGATCACAGGTTAACAAAGTTTCTCATAATTCTGAAAACAAACGGGCAGAGTCTTCTTTGTGAATATATTCTGAACACTAATTTAGTACACTATTTGGCGGCAGGTAGAGATAGTAAACAAACCCTAGCACATTCTAGGAATGCACAGAGATTTTGGGGAGGTTCCAAGCCTTGATCTGAATATCTCTGACTTTGCAAACATAGGCTTTGTTTCTCTCATATCCAGTAGCATCAACATATATGTGTCTATTTTAAAACTCTTATGTATCTATTTTAAAATATGATAATAAACATTCACTTAAGACTCTCAATATCATATTCAGCTTATAGATTGAAAATTGATTTTAAAGGGACTGGGCAATGGTATTGCATATTAGAGCAATTTGACAAAAGGTTTGTTTCATTTTTGAATACTTTAATACTTACTTTAAGGCTTATATAGATGGCCCAGACTTGGACACCAAATTCCTCAAGTTAAAAATTCCCTGTTTCTTTTCATTAGTGCTCCAGTTATTGGAATAGTTTCCTCTTTCTCCTGTTTTATACTCAACATGTCCAAACTGACATTGTTTTATTCCCACCGGAATCAAGAACAAGCTCTGAAATTAGGAATTTGATGTGGATTCCATTAAATTTGCGTATTACAAACCAATAGCCACTGAAGATAAAATACTCTAAATATTTTGACAAGTAAATTATCTTTATTGGTTACTAACTGAACAAGAAATATACTTAATATACTTGAGCTAAAAGTTCATATTGTAGGACTCAGTTTGATAAAAATAGAGGTTTTACCCCTAGTGATTCCTTTAAGAAGATCAGAGTGACAAACGGCCAGCTTGAGAAAGAAATATTAATGGTTAATTGTGAGACCAATATATTAACTTTTAGAAACTTGCCTGAATGTTCATTTTATAGACTTACTCTTTCAAGTAATCTATATGTCCGTTTCTAGGTTTAAGGGACTTGCTCCTGCTTACTAAAGTAGGATTTATCTAGATTTATACTATGATAAAATGCATTGTATATATTCCTTTTTTGGTAGAAATGTTCCATCACTGATAAAAAGCTTCTTAACTATTTTTTCATTTCACAATTGATAATGTGATTTGAGATCGTCACCTGGAACTTGAATTTTGGATCACAACTGTTGTAACTGGATTTATGTCAACTATTAAGTGTAACTTTGGTTTTTTTAAAAAATAAAACCCAATCAATACTGGAAAAGAATTGGCAGACATTAAAAAATTAGGATTTATGTTCTTTTAAGTTACTGGAAACATTTATGAATCTATGCTACATTGTTTGAAACATTCACTTTTATTCATGCTACAGTAATTTTAACTTAGCAACAACAAACCTATCTGAGAACATGATTACGTAGAACCTATTTCAAATTTTTCTTTGTGAAAGGCAATTTTAGCTAAGTTGTCTAGACAGTTCAGACCTAGTATCATTTTTCACATGTCAATTGTAATATTCAGGAAGAAACTAAATAAATCACACCTGTGTTTCATCTTGTTTTATAAATTGCTACAAATTTGAAGTTCCAAAAAATGAGGTTACCAAAGAAAATACATTTCTTTTTTGAGGCATGCAGCATAGATTGGAAATGTGAAACACTATATTACACAGTCAGAAATCATTCATAAAATGTTCACTGCTTCAAAAGTTTATGACTAGTAGTAGCAAGTCATTACACATGTTACCATCTGGACTTTAATTGATTGCAGAGCTAGGCACTGTACCATGTGTATATTCAAACACAGTTCATTGTTTTGGAAGAAATTTACTGAAGAAGGAATGTTCTAAGCCAGCTTAACTAAGTGGTAGAGGATAAAACATTGAAAATGCACTGCATATTTTAGAGAGTGGGCTGAAGCTAGATAATTGAAGAAAGAATTGAATTTAAATATTGAAAATCAGGTATTTGATTATTTTCTACCACCAATGATTGCCTAAAAATTGAAGTCACATAAATATGAAGAACCAGGTACTCTACTGCTTACAATAACATAAATTAAATACAGATAACTTTTAATTTTTTTAAAGAACATAATTCCTTTCCAGGTAAGCTTTCACTTACTTTGACTTATTTTTCAGTAGGAGTTCTAAATGGCTAATGTAAGCACATGAAGCCCATATGTCCCAGAAGGGAAAAAATGCCATCAGGATGAAAGAGCCCACACATGTGGAAGATAAATAACCTGGGAAACTAGCCAGTCTGAGTGTCCTCCATTGTGCAAGCCAAATAATGCTGTTAGCTCTTGAGCTAAGCTACCAGTATGTTAACTTTGATCTAAACACTTATAAGTTAACATGTCCATAAATAGAGATAGACATCAAAAAATCATCAAAATTTCAGGATAACAAACACAAAAATTCTGAGGTAACCCCTAAAAGAAATAGAAATTATAAGGTAAAAGGAAAAAGAGTTCAATGTAATTTAATGAATGATCTCAGAACAATTTGAGAGAATATTGTATCAGTTAAATCCTGCCTTCTTGTGATCCCTAAAGTCCAGGATGTGATAAAATATAGTACCTGAAAATTAAAAATCTGATTATCAAAATAAGGGTTTAATAACAGAATAAATAACAAAATGTGTGGACCAGACAATTAACTTAGTGAGGTAAAAGTCCAAGCAAATGTACTCTCCCAAAATATTATCAAAAAACAGCTAAAGGGAAAATGTTGAGACATGAATCTATAGGACAAAGTATAAAATGAAACTGAAAAACTTCCAGAAAGTAGGAAGGAAATGATAATCTCCTTTTAGATGAATGAGAGTAAGATTAACATCAGATTTTATCACGGTCAAATCTCAATGCTTGGAGACAAACGATCTATGTTCGGAGTTCTCCAGAAAATAATTTTGAACTTAGAATTTTATACCCAGCTAAATTGTTATTTATGTTAGCATAAAATAAATTATTTGGGCATATACAATGCAGAACATTCATTATTCACAGATCTCTGAACAAAGTACTCATGTATACTCTAGTAATAAGAAAAATGAAAGAGGGGGATATGGAATGTAAGAAAACATGCAAAGAAAACAAACACTAAACAAAATACTAAACTATAACATTTAATCTAAGAGAATTTTGATAACGTGCTTGAAGCTTAAGATAGTTGTTATATGATACTTTTTAAAGAACAAATTATAGGGAAAATCTTAGTAACATGTTGGAAATAAAATTCTAGTGTTTTCAATAAAATATGAGAAATAGATGGAGTAAAGAGGAAAGTAAAATATATTTATTGGAGGAAAACATTGATATAGCTACATGCTTCTAGAAAAATAGAAGATTAAATAAGTAGTTTTAAAATTTTAAGTTAATCACTGGAAAAATAGAAATAATTTTTATATCTTCCAAACAACTAAGGGAAAAACACAAACAAATTTGGTCAATCCAAGAAAAAGAAAGAAAAGATGAAATTAAAGTATTATAAGCAACTGAGCAAACAAATAACAAAACAAAATAAAGTAGCATAAATGAGTCCAAACACATTAATAATCATGATAAATTTAAGTGGGTTTTATTCTTCTGTTAGAAGAAAAGGCTCAGTTCAAGCCAGTGTTTCTCCATTTCATTTTGTTTTTAAATCATCAGGTCCTAACTCAAGCACAACTCTTTAATTTTTTCACACTGAGTTAAAAAGAATATTATGGATTAAAAAATGTGAGATTCTGTGTGATTGATTCTGGTGAATTAGTTCTCTCAAAATGTAAAAGATACTTTTTAGTTGTAAAGAATCATTCCTGAACTGGCATAGAAAACTGAATGTTAGGAAAGAAATGTCTAAATTCATGAATCAGAATATTTCCTAATCCTATTCTATGTTAGTGAAGGATCTGCTCCTAAAATCTAATATTAGGAGATAGATCATGGATGTTAGTTTTTGTTAGAAGATAATTATAACAAAATCATATTAAATCATATCTCAAAAGTCAAATAGATATGAATTTAAATCTAGGATCTTCCATTTGCTATCTGTCACCTGGTGATTGTCCAATCCGAATCTAGTTCCTCCTTTAAATAAATGAGGATATATTTCAACTATTAATAAATGCTTATTCCCAGTTACATTCCTCTCTCTCTCTCCTGGGTCTTTCTAGTTGATTTTAAACACATTAAATTTTTCTTTTCTCTTGTAAATTTTCCCAGGTTTGCTTGACCCATATACATCTCTGTGGGCTTGATATTTAGCTAATACATAATTGTACAGCTGTACCACTTATCTATAGCCTACTATGTTGTTCTCTTCAAGAGTTTTCTACACAAGTCAGAAATCTAGGATTAACTCATTCTTGACATTCCCTCTTCTGTCACTCCCCATGTCTAATTCATCACCAAACTCAGCTTTCTACTGCTACCATCCTTGTTGATCAGATTAGCTCTAACATGAATTACTCAATAGTTTCCAATTGTATCCAACCTGACTCTTTTGCACTCCATTCTTCACATTAGCCATAGTTATTTTTGAATTAAACATGCTTTTAAAGTTAATTGTAGGTTCACATGCAGTTGCAAGAATTAGTAGAGAGATGCCATGTCCACTTCACCCATCTATTCTAGTTCCTCTGCCATTCCATATGAATTCTTTTATAATCTTGTATATATCTACAAAAGGTCTTGCTAGTATTTTAATAAGTATTACATTAAACCTGTATATCAATTGGGGAGAATTTACATCATCATATGTTGGGTCTTCCAGTCTACAAACACAGATATGTCTTTCCACTTATTTATATCTTGTTTGATTTCTTTCATTGGTGTCTTGTAGTTTTTACCATTCAAGTACCATGCATGTTATGTTAGATTTACACCTAAGGATTTCCTTTCTTGAATATTGTAAAAGCTATTATATTTAAAAATTTTCATATCTATATATTCAATTCCAATTTATAGGAAAACATGAATTTTGTAAGTGTATCTTCTTTCCCATGAAATTGCTTGAATCATGTGCTAGTTCTAGGTATTTGTGGATTCATTGGGATATTTTATGTGGATTAATTATGCCATCTGAAAACTTGGAGAGTTTTATTTATTCCTTTCAAATCTGTGTATTTTTATCCCCTTTTCTTGCCTTACTATGCTGACTGGAAAATCAAGTGCTATTTTGAATAAGATTGATGAGAGGAAGGACATTGTTATTTTTTCCCGATCTCAGTGATGAAGAATTCAGTCCTTTATGATTAAGGGTAATTTACTGTAGAATTTTTTTGTAGATGCTTCTTATGATTTTATAGTTTTTCTTTTTCAACTTGTTAATATAGTTGATTATTCGATTGATTTTTCCCTGTATATCTAGAATAAACCCCACTTGGTCATGGTGTATTTTTTTTAATATATCACTGAATTCTATTTGTTAATATTTCATCAAATATTTTTGCAACTATATTAGTCTGCAGTTTTCCTTTTCTGCTTTCCTTATCTGTATTTGGTATCAGAGTAATGCTAGCTTCATAGAAAGAATCTAGAAGTGTTGCCTCCCATTTCATTTGTTAGAAGTGATTTGATTTATAGAAGTGGTATTAATTCCTCTTTAAATGTTTCATATAATTTTCCAGTGAAATTATTTGGGGCTATATATTTTTTTGTTGTGAAATAATATTAAAATTAAATTTATCTTAATAGGTATAGGAATATTTAAATTAGTATTTTGCTTATGATGATCTGTGGTATTTTGTGCTTTTTGAGGAATTGAGTCACTTCATTTAAATGTCAAATTTATGTGTGTAGAGTTGTCTCTAGATTTATTGTGGTATCTCTGATGTGCCATGCTACTTCCTGCTACTGAATGCATGCACACAGTATTCTCTCCATCTTAAATGCTGCATCTCTACCCATCTATCCAAAATCTACTATTTTTTAAACTAGTTTACTTCTTCCCTTCCTTCACTTTCAGATATTTTACTTCAAGGATATCTACCCTGAGAGCTTCCCTGATGCCATCACCTCTGAGACAAACACACACACACACACACACACACACACACACACACACGCAATTTTAGGTCAGATTTATTGTTATATGTTTTTATGGAACTAAGTAACATTTCTTTATAGTGCTCATCTCAGTTTGTAATTATACACATTTATATTTGTATTTTAAAAAATCAATATCTACTTTACTAACTACAATGAACATGCCATGAGACAAGGACTACATCTGTTCTTCCAAATCTTGGCATTCCTACTTCAAGCAAGTAAAATTGTAATGAATCACTGGCTGGTCATAGAAATGGAACACAGTTTGGGTGCAGAGAGTTAAATATTGGGAAGATTATTATAATCTCTAAAACAAATAATTTCCATTCAAATGTGAGGTCTTTGGTTGTGATGTTAATTCTATGAGTTTTCACAGATTAGTGCAATATAACTTTAATTATATGCTTAGTGCCATTCAATGACTCAAATTCATATCAGAAGTAAAATGTGTCCATTCTGTCTTATAGTAAAAAATTAAGACTGAGAATATCTTTATTCAATACCAAAATGAGTGTTTTAGGAAGGAAGGAATTGAATTGAATATTTCTGAAGGGAGCTGTACTTGTAAAACTCATCTAATAAAATTCCTACCATCTTTTATCATTAATATTTTTTATTTAAGTAAGAACAAGTAATAAGTTGGTAGATATGTTTAGTTTAACGACAGTAAATTAGAACTGCTGTGCTGTGCAGAGATATAACCAAAGAAAAATTGCAGTACTCCAGAGGAAAAAAACAGAAATTCTCAGGAGATGATAACAGGAAATGTGGTGAAAATTTCCCCAAACTTTAATGAAGGGTAAGATTTCTGAATATTTTGGTGATGGTAATTTTTCCCTTTGCTCTTTTATTTAACAAACATGTATTGGTTGCCTATTATGTGCCAGGCAATTATTCTACTTTCACATTTCCTTATTTTAATACATTTGAGTTATTCATGATTTCATGTATGTAAGAAGCATTCCCCATACTCTACTATGCTAGTATGACTTCAAGGGACAATTCAGATAAACAAACTAAGACTAGCCATCAATTTTTATTCAGCCATGCTTTGTGAATATAGCATTTATTTGGATAATTAATTTCCTTCTTAAATAAGAGAAAAATATAAGTGATTTATCTCATTATAAAACTTTATGAAACACATGCTAAGGTAGCCAACTGAGGTTTCAGTTCATTCAATGTTTTTGTGTTTATAGTCTACCTTTGTTTCTTTTATTCATCTTCTTTAAATTGTAAAAATAACAGTACCTCTTGATAAAATATTTTTAAAAACATTCAAACAACATAGAGGTATAGGCAGTAAATAGTGAATATTTTTCTTTTCCTCTTCCCATAATGTCAATAATTTAGTGTATACCCTTACAAATCTCTTTCAATGTATACATATAATTATATCCTCTTACATTTTTAATATAAATGCTGTGAAAAACTGCATAGAACTAATTGAATCTGCATGAACTGACATGGAAGTATGTCTTCAAAATCATAATGGTTGTGAAAAAAAGTGACTTGAAGAAAAGTATACAGATAATATTTGTGTGGATTTTACCGTCATGATTGGGAATCTCCATCTATTTTGATTTCTATAAGTAGAAGACCTAGGAGAAAGATAAAAACAGATTTTAGGAAAAATGATCTAGAAATTACTATATCAATAAAATTAAAAATAATTTTAAGTTTAAAAGTGTATATTCTCAAGCTTTCATAGGTGCAAACACTCAATATCTCATTTTCCATAAAATGGCCAGTGATAACAACAGAAAAATTTCTATCTATTAATTTATAAAACCAGTCCTTAGAAACAAACCTGTGGGAGGTGGGATCAAGATTGTGGAGGAGTAAGATGTGGTACTCATCTTCTCCCACAAACACATCAAAAAAAATATGTACATGTAAAATGATTTGCACAGAACATCCATTGAATGTTGGCAGAAGACCTCAAATCTCCAAAAAGTGCAAGAAACCCTCCACATAACTGGGTAAAACAAAAGGGAAAAAATGAGAGAGAGAAGAGAAAAAAAAAAGGGAATCAGGACAGGACCAGCACTCCTTAGAGGGAAATGTGAAAGAGGAAAGGAACCCACAACCTGGGAAGCCACCTAACTGATGGGGAGATAACCAAGATGGAAGGACCTCAAAGCCTTGGAGAAAATCATGGCAGCCAGAGTGAGGAAGGCAAAGCAGAGAGAGAGCCACAGAAAACTTCTGTACCACTACCCCCAGATACCGCAGCCTGAGACGCTCAGGCAGGGGCTGGGAGCTGAGACTCAGGCTACAGAGGTGAGTTCCAGGGAGAGGACTAGGGTTGGGTATGTGGAAACAGCCCATAGGAGTAGGGAGCAGTGTGTTATGAATTGGGGAATGAAGTGCCACAGCTGAGGGAAAGCAGGAGGGGGCCTGAGCCCACAGGAGAAGCAAGGTGCCATTGTTGGGGAGCGTGAGAGGAGGATGAGCAGACTGCTATTTTAGTATCTTTTTCTGGGCACTCATGAGCTCTCAGCAGTGGTGGCAGAGGGGGGTGGTGGGGGCGCCTCTGCCCCCTGTTGACCTCTGCAATCTTGACCTCTAACATACAAGTTCTGGGAAATTACAAGTATAAAATTCTAAAGGGTACTGAATACCAAGTAGGTATTGGTGATACAGTAGAGAATAAAGACTGAAACTTTACCTAGGTATGTAAGTATGTGTGGAATTTTACAATTTTTTTTCATATGATAGAAGTTGAAATTCTTGTTTATTTATTTCATTTCATTTAAAAATTTTTATTATAGTTGACTCACAAAATTCTGTCAATTTCTGCTGTATGGCAAAGTGACCCAGTTATACATTTATACATATATGTATATATATGCATACACACACACACACACACACACACACACATATTCTGACATTAGCCTCCATCATGTTTTATCACAAGTGATTAGATATATATCCCTGTACTATACAGCAGGGTCTCACTCCATATCCTCTCCAAATGCAACAGTGTGCATCTTCTAACCCTGAACTCCCAATACATCTCATTCCTCCCCCTCCCACTTGGCAACCACATGAACAACCCATGGTCTGTCCTCCATATCCATAGTTTGTTTTTTTTTCTATAGATAGGTTTATTTGTACTGTATATTAGATTCTGATATAAGTGATATCATATGGTGTTTGGCTTTCTCTGACAACCTTACTTAGTATGAGAGTCTCTAGTTCCATCCATGTTGCTGCAAATGACATTATTTTGTTCTTTTTTATGGCCGAGTAGTGTTCCATTGTGTGTATGTACCACATTTTCTTAATCCATTCATCTGTCAATGGACAAGATGAAGTTGTTTCCATGCCATAGCTATTGTGAATACTGCTGCAATGATCATAGGATGCGTGTATCTTTTTCAAAGAAAGTTTTATCTGGATATATACCCAGGAGTGGGACTGCTGGGTCATGTGGTAGTTCTATATTTAGTTTTGTGAGGTACCTCCATAATGTTTTCCATAATGGTTGTGCCAATTTACATTCCCAACAGTGGAGGAGGGTTCCCTTTTCTCCACACCCTCTCCAGCACTTGTTATTTATTGACTTGCTAATAATGGCCATTCTGACATGTGTGAGGTAGTACCGCCTTGTAGTTTTGATTTTCATTTCTCTAATAATTAATGATGTTGAGTATTTTTTTATGAGCCTGATGGGCATCTGTATGTCTTTGGAGACACATCTATTCAGGTCTTTTGCCCATTTTTCAATTGTTTTATTTATTTATTTATTTATTTGCATTTGAGTTGCATGAGTTGTTGGTATATTTTGGAGATTAAGCTCTTGTCTGTTGCATCATTTGAAAATATTTTCTCCCATTGTATATGTTGTCTTTTGTGCATTTTTAAAATGGTTTCCTTTGCTGTGCAGAAGCTCATAAGTTTGATTAGGTCCATTTGTTTATTTTTGCTTTTATTTCTATTGCTTTAGGAGACTGACCTAAGAAAACACTCTACCATTGAGGTCAGAGAATGGTTTGCCTATGTTCTCTTCTGGGAGTTTTATGGTGTCTTGTCTTATGTTTAAGCCTTTAAGACATTTCGAGTTTATTTTCATGCATAGTATGAGGGTGTCTTCTAGTTTCATTGATTTATATGAGGTTGTCAATTTTTCTAAGCACCATTTGCTGAAAAGACTGTAATTTTCCCATTTCGTATTCTTGCCTCCTTTGTCAAAGATTAATTGACCATAGAGGTCTGGGTTTATTTCTGGGTTCTCTATTCTGACCCATTGGTCTGTCTGTCTGTTTTTGTACCAGTACTACATTGACTTGATTGTTGCAGCTTTGTAATATTGTCTGAAGTCTGGGAGAGTGATGCCTCCTGCTTGGTTTTTGTTCCTCAGGATTGCTTTGGCAATTCTGGATCTTTTATGGTTCCATATAAATTTTTGGATTTTTTTTTCTAGTTCCGTGAAAAATATCATGGGTAATTTGATAGGGATTGCATTAAATCTGTAGATTGCTTTGGGTACTATCTCCATTAGTGATATTAATTCTTCTAATCCAGGAGCATGAATACTCTTTAGTTTCCTTAACTAAGTTTTGTAGTTCTCAACATAAAAGTTCTTCACTCCTTAGGTTTATTCCTAGGTATATAATTTTAGGAGATCTGATTTTACAAGGTATTTTATTTTTATATTCCTGTTCTAATATTTCATTGGTAGTATACAGAAATGCAACCGATTTCTGAATGTTAATCTTGTATCCTGCTACTTTGCAGAATTCGTCGATCAATTTGAGTAGTTTTTGTGTAGAGTCCTTAGAGTTTTCTATATATGGTGTCATGTCATTTGCATAGAGTGACAATTTTATCTCTTCTCTTCCAATTTGGATACCTTTTATTTCTTTTGTTTGTCTTATTGCTGGGCTAGGCCTTCTAATACTATGTTGAATAAAAGTGGTGAGAGTGTTTTTTCCATATTTTAGCAGGAAGACTTTCAACTTTTCTCCACTGAGTATTCCTTTGGCTGTGGGTTTGTCATAAATGGCTTTTATTACATTAAGGTGTGTTTCCTCTATATTAACTTTGGTAAGAGTTTTTATCATGAATGGATGTTGGACTTTTTCAAAAGCTTTTTCTGCATCTATTGAGATGATCATGTGGTTTTTGACCTTTTTTTTTTTTGTTAATATGGTGTATGGCATTGATTGATTTGAGTATGTTGAACCATCCTTGTAAACTTGCCTGTGGTGTATGATCTTTTTTTATATGTTGCTGGATTCGGTTGGCTAAAATTTTGTTGAGAATTTTTGCATCTGTATTCACCAAAGATATTGGCCTGTAATTTTCTTTGTTGGTATTTTTGTCTGGTTTTGGTATTAGGGTGATAGTGGCTTCATAGAATGACTTTGGAAAAGTTTGAAAAGGATGTGTATAATTTCTTCCTTGTATGTTTGGTAGATTTCGCCTGTGAAGTCATCTTATCCTGGACTTTTCTTTTAGGGAGTGTTTTTATTACATTTTCAATTTCATTTCTAGCGATCAGTCTGTTCAATTAATCTATTTATTTTTTGAAAATGATTTTTATTTTGTCATTATAGTTGATTGACTGTGTTCTGTTTATTTCTTCTGTACAGCAAAGTGACCCAGTAACACATACATATACTTTTTCTAACATTTTCCTCCCTCATGTTCCATCGAAAGTGACTAGATATAATTCCCTGTACTATTCAGCAGGATCTCATAGCTTATCCACTCCAAAGCAAGAGTTCACATCTCCCAGACTTATAGTCCATTCCAGTTCACCTCCCTCTCCCTTGGCAACCACAAGTCTGTTCTCCAAGTTCATGAGTTTCTTTTCTGTGGAAAGGTTCATTTGTGCCATATTTTAGATTCCAAATATAAGTGGATATTGGTATTTGGCTTTTGCCTTCTGACTTACTTCACTCAGGATGAGAGTCTCTAGTTCCATCCATGTTGCTGCAAATGGCATTACTTTGTTCGTTTTTATGGCTGAATAGTATTCCATTGTGTATATATACCACAGCTTCTTAATCCATTCATCTGTCACTGAGCCCCTTTGGGAACTCCTGAAGTCTTTTGTTAATATCTTCATGTTTATCCTTTTGCTGTTCTTGTCTTCATTGTCACTTTTACAATAGTTTTTTTTCCCTTTTAGATCTGTACACTGGCTTATTTAAGTAATTCCTTTCCAATTGTGATTTCCTCCATCCTATTTCTTTTTACTTCTTTTTATTTATAGAAGTCCTTTCCATATTTCTTTTAGAATGTGTTTAGTATTCCTGTATTCTTTTAGTTTTTGTTTGTTGGAGAAATTCTTTATTTCCCCTTCTATTTTAAATGACAGTTTTGATGCGTAGAGTATTCTAGGCTGCAAATTTTTGCCTTTTAGATCTTTGAATGTATCTTGCCACTCTCTTCTGGCCTATAGTGTTCCTGTTCCTGTAGAGAAATAAGCCGATGTCCTCATGGGTGTTCCCTGATAGTTAACTCTGTTTTTCTTTTGCTGCTTTTAGAATACTCTCTTTATCTTTAATCTTTGCCATTTCTTAAAAATAACATGTCTTGGTGTGGGTCTGTTTTGTGTTCAACTTGTTTGGGGCCTTCTGTGCTCCCTGTATCTTGATATCTGTTTCCTTTAGATTTGGAAAGTTTTCAGTCATAATTTCTTCAAATATATTTTCAATCCCCTTTTCTTTTTCTTCTACTTCTGTAATCCCTATTATGCATAGATTGGTCTGCTTCATATTATCCCATAGATCTCTTATATTGCTTTCATGTTTTTTCATTTGCTTTTTGTCTGCTGTCCTGATTGGGTGATTTCCATTATTCTATCTTCCAAGTCACTTATTTGTGTCTCTATGTTACTCATTCTACTGTTCAGCACCTTTAATACAGCTTCTCTCCCTGCAAATGACTATTCTAATTTTTCTTGGCTCCTCCTTATATTTTCTAATACTTTTCTAAAATAATCTGCATTACTATTCATATCTGCTCTTAATTCCTTCATATTCATGCTGAATTTCTTCATTATTTTCACTATCTCCTTTTTGAACTCAGTGTCTGTTAGACTGCAGAATTCTGTTTCTTTGCTGCTTCAGGGGAATTCTCTTGTTCTTTTAACTGGGAATGGTTCATGAGCTTCTTTATTTTGCTTATATTTTTCTTATTTTTGAGTTTAGGGAAAACGACTACTGTAACTTGGAGAGCTATTTATATGCAAGAGCACCCCCTGGGTATTTTGTGAGGACTTAATATTTATTTTTGGTGTGAGTGATGCTTTTGTTTGGACACTTGCTATTTCTTTCCTCAGTGTGTCCAGGCTGTTATCCCCTTGTTAGGATGCTGAGCTTGCTTCCAGGGAAATGGAGGCCATGGGCAGGGCTAATAGCTAGTGCATGGTTGCTGGGCTTTTTACAATGGCAAGGACCAGTGGCTATTCCTAGTTGCAGAGCCCTGGGAATTAGCAGTGACCCTCAGGCAATTGTATGTAGCACCCAGAGAATTTGGTAGTTACTGTGGCAGGGTGTATGTGCTCCCAGGAGAGTGAGAGCAATAATGGGTGGTGCTCAGTTGCAGCGCCCTCTTCTGGTGCCGACCTCTGAGGTGACTGGGGCTGTAGGTGGTGTCTGTTCATGCACCCTCACTGGTGGTAGGCCACACCCACCTCTGGAACCTGAGATGACTGAGTCTGCCCCTGCTGCCTGTAGACCATGCAAGAGACACGATCACATTGTGCTTAGCTTGCCCAGAAGGTTTTGCCACCTGTAGCCTGCACAAGAGGTGCCCACTGCCTGTAGTCCTCACAAGAAACACCTCACCACCTATAGTCCCACTCTTCGAGAGCCTGTTCATGCACAGAGATAGATATTCCTATGGTGTTCTGCACCTTCTCCTCTTGCCCTCCCCAAAAATGGCACCTTTCTACTCCTGTGGGCCCAGACCTCCTCCCAGTTTCCTTTGGGTGAGGCACACTGTTCCCCAGCCCTTGGCACACAACTCCCTAGGTGTTCAGGCTATCTCCACCCAGCTAACCCTAGTCTTCTACCTGGAACCAACCTCTGGAGCCTGAATCTCAGTGCCCAGCTGCCTTCTGAGCATCTCATACTGTGGTGTCCTAGGAGGTGGTACTAATGGTCTGTGTGTCTCTCTCTCTGCTTTGCCCTCCTCTGTCCAGCTTTTTTCTGAGGCTCTGAGGTCCCTCTGTCTTGGCTGACCTCCCCATCAGTTAGGTGGCTTTCCTGGGTGTGGGTTCCTTTCCTCTTTCAGAGCTCCCTCTTAGGTGTGCTAGTCCTGTCCTGATTCTTCTCTCTCTCTCTCTCTTTACCATTTTGTTCTACCCAGTTATGTGGAGTGTTTCTTGTCCTTTGTGGAGGTTTATGGTCTTCTGCCAGCATTCAGTAGGTGTTCTGTGCAAATCATTCTCCATGTAGATTTTTTTTGATGTGTTTGTGGGAGAAGTTGAGTGCCAGGTCTTACTTCTCCGCCATCTTGATCCCGTTTTTTTTTTTTTTTTTTAACCTATTTTAATAGTGTTTTTTAACTGATAAAAAAAGAGACTAGAAAAGCAAGTTTGCCTATCTATTAAATATGAACTATAGAAATCATAGTTGTTCAGACTAGGTGGCCATTATCAAGCCAATGTCACTCATTGGCCACAGGATGTTCTAGTTATAGCAAGGAACCTAAAAGAAACTCTGTGACTTGAGTTTGCAAACATTCCTTAGAAGGAATAAATATCATCATCCTGATATCTGGACTTCTACAGATGGGAAAGGAGTTCCTTTATTGTACTAATGATCATAAGAAGTATTTTTAATGTTTATATATTTTCCAACCATCTAGGAGGAAGAAGAGATTTTCTAGAGAGGGTCTCATGAAAAGTTTCACTCTTTGAATTGGTAATTTTTCTCAATGCTTATAAGAGATTTAAATGTGTCAATACTAATATAACCTGAGCAAAATAAATGTTTCCAACAAAGTTCTTAGTGCTGGATTATTTTGAGGATATATTTCAAGGATACCTGCCTTGAGATGTGTTATAGAAGTAGTGCTGTGTTACCTTAGACACAGTACCAATTATTTTGTTTTTGTCTTCACAAAACTATGAATTAAATATTGATTCAAAAATTGCAAGTCCAGACTACTTTATGACTTGGTGAACTTCTATGTATGGACTATATTTATATGGAGGAAATCAAATGAAAACTTTAAAGACATCTTATCTTTTTGGTAACTCCTGAAATTTTTTTATATTGCTGAAATGGAAACTAGCCTAGAGGATAACTCGGCATTCTCACTTAGATGGTCTGTATAGTCTCTTCCTTCTATAACTTCATCATTTTGTCTATGAACTTTGTTGCCTCCTGATTATTAAAAAGGATAAAAAATATTTTCCATATTTTGTGTTTTTTTGGGGGAAATACATTGAAATGATGACTCTCCTTCTGGAAGATGGATTTATCATTTTTCAAAAGTTATGTCAGTTTATAGAAATATCTGACATGGTATTTTTTTTCTTTTCATTTTTCTCCCGAATTGAGGAAAATGGGGCTGAACGCAAAGCACTTTTTCTTTAAACTGTTATTATTATTATTATTTTTTACTAAAAGGAGATTCTGTTAAAACCACAAGATATAAGTTCCTTCCTTACAATTCTTTAATATGATATGTAAATGATGTCTTTTGACTTACACTTAGTGACAAATATATGCATATGAAAGTGGAATTTTAAATATATTGGGCCTGAGATATGAAATGGTACATCAAAAATATCTTACCTGGTAGACGGCTCTGCAGATTTCCCAGTAATTTCCTCAGCATATCCTTCTGCTGGTTTCACGGTAAGATCTACTGCAGCTCCTAGAACAAGTTCCTCTGCAGCTGTCATAGTAGGTCTGCTTACAGGACTCACTGTAGGTCTCCCTTCTGGTCCCAGAGATAGTCCAAATGCAGGACTCACAGAATATCTTCTTGAAGGACTCATGACATGTCGCCTTCCTTGTCTCTCACCAAAAGCTCTTGCAGGGCTCACAGAACATCTTCTTGCAGGTCTCACAGAATATCCCCTAGCATGTTTCTCAGCATATCGTCTTGCAGGACTCGTAGTATGTCTCCTTGTATGTCTCTCAGCATAGCCTCTAACAGGACTCACAGCACAGCATCTTAGAGGACTCACAGCATGGCCTCTTGTGGGACTCACAGCAAATCTCCTAGCAGGACTCACAGTGTATCCTTTTGTATTTATATCAGAATATCCTTTCAAAGGGCTCACAGCATGGCTTCCTGCAGGACTAGCATCAGGTCCCACTTCAAGTCTCACAATAAGTCCTCCTGTAGGATTCACAAGTGCCCTTGTAGGACCCATGGTATGTCCCCTTGCTCGTTTCTCATCATGTCCTCTTGCAGGACTCACTGCAAGTTCCACCCCAGGTTTCACAGAAACACCTCTCACTGGACTCACAGTATTTCCCTTTGCACATCTCTCAGCAAATCCTTTTGTAGGACTCACAGCAAGTCTCCCTACAGATCTCCCAGGAAGTCCTCCTTCAGGTCCCCAAACAGTTTCCCCAAGCCCCTCTGCTGATCCCCGGGCAGGTCCATCAGATCTCCTAGTTGTTCCCTGCATAGCTCCTCTCAAAGATAACCCCTCAGCTCTCAAAGTATCACTGTGGTTGTCAAGTGACTGTAGAAAACAAAGAAAAAGAAAACAAAGGTTTAAGTATTAGGATATTATTAAAGTTCTGAAAGGTACTAGTAGACATATGTAAAGATTAATAAAAATGTCTCTGAGTAAAGACAAAGGTTTTAAGTTGTTTAAATACATTTTTGATCATTTTCATAATTCATTTTCAAATAAGTTGAGCAAAGAAAAATAAGTTAAGGTCATCCATATTTTTGTTCTTCCTACCAAAAACCACATGATTTTTATTTTAAACTGAAAATAGTTGGTAGGCTTTGGTAACTGTTCTGGCAAAAGTTAAATAATTTAAAATCTTCTAGGAGTTCCCGTCGTGGCACAGTGGTTAACGAATCCGACTAGGAACCATGAGGTTGCGGGTTCGGTCCCTCCCCTTGCTCAGTGGGTTAACGATCCAGCGTTGCCGTGAGCTGTGGTGTAGGTTGCAGACGCGGCTCGGATCCCGCGTTGCTGTGGCTCTGGTGTAGGCCGGCGGCTTCAGCTCCGATTCGACCCCTAACCTGGGAACCTCCATATGACGCAGGAGCGGCCCAAAGAAATAGCAAAAAGACAAAAAAAAATCTTCTATATTCAATCTATTTTTCTAATATTTGCAAAAACCTTTTTTTAAAAAAATGCAGTTTCTTATAAGAATATGTGTATATGTCTGTATTTGTAGAAAAAGAAACTGAGGAAAATAAAACGAGAAGTTGAATGACAATGGATACCTCCAGTGGATAAATGGTAATGAAATGGAGGTGATACTGATGAAACTGAGGCTTCTCTAAGTAAATTTGTTTTATTTAATTTTGAATTTTGACCAAGCACATAGCTTAAAGCTTTAAAAAATAAATTAATCCCTAAAACTGAATACAAACAGAAAAAAATGAACCTAGTTGTATATCAAATTGATAAAGCAAAACCACACAGAAATAATTGGAATAACTTTTGATTACTGTACCCTTAGTTGGATGTATATCCTTTTTTAAACTTTGCTAACATTTCATTAGTTTAATGGATCTATTTATTTAAGACCTTGCAGCTTTATAAAAGAAATTTCATTTTGTATACTGCAGCTATCATTCTGCAACTATTAAACTTCCATTTTAATCCATTATGCATTTTATCTGATAATTATGAGTTAAAGTAATACATAGACAGATATAATTACATTTGCTATATGGGATGTTCAATTTATTTCTTGTACAAGAGTAACCAAAATTCATACTTGGATATTTACTATAACTCTACATTTTTTTTAAAACACTTGATTTAGTGCTCATTTTGTGAAAAAATTTTAGACTATTTTTTAGGACTAAAATATTTTTGCTGTCAGAAGGCATGACAAAAAATTTAACAATATATTGTTAGTCTTATTGACTACCAATATAGTCAATAAGAATTTTTCAGCCATTCTATCCAGAAGTATTTATTTAATTTTTAAAAGTTTATTCATAAAATTGGATTAACTAAAAATGGGCCAGAATAATGTAGAGAAGGAGCCAAAAACATAAGATAAAATATCAAAATCCTTTATGTAGTTCCATAGAGAATACAAAATGGAATTTGTCATTCTACCATTGGTAATCTTTTTGTGTTTTAATTTTTATTTATTTTTTAATTAAAGTGTAGTTGATTTACAATAGTGACACAGTCATACATTATATACTTTTTTTCTCATATTATTTTCCATCATGCTTATCTGAACAGATTGGATATAGTTCCCTGTGCTATACAGTAGGATCTCATTGCTTATCCATTCTAAATGTAATAGTTTGCATCTACTACCTCCTGGATGTATTTTATCTAAAGATAAATAACTACAACAAATATTGAAATTTTCTCAATTGTTTTTTTAAATAGTTGTAGTGGTATAATTATCTCAAAACTATTTTGTGCATATTTTAAACTGTACAATTTTGTGTGTATTGTATGAATAAATATGTTGATAGATTTGGGAACCAGATGTCTCACAGTTGGTAAATGAAAAAACAAACATGGCTTGGGGAAAATTAGGAAGGACTCTGTGATATTAAATTTGGAATAGAGTTACTAGTATGAACTTAAGATTTAAACACACATGCATTTTCCAGATTTTGTTTAATGAAAGAAGCTTATAAGCAATAACATTGCAGTAGCAATGAGTGAACTTATTGACTGTATTTTTGTTTCTAAATATCATTCTCCACTAAAAGGACTCAAAGCTCTTGGGGCAATGCTGCTTCCAAGTTGGGTCAGAAAAAGAACAAGGTGATTTTGGAACATCTTATTGTATTAAAAAGCAAAGAACTGCTTACAGAGTATTAAGATATATAAAAAAGACAGGCGCTAGCTCGAAGGGGTATTCACTAGCTAAATTTGTAACGATTGGAACATCAAAAATGATGGTAATGGACTTAAACACATGTATTTAAATAAGAGCCCATGAGTCCTTGGTCATACTTAATAGGAAGGGAAAAAGAGAAATCTCTTCCTTGCAGAAGGAACTAGCAAAAGTTAAAAAACACATTAGAAAAATCAGTGTTTTATAGTTCCTAATGTAATATTGATTAATTGGATATTATATATTAAATCAATATTTAATCTTCCCACAAAGATCACTGCTGGATGCTTAAACAATTGGATGAAAGTTTGTTGTGAAATAGGATATTTGCATGGGCATGAAGTATTTTCCCACAGATAATGTACTAATTATGAAGAATAAAATATATCTTTGAAATGAAGAGCTCTGGTGGACATTTCTTAACCAAGGTGATCAAACCAATAACAGAATAAATTAACATGATGTGATTCCTGATGTAATGCAGTAGGGAACACACAATACCTTCTGCACAGATTTCTTGCTAAGAATGTTTAGCCTGAATCAAATCACGAGTAAACAAATAGATAATTATAGACTGTGGGGCATCTTACACTGTAAATGGTCTGGATTGTTTGAAAAGGTCAATGTCGTGAAAGAAAAAGTCAAAGATACTATTCCATATTAAAGGACACTAGAGATGAATGTCAATCAAAGTTTCCATGATTGGATCTTAGATTTAAACAAAAACAGGCATGAAGGATATTTTTGAGAAAAAGTCAGAAGTTGTAAATAATACATTTGAAAATCACATCAATGTTAAATTCCTTTGGGAGTGACAATAATATTGTTGCTATGTAGAAAAATGTCCTAGATTTTAGAAGATATATCCTAAATATTTGTGTATGCAGAGTTGATGTCTGCAATAGACTTTCAAAGGATTCAGAAAGAAAAGGAATGTGTGGATGGAGGGAGGGATGGAGGAAGGGAGAGAGAGGAAGAGGAAAAGAAAGAAGAGGAAGAGGAGGAGAAGAAGAAGAAGAAGAAAAAGAAAAGCAGAAGAAGGAAAAGGCAAGAGAAGGAGGAAGGGGAGGAGAGGAAAGGGAAGAAAAGGAAGGGAAATATATTACTTAAACAGCAGGCATTTTAGTATTGTGTTTATCTGCAGAGGTCGCATTAGTCACTTAACCAATATAGTATTCAAATGAATATTTTTTGTAACTGCCTGATTTGAAATGTTGAGAGCTGCTACTTAGTCACACAGTAATTCACAGGATACTGGCTTAAATGTGGAGATAATAGATTACTTTATATGTTCACATATACTTGAGATTACTACAATCATGAACTAGGATGGCCATTACGAAAAAACGCACAGGAGGATTTTATTCATGGGACACATGATTTTCATCAGTTTGACTATGATGTGCCTAGGTGTTTCCTTTTTTTCTTTCTTTTTCTTTTTGGTCTTTTTGCCTTTTCTAGGGCTGCTCTCATGGCATATGGAGGTTCCCAGGCTAGGGGCCTACTTGGAGCTGTAGCTGCTGGCCTACACCACAGCCACAGCAACTCAGGATCCCAGTTGCGTCTTTGACCTACACCACATCTCACGGCAATGCTGGATCCTTAACCCACTGAGCAAGGCCAGGGATCGAAACTGCAACCTCATGGTTCCTAGTCAGATTCGTTAACCACTGCACCACGATGGGAACTCCTCATTTTCTTTATGTTTATCTCACTTGGAGTTTCTTTAGCATCATGGATTTCATAAATTGGTGTTTTTCATCAAATTTGGGAATTTTTTCTGTTTTTTTTTTAAATTTTTTTCTATCCCATAATCACTCTCTTTTCATATATTTTCCTTTAGCCCATTTATAACATCTAAATTAAAGTCTGTCTGCTGAATCTGACAAGTCTCAGGTGGTCTCACTCTGCACATGTGTGGTGCAACCCACAACCACAAACTAATGGGAAGCCCCTCAAACAGAGCCTGTGATTCCCTTTCTGCACATTTACCTCTTATTCAAAGCTCCTCCTCATAGATTTCAGACACTTTAGCTGCCTCAGCCTCTGATCTCTGACAACTCTGCTCATTGTGACCATTGTGTAGAACATGAACTCAACTCTGTACTCCTGTTAGAAAATTATCCCCAGACAAACATGAGCCAAAATGAGTTCACCCTCTGAGTTTGCCTTCTTTTAGGGATCAAAATCCTGCATTGCTAGGTGGCCACTGATTGAAAACAGTTGCTTCAAATGTGTTGTCCAGTTGTATAATTGTTTATAGTGGAAGCGCTAATCTGGTACCACTTACTCCATCATGGTTGGAAGCAGAAATTTCTCAGAGATAATTATTTAATTCATGATTTTGTCTTATATCTATCTTTTATAATATCCTAAGTATAGGGGGGTAGATATATCTTCCTTTTACTTTTCTTGGGGTAAAGAGAGAAAAAAATGGAGAATAAGAAATAGACGATATACAATATGTATTGAGCAGTTGCTCTGGCCTGTTACTATTCTAAGTCTTTTACACATTACTCATTTACTTTTCAGAGTACACCTATGAAGTAGATACTATTATTATCTTTATGTTACTTAAAGAATATAAAGACAGAATAGGGAAGCAATTTGCCTATGTTCACAAGCTTTTAAGTGATTGAGTCAGTATTCAGATTTTACCAGTCTGATTCTAGGGTTCATATTTTTGTTTGTTTGTTTGTTTTTTGTTGCTTTTTAGGGCTGCACTCGCAGCATATAGAAGTTCCCAGGCTAAAGGTCGAATTGGAGCTGCAGCTGCCAGCCTACACCACAGCCACAGAAATGCCAGATCCAAGCCAAGACTGCGACCTACACCATAGCCCACAGCAACACCAGTACCCCAACCCACTGAGCAAGGCCAGGGATTGAACCCACATCCTCATGGATACTAGGATTTGTTTCCACTGTGCCATAATGGGAACTCCTAGGGTTCATATTCTTTTTTTTTGTCTTTTTGTCTTTTGTTGTTGTTGTCGCTATTTCTTGGGCCGCTCCTGCGGCATATGGAGGTTCCCAGGCTAGGGTCTAATCGGAGCTGTAGCCGCCAACCTATGCCAAAGCCACAGCAACGTGGGATCTGAGCCGCGTCTGCAACCTACGCCACAGCTCACCGCAATGCCAGGTCCTTAACCCACTGATCGAGGCCAGGGATTGTATCCGCAACCTCATGGTTCCTAGTCGGATTCGTTAACCACTGCGCCACGACGGGAACTCCCATATTCTTAATCATTACTCTAGATTGGCTTGATAAAAGACAAAAGTGAAAATAGTCATTCCAAATTAGGGTGCATATCCCATTTTGACTTTTATTAAAGAGGAATGCATTTTGGACAAGTTTATTTTAGGACTGATTTCTTTGGAGGTGATTTTTATCTACATCTTTGCATACAACACTACTGTGAATTTCTAGGACCTCTATTTTGTTACAAATCCCTACCAAATAAAGCTACATAAGTATTTACACATCTTTATGCATATTTAACTACTTCACCTAGAAGAATAATTAAATATTTACCAACCTTTTATACAGTCACCAGACAGAAAAATATTGAGATTAAAATGCTCCTGGAATCTAATCACTCAGTCAGAATATCAAAGTCATAGTCAGCACTCACTAGTGGGTGTCAGTTGTAAGTTAATAGCATTTGTAGAATGTTTTATCAAGAAGTACTCAATAATGGATTTCAATTAGTAATATTACTCGTGATTTACTGCTAAAATTTTAATCATATGATGAATACATCATGTCTTAAAATGGAGTGATGCACAATGTGTGGTACAAATGACTAAATCAAAAGCACAAAATCATCCATTTTCAGAGTATAAGGTCAAAATTACAACAAATGTGGAAATGTAATTGATCATTGACTAAAACATGAATAAAGTAAGTAATTCAGAAAAGTTTGCATAACTCTTCATAATGGATAGACACCTGCTTTTAATGCAAATTTCCAGTCCTGAAGTCACATTTCATAATGGAATATATTAATCCCTGCTGAGTTTGAATTAGGCTATTGAAACTGTGAAGTGATAGTTGCTAAAGTAAACATAAGAGAGGCCAAAATTATTACAATTCTCAAATTTTTCATGAACTGACTGCTTCTCATTATTTCCTATACTGGTGTTAGGTTACAGTGATCTTAAAACTGTCATGTTATCATTATTCACTTACTAACATTCATAATGTTTCATATTTTAATGTGCTCTATTTTGTCATTTCAGTCATAAGTTGAACTACTAATATTTTTATTCAAAGGCAGTATAATAGCAATTTTCTTGCAGAATACTGGAAGACAATTGTGTAAATCCTTAGAAGTTAATTATTACTCTTCCAGCTGATCATATTACTAACAGGTTGAAAAGCATTAGCTATACTGTTAAGGAATAGTGCAGCCCTGACCTAAAAACATGGAACATGATGACCAGGAGAAATCAGCAATAGCTGACAGTGAGGAAAGGAGAGGGGGTCCATGCTCATATTTGTGGTAAAGAATTAAATGCTAAACTCCAAAACCTTGTTGACATTGTTATTATTATACTCTGATTACTTAAGAATAATTACAGTACATCACTATGAATTCAAAAGTGAAAATTTCAAATTGTTTAATTTGATCAATATATGTATCTTTGCTACACTTGTTGGATCATAGAAGGTTAGTGCTGGAAGGTACCTTGAAACATCACATTTTACAAACACCTCATTTTATGGATGAAAACCCTGAACTAAATTCACTTGTCCAAGATCTCATAGTGACTTGCTGACAATGCCATGACCAAAACTGAAATCTAATTATGTGTGACTGGGTCACTTTGATGTATAGTAGAAAATTGACAGAACACTGTAAACTGACTATAATAGAAAAAATAAAAATCATTGTAAAAAAATAAAACTTAAATCTGTTAACTCTCTGTCCAGTGCTTATTTTACTATACCTCTCAATATCTTGCTTCCACTTAAAACAATGCCATGTAGAGGGATTTGGGAACTACTTTACTCACTTTATAAGGAGAAATTTTAGTTACATTTTAAAATCAGATTGTTTGTAACTGACATTTTCAAACATGGAAGGTTTTATTCAAATTGGTTATTACAATTTTATTGTAATTGCAATTTTTTTCACTATGAATTTACTTAGAAGAATAGCCTTTTTTCAATAAAGCCAAGGTAAAGTTCATCTCAATTCCTGTCAGAATGATCACAAATTACTAATCATTTGACTCTGAATTAGTGAGGAATAATCATACTGGAATTACATTATATCAAAGAGCGACAAAAATAAATGGGTATAAGTTAGGGCTTGCATATTTGTTCCATAATAAAGAGATGTTCATTGTAAATGAGTTTGTTGCAAAAGTAAATAATACCATGTTATTTTTTTTCATTTTTCCAATTTTTATTGAAGTATAGTCAATTTACAATGTGATAATTTCTGCTGTACAAGAAAGTGACTCAGTTATATATGCAAATAGATTCTTAGTCTGGATTTTATCTTTTAAAATTTTGTGTTATTCTACATTGCCATAAATCTATGACATTTTAAGTCATAAGTGATGAAAAATCTGTTCATAGTAGTCCTTGTACTTTCAATCAATTTATCTTAAATTGAAATTCATGTAAGTTTTGGAGCTGTACATGATGTAACAATCATAATACTAAAATAACACAGTTTGTACATAGTTAAAACAAATGACTTTCTGATTGGGAATGTATTTATATATTTGCCAGAACTTAAGAATGACAGTTTCACCCATGGTTTTTCTATATAAGTATATGTAAATATGTATTTCTTAAAATCTGGCACCATCTTGATCAGTTTGTCTCCATGCTGACAGTGTATCTTTGTAAGACATAAAAATTTTCCACATAAACATTTTTACATAAAATTATCTGTTTTTCCACTGTATGTACAAGTAATCACTCTCCTTAATTGTTCTGCTGTTGTGTCAATGCTAGTTTTCAATTATAAGAGAAACAACTAACTCTTCAGCTGGTAAAAAAAAATTTGTACACAGTGCCTGTGAGAGATATTTTGTGTTATTACAGCAGCATTGCCAAACAAGCACAGTAATTATCAATGCTGCCTTACATATAATTAAATTGACCCTTTCTGTCTGCCATTCCTACTTTATTTTTATTTATTTATTTATTTTAAACAAGTGGCCACACCTGTGGCATATGGCAGTTCCTGAGCCAGGGGTCGAGCCACAGCCACTGTGGAAGCAATGCTGAGTAGTTATGCTGCGAGCCACATGGGAAGTCCTGCCATTCCTGTTTTAAAGGAAGGCTCAGTAGTTTTTTATTAGTAAAATTTACGCCTTTAATCTAAGGAAAATATGTCTTTTGAAGAGAGTAGTTCATAATTTTAAAATAATTTTATGTGGAAAACACTGATTTTATAGAATATGAATGACAATTTACCTTTGCTTTCTAAGGACTAGAGAGAAAATGTTGTCATCCTCTGACAAAGGGGTGTTCAGAGATTTCAAACAGAGTATTCAGATAACTAGAACTGGAATTCCTGTTGTGGCTTAGTGGTTAATGAATCCAACTAGGAACCATGAGGTTGCAGGTTTGATCCCTGGCCTCGCTCAGTGGGTTAAGGATGTGGCATTGCCATGAGCTGTGGTGTAGGTTGCAGACGCAGCTTGGATCCCGCATTGCTGTGGCTGTAGTATAGGCCAGCAGCTGTAGCTCCTATTAGACCCTTAGCCTGGGAATCTCCATATTCTGTGGGTGCGGCCCTAGAAAATACAAAAAGACACAAGAAACAAAAACAAACAACAACAACAACAACAAACAAAAAATCAAATAACTAGAACTAAAGAACCAGACTACTGAATTTTCTTTCCCTCTAGTTTTGGTTTATATGCACGATGAAATAGGCATCTCTCTAGGAATAAAGTAAAAATTGGGTAACAGTAGTTCTATGAGTACAAATTTATTATATATCCTTACCCTGAAATATCATTATCAAACACAGCAAGTTTGGGATTATGGCATTCATTGACTGATAATAATGTACATCTCCTTTACATTTTGATATAGGCTCTTGCCTAAATATGCTATAATGTTGTTCATAATGTCATACATTTTGCTCTTAGTTCATACAGCCATACACTTTTGAACAAGCAAATCGTCCTATGATTACCATGCAATGATATTTGCTTTCATTTATGGATTTTTATGGAGGTGACATTTCAAAGTAGAGAATGTATATTATCTTGCCATGGTTTTAAATCAAAATGTGTAGGGAGGTATAGAATATCAAGCCAGAATGTATATATTGAGAACATACATTTATTATTAATTGGAAGGATTAAACTTTTGGAAGTTCATCATAAATTTACACGATTTTAGTCCTGTCAGGAATGTGCTTGCCTCAGATATGCCCATCAGTTTCTGTATTTGAATGCATATTTGTGGAACCTAGAAAGAACTTTTGAAATTATCCAGTTTTTTCCTTCTTTGGAGGAAACTGATGTCCAGAGAATTGAGGTGCAATCTTAAGTCATTTTGCTTGTCAGAAACCAAGACAGGATTAAAACACAGATTTCTCATCTTTTACTGCTTTTTATAGTGCAACAGGCTGCATCCCTGTTCTTGGAGATCAAGTTTGTAAGAGAACACTGTGGTTAAATCCTATTTATGAGAACTGTCTTTAAAGTTTTTGCTGTTTTCTTATGAACATAAGGGGCAGGTTGAATGATAGGAGACCATTATGCATAAACTTTAAATATCTTTAAAAAGGTAAATGGTATATTTTCAAATTCTGTCAGTATCTAACATAGTCAAATAATTAAAACCCTACACATGGTCAGCTAGGAAGAAAACTGCTTAAATAACTCAACACAGGAACTGCCATGACGATTTGCCTCAGTGTAATGATCACGAACTAATTTTGTGGATGAATACCTTTTAGGAAAATTGACCTGATAAAAAGTTTGAGTGGGCAACTGTGATGCAGGTTTCCCAAATTTAATTAATGAGTGGTAAGGGAAAGAGTGTTGACTAATAAAACATTACTGATGACATGGCAGCTGCAGAAATATTGGTGAGCCAAAATGACTTGAAAGTTATTGCATTAAAATAACTTTCACAATGCTATAAATGTCCTTTGTTTCTAATATGGAGTAAGGAGTAACTACAGAGAAAAGTAAAAAGAAATCTAGTCTAAATAGATTTTTACAGGTCCATGGCAAACATGGCACTGATATCCTTTGGCAAACTTAGATACTTACTGAAAGGGGAAGCAATTCATAGGTCAAAATTTTATATGTATGACAAAATTATGAGAGGCATCCCCTGCCTGTCACTGTCTCACATATTTTAGAATGCATAGTTAGCTGAGAAGACTTTATTTGTTTAATCTGCCAGTTTACTCATAAAATTGCATTTCTGATGATAGTTTTGGATAATATAATCAGTGCTACGTCTCTCTATGGAATGCTCTTAGCTCATTTTTGGGTGTGCGAAAAATGGAAATTCTCATAAGTACGATTACTTCTAGTTTCTAGGTGTAGTGGAAGATTTCATATTTTCAAATCATTCTATTCTGCCTTGATAGTAAGCAGTAAAAAATGAATTGGTTTTTGGAAAACAAAACAAAGTTGAGTATATGTTTTGTTGTAGTTGTCCCAAAGGCATGGTGTGTTTTCTTTTACAAGGGAGTAGAGTAGAGCAGGGAGAGGAATACTGAAATTAGACCAAGGGGTACACCAATAATACTCTCCATACTAGTGTTCGTTGAACTCTGGACTGTGGGCCACCTGCATCAGAGTCGCCTGGTGCTTGTTAACAGCAATATTCTTTGGCTCAAACACTGAGTCAGAATTTCTGAGAAGCAGGAGTTTGGACTGAGAATATGCAATTTTAGAAAGCTCCATAGGGATTTTTATGCATATAAGAGTTTAAGGACTACTGGTGTGGAAGAATTATTAGAAAGAGAATCTTGACCTATGAGATTCACCTAATATGTGGAAGCTCAGAATGATGCAAAGAGAGTATGGCATAGTGAAGAATGGGCCTCACCTAGATTAGAGTGCTCTTTCTGCAGAATTGGAATATCTACTCTTTACTAGTTCTCTGGATTTGGTGAGTCATTAAATTCCACTGAGCTGCAATTTCCTTAGCTATTAGTGAAAAAATATTAGTCAAATTTTGAATTTCCTCATTGGACTATGAATTGCTTGAGGACGATGCTATCTCTAGTTATTTTTTCTATTTCCAGAAACTGTTTAATAATTTTGGTTGGCTAATAACGTAACATTTCACTTGCCACATTGGTTCTGATTTTTTTTTGTCTTTTTGCCTTTTCTAGGGCCACTCCCACAGCATATGGAGGTTCCCAGTCCAGGGGTCTAATTGGAGCTGTAGCCACCAGACTACGGCAGAGCCACAGCAACAAGGGATCCGAGCAGCGTCTGCAACCTACACCACAGCTCACTGCAACACCAGGTCCTTAACCCACTGATCGAGGCCAGGGATTGAATCCGCAACCTCATGGTTCCTAGTCGGATTCGTTAACCACTGCGCCACGACGGGAACTCCGTCATTGGTTCTGATTTCAAAGCTAAGTGAGCCTTGAGCAATAATACATATTCAACCATAAAACAATAAATATCACAAGTCAGGTAATATTTGGAGTTTTACTAAAAATTCACACCCATTCCCTCAACATGCAGGTCTAGGTTAATCTATCCTATGATTTTTGCCATTACAAATGCACCAAGTAGCTTAATCCATTGCTATTCTAACGTAGGTTCTCATCAGCTTTTTCTATATGCTATAGTCCAGTAGCCTACATGTTGATGTCCATAATTCCAGATCCTTCCCAGCCATCTTGCACACCAATGTTAGTGTCTTCCCTATAAATACTGTTTACTTAATTCCTTTCTTTACCTCACCCCTCTCTGTGTGATTCTTATACAATTTCAGGACTCTTGATACAGCAAGTATTACCGGATCTTTTGAATTTTATTTAAAACACATAACCTAAATATCAGGGTCACTCTGGACTTCTTATTCCCTCAACAATAGCTACCCAAAAGGGACCATAGTTTTCAGGCATTATTACTTATTAAGATAAACATTTTAGTCTCGATTAGATTAATATGAGGGCAAAATAAGATATAATTTGAAGGGCATGGAAAAGCTTGCTTGGTACACACAACCCTCTTTGTTAACTTCTCAACATGTTTTAACTTTTATTAGAGATACGTTTAGGATAAAACCAATACTTTACTTGAAAGGGAGAATTTATTAGCAAGGATTAGCATTGATTCTCAAAATGCTGCTTCTGGATGAATGGCATCAGCATCATCTGGCAATTTTTTAGAAATGCAAATTTCAAGCCTCATCCCAGAGCTCTTCCAAAGCATGCTAACACTTAATAACCACTGGATTAGAGTATTAGTTCACTGGCAAAGAACAGGGAATTAAATGAATGGATATAGTTTAGTCACCTTTGGTGGAAGGGAAAAAGGCAGTCGCTGTGGAAAGGGAGGGTATGAATAATACCTGGGTAGGTATGGGGAAATCTGAAAACCATATAACATCTAGGAATTCAGAGGAAGGTGTTTAAAAAGGTAAGAAAAATGGCCCTGCAAAAAAAAATTCTTCGTAGTCTTGACTGCCCTTAGATACAAACTAGCTCCAGAATGCATCATTCTGTAGAACTCTGAAGTTAGCTATGTTTAGAGAAATTAGAGAGATTAGACACTGTAGTCTTCAATCTTACAGTATTTTGAAGCCTTCTGCTTTTATTACTAAACATGGACCTTTGGGTTGTATGATTTTTGAGAATTTAGATGACTTTTTAACAAATATTTCCAAAAGACCAAAATTCTAGTGATATTTTGGGATTTTTATGTCTAGGACATTTTTGAATATTTCCTTACCTTCCTTGCGTTCCTATATGAATGTGCATCACATAGACATAAGCTCTTACACCACAGTGATATACACACACACTCACTTTTCTACTTAAAATAGGATGAGTGTTCTGTAGATGTGCATAAAACAGAAACAGTAAATTTAACATTTTCTTCCATTATCTGCAAAACACAAAGTGCTTTTGGACATTCTAGTTGATTCTTTACATTTTTTGCATTCTGATGATTTTATTTAGTGTCAACCATATGAATTTCAATTTAGTTAGCCGCACTAAATTTTGAGTGAGCTCCATATTTGCCAAAAAGAATTTTTAATAAAAAGAGCCAAGAAACCTTCTTGATATTTTAAACTTTGAGGAGTGAGGTGATTAGGAGAGAAATTCGCATGGTATTCCGTTTATTTAATATAGTAAAGAGCCCAACCTTAAATATAGGGATTGTATTTATGTACCATTTCTCTCATTCACCAAGATAAGGAAAGTTGCTTTCATGGAATTGATCCTCTGTTATTTTAGCAGTCTAATATGAAACAATGTTTCAGTATTCTTTTTCCTTTAGATATGGTTAGTTACTAATATCTAAATATCCAATAATAAATTTATTATTGAAGCCTAGAATCTGTTGCATGAGGCCAAAATGTCTGAGAAAATATTCTCTTTATTTTGAAACTCATATTTTTTTAATTGTTATTTTCCCCAACACACTTTTTTTTTCACTGTACAGCATGGGGACCCAATTACACATACATGTATGCATAATTTTTCCTCCCATTGTCATGCTCCATTGTATCTAGACATAGTTCTCGGCACTGAAATTCACATTTTTTTTTATCTCCAGTATTTCCCACTTGTTTTAATGATAAGTGGACTAGTATTGCATAGCCTTAACTCTTGAATCTATTATGCTGCTTAACACATAGTTATCATGAATGGCTAAAAATGGAAACTTCCTTTTTCCTTTTACAGTGGATTGGATAGATTTGGAGGCAAGAAGTAACTATCCTATAAAGAACAAATATGTTCAATACGTTTTAAGGAACCCAAATTTTGTGCTTAAAAACAAAGGGATATTGTAAAAGAAAAACAGGCATTAAAATTCTCATTCTCACAGCTCAAGATTCTGATCAAGTAATTGAATATAGACAGGTATAAGTTGGTAGAGATGGGCCACTTAAAAATTCAGTCAAAACACTTTTATGATTAAGATTCAATAAATTAGCTTTGCCTATGAAGTGCTAATTCTCAACATTTTCCCTCATCCCAGATGGAGGTGACTCATGCCCTACCCATAACAGCGACTCCTTAGGGTAATTATTAGAGGATGAGGGGAGTAGGCAGCATTATGCAGTGCCTGGAGAGGGGAGGTATATAAGAATCTAGGAGAGAATGTGTGCAGTTGAAATAAGCCTCTAATGTGATATGCTCCCCATATTGACAATCAAGCTTATTAAGCAATACAATTTTTCATCTATCACTTGATGAAACAGATTTTATTGAGCCTCGCCACTGAGAACAATACTAGTGACACAGGTTTCTGAGTAGCTTTGACAATTTCACATCTAAAACTTCAAAATTTTTAGGAAATCATCAGATGAAAGCTTACCATGCTCTCTAGATTTATGTTATCTATACATGGATTTCCTCTTGTTATTTTCATATCCCTAAAAATGATAAGTTGTCTGTATCAGTATTGTTCTTTCTAATTATCAATTGGGTCAATATTTTCTCTTACACTTCTGTCTCTTTTCACTAAAATGTAGGGACCATGCCCATGCAACACTCATTGCCTGGGTTCTAAATCTTTTGATTCTATATTCTCTAGGGTATCCATGGATCTTTGTGTTCATGGATTCCTAGTAACCAACACACATTAAATCCTCTTTGTGAATCAATGAATATGATTTGGGATATGCCTCCTATAGCCCAGCTGCTGGTTACACTACCCATTTGAAGGACCTTAGCAGAGGTAGGCCAAAACATATTCCATATTATAAAATTTGAGACCCTTTTAGAGCCAGTACTCAAGTTTATTCCTGTAAGTGCTAGAAAGTTCTTTCTGTTTTTCTCTTTCCCTTAACTACCCTATTGGTAATAAGAACACTACAGGGACTTTCTGAATGCTTTGATGGGGTAGGGGGTAATACATAGTTATTTTATGTATCTTTATCCATGAAATAGGGATTAAATAATGAATTTAACCACTTTTAGAAGAGACTTGAACTTGGTGGTTTCTTGGCTGAGAAAATAAAGCTTTGAATCTTTTCAAGCCTAGTGGAAAATAAAAATAAATAAATGGCATTCAGATTAGAAAAGAAAAGGTAAAATTATCTGTTTTCAGATGATATGATCTCATACATAGAAAATTCTAATGATTCCATACTCAAAAAATCTGTTAGAACTAATAAAAGAATTCAACAAAAAATAGCAAGATATCAAGTCAACAAAAATCTGTTACATTTCTGTATACCAATAATGAATATTTTTTAAAACAACTTAAGAAAAAAATTCTATTTACAATAGCATGAAAAAGAAAAACTTAGGAATCGACTCAATCAAGGAGGTTAAATTTTTGTACAATGAAGACTGCAAAACATTGCTGAAAAATTTAAAGATGTAGATAAGTGGAAACGCATCTCATGCTCGTGGATTGGAAGACTTAATATTGCTAAGATGTCCATAATACCCAAAGCAATGTACAGATTGAATGCAATCTTTAAAAAAAAAATCCCAGGACATTATTTGCAGAAATAGGAAGCCCTTCCTAAAATTCACATGGAGCAGAGGGTTGGATTTAAGTAATAAAAAATAAGGCATACAGAGAGAGTGATAAATCGTAGAGGTTTTATAAAAAGGTTTAGGAGGTCAGCGTGGCTTGTTTGCCTATGTATCCGGTAGTCCTCAAAGTGTATCCAATAATAATGAAAAAGGTGCTTGTTTTTTTAACTACATCTGGCATCTTAGCCTATATTTCTAAATGCAACAGAAACAAATGCAGTTTTGCCAAGAGCTATTAAAACTTAATACCATTTGTTGAGTTCCTTTCTGGCAGCTCCAGAGAAATCCTCATTACATACAATTAATCCATCTCTAAAACTTCTTGGTAAAGGACATATAATATCAATTTTCTTAAAGGTTAAATGGGATAAATAGAAAGTTAAGCAAACACTGCATGATACTGATGAGTCTCAACTATTTTAATTTCATTTACCACACTCATAAAACAATAACAATAATAAACAACATTAACAAGTAAAATAGCAATTTATTATGGGTGGTATTAAATCTAGAGTGGCCATTACAATATGAAAAGCATCTGTCATAAGATTTGTCAAAAGTTAAGATCATCTTCCTCTGGTGACAGAGACTTACACAAAAGATGGAGAGAATATCTGGTTGAAAAATATGACTGCACTTTTGAGTCATTAACAATATAAAATATTTGTATATGGTTGATAGAAATGACCTTTTCCTAATTCTAGAGTATGCTGGACCAAAGAAGATGAATGGGCAATTGTCAAAAGATATTCTGAAGAAACATTGTTGGCCTCAATGGAAAATAAAGGCATGGTAATGTAGTAGGGAAGGGATGTGCAAAAAAGAACATATAATAAACACTGCTCATGAAACTCTGCAATTTTTTGAAGTTATTTGCTCATATCCTCAAATCATTCTTGGCTGTGCCTTTGTCTTTTCCATATCAAGGTATTCTTTTAATTAATCAAGAGCCAAGGTTTTGCCTGCTACCTGTTTCGAGGTTGAGCTGCAACAATAGGATAAAAAACAAACAAATAAACATAAAAAACTTGGGAGTTAGATGTGATAATGAAAGAAAAATATATTTTATCTTTATACTACTTTAAATAGATTATTTAGTAGGAAATATTGAGTATCATGACCCTTGAAAGCTTCAAACCTATGTCAAAGAAACTGCTATGATGACTTTACAATCACAGGTATAATACTGTCTCTTAAAATACTAAGGTGGACGCACAGTCATGCTCATTTTATAACCTAGGTATATGCTACTCTTAGGTTAACACAATGTTTATTATACTTGGCACCTTTAAAACTACGTATTATTTTCAATATATAAAATGAACTCTACATTTTTGATTACAGGCTCTGATTCTTTTTCACTTGGTATCTGTGTGGTCATTAAAAGTTACTGCAATATACAATATTTTAGTTTTCTCACATGTACAAAAGGGATAATAGGGGAAATTATGTAACTTCATAAGGTTGTTAACAGGGGTAAAGGAGCTAATACTTACAAAACTCAATAATGGATTCAAATAGTTAGTGCTACTAAATGTTGGTTACTAAATGGCTGCCTGAGATTTCCCTCAAATTTTACGTATTTTCCAACTTCAACAAAAAGATGTATCTCCAATCTTTGGTAATGTCACATCATATTCTATTTATAAACTATATTCAAGAGTAGTATGAAGCCATGAAAAGCATATTGAGAACTGGATATTTCTGAACTTTTGCTTAAAATTCCCACAATTACTTAGTCAAATTTTTTCCAGATTCAGAACATTTTACAGCTATTTAGAAATGGTCTTTTGAGAGCCTAGAACAAAACTTTCCCTTCCTCATTATCTATCACTATGTAGTTAGGTTGGATAAAATGTGCTTTTTGGCTATGGTCAGTGTCCACTGGTAGTATAGGACTTATGAGATGAAATAAAATAGAGTTTGCTCTAGTTTCTTCTGTTGTTTCCACTTCACTTACTACTTGACTAGTCATATTTTCATTCAGGAAATAGCAAGATAGCAAGTGTGAATATAGATTGTTCCCAATTTACTAAAAAAATCTGAATTCCAGAAATTCATTTATAATTCAGTTCTTTGTAATAAAAATGATTTTCTTATTAAAATCACTGTAAAAATTCAGGTGACTGTGGTTCCCAAAGCAACACAAAAGCAGAGGAAGTTATCTGGTGTGTGTGTGTGTGTGTGTGTGTGTGTGTGTGTAAAGGCTTTCTGTGAGAGGGTATAAAGGAGGTGACAGAGGATATATTAGGAGGTCAAGTTTCCAGAGTCAGCAACCAGGTTTTACAGTGGGCTCAGAAGAGCTTGATAGCTTGGTTACTTTCTGAATAGAGTAAGAATATTAAGGGAGATAGAGTGACCTCAGAATGGGAAAACAGAAGCTAGTAGTGAATACGTGAGACTCTGTTAACATAGGGTGCTTGTATTTTTGGTATTTGCAACTTTGAAAAGTCTGCAATTTGTGTGTTTGTGTGTGTGTGTGTGAGAGAGAGAGAGAGAGGGAGAGAGAGATGAGATGGGGGAGGTAAGGAAGTATAAAGAAAAACATTCCTTTTACAAATGGACTTAGACCAGCCAGAACATATTGGGACTCAGTGATGTGATAAAATAAAGATTACTGTGATCATGTTTATTATTCCACAGTATCTCTTTGTCCATATAATGTTATTTCCTTTGCTTTCAACCTCCTATATATTCCTTTCTTACTGCTTCCTTCTTATTTCTACTCTTCATTTTATTGAGGGAACTCTACTACACTGAGTCAATAGTATTTTTTTCCTATAAACATTCCACTTAATGAATCCAGGTATCTTTAGAAAGGGATTGGTTGGCATGACTTATGAGAGGCCAAAACCTAAATTTCTTACTTTCCTTGTTTAATCACTTTACATTTACTGTCTTTGGCATCCAATGCGTCCAAACTCAGCCTTAAAAACTTTGGAAAATATAGCCTATTACTAGTCCCTTTAAGGAGAAGATGGAATAAGTTCAGAAAAAGCTGCCTCAGTTTTTTTTTCAAACCTGGAAAACCATGGCAGATTACACCAATCCTGCAACTGTCAAATATACAATATACACACTTGTATCATTATAACAAATATTTCTGGAATTTAAAATTCCAGTGAAACCTTTTTGAGAATAAAATGTCTTTTTAGCCAATTATTTAAGATTGATGATGTTGAATGACATGTTGTCTTAAAATTTTCCTGATTTCGTCTCTACCACTATTTGGACTTAAGTTGATTTGGCCTGGTTTTCTCTATCTGTCTAGATATGAAACAGTTGCTACATTTAAGGGGGCTGGGACAAAACCTTTGAGCCATTAGGGAAAATATATGATTCTGAAATTCTTCCAGAAAGGTCACTGGCAAAGATTTTCTGCAATAACGGGCAGTAACGAAGTTCTCTTTGAGCTTGGGGCAACTGGTTCTCCTTTGGATTGCTTGCTGGAGTCACTGTAGGTTTAAGGTTGGCTCAGAAAACTACTCATGATGTAGATAAAGAGAGGAGGCTGGATTAAATCTGAGACCTTGATATTTAGTAGATTAACCATCATTTTCTCCCAAATTATTCAGAGAAAAACAGAGCGTTCACACTGTTAAGCAGGAGGAACTTTTTGACTTGCTTAGAATTATTTAGTTACATTCAATTCAAGATCTTTTACTACTTCATTCCAAAAGGAGATTCCAACTCAGTTAACTCTATCTCAGTTGAACACATTCAGGACTCTAACCTATCTGACAAGGACTCCAGCAATAGAATAACATGGAAGCATGTCAGTATTATGAAGAAATATGATCAAATTGATATATAAAGGAGTGGTTTCATGAAAAAAAAGTTTGCTGCACAGATGGTCTCATTAAGGTAGCTTAACAATGAACAGACATTTAGTAAGTTGCCAGTATTTTGGGGTAGGAGATGATACTGTTGTATCTTAGACTGAAAATCCCTAGAAAACATGTCTTGCACTGTAACAAACAGAGCATATTCTGAAAAAAAGCTTGGAATAGAAAAATCTATTTATCTGTATTTAAACAAATTTAATTAAGAAGCTATTATGCAAGATGTTACTTTGATTATTTTGAGTATTGGATACTATATTTACCTAACTAAAGATTGGCTTAATTAATATTTATTTCAATGAATATTAAGCAGAAGAATTAAACTTATTCATGTATGCTCATGGCTATATGAATGGGAAGGAAATGATATACTAAGTGGACCTTTGACCACTTCAGTCAGTCTTCCTTTTGAAGATATTATACTGCAAGTTTAGCCTCTCTTGAACCAAGACTTCCTCAAATATTCAAGATGCTTATAAACAAAAGCATTTTTGTTGGTTCATTTTTCAAGCAATTACTAAAGGTATTAATTTAAGAGAACTTTGGTGCAAAAAGTATAACACATTTGATTGGTATATTCAAGCATATGTTGCTAGGAAGGCCTATAAAACTCTATATTCACAAAACTCATTATAATAGACTATAGCATATGAAAATTTTTCTTCAATGCCACTATTAAATAATCTTTGTTCTTCAAAAAATCTACCATAAATTAGAAATGCCACTTCTTTGACCCTAATGCAATTCTTCTCAAGTACATTGGAACCTGTCAAGGATGTAAGCCAATTAAATCCTTCAGCAAGTTTTACTTATAATATAAATATATATATATAAATATTATATGAATAAAAGATATTTTCACAGTTTAACTTTAAGAAAGATAGACTATTAATTTTTTCTCTTTTATATGGGGCCAAATTATTTTGGAGAATTGGAAATAACTTCTAGATAACTTATTAAATGACTGTAAGCTCTTAGTAACATAGTTCTAACACCACTATCCATGGAATTCAATGATAACCTTCACAAAAAGAAGGATAATTTTTTGGTTATTTCTGAAAACTGCTACCCAGAATAACCCCCACACACATATTTCTAACTACTTTAATATATTGGTGACATGTGATCTGAACATCCAAAATGTTTTAACCATTCTGGAAACTCAGTGAGATGCCATTTTATTTGTCTTCATATAGTTTCTACATTCAAACATCCACTTGCTTCCTTATTAAGATTTCTTACTAAGAAAAGCATGCTTCAAGAACTTTAAAGGACACTATTTTTTCACTTAGTCCACATATTTTTAAAGCCTTCTGTACTATTTAATTATTAAAAGCCTAATGAGGGAATGAATGAAGATGGTATGAATGGCCTGATTGTATGTTCTGATCTTGTTAGTTGTTTGGTTAACTTATAGTTGGTGAAAAAAGTTTTATTCCTTTTAAAGTGAGCTCCTCTCACTTCTTAAATTACTTGAATGGGGAAAGTACCTCTGGTAACCCCATTATGGTTGTTTGTGATGGAAATATGGACAAGGATGTAATAAACCACGAACATGTGGAAATACCAATGCCCTAAGGGAAAGCAAACATCCATTCTTCCAGAAAAATACTTCATTAGTGAAGGCATGCAAAATACATAGTTTCTCAAGCTATTAATGACTGTATTTTGAAGTTTATCCATCTCCAGTGAAAATAAAGTGGTTGTATTTATTTCCATTACTTAGTCATAGTCAGAAGATCAGAATGTATGTACCCAGAGCACAGTATTTTTATGACTGATAGTATATTAAAAACTATTTTTATTATTATGTTTTTGGGAAATCAAATTCCTTCAATTTGAAAAATTTGATTTTTTTTGGGGGGAGTACCCTACTTTGTGTTTAGTTTTCACCTAAAATCAACATAACATGTTTTTTCAACTTAGGAAACATAGCTCTTAGATTCTATGTTTTGAAATGCAAAATGTTAGCTACATTCCTTAAATAGTAAGCTAAAACTTATTATAACTATATTTTCATTTAGCTAGGTTCACCAAAGCCATAAACTAAAACGTATTTTAAATGCTTTTATACTACTGCAAAAGTTCATTTGTGAAACTAGGGAAAATGTCTTTTTTCTAAAGCTAAGTCTTGTATCTGAGCAATATTATTTTTATTACTTATTACTGTCTGACATTACCCTTATGTTTACTTAAAGAGAAGCTATAAAATCATACTAAGCAATTGCAACAGTTTCCTGGGAGGTATGGTCTCTTGGGAAAATCACAAAATTTGTTCTCTATTAAAGTAAAAGTGTTAAGGAGATACTAATTTGGTACTTTCATTTTGGTTATAAGAATATATGCCTTATTTTAAATATAAAATTACATTCACTTACACATTCTAGTAGAAAGCAATTATTTCAAATTATACATTTATGAACACAGACACTACAATCCAAATTAAGTGTATTGCAAGGTGACACGGTAGCACAAAAATAAACATCATTATAAAAAAACAAAACAAAACAAATTAAGTTTATTTGTTTGACATGTCTAATGAAGTATCATAAGGCTCAAATTCAATGCATACCAACTTAATTATGTCTCAATGACATGTTGTTAAAGTATCATCAAAAAGAATATTACTTTCTGCTGTTAAAAATAGCTTATCAAACAGCAATCTTTGTGTATACAATTCAGAGTGCTAGAAGAAACATTAGATAAATACTTCTTAAAATATAATTTTAATTATTTTCAGGAGAAAAAAGATAAATCAAATTTTAAGTAAAAAATAGCAATGGTTTGGGGTTCTTTGCTCCTTAATTTCATGTCACCAAAGTAATTTAAATTTTATTTAAATGGGAGATTAGAATATCATGGCTATTCTGATAACTTCATAAAATGGGATTTTTGAGAGATAGTTGTTTTAAAATGTCTTGATCCATGGTATTTAGAGTTCACTTAACTTTATTCTCTTTCTGCACAAAAAGGGAAAGAACTGACACTAGGACATTTACAAGTGAAAAGGTAAAACACTATTAGGTTGTCTGTGATTAGATTTACATTTATAAATTATGCAACCTCTGATAGAGTAGTAGATGAGCCAGTCAAAGTGCTATCAAAACCATTTTGCCATTCACCAACTGTATAGCAGATGGATCTTTCGAGTGGAAAACCATATTGCTGGCTACAGGGTCAAAGGAGAAGTAATACTGGACACTCCGTCTCCTTGCTTCCATGGCATGCATACCCAAGTAAATTTAAAAATTCTGTTCAATAGCATAACACCCTGGATTATATGAAATGTTAGAAAACATTAAAATATGCATTTATAAAAACTTACCTTAAAAATTGATTCACAGAACCTGATGGTATGGCAAACTTCACAACATCTGGAGGTTCAGCTTCTACTATAATATCAAAACTAGGGAGTGGAATATTTGTTTTTTTTTTAATTATTTATTATTATTTTTTCCCACTGTACAGAAAGGGGGTCAGGTTATCCTTACATGTATACGTTACAATTACATTTTTCCCCCAGCCTTTCTTCTGTTGCAACATGAGTATCTAGACAAAGTTCTCAATGCTATTCAGCAGGATCTCCTTGTAAATCTATTCTAAGTTGTGTCTGATAAGCCCAAACTCCCAATCCCTTGCACTCCCTCCCCCTCCCATCAGGCAGCCACAAGTCTCTTCTCCAAGTCCATGATTTTCTTTTCTGAGGAGACGTTCATTTGTGCTGGATATGAGATCCCAGTTATAAGTGATATCATATGGTATTTGTCTTTGTCTTTCTGGCTCATTTCACTCAGTATGGGGTTCTCTAGCTCCATCCATGTTGCTGCAAATGGCATGATGTTGTTCTTTTTTATGGCTGAGTATTATTCCATTGTGTATATATACCACTTCTTCCGAATCCAATCCTCTGTCGATGGACATTTGGGTTGTTTCCATGTCTTGGCTATTGTGAATAGTGCTGCAATGAACATGCGGGTGCACGTGTCTCTTTTAAGTAGAGTTTTGTCCGGATAGATGCCCAAGAGTGGGATTGCGGGGTCATAGGGAAGTTCTATGTATAGATTTCTAAGGTATCTCCAAACTGTTCTCCATAGTGGCTGTACCAGTTGACATTCCCACCAACAGTGCAGGAGGGTTTCCTTTTCTCCACAGCCCCTCCAGCACTTGTTATTTGTGGATTTATTAATGATGGCCACTATGACTGGTGTGAGGTGATATCTCATGGTAATTTTGTTTGTATTTCTCTTATAACGAGCGATGTTGAGCATTTTCTCATGTGTTTGCTGGCCATCTGTATATCTTCTTTGGAGAAATGTCTATTCAGGTCTTTTGCCCATTTTTCCATTGGCTGATTGGATTTTTTGCTGTTGAGTTGTACAAGTTGTTTATATATTCTAGAGATTAAGCCCTTGTCGGTTGCATCATTTGAAACTGTATTCTCCCATTCTGTAAGTTGTCTTTTTGTTTTCTTTTGGGTTTCCTTTGCTGTGCAAAAGCTTTTCAGTTTGATGAGGTCCCATGGGTTTATTTTTGCTCTAATTTCGATTGCTTTGGGAGACTGACCTGAGGAAATATTCATGATGTTGATGTCAGAGAGTGTTTTGCCTATGTTCTCTTCTCGGAGTTTGATGGTGTCCTGTCGTATATTTAAGTCTTTCAGCCATTTGGAGTGTATTTTTGTGCATGGTGTGAAGGTGTGTTCTAGTTTCATTGCTTTGCATGCAGCTGTCCAGGTTTCCCAGCAATGCTTGCTGAATAGACTTTCTTTTTCCCATTTTAGGTTCTTGCCTCCCTTGTCGAAGATTAATTGACCCTAGGTGTCAGGGTTTATTTCCGGGTTTTCTATTCTGTTCCATTGGTCTGTCTGTCTGTTTTGATACCAGTACCACACTGTTTTGATGACTGTGGCTTTGTAGTATTTCTTGAAGTCTGGGAGAGTTATGCCTCCTGCTTGGTTTTTGTTTCTCAGGATTGCTTTGGCGATTCTGGGTCTTTTGTGGTTCCATATAAATGTTTGGATTGTTTTTTCTAGTTCTGTGAAAAATGTCATGGGTAATTTGATAGGGATTGCATTGAATCTGTAGATTGCTTTGGGTAGGATGGCCATTTTTACAATATTGATTTTCCCAATCCAGGAACATGGAATATCTTTCCATTTCTTTACATCTTCTTTGATTTCTTTGATGAAAGTTTTATAGTTCTCAGCATATAGGTCCTTTACCTCCTTGGTCAGGTGTATTCCGAGGTATTTGATTTTGTGAGGTGCAATTTTAAAAGGTATTATATCTTTGTATTCCTTTTCTAATATTTCATTGCTGGTATACAGAAGTGCAACTGACTTCTGAATGTTAATCTTACATCCTGCTACTTTGCTGAATTTATGAATCAGTTGAAATAGTTTTGGGGTTGAGTCCTTAGGGTTTTCTATGTATAGTATCATGTCATCTGCATACAGTGACAGTTTGATCTCTTCTCTTCCTATATGGATGCCTTTTATTTCTTTTGTTTGCCTAATTGCTGTGGCTAGGACTGGGAGTGGAATATTTGAATTGGAGTGAAAGTTTAAACTGGCAGGGTCCTTGATACCAGTAGGATTCTGGACCTCAGAGAAATCTTTTAAAAATCCAGATTCCTCAGTATCAAGGACATCCTTGGAGTCAGTGGCATGCTTTAAACTAGCAGAGTCCATGGAACCAGCATAATCACTGAGGCAGGCACCGAATTTGTGGTCGTCAAAAACTGCATAATTTCTATCAAGCTTAGATGGATTGGAAAATTTATGGGTGGTCAACTTTTCAGGAGTTGAAATATAGTTAGTGCCCGCAAAAAAATTGGGTCATTACCACAAACAATATTAAGAATAGAGGAACTGGAATTGATTTCCAATTCAGGCTCAGAGAGATTATTAATATTTCTGGTACTTGGAGTTCCCGTCGTGGCGCAGTGGTTAATGAATCCGACTAGGAACCATGAGGTTGCGGGTTCGGTCCCTGCCCTTGCTCAGTGGGTTAACGATCTGGCGTTGCTGTGAGCTGTGGTGTAGGTTGCAGACGCGGCTCGGATCCTGCGTTGCTGTGGCTCTGGTGTAGGCCGGTGTCTACAGCTCCGATTAGACCCCTAGCCTGGGAACCTCCATATGCTGCGGAAGTGGCCCAAGAAATAACAAATAGACAAAAAAAAAAAAAAAAGAAAAAAAAAAGAAAAAAAATATTTCTGGTACTAGTAGAATTACAAACATTATGAGTATTTATGGCATCATAAGTGGGGTTGATGACAAAGTTTGAGCCAATAACATGAGTAAATCTGGGGTCGTGGTTAGTGTCTGAGGCACAGCAGTTGCCAGTAGTATAGGTAGGGCTAATAGTACCAATGCAACTAGTGGTGTTACTGGTGTCAATGACATTGAGCGTGCTAGCTGTAGAGCTGATACTGGCAGCAAAGCTATTTCTGGTAATATAGTTGGGACTACTGCATGAGTAAATCCTGGGACATAGTCAAGGTCTGACCACAGTTTGCGATAGCTGTATAGTTGTGGCCAGCAGCACTGATTGGTTTTGTTTCATGGATGGAATCAGCATCCTTGTCAGGACTGAGAGCAGCATTGTGACTAGTAGCATTACTAGGCCTGGAGTTATAGTTAGAGTAAGGTTCTTTTTTAAGGTCAGGACTATTACTGGGTCTGGGGCTATAGTTGTTTGGGACAGAGCTATTATTGAGGTAAAGGCCATTGATGCTGGGGCCAGAGCCATTGTTGCTGGATCCAGGGCTTCTGGGAATTGGTCTGATATTTTGTAGTCCAGGGCCATTATTCTGGAGGTGAGAACCACTGATGTTAGGGCTAGGTCCATTGTTATTGGGACCAGGTCCATTATTGAGGGCAGTGTCACTGCTTGAACTAGTGCTGAGGTCAGCACCATTGCTGGAACCAGAAGTGTAGTCCAGGCCAGTTCCATTTTGGAGCCCAGAAGTGTAGTTGGGATTGGTGCCATTGTCAGAGTCAGCAGTACAGTCCTGATTAACACCGTTGTCTAGGCCAGAGACATTGTCTGAAATGTTGGTGTGTTTGTTCTCCTCAGAATCAGTGCTATATTTGATGTTAGCATCATTGTTAGTGATATTATAATTGTTAGAGTCAGGTTCACTGTTGGAATCAGTTCCATTGTTAGAGTTATCATTACAGTTAGAATCAGCTCCATTTGCAGGGTCAGCATCACCACTGGCATCAGACCCATTGTTTGTGCCTGCATCATTTTCAGCATTGCTATCTTTTGGATCAGTGTCATCAGGGTCAGATCTATCTTTGGGATCTTTCTTATCTTTGGCGATGTTTTCATCTTCAGGGTCTGTTTCATCTTTATGATCTTCCTCATCTTCAGAGTCTGTCTCATCTTCATGGTCTGTGTCATCTTTGACAAGAGGCTTATCTTTGACATTGGCCTTATCTTTGAGATTGCCAGTACTGGTCAGTTTAGTCTCATCATCAAGATTGGTATGGTTTTCAAATTTGGCAGTAAGGTTAAACTTGCCCCTGCTTTCAAGACCAGAAGTGCTGCTGGTATTGATTACATTGTCTGGGCCAGAGGTACTATGGTGGTCCATGTTATTTTGAGGATTCATGGGGAAGGTACGGGTAATGGTAGAGCTCATGAGATTTTGGAGAGCTGAGCAACTTTCACAATGTAAATATGAGGTTGAAGCCAAGGAATATTTAGAATCCTTCCAGTGTAGAGGGCAGCGGATGCCCACAGGATGCTTAGGATCCAAGGATCAAGATAAAGGGTATTTCCGAGAAGTCTTTTGGTGTCTAATAGATTTGGGGCTCAGAGAATATTTAGAATCCAAGGATATTTGGAGATGTAAAGGACAGTCAGGGTCTGAATCATCATCAGTATTCATGAGACACTTATGAAAAGAAGAATTACTGATTCCTACAAAACATTTGGAACGTACTTGAGCCCCAGTGTCCAAAGTGTATATGTTATTTCTGTGGGTATTGGGGTGTACAGAAGACCAAGAGCTCAGGGAGGTAGGGTGGTAGACAGGTGTTGAAACTTCAGAGGTGTAATCTTCAGCACTTATTAGATGAATAGGATTCATTTCAGACCTGGAACTCTGAAATCTCTGTTGGTATCTATAGCCTGTGTGACAACTCTTACAGACAGAAATTTTGTGGCTGGCATTTTTGTGATGCTTGTTATCCACGAAAGTGTTTGGGTCTATAAAAAGTTTGTGGCTGTGCTTTTCCTTTAACTTTTTTCGTGAGTTTTGCTTGTTACTGAGAGTTGGAGATACCTCTTTGAATCTCACAGTCTTGTCATCACTCAGGTATCTCACAAGTTGAATTCTAGAAATTACTAGAGGAGGAAGAGAAAAATATAAGCAAGAATAATAAAAGAAATTAACTTTGACAAACGCAACACAAATTACACACACGAGTCTGTGTGGAGGAAAAAATGTCATTTCCTTCAATAGGTTTCTGCTATTGGATATTTCAAAAGGAAGCCATGATCCTACATTTTCTGCCCAGTAGGTGTCATCCTGAGCTTATTAAGACAAAAAAAAAAAAAAAACCATGTTCACTTATCTTAGAATTTTACACTCTTCATAGAATTAAATCCTTAGATGATAATTCATTAAACAGGAATTCATCAGCATCATGTGGCCAAAATAAAACTTGTTTTTTATAGATTGCTTACTACAGATCTGTATTATTTTTTCATTTTGCTTTTTAGAAATATCAGCAATTTATTTTTTTCCTAGAATATAATCCCTATAGTTTATACAATCTCTGGGTTTGGGGACTAAAATTTCCTTGGGCTTGATATGTCAAAATGGAAAATTTCCTGATATTAAATGTATTATCAAGAATCAATTTTCTGGAGTTCCCGTTGTGGTGCAGCGGAAATGAATCTGACTAGTATCCAGGAGGATGCAGGTTTGATCCCTGGCCTCACTCAGGGGGTTGGGGACCTGGTGTTGCCATGAGCTGTGGTATAGGTGGCAAATGTGACTTGGATCATGCATTGATGTGGCTATGGCATAGGCTGGCAGCTGTAGTTCCGATTTCGACCCCTAGCTTGAGAACTGCTGCAGGTGTGGCCACAAAAAGAAAAAAAAAAAAGAATCAATTTTCTGTAACTATCAAAAACTCACTGGCACATGATTCTGGAAATTTAGACATTTACCAATATCTTAGCTTTAAAATTGAACAGAAAGTTCAGCAATTGTCACTATGGAATAAACTTGTTTTCCAGGTAAATAGGCAGAAATAAAATAAATATCAACATGATTTGATTTTAAAAACAGAAGACGTCTTTCTACCATTCTTTCAGATCCTAAAAACATTTCCCCATGTTTTGGCATCCAACACAGTATTATACTTGGGAAAGAGTCTAAGAATGCTGGGTAGTACTTGCCATTTAGAAATTGACAGTGACTTTTATTTTTTAATATTTTAATTAAAAAAATTTAAATTGTTATTTCCCCAATACAATTTTGTTTTCTACTGTACAGCATGGTGACCCAGTTATACATACATGTATACATTCTTTTTTCTCCCATAGTCATGCTTCATCATAAGTGACTAGACATAGTTCTCAGTGCTACACAGCAGGATCTCATTGCTAATCCATTCCAAAAGCAATAGTTTGCATCTATTAAGCTCCCAATCCATCCCACTCCCTCCCCCAACCCCTTGGCAATCACAGGTCTATTCTCCAAGCCCATGATTTTCTTTTCTATGGAAAGGTTCCTTTGTGCCATATATTAGATTCCAGATATGTGATATCATATGGTATTTGTCTTTGTCTTTCTGACTTACTTCACTCAGTGTGAGAGTCTCTAGTTCTATCCATGTTGCTGCAAATGGCATTATTTTGTTCATTTTTATGGCTGAGTAGTATTCCATTGTGTATACATACCACATCTTCCTAATCCAATCATCTGTCAATGGACATTTGGGTTGTTTGCATGTCCTGGCTATTGCGAATAGTGCTGCAATGAACATGGGGGTGCATGTGTCTTGTTCAAGGAAAGTTTTGTCTGGATATATGCCCAAGAGTGTGGTTGCTGGGTCATATGGTAGTTCTATGAATAGTTTTCTAAGGTATCTCCATACTGTTCTCCGTAGTGGTTGTACCAGATTCCATTCCCACCAACAGTGCAGGAGTGTTCCCTTTTCTCCATAACCCCTCCAGCATTTGCTATTTGTGGATTTATTAATGATGGCCATTCTGATTGGTATGAGGTGGTATCTCATGGTAGTTTTGATGTGCATTTCTCTAATAATTAGGGATGTTGACTCAACCCAAAAACTACTTAAACAGATCAACAAATTCAGCAAAGTAGCAGGATATAAGATAAACATTTAGAAGTCAGTCACATTTCTGCATACTAACAATGAAATATTAGAAAAGGAATACAAAAATACAATACGTTTTAAAATTGCACCCCCCAAAAATCAAATACCTGGGAATACACCTGACCGGAGGTAAAGGACTTATATGCTAAGAACTATAAAACTATAATCAAAGAAATTAAAGAAGATGTAAAGAAATGGAAAGATATTCCATGTTCCTGGGTTGGAAAAATTAATATTGTAAAAATGGCCATACTATCCAAAGTGATCTACAGATTCAATGCAATCTGTATCAAATTACCCACGACATTTTTCACAGAAGTAGAACAAACAATCCAAAAATTTATATGGAACCACAAAAGACCCACAATTGCCAAAGCAATTCTAAAGAACAAAAACTAAGCAGGAGGCATAACTCTCCCAGACATTAGGCAATATTACAAAGCCACAGTCATCAAAACAGTGTGGTACTGATACCAAAGCAGACATATAGACCAATGGAACAGAATAGAGAATGCAGAAATAAACCCTGACACTTATGGTCAATTAATCTTTGACAAGGGAGGCAAGAACATAAAGTGGGAAAAAGAAAGTCACTTCAGCAAGAATTGGTGGGAAACCTGGACAGCTGCATGCAAATCAATGAAACTAGAACACATCCTCACATCATGCATGAAAATAAACTCAAAATGGCTGAAAGACTTAAATATAGGACAAGACACCATCAAACTCCTGGAAGAAAACATAGGCAAAACATTCTCTGACATCAAGCTTACAAATGTTTTCTCAGGTCAGTCTCCCAAAGCAACAGAAATAAAGGTAAATATAAACCAACAGGACCTAATCAAACTGACAGTGTCTTTTAATACAGAAGGAGATAGGTTTTCTCGTCCAATTTTTCTTGAGGTCATCTAGAATTCTTAAGATAAAATTTTAATTGGACACTCATAATCTTTAGACTTTATAAAGAGACAGCTTTATGTAGGTCCATTCTGAAAGTATTGAATAGGTAAGATATATATGAGGGGCCTGCTATGAAATATTTAAAATGTATAGCCCTCATAGATTTATTTATAATAAAAGGAGCTCTTATTCTTATAAATACATGAAGTTATTATGTTGCCTCTGATGGCATTCAGTGGTGCTCACAAAATGTTAAATAATGTGAACCATATGTTTATGCTTTATGGTAAATACTAGAAGCACAAATAAAAATCAATATATTGCTATTATTATAAATTAGTGACAAAGGCTTACAGCCTGACACCAACAAAAAAGTGATATATTTTGGCTATTTGTTAGATAGACTCTTTCACATTCAAAATAATAGTGGACTACAGAACAGTTATAAACATTATGGCTGGAAAACAAATTGACATATATGGGTATTGAAGGTGTACTGAGTTCTTAAACTCAATGAAAAAATACTGCTAGAAAAAGGGCACAACAAGTATAAGGTTTTGTATTACTAAACTGGAAAATATCTTGTGATTAGGAATGAGGCACAACACTAAGAGTGAGAAAAAAAGGAGACAGTAGTATTTGTGCTACTCTATAGATGAATTATAACCAAGAAAGCATCACTCATTTAATAATCCTGAAGATGTATTTATGATTTCCAAAAGCAAATGAATATATTCACATGCAAAAGATAAAATAGAGCCTCTGTAATGACCAATTTATTTCTACATGATGATCTGTTCCTGCAGAGCCTGGTGAGCTACAGCACACACAATGTATAGGGTGCATAATGTATATCACTCTCAGAGGTAATCTAAAGTCTTATTCTTTTTACGACCTTTAGAGGAGGGGATAAAAATGAACACATGACAACAAAGTAGAATCAGTGACATTTTCAGAGAAGAATAGCTATTTCTATGTGATTTAGAGAACTCAATACTGTATGTTAGAAAGAGCACTTTTTTATTTAATGATTTTTATTTTTTTCTATTATAGATGGTTTACAGTGTTCTGTCAATTTTCTACTGTACAGCAAGTTGACCCAGCCACACATAGATACATACATTCTTTTTTCTCACAATATCATGCTCCATCATAAGTGACTAGATATAGTTCCCAGTGCTATACAGCAGGATCTCATTGCTTATCCATTCCAAAGGCAATAGTTTGCATCTATTAACCCCAAATTCCCAGTTTTCAGTCAGGCAACTTGCTTTTGAGAACTGGTTCTGCCATATATTAGTTATGATTTGAGCAAGTTAAACAACATTCACAAGTCATAGCACCTTCAACTCTAAAACAATTATAATAATATTTAATTTAAAGTTGTTGTGAGAGTTAAATGAGATATACAATATGTAAGACATTTCTACCCTCCAAAGAGTATAATACTGTTGGGAATGCTGGGCTATTTTTCCCCCTTGTTAACTTTATATTCTTATTGTCTAGTACTCAGTTTTGCATTATTTTGTTAACGCTCCTAATTCTCTGAAAGTCAGGAAGGACATGATTGTTCAACTTTAAGAATACAATTTTGTGTGTTTTGATTTATATATATATATATTTACAATACTATTGTTCCAAGTTCAACTGCTATTTTCCCCACACTCTTTCATAGGGCAAAAATAAAGCTTATCATAAAATATTTTGTTACTAGAAATTGTATTTATTTGAATATAATTTAATGAAATAGCAAAAACAAACTATGGGCACGTGGCTAATGCAGATTTCTGCAAAGCAACAAGTACATTAATTACTAATAACTTAAATGTTAGGTAATTGCTACTCATATCATTAACTTTGGAAAAAAAGACTTGAATTCACATGAAAAGAGATGATTGTATTTTTCTTGGGTTGATGAAAATATTAAGTCACTATCTAGGCAAAGCAATAAAGAGAAAAACTGGAAAAAAAAGGTGTTTGCTAATTTCAACGTCATTTAGGAATGGGGTTAAATATTAAAATTGAAGATAATCTTAGTAAAAAGACAACGATACTTTTACTGTATGTTGTTCCATTCCCCAAATTTCCATTATTATCAATTTTTTAAAAACATGTTTTAATAAAACATCAATAAGCATATATTTTTATTACAATAGCAATCAGAACATTTGCATAATTGTTTTGATTTTTTTGTTGCTGTTACTGATGAACTTTTAAAATATACTACTTTGAGGAGGTAGCCAAGATGGCAGAGTAGGAATATCCTGAATTAACTCCTCCCACTGGCACATCAGAATTACAGCTATCATTGCATTACATAATTATAACAGAGTGACTGTCTATGAGAACAATGAAGACTAGCAGAAGTGATTTTCCACAACTAAAGACATGAAGAAGGAATCACAATGAGATGGGTAGGAAAGGCAACCCCAAGGCTGTCAACTGAAAAATGGGGGGAATATCACAATTTCAGAGGTTCTCCCCAAGGAGTGAATGGCCCAAGACCTATATTTAGCTCCCCAGCCTGGGGTTCCTACACTGGGAAGATGATGCCCTAGAATGTCTGGCTTTGAAAATAAGAGAGTTTTATGTTGGGAGAGCTTATGATTATAGGAAAACAGAGACTCTCCACTTAAAGGGTATGTCCAAAATCTCACATGCTCCAAGTTCCAGCTCAGAGGCAGTAGCTTGAAAAGAGCCTCGGTCAGATGCACTTGCTAATATTGGTGAGTCTCTCAAAGAGACTGGAGGCAACTGGGACTATCTCAGGGGACAGAGATGCTGGCAATAATAATTTTGAGGAGATTCTTTTACTGAGATAACATCAACATTGGAAAGTACCACTTTGAAATCCTGCCTCTAGTCTATTAGCACTGGGAACCTAGCCTTACATACAAGTGGGCCCACATCAAGCCCATGCCCCTCACCCAAGTCTGTGAAGACAGCTTTGCAGAGACATGGCCCCATTCTCTAGTAGGCTAACACCGTCCCAAAGCCCCTCTAGGCTGTACAAATAGCTATGTGGAAACCTGGCCTCACGTACCAATGGGCCAGCAGTAGCCCTGAATTTCCCATCCCAGGCTGCTCAGCATTGGAAGCCACACTTCCTTCTAGCATGCCTGTACCCACTGCAAGAGCCACAATCTTGTAGCCAAACAGCCCAGGGGTCAGCTCAACCTACTGGTTTGCCCACTTAGTCAGCTCTGCCACAAGAGAGGGGCACACACAGCCCACATGGGGGACACCTCCAGAACATATAGTCCTGATGCTCAGAGGGAGCTTGCTGCTGGGCCCCCAGGATGTCTCCTATACAAGGCCACTTCTTCAGGATTGGAAAACATAACCAACCTAACTAAAACATAGAAATAAACCCAGAATTGGGCAAAATGAGGAGACAGACAAATATGTTCCAATGGAAGGCACAAGATATAACCTCAGAAAAAGAACTAAATGAAGGTGGACAACCTACTATATAAATTGCTCAAGGTAATGATCATATGTTGCTCACCAAACTCAGAAGAATAGGTGAACAGAGTGAGACTTTCAACAAAGTAATAGGTAAAGATGAACCAAACAGTGGTGAAGAATACAATAACAAATAAAAAATATACTAGAAGGAATCAACAATAGATTAGATGATACAGAGGAACACATCAGGAAACTGAAACACAGAATAGTGGAAATTGTTCAAGCCAAACAGAAAAAGAAAATAAATTTAAAGGACAGTAGTTTAAGAGACCTTTGGGACATCAAGGATACTAACATTCACATTAGATGAGTCCTAAAAGAAGTGAGAGAGAAAGAGGCAGAGAACTTACTTGAGGAAGTTAATAGCTGTAAACTTCCCTACCTGGCAAAGGAAACAGATATCCAGGTCCAAGAAGTACATAGAGTACTAAATAAGTTCACCTTATAATTAAGACGCATTATAATCAAAATGTTAAACATGAAAGATAAAGAGTAAAGAGAGAATCTTAAAAGTAGCAAGATAAAAGCAAGAGATATGTACAGGCGAACTCCCATAAGACTAAGAGCTGAAACTGTATGAGGGTTCGCTTTTCTACACATCTTCAATAACACTTGTTATTTCTAAACTTTCTTTTTCTTTTCTGGTCACCCTGTGGCATATGGAGTTCCCAGGCTAGAGATCAGATCTGAGTTGCAGTTGTTACCTATGCCACAGCTGTGGCAATGCCAAATCATTTTACCCACTGTGCTGGGCCAAGGATCAAACCTGCATCCTGGTGCTGCAGAGATGTCAGCTATCCCATTGTGCCACAGCAGGAACGCCTCTTATCTTTTTGATTACAGACATTCTGACGGGTGTGAAGTGATAGCTCGTTGTGAATTTGATTTGCCTTTCCCTGATGTGGAGCAATGTTGCATGTATCTGTACCTGTTAGCCATTTGTATGCCTCCTTTGGAAAAATGCCTATTCAGTCTTTGACCATTTTTTGGCCCACTTTTAATCAGGATTATTCGTTTTTTTGCTATTGAATTGCATGAGCTCCTTATATATTTTGGATATTAACTTCATATCAGATATGATTTGCAAGTATTTTCTCCCATTCCACAGGTGGCCTTTTCATATTGTTGATTGTTTCTTTTGCTGTGCAAAATCTGTTCAGTTTGATGTAGATCTACTTTAACTTTGCTTTTAATATTTGTTCTCTTGGTGTCATATCCAAAAAAAAAAAAAATCATTGCCAAAACCAATATCAGTAAGCTTCCCCCTGCATTTTCTACTAGGGTTTTTATGTTTAAAGACTTTTAAGTATTTAATTTATTTTGAGTTAATTTTTGTGAGTGGTGTAAGACAGGGGTCTAATTTCATTCTTTTGGATAAGGATAGAAAATTTTCCCAACACCATTTATTGAAGATAGTTTCTTTTCCCTACTGAGTATTTTGTGCCTCCCTTTTCAAATATTAGTTGAACATATATGCATGCATTTATTTCTGGGATCTTTGACTCTGTTCCATTGCTCTATATGTTGGTTTTTATGTCAGTACTATGCTGTTTTGACTATTCTTGCTTATATATAGTTTGAAATCAGGACATGTGATGCCTCCAGCTTTGTTCTTCTTTCCTAAGATTGTTTTGGTTATTCAAAATCTTTTATTCCATACAAATTTTGATATTTTTTTATTTCTGTGAAAAATGTCATTGGACATTTTATAAAAATTGCACTGAAAAAAAAAAAAAGAGTTCCCATCGGGACGCAGCAGAAACGAATCCGACTAGGAACCATGAGGCTGCGGGTTCGATCCCTGGCCTCACTCAGGGAGCTGTGGTATAGGTTGCAGATGTGGCTCAGATCTGGAGTTGCTGTGGCTCTGGCGTAGGCCAGCGGCAACAGCTCCAATTAGACCCCTAGCCTGGGAACCTCCATATGTCATGGGTGTGGCCCTAAAAAGACAAAAGACAAAAAAAATTGCACTGAATCTATAGCCGGCTTTGGGCAATATAGACATTTTAACATTAGTAATTCTTCCATCCATGAACTTGGAATATAGTTATTTGTGTTGTCTTCAGTTTGTTCCATCAATATCTTATAGTTGTCAGCATACACAACTTTATCTCACTCAAATTAATTTCTATTTGTTTTTGATGCTATTGTAAATGGGATTGCTTTCTTTAGTTTTTAGATATTTTGTTGTTAGTGTATAGAAATACAACTGCGTTTTTGTATGCTGACTTTATATCCTGCAACTTTGCTGAATTTGTTTATTAGCTCTAAAAGGATTTTTAGTGAAGATTTTCTATATTTAAGAAATCTTCATATCATCTGCTCACAGATACAATTTTGCTTTTTGCTTGCAGTTTGAACATCTTTTATTTATTTTTGTTGCCTATTTGCTCTGGCTAGGATTTCATATGTTGAATTGAAGTAGTGAGAGTAAGCCTACTTTTTCCTGATCTTAGGGGAATAGCTCTCAGCTTATTACCACTGAATATAATGTTAGGTGGGGGGTTGTTGTGTATGTCCTTTATAATGTTGAGGTATACTTCTTCTAAGTTTTTTTAAGGTTTTAATCATGAAAGCATGTTGTATTTCAGATTTTTCTGCATCTGTTGAGATGATTTCATCTATCATTCTATTAATATGGTGTACACATTTATTAATTTGTATTGAACTATCCTTGCAGCCAAAGGACAAATCCCAATTGGTCATGAGGTATAATCCTTTTAATGTGTTGTTGAATTCAGTTTGCTAATATTTTGTACAGAAATTTTGCACCTGTAGGCATCAGGAATATTTATCTATAGATTTCTTGTAGTGTCCTTATCTTGCTTTGGTATCTGAATAACACTGGCTTTGTAAAATGATTTGAAAGTGTTCCTGTTCAAATTTTTAGAAGTATGTGAGAAAGATTGGTATTATCTATTCTTTAAATGGGTGGTTGAGTTAATCAGTTGTGGCATCTGGTTCTGGAGTTTTCTGTGTTGGAAGGCTTTTGATTACTGATTCAATCTCTTTACTTGTTATTGGTCTATTTATATTTTCTATTTTTTCCTGATTTAGACTTGGTAGGTAGTATGTTTCTAGAAATTCATCCATTTCTTCTAGGTTATGTAATTGTTCATAGTAGCTCTTATGAGCCTATGTATTTCTGTAGTATTAGCTATAATGTCTCGTGTTATTTTTGATGTTGAGTCTTCTCTTTTTTTTCTTCGCATATGTAGGTAAATATTTGTCAATTTTGTTTTTCTTTTTGCAAGTCAAGTTATTTGTTTTGTTAAGTTTTTGGTCTTTTTTTATGGTCTCCATTTCATTTGTTTCTCCTCTGATCTTTTCTATTCTCTTCCTTCTGCTAACTTTGGGCTCTTCATTTTTCTAGTTCCTTTAGTTGTAAAGTCAAATTATTTATTTGAAGTTTATTTCTGCTAGCATATACCTTTATTGCTATAACCTTTCCCCTCACAATTACTTTTGAAGCGTCACATAAGTTTGGGTATGTTGTGTTTCCATTTTCTTTTGTTTCAAGATATTTAATGATTTAATGATTTCACTTTGGATTTTTCTTTGGCCAATTGGTTGTTAATCATTGTGTTATTTAACTTTCACACAAAGTGAATTTTCTAATTTTTCTTTTGTTACTGATTTCTAGTTACATATCATTTCATTTGGAAAAGATAGTTGATTTAGTTTTATTCTTAAATTTTCTAAAATTTGTTTTATGACCTAACAATGTATCCTGAAGAATGTTCCATATGCTCTTAAGAAGAATGTATATTCTGCTGCTGTTGAATGTTCTATATATGTCAGATAGGTCCACTTAGTGTAAAGTATAGGTCAAGTCCAATGTTTTCTTATTGATTTGCTGTCTGAATCATCTATCCATTACTAAAAGTGGAGTGCAAGTTCCCGTCCTGGCGCAGTGGTTAACGAATCCGACTAGGGTTCCGTCCCTGCCCTTGCTCAGTGGGTTAACGATCCGGTGTTGCCGTGAGCTGTGGTGTAGGTTGCAGACGCGGCTCGGATCCTGCGTTGCTGTGGCTCTGGCGCAGGCCGGCGGCTACGGCTCCGATTCAACCCCTAGCCTGGGAACCTCCATATGCCGTGGGAGCAGCCCAAGAAATAGCAAAAAGACAAAAATAATAATAATAATAATAATAAAAGTGGAGTGCTAAAATCCACTCCACTATTACAGTATTTTATCTATTTTTCCTTCAGTTCTGTTAGTATTTGATTAAAATATTTAGGTGCTCTAATGGTGAGTATATATAAATTTTCAATTGTTATATCCTCATGATGAATTGACGCCTTTATCATTATATAATGTCTTTCATTGTCTTTTGTTCTAGGTGTTAAAGTCTATTTTGTCTGATATAAGTATAGCTACCCTTGTTCTCTTTGCATGCAATATATTTTTATATCCCTTCTATTTTCAGTTGATGTGTATCCTTAAAGCTGAAGTGAATCTCTGATAGGTAATTTGTAGGGTCTTGATTTTTAATAATTCAGCCATTTTATCTCTTATGATAATTTAATCCATTTACATTAAAGTAATCATTAGTATGTAAGTACTTACTAATGTTATCTTGTTGTTTTCTGAGTGTTCTTAGTTCCTTTGTTCCTTTTTTCTTCTTTTGCTGTCTTTCTTTGTGAATTGATGATTTTCTACAGTGGTGTGCTTTGATTCCCTTCTCTTTATCTTTTGTATATGAACTGTAGGATTTTGCTTTGTGGTAACTAGGAGGCTTATATAAACCTCTTACAGGGAGTTCCCATCTTGGTACAGCGGAAATGAATCTGACTAGGAACCATGAGGTTGTGGGTTCGATTCCTGGCCTTGCTCAGTGGGTTAAGGATCTGGCCTTGCTCAGTGGGTTCGGGATCTGGCCTTGCCATGAACTCTGGTGTAGGTCACAGATGTGGCTCGGATCCTGCGTTGCTGTGGCTGTAGCGTAGGCCAGTGGCTGTGGCATAGGCTGGCAGCTGTCAGTCCTATTGGACCCCTAGCCTGGGAACCTCCATATACTGTGGATTTGACCCTAAAAAAAGAAAAAAAAACCCACAAAAAAACCTCTTACAGATATAGTCTATTTTAAGCTGAAAACAACTTCAATTGCGTACAAAATCTCTTCCCTTTTATTATTCCTCCCACATTTTATATTTTTGTTGTCATAATTTATCATTTTAAATTTATATCCTTTAACAAATTATTGCATCTATAGTAGTTTAATAATTTTTCCTTTAACTTTTATAATAGAGTTAAGTGATTAATCTACCACCATATTATAGTATTGGTGTATTCAGATTTTGACTGTATACTTACATTGTGTGATTAATATTTTCATATGTTTTCAGGTTAATTAGTGTCCTTTCATTTCAGTTTGAAAAATTCATTTCAGCATTTCTTATAAGGCAGGTCTAGCAGTGATGAACTCGTTCAGCTTTTGTTTGTATGGAAAAGTCTTTATCTCTTCTTCATTTCTTTTTTTTAACTTTTATTTTTATTATTTATTTATTTATTTATTTATTTTTGCTTTTTAGGGCTTCACCCATGGCATATAGATATTCCCAAGCTAGTGGGTTAATTGGAACTACAGCTGTCAGCCTACACCACAGCTCATGGCAACACTGGATCCCTGACCCATTGAGTGAGGCTGGGGATCAAACCCACATCCTCAAGTATACTAGACAGATTTGTTTCTGCTACACCACAACTGGAACTCCTCTTCTTCATTGGGCTTAATTACTGAGAGATTATTGGTGATGTCATGTGTCCTTGATTTTTCATGTTCCTTGCAGTTATGAGCATTTGAAGGAGCAGTCACCATCTCGTCTTTACTTACTGGCTTTTGGAGATAAATACCTTCAGTGGTTAACCCTGCTAGGGATTCTGAAGCTTTTTTCAGATCTTTTCCATGGGTATGCCCACTCCACACTTCTTGTTCACGCCTGGGGGGAGTCTTAAGATTGTATGCCTTCTTTTGATTCTACAAAGTCAGGCTGGGTACTCATAGCCTCTCATTTGCTTTTTTTAAGGCAATGCTGAATGCTATAGCATGTGTGCTTTATACCAATCACAGAGTTGGGCCAGCTTTCAGCACACATGCACTAACTATCTGCAAAGGCTTGCTCTCTTGCCACTCTCAGGGGTTCACAGAGGGAACTGACCGTGGAGGATAGTGATATGCTCTTTTATCAGTTGTATTTAGTGTTTTATAAAGCCCATTTAACTAGTTCTTCATTTCAAATTTTGTATATTTTATTTCAAGAGTTTTCACTTGGTTGTTTTTTTCTCATAATTTCCATTGTTCTGATGAAATTCTCCATCCTATAACACAGGAGTTTGCAAGCTATGGCCCATGGCCTGTATTTTATGGCTTGCATGCTTAGAACTGCATTTACATTTTAAAGGGATGCAAAAATTAAATAATATGCAACAGAAGCCTACAAAGTCTAAAATATTCACTATCTGGCTATCTATAGAAAAGATTATTTTCCAAGTCTTTCTTTTCTTTTCTTTTTAGCACTGCACCTGTAGCATATGAACATTCCCAGGCTAAGGGTCAAATCAGAGACCCAGCTACACCCAGAGCCATAGCAATATGGGATCTGAGCAGCATCTGCAACCTATGTTGTAGCTTATGGCAATGCCAGATTCTTAGCCCACTGAGCAAGGCCGGGGATTGAACTCACATCCCCAGGGACACTCTGTCGGGTTCTTAACTCACTGAGGCACAATGGGAACTCCGAATTCCTTCTTAACTAATCAATTAATCTTTAATCTCATATTTATAAATTATAACTGTAATTTAAATATTATTTTCTACTAACTCTAATATCTGGCTCTTCAGTTTATCTGCACTTCTTGACTCTTTTAACTTTGCTATTTTGCTATATTGTTTTGTTTCTTCACTTCTAATTTTTGACTACATCTTTGATATTATGTATAAAATTCTTTCTAAAAGAAAATTAGAGATTAAATAATGTTTTCCTCTAAGAAAGTACAAGCCCCTTCCCTTCCTCTTTTAAACTGCTAGTGTGAAGGGCTAATTATTTATTTTTCTTCTGGGATTAATTGATATCTGGATTGGGTTATAGCTTTAATTAGTTTTAGTTCAATACTAGTTTCAAATGTTTCAAGGCAAGGATCATATTCTTTCCTCTAGCAGTGCATGGTATCTAAGCATTCATGAGGCTTTGGAGGTCTTTGTGTATTGCAATACAACTACCAAATTTCTTTGCCAGCAGTGGTCTCTATCTACTCTCTAGCTCTCATCCTGGCTTTCTGTGCCACCAGATATACCTCTCCGCCTTCTTCCCCTACCCAACTTCTAAAGCTCTATACACTTGTATAAAGCCCTATTAAGAAGAACTGTAGGGTGGAAAGAGTTTCTTTTCTATATGAGGCGCCTTTGGTTTTCTATTTGTCCTGCCAGCTCAGAAATAGTATTAAAATTTCAGTTGCTTTATCTTTATTTACAAATATATGCTACTTTGTAGGGTTCACTCTTTATAGTGGCTTAAAAGGTATGTCAACAAATTATTTGCTACTTAATTACTTCCTTTGAGAGTGTCTAGAAATTAGTGACTTGATTCTACTAACTAAATTGTGGCAGAATTTATGGTATGTCACTTCTCAATTAGGTTAGAAAAAGGGTGCAGTTTCTTTCCTGGGCCTCTCTCTCTTATGACTTACTTATTCTGGTGGAATCTGGCTGCTATATTGTAAGACAATTCAAGGAAGAGAGATCATATGCTGTGTTGTGAAGACATTTACACAGATTATGGGGAGGTTTACATGAGTAAACATGGAAGCAGACCTTCCCTATTCAATTCTGGGTAACAGTCTGGCTGCAGCTTCCTGAGAGACCCAGAGCCAGAACCATCCTAATAAGCCACTCCTTGATTGATAACCCACAGAAATTGTGAGATTAGAAATGTTTATTTTTATAAGGCACTAAATTTGGCATAATTTTTAGATAGCAATAGGTAACTAACACACTTCTCCATTATGGGTGCCTTCAAAGGTTAAATTGCTGTGGGTCTTGCCACTGGGAAGGGTTTGGCTCTTTATGGAAATTAGTTCATATAGATTACTTTGCATTGTAAACTCACTGATTTGTTTAAAATAATGTTTTTGTAATTAATCTGGTGTTATCTTAATTGTTAAGGTGAAATAAGAAAAAGAAGATGAAGAACAATAATTGATATTAGGATTCGCTAGCAATCTTCTCTTCCTACATCCTAACTGTAAGCAAAACTCTTTGACATTTGAATTACTTCAATTTTTCTGAACAAAATATTAATAGATGATTACTCTGGATGAGGAAAAGGGCAGAAGCCATGGTAGTTTTCTGGTTTCTTTGTTTAGATTTACCATTTATAGTCTCTCACTCATTATTATTCCCTTTTCCTTCAAGATACTATCAGAGCACAGCTAGTCATGAAGTTTCTTCTGGTGTTGGGCAGTCTGGCTACATAGCTTTACAGGTTTTATCTTTTAGTTCATTTGATATCTAGTTTGTGGTAGTTCCCCCACTCTTGTTATTCTTTAGAGTTAACAAGAGGAAAAGTGGAAAGATTTAAGAACTAATTTTCCACTGTGTTTCTACCAGATTTTTAAAGACCACTCCAATCAAACTTTTGCCATCACTATTCTATTTAAAATATTTTTTATCAGGCTTCATATTACTAAATCCAATGGTTAATTCTTTTTCCTTATTTTCCTTATCTTCCTTGACCTATCATTCACCATTAATGTAGTTGATTACTTCATTTTCTTTGAAAGTCTGTCTTTTTTTTTGGGGGGGGGGGCAGCACGCCCATGGCATATGGAGGTTCCTGGGCTAGGGGTTGAATTGGAGCTGTAGAGGCTGGCCTATGCCACAGCCACAGCAATGCGGGATCTGAGCTGTATCTGTGACCTACACCAGAGCTCACGGCAACACTGGATCCTTAACCCACTGAGTGAGGCCAGGGATCTAACTTGCATCCTCATGGATACTAGTCAGATTTTGTTTCCACTGTCCTAGACAGGAACTCCCAAAAGTCTGTCTTCACTTTGCTTCCAGGACACCACACACTGTTAGGAGTTTTTTCCCTCCTATATCACTGCCTACTCCCTTTCAGTCTCTTTTGTTGGTTCTTTTTCATCTCCCTAACTCTGTATACTTGAATTGCTCCATGAATCAGTCCTTGAAATCCTTCTCTTGTTTGTAATAAATCCTTTGATATCATTCAGAGATATCTATATATCAATCAATTGATCAAATATCTATTTCTCTGTCTATTTAATTCTTTAAGTGTATTTTTTATATCCAAGACTGCTCTCTTGAACTTATAGAGTTGTATGTAACACTACCTATTTGATACTTCTTGACTACTTAATTAATATCTCAATATTAACATGTTCAAATCTGAACTCCTAGTTTGCTCCCCCATCCCTTTCCCTTAAACTGGCTTTTTGTAACCTTTCCCATCATAATAAGTGGTAAATATTTCTTATATTGTTGACTGGGACAAATTCTTGATTATATTATCCCCAGTCCTCTATTTTATTATACCCCCACATCCAAATCTCAGAAAATCTTGTTTCTTATTATTTTAAAACATATGACAAATCTGACCACTTCTTATCACATACACTGCTACTACTGGTAGTATGGTAAAAGCCTTCATTTCTCACCTAGATCATTGAAATAACCTTCTAAAATGTCTACTCGAGGTCAACCTTGTCCCCTTGCAGTCTATTCTCAATAAGGATCCAGGATGATTTATTAAATCATAAGTGAAATTATGTCACAGATCTGTCAAAACCTTTCAATTGTTCATATCTCAGAGTATAAGCCATAAACGTGAATCCCTATTAATTTACTAACTTTATCTTCAGTATTTTCCCTTCACTTATGCACATTAGTTTTTGAATTTTATCCTCCTTTGACTTAGAGTGCTCTTTTCTCAGATAGCTGCATGGCTGCCTTTTTCATTTCTTTAAGTATTTATTTAAATGTTATCTTCTCACTTAGGCATTTCCTGGCCACCCTATTTAAAACTATCAACCTTCTGCAACATTCTCCATCTTTCTCCCCTATCACTTAATAGTATACTATGTAATTTATTGGTATTTCTTATGTTTAATGTCCATTTGCATCAGAATATAAACTATATTAGGGCAAGGATCATATTGTTCTGTTTGCTAACTATGGTATCTTTAGAATATAGAACAGTACTTGACACTAATAAGGTCTCAAGGAATATTTGTTTAGTGTATATACAGTTGACTTTTGAACAACATGGATTTGAACTGTACAGGTTCACTTACACACTGATTTTTTTCCCAATAGATACATGCTACAGTATTACATTATCTGAGGCTGATTGAATCCAAGGATGGGAACCTTGGATACAGAGAGCCAACTATAATGTTACTCAATTTGTCAACTGTGCAGGGGTTGGAACCCCCAACCCCCACATTTTAAAATCATCAACTATAGCTTATTATCTATAGTTAATTTTCTCATTTAGCATGAAATTGTGAATGCCTTTCCATTTCAATAATGCTCCTTTTACATCACGATTTTATGAATATATACTATTAAATTGTATGGGTAGACCACAATTTATTTAACCAATTCAGTGGACTTAATTTTTATTCCCCTAAATAAGTATACAGCTGATTAAATGTGTATCAAATAACTCTAAAATACTGTAAGCCAAAGGAATGCTGAAGCAAATAAACTTCTAAAAAGCAAATAAAATTCTAAAAACACTAGTAATCTTTTCTCAGAAAAAAATTTACTTTCGCATTTTCCTAAACTCCTGAAGTTAGCATTACATCATGTTATTAATGTCAAGAAATCAAAGTACAGATTTTACTCTATTTTAATTTGGCTGTAACTAATTTCTGACAAAGTTTATGTCAACTTAGAAATTCTTTCCAGCCACATATAAGATGTCTGAGTGCAAGGATGTTGGGTATGTAAGACACATGTAAGAGGCAAAGTGATGTCCTAAATTTAGTAGAGGGAGGTTCTAATTTTATTTCACTTAATGTGTGAAATTTGCTACATAATTCATTCTATACTCATTTTCTTCACTAATGCCTTTGCATTGGTGTCAATGAAATATGTATACATACCATATGTATGTTTGTGTGTGTATGTGTGTGTGAGAGAGAAGAAAGGATATGGGATGAGTTCAGATATGATAGTGGAGTTTATATTAGAAAGAAAGAAGAGAATTTAAATTGGAAGTGTACCATTTTAGTTTCTTTACTCAGCTTTCCTATTAAACCTAAAAGAAAATGATATAAAAATTGTAGACAAGACAGGTATCCATAAAAGAGTTAACATAGCAGGCCTGAGGCTGCTAACTTCACAAAGTTCTCCTTGCAGGATTGGCCATTGGTTGGTGTCTAAAAACCTGGATTTGGGGAGGGTTCCCAATATTTTCAGAACTTATATGAGTGCCTCACTAAGCCTAAACTGTCTGTACAAACAATATGGTTTATGCTAAACACTTGCTTTCTTTCTGAGAGTCTAGAATTATGATATGTGATAGGGATATTTATATGAAGAGCTCCGAATAAAAACCCTAGGCATTAAATCTCTAATGAATTCCCCTAGTAGACATTTCACACGTGTTACTATAATTGTTTCTGAAGATAATGCATGGACCCTGTGTGACTCCTCTGGGAGAGGATTCTTGGAACCCTGTAACTGATTTCCTCTGGATTTTGTTCCATGCACTTTTTCCTTTGCTGATTTTGCTTTGTGTCTTTTCATAGCAATATGTCATAGACATGAGCACAACAGTAAGCTGAGTCTTATAAATCCTCCTAGAGAATCTTCAAACCTGGGGGGTGTCTTGGGGATGTCTTACACAGTTAATGACAGAAGTGGGATTTAGCGAAGTAACACTGACTGACTGAAACATGGAAAAAGTAATTTTTTGGTAAAAGAAAAGATAAAAGGGCAGGGGAAGATAAAATTTTGGTACTTGGGTGGCTAAGGAATTGACATAGTATGAAATAGCTGAGATGCTGCCTGCTGTGAGAGGTAGAAGTTATCTATGGAATTAAAAAATGCCCAGGGGAATTGGCTTGTTGGACCACCTGGCTGTTTTTAGACATGATGGCTAAAGTGGGGGAAAAAGCAGATATGATATCTTTGTTTATTGTTTTTAGTCTTCCTTATAAGAGGTAAAAAGACCCCCAAATTCCCAAATATGAGCTTTGAATAGGACTAAAATAGTAAAATTTTTGTGTTTCGATCTCTTTCAAGAGGAAGGAAAAAAGCTTAAATTAGTTCCTAGACCTCCAGCAAAGCTTAGATACCAAAATTTATTGTAATGTTGACCCTGTAAATTCTAAATTTACTACTGGGGGTTTGAGTAAACTTCCAATGAGAAGAAAAGGATGTTTAAATTTTCTTTTATTTTGTGACTATTATATATGGATATATGATAAAGTAATATAAAAATGTTAAATGCTTATAATATTATAAATGCTAGAGGAATCACCCTGATCAGAAAAAGTATCACTAAAAAGTTGTGAATGGGACACCACTTCTTTGCTTTTTTGTCACTGGTAGAAGGTGAACAGTTTGAAATTTAAATGCTTTGTATATAGGAAACAGAACAAATCCCCATAACTGTTAATTTTTACTGTTATGTTTGCCTATCAGAGCTTTTCACAAAAAGGAGACAGCATAAAATGAGAGGAAGTCTCTAGATGAATTCAGAGTTAAGGTTTTAAAAAGCAGATTTTAATTGCCAACAAACACTTGTTACATCAGATGTCTGATCCTTAGTGCTTGATAGTTTTTTGACCTGATGCACATATTTTTGAGGAGGTCAGTTTGAACTCCAACAGTGGCAAGATAAAAAGGACTTAGGAGGGTCTTGCAAGTCAGCTGGACTTGAAACACAGCTATGTGGCTCCTTGCATTTTTGAATCCTGAATTCACAGATCCTATTGCTTGGACTTGATTCTAAACTTAAATCTGATACTGTCTGCTGTGAACACTAGCTGTGCCTAACTGAAATATGGCAAAATTTCTCCAATCAATGAACAGAACTTAGACTCTGAGATTGTTTCAGATATAGGATACCCCTCAGTATGGCCATCAACTATAAAAGCATCATGGGTGACGGCTGGACTGTCTGAGTCACATACAAATACCCATAGGAAAGAGCTTTTCTTCTAATGAGATATTCTAAAATCAAAATACTAATAATATCTATATTTTTGATAGAAGCTAATTGCATTTCTAACTTGTGACTCCTGCCCAAACTATAAGTTGGAGGAGGGCACACTACAGATTATTGGGCATCTCCACTCACTCCTGATAGATCAGACACTAGACTCTGTCTGTCTCACTGCTGTTGACTTGTTAAGTAGTTGCAGTTAGCAACAATGGACTGATATCTTGACTCTACTTCCTTCATCTTGCTGCCAGGCTATGCCACCACCCCAGCCCCAGCAATGCAGGATCTGAGCTCTATTTGTGATCTAAACTTCAGCCCAGGCAATGACAGGTCCTTAACCCACTGAGCAAGGCCAGGGATAGAACCCACATCCTCATGGATACTAGTTGGGTTCGTTACTGCTAAGTACAATGGGAAATCTGGGTACTCACACTTTAATGTAGAAAATTGTTCACTAAATGCAGCTGTGTCCAGAAAAGTACTGATATTTTCTATGCTGATCATCAGATAAATGATCAGGATGAAAAGAGTGGGAGATTATGTATCAGTTTTGAAAATTCAGAATTTTATCCTCACCTCTTCTTAAATATTAATATTTTTCTATTTTTTATAGAAATATTTTCTATAAAAATGCATTTGTATGTCTTGCATGCAACCCATCCAAACAAAGGTTTGTGTGAAAGTAGATGATGACTGAATATGAGACATAGATATTACTGAATTGGACAGGCTGATCTGTAACAATGGGAAGAATATCCTGACACCTGGAATGGCATGGGTGTGTGTGGGAGCATTAATGATCTTTATCAAAACTGTTTCAGGATGCTTTTCCTTGTTTCTGAAGGAAAACTCCCTGTGTTGACTTTCTAAGTTGCTGTGAGCTCTTTGAATTCAAACTAAGCCTAAGATCATATATGAGATTGCTGATTATGAAACAGTGGTGAATGGAACTATCTCTTGCACTTTCCATATAAAACACCTTCAGATGTTGTCCAAACTCTTGAGGAGGATAAACTGGTATCATGGATAAGTAAATTGTTCTGAACTGACTGCCTTTGGCAATCCATTTGAAACTATTAGATCAGGTAGTTAGGTAGATATAAGCAGAGAAAAGAGGGGCACAGGCCAGGTGGAAGGAAACCATACATCCTTAGAAACAGGGGTCCTATACAGAGACAAAGAAGGGTGGGAAAAAGTGGGAATCTCCAGGGTTGGAATGTAATCTTTTGATCATTATGCACTCATTAATAAAATTAGCCTGGCAAATAAGAAGTATTTCTCATGCACCATGATGCCATAATACTTCTGGTCAAGATTAAATAAGAACAGAAGTCCCTCCTCCCCTTGAGAAAGTGGAACGTGGATGAAGATCAGGAAATATTACCTAAAACTCCTCTTCCCTCAGTGAACATTCTGCCCAATCATTTTCACAATGCATAAAATCAGGTTGCCCAAGGAACCCAGGGCAGCTACTCACCTTGTTCTTCCTCCTGAAAGTGCACTATTGCTTAATAGATCCTTGCTTTGCTTTCTTGACCTCTGTGTCTCCTCTCTGATTTCTTTCTGTGATAAGAACCTAGTCTCCAGTAAGAAAACCAAGGAACTGGACTTAACCAAAAATCTTAGAGCAGAAGGGCCCATGGAGGGAGGCCACAATGGGGATCCTGTTAACTTGTGTTTCTTGACTAATTTATATCCTGTTTTGTGTTTCCAAGGGTTCAATGTGTGCCCTCTGGGATGTACTTCATGTGTGTGAACCCTATTATGATACTGCTTTGTTTTTACAAGGCTTTCAGTTCAGCTCCAATTTAGGCAGTGTTATGCTATGCTTGAATTGATACCTTGGACCAGATAAAAAAGGTTAATACAGAAACTTAAGGAGGCTGCAATGTGGCTTTATAAGATAAATTTTTTGGATTAATGATATTTGTTTTAGCTGGCTAAATCAAGGAACACTAAAGGACATAAGTGGGATTAATACTTGAATTTTAAGAAAATTCCTCACATTTCCAAAATGTAAAAGCATGGTTCATTGCACCTAAACTATTTGTACAAACAATGTTGGAGTTCTTGGCTCAGTGGTTAACAAACCCAACTAGTAACCATGGGGTTGCGGGTTCGATCCCTGGCCTCGCTCAGTGGGTTAAGGATCTGGTATTGCTGTGAGCTGATATGTAGGTCACAGACACGGCTCGGATCCCGTGTTACTGTGGCTCTGGTGTAGGCCAGCAGCCACAGCTCTGATTAGACCCCTAGCCTGGGAACCTCCATATGCCATGGGTGCAGCCCTAGAAAAGACAAAAAAAAATGTGGTTTATGATGATCACTTGATTTTTTTCTGAAGTTCTGGAATTTTGCTACATGCTAGGGAGAATGTACCTACATGACCAGTCTCCAGTATAATTCCTTGGGACTGGGGATATTGAATTTTGCCATGACAACATAAGGAGCTCCATGTACTCATTACCCAGTGGAACTTGTGGAAATTATTTTAAAACACCAACAATTCAAAATTTCTGGAAATAGACTAAAGGGCATATAACAAATAAATATCTTTTCAAGAAATCTATTAATATTCAGTAAAATAAAGAGAGTTTGTGACATTTGAAACAAGAGTGCTCCCTCTCACCCCTCTCTCAAATACAGGAAGATGGAAATCAGTACAGACAGGTACAGTCAAGATCCCAAGGCTACCTCTCCCCCAAGGTCTTAGTTGGAGGGCTTTACCATTCATAGGAGCAGGATATTAGCATTTCTTATCATGCCCCCGGCTACCTGTTGCTGAGGCTAAGGTCCAAGAAAGTACGGCCAAGAGATGGGGGCTCTCTTCTTTCAGCCAGTCCCCTCTCATGGATTAGAGGTTCTATCTTGAGTGTGTTGTTGCTGAGATTACTGGGGCCTGAACTATCTTTCTCTTAGCTCCTAAGCAGGAGTTCCTGGCCAGAAGAAGCAAGCCAAGAATAACCGAGGCTACTGTCCACACACACTGAATACTTAGGTCCTAAATCAGGAATGTCACTTGAGAAAAGTGCACAATTGTTCCCACTTTCAGCTCAAGATTTGTCTCAGAGATTCTGCCTGAGGGAAAAAACATGCCATAAAAAGGTAGCTCCTGATCTCTTCCCAAAATAACCGACTTCATTTGCAACAGAGCATGAAGAAGTTCAAGACTAAGAGTGCTCTCAAAAACAGTAGAGGTTGTGGTGAATAGCGATTGAGAGGAGACTGGTAGAGTCAATAAAGATAAGGACTAAACGGTAGGCCAGCTACTAGGTTAGGGAGAGAACGGGGAAAACTGACAGTGAGAGAGATAAAGACTTAATGGTAGTTTAGGGAGAGAACTGAGAAAACTGACAGTGAGAAGGAACACTCCTGGAGTCAGACAAATATCAAACAAACATGGACCAAAGATATATTCCTTCAAAGAACACTGAATTTGATTGTATTAGTCTTTAGAGAATAAATTTATGCCCCAGGGCATTGTTGAAAACAATAGAACAATCAGTAGTCAATTAGTGGCGCTTAACAGTTGGGTATGGTTAGGGAAGGATCACCCTGACAAAATCAAAATGAAGAATCTGAAAATGAAACTAAGAATAAACTCCTTTTACAATAGAATCGAGAAGAATAAAATACTTTGCAATAAATTTAACTAAAAAGTTCAAAAATCATACTCTGAAAAGCACAAAATATCATTGAAAGAAATTTTAAAATATATAAATCAATAGAAAAACATTTCATGTTTATGGATCAGAGACAATATTGTGAGGTGGCAATAATTCATAAATTGATTACAGATTCAATGCAATCTATATCAGAATTTTAGTTGACACTTTTGTATGAATGGACAAGCTGATCCTAAAACTCAGATGGAACTGCAACAGACCTGAAATTGCCAAAACAATCTTGAAAACTAGCAAAACTTACTATCAAGCAGTGGTAATTAAGACAATGTGATAGTGTTTGCATAAGGATCAGCATATAGATCAATGGAATAGAACTGAGATCCAGAAATAAAATCATGGGTCTCTGGCCAACTGATTTTTGACAAGAGTGCCAAGTCCATTCAATGGGGAAATAATAGTCTTTTCAAGAAATGATAATAGTCTTTTCAAGAAAGATAGCCATATGCAAAACAATGAATTGTTCCCTTAACATCATGCTATATACAAAAAGTAACTCAAAATGGATCAATTAAATATAAGAACTAAAATTATAATATTCAAAAAAAATGCAGGCATAAATCTTCACAATCTTGGACTTGGCAAATGATTTTTATACATAACACCTACATTACAAGTGACAAAGAAAAAAATAGATAATTTGGACTTCATCAAAATTTTAAAAATGTTTGCTTCAAAGGATATTATCAAGAAAAGACAGCCCACAAAATGGGATAAAATATTTGCAAATAATATATCTGGTAGAAAAAACATGTATTCAGAATATATAAAGAACACTTACAATTCAATAACAAAAAATCATAGAAATATAATAGTAAAAAAACAGGATCCTAATAGACATTTATTCAAGGAAGATATACAATGGGAAAAAAGCACATAAAAAGATGCTCAACATCATTAGTTATCAGGGAAATAGAAATCAAAACTATCAATGAAATACTGTTTCACAAACCCACCAGGATGGCTATGAAAGTCAAATAATGACAAGAGTTGATGAGGATGTGGAGAAATAGGAATCCTCATACACTGCTGTGGGAATGTAAAATTGTGCAGTCACTTTGGAAAACAGTCTGCATTTCCTCAAGCAATTAAACATCGAGTAACTACATGACCCAGTAACTCCACTCTTAAGTATATATCCAAGAGAGAAATGAAAACATACCTTTATGTACACAAATGTTCAGAGCATCATTATTCATAATAGCCAAAATATGTAACTAACTTATATGTCCATCAACTGTCAAATATATAAACAAAATGCAGTATATCCATACAATGGAATATTAGTTAAAAAAGGAATCAAGTAATGGTGTATGCTACAATATGGATTCACCTTGAAAACATTCTACTAATTGAATGACTGGGTCATGTATTACATGATCCCATTTATATGAAATTTCCAGGAATGAGAAATCTATAACTAGTTAAAGTAGATCAGTGGCTTTTTAGGGCTAGGGGGAATGGGAAGGGGAGACAGATGATAGCTATAGGGTACAGTGTTACTTTTTATGGTGACAAAAATGTTCCAAAATTGTTGTTATGGTTTAATATACTTAAAATCACTGAATTGTGTAGTTTAATGGATAAATTATATGTCATTAAAGCTATTAAAATAACATTATGGGCACTGAAAATCTAATGAATGAGCTTTCTTGGTAACATTTCATACATGTCCTAATTTGGTCGTGGATGAAGTAAATGAGTTTTGTGTGACTCCAATGGGAGAGGACTCTTAGAACCTTGTACCTAGTTTCTGTAGACTTAAATCCATATACCTTTTCCTTTCATTAATTTTATTTTATTTTGTATCATTTCACTGTAATATATCATAGCTTTGAGTACTATTGTGTGTTGAGTCCAGGGAGTCCTCCTAGAGATTCATTGGAGCTGGATACTGTCTTAGTGATTCCTGATACAAGCTCTGATTTGAATTTTTCCAAATATTGACAGAATATATAAAATCCTTAGGCAATTTCTATTGAATATACTCACTTCTGTTATCAATTTGTTGCACAAAGTGCTGTTCTTCAGTTTCCTTTCCTTGTCCACATGCAGGTGACAGGAAAATAGGCCTCCAAAAACCTATGAACATATTAAGTAGACTCAATTATTTTCCAATTCCTAACAAAATAAGATTGTAGAAAGTAAAAATTTTTATTATATGATTCTTCAGTGAAAACAATATTTCTGATAATACCATTTTCTTCAAAAATATCTATTCATATTAGTGATATTCTTTCCAAATTTCATGGAGTTTATTAAAGCAATACTAAAGATTATGTTAAAGTATACTAGTATACACTGGTGATATAATTTCCCCAGATATTCAACAAATCATCAGCTAATTCTCTCTAAAAAATTTTGTAGCCAGCTCTTGTCCTAATTAGTGTAATACTGAGTATAAAATTGGCTAACTAGCATCCATTAGGATGACTGCTAACAAAAACACACACAAAAAAGTGCTGGTGAGAATGCGGAGAAATTAGAATACTCATGCACTGTTGGTGAGTATGTAAATGGTACAGTCATTATAGAAAACAGTGTGGCAGTTCCTCAAAAAAATTTTTAAAATGGAATTACTTTATGATCCAACAATTCTGCTTCTGAGTATATCCCAAAAGAATTGAGAGCAAAATCTTGTAGAAATTATCTCAAGTATCTTCTGTGACCACACGCCATGAAATTAGAAATCAACCATGGGAAAAGAAATGAGAAAAAACCTACTACATGGAGACTGAACAACATGCTACTAAAAAACCAATGTAGGTCAATGAGGAAATCAAGAAGGAAATTAAAAAATACCTTGAAACAAATGATAATGAAGACACAACCGCTCAGAATCTATGGGATGCTGCGAAAGCAGTGCTCAGAGGGAAATGTATAGCAATACAGGCCTTTCTCAAAAAAGAAGAAAGATCCCAAATTGACAACTTAACCCTCCACCTAAACAAACTAGAAAAAGAAGAACAAAAAAGACCTAAAGTCAGCAGAAGGAAGGAAATTATAAAGATCAAAGAAGAAATCAATAAAATAGAGATTCAAAAAAAAATAGAGAAAATTAATAAAACTAAGAGCTAGTTCTTTGAAAAGATAAAAAAATTGACAAACCCCTGGCCAGACTCACTAAAAAGAGGAGAGAAAGAACCCAAATAAACAAAATTAGAAATGAAAAAGGAGAAATCACAACAGATACTGCAGAAATACAAAAAACCATAAGAAAATACTATGAACAACTATATGGCAACAAACAAATTTGACAATCTGGAAGAAATGGACAATTTTCTAGAATCTTACAGCCTGCCAAAACTGAATCAAGAAGAAACAGACCAACTGAACAGACCAATCACTAGAAATGCAATTGAAGAGGTCATAAAAACACTCCCTACAAATAAAATCCAGGACCAGATGGCTTCACAGGCAAATTCTATCAATCATATAAAGAGGACCTGGTGCCCATCCTCCTTAAACTTTTTCAAAAGTTTTAAGAAGAAGGAATACTCCCAAAGACATTCTATGATGCCACCATCACCCTCATTCCAAAACTCTAATTCCAAAACCAGACAGATACCACCAAAAAAGAAAACCATTGCCCAATATCATTGATGAATATAGATGCAAAAATTCTCAACAAAATCTTAGCCAACCGAATCCAACAACATACCAAAAAAATTATACACCATGACCAGGTGGGGTTCATCCAAGGTTCACAAGGATGGTTCAACATATGCAAATCAATCAACATCATACACCATATTAACAAAAAAAAGGTCAAAAATCATATGATCATCTCAATAGACGCAGAAAAAGCATTTGACAAAGTCCAACATCCATTCATGATCAAGACCCTCGCCAAAGTGGGTATAGAGGGAACATTCCTGAATATAATCAAAGCCACTTATGAGAAACCCACAGCAAATATAATCCTCAATGGGGAAAAACTGAAAGCCTTCTCACTCCAATCTGGAACAAGACAGGGATGCCCACGCTCACCACTGCTCTTCAACATAGTTTTGGAAGTCCTAGCCACAGCAATTAGACAAACAAAAGACATAAAAGGCATCCATATAGGAAGAGAAGAGATCAAACTGTCACTGTATGCAGATGACATGATACTATACCTAGAAAACCCTAAGGACTCAACCCCAAAACGACTTGAACTGATTCATAAATTCAGCACAGTAGCAGGATATAAGATTAACATTCAGAAGTCAGTTGCATTTCTGTATACCAGCAATGAACTATTAGAAAAGGAATACAAAGATATAATACCTTTTAAAATTGCACCTCACAAAATCAAATACCTCGGAATACACCTGACCAAGGAGGTAAAGGACTTATATGCCGAGAACTATAAAACTTTGATCAAAGAAATCAAAGAAGATGTAAAGAAATGGAAAGATATTCCATGTTCCTGGATTGGGAAAATCAACATTGTAAAAATGGCCATACTCCCCAAAGCAATCTACAGATTCAATGCAATCCTTCTCAAATTACCCATGACATTTTTTACAGAACTAGGACAAACAATCCAAACATTTATATGGAACAATAAAAGACCCGGAATCCCCAAAGCAATCCTGAGAAACAAAAACCAAACACAATTTTTAAAAAATGGCTAATAATAGGCTATGGTGGACTATGGAGTTGAGAGGATATGAATACATGTTCACGTCAGACATAATGGAGACTGCAGTTCAATGATCCCAAATGTTAGTACTCAGTGTAAATATTTGAAGTGCAACATTAATTCTAAAAACATCATTATGACTAATAAGCATAGAAGTTGAGAAAGAGGGTTAATATTATCAATGAGTTCTGGACCATTCTCAGGAAAGGCCTTTTGTAAAAAAAAAAAAAAAAAAAAAACTAAAAAACTAAACTAAAAATAAGGTATTTTGCAACCAACTATTCATTTATTTTTTTTAAAAAAAACCCTATTATAATTTAGGATCCATAGCCACAAGAGCAGAGACTTAATTCTGGGCCTGGGAGATGCTGCAAAGCTGCTTGTATTTCTATGTCTTTACTATAGGATGCCATATGTAATCTGACCTCAAGAGGAATGTATTGTTCATTTGGGAGTGGATGTGAGATGAGTAGCACAAAAAGCACTTTTTCTATACATATGGCTTTCAATATTATTTTGGGGATTTTTGAATCAAACAACTTATCGGTTTATATTTTCTATATATAACAGTTGAATACAGGTAAAAGCAGGTAGCAAAATTTTGTTTTTAACCCATCAATGCATGTTTTATGTGAATAATAATCCACAAATTAGAAAATTACAGTCCAGTTGCAAATATTTAAAATGTGTCAAAGCATTTTATAAAAAAATAGTCTCAAAGTGTAATCTATTATATTCATGTGTAATAATACTATTTTCTCAATTTATATTATAAATTTTATAAAGTCATAGATGTGGTCAAGATAACACCGCCCTAGGATTTTCTATGTTTTAGCTTAGCCACTAATTACCTATGTAACAGCCAGTGAAGTAGCCTGGTTGAACCTCAGTTTCCTCATTTTTGAAGCATGTATAATAATGTTATAGTGTATTAGCTCTTTCTAAATTAGAGAACATGGGGTAAAACCAGAGTTGAGATATAAATAACATAATTAAACTGACTAAGAACTCAGGCTTTGGAGTCAGATAAACATTGGGTCAAAGTCCAGGACTAGTCACTTGAACATTTTAGCTTCATTGTCCTCATTGTAAGATTGGGAAAGTGCATACCTCTTAGAGCTGAAAGATAGTGTGTCATTATGTTTAACAGTGAAGGCTTTGGTGTATGGGTTCACAGCCTGACTCTCATTTACTGTGTTACCTTGGTTAATTACATAATTTTGTGGCTCAGTTTCTTCATGGGTAAAATAGATATGATAATAGTGTCTACCTCCTAGGGTTGTTGTGAGGTTTTAATGAATTCCTACACATAAAACTAGTGAATTAATATTGATTGATTAGTACTAGTTAATTGGTAACAAATGAATATTTGTAAAATGTGTGGAATGATTCTTGGTTGTGCAATATAAAGTTTATTATCAGTAAAGGGGAATAACAATAGTGAATGTGATTAGATGTAATAATGCATGTGATTTGTGTAGCACAGTGCTTTACACTCAATATCAGATACTATTATTTTTACATTAATGGACTTTGAAAGGTCGAAAGGTGCCATATAAATTTAAGGTATTATACTTTTATGTATTTATTATAATACATGTTGGACATATAGTAAGCATTTGATTGACAAAATTTTATAAAGTACTTCAATAACAAGGCAGTTAAGTCCCTGAAAAGTAGTTATGTTATTTCACTGGACTTTATCAGATGAAATTTGAAAATATTAAAAACTGGAGCTGGATGAGAAATGTGAATCTTTATATCCTCCATGCTGATTAATGCAACTCTTAGAGGATTGCTAATATTACTTCACTAGAACAGAATGATAATGGGTTAAGGGAGAATTAATTTTAGTGTTAAAAAGTTCAAATTCAGTGAAAAAAATTGTTTTAAGGATTAACCCTCTTTCTTCATAAAAGGTAAGGTAACATACCTTTTTTATAACCCTACCAATACACTGCTTTATAAGAGAATCTCAGAAATTAATGTCTCACATTACTTATTTCCCTCCAATAGAATTGCTTTTCTAACCATAAATCAGAGAGTTTTTCTCAGGGATTATAACGAATCAAAGGAATATTTTCTTATTGTTCAAATAAAAATATCATACAGTTATTCTAGCTGAATTAATGGCTTGAGGATAAATATACCTGTCTGACAACAAGTGCAACCTTGGATAAGACTTGGTGTTAGCAAATGTCCCAGAATATATACTATATTTTTATTGGATTCAGTATCCCACTTAAAAGCATATGGCATGGAAAAGCCAGTTTTATATAGCGCAAATTTTAAGATGTGTGGAAATAGCATATTAAAATATGAAATATCAATTATAAATCATACATTAAATATATATTACTTCAAGTACTCTGTTTTTGAAGTCACTGGAGTTTATTGGCATAGAATTTCTTGCTATAATTTCAGAGGGAAACTCTTAAAAATATTTTGGGGAAAATTCTTAGTTTTTCTTTCATGCTTTGAGTTGTAGCTAAAAGGCTCAGTTTAAAATGACTAATAATGAAGAAAAATATCCATGAGATATTTATCATAATAAGCAACACCTTAATAAAATTGCTTAGGAAATGGAAAATAATAATGATTTGGTATGATAAAGGAAATGTGACTAACAAGGTAAGTGGCAACTTTTTATTGAAAACAACAGAACTTTTTAAAAAATAACTTTAAGAGAAGCAGGATAAGTTGAATGTTTATATAGTTAGGCTTGGATTCTTCTTTTCAGAGTAACTAATGATAGGGTAAAGTTTATGAGCAACCTCTATTCACTCATTCCAGAATTATGGGAGCTAAATTCAATATTCTGTTTCCTAGGCCAAAATAACCATTTCTGCTAATAGTTATTTAATTTTCCTTCTTTTAAGATAAGCTAAAATAGGTAACTAAAGAGAGATGATTTGCCTAATTTTCAAAAGTGAATTGAAAATCTGGAATTAAGCTGCCTTTCCTCTGAATTTCTGATGAAATGATCTCAGGTCCAAATCTGATCTGGCCATGTTGGAAGTGTCATCATGTTATTAATCAAACTTAAAAACAAGCTGGTTTCAAAAGCTACACATATTTAGACTTACCCTGAGGACGATTATCCTTTCTGCGAGCACCAAGTCGTTGTGCTTCATTTTCTGAGTCAGGGTGATGTCTTTCTTTGTCAGAATTTATGAGGTATTTTCTTCTCTCGTCATCCATTTGAAGTCTCTCATTTTCAGATTGTATCAGACACTGTTTCCTCTCCATCTCCATGTGGTGTCTTTCACTTTCAAATTTATTTTGATATCTCTTATTTTCAGAAGTTACTCGATGTTTTTCAAAATCAGTGTCTATGTGATGTTCTTCAAACTTATCCCAATGTTTTTGAAGGTCATCATGACATCTTCTGGAGCTACCCACCCTGAAATCTTGATCTGCGTTGATATCTTCTAGAGTGGTCCCAGTATCTATAAAAGTCCAACTGTTGTATTTCTGAGTCAGTCCAGCATCTTTCGGATTCAGATATCAGGCCCATCTGGAATCTTTCTAAGTCAGAGTCCCTTTGGCAATTTCCAGCCTTCATCATGTATTTCACAGAATTAGAGGCCATACACAGGCTTTCAGAATCCAAGTCCATTTTGTGTCTTTCAGACCAAGAATCCATCCAGTGCCTCTCAGTGTCAGTGCTCAACTGGAACGTTTTAGTGTCCACAAGACATTTCATCGAGGCAGAAACTAGCCCATATCTTTTTGAGTCTGAGTCCATCCTACATGGTTCAGAGTCAGAGTCTGTCATGTATGTTTCACATCTATTCTTCTCCTGGTGTTTTTCTTCCCCCATCAGATGCATCCCAGATGCAGCAGTTGAGTCCATTCCATCCCTTTCCATGTGTGAATCCATCACATACCTCTCAGAAGCAGAAAGTATCCAATGTTGTTCTGTCTCCATTAGCCTTTCTTCGAATTCCATCAGGCATTTTATAGACTCTGAGGCCATTTGACATTTTTCTGCCTTCAGCAGGTATTTCACAGATGCAGACGCCACTGAAGATTTTTCTGAGTCTGAGTCTATCCCAGGTCTTTCATTGTCAGAGTCCATCACATAATTTTCAGAATCAGAGTCTGCCAAGCATTTTTCTGAATCTGAGTCCATCCAATGTTTCAGAGAGTCAAAGTCCAATTGGCATTGTTCAAGTACAATTAGGTGTTCTTCTGACTCTATCAGGTCTTCCATAGAGCCTGAAGCCATCCAGTATTTTTCTGCTTCTAGCAGCTATTTCACAGAGTCTGAGTCCATGGGACTTTTTTCTGAGTCTGAGTCTATACCCCATATTACTGAGTCAGATTCTTTTGAGTGTTGTTCTAAGTCAGAGTCCAAACCAATACCTCTGTCAGAGTCAGAATCAATCACACATCTTTCAGAGTCAGAACCCAGCAAGGGAGTATCACTTTCAATTATTGTTAGGTCTTGGAGATTTTTATTGTTAAAAAAACTTCCAGAATTATCAGAAATTTTTGTATCAGAAACTTCTGTTTCAGATTTGTTTTCTTCATCATGTGGCATCATAACTGCCCTTTTATTACTTAAATAAAAGACAAACATGAATATTTAAAAAATAATTATCAAATACTAGCAAATATATGATTTTTTCTATTCAAAGTCCTCTATAAGAAAATATAATAAAGCATATATTTCTCTCTATCAGGCTTAGAAAGCATAATATATAATCATGCTTCTTGTGAACAAATTGGAAGACTATAAGTTTAGGCAGATTTTACTCTCACTTGCTTTTACCCTCAGATTAGCTGTTTTCCAACCTCCTTAAAAATAATTGCCTGAGTTGAATACTTCCTTGCAATGTACATTCTATTTCTTGTCCCTATCCAATCAAGGCATCATTATTTTGGAAATTGAATATTACATTAAAAATGTAGTTGAAAACAAAAATAAACTATTTGTATGTTCTACTCCAAGTTAAGATTATATATGTGATTATGAGTGAGATTACCTTAGTGTGGTGAACCTTTCTAGAGAAAAATATTCACATCTCTCAGGTACTATTTCATTTGGAAGGGACACATCTTGAAGGGGAAACATAGGTTCAATTGATGAACTAGTTTTAGTTACTGGCTGCAAAGCAAAATAAATTATAAACAAAGTTATGATTTCTCAGTTGTATTTAACATGAAACGCAGGACACTTAGGCATTTTGATTGAGGGTTGTCATTTCATAATCTGTACCTGTGTTTAAGGGAAAATTATAATGAGAAACTCTTTCAAAGTAATACTTCAGAATTAATATTTAAGTAAAAAGGTAGACATGATAAATACTGTGAGATGTCTTCCTAGCCTCTACATTTCCATGAACTGATGGACATTTCCAAATGCTGCATTGGTGCAATGCTACCCAGTTACTTGGATGTAAGTAACTGGTATTTGATCCAAACTGGGAAAATCAGACTCTTTTTCCTGGGGATTTAGTTAGAATTCAGAATATTTTTTTTCCTACTGGTTGTTTGAAATGAGGAAGGCAACCACATGCACTATGAAAAAACTATGTCTGTCATATGCTACAGAAGTAGAAAAAGGCCAGTGTGCAGAGAATGTAAATAATAAAATATTCATATACAAAGTAAGTAGAAACAATGGTTCATATACCTTTAGAAAAACAAATGGACATATTTTCTTCCTGGGTTCCTGATTCTAGTTCCTACTATTAACTGTACTTTCTGCATGTGAGTTGTCTTAGGTAATCATGATCGTTGCATTAATGTTTTTACCAGGCCTCCCTTTTTTGAGCATGTCAGTATGCATGGGATTCTGTTTCCTTCAATCAAAAGGACTTCCACAAGACATAAAAATTGCTGTTAGTATTTTATTGTTAACCTCAAAGCGGAACATACATAACAAGTGAGTCTTTTAGGTGAAGGAGTCAAAGAATAGGTAAAGGGAAAGTGGAAGGATGATCAAAATGAGTTCTATCTATGTAAAAAGATTTATTCCATCTTCAATGAAACCTGAGCAAAAAATAATATACTTATACTGTAACATGTTATTTAGTTATTATATAAAGAAAAAATACTCCATGAGTTTTAAGATATTTTAGAATTATTATAAAAGTTTTGGAATCTCCTGTCTTAGCAAATAACTGTGACACACAAATAAGATAGTGTCTAAGAGAAAACATTCATCTTGGAAAATGGAAAAGACATATAATGTAAATTATGAGATCATGAAGAGATAGGTAATGTTTATTTATAAGGCAAATAAACATAAGAAATACTGAAATTTCCACACCCTAGGGGAGGTAGATAGTAAATAATTTTCATGTGCCTTTAAACATTGATCTAAAAGTAAAAATACTCAGAACTTCTTTAACTCCTATTCTCAAATCATAGTAATCTTTATTCTAATAGAACTGCTCTGTCACTAGTTTTCACTCTTTTGAAAGTCAAGACAAAAAGTAAATAGTAAAGAAAAGTGCAGTAAATTTTGTTCAACTAGATATTATTTAGATTTAACCAAATAATATCTGCCTTCATAAATTGGTAACTGAGGGAATCCCCATTGTGGCTCAGTGGTAATGAACCCTACTAATTTCCATAAGGATGCAGGTTCAATCCCTGGCCTCGCTCAGTGGGTTAAGGTTCCAGCATTGCTCTGAGCTGTGGTGTAGGTCACAGCTCAGATCCAGAGTGGCTGTGGCTGTGGCATAGGCTGGCAGCTACAGCTCCAATTTGACCCTTATCCTGGGAACTTCCATATGCCATGAGTAAAGCCCTAAAAAGACTAAATAGGTAAATAAATAAAGAGGTAACTGATATCCTTTCATGCATTTGATTTATCAGGATATTTGGCCTCTTGAGGAACTAAACACATAATGTTAACACTTTTCCTAAAACAACCTAGGGATGCTACATATTAAGAAAAAACAATCTAACAGAAAATACAGTAAATGTGGAATTCACATTGGTTATTTAGGATTGACATACTGCCTGATGCTTAGGGGACTTTGACTATATCAAAGCTTTATTTCTGTCTTTTGGAATGCTAAAGCAAATACCTTCATAAGCAGGAATATTTTCAAAGATGTTATGGAGCACCAGAAGTTTTAAGCATTCTTATTAGTAATATCACTTTCCAGATGCAACAATTTTGAAATAAATACATTTTTGTTAGTTATTTTCAATTAACAGCAAAAGAGGGAAAATGATATTTATAAATCCATTCATTATAACTCTGTAAAAGCTAATTTATCTTAATTTCCAAGAGTATCCTTTCATGAGAACTGTAATTCTATACAGCACTGAGAATTTCTTACTTAGAGAAAGAATTGCTGTGAAAACCAAATTCAAATAGATTGTTAAATAAGTATTTCTCCAACTAAATAATCTGTAAAAAATCTCCCCTTTATAGATAGTTACTCCTTTCTTCTAAAGAATTAATTTACATTTTTATACTGTACACTAAACTGATTTGCAGTTAAGCCTGGAAAGGTCTATCCAAAGGTCAATCCTCTCTCTCCTTTATATATGATATTCTCACTGCAACTTATATAGAACAAAGTTGTCATTTAATTCCATAATCTTAACAGATTTTTTAAGCCATTTAGATGAAGAAATTCATTTAGATAGGTCATTTCCTGATCTGATGGCATCAGTGCCACGGCCACACAATTATAATATACAATTGTATCCACTGTTCTAAAAGAAATAGAATCATGGGGTATCTAGACCACAGCTGTGGTAACACTGGATCCTTAAGAGACTGTGCTGGGTGAGGGATTGAACTCATACCACTGCAGAAACAATGCTGACCCCTAACATGTTGCACCACAGTGGGAACTTTGCCAAGGACTTTTCCAACTCAGAGTCCATGAGCCTATATTTTTAAGCAAAATAAAAGCATTATCAATAAAAATGCTAAAAGAATCAGGGAAAAATTGATAGATACTGAATTTTAAAAAGGAATTATAAAATAAAAAAGAACCAGTCATAATTTAAAAATATAATAACTGAAATGAAAAACACACTAGAATGAATTAACAACAGACTAGGTGACATAGAAAACTGTCTAAGCAATCTGGAAGATAGAATAATGGAAATCACTCATTTAGAACAGCAAAAAGAAAAAATTTAAAAAATGAGAAAAATTCACGAGACCTTTGAAATAGCAGCAAGAGAAGGATCAAGATGGGAGAGGAGTAAGGCAACGTCTCTCACAAACACATTAAAAAACCCATCTACATGTAGAACAGTTCTCACAGAACATCTACTGAATGCTGGCAGAAGACCTTAAACCTCCAAAAAGGGAAAGAAACCCTCCACATAACTGGGTAGAACAAAAGGGAAAAAAAAGAGAGAGAGAGAGAAGGGAATCAGGAGGGACTAGCACACTTGAGAGGGAGCTGTTAAAGAGGAAAGGAACCCACACCCTGGGAAACCACCTAGCTGATGGGGAGATTAGCCAAGAGGGAGGGACCTCAAAGTTGCAGAGAAAAGCACAGCAGCTGGACTGAGGAGGGCAAAGCAGAGTGAGAACTGGAAAGATCCTCGGCACCATTGTCCCCGGACACCACAGCCTGAGATGCTTGGATGGGGGCTGGGCACTGAGACTCAGGCCGTGGAGGTCAGTTCCAGGGAGAGGACTAGTGTAGGCTGTGTGGAGGTAGCCGGAGGGGCTAGGGAGCAGCATGACACAGGCTAGGGAGATGAGCCCAATAGCCAAGGGAACATGGGAGGAGGTCTGGGCCCACAGGAGAAGCAAGGTGCCATTGTTGGGGAGGACAAGAGGAGGAGGGGGGTGCTGACATAAGAATATCTTTCCCTGCACATGCACGGACTCTCAGAGGCCTGGGTGCCTCTGGCGTAGGCTATGGGTGGTGAGGTGCCACTTGCACAAGGGCACTTCTTGTGTGGGCTAAGGGCAATGGGGGGTTAAGCGTGATGCAGAGACTCTTGTTTGACCTACACTCAGTGGCTACAAACCATAGCAGTCATCTTAGACACCAGAAGTGGGCATGGCCTGCCACAACTAGGGGTCTGTGATCAGGCACCACTTGCAGCCACAGGCACCTCAGAGGTCAGCAAAGAAGAGGTCACTGCAACCAAACACCACCTTCTGTAGCTTTCACTCCCCTGGGAAAGCACCCACCCTACTGCTACCACTGCCAAATGCTCTGGGAACAACCTGTACCTGCCTGATCACTGCCACTTCCCAGGGCCCTGCAACTAGGAGCAGCTTGTGCTACCTTCCCAAGAGTCCTTGCCACTACCAAGGGCCCAGCAACCAGGCACTAACTAACAGACCTACCCATTGCCTCAATCTGCCTGGAAGCCTGAACAGCACCCTAGAAATAAAAAGTAAGCTCTCCACTATGAATAGCCCTCCAAGACTACAGTAGTATTTTTCCATAAACGTACAGAATAAGAAAAATATAAGCAAAGTGAAGAAGCTCAGGAACCATTCATTCCCAGTTGAAAGAACAGGAGAATTCACCAGAAGGAACAAATAATGAAACAGACCTCTGCATTCTAAGAGATACTGAGTTCAAAAAGATAGTGAAAATAGTAAAGGAATTAAAAGTGAATATGAAGGAATTAAGAGCATATATGAACAGTAATGCAGATTACTTTAGAAAGGAACTAGAAAATATAAGGAGTAGCCAAGAAAAATTAGAAAATTCATTTGCAGAGATACAAGCTGAGTTAAAGGCACTGAAGAACAGCATGAATAATTCAGAGAAACGAATTAGTGATTTGGAAGATAAAATAATGGAAATCACCCAATCAGGACAGCAGACAGAAAACCAAATTAAAAAAAACATGAAAGCAATAAACCAATCTATGGGATGGTATAAAGTGGGACAATCTACTCATAATAGGGATTCCTGAAGAAGAAAAAGAAAAGGGGATTGAAAATATATTTGAAAAATTATGGCTAAAAACTTTCTAATTTTAAAGAAAACCGATATCAAAATACAGGAATCACAGAGGGCCCCAAACACATTGAACTCAAACAGGCCAACACCAAGACATAATAAAAATGACAAATGTTAAATAGGTTCTAAAGGCAGCAAGATAAAGACAAAGCATTAATTATAAGGAAACCCCCATAAGGTTATCAGCTGATTTCTCTAGCAAACAACTACGCAACATAAGAGAGGCAAGATAAATTCAAAGTTCTAGAAGGGAAAAATTGGCAGCCAAAAATCCTCTACCCAGCAAGAAAACCATTTAAAATAGAAGGAAAAATAAAGATTTCTCCAACCTACAAAAACTAAAAGAGTACAGAAATACTAAACACATTTTAGAAGAAATGCTGAAAGTGCTCCTCTAAACAAACAAACAAATAAACAAGAAAAAGAAGAAATAGGATGGAGGATATCACAATTGGAAAGCAATGACTTAAATAAGCCAGTATACAGATCAAAAAGGGAAAAAAATATTGTAAAAGTGGTGATAAACACAAGGAATGGCAAAAGGACAAACATGAAGATGCTAAAAAAGGACTTAGTCATAAAATGCGGGGAAGGAAATTAAGAAAATTTATACTCTTCTTTTTTTTAGAATATGTTTGAGGAGTTTCCATCCTGGCTCATCAGTTAATGAACCTGAACAGTATCCATGAGGACACAGGTTTGATTCCTGACCTTGCTCAGTAGGTTAAGGTTTTGGTGTTTCATGTAAATTGAAAGTGAGGGGGTGGAAAAAGATATTTATTGCAAAAAGAAAAGCAGGAGTTGTAATACTCATATCAGACAAAATAGACTGTAAAACAAAGGCCATAAAGAAAGACAAAGAAGGACATGATTTAATGATAAAAGGATCCATTCAAGAATAGGATATTACACTCCTCAATATATATACCTCTAATATAGGAGCACCCAGATACATACAGCAAATACTAACAGACATAAAAGGATAAAAACTACTCAAACTGATCAATGGATTCAGCAACGTAGCAGGATACAAGTGTAACATTTAGACATCAGTTGCATTTCTGTATACTACCAATGAAATACTAGAAAAGGAACACAAAAAATAGAGTATCCTTTAAAATTTCACCCCCAAAAATTAAATACTTAGGAATAAACCTGATTAAGGAGGTGAAAGACATATGGTGAGAACTATAAAACATTAATGAAGGAAATTAAAGAGGATTCAAAGAAGTGGAAAGATACTCCATGCTCCTGGATTGGAAGAATTAATATTGTTAAAATGGCCATACTATCCCAAACAATCTACAGATTCAATGTAATCTCTACCTGTGACATCTTTCACAGAACTAGAACAAATAATCAAAAATTTATATGGAACAACAAAAGACCCAGAATTGCCAAAGCAATCCTGAAGAACAAAAATCAAGCAGGAGGCAAAATTCTCTCAGACTTCAGACAATGTTACAAAGCTACAATAATCAAGACAGTGTGGTACTGGTACAAAAAAGACATATACAACAATGGAACATAATAGAGAACACAGAAATAAACCCAGACCTCTAATGGTCAATTAATCTTTAACACAGGAGGCAAGAATATAAAATAGGAAAAAGTCTTTTGAACAAGCGGTGCTGGGAAAACTGGACGGCTGAATGCAAATCAATGAAACTAGAACACACCCTCACACTGTGCAAAAAAATAAACTCAAAATGGCTTAAAGATTTGAACGTAAGATAAGACACCATCAAACTCCTCGAAGAGAACATAGGCAAACTATTTTCTGCATCAACGGTTTAAATGTTTTCTTAGGTCAGTCTCCCAAGGCAACAGAACTAAAAGCAAAAATAAACCTATTGGACCTAATCAAACTTACAAGCTTTTGCACAGCAAAATAAACCATAAAAAACCCCAAAAAGACAACCTATGGAATGGGAGAAATTAATTTCAAATGATGCAACTGACAAGAGCTTAATCTCTAAAATATACAAACAATTTATACAACTCAACAGCAATAAATCAAAAACCCAATTGAAAAATGGGCAAAAGATCTGAATAGACAGTTCTCCAAAGAAGATATACAGATGGCCAACAAACACATGAAAAAATGCTCAACATCCCTAATTATCAGAGAAATGCAAATCAAAACTACAATGAGGTACCATCTCATACCTGTCAGAATGTCTGTAATTAACAAGTCAATAAATAACAAATGCTGGAGAGGATGTGGAGAAAAGGGAACCCTCCTTCACTGTTAGTGGGAATGTAAATTGGTACAACCACTATGGGAAACTGTATGGAGGTACCTCAGAAAACTAAATATAGAACTACCATATGACCCAGCAATCCCACTCCTTGACATCTGTCCAGACAAACTTTAATTGAAAAAGTTACTTCACCTGTATGTTCATTGTAGCACTATTCACAGTAGCCAAGACATGAAAACAATCTAAATGTCCTTTGACAGATGAATGGTTTAAGATGTGGTACATATACACAACGGAATAGTACTCAGCCATAAAAAGAACAAAATAATGCAATCTGCAGCAACATGAATGGAATTGGAGACTCTCATACTAAGTGAAGTAAGTCAGAAAGATAAAGACAAATACTATATGATATCACTTATATCTGGAATCTAATGAATTGCCCAAATGAACCTAACTTCAGAAAAGAAACAAACTCATGGTCTTTGAGAACAGACTTGTGGCTGCCAAGGGTGAGGGAGAGAGAGTGGGATGGACTGGGAGTTTTGGGTTAGTAGATAAAAACTCTTGCATTTGGAGTAGATAAGCAATGAGCTCTTGCTGTATAGTACAGGGAACTATATCTAGTCTCTTGTGATGGAACATGATGGAAGCTAATGTGAGAAAAAGAATATATATATATATATATATGACTGGGTCACTTTGCTGTATAGCAGAAATTGACAGAACATTGTAAATCAACTATAATAGAAAAAATAAAAATCTCACAAAAAATTAATAGCATCAAATGTACCAACAGTCACATTATATGGGTCCTGGAAAGAGAAGAGAGAGAGAAAAGGGTCGCAAATATATTACATGAAATTTTGGCTGAAAACTTCCCAAACCTGAAAAAGGAAACAGTTTTCTAGGTGCAGGAAGCACAGAGGGTCCCAAATTCAATGAACCCAAACAGATCCATACCAAGACATAACATCATTAAAATGGCAAAATTTAAAGACAAAGAATACATGCTAAAGGCAGCAAGAGAAAATCAAAGAGTCACACAAGGGAATACCCATATGGCTATCAGCTGACACAATCATTTTTTGGAAAAAAAAAAAACAAATTTGACAAACCCTCAGCCAGGATCACCAAGAAGAGAGAGGAAGAAAATAATCAAAATAAGAAACGAATGAGGATAAATAAAAACCATAGATACACAAAAAAATCATACGATAATACCATGCCAACAAATTGGACAACCTAGATGAAATGGACAAATTTCTAGAATTATACAACTGGCCAAGACTGATTTAAGAAGAAACAAGCAGGAGTTCCCTGGTGGCCTATTGGTTAAGGAGTTGACATTGTCACTGCTGTGGCTTGGGTTTGATCCGTGGCTGGGGAAATTCTGCATGCCAAGTGTATGGCCAACAAAAAGACAAAAAGAAAAAGAGAAGAAACAGGCAATTTTCACAGACTGGTCACTAGTAGTCAAATTGAATTTGTAAGTAAAAAAATTCTAGCAATCAAAAGTCCAGGACTAGGCAGATTCAGAGAGAAATTCTACCAAACATATAAGGAAACTCTAATACCTATACTTCTCAAACTATTCCAAAAACTTGAAGAGGAGGAAGAACTCCCAAATTCATTCTATACAGCCACCATTACCTTGCATTAAAATCAGACACTAAAAAAGTAAATTACAGGCCAATGCCTTTGATGAATACAGATGCAAAAATCCTCAAAAAATATTAGCAAACTGAATAAAACAATGTACAAAAATAATCGTACCCCATGATCCAGTTGCATTAATTCCAGGGTCACTAGGACAGTTTGACGTTTGTAAATAAATCTCATATCTGACATTAACAAATTAAAGAATAAAAACCATATGATCATCTTACTAGAAGAAAAAGCTTTTGACAAATTATTAATTCAATGATAATTTATAATTAAAAAATCTCATCAATGTTCATATTGGGAAATATGTCTCAGCTTAATAAAGGCCACTATCATATGACAAGCCCACATCTAACACATATTCAATGGTAAAACGTTATCATTATCTCAAAGTTCTATTACAAGACAAGAATGCTCACTCTTGCAACTTTTATCAATATTATCAATAGTCTTAGCCACAGCAATCAGAGAAAAAAAATAAATAGAAGGCATCAAAATTGGAAAGGAAGAATTAAAACTGTCACTATTTGCAAATGACATGATATATATTACTGTCTTAAATACAAATGGAATATTACTGTCTTAAAAACAAAAGAATCACCGGCATTTGCAACAACATTAGTCAACCTACATGGTATTAGGCTTAGTGAAATAAGTCAAAGAGGAAGAAAAGCATTGTATATTATCACTTACCTGTGGAATCTAATGAATAAAACAAATAAACCGACATAACAAAATGGAAAGTGGTGCACAAATATATAGAACAAACTAGTGGTTATCAGTTCTTAGGAGGGAGTTATAGAACTAGACAGGGGTAAGAGACTAAGAGGCAAGAAGTACTATTTATAAAAAAAGCTCTAAGGATATATTGTACAGAACACAGAAGATGGACATTATTTTATAACAATTTTAAAAGGAATATAATGTATAAAAATAATGAATTACCTGAAACTAATATAATGTTTTAAATCAACTATATTTCAACTTAAAAAAAATAATGAGGAAATAAGAGAAGTGAAATTCTCAAATGAAGAGAAATGAAGACTTTCTTACAAACAAGTCTACTCAGAAAATGTCTAAAGAAAGCTTTCCTAAGGGCAAGTACATGATAAAATAAAAAATAGATTCAAATGAGTAAAATCATAAATGAAAGTGGAGACATTACAGTTGATATCATAGAAATACAAAGGACTGTAGGAGACTGCTATGAACAATTATACACCTATGAATTTGACAACCTAGAATAAATGGACAAATTCCTAAAAAGAATAAAACCCACCAAAACTGAATCATGAAAACTGAAAATTTGAAAAGATCACTAAAAACTAAGGAGACCGAATCAGTAATAAACCTCTCAATAAAGAAAACCCAGGACCGGATGGCTTCACTTATGACTTCTCCCAAACATTTAAAGAAGAATTAATACAAATCCTCAAACTCTTTCAAAACATTGAATTAGAATAACCTCATCCTAAGTCAGTTTACAAGGTCGGTGTTACCCTGATACAAAACCAGAAAAGGACACTACAAGAAAATAAAATAATAGGTTAATATCTCTGATGGACATAATGGAAAAATCCTCATCAGAATATTAGCAAACTGATTTCAAAAGTACATTAAAAGGATCATATATCATGATCAAGTGGTATTTAATCCAAGGATGCAAAGATGGTTCAACATCCACAAATCAATCAATGTGATAAAACACATTAACAAAATGAAGTGTAAAAGTTATGCACATCTCAATCAGTGCAGAAAAAAATTTAATAAGATTCAAAATCCATTCATGATAAAATTTCTCAAATTGGTTTTAAAGGGAATATACCTCCATATATTAAATGCCATGTATGATAAGCCCATCATACTCAATGGTGAAAAGCTGAAAGCCCTTCCTCTGATTGGTAACAAGGCAAGGATGCCCATTTTTGCCACTTTTATTCAACATAGTACTAGAAGTCCTAGTTGGAACAATTAGGCAAGGAAAAAAAATATCCAAATCACAACAGAAAAAGTAAAATTGCCTCTATTTATAGATGTCATATTATTATATACAGGGAATTCATCCAAAAACTTATAGGACTAAAAAATGATTTATTTATGTGACAGGATACAAAATAACTATAAAAATCTGATACATTCCTATACAGAACAAAGAAGCATTAGAAAGAGAAATTTAGAAAATAATCCTGGTACAGACTTGTAAATAACAGTTATAACAACAATAAAATACAGTTGAATAAATCTAATCAAGGATACAAATAATGTGTACATTGAAAACTATAAGAAGCTGATGAAACTGAAGAAGACATATATAAATGGAATGCTATCCCTTGCTCATGGATTAGAAGAATTAATATTGTTAAATTTCCATACTATTCAATGCAATCTACAGATATAATGTAATCCCTATCAAAATTCCAGTGGCATTTTTCATAGAAATAGAAAAAATTCTAAAATTTGTATAGAAACATAGAAGATCATAAATAGCCAAAGCAATCTTGAGAAATAAGAACAAACCTGGAAGCATCACATTTCCTACTTGCAAACTATATTATGAAAGTATAGTAAGTAAAAACAGAATGGCATAACAAGAGACACAAAAATCAATGGAACAGAATAGAAAGCCTAGTAATAAACCCACACATATATTGTCAATTAATTTATGACAATAAAGTAAGGAATAAACAATGGGGAAGTAACACTCCCTTTAATACATATTTTTGGGAAAAGTGGACTGCCAAATTCAAAAGAATGAAACTAAATCCTTATCTTACAGTATGCACAAAAACTTAAAGTCCTGAAACTACAAAACATTTAGAAGAAAACATAAGGTGTAAGCTCTTTGACAATAATTTTTGGATTAGACAACAAAAGTGAAGGTAACAAAAACAAAGATCAAGTGAAATTATATATCAAAATAATAATCTATGCACAATAATGGAAACACACAACAAATGAAAAGGCAAATTATGAAATGAGAGAAAATATTTCAAATTATATACATGATAAGTGGTTAATATTAAAAATATATAGGAGTTCTCATTGTGGCTCAGCAAAAACAAATATGACTAGTATCCATGAGGATGCAGGTTCAATCCCTGGCCTTGCTCAGTGGGTTAAGAATCCAGCATTGCTGTGAGCTGTGGTGTAGTTTGCAGACCACAAAGAACTGTGGCTATTGCTGTGGCTGTAGTGTAGGCCAGCGGCTACAGCTCTGATTTGACTCCTAGCCTGGGAACCTCCATATACAACATGTGCAGCCCTAAAAAGACAAAAAGTTGTATATGTAACTCACACAACTCAAGAGCCAAAATACAAACAATCCAAATAAAAGATAGGCAGAGGAACTAAATCGACAATTTTACAAAGTCATAAAATGGCCAATGAGTACATCACTAATCGTCCAGGGAATGCAAATGAAAGTCACATTTAGGTATACCTCACACCTATTACAATGATTTTCATCAAGAAGATAAAAATTCATTTTATAGCTGAAGAGACTGAGACTCAGGGAGTGAATGCATTTTCTAAGATCACATAGCAATTCAGAAAGGACCTGGGGGAGGAAAGTGGCCAAGATGGTGGATAAGAAGGACCTTAAACTCACCTCCTTTCAGGAAAACACCAAAACATAACAATCTACAGAAAATCATTGTTGAAAAAGACTGAAGCCTACTAGAAAAATTTCTTTACAGCTAAAGACATAAAGATGGAACCACAACAAGACCAGTAGAAGGGGTAGATTCACAACATAATGAAATCTCATATCCCCAGCTGGGAAACCCACAAACTGGAGTGAAAGTGCTGATCCCATGTCAGGCTCCCCCAGCCTGAAGATACAGCCCTGGGAAGAGAAACCCCCAGGAGCATTGGGCTTTGAAGGCCAGCAGGGATTGTTTGCAGGAGCTCAGCAGATTAGGAAAAATAGAGAATTCATACATAAATTGGGGGCACACACAAAATCTCACATTCATTGGAACCAAGGCAAAAACTATAAATTGTTAGGAGCCTGGGTTAGACTTATTCACTGGTTTGTAGAGTCTCCTGGGGAGCTTGGGGGCAGCCGTCACCCATTTTGGAGACATAGACACTGATGGCAGATATATCAGGGAGCATCCATCTGTGTGAGCTCTCTGGAGGCTGACATTTTGGCACCAAGACCTAGCCCCACCCAAAAGCCTATAGGCTACAGTTCTGGGATCCCTCAGGCCAAACAACAAGCTTGGTGGGGACACAGCCCCACCCATAAGCAGACAGGCTCCCTAAAGACTTCTTGAGCCCATAGCTTCCTCTAGACATCTTCCTAGATACAGCTCTGCCTACCAGAAAACCAAGACCCAGTTAGACCCAGCAGGGAGCAGGTACCAGAGTAAAAAACTATAGTCCAATAGTCTGCAGAGCAGGCCCACAAATGCAGGCCAGACACTACCCTGGTACCATTTGACTCTGGTTCTTGGGAGACAAGAGGGGATTGCACTGCTGGGATGCATAATATGTTTCCTACACAGGGCCACTTTGCCAAAGTTTAGAAATGTAACCAGCCTGCTACATATATAAAAATACAAATAGCAATTTAGACAAAATGAGGCAAGAGGAATATGTTTCAGACAAAGGAACAAGATAAAACTCTAGAAGATTTAAGTCACATGGATATAGTCAATCTACACAAGAAAGAGTTCAGAGTAATGAGGGTAAATATGATCAAAGAACTAGAGAGGAGAATGCATGCAAAGAGTAATAAATTAGAAGTTTTAAACAAAGAATTAGAAAATATAAAGAACAAACAGAATAAAAATACAATAACTGAAATGAAAAATACACTAAAAGGAATCAATTGTAGACTAAATGAACAGAAGAACTAATCAGTGCTTTGGAAGTCAGAGTAGTAGAAACCAATGCTGCTGAACAGAAAAAAGAAAAAGAATGAAAATAAATGAGGAAAGTGTAAGAGACTTCTTGGACAAAATCACGTGCATAAATATTTGCATTATATGGGTCCCATAAGGAGAAGAGAGAGAGAAAGACCTGAGAAAATATTTGATGAGATAATAGCTGAAATCTTCCCTAACCTGGGGAAGGAAACTGTCACCCAAATCCAGGAAGTGCAGAATGTCCCATATAGGATTAATCCATAAACAAATCTATCATAACATATTTTAATCAAAATGACAAAAATTAAAGAAAGACTATTAAAAACAACAAGGGAAAAACAACAAATAACACAGAAAGGAACTCCCATAAGGGTATCAGATGATTTTTCAGCAGAAACTCTGCAGGCCAGAAGGGAGTAGCACAATATACTTAAAGTGATGAAGGAAAAAAAAAATCCTACAACCAAGAACACTCTACCCAGAAAGGACCTTACTCAGATTCGATGGATAAATCAAAATCTTTGCAGACAAGTAAAGCTAAAAGAATTCAGCACTATCAAACTAGCTTTACAATCAATGTTAAAGGAACTTCTCCAGGCAGAAAAGAAAAGGCCAGAACTAGAAAGAAGAAAATTACAAGATGGAAAGCTCACTGGTAAAGGCAAACATACAATTAAAGTAGGAAATCGCTATTCACAAAGCTAGTAGGGAGGTTAAAAGACAGAAGTAGTAAAATCATTTGTATCCACAATAAGCAGTTTAAAGAAAGACAAAAGAAGTACAAGTAAAATAAAAAATAAAAAAAACAGTAGTCATGAGAGGAGAATATGAGTGTAGGGCATCTGAAATGTGTCTGAAATTGAGATCAGCCAACTTAAAACAAGTGAGTATTAATATAGACTCCTGTAGAAAAACCTCATGGTAACTGCAAAACAAAATCTGTAATAGCTATATACACAAAAATGGTAAAAAGAATCTAAACATAGCACTAAAGATAATCATCAAATCACAAAAGAGGTTAAGAAAAGACCTTAAAATAAAAGACTTACAAAAGATAAAGAAGGACACTACATTATGATCAAAGTGTCAATCCAAGAAAAAGATATAAAAATTTTAAATATATATGTTAATGTACATAAAAGGAAAAATTGACAGTAATACAATTAATAGTGGGTTTTTTAACACCCCCACTTATATCAATGGACACATCATCCAGACAGAAAATCAACAAGGAAACAAAAACCTTAAATGACACATTACACCAGATGAACTTAATTGATATTTATAGACGTTCCATCCAAAGCTGCAGAATACACATTCTTTTCAAGTGCACGTGGAACGTTCTCCTGGATAGATCACATTTTGGGCCACAAAGCAATACCTGGTAAATTTAAGAGAGCTAAAATCATATAAAGCATATTTCCTGACCACAACAAAATGAAGCTAGAAATCAACTACAAAAAAATAAATAAATAAATAAAACATGCAAAAAACACAAACATTTGGAGGTTAAACAATACTTTATACTAAGCAGTCAGTGGATCACTGATGAAACCAAAGAGGATATCAAATGAAACAAATGAAAATTAAAACATGGCAACCAAAAACCCATGGGACAGTTCTAAGAGGGAAGTTTATAGCAATAGACGCTTACCTGAGCAAACAAAAGAAAATCTCAAAGAGAGAACCTAACTTTGGGCTTAAAGCAACAATAGAAAGAAGAATAAACAAAACCCAAAGTTAATAGACAGAAATAAATCTTAAAAATCAGAGCAGAAATAAATGAAATATAAACTTCAAAGACAATACAAAGAAGAATGAAACTAAAAGCTGGTTCTTTGAAAAGATAAACCAAATTGATAAACATTTAGCCTGATTCATCCAGAGAAAAAGGGAGAGGACCTAAATCCAATAAAATCAGAAACGAAAAAGGAAAAGTTAAAACTGACACCACAGAAATACGAAGGATCACAAGCAACTACTATGAACAACTATAAATAAACAATAAAGTGTACAACCTAGAAGAAATAGACAAATTCTTAGAAAGGTACAATATCCTAAGACTGAACTAGGAAGAAATAGAAAATATGAACAGACCAATTACCAGAATTAAATTGAATCAGTATTTTTAAAACTCCCAACAAGCAAAAGTGCAGGACCAGATGCCTTCCAAATGAACTCTACCACATATTTAGAGAAGAATAAACAACTATCCTCCTGAAACCATTCCAAAAATTGCAGATGAAGGAACACTTCAAACTCATTCTAGGAGGTCACCATCACCCTGATCCCAAAGCTAGACAAAGATTTCACAAGAAAAGAAAAGAAAATCAAAGGACTATATCACGGATGACCACAGATGCAAAAATCCTCAACAAAATACTACCACACCAACTCCAACAATACATCAAAATGATCATACATCATGATCAAGTGGCATTTATCCCAGGGATGCAAGGATTTTATATCTACACAAATCAATACAGTACAATGTAATATACCACATTACAAATTGAAGAATAAAAATCACATGACCATCTCAATAGATATAACAAAGCTTTTGATAAAATTCAACACCTATTTATGATAAAAACTCTTCAGAAAGTGGGCATAAAGGGAACATACTTAAACATGCTAAAGGCCATATAGGGAAAAAACATAGCGAGCATCATACTCAGTGGTGAAAAGCTGAAAGCATTTCTTCTTAGATCAGGAACAAGCTCAGGATCCCCACTCTTGTCACTTTTACTCAACATAGTTTTGGAAGTCTGGGCCACAACAATCAGAGAAGAAGAAATAAAAGCAATCAAAATTGGAGAGGAAGAAGTAAAACTGTCACTACTTGCACATGACATGATGCTATACATAGAAAATTCTAAAGACACTACCAGAAAACTAATGAAGCTCATCAATGAATTTGGTAAAGTGTTAGGATCCAAAAATAATACCCAGAAATTGGTTGCATTTCTATATATTAACAGCTAAAGATTAGACATGTAAACTAAGGAAATAATCACATTTACCATCATATAAAAATAATAAAAGATCTAGGAATAAACCTAACTAAATAGGTAAAAGACCTGCATTCAGAAAATTGTAAGACACTGATGAAAGAAATTAAGGATGACAAACAGATGGAAAGATATAACATGCTCTTGTACTGGAAGAATCAATATTGTGAAAAAGACCACACTACAGAAGGCAATATACTGATTCAATGCCATCACTATGAAATTACCAATGGTATTTTTTATAGAACTAGGAAAAAATTTTAAAAATTTGTACTGAAACAAAAAAGACCCTAAATAGCCAAAACACTCTTGGGAAAGAAGGAGTTGGAAATATGTTTCTTGACTTCAGACTATACTAAAAATCTACAGTCATCAAAATAGGATGGTACTGGTACAAAAACAGATATATAAATCAGTGGAATATGATAGAAAGCCCAGAAATTAGCCCACACACTATGGTCAATTAATCTATGACAAAGGAGACAGGAATGTACAATGGTGAAAAGAATATCTCCAATAAGTGATGATGGTAAAACTGGACATGTAAAAAATAAAATTAGAACATCCTCTAATACTATATACAAAAATAAACTCAAAATGGATTAAAGACATAAATATAAGACTGGATATTATGAAACTCCTAGAGGATAACATAGCCAGAACACTCTTTGACATAAATTGCAGTGACATTTTTGCTCATCTTTTAGAATAATGGAAATAAAAACAAAAATAAATAAATGGGAGCAAATTTAACTTAAAATCTTTCGAGCAGCAAAGGAATCTGCAAATAAACAATAAGACTACCTACAGACTGGGAGAAAATATTACAAATGACGCTACCTACAAGGGATTAATTTCCAAGATATACAGACAGCACATGCAGCTTAATACCAAGAAAACAGACGACTCAATCAAAAAATGGGCAGAAGACCAAAATAGATATTTCTTCAAAGAAGATATATAGATGGCCAATAAGCACCTGAAAATATGCTCAGCATTGCTAAGCATGAGATATATGAATATCCAAAACTACAGTGAGTTATCACCACACACCAGAATGGCAATCGTTAAAAAGTTGACAAATAATAAATGCTGGAGAAGTTGTAGAGAAAAAGGAACCCTGCTACACTTGGTGCGAATGTCAATTGGTGTAGCCACTGTGTAATTATATGTATATTTATATATATATGTATACATACCACACATTCTTTATCAATTCATCTGTCAATGGGCATTTAGGTTGCTTCCACATCTTGGCTATGGTAAATAGTGTAACTATGAACACTGGGGTGCATGTATCTTTTCCAATTACAGCTTTCTCTAGATATATGCCCAGAAGTGAGATTGCAGGATCATATGGTAATTGTATTTTTAGTTTTTAAAGGAACCTCCATACTGTTCTCCATAGTGTCTTTCTTTACAGATGACATGATTGTCTATTGGACAATCTCAGAGAATTAACAAAAATAAATCTCCTGGAAATATTATAAGGAACCATATTAAAGTCAATATATAAAAGCCATTTGATTTATATACCAGAAATATACAATTAGAATTTGAGATTAAAAACACAGTATCATTTACTTTAGCATCAAATCTTAAATATTTAGGTATAAATCTAATAAAATATTTACAAAGGCTATATTAGGAGTCTATGAAACTGATGAAAGAGATGATAAACAAAGATCTAAATAAATGGGGAGATAGTCCACATTCATGTACAGAGAAGGACTCCATATTGTCAAGATGTCAGTTATTCCCAATTTGATCTATAGATTCAACACAATCCCAGTCAAAAGCATAGCAAATTATTTTGTGGATATCAACAAACACTACAAAAAATTATATGGAAAGGTGAGGGACTAAGAATAGCCATCGGACTATTGAAGGAAAAGAATAAAGTTGGAAAACTGACACTACTGCACTTCAAGACCTATCGTAGAGTTGCAGTAATCAATACAGTATGGTATTTGCAAAAGAATAGGCAAATAGTTTGATAGAACAAAATAGAGAAACCTAAAATAGACACACAAATATAATCAACTTATCTTTGACAAAAAAGTAAGGGTATTTCAGTGGAGCTCTTTAAAATAAATGTGCTGAAACAAGTGGACATCCACATGCAAAAAATGTATCTAGACTGAGATCTTATATCTTCCACAATAATTAACTTCAAATGGGTAGAAGCTTAAATATAAAACACAAAACACTAAAACATAGAAGAAAACATAGAAGACCTACGTGATCTTGGGTTTGGTTATGACTTCTGAGATACAACATCAAAGCAAGACTTGAGAAAGGAAAAAGTGATAACTTAGGCTTCATTAAAATTAAAAGGGCAAATTTAACACAGACTTCAGTTTTAAATATCAGCCAAGCCAACTAAAGTAATTTGCTACTAGGATTTTTATTTAACTTGTTTAAACTCTGACAAAATCTATTGTTAATTTTAGTGATGTGTTAAAGAACAATTATTTTCAGTTTGTTCAACACCAACAAGTTAACTGTTTTTTTTTTAATTTTTTTTTAATTTTCCCATTGTACAGCAAGGGGATCAAGTTATCCTTACATGTATACATTACAATTAAATTTTTCCCCCACCCTTTCTTCTGTTGCAACATGAGTATCTAGACAAAGTTCTCAATGCTATTCAGCAGGATCTCCTTGTAAATCTATTCTAAGCCCAGGCTCCCAAACCCTCCCACTCCCTCCCCCTCCCATCAGGCAGCCAAAAGTCTTTTCTCCAAGTCCATGATTTTCTTTTCTGAGGAGATGTTCATTTGTGCTGGATATTAGATTCCAGTTATAAGTGATATCATATGGTATTTGTCTTTGTTTTTCTGGCTCATTTCACTCAGTATGAGATTCTCTAGTTCCATCCATGTTGCTGCAAATGGCATTATGTCATTCTTTTTTATGGCTGAGTAGTATTCCATTGTGTATATATACCACTTCTTCCGAATCCAATCCTCTGTTGATGGACATTTGGGTTGTTTCCATGTCTTGGCTATTGTGAATAGTGCTGCAATGAACATGCGGGTGCACGTGTCTCTTTTAAGTAGAGTTTTGTCCGGATAGATGCCCAAGAGTGGGATTGCGGGGTCATATGGAAGTTCTATGTATAGATTTCTAAGGTATCTCCAAACTGTTCTCCATAGTGGCTGTACCAGTTGACATTCCCACCAACAGTGCAGGAGGGTTTCCTTTTCTCCACAGCCCCTCCAGCACTTGTTATTTGTGGATGTATTAATGATGGCCATTCTGACTGGTGTGAGGTGGCCAGCAAACACATGAAAAACTGCTCAACATTGCTGATTATAAGAGAAATGAAAATCAAAACCAAGTTAACTGTTTATTAATTATGATAATTTGTGGAATAGTGATGATGTTAATGCCAATTGTTAATAATAAAATTAGAATAATTTAACACAAAGAGATTGAAGGGTCTTAAGGAAAACAAGATTGTAGTTTACCTTGTTCTCTCTCTGCATGCTGAATTACCACTTGTAAGAGTTTTGCCTCTAAATTATTATTTTACTCAATGATTAGGTATGAGGCATGGAATAATTATAAAATATTTCACTGGTGTTATTGAAATTGTTAATTTTCTTGGAAAAATCATACAGTAACTCTAATACAATTTCTTTAAAGTCAATTAAATATCAGCTATCATTGTAAGAATTATCACTGACTCATGGAAACACAAATAATGTTGAGTAATTATAAAATCATAACATCTTTCATAGAAAGTAACAGCACTAAACCCCTAAAGGCCTTGTCTTGTTTATCTATTTGATTAGTATCCTGGCATTTCTATGGTAAGGATAACTTAAAATTTAAAAATTTCTCCCTTTTCAAGCTGTTAAGCACAAAACATTTATAAATCATTTTGTATGTTATATAAATTTTGAATAAATTTGTATTAACTATTAATTCATATAAATGAAAAAAATTTACTTTCAATAAAGACTCTTTGGTATATTTTTTTTCCCAATGAATACCAAATAAGCAATTTTCATGAAGTATCCCAAGATAATGCAGGTCAGATATTACATGCAGTAAATGTCAAACACAAAATTCCACTCTGCAAATAATCAGTTCTTGGGATGAAAATAATAAATTCAGAGTTTAGATCACATATATTTCCATAGAATTAGGAATGAGATTACATTTGAGGAATTATAGTGATTGTGTGGCTAGAGAACAGAGGTTTTAAGCAAAAAAAAGACTTACTAAACTAATTTGACAGGTTCATTGCATTTTCAGCCATGTTATAGAGTGAATGAACATAGTCTTTGAGTAAATTTTATTAACATAAACAGTAAAGGTAAATTTTTAACTCATAGTGGGAAATCAACTCGATGATATGAGATCTAGAATTTTAATCATATTTAATAAGAATTGTCTACAAATATATTATGATTAATAACTGCTAATTTCTATTGATGTTTGAAAGTGCTTTGGTGTCAATTACATGGTTCATATAGAATCCTTTGGGGTCATATTGTAGGATGACTTAAGTGTTGGGGAGGTGGAGCCATAGTCACTCTTTTTTTCATTTACAGGGTAAACAAAAAGGAATGTTAGTCACTACCACCAAGGCAGGGTGATAAAACAAAAGAAAACTGCTAAAGAAGCATTTTATTGCTTCTTTTATATACACTGTTCATTAGCCTTACAAAATTATTGAAGGAAAGAGGAATGAAATTTGTGGCTTCCTTTAATTTTTTTGGCTTTAGCAATACTTTTTTTTCTCTTTCTTAAAAAATATGATTTTAATTTTTATTTTATAGTTGATTTACAGTGTTCTGTCAATTTCTACTGTACATCGAAGTGACCCAGTCATATCTATCTATATCTATGTCTACAATTTATATCTATGTCTATATCTATACTTTTTCTCACATTATCCTCCATCATGTTCCATCACAAGTGACTAGATATAGTTCCCTCTGCTATACAGAAGGATCTCATTGCTTATCTACTCCAAACGCAGTAGTTCACATCTTTTTTTTTTTTTTGCTTTTTTTAAGGGCCACACCCATGGCATGTGGAGATTCCCAGGCTAGGGATCCAATCGGAGCTGCACCTGCTGGCCTTCACCACAGCCACATCAATGCCAGATCTGTGATGCAACACAGCTCATGGCAACAGTGGATCCTGAACCTACTGAGTGAGGCCAGGGATTGAACCTGTGTCCTCATGGATGCTAGTCATGTTCATTAACTTCTGACCCACGATGGGAACTCCTAGTTCACATCTATTAATGGCAGACTCCCAGTCCATCCCACTTCCTCTCCCTTGCCTTGGCAACCACAAGTCTGTTCTCCAAGTCTATCTATTTCTTTTCTGTGGAAAGGTTCATTTGTGCCATACATTAGTTTCCAGATATAAGTGATATCATATGGTATTTTTCTTTTTCTTTCTGACTTACTTCACTTAGTATGAGAGTCTCTAGTTCCACCCATGTTTCTGAAAATGGCATTATTTTGTTCTTTTTATGGTTGACTAGTATTCCATTGCATACATGTACTACATCTTCTTAATCCATTTGATACTGGAAAGATGTTACCAGAATCAGGGTTCTTTTTCATGCAGCCAAAGAACGAACTTCGTGAACACATAGGCAGCAAGCAAGAAAAATCTTTATTGCAGGAAAGCAAATAGCTCTGAGGACTGCTGTGAAGGTAGAGAAGAGCCCCCTTCTCTATTGTCTTATAGGGGTTTTTTATCCCTTAAAGATGAGGGTGTACAAATGTGGGGTCCAGAAAGAGGTGGTTTCTCCCATTGGCCTTGCCCAATTACCTATATCAGTCCTTGTCCAATAGGGGCCTTAGAGATGTAAATGTCCTATAAGTCTCATGGTTTCTTAGCCCTTTTCTTCCTGTAGACTGAGTCACAGGGGTCAGGGATTAATGTCTACCTGGGCATAGGTACAATCCCTATAGTAAACAAGGCCTGTAGGAATGTTATTCCCTGGAGCCCTTAAGACACAAATGTTAATAAATACCTATATCAAAGAATGCATCAAAGCCCATATTCCTACACTGACTACCTGAGTTAATACCCTACCTCACATTCATTTGTGGATGGATGTTTAGGTTGTTTCCATGTCTTGGCTATTGTGAATAGTGTTGCAGTGAACATAAGGGTGCATGTATATATTTCAATGAAAGTTTTATCCAGATACATGCCCAAGAGCTGGATTGCAGGGTTATATGGTAGTTCTATATTTAGTTTTCTGAGGTACCGCCATACTATTTTCCATAGTGGTTACAACAATTTACATTCCCACCAACAGTGTAGGAGGGTACCCTTTTCTCCACACCCTCTCCAGCATTTGTTATTTGTTGATTTGTTAATGATGGCCATTCTGACAGGTGTGAGATGGTACCTCATACTAGTTTTGATTCTCATTTCTCTAATAATTACTGATGTTGAGCATTTTTTTCATGCTCTCATTTTAAACTCTATTAGATTTATCTAAAAGATTGCTGTGCAAACAAAATGAAACAAAAAACTGAGTAAGGGCTTTTGGATACATGATTTCAGAAAGCACATTGGACAGCAAAAAAGACACTTTGTTTCTCTAATTATGCACTTGGATTCTCAAGTGAAGATACAAGTAAGTATTGATATTTTAAGAAATAAATGGAGAGTTGAGACCTCTGGTTTGTCTCAGAAGAGTTAAAGTCAGACCAAATAAGCTCATGAGTGAAAGGTATAGCCTGAGCTTCACCTGCCTACACAAGAAGAACCCACTTACCCTCATAGAATGTAACTTGATAAGCAGCTAAATGCTATCACAAGTCTAGTTTGGATGTGTTATGTTGTTAGTTAAGCAACATGTGCAATGATATAGATAAATAGATGATTAAATTTAATCAGTTGACTTTAAATGCTTTTGCATGAATGAAAAGAGAAACAATTGAAATTTAAACAATTTTAATCATATATATTACTGTTCTCACAGCCTTAAAAATAATTCCCTTGGGAAATGCCAGCTTTATTTTAGGCAGTGCTTTCTCTACTTTTTGCGTTTTCTCCTTCTTTCTTTTTATAATTAAATTCATTTAAATTCACTAAGTATTGATAATATGTATTTTCTTTTGTTATATAGCTAACTTCTTATATAAAATGTGAAAGTCACCTGAAAGCTCAGTAAAAGGCTGAAAGATATAAAATGAATGCCAATACACCTTTGTCTTCACTAGTACATTCAAGACATTTAACTAAATCATGGGACATGGTACTGTGTTTTTTTCTTTATAAAGTAAAACTCTTTCCCCTCAATTTCTATGATGGATTTCTGAACATTGTCTTTGAGACATCCTTGTTGCTTCTCTCTCCAATTATTGCATTAAAATTAACAGAAGCAAAAAAAAAAACCAATGTCAATCACCTGTCAGAACCTGAAGCATATGTTGTTAACTTTTTTCATAGAATGCATAAATTTAATAGCCACTGTACAGAAGTTTTTTTTAATTTTTTTTTCAAAAAGCAGTAATTTTAGGGGGAAGGATCAAGATGGTGGAGGATTAAGATGTCATGCTCACCTTCTCTCACAAACACATCAAAAAAACACATCTACACATAAAATGATTCACATGGAACATCTAGTAAACACTCACAGAAGAACTTAAACCTCCAAAAAGTTCAAGAAACTCTTGACATAACTGGGTAGAACAAAGAGAGAGAGAGAGAGAGAGAGAGAGAGAGAGAGAGAGAGAGAGAAGGAATCAGGACAGGACTGGCATTCCTGAGAGGGAGCTGTGAAAGAGAAAAGGAACCCACATCCTGGAAGCCCACCTAACCAGCGAGGAGATCACCCAAGACGGAGAGACCTCAAAGTCGCTGAGAAAAGGGCAGCAGCTGGACTTAAGAGGGCAAAGTAGAGTGAGAACCACACAGATAATCTGTACCACAGCCCTGGACACAACAGCCTGAGACACTTGGGTGGGGGCTGGGCACTGAGACTCAGGCTCTGGTGGTCAGTTCTGGGCAGAAGACTAGGGTTGGCTGTGTGGGGACAGCCTTAGGGGCTAAGGAGTGGTGTTCCATGGGTGTGCTACAGGCTGGGGAGTGGAATGCCATGGCAGAGGGGATCCAGGAGGAGGCCTGGGCCTGTAGGAGAGGCAAGGCATCATTGTTGGGGAGGGCAAGAGGAGGAGGGGGAGACCACCATAGGAATACCCCTGCACACACACAGGCTCTCAGATGGTGGGGCGCCTCTGGCACAGGATACAGGTGGTGAGAAGCCACTTGTGCAGGCTATGGGAGACTGGATACATCTTGTGTGGGCTATGGGTGGCTGGGCACCTCTTTTGTGGGTGAAGGGCAGTGGGGGACTAAGTGCGAAATGGTGCCTCTTGTGTGATCTACAGGTGGGAGGGATGGACTGCATTGGTCATTTTGGAGGCCAGAGGGAGGTGTGGCCTGCCATCATGGGGGTGGAAGCTGTGAGTGGGCTCCACCTGAAGCCACAGTCACCTCAGGGGTTGGCAAAAAAAAGATGGCACTGCAACGAAGCACCACCCACCATTGATCTCACTCCCCTGGGAACACACCCACTCTGCTGCTGCCACTGCCAAACCCTCTGGGCAGCACCCAGATGCTTGATCACTGTCCATTCCTAAGACCTCCAACTAGGAGCAGCTGGTCCAGCACCTCCTGCATTGGCTAAGTGGGACAGGGTGATTCTTGCATGATCTACAGGTGGCAGGGGCAAACCACCACAGTTATCCCTGATTCCAGAGGTGGGCATGGCCCACCACCACTAGGCACCACTTGCAGCTGCAGTCATCTCAGAGGGCACCAAAGAGGAGGGTATTGTGACTAAATGCCAACTGTTGTTGCTCTCACTCTCCTGAGAATTCACACGACCTGCCACTGCCAAATGCTCTGGGCACCTCATAAATCTGCCTAAGGCTCCTTACCACTTCCAATGGCCCTGCAACTAGGAGTAACCTGTGCCACCTTCCTGTAGGTCCTTGCTGCTGTTAAGAGCCTAGCAACCAGGCACTGACTACCAGCCCTACCCATTGCTTCCTTCTTCCTGGAAAAACACTCAGCACCCTGGGGATAACAACCTGCTCACACTGAAGAAAGATACTATATCTAAACTCCCATGCCCAAAATAAATAGTAACCCTCACAAAATACAAAGGGGTGCACTTGCATGGAAGTAGCCATCCAAGACTACAGTTCGGCTTCCCTAAACTCAAAGAAAAAGAAAAATATAAGCAAGATGAAGAAGCTCAGAAATCATTCCCAGTTAAAAGAATAGGAGAATTCTCCTGGAGCAGCAAACAATGAAACAGACCTCTGCAGCCTGATAGACACTGAGTTCAAAAGGGAGATAGTTAAAATACTGAAGGAACTAAGGCTGAATATCAAGGAATTAAGAGCAGATATGAACACTAATGCAGATTACTTTAAAAGGAACTAGAAAATATAAGGAGGAACATAGAAAAATTATAAAACTCATTTGCAGAGATGCAAACTGAGCTAAGGGCATTAATAGCAGAATGAATAATGAAGAGGAATGAATTAGTGACTTGGGAGATAGAATATTGGAAATCACCCAATCAGGACAGCAGGCAGAAAACCAAATGAAAAAAACATGAAAGCAATGTAAGAGATCTAGGGGATAATATAAAGTGGGCCAATCAACACATAATAGGAATTCCAGAAGGAGAAGAAAAAGAAAAGGGGATTGAAAATATATTTGAAGAAATGGCTGAATCTTTCCAAATCTAAGGGAAACTGATAACAAGATATGGGAAGCAAAGAAGGCCCCAAACAAGTTGAACACAAATAGGCCCACAGCAAGACATATTATACTAAAAATGGCAAAAGTTAAAGAGAGGATTCTAAAGGCAGCAAGAGAAAACCAAAGCAGTAATTATAAGGGAACCCGCATAAGACTATCAGCTGATTTCTGTACAGAAAAAGTACAGGCCAGAAGAGAGTGGCTGGCAAGATACATTCAAATTTCTTAAAGGAAAGTATTTGCAGCCTTGAATACTCTATCCAGTAAGAATATCATTTAAAATAGAAGGGGAAATAAAGAATTTCTCTAACAAACAAAAGCTAAAAGAGTACAGCAACACTAAACCCATTCTAAAAGAGATACTGAAAGGGCTTCTCTAAATAAAAAAGAAGTGAGAAGAAATAGGATGGAAGAAACCACAATTGGAAAGCAATCACTTAAATAAGCCAGCATACAGATCTTGGAGTGAAAAAAAAAAAAAAAAAAAAAAACTTCTGTAAAAGCAATGAAAAACACAAGGAACAGCAAAAGGACAAACCTCAAGATGTTGAACAAGGATTTCAAATCATAGAAGGTGGAGAAGGAAAGTAAGAAAATCCAGACTCTTTTTTTTAATAATGTGTTTGAGCCTGTATGATTATCAGGCTAAAGCAAAGCAGATACAGGAAGGGGTTAATATACTTAAAAAACAGGGCAACCACAAATCAAAACCGAACATTACATTCACAAAAACTGAAAAGTATTCAAACATAAAATAAATGGAAGTCATCCAAGCAAGAAAAGGAAAAAATGAGCAAAAGAATCACTGGAAAAAAGGTTCAAAATGGCAGTAAATACATATTTATCAATAATTACCTAAATGTCAATGGACTGAATGCTCCAATCAAAAGACACAGAGTGGATCATTGGATAAAAAAGCAAAAACCTACAATCTGCTATCTACAAGAGACCCACCCTAGGGCAAAGGACACATATAGATTGAAAGTGAGGGGATGGGAAAAGATATTTCATGCCAATGGACAAGACAGGAAAGCAGGAGGTGCGATACTCATATCAGACAAAATAGACTTTAAAATTAAGGCCATAAAGAAGGACAAAGAAGGACAATATTTAATGGTCTAAGAATCCACTCAAGAAGAGGATATTACAATCATCAATATCTATACCCCAATATAGAAGCGTCCAGATACATACAACAAATACAAACAGACATAAAAGGAGAAATTAATGGGAATACAATTATAGCATGAGACTTTAATACCCCACTTACATCAATGGACAGATCCTCTAGACAAAAAATCAATAAAGCAACAGAGATCATAAATGACACAATAGAAAAGTTAGACTTAATTGACATTTTCAGGACATCCAAAAAAATCAGAATATACATTCTTCTCAAGTGCACATGGAACATTCTCAAGGCTCGATCACATATTGGGGCACAAAGCTAACCTCAACAAATTTAAGAATACATAAATTATTTTAAGTATCTTCTCCAATCACAGTGGCATGAAACTAGAAATCAACCACAGGTAAAGAAATGAGAATAAGCTAACCACATGAAGACTAAACAACATGCTCTAAAAAACCAATGGGTCAATGAGGAAATCAAGAAGGAAATCAAAAAATACCTCAAGACAAATGATAATGAAGACACAACCATTCAAAATCTATGGGATGCAGCAAAAGCAGGGATTAGAGGGAAATTTATAGTGATACAGGCCTTCCTCAAAAAAGAAGAAAAATCTCAAAGAGACAACTTAGCCCACCACCTAAATTAATCAGAGAAAGAAAAAAAACCAAAACATAAAGTGAGCAGGAGGAAAGAAATCATAAATACCAGAGAGGAAATCAATAAAATAGGGATTCAAAAAACAATAGAAAAAATAATAAAACCAAGAGATGGTTCTTTGCAAGGGTAAACAAAATTGACAATCTCTGGACAGACTCACCAAGAAGAGGAGAGAAAAAGCCCAAATAAACAAAATAAGAAATGAAAAAGGAGAACTCACAATGGATACTGCAGAAATAAAAAAAATAACATAAGAGAATACTATGAACAATTATGTGCCAATGACTTTGACAACCTAGAAGAAATGGACAACTTTCTAGAGACTTACAGCATGCCAAACCTGAATCAAGAAGAAATAGATCAACTGAACATACTTATCACTAGAAATGAAACTGAATATGTAATAAAAATGCTTATTAAATAAAAGTCCAGGACCAGCTGGCTTCATAGGTGAATTGTACCAAACATACAAAGAGGAAATTATACCCACCCTCCTTAAACTTTTCTCAAAGGTTGAAGAAGGAACACTCACAAAAACATGCTATTTCATCTCCATCACCCTAATACCAAAACCATACAAAGATACTACCAAAAGAGAAAACTATAGGGCAATATATTTGATGAATGTAGACACAAAAATTCTCGATAAAATTTAGCCAACTGTCTCCAACAACATAGAAAAAAGATTATACACCACAACTAAGTGGGATTCATCCCAGGTTCACAAGGATGGTTCGACATATGCAAATCAATCAATGTAATACACAAATATTAACAAAAGTCAAAAACTACATGATCACATCAATAGAAAGTCCAACATTCATTTATGATAAAATCTCTTACCAAAGTGGGTACAGAGGGAACATACCTTAATATAATGAAAGCCATTTGTGACAAACCCACAGCAAATATAATACTCAATGGAGAAAAGCTGAAAGCCTGCCCACTAAAATCTGGAACAAGACAAGGATGCCCACTCTCACCACTGTTATTCAACATAGTACTTTAAGTCCTAGCCACAGTAATCAGACAAACAAAAGAAATAAAAGGCATCCAAATAGGAAGAGAAGAGATCAAACTGTCACTGTATGCAGATGACATGATACTATACATAGAAAACCCTAAGGACTCAACCCAAAAACTACTCAAACTGATCAACAAATTCAGCAAAGTAGAAGGATATAAGATTAACGTTCAGAAATCAGTCACATTTCTGTATACTAACAATGAAATATTAGAAAAGGAATACAAAAATTCAATAAGTTTTAAAATTTCACCCCCCAAAAATCAAATACCCAGGAATAAACCTGAACACGGAGGTGAAAGACTTATATGATGAGAACTATAAAACATTAATCATGGAAATTAAGGAGGATTCAAAGAAATGGAAAGATATTCCATGCTCCTGGATTGCAAGAATTAACAGTGTTACAATGGCCATACTACCCAAAGCAATCTACAGATTCAGTGCAAAACCTATTAAATTACCCATGACATTTTTCACAGAACTAGAACAAATAATCTAAAAATTTATATGGAACCACAAAAAACCCAGAATTGCCAAAACAATTCTGACAAACAAAAACCAAGCAGGAGCCATAACTCTCCCAGATTTCAGGCAATATTCCAAAGCCACAGTAATCAAGACAGTGTGGTACTGGTACCAAAACAGATGTACAGACCAATGGAACAGAACAAAGAATTCAGAAATAAACCCAGACACCTATGGTCAACTAATCTTCAACAAAGGAGGCAAGAATATAAAATTGGAAAAAGAGAGTTTTTTTTAGCAAGTGGTGCTGGGAAACCTGGAGAGCTGCATGTAAATCAATGAAACTAGAACACACCCTCATGCCATACAGAAAAATAAACAATAAATAGTTTAAATAAAGACTTAAACATAAGACAAGACACCATCAAACTCCTGGAAGAGAACATAGGCAAAACATTCTCTGACATCAACCTCATGAATATTTTCTCAGGTCAGTCTCCCAAGGCAACAGAAATTAGAGCAAAAATAATCCCATGGGACCTCATCAAACTGACAAGCTTTTGCACAGCAAAGGAAACCATAAAAAAACAAAAAGACAACTTACAGAATGGGAGAAAATAGTTTAAAATGATGTAACTGACAACGGTTTAATCTCTAAAATATACAAACAACTTATACAACTTAACAGCAAAAAAGCCGACAACCCAATGGAAAAATGGGCAAAAGACCTGAATAGACATTTCTCCAAGGAAGATATACAGATGGCCAACAAGCACATGAAAAAATGGTCAACACCCCTGATTACTAGAGAAATGCAAATCAAAACTACTCTGAGGTACCACCTCACACCAGTCAGAATGGGCATCATTAATAAGTCTGTAAATAATAAATGTTGGAGAAGTTGTGGAGAAAAGAGAACCCTCCTGCACTGTTGGTTGGAATGTAAATTGGTAAACCACTATGGAAAACAGTATGGAGGTGCCTCGGAAAACTATATATAGAATACCATATGACCCAGAAATCCCACTCTTGGGCATATATCTGGACAAATCTTTCCTTGAAAATTACACGTGCACCTTCATGTCCATTGCAGCACTAATCTCAATAGCCAAGACATGGAAACAACCTAAATGTCCATAGACAGATGAATGGATTAAGAAGATGTAGTATATATACACAATGGAATACTACTCAGCCATAAAAAGTACAAAATAATGCCATTTGTAGCAACATGGATGGAACTAGAGACTCTAATCCTGAGTGAAGTAAGTCAGAAAGAGAGAGACAAATACCATATGATATCACTTATATCTAGAATCTAATATATGGCACAGATGAACCTTTCCCCAGTAAAGAAAATCATGGACATGGAGAACAGAATTGTGGTTGTCAAGGGGAAAGGGGAGAAAGTGGGATGGACTGGGAATTTGGTGCTAATAGATGAAAACTATTGCCTTTAGAATGGATAAGAAATGAGATCCTGCTGTATAGCACTGGAAACTATAACTAGTCACTCATGATGGAGCATGATAGTGTAAGAAAAAGGAATGTATATGTGTATGTGTGACTGGGTACAATAGAAAATTGACAGAAAATTGTAAACTAGTTATAGTAATCAATAAAAATCAGTAATAAATAACAACAAAAAAACCATAAAAGCAGTAATTTTATACAAAATAACTATGAGTTTCAGAGAACCACAGACTTTCTTAAATTGGCTAATATCTGGCTAAAGTTTCAGCATCTAAATTCTATATAAAATAGATCCAAGAGTGAAAATGCCTAAGAAGGGATGCTGAGACATACTACTGATATTTCATTAATAGGTTAAAAAATTTATACTGTTTCAACTGTATATAGGTGACTGTATGTAAGTCATCTACTGGTATGGGAAAGAGAAACATTTGCTTGTTGGAGAATGCTGTTATTTCAATTTGAATCATACTAAACTTGCTTGGTACAAGCATTTTTCTAATTGTTATACTTAAAAAATTCTTTTCTTTTTTTGCCACGCCTGCAGCATGTGGAAGTTCCCCAGCCAGGGATTAAACCTGAACTACAGCAGTAACCAGAGCCAGAGCAGTGACACCATGCTGAATCTTTAATCTGCTGAGCCTTCAGGGAACCCTATGATATTCTTTTTTTTTTTAAATTTTTTTTTATGGCTGCACCTGTGGCATATGGAAGTTTCCAGGCTGGGGTCAAATCAGAGCTATAGCTTCTGGCCTATGCCACATCCACAGCAATGCCAGATCTGAGCTGCATCTGCAACCTATACCATACGTGGCAATGCTGGATCCACAACTCACTGAGTGAGGCCAGGGATTGAACCTGAATCCTCATGGATACTAATCAGTTTTGTTACCACTGAGCCACAATGGGAACTCTGATATTCTTAATAGATAATGGATACTTGCTGATTCAACTTGCTTGTTAAGAAAGTTTCAGGTTCAATAAAATACTTGGGGATAGTATTAGGTAGCTTGTTAATTGTAACCTCCTAAAGGCACATTTCACACACAAAAATGCTAATAACCTGTAAATTCATTGAGTATATACTGTAATAAAAGTGCAACCAATATTAGTACATGATGTATTAATGTTTTGTTGGTAATAGTAGCATATGTATATGGTGTGGATACTTATGGCTCTCCATTTTCTCATCTCCCAATCTTATTCCATTTGTGAAATAGTGCAAAAGATAATTTGGAAAAAAATCAGATAACAACCATCCCTTAGAGGTGTAGCAGGATATATAGTATAAAAACGACTGTCATTTACACAATCTCTACCTGATCTACAGGGAATGTCTGATTACTATGATTTTTTTTTAACAGATGAGGAAAAATTTCAAATCTATTATTTACTTTTACTGTACCAATATGAGTAATCATCACCCATAATCTTTCTGTAAGATTCTTGGCTCAAATTGCTTGGGAGGGGCACTCAGTGATTCAAATTTTCTCAAGGCCAAATAGCTACAAACAATACATTTTTTTGTATTTTCTATTCACAAGTTTATATCTTGTAAGACTGGGACTTATCACATTTTAGTTTCTGTGTTAGAGGTAAACATTTATAAATTGAATGCAAGACACTCAGTTTAGCATAATTATTTTGAAAAACAATTATTTGGATGCTGTTTAGTGAAAAAATATCAATGTGAATAAATCTATAGGAGTGACGATTTTCATTCTTTGCAGATATCTAATCATCAAAGGCCATGTTCACTATTTTAAGTATGCCAAGAAGCTTTTATTTTTACAGAGAAAATTTTAGAATTCAGGTGATTCTCTGATTTTATATAATTCTATTACAAAGAAATGATAATTTAAACATCGATAAATCATTCTAAAGCAAATGTTAATGGACCCTATTAAGATTGAAGACTAATTTCAGAACTACAAAGATGAAAAATATGAACAAAATTTTAAAACGCTCTTAGTGAGTTGGTTATTTTATTATGAATTATAGCACTAAAATATCTTTGGGGAAATAGAGATTCTATCATAATCTGAAATTTTTATCTGACAACTGATCTTTCAGGCAAATATTAACATTAATGTTTAACATTTCTATGAAGTTTCTAGCTACTGTAGATCATGCTTTTCAAGACTACTGTCTCATTTGAATTTCCCAAAGTATACTTTCAGTAATTTCTGCTACAAAACATGGATTAACATATTTCTCCTTTTAATGAGTGTAACATTAAAATCACCTTAATTAAACAGAAAAGGTCAGTCTGGGTAATTTAAATACCTGACTGTGAATGAGCCTCAAGCAAAATAGAACCTCCCTATCATGCAAGTGTTAAAAAAAGAAAACTAACCTCCATGTTCAGAAATAATGTTTTTTTTTTTATTCGCCATTAGTAGAATGTGAACTGAGAACTTTGAACTTTTTTCAAAGTGGGATTGGTTTACTGTGAGGCATTCTGTATTCTTAACTGCTGCTTTCTGAAACCAATTAAAACTACATGGTAATTGGAATTCCTGTCGTGGTGCAGTGGAAATGAATCCGACTAGGAAATATGAGGTTGTGGGTTCGATCCCTGGCTTGCTCAGTGGGTTAAGAATCTGGCCTTGCCATGAGCTCTGGTGTAGATCTCAGAAGTGGTTTGGATCTGGTGTTGCTGTGGCTGTGGCGTAGGCCAGAAGCTGTAGCTCTGATTTTACCCCTAGCCTGGAAACCTCCATATGCCACAGGTGCGGCCCTAAAAAAAAAACAAAGAAAACTACCTGGTAATTATGTAACAAGGTGTTATTATCCCCAAAATAGCAATCAGATCACAATATATAACTGTATCAACTTAACATGTTGTATACCTTAAATTTACACAATATTATATGTCAAATATATTTCAATAAAATACTTCAATGACATATAATCTATTGTAATAAAAAAAAGTGAAAGAAGCTGACCCAAATAAGAAAGGCTATGAGAAATTTCACTGAATCAAATGTTTTCTTTGCTCATTTCTAAGTCAAAATAATATGGGAAATGCTAAAATTTGGCTGTCAGGCTACTGAATAGAGAAGCATTTCTTTCTTGATATAGATAAGCATGTCAAGATTAGAAATAACAACAGAAAGAGACAAAAAAGCAGTGATTTCCAAATAAGTTAAATGAAATATCATACATTTTAAGAGCTGCTTTTAGCTATGTTATCACTGAAATCACTAATATTACAACAAATTATTATCACTTCATGTTTTTTGTTTGGGAAGATAGACAAGACTGGGTAGGGAGGGTAGTGTTAGAGGGCACATCTGTGAATGAATTTGTCAATTGAAGTAGTTGCTTGCTAATTTTAAATTGCCACAAAGAGATGCCTAGCTCTATCCTTCAATAACTTTCTACTCCCTATGTGTTCATTGTAGAACTGCAGCGTTTTCTGGCAATAGAGTCACTAAGTGCCCTTCAAGTATTTTCCTTTCCTGGACCCTCATCGTCCTGTGGCCTATCTGGAAACCTAGTATGGACTTCTATCAGTGGTGTGCTGATAAATGTTTTAACTGGATTGTTAGGATATAAAAGGAGGCCTGATTTCTAGTGGTTCCTGGTTTTGGTGGTATAAATACTACCTCCATGGTTGGGAAGGGATGCAAACAATAGATTGTTGTGAACCAGTTTTAACTAGCTCCAATACATTATCAGGTCTTCCAGGATCTTTACAGATCATGTTCTGATAGTCGCAGTGCAAGTACAATTACAATTACTTTCTAAATTAAACCAATAATTATAGTATGCTATACAGGAAATATTTTTATTGAGACGTAATTCACCTACAACACAATTCACCCATTAAAAATGTACAATTCACTGGTTTCCAGAATAGCCATAAGGTTGTGTAACCATCATCACTATCAATTAGATAACATTTGCATCACTTCCAAAAGAAACTCCATTACCATTAGCAATCAGCCCCCATTTGCCCGCTAACCCTGACAACCACTAATCTACTCTCTATCTTTATAAATATACCTATTCTGGACAATTCCTATAAATGGAATCATATGTTCTTTGGGCTTTTTGAAACTAGCTTCTTTCATTTAACACAATGTTTCCAAGTTTCATCAATGTTGTAGCATGTATCAGTACTTTTTATCATTCCTTCTTATGGGTGTATAACATCCTACTGCATCAAAAAATTATTGAATTATTCAAGTGAGGGTTATTCATGTTGTTCAACTTTTTGGCTATTTTCTGCTGAGTCCTGGCTCAGCAGAGATGCCACTGATCCCATTGTGCCACAATGGGAACTCCCTTTACAATATTTTGAATTAATTTTTATGTATGGTATGAGTTAGAGGTCAAACTTCATGTTTTATCTAGTTTTCTCAATGAAGAAATAAATTTAAATGGCTGTCTCTTTTAGTCTCTCTGTCCTTAAACATCAAACCTAGTGCTGCATATTTGATTCCCAGATCTAATATATGTGTATCTAATATATTTTTATATTCAATTTAAAAATACAAAGAAATCCTCAGTTAGAAGAAAGTCACTTAATATATTGCACTAAGGTACTGCCTCACCTACAACCCCCCAATTTTTTTTCTGTACTAATTACTTTGTCATGACTGGTGTAAATTAGCCATATGCTATTTTAAAAATTGGAGTGAAATTTTTAGTACTAGTCACAGTCATATTATCTGAAATTTGAGAGATTAATAAAGTGTGGGTTAATTAAACCTGCTATGATTTGATAAACCTTTGAAATATAAAAAGGGCACACTAGCAGACCATGAAGAACAAGCATTTAATTTATTTCATTTTAGATATTTCACAAAAGTTAGCCACATGATTTTTATAGACTATAATCACAGAATGGCCTCTCAATTATTAGAGTAAATAATGCATAAATATACAGAAATCTTTGTATACTGGGAGAGAGAGAGTGAGAGAGAGATATGAATGGAAGAATGAAAAACTTTTAAGCAGAATGAAGAACTATCCACACATAAGGCACAGTTATGAATAAAATTTTAATTTCACATATAACAAGAGTTTCTATTATGTTATTCAGCTTTTTCTAGTTGTTATCTATTTTATCTCTCTACTTACAAACTACAAGCTTCCAAATGTCTAGAAATGTCCTAGGTTACATAGACTTCTGTAGACACATGACAGAAATACAGTGGTTATCTATTAGTCTAGAGGTCAGATGGACAAAATATCCACATACTTTAGTTATTATAGTATAGAAGTTTTCTGTCTTGCCTTGTTTAAGCAACCAACCAGCTCTGTGGTTCAGCTTAGTCAACTAAAATTTTTTTTCATTTTTAAAAAAAAATTTTATTTTATTTTATTTTTTATTTATTTTTTTATTATTACTCAAATCAATTTATCACATCTGTAGTTGTATAATGATCATAACAATCTGATAACTAAAATTTAAGTATGTAAGAATACATACTTAAGTATGTAAGAATACAAACTTTGATATGACTTAATCTGTTGGTGCTGAGTCACTTAAGGTCATTTGCCTACAACTCACTGTATTATGTGTAAGATAAAGTTAGTGATTTTAAAAGCTTGTTATCTCTAGGTGTTAGTATATTACATGGATATACAATAACTGATTTTCAAAATTGTGAATATGAGTCATCAAAAAAGGTTATGTTCAATAAACTTTTCAAGAGTCAGGGAACCGTGCGTAATGTATTTTAGACAAGTTTACATTAGACATGATTAAAAGAAAAAAAAAGTTTAGATACTGAAAAGCATAAACTGCAGTTCCCAGCAATAGTCACATTAAGTGGAACAGTTCATTTCTTTTTTTTTTATTATAATTTTTTTAATTTTCCCACTGTACAGCAAGGGGGTCAGGTTATCCTTACATGTATACATTACAATTATATTTTTCCCCCACCCTTTCTTCTGTTGCAACATGAGTATCTAGACAAAGTTCTCAATGCTATTCAGCAGGATCTCCTTGTAAATCTATTCTAAGTTGTGTCTGATAAGCCCAAGTTCCCGATCCCTCCCACTCCCTCCCCCTCCCATCAGGCAGCCACAAGTCTCTTCTCTCCACAGTTCATTTCTTAACAATGCTGGAGAGATCTGAGGTTATCATTGCTATGGTCTGAATGTTTGTGTCTCCCCTAATTTCATATTTTGAAATCCTAATGGGGGCTTTGGGAGGTGATCAAGTAATGAGCGCAAAGCCCTCATGATTGGGCTTAGTGCCTTTGTAAAAGAGGCACTAGAGGGATCCCTTGTCCCTTTCCACCATGTGAGGACACAGCAAGAGGTCAGCAATCTGCAACTTGAAATAGGGCCTCCACCCAACTATGCTGGCACCCTGATCTTGGACTCCCTGCATCCTGTGAGAAATATTTTTTTGTTGGTATTTTGTTATAGTAGCCCAAATGGACTAATATCTGAGAAATAATATCTGACTTTGAGAGGCCGACAATCTAGATATATTAACACTAAGATATAACACTATTTTCTTGGTGTAGATCCAGATATTACTAGGAAATACTTTCTTTTTCTTTTTCTTTTTTTTTTTTTTTTTGCTATTTCTTGGGCTGCTCCCACGGCATATGGAGGTTCCCAGGCTAGGGGTTGAATCGGAGCTGCAGCCACCAGCCTACACCAGAGCCACAGCAACGCTGGATCCGAGCCGCGTCTGCAACCTACACCACAGCTCACGGCAACGCTGGATCGTTAACCCACTGAGCAAGGCCAGGGACCGAACCCGCAACCTCATGGTTCCTAGTCGGATTCGTTAACCACTGCGCCACGATGGGAACTCCAGAAATACTTTCATATAATTTTTCTCTACTTTAGGGAACAAAAATTCTAACAAAGTTAGATGGAACAATGTATTTTGGTAAAATAGGTCTCACTTTCCCATTGACTCTCATGTCATAGAATGAGGTATTATCTCTTGACAGTCTCCTAAAATATGAATTGAAAACATTTTTCAAAAAGAGAATTAAAACACTGTAATGTATTAAGTAATGTCTATTGCAAATTACAGTTCTCAACAGCAGCTCACTTTTCATTGAAGCACCTTAAAGGATTCTTTTGACTTTGGAATCTCTCCTACCATTAGCACTACTACCATGAATAAAAAATAGGCACTTTTTTTTTCATTTGTAGGGATTGTCACTCCTCATATACAACTATCACAATGGAACTCTTTTTTTTCTTATTCTTTTTTTTTCTGCTCTATTATATTAAGTCGAGCTGCACTATTCCACCTGACCAATAAGAAGAGATGCCACCTAACCTGTACTCAAATATAAACACACACACAAAATCTTAATGTGACAGTTATATACTTGGAAATTACTTCATTTGTTTGTCAATTCATGAATTATTTTATTTATATAAAGTTTATGAGCTGTAGTCAGTATCAATAGAGAAATAAAATCCAGGAATTTCATAATATTTTGGAAAATAATTTCCTAAGTATTAAATGAATTTGAAGAGTTAGCATCCTTTGCATTCCTAAAAAAAACCCAAGATGTCTAATATTTATTTAGGGCCAACCATGTGTCAGACACTATTAAAAAACACTGCCACCATCAATTTTTAATTCAAATTTTTCAGTTATGTAATTTATAAATGCCAGGGTTGGGATTCAAATGGAGGACTAAATTAAGTGTTTAAAAATGTTCCAATACCCTATCTCATCCCTATTTAGAGATCAAATGCCTCATTAAATGAATAATGGCCTATCTGAATTCTAAATTTTATAACTTTCACCAGGCTTTTTTTTTTTTGCCATCTGATTAATTATTATTTTTTGGGGGGGATAGCTGAATTTTGAGTTTATTTATTTTTTATTTATTTTTTATTTATTTTTTTATTTTCCCACTGTACAGCAAGGGGGTCAGGTTATCCTTACATGTATACATTACAATTAAAATTTTCCCCCAGCCTTTCTTCTGTTGCAACATGAGTATCTAGACAAAGTTCTCAATGCTATTCAGCAGGATCTCCTTGTACATCTATTCTAAGTTGTGTCTGATAAGCCCAAGCTCCCGATCCCTCCCACTCCCTCCCCCTCCCATCAGGCAGCCACAAGTCTCTTCTCCAAGTCCATGATTTTCTTTTCTGAGGAGATGTTCTTTTGTGCTGGATATGAGATCCCAGTTATAAGTGATATCATATGGTATTTGTCTTTGTCTTTCTGGCTCATTTCACTCAGGATGAGATTCTCTAGTTCCATCCAAGTTGCTGCAAATGGCATTATGTCATTCTTTTTTATGGCTGGGTAGTATTCCATCTTCCGAATCCAATCCTCTGTCGATGGACATTTGGGTTGTTTCCATGTCCTGGCTATTGTGAATAGTGCTACAATGAACATGCGGGTGCATGTGTCTCTTTTAAGTAGAGTTTTGTCCGGATAGATGCCCAAGAGTGGGATTGTGGGGTCATATGGAAGTTCTAGGTGTAGATTTCTAAGGTATCTCCAAACTGTTCTCCATAGTGGCTGTACCAGTTGACATTCCCACCAACAGTGCAGGAGGGTTCCCTTTTCTCCACAGCCCCTCCAGCACTTGTTATTTGTGGATGTATTAATGATGGCCATTCTGACTTGTGTGAGGTGATATCTCATGGTAGTTTTGATTTGCATTTCTCTTATAATCAACGATGTTGAGAATTCTTTCATGTATTTGCTGGCCACCTGTGTATCTTCTTTGGAGAAATGTCTCTTCACGTCTTTTGCCCATTTTTCCATTGCTTGATTGGCTTTTTTGCTGTTGGGTTGTATAAGTTGTTTATATATTCTAGAGATTAAGCCCTTGTCGGTTGCATCATTTGAAACTGTTTTCTCCCATTCTGTACGTTGTCTTTGTGTTTTCTTTTGGGTTTCCTTTGCTGTGCAAAAGCTTTTCAGTTTGATGAGGTCCCATGGGTTTATTTTTGCTCTAATTTCTATTGCTTTGGGAGACTGACCTGAGGAAATATTCATGATGTTGATGTCAGAGAGTGTTTTGCCTATGTTTTCTTCTAGGCGTTTGATGGTGTCCTGTCGTATATTTAAGTCTTTCAGCCATTTGGAGTTTATTGTTGTGCATGGTGTGAGGGTGTGTTCTAGTTTCATTGCTTTGCATGCAGCTGTCCAGGTTTCCCAGCAATGCTTGCTGAATAGACTTTCTTTTTCCCATTTTAGGTTCTTGCCTCCCTTGTCGAAGATTAATTGACCCTAGGTGTCAGGGTTTATTTCCGGGTTCTCTATTCTGTTCCATTGGTCTGTCTGTCTGTTTTGATACCAGTACCACACTGTTTTGATGACTGTGGCTTTGTAGAATATCTTGAAGTCTGGGAGAGTGATGCCTCCTGCTTGGTTTTTGTTTCTCAGGATTGCTTTGGTGATTCTGGGTCTTTTGTGGTTCCATCTAAATGTTTGGATTGTTTGTTCTCGTTCTGTGAAAAGTGTCATGGGTCATTTGATAGGGATTGCATTGAATCTGTAGATTGCTTTGGGTAGGAGGGCCATTTTTACAATGTTTGATTTCTTTGATTAAAGTTTTATAGTTGTCGGCATATAGGTCCTTTACCTCCTTGGTCAGGTGTATTCCCAGGTGTTTGATTTTGTGAGGTGCAATTTTAAAAGGTATTGTATTTTCGTATTCCTTTTCTAATATTTCATTGCTGGTATACAGAAATGCAACTGACTTCTGAATGTTAATCTTATATCCTGCTACTTTGCTGAATTTATGAATCAGTTCAAGTAGTTTTGGGGTTGAGTCCTTAGGGTTTTCTATGTATAGTATCATGTCATCTACATACAGTGACAGTTTGATCTCTTCTCTTCCTATACGGATGCCTTTTATTTCTTTTGTTTGTCTAATTGCTGTGGCTAGGCCTTCCAAAACTATGTTGAAGAGCAGTGGTGAGCATGGGCATCCCTGTCTTGTTCCAGATTTGAGTGAGAAGGCTTTCAGTTTTTCCCCATTGAGTATTATATTTGCTGTGGGTTTCTCATAAGTGGCTTTGATTATGTTCAGGAATGTTCCCTCTATACCCACTTTGGCGAGGGTCTTGATCATGAATGGATGTTGGACTTTGTCAAATGCTTTATCTGTGTCTATTGAGATGATCATATGATTTTTGACTTTTCTTTTGTTAATGTGATGTATGATGCTGATTGATTTGCGTATGTTGAACCATCCTTGTGAACCTGGGATGAAACCTACCTGGTCATGGCGTATAATTTTTTTGATATGTTGTTGGATTCGGTTGGCTAAGATTTTGTTAAGAATTTTTGCATCTATATTCATCAATGATATTGGGCGATAGTTTTCTTTTGTGGTGGTATCTCTGTCTGGTTTTGGAATGAGGGTGATGGTGGCATCATAGAATGTCTTTGAGAGTATTCCTTCTTCCTCAACCTTTTGAAAGAGTTTCAGGAGGATGGGCACCAATTCCTCTTTATACGTTTGATAGAATTCGCCTGTGAAGCCATCTGGTCCTGGACTTTTATTTGTAGGGAGTGATTTTATGACCTCTTCAATTTCATTTCTAGTTATTGGTCTGTTCAGTTGGTCTGTTTCTACTTGATTCAGTTTTGGCAGGTTGTAAGGTTCTAGAAAATTGTCCATTTCTTCCAGATTGTCCAATTTTTTTGTTGCCACATAGTTGTTCATAGTATTCTCTTATGGTTTGTTGTATTTCTGCTGTATCTGTTGTGATTTCTCCTTTTTCATTTCTGATTTTGGTTATTTGGGATCTTTCTCTCCTCTTTTTAGTGAGTCTGGCCAGGGGTTTGTCAATTTTGTTAACCTTTTCAAAGAACCAGCTCTTGGTGTTATTAATTTTCTCTATTGTTTTTGGAGTCTCTATTTTATTGATTTCTTCTTTGATCTTTATAATTTCCTTCCTTCCGCTGACTTCAGGACTTTTTTGTTCTTCTTTTTCTAATTCATTTAGGTGGAGGGTTAAGTTGTCCATTTGGGATCTTTCTTCTTTTTTGAGCAAGGCCTGTATTGCTATAAATTTCCCTCTGAGCACTGCTTTCGCAGCATCCCATAGATTTTGAGCGGTTGTGTCTTCATTATCATTTGTTTCAAGGTATTTTTTAATTCCCTTCTTGGTTTCCTCATTGACCCATTGGCTTTTTAGTAGCATGTTGTTTAGTCTCCATGCAGTAGGTTTTTTCTCTTTCCTTTTCCCATGGTTGGTTTCTAATTTCATGGCATTGTGGTCAGAGAAGATACTTGAGATAATTTCTATGCTCCTAAATTTATTGAGATTAGCTTTGTTTCCCAATATGTGGTCGATTCTTGAGAATGTTCCATGTGCACTTGGGAAGAATGTATTCTGCTTTTTTTGGGTGTAGTGTCCTGAAGGTATCAATGAAGTCTAACTTTTCTATTGTTTCCTTTAGGATCTCTGTTGCTTTATTGGTTTTCTGTCTAGAGGACCTGTGCATTGGTGTGAGTGGGGTATTAAGGTCTCTTACTATGATTGTATTCCCATCAATTTCTCCCTTTATGTCTGTTAATATTTGTTCTATGTATCTGGGTGCTCCTGTATTTGGGGCATATATGTTGATGATAGTAACATCCTCTCCTTGGATGGATCCCTTAATCATTAAGTAGTGTCCTTCTTTGTCTTTCTTTAGGTCTTTTGTTTTAAAGTCTATTGTGTCTGATATGAGTGTTGCGACTCCTGCTTTTCTGTCATGTCTATTGGCGTGAAATATTTTTCCCCACCCTTTCACTTTCAATCTATATGTATCTTTTTTCCTAAGGTGAGTTTCTTGTAGGCAGCATATTGAAGGTTTTTGCCTTTTTATCCACTCAGCCACTCTGTGTCTTTTGATTGGGGCCTTCAGTCCATTGACATTTAAGGCGATAATTGATAGATGATTATTTATTGCCATTTGAACCTCGTGTTCCAGTTGATTCTATGGTTCTCCATTCTTCCTTTCTTTTTTTTTTATTTTTTGGTTGGATGGTCTCCTGTTATTATCTGCTTGAGTGTATTTTTTTTTCATTTTTTGCGAATGCAATATTTGCTTTTGGCTTGTGGTTGCCCTGTTTTTTAAATATGCTAACCCCTTCCCATAATTGTGTGTTTTAGCCTGATGGTCCTGTAAGTTCAAACACTTCATTACTATATTAAAATTAAGAAGAGAAACATACAAACAAATAAACAAAAAGGGTCTATTTATTTCCTAACATCCCTTGCCCACATTTTATGGTTTTGATGACTCTTTTTTATTTTTTCTTTTTAATTTTATTTTGTTTGAAGCATGTTCATGATTAAATCTGTATGCTGGCTTATTTGAGTGACTGCTCTCTGATTGTGGTTTCCTCAGTCCTAGTTCTTCCTCTTCTTCTTTTTTTTCTTTTCTTTTCTTTTTTCTTCCATTTCCTTCCTTTCTTTTTGGTTTAGAGAAGCCCTTTCAATATTTCCTTTAACTTGGGTTTTGTGTTGCAGTATTCTTTAAGTTTTTGTTTGTTGGAAAAAATTTTCATTTCCCCTTCTGTTTTAAATGATATTCTTGCTGGATAGAGTATTCTAGATTGCATATTTTTTCCTTTTAGCACTTTAAATATCTCTTGCCATTCCCTCCTGGCCTGTAGTGTTTCTGTAGAGAAATCAGATGATAAGCTTATGGGGGTTCCCTTGTAGGTAACATTCTGTTTTTCTCTTGCTGCCTTTAGGATCCTCTCTTTATCACTAACTTTTGCCATTTTTATTATGATGTGTCTTGCTGTGGGTCTGTTTGGGTTCAATTTGTTTGGGGCCCTCTGTGCTTCCTGTATCTTGAACTAAGTATCCTTTAGATTTGGGAAGTTTCCAGTGATAATTTCTTCAAATATATTTTCCATCCCCTTATCTTTTTCTACTCCTTCTGGAATTCCTATTATGTGTAGGTTGGCCCGCTTTATATTGTCCCATAGGTCTCTTATATTGCTTTCCTGTTTTTTTCATTTGGTTTTCTGTCTGTTGAATGGATTGGGTGATTTCCATTATTCTATCTTCCATATCACTGATTCATTCTTCTGCATTATTCATTCTGGTTTCTACTGCCCTTAGTTCTGTTTGCGTCTCTGCAAATGAATGTTCTAGTTTTTCTTGGCTCCTCCTTATATTTTCTAGTTCCTTTCTGAGGGTATCTGCATTACTGTCCATATCTTCTCTTCATTCCTTCAGTATTTTCACTATTTCTCTTTTGAACTCCAGGTCTGTCAGACTGCAGAGATCTGTTTCATTGTTGACTGTTTTAGGTGAGTTCTCCTGTTGGTTTGACTGGGGGTGGTTTCTCAGCTTCTTCATCTTGCTTGTTGTTTTCTTTTTCCTGGTGGAGTTGTTCTCTCTGTGGCCAGGCAGTGTTTGCCTTGTCACTGCTGTGGAATGTTTCCCAAGGGCTGGCATTGTTGGTGAATCTTCTTTGAGGCAGTGTGGCTTTTCCAGAGGGTGGGCGGGGCTGTCAGGGTCTCTGTGAATCAAGGAGGACTTCCTGAGGGCAGACAGTACTGGGAGTTCTGCACCACGATGGAAGCAGATTTCACTCAGTTGGGCAGAGCTTGCTCTGGTGTTTTTGGGCTGTGGGGCTCTTGCAGGGGCCTGGTGGTTCTAGGCAACTGTTCCACGGGAGTGCAGCACCCCCCCCACCCCAAGGGCTGCAGCAGCTACCTGGGCTGCTGAGAACCCAAGAGGCTCTTCCCCAGTGTAGCCTGACTCAGAAAGACTGCCTGAGAATGTAGGCAGATTTTTTTCACGGCCTCCCTGAGCATGTTCCAGGTTTTCTGTGCTGCAGGGCCTTTTGCAGGGGCCTGGTAGTGCTGGGCATCTGTTCCACAGGAGTGCAGCACCCCCTGAGGGCTGGAGTGGCTACCTGGGCTGACTAGGAAGGACTGCCTGAGAATGTAGGCAGATTTTTCATGGCCTGGCCAAGCTTGTTCTAGCTTTTCTAGGCTGCAGGCCTTTTCCTGGGGGCTGGCAGTGTTTGGTGCTGCTCCGGGGGGTGTAGCCCCTCCAGAAGGCAAGCAGGCCAGGGCAGGGAAAGCCCCTGTGGTGGTAGGCTTCAGGCAGTTGTTGAGGCCAGCCCTCTGGGATGGCAGGCAGCCCCAAGTCCAGTGCGTGCATGAGGGGTGGGGGTGGGGGTGGGGGATGCCCTGGGAAGCACAGATTTCTGATAGCTTGCAGGCCCATGAGCTCACTGTGTCATGGGGAGTATTCTATGGGGGCCCACCCCTTCTTCTCTCCCCTCCCCAACACTGGTGCCTTGTCCAGCTCTTCTCCCAGGTTCCCTCTGATGTGGCTTTCCACTTCTCAGCCCTTAGCGTATTGCTCCCTCCCCCTGTGACACTCTGCTTTCTAGTCTCCCAGGTAGTCTCTGCCCCATCACACCTGACAGACTGGTTCCTAGACCCCCCAAGCAGTCTCTTCACCGCCCACCCCAGTCCTGGGGACTAACCTCCAGAGCAGAGGTCTCAGTGCCCAGCCCCCACCCAAGCGTCTCAATTTTTGTTGTCTGTTGCAGATGATCTGTTCAGTCGGTTCTTGCTCTGCTTTTCAGAACTCCGACTTACTGCTGCACTCTTCTCTGAATCTGGAGATTCCTCTGATTTGGTTGATTTTTCCATCGAGTAGGTGACTTTCCAGGGTGTGGGATCCCTTTCTCCTCCACAGTTCCCTTTCGGGAGCACCCATCCAGTTTGGATTCACCTTCTCTCACTCCCTTTTCTCTTGTTTTACCCAGTTATGTCATGAGATTCTTGCCATTATTGGAGTTTAGGTTCTTCTGCCAGCGATTGATTGCTGTTCTGTGTGAGTCATTTAACTTGTACATGTGTTTTTTTTGTTGTGTTTGTGGGAGCGGGTGAGCATGTCCCCCTACTCTTCCGCCACCTTGCCTCCTCTTTCAAATAAAGTTATTTTATTGTTTTGATCCAAACTATTGAGACATTTGAAAATTGTATCTGAAACATGAACTGAACATAGAGAAGAGACTTGTTGATGCCAATGTGGGGGAGTAAGTGGGGGACAGGGAGTTTGGGGTTGCTAGAGGCAAACTATTACATTTAGAATGGACAAGCAATGAGGTCCTACTGTACAGCACAGAGGACTATATCCAGTCACTTGGGATAGACCAAGATGGAAGATAATATGAGAAAAAGAATTTATATATATGTATGACTGGGTCACTATGCTGTACGGCAAATTGACACAACACTGTGAATCAACTATCCACTAATAAAAATTATAAAAAAATAAAGAAAAAATTAATGAGTTGTCTTCCATATATTTTTCAGGGATCAGGAGTTTAGAACTATAAAGTTAAGTGGAGTTACAGAGTATTCTAAATAAATTCTGTATGAATATGAATCATTAGTTTAGTTGTAGCACAAAAGTATAAAATATAAGCAAAAGTATAAAATATGAGCAAAAGCAGCTTAATATTATACCTTTTATTATCTTTATTGAAGCTTTTCATATTTCCTTACACCTCTGTTCATAAGGTCCTATGTTATGCATGCATATTTAAAGATGTCCAATAGTTCCCTCAAGTCTCTAGGTAGCATACTGAAAAACTGACAGCCAGCTTTTAATTATTCATGGATTTTCACAGAAAACCTCTATAAATAATTTATAAAATTCTCTGGGGGAGATGCCTCGGTAGATTCAACCTTAATTAAAAACACTGGAATGACTAAAAAGTGATTGAAGAAAATCTCAACTGAATCTATGTAGTTAATAATTTGACACAAGAGAGGTGACATCACAAGGAGGTTAAGAATCTAGAGGTCATACCTGCTTTCTCTGACTCTATTGTTGCCCTATCTCTTACCCATTTTCCACAGTGTAACCCAACTGACATTTCTAAAGTGCGAACCATATATTTCTCTGGTAAAATTCTTCAATGATATATACCCTTTAAAATAAAGACAAAACTTATTAAAATCTGAAATACAAAGTTTTTGATAATCCGGCTCCCTTCTACCTACTCCTTTAATCTCATCTCTTCCCACTATTCCCCAACCCAGTCCCACCTCAAACCAGTATTTGCCCAGATAACATATTTATCTTTTAGATCTCATATTAAATATCACTTCTTGAAGGTCTTTGCCTCTGACATTCTCAGACTAGATTAAATTTCATTGTTATACTCTCTAATACGAGCCCTGCACTTTTCCTGCAGAGCACTTACCTATATTGCAATTTTTTATCGTCTGTCACCCCCAAAGAGAAATGACTATTCCATGTGGGTATGGATTTTTTCATGTTCGCTGAAGTACCTCAATACCTAGCATAGTGCCTGGAAGTAATAGGTGCTCAATAAATATTTGGAAATGAATGAATGAATCTTGTACTCCAACCATACTGAAGTACTTAGTTTTTCAGAAGAGTCACATATTCGCACATATCTTATCTCTCTTTCCACATGCCACCTAGCTTACTCTTTCTTATCATTCAAGACCATTTTCTGTCTGTCACCCTCCTTGGGAAACATTTTCTGGCTCTCATAGTTATAGCATAAACAAAAGAGCTTCACATTCCATCTTAAGTGTCTTTCTTTATAGCCAGGAATTGCAAAAGGCTTCATTGTTACTTAAAACCTTAAAATTCAAAACTACATTTGCTGCAATAAAGAAACAGTAAAATAAGACAAACATAAATAATAATAATAATAATAATAATAATAATAGGTACAAATTATTTTATGCTTACTATCCTATGAGTCAAACCTGATATTTACCAGCATAACATAGTGAGTGGCTCTGAGTGCATATTCTGGAACCAGACTGCCTTAATATCTTAATAAGTTAGATGAAGTGAATTTATGTTACTCATTTAACCTCTCTGTACCTTTGGTTTCTAGCCTGAAAAATGGTAATACTAAGAGGATCTATTTCCTGAAGCTTTAGGAAGATTATAAGTAAGTACTGTAAAGTGCTTAGAACATTGGCACATAGCAAACAAATATAAGTATTTTAAAAATAAATTATTAATCTTTTACAGACAAAGACACAGACCAGTTAGGAAGTTATAGAGAAACACCAACTTAAGTCTTAAGATTTAGTCTTAAAACACTAGTCTTAAGATTCTAAAGTTAAATTTTCTAGAAATGGGAGAAACTAAGAAAAATTAGTATCAAAAACTAAGAAACGTAGCTCATGTTCTCAGCAAAGAACACAAGTAATTCAAGTTCTTAGTGAATACTAATTAAGAAAACTTAATGAATATGAATTAAGTTCAAATCACTTTGGCAGCACATTACAATTCTAGAAAAAGGGAGTGGAATCAAGATGGTGGAGAAGTAAGATGTGGTGCTCACCTTCTCCCAGAAACACGTTGAAAAAACCCATCTATGTCTAGAATGATTTGAACAGAACATATACTGAACGCTGGCAGAAGACCTTAAACCTCCAAAAATGGCAAGAAATCCTCCACATAACTGGGTAGAACAAAAGGGAAAAAAAGAGAGAAGAAGAGAAGAGGTAAGAAAAGAAATCAGGAAGGGACAAGCAATCCTTAAAGGGAGCTGTGAAGGAGGAAAGGAACCCACACCCTCGGAAGCTACCTAACTGACTGCAGGATCAGCAGAGATGGGGGGACCTCAAAGCCTTGGAGAAAAGCACAGAAGCTGGACTGAGGAGAGCAAAGAAGAGAGAGAGCCACACAAACAAATGGTACCACTGCCCCTGAACACCACAGCCTGAGATGCGTGGGTGGGGGCTGGGAACTGAGACTCAGGCTTTGGAGGTCAGTTCCAGGGAGAGGAATAGGGTTTGTTGTGTGGAGACAGCCTGAGGGGCTAGGGAGCAGTGCACCACAGGCTGGGGAGCTGAGGGCCACAGCTGAGGGAGTGCAGCAGGAGGTCTGGGACTTTAGGAGAAGCAAGGAACCATTTTTGGGGTGTGTGAGAGGAGGAGGGGTGGGACAATAGGAATATCTTTCTCTGCACACCTGTGGGCTCTTGGGCATCAGGACACCTATTGTGCAGGCTACAGGTGACTGAGAACCCTTTGCACAGGCTATAGGTGGTGGGGTGCTGCTTGCATAGGCTATGGGCAGCAGGGAAAACTGCTGCAGCCATTTCAGATTGCAAAGGTGGGCATAGCCTGCCACCACTAGTGGTCTGTGAACTGGCAACACCTGTGGCTCCAGTCACCTCAAGGGTCAGCAAAGAGGAGGGTACTGCAACCAAGCACCAACCATTGTTGCTCTAATCCCCTGGAAATGCACATGCACTGCTGCTGCTACTGCCAAACACTCTGGGCACTGCCTACACCAGACTGAGTGTCACTGCCACATCCCCAGGACCAGCAACCAGGAACAGCCTGTGCTACCTCCCCATGGGTCCTCACCACTGTCAAGGGCCCAGGAACCAGGCACTGGCTACTAGCCTTGCCCATTGCTTCCATCTCCCTGAAAGCACATGCAGGCTGTACAACCACCAACCTTCCTATCAAGGGTATAATACCCTGCACACTGAGGAAAGAGACAGTAAGAATCCAAACAAAAAAGCAGTTCTCACACCAAACAAACAAAAAAACAAAACAAAACAAAACAAAAACAACCCAAGAAATAATAATAAGCCCTCATGAAATACTCAGGGGAACTCTGTCATATAAATAGCCCTCCAAGTCTACAGTATTTGTTTTCTCTAAATTCAGAGTAACAAAAATATAAGCAAAATGAAGAAGCTCAGGAACCATTCCCAGTTAAAAGAACAGAAGGAGAAAACAATGAAATAGACCTCTTCACTATGACAGAGACTGAATTCAAAAAGGAGATAGTGAAAATACTGAAGGAATTAAGAACAGATATGAACAGAAATACAGACTACTTTAGAAAGGAACTAGAAAATAATATAAGGAGGAGCAAAGAACAATTAGAAAATTCATTTGCAGAGTCTCAAGCTGATTTAAAGGCATCAAAGAGCAGAATGAATAATGCAGGGGAACGAGTAAGTTACTTGGAAAACAGAATAATGGAAATCTTGCAATCAGGACAGCAGACAAAAAAACAAACAAACAAACAAAACAAACAAACAAAAAAACCAAGCAAACAAAAAACAAATGGAAACACCAGAGAGAAATATAAGCAATATATGGGATAATATAAAGTGAGCCAATCTATGGATAATAGGGATTCCAGAAGAAGAAAAAGGAGGGGATTGAAAATGTTTTTGAAGTAATTATGGATGAAAACTTTCCAAATCTAAAGGCAACAGATATCAAGATACAGGAAGTAAAGAGGGCCCCAAACAAGTTGAACCTGATCTAAGCTATACCAAGACATATTATAGTAAAAATGGCAAAAGTTAAAGATAAACAGAGAGGATTCTAAAGGCAGCAGGAGAAAAACAAAGACTTAGTTATAAGGAAACCCACATAAGGCTATCAGCTTATTTCTCTACAGAAACACCACAGGCCGGAAGAGAGTGGCAAGATATATTCAAATTCTAAAAAGGAAACATTTGCAGCCTAGAATACTCTACCCAGCAAGAACACCATATAAAATAGAAAGAGAAATGAAGAAATTCTCCAACAAACAAAAACTAAAAGAATACAGCAATACTAAGTCCATGCTAAAAGAAATACTGAAAGATCTCTTCCAAACAGGAAAGAAGCAAGGAGATATAGGATGGGGGAAATCACAATTGGAAAGTTATCCCTTAAATATGATGTATACAGATCTAAAAGGAAAAAAATACTATTGTAAAAGTGACAATAAATAAAAAGTGATAATAAATACTACTGTAAAAGTGACAAGAACAGCAAAAGGATAAACATAAAGATGTAAAAAAGGACATCAAAATCATGAAATGTGGGGAAGGAAAGTAAGAAAATCTACTCTTTTTTTTTTTTTAGAATGTGTTTGAGCCTATATGACTACTAGGTTAAAGCAAGCCAATATAGGAAGGGGTTAATGTACTTGAAAAACAGGGCAACCGCATATCAAACCCTAAAAATACATTCACAAAAACTAAAAAGAAGAGGACAAATGCAAAAAGTAAAAGGAAACCATCGAATCAAAAAGGAAAGGAACAAAGGAGAAGCATAGAATCAACTGGAAAACAAGTTTTAAAATGGCAATAAATACATACTTATCAATAATTACCTTAAATGTCAATGGACTGAATGCTCCAATCAAAAGAAATAGAGTGGAAGATTGGATAAAAAAACAAGAGCCTACAATATGCTGCCTACAAGAGACTCCCCTTAGGGCAAAGGACACGTATAAATTGGAAGTGAGCAGATGGAAAAAGATATTTCATGTGAATGGAAAAGACAGGAAAGCAGGAGTTGAAATACACATATGAGACAAGACAGACTTTAAATGAAGGCCATAAAGAAAGAAGATGGACACTGTTTAATGATCAAAGGATCCATTCATGAAGAGGATATTACACTTGTCAATATATATGCCCCTGATATAGGAGCACCCAAATATATATAGCAAATACTAACCAACATAAAAGGAGAAATTGATGGGTATACAACAAATGTAGGAGATTTTAACACCCCATTCACAACAATGGACATGTCTTCTAGACAGAAAATAAATAAGGAAACAGAGATCCTAAATGAAACATTAGAAAAGTCAAGACTTAGTTGATCTTTTCAGGACAATTACATCAAAAAAAAAAAAAAACCCACCCCAGAATATCCTTTATTTTCAAGTGCACATGGATCATTCTCAAGGACTGACCACATGCTTGTTAAATAAAATAAAGATCTTGTTAAATAGCACAATATAATGGCATCATTTTATCTTAAAAGGTGATTTTAAATTTGATACTAAATTGCCATTTAGGGCATGTTATTTAAACATTCTTTAATTTCCTAATCAGAAAAATTAGTATAATTATAGTCCTTATTTGATAGAGCCTTTGAATATATTTAAAGATTTTAATATTTGTGTTGTACTTAGAATGGTGCCAGGAAATATATAGACTATATGAGTGTTAGAATTATTACTGTGATTGTTACTATTAATATTATTATTTCAATTTCTTGTTGGAATTAAGGCACTTTAGAAACTGAATGCAAAAAGCTTGAAGCTTTCTAGATCCCATGGTCTCCCCAGTTTTTGGTTGTATATTATAGAGTTCATAATGCCCCAATATCTAGCTTAAGTATCTATATAATTTATTGTGGTATTGACACAGAAGTTATTTCTTAGTATTTTGTGAGTCTCTGAATATGAAAATAAGGAAATGCAATCTGCTCAACATTAAGTACTGCTATAAAAATTGCTGGCTTTGAAAGAAAACTCTTCCACCAAATCATACTGTTATTCATAAGCATCTAGAGATTAAGTTTCATGAGTTTAGAAGAAATACTGATAAACACTACTTATTTTGAGTCAGAGCACATTCATCATTCCATTTTGGGCTTTTTCTTGAAGTAAGAAAATTTATTTAGGGCAACAGCAAGAGAAATAGGGAGAAGGAAGGGAGAAATCCATCCTTTCTATGAATAGTCAATATGAATTCTTAGCAGGTGAGGTGAACTCCATAAGATTTTAGTGAGGATGTCAGTTTCTGTTCACTGCTTCAGGTATTACAGTTTCTAACATATTGTGTTACTCGGTTAATGATAATTTAATAATGAATAGAGAGAGATAATGTAGTCCAAGATAGTCACGTTAGCCCACAGACACTGTAGTCACCAGAAGACATCACCTATTAAACCAAAAATGATAACTGAAGAGAGCTCTTCATGAAAATCCAGGACATGGATATTTTTTCTGGCAGATACAAGGACAGAGGAAGGAAGTCTATTTATTAGTAAATATATAAACAAGTGATGGTTCTAAAAAAGTAGTTTAAATGGGAAAAAACTAAATCTTAATGTTATTCTAATTACTATTTTGCTTAAGATTTTCATTATATGCACACATGTACACACACATACAGACGCTTATCTCCAGTTTAGTTTTTGCAATAAACACCATATTTGGAAAATAAAGGGACTCAAATATGGAACTAATTGCCCCTTGTGAATACCTGGAATTTTTAAATCTTACTTTAATTTTCCAGAGGAGTCAGTCAGAGAAGATATATTATTGAGTGTTTTTCAGAAAGTGGCATTGCAAATAGCTGTTATTTTTTCCAGGGCTTCATCTGCTTGAGCAAAAATAGATGTGTAGTAAATATAATCTATTTGTATAATTGAGAATCAGTACCCTTGTGGAAATAGCTGTCTGTGGGACACCATTTATGTGGCATTATATGAAAGTGTTGACTAATTTTTGATTTTTGTATATATAGACAGAAGTTTATTGATAGGGGTCAATATCCCTTTTCACATGAGAGAGTTAAAATTTCCTGCTCACACAGAGGTGGACCCCCTATTTAACCACCTCTGCTTTGCCTCCATTTTCTCTTTCTGGAGTGGCAGCATGAAAAAAGAAATACTTATAAAGTGTCCCATTAGTTGAAAAATTGGAAAGGAAAATGATCAGAAGGAACCTGGGATACTGATTCATCAGTGTCAAAGCAGATGGGTCATATGCCCTCTTATTTCATACTAAATCAATGACACTTCCACTGAAGCCTGAGGAAATTATCCAGAGGCACAAAATTAACAAATAAAATATCAGCTATATCTGAATTGCTTAGAAAAACACAAATGGTAGACAGCAAAAGATGATATTGCATCAAAACAAAGATTAATGCCATTTGAGGAGTAAGAGCAGGTGGGAAATGTACTTTTATAGATAGAAATAAACATTTTGGAAAGGATGTAATCTAGTTAGGTATTTACACATTGGATAAAGTCTCTACTGTGATTTTTATCTTCATATTGATAAATTCTTCTGAATCACTGACATTACCTATTAGTATCCATTCCTAGAAAAGTCTCATAGTGATTTCGTCTTCCTTAAAATTTATCTTATAATTAATGAGGAGGAAATATCTGATCTCAGTAAGGAAAAATAATTCTGTGTCATAAAGTATTCACCTTATTGAACCACAGGATTCATTTATATTATAAAGGATTATTTTAAAGGTGATATATATGGCCTCTTCCATATTATTAGATGCTAAAGTATTTATTCAGCATCTACTATGATTTGAGAAATTTGATTCAATAACATTTGATTTTTACTCCCAATAAAAATCTACAATCTAGTTAAAGTATTTGATTAACCAATTTCTGTAATGATGAGAATAAGATTTCATGAACATGCTAAATTCTACTTAAAACAGCTTTATTATTAAAGCCAAAAAATTCACTTTTATTAAACCAAAGTATATGCAAAACATCATCAGATAATTCTTCCAACTAGAATGTCCCACTACATTATTGGAGAGTAACTTACAATTTCATATATGATGGAAGTTAGCTATGTAGTAGATTATGAAATATAAGTGATTTAAACATAGTGTATTAGGTTATACATATTGACAATCATTTTGGCTAACCTCTGCTAGGTATTATGCATACAATTAATTAGATACAATAGATTATGCAGTGACTCAGACTGCTACTTGTAGTTTCTATTAAGATTCATTTCAATGAAATACAATGTAGGACTCAGTCTTTAAAACTATAATGGAACTTAGTGTAAAAAATATTACATCATTAAATATTCATCTTATATGCAAAAGCTTATTAGAAAGGTTTTTGTAGGTGAAAAAGGATAAATAGTTATATTTGAAAACTAATCACATGGTTTTGGTAATATTTCAACCAAGTACATAATAACATCTGTTTATTTAATGGATACTTGATATTATACAGGTCTAAGAAGCTAACAGGAAAGAAAACCATTGCTAATTGGCCCTCTATGACCTTGTTATACAGATTCCAAGATATCCCAATCAACTATAAAACATTAAAGACACATTGCTTTTGGAAAGGACTTCCATTATTGTTGTGTCTTTCACCAAAGAAAATTAGTTGTATCTTTTATATATAATAGGTAAAATCAGAATACTTATTTTAGAAGGTCCAAGTTATGCTGGGAAATAATTGAAATAAATAAAATTGGTGGTGAAGCTAGAAAAAGTTTATAACAGGGAAATGATTGTTAGATTAATAAGCATGTTTTTATCATTATATATGATAAGGGGATTAGTTAAAATTTAAACCAGTGAAAGTGCTACAGGCTTTTAATTACATTCTACCCCATTCTAGGCCTGTTAATTATCTAATTGTGTTTTCTATATTAATAAGTTAAGAGCCTCCCATCACTTCCAAATTCACTTTGAGTTAGGACTAATCTTTTTTCTCAAACTAAATGAATTTATGCTAGATCTGTGATTTGTATCAAGGAGAAATAGCTTTTGTATGACAAAACAGATAATACATATAAATATAAATATTGTTTTAAAAATTCCTTTATATATTTGACATTGGTATAATTACAACTACTACTGAAGGAGAAAATGTCCCAATAAAAATGTAGAAAGGAGAGACCCCGGCCATGATGACTAAGCAAAGTCCAGCCAACTGCCTCTAACCACCCCTCCCCCACACATCTGCTTCTGTAAACTTGTTTCTACATCTACTACCTTGCCTGATGTCACTCCAGTCTGACTAGCCAAGCATGGACCTGGAAGAGGTAGCCCACAAAAGCTTTGTGAAACCCTTCATCGGGGCTCAGACTCTGAGAGCGATCTCCTCTGAGCCTGCCGACTTAATAAACCTGAGTTCTCCAGCTCTCCCAGTGCTCCCTTGGTTTCTTGCCGGGTTAAAGAGGTAACACACTGCAGCCACAGAGCTGCTGGAGCTAGTACACTAAAGCCACAGGGCTGTTGCTAGAGCTGATACACTGTGGTGCAGGGCTGCTGGACAGCTGCCGTAACACTACCACCACGGCATCAAAAGTATTTTATTTATTTTTTATTTTCCCACTGTACAGCAAGGGGGTCAGGTTATCCTTACATGTATACATTACAATTATATTTTTTCCCCACCCTTTCTTCTGTTGCAACATGAGTATCTAGACAAAGTTCTCAATGCTACTCAGCAGGATATCCTTGTACATCTATTCTAAGTTGTGTCTGATAAGCCCAAGCTCCCGATCCCTCCCACTCCCTCCCCTTCCCAACAGACAGCCACAAGTATTTTCTCCAAGTCCATGATTTTCTTTTCTGAGGAGATGTTCATTTGTGCTGGATATTAGATTCCAGTTATAAGTGATATCATATGGTATTTGTCTTTGTCTTTCTGGCTCATTTCACTCAGTATGAGATTCTCTAGTTCCATCCATGTTGCTGCAAATGGCATTATGTCATTCTTTTTTATGGCTGAGTAGGATTCCATTGTGTATATATACCACTTCTTCCGAATCCAATCATCTGTCGATGGACATCTGGGTTGTTTCCATGTCTTGGCTATTGTGAATAGTGCTGCAATGAACATGCGGGTGCACGTGTCTCTTTTAAGTAGAGTTTTGTCCGGATAGATGCCCAAGAGTGGGATTGCAGGGTCATATGGAAGTTCTATGTATGGATTTCTAAGGTATCTCCAAACTGTTCTCCATAGTGGCTGTACCAGTTGACATTCCCACCAACAGTGCAGGAGGGTTCCCTTTTCTCCACAGCCCCTCCAGCACTTGTTATTTGTGGATTTATTAATGATGGCCATTCTGACTGGTGTGAGGTGATATCTCATGGTAATTTTGTTTGTATTTCTCTTATAACGAGCGATGTTGAGCATTTTTTCATGTGTTTGTTGGCCATCTGTATATCTTCTTTGGAGAAATGTCTATTCAGGTCTTTTGCCCATTTTTCCATTGCGTTTGACTTTTTTGCTGTTGGGTTGTATAAGTTGTTTATATATTCTAGAGATTAATCCCTTGTCGGTTGCATCATTTGAAACTATGTTCTCCCAGTCTGAAAGTTGTCTTTGTGTTTTCTTTTGGGTTTCCTTTGCTGTGCAAAAGCTTTTCAGTTTGATGAGGTCCCATGGGTTTATTTTTGCTCTAATTTCTATTGCTTTGGGAGACTGACCTGAGAAAACATTCATGATGTTGATGTCAGAGAGTGTTTTGCCTATGTTTTCTTCTAGGAGTTTGATGGTGTCCTGTCGAATATTTAAGTCTTTCAGCCATTTTGAGTTTATTTTTGTGCATGGTGTGAGGGTGTGTTCTAGTTTCATTGCTTTGCATGCAGCTGTCCAGGTTTCCCAGCAATGCTTGCTGAATAGACTTTCTTTTTCCCATTTTAGGTTCTTGCCTCCCTTGTCGAAGATTAATTGACCCTAGGTGTCAGGGTTTATTTCCGGGTTCTCTATTCTGTTCCATTGGTCTGTCTGCCTGTTTTGATACCAGTACCACACTGTTTTGATGACTGTGGCTTTGTAGTATTTCTTGAAGTCTGGGAGAGTGATGCCTCCTGCTTGGTTTTTGTTTCTCAGGATTGCTTTGGCGATTCTGGGTCTTTTGTGGTTCCATCTAAATGTTTGGATTGTTTGTTCTCGTTCTGTGAAAAGTGTCATGGGTAATTTGATAGGGATTGCATTGAATCTGTAGATTGCTTTGGGTAGGATGGCCATTTTTACAATATTGATTTTCCCAATCCAGGAACATGGAATATCTTTCCATTTTTTACATCTTCTCTGTTTTCTTTGATTAACGTTTTATAGTTCTTAGCATATAAGTCCTTTACCTCCTTGGTCAGGTGTATTCCGAGGTATTTGATTTTGTGAGGTGCAATTTTAAAAGGTATTATATCTTTGTATTCCTTTTCTAATATTTCATTGCTGGTATACAGAAATGCAACTGACTTCTGAATGTTAATCTTATATCCTGCTACTGTGCTGAATTTATGAATCAGTTCAAGTAGTTTTGGGGTTGAGTCCTTAGGGTTTTCTATGTATAGTATCATGTCATCTACACACAGTGACAGTTTGATCTCTTCTCTTCCTATACGGATGCCTTTTATTTCTTTTGTTTGTCTAATTGCTGTGGCTAGGACTTCCAAAACTATGTTGAAGAGCAGTGGTGAGCGTGGGCATCCCTGTCTTGTTCCAGATTGGAGTGAGAAGGCTTTCAGTTTTTCCCCATTGAGTATTATATTTGCTGTGGGTTTCTCATAAGTGGTTTTGATTATGTTCAGGAATGTTCCCTCTATACCCACTTTGGCGAGGGTCTTGATCATGAATGGATGTTGGACTTTGTCAAACGCTTTTTCTGCGTCTATTGAGATGATCATATGATTTTTGACTTTTCTTTTGTTAATGTGGTGTATGATGCTGATTGATTTGCATGTGTTGAACCATCCTTGTGAACCTGGGATGAACCCTACCTGGTCATGGTGTATAATTTTTTTGATATGTTGTTGGATTCGGTTGGCTAAGATTTTGTTGAGAATTTTTGCATCTATATTCATCAAAGATATTGGGCGATAGTTTTCTTTTGTGGTGGTATCTCTGTCTGGTTTTGGAATGAGGGTGATGGTGGCATCATAGAATGTCTTTGGGAGGATTCCTCCTTCTTCAACCTTTTGAAAGAGTTTCAGGAGGATGGGCACCAATTCCTCTTTATATGTTTGAAAGAATTCGCCTGTGAAGCCATCTGGTCCTGGACTTTTATTTGTAGGGAGTGATTTTATGACCTCTTCAATTTCATTTCTAGTGATCAGTCGGTTCAGTTGGCCTGTTTCTACTTGATTCAGTTTTGGCAGGCTGTAAGATTCTAGAAAATTGTCCATTTCTTCCAGATTGTCCAATTTTTTTGTTGCCATATAGTTTTCATGGTATTCTCTTATGGTTTTTTGTATTTCTGCTGTATCTGTTGTGATTTCTCCTTTTTCATTTCTGATTTTGGTTATTTGGGATCTTTCTCTCCTCTTTTTAGTGAGTCTGGCCAGGGGTTTGTCAATTTTGTTAACCTTTTCAAAGAACCAGCTCTTGGTGTTATTAATTTTCTCTATTGTTTTTGGAGTCTCTATTTTATTGATTTCTTCTTTGATCTTTATAATTTCCTTCCTTCCGCTGATTTTAGGACTTTTTTGTTCTTCTTTCTCCAATTCATTTAGGTGGAGGGTTAAGTTGTCCATTTGGGATCTTTCTTCTTTTTTGAGAAAGGCCTGTATTGCTATAAATTTCCCTCTGAGCACTGCTTTCGCAGCATCCCATAGATTCTGAGTGGTTGTGTCTTCATTATCATTTGTCTCAAGGTAGTTTTAAATTTCCTTCTTGATTTCCTCATTGGACCAATTGGTTTTTTAGTAGCATGTTGTTTAGTCTCCATGCAGTAGGTTTTTTCTCTTTCCTTTTCCCATGGTTGGTTTCTAATTTCATGGCATTGTGGTCAGAGAAGATACTTGAGATAATTTCTATGCTCCTAAATTTATTGAGATTAGCTTTGTGTTCCAGTATGTGGTTGATTCTTGAGAATGTTCCATGAGCATTTGAGAAGAATGTGTACTCTGCTTTTTTTGGATGTAGTGTCCTGAAGATATCAATGAAGTCTCACTTTTCTATTGTTTCCTTTAGGATCTCTGTTGCTTTATTGGTTTTCTGTCTAGAGGATCTGTCCATTGAGGTGAGGGGGGTATTAAGGTCTCCTATTATGATTGTATTCTCATCAATATCTCCCTTTATGCCTGTTAATATTTGTTCTATTTATCTGGGTGCTCCTGTATTTGGGGCATATATGTTGACGATAGTAACATCCTCTCCTTGGATGGATCCCTTCATCATTAAGTAGTGTCCTTCTTTGTCTTTCTTTAGGTCTTTTGTTTTAAAGTCTATTTTGTCTGATATGAGCGTCGCGACTCCTGCTTTTCTGTCATGTCTACTGGCGTGAAATATTTTTCCCCACCCTTTCACTTTCAATCTATATGTGTACTTTGTCCCAAGGTGAGTTTCTTGTAGGCAGCATATTGAAGGTTTTTGCCTTTTTATCCACTCAGCCACTCTGTGTCTTTTGATTGGGGCATTCAGTCCATTGACATTTAAGGTGATAATTGATAGATGATTATTTATTGCCATTTGAACCTGGTGTTCCAGTTGATTCTATGGTTTTCCATTCTTCCTTTCTTTTCTTTTCTTTTTTTTTTTTTGGTTGGATGGTCTCTGGTTATTATCTGCTTGAGTGTATTTTTTTTTTCAATTTTTGCGAATGCAATATTTGGTTTTGGCTTGTGGTTGCCCTGATTTTAAGTATGCTAACCCCTTCCCATAATTGTGCGTTTTACCCTGATGTTCCTGTAAGTTCAAACACTTCATTACTATATTAAAATTAAGAAGAGGAACGTACAAACAAACAGACAAAAAGGGTGTATTTATTTCCTAACATCCCTTGCCCACATTTTATGGTTTTGATGACTCTTTTTTATTTTTTCTTTTTAATTTTATTTTGTTTGAAGCATATTCATGATAATCTGTATGCTGGCTTATTTGAGTGGCTGCTCTCTGATTGCGGTTTCCTCAGTCCTAGTTCCTCCTCTTCTTTTTTTTTCTTTTCTTTTTTCTTCCATTTCCTTCCTTTCTTTTTGGTTTAGAGAAGCCCTTTCAATATTTCCTTTAACCTGGGTTTTGTGTTGCTGTATTCTTTAAGTTTTTGTTTGTTGGGAAAAATTGTTATTTCCCCTTCTATTTTAAATGATATTCTTGCTGGATAGAGTATTCTAGGTTGCATATTTTTTCCTTTGAGCACTTTAAATGTCTCTTGCCATTCCCTCCTGGCCTGTAGTGTTTCTGTAGAGAAGTCAGCTGATATTCTTATGGGGGTTCCCTTGTAGGTAACATTCTGCTTTTCTCTTGCTGCCTTTAGGATCCTCTCTTTATCACTAACTTTTGCCATTTTTATTATGATGTGTCTTGCTGTGGGTCTGTTTGGGTTCAGTGTGTTTGGGGCCCTCTGTGCTTCTTGTATCTTGAACCCAGTATCCTTTAGATTTGGGAAGTTTCCAGTGATAATTTCTTCAAATATATTTTCCATCCCCTTATCTTTTTCTACTCCTTCTGGAATTCCTATTATGCGTAGATTGGCCCGCTTTATATTATCCCATAGGTCTCTTATATTGCTTTCCTGTTTTTTTTCATTTGGTTTTCTGTCTGTTGAATGGATTGGGTGATTTCCATTATTCTATCTTCCATATCACTGATTCGTTCTTCTGCATTATTCATTCTGGTTTCTACTGCCCTCATTTCAGTTTGCATCTCTGCAAATGAATGTTCTAGTTTTTCTTGGCTCCTCCTTATATTTTCTAGTTCCTTTCTGAGGGTGTCTGCATTACTGTCCATATCTTCTCTTCATTCCTTCAGTATTTTCACTATTTCTCTTTTGAACTCCAGGTCTGTCTGACTGCAGAGATCTGTTTCATTGTTGACTGTGTTAGGTGAGTTCTCCTGTTGGTTTGACTGGGGGTGGTTTCTCAGCTTCTTCATCTTGCTTGTTGTTTTCTTTCTCCTGAGGGAGTTGTACTCTCCGTTATCGGGCAGTGTTTGCCTTGTCACTGCGGTGGAATATTTCCTGAGGGCTAGCGTTGTTGGTCAATCTTTTTTGAGGCAGTGTGGCTTTTCTGGAGTGTTGATGGGGCTAACAGTGTTTCTTTGAAGGAAAGGAGGGCTTCCTGAGGGCAGACAGGACTGGGAGGTCCACACCACGATGGTAGCAGATTTCACTCGGTCAGGCAGATCTTGCTCTGGTGTTTTTAGGCTGTGGGGTTCTTGCAGGGGTTGGCAGTGTTGGGCAGCTGTTCCTCAGGAGTGAAGCACCCCCTGGGGGCTGCGGCAGCTATCTGGGTCACTGAGAACCTAAGAGGCTCTTCCCTAGGGCAGCCCAACTCAGAAGGAGGGCCTGCGAATGTAGGCAGATCTTTTCACAGTCTGGCTGAGCTTGTTGCAGCTTTTCTGGGCTGTAGGGGGTCCTGCCTGGAGCTGGCAGTCCTATGCAGCTGATCCACTAGGGCACCCCCTGGGGGCTTGGGCGGGTAGCAGGGCCACTGGAAACCCAAGAGGCTCCTCCCCAGGGCAGCTCTACTCAGAAAGACCGTCTGAGATCTTTTCCCAGCTTGGCCAGTCTTGTTGCTGCTTTTCTGGGCTGTAGGGGGTCCTGTCTGGAGCTGGCAGTCCTATAGAGGTGATGCACTAGGGCAGCCCCTGGGGGCTTGGGTGGGTAGCAGGGCCATTGGAAACCCAAGAGGCTCCTCCCCAGGGCAGCCCGACTCAGAAAAACCATCCAAGAATTAGGCAGATCTATTCACTGCCTGGCTAGGCTTGTTCTATCTTTTCTGGGCTGCAGCCTTTTCTCGGGGGCTGGTGATGTTTGGTGCTACTCTGCGGAAGTGTAGCCCCTCCAAAGGGCAAGCAGGCCTGTGCAGGGACAGCCCCTGTGGTGGTAGGCTTCAGGCCATTGTTGAGGCCAGCCCTCCTGGATGGCAGGCAGCCCCAGGTTAGCTGAGAGCGTAGGGGGTGGTGGGGGTGGGGGGAGGGGATGCACTGGGAAGCACAGCTTTCAGCTAGCTAGTGGGCCTGTAAGCTTGCTGTGGCGTGGGGGGTATTCTATGGGGACCCACCCCTTCTTCTCTCCCCTCCCCAGCACGGGTTCAGACCAGGCTCTTCTCCCAGGTTCCCTCTGATGCGGCTTTCCACTTCCCCACCCCTAGGGTATTGCTCCCTTTCTTTGTGACAGCTTTGTTTTCTAGTCTCCCAGGCAGTCTCTGCCCCATCAAGTGGTTTCTAGACCTCCCAAGCAGTTTCCGCTCTGCCCCGCTCTACCAGCCCTTTCTTGCGGACTAACCTCTGGAGCCGAGGTCTTGGTGCCCAGCCCCCACCCAAGCGTCTCAATATTTGGTGACTGTGGCCGTAGTTCAGATGGTCTGTTCGGTTCTTGATCGGCTTTTCCATACTCCAACTTACTGCTACACTCTTCTCTGCATCTGGAGATTCCTCTGTTTCGTTTGATCTTTCCCCCGTGTAGGTGACTTTCCAGGGTGCGGGATCACTTTCTCCTCTGCAGTTCCCTTTCGGGAGCGCCCGTCCCGCTCGGATTCACCTTCTCTCACTCTCCTCTTTTCTCCCGTTCTGCCCAGTAATGTCACGAACTTCTTGCCATTATTGGAGTTTAGGTTCCTCTGCCAGTGATTGGTTGCTGTTCTGTGCGAGTCATTTATTCTGTAGATGTGCTTTTTCTGTTGTGTTTGTAGGAGAGGGTGAGCGTGTCCCCCTACTCCTCCGCCATCTTGTCCTCTCTTCCCATTTTATTTTCTGTGTATCATTTTTTGGACTGCTTTCCTTCACTTCCCCTGAATTCTATTAAAACAATTTTTTTTCATTTTCTTTGTTTCCTATACTATTCTTCAAGACATTACACATTCTGTATGTACATTTAAACTAAAAGTTTTGATATGCATAGCAGAGTATCTAATGAAAACATATCCTCATTTAATCAATATAATCACCTTAAAACCCTTATACTTCAATCATCAGTCTTTTATTTTTGCCTCTCCCATCACATGTGGAAGCTCCCAGGTCAGGTTTCAAACCAATCCCACAGCAGTGACACAAACTGCTGCAGTGACAATGCTAAAGCATTAACATATAATGTGAGAGGAGACCTCCCACTCTTGTCCAAAATTTTAGTTCCATCTTTCTTCAGATGACAAAATGTCTTAACTGCCAAAGCTTATAAAGATAAATGATATGTTTATTTTCCTTACCACAACAGTTTATTTTTAATAAATTTGTTTATTTAATAATAAATGACATACAAGTGCATGACTGATAAATATATAGCTTGATGATATTTTTTCACATACATATACACATACTGCATAATCACAACATGAATAAGAATATAGAAAATTTACAGCAACCCATAATGTACTTTTGTTCTCCTTCACAGTCTATACGCCTAGTGATATCCAATATTATCTCTCAAAATCAATTTTTGTCTACTTTTAACTTCATACAATTGAAAATATACAGAATATATTCTTTTGTCTCAGGCATTATCTTCACTCACCATACTATCTATAAGAGTCATCCAGGTTGTTGAACACCAATAAGTTTCAGTTTAACAGATACACCTTTCCCCAGCCTTTCAGTTTTAATCTCTGAATCCGCATATGTAAGATGTAACTCTTATAAAAGCCATTTAGATCCATTTTCAAATGATTTTTATTTTTTTCATTAGCCTTGATTTACAGTGTGTCAATTTTCTACTGTACAGCAAAGTGACCCAGTAATACACACACACACACACACACACACACACACACACACCATATATATATACTCTTTTTTTCATATCATGTGCTGTGCAATACAGCAGGATCTCATTGCTTATCTACTCCAAATGCAATAGTTTGTGACTACTAACCCAAACTACCAGTCCATCACAACCTGTCCCTCCCCCTTGGAAACCACAAGTCTATTCTCCAAATTCATAAGTTTCTTTTCTATGGAAAGGTTCATTTATGCTGCATATTAGGTTTTAGATATAAATGATATCATACGGTATTTGTCTTTTTCTGACTTACTTCACTCTAGTTCCATCCATGTTGCTGGAAACGGCATTATTTTGTTCTTTTTTATGGCCGAGTAGTATTCCATTGTGTATATATACCACATCTTCTTAATACATTTATCTGTCAATGGACTTTTAGGTTGTTTCAATGTCTTGGCTATCGTGAATAGTGCTGCAATGAATATATGAGTGCATATGTATATTTCAATGAAAGTTTTATCCGGATATATGCTCAAGAGTGGAATTGCTGAGTCATATGATAGTTCTATATTTAGTTTTATGACGTACTTCCATACTGTTTTCCACAGTGGTTGTACCAATTTACATTTCCACCAACAGTGCAGGAGGGTACCCTTTTCTCCACACCCTCTTCTGCATTTGCTATTTCTTGACTTGTTAATGTTGGCCACTCTGACTGGTGAGAGGTGATACCTCATACTAGTTTTGATTTGCATTTCTCTAATAATCAGTGATGTTGAGCATTGTTTCATGTCCTTGTTGGCCATCTGTATATCTTCTTTGGAGAACTGTCTATTCAGGACTTTTGCCCATTTTTCAATTGGGTTGTTAGTTATTTTGCTGTTGAGCTGTATAATTTCTTTGAATATTTTAGAGATTAAGCCCTAGTCAGTTGCATCTTTTGAAACTGTTTTCTCCACTCCATAGGTTGCCTTTTTATTTTTTTATGGTTTCCTTTGCTATGCAAAAACTTGTTGGTTTGATTAGGTCCCATTGGTTTATTTTTGCTTTTATTTCTGTTGCTTTGGGAGACTGACCTAAGAAAACATTTGTGTGGTTGATGCCAAGAATATTTTACCTGTTATCTTCTAGGAGTTTGATGGTGTTTTGACTTATGTTTAAATCTTTAAGCCTTTTCGAGTTTAATCTTGTGTGTAGTATGAGTGTGTTCCAGTTTCATTGATTTACATGCAGCTGTCCAGGTTTCCCAGAAATACTTGCTGAAAAGACTTCTTTTCCCCATTTTATATTCTTGCCTCCTTTGTCAAAGATTAATTGACCGTAGGTTTCTGGGTTTCTTTCTGGGTTCTCTGCCGGAGGCCAGTTCCGGCAGCCAGGGAGTATACATCCTGATGGGAGAGGGACACAGCGTCAGCGAATGTACATATGGAGACAGCATCTTTGTCCCTTCTTTCTGGGCGCTGGACTGCTCAAATTTTATTGGCAATAGTGGTTGATTATATAGACAGTTTTTCATTACAGATTACACCACAGTGTTAAAAGTACATTGGTTAACTATTACATGGTATAGCAGCTATGCATCCTGTTTTAAGATCTCTATCTTAACTAAACTTAGTGAGTACTTTGAAGAGGCCATAAAACACAAGAATTTGGTGTTTACAAACTTTGTTTGTAGACTGGTGCTTATTTTCAAAGTGTTATGGCAGGGAGACAGTGTAAGTAAATATAAACCAACTTAATTAAACTAGCTATCACTAAAAAGCTTTTAAAATCAAAGACAAAACTCACAGCTAGGTTTTTAGGATAAGATATGGCTAACTTCTATGGACCTCATTAAGATCCTAACTCTAAAGTTTACTATATAACTAGTTAATAGATAAACACTATGTTTTAATTAAGTTGGATTTAAATAGGGGAAAGTCCTTCAGGATGAAATTCTTATTATATTATTGTTGTAACTTTGTTAAATCACAAATCACCACAGGAAAATAAGAGTGGAAAATAAGAATAATAAGCAAGTAATCAGGAAAGACTGAGGAAAACTGAATAACAAATAAAACAACAGGAAAGTCTAGGTCACCCGAGAAACAATCCATGTTCTCCAGCGCAAACATGGAAATTGTTTTCCCAGGAAAGCCCCAATTCTTCCCCATCAACATCAAAATGAGAGTTGTGTAACTTGAGGCCTTCCCTCGGCTTGTACCATGCAGGCAGGCTTTTATCCTGACCAGAGGCCCACCTTCAGCTTGAACCATTCAGGTGAGCTCCCTTTCTTTGTTAGCAACCTGCCTTCAGGTTTTTCTGCCATCAGGCAAGGTCCTTTTTTTTGAGTCCCTGAATTTTCTTGGCTCCCTGCAGTTCTCTATTCTGTTCCATTGGTCTGTATGTCTGTTTTGGTACCAGTACCACATTGTCTTGATTACTGTAACTTTGTAATATTTCCTGAAGTATGGGAGAGTTATGCCTCCTGCTTGGTTTTTGTTCTTCAGGATTGCTTTGGCTATTCTGGGTATTTTATTGTTCCATGTATATTTTTGGATTGTTTGTTCTAGTTCTGTGAAAAATGTCATGGGTAATTTGATAGGGCTTGCATTAAATCTGTATATTTCTTTCAGTAGTATGGGCATTTTTATTATGTTAATTTTTCCAACCCAGGTTCATGGAATGTCTTTCCATTCCTTTGCATCCTCTTTAATTTCATTGATTAATGTTTTATAGTTCTCAGCATATAAATCTTTCACCTCCTTGGTCAGGTTTATTCCTAGGTATTTAATTTTTGGGGGTGTGATTTAAAAGGTAATGTACTTTTATATTCCTTTTCTAATATTTCATTGTTAATATACATAAATGCAATCTATTTCTAAATGTTACACTTGTATCCTGCTACTTTGCCAAACTTGTTGATCAGTTTGAGTAGTTTTTGTGTGGATTACTTAGGGTTTTATATATATTGTATCATGGCATCTGCATAGAGTGACAATTTTACCTCTTCTCTTCAAATTTGGATACTTTTTATTTGTTTGTCCGACTGCTATGGCTAGGACTATCAATACTATGTTGAATAAAAGTGGTTAGAGTGGGTATTCTTGTCTTCTTCCAGGTTTTAGTGGGAAGGCTTTTAGCTTTTCTCCATTGAGTATTATATTTGCAGTGGGTTTGTCATAAATAGCTTTTATTCTTTAAGGTTTATTTCTTCTATACCCACTTTGGTAAGAGTTTTTATCATGAATGATGCCGGATTTTTTTTTCAAAGATTTTTTCTGTATCTATTCAGATGATCATGTGGGTTTTGACTTTTGTTTTGTTAATGTGGTATATGACATTGATTGATTTGCATGTGTTGAACCATCCTTGTGAACCTGGGATGAATCCCACTTGGGAGTGGTGTATGATCTTTTTTATACGTTGTTGGATTCGGTTGGCTAAAATTTTGTTGAGGATTTTTTTCATTTATATTCATCAAAAATATTGGCCTATAGTTTTCTTTCTTAGTGGTATCTTTCTCTGGTTTTGGTATTAGGGTGATGGTGGTTTCATCGAATTTCTTTGGGAGTGTTCCTTCTTCAACCTTTTCGAAAAGTTTAAGAAGGATAGGTATAAGTTCTTCTTTGTATGTTCAGAAGAATTTGCCTTTGAAGCCATCTGGTCCTGGACTTTTGTTTGTAGGGAGTGTTTTTATTACATATGCTATTTCATTTCTAGTGATTGGTCTGTTCGGTTGCGCTATTTCTTCTTGATTCAGTTTTGCTGGGCTGTAAGTCTCTAAAATGTTGTCCATTTCTTCTAGGTTGTCATATTTGTTGACATATAATTGCTCATAGTATTCTCTCATGGTTTTTTTGTATTTCTGCAGTATCCATTGAGATTTCTCCTTTTTAACTTCTTATATAAATAAACAATATAAGTAAATAGATCCCTTTTTAAGAAGTCTTAAAATCTTTATCTTTTAAACAGAGAGCTAAATTATTTACATTTAAGTAGTTGTTATATAGTTGCATTTATATCTATAATTTTATATCACTTTTGCTTGTTTCATCTGTTCTGTTTATTCAAATTTCTTGTTTTTTTTCAAATTAGTGTATAGTAGATATGCAGTTATGTGTCAATTTCTGCTGTGTAGCATAGTAACCTTTTCTTTTTCTCATACCATCTTCTATCTTGTGTTTTTTGATTAGATATTTGTGTTACTCCAATTTTCCTTATCTATTAGGTTTTGGCTTATGGTATATTTTAATATTCTTTCCATGATATTGTAGAGCAGGCTTTTTAAAATGTTGTTTGGGAAAATATGTGTCCTCAAGCTCTTTCAGTAGTGTTATAAGGTCAAAATTATTTTCATAATATTGAGAGATTTGCCTTTTTTACCATCTTTTTTCATTAGTATAGAGTGGAGTGTTCCAGAAAGTCATGCCGTGTGCTATCAAAATATGTTAAATGCGGAAGCAATGTGAATACACAGATATCTTCTATTGAACCATAATAAAAGTGATTTGAAAAATATTAAAGATGCAACTTCTTATTTTTTTGGTTTGGAAAATAGTTATTTCTTCATAAAAATACACTCTTTATTTCAACAAGTAGTGTGTTTATTATCATCATATTTATATGAATTAAATATTTTCAGTTTATCAGTTTGAATATTTAGTATGGTAGCTATCAATAGATTTAACTCACATAAAGTGAAGGTTCTTTGAAGTAGAAAAATAATGATTAAGAGTGTAAATAGTTCCTGAGATCAAAAAGTTTGATAACCACTATGGTATAGATTATGCATTTGATTTATTTCAGTCCTCATTAAATTTTAATTTCACCACTTCTTAAACAATGTCTGGAATTTTACATTGTTGTTATGTTTTTTACTTTTATGAATGGGATACATTTTATGAGACATTAATATTGCTCTTGTTATAAATGGGAAATATTCATTTATATTTCTCTCACATATTTACCATTTCTGGGATCCTTCATTCCTTTCTGCAGTTTCATACTTCCTTCTGAGATAATTTTTCTTTGGGCAGAAGAACTCTGTTTATTGTAGTGCAGGTCTCCTGTGACAAATCCTTTTAGAATCTGTTTTGTTAAAACCTCTTAATTTGCCTTTATTTTTGAAGGATATTTACATAATTCATTTTTGCTTTCAATAATGATGAACACAAGTTGACAAAGATTTTTCCCTCTCACTAATTTAAAAATATCACATTAACTTTTGGCTAGGGTAACCAACCATCCTGGTTTGCCTGAAATTCTTTCAATTAGTATTGAATTAGTATTGAAAGTCCTGCCTCTGGAGTTCTGGTTATGGCTCAGTGGTTATAGAGTGTCCATGAGAAGGCAGATCTGATCCCTGGCCTTGCTCAGTGGGTTAAGAATCTGGTGTTGCTGCAAGCAGTGGTGTAGATCACAGGTGCAGCTCAGATCTGGAGTTGAAGTGGCTATGGCATAGGCCAACAGCTGCAGCTCTGATTCAGTACCTAGGCTGGTAACTTCCATATGCCACAGGTGTGGCAAAACAGACAAAAGAAAGAAAAGAAAGTCCTGATTCCTGGAAAATCCCTCAGTCAAGAAGAAATTTAAATGGTTTGTCATCCTACTTTTAGCTTCCATTGCTTCTGCTGAAATGTCAGCTGTCAGTCTTATGTGGCCCCACTGAAGAATGTAAGAATGATTTTTATTCTCTGATTGCTTTTAAGGTTTTTTTTTCTGTCTTTGATTTTTTAATAACTTTTACATCCTTGTTTGTATACATCCTTGGCAACCTTCTTTAATGTGCAGATTTATGCATTTCATCACATTTCAAAAATATTCTTAGACATCATTTTTCTAAATATTGCTCCTGTCCCATTCTATCATTTTTTTTATGTTACCAATTATATGCATGTTGGGGCATTTAAGCAGGTTATACATGCTCTGTTCTCATTTTTTCCATTCTTTTTTCCCCTGTGTTTTAGTTTGGATATTTTCAAGTGACTTACCTTCAAATTTGCTTATATGCCTGTTAAATCCAAATAGCTCTTAATTTCAGATACGATATTTTACACCTCTAGAGTGTTCAATTTTTTTATATTCTAATTACTTTTGGAATTATCCATCTTTTCATGTATTTTACCCATCCTTTTCTATATTTTATTTATATCTTCATTAGGTAGGGCTACTATAAGAAATTCCATAAACTGGGTAGCTCAAAAAATACACATTTTGACAATATCAATTCTGATTCTTCCAATCCAAGAGCATGGTATATCTTTCCATCTGTCTCTGTCATCTTCGATTTCCTCCATTGTGGCATATAGTTTTCACACTGTACTACCCAAGGAAATCTGCATATTAAAGTCAATCCCTATTAATTTACCGATAGCATTTTTCACAGAAATAGAGAATTTTTTTTTTTGGTTTTTAGGGCCACACTTGTGGCATATGGAATTGCCCAGGCTAGGGGTCGAATCAGAGCTATAGCTGCAAGCTTATGACATAGCCACAGCAATGTGGGATCTGAGCCACATCTGTGACATACACCACAGCTCATGGCAACACCAGATCCTTAACCCACTGAGCAAGGCCAGGGATCAAGCCTGCATCATCATGGATACCAGTTGGGTTCATTAACATTGAGCCACAATGGGAACTAACCATTTTTTTCTTAATTTGTATGGAAACACAGAAAACTATGAACATCCAAAGCAATCTTTTTTTTTTTCTTTTTAGGGCCACAGTTGTGGCATATGAAAATTCCTGGGGTAAGGGCCAAATTGGAGCTGCATCTCCTTTTTCTCAAAGAGGGGTCTAAGCTGTGTCTATGACCTATACCACAGCTCATGGCAACACCAGATCCTTAACCCACTGAGTGAGGCCAGAATTGAACCTAAATTCTCATGAATATTAGTTGCATTCTTAACCCACTGAGCCACAACAGGAACTCCTGGCCAAAACAGTCTTGATTAAAGAAATGGAGCTGGAGGAATCAAACTCCCCAACTTCAGACTGTACTACAAAGCTATGATAATCAAAATAGTATGGTACTGGCACAGAAACAGACACATAGATTAATGGGATAGTATAGAAAACCCAGAAATAAGCCCATGCTTATTTGCTTTATTTTGTTGGGGATGTGCTAAATTTCCTGAATTGAAGGATTTATCAGCTCTGGATAATTTTAATGAGTATTCTTCAAATATTGCTTCAATTCCATTATCTCCATTTTCTCTTTGGGGAATTCTAATCTAAGAATATGTTGAACCTTCTTATTAAACCATACATATTTAACTTTTCCTATTTCATCTATTTATATGTAATACATTCTTGGTTATTTCCTCTTTAGATGCTTTTAATATGTATTTAAATCATCCTGTGTTTAAATTTCAATTACTAAAGTTTTTTTCTCAAAATTCTATTTAAAAAAATTTTAAGATGCCCCTTTTCTTTTTTTCATATTTCCTTTTACTAACTTACATTATGGTTCTTTTTTTTATAATTTTTTTTCATTATGGTTCTTAAATTATTTCTTCCTTTTAAAGATTTCAAGGATATTTAAGTTATAATGACTTTCATATTCTACTCTTTTTTGTTTGTGGAGAAGTCAATTTTTGTGAGAAAATTCTTTATGTCTCTCATGTGTCTGTATTTCTTTTGAACAGAAGCTCTGACTGCCTTTACTCTGGATGATCTTTTCAAGGATGCTAGGATAGCAAATAGTTTTCCATGATATATAGTCTATAACTCTGGCATGACAGGCAAGTATAATTACTTCTATCATAAAAGATTCTAGTTCTCTAAATTCAGGCTGTTTTATGCAACACAACCCATTTTGTGTGCAGATGTCACCTTCCTCTTTTCACATCTTGTGATAACTAGAGCTCAGGGAACTTGCACAAGATAATGATGATACTTTGGCTACTGCTCTTATTGTGTGTCATGAAGTCCATTGTATCTGACAAGGAGTCATATGCTGGGATTTATAAAATGGTGGCAGGTTAAACTGTTAGTTTACAACAGTTGTAGGTTAAAATTTGACAATTTCTTCACAGTTTTGGCGACAAGGTTGCGTCACTAATAGAGACATGGTCTTCTGGGAGCCTTAAGATGTAAATAAATTTGTGGTATTTTAGCAAAGTCCCTGAGAGTAGATTTCCAACATATTTACCAAGTTTCATAGTCAAATATGCAATAAATGGTTCTTAATATTATTGCTGGTGGGAGGAAAGTGATGTATAGCTACTAGAATATGATGCACCAATTTTGTAGCAGTGGAAGGAGAGCAATAACTTTTAACTCAAGGAGGAAAGAACTCATACAAGAGGTTCAGGAGAGGAAGAGATGTTAATAATCTTTGTCTTTCATGATCACACTGGCACCTTCTTCACAAAAGAAAACACCCTGATGTGATTCTTCCAAACTTTTTAAAGCAGGCTTAAATCTAACCATATGTATTACATTTTGAGGATATCATTAAAGAGTGTTTTCACTATTGTCTCTGCAGGGGTAGAATAAGTTTTTCTGGTTATGGATGTGTCTTGTGTTAATTTATTAGCTTTCTATTCTCCCATCACACTGGCTGTGTAGTTCAGATTGAACATGAGAACAAGGCACTGGCTTGGATTTACAATTTCTTATGAGTATTTTATCCACGAATATCCCAAAAGCAATCAAAAGCTTCTCTGCTGCTTTCTGGGGATGATGGGAAGAATATTTTTCAGGTTAATTACATGAATATGTAAACACTTTGAAACTTGTCAACTTACATGGAGATTTCTTTTCCAGATCCCCAATTACAGCTTCATATCTTTTACATTTATGTGTTAAAAACCAGTCTTAAGCATCTAATATCTATATTTGTATTTGATATGGATGGATCACTGCACATTCAAACAATTTCTACTATTCTTATTTTGAGTTCACTATTTTTATATGGTATCTATGGATTTCTCTCCTCATTTTGATCTCAAATATATATATATTAGTTTTTTATAAATTTTCTATGGAATTTCTATGTGTGTGTGTACAGAATGGAATTCTTCAACACTAACTCAGGCTACCATATTAAACAGAAATCTCTGTGTGTTATTAAACACTGAATACAACATTTATTATCAAAAAGCAACATGGCTTACACTATTTGTCTTGCTAAATGCTTTATTAAATTTTAGATATTTCAATTCAGAAAAGCTGATACAAAATATTCTTAATTAAAAGTATCAAATGAATAATGTAAAATATATTTAATGTAATAGTCAAATATTAATGCAAGGTAAGCAAAATGACAAGAATAGGCAGGTCCAAGATTCTGTCTCCCTAAAGAAACATTTAAAAGGTGCAGAAATTGCAAAAAACAACTTTTTCAGAACTATGAAAAACAGTTAAATGCTTAAAGCAACTAAACAACTGCTGAATCAAGAAAAAGGTATTTTCAAATGGTAGGAAAGTGATGTGGTGATTTTAATACATTTAACCAATAATTCCTTAGTTTAATGCCAGTACTGAAGATGGTAATCTGTGTTCCTAATATGAGACCCTTGTCCCTGGTTTCAGAGGAAACAGAATAAATTCTAATCACAAACTATTGTGTGTATCTCCTTTAACATGCCTGGAGTCCACCTGAAGAGCTGATGGAAGCTGCCCATTTCCATTTTGCAAATGAACTCACTCAGGCTGAAAATATGGTAGGTATTGCTCAAAAACATTTAACAAGTGAAAAAAAAAAAACCTGTAGGTGACTGGAGAAAAATATTATAGACCACCTAGAGTCTGGCAGGAAAATCTGAGGAAAGTTTCTTCAAAATTTAACACATTCAAATAACTCATCCATACAGGGGATTTTAGAAAGTGACATGTATGCCAAGGACAAGACATGTTCAGGAAAAAAAAAAACCTGGGGATACATTAAGCTTTCACTTTGTGTTTAACTCTAGGGCTAGAACAAATTTGGCTGTGTGTTGAAAAGTCTCAGCACAGAGCTAATCTGTAAAGACGTGGAGAGGTGGGATATTTTTTTTTCTATTTTAGCTCTCAGTATTCAGGAAATCTGTCAAAACACAAGTTGAACACAAGCTAAATGAATAGTGACTTCAATGGCAACACAGAAGGAAGAATACTGCATTGGCCAAAATAATTTGAAAAATTCATTATACAAACAGACCACAATAGACTTAGGTAATAAAATAAAAAGAGCAAACTCTGGTAAAGAAGAGGAAACTGATTCCAGAATTACCTACATTAGGACACAGAATTACCTATATTAGGACACTCAAATGTCCATTTTCCTGCTAAACAAAAAATAAAGCATACAAAGAAATAGGCAAGTATGGGCACATTCAAAGGAATAAAATAAATTGACAGAAATAATCTCTGAGGAAGCCAAGACATTTGACTTAGTAACCAAAGACCTTAAAAGAATTTTTTTTAAATATGTGCAAAGAGATAAAAGAATACATTGACAAAAAAGCTAAAGGAATTCAGGAAAAGTATGTATGAAGAAAATTAGAATATCAATAACAAGATAGAAGTTATAAAAAGAAACCAATAAATCCTGGAGCTGAACAGTAAAATAAATAAGTAAATAACTCATCACAGGGGTTCAAGAACAGAGTTGAGCAGATAGAAGAAGTATTCAGTATACTTGAAGATAGGGCAATTGAAATTATCAAGTCTGATATCAGAAAGAAAAAAAGAACAAAGAAAAGTGAACAGAAATAAGGGACCTGTGGCATACCAGAAAGCAGACCAATGTAGATGAGTCTAATAAGTAAAACGGAGAAGGAGAATTATATAGAGAATATATTATACATAATTTACAAAAAAATCCCAAATGTGATGAAAGGTATGATTCCACACATTCAGTAAACTCAATACGTTCCACATATGATAAACTCAAAGAGATCCACAAGAGACATAATCAAAATTTCGAAAAGTAATGACAGAGAGGAATTGTGAAAGCACTAAGTAACTCATGTGTAAAAGGAATTCTCAATAAGATGAAGAGCTTATTTCTCATCAAAACAATGGAGGTCTGGAAGCTGTGGGATGATATATTTAAGCTGCTGAAAGCAAAACATAAAATCCATTAGCCCAAATTTTATATCTAGCAAAACTGTCTTTCAAAAATTAGGTAGAAATCAAGAAATTCTCAGATAAACAAGATAAACAAGAGCTGTGAGGATTCATTACTTCTAGACCTACCATATAATAAAATTCTAAAAGAAGTTTTCCAGGTTGAAATGAAAGGCTGATGGACAGAACTAGAATCCAAATTAAGAAACAAATTTCTCTAATAAAGGTAAATACATGGGCAAATAGAAAATGCAGCATTATTTTTTTTGGTTCATAACTCTACATTTTCTATAGGATTTAATAGAAAAATGAATAAAAATAATAAAAACCTATGTTACTGGGAACAAAAATGTATAAAATTTTATTTGTGACATTGATAACACAAAGGGGAGATTGAACTCTGTAGTAGTGATTATATGCAATTGAAGATAAATCGGTATTAATTCACATTAGATTATTTTAAGATATTCTATACAACCCACATGATAGCCACAAAGAAAATATCTAAAGGATATACACAAAAGGAAATGAGACGGAACACGAAACATATCACTACAAAAAAAAATGAAGCACACATGATAGAAGTTAGTAATGGAGGAAATAAGGGACAAAAATCTATAAGTCATACAGAGAAAATAGAAAAATGGCTGAAGTAAATCCTTATTTATCATTAATTACTATAAGTACAAATAGGTAAAAAATTATAGTCAAAAAGGGGAGAATGGTAAAATGGAGAAAAAAATTCAACTATATGCTGCCTAAGAGATATTTACATTAGATCCAGACACACATATAAGTTTAAGTGAAGGGATGGAGAATTACATTCTGTGTAAATCACAACCAAAAGAGAACAGGGGTAGCTATACTAATATCAGTGAAAATATACTTTAAGAGAAAGCTGTCATAAAGACAAAGAAGGATATTATATACCAATAAAATGTTGAATTAACCAGGAAGATATATATATATATATATATATATATATATATATATATATATATGATAAACACATATGTACTGAACAACAGACCACCAAAATATATGAAACACACATTGACAGAATTGAAGGGAGAGATAGTTCAACAATAATAATAGCTGGGTACTTCAGTGTGCTACTTTTAATAATAGATGAAACATCTAGACACAAGATTTATACAAAATAGAGAATCTGAAGGAAATTATAAACCAATTAGACCTAACAGACATATAAAGAACACTCTATCTAAAAACAGCAGAATACATAATCTTCTCAGGTGCACATGGAAAGTTCTCCAGGAAGAGCACATGTTAAACCACAAAACAAGTCTCAATACATTTTAAAAGACTAAAATCACACAAAATATCTCAAAACCACAGTGGAATAAATTTGAGTTTAATAACAAAAAGAAAACCAGAAAATTCACAAATATATGGATATTAAACCACACACAACAAATAGGCTCAGTAAAATTTATAAGGGAAATTACAAAATACTTAGAGACAAGTGCAAATAAAAACACAACATACAAACATTTATGCGATGCAGTGAAGGCAATGACCAGAGTAATAGCTATGTGTGTAAATAGGTATATTAAAAAAGAAGACAGGTCTCAAATCAATAATCTGACTTAACATCTTTAAGGACTAGAAAAAGAAGAGCAAACCAAACACAAAGCTAGCAGAAGGAAGGAATAGGGATTAGAGTGGACATAAATAAAATAGAGAATAGAAAAATAATAGAGAACTAATCAAGCCAAACCTTTATACTTTGAAAGGATTAATAAATGTAACAAACATTTAGCTAGACTCATAAAGAATGAAAAAGGAAGACGAAATAAATTAGAAACAAAGGTGAGGACACAACTACCAACCTTACTGAAAAAGAAAAGGATAATAAGAATAACTGTATACAATTAATCTTTGAACAATTCAGGGCTTAAGGGTGCTGATCATCCACATAGTTGAAAATCCACATATAACTCTACAGCTGACCTTCCCTAACTGCGGTTTCATATCCATAGACTCAACCAATGGTGGACTGTGTAGTATTGCAAGACATTTATTGAAAAAACCCTGCATATTAGCGGACCCTCACAATAAAACCTGTGTTATTCAAGGGTCAAATGTACCAACAAATTAGATAACCTAGATAATATAATGTAATTCCTAGAAACACACAAATTATCAAAACTGACTCAAAAAAGAAATAGAAATATCATAAGATTGATAACTAGAGAAGAGTTTGAACCAGCAATCACAAATCTCTGAACAAAGAAGTCAAAGGTTCATACAGTTCCTCTAGTTAATTCTATCAAAATTCAAGAATTATCATTAATCCCTTTAAAACTTTTCCAAAAAGCTGAAGAGGAAGGAACACTTCCTAACATATTCTATGAGGTCAATATTACCCTTATATCAAAGCCAGAAAAAAATACGTCAAGGAAAATAAAATTGCAGACCAATTTCCCTTATAAATATAAATGCACTTTAAAAAATGCTAGCAAACTGAAATGTGACAGAATATGAAAACAATATATGTCATGAACAAGTGGGATTTGATATAAGAAAACTAATCATTGTAATACACCACATTAACAGAATGTAAGGGAAAACCACAGATCATCAGAATTGATGCAGAAAGACACATGATTGAATCTTACACACATTCATGATAAAAAAACACTCAGAAGAACTAGGAATAGAAGAAAATGCCCTGAATATGATAAATGCAATTTATTAAAAACACACAGCTGACATTATACGTAATGGTGAAAGACTGAATGCTTTTGTCTTAGGATCAAAAATAAAACAAAAATGCCTACGTTGACCTATCCTGCTTCTTTTACCTATTTTACTTACATTGAATGTTCTGTTTAACACTTACTGGAAGTTATAGCTGGGACAATTAGACTTAAATAAGTAATAAAAGTAATCCACATTGGAAAGAAAAAGAAAATCAACATCTCTTCTCAGATGGCATGCTCATATATATAAAAATCTAAAGAATCCATGAGAAAGCTATATCACATAATTTTAAAAAAATCAGGAAGGTTATAGAGTTTAAGATCAACATACAAAAATCAATTTTATTTCATGAGCAATGAACAATTTGAAAAGAAAATTAAGCAAGCAATACCATTTGCATTGGCATCTAAAAAAATCAAATACCTAGCAACGTATTTAACCAAAGAGGTGAAAGATTTGTACACTGAAAAGTACAAAACATGGCTGAAAAAATTAGACCTAAGTAAATGGAAAAGCATCCATGTTCACAGAATGTCATATTCATCTTTATTATTTCCTTCCCTCTATTAACTTGGGGCTTCAGTTGCTTTCCTTTTTCAAGTTTTGTTAGGTGTAAGGTTAGATTTTTTTGAGATTTTTCTTGTTCTTTGACATAAGCCTGTTTGATATAAACTGCCCTCTCTCAGACCTGCTTTTGCTGCATACCATAGATTTCTGCATGTCACATTTTTGTTTTCATTTGTTTCTAAGTATTTTTGAATTTTTATTTTGATTCCTGCAGTGACCCACTGGCCAGTTAGTATCATTTTTTTTCTTTTCTTTTTTTTTTTTTTTTTTTGCTTTTTAGGGCTGAACCCATGGCATATGGAGATTCCAAGGCTAGGGGTCCAATCAGAGCTACAGCTGCCAGCCTATGCCACAGCCTCAGCAACACAGGATCCCAGCCACGTCTGTGACCTACACCACAGCTCATGGCAATGCCAGATCCTTAATCCACTGAGCAAGTACAGGGACTGAACCCACAACCTCTTGGTTCCTAGTTGGATTTGTTTCTGCTGTTTCAACTCCAGCAGCATGTTGTTTAATGTCCACATTTTGGGGTGATTTTTCCAGTTTCCTCTTGTAATTGATTTTTAGTTTTATACCACTGTCATTAGAAAAGATGCCTAATATGATTTCAATGCTCTCAAATTTACTAAAGGTTGTTTTGTAGCCTAATGTATTACCTATCCTGTAGAATGTTCCATGTGGACTTGGGAAGAATGAGTATTCTTATGCCTTGGAATGGAATCTTTTGTATATGTCCATTAACTCTATCTATTTATGTTCAATGATTTCTTATTGATTTATTTCTGGATGATGTATGCCTTGATGTAAGTGTGATGTTAAAGTCCCCTATTACTATTGTGTTGGGGTAAAGTTCTCTTTTTGGGTCTATTAATATTTGCTTTATATATTTTAGTGTTTTTATGTTGGGAACATGTATATTTAGAAATATTATGTCTTCCTGATTAAGCGACTCCTTTATAATTATCAATGCCCTTCTTTATCTTTTATTCATGTTCACAGATTGGAAGCTATAACATTAAGATGTCAATAATATGCAAAGTGATCTACATATTAAATGCAAAGTTTATCAAAATTCCAGCTATCATTTTTGCAGAAATGGAAAAAGAGACCCTTAGACATATATAAAATTGCAAAGACTCCAAAATAACCAAAAATAATCTTGTAAAAGAATAAAAAATTTGAAAAACTCACACTTCTTGATTTTAAAACAAACTAGTAACCAAATCAGTGTGGTACTGACATATAGATAGACATACAGGTCAGTGGAAAAGAGTTGAGAGTCAAGAAGTAAATCCATGGAGTTCCCGTAGTGGCTCAGTGGTTAATGAATCCGACTAGGAACCATGAGGTTGCGGGTTTGATCCCTGGCCTCGCTCAGTGGGCTAAGGATCTGGTGTTGCCGTGAGCTGTGGTATAGGTTGCACACATGGCTTGGATCTGGCGTGGCTGTGGCTGTGGCTGTGGCTGGTGGCTACAGCTCTGATTCGACCCCTAGCCTGGGAACCTCAATATGCCGTGGGTGCAGCTCTAGAAAAGACAAAAGAAAAAAAAAGTAAGTAAATTCATAAATCTGTGACCAATTGGTTTCCAACAAGGGTGCCAAGTCCATGAGGAAAGAATAGACTCTTCAAAAAATGGTTTTTAGACAACTGGACTTCCACATGCAAAGAATTAAGTTGTATCCCTACCTCACACAATATATAAACATTAAATCAAAATGAAACAATGACCTAAATAGAAGATCTAAAAACATAAAACACTTACAAGATAACATAGGCGTAAATTTTCATTACCTGAATTTGGCAATGTATTCCTTGATTACAAATGCAGGAGAAACAAAAGAAAAAATAGATTGGACTTCATCAAATTTTTAAGAGTTTCATAAAACAAAGAATATTACCAAGAAAGTTGAAAACTACAGAATGGGAGGAACTATTTTCAAATCATGTGTCTGATAAGAGTTTAACATCCATAATGTATAAAGAACATTTACAACTCAACAACAAAAGACAAACAATTTAAAAATGAACAAAGAATATGAATAGACATTTCTCCAAAGAATATATGCAAATGAACAATAAACACATGAAAAGATGCTCTACAACATTAGTCACTAGGGAACTGCAAATCAAAACTACTAAAACATGATGCTTTATACAAACTAGGATGACTATAATAAAAAAATGGAAAATAACAATAGTTATCAAGGATTTAGAAAAACTGAAAGTCTTGGGAGTTCCTGTTGTGGCTCAGTGGAAATGAATCTGAATAGTAATCATGAGGATGTGGGTTTGATCCCTGGCTTTGCTCAGCAGGTTAAGGATCCAGCGTTGCCATGAGCTGTGGTGTAGGTCACAGACATGGCTCAGATCCCACGTTGCTGTGGCTGTGGCAGAGGCCAGCAGCTGTAGCTCTGATTAGACCCCTAACCTGGGGACTTCCATATGCTGCAAGTGCAGCCCAAAAGAGCAAAAAAAAAAAAAGAAAAGAAAAAAGTAAAACTGAAAGTCCTGTACGTTGCTGATGTGAATGATATAAAATTTGCATATATCATGAAAAAGAGTTGGAAAATTTCACAAAATGATAAATATAAAAATACCATATGACACAGAAATTTCACTCCTAAGAATGAGCACCCAAAGTTGAAAATAGGGACTCAGATACCTGCATGTAAATGTCCATTGCAGCATTATTAACAGTAGCAAAAAGTGGGAACAACCCAGATATCTGCAGACAGAAAAATGAATTTAGAAATGTGGTATATATCTGTAATGAAATATTTATTAGCCATAAAAGGAGTGAAGTTCTGAGACATGCTGTGACACAGATGATATTAAAAACATTATTCTAGTTGAAACGAGCTAGGCAAAGATGATAGATATAGCATGGTTTCAGTTAAATGAAATGTCTAGAATAGGCAAGTCCACAGAAATAAAATAGAGATTACCAGAAATTTGGGGAACAGAGTGATAGGGGTTTATTGCATAATTGGTACTGAGTTTCTGTTAGAAGTGGTGAAAAATTCGGAAATAGATAGTGATAATGGTTGTACAACATTAAGAATACAAATTAATGCCACTGAATTTTATACTTAAAGTGCTTAAAATGACAAATTTTATGTCATATAATAACAAAAATGATTTAAACTGGATGTGCTAAACTTGCTTAATTTTTTAAAAAGACAACTTTTTTATTATTTTACCTTTAAGGAGAGACAAATAGCAACCTAATGTTTAAAATCCAATACAAGGTACTGGAAATAATACTCATCAAAGTGATAATTTTTATATCTCATTCAATTAGTAAATAATGTATACACTGAAGCTATTATAGCCAAGCCATGCTCAACCTCTGGAAATGCATAAGAAATCTTAAAGACATATTTTAACCACTAGTGTAGTACTAGTTTAGTACTAGGCAGAACACTCTTTAACATAAATCACAGCAACATCTTGTTTGATCCATCTCCTAGAATAAGGTCAATAAAATAAACCAATGGGACCTAAATAAACTCAAAAGCTTTAGCACAGCTAAGGAAAACATTTTAAAAAATGAAAAGACAACCCATAGAATGGGAGAAAAATCTCTGCAAAATGGTGCAACAGACAAGGACCCAATCTCCAAAATACATAAACAACTCATACAACTCAACAACAACAAAAAAACAAATAACCCAATTGAAAAATGGGTAGTGAACTTAAATAGACATTTATCCAAAGAAGACATAAGGTTAGCCACCAGATGTATGAAAAAATGCTCAACATCGCTAATTATTAGAGAAATTTAAACAAAAACTACGATGAGGTACCACCTCACACTGGTCATAGGTCCATTATTAACAAATCAACAAATAACAAATGTGAAGAGGGTGTGGAGAAAAGGAAACCCTCCTTCATTTGTAGTGGGAATGTAAATTGGTACCACCACTATGGAAAACATTATAGAGGTTCCTTAGAAAACTAAATAGAGTGCTACCATATGATCCAACAATCCCACGCCTAGGCATATATCCAGACAAACCATTCATTCAAAAAGATACATGCACCCCTATGTTCATTGCAGCACTATTGACAATAGCCAAGACATGGAAACAACCCAAATGCCCATTGACAGACAAATGGCTTAAGATGGTGTGGTATATAAATACAGTGGAATATTCCTCAGCCATAAAAAGAATAAATATTGCCATTTGCAGCAACATGACCTAGAGAATGAAGTAAGTCAGAGACAGATAATATTTTCAAAAAATCATTTTATAAAAATGGAACATGCATATGCAAAAATAAACTTCAACATAAACCTCATACCTTATATAAAATTAATTCAAAATAATTCATGGATATAAATGAAAGACCTAAAAGTATAAAACTTTTGAAAGGAAAATATAGGAATGAATGTATGTGGTCATGGGTGAGGCAAAGAGTTCCAAACCAAGATACATGAAAAAATAAAATGATAAATTATAATCAATAAAAATAATATTTTATTTCATGAAAGATAGTGTTAAGAAAGTGAAAAGTCAAGCTACATACTGAAATTCCTAATTTCAAAATAGGATTTGTATTCAGAATTTATAAAGAACTCTCAAATGTAAGAGTAAGAAAACAACCCAATTGGTGCAAACGACCTAAGAATACAGTTCATGAAAGAGGGTATATGTTTTGAGAATAAGCAGAAAAAAAGATATTCAACATGTTACCCATTAGGGAAATGTAAATTAATGATGAGATATTACTATTCTATACACATATTAGAATGGATACAAATTAAAATACTAATATTACTAAGTCCTGGAAAGATATGGGAAGCAACCGGAACTCTCTTACACTGCTGGTAGGAGTGAAAAATGCTAGTCTCTCTGATAAATAGTTTGGTAGTTTTTTTTATGAAGTTAAGCATGCTCTTACTATATAACCTTCCATTGCCAACTTAGATATTTACCCTAGAGAAATAAAAATTCATGTTTACACAGAAACCTGTGTACAAATGTTTATAGTAGCTCTTTTTATAATGCTAAAAAGTGGAAACAACATCAGTGCCCTTTAACAAGTGACTGGATAAACAAACTTGTACGTTCTCACATTGGAGCACTATTCAACAACAAAAAAATGAATAAATTATTAATACATTAAACAGTATGCATAAATCTCAAAGGCATGATCAGTGAAAGAAGTCAGTCTTAAAGGAGTATAAGATTTATGATTCCATTCATTTGACCTTTTTCCGCTTACATTTTAAAAAGAAAAAAACTAATAGAAACAATTCAACGGTTGTCAAAGGTTAGGGTTAGGAAGATTGTACAGAAGGTTGTGCCTACAAAATATAGTATGCAGGAATTTTAGGGTGTTATGGAATTTTTCTGTATCCTGAAGTGGTAATGGTTACACAAATCTATTTGTGTATTAAAATTTATAGAATTATACACAAAATATTTTATTGCATGCAATTTTTAAAATGATTTTTATTTTTTCCATTATAGTTGGTTTACAGTGATCTGTCAATTTTCTACTGTGCAAAGTGACACAGTCACACACACACACATATATATATATATACACATTATTTTTCTCACATTATCCTGCATCACGTTCCACCACAAGTGGCTAGATATAGTTCCCTGCTCTATAATTTAAAATATCTAAAAACTCACATAAAATGTATAATCTTAATCCAATCATGGGAAAACATCAAACAGATCTAAATGGAGAGACACTCCATAAAATACATGTCCTGTATTCTTCAGACTATCAATGATTACAAAATTCTGGAAAAGACTGAGAAAATCTCACATATGAGAAGAGATTAAAGAGGAATAAACAATTGCATCCTGGAACAGCAAAATGACTTTAGTTGAAAACTGGTATAATCCACATTAGGTTTATAGTTCATTTTATATCTTGTAGCAACATTAATTTCTTTGTTTTAACAGTTATACTGAGACTGTAATACCAACAAATATCTAATATATGATCTATATTTAAAATTTCTCATTGCCTCCCAAAATGTCTTTCATGGCTTTCTGTACTATCCTTACTGGTTCTAAAAATTCTCTGGCTCTTTAGGAGGGACAAATCAAGGCCACTCTAAGTCAGCAGTGTGTGCTGAGACGGTATTGGCAAAGGAGAAAGCATAGAGATTTTGAAATAACATAATTATAACTATATCAGAAATGACATCTATTAAGAAGGTATTATTTTTAACATGCTAGAACCCTGTAAAGTCCCAGAGATATGAATTATTATAAAAATGGCTAAAAATTATTCTGATGTAAACATACATTTATTTGAGCCTTAAAAGTAACACTAAAACAATATAATTTCACATCCTCTTTTCACAACCAACCTAAAAAGTGTGAAAGTATGCATTAATATCCTCATTTAATGTAAATTGTACCCACTTTATCTGTACAATTTATTTGACTCAAATCGAGGCTAACATTTGTATAAAACTTTACACTATTTTACTCAAAGGGAATAAGATACATTGTAATATAATTTTGAAAAAGTGCTGTGCTGGGAGTTATTGGACCTAAGTTTTGCTGCTGTTCACTTTGTTCACTTTTATTTGCTATACTGAGCAAGAGTTTCTTCAAAAGAAAAAGAGCAGGGTAGGAAATTGATGATTTTCAAAAGCATTTGTAGGGGTTTTCTGTTTTTTTTTTTTTTTTTTTTTGTCCACACCTATGACATGTGGAGGATCCTGGCCCAGGGATCATGACCTGAAGCACTGCAGTGACAAAGCTGGATCCTTGACCTGCTGTACCACAAGAGAATTTTGGTATTTATAGTTCTTACATACTCTGAGTATATGAGCTTTTCACATAAATTATATTGTACGTTTAAAAAAATACATTTTCCAGAGATTTCTTTTATTGTTTTGTTTTTGTTTATCAGCTCTATAGCTTGTTTACTATTTCATTAATTACCATTTCTATATTTGCTTTTCTACTTTGGGGGCTTGCTTTATTCTTTTTGTGATCTCTTGTATTGAATGCTCACTATTGTCCATCTTTCATGCTTTTGAATATAGGCATCTAGGTAAATAAATTTTCTTCTAAGAATCACTTTAGTACATCCTAAAGCTTTAAAATATAGTGTTCTAATTGCATTCTGTCTCTGTTTCTTATTTTATTTTAATCGTGGATTATTTAGAAGTTTCTCATTGTTTTTCTTTAATTTCCAAAAATCTAGTGGATTATTTTGTTTTATTTTTTATCTTCATATTTGTTTATACATTATTGCCTTTTTAGTCATATTATTTCATTGTGATTTGGATGATACACATCCTTTGAAATTTGTAGACTCCCTTCAAGATGTAGTGAATGGTCAGTCAGTTTTTGTAAAATACTTTATGTGTGCTTGGACAAAATGCATTCTCTATTCATTGTGTGCTGATTCAACATATGTCTGCTACTCTGCCTTCATGTTACTCTTAACAATGTGTGTAGATGCATTAATAAAGATTCATTTAATAGCATTATTGAATGCGTAGTAACTTTTGTCTTAAGCTGTTATTGACCATTACCCATAAAATTAGAACAAAACAAAAGGTTTCTTCCACTTCTCTACTGGATTGAACCTCAGTTTCCTTATTCTGAGTTAGATATGGAAAATGAAAGTCATGTATTCTCATAATAGAAAATATATCAGAATATTCAAATTTCCTTGTAGATATACTGTGAATAAACTATTCAAGGGGTAGTATATAGCCCCTCCCTCTGGTATCTGTAACCACCAAATTGTTTCCAACCATGTACACTTGCTAGAAATTTGGAAGTCCTGGGAAGGAGGTCATTGGCACCTAGCAAAATTAAAGCTACAGTCACCAGTAGCTTTTACAGAATGTTCTTGTCATGTGAAAGTCATTATAAAGTTATACTCAATATGAGAAACAGAGCCACACTTAAGCACTCAAGCCATACTACTATGTGTAAAACAAGGCAGAAGAATAAAAGCCATAATAAATAGTCAACAATACATGATAGATAACCACAGAAAGAAAATATGAAATAATAGCAATGTTGGGCCATTTAGAATAAAGTCAAAGATTTTGATGTTATCTCAGTAGCATAGCACAATAACTTATGTTTATAATGGTCACTTGATAAAGCAAGAAAATCTATTGTGAGGGAGGCCTGTAGAAGCCTCATTCATTTGCATGAGTTGACCAAGCAACAGCCCCTGTTGAATATTAGAATGTGTGGTGGAAAGTATATGGGAATTCAGAGAGAAAATTATATGTTTAAGAACAGCAGATTTTTGAGAAAGGAATATTGAAATTGTCTGATAATAGAAGAGGCAAACACAAAACTGCTTAGCAGATAAATGGGACAAATAAGAAATCTATAGGTATTGGTAGGGAAAAGCTTGCTACAATAAATCATAGTTATGCTGTATAAGCACTTATAGACTACTAATATATATCCATAATAGTTATTAGGAAATACATTTGGTGTTATGAGTGAAATGGAAGTTAAAGTGAAATATGTTTGGTAGTATGGTACAACTGTTTTCCATAATGACTATACAAATAGTGTAGGTTTAAGAGTCAAGATAATTAAAAACTTTGCTTAGATTTCATTCTCATGTAATAGCATCTCAGAGCACTCCAGATGGTCAGTAACCAAAGATAATATAATAAAAATAATATTAATATCCATACATTTCCCCTCTCAAGGTACTGAATGGTAGAAAAATGGAACTATCATCGCCACATCAAAAAAGGGACTACATTCATGAAATAGTAGTGAGTCACTGAGACTGTTTAAATGATCAAACTGTGAATCCCATTTTAAAAGGCTCAATATAAAAAAGTATAACACTCAATAGCAACAACAAAAAAAACAAAGGACAAAAAGCTGTATTAAAAAGGAGGTAAAGGACTCAAATAGAAATTTCTCTAAAAAAGATAGAGCCCACAAGCACATGAAAAAAATCCTGGACATGATAATTCATTAGGAAATAACTAAAATGAGATATTGCTTCAAACTCAATAGGATGACTTTAATAAAAAAAAAGGAAAATAACAAGTATTGGTGAAAAATTTAGAGAAGAAAATGCTTTGGAATTAGAAGTGATATTTGCACAACATTGTGAATATACTACATGACACTAAATTATGTACCTTAAAAATGATTGATTTTATATTGTGTGAATTTTATCTCAATTAAGAAATTAAAAGGAAGACAAGGAATCTTCCTTTAGATGAGATATCTTAAACAGGTTTGTTTAAAATCGTTTCCTCAAACTATATGATGGCTAGTATGTCTACATCATCTCAAATGTGTTAAACTTCAAAGCAGTGAGCCACTGAAATCTGGAAAATAATCCTTTTATGAGGAAAATCAGTGGGTTCAGATAAATCTGGTGCTAACCATGCTATGCTGCTTGAATGATAATTTAATAATCCATTAAAGGGAGATGATAATTCCTGCTTTGCAAGCTTATTGAGAAAGGAAAAAGCATGAAAAATAGTTTGTGCATGGAACATTATTATTTTAATAAACCAATTTTCTAATTCTGTTGGATAACGAATAGATCATCTAATGACCTATATCTTTTAATGCATAAAACACAAGATTCAAATTATGTCATTGATTGCATGTTTTTAAAAGAGAAAATGTTTGACATTTTTTTCAATAGAGAATAGTTCATCAACAATGAATTAATGACTTAAATATAAATCTAGTGTCAAATAAGCTTTAGAGAGTGAACGAAGGATTCTTGACCAATTGTTGCCATTTTAAACTTAAGACTTTCTCAGGGCCGGGGGACGCCTGGGTGGGGGCTGGGCACCAAGACCTCGGCTCCAGAGGTTAGTCCCTGGGCTGGGGGGGCCAGGTGGAGCGGAAACTGCCTGGGAGGTCTAGAAACCATTTGACGGGGCAGAGACTGCCTGGGAGACTAGAAAACAAAGCTGTCACAGAGGAAGGGAGCAATACCCTAGGGGTGGGGAAGTGGAAAGCCGCATCAGAGGGAACCTGGGAGAAGAGCCTGGTCTGCACCCGTGCTGGGGAGGGGAGAGAAGAAGGGGTGGGTCCCCATAGAATACCCCCCACACCACAGCAAGCTTACAGGCCCACTAGCTAGCTGAAAGCTGTGCTTCCCAGTGCATCCCCTCCCCCCACCCCCGCCACCACCACCACCCCCTACGCTCTCAGCTAACCTGGGGCTGCCTGCCATCCAGGAGGGCTGGCCTCAACAATTGCCTGAAGTCTACCACCACAGGGGCTGTCCCTGCACAGGCCTGCTTGCCCTTTGGAGGGGCTACACTTCCGCAGAGTAGCACCAATCATCACCAGCCCCCGAGAAAAGGCTGCAGCCCAGAAAAGATAGAACAAGCCTAGCCAGGCAGTGAATAGATCTGCCTAATTCTTGGATGGTTTTTCTGAGTTGGGCTGCCCTGGGGAGGAGCCTCTTCAGTTTCCAATGGCCCTGCTACCCGCCCAAGCCCCCAGGGGGTGCCCTAGTGGGTCAGCTGCATAGGACTGCCAGATCCAGGCAGGACCCCCTACAGCCCAGAAAAGCAGCAACAAGCCTGGCCGAGTCGGGAAAAGATCTCAAGCGGTTTTTCTGAGTCAGGCTGCCCTGGGGAGGAGCTTCTTCGGTTTCCAACGGCCCTGCTACCCGCCCTAGCCCCCAGGGGGTGCCCTAGTGGATCAGCTGCATAGGACTGCCAGCTCCAGGCAGGAACCCCTACAGCCCAGAAAAGCTGCAACAAGCTCGGCCGAGCCGGGAAAAGATCTCAGACGGTCTTTGTGAGTCGGGCTGCCCCAGGGAGGAGCCTCTTTAGTTTCCAACGGCCCTGCTACCCGCCCAAGCCCCCAGGGGGTGCTAGTGGATCAGCTCTATAGGACTGCCAGCTCCAGACAGGACCCCCTACATCCCAGAAAAGCAGCAACAAGACTGGCCAAGCCGGGAAAAGATCTCAGACGGTCTTTCTGAGTAGAGCTGCCCTGGGGAGGAGCCTCTTGGGTTTCCAGTGGCCCTGCTACCCGCCCAAGCCCCCAGGGGGTGCCCCACTCCCACGGAATAGCTGCTCAGCACCACCAGCCCACTAGAAGAGCCCCTGCAGCCCAGAAAAGCTGCAACAAGCTTGGCCAGACTGTGAAAATATCTGCCTACATTCGCAGGCCCTCCTTCTGAGTTGGGCTGCCCTAGGGAAGAGCCTCTTAGGTTCTCAGTGACCCAGATAGCTGCCGCAGCCCCCAGGGGGTGCTGAACTCCTGAGGAACAGCTTCCCAACACCACCAACCCCCTGCAAGAGCTCCACAGCCTAAAAACACCAGAGCAAGCTCTGCATGACCAAGTGAAATCTGCTACCATCGTGGTGTGGACCTCCCAGTCCTGTCTGCCCTCAGGAAGCCCTCTTTTCCTTCAAAGAAACACTGTTAGCCCCATCAACACTCCAGAAAAGCCACACTGCCTCAAAAAAGATTGACCAACAACGCCAGCCCTCAGGAAATATTCCACCGCAGTGACAAGGCAAACACTGCCCGATAACGGAGAGTACAACTCCCTCAGGAGAAAGAAAACAACAAGCAAGATGAAGAAGCTGAGAAACCACCCCCAGTCAAACCAACAGGAGAACTCACCTAACACAGTCAACAATGAAACAGATCTCTGCAGTCAGACAGACCTGGAGTTCAAAAGAGAAATAGTGAAAATACTGAAGGAATGAAGAGAAGATATGGACAGTAATGCAGACACCCTCAGAAAGGAACTGGAAAATATAAGGAGGAGCCAAGAAAAACTAGAACATTCATTTGCAGAGATGCAAACAGAACTAAGGGCAGTAGAAACCAGAATGAATAATGCAGAAGAACGAATCAGTGATATGGAAGATAGAATAATGGAAATCACCCAATCCGGTCAACAGACAGAAAACCGAATCAAAAAACTGGAAAGTAATATAAGAGACCTATGGGATAATATAAAGCGGGCCAATCTACGCATAATAGGAATTCCAGAAGGAGTAGAAAAAGATAAGGGGATGGAAAATATATTTGAAGAAGTTATCCATGGAAACTTCCCAAATCTAAAGGATACTGGGTTCAAGATACAAGAAGCACAGAGGGCCCCAAACACACTGAACCCAAACAGACCCACAGCAAGACACATCATAATAAAAATGGCAAAAGTTAGTGATAAAGAGAGGATCCTAAAGGCAGCAAGAGAAAAACAGAATGTTACCTACAAGGGAACCCCCATAAGGGTATTCGCTGATTTCTCTACAGAAACACTACAGGCCAGGAGGGAATGGCAAGAGACATTTAAAGTGCTCAAAGGAAAAAATATGCAACCTAGAATACTCTATCCAGCAAGAATATCATTTAAAATAGAAGGGGAAATAACAATTTTTCCCAACAAACAAAAACTTAAAGAATACAGCAACACAAAACCCAGGTTAAAGGAAATATTGAAAGGGCTTCTCTAAACCAAAAAGAAAGGAAGGAAAGGGAAGAAAAAAGAAGAAGAGGAAGAACTAGGACTGAGGAAACCGCAATCAGAGAGCAGCCACTCAAATAAGCCAGCATACAGATTATCATGAATATGCTTCAAACAAAATAAAATTAAAAAGAAAAAATAAAAAAGAGTCATCAAAACCATAAAATGTGGGCAAGGGATGTTAGGAAGTAAATAACCCTTTTTGTTTGTTTGTTTCTATGTTTCTCTTCTGAATTTTAATATAGTAATGAAGTGTTTGAACTTACAGGACCATCAGGCTAAAACACACAATTATGGGACGGGGATAGCATACTTAAGAAACAGGGCAACCACAAGCCAAAACCAAATATTGCATTCGCAAACAATGAAAAAAAAAATACACTCAAGCAGATAATAAGAGGAGACCATCCAACAAAAAAAAAAAATAAAAAGAAAGAAAGGAAGAATGGAGAACCATAGAATCAACTGGAACATGAGGTTCAAATGGCAATAAGTAATCATCTATCAATTATCACCTTAAATGTCAATGGACTGAATGCCCCAATCAAAAGACACAGAGTGGCTGAGTGGATAAAAAGGCAAAAACCTTCAATATGCTGCCTACAAGAAACTCACCTTAGGACAAAAGATACATACAGATTGAAAGTGAAAGGGTGGGGAAAAATATTTCACGCCAATACACATGACAGAAAAGCAGGAGTCGCGACGCTCATATCAGACAAAATAGACTTTAAAACAAAAGACCTAAAGAAAGACAAAGAAGGACACTACTTAATGATGAAGGGATCCATCCAAGGAGAGGATGTTACTATCGTCAACATATATGCCCCAAATACAGGAGCACCCAGATAAATAGAACAAATATTAACAGGCATAAAGGGAGATATTGATGAGAATACAATCATAATAGGAGACCTTAATACCCCCCTCACCTCAATGGACAGATCCTCTAGACAGAAAATCAATAAAGCAACAGAGATCCTAAAGGAAACAATAGAAAAGTGAGACTTCATTGATATCTTCAGGACACTACATCCAAAAAAAGCAGAGTACACATTCTTCTCAAATGCTCATGGAACATTCTCAAGAATCAACCACATACTGGAACACAAAGCTAATCTCAATAAATTTAGGAGCATAGAAATTATCTCAAGTATCTTCTCTGACCACAATGCCATGAAATTAGAAACCAACCATGGGAAAAGGAAAGAGAAAAAACCTACTGCATGGAGACTAAACAACATGCTACTAAAAAACCAATTGGTCCAATGAGGAAATCAAGAAGGAAATTTAAAACTACCTTGAGACAAATGATAATGAAGACACAACCACTCAGAATCTATGGGATGCTGCGAAAGCAGTGCTCAGAGGGAAATTTATAGCAATACAGGCCTTGCTCAAAAAAGAAGAAAGATCCCAAATGGACAACTTAACCCTCCACCTAAATGAATTAGAAAAAGAAGAACAAAAAAGTCCTGAAGTCAGCGGAAGGAAGGAAATTATAAAGATCAAAGAAGAAATCAATAAAATAGAGACTCCAAAAACAATAGAGAAAATTAATAACACCAAGAGCTGGTTCTTTGAAAAGGTTAACAAAATTGACAAACCCCTGGCCAGACTCACTAAAAAGAGGAGAGAAAGATCCCAAATAACCAAAATCAGAAATGAAAAAGGAGAAATCACAACAGATACAGCAGAAATACAAAAAACCATAAGAGAATACCATGAAAACTATATGGCAACAAAAAAATTGGACAATCTGGAAGAAATGGACAATTTTCTAGAATCTTACAGCCTGCCAAAACTGAATCAAGTAGAAACAGGCCAACTGAACCGACTGATCACTAGAAATGAAATTGAAGAGGTCATAAAATCACTCCCTACAAATAAAAGTCCAGGACCAGATGGCTTCACAGGCGAATTCTTTCAAACATATAAAGAGGAATTGGTGCCCATCCTCCTGAAACTCTTTCAAAAGGTTGAAGAAGGAGGAATCCTCCCAAAGACATTCTATGATGCCACCATCACCCTCATTCCAAAACCAGACAGAGATACCACCACAAAAGAAAACTATCGCCCAATATCTTTGATGAATATAGATGCAAAAATTCTCAACAAAATCTTAGCCAACCGAATCCAACAACATATCAAAAAAATTATACACCATGACCAGGTAGGGTTCATCCCAGGTTCACAAGGATGGTTCAACACATGCAAATCAATCAGCATCATACACCACATTAACAAAAGAAAAGTCAAAAATCATATGATCATCTCAATAGACGCAGAAAAAGCGTTTGACAAAGTCCAACATCCATTCATGATCAAGACCCTCGCCAAAGTGGGTATAGAGGGAACATTCCTGAACATAATCAAAACCACTTATGAGAAACCCACAGCAAATATAATACTCAATGGGGAAAAACTGAAAGCCTTCTCACTCCAATCTGGAACAAGACAGGGATGCCCACGCTCACCACTGCTCTTCAACATAGTTTTGGAAGTCCTAGCCACAGCAATTAGACAAACAAAAGAAATAAAAGGCATCCGTATAGGAAGAGAAGAGATCAAACTGTCACTGTATGTAGATGACATGATACTATACATAGAAAACCCTAAGGACTCAACCCCAAAACTACTTGAACTGATTCATAAATTCAGCACAGTAGCAGGATATAAGATTAACATTCAGAAGTCAGTTGCATTTCTGTACACCAGCAATGAACTATTAGAAAAGGAATACAAAGATATAATACCTTTTAAAATTGCACCACACAAAATCAAATACCTCGGAATACACCTGACCAAGGAGGTAAAGGACTTATATGCCGAGAACTATAAAACGTTAATCAAAGAAATCAGAGAAGATGTAAAGAAATGGAAAGATATTCCATGTTCCTGGATTGGGAAAATCAATATTGTAAAAATGGCCATCCTACCCAAAGCAATCTACAGATTCAATGCAATCCCTATCAAATTACCCATGACATTTTTCACAGCACTAGAAGAAACAATCCAAACATTTATGTGGAACCACAAAAGACCCAGAATCGCCAAAGCAATCCTGAGGAAAAAAAAAAAAAGAGGGAAAGTATTTCCTAGTAATATCTGGATCTACACCAAGAAAATAGTGTTATATCGTAGTGTTAATATATCTAGATTGTCGATCTAGATATATCCTGAGAAACAAAAACCAAGCAGGAGGCATAACTCTCCCAGACTTCAAGATATTCTACAAAGCCACAATCATCAAAACAGTGTGGTACTGGTATCAAAACAGACAGACAGACCAATGGAACAGAATAGAGAACCCGGAAATAAACCCTGACACCTAGGGTCAATTAATCTTTGACAAGGGAGGCAAGAACATCAAATGGGAAAAAGAAAGTCTATTCAGCAAGCATTGCTGGGAAACCTGGACAGCTGCATGCAAAGCAATGAAACTAGAACACACCCTCACACCATGCACAAAAATAAACTCCAAATGGCTGAAAGACTTAAATATACGACAGGACACCATCAAACTCCGAGAAGAAAACATAGGCAAAACACTCTCTGACATCAACATCATGAATGTTTTCTCAGGTCAGTCTCCCAAAGCAATAGAAATTAGAGCAAAAATAAACCCATGGGACCTCATCAAACTGAAAAGCTTTTGCACAGCAAAGGAAACCCAAAAGAAAACAAAAAGACAACTTCCAGAATGGGAGAAAATAGTTTCAAATGATGCAACCGACAAGGGCTTAATCTCTAGAATATACAAACAACTTATACAACCCAACAGCAAAAAAGTCAACAACGCAATGGAAAAATGGGCAAAAGACGTGAAGAGACATTTCTCCAAAGAAGATATACAGATGGCCAGCAAACACATGAGAAAATGCTCAACATCGCTCGTTATAAGAGAAATACAAACAAAATTACCATGAGATATCACCTCACACCAGTCATAGTGGCCATCATTAATAAATCCACAAATAACAAGTGCTGGAGGGGCTGTGGAGAAAAGGGAACCCTCCTGCACTGTTGGTGGGAATGTCAACTGGTACAGCCACTATGGAGAACAGTTTGGAGATACCTTAGAAATCTATACATAGAACTTCCATGTGACCCCGCAATCCCACTCTTGGGCATCTATCCGGACAAAACTCTACTTAAAAGAGACACGTGCACCCGCATGTTCATTGCAGCACTATTCACAATAGCCAAGACATGGAAACAACCCAGATGTCCATCGACAGATGATTGGATTCGGAAGAAGTGGTATATATACACAATGGAATCCTACTCAGCCATAAAAAAGAATGACATAATGCCATTTGCAGCAACATGGATGGAACTAGAGAATCTCATACTGAGTGAAATGAGCCAGAAAGACAAAGACAAATACCATATGATATCACTTATAACTGGGATCTCATATCCAGCACAAATGAACATCTCCTCAGAAAAGAAAATCATGGACTTGGAGAAGAGACTTGTGGCTGCCTGATGGGAGGGGGAGGGAGGGGGAGGGAGTGGGAGAGATCGGGAACTTGGGCTTATCAGACACAACTTAGAATAGATTTACAAGGAGATCCTGCTGAATAGCATTGAGAACTTTGTCTAGATACTCATGTTGCAACAGAAGAAAGGGTGGGGGAAAAATGTAATTGTAATGTATACATGTAAGGATAACCTGACCCCCTTGCTGTACATTGGGAAAAAAAAAAATAAACTTAAGACTTTCTCCAAACTAACATTAAATTAGGTGAAAAATAGACCTTAGTGCATTGGTTTTGAAATTTTAGTCCATATCAGAATCATCTGAAGGGTTTCGGGACCCTATCCTCAGAATTTTAGACTCGTTTATTTTCTGGCTAGGCTGCACAACTTGCCAGTTCCCAAGTAATGCTAATGAGAACTACTACTTTAGGGTGTCATTTTTAAAATTTCAGCCTTGAGACTATAATCATGAAAAAAAGCCTTTCATTTATGACCAAATTATATCTACTCTGTTTCTACATATTACTAATGAAAAGATTTGATCCACTGAATTTATTTCATTCATGCATTTGCTTGAACTACTGTCTTGACTACTTTGATATTTAATAAACCAATTCATTGAAGTTTTTACCTAAAAATGTGTTTCTCCCTTAAAATTCCATGCTAAGTCAGTCGTATCAAATATTAATTCTCCCTTTGATAGCTTTTTGATAGCTTATAATTTTAAAAACTATATTCTCAAAAGGATCAGTATTTCTTCTGCATACTGTATGTACGTCACAAGCAAACAAGCAATTTTTATTCTTCCACGAAACTATTCTCTTCCATGTTTTAAATGACATTTACTAATGCTCTTTTTATTATAATAAAAATGTGTTAGCTTTCCATATTTCAGAAAAAAAGCTATTTTTTCAACCTTACATTTGGTTACTCCACTTTTCTGAAACTTAAGACTATACAATTCTCTAGGTATTATGCAAATTATATATATAATTTATATAATAGTTATATACATAAAATATATATATATATTTCTATAGTAACTTTCTCCTTAAGACTTGACCGATATGTAGATTTGAGTTGGAATTACTACTGCAGCATTTCTTTGTATTACCTCTTTTATGCTACTAGACAATGTATGACATTTTCAGGTTGAAAGCTGACTACCAAGACCTTAGAATTGGAAAGGTAAAAGAGTGAAGACAAGCATGTGAGACCTAAAACCAACATGTAAATGGTACAAACACTCATACCAGAGATCTCACAGTCACAAATTCCAATTTCATCACTGGCATATTTATCATATATTTATCATAAGAATATATAGCCAAAACTGAAAGAGAAACAAATTTTATCCCCACAGCAGATGTAACCATCCAAAAGGCTAATATCATTCAGTTTTAGGTGAAGAGAAATTTCAGTTTTTTTCAATTTTCTAATTTTCTTTTGTTGTATAATGATTTTTATTTTTTCCATTATAGCTTATTTATAGCATTTTGTCAATTTTCTGCTGCACAGTAAGGTGACCCAGTCACACATACATGTATACATTCTTTTTTCTCACATTATCATGCTCCATCACAAGTGACCAGACATAGTTCCCAGTGCTATACAGAAGGATCCCATTGCTTATCCATTACAAAGGCTTATCCATATACAAAGGCTACAAATTCCCAGGCCCTCCTACTCCTTCCCCCTCCCTCTTGGCAATCACAAGTCTATTCTCCATGTCCACGATTTTTTTTTCTGTGGAAAAGTAAATTTGTGCCCTATATTAGATTCCAGATATAAGTGAAATTATCTGAGAAATTTCAGTTTTTAATGAAGGTTACCTAAAGTATCTAATTATTTTGGAGTTTCTGTTTCATAAGGCTTTAATTTTGGAGGAAATTCAATCCTTCTGTGGAGAAGTAAAAAAGAATCCGTGAAGCAAACAATACATATATTCAGAAAAGCAAGGAAGAATCTGGCACAAAGGAGACAATTATACATTCTATGTTATGAGAAAACTCTCCTTTCTGGAACATTTCGGCTGCCATGGTAGTTTGCAAAATTAAATATGTGCAATTAAAAGACATGGCTTCAGAACACTTCTTGAAATTTGTAGGTGTGTTTTCCTTGTCCACCAACACAGAACTGCTTCCACCTGCAAAGCAGGAGTTAAGTAACTAGTTATTAATATTAAATATTAAAGCATCTTTAGTTTGTTATTTGCACCTCAAAGCATGTCATATAAATTATCTGTATAACAATGTGAGATAGGAAAGGAAGTATGACTTGAAATTAAAATAGTTCTGAATTGATGACTGATTTGGATCATCAGTGCTACTCTTCATCATTATGACAACTAGGAGTTATGATGAATAATAAAATCTTGTTTGGAGGCCACAAACCACAGAGCAACTCATGATGAATATGTTGCTTAGAATAGCAGGTTTGTGATGTCAGGTACACAAAATTGTCTGGCAATATATAAAGTATAGTCAATGCATCAGATTCACTTAGTGGATATTATTTTAAAAGTAGATTACGGGCCTCACCTAAAGTCTCGTTCCCATCCCTAGCTACATACTATAATTACTTGAGGAGATTTGAAAAATAACAGTAGGCAGTCTCCATCTCATACCAATTAAACCCTAAATATCTGGGGCTGGGGTTGAGCTACCACATTTTTAAAAAGCTCTTCAGGTAACACCAGTTAGGGCTGAAAACCAATTATAGTGAATCAGACTTTCTGGGGTGAGATCTAAGGAAGTAGGCTTTATTAACTCCCTAGGTGATACTTTTTCACTTTATGGTTTGAGAAGAAGACCATTGCTGTAGAAGGTCCTGACTTCTGTGAAAAAGGCTTTGCCTTTCACAAATGACTGCTTGATTCAAATATTACCCTACTTTTAATCTTTCTTGCTCAACAGAGAGGCTGAAGAAGGTCATGGTCTTTTATTTGCAAATACATCTCTCTGGAAATCACATGAGAGACAATTTTTCAACCAAGTTCTCTTGGTTTTTCTTCAGTCAAGTTTGATTAGTCAAGAACTGTGGCTTTGATCAGCTTTACTCACTTTTTACACTCTCATTACAGAGACATAGAATCTCCTCTTTTAGGCTCTTTGTGGTTTGTGCTTATTCATACAGCCAAAAACTTGGTTCTGTTGTTCTTTTTGAAATGGCTGTCACCGAACCTCATTGATCTAACTCTCCCTTTAGCTTTGAGAAGTGAATTTATCTCTACTCTCTTTTCCACCTGGCATATTCTGAGATTGTTTAGAATTTAGTCATTGTTTTCCCTGTGTGCTAGCATCATGTTATCTTCTGTAAATGTTTTCAGAACTATTGTACTAATATTGGTGACTGTTAGGAGAAACAAGAAAGGAGGGAAAGGGACTAAGGCTGAGAGAGGCAATGGAAAAAAAGGGGAAGTAAACAACACAGAAAGGGCAGGTTTTTCTTATTTTCCTCTTTTCATAACTGAGCTTTGAGTGAGATAAAGTCTTTGTGCTTTATCATTTTCCTACCTTTTAAAAAAATTTAATCTTGATAGAGAAAAATAAAGTCTTGGTATTCCATTACTGTTTGAAATGGAGGTAAGGTAGAATGAAAAAAACCAATCAGAATATTCTTCTATAAATGATAATCAAAGTTTGAGTTAAAACTAATTTATTTTATAAGTTGGGATAGGTAGAGAGATTAAAACTACTCCTAGGTGTTTAAGGAAATTACTTCAATTTTGAATAAACCACATCAAATAGATTAAACAAAGACTATGCAAAGTTAGTTATTTGATCTCTAGAAGGAACTCAAAAGATAATGGAAAACGAAGTTAATAATGAATCCAAAGAGTATCTACTTAAATATTTACACTTGTATAAATATATGTTCATTGATTGATTTATCTGTGTTATTTCATTGAATAAATATCCATTAGGGTAAAGAATTTTGAAATAGTATCTAAAGGCAATGATGGTTGGGAGTTTAAACTCCAGTGGAATGATTCTCAATTAGAAGCAATTTTGTTCCATATGAAAATTCTGACAATGTTTGGGGACATTTTGAGCATCCGACAATGTATGACAGTCTTCCCAACACCAAAGACCTACCTGGTCCAAAATGTCATTAGTGCCAAAGCTGAAAAACCCTGATCCAAAGCCAGACCATCTAGTTTCAAAATCTTGGTCCTACTACTCACTAGCTATGTGACCTTAAGTAAATTACTTAACTCCTGACATCTTAGTTTCCCAGTTTGTAAAATTAGGATAATATACCTATCTCATAGAGCTAACATGGAAATTAAATAATTAACATACACACAGTGCTTGGCATGTAGTATAAAGACAGTATAAAGTATTTATGCAGCATTCAGTTAATTAAAGAGCTAGGCCTCAGGCTGACTATCCAGTATATGGAAGGGACTTAAAGGAGACTCCAAGCAACTCTCATGATGTATCTGCATCTCCACATTACTGATATTTCTGCAGTGGGATTAGATGAAGCAAGGACCTAGCATGCAGTTTTAGAAGCTTACCTTGCAAGTAGTGTGTATGTAATCTCAATAAGGATACCCATATGCTGATGAGTAAAATACCCGTGAAATGGAGCTGGAAGTTATCATTGATACCTGAGAATCATATATAATTAGGTTCCCTATACTTTTTCAGAGATTATCGTAGAGGTATAATCTTGGGAAAGTAGCTTTCTTTATCCATGTCTGTTTTCCCACATGTAAAGTAAGGCAGATAAACTAGAAAGACATTCATTAGGTACATTTTGGGTCTGATTTTGTGTGATTGAATACAAAAATCTTGTCTTCAATAGCCCCAGGTTTCCACTTCTATACCTTCCATCTCCAAAATTAATGTTATCATGTTGCACAGATTACCTAGCCCTACTTTAGGATAAAGAGTGTTTAGCATTCTTAGTGGCTAATACAGTTCCTGGCACATAGTATCATACATATATACATACATATACATACATATATACATACATATATATACATATATATACATATATATACATACATATATACATACATATATATATATATACACATATATTTGTTTCCTTCTATAAGCACAAGATAGTGATATGCGAAGTTGTAGCTACTGAGAAGAAACATGTAAGCTGTAGGCAATGTTGTAAGTAATATTTCTGTTAATTGCTAGAAGATGGAAGTGGAACAGTGGTGGGAGAGCTTATTTGGGAATAGTTACTTGTTTGAATCCTAGTTGCTCATTTCTCACTGAGCTCTGCATTGCTCACTGTAGGCCAGAGTATGAGAAATATACCTCATTTTACTTTTTTACAGGGTTCTTAAATAGTTATATGATCCTAAGGTATCAATGATAACTTAAAATTTCAATGAACTTACACATGGTGGATTTTCCATTTTTCCTCAGGGTACTCACATCAGAAATTCCAAGTAAAGAGTATAATATAATGAATTACAGGGAGGTATGTTTGACTAATGGCCAGCATTCTGGATATAATGGAATATTACCTAAACAAGATTTGTTTAGGAAATAAGTGGGTAATACAACTTGAAATGCCACTTAGGCCAAATTTATGAAATGTGCTAAATGCTGTAATTAGAACTTTTTATCCGAAGGCACTATAAAACCAATAATATAATTAAAACTATACTTTAAGAAAATTGATTTGACAAAGTATAATGATTAAATTGGAGTAGAGTAAGATAAGAAGCAAGATGGAAGATTAGATATGATGCTATTTTGGTGGGCTAGAACTGAAAAGGGAAACAAGCAAGCAAGCAAAGGCAGGGCCTATTGTGATAGTTTCTCTACTATCTGCACTTCCACATTTATTTGCTCCATTTGAAGTTAAGAGAGGCTATATGATGTGCTATGACTAATAAAATGTGAACAGAAGAAATGAGTACCCTTTCTGATTGGAAGCTTTAGTGTGCAATTTGACGTATTCCCTTTTCTTGCCTCCATGATTGCACAAGCATGTGTTAAGACGGAGCTTCCGCAAGCACGGACCTCTAAGTAACTACAGTGAGCAGATCCCTCCTGTTAACTATGTTTTACTTGTATAGAAAGAGCAAGAAACAAACTTATGTTGCTTTAAGACAAGGATCAACAAACTAAATTCTGTGAATAAAATCTGGCCCAATGCCTGTTTTTGTATAGCCCATGAGCTAGGAATATTTTTAAATGTTTGAAAATTAGCAAAAATAATATTTCATGGCAAGTGAAAATTTCAATGTCCAAAAATAAAATTTTATTGAAAGAAAGCCATGTTCATTTGTTCATGTATTACTTATGGCTGTTATCACATTATAACTGCACAGCTGAATAGTTGCAATAGAGACCTTAATGTAGCATTCTCATTGTTTTGCACTGCTGCTTGGCAAACTACATCAAAGTGATGAAGCTATAAATCAACAATGTTTCACGTGCAATGTGTATTATTGCACTATGGGATTTCATTCCATTTTATTTTTTATTACTATGGGGTACCCAACATGTTGAAACAAGAAACAAAGAATAGTCATGCTTTTAAGGCACAGTGGAGTATGGATAATTTTGTTATTTAATTATATAGCAAGGAATTGTGTTTATTAGTTTATGACAATATAATTGTTCTAAAAGAATATATTTTGATATTACTAAGCTTAGCATTTATAACAATATTATCAACTGACAGGAAAACAATGGTTAAAAAACTAGAAAATTTAAAGCAGAATATTTTATCACAACAAATGTATTCACAAAAAAGAAAGAAAATGATTAAGAGCAACAATGATTTAAAGTACTTTTCCTTGGCTCTTGATGAGTTGACAGAAGTTAACAAATATTTGCTCAGTTGTTGCTGTTTATTTAATGAGTCAAATTTGAGTTTGAAGTGGATGAATAATTCATGTATTTGAATAGTCTGCATGGAACAGCTATAGGCAAGAATATTTTCAAACAAGTTAAGAAAAGACTACATCAGTACAACCTGAAGTGGAATCTAGCAAGATGTGATTGTGATAAAAATGTGCAGGGAAGAAAAAAAGACTGGTTGAAAAAATTTACAAAGCCTGTGAATATGTAAAGTATTTAAATACTACAGTTATTTATTGCATTATTCTTTAGAAGATGATTTGCAGGAAATAATTTAAAATACCACAGGTTATCAAAGCAATAGTGTTGAATTTTATTCACTCTGATGGGCTTCATCATCATTAGCTCTGTGAAGTTTTGTTGGAAATACAAGCTGAATATTTTGACTTGTGCTAACATAAGTTTGATGGATTATCAGTAATAAAGATTTATTGTGATTTTTTATTTTTATTTTTTGCTTTTTAGGGCCACACTTGTGGCATATGGAAGTTCCCAGGCTAGGGGCCGAATAGGAGCTACAGCTGCCGGCCTATGCCACAGCCACAGCAACACAGGAGCCAAGCCACATTTGCACCTACACTATAGCTCATGGCAATGCCAGATCGCTGACCATCTATCTGAGTGAGGCCAGGGATCAAACTGCATCCTCATGGATACTAGTCAGATTCATTTCTGCTGTGACACAACAGGAACTCCTGTTGTGATTTTTTTAAAATCTGCATCAAGACTAAAGGTTTTTTGAATGAGAAGAACTCACCCAACCACTATTATAAAACACTAAAGGGCTTTGGAAATTAGTTTGTGCTATAGCATTCAAAATATGTTTCTTAATAAACTCAACTTAAAATTGCAAGCCGAAAGAGCACTTACATGAAAAACATTAAAGTCAACTGAATGACAACTAATATTGTTTGAATCACAAGGGATGTAAAGTCATTTCTTATGCTTCTAATGTTGTGAATTTTTAGAACAATAAATGAAATGTATTCCCTTGCAATTTTTCAGATGTTATATTTTCTGCATCCCAACTACAGTTCCAGCAACATTTTTGGACCCTGATACAAAAGCAAAGGAAATTTCAGTATTTCAAACCTATTTTATTATGTAATTAATGAACTTCTATCTAACCTTTAATTGGAAATGATTAGTCTTCAATATAATTTTATGCTAATACAAACATCTAAAGAAAAATATAATGGGATTCTATAAATTCCTTTCCAGTAATTAGTTTGTTCAATTAAGACCATATATTTTTACATTAATATCAATATTTGGTAAAACCAATATCCAAAAAAACATTTTCTAGATGAAATATGTAAAATCTCATTACACATCAGCACTAATAGATGAACATTTGCAATAAATGCTGATGGTAGAGAACACCAACTTTGAACAACAATTAAGTGAAATGTTGTCTGCTAAAAAAGGATTACATTCTTCTCATTGGTAGGTCTGTTTTATAAAACATTGTATTTAATAATTATTATATATTGAAATTTGTCAACAAAAATTGTGAAAAATTTTGTCTTCATATGTAAGTACTTACACAATATCCTAAATTTTTCTTATTGGTTTATAAATCCTAACATACTATCTGGCTATTTACAGAAAAAAATATGCTGACACTTGCTTTAAGCCAGTGAGATTCTGGTGTTCTTTTATTACTGCAGCATAATCTACTTACATCCTGATTAGAGTACAAAAGAGATATAGAAGAGATGAGAAATGATGCAGAGGAAAAAAAAATATATGAATTAAAATCTCATCAAATATATAGGGTCTAAGAAAAGAGTCATTCGAAGATTATACCTTAAGAGATGAGCAGGAGAAAGTTGATATCATGCAAAGGAATACCAAAGTTTGGTGGAACATTATTTTCAATTTAATTTTGGAAATGGTCATATTTGATAATATTAAGGTTTAATAATCATGTGAAAGACTGTCACAAATGCAGCAAATACTGGAAGTGTGTTTAATGAGAATTTCCTTAAATGCAAACACTGCTACTACATTTATGAGTTAAAATAAATTAGATTTAGACTAAAAAAGTGCAGCTTTGAAGAACTTTAGATGCATTTTTATGTGAAACAGTTGGTAAATTAAAGAGACAAGACATAAAAATAGTTTAGGCAAAGGATTATAATAATGTCTATAAAATCTTAGGTGAATGATATCTACAATATCCTCTACTACACAATAAGTCCCTTGAAGGGACAATCCAAATCCAATTTACATTATATCCTCATAATCCTTATTCACAGTAGGTATTAAATATTTCTTGAATGAACGAACAATAAAGGCAACTAATAAGTTTACTCCTTCAAACTTTAATTAAGGAACTTTAGTAAGTTAGAAACCCCAGATATAAGAGCACTTTCAACAAGACACCCATAACTTTTTTTTTTGTCTTTTTGCTATTTCTTTGGGCCACTCCCGCGGCATATGGAGGTTCCCAGGCTAGGGGTCCAATCGGAGCTGTAGCCGCCGGCCTATACCAGAGCCACAGCAATGTGGGATCTGAGCTGAGTCTGCAACCTACACCACAGCTCACGGCAACGCCGGATCGTTAACCCAATGAGCAAGGGCAGGGACCGAACCCGCAACCTCATGGTTCCTAGTCATATTCGTTAACCACTGTGCCACGATGGGAACTCCAACACCTATAACTTTCATAAATAATTTATTTATTGCAAAAATAGCCTTTTAGAGAAAAAGATTAAGGATGAGGAATTTTTAAAACATAATATTTTCACTGAGCTAGGCAGGAAAACATGGATTTATTATATTTAGGGTGATATCACATACAGTGATTAATGGAATGTCAAAAAATCTGCTAAAATATCTGTCCTAGAGGCTTGCCTGAGAATTTCTTACTGTAGAGCAATTCCTTTGTGTTAGATTCCAATTTATAGAAGATTATTAAATTATTTCATATTAACCCTTATCATTTTGTGTGTGTGTTTTAGGGCCCCACTCATGGCATATGGAGGTTCTCAGGCTAGGGGTCGAATCGGAGCTGTAGCCACTGACCTATGCCACAGCCATAGCAACACGATATCTGAAATGCACTTGCGACCTACACTACAACTCATGGCAATGCTAGATCCTTAACCCACTGAGCGAGACCAGGGGTCGAACCTGCATCCTCATGGATACTAGTCAGATTTGTTTCCTCTGAGCCACGATGTAGCCCTTGTCATTTTTGGAAGTCAAATATATAGCCCCAAGTTGATGAGGAACAAAACTGTCTAATTGAGGTAGGAGGAGATATGTAAAGAGGCAAGTTATAGAAAAGTAAGTAAGGGTCTTGCCTTCTACACGGAGTATGGTTAGATTACATGCTTCCTTGGGAAGCTCTGTGTAGCTAGGACAGTTACCTGAGGGTTATGTGAAAAATTTTGCAATCATGTGGAGGGTTTCAAAAGGAACAAACTGATGACAAACCATTTACCAGTGGTAGGACAGAGAACTGGGTTGTGAATTGTAGTTAAAGACCTGGTTTCTGTTGCTCATTTGCTGACTTAAACTTTTAAACCTTAAATAACTTCACATTCCTGAGATGCAATTTCATCTGAGAAATGACTAATTCTTAGGTCCATTCTAGGTGGCAGTATGTGCACAATATTTCACAGTCTTCCATCAAGACTTCACTGTTGATAGCAACATTTTAGTTTCCAAATAAGCAAACTGAGAGGCATGAGAGTAATAGGTGATCCAGAATTAAATGTGAAAATAAGACTAGAAATGGAAAGAGCTCTACACTCTGACTTCCTTCTCCCCATTCAATTATTAAATCCAACACAGACATGAAGACTTATCAGGCTAAATCATTGTTTCCCATTATTACTAAATCTCTTACCCACTTCCATTTCCAGTTTTTTTGTTGTTCTTTTTTTTTTTTTTTGAAGCTACAACACTATAGACCATGATAAATTTGGTTGGTAAAGTTCAATTGCCAATGGGTCTGGGGTATTCTTCTGCTGTTAAAACTGATGGAAGCAAAATACTTTCCTGTCTATTAGTTTTATAGTTGTTAAAAAGATGTAAGAAACAGTCCAAAACTGTCAGATGTTCCCCTTAAAATGAAAGGCAACTTTCAATTTCTGAACTGATCAGATATTTCTACAATTTTATTTCATTTTTTGGCTGTACCCATGGCATATGGAAGTTCTCAGGCCAGGGACCGTATCCAGGCCACGGCTGTGATCTACAGCACAGCTACAGCAACAGTGGGTCCTTAATGCACTGCACTGGGCCAGGATCCATCCCACACCATCACAAGGATAATGCTGGATATTAACTTGCTGCATCAGAGTGGGAATTTCATGCAAATGATCCTGAGGGAATATTGTACTTTATTTCAACAAAGGATTTAATTCTGCATCCCCTCCCCCTTTCTGACAAAAGGCTAATTCCGCAGGATCATGCTAGTGTATATTTGTGGAGATAGTGACACTGATTTTTAAATCATGATCCTATCAGTTAAATAGAATTGCTGAAGTCAAGGATTTCTGAGGAAGTGCAGTTCTATTGAAAGGCTAATGGACTATTTCAGAAGCTATCAAGAAGTACAACTCACATTCAGACTTTACACTAAAGTTTTACCATGCTAAATTGTTAGTCTCTGAGGAAAATACTCTCTTTGCCAGTATTGACTCTATGGCAGCCATGAAAACATGATTCTCAGAGCATAGCTGACAAATAGCCTCAGTTGCTACACTCTGAAATCCATCATCCTGTTATAATTGAAGTAAATATTCTCAGGGACTTCTTCAATGACTGAGCATGACATGGATACTAACACAATTTCATTTGTATAAGATGCAGTATATCACCGACAGGTGACTGGCTTGCAGACTCCCTACTGGCATTGACAAAATGTTTTGAGAACTTTACTTCAATTTTATGCCATCCAACCTACCTTTGTTCCTCCCTCCCTCCCTCCATCCCTTCCTTCCTTTTTAAAAAATGTTTATTGTTATTTCCCCAGTAAAATTTTTTTCTACTGTACAGCATGGTGACCCAGCTACACATACAGTCTTTTTTCTCCAATTATCATGCTCTATCAGAAGTGACTAGACATAGTGTTCAGTGCTACACAGCAGGATCTCATTGCTAATCCATTCCAAAAGCAACAGTTAGCATCTATTAACCTCAAGCTCCCAATCCATCCCCCTCCGTCCACCTCTCCCTTGGCAATGACAAGTCTATTCTCCTAGTCCATGATTTTCTTTTCTGTGGAAAGGTTCCTTTGTGCCATATATTAGATTCCAGGTATAACTTTTTTCCTTCCTTTCTTCTTCCCCTTCCTCTGCTATGCACATAATCCAGAATAAAACATGATCTATTCCTAGCTCCCTTCTCCTTTTGCCATTTCACAATTCTTTATAGTAGACTATTTATCACATAAATGGCTTCTTTTTTCCACTATACCCTGAGTATTTTACAAACATTATTTGATTAATGTTTAAGCACATCCTTAAATTTCTGTTATCCCTCTACTTACAAGCACCAACAGCTTTATAAAATCCCTCAAGCTCAGCTGAAGGCATTCTTATCTACATTCCAAATGTTTTCAGCATGTAGATAATTTCAAAAAATAACCCACTTACAGACAGTGGCTGTGCCATGTGGCACTTACTGTCTGTCCACTGACACCTTCAAGTAAATAGCATAGAACTGATGATATACCTAAATTAATGCATAAATACAAATATTCTAAGGGATTGGTACAATTAATACCCAATAGGAGGATGCAGGTTTGATCCCTGTCCTCACTCAGTTGGTTAAGGGTCTGGCATTGCCATGATCTGCAGCATAAGTTACAGACGTGTCCTGGATCCTGTGTTGCTGTGGCTCTGGCCAGCAGCTTCAGCTCTGATTCAACCCCTAGCCTGGGAACTTCCATATGCCACAGGAGCATCCCTAAAAAGGAAAAAAAAAAAAAAAGAAAGAAAGAAAAAGACTTGTCTATATACTGAATACAAGAGAGTCAATTTAGATCTTAAGATACATACAAACTGAGAGTATGGAAAAAGGTATCCCATGGAAATGAAAAGAAAGTTGGGATAGCAATACTTATATTAGTCACAATAATAGACTTTAAAACAAAGACCATAACGAGAGACAATAAAAGAAATTGCATAGTGATAAGGGTATCAATCCAACAAGAAGATATAAAAATTGAAAACATATACACAAACAACACAGGAGCACCTAGATATATAAAGCAAATACTAGCAAATACAAATAAAGAAATTGATAGTAACATAATAAGAGTAGGAGATGTTAACACCCTACTTACATCAATGGGTGGATCATGAAGACAGAAAATCAATAAGAAAACACTGGTTTAAATGACACATTGGTCTAGATGAAACTAACACACACACATACACATATATATAATCCAAATGAATCAGAATACATATTCTTTTCACATGCATTTGGAGCATTCTCCAGATTCTCCAGGATAGATCACACACTATGCTACCAAACGAGTCTCAGTAAATTTAAGAAGATTGAAATCATATCAAGTATCTTTGCCAACCACACTATAAGACTAGAAATCAACTACAAGAAAAAAATTTGCAAAAAACACAAACATATGGAGGCTTATCAATGTGTCACTGAAGAAATAAAATAGGAAACCAAAAATTTACTTGGAGACAAATGAAAAGGGAAACATAGTGATCCCAAATCTATGGAACACCAGCAAAAGCAGTTCTAAGAGTTAAAGTTATAACAATAAAAGCCTATCTCAGAAATAAAAAATTTGGATAAAAAATTAAATTTATACCTAAAGGAACTAGAAGAAGAACAAACAAAACTCAAAGTTAGTAGAAGGAAAGAAATCATAAATACAAGAACAAAAGTAAATGAAATAGAGACTAAGAAAAGCAAGAGAAAAGAACAATGAAACTAAATGCTGCTTCTTTGAAAAGATAAACAAAACTGATAAACCTTTAGCCTAGCTCATCTAGTAAAAAAGAGAGGACCCGAATTAAAAAAAAAAGAAATTAAAAAAGAATTTACAACTGACACCACAAAAAAAAACCCACAAAGGCTCATAAGAAATTACTAGAAGCCATTATATACCCATAAAAATAGACAAGGTAAAAGAAATGGATACACTCCTAGAAATAAAGAATCTCTCAGACTGCATCAGGAGGAAATAGAAAATATGAGTTTGGCTACTAGTAACGAAACTGAGTGAGTAATAACAACGAAAAAACACCTGACAACAACAACAAAAAAACTCCAGGACAGACAGCTTCACAGGTGAATTCTACCAAACATTCATAGAAGAGCTAAAACCTATCCCTTTCAAGTTATTCCAAGAAAATTGAAGAAAAGGGAATACCACCAAACTCATTCTATGAGTCCCATATCACCTTTGTACCATAACAATAGAAAGACATCACCCACAAAAACTAGAGAATAATACCATTGATAGCATAGATCCAAACATCCTCAAGAAAATATAAGCAATCTGAATTCAAGTATGCATTAAAAGAATACTATTTATCAAGTGAGATTTATCACAGTGGTGCAAGGAAGTTTCATTATCAACAAAGGAATCAACATGATACACTATTATTAACAAACTGAAGCATAAAAATCATGATAATCTCAATAGATGCAGAAAAAGCTTTTGAAATATTCAACATCCATTTATGATAAAACCTTAACATAGGTTGAGGCCATATATGTCAAGCCCACCACTAACATCACACCTAAAGGTAAAAAGCTGAAAGCATTTCCTCTAACATCAGGATGTCCACTCTGCCCACTTTTATTCAACAAAGTATTGGATTTCTTAGCCACAGCAATCAGACAATAAAAAGAAGTAGAATGAATCCAAGTTGGAAAAGAAGTAAAACAGTCACTGCAGATGACATGGTAGTATATACAGAACCTCTCCAAAATTATCAAAAAATTACTAGAAGTAATAAATAAAGTTTCAGGATACAAAATTAATATACACAAATCTATTGTGTTTCCACACACTAATAACGAATCTTCAGACAGAGAAACTGAGAAAGCAACCCCATTTAAATTGCATCACATAAAATAAAGTATGTAGGAAAAAATCTAAAGAAGGGTAAAAAACTTGTTCTCTGAAAACTGGAAGACACATAAAAAAACTGAAAAAAATACAAATGAAAAGGTATATTGTGCTCATGAATTGGAAGGTTTAATGTTTAAATGATGATACTATCTATGGCAATCTGCAGATTCAACGCAATCCCTATCAATGGCATTTTTTACAGAACTATAACGTATAATTTTAAAATTTGTGAGGAAACACACACAAAAACCTGAATAACCAAGGTAATCTTCAGAAAGAAGAAAGCTGAAGATATCGAGCTCCCTGATTTCTAAAATACTGCAATTTTACAATAATTTAAACAGCTCAGCATCAGTAATACAGGGAAATGTGAATCAAATTCTCAACAAGATACCACCCCACACTTGCCCGAGTGGCTATTATGAAAAATATGTAACAAGTGTGGGCAATGATTTGGATAAAAACAAACCCTTGGAAACTATCCATGGAAATGTAAATTTGTGCAGACGCTATGGAAAACAGTATGGAGGTTACTCATAAAATTAAAAATAGAAGAGCCTATGATTCAGCAATTTCACTTCTGACCCAAAGAAAACAAAACACAAATTTGAAAAGATTATATTCACCCTTAGGTTCACTGCAGCATCATTTACAGTAGCCAAGATACGGAAACAAGCAACACAAATGTGATTTTATATCACGAGAGAGAGAAAGGTGTGCCGGTGTATCTATCTACCTATCTATTATCTATCATCTATCTACCTATCTATCATCTATCTATCTAATGGAATATTTCTATTCATCTAAGTATTCATTTATATCTATACAATAGAATATTACTCACCCATGAAAAATGAATTAAAATTTGCCATTTGCAACAAATGGCTGCATCTAGAGAGTACTATTATACTGAGTGAAATAAGTCAGATAAAGACAAATACCTCATAATCGCCCTTATATGTGGAATCTAAAAAACATAATGAAAAGAAAACAGACCCATAGGTAAATACACAGAGAAAATTTATTATTTCCAGAGAGGAGGAGGATGGCAGGGGTAAAATAAAAGGGGATTAAGAGATACCAACCTTTGGTTATAAAATTATGGGGACATAACATATTGCAAAAAGGATATGATCAATAATATTGTAGTAACTTTGTATGGAGACAAATGTTTACTATACTTATCATGGCAATCAATTTCATAATCATGAAAAAGTCAAATTACTACATAGTACACCTGGCACTAACATAATATTGTATATCAACTATATTTCAATAAAAATAAAGGAAAATAAAAATAAAGAAATTAATGAAATATAGAAGAGAAAAACAATGCAGATAATCAACAAACTAAAATTTGAGTATTTGAAAAGATCATCAAAATTAACAAGGCTTTAGCTGAACTGAAATTGCTAAATCAGAAATAAAAGGGAGGGTGATCCTGTTGTGGCACAGCAGAAACGAATCCAACTAGTATCCATGAGGATGTACGTTCAATCCCTGGCTTTGCTCAGTGGGTTGGGGATCCGACGTTGCCATGAGCTGTGGTGTAGGTCGAAGACGTGGTTCAGATCCCACATTGCTGTGGCTGTGGCATAGGCCAGCAACTGTAGCTCTGATTCGACTCATAGCATGGAAACTTCCATATGCCGTGAGTGGTGTGGCCCTAAAAAGAAAAAGAAAGAAAGAAAGGAAGGAAGGGAGAAAGAAAGAAAGAAATGAAGAAAGAAAGAAAGAAAGAGAAAGAAAAGGGAGATATCTATTGACCTTACAGAAATAAACAGCATTATAAGAAATGTTTGTCAATAAATTAAGCAAATAATATAAAAGGGACACATTTGAGAAAGATTAAAAACTACAGAAATTGGCTCAAGAAGAAATAGAAAATATAAACAAGCAAACCTGTAACAATTAAAGAGATTGAGTCACTGAAAGAAATATCCTGGACCAGATGGGTCACTGGTATATTGTACCAAATTAATACTAATCCTTCAGAAATTGTCACAAAAATATAAGAAGCAAAAATACTTTCCAAATCATTCTACAAGGCTAGAATTATCCTCACAGCAAAAATATGACAAAGATGTAACAAGAAAACTATTGTCTAGTATCTTTTATGGATATAGACATAAAATCCTTCAATGAAATACTAGCAAACCAATTCCCCCAATATTTAAATGGATTACACACCCATGAATAAGTGGGACATATCCCCTGAATACAGAGTTGGTTTCACATCTGAAAATCAATAAACAAAATACAAAACATTTCTAGACTACAAGACAAAAATAAAACCAAGATCATCGTAATAGATACAGAGGAACCTTAGACAAAATCGAACGCCCTTTCATGATAAACAACACCCATAAAGCTAGGAATAGAAAGGAACCACCTCAATCTGATAACTGGAATATCCCATAAAACTCAGGGCTAAAATCATAAACTACTCCTTCTTGTCTAAGAAAAGGGAAAAGGCAAAAAGAAAAAAAAAAGAAGAAGAAAAAGGAAAACTGATGGGACCTGTTCTCCCAAGAGGGAGCTGGAAAGAGGAATAGCTCCTGCAACCCAGGAAGTTCCCCCATCAGGGAGGAGATCAGCCAAAAACAGTGAAGGAACTCCAGACAAACAGTCTGAAACTGTTAAAAAGGAGGCAGTCTTCCATAAATGGTCAGTGCTATGGTCAACGGGCAACCATAGCTAGGTGCCAACAGGTGTTGGGAACTAAAATTTTGGCCTTAGATATCAGACACAAAGAGAAAGCTGGGGCTGGCAATGTTGGGAAAAAAAACAGGATTGGCTGTGTGGAAATAGCCTGGAGGGAATAGAGTATAGGGTGATCACAACGGAGAGCACCTAAGTGGAGGCAACCCAGTCTGGTTTAGAAACTAGATGCCACTGTTTGGCGGTGCTGGAAGGAAGGGACAGAATCCACCATTACAGCCTTGTTCCCTGTGCCTCCTTTCTCAAGCTGTAGGATACTGCCTGCTTCTGCTAGGGGAATCCTTGATGACAGTGGCTGCCTAGCAACATCTGGGAAGCAGCCCTGCCCTTATTCCTTGGGGAATAGCACAAGTTCCTTGTTCCTGCCCCTCACTAGTGGAGCCCAACCTGTGCCAGAAGAGCTGCTGGCAGAGGTGCCAATCCCCTGCAAGATCAGGGAAAAAAAAACAGGTGCCTTGGCTCAGCCCAGAGAATCTGCAGGGACTTGCACCAGTGGCACCCAATCAGTGCCAGAAGAGCTGCCAGTGGCAGCGCCCACTACCACGAGAGGGCCACTTGTGCCCACTCCCTTTCAATCAGGGAAAACATTGGCACCTTGGCTCCACCCAGAGAATTTGCAGAGGCTGGTGCCAGGATCGCCTGATCAGCACCAGAAGAGCTGCCAGTGGCCGCAGCACCAATCCCCTGCGAAAGCAGTAATCTGCCTGAGCAGTGAAAACACAGAGGTCTTGGCTTTGCCCAGAGAATGTGCAGAGGCTTGTGCCAACGGTGCCCAATCAGCACCAGAAGAGCTTCCAGCAGCAGAACCCATTTCTGTGAGAGGGCTTCCAGTGCCCTCTCCCTACAGATCTGTGGGCTGCCAAACTAGAGAAAAGCACAAGATACAGGGCCCATGCCAGTGGCCCTGGGAAAGCCCACATCAGTGGCACTTGTTCCACACCAAGGGAGCTGGCAGAGGCCCATTAACCTACATTCTGATCTGCAAGGCTACAAAGAGCACTCCCAGAACAGCAAGGCAGGGGGAGGGACTTCCTGAAACACACATCCAGAAAGAGCCTTTTAGCAATAATTAGAGAGAAGCTCCCTACCCCTGGGTCTTTAGAGAGATACCTAGAGTGTTCAAGCAAAGGGAGTGCCAGCACAACAGCAGTGCCTGCTACTATGCCTACAGAGAGCAGTCCCTAGAGCCTTCCTGGCAAATGGAGGGGTGGCAGGAGAACCTGCTGACATTGTAAGCTATGAAAAATAGCCCTCAAAGTTAACTGCTAGTAGGAGAGGCTATAAGAGACACTGATACCTGCATGAGCTACACAAGCAATCCTGTGAATGGTGAAACACTGACGCCTGCCTTGTCCTTAGCAGCAGACCCTATCCCTAGCAGCAACCCAGCTACAGGAGAAGTGTGATACCACTGCTCCCAACATGTGCTCTGGGTACACATGAATCGCTACCACCCCTCAGAACTCCAGGACTCGGCACATGTTTCAACATCTACATACCAACCGTCAAGGGGACCATTAACAGAAAGGTGGACACTATGAGACGATAAAGAAACAGCTTTCAAGACAAAGGAACAAGACAAAAACACACAAAAACCACTAAATGATGAGGAGGTAAGCAATTTACCTGAAAAAAGAATTCAGAGTGATGATAATAAAGATGATCCAAGATCTTGGAAAAAGAATGGAGACAGATGGGGAACTTAAAAGAAATACTTAACGAAGAGATAGAGGATTTAAAGTGCAAGGTGAATAGCACAATGGCTGAAATGAAGAATAATCTAGAAGGAACCAATAGTAGGTTAATGGAGGCAGAAGAACAAATAAATGAGGTGGAAGACAGAGTTTTTGGAAATAACTGCTACAGAAAAGAATAACGAAAAAATAATTAAAAAAACTGAGGAGAGTCAAAGAGACCTCTGGGACAACATTAAATGTAACAACATTCACATCATAGGGGTTCCAGAAGAAGAAGTGAGAAAGGGCCAGAGAAAATATTTGAAGAGATTATAACCAAAAATTTCCCAAATGTGGGAAGGGGAACACTCAAGTGGAAGAAGTACAGAGAATTCCCTACAAAATAAATCCAAGAAGAAACACAGCAAAACACATAATAATCAAACTGACAAAAATTAAATTCAAAGAAAAAATATTAAGAGCCACAAGGGAAAAGCAACAAATCACATATAAGCAAACTCTGTTAAGGATAACAGCTGATCTTTCAGCCGAAATTCTACAGGCCAGACGGGAGTGGCAAAATGTATTTGAGGTGATGAAGAGGAGGAACCTAGAACCAAGAATACTCTATACCCAGCAAAGCTATCATTCAGATTGGATGGAGGAATCAAATGTTTCATAGACAAGCAAAAGCTAAGAGAATTCAGCACCTCCAAATCAGTTATACACCAAAAATCCCAAGGAACATCTCTAAGCAGAAAAGTAAAAGCCATAGTTAGAAACGAGAATATTAAAAATGAAAAAGCTCACTAGTAAAGGCAATTTAAAAGTAAGAAAGATAATTTAAAATTAAGAAATTAGGAGTTCCTGTCGTGGCGCAGTGGTTAACGAATCCGACTAGGAACCATGAGGTTGCGGGTTCGGTCCCTGGCCTTGCTCAGCGGGTTAACGATCCGGCGTTGCCGTGAGCTGTGGTGTAGGTTGCAGACGCGGCTCGGATCCCGCGTTGCTGTGGCTCTGGCATAGGCCGGTGGCTATAGCTCCGATTCAACCCCTAGCCTGGGAACCTCCATATGCTGTGGGAGCGGCCCAAGAAATAGCAACAACAACAACAATAATAACAACAACAACAACAACAAAAAGACAAAAAAAAATTAAGAAATTATCCATTGACAAATATGGAGACCAGCAAGCAGAAACAATTCTGCACACATATAGATGGATATATCAAAATATAATGGGAACCATAAATCAAATAATTATGATGGTCACACACATAAAAAAGAAAACGAAAGCAAAACATAGCACTAAAGATGGTCAGTAAGTCACAAGAGAACACAACAAAAAGAGGAAGGGAAGAAAAAAGATGCAAAATAGCAATCCAAAACAATTAAGTATATGACAAAAAGTACATACTTATCCATAATTACACTGAATGTAAATGGGTTAAACACTCCAACTAAAAGACAAAGACTGGCTGAAGGGATTCAAAAACAAAACGTATATATATGCTGTCTATAGGACACCCATTTCAGATGTAAGGACAAATACAGACTTAAAGTGAGGGGATGGAACAAAATTTTACATGCAAATGGAAATTATAGAAAAGCAGGAGTAGCAATACTCATATCAAACAAAATAGATTTTAAAATAAAGAAGGTCACAAGAGACAAAGGACATTATAATAATGAATAAAGAATCAACACAAGAAGAAGAAACAAAAACTGTAAATATGTATACACCCAACATAGGAGCAGCTCAATATATGACAATTACTAACAGCCATAAAAGGGAAAATTGACAGTAACAGAATAATAGTGGGGGACTTTAACACCCCACTAATAGAAATGAACAGATCATCCAGAAAGAAAGTCAAGGAAACACAGGCTTTTAATGACACACTCTATCAAACAGACTTGACTGATATCTATAGAACTTTTCACCCCAAAGCAGCAGAATATGCTTTCTTCTCAAGTTCCGGCATTGCTGTGAGCTGTGGTGTAGGTCGCAGATGTAGCTTGGATCCTGCATTGCTGTGGCTGTGGTGTAGGCTGGCAGCTGTAGCTCCGATTAGACCCCCAGCCTGGAAACCTCCATATGCCAAGGGTGTGGCCCAAAAATCAAAAAAAAAAAAAAAAAAATCAAGTGCACACAGAACATTCTCCAGGAGAGATCACATCTTGGTAAATTTTAAAAAACTGAAATTATTTCAAGCATTTTCTCTGTTCACAGTGTTATCAGACTAGAAATAGACTACAACAACAGCAACAACGAAAAAAAAAAAAAAACAGCAAAAAAAATCCCATAAACTCCTGGAAGCTAAACAATATGCAATAAGCAGCCAATGGATCATTGAAGAAATCAAAGAGGAAATTGAAAGATACAAAGAGACAAATGAGAATGAAGATACAACAATCCAACACTTATGGGATACAACAAAAGCAGTTCTGAGAGGGAATTTATAGCAATACAGTCTTATCTCAGGAAATAAGAAAAACCTCAAGCAAAAACCTAACCTTACACTTTAAACATCTGGAGAAGTAAGAACAAACAGAGCCAAAAATTAGTAGAAGGAATGAAATCATAAAGATTAGAGCAGAAATTAATAACATAGAGATGAGGAAAACTACTGAGAAGATCAATGAACCCAAAAGTTGGTTCTTTGAAAAGATCAACAAAATTGAGTAACTCTTTGCAGGGAGCCGAGAAGATGCAGGGACTCAAAAAAGGACCTTGCCTGATGGCAGAAAAACCTGAAGGCAGGTTCCTAACCAAGGAAGGGAGCTCATCTGAACAGTACAAGCCAAAAATGGGCTTCTGGTCAGGATAAAAGCCTACCTGTATGGTACAAGCCGAGGGCAGGCCTCAGGTTACATGGCTCTCATGTTGATGTTGACGGGGAAGAACTGGGGCTTTCCTGGGAAAACAATTTCCATGTTTGCGCTGGAGAACATGGATTGTTTCTCGGGTGACCTAGTCTTCCCTGTTGTTTTATTTGTTATTTAGTTTTCCTCAGTCTTTCCTGATTACTTGCTTATTATTCTTATTTTCCATTCTTATTTTCCTGTGGTGATTTGTGATTTAACAAAGTTACAACAATAATATAATAAGAATTTCATCCTGAAGGACTTTCCCCTATTTAAATCCAACTTAATTAAAACATAGTGTTTATCTACTAACTAGTTATACAGTAAACTTCAGAGTTAGGATTTTAATGAGGTTCATAGAAGTTAGACATATATTATTCTTGACCGAAAGACACCTAGCTGTGAGTTATAGAAGCTTTTAAGTGACAGCTAGTTAAGTTAGTTTATATTTTCTTACACTGTCTCCTTGCCATAATGCTTTAAAGATAAGTACCAGTCTAAAAACAAGATTTGTGAATGCCAAATTCTTGTGTCTGTGACCTCTTCAACTTGTGGAGACTTTCTGGCCATGGGATCATTTGTACTGAGTCTCCTCCTTCCCACATGATGTATTGTACCTAATTGCCCTTAAATTGTACTCACTAAATGTAGTTAAAACAAAGATCTTAGAACATGATGGATAGCTGCTGTACCATGTAAAAGTTAACTGATGTACTTTTAACACTATGATATAATCTGTAGTTAGAAACTGTCTATATAATCAACCACTTATGCCAATAAAATTTGAGCAGTCCAGTGCCCTGAAAGAAGGGACAAAGAGGCTGTCTCCATTGCAAAAGCTGACGTCTGTCCATCTTCTTCGGGAAAGTGTACACTCCCTGGCTGCCGGAGCTGGCCTCCAGCAACTCTTAGCCAGACTCATCAAGAAAAAAAAAGGGAGATAACTTAAAGCAATAAAATTAGAAATGAAAAAGGAGAAGTTACAACTGACACTGCATAAATAAAAAGGATCATGAGAGACTACTATTAGCAACTACATGCCAATAAAATGTATAGCCTAGAAGAAATGGACAGATTCTTACAAAGATAGAAGATAACAAGATTGAACCAGGCAGAAAGAGAAAATATGAATAGACCAAACACAAGTGCTGAAATTGAAAATGTGATTTAAAAACTTCCAAAAAACAGAAGTCCAGGACTTGATGGCTTCACATCTGACTTCTACCAAACATTCAGAGAAGAGTTAACACCTCTTCTTCTGAAACTTTTCCAGAAACTTTTGCAGAGGAAGGAACACTCCCAAGCTCATTCTATGAAGCCACCATTTCCCTGAAACCAAAACCAGACAAATAAAACACAAAAAGTAAATTACAGGCCAATATCACTGATGAACATAGATGCAAAAATCCTCAACAAAATATTAGCAAACCACATACAAATATACATTATAATGATCATACAGCATGATCAAGTAGGATTTAACCCAGTGATGCAAGGATTCTTCAATATTCACAAATCTATTGACGTGATACACCACATCAACAAACTGAAAAATAAAAACCATATGATCATCTCAATAGATGCATAAAAAGCTTTTGACAAAATTTAACAACCATTCCTGATAAAAACTCTCCAGAAAATGGGCATAGAGGGGTACTACCTCAATATAATAAAAGCCATTTATAACAAACCCAGAGCGAACATCATTCTGAAGCATACCCACTAAGATCAGGAACAAGACAAGGATGTACTTTTTCACCAATGTTATTCCTCATAGTTTTGGAAGTCCTAGCCATGACAATCAGAGAAGAAAAAGAAATAAAAGGAAGCCAAATTGGAAAAGAGTAAGTAAAACTATCACTGTTTGTAAATGACATGATTCTATACCTTGAAAATCCTAAACGCTACCTGATAACTATTAGAGCTCATCAATTAATTTGGTAAAGTTGCAGGATACAAAATTAATACACAGAGGTCAATTTCATTTCTATATGCTAAAAATGAAATATCAGAAAGATAAATTAGGGAAATCTTCCCATTTACCATTGTATCAAAAAGAATAAAATACTTAGGATTAAACCTACCTAAAGAAACAAAATACTTCTACTCTGAAAACTATAAGATGCTGATGAAATAAATCAAAGATGACACAAAAAGATGGAATATATGCCATGCTCTTGGATTGGAAGAACCAATATTGTCAAAATGACAATACTACCTAAGGGAATATACAGATTCAATGGAATCCCTATCAAATTACCAATGACATTCTTCACAGAACTCGAACAAAATATTTTAAAATTTTTGTGGGAACACAAAAAACCTCTAATAGCCAAAACAATATTGAAAAGAAAAATGGAACTGGAGGAATCAGGCTCCCTGACTTCAGACTCAACTATGAAGCTACAGTCATAAAAACTTCATGGTACTGGCACAAAAACAGAAATATAGATAAATAGAACAGGATAGAAAGCCCAGAGATAAACCCAAGCATCTATGGTCAACTAATCTATGACAAAGGAGGCAAGAACATACACTGGAGGAAAGATACACTCTTCAATAAGTGGTGCTGGGAAAACGAGACAACTGCCTGTAACAGAATGAAATTAGAACATTTTCTAACACCATACACAAAAATAAACTCAAAATGGATTAAAGACCTAATTGTAAGGCCAGATACTATACAACTCCTAGAGGATAACCTAGGCAGAATGCTTTTTGACATAAATCACAGCAACACATGTGTGGTTGGAGGAACAACACCCACCTCCTAGAATAAAAACAATAAAGACAAAAATAAACCAATGGGACCTAATCATACTCAAAAGTTTCTGCACAGCAAAGGAAACCATTAAAAAATGAAAAGACAACCCACAGAATGGGAGAAAGTTTTTGCAAATGACTCAACCGACAAAGGTTTAATCTTCAAATATACAAACAGCTCATACAACTCAACAACGAAACAAACAGCCCAACTGAAAAATGGGCAGAAGACCTAAATAGACATTTCTCCAAAGATGATATACAGATGGCCAACAGGATCATGAAAAAATGCTCAACATCACCCTAAAAAAAAAGCAAAAACAAAAAACAAACAAAAAAAGGAGTTCCCTTCATGATGCAGTGGAAATGAATCGGACTAGGAACCATGAGGTTGTAATTTTGATCCCTTGCCTTGCTCAGTGGGTTAAGGATCAGGTGTTGCCATGAGCTGTTGTGTAAGTTGCAGACACGGCTCAGATCTGGCATTGCTGTGACTGTGGTGTAGGCTGGCAGCTGTAGCACCAATTCGACCCCTAGCCTGGGAACCTCCATATGCTCTGGGTGTGGCCCTAAAAAAAAAGCAAAACAAAACAAAAAACAACAAAAAATGTTCAACATCATTAATTTTTAGAGAACTGCAAATGAAAACAATACTGAGGTACCGCCTCACACCAATTACAGAGGCCATCAGTAACAAGTTAACAAACAACAAATGCTGGAGAGGATGTGGTGAAAAGGGAACCCTCCTTCACTGTTGGTGAGAATGTAAATTGGTACAACCATTATGGAAAACAGTATGGAGGTACCTCAGAAAACTAAATACAAAACTACCATATGGTCCAGCATTTCCACTACTGGGCATATATCCAGACAAATCTTTCACTGAAAAGGATATATGCACTCATATATTCACCGCAGCATTATTCATAGCAGCCAAGACATGGAAACAACCTAGATACCCATCAACAGACGAATGGATTAAGAAGATGTGGAACATATATACAATGCAATACTACTCATCCATAAAAAAGGACAAAATAATGCCATTTGCAGCAACACAGATATAATTAGAGACTCATACTGATCGAAGTAAGTCAGAAAGACAGACACCATATGATACCCCTTATACATGGAATCTAATATATGGCACAAATGATCTATCTACAAAGCAGAAACAGATGATGAGCATGGAGAGCAGACTTGTGTTTGCTGGTGGGGTGGAGGGAGGAAGGAATGGGATGGACTGGGTGTCTGGGCTTAGCAGTGGGCAATGGGATCCTGCTGTATAGCACAGGGTACTATATCCAATCACTTGTGATGGATCAGGATAGATTATGTGAGAAAAATAATGTGTATATATATATAACTGGGTCACTTTTCTGTACAGTAGAAATTGGCAGAAGATTGTAAATCAACTATAATATAAAAATAAATATATTGGAAAGGGAGATGAGTTCCCTTGTGGTCCAGCAGGTAAGAAACTAGTGTCATCATTGCAGCCTGGGTTGCTGCTGTGGCACAGGTTCGATCCATGGTCCAGGAATTTCTATATGCTGTGGGCACAGCGGAAAAAAAAAGATTGGAAAGGAAGAATTAAAACTATTTTATTTGCAGAGGATATGATCTTATACATGGAAAATCCTAAGTAATCCAATCAAAAAAAGAGTTAGAACTAATACATGGGTTCATCAATGCTGTAAGATATGATGTTGATATATAAAAATCTGTTTTATTTTTACACTAGCAATAAATATGGAACTGAAATTAAGAAAACAATTCCAATTAATATAACATTAAAAAGAATAAAATACTTAGGAATAAATTTAACAAAGAAGTACAAGACTTGCATAACTACAAAAATTGTTAAAAGAAATTTTATAAGACCTAAAAAATGGAAAAATATTTCTTGTCAATGGAATAAAAGACTTAATTTTGGTAACATGGCAGTACTACTCAAATTTATTTGCAGATTCAATGCAATCTCTTCCAAAATTCTAGCTACTTCTTTTTTTGTTTATAACAGAAATTGATGAGCTAATCACAAAATTCATGTAGAAATGCAAAAAAATATAGTCTAGAGAAAACACTCCTTTAAAAAGAAAAAGTTGTCCAACTCATAATTCACCAATTTTAAAATTTAGTACAAGGCTACAGTAGTCAAGACAGTGTGGCATTGGCATACAGGTATACAAATGGATTAATAGCCCAGAATTGATAATTCAGAAATATATCCTTTCATTTACAGTCAATTGATTTTCAACAATATTGACAAGACAGTTCAATGGAGAAATGATATCCTTTTCAACAAGTAGTTCTAGGACTACTGGGTTACACATACAATGAATGAAGCTGGACTCCTGCCTCACACCATATTAAAAAAACACACAAAATTGATCAAACATTTAAATATGAGAGATACAACTATAAAACTGTTTGTAGCAAATATAAACATACACCTCTATGATCTTGGTTTAGGAAATAGTTTCTCATATGAAAAACCAAAAACACAAGCAGAAAAGAAAAGAAAGCAAAAAAACTGGACTTCAATGAAAATTAAAAACCTTTGTGCATCCAATAACACCATCAAAAATTAAAGAAACCCCATAGAATTGCAGAAAATTTTGCAAATCATGTATGTGGTAAGCGATTTCTATCCGTAATATCTAAAGAATTCTTACAAGCCAATAGTGAAAAGACAAGCCAATTATAAAATGGACAAAAGATATGATCAGACATTTCTTCAAAGGAAATAAAAATTGCTAAAATTGGAGCTCCTGTCCTGGCTCGTTGGTTAATGAATCTGACTAGGAACCACGAGGTAGTGGGTTCGATCCCTGGCCTTGCTCAGTGGGTTAAGGATCCGGCATTGCCATGAGCTGTGGTGTAGGTCACAGACTAGGCTTGGATCCCGAGTTGCTGTGGCTCTGGCATAGGCAGGTGGCTACAGCTCCAATTAGACCCCAGCCTGGGAACCTCCATATGCCACGGGAGTGGCTCTAGAAAAGGCAAAAGGACAAAAAAAAAATTGCTAAAAGTGCCATTATCAATAGCCAACAGGGAAATACAAATCAAAACCTCAATGATGGCTGTAATCAAAACATCATATTATAATGAATGTTGTTCTGTTAATGTTAGTGGGAATGTAAAATGGTGTAGACACATTAGAAAACAATCTAACACTTTCTGGAAAAGTTAAAGAGTTACCATTTGACCTAGAAATTTAAATAAATTAAAATATATGACCACACAACTTGTTCATGAAAGGTTGCCTAGGGCTGGAGTGGTCATGATGATGGTGGTGGTTGGGGAGATGCTAGAGTGACTGATAAGGGGGATTGGTTATTTTTAGGGATACTAAAAATGTAAAATCAATTGTGATGGTTATAGAACTTTGAATCTACTAAAAGGCACTTAATTGTTCTATTTAAATTGGTACATTATATAGTATATAAACTATAACTCAATGAGGCTGTTTTTAAAAGAATGTCCCATATTAAAAACAATATTAGGAAATAGTTTTAAGTATTTTTGGTGAGTGAACCTGATTCTCCACCAACTAGGCAACTCTGAGCAATGCAACTATGTAATAACGATAGCTTTTAAAACACTTGAAAATTTGTAAATTTCTTTCTTGCCTTCCAATACAATGAAAAGAAAATTTAGTCATGCTTATTTTAATTGAGTAAAAAGATGTAAAAGTTTACATTGTTATGTAATGTGATTCATTAGGATGATAAAATATTTGCTACGTTGAAATAAAAATGATTCTAAAAAAACTTATTTAATTAATTTACTCTCTTCTGCCTCTCCTTTCCCTTTAACAATGAAAATGACTTGAAAACACAATGCAAGAGTATAATAATAGCCAGGTTACTTAGACATTTTTATGATAGAAATCATGACATATAGAATAATATTCCCTATAACATTCCTTGAAGAATGAAGAAACAAAGCTGTAAGAAAAACTATTACCACTTCAATTAATTACTCATTGCCATTCATTAGTATTCAGAAGGAAAATCTAAAAATAAATTTAGAAAGTTTTGGAAAAAAATCAATACTTTTATTTTTGTGGGCATGATTGGTCTTTAAAAACTTACACTCCTGTCTATGAAAAAGGCATGCTTTCTGGTGTATCTCTTAGGTAAAAGACCTATATTTTAAAAAATAATGTGATTATGAAATTATGGGAAATCTTTAGACAACATAATCAAATATTTTCATGAATATTTAAGGAAAACTTTCCATTCACAGTCAAGGACAAAAAGTAATGTTTAAGTAAAATTTCTAATTTGTATACCATGAAATGTAGGCAAAATCAAGGACCAGAGTTCAAAAAAAAAAAAAAACATGTACTCTCTAATAAGATACTCAGGAGGTAATGCCTTAATCTAGAAAATGAACACTAACATTGGGATTTCATGTATGCTGGCAAGCTAGCACATAATGAACTTCTCCTTTATAGGGATAACATAAGGATAAGTTACACCCAAAAGGAGACATGGAGTATTTTTAAGAACACACATGCAAAAAAGTACACAAATCTTAATTGTACTGATAAATAAATTATCACAAAGTAAGAACACACATACAACCCTTCTCATGCTCTTTCCAGTCATTACCACTCTCCCTTCCCCAAAAGTAACCATTACTCTGATTTCTAACACTATGGGTTAGATTTGTTGTATTGAACTTCTTATAACGGAAATAATACATTTTATGCTCATCTGTGTATAGCTGCTTTTATTCATTAATTTGTTTTTAAAGTTTATAACTTGTTCATTTTCACTGCTGTCTAGTATTCTATTGTATGAATATACCATAATTTATTTATCCATTGCTACTGTTAAGGTAAATTTGAGTTGTTTACAGCTTGGGGCTATAACGAATAATCCTGCTATGAATGTATATTTTAGTGCATATGTATATGTTTACATTGGGTATATTTGTAGGAAGGAAATGTTGTATCATATAGTGTGCATGTTGACATTTAATAGATACTCTGAAACTGTTTTCCTATGTCCAATAAAAATTAGACACCTCAAGAAGTATATGAAAACTTTTTAATCCACATCTTCCATAAAACTTAGTATTATTAGTCTTAGTAACTTTAGTTTTTCTTGTGAGTCTGTGGTGGCATCTATGTGGTTTGGACTTGCATTTTCCTTGATTATGAGTAAGATTGAGGACCTTTCCACATGTTTTTTGGCTATTTCAATATATTCTTTTCTGAAATACCCATTCAGGTCTTTTTCCATTTTCTAAGTTGTCTTTTTCTTATTGCTTTGTAAGAATTCTTTGTAAATGAGGTATCAACTCCCATCAGTCAGAATGGCCATCATCAAAAATCTACAATTAATAAATGCTGGGGAGTGTGTGGAGAAAAGGGAACCCTCCTACACTGTTGATGGGAATGTAAATTGCTGCAATCACTATAGAGAAAAGTATGGAGGTTCCTTAAAAAAACTAATTCTAGAACTACTATGTAATCAAACAATCCAACTCCTGGGCGTATATCTGGAGAAAACCATAATTCAAAAAGATATATGCACTCCGATGTTCATTGCAACACTATTTACAGTGGCCAAGACATGGAAGCAACTTAGATGTCCATCAACAGAGGAATGGATAAAGATGTGGTACATATATACAATGGAATATTATTCAGCCATAAAAAGAATGAAATTATAGCATTTACAGCAACATGGATGGACCTAGAAATGATCATACTAAGTTAAATCAGTCAGATAAAGACAATTATCATATGCTGTCACTTATATGTGGAATCTAATAAAAACTGACACAAAAGAACTTATTTATAAAGCAGAAACAAACTCACAGATTTTGAAATCAAATTTATGGTTACCATAGGGGAAACTATGGGGTGAAGAGATAAATTAGGAGGATGGGAATAACATATACACACTATGTATATAAACTAGATAATAAGGACCTATTTCATAGCACAGGGGAATCTACTCGATATTCTGTAATAACCTATATGGGGAAAAAAGAATGGATATATGTATATGTATAACTGATTCACTTTGCTGTATATGTGAAACTAATATAACATTGTAAGTCAACTATATTCCAATAACTTTTTTTAAAAATTATTTCTAAATTCAATTTTTAAATATTTTCCTGGTTATAACTATTGTAAATATAATTTCAAATTTTGTAGCAAATGTTTTTATTCTCTCAGGATATTTTATGGACAAAAGTCCAATTTACCATTCTTCCATTTTTTTTTGTGGTTAGTACTTTTGAATATTGTTTTGAGTTGTTAAACTACCATAGTATTTTACCATTGACATTTAGATTTGCAGTCCACCTAATACTGATTTTTTACTATGTTATCAAGAGATAACAATGTAATCGAGACCATTCTCACCCCCACTGCTTCTAAGTGCAGTGTAATAATGAATCAATTATCCATGTAAGTGTCAGGTGTTTCTATATCATCTATTCAGCTTCATTGGTCTATGTACCTGTCTTTTGCCAATATGGAACTGTCTTAATGTAGATATATAACAAGCCAGGATATACAGTAGTATAAGCCCACCAATTTCTTCATACATAAGTTTGGTCTCAAAATCTTTGAGTCTGTTTCTATGAGTATGTTTCTTTGAATAAGCTACTTTGTGTATCATTTTTATTAGATGCCACATATTAATAATTTCATATAATATTTGTCTTTATTTGTAAGACTTACTTCACTTAGTATGATAATCTCTAGGTATAACCATGTTGCTGCAAATGCTATTTTCATATTTTATGGCTGAATAATAATCCATTGTATATATGTACCACACCTTCTTTATTCATTTCTCTATCAATGGACATTTAAGTTGCTTCCATGTCTTGGCTATTGTAAATAGTGCTGATATGAATATTGGGGTGCATATATCTTTTCAAATTATGGCTTTATCTGGATATATGCCCAGGAATGGGACTGCTGGATCATATGGGTTCTATTTTCAGTGTTTAAAGGAATCTCCATACTGTTCTCCATAGTGGGTGTACCAAATTACATTCCCACCCACGGTGGGAACAGAAGGGTTTCCTTTTCTCCACACCTTTCCAAAATTAATTATTTTCAGACTTTTTGGTGATGGCCATTCTGACAGGTATAGTTTTGATTTGCATTTCTTTTGATGTGCTTTTTGGCCATCTGTCTGTCTTTGGAGAAGTGTCTATTTAGATCTTCTGACATTTTTTTGATTGGGTTGTTTAGGGTTTTTTTTTTTTGACATACATCTGAATGAGATGTTTGTATATTTTGATTAGTAATCTTTGGTCAGTTGCCTTGTTTACACAGCTTTTCTCCCATTCTCTGGGTTGTCTTTTTGTTTTCTTTATGGTTTCCTTTGCTGTGAAGAAGCTTTTAAGTTTTAATTAGGTCCCATTGCTTTATTTTTGTTTTTATTTTCATTACTATGGGAGGTGGATCCAAAAAGATATTGCTATGATTTATGTCAAAGAGTGTTATACCTATATTTTTTTTTCTAAGAGTATAGTATCTGGTATTATATTTAGGTCTTTAATCCATTTGGAGTTTATATTTGTGCATGGTGTGAGAGAGTGTTCTAATTTCATTCCTTTGCATGTAGCTGTCTGGTTTTCCCAGCACCACTTATTGAAGAGGCTGTCTTTTCTCCACTGTATATTCTTGCTTCCTTTATTGTAGATTAATTGGCCGTAAGACGCATGGGTTTATTTCTGGGCTTTCTATCTTGTTCCACTGATACATATGTCTGTTTTTATACCAGTACCATAATGTAGCTTTGTAGTAACGTCTGAAATTGGGAAGCCTGATTCCTCTAGCTCTGTTTTTCTTTCTCAGGATTGCTTTGGCTATTGTCTTTTGTATTTCCATACAAATTTAAAACTTTTTTGCTGTTATCTGGCTGAGCTTGTATAGGGTTACTGCTATTTCACTCTTAAACATTTTGAAGAATTCACAGATAAAGACATCTAGGCAAGAGTATTCTTTGTGGGAAGGTTTACAATGATGGATTCAATCTAGTTAGCACAATGCTTCCAAATACTGATATGTATATATCATATAATATATGCTATATATATATATATGAATTATGTGATGATCTTATTAAAATTCAGATGCTGATTCCATAGGTTGTCATGAGACATTAGATTGCCTGGCTAACAAGATCCCAGTAATGTCAATGTTGCTGGTACAGGGATGATACTTAATTAGTAAAATTTTATTGTATTTGACAATTCATATTTTAATGTAAATTTTCCATTATGTTTTTTCTAGGAATCTTTGTATTTCATGTACAGTGTGAAATTTTCAACATAAAAGGTATAAAAAGAGTATTATGTACTACTTTGTGTAGGTAGACTCCCTAATGGTACACCCTTTTCTTTTCTGATATTTTATTTGTGGGTTAAAAAGTTTTTAATCAGGGTCTATCACCTTCACTTTCAAATAATGAAATTTGAGCTGTTTGCTTTCTATTTCATTAACTTCTGCATTTATTTTAATTATATGTTTTTCTTTCTATATTTATTTTTGATTTAATTACTTGTTCTTGTACTAGCTTCATGAGATAAATGCTTAGATTATAGATTTTAAGCTCCTTTTCTCTTATACTCAATACATTTAAAGCTATGAATTCTTTTTAAATACAAGGTAAATTGCATGTCACAAGTTTGCTATGTCATATTTTCATTATCATTGGGTTCAAAATATTTAAAAATTTTCATTGTGATTTCTTACCTTCTTTTTTCCCTTTTTAATAAAAGTATAATGTATTTAAAGTATACATATGATGATATATGTATACATTATGAAAGCATACTGATAATCAAGTAAATTAATAACACATTATCACTTCATAAAGTTACTTTTTTGGTGAGAAAACTTAAGGTCTACTCTCAGCAAATTTTAATTATGCAATACAGTATTAATTTATAAATTCTTCTTGCCTTAAAATTTACTTCATATATATCTAAGTACTAATTTATATATATATATATAAATTTATACATACGTACTATATATATATATTAGTATAACTAGGAACTAGGCCAAGTTTCTTTAAAATCTGTTTGTATATCTTTTTCTATACCTTTGTTTTCAGTATTTCTGTAGCTTTATATTTATGTATTCACTTTGCCTCAACCTCTTTGAAACCCTCAAACAGGAGAGTTTATTTTAGTATATCCGTATTTTCTAATTTTTCTCAGTGGGGTGGTAATCTGATAAGAATCTGGAGCAACTTTGAGGAAAATAGCAGTCTAATTTTGTGGCTTCTCATAAGATATAAAACTTCCCAGGATTCTTTCTGCCATGATAAGATAAGAAATGGTAAGGACTGATTTGAGATGAGGACCCTTGAACCAAAACACCCATCTGCAGGGAGTTACCATTGTGGCTCAGCAGTAATGAACCCAACTAGTATCCATGAGGATGCACATTCAATCTCTGGCCTCACTCAGTGGTTTAAGGATCTGGCATTGCCATGAACTGTGGTGTAGGTCACAAATGCAGCTCAGATATGGTGTTGCTGTGGCTGTGGTATAGGTCGGCAGCTGTAGCTCCAATTTGACCCCCTAGCCTGGGAACTTCTAAATGCCATATTGTAGCCCTAAAAAGTAAAAAACAAACAAACAAGCAAACAAAAAAAACCAAAACAACAACAACAACAACAACAAAAACCCTGCAGATTAATATATAAAATAGCTGGACCTCACTGACATGCATTCTTCTTGCTCTTCTCATTATATTCATTCTTACCTGAAGAAATTTCAGCCAGTCAAAAGGCTTGAAATGAAGATTTGAAGATTAAGAAGTTATGTAACACTTAGCAAAATGCTTGACACATGGTAATTGCTATATAAGTATTAGCTATTATTAGTGAATATTCCCACATATTACTAGTATTTGAATTCATTTTTGATAAAACAAATATAATCTACATGGACACAATACCTGTGTTAATGAATACTGCTTCAGGATTCCTTTGTATGTTTAATCATTATGAAGTATTTATTAGGCACTCACTATGTATAAAAGGTTATGTTGAATGAACAGTATGAAATAATGCAGGATAATCCCTTACTTCAAGAGAATTAAAATCTAATTTTAAGATATATGTGTTAAAAAATAAACATTACTTGTTTAAATATGTCATTATTTTACTACTTTGAGGGAAAGGATTGTTTTATTCTTCTGTGGCTCCTCCATGCAGCCTAGTACATGTATCTGCATATAGCCAACCCTCAAAAGATTATGAGATTAAATCAAGTTTACAAAGTATTTTATGCTAAATTCTAGAAGACAGTGACTACAGAAGAATGAAGTCATCTTGTATGATTGATGAATGGATGAATGGAAGTAGGAAAAAATAAATGAATTAACTACTGCTTAAAAGAAGTGTATTAGATAAGGAGAGAAATCATGGTAGTAAATTAAAGGTGGAGAAAATATTATGATTAAAAAGACTGCAGATGGAATCATACATGAAACATTTAAGGATGAATGAGTAAAACATCTTAATAGTAGCAGAGGATTCACATAAAATAGGATAAGACAATAGATGAGTATGGACTAAGGAGGTATGTTAACAGTAGTTTGACAAGTTTACACTATGTTTCTTGGATAATGGTGAGTATTCGAAGATTTCTAATTGGTTTAATAGTTATTTTAGAATAACTTAGCAATGTTGGTAAATTCTAGTTGAATAGAAAAGAGTTGACAAATCCATTATTAGCCATGCAAATATTTTATCTCTATATAACAAAATATGGATCTAAATTTCAGTGTTGGCTCTGGAAATGTTAAAGAAAAGACGGGTGATATAGGCAGTATTGAAGATAAAATTCAAGAATTAATGGAAAAACATATATGGAGATGTATGGAGAAGAGTACAACAAAACTATGTCTTACCTGTTGAGAGAAATGTTTCAGTAATGTAATACGTTTAATGAGGTGGTTTTTCATACTGGAAAATTCTGACATGCAATCAAATGGAGGTCTGCCAAGGAAAGACGACAAGAGATTTCATTGACCTCAGTTTCATTGAATACCATGGCTTTATATCTTAGGAAACTGAATTTTTTTTTGTCTTTTTGCCATTTCTTGGGCCGCTCTCGTGGCATATGGAGGTTCCTAGGTTAGGAGTGTAATTGGAGCTGTAGCCGCCGGCCTACGCCAGAGCCACAGCAACGCAGGATCCAAGCCGCATCTGCAACCTACGCCACAGCTCACGGCAATGCCGGATCCTTAACCCACTGAGCAAGGCCAGGGATCGAACCCGCAATCTCTTAGTTCCTAGTCGGATTTGTTAACCACAGTGCCTCGACGGGAACTCCAGGAAACTGAAAATTTTAGTCCATAATATGTAGAGCTTCAGATAACTTGAAAAAGTGCCGAGGGTCAGCTAAATTCTAGATTTCACATAGGTATATCAAAAAATAACAGAAAGCTTATAGCAAAGCTGATAAATGTATTATATCTAAGGCTTCAATAAACTGGTAGGATGATATGTGCACAATTTATAACAGCTATTCCTATTTTTGATTTACTATAAATAGAAGGCAGTAGATAATTTAATTTTTTAATAGTTCCTTTTCCTTGGTTAACTTATTGTACAAATGGTTACATGAAAAGAACATGAAGAAGAAGAAAAAGCATCAAATATTAAGTATGTAATCCACAAGTAGATTATCTATCCTTTGAAAAATAGGTTGGCTGTATCTGACAATTCATTTTATTTGCCACAAATGAAAAAGTTGTATTTTACTTAGGACACTATAGCCAATTGAAAAGTTTTGGCTTTATTACTTTTGACTAGCATAGCTCTTAGGCTTCTGTGGCTTGAGGGATCTGTAATCACAAATTGTAATTTGAATGAGGTGAGAAAATTGACATGGCTTTTTTGGAAAAAGATCACTATTGTATTCTTAAAACGGAGAACAGCTTTCATAATGTCTTTGCAAAATAAATTAACAAGCATTACAGTGCTGAAATCATATTTACTCTCACAAAGGAGATGAAGTTTTATCTTTGAGAATCAGCAAGAAAAAGTAATTTATAACACAATCTTCAAATTCCTAAAAGATTACAATTCTCGTTTTTACATTGAAAGTGCCATTTTCTAGATGCCTATTTCTTAATAACATGAGCAATGATTCAAATCTCTTCTTATAATAAGTTCATAAACTTAAGTGGCAAAAGTAGCTGCCAGATGCAGAGGATAATCTGTAACTATGTCCAAGGTGTGAAATATGTGAGAAAAATTCCCTAGGCTGTTTTTTTTCCTTTTTCATTATTTCTGGACCCCCCAAAATGAGCAAATAGGCAAGAAAATGTCATTGTATAGGCTCCCATCTCATCTTTTCCTATCCCTTAATTCTCAACATGAAACATGCTCAATTTATGTTTCCTTACAAGTATAATCTTGGGTAGTTATGCTTTGATAAGTGGTCTTGAGTTACTATATTACCCTCCTCATAAATTTTGTCTACCAGGTAAATTGTGTTTACCTGGAGTTCCCATCGTGGCTCAGCAGTAACAAACCCAACTAGTATCCATGAGGATGTGGGTTTGATCCCTGGCCTCACTCAGTTAGTTAAGGATCTGGCATTGCCATGAGCTGTGGTGTAGGTCACAGACACAGCTTGGATCCTGCATTGTTATGATTGTAGCCTAGGCTGGTGGCTATAGCTCCAATTCCACACCTCGTGTGGGACATTCCATATGCTTCAAGTGCAGCCCTAAAAAGACAAAAAAAATTTTCTGTTTACCTCAGATAAGGAAGCCACTTAAAATTTTAATGACTTATGGGAATAAAGCAATCAGAGAAATCCTTGTTAACAGACTGTACGATTTCCATTTAGTACCACGATTAATAACTTTTTAATACCCATAACTTCTACAATAAATCTTAAAATATTTCTTCTATTGCTGATAAAGCAGCACTTAAATGTAGCTCTATCATCTATATCTAAGCTTATAATGTTGGTAAAGTCACTATTTTGTACACTGTAGTTCAGTTTAAAAAGTTCAAGTAACTTGCAAAAAAAAGGCTAAAACCTTTTAGGAAAATATAACAAAGGAAGAGGAAACTGTTCCTGGGAAGAAGTCATATAAGCATCTTTTCCCTTTTTTTCCATGATGGCATCTTGAATTAAACTCTTGAATTAAGTTCAATTCTCAAAAATACTTATCTCTAATACAAAGGTGAATCACCAAATTTATACCCTTCTTTCTAATAAAGGTGAATAAATTTTAGGCCTGAAATCACATATTTAATTAAACTGAGTCAAGTGATAACCTGAAACACAATTTGAGAAAAATACAATATTAAAAATAATCATGGAAAATTTACATTTTAACAGAATCGTTCCCATGTTTTGTTTTAGGAACACAGAGATGAGGCCAATTTCAGGGTAAACCATAAAAATAATTTACCCTGCTTTCAAAATTACTAGATTTCAGAGAGAAAAGAAGAAATTATTCCTCCTATTGACATGCTAATTTCTCCAGCGGACAATTCCTCCAACTGACACACAAATATTTGGTAAGGGAAATTTAATCTATAGGAAATGCAATTAGGCTGAGCCAAACAATTCTTAAAATACACATTATTCTCTGATCAGAAATGGCCAGATGAGTCCCTAACACAACTTTTAAGACATATGGACTATCCTAGGAGCTGTTTGAAAAATCAAAAGCAATTAAAGCCAAGAAGCTTAAAAGTCCTAAGGTGTTTTATAGCAACCCTGTCCAGTGCGAAATACATCAATTGCTTTTCTTAATGTACTTTGTTCATAATATTTCATATGTTCAAAGACCAAATTTAGAATGTCCAAGTCCTCAGCTTAATAAAACAGTTATTCAGTATGAATAACTCTTATTTAGTAGTCACTAATTGTTAAGAAAGGACTATGAGAATCCGTTATGTGGTAAATTGAAGTTTAAAATCTTTAAGCACTTGTAACATAAGATACTAAAATGATCCATAAAATTGCTATATTCAAAAGGTGTTATGTAAGGTCACTTTGTAAAAATTATGTCATTTCTGAAAGAGGAATCTAATTATCTTAAGGACTATTCAATATAAAATACTGCAGGAGCAATATAAACCTTTAGTATTCCCTATTTCCAATGATGAAAGTAAAAAAGAGCCCCGAAATTGGTGATGTAGAAATTCTACCAAAGAGTGCTTCTTAATACTGACACCATAATTCAAATTTTGTAATGAAACTACTTTAATAAAATGAGAAAATTTAATATTGTGAATTACCAACCATCAGTGAAGTAGATTATATTAATTTTGGGGGTCTTTTTATTGCTTCTACCCAGTCCTGGCTATCTATGCCATCTGTTCATTATCCTTTTCCCTATTCTCCTTATATGGAGTTCATTTCAAGGATTCCATTTATTTCCATTGTCTTATCTTGTTACCAGAGAGATGCTTGGAAGGAACTCAGAAGAGAGGAATTAGAGGAACTGATGAATTTCCTAAATTTCTTCTTGTTCAATTTGAATTTTTTTTTGAACAAGTGGATCAGTCACTTTATCCCTTCTTTATATGAACAAAATGGGTTTGTCAATCAAGTATCAATTGCAATGAAAAAGAATAATAATAGGCAAGAGAGCAGGTAATAAGAAAAATATCATGACTTCTCTCTCTTATACTTCTCTCATTGATCATAAAAACATAATTCTCTCTCTCACTAGCTTCTTTGACTTTGGGATGTAATACTTTCCAATAGCAGAAGCAAAGGGCCCCAAAATAAATACAAATACAGTGCTTCATTTGTGTGTAGAATATAGAGCTGGCAATAGTCTTTGATCAAAACAATTAGAAAATTGAAATATTAGTATACCTACAGGTTATTATCAAAACAAGATTAGGAATCATCAGCCTTCGATTTCTATGGCTTTTTCTTAGTAACCCAGAATTTTAAAACAGGACGGACTCTTGTTTACAAAATATCCATATTTTGCTGTTTGCTGTAAAAAGTCCAGATATGGTAAAACTACATTGTAACTTTTATGCATCCCTGAAATACTGTAGAGAAACAAGTGCTTTTTCTAATGTAGCACAGTCTGATTTATAAAGAAAACCCAAGTGAATCCTTTGTAAAACAAATACTTTTTCTGCAAAATGATTTTTTTCCTGTAAAAAGTCAGATGATCAAATATTGGTTCATTTAAAGAGAATTGTATAACTGTATTATTCACCCTAGGGAAATATTCAGAGTATCAATAAAAATATATAAATATCTTTGAACGCTACTGTGAAATAAAATCAAATTTACAGGTAATTTTTCTGAAGAGGGAGAAAGATGGGGAAACGCAACTATTTTAAAACTTTACAGATCGCATATTAGAATTACCTTTCCAGAATGTTTAGTATCATCTTGACCATATTAATCAGTTCAAGAGCAGCAGTAAAAATGTTATGAGGTGATTGTTCATAAGTGCCATGTAGAGTACACGCCCTTCTTCTTTCCGATATCAGTACAAGAACACGGTCAATAGTATGCTCAAGATGTTCACATTGTTTTCTGAATCTGGTTGGCATCTTTTTGTCATTCTGAAATTAAAGTGGAAGTTTGGGGGGAAGAAATGAGGCAGCACTTATCTAACACACTATAAATATGGAATAGGTTCAACAGCAACACCATTTAATTAAAGTAATGTAAGAGGGTACAAAATTACTGTCAGACATTCTTAATTATTTACGTATTGTTTCTGGCAATACTTATATCATTCATGGTAGTAGTAAGGTGAAGAGGATGAAAGGAATAAGAGCTATCCATGGAAATACTGACATATATAATTTTAGAATGTGACAAAAACTACTTGCCCAAAATTAGGACATGCTAATTCTGGTACTGCTTTATTAGTACACCTACCTCATTTTCTTTTTAGAATATAATCCAGTGAGGGGAAAACCCATACTACTTTGTATCCTGGAGAGGACTGAGTATAGATCTAAGAGACAGGAAAGGGAATGCTTGTTTTTCATTTATCTCAGAGCCCTGTAAAAAATGTATAATCCTATCTGAAAGTTGGTAATTTAAACATACAGGAGCTAAAAGATTATTAATTGGGTATTAAATATACCATTTCAAATGATTAAACAGTTGTCTCATTTATCTCTTTTCTCTTTGCATGAACGTGTGTACACACACTCCCTGTCATCACATTTTGTTGAAGGTCTCATCAAATGGCTATCAGATATAACCACAGAGTTGCAATAGTGGCCTCATGTAGCCTCTTCTTAGGAAGAAATTACTCTAGCTTCCTGAATAATGGTCAGGGAATAATCTCTGAATTACTAATTATTGAGAACATGTACTAAAAAGGACATGCTTTTTTAAAAAGACTTTGAAATTGTGAGGTGCAGGGAAATTTTATTTAATTATGTAAGAGGTAAGTTTATAAGTATTTCTAGCCTGAATCCAATGAGATATTATGTGAAAATATAGTATGAGTTCTGTAAAACCATAGAACCAAATGTATAGCTCCTCAATAATTATTTAGACCTAATGTAAAACTTATTATGTATTATGTTCAGGTGTTCAAACTTATTATTTCACCTTAAATATCACAAATCAACATAAACATACATCATTTTCCAGATTTCTGATGAAAAGCTTTGCTTTACTTGTATATACCTGCTGCACATAACCTTGCTTTACATTTGTTGGTTGGCAAAGTAATATGGGTACTTTTCCTCCTTTCAAGGGTTTTAGCATACAAAGAAGAAAATAATAGAAAATTGCTTCTACTTGTCTTATAGATGCCAGAATGAAATTATCAATGCTAACATTTGATATTAACATAAGTATGCTTTTACTACCATGTTCTGCATCCCAATATTCTTCAGCTTTCATTGATATAATATTGAATTTAAAAAATAAACTATTATTATTAATACTAAAATAATGTTATTGAGGTGTATGCTTTATCTTTCAAGAATTTTTCCAAATTTTCTGTTTATAACCATATTAATAAGGATTATTCTGAAAAAACACAATTTACTACTTACATTACTCATTGCCAGTTCTTTTATACTACAACTTATCTATTCTTGAATAAATTATTTTTATTCATCCTTTGGTCAGATGAAACACATCATGAAATCATTCATTTATTTATTTTCTTATCTATTGGCTATCTTCTTTAATTAGAACATAAGCTATATAATTGCAGGCATCACAATATGAAGTTTACTGTAATATTGAACAGTGTCTAGCATGTAGCTGGCACTCAACAAAATTTTTTGAATGAGCTAAAGTCATATGTTTATTAGGAGTTTGTATATTTTACTCCATCTTTACTGGTCAGATTTAATTTTATCCTTTTTAGTACAACTCTAACTCAGAATATCATGCCCTATTATAAAATAGAATTCATCATCTCTAAATGATACAAGGTGAGCATTTCTTTGGATTTTTGTTTTGTTTTGTTTGCTTTTTAGGGCCGCACCTGCAGTACATAGAGGTTCCCAGGCTAGGGGTCCAATCAGAGCTACAGCTGCCGGCCTATACCACAGCCACAGCAATGCCAGATCTTTAACCCACTTAGCGAGACCAGGGATCAAACCTGCAACCTCATGGTTCCTAGTCAGAGTCATTTCCACTGTGCCATGACAGGAACTCCTGGGTTTTTTTTATTACTTTAAGCTGAACTACTGACAGAGACAATGGGCCTTTTGGCTTCAGAAGCCATTATTTATTAATTTTCTAAGATATACTGATTTCTGAGGCATACATAAATAAATATGTATTTATTAATACATATAAACACTCAAAAAAAATTTTTTTGCCTTTTCTAGGGCCGCTCCCGCAGCATATGGAGGTTCCCAGGCTAGGGCGTCAGATCGGAGCTGTAGTCACCGGCCTATGCTAGAATCACAGCAATGTGGGATCTGAGCTGCATCTGCGACCTACACCACAGCTCACGGCAACACCGGATCCTTAACCCACTGAGCAAGGGCAGGGATCGAACCCGCAACCTCATGGTTCCTAGTCGGGTTCGTTAACCACTGCACCACAATGGGAACTCCTAAACACTCAAAATTTTAGATTAAAAATACAAAATAATTAGCTAGGCATGTGCATAATATTGAATATCTAGATTGAGTTTTTTCTTCATTTTCATAATGTCAGTATATCTATAGATTATTGTATTTGTGTCATTTTGAAATGCTCCATCTGGCCAAATATTTTTTTTTGGTCTGTGCCATGGCATGCAGAAGTTCCTGAACCAAGGAATGAACTCATATCACAGCAGTGACCTGAGCCACAGTGGTGACAACTCCAGATCCTTTAACCACTAGACCACCAGGGAAGTTGGCTCCAAAGTTTTGAAGTATTTTCACACATTTTCAACTTTATATGTTAATTTTTACACATACTATAGTGTGTGTGAAAAGATAAAAATATCTTATATATCACATACATAATTGTGCATGTACTCTATGTATAGGTACATATGTGTATATATGCATATACACATACATATATTCGTCTTTGAGGACAGAATTTAGTTTGCTAATCTACACTAACCTCATTTCTATAAAAAATGTGCACAAATTATTAAAATGCCTCTACTATAAACTTTAACCTGCTATTTCTGTGAATATATCAAAACTTTAATTGTATAATATCATGAAGCAAAGGAAAATGACCTCCATCCCTATTTATGTTGAAAACTATTAAAAACTAACTAAACCAAGTATGCCTATAACCCGTTATTCTCTATCCAATGTTATTGAATTCTCATATTTCTAGCAATAGACATTGCTATTTCAATAGCTAGAAAAACCTGTCAACTGCAAAACTCCTGGTGTTACTCAAGTCTATCAATTCGCTATTAACATCTGCTTCCACCAGCAGTCATCAGTAAAGCATGAGCAAGCATTGAGATATTTTAAAGCATGCTGTAACATGGAACTTCACAAGTTAACTTAAAAAATTTAGCATTGTTTTTAGAATATAGACTTTTTTAAAACATTATTTTTACAGTACATAAAGCTAAAGTTGTCAATAGTGTAGGTATGATTAAATATCATTTAAAAAAGTCACTCGGCATTATCACTAATAATTGCTCTCAGTCATTCAGACTCACTCTAAGTAAATTATGTTAAATTTCCATATTACAATCACTCTTTCACATTACCAAAAATACTTCTAGTTCCTTGTATTGTCTATGCAAAATCTAATTTTTAATCCATCTTTAATAATTTTCTCCTTTACTTTCACTATAGAACAAAAAAATAATTTTTCAAAGTATCTCTTTTTTTTTTTTGCTTTTGGCCACCCAACAGCATATGAAGTTCCCAGCCCAGGGCTCATATCTGAGCCCAAGTTGCAACATATGCAGCTGCGTCAAGGCCTGATCCTTAACCCACTGTGCCAGGCCAGGGATCAAATCTGTGTCCCAGAAGTTCCAGAAATGCCACTGATTCTGTTGCATCACAGCAGGAACTCTCAAAGTATCTTAGGTTATTCCTTAGTAAGAACTTTAGCCTCTCTGAGGTCAGTGTCAGCTTTTTCACAATGGAAGGCCATTAGCTGTAGAAATGCTAGACTCTCAGAGGCATTGATTCCCCTTTATGACTGGAAAAGCCACTTATTAGGTCTCTACTTCTTTGCTCTCTGCAGTTATTTAAAATACAGAGTTCCCACTTGTTAATATCATTTATTCAATATTATTATCCTAAGAGTTTGCTCCTAAAAGAAAGCATTTCTATGCCTAATTGAAGAGATTTGCTATATACAGCATATATAACAAATTTTACATTTTTTTCTTCTTTAGGGCCACACCTGCGGCATATGGAAATTCCCAGGCTAGGGGTCCAATTGGAGCTGTAGCTGCTGGCCTACACCATAGCCACAGCAACGCCAGATTCAAGCTGCATCTGTGACCTACAACACAGCTCATGGCAATACTGAATCCTTTAACCCACTGAACGAGGCCAGAGATTGAACCCAGATCCTCATGGATAATAGTTGGGTTTTTAACCCACTGAGCCACAGCAAGAACTCCAGAATTTTATATTTCTTGAATATCAGTCTAAGGTTAGTTTCTTTGTGTTTAACAGACATTTTTATCATCTACTCACCTTCTTGTTTCTTCCTCAGCTTTAATGAGATATAACTGTCATGTAACATTGTATAAATTTAGGGTGTATAACATGATGATTTAATGTATGTGTACATTATGAAAAAATTACCACCTTAAAGTTACCTAATGCATTTATCACCTCACATAATTACAACTTATCTGTGTTCAGTGAACTTTTAAGGTCTACTCTCTTAGCAAAAGTATATGATACAGTATTGTTAAATACAGCCACAAAAATATGTATTAGATCCCCAGGAGTTATTGAGTATTGTACTATTTAACTAATATCCACTCCTTTCTTCCACCTCAAAGTCCCTGGTAACCACAGTTTGGCTTTTTTTAGACTCCCCTAAGATCATACAGCATTTATCTTTCTATGTCCAACATTTCACATAGCATAATGTCCTCAAGTTTCACCCATGTTTTTCCAAATAGCAAGATTTTCTTTTTTATATATGAATATATGAATAATACTACAGTGTATGTGTGTGTGACATTTTTATTATCCATTCATCTGTCAATGTTCACTTAGGTTGTCTATAGATCTTGAGTAGTAGAATAATGCTGAAATGAACATGGAAGCTGAGATTATAGAGATAGTGATTTCATTTTCTTTGGGAAATGAAATACCAAGAAATAGCATTCCTGGATTATATGATGATTCTATATTTAATTTTTTTCTTTTATTTTTTTTTGTCTTTTTGCCATTTTTTGGGCTGCTCCCATGGCATATGGAGGTTCCCAGGCTAGGGGTCGAATTGGAGCTGTAGCCGCCGGCCTACGCCAGAGCCACAGCAATGTGGGATCTGAGCCGCATCTGCAACCTACGCCACAGCTCATGGCAACACCGGATCCTTAACCCATTGAGCAAGGCCAGGGATTAAACCCACAACCTCATGGTTCCTAGTCAGATTCATTAACCACTGAGCCACAACGGGAACTCCTATATTTAATTTTTAAGAACCTCTATAACTGTTTTCCATAGTGGCTGTACCAATTTACATTCCCATCGACAGTGCACAAGAGTTCCCTTTTCTTCACACCCTTACCAACACTTATAATGTTATCTCTTTTCTATTTTATAATGGCTACTCTAACATGTGTGAAGTGCTATCTCATTGTGGTTTCAGTTTGCATTTACCTGAAAATCAATGATGTTGAGCATTTTGTAATGCACCTGTTGGCCATTTGTATCTCTTCTTTAGAAAAATGTCTATTAGGTCTTCTGCCTCTTTTTTGTTGGGGTATTTGTTTTCCCGCAATTGAGTTGTTCCTAATTTATTTTGGGCATTAACCCCTTATCTGATATATGGTTTGTAAATATTTTCCCATTCTGTAGGATGACTTCTAATTTTGTTGGTCGATTTGCTGTGAAAAAGCTTTTTAGTTTGATGTAGTCCCGCTTGTTTATTTTTGCTTTTGTTGCATGCGCTTTCAGTGTCATATCCAAAAACTTGTTAGCATGACCAATATCAAGGAGCATTTTCCCTGTTTTCTTCCAAGAAAGTCTAAAATTTAAGTCTTTAAACTGTTTTGAGTTAATTTTTGTGAATAGCATAGGATAGAGGCCCAGATTCATTCTTTTGTATTCAAATATCCAGTTTTCCCAAAACCATTTATGAAAACATTGTATTTTCCCATTGAGTATTCTTTAAAGTCTGGATAAGCAGTTGTCTCACCCCACTCCTCTTTTCCATACAAGTGGAGCTCTTTCTACCTGGGGAGTTCTTTCTTGGTGCTAAGCAATGCCAGATGATGCAGGCAAAATGAAGCTGTTTTCCTTCCCTTTTTGTGTGATTATTCTCAAATATTTTTTGCTCTACTGTGTTGCTGAAGTTTCTTTTCTAACTTTTAATTGTAAATTGCATTGCATTTTTTGCAATGTTACTTTTTAAAAATATAGCTAATTTACAATGTTGTACCAATTTATGCTGTACAGCAAAGTGACCCAGTCATACATTCTTTTTCTCATATCATTTTTCATCATGTTCTGTACCAAGAGATTGTATATAGTTTCCCGTGTAAGATTTCATTGCTTATCCACTTTAAATTAAATAGTTTGCATCTACCCCAAACTCCCAGTCCATCCCACTCCCTCCTCCTCCTCTTGTCACTACAAGAGCTCTCCCAGAGACATTTTGTTCATGGATGTGTCTACTTGTTAGTCTTTGTAGGGAAATGGAGGCTGAAGACTCCTACTCAACCATCTTGGTAGCATCACTTCCTTAAAGCGAATTATTGAAAACCACAGTAACAGAGTACACAATGGTGAGAAATGAATAGGCCCTTCTGAACAACACTAACTTAATATAAATAGTAATATGATAGTCAACATAGACCAGCCTTTCGGGAAAAGGACTGATTTTATTTTTGTATTTATCCATTTAATCTCCTAATTCTAAGTCATGATTGGGGATGCTATTCACAAATATAGCACAGGTAGAAATACAGGCATGAATAGTCAGTTGGATTAAAAAATGCTTCAAATCAAGTAACAGGACTTCAGAATAGCATACTCCACTGTATTTTTCTTAAAGTTTTTTTCAATAATTTATTATCCATGCTGTTTTTGTCTATATGCCATAGTAAGATTCCACATTGTTCACAGAAAGTGATAAACTAATTACGAAATATCTATTCTAACCATACCACCAAAGACATCATGTCATAAGACTGAATTTAGCATAGTGATCTAGAATGTCCAGGTACTAGATGATTTAGGTGCAATGACATACTTCTATTTTCAAATAAAATAGGAAATAAAAAATTATTCATTTCATAGCAGTAGAGTATGTGATTGATAAGACATACTGGAAATGCCCTTTCATTTCTTTATGGGTATGGGAAAGGTAGCTTTTGTACCCACACAGGAAATAAATTAATTCAAGCAATTAACTCTGATGATAAGATCTCACACATTTCAACAATCCTTGTCACAACCTGCATATAAAGAATAGCAAGCAAAAGGATAACTGTACTAAAGAAGTAGAGCCACAACCAACTGAACCAAAGTAAGAGAACAAATTTCAGATATTAAAAGCAAAAATTGAGCCTTACTATTTTTCAATTCTACTCATGATGGAGTGCTTTGGGAATTATTTAGGGATGGGTGTTTTCATATCATCACAAATTGGCTTTTGGTAACAGGTCAGCGACATACTTATAGTGTGGTTCTTTTGATTTCAGGGTCCTTTTGATTTTCAGAGAATTTATGATTAAGAATGACTTGTACCACTGAGTGATAGTTGTTCAAATGCTGAGTTTGACAGCATATGTTAAGGGACATGGACTGCTCATGATTGTTGTCTTCCTCTTGAGGTCTAATATATGGATAAGTTATGTTAGAAGCCAGGTGAATCCATTTATATATGCTAACATATGCTCTCCTGACAGAAAACTCATGGAAAGGCTACATTCTTTTTCATAGCTGCTACCATCCACTATGGGAAAGTGGAATGTGCACGATAGGTGAATAGGGAGGGAAATAGGAAATGGCACAAAGATCATTAATAGTTAGATGGATTTGGACCTAATAGGGAAATGTCTAATAATATTGAAAACAAAAAGAACACCCTAAGACCTTTTGATATGAGGTTGGGTATTTTCTTTTAATGGTAAAAATAGAACTAACATTATATTAAAATGCAAGTTTTAAAATTCTTAATGAGATGTTTAAAAGTCTAATATATAGTAAAAACCTACCTCAGGAAGAACTGTATCAGCTAGAATTCATAAAATGCCAGTTGCCACTACACAACAGGGAATAATTTTGCAGTTTTTAGACAACGAAGATAATAAAATACTTCATGGGTTCACAAACACAGAGGCAGAATAAGAAATAAATGAATCTAAAGTGAACTAATCTTTTTTAAAAAGAAACTTTCATATATCACATCACCTAATTTTACCTTATCTGAAAAGTTAAAGCCACTGGAGTAGCTATTAGGCTTTTAGAACAATCTAAAATAGAGTAATATAAATATAAGTTCCTGAAAATTAAAAAAAAAATTAGGAAGAGGGAGGTTGTGACCTTATTTTTAAAGAGTTGCATGCTTTACTCTGTTCATCAGGATCAGTTAACAACATGTGGTCAGCACCTGCTAAATTCATTAGATGCTAGAACATTCAAAAATGATTTTTTTAGCTCCTACTGAATTTGAAAAAGGAAAGAAGACTGGAGTGAATTAATAACCATCATCTTAATAATAGCTAATATTGTGCTATTTTTGAGTCAGGTACTCTGCATTACATTAAAACATTTAGTCCTCATTATAATTCAATGATATACAAGCTATTATTAATTTCATTTTAAAAATCAGGAAATTGAGGCAAAAAGAAAAGATAATTAAATAAAATAATTCATTACATTATTTATCACAGTGTCTGACACAAAAAATTAGTCAACAAATATATTATTTCCCAAGGTAGCAAAAATAAGTTATTAGAAATACTAAGTCTCAGCTTATCTGATTCTGGATGCTGTACGTTTAACAACTACTCTGTACTTCGGAAATAGATATCACTTCTAAAGGATCAATTATGCTCAAAATGTATAGTTGTGCCATTAAATGCTTGCCAAAGATAGCATATGAAAGGCAGAATGAACCAAAATATTCAGGTCTATGAGGATGAGCTGCCTAGCAATGGCTAAATATTTTATGTAGAAATGTTACTATCCTAATACTTTCAAATGTCAATATCTTTAAAGAGAAAAAGTTAGATTTCTTTTTAAAAAGCAAAGAGATTTTTCATAAATATTTAGAAAAGCTAAGCAGAGTTATAGAGGAATGCAGTCTCACATCCTATGTATTTACTCTCCTTATAATTATCTTATTTCCTAATGAACTAAGGCTTGAAATCAGTCTGAAAGAACAAAGAGGTATGAGATGAAGCATTTCCTTATTCTTAGATCCTGCAAAACAAATTTCAAACACTTAAATGCATGTTTCTTGCCATTGGACACAATCTATCCAACAAATAACATGCTTTAAAAAAATACCATTAATGATCACTATTATCCCCTTGTATATACATCTCACTTTCTAGACCTCATCAGCTGACTCACAGGATTTAATAATTCCTCAGCCCTTCCTAGTTTTCATGACTCCCATCTCTGTTCTTCATGAGCCATTAGCTTTCACATCCATGCCTTGTATCTCGTTATTAAGAATGGAAAAGAAGAAACAGATTCAAAGAAAGCAACAGGCAAAATCAAAAGAGCTTTGTAACTAATTATATATGGAGTATTCAAGTAGTAAAATTTTTTAAAGTCAAGGATGACTTAGAGTTTTACATGGCTATATAGCCAAATATATCATAATGTAAATAGGATCTTTGGTCAAAGAAAATCCTTTATTTTCTGTTACTGATAACCAATGAAAAGTCTTTATTAGGAATTTATTCTTAATTCATTTTTAAAATTCCTACACTAGATTAGATATGTCAATTGTGTAAATTAGATCCATTAATGCCAGAAACCAATGCTTTGTGAGATTTTTCTTACTATGCAATGTAATTACTTGGCTGTAAGTATGCATTGGAGAGATGGTACTAAATGAAGTTTACTTCAAATGGAACATAGTTAATTAAATAATGACATAATAATAATAACAGGCATCATTTATTGAACATCTACTATACACCAGACATTGGATTCAGGATTTACTTATACTATTTCTAACCTTCACAACAATGCTACAAGGGATCTGTTTGATCTCTCTTCAGTGTACGAAGAAAATGAAGATCAGAGAAGTTAAATAGTCCAAGATCAAACATAATTAAAAACCTGCTGTTTGAGGTAAAAGATCAAGAGAATTTAATCTGAATACAATTTAGTCTTTCTGCTAATAGTGAACTTTTATACATTTATACTTAAGGGCAAATAAAATGTCTAACAGCAGGCACTCCTGGGGTATAAATGGAAAGAAAAGAGTGGTAGAGCATCATTCTTTAACATCAAAAGGGGTGAGAGCAGAAATAAATGTCAGTGACTTAAAATCTTACAGAAAAGTTCTGCTTTGGTAAGCAAATAACACCCCCACCTCTGCCAAAGATGTCCATATCATAATCCCTCTAATTTGTGAATGTGTTATGTTATGTGGCAAAAGGGAATTAAGATTGTTGGTGTAATTAAGGTTACTTAACAGCTGACTTTAAAAAGTGGGGAAGTTATCCAGGATCATCTGTGTGGGAGCAATGCAATAACATGGACCATTAAAAACAGAAGAAGAGGAGAGGGATAAAGAAAAGAGGGAGGAGGAGGAGAAGGAGAAAGGAGGGAAGTCACAAAGATGTCACAATAGAAGAAGATGCTGGAGAGATTCAAAGCATGAGAAAGATTTAATCAGCCATTGCTGGCTTTGAAGATGAAGAAAGAGGGCTATGAGGCAAAGAATGCAAGTAGCCTCTTGAAGCTGAGAACTATTCTCATTGAAGGTGACAGGAAGGTGACAGGGAACTCAGCCCTACAACTATAAAGAACTGAATTCTATCAGTAACCTGAGTGACAAAGGAAATGGATCCTCTTCTAATATATCAAGAAAGGAAAGCAGCTCTGATCTGCATATACCTTGATTTTTAGCCCACTGAGACCCATACTGGACTTAGATCTACAAACTGCAAAATAATAAACTAGTGTTATTGTAAGCACTTAAGTTTGTGGTAATTTATTATGGCAGCACTAGAAAACTAATACACTTGGATACACCTATTTCAAGGTTACTATTGATGTGGATGCCTCCTCCTATGTCTTCCAATTCAGACTCCCCATCCTTCTTTATTTGTTTTACCTTCTTGATGTTTCCTACTCCTATAGTATTTGGTGGTATATTTACTGTTTAAAATTTATGGAAAGTTTCCCAAAGAAAAACACTATAAACTAGGACACATAATCAGTATTAAAGATAGTGTTAAATACGAAGGTCTTCGGGTTCTGGCAGGGTTTATAGGTAATAATCATTTTAACAACTTCTACTTTCCTACTGTGAGCTCCTCTGCATGATTAATGGAGTCCAGTGACTCAACATGCTTGATACAAGTTCAGCTTTTCCAGATTCCACATATAAGTGATATTATACAGTATTTGTCTTTATTTTTCTGACATCTCACTTAGCATAATTTCCTTAAGGTCCATCGTTGCTGTCACAAATGGGAGAGTTTTGTTCTTTCTCATGGTTGAATAACATTCCATTGTGTGTGTATATATACATAAGATTGCTGGAACATGTGGTAGTTCTATTTTTAATTTTCTAATAAAGCTCAGTAACGTTTTCATAGTGGCTATTCTAATTTGCATTCCCACCAACATTGCACAAGGTTTCTCTTTTCTCCACATCCTCACATTCTAACAGGTAATACCTCATTGTGGTTTTGATCTGAATCTTAAAATAGCCCAACTCACAGAAAGCGAGTAGAGTGTTGGTTACTAAGAGCTAAGGGGTAGGGAAATTGCAGAGATTGTCAAAGGGTACAAACTTTCAGTTAGAAGATGAGTAAGCTCTGGATATTTAATGTATTGCTTTGAAATTATAGTCAACAGTACTGCATTATACACTCCAAAATTGCTAAGAGAGTAAATCTTAAATGTTCTCATCTTACACACACAAAATAAATGTCAGACATATCAGTACTAGCTAACACTACACTGGTAGTTACATTGCAATATATAAATATATTGAATCAACACACTGTATACTTTAAACTTGCACAGTGTCATATGTCAATTTTATCTCAATAAAAATATGCTTGATAATATTCAGGATCCCTTACAGATTTTTTTCAGCTTAATTATGATTAGTCTTTATTTCCTTCAATGCTTAGGATAATAATTGTTACCTAGCAGGTTAGGTATTCCTTATATGTTGTCCTCATTGTTTGTAATTTTTATTTTTATTAGAGTATAGTTGATTTACAGTTTTGTGTCAATTTCTGCTGTACAGCTCAGTGATCCAGTCATACACATATGTCCATTCTTTTTCTCATATTATCTTCCATCATCCAAGAGACTGGATAGAGTTCCTGGTGCTATAGAGTAGGACCTCATTGCTTCTCCATTCTAAATCTAACAGTTTGCATTTACCACGCCCAAATTACCCATTCATTCCACTTCCTCCCCCTTCTCCCTTGGCAACCACAAGTCTGTTCTCTATGTCTCTGAGTCTGTTTCTCTTTTGGAGATAGGTTCATTTGTGCCATATTTTAGATTCTGCATATCAGCAATATCTCATGGTACTTGTTTTCCTCTTTCTAACCTACTTAACTTAGTATAAGAATCTCTAGTTGTATCAATGTTGCTGCAAATGCCATTGTTTTGTTCTTTTTTATGGCTGAGTAGTATTCCATTGTATACATGTATTGCATCTTCTTAATCAGTTCATCTGTTGATGCACATTTAGGTTTTTTCCAAGTCTTGGCTACTGTGAGTAGTGCTGCTTAAACTCAAAAGCTTTTGCACAGCAAAGGAGATCATAAAAAAAAGGAAAAACAAAAATACAAACAACAGAATGGGAAAAAAACTTTTTGCAAATGATGCAATCAACAAGGGCCTAATCTCCAAAATATAGAAAAAACTCATACAACTCAACAACAAAAAAACAAACCAACTGAAAAATGGGCAGAAGACCTAAAGTCATTTCTCCAAAGAAGACATATGGATGGCTAGTAGGCACATAAAAAAATGCTCATCACTAATTATTAGAGAAATGCAAATCAAAACTACAATGAGGTACCACCTCACACAAGGTAGAATGGCCATCATTAACAAGTCTACAAATAACAAATGCTGGAGTAGGTGTGGAGAAAAGGGAACCCTCCTTCACTGTTGGTAGGAACATAAATCAGTACAACCACTAAGTAAAACAGCATGGAGAGTCCTTAGAAAACTAAATATAGAACTACCATATGATTTAGGAATCCCACTCCTGGCCATATATCAAGACAAAACTTTCATTCAGAAAGATACATGCACCCCTATGTTCATAGAATACCTTAAAAATGCTTAATGAATCAATGACACTATTTTTCAGTGGTATGCTAAAGCAGATTTGCAAGAGGCAATTGGTCAATTGTCACGAATTTTGCAAGTTGGTTGTTAAACATAGCCACTATTAAATACAAATAAATTAAATAAACTTATATTTAAATAAATTATGTTTCAAAGGGAAGATAATAAATGCTCAAAACTCACCATCTATTTATTAATTTATCACATTTTACTATCACTTGTTCTCTTGAATCTTTTACATCTACTGTATTGTATGTGTATGGTGGTGTGCTACTGTACATTTCTTCCCAACTCTATTGTGTTGGTTGATTGAGCCATAGAGGGAAAATTTAAACAATGGAAAATGGCAAACTTCTTTTTTTATCATTTATTTACATATATATATATTTCCACTGAACAGCATGGTGACCAAGTTACACTTACATGTATACATTCTTTTTTCTCACATCACGTGCTCCATCAAAAGTGACTAGACAGAGGTCCCAGTGCTACACAGCAGGATCCCATTGCTAATACATCCTGAAGTTAACATTCTGCATCTATTTACCCCAAGCTCCCAGTCTCTCCCATTCCCTCCATTTCTCTTTGGCAATCACAAATCTATTCTCCAAGTCCATGATTTTCTTTTCTGTGGAAAGGTTCCCTTGTACTGTATGTTAAATTCCAGATATAAGTGATATCATATGGTATTTGCCTTTTTCTATCTGACTTACTTCACTCAGTATGAGAGTCTCTAATTCCAACCATGTTGCTGCAAATGGCATTATTTTGTTCTTTTTTTATGGCCAAGTAGTATTCCATTGTGCATATTTATCACATCTATCTAATCCAATCATCTATCAGTGGGCATTTTGATTGATTCCATGTCTTGGCTATTGTGAACAGTACTGCAGTGAACATGTTGGTGCATGCGCCTTTTTTAAGGAAAGTTTTGTCTGGATATATGCCTAAGAGTGTGGTTGCTGGGTCATATGGTAGTTGTATGTATAGTTTTCTAAGGTTCCTCCATACTGTTCTCCAGAGTGGTTGTACCAGCTTACATTCCCATCAACAGTGCAGGAGAGTTCCCTTTTCTCCACACCCCCTCCAACAGTAGTTATTTTTGGGCTTATTAATGATGGTCATTCTGACTGGTGTGAAGTGGTACCTCATAGTAGTTTTGATTTGCATTTCTCCAATCATCAGGGATATTGAGCATTGTCTCAAGCGCTTGTTGCCCATCTGTACATCTTCCTTGGAGAAATGTCTATTCAGGTATTTGGCCCATTTTTCCATTGGATTGTTGGATTTTTTGCTGTTGAGGTATATAAGTTGTTTGTATATATTAGAAATTGGGTCCTTGTCAGTTGCATCATTTGAAACTATTTTCTCCCATTCTGGAAGGTGGCTTTTTGTTTTCTTTTTGGTTTCCTTTGCTGTGCAAAACCTTGTCAGTTTGATGAGGTCCCACTGGCTTATTTTTGCTTTTATTTATGTTGCTTTGGGAGACTGACCTGAGAAAACATTTGTAAGGTTGATGTCAGAGGATGTTTTGCCTATGTTTTCTTCTAGGAGATTGATGGTGTCCTGTCGAATATTTAAGTCTTTCAGCCATTTCAAGTTTATTTTCGTGCATAGTTTGAGGGTGTGTTCTAGTTTCATTGATTTGCATGCAGATGTGCAGGTTTTCCTGCAATACTTGCTGAAAATATTGTCTTTTTCCCATCCATTTTATATTCTTGCCTCCTTTGTCAAAGATTAGCTGACCATAGGTGTCAAGGTTTATTTATGCGTTCTCTATTTGGTTCCATTGGTCTGTCTGTCTGTTTTGGTACCAGTACCACACTGTTTTGATGACTGTGGCTTTGTAATATTGCCTGAAGCCTGATAGAGTTATGCCTCCTGCTTGGTTTTGTTCTTCAGAATTGCTTTGGCAATTCTGGGTCTTTCGTGGTTCCATATAAATTTTTGGATTGTTTGTTCTAGTGCTATGAAAAAATGTCATGGGTAATTTGATAGGGATTGCATTGAATCTATAGATTGCTTTGGGTGGTATAGCCATTTTTACACTATTAACTTTTCCAACCCATGAGCATGGAATATCTTGGCATAACTTTACATCTTTAATTTCCTTGATTAATGTTTTATAGTTCTCAGCATATAAGTCCTTTACCTCCTTGGTCAGGTGTATTCCCAGGTATTTGATTTTCTTGTGGTGCAATTTTAAAAGGTATTGTATTTCTGTATTCCTTCTCTAATATTTCATTGTTAGTATACAGAAATGTGACTGATTTCTGAATGTTAATCTCATATCCTGCTACTTTGCTGAATTTGTTGATCAGTTCAAGTAGTTTTGGGGTGGGGTCCTTAGGATTTTCTATATCTAGTATCATGTCATCTGCATACAGTGACAGTTTTACCTCTTCTCTTCCTATTTGGATGCATTTTATTTCATTTGTTTGTCTGATTGCTGTGGCTAGGACTTCCAATACTATGTTGAAAAACAGTGGTGAGAGTGGGCATCCTTGTCTTATTCCAGATTTTAGTGGGAAGGCTTTCAGCTTTTCTCCATTGAGTATTCTATTGGCTGTGGATTTGTCATAAATGCCTTTGATTATGTTATGGGATGTTCATTCTATACCCACTTTGGCAAGGGTCTTGATCATGAATGGATGTTGGACTTTGTCAAATGATTTTTCTATATCTATTGAGATGATCATGTGGTTTTTGACTTTTCTTTTTTTAATGTGGTGTATGACCTTGATTGATTTGTGTATGTTGAACCATCCTTGTGAACCTGGGATGAATCCCACCTGAGCATGATGTACGATCTTTTTGACATAGTAGGAGACTTTAACACCCCACTCGTATCAATGGAAAGATCCTCTAGACAGAAAATCAATAAGGCAACAAACATCCTAAAGGACACAATAGAAAAGTTAGACTTAATTGACATTTTCGGGACATCACATCCCAAAAAATCAATATCTTCTTCTCAAGTGCACCTGGAACATTCTCAAGAATTAATTGCATATTGGTGCACAACGCTAACCTCAACAAATTTAAGAGTATAGAAATTATCTCAGGTATCTTCTCTGGCCACAATGACATGAAACTGGAAATCAACCACAGGAAAAGATGTGAGAAAAAACCTACTACATGAAGACTAAACAAAACGCTACTAAAAGACCAGTGGGTCAATGAGGAAATCAAGAAGGAAATTAAAAAATACCTCGAGACAAATGATGATAAAGACACAACCATTTAAAATCTTCAGGATGCCACAAAAGCAGTGCTCAGAGGGAAGTTCACAGCAAGACAGGCCTTCCTCAATAAAGAAGAAAAATCTCAATTCAACAATTTAACCCACCACCTAAATGAATTAGAAAAAAGAACAAGCAAAGCCTAAAGTCAACAGAAGGAATGAAATCATAAAGATCAAAGAGTAAATCAATAAAATAGAGATTCAAAAAATAAGAGATAAAATCAATCAAACCAAGAGCTGGTTCTTTGAAAAGGTAAAAAACATTGACAAACCTCTGGCTAGACTTACCGAGAAAAGGATAGAAAATACCCAAAGAAACAAAATAAGAAATGAAAAAGGAGAAGTCACAACGGATGCTACAGAAATACAAAAAAAAAAAACATAAGGGAATACTATCAACAATTATATGCCAACAAATTTGACAACCTAGAAGAAATGGACATCTTTCTAGGGACCTACAGCCTGCCAAAACTGAATCAAGAAGAAATAGATCACTAGAAACGAAATTGAATACGTCATTAAAACACTCCTTACAAATAAAAGTCCAGGACCTGATGGCTTCACAGGCAAATTCTACCAAGCATACAAAGAAGAACTTATGTCCATCCTCCTTAAATTTTTTCCAAAGTCTGAAAAAGAAGGAACACTCCCAAAGACATTCTATGATGCCACCATCACCCTAATTCCAAAAGCAAACAAATACACCACCAAAAAAGGAAAACTATAGTCCAATATCTTTGATGAATTTAAACGCAAAAATTCTCAACAAAATTTTAGCCAACCGAATCTGACAAACTTCTAATTCTACAAATTAAGCCTTGATTTATTGTTTTTTTCACTATTTAAATTTATAAAAGTGATGGAGAAATGTTAATAATTAACAGATTAAACTTAGAAGTATGACTGCCATGTTTGTAGCTATTGTATTGTGAATGTCATAAGAAGTTGAGTAAATATTCTTCTGAGTTTGTTTATTTTTTGTTTTTGTTTTGTTTTGTTTTTGCTTTTTAGTGTTGTACCCATGGTATATGGAAATTCCCTGGCTAGGGGTCGAATCAGAGCTTCAGCTTCCAGCCTGGCCTATGCCACAGCCACAGCAATGCCAGATCCAAGCTACGTCTGCCACCTACACTGCAGATCGTGGCAATTCTGGATCCTTAAACCACTGAGCATAGCCAGGGATTGAACCTGCATCCTCATGAATACAGGTCAAATTTGTTTCCACTGTACCACAATGGGAACGCCAATATTCTTCTGAGTTTAAAAAACTATTATTTAAGGAACTCACATTATTGCTAAAAGGGTGAACTCTCAATACACATATCAATTGTTTTGCTTTTGTTTAAGTCATTAACATAAACAGAAATATCACTTAATATTCGTGGTTAAATTTCATTCATCTGTTAGTTGCAAACATAGCTGGCTACAATATAAGAGTTCATCAAAAATCAGTGAAAATATTCCCTGAAAATCAACTGGCTATAAGGAATTTACAATAAAGAATACTGTATATTTTATTATTATTGTAAATTATGTGCCTTATATCCATAATATTAGTAAAATATATATATTCTGCATGTTCACATGAATTAAAATATTATATATCTATGTGTATATTTAAGTTTCATGCCTGTTTCTTTCAGATAGCCAGAATTGTTAAATATTTACCAGCACACCACAGTCTAATCATTTCACTTTTTTCATTTCTTGTGCCTAAATATTTAGACTTTGTTATACAGATGTGGAAAAGGGTAAAAACAAATTCCTGCCATCTAAAAAAGGCATAATATCCAAGAGTAATAAGAATCCTAAGTGTTCTGACATTTGACAAAGGCAAAGGTAACTGTGTTCTTTTTTTCATATCTATGAAGTATGGAATAACCAAACTTTGAGGGAAAAGGAACCTATAAAATAATTCTGTACACAAAGCCAATGGTAATCTCTTTGTGTCTTATGAGTCAAGGGGTTAGGATCTTATATTAAAATTGGACTTTTCTTCAATATCTATTAATAGAAATCATCATACTTTAATAAAAAAACCCAAGTATCAAAGATACATAATCAAATGAAATTATGAGATGATTGGTGATATTTGAGAGAATAAACTAAATTCTATGTGTGTAAAAAATAAAATCTCTAGAAAAAAAAAATAGAAATCCAAAGCATTATAGATAACCACATTGACTAGCCAGCTTAGTCTTCCTCTACATCCTATAGGAAAGACTATATGATCTTTCCTTATCTCCTAATCACACATTGTGGTTTCCAATTTCCATCCCTTACTCAAACTCTTCTCTTTATTTAAGATCACCTTTTCTCACAAACCTCCGGTTGAAGTGTCTTACCACTATTACACCACTAGGACTTAGCCATCAGTTAAGTATCCACTATTCTGTCTGTTCTACTCCTTATGGTCTATTCTAATACCCAAAATTACATATATTTTTTAATGTATGTTTGGCCCCTCCAGAGAAGTCCTTGACCCAAATCTGAGGAAAAAAATCAGGAAAAGATCTGTAAACCATTCTGTAAGCCTGGAAGTATATTTCATATATATCTACATATATATGTACATATACATATATATGTACATATACATATACACACATGTGTATATATATATATATAACTTTGTATAACGGTATAGTTACATATTTTACACATAAATATATATATAGATATATTGTATATAGTCATACATATTTATATATGAGAATTTTACAGATTACAAAATTTACAAATGTAAGCTATTAATATTGTTGCTTTTATTGTTACCATCACAATTTTTCAAGATGGCTGGCCTCTTTCTCCTTTCATTCTTAACACCTGTTGTTTTTGACTCAATAGCAAGAGGATTTAATTGCTTAAAATAAATTAGGAAAGTCAAGAATGCTGCAAAATGAATTGGAGAGTTGGCATTAGACAGAGGCATTATATTCACAAAAGGCCTTTAATGGTATATTTGTCAGTCTGATTTTAATCAGTTAGGTTTTTGCACAAGGGTGTTTGAAGACAATGCTGAGGAAAGATTATTCTAGTCAAACTATGCAGTGTGGATTGGAGCAGACAGCCAGGAAACCATGGGATAGAACTCTCAAATAAAAAAAATAATAATGCTGAAGAAAGTAATAACAAGGAGGAAGAGGTGGCAGATGAGTGGAAGGATGAGAAAGAGGAGGGGGGAGAGAAATAGCATCTGTAGCTAGTATTTACTAATCACTATATACAAAAATACTAAAGAGGGAGTTCCCGTCGTGGCGCAGTGGTTAACGAATCCGACTAGGAACCATGAGGTTGCGGGTTCGGTCCCTGGCCTTGCTCAGTGGGTTAACGATCCGGCGTTGCTGTGAGCTGTGGTGTAGGTTCAGACGCGGCTCGGATCCCGCGTTGCTGTGGCTCTGGCGTAGGCCGGTGGCTACAGCTCTGATTGGACCCCTAGCCTGGGAACCTCCATATGCCGGGAGCGGCCCAGGAAATAGCAACAACAACAACAAAAAGACAAAAAGACAAAAAAAAAAATACTAAAGATAATTATCTCTGGTAATATTTACAATAATTTTTAGCATTGGAACTATCTCCATTTTGCAGATAAAGCAACAGATACTCTAAGCTACTGAGTATTGTGTACAAGGTCACAGCTAGTAAGTTTTATCTGAAATGTAAATACAAGCAGACTGACAGTAGAGCTTAAACTGGAAACTACTCTCTTGAATAATTTCTTTGTCCCAAATAAAATTAACTCAAATAGTATTTTAATGAAATTTCACATGTGAACTCTATATTTGACAACATTTAATTTACAATTGTGAATATACTGGTATTTTCCCACTGAGGACTACTAAGACTCTAAAAATATATACTATAACAGTAGGTTGAAAGGAATTAAAACCAGAAAATATGGCAATCCCCAAGAATCTCAGAACTCAAGAAAGAGTTCCTAACAGTATTCAAAAGTAGCTAAACAGAAACTCTTTATAAATCAAGGCTAGGTTCAAGATATCAATCTCATTTACTGCTAATAAGGAATTATCAGATTTTCTAATTGAGTGTTTACCTACCCTACCACGGATTTAAATGAAAAAAATTTTAAATATCCATAAACTGTGAATTCATACATAAACAATCTAAGCTAAACCTATTACATACAAGGTAATTTACAAATGACTCTAAGTATATTTTCCCTACCTGTCACGGCTAATCATATTTAATGACTCTTTTCTGTTAAGTTCTGTGACTGAAAATGGGTAAATCAGTATCTCTTTGATGAAATATAGCCATGTCTTAATAGTCCTGCTGAGTATTCACTTGCAAAGTTTTCTCATTTGCAAAGAACATCTTTAGTATAATGGTAAATAAATTTTAAGAAATTCTCTTGTAAACGGATATACCCCATACAAAAAAAAAATGGAAAAAAAAAGAAAATTCCTACTACTTAGAAACTCTTAAACACTAGCGAAGACACAAAATAACATAGTTTTCCAGCCATAGCTTGGATAACATTATATACCATCTCTTTCTCTCTCTCTCTCTCAGCATGAATAAGTGCGCGCGCGCGCGCGCGCGCACACACACACACACACACACACACACACACACACACACACACTGCTTCAACAGTACAGAAAAAAAGGGAAGGGACAATACATTCACTTACCAGGACATCCAAAAGCCCAGAGCCAAAAGCAATCAGGTGCTAAAATTTCTACAGAAAGAGAATAAATAGTCCCCATGCAAAACAAACTAATTTGTCATCCAGATGCCTCCAGCTAGATATTTAGTGTACAGAGGAGAAAAAAAAAATCCCATTTTACTCACTTTGTGTCCATATTACAGGCAGCTGTTAATAGTAGCAGTTCCAAAGCAATTTAAACCTGAGTCTATCTGTCTTATCATATTTAAGTCCTTAGCATTGTAACGAATTATTGCTTTACTTAATTTTCAATAGATTTTGTTGTTATTGTTGTTTTCTTACCTGATCTTCTCCTTGCATAGCTTGCTTTTCAGATTTGTTCTAAAAAAAAAAGATAATTTATGAAGAATACATAGCAAAGGAAGAGGAAAAAAATTTTTAAAAAGAAGTTAAACTCAAAAAATCAATGATAAGATGAACTATGTGGGTAATTTCTGCACAATGAGTTTCAATTCTATTTCTGTGGAAATTGTTTTAATACATTAAGTAATATTATTTTAGCATAGTTAATTAATCATCTACAAATCAAACCTGACTATATTTACATCCAAGCAATATTTCTACATCTTATGAAATATTTGTTTGGAGAAACTTTATGAATAAGCTCAGTAAGATAAAAAGAAAATGTCCTACCTATTAAGCTTCTGGCATTCTCCCTTTCAAGATTATTGATTAGTCTTCCCAAATAATATGTATATGTAGTTAGTTCCCATCACAACTTGAGATAAAATTCACCTGAGTTTGGAGACTTGCACTTTTGGCAATTTCATTTCTGAGAAAAGAAAACCGTAAGACTGTTTTTCTGGCCTAAATTCTGACTACAAAAGAACTATTTAGATGTCATAGAAGCCTTGGGAGAGAATGACCATGTCATCTTATAGTCAGTAAGTAGAAACAAGGAAGGGAATGGTAGGCATAGTCAGACACATTTCTTGCTATTAATAGAATATTTCCAACAGCTGTCCAAATAATTCAAGTCCCCCATCACAACTGAAATTTACCTCAGAGTCAATATAAAAATCAAGCAGCTACCAATTCTGGAATTTAACTATGAATGAACTTGAGGAAATTCTTGCTCTATAGGCTATGTAAATAATAAATCACCTAGTGAGAGTTAACATAACGTCTTCAACTTTCAGCTTACCATGCAATCTGCCACTGTGGAGCTAGACATTAATCAAACAGTTAGCCAGGTACTAATTTTTAAATAACACATCTTTAGTCTTTGTATTTACTTTTAATTTATATTAATAGGGTTAGAAAAATGAGATTATAGGAGACCAAAAACATAACATTATTTGAGCCGTATGGCTTTATAACTATTTAAGGTTTTTTTTCTCCCTCAGAATGATAAAGACTATAAAGAAAGGAAGATGAACTTTAATTTTAAACATATACCGATTGTAAAACAAAGCATAACCATAAAAGTTAACAGATATGAAAATACAAAATTCTTCACAGAATAGAGAGCCATCCATTTAGCTCGAGGTGAAAAGGTTTAAATATTTGAGTACTGAGTTTAGATCAACCTCAATATAATTATATAATGAATTATAAAATATAATTATATAATTACATAATGATTGAAAAGTGATAATATTTTAGAACACAAAATTAGTTATCCATAACAATGGTATCACAGAAGGCAGAATAATACTATGTCCAATTTACATTCATCCCCAATTATTTTCACACATCTAGGTAATTTTCCTTACCAGTAAATTTAAAGATCTTTCATTAATAATGTAAGTTCCTCAAATGTTGCCGTTCATTAACACACGTTGTTCTGGGATATTTAGTAAACAAATTAACTGATTTTTTTCCTATTTAAACTGTTTAGAGCTATTGAAATCTAACTTCATTGTACTTAAAAAGAAAAGGGAATAAAGGGCATTTTGTGAAAAATTTGTGTATTCCAGAATGCTTTATGTCACTGAGATGAGAGAGAAAGATTTAGAAAAATGTTTTAAGATAAGCGCCAAAGGAAGTCACTGCAGGTAAAATCAGCTTGAAAGAGTTAGGTTTTCAAGCCAAGAAATTAGTTACTGATCTTTCCTTCTAACTGCTGAACAGTAAACCATCTTCGTTGTCATCATTTAAATCGCATTCCATTCTTCTAACATAATTATAACTTACAACCATTTGTTATAGCACTGTGGCACTGAGGCTGCTGGATATATTTTTAAAGGAATCTGTACAATAATCTCTATTTTTCACAGGGTTGAGGGAGGGAACAATAGCCTGAGTATAAAAAAACACTACTTGCCAATCTTATTTCTCTGGAATTTTTAAAATATACTTTAAGAATAAGTTCTACCATGGAAGTAAAGGCAGACATTTTTGTATCTCTCTACTCAGTATTTTAAGAGAAGTCATAAAGGAATATGAACTTTCAGAATGTCTAGTGTATGAGACAAATCTCAAAGTACATGAGATTTTACACAAAACTGAGCAATAGTGGCAATAAGAAAAGAAATAGAATGCTTTTCTTTATCTTTTTCAGAAACTCAGATATAAGAAAATAATCCATAAAATAAACTAACTCACAGCATACAGCATTTTCTGTACTGAAAAGCTGGAGACAGGAAGTCAAAACAGATTTTTTTATTATAGAGTGGTGAATTCTGACCCAGATTTAAGCATGGAATGGTTTTAGGACAGACTCAAAAAAGAACATATAAATAAATAAATTTTTTCATGTAGTAAATGGATTACAATATATACTTAATGAAATATGATTGTTACCATTCCTTCTTTTAATTTCTGCAAAAATTACATCCTACTGATTATTTTCCAGTTGTTCTTTTTACTAGAATAGATGATTAATTGTAAATCATTGAAAATGTTCCTCAAACTCTCTAAATGGCACTGATAGTTAATTATGTTTAACTGTGATATTAAGGGGATATATTGGAGAGTTGTAGTTCAATTAATTCCTATTATTTAATTCCAGAAAAATAAACTTCCCTACTCCTCTGAGGAACATAGTCCTTGCTGTCACAGAGCTGAATTTCTACTTATAATATCATCTGATTATACTTGTCAGTAAATATCTTGGCATTATTTAAGCTTTAATTATATAAAACACAATTTTCATTTATTAATTGGTATAAAACTCCATGGTTACGTTTTTATGCATGTCCAAATTACTACACTGTGTCCACAATGACAAATGAGTATGAACATATCTATAAACATCCATAACATCACAAAAATCTCCTGTTTCCTTTGATATTATTCTTCCCTAATACTATTCCTTGTAATTAAAAGGAAAACCCATTGGCAAAAATGGTAAATCCAGTAAAAATAGATTTCCATCTTCATGCTTTGATGATAAATCTATTGAATATTTTCTGACTAAATGGGTCCATACAATAAAAAAAAAATGTGCTTATATATCAGCATCTACTAGTAAATGCTCCTTTGTCTTTCTAGAAAGGAAGGCCCTTTCACCAGGGACATAAAAGTCCCTGAGGTTTTTAGTAATACATGATACCACTTTCTTAACTGAGAAAAAATGAATATTTGTGAGTGTGAAAATTCAATAATTCTTCTTGTTAGCTGATTTTGAATATGCAACCTAATAACAGCAATAGCCCATTAAACAAATGATAGATTTAAGACGGCCCAAACAGAAGTTACACAAATAAGTTTATATTTGGTTGACCTATATCTCCCTGCCAAACATACTTCATTTTTAATGAAGGAGAATATTTGGCTCAAACTTTACTGCCAAGAGACTTGTGATAAAAACTTATATTACTTCTCCGGTAGCATTTGACCTTACTGACAATGCCCTCCTCAGATATATTTCTCTTAACTTCTAGTGATTTCTTGATTCTTTTGATAGCCTCTGGATCCCTTTCATTCATTAGCTCCTTCACCCCTCTTAACCCTTTCTTTGCTTCCTGCATTGATTAAATGGTAATAATACTGAGCCAGAAGACTTAAATTCTAGCACAATCTCCATGATTTATGGAGCAAGATAATGAAAGTCTATGACCTTTAGTTTTTCATCTATAAAATGGGCACAATAGCATTATCCCTGATGTTCCTTTCTTTTTTTGCATCATGTTATTTAAAAAATATTTTACTTTTGTATGCGTTTTAGAATACATAGTGTTCTTTCTTTTCTTATCTCAAAGTTGTTAAAGTTGGACTAGAATATGGGGTAGTAGTTTAAATGATTCCTTGCTATATAAATCAAATAGTATTATTAAGACTATTATCTAAAATATCTCCAACTTGAACTTTCTGATTGTCTTTATCAACACTTTCCAAGGTTTTCACTATCACCTGGTATGGAGCTACCTTTCAAATTTATATCTCTAACTGATTTCCCACTCTCCAATCACGTATAAAATTATAATACAGACTGTTCTGGAAAATCTGGTTATTTTGTGCCATATTTCTTTTTAACTATACTTCTCAATTTTATCTTCTGTGATATATTTAAAATCTGTAGGCATGTAGTCCATGTATCCACTTTCCATCTGACATTTAAAAAAATTATGGTGGATTTTATTAAATATATGCCAAGGAGAAGAGTTATATGTTATGGTTGCTGATGTATCCTCTCATTTTTCAAGTTTCATTCTTCTATGAAAGCATAAAAATAAAACAAATACACTCCTCTTCCATAAGAAATTATTGCTATTCAGAGCCTGTCCCCTAATCATTTTTCTCTGATTATTTTCAGCTCACATTGTCTTTAGCATTTTTCTTCTAACAGAGTTATGATTGTTCCATCATGGAAGCTCCAGATGTCTAGTTAAGGTAGGATATGATGCTTGGCTCATTTTTAGAATATTAGTCAGAAATAGCCTTACTAAAAGTCATTGCTCAAACAGCTACATAAAAACTCATCTCTCTATGACCTCTAGGAACATATGTACCTTTTCAGTTTGATCTTCCAAAATATTATTACAACCCATGCCATAGGGACCATATAGACTTACATAGTAGGGTTGGAGGAGGTGGTTTTTTTTTTTTCTGTACTTTAACATCTCTAAAATCAAAGGAAAAAAAAGTGGACTAGCTTAATGGTAACATTATTTTATTCATAGTGGTAGGTGAAATCATGGCACACCTCAAAGTAGCATCTTCAATTCAATGAAATATGGTTTATGGCTTGGCTACTCATTCAAAATATTTTTTAGTCAGACATATCCTGGCAAGATAAACATGGTCATGGAACATTTAAGGGCTATAGTTTTTTAAGATCTTCAAGTTCATATGTAACTCAAAAAACTTCACAAAAGTATCAATTTATGCATTACGAATTATTTTTCCCATTTTATCAAAGGAAGCTCCTTTGAAACATGCTGCTGGAGATGGGTGTTAGGATAGAATAATCACAAAAATTAGTTTATAAGATTACCTAAGAACAAAGAACAACTATGTTTTTATGACAAGATATTCTACTTTTGTTTTTTATTTATTTATTTATTGTCCTTTTTTTTTTTTTTTTTTTTTTGCTATTTCTTGGGCCGCTCCTGTGGCACATGGAGGTTCCCAGGCTAGGGGTCGTAGCCACTGGCCTATGCCAGAGCCACAGCAACACGGGATCCGAGCCGCGTCTGCAACCTACACCACAGCTCACGGCAACGCCAGATCATTAACCCACTGAGCAAGGGCAGGGATCGAACCTGCAACCTCATGGTTCCTAGTCGGATTCGCTAACCACTGCGCCACGACGGGAACTCCCTGATGACAAGATATTCTAGAGAATGTCTGGCTTGTAGGGAGAAACTGATACTGTTAGAGTTTTTCCCTCATCAAATATATATTTTTAAAAATATGTTTAAATGGTATTCTACTCTGTAGAGAACAACTGCTTAAAATCTCAATGCAATCAACAGTCTCCATTATAAGCCTTCTCTATAGAAATAAACTGGTGTTTAAATAGTCTAAGTGACAGTTATTTAAAACTGAGCCCTGGAGTTCCCGTTGTGGAGCAGAGGAAATGAATCCGATTAGGACCCATGGGGTTGGGGGTTCAATCCCTGGCCTCGCTCAGTGGGTTAAGGATCTGGCTTTGCCATGAGTTGTGGTGTAGGTTGCAGACACGCTCAGATCTGATGTTGCTGTGGCTGCAGCATAGGCTAGCAGCTGCATCTCTGATTCAACCCCTAGCTTGGGAAATTCCATATGCTGCCCTAAAAAAAGCAAAAAAAAAAAAAAAAAAAACCCAAACTGAGCCCTTTTAGGACCCCAACACACTCAAATTTGTTTAGGCAGTGTGTGATGATTCTCATGGTGTTTGCTAGTTAACAGTCTCAGTTGAATACCTAACTTAAAGGGATACAAAGTATAATCATACTCTTGTAAAGATTAACTAGAATATGAAGAAAAGATACATACTTTATTTTTTAAATGAATACCTAGTATGCTTATAGGAAAAGTGGAAGGAAAAATTCATCCAAAAGAGATATGGCATATTAGAATATTTTAAAGTCTCTTAAAAATAAAATTTTTAGTCAGTCAAATGAGACTCATCAGACACAATTAAGCATATAACATTGCTTGAATTACTCAAGTAATTAAAAGTCCTCAATAAATATCTATTGAAAAGATGGGTAGATTTTAGCATGATTTTAGCCATGAAATATTAAAAACTCCAATTTTTCTTTATCTTTGTTAAATAGTTCTAAATTTTCTCTTTGTATTTATTATTGAGTTTTTGGTTGATTTGACTATTATATTAAATGGCAATTATATTTCTAAGTGCAAAACCAGGTGCCTGGAATATTGTACTTGGCCTGGATAAAGCCCTCATTATTCTTTGATTCATTTTGAGCTTCAGTAGATATATCAGTCTTCTCAATCCTTTGATCTTCCAGGAATTTTTGGGCTAATTCCCAAGAACCTCCATCTCTGATATTCATTTCTGGGAGAAAGTAACTTTATGAAGATTATCTTTGAGTTCTCCCAATAAGGATGGGACACAACCTCCTCAAGACAGAGCAAGAAACAGCAGCCACTTCGGACAATGCTATGATTCAAATATAGGCATGAGAGAGGCCCACAAAATTCTTAAGCAGAGTAATTAGAGACCATATCAGTCAAAATTAACTTTGAACTATAAAGACAAAAAAACTGTAATTTACCGTGGATCATGTAGCACACTTCTTCCCTTTAATTCATTTTTTTGGTCTTTTTGTCTTATTAAGGCCACACCCGTGGCATATGGAGGTTCCCAGACTAGTGGTGCAATTGGAGCTGTAGCTGCCAGCCCACACCATAGCCACAGCAAGGCCAGATCTGAGCCACGTCTGCAACCTACACCACAGCTCATGGCAATGCCAGATCCTCAACCCACTGAGCAAGGCCAGGGATCAAACTCACAACTTCATGATTCTTGGTTGGATTCATTTCTGCTGCTGGGAACTCCTAATTCATTTTTTTTTTCTGAACTGGAAAGACAGGCAATATTGTACAGTGCTATACTCACCTTTTTACAAATATTAGCCACTGCTTTTAATATGACATCCTGGTGGTCAGTCCGGATTATGTCAAGTTCATTAAATTTTTGCTGGGTGATGTTAAGTAGCTTCTCCCCACTAATTTCTGCTCTTTCAAAATTTTCTCCATATATCAGAAAACTATAATCTAACTCTGAAAAACACACAAAAGAGTTGGATATGTCAAGGAAAAACACAAAAGAGTTGGATATGTCAAGGAAAAGAGACTATCCATCCTTGTGAAGATAGCTATACAATTCTACTGGGAAAAGACTTGTTTGTGGGATTTGTTATTATCAATGAGCTGTTTATACAGTTTATTCCACCACTGCATCTTTTTTTTTCCTTTTATGGCCACACCTGCAGCAAATGGAAATTCCTGGGTTAGGGATCGAATTAGAGCTGCAGCTGAGGCCACAGCCACAGGAACACCCACCGGATCTGAGCTGCATCTGCAACCCACACCACAGCTTGTGGCAATGTGGGATCCTTAACCCACTGAGTGATGAGCAAAAATGGGAACTCCTCGTGAGGATTTTAAACTGCTTTTTTAAACTTGTCAAGTACCTTACAAGTATGTTTTATCCTGCTGATATGCTAATTAAATCATGTTTGCATTCTTGTTTATTTATTAAAGCAAGACCTACTAATAACCTCTATTCGTTTACTTTGTTAAATTCTCATTACAATTTGCCCTCTAAATGCATACAACTAGATTTGCCTTATTTTAATTTTTTATAATTCTCTATTGCTTACATATTCAGACTGGCCTTAACCTTGGTTACACATAAATTAGTAAGGTTTCTTATTGCACTTTAAGTTTTAAAAAGTGAAGTCACTCCGAATAACCCAATTTCTATCAGTGTACTTATTTATTCAGATTTCCCATGGTAGAGAAAACTTCTCTGCTCCAATGTAAAAAAAATAACTAGCAATATTCTTCAGACAGTTGCAAAGTATCTACCTAAACTTGAGCTTCTTTCTCTATTTGAGCTTATTTTTTGAGTTTATATTTCCTTTCATTAGAGGGAGATAATTATTTGATTTATAAGACTATATATTATATGAATGGCTGAAAGCAATACAGAAATATCAAGAGGAAGCTCTGTAACTATGTCAAAAGAAATTTGAAAGCTAAATTTCTCAAGGTAATTCTTCCTATTAATCCATAGAAAACTTTAGTGTTTTTATTTCAATACAGTGAGTAAATATGATAGAAAAGATAAAACTGATGTTTGTATGGGTCAGCTTTCATGCTAGCAAATTTCCAGGGTAAGTTATATATAGTTATGTTCAGTTGAATGAGATAAACATTCTTATGTAGTCACTCAGTAACTACATTCGAAAGCTGGATGACATCAGAGAGGATATTAACTTTATATTGCCATGAGTATTTCATACACCCTAGGTTCCACATTACGTTTTATAAACTGCAGCAGATACTTGCCCTAGAATATAAGATACTGTCAGCAGACTGTAGAAATAAGTTCAGGAATTGTAATATAAGTTTAATAAAACTACCTGCTTTCTATAGATGACAGCATATCTGATACAGTAAATGTAAGTTATCTTTAGTAGGTTACTTTGCCTTTGCTTTTTCAAATTCTTTCATTAAAACTTTCTTAAAAAGGATATGGACCAAGTAAGAGATATGAACTTGAAACAAGAATGGTTTCACCAACCAATAGATGAATCCTTGGATCACTGGATTTTGGATTAAGTCCATTTTGGCCTTAATTTATACATGTGATATTTTGAGCCATTAATGACATAATTAAGAAGTTTGTTTCAAATAATATATACCAGGCTATATGCAGGAAAACTGCTAAACAGAGACATAGTCATTTCTTTAAGGAAGCATGGAAGCTGAAGAAGTTAAATGCCATGATGCATAAAATCCATTGTAATTACCAAAGATGATATTTGGAAGTCTAGGAATTTGATTAAAATTCCACAATCAATCAGCATGTTCCTTCACAGTGAGACCATCAATTAAAGGTAGAAATCTTTTTCAGTATGTGGCACACAATCTTCCAGGTTATAAAATAATCCATATTTTTATATAATTTATCAAAGACATCGTGGTGACATGCAAATTATTGCCAAGAGTGGATTTCATTACTGAATACTAAGCTATGAATCTCAGCAATTGTGACTTTCAAGCTGATCTATATGGTGTACACATTCACCCCCACCCAGAGTTTCCATTTTTAATCCCATGTCACTTTTTCTCATCTAAACTTACTATTAACAGTATTGTTTTACAAGTTTGGGTTGTAATATTATTCTCAAATATTGTGTGTATATGAATATGTTCATGCATGTGCCTGTATAAAATTTAAATTTATGTTTCAAATATAGGAGTAATTAATATAGTCATAATCCCATTGCTATCAAGATGAGTCTCTGTATTTTATTTATAAATAAAAATGATTGATATCTGTGTGTCTTCTTTGATGAAATATAAATTAAGGTCTTCTGCCCATTTTTAGATTGGGTTGTTTATTTTGTTGTTGTTGAGTTGTATGAATTGTTTGTATATTTTAGAGATTAGGTCCTTGTTGGTTGCATCATTTGCAAAAATTTTCTCCCGTTGTGTGGGCTTTCTTTTCTTTTCTCTTTAATAGTTTCCCTTGCTGTGAAAAAACTTTTGACTTTAATCAAGTCCCATAGAGATTCACATACTAAGTGAAGTAGGTCAGAAAGAGAAAGACAAATACCATATGATATCACTTATGTGGAATCTAAAATATGGAACAAATGAACCTATATACAAAACAGAAACATACTCACAGATATAGAGAACATACTTGTGGTTCCCAAGGGGGAGAAGGGAGGGAGTGAGATAGATGTGGAGTTTGGGGTTGGTAGATGTAAACTATTACATTTAGAATGGATAAGCAATGAGGTCCTACTGCACAGCACAGGGAGCTATATCCAATCTCTTGGGATACAACATGATGGAAAATAGTATGAGAAAAAGAATATATATATAGTGACTGGGTCACTATTCTGTACAGCAAAAATTGACACATTGTAAACCAACTATATTTAATAAAAATAATGATTGGATAATTTTATTTTATTTTATTTTTTCACTGCTATTTCCCCCAACACATTTTTTTCCCACTGTACAGCATGGGAACCCAGTTACTCATACATGTACATGTAATTTTTTCTCCCATTGTCATGCTCCGTTGTAAGTATCTAGACATAGTTCTCAGTGCTGCACAGCAGGATCTCATTGTTAATCCCTTCCAAAAGCAATAAGTTTGCATCCGTTAACCCCAAGCTCCCAATCCATCTCACTCCCTCCCCCTCCCCCCGGGCAACCACAAGTCTATTCTCCAAGTCCATGATTGGAGAATTTTTTAGTTTAAGAAGCTACAAGACCCTTTGTCATAGTAATAACTAATATTTGTCACTACTCTAAGCACTTTTCACATAGTAACTCAATTCTGAAAACAACTCTATGACAGAGGAACTATCATTCTCCCCACTTTACAGATGTAAAAACTGACTTAAAGAGAGGTAAATCACTTACATAAGCTTCTAATGGCTGAGTCAGGATTTAAATCCAAGGATTTTTACTCTAGAACCCATGCTCTTAACTAATATGCTACACTACTTCTCTTAGTAATTGAAAGAGCTTAAGATTGGAAATGGTTTTTATGAGACACAAAAAAAATTTCTAGAATGGCATGTTCCAAGATATGAGACATGCTGACCACAAGCTCAGTGCAATCTAAGTGCAGGCAGCTATAAACTCTGATTTTTTTGGAACAATCATAATTCATCTGTGCAACTTATCATTCCTTAATTTCACTCATTCACTTGTTCAGCAAAGATTTAATGAATGCTTTCTTATATACATAAAACGTTAGAAAATTGTGGGGGATAGGAAGAAACATAACACAATCCTGAATCTAAAGAGCTTAAATTTTTGATTTAGGCAACTAAACAAAAAAACACAAAATATTAGTAAAATTATGTCACACTGAAAGAAATATGCCCATGAGTTAAGTGAATAAGAAATACTGTAAGCATTTGTTAATCAGAAAGGTGACAGATCAGAATGAATTTGAGTGACTACACAATGTCTTTAAACACATGTCCTACAGTGAAACTGCAAGCCAGTAGTTGATACCACTGTAAGCAGCATATGATTCAGTCTCATCAATCAAAACAATGTTCCTGCAATCCACCATACTGGATATGGATTAACACAATGCTATTTTGAGTCTAATTCATATTCTTATATGTGCTATGACTTTATCTGAAAGAGGATAAGAAAAATACTTAAAAGAATTCAGGAAAAATCTATATATTGCTGGATGAGATGTATCAGTCAGATAATTTTTACTTAAATTATTTAAACCAATACCACAACTGAAAATTAAAGAGCTGAATCTATAGCTGAGAGCATTTCAAATTTCCTAAAACTCAACAATTAAGGAAATCCCCTCTATCTATATTTTATAAGGAATTGGCATATATGTGAAACAGGAAAAAAAAAAGGTCAAAAAAGACATCAAATGCATTTCAAAGCTCTTCACTTACTGAATTTAAAGCAACAGATGATTGTTAGCATTTTAACTGAAAGCGTTCTCAAATTAACAGGTAATAGAACCTACACATACTACTATGAGAGAACCACAAAATTAGAATTCAGAGATAGCCAAGGATTTCAAATGTAGAAAACAAATCTGGCACCAGCAGAAAACTGTCACTTCAATTTGATGTTACAGAATGACAGCCATACATGATAAATATGCTGAATAAGCCTGATAGAATTTACTTTAAAATTCAGTAAAAAAAAAAAAAAGATGGTAGAAATAAACTGGCTCGAAGGAAAACATATGGTACGAAATTTCAAAACTAAATGAGCATGCTGTGGTAAAACTGGGTAAAACCTAAATATTGAAATTATATTAAAATGGCTATTTGAAATAACACACAAAGTCAATACTGATTTTTTTTGTCAATAAAACCACAAGCATAAATAATTCAAATTAAATGTAAAATATTCATCTAATATATATTTGAAAACCCAAAAGGGCATGCTAGTTTATGTGTTTGTATATACGTGCATTTTGCAGCAGATATATTTACTAATTTTTGAATGGTTTTTGTTGCTGTTTATCAAATGTCTACTACTTGCAGACTACTTTGAGAAGAGTGTAATAACACATTCTACAATGCACATGGTGAAGTTTATTAGAAACACTTCCAATGAAGATGTTTCTAAGAACACTACCTGCTTACTATGTAAATACCAGTGTTGTATGGTATTCAATGGAAGTTACATATTGCAATGTATGTAGAGTGGTGTTTAGGGACATTTCTAATAAAGATGTTTGGAAGAACACTACTTTCATACTACTTAGAAGAAAGTGTATGAATGGTAGTTGTACACATTCCATAATGCATGTAAGTGTAGTATGTAAGAACACTTGTAATAAAGATGATTGTAAGAATGTTTAAAAAATAAATTATCAAATTTCAAGTTATGAAATGGGGTTAGGGAGGTTGAATTAAAATGTTTACAAAAATGAGCCACAAACTGGATAAAGGATCAAAATATTAAATGTTGGAGGAAAAAAACTTGTCAAGATCCATTATTTTGGCTGGCTCAAGGATACTTCTTTGCTTCAACAGGAGTCATTTACAAAACAGATCCTAGATAAAGTTGTAAAATGAGCAAAGCTGGTCTTGGGTCATTTGCATTTCCTTTCAACATCCACTGCTGTTAGCTGTGGAATTATATACTGCCACCAAATACTTCAGTTTGCACCTGTCCATACATATACTCCTTCAATGTTTGAAACATATTGAGGCATTGTGTAATGTATTTTAATTATCTTTTCATAGAAACACTAGACATTACAGTGATAAAATATTTTAATTGACAAATACCTAATGCTCACTTGTTTTCTACTTTAAAAAAGACAGAATGAATGACAAACTAGCCCAGAAAAAATAAACTTAGAAGGAAATTTTAAAACAGGGGAAATATGTACATGCATTCTGAAAATGCAAGCATTAAAGAATTGTAAATAAAAGTCAATGACAATAAAATAATACATATTCTTAGATTTATATTTGAGAAAAGTATTGTGAAGATGCAATATCTAAAATAACTGAAGTAATTGTATAAAACGGATGAATCTCAGAGAAGAAACACTTCCCATTTGTTTGGAGGTATTCAGAATGAGGTTTTTTTCAATGACAATTTGCTTGATACACAAATCAGCTTATTTTAAATAAACTTATCTAGAGTTCCTTTATAGATTTTTTCCTAAGCACCTGAATATTAAACTAAAAAATACAAAATCAGTTTGTCTTGCAAAAAACAAACACATATAAAAAAAGTAAAAAAAAACCCGGAAGTAAAAAACTAAAATTGTGCCCAGACTTAAAAATATTTATACGATTATCTCGAAATTCAGTCTTTCAATTGTTTCACCAGTACCACAACTGATGCAAAAGAAAACTATGGTTCCTGAACACACCTTACACCTGGGAAAATTGTTAGAGACTAGGATAGCAATCAGAACCATTTTGAATTTTACTGCTTGAAGTATTTAATAGAGTATGTGTGGGTTTTATTTTTAAAGCATATCAAATAAAGTACAAGTTATTTAAAGATTGAAAATGAGATTTGAACTTATGAAAGAACATAGACAAAAGGCCTAGATCAAACATAATTCGGAGTTCCCGTCGTGGCGCAGTGGTTAAGGAATCCGACTAGGAACCGTGAGGTTGCGGGTTCAGTCCCTGCCCTTGCTCAGTGGGTTAACGATCTGGCGTTGCCGTGAGCTGTGGTGTAGGTTGCAGAAACGGCTCGGATCCCCGCGTTGTTGTGGCTCTGGCATAGGCCGGTGGCTACAGCTCTGATTGGACCCCTAGCCTGGGAACCTCCATATGCCGCGGGAGCGGCCCAAGAAATGGCAAAAAGCAAAAATCATCATCATCATCATAATTCATATATATATAATATTATGCATATATTTATATGCATAATCCATGTAATGTATAATACAAGTGGTATACACAATGGTTACAAGTAGGAACACTAAAACCAAACTGCCTCAGTTCAAATTCAGGCCCTGACATTCACTAGTTATATTATTTCAGTAAAGCCACTTCATCTCTCTAAATTCCAACTTCCAAATGTTTAAAGTAATGATAGCACCCTTCCCATAATTGTTGTTAGTATTATTTAAGATAATGGAAGTAGTTTCAGCACTGTACAAAATACATAATAAACAAACAATGAACTAGTAGTGCCTTTATTACTGGTGATAGGATGGGTGGCAAGGAGATACACTTGACCCAAATTGCTCTATGAATAGCTCAAGAGGTAAAGTAAATAGGTAGACTGGTATGAAATCTACTTTATTGATTACCATCTTAATTCCTACTTCTTTGTAAATTCATATTAATGAAGTCTGGCTGAGAATTTAGATGGCAATGATCCTATAAGATTGGGAAATAAGAAGGTAAAGAAAATACATATTCAAAGAATCCATAAATAATCCCCTACCTAAACTGGCATTTTCCTAATTCCTGTCCCACTCCAGAAAAAAGGAATAAACCAAGAAAAAATATCCACTCTATCCTCCACCTGTATAACCACTTACCTCCCTCCACAAAAGAAACAACAACAACAACAACAACAAAAAAACAGCATAAACTTCAGGGGCTAGAAATCATTGCATGAAATTTAACTTTGGATTTTTTACTTTTTTGGGGGGATGAGAGGTTGCAGTTTTAGACTGTATTATTAAACTGCACCCAGAATCCATTGCTATTAGAAATATATTCAACAATACAGAAAACAGATGGAATGTAAATGAAGTAGGTCTCAGATCAATGACAGAAATAAATCTTTAAATAGAGCAAATTAACTTGAACTAGGTTTTATCATTGCCAAGTGGGTAAATAAATGAGCAATGTAGTCTCTTGTGCTTTCAAACTCATCCCATTTTTAAGTCAGGCTCTGAAACTCCCAATAATTTACATTTTTATGTAAGTTGTACTCTTTTCTTTTGAGAGAGAACAATTGATGAATTATAATCCATATATACAGCTATTTTTACTGAAAAAAAAAAAAACCTGTCAGACCAATATATCTTCTCATCCTAAGCTTGAATGAAGTCTTTTTTTTTTTTTTTTTGTCATTTCTTGGGCAGCTTCCGGGGCATATGGAGGTTGCCAGGCTAGGGGTTGAATCGGAGATGTAGCCACCGGCCGACACCAGAGCCACAGCAACGTGGGATCCAAGCCGAGTCTGCAACCTACACCACAGCTCACAGCAATGCCGGATCCTTAACCCACTGAGCAAGGCCAGAGATCGAACCTGCAACCTCATGGTTCCTAGTCGGATTCGTTAACCACTGAGCCATGATGGGAACTCCTGAATGAAGTCTTTATAACAAACTAGTGACTGTAACAGTTCTCACTTTTTTTCTGATATATGCCTTCTAAATTCTTATTGGCTAAAATATATAGCATTTGTCCTTATGCACTCCAATGCCATTCCATGGCAGATATAATTAACTGCTCATTACACTTTTTTTTTGTCTTTTTGCCTTTTCTAGGGCAGTTCCCATGGCATATGGAGGTTCCCAGGCCAGGGGTCTAATTGGAGCTGTTGCTGCTGGCCTACACCAGAGCCACAGCAACATGGGATCTGAGCCACATCTGTGACCTACACCACAGCTCATGGCAATGCCGATCCTTAACCCACTGAGCAAGGCCAGGGATCGAACCTGCTACCTCATGGTTCCCAGTAGGATTCGTTAACCACTGTGCCATGATGGGAACTCCTCTTTACACTTCTTAAGCTAGGATTCAAACACGGAATCATTTTTGACATATTGTTTTTTATTTTTTATTATGATTGATTTACAATATGTCAATTTCTGCTGTATGGTAAAGTAACCAGTGATATATATATATTTTTTTCTCATATTATCTTCCATCATGTTCTATCACAAGTGATTAGATACATAGCTTGCAATCGTTTTTATCTACTAATCCCAGATTACCGATCTATCACACTCCCTCCCCCTCCCCCCGGCAAACACAACGTTGTCCTAAATGTCCGTGATCTTTTTGGTTTTGTAGATACATCATTTGTGCCATATTTCAGACTCCGCATATAAGTGATAATCATGTGGTGTCTTTCTCCTCTCTAGTTCCATCAATGTTGCCACAAATGGCATTATTTTGTCCTTTTAAGCCCTAGTACTATTCCACTATATATATGTACCACATCTTCCTAATCAATTCATCCGTCAAAGGACATTTAGGTGTGTCCAGGTCTTGGCTATTGTGAATAGTGCTGTGGTGAACATATACATGCATATATCTTTTTCAAAAAAGTTCTGTCTGGATACTATTTTAAACAAACATCAGCCACTAACCAATCAATGGATACTATATGTTACATATGATTTAAAGAAAAGCTCTGGGCATAACATTGTAAATAAATTATACATTAACTTGTAGAAAAATAAAATTTTTAAAAAATAAAGAAAAGCTATTTTTTAGAGAGATGGGATTAAGATGGCAGAATTGAAGGACTGGAGCTCAAATTTTCTCATAAAAAGAACAAAATTACAACCAAATACTGCACTACCTTCAATCAAATGGACTGGTAAACTTTTATTTTAATTTATTTTCCCACTGTACAGCAAGGGGATCAAGTTATCCTTACATGTATACATTACAATTACATTTTTTCCCCAGCCTTTCTTCTGTTGCAACATGAGTATCTAGACAAAGTTCTCAATGCTACTCAGCAGGATCTCCTTGTAAATCTATTCTAAGTTGTGTCTGATAAGCCCAAGCTCCTGACCCCTCCGCCACCCATCAGGCAGCCACAAGTCTCTTCTCCAAGTCCATGATTTTCTTTTCTGAGGAGATGTTCATTTGTGCTGGATATTAGATTCCAGTTATAAGTGATATCATATGGTATTAGTCTTTGTCTTTCTGGCTCATTTCACTCAGGATGAGGTTCTCTAGTTCCATCCATGTTGCTGCAAATGGCATTATGTCGTTCTTTTTTATGGCTGAGTAGTATTCCATTGTGTATATATACCACATCTTCTGAATCCAATCCTCTGTTGATGGACATTTGGGTTGTTTCCATGTCTTGGCTATTGTGAATAGTGCTGCAATGAACATGCGGGTGCACGTGTGTCTTTTAAGTAGAGTTTTGTCCGGATAGATGCCCAAGACTGGGATTGCGGGGTCATATGGAAGTTCTATAGATTTCTATAGATAGAAAGTTCTATAGATTTCTAAGGTATCTCCAAACTGTTCTCCATAGTGGCTGTACCAGTTGACATTCCCACCAGCAGTGCAGAAGTGTTCCCTTTTCTCCACAGCCCCTCCAGCACTTGTTATTTGTGGATTTATTAATGACGGCCGTTCTGATGGTGTGAGGTGGTATCTCATGGTAGTTTTGATTTGCATTTCTCTTATAACCAGTGATGTTGAGCATTTTCTCATGTGTTTGCTGGCCATCTGTATATCTTCCTTGAAGAACAGTCTATTCAGGTCTTTTGCCCATTTTTCCATTGGCTGATTGGTTTTTTTTTCTGTTGGGTTGTATAAGTTGTTTATATATTCTAGAGATTAAGCCTTTGTCATTGCATCATTTGAAACTATTTTCTCCGTTTCTGTACGTTGTCTTTTTGTATTCTTTTGGGTTTCCTTTGCTATGCAAAAGCTCTTCAGTTTGATGAGGTCCCATGGGATTATTTTTGCTCTAATTTCTATTGCTTTGGGAGACTGACCTGAGAACATATTCATGATGTTGATGTCAGAGAGTGTTTTGCCTATGTTCTCTTCTGCGAGTTTGATGGTGTCCTGTGGAATATTTAAGTCTTTCAGCCATTTTGAGTTTATTTTTGTGCATGGTGTGAAGGTGTGTTCTAGTTTCATTGCTTTGCACGCAGCTGTCCAGGTTTCCCAGCAATGCTTGCTGAATAGACTTTCTTTTTCCCATTTTATGTTCTTGCCTCCCTTGTCGAAGACTAATTGACCCTAGGTGTCTGGGTTTATTTCCGGATTCTCTATTGTGTTCCATTAGTCTGTCTGTCTGTTTTGATACCAGTACCACACTGTTTTGATGACTGTGGCTTTGTAGTATTTCTTGAAGTCTGGGAGAGTTATGCCTCCTGCTTGGTTTTTGTTTCTCAGGATTGCTTTGGCGATTCTGGCTCTTTTGTGGTTCCATCTAAATGTTTGGATAGTTTTTTCTAGTTCTGTGAAAAGTGTCATGGGTCATTTGATAGGGATTGCATTGAATCTGTAGATTGCTTTGGGTAGGATGGCCATTTTTACAATGTTGATTTTCCCAATCCAGGAACATGGAATATCTTTCCATTTTTTACATCCTCTTTGATTTCTTTGATTAAAGTTTTAATACTTCTCCGCATATAGGTCCTTTACCTCTTTGGTCAGGTGTATTCCGAGGTATTTGATTTTGTGTGGTGCAATTTTAAAAGGTATTATATCTTTGTATTCCTTTTATAATAGTTCATTGCTGGTATACAGAAATGCAACTGACTTCTGAATGTTAATCTTATATCCTGCTACTGTGCTGAATTTATGAATCAGTTCAAGTCGTTTTGGGGTTGAGTCCTTAGGGTTTTCTATGTATAGTATCATGTCATCTGCATACAGTGACAGTTTGATCTCTTCTCTTCCTATACGGATGCCTTTTATTTCTTTTGTTTGTCTAATTGCTGTGGCTAGGACTTCCAAAACGATGTTGAAGAGCAGTGGTGAGCGTGGGCGTTCCTGTCTTGTTCCAGATTGGAGTGAGAAGGCTTTCAGTTTTTCCCCATTGAGGATTATATTTGCTGTGGGTTTGTCATAAATGGCTTGGATTATATTCAGGAATGTTCCCTCTATACCCACTTTGGCGAGGGTCTTGATCATGAATGGATGTTGGACTTTGTCAAATGCTTTTTCTGTGTCTATTGAGATGATCATATGATTTTTGACTTTTCTTTTGTGAATGTGGTGTGTGAGGTTGATTGATTTGTGTATGTTGAACCATCCTTGTGAACCTGGGATGAATGCTATCTGGTCATGGTGTATAATTTTTTTGGTATGTTGTTGGATTCGGTTGGCTAAGATTTTGTTGAAAATATTTGCATCTATATTCATCAATGATATTGGGCGATAGTTTCCTTTTTGGTGGTATCTCTGGTTTTGGAATTAGGGTGATGGTGGCATCATAGAATGTCTTTGGGAGTATTCCTTCTTCTTCAGCCTTTTGAAAAAGTTTATGGAAAATGTGCACCAATTCCTCTTTATATGTTTGATAGAATTCACCTGTGAAGCCATCTGGTCCTGGACTTTTATTTGTAGGGAGTGATTTTATGACCTCTTCAATTTCATTTCTAGTGATCGGTCTGTTCAGTGGTTGTTTCTACTTGATTCAGTTTTGGCAGGCTGTAGATTCTAGAAAATTGTCCATTTCTTCCAGATTGTCAAACTTGTTGCCATATAGTGTTCATAGTATTCTCTTATGGTTTTTTTGTATTTCTGCTGTGTCCGTTGTGATTTCTCCTTTTTCATTTATAATTTTGGTTATTTGGGTTCTTTCTCTCCTCTTCTTAGTGAGTCTGGCCAGGGGCTTGTCAATTTTGTTGACCTTTTCAAAGACCCAGCTCTTGGTTTTATTAATTTTCTCTATTGTTTTTGGAGTCTCTATTTTATTGATGTCTTCTTTGATCTTTATAATTTCCTTCCTTCTGCTGACTTTAGGCCTTTTTTGTTCTTCTTTTTCTAATTCATTTAGGTGGAGGGTTAAGCTGTCAATTTGGGATCTTTCTTCTTTTTTGAGAAAGGCCTGTATTGCTATAAATTTCCCTCTGAGCACTGCTTTCGCAGCATCCCATAGGTTTTGAGAGGTTTGTGTCTTCATTATCATTTGTTTCAAGGTATTTTTTAATTTCCCTCTTGATTTCCTCATTGACCCATTGGTTTTTGAGTAGCATGTTGTTTAGTCTCCATGCAGTAGGTTCTTTCTCTCTTCCTTGTCCCATAGTTGATTTCAATTTCATGGCATTGTGGTCAGAGAAGATACTTGAGATAATTTCTATGTTCCTAAATTTGTTGGGTTAGCTTTGTGTCCCAATATGTGGTTGATTCTTGAGAATGTTCCATGCGCACTTGAGAAGAATGTGTATTCTGCTTTTTTTGGATGTAGTGTCCTGAAGTATCAATGAAGTCTCACTTTTCTATTGTTTCCTTGGCTCTCTGTTGCTTTATGGTTTTCTGTCTAGAGGATCTGTCCATTGATGTGGGAGGGTATTAAGTCTCCTACTATGACTGTATTCTCATCAATATCTCCCTTTATGTTGTTATATTTGTTGTATGTATCTGGGTGCTCCTGTATTTGGGGCATATATGTTGACGATAGTAACACCTCTCCTTGGATGGATCCCTTAATCATTAAGTAGTGTCCTTCTTTGTCTTTCTTTAGGTCTTTTGTTTTTAAGTCTATTTTGTCTGATATGAGCGTTGCGACTCCTGCTTTTCTGTCATGTCTACTGGCGTGAATATTTTTTCCCCACCCTTTCACTTTCAATCTATATGTGTACTTTGTCCCAAGGTGAGTTTCTTGTAGGCAGCATATTGAAGGTTTTTGCCTTTTTATCCACTCAGCCACTCGTTGTCTTTTGATTGGGGCATTCGTCCCTTGACATTTAAGGGGATATTGATAGATGTTATTTATTGCCATTTGAACCTCGTGTTCCAGTTGATTCCTTGGTCTATGGTCTATGGTTCCCATTCTTCCTTTTTTTTTTTTTTATTTGGTTGGATGGTCTCTGGTTATTATCTGCTTGGGTTTTTTTTTTTTTTTCATTTTTTTGCGAATGCAATATTTGGTTTTGGCTTGTGGTTGCCCTGTTTTTAAGTATGCTAACCCCTTCCCATATTGTGTGTTTTAGCCTGATGGTCCTGTAGTTCAAAACTTCATTACTCTATAATTAAGAGGAAACATACAAACAAACAAAAAGTGTTTATTAATTCTAATATCCCTTGCCCACAATTTTATGGTTTTGATGACTCTTTCTTATTTTTTTCTTTTTAATTTTTTGTTTGAGGCCTGTTCATGATTTAATCTGTATGCTGCCTTATATGAGTGGCTGCTCTTGATTGCGGTTTCCTCAGTCCTAGTTCTTCCTCTTCTTTTTTTTTTTTCTTTTGTTTATTCTTCCCTTTCCTTCCTTTCTTTTTGGTTTAGAGGCCCTTTCAATATTTCTTTAACCTGGGTTTTGTGTTGCAGTATTCTTTAAGTTTTGTGTTGGAAAAAATTTTTATTTCCTTCTGCTTTATGATATTCTTGCTGGATAGAGTATTCTAGGTTGCATATTTTTTCCTTATAGCACTTTAAAAAAGCTCTTGCCATTCCCTCCTGGCCTGTAGTGTTTCTGTAGAGAAGTCAGCTGATATTCTTATGGGGGTTCCCTTGTAGGTAACATTCTGTTTTTTTCTTGCTGCCTTTAGGATCCTCTCTTTATCACTAACTTTTGCCATTTTTATTATGATGTGTCTTGCTGTGGGTCTATTTGGGTTCAATTTTTTGGGGCCCTCTGTGCCTCCTGTATCTGAACTAAGATCCTTTAGATTTGGGAATTTCCAGCAATAATTTCTTAAATATATTTTCCATCCCCTTATCTTTTTCTACTCCTTCGTATTCCTATTATGCGTAGATTGGCCTGCTTTATATTATCCCATAGGTCTCTTATATTGCTTTCCAGTTTTTTTGATTCGGTTTTTGTCTGTTGACCGGATTGGGTGATTTCCATTATTCTATCTTCCATATCACTGATTCATTTTCTGCATTATTCTTCTGGTTTTTACTGCCCTAGTTCAGTTTGCATCTCTGCAAATGAATGTTCTAGTTTTTCTTGGCTCCTCCTTATATTTTTAGTTCCTTTCTGAGGGTATCTGCATTACTGTCCATCTTCTCCTCATTCCTTCAGTATTTTCACTATTTCTCTTTTGAATCAGGTCTGTCAGACTGCAGAGATCTGTTTCATTGTGAACTGTTTTGGGTGAGTTCTCCTGTTGGTTTGACTGGGGGTGGTTTCTCTGCTTCTTCATCTTGCTTGTTGTTTTCTTCTCCTGAGGGAGTTGTACTCTCCATTATCAGGCAGTGTTTGCCTTGTCACTGCGGTGGAATATTTCCTGAGGGCTGGCGTTGTTGGTCAGTCTTTTTTGAGGCAGTGTGGCTTTTCTGGAGTGTTGATGGGGCTAACAGGGTCTCTTTGAAGCAAAGGAGGACTTCCTGAGGGCAGACAGGACTGGGAGGTCCACACCACGATGGTAGCAGATTTCACTCGGTCAGGCAGATCTTGCTCTGTGTTTTTAGGCTGTGGGGTTCTTGCGGGGTTTGGTGGTGTTGGGCAGCTGTTTCTAAGGAGTGGGGCAACCCCTGGGGCTGGAGTAGCTATCTGGGTCACTGAGAACCCAAGGCTCTTCCCTAGGGCAGCCCAACTCAGAAGGACTGTCTGAGAATGTAGGCAGATATTTTTCATAGTCTAGCAAAGCTTGTTGCAGCTTTTCTGAGCTGCAGAGGGTCCTGCCTAGAGCTGGCAGTCCTATGCAGCTGTTCCTTAAGAGTGTGTCTCCCCCTGAGGGCTGTAGAAGCTATCTGGGCCACTGAAAACCCAAGAGGCTCTTCCCCAGGGCAGCCCAACTCAGAAAGACTGTCCGAGAATTATTCCGACCTTTTCACGGCCCGACCAGGCTTTTTCTAGCTTTTCTGGGCTGCGGGGTTTCCTGCAGAGAGCTGACAGTCCTCTGCAGCTGTTCTTTGAGATTTTGGCTCCCCTGAGAGCTGAGGCGGCTAGCTGGGCCACTAACCTCCGGAGGTGCCCAGCTCCAACCCAGGCGTTTCAATTTTTGGTGACTGTGCCCGTAGTTCACATGATCCCTTTGGTTCTTGATCTGCTTTTCAGAATTCTAACTTGCTGCTACACTCTTCTCTGCATCTGGAGATTCCTCCCGTTCATTTGGTATTTCCATCGAGTAGGTGACTTTCCAGGGTGCAGGATCCCTTTCTCCTCTGCAGTTCCCTTTCGGGGATGTCCATCCAGCTTGGATTCACTTTCTTTCTCACTTTCTCTGTTTTTCTTCTGTTTACTAGGAATGTACGAACTTCTTGCATTATTGGCGTTTAGTTCTTCTGCCAGCGATTGGTTGCTGTTCTGTGTGAGTCATTTATCCTGTAGATTTTTTTCTGTCGTTGTGTTTGTGGGAGAGGGCGAGTGTGTCCCCCTAGTCTTCCGCCATCTTGTCCCCTCCCCTGGACTGGTAAACTTCCAAAAAGATATCCTACTCCAGAAGACAAAGAGAAAGCCAAATCAAGAGGTAGGAGGGACAATTATATGATATAACCACCTCATACCTCCCAGGTGGGAAGCCCACAGAATGGAAAGTAACTGTATCAGAGACTCACCTACAGAAGAGTTCTGAACACCACATAAAATCCCCATGCCTAAGGATCTGGCACTGGGAAAAAGGGCCCCTGGATTATCTTGCATTGAATGCCAGTGGGGCTTGTGTGGAGGAGCTCCACCAGAGTGGGGGAAATGGAGACCCAGTTCTTGAAAGGTGCACACAGACTTTCATATGAACTGGGTCCCGGGCAAAGCAAAACTCCATAAGAATCTGGATCAGGAGGACAAGATGGCAAAGAGTAGAGGGACACACTCGCCCTCTCCCACAAACACAACAAAAAAAAGCACATCTACAGAATAAATGACTCTCACAGAACAGCAACCATTTGCTGGCAGAAGAACCTAAAACTCCACATAACGGCACAGAAGTTCGTGACATTCTGGGGCAGAACAGGAGAAAAAGAGGAGAGTGAGCAGAAGTGATCCGCGAGCAGGACGGGTGCCCCGACACGGGAACCGTGGAGGAGAAGACCAGAGCCGGAGGGGGGGGGTGGATGCACCCTGGAAAGTCCACCTAACGGGGGAAAGATCAAACGAACCGGAGGAATCTCCAGTTGCAGAGAAGAGTGTAGCAGTAAGTTGGAGTACGGAAAAGCCGATCAAGAACTGAACGGACCATCTGAACTACAGGCACAGTCACCAAAAATTGAGACGCCTGGGTGGGGGCTGGGCACCGAGTCCTAGGCTCCAGAGGTTAGTCCCCGGGAAAGGGCCGGGGGACGCCCAGGTGGGGGCTGGACACCGATACCTTGCCTCCGAGGGTTGGTCGCCGAGAAAGGGCCTGGGGGATGCCTGAGTGGGGGCTGGGTGCTGAGACCTCAGCTCCAGAGGTTAGTCCCTGGGCTGGGGGGGCCAGGCGGAGCAGAAACTGCCTGGAAGGTCTAGAAACCATTTGACGGGGCAGAGACTGCCTGGGAGACTAGAAAAAAAAGCTGTCACAGAGGAAGGGAGCAATACCCTAGGGGCGGGGAAGTGGAAAGCCGCATCAGAGGGAACCTGGGAGAAGAGCCTGGTCTGCACCCGTGCTGGGGAGGGGAGAGAAGAAGGGGTGGGTCCCCATAGAATACCCCCCATGCCACAGCAAGCTTACAGGCCCACTAGCTAGCTGAAAGCTGTGCTTCCCAGTGCATCCCCTCCCCCCACCCCCAACACCCCCTACACTCTCGCCTAACCTGGGGCTGCCTGCCATCCAGGAGGGCTGGCCTCAACAATTGCCTGAAGCCTACCACCACAGGGGCTGTCCCTGCACAGGCTTGCTTGCCCTTTGGAGGGGCTACCCTTCCGCAGAGTAGCACCAAACACCACCAGCCCCCGAGAAAAGGCTGCAGCCCAAAATAGCTACAACAAGCCTAGCCAGGCAGTGAATAGATCTGCCTAATTCTTGGATGGTTTTTCTGAGTCGGGCTGCCCTGGGGAGGAGCCTCTTCAGTTTCCAACGGCACTGCTACCTGCCCAAGACCCCAGGGGGTGCCCTAGCAGATCAGCTGCATAGGACTGCCAGATCCAGGCAGGACCCCCTGCAGCCCAGAAAAGCTGCAACAAGGTTGGCCAAGCTGGGAAAAAGATCTCAGACGGTCTTTCTGAGTCGGGCTGCCCCAGGGAGGAGCCTCTTTGGTTTCCAGCGGCCCTGCTACCCGCCCAATCCCCTAGAGGGTGCCCCATTGCAGTGAAATAGCTGCTCAGCACCACCAGCCCCCTAGAAGAGCCCCTGCAGCCCAGAAAAGCTTCAACAAGCTTGGCCAGACTGTGAAAAGATCTGCCTACATTCTCAGACAGTCCTTCTGAGTTGGGCTGCCCTAGGGAAGAGCCTCTTGGGTTCTCAGTGACCCAGATAGCTACTCCAGCCCCCAGGGGTTGCCCCACTCCTTAGAAACAGCTGCCCAACACCACCAACCCCCTGCAAGAACCCCACAGCCTAAAAACACCAGAGCAAGATCTGCCTGACCGAGTGAAATCTGCTACCATCGTGGTGTGGACCTCCCAGTCCTGTCTGCCCTCAGGAAGTCCTCCTTTGCTTCAAAGAGACCCTGTTAGCCCCATCAACACTCCAGAAAAGCCACACTGCCTCAAAAAAGACTGACCAACAACGCCAGCCCTCAGGAAATATTCCACCGCAGTGACAAGGCAAACACTGCCTGATAATGGAGAGTACAACTCCCTCAGGAGAAAGAAAACAACAAGCAAGATGAAGAAGCAGAGAAACCACCCCCAGTCAAACCAACAGGAGAACTCACCCAAAACAGTCATCAATGAAACAGATCTCTGCAGTCTGACAGACCTGGAGTTCAAAAGAGAAATAGTGAAAATACTGAAGGAATGAAGAGAAGATATGGACAGTAATGCAGATACCCTCAGAAAGGAACTGGAAAATATAAGGAGGAGCCAAGAAAAACTAGAACATTCATTTGCAGAGATGCAAACTGAACTAAGGGCAGTAAAAACCAGAATGAATAATGCAGAAGAATGAATCAGTGATATGGAAGATAGAATAATGGAAATCACCCAATCCGGTCAACAGACAGAAAACCGAATCAAAAAACTGGAAAGCAATATAAGAGACCTATGGGATAATATAAAGCAGGCCAATCTACGCATAATAGGAATTCCAGAAGGAGTAGAAAAAGATAAGGGGATGGAAAATATATTTAAAGAAATTATTGCTGGAAACTTCCCAAATCTAAAGGATACTTAGTTCAAGATACAGGAGGCACAGAGGGCCCCCAAAAAATTGAACCCAAATAGACCCACAGCAAGACACATCATAATAAAAATGGCAAAAGTTAGTGATAAAGAGAGGATCCTAAAGGCAGCAAGAGAAAAACAGAATGTTACCTACAAGGGAACCCCCATAAGAATATCAGCTGACTTCTCTACAGAAACACTACAGGCCAGGAGGGAATGGCAAGAGCTTTTTTAAAGTGCTATAAGGAAAAAATATGCAACCTAGAATACTCTATCCAGCAAGAATATCATTTAAAGCAGAAGGGGAAATAAAAATTTTTTCCAACAAACAAAAACTTAAAGAATACTGCAACACAAAACCCAGGTTAAAGGAAATATTGAAAGGGCTTCTCTAAACCAAAAAGAAAGGAAGGAAAGGGAAGAATAAACAAAAGAAAAAAAAAAAAGAAGAGGAAGAACTAGGACTGAGGAAACCGCAATCAGAGAGCAGCCACTCATATAAGGCAGCATACAGATTTAATCATGAACAGGCCTCAAACAAAATAAAATTAAAAAGAAAAAAATAAGAAAGAGTCATCAAAACCATAAAATGTGGGCAAGGGATATTAGGAATTAAATAACACTTTTTGTTTGTTTGTATGTTTCTCTTCTTAATTTTAATAGAGTAATGAAGTGTTTGAACTTACAGGACCATCAGGCTAAAACACACAATTATGGGAAGGGGTTAGCATACTTAAAAAACAGGGCAACCACAAGCCAAAACCAAATATTGCATTCGCAAAAAATGAAAAAAAAAAAAAAACCCAAGCAGATAATAACCAGAGACCATCCAACCAAATAAAAAAAAAAAAAAGGAAGAATGGAGAACCATAGACCATAGACCAAGGAATCAACTGGAACACGAGGTTCAAATGGCAATAAATAATCATCTATCAATTATCACCTTAAATGTCAATGGACTGAATGCCCCAATCAAAAGACACAGAGTGGCTGAGTGGATAAAAAGGCAAAAACCTTCAATATGCTGCCTACAAGAAACTCACCTTGGGACAAAGTACACATATAGATTGAAAGTGAAAGGGTGGGGAAAAATATTTCACGCCAGTAGACATGACAGAAAAGCAGGAGTCGCAACGCTCATATCAGACAAAATAGACTTTAAAACAAAAGACCTAAAGAAAGACAAAGAAGGACACTACTTAATGATTAAGGGATCCATCCAAGGAGAGGATGTTACTATCGTCAACATATATGCCCCAAATACAGGAGCACCCAGATACATACAACAAATATTAACAGACATAAAGGGAGATATTGATGAGAATACAGTCATAGTAGGAGACCTTAATACCCTCCTCACATCAATGGACAGATCCTCTAGACAGAAAACCAATAAAGCAACAGAGAGCCTAAAGGAAACAATAGAAAAGTGAGACTTCATTGATATCTTCAGGACACTACATCCAAAAAAAGCAGAATACACATTCTTCTCAAGTGCGCATGGAACATTCTCAAGAATCAACCACATATTGGGACACAAAGCTAACCTCAACAAATTTAGGAACATAGAAATTATCTCAAGTATCTTCTCTGACCACAATGCCATGAAATTAGAAATCAACTATGGGACAAGGAAAGAGAAAGAACCTACTGCATGGAGACTAAACAACATGCTACTCAAAAACCAATGGGTCAATGAGGAAATCAAGAGGGAAATTAAAAAATACCTTGAAACAAATGATAATGAAGACACAACCTCTCAAAACCTATGGGATGCTGCGAAAGCAGTGCTCAGAGGGAAATTTATAGCAATACAGGCCTTTCTCAAAAAAGAAGAAAGATCCCAAATTGACAGCTTAACCCTCCACCTAAATGAATTAGAAAAAGAAGAACAAAAAAGGCCTAAAGTCAGCAGAAGGAAGGAAATTATAAAGATCAAAGAAGACATCAATAAAATAGAGACTCCAAAAACAATAGAGAAAATTAATAAAACCAAGAGCTGGGTCTTTGAAAAGGTCAACAAAATTGACAAACCCCTGGCCAGACTCACTAAGAAGAGGAGAGAAAGAACCCAAATAACCAAAATTATAAATGAAAAAGGAGAAATCACAACGGACACAGCAGAAATACAAAAAACCATAAGAGAATACTATGAACAACTATATGGCAACAAGTTTGACAATCTGGAAGAAATGGACAATTTTCTAGAATCTTACAGCCTGCCAAAACTGAATCAAGTAGAAACAGACCAACTGAACAGACCGATCACTAGAAATGAAATTGAAGAGGTCATAAAATCACTCCCTACAAATAAAAGTCCAGGACCAGATGGCTTCACAGGTGAATACTATCAAACATATAAAGAGGAATTGGTGCACATTTTCCATAAACTTTTTCAAAAGGCTGAAGAAGAAGGAATACTCCCAAAGACATTCTATGATGCCACCATCACCCTAATTCCAAAACCAGAGATACCACCAAAAAAGGAAACTATCGCCCAATATCATTGATGAATATAGATGCAAATATTTTCAACAAAATCTTAGCCAACCGAATCCAACAACATACCAAAAAAATTATACACCATGACCAGATAGCATTCATCCCAGGTTCACAAGGATGGTTCAACATACACAAATCAATCAACCTCACACACCACATTCACAAAAGAAAAGTCAAAAATCATATGATCATCTCAATAGACACAGAAAAAGCATTTGACAAAGTCCAACATCCATTCATGATCAAGACCCTCGCCAAAGTGGGTATAGAGGGAACATTCCTGAATATAATCCAAGCCATTTATGACAAACCCACAGCAAATATAATCCTCAATGGGGAAAAACTGAAAGCCTTCTCACTCCAATCTGGAACAAGACAGGAACGCCCACGCTCACCACTGCTCTTCAACATCGTTTTGGAAGTCCTAGCCACAGCAATTAGACAAACAAAAGAAATAAAAGGCATCCGTATAGGAAGAGAAGAGATCAAACTGTCACTGTATGCAGATGACATGATACTATACATAGAAAACCCTAAGGACTCAACCCCAAAACGACTTGAACTGATTCATAAATTCAGCACAGTAGCAGGATATAAGATTAACATTCAGAAGTCAGTTGCATTTCTGTATACCAGCAATGAACTATTATAAAAGGAATACAAAGATATAATACCTTTTAAAATTGCACCACACAAAATCAAATACCTCGGAATACACCTGACCAAGGAGGTAAAGGACCTATATGCTGAGAAGTATTAAAACTTTAATCAAAGAAATCAAAGAGGATGTAAAAAATGGAAAGATATTCCATGTTCCTGGATTGGGAAAATCAACATTGTAAAAATGGCCATCCTACCCAAAGCAATCTACAGATTCAATGCAATCCCTATCAAATGACCCATGACACTTTTCACAGAACTAGAAAAAACTATCCAAACATTTAGATGGAACCACAAAAGAGCCAAAATCGCCAAAGCAATCCTGAGAAACAAAAACCAAGCAGGAGGCATAACTCTCCCAGACTTCAAGAAATACTACAAAGCCACAGTCATCAAAACAGTGTGGTACTGGTATCAAAACAGACAGACAGACTAATGGAACAGAATAGAGAACCCGGAAATAAACCCTGACACCTAGGGTCAATTAATCTTCGACAAGGGAGGCAAGAACATAAAATGGGAAAAAGAAAGTCTATTCAGCAAGCATTGCTGGGAAACCTGGACAGCTGCGTGCAAAGCAATGAAACTAGAACACACCTTCACACCATGCACAAAAATAAACTCCAAATGGCTGAAAGACTTAAATATACGACAGGACACCATCAAACTCCTAGAAGAGAACATAGGCAAAACACTCTCTGACATCAACATCATGAATATGTTCTCAGGTCAGTCTCCCAAAGCAATAGAAATTAGAGCAAAAATAATCCCATGGGACCTCATCAAACTGAAGAGCTTTTGCATAGCAAAGGAAACCCAAAAGAATACAAAAAGACAACGTACAGAAACGGAGAAAATAGTTTCAAATGATGCAACTGACAAGGGCTTAATCTCTAGAATATATAAACAACTTATACAACCCAACATCCAAAAATCCAATCAATCAATGGAAAAATGGGCAAAAGACGTGAAGAGACATTTCTCCAAAGAAGATATACAGATGGCCAACAAACACATGAAAAAATGCTCAACATCGCTGATTATAAGAGAAATGCAAATCAAAACGACCATGAGATACCACCTCACACCATCAGAACGGCCATCATTAATATATCCACAAATAACAGCTGGAGGGGCTGTGGAGAAAAGGGAACACTTCTGCACTGCTGGTGGGAATGTCAACTGGTACAGCCACTATGGAGAACAGTTTGGAGACACCTTAGAAGTCTATACATAGAACTTCCATATGACCCTGCAATCCCACTCCTGGGCATCTATCCGGACAAAACTCTACTTAAAGGAGACACGTGCACCCGCATGTTCATTGCCGCACTATTCACAATAGCCAAGACATGGAAACAACCCAGATGTCCATCGACAGATGATTGGATTCGGAAGAAGTGGTATATATACACAATGGAATACTACTCAGCCATAAAAAAGAATGACATAATGCCATTTGCAGCAACATGGATGGAACTAGAGAACCTCATCCTGAGTGAAATGAGCCAGAAAGACAAAGACTAATACCATATGATATCACTTATAACTGGAATCTAATATCCAGCACAAATGAACATCTCCTCAGAAAAGAAAATCATGGACTTGGAGAAGAGACTTGTGGCTGCCTGATGGGAGAGGGAGGGAGTGGGAGGGATCGGGAGCTTGGGCTTATCAGACACAACTTAGAATAGATTTACAAGGAGATCCTGCTGAATAGCATTGAGAACTTTGTCTAGATACTCATGTTGCAACAGAAGAAAGGCTGGGGAAAAATGTAATTGTAATGTATACATGTAAGGATAACTTGATCCCCTTGCTGTACAGTGGGAAAAAAAAAAAAAGAATCTGGATCAGACCTTACTGGAGTTCTTGGAAATCTCCTGGGAACACAGGGAGTGACTGTGGCTCATTGTGAGAGAAGGACTTTGGAGGCACTGTTTTGGCAATAGTGATCAGTGTTTGTTTCTCTGGATGTGGCCATTTTGGGAAAATCTAGTGCCACCCATCAGCACTGAGAAGCCCCAGGCCAAACAATAATCCAGGTGGGATTTCAGCACTACCCATCAGTAAACAGGCTGGCTAAAGACCCCTCAGGCACACAGCTGCCTCTAATCTCACCCAGAGAAAAAGCCCCACCCACCAGAGGGATAGGAATAAGCCCTACCTACCAGTGGGCAGACACCAGCCCATCCCATCAGGAAGCCCACAGCAAGCCCCCATACCCATTTCAGCCACAAGGGGGGCAGACATCAGAAGTAAAAGAAGCTACAATTCTATTGCCTGCAAAAAGGACACCACATCAAAAACTCATAAAAATGAAAAGGCAGAGAACTATAACTCAGATAAGGGAGAAAAAAAACCCAGAAAAATAGTTACGTGATTTGGAGATTATCAGCCTCCAGGAAAAAGACTTTGCACTGATGATACTGAAGATGATGCAAGACATTGGAAATAAACTAGAGGCAAAGATTGATAATTTACAGGAAACACTGAGCAAGGAAATACAAGATTTAAAACTTAAGCAAGGAGAGATGCACAATAAAACAACTAAAATAAAAAATTCATTAGAAGCAACAAACAGCAGAATACAGGAGGCATAAGAATGAATAAGTGAGGTGGAGGACAGACTAGTGGAAATCACTGATGTGGAAGAGAGAAGAGAAAAAATATTGAAAAGAAATGAAGAGAGTCTCTGAGAATTCTGGGACTATGTTAACCACACCAACATCTGATTATAGGGGTTCCAGAAGGAGAAGAGTGAGAGAGGGGACAGAAAAATATTCGAAGAGATAATAGCTGAAATCTTCCCTAACATGGGAAAGGAACCACTCACTCAAATCCAGGAAGCACAACGAATACCATATAAAATAAACCCAAGGAGGAACACCCAGAGATAGATATTAATCAAACTGATGAAAATTAAAGACAAAGTGAAAGTATTGAAAGCAACTAGGGAAAAGAAACAAATAACATACAAGGGAACCCTGATAAGGTTATTGGCAGGTTTTTCAGCAGAAACTCTGCAGGCCAGAAGATATACTTAAAGTGATGAAAGGAAAAAAACATCCAACCAAGATTACTTTACACAGCAAGGGTCTCATTCAGATTTGAAGGAGAAATCAAAAGCTTTACAGATAAGCAAAAGCTAAAGAATTCAGCAACACTAAACCAGCTTTACAATAAATACTAAAGGATCTTCTCTAGGCAGAAAAGAAAAGGCCACAACTAGAAACAAAAATACCAAAAATGATAAAGCTCACCAGTAAAAGCATATATACAATAAACATAGGAAATAATCCATACGCAATTATGCTACCAAAATCAGAAATCTTGAGAAGAGGAGGATATAAATGCAGGACACTGGAGATGCACTTGCATTTAAGAAAGACCAACAATTTAAAACAATCTCATATATATATATATATATATATATATATATATATATATATATATAGAGAGAGAGAGAGAGAGAGAGAGAGAGAGAGAGAGAGAGAGAGAGAGATTCCTATATCAAAACTTCAGGGCAACTGCAAACCAAAAATCTGCAATTGATACACAAAAAAATAAGAAAAATTAACTCAAATGCAATGCTAAAGAGAGTCATCAAACCAAAAGAGGAGATAACAAGAGAAGAAGGGAAGAAAAAAGAAAACAAATCCAAAACAGTTAATAAAATGGCAATAAGAACACACATATCAATAATTACCTTAAATGTAAATGGACTAAATCCACCAACCAAAAGACATAGACTGGCTGAATAGATATAAAACAAGATCCACATATATGCTGTTTTCAAGAGAACCACTTCATTTCCAGGGACACATACAAATCGAAAGTGAGAGGATGGAAGAAAATATTCCATGCAAATGGGAATCAAAGGAAAGCTGGACTAACAATACTCATATCAGACAAAATAGACCTTAAAATAAAGAATATTTTAAAAGACAAGGAAAGACCATGTATAATTATTAAAGGATCAATCCAAGAACATATAACAATTTTAAATATATATATGCACCCAACATAGGATTACCACAATATATAAGGCAACTGCTAACAACCTTAAAAGGAGAAACTGACAATAACACAATAATAGTGGGGGACTTTAACACCCCGCTTACAGCAATGGACAGATCAACCAGATAAAAATTCAATATGGAAACACAGGCCCTGAATGAAGCATTAGACCAGATAGAATTAATAGATATTTATAGGACATTCCATCCAAAAGCAACAGAATACACATTCTCAAGTGCACAAGGGGCATTCTCTAAGACTGATCACATTCTGGGCCACAAATCAAGCCTTGGTAACTATAACAAAATTGAAATCATATCAAGCATCTTTTCCAACCACAAAGTGAAATGACTGGAAATCAACAATAAGAAAAATAACTGCAAAAAACACAAACACGTGGAGACTCAACAACATGCTACTAAACAACAAATGGATCACTGAAAAAATCAAAGAGAAAATTAAACAATACCTAGAAGCAAATGACAACAAAAATAAAAAACTCCAAAACCTATGGGATGCAGCAAAAGCAGTTCTAAGAGGAAAGTTTATAGCGATACAAGCCCACCTCAGGAAACAAGAAAAAGCTCAAATAAACAAGCTAACTTTACATCTAAAGCAGCTAGAGAGAGAAGAACAGACAAGACCTAAAGTTAGCAGAAGGAAAGAAATCAAAAAGATCAGAGCATAAATAAATCAAATAGAAATGAAGAAAACCATAGAAAAGATCAATGAAACCAAAATTTGGTTCCTTGAAAAGATAAAAAAAAATTGATAAACACTTAGCCAAACTTAACAAGAAAATAGAGAGAGGACTCAAATCAGTAAAATTAGAAATGAAAAAGGAGAAGTAACAATGGACATCACAGAAACAGAAAGGATTATAAGAGACTACTATATGCAACTATATGCCAATAAAATGGAACTCCTAGAAGAAATGGACAAATTCTTAGAAAAGTACAATCTTCCTCAAGACTATACCAAGAGGAAATAGAAAAGACGAATGGACCTATCACAAGTACCGAAATTGAAAATGTGATTTAAAAACTTCCAACAAACAAAATCCAGGACCAGAAGGCTTCACAGGAGAATTCTGTCAAACATTTAGAGAGGACCTAACACCTGTCTTTCTGAAACTATTCCAAAACATTGAAGACAAAGGAACACTCCCAAACTCATTCTCTGAGGCCACCATCAACCTGACAAAGATACCAGAAAAAAAAAAAAAAGAATACTACAGGCCTATATCACTAAGGAATGTTGATGCAAAAATCCTCAACAAAATACTAGAAAACCACATCCAACAATATATTAAGTGGATTGTACATCATGATCAAGTGGGAATTATCCCAGGGATGCAAGGATTCTTCAATGTCCTCAGTGAGATTAATTAGTGTGATACAACACATTAACAAACTGAAGAGTAAAAACCAGATGATCCTCTCGATAGATGTGGAAAAAGCCTTTGACAAAATCCAACACCCATTTCTGAAAAAACCCTTCAGAATGTGGGCATAGAGGGAACCTACCTCAACATAATAAAGGCCATATATGACAAACCCAGAGCTAACGCTATTCTCAATAAGGAAAAACTGAAAAAATTCCCACTGAGATCAGGAACAAGACAAGGATGTCCGCTCTTGCCACTGCTATTCCAGTTTTGGAAGTCCTAGCCACAGGAATCAGAGAAGTGAAAGAAATAAAAGGAATCAAAATTGGAAAGGAAGAAGTAAAACTATCACTATTTGCAGATGACATGACACTATACCTAGAAAATCTTAAAGACGCTACTAGAAAACTGTTAGAGGTCATTAATGAGTTTGGCAAAGTCATGGGATACAAAATTAATATGCAAAAATCAACTGAATTTCTATATACTCACAGTGAAAGATCAGAAAGAGAAATTAGGGAAACAATCCCATTTACCATTGCATCAAAAAAATAAAATACTTAGTAATAAACCTACCTAAAGAGACAAAAAGTCTGTACTCTGAAAACTATAAGACACTGATGAAAGAAATCAAAGATGACACAAACAGATGGAAAGACATACCATGCCTGTGGATTGGAAGAGTTAATATTATCAAAATGACTATACTACCTAAGGCAATATACAGATTCAATGCAATTCTTATCAAATTACCAAGGACATTTTTCACAGAACTTGAACAAAACATTTTAAAGTTTGTTTGGAAGCACAAAAGACCCATACTAGCCAAAGACATCCTGAGAAAGAAAAATGGAGCTGGAGGAATCAGGCTCCCCAGCTTCAGACTATACTACAAAGCAACAATCATCAATACCATATGGTAGTGGCACAAAGTCAGAAATACAGATCAGTGGAACCAGACAGAAAGTCCAGAATTAAACCCATGCACCTATAGCCAACTAATCTATAATAAATGAAGCGAGAGTTTTCAATGGAGAAAAGACAGCCCCTTCAAAAAGTGGTGCTGGGAAAACTGGACATCCACATGGAAAAGAATGAAATGAGAACACTCCTTAACACCATACACAAAAATAAACTCCAAATGGACTAAAGACCTAAATATAAGACTGGATACTGTAAAACTCTTAGAGGAAAACAGGCCAAACACTCTCTGACATATACCACAGGAGTATCTTCTCAGATCCGCCTCCTAGAGTAATGACAATAAAAACAAAAATAAACAAATGGGACCCAATCAAACTTAAAAGTTTCTGCACAGCAAAGAAAACCCTAAACAAAACGAAAAGACAACCCACAGATGCAAGTGATTCAACTGACAAGGGATTCATCTCCAAAATTTATAAACACTTTCTGCAGCTCCATACCAAAAAAACAACAACCCCATCAAAAAATGGCAGATTGAAACATACAGTTCTCCAGAGAAGACATACAGATGGCCAAAACACACAGGAAAATATGTTCAACATCACTCATTATTAGAGAAATGCAAATCAAAACCACTATGAGGTACTTATCACTTTACACTGGCCAGAATGGCCATCATCAAAGAGTCTACAAACAGTAAGTGCTGGAGAGGGTGTGGAGGAAAGGGCACCCTATTACACTGTTGGTGGGAATGTAAACTGTTAAACCAATGTGTAAAACAGTATGGAGATGCCTCAAAAAACTAAAAATAGAACTACCATCTGATCCAGCAATCCCACTGCTGGGCATCCAGCCAGAGAAAACCATGACTTGAAAAGACATATGTACTCCAATGTTAATTGCATCACTCTATACAATAGCCAAGACATGGAAACAACCTAAATGTCTATTGAGAGAGGAGTGGATCAAGAAGATGTGGTACATATACACGATGGAGTATTACTCAGCCATTAAAAGGAAAGAAATAACAGCATTTGCAGCAACATGGATGGACCTAGAAATTATCATTCTAAGTGAAGTCAGTCAGGCAGTGAGACACCAACATCAAATGCTATCACTTACATGTGGAATCTAAAAAAAAGACACAATGAACTTCTTTGCTGAACAGACTTTGAAAACCTTTAAAAAACTTATGGTTTCCAAATGAGACAGGTTGGGGGTGGGGGGATGCATCGGAGGATTGGTATGGAAGTGCTATAAAATTCGGTTGTGATGACTGTTGTTCAACTATAAATGCAATAAAATTCACTGAGTAATAATAATTAATAATAATAATAATAATAATAATAATAATAATAATAAACTACTTTGGGAGAACCCAAGGATGTAGAAAAAGAAAAATGGTAAAGCCAAAAAAACAAACAAAAAATGTATTGGTTGGGAGTTCCCATTGGGGCTTAGTGGGTTAAGAACCCAGTATTGCTGTGGCTGTGGCATAGGCCAACAGCTGCATCTCAGACTGGACCCTGGGAACTTCTATATGCAGCAGGTGTGGCCCTAAAAAGCAAAAAAAAAAATTGGTCATGTTTTGTCTGTGACAGTAATACCATAATTCTGTTTATAAAAAGGGTCTATCTTCTAGAGACACATATTGATATATTTACTGATAAGATGATATGATGTGTGGATTTACTTCAGAATAATCTAAGGGTGGGGGAGTACGGGTGTAGCAGAATGGGTGAGGGCAATGGTGTAACAAGATTGGCCATGAATGACAATTGTTAAAACTGGATATATGCCCAAGAGTGGGATTGCTGTGTCATGTGGTAGTTCTATGTATAGTTTTCTAAGGTTCCTCCATACTGTTCTCCATAGTGGTTGTACCATCTTACATTCCCACCAACAGTGCAGGAGGGTTCCCTTTTCTCCACACCCCCTACTGTACAGTAGAAAAAAAATGATGTATTGGGGAAATTAAAAAAAAGCTGGATGGTGTTTGCATGGGGGTTCATTTATATTACCTCTACTCTTGTATGTGTTTGACTTTTTTCTTTAATAAAACTTGAAAAAAAATCCTTGAGAGAGGCAACCAAAATTAATTAATTAATAAACAAAGAAAAGCTCTTTTCCTCATTTTTGCACACCAATATACTTGGCCATTGGCATGCTTTTCAGGTGCCTAAGTATCAAAGAATTTCTTTTCATTCATTCTTTATAATTGTGCCACCTAAATTTATTGTCATTATCTACATGTCTAGCCTATAAATAGTAATATTTCATGAATAATTTCCTGTGTTCTATTAATTTTCCTCCCTTGCTCAAAAGCCATTAATGGCTCTCCACTCTGCAAAGTAACACCTAAAACTTTAATTGGATCTCAAGGTGTTTCATAATCTCTTTCCATTTCAAATTACTTTCCATACAGCAACGCTCTATTCAAATAAACCAAACTTTCACATTCCTGTGAACATCCTGAATTTTCCCATGTCTGTGCCTTTGTTATGCTCTGCCTCACATCCAAAATCTTCCCTATCACCTCTTACTTTCATCCTAAAAAGATCTTAAGTCTCCTTCAAATATCAATTCCAGCTTCTTCTGTGTTTTTCTCACACTTTTTTTCACTAATATCTGTCTTCATTATGTTATACTTAGTTTGCTAACATACAGGGTTTGTCTACTAGCATGAAAGGTAATGGAAGTTATATAGGATTCTTAAATTTCTCTTTGCACCCTTCTTGTCTCCTAGAACTGGTTCCAGAACACAATAGTTACAGCCATAAATGAAAATCAAATGCAAATTAATATTGCATCACTGACTTAGTGGATCTCAACCAGAGGCACCTTATTTACCCCTGTGTAGTATGGAAATGTATAAGGGCATCTTTGGTTATCAAAACGACTAGAGAGCACTACTGGTATTTAGTACGAAGCAGTCAGTCATGCTAAACATCTGCATTGTCTGGGGAAGACCTTTAAAAGAAAGATTTGTGTCCCTTCATCTATACCCACACTCCCCCCCAAATATCAATAACATTCCTCTTGAGAAACGCTGGCTATGTTCTTGGATATTTGGATGGTAATTTTGTCCTAAAAATTAGTTTCATGGAAACCTAAGGTTAACTGTGATAGAAAACTTCAAGATGTATGTAACATTATTGGTAGAACTATAACTATCCAACTTAAAATGAACTGAAGTCATGAGCTTGTCTAACTGTTAAGACGTTACACATTTACCTTCAGTGTGCATTAATGTATTGATGAACAAATCACTATACATGGACTCAGAACTACAATACTGTGTTAAGTATTGTATTAACCCCTGAAGAGGCTTGCAGTGATGAACAAAAGACTGTTGCCAGGAATAGAGAACTTTTTTGAGAAAGAGAATATGTCCAGAGAAAGTCTAATAATAACAACAAGTATTAGCAAACATCAAGTCCCAGAACAAACTAAATATTTATAAAGAGTAGATCTCTCTTGGTATTCCTGCTGTGGCACAGCAGGTTAAGAATCAGATGTTGTCTCTATGGTAGTGTGAGTTTGATCCCCATCCTGGTGCAGTGGGTTAAGAATCCAGTGGTGCTGCAGCTGTGTCATTCTTTGAAGCTGCAGCTCAGATATGATTCCTGGCCCAGGTGCATGGAAAAAAAAGGAATCTCTCTAATCTTGTATATTATTGAGATACTTCTACCACAAAGTTAGGAGGATAATATGACCCTCCCCTTTGAAGGTGAGGAGATAGAACTTTTTCGCACATCTTGCTACTTTTTCCCAGAAAAAATTCTCAAACCATTTTCAAAAACATTAAACTCTAATCAGTTAGTAATTGTCCACCTTATGAAGATGAATTACAATGGTTCGTTTAGACTTCTTTAGAGTATTAAAATAGCACTTTGTGTCTGAAATTAGGTAAGTTTCACTGGTCTTAATCTAGTAAAATGAAATTGCCACTACACAAATCAGCAGTGCTATGAGTCACTTACAGCAACAATTTTTTATTTCAGCTGTCACTGTGGAATTTAAAAAAGTATTCTGCAAGAAAATTGCCCACTATGTTTTCCTGAAGTGTGATAGGAGGAATTGAGATGTCTATTAGGATGTCCTAAATACAGTCTGATTGCCTCTCAATAGTCTGTTTAGTCCATAAAGTACTGCACCTAGAAAGAAAATCCATTACCCTGTTTTAAGGTCACAAATGCTAATAATTTACTCTCGATTTCTGTTCTGTGGAGTTTATATATTCCCATAACGGAGACACAGTTTTTCACAAATAAAATTCATTCCAATGCTAAAATATTTACATTCTTTTAAAAATATTCCTCTAAACACTTTCAAGAAAAAATAGGAAAATAACTATTTTCTAACTGAATACAGGCACCTTAGCAAAGACCTTTAATTTCTGTTTAATACATCAGCAGATTTCTTTACTCTAATACATAGGCTTAGATAGCACTCTAATCTCATTTTAGCCCACATTTTTTATTCTTTCACTAATCAAATAGCTGAGTAATAATTCTGACCTTTTTACTTTGAATTCTTTTCACTTTTTCCATTGACACAACTGAAAATGATAAATAGGAAATGAAGTGAACAACTTCATAGATGATTCTGAAGTTTTATGCCATTCCAAAAACCCAAGAGAAATGAAACATCACAACATATGATTTTGCAATTGAGCAAAGGTGTATGAGTTAGGCAGCAAATGAGGAACGAAATTCAGCTGCATTCTGCCTTTAAAGCTATGGACCCACATGAGGTTATATTTCCTTTGGAGGAAATTGCTCTTTTTATTCACCCAAAGACATATATAGTCAGTTATCTAAGTTGTGTACCCAAGGGGCATAATATGTCTGCTCAGAAGGAGAGCCTTTGTTTTCTAACTTGCTACCCAAAGGGGGCAGCATGTAACTTACCTCAAGGTGACCTAAAGACTAGCAGTGCTCCGAAGGAAGGAAACAATCAAATACTGGGCTGTTGATATTGCAATTAACACTCTTTAGCTGTTAACTGTTAGTTTTATTTTCATCTCTAAATGTTTTATCTACCCCAGCTCATATAAATTGTGGATAGGGTTGTGATTTGTACATTTCACAGTATTCCTCCATAGCACCAAGCAATGTACGTAATTAGTGCTTAATAAATCTCTGCTTATTGATTGAAAACCTGAAATTTAGATTTATGCCACAGATGAGAATAGGAGCATGGGAAGTGGGACAACTGTCACACTGTAATTCCAAATATATCAAAAGTTTTACTTATACTTTCTTGAGTTTTTAAGTGTGTTTTAACATTTTTGTGAGGTGATGCCAAAGTTCCTTCTAAATTGAGTGAGCTTAAAATCTCAGGTATTTGGGGAGGGGGGATGGCTATTTGCGTTTTTTAAATTTATTTACAATATTGTGTTTATTTCTGATGTACAGTAAAGTGAGTCATACACACACACACACACACATACACACACACATATATATATTTCCCCATTATGGTTTCTCAGAGATATTGAATATAGTAAGGAAGACCTTGTTTTTTCAGCCATTCTATATATAATAGTTTGTATAGGAAGACCTTTTTTTTTAGCCATTCTATATATAATAGTTTGTATCTGCTAACCCCAAACTCTCAATCCATCTTTCTCCCACTGCCCCCACCACCTCAGCAACTACAAGTCTGTTCTCTATTCTGTGAGTCTGTTTCTGTGTTGTAGATAATTTTATTTGTGTCATATTTTAGATTCCACATATAAGTGATTTCATATGTATTTGTCTTTCTCTTCTGTATAACTTTCTTCACTTAGTATGATAATCTCTAGGTCCATCCGTATTTCTGAAAATGGCATTATTTCATTCTTTTTATGGCTGAGTAGTATTCTATTGTATATATTTACCACATCTTCTTTTCCCATTCATCTTTCCATGGGCATTTAGGTTGTTTACATGTCTTGCCTATTGTAAATAATGGTGCTATGACAATAGTGGTGCATGTATCTTTTTGAAATAGTTTTGTCCAGATATATGTCCAGAAGTGGGAATGCTGGACTATATCACAATTCTATTTTTAGTTCTCTGAGGAATTTCAATGCTGTTTTCCATAGTGACTTCAGCAACTCAGAGTCCCACCCACAGTGTAGGAGGGTTTCGGGGATGGCTATTTGGAATGAAGAACAGCAAAAGCATTCCAAATTTCTGAATGAGGTAAATTGTGATTCATTTATGTTGGTATCATTAGATAACCCTATTTCAACATGAAGTCTTGCAAATAGAAAATACACATGATTGTGCCATGAGCTGTGGTGTAGGTCACAAACGTGGCTTGGATCCCATGTTGCTGTGGCTCTGGCATAGCTGGCAGTTGCAGCTCTGATTCAACCCCTAGCCTGGGAATCTCCATATGCCCTGAGTATGGACCTAAAAAAGACAAAAAAAAGGAAAAAAATACACATGATTCTTAAAAGGAAATATTTAGGAGTTCCCATTGTGGCTCATTAGATTATGAACCTGACTAGTATCCATGAGGACATGGGTTCAATCCCTGGCCTTTCTCAGTGGGTTAAGGATCCAGCATTGCTGTGAGCTGTGATATAGGTTGCAGACATGGCTTGAATCCCGTGTTGCTGTGGCTGTGACTGGCCAGCAGCTGCAGCTCTGATTCAACCCCTAGCTGGGAACTTCCATATGCCATAGGTACAGCCGTAAAAAGCCAAATGAACAGAACCAAACCAAAACAAACAAACGAACAAAAAAACAAAAAAACAATTTCTAATTAAAGATGTATATTTAAGAAGATGGTGAACCTATTTCCTTCCATGGACTCATTAATCTATAGCTACACATGGAACATTTTCATCTGGGGAAAATAAACTGAGTGACTCCTACACATTGAATGATTGAAAAAAAACACATCAAAGCAGGTAGAAGAGACTGAGACACAATCTTTCTACAAATCCCAGTCTAGTGAAGTGATATGAAGGGAAATCACAACTCTGAGCTTCTCCCTGATGAGCAAAGGGGTTGAACCTCACACCTGGCATCTCAACATTTAAGAACTGTATTCAAGAGATAAGTCTCCAAAACATCTAGCTCAGAAATCCAACAGGCCTTGTGTCCAGGAAATCTGTAAGGCTATAACAAACTGAGAAAAAGTTCTTAAAGAGCTTGCATGGACTCACCTACCACAAGGCCCAGCACAGATTCAACTGAAAAGTGTCCAGACTTTATGTAAGAGAAACTTACTTGCTTATCTTAAAGCATCAGTCTGAGAGTTAGACATCTAATTTAATACACATCTGGAGGCCTACTAAGATACTCTCCAAAAATGGAGACTGGTGGGTGCCAACTTTGCACTCTCATTGTGCTTTACTCTAGGTCATCACCATCTCCCAGAAAAGAGCTTGTAAACTCATTTAATACCCCACTTTTTAAAGCTTTCAATTAGGGGACATCTCTAGATTTCCTGGGTATAGTTGCCAGTGGGACATATTCTCTTAGGTCCCATAGGAGTGTTACAAATTGAGAAAGAGTTCTTAACTGGCTACAACCTGCATTATACAGCAGAGTGGCAATAGACAAAGTGGTTCAGCGAATGAGACCTATTATTTTCACATCTGTGGTCTGAGGAGAGGTTTCTAATTATAAACACAATACAGGGACAACTACAATTCTATTTAGAAACTGAGGAAGCAGTGAATACTATCTTTGTGGTTTCACTCTGCCCCACCCCAGAATATCAGTATCTCTATGAAAGAAGCTTGTGTACACATCTGGTACCCCATATTTTGTGTCTGCAACACAGAGGACATATCCCTTGATGTCCTGGCTCTAATGGCCAGCATGGTTTATGTTCCCAAGTAGAGAGAAACAACAGCAAAGGAAGAAACATTTCTTAACTGGCTATTACCCCAGGCCTCAAGGCAGAAGGAGCAGACAGAAATGCCCATATCCCAGTCTTCCCTCAAAAGAGGTATACTTGCATACTTTCAATCTGCTGCCTAAGCATCTGGCTTCCAATCAGTCTAAGTCTGGGTGATAAATAACGTCCTCACTTTTGGAACTATGAGAGGCCTGGACACACCCTCAGCTAATGGGAGCCATAAAAATGAAATCAACTTCTTGGACAATCCTAAAGGTTTAAGAAAAACAAAATTTAGGTCAGGGGAGAATGATAAGGTTAAGAGACTTCAATGAAGGCATTTTTTTCAAGACTGGGATAAGTGGCTGTTTTATCTAAAGCACAAAAACCAATATAGTGAATCAAGGGGAGAATATGTTCCAAATGAAGGAACAAGATAAAACCTCAGAAAAATATCTCAATGAAATAGTGATGAGTGATTTACTTTAAAAAGATATCAAAATCATAGTCATAAAGATGCTCACTGAGCTCAGGAGAACAAGGAAAACACAAATAGAAAATTCCAACAAAGACATAGAAAATATAATAAAATAACAAATAGAATACATGGAGTTAAATAAATTAATTGAACTGAAAAATACAATAGAAGGGTTGAACAACAGACTAGATGAAGCAGGAGAAAGAGTCAGTGAACCAAAAGACAAGGAAGTAAAACCCACCCAATCATAGTAGAAAAGGAAATAAGAAAAGAAAAAGAGGGAAGACAGCTGAAGTGACTTATGGGACAACATCAAGCAAACCAACAATTGTATTATATAGGTCCCAAAAGAAGAAGAAAGAAAGGAGTAGTAAACATATTTGGAGAAGTAATGGCAGTAAACTCCCCTACCTTGCAGAAAGAAACAGACAATCAGAGAGTTCCAAATAAGATTAACCCAAGGAGAACCACATTGAGGCATATTATATAAAGTGCCAAAAGTTGAAGACAAGGAGAGACTTAAAACCAGAAAGAAAAAAAAAAACAACTTGTAACACACAAGGGAACTCCCAAAAGATTACAAGAAGATTTTTCTGTAGAAACTTTTCAGGCCAGAAGAGAGTGGCAAAAATATATTTGAAGTGCTGAAAGAAAGAAAAAACTGCCAACCAAGAATATTCCACCCAGCAAAACTGTCCTTCAGAATTGAGGAGAAAGCAATAATTTTTTAGACAAGCAAAAACTAAAGGAATTCATCACCACTAGACTGGAATTATAAGAAATGTTAAAATAATTTCTTTAAGCTGAAACAAAATAACTAATTAGTAATAGGAAAACAAAAGAAAGTATAAAAATTACAAGTAAAGTTAAATATATAATGAAATTAAGAATTATCTAATGTAATGGAAGTGTATTAATCACTTATAAAGCTATTATGAGGTTAAAAATCAGAAGCAGTAAAAATAACTATAATAATTTAAAGGATACAAAAGATAAAATATAACTTGTGACACCAAAACATAAAACTTAGGGTAAAGTAAAAATGTAGAGCTTTAGAATGCATTCAAACTTAAACTGTCACTAGTATAGAATAGACAATTATAAATATAAATTGTTTTTATAAGCCTGATGGTAACAACAAAGGAAAAACCTATTACAGATACACAAAAGTGAAAGAGAAAGAGAAAAGAATCAAAACATACAACTATAGAAAATGATCAAATCACAAAGAAAGACAGGAAGAGGATAACAGAACAGAAAAATTAAATAGCCAGAAAATAATTAATAAAATGAAAGTAAGATCATATCTAGAAATAATTGATTTAAATGTAAATTAAACAAACTGAATAAATAAAAACATAAGAATCATCTATATTCTTCTGGATGAGACAAATTTCAAATGTAAGGACACACAGAGTGAAAATAGAGGAATTAAAACAGAGATATTTAATGAAAATTGAAAAAAACAAGCTGGGGAGCTATACTTTTATCAAACAAAATATACCTGAAGACAAATATTGCAATTAGAGTAAAAAAATGGTCACTGTACAATGATAAAAGGGTAAAAAAAATAAGAGAATATGACATTTGTAAACATGTATGCACCCAACATTGGAGCACCCAAGTATATAAAGGAAATATTAATAGATATAAAGTTAGAAAGACAGGAATATAATAATATTAAGGGGCATTAATATCAATCTTTCAATAATGGATAGATAATAGTGTCAAAATCAGTAAGGAAACACTGACATTAAAGACACATTACACCAGATAAATTTAACAGACATATACAAAACATTCCACCAAAAGCAACAGAATACACATTCTTCTCAGGCACCTATGGAACATTTTTCAGGATAGATCATATGTTAGGCCACAAAGTCAAATACATTTAAGATTTAAGTCATATCAAGCATCTATTCTGACCACAATGGTATTGAAATAATAATTACTAGAGAAAATGGAAAATTTACAAGTATGTGGAGATTTACTACCATGTAACTGAACAACTGAGTCAAAGAAGAAATCAAAAGAGAAATTTAGAAATACATTGGTCAAATGAAAATGGAATTGAAATATAAAATATATGCAGTAAAGTAAGAGGAGTTAAGAGGGAAGTTCATAATGTTAACTGCCTATGTCAAGAAAGAGAAATATTGTAAATAAACAACATAGATTTTCATGTCAAAGAAGCAGAATAAGAAACAAAAATGAAGCCCAGAGTTAGGAGAAAGGAAATAACAAAGATTAGAGCAGAAATGAGTTAAATAGAGATTAAAAAGACAACAGAAAAGATCAATGAAACAACAAGGTAGTTTTTGAAAAGATAAAAAAAAACTGATGAAACTTTAGCTAGGCAAACAAGGGGAAAAAAAGAGAGGACACAAATAAATTTAAACAGCAATGAAACAGGAGATGTTACAAATGATATCACAAAAAATACAAAGGATCATGAGACTTACACCAATAAACTGAACAACCTACAAGAAATGGATGAGTTCCTAGAAATATACAGCTTTCCAAGTCTGAATCATGAAGAAATAGAAAATCTTAATAGATGGATTACTATCAAATCAATAATCAAACGTCCCCAAAAAAATCCAGGACCAGATGGCTTCCTTTGTGAATTCTACCAAACTTTAAAAGACACCTTAGTACAATCATTCTTAAACTCTAACAAAACTAGAAGAGTAGAGAACACTTCCAAACTCATTAATCCAGCATTAGCCTTACAACTTAACCAGACAAAGATACCACAAGAAAGAAAAATATAGACCAATATTCCTGATGAACATGCATGTAAAAATCCTTAACAAAATGTGACCAGACCATTAAAAAGATCATACATCATGATGAAATTGGATTTACTCCAAGGTTGCAAAGATGCTTCAACATCCTCAAATCAATCAATATGATAGACCACATTAACAAACAAAAATTATTGATCATGCAATAGGTTAAGAAAAATTAACAAAATTCCACATTCATTTATGATCAAAAACATTGATATGATGAATACTGAGTGAAGTTTTGAAAGGGAGGCCTTATGGAAAGGGAGCACAGGCAGGGATGCCACATGAAGTTTAAACTTTAATGAGGTGTGAAAGAAGTCAGACAAACTTCTCTCTTCAAAACTTTTCTCAAGACTATATCTGCCTATTTCCATACTGAAATAATGTCATAAATATTAATTGTGGTTATATGATTATAAAATTTTCATTGAAAGATGTAAGTACCTATGTTGATACATATACTCAAATATGACACAGTGTAGGGATGTCTCAGTCTATGTCATTATTGTATAATAAGACACGATTGCAAAGACTCTTCATGCAAGTGGAGCATTATTTTGCAACTATATTCTATTAAAAAAAAACTGGAGATGTGCACACTTAGGGAAAAAAAAATGTATCTCCAGAAATTGAGATAAACAAATGATGTGGGAACAACCCCTAAGTTATATTAGATATTGAAATACAAATTCTATGCCAAGACTACAAGGAACTGTACTTCCTTTGAGGCACTTTCCCAGTCTCGGGCTTATGTTGAGTAAATCTGATGAATAATACACCAGATATTTTCTGATTTAAAGCTTGATAAGTGGAGGGTATGGCCAAAATGGTAGAGTAGGAAATCCTGAGCTCACCTCCTCCCATAGGCACACTCAAATCACAACTATTTACAGAGAAAGCATTGATGAGAACTACCTGAAAATTAGCACAAAAAGATTTTTCAAGAAAAAAGATAAAAAGAAAGAATCACAACAAGAAGGTTAAGAAGGGCAGATATGTGGTATAGTTAGACCTACACCCTCAGGTAGGCAACCTAAAATGGGAAGATAATCGCAATTGCAGAGTTTCTTCCAAAGGAGCTAGGGGTCCAAGCCCCACTTAGAGCACCCCAGCTTAGGTGTCTTGCACATGGAAGACAATCATCCAGAATATGTGCCTTGGAAGGCTAGGGGAATTTGCACATAGGAGAGCCAGAGGGCTGTAGGAAATAGAGATTCTACTTTCACAGGGCTCATGCAAACTATCACACACTGTGAGATACAATGCAGAAGCAGTAATTTGAAAGGATCCTGGATCTGTTCTACTTTCTGATCTTGGAGAGCCTCCCAGAGAGACAGAAGGCAACTGGGAGTCCCTATGAGGACACCGACGATGACGGTGGAATCCATTTTGAGATTTTATCACAAAGACGCTGGTGCTGGAAAGTGACATTTTGAAGTATTCATTCTAGTCTATTAGCACATGGCTACTACCTAACCACAAGCCATTCAGCACCAGTACAAGAATATACCAGGCCAGGAATCCAGCTATGTGGGGACACTAGCCTCATCCATTAATGGTCTAGCAAAAGCCCAGGAGCTCACCGGCCCCTGCAAATAGCTGTCCTGAGTCTGGCCACACCCAGTAGTGGGCTAGAGCCTTTGCAAGGCTGTGGACCATCTCTGCTTGCAAGCATGTCCACAGTAGTCATCCTGCCCAGAGAGAAGAGCCCACATAGCCAGGACTATTAGAGAACATAGTTTTGATGATCAGAGGGGAGTGTTATGCTGGACCCCATAAGACATCTCCTACATAAGGTCAATTCTCCAAGACTTGGAAAAGTAACAAATCCACTTAATACATAGAAATAATAACTAAGAATTAGACACAAGGTAACAGAGGAATATGTTCCAATGATGGAACAAGATAAAATCCCAGAAAAACTAAACATAATAGATATAAGCTATATACCTAATACAGAATTCAATTTAACGATCATAAAGTTGCTCAACAAATATGGGAGAATAGATGAACACAGTGAAGAGTTTTTCATAGAGTTAGAAAGCATAAAGAGGAACCAAACAGAAATAAAGAATACAATGAATAATTGAAATAAAAGTACACTAGAAGGGGAGTTCCCATCGTGGCGCAGTGGTTAACGAATCCGACTAGGAACCATGAGGTTGCGGGTTCAATCCCTGCCCTTGCTCAGTGGGTTAACGATCCGGCATTGCCGTGAGCTGTGGTGTAGGTTGCAGACGCGGCTTGGATCCCGCATTGCTGTGGCTCTGGCGTAGGCCAGTGGCTACAGCTCCGATTAGACCCCTAGCCTGGGAATCTCCATATGCCACAGAAGTGGCCCAAGAAATAGCAAAAAAAAAAAGTACACTAGAAGGAATATGCAATAGATAATACAGAGAAATGGATCAGCAAAGTGGAAGACAAAGTAGTAGAAATCAACTAAGCTGAATAGAAATAAAGAATGAAAGATTTTTAAACAAATGAAGACAGTTTAAGAGTCTTCTATAACATCATTGAGAATACTAACATTTGCATTAGAGGGGTCACAGAAGGAAAAGAAAGAGAAAGAAGGTAGAAAACATATATGAAGAAATAGTAGCTGAAAACTTCCTTAACTTGGGAAAGGAAACAAATATTCAGGTCCAGGAAGCACAGAGAGTCTCAAACAAGATGAAACCAAAGAGGTCTACAACAAAACACATTGTAATTAAAATGGAAAAATTAAATATAAAAAGAAAACCTTAAAAGAAGCAAGGGAAAAGCAACTTAGTTACATTGAAGGGAACTCCTCTAAGTCAGTCAATTGACTGACTTTTCAGCCATAACTAAATAGGTCAGAAGGAAGTAACACAATATATTCAAATTGATGAGAGGAAAAGAACTAAAACCAAGAATACTCTACCAGGCAAGATTATCATTCATATTTGAAGGAAAGATAGTTTCCCAACAAGCAAAAGCTAAGAGTTCAACATCACTAAACTGGCTTCCCAAGAAATGTCAAAAGAACTTCCCTAACTAGAAAGGCTAAAAGATACTATTAGTAAAATCAACTATACCCACAATAATAAGTTAATGATGCACAAAACAAGATGTAAAATATGATGTCAAAAATATTAAAAAATGAAGAAAGGAGTAAAAAGGTGTTTGAAATTAAGAGATAATTTATTTATACATATCTCAGGATAATAACAAAACAAAAATCTATAATAGACACAGACAAAAGAAGAAAAAGTAATCCAAGCATAACAGTAAAGATAGTCATCAGACAACAAGGGAAGAGAGCAAAGAAGATGAAAGGAAAAAAGAGAACTACAAAACAACCTGAGAACAATGACCAAAATGGAAAAAAAAAACTACACACCTATTTATAATTGTTTAAAATGCAAATGAAAATAATGTTCCTATTAAAAGACATAGAGTGGCCAAATGGATTTAAAAAAAAAGAACTATCTATATACTCCCTACAAGAGACTCACTTTAGATGTAAAGGCACTCACAGACTGATATTGAGGGGATGGAGAATGGTATTCTATGCAAATTTAAATGAAAAGAAAGCTGGAATAGCAATACTTATATCAGGAAAAACATACTTTAATAATCTAACAGGAGACAATAAAGGAAGATGCATAATGAAAAAGTATCAATCCAAAAAGAATATACAACCATTGTAAATATATATGAACCCAAGATAGAAGTATGTAAATACTTATAGCAAATATTAACAAACTTAAAATGAGAAATTGAAAGTAACACAATAGTACTAGGGGACTTTAATACCCCCAGTCATATCACTAAACAGACTTCCCCAAAAGAAAATCAATAAGGAAACACTGGACTTAATTGACACATTAGACAAGCTAGGTTTAGTAAGTATATACAAAACATTCCATCCAGAAACAACATAGTACACACTCTTTTCAAATCCATATGGAACATTCTCCAAGACAGATAACATGATAGGCCACAAAACAAGTCTCAGTACATTTAAGAAGTTTGAAATCATATCAAACAACATTTCTGAGCATAATGGTATAAGGCTAGAACCCCACCATAAGAAAAAAAAAAACGAAAAAAATCACAAATATGTGGAGGTAGACAATATGCTAGTAAACAAAACAATGAATCACTGGATAAATAAAAGTAAATAAAAAGTAGCTGGAGAAAAATGAAAATGGAAATACAAAAATTCAAAATCTATGAGACTTGGCAAAAGTTCTAAGATAGAAGTATGTAGTGATATGAATCCACCTCAGGAAATAAGAAAAATATCAAATAAACAAATTAACCTTACCTCTAAAGAATCTAGAAGAAAAGAACAAATGAAACTCAAAGTTAGTGGAAGGAAAGAAATCATAAAGATCAGAAATAAATGAAATAGAGACAAAGAATACAATAGAAAAGTTGGTTCTTTGAAAAGATCAACAAAACTGATAAGCGTTTAGCAAAACTTATTAAGAAAAAAAGAGGAATAGGGCTCAAGTCAATAAACTTAGAAATGAAAAAGGAGAAATTACAACTGACTCCACAAGAATATGAAGGATCATAAAAGACTACTAGAAATAATTGTACACCAATGAAATGGATAGCCCAGAAGAAATGGACAGATTCTTACAAAGGTACAACCTATGAAGACTGAACCAGGAAGAAATTAAAAATATGAGTAGACCAATCACAAGTACTAAAATTGAAAGTGTAATTTAAAAACTTCCAAAATAAAACAAAACAAAAACAAAAACAAGGAGTTCCCATTGTGGCACAGGGGAAACATATCCAACTAGTAACCATAAAGTTGCAGGTTCAACCTCTGGCCTCACTCAGTGGGTTAAGAATCTGGCATTGCCAGGAGCTGTGGTGTAGGTCACAGATGTGGCTTGGATCCTGCATTGCTGTGGCTGTGACCTGGGCCAGCAGCTGTAGCTCCAATTCAGCCCTTAGCCTGGAACTTCCACATGCCATGGGTGCAGCCCTAAAATGGAAAAAAAAGAGGAAAAAGTTCCAAAAAAAAATAGTCTGGGACCTTATAGCTATACAGGCAAATTCTATCAAACATTCAGAGAAGAGTTAATACATATTCCTCTGAAACTCTTCCAAAAAGAGCAGGGGGGGGGATGCTCCCAAGCTCATTCTATGAGGCCACCATTGCCTGATACCAAAACCAGACAAGGATACCAAAACAAAAAAAAACAAACATAAAATTACAGACTAATACCACTGATGAACATAGATGCGAAAGTCCTCAACGAAATATTAGTTAACTGTATTCAAATATATATTTAAAAGAGCATACACCATGATCAAGTGGGATTTATCCCAGGGATGCAAGGATTTTTCAATATCTACAAATCAATCAGTGTGATACACCACAACAACAAAGTGAAAAGGAAAAACCATATGATCACATGATAGATGCAGAGAAAGCTTTTGACAAAATTCAACATATGTTTCTGATAAAATTCTCCAGAAAGTGGGCATAGAGGGAACCTATCTCAACATAATAAAAGCCATATATGACAAACCCACAGCTAACATCATTCTGAATGGTGAAAAACTGAAAACATTTCCACTAAGATCAGGAACAAGATAAGGATGTCCACTTTCACCACTACTGTTCAACATAGTTTTGAAAGTCCTAGCAATGTCAATCAGAGAAGAAAAAGAAATAAAAGGAATCCAAATTGGAAAAGAGGAAATAAAACTATCACTGTTGGCAGGTGTCAAGATGCTATACTTGTAAAACCTTAAAGACAATACCAGAAAACTTAGAACGCATCAATGAATTTGGTCAAGTGGCAAGATACAAAATTACTACACAGATATAGATTGCATTTCCATATACTAACAATCGAAATCAGAAAGAGAAATCAGAGAAACCATCCCATATACCAGCATGTCAAATAGAATAGAATACCTAGGAATAAATCTACGTAAAGAGACTAAAGACCTATACTCTAAGAATTATAAGAGGCTGATAAAAGAAATCAAAGACCACACAAAAGATGGAAAGATATACCATGCTCTTGGATTGGAAGAATAAACATTGTCAAAATGATTATACCAAAATGTATATATACCACATTATATATAAATGCAATCTACAGATTCAATGCAATTCCTATCAAATTTCCAAGGACATTCTTGACAGAACTAGAACAGAATATTTTAAAATTTGTATGGAACAAAAAGATCCCAAATAGCCAAAGAAATACTGGAAAAGAAAAATGACCTAAGAAGAAAAAAAAAGCCATCAGATCCCACTTTGCTGTGGCTGTGTTGTAGGCCAGCAGCTACAGCTCCGATTTGACTCCTAGCCTAGGAACCTCCATATGCCATGGGTGAGCCCTAAAAAGACAAAAAAAAGAAAGAAAAAAAAAAGAAAGAAAGAAAGAAAGAAAGAAAGAAAGAAAGAAAGAAAGAAAGAAAGAAAGAAAGAAAGAAAGGAAAACAAAAGTAGAAATTGGAACCCGGCTCCCTACTTCAGACAATATTAAAAAGGTACAGTTATCAAAACTATGTGGTACTGGCACAAAACCAGAATTATAGAACAATGGAACAGGATAGAAAGCCCAGAAATAAACCCAAGAACCTATGGTCCACTAATCTATGACAAAGGAGGCAAGAACATACAGTAGAAGAAAGATACTGTCTTCAACAACTGCTGCTGGGAAAACTGGAAAGCTATGTCTAAAAAAATGAAACTAGATCACTCTCTAATACCATAAAAAAATAAACTCAGGATAACCTGACCCCCTTGCTGTACAGTGGGAAAATAAAAAAAAAATAAACTCAAAATGCATTAAAAACCTAAATATAAGGCCAGAAACTATAAAATTCCTAGAGGAAAACATAGGCAGAACACCATTTGACCTGAATCACAGAAACATCTTGTTTGATGCACCTCTTAGAATAATGACAGTAAAAACAAAAACTCATGGGACATAATTAAACACAAAGGCTTTTACACAACAAAGGAAACCATTAAAAGAATGAAAAGACAACACATAGCATGGGAGAAAATCTTTGCAAACTATGCAACAGGCAAAGGCATAATCTACCAAATATATAAACAACTTGTACAACTCAAAAAAAAAAAAAACCAATTGAGAAATGGGCAAAAGACCTAAATAGATATTTCTCTGAAGAAGACATATGGATGAGCAACAGACACATGAAAAAAAGTGCAACATCACTAATTATCATAGAAATGCATGTCAAAACTACAATGAGGTGCCACCGCAAACCAGTCAAAATGGCCATCATTAACAAGTCAACAAATAAAATATGCTGGAGAGGGTGTGGAGAAAAGGGTATCCTCCTTCACTGTTGGTGGGAATGTAAATTGGAACAACCATTATGGAAATCAGTATGGAAGTACCTCAGAAGACTAAATATAGAACTACCAGGTGATCCAGCAATACCTGTCCTGGGCATATATCCAGCCAAAACATCCATTCAAAAAGATTCATGCACCTTTATGTACATTGCAGTGGTATTCACAATAGTCAAAACCTGGAAAGAACCTAAATGTCCATTGGCAGATGAGAGAATTAAGAGTATGTCGTAAATATATACAATGGAATACTATTCAGCCATAAAAAGGAACAGAATAATGTCATTTGCAGCACCATGGATGGAACTAGGGATTTTCATACTAAGTGAAGTAAGTCATAAAGAGAAAGAAAAATACCAACTGGCATCACTTATTTGTGGAATCTAATATATGGCACAGATGAACCTATCTACAAAACAGAAATGGATCACGGACATGGAGAGCAGACTTGTGGTTGCCAGGGGGTATGGGGAAGGGAGTGGGATGAATGGGGAGTTTTGGGTTGGTGGATACAAACTGTAACCTTTGGAATAGATGGCCAATGTGTTCCTACTGTATAGCACAGGGAACTGTGTGTGATTGGGTCACTTTCTGTAAAAAAGAAATTGAAGAAACACTGTAAATCATGTATACTTTAATAATAAAAAATAAAATACCTAGGGATTTTTTTTGGCTTTTTGCCATTTCTTGGGCCTCTTCCATGGCATATGGAGCTTCCCATGCTAGGGGTCTAATCAGAGGTGTAGCTGCCAGCCTATACCAGAGCCACAGCAATGCAGGATCTGAGCCACGTCTGTGACCTATACCACAACTCACGGCAATGCCAGATTGTTAACCCACTGAGCAAGGGCAGGGATCGAACCCACAACCTCATGGTTCCTAGTCAGGTTTGTTAACCACTGCACCATGATGGGAACTCCAATACCCAGGAATAATTTTAACCAATGAGATAAACAGAACTATACTGTGAAAATTTTAAAACACTGATGAAGGAAATTGAAGATTATATAACAAAATGGAAAGATAGCCTGTGTTCTTTGTTTGGAAGAATTAATATTGTTAAAATATTCCTTCTAGCCCAAACAATCTACAGATTTAATGCAATCCCTATCAAAACACCCTTGACTTTTCAAATAAATTTTTTAAAGTCCTAAATTTATATTTACCATATGAGACCCCAAATTATCAAATAAATGTTGAGGAAAAAGAAACAAACTGGAGGTATTTTTCTCCCTGACTTCAGATTATGCTCCAAAGCTACAGTGATTAAAGCAGCATGGTACTGGCACAAAAGCAGACACATATATTGATGCAACAGAATTGAGAGTCCAGAAATAAACCTACATACTTATGGTCAATTTATCTATGACAAAAGAGGCAATAATATTCAGTGGAAAAAAGACAGCCTCTTCAACAAATGGTTCTAATAAAATTTACAGCTGTTTTTAAAAGAATGAAATTATAACATTTCCTCATACCATATACAAAAACATACTCAAAATGGAATAAACATAAGACATGAAACTATTAAACACCTAGAAGAGAATATAGGCAGAACACTCGGTAACATAAATTGTAGCAATATTCTCTTGGAACAGTCTCCTAAAGCAAAAGAAATAAAAGCAAAAATAAATAAATGTGAGCTAATTAAACTTAAGAACATTTGCACAGCAAAGGAAACCATCAACAAAACAAAAAGACAAACTATGGAATGGGAGAAAGTATTTGCACATGACGAGACTGACTAGGGGTTAATACGCAAAAATATAAATAGCTAATAAAATGGTATCCAAAGAACAAACACCCTGATTAAGAAATGGATCCAGGATCATGAAAGCAGAGGAATAGGACATGGAGCTTACCTTCTCCCACAAATACATTAAAAAAATCTACATGTAGAATGATTCACACATAATATCTACTGAACACTGGAAGAAGACTTCAGACTTTCCAAAAGGGCAGGAAAGCCTCCACATAACTGGGTAGAACAAAATGAACAAAAGGAAGGAATAAGAAAAGAGGAAAAAAAGGAATCAGGATGGGACCAGAACTCCTGAGAGGGAGCTGTGAAAGAGGAAAAGAATCTCCATACCTGGAAATCACCTAACTGATGGGGAGATCAGCTAGGAGAGAATGGGAGCCTCAAAGGCTCAGAGAAAACAACAGTTGGTCTGAGGAGGGCAAAGCAGAGAGAGCCACATGAACATCGGTACCACCTTCCAGTACACCACAGCCTGACACACTCAGGTGGGGGAGGGGCACTGACATTCAGGCATTGGAGGTCAGTCCAAGGGAGATGACTAGGAATGGTTATGTGGAAATAGCCTGAGGGGGCTATGGAGCAATGTGACACAGTTGAAGGAATGCAGGAGGAGGTCTGGGCCTGCCTGAGAAGCAAGGTGCCATTGATGGGCAGTTTAAGAGGAGAGGGACCAGGACCACCATAGGAACTTCTTTCTCTGTGCACAAGCAAGCTGGCAGATGACAGGGTGCCATGCACAGGCTATAGGGGTGTGTGTGAACCACCACAGCCATCTTGGATTCCAGAGGAGGGCAAGTCCCACCACCACTGAGGTTCTTGTGCTAATAAATAAATAAATAAAAGCAATATAAGAGATCTATGAGATAATGTAAAGCATGTGAAGCTACATATAATAGGGATCCTAGAAGGAAAAGAAAAATGAGAGGATTTAAAATGTATTTGAAGTAATTATTACTGAAAATATCCTGAATCTAAAGAAGGAAATGGATATCCATATACAGGGAGAACAGAGGATTTCCAACAAGATGAACCCAAACAGACCTCTACCAAGACATAGCATAATAAAAATGGCAAAAATTAAAGATAAGGATAGGATTCTAAAGGCAGCAAGACAAAAACAAAGAGTAAATTACAAAAGAACCCCCATAAGTCTATCAGCTTATTTCTCTACAGAAACACAACAGGCCACAAGGGAGTAGCAATACATATTCAAAGTTCTAAAAATGAAAAAAATTGCAACCTAGACTACTATATACTGCAATGTTATCATTTGAAATAGAAGGAAGAATAAAGAATTTCTCAGGCAAGCAAAAACTAAAAGAATACAGCAATGCTAAACCTATCCAAAAAGAAATATTGAAAGATCTCCTCTAGGAAAGAAGTAAGAAGATACAAGATGTAGGAAATCAAAACTGGAAAATAATCACTTAAGTAAGCCAGTATACAGATCAAAAAGGAATGCAAATCCTATTTGTGAAAGCAATGATAAATAGAAGGAAAAGCATGAAGATGTGTTAAAAAAAAAGGACATCAAAATCATAAAATGTGGCTAAGGAGAGTAAGAAAAACAAGATTTTTTTAAAGTGCTTATACTTTTTAATGTGTTTGTGCTTATATAACTATCAGACTAAAGCAAGCAGATATAGAAAGGGTTTTTACATACTTGAAAAACAAGGCAACCACAAATAAAAAATAAATTCATAAAAACCAAAATGAAGAGGACACAAACATAAAGTAGGAAGAAATCATCAAACCACAAAATGAAAAAGAAAAGAACAAAGAAGACACATAGAATCAATTGGAAAACAAGTTTAATATGAAAATAAATAACATCTATCATTGACCTTAAATGTCAATGGACTAAATGCTCCAATCAAAAGGCAGTGTGGAAAACTATAAAAAATGAGAGCCTAAAATATGCTGCTGGCAAGAGACCCCACCTGGGACAATGAACACACATAGATTGAATGTGAGGGGATGGAAAAAGGTATTTCATGCAATTGGAATTGACAGGAAAGCAGGAGTTGCAATACTCATTTCAGACAAAATATACTTTAAAACAAAGGCCATAAAGAAAGATAAAAAAGGACACTATATAATGATAAAAAAAATCAATTCAACAGAAGGATATTACACTTTTCAAATATATGATCCTAATATAGGAGCATGCAAGTGCATAAAACAAATCCTAACAAACATAAAAGTATAAATTGATGGGAATATAATAATAGTAAGAGATTTTAACACCTTACATAACAGACAGATCTTCTAGACAGAAAATCAGTAAGGCAAATGAGATCCTAAATGGCACAATAGAACAGTTAGACAATTGATATTTTCAGATCATTACATCCCTCCCAAAAAGAAAACAGAATATACATTCCTTTCAAGAACACATGGAACATTCTCTAAAACTGACCACACATTGAGGCACAAAATTAACCTCAACAAATTTGAGTGAATAGAAATTATTTCAAGCATCTTCTCTAACCACAATTTCATGAAACTAGAAATCAAATACAGTAAAAGAAATGAGGAAAAACTGACTACATGGAGACAAAAAAACATGCTACTAACGAACCCATGGTAAATGAAGAAATCAAAAAGTAAGCTAACAAATACCTCAAGATAAATGACAATGGAAATGCAACTATAAAATCTATGGGATGCTCAAAATCAGTTCTTAGAGGGAAGCTCATAGTGATACAGGCCTTCTGAAAAAAAAAGAAAAAAAGAAAAATCTCAAATCAACAACCTAACCTACCACCTAAAAGAATTAGAAAAAGAAGAACCAATAAAACCTAAAGTCAGCAGAAAGAAGGAAATCATAAAGATCAGAAAGGAAATCAATAAAATAGATTAAAAATAGAAAAAAAATCAATAAAACCAAGAGCTTTGAAAGGGTAAACAAAATTGACAAAACTCTGGCCAGACTCACCAAGAAGAGAGAGACAACTTAAAACAAGAAATGAAAAAGGAAAAATATTGATTAATATTGCAGAAATACAAAAAAAATAAAAGGATATTATGAACAATTATATACCAACAAATTTGAAAACCAAAAAGAAATGGACATCTTTCCAGAAACATACAGCCCACCAAAACAGAATCAAGAAGTAATACATAATTTGAACAGACTGATCCCTAGAAATGAAATTGAATATGTAATTTAAAAAACTCCCTATACGCATCTTTGCCTTTACCAGTGAGTTCTCTCATGTATAATTTTCTTGTTTCTATTGTGGTCTTTTCTTTTCTGCCTAGAGAAGTTCCTTTAGTAGTTGTAGAACTGGTTTGAAGGTGCTGAATTCTCTTAGCTTTTGCTTGTCTAAAAAGCTTTTGATCTCTACATCAAATCTAAAGTAGAACCTTGATGGGTATGGCCTCACAGGCGAATTATACCAAGCATACAAAGAAGAACTTATACCCATCCTTCTTAAACTCTTCCAAAATTTTGAAGAAGGAACACTCCCAAAGACATTCCATGAATCCACCCTCACCCTAATACCAAAACCATAAAAAATATCATCAAAAGAGAAAATTATAGTCCAATATCTTCGATTACTATAGATGCAAAAATTCTCAACAAAGTTTTAGCCAACCAAATCCGACAACATGTAAAAGATCATACACCACAACCAAGTGGGATTCATCCCAAATTCACAAGGATGGCTCAACGTATACACATCAATCAGTGTAATAGACCAGATTAACAAAAGAAAATTAAAAAACCACATGATCATCTCAATAGATGCAAACAAAGCGTGACAAAATTCAACATCTTTTCATGATAAAAATTCTTACAAAAGTATGTATAGAGACACCTGCAAGTAAATCAATGAAACTAGAACACACTCTCACATTACACACAAAAATAAACTCAAAATGGCTTAAAGACTTAAACATAAGACAAGATACCATAAAACTCCTAGAAGGGAACATAGGCAAAACATTGCCTGACATAAACAATACAAATATTTTATTAGGGAAATCTCCCAAGGCAATAGAAATAGAAACAAAAATAAATAAATGGGATCTAATAAAACTTACAAGCTTTTGCACATCAATGAAACCATAAAAAATAAAAGAAACCATGGAATGTGAGAAAATAGTAACAAATAATACAACAAACAAGGGTTTAATCTCTAAAATACACAGTCTCATACAACTCAACAACAAAAACAACAAACCAAACAACCCAATCGAAAAATGACTTCAATAGATATTTCTCCAAAAAGCCATATGGATGGCTAGTAGGAACAGGAAAAGATGCTCAACATCACTAATTATTATAGAAATGCAAATCAAAGTTATAATGAGGTACCATCTTAGGTCAGAATGGCCATCATCAATATGTCTACAAATAACAAATGCTGGCTAGGGTTTGGAGAAAAGGGAACCTTCTACACCATTGGTGAGAATAGTAATTGGTACAACCTCTATGGAAAACAATATGGAGTTTCCTAAGAAAACTAAATATAGAACTACTGTATGATCCAGAAATCCCACTCCTGGGCATGAATCCAGACAAAACTATAATTCAAAAAGATACATGCACCCCTATTTTAATTTTGGCACTATTTATAATAGCTAAGACATGGAAGCAACGTAAATGTCCATCGACAGAAATTTGGGTTAAGATGTCATACATATATATGCAATGGAATACTACTCAGCTATAAAAAAAAATAACAAATTAATGTCATTTGCAGCAAGATGGATGCAACTAGAGATCCTCATACTAGGGAGGTAAGTCAGAAAGAGAAGGACAAATACCATATATGCTATCACTTATATGTGGAATATGCCCTCAAATATGGGTTCATTTGCCCTCAAATATGGGCAAATGAACCTATCTACAAAACTGAGATAATCCCACATACATGGAAAACAGACTTATGGTTGCCATGTGGGAAGAGAGAGGAAGTGGGACTGTGAGTTTAAAGTTACCAGATGCAAACTATCATAATTCAGAGTGGATAGACAATAACGCCCTAGTCTAGAGCACAGGTAGCTATACCCAATCTTCTGCAAAGACCCTGATAGAAAATAATATGTATTTTTTCAAAAAGAATGAATATATATATACATAAGACTGAGTCATTTTGCTGTACAGCAGAAATTGTTACAACATTGTAAATCAACTATATTTTAATTTAAAAATGGGTGGAAGACCTGAATAGACAGTTTTCCAAAGAAGAAATACAGATGGCTAATGGGCACATGAAAGATGCTCATCATTGCTAATTATTAGAGAAATGCAACTCAAATTCACAATGGAATATCACCTCACATCTCTCAGAATGGCTGTCATCAAAACATCTACCAAAAGGAAATGTTGACCAAGATATGGAGAGAAGGGAGCCTTTGTACACTGTTGGTGGGGATGTAAATTGGTGCAGCCATTATGAGAAACAGCATGGAGGTTTCTCAAAAACTAAAAATAGAACTACCACATAATCCAGCAATTCCACTTCTGGGTATATATACAAATAAAATAACACTAATTCAAAAAGATATATCCACTCCAGTGTTTATAGCATCACTATTACAATAACCAAGACATGGTAGCCACCCAAGTGCCTGTCAACAGATGAATGGATAAAAGAGATGTTATATACACACATATATATAACATAAAAGGAGATGTTATCTATCTACTTCTCTATTTACCTATCTACCTACCTACCTACCTATATACATAAAATGGAATACTACTCAGCTATAAGAGAGAATGAAATTTTGTCATTTGCAACAATACAGATGTACTTGTAGGGTATTATGCTTAGTGAACTAAATCATAGAAAGACAAATACTCCATGTTTCCATATTTATATTAAAAATAAAACAAAGGAATGAATACAATAAAACAGAAACAGACTCACAGATAATAAACAACAAACTAGTGGTTACTATTTGAGAGGGGAAAGTGGAGGGGCAAAAGAGGGTTAGGGGATTATGACATACAAACTACTATGAATAAAATAAGTTACAAAAACATTTTGTACAGCACAGGGAATACAGCCAATATTTTATATTAATTTTAAATTAGTTTTAATCTATAAAAAATATTGAGTAACAGTGTTGTACACCTGAAACTAATATAATATTATAAATTACCTATATGTCAACCAAAATAATAAGAAAATAGCAGTGAGGATAAAAACCTAGATTATTTGTTTACATTTTGGCACTCTTTCCATTTCACTGAGCTTCCACTCCAGAGCTTCCATTTAATTTTGAAAACACTGTGTTTCTAAATTTTTACTAAGTAATCTCAATCATGTAACAAAGAGTGGCCTAAAGAATAGGACGGAAACAGATTTTTGTTGTTTGGTTTTTTTATAGTTAGCAAGGGGCACAATCAAATTATGTCTATGGTGTCCTATTTAAGAGAGGAAGTGTGACACTAGATTTGGAAAATGTCCATAGTATTCAAGACTGAGACTGTGAGGGCTCAAGCAATCACATACAGCAGCAGTAGCTGCTGCCACAAGCCCAGAATTTTTTTTGGTCAATATGTATTAGACAGGTTCTATAATAGCTGCTTGCTGATGCCTGAGGGAATATGAAAGCAGTTCAACAGTTATAGTAGTAGAGATTTCAAAGGCAACACACAATAACATATAATGAAGTCTCCTCCAACAAGGCATTATTCCGAAGAGACCATCAAAAACATAAGGGACAATCAATCATCCCCCAAGCCAAGACATGACAATTTACCTCCCAATAAGTTTGCATAAGAGATATAATTTGCTTTGAGTTCTTTTCTGGACTTGCTCTACTTTGGTGCCCCTTCTAAAATATAGTATCCAGAAGTGAAAATAGTACTATAGATATGATCCTCTCATTACAGAGCAGTGGAGTTATCAATCCTCTGTGATCCACACTCTTCTGGTGATAAGGCCCAATGCTTCTCTTTCTCCTGCTATGGAGGAAGAGAGGTATAACAATTACCTTCTTCAATTTTACAGAGAAGTATAAATGAAAATTAACAATGTTCTTCTCTGGATAATAGGGCATGTAATACCTGCGGAATTAACTCTTTAATTTGACATTTGAAGTCTTTCACAATCTGGCACCAACCTACGTTTACAACCTTGTCACTCACAAACACAAACCCTTCCCTTCCAGGCAAGCAAGTCTATGTATTCACTGATGTCAAACACACAGTACATATTCTTATCTGGATGATTTTTCACACATAATTTGCTTGCATCAGAACATCATTCCCCTTTTCTCTCTCTATTTAATTATACTTACTGAATTATACTTATTAAGTCCTAGCTATGCCATGAAGCTCTTCCTGAATAATGTAGCTTAAAATAATCTTTCCCTTATGTGGAAACTTGTAGTTTCCACCACCACTCGACTGGCACTTTATACTTTCTAGTGACAATATAAATTGATTATTTAATTTTGTTAAATCTTTATGTTTCATTCTTGTCTCCCCCACTATACTGTAGAATTTTGAGATGAAGAGGCCATAAGTCTTTTTCCAGAGTCTTACTCTGGAAAACAGTAAATAGGAGAAACAACCTAAAATATGCTAGTCTTTTAATTAATGATTCTCCCATCATGTGTACACAGATGCTTCTGATTGTTCTTGACCTTCTAGACCAATATATAGATAATTCCTGAGTTATCTTGGTAAAGGATTCCAATGGTTTGAAGCAGCTTAGACATACCCTTGATATTCTAGATTTCTTAAAAATAAAATGGCAGATACTTTTTCCAATATGTAGACAAGAAATAAGCAAATTCTGATTTCCTGAAGTGATTTTGAAAGCTTCCCTCTCTGACATTTTAAACCATCATTTCATCGGGTTTATGCATCTAAGTGATCCAAAAGTTATGACCCTCAAGGATTGTGTAAATAAAATATAATTGAAAGCTATACTATTAGTTTTCAATTGCTGCATAACAAACTACCACAAAATTGGCAGATTGAAACAATACACATTTATTATCTTACAGCTTCTATGGGTCATAACTCTAGTCATGATGTCACTGGATTCTCTGCTAAGGGTCTCATAAGGCTGAAACCAAGATATTTGCCAAGGCTGACATCTCATCTAAGGCCCAGGGTCCTTTTTCCGGCTTACTGATTATTTCTTGGGGTTGTAGGACTTTTGGTCTCCACGTTCTTTCTGGCTGTCAACTGAGTGCTATTCTCATCTTCTCCAGGCTGTTCACCATGTCCAGAACATAGTAGTTTTCTCTTTTAAGATCAGCAGGAGAATATCTATAATGTATTATCTTACAGTAAAGAGCTCACCTGATTAGGCCAGGCTTACTTACGATAATCTCCTTTGTTTAGAAGATAATTACTGGAAATTCCCTTGTAGTGCAGGTAGGTTGCAAGTGCAGTACAGGATTGATCCCTGGCCCAGGAACTTCCAGCTGTGTGTGTGCCCCTCCCCCGAAGATAACTGCTTAGTAACCACGGGAGTCACTGGTCATCATATTCACAGATCTTATACACAACTCAAGGGCATGGGATTATACAAAGACATGGATCATTGGAGATCATTTTAGAATTCTGCCTACCACAAAAGTATATATTCCCACATGATGCAGAATAAGTAAAAGGACCAAAACAGTACAGCTCCTTCAAAAGGCATAACTTCCTCATTATGGATTGAACCTACTTCTACAGCCTTGGCTACTTACGGAAGACAAAGTTCATCATAAGAATCAAAGTCGGAGTTCCCGTCGTGGCTCAGTGGTTAACGAACCCAACTAGCATACATGAGGGATCCTTAACCTGCTCAGTGGGTTAAGGATCTGGCATTGCTGTGAGATGTGGTGTAGATCACAGATGCGGCTCAGATCCCGAGTTGCTGTGGTTCTGGCATAGGTTGGCATCTACAGCTCTGATTCGACCCCTAGCCTGGGAACCTCCATATGCCAGGGGTGTGGCCATAAAAGACACAAAAAAAAGACAGCAAAAAAAGAATCAAAGTCAACAGCAACATAGAAAACAAATTTATGGTGACCAGAGGGGGTGGTGGGAAGAGGGGGGAAGAGAGATGAAAAATCAGGAATTTGGGATTATCATATATACACTACTATGTGCAATATAGATAATTAACAATTAAATAACCTCACTGCAAACCTGAAGCTAACACAACATTGTAAGTTAACTATATTTCAATTAAATGGTAAAATATAATAATAAATTTCCCATCATACCTAAGAAAAAGACTCAAAGTCAAAATGGGAAAAAATAGAATATTTTGGTTATATGACTGGGAATATACAATGTAGGGGCTTAAAAATAAAACCTCTTGCAAGGTATCTTTGTAGTAATCCTAGCAGTAAATATACTCTAGGAGGGAAGAGCACAATAGGTAATAAGGCATGCTTCAAAACTTCCCCTTTATCATGCATAAGTAAGTAGCTTTTGAACTTGATATGAGTTCATACCATTTAATCATGAGAACTAATAAAAAATTACTCATGCTTTCATTCTTAATCATGCTTCTTTTTCAATATCTATAGTGTTCTGTAGGTAGTAAATGAGCACACTGCCAAGGAAATGTGATACTAAAGAGGGAAGTGTTACACAAATTATTTTCTTGATTCATATTTAAATATGAGAATAAAATGAGAAGAACCAAAGGCCTTTGGCTTATTTTTTAGGTGCAATTAAAAAATAAACATAGAAATTTTCCTTGAACCATAGATTTTATATTTTAAGTTTAGCTCTGTGAAAAATCACAGAAATCAAAGAATTTTAGAGCTGGATGTGAGCCTAGTAAACCTGCTAACACGGCTAGTTAGCGGCGTTTTTAGGACTGGAACAAGAGTGTCCTAACCTTGGCCAAGGATCTCTCTATTTTGTAATATTACACTATAACATGATGGTTTAAACTAGACTCAAGAATTTCCTTAAGGTTTCAAAAGCTCTCAGAAGTTTAGCAAATTAAAATGAACTTCTGACAAGGATGCCTTTCCCAAGATACAGAACCAAAGAAAAACATAACAGTATATACCAAATAGACTGGGAATTAGTAGCATGATGTCTGACCCTTAGCACATGGGAAGATTCTCTAGCACTAAAATAGCTGCAGACTAAAAAATGTCAAAATATTTTTTATATTCCTTCACATTAATAATGCAACATTTTCATACAAATTTATGACCACTTATTGGTCTGATAGGTGTAAAATTTAGATCACCTTTAAACACAAAAAGAAAACTGATGTTGAAAATCAGGCCAGTACTGATTTTTGAATCTTTAATTTTATGTAGAAGCTTTTCAGAAATTATATAAAATAATTGTCTTTCTGCTCCTACTCAAAAGGAAATTGTAGAGTAGACTCTGTCTTCAGAGTCCTTTCCCTCTTTTATTGTCTTATAATGTCATTATTGGAATATAAAGGCAACCTACCAAGCTACATGGTACCAAGCATTGCTCTCATTTCCCTATTCTTCTCCTCAAAATGGACCAGTTCCATTCTCTCCTATGAACAGGAAATGACCAGAGTAATCTTTCTGAAAGCCAAATCAGATTAGATAGTTCCATTGCCTAATACTTTCCAGGATTTCCCCATTATGAACCCAAGATAATATCAATTAAAAGTGAGAAAATAATTAGGGATTAGCCTTTATCATAAGCTTCTTTAAGTCATAGCATTAAAATTGTCACCCTCTCTAATCTAAGACTTGTTCCATTAATGGGCTTTTAAATTCAGACCACATTTTAAGTCCTATAACATTTTTAGTACAAGATATCTTCCTTCATATGAAAGTTTAAGGTCTTCCCTAATATTCAGATTAAAAATCATTCTTTAAATTATGAAAAATTATTTTATATCTCATTTCCACATGAACAAATTTTCCTAAAATCATTAATACTTACAGGTAGTAAACAGAACAATTATAATTCCAAAACTGTGTTTTTTGATAAAAGTATGAGATTTATAGAGTCAATGAAGCAAATCACTGAAGTGATACACATAAGAAGCAATAATATAGAATTCAACATTATACAGAAATAAAGTCCATGCTCTTCTCTCTACTACCACTACTTCTACATGGTTGTTCTTTCTTAGACTTAATTTGGTACTAAGTAATAAATAATAAAATTTGACAATCTGAAGTTATAAATTGAGGTGAACAAAAAGTGGTCAAAATAATAAATCATTTGTGATTCAACTACAATATAAATCTGAGCTTATTTGGAGTTCAATTTCACAACATCTTTATTTTTCCAAGAGAAAGCTTGATACAAAGAATATAGATAATCTTCTTTTAAAGATCAACCTATGGAAGTTCTGAGTATGTTCAAGGCCACCTTGTCCGTGCTTCCACCTACATCTTGAAATGTGGCCCTCAAGTTTTAAAATATCTCTCAGCATCTTACTGTATGAAACTTGAAAATAAATGCTTGATGTGTATTTAGTGTACTTCGCAAATACTGAATGAGGCAGAAAACACTACTTATCACAGGACATCAGAAAATTTTCAATTTATGTTGTCCTTTCCAAAAAGAAATTGCTTGTTTTATGATTTAATTTCCAATTGACCAATAAATGGCTATAAAGCACTGAAGTAAATAACAAATGTAGGGTTTAATCCCTGCCCTTAAGGATAGATACATATAGATATATAGGTGCATATAAGATAGGGGCTCAAGTATTCTTGCATGCTGAACTGGCAGACCCTATGAGTGTAGATTGGGTGGAAGAAGGGAGTTCTAAATCTTACAGCTGAACCTCTGCCAGATTTTGCCTCTAAAATTCACAACTGGAAGAAACGAGAAATTCTGTCCTTTTTGGTGCCATTATCACTTGACCAGGAACTGAAGGGAGAAAGAGCCCAATGTTTATGGCCACATCAGTCCAAGTGGAGTTTCCATCATCCAAAACTAGTTTTGGAAAGGAAGTGCAGGTCATGCTCAAGTGTTCTTTTGCTGTTATTTAGTAGATTTGCTTGAATTAATGTTTTTTTTTTTCATTTGCTCTAGGCCCTTAGGACAACTTTCAGATAATTTAAATGGTTTTGTTTTGTTTTACATTTTTTACTACTTATGACTATTTCTCTGGGGATGGTTCTGTGGAACTTCACACTGCCTTTCCAGAAAAGAAAAATTCATATTTTTTTAAAATTTATTTTTATTTCATATTGGATTACCCTTGATTTACAATATTGTGTTAGTTTCAGATGTACAGCAAACTTACTCAGTTCTATATATACATATATACATTCTTTTACAGCTTCTTTTCCCATATAGGTTATTATCAAATATTGAATAAAGTTTCCTGTGCTATATTATAGGGCTTTGATGATTATTTACTTTATATATAGTAGTGACATTTATCTTTCTCTGTCTGATTTACTTCACTCAGTATGATAACTTCTAGGTCCATCCATGTTGCTGCAAATGGCATTATTTCATTCTTTTTATGGCTTAGTAATATTCCATTGTATATATGTACACATCTTATTTATCCATTCCTCTGTTGATAGACATTAAGGTTGCTTCTACATCTTGGCTATCGTAAATTGTGCTGCTATGAAAATTTGGGGCAGATATACCTGTAGTTTTGATTTGAATTTCTTTAATAATGAGTGAAGTTGAACATTTTTCATGAATTATTTTGGCCATTTGTCTGTCTTCATTGGAGAAATGTTCATTTGGATCTTCAGCCCATTTTTTGATCAGACCATATGTTTTTTTTGATATTGATATGCATGAGCTCTTTGTGTTTTATAGATTAATCCCTTGTCGGTAACTTTATTTGCAAATATTTTATCACATTTTATGCATTGTCTTTCATTTTGTTTGTTTCCTTTGCTGTGCAAAAGCTTTTAGGTTTAATTACATCCAATTTGTTTATTTTTATTTTTATTTTCATTACTCTAAGAGGTGTATTGCTATGAGTTATGTTAAAGAGTGTTCTGTCTATGATTTCCTCTAAGAGTTTTATAATATCCAGTGTTACACTTAGATCTTTAATCCATTTTGAGTTTACTTTTGTGTATGGTATTAGACAATGTTCTAATTTCATTCTTTTACATTTAGCTGTCCAGTTTTCCCAGCACTACTTATTGAAGAGACTGTCTTTTTCTTCACTGTATATTCTTGCTTCCTTTCTCATAGATTAATTGGCATAGGTGTGTAGATTTATATTTGGGTTTTCTATCCTGTTCCATTGAACTATACTTCTGTTTTTGTGGCAGTACCACACTATTTTGATTATTTTGTAGTATATTCTCAGGTCTGGGAACCTGATTCTTCCAGCTCTATTTGTCTTTCTCAAGATTACTTTGGTTATTAAAGGCCTTTTATGTTTACATAAATAATTATTTTTTGTTCTAGTTCCGTGAAAAAAGCTATTGCTCTTCTGATAGTAATTACTTTAATCTATAGACTCCTTGGGTAGTATAATCATTTTGACAATGTGGATTCTTACAGTCCAAAAACATGGTATATCTTTCCATCTGTTTGTGTCATCTTTAGCTTTATTCATTAGCATCTTATAGCTTCACAGTATAGGTCTTTTGCCTCCTTAGATAGGTTTATTCCTAGGTATTTTATTTCTTTTGATGTGATAGTAAAATGGGTTGTTTCCTTAACTTCTCTTTGTTATCTTTCATTGTTAATGTATAGAAACACAACAGAACTTCCGTGTATAAATTCTGTATTCTGATTTTTTTCTGCTACCTTTGAGTTTTGTTTGTTGATCTCTTTCTGGTTGCTTTAAGTGTAGGTTTAAATTGTTTGAGATATTTTTTGTTTCCTGAGGTAAGATTGTATTTCTATAAACTTCCCTCTTAGAACTGCTTTTCCTGTGTCCCATAGGTGTTGGATTGTCATATTTTCACCATCATTTGTCTCTAGGTATTTTTTTTATTTCCTCTTTGATTTCTTCAGTCATCCATTGGTTGTTAAGTTAACATGCTATTTAGTCTCCATGTGTTTGGGTTTTACAGTTTTTTTTTCTTGTAGTTGATGTCTAATCTCATAACACTGTGTTGGAAAAGTTACTTGATATTATTTCAATTATCTTAAATTTACTGAGGCTTTCCTTATGGCTGAGAATGTGATCTATGCTGGAGAATACTTTTCATGTGCATTTAAGAAAATATGAATTCTGGGAGTTCCTGTCGTGGTACAGCAGAAACAAATCAAACTAGGAACCATGAGATTGAGGGTTTGATCCTTGGCCTTGCTCAGTGGATAAAGGATCTGGCATTGCTGTGAGCTGTGGTGTAGGCCAGCAGCTGTAGCTCCGATTGGACCCCTAGCCTGGGAACCTCCATATGCGGCCCTAAAAAAGCAAAAAAAAAAGAAAAAGAAAATATGAATTCTGATGCTTTTGGATGGAATGTTACATAAAGTACATCTGTTCTAATATGTCTTTGAAGGCCTGTGTTTCCTTTTTGATTTTCTGTTTGTATGATATGTCCATCAATGTTAAATTACTCCACTATTATTGGGTTACTGTTATTTTCTCCTTTTATGGCTGTTAGCATTTGCCTTATATATTGAGGTATTCCTATGTTGGGCACCTATATATTTACTGTTGTCATATCTTCTTCTTGGAGTAATCCTTTGATTAGTATGTAGGGTCCTTGTCTCATAACATTCTTTATTTTAAAGTCTGTTTTGAGTATATCAGTATAAAGTCTGATATGAGTATAGCTATTCCAATTTTCTTATGATTTCCATTTGCATGGAATACCTTTTTCCATCCCCTCATTTTCACTCTGTAGGTGTCCCTGCATCTGAAGTAGGTCTCTTGTAGACAGTATATATGCAATCCTTGTTTTTGTATACATTCAGCCAGTCTATCCTTTGGGTTGGAGCATTTAATCCATTTACATTTAAGGTAATTAACAATATATATGTTCTTATTGCCATTTTGTTAATTGTATTGGATTTATTTCTTTAGGTTTTTTTCTTCCCTTCTTTTGTTCTCTTGTGATTTGATGACTATCTTTAGTGTTGTGTTTGGATTGTTTTTTCCTTTTTGTGTATCTATTGTAAATTTTTGATTTACAACTACCAGGAGGTTTTATATATATACACACAAAAGATTGTTTTAAGTTGCTGGTCTCTTAATTTCAAATGCATTTCCAGTATCCTGTATTTTTACTATCCACACTGTTGCTCATTTTGAATTCATATTTGCATGTGGGCAATTTCCTACTTTCACTATATGTTTGTCTTTACCACTGAGCTTCCACATTCATAATTATCTTTTTTTAAAATTTAATTCTATTGGAGTATAGTTAACTCACAATGTTGTATTAGTTTCAGGTGTAGAGCAAAGTGAATCAGTCATACATATAAATATATCCATTCTTTTTTCACATATAGTTTATTACAAACTATTGAGTAGATTTTCCTGTGCTATACAGTAGGTTCTCATTCCATTTGTAATTTTCTTTTTTCTTTTTTTAAAATTTCTTTATATATATATATTTTTTTTTCTACTTCATAGCATGGTGACCCAGTTATATACATTCTTTTTTTTCACATTAAGTTTTCCATCATAATTGACTAGACAGAGGTGCCAGTGCTACACAGCAGGATCCCATTGCTAATACATCCTGAAGGCAACATTCTGCATCTATTTACCCCAAGCTCCCAGTCTCTCCCATTCCCTCCATTTCTCCTTGGCAACCACAAGTCTATTCTCCAAGTCTATGATTTTCTTTTCTGGGGAAAGGTTCCTTTGTACTGTATGTTAAATTCCAGATATAAGTGATATCATATGGTATTTGTCTTTCTCTTTCTGACTTACTTCACTCAGTCTGGGAGTCTCTAGTTCCATCCATTTGCTGCAAATGGCATTATTTTGTTCTTTTTTATGGCCGAGTATATACAAACAACTTATACAGCTCAACAGCAAAAAAGTCAACAACCCAATTGAAAGATGGGCAAAGGACCTGAATAAACATTTCTCTGAAGAACATATACAGATGGCCAACAAGCACATGAAAAAATGCTCAACATCCCTAATTATTAGAGAAATGCAAATCAAAACTACCATGAGATACCACCTCACACCAGTCAGAATGGCCATCATTAATAAGTCCACAAATAACAAATGCTGAAGGGGGCATAGAGAAAAGGGAACCCTCTTGCAGTGTTGGTGGGAATGTAAGCTGGTACAACCACTATGGAGAACGGTATAGAGGTACCTTAGAAAATTATACATAGAACTTCCATATGACCCAGCAATCCCACTCCAGACAAAACTCTACTTAAAAAAGAGACATGCACCTGCATGTTCATTGCAGCACTATTCACAACAGCCAAGACATGGAACCAACCCAAATGTCCACTGAAAGATGACTGGATCAAGAAGATGTATATATACACATTTCTAACTTTCTTATTTCTAGTTGTGCCTTTTCCTTTATGCCTAGAAAAGTTCCTTTAGAATTTGTTGTAAAATGGTTCGGTGGTGAATTCTCTTAGCTTTTGCTTGTATGCAAAGCTTTTGATTTCTCAATCGAATTTGAACCACAGCCTTGCTGGATAGAGTATTATTTATTGTAGGTTTTTTGCTTTTATCACTTTAAATATATTGTGCCACTCCCTCTGACCTGCAGCATTTTTTGAAAAATCAGTTGATAACCACATGGGGATCTCCTTCTATGTTATTCGTTGCTTTTCCCTAGCTGCTTTCAATATTTTCTCATTGTCTTTAATTTTTGTCAGTTTGATTAATATGTATCTCAGCATGTTCCTCATTGGGTTTATCCTGTATGGGACTCTGCACTCCCTGGACTTGAGTGAGTGTTTCTTCTCTCATGTTAGGGAAGTTTTCAACTATTACCCCTTCAAGTATTTTCTCAGACCCTTACTCTCTCTTTCTTCTCTTTCTGTGACCTCTATAATGTGAATATTGGTGCATTTAATGTTGTACCAGAAGTTTCTGAGACTCCTCTTACCTCTTTTCATTCTTTATTCTCTTCTGTGGCAGTGATTTCTATCAATCTGTCTTCCCGCTCACCTCTTCCTTCTTATCCCTCATGTATTCTGCTGTTGATTCCTTTTGTTATATTTTTCATTTCAGTTATTGTATTGTGTCTGTTTGTTTTTTAAATCTTCTAGCTCTTTGTTAAACATTTATTGTACCTTCTCTGTCTGTGTCTCCATTCTTTTCCTTGGATCATCATTTCTACCATTACTCTGAACCCTTTTTCAGGTCAATTGCATATCTCCACTTTGCTAGTTGGCCTTGGAGTTTTATCTTGTTCTTTCTTTTGTAATATATTTCTCTGCTGTCTTATTTTTTTCTAAATTTCCATGTGTGGTCTCCATCCAAAGACTCTAGGAACTTGTAATGCAAATTTTTATTTCAGCCATACTAGTTAAAGATTCCTCCAATATCTGGCTCTTGGACACATTTTATCTCTTTACTCAAGAGGCATTTTAACTTTTAGCCCAGGCATAAATACAGGCAATTTTGAAAAATATTCCAATCAAATTCCCAGTAATATTCTCTAACTCTGAAATCTACTATAGAAACCAGAATCTATCTCACATACAAATTGGGCTGGCATTTTAATTCGTGGTCTTAGAACAAAAGGCCAATAGATATTTATCATTCTGAGAGGAGTAAATGTATTTGAAAGTTCAACAAGAAATAAGGTAGAGGAGAAGGAAAGAAGGAAACATGTCAATTCTTCTTTGCATACATAATAAAATGTGTATAGAAATTTTTTGGGGTAGAAGAGCTCTGTTTTTTTAGAAATTCAGTTTAAGAAAAGATTGAAATTATATAAATGAATGAGAACCATAATGTATTCAAAAGTTAATTAGGGATCTAGCAGCATTATATATTGACTACCATATATTACATACTGACTATATTGGATTATGACTTTACTTGATATTCACAGGTTTTTTTTTGTTTCCTTAAACATAAGTATGGACAAAAAAAACCAAATATATAAATGACTTTCTGATATTGGCAGATAAGTCAACTCATTAATATTAAATTATTTTTATATATTTTATATATTTTGTTTTATACCTCCAGGATTTTAAGCTCTCCTACTATTATGGTCAATATTTTATTTTTATGGATCTAGTTTTCTATCTTTTCCTACTGTATCTTCCAATTTTCCGGATAATTTCATTTGTTTTTCTTGCTAGTGAACTTTCATTTTAACAAATGTCATTTCAATAGAAGGATCCATTTAGCAAAGCTAATTCCATATCTTGGCAGTGTACCCATAATAGTGGGGATTTACTCACTTAAAAGTATTGAGAATTCTATTTAACAACAAAAACAAGTATAGAAACCTTTACATTTATGGTTACTTGATTTTTGGCAAGAATGCCATGACAATTCATTGTGCAGAGAATATTCTTCATAACAAATGATTCTTGGATAATTGATATTCACACTGAAAAATAATAAAAGTAGACCTCTACATCTCACCATATACAAAAATTGACCCACAATGGATCAGAAACCAAAATATAAGAGCTAAAATAAAGATTTTAATGAAGAAAACAGAAGTAAATCTTCATGGCCTTGGATTAGGCAATGGTTTCTTACATATGACATCAAAATCACAGTGGTAAAAGAAAGAATAGATGAAATGGACTATAAAAATTAAAATATTTGTGTTTAAAATGACCCTATCAAAAAATTGAAAAACTAAACCACAGGTGGGAGAAGGTGTTAGTAAATCATGTATCTGATGCGGGGCTTGCATCTAGAAAATGTAAAATACTTTTACAACTCAACAATAAAAAGACAAGCAATCTAGGCATTTTTAAAAAATGGACAAAAGCATAAATATATTTTCCTCCAAAGAAGCTACACAAATGGCTAATAAACACAAGAAAAGATGCTCAAAATGGTTATTCATTAGGGAAAAGCAAATCAAATCCACAATGAAATACAATTTAATACCCAATAGGATAGCTATAATAAAAAATACAATAATTAAATTACATAAATCAATCAATAAAAATTAATTAAATCTGACCTAGATATATCAGTACATGCTGAAAAGGATGTGAAGTAACTGGAACCTTCATAATTGCTGGTGGGAATTTTAAATGGTGCAGCTACTTTGGAAAACAGTTGGACAGATCCTGAAGAAGCTAAACATACAGAAACTATATGACCCAGCAATACCACTTTCAGCTATATACCCAAGTGTACTGAAAACATACTTTCACAAAAAACTTGTAGAAGTGTATTTATATCAACATAATTGATAATAGCCAGAAAGTAGCAACAACTTAAAAGTCCATCATAGACTATATGGGAAAAAATAAGAGGTAGATATGGGAGGTCATAGCCAAGAATGTACAAAATGATGGGCCTAGAATTTATAAAAGAGGTAGGGCAAAAGGTGAAATCACTTATATAATAACATTTATTGCTCTCCTTTTCCGAGGATGCAGAGACATTAAGGAAGCCTTATTATCCTCCTGACTGCAAAAGTACTCTCCAATCTCCATAGAGAGAGTGTGGTTTCCAAATACAAATTAACTAAAGCATTTACTTATTTATATCAAAAAAGTAACTAACAAGAGGCTATTATTTCAACAACATTGGTTTTAACATGTAATTGATGGTATCTACTCAACTTTCCGAAAATGTTGGCTCAATCTCTACTGGAATCTAAATCATGAATTCAGTATATGAAACTATTTGCACATATATGTATTCTGTTCTTTCATGGACTTCTCTCCCCACCCCTAAAACAAGCCCTAGAATTTAAAATAGAAGAAAATGGTATCCAAGCTTTTATCATTAAAAAAATACTCAGAAACTTTTTGGTTCAAATCTTAATCATTTCCATTTTGCAAAATAAAACCATATCACATTCACAGAGAAATTCATCTACAGGTCATCCATTTTTACAAGATTTTATATTAGAATCACAAGATATTTTAGAAAAAGAACTTCTCTAAGAGCATTATTTTATCTTTCCCCAACTGGTGATATATAACATGATTTAATTTAATCAACACAAATATCTAATAACTACAAAAACTAAATCCCTCCAATATGCAATTTTGAGTCAGGCTCTTAATTCCCTCTATTGCCACTTTTAGGATAAATGGCTTAATCAACAGTAATGTTTAGTATTACTCAGTTGTTAGTTCATTATTTTGTTTTCAAGTGACTTCATAAAGATCCCATAATTTTTATGTCTGTGTATCCAGATAGTTAATCCATGAGGGTGACTCTAGAAACCTGCTGAAAATGAGTGAACCAAAAATTATCTCCTTTATTTTGTGGCTTACATACTAGGCCAAGAGAATAGACATAGCCAAACATATATAAGCCTTAAGTACTTATGCCTGCAACTTGGGCTAGTCCAGTACATAGAATGGAAGTAATGAAATTATGTATATTGATGGGACACAGATAATGAATCAATCATAAGGGCTGAATGAAGGAGAGTGAGCAAAGTTAACGAAAAGCCAGGCAAAAGCAAAACCAAAGTGAAAGTTTTTTTTATTTCACAATTTTTGGCTAATTAAGCTATCTTATGATTCAACCAGCATTCTTGATTTGATGATTAGAAATAAATTATCCTATTTTTAGTGTAAAAGAGAAAATGCTAACATGTTCTCACTAGGGACTTCTTGAGCATACCTTTAGCCTCTATTTTTATATGTCAATATTAATCACCAGACCTCTCCTATGTGATGTGTTCTCTTTATAATTTTTATATTAGAATAAGATTTAATTAACTTTATCCATAGGTTTATTTTCCTACTTACAATAACTAATTTTCTCCACACCAAGCCACAAATTGTTAATTCTTAATTATCAAACTATAAACTGTTTTTAACAATATAAAAGCCAGAACAAATTATTTTTAAAAAACTCACAAAACTAATTGTCTCTCAACATACTTTATGTATAATTGTTGCATTCATTGCCAGAATGCTTGGTGTTGTTCATTGGTAACTTCATGCCTATGACAAAACTACATCTGAAAAAGAATCAAAATGTTCCCTTGAAGCAATCCTGGCTCAAAGGACTGAAAAAGATGGAATACTGAAGAGACTGTTCTTTGAAGGAAGCCAATAAACCAAAGAGATCTTCCTTGGACTGTATTTATTCATCTCTATCCCTTAATGATTCTTTTCCATTATCCTTTCACCAAATCCTTAAGTTTACCCTTCCCTTGGTTCATCCTCAATATACTTATCATTGGCTTGAAAAACCTCAGTCAAATTAAGTCAAATCTTGTGTCAAACCACACAATTCTTTACTCAAATGCTGAATCAAAATACCATTTTCACTTTATTTATGAAGCTTTTCTAGATGTTAGCCAGCTGGAGTGGCCATTGTAGCCCTTATAATGATAACATAAAAGTGCAGGCCATATTTTTTTTCTCTGTTATAAATCTATTATAAATATTTTAAATATTATAAATCTATTATAAATCTAAAATCAAGTGTATGAATTTTCTCTTTTTAAATGTCAAATATTCAGGGGAAAAGAGAGTCAGCTTTTGAAAATAAGGAAGCCAAGGACATTGTATTCCTTCTTTGTGGTGAAATGCTTATTTGCTATTAAAAATTCTTAATTTCCAAAACAAATAAAATGGAGCTTAAAAAACAGAATTCGAACTGATTAGGTTAAAGTACTGAATGTTCCTAAAATATATGTCCCTTAGTCCTATAACATTTTATTGTGCATTAGGATATATTTTTATTCATTATAAGGCTTCATCTCTCTGTATTTTCTCTTGATATAATCAAATCAATTCTATTAGGCTCAGAGTAACTAAATGCAATTTTAATCATCTTTTTATAGCACTTTTACTTCTGCCAATTTAAAATGACCTTATGTTAAAAGAGTAGATGCTTTTAATAAAATACCTAATTATCATATGTATGTCTGGTCTTTTATCACTACCATTATGAAATGGGTTCCAAAATTCAGAAAGCTAGCTAAGTGACTGCTTCAGTCCCTGTTCTAAACAAAGGGCTACAAATGGACATTCTAGAGTCTGAGGTTTTACAAAATGATCTCTTCCCCAAGGAAATACAGCATACCACATGTTACTTTCTTCTGGAAGTCATATTATTTGTTATATTAATATTTGAAGAAAGAAAATGCAAAGTCAACACTGTATGTCCTTACTAGAAATTTCGCATTGCTACTGCAAAATGTAACACAAAAATGGGGAAATAATTGCAAAAACATCTGAAAGGATGAGGGACAGAAATTTTGTAAATTGGAAAAAGAATCAGAATTTATTATAGTAAATCAGTAAATATTCATGAAGTAAAAGAATAACTGTAAAAATATTTTATTTCAAACAAACCAAAAATACACAAATTGCTTTTTATCTAAAATTTAAAAGTTTCCAGAATATGCCCAGGAAAAGCCAACCAAGTTCATGAAGCCAGTCAACCTGCATGAAAATATTAGAATTTAAACATTTTTTAGTAATAGATCTTTGACCTCTGGAACTTGATATCTTCAATCTTTTGAGCAATTCATTCTTGCACTATACAATGAATGTGATCAAAAAAAGCACTAGACCAGGAGTCAGAAAATCAGACTGTTTTCTTCTAGGTCTACCATATGCTACTTTCATTATTAGGAAAATTCATTGATTTCTCTTGTGTCAGTTTTCTTATTTATACATTGTGTGTGTGTGTGTGTGTGTGTGTGTGTGTGCATGTGTGTGAGAAAATATATATACATATATATCCTCTTGCTTTCTACTAGACTTTCATGAATGATTCCATAAGAAGTTGAGGAGTGAACATACAGATGGAATAAGATGTCATTTTTAATAGTGCTTCCAGGTGTGTGACCACTACCAGTGCAGGAAAGAAGTTCCTCTCACTTCCTCCAAATATGACTTTAAACTTAGGTCAACATACATTTCAATTATTTAGGCTTGTGAGGAAAAACTTGCACAAAATGCAAGGTCCCTGTACATATAGAATCTATTGATTCTATATATGTGGTTGTGGGAATACAACATATAGAGGTACCAAATAAAGGAGGGGGGACACTGCTCTATGAAACCATGTAAGACTACTGTCTGAACTATTTTGCTTTTCATTAATGTGTACTTTAGGGTAATAACCTCAAAACAGAGCTCCTTAGAAATTACTTTAATCCCACCTGTGTCAACAAATTACTAAATTCTATGTGATAAAATAACTGGAATTTTCCAAGAAATTGATGAAGACACTATTTTTTAGGTAACAGACCAGATTTTCTATTCACTTACTAATTCATTGTTCTCAATTTTGTAAAAAAAAAAAAAAAAAAAAAAGGAGAAGAAAATCAAAACAAAAAAAGGAAATGCAAAAAACCTTTACGTGGTCAAGATAAGAAAATTTCCTGACCTCTTCTCAAATGCTTTAACTGAGAATGCAACAGCTACCACACCACCAGATATTTTTAAAATAATTTTTATTGAGTTAATTCATTTGGCTTAGTTCAGCTGTATATATATCATCCATCACTTATACCGCTACATAACATGAGTCAATACATAAAAAATTACATTATTAAAAGTTTGTGCTTAAATCCAAAACACAGAGGCATTTTTTTTGGAATATCTATGTCAATACAACTAGGTTATACCCTGAGAGCCTTATATTTTCTTCACCTTTCTGAAATAAATCCATTAACCCTGAGGAGTACTTACTATGTGAAAGAATTTTACCACTTTCTAAGTGTATTAATCCAAACTTAATGTGGAATTGTACCATTTTCTAAATGTATTAGTACAAATTTAATGTGGTGATTAAAAATACTATAGATAGATCCTTTCTGAATTCAGACATATACACAGCCTAATCAGTTTCAGAGGTAGGAAAATAAATGTTACGAAACGTTAGTACCTGAAATAAGCCAATCATATCTGTAAGTGTGTTGGTGAGGGAAAAGGGCTTAGGTTTTAAAACTACACAACTTTGTTTTTAAATATTTGAAACACTCCTGCTTTTGGAAACAATTGAATGAAAATTCTAATAAAAATTCCTAAATAATCATCTACACAAAGAGCAATACTAGTATGAGTCTATAATTTCCTGACTATAGAAACCCCGAGCAAGTTAATCCCTCATCTATGATCAGAGCTACTAGGAAACTGGTACAGAGGAAAGAATGTCTTGGGAGTCAGAAAATGTGGTCTACAGTCCCACTTCTTTTGAACCTAGTCACTAAATATCTATGAATCTCAGTTTGCTCATCTATGTAATTAGGGTTGAATATTAGGATAGAAATAATTTTAAACTTCAAGCTTCGGGGTATTTGAAATACATGTGTAATTCAACAAACAAAAATCCAGGACCAGATGGCTTCAAAGGCTAATTCTACCAAGCATACAAAGAGAAACTTATATCCATCCTCCTTAAACTTTTTCAAAAGGTTGAAGAAGGAACACTCCCAAAGACATTTTATGATGCCACCATCACCCTAATTCCAAAACCAAAGATACCACCAAAAAAGAAAACTATAGGCCAATATCTTTGATGAATATAGATGCAAAAATTATCAACAAAATTTTAGTCATCTGAATCCAACAACATCAAAAAGATCATACACCATGACCAGGTGGGATTCATCCCAGGTGTACAAGGATAGTTCAACATAGACAAATCAATCAACTCCATACACCACATTAACAAAAGTCAAAAACCAGATGATGATCTCAATAGATGCAGAGAAAGCATTTGACAAAGTCCAACATCCATTCATGATAAAAACTCTTACCAAAGTGTGAATAGAGGGAACATGTTGAACATTGTTCATTTTTTTTTTGTCTTTTGCCATTTCTTGGGCTGCTCCCGCGGCATATGGAGCTTCCCAGGCTAGGGGTTGAATTGGAGCTGTAGCCACAGGCCTACGCCAGAGCCACAGCAATGCAGGATCCGAGCCATGTCTGCGACCTACACCACAGCTCACGGCAACGCCGGATCATTAACCCACTGAGCTAGGGCAGGGATTGAACCTCATAGTTCCCAGTCAGATTCGTTAACCACTGCGCCATGACGGGAACTCCAACATTGTTCATTTTTAATTTGCAACCATGAAGAAAGACAAATTTACAGCCAGAAATTTAGAGACATAGGAGACTTGCAGTATCTATTTCTGCATTTTAAAAGTTATATCAGGTCCACTACCACCTATGAAGGAATAAGGACTTTGGGGTTTTCACTCTTGCTGAAAACAGATTTAAAAAACTAGTCCAAGTATTTGAACAAGAATTTCCAGATACTGAATAAGTAACTCAAAACTGATTTCATAGGAGAGAAATAAAAGTGGTAAACTCTATAAGAAGTCAGCTTTCTACCTGGAGGCAATCTCCAGATCACAGAAAAGGAATGGAGAGCACAAAAGATCTTGATACTCTCAATGAGATGACAATACAGACATGGACTTTGAGGAAGCTGAGGTGGCTAGAATTTGTAGACAGAGTACTGGAGTGGATAACATCATACATAGAGCCGTAAAGCTACATGGAACATTTGGCTGACTGCTATTCTGCATGTATAGGGTGAAATGCTAAGTATAAGTCCAGAAAGAACAACAACTACCAAGAAAGAACAATTACTGGGAAGATCTAAGCTGAATAATTCCCAGAGTTTACAGAGAAGTGGAAGTAGGTTAAAATCCTATGAGCAATAATGTATAGACAATAGCAGTGCCATGCTATAGTATCAGAGTAAATTAACAGAAATTAAAGGCTACTCTAGGCCCACCTTAAAAATGTTTAAATACAAGTCTTAAAAGTATCAAGCTGATGTGCTACTAATATAACTGCCTGAGAGAAAGGGAGAAGATAAAAAAAAAACCAACTTTTAAAGAATAAAACAAAGTCCAACATAAACAACATAAAAATTTATGATGCACTGCATCCAATAAAAGTTCACTAGGTATGAAGAGAACTATATAACCCACAACCAAGAGAAAAACTAATCAACATATGAATGAATAAATAAATAGTGCATAATAGTCATACAATGAAATACTTTAGAGGACACAAAGAATGAGTCGCTAATACACACAACACTGATGAATCTCAAAACCATTATGCTAAGCAGAAGAAGCAAGAAATAAAATAGTAAACATTTAATATTCTTGAAAATATAATACTCATCTAAAGTGACAAAAAGTACATCAGTGGTTACCTTGGACCAAGGGACATGGACCACAAAAAGGCACAGAGAACTTGTGGTGATTCTTCTTGATTGTGGTCATGGTACACACATGTATGTATGTGTCAAAACTCATCAACCTGTATACTTAAAATGAGTGGATTTAAATGTGTATCTAACTTATACTTCAATAAAATTGATATAAATAATTGGGTGAAGAAAAAACTTTGTAACTAATGAAATAAAATAGTATTTTTTAAGAGATCAATTGTTTGTTTATCCCCCTTTATATTACTTGTGATTTTTCCTGGATAGATAATTACATTATTAAATTTGTGTTTACATCATATTTATGTTATGTTATTATTGGCCTCTATAACACAGGCATAAATTAAGTAAGATAAAGGAAAATATGTACAAATATAACTTTAAGAAAAGTAACTGGAGTTAGTGGACCATTGCTTGAAATAATTTTGATGAATTTGGCAGTCTATCCCAATAAGAGTTATTTTCACAATTTTCCTCCAAGCTCACCTTACCTGATACCTTCTCTATGAATTCAATTGCTCAGATGTAGAATTGATTCATCAGCAAAAAATTAAACTGGTTAAGGTACAACTCCATTATAACAAATAAAAAAATGGTTGCCAGAAAGGGAATCTAATAATAATTCATCTAGACAGTCCTACATCTCTCTGAGAATACCATTTAGAGTACGCATACATGTCAGTTTGTTTTACGATTAGATTTTTAAAATATCTTACCAAATTCCCTAAATTTCATCTTTCTGTGCTATCATTTTCTAAATGTTAATTTCCATATTAACACAAAAATGTCTCTGTAAAAAGTCAATTTCTATAAAAGTTTATAATTAGAGTAAAATCTAGCTTAGTACCTTAAGAAAAATACAAACTCCATAAAATACTGAATTTATGGAGGCATTCCAAATACAATATTTTAAGATAAGTTTGTTTTGTGACTATAATGAAAGACAAACTGTCTCCTTCCATTATATTTTCATTGAATTATGAAAACAAATAGTGATGCTGGTGATAAGACACCATGTCAGTGTATAACAATGGTATACAGTGTCACATTTATAGCAGCACTCAAGTGGAATGAAACAAACCATAACAAGCCCACAGTAAATTTAAACATGTCAGAAGCAACATACAAATGGAGAAAATGCGACAATATTAAATACCTTATCACCTTAAAGGTGGAAAAAAAGAAAAATATCACAGTATTATGGATTTGAGGAGAAAATGTAGATATTATTTTGAGAGCCCTGAGACATGGGCTATAGACCTGGTTCTGCAAGGGATTTTCAGGTGGGGAAGAGATCCAACCTGTTTAAGCCCCAGGTGTTTAGCTATCTGGGCAGTTTTGAAATATGACAGAGCACTCTGTTCTTTCTTATAAGGTCTTCCCTCAGGAGATAATATTTAATTAATATACTGGATTTTATCAGAGCCTAACTAACCTGAGAGAAGGAAATACCTAACTTCAGCCTGCCCTAGACACCCTGTCCCACTAATGTAGCAGAAAACTAAGAAGTATTTATGAAGTTCACAGTCTAGAGGAACATGTTAATTAAAAGACTGAGACTTAATCATAGGACTATAGAAAGCTTCCCCTTGCTTCACACCTCACCCCACATTACTAAAAGCCTATATACAACAGTTCCTTTTATATAACACATTATGTGCAGCTATTAAGAAAAAAATGCTGAAAGGCAAAAATACAGTTGAAAAGACAGAAAAAGTGTCAAAACTAGACTCAAACATGACAGAGATGTTGGAATTGTCAGATCAGGAATTTAAAATAACTACAACTAATATGCTAAGGATTGAATGGCTAAAGTAGACAGTATGTAAGTACATATGAGTAATGTAATGAGAGACATGGAAATTCTAAGATGGAACCAAAACTAAATGCTAGACATCAAAAAATCCATAATAGAAATAAAGATTGCCTTTGATAGGCTTATTAGTTGACTGGACATGATGGAGGAAAGAATCTCAGCATGAGACTATCTTAGTAGAAATTTCCAAAACTGAAAACAATCAGAAAATAACACAAAAAAAGCAAAAAGCAAACCTGGAAGAAACAACAAAATATCCAAGAACTCTGTGACAACTACAAAAGGTGAAATATATGTGTAATATGAATATTAGAAGTAGAATAAAGATAGAAAGCAACAGAAAAATACTTAAATTATAGTGACTGAAAATCTCCCCAAATTTAATGTCAGACATGAAAACTTTAGTTTCAGGAATCACAAAGAACATCAAGCAGGATAAAGGCCAAAAAAAATCTACACTTAGGTATATAATTTTCAAACTGCGAAGAATCAAAGATAAAGAAAAAAATTCCTGAAAGAAGCCAGAGTGGGACAATGGAGAAATCCTGGCTATAGAAGAGAAAAAAGAAGAGTGACATATTACTTATACCTAGAAAGCATGCAAGCAAGAATAGAGTTAAATATTTAAACTGTTGAAAGAAAGAAACCCACCAACCTAGAATTCTGTACCCTGAGAAATTATCCTTCAAAATTGAAAGAAAAAATATTTTTCTCAAACAAAAAAAATGCAGAAATATGTTGCCAATAGACCTGCCTTGCAAGGAAGCACTACTTTGAAGTAGTTCTTCAGAGAGGAGGAAAATGATGTAGGTAAGAAACTTGGAGCTACATGAGAAAAGAAGAACATTAAAGAAAGAATATGGGGAAAATAATATGAAAAGTTTATTTTTCTTATTTTTTATTGAGCTATAGTTGGAAAATAAAATTATATATCTTTAAAGTGGACAATATGGTGTACTTATATACAAATGCATAATGGAATGATCACCACAATTAAGTTAGGTAACATATCCATCACCTTACATAGTTACCATTCTTCACATATGTGAGAGCACTTAAGACCTACTCTCTTAGCAAACTTGAGGTATAAAATAGAGTATTGTTAATTATAGTCACTATGCTATATATTATATCTGAAGAATTTGATATTTCCTAATTGAAACTTTGTACCTTTTGACTAACAAATTGGTATTTCTCCCACCTGTCCATGCCCTGGCAACCACCATTCTACTCTTGCACCTATGAGTTTGACTATTGTAGATTACATATGTAAGTGAGATCATACAATAATTTTCTTTCTGCATCTGGCTTATTTCACTTAGCATAATGTCATTTAGGTTCAATCAAATCACAAAAAGCATGATTTCCCACTATATACATAGTGATGTTCCCATGCATGTAATACATTGTGAAGTGACTACAAAAATCAAGGTACTTAATATGCCCTTCATGTTACATAGCTACTTTTGTGTGTGTGGTGAGAACATTTGAAGTTTATTCTTAGCAAATTTCAACTATAAAATGTAATATCATTAACAACAGCATTACTGTATTATACATTAAGTCTCCAGAGCTAATTCACTTTACAAATGAAAATAAATGAAAATTTATACCCTTCGATTAATATTTACTCTTTCCCATACCCCATAGCCTCAAGTGACCGCCACTCTACTTTGTTACTATGTGTTTAACTTTTTTTTTCCTTTTTAGATTCAATATATAATTGAGATCATGCAATATGTATCTGTGTGTGTCTGGGTTGTTTAACTTAGCATAATCTTCAGGGTCATCTATATTTTCTCAAATGGGAGGATTTCTTTTTTTAAAAAAAAACTAAATAATATTCCATTATATATGTGCATCACACTTTCTTAATTTATCCATAAATGTACACTTAAGCTGTTTCTATATCTTGAACACTGTGAATAAGGCTGCAATGAACATGGTACTCGCATGCTCCAGATATTGCTTAAAAATATTGATTTCATTTCCTTTTGATATATATACAGAAGCAGGATTTATTCACCTGAATAAAGCATTTTACAATGTATCCTGTGCCACTTAAGTATTTTACTTTAGGATTTGAAGGGTTATAGGAAAGCCTTAACATGTTTTAGCAAAAATAAGGTGATATTTCTCAATTGGGTGAGATCAGTCCATTCACATTTCATTAACTGAACCTATGATCACCAATATATTATGTTTCAGAGATGGGGTGTTAGCTATAATATTGATGCCAAAACTAACATATTAAAATGGAATTTAAAAAATAGATATGCTTAAATTTCCGATAGTTGGAAGAACATGCAAAAGTGCAATGGTCAATTAACCACTATATCCCCATTTTCCAAAACAGTGCCTTGTATATAAGCAAGACCAGACTGAAAGAAAGAAGTAAATAAGGAAGGAGGTAGGGAAAGAAGGAAGAAAAAATCAGGACATTTTCAATTGCAGATTGATCAGATTACCTCCTATAACAATGATGATGGTATTGATAATTGCTATTTTTTTAAAATGGCCTTTAATAATATATAAGATAAAATAGGCATTTGGGCTTTGGTGATGGGCAATAAAAGATTTATATATCTGTTACAGTGGACCTCTGAACAACATGAGGGTTAAGGGCCATGACCCTCCACACAGTTCAAAAATCACACAAAACTTTACATTTGGTCCTCTCTATCCAAGGTTCCACATCCATGAATTCAATCAGTTTAGGATTGGTAATGCTATAGTACATTTTTGTTGAAAAAAAAAACTGCTTATAAATGAACCCACAAAGTTTAAGCCCATATTGTCCAAGAGTTGACTATACTGGTACATGTAAGATTTTATATAATTTGTGACTTTTGTAGCCATCACCATCACCACTACCATTAATATTACTAGCACTACTACTGAAGCAAAAAAAATATTTATGAAGTTACTATTATTAGCTGCCTTTAAATAATGAATCCATTTGGTGTATTTGAAATAGAATTTGATGCCCCAAATTTCAACTTAATTGTTTCAGAACATATCTGCTGTGGATTGAATTATATTCCCCTAAAATTTATAAGTTAAAACCTAATCCCCAGTGTGACTGTATTTGGAGATAAGGTTTTAAAAGAGATAATTAAAGATAAATGAGGTCAACCATAAGCCTCATCAATAAGATTGATGTCCATATAAGGGAGGGAGACACCAGAAGTGTGCAAATAAACAGAGGAAAGATCACATGAGGCCACAGTGAGAAGGCAGCCACCTGTCAGCCAGGAAGAAAGGTCTCAACAAAAACCAATTCTGCTGGCAACTTGATCTCACAGTTACAATCTCAAGAACTATGAGAAAATACATGTCTGTTTCATTTACCTTGTCTGTGGCCTTCTGTTAAGATAGTCAAAGCAGACTAATACAGATTTTGGTACCAAGAAGTGAGGTGCTTCTATAACAAGTACCTAAAACTGTGGAAGTGAATTTGGAACTGGATAATGGGTACATGCCAGAAGAGTTTTGAGGTGCATGTTGGAAAAAAACTAGATTGATTTTAAGAGACTGCTGATTTAAAAAAGACATTTAAAAGTGCTTCTGATGAGATCTCAGAAATAAGGAACTTGTTATTAGAAAGTGGAGCATAGGCAAGCCTTGTTAGAGAATGGCAAAGAAGTTGGCTGAATTGTATTCTAGTGTTTTTGAAAGACAGAACTTGTGAGTGATGGTCTTGAATATTTAGCAAAGGAAGTTTCTAAGCAGTGTGTTCAAGTTGTGGCCTGGTTCTTCCTTAGTACTTATAGTAAAAAGCACAAGGAAAGAGATAAATTGAAGGAATTGTTAAGCAAAAAAAGAACCAGAACTTGAAGATTTGGAAAATTCTCAGCCTCCATTTTGCAAAAATGAGAAAGCATGTACTGGAAAGAACACCAAGCAGGTGGCTAGATAATCACTCCATAAAGAGATGACCAATGGATTTAATCAGCTATCTCATCAAAAACCAGGATTAAAGATTGGGTTATACCAGCAGAGATACTATTAATTTTGAATAAGAAAAAAAGAAACAGGATAAAACAAGGAGGGCTTTTGGAATTCTGGGATTTTAAAAGATGGGAAAAATTGAGCTACCCAGCTGCAAACATGTCAAGAGAAGAGAAGGATGACTATAAGGGTGTTTTAGAGATTGGCAAAGCTACCACTGCCACCATAGGCCCAGAACACACAGGCCTGGGGGTGGGGCAAATCTCTCCTTTTTGGTTATGGGGCAGTAGGGCCACCTCCTTTCAGCAGAACACACTGCCCTTGCTCAGAGCCATGGGGGCGAAGCCACCACCCATTTCCAGGGGGATAGGATCACTGCCTATGGCCATGTGGGTAGGAACACTACCCCAGGGACCCAGAAGTAAGATCATCGAAACTAAGGGGTTTTTCTTGGTATTTAAGAAATAACAGACTTTGCCCTGTTTGCTTTGGGCCTTGATTAGGACCTGTCACCCCTTCTTTACAATTTTCCCCTTATGGAATGGGAATGTCTATGTTACGCCTCTCTCACCACTTTATTTTAGAAGTGCATAAGTTATTTGGCTTCACAGGTTCAGAGCTGGAGAGAAAATCTGCCCAAGACGAGTCATATTCCGAGTCTCATCCATACCATATTTCAAGTGATATATAGATAAGAATTTGGAATTGAAGTATACGGGAATGGTTAAAAAATTTGGGTGCTGTTGGATTGGGGTAATTATACTTTGCATGCTAGAAGGATGTGAATTAGAGGGGTGAATATGGAAAGTTATGGACTGAATTACATCCCCTCACATCTCACAGGTTGAAATCTAACCCTCAATGTCACTCCATTTGAAGGTAGGGCCTATAAGGAGATTAGAGTTAAACTAGGTAATAAAGTTATGGTCCTATATGATGGAAGATAATATAAGAAAAGGAATATATATATATATGACTGGGTCTCTTTGTTGTACAGCAGAAATTGGCACAACATTGTAAATCAACTGTAATAAAAAATTATGGTCCTAATCCAATGGGACTGATGTCCTTATCAGAAGAGGAAGAGATTGACACCAGGAGTGTGCATGTGAACAGAGGAAAGGCCATTTGAGGACTGAGAAGACAGCCATCTGCAAGCCAGGAAGAAAGGTCTCACCAGAAACCAACCCTGCTGGCACCTTAATATTGAACTTCCAGACTCCAGAACTATGAGAAAATATATGCCTGTTGTTTAAGTCACCCAGTCTATGATCTTCAGGTATGACAGCCAAAGAATATTAAAACAGCATCTTTTATTCAAAATGAGGCCTAAAATGAAGATTCATACCGCTTTCTCTGATTATAGATATTTACTTTTATAAATATTAAGTGTTCCAAGTGTACCTGGTAGTTTTTTGAATATTTTTTTAGGTTGAGTGGAGAGGCTTCAAGTAGCTTCTATGAAAGGTAGTTAAAATCAACTATTACACTTTGCAGTTAGAATCTACCTTAAAGAAAACTTAGGCAAACCCTCTTATTTCAAAAATGAAGAAAATAAGGCATAAATAGGCCATGTACTGCAGTCATTTAGTGGTAGAGCAATGATTAAGTGGCCAACTTTCTAAAATCTTGTCTAGTGACCTTTCCATTATAATGCATTACAGTATTTCAAGGAAATGAGAGTTTAAATAAAGGCCTCAGAGAGATCAAAGGGTCTAACGATTCTACCATTCAGTAGGGTTATTCATTCTTTATATATTATTATTTCCACAGAAATGAATCTTTAACTTATTGCTAAGGAAGATGTTATGAATGGCTGAATCATGACTAGATGTTAAGACACAACATGATATTAGAAGGTCATTTGAAACCAAATGATATTTCATCTTATGGAAAATGAAGTCATTGACAAGAGCTATGGCCCCATAGATCAAAAACTGATTTAAGTACAGACTAACCATATTTATTATATATTTCTTAAAGCTACAACATACAGATTTTTCTCCTTAAATGATTATTATGCATCAAAAGCAACCCTACCTCAACCATGAGTATTTGTATATCATGGAAAAAATGGTATGGTAATATAAATAATTAGTGGACTTCTCCACTCACAAACCTCCATCCCTGGAAAATTTCTTAATTCTTTGAATTCAACCTAAATTTTATTTTTAAAATAATAGCTTTATTAAAGTATAATTCACATACCTTAAAGTACCCCCTTTTAAAGCCTAAATCTCAATGGGTTTTAGTACATTCACAGTTAAGTACAACCATGACAACAGTCAATTTTAAAATATTTTATCACCTCAAGAAGAAACCTCATACCCCCCATTTCCCCATCATTCCTAGCCCTAGACAAACATGAATCTACTTTATATCTCTATAAAATCACCAATCCTGGATATTTCAGATTAATGAAATCATATAATTGGTGGACTTTTGTGTCTATTTTTTTCACTTGGCATAATGTTTACAAGGTTCATCCATATTGTGCATGTATAGTATTTTTTCCTTTTATGGAAGAAAAATATTCTTTTTTTTTCTCTTTTTAGGGCTGCACCTGTGGCATATGGAATTTCCCAGGCTAGGGGTCTAATCGGAGCTGCAGCTGCCAGCCTACACCACAGCCACAGCGCAGGATCCAATCTGTGTCTGCAACCTATGCCACAGCTCGTGCTAATGCCAAAAACTTAACCTGCTGAGTGAGGCCAGGGATCAAACCCACATCCTCATGGATACAAGTCAGGTTCATTACGCTGGGCCCCAAGAGGAACTTCTCAGAAAAATATTCTAATGTATAACCATATTTTGTTTATTAGCTAATCAGTTGATGGACATTTGGGTTGTTTCCACTTTTTGACTATTATCAATACTAGAATTCCTTTTGAGGCTGGAAATTTCAAAAACACATATTATCCATAAAGATTAGTTCCTCCCACCCAGAACTACCACATTGTGTGATGTCTAGAAATATTCAATGTGATGGGTACAAAAAAGAAAATTAATCTCCAAGTTACCAAGTCTGAACGATATAAATGTATTTATATGCAAGGTTAGTTTAATAAAATATATTGATACCATAACAGTAAATTTAGTCAAAATAATTTATCTAATTGTGCAAGTGAATATAACCAAATTTCCACATGTAAAATTTCATCCTTCAAACTGTTTTTCAATACTCAAACACATTCTACTTAGGAAACATATTTCAATTAATCACATCTAGCTTGTCTAAGTGTTTTTGTTAAAGCCTTTCATTAGCTTTAAGTACCAATAGATCATATCATATGATGATTACATGCCATACAATAATACTATATGAGTCTACTGCAGAGACTAGGTATTCAATGGAAACCCATTCCTGAACCCAAGGCACCCTATAATCCTATTCACTAATAAGATAAAATCCAAATGCTTTTTTTTTTTTTTTTTGCTTTTTAGGGCTGTACCCGCAGCATCTGGAGACCCCACAGCCACAGCAACACAGGATCCGAGCCATGTCTGTGACCTACACCACAGCTCATGGCAACACCAGATCCTTAACCCACTGAGCGAGGCCAGAGATCAAACCTGCAACCTCATGGTTACCAGTCGGATTTATTTCCTCTTCATCACAACGGGAGCTGCCAAAAAGGTTTTAAAAGGTGTAAATTCTTGTTTCAGGAAATTTGGCATTTCTTGTAAAGAGCATACTGAGTAAACAAAAGAGAAGTGACTAACAAGTACATTCTTCAGTTTTTCTTTTTTACTCCCCATTGCATTCATAAGTAAAATGTTTGTGGTACTTTATGTCCCTGCAGCTCCCATGGTCTTATTAAAAAGCCAGCCCAGAAGCTTATGGGAACTCAGAAAGATATGCAGCAAGCATGCTCAATGTAAATGGTGCTCTTTAGAGGAAAGGTTATTCAAATATGTGTACACACAGGCTGATTTATACAAACTTTTACAAACATCGAATGTTATAGAAAGTGTAAAATATGATGAAATTTAAATATAACAATAGCTATAAGATGAAATTTAAATCCAACAATAGCTTAGATTCACTAGGATTATAAAAGAAATACCATGGAAATTTATAATACCAGATAAACTGGTAACTGATTTAAATTTAAAACGATTAGAGATATATTATTTCAATCTTGGCTGCACAGAAGTCAACATATATTTTTTGAAAAGATCACTAAACACTAAACTTTTTACTGTTCCTTAATGGAAGCATTCTTGAATATATCGTTGAAACACTTTATATATATGAAATTATGATTTAATAATTTATAAAAGTGAAATTATGCTGGTTTCTTTTTGACCTTTTCTCTAACTCTATCCCTTTTTCTTTTTTTTTTTGTCTTTTTGCCATTTCTTGGGCTGCTCCTGCAGCATATGCATGTTCCCAGGCTAGGGGTCCAATCAGAGCTGTAGCCACCGGCCTACGCCAGAGCCACAGCAACATGGGATCCGAGCCACGTCTGCAACCTACACCACAGCTCATGGCAACGCCAGATCCTTAACCCACTGAGCAAGGCCAGGGATCGAACCCGCAACCTCATGGTTCCTAGTCGGATTCGTTAACCACTGTGCCACGATGGGAACTCCCCTTTTTCATTTTTATTACTAGGCAGGATCTACCAACTAACTGAATATAACCAAAGATGATTTTAATCTTATATTTTTGCATATAGTACTACTTTCTCTTCCACTTTTGTATCAATCTCCCTGGGAGACTGGAGCATACAGGAGAAAAGCTGCTGTTGTATTTGTTATTTATATCATATAAAGAATTTATATAATATTATAGCATGGTATTATATAATTATAATTTATTTATGATATAAATAATATATGTTATAACTAATTTATTTATTATTAAAATTATATAATAGTTATATAAATAAATTTTATATAATACTACTGAATTTATATTGAATGCTGCTGTTCTATTTGTGCCATAATAGTTCCCTCCAAAAGTGGATAATAGGAGTACTCCAGGAAAAAGGTAGTTAATAGGACAAGATATGATTTGTACGGTGCCAAAAGATCTTGTCTTGCCAAAAGTAATTGTCTGTAATTCCCATCACTAGACATTAGAAAACACATGGTAAGAATTATTTATTTGGGTGTGATCCACTAGACCAGTAGGTCTTTAAGATTATGATACATTATAATCCACTGGGACGATTGTAAAAAATGCAGAATCTGAAGCCCAATCTCCAGAGTGTCATCAGCAATATATCTAGAGCAAGACTGGACTCCGAATTTTTTAAAAAAATACCTCACCTCCTCACATCCCAAGATATTCAGATGTTTAACTGAATGAACTTTGCGAAACACTGTCTTTGCCTCTCTCATTGGCTTTGATTTTTTTTACTTAACATTTTTATCAATGGAATGAAATATCCTGAATGTCAAAGTCCAGAGATCTGAGTTGTCATGCTCTGACAACACCTGTGGATTTGGGCAAGTTATCCTTGTTAGACTTTACTTAATTTATTGTAAAATAAGAGTAGTGCACTGAATAATCCTCATGTTCCTTTCTAGTTCCAATATCCTACAATTCTTATGCAAACAAATGAAAAGCCATTGCACAAGTTTTGGGTTTGGGGGAGGTTTTCTTTGTTAAAAAATGCCAAAAAATTCTAACCCTGTTTGGATGAACTCATGCTTAACTGTTACAACAGGGGGAAATTCCAATAACTGAGTAAGAAAATGACCTACTAAGTACATGTCAGTAAGTCGTCAAAAAAGGATTTGCACCAAAGAGCTAGCTTCAACAAGGTGACAGCCTATCCCACCATTGTCTGCAGCTCTACATATCCCAAACATTTCTCCACCTATATCCCAATTCTAAAATAGTGAAAACACTTCAGAAATTTTTATTAGAGTGATGATTGGCCCAGAGAACCTTTATTTTACACATTATTATTATTTGTTCTTGCTTGTATTGGTCTATTATGGAGTATTAACTATATCTGTTAAATCTCATGTAAAGTTCCCTATATAAAACTGCAATTATTGCATTAATAGACAATTTTTTGTTATTGTTTTCTTTGATACCAATAAGGCTCAAATTTATGATGAAATATCTATTTCATCTCCTTTATTTCTATTTTCAGGATAAAAAATGTATTTATTAAAAAGGAAAGACATGTGTTACATACATTACTTTTTACTCAGAACATTAATGAACCAGTTCTATATTAATTCAATAAAATACAAATACTTCCCAGATGCAGGTGTCAACCAATAAATGTTTCAAAGCTATTTTAATTAAAGTAAGTTTCCCATCCACAAAGGATTTGGACTTAAAGGGACTCAGTATCTGTTTATTCTACTCAAATGTCAAAGCAGAGGTTAGACTGTTTCTCCCCAAAAAGCCAAATAATCTTTAAGGAAACCAGCTGACTCTGGAGAATTCCTCAAGTCTTTTTAAAATCTCCAGGGCTAATATAGATAAAGAGATAAATGTTGTCGGAGACTTGTTGAAGGATTAATAAATATGTCTGTTTCTGCCTTAAATTCCAAAACAGTAGAAGATGCTTTTCATAACTTCCTCCTCTAAGAAATGTATTTAGAATTGGAATTACATTGATCGTAGAGTGAACTGAAGTACTGAATCTGAGAGGACTCACAAAGAACGATCTTTGGAGTAGAATCTGACTTTATATTCACCATTTATATTCACCAAAAAAGCATGGGACAACATAAACTTGTGCACGAATATTTGTAGTAGATCTATTCATAATTGCCAAGCGCTGGGAATAAGCCAAATGTCTTTCAATGTATTAATGCATAAACAAAACATAGAACTTCCGTACCATGGAGTTCTACTAAGTATCAAATAATAAGCTATTGATACACATAACAACTTAGATGAATTTAAAATGCATTTGCTGGATGAATGATGCTTGTCTTAAAAAGTTACATTGTGTGTGATTTCATTTACACATCATTTGCAAAAAGGCAAAACTATAGTAATGGAAATGATGAGTTGTTGCCAGGGGTTTGAGGGGGGTGGAAACGTGATATAGCAGAAGGGAGTATTTTTGAATAATAGAACTGTTCTAGATCCTGATAATGGTGGTGGCTACATGGCTCTATATGTGTTAAAATTTATAGAATTTTATAGGCATACCTCATTTTGTTGTGCTTTGCTTTATCGCACACTTCACAGATATTGCAATTTTTACAAATTGAAGGTTTGTGGCAACCTGAAATTGTCTGATGATGGTTAGCATTTTCAGCAATAACATTTTAATCAAGTTATGATCATCTTTTTTTATACATAATGCTATTGCACACTTAATAGACTACAGTATAGTGTAAATGTAACTTTTGTATGCACTGGGAAACAAAAAAAATGCGTTGCTTTGCTTTATTGCAATATTCACTTTATTGTAGTAGTCTGGAACTGAACCTGCCATATCTCTGAAGTACTCGTGTAGGTTAAAAAGGTGTGTCAATATACTGTGTATTAATTTTAAAAATGAAACTTTTTTAAAAATTAAAAATGTGTGGAGCATTTATTCTGCAAAAGCTGAGGTCAAGGTTATTTATCATTGCCTTTTTATTTTTTATAATTCTGATGCTATGCTAGTTGGGATTTTGGTGACCCTAAAGAGATTGACCCTTTCAGGGCTAGCCAATTCCTAGAAACAGTAAAGGACAGCTCCTCTGTAAGCACACTTTTCACATGCAAACTAACGAATCCAGATCTCACACTCACCACCACTTCCTCTGTCTGGCTTTTAACTCTGGGACACTATTTCCCTGCATTCATCACTCCAGGTTATCAGAAAAAACAGAGACAGCTCCTACACCACACAGCCTGATGAAATTCAAATTAGCCAATCCTGCACCTGCTTATTACTCTGTTTTCCTATCTGTGGAAACACAGACACATCAGTGGGGGATCTGAGCCGCATCTGTGACCTACACCACAGCTCAGGGCAACTCAAGATCCCTGATCCACTGAACAAGGGCAGGGATCAAACCCACATCCTCCTGGATACAGCTAGATTCCTTTCCACTGCACCACAATGGGAACTCCCATATTCTTTATGATGCAAAATAACCTAGATTAGAGAATTAAGAACACCAAAGATAACTGAAGTCTCAGAGGAGATTTTGGTTGGGTTAGGAGCTGGGAAAATAAGTACCTAACATCAAAACTCACTGGGGGACAGAACAGATGGTAAATTATACATAGTAAGACCATATTATGGGGAGGAAACTTAAAATCCACAGTTTCCCAGTTGTTGAATGTTTTTGCAATGAAGCTGATTCTCTATAGTATGCCAAGTTTAATGGGTATATATTGTGGTAAGATATGCTAAGATGGTCTACAACTGTCCCTGGATGCTGCAGTTGTATAGTAAGCTAGAACTCAAGAAGGCCCATTACTTTTTAATAAAAAGTAATTTACATTGAAATACTACACTGTCCTATAAAATTATGGAAAATTCAAACATGTTTTACTTCTTTTCTGCTATTTTACCCTAATGATTTTTCATCTTTCTACTTCCCTTTTATTACTACCAACTTCATCCTGTGACATTCTGCTTATCATATAAATGCTTCAATCTCCAAAATAATTTTATGTATTTTAGAACATTATTGGAGGTTACTGGCTCATAGCTTCCCAGGAAAATATCTTAAGTGCTTTGAAAGATGCACTAACACTATTTTGGCCACTAGAGTACTGGAGTAAGCAGTTTCAAATGCCTGGTATCCATGCTCTTCTGCAGTTACCTTCTCTTGAATATGGGCTGGAGCTAAATCCTTGCTTATAACCAACAGAATATGGTGAATGTGATGGGATGCCACTTTCAAAATTAGGTCGCAAAAGACTATAACTCCCATCTTGCTGGCACTACCTGTTTCTCGCTTGTTCACTGGTAAAGCCAGTTACCATATTGTGAGCCTCTTTATGGAAAGGTCTATCCTAAGAAACTAAGGGCAGCCTCCAGCCAAAAGCCAGAAATGAAACCAAAGCACTATATCTAACAATCTAGAAGGAACCAAATCCTGGCAACGAGCACATGAGTGAGCTTAGAAATGGATCTTTCTCTAGTCAAGCCTTGAGATGACTATAGCCCCAGCCAACACCTTGATTGCAGCCTTGTCAAAGATTGCATCAGAAGACCTAGATAAGTCATGCATAGTCCTGAATCACAGTAACTATCAGACAAATAAATGTTGTCTTGAGTTATTGAGTTTGCTGTAATTTGTTATGCAGGAGTAGATAATACATGTACATGTGTTAGATCTCAAAATATACCAGTGTTCAAAATATACCAGAAATTATCAAAATGCCATTTTCTATATAGTGGTGATTAGTATAACAATTTTATTCCCAAAGTATTAAATAGGCTTTATTATAATCAGCCTCACTTTATATAGTGGTCACACAGCTAAGAGGTGAGAGTAAAAAATAAACATGACTGAAAATATTTTGCAGAGTTTGGGTTGCCAAGGTTTCTCATTTAAAACAGAAACAAAGTAGAGAAATATAAACTCTAGGTTCACTCCTTCCACAAATCAGAACCTCTTCCATTCAGTAAATCAGGGGAATCAAACACAGACAATTCTGGATTAGTCAAGATGTCTGATTTGGTCATTTGTGTAAGATCTTCCACCAAAAAAAAGATTTTTTCTTCTTTTTCTTTTGGAATGTTCTATGCCTTTAATTCTTTTTTAAAATTTTTATTTATTAAATTTTTATTGAATGAAAGCTTCTTTAAATTCTAAAGTGTTTTACATTTTTGAAAGTTTCACACGATTTCATATAATCTCATTACAACCCTTTTTTTCCCACTACCCCTATACTGCCCCTCCCTTCTTCTCTTTTCCCACTGATAACCACTAGTTCATCCTCTATATCTGTGAATCTGACTCTTTTTTGTTTTATTCACTAGCTGGTTGAACTTTTTAGATTCCACATATAAGTGATATCATACTGTATTTGTGTGTCTCTGTCTGACTGATTTCACTTAGCATAATGCCTTTCAAGTCTTCCCATGTTGCTGCAAATGGCAAAATTTCATTTTTTTATGACTGAGTAGTATTCCTCTCTCTCTCTCTCTCTCTCTCTCTCTCTCTCTCTATATATATATATATATATATATATATATATATATATATATACACACACACACACACACATATATATACGTGATATAAATGCTACCAACCTACCATAATCAAGACAGTGGTACTAACACAGAAACAGACACTTAGAGTCAACAGAACAGAATAGAGAGCCCACACACCTATGATCAATTAATCTAAAACCAAGAAGGCAAGAATATGTAATGGAGGAAAAAGATAGTCTCTATAATAAGTAATGCTCAGAAAATTCAACAGTTACACGTAAAAGAATGACATTAGAACATTCTCTAACATCATATACAAAAAGAAACTCAAAATGGATTAAAGACCTAAATGTGAGAATGGATATTACAAAATCCTTAGAGGACAGGAGTTCCCATTGTGGCTCAGTGGAAATGAATCTGACTGGTATCCATGAGGACATGGGTTCGATCCCCGGCCTTGCTCAGTGGGCTAAGTATCTGGTGCTGCCATGAATTGTGGTGTAGTCATAGACTCAGCTCGAATCCCACATTACTGTGGCTGTGGCATAGACTGGCAGCTGTAGCTGTAGCTCCAATTCGACCCCTAGCCTGGGAACTTCCATATGCCATGGATGCAGCCCTAAAAAGCAAAAATACAAAGACAAAAACTCCTAGTGGAATATATAGGCAGAACACCCTTTAACATATATCACAGCAATTTATTTTTATCTGTCTCCCAAAGTGAAGGAAATAAAAGCAAAATAAACAAACTGTGGCTAATTAAACCTAAAAGCTTTTTGCACAGCAAAGGAAACCATTAACAAAACAAAAAGACAACCTAATGAATGGGAGATTTGACCAATAAGGGTTAAAATCTAACATATATAAATAGCTCACACAACTCAGCTTCAAAAATAAAAACCCAAACAACCTGATTTAAATAATTGGCAGAAGTCCTGAATAAACATTTTTCCAAAGAGGACATGCAGATGGCCAACAGGCACTTGAAAAGATGGTCAGTATTGCTAATCATCGGGGAAATGTAGATCAAAACTACAATGAGATATAACCTCACGCCTGTCAGAATGGCTATCATTAAAAAAGAACACCAATAATAAATGTTGGCAATAATGTGGAGAAAATGGAACCCTCATACACTGTTTACAGTAATGTAAATTGGTGCAGCAAACTACATACGGAAAACCGTATGTAGTTTTCTCAAAAAAAAACTAAAAATAGAACTACCATTTGACCCAGCAATTCCATTTCTGGGCGTATATCAAAAAAAAAAAAGAAAAACAAAAACATAAACAAAAAAACTTACTCAAAAAGATACATGCAGCCAAATGTTCATAGCAGTATTATTTATAATTGCCAAGATAATGGAAAGAAACTGTTTCCATCAATAGATAAATGGATAAAGAAGATGTTGTACATATACACAATGGAACGCTACTCAGCTTTGCTTTCTTCTTTGTAGTTGAAAAATTTCCTAAAGTTAAGTTGACTTTTCCCTGGCATTAGTAGATTTAGTTTTTTTTTTAAAAAAACCATCTGTATTTGATGACTGAGCAGCTCTAAGGTCATTAATACAAAAGGCAATTTTAAAATCTACAAGACTGAAAATTTAACACTTATTTAAAAATCCTTACTATGTGCTAGGAACTTTACTATGTTTTATGGATACAGAGAATAATTGAAGATGGTGTCCACTTTTTAGGAACTTACAATAGCATATTTGTAGAAATTTAGAAAATATAAGAGTTTGGACTGAATGTGTAATAATTACTCTCATCTTTGCACAAATATTTTTTTATATTTATTAATTTCTTATGGACATATGACTACACAGTAAAATTCACCATGTTTGGTCTACAGTTTTTTTGTGTTTTGACAAATGTATACAGTTCTGTAAACACTAACACAATCAAAATGCTGAACAATTCTTTCACTGAAAAAATTTTCACTTTCTTATTTGTAATTAACCACTTTACCTACTCTAGGCCCTGACAACTACTGTCATTATAATTTTCCCTTTTCTAAGAAAATCATGGACTTGGAGAAAAGACTTGTGGCTGCCTGATGGGAGGGGGAGGGAGTGGGCGGGATCAGGAGCTTGGGCTTATCAGACACAACTTAGAATAGATTTACAAGGAGATCCTGCTGAGTAGCATTGAGAACTTTGTCTAGATACTCATGTTGCAACAGAACAAAGGGTAGGGAAAAAAAATGTAATTGTAATGTATATATGTAAGGATAACTTGATCCCCTTGCTGTAGGTGGGAAAATTAAAAAAAAAAAAAAGAATAAAAAAAAATGTTCCCTTTTCTAGAACATCACATAAATGAGACAATACAGTACTTTGCATTTTAAGCCTGTCTTCTTACACTTAGCTTAATTCATTTGAGATTTACCCATGTGTTATGATGTCAGTAGTTTATTCCCTTTATGTCTGAGTAGTATTCCACTGTATGGATGTACCATAGTTTATTTATCCCTTAAACCAATGTAGGTCATTTGACTTTCTTCCAGTTTTTGGCTACTACAAATAAAGCTAATGTAAAGATCTGTATACAGGTTTTTGTGTTAACATAACTTTTCATTTCTCATGGACAAATATTCAGGAAAGGGTCACTAGGTCATGTTGTAAGTATATGATAAGCTTCATACAAAACTATTTTCAAAAGTGGTTAGACTATTTTTTATTCTCACCAGCAAATACTGAAAGCTCCAGTTGTACTGCATCCTTGCCAGTGCTTGGTGTTGTCAAGGTTTTCCAGTTTTATTGTTTTGTTTCATTTGGCTTTGCTCTGCTTTGTCATTCTAATAGGTATGCAGTGGTATCTTATTGTGATTTTACTTTTCATTCCCCTAAGGACTAATAATTGAGCATCTTTTTATCTATTTATTTACAATACGTATATCTTCTTTGCTAACAAAACTATTCATAATTTTTGTTTATTTTTAAATTGGGTACTTTTCATTAGTTAGTGAGGCTGCAGGATATAAGATCAATATATAAAATCAATTGTAGTTTATATAATAACAATGAGTAATTGGTCATTTAAAATATTCCTAAAGTATCTTTTAAAATAGCATAGAAAATTTAGAGTTCCCATCGTGGCGCAGTGGTTAACAAATCTGACTAGGAACCATGAGGTTGCAGGTTTGATCCCTGGCCTCGCTCAGTGGGTTAAGGATCCGGCGTTGCCATGATCTGTGGTGTAGGTCACAGACATGGCTCAGATCCTGCGTTGCTGTGGCTGTGGTGTAGGCCAGTGGCTACAGCTCCAATTAGACCTCTAGCCTGGGAACCTCCATATGCCACAGGTGCAGCCCTAGAATAGACAAAAACACCAAATAATAATAATAATAATAACAATAAAATAAAATAGCATCAAAAATTTGAAATACTTAGTATAAAACTAACAAAATATGGGCAGTATCTGTATACTGACAATTACAAACTCTGATGAAAGAAATAAAAAAGACCTAAATAAATGGAGAGGCATACCATGTTTATGGCTTGGAAGACTCAATATTTATTAGAATATCAATTCTTCTGAAATGTATCCATTGACACAATATACTCTCATTCAAAATTCCAGCAAGATATTTTGTAGAAACTGACAAACTTCTGATTTCTTCTGAGTTGTCTACCTCTAAGAGCAGAGTGAAGAAAAAATATAATTTAAAAAACTTTTCAGAGTTCCCATTGTGGTGCAGTGGAAACAAATCCAACCAGGATCCATAAGGTTGCGGGTTTGATCCCTGGCCTCGCTCAGTGGGTTAAGACTCTGGCATTGCTGTGAGCAGTAGTGTAAGTCAAAGATGCAGCTCCAATCCTGCGTTGCTGTGGCTGTGGTGTAGGCCAGTGGCTACAGCCCGATTGGACCCCTAGTCTGGGAACCTCTGTATGCACGAGTGTGGCCCTAAAAAGCAAAAAAAAAAAAAAAAAACCTTTTCTATTGAGCTAACAGTTCCAGATGGGTGGGGTCAAGATCACTGAGGTGTTATTCAACTAAGGTGGTTTAATTCTTTTATGATAGTAGAGTCTTATCCTAGCCTAAATATCATACCATCTAAGTAATAATAAGTGGTGGAGACTGAAGTAAATGACATTGAGGAAAATTAATTACAAAATAACTGATTTTTACATATGAGGATGAATTAAGTGAAAGTTAATCCACTTAATTCCATTCAACTATCTCCATTCAAAAAAATCATTTAGTTCAGTCTGTAGTATTCCTGTGGTCATATATGCAATCACTTTTTTTATTGATAATACATCTGTGAATTATTTTTCTTGGTATTCCTGATGCCATATCAAATAAGTACAACATATTGGTAAAATAGCATTCTCTCACTTCCAGATTCTAACATTTCCATTGACATTCATTAAATATGTCCAGAACACATAGAGGTATATAATCAATTCCTCAAATTTAGTGACAGTTGATCACATTTATAGAAGAGCTATCTTTCTTGGTGACTTTAGCTGAATACGTAAGGCAGTATATTCTACACCTCCATCTCATTACCACTTCCTATTTGAAGCATAAATTTTCTACATTTATTCTGATGTTTTCTCTAAAGAAAATTAGTTTTCATTTATCTTTATATTTGCTGAATTTGTACATAACTGAATCATAAGCCAACTCTAATATCTTAAAAATAGGCCACCGTTTCCTCATTCCTGTTTAAGAGGTAGATAAATGAAATTTTCAGTCATTTTTCCTTGGGAATGGCAAAGGGACTATATTGAATAAGCAGAAATCTCTCATGAAATCTATTTTTGGTTTAATTTCAAAAACCTGTTTGAGAATTCTATTTACATCATACTGTAACAATATTTTCTATTTCAGGAAAAGCAGTAGCATAATTTTCATATGGTTAGAAAATTTAAATGGATTGGTGAAAAACTATGCTAAATTTAATACTTAGAATTTTCTATTTTCCACAAAAATTATGTATAATTTATCTTTTCAAATACTGAGATCAGGGTCACTGAGCAGACCTTCTGCTCACCACTAAGGAGAGATACAAACAAGAGGATACTGTTTTTCCATAAAATGTAAAGTGAAGGTTATTGTATTTGATCACCAGGAAGGCACATTACATATTACTAGTGCTAATGGGTTAACAGACATCAAATTAGACATAACCTTTCTCAATATTAACAAGAACTAAAATGACTTGCCCCTAACCATTCAGCAAGTAAGTGACAAAACAAGTGCTCAAACTTAGATCTGTCAGTGCAAAAGCCAGTGCTCTTTCTGTTGCATTACATCTTTGTGGATTTATAAATTTCTTTATGAGATTTTAACTTCACATTCAATTAAGTTCAATTCCAGAAATACATAGTGTCTACAGTGCACACAGAACCTACTAGGATTTAATGGGATTGTAAAGATGAATGACCCATTGTCCTTGCTCTTAAACTCTTCAAGTATTCATGGTCTTAAAGCAGGGAAAAGGGACATATAAATAACTTTTTTCTTTGGCCATGCCCTTGGCATGCAGAAATTCCCAAGCCAGGGACTGGACCTCTGCCACAGCTGCTACCTGAGCCATAGCAGTGACAATGCCTCACTGAGCCACCAGGGGGTCCTTATGTTTTTTTCTTCCTTTTTTGGCTGGTCCTCAGGGATCAGATCCCAGCCACAGTTGTGATCTCTGCCTCCACACCAGATCCTTTAACCCATTGTGCCAGGGCAGGACTGAAGCTGCATCCTTGGCGCAGCAGACATGCTGTCAATCCTGTTGTGCCACTGGGAATTCTGGGAATTTCTTCTTTTATACAAAGAAATACTTTACCATTCAAGGATTTGTATGTTAGCATCAGTATCACCTGGGAGTTTATTAGAAATGCAGCATCTCTGGCCCCACCCCAGACCTACCAAATTTGAATCTACATATTAATAAGAATCAGTGATTCAAACAGAACCATAAAGTTTAAGAAGCACTTCAATATTGGACCTAGCTAATTCTGCCTCTAAATTGTCCTGAAAATTCTTCTGAATTGTAATCAACACAAGTAGATTATGTCACAGCGTTAGAATCAACATTCCACGTCTGTCTTCCTTCCTTCCTTCTTTCCCTTCCTTCCTTCCTTCCTTCCTTCCTTCCTTCCTTCCTTCCTTCCTTCCTTCCTTCCTTCCTTCCTTCTTTTTGCATTTTAGGGCCACACTCACAGCATATGGAGTTTCCCAGGCTAGGGGTCGAAATGGAGCTGTAGCCACTGGCCTACACCACAGCCACAGCAACGCAGAATCCAGCTGCGTCTGTGACCTACACCCCAGCTCATAGCAACTCCAGATCCTCAACCCACTGAGCAAGGAGAGGGACTGAACCTTCATTCTCATGGATCCTAGTCGGGCTCATTAACTGCTGAGCCTCGAAGGGAACTGCCGATTCCACGTATTTATTACATGGATATTTTCACAACCTTTTTCTGATAATAAAGTTAATACCTATTCATTATAAACATTTTAAAAGACAAAAATAGAAAAAAATAAAATTACCTGTAAATCATTATCAGAAGTAACAACTACTGACACTACAAATTAATTCTAGTGTTTTTAAATGTATACATTCAACAACATTTAGACCAGATTACATATACAATCTTTTTCCTAACAAATTTACATGAGTTTATATACATGCCGTTAAGCATTTGTTCTTTGAAGGCATGGTTTTATTGGCTACATAATGTGCTGTTTTATGAATATACCATATTTTATTTAATCATTACCTATTTCCTGGAGGAGGTAATCAAGAGGATGTGACCATCACTTGACCATTTGGTGGAATTGAGCAAACAGAGGCTCCTCAATAACTCCACTCACCTTGGAATGCCCTGCCCACCATTCCCACAGTGGGAGCTGTTCCATGACATACCTTTGAGAGAGTAAGCGCTTGCGACCAGCTGAACTGAATACATAACTGAACCCTCATAAAGTATCTATTCAAACTTTGAAGATTCTGATGGGCAGATGCAGAGCTCCAAGAGAGCTACTGGTTTCTGCCCAAGACAGGCCTCCTATGTAAAGTCTTTTGCTTACTAAACCTACCATTTATCAATCTAAAGTGATCTGCCTTTTTTCTAGTCTCTTTTGGCCCTCAGTTTTAGATTTAAGCCAGAAGTTCCTGAGTTTCTGAACCAACACTATTGGTATGAGGTCCTCCTTTTTCCAGCTATATATATGTGTACTCAGATTTTTTTGTGTTCTTAAATTAAAACAAGATTTTGGAACAGATTGAATGTATATGCAAATATGAGAATCCAGCTATCTTCTATTAAGCCAGATATTAAAGAGAATTGTAAAGATGTAAAAAATTCTGTTCCTCTAATTATTTTCCACTTAGGGAAACAGCTATTTTCCATAAGAATTCATGTTAACATTCACGTATTATCATCCTTTTAAGTGAAATAATAAATGTCTACTTTAAATTGTTTTAAATTATCAGTTTTAATTTATAAAATAAGTAAATGTGTATTACTATAATCCACATAAAATTCTTCTTTGGGGTTCTTGACTTCTAAGAGTCAAGAGATATTCTGAGACTTAAATTCTGAGAACAAGTGCTCTAAGAACCCAGCTCCATTAAGCTCCAAACCCCATGAACACATACATTCCATTTTATCAAATAATTATGTGGTATCCAAATTATTATAGCACTTAGTTGAAAACATTTTCCTCAAATCTCAAAATTATCAAACACAGGCATATTTTTAATTAAGTGATCCTATAAACCCTATATATAGGCATAATGTGAGTTTATAGGATCACTTAATTAAAGATAACTAGGTTTTATAATTTCTCAGAACTGAAGTGCTACAATTTCAGATAAAGCACAAGTGTTGAGAGATCCCAACTGCACTACCGTTTTTTACTGTTGACATTAATTGACAAGCAATTAAGCTCCTTCTTAGAAGATTGTGCATATGCTATTTCTCTGCCTGGAATACTCTTCTCCAAATTTCTTCCGTCTTTTGCCTAGCTAACTCCTATTCAACTTTCAGATTCTTGCATAAATGTGATTTCTCTGGGTGATCCTATCCGAAACTAAATCCTGTCGCACCTTATACTATTTCATGCCATCTTGTATTTTTACATTTTATATTTTATAATATTTTATTTAATATGCTACACAGATGGTCCCTGACTTATGAAGTTTCAACTTACAATTTTTAGACTTAATGTACAAAATAGTATGAAAGTGGTATGCATTTAGTAGAAAGTATACTTTGAATTTTTAATTTTTATCTTTTCCTGGCCTAGCTATACAAAATATGAAACTCTCTCATGATTCTGGGCAGTGACAGCAAGTTGCAGCTCCCAGTCAGCCACAGGATCATAAGGATAAACAACTGATGTGCTTACAACCATTCTGAACTCATACAACAATTGTTTTTCATTTTCAATAGCCAACTTTAGGCTAATGTAAGTCTTCTGAGTACATTTAAGGAAGACTAGGCTAAGCCATGATGATAGGTAGATTTGGTGTATGAAATGTATTACAATATATATTTTCAACTTGTGATGGGTTTGTTGAGAAGTAAGCCAAAGGTAAGTCAAAGAATATCTGTATATAAATGTAAAATTAATAATTTCATACTTTTCTGTTTAATTGTAATTTTCTTTCTCCCCACTAGACTATAATTTCCATGAAGGCAGAATCTATGATTGCCTTATGTACCACATTATCCATCATACCTAAGAACTTGCCCATTACCATAGGAGGCACTCAAATAATGAAATGGATCACCCAAAATCAGGATTATGCATTCTTTTCAAGTAGCCCTGGGAAATATATCAAGCTAGACCAATATCCTGATCCATAAAAAATTAAAAATTGAAATCACATATGATGTTGAACAACAGAATCAAACAAAAAGTCAATAGCAAAAAGAAAAAAAAATCTCATGGAGCTCCTGCTGTGGCTCAGTGGTTAACACATCCGACTAGGAACCATGAGGTTGCATGTTCAGCCCCTGGCCTAGGAACCATGAGGTTGCGTGTTCAATCCCTGGCATGTTCAATCACTGGGTTGAGGATCGAGTGTTGCTGTGAGCTGTGGTGTAGGTTGCAGATGCGGCTCAGATCTTGCATTGCTGTGGCTCTGGTGTAGGCCAGTGGCTACAGCTCTGATTAGACTCGTAGCCTGGGAACCTCTATATGCTGTGGAAGCAGCCCTAGAGATGGCAAAAAGACAAAAAGAAACAAAAAACAAAAAACAAAAAAAAAACTCCAAACAATTGGAAACTAAAAAACATATTCCAAAATAAACCATGGGTTAAAGAGAAGGTCTCAAGAAAAACACACACTGAACCAAATGAAAATAAAAATACAACATATCATAATGTATGGGATGGTAAAATTTAAATGCATCCCTGAAACAGGAAAAATGTCGAATGAATAACCCAAAGTTATATCTCAGGAAGCTAATGGAAAAAGAGCAAAAGAGACCCAGAGAAAACATAGGAAATGAAATAATACAGATTAAAAGAAAAATATATGAAATTGAAAACAGGAAAAAAAGTCAAGTAAATAGAGCTGGTCCTTTGAAAACATAAATAAAATGGACAAACCTCTGACAATACTTACAAAGAAAAAGAAAGAAGGCACAAATATCAGGAATGAAATATTAACATCAGAAATTAAATGGAGGATATCACTACAGAACATGATCTCAAAAGGATAATAAGAGAATACTATAACAAGCTTATACATATAAAAGAGATAACTTTGATGAAAAGAAAGCCAAAACCAGCATAATTCACTCAACGTAAAACAGTACCACATAATTCCACTGTAGAATTCTACCAAATGTTTAAAGAAGAATTAACATCAATTCTACATAATCTCTTCTGGAAAATATAAAAAGAGGGAAGAATTTCCAATTAATTTTTAAGCTAGAATTACCTTGCTATATAACACCAGAGAAAGATAATACAGAAAAGAAATCTAGATCAGAAAGAGAAATTATTTCTGCTTTTGTTATCTGTGCTTTCAATGTTATATTCATGAAATAACTCATGAATACAGGTCAATGTAAAGAAGTTTTTCCCTATGTTTTCTTACAGAAGTTTTACGGTTTCATGTCTTACACTTAAATCTGTAATATATTTTGAGTTGATCTTTTATATGGTGTTTTAAGATAAGGATCCAAATTCATTATTTTTCATGTGGTTATTCAGATTTCACAACACCGTTTATTGAAGAGACTATCCTGTCCTCATTGCCCTCGCCAAAGATTAGTTGACCATACACATGTGGGTTTATTTATGAGCTCTCTGTTCCGTTGCATTAGTTTATATGTATATTTTTAATGTGATACCATACTGGTATGATTAGTATTGCTTTGTAATATGGGTTGAAATCAGGAAGTATGTTTCCTCCAGCTTTGTTCTTCTTTCTGAAGATTTCTTTGGCTATTTGGGTTCTTTTACGGCTCCATACATATTATATTCTATTTATCTAAAAAGTTCTGTTGGAATTTTGATAAATTATATTGCTGTGAGTAGTATGGACACTTCAGTAATATAAATTCTTCCAATCCATGAATACAACATATCTTTACATTTATTTGTGTCTTCAATTTATTTCATCAGTATCATATTTTTCACTGTACAGATCTTTCAATTCCCTGGTTAAATTTAATCCTAGATATTTTATTTTTTTGATGCAATTATAAATGTGAATGATTTCTTAACTTATTTTTAAAATACTCTATAGTTAGCATATAGAAATTCAACTAATTTTTGCATGTTTATTTTGTATCCTTCAGTATTACTGAATTCTTTTACTAGTTCTACCAGTTTTTTTCTCTTGGTTTTTTTGAGGGTCACACCCATGGTATATGAAAGTTCCTTGGCTAACTGCAGCTGCTGGCCTACACCAGAGCCACAGCAACACCAGATCTGAGCCGCATCTACAATCTAAACCACAGCTCATGGCAATGTGAGATCCTTAACCCACTGAGGGAGGCCAGGGATCGAACCTGCACTTTCGTGGATCCTAGTCAGGGTCATCACCACTGAGCCACAGTCGGAACTCCCAGTTTTTTTGATGGAGACTTTAGGATTTTCTATAAATAAGATCATATCTTTTGCAAAGAGAGACTATCCTACTATTTCTCTCCAATTTGTGTGTCTCTTATTTCTTTTCCCTGCTTAGTTGCTGTGGCTAGGACTTCCAGTACTATGTTGAATAGAAATGATGAGAGTGGGCATCCTTGCCTTATGCCTAATCTTAGAGAAATATTTTGAGTTATTTACCCTTGAGTATGATGTTAGCTGTGGGATTATAATATATGGTCTTTAAGATGATGAGGTACTGGAGTTCCCATCATGGCACAGTGGTTAACAAGTCCGACTAGGAACCATGAGTTTGCGGGTTTGGTCCCTGCCCTTGCTCAGTGGGTTAACGGTTCAGCGTTGCTGTGAGCTGCGGTGTAGGTTGCAGATGTGGCTTGGATCCCGCGTTGCTGTGGCTCTGGCGTAGGCTGGTGGCTACAGCTCTGATTAGACCCCTAGCCTGGGAACCTCCATATGCCGTAGGAGCAGCCCAAGAAATAGCAAAAAAAAAAAAAAAAGATGATGAGGTAAGTCCTTCTGTATCAAATTTGTTGAGTTTTTCTTGTGAAACAATTAATTTTTTTAATGTTTTGTCTATATATACTAAAAATATGATTTTTATCCTTCATCCTGTTAATGTGATGTATCACATTTATTGATTTGTGTATGTTGAACTATTCTTGCATCCCAGGAGTAAATCTCACTTGATTGTGATGAATGATACTTTTAATGTGTTCTTGATTTTAGTTTCACAGTATTTTTTGAGGATTTTTGCATCGTGGTGTACAAAATTAATAAGCACAAACCTCAACTTTCTTTTCCACTCTATAAAATTATTCTTCTTCTCTTGCCATGTAGAATTACACTTGTCTCACCATGTTTGCAAGCTTAAATTAAATTCTCTGTTGATCCCAAATTAACCATCTTCACTGGAGAAGTATTTGTTTAGGATTGACAGTATTATAGTGTTTGAAAAGGGACATGGATTAGTTGTAAATGTATAGTGCAAACTCTAGGGTAAACACTAACAAGAAAAAGAAATATAACTGATATGAAAAGAAACGGGAAAAAATAGAATCATATAAAATACTTAGTTAAGGCCACAAAAGTCAGAAGAAAAAAGTAAGAGTGGGACACAAAAATAGGAAAAAGAGCAACGAACAGAAAATAGTAAGAAATATGATAAATATAAATCAAATCAGACCAATAATCACTTTAAATCTCAATGGTCTAAATACTTAAAAGACAAAGATTGTCAGAGGGAATAAAAAATAAGACCCAACTATATATTATCTATAAGAAACTCACAGGAAATTCAATGACAATTATACTTTATCTGGAATATACCATGGTAACACTGAACAAAATAAATTTGGTGTAGCTGTAAAAAGTCTGGTAAAACAGACTTCAAGTATGGGAGAGTTATGCCTCCTGCTTGGTTTTTGTTTCTCAGGATTGCTTTGGACATTCTGGGTCTTTTGTGGTTCCATATGAATTTTTGGATTGTTTGTTCTAGTTCTGTGAAAAATGTCATGGGTAATTTGATAGGGATTGCACTGAATCTGTAGATTGCTTTGGGTAGTATGGCCATTTTTACAATATTGATTTTTCCGATCCATGAACATGGAATATCTTTCCATTTCTTTACATCTTCTATGACTTCTTTGATTAAAGTTTTATAGTTCTTGGCATATAGGTCCTTTACCTCTTTGGTCAGGTGTATTCCGAGGTATTTGATTTTTCGGGGTGCAATTTTAAAAGGTATTGTATTTTTGTATTCCTTTTCTAATATTTCATTGCTGGTATACAGAAATGTGAATGACGTCTGAATGTTAATCTTATATCCTGCTACTTTGCTGAATTTATTAATCATTTCAAGTCGTTTTGGGGTTGAGTCCTTAGGGTTTTCTATGTATAGTATATTACAAAGCCACAGTCATCAAAACAGTGTGGTACTGGTATCAAAACAGACAGAAAGACCAATGGAACAGAATAGAGAACCCGGAAATAAACCCTGGCACCTATGGTCCATTAATCTTTGATAAGGGAGGCAAGAACATCAAATGGGAAAAAGAAAGTCTATTCAGCAAGCATTGCTGGGAAACTTGGACAGCTGCATGCAAAGCAATGAAACTAGAACACACCCTCACACCATGCACAAAAACTCAAAATGGCTGAAAGACTTAAATATTTGACAGGACACCATCAATCTCCTAGAAGAGAACATAGGCAAAACACTCTCTGACATCAACATCATGAATATTTTCTCAGGTCAGTCTCCCAAAGCAATAGAAATTAGAGCAAAAATAAACCCATGGGACCTCATCAAACTGAAAAGCTTTTGCACAGCAAAGGAAACCCAAAAGAAAACAAAAAGACAACTTCCAGAATGGGAGAAAATAGTTTCAAATGATGCAACCGACAAGGGCTTAATCTCTAGAATATATAAACAACTTATACAACCCAACAGCAAAAAAGTCAACAACGCAATGGAAAAATGGGCAAAAGACCTGAATAGACATTTCTCCAAGGAAGATATACAGATGGCCAGCAGACACATGAGAAAATGCTCAACATTGCTGGTTATAAGAGAAATGCAAATCAAAACTACCATGAGATACCACCTCACACCAGTCAGAATGGCCATCATTAATAAATCCACAAATAACAAGTGCTGGAGGGGCTGTGGAGAAAAGGGAACCCTCCTGCACTGTTGGTGGGAATGTAAACTGGTACAGCCACTATGGAGAACAGTTTGGAGATACCTTAGAAATCTATACATAGAACTTCCATATGACCCCGCAATCCCACTCTTGGGCATCTATCCAGTCAAAACTCTACTTAAAAGAGACACGTGCACCCGCATGTTCATTGTAGCACTATTCACAATAGCCAAGACATGGAAACAACCCAAATGTCCATCAACAGAGGATTGGATTTGGAAGAGGTGGTATATATACACAATGGAATACTACTCAGCCATAAAAAAGAACGACATAATGCCATCTGCAGCAACATGGATGGAACTAGAGACTCTCATCCTGAGTGAAATGAGCCAGAAAGACAAAGACAAATACCATATGATATCACTTATAACTGGAATCTAATATCCAGCACAAATGAACATCTCCACAGAAAAGAAAATCATGGGCTTGGAGAAAAGACTTGTGGCTGCCTGATGGGAGAGGGAGGGAGTGGGAGGGATCGGGAGCTTGGGCTTATCAGACGCAAATTAGAATAGATTTACAAGGAGATCCTGCTGAGCAGCATTGAGAACTGTGTCTAGATACCCATACTGCAACAGAACAAAGGGTGGGGGAAAAATGTATACATGTAAGGATAACTTGATCCCCTTGCTGTACAGTGGGAAAAAATAAATTAAAAAAAAAACAGATTTCAGATTAGAAAAGTCATCGGAGATAAAGTTGGGCATTACAAAATAATAAAAGGGTCAGTTGTCCAAGAAGACATAACAACCGTTAAGATGTATTCACTTAACAACTGAGCATCAAAACAGATGAAACAAAAACTGATAAATCTACAAAGACAGTTAATAAATCTGCTATCATAGTGGGAGATTTCGATACACTTCCATCAAAAAAGGAGAGATCCAGCAAGCAGAATATCAGTAAAGGTATAGTTAAGCTCAAAATCACCATCAATCAAGTGAACATAATTGACATTTATAGACTATTTCATCAAAATACAGAAAAAAATACACATTCTTCTGAAGCTTACATTGAACATTCAATAATATAGACTACATTCAGGATCATCAAAAAATACCTTAACAAATTTAAAGTAATAAAAGTGATAAGGTACCTACTCTGAGAAAATAGTGGAGCAGAAAGATCAAGATGGAAGAAGAGTAGAGGTGGCACTCATCTTCTCCCACAAACATGTAAAAAAAATTTATATGCAGAATGACTCACAAGCTGGCAAAGACCTCAGACCTCCGAAAAGGGCAAGTAACCCTCCACATAACTAGACAGAACAAAAGGGAACAGAGAGAGAGAGAAGAGGGGAAAAGAAGGAATCAGGACAGGACCAGCACTCCTGAGAGGAAGCTGTGAAAGAAGAAAAGAATCTGCACCCTGGGAGACCACCTAACTGATGGACAGATCATCTGTGATGGAGGTAGAACCTCAAAGCCTCAGAGAAAAGACAGCAATAACCAAAACAGACAATGCAATCAAAAAATGGGAAGACAACCCAAATAGACGTTCCTCCAAACAAGACATATGGATGGCCAGTAGGCACATGAAAAAATTCTCAACATGACTAATTATTAGATCATGAAGACAGTTTGGGGGGTGGGGGATGTGCTGGTGGTGTGGAATGGAAATCCTATAAAATTCGATTGTGACATTCATTGTACAAGTATGAATGTAATAAATTCATTGAGAAAAAATGCTCAACATGACTAATTATTAGATCCAAACTAAAATGAGGTACCACCTCACACTGGTCTGGCTATCATTAACAAGTCTACAAAAACAAATGCTAGAGAGGGTATGGAGTTAAGGGAACCTCCTCCACTGTTGGTGGGAATATAAATTGGTACAACCACTATGGAAAAAGTATGGAAATTCCTCAGAAAACTAAATATTGAACTACTATATGATCCAGCAATCCCATTCCTACTCATATATCTGGAAAAAACTACAATTCAAAAAGATACATGCACCCATATGTTCATAGCACCACTATTCACAATAACCAAGATATGGAAACAACCCAAATGTCCATCAACAGATGAATAGATTAAAAAGATGTGGTACAAACACACAATAGAATACTACTACTCAGCCATAAAAAGAATGAAATAATGCCATTTGCAGCAACATGGATATAACTAGAGAGACTCATACCAAGTGAAGTAAGTCAGAAAGAGAAAGACAAATACCATATGATATCACTTTTATGTGGAATGTAAAAATGGCACAAATGAATCTATCTACAGAATAGAAATAGACTCACAGACATGGAGAACAGACTTGTTATTGTCAAGGGGGAGGGAGTGGCATGAACTAGGAGTTTGGGATTAGTAGATGCAAACTATTATATTTAGAGTGGATAAGCAATGAGGTCCTACTGCATAGCACAGGGAACTATAGCCAATCTCTTGTGATAGAACACGATGAAAGATAATAAGAGAAAAGTCATTTATATATATATATATGACTGGGTCACTTTGCTGTACAGCAGAAATTGACACAACATTGTGAATCAACTATACTTTAATAGAAAAAAGAATTTTAAAGAAAATAGAGGAGTTCCCATCGTGGCTCAGCAGAAACAAATCTGACCAGCATCCATGAGGACACAGGTTCAATCCCTGGCCTTGCTCAGTGGGTTCAGGATCTGGCATTGCCATGAGCCATGGTGTAGGTCACAGCTGCAGCTCAGCTCTGATGTTGCTGTGGCTGTGGAACAGGCCAGCGGCTACAGATCCAATTTGACCCCTAGCCTGGGAATCTCCATATGCCATGGGTGAGGCCCTAAAAAGACCAAAAATAAAAAAAGAAAAGAAAAGAAAAAGAAAGAACATAAGGAGTTCCCATTTTGGCTCAGTGTGTTAAGAACCTGATTGGTATCCACGAGGATGCAGGCTCTATCCCTGGCCTCACTTAGTGGGTTAAGGATCCAGTGTTGCCTTGAGCTGTGGTGTAAGTTGCAGATATAGCTTGGATCCCACATATCTGTGGCTGTGGCGTAGGCTGGAAGCTATAGCTTGGATTTGACCCCTGACCTGGGAACTTGCATATGCTACAGGTATGGCTCTAAAAAGTACAAACACACACACACACACACACACACACACACACACAGAGAGAGAGAGAGAGAGAGAGAGAGAGAGGGAGAGAATAATGGAATAACACTAGAAGTCAATAATTTAAAAAAAGCTGAAAAATCCCAAAATACTTGGAGATTAAAAAACACACTTCTAAGTAACACATGTGTCAAGAAAAAAAGACTCACCAGAGAACTTAAAAGAATTTCACACTAAATGAAAATGAAAACAGAACTTAATAAAATTAATGGGATATAGCATAAGTTGTTCTTAGAGGGAAATTTAGGGCATTGATTATATGCATTTTAAAATGGGGGAAAATCTAAAATCAGTCATCTAAACTTCCACCCGCAGTAACTAGAAAAAAAGGAGCATTTAAAGCCAAAGAAAGCATAATAAAACAAGCCTTAAAATAAGCACAGATATCAATGAAACTGAAAACTTGAAATCAATAGAAAAAAAAAATCAACAAAACCAAAATCTGCTTCCCTGAAAAGGTCAATAAGTGAGCTGAAAACTAATGTACAAGCAAAAACCTGCGCAAATATGTTTCTAGCAGCTTTACTCATAACTTCCACACCTTGGAAGTAACAAAGATGTTCTTTGGTAGGTGAATCTAGACAATGGAAAACCACTCACCACTAAAAACATGTAAGGTATCAAGCCATGAAAAGACATGGGGGAAACTTACATGCATATCACTATATAGAGGAAACCAATCTGAAAAGGCTACATACTGTATGATAACAACCACATGACATTCTGGAAAAGGCAAAACTTTGGAGACAGTAAAATAGACCAGTGGTTATCAAAGGTTGTATTGGAAGGGAGGGATGAACAGAAGTAAACAGAGGACTTTTAGGGCAGTGAAACTATGATATGAAACAATGATGGAAATATGTCATTATGAGTTTATCCACCAAAAAATGTTCAATGTCAAAAGTGAACTTTAAACTGTAGACCTTGAGTGATAATTATACATCAATGTAACTTCACTGATTGTAACAAATGTACCACTGTGTGGAATACTGTTAGTGGTGAAGGTTGTGTATCTATGGGGACAGGAGTTATGTTGGAACTCTCCATACTTTTTGCTTAATATTGCTGTGAACCTAAAAGTGTTATGAAAAGTAAAGTTTACTAATTAAAAAGAAACAACTGCTAACATATTACTTAATGGTTAAAGACTGAATGCTTTATCCCTAAGTTTGAAACAAGTTATTGATGCTCTCTCACCAATATTTAAGATAGTGCTGGATGTTCTAGCCAGTGCAATAGAATAAGAATGTATATATGTATATGTATATATAAAATTTGTGTATATATATATATACACAAATTTTAAAAATTAAAAAATTAAAAATTTCTTCTGTACAGCATAGTAACCAAGACATATGTATATATATATTTTTTGTCTTTTTAGGGCTGCACCTGCTGTATATGGAAGTTCCCAGGCTAGGGGTCAAATCAAAGCTGCAGCTGCTGGCCTGCACCACAGCCACAGCAACACGGGAGGATCCAAGCTGCATCTGCGACCTACACCACAGCTCACAGCAATGCCGGATCCTTGACCCACTGAGCAAAGCCAAGGATTGAACCCACATCACCATAGATACTAGATGGGTTTGTTACTGCTGAGCCACAATGGGAACTCCTGTACAGCAAAAATTGACACAATGTGATAAATCAATGATACTCTAATAAAAAGAAAAGAAAATGAAGTAAAAGGCATATAGACTTAAGGGTAAAACAGTAAACTATTCCTATTAACAAACTATGATTCCATTTACATAACATACTTGAAATGATAAGATTATGGAAATGGAGAACAGACTAATAGTGGCCAAAGATTAAGGAGGTGGTAAGTTGGGAAGGAATTCAGTGCCATTACAGAAGAACAGCATGAGAGATCCTTGTGGTGATCGAAATATTCTATATACAGATTCTATCAATGCCAAAATTCCAGCGCCGATATTTTACTATAATGTTAAAAGATGTTACCATTGGTGGAAAGTGCTTTAAGATACATGGCATCACTCTTTATTATTTCTTACAACTGCATGTAAAGCTACAATTACCTCAAAATAAATACTTTAATTTTTAAAAAACTCAAATAAAATACTATTTTCCAGAGCAAATACTTTTGGGTGCCCTTGATGTGCTAGTGCCTACTGAGTGAGCAGGGCAATATTTGTTTTATTTTGTTTTGTTTTTTAATTTTTTGTATCACAGCCTAAGCTAAAACAGATACACAAGGCAAGTTGAGGGTGATGTGGAAATATTACACTATGATTATACTTAATTCTCAAAAATTCACTATAAATTTTCTAAGTCAAGGAAGGTATTATCTGAGGAAATATTTCTTCTAGCTCATTTTCTCCAGGAACCAGTGATGAACATGATGAAGTGGCTCCATTTTCTGTCATTATTCCAGATTCAAAGGTCAGTCTCATGGATGATGATGTCTTGCCTTGCTGGGAGATTAAGTGGGCTGTGAGTTTGAAATACTTTCTTCCTTAGTTCCATCAGTTTTTGTCTGTCTGATTCAACTCATACTACATATCATCAGTCTTGCTATTTTTATTTAGTGGCAATGATTTCCACTGAAAGAGTATTTTTTTTTTCTTTCACCATGAGTGTTATTAACTTTAATTAGTGCATAAGACAAAACAAAGAAAAGATATAGAAGCAGGAATAACACTTAACTGTGAGTCAGGTGACATGGATTTCAATCTCATCTCTTTCAATAACTGTGCTGTCTGCATCAAGTAATTTACTTTATCTTTTCTGACCTTAATGTTATTTTCTGTAAAATGAAGACAACTAGTTGTGCTATAAGATTTCAAAAGAACATTCTGACTCTGAAATTCTATGAATGCTGTAATTCTCCCCCACTAATCTATGTACTTCATAAACACAGGGATCATATGAGTTTGTTCACCATTGTATTGCCAGCACTTGACACAGTGTCTGGCACATGGTAAATTATCATTAAGCACTTATTATGTGATTCAGATACTTCTATTAAAATATCTCAGTGTCAAAAGCAAGATCTATGAAAGGAAAAAATAAACAATTTAGATTTCACTAAAATTAAAAGATAGGGAGTTCCCATTGTGGCTAAGCAGATTAATAACCTGACGTAGTCTCTGTGAGCATGCAGGTTCAATCCCTGGCCTTGTCCAGTGGCTTTAGGATCTGGCATTGCTGCAAGCTGTGGTGTAGTCACGTATGCTGCTCAGATCCAGTGTTGCTGTGGCTGTGACTGTGGCATAGGCCTCATCTGCAGCTCCAATTCAATTCCTTGCCAGGGGAACTTCCATATTCCACAGGTGTGGCCACAAAAAGAAAAAAAATAGATAAAAAAAAGATAAAAAACTTCTGCTCTTATGAAAGACACTACTAAGAGAACAAAAAGACAAGCCACATACTGGAAGTAAATGTTTGCAAAACATATATCTGGAAAAGGACTGTCATCCAAACTATACAAAGAACACTTAAAACTCAGCCATGATAAAATAAACAATCCAATTTAAAAACAAGTAAAAGATCTAAAGGGACATCTCACCAAAGATATACAAATGTTAAATAAACATATGAAAAGATGTTAATCATCATGTGTCATCAGGGGATTGCAAAGTAAAACAACAATTAGATACCAGTTCAGACCTTTTAGAATGGTCAAAATCCTGAACTCTGACAGCGCCATATGCTAGTAAAGATGAGAAGCCACAGGAACTTTAATCCACTGGTGATGGGAATGCAAGAGTACTGATATTTGGAAGACAGCTGGGAGTTTCTTACAAAAATAAACATTTTACCATATGATCCAGCAATCAATGTACTCCTTGGTATTTACCCAAGGCAGCTGAAAACTTAGGTCTACACAAACCTGTACATGGATGTTTCTAAAAGCTTTATGCAAATTTCCAAACCTGGAAGCAACCAATATGGTCTTCAATAGGAGAATGGATAAACAGACTGTCAATGTCCTATGATCACCTATATGGGAATGGATCTGTGTATATGTGTGAGTGAGTCACTTTGCTGTACAGTAGAAACTAATACAACATTATAAATCAACTATACTTCAATAAAATAAAAATAAATAAATAAGAATTAAAATGGTATTACATCTGAAAAAGAAAGAGAAAGAGAAAGAGTGCTATCAAGCTACCAAAAGACATGAAAGAATTTTTAAAGTATATAACTGAGTGAAAGAAGCCAATCTGAAAAGGCTACATATTGTATAATTCCAACTACATGAAATTCTGGAAAATACAGAACTATGGAGATCAGTGGTTGGCAGGAAATCAATGGTTGCCAGGAATTCACTGGGTGCCAGGCAGCAATGAATAGGTGGAACACAGGTCTTTTTTTTTTTTTTTTAAGGCACTGAAACTATTCCGTATGATAGGACGATAGAGTAATGATGGACACAAGTCATTTATATGTAGGTATAAACCCATAGAATGTTCAGGACAAAGAGAAATCCTAATGTAAACAAATTACTCTAGTTAATAATAATGGTTTAATATTTACTCATCTATTGCCACATCTTATATTAGTACCACACTAATATAAAATGTAAAAAATAGGAGAAACTCTGTGTGAGAAAGGGGATATGAGGAACCTCTTTGTATTTTTCCTATCACTTTTTCTGTAAACCTAAAGTTGTTCTAAAGCTTATTATTTTATTAATTAATTTTAAAATCTATGATTCTACTTATTAAATATTATTAATAAAAGTATTAATTCTTTTAAAAAATCAATGTGACAGTTCGTGCTTTACCCTTAAGTCTGATTCACTGGGGTTCATTTAAGTTATGTAAAAATCTTAAAAGTCATAATTTTTGCTTAATTTCTGGCAAAGTTTTTCCAATACTATGTTCAGATCCTTGCACTGACTATAACTTAATCAAGTGTCATTTATACTATATCAATGGTGTATATATTAAAAATTTTCCAAATAGTATTTGTGACTACTGACTTTAAGGACTTTCAAAGTGGATAAAAAGTCTATATTTTCTGTAATCTACATTGTAAACCAATGTCTTCATTTGGTGACTTCTCAGAAAATTTTGAAACTTCTCTCCACTCAGTGACTAAAAGCAGCATTGATTATTTACTCCTCCAAAGAAAGACACATGAGCTCTCAGAAAGTATACAAATGAAGGATTTTGAATACCAAGAGTTTGGTTTAGACAGGAGGAAGCAAAATAAACTATTACTCATTTGTAAGTAATATTTGTATATTGGTAAAGCAATAAGAATATTGTTCTACAAGCCAGGGATCAAATTTGCACCATAGAAGCCTCCCATGCCGTTTCAGTGGCAATGCCATCTTGCAGCAAATACAAAGTGCTACATTTTATTTTATATTGGAGAAACATCTGCAAAACTATTTTGGAAATGAACTTAAACAGAAACTTATTTGAGGAGATGAAATTTTACAGAATTAACTTGAAGAATTTTATTTTCTTAAGCATACTTGGATAAATTGTATAGTGGAATATATAAAGTGGATCCATTACCATTGCTATAAGAGGCTCAAGGCTATTTTCAATATTTACACTTAATGGAAATCAGACATTTAGATGTAATACAGATACACAGGTATACTAAAGACCAAATTTCTTTGTTTGCATTGAAATTATATTAACTTATTATGGTAACACTGTTTATACCTTACTGATTAAAAGTTATGGACAGATATTATGTTGGCTTATAACAATTGACACAATTATTTAATAAATGTATTTTGGTAAGAAAATATTTTAATATATGGGGACTTTGGAGAAAAAGGGATAATAAAAGGAACGTTAATGGTGAAAAATGTTAACAACCATTTCCTTAGACTAGAAAAGGGGATAAGAATATTTTGTGAGTAGACTTACAAAAAATATGTGGAATTGCAGTATGGGATATTTCTAAAAATGCAAACTGTCTTTAATTATGACCTGTGCCAATTCTCTATGTGTGATGTTAAATGTACAGCATACCTTGACAGAGGTCCAATTAAGTACCTTCTTGCCAGGTATATAATATATAGCTGACTGATTATTATTTATACTTCATATACTACTAATCAAAAGGTGTCAAAAAAGAGCAAAGCATGTGATTTAAAAAGCACTAGAATTCAGAAGAACTGGGTTCTAAACACAGCTCTGCCACTACCCAACTCAAAAAAATATATGAACATTCTGAGCTTCAGCTTCTATACCCATGAAAATAAGTAAATTGAACTAAAATATAGTTAAGATTTCTACTAGCATTGGCATTCCACATATCTGATTTGCTATTCCTCCATATTGAGACAAAAAAAAATTGGAACCTGATAAAAGTTTTCCAATTTTCATTTTTATATTTTTAATCTATCAAATGGACTGTGATAAAAGTCACTAAGTTATATAATCTCTAGGTGGTATCTACAGTTCTTACAGTTCTATCATGTACATCTTTCTCATTAAAGGAAGAGAGAACAGTACAGGTCTCAGAATGAAATCTTTGTGATTCATATATTCATGTAGTATAACTTCTGAAAATAAAAATGTCTCTCCTGGTTGCAATTAACTAGGATAATAAAAGGTTTGCCCTTACAGAACAGGGAACCACACTCATTCAAAATCAAATAGTTACTATGCATATTTATCTAACTTGCTAGGCTGTTAGACAAAAGGAGAGTACCCTTGTTACAAAGGCAAAAAATTATTTCACCTATATCTTCAAAGCCTAGTAGATGGGTATCTCAGTATATATATGGCTTTAAAAATGTATACAAAAGGGAGTACATAGAAATGGAAATTTATTTACTATTTTCTCCTGTGATTCCTTTCTTACTTTCACCAAAACAGTGCAAGGTTTCCAAATCAGAAAATCAGTACTACAGCTCACACAATATTCTTGTTGCATGTTAGTGTCAAGACTGTGCCAAAGGAAAAAGTGTTCAACAATTCTCTGTTGCATGGTGATATTAATGATAAACAAGTGATCCTGAAGAAAAACATACTTGTATGAGAAATGCTTATGTCACTGATATTAAAAAAAATAATTAGTAAAAGACCAAGGACAGAGAAAGTGGAGTAGTCAGGACAGTTACAACAGGTATTAAGGAAAGAAAGATTAACCTTAAATTGAATAATCAGGATACCCCTTCTGATACCCTCCTATTGCTTTGCTCACCTTAAAAACTGTTAATGTTATCAAAAAAGTGTATTAACTCAAAGACAATTTGGCTCTAAAACATATTAATATCATTTTAATTTTTTGTGTTCTCTAAATTTTGGTACCCTGGGGGAATAATCCCATCTATACAACCTATTTATGACTTAATGAGTTTTGCTGGGTCAATTTTACCCAATTATTCAAAAAGCAACTTAATCACAATATCTTAAGGAAATCTCAAGAACTCTGATTTTTGAATGCTAAATTGTGATGTTGAGAGTAAACTGTAAGTGCTACTTGAAATCAGTGGTGAAGGGAGATCAAATAGGTAAATATAGTATGATATAAAAGCTAAATGACACTTCACTACATAAAGGAGTTATTCTAGGTTAACTGAGGCAAGCAGAGGTTTCTATCATCTGTCAAAAATGAAATCACTTTTTCATTTCCTTACTGCCTCAGCCCCAATGCACAGAACTGTTGCAAGCCAGTGAGCATGATTTCTGTTCCAATATTATTATGGCATACCACACCCACTTGGTTGTCAATGTCATATTATTAATGAATGAAAAATATTGATGTGTCAATATTGTCAACAATTATGAAAGAAGATTATATCACTATAAAAACAAATAAAACTTAAAGTTTAAATTCTCATTTCTCTCTCCTGGTCCCAGAAATGAATTTATATCTATGCTTTCCAAATAAGGCCTCTTTTTTCCCTATCTCATATTACAAAGACTTGCAATTGTGTGCCTTTTATTAAAATTTTCAGATTTTGTAACAATTAAGAGATGCAGACATACAAGTTAGCATTTTGCCAACTCCTGTGTGTAATATTTTTAACAGTTTGCAAGCAAATTTCCATTTGTTGACAAGTTTGTTTAATGACTGTATTATAGTATTTTGAGTTCTTACTAACAAAAAAGGCATAATATTGCATGATGTCATTTTAACAGAGCTGGCAGATATTTCCTTTTTCTCTTGCTTTCTCATATTTGCACAAAATCACTATGATACCCTTGTTTAGCTCCACTAACTTCCAATATGTATTACACTAGCATACAAATAAGATTTTCTTTGAGAAAGTAGCTGTTACCTATACAGTCTCATTTAGACAGTGAAATGGAAAGAGTAGTAAACCTGGAATCAGAAAACCTGGGTTCTGATCTCTGGCTCTATTATGCTCCCATAAAAACTCACTTAATATTCTGAGCCTCAATTTCCTATCTACTAAGAAAGGCTGATCACTAGGGTGAATAAACAAAAGGACTTGGCAGGAAAAAGTCAAACTACTATAGGTGCACTAGAAACAAGTTAGTGCCAAATCTTTAGGATTTACACTGACTTGTGGTACATAAGGTATAGTATATATACGGTCCAGGTATTATAATTAGTCAAGGAGGAAACATAGAAGCAGAATTCATGAGTGTAAGTAAGTGCATATTTCTCTTTTATTAATTGAATTTTCTTTGATAGATATATAGATGATTAGACAGTAGATAGACAGATAGGAAGGATAGAGATATGGAGTTCTACAAGCAGTGTCTCACATAATCTTCACAAAAAATCTATGACATTAGTATTATTCCTGTTTTAATTGGTGGTAAAATTGAGACTTAGAAGGGTGACTAGTCCAAGACGACACAATTTCTAGGTGATACAGTTATAAGCCCTTTCCACTAGTTCTTATCACATCAAAACTTTTAATAATTGTTTGCAAAGCCTTACAAACAACATTTTAAGTTCATTTGCATGGCAACAAAAACAAACAATTGAATACTAAAATGATTCTTGTCAGTTCTGTTTATTCTATCCAATGCAATATTTAGCTTATTAATAAGTGTTTCACTAAATATTTGCATTCCAAGAATTATAACAGTTATAAATTGATGTTTAGGCTAGATTTTTCTTTTGGATCTTAGATAAGGATCAAACATATAGAGCTATTTAAACTAAGAGATTTGTGATCGAACATCTATATATAACAGCCAGACTATAGGAAATACAGGGACCAAATTAATATGCTAAAAGATTCTATAAGGATGAAAATCAGTTTATTCAACAACAACAAAACTACAATGAAAAAACACAAATAGAGATGCAACATAGATTAAAAGAGACAGGTCAGTTAATGGCAACAGATGGACATTATTTGGATTAGTATTTAGAGAAACAAGCTAAAAATGTGTAAGACAATTGGTAAAATGTAAAGAGTGAGTGGTCATTTTAAAATAGTAAGAAATGAAGTTCCTCTGTGGCTCAGTGGGTTAATGACTTGGCACTGTCACTATTGCTACTCAGGTCATTGCTGTGGTGTGGGTTTGATCCCTGGCATGTGAAGTTCCACATGGTATGGGCGTGTCATGGCCAAAAAGAAAAAAACTACAGAGAAGGATCAAGATGGCAGAAGAGTAAGACGTGGCACTCATCCAATCCCACAAACACAACAAAAAAAAATCTACATATAGAACGATAGACACAGAACATCTACTGAGTGCTGACAGAAGACCCTAAACCTCCAAAAAGGTCAATAAACCCTCTGCACAACTGAGGAGAACAAAAGGGATAAAAAAGTAGGGGAGAGAGAGAAAAGAAATCAGGAAGGGACTAGCACTCCTGAGAGGGAGCTATTAAAGAGGAAAGAAATTCACACCCTGGGAAGCCACCTAACTGATGGGTGGATTAGCCAAGACAGAGGGACCTCAAAGCCACAGAAAAAAGCCCAGCAGCTGGAATGAGGAGGGTGAAGCATAGTGAGAGCCTCAAAGACCACCTGTACCACCACCATTGGATACCACAGCCTGAGTTGCTTGGATGGGGCTTGGGCACAGAGACTCAGGCTCCAGAGGTCAGTTCTAGGGAGAGGACTAGGGGTAGCAATGTGGAGACAGCCTGAGGGGCTAGGGAGTAGTGTGCCACAGGCTTAGAAGTGGAATGCCACAGCCCAGGGAACTGGGACGTCTAGGCCCTCAGGAGAAACAAGGCATCATTGTTGGGAAGGCCAAGAGGAGGAGAGGTGGATCTCCATAGGAATCTCCCTGTGCATGCACTGACTCTTAGAGGGTGGGGAGACTCTGACACAGGCTTCAGGTGGTGAGAAGCCACTTGCTTGATCTACAGGCAACCAGGTGCCTTTTATGTGGGCTACAGGTAGCCGGGCACCTCTTGTGTGGGCTAAGGGCAATGGGCAGCTAAGTGCCACTCGGCACCTCTTGTGTGATCTACAGGCAGTGGGGACAAATCACAACAGTCATCTCAGACACCAGAGGGGGTCATGGACCACCAACACTAAGGATCAGTGAACAAGTACCACCTGTAGCCCCAGTCACCTCACATTTCAGCAAAGATGATGGCACTGAAATCTAGCACCACTCACTGTTGCTGTCACTCCTCTGGGAATCCACCCACCCTGCTTCTTTCACAGCCAAACGCTTCAGGTGCTGCCTACACATGCCTGTTCCCTTTCACTTCCAAGGGCCCTGCAACTAGGAGCAGCCTGCACCACCTTCCCACAGGTCCCTGCTACTGTCAAGGGTTCAGCAACCAGGCACTGGCTACTAGCCCTGCCCATTGCTTCCATCTCCTTGGAATCACACACAGCACCCTAAAAATAAAAAGGAAGCTCTAACAAAATACCCAGGGGTGTGCACACATATAAATAGCCCTCCAAGACTACAGTAGTTGTTTTGCCTAAACTCACAAAATAAGAAAAATATAAGCAAAATGAAGAAGCTCAAGAACGATTCCCAGTTAAAAGAACAGGAGAAATCACCTGAAGGAGCAAATAATGAAACAGACCTCTGCAGTATAACAAACAACGAGTTCAAAAAGGAGGTAGTGAAAATACTGAAGGAATTAAGAGTGAATATGAAAGAATTAAGAACAGGTATGAACAGTAATGCAGATTACTTTAGAAAGGAACTAGAAAATATGAGTAGCCAAGAAAAATCAGAAAATTCATTTGCAGAGACGTAAGCTGAGTTAAAGGCATTGAAGAGCAGAATGAACAATGCAGAGGAAAGAATTGGTAACTTGGAAGATAGAATAATGGAAAACACCCAATCTGGATAGCAGACAGAAAACCAAATGAAAAAAACATGAAAGCTATATAAGAGAGCTATGGGATAATATAAAGTGGGCAAATCTATGCACAATAGGGATTCCAGATGGAGAAGAAAAAGAAAAGGGGATTAAAATATATTATAGCAGAAAACTTTCCAAATCTAAAGGAAACAGATAGATATCAACGATACAGGAAGGACAGCGAGCCTCAAACACGTCAAACCCAAACAGGACCACACAAAGACATATTATAATAAAACAGCAAAAGTTAGAGATAAAGAGAGGATTCTAAAGGCAGCAAGAGAAAAACAAAGACTTAATTACAAGGAAACACCCATAATGCTATCAGCTGATCTCTCTACAGAAACACTACAGGCCAGGAGAGAGTGGCAAGACATAAAGTACTAAAAGGGAAAATTTTGCAGCCTAGAATACTCAGCAAGAATATCATTTAAAATAGGAGAAATAAAGAATTTTTTTCAACAAAACAAAACCAATAGAGTATATCAATACTAAACCCATTCTAAAAGAAATACTGAAAGAGCTCTACTAAATAATAAAGAAGAAAGAAGAAATAGAATGAAGGAAATAACAACTGGAAAGAAATCACTTAAATAAATCACTTAAATCAGACCCAAAAGAAAAAAACAAAACAAAACACTGTAAAAGAGGTGATAGGAGTTCTCGTCATGGTGCAGCTGAAAAAAATCTGACTAGGAACCATGAGGTTGCAGGGTCAATACCTATCCTTGCTCAGTGGGTTAAGGATCTGGCATTGCCATGAGCTGTGGTGTAGGTCACAGATGTTGCTTGGATCCTGCATTGCTGTGGCTTGTGGTGTAGGCTGGCAGCTGTAGCTCCAATTTGACCCCTAGCCTGGGAACCACCATATGCCATGTGTGTAGCCCTAAAAAGAAAAAAAATAATTAAGAAAAAGATAAACACAAGGCAGCAAAAGGACAAACATGAACATGTTAAAAAGGACTTCAAAATCATTACATGTGGGGAAGGAAGGTAAGAAAATCTAGACTCATTTTTTCTAGAATGTGTTTAAGCCTATATGACTATCAGGCTAAAGGAAGCAGATATAGAAAGCAGTTAACATAGTTGAAAAATAGAGCTACCACAAATCAAACCAAAACATTACATTGACAAAAACTAAAAAGAAAAGGCCACAAGCATAAAATAAATGAAAATCATCTGACCAAAAAAGGAACAAAGGAGAAACATAGAATCAACTGGAAAACAAGATTTAAAATGGCAATGAGGAGTTCCCGTCGTGGCGCAGTGGTTAACAAATCCGACTAGGAACCATGAGGTTGCGGGTTCGGTCCCTGCCCTTGCTCAGTGGGTTAACGATCCGGCGTTGCCGTGAGCTGTGGTGTAGGTTGCAGATGCGGCTCGGATCCCGCATTGCTGTGGCTCTGGCATAGGCCGGTGGCTACAGCTCCGATTCAACCCCTAGCCTGGGAACCTCCATATGCCGTGGGAGTGGCCCAAGAAATAGCAACAACAACAACAACAAAAGACAAAAAAAATAAAATAAAATGGCAATGAATACATATTTATCAATAATTACCTTAAATGTCAATGGACTGAATGCTCCAGTCAAAAGACACATAGTGGCAGATCAGATAAAAAAATAAGAGCCTGAAATATGCTGTCTACAAGAGACTGACTTTAGGGCAAAGGACACATATAAATTGAAGATAGAAAAAGATATTTCATGCGAATGTAAAAGACAGGAAAGCAGGAGTTTCAATACTCATATCAGACAAATTCAACTTTAAAACAAAGGCAATAAGGAAGACAAAGAAGGACACTATCTAATGATAAATGGACACATTCAAGAAAAGGATATTACGATATATAAACCCCTAATAGAGGAGCACCCAGATACATGTAACAAATACTAACAGACATAAATGAAGAATTGATTGGAATATAATGATATTAGGAGACTTGAACACCCCACTCACATCAATGGAGAGATCTTCTAGACAGAAAATCAGTAAAGCAACAGAGATCCAAAATAGGACAATTAAAAAGTTAGACTTAATTAACATTTTTAGGATATTATATCCCCCAAATATCAGAATATACATTCTTTTCAAGTGCACATGGAACATTCTCAAGTACTGCCCACATACTGGGGCACAAAATGAACCTCAACAAATGTAAGAGTATACAAATTATTACAAGCATCTTCTCTAACCACGATGGCATGAAATTAGAAATCAACCATAGAAAAAGAAATGAGAAAAAATCTGACTACATGAATACTAAACAACATATTATAAAAAAATACCAATGAATCAATGAGGAAATCAAAAGGGAATTTAAAAAAAATACCTGGAGACAAATGATAATGAAGACACAACCATTTAAAATCTATGGGATGTCGCAAAAGTGGTTCTTAAAGGCCTTCCTCAAAAAAGAAGAAAAATCTTGAATAGACAACTTAACCCACAACCTAAAAGTATTAGAAAAAGAAGAACAAAACAAAACCTAAAGTCAGCAGAAGGAATGAAATCACAAAGATCAGAGAGGAAATCAATAAAATAGAGATTCAAAAAAAAAAACAAGACGAAAAAATCAATAAAACCAACAGTGGGTTCTTCGAAAGGGTAAAAAAAAAAATTGACAAAAATTCTGGCCAAACTCACCAAGAGGAGAGAAAGAACTGAAATAAACAAAAAGAAATGAAAAAGGAGAAATCTTAAAGCTTACTGCAGAAATACAAAAAAAAAAAAAAACCATAAGAGAATACTATGAACAATTATATGCCAACAAATTTGACAACCTAGAAGAAATGGACAACTTTCTAGAGACATACAGCCCACCAAAACAGAATCAAGAAGAAACAGATCAACAGAACAGACCAATCACTTGAAATGAAATTGAATGTGTAATAAAAACACTCTCTACAAACCAAAGTTCAGGACCAGATGGCTTCACAGGCAAATTCTACCAAACATAAAAAGAAGTACTTATATTAATCCTTCTTAATCTTTTCCAAAAGGTTGAAGAAGAAGTAATAATTCTAAAGACATACTATGAAACCACCATCACCCCAATACTGAAACCAGACAAAGATACTACCAACAAACTAAATTATAGACCAATATCTTTAGAGAATATAAATGAAAAAATTCTCAACAAAGTTTTAGCTTAAACCAAATCCAACAACATATAAAAAAGATCATACAGCACAACCAAGTGGAATTCATGCCAGGTTCACAAGGATGGTAAAACATATGCAAATCAATCAACATTATATACCATATTAACAAAAGAAAAGTCAAAACCAACATGATAATCTCAATAGATGCAGAAAAAGTATTTGACAAAGCCCAGCATCCATTCATGAAAAAAAATCTTACCAAATTCGGTATAGAGAGAACATACCTTAACATAATAAAAGCCATTTGTGGAAAACCCACAGCCAATATAATCCTCAATGGAAAAAAAGCTGAAAGCCCTCCCACTAAAATGTGGAACAAGACAAGGATGCCCACTCTCACCATGTTTCTTCAAAATAGTATTGGAAATCCTAGCCACAGCAATCATACAAACAAAAGAAATAAAAAGTATCCAAATTGGAAGAGAAGAGGTAAAATTGTCACTGTATGAAGATGACATGATAATATATATAGAAAACCCTAAGGACTCCACATAAAAATTACTGTGACTGATCAACAAATTCAGCAAAGTAGTAGGATACAGGATTAACATTCAGAAATAAGTTGCATTTCTGTATACTAACAATGAAGTATTAGAAAAGGAATATAAAAAATACAATACCTTTTAAAATAACAACCCAAAAAATTAAATACCTAGGAATAAGCCTGACAAGGAAGGTTAAAGACTTATATGCTGAGAAGTAGAAAATATTAATCAAAGAAATCAACGAGGATTCAAAGAAATGGAAAAATATTCCATGCTCCTGGATTCAAAGAATCAATATTGCTAAAGTGGCTATACTATCCAAAACAATTTACAGATTCAATGCATTCCCTATCAAATTTTTTCACAGAACTAGAACAAACAATCCAAAAACTTATTTGGAATTATAAAAGATCCAGAGTTGCCAAAGTAATCCCTAGGAACAAAAAAATAAGCAGGAGTCTCACCCAGACATCAGATAATATTACAAAGTTACAGTAATCAAGACACTGTGGTACTGGTACTAAAACAGACATACAGACCAATGAAGCAGAATAGAGAACCAAGAAATAAACCCAGACACCTATGGCCAATTAATCTTCAACAAAGGAGCAAAGAATATAAAATAGGAAAAAGACAGTATTTTCCGCAAGTGGTGCTGGGAAGACTGGACAACTGCATGTAAATCAATGAAACTAGAATACACCCTCACAGCATGCACAAAAATAAATTCAAAATGGTTTAAAGTCTTAAACATAAGAGAAGACACCATAAAACTCCTGGAAGATAACATAGGCAGGAGACAGGATTAAGATGGTGGAATAGAAGGACTGGAGCTCAACTTCTCTCCTAAAAACAACAAAATTCACAACTAAAGACTGAGCACACTTCACCAAAATGGACCAGAAACCTTAAAAAAGACACCCTACTCCAGAAGAAAAAAGGAGGCCACATCAAGAGGTAGGAGGGGCAATTTCACGATATAAAAAACCCCATACCTCCTGGGTGGGAAGATCCACAGACTGGAATCTAACTGGTTCACAGAAACTCACCTACAGGAGTGAGAGTTCTGAGCCACACATCAAACTCTCAGGTGTGGGGATCTGGCATAGGGAGAAAGAGCCCCGGAGCATCTGGCATTGAAGGTCAGTGGGGCTTGTGCGCAAGAGCTCCATGGGACTGGGGGAAATGGAGACCCCATTCTTCAAAGGCACACACAGACTTTCACATGCACTGAGTCCCAGGGCAAAGCAAAGTCTCCAAGGGAATCTGGGTCAAACCTGACTGCAGTACTTGGAGGACATCCTGGGAAAACAGGGGTGAATGTGGCTTGTTGTGAGGGAAGGACATTGAAAGCAAAGCTCTCGGGAATATTCAGCAGCAGTGCCTTTCTCTGGAGGTGGCCATTTTGGGAAAAATCTGGACCCACCCGTCAGCCAGCCACTGAGAAGCCCCAGGGCAAACAACAATTCAGGTGGGATCACAGCGCCACCCCTCAGTAAACAGGCTACCTAAAGAAACCTAAGGCACACAGCCGCCTCTAATCCCATCCAGAGACTAAGCCCCACCCACCAGAGGGATTAGAATCCACTCCTCCTACCAGGGGGCAGGCATCAGCCCCTCCCATCAGGAAGCCTACACCAAGCCCCCATACTGACTTTAGCCACAGGGGTGCAGACATCAGAAGTAAGAGAGGCTACAACTCTATTATCTGTAAGAAGGTCACCACACCAAAAACCTATAAAAACGAAAAAAACAGAGAACTATAACTCAGATGAGGGAGAAAGGAAAAACCCCAGAAAAACAGCTAAGCCATGAGGAGATTCTCAGCCTCCAGGAAAAAGACTTCAGACTGTTGATGCTGAAGATGATGCAAGACATTGGAAGTAAACTGGAGGCAAAGATGGATAACTTACAGGAAACACTGACCAAAGAGATACAAGATATAAAACTGAAACAAGAAGAGATGCAAAATACAATAACTGAAATAAAAAATTCATTAGAAGCAGCTAACAGGAGAATACAGGAGGCAGAAGAACAAGTAAGCGAGGTGGAGGGCAGATTAGTGGAAATTACAGATGCAGAACAGAAAAGAGAAAAAAGATTGAAAACAAATGAAGAGAATCTCAGAGAATCTGGGACAACATTAAATGCACGAACACCCATATCATAGGGGTGCCAGAAGGAGAAGAGAGAGAGAAGGAGACAGAAAAAATATTCCAAGAGATAATAGCCAAAAACTTCCCTAACATGGGGAAGGAATCACTCACTCAAATCCAGGAAGCACAACGAGGACCATACAAAATAAACCCAAGGAGGAACACCCCGAGACACATGTTAATCAAACTGACCAAAATTAAAGACAAAGAGAAAATCTTGAAAGCAGCTAGGGAAAAGAAACAAATAACATACAAGGGAACCCCGATAAGGCTATTGGCATTTTTCAACAGAAACTCTGCAGGCCAGAAGGGAGTGGCATGATATACTCAACGTGATGAAAGGAAAAAAACTCCAACCAAGATTACTCTACCCAGCAAGGCTCTTGTTCAGATTTGAAAGAGAAATCAAAACCTTCACAGGTAAGCAAAAGCTGAGAGAATTCAGCAACACTAAACCAGCCTTACCACAAATACTAAAGGAACTTCTATAGGCAGAAAAGAACAAAAGAATAAGGAAAGGAAAAAGAGCAGCAAAAACAAATCCAAAGTAATTAATAAAATGGCAATAAGAACATACATATCAATAATTACCTTAAATGTGAATGGACTAAACGCCCCAACCAAAAGACATAGACTGGCTGAATGGATACAAAAATAAGACCCATATATATGCTGTCTTCAAGAGACCCACTTCACTTCTAGGGACACATGCAAAGTGAAAGTGAGAGGATGGAAGAAAATATTTCCTGCAAACGGGGATCAAAAGAAAGCTGGAGTAGCAATACTCATAACAGACAAAATAGACTTTAAAATGAAGAATATTTTAAGGGACAAAGAAGGACATTACATAATGATCAAAGGATCAATCCAAGAAGATGTTATAACAATTTTAAATATCTACGCTCCCAACACAGGTTCACCACAATATATAAGGCAACTGCTAACAACCTTAAAAGGAGAAATTGACAATAACACAATCATAGTGGGGGAGTTTAACACCCCACTTACTGCAATGGACAGATCAACCAGACAGAAAATCAATAAGGAAACCCTGGCCCTGAATGAAGCATTAAACCAGATGGACTTGATATTTATAGGACATTCCATCCAAAAGCAACAGAATACACATTCTTCTCAAGTGCGCATGGAACATTCTCTAAGATTTACCATATCCTGGGCTACAAATCCAACCTCAGTAACTTTTAGAAAATTGAAGTCATATCAAGCATCTTTTCTGAGCACAAAACTATAGGACCAGAAATCAACAACAAGAAAAAAACTGCAAAAAACACAAACACGTGGAGACTCAACAACATGCTACTAAACAACCAATGGATCACTGAAGAAATCAAAGAAGAAATTAAAAAATACCTAGCAGCAAATGACAACGAAGATACGACACTCCAAAACCTACGGGATGCAGCAAAAGCCATTCTAAGAGGAAAGTTTATAGCGATACAAGCCCACCTCAGGAAACAAGAAAAAGCTCAAATAAACAACTTAACTTTACATCTCAAGCAGCTGGAGAGAAGAACAGACAAGACCTAAAGTTAGTAGAAGGAAAGAAATCATAAAGATCAGAGAAGAAATCAATGAAATAGAAACAAAGAAAACCATAGAAAAGATCAATGAAACGAAAAGCTGGTTCTTTGAAAAGATCAACAAAATTGATAAACCCCTAGCCAGAATTATCAAGCAAAAAAGAGAGGACTCAAATCAATAAAATTAGAAATGAAAAAGGAGAAGTAACAAGGGACACCACAGAAATACAAAGGATCATAAGAGACTACTATATGCAACTATATGCCAATAAAATGGAAAACCTAGAAGAAATGGACAAATTCTGAGAAAAGTACAATCTTCCAAGACTAAACCAAGATGAAATAGAAGAGATGATTGGACCATTCACAAGAACTGAAATTGAAACTGTGATTAAAAACCTTCCAACGAACAAAAGTCCAGGACCAGATGGCTTCACAGGCAAATTCTATCAAACATTTAGAGAAGAGTTAACACCTCTCCTTCTGAAACTATTCCAAAACATGGCAGAGGAAGGGATACTCCCAAACTCATTCTATGAGGCCACCATCACCCTGGTACCAAAACCAGATAAAGACTCCACAAAAAAAGAAAACTACAGGCCAATATCACTGATGAACATTGATGCAAAAATCCTCAACAAAATACTAGGAAACCACATCCAACAATACATTAAAAGGATTGGACATCATGCTCAAGTGGGATTTATCCCAGGGATGCAAGAGTTCTTATATATCCACAAATCCATCACTGTGATACACCACATTAACAAACTGAAGAAAAACCATATGATCCTCTCAATAGACGCGGAAACAGCCTTTGACAAAATCCAACACCCATTTCTGATAAAAACCCTTCAGAGAGTGGGCATAACGGGAACATAACGGGAACCTACCTCAACATCATAAAGGCCATATATGACAAACCCACAGCGAACATCATTCTCAATGGGGAAAAGCTGAAAGAATTCCTGCTGAGATGAGGAACAAGACAAGGATGTCCACTCTCACCACTAATTTTCAATATAGTTCTGGAAGTCCTAGCCACAGCAATCAGAGAAGTAAAAGAAATAAAAGGAATCCAAATTGGAAAGGAAGAAGTAAAACTATCACTATTTGCAGATGACATGATCCTATACCTAGAGAATCCTAAAGACTCTACCAGAAAACTGTTAGAGCTTATCCACGAATTTGGCAAAGTTGCAGGATACAAAGTCAATACACAGAAATTGATAGTGTTTCTATACACTAACAATGAAAAAGCAGAAAGAGAAATTAGGGAAGCAATCCCGTTTACCATCACATCCAAGAGAATGAAATACCTAGGAGTAAACCTACCCAAAGAAACAAAAGACCTCTACTCTGAAAACTACAAGCCACTGATGAAAGAAATCAAAGATGACACAAATAGATGGCAAGATATACCATGCTCATGGATTGGAAGAGTTAATATTATCAAAATGACTATACTACACAAGGCAATCTACAGATTCAATGCAATCCCTATCAAAGTACCAAGGACATTTTTCACAGAACTTGAACAAAGTATTTTAAAGTTTGTTTGTAAGCACAAAAGATCCAGAATAGCCAAAGACATCCTGAAAAAGAAAAATGGAGCTGGAGGAATCAGGATCCCGGACTTCAGACTATACTACAAAGCAACAATCCTCAAAACCATATGGTACTGGCACGAAGACAGAAATATAGATCAGTGGAACAGGATAGAAAGCCCAGAATTCAACCCATGCACTTACAGCCAACTAATCTATGACAAAGGAGGCAAGAGTATACAAGGGAGAAAGGACAGCTTGTTCAAGAAGTGGTGCTGGGAAAACTGGACAGCCACATGGAAAAGAATGAAATGAGAACACTCCCTAACACCATACACAAAAATAAACTCCAAATGGATGAAAGACCTAGATAGAAGACCAGACACTATCAAACTCCTAGAGGACAACATAGGCCAAACACTTGCTGACATAAACGACAGCAACATCTTCTCAGATCCACCTCTTAGAGTAATGACGGTCAAAACAAAAATAAACAAATGGGACCTAATCAAACTTCAAAGTTTCTGCACAGCAAAGGAAACCCTAAACAACACAAAAAGACAACCCACAGAATGGGAGAAAATCTTTGCAAATGAATTGACTGACAAGGGATTAATCTCCAAAATTTATAAACACCTTCTGCAGCTCTAGACCAAAAAAACAAACAACCCCATCAAAAAATGGGCAAAAGATCTAAACAGACAGTTCTCCAAAGAAGACATACAGATGGCCGAGAAACACATGAAAAGATGTTCAGCATCACTCATTATTAGAGAAATGCAAATCAAAACCACCATGAGGTATCACCTAACACCAGCCAGAATGGCCATCATCCAAAAGTCTACAAACAATAAGTGCTGGAGAGGGGGTGGAGAAAAAGGAACCCTAGTACACTCTTGGTGGGATTGTAAATTGGTGCAACCACTGTGGAAAGCAGTATGGAGATTCCTCAGAAAAGTGAACATAGAACTACCATTTGATCCAGCAATCCCACTCCTGGGCATCTACCCAGAGAAAACCATGACTCGCAAAGACACATGTACCCCAATGTTCATTGCAGCACTATTTACAATAGTCAAGACATGGAAACAACCTAAATGTCCATCAACAGAGGAGTGGATCCAGAAGATGTCGCACATTTACACAATGGAATATTACTCTGCCATTAAAAAGAATGAAATACCAGCATTTTTAGCAACATGGATGGACCTAGAAATTATCATGCTAAGTGAAGTCAGCCATACAATGAGACACCAACATCAAATGCTTTCGCTGACATGTGGAATCTGAAGAAAGGACAGACGGAACTTCTTTGCAGAACAGATGCTGACTCACAGACATTGAAATACTTATGGTCTCTGGAGGAGACAGTTTGGGGGGTGGGGGGATGTTCTTGGGCTGTGGGGTGGAAATCCTGTGAAATCAGATTGTTATGATCATTATACAACTACAGATGTGATAAATTCATTTGGGTAATAAAAAATGGAAGATGACATAGGCAAAGCATTCTGACATCAACCATACAAATTTTTTCTTAGGTCAGTCTCCCAAGGCAGCAAAAATAAACCAATGGGACCCAATCAAACTGTCAAGATTTTGCACAGCAAAGGAAACCATAAAAAGAACAAAAAGACAGCCTGTGGAATGGGAGAAAATAGTTTTAACTGATAAGGGCTTAATCTCTAAAATGTACAAACTATTTATACAACTCAAGAACAAAAAAGCAACAACCCAATTGAAAAATGGGCAAAATACCTTAATAGATGTTTATCCTAAGAAGATATACAGATGTCCAACAGACACATGAAAAAATGTTCAACATCACTAAACAGAGAAATGCAAATCATAACTACTGTGAGGTACCACCTCACACCAGTCATGATGGCCATCATTAACAAATCAACAAATAAAAAATAGGGGTGAGGGTTTGGAGAAAAGTGTACCCTCCTTCACTTTTGGGGGAATGTATATTGGTACAACCACTATGAAAAACAGTATGGAGGTACCTCAGAATAGTAAATATAGAACTACAACATAACCCAGTAATCCCACTCCCAGGCATATACACGGACAAAACTTTCCTTGAAAAAGACACATGCACCAGTATGTTCATTGCAGCAAGATTCACAATAGCCAAGACATGGAAACAACCTAAATGTCCTTTGGCAGATGAATGCATTAGGAAGATGTACATACACAATAGAATACTATTCAGCCATAAAGAAGATAAAAATAATGTCATTTGCAGCAACATGAATGGAACTAGAGACTCTCATACAAAGTGAAGTAAATCAGAAAGAGAAAGACAAATACCATATGATTTCACTTATATCTGGAATCTAATATATGGAACAAATCAACATTTCTACAGAAAATAAACAAACTGATAGACTTGAAGAACAGACTTCTGATTGCTGAGTGGGAGTTTGGGGTTAGTAGAAACAAATTATTGAATTTGGAGTGGATAAGCAATGAGATCCTGCTGTATAGCACCGGGAGCTAAATCTAGTCACTTGTGATGGAACATGATGGAGGATAATGTGAGAAAATGACTCACATTACCTGTGACACTGGGTCACTTTGCTGTAAAGCAAAAATTGACAGAACAATGTAATTCATTGTTTACAATGAAAAAAATAAAAACCTGAACAAAGAAAAAACAACAAAAAACAAAAAGAAATACTAAAGAATGGCTGATAATTTTAGGTAGAATGATACTTTAGTTATTTTCTAGTCTCTATCTTTTATATATATATATATATATATATATATATATATATATATATATATATATACTGAAATATTTACAAATGAAATGTGATAACTGATAACTGTGATAACTGAAATTTACTTCAAAATAATACAGGGGATGGGGTAAAATGAATAGGAGTACCAGTGAACTATTTTAACCATAACTTAATAATGAATCTAAATGATGGGATGCTTTGAGGTCCATTATACAATTGTCTTGCCTTTGTAAACATCTCAAATACTCGCAAGTTAAAAAATAAAAATAGTACTATGGGATTCAAGGGAAATCGCTATTAAAAGATACAATTATATACCAATGCTGAACATCCTTTATTCTTAAAGTAATTGTAAAATTAGCAGCTGTTTGTCATTAATGAAGTGACATGTCTGTTACAATGTGTGGCAATGTGTACTTAATTAAAGCTTAGAAAGCTAGTAAAAGTGATAAATTATTCCAAGCTGATACTCCTCCTACCACCACAAAAAGTAATCTATGTGAAATTAAACAGACATGTTTTACTAAAAAACGATATGCATCATTCATTTATAGAATTAGCTGAAGAAACCTATATCTGAATTTCCATAAACATTCATCTTCTCACATATTTTCTTTTTTCATTTTTTACTTTAAAGTGAAAACAAACAAAAACAAATATGAGTCATTCTTCTGTGGAGTTAAAACTTCAGAATTCATTACCTGTTTATCATCTCAGATGCCAAAAGAAAAGTCTAGAACCAATTATCCTCTATATCACTTTTCTTAAACTTTCTAGATAATCAGTCCCCTGATAGTGTGTATAAACATTTATGCTGTCAATTGTATATTGCTTTCTCATTTGAATTATCAACTCAGGCAATTCTTTACACTTATTAAAACCCTCCAGCACCTCTTAGAAAAGTGATTCTATTATGATTCTTCAGTTGGCTACATCTGACTATTTTTTCTCTGTGAAGAGTGGCACTTCCAATTCAAACCTAACTTTAAAGAAAAGTTTTTTCCCTAAAATGATGTCGTTTTTCACTATTGCTATTCTCTAGCATCAAATTTTTCCTTCAACCTTCCTACTTCACCAGATACTTTCCTGATATTTAAATATTGTCTACATAGCCTTACAAATAAAAGCTGAGAAAGGCAAACTCCATGAAAATCTATCCTACAGTATTTTCGAATGCTTAATATAGCCTGCTTACCTCCTGCCCTCTATGCTGTTCTTGTCTATATATTTTCTATTCTTCCTAAAGTAGACTCTTTGAACCATGAATAAAGTTATGCATTATTTAAATATATGTATGTAAAACCTATATCTGCCTTTCATTTCCCAGAGTAAAAACCCCTGCCTAGGACCTAGGACATGCAACAAACATTACATGTATATATATGTAGTAGGCTGAATAATGGCACCCAAAAATATCCTCATCCTAAACCCTGGAACCTGTGAATGAATGACAAAAGGGTTTTTACAGACATGATTAAGTAACCTGACATGGGAATATTCCTGGATTATTTGAGTGGGGCTTAAAGGTAATCACAAGTGTCTTTTAAGATAGAGGGAGAAGGAGATATAAGACTAGTAGATGTGACAATGAAATCAAGAGGGTGGAGTGATGTAGCTAAAGAATTTATGAGGACTTTAGAAGCTAGAAAATGCAAGGAATCAGATTCTTCCCTTAGAGACTCCAGAAAGAGCTATCCTTTCTTATACTTTGACTTCACTGCAGTGAAACTGAATTTGGACTACTGATCTCCATACCTGTATGATAATAAACTTGTGTGGGTTTAATCCACCAGGTTTGTGGTAATTTGTTACAGTTCCAATAGGAAACTAATATGATATAAATTTGAGAACTATAATTATAAGAACTAGTTTTCATTTGGGAAGTATTACTATAAAGTCATGACCAAAAGGAAGAATAAGATACAGAATGATGTCATCCAGATAGAATAATAGGGAGCCCTGGATCCTACTTCCTACCATGAACACACTGATTCAACAATTCAGGGAAAGTTTCCCTTTGTGGGAAAGCTATAAATTAACTAAAGAGGCTCCTTAACTATGGACAGGCACCAAACCAGCTACACTGAAACTAGTAGGGAAATTCCAGATATCCTCTTGATATAATCCCTACCACCAACATAGTGCCATATGATAGAAATAAAACCATCCAGCTCCCAGCTTCTCCCTTGGTGGGAAGGATGTGCACCATACATCTAATTCCCCAAATTTTTGAGGGGCTACCCAGAGAAATAGCTTCCATACAGCCTATCTCAGATCACTGAAGGGACATGGGGCATGGCATATTCTAGTCACTCAGGGCCAGTGAGAACAGATGCAGTAATTTGGACTGGTAGTAATCATGACCACTATCCCCTCCCCAACAAAGAGCAAGCAGTTGAAAAACCACAGCTACCAGATTCTCCCTGGAGAGGGAAAGAGGTACACTAAGTGTCTGATGCTCCAACTATTCTGAGTGCTACCAAGAAGACTAGCTTGTCTAACTTGTCTCAGATCACTAATAGAACACAGAACACATCATACTCTATCTACCCAGGGGTAGTGAGAATAGAAATGGGGGTTCAGTCTGGCAGTCCCTATAGTCACTCCCTTGCTCAACAGAGAGTGAGTGGACAAAAACTCCCAGCTCCCATCTTACCCTTGTGGAGGTAAATAGGTATACCATGTGTCAAAAATTGCAACTTACAGAGGGACCACCCAGAGGACTGGTTTCTGTATAGCCTATCTTGGAATGCTAATGGGACCTGGCATACTCTAGCCACCCAGGGCCAGTGAGAACTGATATAGCAATTCAGGCTGTCAGTCTCCATAGTCACACCCCTAATTCAGTAAGACTAGTAGACGAAAAATCTCAGCTCTCAACTTATACTTAAGGTGGGAAATAGGGGCACTGTATATCCAACAACCTAACTTATATGGAGGCTACCTAAGGAATTAACTTATGCTTTAAATATTACTTGTCACAGACTGCTGACAAGATCAGACATACTCTATACACCTGGGGGCTATTAAGAACAATGAAAGAAGGTTGGACTAACACAAAAGTTTGAGAGCTCTAGAAAATTTCTAGACAGCATAGTGGTTAAATCTTATCTAGTATAAAGCCTTTGAAGAATCTTTGAATAATAGCAGGGGTAGCTGTTTTGTTCAATGTGCAAACGTCAACACAGAGTTATGGAGAATTAGGAAATATTTTACAACTAGAGGAAGAATAAAATAATCCAGAAACTAGACCTAATGAAAATAACCATAAAAAGATGCTCACCAAGATCAGAAACACCGTGCATTTAAAAGTGAGAATTTGGGAGTTCCCGTCATGGCACAGTGGTTAACGAATCTGCCTAGGAACCATGAGCTTGAGGGTTCAATCCCTGCCCTTGCTCAGTGGGTTAATGACCCCGCATTGCCATGAGCTGTGGTGTAGGTTGCAGACGCAGCTCGGATCCTGTGTTGCTGTGGCTCTGGCTCCGATTCGGAGCCAGAGCCTGGGAACCTCCATATGCCGTGAGAGTGGCCCTAGAAAAGGCAAAAAGACAAAAAAAAAAGTGAGACTTTCAGCAAAAATATATAACACTTTTAAAAAGTAACAAGAATAAATCATAGGACTGAAAAATATAACTGACCTGATAAATTATACTACAGGGGTTCAACAGAAGACTGAATCAATTGGAAGGCGGATTCACAAACTCAAAGGCAGGACAATGGAAATCATTCAATTAGAGGAGTGAAAAGAAAAAATAAAAAAGAGTGAAGTTAGCTTAAGGGACTTATGTGGCACCATTACATAGACCAATATTCATAGTATAGGGGTCCCAGAAGAAGAAAGAGAGAAAGTTGCAGATAGCTCACTCGAATAAATAATGGCTGAAAGTCCCCTAACATGGGGGAAATACACACATCCAGATTCAAAAAGCCTACAAAGCTCTAAATAACATGGATCCAAATAGACCCACAAGAAGACACATTATAATTAAACTCTCAAAAGATAAAGACAAGACCAAGAAGAGAATCTTAAAAGCAACAAGAGAAAAGCAACGTGTTACATACAAGGGAACCACCATAAAACTATCGGCAGATTTTTCAGCAGAAACTTCGAAGTCCAAAAGTGTGTGGCATGATAAATTGAAGGAAAAAGCTGTCAAACAAGAATACTCTTCCTGAAAAAGTCATCATTCAAAATCAAAGGTGAGATAAAGAATTTTCCAGACAAGCAAAACCTACAGGAGTTAATAGCCACTAAACAAATCTTACAAAAAAGTTCAAGGGAATTATTCAAGCTGATGGAATGACACTAATTAGTAATGAGAAAAACTGAAAGTATAAATATCACTGGCAATTTTAAATGTAGAGCTAAATTCAGAATACTGTAATGTTTTAAGGGTGGTGAGTGAATCAACTGTAAGCTAGTACAAAAGCTAAAAATTAAAACTAGTAAACAAATCCATAACTAAAATAATTTATCAGCAAATACACAAGGTAAAATATATAAACTTTAAGATCAAAAATATAAACATGTGGGGAGAGTAAAAATATAGAGCTTCTGTATGCATTCAGACTTAAGTTGTCATTAGCTTAAAATAGACTCTTATTAATATAAGTTGTTTTATGTAAACCTCATGGTAACCACAAAGAAAAAATATGTAACACATAAAGAGAAATGAACATAAGTATATCACTACAGAAAATAGTCACATCACATAGGAAGAGACAAAGAAGCAAAGAAGAAAGGAAGAAAGGAATTAAAAACTTAAAAACCAGCCAAAAAAGAATTAACAAAATAGCAATAAGTATATGCCCATCAATAATTAATGTAAATAGACAAAATTCTTTGATCAAATAACAGAGTGAAACAACCAATGGATCAATGATGAAATCAAAAGAAATCAAATATACCTGGAGACAAATGAAAATGAAATACAATATGCCAAAATATATATCATGCAGCAAAAGCAGTTCCAAGAGGGAAGTGCATAGCAATAGATGCCTATTTTTAAAAAAATCTCAAATAAAAAGCCTAATTTTAGACCTCAAAGGAATAGAAAAGGAAGAACAAAACAATGCCCAAAGTTAGTAGACTGGAGGGAATAAAATAGATCAGAGCAGAAATAAATTAGAGACTAAAAAGACAATAGAAAAGATCAGTGAAACAAAGAGCTGATTTTCTGAAAAGACAAACAAAACTGACAAAATTTAAGACAGACTATCAGGAAAAAGGGCAGAAACAAACATAAATAAAATCAGAAATGAAAGAGGAAAGGTTAAAACTGATAGCACAGAAATACAAAGAATCATAAGAGACTACTATGAAAATTATACACCAAAAAATTGGAAAACCTAGAAAAAAACAGATGAATTCCTTGAAACATACAACCTTCCAAGACTAAATCATGAAATAATGGAAAATATGAGCAGACTAATTATAGCAAGGAGTCTGAATAAGTAATCAAAAACTTTCCAAAAAGAAAGTGCAGGACCAGATGGCTTCACTGGTGAATTCCACTGATATTATGAAAATTAATAGTAATTCTTTTCAATCTTTCCCAAAAACAGAAGAGGAGGGAAGAATTTCAAACTCATTCTATGTGACTAGCATTATCCTGATACCAAAACCAGGCAAGGACAATACAAAATAAGAAAATTACAGATCAAGAGCCCTGATGAACATACATGCGAAAATCATCAACAAAATTTTAGCAAAAAAGAATTCAACAATAAATTAAAGGATCACACACTATGATCAAGTGGGATTTAATTTCAGAGATGCAAGCATATTTCAACATCCAAAACAATGTGTTATATCACATAAACAAGATGAAAGATAAAAATCATATGATCATCTCAATAGGCATAGAAAAAGTATTTGACAAAGTTCAACATCTATCTATATATGATAAAAACTCTCAACAAAGTGGGTGTTGAGGGAATATACCTCAACATAATAAAGGCTGTATATGACAAGCCTACAGTTAATATCAGATTCAATAGTGAAAATATAAAAGCTTTTCCTTTAAGATGAAGAAAAAGACAAGGATGCTCACTCTTACCACTTTTACTCAATATAGTATTGGAAGTCCTAGCTATAGTAATTAGGCAAGAAAAAAAAAATAAAAGGCATCCAAATTAGAAAGGAAGAAGTAAAACTCACTATTTACAGATAACATGATATTATTACATATAGAAAGTCCTGATGATTCTAACAAAATACTGATCTAATAGATAAATTCAGTAAAGCTTCATGATACAAAATCAATATACAAAATATATGTCGAGTTTCTATACACCAATAACAAACTATTAAAAAGAGAAATTAAGGGAGTTCCCGTTGTGGTGCAGTGGTTAACGAATCCGACTAGGAACCACGAGGTTGCGGGTTTGGTCCCTGCTCTTGCTCAGTGGGTGAACGATCTGGCATTGCCGTGAACTGTGGTGTAGGTCGCAGAAACGGCTCGGATCCCACGTTGCTGTGGCTCTGGCGTAGGCCGGGGGCTACAGCTCTGATTCGACCCCTAGCCTGGGAACCTCCATATGCCATGGGAACGGCCCAAAGAAATAGCAAAAAGACCAAAAAAAAAAAAAAAGAGAGAAATTAAGATAACAGTCACATTTACAATTGCATCAAAAAATAAAATACCTAGGAATAAATTTAAGCAAAGATGAGAAAGACCTGTACACTGAAACCTATAAGCCATTAGGGAAATAAATGAAGAAAATACAAATAAATGGAAAGATATTCAGTGCTCATGTATTAAAATTAAAATTGTTAAAATGGTCATATTACCCAAAGCAATATAGAGATTCCAGGCAATCCCTGTCAAGATTACAAAGGTATTTTTCATAGAAATAGAACTAACAATCCTAAAATTAGTATGAGCCACAAAAAACCTCAATAACCAAAGTAATCTTCAGACAAAATAACAAAGTTATAGGCATCATGTTCCTTGATTTCAAACTTAATTCAAAGCTATTATAATCAAAACACTATGGTATTGGCATAAAAAGACATATAGATCAATGGAACTGAAAAGAATCCAGAAATACCCATGCATCACTGTCAATTAGTTTACAACAAAAGAGAAAAGAATATACAGCGGAGAAAGGACAGTCTCTTAAATAAATGATGTTAAAACTGGATAGACACGTGCCAAAAATAAAACTAGACCACTGTCTTACACCATACATAAAAATAAATTCAAAATGGATTAGAGACTTGAATGAAATACCCAAAACTATAAAACTCCTGGAAGAAAACTCAGGCAGTAAGGTCTTTGACATCTGTTTTGGCAGTGATTTTTTTGGATGTGACACCAAAAGCAAAGGCACAAAATCAAAAATAAACAAGTGGGACTACAGCATACAAAAAAGCTCCTGCACAGCAAAGAAGGCCATCAATAAAATTAAAAGTCAACCTACTGAATAGGAGAAAATACTTGCATATTATATATATGATAAGAGCTTAACATCCAAATATTTAAAGAGCTCATACCACTCAATAAAAAATTAAACAATCCAATTAAAAATGGTTAGAGGATATGAATAAACATTTTTTCCCAAAAATAACATAACAGATGGTCAACATGTACATGAAAGGATACATAATATCACTAATCATAAGAGAAATGCAACTCAAAACTGCAATATGATATCACCCCACACTTGTCAGAATGGCAATTATCAAAAGGACAAGAAATATACAATGTTGAGGAGATGTGGAGAAAAGGAAACCCTTATGCCCTTTTGTGAGAATATAAATTTGTGCATCCACTATGGAAAACAGAATAGAGGTTCCTCAAAAATTAGAACTAGAACTACCATATGATGCAGCAATTCCACTTTTGGGTATTTATACAAATAAAATTAAAACACTTAATCCAAAAAAATATGTACCCCATGTTAATCGCAGCATTATTTTTAATAGACAAGATATGATAATAGCCTACATGTCTATCAGTTGGTGAATACATAATGACAATTATATATAGTAAATATTATATGCACAGTGGAATATTACTCAGCCACAAAAGAAATAAAATCTTGCAATTTGTTATAACCAAGATGGACCTTGACAGCACTAGGCTAAATAAAACAAGTCAGTCAGAGAAAGACAAATACTGCATGATCTCATTTATAGGTGGAATACAAAAACAAAACAAAACAAAACAAAACAAACATAGAAATCAGACCAGATACTGCTTCATGCCAGAGGTGGAGGGTGGGGGGTGTGAGAAATGGGGGAAAGGAGTCAAAAGGTACAAAGTTCCAGTTATCAAATAAATAAATCATGGGAATGTAATGTATAGAATGACAATTATATATTTCATAATACTGTATTGCATATTTAAAAGTTGCTCATCTATCTGTAACTGTGGATGGATATGATAGACATTATTTACTTATGGTGATCTTTTCACAATACAGTTGACCCATGAACTGTGGGGATCCACTTGAGGGTACTTTTCCAATATATAGTTGGCTCTCTGTATTTATGGCTTTCACATCCATGGATTCAACAAACCACAATTGAAATTTCCATCTGTGACTGGATGAATACCCAGATGCAAAACTCGAGGACACCAAGTGCTGACTATAGGTCTTGAGCACCAGCGGATTTGGGTGTACATGGTGGCTCCTGGAACCAATCCCCTGTGGATACCGAGGGATGACTATATGTACAAATATTGAATGAAAAAAATCAATAACTTATTAAAAGTTTATTAAATGTGAATTTTATATAATATTAGCTAGTTTCATAATAAATTTGTAATAAAACATAATATTCACATACTAGAGTTTTTATGTAATGTGTTTAGAGTTTGGTACAGAGTCAATACCAAACCTCTTCTTGATTGAACTCTTTGATAATTCTATGAAAATCTGAATCTTTTTTCCTGTCTAATTACTATAATTGAACCTTTGATAACAAAGACGCTCTAGGATTTTCAGGGCATTATTCTGAAAATCAAAACACTGTATAAGGTTACAGATGCCCGTGATATAAAGACTGAGCTATCTGTGGACCAACTTTGAGATAAACCACAAGGTTGCCATTTTCAACATTTATTTTATGTACATATTCTTGTGATGTTTATATTTCTGATAAAAACTCTATAGTCTAAAATAATGACAATCAACTATAACATGCAGTTAATTACATTTTATGACAACAAATGTATTATCTCAGATTGCTATAAAAAATACCACAGACTAGGTGTCTTAAACAACAAAATTTTATTTTCTAACAGATTTGTAGGCTGGAAATCAGAGATCATGGTGCAAGCGTGGTCAGGTTCTGGTAAGAGCTCTCTTTCTCCTAAGTTTCAGATTATGGCCTTCTTTCTGTCCTCGCATGTGAGAGAGTGAAAGAGCTCTGTTCTCTCTCCCTCTTCTTATAAATACAATAATCCTATTGGATCAGGGCCCCACACCTTTATTACCTCATTTAACCTTAATTACCTCCTAAAGACCCTATCTCCAAATACAGTTACAGTGGGGGTTAAGGTTTCAACACATGAATTCTACAGAAACACAATGTTTCCACAAGCAATAAAGGACAATCTCTGCTACACTCACTAAGTTCTTCACCAATTTTCACCCTAACTTTCAATAATTGCATTCTTTTAGGAAGCAAGGTAAAAACTAGAAAATAAAGAGTCAACATTAGGGAAAATATCTGCAATTATATGAAAATAATATGGTATAGCTTATTTTCATAACAAGTGACTCTAATAAAATATATTTGGTATCCTCTGTGATCACTAACACCTCTGGGATAAATGCAGACAAAAGGCTACTTATCCATATGTAATAAGTATTACAGTAAGATTGAATCAGCTTCACCAACTATGGAGCATTCAGTCTATGTGAGTCTAAGTATCCCAGTAATTAAGTACCCATTATTTCCCCGTGTTATTAAAAAAGAACAGAATTTTCTAGTCTCTGCCTATTATGCACATTACTTTAATTACAGGTGAATAAGGGAAAAGAATGTAATGGAAAATTTTAAAAAATGGACTATAGCTTCTGCCATCTTCCCAAGTTATAATGCATTTGCATCCTTGAAGATGTGACTAAGCCTAAAACAGAAAAAACACTTTTTGAATTTTTAAAATGCCACAAAATGTTCTGTACTACCAAGAGTTTATAGCTTGCTATTCTTCTACCCAAAAGATGATCTTTCAAGCAGCAAGAACTATTTTATTCCAACTATTTTCTTATTGTTTAAAACTAGAGGGAGTTCCTATTGCGGCTCAGTGGTTAACGAATCTGACTGGCATCCATGAGGACACAGGTTCGATCCCTGGCCTCACTCAGTGGGTTAAAGACCCGGCGTTGCCGTGAGCTATGGTGTAGGCTGCAGACACGGCTCAGATCCTGCATTGCTGTGGCCCTGGCATAGGGTGGTGACTACAGCTCCGATTGGGCCCCTAGTCTGGGAACCTCCATATGTCACAGGTGCAGCCCTAAAAAGAGAGAAAGACAAAAAAATTAAAAAATTAAACTAGATATTTACCTGCCTGGGGAGAACCAGAGGTTAGCATGAATAATCATGTTTTTGTTTATTTTTAATTTTTTTTTTGCCAATCCACAATGAGCCTATTAAGTTAAGCTAACTAACATCCTGAGATTCTCAAGAAAAATTAACTGGTAAAGCAATATCCAAGAGTTGATTAGAGGGTATCATATGATTCCCTGTCTTCTGGTGTCAGACATTCGAGGCCTACAGGGGTTGGTGTTGGTGTGTTTATTGATTTTTAAAAGGTGGTGCTGTCCTCATCTCATACAATATCCTGGATATATTCAGCTGTGACTCCATGCCAAGTCAGATTCAAGAAATAGAACCCATGGCTAAACCGAAAAAAGAGAGAGTGAAACAACTGGGAAACAATGAAGGTTGCCCCTTCCCACTGCAGATAAATGTGATAACTATTATGGGAAGAAATGCAGTATTATGCAGAAAAAGCCCACAGTTCCTGGTTCTCCAGAAATGACTGCTCATGTGAGATAAAAAAGTAAGCCCTGGAACCAACAATTCATTCTCATTGTAAAAGATCTAGGCAAGACCTCATCCCAGAGCTTTAGATCTGAGGCAAAAGACACAAGATAGAACAATTCTTAAACTTGCTTACCATCTCTCACCAGCAACAAAACATGACTTCATTTAAAGCCATCATTCTAATTTGAAGATTTATCTATTAACTTCACCCAGAAGAAATAACCATTCCTGGTCCCCTATCATAAGGACTTATACAAGGGATGTCATGTTGTAGAGCTAGTTATGGAACTACAGGTAATCTCCATGTTGGATCAAAGAGAAGAGCCATGGATAGCAGATGGAGAAATTCCAACTTCAGACTTGTCAGGCCTTTACTAAAAGAACTTCCAAAGGATGAACTTCAGGAAAAAAATAGAACAATATCAGAAAGATGGCCTGAAGGAAAAGAAGGAATGATGAATATAAGGAGGAAATGTGGGTTCAGCTAAATATTTTCAGTATAAAGTAAATATACCTCTGTATAAAATCATAATGTTAAATTTGAGGAGTTATCAAAAGTACCAAACTAAAATACTGAACAAAAATAGCATGTAAAATTAGGAGAGGATGACTGAAGCTAATTGTTTAGAATTCCAAATTTTTTTGAAATGGGTTTAATTGTTCAGTTTCAGACTGTAAAATTAACTACTTAGGGCTAAGTTTCCAGAATAATCACTAAAAAATAGAGTACACGTATTTAAAACTAGTTGAGAAGAAAAGATTTGTGAAAAACATATTTTAAAGAACCTAAAATCAGGAAAATGGAAAAAAACAGAAAAAACATTGAAATAATTAAGCAAACCTCTATTATATTAATAATTTCATTAAACCAATGGAATAAATTCACAATTTTAAAGGCAGAGATTGTAACACTGGATTTAAAAGTCCTGTAATATGGTATGTATGAGTCACAACTAAGGCACAGGACAGGAAATACAGAACATAAAAGGATGGGAGAAGAAATAACAGGCATAACCTGACCATAAGAAAGTTGGTATAGCTATATTACTATAGAAAAAGATTTTAAGACACAACCACATATTTTTCTGAATGAAAACAATGTAAAAGTCTGACAATTAAACGTTTCAAATATGTGAAGCAACTGAAACTCTCATATATTGTTTATGGGACTATAAAAGGACCACTTTGGAGCATTCTTTGGTACTACCTACTAAAACCCAGCATACACCTATCATGTAACTTAGCAGTTCCACTCCTTGGTGTATATCCAAGAAAAATGACGGCATATGTCCACTGAAGAGATGTCTGATAATGCTCATAGTATATTTATTTGTTATGCCATTAGAGAATCTCTTCATATCATAAATGAATAAACTTTAGTATGTACATAGCAAAAAAAGAACAAGCTCCTAACATATAATAACATTGATAAGTTTCACAGATACACTATTGAGTGAAAAAATCCGGACACAGAAAAACATAAACTGTACCATTCTATTTATATAAAGTTCAAGGACAAGCTAACTGCTTGGTAGTCAAAGAAGTAAGAATATTATCTCTGGGGGGAATACATTGGGAAGTGGCACAAGGGAACTTTTTAGGATGTTGGAAATGTCTGTATTTTATCTGTGGCATTATGCAAGCATATACATATAAAAATTCATTGAGCTATATATTAAAATTGAATTATTTATGTATGTTACTTTAATGAAATAATTTTTAAAAATATACACTCACACATGTTGGTTAGAAAAAAGAAAACATAAAAACCCCATTTCCTAAAATGACTGGTGTCTATTAAAACTGAATTAAAATATATTAACTCAAATATACCCAGACAATTCTCTCCTTTTTGACTGACCTGATATACATTTTGTTATGTTGGCTCATTTCTTGAGAAAGATTTTCAAAAGGGCAAGAGGAAAGACATTCACAGGGAGAGGGAGAGGAAGTGGACAAAAACAAGATATTATCATAAAATTATCAGGCACTAGAAAAATAAAAATGTGAAACACCAGTTATCTATAGTTGTTAAAAGAAAATATATCCCAAAATAATGCAAATATTGTATTACAATTAGTATTTTATACATAGCACTTTACAACATACAAAGTGCTTTGGTATACATTATCGTCTTTTCTGATTCCAGAAAATACCCTGCTGTGCAAGCAGGTTATGTACTTTCACTTATTGAAAAAACTGAGTTTCAGAGTAGTTACATGACCTGTGTCAGACAAGTGGCAAGACATATCATTAACTCCATTCTCTTTATACTACAACATGAAGTAAAGAAGATTGAATGAGAAAGACATGAAACGGAGAGGGAAGATGTTAATAATTAATACTGGCACTTACTAAAAATGTTTTCTTTTGTTGATTTTTCCCCATAGGAATATAATTTGATGTGCAAAGCAAGACAACTGGCTCCAGCACTCCTTGAACTAAAACCTGTATAATCCTAAATTGACAAGAATGAATACTCTTTGGTCATACAACTCTAATATCAATATTAAAGTACATCTTCCTTCCTGTATGATTCTCATTCAAGATTATATATCTTTACTTGAAGAATAAATAGAAGCCGCTGGAAGCTTATACTCAAAATATCACATCTATAAATTCATCCTGGAAAAAAAAGTTGTTAAAGACAGAAAAACACAGAATTTTGCTCAGTTTCATCTAAAATACTTAAATGACAAAGTACATATATTCTGACCTACATATCAAATTCTATACCCATAAGGAAGTGTTTCATGGTGTGTCCTTTCCCTTTTACAACTACATAATAAAGAGATCTTTTCCACAGGCTAAGGAAGTTTAGACAGCACTTAATGTGTACAAATAGAACCCAGAAATATATCTATTTGTGGTATTCCTTGAGGCACAATTTTTTTTCTCATTGAGAAATGCCACTATCCTCAAGTTCTACATTGATAAAAACATTTATTCTTATTAAATGCTAAGGATTCATGAAACAAGATGATAGATCGAATGGATTTGTATTTTGTGTCAAGAATGTAAAACACTTTTTCTTAGATCTCAACAACAGAAAATTGTACAAAATATCTTGGAAAAGTTCAGTTTTGTTTTAGTTCACTTTCTCAAAACTTATGTCATTGAATGTTGGGTTCTATATGAGAATTATATACAAATTACTCTTCAATTTGCTTTCCCTCCCTTGTTTTTAATCTTCTCCATTGTGTTTCAGTTTGGCCAACTCTGCAGGTCTTTGTAGATGTTGATTATTTCCTATAGTATTCAACTAAGAAGACAGATACATACAAATCTGATTCCAGAATTAAGTATTTTCGCCCTCATCTCTTCCACCTGTTATTACAATCAACCTGTGTGAAGGTCACAAACTTCTCCTGCACTGTACCATGATTTAGAAATATGATTGTAGCGATTGGCATAAAGGAAATTCCCATTAAAATTTGTATCACAAGTGAGACTGTGAGAAATAAAAAAAAAGATGAACAGGAAGAATAACTCTGCCTTTGGATCATACATAACTTAAGAAGGTGGTCAGGCGACAGGGACCATTTTTGAAACCTTTATAAAATAATTGATATACTTCTTTCAACCTGTTCTATAAGGCCCCTGGCTTATCATGTGCTATGGTTGACTGTAGCTGGTGCCTAGAGATCTGTAAGCATCCACCACCAAGCGCAGTTAGTTAGCTTCATGATTGACTCTAAAATCATTTTCACCTTTTAGTGCCTCAGTTCCTCTATTTTCTAAATTACCTCTTGGTATAAAATATTCATGAGTATAAGGATTACTGTTAACCCAGAATCTTAAAAGAATTTATTAGCATTTGAGTATCTTCAGTAGTGCTTCAATGAAATCATTCCTCCTTCAAAGTTGTACTGCCAACTTTGAAACAAAGCTAAATAGAAAGATGTTGTATTAAACATCCCTGTATCCCCTTCAGTGCCAGTGTTTTTCACATAGATTATGCTAGAAAAATATGTGCTGAGTGAGTAAATGAATGAACAATAGACATAAAAATAGATTTGTTAATCAGACTTGATTCATTTTGTGAACGATGATCCCATGAGGGACTTGAAATCTAATGCTTGAGAGAGTTAAAAAGACCTCCCACAAAATGGGTTTCTTTATTCAGTTACTATTAGAATCAAATCACATACTTCACCACTACACTGAAATAAAAGTCAGAGTCCTGAAAACTGTACATGTATAATGCAATGTTCTAAAAGGAAAAAGATATAACTGCATGTGTTTATGTAGATAAAATTATCTAGAATCTTATACAGATATTCAGAGTCCTTTGTGGTTCCAGGTGAATTTTAGAATGATTTTTATCTACTTCTGAAAAAAGTGACACTTACATTTTGATATGGATTGCACAGAATCTGCAGATTGTTTTCAGTAGTATGGACATTTTAGCATTAAGTCTTGCAATCCATGAACATGGAGTGTTTCATTTGTTTGTATCTTCTTTAATTTCCTTCTTTAATGTTTTGTAGTTTTCGGTCTACAGGCATACCTCATTTTATTACGCTTCACTTTATTGCACTTTGCAGATATTGTTTTTTGTTTGTTTTTTTAACAAATTGGAGGTTTGTGGAAACCCTATGTTGAGCAAGTCTATTGGCACCACTTTCCCAACGTTTGCATACTTCACGTCTCTGTGTCACATTTTGATAATTTTCACAATATTTCAAACTTTTTCATCATTATTATATTTGTTATGATGATCTGTGATCAGTTAATTTTGATGTTACAACTACAACTCCTGAAGGCTCAAGACAATGTTTAGTCTTTTTTAGCAATAAAGTTTTTGTTTGTTTGTTTGTTTGTTTTGCTTTTTTATGGCTGCTCCTGTGGCATATGGAAATTCCCAGGCTACAGGATGAATCAGAGCCACAGCTGCTGGCCTACACCATAGCTCATGGCAAAGCCGGATCCTTAACCCACTCAGCAAGACCAGGGATCGAACCTGCATCCTCATAGACACTAGACGGGATAATTACCACTGAGGTTGATGGGAACTCCCAGTGAAGTAGTTTTTAATTAAAGTATGTAGAGAGTTCCCATCGTGGCTCAGCAGTAACAAACCTGACTAGTATCCATGAGGATGTAGGTTCGATCCCTGGCCTTGCTCAGTGGGTTAAGGATCTGGTGTTGCCATGATCTGTGGTATAAGTCACAGACACAGCTCATATCCCACGTTGCTATGGCTGTAGTGTAGGCCAGCAGCTACAGCTCCAATTTGACCCCTATCCTGGGAACTTTCATATGCTACAGATGTGGTTCTAAAAAGACAAAAAAATAAATATAATGATTAAAATATGTACATTGCTTTTTAGACATAATGTTATTGCACACCTAACAGACTATAGTGTAAACATAACTTTTATATACACAGGAAAAATAAAAAAATTAGTGTGATTCACTTTATTTTGATATTTGTTTTTTTTTTTTTGTAGTGGTTTGGAAACCAAACATGGTATCTTCAAGGTATGACTGTATTAAAAAAAAGTTGCTTCTGGTTATTGTGCTTTTACATACATGAAAATTTTCATTAAAGTTATATGTATACTGTCAAAACTAAATACCAACTAATTACCCTGAAAGAAACATTATTTCTAGAAAATTTTGCTTCCAGATGAACTCCAGCTGGAAGGTATAGTCTACATCAATGCAAAACTAAAACATCTTCAGTAATTAAAAAACTTGAAAAGCAATATATTAGTATTGCATTGTGCTATGGGTCTATCAACCACAGTGCTGAAGAGTACTCAGTGGGGCTCTGCTCAGGAACATTAACGGCTGAATTCCCATACATACCCAAAGGTTACTTTATATCTAACAAACAAAAGTTAAAAAAAGTGGGTTTTAAATTTTGTCTCCTACAGAAGAGTTCTATGCAATTAATATATCTTCATTATGGGTAATTAGTATTTAACATGACATATTCCCCATGTGTGCAAGCTGATCAAAAAAAAATTAGCAAAGAACTGGTACTAACAGTTTAAGAAACTGGAGAGATTCACAGTGTCAAGCAGTCTTAAAGCAGGGAGTGATTTAATCAAAAGCAAAATATTCAGAGTTTGTCAGGGTTTGTGCAATGAGAATACTGAGAATCTCAACTAGTGCCAACATTTTTTCCTCTATTTCATGACTTTCCTTCAACCCTCTCTCCAGCCTACCTAAAGTCAGGGAATTACATACTAAGTAAATCCTTAAGATAAATCTATAATTACTCTAAATTGAATCAATGCAAAATGAATGTCCTCTTAATTTGTGTTTTATCTTTATCTCTTACTGAGAAGAAATAGGAGTTCCCATCGTGGCTCAGTGGTTAACGAATCTGACGAGGAACCGTGAGGTTGTGGGTTCGATCCCTGGCCTCGCTCAGAAGGTTAAGGACCTGGTGTTGCTGTGAGCTGTGGTGTAGGTTGCGGACATAGCTCAGATCTGGTGTTGCTTGTAGCTGTGGTGTAGGCCAGTAGCTACAGCTCCGATTAGACCTCTAGCCTGGGAACCTCCATATGTCAGGGGTGAGGCCCTAGAAAAGACAAAAAAAAAAAAGGAGAAGAAGAAGAAATATATGTCCCTTTGATGAAAGAGGTTCCTTCACACACTGAAATTATTTTTGCTCTTCATAGCTTTGTGTAAGTTACTTAGGCATTCCATTCATATTACATATAAACATTACTTAATACTTCACTGAAAATTATGATTTAGTACTCTTGTCAAAGTAGTCTTTGTAATTTATAAGAATAGGGATTTTTATCAGTTTTCAATGATGATTAATTGAAATTAACCAAGAGTATAGTAATTCTAATAGAACAGAGGCAAATCAGAGTCCTAAAAATTGCACCTTCACAAGATCACGTGATCAATCAAAGAGATTTTTTAAATTTATTATTTGGTGCTAGATGTTGTCCTTATCAAAGAATAAATGCAAAGGTAATATACTAAAAACTTCAAACATCAAAAAAGATCTTTATCCACTACCTGCATTTCAGAATGTGGAAAATTACTTTAAGGATAAAAGTAAAAGGACTATGACCACGAACCATCATAATCTCAAAGTGAATTATACAGTGTTTTGTTTATATTTGACATGAAAGATATTTAATTGTTTTAAAATTGTATTATGCATGCTCTACATCCTATTGTTTCACTAATACGTAAAAACACAAACCTGTGAGGACTTCCAATTTCTAGTCTGAAAAGTAAATAGCTTGGAAGTCATTGATCTATCTTAACAAAAAGTAAAAATCTGAACAAACTGAAAAATCAAAAAGTCTCAGATCCATCATAAAAGCGAGCTCATAGGGAAAACTGCTTCTTCCAAAACTGGAAAGGCCAACAAATAGATAAAGAGAATCAAAATTTACCAAGAGCATAACCTTCATGATGTAAAGAAATCTTTTGGGGAACAAGTACTAGGGTAGAAAATCCTAGACTACAATTGATGAATTGCTGGAGATTCAGTGTGGATACACCTGAAAGTTAAAAACTCTGAAGAAGAGGGTCCAGTCATACAGAGACCCTCATACTTTTATGAGTTGCACCAACAGGATCACTACAAGGTTCTTACAGTGAATATCAAAGAAAAAATATCCCTTTATTCTTCCAGCTGATGGAGGTGAAAAGGAACCATTTTAAAACAGACCACAACATCCAGCTCTTAGAAGGTCTGAATTCAAGAAAAAAGTTTTTTACCAAAATCTTAGCTATTCAGGTTTATCAGACTCTAACCTACCTGGAAGAAGTGAAATACCTTACTCTAGTCTGCTCTATCTTCCAGGTAGGGGACAGGAAATACCAAATACCAAACTCCAGAACCCACTAGACATTCTGTCCCACTAAAAGTGGACAAAACACTAAGAGGCAATTACAAAGGTCACAGCTCAGAGTCATGGGCTCACCAAAATCTAAGGCCTAATGATAAAAATATAAAATACTTCCTTTCCCAAAAAGCTTTACCAATGAATCACTAAAGGTCTATTTGCCAGAGTTCCCTTTGCCCAATATATCTTGTCTAACAAAAAAATTACAAGACACAGTAACAGGCCAAAAACATATGTTTAAAGAGACAGAGAAATCATCAGAACCAAACTCAAGATATGTCAGGTATGCTGAAACTATGATACTGAGAATTTAAAACAACTGTTTAATATGATAAGGGCTCTAAAAGGAAAGGTAGGTAACATGCAAGTACAGATGGGTAACATAGATAGAGTAATAAAAATTCTAACAAAGAATCAAAAAGAAAAGCAAGAAAATGATGAAAGCCGGATCTATATAAAGAAATGAGGAAAACTGGAGAAGAAATGAATGAAAGTAAAATATGAGCTTTTATTATTCTTATTCATAATTGATCTAATATATATCAATTTGTTCAAAATAGCAATAACAATAGTTATAGTTATAGAATAGTTATAGCTAGCATATAAGTAAAATGGATAACAGCAATAGTATAAAAAGATGGAGGAATTAGGAATATTTTGTTATTATAAGATGCTTGCACTAACCAGTGATGTGGTATAGTGTTATTTGAAAGCAGATTTGGATTAACTGTAGATATATATTGCAAACTCCGGGGCAACTATAAAAAAAAGTTTAAAAATATAATTGATATACTAAGAAAAGATAGAAAATAAAATAATGTAAAATGCTCAACTGAAAATCACAAAGGCAGGAGTTCCCATTGTGGCTCAGTGGGTTAAGGACCTGACATAGTCTCCATGGGGAGGCAGACTTTAACCCTGGCCTTGCTCAGTGGGTTAAGGACCCAACATCTCTGCAAGCTGCAGTGTGGGTTGCAGATGCAACTCAGATCCAGTGTTGCTATGACTGTGGTGTAGGCCTGCAGCTGCAGCTCTGAATTGACCCCTAGCTTGAGAACTACCATAAGCTGTAAGTGTAGCCATTAAAAAAAGAAGAGGAGGAATCACAAAGGCAGAAAAAGAATGGACAACAAAAAGTTGAAAAAAAGAACAAGCGTAATAAATAGAAAGCAATAACAAATACAGTACATATTAATCAAGATATACCAATAATGATTCTAAATGTCAATAGTTCTAAATATAGCAATTAAAAATGATTGTCAGAGTGAATCAAAAAACAAGACCCATAGGAAACAAACTTTAACATATAAGCACATGTAGAATAAAGGTAATGGAGAAAGATCTACACTAAAGATAAATTTACACTAATCAAAAGAAAGCTGGAGTAGCTATAATAATTTCAAGCAGATTGGAATTCAAAGCAAGAAATTACATAACGATAAAGAGGTTAGTTTTCCAAGAGGGTATAACAATCCTTAATGTGTGTGTGCCTAACATCACAGCATCAAAATATGTGAGCAAAAATTTATAGGAGGGCAAGGATAAACATAAGAATCCAATAATATACCTGGAGACTTTATCATCTTTTTATCAGAAATGTACAGTTCAAAAAAAAAAAAAAAGGGAGTTCCTTTCATGGCTTAGTGGTTAACGAAACTCACTAGGATCCATGAGGATGCAGGTTCAGTCCCTGGCCTTGTTCAGTGGGTTAAGGATCTGACATTGCCATGAGATTTGGTGTAGGTCACAGATGTGGCTTGGATCCAGCATTGCTATGGCTGTGGCATAGTTGAGCAGCTGTAGCTCTGACTCCACCCCTAGCTTGGGAATTTCCATATGCCGCAGGTGCAGCCCTAAAAAGAAAAAAAAAAAAGAAAGAAAGAAGAAATGTACAGTTCAAGCATCCGTGAAATCAATGAGGACTTAGATGAACTCAACAACACCATCAATCAACTGTACATAATTGACACCTATAGACTACTGCATCCGAGTGCAGCAAAATACACATTCTTTTGAGACTCCTGTTCAACAGTCATTAATATTGACCACACCTGAGACCATCAAACACACATTAACAAATTTAAAATAATAAAAGTCACACAATGTCTGCTTTCAGGAAACAATGGAATTAAATCAGCACTCAATAACAGAAACATAGCTGGAAAATTCAAAAACATTTGAAGATTAAACAGCATACTTCTAAATAACACCTTGGTCAAAGCAGAAATCTCCGGAGAAATTTTAAAAATATCTTGAACTAAATGAAAGTGATAATACAACTTATCACAATTTGTGAGGTGCAGTGAAAGTAGTAAAGGCAAATTTAGAGCTAGGAAAAGGAGAGTAAAATTAAGTCTAAAGTAAATTGATGAAAAAAATAAAAATTTTTGAGCAGAAATCTTAAAACTTAAAACAAGAAAAATCAATATAGAAAATCAACAAAAATAAAACATCATTATAAATATAATTACCCTTAAAAAGATAATATATCAATATTATGAACAATATTTTGGCCATAAATTTGATAATCTAGATGAAATGAACCCAATACTTGAGAGACACAATCTGAAAAAAAATTCACACAGGAAGAAAGAGACAATACAAATAGTGTTATTTTTGTTAAAGAAATTGAATTAACAATTAATAAACTTCCAAAACAGAAAGCACCAGGTTCAGTTGTGTTCACTTGTGAATTCCACTACATATTTGAAGAAAATATTATACCAATTCTCTACAATCTTTTCCAGAATGTTGAAGTAGAAAGACAACTTTTAACTCACTCTATGAGGCTAACATTATTTAATACTAAAGCCATAATAAGCATCACAAGAAAACTACAGACCAGGAGCTCTCATGAACATAGATGCAAATGTTTTCAATAATGTATTAACAAATCGAATCTAAAAATGTATAAAAAATAATTACACACTGTAGCCAACAGGATTCATCTCAGGTATGCAAGGCTGGTACAGCATTAGAAAAATCAATGAATGCTATCCATCATATTAAAAAAGAAGAAAAATTATGCTAAAGGATCTTCTCTAGGCAGAAAAGAAAAGACAGCAACAGGAAACAAAAATTCCACAAATGACAAGGCACACCAGTAAAGGTATATATACAATAAAGATATGAAATCATCCATGCACAATTATACCACCAAAATCAGAAATCATGAGAAGAGGTGGGTACAAATGCAGGACACTGGAGATGAACTTGCAATTAAGAGAACAACTTAAAACAATCTCCTATACATATAGACACTTATATCAAAACTTCAGAATAACTGCAAACCAAAAATCTACCATTGATACACAAACAAGGAATCTCTGGAGAAGAATTATATCTCATAGTAAATAAGTGCATAATCCACCATGAAGGGGGTCATTTGACATCATTCTTGGAATGCTGAAGTCTTCTTACGTCTGATTCTGATTTCCTCTCCATCAAAGAATTTATGATAATTATAATTAAAGAATGCAACTGTACAATTAAATAATACAGTTCTACAACTGTATTATTAATAACCATTTCTCTCCATGGTACAATGTAAGGTCTATAATGTCTTGTTTATTATCTCACCTAGAGTGGTGCAATGCCTATATTGAGGAATCAATAAGATGTAACAAATTGTGAGGATATATTTATATAGTTACACTGCTTTTTAACCAATTTATGCATTTTATATTTTACTTATTTTCAGAGGGTATATTATTTTTGTTATCCTTACCAGTTAAGTTATTCTTTTTATTATGCCATATAAAATATTTAATGGTATATAAGGCTTTCTTCTTTATAAATTTTAGTTGCATAATATAACAATTTTAATATAATGCTAATTTTTAAAGAAAAATCGAAATGTAATAGATAATACTAAATAGTAAGGATGAAAGTCATACAAAATGGGATAAAGTATAGAATAAATTTCCTATTTGTCTCAGCATATTTTCCATTCCACTTCTCCAGAGGGAGTCACTTAATCTGTTTCTTAAGATCCATGATATAATAATCTGTGTGAATGTAACTGTGTTTAAATGTATGTATTTTATTCTGTAAAAAGTAAAAACAAAATTTCAGAATAAAAAAAAATAAAAACTCAAAAAAAAGAAATTACTAATTAAAACTTCAGGATTTATTGATGAAGGTGGACTAACTGTTGCCATAAGCTCTAAAATGTCTTAAGTTTAACATAGGCAGAGTTTATTTCTTGCACATGAGACAGCCCAAACAGGTCCAGCCAGTAGGTGAGAGAAGAGACTGCAGAAGTGCATGTGGCGCTCCGGGTGCCACTGGCTCCAAAACTGCATACATTTGTCACTCAGGAACCCCGTGGATACCCAAACCCGAGGATGCACAAGTCCATAATATAAAATGGTGTAGTATTTGCATACAACCTACACATAGCATCTTGTACACTTGACATCGGCTCTAGATTACTTATAACACCTAATACAATGTAAATGCTTTGCAAATGGTTGTAAATCTGATGTAAATGTTGTGTAAACAGTTATGGGTGCACAATAAACTCAACTTTTGCTTTTTGAAAAAAATTAAAAAGAAAAATTATACAATCATATCAAAAGATGCAGGAAAAGCATTAGAATCCAACACCAATTCATGGTAAAACTCTGAGAAAATCATGACTAGAGAGAAACTCCCTAAACATGCTAAAGAACACAGACAAAAAAAAAATCCTACTGCTAACACCATCTAAATGGTAAGAAACTTGAAGCTTTTTCCCTAATAAGAGGAGTATGGGAAGGATGTCCTTTCTTACCCTACCTTTTCAACATCATATTGGAAACCCTAAATAATGTAGTAAGAGAAGAAAATGAAGTAAAAATTATACATATTGGGAATGAAGAAATAAAACTATCTTTGTTTGCAGATGACATGATTGTCTACATTGAAAATATGATAGAATTGGTAAACAAACAAACAAACAAACAAACAAACAAAAAAACCTCCTGGAAATAAATTAACAAGTTTTTTGGACACAAGGTTCATTTACAAATTTACTTACTTTCCTATATACTGGAAATTAACAAGAGGAATTTTAATTTAAAGACAAAATATCATTTATATTAAAAACTCCAAATAATGGAATTGGTTATAAATCTAACAAAAATCTATAAAAGAAAACAGCTGGAACCAACAAATAATTATAGAAAGGTTAAAGATGCAAACTCAATCAATTTCCTATAGACCAGCAATGAACTAGTGGAATTTGATATTAAAAACACAATGTCATTAAATTAAATTATCATTTAGAATAGGAGAAACAAGGATCTTCTTATACAAGCAAAAAATAGAAGAATGAAGCAATATTAAACCTACTCTAAAGGAAATGTTGAAAGGTCTTCTCTAAATGGAAAAGAAATAAGAAACTATAGGCAAAGAAAAATCCCACTAGGAAAGGAAATTTCATGGTAAGGATTAGAAATCAAATAAGCCAGTGATTAGATTAAATACAAAAAATGTAAAAGCAGCTATAACTACAATAATAAGTTAAGGGATAAGCATGAATCAAAATGTAGAGAAGAGGAGTAAAAAACTAGATTTTTTAAGAATGTGTTTAAATTTACACGATTATCAATTTAAATCAAGAAGATACAATCATAGGTCAACATATATCAATCTCATGGTTATCACAAGTCAAAAACCTACAACAGATACACTAAAACCAACAGGAAAGAATCCAAGCATACTATAAAACAAAATCATAAAACCACAACAGGAGAATGAAAACAATAAGAAGGAATAACTATAAAAACGACTGGAAAATAGGTAATAATCTGGCAAACTACATACCTCTCAATCACTTTAAATGTCGATGGACTAAGCTCTCTAAAAAAAAGTGAAAGTATTACACTGGGAGTTCCCATCGTGGTGCAGCAGAAATGAATCCAACTAGGAACCATGAGGTTGCAGGTGCAATCCCTGGCCTCACCCAGTGGATTAAGGATCTGGTGTTGCTGTAAACTGTAGTGTAGGTAGCAGATGTGGCTCAGATCTGGCATTGCTGTGGCTTTGGTATAGGCCAGCAGCTGTAGCTCTGATTAGACCCCTAGACTGGGAACCTCCATATGCCATGGGTGTAGCCCTAAAAAACAAAAAACAAAAAAAAAAGAAAAGAAAAAGAAAGCATTATACTGGTTGAGGATCAGCCAAGATGTCAGTGTAGAAAGACTGTGAGCTCACTTCCTTTCATGAGCATACCAAAATCATAACCATTTGCAGAAAAACCACCAATGAAGAAGAATGGAACATACCAGAAAAGACCTTCCACAACAAAGTCATAAAGAAAAAACCACAACAAGACAGGCAGATGTATGATACAATCAAGACCCATACTCCAGAGTTGGAACCATAAAACTGTGGAATAATTATATGGTAAAAGTGTTCCCACAAGAGTGACAGTTCTGAGCCCCAGCCCAAGGGTTCTGCATCAGGAAGACTAGTTCCCAGAGCATTTGTCTTTGAAGGCCACTGGTACTTATTTTTGGGAATCCCACACAACCGGGAAAAGTAGAGACTTCACTCTTAAGAGTACACACAAAATCTCACATGCTCCAGGAACTAGGTAAAAACCTATAATTTGATAGGAGCCTGGGTCAGACTCTAAGACTACATGCTGGTCTTAGAGAGTCTCCTGGAGAGGCAGAGGGTGGCTGCAGCTCACCTAAAAGCCATAGACACTGGAAGCAGCATACTTGGGATTTTCTTCTACTGTGTGGGCTGGCACCAATATGGTATCCTCCCCCTAGCTTAGTAGCACCAAGACCTGGCCCCACACAACAGGCTATAGGTAACACTCCTGGGATATATCAGGCCTAGCAACTAACAGTGTGGGGATATAGTCCCACACATTAACAGACAAACTGCCTAAAAACTTCCTGAGCCCACAGCTGCTTCTAAACTCACCTCTAAACACAACAGAGGGCCAGGACCCAGCTCTACCCACCAGGAAGACACTGACCTGCTCTTCAGGAAGCCTGCTTTAACCTTTGGATCAGTGTCATCCACAAGGGGGCAGACATCAGACACAAGAAAACCACAATCCCACCAACTGTGGACCCAGCCTGCCCACAGAAATCTAGACCTCACTCTGGGACCAACTGGGCCCCAGTCCTGCCCACTGGCAGACAAACACAAGATCTGGAACATCCTGGACAACATAACCAGCTGTGTGCCCGCTTCTTCCTCTACAAGTGATCTGACAACAGCATTAGAATCCATGAGCCTGGCTGCCAGACTCCAAGACCTGGCTCTGCTTGGCAGTATTCCAGAAATAAGCCCAGGACCTTGCTTCACCTAATAGTGGGAGAACAAAATGCCAGATTTTTGGACCCTGACTCCACCCATCAGTGAGTGAACACGAGCTCCAGGGCCCACTGGGGCTCTTTAGTCAACCTCCTTGTGACCAGGCCCAACGACCTGCAGCCAGGAGCCTCCACACAAGGTAGGGCCAGGAAACTAACCAGACTAGGACCAACCAAGTATACAAGACCACCCACATAGTCAGCCTGCCACAAAAGACAGACCCACACAGACTTCACAGGGGGAAACCCTACAGAATATAGAATAGTCAATAAGAGGGGAGTGCAGCACTGGGACAGAGACCTTTGCCTGCAGCAGGCCACTTCTCCAAGGTCATAAAACACAACTAATCTACCAGATAAATAAAATTACAAACAGAAACTTAGGCAAAATGAGGTGGCAGAGGAACATGTTCCAGATGAAAGAACAGTATAAAACCCCAGAAGAAGAAGCAAATGAAGTAGAGAGAGGCTAGAGAAAGAGTTCAGAGTAATGACGATAAAGATAATGAAAGAAATCAGAAGAATGGATGCACAGAGTGAGAAGATGGGAGTTTTTAACAAAGAATTAGAAAATATAAGGAACAGAGATGAATAAAATAACCTGAAATGGAATATACACTAGAAAGAATAAACAATGGACTAAATGTTATATAGGAATAGATCAGTGGTCTGGGAGAAAAGAGTAGTGGAAATCACAGAAGCTGAAGCAAAAAAAATTAAAAAGAAGATTGAAAAGAAATGAAAACAGTTTAAGAGACCTCTGGGAGAACATCAAACACACTATAAGGGTCTCAGAAGGAGAAGAGAGAGATAGAGGGATGAAGAATATATTTGAAAATATAAAGGCTGAAAATCTCCCAAACATGGGGAGGTAAACAGTCATCCAAGTCCATGAAGTATAGAGAGTCCCTTACAGAATGAACCCAAAGAGGAATGTAACAAGACACACTATAATTAAAATGACAAAAAAATAAAGAAAAAATACTAAAAGCGGCAAGGGAAAAGCAACAAATAACAAACAAGAGAATACCCATAAAACTATCAGCTGATTCTCAGCAGAAATTGTGTACACCCAGACAGAAGCATGATGTATTTTAAAGTGATGAAATGGAATGGGGATTAGAGAGAAGACAGTGGAGTAGAAGGACTCAAGCTCACCTTCACTCGTGAAAACACCAAAATCACAACTAACTTCTGAATAATCATTAACAAAAAGACTGAAAACTAGCAAAAAAGACATTCTAAAGAAGCCATAACAAGATGGTAGGAGGGGTGCTTTCATGATATAAACAAATCCCATACTCATCTGGTAGGTAGCACATAACCTGGACAATAATTGTATTGCAGAACCTCTCCCACAGGAGTAAGAGTTCCAAAACCAACATTAGGTTCCCTAGTCTGAGGGTAAGGCATTGAGAAGTAGGCGTCCACAGAGTATTTGGAGTTGAAGTCTAGCAGGGCATGAGAGCAAGAGTTCAATGAGGCAAGAAAACAGAGATTCCATGCTTGGAGCACACACAACATTTAATGAGCACTGGGTCCCAGAGCAAAGCAGAGACTCTAAAATAATCTGGGCCAGACCTACTTGTGGGTCTTGGAGGGTCTCCTGGGGATGGAAAAAGCAGCTATGGATCACTGTGGGGGCACTACACTGGAGGTGGAGGCCCCAGGGAATAATCATTGGCATGAGCACCCATGGAGGCTGTCATTTGGAGATGTGATCCCATACAACAGCCTGCAGTCTCCAGTGCTGAGAAGCCCCAGGCCAAACAACCAACAGGGTGGGAATAGAGCCTCATCCATCAGCAGACAGGCTGCCTAAAGTCATCCTAGGGACACAGCCACCTCTAATCACGCCCTTCAACATACCCCCCCAAAAAAGGGGCAAGACCTAGCTATAACCACCACTGAGTAGGCACCAGTTTCTCACACCAAGAAGCTTGTGCAAGCCCCTGAATCAACTGAACCTGTAAGGGGCAGATATCAGAAGCAAGAGGGTCTATAATTCTGCAGCCTGCAGAATGGAGACCACAAGCAGAGAAAGCTAAATAAAATGAGACTGAAGAAAATTATGTTACAGACAAAGGAAGACAAAACCCTAGAACAACAACCAAGTGGAGTGGAGATAAGCAAACTACATGAAAAATAATTTAGAGTAATGATAGTAAGGATGAGCCAAGATCTCAGGGGAAAAAAAAAAACGGAGGCATACATTGAGAAATTACAAGAAATGCTTAACAGAGAAATAGAAGATTTAAAGATCAAACAGATAGAGATTAACAGTACAATAACTAAAATGAAAAATACACTGAAGGACTCAAGAAGAATACATGAGGCATAAGAACAAATAAATGATATGGAAGACATATTGTTGGAAATTAATGACATGAAACAGAAGAAAGAAGAAAGAGTGAAATGAGTACAGTCTGAGATACCTCTGGAATACATTAAACACACCAAAATTTATATTATTGGGGTCCAAGAAAAATAAGAGAGAGAGAAAGGAGTAGAGAAAATACTTGAGGAGATAGCAGCCAAAAATATTTGAAGAGATAATAGTCCTAATATGGGAAATGAAACATTCACTCAAGTCTAGGAAGCACAAAGTGTCCCGTACAGGAAAAACACAATGAGGAACATGCCAAGACACATATTAATCAAACTGACCAAAATTAAAGACAAAGAGAAAATATTAAAAGAATTAGGGAAAAGCAACAAGTAATATACAAGGGAATCCCCGAAAGGTTATCCATTGATTTTCCAGCAGAAATTCTACAGGCCAGAAGAGAGTGTGATGATATATTTAAAGTGATGAAAGGGAAAAACCTCTAACCAAGAAAAATCTGCCCAGCAAGGCTATCATTCAGATTTGATGGAGAAATCAAAAGCTTTGCAGATAAACAAAAGCTAAAAGAATTCAGCACGACAAAACCAAATTTACGACAAATGCTAAAGGCACTTCTCTTGGGAGAAAAGAAAAGGTTAGGAACAGGAAAATTGCAAATGAGAATGTGTACCAGTAAAGGTAAATGTACAGTAAAGGTAGGAAATCATCCACACAGAAATGTGAATTCAAAACTAGCAATTGTGAGAAGAGAAGAGCATGAATGCAGATACTGGAAAGTCATTTGAAATTAAGAGACCGGCAACTTAAAACAAACTTGTATATATATATAGACTACTATATCAAAGCTTCATGGCAATTGTGATATACTATATTAACAAATTAAAGAATAAAAACCATAAGATCATCTCAATGCAGAAAAACCACTTGACAAAATTCAACATGCCTTCATGATAAAGATAAAAACCACCATAAAATTTGAATTGAGAGAAACATCCTCAGTATAATAAAGGCCATATATGACAAACCCATAGCTAATATCATGCTGAATGGTGAGAAGCTGAAGGCACTTCCTCTAAGATCAGGAATAAGACAAGGATATCCACTTTCATCACTACTATTCAACAATGTTTTGAGAGTCCTAGCTGCAACAATCAGAGAAGAAAAAGAAATAAAAGGATACCAAACTGGGAAAAGAAAGTAAAACCATAACTGTTTGCAGATGACATGATGCTATACATAGAAAATCCTGAAGATGTTATCAGAAAACTATTAGAGCTCACCAATGAATTTGGTTAAGTTGCAGGAATCAAAATTGATACACAGAAACCTATTTCATTTCTGTATACTAACAATGAAAGATCAAAAGAGAAATTAGGGAAACAATGACATTTACCATCACATCCAAGGAATATATCTACCTAAAAGAAAAAAGACCTGTACTCTGAAAACTATAAGATACCATTAATGAACTCAAAGATGAAACAAACAAATTAAAGGAGATACTACATTTTTAGATTAGAAAAATCAATATTGTCAAATGACTATAATACCCAGAGCAATCTATAGATTCAATGTAATCCCTATCAAATTACCAATGGCATTTTTAACAGAACTGGAACAAAAAAAAATTAAATGTGTATGGAAACACAAAACACCCCAAATGGCCAAAGCAATCCTGAGAGGGGGAAAAAAAAGCTGGAGAAATGAGGCTTTACAACTTCAGACTACACTACAAAGTTGCAGTCATGAAAAGAGTATGGTAATGGTACAAAACAGAAATATAGATCAAGGTAACAGGATAGAAAGCCAAAAATAAACCCACACACCTATGGTCAACTAATCTACAACAAAGGAGGCAAGAATATACAATGGAGAAAAGACGTACTCTTCAGCAAGTAGTGCAGGGAAAACTGGATAGGTACATGTGAAATAAGAAATTAGAACATTCTTTAACATAATAAAAAATTAACTGATAATGGACTAAAAACCTACATGTAAGATTGGACAATATAAAACTTCTAGAGAAAAACAAAGGCAGTACACTCTGTCATAAATCACAACAATATCTTTTTTGATCCACCTCCTAGAGTGATGTCAATAAACACAAAAATGAGCAAATGGGACCTAATTAAAGTTAAAAGCTTTTGTACAACAAAATTAACCATAAACAAAATAAGAAAACAGACCTAGAATGGTATAAAATATTTGCAAATGAAGCAACAGACAAAGGATTAACCAAAATATACAAACGACTCATGCAGGGGATTCTAAAAACAAATCAAAAATGGGCAGAAGATCTAAATAGACATTTCTCCAAAGAAGACATACAGATGGAAAAAAAAAACATGAAAAGAAGCTTAGCACTGAGCATTATTAGAGAAATGAAAATCAACTCTATTATGAGGTACCTTCTTACCCCAGCCAGAACAGCCATCATCAAAAAGGTTACAAACAATAAATGCTGGAGAGAGAAAGGGGAATCCTTTTACACTGTTGATGGGGGTGTACATTGGTACAACCACTGTGGAAAATAGTATGGGCGTCCCTCAAAAAACTAGAAACAGAACTACCATATGATCCAGCAGTCCCATTCCTGGGCATATATCCAGATAAAACAATAATTCAAAAAGATACATGCACCCCAATGTTCATTGCAGTGCTACTTAAAATAGTCAAGACATGGAAGCAAACTAAATGCTTATCAACAGATGAATGGATAAAAAAGATATGGTACACATAAACAATGGAATATTACTCAGCCAAAAAAAGAATGAAATAATGCCATTCATGGCAACATTGATGGACCTAGACATTATCATACTAGGTGAAGTAAGTCAGACAGAGAAAGACAAGCAGCATATGATATAACTTATATGTGGAGACTGAAAAAAATTATTATACAAATGAACTTACAAAATAGAAACAGACTCACAGACTTCAAAAACAAACTTATAGTTACCAAAGGGGAAAAGTTAGGGAGGATAGATGGGTTGGGGGTTTGGGATTTGCATATGCACAATATTTGTATATTGAATGGATGATCAATTGGGACCAGCTATATAGCACAGGAAACTCTACTCAATATTCTGTGATAATATACATGGGAAAAGAATCTGAAAAAAGAATGGATAAGTGTATATGTATAACTGAATCACTTTATTGCACATCAGAAAACACATTTTAAATCAGCTATATTTCAATAACACTTTTAAAAAGTGGGCAAAAATAACCTTGGGATCAAATGAAATAAAAAAAAATAAAAATAAAATGGTGAAATGGGAAAATCAACAGCCAAAAATACTCTACCCAGAAAGACTCTCATTCAGAATTGATGGAGAGATCAAAAGTGTTACATACAAGCAAAAGACTTCAGCATCACCAAAACAGCTTTACAATAAATGTTAAAAAAATTCTTTTGATGAAAAAGAAAGGGGTATAAAGAGAAAAAAGGAAATAGTGAAATGAAAAAGCTCTTTGTAAAGGAAAACAAACAGTAAAGATAGGAAATCACCCATGGCCAAAGCTATTAGGAAAGCTAAAAGTCAAAAGTATTAAAATCATCTATATCTACATAAGCAGACAAGGGATACCAAAAAAATTAGATGTAAAATATGATATTAGAAATAGTCATGGTGAGAATCATTAGGGGAGGAGAGAACAATCACAGGGTTATAAAAATGCATTGAGATCAGGAGATCAGCAACTTAAAACTAGACAGAGATATACAGATATAGATATAGATATATGGTTATATTAAAACCTCACAGTAATCACAAACCGAAAATCTATAATGGGTATATGGGAAAAAAAAGAAAAAGGAACCCAAATATAATACTTAAAATATGCATCAAATCACAAAATAATAGACCAAAAGAAAAGAAAAAAAGACCTATAAAAACAACACCAAAACAATTAACAACGTGTGACAAGATGAACATACATATATAGCAGTAATTGCCTTAATTGTAATGGATTAATGCTTCAATCAAAAGATACAGAGTGGTTGAATGACTACAAAATGAACACTTGGAAATATCCTGCCTAAAAGAGACTCATTTCAGAGCTAAAAACACACTAAAAGTGAGAGGGTGGAAAAAGGTATATATCCAAATAGAAATCAATCGAATGCCAGAGCAGCAATACTTACATCAGAGAATACAAATGTTAAAATAAGACTGTTACAAGAGAGAATGAAGAACACTACATAATGATCAGGGGATAAATGCAAAAGGAATTCATAACAATTGTAAATATATATGCACCCAAAATCGGAACTGGTGAATGCATATGCTAAATATCAATAGACATAAAGGCAGAAACCAATACTAACACAAAAAGTAGTAGGGACTTTAAACACTGACTTACATCAATGGACAGATCATCCAGACAGTAAATCAAAAAGGAAACACTGGCTTTAAATGACATATTATTCCAAATGGACTTAATTGATATATATAAAAAATCCATTTGAAAGCAAGAAAATGCACATTCTTTGCAAATACACAAGAAACATTATCTGCAACAAATCACATGCTAGTCTACAAAACAAGCATCAGTAAATTTTTAAAAAGTGAAAGGACATTACATAATTATTAAAGGATCAATCCAAGAAGATATAACAGTTGTAAATATATATGGACCCAACATAGGATCAACTCAATATATAAGCACTTGCTAGCAAACTTAGAAGGAGAAATTGACAATAACACAATAATAGCCAGGGATTTTAACACCCCATTGACACCAATGGACAGATTATCCAGACAGAAAATCAACAAGGAAACACAGACTTTAAATGGGGCATTAGATCAGATGGACTTAATAGATATCTATAGAACATTCCATTCAAAAGCAGCACAATACACATTCTTCGTAAGGATAGCAGCAGAATACACTACTCTCTAGGATAGATCACATTCTGGGCCACAAATCAAGCCTTGGTAAATTTAAGAAAATTGAAATCATATCAAGCATCTTTTCGGACCATGACATTATAAGACTGAAAATCAACAAGAGGGAGGCAGAGCAAGATGGCAGAAGAGTAAAGAGGTCGCGCTGCTCACCCTCTCCCAAAAACACATCAAAAAAACACATCTACATGTAAAATGACTCACACAGAACATCAACTGAATGCTGGCAGGAGAACTTAAACCTCCAAAAAGGGCAAGAAACTCCTGACATAACTGGGTAGAACAACAAAAAAAAAAAAAAGCGAGAGAGAGAGAGAGAGAGAGAGAGAGAGAGAGAGAGAGAGAGAGAGAGAGAAGGAATCAGGAAAGCACTAGAATTCCAGAAAGGGAGCTGTGAAGGAGAAAAGGAACCCTCACCCTGGGAAGCCACCTAACCTATGGAAAGATAAGCCGAGTTGGAGGGACCTCAAAGTTGCTGAGAAAAGCACAGCAGCAGGTCTGAGAAAGGAAAAGCAGAGTGAGAGTCATGCAGATCATGTGAACCACTGGCACAGACACCACAGCCTGAGATGCTCAGGTGGGGGCTGGGCACTGAGACTTAGGCTCCAGAGGTCAGTCCCTGGGAGAGGGCTGGGTTTGGCAATGTGGAGACACCCTAAGGTGCTAAGGAACAGTGCAACACATGCAGGGGAGCAGTATGTCATGGGCAGGGGAACAGTATGCTAAGGGATGGGGAGTGAAAAGCCATGGCAGAGGGAACCTGGGAGAAGGTCCAGACCTTCAGAAGAGGCAAGGCTCCATTGTTGGAGAAGACAAGAGGAAGAGGGGCAAGCAGCCATAGGAAACTCCTTGCACCAGAGCATGTGCAGGTGCCTACCTGCTCACAGAGGGTGGAGCGTCCCCAGTGCAACACTCCTGCGGCCAGAAGCCACTTTCTAGCCAGCCAGGGACCAGGTGTCTCAAGCTGCAGGAAGCCACTTGCTGGCATGCCATGGACCGGGCATCTCTGGCCACAGGAAGCCACTTGCTGGAGCTCCAGAGACTGGGCATCTCTGACCACGGGAAGTCTATTGTCAGTCTGCGGTGGACCAGACCTGCAGGTGGCAGGAGCAAACCACAGCAGTTATCCCTGACTCCAGAAGTGGGTGTGGCCCACTGCCACTGAGTATACCTGAACAAAAATCACGTGCACCCCAACCAACTCAGAGGGCATCAAAGAGAAGGACATTATTATGGAACAACACCTGATGTTGCTCTCATTCCCCAGGAGCACGCCCACCCTGCTGCTGACACTGCCAAATGTTCTGGGCAGTGCCCAAATGCATCATCACTGTACCTTCTCAGAAACCTGCAAGTAAGAGCACATTGTGCAGCACATCCTATGGAGACTAAGCAGGACAAGGTGCTTCTTGCATGGTTTACAGGTGGTGGGGGCAAACCACTGCAGTTATCTCTGGCACCAAAAGTGGTGGTGGACCAACACCATGAGGGGTCAGTGAACATGCACCACTGCAGCCCCTATCACCTCAAGGGCATCACAGAGGAGGGCACTGTGACTGAATACCACCTGTTGGTGTTCTCACACCATTGGGAACACACCAGCCCTGCTGCTATCACTGCCAAATACTCTGGGCAGTACCCACATGCCTGATCTCTGTCACTTCCCAGGACACTGCAACTAGGAGCAACCTGTACAGCACCTCACATGTGGGCTAAGTGAGACAGGATGCTTCATGCATGGTCTACAGGTGGCCAGGGCAAACCACCACAGTTATCACAGACTCTAGAGACAATCATAGCCCACTCCCACAAGGGGTCCCAGAACAGGCACCACCTGAGGTTCCAATCACCTCAGAGGAGGGCATTGCAATCAAACACAAGCTATTGTTGCTCTCACTCCCAAACACATGCAGCCTGCTGTTTCTACTGCCAAAGGCTCTAGTCAACTTGTAGATATGCCTAGAGCTCATTACCACTTCTCAGGGCCCTGCAACTAGGAGCAGCCTGTGCCACCTTCCTGCATGTCTTTGATTATGATGAGAGCCCAACAACCAGGCACTGATTGCTGGCCCTACCCATCGCCTCTTTCTCCTTGAAAACACACTGAGCATCTGGGGGATAACAGCCTGTTCACACCGAAGAGACAGCGAATATTCAATGTCCCACACCAAAAATAAATAGTCATGCCCCCCAAAAATACAAAGGGGTATTCTTGTATAGAAGTAGCCTTACAAGACTAAAGTTTGGCTTCCCCAAATTCACAGGAAAAGAAAAACACAAGCAAGATGAAGAAGAACAGAAACCACTCCCAGTTAAAACAAGAGGAGAATTCACCTAAAACAGCCAACAATGAAACAGACCTCTGCAGTCTGATAGACTTTGAGTTCAAAAGGGAGATAGTGAAAATACTAAAGAAATTAAGAGAGGACATGAACAGTAATGCAGATTCCTTTAGAAAGGAACTAGAAAATATAAGGAGGAGCCAAGAAAAACTATAAAATTCATTTGCAGAGATACAAACTGAGCTAAAGGCAATAAAGACCAGAATGAACAATGCAGAGGAATGAATTGCTGACGTGGAAGATAGAATAATAGAAATGACCCAATCAGGACAGCAGACAGAAAACCAAATGAAAAAACATGAAAGCAATATAAGAGACCTATGGGATAATATAAAGCAGGCCAATGTACACATAATAGGAATTCCAGAAGGAAAAGAAAAAGAAAAGTGGATTGAAAATATATTTGAAGAAATTATGGCTGAAAACTTTCCAAATCTAAAGGATACTGATATCAAGATACAGAAAGCACAGAGGGCCCCAAATGGGTTGAACCCAAACAGGCCCACACCAAGACATATTATAATAAAAACAGCAAAAGTTAAAGAAAGATTTCTAAAGGCAACAAGAGAAAAGCAAAGTGTTAATTACCCCCATAAGGCTATCAGCTGATTTCTCTACAGAAACACTATGGGCCAGAAGGGAGTGGCAAGATATATTTAAATTTCTGAAAGGAAAAAATCTGGAACCTAGAAAACTCTATCCAGCAAGAATATCATTTAAAAATAGAAGGGGAAATAAAGAATTTCTCCAACAAACAAAAGCTAAAAGAGTAGGGTAATATGAAATCCATTCTAAAAGAAATAGTGGTGATAGGGCTTCTCTAAAGTAAAAAAAAAAAAAATTAGGATGGAGGAAACCACAATTGGAAAGCAGTCACTTAAATAAGCCAGCATACAGATCTAAACATCAAGATGTTTAAAAAAATCAAAATCATACAATGTGAGGAAGGAAAGTAAGAAAATATAGATTCTTTTTTTATTTTAATGATGTTTTTGAGAATATATGACTATTAGGCTAAAGCAAGCAGATATAGGAAGGGGTTAACATACTTAAAAAACAGGGCAACCACAAACCCTGCCCAAGGGTATCCTGAAAAGTACTCAAGCATAAAATAAATGGAAAACCATCCAACCAAGAAAAGAAACGAGAAACGTAGAATCAACTGGAAAACAAGGTTTAAAATGGCAGTGAATGCATCTCTATCAGTAATCACCTTAAATGTCGATGGACTGGATGCTCCAATCAAAAGACACAGAGTGGCAGATTGGATAAAAAAGCAAAAACTTTCAATCCACTGTCTAGAAGAAACTCAAATTAGGGCAAAGGACACATATTGGTTGAAAGCGAGGGGATGGGAAAAGATATTTCATGCCAATGGACAAGACAGGAAAGCAGGAGTTTCCATACTCATATCAGACAAAATAGACTTTAAAACGAAGGCCATAAAGAAAGACAAAGAAGGACACTATTTTATGGTTAAAGGATCCATTCAAGAAGAGGATAATACAATCGTCAATATATATGCCGCTAAAATAGGAGCACCCAGATACATACAACAAATACTAACAGACATAAAAGGAGAAATTGATGGGAATACAATCATAATAGCAGTACTTTAATACCCCACTCACATCAATGGACGGATCCTCTAGACAGATAATCAGTAAGGCAACAGAGATCCTAAAGGACACAATAGAAAAGTTAGACTTCATTGACATTTTCAGGACATTACATCCAAAAAAATCAGAATATACTTTCTTCTCAAGTGCACATGGAACATTCTCAGGGATCAATCACATACTGGGGCACAAAGCCAACCTCAGCAAATTTAAGAGTACAGAAATTACTTCAAGTATCTTCTCTGACCATGATGGCATGAAACTAGAAATCAACCACAGGAAAAGAAATGAGAAAAACTGAGTACCTGGACACTAAACAACATGCTTCTAAAAAACCAATGGGTCAAAGAGGAAATCAAGAAGCAAATAAAAAATACCTCAAGCCAAATGATAATGAAGACACAACCCCACAAAGTCTCTGGGATGCCACAAAAGCAGTGCTAGAGGGAAATTCATAGCAAGACAGGCCTTCCTCAAAAAAGAAGAAAAATCTCAAATTGACAAGCTAACCCACCACCTAAATGAACTAGAAAAAGAACAAAACAAAACATAAAGTCAGAAGAAGGTAGTCAGTCATAAAGATCAGAGAGGAAATCAATAAAATAGAGATTAAAAAAATCAATAAAACCAAGAGCTGGTTCTTTGAAAAGGTAAACAAAATTGACAAACGTCTGGCTAGACTCACCAAGAAGAGGAGAGAAAAACTCCAAAGAAACAAAATCAGAAATGAAAAAGGAGAAGTCACAACAGATATTACAGAAATCCAAAAAACATGAGAGAATTCTATCAGAAATTGTATGTCAATGAATGTGACAACCTAGAAGAAATGGACAACTTTCTAGAGACTTACAGCCTGCCAAAGCTTAATCAAGAAGAAACGGATCAACTGAACAGACTGATCCCTAGAAATGAAATTGAATATGTCATAAAACACTCCCTACAAATAAAATCCAGGATCAGATTGCCTTCACTGGTGAATTCTACCAAACATACAAAGAGGAATTTATACCCATCCTCCTTAAATTTCTCAAAGGTTGAAGAAGAAGGAACACTCCTGAAGACATTCTATGACACCACTATCACCCTAATTCCAAAACCAGACAAAGATACCACCAAAAAAAGAAAACTATAGGCCAATATCTTTGATGACCATAGATGCAAAAATTCTCAACAAAATTTTAGCCAACCAAATTCAACAACATAGAAAATAGATTTTACACCATGACTAGGTGGGATTCATCCCAGGTGCACAAGGATGGTTCTACATATGTAAATCAATCAACATCTTAGACCACATTAACAAAAGAAATGTCAAAATCCACATGATCATCTCAATAGATGCAGAGAAAGCATTTGACAAAGTCGAACATCCATTCGTGATAAAACTCTTACCAAAGTGGGTATAGAGGGAACACACTTTAACATAATAAAAAGCCATTTACAACAAACCCACAGCAAACCTAATACTCAATGGGGAAAAGCTGAAAGCCTTCCCACTAAAATCTAGAACAAGACAAGGATGCCCACTCTCACCACTGTTATTCAACATGGTACTGGGAGTCCTAACCACAGCCATCAGACAAACAAAAGAAATAAAAGGCATCCATATAGGAAGAGAAGATATAAAACTGTCACTGTATGCAGATGACATGATACTATACATAGAAAACCCTAAGGACTCAACACAAAAACTATTCAAACTTGTCAACAAATTCAGCAAAGCAGCAGGATATAAGAGTAACATTCAGAAATCAACTGTGTTTCTGTATACCAACAATGAAATATTAGAAAAGGAATACAAAAACAGAATACCTTTTAAAACTGAACCCCAAAAAATAAAATACCTGGGTATACCCCTGACCAAGGAGGTGAAAGATTTTTATGCTGAGAACTATAACATTAATCAAGGAAATTAAGAAGATGTAAAAATAATGGAAAGATACTTCATGTTCCTCAGTTGGAAAAATTAATATTATAAATATGGCCATACTACCCAAAGCAATCTCCAGATTTAATGCAATCCCTATCAAATTACCCGTGACATTTTTCACAGAACTAGAACAAACAATCCAAAAATATATATGGAACCACAAAAGACCCAGAATTGCCAAAGAAATCCTGAGAAACAAAAACCAAGCAGGAGGCATAACTCTTTCAGACATTAGGCAATATTACAAAGCCACAGTCATAAAGACAGTGTGGAACTAGTACCAAAACATACACACAGACAAATGGAACAGAATAGAGAACCCAGAAATAAAGCCAGACACCTATGGCCAATTAACCTTCAACAAAGTAGGCAAGAACATAAAATGGGGAAAAGACAGTCTTTTCAGCAAGTATTGCTGGGAAACCTGGAGAGCTGCATGCAAATCAATGAAACTAGAACACACCCTCACACCATGCACAAAAATAAACTCAAAATGGCCGAAAGACTTAAATATAAGACAAGACACCATCAAACTCCTGGAAGAGGACATAGGCAAAACATCCTCTGACATCAACCTTACAAATGTTTTCTCAGGTCAGTCTCCCAAGGCAACAGAAATAAAAGCAAAAATAAGCCAATGGGACCTCATCAAACTGACAAGCTTTTGCACAGCAAAGGAAACACAAAAGAAAACAAAAAGACACCTTCCAGAATGGGAGAAAATAGTTTCAAATGATGCAACTGACAAGGGCTTAATCTCTAGAATATACAAACAATTTATTCAACTCAACAGCAAGAAAGTCAACAACCCAATTGAAAAATGGGCAAAAGACCTGAATAGACCATTTTCCAAGGAAGATACACAGATGGCCAACAAGCACATGAAAAAATGCTCAACATCCCTGATTATTAGAGAAATGCAAATCAAAACTACCATGAGATACCACCTCACACCAGTCAGAATGGCTGTCATTAATAAGTCCACAAATAACAAGTGCTGGAGGGGGTGTGGAGAAAAGGGAACCCTCCTGCACTGTTAGTGGGAATGTAAGCTGGTATAACCACTATGGAGAACAGTATGGAGGTACCTTAGATAGCTATGCATAAAACTACCATATGACCCAGCAACCACACTCTTGGGCATATATCCAGACAAAACTCTCCTTGGAAAAGACACATGCACCCACATGTTCATTGCAGCACTCTTCACAATAGCCAAGACATAGAATCACCCAAAATGTCTATCAACAGATGATTGGATTCGGAAGAGGTGGTATATATACACAATGGAATACCACTCAGCCATAAAAAGAACAAAATCATGCCATTTGCAGCAACATGGATGGAACTAGGGACTCTCATCCTGAGTGAAGGAAGTCAGAAAGAGAAAGAAAAATACCATATGATATCACTTATATCTGGAATCTAACATACAGCACAAATGAACCTTTCCACAGAAAATAAAATCATGGACTTGGAGAATAGACTTGTGCTTGTCAAGGGGGAGGTGGAGGGAGTGTGGTGGATTGGGAGCTTGGGGTTAATAGATGCAGACTATTGCCTTTGGAAGGGATTAGCAATGAGATACTGCTATGTAGCCATGGGAACTATGTCTAGTCACTTACAACGCAGCATGATAATGTGAGAAAAAAGAATGTATGTGTAACCTGGGCGCCATGCTTTACAGGAAATAAAGGTTAAAAATAAAAAACAACATGATGAAAAAACTGCAGAAACTCAGAACACATGGAGAGTAAACAACATGCTTCTAAACAACCAATGGATCACTGAATAATTCAAAGAGGAAATTAAAAAAAATGCCTAGAAGCAAAGGAGAACATGACACAACAATTTAAAACCTATGGGGTTCAGCAAAAGCAGTTATAAGAGCGAAGTTTATAATAATACAAGCTTACCTCAGGAAACAACAAAAAGCTCAAGTAAACAACGTAATTTACACCTAAAGCAACTAGAGAGAGAAGAACAGACAAAACATAAGGTTTGCAGAAAGAAAGAAATCATAAATATCAGAGCAGAAATAAATGAACAGAAATGAAGAAGACCATAGAAAAGATCAAGAAAACTAAAAGCTCATCTTTGAAAAGATCAACAAAATTAAAAAACCCTTAGCCAGACTCATCAAGAAAAAAAGACAGAGGATTCAAATCAATAAAATTAGAAATGAAAAAGGAGAATTTACAACAGACATCACAGAAATACGAAGATTCATAAACGAGTACTAGAAGCAACTATATGCCAATAAAACCTAGAATAAATGGACAAATTCATAGAAAAGTAGTCTTTAAGACTAAACCAAAACCACATAGGAAAAATGAAGGGACCAATCATAATTTCTGAAATTGAAGCTGTGATTATAAAAAACTTCCAACAAACAAATGTCCAGGACTAATCAGCTTCACAGGTGAATTCTACCAAACATTTAGAGAAGAGATAGAACCTATCTTTCTGAAACTATTCCAAAAAATTGCAAAGGAAGGAACACTCCCAAAGGCAATCTGTGAGGCCACTATCATCCTTACATGAAAATCAGACAAAGATACCACACACAAAGAAAGGAAAATTACAGGCCAATACCACTGATGACTGTAGATGCAAAAATCCTCAACAATATACAAGAAAATCAAATCCAGCAATACATTAAAAGGACTGTACACCATGATCAAGTGGGATTTTACCCAGAGATGCAGGGATTTTTCAATATCCTCAAATCAATCAGTGTTATACACCACATTAAACTAAAGAATTAAAACCATGTGATCTCAATAGATGCAGAAAATCCAACACCATTTCTAATAAAAACCCTCCAGAAAGTGGGCATAGAGTGGAACCTACTTCAACATATTAAAGGCCATAAATAACAAACCCACAGATAACATCATTCATTCTCAATGGTGAAAAGCTGAAAGAATTATAGCTAAAATCAGGAACAGGAAAAAGAGCTCCTCTCTTGCCACTACTATTCAACATAGTTTTGGAAGTCCTAGGCATGGCAATTTGAGAAGAAAAAGAAATAATAGGAATCCAAATTGTAAAGGAAGAAGCAAAACTATCACTGTTTGCAGTTGATAGGATACTATACCTAGAAAATCCTAAAGATGCTACCAGAAAACTGTTATTAGAGTTCATCAATGAATTTGATAAAGTTGCAGGATATAAAATTAATACACATAAATAGATTTAAAACTACATTTCTATATACTAACCATGAAAGTTCAGAAAGATAAATTAGGGAAACAATCCCATTTACCATCACATCTAAAAGAATAAAATACTTAGTAATAAACCTACCTAAAGAGACAAAAGACCTGTACTCTGAAAACTATCAGACACTTATGAAAGAAATCGAAGAAGACACAAACAGATGGAAAGATATACCATTCTCTTGGATTGGAAGAATCAATATTTTCAAAATAACTATAATACCCAAGGCAATCTACAGATTAAATGCAATCCCTATCCAATTACCAGGGACATTTTTCATAGAACTAAAATAAAATATATTAAAAAGACCCAGAATAGCCAAAGCCCTCCTGAGAAAGAAAAATGAAGCTAGAGGAATCAGGTTACCTGTCTTCAGACTATACTACAAAGCTACAGTCATCAAAACAGTATGTTACTGGCTCAAAAACAAAAATAGAGATCAGTCAAACAGGATAGGAGCCCAGAATTAAATCCATGCACCTATGGTCAACCAATCTATGACAAAGGAAGTACAAATATATAATGGAGAAAGACAGTCCCTTCAATAAGTAGTGCTGGGAAAACTGCCAGGCTACATATAAAAGAATGAAATTAGAACAATTCCTAACACTATACACAAAAATAAACTCCAAATGGATTAAAGACCTAAATATAAGACTGGATACTAGAATCCTCTTAAAGGAAAACATAGACAAAACACTCTCCAGCATAAACCACAGAAGTATCTTTTCAGATCAACCTCCTAGAGTAATGACAATAAAAACAAAAATAAATAAATGGGACATAATTAAACTTAAAATTTCTTGCAAAGCAAAGGAAACCCTAAACAATATGAAAAGACAATCCACAGAATGGGAAAAAATATTTCAATACCAAAACAATAACAACAAACAAACAACCCCATCAAAAAATAGGCATAAGATCTAAACAGACAATTCTCCAAAGAAGACGCACAGATGGCCCAAAAACACATGACAAGCTTTTGACATCAATAATTATTAGAGAAATGCAAATAAAACTGCTATGAGGTAACACCTCACACCAGCCAGAATGGCCATCATCAAAAAGTCTACAAACAATCAATGCTGGAGAGGGTGTGGGGAAAAGAGAACACTCTTACACCATTGTTGGGATTGTAAATTGGTGCAACCACTGTGGAAAAGAGTATGGAGATTCTTAAAAAAACTAAACATAGAGTTACTTTTTGATCCAGCAATCCCACTCCTGGGCATCTATCCAGAGAAAACCATGATTAGAAAAGATACATGTACCCCAATGTTCATTGCAGCACTATATACAATAGCCAAGACATGGACACAACCTAAATGTCCATCAACAGAGGAAGGGATAAAGAAGATATGGTACATATACACAACTGAATATTACTCAGTCATAAAAATGAATGAAATGATGGCATTTGCAGCAACATAGAGGACCTAGAAATTATCATGCCAAGTGAAGTTAATCAGACAGTGAGACACAAATGTCATATGCTATCACTTATATGTGGAATCTAAAAAAATGATACAATGAACTTTGCAGAATAAACACTGACTCACAGACTTTGAGAAACTTATGGTTACCAAAGGAGACAAGGTGGGGGGAAGGGATAGCCTAGAGGTTTGGGATGGAAATGCTATAAAACTGAGTTGTGGTCATCATTGTACAACTATAAATATAATAAAATTTATTGAGTTTTAAAAAATAAAAAATAAAGGAACTTCATACTATAGAAGAAAAAAAGATAATCAACAAGGGCCTGTGGCATAGCACAGGGAACTCTACTCAATATTCTGTAATAACCTATAGGGGAAAAGAATCAGAAAAAGAATGGATATATGTATATGTATAACTGAATCACTTTTCTCTACACCTGAAACTAACACAACATTGTATATCAACTGTACCCCAATATAAAGTAAAATTGAATTAAAAATAAATAAAATAAGTAAACAGAGACGCTTAATAGTTCTATAGGAAAATAAAATAAATACCAAAAAGAAATCTTAATAAAAAAAGACACAGGAGCTGATTGGATTGAAAAACTTCCTTTCTATATGCAACCTATAAGAGACTCACTTCAGATCTAAAAACACATTCAGACTGGAAGTGAAGGGATGAAAAAAGCTATTCCAAACAATCAGAAACAACAAGAAAGTGGGGTAGCAATACTCGCACTGGATAAAACAGACTATAAAGTGAAGGCTATAACGAAAGACAAAGAAAGCTTTAATATAGTGATAAAGGTATCAATACAGGAATAGGGTATTATCCTGGTTAAAATATATGCATTCAATACGGGAGCACCTAAAGATATAAAGCAAATATGAGCAAATATAACGGGATAAGTTGATAATAGCAATAGTGTGTTTTAACACCCCCCACTGACTTCAGTGGACAGAAAACACAGAGACAAAAGCAATAAGGCAACATTGGTCTTTTTTTTTTTAGAGGCACACCTGTTACATATGGAAATCCCAGGCCAGGGGTTGAATCAGAGCTGCAGCTGCTGGTTTACATCACAGCCACAGCAATGTCATATCCGAGACACATCTGTGACCTATGCTGCACTGCCGGATCCTTAACACACTGAGTGAAGCCAGGGATTGAACCTGCATCCTCATGGATACTGGTCAGGTTCTTAACCCACTGAGTCACAACAGGAATTCCCATTGCAATAATGTTCTTAAATGACACAGTAGATTACTGGGGCTTAAAAGATATTTCCCAGACATTATATCCAAAAATAGCAGCATATACATTCCTTTCTAATGCACATGGAACACTCTCTAGGATAGATCACATGCTAGGTTCCTAAAACAAGTTTCTACAAATTTAAGAACACTGAAATTATGTGAAGTTTTTATTGTAACCACAACTGTATAATACCAGATATCAACTAGAGAAAGAATAACAGGAAAAGAACAAATACCACGTGGAGACTAAAAGCCATGCTAAAAGAAAAATTTGGTCAATGATGAAATCAAAGAGGAAATCAGAAAATATCCTGAGACAAGTGAAAGTGGAAACACACCTTTCCAAAATCTTTGGGATGCAGCAAAAGCAGTTTTAAGAGGGAATTTTATAGTAAAACATGCCTTCCTCAAGAAACAAGAAGAATCTCAAATAAAAACCTAACCTAGTACCTAAAATAATTAGAAAACAAATAACAAAAAAACCCAAGTCAGTAGAAGAAATGAAATAATAAAGATCAGAGAAGAAATATACAAAAGAGAGATTTAAAAATAGAAAAAAAATCAATGAAATCTAGAGCTTGTTTTTGACAAGATAAGCAAAAGTGATAAACACTTAGGGTCACCAAGAAGAAAAGAGAGAAGACCCAAATACAAAAAAAATAAAAACTCAAAGAGGAGAAATAACAATTGATACCAGCGAGATATAAAAATACCACAAAAGAATAATATGAACAGTTATATGCCAACAAATTAGAAAATCTAGAATGGATAAATTTTTAGAAACAGAGATTGCCAAGGCTGAGTCAAGAAGAAACAGACCAATTACCAGAAATTAAATTGAGTTTGTTATAAGGAAATTTCTGGAAAACAAAAGTCCAGGGCTAGATGGCATCACAGGGGAATTCAACCAGACATACAAAGAAGCCCTAGTGCCTATCCTTCTAAAACTATTCCAAAAAAAATAAGAGGAGGGAATACTCCAAAATTCATTCCATGAGGCCACAATTACCCTGCTACCAAACCATATGAAGACACTGAGAAAAAGAAATTTACACACTATTTACATCTTTGATGAATACAAATACAAATATTCTTAACAAAATATTAACAGACTGAATACAACAATATATAAAAAAGGATCATATACCATAATTAAGTTGGAATTATCCCAAGGTCAGAAAGATTATTCTATGTTCACCAACTAATAATGTGATATACCACATTGAAAAAAGGAAGAACAAAGATTGCATGATCATCTCAATAGACACAGAAAAACAATTTGATAAAATTCAACATCTATCATAATAAAAATTCTCATCAAATTGTGTTGATAGGGAATGTATCTTAACATAATAAATACCATTTATGACAAAACTCACAACCAACATAATCCTCAATTTTTTTCTGCTAAATTCCGGAACAAGACAAAGATGCTTATTCTCACCACTTCTGTTTAATGTAGTAGTAGAAGTCCTAGCCACAGAAATCAGATAAGAAAAAGTAATAAGAGGTATTCAGATTGGAAGGGAAGTGGTAAAACTCTCACTATTTGCAGATAACATTGCAGATAACACAATGCTTTATATAGAGAACCCTGAAGTCTCAACCCAAAAACTATTATAAATGTGTTCAGTAGGATTGCAGGATACAAGATTCATATACAGAAACCTGCTGCATTTCTACATGCCAATAATGAAATATCAGAAAGAGAAAAAAGCATGAAAACAATCCCATTTAAAGGTATAAAAGAAAGAATAAAATATCTAGGAATACCAAGAAAGTGAAAGGTCTATACTCTGAAAACTATAAAACATTGATGAAGAAAATTAAAAGTGGGAGTTCCCGCCATAGCTCAGTGGAAATGAATCTGACTATAGGATGCAGGTTTGATCCCTGGCCTCGCTCAGTGGGTTAAGGATATGGCATTGCCATGATCTGAGGTGTAGAGTGCAGATGCAGCTTGGATCTCATGTTAATGTGGCTGTAGCATAGGTCAGTGGCTACAGCTCCAATTCGACCCCTAGACTGGGAACCTCCATATACTGTGGGTGTGGGCCTAAAAAAAATTAAATGATACAAAGAAATGCAATATATGCTGTACTCTTGGATTAGAAGAATTAATATTTTTTTAAATTGCCATATTACCCAAAACAACCTAGAAATTTAATGCAATTCCTATCAAAATCTCATGACATTTTTTTCCACAGAACTAGAAAAAATATCCTAAAATACATGTGGAAACATAAAAGATTCCAAATTGCCAAAGCAGTCTTGAAAAAAAGCACAAAGCTGGAGGTATAACCCTCCCAGATTTATTTTTTTTTTAACAGCAAAACCCGTTTTATTTTTTATTTTATTTTTTTTTAACTTTCCCACTGTACAGCAAGGGGGTCAGGTTATCCTTACATGTATACATTACAATTACATTTTTCCCCCAGCCTTTCTTCTGTTGCAACATGAGTATCTAGACAAAGTTCTCAATGCTATTCAGCAGGGTCTCCTTGTAAATCTATTCTAAGTTGTGTCTGATAAGCCCAAGCTCCCGATCCCTCCCACTCCCTCCCTCTCCCATCAGGCAGCCACAAGTCTCTTCTCCAAGTCCATGATTTTCCTTTCTGAGGAGATGTTCATTTGTGCTGGATATTAGATTCCAGTTATAAGTGATATCATATGATATTTGTCTTTGTCTTTCTGACTCATTTCACTCAGGATGAGATTCTCTAGTTCCATCCATGTTGCTGCAAATGGAATTATGTCATTCTTTTTTATGGCTGAGTAGTATTCCATTGTGTATATATACCACTTCTTCCGAATCCAATCCTCTGTCCACGGACATTTGGGTTGTTTCCATGTCTTGGCTATTGTGAATAGGGCGGCAATGAACATGCGGGTGCACGTGTCTCTTTTAAGTAGAGTTTTGTCTGGATAGATGCCCAAGAGTGGGATTGTGAGGTCATATGGAAGTTCTATGTATAGATTTCTAAGGTGTCTCCAAACTGTTCTCCATAGTGGCTGTACCAGTTTACATTCCCACCAACAGTGCAGGAGGGTTCCCTTTTCTCCACAGCCCCTCCAGCACTTGTTATTTGTGGATTTATTAATGATGGCCGTTCTGACTGGTGTGAGGTGATATCTCATGGGAGTTTTGATTTGCATTTCTCTTATAACCAGCGATGTTGAGCATTTTCTCATGTGTTTGCTGGCCATCTGTATATCTTCTTTGGAGAAATGTCTCTTCACGTCTTTTGCCCATTTTTCCATTGATTGATTGGATTTTTGGCTGTTGGGTTGTATAAGTTGTTTATATATTCTAGAGATTAAGCCCTTGTCAGTTGCATCATTTGAAAGTATTTTCTCCCATTCTGTGAGTTGTCTTTTTGTTTTCTTTTGGGTTTCCTTTGCTGTGCAAAAGCTTTTCAGTTTGATGAGGTCCCATGGGTTTATTTTTGCTCTAATTTCTATTGCTTTGGGAGACTGACCTGAGGAAATATTCATGATGTTGATGTCAGAGAGTGTTTTGCCTATGTTCTCTTCTGCGAGTTTGATGGTGTCCTGTGGAATATTTAAGTCTTTCAGCCATTTTGAGTTTATTGTTGTGCATGGTGTGAGGGTGTGTTCTAGTTTCATTGCTTTGCATGCAGCTGTCCAGGTTTCCCAGCAATGCTTGCTGAATAGACTTTCTTTTTCCCATTTGATGTTCTTGCCTCCCTTGTCAAAGATTAAATGACCATAGGTGTCATGGTTTATTTCCGGATTCTCTATTGTGTTCCATTGGTCTGTCTGTCTGTTTTGATACCAGCACCACGCTGTTTTGATGACTGTGGCTTTGTAGTATTTCTTGAAGTCTGGGAGAGTTATGCCTCCTGCTTGGTTTTTGTTCCTCAGGATTGCTTTGGCGATTCTGGGTCTTTTGTGGTTCCATCTAAATGTTTGGATTGTTTCTTCTAGTTCTGTGAACAATGTCCTGGGTAATTTGATAGGGATTGCATTGAATCTGTAGATTGCTTTGGGTAGGATGGCCATTTTTACAATATTGATTTTCCCAATCCAGGAACATGGAATATCTTTCCATTTCTTTACATCTTCTTTGATTTCTTTGATTAAAGTTTTATAGTTCTCGGCATATAGGTTCTTTACCTCCTTGGTCAGGTGTATTCCGAGGTATTTGATTTTGTGAGGTGCAATTTTAAAAGGTATTATATCTTTGTATTCCTTTTCTAATAGTTCATTGCTGGTATACAGAAATGCAACTGACTTCTGAATGTTAATCTTATATCCTGCTACTTTGCTGAATTGATGAATCAGTTCACGTAGTTTTGGGGTTGAGTCCTTAGGGTTTTCTATGTATAGTATCATGTCATCTGCATACAGTTAGAGTTTGATCTCTTCTCTTCCTATACGGATGCCTTTTATTTCTTTTGTGTGTCTAATTGCTGTGGCTAGGACTTCCAAAACTATGTTGAAGAGCAGTGGTGAGCGTGGGCATCCCTGTCTTGTTCCAGATTGGAGTGAGAAGGCTTTCAGTTTTTCCCCATTGAGTATTATATTTGCTGTGGGTTTGTCATAAATGGCTTGGATTATATTCAGGAATGTTCCCTCTATACCCAGTTTGGCGAGGGTCTTGATCATGAATGGATGTTGGACTTTGTCAAATGCTTTTTCTGCGTCTATTGAGATGACCATATGATTTTTGACTTTTTTTTGTTAATGTGGTGTATGATGCTGATTGATTTGCGTATGTTGAACCATCCTTGTGAAACTGGGATGAACCCTACCTGGTCATGGTGTATAATTTTTTTGATATGTTGTTGGATTCGGTTGACTAAGATTTTGTTGAGAATTTTTGCATCTATATCCATCAATGATATTGGGCGATAGTTTCCTTTTTTGGTGGTATCTCTGTCTGGTTTTGGAATGAGGGTGATGGTGGCATCATAGAATGTCTTTGGGAGTGCTCCTTCTTTTTCAACCTTTTGAAAGAGTTTCAGGAGGATGGGCACCAATTCCTCTTTATATGTTTGATAGAATTCACCTGTGAAGCCATCTGGTCCTGGACTTTTATTTGTAGGGAGTGATTTTATGACCTCTTCAATTTCATTTCTAGTGATCAGTCGGGTCAGTTGGCCTTTTTCTACTTGATTCCGTTTTGGCAGGCTGCAAGATTCTAGAAAATTGTCCATTTCTTCCAGATTGTCAAACTTGTTGCCATATAGTTGTTCATAGTATTCTCATGGTTTTTTGTATTTCTGCTGTGTCCGTTGTGATTTCTCCTTTTTCATTTCTAATTTTGGTTATTTGGGTTCTTTCTCTCCTCTTTTTAGTGAGTCTGGCCAGGGGTTTGTCAATTTTGTTGACCTTTTCAAAGAACCAGCTCTTGGTGTTATTGATTTTCTCTATTGTTTTTGGAGTCTCTATTTTATTGATGTCTTCTTTGATCTTTATAATTTCCTTCCTTCTGCTGACTTTAGGACTTTTTTGTTCTTCTTCTTCTAATTCATTTAGGTGGAGGGTTAAGCTGTCAATTTGGGATCTTTCTTCTTTTTTGAGAAAGGCCTGTATTGCTATACATTTCCCTCTGAGCACTGCTTTTGCAGCATCCCATAGATTTTGAGCGGTTGTGTCTTCATTATCATTTGTTTCAAGGTAGTTTTTAATTTCCCTCTTGATTTCCTCATTGACCCATTGGTTTTTGAGTAGCATGTTGTTTAGTCTCCATGCAGTAGGTTTTTTCTCTTTCCTTGTCCCATGGTTGGTTTCTGATTTCATGGCATTGTTGTCAGAGAAGATACTTGAGATAATTTCTATGCTCCTAAATTTATTGAGGTTAGCTTTGTGTCCCAAGATGTGGTCAATTCTTGAGAATGTTCCATGAGCATTTGAGAAGAATGTGTATTCTGCTTTTTTTGGATGTAGTGTCCTGAAGGTATCAATGAAGTCTATCTTTTCTATTGTTTCCTTTAGGATCTCTGTTGCTTTGTTGGTTTTCTGTCTAGAGCATCTGTCCATTGATGTGAGGAGAGTATTAAAGTCTCCTACTATGATTGTATTCTCATCAATATCTCCCTTTATGTCTGTTAATATTTGTTGTATGTATCTGGGTGCTCCTGTATTTGGGGCATATATGTTGATGATAGTAACATCCTCTCCTTGGATGGATCCCTTAATCATTAAGTAGTGTCCTTCTTTGTCTTTCTTTAGGTCTTTTGTTTTAAAGTCTATTGTGTCTGATATGAGCGTTGCGACTCCTGCTTTTCTGTCGTGTCTATTGGAGTGAAATATTTTTCCCCACCCTTTCACTTTCAATCTATATGTATCTTTTGTCCTAAGGTGAGTTTCTTGTAGGCAGCATATTGAAGGGTTTTGCCTTTTTATCCACTCAGCCCCTCTGTGTCTTTTGATTGGGGCATTCAGTCCATTGACATTTAAGGTGATAATTGATAGATGATTATTTATTGCCATTTGAACCTCAAGTTCCAGTTGATTCTATGGTTCTCCATTCTTCATTTCTTTTTTTTTTTTTTTTTGTTGGATGATCTCCTGTTTTTATCTGCTTGAGTGTTTTCTTTTTTCATTTTTTGCAAATGCAATATTTGGTTTTGGCTTGTGGTTGCCCTGTTTTTTAAGTATGCTAACCCCTTCCTATAATTGTGTGTTTTAGCCTGATGGTCCTGTAAGTTCTAACACTTCATTACTATATTAAAATTAAGAAGAGAAACATACAAAGAGACAAAAAGGGTCTATTTATTTCCTAACATCCCTTGCCCACATTTTATGGTTTTGATGACTCTTTCTTATTTTTTTCTTTTTAATATTATTTTGTTTGAAACATGTTCATGATTAAATCTGTATGCTGGCTTATTTGAGTGGCTGCTCTCTGATTGCGGTTTCCTCAGTCCTAGTTCTTCCTCTTCTTCTTTTTTTTTCTTTTCTTTTTGCTTCCCTTTCCTTCCTTTGTTTTTGGTTTAGAGAAGCCCTTTCAATATTTCCTTTAACCTGGGTTTTGTGTTGCTGTATTCTTTAAGTTTTTGTTTGTTGGAAAAAATTGTTATTTCCCCTTCTATTTTAAATGATATTCTTGCTGGATAGAGTATTCTAGGTTGCATATTTTTTCCTTTGAACACTTTAAATATCTCTTGCCAGTCCCTCCTGGCCTGTAGTGTTTCTGTAGAGAAGTCAGCTGATATTCTTATGGGGGTTCCCTTTCAGGTAACATTCTGTTTTTCTCTTGCTGCCTTTAGGATCCTCTCTTTATCACTAACTTTTGCCATTTTTATTATGATGTGTCTTGCTGTGGGTCTATTTGGGTTCGGTTTGTTTGGGGCCCTCTGTGCTTCTTGTATCTTGAACCCCGCATCCTTTAGATTTGGGAAGTTTCCAGCGATAATTTCTTCAAATATATTTTTCCATCCCCTTATCTTTTTCTATTCCTTCTGGAATTTCTATTGTGTGTAGATTGCCCTGCGTTACATTATCCCATAGGTCTCTTATATTGCTTTCCAGTTTTTTGATTCGGTTTTCTGTCTGTTGACCAGATTGAGTGATTTCCATTATTCTATCTTCCATATCACTGATTCGTTCTTCTGCATTATTCATTCTGGTTTCTACTGCCCTTAGTTCTGTTTGCATCTCTGCAAATGAATGTTCTAGTTTTTCTTGGCTCCTCCTTATATTTTCTAGCTCCTTTCTGAGGGTATCTGCATTACTGTCCATATCTTCTCTTCATTCCTTCAGTAGTTTCACTATTTCTCTTTTGAACTCCAGGTCTGTCTGACTGCAGAGATCTGTTTCATTGTTGACTGTTTTAGGTGAGTTCTCCTATTGGTTTGACTGGGGGTGGTTTCTCAGCTTCTTCATCTTGCTTGTTGTTTTCTTTCTCCTGAGGGAGTTGTACTCTCCGTTATCGGGCAGTGTTTGCCTTGTCACTGCCGTGGAATATTTCCTGAGGGCTGGCATTGTTGGTCAATCTTTTTTGAGGCAGTGTGGCTTTTCTGGAGTGTTGATGGGGCTAACAGTGTTTCTTTGAAGCAAAGGAGGGCTTCCTGAGGGCAGACAGAACTGGGAGGTCCACACCACGATGGTAACAGATTTCACTTGGTCATGCAGAGCTTGCTCTGGTGTTTTTAGGCTGTGGGGTTCTTGCAGGGGGCTCGCGGTGTTGGGCAGCTGTTCCTCAGGAGTTCAGCACCCCCTGGGGGCTGGAGCAGCTATCTGGGTCTCTGAGAACCTAAGAGCCTCTTCCCTAGCGCAGCCCAACTCAGAAGGATGGCCTGAGAATGTAGGCGGATCTTTTCACAGTCTGGCCAAGCTTGTTGCAGATTTTCTGGACTGCAGGGGCTCTTCTAGGGGGCTGGTGGTGCTGAGCAGCTATTCCGTGGGAGTGGGGCACCCCCTAGGGGCTTGGGTGGGTAGCAGGGCGGTTGGAAACCCAAGAGGCTCCTCCCCAGGGCAGCCCAACTCAGAAAAACCATCCAGGAATTAGGCAGATCTATTCACTGCCTGGCTAGGCTTGTTCTAGCTTTTCTGGGTGCAGGCCTTTTCTCGGGGGCTGGTGGTGTTTGGTGCTGCTCTGCAGAAGTGTAGCCCCTCCAAAGGGCAAGCAGGCCTGTGCAGGGACAGCCCCTGCAGTGAGTGGTAGGCTCCAGGCAGTTGTTGAGGCTAGCCCTCCTGGATGGCAGGCAGCCCCAGGTTTGGCGAGAGCGTAGGGGGTGGCAGGGGTAGGGGGAGGGGATGCACTGGGAAGCACAGCTTTCAGCTAGCTAGTGGGCCTGTAAGCTTGCTGTGGCGTGGGGGGTATTCTATGGGGACCCATCCCTTCTTCTCTCCCCTCCCCAGCACGGGCACAGACCAGGCTCTTCTCCCAGGTTCCCTCTGATGCGGCTTTCCACTTCCCCACCCCTAGGGTATTGCTCCCTTCCTCTGTGACAGCTTTGTTTTCTAGTCTCCCAGGCAGTCTCTGCCCTGTAAAATGGTTTCTAGACCTCCCAAGCAGTTTCCGCTCTGCCCCGCCCCCCCAGCCCGGGGACTAACCTTCAGAGGCGAGGTATTGGTGTCCAGCCCCCACCCAGGCGTCTCAATTTTTGGTGACTGTGCCCGTAGTTCAGATGGTCCCTTCGGTTCTTGATCGGCTTTTCCGTACTCCAACTTACTGCTACACTCTTCTCTGCATCTGGAGATTCCTCCGGTTCATTTGATCTTTCCCCCGTGTAGGTGACTTTCCAGGGTGTGGGATCCCTTTCTCCTCTGCAGTTCCCTTTCGGGAGCACCCATCCCGCTCGGATTCACCTTCTCTCACTCTCCTCTTTTCTCCCGTTCTGCCCTGTAATGTCTCAAACTTCTTGCCGTTATGGGAGTTTAGGTTCTTCTGCCAGCGATTGGTTGCTGTTCTGTGCGAGTCATTTATTCTGTAGATGTGCTTTTTTTAGTTGTGTTTGTGGGAGAGGGCGAGCGTGTCCCCCTACTCCTCTGCCATCTTGTCCTCTCTCCTCAAAACTTTTTTTATCAGAGTCTCAAATACATAGATCCCTGTTGAATGACAATAGAAATAAGAGTTAAAATGTTGAGGGAACATTTCTTTAGGGAGAGCTGTTGCAAAAGTTTTTAGCAGAATACACCATGTTCCATTGCTAATTCACAGCAACAACTCAACAAATCACCAGGTATTTATTAAGCATTTTGTGTGTGTCAGGTACATGTAGGAAAAGTAGAATAAAGCTGCATGTGCTACATTCCTTTCAATTGTTAATTAATTCTTTAAGTGAAGGCTGCAGCTAATTGCTAAGCCTATTTAGAAGGTACATTTACTCTAAGTAACATTGGCTATGTGTGGTCAAGGCAGTTTTTACACACTAATTATAAAGTACCTATTATGAAAGAAATGCATTTAATAAGCGGTTACAGGATTTTTAAAAATGTTGCTAACAACAGTCAGCTTTGATTACACAGTTTCTGAATTATACAAATTATTGCTTTTCTTCCTTCTTCTCTCATCTTTTGCTCCTTTTTTCTTCCATGAAGCCAGGAGAGGTGACACTTTACACATTCCATTTTGCTACTGATTAGTTCTCATGGAAAAAGATTTAATGGGAGAAGAATTTGAAATAAGAGGGTCAAGATAATCTGTGGATTAATTTCAGTTATCCATGCTATCTTTATACACTGGTATCGTGTTTTAGTAGACGTCAAATATAGTATCAGAATATAACTTAAGCATCTCAGTCACATATTTTTATTATAATTTCAAAAGTCAGTAGAACTTTCATAAACACAGAATCAAAAAGAAAAGATGATAACATGGAGAATTTTGCTACCATGTAAAGCCCTTGTTGAGATTTACAATAACACAAAGGTTTGAAATGAAGAGGGTCATTGAAGATTAATTAGCAGCTTGGGAAAGTTACCAGAATACAAATAAAATAGACATTACTATTTAAGACAGAGCCTCTAGTATATCCGGTAAAGAGATTATTAAGTAAGTTTCTGGATATGATCTATGATGATCAATGAAGTTTACTCTGCCTAACTGTAAAACAGTTTTGATTATGTATGAGATGATGTGGAACTATCACCATAGAGTGTGAATTTGAATAGTTCCTCCCTTTTTTAAGCCTACATGTAAATATCAAATGCAAAAAAAAGAAACTGCTAATCTCAGTTGCTGAGATATGGTCATTACTGAGGAGTCAATTTTCTAGAAGATAATAAATTATGAAAAATATGAGAAACATGTAAGTAAAGAAAATAGCAAGAATATTGTAGTCATATACTGGGAAACACCATCAATGTTGATGAGATTTTAGCTGATGGTGGGAGATTCCTCTTTTTAAATGAAACAAATTTTGCTTTACTTAATGGCATCCTATGGATGACTCTTAAAATATAGGCAGTTCTTGATTTTCTATATGAATAGGGGTTTACTGTGGCATGGTTATTTGTAAATTGTGTATATTTAAACAAAATTATTTGCAAAATAAATTGCAAAACTACTATTGGAGTGGGACACAGTGAACTTAACTTTCTAATTGCATATTATATTAGACTTACAAGGGCAAGGGAAAGAGGATAGATGGCTGGGAAAACCGCATTGGGCTAAAAAATGCCATGGATAATATATATGCATTTAATTGGGACTTAGCTATTCATTTTGACATCCTGCTTGATGTTCTGTTGAATAATCATTGGAAAAGTTGATTTGTTTTGTATGCTTAGCTTACGCAAATGTCTCCACAGGGTGCAGTTTTAACACAGTGAAGGAACATAAATGACCCAGGTTTCTAAGAATGTAAACTTTTTATTAATATATCATTAAGCATTACAGTCACAAAAAAAGGATTAATTTGCCAGAGTTCATGATTGTCATGGAAATTCTAGAGTCCTTAAGGAGGAAGGACTGGTAGTCAGGCAGGAGGTAGTGATGGGGGAGGTATGGTACCCACAGATATACATTTTCTCCTCTTGTATGTATTTGAGTGACTTACACTCCAAACATATTTTGGACACCATCTATGAACATATTTGTCATGACACCATCTTATGAAATTCCTGTGTTCTTAGAGTCAGAGATTATGTCCAGCTAGTGCAAGTAGGGATTTCACTGTCTTTGCCTCTCCATGTTTAGACTTTCTGAGAACTTACTTGCCAGTTCAGGTTGGGGCCACCTCTGATCATTCTTTTTATTTATTTGTACTGGTTATTTTATGCTTTAGTTCCTTTTAATAGTGAAGCACTGAAATTCTGACAGGTACAGTCATGTCAATATTTAACCCAAAGCTTTGCCAAATAATTAATATACACATAATAAAATAATAACAGCCCAATTGTTCTTTGCTACAGGAGGGGGTCTGTTTTGTGACAGATAAAAATAATTAAATCACAAAGACTGTAAACTAACTTACTTGGTGATTGTAGGTTAACTGAAGTGCATCTTTTCTTCACCTATATTCTTGATGTGGTTATAAATACAGCTGAGTGCTTCAGAGACATGAATAAAATTTAAAAAGGATCAAGAGAGGATTTTGGATGGCTATGAAAAGATAGACAAAGGGTCTTCTGAAATTGTTTATTAAATACTTTAATAATTGAACAGTTTAAAATTCATTAAACATTAAACAATTAAACATTTCATATTTATAAATGACAAATCTGAAAAGAGAAGGTTTATTTTTACTGTTGATGTGGGAATTTTGCTTGGTGTGTGACTAAAGTGAAGAATTAACAGAATAATTCTAGTCTTTAAAAATGGTATCCAAATTATATATCTCTGTTACTGTTCATTGCTATAAAATGCCAGTAATGGATATTCAAATCTCTATTGTAATATGATTTTTCTCTCTTGCATATTAATCATTTCTTTCAGTTATTATAAAGTTTCTGTTTACTTTTGGGTAGTTCATAATTAAGGAAATTCTAAATGTCTTTATAATTTGGGGGAGAGGCATAGAGAAAACTTAAAATGTCCATTGCTGCTATTTAAACATACAAAATGCCTTCCTTTCAATACTGTCAATACAAACAGACTGACCTTTCTTGTTTCCCAGATGATTCTGAGATCAGAGCTAATTAGACAGTTTTATATAATATTCTGCTATCTTTTGATGTTTAAGTGGAAAATACCACAAAACATAATTTCTAAAATGTGTTATAATTTTGTGCCTTAATTTTGAACATACATTTGTTTAAACAAATCTGTAGGTAATTTACTGATATAAGAAACATTAATGATATAATTACTTTTAGTTTTGCAGAGAAATATATTTCATGTTGTGTGATAGCATTGTGACCAAATCAACTTTAGGAAGAAACAGTATGGAACGATTTGGAAATGGGGAGGACTTACCAAAACATCTCTGGTAACTGCCTAAAATTCATCCTTGAAAGATTACTTCATTTGAACCTTGAATAAATTTAGCGTCTTAGACTCCCTTACCATATTTTAAATACTCAATAGTCAAGGGAACACCTTAAAGCAAACCATTATCAATTGAGAGTTTACCGGAAAATTGTTTTTCTGAATAAGCCCCATCTAGATTGGAAGATGAACAAATATTTGAGGGAATGAAAGGAAAGTTATGTTGGCAGTGGGAGGTTGGCAGCAGAAAATATCGAAAATTTTGCCTTTGCATTGCTTCTATTTGTGACTAAATCCAGATGTGGCCTTTCTCTAAGGTCAGAATTTTAAAACAAGACCTTAATCTCAGGCTATGCTAAAATGCTGACCTTTTGAATTTCACTTTTAAATAACTCTTTCCTTGCTAGGTTTCATGATGTGGTTTTTTGGTTTTTTTGTTTTTGTTTTTTTTTTTTTTGGTTCTTTTTGAGGCTTGTCTTTCTCATGGCCATTATACCAACAAAATTAATACTTATCAAATAAATACAAAGAAATCTCAATTTATGTGAAGAAGCTATTAGAGAAAACAGCAGTATGAGTTTAGAGAACTTCAAAACCCACAGACTACTTAATCATGCGTGTTTTATGCTTGTCAGATTTAATTGATTACATTAAAATCCAGCATTAGAGTTGTTTTCCCTGATTTATGGTGGGGCTTATAGGAAAATTAGATAATGACTTGGAATCACTGAATCTGTCCTTAGGTAAAGAATCAATAAAACTGACTATAATTTCATAGTATAGCACTTAGATTTTCACAGAATAACATGAAATTAGGCATAAACAATTTTCTTTATTAAATTGAATTATAAAAATCATACATTATTATTTAGAGAGTCACAATTCAAAAGCAAAATCTAGTTTTGATTTTTCCCTTTAGAAAATATATAAGTGATATTAGGGGGAAACTGAGAGACAGAAAGAAAAGTATTCAAAACACCTTATGTTAGACTAATTCAGTTATAAAGTTGAAATGACCCTTACAACAAATCACTTAATTCTAGTCCCCTTGTTCAGCCATTGAAGACTGTAAGGTTAGAAAGGAAGTTAATCATCACAGAACTCAAGCTTCCTGAATGCTAGTTGTGTATGCTTTTCAGTATACCATGTTTGCCATTCTGTTGATTTCTTATATTTCAGATGTTAAATACATTTGGAGTTTCATTCTCTCATTCTAATTAATTTGTTTCATCCTATTAATTTTCATTAAAATAAAATTTAATCAATTTTAAAGAGGATAACTTTGAAAAATTAAGTAGTTTAAAATAGTCCCACTATTGATTCTATGCTTGGGGCTGTAAAGGAATAACATTTGGCTTGTCTAAAACTATGGCCTAATGTCTGTGGATTCTGATAAACTATTAAAAAGCCTTTCTATTAAAATTTTGTAAATACATGAAAAACAGAGGACATAGAAATAGCTGTTGACTTTTGGTATATTCCTTTGTATTTTTCAATGATACTACATGTATTTATAAACATAGCTATCTATGCCTTTTAAAAACAAAAATTAGATTATATATGTATATATAAATAGATATGGTTTAATCCTGACACTCTTCACTCAACACACTAAGCCTTATCTATCAACATTATTCAGATGTGACAAATTGGCTGCATAATACTCCACTTGGGTGCACCATAATTTATTTAACTAACACTCGTTAATTTTTATTGTTTCTAATATTTTTATTTATTTTTATTTTTTTGGCCACCCTTGTGGCATGTTGAAGTTCCTGGGCCAGGGATTGAACCTGTGTCACAGCAGTGACCCAAACCACAGCAGTGACATCACTGGATCCTTAACTGCTAGGCCACCAGGGAACTCCTTTAATATTTTTATTTTTAATAATTATGTCTTTGAACATGCATATACAAAAATATTAGCTCATTACTATGTTTATCTTTTAGGACTTATAAAGTTAGGTCTGTGGGTATGAATAATTATAAGGATATTCATATGCTGCCAAATCACTTTCTGGAAGCACTGTACTACTTAAAGATCTTGCTAGGAATATATGAAAATATTATGAAATTTTTATATATATGTATCATAATTGCCAATCAAAAAGCATAAAAGAAAACATTGCACAATATCATTGTTTTAATATTTTTGTTGCCATTGAGTTTATATAAGGATAGTAATCTGTTATATTTATTGCAAATATTTTTAATCAGTTTTTCACTTGACAGTGTTGTTAACATCATCTTGACATATAGAAGACTTTTCAAACTTTGTCATCACATAGACTTCTTCAGTAGTTCTTATGCTTAGAAAGTTCTTACAAAGCTTAGATCCAACAAAAATTTCCCTTATTTTCTCATTAAATATTTTTATTGAACTATTTGGTCTATTTGGCATGAATTTTGATATTAGACATGAGTGATGATACAGCTTTTTTTCCCAATTAGCTAAAATAATTGTTGCATAACAATTTATCCTCCTTTTTTTCCCACTGCTTTGTGATACCATGATTCTGATAAATTTAGGGGTTTTCCTTTAGAAAGCTACTACAATAGTATTCTCCCCTGAAAATTCTGAAACTACTTAGTACATTCCAAAATGTTACCCATAATTCTATGTATACACATTCCATGCTCTTTGATCACAGAGGCTAAAGCTTCTTTCAAATACTTTCCTGCCTCCACCCTCTTAGTACCTAGAACAGTGCTGGATTCAATAGTAGTATTCAGTATGGCACAGTGGCTACAGGTGATGGCTCTGGACTTGGACTCTCTTGGTTTGAATCCTGGCTCTGCTGAATATTTCTTTTCGCAAATAATTTAGCTTTTCTAAATTTTGGTGTCCCCATCTATGAAATAGGAGTCAAAAATTATACATATCTTGTAGAGGTTTTGTGAGAACTAAGTGAGTATGCAAAGTCTTTAATCCAGTGCCTGGTACATAGTGAATATTCAAGTGTTGACACTTTTAAAATTACCATTGATTTTATTGCTGTCATTATTACTGTAGAAATGGTGAAGACCCACACTGACAATTGAAGAGCCCTACAAGAAGTTCACCGCCTCCAGGGTAGAAGCTGATCTAGAAGCAGAGGCACTCTCAGAGATAACTTTGTAATGACAGGATTTGTGGTCTCCTCTTTTTCATATCATATACCAAAAGGAATTAAGGGACAAAGGGAGGGAAAATGTCACATGGGGATTCTCTAGGTATGTAGGTAACATACTTATTTTATAATTGTATTAGAAACAATATAAGAAAAATAGCCATTTTCCCTTGTTGGTTGTTGTGGGGTGCTAAGGAGAAAATTATTTTAAAATTTGTTGACATAATTAGGCCTTAAGATAAGACAAAAATCATAGAATGTTATACACAAGGAGCCACTAATCCAAATCCATTATTTTACATATGAGGACACAGACTGGCACAGTGATTTAATCAAGGTTATTCAGAAAGTTACATGTTAAACTTGGACTTTGATTTCAGGATTTCTTTTAAACTCAGGATTTCTTTTAAACTCAGGATTTCTGAAATATAGCCATGTGTTCTTTAAATCACTTCTCTGCCCATAACTTAATTTGAAAAAGTAGATATGATTTAAAAAATTGTATAACTTAAAATACCACCTCAACAAATTTCTAAGATTCCTAGGCCTAGGGTAGATTAGAAATGCTCTTTTGTGTTGTAAAGTACATTTAATGGAAGACAATCAGATATTGTAGAGATTGAAACAATTATTACCTTAAAATTGATAGTATTAACTATTAACTGGTTATCAATTTTGAGTTTAAAAAATAAAATGGACTATTGTTCAACTGTGCCCCATCTGATAAAAACTTCATGTAAAGTCAGTTATTCCAAGTTGGTGCTGATTGATCCTAGTGACTATATGCAGAGCAGCTGGAAAGAAAAGCATGTTCCAAAATATATAAAAACTTGTTTCACAAATGCAGCTTATTTTTCTCTGGTATTATTCCTTCATCTCCACATTTCTAACAAGTGATCCATAGATGGAAATTCAAGTAAAATAAATTCTGTTGGTAAACTGAATAACTTGGTTGCAGTGATCTTCATTCAGATTAATTAAGTTTGGATAAATGTTTTTCCTTAAAATGTAATTCCCCGATTTCAAACTGGCTCATAAATGAGAAGGGTTTGAGAGGGAGTAGAGACATTGGTGACATTAGTGTATCTTATTAGCATTCCAATCACAACAGGCCTCTTGTGACTTTCAGTTTTTTTTTTCTTTTCTTTAAATCAGCTACTTGCTTTATGTTCCTATTGCATGGTGAACTCTTCAGTTTGTATAATATTTTTAAACAACGATTTAAATTATGGGTACAACGATAAACATAAGAATTTGATACCCTTTTACGTATGTTGCTCAGGAGGTCTCAGCTCTATTTTCTCAAAACCCCTATATTTTGATCCTCCACAGTAGGTAATACATTTTTAAAATTCTAAGAACTGGCAAAGGGCCATATATCTGACTGTCATAAATGAAGCCAAAAATATAGATTTGACTCAGGAGCAAAATGAGGCTCAGGAGTAACTTAATACCTTTAAGGGAGAGGGAGAGAGAGAGAGAGAGAAAGCCAGCGAGAGAGCGGTGGGGGTGGGGATTTAGTACAATTTCCGGCATTGATACTTTTCTTTAGGCTTTCACCGTGCTTTTCTTACTATCCAAATATAGAAAAAAATGAGGTATTTACCATTCCAGTTCAAAATAGGTCTAGAATGCTTAAGAACGTATGTCAGAGTCCTATCCTTCATGTCAGCTGTGCCCGAGGCATGAACTCAGGCATGATACTTACGAGGACTTCATACCAACATAGTCCTGATTAAACAGGTAATATTAGCTCTCAGTCACTATGCTTATTTCTAGCCTTTCTACCCCTTCATCCACTATATCTTTTTTCTCAATATAAAATTGAAATGACATCGTAATTTGAGACAGTCCTATTGCCACTGTGTAGCCAGTTAAATTGTCAGGACCTCTAGGAATGCCAGTATTTTTCTGCCAAGTACTATTACTGAAAACATTTAATTATTATAAAAACCATAGACCAGGTGGTCAGTATAAAAACCAAGCCATGATGAGCAATGTGCTCTTATCTATGTGTTTGTCTCCTTTCCCTAATGAGGCTCATTAAGGGCTTGTACATGAGAAAAAATATTCAGTGTGGAGTACTCCTTTTTAAATGTCCCTGTTCAGTTATCTCTTTGTACAGAGACAGAAAAAATATTAGAGGCCATCCTGCCTTGCTTGTTTTTTGACATGGAACATGAGGTTTTCTTTTTTTCCCCTTCTGATGTTGTTAAGCAAGAATGGGCAACCTACTAAAGAACAAAAAAAGTCTTATTTGTTATTTATGTCCTATTTCTATGAAATAATAGTTTACCTTACATTTACTGAATGAAAACACTTTGTCATAAATTATCTCCTTTGATCCTCAAGTAGCACTTTGAGGTACTATTGGTCCCATTTTGCTGATGAAGCAAATTGAGGCTCTGAAATTTTAAGACTTGCTCAAGACAATTAGGGAACATAGTAGGTTACATTTCTAGGTAAAGGGAAAATGTGACAAACTCAGACTGGAGAAATAATTCAGATCCTTTGAGGGTTGAGAAGATTCATTTGTCAGTTCCAGAGGCAAGTGGATATAAGGCCCCTAATATTTTTTTCCAGAATAATGCAGTTATTTTGAATGCAGTCTAAATTGGCACAGTCAAATCTCCATTTATAACCCACCTAGGAAAAATAATAGCACAATGAAGGATTTTAAATCTGTCCATTCAGAATCAGTGTACTATGTCATTACTTTTTTGAAAGCTCTTATTTGAAGAGACAAATCACTATTTTGTAGAGTCAAGAAACAGTTGAAGTCGCATTCTTGGGACAAACAAAAGCGCTGTTATTGAAATTCTAAAAGGGATCCAGTGTCCCCATGTACATATACTTATGGCTTATGAAGTTATTATAGATATCAAGGCATTTCCTTGGACAGCAAGGAATTTTGAGAATGCAACAAATTTTCCTTATGTGTAACTACTTTTTCTATAATGAGTATATTATTTTCCCCTGACATTAAGCCACTAAGAAACTTGGGAACTTCCTTTACAAGTGAATGGGGGAGTAATTTTGCAGGATTTATACTGGCAAAGTACAGTAAGTGTTCAGCAAAACTCCATGTATCATATATTTTTGTGATTTGATAGTTTGTCATTAACCCCCCTCCCCTTAACTTTTGCAGCATATTTTCTGGGGTGGAAATCTATTTGATGCATTTGAACATGTTTACTCAAAAAAAGAAGCCCGAGCAAACACCAAGGTTTTCTTTTGAAGGAATTGTGCTGAGATTTGAAACAGCAAAAACTGATAAATAGCAAGGATGAGGCATAGAACTGGTCCTCTGGCTAAAGTGTGAAATAAAACTGGTCTGTCTTAAGCCCAGCTTCCCACCTTTCTGTCCATGTAGCATCTGAAGTTCTGTATCTTTCCCTAATGTCTTTCCCCCTTAACCACTTATCACGCTAAAACTTTAATGTCAAATGCCTCAGTCCCTTGACTAGAGAATTGATGAGCCACCAGTAAGCTGTTAACACAAATGAAGTTTAATCTGTCATCTTCCGAATCTTCATATTTGGGCATTAAACGAGGGAATGAAACCCATGGAGGGAATGAAAATGTTACCTGTTGTGACAGGCCACTAGGGAATTTGAGGGTTGATGTGTGTTTTCCATGACCCACATATAACACTATGTACAGAGATTCCTACTGCCTACACGTATACAGCAAATCTGGCAGAGAATTTAAAAACTAAGGTGTTAAGAGGGTAAATAAGGAAAGTGGGAGATATAGCTCAAATTAATGCTCTTGATTTCAAATATGAAACATTTTACATTTAGCCATATGATAATTTCTAGAATTAGTAGAACATAGACCTTTGGTAGAATGGTTGTCAATGGGATAATTTATATACTCTCTATGCTTATTGGTACACATCTAGTAAGTGCCATATTGGGATTTCAAGTTTCAATGCCTGACTCCAAAGCCATTCTTTCCAATACATCCAAAGTTTCACATAAGGCATGATCTTCTCTCCTCCATCTTTTAAATCCCATCGAATTCAATTCTACTTATCCCCATGCCTCTCCTCCTGCCTCACCTCTCCATCTCTTTCATCTACTGTGTGTTTTGACAGTTTCATTCTCTTGTGAACACTTTCATATATCTATATGCAAGGAATCTGGAACCAGGTGACTTGTGTTCAAATTATGAATCCACCACTTATTAGCTTATTTATGTGAACTTAAGCTGGAAACTTAACTCAGTTTCCTGATCTGTAAATTGGGGAGGTCATTAGTTCCTTATTTCAGGGTTGCTTATTAGACTGGATGAGCCAAAATATGTAATTTACTTAAAACAGTGCCTGAATTTTATTTTAAGCATTCCACAAATGCCGATTGATTAGCATCTTTCTTCCATCATCTTGCTTTAATTAAAACACATGGATTATTTTTTTCTGAAATGATACTTAAAATTCTACCTTACCCCTACACTTAGCATTCTCAATATAGATGGACTTGCTTGACTCTAAAATCTCCATTCCACCTCAGTGCCCCCCTATGTTCATCCTCCTTTCCTTCTGTTGTAAAAGAATGTGTTCCTGTTTTTCCTGGTTAACCCTTTTTCTCCCCATCTCTTTAGCAATCTAATTTTTTTTTTCTTTCTTTTATCTTTGACCTTTCCCTTTCCATTAGCTCCTTCCCCTCAGTCTGCAACTATCCTTAAGGATCATCCCTTCCTCTCAAATCTTCCCTCAGTTCTATTGTTTACTCACATTTAAGTCCTATATCTAGTCTTTATATCAGTGTTAAATTTTTTAAAAGCAAATGTGTGGCATGAATTTTGTAGGTAGAGAAAAATAGTCCAAACTCCTTTCTAAAATTTGCAAGCTGGGTAATTTTGAATATGTTTACATCTCTAAGCCAGATTTCTCATATAGAAAATGGGAATAACTATCTCAGTGAATTGTTGTAAAAAAAAAGTGAAATACTACATTTTAAAAGGGAGTTCCCACTGTGACTGCAGTGGCTCAGGTTGTTGTGGAGGGGCGGGTTTGACCTCCAGCCCGGAGTAGGGGTTAAAGGATCTGGAGTTGACATAGCTGTGGCTGGGATTCAATTCCCGCCCTGGCAACTTACATATGCCTCAGGTATGGCCATAAAAAGGAAATATAACTAAATAAAAGGTGCTTAGTGTAGATAATGTTCTGCCTCTTGATCTTGATGTGGCTATAAAAGAGGGTTCAGTTTGGGAGAATTCATTGAGCTGCACACTTACGACAAGCGCCCTATATATATGTGTGTGTGTGTGTGTGTATATATATATAATAGTATTTTATAATATAAAATATTTATTTTAGCAATGAAATAAATGATCGTGCAGTTCCTATCATGGAGTAAGTGCTCAACAATTACGGCTATTATTATTATTGTTATTATTATTATTATTATTATTATTGTTATTATTATGGCTGTGCCTGTGGCATGTAGAAATCTAGGGCCAGGGATAAAACCTGTACCAAAGCAGTGATTCAAGCCACAGGAGTGACAATGCTGGATCCTTAACTCACTGAGCCATGAGGGAACTCCAGCTATTATTTTTATTACTAGTGATTGCAGTTTGGATCACTTCAATCACTCCAAATTCATCAGTGACCTCTAATCAGTATATTCAGAGAGTTTACCTATTTGAAGATAAAAACCATCACTTTGAATCTCTTCCCTCCCTTGGCTTTCTCAATATGCCTGGGCTATTCCAGTTGACTCAGCTAGACTTTTATTAACAGATCTCTTTTCAATTATGGAAAGTTCTGTGAATTCATATACACATACACATATAACTTTAATAATTATATATAGAGAGTACAGTATTCCTATTTTTGTAAGAAAAACTGCAGTGCCATTTTGAAGTTTGAGGGTTTGGTTTTGACAAGTTATTTTGAGTTGATAACAACATGTGTAAAGATGGATATGTATGCCAAGTGTTGTTTGGGGATCACCCGCATTGAGTAATGGTTTGATTCCAAGAAGTAAAGAGTATCATCAAGGAGGTGTATAAAAAGTTTATATTTGTCAGAGCAATAAGACGAATAGGAGTGAAAGGAACAGGAAAGAATATTTGGAGAGGTAGAATTGGAGCTTTTATAGTATATTGTGCAGAACCTCAAATCTTGTGCTTGTGATATATGATTAATTGTACATTAATCTCTGAAGATAAAAATGAAATTGTAACAGAAGCTGAAAAGTGTTATTGAAAGTCACTGATACACCCATTTGAGGGGTGGTGGTAAAGCACTAACACAGGAGTTAGACAATCTGGGTTTAAGTATCAGCCCTTCTCCTCAGCTAGTAGTGCTGCATTGGGTAAATTATTTAAACCCCTGAGCTTCAGTTTTCTAATCTTCTGATGGATATAATAGTCTTTCCTCTCAATCATTTTCAAAAACATTTCTGTGGGGCTTAAATAAGATAATATAGGTAGAGATGATATGCAGCTCACATGGTATCACACAGATGCGGGAGATGATTTGTAAGGTATTTATTACATATTCCCTCCCATGCACCTGCCATGTGATTGGGTACTACATTACAACAAATGATGTCAAGGAGAGCAATGACCAGTAGATAAATGAAGGCTGTAGCTTAGGGGAGTAGGTTGGATTTGGGAAGCATTTCCCAGAATACATACCTGTTGGTGAGCTCTCTTGCTTTTAAGAGTCAGTGATGTTTGAATTCCATCCTGAATGTGACAACCTGCTGCTTATTCATAGGTGAGTCACTCTTTCTTATAAATTCATAGTCAAATGTCGGTAATCAACTGTGCCTGACTTGTATAGGGGATCAGTGAAGAAAACCGGAAAGAAAAAAAAATTGAGGTGCTTTTGTTACTATTGCTTTTATTAGCTAATATTGGAAAGATGAATAGATATTTTAGTAGTTAAAAGATCAATTAATGATCTGTTCTATTTAGATTCTCAGAAGGGTATGTTGGAGTTTGTAATCTTGAGAACTGTGTTTTATTGGAAATTCTAAATTTCACAGTTAAATGTTTGGGAAATGGGACTATGTAACTGATATGTTTTTAATGTAATATTTTCTGCTTATAAGAAATCAGAGGTCTATCTTGTCTGAGGTACTTGAGACTTACAAAAAAGGTAATGGGAAATATGAATCAAGTACGATTACACAGTTAAATTGGATTCCTGATTTCATTTATATCTTAATAAAATAGGCAAATGTGCTAATAGCAGTTTTACCCTTGTCCTGCTATTTGGCAGGATTTTGCACATGAAGCAGAAGAGACAGGAAAAAAAGCAAGATACTCTTTTTATGAGATGATATATTTGAAATGGCAAGTCCATAATGTCTCAGAAAAGCTTGTATATTTTATTTTCTGTACTAATGTATGGTATGGTTATTATTATGGAAATTGTGCCAGAGAGTCTTTGCAAATATTCCCCAGTAGTAATATGAAACTCACAAAATATGATGTAATTATAATATCCATCAAAATGAGTTATTGATTTTTATTAAGTTTTAGTTCACTGTTATATCAAGTCAGGAAATTAAGTGGCTCTGCTAACAAAATGTAGCAATGGCTATGTACTTAAAAGGATTTAGTCTTGTTTTCTGGAAAATAGTGCATCACTGGTTAAAGGAAATGAGAAAATACATGTGAAAGCCCTTTGAAATCTGGGACGTGATATTCATAAAACCTACTACTGTGTTTTTCACTCTTAGTTTTATTATATATATTTAAATATATGTATATAGACTTATAAATATATATGAATATGTTAATATATTACATGTTTTATATATATATACACACACACATATACATACACACGCTTTTAAAGGACAAACAGAAAGGGCATTTAGGAATAGTTAATTTTTGCCAGGTTTCCCTGATTACCATTCAGTACACAAAACTATTGCTAAATTACAAGTATCTTACAAGGGAGGTTAGCAACAATTACTAACAAATTAGCACAGATTAGTTTATCAGATTAATTTTCATGAAGCTAAAACCCTGGAGAATAACAGCAAATGAAGTGGTATGTCCCAGTTCTAAAGAGATATAACCAGCTAATTAAATAACAAAATGTAAAATTTCTACAACTTGAATTTGCCAGCTCTAATCTAGCTTCTGTGAATGCATAGGCTTTTTAATGACACATTCAACTGATGATAAGACAGTTTTGGCCTGCAGGAATAAGACAATTATGTCAGTATTAGTAATAATATTAATAATAATTACTTAAATTTGTATAGCAGATATGTATAAGATTCAGAGGTTGAGAAAACAGAGGAGGTAGCTGATTAAGCTGGCAAACATCTGTCTTTGGAAAAATAGATGTGAGCCAGAATCTTTCACCCTGCTTGCTGATTATAATAATTTCATTTGGCCAGAATTGATTTATATATGTTCACACTTGTAAAACACTCCCTGTTTTCTATTTGCTTCTACTTCCTCCCACTCATCAATCCATGCTTTCTCATCATAAGTGTTTGGATGTTTTTTTGGTTGTTGTTTCATTTTGTTTTTCTCACCTTTTCCTGTGTCTAGATCCCAGGAGACAGATATCCTGTGTGACTTCTTCCCAAATCTTTCTTATTGGCTTGAGATGCCATGTAATTGTGGTCTGTTTGGGATTTGGTGGAATGAGCACTGCACTGAGGTTCAAACTTTTCTAGTTCTGCCACTAAACTGTTGTGTAACTTGGAACAAGTCTTTTTTTTTTTTTTTTTTTTTTTTTTTATCTGGGCCTCAAGTTCCTAATCAGTAAATTAGGGAATTAGTTAAAATTATTTTTTCAGTTTCATTCTAACTACATTTGGCATTCAATTATTCTATTTGGTGACCAGATGACCTCATTTAGTGATATGGAATACCTAGGGAAATGTTTTCCAGTGAATAGGGCTATTAATAGAAATCTTGATTTAGTTCATTACAGCTTTAGACGTTTGCTTTGATAAAGGACTTTAAGCATAAATGTGTTAACCTATTATGGTACCATATATGGGGCCACAGGTCCAAGGAATACTTGGTTCAGGAAAAGAAATATTCAGTTATGATATCGAGGAGAACAATAGCGTGAGAGAATTTCAGCTTTGTTAAAATGGGGTTCATAAATTCACAAGATCAAGGGATGCAATGTTCTGGTGATAATTTGTGTTCAAATAAAACAAAATACTCTTCTTTCATTTTAAACACTGAATACTAGCGTGGGTCCATTTTAAACCATCATTATCTAAATCCATAGCAGATCAAAATGGAAGCTATTTGAAGCAATCATGAGCGTGTAAGGCTACTAGAGACATTAGTTGTAGCCTCCCCCTTTCTCCTCCCCTCTCAACTCTAGGTCTCAGTTTCACGGTCTATAAAGTTAGATTAAGAAAGGAAAAAAAATGGATTTCCCATAAACGCTAGAGAGGGGGTACGTCTTTGCATCATCTCAGCATTCCAGCAACTGTCTCTTTTATTGAGAAATCTGTCACCTGTCACTTCCAGGTTAGTTTTCTTCTAGCCTTGAATTCTTGCTCATCCTGTGTGTGTGTGTGTGAGCTCGCGCGCGGGACTGTGTAAATCTGTGTGTTTAATCTTTTCGTTAGAACACTTAAGGCACATCTACAGACACTTGGACAGTATCGCGAGGAAAACAAACTTTTTCAACAGCTATTAAGTGAGGGTTAAGAGTGAAGACCTGCTCCCCAGCCAACCGCCGCCCCCCTCCCTCAGCCCTCAGCCTTCCTCTCCACCCTCTCCAGCCGCGCCTCATTGGGCCAGAGCTACATCACCCGCAGCCAGCAGCTCCTTTGCACGCGCCAGGCGCTGGGGGCTACCGCCAACGGGCGTGCCCAGAGCGGGGCGGCGGGAAGCAGTCCTTCCGGACACAACCTCCTGGTTGGTAGCCGAGGGGATCCTGCCTCGGGCCTAAGAGGGTAGAGAAAGAGGCAAGTAGGGAAGTGGCTTGCTGTAACACTCGGATGCGGCTGTAGAGGGAGGCGTTTATCGTTCTGAGGAGCATCCCTTTGAAAGTCCTATATGGCGACGCGGTCTGACATAACACTGGTAGTTGTGGAGGGGAGGAGGCCAACGAACACTGGGGGCAGAGGGGCGGGGAATATTTGAGGGTAACCAGGCGGCCCTCGGTCCCTCGGCCTCGTTCCGCAAGCCCGAACCCCACATTGCAGGTGGAGGTGCTGACAGACTAATGGAGGGACCTCTGGCTGAAGACAGGGCTGGGAAACTACGGAAAACCGAGGACGGAAAAAGGGAGTGAGGGAGCCCTTAGGTTAGGCAACTGACAACTTGGTGGGACGGAAGGGGGCCATAGATTGGATGAGTCTCTCAGAAATGAAAGTCTTCAGAAATTCCTTCACAGGGACAGCCTGAGGCAAAATAAGAAAGAAAATAGGGGCGTGGGGGCGCGAGTTCAGAGAAGGCTCACTTCAGCTCGACAGAAGGAAAATTTCTCACAGAAATTTAGCTCTTGGCAAACGCGTGCCACTGCCTCGTCAAGCTCTGTGATGGCTGTTCTAACCGTTGAATTCCAACCTTATGATTAGATAGCACCCGTATTTTAATTCCCTGAGTCCACGATTATTCCTTTATAATAATAACATACTAACCCATCTTAGCATTGTTTATATTGTTTTCCTATGGAAAAAGAAATCCATCCTGCTCAGATCAGCTGATGATAACATTCCGAATTTTTTTGTTTGTTTGTTTTGTTTGAACTCTTAACACCTTATTGTCTTGGATATGGATAATAGGACTTCTACGGTTTTGCGTTTAAAATACATTAAACTTAATTAAAATGCTAACAATTTGGGACCATTCAGTTTCTAGTTTATTCTCTTATGCTGTAGACACAAACCTTTCAACCGAATGTAATGGAAAATAAACAGTTTTCAAAGCTAGTCAATATTTATAAGAATACACTGAGTCTTGAGAAGAGAAATTTTACACTATATTAGATCAGTTTTTTTTTTATTGTTGGTTTTGCCAGTTTTGTTTCTCTCCCCTCCTCCCTTTTTTGGTCTTTTAAAGTTGAAATGAAAAATCTTGGTGAATATTTTGCATAAACAGCCATGTGGCTTTGCAAGAGTTAAAAAAACAGGCAACAGTTCTCTTATCTGGAGTTAAAGGAAGAAAGCAATAGAAAGTGGAAAGACCAAACAAACAAAGAAAGAGACAAAAGAAGAAAAAAGCCATTTAGGTAGATTTCAGAAAGTAATATGAATGTTAAATAGCAAAAAAAAAAAAAAAAAAAGGAAAATCACTGCACGCCAAAAACTGTTTTCCTTGAAATTAGAGGATTTTTTTTATTACTCTAATGATTTTATCACATCTGTAGCTGTATAATGATCATAGCAATCCAATTTCACAGGATTTCCATCCCACAACCAAAGCACATCCCCCCACCCCCCAAACTGTCTCCTCCAGAGACCCGTAAGTTTTTCAATATCTGTGAGTCAGCATCTGTTCTGCAAAGAAGTTCGGTCTGTCCTTTTCTCAGATTCCACACTAGAGTATTTTAGTGATGTTACACAATCGTAGAAAGCACAACCACATCTTTTAATTAATGAGATTCCCTGTGCCTTGTATATAGTATATACATATTACCTATTTGTTGAATATGCTTGAATGAAATGAAATTTTTCCCTCTTTAACAAACTCTCTGCTGAATGCCTGAACTTCTCTAGTGTTTTTGTCTTGCTAAGTTATTTATTTTTATTTTTTCAGATTAATCAAAACCTATTGGAGATTCAGTTCACCACTGGAGCCTACCCAAACCTCCTTTCCTTTGTCTACCCCCCAACTCTGTGCAGTCTCTCTTACCCTTACATCTCAGGTGAAGGGGAAATCAGAGAAGGAGCAGCAACTTGCTGGTGCTGGCGGACTCATTGCCAGTTTCATCGTGCATCTTAAGGCTACTGAAAACCTGACAGTAAGCATCAGGACTCTTTCAGATATCCCCATTCCCCTACCAACATTTATTTTCGTCTACCAAATACATAACCCTAATACTTGGTTGGAGTTTGTAGAACTGTGTTGTCCAGTCTGGTAACAACAAGCCACATGTGGCTATTTAAATTTCATTTAAAATTAAACAAAATTTAAAATTTTATTCTTAAATTTCACTAGCCACATTTTACATGCTTAATAGCCTTATGTGGTCATATATATTGAATAGTTCAGATTTACAGTATTACCACGTTGCAGCAAGTTCTTTTGGACAGTGCAGGGCTGCCGTAGGAAGCTTGTCAGCCCCTTGCCATATCTGCAGTTTAAAAGATATTCAGATTCAAACCCAGGTTTCTTGGTGAGCAAAATTAAGGTAAACACAGAAGTAGTAGATCTAAATGAGGCTGTGCAGACTAGGCTTGAGTTCATTGGCGAGTGAAGAGGGCAAAAAAAACGAGGCAGTACCATTCATCTAATTTAGTCATACTTATTTAGGCTGAGAAAGTGAGACCTATATTCAGGTGTTTTCCAGAAAGGGCTTTGGCTATGATTTTAGACCATTTGTTTAATGTGAACATCAATGATTTACATGTGTAAAGCACATTTGTACATACACAGTCATAAAATTTATTTAAAAGACAGAAAATGCAGGGGGAAAACAGTTGACTCTAAGAGCATCTGCATTATCACAATGTTACTTCTTCAATTGTCATTAATATGCCTATCTTCCCCGTTGTAGATTTCAAGAGCTGAATAATATAGGTAGGAACAATGCAAGCTGCAACAAATTTAAGCTTGAAAACTACCAGCACTAATCATGATTCACATTACCATAATGAGTGTCATGAATGTCTTTCATTTTAGAAAATGTTCTTATTTTTTTCCAAGGATCTCACAAGACACTCCTGATTTTGGTAGGGCAGATATTATTATTTTTTTCTTAAGGTTCTTTTCTTTAAAGTCTTTGTCTCAACTCAGATGCCACCTGCTGCATGAAGCTGTCTCTTTTCCTTGCTGTTAAGTGTAAACTCCTTTTCACTTTCTCTGTATGGTATGCTGTTCGTGTGTTTTTGATCTTTCTTAATAGATTCACAATTCCCGTAGGACAGAAGTTGTGTCAGATTTATATTTGTGGGGTTTTGCCATTTTAATTTTATTTTATTGAGGTAAAACTCATTTAATATAAAACCATTTTAAAGTGTACAATTTAAAGGTATTTAGTATATTCATTATGTTGTACAATCATCACATCTTTCTAGTTCCAAAACCTTTTCATCATCCCAAAATGTAACCCTGAGCCTATTTAAACAGTCATTCCTCCCTGCCTCCCTACAGACTCTGGCAACCACCACTCCTTTCTGTGTCTATGGATTTACATATTCTGGATATTTCAACTAAATGGAATCATACAAATATGCAACTTTGGCTTCATTCATTTAGCATGTTTTCAGGGTTCATCCACATTGTAGCACATATTGGTATTTCATCCAGATTTATATTTGAGTTTTGTATTTTACTAAGGAGACACTCAATAAATACTAGTTTACTTATTTAATTAATGGTTGACTATTTTACCACAAACTCCCACGCCTGACAGCAATGCTAATATAATGTGGTCTGTGCAAATAGATAAGGCCTGAACCTGATTAAGTTCTGTTATTTCATTCTTAGCTCCTCAAATCATCTAAGCCTTAAACATTAACCGTCAGAGGATTTTTCTCTATCCATTATGAGCCATGGCACAATCTTTTCATCTTTTCCAACGAGATCCTACTGTGACTTCCTCTCCCACTGAAGTTCGTGTGTAGATAGAAGGTAAGATGTTTTGAAACATCTTAGCTCTGCACATCATATTCATCTTTTACAGGCTCAGCTGCCCAGATTTCACAAAGTATTAACATAAAAACAAATAGTTTTGCAGTCTTTTACAGAAGATGCTTCAATATTAAAGATTTGAACCTGAAATCTGTAACTTTAAGATCATAGCATTATGTTTTAATAAACACATTCTTAGAATAATTTCCTTGTGTTGATTAGTGTCTTCCTTGTAGGAGTATTGGATTTAATGTATTAATTAAACCTTAATATATTAATATGTGAATTTTAGACTTAAAATTAATATATAATTATTGGACGCAACCAGACATACTAAAATAATGATATGAGACAAACAGTAAAATACACTTCCTAACAGATATGGTTTACATTCTTCTCTTGGAAAGAGCCAATGCTAACTGAAGAGAATTGACTATATAGAGTAGTAGATGCAATGAAAGAAGTAAAATATCATTAATTAAATTAATTTTATTATTAATTATAGTTTAATACATTTAAAATTAACCTTTGAGGATAAAGGCTATGTCTGCTTCTATTACTTGCTATTCATGTTAATAGATATTGAAAAAAATAATATATTTACTGGTTTAAGAGTGAGGAAAGATCCAAAGTCTTCTTTTATCAGGTGTCTTTATTAGCATTGCACAGCAGAGCACTTTAGGGAAGATTGGTAGTCTTAGCAGTTTTTAATTACAGAAACTCTTCTAAAGATGATTAATTATTATGAAGCTTTGCTTCATTGCAGTATTTTCTTTACATAGTGATTACTAAAGATGGTTTAGCATATTCTTTTTTGTTAAGTAAAATATATTATGCACTAGATAGATGAAAATAACATATTATCATTACAGAATTATACTACCTTTTTGAGGTTTTAATTCCCAGTTACAAAATAGTTTCAATGCAATAATATTTTCCTCACATTAAATTGAAGTATTGCAATTATCTAGCACAAAAGTATGTGAGAATTCATTATAGAAATGATTTTGTTAATGTCAATAAAATTACTTTTATGCAGAGCATTGCAAATGAAAAGGAAATTTCAAATTTTTAGGTTCATATTTTAATCCTAACTTTTATAATTCTTAATTTTAGAAAACTTAAACACTCTAAAGTCTCCCTCATTCAGTAGTTTATAGAATAAAAACTTGGTTCCTGCTTTTGGAAGGAAATTCCAAGTTTTCTCAACTGCTATTGCTTGTTTTTTCTTCTGAGTTATTCTTTTTAATTTTCAGGCTATGCTCCCATAACATATCCTTTGCTACTTGAGGAACTTTCTGCCTGTTATCTATTTGTGCCTGTGTGTTCTATCTTTTCCCTATCAAACTGTAAATAGTTTGAAGACAAGGGGTCTGTTTTGTTCATCTTTGTATCTCTGACAACACTCAGCATAATACCTTGCAAAGAATAGGTACTTAGCAGGGTGTGTTTTTTTGTTATTAACAAAATAATGATTTTTAATATTTCCCGTCTCAATTTTTCCTGTAAAATGGACCTATGACCAGAAGCTTTTAGTTTGCCATTCGTTGTTAACTTTTTTGGCGATATCGGCATATTCTTATAACAGTAATTATAAAAGAAAGTAATTTCAAGTAAGCAGGCCATGAATTACAGACATTTGACTTCAATACTTTTAATTTTCTCATCAAATATAAGATTAAGACTTTTTCCTTACTGGTATCCTAGCTTGTATTTGGTCTTTGATTCATGGTGAGTTATAACATTATTAGAAAGGTAAAATATTTCTGTTATCTGAACATAAAACCAAGAATGATTAAACCAATTTGACTTACTGGAAACCTTTTACACAGTTAACTTAAAGGGAAAAACTAGACCAGATTAATAGCTAGCACTATTGAAAGTGAGAATGCTAGTGGTGGGGGTGGGTTTCAGGTAGCTGTTATTTTAGCATATCTAAGATATTATCATGTATAAACAGATTACTATGGGAGTATTACTCATATACCACTGTCTATTGAAGTTTGGGTGCAATTTGAGACTCAAAATGGACTTTAGAGGAATATTCTGGTATTGAAGCTGTCAGTGTTTGGAAACTTCATAGTTTAGTCTTTCATTTTGATTCTGTTTTTTGTTTTGTTTTGTTCTTTTGAGTAATGTAGATGGTGTGTTCCCTGGCCCCAAGTTCCATTTCCAGCCCAATCCAGATTTTGGGTCTTTCAAAAGCTCCCAAGATCAGCAAAAGTTCCCACAGAAACTCCATTAGATGTGGATTTAATTGCAGGGCATTTACATTTTTTTAAAGAGTAATTGACATATAGCACATTAGTTTTGATTTTTAAAATATGTTTTCAAGTAAAGGAATTTTATGGACTTTATTACAAAATAGATACTCTGATTTGAATTTAGCAGGTGGAGCATCTTGAATCCATTGAAAGAACATAGGCTGAGAGTTTGGCGATCTGACTTCTAATTTTGATTGTATCAATAAACTCCATTGTGACTTTAGACAAGCCACTTGGATTGAGGATTTCTAAAGGTTTTTTATTTCTTTAAATTGCTTTCTTTATTTCTCAGGTTTATTTTTTTGCTTCTTTCTACCTTTTTTCCCTTTCTCCCTTTCTTTCTTCCTTCCTTCCTCCCCCAAATTGGCAATATAGATACGTATGTCTGAGAAGTGTATTGTAATGAAAATAAAAATCAGTAGTAACAGAAGTATTTCAGGAGGTTAAATGACAAAATAAATGTGAGATATATTTAGCATTGTTCTACTTATTTTATCCCACTATCAATTAAACTCTTGTTATTATCATCCTAGTGGCTGCACTGCCAGTAGGACCAACATATTGTTACTCTTTATGGCCCTTCTTGGATCTTACAGGTTTAGATGATTGTTAGTTCTATCTATACATGGATTTTAATAACAAAATCAGGTGTACCTTAGCTTAGAAAACGTTAATTAGGGAATGATTTGCATTCATAAAATGTTTGTTGAGAAATGGTGAATTAAATTCAGGAGCTTATATTTACACAAACCTGTATATGGATGTTTTTCCTTCCTATTTTTTAGTGGCTTGAAAGAATTTTTTTAAATGTTTCAGTTTTCTTATCCATTTACCTTTTGAAGGACATATTGGTTGCTTCCAAGTTTTAGCAGTTTGAATAAAACCACTAGAAACATCCATATACAGGTTTGCGTAGACATAAATTTTCAGTTCCTTTGGATAAATATCAAGGAGTGTGATTCCTAGACCATATGGTAAAATATATGTTTAATTTTGTAAGAAACTGCCAAACTGTCTTCAAAGTGGCTGTACCATTTTGCATTCTAACCAGCAATGGTGAGAGCTTTTATAACATATTCTCACAATATTTGTTATCAGTGATTTGGATTTGGACTATTCTATTAAATATAGTGGTATCACATTTGTTTTATTTTTTTTAATTGTTATTTCCCCAATATGATTTGTTTTCTACTGTACAGCATGGTGACCCAGTTATACACACATGTATACATTCTATTTTCTCACATTATCATGCTCCATCATAAGTGACTACACATAGTTCCCAGTGCTACACAGCAGTATCTCATTGCTACTCCATTCCAAAGGCAATAACAATTCCCTAATGTTTTTGAAAAAAAGTCTTTTCATCAATTTTATTGTTTTTGCTCCTTTGATTATTTAGCTCTATTTCTATGGGTCTATTTTTGGGCTCTCTGTTCTGTTCCACTGCTCTATTTTTTTGTTGTTGTTCTTCTTTCACCAATACCACTATAATAAGTACCATAGCTTAATAATAAATCTTGAAGTCATGTAGCATCAGTCTTCCAACTTTGTTCCTTTCCTTTGATATTTTATTGGCTGGTTGGGTCCTTTTTACTTCTCCATATGAACTTTAGAATCAGTTTGTTGATGTCAACAGCAAATAACTTGCTGGGCGTTTATTGGAATTGCATTGCATCAATGTATCAATTTGGAAGAACTGACATCCTGGACAGTATTGGATCTTCCTATTCCTGAACATGGAATATCTCTCCATTTGTTTAGTTATTTGATGTCATTCATCAGCATTTTGTAGTTTTCCTCATATAAATATTATACATATTTTGTTAGAATTATACCTAAATATTTCATTTTGGGGGGGTACTAATATAAAAGGCATTTTTAAAATTGAAGTGTAGTTGGTTTACAATTTTATGTTAGTTTCAGTTGTACAGAATAGTGATTCAGTATTTTTGCAGATTATACTCCACAGTAGGTTAGTACAAGATAAAGGCTATAATCTCTATAATCTCTATGCTATACAGTATATCCCTGTTGCTAACATATTTTATACATTGTAATTTGTATCTTTTAATCCCAACCCCTAATATGTTCCTCTCACCTTTCTTCTTCCCCTAGAAAACAAAACTATAAGTTTGTTTTCTACATATGTTAGTCTGTTTCTGTTTTGCATATAAATTCGTTTGCATTATATTTTAGATTCCATATATGTTATATCATACAGTGTCTATGTTTGACTTATTTCACTAAAGATAATATTCTGTAGGTCCATCCACTTTGCTACAAATGGCATAATTTCATTCTTTTTCACAGCAGAGTAATATTCCATTATATGTGTCTATCTATCTATTATCTATCCATCCATCCATCCATCCATCATCTATCATCTATCTATCTATCTCTCACATTTTCTTAACCCAGTCAAACTTTGATGGGCACTTGGGTGGCTTCCATATCTTGGCTACATAGTGCTGCTATGTATATTGGGGTACATTTATAATTTTGAATTATTATTTTGTTTTCTTTGGATATGTACCCAGGAATGGAAATGATGGGTAATATGATAATATGGGAATTCTATTTTTATCTTTCTGAGAAATCCCTATAATGTTTTCCTTAGTGTCTATACCAATTTACATTCCTTTTCTCCATACCCTCTGCAGCATTTATAATTTGTCAACATTTTGATGATAGCCATTCTGACAGATGTGAGGTGATTTTGTCAGTGTTGTTTTTATGTACATTTCTCTAAATTAGCAGTGTTGAGCATCTTTTCATGTGCCTACTAGCCATCTGCATGTCTTCCTTGAAAAATATGTCCATTCAAGACCTCTGCTCATTTTTTTAATTCGAGTGTTTTTTTTTATGTTGAGCAGCTGTATGAGCTGTTTGTATATTTTTCATATTAATACCTTATCAGTCTTATCATTTGCAAATATTTTTCTCCCATCTTTAGATTGAATTTTCATTTTGTCAGTGGTTTCTGTTGTTGTGCAAGAGCTTTTATGTTTAATTAGGTCCATTTGTTTATTTTTGCTCTTATTTCTTTTGCCTTAGGAGATTGATCCAAGAAAATATTGCTGTGATTTCTGTCAAAAAGTGTTCTGCTCATTTTCTTCTAGGAGTTTAATGGTATCTGTTCTTACATTTAGATCTTTAAACCATTTTGAGTTTATTTTTGTATATGGCATGATGGAATGTTTTAATCTCATTGTTTTATATGTGACTAACCAGTTTTACTAGTACAACTTATTGAAGAGACTGTCATTTGTCCATTGTATATTATTGACTCCTTTGTCATGGACTAATTAACCTTGGGTACATGGATTTGTTTATGGGCTCTCTATTCTGTACATTGATCTGTGTGTCTTTTTTGTGCCAGTACTACAGTGTTTTGATCACTGTAGCTTTGTAATATAGTCTGAAATCTGGGAGGGGGTGTTTAGAGAGAGGACAAGATGGCGGAGGAGTAGAGGGACACGCTTGCCCTCTCCCACAAACACAACTAAAAAAAGCACATCTACAGAATAAATGACTCGCACAGAACAGCAACCAATCGCTGGCAGAAGAACCTAAACTCCCATAACGGCAAGAAGTTCGAGACATTACGGGGCAGAACGGGAGAAAAGAGGAGAGTGAGAGAAGGTGAATCCGAGCGGGATGGGTGCTCCCGAAAGGGAACTGCAGAGGAGAAAGGGATCCCACACCCTGGAAAGTCACCTACACGGGGGAAAGATCAAATGAACCGGAGGAATCTCCAGATGCAGAGAAGAGTGTAGCAGTAAGTTGGAGTACGGAAAAGCCGATCAAGAACCGAAGGGACCATCTGAACTACGGGCACAGTCACCAAAAATTGAGACGCCTGGGTGGGGGCTGGACACCAATACCTCGCCTCTGAAGGTTGGTCGCCGAGAGAGGGCCGGGGGACACGTGGGTGGGGGCTGGGCACCAAGACCTAGGCTCCAGAGGTTAGTCCCCAGGCTGGGGGGGCAGGGTGGAGCGGAAACTGCTTGGGAGGTCTAGAAACCATTTGACAGGACAGAGACTGCCTGGGAGACTAGAAAACAAAGCTGTCACAGAGGAAGGGAGCAATACCCTAGGGGTGGGGAAGTGGAAAGCCGCATCAGAGGGAACCTGGGAAAAGAGCCTGGTCTGCGCCCGTGCTGGGGAGGGGAGAGAAGAAGGGATGGGTCCCCATAGAACACCCCCCATGCCACAGCAAGCTTACAGGCCCACTAGCTAGCTGAAAGCTGTGCTTCCCAGTGCATCCCCTCCACCCACCCCCGCCACCCCCTACGCTCTCGCCAAACCTGGGGCTGCCTGCCATCCAGGAGGGCTAGCCTCAACAATTGCCTGGAGCCTACACCGCAGGGGCTGTCCCTGCACAGGCCTGCTTGCCCTTGGAGGGGCTACACTTCTGCAGAGCAGCACCAAACACCACCAGCCCCCGAGAAAAGGCCTGCACCCAGAAAAGCTAGAACAAGCCTAGCCAGGCTGTGAATAGATCTGCCTAATTCCCGGACGGTTTTTCTGAGTCAGGCTGCCCTGGGGAGGAGCCTCTTCGGTTTCCAATGGCACTGCTACCCGCCCTAGCCCCCAGGGGGTGCCCTAGTGGATTAGCTGCATAGGACTGCAAGCTGCAGGCAGGATCCCCTGCAGCCCAGAAAAGCTGCAACAAGCCTGGCCAAGCCGGGAAAAGATCTCAGACGGACTTTCTGAGTTGGGCTGCCCTGGGAAGGAGCCTCTTGTGTTTCCAACCACCCTGCTACCTGCCCAAGACCCTAGGGGGTGCCCCACTCCCACGGAATAGCTGCTCAGCACCACCAGCCCCCTAGAAGAGCCCCTGCAGTCCAGAAAATCTGCAACAAGCTTGGCCAGACTGTGAAAAGATCCGCCTACATTCTCAGGCCATCCTTCTGAGTTGGGCTGCGCTAGGGAAGAGCCTCTTAGGTTCTCAGTGACCCAGATAGCTGCCGCAGCCCCCAGGGGGTGCTGAACTCCTGAGGAACAGCTGCCCAACACTGCCAACACCCTGCAAGAACCCCACAGCCTAAAAACACCGGAGCAAGCTCTGCATGACCAAGTGAAATCTGCTACCATCGTGCTGTGGACCTCCCAGTCCTGGCTGCCCTCAGGAAGCCCTCCTTTGCTTCAAAGAAACACTGTTAGCCCCATCAACACTCCAGAAAAGCCACACTGCCTCAAAAAAGATTGACCAACAACGCCAGCCCTCAGGAAATATTCCACCGCAGTGACAAGGCAAACACTGCCCGATAACGGAGAGTACAACTCCCTCAGGAGAAAGAAAACAACAAGCAAGATGAAGAAGCTGAGAAACCACCCCCAGTCAAACCAACAGGAGAACTCACCTAAAACAGTCAACAATGAAACAGATCTCTGCAGTCAGACAGACCTGGAGTTCAAAAGAGAAATAGCGAAAATACTGAAGGAATGAAGAGAAGATATGGACAGTAATGCAGATACCCTCAGAAAGGAGCTAGAAAATATAAGGAGGAGCCAAGAAAAACTAGAACATTCATTTGCAGAGATGCAAACAGAACTAAGGGCAGTAGAAACCAGAATGAATAATGCAGAAGAACGAATCAGTGATGTGGAAGATAGAATAAAGGAAATCACTCAATCTGGTCAACAGACAGAAAACCGAATCAAAAAACTGGAAAGCAATATAAGAGACCTATGGGATAATATAAAGCGGGCCAATCTACGCATAATAGGAATTCCAGAAGGAATAGAAAAAGATAAGGGGATGGAAAATATATTTGAAGAAATTATCGCTGGAAACTTCCCAAATCTAAAGGATACTGGGTTCAAGATACAAGAAGCACAGAGGGCCCCAAACAAACTGAATCCAAATAGACCACAGCAAGACACATCATAATAAAAATGGCAAAAGTTAGTGATAAAGAGAGGATCCTAAAGGCAGTAAGAGAAAAACAGAATGTTACCTACAAGGGAACCCCCATAAGAATATCAGCTGACTTCTCTACAGAAACACTACAGGCCAGGAGGGACTGGCAAGAGATATTTAAAGTGTTCAAAGGAAAAAATATGCAACCTAGAATACTCTATCCAGCAAGAATATCATTTAAAATAGAAGGGGAAATAACAATTTTTTCCAACAAACAAAAACTTAAAGAATACAGCAACACAAAACCCAGGTTAAAGGAAATATTGAAAGGGCTTCTCTAAACCAAAAACAAAGGAAGGAAAGGGAAGCAAAAAGAAAAGAAAAAAAAAGAAGAAGAGGAAGAACTAGGACTGAGGAAACCGCAATCAGAGAGCAGCCACTCAAATAAGCCAGCATACAGATTTAATCATGAACATGTTTCAAACAAAATAATATTAAAAAGAAAAAAATAAGAAAGAGTCATCAAAACCATAAAATGTGGGCAAGGGATGTTAGGAAGTAAATAACCCTTTTTGTTTGTTTGTTTCTATGTTTCTCTTCTGAATTTTAATATAGTAATGAAGTGTTTGAACTTACAGGACCATCAGGCTAAAACACACAATTATGGGACGGGGATAGCATACTTAAAAAACAGGGCAACCACAAGCCAAAACCAAATATTGCATTCGCAAAAAATGAAAAAAAAAATACACTCAAGCAGATAATAACCAGAGACCATCCAACCAAAAAAAAAAAAAAAAAGAAATGAAGAATGGAGAACCATAGAATCAACTGGAACTTGAGGTTCAAATGGCAATAAATAATCATCTATCAATTATCACCTTAAATGTCAATGGACTGAACGCCCCAATCAAAAGACACAGAGGGGCTGAGTGGATAAAAAGGCAAAAACCTTCAATATGCTGCCTACAAGAAACTCACCTTAGGACAAAAGATACATATAGATTGAAAGTGAAAGGGTGGGGAAAAATATTTCACTCCAATAGACACGACAGAAAAGCAGGAGTCGCAACGCTCATATCAGACACAATAGACTTTAAAACAAAAGACCTAAAGAAAGACAAAGAAAGACACTACTTAATGATTAAGGGATCCATCCAAGGAGAGGATGTTACTATCATCAACATATATGCCCCAAATACAGGAGCACCCAGATACATACAACAAATATTAACAGGCATAAAGGGAGATATTGATGAGAATACAATCATAATAGGAGACCTTAATACCCCCCTCACCTCAATGGACAGATCCTCTAGACAGAAAACCAACAAAGCAACAGAGATCCTAAAGGAAACAATAGAAAAGATAGACTTCATTGATACCTTCAGGACACTACATCCAAAAAAAGCAGAATACACATTCTTCTCAAATGCTCATGGAACATTCTCAAGAATTGACCACATCTTGGGACACAAATTTACTTCAAAGATTGTCAGTGCAGGCTTGAAAGGTAGCAACAAGTGCTATTCAATTGTTAACAGGATTTTTATCACTCTAGGCTTTGACTCATCCTTTATTGTCATCACGAATTCTCTTTTTGCTCACCTCCCCTATACAATTTTGAAATTGACAACATTTTTGGCATTAGACACATTTCATCTTTCAAAAGAGGGCTTGTTTCTGTCTGGGTGTGCATGCACAGGTATCCGTCACCTATCTAGTTACACTTGAAATCAGTTTGAATGAAACACTTGTGGTAATTAGCATTTCTACTAGTCTGAGTTGATAGCCACAATATTCTGGAAACAAATTCTTAATATTTTAATTTCACTAGATGAGCTGCATATTGATATTAGTGATATCTGGACTTTGCAGAAGAGAGTGTTAATAAGCAAACCCAATCTATTTCTGCACTCATATTTCATCACAATAAATAAAATTAACATTAAAATGACTGATTTTGTCAAGCATCATGAATGCTGAGAAGCCACAATCCTCTGAGTGAAGGTTATTTTCTTTCATACAGTGCAAATGCTTCTCAAAAAACTCCTGGTATAACAGGCATGTCCAGTTCCAAAAATCAAACAACTTGTCTCTCCACAGCAGAAGTAATAAATATGTGCTTAAGTACATTAGAATAGTATAAAATGTGCAGAAGAAAATAGATTTATCCAATGTCATTTTTTGCCTCTAGTTTTTAAACACTGACTTCATTCATGTCCAGAAGAGATTATAAACAATTTTACTCACCTTAAAAAAATTACTTGGGAGTTCCCGTTGTGGCGCAGTGGTTACGAATCTGACTAGGAACCATGAGGTTGCGGGTTCGATCCCTGGCCCTTGCTCAGTGGGTTAACGATCTGGCGTTGCCATGAGCTGTGGTGTAGGTTGCAGATGCAGCTCGGATCCCGCGTTGCTGAGGCTCTGGTGTAGGCTGGTGGCTACAGCTCCAACTGCACCCCTAGCCTGGGAACCTCCATATGCCACGGGAGTGGCCCAAGAAATGGCAAAAAGACAAAAAAAAAATGTAGTGCACTTATCCACAAAAATAAATATTTTCTATCTTCCTACCCACATATCATGAGTTACAGATATACTGCCAGATAACAGTTTCTAAGTTTTCCTAAGGAGTTTCCCTAGTGACTGTATACACAGAAGAAAGGCAACCTCTGTCATTTTCTATCACAGTCCCTACACTAAGCAAACTGTACTTTCCACTATACTAATGATTGTCCTAAAACATAGTCATTTTTAAAATAAATACACACTAAAAGGGAAGAAAGTGGAGAATTAACTAGGGTCACTTATACTAGCAAAATCTTTTATTCCAGACTTCATTGCCATTCCTGTGATCCTGACTGAAAACTTTCCACAAGGGCTGCATACATGCATGACTTCCAACTACACGACGTCATCTAATTTTAAAGGAGAAAAAAAAGCATCTAATTTGAGAGAGTAAAAAGCCAAGCAAATATAAACAAATACATCAGCCAGCATGTAAAGAAGTATATAGACTTGGCCTTTGTTTGTCCACTGAAGCGTTCAATTCCAATTACACTTCTTGCTGAGCAGATTTTGCCAGCATGCTTGCTATGAAGCTCAATCAGCCCCATTTAATTGGGCTTAAGAGAAACCACTGTATGACATAGTATATGAATACATTCAAAGTGAACTCACAAGTGACTAAAACAGACAGGATCCACTATCCCAACCACAAAATCAGAGCAAAAATTACATTAGAAGCAGAGAATGCAAGCCAAACGTGTAGAAAACATTACCTTCTGTCCAAGATAAGCTGAGGTATCTTGCTTGCCTAACAGTTCCGATGATAATACTTTCTCACAGCTACTGAAGAATTAGGAGGGGACAGAAGAGAGGAATAAAAGAGGAAAAGAGAGGAGGGGGAGGGGAGGGAAGGAGAGGAATGTTTCTCTCATAGCATTACAGGAAAGGGAGTGAGGGAGAGCTCTACCAGTTTAGAAGGTAGCCCCCAAATAAGCCGTGATCAGATGTGTGTGTGTGTGTGTTTTAATTATTTTTGCACTACATTAATAATGAGCACAATTAACCCTACTGGTTACACTTCCCTGTTGCACTAACACCCACAACCAACTTAGAGAAGCAATATATTGGACTGGAAATGAGTCTAATTTATATATATTTACAATTAATTTCTATCCCAAGAGCTACTTCTTAGATGCCCAGAAGTATCGAAGTATTGGTCCCTTTGGGTCTCCAAATTCAAAGTTGTCTGAAGCTTTCCTTTCTCAATCAATTCTATAATATATCTTTTCAGCTCAAGAGAAAATAGCACAACTGTAACTTGCTGTCTTTGTTAGAAATAGGCTGTCATTCAAATTTAAAGAAATATATAATAATTTAGTTGGCATCAGCCATGAAGCTGCACAGCTCAACCTTTATAATTCAGAACAGAAAAAGAAGCTTAGGGTATATGACCCTAATTTGAATTTCAGAATATTATTTTCAGAATTTAGGGACAGAGACAGCGAAAATACACCATTTGAAGAATCATAATATTTCTAGTATTGAATAAATGTCCTTCTCCATCCCCAATTTTTTACTGCATCTTAGCACTGCATAGAAGTTTTCGTTTCTCTCCCAAAGATAATTATTAAGTATACTAAAGAAATTTATTTTTAAAATACTGAATTTATAGCTCTCTTCTATTCATCCTCTTCTATTTATCACTTGCCACAAGTAGATAAGAGTACACACCCAGAATAACAGGATGATGAATTAATGCATTCCCATCTACCTTTTTATGGGATGAAAGTATAACAGATTTTTGTAATATATATGGGCTTAAATGTTTGGAAAGAAGACACATACTATAAAAACAAATCCCCTTTTCTATATCTTCAAGATATACATACAATTTAGGCAGCAAATATTGCTTCTAGGAATGTACCTGTGTCTTTTGCACCTTTGCTATTGCGATCCCAAACATTCTTTTCTGATCAAAGGGATTTGGAGCCAGCTCAGCATTTGGTATTTCATTGCTTAAAGTGCTCTGCGATGTTACCATGCCCAGAAAGGATTTAAGTGAGGGCCAATTTAACGGATATTTCAGTGTAGGCAATTTTCTGTCTGTGATGGCCAAGTTAGGGAAATATCGCTCAAGCTGACTAATTTGCTGTATAACTGCAGTAAACTTCAGCTGCGAAGAACCTTCAGGAATGAGTCATTCCAATGAACACAGTTTTTCAAATAGCTGAGGTTTATTTCTTAATCACTCTTCTTAAAAATAAAATAATCCTGCCTCCATCTTAATTTTGATTAAGGCTAATTTATACTGAAGTACAGGGAAATACAAATAAGAATAAAACCTAATTAATAGGTGTTTTCCTTTATTTCCATGTTTCATATAAATTAAAATTCAGCACTTGAGATAGTCACCCAGCTCTTGAAGGTTTATTATCCATTCTACTGGTTACCAGATGATGCTTATTGATCTATGTGGTATACGGGAAGTTTTGAACTCAGGAAAAAAAATAAATAAAGAGACAACTCTATCCTCTTAAAAATAATGAAGATAAATCACCTTAGAAAGTAATGAAGTTACAGGTGATACAATTTTTTAAGTGGAGTTTCTTCCGGCACACAGCCATATTACAGTAATTCATCTTTCTGTGTGGTTACACTAGATTAGGATTCAGGAGAACTGGGGTGTCATCCTGGTTATGTCACTAATATGCCATATGGCCATGGGCAAGTCATTTAACCTCTACGTACTCAGTTCAAGTTTTTTGACCCTATGTATTTTATAGGATAATTGTGGTGATATTGTAAAATTATGTGTGTGGAAGCATTTTTATTTAAAAAAAAGGCAAAATACCTTTGCAAATGTGAGGTATTATCACTGCCACATCAATTGAATAAGATAGGAAAAAAAACTCACATCATATAGTATCACAAATAGTAAGACTATAAATTATCCAAGACATCTCTTCATTTCACAGCTGGAGAAACAGAGACCTGGAAATTAGAAATGACTTACCTAGATCGTGATGATCATTGTACCACTACAGGTGTGATAAATTCATTGAGTAATAAAAAAAGAAAAAATATAAAAATAAAAAAAGAAAAAGAAACATCTTCCCTACAGTAATCTACTAACAAAGCAGGCAGAAATGAAGCAAGCTACTTAATCTGTAGCGCTTTTGCCTCTCCTCTATTCAGTCAGTGGACACCAGGACACAACTGTGAGCAGCTAATCAGTGTGCTGTTAAAGCTCAAATTGAGGGGACCAGTAAAATCAAGTTATGAGACATAGCTAATTGTTTCTTATAAAGGAAACAACACAGATCGGTTACTGGCTCAGAGGATTTATCTTCCATCACCAAGTCACCACATACAATTGACCTCAGATCTGCAGTGAGTAAACATTTTAATTAGCCTCCAGTTCATCAGTGGTCTGTGAAAAATCCACTGGAAAACTAAAATCTTGGAGAAGGCTGTGGGTCTCACAGAACAGACACTGCCTAGGAACCTAAAACAGGGTGGAGGGAGATGTGGCACATGAGTTATTGTCAAGTCTGTACTTGACCACTTGGGCTATGAGGGGAGTCGGAGGAGAACGGAGTCGGAGGAGAACGGGAGGAAGGTAGATGGAGGAAAGGAAAAGATGGGAGAGAAGGTGGAGCATGACCAGCTGTACGCCTGTCAACTTACATTCATCATTGCATTTATACCTCCCAACCACCCTACCTGGTATAATAATAACATTTAAAAGGCATAATAATAGCACTTAGTATATGCCGGGCACTGTGATAAGAACATCACATGAATTGAATCCTTAACATTTGCCCTAGAGTTGTTCTACCAGTCTTGCGTTATTATACTATAATATCTTATTTTCTGTTTTATACCAGTATCTCATACTATATTATTATTACCATTTTACAAATGAAGAAATAAGCTTAGAAACCTTAAACCAATTTAAAAGCAACATGCCCAAGCCCACACAGGTAGAAAGTAACAACCTGGATTCAAAGCCATGTCCCACTCAAATTGCACTACCTAACCATTATAACATGATGCATTTTGAGTTAATTTCAAAAAGAAATATTGTAGAAAACTGTATCTGGAATTTAGCAGAGTCTTTGACAGAATATCTCATGATATCCATATGAGAAGAATGGAGAAATACATACTGAATGACAGTGCAATCAGACAGATCGAATCTGAGCAGGTAGTTTGTTTGATATAAGTCAACAATGTAATGTAGTTTCCCAAAGACCAGTTAACTCTTAGACTCAATAAAAATACAATACCCCCCAAAAGAGAGGTGCATAAATATTTGATTAATGATAAAATAAATGAATGACAAAATAAAATTGAGACATTCATTCATTGTTAGCAAGATTTATGGGATGTGTACTATGTACCAAGCTCAGTGTGAAAAGAATCTTGGTTTGAATCCTTGCTTCACTACTAACTTGCAGGATAAACTTGAACTAGTTACTTCATATGCCTCTGTGAAAATCCCTATACAAAACATAGAGGCTTATTTCTTAGTAATAAAGGCAGCTCATATACTGGTACCAGAGACAATGATAATACAAAAGTGATATCTGGAGCAGAAACCTACACTGGATGTAATTCCAAACACTAGATTTCAAGGGAAAATCCCTTCTAAGACTGAGGGATGAGAAAACCTTTAACCTTTTTTGAGCACTTACTGCACCAGGCACTATTCCAAGTGTAGTATGTGTATTATCTTAATCCCTCACTACAACCATCCAAGTTAGGTTATGACAATATTCTCTGTTTATAATATGAGGAAACTGAAATTCATTGAATAAGAAATACGTAAATATTAGTTCTTATTATTAGTAGAAAGATTATTGAGTAAAAAAATCAGGATATCTAGACTTAAACCTTAACTTGGTCAATAACTTGAAGATTTCAGCTGGTACACTAGCTTTTAGCCTTGTGTTGATCAAAAATAGGAAAGTATCAATCTAAAAACTGCTGAGAAGAATACATTGTCCTCCACTCTTCTTCAACTCTGGTTTCAAATGCACTTGACTAAGAGTAACCTGATTCAGGCTCATGTTCCTAGCTGCAAGAGAGAGTTTTAAACTCCGTTAAAGGAAAGTATTTTGTGTACTTTGTACACTGGTTATTATTGGCTTGTTTCCAAGGCAACTGCCAGTCAGAGTAATAGATTTTATTCATTCCCCATTCTGAAATTCAATTTGGCCTTTCCTTCCCTATACCCCACCCTACCGTCAGCCCCTTCCTAGAACACAGCTGGGGGCTACTTAATGGATGGGCTCACTAAAGACCAACTTCGATGTTCTTGGTGAAATTACCACAGCTGTTTTGGTGTTCTCAGGACTGAAGCTATAAATAGTGGAACACATAGCTATGGATTTCATGGCTGCTTACAACATTCCCAATAAAGATTATGGATGAACATTAGTTGATGAATATCACAACAACAACATTCATCTACATTTCTTGTTTGTTTCACATAGGTACACTTACAAAGATCCAGCAATAATTCAGAAAAGTTATCTTGGATTTTTCTAAGGTAGAAGTGGGTATCGTGGTAAATAGATAAAAAGTTGACTAGCAATAATGATAATTAACATCTATTGATTGCTTATTATGTACTAGGAACTATTTTAATCACAAATTTGCTAGCAATGAGGCACCACCAATATCCCAATTTTGTAGAAAGGTCAACCAAGGCGCAGAGAGGTTTATAACTTGGGTAGGGTCACACAGCTAAGAAAAGGGAGAGTCAGAATGGCAGATTCAGGTATTGACTTCAAGTCCATAGTTTTAGTTATTATTAAAGACTTTCTCAAAATTAGACAGTAATTTCAAGTTCTGAGGAAAGGTGAATTCTAATCATGGCTCTTCTACTCCTTAGCTATATGATTTTAGTCATTACAGTTCTTTTTGCTTCAATTTCTTCATCTGTAAAATGATGAGGTTGAGTTAAATATTCTCAAATGTCCTTTTTGGCTTTAATATTTCATGATTATGTGCACACACATGCACACACATAGGTTTTCCTGTAGAGTAGCCCTTCATTTACATAGTAATTATCACAAGCCCAAAGATAAGTACTGACATTGCTTTTAAAAAATTAAACCGTATATGAATATCTAAATACTATCCTACCCCTTTTCATATATGTAACTAATTAAAAAGGGACAAGTAAATAAGAGGGAATTGTAGCCCACTTTGTCCTATTTCTACTTATATTAAGAACCATTCTGATAGAAATCATTAGTTAAATCATTCCTCTTACAGTGGGCCATTCACAATACTACCTGTTTCCTACTTTATTATTTTTTAAAACACAAATATTTGTTCTACCTTGAATAGGGTAGAAAATTATTGCATTACCTCCTATGATAGATATCCCCCTTACTTTTGGTTTAATGCATAATCCTAACTATTTCTAGTCAATCTGCCTGTCTTTCTCACAAGAAAGCAGGTACTAACATGATAGAAAATTTTTTTAACCTTATTATGGCCTATTTCCAAATTAGGGAATTCTTAGTGATCAACCTACTGAGGCTTTGTCTAGATCTAGCCAAGTCAGTGAGTGTTCCCTAATTTCAAATTAGCAAATTAGGAAAGGAACTGTTGAGGTTTATATCTGACAAATAAACTGTACTAACAACTGTGACACCTTAATAATCACACGCATACATGGACGTGTGTATGTGTGAGAAAGAGAGAGAGATATTCAGGTGATTTTAAGCCAAGAAGTCACAGGCTAAACTTCAGTTTTGCAGAGATTCAGTTCAGTGGCATATTTACAACATGAAGAAACCATTTACTTGCCAAGAGAAGTGGACTGGCATCACTTTCAAGAACAAAGCTAAAACTGAAAGCAACTCTTTTTCAACAAAACATACTCATTATGAGTGATTTTTTCAGTTCATTCCTGGCATTTTAAGAGCCAAAGGTAATATTTTGTTGTTTCCTCTTCTCTTTCCTACCCAGTGTATGGAGAAGAAAATCAAAGTAGCTTAAAGATTTAATATAACAGCACTTGATGGGGTAGAAAAAAACAGAAGATATAAATAATGTCTAGGCATTCCCATCATGGCTCAGCAGAAATGAACCTATTAGTATCCATGAGGACGCGGGTTCAATCCCTGGACTTGCTCAGTGGGTTAAAGATCTGGAATTGCCATGAGTTGTGGTGTAGGTTGGAGACAGGGCTCAGATCCTGCATTGTTGTGGCTGTGGCATAGGCTGGCAGCTGTAACTCTGATTTGACCTCTAGCCTGGGAATTTCCATATACCATGGGTCTGGCACTAAAAAAACAAAAATAAATAAATAATGTCCAAATAATACTAATATTCATACCTTTGCCATTTATTTTCTGCATGAACTTAGGAAAGCTCCTTTACTTTCCCAGCATCAAATCCCATCTACAAAATGATAGAAATTGTTTTGTGTGTGTGGGACTAGGAAACCAATGCAAGAATAAAACAAACAAACAAAAAATACTAATACGTAATCCAACAGTTTAAATGAGAATCCATTTTAGTGATGGATAAAATAAAAAAGGATGATTTAACCATGTATTTATCATATGTTTCATATATTTTTGGATGGCCAGGCAATTCTGTACAACTTTCAGTGATGATCGATAGATGATGGATAGGTAGGTAGATAGATAGATAGATGATAGATAGATAGATAGATAGATAGATACTATATGCTAGACCCTAGATAGGTAAAAGCATTCCCTAGTGTATACAAGTAGTTGGCATCACTTAGGGCCAGTAGACTAGTGGACTCGACCAAGGTCTAAAGAGATTCAAAATTATGTGACTCCTAGGTCACATAATATATCAGTTGTAAAGCCCAGATTAGGAATCATACCTAGGTAGTACCAAAGTCTATGCTCTCTCAACCATGCCACAAGGATTTCAAATTTTGTGGCAACTTTTCATATATATATATATATATATATATATATGTAGAGAGAGAGAGAGAGAGAGAGAGAGAAAGACATGTACATATGTATACATATAACCATACATGTGTTTAATCATTTTGTAAAGTGAGTGAATACTTCCTATAAAATTTTATAATGAAAATGTTCAAATATATACAAAAGTAGAATAGTATAGTTAACTCCAATGTATTTATCACTTGGTTACAACAATTTTTAACATATTGCTAATCTTATTTCATATATACACCCCTTATTTATGTATGTGACCGGGTCACCTTGCTGTACAGTAGAAAATTAACAGAACATTGTAAACCAGCTATTATGGAAAAAAACACAAATTATTAAAAAAATAAAGGACTAAAACTGCAAAATAAAGAAAAAAGGAGCCAGTATATTCAAGTAGTTGGTATCACTTAGGGCCAGTAGAGAGTATCTGACTACAGGATATCAGGCAAGAACTCGACTCAATGGGAGTACAAGGCAAAATCTTAAGTCTTCAAATTCAGGAGGACACCAAGAGAAGATCTCAGTTAATGGAAGATGGAGCACAGGAAAAGAGCCATGGCATTTACTACCAGGAAAGAGCAGAAAGACAGATTTCATGCTAAACTAATGTGTTACTTAACTGATTTAGAGTTCCACAAATTCTCCCTAAGATCAGGATTGTTGTTTGAACTTGGACTAAGCTGGAGTCTGTAGTTGGGGATAATTTTTTCTAACTCTGGGATTAGCAGGAATGGTGGTAAAACGTGGGGGTGAAGAGGAAGAGTGGAAATCATGTTGAGAAGGAATATTATTGTATCTAAGGACAGGAATACTGGCACACGTGCCTTCACTTTCTCTTTTTGGGAGAGATAGTGTGAGAGAGAATAAGTGCATAAAATTAAAGGGATCAAACTATAGCTTTTAAGGAGCTAGCAAGCTCTTAAAAAGATCAAACTATAGCTTTTAAGGAGCTAGCAAGCTCTTAAAAAGTCTACATTTATTTATATAATAAAGTGATAGAATAGCAATAATTTATACCCCCCTTTTAAAAATGGAACCTTGAGGAAAAATGAGATAAATAAGAGGTCAATGAAAAAGCACCCCCTTTTTTTGTACTCCTGCTTCCTCCAATTCACTTTATAAGTGACTGTCACCTTCTAGAGCACTTTACTCATTGTTGAGACCTCTCTAGGTTTGCTTCTTCTTCAGATCTGAACTGAAGATACTGGACTGGTGTCATATTCTCTGATAAAGCCAATGATTTTCTTTATTCTTTTTTTTTTGGTCTTTTTAGGGCTACACCCACAGCATATGAAGGTTCCCAGGCTAGGGGTTGAATGGGGGCTGTAGCCATTGGCCTACACCACAGCCACAGCAATGCCAGATCCGAGCCATGTCTATGACCTACAGCACAGCTCATGGTAGCGCCAGATCCTTAACCCGCTGAGCAAGGCCAGAGATCGAACCTGCATCCTCATGGATACTAGTCAGGTTCAGTTCCACTGAGCCACAATGGGAACTCCATGCAAATGATTTTCTTGAGGCCTTCTAAGAAGCCAGTAAGGACACCATTTCAAAAGAGGATTATTGCAAAGTAGGAGTAAGTAATTACAAAGAGGTTGATGGTTTATCTGAAAAAACTAAAAGAAAGTAAAAAATTGAACAGTGAGTTTAGCATCCCAAGAAAGATAAACCTGAGGAAATAACACGTCTCCCGTCCTATCCTTTAATAAAGTTACTATGTTGGCCAGACTTATATCATGGCCACTAGAAAACTTTACTCTAGGGTGCAATAAACTTATGGTTACCAAAGGTGAAAACTTTGCAGGATAAACTATGAGTTTGGGATTAACATATACACACTACTATATGTTATAAAATAGATAAATAACAAGGACCTACTCTATAGCATAGGGAACTCTACTCAATACTCTGTAATAACCTATATGGGAAAATAATCTGAAAAAGAACGGATATATGTGCATGTGTAACTGAATCACTTTGCAGTACGCCTGAAATTAACACATTATGTCAACTATACTCCAATAAAATTTTAAAAAATACTTTTCTACTTTGTTATGAAAAATTGATTTTTTTCTGAAACAGTTTATTACCTCTAACAAAGTGAATTATCCCTTAACATCACTTTATAACCCCTTTTACCCTTAGTAACTCTACATCAATAAGCAACTTTCTGATTTTGATTTTGTTTCTTTCACAACTGAGGAAAAAAGAGTATGCCTTGAGTAGAGGACATAAGAAGCTATAATGTCATCGCTAAGATATATATTGGTTTCAGGTCTGATACAGATACATAAAACATTTGGAATCAAATCAATAACCTCTACATTTGGATAAAATAAGCTCCTTTTCCCAGGGCCAGATCTCAAACTTGCCAACCACTCAATTTATGTTAGTAATCTCTAAGAGACTCTTGATCTTCAGGCCAAAAAGTGAAGTAATCAGCAACTTCCATTCCATTCTCTCTTTTGCCTTGTACCCCACCATCTTGTGTCTTTCTCTATTCAGACACCCACTGACCTTCCTAAAAAAAAAATGCTTCCATGGCAGATATCAATCATCATGCTTTTTCTTACAGGAGCAGCTGCATTCAAAGTTAAGTTGCTCAGTACTGAATGAAAAGTTCTGAATTCAAAAGAGATGTTTAGGCAATAGGAGCAGATGGAGAAGGTGAGGGCCTTGATGGAATATCTCAAATTGCTTCCCTTAGGCACTCAAAGCTAGTTTTGACTTTGACAACTCATAGTTTTCTTTGGGTCCTCAGCTCCCACAACCTTCACTCTTTAATATTAGATTTAGTCTTAACTCATCACCTTAGAGTAGAATCTTTCTCATTTTCCTAAAAAAAAAGATCCATTTCAATTTGCCTTCTTGCTGTTTATCATCCCAGTTTCCAAGTCTACATAAATGGGAATAGTACATTAATAATTAGATATTACCATCAAAGTCTCATACACACATACTATTTATATTTATATCCCCAGACCACTCTAACCTATACAGTACATGTTTATGATTGGATGCATTCATGCCTGCATACCTGCAGAGTCTAGAATACAGATCTCATAGCAGTGAAAGGGAACTCTAAAGCCAAAGATTTCCACTGCCCAACATTATTCCAATCATCTCAAGCAACAAGGTGGAACTCTAACTTTTGAAACCATATATATTCATTTTTTTCTATGAAAACTCTGACAGTTATACCCAGGAATCTGGAGCTGGCTAATATTCTGTTTCAATTTATATCACTACTATAAGCATCAAATTACCAATGGTTGAGTAAACAAATAATATACACTGAAGGATAGAATGGGGGAGGGGTAAAATATTGTTCAGGAGCAAAACAACTATGTAGGTTAGGCTTGTGTTTTGAGATTCCCAAAGACCAAATATATCCCCATTACTAGTTTCCAACAACATCTTAAATTGTGCATAGTCTTTTAAATTCCTTTTAGATTAAGAGAACAGAGTTGTTGTTGCCAAGGGGGAGGGAGTGGGATGGACCGGGAATTTGGGGTTGATAGATGCAAACTTTTGCCTTTGGAATGGATAAGCAATGAGATCCTGCTGTATAGCACTGGGAACTATATCTAGTCACTTGTTATGGGGCATGATAATGTGAGAAAAAGAATGTATATATATATGCATGACTGGGTCATCTTGCTGTACAGTAGAAAACTGACAGAACACTGTAAACAAGCTATGATGGAAAAAATAAAAATCATTAATAAAATAAATGTTTATTGCATAAAAAAGGTATGAGATTACCTTTAACAAGCGGCACATGAGTTGGTTAACTTTTCTCATTAAGCTAATCCAATTTCCATCTGCTCAATGTATTACTAGTGCTTATAACTCAAAATGTTCAAAAACATTATCCTTATCTTCTTTCCCTCATCACAGACCTGGTCCCTTCATATTTCTATTACTGGTTTCATACATCATTTTCTCTTAACCTCCAAGTCTTGGAGATATATTAGTCCACCTCCCTTTCTAATTTCCCCCTTCACTGTAAAGTCAATCTGTCACCAAAACATATAGATTATATTTCTGAAATGCATTCCCTATCCCTAAAATTTTTCTCACCTTCCTTGTACTTTTAATTCTTAATAATTATTTAAGACCAAGAGCAAATGCCACTTTAACAGGAAGTCTACCACCATCTCTCTGAATCCAAGCCCATAAATCTAGGTAGAGGTAAAATATTCTATTTTCATTCTGTCATTGCAAAGCTCACCATATATGCTGCCACCTATTGAAAACCAATTCTGGAGTTCCCTTAATGGCTCATCCGTAATGAACCCTAATAGTACCGAGGAGGATGAAGGTTTGATCCCCGGCCTCGCTCAGTGGGTTAAGGATCCAGGGTTGCCATGAACTGTGGTGTAGCCTAGCAGCTAGAGCTACAATTTGACCCCCTAGCCTGGGAACTTCCATATGCTGTGGGTGTGGCCCTAAAAAGATTTAAAAAAAAATAGCTGATTCTAATAGACAGAGTGGGAATGTAAGGTGAGGAAAGGTAAAAGAATGTTAGAGTTGTGGGTTATCAAATGGAGGGTAATAAAAACAGAAGTCTAAAGGGCAAAGTTAATGACTTACATTGGGCTCTGGAGCTTGCGCTCTGGTGTGAAGCCCAGCTCTGAATCTTACTAGTGAGGTAGCTTTGAGCAACTTAATCTCTTTCAACCAGTGTTTCCTCAAAATTAGATATAATGATAGCTATGTTATAGATTTGTAATATGAGAATCCAATAAAAAAGTGTGAAAAAGTGCCTGCCACTTAGAAGGTGATCAAAAGACCATTCTCTCCCCATCAACCCAATCCCCTTCATTGATACCTCAATTTCTACCTGTGGTAGAGTCTTTAGGTATGTCTTATCTCTCCTGTCAGATGATAGGGTAGAGAATCTATCTTATCCTACACATGCACTTAGCATAGTGCATTACAGAGAATAAGAACATAATTAATATCAAGTATATATCATATGTGGAATAAGTGTGAATATCTATAGATCTTACAGAAAAAGAAATACTGATCATACCCACATTTTTTGATTACATTGATAATACAAACAACCCAACTCCTAAATAAGAAGTCAAATATTTTGTATTAAAAGCCAAAGTTGTTTTAAAACTTTTAGTCAGTCATCAATGCCCTCCCAAATTTGAAGCTTTAGTTAAACTTAGTTACTTATTCACAAGAGCTTTAGTGAACAAGACAATAGATAGAGTTCTCCGGACCTCAAGACTCTTGAGAACTGTTTGTCCTATATCTGAGGGACATTGCAAACTGTGCAGTGTGTGCCTTGGCATTTCACTGAAGCATTTGTTCCTCTTCATTTAGAAATACCACCAACTGCTTCTCCAGTTCAATTTCCTATTATATGTGGTTTTTCTTAGAAATAATGGAAAATAGCCTAAAGTTTGACTATTTTTAGCTCATTGGATTTAATATGATCATGGTGTGAGGTTCTTACAGACAACCTACAAAGGTATTGCATTTCCTTTGGGACATATTGTTTTGAAAAAAAGTATTTCTTGGATTTTTTTTGACATTTTCTTTTAGCCTATGAGAGTTTAAGTTTGATAAGTTTGGATATTAGGCTTCTTAACTGAAAAATTCAACCAGGCTAAAGTGGTATTTGTTGCTGGAACTCTCCCTCTGTTCACCAGTGCTGAATAGAAATGCAGAGATAAAGTTTTGGATGAAGGAGAAAAAAATAGCCTTATTCATTTGCCAGGCAAAGTGGGGGGTGGGTACAGCAGGCTAATTCCTTAAAGACTGTGTTGCCCTTAGGTGAGATTGGGAGGTGGTTTTATAGTTTTTGGAGTTAAAAATAGGGCCTCAGATAAGGATCAGAGTAGAGGCAACTTTGCATTGTTTTCAAAGCTGGTGTTCAGCAATGTGGTGGTCTTCTTTCTGAATAAAGAATGCTTCATTAACAACTTCCATTCTTTGGGGATTTTAGTTCTGCAGAAGAACTCAAAGAAATTGTTATCTATATCCCTTGAGGAGGGACCAAGACTCTGCCCCAAAGCTGCACTATTTTTTCTTGACTGCTCCTCCCTGATCTTTGCCTTCCCTCCCTTCCCTGATAGCAACTGTTTGAAACTGCCCTTTGGAACTCAGGTCGTGGAGGATGAAGTTTATTCCCTAGAAATAAGAAATGGAGGTTTGTGTGCCCAGGGGCCCCACAGAGCCCTGCTCCATTTCAGTACTTGGAGAAATTCCTATTTCAGCCTAACATCAAACTTGGTTGAATGCCACCATCATCTTGGGTCAAATATTGACTTCTGGGTAACACTAGAGCCTTGCCAGAATACAGATTATGTTCAAAATAGATACTTTGAATTCCATTTGATCCACATGGTGCAGTACTTGGGTATTAGTTGAGCACTGGATTCTATTATTACTAGTTTTATTCAAGGACCCATTGAACTGACTATTTTTCAAAAGTATACCTACTGTTTTTCTTTCCTTAGAACTAGCTTCCAGAAACCATCCCACTCAGAGGGGCTCTTGGAAAATCTGTTTGATGACAGTAAAATAGCAAAATCAATTCTACCAATCAGAGTGACCTCTCCCTAGCAATTTCTATCAGCAGGACTCCAGGATGTCAGCCTCTCATATTTCTATTTGGTAATGTTCCTTTAGAGCTCTGACTCAAAGCAACTAATTGTGTCAAATGCCAACTCTGGAGGGTAGCTCTCAACAGGATTACACCTAAAACTTCTAGGACTATATAAGTACTTCAAAGTATTTACTGAAAAATCATTGCAGGCTCATTCAAGAAAGAAATATGTATGATATTCCCACTCTTGTAATCTTAGCTGTCCCTATAACTCTCTAGATAATACCCAGAAACATCGATTTCTACATGCATCCAACAATTTTGATTTAATATGGCTCAGAAATAACTCTATTGATATGGCCCTCTAAAAATTTCAGTGAAAACCCTATAATTGACTCTCTATATAAGAGATTTTGGAATAAATCCAGTTTCTCTTCATGTATCTCTTTGAAGAACAGGAGTAAATATATTCTCTAATTCCATACAAATTATGTATTAAAACTATATTCAAGCAGTGGCTTTAGTTTGGGATTATATCTGCATTTGAACTGGCAATGCTTGAGTTCTAAAGGAAGTTGAGGTCTTTTTGACCAAGCTTTAGTCTACCAAATTTATTTTTTGTTTTATTTTAAAAAGCACCATATGTGCAGATGCCAATACTTCAGCCATTCCTGATACTGAACAAAATTTTCTTCAAAATGGTGCATATTATACGACTTTCTAATTAAAAATTCCATTGCATTATAATAAAGGACCACAATTTTAATGATTCATGTAAGCAAGTGATTTTAGCAAGTCACTAACTTCTATGGGTCCCAGTTGTCTCATCTATAAAAGGAAAGATAGTATCTTAAGCTGTTTTAAGAATTAATTTTTTTTAAAAAAATCATTTGCTACCTGCTACCTTATCCACTTGTATAAGATGGCAGAAAAAAGTCAATTTTACTTTAACCATCATTCCTTTAAAACCCACCAATATCAACAATAAGAAAAAAAATCAGGAAAGTAACCTCTAGCTTCAATAAAATAAGTAACTGCTGAAATCACAAATCACTAACCAAGAAGCATAACAGTTAGGTACCATGAAGTTGAGATCAGACTGAGGGAAGTTTAGACTCACCTCCTTACCCTCCTGTAGATTTCGAAAAGTTGCCAGTTTTTCTGAGTTCTGCCGGCTCTCATTTTAATTCCATTTGTTTTTTACTTTATTTTCTCTTTCTTGAACATTTCATCAATATCTCTTTAAGGGAATTAATATTTTCTATAGTTTGTTTGAGGAACTAAAGAACTATTTCTCTGAATTCTTAATTCTTATTTTACTTTTCCTCGAATACATCAATTTTCTCTGTTGTATATATAGGTGAGGCCCACTGCAAATCCACTATGTCACAGGCTTTTTCATTGGCTTTTGTGGTGTGATATGGCAATTGCTCTTTTCCTCTCTCTTCTTTATCCCACTCCTTCTAAGGAAGTTTTCTTGGCTAAGAGGTTAGTATGAAATGGAATTTTAACTAAAGAACAACCCTCCCTTGGCTAAGAAGGCAGCTGCAAGCCTTTCCAGCTGTGCTCATCACTATGCCACCCTTCTTGTAATAATGTAACAACTGTGTGCTCTCTGTCCAAGCCAGCAGCCCTGCTAATCAGGTACCCAGCATTGCTTATCAGTTCCGCTTCTGTAACCTTGCTTGCTCAGTTTCTTAGGGAGGAACACTGTCTGCTTGGGGATGGGGGAGGTCCGGGATGTTTACATGGAAAAATCAAGACCTTGTAGTGTATAAAAGTTACTGAGAACAAAGACCTGGTGCTCAGACTCTGGAGGTGACTCCTCTGAGCCCGCACCGGTGCTGAATAAACCTTGCTTTTCATATCTCCGAGTACTGTTTGTCTCCTTCCGTTGCCACAGTTTTTGCAGTTTCCGCAACATTTTGGTGCGTTGGCCTGGAAGCCCACAACCGAGCTGGCCTCTTGTGCCACTGTTGTCAGGGAACGGGGGTGGGGTGGGGGAGGGGCCACAGTCGCCGCCCTGGTGACAGGTGGATAGCGCTCACGGGCCATTTTGCTGGATCCAGACCCTCACTTGGCCCACACTGCTTCCCAAACGGACTCAGAAGGAGAGTGGAAACAGGTTCCTGGACAGGACATCAGACTGGTGGAGTGCCCCGGGGACATCTGCCCAAGTCAGGACCCACCATACAGCGGAAGGAGAGACTGATCACCTCTCAGTGACCAAAGGGTCACTCAGGTCAGGGTTTGCTCCCTTGGGATCGGGAGACTTGTCAATTCTGGTGTGTGTGTGTGTGAGTGACTGGAGAGAATGAGAGCCCGTGCTCCACCATCTTTGGACTACGGAGCCAGAGTGAGTCCCAACCTGCAGTTCCGCAGCGACCGTCATATGGCTTATGGTGGCCCTCTTCAGGGGGATCCTGACGTTGGGGTTTATACAGTCCCACCTATGCTAAGAGGCGCCTGAAATATCTCCTCCATGGGAGCGGTCAGGTGGATGAAGCGATTGTTACCTGAGGCCTTGCCCTCACTGTTTGTCTTGTGTCACCGGCATGGGATGGGACTTCACACAATGGGTAAATCGGCTTCCAAGCCCACTGTCTTAGAATGTATAGTTAAGAATTTTAAGAAAGGATTTTCTAGAGATTATGGTGTTAAGCTGAGTCCTGGAAAACTGTGTACCCTCTGTACCCTAGAGTGGCCCTCCTTTGGTGTTGGCTGGCCTCCGGAAGGGACCTTAGATGTGTTCACAGTTACAGCAGTATATAATGTTATAACAGGAGACCCTGGACACCCAGACCAATTTCCGTATATTGATCAATGGTTGGAAATTGCCTATTTGAGGCCCCCATGGGTTTGGTTCTGCACCACAGACCAGGGACAGTGTAGGGTGCTAGTAGCCCAGTCCAAGAAGAAAACCTTGTCTCAAAAAAAGGTGCCCCCTATTTATCAAGGGGAACCTGAGGACTCGCCCCCTATGCCACCACCTTATGTGCTGCCGGCCCCACCTCCAGGAGCCGAAGGTGCCCAGATGCCAGAAAGCCCACCACCTTCTGTTTCTCCTCATCCTTCTGCTTCTGAAGTTCCCGAGGTGATATCACCCCCACAGCCAGATTCTCCAGAACCTATGAGCAGGCGTCTCTGTTCAGCTCAGGGAGCAGCCACTCCAGCATTACAAATGCCCTTACGGGAGACATGGGGACCACAGCAAGGCACCCCCGATGGGACTATACAAGAGGGGGGACGTTTTTATTATTACCAGCCCTTTTCCACTGCTGATCTCCTCAACTGGAAACACCATACTCCCTCATATTCTGAAAAGCCTCAGGCACTGATTGATCTCTTAGAATTCATTTTCCAGACACACTGTCCCACCTGGATAGACTGCCGGCAACTCCTTTTTACTCTATTTGACACTGAAGAGCGCTGGCGAATTGTAACAGAAGCCCAAAAATGGCTTCAGGCCAATGCGGGGGGTTGAGCAGACTTGGCAAACTGGGTGAGGGAAGCCTTCCCAGAAGAAAACTCCCACTGGGACTATGACACTGAAGAAGGGAAACGTAATCTATAGAGGTACCGGCAGGCCTTCCTACAGGGGTCAAAAGCTGGGTCTAAAAAGCCCACTAATATAGCTAAGATCAGTGAGACACTACAAGAGCCGAATGAAAGCCCAGCCAAATTCTATGAGAGACTATGTGGGGCTTTCCGAACCTACACCCCTTTTGATCCCGAGGCCCCTGAGAACCAACAGATGATAAATGCTGCCTTTGTGGGACAAGCCCAATCACATATCCATAAAAAGCTACAGAAATTAGAAGGCTTTGCAGGAGAGAATGCCACTAAACTGTTGGAAATAGCCAACAAGGTTTTTATTAACCGAGACCAGGTGGCTTGCCGTGATGCAAAAAAAGAGAATGAAACAAAAAGTGACTCTTCTGGCAGCTGCCCTGTCAAAACCAGTGCCCCCAGTGGGACCACCCCGTAGGGGACAAGGCACAAGGCCAGGGAAAAAGAGTCCCCTGGAACATGACCAATGTGCTTACTGCAAAGAAAAGGGACATTGGAAAAATGAATGCCCCAACCGTCCTGAGAAAAAGACCAAGGCCCCACCTAGCCAGTACCTATCTGAGCCATTCAGCACCAACCTGATCGGCCTAGCTGAGTCTGATTAGGGGGGACCAGCCTCTCTCCAACTGGGCCTCCGAGAGCCTATGGTCAGAATTCAAGTAGGGGGCCACCTCATAGACTTTATGGTTGACACAGGTGCCAAACTTTCTGTGGTTACACAACCTGTGGCTCCCCTCTCGGAGAAAGAAACCACCATTGTTGGGGCCACAGGTAACCAAACCCACAGGCCCTTCTGCAGTCCTCGACGATGTCGGTTAGGAGGCCATGAAGTAATACATGAATTTCTTTACCTGCCTGACTGCCCAGTCCCCCTGATGGGAAAAGACCTGCTGGCTAAAATGGGGGCACAAATTTCCTTTTCTACTGATGGATCGGCCCAACTTAAATTGACAGAACCCCCCTCTCCTTTAATCATGGCTCTTGCTGTAAAAAGGGAAGAGGAATGCTGCTTATACTCTTCTCCTTCAGAAATGGGGACCATTCCCCCAGAACTAGAGACTAAATACCCATTGGTTTGGGCTGAAGGAAACCCACCAGGACTGGCAAAATGCCACGCTCCTGTCTTAATTGATCTAAAACCCGGAGCTCAACCGGTAAAGCTACGGCAATACTCAATTCCCAGAGAAGCTCGACTGGGAATCCAGGTTCACCTGGATAGGCTGCTTCAGCATGGACTGTTAATAAAATGTCAGTCCCCTTGGAACACCCCTTTACTGCCCGTGAAAAAAACTGAAAACACAGGGCTACCGCCCAGTACAGGACTTGAGAGCCATAAATGAAGCAACAGTCACATTACACCCATCCGTCCCTAACCCATATACCCTGCTAGGGCTGATCCCCTCCACTGCTGAGTGGTTTACTTGCCTGGACTTAAAAGATGCCTTTTTCTGCCTCTGGGTGGCACCTGCCAGTCAGCCCTTGTTTGCTTTTGAATGGGAAAATCCACATACAGGGACAAAGGAACAGCTCACTTGGACTAGACTCCCACAAGGATTCAAAAACTCTCCCACTCTTTTTAGTGGCACCCTAGCTGCTGAACTGGCTGAAATTCCTGGACAAAAATTGGGCTGTGTTTTATTACAATATGTTGATGACCTCTTACTAGCTGGCACCGCAGAGGCTCAGTGCCTAGAGGGAACAAGAGCTCTCCTTTCCCTACTGATGGAGGCAGGGTATCAGGTATCAAAGAAAAAGGCACAAATCTGCAAAAAACAAGTCAAGTATCTGGGCTTCAACATCATGCAGGGCCAACGAATGCTGGGGACTGAAAGAAAGCAGGCAGTTTGTGCCATTCCTGTCCCTACCACCTGCCGGAAGGTTCATGAGTTCCTAGGGGCAACAGGATTCTGCTGGATATGGATCCCCGGGTTTTCAGACCTGGCCAGGCCTCTGTATGAGGCTCTAAAAGGGGAAGAAAAGGCTCCCCTTAAATGGGGACCAAGCCAGGAGACAGTGTTTCAGACAATCAAAACTAAACTCACTGAGGCTCCAGCCTTGGGACTTCCTGATGTAACCAGAGAATTTAACCTTTTTGTTCATAAGAAAAATGGGATGGCTTTGGGAGTCTTAACTCAAGAATTTGGGCCTTGGCAGAGGCCAGTGGCATATCTGTCTAAACAAATTGACTCAGTTGCTGCCGGATGGCCTCCCTGCCTCCGAGCGCTGGCAGCTACCACCTTGTTGGTAAGAGAGGCTGACAAGTTGACCCTGGGACAAAACCTCAATGTTAAAGTCCCACACTCAGTTGTAACCCTAATGGATACCAGGGGCCACCATTGGCTCACGCATGCACGAATGACTCAATATCAAGGGTTACTATGTGAAAATCCAAGGGTAAAATTGGAGGTTGTATGAACTCTGAACCCAGCTACTTTTCTGCCAGATGAAGTGGGGCCCCCAGACCATAACTGCCTGGAGGTACTAGATGAGGTGTTTTCCAGCAGGCCTGACTTGACTGATAAACCACTCCAAAATCCTGACCTGGTTTTATATACTGATGGCAGCAGCTTTATGGAGGATGGAAAAAGGATGGCAGGATATGCTGTGGTATCTGACTTAAAAGTGATAGAAACAGAGGTGCTTCCTCAAGGCTGGTCAGCACAGAGAGCAGAATTATGGGCCTTAATCAGAGCACTAGAACTCAGCCAAGACCAGCGAGTTAATATCTATACCAACTCATGATATGCCTTTGCAACTTTACATGTCCATGGAGCCTTATATAAAGAGGGCTCCTCACTGCTGAAGGAAAAGGAATTAAAAACCAGGCTGAAATCTTAAAGCTCCTAGCGGCAGTATGGGAACCTAAAGAAGTTGCAGTTATCCACTGTAAAGGCCACCAAAAGGGGGATGACCCAGTGACAAAAGGAAACCATAGTGCTGATGCAGCTGCCAGACAGGCAGCCCAGGTACAACAGCCAGACAAACCTAAGGTCTTGCTGGCCCCAGAAGTGCCAGCTGTCCCCAAATATTCTCAAGAGGAAGAAAAATGGATAAGGGAGGAAGGAGGAACTAAAACTAAAACAGGATGGTGGGTCACACCGGACCACCGAGTTTACATTCCAGAACAGCTGGCCTACAAACTAGTCCGCCAAGAACATGAGCTAACCCACATGGGCAAAACTGCCTTAGAGACCCTACTGGGCCAGTACCATCTCATTGCTCATCTTCCTGCACTCTGCTCCTCTGTCTCCCAAAGATGCATAACCTGTTTACAGAATAATGCCCGCCAGGGGCCCCACAGACCAGCTGGGGCACAGCACTGCAGACTGTCCCCATTTGAGGATATGGAAGTGGACTTTACTGAGGTCACCCCTAGTAAGGGGTACAAATATTTACTAGTTTTTATCTGTACTTTTTCAGGATGGGTAGAGGCCTTCCCTACCCGAACTGAAAAGGCAAGGGAAGTAACCAAGGCACTCCTGAGAGACATTATTCCCAGATATGGAATGCCTCTGACCATTGGGTCAGATAATGGACCGGCATTTGTGGCTGAAACAGTACAACAGGTGGCAACCTTTACAGATCCGATGGAAACTACATTCTGCGCATCGCCCTCAAAGTTCAGGGAAAGTAGAATGCATGAACCGAACCCTTAAACAGACCCTGGCAAAGTTATGTCAGGAAACTGGCTTGCCCTGGAAGACATTTTGCCGGTGGCCCTCTTAAAAGTGAGATGCTCACCCCGAGTGGGAATAGGATTCTCGCCATTTGAAATCTTATATGGGAGGCCACCTCCACTAATCATTTAAAAGGAAACACCAGGGAGTTGGGAGACTTGGAATTACATAGGCAATTACAAGGACTGGGGCTCACTATTTCTTGGATACATAAATGGGTCACAGACAGAATACCTGTGTCCTTAGATATAACAGTACACTCCCACAAGCTGGGGGACCAGGTGCGGATAAAGGACTGGAAAAAGGAGCCTTTGAGGCCGGTATGGAAGGGCCTATATACTGTAATTCTAACCACCCCCACTGCTCTTAAAGTAACAGGAATAGATGCTTGGATCCATCATTCTAGAGTAAAACTGGCTGGCCCAGCTGATGACCATGGAGAGTGGGAGACTGCCCTCGATCCAGAGAGACCTCTTTGCCTGACAATACAGAGGAGATGACGATCTCAAAGCCCTGCTCTGACTACACCGGAAGCTGGTCAGTCAACGCACGGCTAAAGCTTGACGAATCGGCTGCCTGTGAGCCCAAATGGAAGGAGGGTTTCAAAATGAGCATTTGCATTGATGGAAGAGGCCTTGACCCTGGAACTGTACTACATTTCCAGAGAATCACGTTTGCGCTCCAAGCTGCCTCTCACAGGGTCTTTCATTCCTTTTATAAAGAGATAAAAAAAACACCCCACCTCCCATTCCAGCCACAGCTAAGAACTTGTTCTTAGCCCTGGCAGAAACTATTGCACAAACTCTCAAGGTCTCCTCTTGTTATGTATGCGGGGGAATGAACACAGGAGACCACCGGCCTTGGCAAGCCAGAAAATGGGACCCATTAGAGCCTCATAATGAGACTGCATACCCCCAACTCACTGATGGGGTATGGCTCCTCAAAACTGCTATTATAGGGAAAAATTGTCTTGCGAGGTGGGGAGGACAGTTTAATGTTTCAGATGGAAGCCTAACATGTTTAGGCCTAAGGTCTTATAATCTGACTGCCCAAAAGACTCAATGGTGGTCATCCTCCAATCGCTCAGAGCCCAAGCCTAATCCCTTGTCTAACTTTTCCCACCTTCAACAAGCATGGGAAGATATCAGTGCTAATATCCAGTGGCAGGCACCAAAGGGATTATATTGGATTTGTGGAAAAATGGCCTATTCCATACTCCCCCCCAAATTGGGCTGGGGCATGTGTACTGGGAACAATCAGACCTTCCTTCTTCCTGCTCCCACTGTCACTAGGAGAGCAACTGGGAGTTCCTATATATAGGACACAGGGTGCCCAGAGAAACCGGAGTGCCCTCCAAATTGGAGACTGGAAAGATGATGAATGGCCCCCAGAACGGATAATTCAACATTATGGACCTGCCACCTGGGCAGAGGATGGCTTTTGGGGATATCACACCCCTATCTATATGCTGAACTGCATCATCAGACTACAGGTGGTTTTGGAACTTATAACAAATGACACTGCAAGGGCCTTGACTATATTGGCCCAACAACAAACTAAAATGAGCGGTGCAATCTACCAAAATCGCTTGGCCTTGGATTATTTACTTGCTTCTGAAGGAGGGGTTTGTGGAAAATTTAACTTAAGTAATTGCTGTCTACAAATAGATGACACTGGAAAGGTGGTAGAAGAAATTGCTGACCACATGACTAAACTTGCCCATGTACCTGTACAAACTTGAAAAGGATGGGATACAGACAGTCTCTTTGGTAAATGGTTCTCTTGGTTGGGAGGAATTAAGACAATGGTTGGAATAATCATGGTTATACTCGCAGGGTGCCTACTTGTTCCCTGCCTTGTACCTCTCCTGATAAATATTATAAAAGGTTTTATAAGAACCATGGTTGAAAGAAAAACATCCTCCCACCTGCTACTTATCAGAGGCTACCAAAGGGTTATGACTGATGATGACCTGTAAAGGGTGCAGATGCACCCTGAACATCAAGAGGAGGGAATGAAATGGAGTGTTAACTAAAGAACAACCCCCCCTTGGCTAAGAAGGCAGCTGCAAGCCTTTCCAGCTGTGCTCATCACTATGCCACCCTTCTTGTAATAACGTAACAACTGTGTGCTCTCTGTCCAAGCCAGCAGCCCTGCTAATCAGGTACCCAGCATTGCTTATCAGTTCCGCTTCTGTAACCTTGCTTGCTCAGTTTCTTAGGGAGGAACACTGTCTGCTTGGGGATGGGGGAGGTCCGGGATGTTTACATGGAAAAATCAAGACCTTGTAGTGTATAAAAGTTACTGAGAACAAAGACCTGGTGCTCAGACTCTGGAGGTGACTCCTCTGAGCCCGCACCAGTGCTGAATAAACCTTGCTTTTCCATATCTCTGAGTGCTGTTTGTCTCCTTCCATTGCCACGGTTTTTGCGGTTTCCGCAACAAGTGGTGCATAGTAAAATGATTGTGATGGTTTTGACTTTAGCTCCATTTCATTGCAATCTCTAAAAAGTTATTGTTATTATGGAAATTTTCAAACATACAAAAATGTATAGATGATAGTATATCCATAGTACCATTATTATATCCAACATGATTAAAAATAATGCCTTAATTTCTACTAACACTTGGTCTATGTTCCAATTTCTCAGATTAAGACTGTTTTTTCTTCTAAAATCATTTGGTTTGATTAGGATGTAAACTAAACTGCTTTTGGTTGATACATCTCTTAAATATCCTTAAATCTACCATTTGCTAATTGAAGAAATCGAGTCCTCCATCCTGTAGAGTTTCCCACATTCTGGACTCAGTTAATTTCTCCTTTAATGTATATCTTTATTTCTCTTATTTCCTTTATAGTGGTAGTTAAATCAATTGACCTGATTAGGTTTGGTGTTAAAGTATTTTCTCAGCAGTTCTGGGCTATCCCACTAGGTCTTTCCAAAGTGATTCCACATTCATCCTGTGGCTTCTCCATATTCTAGATTTCATAGCTATAATCAAACAATGAATTATGAAGGAAAGGCTGAGAAAATGAAGTTGAGGAAATTTCCCAGAAATGAAGAGATGGAAAATAAAGGGGAAAAGATAATAAAACCTGACAATTAGTCCAGGACATCCACCATATAACCAATAGGATTTCCAAAAAGGGAAAAGATAGAAAGATGGAGAGGTAATTACCAAGGAACATCGACTGAAAGAAAATCACACACATTTGGAACATCGACTGAAAGAAAATCACACACATTTGGAACATCGACTGAAAGAAAATCACACACAATGCCTTATCACAGTGAAACTGTAAATACAAAGAACTGTCAATGCCCTTCAACTAAAGACTACCAGGAACACACCTTTAGTTGAATAGTTGAGTTTATTATTCACTTCAGGGAGAACAGATACACTAGAGAACTGTGCAAATATTATCTTTATACAAACCATCCTATTTTTGCCTATTTTCTTTTTTCCTAATTAAGATTATCTCTGACAGCTAATGATAGCCTCTTTGAATTTCTCCAAGGCCTATTCTATGCCACATTATTCACATAGCAGTTTGTAGTAAATTATTTATTATATACTTTTAAATGCTCAGTATTTGCAATTAGGTATAAACAAAAGTGTACAAAAATGTAATCATTTAAGATGTTCAAGTATAGATTGAAAATATAATTATCTTATCAGGATATTAAATAAAACAATGTCATAGAAAAATTACTAGTCTATTTATCTGACATAAGTATTCCTAAAGTGTGCACAGAACTGAATTATTTTTGATAAGTTAATCTTTGAAGTTTCTCGAAAGAGGGAAAAGTAGAGGAAGTGAGACAAAATGAAAGGGAGCCAACTTCTGGAAAGTAGCTAATTATTTTCTATGTAAATGGAAAGAAGAAAGTTTATATATAGGAAGAGAGATTTTGACACATGCACACACAAAGATGACTGTCATACAGCTAATTTGAGGTAACATAGGCCCTTGACAATTTTCTCAAGCTGAACAAGTAAACAGCCAGTACTTATTAATTGCTAAAATGCAGAAACAAAGGCGGTGAAGTTTCTCACATTAAACAAAATTATCTCATCTAAACAAATAAGACAGATAATTCTTCAAATTTTCTCATGAAGAATTTCCTCATTTTTGGTATCAAAAATCTCTTTAAAATCTTTAGCTAAGTACTGCAGTTTGTGATTTGTCAAATATTTTGTTATCTTTTTTTTACATGCCATAATTGTGACTTCAGACTTTAAATCATCATCAAAAAAGGTGGAAAGGGCATTGTAAATATCAATTTTGGGTGTAATCCTGAATGCTGTCTTAAGGTGTGGATTAGGAAGATAGTTTTTTAAGTTTCTCCCATTTTCCAAAATCTTTCGCTAAAAAAAATCATTTAGAAAGGCCATTTTTGAGTCCAGATTGCATTTCCAAGTTCCCTCATACCAATAAAAGTAAGTAGACCACTGGTAAGCTGGAATTGTAGGGGTTTTCTGGTGAGGCACTTCTCAAATTAACAATTTTGCCTTTATTAAAATTTCCTCAGCTTTGCAGCTATAATTCCAAATTGTCTATGGTGAAACTGTGCTGGTTAGAAAGCTAGGTACAAGAGTAAGTGTTCTAACAAGAAAAACAAAGAGGGCAGGTTCTTGGCTTGGAGGAGGCAGTTTTAGATTGAAAAGACCCCATAAGAACTGCAACATGTTTGAAAGGATGGTGCTTGTGGACTTTGTGCCTCTGGAGCATGGCCCAAGACCTGTTGTCACCAACAGTGAACCAGATAAAACTGGCTTATTCTGGACAGATAAAACTAAAATAAAAACTTTTCAGTGATATAAAAAATGACACTAATAAAGGTTTTGAAACAGTGACCTAGGAAAAAAGTTTTTTCAAAGGACATTTCTCTAAAAATAAATCTTATAAATAAACTTCTCAGTCCCTAGACTGGCTTGAGGATAGTAAACAACTGAATAGAACACAATGAGATTTAAGAATGAATGTCTTTGTGGAACAGGACTTGGTGGAGTGAGGGGGAGGCAGAGAACTAGTATTTTCATTAGAAGCAGAGTACATTGCAGTATTTTTTTGTTTTTTTCTTTTCACTTTTGAAATTTTGATACAAATTTTATTTTATTTTATTATTTTATTTTATTTTTGTCTTTTGTCCTGTTAGGGCTGCACCCATGGCATATGGAGGTTCCCAGGCTATGGGTCTAATTGGAGTTGTAGCCGCTGGCCTATGCCAGAGACACAGCAACGTGGGATCCAAGCCATGTCTGTGACCTACACCACAGCTCACAGCAAGGCCAGATCCTCAACCCACTGAGCAAGGCCAGGGATTGAACCTGCAACCTCTTGGTTCATAGTTGGATTCATTAACCACTGAGCCACGACGGGAACTCCAAATAAAATTTTAAAATATATTTTTTAAGCAATAAAACTTTCTTGGTTTAAGACAGTCATGAATTCATACAGATGGCCAATAGGCATGATGAAAATATGCCCATCATTGCTAATTATTAGAGGAATGCAAACCAAAACTACAGGTAGGTATCACCTCATACCAGTCAGAATGGCAACCATTAAAAATATACCAAAAAAAAGATGCTGGAGAGATTGTGCAGAAAAGGTAACTCTACTATACTGTTGGTGAAAATGCAAACTGGTGCAGCCACTATGGAAAACAGTTTAGAAGTTTCTTAAAAAACTAAAAAAATAGAGTGACCATTTGATACAGTAATCCCACCGCTGGGTATATAGCCAGACAAAACTCTAATTCAAAAAGATGCTTGCACCCCTATGTTCATAGTAGAATTATATACAATAGTCAAGACATGGAAAAAACTTAAATGTCCACTGAAAGAAGACTGGGTAAAGAAGATATTTTATATCTTGGAATATACTCAGCCATAAAAAAGAATGAAATAATGTCATTTGCAGCAACATGGATGGACATAGAGATTATCATACTAAGTGAAGTAAGTCAGAAAGAGAAAGACATACACCATATGATATCACTTATATGTGGAATGTAGAATATGACACAAATGAAATTATCTACAAAACAGAAATAGACTCACAGATATAGAGAACAGACTTATGGTTGCCAAGGGGGAGGGATGTTAAAGGAGGGATCGATTGGGAGTGATGAAAATATATACATATATATATCTGAATCACTTTGCTGAATAGCAGAAATTAACACAACATTGTAAATAAACTGTACCTCAATAAAATATTTTTTAAAGTCTTGAATTTGCAGAGCAAAAAGATGCAAAATAGCCCTAGAAAAATTGACTGACCAATCAACACCAAGACATATCCTGGTGAAGTTACTGATCTTTTCAAGGGGAGGTAACACTACACTGGACTCAGGCTAAAGCAATGCCTGATATCAGAGGTCAATGGAGCAAAATCTACAAAATTCTAAGGGAAAGAAAATATGACCCTAAAACTTAACACCAAGCTAAGTTATCTTTCATGTTGAAAAATAAGAGTGAGTCATTTGCAAACATGTAGCAACTCAGAGAACACAGCAACCATGAACCCTTTCTAAAAACATTATTACCTGATGATCATATCCAGAAAAAGGATTATTTTAAAAAAGAAAATAGAGATGATTTTGTTGAAAAAAAAGAATAGTAGCAAGTATGAATTAATTTTAGTCATATAAATAATATGAAATAATTATGGTAATTATGATTGCAGATGATAATATAAATTTTATATACCACTGGTATGTTAAAATTAATAATTCAAAATCAAGAGGCAAAACAACAGTAGGAAAGCAGTGTAAGAGTGCAGATTTCCTCATCTTTCATAGCAAGGAGTCAATATAAAGTGTTAAATATTGACTGTAACATACAAAAATATGACTCCAACTTCAATGTTTTTATAATCATTTTTACTAAAAATTTAAAGAAATTTCTTTTTAAAAAAGCAAATATATCCTGTGGTCGAAAAACATTTACTTGATATTAAACAGTTCTTTTAGTTCAGTTTATTTTTATTCTGTCAAATTCAAGTAACATTTAATTTATGCTTTCATTTAAAAATAGAATAGAGAAGTTCCCATCGTGGCTCAGAGGTAATGAACCCAACTAATATCCATGAGGACACAGGTTTTATCCCTGGCCTTTCTCAGTGGATTAAGGATCAGGTGTTGCTGTGGTTGTGGTGTAGGATGGCAGCTACAGCTCTGATTCAGCCTCTAGCCTGGGAACTTCCATATGCCATGGGTGTGGTCTCAAAAATAGATTTGAATAGACAGATTATATTTCTGTATAGTTCTATGAGATAGACTATCTCTCCATTCATCCATCCATCCATATGTGATAGATTGAATTATTGGTCCCAATTATTTACTCCCTATAGAGTTATATGTCTACACACTTGTCTCAGCCTCAGGATAAGTAAAATGTTCTTCTCTGATCCTTGACATTGAATTTAGTCATATTATTTACTTTGCTCAATGGAATATTAGTCAACAAGATATAAGCAAAAGTTTGAAATGAGTCTGTCCAGTTGGGCTTGGCTCTTTTGTACTTCTGCCATTACTATGACAGAAATGTACTTGTAGCCACTGCCCCACCAGTCTGGGTACCAAAATGAAACATAAGAAGCAAAGCCAATAGACAAACTTGCAGGCTGTAGAAGAACTTCCCCAGCCAATACACAGAAATGTGAATGAGAAATAAATGCTTATTTTTGAATACCACTTATATCTTGTGGTTATTTGTTATACAGCAATAGGTGTCTGATATAGTGCCCATATATCAATCCATTCATCCATTCTTTTATCAGTATATTCACCCAGTAAGATGTATGGAGTGATGTCTATCAAATGTTAACAATGGTTGCTTCTGAGTGGTGTAACAATTTTTTAAAGTATTAATTTTTCCTTTTTTCATTATTTGAATGTTTTTAAAGAGAAAGTCTCATTGCTACAAAAATATATGATGAGTGGTGTAACAATTTTTTAAAGTATTAATTTTTCCTTTTTGCATTATTTGAATGTTTTTAAAGAGAAAGTCTCATTGCTACAAAAATATAGTCATTATTCTTTCAAAAAATAAAGGCAACGTTGGGAAAAGTAAATAAGAATGATATTAGGAAATACTCTATTCTTGAGAAAAATTAAAATTTATTACTTATTCTCTCTGGTTCATTGGATATGTGTAAAAAAGTTTTGTGCACATGCATAATCTTTTCTTAGGTTAAATTATATGGAGGAGTTCCCATCGTGGCTCAGTGGTTAATGAATCTGACTAGGAACCAGGAGTTTGCGGGTTTGATCCCTGGCCTTGCTCATTGGGTTAAGGATCCGGCGTTGCCATGAGCTGTAGTGTAGGTCGCAGACGCGGCTTGGATCCCACGTTGCTGTGGCTCTGGCATAGGCAGGTGGCTACAGTTCCGATTTGACCCCTAGCCTGGGAACCTCCGTATGCCATGGGAGCAGCCCAAGAAAATGGTAAAAAGACACACAAAAAAATTATGTAGAACATCTTTCACTTTGCTATCAAATTATATATAGGTAAATACAAGGCACATCAAGAGCCAGCACACTGGGATTAGTAGCTGAATTTGGAAAAATGCTACTCTATAAGTTATTAAATTTTGATGCACCTTTTCAGTATGATGTACTTGTTATTACAAGTGTCCTAAAAAGGTGACACATCCATTTCACATATATAACACAACTGTTCAATAAAAGGAAAAAAATTGAGATGAATTTTAAACAATGGGGAAATTTAATTTTTCCATCTTCATATCTGAAAAGCCTTTGTGAATTAAATGAAAGATTCAAGATTCACAAGTGGGAAGCAACAACTTGATTTTTATTCCATTGAAAAATAAATTGCCTACTTCCTCAAAATCACCACCTTAACAGCAACTGTCAAAACGTTTATCTTATACTAACAACTACCTTTAGGTTGTAAAAAACAGAAGCTAAGGAGAAAATGAGATCATCCTTAAAGTATTTGAAGGGCTGTTGTGGGAGAAAGAAAGAATTGTATTATGTTTATCTTAAAGATAGTTCCTGTTGTGGCTCACTGATTAAGGAAACTGACTAGTATCCATGAGGATGAGGGTTTGATCCCTGGCCTCGCTCAGTGGGTTAGGGATCCAGCATTGCCATGAGCTGTGTTGTAGGTTGTAGGCAGGGCTTGGATCCCTCATTGCTGTGACTGTGACGTGGGCTGTCAGCTACAGCTCAGATTCGACTCCTAGCCTGGGAAACTCCATATGCCACAGGTGTGTCCCTAAAAAGCCAAAAAGAAAAAAAAAATAGAGCCAAAGTAACAGATGGAAATTATAACTTGATAGATTTAATTCAATATCAGAAAGAGCTTTAAAACTGCCTGAAGGTGATATATTCAACAGCATGAAGTAAAGAACTCTCATAATTGGAAGTATTCAAGCAGAGCATGGAAGATCATCCCTCAAGAGAGTTATAGAAGGGAATTCTGGATTTATGCTTGGGTTTGGTAAAGAGATGAATGGGTGGTTGTGTTGTAAGAATTGAAATATATTCCAACTCTAAGATTTGGAAATTTGCTTTGGAGGAAATTATGTTAGAAAGAACTGCTAAGATACTTCTAAAAATCATCTGGCCTCAAATAAAGCTTACAGGCAAAAGACAAGCTTGGGGAAAAAATGTTTGCAACATATATGATATGAAAAGCTCCCTATCCTTAATATGTAAAGAAATCATAAAAGTCAAACAGAAGAAAATGCCCTTTAGGTAAAAAAAAGGGGGGAGCAATTCACCAAAAAGGAAATAAAAATAGCCAATAAATATAACATGTTTTGCCACACTAATAAAGAAATGTTAAATCATAGCAATGAAGTGTCATTTTTAACCTATAAAGTTGGAAAAAGATTGATAATCTCAGTGTTGGAAAGTGAGTGGAAAATAAGCACTCTAATTTTTGTAAAAGTAATTAACAATTGAACTACACTTTTTATATTAATAGCATTTATTTAGCACTTGACTTGTGCCTAGCAGTCTTTAAGGGTTTTCATGAATTGTCTCATTCAATCCTCCTTATTAGAAAGGAAGCCATCTTGTTCAATTTAGAGATGGAAAAACTGATATTTAGGAAGTTTCGCTCTATGCCAAAAGTTACATATTTGCTGATTGGTGGAGTCAGAAATCATACCAGAGTCAGCTTCACTGAAAGTTTAAGCTTTTAACAACTTTATTCCTCACACCCAACACACTCCATCTCTCAGCCCCTTCAAACGTCTTATTTTTTCCTATTTTCTTGTATTTTTTTAAAAAGTTCCCACATTATTTTTTAAATAATCCACTTTTTTTTTCAGATTTAGTGAAATGCCACCTTAAACTTACAGTAAGTTCCCATCATTGTAATTCCTGGATTCTATTTTCTGTCTTTGATCTCTTTGTCTCTTCCTGACCTAGCATTAAATTTTAATCACTAAACTACAATTAATAGTGGAAGTCTTCCAATCTAGCTTAGTTTCTTTTAAAATAATTACTATTTAAAAAAATTTTAAATAGTTTATTTATTTTAGAATAGTTTAGATTTAAGGAAAAGATGAAAGAATATTACAGTTCCATAAATCTCGCACATTCAGTTTTCCTTGTTGTTAACATTATTATAGTATATTCTTCACAATTAATAAACCAATAGTGATGTATTAATAAAACATCTTTCTGCTTGTGCCATGTGTCAATTCATTTGGAGGAAGTTTCTTTTAGCTATCAATTTGATTTTGTGCATTTCCAACAGGTACAGAATTCATATTAAAGCTCCAATGATGATAGCTGTAATCAATTACATAAAACCATCAAATAGCACAGAAACAACTCATCAATTTTAATTAAACAGCTATTAATAAAAATGGACCATATCCAGTATCCAACCACTCTCTAGCCCTATGTTCTCAGAAATGTCATTATATATCATGACATATTTATAGCCTTTAGCTTAACTAGCAGTGGTCTTATTCTACCAATAATTAAATTCTTCCTCCTCCTTATCTGGACCTCCTTGGTCCTAAGTTTAAACTATCAAAAAGTTCTGGGAAGAAACACCTTGCTTAGTGCCTCTCACATACTAGTCAAGGGCTATAAACATTGATTTGATTTAAAACAGCATTTTCTAGCTATATTATTTCAAGAGCACTCTCTCCAATAAGAGAACACTGTGCAATTAATAGCTCTATAGAATTATCCATTAACAAATAATAGTATACAACTAACAAATGACAGGAGGGACTTTTCCATAGGATAGAAACTCATTAAAAAGAGACTATTCTGGAGTTGCATTTGTGGCTCGGCAGTAACAAACCTGACTAGTATCTATGAGGATGCAGGTTTAATCCCTGGCCTCAATCAATGGGTTAAGGATCCACTGTTGCTGTGAGCTGTGGTGTAAGCTAACAGCTGCAATTCCAATTCAACCCTTAGCCTGGGAACTTCCACATGCTGCAGGTGCGGCCCTAAAAAGACCAGAAAAAAAAAAGGCTATTCTATTTTAACAAACAAACATTTGGAATGGGAATAAGATGCTACAAATTGTTGTGAGCAGAAGAATATTAAGCCTGCTTATCTTATCTCACATTCTTACATGTTTCCAATTTAGATCCATTTATGACAGCTATGACGGCATTGCCAGATATCCTCCTACAATGATTCACTGTGATAAGTCAGGTTTCTATTTCCCTTCCTCAGTCAATTCACAACTGAAGTAGAAATAGGCCTTATGTTAACCCTTAGTCATTCCCTCTTAAATTTTGTTAGTTGGTCTATTCAAATATATTTACCCTTTTCCCACTCTTCCTACTCCATATCCTCCCTATAAACAGATGAGAATACCCATGTTAATTAAGGAACAATGACATATACATGAGCCTGGATACAATATGGTCTAGAATGAGCTTCTGAAGGTAATCCTAGGATCTAAAGATGCAGAAAACTTCTGCAGGTTTCATTGTAAGACCAAATATTGCTTAGGGCCTGCACGTGAGTTCCAGGTCAACAACTAAATAACAATGAATGTACTTATAACTCTTTCCCTCTTTTGACCTCAATCTCCTAATATGAAAAATCATGTTATTTGACTAGACAATCTCTAAAGTCCCTTGCACCTCTAAAGATCTATTAAATAAAACTCACTTTTGATAATCAGTTACATTCATTTAACTTAGCTGGACACAGACTTCAAAACCAAATTTATTGTTAACAAAGAGGAAAGTTGGGAGGGAGAGATAAATTAGGATTTGGAGACTAATTTATACACATTACTGTATAGCAGAGGAAACTCTACTCACTATTCTGAAATAAGCTATATTGGAAAGGAATCAGAAAAAATAGATATATGTATATGTATAAATGAATCATATTGCTGTACACATGAAACTAACACATTGTAAATCCACTATACTTCAATAAAATAAAAATTAAATAAAATATTCACAAGGTATAAAATTAAAAAAAATACAGAAAGTAGAGTCCCTTCCTCAGCCATCCAATTCTTCTCCCTGGAGTCAACTGGTATCACCAGTTTCTTGTATATATTTTCAGAGAGAGTCTATAATATAAAAACAAGTATGTGAATGGTAAAAACCTATACACATTTTTCTGCAATATGCCTTATTGTGGTGTAATTTATAATTAACTAAATTCATATATTTTAAGTATATAGGTCAATGACTTTTGACATATGTATAAACCGGTGTAGCCACCAAGACCCCAAAATGTTTCCCTGTGACTACTCCATTCCACCACCACATGCTTCAGGCAACAACTGATATGATTTCTATCACTATACCATAGTTTCAGTTCTTCACCTAAAGAGAAAAATCATACAATGTGTAATTTTTGTGTCTGGCTTCCTTCATTCAGTATGAAGCCTGTGAGATTTTTTCATGTTGATGTGTCACTGAGCTTGTTCATTTTTATTACTGAGTGGTATTCCATCACATATGGATGGAATGGCATATGGTACATTGTATAATAACTTCTTTAGCCATTCACTTCTTGATGGACATTTGGGCTGTTTCCAGTTGTGGAGATGATGAATAAAGCTGTTATGAACATTCAAAAATAAATAAATAAATCAGCTTGTAACTATACATTATTCATATTGTGTTAGAAAGCAGAGTATGTGGAGGCTGTGTAGTAGAGTAGTTAAAACATGAGGTTTTAAATCACACTACTGCTTCCAGGCTTGATCCATTACTTAACTAGTTCTTTAAACTTGAACAAATTATTGAACATCTCAGGGCCTTTGCTTCCTAAACTACTGAATTGAGAGGATAATTGAACCTGTCAACTGAACATAATTGAAAGTGTTGTTATGAAAATCAAAATTAAGCTTTGTCATTTTCAACGCATGTTAGATATCATTGTTATTATAAAACTTAATATAACCTTAGAAAACATTCAAATTCATGTTCTATCTTTTGCTACTACCTTACTTAAACTATGTGTTTAAATTTTCTCAACATTTAAGGTGCTAATAAAAATAGTGCTTACTATGTAGACATTAATAATATCCTCCCTAAATTTAGCTGTCTTTATACTTATGGGTGGTGGAAGATTAAGCTTCCACACCTCCTTTAATGTAGACATAATTATACAAGTGTGTTCTAGCCAATGAAATAAGAGCAGAATTAAGTTCAAAATTAAAGCATTTCAGAGCCATGATTTAACTCTCCCTCTGACATAGTAAACTCTGAAATCTCATACTGAGATTATGGCATAATAAGATGCTTAACCTTCATCAACCAGGGTCCATGGGTAAAGGCAATGCGAGCAAAACCACCTCCCTATCCTGCTGACCCACAATGGACATGAGTCGCATGAGTGAGATATAAATCTTTGTTGTTATAAGCCATAGAGATCCAGCATTTTCTCTCCCACTATAACCTAGCCTAATTGACTGATAATATCCAGCTGTAATAGTGGTTCCCTGCAGATTAAGATAGAAAAGTTGTATAAATCACATAGCACATATCTAACCATTATGGACATTTGCAATTATTTGTAGCTGCCAAGCATCTTAAATATCTGCTTATGTCTTGGCAATCTTTAACTTTCTGAGACACATACCACCTCCCATCATAGAAGCTGAAAATATCAGATACTCTCTTCTCCAATTTGCTTTGCAAGTAAGATAATAGAAATAGTAAACCTCTGCAAATCAGAATCACCCACCTAAGACTTTGAATGGAAGCTAGAAATTCGAGAACATTCATCCAGAAATAATTCTGGCAGTGGGCAATGACAGTAGTAGTAACTATATCCAATTACTGAAGGCAATAGTAGTAAGTTGCTGTGGTAGCTTCCAGTGCAACCTGTGAAAACTTCAAGTTTGGTTCTCTGGTTTCATTCAGCTGCAAGTGTATGAACTACCCTGTAATGCTAATTTTAGCTAGAGTAATATATATACATGCTCACTAAACCTTCAATATAAATTACCAGTTATTATTATTTACTGTTGCTATTCTCCATTAGAAAAGGTCAGACAACTTGCCTTATTTTTGTCTCTACAGAGCTTAGCACAGTGTCAATAATAGAGTAGGTGGTTAAAGTATATAAAGTTTAATAAATCATAGCACAAATGCTTCCCAGGAATTCAATAGACCTCTCCTTATGCTCACCTCAATTATAAAGTTGTCTGCCTTTTATGATCATCTAGTTTTCCTTTTACAACAGTTTTTCCACAGTGGAGAATTACCATCAAGATCGATTTGGAGATGTTATTTGTCTATATTTCATGTGTGGATTTTTCCTTTTGCATTAAAGTATAATTTGGGATATCTTTTTTCATATTAAGAAATCAGTGAACTTAAAATAGTTACTAGAGCAAACTTTGATTCTGATCCCTGCAAACAATTTTTTATAGTTTTAATCTACTTATCTAGTTCTGTTTTTATTTGGAGAGATGTCTTTGCTACATCCCTCAAATAGTATTTGTATTAAATATCCCATTTTTAAGTAACTAATTTCCTGGTAATACTTGAAAGTAGAACCTCTGTTTTTCTATTTATGACTTTGTACCAAGCTCCCCAACCCCATTTGCACATGCAAATAAAGAATATTTACCACAATACCTTGTGCAAAGTAGACACTTGATATAGGCCTGCTGACTCCATTACATTTTCATTCTGACCCCATTACATTTTCATTTATGTTGTATGCCCAGGGTACACACACTCTGAAAATGCTTAGTTCTACTGATGGAAAATCAATTGGTGTTTTTTTTCATTCTCATTTGATGATATCTGTATTCAGGTGGAAGTTTTTGGGTAGCGTTCTGAGTTTAATGAAAAATAAGTGTGCACAACATTGATTTGATACACAAATAATAGCCAGATATATATAAATATATACTTAAGTTCAAATATTTAATTATGTGAGAAAATAGTAGCTAGTATAAATATTTTAATATATGTGTAGCTGTTTCTTCATGTAAAAAAATGGATTTGCTTTCTACAATGTAGTATAAACATATGTAAAAATGTTACGATAAGGTAAGCTATAGTTTGGCAACAAACATAAAAAGTCTTAAAATATGTATATCCTTCCATCTAGTAATCCTTTCCTAGGGGTTTATTCTAAGGAAATTATCAAAGATGTATGCAAAAATTAAAATATAAGGATTTTCATCATGATATTATTTATAATATTGGAAAATTAGAAACAAAATGTCCAGCAATGGAAAATTGCTTTAAGTTAATTATAAAAAGTCTACATGGAAGTAAGTTATACTACTGCCCTTAAAAATCATGTTGTTGAAGAATATTAATTGACATGGGAAGATACAATCCTGTGTTAGTTAAAATATACGTTTCACAAAACTATATGCAATGTGATACCACTCTGAAGTATACAAAGAAAAGTAGTTATAAAGGTAACTAGAGATATATAGATATATGCAAAGACATTAACAATGATTATCCCTGGATGGTGGTATTAGAAATGATATTTTGGTCATCATATTCTTTTTTGTCTTAATTTTCCACATTTGGCATGTACTTACTTTTATAAATTGAAAAAAATGTTTAAAAAACAGTTATGATGAGTTTGCTGTTATAGCAATTTATTGGCTCATACATTGTCTACTGAAAATAAGGTAGCTGTTTTGAAAGTGGCTGGTGAAATATAACTTCTCTTTGTTTGGATATATGGAGTCAACCTATAATATATTTGAGAATGAAGGGAACCATATTGTGCTGTTTAAACTGTGATTAAAATAAATTCCTGGAGGTGGAATAAACAGTTTAGAAGCAGCATTGTTGATACTCAATCCTGATTAATTCTATTCTGCCCAAGTCTTTGAATTCACAGATTGTGAGCGGCTGTAAACCTACAGAGAGTTTCTGTGATGAATGGAGATTTTGTGCTTACTTAGAAATTTTGTGGAAATCAGATCAGATTCAATAGTTATGGCCTTGCCTTGTGTTTGTACTTCTTAGAGGCTACTTAATAGTTGCCAGAGTCAGTGACTATGTTTAGCCCTGGCTGCAGGTAAAATCAGTTAGCTCAGGAGCTGAATAGAATTAGAGTCAGTACTGAGATCAGGGACAGAATTATGAAAAAGCCTGTTTTCCCTGGTGCAATCAAACAAAACATATATGTTGTCTAGACACTTGAGAGGATAAGACAAATGGTGTTTCAGTATATGTAGGTTAGAATGTACATATGATGAAGTTCATGTTCTCAGAAATTTATAGTCTTAACATATGATGAAGTTCATGTTCTCAGAAATTTATAGTCTTAATTAAATCCAAAGAAAATGATGGCTCAACTATGCCTACCAGACTGGCCCAAAAAACAAATGAAGCAAGTATGTGTTTATTTACTGTACTATAAACACAGGTTTTATTTTTTTGTGGCCCAAAAGCACTCAGAAAATTTCCATCATTGAAAAGTCAAAATACGTTGTTGAGAATACACCAGTAATTATGTACAAACCTTTTGCAGAGAAAAAAAGAGGACATGTTTTGTAAAATAACCAAACATCCAAAGAATACTTGGAGCTTTGCAGAGGCTTAAAATTTTCCTAAATTCTCAGTATTACCTAAAACATCTCATTCTTATTCTCATTATTTTTCTGTTTAATAGTAAACTAAATTTACCACTTTGGCTCTCCAGATGCCTTTAGTTTTTTTCCACATCCCCTTTTTCCCTAACTTCCACTACAACTCCTATTCAGTTGTAAAAGATAAAAAAAATCTTAAAAATGAAAAACTAATTATATCTCACCTCCACTTGAGAGAAGATGCACGAACATGTAATTCCTCAAATAATTGATTCAAGTATCTCAAAAGCACTCACTGTACTTTAAAATAACATTGGCAGCTATGGTAACTTCGACTACTGAGGCAATCTGTGGTTACTAAAATTCGTATTTTGAAAAGCCAAATACAACAAAAATGGACCTAAAAATTGAGACGCTTAAGTGTATGGTGAAGAGAGGTAAGCACGCTTGTAATGGCTATATGAATATGAATTAGCTCAGTGCTGGAAGCTCTGACTACAATTATAGCCTTCTATATATTTTGCAGTATGTGAGGTGGAGAGTTTGCATTTTGTTAGCTGTTGGATAGATGTTAACGAATGGCTGCTTAACAAAAAAAATAAACACCAATCAGCCAACACTCAGCAAGTATAAATAAGACCCTGAAAAAATCTCTTTGTTTTTAAGACCATATTTAGAAAATATCCATATATGCAATTCATTTCTCTGTATTTTTAACAGTGGCAGCTGTGTGTAGCACTGAACACCTGGTGCTCTTTAAAAAGCAAACAGGCTGAAGGGGACAAGATGGTGGAAGAGTAGGGGGACACACTCGCCCTCTCCCAAAAACACAACAAAAAAACCCATATCTACAGGATAAATGACTCACACAGAACAGCAACCAACCACTGGCAGAAGAACCTAAACTCCCATAACGGCAAGAAGTTCGTGATATTACTAGGTAAAACAAGAGAAAAGAGGAGAGTGAGAGAAGGTGAATCCAAGCTGGATGGGCGCTCCCGAAAGGGAACTGAGGAGGAGAAAGGGATCCTGCACCCTGGAAAGTCACCTACTCCGGGGAAAGATCAAATGAACTGGAAGAATCTCCAGATGCAGAGAAGAGTGTAGCAGTAAGCTGGAGTTCTGAGAAGCAGATCGAGAATCAAACGGACCATCTGCACTACAGGCACAGTCACCAAAAATTGAGACAACTGGGTGGGGGCTGGGCACCCCTGGAGGTTAGTCCCCGGGAAAGGGCTGGGGGGGGCGGGGTGGAGCAGAGACTGCTTGGGAGGTCTAGAAAACTGTCTGTCAAGTTTGATGGGGCAGAGACTGCCTGGGAGACTAGAAACAAAGCTGTCCCAGAGGAAGGGAGCAATATTCTAGGGGCGGGGAAGTGGAACGCCACATGAGAGGGAACCTGGGAGAAGAGCATGGTATGCACCCGTGCTGGGAAGGGAAGAGAAGAAGGGGTGTGCCCCCATAGAATACTCCCCATGCCACAGCAAGCTTACAGGCCCACTAGCTAGCAGAAAGCTGTGCTTCCCAGTGCATCCCCTCCCCCCACCCCCACCACCCTCTATGCAATCGCCTGAACTGGGGCTGCCTGCCATCCAGGAGGGCTGGCCTCAACAATTGCCTGAAGCCTACCACTGCAGGGACTGTCCCTGCACAGGCCTGCTTGCCCTTTGGAGGGGCTGCACACACACAGAGCAGCAGCAAATACCACCAGCCCCCGAGAAAAGGCCTGCACCCAGAAAAGCTAGAACAAGCCTGGCCAGGCCATGAAAACATCAGCCTAATTCTCGGACAATCTTTCTGAGTTGGGCTGCCCTGGGGAAGAGCCTCTTGGGTTTTCAGCGGCCCAGCTAGCTGCTCCAGCTCCAAAGGGGAGCTGCAGTCTTACAGAACAGCTGCAAAGGACTGCCAGCTCTCTGCAGGACCCCCTGCAGCCTGGAAAAGCTACAACAAGCTTGGCCAGACTGTGAAAAGATCTGCCTACATTCTCAGGCCATCCTTCTGAGTTGGGCTGCGCTAGGGAAGAGGCTCTTAGGTTCTCAGTGAACCAGATAGCTGCTGCAGCCCCCAGGGGGTGCTGCACTCCTGAGGAACAGCTGCCCAACACCGCCAACCCCCTGCAAGAACCCCACAGCCTACAAACACCAGAGCAAGATCTGCATGACCAAGTGAAATCTGCTACCATCGTGGTGTGGACCTCCCAGTCCTGACTGCCCTCAGGAAGTCCTCCTTTGCTTCAAAGAGACCCTGTTAGCCCCATCAACACTCCAGAAAAGCCACACTGCCTCAAAAAAGATTGACCAACAATGCCAGCCCTCAGGAAATATTCCACGGCAGTGACTAGGCAAACACTTCCTGGTCACGGAGAGTACAACTCCCTCAGGAGAAAGAAAACACCAAGCAAGATGAAGAAGCTGAGAAACCACCCCCAGTCAAACCAACAGGAGAACTCACCTAAAACAGTCAACAATGAAACAGATCTCTGCAGTCTGACAGACATGGAGCTCAAAAGATAAATAGTGAAAATACTGAAGGAATTAAGAGAAGATATGGACAGTAATGCAGATACCCTCAGAAAGGAGCTAGAAAATATAAGGAGGAGCCAAGAAAAACTAGAACATTCATTTGCAGAGATGCAAACCCAACTAAGGGCAGTAAAAACCAGAATGAATAATGCAGAAGAACGAATCAGTGATATGGAAGATAGAATAATGGAAATCACCCAATCCGGTCAACAGACAGAAAACCGAATCAAAAAACTGGAAAGCAATATAAGAGACCTATGGGATAATATAAAGCGGGCCAATCTATGCATAATAGGAATTCCAGAAGGAGTAGAAAAAGATAAGGGAATGGAAAATATATTTGAAGAAATTATCGCTGGAAACTTCCCAAATCTAAAGGATGCTGGGTTCAAGATACAGAAGGCACAGAGGGCCCCAAACAAAATGAACCCAAACAGACCCACACCAAGACACATTATCATAAAAATGGCAAAAGTTAGTGATAAAGAGAGGATCCTAAAGGCAGCAAGAGAAAAGCAGAATGTTACCTTCAAGGGGACCCCCATAAGAATATCAGCTGACTTCTCTACAGAAACACTACAGGCCAGGAGGGAATGGCAAGAGATATTTAAAGTGCTAAAAGGAAAAAATATGCAACCTAGCATATTCTATCCAGCAAGAATATCATTTAAAGTAGAAGGAGAAATAAAATTTTTTCCAACAAACAAAAACTTAAAGAATACAGCAACACTAAACCCAGGTTAAAGGAAATATTGAAAGGGCTTCTCTAAACCAAAAAGAAAGGAAGGAAAGAAAAGGAAGAAAAAAGAAAAAAAAAAGAAGAAGAAGAGGAAGAGCTAGGACTGAGGAAACCGCAATCAGAGAGCAGTCACTCAAACAAGGCAGCATACAGATTTAATCATGAACATGTTTCAAACAAAATAACATTAAGAATAAAAAAATAAAAAAGAGTCATAAAAACCATAAAATGTGGGCAAGGGATGTTAGGAAATAAATAGACCCTTTTTGTCTATTTGTATGTTTCTCTTCTTAATTTTAATATAGTAATGAAGTGTTTGAACTTACAGGACCATCAGGCTAAAACACACAATTATGGGAAGGGGGTAGCATACTTAAAAAACAGGGCAACCACAAGCCAAAACCAAATATTGCATTCGCAAAAATTGAAAAAAAAAATACACTCAAGCAGATAATAACAGGAGACCATCCAACCAAAAAAAGAAAAGAAAGGAAGAAATGAAGAATGGAGAACCATAGAATCAACTGGAACACGAGGTTCAAATGGCAATAAGTAATCATCTATCAATTATCACCTTAAATGTCAATGGACTGAATGCCCCAATCAAAAGACACAGAGGGGCTGAGTGGATAAAAAGGCAAAACCCTTCAATATGCTGCCTACAAGAAACTCACCTTAGGACAAAAGATACATATAGATTGAAAGTGAAAGGGTGGGGAAAAATATTTCACTCCAATAGACACGACAGAAAAGCAGGAGTCGCAACGCTCATATCAGACACAATAGACTTTAAAACAAAAGACCTAAAGAAAGACAAAGAAGGACACTACTTAATGATTAAGGGATCCATCCAAGGAGAGGATGTTACTATCATCAACATATATGCCCCAAATACAGGAGCACCCAGATACATACAACAAATATTAACAGACATAAAGGGAGATATTGATGAGAATACAATCATAGTAGGAGACTTTAATACTCTCCTCACATCAATGGACAGATGCTCTAGACAGAAAACCAACAAAGCAACAGAGATCCTAAAGGAAACAATAGAAAAGATAGACTTCATTGATACCTTCAGGACACTACATCCAAAAAAAGCAGAATACACATTCTTCTCAAATGCTCATGGAACATTCTCAAGAATTGACCACATCTTGGGACACAAAGCTAACCTCAATAAATTTAGGAGCATAGAAATTATCTCAAGTATCTTCTCTGACAACAATGCCATGAAATTAGAAACCAACCATGGGAAAAGGAAAGAGAAAAAACCTACTGCATGGAGACTAAACAACATGCTACTTAAAAACCAATTGGTCCAATGAGGAAATCAAGAAGGAAATTAAAAACTACCTTGAAACAAATGATAATGAAGACACAACCTCTCAAAATCTATGGGATGCCACGAAAGCAGTGCTCAGAGGGAAATTTATAGTAATACAGGCCTTTCTCAAAAAAGAAGAAAGATCCCAAATGGACAACTTAACCCTACACCTAAACTAACTAGAAAAAGAAGAACAAAAAAGTCCTGAAGTCAGCAGAAGGAAGGAAATTATAAAGATCAAAGAAGAAATCAATAAAATAGAGACTCAAAAAACAATAGAGAAAATTAATAAAACCAAGAGCTGGTTCTTTGAAAAGGTCAACAAAATTGACAAACCCCTGGCCAGACTCACTAAAAAGAGGAGAGAAAGAACCCCAATAACCAAAATTATAAATGAAAAAGGAGAAATCACAACGGACACAGCAGAAATACAAAAAACCATAAGAGAATACTATGAACAACTATATGGCAACAAGTTTGACAATCTGGAAGAAATGGACAATTTTCTAGAATCTTGCAGCCTGCCAAAACTGAATCAAGAAGAGACAGACCAACTGAACTGACTGATCACTAGAAATGAAATTGAAGAGGTCATAAAATCACTCCCTACAAATAAAAGTCCAGGACCAGATGGCTTCACAGGTGAATTCTATCAAACGCATAAAGAGGATCTGGTGCCCATCCTCCTTAAACGTTTTCAAAAGGTTGAAAAAGAAGGAGCACTCCCAAAGACATTCTATGATGCCACCATCACCCTCATTCCAAAACCAGAGATAACACCAAAAAAGAAAACTATCGCCCAATATCATTGATGGATATAGATGCAAAAATTCTCAACAAAATCTTAGTCAACCGAATCCAACAACATATCAAAAAGATCATACACAAGGACCAGGTGGAATACATCAAAGGTGCACAAGGATGGTTCAACCTACACAAATCAATCAGCATCATACAGCACATTAACAAAAAAAAGTCAAAAATCATATGGTCATCTCAATAGACACAGAAAAAGCATTTGACAAAGTCCAACATCCATTCATGATCAAGACCCTCGCCAAAGTCAGTATAGAGGGATCATTCCTGAACATAATCAAAGCTGTTTATCATAAACCCACAGCAAATATAATCCTCAATGGGGAAAATCTGAAAGCCTTCTCACTCAAATCTGGAACAAGACAGGGATGCCCACGCTCAACTCTGCTCTTCAACATAGTTTTGGAAGTCCTAGCCACAGCAATTAAACAAACAAAAGAAATAAAAGGCATCCATAGAGGAAGAGAAGAGATGAAACCGTCACTGTATACAGACGACATGATACTATACATAGAAAACCCTAAGGACTCACCCAAAAACGACTTAAACTGATTAATAAATTCAGCAAAGTAGTAGGACATAAGATTAACATTCAGAAGTCAGTGGCATTTCTGTATAGCAGCAATGAAATATTAGAAAAGGAATACAAAGATATAATACCTTTTAAAATTGCACCTCACAAAATCAAATACCTCGGAATATACCTGACCAAGGAGGTAAAGAACCTATATGCCGAGAACTATAAAACTTTAATCTAAGAAATCAAAGAAGATGTAAAGAAATGGAAAGATATTCCATGTTCCTGGATTGGGAAAATCAATATTGTAAAAATGGCCATCCTACCCAAAGCAATCTACAGATTCAATGCAATCCCTATCAAATTACCCAGGACATTGTTCACAGAACTAGAAGAAACAATCCAAACATTTAGATGGAACCACAAAGGACCCAGAATCGCCAAAGCAATCCTGAGAAACAAAAACCAAGCAGGAGGCATAACTCTCCCAGACTTCAAGAAATACTACAAAGCCACAGTCATCAAAACAGTGTGGTACTGGTATCAAAACAGACAGACCGACCAATGGAACACAATAGAGAATCCAGAAATAAACCCTGATACCCATGGTCATTTAATCTTTGACAAGGGAGGCAAGAACATCAAATGGGAAAAAGAAAGTCTATTCAGCAAGCATTGCTGGGAAATCTGGACAGCTGCATGCAAAGCAATGAAACTAGAACACAACCCTCACACCATGCACAAAAATAAACTCCAAATGGCTGAAAGACTTAAATATGTGACAGGACACCATCAATCTCCTAGAAGAGAACATAGGCAAAACACTCTCTGACATCAACATCATGAATATTTTCTCAGGTCAGTCTCCCAAAGCAATAGAAATTAGAGCAAAAATAAACCCATGGGACCTCATCAAACTGAAAAGCTTTTGCACAGCAAAGGAAACCCAAAAGAAAACAAAAAGACAACTCACAGAATGGGAGAAAATAGTTTCAAATGATGCAACTGACAAGGGCTTAATCTCTAGAATATATAAACAACTTATACAACCCAACAGCAAAAAATCCAATCAAGCAATGGAAAAATGAGCAAAAGACCTGAATAGACATTTCTCCAAGGAAGATATACAGATGGCCAACAAACACATGAAAAAATGCTCAACATCGCTGGTTATAAGAGAAATGCAAATCAAAACTCCCATGAGATATCACCTCACACCAGTCGGAATGGCCATCATCAATACATCCACAAATAACAAGTGCTGGAGGGGCTGTGGAGAAAAGGGAACCCTCCTGCACTGTTGGTGGGAATGTAAACTGGTACAGCCACTATGGAGAACAGTTTGGAAATACCTTAGAAATCTATACATGGAACTTCCATATGACCCCGCAATCCCACTCTTGGGCATCTATCCGGACAAAACTCTACTTAAAAGAGACACGTGCACCCGCATGTTCATTGCCGCCCTATTCACAATAGCCAAGACATGGAAACAACCCAGATGTCCATCGACAGATGATTGGATGAGGAAGCAGTGGTAAATATACACAATGGAATACTACTCAGCCATAACAAAGAATGACATAATGCCATTTGCAGCAACATGGATGGAGCTAGAGAACCTCAACCTGAGTGAAATGAGCCAGAAAGACAAAGACAAATACCATATGATATCACTCATAACTGGAATCTAATATCCAGCACAAATGAACATCTCCTTAGAAAGGAAAATCATGGACTTGGAGAAAAGACTTGTGGCTGCCTGATGGGAGGGGGAGGGAGTGGGAGGGATCGGGAGCTTGGGCTTATCAGACACAACTTAGAATAGATTTACAAGGAGATCCTGCTGAGTAGCATTGAGAACTTTGTCTAGGTACTCATGTTGCAACAGAAGAAAGAGTGGGGAAAAAATATGTAATTGTAATGTATACATGTAAGGATAACTTGATCCCCTTACTGTGCAGTGTGAAAGTAAAAAATAAATAAATAAAAAATAAATAAAAATAAATAAAAACATATCCCGAGTAATGAAAAGTGGATATTTAACTCTTCATGGAAGGTATTTCAAGGACAATTCATTGGACATTGGACTGCCTTTTTTATGTTTCACATGTACACATATTGTACATACTACAAAGTAATCAGACCAAAATTTAGTGGTCATTCATTACGATACAATTGACCCCCCTCATCCATTTAAACCACCCACAACCTCTGTCTTGTCTGGTGACCACTAATCTGTCTTCTGTATCTATGAGTTTGTTTTTGTTTTATTTTGTTTGTTCATTTTGTTTTTGTTTATTTTTACATTATATATGAGTGAATTTATAAAGTAATTTTTCTTTCTCCATCTGACCTATTTCACTTAGCATATTTTCCAGGTCCATCTATGCTGTTGAAAATGGCTGGATTTCATTATTTTTTATGGTAGAGTAATATTCTATTCTATATATATAAAAGCCTCATTCACATACACACACACAGTTAACTCCAAATTGTTATTATGTGTAAATTTCTCTTTCACTTAAAAGTAGATTTTCTTACCCCTGAGTGTATCTTCTGAGCTGAATTTGAAGAAGTGTCCAGGGCTTCAATGTAAACATCTCGAGAGTGTTTAAGTTAAATAAAATTGCTGGCAGAATGATGCTGGTGCTTGTGGGTGAAATAAAACACTTCTTTTGTTTTTTGGGAGGTAGGGAGAGATTTAGTAATGAAAGCTGTTAGTAACTGAGAAAAGCCTCAGTGTCCTTTATATAGGAGGTTAAGTCTGGATCAGTTGCCTCATGTGCAAGTAAAAACATAAGCAAAAGTGCCATACTGCTATGAGGGCAAAGGAGAATTGGAAACTGAATTTTCTCCTGCAGACTTTTGCTCTACAATGACCACTGCAATAAGTTCTGTGATGATAGCAATCTTACTGTGAGCCAGTCCAGAAAAACCATTTCAGCAAAGTTGGGGTTATATGATTCTCAGACCCTAGCTCTAGGCATCATAGGCAAAACAAGTGTCATTACCCAAAATGAAATTATCATATTTGAAAACCCAATTTCTTATGAACTCTGCAAATATATATCAAAATACAAAACTGAAAAATGGCTAAGAGAAATTTCAGATTTCATTGGGCTACATTATGTATGAATTAATAATATTTTCTTGGGGGGGAAGAATGGACTGGGAGTTTTGGGTTAGCAGATGCAAATTATGGCATATAAGATAAACAACAAGGTTCTACTATATAGCACATGGAACTGTATTCAATATTCTGAGATAAACCATAATGGAAAAGAATGTAAAAAAGAATGTGTATATACATTGGAAACTGAATTTTCCAATATATATATGTGTGTATGTGTGTGTGTCTAACTGAAACACTTTGCTGTACAACCAAAATTAACACAACATTGTAAATTGACTCTACTTCAATAACAATAAAATGAAAAATAAAAACAATACATTTTTCTCAAAAATAGGCTATTTATATGTGTACATATGAGCTACTGGAAAGCTTGCCAGTAGATGGTATATCATTTCATTACATATACAGTAAATGTATTTATCATTTTTCTGCAAAGGTGAAATTGGCAAAAAAATCTGACAGCAAAAATATACCTATAAAATTGAGAGTGCTATGTTAATATTAATTGCATGATGTATTTTTTGTTGATGTATTTATGGAGACCATTAAAAAATTTTAAATACAGTTTTAGTAATTATCAAATTAAAGTTTAGAAACCATACTTATAACCAAAAGCCTATGTAAATGGCCTGAAACTTGGTCTTCTACAAATACTTGTTTGAAATGTTTTGTCCTTTCTGGTAGTGATGAGGCAAAAATTAGTAAATCTGAGTCAAATCACTTGGTTTCCAGCCTGAACTATGTCACTTATTAGCTATCTGGCCTTAAGTAAGTCAGTTAACATCCCTGAAACTCACTTTTGCCCTAAGTAAAAGAGAACTGTAATGCTCACTTCACAGAGCTGTTGGAAGACCTAAAGAAAACTATAAAACCAAAGGAAAATTCTAAAGAGCCCAGTAGATTTTTAAAGAGTGTTTTTTAACCATGTATGGAGAAAATATGGACAAATTACTCAAGAAATTGTGTTATGACATTTATTTGAAAATTTAATTCCTATCTCATATCATACACCAAAATAAAATTTAAATAAATTTAAGAGCTAAAGATAAACTTTGAAACTATCAAAAATAAATGCCCAAAAATAAATGAACAGTATATTATCTGACCTATAACAATGAATATATTTCTATGTATTTAAATAAAAAAGAGGGACTTGGTTAATGAATTTGATAACACCATGAACAAAAGCAAAATAGGCTGCAAAAAGCATTTTTAACACGTATTATAAACAAAGAGTTAGTGTCCATAAGTTAGAGTATTTACAAGGCATTTAAGACCAACACGATTTGGTTGAATTCCTTACTTTGTTTTTTCTACTAATATCTGTCTTCCCCCCGCCCCAATTTTATTGAGATATAATTGACATACAGCACTCTACAAGTTTAAGGTGTACATAATAATGATTGGGCTTAAATACATCACAAAATGACTACCACAATAAGCTTACTGAACATCCATTATCTCATATAGATACGAAATTAAAGAAATAGAAAAAATATTTTCCAGAGTTCCCATCGTGGCTCAGCGGAAACAAATCTGACTAGTAGTATCCAGGAGGACGCAACTTTATCCCTGGCCGTTCTCCGTGGGTTAAGGATCCAACATTGCAGTGAGCTGTGTGGTGTAGGTCACAGACATGGCTTGGATCTGGCATTGCTGTGCCTTTGGCGTAGGACGTCGGCAGCAGCTCGGATTAGACCCCTAGTCTGGGAACTTCCATTATGCCGCAGATGCAGCCCTAAAAGGACAAAAGACGAAAAAAAAAAAAAAAGAATTTACTATCTTAACAACTTTCATGTATAAAATACAGAAATATTAATTTTATTTATTATGTTTTCCATTCCATTCCTAGTACTTATTTATCCTGTAACTGGAAGTTTGTAAATTTTGACTATTTTCATCCAATTTTCCCTCTCCATTCCCTGACACTTAATCACAAATTTGATCTCTTTTTCTATGATTCATTTGTTTGCTTGCTTGAATTATAATTGACCTACAACCTGTGTCAGTTCCTGGTACACAACATAGCAATTTGCTATTTCTATACGTTTCAAAATAAGTTACAAGATAAATCTAGTTAAAACCTATCAATACACAAAGGTATTATCTAATTTTTTTCTTTATTTTATTTTATTTTCCCACTGTACAGCAAGGGGATCAAGTTATCCTTACATGTATATATTACAATTCCATTTTTCCCCCAGCCTTTCTTCTGTTGCAACATGAGTACCTAGACAAAGTTCTCAATGCTACTCAGCAGGATCTCCGTGTAAATCTATTCTAAGTTGTGTCTGATAAGCCCAAGCTCCCGATCCCTCCCACTCCCTCCCTCTCCCATCAGGCAGCCACAAATTTTGACTATATCCCCTGTACTGTACATTTAACATCCATGACTCATTTGTTTTACAATTGAAAGTTTATACCTCTTAATCTCCCTGACTTATTTCTCTCCTACTCCTACCTAACACTTGATTTTGAAAAAATGAGCTAAGATCATGAATAAGCAACTCACAAAATAATTTTTTTTTAAAAAATTACAGTATTCTAGGAAACTCAAGATAAAATGAAATCTCCCTTTTTCCTTAGGTTTGGCAATACATTATAATAATAATATTGAGAGTCAGAAAAGGTAAAATGGAAGGCCTGCTCCTGGGATTTTGTAAATTGGTAAAAATTTTTGAAGCAAAATTTGGCATTACGTATTCAGAGTTTTAAAAATGTGTATAATCTTTGACCCAGCAGTTCAAATAGCTTAGGCATAAAAGTATTCATTTCAGAATTGTAATGTCACAAAATTGAGGATAACAAATAAGTCCAAAAATGGCAGATTGATTAAATCATAGTAGGCTATACAATTTAATATAGGCAGTCAAAGGTAATTTTAAGGAAAATTTTACTTTATGTTGAGTGATAAATTATAGAATTGAATTTCAACATTATTTGAATTAGGTTTATTCAAAAAAAATTCACATATGCACACACATACTTGAAAGATACACACCAAATATGACCAACTTTTTGCTTAATGTTATTTTTTATATTGTAAGTTTTCTAAAATGAGGATGGCTTAATCCAAAAAAAAAATCTTTAAAGCCCTCTAATTTTGAATCAACGTATGCATATTTAAATGATAAAATATATAAAAACCCCACAAATAATCCATATTAAACATTTAGCACATAGTAAGTGCTGTGCAAATGTATGTTATTACTGTTATAATTATTATTATCATTGATATCATCAGAAATAAAGTTCTTTTTTTGTATTTGTCACTTTCTCAATGATTTAGACAGTTTGTGCTGAAAGGATAGTTTAATAATATTCTATCTCAACTCCCTCATTTTATCAGTGAGATGTGCAGCTTGGTTATGGCTTGTTTAAAGGAATGCAGTTTGTTTATAGAAACCTGGAATCCAAATCCAATATCCACCTACATGTTGCTATATTGGCATAGCATTTGTTTTATGTTTCACTGAGGGAACTGTTAAAACAGAACATGTCCCTAACAACTTGGAAAATTCTGGAATCCTGACAACCCTCCATGTTCAATGGGCACACAAGTGGTCATTTTTTAAATGTCCAGAAACCTGGCCTCAAATCACGTGATGAAACACTGGACTGAGCCTCACTGGAACATCAAGATGAAGCTGAAGGTATTGGATCTTTGAGCACCAGGACTTTTTTTTCATAATAACTCTAAACAATGAAAAATGAATTCATGAAGTAGTTGGCATCAGAGAAAAATTTCTTTATTCAATGAATATTTGTCAAGTGGTTACTGTATGCTAAGCAATATGTGAGGCAATGGGGAAATGAATGGTGAACACCATTCCTCTGGTGTCTGTGCTCAGGTAGCTTTCAGTCCAGGATACAAAAAAAAGGATTTTGTTTAAACTGAAACAGAATTTAGAATTTAGGAAACAAACAAACTTCTGTTTCTGCTAAACCTTTCAAACAATGTCTTATTCAGTTGTGCTATCGTCACTCAACTCTACCAGGTTTGATATCTCTGTAAATTTGATTTTGTCTGGAGTTTAGCTCCTGAATTATGGATGTATACTTTTCTATTCCTTCTTTGAGTTCTGGTGGTACAGGATGTAGCCCATAATTCCTAGTGGCAGGGCATTTAACCCTACACATAACCTTCCAACCGGGAATAGAGTTTTTTAACAAGGAGCTATATTTGTAAAATTGGTACTCCTTTTTATTAGGTAGTCAGGCTATTGAGCTTGAATGAACAAGATTTTAAGAAGTTTCCAAGTTCATTCTCTGCCTACAAATCAGTATGTTGAAGGTAAAGAATTGGGTATCTTTTGTTGCATGATAGAGTAATCCTATTTTTAATATTTTGAGGAAACTCCATGAAATTTTCCATGGTGGCTGTGCACCAGTTTACATCCTCACCAACCGTGTACAATGTTCCAATTTCTCCCATCTTACCAACGTGTTATCTTTCAGATTATTATTATTATTATTTGATAATAGCCACCCTAACAGATGTGAGATGATATCTCATTGTGCTTTTGACTTCATTTCCCTGATGATTAATGATATTAAACATATTTTTATTTACCTGTTGGCCATTTCCTGTCTTCTTTAGATGGATGTTTTTTTCAAGTCCTCTGCCCATTTTTTGATGGAGTTAATTTGGGCTTCTGTTTTTTTGTTTGTTTGTTTGTTTTGTTTTGTTTTGCTTTGTTTTTCTATTGAGTTGTAGGAGTTCCTTGTATATTTTTTATGTTAACCCCTTATCAGATATGTGGTATATAAATGTTTCATCCAATTCCATATGTTGCCTTTTAATGCTGCTGATTATTTCCTTGGCTATGCAGAAGGTTTTTAGTTTGATTTAGCCCTACTTGTCTCTTTTTGCTTTTGTTGCTTGCATTTTTAGTGTCTTATTTGAGAAATTGTTGCCTAGAACCCTATCATGAAGATTTTTCTTATTTTTTTCCCTAGGAGTTTTAAAATTTCTGGTCTAAGTTTAAATCTTACATGCATTTTTGGGTGATTTTTATGTTTGGCATAAGCTGAGCCCAAATTAATCATTTTGCATGAAGATATCTTTTTTCCCAAAATATGATCCAGAAATTCCACTTCTGGGTATATTTCCAAAAGTATAGAAATCAGGATTTCAAGAGATATTTTCCCTCTTATGTTTACTGTAGCATTATTCGTAATAACCAAGCTATGAAAACAATCTAGATGTCCATTGAAAATTAATTGATATAGAAAATGTGGTATATACATATAATGGAATATTATTAAAAGAAAGTAATTCCTGCCATATATGACAACATGGATGAATATGGAGGGCAATATACTAAAGGAAATAAACCAGCCCAGAGGACAAATACTGCATTATTTCATTGAATTAGGTATCTAAAATAGTTCAGATCATAGAAACAGACAGTAGAATAGTGGTTGCCAGGGTTTGAGGGGAGGAGGAAATGGGAGTTCCAGATCAGTGGGTATAAAGGTTCAATTATACAAGGAGAAAAATATTTAGAGATTTGTTGTTCAACATTGTGCCTATAGAAAGTATTATGTATTGTGCACTTCCAAATTTAAGAATGTAGATTTCATATTAAGTGTTCTTACACAATAAAAAAGGATTAGTTGCCTACAACATGTTTTATTTGGCAAGTTGTTAATTATATACAAAGGAAAGGTTCAGATCTTATTTTATCTGAAAGGTAGTATTGAATCAGGACAGAACAAGCCCTGAGACTTTATCTATTATTGTTAAGGTTGAGATCTGAGTGGTTTACAGATGAGTTTGAAAGGTCAAGGGCCAGGAGAACCTACCCAGAAATTAAAGATCAAGACCCTGGAGAGTATAAAGTAAGCAATTGCTGCGCTATCAGATTAAAAAAAATGATTTTGGGGCTAAAATATTTGAATTTGGATGTAGGAAGTGATTAAACTTTTAGGACCTGCAGAATCTATGAACGGTAAATGTGCCTCTACATCCCAGGGATTTAGAGCTCTAAAGTCAGTGGCGTATTTCTTAATTTCTTTAAATGGGGTTCATGAGAGTTACTTCCAAAGGTTTAACTTGTTAATGGTGGTGGATACGAAACTGTCAGGGAAATAGAAAATCAATAATCATGAAAACTTATTAGAGACATTTACAGGATCCAGAAACTGGTTCTGGCTTTAGTTCTAAGAACTGAATTTGCTATGAGAGTTGTGGGAGTTGGAAGGAATTTAATATATATAGATAAGTATGGATATATAGATTGATAAAAATATACATATATATTCTTTTTTCCCATCAGAGTAATTATGAATATCTGAGTTTTAGTTACATTAAAAAAGGTATTTCAGGAAATCAAATCTTTATATACCATTTTTCAACAACTCATTTTTTATTTCTTTTAACAGTAAAATACTTCAGACTCACAAAAAGCATAGATAATATTAACAAACTTTTTCAGACTCTCTAATCTAAGAAATTATCATTTATACAAATGGAATTTCTCACCCCATGTCACTATCCTCATTCTTTCATTGTTACATTTTGCCAAAGAATAAATATATTTATTATTTTAAACTCTTACAGTTGTTAGAAGAGTTCTCGCTGCCTCACGTTCTTCCCATCACTTGTTAATGTTTTTTTTTTTTTTTGGTATGACGTGAAGCAGTTTTCACTTAATTTTTCCTCCACATGGATACCCTGTATCTCAGACCATGTATTGAAAAGTTATTAATTCCCCACTATTCTATAGTGTCAACTCTTTCATACCTGCATTTCCATTTATTCAGGAAACTGTTTCTGGTCTGTTTTCTGTTCCACTGGTTTATGTGTCTATTCCAGAATCAATACCATACTATCTTAATAACTATAGATTTTAAAACAATCCATGAGGAGTTACCCTTGTGGCTCAGCAGGCTAAGAACCTGACATCGTATCCCCAAGAATGTGGGTTTGATCCATGGCCTTGCTCAGTGGGTTAAGGATATGGCATTGCCACAAACTGTTGTGTAGGTCACAGATGCAGCCTTGTTCTGGTGTTTCCATGGCTGTGGCATTGGCTGGCAGCTGCGGCTCTGATTCAACCCCACCCAGGAACACCCATATGCCACAGCTGTGGCCCTAAAAAAAGAAAAAAAAAAGAAAAAGAAAATAATCCTTGATAACTGGTAGAACAATTTATCCCGTGTTGTTCTTTTTCAAAAGTGTCTTAGCTGTTTTTGGCCATTTTTACTTGCATGTAAATGCCAGAATAAGCTTTTGAAGTTCTTTTTAAAAATTGAATTTTTTACACTTGTAATTATACCACACATATAGATCAATTTAGGGAGAATTGACATCTTTACAATATTGAGTCTTCCAATCTTTAAATATGATATATCTCTTAAAATTTTAGATATTCTTTAATGCCTCTAAATAAAGTATAAAAAGTTTCTATGTAGATGCATCTTGTATATATTAATTTATATTTATTCCTATATATGTAGCTATAGGAATAGATATTTTAATCTGATTTTAACTGGTGTTGGTATATAAAAGAACTATGGATTTTTATATGAAAGAACATGTTAAGCTCATTTATTAAGCTTATTTATTAGTTCTATGGAGTTCCCTTCGTGGCTCGGTGGTTAACGAATCCGACTAGTAACCATGAGGTGGTGGGTTCAATCCCTGGCCTTGCTCAGTGGGTTAAGGATCTGGTATAGCCGTGAGCTGTGGTGTAGGTTGCAGACGCGGCTCGGATCCTGCGTTGCTGTGGCTCTGGCGTAGGCCAGTGGCTACAGCTCCGATTGGACCCCTAGCCTGGGAACTCCATATGCCGCGAGAGCAGCCCAATAAATGGCAAAAAAGACAAAAAAAAGCTTATTTATTAGTTCTAGTAATTTATCTATCAATTATTTTAACTTTCTGCATAGACAGTTATATTATTTGTGAAAAATGACATTTTGTTCTCTTCCTTTCCATCCTTATACTTTAATTTCACTGTCTTGCTTTACTGTGCTGACTAGGACTTCCAGCAAACTGTTAAATAGAAATGGTGATAGCAATTATCCTTATGTGGTGTTCTGATATCAAAAAGCAAGTTCTGTTTCATCATGAAATATGAAATCTTTTGTATAGCCTTTGCTTTTTGTTTTTTGATTATTTGGGCTTCATAACCAGTATCAGGTTAAAGGCACTTTTATTTTTTCTCTACTAAAGTATGAAAGAATGTTGCATTTTATCAAACATTTGTCGATCTATTGAGACAATTTTGTGAGTTTTCTCTTTCAGCCTGTTAAAGTGATGAATTATTTGATTTCCTAGTGTTAAGTATATGTTGCTTTTCATGAAAAAAGTCAGGGGTCATGACATATCCTTTTTACACATTGCTATACTCTATTAATAATTAAAAATATTTTAGCTGTGTTCATTAGTGATATTGCCTTTAATTATTTTTTCTTGTCCATTTCTTGATGGGTTTTGGTATCATGGATATTCTGTTCTCATAACGTGAGCTGGGGACTGTTTCTTCTTTTACCTCTTCTCTTGAAGAGTTTGTTTAACAAAAAAATCATTCAAAAAATATTTGCTGGAAATATTTTCCATCCACTTATCTTTTTCTACTCCTTCTGGAATTCCTATTATGCGTAGATTGGCCCGCTTTATATTATCCCATAGGTCTCTTATATTACTTTCCAGTTTTTTGATTCGGTTTTCTGTCTGTTGACCAGATTGAGTGATTTCCATTATTCTATCTTCCATATCACTGATTCGTTCTTCTGCATTATTCATTCTGGTTTTTACTGCCCTTAGTTCAGTTTGCATCTCTGCAAATGAATGTTCTAGTTTTTCTTGGCTCCTCCTTATATTTTCTAGCTCCTTTCTGAGGGTATCTGCATTACTGTTCATATCTTCTCTTAATTCCTTCAGTATTTTCACTATTTCTCTTAAAGGACCTATATGCCGAGAACTATAAAACTTTAATCAAAGAAATCAAAGAAGATGTAAAGAAATGGAAAGATATTCCATGTTCCTGGATTGGGAAAATCAATATTGTAAAAATGGCCATCCTACCCAAAGCAATCTACAGATTCAATGCAATCCCTATCAAATTACCCATGACATTTTTCACAGAACTAGAACAAACAATCCAAACATTTAGATGGAACCACAAAAGACCCAGAATCGCCAAAGCAATCCTGAGAAACAAAAACCAAGCAGGAGGCATAACTCTCCCAGACTTCAAGAAATACTACAAAGCCACAGTCATCAAAACAGTGTGGTACTGGTATCAAAACAGACAGACCGACCAATGGAACACAATAGAGAATCCAGAAATAAACCCTGATACCCATGGTCATTTAATCTTTGACAAGGGAGGCAAGAACATCAAATGGGAAAAAGAAAGTCTATTCAGCAAGCATTGCTGGGAAATCTGGACAGCTGCATGCAAAGCAATGAAACTAGAACACAACCCTCACACCATGCACAAAAATAAACTCCAAATGGCTGAAAGACTTAAATATGTGACAGGACACCATCAATCTCCTAGAAGAGAACATAGGCAAAACACTCTCTGACATCAACATCATGAATATTTTCTCAGGTCAGTCTCCCAAAGCAATAGAAATTAGAGCAAAAATAAACCCATGGGACCTCATCAAACTGAAAAGCTTTTGCACAGCAAAGGAAACCCAAAAGAAAACAAAAAGACAACGTACAGAATGGGAGAAAATAGTTTCAAATGATGCAACTGACAAGGGCTTAATCTCTAGAATATATAAACAACTTATACAACCCAACAGCAAAAAATCCAATCAAGCAATGGAAAAATGAGCAAAAGACCTGAATAGACATTTCTCCAAGGAAGATATACAGATGGCCAACAAACACATGAAAAAATGCTCAACATCGCTGGTTATAAGAGAAATGCAAATCAAAACTCCCATGAGATATCACCTCACACCAGTCGGAATGGCCATCATCAATACATCCACAAATAACAAGTGCTGGAGGGGCTGTGGAGAAAAGGGAACCCTCCTGCACTGTTGGTGGGAATGTAAACTGGTACAGCCACTATGGAGAACAGTTTGGAAATACCTTAGAAATCTATACATGGAACTTCCATATGACCCCGCAATCCCACTCTTGGGCATCTATCCGGACAAAACTCTACTTAAAAGAGACACGTGCACCCGCATGTTCATTGCCGCCCTATTCACAATAGCCAAGACATGGAAACAACCCAGATGTCCATCGACAGATGATTGGATGAGGAAGCAGTGGTAAATATACACAATGGAATACTACTCAGCCATAACAAAGAATGACATAATGCCATTTGCAGCAACATGGATGGAGCTAGAGAACCTCAACCTGAGTGAAATGAGCCAGAAAGACAAAGACAAATACCATATGATATCACTCATAACTGGAATCTAATATCCAGCACAAATGAACGTCTCCTTAGAAAAGAAAATCATGGACTTGGAGAAGAGACTTGTGGCTGCCTGATGGGAGGGGGAGGGAGTGGGAGGGATCGGGAGCTTGGGCTTATCAGACACAACTTAGAATAGATTTACAAGGAGATCCTGCTGAGTAGCATTGAGAACTTTGTCTAGGTACTCATGTTGCAACAGAAGAAAGGCTGGGGGAAAAATGTAATTGTAATGTATACATGTAAGGATAACTTGATCCCCTTGCTGTACAGTGGGAAAAAAAAACTATTTGCTGGAAATAATCATTTAAGCCTAAGTCTCGAATTCTCTTTGTAGAAAAAAAGATTGACAACTTAGTTTTGTTGAATTTTATAGCATTATTCAGGTTTTCTCTTTCTTTTTAAGTCAATTTTGAAAAATTGTATCTTTAGTACAATGTGCCCATTTTTATACATTTTCACATTTATTGGCATGAAATTACTCACTATAACCTCTTATCTTTATAATATCTACAACATAGTGCTAACTCCTTTTTATTCCTGATAGTAGTTATCTGTTCCCCTCCACATTTTCTATTTCTCCCTTCCCTTTTCCCTATCTTTGCATGCGGGGGAGCTGAGAAAATACAAGAAGCCAAGGAAGGGAGCTTGCCTGAACAGTGCAAAACTGAGGGAAGGTTCCTAATCAGAAAGGGGGCCTGCCTGAATGGCACATGCCGAAGGTGGGCTTCTGGTCAGGATAAAAGCCTGCCTGTATGGTACAAGCCAAGGGCAGGCCTCAGTTTACATGGCTCTCATGTTGATGTTGATGGGGAAGAATTGGGGCTTTTCTGGGAAAACAATTTCCATGCTTGTGCTGGAGAACATGGATTGTTTCTCAAGTGACCTATTCTTTCCTGTTGTTTTATTTGTTATTCAGTTTTTCTCAGTCTTTCCTGATTATTTGCTTATTATTCTTATTTCCCATTCTTATTTTCTTGTGGTGATTTGTGATTTAACAAAATTACAATAATAATGTAATAAGAATTTCATCCTGAAGGACTTTCCCCTATTTAAATCCAACTCAATTAAAACATAGTGTTTATCTACTAAGTAGTTATACAGTAAACTTTAGAGTTAGGATTTTAATGAGGTTCATAGAAGTTAGACATATATTATTCTTGATCAAAAGAAACCCAGCTGTGAGTTTTGTCCTTGATTTTAGAAACTTTTAGTAATAGCTAGCTAAGTTGATTTGTATGTTCTCACACTGTTTCCCTGCCAAGGACACTTTGAAGGTAGACACTAGTCTGAAGACAGGAATTTTTGTGTTTGTAACTTCTTCAGCTTGTGGGAATTAGCTGGCCATGAGATGGTTTGTGCTGGGTCTCCTCTTTCCCACATGATATGCTGTGCCTGTTTGTCCTTGAATTGTACTCACTAAATTTAGTTAGACTAATGATTTTAAAACATGACACATTGCTGCTGTACCATGTGATCAAAGAACAAAGCCTAATAGTTAACCAATGTACTTTTAACACTATGATGTAATCTGTAGTGAAAATCTGTCTATATAATTAACCACTTATGCCAATAAATTTTGAGCAGTCCAGAACCCTGAAAAAAGGGACAAAGAGGCTGTCTCCATATCAAACAAACGCCGACGCTGTCTCGGGAAAGTGTACACTCGCTGGCAGCCGGAAGTGGCCTCTGGCATTTGCATTTCTTTACTCCCTCCACCACCCCCAACTCTCTCGCTGTCTTGATAGTTATTGCCAGGGATGATGCCCTATATTGCTTTAATTATTTGAAAATTGTGGATATAACATGATTCATTTTCCCAGTTATTGCCGGGAACCATTTTACCAAATTATTTACATAATAGATGGTACATAATCAGTATCAGTTTTCTTACCATACAATGCTCAGCTGGTTAGCTGAAGCTACCTATTTTATATTTTACATTTTTATTACAGTAGCATCCACATTAAAATACAGATTTCTGCATTAACCAGAAGAGACTTCAAGGCCCAGTTCTGGTATTAAAAAAAAATGTTATGTGTGTAAGAGCATATATTCTTCAGTTTTTGGGTTCAGTGTTTTTTGTTGTTGTTTGTTTGTTTTTCTTTTTAGGGTCGCACCTGAGGCATATGGAAGTTACCAAGCTAGGTGTCTAATCTGAGCTGCAGCTGCTAGCCTATGCCACAGCCACAGCCACAGCCACAGCCACATCATCACAGGATCTAAGTTGAGTCTGTGACCTGCACCACAGCTCACAGCAACGCCAGATCCTTTAACCCACTGAGCAAGGCCAGGGATTGAACATGTATCCTCATGGATACTAGTCAGATTCTTACCTGCTGAGCTGCAACAGGAACTCCAACATCACTTTTTTTAAATTAATTTTTTGGTATAAATTTACATTTTTACCTCCATGCATTCTTTAGATTTAGGTTTTATATGGTATTCTTTTAAAGAGTAAGTTGGATATTTTTACCCACAACCTTACAATCTTTACCTTTGAAATGGAACATTGACATATTTACACTTAATGTGATAATTGAAATATTTGAATTTGTATTTGCCATTCATTTTTTTCCTTTGTATTAGTTCTGACTATTCTTTTTCTTTCTCTTTTCTTATCTGCTTTTTATCATTGGTTTTGTTTTAATCTTCAAGTTACTGCTTAATTGTTTTTGGGAATTATATATTCTGTTTCTTATCTTTTCGTGCTTCCTCCATAGATTGCAACACCCACACTTAAAAAATAAAAGTCTAAGGTTAATAAAATTTTTATTCTCCTCCTAGCCATTTCAAAATCTTTCTAACACTTTAATTCTGTTTACTCTTTCAACTTATGTTATTGATGTCATGTATTTTAGTTTTATACTTTCTTGCAGATTGATTCTAAGACATTATTACTTGTTTTATACAGTAAATACTCATTGTAAATTACCCATATATTTACCACTTTCTTTTCTCTTCATTTCTTCTTCTATTTCTTCATTTCTTCTCTATTTCTTCTAGATCACTACTTCTTCTTCCTTAAGAATATTCCTTAAAGTATTGTTTAGTGAAGGTTGTCTTATGATAACTCTTTCAGTTTATTTTTGTCTGATAATGTTTTCACTTTATATTCTCCTTGAAAGATATTTTTACTGTGTTTATAATTCTAAGTTGGCAGTATTTTTTTCAGAATAATGAATATATCATTATACTGTCTTTGACTTTTATTGCTGCCACTGAGAAACCAAAGAGTATTTTATTTGCTGCTTCTTTGAAAAATAGGTCTCTTTTCTTTGATTATTGTCAAAGTTTTTATCTTTTTGGTGTTTGGCTGTTTCATTATGATGTGTCTATGTGTGGTTTCTTTTATTTATATTTTTTAGTATTCATTAAATTTCTTGAATCTTTGGTATTTTTGTCATTAATGTAAAATTCATGATAAATATCTCTTTAAATATTGCTTTTATTGTATCCTTTCTCTTTCCTTCTCTGGGACTCTAATTAGCCACATGTGAGACTTTCTCATTCTTGTTTCCAATGCCTCCTACTTGTCTTCCACATTTTCAAACGTTTTATCCCTCCATGGTTGTATTGTGTCTAATTGTTTCTGATTTATATTTCAGTTCAATGTATCTAATTTTCTATTTAAAAGCCATACATTTTATTTACTTTTAAAGTTTTGTCTTGTATTTTTTACTGCTATAAGTTCTACAAGGTCTGCTTTGTCAAATCTGCTGAAGCACTTTTTATAGTTTCTTATTCCCTCCAAAATTATTAATATTGTCTTTGAATTCTTTAATCCTAGTTACCATAGCTGTTTTAAAAGTTAGCTTTATTATCTGACATCTTTTGGGGTCTCCTATTTTTTCCACTAGTTTTCATCTTGGTATCTGGGTTCTTTATATAGATGATTATCATTGTTTGTTGCTTATTGTATGTTGAACAAGTAACTGAAAATAATTTGAGACCTAGAGTAAAAGTGACTTTATCCAGGGAGAATTTGCATCTGCCTCTGGGTGCCTAAGGACAATACAATTCTTTTATTTTGTTAAACTAAATTCACAGCTTCGGGTTTTCTGTATGATCCAGGTGATGTGTGTTTGTGCAACCAAAATAGTATAGTTAGATTAGATCTGAGTTTAAAAAGGCATGGCTTTGTAGGTTTTATTAGATTACCACACTAAGTTATTTATGTGTGCTGAGTCTTCATAGTTTGTTGCTCATGACATACACAGTATAAAAATATTACTTGAATGTTGCTTAGGAACGAACAGGGTTTTTTAGAAAAAGAATTCACTAGTTGAATGCTTGTGATTCTTGGCAGCCCTATAATTCCAAGTGGTTATATTGACCACTTTTTATCTACAGTATTAGAATACTAATGATGATATTTGTCCAGGTTGAGATTAACATTAAGATATGAGAGAATAGGCTATTATCTCAAGATGAGTTTGTTTAGAATATCTAGCACTGCCTGACTAAAAGAAGGCACTGATTTACAAATAGATCTAAGCCATGGATCTCTAAAAGAGAGTTTTCCTGGCCTGTTGCAATAACATCTGCTTTGGATAGGTGCTGATTTTAGTTCCACAATTTTTTATTCATTATTTTGTATTCAACTCTATTTCTTCAGTTCCTGCCTCCATTTCTGATCATTTGTTCCAGGTCTTGCTTTAAACTTTCAATTACAACCCTTACCCATTTGATACAGCCTTTGCCAGGATAAGCTTAAATTTAAAACTTTCTTGACCAATATCCTTGTCAGTTTGCCTACCTTAGAAGATATACCCGCTATCCCAGGTTTCACATTATTTAAGGACGCTTATGATTCTTTTTTCTATTTCAAGTTTGAGGTAAAACCTAAGGGAAATTACTCTCATTATTAAATAACTTAGTTACTTGGAGTTCCTGTCGTGGTGCAGTGGAAATGAATCTGACTAGGAACCATGAGGTTTCGGGTTCGATCCCTGGCCTCACAAAGTGGGTTAAGGATCTGGTGTTGCCATGAGCTGTGGTGTAGGTCACAGACGTGGCTCAGATCTGGTGTTGCTGTGGCTCTGGTGTAGGCTGGCGGCTACAGCTCCGATTTGACCACTAGCCTGAGAACCTCCATATGCCACTGGTGCAGCCCTAAAAGGGCAAAAGACCAAAAAAAATAAAATAAGATAAAAAAATAAACACAAAAAACCCCACAAAACTTACTCAATAACAATATTCCAAAAGAATTAATTAAATTCAATTCACTTATTATTCTATTTTAAATTAGAAAAGTTAATTTGTAAGCACAAATGCAACAAAATGTTTTCACTCTTTCCAATCACTGACTCATTTTTCATCTGTACCTCATATTTTAATTATAACAAAAGAAAGTTAACCAATCCTTCCCACTTAGCTTCAAACTACTTCTCTATACTCTGTCCTCATATTTGCCTTTTTCTATACCCTCAGTGTGCTGATAAATACTTAAGCTGGCTCTCTAAGGAGGAAGAACCGTGACTTGAACTGTTTGATTATTTTCATTATGTTACCCTCACCATGGCTGACTTGAAGCTACAAAGTGACAGAATTGGGAAGAGGCTCACACAATCAGCTCTCCTGAGCAAGTGCTACTAGATTCCCACTACTGCTGTCATTTTTCACAGATTCCTCTTCATAACCATTTAGAAGAATATTTACTGTGTTTACTTTTTAAATTATCAAACTTATTTGAATATAATGCTTTTGGGGACAAGACGAGGTATACAGGCAGGTATGGATATAAAATACTTTACATTAATACTTAAAATTTAGAGAAATTAAAAGGCAGATCCATTGAGGCTGCTGTTTATTCAATGTAGCAGATGATTCTTCAGGTTTTAAAGAGGAAAATAACCATGTTTTTGAAATTTCTACAAAAGATCTATGCAGAAACGTTTTGGCTGTAAAGAACAAAATAGTGGTGGGCTACCATAAACACCAACTAAGCCTAACCTTAGGCAAGACTGTGAATTTAATATGTTAAAGGTTAAGAAAATGGCTTTTTTCATACTAAGTTGCTGAATCTTAATTAGAGATCTGTAATATGCTAACATCATCCATTTAGATTTTTAGAACCTATAGAAGGCTGTCATGTATCACACCAACTGGGGAAAAAATGTATTATATTACAGCATAACTCAAACAAGCTCATTATAATTCCTTTCCTATTTATTGTCTCCCCAAATAAATTTGAGATAATAAAATTAAACTCAACTACAGTGCTCAACAAAGAGATATAAATCTAGACAATACAACATAGATCTGAAGCAGATTGGGCATTTGTATTGAAGGATAATATGAAAAATAAAAGTCCTCCATCAATGTGATGCAGCACATTAAAAAAGGAAGTTAAAAAAGTCATATGAGGAGTTCCCTGGTGGCCTAGCAGTTAAGGATTCAGCATTGTCACTGCTGTGGTTTGAGTTTAATTCCATACTTGGAACTTTTGCATGCTGTAGGCACAGCCAAAAAAAAAAAAATCACATAATCATCTCAGTATATATAGAAAAAAGCATTTGACAAAATTCATCATCCATTCACGATAAAAACTCATGAAAGTGGTTATAGATGAAACATATGTCAACATAAGAAAGGGCATTTAGGACAAACCCACAGCTAACATCAGACTCAACAGTGAAAAGCTGAAAGCTTTTCCTCTAAAATCAGGGACAAGATAAGAATGCTCACTCTTGCCACTTCTTTTTAACATAGTATTGGAAGTCCTAGTCACAGCATTCAAACAGGAAAAATAAATAAAAGTTATCCCAGGAATTCTCTGATGTGGTTAAGGGTCCAGTATTGTCCCTGCTGTGGAAAAGTTTCAATCCTTGGCCCGGGAAATTTTGCATGCAGTGGGCATGCCAAAAAAAGGGGGACATTTTAAAAAAGTAAGTAAAAGGGATCCAAATTGGAAGGGAAAAAGTAAAACAGTAATTATTTGCAGATGCCATGATACTATACACATATATGTAAAAATCCAATGTCTCCATGAAAAAAAACTACCAGAACTAATTCATAATTCAGTAAATCTACAGGATACAAGATTAATATACAGAAATCTGTTGCTTTTCTATACAGTAATAATGAACTATCAGGAAGAGAATCTGAAAAAATAAACTCAGTTAAAATTGCATCAAAAGAGAATAAAATACTTAGAAATTAACTTAACCAAGGAGGGGAAATAGCTATACTCCGAAAACTAAAATATTGATAAAGGAATTAAAAAATAATATAAAGAAATGTAAAGATATCCTGTGTTCTTGGATTGGAAGAATTAATATCATTAAAATGGCCATATTAGCTAAAGCAATCTATAGCTTTAACACCATCCCTATCAAAATAACTATGACATTTTTCACAGAACTAGAACAAATAATCACAAATTTATATGGAACCACAAAAGACCCTGGATTGCCAAAACTATCTTGTGAAAAAAGAAGGTTTTGGGGTATCACACTTCCTGACTTTAGGTATACTACAAAGCTGCAGTAAACAAAACAGCATGGTACTGGCACCAGAACAGACACACACAACAAGGGAATAGAACCCAGAAATAAACTCATACATTTAAGGTCAATTAATCTGCCACAAAGGAGACAAGACTATATAATGAAGAAAAGACAGTCTTTTCAAGAAGTGGTGCTGGGAAAACTAGACAACTACATGTGAAAGAATGAGATTGGAACATTTTCTCAAACCATATGCAAAAATAAACTCAGAGTGGATTGAAAACTTAAATGTAAAACTGGATACCATAAAATCCTAGAGGAGAACATAGTAGACTACACTTTGACATAAATTGTAGCAAAATTTTATTGACTCTATCTCCTAAGGCCAAAAAAACCCCAAAAATAAACAAAAACTTAAGCTTTTGCACTGTAAAGGAAACCACCAACAAATTCAAAGTCAACATACCTGAATGGAGAAAATATTTGCAAATGATATAACTTATAATGGGTTAATATCCAAAATATATAAACAGCTTACACAACTCATTATCAAAAAACAAACAAAAAATGACCCAATTAAAAACTGGGCAAAGCACCTGGATACACATTTCTCCAAAGGATAAATACCTATTGCCAACAGACACATGAAAAGATGCTCAACATTGCTAAACATCAGAGAAGTGTAAATCAAAACTACAATGAGATATAACTTTACACCTGTGAGTATGGCTATCATCAAAAAGATCAGATGTTCTCTTGTGGTGCAGTGGGTTGGGGATCCAGCATTTCGACTGCTGTGGCTCAGGTTACTGCTATTTCATGGTTTTGATCCCTGGCCCAGAAAATTACACATACCACAGGAAAAGCCAAAACCAAACAAACAAAAAGATCACAAATAAATGTTGGTAAGGATGTGGAGAAATAGGAGCCCTGTACACTGTTGGTAGGAATGTGTACAATGCAGTTACTATGGAAAACAGTATGGAGGTTCATCAAAAAACTAAAGAAAACTACCATATGATTCAGCAATTCCACTCCTGGGTGTATATTCAAAGAAAATTAAAACACTAATTTGAAAAGATACATGATTCAATATATATATATATATATATATATATATATATATATATATGAAGAAAAGATACATGCACTCCAATGTTCATAGCAACATTATTTACAATCACCAAGAAATGGCAAGCAACCCACGTGTCCTTCAACAGATGAATGGACAGGGAAGGTATAGTATATATAACTATATATATTGTTTTGAATTGAAGTAAGGTTAATTAAAAATAGTATATTAGTTGCAGATTTTAGCATAGTGATTATACTCCACTTAAAATTATTATAAAATAGTGATTATATTTCCATGTCCTGTACAATATATCTTTATTGCTTACCTATTTATACACAGTAGAATGTATCTCTTAATCACATACCCCTATCTTGCCCCATATATATATATATGTATTCACCATATACATATATGTATATATGTGTATATACATATATATATGTGTGTGTATATACATGGTGAAATACTACTCAGCCATAAGAAAGAATAAAGTTATTCCATTTGCAGCAGTGTGGATGGACCTAGAAAGCATTATGCTCAGTGAAATAAGTAGAATATAAAAAAATAAAACAAACAAATGCATATAACAAAACAGGCTAGGGGTCCCAGGCTAGGGGTTGAATCAGAGCTACAGCTGCCAGCCTATGCCACAGCCACAGCTATGCGGGATCTGAACCATGTGTGCGACCTACACCACAGTTCATGGCCACACTGGATCCTTAACCCACTGAACAGGGCCAGGGATCAAACCTGTGCCCTCGTGGATACTAGTCAGATTTGTTTCCACTGAGCCATGATGGGAACTCTGTGACTGTGGATTTTTAAGAACTCATCTTTGCCTTTCCTTCCCCAATTCTTCCTGTATCTTAAATACTTGGTTTGGAATAATTATATGTATATTTTTTGGCTATCTTTTATAAAATAGAAACCAAAGCATTGGGCAAAGGTATTCTCAAAGTATCTTCCTTGATGTGACCTGAGGACTGTTGGTCACTTCAACTTCTCAGATTTTTTAGTTCCACTAAAGATAAATAATAGGTGGTTAAACCTATAAAGGATACTGATTTAAAGAATTCCGGGATGGCCCACATTTCATAGTGCTAAATACATAACTAAATACGGTTCCAGACAATTTCTCTGGACTACTACTAGCAGTCATTATCAATAATGGCTCATTTCAAAATATATAACAGGAAAGTTATTGCCTAGAATATACTGACTCCAGCAAGGTCACAGACAGTCTATAGGAAATCCTTGGTCTCTTCCCACAATAAATACCATGAAAATTTGTATGTGCATATATTTCTGGGGAAAGGACCTGTGGCTGTATCATATTAGCAAAAGGATCCCCTATCCCCAAGTGGTTGAGAACCACTTTAAAATGTAAAGAAAGGCAGATTAACATTGACAAAGCAGTGTCTTTTCTTTCCTATATAAATAGGGTTCGAGTTGCTTCCAAGAAATTAACCAATGTAATTATGTAGGTGCTTTAAATATGTGGTAAGATACTGCAAATGAATTTCAATAAGAAATTAGAGAAAAAAGGAAAAGATTTCATTGTGCTCTCAAAAGGAAGAGATTTATTTTATTTTACTTTATTTTTAAACAAGTGGCTGCACCTGTAACATATGGAAGTTCCCAAGCCAGGGGTCGAGCCACAGCCACTGTAGAAGCAACTCCAAGTAGTTATGATGTGAGCCACAAGGGAAGTCCAAGGAAGAGATTTATAAATGGACTTCTTATGTATGCATACAAATTTTTTTGCTGTTTTTTTGGTTTAGTTTGTTTGTTTTAGCAGTTTGCTATTTCACAACTGCTAAATTAGAATAACTGAGGTTCTGGTCCCTCATTTTATCCTGGCATGAATAGCATGACTAAAGGGAAACACATTCAGAGAAACATCAGGAATATAGCTAATTACATGTCAGAAACAGAACTCCACTCCACAAAAGCTTATCACTCATATTCATAGTTCTAGTTGTCCTAGGTCAACTCACAAATGCTGCTTCCATTCCATCATTATCTCACTAGTTTGCATTTTCTCTTTAAGTCTGCAACCATTGTACTGGACTATGAATATTTTGAGAACGAAAATCATGTTTTAGTAAATTCTCTATAGTTCACACATAATAGGAGCTAAATAAATGTTTGTGGAATAAAATTGCCTCCATTATACTTCCTTATAATTATACCTTAATACACTGGATCTCAAACTTTTTCATACATAAGAATTCTCTGTATGGCTTACTAAGTGCTGGTTGCTGTGTTCCACTCTCAGCATCTCAGAATCTGTACATGGGGCCCCAAATTTGCATTTCTAAAAGTTTCCAGGAGATGATTTAGTGAAAACATGCTCAGTTTAATAGAAATGAACAGGAATATTACTAATATATCTCATATTAAAACGACAGTGGAGTTCAGAAATGTTTCATTTTGGAAATTTGCTAGGTGAACAAGTTACATTAATACATTTTCTATAATATAAGGTACCCCAAGTAAAATACAAAGTACAAATTTTGAAGTTCCCATAGTGGCTCAGAGGAAATAAATCCAGCTAGTGTTCCTGAGGATGCAGGTTCCATCCCTGGCCTCACTCAGTGGGTTAAGGATTTGGTGTTGTCCTGAGCTGTGGTGTAAGTCGCAGACTCGGCTTGGATCCAGCGTTTCTGTGCTGTGGCATAGGCCTGCAGCTGTAGCTCTCGTTCAACCCCTAGCCTGGAAACTTCCATATGCCATGGGTGCAGCCTTAAAAAAAAAAGAAATTTAGTATTCTTCAGAAGTCATTTACAGAATCATGATAGCAGAAGAGGATATGCTAATGATTCTCATGGATTTTTCACCAAAGTTTTGTGCAAAGAATTCTTTCCTCTTAATTGTTCTTTGACCTGCCCCCACAGTAAGGTGAGGGAAGTTCTTTCAAAGGGCATCTCTTTAACCAAAACACTATGAACAAGACTGTCATGGATAACTGAAATCCATTGAGAATCCTTAAATTTAGCATTGGATTTTCATTTTTAAAATTATTTCTTTTAAGCCTTGAATTAAAAGTTTAAAAGAAAAAAAAAGGAGTTCTCATCGTGGTTCAGTGGTTAACAAATCCGACTAGGAACCATGAAGTTGGGGGTACCATCCCTGGCCTTGCTCAGTGGGTTAAGGATCCCGCGTTGCTGTGAGCTGTGGTGTAGGTCGCAGACGTGGCTCGGATCCCGCATTGCTGTGGCTCTGGCGTAGGCTGGCGGCTACAGCTCCGATTGGACCCCTAGCCTGGGAACCTCCATATGCCACGGGAGCAGCCCCAGAAAAGGCAAAAAGAAAAAAAAAATAGTTTAAAAGGACATGAGTTAATTTCAATTCTGTCATCAATTTTTGGTACATAACTTAGTTTGGAGATGTCAGTAAGCTAAAAAATACATAAAAGTGAACAGCAAAGAGTGAAAGAGACATAAAGGACCTAAGTAAGAACCTAAGTACAAACAAAGATCGAGCCTCTGATTAATAACAATTAGCTCCACCAGAAAAACTAACCTAATTTTAAGTAGCTTAGAAATTAGGTTTTTTTTAAACCTACTAAGCCAAATTGTTTAGAGCTGTATTCTGGACTTGTATAGGCAGATTTCACATGAATAGATAAATGGTTGCCTTGATTAAAATTAATTAGTAAATGAATTTCTTAACTAGTGAGAAAAGTTTAAACAGGAAAAATGAGAGTTGAAAGCACTTTCTTTGGTGTATGCAGCCCTATACTAATCCAAAAGTGTACTGTGAAAATGTTTTATTTAGTATATACCTATTGAAGAATAGTAAATTCATTGCCTTTTATTAGTGGTATTCTAACCTAGAACTTTCATCTCATTCAGCTCCACCAAACCAAATTCTAAAATATCAGATCCACTTCCACTTCTATCTTTAAGGTATTTTCCTGACCAATTCCTATATAACATGATTCCCAAATTAGTAAAGTCCACTTTGGCATGAATTTTAGCAGTCACTCAGTATAGATAACCCTTCATTCCTGATTTGTATTTTTATGTATCAACATTCCCAGTGATTGAGGCCTTTTGACTTTACGAAGCAGTCTCTATCATTTTTGGATTCTTGAATGTTAAACTGAAACTTGTCTCCCTGTCAGTTGTCCTTTTTGGCCTGGTTTTTGCCTTCTGGAGAACCACACAATAAGTCCCAGGTGTCTTTTCCTCAGTAGTCTTTCAAATATTTGAAGATAGTTATATTCTCTCCAGGTCCTCTCCTCTCTAAACTAAGCATCCTCAGTTCCTGGAGTCTTGCTTCATAGCATACCTTTTTTTATTTTAATTTGCTTTTTATGGCCACATCTGTGGCATATGGAAGTTCCCAGGCTAGGGGTCAAATCAGAGCTGCAATTGTAGGACTACACCACAGCCACAGCAATGCCAGATCCTAGCCACATCTGCAACCTATGCTATAGCTTGCAACATTGTCAGATCCTTAACCCACTGAGCAAGGCCAGGGATCAAACCCACATCATCACAGACACTATGTCAAGTTCTTAACCCCCGAGCCACAACAGGAACTCCTCATGCAATTTTTAGGTGCTTCATTATTCCTGATTTATCTTCCCTAGTTTTAGCTATCTGTGAATGTTTGTTTTAAAATAAGAGGCAATCAACTGAATAGAGTCAATGTGGTCTGATCAAGGTAGGGGATAGTAGAAATTTCTTGCTTTAGATGATTTTTATTAATTCAGTTTAAGTTCATGGTGCACATATTGAATTTATAAAATTTTGAAATAAAAGTTTCCCACCTTAGGTATTTATTGCCCATCTGCTACTTGTGAAACTGATTTTCGTAAACCTAAATATAAGACTTAATGCTGGGACCTGTCAAACTAGATCTTGTTCCACTTATATGTTGAATCTTTTGAGATCTTTGAAATCTTGGTTAATAAACATACTTTAATTATTCTTCCCAGATTGTTTTCACCTATAGATTCAGTAAACATGGCTTTAATTGATATACTGTGAACAAGGCAGGTACAGATACTTAAACTACAAAACATCTCTGACTTCTGAATACTTATTACTCTAGCATAAATTACATCATACAATCTGTTCTTCCCTACATCCATTCATTTTAAAATGGTTATTGAGTGCTCACTACATTCTAGGTGTGGTTCTAGGTACTGAGAATATAACAGTAAATAAAAGAGATAAAATCCCTACCCTCTTGGAGAAAAGCAAAATAAGCAAGTAAGCAAATTATGTGATTTCCTATAGTAACATGAGAAAAAATAAAGCAAAGTGGATAGAGAAGATAGAGAGTTATTTGGGGATGCTATTTTCAATAGATTGGTCCCTGAAGATACATCTGAGGAGGTAAATTTTAGCAGAAAATCTGAGAGAAGAAATGTGCTATATGGAGATCTGAGGAAATAGTTTTCCAAGAAGGCACAACAAGTGTAACATCTATGAAGAGGTAACAGGCTTTCCAGAAAGAGGGGAGTGGGATGGAGGCAAATGTAGTATAGCATAGTGAACTAGGACAGAAACAAGTTGTGGAAGATCAGCCATAACAAATATTTAGAAATTTATTGTTAATCTAAAATGTAGCATTTGGACGGTTCTAGCTGGGGAATTATATGCTGATTCAACTTTGTCAAGAATATCTTTTCTTTTGTATAATGATTTTTATTTTTTTCCTTTATAGCTGGTTTACAGTGTTCCATCAATTTTCTACTGTACAGCACGGTGACCCAGTTACACATACATGTATACATTCTTTTCTCTCACATTGTCATGCTCCATCATAAGTGACCAGACATAGTTTTCAGTGCTACACAGCAGGATCTTATTGCTAATCCATTCCTAAGGCAATAGTCTGCATTTATTAACCCCAAGCACCCCATCCATCCCACTCCCCCCTCCCACTTGGCAACCACAAGTCTATTCTCCAAGTCCATGATTTTCTTTTCTGTGGCAAGGTTCATTTGTGCCATGTATTAGATTCCAGATATAAGTGATATCAGATGGTATTTTTGTTTCTCTTTCTGACTTACTTCACTCAGGATGAGAGTCTCTAGTTCCATCCCTGTTGCTGCAAATGGCATTGTTTCATTCTTTTTTATGGCTGAATAGTATTCCATTGTGTATCTATACCACATCTTCCTAATACAATCATCTGTCTATGGACATTTGGGTTGTTTCCATGTCTTTGCTATTGTGAATAGTGCTGCAATGAACATGCACGTGCATGTGTCTTTTCCAAGGAAAGATTTGTCCAGATATATGCCCAAGAGTGGGGTTACTGGATCACATGGTAGTTCTATGTATAGATTTCTAAGAATATCTTAACTGATGTTAAGAGAAAGTATTAAAGAAGGACAATAGTAGAAGATAGGAAATTTTGTAAGGTATTTTTGTATTGGTTTGAGCTAGAAGTGATAGTGTTTTTGACTAGTATAATAGTAATGGAGGAAGAGAAGAGTGCTCATATTTGGAGCATATTTTGAAGTTACAACTTACAGAACTCACTGATGATTTGGATATGGAGAAAAAGGGAAAAAGAAAAATGAGAAACCAGATGAATTTAATTAGCTTTTTGTACTGTGGTTTCATATATGCCTTTTCTTGTCAGCTGGGCTATAAATTTTTCAAAAGTAGGGAAGCTGCCCATCTTTCAAATCTCCTTGGTTCCAGGTGTGCATTAGGTATCTAATGACTATGTTAATCTATCATAGGCAGGTCATCTATGAATCCTCCACTTTCGCCCTTATTATTCCTTCTTTAAACCATCTCAACTTCAATTATTTCTCTTCATTTATTCTCTTAGCATCCTGATCTAGGCCCAAGTCATCTAGAAGCTAAATTACCACTACAAATATCTAAATGATCTCTCTCATTACATCCTATTCCCAATCTGATTCAAACTGCAAGTTGACAACTGACCAATCACTTAAAAATTTTTCTTTCAATCATTCATTCAAAAAAGTACTTACTGATTTGTCTACCTTGTTTCCAGGACTCTTCTAGATGCCAGGGATATATAATAAAACAGACAAGAAAACCTGCCCTTGTGGAGCATATATTTGTAGTAACTAAAATATGGAGTATAATAATAATAAGGAAAAATTAAAAAGAGAAGATATATAGGTATGTATAGAGTGCACTGAGAATATCACAGTTTGAAATGTAGTTACTGTGTAACCTCTTTAAGTTTTAAAGAAGTTACTTTTAAAGAAGTTTTATAAAATGTTTACATCTTAAGGAGGTTACATTTGAGCATAGATGAGAATCAAACAGGGGACAAAATCCTGCAAAGATCAGAGGAAACAATAGTGCAATGGTCTTGATGTGGTCATGAGCTTAATAATTTTTTTTGAAAAATGGAAAAAAATGTGATTGGAAAATGAGTTAGTGGCAAAGTGGCAGAAAATGAGGCCAGAGAGATGGGAAAAGCCATACCATTTAGGACCTTGGGGCTAATTTGTATTTTGTGGTATATGTGAAAGAAAGCTATCGGAAAATCTGGAGCTGGATGTGACCTGACTTTTGTTTAAAAAAACACTCAAGCTACTCTATAAATCATCCACTACAGAGGATCGAGGTACCCTGCTCTAAGGCCTTTGGTAGTTTTTAATAAAATCCAAGTTCTCTGCCTGCTTCAAAAGCTTTTAGTATGTCTATCCTATCTCCCTAGTCCTCAAAATATGTTCTCTGTCAGGGTGATTTCATCATTAACCTACACGCACCCTGCATCTCCTGGGGAGAAATCTATGATTTGAGTGAGATCTGCTTGAGAATCTTTCAGTGCTCAGCATATACACACACACACACACACACACACACACACACACACACACACTTCTCTGCTTTTGCTTACTTTTTCCCCTTTAATACAGTGTTTTCCATCCTCTCTTATTCACTATTCAGGAACAAGCTCAAGTTTCAATTACAACATAGACTGTTTCCCTAACTATCATCACCACACTATGTCTCCAGTCATTAAATGATATAACTCTTGTCTGTAGTTCATGACTGAGCACATGATCATATATTTTATTTTATTGTGAATGTTTTTTGTGTGCTCGTCATATCTTCCAAATGATGTTATAATTTCTAGAATGGCAAAGGACCAATGAATTCTACAACTCTCATGGCATCCAGCAAATTTTGGGAGTGTATCAAGTGTGTTAACTGATGTAACATAAGCCTTGAGGATTTTTTTCTGTAACGGTATTAATGTTGATTACTCAAGTAACTTCCAGCAGAACAGAGATTGAGGTTAGGTGAACAGAGCCAGTAATTTTATTTCTTCAGTGGCCAGAGTCAACTGGAGACATAAAACAGTACACTCACTCTTATAACAATTTTTAAAGGCTCAATAGACATCTTGATTTCAGTAACACTGAACATATACTTGTCAATTGAATATTGACCACAAAAGACTATATTTCTGTACGTGATCATTTGATTCTGCTGAAAGCAAATCTCAAGTTGGAAGACCAGGCAGCACCTGCGCAAATAGCTCGCATATAACTACAATAGTCACAAGGATGCTGGGAGTTCACATCTACTCAGGAAGGAGAGGTAAAGAAAGGCCTGGCTTTGGACGCAGCTGGTATGTGCGGGGAAGAGGTAGCAGGCAGCTATCTCTCTCCCCACCCCTCCCCACTCTTGGGTTCTGGGCTGAGGCCAGGGACTGTCCGGAGCTGATCTTGGGCTCCCATTGGCCGCTGTCTTTTGTGACGTCACGATCATGATGGGAATTGATGATCGGACACGCTGATTTCATTGTCTGAGGAGGCAGTGGAGACCCAGGAAAAATCTTGCTGAATCCGCCTGCCCTAGCACTGACCTGATCTGGGATCCTCTGATCCCTCCTGTGACCGCACGACACCCGAGGTAAGAACCCAGCATGGGTGGGTGTGAAGGGTGAAGGAGGGCTAGCAAAGCACCGAGCTAACGGTCTGCCCAGTGGGGGGCACGTAGGTTCAGAAGCCTAAAGAGGCTGCCAACAAACTGGTGCGGCTTTGGGGAAGAGAACTGCTTCTACCCTCGGAGTGAAGCCTGGCGGCAGAGTGAGGTTAAAAAAGAGCTGAGGATTGGGTTACAGTAGACACTGGCAGAGAGCGAAGAACCCGACCTCCAAGAGGGGGCTACTTTTGGGACGCGCTTCTGGCCCCGGATAGGAGGAAGTGGCGCCTCTGCCTCCGAAGAAGGGAGTGGGAGTGAATTCTACCACTTCTAGATTTCACTGGACTGTAGATTTCTCACAGCCTCACTCTAACGCACTGAAGGTGCTGCGCTTGCGCAATGACAACCTTTGAGGGGGTAGTTGTGGCCAGGAGAATAGGCATGGAGTTTGCGCAGGCGCTTTTTCCGTTTCGCTGGAAGGGGGTGGGGCTGAGATCTGTCTGGGCAGAGTATGGGAAGGGTCAGTAAATTAATCCTGTAATGTTTCAAGCGGTAGTTGTTGGAAAGAAATCGGCCAATTACTTTGAGCCTGGCCTGCTGAGCATATCTAGTCCTGATAAATGTGAGAGGGCAAATTCTTATCAGGTTTAGAATAATGAAAAGAACTCAGAGAGGAATTTGGAATAGAAATTACTGAGATGAGAAACCATTTGAAGGACCCCCCCCCACTAATTATTCAAGTGAATCCAGCTTTTAATCTATAAAGAACTCTGGGGTTCCACTCAGTGATTTTTGAAACAAATTATTTGGAGAGACTCAGAGTAAGAAATTTTCCTTTCTTGTCTTTTTTTCCTTCTTGGAAGGGTCTCTTATAAAACCTTGGTGTCTGTTTCAGGATTGATACAGAGTCCTTCTTCTTTCTTCTTCCGTGTCTCTGTTGGAACCACCAAACTCAGATACTACTATGGGAGACTCTAACTCCCCTTCATTGGGAAGGGCTATATTTATTACTCAGCAACCATAAGGAACAACCTGCCTGTCTGTCCTCGGTAGAGAAATTGCATAGTGGTGTTTTAATACTTCTGCTCCATTGTCTGATCATGAACTCCTAAATGTTTTAAAGAGGAATCTAGATTTTTCTCCATTTCTCATAGGTAAGGGGTCATCAAGTCCTAGTGAATTTTCCTTTGGAGTCTCTCCTACCATATTTCCCTTATTTTCTAATCTAAACTCTCATCACAACCCGTACAGTCATTTCAAGACCCTTCACCTATGTCTCAAATCCCTAACTGATCCTGCCATTCTAATAGCCTTGTCACTTTTTTCATCAAGTCATTTTCTTCACCAATGTATTATTGGATCTCTATTTTCTATTGTTCCAAGCTCAATTACACTTAGATTGCAAAGAGCTTTGTAATCTGACTTTATTGGACCATGGGAACCTTATTTTTACTTTATTCCTCATTGCACAACTCTACCTAATGTCCCTTGAACAATCTACCTCTAGAACTTTACTCCTTGTACCACCATCACTCCATTCACCTAGGATGCTCTCTCTTGTGCCTGTTCAACTTTTACCCATAAGTACCTTCCAAGCCCAATCCAACCCTTATTAAGCTCATTTTCTTTTCTAGAACTCCTACATTAGTTATTATATCTGTCACTTTCTTATAGCCTGCTTTATATTGTCTTCTTATTTTCAACTTTGTGTGTGTATGTGTTAGATTAGATTCCTCAACTGGATTTAAAACCCATCCTCAAGAGTTGGGACCATGCCATCTACCATATACTTCTTTATCCACTGTCCAATGCACCTGGGTACTATTTGAAATATCTATAGCTATATCTGGCCTTTTTTCCAATTTCTTGGGAAACAGTATTATAGAAAGAATTGTATATAAATGAAAACTTATCCATCATTGGTCAGGCAAGAGAACCTCTAGTGACTGAATAAGCCTGAATATGAGTCAAAAAATTGTGATACAGATATCCCTGTACATTGGATGACCTGTGAATATGTTCTGTCCTCATAAACAAGACCAAGGGAACATTATCCCAGAAATGGTTCTGTCTTTAATTTTCTCAGTTTGAAAAATACTAAGACATTTTTCTTTTTTCTGTATTTCCCTTTGATTGATAATATTGCATCATGCTTCTTCTCTTAAATCTAGTAATTATTCACTGTATTGCAAGATGTCTTGCATTTGCTGCTTTACATTAACTGTCACTGATAGTTTTCATTTGTTTATCTCTTGAATCGGAGCTAATAATTGTGATAATTGCCATAACTGCTAGTATGTAGCATATCGGTTGTTACTTTCCTACCCTTGGGATTCAAAGTACATTGTGTCATGGAGCTCAGTTTTATTTGAAAGAAAGTGATCGTGGTTTAATATAGAGGCTTTCTACAGATTTCACTTTGACTGCTGCTTCACTTTGAGGCACCGATCCAATATCACATTAAGGTTTGCAGTTTAAGAATAGAGATGAAAAGTAGTTCAAAAGGGTATTATAATTTGTAAAATTTTGAAAATCATTGTCATGGATTATTGTAAGTGAACTGTGACTATTATTTACTATAAGGGAAAATTCTTTTTCTTGACTTTTTCTCTTATTACCTGCATTATATGAATACCCTCAAAGTGTTTTAACTTGTAGCTGGCTTGCATAGTGACTAGTAATACTTACCTGGCCATTTACATTTAGATCAACAGACAAACTGTTCAAAGGCAGAATACTCTAGATAGAATGTAATGGTTAGGCATATACTGCTTATTTTAGAGAGCTTAAAACAAAATATGAAAAAAAATTAAAGCATGGCATTTGTATTTTAAGATTTATTTTACAATTCCTATCTGGATGAAAGGATGGCATTGGACTTTCTCATTTAAGCTATAGTTTGAACTGGAAGAGATTTTCTTTATATATGTATGTGTGTGTATATATATATGTGTGTGTGTGTGTGCATATATATATATATATATACACACACACACAATGATTTTTATTTTTTTCCATTATAGCTGGTTTACAGTGTTCCATCAATTTTCTACTATACAGCATGGTGACCCAATTACACATACATGTATACATTCTTTTTTTCACATTATCATGCTCCATCATAAGTGACTAGACGTAGCTCCCAGTGCTACACAGCAGGATCTCATTGCTAATCCATTCCAAAGGCAATAGTCTGCATTTTTAACCCCAAGCTCCCAATCCATCCCACTCCCTCCTCCTCCCCCTTGGCAACCACAAGTCTATTCTCCAAGTCCATGATTTTCTTTTCTGTGGAAAGTTTCATTTGCGCTGTATAGTAGAGATTTTCTAATAAGCCAGTCCCCCCCCCCATTTTACATATGAGGAAACTGAAGTTTAGAAAAGTGAAGTATCTTGCCAGCCTTAGAAAATGCTGATATTTATTAAGCTTAGTGCCAGGCATTGTGTTAAATTTATATATGTTACCACATTTAAATCTTGAAAAATCCCTATGAGATAGTTTCTAGTATTATTTGCCATTTTATAAATGAGAAAACGGAGGCTCAAAGTAGTTCACTTTCCCAGGGCCACACTGCTGCAAAATGTCACAATCAGGATGCAAATACAGGTCTGTTTGACTCAATCACCAAGGTATACAATATATTTGTATATATATTGTAATGTGCAGTATATTTTTGGAAGCTCTTTAGCAAGGATCTAAATCTCTGGAGTTCTAGCCCAGTGTGTGTGTGTGTGTGTGTGTGTGTGTGTGTGTGTTTTATACCATATTTCACGAACACTATTCTACTTCTACAAAATAATGATTTCTAAATTTGACTAAATGGTATATAGTTACATTTCTCTTTAGGTATCTTATTAAAACAAACATTCTTGGTCTTGGTTGAAAAAGATGGCACAACATTTTGTATAAAATATATTTTTAAAAATATTTAATTCTGATTTTAAAATTTTATCCCCAGAAGTAATTATATTTTTGTGTAGTGCAATCCCCAGTAGGATAAAAAGATCTGAATTGTTGATTTTGATTTTGCAGTGGAGTCAGCTAAACATGAAATTGGTGATGTCTTATACTTACACTGGGTACACTATATCTGTGCATACTGGCTTGGAAGTGAAAAGTCTAGAGAAAGATATGCTGCATACAAAGTGAGCTGAAGAGGTTAGTATGTTCAGAAGCTATCACTGATATCTAAGACCTTTCTAACCTGCATAAAATTTCAAGACAATAATCTTAAAACTGTCTGTGCAAATGGAACTATCCTTATGCCAACTAGTAGCAAAATTGCCTGGATTAACCAGAGATCTAGGTATATGGCAACTGAACAAATGAAATTATATTATGTCAATCAAATGCTATACTTTACATCTGACATCTGACATTCTGTAAAGAAATCTACAATAGCAGCTGTCCTAACTTTTTGATCTCCTATTGTTTTACTTATGTGCATTTGTGTTGATCCTTCGCATCTTTAAATGTGTTATTTGTTAGAGTGGCAAAAATTGAAGAAAATGTTTTCTTAGCTTCTCTTTCTTTGGGATTGGAGGAAATTTATTTATTTATTTATTTTAGGGCCACACCTGGAGCATATGGTGGTTTCCAGGCTAGGGGCTGAATTGGAGCTTTAGCCACCAGCCTATGCCACAGCCACAGCAATGTGGGATCCAGGCCATGCCTTTGACTACACCACAGCAACACTGGATCCTTAACCCACTGAGAGAGGCCAGGGATCAAACTTGCATCCTCAGGGATACCAGTCGGATTCATTTCCACTGAGCCACAATGGGAACTCCTGGAGGAAATTTTTTTTAAGGTTTTTAAAATAGCTATGGGAACATGTGACTTACATGCCTTGGGTAGGCACTTTTCTCGGGTAGACAAGCATTTGTGCATAGTGCTTGCCCACGGTCATACAACTAGCTAGTGGTAGAGCCAGTACTTCAAAGCAGGTGTCATTCTAGAAACATCGCTCTTAACTACTAGGTTGTAGGTTGAAATGCTAGAGTGAGGCCTGTCTTTAATTATTGTTTTAAAATTGTGTTTGTGTGTGTGTAAAATTTCTCCCTAAGTTATCTTTATGAGTATAATGCCTGTGACATTTTCCTTTTTCTCCCAGTGAGGCTGAGCTTTTGGAGAAGGGATCCTTGTTTTGACTCTGGTGGCTTCAGTGGACATGGCATGTAGACCCATACACTATTCTTTCCTACTGTCAAGTACCAAATGATGGTGAAAGTATTTCTTCATTGCGTTTTGTAAAAGGGTAGATTATAACCTTTCTCCTACACTAATATATTGCTTTAGTATATTTTTTCATGTATTATACTTTCTTACTTGGTTAGCTTGGTTTACCTATTGTGTGTTTTATGAATGAAATAGCTATGCCATTTAGGAAAGTAATTATCTGATACCCATTCTCCAAATAGATTTGCCCTTTCATAGACCAATCATTTGTTGTATTGAAATCTCAACAGAGAAACTATTGAGAGAGATTGGAGGAAGTGTAAAATGTAGAAGAAAAAATATATTCTACATTAATGGGAAATATTACATTAGGTATAGAATGCTTAGCCTTGAGTCATACCCGTTATTCTAAGGTAATATGAAGTTATTTTTGAATATGCAGCCAGCCATTTTAATTAGAACCCATAGGCTCACTTTTATCACCAACTGAATTCTTAAAAGATGCTAAAGGTCAGTTTGACGTTTTTTTCCCTTTTCTCAACTAGTAGTACTTGATGTAGAGAGAGAATGTTTTTGAACTCAGTATTGGTTGTGATTTGGCGCCAGTTTACTTTTCTAGTGGGGTTTGGTACATCTATGTCTATTAAATTTTTGCTACTAGTGTGGGGTATCAAGCATGGAGTAGTAGCATGGGCATCACCTGGGAACCTAGAAATTGCAGAATCTCTGGCTCTGCCCAAAACCTACTGAATCAGAATCTGCATTTTAATAAGATCCTAGGGTGATTCATGTGCACATCAAAGTCCGAGAAACACTGATATAAAGTGAAATATGACTTCCCGTACAATTTAAACTTTTAAGAGCTGGTAGTTATAGAAAAAAAACTGAATTTCCTTTTGTCCATTTTCACATATGTAAAGTAGCATTAATTAAAGTGTTATCTAGCTAATATACATCAGTTTTGCTTAATTCTGGAGTTAACATTTTCTCATAGAGAAGATAGCTACACCTATTGATGGGTAAAATTGTTAAGAGTCTGAGTGAATCCACTTATTTTGTTGAGAGTAATGACCATACTATTGAAACGATATTTATCCTAATTGCTTGACTTGTCAACAGAGTGTTACAAAAGAGCGTAGATGGTCTGAAAAAAAGAAAACAGTCCTCAGTTTAAAGACACTGCCCTATGTTAAGCCTGCAGACACCTAGAGGTCCAAGGACATATTTTCATAAGTCTGCAAGTTTTATGAACTTTTAAATTTAAGGGTTTTATTTCACTTAAAATCTTGAAAAAAATCCCCACAATATGCACATTCACATACACAGCCTTTCCACCAGTTATAATGACAAAATTTCTCTTTTATAATCATAAATCACAATTAAAATTCATTTGATGGAATGAATTGAGGACCTTAAAGCAGAGTTCCTCAGAGACCCAAATATAGATTTGGACAGTATAGGAAAGATTTTGTTTTCTTTTTTTAAAAAAATTATTGAAATACAGTTGATTTACAGTGTTGTGATAATTTATTCTGTACGACAAAGTGATTCAGTTATGTCTTCTTGTTTTAAAGGAAGAAAGAAAATCTTTACCTCTGACTATCAGATTTGAGTTGCTCTCCATAATGCTTTTAAGCCACTAGGCAGTTTGTCTATTGCAATTATTTGTGGGGATAAATTTATACTTCTACTATTTGATAAATTAAATGTATGTATGTTATTTCAACACTATACATGTGTGTAATTTTAAACTGTTACCTACTTACCACCAAACGTTCCATGAGAAATATTCCTCTAACCTCCGAAGAGCAGGATATGTACTACCCCCCTAAGTTTTTGCAAATTTTTGTAATAAATTCAGGAATTAAAGACATAAGAGACTCAAATAGCCAATCTTTTTGCTTCTAGGTAAAACTACCCTTAAATCTTAACACATACTATGTGAATCTGATTTACAGAACACCAAAGGAATATCTAGTTTAAATGAAGAAATATCGCTTTGACATTTTAAAAACAAATTTTAAATACCAATGAAAATTCTCGCTGGGAGTAAGTAAAAGAAAAGATAGGGTAAGGTATGTAGGATGGAGTCATGTGGATGATGAATAAAAATTGAGAGAACTAATAAGGATAAATTAACTATATAGTGAAAATTCAAGTATTATTATTTTGATATAAGGAGTAATTTATTAATAATCTTTTTGCAATATGAAACTATGTGAAATTTTATAGAGTTTCCCTTAATAGTAAATTAAAATGCAAACTACATTTAATGTATTAACTTAGAATGTTTATAATGTTAATTGCAAGATGGTAGTGGTCAATGCTCATGGCAGTGGAACCACTGTCATGAACTGGTGAAAGAGAAATGATTTACTTGCACAATTTGCTTAAGGGTGTAAATGTAAAAAGAAACAGAATTTAGTCAACAAATATATATGAATCAAGGTACTATTTAAATCATCAGGAGATACTATATATCACTGGTCATTAATTGTCATATATTCTGTATGAATGTGTGCATGTGGAATTGTATGAAAGCAGAGCGAAAGACAACAGGAAATCAGTTATCCATTTGAGGCCCTGTTTATGCTTCTGTTGTCCAACTGATTATCTGAAATCAATCCTTTTTATTTTGTTGTAAGTTTTGACATCTGAATACATGATAAGTTATTTGTAGTTTAAAAGTATTTTATTATTTTAACATTACCACCTGGTGATAAAAGCAAGTGTCATTCAAAGCTAGCAAATTATTATAATTGATGAAAAAATCTAACCTAGCATATCTATTTGCTGATGCCTTTTTTTTGAACATTTATCCTCTTTATTTTATTTATTTATTTATTTATTTATTGTCTTTTTAGGGCCACACCTTTGGCATATGGAGGTTCCAGGATAGGAGTCCAATAAGAGTTGTAGCTGCTGGCCTACACCACAGCCACAGCAATGTGAGATCCAAGCCTCATCTGCCACCTACACCACAGTTCACAGCAATGCCAGATCCTTAACCCACCGAATGAGGCCAGGGATTGAACCTGCGTGCTAGTCAGATTTGTTTCTGCTGAGCTCCTATGGGAACTCTTTATCCTTTTGAATTTAAACATTAGACGTGGTTATAGAGGTAAATGGCACTATAGACATATCTTTTCATCTATTTATATGGAAAATATATACATAAAATTCTCTTGGAGTTTGTGCTCATGTCACTATGAATGTAAATTTAGCTTTTATATAGCTTCAAAATATGAACATTAATTACATAGAATTTTTAAGTGTTTTTTAAAATGAGGCCAGTGTACAATTTATTTGTGCCCTGAGAAAGTTATATGATAGGTTGTTAAAATTTCCTGTTTCTTATTTCCACCCAAGTGTTATAGGCCAATTATGCCTCTAAAATTGAAGAAAAGAGATATGTACAATGCATTTCAGTAATTATAGCCCAATAAACAAATAATGAATAGTATTTGAATAGATACAATGCTTATTACCTGGCCTTATGCTTAGAAGTTGCTCAAATTTCTTTTTTTGCAATATCTGAAAATTCTGGCAAGTTTATTATAAAATAACTAAATAGGGAGAACTTCTGTTTGTAAAGATGAGGATCATTACATGTAAATGATAGATTAAAGTGACATAGAACAAATTTACAATAGCAGTTCTTTTACACATATTCAAATTTAGTTAAGTTCAGAGTGAGTGTCACTTCATTATTGCTTAATCAAGCTTTTGCTAAATTAAACACTGTTTAATAACTCAATTTTTAATAGAACAATTCTCCTATTTTAAGATAATATCTTTTTATTTTCAATATTAAATTTACATTTAAAAAAGTATGCAAAGGCATTGATATACACAGACAGAATGCCCATTGGTGTTGTGCTTAATTTTTTCATTCTCCAAAATTTTAAAAGATCAAACTCTCATTACATAGAAGATAGTCAGAATCAGTCCTTTTGCCATGATAATAGATTAGTGTATATTCCCTTCATTTGAGGTTTATATACAAATGATGTGGGAGTGGTTTGATATATGTTAAAATAATTCTTCTTAGTAGGAATGACCAATAAATATTTACAATTAACAAAAATAACTTTTGCATTGCACATTATAGTTTACCAAGTATTTTAATGAAGATAATTCATTATGTGAAGAAGAGTGGGACAGATTTTTTTAACCTTATTTTCCAGATGAAGAAACTGAGGCCCAAGAGACCAATTGTCTGTGCTAAGGTCACAAAACTATCAAGTAGTGAAGCTTAATAGGAACAGAGATGTCCTGATTTCTAACATAGTATTCCCACTCCACCACTCCAAAAGGCCACCTGAATTTCTGCTTACAGCCATGATGAAGTAACAGGAACAGGGTTTACCATTTCATCATAAATATCTGAAAACAAACAAACATAAATTAGTAAAAATACGTATGAAGCAATGGATTTTGTACATATGAAAAAAAGTAGCACAGGACCATGATTTTTGAGAGAAGGGAAATAAGATAAACCCTATGAGTGTCCCAACTCACTGCCTGGAGAAAGTATCCATACGGCAATCAAGGGAAAGGGAAATTAACAGCCTGCAAGTCTCTCTTAGTTGAGGAGACAGAACTCAGCATTCGGGGAGAACAGTGTGGCTAGAATTTGAGGTACAGAGTATTGGAGAGGAGAAAACTGCTCATCAAAGAGAGTTCTGGATATTTGTAGAGGGGCCCCTCAAGTCTGTCTTTGTCTGAATAATGATCAGCTCCAGTGTGTGAGAAAACTATTGCAGGCAGGGAAAGAACCACTAGAAAGGATCAGACAAACAATCCTTAGAGCTCACACAAGACCAGGAGTAGTTTACATTTACAACCACTATGCTGTAAAACTTCACATTTCTTCTAGGAGGATCTAGGAAGGCCTTCAGAAAGGTATTACTTTAGTAATGGGACAAGTTAGCTCTAGACTAAAGGCAATTCTGTATTTGGCTAACAAAACAAACCTCAGATAAATCAATTTCCAAGCGGCATAAATATATTCCAAAATATTTAAAGAATACAAAAACATCCAGTATCCAACAAAAAAGTTATCAATATCTGCCATTGAATGAAAAAAATTACTAAGCATGCAAAGAAACAAGAAAATACAGTTCATAGTGTGGTGAAAAAAAACAATCAAAAACAGAATGAAAAATGATAGATTTTAGAATTAGTAGAGGATGTAAAAACAGCTATTATTCTCTATGTTCAAGATAGAGGAAAGCACAAGTGTGATGAGGAAAGAAATGAAAGATTTTTTAAAATATGAAAGTTGAAAGTATAGAGACAAAAGAAAAACTGAGGGAAAAATTGAATGGAGCAACAATGAGCTGTGGGACAATATTAATATATATGTTTTTTGAGTCGCAGAGGTGAGAGGGTGAAGAAAAGTATTTTAAAGTTAACAAACAGTTAAAATTTTTCCAAATTTGGTGAAAACTATGAGCCCACATTGTCAAGAAGCTCAACAGATTCTGAGAAGAAAGCTAAAGGAAATGGCTCCAAGGCATCTCCAAATCTAACAACCACAATCCAAAGAGAAAAGAAAATCTTAAAAGTATCCAGGAGGGAAAGACACCTTATATACAGGGAAACAAACATTAGGATGACAGGAGGCATCTTGTTGAAAACAATGAAACCCAGAAGACAATGGAGCAATATTTTTAAAGTACTGAAAGAAAAAATCTGTTAACTGAGAATTCTTTATCAAAATATCAAAGGAAAATATAGGCTTTCTTACTCATGCTAAAGAAAAAAAAAAGCATTGCCAGCAGAAACACAGTACTAAAAATGTTCAAGGAAATCCTCAGGTAGAAGGAAAATGATAAATCAAAATTAATTTTTGTTGATTGTTATGTTTCTGTTTTGTATGTAGCTTGTCTTTATAAGTTGAAGAAAATGAAAGACATTATAGTAAAGTTCCTTGTATTTGCACCTAAAAAATAAATTTGGACACATAAGAAATATGTAGGTAAACATATGATCTTTTAATTTTTAAAAATTACTTTCAATGGTAACTGTTAAATTTTTTAAATAACCATTTATTGGGGACTTCATAACATGTTAAAGCAAAATGTATATCTACAATAGCACAAAGAAAGTTGAATAGAAACAGAAGTATACTTTTGTAAGATTCTTCTATTATATGTGAAGTAGTATATATATACACAATGTTAAGATTAAATTATCTTGATAATAAGTTAAAGATGTATACTGTGGTCACTAAAACAATCATTAAAATAACATGACAAAGAGTGATGAGTTAACCAAGAAGATAAAATAGAATTATAAAATATGTCTAATCAATATCAAAATAGAAAAGGAGGAAAAAAGAACAAAAACCGGGTGAGACAAATAGAAAACAAACAGAAAAACTGTATTTAAACCCAACCATATCAATAATCATATTAATAGCAAAATAGTCTAAACATACTAGTAAAAAGGCAGATATTGTCACATTAGACTTTAAATCATCTATATAATATCTATAAGTAACCTACCTAAATATAAAGAAATGGATAGGTTAAACATAAATAAAAGAAAATATATATACATGTATATAGCATGAATCTAAAGAAAGGTGACCATATTGATATCAGATAAAGATTTCAGGGAAAATATTATCAGAAGTAAAAATCATTCATACTGATAAGGGCATCAATTTGTTAAGAGAACACAAAAATCCTAAATATCTGTGTACCTAATAACAGAGCTCCAAAATATTTGAAGTAAAAACTGATAAAAGATAAATGAGAAACAAACTAGTATACAATTAGAAATTTTGACAGATTCTCTTAGTAATTGCTAAAACAAGTGGAGAGAAAGTTAATAACTGCTTAAGTCTTGAACAACACTTTTGACCAACTCAAGCAATAGACTTTGCCCAACGACAGTAGGGTATATTATTCTCTAAGCACAAAGAAAATTTATCAACATGGACCATACTTGGGGCCATAAAACAAACTATCAAAAGTTAAAAAATTGAAGTCATATCAGGGATGTTCTGTGATAATGAGGGAATTAAACTAAAAAATTAATAAAAGAAAGGTATCTAGGAAATCCTCAAATAATTGGAAAGTAAACAATATACTTGTATGTAACCAATGGGTCAAAGAAGAGCCCACCAGGAAATAAGAAATCTCTGTGTTATCAATGAAAATGAAATTGCAACATATCAAAATATGTGGAATACAGTCAATTCAGTGCTTAAAGCAATAACTACTTGTAGTAGAAAAATAGAAAGCTTGAAACTCTATTACTTGAGCTTCACTTAACAGACTACAACTAGAAGAGCAAATTTAGCCCAAAATAAGCCAAAAGAAGGAAATAAGAGAAGAAATAAATGAAATAGAGAACAGTAACAGATAAAACTACTATATATAAAACAGGTGAGCAACAAGGATATACTATATAGCACAGGGAATTACACCCAGTATCTTATAATAACTTATAAAGGAACATAACCTGCAAAAATTACTAAAACACTATGCTATATACTTGACACAATATAGTGAATCAACTATACTTCAATTAAAAAAATAAATGCAATGAAACCAAAACCTGGATCTTTGAAAAAAGACTGTACACAAAAAAGAGAGAAGACATAAATTACCAATATCAGGAATGAGGAAAAGAATATCACCACAGACTGTATAGACTTTTAAAAATATACTAATGGACTATTAGCTTTATACCTATAAAGTAAACAACTTAAAGTGCAGGTGCATATTCTTTGAAAGACAGCAATTATGAAGGCTTGTTTAAGAAGAAATACAACAACTGAACACGTTATATCTATTAAATAAATTGAATTTGTAATTTAAATCTTTCTTTGAAAAAATCTCCAAGCACAAATTACATACTGGTGAATGCTACAAAATGCTTAAGAAATAAATAGTATCAAATCTATACAAACTTTTTCAGGAAATAAAGGTGGAAACACTTTTCAAATATTTTCTAAATTTTATTTTATTGTTCTAGAAGCTGGAGAATTAAATAGATGAAAATTTGCTCACTATTCCCCTCCACCCTTACCTCACAGAAACTTATATTCTATTGAGATGAAATTAAAGAAATTCTTCTCCCTTGCTATGCCCTATTCTCCCTAATTGGCTAAGACAGAGCAAAGGAGATTATTTAGTATTATAACATAAAATTGAGTGTAAAACCCCTCTTATTTAAAAATATTCAGTGGTAAACTTGGCTTGCTGGCTTCCCTTTGTCTATCACTGAGACACGAAAATTGATAGAATGACTCTAATGACCTAGGAGTGGAATGCATACATTAATTCAATCCAAAATCCCCAAAACTCTATAACTTTGTCCTCTCCACCCCAGACCCACTTCCTCTGTGTTAAGAATTATATTGCATCTAATGTTTTTTTCTTGCCTTATTTACTCACTATTGAACAAAAAAGAAGGCAGCTATTCAGTTTATTAAACAATTAGTGTCATAAATTTTCTTTTATCATTATCATATACCCACATGCTCAGAGGAGCTGACTTTAATCACACCTTCTACTCCATTACTACTCAGTTCACAGTGTGTGAAATGAAATAGCCATTTTAACTTAGAATAGACTTTCACTATAGTAAAGAAACACAGTATTAATGCCTCTTTTATGTAGAATTCACCTAGCAAACTCAGGGAAGTAAATGTCAAAAAATCTACAAAGTAAAGCCCAAGCATTAGAATTATGGGCGAACCCCTCAAGTCTTTCCTAAAAATATCTCTTTTTTGCCAGATTAGAAGAAACAAGTTGATTATTTATTTATTTATTTATTTATTTATTTATTTATTTATTTGTCTTTTGTCATTTTAGGGCCACTCCTGTGGCATATGGAGGTTCCCAGGCTAGGGGTCGAATCTGAGCCGTAGCTGCTGGCCTACACCATGGCCACAGCAACACAGGATCTGAGCCATGTCTGGGAACTACACCACAGCTCACAGCAACGCTGGATCCTTAACCCACTGAGCGAGGTCAGGGATTGAACCCGCAACCTCGTGGTTACTAGTTGGTTTCGTTAACCACTGAGCCATGATGGGAACTCTGATTTTAAAAAAAAAAAAACAACAAAATCACAACATCTAGAAAAATTTAGGAGTAAAGGGAATTTCTTTTAAGGGCAACCCATTGACAGCATGACAAATGACAGTTGACAACAAAGAGAGTGAGAGACAAACTATAAAATGCATATGCAATAATCTAAAGTCTTTTAGTGAATAGAGAAACACCTCTACATAATTACTAGAATGTCATTTAATAGATCATATTTATAGTGATGACTCATTATAAATTGTCTTGCAAAAGATAGCTTACTTACTCGTCATACTGCTTAAAAAGTCAGGAGAGTGTATGTTGAACTTCAGAAATAGCTCCATCAAAAATAGTTAAGACTTATGAAAAGTGAAGCTCTATTGTTTGAAGGAGTATATACTTTAGTTTTCCAGAGTGATTCATTACCCAAAACATCTTAGAAATTGGAGTATAGTGGTAACTGGAGAATATTCAAGTATCTTCTTACTGAATTATGCAGAATAACTAAATGGTGTATAGTTACACAAGAACCATGTCTTGACAAGGTCAAGAAAATTAAAATGCCAAGAGAAAATACCTGGAAATATTATTACTAATATCTTTCATCTACCTCCAAAATATTCTGAATTTTGAATCATTCAAAAGTATAATTATTCATATTTCAATTTATAAAAACTTGAGAGAGAAACAAAGAGGAAAAGAGAGAGAAATGATTCCATGTTTTTAAAAAATTCTCAAACAGTATTACCAGTCCAAAACTATCAGTCTTTAGCAAAGTTTAGCAAAGTGATGTTCACAAACTTTTGGGATGTCTATTATTAAAACAAAACAAAACATAGCAAGTGTTGGCAAAACTGTGGAGAAATTGGAACCCCTGTACATTTTTGATTGGAATATAGATTAATGTTCAGCAGCTATTGCTAACAGCATGGAGATTCCAAGGAAGATTAAAAGTAGAACTACCATATTAATCAGCAATCCTATTCCTGGATATATAATCAACATTTTGTTTCCATGGATATTGAACCCATGGATAGATGAATACAGATTGCCAACAGTAATAGACTTGAGAATCCTCAGATTTTCGTATTTGTGGGGGTTCCTAAAACAAATCCCCGTCAGATGACAAGGAGCAACTATATCCAATAGTATTGAAACCAGGATCTCAAAGAGCTATCAACACACCCATGTTTACTGCAGCACTATCCGCAATAGCCAAGATATTGAAATAACAAAGTATCTATTGACAGATGAATAAAGAAAATATAATGCATACATGCAACGTGATATTATTCAGTCTTTAAAGAGAAGGAAATCCTGCCATTTTCAATAATATGGGTGAACCTAGAGGACATAATAAGTGAAATAAGCTAATCACGGGACAAATAAAGCATGATTACATATATGTGAGGTATCTAAAATTGTCAGAAGCAGAGAATGCAAGGTGGTTGCCAGGGATAGAGGGTAAGGAAATGGGAAATTGTTATTTAGTGGTTGGATAGTTTCAGTTATGCTAGATAAATAAATTCTTTGTTATAGAACATAATACCTATAGTTAACATTACAAAATTGAACACTTGAAAATTTGTTAACAGGGTAGATGTCAAACTAAGTGTTTTTACAGAATAGATCAATGGGACACAAGGATAATTTGGGCGGTTTGGGATATATTGATTTCTTTGATTATGGTGATGGTATCACTTGATTTTGTATAAAGCCAAACTCATCAAATTGTAGACACTAAATATGTGCAGCTCTTTCTATATCAGTTATACTTCAACAAAGCTGTTTAAAGATACAGCTCATCAAAATTATAGAATTCAGCCAAAGCAGTACTTAGAAGTAAATTTATAGCATTAATTGCTTATATTTAGAAAAGAAGAAAGGTCAAAGATCAATAATCTAAGTTTCCCTCTTAAAAAAAACTGGAAAAAATTATAGAAAATTAAGTCCAAATAAAGCAGAATGAAGGGAATAGTAAAGATGGGAACAGAAAGCATTGTAAATGAAGACAGAAAAACAGTAGACAAAAAGTTAATGAGGAGTTCCCATTGTGGCTTAGCAGAAATGAACCCAGCTAGGATCCATGAGAATGCGTGTTTGACCCCTGGCCTCACTCGGTGGCTTAAGGATCTAGCATTACCATGAGCTGTGGTATACATCACAGACACAGCTCAGATCCTGTGTTGCTGGGGCTGTGGCATAGACCTGCAACTATAGCTCCAATTCAACCCCTAGCCTGGGAACTTCCATATGCCACAGGTGCAGCCCTAAAAAAATTAATGAAATAAAAACCTAATTATTTCAGAAGATCAATAAAAATGATAAGCCTCTTGTCAAACTGACCAAGAAAAAAGAAATTGCCAATATCAAGAAAGAAAAAGTACATCACAATAGACCCTACATGAATTCATTAATTATTTATTAAATGAATAATAAAAAACAGTATAAGAAACTTTACCTTTCAATTCAGCTATTTAGACAAAAATAGAACAATTCTTTGAAAGACACAAACTGCCCAATCTCACTCAAGAAGAAACAGATAATCTACCACACCTTTTTCAATGAAAGTTTTGTCCCAAGAGTGGGATTCCTGGGTCATATGGTATTCTATATTTGGTTTTCTGAGGTACCTCCATATTGTTTTCCATAGTGGTTGTACCAATTTACATCCCCCCAAGAATGAAGGAGGGAAACCTTTTCTGCAAACTTTCTCCAGTATTTGTTATTTGTTGGCTTGTTAAAGATGGCCATTCTGACTTGTGTGATTTGGTACCTCATTGTAGTTTTGGTTTGTATTTCTCTAATACTTAGTGATGTTGGTCACTTTTTCATGTGCCTATTGACCATCTGTATATCTTATTTGGAGAAATGTCTATTCAGATCTTCTGCCAATTTTTCAATTGGATTTGTTTTGTTTTGTTTTGTTTTGTTTTGTTTTGCTGTTGAGTTGTATAAATTGTTTGTATATTTTAGAGATTAAGTTCTTATCAGTTTCATCATTTGAAAATATTTTCTTCTGTTCCATAGGTTGTCTTTTGTTTTATGGTTTCTTTTGCTGTGCAGAAGCGTCTAAGTTTAATTAAGCCCTATTGGTTTATATTTGTTTTTATTTTTGTCGCCTTGGGAGACTGATTGAAGAAAATGTCTATATGGTTGATATCAGAGAATGTTTTTCCTATATTCTCTTCTAGGAGTTTGATGGTGTCTTGCCTTATGTTTAAGCCTTTAAGCCATTTTTAGTTTATTTTTTGTGTGTGGTGTGAGGGTGTGTTCTAGTTTCATTGATTTACATGCAGCTGTCCAGTTTTGCCAGCACCACTTGCTGAAGAGATTTACTTTTTCCCATCCTATGCTCTTGCCTCCTTTGTCAATGATTAATTGACCATGGGTGTCCAGGTTTATTTCTGGGTTCTCTATTCTATTCCATTGGTCTGTATGTCTGCTTTTGTACAAGTCAATCTGTCTTGATTATGGTAGCTTTGTAATATTGTCTGAAATCTGGGAGAGTTATGCCTCCTGCTTGTTTTTGTTTTATTTTCCTCGGGATTATTTTGGCAATTCTGGGTCTTCTATGGTTCCATATAAATTTTTGGATTGTTTATTCTAGTTCTGTGAAAAATGTCATGGGTAATTTGATCGGAATTCTATTGAATCTGTAGATTGCTTTGGGTAGTATGGCCATTTTAACAATATTAATCCTGTCAATCCAGAAGCATGGGATATCTTTCCATTTATTTTAATCTTCTTTAATTTCCTTGACTAATGTTTTATAATTCTCAGCATACAAGTCTTTTGTCTCCTTAGTCAGGTTTATTCCTAGGTGTTTAATTTATCGGGGTGCAATTTTAAAAGATATTGTATTTTTATATACACAAGGGAATACTACTCAGCCACAAATAAGAACAAAATAATGCCATTTGCAGCAACATGGATGGAACTAGAGACTCTCATACTAAGTGATGTAAGTCAAAAAGAGAAAAGACAAATACCAGATGATGTCACTTATATCTGGAATCTAATATATGGCATAAATGAACCTATCTACAGAAAAGAAACAAACTCATGGACATGGATAACAGACTTGTGTTTGCCAGGGGGGAAGAGGAGGGAGTGGGATGGACTGGGAGTTTGGGGTTAGTACATGCAAACTATTGCATTTGGAGTAGATAAGCAATGAGATCCTGATGTATAGCACAGGGAACTATATCTAGTCACTTGTGATGGAACATGATGGAGGATAATGTGAGCAAAACAATGTGTATATATGCATATGTATATATATATACATATATACATATATATGTATATATATATACACACATATATATATATAAAACTGGGTCATTTTGCTGTACATCAGAAATTGACAAAACATTGTAAATCAACTATAATGAAAAAAATCTTTAAAAAAGACATCAAAAATTTAAAAAATAAGAAATAGATAATCTGAATAAGACAGAACTACAATGCATAGCTTAAAACTTTCCAACAAAGAAAATCCCATGCTCAAATGTCTTCATTGATTATTTCTAACAAAGATTTAATTAAAAAATAATAATTCTATGTAGACTCTTCCAGACATATAAGTAGAAGGAACATTTCTTAACTTATTACACCTTACCAAACCAAATACAAGAAAAGGAAATCATAGACAAATAGCATTCATGAATGCAGACCCAACAATTTTCAACAAAATATTTAGAAAACAAATAATTATGTAAAAAGAACAATATATCACTGCTAAGTGGGGTTTATTCCAGGAACAGAAGGCTGGTTCAACATTTGAAAATCAATCAGCATAATTTATCATATCAAAGGTTAAAAGAACAAAATCTGTACAATTATCTCAATAGATGCAGGAAAAAACATTTAACAGAAGTCAATATCTGTTCATTATAAAGATGATAATAATAGTAATAATAGTAAAAAACTCTCAGTTTAATAGAAATAAAAGGAAACTTACTTAACCAGGTAAAAAATATGAAAAACCTACAGCTGATATAACATTTAATGGTGAAAGATTGAATGGTTTTCCTCTAAAATTGAGAACAAGGAAAGAATGTCCACTCTCACAGAACTTATTAAAACATTATAGGGGATTTCCCATTGTGGCTCAGTGGTTAATGAACCCGACTAGCATCCATGAGGACACAGGTTCAATCCCTGGCCTTGCTCAGTGGGTTAAGGATCCAGCTTTGCCATGGGCTATGGTGTAGGTCGCAGACATGGCTCAGATCCTGAGTTGCTGTGGCTGTGGTTGTGGCCAGCGGCTACAGCTCTGATTTGACCCCTAGCCTGGGAACCTCCATGTGCTGTGGGTGTGGCCCTAAAAAGAGAAAAAAAATAACCAAAACATTATGCTCTAGTTCCTAGCCAGTGCAATAAAAATACAAAAGGCAAACATTGGGAAAGAAGAAATAAGGGTTTCTCTGTGGATGACATAATTGTTTAGGGAATACCAAGCAATCAACCAAAAAGCTCCTAGAACCAGTAAGTGAATTGAGCAGTCAGTATCCCCAAATCAACTATATGTTGATATACCAACAGTGAGCAATTGGAAAAGTTTTTAATTCCAGCTCTGTTGAGGTATGGTTCACAAATGAAAATTATTTATGTTTAAGAGGTATAATTTGATGGTTTGATATACATATATATTATGAAATGATTAGTACAATCAAGGTATATAATATGTCCGTCACCTCATACTCCTTTTTTTTTTTTTTTTTTTTTTTGGTGTAGTAAGAACACTTAAGATCTCTCTTAGCAAATTTCAAATATACATTACATTTTTTTTTGCTTATTTTTTAGGGCCACACTGCAGCATATGGAAGTTCCCAAGCCACAGGTCTAATTGGAGCTGCAGCTGCTGGCCCATGCCACAGCCAAAGCACTGCCAAATCTGAGCCGTCTATGACCTATACCACAGCTCATAGCAACTCTGGATTCTTAACCCAATGAGTGAGGCCAGGAATTGAACCTGCATCCTCATGGATACTAGTCGGGGCTCATTACTGCTGAGCCACAATGGGAAATTCCTACATTATTTTTAATTATAGTAACCATAACTGAAAAATTATTTTTTTACAATAGCAGCTGCCCCAGCACAAACAAAACAAAACAAAACAAGACCATACACACACGCAAGAAATACACAAGTATAAATTTAATAGACTATGTATTGAATCTGTATGCTAAAAACTCTGAGGAAATAAACCAAACAAAATTTAAATAATTAGAGAGAGCTATGTCATAATCATGAATTTGGAGATATACGAATTGTCCCTAAACTGATGTATAGATTCATTCCAATCCTGGCAGGATTTTTTTGTCGGTACCAGCAAACAGATTCTAAAATTCATATAAGAATGTAAAGGATGTAGAATAGCTAAGTTGATTTTCAAAAGTACAACAGTGTCAGAAGACACATATCTCCTGATTCAAGACTCATTATTAACCTACAGTAGTTAAGACAGTGTGGTTTTGATGAGAGCATTGAGACATAGATCAATGGAACAGAAACATGTCCAGATACAAAGGCATACATTTGTGGTCAACTGATTTTTAACAAAGATGAAAAAGAAAGTCAATGAAACGTTTTTTTCCATTAATGATACTGGAACAATTGAATATCCATATGCAAAAAAAAACCCTCCACAAAACTTTGACCCGTTCTTCACACCTCTACAAAAATCAACTGCAAATGGATTTTAAACCTAAATGTAAAATGCAAAAATATGAAGCTACTAAAAGAAAACATAGGAAAAATTTTCCGTGACCTTGTACTAGACCAAGATTTCTTATATACGGCACTATAAGCACAATTCATTAAACTAAGGAGTAATGATAAATTGAGCTCAAGCAAAATTAAAAACTTTTCTGTAAAATACACTGTTACTAAAATTTTAAAAATAAGCCACAAATGAGAAGATATTTGCAAATCATATTTATGTTAAAGGACTTGCATCCAGAATATGTAATGAACTCTAAAAGTTCAATAATAAATAATCCAATTTAAAAATTTGCAAAATATTTGGACATTTCCATAGAGAAAATATATGAGTGACAAGTATATTAAAAGCTGTCCAATGTAATTGGTCACTAGGGAAATACAAAGCTATAAAATTTGGTTGTGATGATTTTTGTACAACTATAGATGTAATAAAATTCATTGAGTAATTAAAAAAAGAAAAAAAAAGAAAGTTAGAAGAGGTATTTCTATGAGAAGAAGAATGTATATATATATATATGACTGGGTCACTTTGCCGTACAGCAGAAATGGACAGGACATTGTAAATCAACTCTGCATTAATAAGAAAAAATGTCAAAGTACCAATAAATTAATAATTATCTAAAAAAAGAAGAAAAAATTATCATCATAATATACTTTTACAGAACTATTACAATGACTATTTTTTAAAAAATCTTGTGATAATCAATTCTGTTGAGGAAGTGAAAGAACCGAAACTTTTGTAGAATATTGACGAGAAAGCAAATTTATAGAGCCAGTTTTGAAACTGGATATTTAGCAGTTTCTTATAAAGCTAATCATGCATTTACCATATGACCCAGCAATCCTACTCCTAGGTGTTTACTCAAGAGAAATGGAAACTTATTTTCAGACAGAAACCTGTTCACAAATGTTTTTATCAGTTTTGTTCATAGTAGCCAAGAAATTAAAACAGCCTACATGTCCTTCAATAGATGAATGGATAAACTGTGGTATGTTCTTACAATGGAATGCTACTCTGGGATAAATAGGAGAAAACTTCTGATGCGGACAATATCAAATACATTATACAAAATGAAAGAAGCTAGTCTCAGAAGAAATACATACTGTATGAGTCCATTTATACAGGATTCTATAAAAGTCAAAATAATAGGAACAGAATAATGATTGTCAGAGGTGGGCAGCTGGAGAGATTGAAGCAGTGTAAGGGGTTCTTTAGAGTGGTTCCATATCTTAAATGTAATGGTGGTTTCATGACTATACTATATATGTTTTTTAACTCCTAAAACTGTGCATTAAAATGGTGATTTTTTACTGTATGTGAATTAAAAAGTGAATAATAATATTGGATAAAAAGGATAATGTTAATAGAGATATGTTGGCTAAGATAAAAGTATTCAAGAGCTTATATTCACCTAAGGTCAACTCTTTGTAATCAAACAAAAAGTCAATGGCTTACTCAAAATTCAAATTTTTAGTGTTGGAAATAATATATTCTATTTGACTTGGTGATGATTTTATGGACTCATTCCATTTTTAAAATCATTTTTTGCAGGAATGAATACTTATGAGTAAAATTTTGGTACTTTTCAATTTGTTTAACCAGTTAGGACATTATTAGGGTGTTATTAGAGCTAGTTTTAAGTATAGTATCAGATATATAACAATAGTGTTGTATAGGAATTTATCTTAAATATTCCAATGTGAAAATATTAGCCTTAGCTATCTGGAACTCCTAAGGAGGCAGTTATTCCTCAAGCAGTATTTTTCTAGTACTTCCAAAGCAAATACATCTAAAATATTTACTCATTGCTCTACTTCTTCAAATAGAACATATTGAACATAATTTAATCTTTTCCCAATGACTCAGGGTCTTCATTAAAACACCAAATGCTAATGCTGAGAGCAACCCAAGCAATCCCATATCTGAATAATGTAAATAAACTGAAGGGCCTAGTTATCTTTAAAAAATATAAATATGTTACAACTATAACAAGATTTAAAATTTAAGAAGAATGAATTAACATATCCTACATTATTTGTAACAACCCAAACTGGTTAATAAAACAAGTCATATAATCCAGAATTTTACAGACTAGGAAATGGATGCTCATAGAAATTAGTGATTTACCCAGTAGTCTCCTGTAGAGCTGAGAAAGACACAGGTCGTCTTATTCCTATGGGATGGTATGTACTGAATGGATGGTACAATGCAAAGAATATTATACTAGGAGATCATGAGGTAAAGCTAAATGACTTGCTATTTCAATATTTAATCTCCTAATTCAGTTACCTCTTCCACCCCAAACTAGTGGACCTCAATTTCCATGAATCCAATGTATTGTCATTTTATCTTGCACATAATTAATGACACAACTTCTAGAATGAAAGTTTTTACAGCTCTTTCTCTGATTTTTGTGCAAATGATTAAGAGCTTTGGCTGTGCAGTCATTCAGTAACTTGCCACTTTATAACTAGAATAGGTGGAGATAATGGCAAGTTATCTTGCTTATAAGGGTTTATCTAGTTGTTATGGTAAAGAATGGACTTCCTATAATTTGAAAGAAAAAGAGATATTTTGACCCAAGTGGCATTCTTGCTGCTGCTACTGAGTTTAAGGGAAATACTAAAAGGGTCACAGCCTTATATATTGTCAGATTTGTTGACTCCAGAAATCTGCTTAGTGCTTGTCATCTATAGTTGGCTCTTAGTATCAGTGGGTAAGGACCTGCTGTGCTTTCTAAGATTCCTATCATACTTTGGTAACAGTTGTAGCTAGCCAATAGGAAAGCATTCCTACATTATTAGGGCAGGTACAGTGTGATATACTTGGGGATCAGCCATATCTTGCACAGTAGAATTTTTGTGGTGGTTACAGCCCTACAGAGAAGAATAAGAGCCATTACCTGGATTATACATTAGTGAACTGAAATTTACCACCTTCCTCAGATCTCATTCCAAAGTACCTTGCTTCTTAATCCACACCAGATGAGGTATTCCATGTATTTGAGCCCCATCTTCTGGTTCCTCTCCTGACTGTAGCTGAACCGGTAGGAAAAGGAACCCCAAATTGCTCTGAAAGCTGGCAGTTATGATATCAATATTGTTTTGATGAATATCATCCCTACCCTCTGGCCCAAACATCTTTGGTCAGGTTGCAGATAAGAGGTCTATATTTCCACATTGATGTACTTAAACAAGATCCCTTTATAAAGTGGAGCAATTTATTTCTGAGTGTTCCTGCCCTCTTGCACATGTGATTTTTCTCTCATCAAATCTCTTAACATTATCTAGGAAGATATTCATATTGGCAAGAAAAAAAAAAGTTGTGTAGATTGCACTGGATGGCTCTATATGACTGTCTTTAATTTCTTTATGAGATTATTTATTGTTCAAAATATTCAAAACATAGAAGTTATTTTTTATTTTCATGTCAGTGTACTTGGTTGTTTCCATACCTAATATACTAGAATGATTTCTGTTTGGTTTGGCTTATTGTTTTGTTGTTGCTATTTTCCTAATTTTGAAGAGATTTATTCCTTGGAAAGGTTTTCTTTCCATCAAATTTTAGGAATAACAGTTTCAGTGTGGCAGCTTTTAGGAGGAACTTGAAATTGACTTAATCTAATTATGTGTTCTTCTTTATAAAATGCACTGCTAGAATTCATCTCTTTTATGAAAAGATTTTGACTTGCATTTTATTTGTGAGATTCACAGGTTGTTTTCCCTTAATATTACACATCTTGCCAATTGGCAGGAAGGATAATGTGTTTTTAAAAAATTTCTCTTGTATGGTCTGATATTGTCAGTTAAAAGTACATTGTTTTTACATGGTTTGTTTTTAGTAAAATGTACTGGATTTTTAATTTTATGTTTTATAGTTATTAATAATTATTATTTTGATTAATATTGCCTAGAGCAAATATATTTTCACAGTCACTAAATCTTCCAGTTTATTTTTAAGCTTTAAGAGAGGTTTTGATTTGATATATAAAATGAACTCCTTTATCCCAGAAAAATAAAAAAAAAATAAGTAAAAGCACCCTTTTTGTTCCAGAGTGCAACTTCTGGCTGTAAGACATATGCCAGATGCCTTGCTTGATAAAGAACAGTCAGTATCCCTGTTGACAATTGACCGCATATGGCTACCACCATACCACAATCTCTGGTTTACTAGCCATAAATATTTATTTCGGTGAAAGAACCTTTTTTCCCCATACATTGACACTAACCAGATAAGGACTTTCCTCTTTTTTGTCTTTAAGTTGGTACTTTTTCTGAACAAATTCAGTAAGTGTTCACATTATGCATAATTTTCAGTGACAACCTGTCTCCCTTTAGCACACAAATTATTGCCCGTTACTGGGATTATTTCACTTAAAAAAATCTTGCAGCTTGAAAGCATTGAAATTGTATAAAAAAAAACAAACATGCAAATTCTATACATACCCAATTTTTATTCAAATTTTCAGAATATCTTCTTTTATTTTTAGATGAATCTGCGTTCTGTATTTACTGTAGAACAACAAAGGATTTTACAGCGTTATTATGAAAATGGAATGACAAATCAAAGTAAAAATTGCTTTCAGCTCATATTACAGTGTGCACAGGAGACTAAGCTGGACTTCAGTGTAGTCAGGGTAAGTATTGAGGTCTCTTGAATTTATAGCTTTCTAATACAAGTGATAATTGCTTAATGTGAGAAAAGCTATCAGGGCATGAAGTCCCTAAATTTATTAACACCTTCATTTCCCTGGTATAAAATTACTATTTTTAATAAAGAGTTAATCATTTATTATGTATGTGTTCCTATAAATACCTTGAAAGCAGTAAAACTTTTGCATTTTAAACATATCTTTAAAAAAATCCCAGTCCTTTTAACTAATGGGTATCTTTAGGATCAGTTGTTGATCTTATGCTTTCTTTAAACCTAGGATTAATCTAGATAAAACCCTCCAAATTGATATCAGTAAAACAGGCATTTACCAAGGGACTAAAAATAATTTCTTGTTGTGTTTTAATTTTTTCATCAGACATTTATGACTTTAGTAATTTTTTTTGCTTTTTAGGAAAACCTAACATGTTTATGAATACCTCCTCCTCCTTCTAAGTAAAACGTGTGCATTTTAATGAGTTAGCAAGTAAAGGACAATAAATCCCCAGGAGGAAAATTTCCTTTATCACAACCATAGTTACTCAAATGTAAAAACCAGAGCTGCTACACATTTGGAAACTAGAAGGTAATAGAGAGGAGGCAGGAGATAAACTTAACAGAACTATCACAGATTGTATTGAGTGCATGGATCCTTTCATGATTGAAAATGCTGCAAATCCTCCTGGCATGAAACTTTAGGGATTCAAAGATTAGCAACTCTCCCATCCCTTTCATTCGTTAAGCTAATTTGGTAAGAGAAAGGACTTCTGTTTATTTTTCTGTTTGAGGAAATTTCAAAGACCATGATGATAAAAATCTCTTGATAAGGCTGAAGGATATATTCACCTTCAAATAGGGAATTATGCCATCAGTTCTAGGTGGGGGGAATATCCAGGATATCTGTTTCTTGTTTGCTGAGATCAACCTTCATACTTGGATTTGTGTAAGAACTGGAAATATCTCTTATTGAAAGCTCTAAATTCCTTATTTGAAATACTTTAGTAAACTTCAGAGGAGGAATTTTAACTGCCTTATAAAAATGAGTTTAAAATGTGTAATATTTCAAGTTGATAAGGTTTCCATAAGTACAAACGTCTTTTTTTCTACATTAATTTCTTTCTCTTTTAAACTTTTATTTTACCATTATTTTAAATGAAGTCTTCTTAGGCAGCTGCTTTGTGGACTGTGACCTTTCATATTTCCAATTTGATACTGTAATCTTTCCCCTAATAACTTATTTGATTGTACTAAATTTGGAGAGTGTTGAAATACAAAGGTTTATATTTATCCTCCAAATGGTATGAAATCTGTAACAAATAATGTAAATGAAAGAAATTCCTAAAACGTAAGCTTTATGACTTAAATGTTATGTAAGTTATAAGGGATTGTGTAAAACAGATTAATTCTCTTTGTTCTAGGAGAATATAAGTTCTACAGAAATTCGGTCCTCTTAATCTAAATTTCAACACAATTTTGGTGGCTTTTCCAGCCAGAGGAGAAGGGGGTTGTTTATAGACTCATTAGTCCACAACCTTCCTTGCCCCCAATATTTTGATATGTCTATATTTTCTACTTGAAAGATATCTTCCTTTATTATTTTGTATAGTAGTTATAGTGTTTTTTCTCCAAAGAACTTAAACCCTACTGTACTTGATCCCAATGTAAAAAGAACTTAAAAGGTTAAAACATTCACATAGAAAAATATCAAGGTAAAGGAACAGGAAAATAAAGAAGGTATAGAAAAAGGAAATTAAATTTGGATACATTGAATTTCTAAGAAAAAAACTGAAAAAGAATTGTATGGACTCAAAAATTGCCAAGGATTGGTGACCCGAATTTCTTGCCTTTCTTTTTTTCTATGTAATATTATTTTATTAGGTCCAAATCCTAAATTCTCATAATATCAGTTTTGATTAACCCACTTATTTCTCTCTCATCAAGGAAACATTTGGAATAAAAATCATTTATCTCCTATAAGCACTGATAAATTTTGTATTCCATAGTGGAATGACTTAGCAAAATTTAATTCAGTTTTGGGGAACTTTTAGGCAATGAATTTTCCTGATTTTCAATATTTTAATGTAAAATATTTAACTGTATACTTTCCTACTTCAATAGAGATGATTGAAAATAATTGGATATTTACTTTTTGATTCAGAGTTTTACTATGGAAATAAATTATTGTACTGTGCTATAAAATAATAATGCTCACAACATGGTAAGGTATGTGGGATGGTTTTTCCTTTACTAGAGAACCCCCCCCCATTTAATGATTTCTCATATTGAATCTCATATATTTTTCCTTTCTTCTTTTTTAGTGAGTAACATTTAATGAACATCCTTAGGTTTGGTGCTATCAAGGTGCTTCCAACAACAATCTCTATTACCAACACCCCTCCTATTTTGTTGTTTCTAATTTATTATAGATTAGGATACCAGACTTGGTCAAGTTGTGTGTAAAATAAGAGAAAGTATGTTTTAAGATCAAAGTGTTGTCCTTTCAGTAAAGTACATGGATCTTGTGACATCTATATTGGCTGCCTTCTGAACAAGGCTGTGTTCTGAACATTGGCTGTTAAGATAATTGAGTTTCATATTCATGTGCTATTCTACTGCATTTACTTTTTCATGGGTACATGGTATAAATATCTAGTAAATTATATAAGTATGAATGTAAAACTATAAAAGTAAGCCATACATTTGCAATGCACTAAGTTCAATCTTAAAATTCCTGTGTTAAGATAGGTGTTATGATGAGAGTATGGTAGGTTGTTTTCTCAGAAATCTTGTCCAGAGCTGCCCTCCAGATGTTTTAGCTCTTGAGTCCATGTTTTACCAGTTCACTATCCTTTCCCATTGACATTTTTAAAATGTAAAAAATTATGACCAAATACATCATATTTCCTATGTGTGCATATTTTTCTTATTTGAAAAGCCATAACATAGCAACTTATTTTGATATGTGTAAATCAAAATACACATATTTTGATTTTTTTGAACCATAATTTGAAATTATATCTATCCCCCAGTATTTCTCTTTGAAACCTTTTAGTTTTTATCCTATGCCTCCTTCTCTTGTAATATTTATATTTATTTGTCCCTCTGCTTGTAATTCTCACGCCTGCTTTTAGTAAAACAAAATAGGAGTGAGTTTTAAATTCCCACAGTCCCAAGTGAAGCAAAATGGAGATAAACATCACAGTTTCTGGAACACTTTCTTTATTAGATAAGTACTAATTATAAAAGCAAAATGACCAACAGAGATGGCCAACTCCATTTCAGGAGTTTCTCACCTTAGAGGAAGGAGAATGTGCTTTGAAATTAGGTTAGGTTGATTTTGATTCCTTGCTCTGCCACTAGCTGGCAGGATATCCTTCCACAAACTACTTAATATTTCTGAATCTCAGTTTCTTCATTTATACGATTAGAAAAATAATACCAGAGGAGCTAATATATATATATATATATATATATATATATATATATATATAAACACATAATTGGGATTCAACACATTTTTATTTATAGTATTTACAACATTAATGTTGTATATAATATAAATATACATTGAAAATTTGATAATTTATGTGGTCTTCAAAAGCAAATTTCACAAAATTAACCAAATACACCCTGTACCATGTTTGTGCAAGGCTAGTTTATTTAATGTTTTCTCTTATTTATTTTTTCAAATTCTTAATAGATTAATGTGTTTTGGTAGCTTATAATGTGGTATACATTTCGAAATAATTATAAAGTTTACTAATCTTTTTATGGAACATAATATTCTTATTGCATATTTTAAGACTCATGATTCAGTGTAATAATACTAAGATTATTATAATAAATTACTTATATAAAAGTACGTATTTTGTAATCAAACCCTAACTACCAACCATGGATACTGTTTTTATTAATTCTTTTGCTTGTAAAAGTAACACATATTCTCCATATAAAATTTGGTGAGAAGAGCATGAAGAAAATAACTACCATAAATTAATGACAAACTGAGAAAAATATTTGCAACTTATGACAAAGTGTTGCTATTTCCAGTAGAAAATTGCTCTTATAAATAAATAAAAAAAAAAACCAAATACCCAAATATAAAAATTAGTACATGTAATGGGTAAGCAACTCTCTCAAAGTAATAGAGTAACTATAGAAACTCAAATCACAACAGCAATTATATACCTTTTCTTAATTCCTGGGCTAGTAGAGACTACAAAAAGATAATGCAAAGTGTTGGTGAAGGTATAGGGAAACCAAGAAACTCCTATACACTGAGGGTACTTTGAAAATATCAAAAAGCCTAATAACTTTCCTTATATGATAGTATTTTAATAAGCCAATAGGACAAAGATGCATACACAATGATGTGTATTGCAATAAGGTTTATAATAGAGACTATTTCTAAAAGTAATCTAAATATCTAGCAATATTGTTATAATATATTCATGGAACAGAAATTGTTAAACCCGAAGATTGCTAGTGTATATTTGTTTAACAATACTTTTGAACATTTTCCAATATCTTTAAACATCTTACTTTTAGTATTCTTCTAATTTTTCACTATTATAAATAAATATATGATAAACATCTTTACATATAAGCTTTGTATAAATCTAGGATTACTTTTAGGATAAATTTCCAGAAGTGAATTTACTAGGTCAAGGGATATAAACATTTTTAGGGTTCTTGCTAGAGGTTAATTGGATGGGTTTTGAGGAGGAGACAAACAATACAATTCTCCTATGAATATTCCTAGATATTTATTAAGTGCCAGTCTCTGATCATCTCTGACCTTATACTTTTTCTTTTATTGTATTTTTTTAAATTTGTATAGGCCTTGATTTTATGACAAATGGGAATATAATGTATCACACAAAATTGTTTTTTCTTGTTTTCTTGTTAACAACTTCTCTATAATATCATTTGTTTTTATTGTTTCAGACGTGGGTTGGCAATAAGAGAAGAAAAATGAGTAGTAAGAATTCTGAATCAGGAGCAGCAACAACAGGAACTGTTTCTGGTGCTTCTTTGGTAGCTCCAGATGTTACAGTCAGAAATATGGTTAATGTTGCTCCACCCTCAAGCCAACAGTCTTCTTGGACATCTCCCAATAATGATGTCATTGTAACTGGTATATACAGTCCAGCCAGTTCGTCAAGCAGACAAGGGACAGCCAAACATACAAGTACACAAATTACAGAAGCACATAAAATCCCTATTCAGAAAACAGCCAGTAAAAATGATACTGAGTTTCAGTTGCACATTCCTGTTCAAAGACAAGTAGCACACTGTAAAAATGCCTCTCTGCTCTTAGGTGAAAAAACAATTATTTTGTCAAGACAGACAAGTGTGCTAAATGCTGGAAACTCTGTATACAATCATACAAAGAAAAACTATGGAAGCTCTTCAATGCAAGCCTCTGAGATAATGGTACCTCAAAAGCCATCTGTGTGCCACCGACCTTGCAAAATTGAATCAGTTGGAATTCCAAGATCATATAAGCCTGAACACATGGGTTTAGCATCACATAACTTGTGTGGGCAAAAGCCACCTATTAGAGACCCTTACTGCAGAACACAAAACTTGGAAATCCGTGAAGTATTTTCGTTGGCAGTTAGTGATTATCCTCAGAGAATTCTGGGAGGAAGTGCCCCACAAAAACCTCCTAGTTCAACAGAAGGAACTTGTTTGTCCATTGCAATGGAAACTGGAGATGCTGATGATGAGTATGCCAGAGAGGAAGAGTTGGCATTGATGGGAGCACAGATACCAAGCTACTCAAGATTTTATGAAAGTGGCACTTCCATTCGAGCTGAGCACCAAAGTACAGCTTTGCCCGGACCAGGAAGAAATATGCCAAATTCACAAATGGTGACTATTAGAGACTTGTCAGACAATGTACTGTATCAAAATAAAGAATACCATTCGACACCACAGACCTCATTACATTCAGCATCTACTACAATGCACAGTAATACAAACCCATCACGGAGTAATTTTTCTTCACATTTTGCATCATCAAATCAATTGAGATTATCACAAAACCAAAACAATTACCAGGTAATGTGTAAATTTATTTTTAAAGGTTTTTTAAAAGTTTGGTATAAAAATTGTGTGGGTCCAGTTGGACTTGAGATTTGGGTCACCCAACTTATATTTTGAAGTAATTTAATATTTTTTGCTTTAAAGTGGTGGTTTGGGGACAACTCTTTAAAGAATCTTGCGCTTTCTTTGTCATGTTTAAAAATGATGAATGGTTTTTTTCATAGAATATGATAATTTTTATAACATGGCCACTTTCTCCTGACATTTAAAATAAATTTGTTAAGGAAATAGTAGCCTTATGGGAAATGTCATTTCCCATCACTAAAATAGGACTAAATTGGCTAGACTCATCCTTTTGAACATAGATTATTCTCGTAATGATTTTGATTTGCACTTTGGGAAGATGTCACTAGATGAGTGGTGCTTTCCCTGGGTACCTAGCCAGACAAGTCAGTCATTTCTCTGGGTGACAATGGTTGAGAAAGCCTGCAGTAACTCAGCCAAATGCTTTTTCTAAAATTAAATGCTTTATTAAAACATTAAGTGCAACATTAATCAAATTGCCTTTTAAAAAAATGTTTCTAGGGAAGAGACATAGAGTAAGAATTAAAACAGGAGTCCCCATGTGGTGCAGATTCAGTCCCTGGCCATGGAACTTCCATATGCTGTGGGTGTGGCCAGTGGAAAAAAAGAAGTAAAACAATTTTAGACATGTGCAAAAAAAGGGGCATTATTTATTGTTTCATGTATTCATTTGTTTAAATATGCATCAAATAGTCTCAACAGTGAAGTATAAACCTACCACAGAATATATCCTAAAGTCATACATCTTCTGTCTGAAAAATTTGCTTCAGAGAATTTGAATAGCAGGGCATGAATGTTTGCTATGTTTCCTTGCTACTAGCTAGACCCTTTAATTTGTTCACCACAGTATTTTTTTAAATCTGTCTTTAAAATGCTTCCAGGCTATTCTCAACATATATAAGGAACTGTCTTCTCTAGACTTCCTTTATCTTATAGCTCTCTGCTACAAAATGAAAAGCATTAACAGAGTATAGGGAAATATCCCTCTGGCACCTCCCTCTAAGAGAAGAATATTCCATCATCATCGTTACTAGTTATTTCTTATTAAGGACCTTTTCATTTTTCCGTATTTGCTTTTTCCTAAAGCATGCTTAAAATAACAATGAACCATACTTTTAATATCCTCCCTGATGTCCCTTTTCATTCACCTCTTTTGTACTTCTTTGGCCCTTCGGTGTTGTTCCTAATAATAGTAATGATAATAACATTTACCATTTGTTGAGGGTCTTGCATGTACTAGACACCATCAGTAAATTTATATACCTGATCTCATTTAATTTTCATGGCAATCTGGTCATACAGGCATTTTATGCATATTTTAATATCATATCTAAAATCATACAGCCAGTATGTGAAAGGACCAGGATTTCAACTCAGAAATATATCATGTGTGGTTTTTTTTCTGCTTTACTAAACAGCCTAAACATTTCAAATTTAATAGAATATTTGTAGGCTTGAGAACACAGAGGGTTTTGTTTGTTTGTTTGCCTTTTCTAGGGCTGCACCCACAGCATATGGAGGTTCCCAGGCTAGGGGTCCAATCAGAGCTGTAGCCGCCAGCCTACGCCAGAGGCACAGCAACGTGGGATCCAAGCTGCGTCTGCGACCTACACCGCAGCTCATGGCAACACCAGATCCTTAACCCACTGAGCAAGGCCAGGGATTGAACCTGCAACTTCATGGTTCCTAGTCAGGTTTGTTAACCACTGAGGCATGACAGGAACTCCCAGAGTTTAATTTTTTAATTTTTCATAAACTGACTTCTCCCTAAAGGATACTTTAACCTATAATTTTACCTTTTTATGGTCTATCTTTTTTTCCTGACAGAACTTATAAAGAAATTAAATTTGTTTTGTATAAAGAGCCTTTTAAATGGAATAAAATTTAGCAACATTTTTTTGGAACAGTGATCTCTTTAAAGAAAGACAACCCGACTTAACAATTTAGAGCATGGGCTTAGAGCCATACAGACATGGAGTCAAATCTAGGTCAGCCACTTTAAACCTGTGTGACCTCAAGCAAATGTCCATAACCTCTCTGTGTAATAGCTTTCTCATCGGTATAATGCACGTAATAACACCTACTTCACAGGAATGCTGTACATGAAGTGGTACAATCTCTGCAAGGTTCCTTGTACATTACCTGGCACATGAACTCTCTTGTACTCACGAGATCATATTTGGAAAGTTAATGAAACTTTGCTAGTCCAGGTCTTCTTTACTTCCATTTCAAGTAAAATATTGCATACCCCACAATCAGCACAGGGTGGTTGAGGAAGAAATAGCTAGTGCTGGAAAGAAGACTGGAGGTGAGTTCTCAATCTCACCATAGTCTATATATTATTAAAAGCCCATATATTCATGTTATATTATACCAAATCGCTTCCAACTTTATTTGAGTCAGTATGGTGGAGAATCTTTGCATAGAACCTTTGGGGCATCAATTTGCCTAACCTTTCTTTTAATTAATAGAGACTTTAGAAAAACAGGCAGCCTGAAACGTGTAGTCCATGAAGGTTAATGCCTCCATCCATTCAGGCTTCTATTACAAAAATATCATATATGGGTTGACTTAAACCCATCACACATTTATTTATCATAATTCTGAAGTCTGGGATGCCCAAAATCAAGATGTTGGCCAATTCGGTGTCTGGCGAGTGCCCACTTCCCAATTTATAAATGGCTAGCTTCTGAATCTTCATGTGCCACAAGTGGCAAGGGAGCTCTCTGGGGTCTCTTTTGTAAGGACACTAATCCCATTCATGAGGGCTTCAGTCTCTTGACCTAGTCACCTCCCCCAAAGCCCTACCTCAAAATATCATTACATTGAGGATTAGGTTTCAACATATGAATTCAGCTGGGAAACAAACATTCAGTCCATGGTATTTATCCTCCAAGATTTTGATGAAACTCTATTACCAAGCTGTATTATTGTTAGAGACTTAGAAAGATAAAACCTATGACTATCTTGTCAACTTTATAGCTATGAAACTATAAGCAAGGAAGGAATTATCTTTAGTTTCTGACCCTGGGACTATATAACAGAGATATCTGCTGCCTTTCTGCTATACCAGGAATCTTCAAGCCAAGGTGCTCTGCCTAGAATATAGACCAGTTCTAAGCTGTATAGGTGACTGAATACAAATTGAGGAAATTCATGAGGATGCTAAGAAGTTGAAATTCGCTGTTTTAGAGCCATGTTGGAATACCCTATTAAGAGTTGAAGTGGTAGTGGAGTTCCCATCATGGCACAGTGGTTAATGAATCCGACTAGGAACCATGAGGTTATGGGTTTGATCCCTGGCCTTGCTCAGTGGGTTAAGGATCTGGCGTTGCCATAAGCTGTGGTGTAGGTCACAGGTGTGGCTCGGATCCCATGTTGCTGTGGCTCTGGTGTAGGCTGGTGGCTCCAGCTCTGATTAGACCCCTAGCCTGGGAATCTCCACATGCCGCAGGAGTGGCCCCAGAAAAGGCAAAAAAAGACCAAAAAAAAGAGTTGAAGTGGTAGTAAGGGAACTGTCAGGAAGTGGCTATCCCAGGATACTATAGCACAGTTCTATTTCAAAAAATTTACAGGCCAACCTGACTCCTTTGAGGCTAGGTTGCCACCATATTGGTCTCTGAAGTGCCATTCACTTTTCATACTATCTCTGTCAGTCCACTTATTTATCTTGAGTGCTGTGTTGATTACATATTAATAATTGATGTTCATCTATGTGAAGATGTTGGGGCATTTTTGAAGACAAGTGCTATAAGTTCAGGATTTTTTTGGACTTATTGTTGCTTAATTTTTAATTGAATTCCTTGAGCTCCCTGGTGGCTCGGTGGGTTAAGGAGCCTGCATTGTCACTGCTGTGACTCAGGTGGCTGCTGTGATGCATGGGTTTAATATCTGGCCTGGGAACTTTTGAATGCTTGAGGCACAGTCAATAATGATAATGATAATAATAATAATAATAATAATTATTATTATTATTATTATTATTAACTGTATTACCAAGTCTCATAAACTTCATAAGAACTTAGAAGTTAACCGAAGTAGAGCACTTTGAACTTCCCTTATTTATTTATTGTCCTTTTTTTTTGTCTTTTCAGGGCCATACCTATGGCATATGGAGGCTCCCAGGCTAAGCGTCAAATTGGAGCTGCGGCCACTGGCCTATGCCACAGCGACACCAGATCTGAGCCATGTCTGCTACCTGCACCACAGCTCATGGAAATGCCAGGTCCTTAACCCATTGAGTGAGGCCAGGGAACCTGTGTCCTCATGGATTCTAGTCAGATTCGTTTCCACTGAGCCACAAAGGGAATTCCCTGAACTTCCTTCTAAAGGTGCTAATGTATTCTCACCAGTGAAAGTGCTTTGGTAGTGCCTCCCAAACTTACTCAGTATTTTTGGACTTCACTGCATTTTTTAAGTAAGCATGGAAATTTGATAGTTGTAAAAATTTTAATCATCATGACATTCTAAACCAATACAAATCATATTTTGACCTGAGGAAAGTGAGGGCCAGTAAGATTGAATGACTTTGCTAAAATAACTCTCAGGCAAATACTAAACTTTTAAAAAGTAATAATAATAGATATACTTAGCATGGATAATTTTTAAATGACTTTATTGAGATGTAATTCACATAATATAGAGGTCATACATTAAAAGTATAAAATTAAGTAGTTCTTAATATATTCATAGAGCTGTTCAAGCAGCACTACAACCTAATTTTAGAACATTTGGTTACTTCAGAAATAAAATACATACTCACCACACACAAAATCCCACATCCTAGAACTAGACAACCATTAATCTTTCTCTCTATATGGATGTACCTGTTCTGAATACTATTATAAATGGTTTAGTACAGTATGATCACTTTTTGCGACTGGCTTCTTTAATTTAATATGATGTTTGCAAAGTCCATGTTGTAGTATGTATCAGCACTTAATTCTTTTAGATTGCAATATGATATTTCATTGGGTACATATAGCATAAGTTGTTTATCCATTCATTAGTTGATTTGGGTTGTTTATATACTGTCTATTATGAATAATGCTTCTATGAACATTTGTAAACAAATTTCTGTGTCTGGAAATATGTTTTCCTATCTCTTTTGGTATTTATCAAGGGGAATTTCTATGGCTCAACCACTGCGAATCTGACTGTGATGGAGAAAAGGAGAGAGGCTTGTAACAACCAACACGCAGATCTTGGCAGACTACATTCATACTTGCACTACCCTGAGAGTAATCCCAACCAACAACTTTGCTCATTTGCAGAACCAAGTTGGGGGTTAATTCTGACCAGGAAACATCGTGAGGTACAGATCTGCCTAAGTTCGATCCACAAAGGAGGGGTTTTGCTGGCCCATCTGCTGTGGAGAGTGTCTTCTAGTCCCATCTGACCAGAAAATCTGGGACAACTCCTGAAAGCTATGGGCCTCAGTAGCACTTGAGCAAAGAGGTGGGCAGACAGAACCAATAGTTTGAAGAACAACATTAGTGGCCCTGTTAAATCACGGAACTTGAAGTATGGGTTGGTTTGAGTTAAAACAACAAATAAAGAGCCTTTCCGACTTTGGAGGTAGTTCTTTTACTCAGCCTATGCCAGGAAAATAACTCATAGCACCACCCATTTCTATGTATAGCCTTTATTCCAACTGAAGAGGGAACATATCCAGAGCATATGAGAAGGTGTATGGCCCATCCAAAAGCCTTGCTTACAGTGGAACTTAAGTAAAGAGCACAATCCATGGCTTTCTCCATCTGCAGAATAAAATCTGGAACCTTCTATGGCCACAGAATTCAGAACATTATCTTGCCTGATTTGGGTCCTCAAACAGGGTGATATGCAAGTCATGAGGCCTGTTCTGCTTCCCTGACAAGGCAGGGAGTCAAATTCATAGTCATGCCTACTCTGGATTATAATTCCCAGTCCTGAGCACCTGGTTAGCCTGAAGAATCCAAGCAACTGCAGAGCCATAACTTCACATGGGCAGGAAACCAAGCCAGCAGTTCTATCCAACTATTCTGAGCCAGTGGCACACACCCCCATTCCTGTTCTCAAAGCTCTTTAATACTGGCATTGCCCCAAAATAGACCATGATAAAAGGCCTACTTGCCCAAGAACATTACCAGCAGACATGACCAAAATTCCAGCCTGAGTTGATGCATGAAGAACTATCTCTGCCAAAGAAAACCTGTAAAGTCTGAGAGGAAAGTTACTCAAATGCAGATACCAACTTAAGTAATCAAGAATCCCTAAAAAAATTGGGTAAGTGTGACATCAAAAAAGAAAAGAATATAGCTTCAATAACTGACCCTAAATAATTAAAGACCTATGAACTCTCAGAAATAATTCAGAATGATTATCTTAAGGAAGTTTAGTGAACTGTAAGAAAACACAGAGACAAAAACTGAATGACATAAGGGAAGCAATGTATAAACAAAATAATTTCAATAAGGAAATGACAACCATCCATAAAACCAAAGAGAAATCCTAGAGTTGAAAAATAAATAACTGAACTGGAAAATTCAGTAGAGATTTAAAAAGTAAATTTGAACACGTGGAAGAAATATTCAAAGACCAGGAGGACAGGACAATGGAAATTACCCAGTCTTAGGAGCAAAAATAAAAAAGAATGAAAAAGGGTGAACAAAGCTCATGAGAATTATGGAACATGATGAAAAGTCAATTATTTTCCTTATGAGAATTCCAGAAGAAGAAGAGAAAGAGAAAGGGAAAGAAAGTATATTTAAAGCAATAATGGCTAAAAGTGTCCTGAGCCTGAGGAGAGAAAAGGACATCCAGATCCAAACAAATAGGTTGAACCTAAATAGGGCCACAGTGACAAACATTAGGATTCAATTCACAAAAGTCAAAAACAAAGAGAATTTTAGAGCAGCAAAGGAAAGAGAGTAGTTATATATATATTTATATATAATGATTTTAATTTTTTCCATTATAGCTGGTTTACAGTGTTCTTTCAATTTTCTACTGTACAGCATCATGACCCAGCTACACATACATGTATATTCTTTTTTCTCACATTATCATGCTCCATAATAAGTGACTAGACATAGCTCCCAGTGCTACACAGCAGGATCTCATTGCTAATCCATTCCAAAGGCAGTAGTCTGCATCTGTCAACCCCAAGCTCCCAATCCATCCCACTCCCTCCCTTTCCCCCTTGGCAACCACAAGTCTATTCTCCAAGTCCATGATTTTCTTTTCTGTGGAAAGTTTCATTTGTGCCATATATTAGATATATTTTTAAAAAAACACCCATACAACTATTGGTGGATTTTAGAGCAGAAACTTTTCAGGCCAGGAGAGCATGAAGTAACATATTCAAAATATTGAAATATGTCAGCCAAGAATACCATACCCAGCAAAGCTGTCCTTCAGAAATGAAGGAGGGATAAAGCCTTTTCTAAAGAACCAGAAGCCATTGAAGTTCATTACCACCACATCTGCCTTACAAGAAATGCTAAATAGAGTTCTTTGAGTGGAAGTGAAAGATATTAATTAATAACAACATACAAACATAGAATGGTAGCATAAATCTCACTGGTAATGTTAAATAAATAGTTATAGTCTGCAATGTGGTAATAGTGGTGCATAATTTACTTTCAACTCTAGTTTAAAAGTTAAAAAACAGCAAAAGTAACCACAATAATATGTAATTAATTACACAATATTTTTAAAACATGTAAATTGTAACAGCAATATAAAATGTAAAGGGACAGAGAATTGAAAGTGTAAAATTAAGGAATTCCATTGGAGTTCAGTTGATATCAGCTTAAAATAGGATATTATAAGTTTAATATATTTTATGTAAATCTCATGTTAAGCACAAGGGAAAATCCACAGGAATTACACAAAGAACATGAAAAAGAGTTCAAAGCATGCTGACAACAAAACGACCAAAACATAAAAAAATTCCCTGCAAGATATAAAACAGAGAACAATGGATCTACAAATTATTCAGGAAAGAAGACTTTTTAAAATGGCAATAGTAACTACCTACCTATTAATAACTACTTTAACTGTAACAGCAAATTCTTTAACTAAAAGACATGTAATGGCTAGATGAATTGAAGAACAAGATCCAATGATATGCTGCCTACAAGAGACTAACTTTAGTCTTAAAAACACACATTGATTGACAGTGATGGGACAGAAACAGACATTTCAAGCAAAAGGTCATTAAAAGAAAGCAAGGGTAGCAATGCTTAATATCAACAAAATAGACTTTAAAGTGTAAATGGTAAAGGGAGACAAAGAAGTTCATGTAATGATAAAGAGGTCAATCCATCAAGAAGATATAACAGTTGTAAATATATTTGACCCTAACATTTAAGCAACTAAATATATACATCAAAAACTAACAGAACTAAAGGAGAAATAAATAGTAATGTGATGATATTAGGGAGTTTATACCCCACTCTCAACAATGGATATAGCATCCAGAGAAAGAAACAATTAGGTAACAGTGCACATGAACAAAACTATACCAAATAAACCTAGCAGACATTTATAGAACATTCTATCTAGAAACAGCAGAATAGAAATTCTTCTCAAACACACATAGAACATTTTCTAGGATAGACCATATGTTAGGCCAGAAAACAAGTCTTAGCACATTCAAGAAGATTTAAATCATACCAAGTATCTTCCCCGACCACAATGACATGAAGTTAGAAATCACAGACAAGGAGAAAATTGGAAAATTTAAGAACAAAATGAAATTAAACAACTCTTTCCTAAATAGCCAAAGAATCAAAGAAGTAATTAAAAGGGAAATAAAAAGTTTCTTAAGACAAACTGAAATGGAAACACAACATACTAGCTCTTGCGGGTTTCAGCAAAAGCAGTTCTAAGAGGAAATTTCATAGCGATAAATGCTTATATATTAAGAAGCAAGAAATATTGTACATAAGGCATTTTCTATGCCTCAAGGAACTAGAAAAACAAACTGAGCCAAAAGGTAGCAGATAGGAGGAACTAATGAAGATAAGATTAGAAATGAATGAACTAGAAAATAGGAAATATTAACAAAATTTTAAAAATTGTTCTTTGAAGTGAAAAATAAAGTTTAGAAACATTTAGCTAGATTACACAAGGATGAAAAAGAGAGGACCCTGAAAAACAAACTTATAAGTGAAAAAGGATACATTACTATTGACATGACAGAAATGCAAAGAATCATAAGAGGCTACTATGAACAACTGTAAATGCAAAAACTAGACAACCTGGAAGAGATGGAAAAAATTTTTATAAACATGCAACTTGCTGAAACTTCATCAGGAAGAAAGAGAAATCTGAAAAGACCAATTACTATTAAAATGATTGAATCAGTAATCAAAAATCTCACAATGAATAAAAGCCCAGGACTATTTGTTTTCTCCAGTGAGTTTTACCTAACATTGAAAGAAGCATTAACTCCAATCCATGTCAACCTCTTCCAAAAATTCATAGAGTAGGGAACACTCTCAAACACATTTTATGAAGCCTGTGTTGTCCTGTTAGTAAAACCAGGAAAGGGCACTGCTAGAAAACTTCAGGCCAATATCTCTGATGAATATAGATGCAAAAATTGTCAATTAAATACTAGAAGCTGAAATTGGCAATATAATAAAAAATATCATGCACCATGATCAGGTGGGAATTATCCCTGAGATGCAAGGATGCTTCAAAATATCCTTATTCAACATATTCAACAATTATATTCAACATATCTTATGTACAACATATTCAACATGGTAATATGCTAAACACATTAATAGAATGAACAAAAAATCATGCAAACATCTCAATATATAGAAAAAACATTTAACAAAATTCAGTACCCATTCATGATAAAAACTTGTTAAAATTTGATGAAGCAAGTTTAATTTTTTCCAGTTTTATTAAGAAATAATGAACACACATCACTGTGTAAGTTTAAGGCTTACAGCATGGTGGTTTATCTACATATATTGTGAAGTGATTATCATAATTGTTTCAGCTAACATTCAGTTCTCATTTTAGATACAATAACAAGAAAAGAAAGAAAAAAAATTCCTTATGATGGTAATTCTTAGGATTAACTCTTTTAACAACTTTTTTTCTATATCGTATGTCAATGTCCGCTATCGTCCTCATGTTTTACATAACATTCGTAGTACTTACTTTCCTTATAATGGGAAGTTTGTACCCTTTGAACACCTTCCTCCAATTCTCCCTTCTCCTACATTCCAGCTTTGGTAACCACAAGTCTGATCTCTTTTTCTGTGATTTTGTTTTGTTTTAGGTTCCATATAGAAGTGAGATTATACAGTATTTCATTCTCTGACTTATTTCACTTAACATAATACCTTCAAGGTCCATTCATGGTGTTACAAATGGTATGATTTCTTTGTGTTTTTAATGGCTGAATAATATTCCATTGTAGAATTTCTGGATCATATGGTAGTTCTATTCTTAATTTTTTGAGGAGACTACATACTGTTTTCTGTAGAGGCTGTATTGATTTACAATCTCACTAGCACTGCACGAGTTCCATTTTCTCCACTTCCACCCCAACATTTGTTTAGCTCTCATCTCTTTGATGGTAGCCATTCTGTTTTAGCTTGAGTTGATATCTTATTGTGGTTTTAATTTGCATTTCCCTAATAACTAGTGATGATAAGCATCTTTTTATATATCTCGTATATATTCTTTGGAGAAAGGTCTGTTCAGGTCCTCTGTTCATTTTTTAATTGGTTTATTTAATTTTTGGCTATTTGTTACATGTTCTTTGTGCATTTTGGATGTTAACCCTTTATTGGCTATATGGTTTGAAAATTTTTTTTCTACTTCATAGTTTGTTTTTTTTTTCAGTTTGTGAATGATTCTTTTGCTATGCAGAAGCTTTTTAGTTTGATGTTGTCCCACTTGTTTATTTTGTATTTTGTTGTTTTTGCTTTGGGTGTCATATATAAAAAATCACTGCCAAGATCCATGTCAGGAGAATTGTTCCTACTGTAGGGATCTTATGGTTTCTGGTCTTATGTTTAAGACCATTTTTTGTTAATTTTTGACAGTGGCATTAGATAGGGGTCTAGTTTCACTCTTTACATGTGAAATCTAATTTTCCCAGCACCATTTATTGATGATTCTGTCTTTTCTCTATTGAGTATGCTTGCTTCCCTTGCCAAACATCAGTTGACCTCAAATGCTTTGGTTTATTTCTATTGTCAAATGAAATACTCTGTATATGTCTGTTAAAGCCATTTTGTCTATACTATTGGTCACAGCCTCTGCTTCTTTATTTATATTCTGCCTACTACCTGAGGAGAGGGAGAGAGATGGGGTAATGGCAGTCAAAACACTCATATTTATTAAGTTTTTTATTTTATATGGGCATGGTTCATGGTGTCCCCAGACAATTACAATAGTAACAAAGATCACAGATTACCATAACAAATACAATCATAATGAAAAAGTTTTGAAATATTGCAAGAATTACCAAAATGTGGCACAGAGACATGAAGTGAGCAAAAGCTTTTGGAGAAATGGTGACATATTTGTTTGATGCTGGGTTGTCACAAACCTTCTATTTGTGAAAAAACACAATAGCTGCAAGCACAATAAATGAAGTGCAGTAAAACAAAGTGCATCTGTAGTTATAATGTATCTTATTATAGACCTACTCAGTTTCAACCTATTTGGGATCCTTTGGATCTCGTGAATCTGGATGTCCTTTTCTGTCCCTAGGTTTGGGAAGTTTTCACCTATTATTGCTTTAAATAGTCTTTCTTTTTCTCTTCTCCTTCTGGAATTCCCATAATATAGACATTGTTTTTTTTGTTGTTGTTGTTGTGTCCTAGAAATTCCCTGGGCTTTCTTCATTCTTTTTAATTCTTTTTTCTTTTTGCTCCTTAGACTGGATAATTTCAAATGTCCTGTCTTCTATGTTACTTCATCTTTCTTTTGTGTGATCAAGTCTGCTTTTGAGGGTGTCTTTTGAATTCTTCAGTCATCGTATTTTGCATCTCTAGAATTTATTGTTGATTTTTTCTTATGGTTTCTGTTTGTTTGTTGAACTCATTTTTTTATGTATCATTTTCCTAATTTCATTTGTATGTTTGTTTTTGCAGTTCATTAAATTTCTCTAAGAGGATTATTCTGAATTCTTTGTATGGCAAGTCAAAGATTTCCATTTTTTAGGGTCAGTTATTGGAGCTTTATTATTTCCCTTTGGTGATGTCATGTCTACCTGATATTTTATGACCCTTGGTTCTTGAATATCTGAACATTTTACTAAGTTGTCTTTTTCAAACTTTACAGGTTATCTCAGGCAGAAATAGTTCTTCACCAGTCAGCTCAGATTGAGTTTCTGGACTTGTCTGATGGTTATGTCCTTGGGCAGGTGGGGCTTGCTATCAGGATCTATTTTGGAGTCAAGTCACTGCCTGAACCCTTTGTTTGGGTAGGGTGAATCTAACTAAGAATTTTTGGATAGTACTGCTGATTTGGTTTCCTACCCAAGTGAGACTGTAAGATATAATAGCTCCACCATTGTCTGAATTCCCTAGACAGACCTACTAGGTAGTTAGGTCTATGTATTATATTAGCAGTTTGTGAGGATACAGCTTTGATTCTCTGCCCTGGCAGGGCAGCAGGATAGCACCAAGGGCCTAGATAGCTCATTCCTCAGAGGCTGGAATCAGGCCAGAGTGTGCATTGAATTCCCTAATAAGATGAGGCCTTTGTTTTTGCTCTTCAGATGGGGGAAATCATGGGTTGTGCTCTCTCTTCAAGTGCTACTGTATATAGTGCTACTGAATGGACTGTGCATCTTCCTGTGTGCTCTGGTTAAGTTTCCTGATTGAGCAGGCTGAAAGCTGCATTAAACCACAAACAAGACTATGAATTCATTTCCCTACCTGGATGTATCTGGAGAAGGAGCTCCAAAGCTGGCAAATCTCTTTGTTTTTGGACTTGTCTCAGGTTGACCCACTGTGCCAAGTTCCCTGGCTGAATGAGGCCATTGGCTTTGCTCTGTGGAGGATCAAATCTCCCTGTCTGACTCTCCACTTGAACATTACTGCCCTCTCTAGGTGTTTTGGCCAGGTTTTCTTATTGGACAATGCAGGGAGGTATACCCAGCAGTGAGCAGGTTTGTTAATGAGCTGTCCTATGTAGGTAGAACAGGAAGGCCAGTCCCAAGAAGCCTCACAAAACACACACAAGGGCATCTTGTCTTGAGGGGCCTGGAACTACACTCAGTAGTGGGGGGAGCTATGAAGTAGTTCCCCTGCCTAGGCAGAACAGATAAACTGTTTCTAAGCTGGACAAGGCTCTTTATTTGTCATCCTGAATCAGCTAACCTCCTCCCATGTTATCTGGCTGAATGGTGCCACTGGGTTTTTTCTGTAAATGATAAGTTCTGTTTGATACACTCTCTTGCCTCAGTGTTGATGGGTAGTGGAACTTTTGGGTCTTCTAATCAGCTTTTCTGCTCAGGTGGGTCTGGGAGCTATACTCAGCAGTAGACTGGGCTATGACCCAGATCCTCTGCCTGAGTCAGGGTAAACTTGGCTTCAGGGGTGAAATGTTCTTCATTTGAGGATCCAAATAAGCCAGACCTGGCCAAGTTCCCTAGTTAGACCATGTCAACTGATTTGCCTCTGCATATGAGCAAAGCCACTGTTTGGGACCACTGCTTATGTTCCAGATTGGAACTTGTTCTGCCAAGATGCAAATTCCAGTTGTTGCTAGCCTCTTCCACTCTTCTCCATCACAATCAGATTCATAGTGTCCAAGTCCCACAAATTCTCCCATATTCTTGTGGGATAGACCCGAGTGAGGAATACCAAGAAGTGACCAGCAATGCAGGGGTTACTATATGTGTACCCCGAACTCTCTTTTTCTGCTGGAGGAACTATAGACTCAGAAGAGACCTCTCGATGTGGTGCTCTGTCCACTCAGGGGAAGGGCAATATAGTCAGCATGTAGCCTCTCCTCTTACCCTGCTAATGTGGCTTGTCTTTGTCTCTGTGGTACACAGGGCTGCTTCAACCTCACACCAGTACTGTGAGATTTTTCTCCATGGTATCTTGCTCAATAATAGTTGTTATTTGTTCTTCTCGTGAAGGAGAGTAAAGTCAGGAAAGACCTATGTCCCATCTCAGTGATGTCTCTCTTGATAAGTTTTCGTATGTTGAGCCAACCATAAACTCTTGGGATAAGCCCCACTGGGTCATTGGGAATAATCTTTTAAAAATATTTTTTCTCTGTCCATCGTGATTATCATGTGATTTTTTTTTTGTCCATTATTCTAGGAATATGATGTATTAAAATAATTGATTTTTATATGTTCAATCAACTTTGCATTCCTGTGATAAATCACCTAAACATGGTTTAAATACTTTTTACATGTTGCAGAATTTGTTTTGCTATTATTTTGTTGAAGATTTCTGTGGGTATATTCATAAGAGATATTGGCTTAAAGTTTTCTTTATTATGGTGCTTTGTCTGGTTTGATATCAGGGTAATACTGGCTTTGTAAAATGAAATGTGCAGTTTTCTTTCCTACTTTTGGGGTGGTTTGTGAAGAGTTGTTATTAATTCTTTAAATGTTTGGTAGAATCCCCAAGTTAAGCCATTTTAGCTGAATTTTTCTTTTTCTTTTTTCTTTTTCTGTCTTTTTAGGGCTGCAGTTGCAGCATATGGAAGTCCCCAGGCTACGGGTCAAATTGGAGTTGTAGCTGCCAGCCTATGCCACAGCCACAGCCACAGCAACATGGGATCTGAGCTGCATCTGTGACCTACACCATAGCTCATGGCAATGCCAGATCCTTAACCCACTGAGTGAGGCCAGGGATTGAATGTGCATCCTCATGGATACTAGTCAGATTCATTTCCACTGAGCCACAATGGGAACTCCTTGGCTGGGACTTTTTTTTGCAGATTTTGGTACTACTGATTTTTTTTACTTGTTTAAGCCCATTTAGGTTTTCTATTTCTCCTTGGAACACTTTTGGGATTTTAGGTTTTTCTAGATATCCTTCTATTTTGTCTAAGTTATATAGTTTGTTGGCATAAGGTTTTTTGTAGTATTCTTTTATCATGCTTTAATGTCTAAGTTTGGCAAAAAGTGCCTTCTGTCATTCCTCATTTTAGTAATTTGCATTCCCCATTCCTCTTTCCTTTTTCTTTGAAATACATTGATTTCCTAGGGTTTCTATAACAAAAAAGCACAAGTTGAGTGGCTTATAGTAGTAGAAATTAATTTTCTCACAATTCTGGAGTCCAGAAGTCTGCAAGGCATCGTCAGGGTTGAACTCCCTCTGATGGCTCTAGGAGGGAATTCTTCCTTGACTCTTTCAATTTCTGAAGGCTCCAGGTATTCCTTGACTTGTAGCTGCCTAACTCCAGTCTATGCCATCTTCACATGATCTCCTCTCATCCCTTCTTTCTCTTATAACATCACTAGCCCTTGGATTTAGAGTCCATCTGATAATTAGGGATGATCACATCTCAAGATCCTTAATTACATCCACAAAAACCTTTATTCCAAATAAAGTCACATTCACAGATTTCAGAGGTTAAAATATGGACATATCTTTATGGCAGTCACTAGTCAACACACTACAGTCAATCTACCCCAAATTTTCTAAAGTTATTTCTCTTAAAAAATTGTTTTCATTGATTTTTCTATTGTTTTTCTTCCATTCTCTACTGTATTTTTTCTCCTCTAATACTTTTTATTTCCTTTCTACTCTATTATTTCCTTTAGTTTGATCTTCTTTTGTAAGTTTTAAATGAAATTGCTTGTTTGTTGTTGATTGCAAGGGTTCTTTACATATTCTGGATATTAACCCTTTGTCATATATATAATTTACAAATTCATCTGCCATTTCATGGGTTGCCTTTTTGTTCTAATAGCGTCCTTTTAATGCACAAAAGTTCTTAATTTTGATGTAGTCCATTAATCTAGTTTTTATTTTTTTACTTATACTTTTGGAGTCATATCTAAGAAATCACTGCCAAATCCAATATCATGAAGCTATTCTGCTATAGCTTCTTCTAAATATTTATAGTGTTAACTTTTATGGTCAGGCTTATGATCCATTTGAATTGTTTGTATATACTGTAAGGTAAGGTTCCTTAGATCTATAGTGAATCTATTATAGACTGCCTATAGTTGATTCCTTTCTTTTTAAATCAATTCTTCTAACCTATATCTTTTAATTAGGAAAGACAATCCAATTACATTTAAAGTAATTACTGATAGTGAAGGACTTACTACTGCCATTATGTTACTTATTTTCTGAAAGCCTTATATATTTTTGTCCCTCTTTTCCTACAATACTACCTTCCTTCTTGTTTAACTGTCTTTTTTATAGTAACCCTTTTTGTTTCCTATCTCATTTCCTTTCGTATATATTCTGTATATATTTTCTTTGTGTTTATGATGAGGGTTATATATAGTATCTTAAAGTTGTAACAATCTACTTTAAGTTGATAGTAATTTAACTTCAATTGTATATCAAAACTTTAATCCTTTACAGCTCTATCCTACCATTTTATGTTACTAATATCACAACTTACATTTTTACATATTATGTACTTATTAACGTAGATTTAAAATTAATTTATATCTTTGTCTTTAGATTTCTTTAGGAAAATGAAAAGTGGAGTTACAATTCAAACATTATAACAATTTTGGTTTTTATTTTTATATTTTATCTTATTTTATTTTTTTGTCTTTTTAGGCCTGCACTTGTGGCATATGGAAGTTCTCACGTATTGGAGCTGCAGTTGCCAGCCTATGCTACAGTCACAGCAATACAGGATCCAAGCCGTGTCTGTGACCTACACCACAGCTCACAGCAATGCCAGATCCTTAAGCCACTGAGCAGGGCTAGGGATCAAACCTACATCCTTGTAGATACTAGTTGTGATTGTTAAAACTGAGCAACAACAGGAGCTCCCTAATTCTGGTTTTTATATTTATCCATGTATTTAACTTTACTGGAGAAATTTATAATTTCATATGGCTTCAATTTAATGTCTAATGTCCTTTCATTTCAACTTGAAGGATTCCCTTTAGCACTTCTTGCAAAATAGATTTAGTATTAATAAACTCACTCAATTTATTTTAGTCTAGAAATGTGTTAATTTCTCCTTCATTTTTGAAGGGCAGATTCCCATGTATATAACTCTTAGTTAAAATTTTTTTCTTTCACCACTTTATATCATCCATCTTCCTTCTTGCCTGCAAGTTATGACATCCTCTCATAATCTTATTGAGAATTTCCTGCTTATGATGGGTCACTTTTGCTGTTTTCAAATTCCTTCCTTGTCTTTGTCTTTGGACATTTTGATTATAATGTGTCTCTGTGTGGAATTCTTTGTATTTTTCTGACTTGGAGGCTTTTTTTTTTTCACTTTTTTCAAATTTGGGAAGTTTTTAGGTATTCAAATCATCTCTCTGCCTCTTTGTCTTTTCTCTTTTCCTTCTGGAATTCTATAATGCACATATTGGTCTGTTTGTTGGTGTTCCATTAGTCTTCTAGACTCTGTTCACTTTTTTAAAAATTCTTTTTTCCTTTTTTGCTCCTCAAACTTCATAATATCAAATGACTTCTTTTCGAGTTCTTTGACTCTTTCTTCTACCTCTTTTGTCTTCTATTAAGCTCCTTTAGTGAATTTTTCACTGTTCAATTATAGTATTTTCAGGTTCAAAATTTCTGTTTGGTTCTTTTTATATCTCTATCTCTTTGTTCTTATTCTAATTTTGTACATGTATTGTCACTTTAATTTCTTTTATTTCTTTATATATGTTTTCTTTTAGTTCTTTGAGGATATTTAAGAGAGTTGTTTTAAAGTATTTGTCTAATGAACCCAAAGTTCATGTTTCCTCACAGACATTTCTTGGACATTTATTTTGTTTTTTAAATGGCTGAAATTTTTCTATTTCTTTGTATACATTGTGATTTTTTAATTGGACATTTAAATAAACAACCATCTCTCCCAGTCTTTGCAGTCTGGGTCTGCACAGTTGAAGACCTTCACTAATTATCCTGGTATACAGTCTTGAGTGTTTGTAGGCCTTTCCTGGGCATGTGTCTCCCCTGGTCCTATGTGCATGCTTTTCACTGATTTTCCTGTGTACCTGGCTACTTTAAAATATCTTAGTTTCCCAATGAGCCTCATTTTTGCTTATTTTAGAGCTTGTCTAGTCATTTATCAATCAGTACTCTTCCCAGGTGTATGTGGTTCTATAGGCTTATTGCCATTTTCTTGAATCTGGCTTGCTGCTTCTTGCCACTTCTCCTAGCCTGAGATCTGAGCCATACCATTTTTCTCTATGTGAGCCCCAATATAGAAACTTAAAGAAATGACTCTCTCAAGCAGCCCAAAGGCAAATTAAATGTAAAATCAGTCTGCTTTATTCTCACACAAGGGCACTGAACACTCAATACTTTACTTGAGCCATCATGTCACCAGAGAGTGAGCGTTACATTCTTAAAAATGTCATGAAATGGCCTACCTTTTTTTAATGTGGCTTTTTCTTGATTGTTTTTTCCCTTGTTTGTTGTAAAATCTTTGGCTAATTTCTAAATCTACTACGATGCTATCCTTGCCAGTCACTCATTGATAATTTAATGATTCAGTGGAAGGGATGAGACTCGGGATCTGCTTAGTCCTTCATTTTGATGATGTCTCTGGTACTTGTTTTTTAAATGGCAGAGTAAAATGTATTAGTACATACAGTGTTACTGCAACAAACAACCAAGGTGTTTGATTTCGTTTATTTATTTATTTTAAATTTATAAATTTTTTTATTATTTTAAATTATTTCCCAAATACAATTTTTTTATTCCTACTGTACAGCATGATGACCCAGGTACACATACATGTATACATCTTTTTCTCACATGATCATGCTCCATCATAAGTGACTAGACATAGTTCCCAGTGCTACACAGCAGAATCTCATTGCTTATCCATTACAAAGGCAATAGTCTGCATCTATTAACCCCAAGCTCCCAATCCATCCCACTCCCTCCTCTTCCCCATTGGCAACCACAAGTCTACTCTCCAAGTCCATGATTTTCTTTTCTGTGGAAAGGTTCATTTGTGCCATATATTAGATTCCAGATATGTGATATCAGATGGTATTTGTCTTTCTCGTTCTGACTTACTTCACTCAGGATGAGAGTCTCTAGTTCCATCCATGTTGCTGCAAATGGCATTATGTCTTTCTTTTTTATGGCTGAGTAGTATTCCATTGTGTATATATACCACCTCTTCCAAATCCAATGGTCTGTCGATGGACATCTGGGTAGTTTCCATGTCTTGGTTATTGTGAATAGTGCTACAGTGAACATGCAGGTGCATGTGTCTTTTTTAAGTAGAGTTTTCTCCAGATATATGCCCAAGAGTGGGATTGCTGGGTCATATCGCAGTTCTATGTATAGATTTATGAGGTACCTCCATACTGTTCCATAATGGTTGTACCAGCTTACATTCCAACTAAGAGTGCAGGAGGGTTCCCTTTCTCCACACCCCCTCCAGCACTTGTTATTTGTGGATTTATTAATGATGGCCATTCTGACTGGTGTGAGGTGGTATCTCATGGTAGTATTGATTTGCATTTCTCTAATAATCGGCAATGTTGAGCATTTTTTCATGTTCTTGTTGGCCATCCGTGTATCTTCCTTGGAAAAATGTCTATTCAGGTATTTTGCCCATTTTTCCATTGGGTTGGTGACGTTTTTGCTGTTTACTTGTATAAATTGATTGTATGTTTTAGAGATTAAACCCTTGTCCGTTGCATCATTTGAAACTATTTTCTCCCATTCTGGAAGGTGTCTTTTTGTTTTTGTTATGGTTTCCTTTGCTGTGCAAAAGCATGTCAGTTTGATTAGGTCCCATTGATTTATGTTTGCTCTTATTTCTGTTGCTTTTGGAGACTGACCTGAGAAAACATTTGTAAGGTTGATGTCAGAGGATGTTTTGCCTATGTTCTCTTCCAGGAGATTGATGGTGTCTTGTCTTATATTTAAGTCTTTCAGCCATTTTGAGTTTATTTTGGTGCTTGGTATGAGGGTGTGTTCTCATTTTATTGATTTGCATAAAGCTGTCTAGGTGTCGCAGCAATACTTGCTGAAAAGACTGTCTTTTCCCCATTTTATGTTCTTGCCTGCTTGGTCAAAGATTAATTGTCCATAGGTGTCAGGGTTTATTTCTGGGTTCTTTATTCTGTTGCATTGGTCTGTCTGTTTTGATACCAGTGCCACAGTGTCTTGATGACTGTGGCTTTGTAATATTTCCTAACATCTGGGAGAGCTATGCTTCCTTGGTTTTTGTTCCTTGGGATTGCTTTGGCAATTCTGAGTCTTTTGTTGTTCCATATAAGTTTTTGGATTGTTTGTTCTAGTTCTGTGAAAAATGTCATGGGTCATTTGATAGGGATTGCATTGAATTTGTAGATTTCTTTGGGTAGTATGGCCATTTTTACAATATTGATTTTTGCAGCACCAGAGCATGGACTATCTTTCCATTTCTTTACATCTTCTTTGATTTCCTTGACTAAAGTTTTATAGTTCTCGGCATATAGGTCCTTTACCTCCTTGGTCAGGTGTATTCCGAGGTATTTGATTTTGTGAGGTGCAATTTTAAAAGGTATTGTGTTTTTGTATTCCTTTTCTAATATTTCATTGCTGGTATACAGAAATGCAACTGACTTCTGAATGTTAATCTTATATCCTGCTACTTTGCTGAATTTGTGGATCAGTTCAAGCAGTTTTGGGGTTGTGTCCTTGGGGATTTCTATCTATAGTATCATGTCATCTGCATACAGTTACAGTTTTACCTCTTCTCTTCCTATATGGATGCCTTTTATTTATTTCGTTTGTCTAATTGCTGTGGCTAGGACTTCCAAAACTATGTTGAAGAGCAGTGGTGAGAGTGGTCATCCCTGTCTTGTTCCAGATTGGAGTGAGAAGGCTTTCAGTTTTTCCCCATTGAGGATTATATTTGCTGTGGGTTTATGATAAACGGCTTTGATTATATTCAGGAATGTTCCCTCTATACCCACTTTGGCGAGGGTCTTGATCATGAATGGATGTTGGACTTTGTCAAATGCTTTTTCTGTGTCTATTGAGATGACCATATGATTTTTGACTTTTCTTTTGTGAATGTGGTGTGTGAGGTTGATTGATTTGCGTATGTTGAACCATCCTTGTGCACCTTGGATGTATCCCACCTGATCCTTGTGTATGATCTTTTTGATATGTTGTTGGATTCGGTTGACTAAGATTTTGTTGAGAATTTTTGCATCTATATTCATCAATGATATTGGGTGATAGTTTTCTTTTTTGGTGGTATCTCTGTCTGGTTTTGGAATGAGGGTGATGGTGGCATCATAGAATGTCTTTGGGAGGATTCCTCCTTCTTCAACATTTTGAAAGAGTTTCAGGAGGATGGGCACCAATTCCTCTTTATATGTTTGATAGAATTCACCTGTGAAGCCATCTGGTCCTGGACTTTTATTTGTAGGGAGTGATTTTATGACCTCTTCAATTTCATTTCTAGTGATTGGTCTGTTCAGTTGGTCTGTTTCTCCGTGATTCAGTTTTGTCAGGCTGCAAGATTCTAGAAAATTGTCCATTTCTTCCAGATTGTCAAACTTGTTGCCATATAGTTGTTCATAGTATTCTCTTATGGTTTTTTGTATTTCTGCTGTATCTGTTGTGATTTCTCCTTTTTCATTTATAATTTTGCTTATATGGGTTCTTTCTCTCCTCTTTTTAGTGAGTCTGGCCAGGGGTTTGTCAATTTTGTTGACCTTTTCAAAGAACCAGCTCTTGGTTTTATTAATTTTCTCTACTGTTTTTTGAATCTCTATTTTATTGATTTCTTCTTTGATCATTATAATTTCCTTCCTTCTGTTGACTTTAGGACTTTTTTGTTCTTTTTCTAATTCATTTAGTTGGAGGGTTAAGTTGTCTATTTGGGATCTTTCTTCTTTTTTGAGAAAGGCCTGTATTGCTATAAATTTCCCTCTGAGCACTGCTTTTGCAGAATCCCATAGATTTTGAGAGGTTGTGTCTTCATTATCATTTATTTCAAGGTATTTTTTAATTTCCTTCTTGATTTCCTCATTGGACCAATTGGTTTTTAAGTAGCATGTTGTTTAGTCTCCATGCAGTAGGTTTTTTCTCTTTCCTTTTCCCATGGTTGGTTTCTAATTTCATGGTATTGTGGTCAGAGAAGATACTTGAGATAATTTCTATGCTCCTAAATTTATTGAGGTTAGCTTTGGGTCCCAAGATGTGGTCGATTCTTGAGAATGTTCCATGAGCATTTGAGAAGAATGTGTATTCTGCCTTTTTTGGATGTAGTGTCCTGAAGGTATCAATGAAGTCTATCTTTTCTATTGTTTCCTTTAGGATCTCTGTTGCTTTGTTGGTTTTCTGTCTAGAGGATCTGTCCATTGAGGTGAGGGGGGTATTAAGGTCTCCTATTATGATTGTATTCTCATCAATATCTCCCTTTATGTCTGTTAATATTTGATGTATGTATCTGGGTGCTCCTGTATTTGGGGCATATATGTTGATGATAGTAACATCCTCTCCTTGGATGGATCCCTTAATCATTAAGTAGTGTCCTTCTTTGTCTTTCTTTATGTCTTTTGTTTTAAAGTCTATTTTGTCTGATATGAGCATTGCGACTCCTGCTTTTCTGTCATGTCTATTGGCGTGAAATATTTTTCCCCACCCTTTCACTTTCAATCTATATGTATCTTTTGTCCTAAGGTGAGTTTCTTGTAGGCAGCATATTGAAGGTTTTTGCCTTTTTATCCACTCAGCCCCTCTGTGTCTTTTGATTGGGGCGTTCAGTCCATTGACATTTAAGGTGATAATTGATAGATGATTACTTATTGCCATTTTGAACCTCGTGTTCCAGTTGATTCTATGGTTCTTCCTTTCTTTTTATTTTTGGTTGGATGGTCTCCAGTTATTATCTGCTTGAGTGTATTTTTTTTTTCATTTTTTGCAAATGCAATATTTGGCTTTGGCTTGTGGTTGCCCTGTTTTTTAAGTATGCTAACCCCTTCCCATAATTGTGTGTTTTAGCCTGATGGTCCTGTAAGTTCAAACACTTCATTACTTTATTAAAATTAAGAAGAGAAACATACAAACAAACAAAAAGGGTCTATTTATTTCCTAACATCCCTTGTTCACATTTTATGATTTTGATGACTCTTTTTTTATTTTTTTCTTCTTAATTTCATTTTGTTTAAGGCCTGTTCATGATTAAATCTGTATGCTGGCTTATTTGAGTGGCTGCTCTCTGATTGCAGTTTCCTCAGTCCTAGTTCTTCCTCTTCTTCTTTTTTTTTCTTTTTCTTCTCTTTCCTTCCTTTCTATTTGGTTTAGAGAAGCTCTTTCAGTATTTCTCTTAGCCTGGGTTTTGTGTTGCTGTATTCTTTTAGTTTTTGTTTGTTGGAAAAAAACAACCCTACTCATTTGAAATACTGTATTTTAGAGCTTCTGGTGAGGGAGAAACCTTGTCATCACTATTGCACCAAAGAAAACTTTCCAAATTTGAGGGAAACATACATACAGTACTATGATTCAAAAAAAGCCTACAAATGTAGCTGCTATGCTTGGCCATTCCTGAGTTTTAGCAGAAACATAAGGAACTGAAGAATAGATTTGAAATAAGCAATAGACGGTAGTTGAATGTAGCAATTGAGTATCACATTACTGGTGCCACAGAATGACAAAAGAAAAAAAAATGAAACTTCATCTCTTCCAAAATCACATGTAATTTATAATATTTGAATGTTAAGGTGCTTATAGGAGTTTTCCATTTTTGTGGTTACATACAACTGACTTAAGCAAGAAACCACATTTTATATTCTTAAAATGTATAATGTTCATGTTTAAAGAAATTCAATTGCTATGTTTATTATATATATATATATCATTTTTATTGTTTCATATTAACTTTTGAGTAGTTACTAATTTATGGTGTTTTTTTACAATTTGTTTCATTTAACATGTTTTCTCTAGCAACTTTACATGATTAGTTTTAAATTATCCTCACTAATAGATAGAAGTATGTGCACATATTCCAAAATAGATATCTCCATTTTTTAAAGACTATATTATGTGATTGTTTAGCAGATTTACCTCTTCGATTTTACTTTGTAAACATTGTATCATATACCAAGTATTAGTGGGAGAACAAGAAAGTATACATTTTATTTATTTATCTATTTTTAAGGCCACACATGGGATATAAGGAAGTCCCCAGGCTAGGAGTACAATCAAAGCTGCAGCTGCTGACCTAAGCCACAGCCACAGCAATGACAGATCTGATTTGCATCTTCAACCCACACCACAGCTCACAGAAATGCCAGATGCTTAACCCACTGAGTGGGACCAAGGATCAAACCCACATCCTAATGGATACTTGTTGGGTTTGCTTACCACTGAGCCACAATGGGAGCTCCAGGAAACTACACCTTTAAAAAAATTTTTCTATAGAAATGTTGTTTTCACCCTCCATTCAGCATTTAAAAAATGAGTTATTCAAAACTTATCATGACCCTCAAGCATTCTAGTTAATTGCCATTTTTATGTAATGGGATTTTAACTTAAGTAAAATTTTTCCTTAAAATTATTATTTGGAGTTTATATCATTTTAGCCTATTTCTAGCATATTGACATATTTTGAACTCAAAGTAAAATCGCAGGACTGGAGACCAGGAATAGTAATTATTTACCTGATATTTGAATAGCTGAGGATATTACTTTATGATTTACCTTGACTGTTTGATTATCACTTCTTATCAGTAACCATAACACTAATTCACAGACTATCACTGAATATAATTTATCAAAAACATTAAATGTTTGATTGAATACCATGTTCCCACCACCAGTACCACTTAGTAACGCTGCTTTGACTTGTCAGCCTCTGAAGTCTCTTGGGAAGCATATGTTTGGGGGGGAAGGTGAGGACAAGAGGAAAGTTTGGAGTACTCTTTAATCCTTCTGTGTTCCAGGAAAAGGTACAGTTATGCCCAGGATAACCTGAGCCATAGTGCACAGAACCACCTTTGTCTCTGTAAACATTCTCCAGAACCCCGTGAGAGTAGCACCTATTTCCTTTTGAGGCACTGATGATGTAATAGGGTATTACTAGCTGTTCACCTTAGTAGTTTCTGCTTTAAAAAGGATTTGCAGTTATGTAGGATGAATAAATCTGGAGAGCTTATACAGCATACTATAGCTATGATATAATTATAACTCATGCATTCCATAGAGCACTGCATTTTTATTATAGTAATTTTGTTTTCCATAGATTTCCAAACTGTACTTCTAGGCCCCAACAATGTCCTCAAAATTTTCTCGAATTTTCAGAAAAACTGCACTACTTCTAAAATTTTCCCACAAAGGGAGGCTTATAAATCTCTTGTGTTCAATAAGGAAACAGCATTGTCCACATGGGGGATATACTCCGAATGCAGATCTATCTTTACATATTGTATAAATTCTTTGGTGCTGATCAGCATTCCAAGTGATGTCAATGCATACCTTACTGAGATTCCATTTGTTGTTTTCACAGATTTCAGGAAACCTTACTGTGCCTTGGATTACAGGGTGTTCTAGAAAAAGAGCAGTAAGTAATCTTCCACTTAAAGCAGCAAATGGGTTTCCTCCTATGTTGTTAGTATGAATGGAGAAAATTGTCATGATATTTGTAAAGCTGGCAAAACTGAACCTCAATAAATCCTCATTAATCTCAAAGGATGTATTTTAAGATCATAATATTTATATATGCTTAAAAGGTAACCTTAAGTATAATGCAGTAATTAGCACATTATGTAATGTTTGAGCAGGTTTTTTCAGTTAAAAAATTTAAAGTTATTTCATAAAGTATAATTTTTATGCATCCAATAAGCCCAGTTAATTTGATCATAGGATTGAATCATAATGATATGAACATATCAAAGTTAAATAATTTACATTACTATTTATTATTTGTGCATTTTGGTATTTAGAGGGGATGAGTAACTTATATTTTAACAATCTTTTCCCCTGGCTTTCTGCTATAATTGTGATTCTTATATTGTTAATGTAATAGAACTTCATTAAAATTATGTTTTCTCAAAGAACTTCATTCAGTTGGTCCTTGTAGGACCCATAAATCTGCATTTTAACATCAGGACATTCTGATGTAACTGCATTAGAAGGGAAACTATTATGGAATTTTAATAGTAAAAAAGATATGAGTAGACTTTTAGAAAGATAACTCAAGGAGTTCCCTGGTGGCTTAGTGGGTTAAGGATCAGAGAGTGTCACTGCTATGGTGCAGATTTGATCCCCGGCCTAGGAACTTTTGTATGTGGTGGGTGCAGCCAGAAAAAAAGAAAAATAAGGCAAGTTACTGTAATGGTAGATAGCTTTGGAACAATGGAACAGAATTGAGAGTCCAAAGATAAATTTTTATATTTATAATAATTGATTTTCCAGAAGAATGTCAGGGCAATTCATTGCAGAGAGAAAAGATGGTCTGTTAAACAAATGGTTCTGGGACAATTGGACATACACACAAAAAATGAATTAAAAATAGATTCTAGATCTGTATGTAAGGCTATATCAATAACATTTTAAGAAAGAAGAAATATAGGAGAAAATCTTTTGAGACCTCAGGTTAGGCAGAGATCCCTCAGATGTGAAACCAAAAGCACAATTCATAAAATTAAAAAATGGATAAATTGGGTATCAACAAAATTCAAAAGTTTAGCAATTCAAAAGATACCATGAAGAATATGAAATTACAAGCAACACCTTGGAAGGAAGTACTTGCAAATCACTTATTTATTAAGATATTTATATCCAGAATATACAAAAATCTCTTACAAACAACCCGATCAAAAAAATGGACAAAAGATATAAACAGATATTTTACTAAAGATACATGAATGTTTAATAAATATATGAACACATGCCCCAAATCATAGGTCATTCAGGAAATGTATATTAAAACCAAAATGAGGTATTTCACTCTCTAGAATAACAAATATTGGCAAAGATATGGAAGTAAAGGAATAATCATACAATGATGGTGGGAAAGTAAAATGGTACATCCACTTTAGAAAAGAGTTTGGTAGTTTCTCAAAGTGTTAAGCATAAAACTACCATACAATCCAGCAATTCCACTCATTTGTATCTTCCAAAGAGAAAAACACTTCCACATGTAAGATTGCATGCAAATTTTTATAGCAGCATTAGTAATAGCTAAGAATTGGAAGCCAAAGCCTATTAACTTGGGAAAGCCCATTAACTTGTGAATGGATAGACAACGTACAGTGTATCCATACAATGTAATACAATTCAGTAATAAAGAGGAATTAACTAGTGACACATGATGCATCATAGATGAACTTCAAAAAGATTATGCAATGTCACAGAAGCTAGACACACAAAAAAATACATATTATATGGTTCTATTTATATGAAATATCCAGAAAAGACAAATACAAATTCATAGAGAAAGAAGACAGATTAATAGATGCCTGGTGTAGGAGATAGGAATGTGGAATATCTGGAAATACACATGAGAGATGTATTACAGAGATTAAAATGTTCTAAAACTGATATATGATGATGGTTTCACTAGTAAGTGAAGTTACTAAAAATCATTGAGTTGTATACTTGGACACAAGTATACCTGAGTCCGAGATATAGAAAGAATTTCCAAAACTCAATAATAAGGGAACACAACCAAATAAAAAATGAGCAAAATATATGAAAGTCACTTCACCAAAGAAGATATGGATATAACAAGCATGTGAAAAGGTGCTCAATACCATTAGTAATAAGATAAATGTAAATTTAAAACACAATATAACCACACATTTTAATGGATAAAATTAAAAAGACTGATCATACCAAGATTTGGTGAGGTGGTGAAGGAATTGGAACTATAATAATATAAAACTGACAATAACAAATATTGGCAAAGATGTGGAGATAAAGGAACAATCATACATTGATGGTAGAATGTAGTCTCTGAAAAGTATCTACTCTATGATCCAGCTATTCTGATAAATATTTCCCAAGAGGAGTGATAGCACATATTCATACAAAGACTTATACATGGATGTTTATAGTAGCTTTATGTATAATAGCCTAAAACTAGAAATAGGCCAAATGTTCATTAACAGAATGGATAAACAAATTATTTATATTCATATATGGAAATACTACTTAACATTAAAAAAGAACTATCAGTGCACACAACATGAATGAATCACAAAAAAATCAGCCTGTATGAAAGACACCAGATGAAAAAGAGAATAAAAATTATATGTGTCCATCTAATAAAATCATTGAAAATGCAAACTAGTGATGGGAAGGAAGGCAAAGGTAGGGCAAATTGATTGGAAGTGGCATTAGGAAACTTTTAGGAGTGATGGGTATGTCACCCAAGATGGTTACTTGAGCATATAACCCACAGCAAAACATCAAATAGTACAATTTAAATATATTTAATTTTTGTTAATTAAAACTGAATAAAGATTTACAAAAACTAATGCTCAATTCAGTTATTAAAAAACCTGGGTATTTGAATCTACTTTTTCAACTGTAATTCATATGAAACTTACACATAGATCAAGTTCATATGATGAAAATTTACATTCACATTGACATATGCTCTAGGTGTAAAATATGCATGATTTCTAAAATTTTGTGTAGTAAAAATAATATGTAAAATAGCTCAATTTTTATACTAATTGCTTAAAATGATGTCTTTAAAAATATAAAAACCCTTCAGAAAGTGGCCATAGCAGGAACCTACCTCAACATAATAAAGGTCATATATGACAAACCCACAGCGAACATCATTCTCGATGGGAAAAAGCTGAAAGAATTCCCACTGAGATCAGGAACAAGACAAGGATGTCCACTCTAGCCACTACTCTTCGACATAGTTTTGGATGTCCTAGCCACAGCAATCAGAGAAGTAAAAGAAATAACAGGAATCCAAATTGGAAAAGAAGTAAAACTATCTCTATTTGCAGATGACATGATACTATACCTAGAGAATCCTAAAGACTCTACCAGAAAACTGTTAGAGCTCATCCACAAATTTGGCAAAGTTGCAGGATACAAAATCAATACACAAAAATCGATGGCACATCTATACAGTGACAATGAAAGATCAGAAAGAGAAATTAGGGAAGCAATCCTGTTTACCATTGCATCAGAAAAATAAAATACCTAGGAGTAAACCTACCTAAAGAAACAAAAGACCTGTACTCTGAAAACTTTAAGCCACTGATGAAAGAAATCAAAGATGACACAAATAGATGGCAAGACATACCATGCTCTTGGATTGGAAGAATCAGTTTTATCAAAATGACTATACTACCTAAGACAATCTACAGATTCAATGCAATCGCTCTCAAAGTACCAAGGACATTTTTCACAGAACTTGAACAAAATATTTTAAAGTTTGTTTGTAAGCACAAAAGATCCAGAATAGCCAAAGACATCCTGAAAAAGAAAAATGGAGCTGGAGGAATCAGGCTCCCGGACTTCAGACTACACTACAAAGCAACAATCCTCAAAACCATATGGTACTGGCACAAAGACAGAAATATAGATCAGTGGAACAGGATAGAAAGCCCAGAATTAAACCCATGTACCTACAGCCAGATAATCTATGACAAAGGAGGCAAGAATATACAAGGGAGAAAGGACAGCTTGTTCAATAAGTGGTGCTGGGAAAACTGGACAGCCACATGGAAAAGAATGAAATGAGAACACTCCCTAACACCATACACAAAAATAAACTCCAAATGGATTAAAGACCTAGATATAAGACCAGACACTATCAAACTCCTAGAGGACAACATAGGCCAAACACTCTCTGATATAAACGACAGCAACATCTTCTCAGATCCACCTCTTAGAGTAATGACGGTCAAAACAAAAATAAACAAATGGGACCTAATCAAACTTCAAAGTTTCTGCACAGCAAAGGAAACCCTAAACAACATGAAAAGACAACCCACAGAATGGGAGAAAATCTTTGCAAGTGAATAGACTGACAAGGGATTCATCTCCAAAATTTACAAACACCTTCTGCAACTCCATACCAAAAAAACAAACAACCCCATCAAAAAATGGGCAGAAGATCTAAACAGACAGTTCTCCAAAGAAGACATGCAGATGGCCAAAAAACACATGAAAAGATGTTCAGCGTCACTCATTATTAGAGAAATGCAAATCAAAACCACGATGAGGTACCACATTACACCAGCCAGAATGGCCATCATCCAAAAGTCTACAAACAAGAAGTGCTAGAGAGGGTGTGGAGAAAAAGGAACCCTCGTACACTGTTGGTGGGATTGTAAATTGGTGCAACCACTGTGGAAACAGTATGGAGATTCCTCAGAAAACTAAACATAGAACTACCATTTGATCCAGCAATCCCATTCATGGGGATCTATCCAGAGAAAACCACGACTCGCAAAAACGCATGTACCCCGATGTTCACTGCAGCACTCTTTGCAATAGCCAAGACATGGAAACAACTGAAATGTCCATCGACAGAGGAGTGGATCCAGAAGAGGTGGTACATATACACAATGGAATATTACTCAGCCATTAAAAGGAACAAAATACCGGCATTCTTAGCAACATGGATGGACCTAGAAACTATCATGCTAAGTGAAGTCAGCCATACAATGAGACACCAACATCCAATGCTTTCACTGACATGTGGAATCTGAAAAAAGTACAGACTGACCTTCTTTGCAGAACAGATGCTGACTCACAGACATTGAAAAATTTATGGTTCTGGAGGAGACAGTTTGGGGGTGGGGGGATGTACTTGGGCTGTTTGGATCGAAATCCTGTGAAATTGGATTGTTATGATCATTATACAACTACAGATGTGATAAATTCATTTGAGTAATAAAAAACAAAAAAATAAAAATATTGAGTTAAGATGTATTATTAAAGGTAATTTTACTAGCACCTTTTCTTGTTTTTTAATGTTACTACTGGAAAATGTAAGCCTACGTATGTGTCTCATATTGTATTTTTTTTAGGGCCGCACATGCAGCACGTAGAAGTTCCCAGGCTAGGGATCGAGTCAGAGCTACAGCTGCCAGCCTAAGCCATAGCCACAGCAACGACAGATCCAAGCCATGTCTGCAACCTACACCCATAGCTCACAGCAGTACTGGATCCTCACAGCAACACTGGATCCTTAACCCACTGAATGAAGCCAGGTATCCAACCCGCATCCTCTGGATGCTAGTCAGATTCGTTTCCACTGCAACACAATGGGAACTCCTTCATATTGTATTTCTGTTGTACTACACTGATCCACAATGTTCCAGGCATTTTATTTGATCTTAGGGACAAAATAGTGAGGAAAAAAATGGATATTTTACCTGCTCTCACACAACAAATTACCTTGATTTAACAGGAAAAGAAGTATTCATGAAATAATCACATAATCAAATGTAAAATGGCATTGTGACAACTACCCTTGTCAGTCACTTTCTAGCTTCTTCTGGAAGCACACTTTACCCACACAATGAAATATAACCACTGATTCTAAAAATTATTTCACCCACTTCCAACGAAAATTTTACCTGTAGCAATGTCCCTCAGCCAAACCCAATCAGAATAAACCAATAGTTAAATGAGTTGTGTTTATTACTGGTTGCAGCAGAGGGGAACACATGGAGAACCTTGACACATCTCAGTAAAAATACGTTAGAAATAACTAAGAGAATTTAGATTGGGTTGAGTGATTTAGGGGAGGGTGTAAAGAAGTAAGCATTTGCTCTAAATTGGATGCTGTGAGAAAGTAGGGGCAATTCTATGATTGGGTATTTTGCATGTGGTGTTGCAGCCTTGGTTTGGTCTGTGTTTAAACAAAATTATAAAGTAGCCTTGTTTGTTTCATTTTATCATAATCTTAGAATCATCTTGTTTTAGATTTAGTCTATGAAATTGTTTATGTTCAACAAAAGTACAAAATGGCCTGTCAGACCAGCACATACGAATATGTGGTCTAGCTCTGAACATGAGTTAAGTTTTGGATGACACTGGCTGTTTTCTTTTTTTCCTATTTTACTAGAATACATCTTGACATTATTATGGACACTGCATTCTATTCAAAGGTTACTGTCCATGCACACCATCCTGAAAATTCATCTTTGTGAAATGGATTGTTAAATCGATGGTCTATATCAGTAAGTGTACAAGCAGGAAAACAGAAAACTTACCAGAAGAATTTAATGTATTTTTTTAGATTTTAGAGGATTTTAAAAGGCAAAGAGGAAACTTTGGTGCAAAAAGAGTGTTAAATTCAGGAAGCAGTTATTACCCCTAGGGCTACGAAAACAAAGAGGAGTTTGTATTTTCAGAAACTGCAAAATTAGAGGAGAGGTTAGCTGACCTGAGACTCATTTCTGAGTTTGGTACACTGCCAGCTAATACTGGTACTTCACAATCAAGTTGATTAAGTTTATTCTGGTAGTGTAGGTAAGGGGGAACTGTTACTTTACAAACAATGAATGTCAGGATGGAGAGTTGTTTTTTGGGTGATACTGTCAGGAGTAGGAAGCAAAATAGTTAGGAGCATCTTCTCTTCAGCATTCCAGTCTCCTTCTACTGCTATCTATTGTCAGAATCTCATTCAAAAATAGTCTCATTCAAAGACTGCTTTGCCAAGCAGAAATGTTTTTGTAGAGTTTCATTAAAAAGGTGGTATGGAAGAGTGTGTTTGGAACTGAGAAAATGCAGCTTAATTACCAATACAGAAGAAATGAGGACTTTTCATTTGTTTTAGTTTTTATATAACCAAACTGTTTTAGTATATGCTGCCACCAGTAGAATGAAAGTAAGTCTATCCAAATTAGGGAGAGTATAGCACAGGGAGCTCTTCCCAATATTCTGTGATAATATATTTGGGAAAAGAACCTGAAAAAGAATGGATATGTGTGTATGTATAACTGATTCTCTTTGCTGTACACCTGAAACTAAAACAACATTGAATATCAACTATATTGGAGTTTCCGTCACAGCGCAGTGGTTAATGAATCTGACTAGGAACCATGAGGTTGCGGGTTTGATCCCTGGCCTTGCTCAGTGGGTTAAGGATCCGGCGTTGCTGTGAGCTATGGTGTAGGTTGCAGACGAGGCTTGGATCCCACGTTACTGTGGCTCTGGTGTAGGCCAGTGGCTACAGCTCCAATTAGACCCCTAGCCTGGGAACTTCCATATGCCGCAAGAGCAGCCCTAGAAAAGGCAAAAAGACTGAAAAAAAAATAAAATCAACTATACTTCAATAAAAATGTTAATGTTTTTATTAGGGAATTACAGAATTTTAAAATTCTGTGTACTGTCTTATTGACTTTTAAAAACCACAAAAAGGTGGTGATTGTTCTTATAAAAATTTACATGTGTTAATGCTACTCATACTAGTATGGCTCTTCAATAGTAAAAATAATACTAGGGTGTGTATAATATTTTATAGTTTAAAGGTATTTTATTTAGATTATCTCATTCTAATCCTTGGAGAAATGTAGAGAGATAGATAGGGCAGGCATTTCTATTTAGACTTTATAGTTGAAAAAACAAAAAGCATGATGGTTAAATGACTTGAAAAGACTATATATCTAGTAAATGATTGAATTTTGATTAGAACTCAAGTCTTTTCTGACTTGTAGTCCCATAATCTTGAGGATTTCACCTCATAGTAGCACCAGGAAAGAGGAAAAGGTACTGTTTGTTTTCAACATGTCATCAAATTTTTGTTTTTGTTTTGTTTTTGAGAAAGAATACCCTTTTGTTTTTATTTCTTAGGAGTCTTCACATGCCTGGAAAAAGGTTTGAACTAAAAGGAATGTGGAAGAATTTGTTTCAATCACTTTTAGAAAGATATGGAAGTATAACCTCTTAAGTCAGTCACTGCAAATGCATTCTGATGATGACTATTCTCTTCAGCACCTGGAATGAGGGACAAACCTGGCGAAAGCAATCAGTAACATGAAGATCCATCCAGTCAGTATACGTTTCCCAACCTTGCCTGATCATAAAAATCTTTTGAGTGTGTACATTGGGGATGATGGTAGCCTGTTAGAGATAAGTGTCTGGCTACTACCCATGATATACTAAGCCAGAATTTTGGAGGAAGACCTGGAAATAATATTCTTAATAAATGGCCTCATGATTCTTAAGATGAAGCAAGGTTGTGAAACACTGTTCTGGTTCTAGTAGTTGGGTACACTGATGAGGTGCCATTGTCTAGCAATAATGGAACCATATTATGAAATTAATCTCACCAAACTTTTTTTAATGATTTTGTTCCAAAAGGCTATAGGTCAATGGAACCTAAATGATTTATTTACAATTTCAATTAAATCCTCTCTCATTTTCTGTCACTTCTATCTATACCATGAGATTTTCTCATATTAAAACTTTCAGCAGAAAGAAGAACTTAAAAAATATGGACTTCTACTTAGTGACCTACTCACTTAGGGTAATTACAATATATTTTTAGTTATGCTAATAGCAGATTTAAGGATTTCTAAGAAATCCAATGAAAGCATGAGTACACTCCAACATTTAAACATGTAATATGATTTAAAACTACCAAAAACTCAATACATACTCCTTAGAAAAAAAAGCAATAAAAAGAAGCATAAACTAATATTAGACTAAAACTTTGAAATTCTAGTTTTACTCTCTTTAAAAAAATAATGTGAGTGGGGTTGCTGGATCATATGGTAATTCTATATTTAGTTTTTTTTAAGGACTTTCCATATGCATATATCCAGAGAAAACCAGAATTCAAAAAGATACATGCACCCAAATGTTCACTGCAGCATTATTTATAATAGCCAAGACATGGAAACAACCTAAATGTCCATCAACAGAGGAATGGATAAAGAAGATGTTTATATATATATATATATATATATATATATATATATATATATATAGAGAGAGAGAGAGAGAGAGAGGAATATTATTCAGACATAAGAAATAATGAAATAATGCCATTTGCAGCAACATAGATAGACCTGGAGATTATCATATTAAGTGAAGTAAGTCAGAGAGAGAAAGACATATCATACTAGATCACTAATATGTGGAATCTAACAAAGAATGATACAGGATAAACTGTTAACAAAACAGCATCAGACTCAAATTTCTAAACCAAACTTATGGTTACCAAAGGGAAAATGTTAGGGGGAGATTAAATGGGAGGTTGGGATTGACATATACACACTGCTATATACAGAATGGTGCTTACTATGCAAGGACCTACCGTATAGCATAGGGAAATGTACTCAATACTTTCTAGTGACCTATATGGGAAAAGACTGTAAAAAAGAATGGATATATGTGTGTGTGTGTGTGTATATATATATATATATATATATATATATATATAAAATGATTCACATTGCTGTACACTTGAAACTAATACAATATATTAAATCAACCATACCCCAATAAAACTTAATTTAAAAAAAATAACAGAAGTGGTGTCAACAAGATGGTAGAATAAGGAAGCTCTGGACTCTCCTTCACCACTTTACAAACCAACTCAATAGAAACACACAGTTCAATTCCTTTTGTTAGAAATCAGGACACAAATTAGAGGTTCCTGCCCCTAGAGCAAGTGTAAAACTAACCACATTCGACTGGTAAGAAAATTGGAGACACTCTCTCAACATAATCATCATCATTGGCACATACAATTGGGGGGAAACCTCCAGCTCCTAGCTTCTGTCTAAGTAGGGAAAGACATGTACAAAACATCCAGTATCAGTTTTTCCAGTTGCTGTCTGAAGAGCAGGCATCTATGTCACTTGTCTCAGAGTGACAATAAGGCATAGCATACGTTAAACCTCTGGAAGCTACAGAAAACAAAGGAGATAACACACTCAAACTCATTTTTATAGGGGCTAGAACTACCCTGATATCAAAGGCAGACAAAGATATTATATATAAGAAAACTACAAACCAATATCCCTGATGAAAGTAGATGCAAAAATCCTTGAACAAATACTGACAAACTGAATCAACATCATATTTATTTTGCTTTTTTCTGTTTGTTTTTTGTTGATTTATTTTTTCCGTGGTACAGCATGGGGACCAAGTTACGCATACATGTATACATACTTTTTCCTCCCATTGTCGTGTTGTGATGTAACATAGTTCTCAATGCTACACAGCAGGATCTCATTGTAAATCCACTCTAAGAGCAATAGTTTGCATCCGTTAACCCCAAGCTCCCGATCCCTCCCACTCCCTCCTTCTCCCCCTGGGCAGCAACAAGTCTATTCTCCAAGTCCATGATTTTCTTTTCTGTGGAAATGTTCATTTGTGCTGTATATTGGATTCCCGTTATGTGATATCATATGGTATACATCATTCTTTTTCTGACTTATTTCACTCAGTATGAGAGTCTCTAGTTCCATCCATGTTGCTGCAAGTGGCATTATGTTGTTCTTTTTAATGGCTGAGTAGCAGATGACATGATACTATACATAGAAAACCCTAAGGACTCAACCCAAAAACTAATTGAATTGATCCACAAATTCAGCAAAGTAGCAGGATATAAGATTAACATTCAGAAATCAGTTGCCTTTCTGTATACTAACAATGAAATATTAGAAAAGGAATACAAAAAAATCAATACCTTTTAAAATTGCACCCAAAAAAATCAAATACCTGGGAATCCACCTGACCAATGAGGTGAAAGACTTATGTGCCGAGGACTATAAAACATTAATCAAGGAAATTAAAGAAGATGTAAAGAAATGGAAAGATATTCCATGTTCATGGATTGGAAAAATCAATATTGTAAAAATGGCCATACTACCCAAATCAATCTGCATATTCAATGCAATCCCTATCAAATTACCCACGACATTTTTCACAGAACTATAACAAATAATCCAAAAATTTATATGGAACTACAAAAGACTCAGAATTGCCAAAGCAATCCTGAGAAACAAAAATCAACATCATATTTAAAAGATCATGCATCATGACCAAATTGGGTTTATCCCAGGGATGTAAGGATATTTTAATATGTGAAAATTAATTAGTAAATACAACATTAAAGTAATATAGGATACTCACATGATCATCTCAATAGATGCAGAAAAGGCATTTTATAAAATTCAACAACATTTCTAATTGACATGGGTTCAGTTGCAAATGAGAAGAGAGAAATTAAAACAGAGTGTAGAAAAGTATTTTAGGGATTTTACTATAAAGGTGAAGAGTGTAATGCGCATGGAAAAAGTTCGTGTTCAAGTGCTGCCTTATTTCCTGAAGACTGGTGCAACCATTCCTTTACTTGGAAGCATTATCAATATGATATATCAGAAACCTACTCAAATTCATGTAATCTTACAAAGCTCATTCATGACTCTTATTCAACATTTTCACTTCTAGGAATTTACCCTATAGATAGATTTGCAAAAGTATGCAATGTTATATGTACAAGGAGCATCAAATGAAATAGCAAATAAATGGAAGTGACCTCAACCTCGATCATTGATCACATTAACAAGGGTACAGATATATCGTTGAACTCTATCTGCCTGTTCCAAAAAGTGATGTACTTTTTCTAATGTATCTCTCTGGTATAGGAAGACTTCAAATTTTTATTGAATAGGATCCTAATTATAAAAATGTTTTTATAATAAGCATGTACCAACATATTGATTTAGCCATTACAAATTCAGCATGGGGTTCTTAAAGGATAATAATAGTGTTTTATTTTTTTAAATGTGTGATGGGGCAGAGTTCCCATTGTGGCTCAGCAGATTATGAACCCAACTAGTATCCATGAGGATGCAGGTTTGATCCCTGGCCTTACTCAGGGGGTAAAGATCCAATGTTGCCATGAGCTGTGGTATAGGTCACAGACACTGCTTGGATCCGTTGTTGCTGTAGCTGTAGCATAGGCCAGCAGCTGCAGCTCTGTTTCAACCCCTAGCCTGGGAAATTCCATATGCCACAGATGCAGCCCTAAAAAGAAAAATAAAAGTGTGGTAGGGCTACAGTTGTTCATTGTATTAGAATTCTTACTAACACATGTTTATAAATGTTATCTTGTATCTCTTCAATATTTAATAAAAAGTTACACTCATGGAAAAATAAATCAACAAGACTTCAAGATTAAAAACCCTCAGCAAACTAGGAATATAAGGATAGTACCTCAACATGATAATGCTCAAATATGAAGAATCAGCAATTAACATCAATGGGGAAAAATTGAAAGCTTTTCCTTTAAGATCAGGCATAAGGCAAAAATGTTTACTCTTATCACTTCTGTTACTAGATTTCTGAGCCAGAGCAATTAGCCAAGACAAAGAAATAAAAGAAATCAAAATTGAAAAATAAAAACTGAAATTATCTCTGCAGATGACATGGTCTTATGCATATAGTAAAAAAACACCCTAAAGATACCCCCCCCAACACACACACATACAAAACCTGTTAGGACTAATAATTGAATTCAGTAAGGTTGCAGGATATAAAAATCTGCTGTTTCAATATACTAACAATCTGAAAAGGAAATTGGGAAAATAATACCATTTGCAACAGTATCAAAAAGAATAAAATATATGTAGGACTAAACTTAACTAAAATATATGTAGGTGGTAAAATATGTATAGGCATACCTCAGAGATATTGTGGGTTCAGACCAGACCAGAGACCACCACAATAAAGCAAATACTGTAATAAATTAGGTCAGGCAAATTTTTTGGCTTCATAGTAAGTCCAGCTTAATAAAAAGGATTAATAAAAAGTCCAGCTTAATAAAAAGGATTAGAGTTGATGCTTCAAGTCAAGTTGGCACCAAAGAAGTAAGAATAGATTTTCCAAATAGATTAATATCATTCCATAGTATTTTGTAAAAATATAAAACCTGTCAGTCTTTCAAATCATAGTTCTGAAATAGGAACTATGAAAAAGAAAGCAATAGAGCAATGTCATAAATCAATCAGCCACTGCAGTTATAAAACTGAGTCTATGAAAAAGTGATAATATATTTGCAACAACTAACTGTGGAATACAAAATAAAAATACAGTTGAAAGATATTTTTAATTCACATAATGTTACTTTTTTTTTTTTTTTTTGGTCTATTTAGGGCTACACCCGTGGCATATGGAAGTTCCCAGGCTAGGGGTCTATTTGGAATTGTGGCCTCCCGCCTATGCCACAGCCACAGCAACGCCAGATCCGAGCTGCATCTGCAACCTGCACCACAGCTCACGTTGGATCCTTGACCCGCTGAGGGAGGCCAGGGGTCAAACCAGGCAACCTCATGATTCCTAGGTCGGATTCGTTTCAGCTGCGCCACGATGGGAACTCCTCATAATGTTACTTTTAAAACGTATTAGTTTCATTTTTGCGCTTATCTGTTTAGGCGGCCCTTTTTAAAGTTAACTTGTATTATAGACACATATTTAAAATGTGAAAACTGTCAAAAAAGAAGATAATGGTCTGGTCTGTAGGAGGTCGAAATTTATCTCATGTAAACTATTTAGAATTTTAAGGAAAACAAGTTGGACTAGTTAATATTTATATATTTTTTAAAAGTTTAATGAATTTGGTCATCTAAATTCTGGATAAGAAGCTTTTCTAAAAAGGGTAGATGATTGATATTTGGAGTTTGACTTAAAATCTTATAACTCTTGTTTTAGAGCTCTTTTTCCTTTGAGAATATTTGCTATAAACAAAAATTCTTAACTAAATTTGTTTTTTTCTGTTCATACTTGTATAAAATCGGTACAGGTAAAATTTCAATTCAATGATTATTATCCTATTAAAATTTTCATATAATGTATATGCAAAGATGGATTTTTTTTTAACAACTCAAAACCCAGTGGAACAAGTGTATGCTTTATTCTCTACCTATTTAATTACCCTTCTATGTTGAGAAAACAAATGATGATATATACACTTTGCACAAAGGAAAAAAATCTCATAATTTTTTGTCTGTGAAGAAATAATTCTCTTTATGTTCTTACTACTTCACATATCTCATCTTTCAACTTCTCAGTCAAAGCAAAATAATCATTCAAGAAACTTGGGAGATAAAGTTAATTAAACATAAATATTTACATGATACCTCCTTTTACTTTTTCACCTATTTTTAAATAACTGTGCATCTTGCTCCTTTAAACTGAGAATACAGTATATTATAATTCTTTTTAATAAAATATCCATATCATCCATTCATTCAGTTATTCATTTAAAATATTTTTATTTGAAGTTCCTAAAATGTTCTGGACATTGATGTAAGTGTTTGGCATACATTAGAAACCACACAAAGCTCCCTGCCTTTGTGGAGTTCACTTTGTAGTCAGAGGACATATATAGTAAACAAACAAAATAAACAAATTATACATTAGAAGATTTTAAGTACTATGGATAAAAAAGAAAGCAGATTAGGGGTACTTGAAAGGGTTTTCCAGGAGTTGGGGGTGGGACAGGCTGCAGTAGTAAATAGGCTTCATTGTAGTGAAGGAAGATTATTTACCTCAGTGTGCATGCTGATACTTGCTCTTGCAATACTACTGTGGAATATTTTAGAATTAACTGTTATGAAATCTAGGGGTTTAAAAAAAGTACATTACTTATATATGAATTATTTGCCCATTATTTAATAATTATGTATCAGGCTTTGTTTTGGTAATTGGAATTCATAGTTATATTCCTTCTTCCTGTGATATATGAAATATAAGTACCCCAGTTTGGGTTCTATAATCCTGTTTAACATTCATATAATTTTTTTCTTGTCCCACTTCTGTTGATGCAGCCACTGTATCCCCTCAATGCTTGTGAAATCTAATAAAACTTTCTCTAGCACTAGAGTTTGCTATTTTCTGGTTCCACTATGCCTGCTTAAAAGTATTTTTCAATGGAGGTTGTTGCCTCTTTTTGTAGATTGAGAAAATACATTGTGTTCTCTTGTATCCTCATCTTCACTTTCACTATTCTCACTTCCTCTCTTATCTCTTTCTTCAAATCTTACTCATGCTTCACACCTTTAATTCACAGTCCTCCCCAGTGACCACCTACATTGCCCTCTGAATTCTGCCTGAAATTCCATAGCACTTCCTGTTTGTACCACACATTTCAATCTTTAATTCCATTTAGCCTTCAATTTATGTTTGTTTATGCAATCCTCCTAGCAAGGCTCTATTCTATCACCTATAATATTTAATAACATCCTTTACATGTAAGCATGTTGAAATGAGTTTACCCAGTAATGTATTACATTACAGTATTCTCTATTTGGGTACTTTAGATCTGCTGTCTTGACTTAATAAATCATTCAATTATTGGACAGTAATCAATTTGATAGTTTTTCAAAAATTGCTGGTTGTTTCTAAATTTGTTGACTTATACCATTGCTTAAATATACTATAGATGTGACACAAATATAGTACTGGGAAAATAGTAGGATTTGTATGTATATGTATTTTTTAACAACACAAAGGTGTGTATTTTTAAAATTATTTTTATAATTCAGATACTTTTTATAGTCTAAAAAGCTAATTAGACTAATTCATTCTTTTTGTTTGGTAATTAGATGGTTAGAAGAGTTACTTGTTAATTAAGATAGGCTCTCTTTTTAAGAGTTAACCAAAAAATAAGAATTATGAATTTTTAAAAATGAGATTACCAGTCTGGTTTATTCAGAGATACTTTAAAAAGGCATAGTGTTTTTTCCTGTCTTTCCCTTATTCCAAATTAATGCACTGTCTTTTTTTTCTGACTTGGTATTAAGTGTGTTCCTGGTAAAACACATCCATCTTCTGTTGAGTGGGTGTTGTATAAAACTTCCATTAGACTTTAATATATTATGTTTTCATGATAAACATTTTAAACTGCTTACTTACATGTATATTGGGTTTTTTTTTTAAGTGTAATGAAGTTAAATTTTAAGGAATTTAATTTGCACACATTGTATATGTCTTTTGAAGGACATTGGCTATCTGGCTATATATACCAACAAAATGTTTCTTACCTTGGTTACTAAACCTGTATTTTGTGATTTATTTTTTGATTTATTGTTGAGCTATTAGCTCAGATTTCTGTACTAATGTACTTGGTGCCTAGTCCTTTGCAATATATCCAAATTAGTATAAACTAAGATCACTACAAAGTCATTACACCGATTTCAGTCTACTTAGAACTTGAAATCTCTTTTGAGCACTGATTCCTCTTTGGTGTTTTTTAATATGGAGTAGGGACAAGGATTTTCAACTTCTGGTGGTGCTATAGCTCCCAAGTGATAATTCTGCAATATGTTCTTCTGTTTTTTATTTTATTTTATTTTATTTTATTTTATTTTATTTTATTTTATTTTATTTTGCTTTGGAATTAGTAGTCTCAATGTCAGCAAAGAGAAATTTTAGCTTCTATTTTTTATTGATATATAATTGTCATACAGCACTGTTGTAAGTTTAAAGTGTACAGCATGATTTGACTTACATATATTGTAAACTATACAATAAATTTAGTCAACATCCACCATCTTATATAGATACTTTTAAAAAGGGGAATTAAATTATTTTTCTCTTGATGACAGCTCTTAGGATCTACTCTCTTAACAACTTTCAAATATACTATACAGCAGTGTTAACTATAGTCACCATGTCGTACCTTACTTTCTAGTACTTATTTACTTATATCTGGAAGTCTATACCTTTTGAGCTCCTTCAAGTCCCACTGTTTTTAAGCAAAGTACAAAGGAAATTCTCTTTAACCCTTATTTTTAATCTATCAGTGTTTCTCATTTGCTTATTTAGATTACAGTTTCTTGATGCTTCATAGTCAAAGTTACTGGAAAGTTGGACCAGAGTCTAACATTTTTTTGTATGAGAAAGCAAATATTATATATTAAGGTAATTGATATAATGAGTTAGTGTGATTTTTCCCAAACTCATATTGGAACAGATAGTTCCAGACTTTTAAAAATATTTTCTAAGCAAGCATACATTTTAGCATAAACACATGTTTAAATTCAAATATAAAATTACAGTTTTAAAGGTTATTTGGAAAGAATTTTTCACATAAAATTGATTTTGTGAAGTAACAGTGTCCTTAGTATGACAATTCCGTGTGATTTTGATTGTGTATGTTTTAGGTTATAAAGTTATACACCCATTAGAATGGCTAAATCCAAAAGTCTAAATTAGCAATTTCTGCAACAGGACCTCTCATTTATTGAGAATGTAAAATGGTACAACCACGTTGGAAGACAGTCTGGCAGTTTCTTATAAAGCATAGTCTTACCATATGATCCAGCAATCACACTCCTAGGTAATTACCCAACTGATTTGAAATTTCATTTCTCTGCAAATCCTGCATGCCAATGTTTATACCAGCTTTGTTCATAATCACCAATACCTAGAAGCAACAAAGATATCCTTCAATAAGCAAACAGGATGAACAACCTGATACTTTGAATAGAAATGGAATATTCAGTGATAATAAGGAAATTGAGCTATCAAGTCATGCAAAGACATTATTGAATCTTAAACACATATTGCTAAGAGAAGCAGTCAGTTTGAAAGGTCTTTACACTGTTTGACTCCATTTCCCGTTCCTCAGAAGGTATAGAGATATGTATAATACCTGCAATGCATTGCACAAGATTTTAGCCTTTCAAGTTAAATTGATTGTAGAGTAGTTCTCAAGTTTTACATTTATCTGCTTTAATCAATAACAGTTATATGGAGTTCCCGTCGTGGCACAGTGGTTAACGAATCCGCCTAGGAACCATGAGCTTGAGGATTCTATCCCTGCCCTTGCTCAGTGGGTTAAGGAGCCAGCGTTGCCATGAGCTGTGGTGTAGGTCACAGACGCGGCTCGGATCCCGCGTTGCTGTGGCTCTGGCGTAGGCTGGCAGCTACAGCTCCGATTAGACCCCTAGCCTGGGAACCTCCATATGCCGCGGGAGAGGCCCAAGAAATGGCAAAAAGACAAAAAAAAAAAAAAGAAAAAACAGTTATCCACATTTTATATTTAAATCTTCTTGTGAGACAAGTCTCTATTTGAATACTTTATTGTTAAGCATGCTACAGTTATGAATTTATTAGACTGGCTCTCTAAGCTATTTTCCTGTGCAAGAGAATGTTTGTATGAAAAATAATTAAGCCAATTATTTTATTATTTGACTTATAATTTAAATATAATGGATTGCAAAATTTATTACAAGTTAAAATCTTCTGGTAACTTGAATAGATTCTTCCTTTTGTACACTAGATAACTATAGATGAATACTGATACTTTTTTATCTAGATAATTCTGAAATTGTCTGGCCTGAATTGAGGAATTGCTAGAGATCTACTTTCTTTGCAGTTCTATGAGCCCTATGCTTCAAATGCTCTTAAATCTATGCTGTGTTACACAAAGAAAAGGTAATTCTTCTAGTCTCTGCCTTCTAGTAGCATTTAGTCAAAAGCTAAGCAAGTATTTGGAATATAGTTATACCATTACAAGTCAAGCACAACAGAGTCTACTAAGCTACAACATTGGAAATAGGAATAAACTCTTTAAAATTTTTCTGTAAAAGTTTAACATAGGACAGAGTAAAACTGGATATAAAGTATTGCCTTAATGACATTTTTTAAATTTTATTTTTTCCTGTTTTATTGAGACATAATTGACATTTAACATGCATTAGTCCAAGCATAATGTGTATATGTTGAAAGCATGTGTATAGCATAAAGATTTGATATGTATAGAGCATGAAATTGTAACCACAATTATTTGGTTAACATCAATCACAGGCTACCAATTTGCTGGAAAAAATAGAATTAGTTATTATACTTATCAATTGCAGGTTAAGAATGTACAGGAATACATGCTTTAGAACTAGATGGACGTGTGAGTAGAGATTAGAATGGTTGGTGCTTCTAGAGACAGAATGAAACATTAACAGAATAACAACAACACTAGTACATAAATGTAGCTAAACATCTGGTCTTATTGCCTTTTAACAATTTTAGTACTTGTTACTGAAGTTAACAATGAAAACTGCATACAAGACACATTAATATAAAATTACAATGGATTCGAAGGGAGGATTTTTCAATTTTTCATATAGAATGCAATAAACTAATATACATTATTTTGGAACCTGTCTTTAGACCTGGATTTGGTGCAGACTTCTCTAGTTATGATTTATGTTATATGAAACATCTATTAAATCAGATTTCAAAATTCATGTGTGATATAAAATTGCCCAGAAACAGTTTCTTCCCCCTTTGGGTTACTTAATATCAGTCATCTTTAAACATTCATGTTAATTCTAAAATTTGCTAGTATAACTATGTGTTTCCTAAAGGTTTTCTTTCTGTATTGGTGATGGCATCATTCTGTAATAGTTTAGGAAGGGCCAGAATTGAGAAGAAAGCTGCCTTTTAATCTTTTATATACCACTTTTAAATTTTATATAATTGGTCATATTTTCAAAATGATTGCAACTTAATTTAGTTATCAAAACTATTTTAGGTTTTATTTTTCTTTTTTAAGATGAAGTTTCTAAGTGATTCAAATGTAGTTTGTAATTTTGGTTTTTTAACATCCATATTATTTGGTTACCATGTTCAAAGTATCAAGATTCAGAAACTAAATCTTCTTGCTTATCCACATTACCTCTAGAATCTGGTGTTTCTAAATATGGATTGAAGCCCATTTAAAAGCAATATTTTCCAAGGTTATGGTTAACAAAGGGGATAGCAAGGAGGGGGTGACAAATTTAGAAGTTTGGGATTAATATCTAAGCATTGCTATATGTAAAATAGATAAACAACAAAGATCTGCTGTATAGCACAGGGAACTATATTCAACATCTTATAATAACTTGTAATGGAAAATAATTCAACAAATATACATATACATATATGTATAAATGAATCATTTTTCTGTACACTGGAAAGTAACACAATATTGTAAATTACCAAATACTTCAATTTAAAAAGCTTAAAAAATATATCTCATTTAAATTATTGTCAACTGATTTCAACTCCATGTAATAAATAAATAAATAAATAAATAAATAAATGCAATATTTTCAATGAAAAATGTATCAGTCAAATGAATTTGGATTTTTAATCTATTGTGCTACTCTTCAGAACAACTCTGTTCTTCATTCTTTCATACTTAAGTAGGTTTGGAATATCCTGCCTGGTAAGATATGTTTTTCCCCAAATTAGGTCTTATTCTTTAGAAAATGCTTAAGGATTTGTTTTTGTTTTGTTTTGTTTTAATCTTTTTTCAAAACATCAGCCTTTATGAATAAATTATTTTTAAATATCATATATCTAACACAAGAAAAGTAGGCTGAAGTTTGGAGAATTAATGACATTAACTATCTTAATGATATTATTTATAATATAAGTATAAGAATTTTAAATAAGTAAAAGTTATTACCTTCTGAAAAACCTTTTGGAGTTTAACTACATTTTATAAGAATAATACTCATTTTTAGATCTGTGTTACACTTTAGTTCAGTAAGAAAAAAAAATATTTTTAAAAAGAGAGTTTAAGAACAAAAAAGAACCTGTACTTGTAATGAGATTAAAGAAAAGATGAACTTCAATGGCAAAAGTCATCTGGGGTTCAAACTTATATTACAGAATTGTCAGCCACACATCAGTTTTAGTGATAGCAAATATAGTCTAACAAAAAGTACAGCTGTATACTTATATATCACCCAGTAGACATCCAATAATATTAATTGACTTTCTGAAAAAAATCTCCCATGTAGTGGAAGGTTTACCACTTTTTTTTTCCTCATTTAAAGTTAAGCAAAAAGTGATTTTCATTAGGTGTCTCTTAAAATTGCATATTAAGTATGGATATGCATAACTTAATATCTATATATGATGCCCCAAATGTACTTAACATTGAAAAATGTAACACTACTTTCTGCTATTGGATTAAGATTATAAGAGATAAGAAAAAACTATATAAATTTTGCTCAGTGCTGAACTTCCTTATTTGCTACTATGCCTACTCCTTTGTATCTAATTCTATGATCCCACATTCTCCTGTCTATTCTAGTAGCTGCTATTTTATTAGATCTGACCATTACAAGATATCTATAGGCTTATTCTATTATACCAATAAGAGACTATTCTCAAGTTACATTTTGGTATGAGATTCCTATTTTGATTTATTTTTTAACTAAGTTCTTTTCCTAACTTTACAATTATTAAATGAGTAATGGAAAAACATGACCAATGTACAAGAACTATAGGAAGCTAGCAGTAGAAATGGTGGAAATGGGCTGCCAACCAGGTGCCATTTTGCAGAAGGAGCCTGCAGCAGTTTTCCCTTCAGCTCCAGAATTTTGCTTCGGGGTATTCCACTCCCAATATTTAATTTATTCAATAAAGAAGGTTCCTCAGACAGCACACAGTAGTTGGCAGTACCAAATGTGAACCTAAGCAGCCATCACGGGAAGATCCCTTGAAGATCTTCTGAAAGTGACATAATACAGGCAAAAGAGGAAATCAGACCTTCTTCACATGCTAGCTATCATCCAAGTGACATCTGTGTTCCATAGGAATTGTGACTAAAATATAAATAGAAAAACTACATCATCTGTCTCGAATATATGCGCAATTTCTTTCTTTCTTTTTTTTTTTTTTTTGTCTTTTTGCTATTTCTTTGGGCCGCTCCCACGGCATATGGAGGTTCCAAGGCTAGGGGTTGAATCAGAGCTGTAGCCACTGGCCTACGCCAGAGCCACAGCAACGCGGGATTCGAGCCGCATCTGCGACCACAGCTCACGGCAACACCGGATCGTTAACCCACTGAGCAAGGGCAGGGACCGAACCCGCAACCTCATGTTTTCTAGTCGGATTCGTTAACCACTGCGCCACGACGGGAACTCCATATGCAATTTCTAAAAGAAGAAAAAAGTAGGCAAGATGATATGCTCTTCATAAAGAAAAGGGAAATTCCAAGCATGACTGGCTACTGATGTCTTTTTTTTTTTTTCTAAAACATCATGTTATTCCCGCATGTATATGTGGTTCTTCTTTTATATTAGTTTCCTCCTAATAACACCTTGTACTTTCTTCTTGTTTAGAAGGTGTGTGTGTGGGAGAGGGTAGGTGTCAGAGGGAGACTAATATTTATTGAGTCCCTCTATTAGCATGATTTGTTTTATAGCGATTTTCCCTTTTAATCCTTTTAGCAATCCTATGAGGTAGGTAGTATTACTCCTATTTTCAGATAAGGAAACTGTGCATCAGAGATTATGTTACTTGCCTAAAACTATGAAGAGAGAGAGTTAAAATTAAAATCCAGGACTTTCTCAATTCCCACTATTTTGCACTAAGGAAGAAAATTGCAGCTCACTACCTATTACCAATTCTAAGCCCCTACCATAAGCATATCATAATCAGAATCTCTACTGCTTCTGGCTTTTAATTTTTGTTGCTGGAGAAGAGAAGTTTTGTATACATGTTGAAGTGATGGGCCTCATGGTGTGAGATTTTGTTGTGTTTTGTTTTGCTTTCAATAAATTTGCTCTTGTATGTGTAGAGGCTTACCAGTAATTCCTTTATTTTGTATTGAGACTGCTACTGCTAAGTTTAGAGGGGAAAAAAAAAACTTATTTGATTATTTCCATAGAGCATGAGTCAGTTTCTCTAGGGAATTCTGTAAAAAGTCTAGTTATCTGCATTTAATGTTTTTAAGTTTAGCTATGCTAGTAGGAGTTTTTGCTTCACTTCTGCTTGTCAGTAGAAAGAAGTTTTCTGTTTCTGTCTGATACATTTTATATGGAGTTCCTGTATTAGAAGATTATGATTGAAACTGCATGTGAGACAAGTAAAATGTTAGCTAGGCAATGCCAGTTCAAACTCTAGAGTTGGTTGATGATATTTTTAAAAGAGTGAAACAAAAAATGACAGTGAATTCTTTTATGAAGTGGTTTTTGAAGGATGTTGAGTCCAGGATTTGGATGACAGTACTGCTAGGACTAAAGATTCAAGGTACCTCATGATGAGACCCCTATGGTGTAAAACTGAAGGGAGTTCTTCTCAAGATTAAAGTATAGGTGGCCTTAGGTTTATAAAGAGAATCAGAAAACAGAATCAGTAAGATTTGTGTATACATATTTGTGTATATTTATGTGAGTGGGCAAGAGAAAGTATATAACACACACATACATATATAAGTATATGTATATGAAAGATTGTAGCTTACACAATTATGGAGACTGAGAAGGCCCACAATCTGCAATCAGCAAACTAGAGACCTAGGAAAGACAAAGTTTAGTTATAGTCCAAGTCTAAAAGACCTGAGAGTCAGGACAATTGATAGTACAAGATCCAGTCTGTAAGTCAGCAGGATCCAGACCCAAGAAGAGCTAATGTTTCAATCTGAGTCCAAAGGCTAGAAAAGACCAATGTACTAGCTTAAGCAGTGAAGCAGAAGGAGTACTCTCTAACTCTGCCTTTTTTTTTTTATTCATGTCTTCACATGATCCCCTTTAGTGAAGGCAATCCGCTTAACTCAAGCTCCTGATTCAAATGTTAATCTTATCCAGAAACACTGTCACAGATACACCCAGAATGTTTATCCAAATGTCTTGACACTCCATGGCCCAGTCAAGTTGACACATAAAATTAATCATCACAGGAATATATCTCAGAAATTCAAGGATTAGAAATTATTAGAACTTAAAAAATAAAACTCTTATCTGATAAGGGGTTAATATTAGGAATATATAAAGAACTCCTATAACTCAACAGAAAAAAAAAAACCTGATTGAAAAATGGGCAAAGACCTGAATAGACATTTGCCAAAAGAATACATACAAATGGCTGACAAGCATATGAAAAATGTCCAACATCACTAATCATCAGGAAAGTGCAAATCGAAGCCACAGTGAGATCTCACCTCACACTCATTAACATAATTGCTATTAAAAAATTAAACTAACAAGTATGTGAGCATATGGAGAAATGAAAGCATTTTGCACTATCGATGGGAATGTAAAATGGTGCAGCCACTATGGAAAGCAGTATGATGGTGCCTCAAAAAAATTAGAAATAGAATTACCACATGATCCTAGAAATTCCACTTCTAGGTATATACCCCAAAGAATTAAAAGGAAGGACTCAAACAGATACCTGTACATAATGTTTATAATAACATTATTCACAATAGCCAAAATGTGGAAGCAACCCAAATGTCCATTGACAGATGCATTGATGAACAAATGTGTTGTACACATAAAGGGAATATTAGTCATTCTGAAAATGGAAGGCAGTTATGACACATGCTACAACATGGATGAACCTTGAGGACATTATGATAAGAGAAATAAGTCAGTCACAAAAAGACAAATACTGTATTCTTCCACTTATATCAGCTATCTGGAGCAGTTGAACTCGTAGAAACAGAAAGTAGAATGGTGATTGCCAGTGTCTAGAAAGATGGGGAAATGGAAAGTTGTGGTTTAATAGGTATGAAAAAGATCTGGAAATTGGTTGTACAACAATGTGAATTGTACACTTAAAAATAGCTAAAATGGTATATATTATATTATGTGTGTTTTTCCACAATTTGAAAAAAAATTAGTTAAATTTGTACAAAAGAGGATTTTTTTTTTGAGGATCCCATATTCAACCTCTTATAGATAAGACATTTTCACTGAATTGAATGGAATAACATATCTGTAGAGCATAAAATTTTCTTAAATTCATGTACATAATTTAAAAGGATAAGGCATTGCTGATAACAGAAAATATATTCCATATAACTAAATATATCATTGTGTACAAATAAAGATATCTAACATATCGTTAGCACAGTTTTTGTCACAAAGAGTATACAATTTTTTAAAAATTATAATAAGAAAGAAAGCATCATACTTTAAGCATTTCTCAGAAAAAATATATAGGGCCAATAAACATAAAAACACTTGGTCTTACTTAAAGAAATACAAATCACAACAGCAAGATACAATTTTTCACTAAACTAGCAAAAATTATAAAGTTGGATAAGACCTAGCATAGTAAAGATATAGTAAAATAGCAACTATCATGCATTTCATCCCTTTCCAAAAGGAAATTTGGCTGCATTTACAAAAAAAAAATTAAATGTGCATACTCTTTGGCACACCAATTCCATTTTGTGGTGTAAGACTTAAAATTAAGCCTCCAGGAGTTCCCGTTGTGGCACAGTGGTTGACGAATCCGACTAGGAACCATGAGGTTGAAGGTTTGATCCCTGCCCTTGCTCAGTGGGTTGTGGATCCAGCATTGCCGTGAGCTGTGGTGTAGGTCGCAGACGAGGCTCGGATCCCGCGTTGCTGTGGCTCTGGCATGGGCCAGTGGCTACAGCTCCAATTAGACCCCTAGCCTGGGAACCTCCGTATGCTGCAGAAGCGGTCCTAGAAGAGGCAAAAAGACAAAAAAGACAAAAAAATTAAGTCTCCATATTATATATGTCTTGACACCTGGGGGAAGCCTCAAGTTCTCCTTACCGTCGTGTTCCTGCAGATAAAATATCATATTTGAACAACTCTCCTTAGCACAGGGACCAGGCTCAATGCCTGCTTATTCATGGATAGCAGGCTTTAGTTCCCTGCTAGCCCACAGAATGATTGAAACAAGTCATTCACATCCTCCTATAGGAAACAGGGTTTCACCACCCTTAGATGTTACACCACAGTCTCTGCTTGTTCATTCTGTTTCCAGGTAGAATTCTCATATCCATATGGCCCTGCATGGCTTACAGTGTTCTCTTACAGGCTATAAGTATATGTGACTAATACACTACCATTAATTTCATCTGTCTAGTGTCAGGAATCATTTGTTTATCAATTCCCATAACTCTAAGGCAGGAATCCTTTCCTTGTCAACTGAAGGAAGTGGAGGTGACTAAAACAAATGATCACCTAGGAATTTCCCATCACATATAATTGCAAATATAAAGCAAGGTATGTGTACCTGATTGTCCATTTCTCCATAGATTTTAATAGCAATAACCTGAAAACCACCTAAATGTCCATCATTAGATAACTAAATTACATAACATACTTAGATAATATTAAATATCTTAATTACATAAGTAAATTTTATAGTGTCCATATGATGGAGTAAAATGTAGCAGTTAAAAAGACTGAAGTATAGGAGTTCCCATAATGGCTCAGTGGTTAACGAATCCGACTAGAAACCATGAGGTTGCGGGTTCGATCCCTGGCCTTGCTCAGTGGGTTAACGGTCCGGAATTGCCATGAGCTGTGGTGTAGGTCACAGATGTGGCTCGAATCCTGCGTTGCTGTGGCTGTGGTGTAGGCCGGCGGCTACAGCTCTGATTGGACCCCTAGCCTGGGAACCTCCATATGCCAAGGGAGCAGCCCTAGAAATGGCAAAAAGACAAAAAAAAAAAAAAAAAAAAACTGAAGTATATCTGTATGTGATGATATAGAAAGATCTTCAAGATACACTAAGTAAAAAAAAATTAAGTTTATAGTATCATCAATTTTTTTCTAAGTATATATGCATTTTTATCCTGGAAGGTTGCGAGGAAGCTAATGACAGTGGTTGACTTTGCTGTCAGGATTAGGAGTTTGTAACTAAGGAAAGGAGAGAGACTTATTTTATACCTTTCTAATTGTTTGAGTTTTTATTTTAAATCAAGTGAATAATTATTTTTATTTTTACAAGGAAAATAAAGGCAAAAAGGCATGATACCTGCTATTAAGCAGCCCATTATCTAGTGGGAAAATGAACAAACTTTCAGAAAACATGTTTGAAATCTCAACAGCATGGGTTAGTCTCTGGAGTCATGATCAGGATAGGACAGAGTAGGGCACCACATGGAAAACTGAGGGAGTAAGGTGAAGGAAGTATTTGTAGAGTTAGAATTTTTTTTTTTTTGTCTTTTTGCCATTTCTTGGGCCTCTCCCGCGGCATATGGAGGTTCCCAGGCTAGGGGTCTAATCGGAGCTGTAGCTGCCAGCCTACGCCAGAGCCACAGCAATGCAGGATCCAAGACACGTCTGTGACCTACACCACAGCTCACGGCAACGCTGGATCCTTAACCCACTGAGCAAGGCCAGGGATTGAACCCGCAACCTCATGGTTCCTAGTCGGATTTGTTAACCACTGTGCCACGACGGGAACTCTCAGAAATTTTTAATAGTTCTCATTTTGAAAGAGTTTCTTCTGAGTACAAATATTTAATTCAGTGCTACATTTAATTAAGATACATACTTAAAACAGGGAACTCTGCTCCCCAATATCAGAGTTTTGTCATTTAGTTTTAAAGAAAAGCCAAAAACTAGAAATGTCCTTGAGACTGGTGAAGAGATCAGAAGTTTTTTTTATTTTCATTTTGTAAAAAAATTAATTTTATTTACGTATAGTTGATTTACAATGTTATATTAGTTTCAGGTGTACAGTAAAGTCATACATGTAAATATATCCATTCTTTTATTCCCAAATAGGTTATTATAATCTATTGAGTAGATTTTCTCATGCTATGTAGTAGGTTCTCGTTAGTCATCTATTTTATACAATAGTGTGTATGTGTTATTCCCACCCTTTCAAAAAGTCTACAAACAATAAATGCTGGAGAGGAGGTGAAGAAAAGGAAACCCTCCAACACTGTTGGTGGGAATATAAATTGGGGCAACCACTGTGGAGGAGAGTAAGGAGGTTCCTTAAAAAAACTAAATATAGAACTACTGTGGGATTCGGCAATCCCACTCCTGGGCATATATATGGACAAAACTTTCATTCAAAAATATACATGTACCCCAATATTCATTTCAGCACTATTCACAATAGCTAAGACACGCAAACAGAAGGTTTTTTTTTTTCTATTGTGTTGCAATATAATCCAAATCAAATTAACACATTTTGATTTAGGCCAAACTTCAGCTTTCATCTAGATCACCAGGGTTACTCAAATGTTATTCTTCACAAAAATCAACAAGGTAATTGACTAATATGTCTCCCTCACTTAAGCCAGGAGTTTAGGCTGAGGAATGTCCTATAAAGTGAAAGTGGCTTTAGCATCCAATAGAAAGACAAAACTGATTTCAATTTAAGGCTTCCTCATGGAAGGGTTAGAGGGTTTCCTTTTCTTCACCTCCTCTCCAGCATTTATTGTTTGTAGACTTTTTGAAAGGGTGGGAATAACACATACACACTGTTGTATAAAATAGATGATTAACGAGAACCTACTTCTCCTTTAAGTATCCACCTTTTTTCCTTCTCTAAATGAGTATTCAGTTTTAATGCTAATTGATTTATATTACCTTATTTATTTTCTTAGTTAAAAGTTGCTCTTAGGAGCTTTAAAAATAACTGCTCCTTCCCCTATAAGCTTCTACTTAATAGGCATCATAATAGGTCGCTTTCAGCATTGCTAATGCTAATGCCCCAGCGCATTTTTAACAACTCAAATCAGGCTTTATTTAGTTCAATTTAAAGGATGAATCAGCTTTGGATGTCCTCTAAATGAATTACAAATAAATTGTCTGAGTGTGTTCAGTGTTCTGTTCATTATTCCTTCCATCCTGACAATAATGTAAGCTAGCTTGCAGTGGAGAATTTGGTGCAATGGAAAAACATGGGGATATTTATACTGGCTGTTATGATAAATTATTTGAATCTACCTAGACACTTACTACTGTTTATTTTGCTCTCTGTTTTTTTTAGAGAGTTTTAGCCCCACAACTATTGTACAATCAATATAGGAGAGACACGTAATGAGATTTTTATGTTATAAATAACTCGAGGATTATTCCACTTGATTTATTTATTTATTTTTACTTATTTTTTTCTGTTTTCTAATTTGTTTATTTTTTATTACTCCATGAATTTATTACATTTATAGTTGTACAGTGATCATCACAATCCAGTTTTATAGTATTTCCATACCATTCCACTTGATTTTAAAAAAGACTTGTATGACAAGTTTTGATTCTTTTATTGGAAGCATGTAGTGTAGTATTAGTACTTGTAATAAATGTTACTCATAAGGTTTTTTTTTAAGTAGGCGGAGAACAGATCCAGCTGGTAAGGAAATTGGTTAGCGCATGCACACAGAAACAGTAGTCTATGTCTTATGAAGATACACATGTAATTATATAATCTAACTTTCCGGTAAGCTAAGAATTCATGTATTGCTTTTCCTCATGATAGCTAAAATTCCTACTCAAAAGATTATAGCTTTAAAACAAATGCATGGGCGTTCTCATTGTGGCACAGTGGAAACAAATCTGACTAATATCCAAGAGGATGCAGATTCAATCCCTGGCATTGTCATGAGCAGTGGTGTAGGTTGCAGACGCTTCTCAGATCCCAAGTTGCTGTGGCTGTGGTGTAGGCACAGCCTGATTCGACCTCTAGCCTGGGAACTTACATATACCGCAAGTGCGGCCCCCCCAAAAATGTGCACCTGTTGTTTAGTATTATATCAGTTTTAGCTGTGATAAAACTTAAGTCATTGTTTATATGTTGTATACATTATTTTTCATTGTTACCTAAATTTGATTTAGGAGAGGGTTCCATTTTAAATTTTAATTAGGGAGAAGATGTTGAAAGCAGTTTGTGTCTAGGAAGGATTTGAAATCTAACCTCTATTTAGGGCCAGATCATTTATGCTTTGGCAAAAGGCAGCAATGAACTTCATACCTCTTGATTTGCCACTTTTGTCCTCAACTCACTCACTCTCACAGGCTGCTCTCATTCACTCTCAGTCTCATCACTCACACACTTTCAGCACACACATACACATACAGAGTTTGCAGGACATTTTTTAATTAAAGTTAACTAATTAATTTTTATATTTTTTTACCACCCCTTGAGATAATAATATAATGTTGTATAAATAGATGTCATTACTCTATCATGTTTCAAATTTACTTTCTAGGGATAGATACCTCCAGGATTCATTGAATTAAAACAAGTACACAGTTTACTGAATTTTAAAAAAAAACTAAGAACAAAAATTATAGGCTTATTCTGAAACTTTCTAAAGCTATAAACAGGGCTTGTTCTTTTAGGGCAGTGTTATCCTCTTACATTTATCTTATTTATCCTTTTAATTAATTATAACATTAGTAGGAGACCTATCTATTAATAATAGATCTATTAATCTACTAATCAAAAGATAGCACAGGGAGCTGATTCTGACTCTATATTTTTAAGTACATGCATTGTGGATGCGAATATGTGTATAACAGAAAAGAGTTTGAAAGAATATGCATTAGAATTAACAAGTGTTATTTCCAGGATTGATGATGATTTAGATTCTTTTCTTTTAAAAATATATCTCTATTTTCTACAATTACATGTATTATTTGTGTGATTACAACTATTTAAATTCAAAAATAAAAATAAAATCAACATTGCTTAATAGTGATCAGTTAATTTTTTTTTACTCATTCTAACACACTTTCATGTTATATATAGAAATAAAAACCATGAAAATGCCCATTTTAGAATGGGAGAACATAGAGGAAGAATTGCAAAATTAATCTAGCTCCTGTTATATGTTGAAAATAACCTAGCACATCTCACTCTGATGATTCTCTCTATAGTGTTCTTCTTTTGATTTTTCTAATTTTTAAAAATGTGTTTTACAGCTACAAGACCGCACTCAGTTCAGTGACCGAGACTTAGCCACCCTTAAGAAGTACTGGGACAACGGCATGACCAGTCTTGGCTCTGTTTGTAGAGAGAAAATTGAAGCAGTTGCAACTGAATTAAATGTTGACTGTGAAATAGTTCGGGTAAGACATTTTCAATCATTTTCATAAAAGTTTAAAATTTTTTGAGGTGCTTTAAACAATACTATCAATAAAATGAAAAAGATAACCCACAGAATTGTTCGAATCATATATCTGATAAGGAACAGTATCCAGAGTCCCCAAAGGACTCTTACGTCTCAATAATAAAAGGGTAAATATTGCAATTTAAAAATAGATGACAGATATGAGTAGATATTTATACAAATAAGGTATACAAATGGCCAATAAATACATAAAAGATGTTCAATGTCACTTGTCATTATGGAAATCAAAACCACAGTGAGATACCACCTAACACCCAATATAATGGTTATAATAAAAAAGATAATAACAAGTGTTGGCCAGGATATGGAGAAATTGGAACCATTAATACATTTTTGGTGAAAATGTAAAAATGTTTTAGCCACTTTGGAAAATAATCCTCAAATTTTTAACATACAGTTATCATATGACCCAGCAATTCCTCTCTTTAGGTATGTACTCAAAAGAAAAAAAAGTATGCCCACTCTAAAATTTACACATGGAGATACAGAATCTCTGGCTATGGAGGAGTCACTATGAGATTTGAGCATCGATGAAATTTTGTATCCCCAATGGTTCCTGGAACTGGTCCTCCTAAAGATACTGAGAGACGACTATAGATTCACATAAGTTGTTCAAACATAATTAAAATGTTTCCAATAAATTCATCAAGTAAAAATAAAGTATTTCATTTAGTGTTTGCATCTACATTGACAACATCGGTTCATCTTTTTTTATTTTTTGAATTTTTGAATTTTTATTTTTGCTTTTTAGGGCCATGCCTGCTGCATATGGAAGTTCCCAGGATAGGGATCAAATCAGAGCTACAACAGTGGGCCTACACCACAGCCGCAGAAACATGGGATCCAAGCCCCATCTGCGACCTGCACCACAGCTCACACAACGCCCCATCCCCAACCCACTGAGCAAGGCCAGGGATCGAACCCGTATCCTCATGGATACTAGTTGGATTCATTTCCACTGTGCCACAATTGACTTGATTTTGAAGCAAAAGTTTATCAAATTTGAAACTACATCTATTCGGAAGTTCCCATTGTAGCGCAGCAGAAACAAATCCAACCAGTATTCATGAGGATGCAGTTCCATCACTGGCCTTGCTCAGTATGTCAGGGATTCAGCATTGCCATGAGCTGTGGTGTAGGTCACAGATGCATCTCAGATCCCACATTGCTGTGGCTGTGGCATAGGCCAGCAGATGTAGCTCTGATTCAACCCCTAGCCTGGAACTTCCAAATGCCATGGGTGTGGCCATAAAAAACAAAATAAGTAAATAAATAAGTAAACAATAAACTACATTAATTCAAGTTAAATAGAACTACTAACTATTATATCAGCTTGCCATCATTAACTTGAAAATCAAAAGGGTATACTATAAATTGAGAAGCAACTCTAAACTTATTAATATCAACAAAATATTCTTCAAATTTTTCTGAAATCCATGTTTATAGCACTGGTAATTACTATTAAAATCTGCACATTGATTCATGTTAGACAAATGTGTAAAATTTTATTGATATAAAAAATGTTAATCATAACAAAAATGATCACACTCGCATGGGTAGTTCACAAATAAGCTCTTCCTTTCATTGGATCTTCAAATTTAATTAGTTCTTATGCAGTGTTATCTCTGAGAAAAGTAGAAATCACGTTGCCAGTTTTGTCTTTGATTATTGAATATTTGGCAAACACTATTTACTACTATGGACTTATTTTTTTATCCCTTCCAAATTCAGATGTTGAAATCTTAATCTACAATATGATGATATTTGGAGGTAGGGCCTTTGTAAGGTAATTAGATTAGTCATGAGACGAGGCCATCATGATGGGATTAATGCTCCTTATGAAAAGAGCCAGATCTTTTTCTCTCTCGGCCTTGTGAGAACACAAGGAGAAGTTGGCTGTCTACAAGCCAGAAAATGGGCTCTCACCAGACACCAGATCTACTGGTGTCTTGATCTTGGACATCCCAGAGCCTGCTACTTTGAGAAATAAATATTTGTTGTTTTTCTAAAAATATATATACACAGATATTCATAACAGCATTATTCATAATAGCAATAAAATAGAAAAAAACAATGTCCATCAAGTGAATAAACAAAATTATATATATGTGCATATAGTGGAGTATTATAGAGCCATAAAAGGAATAAAATACTGAAACATGCTACAAAATCAATGAACCTTGAAAGTATTATGCCAAGTGAAAGAAGCCGGTCATGAAAGACTGCATATTTTGTAATTCCATTTATATGAAATGGCCAGAATAGGCACATCTATAGAGACAGAAAATAGATTAGTGGTTGCAGGGGGCTGGGGATAGGGAGGAATGGGGAGTGGCTGCCAATGTGATAGAATTTCTTTTTGGCATGATGAAAATGTTATGGAATTAGATAGTGGTAATTGTTGCAGAGCTCTGTGAATATATTAAAAACTTCACTGTACACATTAAATGCATGAATTTTATAGTATGTTAAATATATCTCAATAAAACAGTTTTTGAAATTGCATGAGGTGATCTGAAATAGAGTAGTCCCCTTTTATCTGTGGAATTGTTTTCCACAGTTTGTTACCTTTGGTCAACTTCAGTGCAAAAATATTAAATGGAAAATTCCAGAAATAAACAATTTATAAGTTTTAAATTGTTCTCTGTTTGGAGTAGCATGATGAGATCCTGTGTCATCCTGCTCCCTTCCACCTAGGATGTGAATCATGCCTTTCTCAGTGTATTCAGGCTATACATGCTACTCTCCCATTAGTCATTTAGTAGCCATCTTGGTTATCAGATTGACTGTCATGGTATTATAGTGCTTGTTTTCAAGTAACCCTTATTTTGCTTAGTAATGGCACCAAAACCTCAAGAGTAGTGATCCTGGCAATTTGGATAGTCTCTTACTCTGCCTGATTTATAAATTAAACTTTATTGTAGGTGTGGGTATAGAAAAATAAACGTAGTATATACAGCTATTCCTGGTTTCAGGCATTCACCTAGCTAAAGGGGGGACTGCTATACCTCTTACATATTATACAACAAATAATAGATCAAATAATTATACTGATATGTCATGGGAACTATAGATTACATTTCATTTGAGAAATGTCTATATAAGATTTATATAGTAGCAGTAGTGTGCTGGTAGGTATTTAACAATCAGCTTTTTAAAGAAAAAAAGCCCTAATTTATAGCATTTGTTGATTTCTGTGGTATAAAGATTCCTGTCATGATTGATTCCATGGCTCATTCAATGTAGAGTTCAGAAGAGATGCTAACAGTTAGCTCTTGTGAGCAAGTATGAGTAGGTTTCAGATCACACTGAAGGATCATTCCAGAATATCAAGAGACAAGTACTATTAAAGAACAAATGACAAAACACAGTACCCTTCCAGAGGAAGAAATAAAGTATTTTCTCAAACATACATGAAGAAAGAGGAAGAAATATAAGGAAGAGTCATAGAGCACATTTCTAAAAATAAATACTATTCTCAAAATAAATACTGTTCTGTCCAGAGCCTTACTTTTTATCTTGTTAGGGTACAGATGGGAAATCAAATAAAATCCTGAGTTTACTGAGCATGTGTTATATATATGAACAGGGAAATAGAAATGCATTAGACACTTATCCTATTTCTAAGGAGCTTGAAGTCTAGCAAAAGGGGGTGACAAAAAATACAAGTGACTGAAGAGGAATTAGAGTCAGATCATGGTATGAAGAGCCTAAGCAAAAGCCACAAATGGGGAAATACAGAGTGTGTCTTTTTGTTATTATTGTCATTATTCATTTTTTAAATCATAGTTACATGTGCACATAGGTTGAGGAGTCAAGTTCTGTAGAACTTGCTATAAAACCAACACTCTTTACTCCTCTCCTCCTACCATTTCCCAATAGACAAAGTCAACCACTTTCCACTTTTTTAGATGATTCTTCTGGTGTTTGCCTCCATCTATGAATAATGTACTATATTAGTTAATTAGAATTAGGTTTTGCTTTGAACAGCAGACTCAAAATAACAGTGGCTTAAGATATTTCAATTCCATGTTCAAGTTCAGAGCTGGCATGGCTATTCTGCCCTGTGAATTCCTCAGACTCTGGAGCCTTCCATTTTCCATTTTGCCATCCCTATCATATAGCCCTTGTTGTCAAAGTCCAAAATAATGGTATTTATCGTCCAGACAGTATGACAGAAATGGAGAGTAAGAAGGGATAAAAAGTGTATAAAAGCAATATTTTAAAAGGGATTCCCAGAAATTTCCATAAGACATATTTACTTATACCCCATTGACTAAATATTAGTCACATGGTCATACCTAACTGCAAGGGAAGCTGCAAAAGTAGTTACATCATGGGGAGCCACGTGCTCAGCTAAACTTTCTATTATTCTATGAAAGAGGGAGAAGACAGATATTGGGGAACTCAACTTGTCTCTTGTTTCTGTTTGTATTACTACTTCTTGATTTCGCAGTGTTAGTTATTGTTGATTGATTGTCTACTATGAAATGAGAGGCATTTTTTTTCTAACTCTTTCAAGATATCTTTATTGATCCTTTCACCTACATGCATACTTCTTATTCTCACAGTATAGTTATTGCATAATTTTGGTTAGTTTGATATTCAGTGTTAAAATTATTATGACTATGTAAATGTTTTACACATTTGAATTATGTAGTACAATATTAGTTTTGTCCTTTTCTGCATAACATTATTTTGTTTCTTTGGAGTTTGTTATTTGCTTAGTTTTGGGGTTTTTTTTTTGTTGTTGTTAGCTTGCTTAATGTTCTAGATACTTGCTACAATTTATCCTCAAACACTTACCCAGTTGTACATCTCTCCTTTCAGAACATATATACACATTTGATAGTGCAACAATTTTATCATCATAAAGAAATTTTTCCTGGAATCTTCTGATCTTCTCCAAACTGAATTAGTTACTCTGCACCTGGAGCACAACTGTCACCCTGAGATTTCCATTTTCAATCTGTTTGTTCTTTTGCTGTACTTTCAGTAAGATATCCTCAAATTTATCTTCCACTTTCTACTGGGTTTTTCTTTTTTGTTTATATTCAATCTGCCACTGATGCTAATAAACTCCATGTTCCACAACAGTAGTTGTCAGGCTCCATAGACTGACATAGGTGTTCTTTGAGACGCTGTACTGTAGGAGAGAGGACACAGGGATAGAATACTACTAAAAATATAGATGAACTTAAAGATAAGATATAGTCAAAGTTCCAAGCTAGAATTATCTGTGATATAAAGGTGTTTTAAGCATAGTTGCTGTTAAAAATGGCCAAAAGCAATTGATACTGCGCAGAAACCTTTATTCTTGTAACATACAGAAAAATGAAGTATTACCATTTTCTTCTTGCTTATGGCTAGTTAAAATAAAACGTCTCTAATGGAAAACATAGTAAACTGCTTACTATTCTTTGGTTTTTTAGTGATTTTCCAAAATGCATCATGGCCACATCAGAAAGAACCTTTGAAAAAGTGACATGTTATAAGAGAACCTCTTTTATATTATTTGGTAGATGAACTACAAATAAGAATATGTTTGCCACCTAAATATATTCCTAAGATTTGGGGAGAAACTATGTAGCTGTTTTAATGTTTAATAGACCTTCTAGTTATTGATCACCAAAATGAACTTTGCCTCAGGATGTCTAGTTAACCAGTACTTATGGAGTAATTTGGAAATTTTAGATTCATGTTTCCTTGTTATATCTTATACTTCTAAAAAGTCTAGGAAGGAAACTTGGCATTATTTTCCCCTTTGACTTCAGTGAATAGTATCATGTGCATATATTTCTTTAACTTGGAATGTTTTTCAAGGTTAGTGCCTGTTATTTATTGACTTATTCATTCATCAAAGTTAAACCAAACATCTCTTATATTCCAGAACTCTTTTAGGTGCCATGAGAGAAACACAACTCTCCTAAGGAACTTGCAATTTAGCATGGTCAAAGTTTTTAATCTCTCTATGCTTCAGTTATCATTAAACAGACATAATATAACAGAGGGTTGGTTTGAGATAATGTATGTGGATAACTAGTGTAAGGACTCCATAAAAGTTAATTCCCTCCCATATCTCTCTGCAATTAAGTTTTATGTTTACCCTTTCCATCTGTGTTTGGGCTATAGTGGACATATGTAAAACAAAACAAAACAAAACAAAAAAAACCCTCTTATATGGTCAAATGTTTGTATACAACACATGTTTGAATGTTTAAAATACATTTTGAAAGACATGTAAATTTCATAGAAAAATGATGTATGTGTCACATTTTAGAGTATCTTTATTTTCCAAGGATCATGGATAGATTTGAAATGTCTTTAAGGAGAAGAAGAAAGCTTTGCACTTATACTATTTTACTTTGCTTTTTGCATTAAATATAATCCTCTACCACCAATATGTATACAAAACAAATAATTGTAAACTCTGTTATTATATACCATGGACATTGACTTAAAGCTGGTGGGCATCTCAAGACTGAATCTATGCTTTTATTTTATATAAGAAAAATAGGGATAGAAATGGGTATGGCTTGCCCAAGGTCACAACAGCTGGTCAGTGATTTTAGGCCAGATCTCTATATTACCAATCTAACATTATTTCCATTTCCACTTTACCAGTGTATGCCTTGCCATCAGAATTACCTTGCATACTTCTTAAAAACACCCATCCGAGACCTACTAAATCAGGATTTGTAGGGAAATGCCTTGGAATCTGTATGTTTTCCTTTACCCAGTAATTCTTATGATAGGTTAATTTGGAAAGAATTTCACTTCACTACACTATGTCATTGTAGCTAAATTTTCTAGCTGGTTCTTTCCCTTCGTAATACTTGGTCAAATTTTGTAATTTATATTTTTCTTGCCCATTTGTTTATTATATACACCTCTACAAGAATATAAATTTAAGCTCCATAAGGGCATATATCAGGCCTGCTTGTTCACAGTTTATCCCCAGCACTGGAACAGTGCTTGGTACATACTTAATGTTCAGTAATATTTGTGGAATGAAAGAATGAATTTTTAATACAATTTTTAAGGTTAAATTCCATTTACAGTTATTACAAAATATTAGTTATATTCCCTATGTCATGCAGTACATCCTTGTAGCCTATTGTGTACTCAATAGTTTGTACTTTCCACTGACTCACCTCTATAGTGCTCCTCCCCCCACAACAGGTAACCACTGGTTTGTTCTTTATATCTGCCACTCTGCTTCTTTTTTGTTATATTCACTAACTTGTATTTTTAAAATTCCACATGTAAGTGATATCATACATATTTGGCTTCCTCTGACGTAATTCATTCAGCGTAATGCCCTCCAAGTCCATCTGTGTTGCTGTAAATGGCAAAATTTCATTTTTTTTTGAACATTGGAGTGCATGTATCTTTTTCAAATTTGTGTCCCCATTTTTTGGGGGCCCAAGAGTAGAATTTCTGGGTAATATGGTGGTTCTATTTTTATTTTTTGAGAAACCTCCATACTGTTATTCACAGTGACTGTAGCAATTTACATTCCCACCAATAGTGTAAGAGGGTTCCCTTTGAACAAAGTGAATGTTTAACAGAAAGGTATTCTCTCTATATATAGCATGCACAGAATACAAGCATATAATAATATACATTTAAACTAACAGCGTTTGGAATATTGTTTAATATTTTAATAGAAATGTATTTATAAGCTTATGAGGCCTGAGAGGCCTCATTTTTAATAGCTATTATATTTGTGCTATCAATAAATAGGAGTCCTGGTTGAAAAGATACAGCATTATTCTATAAATTTATAAGCACTCTCTAGGGACTAAGATTATCCAGGAGACTAAAGACTTGGAAAGCAGTTTTCTCAATTTTCAGTTTCCTCAGAAAAAGAGTCCGGAGTGATCAAATAACTTAACTTTGGGTCACATAAAATGGTTGAAAAGCTGTATACCTCAACAGTGGGGATGTTCATTATGAAACAGAGAAATAAATACCTTTACATAATTAATAACTGCAATACAGAAGAGGGTATTTGGGATAAGGTGGATCCAGAGTGAAAAATTGGAACCAAAGCCTAGAATTAATAGGATGATAGATATTGATTCAGTTTAAGGAACAACATTTGGAAAAAAAAAAACTATCCAAAAATTGGATTGGGTAATCTAGAAAGTAGTATACTCAATATTCCTGAAGTTTTTCATACAAAGCTGAAGACCCATCCACCTACAGTGCTGAAGAAGGAACTTTTACATTAAGTGGAAGGTTAGACTAGTTGGCTTCTAAGATTATCCCATCTTCTATGATTGTTTGAAAATGTAATAAAACCATTAGCATTATTTTCTTGGTGCCTTCTAGTTTTGAGGAATATCCAGAGACAAACTATTTCAGCCACATATGTAATAAATTCTCATATAATCTCAGTGTTCACATCACATTATTTTACCTTTATCACAGTTTATTCTATAATAAATCATTTCTCTCAAAAAGGATGAAAAAAGAAGTTGAATATAAATAGAAATTGGTTCTGCTTTCTTTTTTCTTCTCTCTTCCTAAAACTTTATGACCCAAAGGAAACAAAAGCTTCCTGAAGAAACTAGTATCCTCCTCCTTCTGCCCACATCATTATTTTCTCAAGCGTCTGTAACCAAGGTTATTGTGAAGAAGAAGCTTCCACATTTAGAATTTGAGAAGAATCAATATTCAATGATAGGAAATAGAGTACATGACAATTTAATGGAGCTTTGGTACTTAACATTTTCTGAGGTCTAGTAGTTTATTTTCAATGAGACTGTGTAATGTGAAATTAAAATAGAATTATATGCTTTAAACTTGTATTTCTCCTATAAGGGAAATTAGAAGAACTAGGAAAATTAATATCCATAAATATTTTTATTTTCTACTGGGTAGTTTTCACTTGAGAGTCTTCAGAGCAATCCATGTGTTTCAGGTTTGATATTTAGCAGTGAATGCTAAATACATCAGAGGTATGATATTTCCTGAATTTGAAGAGAAAATGCCCCACAAAAAAAGGGGAATTAATCTTCTTGTACTAACTGAACAGTTCTGTCTTACCCTGCATTTTTTTTGGCAAAATCTTACCATGTAAAGTTTAACTTTATGGGGTTTTTTATTTACATTAGAGGATATCTAAGGTAGCTTTGTATTTATGGGGATTCCATTGTATAGAAGAAACTCTACTTGGAATACAAAGAAAGGGTACCATAATCAAATTTAGATCTGAAATTATAAAATGCTATTGAATGACTTTCTACACTAAAATATAATACAGAAGTTTTAATAATTCTTCTACTTTGTAGATTGCTGTGGCAATTCTGCCTTGTAGAGTCATGTGACAGAACTATAAAGGTTGCAGACTCTAATCATATAAAGTGAGCTTTTTTAAAATTGCATGAGCAGAGTTCCTGTCGTGGTGCAGTGGTTAACAAATCCGACTAGGAACCATGAGGTTGCGGGTTCGATCCCTGGCCTTGCTCAGTGGGTTAAGGATCTGGCATTCCTGTGAGCTGTGGTGTAGGTCGCAGACATGGCTCAGATCCCATGCGCTGTGGCCCTGGCGTAGGCCAGCAGCTACAGCTCCTATTAGACCCCTCACCTGGGAACCTCCATATGCCATGGGAGCAGCCCTAGAAAAGACGAAATAATAAATAAATAAATAAATAAAATAAAATTGCATGAGCAACTTGAGCACAAAATTGATTTTAGACTTCTGCTTCCAAAAAAAGTTGGAGTAGACATAATTTTTCCTATTATTCCCACTAAGTACAACTAAAATTCCTGGATATTTTACATAAAACAAACATAAGACTGAAGAAAGAATTCACATCTGCTAGGGACCACAGGACATAAGGAATGACACAGTGGTGAGTTTCTTTTGCCTCATATACCCCAGATTGGATATTGGGGAAGCTGGCAATGCAGAAATATCAATGGATGAAGACATAAGAAGATTCAATAAAAGTCTGTTCTGTCTAGTCAGAGAACCATAAATACAGTAGTTTAACAAGAAAGAAAATATTTAGACAGTAACCTCTCTACTCCAGCAAAACATCACAGAAAAAATTATGAACATACAGTTACCCCTAAATAAAAGGCCAAGTTGAAGGCCTAGGCTTGTGCTATCTCCAGGCTAGCTGCCCAAGCCATACGCATTTTGGTATAAGAGAAGAAAGAGTGCAGAGCCTGGGCACTAAAAATTTATCCTCTCCCCTTTCCTTGCCTTGCCAGTAGAGGACTTTTACCTCCACATCCTACCTAAAGGTAATGAAACCCCCTACCTCTCTTAATTGAGGTAGTGTTAGAGGAGACTTAGTGGACATATTAGAAGCACAAATCTACACAAGAGTAAAAAGAATCCCCTCTTCCACTGGGTGTCAGTAGAAGCCAAGTGGAGAGCCTGGACTTCTATCCCCTTGTGTAAGTTTGTCATAGGATAGATAAATGAGTGAATGAGAAAGAGTGCGAGAGAGATAAATATATCCTAGAGGAACCACTTAAAAAACATATACAAAGAAATACATAAAAATTCATTGGGTAAACCAAAATAGAATTCTAAAAAAATATTCAAATTAACTTCAGGTATACAGGAGGAAAACAGGACAAAAATATCCACAAAGAACAAATAATGCAAAAAATAAAATGATTTACATAAGGTATAATATACCAATAATTGGGTTAAGTTTAAATGGTATAATTTACCAATTAAAATCAGAAATTAGCAAACTGGATTTTTAAACATATATGATGTCAACAAAAAATTAAAATATATTATACATAAAAGGATTAAAATGCATAGTATTCAGACACGAACAAAAGAAAGCAGAGGTGTATATATTACTACCAGGTAAATATCTAACAGAAAAATGTACTCTCTATGTATGGCACAAACAGAATATATTACATACATTTATGGAAGTCAGTTTAGAACATTATTCTATATTATCATTATCATATTCTACTCCAATGTAGACTTTAGTATAAATAAAATTACCAGAGATAGAGACATTACATATACTAAAAGGGTCAATCCACCAAGAAGACATCTCAATCCTAAATGTGTACAATTGGCCCTACTACAACTCAATAGCAAATAAATAAATAGTCTCATTTTTAAAATGAGCAAAGGAAATGAATAGATGTTTTCCCAAAGAGCTAATAGAAGTATATGAAAAGGCAGTCGACATCAGTAATCATCTGGGAAATGCAAACCAAAACCATATTGAGCTACCACTACATATCTGTTAGAATGACTTTATATAAAATAAAAGATAGAAAATTCTAGAGAGGATTGGAGAAAAGGGAACTTTTTCACACTGTCAATTATAAAGGAAATTGGTGTAGCCACTATAGAAAACCATATGGAGTTGCTCAAAAAACCAAAGATAGAATTGCCATATGATCCTGGATATGTATCCACCTCTGGATATGTATCCAAAGATTTAAGCACTCTCTCGAAGCGATATCTGCATTCTATTGTTTATTGCAACATTATTCACAGTATTCAATACATAGGAAGCAACCCAAATGTCCATCAACAGATGAATGGATAAAAAAAATGTGGTATATGCATACATACAGCTTTGAAAAAGAAGGAACTCCTGCCATTTGCAAAAACATGGATAAACCTGGAAGTCATTATGTTAAATGAAGTAAATTAGAAACAGGAGGACAAATGTTACACATACCACTTACAAAGATGGGTATAAATAAACTCAAGAGATGAAGGGAGAGGGAATTGGTGAAGTATTAGCCAAAATATAGAAAGTTTCAGTTACACAAATGAATGCATTCTAGAAATGTACTGCACAGTACAGTGCCTATAGTCAATAATACTGCATTGTACACTTAATTTTCTAAGAAAGGATAGACATAGGAGGGCCCTACATTTTTGTTCTTTACCTCCAGGAGCTCTACAAGGTTGTGCTTGGTGAGGGCAGGAGAAAAGTAACTTTTAGTATATACTCAGAGAATTCTTGTTCTTCTTCATAAGGTCTGCACTAAAGAAAAACCATTTTATCAGGGCTTAACCATTGGGGGGGGTTATCAAGACCTAACTGACCTAGAAGAAGGGAAATAACCAACTCCAGCTTTCCAAACATTCTTTTTCACCTAAAAGTCAGGGGAGATGGGTGTCTGAGAAGTACTTTTAAAATTCACAGGCCAGGTGCACATATTCACTAAAATACTAAGACCTAACTATAAAACTATGAGTATTTCCCCTCATGACACACATCACCACCATAATTACAATCCTGTTTACCAGAGTTATTTTTTCTCAGTATATAATATTTGATTTTCCACAAAATTACAAGATACACAAAAGGCAAACAAAACTGCAAAAAATCCCACTCAGCCATTAAAAAGAATGAAATTATAAGAAATTTCATTATAAATTGTAAGAAATCATAATTTAGAAATGAAAATATTATAGATCAAGAATGCTAACAGAAATGAAGAATGTCCTTAACTGACTCATCAGTAGACTAGACATGGCTGTGGAAAGAATTTCTAGGTTTGGGTACGTGTCAATATAAACTTCCAAAACCAAAAAGCAAGAGAGAAAATAAAAAGACATAAAAAGCACAACAAAACAGAACATCCAAGACCTGTGGAACAAACTCCAAAATGTATAACATATGCATAATGGGAATACTAGAAGGAGAAAAAAGAAAGGAAAAGCAGCAGTATTCAAAGCAATAATGACAGAGAATTCTCTCAGTGAATATCAGACACCAAAACACAGATAACAGAGGCTCAGAGAACGCCGCTCAGGATAAATTCCCTCCCCTGCAAAACACATACACATATAAAATACACCTAGGCAACTCATATTCAAACTCTGGGAAAAATAAAATCAAAGATAAAGAACAAATCTTGAAAAAAACCAAAGGGAAAAACTGGTAAGGAAGCAAAGTTAAAAGTTATATCTCACTTCTCAGAAACCATTCAATCAAAAAGAGTGGAATGAAATATTTAAAATGCTGTGAGGTGGAATAAGCCCACCAACCTACAATTATGTACTCTGTGAAATTACCCTTTGAAAGTGAAGGAGAGATAAAAATTTTCTCAGCTAAATGAAAATTGAAGATATTTGCAGCAATAGAAATGCCTTGCAAGAAACATTAAAAGATAGTCTTTAGAGAGAAGGAAAATGATCCAGAAAGGTGGATCTATGTAAAGAAAGAAAAAACATTAGAGAATAGTGAAGGTTAAAATGCATTAAAACAGCATAAGAGGAGTTCCCGTCGTGGTGCAGTGGTTAACAAATCCAACTAGGAACCATGAGGTTGTGGGTTTGGTATCTGGCCTTGCTCAGTGGGTTAAGGATCTGGCATTGCTGTGAGCTGTGGTGTAGGTTGCAGATGTGGCTCAGATCCCGCATTGCTATGGCTGTGGCGTAGGCCAGCAGCTTCAGCTCCAACTACACCCCTAACCTGGGAACTTCCATATGCCGAGGGAGCAGCTCTAGAAAAGGTAAAAGGACAAAAAACAAAGCAAAACAAAACAAACGAACAAAAAAACAGTTTAAGAATAAAAAATATATATAAAAATTTGTAGGATACAGCGAAAGCTGTGCTAAAAGGGAAATTTATAGTACTAAAATCATAAGTAGATAGCAGTCTTTCATTTTTTAAAGGTTTATTGAGGTATAGTTGATTTACAATGTTGTGTTAATTTCTGCTATATGACAAAGTGATTCAATTGTACATATACACACATTCATTCTTTTTCAAATTCTTTTCCCATATAGTTTATTATAGAATATTGAGAACAATTCCCTATGCTATACAGCAGGTCCCCTTTGATCATCCATTCCATATACAATAGTGTAAATATGCCAATCCAAAATCCTCAGTACATCCCTCCCCTACCTTTCCCCTTTGCTAGCCAAAAGTTTGCTCTCAAAGTCTGTGAGTCTGTTTATGTTTTGTATATAAGTTCATTTGCATTGTATTTTGATTTTATTTTTAAACTTTTAAAATTAAGATATAGTTGTTTTACAAAGTTGTGTCAATTTCTGCTATAAGGCAAAGTGACTCAGTCATACATATATATACATTCTTCTTATATTTATTCCATCATGTTCTATCATAAGAGATTGAATATAGTTCCCTGTGCTATACAGTAGGGCCTCATTGCTTATCCATTCTAAATGTAATAATTTGTATCTACTACCCCGAACTCCCAGTCCATCCCACTTCTTCCCCCTCCCCCTTAGCAAACACAAGTCTATTCTGCACATTTATGAGTTTGTTTCTGTTCTGTATATAGGTTTATTTGTGCCACATTTTAGATTCCACATATAAGTGATATCATATGATATTTGTTTTCCTCTTTCTGACTTATGTCACTTAGCATGAGAATATCTAGTTCCATCCATGTAGTGCAAATGGCATTATTACATTCTTATTTTATTCTTTTTAATGGCTGAGTAGTAGTCCATTTCCATTGTGTATATGCACCACATCTTCTTAATCCAATCATCTGTTGATGGACATTTAGATTGTTTGCATGTCTTGGCTATTTTAAATAGTGCTGCAATGTACATAGAGGTGCATGTATCTTTTTGAATTATGGTCTTCTCTGGATATATGCCCAGGAGTGGATTGCTGGATTATATGATAGGTCTATTTTTAGTTGTTTCTTTTTTTCTTCTCTTTTTTTTGTCTTTTTTTTTCTTTTCAGGGCTGCATCCATGGCATATAGCAGTTCCCAGGCTAGGGGTCAAATTGGAGCTGTAGCTGCTGGCCTACATCACAGCCACAATGGCACCAGATATGAGCCATGTCTGTGACCTACACCATAGCTCATGGCAAAGCCAGATCCTTAACCCACTGAGCAAGTCCAGGGATTGTACCTGCATCTTCATCAATGTTAGTCGGATTCATTAACCACTGAGCCGCAATGGGAACTCCTATTTTTAGTTTTTTGAGGAACTTCCACACTGTTTTCCATAGTGATTGAACCAATTTACATTCCCACCAACAGTGTAGGAGGGTTTCCTTTTCTCTACACACTCTCCAGCATTTATTGTTTGTAGATTTTGATGATAGCCATTATGACTGCTGCGAGGTGATACCCAATTGTAGCATTGCTCTAATAATTAGTGATGGTGAGCATCTTTTCATGTGCTTTATGGCCAACTGTATTATTTGGAGAAATGTCTAGATATTCTGCCCATTTTAAATTTTTTTTTTTTTGGCATTAGGCTTCAAGAGTTTTTTGTATATTTTGGAGATTAATCCCTTGTCCATTGCTTCATATGCAAATATTTTCTCCTACTCTATGAGTTGTCTTATCATTTTGTTAATGGTCTCCTTTGCTGTGCAAAGGCTTTTAAGTTTAATTAGGTCCCATTTGTTTATTTTTGTTTTTATTTTCATTACACTAGGAGGTGAATCCAAAGAGATATTGCTGTGATTTATATTAAAGGATGTTCTGCCTGTTTTCCTCTAAGAGTTTTGTAGTATGTGGGCTTACATTGAGGTCTTTAATCAATTGAGATTATTTTTGTGTATGCTGTTAGAGAATATCTAATTTAATTCTTTTGCATGTAGCTGCCTAGTTTTCCAAGCACTACTTATTGAAGAGACTTACTTTTCTGCATTACATATTCTTACCTCCTTTGTTGTAGATTAATTGACCATAGGTCCATAGGTTTATTTCTGGGATTTATATCCTGTCCTATTGCTCTATATTTCTGTTTTTGTGCAAGTACCACACTGTTCTGATGACTGTATCTTTGTAGTATAGTCTGAAGTCAGGGAGCCTGATTCCTCCAGCTCCATTTTTCTTTCTCAGGATTTCATTGGCTATTCCAGGTCTTTTGTGTTTCCACACTAATTTCAAATTTTATGATTCCTGTTCTGTGAAAATTACCATTGTTAAATTGATAAGGATTACAGTGAACCTGTAGATTGCCTTGGATAGTCATTAGTCATTTTGACTAGAAATGACATTGATTAGAATCAATGCCTATAGTCATTCTGACAATGTTGATTCTTCCAATCCAAGAACATGCTATATGTTTCCATCTGTTTATTTCACCTTTGATTTCTTTCATCAGTGTCTTATACTTTTCAGAGTATAGCATTTTGTCACCTTAAGTAGGTTTATTCCTGAATATTTTATTCTTTTTTATGGATGGTATATAGAATTGTTTCCTTAATTTCTCTGCATCTGTATACACTATCAAAGAGGAAAATTTTAAATCAATAATCTAAGTTCTCATATAGAGAAATTAGGAAAAGAGGATCAAAATAAACACAAAGGAAACAGAAGGAAGGAAAATATAAAGGTATGTGCAAAAATCAGTGAAATTCAAAAAAGTACCTTTTACATTAGCACTCCAAATCTGAAATACTTATATATAAATCTATCAAAATTGGTTCAAGAGGAGGAAAGCTACATAACTCTGAATAAATAAATAAGAGAATATTTAAATAAATGTGGACTTTTTCCATGTACATGAATAGAAAAACTGAATATCATCAAGATATCAGTTCTTTTTGATATCAAATTGATCTAAAGATTCAGTGCAATCCTAATCAAAATCCAAACAAGTTATTTTGTGGCTATCACCACATGGATTCTAAAGTTTTTTATTAAATCACAAAAGATACAGAATAGCTAATGAAATATCAAAAGAGAAGAACTAAGTCAGAGGATTGACATTATCATAATTCAAACTTACTATAAAGCTACACTAATCAAGACAATTTAGCATTGGCAAAAGACTAGACAAGTAGATCAGCGAAACGGATTAGAGATCCCTGAAATAGATTCACATAAATACAGTCAACTGATCTTTGACAAAGTCACCATGGCAATTCAATGGAAAAGGGGTGGTCTTTCTAACAAATAGTGCTGAAATAAATGGACATCCTTATGCCAAAAAATGTGAATCTAAAAACATATCTTACATTCTTCATAGAGATTAACTCAAATTCAAACAAAAACCTACATGTAAAATGCAAAAGTAAAAACCTCCTAAGAATAACGTATAAGAAATTATAGTGTTCTTTGGCCCTGGTGATGGCTTCTTAGTTATAACACCAAAAGCATGATCCATAAAAGAAAATAATTGATACATTAGACTTTGTTAAAATTTACAACCTCTGATCTACAAAAGACATTCTGAACAGAATGGAAAGAGAAAGAAAAAACTGAGGAAAAAATAGTTGAAAAATGCATATCCCAATGTACAAATAAATCTTAAAATTCATCAATAAGATAGCAAACAACATACTTAAGAATGGGCAAAGTCTGAACAGACATCTTGCCAAAGAATACATACAGACAACAAATAAGCATATAAAAAGGTGTTCAATATTATATAAAATATGTCACCAGATGAATTGCAAATTAAAATAACAATGAAATACCAGTGCACACCTATTAGAATGACCAAAACCAAAACACTGACAACAATAAATGCTTGTGAGGCTGTGGACCAACAGAAACTTTATTCACTGCTGGTGAGAATGCAAAATGGTACACTTTGGGAACATTTTTATAGTTTTTTAGATAGCTAAACTATCCTTATCATATGATCCAGTAGTTTTGCTGTTATATATTTAACCAAATGAGTTGAAAATTTATGGAGAGGTGAAATCAAGTTGGTGGAGAAGTAGGACATAGAGCATACTTTTTCCCACAAATACATCAAAAAAAATCTAGATGTAGAACAATTCTCACATAGCATCTACTGAACACAGGCAGAAGACTGTTGGCTTTCAAAAAGGGAAAGAAAATCTCTACATAACTTGGTAGGACAAAAGGAAAGATCAGAGAGAAAAAGGAATGAGAACAGGACTAGCACGTATGGGAGGGAGATGTGAAAGAGGATAGGAATCTGCACACTGGGAGGCCTCCTAACTAGCAGGAAGATCAATTGGGAAGGGGGGGGGTCTCAGAGACTTGGAGAAAAGCACAATAGTCAGTCTTAGAATAGGAAAGCAGAGAGAGAGCCTCATAGACAATAGGTATCACTGCCAAGTGCACCATAGCCTGAGACACACAGGTGGAGACTGGGTGCTGAGATTCAGTATTTGGAGGTCACTCATGGGTGGAGGACTAGAGTTGGCTCTGTGGAAATAGCCTGAGGGGGCTAGACGGTGGTCCACCAGAGGTGACACAGTGTGGAAGGAAGCCTGGACTTCCTAGAGAAGCAAGGTGCCATTGTTTGGAAGCATGAGAGCAGAGGGGGTGGGACCACCATAGAAACTTCTTTCTCTGCATGTGGATGGGCTCTCAGGTGGCAAGGCACCTCTTGCCTGGGCTGTGGGGTGGGTGCAAGCTGCTGCAGCATCTCAGACTCCAGAGGTGGGCACAGCCTACCACTGCCTAATACCCACACCACATCAAGGTACTGACACCACTGCAGAAGGCTCTGCAACTGTGTGCCACCTGTCACCCCCAATCCCTGGTAATGCATAAGCCTCACCATTGTGGCTACCGAGGGCTTTGGAACAAGGCACTGCCTTTTGCCCCAATTTCCCTGGGAGTGCACATGCCCCACTGGTGCCACTGCCAAGGACCTCATGACTGGGCACTGAATCTACATCCTTGGGGTTTTCTGCCACTGCCAAGGGCCATAAAACGAGGTGTAGTACACTTTCACCACCTCTTCAGGGTTGCTGCCACTATTAAGGGCTCAGCCACAGGACTCCAACTGAAAATGCAACCTGTTGCCCCCACCTTCCTGGAAGCATGTGTAGGCTGTGCACCTGCACACCCTCTCTCAAGAGGATAACAGCCTGAACATGCTGAAGAAAGAGACAGCAAGAATCCAAACCAAAAGCAGATCTCACAACAACAACAAAAAAATAGTAAACCCACAAAAGCGACCCAAGGATTCTCCCTCATATAAACAGCCCTCTAAGTCTACAGTAGAAAATTGTTTCCCCTAAACTCACAGAGAAAAAAAAGTGAATCAGCACAGGACCCATCCCCAGTTAAAAGAACAGGAGAAAACCTCAGAAGGAAGAAACAATGAAACAGACCTCTCCAGTCTAACAGAAACCAAGTTCAAAAGGGAGGTAAGGAAAATACTGAAGGAATTAAGAATGGCTATTTAAGAAATGCAGATTACTTTAAAAAGAACTAGAAATGATGAGGAGGATCCAAAAAAAATAGAAAACTCATTTGGTGAGGTGAAAGCTGAGCTGAAGACAATGAATAGCTGAATGAATAATGCAGAGGAAAGAAAAATTGATAAGGAAGGTATAATAATGGAAATCACCCAATCAGGAAAGACAGAAGACAGAATGCCTAAAGAAAAAAAGAAAGAAAGCAATATATATCTATAGGGTAATATAAAACATGCCAATCCATGCATAATAGGGATCTCAGAAGGAGAAGAAAGAAAAAGGGGGTCAAAATGTATTTGAAGAAACTATGTCTGGAAATTTCCCAAATCTAAAAATGGAGAAGTATATTCCCATATCAGAAGCATAGAGGGTCCCAATCAAGATGAATCGAAACAGACCTATACCAAGACATATTATAATAACAGTGGCAAAAGTTAAAGATAAGGAGAGGATTCTAAAGGCAGCAGGAGAATAACAAGGGATTAATTACAAGGGAACTTCCATTAGGCTATCAGCTGATTTCTCTACAGGAACACTACAGGCCATAACGGAGTGGCAAGATATAATCAAAGTTCTAAAGGGAGAAATCTTAAACCTAGAATACTCTGCCCAGCAAGTTTACCATTTGAAATAGAAGGAGAAATGAAGAATTTCTCAGTCAAGCAAAAACCAAAAGAGTATAGAAATGTTAAGCCTATCCTAAAAGAAATAAGGAAAGGTCTCCTCTAAATAGGAAAGAAATTAGAAGATTTAGGAAGGAAGAAATCACATTTGGAAAGTAATCACTTAAAAAGCCAGCATATGGAACAAAAAAAGAAAAAACATGTATCTGAAAACAATGGTGAACACAAGTAACAACAAAATGAAAAACATGAAGATGTGAAAAAAAGGACATCAAAATCATAAAATGTTGGGAAGAAGAGTAAAAAATCTAGATTCTTATTTTGAAAAATGTGTTTGAGCCTATATAACAGACTAAAGCAAACATATATAGGAAGGGGTTTATATACTTGAAAAATAAGGCAAGCAAAAGTCAAAAACAAACAATAGATACCCCAAAACCAAAAAGAATAGGACATAAGAATAAAATAAAAGGATATCATCCAACTATGAAAAGAAAAAGAAAAAAGACAAAGAAACATAGAATCAACTGGAAAACAAGTTTAAAACAGCAATAAATTAATATTTATTTATTTATTTATTTAGTAAATCAATAATTACCTTAAATGTCAGTGGAATGAATTCTCCAATCAAAAGCCTAGAGTGGAAAACTGTATATATATAAAAAGAACCTACAATATGCTGCCTTCAAAAGACACATCTTAGGACAAAGGACACCCAAAGATTGAAAGTGAGGGAATGCAAAAATTAATTTCATGCAAATGGAAATGAAAGGAAAGCAGGTGGTACAATGCTCATATCAGACAAAATGAACTTTAAAACAAAACACATAAAGAAAGATAAAGAAGGACACTATTTAATAATAAAAGGATCAATTCAAGAAGAGGATACCAAACTTGTCAACATCTCTGCCCCTAGTATAGGAGTGCCCAAATATATAAGAAAAATACTAAGACACATGAGAGGAGAAATTGATAGGACTACAATAATAGTAGGAGATTTTAACACACCACTAACATCAATGGACTGATGTTCTAGACAGAAAAATCAACAAGGCAACAGAGATTTTAAATGACATAACAGAATGACTAGATTTGATATTTTCAGGACATTACATCCAGAAAAAACAGAGTATACATTTTTTTTTCTAGTGCACACAGAACATTCTCTAGGATTGACCACATACTAGGGCACAAAACTAACCTCAACAAATTTGAATATAGAAATTTTTTCAAGTATCTTCTCTGACAACAGTATGAAACTAGATATTAACCACAAGTAAAAAAATGACAAAAAAAAATGAGTACATGGAGTCTAAACATCATGCTAACAAAAAACCAATGGACCAATAAGGAAATTAAAATTCGAAAAGGAAATTGAAACATACCTTGAGACAAACAACAATGAAAACACAACCATAGAAAATCTATGGGATACCTCAAAAGAGCTTCTTAGATGGAAGTTCGTAGAGATACAGGCCTCCCTCGAAAAACTAGAAAAATCTCAAATAAACAACCTAGCCTACCACTAAAATAATTAGAAACAGAATAACAAATAAAACTTGTCAGCAGAAGAATGGAAATAATAAAGATCAGAAAGGAAATCAATAAAATAGAAATTATAAAACAATAGAAAAAAGGCAATAAAACCAAGAACTAGTTTTTTGAAGGAGTAAACAAAGTTGACAAATGTCTGGCTAGACTTACAAAGAAGAGGAAAGAAAGAACTCAAAACAAAATTAGAAATAAAAAAGGAGAAATCTGAACAGATACTGCAGAAATACAAAAAAACATAAGAGAATACTATGAATAACTATATGCCATCAAATTTGACAACCTAGAGGATATGGACAACTTTCTAAAAACATATAGCCCACCAAAACTGAGTCAAGAAGAAATAGATAATTTGAACAAACTAATCACTAGAAATGAAATTAAATATGTAATAATAATAATAAAAAGCCATAAAACAATAGTCCAGGGCCAGATGCCTTCATAGGCAACTATCATCTGAACAGAGATAAAGAGCCTGGAGAAAAACTTAGGCTCCAGTGGTCAATTAATCTTTGACAAAGGAGGCAAGACTATAAAATGGGAAAAATACAGCCTTCTCAGCAAGTGGTGCTGGGAAAAATGGACAGCTGCATGTAAATCAATGAATTTAGAACACACTGCTACCCATGCACAAAAATAAAATCTCAATGGCTTAAACACTTAAACATAAGACATGACTCCATAAAACTTAGAAGAGAGCATACACAAAACATTCTTGTACTTAAATCTTAGAAATGTTTTAGTAGGTAGGTCTCCCAGTGCAATAGAAAGAAAAACAAAAATAAACAAATGGGGCCTAATAAAACTTAAAAGCTTTTGCACAGTACAGGAAACCAAAAACAAACGAAGAAACCACCTGCAGAATAAGAGAAAATACTTGCAACCCACAAAGTCTTAATCACCAAAATGTAATCCGCAACACATAAAACTCAACAACAAAAAAAACAAACAACCCAATTTAAAGATGGACAGGGAGTTCCCGTCGTGGCGCAGTGGTTAGCGAATCCGACTAGGAACCATGAGGTTGCAGGTTCGGTCCCTGCCCTTGGTCAGTGGGTTAACGATCCGGCGTTGCTGTGAGCTGTGGTGTGGGTCACAGATGCGGCTCGGATCCCGCATTGCTGTGGCTCTGGCGTAGGCCAGTGGCTACAGCTCCGATTCGACCCCTAGCCTGGGAAGCTCCATATGCCGTGGGAGCGGCCCAAGAAATAGCAAAAAGACAAAAAAATAAAATAAAAATAAAAAAAATAAAGGTGGACAGAAGACCTACATAGACATTTCTTCAAAGAATCCATGCAGATGTCCAACAGGCACATGAAACGATGCTCAACATCACTGATTATTAGTGAATAGCAAATCAAAACTACAATGAAGTACCACTGCATACCAGTATGAATGGCCATCATTAATAACATTAATAAGTCTACAAATAACAAATGCTGTAAAGGGTGTAGAGAAAAAGTAACCATCCTACACTATTGGTTGGAATGTAAATTTGTGAAGCCACTATGGAAAACAGTATGGAGTTTCCTGAGAAAAGCAAGTATGAAATTACCATATCATCCTGTAATCCCAGTTCTGGGCATATATCCAGACAAATCTATAATTCAAAAAGATGCATGCACCCTATGTACATAGCATCACTATTCCCAATAGCCCAGACATAGAAACAAACTAAATATTCAGTGACAGAAATTTGGATTAAGAAGATGTGGTACATATATACAATGGAATATTACTCATCCATAAACATAACAATGTCATTTGTAGCAACACGGATGCAACTAGAGATTGTCAAACTAAGTGAAGTAAGTCAGAAAGAGAAAGACAAATAACATATGATATTGCTTATATGTGGAATCTAAAATATTGCACAAATGAACCTATATACAAAACAGAAACAGACTCATAGGCATAGAGAACAGACTTGTGGTTGCCAAAGGGGAAGGGAGAGAAAGTAGGATGGACTGGGAGTTTGGGGTTAGTGGATGCAAACTATTAAATTTAGAATGGATAAACAATGAGGTCCTAATGTACAGTACAGGGAACTATATCCAATCTCCTGGAATAGACCATGAGGGAAAATAATATTTAAAAAGAATATATTTTAAAAGAATATATATGTCTACACAAAAACCCATACATTGTTGTTTCTAGCAATTTTTTTCATAATAACAAAAAATTAGAAACAATCAAGATGTCCTTCAAGATGAATAAATAACTGTTGTGCACCTAAACAATGGGCTATTATTTAGCAATAAAAATAAATGAGGTCTCAAACCATGATAAGTTATGGAAGAACCTTAAATGTATGTGGCTAAGGGAAAGAAACCAAAGGAAACGTTGCATACTGTATGATTCCAAGAATATAACATTGTGGAAAAAGCAAAAAACTAGAGACAGTAAAAAGATCAGTGGTTTCCAAGGACTTGTGAGGATGGATAGAGGGATGACCCAGTGGAGTACAAAGATTTTTAGGACAGTGGAACTACTATTTTGTATAATACTGTAATGGTAGATATATGCCATTATATATTTGTACAACTTACAACATAAAGTGTAAACTAATGTAAACTGTACTTTACTTAATAATCTATCAATATTAGCTTATCAATTGTAGTAAATGCACCTCATTAATTTTAGAAAGATGTTAAAAATAGGAAGTTGGCAGGGATAAGGAGTATATAGTTATTTTGTGTTTTTCCAATTTTTTCTATAAACCTAAAACTGTTCAAAAAGTAAGTCTATTAATTTTTTAAAGCAAATGTTGTAGAGAACAGAGATGGGGATTTAGGGTGGTAGAAATGGGTGGAGGGGACCAAAAAGTAAAAATAAAAAGCATTTGAAATAAAAAAATCAATAAAATACAAATTGGTTCATTGAAGATATCAGCGAAATTGATAAACAGTTAGCAAGACTGGCAAAGAAAAAAAAATACAAATTACTAAGATCATAAATAAACCAGAGGATGTCACTGCAGACTGCAGACAGGAAAATGATAGAGAATAATATAAATTCCTCTACATGCGCAAATTTGACAATTTAGATGAAATGGATCAATGTCTTGAAAAGTACAAACTGCCACAACTCACCCAATATAAAATAGATTGCTAGCCCTATAACTATTTTTAAACATTTTGAAGATTGGAGTATGGTTAATTAACAATGTTTTGTTAGTTTCAGGTGTACAATGTGATTTACTTTTTCAGATTCATTTCCATGAATAGGGTTATTACAAAATATTGAGTATAGTTCCCTGTGCTTCACAGTAGGTCCTTATTGTTTACCTATTTTATATATAATAGTATGTATATGTTAATTCTAAACTCCTAATGTATCTCTTTCTCCACTCCTGCTTTTCCCTTTGATAACCTTAAGTTTGTTTTTCATGTCTGTGTGTCTATTTCTGTTTTGTAAACAAGTTAATTTTTATCATTTTTCATATTCTACATGTAAATGATATCATATGATATTTGTCTGTCTGGCTTACTTCACTTAATATAATAACGTCTAGATTCATCCATGTTGCTGAAAATTGCATTATTCCATTCTTTTTTAATGGTTTAGTATGCCACTGTGTACATATACCACATCTTCTTTATGTGTTCACGTGTCAATGGACATTTAGGTTGCCCTATAACTATTAAGGAAATTGAATTCATCATATGCATGTATGTGTAATTGGGTCCCCATGCTGTACAGTGGGGAAAAAAGTGTGTTGGGGGAAATAACAATAAAAAATTAAAAATTAAAATACATAAATAAAATTAAAAAATAAAAAAATAAGTCCCCCCAAAAAGAAATCTACAAGCACCCCAAACCTACAACTAATATCATACTTTAATGGTGAAAAATAGAATGTTTTCTTCCTAAGACCAGAAATAAAACAAGATGTCCACTCTGACCACCTTTATTCAGCGTAGTAATGGAGGTTCTAAGTATCACAATAAGTCAAGGAAAGAAAATAAAGATACCCATGATTGGCTGTGTGGAAAATCCTAAGGAATCTACAAAACACTCCTGTAACTAAGAAGTGAATTCAACAAAGTCTCTGGATACAAGGTCAACATATAAAAATCAATCATGTGTCTATAAAAATGAATGCAATGATAATAAAATTTAAAATATTTATAATTACTCAAAAAATTAAATACTCATGTGTTACTCTAACAAGACATTTGCAAGACTAGTGTGCTTAAATCTAAAAAATGCTGATGAAAGAAATCAAAGAAATTCTAAATAAATGGAAAGACATTCTTTATTCATGTACTGGAAGACCCAACATAGTAAGTTGGTATTCCCCCCAAATTGATATTCAGGTTTAACATAATTCCTATAAAATGCCATCATAATTTTTTGTTGATGTAGACAAGATTATTCTAAAATTAATATGGAAAGAAAATATGCTATTATAGCTAAAACAGTTCTGGAAAAAAAATAATTAAGTAGAAGAAATCCATTGACCCAATTTTAAGACTTATATAGGTACAGTAATCAAGACTGTGGTTTTGGCAGTGGGATAGAGATATAGATCACTGGAATAGACTAGAGAACCCAGAAATAGAACCTGCACAACTATGGCCAACTTAGCTGATTTTTTGACAAAGGTACAAAAGCAATTTGGTTGAGGAAATCTTTATAAGAAATGGTGCTAGAACAATTGGATATCTATAGGAAAACATAAATTAACCTTTACCCAAATCTCACACCTTATACAAAATTAAAATTGTATAATGGATCAAAGTTGTAAATGTAGAAAATAAATCTATAAGATTTTTAGGTACCATAGGAGAAAATCTTTGTTGCCTAGGGCCTGGTGAAGAATTCTTTTTTGTTGTTGTTGTTGTTGCTATTTCTTGGGCCGCTCCCGTGGCACATGGAGGCTCCCAGGCCAGGGGTCGAATCGGAGCTGCAGCCACCGGCCTACACCAGAGCCACAGCAATGCGGGATCCGAGCCGCGTCCGCAACCCACACCACAGCTCAGGGCAACGCCGGATCGTCAACCCACTGAGCAAGGGCAGGGACCGAACCCGCAACCCCATGGTTCCCAGTCGCATTCGTCAACCACTGCACCACAACGGGAACTCCATGGTGAAGAATTCTTAGTAATGGCACTAAAAACACAACATAAAAGAAAAAAATAATAGCTTGGACTTCAGTAAAATTAAAAATTTTTGTACTGCAAAAGACCAGGATGATGAAAATACAAGCTATGGATGGAGAGAAGATTTTGCAAAACCACATATCTGACAAAACTCATACCTAGAATATATAAATTCTCAAAATTCAATAGTAATGGAAAAAAACCAACTCAATTAGAAAATGAGCAAAAGACATGAAGAGACATTTCATGGAAGAGGAAATATGGATGACAAAAAGCACATGAAAAATTTTCAACATCACTAGCCATTGGGAAAACCAAATTAAAAACTTGATCTTACTAAATGCACTAATGAGAACAGCTAAAAAGAAATACTTATAATACCAAGTTCTGGCAAGAATGCCAAGAAAATAGATCTCTCATACATTGCTGGTAGGAATGTAAAAATGGTACAACTTTTATGGAAATAATTTGTCAGTTTCTTTTTAAAGTAAGTATATAATTACAGTTTGACACAGCAATTGCATTCTTGGGCATTTATCCTAGAGAAATGAAAACTTATATCTGCACAGAAACCTGTCCATGACTGTTCATAGCAGCTTTTTGGCTACTGTAATAGCCAAAAACTGGAAGCAATTCAAGTGTTCTCCAACAAGTGAAGGGTTAAACAAACATTGCAAAGAAAATGGAAACGAAATTGTGGATGGAATACTGCTTAGCAATAAAAAAGAATAGACTGTTGATACATGTCACTTGAATAAATCTCCAGGAGATTATGCTAAGTGAAAAAAGCCAGATTTTTGAAAACTTTGAAGTTATTTTTGTATGACTCCATTTATATAACATTCTAAAAATGAAACAATTATAGGTTGGAAAACAGATTGGTGGTTGCCAAGGGTTGAGGATGGTGGGAAGGAGGAGAAAAATGGTGTGGTAAAGGAACTTAAAATGTACATGCATATTGTGCAGTATCAATTTCCTTTTTCTGTTATTCTATTCTAATTATATAAATGTAAATTGGAAAAAAATTGAGTGAAGTAGACCTATTTTTGCAATTTCTGTAACTCCAATTTATTTTAATAAAAAAGCTGGAGCAGGTGGATCAAGATGGCAGAGGAGTAAGATGTCATGCTCACCTTCTCCCACAAACACATCAAAAAAACCCACATCTACATGTAAAATGACTCACACAGAACATCTACAGAATTCTATCAGAAGAACTTAAACCTCCAAAAAGGGCAAGAAACTCTTGCCATAACTGGGTAGAACAAAAGAAAAAGAGAGAGAGAGGAAATCAGGATGGGACTATCATTCCTGAGAGGAAGCTGTGAAAGAGAAAAGGAACCCACATCCTGGGAAGCTACCTAACTGATGGGGAGATCAGCTGAGACAAAGAGACCTCAAAGTCACTGAGAAAACCACTGAAGCTGGACTTAGGAGGGCAAAGTAGAGTGAGAGCTGCTCAGATCATCTGCACCACCACCCCAGATTCCACAGCCTGAGATGCTCGGGTGAGGGCTGGGAGCTAAGAATTATGCTCCAGAGGTCAGTTCCTGGGAAAGGACTAAGGAGTGCTGTGCCATGGGCAGGGAAGCGGTGTGCTATGGGCTGGGGAGTGGAACACCATGGTAGAGGAAACCTGGGAGAAGGTCCATCCCACAGGAGAAGCAAGGTGCTATTGTTGGGGAGGGTGAGAGGAAGAGGGGCAGACCACCATAGGAATATCCTTGTGCATGCGCACAAGTTCTCAGAGGGCCGGGAGCCTCTGGTGCAGACTACAAGCGGCAAGAAGCCACTTGCTCAGGCTATGGGAGACTGGGCATTTCTTGTGCAGGCTACAGGTGGCTGGGTACCCCTTGTATGGGATAAGAGCAGCAGGGCTTAAATGCAACATGGCCCCCAGATGCTTGATCCCTGTCTCTTTCCATGATGCTGCAACTAGGATCAGCTGGTGCAGCACCTCTTGCATGAACTAAGGGGGACAGGGTGCTTCTTGTGTGATCTGCAGGTGGTAGGGGCAACCACCACAATTATCTTTGACTCCAGAGGTGGGCATGTCCCACTGCCACTGGGGATCCCTGAAAAAAAAATGCTTGCAGCCCCAACAACCTCAGAGGGCACAACAGGGGAGGACATTGTGATGGAACACTACCTGTTGTTGTTTTTGCTCCTCTGGGAGCACACCCACCCTGCTGCTGCCCCTGCCAAATGCTCTGGGCAGTGCCCCAATGCTTGATCACTATCTCTTCCAAGGAACCTACAACTAGGAGCAGCTGGTGCAGCACATCCTATGGGGGCTAACTGGGAAGAGGTGCTTCTTGCATGGACTACAGGTGGTTGGGGCAAACCACCACAGTTATCTCTGACTCCAGAGGTGGGCATGGCCTGCCACCACTAGATGTCTGTGAAGAGGCACCATTTGAGGCCCCCATCACCTCAAGGGTACCACAGAGGAGGGCATTGTGACAGAACACCACCTGTTGTTCCTCTTACACCCCTGGGAGCACATCAGACCTGCTGCTGCCACTGGCAAATGCTCTGGGCAGTGCCCACATGCTTGATCTCTGTCACTTTCCAGGATGCTGCAACTAGGAGCAGCCTGTGCAGCACCTCCTATGTGGCCTAAGTGAGACAGGGTGCTTCTTGCATGGTCTGCAGGTGGTGGGGGCAAACCACCACAGTTATCACTGACTCCACGGGTGGGCGTGGCCCACTACCACTTGGGGTCCCTTGAATGGGCACCACTTGCAGTTCCAGTCACCTCAGAGGAGGACATTGCATTTGAACCCTACCTGTGGTTACTCTCACTCCCCCGGGAACTCACGCATCCTGCCACTGCCACTGGAAAATGCTCTGGGCACCTTGTAAATCTGCCTAAGTCTCATTACCACTTCCAAGGGCCCTGCAAGTAGGAGTAGCCTGTGCCACCTTCCTTCAGGTCCTTGCTGCTGTTAAGAGCCAAGCAACCAGGCACTGACTACTAGCCCTATCCATTGCCTCCTTCTCCCTGGAAATACACTCAGCACCTGGGGTAACAGCCTTCTCATACCAAAGAAAGAGACAGCAAATATTCAAACTCATGCCAAGAATAGAGTAACCCACCACAAAATACAAAAGGGTGTGCTTGCATAGAAGTAGCCTTCAAAGACTACAGTTTGGCTTCCCTAAACTCACAGAAAACAAAAAACATAAGCAAGATGAAGAAGCTCAGAGACCATTCCCAGTTAAAGGAACAAAATTCACATGACACAGCAAACAATGAAAAAGACCTCTGTAGTCTGACAGACATATAGAGTTCAAAAGGGAGATAGTGAAAATACTGAAGGAATTAATGATGAATATCAAGGAATTAAGAGTGGATGTGAATGGTAATGCAGATTCCTTTAGAAAGGAATAGAAAATATAAGGAGGAACATAGAAAAATTAGAAAATTCATTTGCAGAGAAACAAACTGAGCTAAATGCACTAAAGAGCAGAATAAATAATTCAGAGGAACGAATTAATGATTTGTAAGATAGAATGATGGAAATCACCCAATCAGGAGAGCAGACTGAAAAATATATTTGAAGAAATTATTTCTGAAAACTTTCCAAATCTAAAGGAAACTGATATCAAGATACATGATGCACAGAGGGCCCCAAACAAGTTGAAAACAAATAGGTCCACACCAAGACATATTATAATAAAAATGGCAAAAGATAAAGAGAGGATTCTAAAGACAGCAAGAGAAAAGCAAAGCATTAACTATAAGGGAACCCCCATAGGGCTATCAATGATTTCTCTACAGAAACACTGCAGCCAAAAGGGAGTGGAAAGATATACTTAAAGTTCTGAAAGGATAAAATTTGCAGCCTACAATACTCTATCCAGCAAGAACATCATTTAAAATACAAGGGGAAATAAAGAATTTCTCCAACAAACAAAAGCTAAAAGAGTACAGAAATACTAAGCCCATTCTAAAAGAAATACAGAAAGGGCTTCTCTAAATAAAAAAAGAATTAAGAAGAAGGATGTTTTGCCTATGTTCTCTTCCAGGAGTTTGATGGTGTCCTGTCTTATATTTAAGTCTTTCAGCCATTTTGAATTTATTTTTGTGCATGATGTGAGGGTGTATTCTAGTTTCATTGATTTGCATGCAGATGTCCAGGTTTCCCAGCAAGACTTACTGAAAAGACTGTCTTTTTCCCATTTTATATTCTTGCCTCCTTTGGCAAAGATTAATTGACCCTAGGTGTCTGGGTTTATTTTTGCATTCTCTATTCTGTCCCATTGGTCTGTCTGTCTGTTTTGGTACCAGTACCATACTGTCTTGATGACTGTGGCTTTGTAATATTGCCTGAAGTCTGGGAGAGTTATGCCTCCTGCTTGGTTTTTGTTCCTCAGAATTGCTTTGGCAATGCTGGGTCTTCTGTGGTTCCATATAAGTTTTTGGATAGTTTGTTCTAGTTCTGTGAAAAACGTCATGGGAAATTTGATAGGGATTGCATTGAATCTGTAGATTGCTTTGGGTAGTATGGCCATTTTTACAATATTAATTTTCCAGCCCAGGAGCGTAGAATATCTTTCCATTTCTTTACATCTTCTTTAATTTCCTTGATTAATGTTTTATAGTTCTCAGCGTAAAAACCTTTCACCTCCTTGGTCGGGTAGATTCCCAGGTATTTGAATTTTTGGGGTGCAATTTTAAAAGGTATTGTATTTTTGTATTCCTTTTCTAATATTTCATTGTTAGTATACAGAAACACGACTGATTTCTGAATGCTAATTTTATATCCTAATACTTTACTGAATTTGTTGATCAGTTCAAGTAGTTTTTGAGTTGAGTCCTTAGGGTTTTCTATCTATAGTATTATGTTATCTGCATACAGCGACACTTTTATCTCTTCTCTACCTATTTGGATGCATTTTTTTATTTCATTTGTTTTTCTGACTGCTGTGGCTAGGACTTCCAAAACTATGTTGAATAACAGTGGTAAGAGTGGGCATCCTTGTCTTGTTCCAGATATTAGCGGAAAGGCTTTCAGCTTTTCTCCATTGAGTATTTTATTTGATGTGGGTATGTCATAAATGTCTTATATTATGTTAAGGTGTGTTGCCTCTCTACCCACTTTGGTAAGAGTTTTGATCATGAATGGATGTTGGACTTTATCAAATGCTTTTTCTGCATCTATTGAGATGATCATGTGGTTTTTGACTTTTCTTTTGTTAATGTGGTGTATGATGTTGATTGATTTGTGTATGTTGACTCATCCTTGTGCACCTATGATGAATCCCATCTGGTCGTGGTGTATGATCTTTTTGATATGTCATTGGATTTGGTTGGCTAAAATTTTGTTGAGAATTTTTGCATCTATATTCATCAAAGATATTGGCCAATAGTTTTCTTTTTTGGTGGTATCTTTGTCTGGTTTCGGAATGAGGGTGAAGGTGGCATCATAGAATGTCTTTAGGAGTGTTCCTTCCTCTTCGATCTTTTGAAAAAGTTTAAGGAGGATGGGTATAAGTTCCTATTTTCTCAGGTCCGTCTCCCAAAGCAACAGAAATCAGAGCAAAAATAAACCAATGGGACCTAATCAAGCTGACAAGCTTTTGCACAGCAAGGGAAACCAAAAGGAAAGCAAAAACACAACTTTCAGAATGGGAGAAAATAGTTTTAAATGATTCAACTGACTAGTGCTTAATCTCTAGAATATACAAGCAACTTATACAACTCAACAGCAAATAAGCCAACAACCCAATTAAAAAGTGGGCAAAATAACTAAATAGGAATTTTTCCAAGAAAGAGGTACAGATGGCCAACAAGCACATGAAACAATGCTCAACATCCCTGATTATTAGAGAAATGCAAATCAAAACTACCATGAAATACCACCTCACAACAGTCAGAATGGCCGTAATTAATAGGTCTACAAATAACAAATGCTGGAGAGGGTGTGGAGAAAAGCAAACCCTCCTGTACTGTTGGTGGGAATGTAAGCTGGTATAACTGCTATGGAAAACAGTATGGAGATATCTTAGAAAACTGTACATAGAACTACCATATGACCCAGCAGTCCCACTCTTGGGCATATATCCAGACAAATCTTTCCTTGAAAAAGATACATTCACCCGCATGTTCATTGCAGCACTATTCACAATTGCCAAGACATGGAAACAACCCAAATGTCCATCAACAGATGATTGGATTAGGAAGAAGTGGTATATATACACAATGGAATACTACTAAGCCATAAAAAAGAACAAAATAATGCCATTTGCAGCAACAGGGATGGAACTAGAGACTCTCATCCTGAGTGAAATGAGCCAGAAAGACAAAGACAAATACCATATGATATCACTTATATCTGGAATCTAATATATTGCACAAAGGAAGCTTTCCACAGAAAAGACAATCCTGGACTTGGAGAATAGACTTGTGATTGCCAAGGAGGAGGTGGAGGGAGTGGGATGGTTGGGGAGCTTGGGGTTAATAGATACAAACTATTGCCCATGGAATGGATTAGCAATGAGATCCTGCTATGTAGCACTGGGAACTATGTCTAGTCACTTATGATGGAGCATGATAATGTGCGAAAATAGAATGTATACATATATGTGTAACTGGGTCACTATGCTGTACAGTGGAAAAACATTTGTTTTGGGGAAATAACTATTTAAAAAATAATAATATAAATACAAAAAAAAAGAAAAAAAAAGAAGAAGCTGGAGAAATCCACCATTGGAAAGCAATCACTTAAGCCAGCATACAGATCTGAAAGAGGAAAATAAAAACTACTATAAAAGTAATGATAAACACAAGGAACATCAAAAGGACAAACTTTGAAGACGTTTAAAAATGACTTCAAAATCATAGACTGTGGGGATGGAAAGTATGAAAATATAAATTCTTTTTTTTTAATAATGTGTTTGATCCTATATGACTATCAGGCTAAAGCAAGCAAATACAGTGAAGGGTAACATACTTAGAAAACAGGGCAAGCTGAAATCAAAACCAAACATTCCATTCACAAAAATGAAAAAGAAAAATACTCAGACATAAAATAAATGTAAATCATCCCACCAAAATAAATAAATAAATGAAGTAGAAACATAGAATTAACTGGACAACTAGCTTTAAAATGGCAATAAATACATATCTGTCAATAATTACCTTAAATGTTAATGGACTGAATGCTCCAGTCAAAAGACACAGAGTGGCAGATTGAATGAAAAAGCAAAACCCTAGAATCTCCTGTCTACAAGAGACTCACCTTACGGCAAAAACACATATAGACTGAAAGTGAGGGGATGGGAAAAGATATTTCATGCTAGTGGACAAGACAGAAAAGCAGAAGTTGCAACACTCATATCAGACAAAATGGACTTTAAAACAAAGCCATAAAGAAAGACAAAGGACACTATTTAATGGTTAAAGGGTCCATTCAAGAAGAGAATAGTACAATCATCAATATATATGCCCCTAATATAGGAGCACCCAGATACCTCCAACAAAAACTAATAGACATAAAAGGAGAAATTGATGGGAATACAATCATAGTACGAGACTTTAACGCCCCACTCACATCAATGGACAAATCCTCTAGACAGAAAATCAATAAGGCAACAAAGATCCTAAAGGACACAATAGAAAAGTTAGACTTCATTGACATTTTCAGGATATTACATCCCAAAAAATCAGAATATATATTCTTCTCAAGTGTACCTGGAACATTCTCAAGAATTCATCATATACTGGGGCACAAAGCTAACCTCAATAAATTTAGGAGCATAGAAATTATCTCAAGTATCTTCTCTGACCACAATGGCATGAAACTAGAAATCAACCACAGGAAAAGAAATGAGAAAAAACTGACTACTGAACAACATGCTACTAAAAAACCAATGGGTCAATGAGGAAATCAAGAAGGAAATTAAAAACTAGCTGGAGACAAATGATAATGAAAACACAACCACTCAAAATCTATGGGATGCTGCAAAAGCAGTGTTCAGATGGATATTCATAGCAATACAGGCGTTCCTCAAAAAAGAAGAAAACTCTCAAACTGATAACTTAACCCACCACCTACATGAATTAGAAAGAGAAGAACCAACAAATCCTAAAGTTAGCAGAAGGAAGGAAATCATAAAGATCAGAGAAGAAATCAATAAAATAGAGATTGAAAAAAACAATAGAAACATCAACCTTACAAATGTTGACCTGTGCAAAATACAATTAGATCTTAGAAAATGACAGTTAAATTCATCAGGTGGTTACTCCTATGCAGCTGCTTTTCCAAATGTGCTTTTTTTGCCTGAGCAAATGAACAACTCCCCTGGTATCTGGTATGCAGCTATTGATCTGATAATTTTTCCCCCTATACTTGTTCATAAAGACCACCAGAAACAGTTTGCTTTCAATTGGCCAGGCCAGCAATACACATTCACTGTTGTACCTCAAGAGTAAATAAACTCTCCAGCCCTATGTCCATGAGAGACTTTACTGCCTTTCCCTTCCACAGGACATCATGCTGCTATCTTTAACATTGGTGATACTCAGAAAAGACAATCCTGGACTTGGAGAACAGACTTGTGGTTGCCAAGGGGGAGGGGAAGGGAGTGGGATGGACAGGGAATTTGGGTTTAATAGATGCAAACTATTGCTTTTGGAATGGATAAGCAATGAGATCCTGCTGTATAGCAGTGGGAACTATATCTCATCACTTATGATGGAGCATGATAATGTGAAAAAAGGATGTATACATGTATGTGTGACTGGGTCACCTTGCTGTAGAGTAGAAAATTGACAACACATTATAAACCAACTATAATGGAAAAAATAAAAATCTTTATAAATTTTTTTAAGAAGTCAGTTTTTTGTTGTTGTTGTTGTTTGCTTTTTTTAGGGCCACACATGGGACATAGGGAATTTCCCAGGTTAGGGGTCCAATTGGAGCTACAGCTGCTGGACTCTGCTACAGCCATGGCAACACCAGATCTGAGCCACATCTGCAACCTATATCACTGCTTATGGTGATGCCAGATACTTAACCCACTGAGTGAGGCTAGGGATCGAACCTGCATCCTCATGGATACTAGTCGGGATCATACCCCACTAAGCCACAACAGGAACTCCTAAAAAAAAAAAGATTATAAAATTGGTTTTAAATCCAATAAAATGAAATTTTGGAATACTTGAGATATCCAGATAACCATAATGGACCCAAGCATTTACTAGAAGGCACATTTTCACCCAGAAAGAGCAAGATTGGAAGTGGGATGTGAACTATAGTTAGAGCTGCATGACTGGCCTCTTTTGGAAAAGAACTAATTACTGTTTATTTTGAAATATTTGGTGAATTATTTTTTCCAGAGAAAACAAAAACAAAAACAAAAAATTGCTCTGCAATGGACTGCATTTTGCTTGAAAGTCTGAATATTAAGATAAATATCATTTATTTTAATAAGATATTTTCAAATAAAAGCATAATTATTTTTATTTTAGCCTATTGTGTAGTAATCAAACTGTATTATTCTAGGTACCTATTTATTCTTTTTAATCATATTTTATGCAGCATTCATTCATTATAATGACCTGAATTGCTAAGGTTTCTATGTTTACAAAATTTCCTCTTGTATTTCTTTTACAAAGACTTGGATTGGGAATCGAAGAAGGAAATATCGCCTAATGGGAATTGAAGTTCCACCTCCAAGAGGAGGCCCTGCTGATTTTTCTGAGCAGCCTGAATCTGGTTCTTTGTCTGCACTCACACCAGGAGAGGAAGCTGGTCCAGAAGTAGGAGAGGATAATGACAGAAATGATGAAGTATCCATCTGTTTGTCTGAAGGAAGCTCTCAAGGTATTTTATATGTTGCACCTCCTAATGATAACTTTTGTGATTTTGATGCATTTTTACTTGCTCTTCAGCTTACTACACTTCAAATCTAAAGTTCTCAAGACATTTGGTTAAGTCTTTGAAAAGAAATAGACACATTTTATTTATTTTATTATACTTTTAAATAATAAGTATAAACTGGGTCACCATGCTGTACAGCAGAAAAAAAAATGTATTGGGGAAATAACAGTAAAACAATTTAAAAAATAAATAAAATATACAACATATTTAGATATATACATAATGAAATGATTACTATAGTCAAGCTAATCAACATATCCATCTCCTCACATAGTTAACTTTGTGTGTGTGTGTGATGAGAGCACCTGAAATCCACTCGCAAAGCAAATTTCCAGCATACAATATAGTACAGTTGACCCTTAAAAAACATGGGTTTGAACTGCACAAGTCCACTTATGTGCTGATTTTTTTTTCAATAAATATATTTGAAAATTTTTAGGAGATTTTCAAAAATTTGAAAAAACTTGCAGATAAACTGTGTAGCCTGGAATATCAAAAAAATTAAGAAACAGATAACATGATGCATAAAATACATGTAGATATACATAAAACACAAAATATGTGTTAATCAACTGTTTATGTTATTGGTAAGCATCTGGTCAACATTAGTCTATTTGTACTTAAGTTTCAGAAAAGTCAAAACAAATTTTTTGTCTTTTTAGGGCTGCACCCATGGCATATGGAGGTTTCCAGGCTAGGGGTCGAATTGGAGCTGTAGCTGCTGGCCTACACCACAGCCACAGCAATGCAAGATCTAAGCCACATCTGCAGCTTACACCACACCTCATGGCAATGCCGGATCCTTAACCCACTGAGCAAGTCCAGGGATTGAACCTGCATCCTCATGGATGCTAGTCAGATTTGTTTGCCCTGAGCCATGACGGGAACTCCAGGAATTCAAAATTTATGTGTGGATTTCCAACTGTGCAAGGGCTTGGTTCCTGCAACCCCCACATTTTTCAAGAGGTAGTTGTACAGTTAAGTATAATTATCAAGATGTACATTAGCTATCTAGACGTATTCATCCTATGTAATTGCAACTTTGTACCCTTAGACCAATTATCTCCCTATTTTTTCAGCCTCTCTATCCTAGTACCTACTATTTTACTCTCTACTTCTGTGTATTTGACTTGTTTTGATTGCATATATGTCACATATAAGTGACATCATGCAGTATTTTTCTTTCTATGTTTGGCTTATTTTAGTTAGCATAATATCCTCTAGATTCATCCATGGTGCTGCAAAAGGTAAGATTTTTTTAAAAGTCTGAGTAATATTACTTAGACACAGTAATATTCCATACACAGTTTCTTTATCCATTCATCTGTCAATAGACACTTAGGTTGTTTCCCCATCTTGGCTACTGTGAATAATGCTGCAATGAGCATGGAAGCACAGATACCTCTTTAAGGTACTGATTTCATTTCCTTTGAGTATATACCAAGAAGAGGGTAAGGTTTCTTTTTTTTTTTTTTTGTCTTTTTGCCATTTTCTTGGGCCGCTCCCGCAGCATATGGAGGTTCCCAGGCTAGGAGTTGAATCGGAGCTGTAGCTGCCGGCCTATGCCAGAGCCACAGCAACTTGGGATCCAAGCCACGTCTGTGACCTACATCACAGCTCACAGGAACGCCAGATCCTTAACCCACTGAGCAAGGCCAGGGATCGAAACCGCAACCTCATGGTTCCTAGTCGGATTCGTTAACCACTGCGCCACAATGGGAACTCCTGGTTTCATTTTTATAACTTGATATTTATCCGATCTATATTTTTTTTGTTTTAAGATATGTGAAGACAATGCCTAATTTTATTTTTCCAAATGGTTAACCAATTGTCCTATTTTTGAATAATCCAGCATGTTTCCAGTGAGTTCAAGTGTAGCTTTTCTATCAAAGATAGATCGATAGATGATAGATAGATAGATAGATAGATAGATAGATAGATAGATAGATAGATAGATAGATAGAAGGACACATTCACACATGAATTAAATTCTGGATTTCCTACTATCTTACCTTTTTTGGGTCTTTTTGTCTTTTTTAGGGCTACACCCATGGCATATGAAGGTTCCCAGGCTAGGGGGCAAATTGGAGCTACAGCTGCCAGCTTATGCCACAACCACAGCAACGTGGGACCCGAGCTGTCTGCGACCTACACCATATCTCACAGCAATGCTGGAATTCTTAACCCACTGAACAAGACCAGGTATTGAACCCCCATCCTCATGGATACTAGTCGGGTTTGTTAACCACTGAGCCATGACAGGAACTCCCTATTATCCTACTTTGATCTGATTGTTTATATCTGTGGTTTTATAAAATATCTGAAGATCTTACAGGGCTGTCATTCTTAGCTCTTGTAGCACACTGATTTTTCTAGGTGAACTTAGTTTTTACCTTTACCCATTCACCCTCTCCAAATTCATTTAAGAATTTTATTGTTACTGAATTGCATAGATAGTATAATGTGGGAAGATAAATGCATTTTACATATTCTGAGTTTTAGATAATGGCAGGACACCCCTATGGAGCTGTCCAGCAGACCCTTGGGGCAAGACATGAGAAGAAATGTTGGAATCAGCCACATCGAGGCCAATAAAATGTCTAGCCATAGAAATAAATGATTCAGTTAGGTGAGAAAATGGAAAACAAGAAAGGAAAATGGACTATGACAATACATTGAAAAAACATCTAGATTTCTGGAGGAGAAAAGGGAGCTACTGGAAGAGCATTCAGATATAGGAAAACCAAGGTAGTATATTATTACTAAAACCAAGGACAGAAAGAGTTTCCAGAAGGAAGAGAGTTCAGTATCTCAGTGGTGTCATAAAGGTTAAGTAGAAATTCCTTTTATATAAGGCAGCTAAAATGATCAAAGGTACATATGATAGATAGAATGATGGTACAAAAAATGGAGGGAGAGGGATATGGGGAGTTGTTATTCAACAAATATAAAGTTTCAGTTACAGAAGAGGAGTAAGTTCCAGAGAACTGCTGAAAAAACTCAATGCCTGTAGTTAGTAATAAGTGATTGTATACTTAAAAACTTAAGAAGGTAAATCATGTTAAGTGTTTGTAACAAAAAAAGGGAAAAGGAAACTTTTGGAGGTGATGGATATGTTTATTACCTAGATTTTGGTGATGGTAACACAAATGTATACATCTTCAAACTCATCAGATTGTATACATTAATTATGTGAAGCTTTTATATACAAATTATACCTCAAAAAAGTGGGAAAAAATAAAAATTTTAAAAGAAGAATGAGAAGCCATTGAATGGGGGTGTTTAAGGGTTCTTTGAAAAAGCAATTGTGTGCAGAGGACAGGCAAGCAGATTGTAGTAGGTTATGTAAGGAAAGGGATATAAAAGCTGTTAGTATTGACAGGACCTATATTTTAAGATGAAATGTTTGGAAATTTGTGTGAATATTCAAGTTCATTCTCTCCCCCCCCACCCACCATATCTGCCAACATTTTATATTGATGAAGATATTAACACAGAATTTAGTGTACAGGAAAACTGTGGTGCGGGGGTGGGGAAATAGACAATATTGCATCATTTACAAGCCCCTTATTTCTAATCCAGTTGGTTCATTAAAACATTTTTTGTATTCTATTATTCTTTACAAAATTGTATGTGCCTGAGAATACTTGAATATTTTCAGTGATTCATGAACTGATTCCTAGAGAATGAGGTCTGGCAGCTATTTGAGGGATAGTGGGGAAGTAGGTATTTGTTTATTTCTGTGGATGGGTGGAAGAGCTGTAAGGAAATATTCTGATAAAAGGAGATTACATAAACTCCTCAAGGGTAGTTTAATTCCCCAACTCACACTTCCACAGCTAAAAGGAAATTTTTTAAATAAGTAGTTAATGGAAAGAAAAAAGTGAGTTAATTTCAAGGTTGCTAATGGACCACTGCTCCCACAGTGGCATCCTTTGTCATGTAATAGTGTCCTCTCTGGTGCTGGCATCATAATCAAGATCTAGTGAAAAAAAGGAGAGAGAACTTAATGCATGAGTCAAAAAACACTTGATGGAAAATGAGATTGCCTAGAATTCCTTTTGGTGGCTTATTTTCCATGGCTGTATGGTTACATTTTCAATCTCATCAGAAATTACAAAAGAAAAGCATAAGAGAATTTTTAAATACTTAAAGTCTTTTTCTGTACAATTTTCTATTAGTTCTGTCCTCTTCTTATCCTCATTTTGCTGATGGAGAATAATAATCTGATTGATTTAACTGTATGAACTTTTTTGACAATTAAGTGAATTGTATCATCTGGCCTAAACTAATATCAGACTTTTAAAATATGCTAACCACATTCTCTTGCAGTTATGAAAATGTCAAATATATGTATCCTATACTATTTCAAAAAACCAACAGCTTAGAACTCAGGGTCTCTCATAGCATAGCTGTTGATTCAATAGGGTTTAGTTTTACTGTCTAAGAAGAAAAAATGTCTTTAAATAAGGACTCACAATGTACATGTTAAAAAGCAATTACAATCACTTTAAAATGTTCTATAAAAAAGCTCTACAAGCAAAAACAAAGATTATTTTTAAAACAGAGTAAAATACAAAGTTAGCCAAATTCATAAAAAAGTGATGTTGATCTTTTAGTAGTTTCAAGTGTATCATTTTATACTTCTGGAAGGATACGTACTTCCTTGTTACAGAGCTCCTGACTTACCTCTAACTTCTACCTTCTACCTCCCACTTTCACTTCTCTTTTGTCTTTTCCATGTTTGGAAGTGAAGTGAGAGGAGATGTGTTTGTAATTGATAAAGAAAAAGCTACCTGGATTCACCTCCTACCCAACTGCAAACTTTAACAAAAGTAATGGATGACTCAGCACCTTAATTTCAAGTTTGTGTCTACCAAAATATTTATGGTTAAGTGACTATCCTGAGAAGCAAACTGTCTGAAATATGGGAACAATTAACATATATAATGTTAAATTTTAAAACAAAACCTCTTTTTAACTATATCTATTATGGATGTGTGTATGCACATGAAAGATAATTCTGCCTGCAGTTACTTAGTGTGAGCAAGTGGCCACCATGTAGAGTGCCCTCTAGAGTTTTATAGAGTCAATTAATAATTCTACTTACTTATTTTCCATTTAGCAGAGCTGCTTTTCTTGAGGAATAACATACGCACTAACAATGTTTACTTTTCAAACTTTCACTTATGTGGAAGTTATCTGTAAGCAAAAGAAAATGTGTATTATTCAGCTGTATTACCATTTTGTCTTAGAAATCCTCAAAACAGTTTTTACACGCATCTTATAAAGGAGTCAAATGATGGATGAGTATGCTGCTTGTAAAGTAGGACTGTGTACCGAGTTATGAGCAAGTGAGAACAGAAATGTAAGACAAACCTGTAAGGAATGATACCAATAATGATCATGTTGATAAGCAATGTAACTCCTGTTCTGAAGGTATCCAGAACTAATATCAGCTCTGCAGCTAAATCTGATGACAATTTTCACTTCATTCATTTCATTTAGTTGCTGATTACATCTTAAAATACTGTGATTTGAAATGTCCAAATAATGAAAAAATTTCCTCTACCTAGGAACCACTCTTTTATATAAAAATTGAATTGAATTTGTGGTGAACTTTGCATTAAACTCTGGTACAGTTTGCCTGGTTATCTTTAATTCTCAATGTACTCATACATAAATTAAAAAATCAACAGTGTTTTTCTCCTAATCGTCCCCCATGCTTATACAAAGCACCCTTATATGTCCTGCCATGAGAAATAATGGACTCAAAAAAAGTCTTTAGGTGAACTGAGAACAATTTTTGTTCTGCTTTCTATGTTGAATTGTCCATTACCAAGGGACTCAGAACTTCCACTAGTATTTATCCAAATAATCTCCATGCCATGGCTTTGCAGAAAGAAAAGAAAGAAACATCACTGCCCTGTTTTTCTAAGGGTAGAAGTGGGGGGAAGTCTAAGACAGAAGATTATTTTATAGACACGCTATGCCACTTCCCCTAGCTCAGCAAAGAGAAGGTTTTAGTAGACTGATTTCTCTGAATTAATTTCTTTCATTTATTATTTTCTTTTCTCATTTTTAAACTATTGAGGTCTTATTAAAATTTCATTGCTATTTTATTTTTACTTAGTATGGCAACAAGGTATTGAATACTCATTCATATTTACAGTATGCTAACTTCTTTTTACAGTTTTGTTGGGGTATAATTGACATACAGCATGGTATGAGTTTAAGGTATACAACATAATAATTCTACTCACATATATCATCAAATTATTACCACAAAAGTTTTAGTGAAAATTACTCACCTCATGGAAACATTAAAGAAATAGAAAAAAATTTTTTCCGTGTTATGAGAGCTCTTAGGATTTACTCTCTTAACAATTTTCTTTCTTTCTTTCTTTCTTTTTTGGCTTTTTGCCATTTCTAGGGCCGCTCCCACGACATATGGAGGTTCCCAGGCTAGGTGTCTAATCGGAACTGTAGCTGCCGGCCTACACCACAGCCACAGCAATGCGGGATCCGAACCACGTCTGTGACCTACACCACAGCTCACGGCAACGCCAGATCCTTAACCCAATGAGCAAGGCCAGGGATGGAACCCACAACCTCATGGTTCCTAGTCAGATTCGTTAACCACTGAGCTATGACAGGAACTCCAACAATTTTCATTTATAGTGCACAACAATGTTAATTACCTTTATCACATTGTACAGTACATCCTTAGTGTTTATTTATCTTATAACTGGAAATTTGTATCTCTTTACCACCCTCATCCAATCTCTCCTCTCCTGAACCCCCTGACTCTGATAGCCGTAAATCTGATCTCTTTTTGTATGAGTTTGTATGTGAAGTATAATTGATGTACATCACTATGTTAATTCTTGGTATAAAACATAGTGATTCAATATTTCTGTACATTTCAAAATGATCACCATGACAAGTATGATTGTCACCTGTCACCATACAAAGATATTACATAGTTATTGACTAAATCCCCCACACTGTACATTTCATACCTGTAAGAAATTTATTTTGTAATTGAGAGTTTCTACCAATTAATCTTCCTAAACTATTTATCTCCTACCCTCACCCTGCCTCATCTGACAATCACCTGCTTGTTCTTTATGTGTAGGACTCCATTTCTTCTTGATTGATTTATTCTTTTGCTCTGTTTTTAGATTCCACATGTAAGTGAAAGCATGCAGTATTTGTCATTCTCAGTTTGACATACTTTATTTATCATAATACCCTTTAGGTCTATCCATGTTTGTGCAAAGGGTAAAATTTCATTATTTTTATGGCATGTATATGTTCCATCTTCTTTATTCATTCATCTGTCAATGAGCACTTAAGTTTCTTCCATATCTTGGCTATAGTAAGCAATGTTGCAATGATCATAGGAGCCATATACCTATTGGAATTAGTGGGGGTTTTTTCTTTGAAGAATACTCAGAAGTAGAATTGCTAGATAATACGGTAATTTTATCTTTATTTTTTGAGGATACCATTTTTTTGGTCCATGGTGTATGAAAGTTCCCAGGCCAGGGATAGAATCCAAGCCCCAGTTGCAATTTATGTCTACACACACAGCTGTGGCAACCTAGGATCCTTAACCCACACACTCTGCCAGCCTGGGGATCAAATCAATGCCTCAGCAGCAACCCAAGCTGTTGCAGAGACAACACTGGATCCTTAACCAGCTGCAGTACAGTGGGAACTCCAATTTTTTGATGAGTCTCTATGCTGTTTTCCACTGTTTCTGCCAGCACCAATGCACAGTCCCACTTATGATACCTGAGTGTTCCCTTTTCTCCACATAATCTCCAACAGTTTTTATCTCTTCTTATTTGATAATAGCCATTCTAACATGTGATATCTCAATGTGGTTTTGATCTGCATTGCCTTGAAAATTAGTGATGTTGAGCATGTTTCATGTGCCTATTGGCCATTTCTATGTGTTTAGAAAAATGTCTATTCAAGTCCTCTACTCATTTTTTAAAATTCTGTTGTTTGTGTTGTTGATATTGAGATGTATGAAATCTTTCTCTATTTTTTTTAATTATTTTTTATTTTTATTTTTTATATCCCCAATACATTATTTTTTTCTACTGTACAGCATGGTGACCCAGTTACACATACATGTGTACATTCTTTTTTCTCCCATAGTCATGCTTCATCATAAGTGACTAGACATAGTTCTCAGTGCTACACAGAAGGATCTCATTGCTTATCCATTACAAAGGCAATAGTCTGCATCTGTTATTCCCAAGTTCCCTATCCATCCCACTCCCTCCCCCTCCCCCTTGGCAACCACAAGTCTATTCTCCAAGTCCAGGATTGTCTTTTCTGTGGAAATGTTCATTTGTGCCATATATTAGATTCAAGATATAAGTGATATCATATGGTATTTGTCTTTCTCTTTCCGACTTACTTCATTCACAATGAGAGTCTCTAGTTCCATCCATATTGCTGCAAATAGCATTTTTGTTCTTTTTATGGCCGCATAGTATTCCATTGTGTATATGTACTGCGTCTTCCGAATCCGATGTTCTGTCAGTGGACATTTGGGTTGTTTCCATGTCTTGGCTATTGTGAATAGGGCCGCAATGAACATGTGGGTATATATGTCTTTTTTAAGGAAAGTTTTCTCCAGATATATGCCCGAGAGTGGGATTGCTGGATCATATGGTGGTTCTATGAATAGTTTTCTGAGGTACCTCCATACTGTTCTCCATAGTGGTTGTATTAGCATACATTCCCACCAACAGTGCAGGAGGGTGCCCTTTTCTCCACACCCCCTCCAGCATTTGTTATTTGTGGACTTATTAATGATGGCCATTCTGACTGGTGTGAGGTGATATATCATGATAGTTTTTATTTGCATTTCTCTAATAATCAGGGATGTTGAGAATTTTTGCATGTGCTTGTTGGCCATCTGTTTATCTTCTTCAAAGAAATATCTATTCAGGTCTTCTGCCCATTTTTCCATTGGGTTGTTGGCTTTTTTGTTGTTGAGTTGTACAAGTTGCTTGTATATTCTAGAGATTAAGCCCTTGTCAGTTTCATAATTTGAAACTACTTTCTCCTATTCTATAAGTTTTCCGTTATGAGAAACTTATAGCAAATATAATACTCAATGGAGAAAAGCTGAAAGCCTTTTCACTAAAATCTGTGACAAGACAAGGATGCCCACTCTCACCACTGTTATTCAACATAGTACTGGAAGTCCTAGCCACAGCAATCAGACAAACAAATGAAATAAAAGGCATCCAAATAGGAAGAGAGGAGGTAAAACTATCACTGTATGCATTCAACATGATACTAGATATAGAAAACCCTAAGGACTCAACCCAAAAACTACTTGAACTGATCCACAAATTCAGCAAAGTAGCAGGATATAAGATTAACATTCAGAAATCAGTCATATTTCTGTATACTAACAGTGAAATATTAGAAAAGGAGTACAAAAATACAACACCTTTTAAAATTGCACCCCCAAAATCAATTACCTGGGAATACACCTGACCAAAGAGGTGAAAGAATTATATGCTAAGAACTTTAAAAGATTAATCAAAGAAGTCATAGAAGATGTAAAGAAATGGAAAGATATTCCATACTCCTGGTTTAGAAAAATTAATAGCGTAAAAATGGCCATACTACCCAAAGCAATCCACAGATTCAATGCAATCCCTATCAAATTACCCATGACATTTTTCACAGAACTAGAACAAACAATCCTAAAATTTATATGGAACCACAAATGACCAAGAATTGCCAAAGCAATCCTGAGGAACAAAAACCAAGCAGGAGGCATAACTCTCCCAGACTTCAGGCAATATTACAAAGCCACAGTCATCAAGACAGTGTGGTATTGGTACCAAAACAGACAAACAGACCAGTGGAACAGAATGGAGAACGCAAAAATAAACCCTGACACCTATGGTCAATTACTCTTTGACCAAGGAGGCAAGAACATAAAATAGGAAAAAGTCTTTTCAGTAAGTATTGCTGGGAAACCTGGACAGCTGCATACAAATCAATGAAACTAGAACACACCCTCACACCATGCACCAAAATAAACTCAAAATGGCTGAAAGACTTAAATATAAGACAAGACACCATCAAATTCCTAGAAGAGAACATAGGCAAAACACTCTCTGACATCAACCTCACAGACATTTTCTCAGTCAGTCTCCCAAAGCAACAAGAAATAAGAGCAAAAATAAGCCAATGGGACCCAATCAAACTGACAAGCTTTTGCACAGCAAGGGAAACCAAAAAGAAAACTAAAAGCCATATTTGTCTGTTTTAGATCTCATCCCTTTTTTGGGTACATCCTTTGCAGGTACTTTTCCTATCCAGTAGGCAGCCTTTTCATTTTGTTGATAGTTTCCTTCAATGTGCAAAAATGTTTTAGTTTTATGTAGTCTCATTTATTTATTTTTGCTTTTTTTTCCTTGACTGAGGATGTATGTTAAATAGACTGCCAAGATTGATATCAAAGAACTTACTACTTATGTTTTTTTCTAGAAGTTTTATGTTTCAAGTCTCATATTTAAACCTTTAATTCATTTTGAGTTTATATATATGGTGTGAGCAAATAGTCTAGTTTGATTTTTTCTATATAGCTGTCCAGTTTTTTCAACACTCTTTATTGAAGAAGCTGTACTTTACCCATTGTATATTCTTGTCTCCCTTGTCATAGATTAATTGCCCATATAAGTATGGGTGCATTTCTGGTTTCACTGTTTAGTTCTGTGTTCTATGTATCTGTTTTCATGCTGGAACAATAGTGTTGATTACTGTAACTTTGTAGGATAATATGAAGTCAAGGAGCATGATACCTCCCATTTGGTTCTTCTTTCTTAAGGTTATCTCAACTACTTGGGGTCTTTTGTGTTTCCATACAAATTTTAGATTTATTTTTTCTAGTTCTTTGAAAAATGCCCTTTTGTTAGGGATTACATTGAATTTGTAGATTGCCTTTGGTAGAATGGTTCTTTTAACAATATTAATGCTTCAAACCCATGAGCACAGAATTTCTTTTCACCTGTTTGTGTCTTCTTCAGTTTCTTTCCTCAGTATCTTATTTTTTTGGAGTACAGGTCTTTTATTTCCTTAGTTAGATATATTTTCAGGTAATTTATTCTTTTTGAAGCAATTGTGAATGGGATTGTTTTCATAAATTCTTTTTCTGATAGTTTTCTGACAGTGTATAGAATCACAACAGATTTCTGCATATTAACTTTCTCTCCTTCAACTTTACCAAGTACACTGATGAGTTCTGGTGGTTTTGGGTGATATTTTCCATGTATGGTATATTTTCTATGTATTTCTTCAGTATTTTCTGTGAAGAGTGTCATATCATCTGCAAACTGTAACAATTTTTCTTGTTTCTTTCCAATTTTGATGTCTTTTATTGTTTTTCTTGTCTGATTGCTATGGCTAGGACTTCCAATACTATGTTGAATACTATGTCCAATACTTGGAATAAAACTGAATTAAAATGGCAAGAGTGCCACTCTCTGATGGGTAGAGTTGGGTTGCACAGTCTCTGATTGGAGGGCCCTGGGAGTTCTGGGTCTAGCACAAGTGCACTGGTGACTAGGGCACTCTAGTGGATGTGGTCATGTCCTAGTGCATCTGGGAGCTTGGGGTGTCCTAAGGCAACCACCTTGTTGGTGGGTGAGGCTGTGTCCCTGACTGACTAGCTGTTTGCCCTGGGGCATTCCAGAATTGGTGCCCACTGGTTGGTGGGTGGGACAAGTCCTGGTAGTAATAAGTTAGAGGAGGGATTCCAAAATAGTACATCCCAACACCAGAGTCGTTATGGTAGGATGAACTCCCCAAAATGGCTATTGTGATATTCTATGCCTCCCACATGAATTTCAATTGCCTCCTGCCCCTCCAGGAGGCTATCTATGACCAGAAAGTGTATCTGACCGAGACTGCTTTGAAATTCCTGCTTCTGCTTATGTCTTGGAGGGTGTGAAATTTTTGTGTGTGCCTTTTTAAAAATGGAGTATTTTTCCCACAGCCCTCTGGCTGTCATGAAAGTAAGCATTGATGGCTTTCAAAACCTAATTTTCTGGAGGTTTATCTTACCAGTGCAGGACCCTTGGGCTGGAAAGCCTGATGGGCAGCTGGGAACTTTTGCTCCTTGTGGAGAACCTCTGAAATTGTAATTATCCTCCTGTTGTTGGTCACCTTCACTAAGGTTATGGGTCTTGATTCTACTGTGTCTTTGGCCCTCATACCCCTCTTCTTATGATTCCTTCCTTTTACCTCCAGAAGTATAAGATCTTTTGTGCTAGTCTTCAGGTTGTTCTCATGGATAGTTGCCCTGGAAATAGTTGGCAATTTTGTTGTGTCCATGGGAGGAGATGAGCTCAGGGTCTTCCTACTCTGCCGTCTTGGCCACTCCTCCTACAGTATCAGAATATTGAATTTTGATCATAAAAGAAATGCATGTTCATTATAGAAAATATTGGGGAATATAATGGAAAAATTAGAAATAACCTTATCCCTCAGTGATATTCTTTCTTGAAATGGGTGTAGGAGAATATTTATGTCAGTGTTTTCTCTTTTCATATATGTAGATGTGTGTGTGCACTCATATACATATGCCTTTTTACAAAATTGTATTGGAATGTACTATATTTATAATTTATATAATCTATTTGAACATTATTTTATCACTTTTTTATTAAAATGAGCAATGCATGTTTATTGTAGGAAAATATTTAAATATAAATAAGCAAGTGGAAGAAAATAAAGAATTATCAAAGTTAGTAAATTAGACAAAATGAAGAATAATAAGAGTTGCCTGTAATTCCATTCAGAAATGATAACGGCATTGTGTTGGTGTAAATAGCCTCAGTGTTTTTTTCCTCCATAAAAATGTACCACTTTTTTTCTTTTACAAAATTGAGAATACAGTGTACCTACAAAGTAGATTTTATCACCTTCAGCTTTTCTCTTTCCAACAGATCATGAATATTTTCTTTATTATTAATTATTACTCTACTTCATTTTTAGGGGCTTTATAGTATTTATTATAAGGATAAATCCCACATGATTTATCCAAACCTCTATTGTTAAGCATATAGGTTGCTTCAGTTTTTTAAATTATAAACAGCACAGTGATAACCATTCTTAAATTTGAACCCATCCACACTTATTTCCACAGAATATACTGTTAGAAGTAGAATTTCCATTTGTGTCTTTTTATAGTAGAGAAATTATTTAAATGATTGTGAAAAGGGGAGGGGGAGGGTGTGGGATGGACTGGGAGTTTGGGTTGGGTAGATACAAGCTATTACATTTGGAGTGGATAAGCAATGAGATCCTGCTGTATAGCACACGGAACTATATCCAATCACTTGTGATGGAACATGATAGAAGATAATATGAGAAAAAGAATGTATATATATGTATAACTGGTTATTTTGCAGTACAGCAGAAATTGACAGTACATTGTAAATCAACTCTAATAAAAATAGTTAAAAAAGAAAAAAACCTTGTCAATAAAGTTTTAAGGGATGAAAAATAAAATCATGACCTCTTTTGGAGTTTCCATTGTCGCTCAGTGGTAATGAACCTGACTAGTATCCATGAGGATGCAAGTTCAATACCTGGCCTGGCTCAGTAAAGGACCCATCATTGCCCTGAACTGTGGTGTAGGTCACAGATGTGGCTCGGATCCTGCATTGCTGTGGCTGTGGTGTAGGCTGGCAGCTGTAGCTCGGATTCAATTCCTAGCCTGGGAACCTCAACATGCCATGCATGTGGCCCTAAGAAGAAAAAAAAAAAGAAAAGAAAAAAGAAAAGAAAAGAAAGAAAGAAATCATGACCTCTTTTCTCTTTGGTTTCTATAGAGGAATCCATTGATATTGTTCCAAATGAGACGAGGGCTCATAAGGAGGAGGACCACCATGCAGTATCTGCAGATAATGTGGTATGTACATTTTGAAATTTTTTCCTCATTACATGATGGATTCCAAGGGTTTGTTTCCAGTTGTTGACAATTTCAGCATTGTCAGAATAAAATCTTGCTCCACTTCAAAAACCAAAACAAATTCGTTACCAATGAAATAGTATATATTATAGGGTTTAATAAATGAAATTTAAAATGATGTCATTTGTACCTAATTTTTTTTTATTTAGGACTTTTGCCAATATAAAAACCTAATGCTTACTACAAATGTGACATTTTATACATGACTAGTTAATTTGCTTCCACACATTTAGCAAAGAGCAGATTTCTTCTCATTTGACAGATGGCAGAATCAAAACAGAGTTTAGTGTGAGATCATTGAGGAAAGGCTTTCTTAGTTCCAGAACTTGTATCCAAGATTCCTGACTCTTGAGTTCTGTGTTCAGACCATACCCATCTATAATGCATTTGGAAACTTCTCTTTAGGTAAATTGGACTCTCCTAGTATTCTTAAAAATTGCAGTAATGGAGGAAAGTCAGTATTAAGAAACTAAATAGCAAGCAGAGAGCCTACATATGGATTAACTTGGTTTTGTGAAAATATAAACATATTATCTCCATAATATACAGAGATGCTCTTTAAGCAGCTGTTTTAGCAGCATTTGTTTGTATTCTGAATCCATCAAGTAATACAAATATCAAGATGGTACTAATCTAAAGTGAGGCATAAAGGCAAATGTCATTGTGCTTTTGTTTTTGCTTTTGAATCAGTGTTTTATACTTGATTGCAACCTTTACAAATGATCCCTATAATGGATTTTTCTGTTACAAAATGGCCGTAACTTCCAGATTTATCCTGACTTCCATTACAAACATTATTTATCTGATGTTATCTATAATCCTGCCATATTCCCTTAATAAAAGTTGAACACATAAAATACAGTTTTGTTCATTTTTTTCTTAGACTACAACAATATATAACAGCATTTTTCACATGCAGAATGTAGTTTACGATTGCATTTTACTGATTTCAGTCCTGATTTAAATTGATGTTTGATCTTTCTAACACTACATTCAATGGGCAAATAGTAAAACAAGCTTTTATTTTGAGGCAGAGTTGTGTTTTCATTATATAACTAGGAATAATTGTTTCCCACAAATATTAATTGTGCTAATGTACTTTAACTCCACCAAGTAAATAATCTCCTTTGCTCTAGATTTGAGTTATGCTCTACCAATTGTATATTATTATTTACAAATTGGAACCCCCTTTCCCCTGAAGACATGCTCATTTTTAGTCTGAATTTCTCAGCATTGGATCTCTCCTGTGGCAGATATTTGAAGATAATAAATGAAGTCATGGCATGGGCTGACTCACAGTCTCTTAGGCACCTAATTTTTCAAGAACAATTGATTTTCAGAGAAAAAACTACAAACTTTCAAAGGTTGATCTCCTCTGTCTGTAACTTTTGAGAGTTCCCAATTATTCATGATGACAAATCAGAAAGACATACAAGATCTATTTCTATGCATAAATCTATACATTTGCACTTGGGGCCTTCCTGCTTGAATTACTTTAGCTTTTTTTCCCCGCAGACCAATCCAAATAGAAAATCTAAAAAACAGCATCAAAAAAGAATTATCAAATCTGAGTTCTGGTGAGAGCCAACATGATTAAGCCCCAAGTTTATAGTGATTATAATAGAAAATAAAGCATTAGATTCATCTCCAGGCAGCAATAGAAAGCAATTTCATTGCTGCTGTCCGCCTGACTCAGAAGTCTGCAGGTCACAAACCCTGTTATGGCATTGAATCCTCATAGACAATATATCAAATATGATCATTAAAAGTTGGTTATGATTTTTAATCACAACATATATTGCTGGGTAGGAAACTTGATTTCAAATTCTGCCTACACACATGTTGCTGTTAATGTGATTGTTCTTAAAAGACTGCCTAGTGACCAACTCTAGCTTAGCTTTTCTCTTTTTAAAAATTTATTTGGGGTTGGCAGGATTTAAATATTTAAAAGTATTTTTCTTAACTATATTTATATAGGCAAAAGAAAAATTTAGAGCAAATTTTGTCTTTTGTTTTATTCTCTTTTTGCCTCACCCACAGCATGTGGTAGTTCTTGGGCCAGGGATTGAACCTATGCAGAGGTTGCAACCTGTGCCACAGCTGCAGCAACACCAGATCCTTAACCCACACAGGAACGGCAGTTTTGCTTTTATAAAGAAAGGTTCTAGGATTAGAGAACTTGCCTTGCCTCTGTGGTTGGAGCTTATTGGTCATTCTTTCCATTAGCCCTAAACTGTTTTGTTCATTCTTTTGACAGATATTTAATTAATACCTACTGAGTGCAAGCTGCTGTACAAACTATGCTGTACCTTAATTCTAAAGCTAAAAGCAGTTTAGCATATCTCGTGTTCTTGCTCTCTCTCTCCTTATTGTCCAGTGAAGGAAACAAATCACCATGCTTTTTTGACTGTTACATTATAAATGTCTGCTTTCAATTGTCTAGCTAATGCAGTGCAATCAATATGTGAATTGGCGGGGGGGGGGGGTTGGTAGATGCAAGCTATTATATTTAGAATGGACAAGCAATAAGGTCCTACAGTAGGATAGGAAACCATATCCAATCTCTTGGGGTAGAACATAATGGAAGATAGTGTGAGAAAAAGAATGTATGTATATGTATGACTGGGCCACTATGCTGTACAGCAGAAATTGACACTATAAATCAATTATCCTCTAATAAAAATTGTATTTGACTTTGCAATGCATGTCATATGTTGATATTTTACATTGCAATTTGCAAAGAGATAAATGGAGACTTAAAAAGAAAGCTCTTCTTGTGGTGCAGAGAGCTAAAGATTGGCTTTGCATCGCTTCTCGGCCTTTTGGCTAAGATCAAGTGAAGATTGGCTTTGCAGCTGTGGCACAAATCACAACTGTGGTGCAGTTTTGATCCCTAGCTCAGGAACTTCCATATGCCACAGGTGCAGCCAAAAAAGAAAGAGATAAAGGAAGAGAGAAAGAAGGAAAGAAAATAAAGAAAGAAAGAAAGAAAGAAAGAAAGAAAGAAAGAAAGAAAGAAAGAAAGAAAGAAAGAAAGAAAGAAAGAAAGAAAGAAAGGAAGGAAGGAAGGAAGGAAGGAAGGAAGGAAGGAAGGAAGGAAGGAAGGAAGGAAGGAAGGAAGGAAGAAAGGAAGGAAGAGCTTTTAAACCGATTAAGTTTGGTCATCATTAAATAGACTACTCTCACAGAAAGCAAGTGACCTGTTCTTGGTGGGCACTACTGAAGCGGAGTTTGAATGTCTATTTTTTCAGGGATATTGTGAAAATATTTTTTTCTATTTTAAATATTACAGTAATTTTCTATTTACTAAGCAGTCCTCAATTAAACACATACTGGGTGTAACCCTGAGGAGCCAATGAATTAGAGTTTATTCTGGATAACCTAGACTAGATAATCCCACCATTGAAACTGAACATTGAATGTATATATGCCCTATACATTATTGAGTGTAGTGACGATGATCCTATATATTTATTAAAACTTCTCTACTTGTGTTACAGAAAATAGAAATTATCGATGATGAAGAAAGTGACATGATAAGTAATTCTGAAGGAGAACAAGTGAATTCTTTCTTGGATTATAAGGTAAAAGTAGTTTTAGATTCTGAAGTTTTTAAGAGGTTTTACTGTAAAGTAACTATGTACCAGTTTATTTCACTTCCATTTGATAAATTAAGCATCCTGGGGCTCTGCATTGACTCTCTTAGGCATTTTGATATCAGTCAGGGTCCTGGACACTTTAATTAATATTGGCAGGCTTAGTGGTTATGGTTTTAAGCACAGTTTGCTGAGCCGGAATAAGTATTGATGGTGTAAGGCAAGATGAGGCATAATGGTGGTTAATGTGAAATTTATGACAATGGTTTTGTTCATTTTTTAAATTAATTTATTTATTTTTCCTCTGTACAGCATGGGGGCCAAGATACACTTACATGTATACATTTTTTTCCACCCTTTGTTCTGTTGCAGCATGAGTATCTAGACATAGTTCTCAATGCTACTCAGCAGGATCTCATTGTAAATCCATTCCAAGTTGTATCCAATAACCCCAAGATCCCAATCCCTCCCACTCCCTCCATCTCAACCCAGGCAGATGGCAGAGGGGACATTTTTCTAGCGTTCCTTGATAATTTTATCTTGAATTTCAATTTCTGAAGACCTTTTTTGAATATAATAATATACCTGTTTTAGAATAAGTTTAAAAACAATCCCCAAAGCAAATACTGAATGAATGTGAATAGAGATGACATTTTCTTAATGTCACTTGTTACTATACTGAAAGGCTTACTTTAACAGTGTGCCATACATAATTTTGTTTTTATTAAATTTTGACAAAAGTTATCAGTCTTTATGCAATATGTTTTCTGCATTGATGTGTAATTGCTCTTCCTTTGTTAATCAGTATCTTATCTTAATAGGTAACTTTAGGGCCTTCTGAAATTTGGCCACATAATTATTCTTTTCATACACAAAAGTTCCTTTCTTTGAATATCCATAAGTGTTCATAGCAGAGACTAGTAATCTTAAAATGTTAACAAAACATAACAGTTAATCGGAAAAGACAACAGCTGTCATTTTCTTAGAAATCTTTACAGTTTTTCTATAATTGAAAGTTATGTCATTCAACAGATTCTGTTTTCCAAATGTTCCCAACATGCTAGACTTTAAAATACTGAACATTTTAAACACGGAAGGAAATCAGCTTTTGAAATTTACTTGCTATGTGCTCAAAGAGCATAATATAATCCTGCATTTAAACTGTACTTTCGACTAATAAAATTATAAAGTTGTTGGTTCTTAAGGACAAGAGATCATTCTAATCTCTCCTACATGGTCATATAATATTTATAAATGTTCAGTTCAGGATTAAAATGGCTCTGCAAGCCACCGCTTGGCGCAGGCTCTGGAAACTACAAATGAGATGACTGGATTGCACAGCTGTTAAATGTGCTCCACTTAGTATCTCAAACAGGTCAGTTAGAGCTAGGCCCAGAGTGTTTACTCAGAGTATTCTTTCTAGGACCTTTCCCCTCTAGGGTACCAGCCTGATTGAGAAAGTTTGAAGCTGAATACCAGGGCAAGCCATAGTGTCCAGTCCAGAAATGTCAGTTATCATTTTCATTAAACTCTAAAATATGTTTAATGATGCAGTGTTTTCCATTCTGGTAAATGCTATGTGAAAAAGGAATCCTTCACTACCCTATTAAGGATATTTCTTATAACACATCACCATCCTATATAAACATTTCTTTAACTCTCAAAAGTTAGTACCTATGTAGGAAATATATCTTTTTACAGTCATTATTTAAAATATTTCAGTTCACTTCATCTCTGAATTTTGTTACCTTAATTCTGAAGTAAGGGTAAGTGAAACCTCATAGCAGTTCTCATTGCTGATTTCAGTGTGTTTTAAATCAACACTGTGGAAATTTACCAGTTTGGAAATTTCATCTTCCTTCAGAGAACATTGTTGTATTCTATTTGCATATACATGCTAATGTTCTTTGGGTATCACTTTGTGGGTTTCTTAAGTATGTTCCTTATAAGCTTCTTGAAGGTAGCAGCAATATTTTTCTTATTCATGTATTTGTTATCTGGTCTAGTGCCCATCACATAAGTATCAATAACTAGCTCCTGGGTGAGTGAATAAATTAGTTATTTTATCCTTGGAAATACTTTTAATATTATTGTACAAGTGCTCATATATATATATTTGCATAAATACTGAAGAGAAGGAATATTTGCATGAGAAATTAGAGATCCATATACGAAAAGATGCTTCCTGACTTTTGCAAATGTGAATTAATGTTTTTAAAATGTTTCCTAATGGATCATGTGTGTAGCTCAAAAGGACTATATATTCGAAGGAGACGCTATGATAATGATGATAGATATCTTCTGTATTCAAAAAGACTTCCTGGGAGTTCCCGTCGTGGCGCAGTGGTTAACGAATCCGACTAGGAACCATGAGGTTGCGGGTTCGATTCCTGCCCTTGCTCAGTGGGTCAAGGTTCCGGCATTGCCGTGAGCTGTGGTGTAGGTCGCAGACGCGGCTCGGATCCCGCGTTGCTGTGGCTCTGGCGTAGGCTGGCAGCTACAGCTCCAATTCGACCCCTAGCCCAGGAACCCTCCATATGCCGCAGGAGCGGCCCAAGAAATGGCAAAAAAAAAAAAGAGACAAAAAGACTTCCTGGTCAGCACTTTACTAATACTCTAAACTCAATGCTCTGACAGTGAATACTTCAAAAAAGTTTAGAATTAGTCAAATGTATTATAGCAGGGGCATGTGGAATTTTATTTTAATGCTTACTTGTAATTTAGATTGCTGTAGAGTGCCTTTGGATAAGGAATTTAGCTTGAATCATCATTTGTATATCATTCACTTGATATTAAATGATCTGAAAAGGAAGCAGTTTTATCAGGTAAAGTAAGTTCTAAACTGAGCTGATAAAAGTAATTGATTCAGTAAACATATTCATAGATTGAATGTGATTAATACAACTGTATCTTATCAACTGGAACAAAAATGCCTATAGAATTAAATCATTTTAATGTATTTCATGCATCTCTTTGAACAAATCCTAAGGTCCTGGTTTGCTCTTTGAAACAGATTCTCTGCCTGCAGAGAATACACATAGCTTATTTTCAAGGTTTTTTTTTTGGCATGAGGGCTGGCTAATAATTTTTAATCAGGGTTTTTTGATATGTAATTTACATATAATAAAATTCACTTCTTCATACATTTAGAATTTTAACAAGTGGACAAGTTGTACAACTATGACCACAATTTATTTATTCATCTGCTAATGAACACTTTTGCTTCTAACTTTGGGCTATTATGAATAAAGCTGCTATGAATATTCATGTATGTCTTTTTGTGGACATGTGTTTTCATTTCCCTTGGGTAAATACTTATGAATAGGACAGCTGAGTCAGATGGTAAGAAAGAATATGTTTAATTTTATAAGAAACTGCCAAAACATTTTCCAAAGTGGCTGCACTGATTTACACTCCCACCAGCACAGTATAAGACTTCAATCAGAAGTCTCCACATTCTCGGAGTTCCAATCATAGTGCATTAGAAATGAATCTGACTAGGAAACATGAGGTTGCAGGTTTGATCCCCGGCCTCGCTCAGTGGGTTAAGGATCCAATGAGCTGTGGTGTAGGTCACAGACCTGGCTTGGATCTGGCATTACTGTAGCTCTGGTGTAGGCCGGCAGCTGTAGCTGCAATTAGACCCCTAGCCTGGGAACCTCCATGTGCTCCAGGTGTGGCCCACAAAAGACAAATAATAATAATAATAATAATGTCTCCACATTCTCATCAGCACTTGCTATTTTCAGTCTCTTTAACATTAGCCATCATAGTATGGTTGGTAGTAGTATCTCATTGTGGTTTTAATTTGCATTTCCTTAATAGAAAACAATATTAAGCACTTTTCATATATTTATTGGTCGTTCAAATGTCTTTTTTGATGAAATGTATGTTTAATTATTTTGCCTGCTTTTTATTCAGTTGCTGGTCCTATGTTTGTGCTATAAAGCTTGAATGAAACTCCTTTATCGGATATGTGATTTAAATTTTTTTTCTCCTAATATGTAGCTTGTATTTTTACTTTCTACACAGTGTCTTTTGAAAAGCAAAGACTGTAGGGTTTTTTTAATTTTTAAGCGAAGTCTTTAAAAGAGTCATGTTTTTTGTGTCCTATTAAGAAAACTTTGCCTAATCCAAGGATGTAAAGTTTTTTTTCCCTATTTTTCCTCTAGAAGTTTTATAGTTTTAGGTTTTACATTTATTTCTATGATATATTAATTATTAAATTTTATGCATAGTTGGAAGTGGCTGATAATCTTTTGGGGGGTGCATGGATATACAATTGTTCAACCACTGTTTTTTGAATGACTATCCTTTCTTTGTCCATTGAATTACCTCAGCACCTTCATATAGATATATTCATTTACATATAATATATATTACATTATACACAATTAATATAATATGTATTTCTGGAATCTGTTCTATCCATTGATCTATATGTCCACCAGTTTGCCAATACTACACCTTCTTCACTACAATAGCTTAAATAGTAAATATTATTCAGAGAAATTTCATGGCCATTATCTTCTTTGAGCATTATAACACTCAAGCCAGAATTGTCAGAGACTACTAGTATTATATTCATTTTACTGATAAGTAAATAGAGTCAATCACAGGTTAATTGGCCTGGCCAAGTTTACACAATTATCAGTAGACCTGTCACTGAAGTCTTTCCAAAACTTAGTCTATTGTTCTTTTCCTACTCAACTAACAAAAATAGTGAAGAGAGACTGGGTTTCAAATCAGTGGTACATAGTGGAAAATTTGAGGATATTTTCTGACTGACTCCTACACAAAGGTGGGGGCCACAACAAACTACTCAAGACAGTCTTAGAAATAAATTCAGTCCCTCCTTGATACAAAGTAATAATCTTTTCAGTTTTCAGTATTTGGCTTTGTGAATGGTACATTCAACATTACTGTACCTGCTACTGCTCTTTACTTGGGCCTAACTGGGCTCTGTCTATTTTTAATTGTAATCCAAATGCTAATTAGGTTTAATACAGGAGGAGTCTTCCCAAGAAGGGAATTTTTTCTTGATTTTTCTCTTAATGAAATTTATTTGATTGGATTTTTGACCTTGCAGATTGTTTTCTGCTGGTTATTTGCTTAAAAGGCAGCCTTTGAGTAACAGGATAATTTCCTTCTATGCTTTTTATATTCCTTTATATTAAAATTCCATCTTCTTTACTATCATCCTAATTTTATTGCTTTTTAAAAATTGTATTGTGCATCAAACATGTATAATCCTAGGTTTGCATAGAGTAATTATTTGATGTTTTCTTCTTCAGAATGAAGAAGTCAGATTCATTGAAAACGAGCTAGAGATTCAAAAGCAAAAATACTTTAAACTTCAGACATTTGTTAGAAGTTTAATACTAGCTGTAAAAGCTGATGACAAGGAACAACAGCAGGTAAGTGACAGAAGAATTTAGTAAGCTGTAATGTGTCATGTTAAAAATGAGGTGTCATACTTGGGTTCTTCATTTTTTTTCATTTTTATACTTCATTCTTGTTTGGCATCAAGGAAGGATTTGTTACTTTATGAGTTTTTTTAGCACAGTTTTCTTGAGAATAAATATTCAGATTTTTTTGCACTGCTTTAGTGGAAAATCAAAATAACTGATTTAAATACTTCATTAATTCCAAGCCAACATAAAGTAGGGAAAGAATTTTTTATTTTTTTACATAATTGTTGATTATATTCCCCATTATGTACATATCATTTCATTTAAAGAAATTCTCAAAATGTTTGTAGAGATGGGGCTTCACTAACTGGAGTGGCACATGTTTTGGGAGTCCTTGTAAATGAAAGAAATGAGGCAATTGCCTCTCTTTTGGATTTGTTACCTTCCAGCCCCTACTAGAGTTCACAGGTGTTTGAATACCTTCTATTCATGATAGGTTGAAACTACTTTGTGAAATTCTTTGTGACCATAGTGCATCATTTACTTTTCCCAACTTAACTGTAATATTTGATTCTTGTGCCCCAAAGATGAAATGCAACATCTTTTGTTTGTTGTTGTGGATTTTTGTTTACAAATTCCTCTTAAATTACATTTTCTGTCTCATTTTTTTAGTTGCAATTTGTATAATAATTTATTAGTCTTGCTAAAAAGGAATATAGAAATATATTAAATGTTCCATTCAATACTAAATGATACCAAATTTGCCTCTGAGGTGTATTCGACCATATTGATTCTTTATCAGAAAAATTCAGTCTGTGTATTATGTTACACAGGAAACCATTAATCAGGAATCAGCCTCAGAGGTTTTTATTCAGGTAGAGTTCAAACATTTATCCCTTATTTCCAAGCAAGACTGCACGTACATAGCCTATCCCAGTCATCTCCAGGGGAAAAGATTAAAGTCTTGGCATCCTACAATCTACCCCCATTCTTTTTTTTTAAGAAAAAAAAACTTTATATATTTCACCAAAGTACTGAACCAGAAATTTAAACCATAAAAGAATTTACTCACGAGGCTTAAACAGCATGTACATCACATGTCTAGTTTCATGAATTGTACTCTTTCTATGCTGTACATACACAGACATCCTAAAACAGTAGTCTTCAGTTCCCTTTGCCAGTTTTATTTAAGCATTTTTCTTTATCATGTGAGTTGTGCACATTCTATAGCTATTGAAAATATGTCTGTTTTTTAGGAACCTACACTACATATTTTAAATGAATAAGATGATAGTCTTGAACATGGTCACCAAGGAGCTGTAAATTTTAAATAAATGTAAAAAAAATCACAACTAGGTCCAACTATACGAGTAAATTGGAATGTGTCCTGGTCCCAAAAGTCATAGCATGGTTTAGAATTGAGACTTATATAGTCAGCTTATTAGCAGTTATCTATGTCTCTTGATATCTAGGAATAGAATACAAACTGCATATAATTTTCTAATTTTTTTTTGTCTTTTTGCCTTTTCTAGGGCCACTCCCGCTGCATATGGAGGTTCCCAGGCTAGGCGTCGAATCGGAGCTGTAGCCACCATCCTACGCCAGCCAGAGCCACAGCAACGCAGGATCCGAGCCACGTCTGCAACCTACACCACAGCTCATGGCAACGCTGCCTCCTTAACCCACTGAGCAAGGGCAGGGATCGAACCCTCAAGCTCATGGTTCCTAGGCGGATTCGTTAACCACTGTGCCACGACGGGAACTCCCAATTTTCTAATTCTAACCTGGCTTAATTCTTTCCCCCAAACCACTAACAAATAAGAAAAGTACCTATTGTATATTTTCCTTTTCTTCTTTTCTTATACTTTTCCTCTGATAAAAGGCTGATGAGCTAAGATATGGACAAAACATCAGCTGGAGAAAAAAAAGAGAGAGAGAGTTATACAAAGATTACTGAAAAATCATAGCCTATATAATCAGCACCTAAATAGAAAGTACTGATTTTTATAGTTGAGATTGAGTATAATGGACCTCAAAATATGGTCTAAAAATACAGAAGACAATAATAGTCATCCACAAAGTTTATCCACGTGATCTCCTAAATTACTAATCTTTACACTATGAAATTCTTAGAGGTTTATTTCTGGAAGGAATTAACATTTATTCCACCTAATAAACTATTGTGTCATTGGTTTCTCATCTTAAAAATCCTCAGTGTTTTTTCTGTTAATCTTGATTTAGGTAAGTTAAGTGAGATGAGTGGTCCACAGGATAATATGCCCCAATAAAGCAGTCCAGGATTTAAAAATATATGATACTCTCTGACTGAAATATTAGATTATCCAAATGTTATTTTTTCTTAATAAACACAATTTTAAAAGAAAAATAATGTTGCCCACACTGTACTAAGTCATTAGTTATAGTCTTTCTTCCTTTGAGAATTCACTATGTGATTCTAGCCAGGACAATTACCTTTATTGAACTTCAATTTCTCCATTTTGCAAGGAGGATGGAGCTTGGCATGCAAACCTTAGAGTCTAGAATAAGTATTATAGAGACTGATGGTGTATTGTGGAAATGCTTTAATCTCTTGGGAAGAGGTGTACTAGGTTAGACTCTGACCGATGAAGAACCTGGAGTGAAGGAAATTCATTGTGTTTACTTCAGATCTACTGAAAAAAACATTTCTAGCAATTGACATAATCTGAATACTTCTTCTGTGTGCCAATGCTGAAATCCAGAAAGATATTGAAAAGAAGAATTTTGAGGTAGATTTCATGAATTAGTAATGCTGTATACTGCCTCATATATAAAAAATTTTCCTATTTCATATTACACTCATTTTAGTCAACTACATTAAATACTATGACAGAGAAATAAGTAGTAGTGCTTCTTTGATTTGAAGTATCCCCACTAGAATTTAGAATGTCATTAAGTCTACTCATTCACCTGACTTTCCAATACTCTAAGCTATGTTAATTGGAACATTTTGCCCTCTTTAGTGTGGCTTCTTCACAACTGCAAAGTAAAATAAATCCAGTGATGTATTTCTCATAAACCATGATCAACCAATGTCAACAAAGGCTTTGCTTCACCTGGACTGAGTTAGTGATAAACAGTTAATGTAGAATAAAATGGGCTCTATGTCCTATTACTGCAACCTAGAAACCTTAGAAAGCACATAGTAGTACCTTTAAGAGACTGCTTTTGTAAATACTACTCTCAATTTTATGAACTTCATGAACCACCTAATAGCATAAAACAATAACAAATTTTCTTTCGGATAAAAGTTAGTCTTTCCTTTTGCAGCCTGACAGAAAAGTGTAATCTTTCCTCTCTGCTGTACTCTCTGCTATAAGACAAAAAGTATAGGATTTAAGCTGTTACTTCTAATAAAGAGAATCAGAGAATACTATCTTATCTTAACAGTGGACTTCATGTATTCTCCAATGCCCTGTCTTTCTGTTCCTTATTTGGGTAGTGGCAAGCTTGCATTTGTTCTTTTCCTTTGGTCCTTGTTTACTGCTGCACCCAGAGCTCACAACAAGGAATGTTGTCTACAAATTGCCAAGATTGCTACATTATTTTTAGTATTGAGAACAGCAAATCAATCACTTAGATTGTTATTTCTGATGGTCAAGTAGGCATCAGCAGTACCAACCACATAAAACTTTATTAATTATTTATTTTTCTAGTATGAAAGCATATTCTACAATTCCAAATGAAACAATTACACCATGGCAAAGCTTAGTTCATGGCTCTTGGCTTATTCTAACTACTCCAGCAGAGAAATGAGCAGCCCTCTAGATACTTCATTACACAGCTAGATTCACTGGTGTAGCAGTGCTCTGGTGAATGCTTGGCCATCTGTAGATATGGGTATAGCCTTAGAAAAGAAAAGAAAATCAGTTGGACTTTTCAAGATGTTAAAGTTTAGTCTAAAGTAGAATAGCTGAACATTTTCTCTAACTGCTAAGTTCTTTCTGCCACTGAAGTACAAAATAGTCTTTTGTCTGAAGCATAACTGTACAAGAATATTTTAATAAGGCGTGTAATTTTAAAGGCCTTTAGCAGCAATCAGTGAACACTCAAAACTAGTATGAAAATCGCTTACCTCAAACACTTCAAAGCATTTGGTTCAGAATAGTTGCTCATTTCTCTCCTTATTTCCCTCATATCCAGGGTTCCACTCTACACAATCCACACTCTCAAGATCTAATATTTTGTTACTTTGTTAATAGTATATGAAGAATTTTTCTCTTAGGTAAGATATTGTATAAGGTCCTGAAAGAGAAATGCTCCTTTATTTAAATCTGTAAGGATAAATCAACATGAAAGGACCACAACTATAAAACTGGAAAAAAATATGTCCACATACTAATTCAAAAAAATTGATTTTTCTGACTCAGGCACTGCTGTCAGATTTACCTCCTGAATTAGAAGAGATGGATTTCAATCATGCCTCGCCGGAACCTGATGTTACCTCATTCAGTGTGTCTTCTTTATCAGAGAAAAATGCCTCAGACAGTTTGTGATGGGGGGTGGGGATATATGATACAGCATTTTGGCTACCTAACAGGTACGCATTTTAAGATAATTGCATTCTGTTGCCCTGAAATTCTTCAGTTGGAAAAACATATTGTTGAAACCAACATGTTCTGTGAAGGATAAACAAGATATAATGACTACAGTGCAAAAAAAGTATGTAAAATTTAAAACCATTGCTTGAGAGATTTTTCCAAACTGATGGAACTCTTGGGAAAATGTATTTCACTTTGAGCAGTTTGGCTATTAAATGAATAGTGTCTAATTAAGTTTTTAAAAATTTGGTTTTATAGAAGAGTCTTAGTTCTAATAATAGTTTTGACCAGACACACACACAAAAAGGTATTTCAACATAGCTTATCAAGTTACTGAAGCCTGATTAGTCTTGGTTTGTAAACATTACATCTTATATTTTCCTCTCTCCTTTTCCTGTCATCTGCATACACTTTTGCTCAGGAAAGTGGACTGAAAATTGAAAACAAAAATGTTTTAACTTGGATGAGTCTTGGAATTTATTTTTAAACACCTATGAGAATTTTGACTTAAGTTAATGATTGAAAAACTGAAGTGATTACTAGCATGTAATTGTAAATTATTGGTATTCTTCCATTATCTAACCCAAATATTTGGGAGGGAGGCATTATGAAAAAGTTATTCACCAACATATAGTCAAATAAATTATCGAGTGTATAGAAACAAAATGTTGTAAAAGATTAGTCTTAATGGGAACTCTTTGTTGCTACAGATGACAAATATTGAAAAGATTCACATTCTACTGATAAATTTGTGTAACTGAGTTAGGTGAAATGTTGCACAAATATTACAAGTTTATCACCATCATTATAGTATTTTTTTTTGGTTTCTTACATTTTATGAAACAAGAAGTCAAGGTAAGCCGCTGAATTTTTTTTTCTATATAGTCACTGAGCTTTGCCACAAAATTTACCTCATTTCCATGTGAGTATTGTACAGAGTCATTAGCCAAGGATAATATCCAAAAAGAGTTATACTGGTTTGGTTGTAAATCACAATCCTCTGAATTTCCTGGATACTATTCTATGAGTACACTCCAAAATGGGAACACTACTCAGTTGTTCTATTAGTAGGTACCACATGGCACCACACTGTAGACAATTTTTTGCAGACCTTCCCTTTCAGGGTATCAGATGGCATTACCAAGACCCATAGAAGAAAACATCCCAGTTTCTCCCTGAGCACACGGTATCACATATTTTTAAGTTGGCAGTGTGGAATTGTATCACATGGTTAAATTACCATCTATATCTAAAAGATTAATGAAGTGGCTGGATGGGTCCTTTAGCCATCAAGCTTCTATGTCAGATATTTTTGTAATTTGTAAATAAAACCAATTTTGATCTTGGAATTTATAGGTACCAATTTATGATAATAGAAAGATAGTCATGAATGTCTTTGACCTTGAAATGTCCCCTTCCTCCACACACACATAGATAAGAGTTAATGATAACTCTTCACTTTGTAAGCTATTTGTTTGACTTAATATTGCTGCCATGCTTCTGTTATGGTTCTTTGTTAGCAGAAATATTTCAGTGGTTAGGTATGCTCCCTTTTAGCTGACAGCCATATGGTTTTGTGTAAACAGTGCTTAGTACTCCTTGTTGACAAGTCAAATTCCATTCAGAGAAAAGAAGGCTGAGTAACAGAACCTCAGATATTAAATTTAAATTTATCAGTCACACTAATTCCTCTATGAGATAAAAAGTCTCTACTACACAGCAAATATAAAAACCATTTCTTAAGGTAGCCTGAACAGAGCTAGGCCTTCAAGTCTCTCTTAGGATCTTTTTACTAGTCATCGAGTTTATCTTTAAACTCTAATTTCTTCTGTTTCAATTTAAGCTCCTTGTTATTTGGTTCTTGTTACAAGGTAAAGCTAGATGATCACGCCTCAGCAGTTAGTCACTAAATCAAAAAAATATTCATTGGACTCCTGTGGTAGGGACATTGGTTTTCTACTCCTCAGCAAGCCATAAACTTCAAAATGAATTATTTCTTTTCACTTTTTAAGAGATCTAAATAAAATTATTTTAGTAGAAATTTTAATAGATTTGAGGATTATGCTAAGTGATCCTAGAAAGAATCCTAGTCTACAGTTATGAGAGGACCCATAGATGATTCCCTTGTCCCTGTTTAAAGTTTCATTGAAATAGAAACTGCATAAATCATAGTAGTCACTTAAGAATTCTTTTGTCTTGGCATTTATATTTCAGCATTAAAATTATTTATTTTACTATCATTGGAATTAAAACATTTCAAAAATGAAATGTGGTTTTTCTGTAGCGTGAACCAAAGGAAATAGATGTATCCAGAAAAAAAACATAATTGACAAAATTCAATTATACGCTATAGATTTTGAAAAAAAAATGCCAAGGTCAAGTATTTAAAAATCTTATATGAAGAAAATATATTTTCACATGCAGATTGGAATTGGCTTTGAGACATTTTAGAGCAAGAAAAATATCAGTTTGTGGACTGCTTTTGTGAGCATCTTCATGACTAGAAGGAGAGAAACGACTAGTCTTTCTTTCTTTATGGCTTTAACACAATAATAAAACAGAACATACTATCTGAAGCTGTACTCTCACTCACAAAGACAGATGCCAAGATGAAAAAAAAATTTTTTTTCAAACTACCTTTTGATGTCTGCTTTTGGCTTAGAGTAGCTAACCAGTTTCTGAACAGGAAATGTGTATCTAAGAGCACTTACCTTTCAAAATGTGTATGTGTGTGTGTATATATATATATATATATACCTGTTTTATAAAACAGGTACCTTTCTCATTTCAGCCAAGCTAAAATTAGTCCCAAGAAAATGAGAACTGCAGTTACCCTGGCGAATAGGAAAATTAGCAAATGCAAGGAAAACACTCAAAGAAAACTGGCCTCTTCATGGAAACTAAGGATATTTTGGTGTAAGGTCAGTTATCAACAGCCAGACTTTTATACCACCATTGTAATCATGTGATAGAAATGTTTGTTATTGTTGGAAAAGAAAAGGCTGCAGCCCAGTCATATCCTGTCCTCTGTGTACTACTAATACCTCAAAAGATGTCTCAGAGGTAATTTCCCAAAGACAGTAACATCTATTTTGAGGCACTTTAACAGTCAGCAATTTATAGGAGAAAACATAAGTGGTATATTTAAAAGAAGTCTGGGCTCCAAGATTAATTTTTTTGCCCTTTTGGGGTGGGGTGGGGGCATTCATTTAGCCCATTTCCAAGGAATAGTTTCTGCATTTTAGCCTGATAGCTTATGACAATTTTTAAGAATTCCAAAAACTTTAACTACTGTCCTTCCTCTATATTACAGGGACAGTATACTGGGAATAATGCCTATAAAAAATATAGATTTTCATTCAGATCCTAAAAAAAATGCCAAATTCTGATAGAATAACCATTTAAGGATTTATGAATACCATAACATCTAAATGATAAATAAGTGGCTTTATCTTTGAAGTTGGTATTATTCTTGGCAGACAGCACTGTATCATGCTCTTCACCAAGCTATGCTCTGTGATGTTATAATGGAGGAGTCTACTAACTTCTGAGTCAACATTTGCCATACCATTGCCAAAAAAAACAAACCAAAAAACAAAACAAAACAAAACAAAACAAAAAAAAAACCTTTGTTAAGAACAGATTTGCTAAGGGAGAAAAGAGAATAAAGTGATGTTTTCATGGAAATATATTCTGATTGTTCCAGTAAAGTGTATACTGAGTATATATTGCTCCACACTGAAATTTTATATTACATTAACTTGTTAAGTAATTCCTTTTAGCAATCTTGCATCCCATTTTACTGGTACTACCTCTGAAACATACTATCACATTAAAATCACACAGACTGTAATGTGACCTTTTGTAGGGTTTTTATTTAAACTTTTATAGAGGCAATAAATGATTTCTAACTAATAGGCATCTCTTTTAATGTTTATTTTTCTAAGTCTTGTGTTATAAGCATTGTTCCCCTTTTACAGTTTTACAAATTATTTTTCTCCTAAAAGTAAGGTTCTAATTTTTAAAAAATGGCACAGAGGAAATGAATCTGACTAGTATCCATGAGGATGCGGATTCAATCCCTGACCTTGCTTAGTAGGTCCAGGATCTGGCATTGCCTGTGAGCTGTGGTGTAGGTTGTAAAAGCTACTCTGATCCAGTGTTGCTATGGCTGTGGTGTAGGCCAAAATTTGTAGCTCTAATTTGACCCCTAGCCTGGGAACTCTCACACACAGTGGGTGCTGCCCTAAAAAAATGTAGAGGATAATAAGGTATTTGGGTTCAGAGAAAGGAGAACATGGAATGCTCAAGTGGAAATTTGGTTGATTTCCAAACTGACATGTGTGTCATTCTTCATTGACATTAAATAACAAAGAATTACTCCAACACCAATGGAAAAGAGTGACTATTCAGCAATAGACAACAGATTTGTCCATAATGAAATATTAAAATGGTAAAACCAGAAAGTAAATCAGTACAGAATAAACAAAGAATGCCATTTTACCATAGATTTCTTTTTTTATAATTTTTTTTTATTTTCCCACTGTACAGCAAGGGGGTCAGGTTATCCTTACATGTATACATTACAATTACATTTTTCCCCCACCCTTTCTTCTGTTGCAACATGAGTATCTAGACAAAGTTCTCAATGCTGCTCAGCAGGATCTCCTTGTAAATCTATTCTAAGTTGTGTCTGATAAGCCCAAGCTCCCGATCCCTCCCACTCCCTCCCCCTCCCCCTCCCATCAGGCAGCCACAAGTCTCTTCTCCAAGTCCATGATTTTCTTTTCTGAGGAGATGTTCATTTGTGCTGGATATTAGATTCCAGTTATAAGTGATATCATATGGTATTTGTCTTTGTCTTTCTGGCTCATTTCACTCAGGATGAGATTCTCTAGTTCCATCCATGTTGCTGCAAATGGCATGATGTTGTTCTTTTTTATGGCTGAGTATTATTCCATTGTGTATATATACCACTTCTTCCGAATCCAATCATCTGTTGATGGACATCTGGGTTGTTTCCATGTCTTGGCTATTGTGAATAGTGCTGCAATGAACATGTGGGTGCACATGTCTCTTTTAAGTAGAGTTTTCTCCGGATAGATGCCCAAGAGTGGGATTGTGGGGTCATATGGAAGTTCCATGTATAGATTTCTAAGGTGTCTCCAAACTGTTCTCCATAGTGGCTGTACCAGTTGACATTCCCACCAGCAGTGCAGGAGGGTTCCCTTTTCTCCACAGCCCCTCCAGCACTTGTTATTTGTGGATATATTAATGATGGCCGTTCTGACTGGTGTGAGGTAGTATCTCATGGTAGTTTTGATTTGCATTTCTCTTATAACCAGCGATGTTGAGCATTTTTTCATGTGTTTGTTGGCCATCTGTATATCTTCTTTGGAGAAATGTCTATTCAGGTCTTTTGCCCATTTTTCCATTGCTTGATTGGTTTTTTTGCTGTTGGATTTTATAAGTTGTTTATATATTCTAGAGATTAAGCCCTTGTCGGTTGCATCATTTGAAACTATGTTCTCCCATTCTGAAAGTTGTCTTTTTGTTCTCTTTTGGGTTTCCTTTGCTGTGCAAAAGCTTGTCCGTTTGATGAGGTCCCATGGGTTTATTTTTGCTCTAATTTCTATTGCCTTGGGAGACTGACCTGAGAAAACATTCATGATGTTGATGTCAGAGAGTGTTTTGCCTATGTTTTCTTCTATGAGTTTGATGGTGTCCTGTCGTATATTTAAGTCTTTCAGCCATTTGGAGTTTATTGTTGTGCATGGTGTGCGGGTGTGTTCTAGTTTCATTGCTTTGCATGCAGCTGTCCAGGTTTCCCAGCAATGCTTGCTGAATAGACTTTCTTTTTCCCATTTGATGTTCTTGCCTCCCTTGTCAAAGTTTAATTGACCCTAGGGGTCAGGGTTTATTTCTGGATTTTCTATTCTGTTCCATTGGTCTGCCTGTCTGTTTTGATACCAGTACCACACTGTTTTGATGACTGTGGCTTTGTAGTATTTCTTGAAGTCTGGGAGAGTTATGCCTCCTGCTTGGTTTTTGTTTCTCAGGATTGCTTTGGCGATTCTGGGTCTTTTGTTGTTCCATCTAAATGTTTGGATTGTTTGTCCTAGTTCTGTGAAAAATGTCATGGGTAATTTGATAGGGATTGCATTGAATCTGTAGATTGCTTTGGGTAGGATGGCCATTTTTACAATATTGATTTTCCCAATCCAGGAACATGGAATATCTTTCCATTTCTTTACATCTTCTATGACTTCTTTGATTAAAGTTTTATAGTTCTCGGCATATCGGTCCTTTACCTCTTTGGTCAGGTGTATTCCGAGGTGTTTGATTTTGTGAGGTGCAATTTTAAAAGGTATTATATTTTTGTATTCCCTTTCTAATATTTCATTGCTGGTATACAGAAATGCAACTGACTTCTGAATGTTAATCTTATATCCTGCTACTTTGCTGAATTGATTAATCAGTTGAAGTAGTTTTGGGGTTGAGTCCTTAGGGTTTTCTATGTATAGTATCATGTCATCTGCATACAGTGACAGTTTGATCTCTTCTCTTCCTATACGGATGCCTTTTATTTCTTTTGTTTGTCTAATTGCTGTGGCTAGGACTTCCAAAACTATGTTGAAGAGCAGTGGTGAGCGTGGGCATCCCTGTCTTGTTCCAGATTGGAGTGAGAAGGCTTTCAGTTTTTCCCCATTGAGGATTATATTTGCCGTGGGTTTATCATAAATGGCTTTGATTATATTCAGGAATGTTCCCTCTATACCCACTTTGGCGAGGGTCTTGATCATGAATGGATGTTGGACTTTGTCAAATGCTTTTTCTGCGTCTATTGAGATGACCATATGATTTTTGACTTTTCTTTTGTGAATGTGGTGTGTTAGGTTGATTGATTTGTGTATGTTGAACCATCCTTGTGAACCTGGGATGAATGCTATCTGGTCATGGTGTATAATTTTTTTGGTATGTTGTTGGATTCAGTTGGCTAAGATTTTGTTGAGAATTTTTGCATCTATATTCATCAATGATATTGGGCGATAGTTTTCTTTTTTGGTGGTATCTCTGTCTGTTTTTGGAATGAGGGTGATGGTGGCATCATAGAATGTCTTTGGGAATATTCCTTCTTCTTCAACCTTTTGAAAGAGGTTAAGGAGGATGGGCACCAATTCCTCTTTATATGTTTGATAAATTCACCTGTGAAGCCATCTGTTCCTGGGCTTTTATTTGTGGGGAGTGTTTTTATGGCATCTTCAATTTCATTTCTAGTGATCGGTCTGTTCAGTTGGTCTGTTTCTCCGTGATTCCGTTTTGGCAGGCTGCAAGATTCTAGAAAATTGTCCATTTCTTCCAGCTTGTCAATCTTGTTGCCATATAGTTGTTCATAGTGTTCTCTTATGGTTTTTTGTATTTCTGCTGTATCCACTGTGATTTCTCCTTTTTCATTTATAATTTTGGTTATTTGGGTTCTTTCTCTCCTCTTCTTAGTGAGTCTGGCCAGGGGTTTGTCCATTTTGTTTACCTTTTCAAAGAACCAGCTCTTGGTTTTATTAATTTTCTCTATTGTTTTTTGAGTCTCTATTTTATTGATGTCTTCTTTGATCTTTATAATTTCCTTCCTTCTGCTGCCTTTAGGTCTTTTTTGTTCTTCTTTTTCTAGTTCGTTTAGGTGGAGGGTTAAGTTGTCCATTTGGGATCTTTCTTCTTTTTTGAGAAAGGCCTGTATTGCTATAAATTTCCCTTTGAGCACTGCTTTCGTGGCATCCCATAGATTTTGAGAGGTTGTGTCTTCATTATCATTTGTTTCAAGGTAGTTTTTAATTTCCCTCTTGATTTCCTCATTGACCCATTGGTTTTTGAGTAGCATGTTGTTTAGGCTCCATGTAGTAGGTTTTTTTCTCATTTCTTTTCCCATGGCTGATTTCTAATTTCATGGCATTGTGGTCAGAGAAGATACTTGAGATAATTTCTATGCTCCTAAATTTATTGAGGTTAGCTTTGTGTCCCAATATGTGGTCGATTCTTGAGAATGTTCCATGCACACTTGAGAAGAATGTGTATTCTGCTTTTTTTTGGATGTGGTGTCCTGAAGGTATCAATGAAGTCTAACTTTTCTATTGTTTCCTTTAGGATCTCTGTTGCTTTATTGGTTTTCTGTCTAGAGGATCTGTCCATTGATGTGAGGGGGGTATTAAGGTCTCCTACTATGATTGTATTCTCATCAATATCTCCCTTTATGTCTGTTGATATTTGTTGTATGTATCTGGGTGCTCCTGTATTTGGGGCATATATGTTGATGATAGTAACATCCTCTCCTTTGATGGATCCCTTAATCATTAAGTAGTGTTCTTCTTTGTCTTTCTTTATGTCTTTTGTTTTAAAGTCTATTTTGTCTGATATGAGCGTTGCGACTCCTGCTTTTCTGTCATGTCTATTGGCGAGAAATATTTTTCCCCACCCTTTCACTTTCAATCTGTATGTATCTTTTGTCCTAAGGTGAGTTTCTTGTAGGCAGCATATTGAAGGTTTTTGCCTTTTTATCCACTCAGCCCCTCTGTGTCTTTTGATTGGGGTGTTCAGTCCATTGACATTTAAGGTGATAATTGATAGATGATTATTTATTGCCATTTGAACCTCGTGTTCCAGTTGATTCTATGGTTCTGCATTCTTCCTTTTTTTTTTTTTTTTGGTTGGATGGTCTCCTGTTATTATCTGCTTGAGTGTATTTTTTTTTTCATTTTTTGCAAATGCAATATTTGGCTTTGGCTTGTGGTTGCCCTGTTTTTTAAGTATGCTAACCCCTTCCCATAATTGTGTGTTTTAGCCTGATGGTCCTGTAAGTTCAAACACTTCATTACTTTATTAAAATTAAGAAGAGAAACTTACAAACAAACAAACTAAAAGGGTTATTTACTTCCTAACATCGCTTGTCCACATTTTATCGTTTTGATGACTCTTTTTTATTTTTTTCTTTTTAATTTTATTTTGTTTGAGGCCTGTTCATGATTAAATCTGTATGCTGCCTTATATGAGTGGCTGCTCTCTGATTGCGGTTTCCTCAGTCCTAGTTCTTCCTCTTCTTCTTCTTCTTCTTTTTTTTTCTTTTCTTTTTTCTTCCCTTTCCTTCCTTTGTTTTTGGTTTAGAGAAGCCCTTTCAATATTTCCTTTAACCTGGGTTTTGTGTTGCTGTATTCTTTAAGTTTTTGTTTGTTGGAAAAAATTGTTATTTCCCCTTCTATTTTAAATGATATTCTTGCTGGATAGAGTATTCTAGGTTGCATATTTTTTCCTTTGAACACTTTAAATATCTCTTGCCCTTCCCTCCTGGCCTGTAGTGTTTCTGTAGAGAAGTCAGCTGATATTCTTATGGGGGTTCCCTTGTAGGTAACATTCTGTTTTTCTCTTGCTGCCTTTAGGATCCTCTCTTTATCACTAACTTTTGCCATTTTTATTATGATGTGTCTTGCTGTGGGTCTATTTGGGTTCGGTTTGTTTGGGGCCCTCTGTGCTTCTTGTATCTTGAACCCCACATCCTTTAGATTTGGGAAGTTTCCAGCAATAATTTCTTCAAATATATTTTCCATTCCCTTATTTTTTTCTACTCCTTCTGGATTCCTATTATGCATAGATTGGCCTGCTTTATATTATCCCATAGGTCTCTTATATTGCTTTCCTGTTTTTTGATTCAGTTTTCTGTCTGTTGACCGGATTGAGTGATTTCCATTATTCTATCTTCCATATCACTGATTCGTTCTTCTGCATTATTCATTCTGGTTTCTACTGCCCTTAGTTCTGTTTGCATCTCTGCAAATGAATGTTCTAGTTTTTCTTGGCTCCTCCTTATATTTTCTAGTTCCTTTCTGAGGGTATCTGCATTACTGTACATATCTTCTCTTCATTCCTTCAGTATTTTCGCTATTTCTCTTTTGAACTCCAGGTCTGTCTGACTGCAGAGATCTGTTTCATTGTTGATTTTGTTAGGTGAGTTCTCCTCTTAGTTTGACTGGGGGTGGTTTCTCAGCTTCTTCATCTTGCTTGTTGTTTTCTTTCTCCTGAGGGAGTTGTACTCTCCGTTATCGGGCAGTGTTTGCCTTGTCACTGCCGTGGAATATTTCCTGAGGGCTGGCATTGTTGGTCAATCTTTTTTGAGGCAGTGTGGCTTTTCTGGAGTGTTGATGGGGCTAACAGTGTTTCTTTGAAGCAAAGGAGGGCTTCCTGAGGGCAGTCAGGACTGGGAGGTCCACACCACGATGGTAGCAGATTTCACTTGTCATGCAGAGCTTGCTCTGGTGTTTTTAGGCTGTGGGGTTCTTGGAGGGGGTTGGTGGTGTTGGGCAGCTGTTCCTCAGGAGTGCAGCACCCCCTGGGGGCTGGAGCAGCTATCTGGGTCTCTGAGAACCTAAGAGCCTCTTCCCTAGGGCAGCCCAACTCAGAAGGACGGCCTGAGAATGTAGGCGGATCTTTTCACAGTCTGGCCAAGCTTGTTGCAGCTTTTCTGGGCTGCAGGGGGTCCTCCGGGGGGCTGGTGGTGCTGAGCAGCTATTCTGTGGGAGTGGTGCACCCCCTGGGTGCTTGGGCGGGTAGCAGGGCCATTGGAAACCCAAGAGGCTCCTCCCCAGGGCAGCCCGACTCAGAAAAACCATCCGAGAATTAGGCAGATCTATTCACAGCCTGGCTAGGCTTGTTCTAGCTTTTCTGGGTGCAGGCCTTTTCTCGGGGGCTGGTGGTGTTTGGTGCTGCTCTGCGGAAGTGTAGCCCCTCCAAAGGGCAAGCAGGCCTGTGCAGGGACAGCCCCTGTGGTGGTAGGCTTCAGGCAATTGTTGAGGCCAGCCCTCCTGGATGGCAGGCAGCCCCAGGTTAGGCGAGAGCGTAGCGGGTGGCAGGGGTGGGGGGAGGGGATGCACTGGGAAGCACAGCTTTCAGCTAGCTAGCGGGTCTGTAAGCTTGCTGTGACGTGGGGGGTATTCTATGGGGACCCACCCCTTCTTCTCTCCCCTCCCCAGCACGGCACAGACCAGGCTCTTCTCCCAGGTTCCCTCTGATGCGGCTTTCCACTTCCCCACCCCTAGAGTATTGCTTCCTTCCTCTGCGACAGCTTTGTTTTCTAGTCTCCCAGGCAGTCTCTGCCCTGTCAAATGGTTTCTAGACCTCCCAAGCAGTTTCCGCTCTGCCCCGCCCCCCCAGTCCATTCTCGGGGACTAACCTCTGGGGCCCGAGGTCTCGGTGCCCAGCCCCCACCCAGGCATCTCAATTTTTGGTGACTGAGCCCATAGTTCAGATGGTCCATTCGGTTCTTGATTGGCTTTTCCATACTCCAACTTACTACTACACTCTTCTCTGCATCTGGAGATTCCTCTGGTTCATTTGTTCTTTCCCCCGTGTAGGTGACTTTCCAGGGTGCGGGATCCCTTTCTCCTCTGCAGTTCCCTTTCCGGAGCACCCGTCCTGCTCGGATTCACCTTCTCTCACTCTCCTCTTTTCTCCCGTTCTGCCCAGTAATGTCACGAACTTCTTGCCGTTATTGGAGTTTAGTTTCCTCTGCCAGCGATTGGTTGCTGTTCTGTGTGAGTCATTTATTCTGTAGATGTGCTTTTTTTGTTGTGTTTGTGGGAGAGGGCAAGCGTGTCCCCCTACTCCTCCACCATCTTGTCCTCTCTCCTGGATTTCTTTTTTAAGTGGCAATTTGCATCTAACTTCTGGTTCTCTTTGACACCAGTTGAGAATGCTTTTAATTTGGGTAAATATACCCAAGCTTTTTTGGTCAAAGTCTTATGCCAGTTAAAGCTCTTCATGTTATCAAATGGAGGAGGGAAAGGGATGAGCTTCCAATAGCACATCTGCAGTTTTCCTTCTGAGTTGATGTTGTTTTAAGAAAGTTGGAAGGAGAAAATCACATATTAACATATCAACCACAAGCCTCTTCTCTATGTCCCTGAGTCCATTTCTGTTTTGTAGATAGGTTCATGGTTGCCAAGGGAGGAGAGGGGAGGAAGTGGGATGGAAGAGGAGCTTGTGGTTGGTAGATGCAAACTATTACATTTAGAATGGATAAGCAATGAGGTCCTATTGTACAGAGCAGGGAACTATATCCACTCTCTTGAGAAAGAACAAGACCAAATATAGTATGATTGGATCACTATGCTATACAACAGAAATTGACACAACACTCTAAATCAACTATACTATAATAAAAATAAAATTAAATTTAAAAAAAGTCAACATGCACTTCAAATGACCCAAGTCTTTCTCAGATCTGCAAAATCATTGACTTAAGGTGGAGAAATTCTTTGCTTTATAAAAATGAAAGAGAATCATTACAAATATATTTAAAAGACAATTTGTTGGATGAGTATGTCCATAGGAATGAATGATTTTTCATACCCTTTTAAACTAGTTTTTTTAATATTTCTTGTTTTTACCATATTATAAAAGTAACAGATATTCATTGTAAACTTTATAGAAAAGGTATATAATATTAAGAGGAAAAAAATGTGCTATCTTACCACCCAATAATAATTATTGTTAGGATCTTAATATATTTAATTCTAGTTATTCTGCTTATGGCATATATTCAGCAATACTGAGATTATAGTAATTATGCAGTTATGTGTCCTGATTTTTCTCCTAACCATGTATTGAGACCTTTGGTCACCAAGGTATCTTAACTCTCAATTATATTTGGACATAAAGGGGAATTTTTAAAAGTATTCAAGGAAAAAAAGCAAACCTTCTACTGATAAAAATACATTTGTTCTGGAGAATTAACATGTAGCTGCTTTACCTAAATGCTATATTTTTACCCTAGATTTAAAACAAATGATGCTACTTTCACAATAAAGTAGCTATATTTTGGCTCCAAGTTACAAAGCACTTCTTCTTAATACTTCTACCTAAGTAATGCTTTTATCACCTATACTAGTAAACTATTCTAAACTTTAAAAGTAAGACAAACTCAATTTTAGGTATGAAAAGTCTTGTATTGTGTACACAAATATGCACTTGGAGTAGTAAATTTTTTGAAGTCAGTTGAAATGGAATTCTAATTTTTCTCTAAAGAATAAGACTGTTTATTTTTATTATAGTGTTTTGTTTCAGCCAATTTAGGAAGTTTGATAAATGTTACCAATTCTGGATTTTGTTGTGAAACAACAATCAATATCTGTATCTCCATTTTATAATACAATGTATACCAAGACTACCATAATCAAGTACCTCCTCTGTAATCTAGGCCATATAAAACTTAATCCTTATCAGTACCTAGATCACTCCCTAGTTAAGACTTATGTCTAGAAGGGAACTCATTAATTCCTTAAAGCTGTTAGGGAAACATTCAAAGTCCTATAATGTTGGAAGTGGTGATAGTAACTCTTGTTAGCTTGAATTAGATGGCACACAATTCTGATACCCAAGTCACAGATTTATTCTCCATTCAGATCCATTAGTTTATATAAGAAGGCAAAAATACTCCTCTGCTACAGTCACCATGTCTGAATCTTGTCTTACAGTCTATCACTAGGCACAGAGCACCAGTGGGAAGTTATGGGTGGATGCAGGCAACCTTATATGTTGCTTAAACAGTATAAAAGAATGGATGCTGGAAGATTTTCCTGTCCATTCCCACCTACCTCCCTTGCCTCTGTTGGAAGTTTATTGGTAATAATTTGGTATAAAATGTAATTATCCTTGACAAATATAATGGGGTCTATAAGGTATTCATACCAAAGTGGCATTTGTTTAACCAGCTGCATTCTTTATAACATTGGATGAAGAAGATCAGGGCACTGAGAAAAGGATAGTTGAGGTGGTGGGCAATTAAAAGCAGAGAGGGACAAATATAGAATCTCTAAAATTATTGAAGGAGGCATAACAATGGAGAGCATTAAGTAGCTGGCAGGTGGGAGAGAGGAAATTCCCAACCCTAAAATCTAGAAGATTAAATGTATGTAGAGTAGTATAGTGGAGGGGTCAGGGTAGAATACTGTAGGAATTAAGTCATGGGGTCAAATCCGTTTTAACATTTACTGACTATATGATCTTGGACAAGTTATTTGAACTCTCTGTGTTTAAATTTCTTTGCAATATATGAATAATGATGATACCTATCTCAGGGATTGTTGTGAGGAATATAATAACCTGTTATAAAGTGCTTAGTACAGTGTCTAGCACCAGGAAACACTCAGTAAATGCTAGCCAATGCTATTATTATAGCTTATAAAAAAGGAGATTGAGGGGATCCAAAGACAATTCTTACCTACCAATATTCCCTGGACAGAAGTGGCTCAATACAAACATCTAAGAGAATCAAAACATAACTCAAAATAATTTCACTTACATTTAGTTTCTTACTAGCAGTGTTGTCACATTCAAAGAACCACAATTTATCAATAGTTTCCTCAATAGTCTTATTGCCTTAGAGACTTAATAGCCCTTCCTCTCTATCAAAGAGCTGCTATGGGAGCTGGGGTGAATCAGATTCATTATCTTGCATTGAATAAAATATCAATGCCATATAATATATTTTGTACACATTTATTGATTTGTTATCTGTATGTATACAGTTCTGTAATCTTATATGAGGCAAACTCATTGTGGAAAATTATATTTCTTTAAACATTATGTTGACTGAATATCAAATGTTGGTCTCCAGCTTAATGTGTATGTGTATATAGGTGAATTTCTGACAGATTTTTTAAATTATCTACAGAAGTTTTAGATTACTTTTTTTTGCTTGTCTTCAGTTTCTAATCAAGTGAATCAAGAAACAAATTTCTGATACATGGAATAACTTGGATGAACCTCAAAAACATTATGCTAATTAAAACAAGCCAGACACAAAAGGCTACATACTGTATTATTCCATTTATATAAGATTCTGGGAAAGGCAATGTTATAGAAACAGAAATCAGAGAAGTAGTTACCAGGGATTGGGGTAGGTGTATTATTTAGGCTGAAAGCTGGCACAAGGGGATTTTTTAGGGCAGTAGGAAAAAAATGAATTCTAGTCAGTTATTACTGCCTTTACACTATATAACCTGTTTTGTTCAAATACATGTTATTTGTCATTTGAAAAATACGTCAAGGTTTTTCTAAGTACATGTCTGAAAATAACATACACGCTTCCTTCCAGTCTGTTCATGGGCACACATTCATAGGCACACATTTCGCTTTCTAAGGGTTATTCTTTCTAATTAAATGCCATTTGAGAATACTTCATTCACCCCTGTATCAAGGATTGTGCAACCTGTATATTCACTGACACACTGAGTCAGAGGAAAGGACTATTTAATTTCCATAAGGCTGTTTGCTAGATGCAAGGCTCTTTTTCTAAATTTACAAATATAGGTGTTGGAGAAATTAAATAAAGATTCCAATGGATTTATTTTATTATATGGCCTTACAAATTGTTATATTCTTTTTCTATTTTTAAAGCATTAAAATGTCTTAACTGGTAAAAACAGCAACAACAACAATAACAAACGATTCAGACATAAAAAGCAAGAGACATTAAGTTCATTCAAATAAGAAACATTGACCCATTTGGATACAAATGTTTGTTAGAAAATAGGAAGAAGAAAAAGGCCTAGGTAAAGGAACTTAGAAAACCCTAAAAACAAGACAATATGAGGTAAAGTATAATAAAGCTACTTATCCAATAATTAATGTTTCTCCTCTTCCTAATTAGAAACACATAAAAAAGAAAGGGGCTATCCCCTTTCTTAATTACAAGGGGCTGAAATTCTTGAGACGGAAATTTCCTGGAATCAAAACCTACGCCCTAACCTCTTCTTTCTCTAGTAAAATATAATACAGTGTTGTAGAAGAGAAAGATTGCTGGCTATATGATTTTGCTTAAGGAAGTAATACCTGTTAATGATTGCTTCTCACATTGGTTGTGGAATCATGAAATAGTTTTAAAAGTATTTTAAAACTTAGTAAAGCACTATAGAAAAAAGATTAATATCTATTCATACTCATTAATTGCCTATATATTCAACATTATATAGGCTCTGGGGGACATATGGAAAAGAGTATCTTCCCTGACTTCCAAGAGATTGGCACACTTTACAAAATTAGACTTAAACATATAAAATGTAGCATACAAGACAACATAATTGAGTGTTAAAGGTCATGGTGTTGTTCCTAAGGGGTTTGTGATGAATTGTTTGGTGGGGACCTAATTAAGGAGTAGTCATCTAAAAAAGCTTTGCATAAAATGGTAAGTCTGAGTTGATTGGATCCAGCCAAGAATTTACCCCTGATGTCTGCCAAAAAATTATGTGGGGAAATACACATGATTTGCTCTTACAGGTTTAAAGAAAGCTCTCAAATATTTTCCTCAAATATCTGTCATCCCAGAACAAAATTCCTGCTTGTATATATTTTTTGTCTGCCTTAACATAATTAATACTGAATTAACTAATTTATTTATTTATTTTTAACTGATTCTTATTTTTCCCATCTAGCTGGTTTACAGAGTTCTGTCAATTTTCTACTGTACAGCAAAATGACCCAGTAACACATACATATGTACACTCTTTTTCTCATATTATCCTCCATTGTGCTCCATCACAAGTGACTAGATATTGTTCCCAGTGCTATATAGTAGGATCTCATTGCTTATCCATTCCAAAGGCAATAGATTCTAATCTATTAACCCCAGTTTCCTGGTCCATACCACTCCTTATCTCTCCCCCTTGGCAACCACAAGTCTATTCTCCATGTCCATCATTTTCTTTTCTGTGGAAAGGTTCATTTGTGCCATATATTAGATTCAAGATATAAGTGATATCATATGGTATTTGTCTTTCTCTTTCTGTCTTACTTCACTTAGTATGGGAGTCTCTAGTTCTATCCATGTTGATGCAAATGGCATTATTTTGTTCTTTTTTATGGCTGAGTAGTATTCCATTGTGTATATATGCCACTGGACATTTGCGTTGTTTCCATGTCTTGGCTATTGTGAATAGTGCTGCAATGAACATATTGGTGCATATGTTTTTACAAGGAAAGTTTTGTCCAGATATATGATCAAAAGCAGGATTGCTGGGTCATATTGTAGTTCTATGCTTAGTTTTCTGAGGTACCTCCATACTGTTTTCCATAGTGGTTTTATTAATTTACATTCCCACCAACAGCTTAGGAGAGTTCCCTTTTCTCCACAACCCCTCCAGCATTTGTTCTTTTTGGACTTATTAATGATGGCTATTCTGACAGTTGTGAGGTGGTACCTCATGGTAGTTTTGATTTACATTTCTCTTATAATCAGTAGTGCTGAGTATTTTTTCATGTGCTTTGTTGTCCATCTGTTAATACTGAATTTACGTTATGTGCCAGTTATTATGCTGGGTGATATGTTCTATGACCACCTGGAACATGTTCAATTAATTTAATGTCCTCTGTGTCGATTCTTACAATGCTAAGTTTAAAGACATTAGAATTTCTCTGGATAGATCAAATTTCTCATTGTAAAGAGAAGGAAAATTGTGCTCAAAGAGATGACATCAATAAACAATAAGGGAGTCACCATTGTGGCTCAGCGGTTTAAGAACCCGACTAGTGACCAGGAAGATGTGGGCTTCATCCCTGGCATTGCTGTGGCTCTGGTGTAGGCCAGCAGCTACAGCTCTGATTTGACCCTTAGTCTAGGAACCTCCATATGCTGTGGGTGTGTCCCTAAAAAGCAAAAAAAAAAAAAAAAAGCAAAAAAAGAAAAGAAAAGAAAGACCCTACACTTTAAGTTCTTGTCTTACATTGAGGTCTTTCATAGTCTTGAACTTTTTAGTTCCCATTCCTTACTATCCCAGCAGGGGCCCCAGCCTAAGTTGGTTGTTCATAGATGAATTCCTGTCTGGGGGTGTGACTATGTATAGTCACTTATGGTGGAGCATGATAATGGGAGAAAAAAGAAGGTATACCTGTATGTGTAACTGGGTCGCCATGCTGTACAGTAGAAAAAAAATGTATTGGGGAAATAACAATTTAAAAAATTTTAAAAAAAGAAAATTAGAAAGGATTCTGTGCTTCAGCAGAACAACTGGTGCCTAGTGCAGACCTTAGAAGCATGTCTTGATGACAATAGATACAGGCTTCTAAGGAAAACGTAGGCCTCTAAGGTCACATTAAAATTCTATGTAGGAGTTCCAGTTGTGGCTCAGTGGAAATGAATCTGACTGGTATCCAAGAGGATGCAGGTTAGATCCCTCGCTCTTCTCAGTGGGTTAAAGATCCAGCCTTGCTGTGAGCTGTGGTGTAGGCCACAGGTGCAGCTCATATCTGGCATTGCAGCAACTGCAGCTCTGATTTGACCCCTTGCCTGGGAACTTCCATATGCCACAGGTGCAGCTCTAAAAAAGACCAAATAGGGAGTTCCCGTCGTGGCTCAGCAGTTAGCGAACCCAACTAGCATCCATGAGGATGTGGGTTCGATCCCTGGCCTTGCTCAGTGGGTTAAGGATTCAGCATTGCCACGAGCTGAGATGTAGGTGGCAGATGCGGGCTCAGATCCTGCATTGCTGTGGCTCTGGCATAGGCTGGTAGCTTCAGCTCTGATTAGACCCCTAGCCTGGGAACCTCTGTATGCCTTGGGTGCAGCCCTAAAAAGACAAAATAAATAAATAAGTAAAAAGACCAAATAAATAAATGTATCAATACTCATGAACTTTAAGAAATAAAAAATAAAAATAAAATTCTATCTAAAGCAACACACATATATAGACAACACATGTAACAACAATCCACATATAGGAAGGGCACTAACTGATGAATCAGATACTAGGAAAATATTTTTAAGTTAACTGTTGCTACTGGGTGGGATGACTATATCTGAAAATATTAAGAATGTTGGTGTGTCTGTCTCTTTCTCTGGAGCTATTTAACCTCCTCCTTCCATGGACTTTAGGAGTCAAAGGCATGGCACGTTGATGCCTGTTCACCTCTTCTCAAGCATATATTTTCAGCTTTCTACACTATGACTCCAGCTGGTGGCTGATCTGACTGATCTGGGCTCAGGAAAAGGACCTCTGTCAAGTTTCCAGCCCAAACTTTTTTTCCGATCAATTTGGCACAATCTCAGCAATAGGTTTTTACAAACTCAGCTAATAATACAGTCACACCTCGCTTTCTTATTTATCATTTTTCCCATGTGATTTCTCCTTTGGTGACCTCAAAGTGGGGAAAGCGTAATTGTTGTGGTTGTTTGGATATTCTTGAGTCTCCATAGCACATTAAGCCCTAATAATAGAAGAGAAATATTTTAGAACTGAATGTTGTTGAATTTATTTTATTATGAGGAAAGTAACTTGTCCAAGATCCAAAAGTTACATAAAAACTCAGGAGCCAGTATACAACCCAGGAGTCTTGTGTTCAATGTCTTACACTCCTTCTACCAAATAATTACATCCTAGAAGCTATTTGAGGTTACTTATTCCCACAGTTAGTAGTACTTGTGTTTTTATTAACACTTCCCAGAAAGAAAATGAATTCATAATATACAGTACATAAAAAGCAGACTTTCTCATATTTTATCTTTTTTTATTACTCAAATGATTTATCACATCTGTAGTTGTATAATGATCATAACAATCTGATTTCACAGGATTTCCACCCCACAGCCCAAGAACATCCCCCCACCCCCAAACTGTCTCCTCCAGAGACCATAAATTTTTCAATGTCTGTGAGTCAGCATCTGTTCTGCAAGGAAGTTCCGTCTGTCCTTTTTTCAGATTCCACATGGCAGTGAAAGCATTTGACGTTGGTGACTCATTGTATGGCTGAATTCAATTAGCATTATAGTTTCTAGGTCCATCCATGTTGCTAAGAATACCGGTATTTTGTTCCTTTTAATGGCTGAGTAATATCCCATTGTGTATACGTACCACTTCTTCTGGATCCACTCCTCTGTCGATGGACATTTCAGTTGTTTCCATGTCTTGGCTATTGTAAAGAGGGCTGCAATGAACATCGGAGTATATGTGTCTTTGCGAGTCATGGTTTTCTCTGGGTAGATGCCCAGGAGTGGGATTGCTGGATCAAATGGTAGTCCTATGTTTAGTTTTCTGAGGAATCTCCATACTGCTTTACACAGTGGTTTCACCAATTTACAATCCCACCAAGAGTGTACTAGGGTTCTTTTTCTCCACACCCTCTCTAGCACTTACTGTTTGTAGACTTTTGGATGATGGCCATTCTGGCTGGTGTAAGGTGGTACCTCATCGTGGTTTTGATTTGCATTTCTCTAATAATGAGTGACGCTGAACATCTTTTCATGTGTTTTTTGGCCATCTGCATGTCTTCTTTGGAGAACTGTCTGTTTAGATCTTCTGCCCATTTTTTGATGAGGTTGTTTGTTTTTTTGGTATGGATCTGCAGAAGGTGTTTGTAAATTTTGGAGATGAATCCCTTTTCCGGCGATTCACTTGCAAAGATTTTCTCCCGTTCTGTGGGTTGTCTTTTCATGTTGTTTAGGGTTTCCTTTGCTGTGCAGAAACTTTGAAGTTTGATTAGGTCCAATTTGTTTATTTTTGTTTTTGTTGTCAGTGCTCTGAGAGGTGGATCGGAGAAGATGTTGCTGTCGTTTATGTCAGAGTGTGTTTGGCCTATGTTGTCCTCTATGAGTTTGATAGTGTCTGGTCTTCTGTCTAGGTCTTTAATCCATTTGGAGTTTATTTTTGTGTATGGTGTTAGGGAGTGTTCTCATTTCATTCTTTTCCATGTGGCTGTCCAGTTTTCCCAGCACCACTTCTTGAACAAGCTGTCCTTTCTCCCTTGTATACTCTTGCCTCCTTTGTCATAGATGAGTTGGCTGTAGGTGTGTGAGTTTAATTCTGGGCTTTCTATCCTGTTCCACTGATTTATATTTCTGTCTTTGTGCCAGTACCATATGGTTTTGAGGATTGTTGCTTTGTAGTGTAGTCTGAAGTCCGGGAGCCTGATTCCTCCAGCTCCATTTTTCTTTTTCAGGATGTCTTTGGCTATTCTGGGTCTTTTGTGCTTCCAAACAAACTTTAAAATATTTTGTTTGAGTTCTGTGAAAAATGTCCTTGGTAATTTGATAGGGATTGCACTGAATCTGTAGATTGCCTCGGGTAGTATAGTCATTTTGATAAAACTGATTCTTCCAATCCAAGAGCATGGTATGTCTTGCCATCTATTTGTGTCATCTTTGATTTCTTTCATCAGTGTCTTATAGTTTTCAGAGTACAGGTCTTTTGTTTCTTTAGGTAGGTTTACACCTAGGTATTTTATTCTTTTGGATGCAATGGTAAACAGGATTGCTTCCCTAATTTCTTTTTCTGCTCTTTCATTGTTAGTGTATAGAAATGCTGTCAATTTCTGTGTATTGATTTTGTATCCTGCAACTTTGCCAAATTTGTGGATGAGCTCTAACAGTTTTCTGGTAGTCTTTAGGATTTTCTAGGTATAGGATCATGTCATCTGCAAATAGGGATCGTTTTACTTCTTCCTTTCCAATTTGGATTCCTGTTATTTCTTTTACTGCTCTGATTGCTGTGGCTAGGACATCCAGGACTATTTTGAAGAGTAGTGGCGAGAACAGACATCCTTGTCTTGTTCCTGATCTCAGTGGGAATTCTTTCAGCTTTTCACCACTGAGAATGATGTTTGCTGTGGGTTTGTCATATATGGCCTTTATGATGTTGAGGTAGGTTCCCTCTATGCCCACTTTCTGAAGGATTTTTATCAGAAATGGGTGTTGGATTTTGTCAAAGGCTTTTTCTGCGTCTATTGAGAGGATCATACAGTTTTTATTCTTCAGTTTGTTAATGCCGTGTATCCCACTGATGGATTTGTGGATATTGAAGAACAATTGCATCCCTGGGATAAATCCCACTTGATCATGATGTCTAATCCTTTTAATGTATTGTTGGATGTGGTTTGCTAGTATTTTGTTGAGGATTTTTGCATCAATGTTTATCAGGGAAATTGGCCTGTATTTTTCTTTTTTTTGTGGTATCTTTGTCTGGTTTTAGTACCAGGGTGATGGTGGCCTCATAGAATGATTTTGGAAGTATCCCTTCCTCTGCAATTTTTTGGAATAGTTTCACAAGGATAGATGTTAGCTCCTCTCTAAATGTTTGATAGAATTTTCCTGTGAAGCAATCAGGTTATGGACTTTTGTTTGTTGGAATTTTTTAATCACAGTTTCAATTTCAGTTCTTGTGATTGGTCCATTCATCTTTTCTATTTCATCTTGGTTTAGTCTTGGAAGATTGTACTTTTCTAAGAATTTGTCCATTTCTTCTACGTTTTCTGTTTTATTGGCGTATAGTTGCTTATAGTAGTCTCTTATGATCCTTTGTATTTCTGTGATGTCCGTTGTTACTTCTCTTTTTCATTTTTTTTTTTTTTTAGCTATTTCTTGGGCAGCTCTCGTGGCATATGGAGGTTCCCAGGCTAGGGGTCGAATCGCAGCTGTAGCCACCAGCCTATGCCAGAGCCACAGGAATGGAGGATCCGAGCCATGTCTGCAACCTACACCACAGCTCACAGCAATGCCGGATTGTTAACCTACTGAGCAAGAGCAGGGACCGAACCCACAACCTCATGGTTCCTAGTCGGATTCGTTAACCACTGTGCCACGACAGGAACTCCTCTTTTTCATTTCTAATTTTATTGATTTGAGTCCTCTCTCTTTTTTGCTTGATAAGTCTGGCTAGGGGTTTATCAATTTTGTTGATCTTTTCAAAGAACCAGCTTTTTGTTTCATTGATCTTTTCTATGGTTTTCTTTGTTTCTATTTCATTGATTTCTGCTCTGATCTTTATGATTTCTTTCCTTCTACTAACTTTAGGTATTGTCTGTTCTTCTCCCTCGAGCTGCTTTAGATATATGGTTAGCTTCTCTATTTGAGCTTTTTCTTGTTTGCTGAGGTGGGTGTATTGCTATAAACTGTCCTCTTAGAATGGCTTTTGCTGCATCCCATAGGTTTTGGAATGTCATATCTTTGTTGTCATTAGCTTCTAGGTATTTTTTAATTTCCTCTTTGACTTCTTCAGTGATCCATTGGTTGTTTTAGTAGCATGTTGTTGAGTCTTCACATGTGTGTGTTTTTTGCATTTTTTCATGTTGTTGATTTCCAGTGGTATATCACTGTGGTTGGAAAATATGCTTGATAGGAATTCAATTTTCTTAAAGTTACTGAGGCTGGACTTGTAGCCCTGGATGTGATCAATCTTAGAGAATGTTCCATGTGCACTTGAGAAGAATGTGTATTCTGTTGCTTTTGGATGGAATGTCCTATCAATATCTATTAAGTCCATCTGGTCTAATGCTTCATTCAGGTCCTGTGTTTCCTTATTGATTTTCTGTTTGGTTGATCTGTCCATTGCTGTGAGTGGGCTGTTGAAGTCCCCCATTATGATTGTGTTATTGTTGATTTCTCCTTTTATGCATTTGCCTTACATATTGTGGTGAACCTGTGTTGGCTGTGTAGATATCTAAAATTATTATATCATCTTCTTGGATTGATCCTTTGATCATTATGTAATGACCTTCTTTGTCCCTTAAAATATTCTTCATTTTAAAGCCTATTTTTGCCTGATATGAGCATTACTACTCCAGCTTTCTTTTGATCCCCGTTTGCATGAAATATTTTTTTCCGTCCTCTCATTTTCAATTTGTATGTACCCCTAGAATAGAAGTGGGTCTCTTGAAGACAGCATATATATGGGTCTTGTTTTTCTCTTCATTCAGCCAGTCTATGTCTTTTGGTTGGGGTGTTTAGTCCATTAACATTTAAGGTAATTATTGATATGTATGTTCTTATTGCCATTTTATTAATTGCTTTGGATTTTTTTTGTTACTCTTTTTTCTTCCCTCCTCTTGTTCTCTCCTCTTCTGGTTTGATGTCTAGCTTTAGTGTTGTATTTGCATTGATTTTTGTTTGTTTGTGTATAAATTGTAGATTTTTGGTTTGCAGTTATTCTGATGTTTGATATAAGAGTCTATATATATAATGAGATTGTATTAAGTTGTTGGTCTTTTAATTGCAAGTGCATCTCCAGTGTCCTGCATTTGTACCCACCTCTTCTCATGATTTCTGATTTTGGTGGCATAATTGTGCATGGATGATTTTGTGTCTTTACTGTATGTATACCTTTACTATATATGGTGAGCCTTGTCATGTGTGGCATTTTTGTTTCCTGTTGCTGTCTTTTCTTTTCCGCCTAGAGAAGTTCCTTTAGCATTTGTTGTAAGGCTGGTTTAGTATTGCTGAATTCTCTCAACTTTTATTTATCTGTGAAGGTTTTGATTTCTCCTTCAAATCTGAAGGAGAGCCTTGCTGGGTAGAGTAACCTTGGTTGGAGGTTTTTTCCTTTCATCATGTTAAGTATACCATGACACTCCCTTCTGGCCTGCAGTATTTGTGCTGAAAAATCTGCCAACAACCTTATCAGGGTTCCCTTGTATGTTATTTGTTTCTTTTCCCTAGCTGCTTTCAGGATTTTTCTCTTTGTCTTAATTTTGGTCAGTTTGATTAACATGTGTCTCGGTGTATTCCTCCTTGGATTTATTCTATATGGTACTCATTGTGCTTCCTGGATTTGAGTGAGTGGTTCCTTTCCCATGTTAGGGAAGTTTTCGGCTCTTATCTCTTGGAATATTTTTTCTGTCCCCTCTCTCTCTTCTCTTTCTGGCACCCCTATAATACAGATACTGGTGCATTTAACATTGTCCCAGAGTTCTCCAAGACTCTCTTCATTTGTTTTCAATCTTTTTTCTCTTTTATGTTCTGCATCCGTGATTTCCACTAATCTTTCCTCCACCTCACTTATTCATTCTTATGCCTCCTGTATTCTGCTGTTAGCAGCTATTAGTGAATTTTTGGTATCAGTTATTGTATTTTGTATCTCTTCTTGTTTAAGTTTTATATCTTGTATCTCTTTGTTCAGTATTTCCTGTAAGTTATCCATCTTTGCCTCCAGTTTATTTCCAATGTCTTGCCTCATCTTCAGCATCAACAGTCTAAAGTATTTTTCCTGGAGGCTGAGAATCTCTTGATCACTTAGCTGATTTTCTGAGGTTTTTCCTTTCTCCCTCATCTGAGTTATAGTTCTCTGTCTTTTCATTTTTATAGGCCTTTGGTGTGGTGACCTTTTTACAGATACTAGAGTTGTAGCTTCTCTTACTTCTGATGTCTGCCGCCCTTGTGGCTGATGTTGCTATGGGGGGCTTGCTCTAGGCTTCCTGATGGGAGGGGCTGATGCCTGCCCACTGGTGGGTGGAGCTTATTCTAATCCCTCTGGTGGGTGGGACTCAGTCTCTGGATGGGATTCAAGGCAGCTGTGTGCCTGAGGGGTCTTTAGTTAGCCTGTTTACTGAGAGGTGGGGCTGTGATCCCACCTGGATTGTTGTTTGGCCTGGGGCTTCTCACCCTCAGCTGATGGGTGAGGCTAGATTTTCCCAAAATGACCACCTCCAGAGAAAGTCACACTGCTGAATATTCATGAGAGCTTTGCTCCCAATTCCTTCCCTCACAACAAGCCACATTCACCCCTGTTTACCCAGGATGTCCTCCAAGAACTGCAGTCAGGTTTGACCCAGATTCCTATGGACACTGCTTTCCCCTTGGACCCAGTGCACATGAAAGTCTGTGTGTGCCTTTTAGGAATAGGGACTCTGTTTCCCCCAGTCCTGTGGAGCTCCTGCACACAAGTCCCACTGGCCTGCAATGCCAGATGCTCCAGGGGCTCTTTCTCCCAGTGCTAGATCCCCACACGTGAGAGTTTGATTTGTGGCTCAGAACTCTCACTGCTGAGTCTTTGTGAACCAGTCAGTTTCCAGTCTGTGGGGCTTCCCACCCAGGAGGTATGGGGTTGTTTATATCATGAAATTGCCCCTCCTACCTCTTGATGTGTCCTCCTCTTTTTCTTCTGGAGTAGGATATCTTTTTTAAGGTTTCTGGTCCATTTGGGTGATGATTGCTCAGTCTTTAGTTGTGAATTTTGTTGTTTTTAGGAGAGAAGTTGAGCTCCAGTCCTTCTATTCTGCCATCTTAGACTGGGTACTTTAAACAACAAACATTTATTTCTTTAAAACTGTAAGTCTGAGATCAAGGTTACAGCATAGTTGAGTTCTTTGTGAGGTCCTCCTTTTGGTTAAGTCCTATGATGGCTTCCTCTTGGTGTGTTTCCTTTTTTTTTTCTCCTCTATGCTTCATCTGGCTTCACTTGCTCACAGGTGCCACATATAGAGGCCTCAGCCTCTCACTTCAGACCAGAGTTCCTATTGTCACAAGGCTGTGACCAACACTTCAGCTCAGGAGCTGCCAGGAGCAGAAGAGCTTTGCAGACACCTTAACTCAAGATGGCGGGAGTGAGCTGAGGCCATATTGAGGACAGCTTTTTTAAAGAGAGGAAAAGGAAGCAGGAAAGGCTATATTAAACAAAGAGTCAATTGGAGGATTTGAGAATTCAAAGTATAGTGTCTTTTTTCTATGGCCATACCACCCTAAACACACTTGATCTCGTCAATATATAGTGTGGCTTTCATTGGCTAAGTTGTGACTGTCCCTCATGTGCTGAGGTCTTATTGGGCAAGAAGAGGGAGTATTTCTTCCTCCTGTTGTGCTCTACTATCCTCAGAGGGCATGAGAGCTTCCTCTTCTAGCCTCCACAACTCTATTTTAGTTGATGTTTCTGCTTATTAGTGTTTATATTTCCCCTTTCACCAAGATCTTTCTGTGAAAGTATCACTGATTGAGAACCAGGTTTCCCAGTCAGTGGATTTTTTCCCTCAATGCCAAGAAAGATCTTTCTTGTGTGTTAGTGTCCCATGTCAGAGGGAAAGTGCACAGATTGAAAACCTATTGAGGTCTCATTCAAGTAACAAGGAGGGGTAAAAGGGAGAACTAGGCTGTAGTCCACACTACATTTGGTATTAATATGATGGCCTCCCAAGTGTAGAGGAACACCAGGTTACTGGGGTGGGGGGTGATCTTGCCCAGGTCAGAAATGGAGCAGGTCAACAACATTTGTATAAAAACATTTTGATTGGGAATCCTAGGGCAACACTTGTGCTTTACCCTGTGCCCTTCCATAGACATTTATATTAGAATTAAATTAGCCATTAAACAGAAAGCACAAAATAAAATACAAATTTAGAAGGCTTTTGGGGAGAGTTAGAGACGGAAAGCCCTTCCATTTGTTATAGGTTGAAAATCAATGAACAAGTATTTATAAAGCATCTAAAATGTGCCAGGCATTGAGACAATTATGAGCAAGATAGGCACCATCTTTACCCTTATGTCTACTTCAGTCTATTCTCTCTAGTGTGAAAGTTTATGAACTAGAGTTAGGCCTCTATTTTTGTTGTTGTTATTGTTTAAGTATCATCTAAAGAAGTCATAATCTTCTCCCCTATAGTCTGCCGGTCTTAGTCACTTCTTAGTTTCTAGATTGAGTTCCCCATCACACACACACAAATCCTGAGGCCTGGAGTAATAATCACCATCCCTTAGCAACAGTTCTTCTACTTATGCATATTTTAAGCTCAAAGAAAAACAGATGGATTGAAGATTAGAAGAATAGAAAAGACCATATAGAACCAAATATGACTGACCTGGAGTCTGCTTAATGCATTACTGCAAATAAGGAGGTATTACAAGGCTTTTTGTCTTTCACTTGAAATATCTCTCTTCACCTTAGATTTCTACAATTTTTAAAAATTTTGACAGCTAACTTTAACAACTACAGATTGATCCTACTGGATATACAGCCTAAAGAAGAAGAAAAAAAATCCCTTTTATACTTTAAAGAGAATTTGGCAGTTTAACAAGGGTGTTCATATTCATTATTTCATTTGATTTTCATACAATCCCATAAGGTAGACAAGTAAGCTTAATTTTTTCCTATGTTCAGATAAGGAAAGTGAAGTTCATAAAGAATTATATGATTTGTTTTTGGTCATATGACTAATAAATTATAGAAGTGAAAATCAAAACCACAATTCCCACCATAAATTCAGTGTCCTTTTTATTCACCATCACTGTGTCAGTTAAAAACCAAAAAAAAAAAAAAAAATTGCACCATATTTTGAAGAACAAATATAATGGATTTTCCTCATTAGAGAATGGTAGATAAATGAGCCTTTTCATGATCAGATTGCACAGTTCATTCTAAACAAAGATTCTTGGACTTCCTTAAAAGAAAGAGAAACACAGAGAGAGAGAGAGAGATTTGATGATCAACTACAGCTCTTCAAGCAAACTGATTTTATTTTTTAAATAATTAAACAAATTTTATTATATTTATAGTTGTACAACCATCATCATAACCTAATTTTAGAACATCTCCATGACAAACACACAGTCCACTCCTCCCTCCCCCTCAACTGTCCCCTTTGGTAACTATAAGTTTTTCAAAGTCTGTGAGTAGATCTTTATTATGCAAATAAATTCATTTGTATTCTTTTTTTTAGATTCCACTTCTAAGTGGCATCATATGTTGTTTGTCTCTAACTGCCTAACTCTATTCATTTAGTATGACAAAAAACTTCAAAAAAGAACATTTATCTTGAGGTAATCCATTAAGTTACTGGTAATTAAAAATAAATTTAAAATAAATCAGTATATTGTTAAATGTTTAAAAGTTTTTAAATGTCTCCATCTATAGGTAAATGTTCATTTTCTATACCCATTCTATATTTCACATGTGGATACACTGAAAATAAATGTAACTTAACTTGTTAAGAGAAAGCACGGTACCCATTGTACCTGACATGGTATCCGAAGATGTACCTACTCTGTAAATACTTGTTTAATGGATAGATAGATGCACAGATACATGAATGGATAGATGGATAAATATGGCAGACATTAATCACTTAACTCCACATAAGAATGAGTGTTCAAGGAGGAGACTAAAGCAACTGATGTGGTTTGCATTTTCATTATTTAAATGTTCAATGGGAATGAAATAAGGCAACAACCCCCATTCCCAAATGTCTTACAGACAGGTTTGTGTGCATGTCAAAATTATGTGGCATTAGAATGAAGAAATAAGTTTCATTTTTAAGATCTTCCAAAGAAAATAACAGTCTTTGTTCACATATATTCTTATGAGAAGGCGCTAGTACTACCTTTAAAATTGGGCAACCAGCTAAGATTGACTCTAGTGACCTTATATCTTTCTTCTCTGATCATTAGTCTTAGGAAAGCATTTGCTCAAAATCTCATTTACATTTTCTTAGCCAGAGTTTGGTACTATTTGAGTTGTACTTATCTATGGAAATTAAAACAATAAAATATAAATAAATCTCTGTTCAAAGGTATGACGTCCACACAACAAAAGAAAATGTCTTATTTTACCATTGCCTGTTTTATCTCAGAATTTCTATTGCTTGCACAAAAAAAAATACAGATTCTCCAAACATGTCAAAACTGTTTTCTAAAGGGTCAGGAAAGATCTTTGAATAAAACTGACTTCTAGGACCCTACCTTTTTACATAATTGTATTTTAAACTAAAATAACTTAACACTGGCAATAGCATTAAAAGGTCAGGAAATAATAGGTCTAGGCTAAACTTCTAAGTCCTCAAGTCTAACCCTCTGCTTCCCAGCAATATTGTACAAAACACCTCTTTCTTCAGATGGGAGTATTGTTTGACTGAATAATTCTGGTATTCAAAGCCCTCCCCAGTATGGAATAAACCATTTTTACTTTCTCTGGATCCTATGCTCCAGTTATATTGAACTATCCGGAATGCCCAAGTATACCTGTACCTTCCTACCTTTTATGCCTTTGCACATTAGGTTACTTTTGCTTAAAATATTTTCACCCCATCTTCACTGGCCCAAACTCTGTCCATATTTCAAGATCCAGATCAAATGCCAACTCCATGAAATCCTACAGTCACACAAAACATTGTTTTATCTCTATCAACTTTTTCTTTGCACCCAGCCTTCTACATTAGATGTCTGCTCAATTTTTTTTTCATCTTTGTATCCTCTGGTGTCTTGCTCATAGTGAGATCTCAGTAAATATTTGTTCAATACTCACTAAAGTACTATATTTTCTCATAGGCATAGCCAATCATTAATTCATTAACTAATTCAACAAACATTTATTGGGGATACAACATTGAACATGACAGACAATATCTGTATCTTTTTAAATCTTTCATTCTAGTGGAAGAGACATAAATGTAATATATAACTTAGGGAGTGATAAAGTGCTATGAGAAAGGTTGGAAACTCCTTAAGTGCAGAGAAGGTGTCAGATTCATCTTTATTTCACAATAGTTCTGATAAATAATGTGTTGAGAGTTTTGAATGTTTTCACTTAAACAAAAATGAATTAATAACAATACCTTACATTTTTATAGCATTTAGCTATTTAAGAATGTTTTTTCAGTTTTTCTGATTTGGTCCTCACAACAAGCTTGTGGACTAGATATGATTTTTAGCATTCCCATTTCATAGATGAGGCAAACGAGGTCCCAAATCTTCCTTATTCAATGTTAAATAATGGTTCCCTTTTGGTCTTTCACTCATTCATTCAAGAAATATTTGTTGATAGTCTACTCTGTGAGTAAGCCATACAGCTAAATAAGACATGTTCCTTATTATTAAAAGAGGGAAAGGTATAGGGTGTTCTCTTGTGACACAGCAGGTTAAGGATCTGGTCTTGTCACTGCAGTGGCTTGGCAAGTTGCTTCTGTGGTACAGGCTCAATCCCTGGCTGCCAGGAACTTCCACCTGCCTTAGGCCCATCCAAAAAAATTGTAGAATTAATTGTAACCAAAACCAATATGACCTCGGTGTCCTAAAAAAAGTATCTACAAGGCACTCTGACAGTTCAGAGAGACAGTTTACCTTTGACTGAGGAGAATCAGATAAAGTTTTAGGAAGTAGTAGGGCATTTAATCCAGGTCTGAATTTTCCCTCATTTATCATGGTAGTGGGGCTATAATCTCAGATGTGTTCCCACTGAGAGAAACAGTCTGCCATTTTCTTGCACATTATACAAGGCATGACTTTACAATAGTAGGACTGATTTCCTCATGTGACTCATAAATTGGCTCTGCTGGCAGCTCCAAAAGAGAAGCTCTTGCATTGTTTAGAGCAAAGGCAGCATCATTAGAATAAAATGTATAGCTCTCAAAGTTATTACTTTGGAGGGTGCACCACTCATTTGACTGTACAATTCCAATACTTTATAATAAATTGACACTTCATTTTCAGATAAGGATTATTTCTGCTTAACAAGGGTATTGTCCCTATGTGGCTGAATTGTGTATAAGGAGCTGAGAAGGCATACAATTATAGCACGCTAGGACTGTAATGTAATCTTCTGTATCCTATCACCTTAAAGATAAAGGTAGAGTGAACTCGGAGATGAATTGCTATGACACCGACCCTTTGAGAATGCTAAGAACCTTCTGAGTGAAATAAAGCTCCTGTGTTCCTAGAAACAGGAGAGCAATATAATAGGACTTAGAATGAGACCACATAAATACTATAAATGTGAGAAAACAAGATGAAGAAATTTGAATGAGCTACAGCTCCTTCTTAGACTGCAGTACTTTACAGAAATAAAATAGTTTTACACAGATCATGTGACTAAGCCAAAAGTTATAATTGTCATGTTTCAAAAATTGAAATATAGTATCTTGGAAATGTACACAAAGATGTGAACTTGTTTCTTCTTTTTTTAAATTGAAGTACAGATGATTTACACTATTGTAAATTTACAGTTTCAGGTGTACAGCAAAGTGATTTAAGTTTTTTCTACAGATAATTTTCCCTTATATGTTATTACAAGATATTGACTATGTAAGGATTTACTAATTCTTATTGCTTGTCTATTTTATGTATAGTAGTTTGTATCTTTAACTCCAATACCCCTAGTTTTTCTCTCCTCTTCTTTCCCCTTTCATAACCATAAATGTATTTTCTGTGTCTGTGAGTCCGTTTCTATTTTGTATACAGATTCATTTGTATTATTTTTTAAGTTCCACATATAAGTGCTATCATATAATATTTGTCTTTGACTTCACTAAGTATAATAATCTCTGGTCAATCCATTTGCTGGCAATATTTCATTCTTTTTATGGCTGAGTGATATTCCATTGTGTGTGTGTGTATCCCATCTTTTATATATCATATATATATATACATATATATATATATATATATATATATATATATATATATATATATATCATATATTTTTAAGCCAATCATCTGTTGATGGACACTTGGATTTTTTCCATGTATTGGCTATTGTAAATAGTGCTGATGTAACATTGGGGTGCATGTATCTTTTCAAATTAGATTTTTGTTTTTTCTGAATATAAACCCAGGAGTGGGATCACTGGATCATACGTTAGCTCTATTTTTACATTATTAAGGAACGTCCATACTGTTTCCCATAATGGCTGAACCAATTTACATTCACCCAATAGTGTAGGAGATTTGTCTTTTCTCTACACCCATTTCAACATTATTTGTAAATTTTTTAATGATAGCCATTCAGACCAGTATGAGGTGATACCTCATTGTGATTTTTTTGCATTTCTCTAATAATTAAGGATGTTAATCATCTTTTCATGTACTTTTTGGCTGTCTGCCTTCTTTGGAGAAATGTCTATTTAGGTCTTCTGCCTATTTTTGATTGGGTTGCTTGTTTTTCTTATATTGAGTTGTATGACCTGTTAGTGTATTTTGTGTATTAACGCCATGTTAGTTTCATCATTTGCAAATAATTTCTCCCATTCTGTAGATTATATTTTCTTTCTTGTGTGTGTGTGGTATCCTTTGCTGTGCAAAAGCTTTTAAGTTTGATTAAGTTTCATTTGTTTATTTTTGTTTCTTTTTTTTTTTTTGCCCTTGGAGACTAAGAAAATATTGCTATGATTTATGTCAAAGAATGTCTTGCCTATATTCTCCCAGTTTTATGGTGTCATGTCTTTTTTAAAAAATGACAAATTCTATTTCACTTGTAGTGATAAGTCTGTTCAAATGATCTGTTTCTTCTTAACTCAGTTTTGGCAGGCTGTGGGTATCTAGAAATTTGTCCATTTATTCTTAGCCTGTCCACTTTGTGGTCATGTAACACTTCATAGTGTTCTCCTATGATTTTTTGTATTTCTGTGGTTAAAGTTGTTATTTCTCCTACTTCATTTCTTATTTTGTTTATTTGGGTCCTCTCTCTTTTCTTCTTGGTGAGCCTATCTAAACATTTATCAATTTTGTTTATCTTTAAATAAAACAACTCTTGGTTTTATTGATATTTTCTATTTGTTGGATCCCTATTTAATTTATTTCATCTATTATTTTCTTCCTCTGCTTCCTTTTCCTTCATAGATAGACAGCTCTCTCTCTCTTTTTTTTTTTCTTTTGAGCTTTTAGGGCCACACCCATGGCATACAGAGGTCCCCAGGCTAGGGGTCTAATCGGAGCTGTTGCTGCCAGCCTATGCCTGAGCCACAGCAACACCAGATCCGAGCCACATCTGTGACCTACACCACAGCTCACAGCAACGCCAGATCCTTAACCCACCGAGCAAGGCCAGGGATCGAACCCACAACCTCATGGTTCCATATTTTTAATGGAAGGGCTGTTTTTGGTATGGATGCTAACTACATCTTTCCTCAGAATGTGCAAGCGCAATTGATGTTGTGGTGGCCAGAGGCTGTGCTGGATGTGGGGTGGGGCCTCCTTTTTTCCCTGTGGTTGTCACCGCTCTATTGGGGGTGGGGTATGTTTCCCAGTTGTTTAAATAGAAGCTCTGAAGGTGGAGCTCGATGAGATTCTGTTGCCCTTGAATGCATGCCATGCCCCAAAGGAGGTGATCACTAAAGCAGGTGAGGCCCACGTGGTCACAGCAAACATGCATTGCCTGTACAGATGTTCGTCGTTCTGCCCAGAAGCAGCCCAAGGTCACATCCTTTTCTCTACTGTGATTGTCTTATATTTGTGCAAGGTTGTGGTGTGAAGTAGGCTGGGGCTGGGGGCCAGGGAGACAGTGGATGAAGAAATTATGGTGGCTGTGCTTCCACCTGAAATTGGAGCTGCCTTTGTGGCAAACCTCTCCCAGGACCTGTCAGCCCCTGATCCAGGACCAAGCTAAATTGTGGAGTAGGCGAATCCCTCCGGGAAGTGAACCCCTGGGTACTGCTGCCCAGGACCTGTATACCTGAGACTCAGTACTCTTCTGCTGCACATTTCTCTGGCACCAACCCAGTGTGGACACTGTTAATAGGCTCTGCACTCCCCCCACCCCAATGACACCCCAGACCATCTAGGTTTTATGCATAACTAGATCAAGTCCTCTCCCAGGGCATGTCTACCCAAGATACAGTGTCCAACCACTGCACATTTCTGTAGTGCTTCTGGGTGCAGGCACCAACAATGTCCACCAAGGCCAGACTCATCTCCACTGTTTGTGCACTGATAATTGTCTCCATGATTCTGACCTATCACACCCAGTTGTCTTGGTCTGTATCTTCTCAGCTAGAACAAATCTTTGCCCTGATCTTATTCCAAGCTGTGGTGTGGAGTGAGCAGGACCAGAATGCCTGCCCCTTTAGTGGGAAGCATAGCAAGGTGGCAGCTTCCAGCACAAGTCTCTCTCTGCCCTGATTGTTAGCAAGCCAGTACGTGCTCCTCATGAGTATTCTAGGCTTTTCCAGACCCTCTCTCTGTCCCAGTGGATTTCCCAGAAGGCAAGGGGGCTTCTCAGGGCAAGCATCTGCTTGTGTTTATCTTCTCTTCAATACAAATCCCTCCCAGGGGCACTGTGCCTTTCCCCCCATCCTACCCAGCTATGTGGAGATCTTTCTTGCAGCTTTGGTCATATAGGAGGTCCTCTTCCAGTTTCCAGTTAGTTTTTTGTGAGAATTATTCCACACATAGATGTATTTTTGATGTTTTTGTGAGAGAAATGAGCCCCATGTTCCCCTACTCCACCATCTTGATCCCTCTTCAAAAGATGTGAACCTTTAAAGTATTAATTAAAATGATTTGGAGAGCTTATGACATGACATCTCATGAAATGATTTCTCATTTAATTATTGATGAAGTTTATTTTTAAATAAGCTGATCATTCTTTCTAGTGTATTTTTTAATTGTGGTAAAAAGACACAAAACATACATTTTACCATCTTAACCATTTTTAAGTGTACAGTTTAGTAAAATGTTAACTATATTCATATTGCTGTGTAACAGACCTCTGGAAATTTTTATCATGCAAAACTGAAACTCTATACCATTGAACAACAACTCCCAATTTTCCCCTCCCCTCAACCCCTATGATTTTGCCTTTTCTAGATATCTCATTTAAGTGGAATCATTCAGTATCTCTCCTTTTGTAACTGGCTTATTTCACTCAGCATATTATCTTCAAGGGCCATACATATTATAGCATGGGGCAGGATTTCCTTCCTTTTTTAAGGCTAAATTATAATCCATTGTACATATATCACATTTTCTTTATCAATTTATCTGTTGATGGACATTTGGATTGCTCCCACCTCTTGCATATTGTGAATAATGCTACAATGTGCATAGATGTGCAAATATCTATTTGACATCCCGTTTCCAATTATTTTGTGTATATTCTAGAAATGAGAATTCTAGATTAAATGGTAATGCTATTTTTAGGTTTTTTAGGACCTTCTAAACTGTTTTCCTTAGTGGTTATACCATTTTTTATTTGCTTCAAGAGTGTGAAAATTCTCTACAGTTTTGTGACATTTATTTTGTATTTTTTTGATAATGGTGATCCTAATGGGTGTGAGATGATATTTCATTGTGACTTTGATTACCATTTCTCGAATGATTAGTGACTTTCAACATCTTTTTATATGCTTGTTGGTCGTTTGTATATATTCTTTGAAGAAATGACTATTCAGTTCCTTTGGATTATTTGAATTTTGTCGTTAAGTTGTACGATTTCTTTGTATATTCTGGATATTAATTTATCAGTTATTATTTTCAATTATCATTCTTTCATGCCATAGTTAGACTTTTCACTCTGTTGATTGTTTCCTTTGTTATGCAGATATTTTTAAGTTTGATGTAATCCCATAGAACTTAACTTTTTTATTTATTTAGCCTATGCTTTCACTGTCATAGCCAAGAAATCATCAACAATATCAATGTCCAGAAGCATTTTCCCTGTTTTGCTTTAAATTTTAAGGTTTTAGTTTTAGGTCTTCATTCTATCTGCAGTTAATTTTTATGTGAGTTAATGGTCCAACTTCATTTTTTGAATATGGAGGTCCAGTTTTCCCAATACCATCTATTGACAAGACTTTTTCCCATTTTGTGTTCTTGGCGCCCTTGTCAAAGACCAACTGATTATATATAGAGGTTTTTTTTTCTGGGCTCTCAATTTTTTTTAACTTTTTCTTTATTGGCCACACCTGTGGCATGCATAAGTTCTGGTGCCAAGGGTCTAACCCATGCCACAGCAGCAACACAAGCCACAGCAGTAACAAAGTCAAAATTTAACCTATTAAGCCACCAGGGAACTCCTCTGGGCTCTTTATTCTGTTCCATTGTTCTATGTGTCTGTCTTTATGCCAATACCACAACATTTGGATTACTGTAGCTTTGTAATTTTTGGCCATATCCACAAGTGGAAGTTCCCTGGGCCAGGGACTGAACTCACACCACAGCAGTGACCCAAACCATAGCAGTGGATGCTGGATCCAACGATGAATACTTAATCCATTGGACCACCAGGGAACTCCCTATAATGTATTTTGAAATCAGGAAGTGTGAAGCCTCCAAAATTTTGAGGGTTTTTTTTTAAGATTGTTTTGGCAATTTGAATCATTTAAGACTCCATGTGAATTGTAGGATTTTTCCCATCAATTTTTGCAAAAATACTATTGGATTTTTCTAGAGATTGCACTGAATCTTCAAATCTCTTTAGGTAGAATGGACCAGAAATTTATTTAAAAAGATATTTCTATATTACTTAATAGGTAAATGGCGCAAATGTTGGTAAGATAAAATACTGTTGTGCATGTTATTTTGCTCATTTTACACAAGCAAAATCTGGACAATAAGAGTTAGGTTTGACTGGCGAGAAATAATTCTGCCTTCTAGTTCTTAAGGAACTAGACCACACTACCTCAAGAGTCTTTCCAGCCTTTAAACAGTAAGAAATAGTGATTTTCCTCCATAGCTTCATAAAGAATATAAGGAGGTGATGAACATGAATCTCAATCAGGAGATTGAATCCAAGGATAGGTTAGCTTTCAGCCTATTTGTGTGAACTATGGTAGAATCCCGTTTAAACTAAACAGCAGTGACTCCATAGTATGATCTCAGGGGAATATTGCCTGGGTTGGAAGTGACCATATTGAGGATTTGATGCTTGAAGAGACAGAGATACATAGCAGATATTTAAAAATACAACCATAAAAAATGACAACATATTAAGGTGCTGGTATGATTTCTATTTTGTAGATGAAGAAAATCAGGTCTCTCTGATGTTATATGGTTCACTCAAGATCATGTTAAAAAATGGAAAGATGCTTGGAATAAAACCTGAAGTTCTTAATCCCCTGATATAAACTGTAGCCATTAATCCATTACAATATTTCTTTCTCTTCCTATAATGAAATATTTTCTCTGCAAGGTGCTCACTAGAAAGATTCCCTGAAGAAATTGAAGCTAAGCCTACTTGATATCTAAATAACCAATCAATTCTGTCAGCTGGGTAAAAGAATCTGTCAAACTAGTTGGCTGTATGACTTAATTGATCAATTAGCTCAGGAAAGGCCAATGTACCTTCATTTAGGTTTTAAAAAGGCCAGCAAAATGATGGTGAATGATTGATCACTATTCTGTCTTTGAAAGCCTAAAGTCTTACATTCCATTCATCTCAAGAATTGTATGAGGCTTGATTTGTGAAATTTAAAGGAATGATACTGTTGCTCTCTTTAATCAGTGTTCTTATCTGCATTCACTACAAGTGGGCAGCACAGCAATACAGATGCATTCACATTGCTTCTCTAGAGCTTATAAACATTCACGGTCACATTTCCTAAGACCTTCTCCTAGATTTCACTTCAAGAGTGTGTAAAATTTCTACTTAAACTTGAGCTAGGCATGAAAAGATCAGGCACATTTCCAGGATGACTTTCAAACTGACCTTTAGTGTAAAGTTGGTCCAAATTTCTGAGAACAACCTAGAAAATTGCATTTTCTTTGAAAACAAGTTCAGAGGGTGGGTGGGACATTCTCCACTTTTCTAGGTTCTTCTGGCTGGTCTAAGAATTAAATTGGCTTGAGACTGATTAAGAAGAGAAAATCAAAGACAAGTGTAATAACATGTATACATGGGAAAGACCTAGGAAAACTGAGGAATACATGAAAATGACAGAAGTCCTCACCTTAAAACAATCCTCAGCTAATGACCAAAGAAGAGGTTGAGACTGAGGCATCAGTTATGGGATGCTACATGGAAAGCACAGAAAATAAAGTTTATGCAGATTTAAGTCTTTAATTTTTCTGATTATGGATTTCTAGAGATTCAGTAATTCTCCTCCTCCTGGTACAGTGAGGGAGACACGGATACAAATGGAGATTTTTCTTTTTTTTCAAATTTATTATTTATTGTTATTTCTGCAACAAAATTTCTTTCCACTGTACAGCATGGGAACCCAGTTACACATACATGTATACAATCTTTTTTCTCACATTTTCATGCTGCATTGTAAGTATCTAGACATAGTTCTCAGTGCTACACAGCAGGATCTCACTGTAAATCCATTCCATGAGCAATAGTTCGCATCCACTGACCCCAAGCTCCCAGTCCATCCCACTCCCTCCCCCTCCCCTGGGCAACCACAAGTCTATCCTCCAAGTCTGTGATTTTCTTTTCTGTGGAAAGATTCATTTGTGCTGCATATTAGATACCAGATATGAGTGATGTCATATGGCATTTGTCTTTCTCTTTCTGACTTACTTCACTCAGGATGAGAGTCTCTAGTTCCATCCATGTTGCTGCAAATGGCAATATTTCATTCTTTTTTATGGCTGCATAGTATTCCATTGTGTATATATACCACATCTTTCTAATCCAATCATCTGTCGATGGACATTTGGGTAGTTTCCATATCTTGGCAATTGTGAATAGTGCTGCAATGAACATGCTGGTGCATGTGTCTTTTATAAGGAAAGTTTTGTCTGGATATATGCTCAAGAGTGGGATTGCTGGGTCATATGGTAGTTCTATGTATAGCTATCTAAGGTGTCTCCAAACTGTTCTCCATAGTAGCTGTACGAATTTACATTCCCACCAACAGCACAGGAGGGTTCCCTTTTCTCCACACCCCCTCCAGCACTTGTTATTTGTGGACTTATTAATGATGGCCATTCTGACTGGTGTGAGGTGGTACCTCATGGGAGTTTTGATTTGAAATTCTCTAATAATCAGGGATGTTGAGCATTTTTTCATGTGCTTCTTGGCCATCTGTATATCTTCCTTGGGGAAATGTCTATTCAGGTCTGCCCGTTTTTCCATTGGATTGTTGGCTTTTTTGCTGTTGAGTTGTATAAGTTGCTTGTATATTCTAGAGATTAAGCCCTTGTCAGTGGCATCCTTTGAAACTATTTTCTCCCATTCTGTAAGTTGTCTTTTTCTTTTCTTTTTGGCTTCCTTTGCTGTGCCAAAGCTTGTCAGTTTGATGAGGTCCCATTGGCTTATTTTTGCTTTTATTTCTGTTGCTTTGGGAGACTGACCTGAGAAAATGTTTGTAAGGTTGATGTCAGAGAATGTTTTGCCTATGTCCTCTTCCAGGAGCTTGATGGTGTCTTGTCTTATATTTAAGTCTTTCAGCCATTTTGAGTTTATTTTGGTGCATGGTGTGAGGGTGTGTTCTAGTTTCATTGATTTGTATGCAGCTGTCCAGGTTCCCCAGCAAAACTTGCTGAAAAGACTGTCTTTTCCCCATTTTATGTCCTTGCCTCCTTTGGCAAAGAGTAATTGACCATAGGTGTCAGGGTTTATTTCTGCATTCTCTATTCTGTTCCACTGGTCTGTTTGTGCTTTGACCCTGACATCTAGAAATCTTCCTGACTGGCTACAGCACTCAGACACTGGGGTTATATTTTCCTCCAAACATTAAACTTTGTTTTTCTTTTGTATCCACAGAAAAGTCTTATTAAACACTTGATTGCTTGCACCTTACAACTTTGAAAACCCACTTGCATCACCATATTCTAAAATGAATTTAATTGGACTGACCTGTTGTTAAGACTAAGAGATCAATTTAAGGAGATGGAATGATCTACCAAGTCAGCTTCTGAACTGTGAAAATTCTTTAAAAATTTTGAAAGGCAGGGCTGTGGGAGAGCAGAATTTGCCATCCCAAAATATGTCTCCTTGGCATATTAATTATTTTAAGCTGGTTATTTTCTAAGAAGCACTAGATACATGTGAAGAACTCTGAAAACCAAGTAGGAGTTGATCTGTTGTAAGAAACACATCTGTAAGAAAAATCTCAGCATATAAGTCCTTTACCTCCTTGTTCAGGTGTATTCCCAGGTATTTGATTTTTTAGGGTGCAATTTTAAAAGGTATTATATTTCTGCATTACTTTTCTAATATTTTATTGCTAGTATACACAAATGTGAATGATTTCTGAATGTTATTCTTATATCCTGCTACTTTGCTGAATTTGTGGATCAGTTCAAGTAGTTTTGGGGTTGAGTCCTTAGGGTTTTCTATGTATGTTATCATGTTATCTGCATACAGTGACAGTTTTATCTCTTCTCTCTCTATTTGGATCTCTTTAATTTCTTTTGTTTGTCTGATTGCTGTGGCTAGGACTTCCAAAACTATGTTGAAGAGCAGAGGTGAGTGTGGGCATCCCTGTCTTGTTCCAGATTGGAGTGAGAAGGCTTTCAGTTTTTCCCCATTGAGGATTATATTTGCTGTGGGTTTATGATAAACGGCTTTGATTATATTCAGGAATGTTCCCTCTATACCCACTTTGGCGAGGGTCTTGATCATGAATGGATGTTGGACTTTGTCAAATGCTTTTTCTGCGTCTATTGAGATGACCATATGATTTTTGACTTTTCTTTTGTGAATGTGGTGTGTGAGGTTGATTGATTTGTGTAGGTTGAACCATCCTTGTGCACCTTGGATGTATCCCACCTGATCCTTGTGTATGATCTTTTTGATATGTTGTTGGATTCGGTTGGCTAAGATTTTGTTGAGAATTTTTGCATCTATATTCATCAATGATATTTGCTGATATTTTCTCTTTTGATGGTATCTTCATCTGGTTTTGGAATTAGGGTGATTGTGGTGTCATAGAATTTCTTTGGGAGTGTTCCTTCTGCTTCAACCTTTTGAAAGAGTTTAAGGAGGATGGGGACCAGTTTCTCTTTGTATCTATGTAGAATTCACCTGTGAAACCATCTGGTCCAGGGCTTTTATTTGTAGGGAGTGTTTTTATGACTTCTTCAATTTCATTTCTAGTGATCAGTCTGTTCATTTGGTCTATTTCTTCTCAATTCAGTTTTGGCAGGCTGTAAGACTCTAGAAAGTTGTCCATTTCTTCCAGATTGTCAAATTTGTTGGCATATAACTGTTCATAGTATTCTCTTACGTTTTTTTGTATTTCTGCTGTATCCGTTGTGATTTTTCCATTTTCATTTCTAATTTTGTTTATTTGGGTTCTGCCTCTCCCCTTCTTAGTGAGTCTATCCAGAGGTTATTCTTTTTTTTTTTACCTTTTCAAAGAACCAGCTCTTGCTTTTATTGATTTCTTATACAGTTTTTCTTATATGCTGAGAACTATTAAACATTAATCAAGGAAATTAAAGAGGATTCAAATAAATTGAAAGACAGTCCATGTTCCTGGTTTAGAAAAATTAATATTGTAAAAATGGCCATACTACCCAAAGAAATCTACAGATTCAATGCAATCCCTATCAAATTACCCAGGACATTTTTCACAGAACTAGAACAAACAATCCAAACATTTAGATGGAACCACAAAAGACCCAGAATTGCCAAAGCAATCCTGAGAAACAAAAACCAAGATAGGAGGCATAACCCTCCCAGACTTCAAGAAATACTACAAAGCCACAGTCATTAAGAAAGTGTGGTACTGGCACCAAAACAGACAAATAGACCAGTGGAACAGAATAGAGAATGCAGAAATAAACCCTGACACCTATGGTCAATTACTCTTTGCCAAAGGAGGCAAGGACATAAAATGGGGAAAAGACAGTCTTTTCAGCAAGTTTTGCTGGGGAACCTGGACAGCTGCATACAAATCAATGAAACTAGAACACACCCTCACACCATGCACCAAAATAAACTCAAAATGGCTGAAAGACTTAAATATAAGACAAGACACCATCAAGCTCCTGGAAGAGGACATAGGCAAAACATTCTCTGACATCAACCTTACAAACATTTTCTCAGGTCAGTCTCCCAAAGCAACAGAAATAAAAGCAAAAATAAGCCAATGGGACCTCATCAAACTGACAAGCTTTGGCACAGCAAAGGAAGCCAAAAAGAAAAGAAAAAGACAACTTACAGAATGGGAGAAAATAGTTTCAAAGGATGCCACTGACAAGGGCTTAATCTCTAGAATATACAAGCAACTTATACAACTCAACAGCAAAAAAGCCAACAATCCAATGGAAAAACGGGCAGACCTGAATAGACATTTCCCCAAGGAAGATATACAGATGGCCAAGAAGCACATGAAAAAATGCTCAACATCCCTGATTATTAGAGAATTTCAAATCAAAACTCCCATGAGGTACCACCTCACACCAGTCAGAATGGCCATCATTAATAAGTCCACAAATAACAAGTGCTGGAGGGGGTGTGGAGAAAAGGGAACCCTCCTGTGCTGTTGGTGGGAATGTAAATTCGTACAGCTACTATGGAGAACAGTTTGGAGACACCTTAGATAGCTATACATAGAACTACCATATGACCCAGCAATCCCACTCTTGAGCATATATCCAGACAAAACTTTCCTTATAAAAGACACATGCACCAGCATGTTCATTGCAGCACTATTCACAATTGCCAAGATATGGAAACTACCCAAATGTCCATCGACAGATGATTGGATTAGAAAGATGTGGTATATATACACAATGGAATACTATGCAGCCATAAAAAAGAATGAAATATTGCCATTTGCAGCAACATGGATGGAACTAGAGACTCTCATCCTGAGTGAAGTAAGTCAGAAAGAGAAAGACAAATGCCATATGACATCACTCATATCTGGTATCTAATATGCAGCACAAATGAATCTTTCCACAGAAAAGAAAATCACAGACTTGGAGGATAGACTTGTGGTTGCCCAGGGGAGGGGGAGGGAGTGGGATGGACTGGGAGCTTGGGGTCAGTGGATGCGAACTATTGCTCATGGAATGGATTTACAGTGAGATCCTGCTGTGTAGCACTGAGAACTATGTCTAGATACTTACAATGCAGCATGAAAATGTGAGAAAAAAGATTGTATACATGTATGTGTAACTGGGTCCCCATGCTGTACAGTAGAAAATCAATAATGTATTAGGTAAATAATACATATATATAGAAAAAAATAATAAATCAAAAGCCATTAAAGTATAATCACCCTCATCTGTTCATTCAGTCCCATGTGAGTAATTCTTGTTTGCTTAAATCAAAATTTCTCATTAATTCTGGAATTCTTTACCCAGTTTATTGGTATGATTTGAAAGTATCACAAACCTATATTAGTCAAAAAGCCCTTTTATTATTCTTCTGAAAGATTATGTATTTTTGAAAAAGCATCTGAGTAAAACAGGAATTGTTGAAAATGACAAAAGACTTAAAATGGTGTTGTTAAATATCTGATTACAATGCAACTGTCAAGAATATTTGGTTATTTCTGCACAAATTATATTAAGATAATAACTAGCATTGTGACTTATAATATTATACCAGGGCATATTTGAATATTAAAATTTCATTTATAAATATGTACTGTTTATATTAAATAACATTCATCCATGTAATTCAATCTTAGAATATTTACATCCCTTATTTGATATTTCCCATATAACACACTAAATAATCCTAATTAGTTTAATTTCTCACTTTTATAAATAGAGAATATAAGTCTCTTGAGAGGTTCTAGGAAAAAATCCAAAGTTATTTCCAGGTAAGTAACACTTCATTTAGTATATGATGTGGGGGAAATTTATAAAAAATATCAAAAATAATTTAAAACACTTTGCTGAATAGGATCATAGGTCCCTGTGAACCAATACTTAGTTATAAATCCAATCAAAATGACAAAAGATTTCAAAGGAAAATACAGCAAGTTACAACAGATTACTTTAAAAAGTAAAGAAACTTTTTAAAAATATTTTATCACAGTTGATTTACAGTGTTCTGTCAAAGTCTGCTGCATAGCAGTGACCAAGTTACATATATTATCATACATCATGTTTCATCACTAGTTTTCTCCTCAGGATTTCTTTGGCAATTCTGGGTCTTATATGGTTCCATGTACATTTTTGGATTGTTTGTTCCAACTCTGTGAAAAATATCATGGGTAATTTGATAGGTATTGCCTTAAACATGTAGATTACTTTGGGTAATATGGCCGTTTTAACAATATTAATTCTTCCAATCCAGGAGCATGGAATATCTTTCTATTTCTTTGAATCCTCTCTAATTTCCTTGATTAATGTTTTATAGATCTTGGCATATAAGTCTTTCATCTTCTTGGTCAGGTTTATTCCCAAGTATTTAATTTTTGGGCGGTCCGATTTTGAAAGGTATTGCATTTTTATATTCTGTTTCTAATATTTCATTGATAGTACACAGAAATGAAACTGATTTCTGAATGTTAATATTGTATCCTTCTACTTTGATGAATTCATTAATCATTTGGAGTAGTTTTTGTGTGGAGGCCTTAGGGTTGTCTACATATAATATCATGTGATCTACATAGAGTGATAATTTTACCGTTTCTGTTTTGATTTGGATACCTTTTATTTCTTTTGTTTGTCTGATTGCTGTTGCTAGGATTTCCAATACTGTCATGAGAGTGGGCATCCTTGTCTTGTTCCAGATTTTAGTAGGAAGGCTTTCAGCTTTTCTCCATTGAGTATTCTATTGAGTGTGGGTTTGAATTAAATAGCTTTTATTATGTTATGTTCCCTCTATATCAACTTTGGTGAGAGTTTTTTTATCATGAATGGATGTGGGATTTTGTCAAATGGTTTTCTGCATCTATGTGTTTTTTGACTTTCATTAATGTTGTGTATGATGTTGATTGATTTGCATATGTTGAATCATCATTATGAACTTTGGATGAATCCCACTATGATCTTTTTCATGTGTTGTTGGATTTTTGCATCTATATTCATCAAAGATATTGGCCTATAATTTTTTGGTAGTATCGTTGGTTTTGGTATTAGGGTGATGGTGTTTTCACAGAATGTCTTTGGGAGTGTTCCTTCTTATTCAAAGTTTTGGGAAATTTTGAGAAGAATGGGTATATGTTCTTCATTGCATGTTTGGTAGAATTCGCCTGTGAAGCCATCTAGTGCTGGACTTTTGTCTGAGTGAAGTGTTTTTATTACGCATTTAATTTTATTTCTAGTGATCAGTCTGTTCAATTGATCTACTTCTTTTTGCTTCAGTTTTGGTGGGCTGTATGTCTCTAGAAAGTTGTCCATTTCTTCTAGGTTGTCAAATTTGTTGGCATATAATTGTTCATAGTATTCTCTTATGAAGTTTTGTATTTCTGCAGTATAAGTTGAGATTGCTTCTTTTTTATTTCTTACTTTGTTTATTTGAGTTATTTATCTCTTATTCTTAGTGAGTCTGGCCAGAGGGTTGTCAATTTTATTTACCCTTTCAAAGAACCAGCTCTTGGTTTTCCTGATTTTTTTTCTGGGTTTTTTTTTTGCCTATTTTATTGATTTCCTCTATGATTTTTATGGTTTCCTTCCTTCTACTAAATTTAGGTTCTGTTTGTTCTTCTATTTCTAATTCTTTTAGGTGGTAGGTTAAGTTGTTTTGAGATTTTTCTTCTTTTTCGAGGAAGGTCTGTATTGCTATGAACTTCCCTCTGAGCACTGCTTTTTCAGAATCCCATAGATTTTGAATGGTTATGTTTTCATTATTATTTTTCTCAAAGTAATTTTTGATTTCCATTTTGATTTCCTTGTTGACCCATTGGGTTTTTAGTACCACGCTGTTTAGTCTCTATGTATTCAGTTTTTTTCTCATTTATTTTCCTGTGGTTGATTTCTAGTTTCATGACATTGTGGTCAGAGAAGATGCTTGAAATTATTTCTATAATCTTAAATTTGCTGAGGTGAGTTTTGTGTCCCAGTATGTGGTCAACCCGTGAGAATGTTCCATGTGCACTTGAAAAGAATGTATATTCTGATTATTTTGGATGAAAAGTCCTGAGAATATCAATTAAGTCTAACTTTTCTGTTGTGTTATTTAGGATCTCCTTGGCCTCATTAATTTTCCGTCTAGAGGATCTGTCCATTGATGTGATCACGGTGTAAAAGCCTCCTATTATTTTTGTATTCCTATCAATTTCTCCTTTTATGTCTGTTGTTATTTGTTGTATGTATTTGGGTCCTCCTATATTAGGGGCATTTATACTGATGAGTGTAATATCCTCTTCTTGAATGGATCCTTTTATCATTAGCGCACTTCTTTGACTTTCTTTATGGCCTTCGTTTTAAAGTCTATTTTGTCTGATGTGAGTATTGCAACTCCTGCTTTCTTGTCTTTTTCATTCACATGAAATTCTTTTTTTCCATCCCCTCACGTTCAATTTACATGTGTTTTCGGCCCTAAGGTGAGTCTTTTGTAGGAAGCATATTATAGGCTCTTGTTTGTTTTTATCCAGTATGCCATCTATGTCTTTTGATTGGAACATTCAGTCCATTGACATTTAGGGTAATTATTGATAAATATGTATTTAGTGCCATTTTAAACCTTGTTTTACAGTTAATTCTATGTTTCTCCTTTGTTTCCTTTCTTTTTTGTTTGGATGATTTCATTTTATTTTTTGCTATGTCTTCTTTTATGCTTTTTTTTAATGTATCATTTGGGTTTTTTTTCTTTTTTTTTTTTTTACATTTACGGAAGTGTAAAAAAAGTGTTTATTTTTTTCTTTTCTTTTTTTATTACTCAAATGAATTTACCACATCTGTAGTTGTATAATGATCATAACAATCTAATTTCACAGGATTTCCATTTTGATTTGTAGTTTCCATATTTTTCAAGTATATTAATTCGTTCCTATATCTGCTGACATTAGCTTGAAAGTCATACAGACTCAAACACATTCTTTTAAAAAAAAGAGTCTATATTTTCTTACTTTCCTTCCCCATATTTTATGTTTTTGATGTGCTTTTTTAACATCTTCATATTTGTCCTTTTGTTCTTCCTTGTGTTTTTTGTTGCTTTTACAATAGTTTTTTTTTTCTTTTAGCTCTGTATACTGGCTAAAGTGATTAATTTCCAGTTGTGATTTCCTCCATCCTTTCTTCTTATTTCTTTTTTATTTATAGGGAGCTCATTCAGTATTTCTTTTATTTTTTTATTTTTATTTATTTATTTTTGTCTTTTTGCCTTTTCTAGGGCCACTCCCGCAGCATATGGAGGTTCCCAGGCTAGGGGTCTAATCGGAGCTATAGCCGTTGGCCTATGCCAGAGCCACAGCAATGTGGGATCCCAGCTGCTCCTGCAACCTACACCACAGATCAAGGCAACGCTGGATCCTTAACCCACTCAGAAAGGCCAGGGATCGAACCTGCAACCTCATGGTTCCTAGTCAGATTCATTAACCACTGTGCCATGATGAGAACTCCAGTATTTGTTTTAGAATTGGTTTAGTATTGCTTTACTTTTTTAATTTTGGGGTTTTTAGAGAAATTCTATATTTCTATTATTTTAAATGATATTCTTTCTGGATAGGTAATCTAGGCTACAAATTTTTCCATTTTAGAATTTTGAATATATCTTGCCATGCTTTTCTGGCCTGTAGTGTTTCTGGAGGGAAATGAGCTGATAACCTTATGGGGGTTTCCTTATAATTAAATCTTTGTTTTTCTCTTGCTGCCTTTTTTTTTTTTTGTCTTTTTAGGACTGCACCCTAGCCCCTAAAGCTGTCTCCACAGATCAAACCCTAGTCTTCTCCCCAGAACTGACCTCCAGAGCCTGAGTCTCAGTACCCACCCCTTGTGGTAGCATCTCAGGCCATGGTGTCCTGGGAGGTGGTAAAAATGGTCTGTGTGGCTCTCTCTCTGCTTTGCTCTACTAAGTCCAGATTCTGTGTTTTTCTCTGAGGATTTGAGGTCCCTCAATCTTGGCTGATCTCCCCATCAGGAGACTTCCCAGGGTGTAGGCTCCTTTCCTCTTGCACAGCTCCCTCTCAGGAGTGCTAGTCCTGACCTGATTCCTTTCTCTTTTTTCCTTTTGTTCTTCCCAGTTATGAGGCTTCTTGCCCTTGACAGTCTTCTGCCAGTGTTCAGTAGATGTTCTGTGTGAATAGTTCTACATATAGATTGGTTTTTTTAATGGGTTTGTGGGAAAAGGTGAATGTCATGTCTTACTCCTCTGCCATCTTGATCCTGCCTCCTGGTAAAGAAATTTTACAATCTGTTATTGAAAGGAGATCAATAGTCCAGAAACTTTGCTCTCTCAACAGATAAAAACAAACTCTAGCTTTGTACCAGCTGACTTTTGATATTAAAATTAATTCACTCATATTCATTTCAGTCATAGCCAGCTTGATCATGCATAAAACTCTTTTTTCGAAGCTACTTTCTCACGAACCTATAACTTTGTTTTCTATATTCATAATTTGTCCCATGATTTCCCTCTCTTTTTAAAAATTTTTTAAACAGGACATTATTTATTTTCTCCCTTAACAAAATGTCTTTCAATTCCTTATAGTTTTTTTTCTCTGCATATAAAGATATTTTCCTTATTAATTTTAGTAGCTTTAATTACATATATCAATTAGAATTCTTAGCCTCTAGAAACCTTAATTTCTAGTGAAATGTAAGAAATAAGAAATTGTGAACTGTTATACAAGTATTTTTTGATAAATGAGCTTATGCATACTTTTCATAATTTCTAGAAATATGAATTTCTTCATAACATATTTTTTCAGTGAGATACAAATCATGTTTAATAATAGACCTAAGCATTTTTAGTTCTTCCATAATAAGACAAACGTAGATAGACTTTTTTTAGCAATTAATGTTTCAGTATTTTATCTTACTTGGAAATCATCATACACTAACTATGAAATCATCACTTCATAATCAATGAATTCCCATCATATAACTTAAATTAGCAAAACTAAATTTCAAGTGATCATTAACTTTTAGGGAAACTATTGTTTTTTTCTTTTTTCTTTTTATGGCCACACCTGTGGCAAATGGAAGTTCCCAGGCTAGAGGTCAAATGAGAGCTGCAGGTGTGGCCTATGCCACAGCCATAGTGATACTGGATCTGAGACATATCTGCAACCTACATCACAGCTTGTAGCAACACCAGATCATTAACCCTCTGAGTGAGGCTAAGGATCAAATCTGTATCCTCACAGAGAAAACATCAGGTCCCTCACCAGCTGAGGCACAACAGGAACTCCTAGGTAAAGTAATTTAAGTAGACATACCATAAAACATAACTATTCTTTTTTTAAAAAACTCAATGAATTTTATTACATTTATAATTGTATGATGATCATTACAACCCAATTTTATAGCATTTCCATCCCAAACCTCCAGCCCCCCCCAACTGTCTCCTTTGGAAACCATAAGTTTTTCAAAGTTTGTGAGTCAGTATTTGTTATACAGAGATGTTCATCGTGTCCTTTTTTTAGATTCCACATGTGATGCTGGTGTCTCACTGTCTAACTTCGCCTAGCATGATGATTTCTAGGTCCTTCCATGTTGCTGCAAATGTCATTATTTATTTCCTTTTAATGGATGAATAATATTCTGTTGTGTATATGCACCACGTCTTTATCCACTCCTCTGTCAATGGGCATTTAGGTTGTCTCCCTGTCTTGGTTATTGCATATAGTGTGGCAATGAACACTGGAGTATATGTACCTTTTAAAATAATGGTTTTCTCTGGATAGTTGCTCAGGAGTGGGAAACCATAACCATTCTTAAAGTGTTCACCTAAAAATACTTGTTCCATCTACATTTAATTTACTTATAAAAATTTCATCATATCAAGTAATTTTTCTCTTGACAAATTCTGTAGCAGAGATAATGTGAACTTATTTTGACTTTAAGTAAACCTAAGAACAATGAAAGTATTATGCTTAATGCTGATAACTTTAAAGATGCATCTGTATTAAGCAAATCAACACATTTAATCTAGATTTAATAACAAATATGTCCTCAAAAATTCATGTAAATCAAATTCATTTGGGTTAATTTTTATTATTTTTGTTATTTTTACTATTTTATTGTTATTTTAAATTATTTTTATTATTATTTCCCCATATTTAATAAGAGTAACCTTCCTGACATTTTCATTTTAAAGAGATAAACTAGATAAGAATACCTATAGAAGACTAAGTAGAACATTTACATGGCAAATGCACAGGGAAAGAATTGCAAACTCCTTCTAGAAGGACTTTTGTCTGCTTAAGTTCAGAATTTTTTTCAATATATATAAACCTTAAACAGGGGAGGTTTTAGGAATTGTAAAAATAGATTATTGGGCTTTGAATCGTTTCTGGAGTTACACCTCTGGTCCTTAAAGACTAAATTTATAAAACAAGGACAGCCGTTTTTTTAAATGATTTTTATTTTTCCATTATAGTTAGAGTGGTCTGTCAGTTTTCTACTTTAGAGCAAAGTGACCCAGTCACAGATACTTATATCCATTCTTTTTCTCACATTACCATGCTCCATCATAAGTGACTAGATATAGTTCCCAGTGCTTATCCATTTCAAAGGCAATAGTTTCCGTCTATTAGCCCCAAATTCCCAATCATCCCACTCCCTCCCCCTCGGCAGCCGCAAGTCTATTCTCCATGTCCATGAGTTTCTTTCCTGTGGCAAGGTTCATTTGTGCCATATATTAGGTTCCATATATAAGTGATATCATATAGTACTTGTCTTTCTCTTTCTGACTTACTTCACTCAGTATGAGAGTCTAGTTCCATCCATGTTGCTGCAAGTGGCATTGTTTCATTCTTTTTTATGGCTGAGTAGTATTCCATCATGTATATATATCACATCTTCTTAATCCATTCATCTGTTGATGAACATTTAGGTTGTTTCCATGTCTTGGCTATTGTGAATAATGATGCAATGAACATACGGGTTAATGTGTCTTTTTCAAGGCAAGTTTTGAAGGGCAGGTGTTTTTAACTCCTCAAAGAATTTGGTTTCTACCTAAATAATATCCAAGGACTGACACACCCATCCATCTATGTCAGAATATTTTTCTCTCCCTCTGGATGCATTTAGCTATGGGAAGAAGACATATTAGGCTTTGTACCAGCTATAGTCACAAATTCTGTCAAACTGGGTGGCATGCCATTTTATTTTCTGCATTTTTATCTACTCACTAATCTCATGAGGCAATCCACTTACAAAAATTTTTGAGGGTCTTCTCTGGGTTAAAGAAAGTCTTTAATTATTGTCTTTAAGGAGATTCCTTAGAGCCTATAGTGGTCCCATTTCAAAAGGTAACTCTTTAATAGCCTTTTCAGAGTGGAAAGGGAATTCAGGTAGAGGACTACTAGAATGAGTACTCAGTGGAGGATAGAGAGGAGCAGTGGGAGTTATGTCAGTCTTATATGCCAATCTTTTAGTCTTCTGTTTTAGGAACATTTGTATCTTTAATCTTTCAATAGCCTTATACAACAAATCCTTCAATGAAGCTATTTTGGAATTTTAAAGGCTCTGGGGGCTCCAAGATATCGACTAAAATAGTCACAACTCTTTAAGATGAGAGCTTTCTAAAATTTACCAATTTAGACATTTTTCCAATTCAAAGGATCCATCATCTGGCCATTGATGAGTGATATCGTAATAGTGACTCAAACCAATCAGCCTTTTATGACTTAATCATGGGCTCAAGGACTCCCCAAAAGATACTGCAAAGGACACATCCTTCACAAGATTCATAAAGTTCACTCCCAAAGATTGTCTAAGAAAGACCAAAGCAAAGAAGGTTGAGACAAAAAGTCTCTTATGGACTAGTATTCCTTATGACAAGTGCCCCTGAAAGCTGATGTGGCTCAACAAAAATATACCAGCCATAGCCAAGGTTGTTGCCTGTGCTTCTGACTAATCTACTATAACTACTTGGAAACCCAGTCTGCCAAGAGTGTATCAATTTGTGCCCCTTCCAGATGGTATAGACCAGAGAGAATATTCTCATTGTCCAACTGGTCACAAGCCAACCCCTCAAGACATAGAACAGACAAATGCAAACCTAATGAGACCAATGGTTTTTCTCCTTATGATAAATGACACAAAAGATGGAGACAGACAAAAAATAGTGACCATCTTTGGGAGGAAAAGTATTAACAAACATGGAGTACACTATCAAATTTATGAGGAGTCACTTAAGTCTAATAAACTAGCTTCACAAGTATTTTATCCTGCAAATCTAATTTTAGAAAAGAGAAAAAGAAATATTACTACTCTTACTTCCAACAGACCTTGCATCAGAGATATGGAAGACTGAAGAATGGTAAGAATTCTTACCTTCTGCTGGTTTTGTCATTTGTATGGGGATCTTTTAGTTGTAGGAGCCTCGGGGCAAGTCGTGTCCAGCCAGTAAGCTTGAATCTTGCTGACTATACAAACTGTTGAAGAGGAAGAAATTTTCCTTTACCCGTTTAGGTTTCTGGCTGGTCTAAGAATTAAATTGATTTGAGATGTATTAAGAGGAGAAAATCACACAAAAGTTTAATAACATATATACATGGGAGAGACCCAGGAAAACTGAATAATTCACCAAAATTGCTGAAGCCCTCACCTTAAATACATTCCTCAGCTAATGACAAAAGAAGGTGTTGAGAGTGAGAAGTCAGTTATGGGAAGCTACCAGGAAAAGCACAGAAAATAAAAGTTATACCAATTTAAATCCTTACCTTTTCTGACGATAGATTTCTAGATATTTGCTCATTCTTCTCTTCTTGGTACAGTGAGGGAGACATTGTTACAAATGAAGATTTTTCTTATAGATGTATGTTTCTTACAAAAGGTTTTTAGAGTTTTTTGCATGTGTCTAGTGTTTATTAGAAAATGACCAGCTTAAAATATTTAGTATGCCAAGGATACATATGTTGGGATGGCAAATTATACTCCACTACAGGTGGAAGGGCTCAGAGAAGTTCCAAGGACAGGCAATTCCATGTGACTAGATTTCTAGTACTGATGTTTGAAGTAATAAACTACTATTAAGGAAAGATAAAAACACAACTAACCATCGCAGGCTTAGCATACATTTCTCACTACTCTCTTTGTGAAAAGAAATTTGTATTGCATTTTTTTTATCCCTTCATGATGATTATAAAGTTAGTACTAATTTTATTGTGTTAAACTGAAGAGAAATAACATTAAAGAGTGTCATGGAGACTCAAAGAAGATTATGAGATCCATTGAAAAGAAATTAAGAAAGTCTTCGTGGAAAAAATGGTGATTCAGACAAACTTTGAAAAATTAGTAGAATTCTAATTGACAGAGGTGGAAAGTGATGGGAGATGGTGCTTTCCAAAGAGAAGAAATGGCATAAACAAAGAACAAAAGCGTGAACATTAATACATCAATTTTGGCCAAATGTAATTTTCATGTGAGGATGAATTGCATCACAAGGCAAGACTGTAATGTTAGAACTAATTAACTTTCTATGGAAAATACTTTGTGCAGTAAGATACTGCAAGAATTAGCAAAGGAAGTGGATCTTTATGTAATTAAATTTTAGAGAATTTTTTTGCTACTTCACTTATAGCAATGTGGCAACCTATGGACAGATCTTCACTCCACTAAATTTGTGAATCAGTCCTTTAATAGACTACCCTCCATCTCCACCTCTGCCTCAAGACTTGCACTTTTAAGGAGCTTCAGTTCAACTAGCTAGCCAACATTCTTGCCTGAATGGCAATGCTAAAGTTTTAGTGATATCAAATCTTTAGCAGTAATTAGTGAGAATGTATGACAGAATAAGTTCTGGATAGACAAAGACCAAGGGAATCTGCTAGAGTTTGGAAGGGGTTACCAGAAACTGATTTGCAAATATCTCAACATTGTCACAATTTACTTAAATTTACTGGTACAAGTTACAAAGTCTCACGAAGTTTAATGTATCAATTATGTATTATTTTTATGTTTTAAATGGCTCCTCTGAATAATATATTAGTGTTAAAAATGACTTTTTAAGATCATATAGTCCAGTGATTACCAAATGTAAGACTTGTCCTGATCTATGAATGTTTTCTATGAGAAATATAAAGACGAGTTGAATTGAGCATAAAGCTGAATTTAACTGCAGGAACTATTTTTCCTATATTTTTGCTCTTATTAATCCTATTAATTTTGCTAAAGTATATCTTATGTATTGAAATAATAATAATAATGATAGCAATAATATAAATTGTTAACTATGTACCAGCTGCTGTCCTAGCCACTTTACGTATATTATTTCATTTAATCCTAACAACAACCCTACGAGGTAAGTGCCATTTTATTCCTAGTTTATAGATGATGGAAATAGTAGATGGTAGGGTATTTTTAAAAGTATCTTTTTTTTTGTCTTTTTGTTATTTCTTTGGGCAGCTCCCGCGGCATATGGAGGTTCCCAGGTGAGGGGTCGGATCGGAGCTGTAGCCACTGGCCAACACCAGAGCCACAGCAACACGGGATCCGAGCCATGTCTGCAACCTACACCACAGCTCACGGCAACGCTGGATAGTCAACCCACTGAGGAAGGGCAGGGACCGAACCCGCAACCTCATGGTTCCTAGTCGGATTCGTTAACCACTGCACCACGATGGGAACTCCTTTAAAAGTATCTTTATTGGTAAGATAGAAATTAAGCAATCCTAAATTTCTACCCCACATTTTTATTGGGTATAAAAAATACAAAAAGAGTAAACAAATTATTTATAAGTTGAAGAAACTGAGGCCCTAAAAGAGGAAGAAAGTGGCCCAAGAACAAGTAGCTAACCAATAGCAGAGGCCAGTACTGGAATTCAGATACTCTTTCACTTTGCCTAGCCATTTTTCCTGGTATTACTAAGTTGCCTTGCAAGGGAAATTTTCAACTTTGGGAACATTTTTCAAAATGTTATCCTTTGACTTTTTCCTACCGTACAACTATAAGATACTTGCCCCTGCCTCTCATAACAGTTAATCTAAATCCAGGCCATTTAACAAAATGTTAAAATGGAACCCTTCTGACTTTTAGTCAACTGTCATCCTCCTATGGGAGAATCAAGGATCTCTCATTCTTCCAACCTCTCCTAACACACACAGCTGTGCTGTGGGTATTTCTAATCACATTGTCATCCAGAGTATATACCTGTCACCCCTCAGGTCATGAAAATATTCTGCTCTGCCTTGAATCAAAATAGCTTTTATACTTTTGGAATTTCCTGCTTCAAAAATAACTCTCTACCTTCAGGGGATTGTGTAAAACACATATTATTGTGTGTCCAGCTTTTCCCTGAGTCTTGTGTATTGAGAGACCTAATTGAGAGTACTTTGTCCTCAGCTTTCTCACTACCTACATTCTTCACATATACACTCTTGCATTTATATCTGATTTGGGGGAAAGTCAAGACAACCTTGTCATCTGTTTGATTTTACTAAACTCATGACCCTACCTGCTTCCTCAGAAATATTTGTCTGGGTTATATTTATTTCTTTCAGTTAAGAATTAAATATAATTTCCTTTTAGAGAATGTCATGCTGCCCCTGGAGACAATTTGCCTCCCCAGGCCTCAGAAGCCCAACTCTTTGACTATGACCCTATTATAGGAACAGTGGGAAAAAAATTGACTATGGTGCTGTTTAATTTGTTTTCAATAGCTTCTACTTTTTTATTTACAATCTCAAAACCTGATTAGTAGCCAATATACAAAGCAGAAAATCATATTCTTATGATAGCATCTAAATTATGAATACTTTGTCTGGATCAGAAGGGCTAGAACAATCTACAAAGCAGCTACATGAGATAAAGATTAAAAGACCCATATCTCATGGTTGTTCTCATATAATTCTTGGATGGTGCCCATTCATAAAGGCAGCTAAAGAGTAGTATCCAGAATGGGGTGGGTTTGCACAAGGTAAAACAATGAATGTTATATTGGAATTTATTTTAGAAGTCCTAAGGGATATAGCAAGGGGATATGCATGTGGGGAAGGGTGAGGATAATTCAAGAAAAACTCAAATTAGTAACTCTTCTCATTGTATCTAGTCGCATATAAAAAAACCCAGCTTAATATGTTTGTACTTGCATTAAGGTTATTCCCATGGAATATAGACTAGGAAACTGGTATCTGTTGTGTCCTTGCTGTTAGCTCCATCCAGATGGCTCTCTGCTATACCGGGCCAGCCTTACACATAGAGTGAAATAGATGGCAAGCTCCATGTAGTGATGTAAAGATCATAAGAGGCATCTCATCCCCAAAGTGTTATTCCATTCTTAGCCTGCCACTTTTCAATAAAAGATTAAATGCTCTTATTAGAATATAAATGTTAGGGAGTTCCTGTTGTGGCTCAGAGGAAAGGAACCTGATTATTATCCATGAGGATGTGGTTTCGATCCCTGGTTAATGAATCCTACTAGGAACCATGATGTTGTGGGTTTGATCCCTGACCTCGCTCGGTGGGTTGGGGATATGGCGTTGCCGTGAGCTGTGGTGTGGGTTGCAGGCACAGTTTGGATCTGGCATTGCTGTGGCCCTGGCGTAGGCTGGCGGCTTCAGCTCTGATTGGACCCCTAGCCTGGGAACCTCCATATGCCATGGATGCGGCCCTAGGAAAAGAAAAAAAAAAAACATTTCCCATAAATAAAGTCTGTAGTTTAGATACAACTACTGGATCATTGTTAATTCCCCGATTTTGATAGTTGTTCTATTGTTATCTATGATGAATCTCATGAAGAATGTTTTGGAATTCTTTGCACAATTTTTGCAGTCCTTTTTATAAGTCAAATTGTAAAACTCAAAATTAAAACCTAACATTTGTTCATATTTCTGAACACAACAGATAATCATGTTCTTTTATTAACTTGCTATCACATTTAAGAGAGACAAGATGATTCCTAACATTGGTTTGAAGAGATTCAATATGTGATGTGTTGAACATATTTTGTACAGGAAAATGTGGAAGACAGTAAAATGAGTAAGACCCAATACCAGATCTCAGTGTATTAGGAAAAAAAAGACATACTCAACTAAGCTGAAGAGCTGTGATTGCTAGCACAAGATAAAGCCAGATAGTGTGTTACAGGCACTCAGAAGAGGAGAGCTTATTTCCTGCTTTAGATTATCAGAGAAAATGCAATTGTGAAATTAGTCTTTGGGCTAGGCTTCAAAGGAGGGCAGGACTTTGACAAGTACAATTTGGAGATATTGTGGCAAAGTATATATAAGGCTAAGAGATTGGCATGAGTAAACTTCAGAGGAAGAAAGAAAATTCAAAAACTACTCTCCCCCTAGGCCCTGACACAACATTTGCACATTTTTTTGAATCACCTTATTAGGATATTATTTGATTATTATAGTTTTTATTGCATATGAAAATTGCAAGCTCATACCCACAAAACAGTAAATTTGGAAGGTACCTTAGAGATCTTCATACCAAGCTTCCTTATTTTGGTGCTAGGGAAAATGAGGAGGCTCTTCTAAGGTTTCACACAGTTAGTTGCAGTAGTAAAGCTAGGACCCAGAGCCCTTATTTACCAATTTAGTACTCTATCTACTCTGACATTGCGAAACTTTTAAATAAGCATTGTGATATCAGTCAGACACACTACCATGCAGATACAGGAATCTTCACACTGGCTTCTCCAGATTCCTATCACCTCCAGAATCTGGTTACATTGTAATTTTGTCTTTATTTTCCTGTGCACCTCCTATCTTCTTTATGAAGTTTTATAGTGAAGATTGGACAGAGAAACACAGTTTCAAGGTGCTCTATGACAGCCAGCAAGTAACCAGCTATTAGCTAAATTTGATGGGGGTGATGTTCTGTTCTCATGTAAGCCCATTCATGTATTCATTTCTTCTGGTTATAATTGGTTGATGAATCATTTCTTAGTTTGAAACAAAACAATCAACAGAAAGCCAAATTATCCTGTCATTTGTATCTTTTCACATAAAGCTTTCACAACTATCCTACACACTTGTTCTTAAGAACCACGTGATTTCCTTTTTGAAGAGATGACATGTATTCTAAAAAAGCATTTGCTGAAATAATAATATCCTCAGAAGGCATGAAGCCTTTGGTACCAGTACCACACTGTCTTGATGAGAGTGGCTATGTAATATTGCCTGAAGTCTAGGAGAGTTATGCCTCCTGCTTAGTTTTTGTTCCTCAGAACTATTTTGACAATTCTGGGTCTTTTGTGGTTCCACCTAAATGTTTGGATTGTTTGTTCTAGTTCTGTGAAAAATGTCATGGCTAATTTGATAGGGATTGTATTGAATCTGTATAATCTACAGATATCATTTAAATTTTACCAATTGCCTCACTAATGTGCTTTTTGTGATCCAGTATCTAATCAAGATCACATGCTACACTGAAAGTTGTCATATTTCTTAGACTCTTTTAAGCTGGAACCGTGTCCTAGTCTCTGTATTCCAGAGCCTCAAAAAACTTTAAAAAGTACTGGTAGTTATTTTGTGGAATGTTGCTCAATTTATGTTTGTTATCAGTTTATGAATTTTGGTAAAAAAACTGTAGAAGAAATGTGTGCTTCTCAGTGCATCATATCAGAAATCGTATGATATCCATCTGTCTGATTACTGGTAATATTATTAAGTTTGACCATTTGGTTGAGGATTTCTTCAGCCGAAATTAATTATTTTTAATAGTTAATAATTATCTTGTGGAGGGATATTTTGAGACTATGTTATTATTGTGGTGCTTATCAAATAGTGGCTTTCATTTTCCATTATTTTTTCTATATTTACTAGCTGAAATTCTACTAGTAGATATGAGTTTTCTTTTCTCTTTTGTTTACTTATTCAATAATTTTTATATAAATATGAACCCTTAAATCCTTATTTTATATATACAATGGATTTTAATCCAATATCCTCATACTTTATTTTGTTTGAGCCAACTTTTATAAAGAAATGTTCAATTCTGATTTTATTGTGTTTTCTTCTCTGACCTAGAGAAGCTCCAACTCCTAATTAGCACTACCCAAAGAACAGGAGACCCATTTTTTCTTAAATAGCATCAAATCATGGGAGCACCTAGTACAATATTGTGCAATCAGTGAATATTCAAGAAGTGTTTTTTTTTGTTACTGAAGCATATAATTCTGAGGCCTTGAGAAAATGAAAGCCCAAAATTCTGTTTATTGTAATTAATTTTAATTTGGGGCAGATGTTCTAGGCACTATTCTGTTCCTCATTGTAGATATTGAGTACTGAATCAAGTTCTTTGTATGTAAAAATTGTCTAGAGTCACTGCTCACAGAACTAGGAGGTAAATAATGTCATTGCTTCAAGATTATATATGAACATTGGTGTGTATTACTGTGCTAAATTTAGCTTTGCATGAAGGCTATTAAATGAATTCATCTTAATGTAGATCCTGATTAAATACTGATAACTAGGACAGAAGAAAAAACAGAGCTTGGGACTGGGTTGTGACCCTTCCTGTAGGTAGGAAGGGAGCTTGGAAATAGGGAGAATGGTGAAATAGAGAGCTATTTGCCTGAGCTAGTTCTCTCCCAGTGACTCCAAAGGGCAGAAAGCAACCCATAATTACCTTTAAAGCAGTCAAGAAAAGAAAATAATTCATTAAAATTAAAAAAGAAGGAAGAAAATATTTTCTTTCCTGTACATTCTGGACAACCTCACTTTAAGCAGGATATGGTAAAAAGTGTGTCTATTTGGAACTCAATCCACAGGGGTTCTAACTACTTAAGAAGTAGAACATACTTGTGATATGGTAGACACAGAATTTATCCAGGTTTTGTGGAGCCTTAAATGTGTAGGGAATGCCCTATTTAAGAGAAATAATACAAGTAGTTTACTTGCAAATTTTACACAAGCATGTGAACATGTGAACACATTTCTAAGGTGCCCCCCTGAAAGTTCAGCTTTATTAGATTCACAGTAAATCTGCCTCGTGTGGATCCTTAGTATGGACTACAAGAACCACATGATATGAAGTTCTAATAACTTCTCTAGCCACTACAAGTTTGATTGCCATAGTTGTAACTCGATCTAGGATGCTGAAAAGAGACTGTATTGTTTCTGTTGGGATGATAGGGCCACTTGATAGTTTTTGTAAATGCTGACTACCCTCTGAAAGCCACTGCCCCAAAGCAAAGATTTGGTATGCTGCCTGCGGCAAAGGAGTGGTGGAGGAAAAAAGACTGATAAGTCAGTGATGTGGGTGGATCATATTTAAAAATGCACTCATAGGAGTTCCCTGGGGGGTCAGGGGTTTAAGGATCCAGTGTTGTAACTGCTGTGGCTCTGGTTACTGTTGTGGCTTGGGTTAGATCCCTGGCCCCTGAACTTCTGCATGCTATGGATATGGCCTAAATTATATAAATACATACATACATACATACATACATACATACATAAAAGCAATTTTCTTTTTTTAAAAAGTTCACTAACAAACATAATTCTTTGTGGTTTATGAGTTTATGGTATTAGCTTATAGGAAGATTAAACAAAAAAGGATTGCATCTCACAACTTCTGAAACTTAACCCTGCCTAAATCATCTCTCTCTTCATAATCCTGAGGTTTTGTGTTCCTCTGATATACCTGCTATTGCGAATTCATTATAACTTTCAGAGAAAATACTAAAAGTTAGGGTATAAACTCCTTTATTCATTTTAATTACTAGCATTTCACAGTTACTCCACAGCCCTTATAAAATAACAGGAGACAAGATAATTTTATTTTACTTTATTTCAAGGCTGCAAAAAGCTTTGGGAAAAAGAAATGACTAGACCTTCAATAACTTTCTGAGAGAGAATAGGTATTTCTTGTAGAATCAGATTCTCCTTGGCTGGTGGGTACAGGCTGATAAACCATATATTTTCATACATTTAAGTAATTAAGGGTACAGTGTTCCACAATGGGAAGCCTGGCATGTGATATGTCACCAGACTATGTCCAAATACATTCAAGCTACCAAGAAACATGTAGTTTATAGCAGTGGTTCTCAAACTGAGGAATCACTTGCAACGCTTGTGTAAACTACTGATTTATAGGCACCATTGCTGACATTCTGGCATGGGAGGTCTGGAGTGTGGCCCAGGAATTTTTATTTATTTACAAACATGTTGGGCAATTCTCATACAAATGCTCCTCAGACAATAGTATGAGAAACACTAGCTTAAGCTATTGACAGCACTAGAATTGGTCTGTGGAAAGTTTATTTGCTGTTCATATCCTCCTTTCTATAGCTGCTGAACTTCCTTTTCTCACCTTGCTTTATTGTAGTGAGGCAATGTAAAATTGTAGTTGAGTGCTGATACTAGAATCAAAAGGACATGTGTGACCATTTCTGCTGTGTGATCTTGAGCATATTAACTCTCAGAGGCTTACATTCCTCATATGCAAACTGAAAAGAGAATATTGTAATCATACATTACTGGGTACTATTGTGAATATTAAATGAACGTTGAGCAATTAGAATAGTGCCTTGCACAGGAAATCATATGTGTTTATTAGTTGTTATTGTTATAATAATTTAGCTTCAATCTTGCTGGTAGGCTGATAACCAATTAAATGAGTGGGAGATCAAGGAAACTCCTCATATTGTTTCCCAGTGAACCCAGAAAAGGATTTAATAGTTATCTCACAGCATGAAAAGGAGAGAATAGAGTCCACAACACATGGGACATTTGTCTATGTGATTCATGCAGTCAAGATGGAGTCTTTTCACAATCTTATTTCCCTATACTAATCTTTTGGTAAAGTAAACCATTCCTTTCCTTATATTATCAATTGGAGTTTGAAAATAACCTATACCATAAAATTAAAAGTCCAGAAATAGACTGAAACTATGTATATATATAGGACTGCAGATAATGAGGGCCAGGCTTCTCACTTTCAGAAAAAGAAGTTACAAATAGGAAAAGGGGGAGGGCTAAAATGAACCTTGCTGGATTGGAGATGAAATTGGGAGACATCAATATGAATTTATGTTTTGTTTAATATATATACAGATGGATAGATACAGAAATAATTATAGATCTGTGTGCCAAGTAGAGTCTAGAAGCAGTGGACTCCAGCAGCAATGAGCATACGGTGTTTCCAGATCTTGGTTTCTTTCTTTCTTTCTTTTTTCTTTTTTCTTTTTTTTTTTTTTGCTTTCTAGGGTTGCACTTTCTGGGAATTCCCACAGCATATGGGAATTCCCAGGCTAGGGTTGAATCAAAGCTGTAGCTGCCAGCCTATGCCACAGCACAGCAATGTCAGATCCGAGCCATGTCTGTGACCTATACCACATCTCACAGCAATGCCAGATCTTTAACCTACTGAGTGAGGCCAGGAATTGAACCTGCATCCTCGTGGATGTTAGTCAGATTCATTTCCACTGAGCCATGGCAGGAACTCCCAGATCTTGGTTTCTAATTACTGTTCTCTAGTAAAAGGAACCAAGACTCCATGGATAAAATACTGACTTTAGGGCTGGGGCAGGGAATATAAAAGATGAACCTGGAGCATCTTGTTGTCCCAGAAAGTAATGAAGTGCTCAGTAAAGGAAGAGAGCATGTTCAAGGTACAGCCTGAAGGAGATCCCAATGGACAAAACCAGAAAAAATTGAGGAACCAAATAAATGATGATACTATTAGATTATAACCCATAGAATAGAATAAATATCACTATGTCACTATTTATGTGAATAAATAATTGAATAAATAAATGATTGAATAAGTAAATAAATGAGAAAGAATGTTACTCTTTTTAGAATAATTTCAATCAATAATGTAAAAAGAATGAAGAAAATTTAAAAAATCACCTTTAATGTCATTTGTAACATGGATGGACCTAGAAATTATCACAGTAAGTGAAGTCAGACAAAGACATATATCATATGCTATCACTAATATGTAGAATCTAATAAAAATGATAAAATAGCACTTACAAAACAGTTACACACTCAAAGATTTTAAAACCAAATTTATGTCACTAAAGGGGAAATGTGGGGAGGAAAAATTATGGGGTTGGGGTTGATATCTACACACAACTATATATAAAATAGGCAGGTAACAAGGACCTACTGAATAGCAGAGGAAAACCTACTCAATACCATGTAATAACCTATATGGGAAAATAATATGAAAAAGAATGGATATATGTATATGTATAACTGATTTACTTTGCTTTATGCTTGAAATTAATACAACTTTGTAAGTCAACTATATTCCAATAAAGTTAAAAAAATCACCATTAGGCAAACATAGCAGTAATTATTATTGCAAGCAAGAATCGTATATGGATGTTAAAATCAATGGGCAAAAATATAATAAACAGAATAGCTGCATAATTTCAAAGTATCTCTTCCACAAGATATATATATATATATATATATATATATATATATATATATATATATATGTATTAGTTACAGGAGGGGGATAGTAACTATGCAGTGTAGAAATCTGTTAGACATCACCTTACTCAAATGATCAATGTTAACATGACAGTTGTAAGACATATATATGATGAAATAAGAAGGATATGTCACCTCCATGGTGTTCATACAAAAATATATAATCTCAATCTAGTCAAGACCAGGTCAGAAAAGACAAAGAAAGACAGGAGTTGTCACAGACCAGAGAAGACATCCAAGACATGACAACTAAGTGAAATGTGGTATCCTGGAAAAGAAAAAGTATATTCCCATAAAAACTGGTAGAATTCATAATAGGTCCATATATTAATATGTACATATTATACAATAAATAGTATTGTATCAATATTAATTCTTAGTTTTTCTAAACAAGTATCTTCCATTCAGTAAAAATAATAAACTTTTCTTGATTTCTTATGTGAGTATTTTCCATTCAAATTCAGTAAACAAATTTCTCCCCTCATAGGGCATAACAATTTTCCAAAATAGATTAATTCAAAAGGGAATTATTCTGAAGGAATGTTAGTTTAAAACTCTCAAGTGAGAAAAACTTGATCTAATAAATTGATCTGGACCCAATAGTATTTTTATTGGATAGTATATGAGAAATTGACAAGTTTCACTTCACTAAACATTATCACATAAAATACACCTACTATATATCACAGGGAACTATATCCAGTCTCTTGGGATAGACCATGATGGAAGACAATATCAGAAAAAGAATATATATATATATATGACTAGGTCATTGGCACAACATTGTAAATCAACTATAATTTTTAAAAATCCCATAACTAGGATTTTAATCTTATGCTAAATAGCAATAGTATATTACACATAATTTTTTAAATTTTTTTAAATTGTGGTATTTATGGTATAAAGTCTACTAAAGTAGGAATTGCTTAAGATTCAGGGGAAGAAATCTGTTGTCTTCCTAAGTAGAGGGTAGATTTAGAAAGCAAATTTCTTTTTTAAATTTATGTTGGTTTTTTATTACTCAATGAATTTTATTACATTTATAGTTGTACAATGATCATCACAACCCAATTTTATAGCATTTCCATCCCAACCCCCCAGCCCATTCCCCCACCCCTACCCCAAACCGTCTCCTTTGGAAACCATATAGAAAGCAAATTTCTAATCTTCAAATGTCAGCCATCTCAGACTGTGAGATTTCTACTTCAGGGTAGGCCTTATTTACTGATGTGGCCCAGAAATATTATTGGTATCATTGCCTATTGGCCTCAGGAATCACATAAAAAATGCTGGTAAAACCAAAGTTGGTCCCCGTGGGAAACTGTCAATGCCAACAATGTATAATTGGTGATCTCTGAATATACTGGAAGGTAGTTCACACACACACACACAAATACCCTACAATAATGTGTACTCAGGAATCAGAGACAAAACAAACAAACAAACAAAAAACACCTGGAGGGGGAATTCCATGGTGGCAGAGTGGAAATGAATCTGACTAGTATCCATGAGGACATGGGTTTGATTCCTGGACTCACTCAGTGGGTTAGGGACCAGGCATTGCTGTGACCTGTGGTGCAGGTAGCAGATGCAGCTCGGATCCTGTGTTGCTGTGGCTGTGGCATAGGCCGGAAGCTGTAGCTCCAGTTCAACCCCTAGCCTTGGAACCTTCATATTCTGTATATGCTGTGTGTGTGCCCCCCTCCAAAAAAAAAAATTGGAGAAAAACCTTAATAAGCTATACCGAAATATTTACTTGCTCTCTCATGTTCAAAACAAGAGTGCTGATTCAGTCATATGCTAACGACCTGGATGAATATTTCATTATTGAATTATATCTCATTTACCTGAAATTAGTTAAATTAATCATTGCCTACTCAACAGTAATTACAAAACCCCTAAAAAGTAGAGAAAGAAGATTCCAAATCCCCGATCCCACAAGCCTTTTCTCCAAGTCCATGATTTTCTTTTCTGGGGAGATGTTCATTTGTGCTGGATATTACATTCCAGTTATAAGTGATATCATATGGTATTTGTCTTTGTCTTTCTGGCTCATTTCACTCAGTATGAGGTTCTCTAGTTCCATCCACGTTGCTGCAAATGGCATGATGTTGTTCTTTTTTATGGCTGAGTAGTATTCCATTGTGTATATATACCACCTCTTCCGAATCCAATCCTCTGTCGATGGACATTTGGGTTGTTTCCATGTCCTGGCTATTGTGAATAGTGCTGCAATGAACATGCGGGTGCACGTGTCTCTTTTAAGTAGAGTTTTGTCCGGATAGATGCCCAAGAGTGGGATTGCAGGGTCATATGGAAGTTCTATGTATAGATTTCTAAGGTATCTCCAAACTGTTCTCCATAGTGGCTGTACCAGTTTACATTCCCACCAACAGTGCAGGAGGGTTCCCTTTTCTCCACAGCCCCTCCAGCCCTTGTTATTTGTGGATTTATTGATGATGGCCATTCTGACTGGTGTGAGGTGGTGTCTCATAGTAGTTTTGACTAGCATTTCTCTTATAATCAGCGATGTTGAACATTTTTTCATGTGTTTGTTGGCCACCTGTATATCTTCTTTGGAGAAATGTCTATTCAGGTCTTTTGCCCATTTTTCCATTGCTTGATTGGATTTTTTGCTGTTGGGTTGTATAAGTTGTTTATATATTCTAGAGATTAAGCCCTTGTCGGTTGCATCATTTGAAACTGTTTTCTCCCATTCTGTAAGTTGACTTTTTGTTTTCTTTTGGGTTTCCTTTGCTGTGCAAAAGCTTTTCAGTTTGATGAGGTCCCATGGGTTTATTTTTGCTCTAATTTCTATTGCCTTGGGAGACTGACCTGAGAAAATATTCATGATGTTGATGTCAGAGAGTGTTTTGCCTATGTTCTCTTCTAGGAGTTTGATGGTGTCCTGTCGTATATTTAAGTCTTTCAGCCATTTGGAGTTTATTTTTATGCATGGTGTGAGGGTGTGTTCTAGTTTCATTGCTTTGCATGCAGCTGTCCAGGTTTCCCAGCAATGCTTGCTGAATAGACTTTCTTTTTCCCATTTGATGTTCTTGCCTCCCTTATCAAAGATTAATGGACCATAGGTGTCAGGGTTTATGTCCGGGTTCTCTATTCTGTTCCATTGGTCTGCCTGTCTGTTTTGATACCAGTACCTCACTGCTTTGATGATTGTGGCTTTGTAGTATTTCTTGAAGTCTGGGAGAGTTATGCCTCCTGCTTGGTTTTTGTTTCTCAGGATTGCTTTGGCGATTCTGGGTCTTTTGTGGTTCCATATAAATGTTTGGATTGTTTGTTCTAGTTCCGTGAAAAATGTCCTGGGTCATTTGCTAGGGATTGCATTGAATCTGTAGATTGCTTTGGGTAGTATGGCCATTTTTCCAATATTCATTTTTCCAATCCAGGAACATGGAATATCTTTCCATTTCTTTACATCTTCTTTGATTTATTAGACACAACTTAGAATAGTTTTACAAGGAGATCCTCCTGAGTAGCATTGAGAACTTTGTCTAGATACTCATGTTGCAACAGATCAAAGGGTGGGAAAAAAAAGGTAACTGTAATGTATACATGTAAGGATAACTTGGTCCCCTTGCTGTACAGTGGGAAAATAAAAAAATAAAAAATAAAAGAAAATTCCAAAACCCTAAAAAGTAAAGAAAGAAAACCTAAATGTAAAATTTTAATTTTTTTAGGATAATTATCTCCCAAACTAAGAGTACTATTTGATTAAGATCTAACAGCACAAGAGTTCCTGTCATGGCTCAGTGGTTAACGAATCCAACTAAGAACCATAGGGTTGCAGGTTCAATCCCTGGCCCCACTCAGTGGGTTAAGGATCTGACACTGCCTTGAGCTGTGGTGTAGGTTGCAGACTTGGCTGGGATTCATCACTGCTGTGACTCTGGCATAGGCTGGCAGCTGCAGCTCTGATTAGACCCTTAGCCTGGGAACCTCCATATGCCACAGGTGTGGCCCTAGAAAAGACAAAATGAAAAAAAATATAAATAATCTAACAGCACAATTGAACTAGGTAATTAAAGCTGTGAATGAGACATAGTAACACATTGCTATATGGACCACAATTGAAAAATCAGGAAAATCTATCCATCTCTCCTTTCTGAACTTTTTCTTCCCTTGATGATATCCCCTTTTCATTCCCTCTGCTATTACCTACAGGTCAGCTTCCAAATCTTCCAAGTGCTTTTTTACATCTACCTTTCCCCATCTGAAGATTTCCCTGGACTTGAGAATGTGTCTGTACATAGTAGACACTACAAGTGTTTTACTGAATGAATAAACAACAGATATTGGAGCATTAGCAGTGTAATAGAGGAAGATGTTTTTGGGAAATAGTGTTTTTTCACTCTATCCTGAAATCACACCATGAAGGATCCTCCTTCTTCTCACTTATTAGTACAATTCCTTAAATCAGAAGAAACCTAAGTGAATTTAAAGTCCCTTACTTATATTTTGACTTTTCAGTTGTTAGATTCCTCTCACATCACAACCTAGATCAGAGATTGATTTGTGGAAAGAAGAAGTACATTGCTGATTTTGGTTCTTTGGTCTATTGACTGGAAAAAAAAAAGTACAACCTAAAAGTTGAGAATCATGTTTTATTTAGGGCATTACTGAGAACTATGGTCTGGGATACCTGCATTCACTCAGATAGCTCTGAGAAAGTGTTTTAAAGAGGTAATGGAGGACTCAGGATATACAGGAGTTTTTGCTGGAAAAAATATGTAATCGAATATCAAAAGTTTATTGTTAGTCACAAAATAATCTACATAGATTTATTAAGATAGGATGCTTGTGAGTGATATAAGACGGCAGGAAAAGAGGCTCTGTTCCCAGGATCCATTGGGCTACAGTTTTATCAACTAAGGGGAGTGGGGGTCAGAAAAGATCTGCCTCTTCCTCTAGCTCCTCCTTAGTATCAGGTAAGGTGTGTATTCAAATCAGCAGAAGGGTGGTCCTCAAATTCCTGCCCTTGGTCTGGATCTGAATGCAGGTGTCATCCCATCCCCCACCCAACAACTTGAGGCAGTTCTCACACCTCCACTAGTCAAGCAAGCCTGCCTTGTTCTGATGGCTTTCTTGAGCAATTCTTAACTTACAGTGATCTCCCAAAGTCCCTTAGGCTTCCCTCTCTATCTATGGTCCCTTATTGGGACTCCTACAATTACCTGTGCCTACTCCATCCCTATCACTTCCACTTCCACATGCAACCTACTAAATCCCTGGGTAAAGCATATCAATAGGCAGATGCCTGAGTGATATTATATGCAGTTCTAAAGTCTATGCTCTTACCATGATGGCACACTGCCTCTATAGGCATTCAGGACTTGCTTTGCATCTAGGTTTTGCCTCTAAATCACTTTGGTAACATTGCCAAGTCATCTTGTCATCTTTAAAATGAGAGGGTTGGGCTGAATGATCTCTTATAACCTTCCAACTATGGAAGCCTATGAGACAAATCAGCTCATGTCTGTACACAATATATCTTTGCCCTCTGTGTTGAAACAGAGGATAGGTGGTTACTAAACTTCTGTTTACTTCTCATGAACTCAGTGAAGGACATTCTGTTTAGGTATCAGTAAATGTTGAAAACACATCCTTTTTCTGCTAAGTTAACTATAAGGGCTAAGAGGGTTTTACTGACATTACATATTGTCAATGTGTGTGTGTGCGTGTCTGTGTGTGTTTGTGTATTCTATATAAAAAACTATATATATATAGTTTTTTGCGAATGAGGTTACTTATCCTATGATACTACTTTCACATAATGACCAAGACTGAAAATTTGTGAACATTTTCTTTTCTTGACTATCTGCCCAGGGAGAGACATCACTTCTCATCAATCCCACTCTCTGAAAGAAAGTTGAAACTGCAAAAACTCTTTATACTTTCTTTCTAGCTATTAACCCCTGTATGTAGGCATTTGATCTTGTGAGAATGTAGTTTCTTCAATAATACAAAGCCAGTGTGTGATTCATTGGACTTTTACCAGCAGACAGACCATCCAGCAAGATATTATTTTTTTCACTTGTCTCACACTCTCAATCGGAGTGCTTGTTAACAGTAAATACACTGAGAACTTAACTTTACCAGGAACTGAACACTCTAGGTCACTAACCTAGAAATCCCAGAATGTTAGTTCCTGAAATTGTTCTGATATTATGTAGTTCATCCCCCTTACATTAACAAATAAGAAAACTGAGTTCAGAGAAGTCTTACCAAGAGTTTGGTTTTCAGAGATTTTTCCCCTCCATTCAACCTTCCCATCCCAAAATATACCTTTTCCCAAAACATTTCCTCCACCCTAGAATCCAGTCCATGAATACTGGCTTCCCAGGAACTCATCTCATACCTCCTCCTCCAATTTCTCCTGGCCTTCACTACCCCTTCCCAGGTCACCCTAAAATGGAATATCAGAAAAATCCTGTTCTCTGGATTTTACTCAATAACATCCTGCACTCCTGACCACATTCCCACCCCAAAATATCTAAAATTCTGGGGATTTATCTCATCTCCTTAGGCCTTTGCTGCAAGCAGACCTACTAGAGTTAATCTGAGAAAACAAATAAATGTTAATGGTATGACGTGGTTAATGTGTTACCTCTTCTGGGAATGATATTTGTATTAACAGGCTATTGAGACAAAGCTAATGAACTAGAATAACACTTTCCTGGGAATTTCAGGTCAGGCTAGTGAAGAATAAGGTTCTGAGTGGGAACACTTTAACCTTGTATCACAAGATACAGCCTTTCACTGTACCTCAGGCTAACATTGTTACTCATCTCTAAGGATTTGCCTGTTTGGCAAATTAATATGTAACCAACCATGTGCAAAGTGATTTGAATATTTCTCTTAAAAAAAACAGTTCATAAAGATGTTTAAAGGCAGGAAAAACCTTGAAACCAGCTTTTAATTTCAAGGAGAAAGTCATTTGTATGGGGCACAAAGACTTTCACTGGCCCCCATTACAGGTTAGATACGGAATCAAACTATTTTTCCTTTCATGTGACAAATTATAGTTATCCTCAGAAAACCATTTACCTAGTTTTCTTTCTCCTTCCCATCTTTGTTCAATCCCAGTCTCTATTTCTTTCTTATTTTTTATTTCCTTGCTGCAGCTTATAGACCTTGTTCTTTATAAATTGCCACATGAACATGCAATGCAGCAAATGCATACCTAGAGTCTGTGTAAATGTTGACCTTCTTTCCTTTTGTCAGTTTTAGAGCTTGGATTAAGGCCCATAACTCTGCTTGTTGTGCTGACCATCCTGCTGGTAATGCCCCAGAAGAAATTACCTAACTTTCAGTTGTAACAGCAAACCCCAACTTTCTTTGTCCTTCGGTCACAAAGCTGGCCACATCCATGTAATATGTTACCTCTGCATCAGTCAGTTCTTAGTCCTGGAGATCGGGCCGACTGGCATAAATTTCCTCCAAAATTTCTTCACAATCATGGTCAGGTGGGCCTGACCCCACTAGGAGGAAAGTGGCTGGGCTAACAGCCTGGCTAGGTTCCAGCTGAACACGGGGATTTTCACACAATAGTCCCTGGTAGTGGAGGACTCGAGATGTAGACAGCCACTTGGCTCCCGGCCCTGTGAGTAAGGCCAGGACAGAATGTGGGACCTTAACATGAATCGTCTGTCCCAACGTTAGTGTATCAGCTTCTTTTACCATTAATGCCACAGCAGCTATGGCCACATACTGGAGGATCTGGCAATCAGTCTCCTCTGTCAGAAGGGCTTTCAAATCTGCAACTAGTGCTTGTCCAAATAAGGTGGGGGAATTTTTAAATCCATGTGGGAGCCAAGTCCAAGTCAATTGGACTTTTCTCCCTGTGTCTGAAACCTCCCACTCAAAAGCAAACAAGTTCTGGCTCTGAGGTGCTACTCGTAAAGAAAAGAAGACATCCTTTAAATCTAGGCAGGAGAACCAAGCTGCCTTAGCAGGCATTAAACTGAGCAAAGTATACGGCTTAGGGATGGTGGAATGAAGAGTCACAACAGCCTCATTAACAGCCTGCATATCCTGCACCGATTGGTAATATTTCCCTCCCTCCTTGACAGGGAGGATGGGAGGGTTCCATGGAGACTGACATTTGACCAGTGTACCTGCTTCTCTTTTGTCCTCTCTGATACCACGTCCTTGGGATCACAGGAGAGTGAGTGCAGACATGCACTAACAGCAAATATGCCAGCCATCCCAAAGGTATTGCTTAGGGGGCAACTCCCAACTTAGATCAAAAGGAGGAGTGTCACAGCAGAGAGGACACACAAGAGAGTCCCAGAAAACCTTAGTGCATAGTTTCTGAACTGGCAAATTCAAAACTTCCTAGCTTAACTTCCCAAAGAGTGCCCCTCCCAATTTCCACATGCACAACTTTTTCTCATTCTTACATCCCTTTTCCTAAGCGACGCACTTGGAGGTCCAGAAACAGGATCAGATTAGGTGTCTCCAAGCTAAGTACCACCCCATGTGGCCTCCCTGTGTTGGTGTCGCAGATGAAACAAGAGAGGGTGCCCCCTTTTCAGAAGGTGGCCATTCAGATATCCACCTGACTGCCCCCTCTTGGGAGTTTAGGGGCCCATTGGCATATGGCTAGTCCGTATAAACCCCAGACCCAGACTGGACTCACGGGGAGGAAGGAGTCCCTCAGAGCCCGACACAACCTTGAAGCCTTATGAGGTCACCACAGAACTGCAGGTTAGGACCCACTCAGGACTCCATAGCCACTACAGCCTGAAGCACAAGCGAATCAGGTCGCACATTCATCTTCACACACACACTAAGTGGTTATCACAGTCCCTCCCGTTCTCCTGAGAGTTCCAAGCTACTGTTACAGTCAGGCCCAACTTCCAACTGAGAGCAAGTAGTGCTCCGATCAGGCACAGTGTCTGATCAGGAGCCCAGCAGGACTACTACTCTGGTCAGGCACAATTTCCAACAGGGAGAGCCCATCCCTGACTCATGCACCTTTCCCTCGGCACACTCCTCCCTCAAGGGGCTGATCATGCCCCTTCTTCTCCCCTATGGGCAGGACCTGTCCCAGGTTCCTTACCTGACTGATCCAAATTTCTTACTGGGTCTGTCTTGTCAGTCCACCTGGCCCAAGGCTGCAAAGCCCGCCAGTCCCTAGTTCCCTGAAATCAGGGAGGTGTGCCTATACTCAGCAGTGGCTGGCCCCACCACCACAAGCCACTGGCCAATGATGACGGTGGCTCAATGAGCCAGTCTCTCTGAGGGGATTTCACTGGGGCCTTCAGAATATGTTGTAGAATTCCCAGAAATCACCTTAGGGGACACTCGAGGAAGATGGAGAACAGCTTTATTATGCCAGCAGGTCCACAGGGAATCACTTCCCAATCATGGACCCCAAACAGAAAGGAGTAGGTACATTTATAGTGCTTGCTTATGTGTCTAACATGCTACATTAACCTTTAGTTACATGCAGGATACAGAAAGATGTATAACTGTACAGAATGTCCTATATTGTTATTTTAATGATTAACCTCAAGTACAATCTAGCTATTTTTTGAATATCTCAAGAACAATTGGAGCCCAGAGTTTCTCAAGTCCTAATGACTTTGTTTTTCTCAGAGCCCTCATATGGGTCACCTTAAGTTCACCAAGATGGACGGTGGCAGCAAGATGGCTTTGCTCTTTCCAAGATCCCTATGTCTATTTCCACACACCTACACCAGGACCTAAGCCTTACAAAATTGATTATGAAGTGAAGATCAGGAGAATACATTCTTACATTTAAATACTTTAAAACTTGCCCTTCTAATTTAAACAAAGTCTTGGAATGATCAAAGAGCCTCATAAAAAAATATATCCAGATAAGGCAAAATCAATAATTAGTGATATAAAGCATTTAGAGGAAATAATTAACTACTTTCTTATATTACAACTAAATACAAAAAAATGCATCAATAAACAAATCATATAGATCACTTTTTAAACTTAAATAGTGTAGAGCAGTGCTCTAAACCTGAATTTAGTTAGGAAGTGGTGATAGTCTACAGCAAATTTGAACTTCAGCTGCCTAGCCATAAATCTTGCAGAGGCTACAGCAAAAGTAAGGGTAAATAATTGTTCTCTCTCAGGCTTTCATATACCTTCTGGAATCTAAGTTAGATTGATCATGGACTACTTCTCTTAAAGAAGGGCTTTTTGTGTCTTTGTTGTTGTTATTAGAGAATTTTAGCTCCATATAACTCTTGTGAAAATATATTAAATTATAGCAATTCATTTCAATTCAGTCTTAATAAGTGCATATGAGAAAATGCCAATCTCTGCCTATTACTTTAGGGAAAAAGGAAAACTATAAAAGATATCCTTCCTTATACTAGTCTGGCATTTTATCATTTACAATATTCTGTAACATCTACCAATCTACCATCTCATCTGACCCTTTCATCCTCTCACTTCAAATATATAAGCAAGGCAAAACATACATTATTCCCATCTTACAGATGTGAAAAGGGAGATTGTAAGAAGTGATAAAATTAGAGCTAAATAATGTGCATTGTTTGTTACCCAGTAGTAATTGAGTTTTCTTAGGAGTCACAAGGTACTTTAAAGTAAATGCATTTCCAGAGCCTACAGAATGAAGCTCCCGTGTAATGATTTCCAGCTATCAGAAAAGAAAACTTTCTAAGCTGGAGCTGTCTTTGAATCATGATTCTTGGACCCAGAACCTAGTCTGGCACTCCAACTTTCAGTGCCCTTAGGTCTTCAAACTCTAGGCCCAGTGGTAGTCTCCTGCTGCCTTCTATCTGTTCAGGGCTCCCTTGCAATATGTATCCAAGTACCACTTGTTCCTGAACATTGTTTACTCCTTTTTTCTTCCTAATCAATATTGCCCTGTTTTGTTCTTGTAACACAGTCCCTCAAGGCACTTTGCTCCTTGATAATAAATCTCTATCTAAGGTGTTAATAAGTGCTGAAGAACTAATGCATTACCCTCCCAGGGAACATAATTTGCATTTTAATGGAGGATTTTTAGAGAACTGTGCTTCATTCTGTACATATCACTCCTTGGACAAAATCTTCAAAGGCTCCCCCCTGTCAAATTAATTTCTAAGAACTCAACCTGAAGTATAAAGTCCCCAACAATCTGATCCCAATCTAACCATTCTTTCCCAGAAATCTACCTTGTGTGTCCAGCAAAATGGACTTTTGCTTTTGCCCCAAATAATCACATTTCAAAAGTTAAACTCTCTTCTCCAAAAATGCTTCCCTAATCCCTTCCCACTCCACCAACTTCAGCTTTTAAACCATTACTAGCTAGGTTTTATTTTTTAATTTTTAAATTTTTATTTATTTTTTTAAGTTTCTCAATGAATTTTATTACATTTATAGTTGTACAATGGTCATCACAACCTGATTTATAGCATTTTCATCCCAAACCCCCATCCTATCCCCCACCCCCCAACCTGTCTCATTTGGAAACCATAACTTTTTCAAAGTCTGTGAGTCAATATCTATTCTGCAAAGAAGTTCACTGTGTCCTTATTATTAGATTCCACATGTAAGTGATAGCATTTGATGTTGGTGTCTCATTGTCTGACTGACTTCACTTAGCATGATAATTTCTATGTCCATCCACGTTTCTGCAAATGCCCTTATTTCTTTACTTTTAATGCCTTATTAATATTCCATTGTGTATATGTACCACATCTTCCTTATCTATTCTTAGGTTGTTTCCATGTCTTGACTACTGTACATAGTGCTGCAATGAACATTGGAGTACATGTATCTTTTTGAGTCATGGTTTTCTCTGGATAGATGCCCAGGGGTAGGATTGCTGGATCAAATGGTAATTCTATGTTTAGTTTCCTGAGGCTTCTCCATACTGTTTCCCACAGTGTTTGCACCAATTCACAATCCCACCAACAGTGTAGGAGCCCTCCTTTTTCTTCATACCCTCTCCAGCATTTAGTGTTTGTAGACTTTTTGATGATGGCCATTCTGGCTGGTATAATGTGGTACCTCATAGTGGTTTTGATTTTCATTTCTCTAATAATAAGTGATGTTGAACAACTTTTCACGTGTGTGTTGGTCATCTCTATGTCTTCTTTAGAGAATTGTCTGTTCAGATCTTCTGCCCATTTTTTGACGGGGTTGTTTGATTTTTTTGGTATTGAGCTACAGGAGGTGTTTATATATTTTGGAGATTAAGCCCTTGTCAGTCGCTTCATTTGCAGATAGTTTCTCCCATTCTGTGTGTTGTCTTTTTGTATTGTTCAGGGTTTCCTTTGCTGTGCAGAAACTTTTGAGTTTATTAAGTCCTATTTGTTTATTTTTGTATTTATTGTCATTAGAAGGTGGAGGTGAAAAAATATTGTTGTGGTTTGTGTCAGAGAGCATTCAGCCTATGTTTTCCTATAAGAGTTTTATAGTATCTGTTCTTATAATCAGGTCTTTTATCCATTTGGAGTTTATTTTTGTATATGGTGTTCTAATTTCATTCTTTTTCATGTGGCTGTCCACTTTTCCCAGCACCACTTATTGAATGGGCTGTCTTTTTTCCATTGTACATTCTTGCCTCCTTTGTCATAGATTAGTTGGCTGTAGGTGTATGGGTTTAATTCTGGGATTTCTATCCTATTCTGCTGATCTATATTTCTGTCTTTGTGCCAGTACCATGAGGTTTTGATGACTGTTGCTTTGTAGTATCATCTGAAGTCAGGGAACCTGATTCCTCCAGCTCCATTTTTCTTTTTCAGGATGTCTTTGGCTATTCTGGGTCTTTTGTGCCTCCAAACAAACTTTAAAATATTTTGTTTGAGTCCTGTGAAAAATGTCCTTGGTAATTTGATAGGGATTGCATTTAATCTGTAGATTGCCTTGGGTAGTATAGTCATTTTGATAAAACTGATTCTTCCAATTCAAGAGCATGGTATATCGTTCCATGTGTTTGTGTCATCTTTGATTTCATTCATCAATTTCTTATAATGTTCAGAATACCGAATTTTTGTCTCTTTAGGTAGGTTTATATAAGTGTTTTATTCTTTTGATGCAATGGTCAATGGGATTGTTTCCCTAATTTCTCTTTCTGCTCTTTCATTGTTAGCATATGTAAATGCAGTCAATTTCTGTGTGTTAATTTTGTATCCTGTGACTTTGCCAAATTCATTGATGAGCTCTAACAGTTTTCTGGTAGCATCTCTAGGATTTTCTATATATAGTATCATGTCATCTGCAAATAGTGATAGTTTTACTTCTTCCTTTCTAAATTGGATTCATTTTATTTCTTTGCCTTCTCTGATTGCCATGGCTAGGACTTCCAGAACTATGTTGAAGAGTAGTGGCGAGAGCAGACATCCTTGTCTTGTTCCTGATCTCAGTAGGAATTCTTTCAGCTTTTCACCATTGAGAATGATGTTAGCTCTGGGTTTGTTATATATGACCTTTATTATGTTGAGCTAGGTTCCCTCTAAGCCCACTTTCTGAATGTTTTTTTTGTATTTTTATCAGAAATGGGTGTTGGATATTGTCACAGGCTTTTTCTGCATCTATTGAGTGGATAATATGGTTTTTATTCTTCAGTTTTTTAATGTAGTGTATCACACTGATGGATTTGCGGATATTGAAAAATCCTTGCATCCCTGGGATAAATCCCACTTGATCATCAGGTACAAACTTTTTACTGTATTGTCAGATGTTGGATTTGGTTTGGTTCATTTTTTTTTTGAGGATTTTTGCATCTATGTTCATCAGTGAAATTGGCCTTAAGTTTCCTTTTTTTGTAGTATCTTTGTCTGGTTTTGGTATCAGGGTGATGGTGACCTCATAGAATGTGTTTCAGAGTGTTCCTTCCTCTGCAATTTTTTGGAATAGTTTCAGAAGGATAGGGGTTAGCTCTTCTCTAAATGTTTGATAGAATTTTCCTGTGAATCCGTCTGGTCCTGGACTTTTGTTTGTTGGATATTTGTTAATCATAGTTTCAATTACAGGACTTGTGATTGGTCCATTCATCTTTTCTATTTTGTCTTGGTTTAGGCTTAGAAGATTGTGATTTTTTAAGAATTTGTCCATTTCTTCTAGGTTTTCTGTTTTATTGGCATATAGTTGCATATTGTGGTCTCTTATGATCCTTTGTATTTCTCTGATGTCCGTTGTAACTTCTCCCTTTTCATTTCTAATATTATTGATTTGAGTCCTCTCTCTTTTTTCTTGATCAGTCTGGCTAAGGGTTTATCAATTTTGTTGATCTTCTCAAAGAACCAGCTTTTTGTTTCATTGATCTTTTCTATGGCTTTCTTTGTTTCTATTTCATTGATTTCTGCTCTGATCTTTATGATTTCTTTCCTTCTACTAACTTTAGGTCTTGTCTGTTCTCTCTCTAGCTGCTTTAGATGTAAAGTAAGCTTGTTTATTTGAGCTTTTTCTTGTTTCCTGAGGTGGGCTTGTATTGCTATAAACGTTCCTCTTAGAATGGCTTTTGCTGCATCCCATAGGTTTTGGAGTGTCATATCTTCCTTGTCATTTGCTGCTAGGTATTTTTTAATTTCCTCTTTGATTTCTTCAGTGATCCATTGGTTGTTTAGTAGCATGTTGTTGAGTCTCCACGTGTTTGTGTTTTTCGCAGTTTTTTTCCTGTTGTTGATTTTCAGTCATATAACATTGTGGTTGGAAAAGATGCTTGGTATGATTTCAATTTTTTTAAAGTTAGTGAGGTTTGATTTAAAGCCCAGGATGCAATCAATCTAAGAGAATGTTCCATGTGCACTTGAGAAGAATGTGTATTCTGATGCTTTTGGGTGGAATGTCCTATAAAGATCTATTAATTCCACCTGGTCTAATGCATCATTCAGGGCCTGTGTTTCCTTATTGATTTTCTGTCTGGATGATCCATCAATTGCTGTTAGTGGGGTGTTAAATTCCTCCACTATTATTGTGTTATTGTTAATTTCTCCTTTTAAGGTTGGTAGCAGTTTCCTTATATGTGTGGTGATCCTATTGTGGGTGCATATATTTTAAAATTGTTATGTCTTCTTCTTGGATTGATCCTTTGATCATTATGTAATGTCCTTCTTTGTCTCTTAAAATATTCTTGTTTTTTAGGTCTATTTCATCTGATATGAGTATTGCTACTCCAGCTTTCTTTTATTTCTGTTTGCATGGAATATTTTCTTCCATCCTCTCACTTTCAATTTGTATGTGTCCCTAGAAGTGAAGTGGGTCTCTTGAAGACAGCATATTTATGGATCTTGTTTTTGTATTCATTCAGCCAGCCTATGTCTTTTCTTTGGTACATTTAGTCCATTTATATTTGAGGTAATTATTTATATGTATGTTCTTACCGCCATTTTATTAATTGCTTTGGATTTGGTTTTGTTGCTTTTTTTCTTCCCTTCTTCTCTTGTTCTCTCCTCTTGTGTTTTGATGACTATCTTTAGTGTTGTATTTGAGCTTATTTTTCTCATTTTTTTGTGTATCAATTGTAGATTTTTGGTTTGCAGTTGCCCTGAAGTTTTGATATGGGAGCCTATATAAATAGGAGATTCTTTTAAGTCATTGTTCTCTTAATTGCTAGTGCATTTCCAGCCTCCTGCATTTGTATCCTCTCTTCTCATGCTTTCTGATTTTGCATAGTTGTGTGTAGATGATTTCGTATCTTTACTGTGTATATGCCTTTAATTGTGAGCCTTGTCGTTTCTGGTATTTTTGCTTCTAGTTGTGGCCTTTTCTTTTCTGCCTAGAGAAGTTTCTTTAGTATTTGTTGTACAGCTGGTTTAGTGTTGCTGATTTCTCTTAGCTTTTACTTCTCTGTAAACCTTTTCATTTCTTCTTCAAATTTGAATTTCAGCCTTGCTGGGAAAAGTAATCTTGGTTGGAGGTTTTTTTCCTTTCATCATTTTAAGTATATCCTGACACTCCCTTCTAGCCTGAAGATTTTCTGCTAAAAAATCTGCCTATATCCTTATCGGGGTTCCCTTGTAGGTTATTTATTTATTTTCCCTAGCTGCTTTCAGTATTTTCTTCACTTTGTCTTTCGTTTTGTTTAGTTTGATCAATATGTGTCTCAGGGTGTTCCTCCTTGGGTTTATTTTATATGGTGCTCATTGTGCTTCCTGGATTTGAGTAAATGGTTCCTTTCCCATGTTAGGGAAGCTTTAGGATATTATCTTTTTGAATATTTTTTCTGTAACTTTCTCTCTTCTTCCTCAGGCACCCCTATAATACAGATGTTGGTACATTTAATGTTGTCCCAGAGTTCTCTGAGATGCTCTTCATTTTTTTCAATCTTTTTTCTCTTTTCTGTTCTACATCAGTGATTTCCACTAGTCTGTCCTCAAACTCACTTCTTTGTTCTTCTTTCTCCTGTATTCTGCAGTTGGTTGCTTCTAATGAATTTTTATTTCAGTTATTGTATTGTGCATCTCTGCTTGCTTAAGTTTTATATCTTGTATTTCTGTGCTCAATGTTTGCTATAAGTTATCAATATTTGTCTCCAGTTTATTTCCAATGTTTTGTATCATCTTCAGCATCAACAGTCTAAAGTATTTTTCCTGGAGACTGATAACCTCCAAATCACATAGCTGTTTTTCTGGGTTTTTTTCTTTCTCCCTTATCTGAGTTATAGTTGTCTGCCTTTTCATTTTTATAAGTTTTTGGTGTGGTGACCTTTTGGCAGACAGTAGAGTTGTAGCCTCTCTTACTTCTGATGTCTGCCCCTCTTGTGGCTGAAGTTGGTATGGAGGCTTGCTGTAGGCTTCCTGATGGAAGGGACTTGAGCCAGCCCACTGGAAGGTGGGGCTGAATCCTATCCCTCTGGTGAATGGGGCTTTTTCTCTTGTTGAGATTAGAGGTGGTGGTGTGCCTAGTGTGTCTTTAGGCAGCTTGTTTACTGAGGGGCAAGGCTGTGATCCCAACTGGATTATTGTTTGGCCTGGGGCTTCTCAGTGCTGATGGGTGGGGCCAGATTTTCCCAAAATGGCCACCTCCAGAGAAACACATGCTGATGAATATTCCCAAGACCTTTGCCTCCAATGTCCTTCCCATGCAATGAGCCCCAGTCACCACCTGTGTTCCTGGGAGGTTCTCCAAGAACTGCAATCAGGTCTGACCCAGAATCTTATGGAACCTCTGCTTTGCCCTGGGACCTAGTGCACATCAAAGTCTGTGTGCACCCTTGAAGAATGGGGTCTCTGTTTCCCCTAGTTCCATGGAGCTCCTGCACACAAGCCCTACTGACCTTCACTGCCAGATGCTCTGGGGGCCTTTTCTACCAATGCCAGATCCCCAGGCATGAGGACTTGATGTGGGGCTCAGAACTCTCACTCCTGTAGGTCAGTCTCTGTGAATCAGTTACTTTCCAGTCTGTGGACTTCCCACCTGGGGGATATGAGTTTGCTTATATAATAATTTCCTCTCCCACCTCTTGATGTGGCCTATTCTTTGTCTTCTGGAGTAGGATATCATTTTGAAAGTTTCCGGTCCCTTGGGTTGAAGGTTGTCCAAAATTTGGTTGTAATTTTGTTGTTTTTATGAGAGAAGTTGAGTTCTAATCCTTCTATTCTGCAATGTTAATCCCCCAAGACAGACTTCTTTCATTACCAGCTAACCTTTAAATAACTTTAGATTAGCAGTTGGAAAAAGTGGGGGAGGATTTGAACCGAAAAAATTAGAAATGCCCACAGAATTAGAAAGATGGAAGGGTTCCAGAAATAAGCTTTGCCAACTTTATACTTTTGCCATGTATTGTGCCTGGAAATGGATTTCTAGTAGTTACCAATTTGAGAGCTTTGTCCTAGATTCAGTCTAGCTGAAAAAGTGGGCACATGAGTATTAAAAACTCACAAATATCAAGAATATTCCCAGCGACAGAAAAATTGAGGCCTTCAGAGAGGAAGTGACATATACTAGGTCATATAGCTAATTAAGCAACAAACTGGGACTTGTCTCTTACTGCACTGCTCTTGAAACTCCCCGTGGGAAGAAATTTGACCTGAAAAGGAAATCATCAATAACAAAAAAAGGCAGCCAACTGAATGGGATATGTTTGCAAATTATATATCCCATAAATGATTGATAGGTTAATATCTAAAATATATAAAGAAGGCAAATGAACCTTTCCACAGAAAAGAAATAGACTTGTGGATGCCAAGGGGGGGGGGGAGTGGGAGTGGGATGGAACATGATAATGTGAAAAAAAAGAATGTATCCATGTATGTGTAACTGGGTCACCATGTTGTACAGTAGAAAAAAAATGTATTGGAGAAATAAAAAATAAAATATATAAAGAACACAATGCAATTCAATACAAAAAAAAATCCAATAAAAATGGGCAGAGGATCTAATAGACATTTTTCCAAAGAAGAAATACAGATAGCCAATAGGCACATGAAAAGATGCTCAACATCATTAATCAACAGGGAAATGAAAGTCAAAACCACATAAGACATTACCTCACATCAGTCAGAATGACTGTCATCAAAAAGTCTACAAACAATAAATGCTGGAGAGGGTGTGGATAAAAGGGAACCCTCCTTCACTGTTGGAAAGAATGTAAATTGGTACAACCATTATGGAAAACAGTATGGAAGTACCTCAAAAAATTAAAAATGAAACTACTACATGATTCAGTAATTCCACTTCTGAGTATTTATATGAAGAAAACAGACACTAATTCATAAAGATATATGCATCTCTATGTTCACTGCAGCATTACTAACAATAGCCAAGATATGGAAGTAAACTAAGTGTCTATCAGTAAATGAATGGATATATATTTAATAGAATATTAAACATTGATTCAAAAATAATGAAATTTTGCCAACATGGATGGATCTAAAGGGTGTTACACTAAGTGAAATAAATCAGACATAGAAAGACAAATGCTGTATGACTTCAATTCTACGTACAATCTAAAAAACAAACAAAAAAATTAAAAAAACAAATCAGGAGTTCCCATCGTGGCTCAGTGGTTAACGAATCTGACTAGGAATCATGAGGTTGCAGGTTCCATCTCTGGCCTTGCTTAGTGGGTTAAGGGTCTGGTGTTTCCGTGAGCTGTGGTGTAGGTTGCAGACGCAGCTCAGATCCTGCATTGCTGTGGCTGTGGTGTAGGCCTGTGGCTACAGCTCCAATTGGACCCCTAGCCTGGGTGTCTCCATATGCCACAGGAGCAGCCCTAGAAAAGGCAAAAAGACAAAAAAAATCAAATGAACAATATAATAAAACAAAAAAAGACTCATAGATACAGAGAACAAACTGGTAGTTGCCAGAGAGGTGAGTAATAGGGGGATGAGTTAAATAGGTGAATGATGTTAAGAAGTACAAGCTTCCAGTTATAAAATAAATAAGTCACAGAGATGTAATGTACAGCATAGGGAATAGTCAATTAATATTGTAATAACTTTGTATAAATGACAGATAGTAACTAGACATCATATAATCATTTTGTAATGTATAAAGATATTGAATCCCTATGTTGTATATCTGAAACTAATATAATATTGACGCCAATGAAATGTCAGTTAAAAAAAAGAGATATGCTTTATTTGTGTTTCTAGAGCTTTTGCTCATGTTACAACTAACCTCAACCAGTTTTTGCCTCTGCCCCAAGTTTACCCTAAAATCCTATATAAAATGTTCTTTGATCATTCTAAAAGTGGCATGATCTTTCCTCTCTTGCATGCAGTTAGATGTTCTCAGATTACCTCCCTGATTAGGAGGCAGTGCAACTTTTTTTTTTATTTCCCCAATACATTTTTTTCTACTTTTAAAAGACTTTCATTTGTTGCGTTAATGCATCTAAGCCTCTAGTAAGTCAAATTTTTCATTTGTGTTGTTGCTTTCCAGGACCTAGTGAAGCTGTCAATTTCTAGAGAATATCACAGTGATGGTGATGACTAGTCAATAGGTAACCTTGAATTGGAATAACACATATCTTACCTTCATCTTCCAATTCAACTTCTTCCTTTGCTTTTTGGATTGGGGATTGATGACTCTCATAATCATATAACCATCCATTGTAGAAATGGGACTATGCATGAAATGTTTGATGACCAGCCAATATAAGAGAACATATAGAATTAAAAACAGTAAAATTCTGGAGTCATTGATTGTCAAGATTTATGCTTTAAACAAAAATTATTGATTCTGGAGTTCCTGATGTGGTACAGCAGAAACGAATCCAACTAGAAACCATGAGATTGTGGATTTGATCCCTAGCCTCACTTGGTGGGTTAAGGACCCAGCATTGCCATGAGCTGTGGTGTAGGTCGCAGATGTGGCTCAGATCTGGCATTGCTGTGGCTCTGGCGTAGGCTGGTGGCAACAGCTCCAATTAGACCCCTAGCCTGGGAACCTCCATATGCCTCGGGTGCGGCCCTAAAAAGACAAAAGACAAAAAAAAAAATTATTGATTCCTTGCTTTGACAATTGAGGAAAATACGATTCATATTTCCTATACTGTTCTTCACTGCTTCCTGATTTTTTGTGATATATACACATATATGTAATTTATATAAGTATATTATATGCATATATGTATTTAATAATCAGGATATATGACAATTACAACATAATCAGACTGTGATTTTACATTCTATTCTGTAACAATAAACCCTCAGTTTATTCTTAGGTCTATGATTAAAGGGAATAAATATTCACTACTACTCCTTTTTCTACAGCTTCTCCAGTTGGCCAGCCATACATCATTCAGTAGGGTTTTCTTTAACAAAATTATTCATCATTCAGTAGTTCTTCCCTTCTAAAAAATTCTCATTCTAGTTATATATTTGGAGTTCTCTCATGCTTCAGAATGTATGCCTGTTAAATTTATGTTTGATCTAAAAACTTTGCTGGTATTCTGGGATCACACTTTTAGAACATTTTTTTTCCCATTGTCTTTTGGCATTAGCTATATCTCTGAAGAAGTACCATATGAACAAGGTTTTTTTTTCTCATGGTGTACATGAGTTTCATTCTGTGCCTAGTTGCATACATTATCCTTGAACTTTAATAATGTAATCAATATATGACTTCGTTCCAATCAATATCTATCATATTCACCTCTCACACAGAGTATAGCCTTTAGATTTACAAATTTAGTTCTTCCATTATTTCAAGTAATTTTTCTGCTGTTATATCTTCTAATACTATCTCTATTTTATTGTAGAAAAAAGTTATATTTTAGCATTATTCTTAAATAGTTATCTTTGATCTCATCATTCTTATTTTGTAACTAATTAATTTAATTTGTCTTTATCCTTTTATTCACTGTGATTACCCCAGAATTTTCCTGCATTTTATTAATTTGATTTTTAGAAATTCTACTGAGTCCCTTGCTCTTTACATTACTTCTCAAATGATGTTTTGGGGTCTCAATTTTTTTCCTTAACTTTGTACAGATACCTGCTTAACTTTCTGTTTTCAATTCTTTTGGATTTTTTAAGAGGTAATTTTTTTAAATTCTAAAATAAACTTGTTAGAAAACAATAAGGAATCAAACAAACAAATAAAATAATTTGTTAGAAATTTCAACAAAATACAAAATAATTAATGGGTGAGAAAGGAAAGCACTCTGAACAGGTAATATATTTTTTAAAATTAAAATATACATATATGAGTGTAAAATAGACAGATGCCACACATACACATGTACCATAACAAATGTATATAATCCTAGGAGTGGAATTGCTTGGTTATATGTCAACCAAGAATTTTATGCTCAGGAAAACTATCCTTCAAAAATAAAACAGAAATTGACATTATTTGATAAACAAAAACTAAAGGAATTTATTGCTAGCAGACTTCCCTTACAAGAAATGCTAAAGGGAGTTCTTCAGGCTAAAATGTAAGGAAACCATATGGAAACTCAAAGTCATATGAAGAAATAAAGATCTCCAGTAAAGGTAGTTACATAGGCAAAATAAAAGCTAGCATCATTATATTTTTGGTCTGTAAGTACTCTTTTTGTTTCTTATATGATTTGTAAAAACAAATGCATAAAATATAAAATCTATGATAATAAGCCCACAAACAAATTTAATTTGTGGTAATAATAATAAAAAGGGAAGGATGGAGTTGGATGGGGCAGAGTTAATGTACAGTTCTTAAAGCTAATTTGGTTCAATTCAAATTAGATTGTTATAAATTTAAGATGTTAACTTTAGTTTAGTTACCAAGAACGTATCTAAAACATGCAGAAAAGAAACTGAAGAGGCGATCAAAATGGTACACTAAAAAAAAATTAACCAATGTCAAAAAAAAGCAATATTGGAAGAATAGAGGAACAAACAGGATAAGATAAATGAAAATAGCAAAATGGCAGAATTAAGTCCTTCATTATCAGTAATCACTAAGTATGAATTGATTAGATTAGAAGACAGAGACTGGCAGAATGGATTAAAAACCAAGATCCCACTATACGCTGCTTATGCCTTACTCACTTTAGACCCAAAGACACAAGTAGGTTGAATGTGAAAGGCTAGTAAAAGTTATTCCATGAAAATAGGAACCAAAAGATGGCTAAGGTAGTTGTAATGACATAAGAAAAAATGACTTTAAATCTGCAAAGTTACGAGACAAAGAATGCCATTATATATTAATAAAAGATTTGCTTCAGTAGAACTAGAAGATATAACAAGTATAAGTGTAATATAATAAGTATGAAACTAATAAAAGATTCAAAATATATGAAGTAAAATTTGACAAATTGGAAGAGAGAAACAGACAGTTCTATAAGAATAGCTGAAGAATTCTAACACACTTTCTGTAATGGATAGAATATTTAAACAGAAGATCAATAAGGAAATAGAGGACTTGAAAAACTCTATAACCCAACTAAAACCTGTAGATATGCAGAACTGTTCATCCCAAAACAAAAGACTATGTATTCTTCTCAAGTGTAGATTGAGGAGTTCCCGTCATGGCTCAGGGGTTAACAAATCCGACTAGGAACCATGAGGTTGTGGGTTTGATCCCTGGCCTTGCTCAGTGGGTTAAGGATCCAGCATTGCCGTGAGCTGTGGTGTAGTTTGCAGATGCGGCTCAGATCCCGCATTGCTGTGGCTGTGGTGTAGGCCAGTGGCTACAAGTCTGATTCGACCCCTAGCCTGGGAACCTCCATATGCTGCGGTAGCAGCCCAAGAAATGGCAAAAAGACAAAAAAAAAGTGTATATTGAATTTTTTCCCTAGGCCATAGGGTAGGCCACAAAAGAAGTCTTAATAAATTTAAAAATACTGAAATCTTATAAAGTATCTTCTTCAATGGTGAGCTGAAGCTAGAAACAAATAATAAAAGGAAAACTGGAAGATTCACAAATACGTGGAGATTAACAATACATTCTTAAACAATTGCTGGGTAAAAGAAGAAATCCTAGGGAAATTAGAAAATACTTTGAGTTTAATTAAGGGGAAAATACAACACACAAAATGTATGGAATGCAGCAAAAGCTGTGCTCGGAGGGATGTTTGTAACTATAAATGCCTACATAAAGATACCAAATTGGAGTTCCCGTTGTGGCTCAGTGGTTATCAAATCCGATTAGGAACCATGAGGTTGCGGGTTCGATCCCTGACCTTGCTGAGTGGGTTAAGGATCCAGCTTTCCTGTGAACTGTGGTGTAGGCCGGATCCCACGTTGCTGTGGCTCTGGCGTAGGCTGGTGACTACAGCTCTGATTCGACCCCTAGCCTGGGAACCTCCATATGCCATGGGAGCGGCCCTCAAAAGGCAAAAAGAAAAAAAAAGATATCAAATTGACTGCCTAACTTTACACTTTAAGTAACCTGAGGAAGATGAAAATTGTAGGGGTGAAAGGGAATATATTTTTGCAAGGTTACTCTATTATCAGTACTATACATAAAATAATCTCACTTACTCCAGAAAACAACTCCATGACATAGGTAATGTCATCACCATTTCACAGAAGAAGGAACTGAGACTCAAGGAAATTAAATAATTTGCCCAAGATCTCACAGTAAGTTGTCGAGCTAAATTCAGATCTAGGAATGTCTGATTCAGAAGATTAGGCCTGTGCCAATGAGGATATTAAGGAGGGGATATATTGAAAAAAATACCAGAGAAAATTAAAAGATGTTATGAGAAATTACATGTAGGTGCCAAGGGAGGAAAAAATTCAAAGAAAACTCACCCCCTGATTTATGAATTGAGTAAATAGATTATGGTGTCAATAATTGATATTGGGAAGTCAGGGTAATGTGGTTTAGGGAAGGAAGTTCATTCAGTTAAGAATGTTGAGTTTGAGGTGCCAGAGGGACATGTAAGTGGAGAGTGTCTAGTACTTTAAAGTACACCTAACACTGTTTAATCACCACTGTATTCCAGGTGCTTTACTTATTTCTATTCATTTACGTAAGGTGAGAGATAAAGATTTAGAATTTGTCAGTCTAGAAGTGATGATGTCGAAAATGAAAAGGAAGGAACAGCTAAAAATGATGTCACAAGGGAAGAATCTACTAGATTTAGTAAGTGCCAGGATTTGGAAAAGTACTCCAAAATCCCATATGTAAGTGCCGGGGAAAACGATGTTGTACTTTACATTAACTAATGAAAATAATAACACTTTATGTTTGTCTTGTTCTTATAGATGTCAAAGCATTTTCCCCACTTTATTGGAAACTGGCTTGGAACAGAAGATAATAAATCTAACGTTCGATGGGTTTGAAGTGGCATCTAAATGTTGCTGTGGACATTTAGACGCTTAAATGTCCAGGAGGCAGCTGCGATACAGATTTGGAGTTAGCGTGATAGGATAGGACTGCAGATATAGATTTGGGAGTCATCTACATAGATATGGTAGTTGAAGCCATGTTAGTGGGCAAGATCTTAAAGGAAGAGAATGTAGAGGGAGAATAACTCCCAGAATAACTCTTGGACACAACAGTGCTCCACGTCTTTTTTGGTATGTCAACCAAAGGCATGAATTTATCTTCTGGAATATTTCTCTGGTTTTAACTTGTTATTTATGACACTGAAATTAATATACTAAGGCTTTCCACCCTTGAAACCCAGGCCTCTGACTGAATTTTCAGTAGTAGATTCAGAGGCTATTTGCTACACTGTTACTGGTTATCAATTTGTGCAGGGCTTGTTTCCTCCACTCTTGGAAGAGAATATTTATTTCCCTTGCAAATTTACTACATCTGAACTGAAAAGCCACCTTCTCCCAGTTTTTAGATTTCCTGATGGAAAGGCTAGTCTGTTTTCTTACTTGACCTATAACTAACTCAAAACATTGTTGATATGAAACATTCCTCCTTCTTCCCAACATCACTAATTAAGCATTGTCATGCCATGGTCCTTTCATGTGATGTGAGGGAAACAACTGATGTGGGGCTTGGGGGTTTTTATCTGCTATTTTAGCTGACACTGGAGATCTCAATATTCCTTTGATATAAGACTCAACTTCTTAGAGTTAAAAGGGACTTTAGAAATCAATACAGCCCGCTTATTTTTATGAATGTGGAAACTTAGTCTCAATAAATGCTGTAAATTAGTAACATTTCCTACTGATTAAAACTGTGAGTTTAGGAGTCAAATGTACCTGAGTTTGAATTCTGGTTGTGATACTAGATGCTTGAGCTTTAGTTTTGAAGCCCTGCATAGGCTTAGGCTATATGAAACTGGGCAATTTTCTCAACTTCTTTGAGCTTCAGTTTCCTAATTAGCAAAGTGATGGCTGTAAGGGTGTTGTAAAGATTAAACAGAATAGGGCATCTAAAGTGTCTCTTTCATTGCTTGGCAGGTAATAAATATATAATACACATTAACTATTATTATTGTTGCTGTTGTTATACCGGTGATGGAGAGTAACTTGCCCAAAGTTACATGGGAATTAAATCATGCATTCGGGACTAGAATGGAGATCTCAACTCCTAGCTAGTGCTCTTTATACTAGGCTGCTTCTTTATCAAGAGTTTCTTTAAGGAATCTCCAAGTCCTCCCCAATACAACTGAATTATACTATTCAATGTTGTTATTACTTAGAACATTCTTAGTGTTAGACATTTTTATTATATAGTAGATAAAATACAGAAGAAGAAATGCCCTTCAAATCTCTGTAATTCACAATTAGAATAAGAACCGCCACCATTAAGAAACTAGAAAAATACTAAATGAGAAAGTGGAAAAATTTTCTCAACATTTGGATTTGAATTTGATTCTGTCCTGTCTCTCCTGTCAACTTGATATTTATGAGTTTAGAAATAAACTATGGTCCAAGGGCATCCTGAAAGATCCAGGTTTAAAATGACTTTAAAGAAAGTGATTGGTGATAGCTCTGTGAGGCCAGCATGTTCCAGGGAGTCAAGGAAATGGCAAGAAATGAAAGAAAGGACAGAAAGGAGAGAAACAGTAAAACAGTCAGTGGAAGAGGAACTGAAGGACAGAAAAGGCAGAAAAATTGCAGAAATAAAAAGATTGAGCTCAACAAAGAGACAGGCCCCACAGGTTGACACTAAGATGCAGGATAAGACCTTGAAGTGACTACTCTTCTCCCTTCCAGAGAAGGGACCAGGTAAAAAGAGATAGGAGTGTTTCACTATCTTACTCACTGGTTTTCTGGTAAGGGCAGAATTCACCTACAGACTTCTTAATTTCTTCTGGCTAGTATCTACACCTGTACAACCACATTTAGCAAATAAGTTAAAATCAAGTGCAAAAAATATATGCTGCTTTCAGATTAAAGCTAACTGACTTCACACAGCTTTTATCCTCTCGAAAACTTTCAGACCTCTAAGTCTCTGGACTCTGTTTTCCTCCAGAATCAGCCTATGCCTTAACTTAGGCCTGCATATTTGCCCAACATCTTTTACCTTATGTGGCAGGGCATATTAAAGACATAGAATATTTTTGGTTGGGAAATGAGCTTAAATTGAATAAAATCAAGGGAGTTTAGAGAAGTAATTGTTCACTAAAAATCCATGAATATATCCTCCCTCTTTTTTTCTTAGTCATTGCTTTTTTTTCGAGAATAAGCTTGTATAGTCACATTAACAAGGTGAGGGATAGTTCTCTTCTAATCTAAGATGATGGGATTCCTTCCTACCTTTTATTGTTGACCTTCTTCTTTCCTCCATTGCCCACTAATCTAAGTGGGTCTTAGATAGTTTTCCCCATTACTCCTAATGAAATAGTTGTACATAACTGGGGACTTTAAAAAAGTGAGAGGAAAAAAATAAAACTTCTGCTATGTAAAATAAATTTTAAAAGTAGTTTATTGAATATATGAGGACCTGGGAACTTCCATATGCTGCAGGTGCAGCCCTGAAAAGTAATATATATATGCACACACACACACATAACTTAACTACAACTTTACAACCTTTAAACAGCTGAAATTAAAGAACTAGGAAAGTTTTGCTTGGCTGTTTTAGTGTGTAATTTATAATTCTATTCTATCAAAATCATTTATTGGGTGCCTACTATGTGCCAGGCTCTGTGCTAAGTAGGCTCTATGCCAGTTGCTACAAAGAAAACTTCATATGGGTGTTATTTTAAATGAAGCCACTTGAGAACAGATTTATGTTTTTTTTTCCTGTGATTCTCTTTACACAATCTGTTCCAACATCTGGTCACCATTTCACACCTTCAGTCCTTGGCATGGTATTTTGCTACCACCTGGGCCCTACTTCGCCAAATGCTTTCCATTAGTTGTCATTTTCATGGAGAACAGGGATTTGTATAGTTGCTTTTATGAATGAGAAGCATGGTCTACATCAGATATAGTCCTGAGACACTGCTGGAAGGACCAGCTTTACCATGGCAAGTTCTGCCAAGAATTAATAGTATTTCCCCTCCTGTTCTTGTCCTCTATGGCCATTGGCATGTGGTAAGGAATAGACTTACTATAGCATACCTCTTTCCTGACATACTGTCCCAAATCTTGAGTTGCACTCTGTGACAAATTAGCCTGAAATTAGAATATGTATGAAGGTAAATGAGCAAGAATCAGTAGATAGCATCAAGGGAGAGAAAGAGAAGTTTTTTGCCTACAAGCCATTCAGAACTGAATATATGGAGTTCCCATCTTGGCCCAGCAGAAACGAATCCAACTAGGAACCATGAGGTTGCGGGTTTGATCCCTGGCCTCACTCAGTGGGTTAAGGATCTGGCATTGCCGTGTGCTGTGGTGTAGGTTGCAGATGCGTTTCGGACCTGGTGTTGCTGTGGCTCCAGCGTAGGCCAGCAGCAACAGCTCCGATTCGACCCCTAGCCTGGGAACCCCCATATGCCGCAGGTATGGTCCTATAAAGACAAAAGACAAAAAAAAATATGAGTTGGGATACCCTAATCTTCAAAGATGAACTTTATATTATATCTAGGTGGGGCATCTGCCCCAAGATTTAATTAGACCCAGTATAATACCCCAGCACCCTGTGCCCTGCTTGAACTTCAATTCTGAATCCTTACATATTATAGCCCTACTTCCTTCTCTAGGATCCTTGCTTTTCCCTACCAGGTGAGGTACTGAAAATTGGTACTCCCAGCCTAAGAATTTCAGACATATATGGCTTCTGTACTGTGGCGACCTATTTGAGTGTATCAGAGCTTAGGGCACTATTCTTAGGCTCAGTTTGTACCCTATTTTCCCCCGTCTTATCTTTAGACTCCACTTCTGTTCATGCCAGTTAGAATGTTGAGTTACCAAATTCTGCTTGAATGTTAGGACCCTGCTTTGGTATGCGCTTTTGTGCCAAGCCTGTATCTGTAAGCATTAAACCCACTGCCTATTTTAACTTTGTCCATATCCTGTTCCCTCTGTTTTAATATGAGTCCCCCTGATCTCTGACCTTAGTTTTTTCCTTTGGATCCATTATACACTTGAGCCCCTTGTTCTCTAGGACTTAAGTTCTCTCTTATTCTCCTCATGTTGCTTATAAGTAAGACTTGTTCTCAAAAGGAATTGTATTTAGGAATTGGAGAACCCAGGTACAGGGTCTGGACAGCAGGCATGAGACAGCAGCTCCTTGATTTTGAGACCAAGTCCTGCCCCCAGTTAGGAAGCTGACAACACTGATGTAACGTCTATATAAACAGGGTTAAATCAGACATGGCCAAAAATTTGGGAATTCTGGCTTATGATTGGTGAGGACAAAGATTCCTGGAGTCCTGCCCCTCCCAGGAGTATATAAATGGGAAGCACTGAATTAGCATCTTAAAGGTGGTAGAGAAAAGCCAGACAGAGAGGCCAGCACAGGCTCAAGAGCAGAGCACAGCAATCAGGTAAGATTTCTGATTGCTATGGTATATGAACTAGCCTGAGGCTTTCATTAAGATGGTGTGTATGTGTTTGTGCGTGTGAGTGTGTGTGTGTGTGTGTGTGTGTGTGTGTGTGTATGCTGAGCACTGAAAGATTCTCAAGCAGATTTCACTCAAATCATAGATTTCTCCCCAGGAGCTGCAGGGTGCTCCAGTCTTCTCTCTCACCTGCTTCACACTTACCACATGGGTAGGTTGTGCCTGAAGAGTTGTTGGTGTTTATAGAAGGTGGAGTATTTTCCTGAAGAAGACTGGGCCAATCGAGGAGAGATCAAAGGCGATGAAGAATAACTATATTCAGCCAACCTCATTAAGGAGGAAGCTGGCAAAAGAAAGGGGTAGGTGTGAAACTCCTGTTCCCAAGCCAGGTAGAACTTAGAGGTAGCAACCAGGGAGTTGGGGATCCTGTGCCAAAGCTGAGGAAGCCTTGAGAGTCGTACCAGAAGGATTGCCATGACATCTATTTGGATAATAACCCCACATAATTGTACAGTGCTCTTTTGCTTTGCAAAGTGCTTCCACCTCTGTGATCTCACTGGGTTCTTCTAGCACCTCTGTGAGGTGGTTAGATCTGGTTTTTAGAGGTATAGGAATTTGTCAAGGTCAGTGACAGAAGAGAAACTAAAAACCTGGGCTCCTGCTTCCTTATCCTGTGCCTGCCCACTGAAGCAGGATGGCTGCCTCTGGATGCCTGTGAAGGGCCAACTTCTCTGTGGTGACAGTTTTTCAAGAGTATTCTAAGAACAGGCATGGAAACCTCAGAGTGAAGGATTAACTTGTCAGTGGTTATTCCTAGGGAATGGGCTCCTTTTCCTCAGCATGCTTGAAGTGCTTTCCAGAATTCAACTTTGCTTCCTTTAGGAGCCATACTCTCCTTTCTTTGCAAAGAGATAGTTGTTAGTTATTGCTTTCTTTTTTCTTCTATTTTCATTTCTGCTATTCAAGCTGATGACCTTGCCAAACATAAATTTTTCTTCCTGCAGAGCACTGGAAATAAATAGGTGAGTCTTCTACACCCCCTTGTGGGGACCACTAGGCTGTCTTTGATTATAGCCTGCCATTTCAGGTGTGGTTGCTGTTTCTAAAGAAGGACATCAGTATTGTCATTCAGAAACAGAGAGACTCAGATTGAGCAGATACTCTGTCTTTGAATCATTATCTTCAAGCATTGTCTGGTTGTTAAGATGAACTGAAAAATGGGCATTTTCTCTCCCTTAGTCAGTGGGCAGAACTGTTCCTAGAATATGACAGGTGGTGCTGATCTCCCCAGGGCTGTAAATTTAATGTATCCCTGTGGACAGATAGAAAGTAAAGGAGGCATTTTATCAACTGGTATTAAGAGACCTGAAGCATATATATGCAAACATATAAACATCCCATTTCCCTTCTACAGCCCCACCCATCTGCCCCTTCAAGGTGAAGTAGCCAGGGATGGGTTTATTTCCTCATTTTCACACAGGCACCCTCAGGCTGACCTCTAAGTGACTACTCTTTCACTATAAGACTCATTCTTATCTCTAGTCAACACAAAGGTTAAGAGAGAGAGAATAATGTGTTATTTCCCTAGGGTTCTCAATATCCTAGGGATGACCCTACCTTTAGGCAAGTTATTGACAACAGGCATACCTGGGCAGACTACATACCCACTCTTCTTCCCATTTCATAATTGTGATATGGCCCTTCTACCCACAACTAGAGGAATAGCTCAACTTCTTACCAGAATCAAGCAACTCCCTTACTATAGAAGTCAATTTGGTAACTGCCCTAGTTTTGAATCCCTCTAGCTCCTGAGATATGTTACTATTTTTTAAAATTAAATGAGGACACACAGGAATAATATCTGAAAGAATAAGAGAAAAATCTCAAAAGTGCATCATATATATAAACAGGCAGTGACTTTTACTCCAGAGGAATCTGATTTACATTATCCCACATGAGTCTCATGTTTCAGTTATTAAAACACCAAGAGAGCTATTGATTGCTGTTTTAGACATTAGTCTTATCAAAATGAGAATAAATCAATCTTTATTTCACAGATTGTTAAAACTTTTGAAAGGTGTTCCTGGGTACACAATCCCTCCCCACCTCCCAACCCTTGAGGATGGTTTCCTGCCTTCATTTAGATACAGTTTATCAACATCCTTCTTCAAATGTGCCCTCCCTCAAATATTTGCATACTGGATATGATATGATCCGTTCAAAGAACAGCTTGATCTGGACACTCTACTCTTTCAAATGACATTAACCTTATTTTAAATTAATGGTGGTGTTTTCTGTTTCTGATTTTGTTTTTCAGCAGCTACTTTTCACTACTGGCTTAATATACTTATGATCAACAAAAAAACCTTCCAGTAACCACTTTATTTATACTGTTGTTAAGCCAGGTCTTCTTGTATAGATAATTTTATAAACTAGTTTAAGATATTTTACATTAATTTCTTCCATTTCATGTGGGTAGATTTCCAATATTTTTAGATTGGCATCAGACTCATGTGCTCTCCCTTCCAGTTTTGTTATCTGCTGATTTAAAAAGCAATGTAAATAAAAGAGGAGAGCCTTATAACTTCCTACTGCTGTCAACTATGAATTAATTAATATATTTGGTAGAGTGATTGATTACTTAGTTATAAATCCTCCTACTATCTCAGTCCATATTTTGTCTGTCCTAACAACAGGAAGATTATGTTTGTTTATTTCAGATATACTAGCTATAGGGAGTTCCCCTCATGGTTCAGCAGAAATGAACCTGATTAGTATCCATGAGAACAAAAGTTCTATCCCTGGCCTCACTCACTGGGTTAAGAGTCTAATGTTGCCGTGAGCTGCGGTGTAGGTCACAGATGCAGCTGCTATTCAGTCTCTAGACTGGGAACTTCCATATACTGCAGGTGCAGCCCTCCCCCCGCAAAAAAAAAAGAAGATGTGCTAGCTATAAGACATCTATCTGATCTTTCAGACTACTTACACTACCGGAGAAGGAAATGAGGTAGTTTGGCCTGACTCGTTTTTTGTGAACCCAAGCTAACTTACTGAAAATGAAATGATCTCTGTCTTGCCAGTTCAAGTTATCAGGATTTAACAAGGATAAATTATGTGCCCTCAGATTTCAGAGCACTTACTCTGTCCTGGCCAACCCCTGAAGTGGAATTCAAATTCCAATTGACAAAGTTCATGTTTCAGAAGCAGCCATTTTTAACATAAAACTTACCCTGAAGTGAGTGTGATAGACAGAATAAAAACTGGAAAATTGAGAAAATATGACCTTTACCTGTTAAGAAAGAAAAGGAGAGAAATACTAGTCTTTCCGTTTTCTGTCCATTTGAAGATCTTGTTTCTTTCTTCTCTGCAGTTTAGATTAGAAACCAGGTGAACATTTAAAGTATGTGTGTTGGTGGGAGGACTGAAACAGCCTTAAAAATCAAAAGGAAGCAAAAGAGGTTAAGGCAGCTCTAGCATAGTAAAAAGAGAGTAACTTGATGTCAAAACTCGGACTCAAATCTGAGGCTTTGGCATATATTAGCTAAATTAGCTAAGTGACATTGGGTAAGTCATGTAATACTTTTGAGCCCTGGTTTCTGGGTTTTTGATTTTTGTCTTTTCAGATGGATGGTACCCAATGGAGTTGTTGTGAAGATTAAAATCCTTTCTTCACAAAACATACAAGCAAATACAAACTGTGTTCAACAGAGACTTACTTTCCTGTTTTTTGTTTGTTTGTTTGTTTGTTATTTTGTTTGTTTGTTTTTAGGGCTTCACCTGCAGCCTATGGAAGTTCCCAGGCTAGGGATCAAGTCAGAGCTACAGCTGCCAGCCTACGCCACAGCAACATGGGATCCAAGCTGCATCTGTGACCTACACCACAGCTTACTGCAATATTAGACCCCCACCCACTTAGCAAGACCAGGAATCAAACCTGCATCCTCTGGATACTAGTCAGATTAGTTTCCACTGTGCTATAAAAGGAACTCCCCTGCTGTTCTATTTTTGGGGGCTATCTTTTTTAGGGAGTCTTAGTTTGCCATTTTGTGAAACTTCATCTGTTCAAGATACACATGTGAAACTGATAAAGTGTATAGGAATCTCTCTGCCTTTTGGCAAAGTTTGAAATTTATAGAGCATTATTAATGATGATCATTTTATTTTTTTACCTTAGAAATTCAAAGTACATGTTTCTTATAACCTGAATTCCTATCACTAACCTCAGCTAGACAAATCAATTTTTTTTCAGTTTTGCAAGTTCGAAAGAAAAGGTATAGCTAAATTGTTTAGATAAGTGATCTCCATCATGGACTTTGCAAGACAAGCTATTGAGATGTGGTAAGAAAAATAGTATAACGATTTATAGTTACTTTTAAAAAATTGTTACGGGAGTATAGTTGACTTACAAAGTTGTGTTAGTTTCAGGTGTAGAGCAAAGTGAATCAGTTATGCATATATCATTGCTTTTCAGATTTTTTTCCCATATAGGTTATTATAGTTACTTTTATCTCATTCTTTTACATTTTCTACTTCTTGTGTAAGTTTTATATATAATTAGATTGAAACATTAACAAAATTACCCTAAAAACTTGAGAGACACATACTCAAAATTTTCTGATAAGGTGAACAAAGTTTAAATATCACTGATTTGGAGTAGGATAAAAATAAGATCAGGGAACTTTTGCCAAAAATTCATCATATCTAAAATCAAATGCCTCTGTTTGCCCTATGATTCTGTTTCTCCTTTTGACCTACCTAGTTCTATCAGTGTTATAATCATACTTCTAGTCATTCAAACTAGGAACCTGAGTCATTATTTGCCTTCTCTAATTCATCACATAAAGTTAGTTACCATGTTTACTATTTCTGAAACATCTTTCATATCTGCCTCTCCCTTTCTATTCTACTGCCACCACACTAATTCATGCTTTGGGTTTTTGTTGTTTGTTTTTAACATGTGTTACTGCAGTGTTATAACAGTTTCCTAACTGCCTCCTTTATCTTGACCCAATTTAACCTGCCCACTTTTTTGTTAGTATGCATGTCTTATCCCTACTATTTAGAATATGAGCAGGCATGGACAATCTCTTTTATTTCTTCCTATTTGGTCTAAATACTTCATAACATGAAATCAGTTGCCCAGTATTCTTAGTGATTTGTTTTTGGGTTATAAATGTCCTGATAACTTGAAAGAGTATCTGTAAATACTACCTTATTCTTACTGTATAGCACAGGGAATTATTTTCAATCTCCTGGGAAGACCATGATGGAAAATAATATAAAATAATATAAAAAAGAATGTGTGTGTGTATATATATATATATATATATATATATATGGCTGTATAGCGGAGGTCGGCTCAACATTGTAAATCAATTATACTTTAATTAAAAAGAATAAAGTTTAAAAATGCCACCTTTTAAACTGTCACTGGGACATGATCTGTAACCAGGATTGATCAACCCTCTCTAGTTACCAAGGTGATGTTTGGAAATTTCTCTCCATTTACCAAATTACATTCTTATTAGTTTTATGTGAGTTTTAAAAAATACACCTAGTGAGGGAAAACTGTGGAAAAACAGAATGAGAGAAACTTGTAATCTAAAGGTCAGGTTTCCTGTTCTGGCTCTGTTGCCATGACCTTGAACAAGCTACTTAGTCTATGGGAAACCAACCTTAAATGATTGGTTATAATGACTAACAGAGATGAGGTTTGTGAAAGACTTTGTAAACTGAAAGTACTATCTAAAGTTTAGATAGTAGGCATAATAGTTATGTCTGAAATTTTCACTATGTTAGAGGGTTTGCTTAATGGCCAAATACACTGTCTCTTAGACAAACTTTATTGGCTTGTAGTTATAGTTCCTTCCCAACGCATCTCATGTTGATTATCGGAAACAGCCAGAGAAGTCTTTTATCAGCTTTATTTGAGAAATAATTACTGGTGAACCAAACGTGGTGAGGTCTTGCCTCTTGTTTTAAATCAACCCTATATTTTTTCACATTTTAGTCTTTCTTAATTAGTGGTGAATCTTGGGACCATTACTTTTATTTTAACCAAATATAATTTAAGAATTGTCACATGTATTTGTAAGGTAAATATGTGCCTCAATCACTTTTCCTTTTTAAAACAAAATGGTATGTTTCAGTTTTTCAAAAGAAAATATAGTATTTTCTATAAGTTTCTGATGAATATGATCTGTGTTATTTTGAGTAACCATCACACTCCTAAAGCATCAAACCTTTCAGTGTCACTAAGCAAGTTATCTGTTTTTAGCTTTAACATAATTATATGTAGATTTACGGTGAAAATATTGGCTAAACCAACATAACACAGAATAGTAAAATTCAGTTTTCAAGACTGATTTTGCTTTTAGTTTGTGGTAGTACAATTAAGGAACAACACACCATCACCCACTCTTCGTTTTAGTGGTGTAGAGCTAATCTTTAGCAAATATTCTTATATAGGTTATAACCATATTTGCTCTAAAAGTTTTATTTCAAATCTAACAGTTTGGGGGCAATATAATGTTTTTTTAATGATTTTTATTTTTTGCATTATAGTTGGTTAACAGTGTTCTGTCAATTTCTACTGTACAGCAATGTGACCCAATCACACATATATACATATATACATATATATACACATTCTTTTCCCCATGATAGCCTCCATCATAAGTGACTATATATAGCTCCCTGTGCTGTACAGCAGGATCTCATTGCTTGTCCATTCCAAAGGCAATAGTGTGCATATATTAACCCCAAGTTCTCAATCCATCCCACTCCCTTCCCTCCCTCTTGGCAACCACAAGTCTGTTCTCCAAGTCCAAGAGTTTTCTGTGGAAAGGTTCATTTGTGCCATATATTAGATTTCAGATATAAGTGATATATGGTATTTGTCTTTTTCTTTCTGACTTACTTCACTCAGGATGAGAGTCTCTACTTCCATCCATGTTGCGGCAAATGGCATTATTTTGTTCTTTCTTATGGCTGAGTACTATTCCATTGTGTATATATACCACTTCTTCCTATCCATTCATCTGTTTATGGACATTTAGTTTGTTTCCATGTCTTGGCTATTGTGAATAGTGCTGCAGTGAACATGTGGGTACATTTATCTTTTTCAAGGAAAATTTTTTGTCTGGGTATATGCCCAAGAGTGGGATTGCTTGGTCATATCTAGTTCTATGTATAGTTTTCTGAGGCACTTCCATACTGTTTTCCATAGTGGTTGTACCAATTTACATTCCCAACAACAGTGCAGGAGGGTTCCCTTTACTCCACACCCTCTTCAGCACTTGTTATTTGTGGACTTATTAATGATGGCCATTCTGACTAGTGTGAGATGGTACCTCATGGTAGTTTTGATTTGCATTTCTCTAATAATCAATGATCTTGAGCATTTTTACATATGCTTGTTGGCCATCTGCACATCTTCTTTGGAGAAATGTCTATTCAGGTCTTTTGCCAATTTTTCAATTGGGTTGTTGGCTTTTTTGCTGTTGAATTGTATAAGCTGTTTGTATATTTCAGAGATTAAGTCCTTGTCCGTTGGATCATTTGAAACTATTTTCTACCATTCCATAGGTTGTCCTTTTTTTATGTTTTCCTCTGATATGCAAAAGCTTGTCAATTTGATCAGGTCCCATTGGTTTATTTTTTATTTTATTTCTGTTGCCTTGGGAGTCTGACCTAAGAAAGCATTTATACAGTTGATGTGAGAGAATGTTTTGCCTATGTTCTCTTCTGGGAGTTTGGTGGTATCTTGTCTTACGTTTAAGTCTTTAAGCCATTTTGAGTTTATTTTTGTGCGTGGTGTGAGGGTGTATTCCAGTTTCATTGATTTACATGCAGCTGTCCAGTTTTGCCAGCACTGCTTGCTGAAAAGATTGTCTTTTTCCCATTTTGTATTTTTGCCTCCTTTGTCGAAGATGAATTGACCATAGATGTCTGCGTTTCGTTCTGGGTTCTCTATTTTGTTCCACTGGTCTGTATGTCTGTTTTGGTATCAGTACCAGACCATCTTGATGACTGTGGCTTTGTAATATTGCCTGAAGTCTGGGAGAGTTATGCCTCCTGCTTGGTTTTTGTTCCTCAGGATTGCTTTGGCAATTCTGGGTCTTTTGTGGTTCCATATAAATGTTTGGATTGTTTGTTCTATTTCTGTGAAAAATGTCCTGGGTAATTTGATAGGGATTGCATTGAATCTGTAGATTTCTTTGGGTAGTATGGCCATTTTTACGGTGTTAATTTTGCCAGCTTAAGGGCATGGAATATCTTTCCATTCCTTTGAATCCTCTTCAGTTTCCTTGGTAATGTATTATAGTTCTCACCATATAAATCTTTCACCTCCTTGGTCAGATTTATTCCCAGGTATTTGATTTTTTTGGGTGCAATTTTAAATGTGGTGTATTTTTATATTCTTTTCCTAATATTTCATTTTTAGTATACAGAAATGCAACTGATTTCTGAATGTTAATCTTATATCCTGCTACTTTGCTGAATTTTTTGATAAGTTCAAGTAATTTTGGGTTGAGGGTTTTATTTATTTTTTTCAATTGTTTTCTGAATTTATATGTTATTGATTTCCACTCTGATCTGATTTCCTTCCTTCTTCTGATGCTAGGTTTTATTTGTTCTTTTTTGAATTCCTTTAGGTTGAGGGTTAAGTTGTCAATTTGAGATTTTTCTTCTTTTATGAGGAATTCCAGCCTGTATTACTATGAGCTTCCCTCTACACTTTGCTTTTGTGGCATACCATAGATTTTGAATGATTGTCTTCACTATCTTTTGTCTCAAGGTATTTTTTAATTTCCCTTTTTATTTCCTCATTGAAGCATTGTTTTGTTTTGTTTTGTTTTGTTTTGTTTGTTTGTTTAGTAGCATATTGTTTAGTCTCCATGTAGTAGGTTTTTTCTCATTTCTTTTCCTGTGGTTGATTTCTAGTTTCATGCCATTGTAGTCAGAGAAGATAATTGACATAATTTCTCTACTCTTAAATTTCTTGAGTTTAGTTTTGTGCCCCAGTATGTGGTCAATCCTTGAGAATGTTCCATGTGCACATGAAAAGAATGTATATTCTGATTTTTTTGGATGTAATATCCTGAAAGTGTCAATGAAGTCTAACTTTTCTATTTTGTTATTTAGGATCTCTGTTGCCTTATTGATTATCTGTCTAGAGGATCTGTCCATGGATGTGAGTGGGGTGGTAAAATCTCCTGCTATGATTGTATTCCCATCAATTTCTCCTTTTCTCTCTGTTTGAATTTGTTGTAGGTCTCTGGGTGCTCCTATATGTGGGCCATAGATATTGGCTTTTGTAAAACCCTATTCTTGAATGTACCCTTTTACCATTAAGTAGTGTCCTTCTTTGTCTTTCTTTATGGCCTTCATTTTAAAGTCTATTTTTTCTGATATGAATATTGCAATTCCTGCTTTCATGTCTTGTCCATCAGCATGAAATATCTTTTCCCTTTCCCCTCACTTTCAATCTATATGTGTCCTTTACCCTATGGTGAGTCCCTTGTAGACAGCATATTGTAGGCTCTTGCTTTTTTTTATCCAATCTGCCGCTCTATGTTTTTTTTTCTTTTCTTTTCTTTTCTTTTCTTTTTTTTTTTTTTGCTTTTTGCTATTTCTTGGGCCACTCCTGAGGCATATGGAGGTTCCCAGGCTAGGGGTTGAATCGGAGCTGCAGCCACCGGCCTACACCAGAGCCACAGCAATGCGGGATCCGAGCCGAGTCTGCAACCTACACCACAGCTCACGGCAATGCCGGATCGTTAACCCACTGAGCAAGGCCAGGGACCGAACCCACAACCTCATGGTTCCTAGTCGGATTCGTTAACCACTGCGCCACGACGGGAACTCCACTCTATGTCTTTTGATTGGAGTACTCAGTCCATTCACATTTAAGGTAGTTATTGATAAATATGTGTTTATTTACATTTTACACCTTGTTTTCCAGTCAATTCTATGTTTCTCCTTTGTTCCTTTCTTTTTTTGTTGTATGATTTCCTTTTATTTTATGCTTGTGTCCTTTTCTTTTTCATTTTTGTGAATGTAATGTTTGGTTTTGGTTTGTGGTTACCGTGTTTTTCAAGTATGTTAACCCCTTCATATATCTGCCTACTTTAGCCTGATAGTCATAGGCTTAAATACATTCTAAAAAAATAGCCTGGATTAATGGAAGTTCCCGAACATGGGGTCAAGCCACAGCCACTGTAGAAGCAATGCTGAGTAGTTATTTTGTGAGCCACACAGGAAGTCCAAACATTCAATACTAAGTATTCTTCTCCTCAGAGCTCCCATCATAGCTTATCAGTAAAATACCTGACTAGTATCTATGAGCATCCAGGTTTGATCATTGGCCTTGCTCACTGCATTAAGGATGTGGCATTGCTATGAGTTGTGATGTAGGTTGCAGAAGCAGCTTAGATCCTGCATTACTGTGGCTGTGGTTTAGGCTGGCAGCTGCAGGTCTGAATCGACCCCTAGCCTGGGAGCTTCCATAAAGCCCCCAAAGACTATAATAAATAAATAAATCCTCTCCTCTGTTTCATGTGAAAAGCTTATGGCTCAATTGTAGCTTTCAGGTGAGGCATGATATTTTGTCATCAATATTTTGACCTGTCTATTTTGTACACTCCTATAAGCCAGTATTTAAGTGTCACCAGGAGAAGTTGAGATTCTTTATAAATCTCTATCCCATTTCCAAATGATTACTATTAAGTCCCAAACTCCAAGTTCACCCTCATCCCATTCCATTTCAGTGGTCCTTACATTGACATTGCCAGGTAGATGATTGTATAAAAGAGCCTTTTTTTCTTCTCTCTACCTCAAATCTTTATTTTCATTCTCTACCATTTCCACATTCTCTTCTATGGAATAAATGTCTCTCCTTTATTTACATTGCTAATCCCTATACCCATGTCCTTAATTATACTCCTATACCACCTTTATAAGACTTTTCTACACTTATTATCAAGGTCTATAGTCAGTACCAACTTTTGGCCCAATAACAATGTAAGTGAAATTTTCCTCCTCTTTACTTTAATATCCTCTGCTGCAGTCTTGCTTTAAGGGCCCTTTCCATCATAGAGAATAGCTCTCTCAACTAATGGTCACATTTGTGAATTTAACTGATAAAGCATTATGGTGTTAATGACTGATAATTATAAAAAGATCAGCACTTGACCTTTTTCTGGCATAATTTGATATTAATTTGGGGATAAAGGACATACTGAAATCTTGGAAACCCTTTTATTAGTGAATCCCTAAGGACAGAATTTCAACTATTAGTTAAAGAAGTAGTTTGGAGCATACAGTGTTCCCAACACCTCTTAAATCACACCAGGTAATCAAGCACCTACTTGGACTACTTTAAAATCAGCCTTGTTCACCATTCATAATATTATTCTTGTCACAGTTTTAGTGGGTATTCTCTAGAATTGTTTAGTAGATTGTACGTGTCCACATGGTGGAATTTAAAACAGTGCCACCTAGGGCTGGTTTTTCCAATACTATTTTGCAGTAGCTCTGGGTGTTGACATGAGCATATTGTATTAAAAATTATGCAATAGTTCAGAACCCAGTACTTTGATATGGTTAATGGGTGTGAATAATAAATTTTTTTCAGATAGTCTATTGGGTAACATTTGAATAATGATCTGTTAAATAATTTCCCAATTTGTTTAAAGCTTGTTGTTTCACTGCTATGATATTTTATTGTTTCCCAAACATTTTCCTAGAAGTCCAAAATCTTTTTTTTTCTTTTCTTTTTCTTTTTTTTTTTTTGTCTTTTTGCTATTTCTTTGGGTCGCTCCCACGGCACATGGAGGTTCCCAGGCTAGGGGTCAAATCGCAGCTGTAGCCACCAGCCTACACCAGAGCCACAGCAACGCGGGATCTGTGCCACATTTGCAACCCACACCACAGCTCACGGCCGGATTGTTAACCCACTGAGCAAGGGCAGGGACTGAACCCACAACCCCATGGTTCCTAGTCGGGTTTGTTAACCTCTGCGCCACGACGGGAACTCCGAGAAGTCCAAAATCTTATAACTGAGTACCCATCCTCCTAATATTCAACTTGGAGCCATTATAATCAATATAGTTTTTATTTTGCTTCATCTAGAAATTCTTATTGGACTTAGCATATGAATACTTTTCTAAGCCGGTAATTTATCTTTCCCTTCTGCCCAGCTCAGTTTCTGCTCTTTGAGGATGGAGCTTATGTAAAATCCTAATTTTCATCAAAAATTTAGTTAAGGTTGTTAATGTGTTGTTAATGTGTTAAGGTGTTCATTAATACTTGCTGTGGACATTGCTGTGATGTCCATAATCTCTACTGTTATGAGAAAGAGCTTTCCACTTGTGGGCCTTAGGCTAGGCTGCTCTTTCCTCTTTATTGATATAACTTTTAAATAAATACTTAACAGGGAATAACTGGAGTTTAAAATAAATTAACTGTGCTTGTTTTGAAACATTTTTTAATACTTGAAAATTTTGATGATATGTATCTTTTGGAGGAGAGCATTGCTGGAATTCTGTCCAATGGAGATATAGAATTTTTAAATAAGTTTATGATAATATTAATATGATTTTCTATTATGTAAAACCATTATAAATTCTTTCATTTACAGGCACTATTTATTTTTTCTTTGTCTTCTTTTGGCATTCCAAGCAATAGCTTCATCTTCTGATTCATCAGGTACAGGGGCCCTTTCATTTGGTATTTGATTAAGTTTCCATTCTCTGCAATGTTTAAAGACATTGGTTTTAGCTATAGTTAGCATGTTTCTTCCACTATGGCTTGCTGCCAATCTACAACATTTTGTTAATTTTCCTACTTTCCTTTTCCGAATGAAGATGCAAGGAAAGGGATAGAGGGGAACTGTGGGGATCCATTGCTGGCCTCTGCTTTCTTTTGTCAGTTTCCAGTAGAAGTGCTTAGCAAGAATAGCATGATTCCATTCCATTTGAGTATTTAATATCAGTCTTTGGGAATGTGACTGGGCAATTGGTTGACTTGTATTTCAACTAATCTCTCAGTATTTACCAACCCCCTCTGAAACGACTGTATTAGAGCTCTTGAAATCGTTGTAGTGCCTAATCATTGGGTGTTAACAACCATTCCACTCTCCACAATTTGAGACTGACTTTTGGTGAAAGCAATCTTTCACGTTTGCTTTGCCTCTTATTTCTATCATAGTAATAAAGACCTCTATGAATGAGCCATACTAATTTTATTTTCTCTATTTTGAGATTGTAAAATCATCTTAAAAGAAATAAAGTGACAGTCATTTATTGATGAGGAGCCACTTGCATTTAACTGAAGTTTTGTGATTGTTGCAAGCATTCAGGGAAAAACGAGCTGCCAAGTTAAAGGAGTAGTCCCCCTCCGAACCAGATTATTGCATGCAACCTCCCTCCATTGGTCTTCTCTGTAAGTTTTAGAGAGGAACATGTGGTTGGGGAAGCTGACCTACGTGTCAGCCTTTCAACCCCTGATCTACATGGCTTGGATACCATCCAGGTAAGGCTTTGAGGTCTACCAGTAGATAATCTAATTGTTGCGGATAGTTGACCTAGGCTTATTGGACTATAAGATGCAATGTTTTGAGAGGAATATTATTAGTAGTAGTATTAATGAATAAGAATCCCACTAAGAAAGAAAAATCAGAAGGAAAAAGTCACAGGGTTGAAAAAAAAAGGGGTATACTGACTCATTCTGTTCTACCCAAGCTGCTGTTCTTCTCTGTTGTGAATTGTAGATTGCGATTGATGATGCAAAGTGCAATGGTATAATAGCCTCCTGTAAATGATGACGATAATAATATCCCCAGAAACTTTTATCATTCTGTTCCTAACCAGCAGTTCAGTCAAAACTTATTATGAAAAAAGTATTAAAAAGTACTTTAAAAGATCATCTTTACTTTCTTTTTTAAATTTAATTTTCATGTCAACCAAACAATTTTATCTAGATTGAGTGTGTCAGCAAAGGAGTCATGAAACTCCTGAGTGGTAAACTATCAAAGCTTGAAATTACAGATAACAAAATGGATTAAAATTATGGGAGGGTTTCGGGAGTTCCCGTCGTGGCGCAGTGGTTAACGAATCCGACTAGGAACCATGAGGTTGCGGGTTCGGTCCCTGCCCTTGCTCAGTGGGTTAACGATCTGGCGTTGCCGTGAGCTGTGGTGTAGGTTGCAGACTCGGCTCGGATCCTGCATTGCTGTGGCTCTGGCGTAGGCCGGTGGCTACAGCTCCGATTCAACCCCTAGCCTGGGAACCTCCATATGCCGCAGGAGCGGCCCAAGAAATAGCAACAACAACAACAATAACAACAACAACAACAAAAATTATGGGAGGGTTTCAAGAGTTAAAAAAAAACTTAAGAGATAGAAAGGATTGCTACGGAAAATGTAAAGATAATAAGCATTACAAGAACAAAGAAGAAAAAATGATGATCAATAGGAAATATATATAAATATATATTGTTTACTGAAAATAGATAGAAGGAAATAAAATATTGATGCTTTTTCCATATCCACTCCTCCTCCTCCCAAATTTTTTTTTTCTGGAAGGATGGTGAAGAAAAAATTATTATTCAAGGATGGGGGAAAAATAGGAAATGAAGCATCTCAAAGCTGTCAGAATTCAAAGATTACAAACCAGATTGCAAAGGGATTTTGCAGCCATTTATTTAAATGAGAATATATTAAATATGAAAATCAAATAGGGGGAGGGAGATATGAAAACTAAAATACAGAAAATAGGATGGGTGGAAAGCAATGGCAGCTGGCATATCATAGGGTAACACCATTAGAAAGGAGATAGAGCAGGGGAAGAAAAATTAACAGCTTCAAAGTTATTGTTAGAGATTATGGATTTTAAGACATCTGAAATCTTTGGGCTCAACTCAAAACTTTATGCTGTTAAAAAGTTGATAAAAAATAAATTCCTCTGAAGTTTTGAGCTTTTAATTTGGGCTCACTAGAGGAATAAACTCTCAATTGGAACATTATTTAACTGTGATCTACCCACCCTCACAGTATTCACTTCACAGAGCAGAGCAAGCACTGAATATGGATTGAATAGCTAAGGTTTTCTAATGATTCAAGCCACTGTTAATGAAAATATGTCCCATTTTATGACTGCCTTAAGTGATGAATAATGAACTGCTTTATCTACCTCTCTCTATACCTTCATATCTGGTTACATTAAACTGTCCTTTAGGCACATTCAGAAGTGAGAGATTCTGGTTTATTGACTACTTTATCCTTAGGTACTTTTGTTATTGCCATTTCACAAGAATTTGCCATTTGATTTCTCCCTGCAGCTCTAGAGGGTAGACTTCATTTGTAATTTGAGAAGACAAAGCTAGAGGGGCAAATTGGCAGTGTGAGGGTTCGGTTTGTAGCTTGTGATTTCCTTTGAAAGGTGATACTTTTGTCAACAAGTATTTATTAAACACATAATGTAGATTAGACTTTTTTAAAAGTGTATAATTAAGATGTGGAACACTTTCTTCTTTTATCAGTTTATAGAATGTGAAGTAGCAGGCACAATGCAGTTAAGTGATTTGCTTCTGCAAGTAGAGGAAATGAGGTAGGGGTCGTTAGTGAACCAGGTGTCCCTATTTTCAATCTAGTATTTCCTCTAGTGCTTCTACATCTCAATTCAGAGTCCAGTCTTTAAGTCAACCCAGGGACAACAGTCATGGAAACAATAAAAATCTAGAAACAAATAAAGCTAATTTACCCTCCCTAAACAACTTCTCCTTCTAAAACCATAGCAATTTGCCAGGACAAATATCCAAAACTTCCAACTAAAAGGAGAGTCAGACTCTCATGCATTACCCAAATAGAGAAAAATCTTAGAATACATGTTTGTGTATGCACTAAACTTACTAGGATAAAAGTTTGAACCAGGCAATTTGTGATTTGTAAAGTATTTGTCAAATCAGAACTTACACCAGATTTCTAATTTTGATTGCAAATCTAAGAGATTTTACCAATCTGTGGTAATATTTCTTCAAAGAAAACAATAACATGCACCTTTATGGCCATAAACTACCCCAGGAATGATGAACAGGGTTATTAATTTTAAAGACTATTCAGATTTAAATCACTGGATGTACAAGTAAATGATTCCACATAGCCTGAGTTAGTATATACCATTCAGAGAAGAAAAACATTACTCATGTATACATTAGCATTTTCATTTTTACTGCAGTGTTACATCATCCTTTTTATGAATGCTAAGAAATTTTGCAGCAAAATGTACTCCAGATCTGAGGTAAAAGCTCATGATTGGCTTTTGAGAAGCTGCTCATTTAAATACAAAAATCAGCTAAAAGCCAAAGATACTTAATTTTTGCTGGTTTGTTCACCCTCTCCCAAGAGAACTGATACTTTCTGCTTCTCCTGTGTGATTATTAATTGCAATTTCTGATTCATTGCTTGGTCAGTAATTAGGCAGATGGGCCAGAGGGTTATAGCACCACTATCTGATCCAATGACTGAGAAAAAACAAGTGGCATTGGTTTTAGCAGCCACAAAGAATGATTATTTAATCCCTGACAATGTGGAATGTAAATAAATGTGTAGGTATGAGAAAGAAAAGAGACCCAGAGACAGAAAGGGAGATGGAGAGCTAGTAGTGATTCATGGCAAATATAAAAACAGAAGTAATTCTAAAAGCAATGGGTGACAGTCTATTTTAAGCCCTTTTAACTCAATACTGAGGAGAAATTGTGCTTAATGCTAACCATTATTTATCCTTAAAAGACCCTTATTGGATGATTTGTATGACTTTTCATTTTAGAATTTCTATGATAGGTATTATATAAACCAGAGCTTAAGCTAGAAAAATCTGAGGTGAGGCAATTAAACAAACAAACAAAAAAAAAAAACTCTCCCCTCCACCGTTTGAGCTAATAACATCAGAGAGAAAATTGATTTTCTTGACTTGAAATAAAAAAAGAGCTCTCAGAATTGTGTTTATGAGAAATAATTAAACATACTTGAACTTTAGTGCTTTCAATTGAGCATATGAGCAATTCTCAAATGAGTTTGGATTTATCCATGGTATTAACATTTTAAAATACCATCTCTGGCATATAAGTAAGTAAGTCACGGAGGGTAGCCTAATGATATTAGAGTAACTGTGAATGAGTCTCTGCAAGGGCTGTGCAGAATCCTGGCTAGGCACATCCCCATTTGGCCTTTCCTTGAAATGCATAAGCACTTATTTGGTATTGCCAGGAATGTAGGATTGAAAGGGGCACTGAACCAAGAGTGTCCATTTGCCTCTAAGTGCAAACATACATGATCTTTTAATGTTTTTTTTTTAAAAAAACAAATTGTAGAAGCCTCTTTTTTTTCTTTTTTTAATAGTTATTTCCCCAGTACAACTTTTTTTTTCCTACTGTATAGCATGGTGACGCAATTACACATACATGTACACATTCTATTTTTGCACATTATCATGATTCATCATAAGTGCCTAGACATAGTTCCCAGTGCTACACAGCAGGATCTCATTGCTAATCCATTCCAAAGGCAATAGTTTGTATCTATTAACCCCAAACTCCCTAAACACCCCACTCTCTCCCCTCTCCCCCTTAGCAAACACAAGTCTATTCTCCAAGTCCATGATTTTCTTTTTTGTGGAAAGTTTCATTTGTGCCTTATGTTTGATTGCAGATATAAGTGATATCATATGGTATTTGTCTTTCTCTTTCTGACTTACTTCACTCAGGATGAGAGTCTCTAGTTCCATCCATGTGGCTGCAAATGGCATAATTTTGTTCTTTCTTTATGGCTGAGTAGTATTCCACTGTGTATATATACCACTTCTTCCTAATCCAATCATCTGTAGATGGACATTTGGGTTGATTCCAGCTCTTGGCTATTGTGAATAGAGCTTCAATGAACATGTGGGTGCATGTGTCTTTTTTAAGGAAAGTTTTCTCCAGATACATGTGCAAGAGTGGGATTGCTAGGTCATATGGTAGTTCTATGTATAGATTTCTAAGGTACCTCCATACTGTTCTCCATAGGGGTTGTATCAGCTTGCATTTCCACCAACAGTACAGGAGAGTTTGCTTTTCTCCACACCCCCTCCAGCATTTGTTATTTGTGGACTTATTCATGATGGCCATTCTGACTGGTGTGAGGTGGTATCTCATAGTAGTTTTGACTTGCATTTCTCTAATAATCAGGGATGTTGAGCATTTTTTCATGTGCTTGTTGGCCATCTGCATATCTTCCTTGGGGAAATGTCTATTCAGGTCTTCTGCCCATTTTTCCATTGAGTTGTTGGCTTTTTTGCTGTTGAGTTGTATAAGTTGCTTGTATATTCTAAAGATTAATCCCTTGTCAGTTGTATCATTTGAAACTATTTTCTCCCATTCTGTAAGTTGTCTTTTTCTTTTCTTTTTAGTTTCCTTTGCTGTGCCAAAGCTTGTCAGTTTGATTACAAAGCCTCTTGATTATATACATAATTAATAACCCAGGCCTCTTTGTCCAGACACTTAACCACTTGCCAATTAGGAAGAAACACAATATTAAGGAGGCAAAGAAAGGAGGAGATGTCCCCAGGCAATACTAGATAAACTATAGAGGTTCTTTATTGTCACCGACTGTACTTGATAGGGAATGAACTTTGATAGGTAAGAACAAAAAGGAGAGAAAAGAAACTAGGGGCTACTATCATTTTGCAAAGAAACTCAAGGGATTCTGGCTGGCCTCTGCAGGATGATTTAAGGGGTACTGCAAAAGTCCACGAATGTCTCAAAAGCCTTCCATCGTTTCTGAAAGTATCACTCTTTGGAGTTAAGAAGATGTGGAAGGCTCTTATCACAGTCCTAACTTGCCATCTCAAAGCAGAAACTCATTAGGTTTTTATCATCTATTAATATCTTGACATGGATTATTTTCTCAGATCAGTTTTAATCGCCTAGTATTTACTAGGGTGAAGAACACAGTAATAGGTAAGGGTGGCAAGTGAGAAACAAGAGGAGAAATATCCAGAGCATGAATGTCTACTCCAGCCAAACCGGTTTGAGTGGGGAAACTTGAACAGTTGAGGGGATAATATAAAGACAATGGAGACCTAGACATTGTACGGGCAGGTGCTGGAAGAGAAGAGGTGGCCAAAAATCCTCTCTCTCTTCTGGCTCAGCTGAGCATACTAACCTAACTTAACACATTGTCCTCTGTCTATGGCACCTATTTTTTTTTCAGAATTTGTTGAGCAGAGGATGACCACAGTAGTGAAAGAAGATATTTAGTAATCACAATTCACCTCCTCACTTTTCTGCTCCTTTCCTTTCCAGATTTATGGAGAGGGAAGAGAGATATAAACCAGCCTGGCTCACAGGAATCTGGGACATTGTCCTTTCTTGTGGACATAGAATATAAAACTGAAGAGAAAAGTCTTGAGAAAGAGTAGAGTACAATACCAATTATTTGGAAAAAATTCTGCCAATTTGGAGGGGTTAGTTAACAGACTTCTTTGTGAAAAACCACATGTAAGGAAATAATTAGCTCGCAGAAATGCCTTCGTATTAATCTTGCCTTCACATGGACTGTGGCTGTAAAGAAGCATGGCATTGATAAAGAGCTACAAGTTGTATACTATGAGTAATTCGTTAGTGTTTTTAACCCCTGAAGACTCTCATTTTCAGATCTGAATTAATAAGGAAAAAAAGACATTGCCATTGTTTGGTGCTAAATAGAGGACTGGAAAAGACAAAAGCTTTCCTGGAGTTTTAGTAAAATGCAGGTTTTCATTCTCTAAGCTGGATATTTCTTTTATTACTATAAAACAAGCCTTTAGTTTACTTGCTTTTTGGAAATAGCATTCTATTTGTTTTACGACTTGGAAAAACTGGATGAACTCTCCTGAAAATGGACCAAATCAACAAGACAGAGAATAGGCTCTAACACAATTAAGGCTACTCTGTCCAAAGAAGAGAATATAGGATAATGTAATTGCCTTCTACAAGAAAATGTGAGGATTTTATGTAGACAAAAGGGAGATGCTGACCACTTGTCTTGTAAAACCTTGAAATAGTTTGCAGTTGGAAAACAACAACAACAAAAACATAGTTAAAGCAGAATAGATCTTAGTTGGCCCAAAAATGTTTTTGAGTATTAAGAAAATTCATGGGGGGAGTTCCTGTCGTGGAGCAGTGGTTAGCGAATCTTACTAGGAACCATGAGGTTGCAGGTTCGACCCCTGGCCTTGCTCAGTGGGTTAACGATCCAGTGTTGCCATGAGCTGTGGTGTAGGTTGCAGACGAGGCTCAGATCCCGTGTTGCTGTGGCTCTGGCATAGGCCAGTGTCTACAGCTATAGCTCCGATTATACCCCTAGCCTGGGAACCTCCATATGCCACAGGAGCAGCCCTAGAAAATGCAAAAAGACAAAAAAAAGAAAATTCATGGGAATTAAAATTATGTGAGAAAGATTGGAGAATCTCAAGAGTTCTTGAGGAATAATAATCATGAACATACAAGAATTCACTTTAATATTTTTATAATTTTTGTAGTAAAATATTTTAAAATAATCAAATATGACCCAAGCACAGCCTCTAACTTCACATTACTTACAGCCTTATGGGGGATACAAAGAAGTGAATTAAATAACAGGGTAACTATCATAGCAGAGCTGTGAATAGGCTGTTATGGAAACTCAAAGGAGTAAAATCTTGGAGGGGTACTTAACCAAATCTGCAAGAGCCAACATGAGTGAGATAAGTAGGAAATGTCCTAGGTAAAATAAAGAAGGGAGAACATTTCAGGCATAAGAGCACTATTTGCAAGAGCACAGAGTTGCGAGAGTGCTGTCTAGAGAACGCTGACTTCAGTGAAGAAGGACTCAAGTTTGACATCTAGGTTTCTGAGTAAGGATAACAAGGTAGTTGGTGAGGACATTTATTGAGAATAGAAACAAAGCAGGAGGAGCTGCTCCAGCATTTGGGGGTTGGAGATGGAGGTTGATTGACTCCATTTTGGATATGTTGAAGTGGGGTAGCCTGAGAGTTCAAGTGGAAATATCTAATAGTTTAGAAGAAAGATCTGGATTGAGGATAAAATTTGTGATGTATCAGCATTTTTAGAAATAAGATCACAGGGAGAAGAGAGCATAAAACAGAAAAGTCAAGGGCTGAATGTAGAACGCTAAAAAAGACCAATATTTAGGGGGACTTTTGAAAGAAATAGGGTTTTCCCCCTAAAAACCTATGAAGCAGTAGCTACATTGATAGGAGGAAAAGCAGGATTGTACCTTAGAGACTAAAAGGCAAAGAGGCATTTAGGTAAGAGGGAGAGGTCAATATAACCATTGTATTTAGCAATAAATTGGTCATCATAGACTGGAAATTCTGATGGATCCGAAGAGTGGAAACAAGATTATAGTACACTGCAGACTAAATAAGATGTGTGTACATTGAACCAGTGAGTGTAGATAACTCTTCAAAGAAATTTGGCTATTATGAAGAAACAGGAACATCACATTAAAGGATCCATGTTTGTTTGTTAAATAGAGACTTAAGCATGTTTCAGTGCTATTGGGAACTAGTAGGGAGGTAAAGGTTAAAAATTCAGAAGATAGTGAATTTGAGACAGGGAACTTGATAGAGTGGCAACCCTGACATCCCAGGAAGCAGTAAGATCAAGAACATGTGTTATGGAGTTCCTTTGTGGTTCAATGGGTTAAGGATCCTGCATTGTCACTGCAGTGGCTCAGGTCACTGTTGTGGTACCAGTTTGATTCCTGGCCCAGGAAGTTCCACCTGTTGTGGGTACAGCAAAAAAAAAAAAAAAAAAAGAAGGAAAATAAGTTATGAGGTGGTATTAGTCTGGCCAGAAGTGTATCTTCTCTTCCATTGTGAAAGGAGGGAAAGAGAAAAGACTGTGTGTTGAGTAGGTATATTTATAGGCAGCATGGCAGAAAATTTGAGGGGTTCTCATATGATGGTTTTCTCCATGTAGCAGGAAGTGAGATTGTCTAAAGAGACTACAGTCTGAAGGGTGGTGGTGGTAAGAGAGAAGAGAAAATTTGAAATAGTTGCTAAAAGACAGGGAGATAAGATGACTACTGGGTGGTATGAAACCAAGTTGAGTTTAGAAACCAATAAGTTGCTTTAGAACAATTTGTAATTTTCTCCAATAATATTGATGTGTTCATTATAGTTGGGCTAGAGATGTTGACATTTGGATTGATATTTCTTTTTTTAAGTTCTTTTGTTTATTTGTTTGGTTTTTGGTTTTGTTTTTCTTATTTTATTTTCCCACTGTACAGCAAGGGGATCAAGTTATCCTTACATGTATACATTACATTTATATATTTTTTCCCCACCATTTGTTCTGTTGCAACATGAGTATCTAGACAAAGTTCTCAATGCTACTCAGTAGGATCTCCTTATAAATCTATTCTAAATTGTATCTGATAACCCCAAGGTCCCAATCCCTCCCACTCCCTCTCTCTCCCATCAGGCAGCCACAAGACTTTTCTCCAAGTCCATGATTTTCCTTTCTAAGGAGATGTTCATTTGTGCTGGATATTAGATTCCAGTTATAAGTGATATCATATGGTATTTGTCTTTGTCTTTCTGGCTCCTTTCACTCAGGATGAGATTCTCTAGCTCCATCCATGTTGCTGCAAATGGCATTATGTCATTCTTTTTTATGGCTGAGTAGTATTGTGTATATATACCATATTGTGTATATATACCATATCTTCTGAATCCAATCATCTGTTGATGGAATTTACTGTGTGGATGGTTATTGAATATGAAAGGTGAGGATACTGGCAAATTGCAGTGACAGATATTAGACCTAGGCTACATAGAACAGGTAAGACATGCATAGTCTCTTGGTTAGTCTACTTTTCCTGTTTCTAAGGGATTTGTAGTCCAAGAAAGAGATAGGCAGTTGAATTACATAGTTTATGGGTTCTTGAACTATGTAAAATCATTAGTACCCATTATTACCTAGCAGGGTATTGCATATGTTGTATAAACTTATCAGAAGAGCAAAGACAGAAATTGAGTCTTAGAAGGGAATAAATGTTAAATCTAAAATACTAAATCTTTGTAACTAAGATTTTAGTGGGATAGGCTTGGCAGAGAGAGGGGAGTTATTAATATGCAATGATCTGGGATAACAAAGTAAGTAGTATAGTACAAGCATGGGATTAGGATTTTGTGTGATTCTAGAGGCACAATGCAAAATGGTGGTGGTAGATTTGTATGTCACTCCAGCTCTGGCTTGGGCAGGTGTGTTCAATCGACTTAAAAGCGTAATAAAAGTGGGAAAGGAAGAATTTGATAGGAGTTGGTAACTAACCTGATAAAATGGGTAAAGTGATGAATCATAGAAAAATGTTAAGAGAGTGGGGTGGGGAGCAGGAAAGGGACATTTATGAGGAAAATATGCTAAGTTCTGCTTTTGACTTTAAGAATCTATAGTGCTGATTATTATCCATGTAAAATTTTTTAATAAGAAGTATGAGATTGGATATTTCCTGAAGATCTAGTTTTAGCTGTCATCAACACAGATGTGATAGAATCCATGAAAATGAATGAAATTTCTAAGATATAGTGTTCAAAAAGATCAGGAGCATTACATTAAAAGTAAGTCCACAGAAATACACAGAAGGAATAATAACCAATGAAGTAAATAAAGAATAAATATGTGGGGAGAAAAAAAAAGGAATCAATATAGATACTGAGGTCAAAGATAGAAAGTTTCAAGATAGAAGTCATGGGTGACAATGTGTTGTAAAAAGAGAGTGTGGATATCTTTTCAAATTTATTGGAGTATAGTTGGCTTACAATATTGTATTACTTTCAGATTTATAGCAAAATGAATCAGTTATACATATACATATATCCATTCTTTTTTCTATATATGTTATTATAGAATATTGAGTAGCTTCCCTGTGCTATACAGTAAGTCCTTGATAGTTATCTATTTTATATTTAGTAGTGTAAATGTGTTAATTCCACCCTCCCAGTTTATCTCTCCCCCCACAGTTTCCGCTTTGGTAACCATAAGATCAATGTAAAAATCTTTGACTTTGTTTCTGTTTTATAAATAAGTTCTTTTGTAACATTTTATTAGATTCCACAAATAAGCGATATAATATGGTATGTGTTTTGTCTGACTTCTTTCACTTAGTATGATAATCTCTAGGTCTATCCATGTTGCTGCAAATGGAATTATTATTATTTTTTTTGTCTTTTTGCCATTTCTTGAGCTGCTCCCACGGCATATGGAGGTTCCCAGGCTAGGGGTCTAATCGGAGCCATAGCTGCCAGCCTACGCCAGAGCCACAGCAAATCAGGATCCGAGCCACGTCTGCGACCTACACCACAGCTCACGGCAACGCTGGATCCTTAACCCACTGAGCAAGGGCAGGGATCGAACCTGCAACCTCATGGTTCCTAGTCATTATTATTAGTTAACCACTGCGCCATGACGGGAACTCCTGCAAATGGAATTATTTCATTATTTTTTATGGCTGAGTATACATGTACCATATCTACATATTATTTATCCATTCCTCTGTCCATAGACATTTGGGTTTCTTCCATATCCCGGCTATTGTAAATAGTGCTGCAATGGGGCATGCATGTACCTTTTTGAATTATGTTTCTCTCCAGATATATGCCCAGGAGTGGGATTGCTGGATCATGTGGTAGTTCTATATTTAGATATTTTAAGGAACCTCCATACTGTTCTCCTTAGTGGTTGAACTAATTTACATTCCCACCAATGGTGTAGGAGGGTTACCTTTCTTCCTTACCCTCTCCAGCATTTATTGTTTGTAGAGAATGTGGATTTTTTTAACAAAGAGGTTGTTGGTGAACTCTGAAAAAGCAGTTGTTCTAGTGAAGTAAAGTAAAAATTGAAGTGCTGTGTATAGGGAGGTTATAGAAAGAGAAAGCTTATTTAGACTATTTAAGAAGTTTGACCATAAAAGAGAAAAAACAGTGGTCGGTAGAAGGAGAAATATTATACCTAATAGTTATTTTCAAGGTTGGGTATACCTATGCTTCCATAAAGATGTTAAATATTAAAATATTTAATTATTACATGGATGTTCTGGATACAAAATCTTCTAGTTATTCACCAGATCCTTCAAGCTGTCAACCAATATTCAGAGCCAATAAAGACCTTAGTTGATTGTGCATTGGTGCTAGAATATTAAAGCTACAGCCATGTCAGCTCACGTTTAATCATGTATAATATACCCTGACAATGTTTTTAATTTGATTTTTGTAATAGAGTCTCAAGAGTTTATGTAGCAGTAAAAATGATGAGATTATAAACACAGTATAAATTTGGGAGCTTGGAATACTAATGGCATTTAATGCTTAGAAATAACAGTTCTAAGGCTTAATCTTTAGAATTCATTTTTGTGCTCCTTATTTCCAAATCCAGGAAAGCAAAAATCTGCATCCATTTTTATAAACATAGTTTATTTAGAAATAGTTCAACTCTGTAAATATATTTTGGAACTGAATAGAGAAGCTATGTGATTTTGTTTTATTGTCTGGTCAGAATAGAAGAATAGTGGGGAAAGGAATTAGTATCATCTCTATTGGAAATTAGCTTCTGTTTTTGTGCCTCATTCTAATTTTTCTCCCTTTACCTGTGTGGTGAAAGATAAAAAAGTCATGGTCTTTCAGATCAGATTTCAATTCCAATGTAAACTATGCCATTAATTACCTGTGGGCATTTAGCTTCTCCAAACTTTAGTTTTTCTTAAGTGCAAAATGGGTCTGGTATTATCTACCTTAGAATTTTGAGAATTTTTGCTGAGAGATAGAGTTAAGGAAACTGACATTTATTAAGTGCTTAATCAAGTGCCAAATTACCTGTTAGTAAATTAGCTCTGCAAAATGTATCAGGGGAAATGTGATATTTCCATCTTAAACATGAGGAAATCAAGTTTGAGGGAGTTTATGACTGGCTAAAGTTTGTACAGAGCTGGACATAGAACAGAATTAATATTTGCAATAAAATATTAAAAAATACATAGATTACAGTGTTTCATGACAATGTTTTATAGCTTGTATTTCATATTTGAATGTACTGAACAAGTTCAAAACACTTTTGACCCAACTGTTTGGATTCTGTCATTTGATCCTGAGGATTTTAAAAAAATTTTAATTAAAAAAATTAATTGAAGGATACTTGATTTACAATGTCATGTTAGTTTCAGGTGTATAGCACAGTGATTCAAAATATATATATTCTTTTTCTGATTATTTTCCTATATATTATTTTTCTGATTCTTTTCCCTTATAGGTTACTATAAAATATTGAGTATAGTTCTCTGTGCTATACAGTAGGCCCTTATTGTTTATCTTTTTTATATTTAGTAGTGTGTATATATTAATCCCAAACTCCTAATTAACCCCTCCCCCTACCTTTCCCACCTTTCCCCCTTGGTAACTATAAGTTTGTTTTCTACGTCTGTGAGTCTATTTCTGTTTTATAAATAATTTCATTTGTATCTTTTTGTTTTAAATTCCAGATGTAAGTGATATCATATGATGTTTGTCTTTTTCTGTCTGGCTTACTACACTTAGTGTGATAATCTCCAAGTCCATACATGTTGCTCTAAATGGCATTACTTCCTTCTTTTATATGGTTGACTAATATTCCAGTGTGTGTGTGTGTGTGTGTGTATCACATATGTATATATATACCATCTTCTTTATCCATTCTTCTGTTGATGGACATTTAAGATGCTTCCATGTCTTGGCTACAATAAACAGTGCTGCAATGAATATTGGGGTGCATTTGTATTTTTGAATTACGGTTTTCTCCAGATGCCCAGAAGTGGGGTTGTAGGATCATATGGTAACTCTATTTTTATTTTTATAAGGAACCTCTATACTGTTCTCCATAGTGGTGTTACCAATTTACATTCCCACCAACAGTGTAGGAGGGTTCCTTTATTGCCATGTTCTCTCCAGCATTCATTATTTGCAGATTTCTCATTTAGTTTTGATTTGCACTTCTCCAGTAATTAGCAATGTTGAGTATTTTATCATGTGCCAATTGACCATCTCTATATCTTATTAGAAATGTCCATTTAGATCTCCTGTTCATTTTTTAAATTGGGCTGTTTCTTTGTTATTGTTGATTTGTATAAGATTTCAGAATATTTTGGAAATTAATCCTTTGTCAGTTGCATCACTTGAAATTATTTTGTCCCATTCTATAGGTCACCTCTTCCTTTTGTTTATGGATTCATTTGCTGTGCAAAAGCTTTTACATTTAATTATATATAATTTGTTTGTTTATATTTTTATTTCCATTACTCAAAAAGACAGATCCAAAAAATATTACTGCAATTTATGTCAAGGAATTTTTCTCTAGGAGTTTTAGAGTATCCAGTCTTACATTTAGGCCTTTTATCCATTTTGAGTTTATTTTTGTATATTGTGTTAGAGAATGTTCTAATTTCATTCTTTTACATATAGCTGTCTAGTTTCCCCAGCACTACTTGTTAAAGAAACTATCCTTTCTCCATTGTATATTCTTGCCTCCTTTGTTGTAGATTAATTTAGTATAAGTGCACAGATTTATTTCTGCACTCTTTTCTGTTCCATTTATCTATATGTCTATTTGTGTGTCAGAACCGTACTGTTTGAATGATGGTAGATTTTTAATATATCCCAAAGTCAGGGAGACTGATTCTTCCAGCTCCATTTTTATTTCTCAGGATTTCTTTGGCTCTTCGGGGTCTCTTGTGTTTCCATACAAATTTTAAAATTATTTGTTCTAGTTCTGTGAAAAAGGGTGATTTCATAAGGGTTGCATTGAATCTGCAGATTATGTGGGTAGCATGGTCATTTAAAAAATATTGGATTTCCCATTGTGGTTCAGCAGGTTAAGAACCCAATGTAGTGTTGGCCTTAGGAAAAAAGAGAAAAAAAAAACCCAAGTTAGTAGAAGGAAAGAAATCTTAAAGATCATAGTGGAAATAAGCAAAATAAAGGTAAAGAAAAAATAGAAAGATAAATGAAACTAAAAGCTGGTTCTTGGAAAAGATAAAAGTGATAAACCTTTAGGCAGACTTATCAAGAAAAAAGCTGGAGGGAGCCCAAATGAACAAAATTAGAAATGAAAAAGTAGAAGTTATAACAGACACCACAGAAATACAAAGGATCATATGACTATAATCAACTATATGCCAATAAAATGTATAACATAAAAGAAATGGTTAAATTCTTTGAAAGGTACAACCTTCTAAGACTGACCATAGAAGAAATAGAAAATATGAACAGGAGTTCTCTTGTGGTGCAGTGGATTAAGAATCCAGTGTTGTCACTACAGTGGTTCAGGTTCAATCCCTGGCCCAGGGAATTTTGTATGCTACAGGCACAGCCAATAAATAAACAAACAAATAAATCAATCAATAAGTAACAGACTAATTACAAATGCAGAAATTGAATCAGTAATTTATAAACTCCCCACAAAGAAAAGTCCAGAACCAGATGGAGTCACAGTCAAATTCTACCAAACATTTAGAAAAGGGTTAACACCTAGAATTATGAAACTATTCCAAAAAATTGCTGAGAAAGGAATATTTCCAAACTCATTCTATGAAGCCATCATTACCCTGATACCAAAACCAGAGAAAGGTACCACAAAAGAAGAAAATTATAGGCCAATATCACTTAGTGAACATATGCAATATTCCTTAATAAAATACTAGCAAATTAAATCCAACAATTCTTTAAAAGGATAATATACTGTGATCAAGTGGAATTTTTTCCCAGGGATACAAGGAGTTTTCAATATCCACAAATCAGTGTGATACACCACATTAACAAGCTGAAGAATAAAAACCATGTGATCATTTCAATAGATGTAGATTTATGATATGAAAATTCTCAATAAAGTGGACATAGAAGGAACATACCTCAAAATAATAAAGGCTATATGTGACAGACACACAGCTAGCATCATACTCAAAGGTGAAAAGTTGAAAGAATTTCCTCTGAGATCAGGAACAAGACAAAAATGTCCACTTTTCTACCACATAGTTTCAGAAGTCCTAGCCACAGCAATCAGAAAAGAAAAAGAAATGAAAGAAATTCAAATTGGAAGAGAAGAATTTTGAGGATTTAATGAGTTAATATATGTAAAGCATCCAGTTCATTGCCTAGCTTAGATATTTTTTTCTTTTCTTCCGGCATTTTCTTCTTCTTCAAACCTAACCACTCTTGTCTATAAAACTGGATATATTTTCATTGTTTTTATTCATATCAGCTACAATGTTTATAGCCAACTATAATTTCAGTCTAGAGTCATTAACTATCATAAATTTGGAGGTCTTGATTGTTGATTTTTAAATAGCTAATATGAAGAAATATTTTCAAAGACTTCCTTTGATGAATGAGAAAAAAACAATATCACGAATCCAACAACATATCAAAAAAATTATACACCATGACCAGGTGGGGTTCATCCCAGGTTCACAAGGATGGTTCAACATACGCAAATCAATCAGCATCATACACCACATTCAAAAATCAAAAGTCAAAAAAGTCAAAAATCATATGGTCATCTCAATAGACGCAGAAAAAGCATTTGACAAAGTCCAACATCCATTCATGATCAAGACCCTCGCCAAAGTGGGTATAGAGGGAACATTCCTGAATATAATCAAAGCCATTTATGATAAACCCACAGCAAATATAATCCTCAATGGGGAAAAACTGAAAGCCTTCTCACTCCAATCTGGAGCAAGACAGGGATGCCCACGCTCACCACTGCTCTTCAACATAGATTTGGAAGTCCTAGCCACAGCAATTAGACAAACAAAAGAAATAAAAGGCATCCATATAGGAAGAGAAGAGATCAAACTGTCACTGTATGCAGATGACATGATACTATACATAGAAAACCCTAAGGACTCAACCCCAAAACTACTTGAACTGATTCATCAATTCAGCAAAGTAGCAGGATATAAGATTAACATTCAGAAGTCAGTCACATTTCTGTATACCAGCAATGAAATATTAGAAAAGGAATACAAAGATATAATACCTTTTAAAATTGCACCTCACAAAATCAAATACCTCGGAATACACCTGACCAAGGAGGTAAAGGACCTATATGCTGTGAACTATAAAACTTTCATCAAAGAAATCAAAGAGGATATAAAGAAATGGAAAGATATTCCATGTTCCTGGATTGGGAAAATCAATATTGTAAAAATGGCCATCCTACCCAAAGCAATCTACAGATTCAATGCAATCCCGAGCAAATGACCCAGGACATTTTTCACAGAACTAGAAGAAACAATCCAAACATTTAGATGGAACCACAAAAGACCCAGAATCGCCAAAGCAATCCTGAGAAACAAAAACCAAGCAGGAGGCATAACTCTCCCAGACTTCAAGAAATACTACAAAGCCACAGTCATCAAAACAGTGTGGTACTGGTATCAAAACAGACAGACAGACCAATGGAACAGAATAGAGAACCCGGACATAAACCCTGGCACCTAGGGTCAATTAATCTTTGACAAGGGAGGCAAGACCATAAAATGGGAAAAAGAAAGTCTATTCAGCAAGCATTGCTGGGAAACCTGGACAGCCGCATGCAAAGCAATGAAACTAGAACACACCCTCACACCATGCACAAAAATAAACTCCAAATGGCTGAAAGACTTAAATATACGACAGGACACCATCAAACTCCTAGAAGAAAACATAGGCAAAACACTCTCTGACATCAACATCATGAATATTTTCTCAGGTCAGTCTCCCAAAGCAATAGAAATTAGAGCAAAAATAAACCCATGGGACCTCATCAAACTGAAAAGCTTTTGCACAGCAAAGGAAACCAAAAAGAAAACAAAAAGACAACTTTCAGAATGGGAGAAAATAGTTTCAAATGATGAAATGGCCACGGGCTTAATCTCTACAATATATAAACAACTTATACAACCCAACAGCAAAAAATCCAATCAAGCAATGGAAAAATGGGCAAAAGACCTGAATAGACATTTCTCCAAAGAAGATATACAGGTGGCCAACAAACACATGAAAAAATGCTCAACATCGCTGATTATAAGAGAAATGCAAATCAAAACAACCATGAGATACCACCTCATACCAGTCAGAATGGCCATCATCAATAAATCCACAAATAACAAGTGCTGGAGGGGCTGTGGAGAAAAGGGAACCCTCCTGCACTGTTGGTGGGAATGTAAACTGGTACAGCCACTATAGAGAACAGTTTGGAGATACCTTAGACATCTATACATAGAACTTCCATATGACCCCACAATCCCACTCTTGGGCATCTATCCGGACAAAACTCTACTTAAAAGAGACACGTGCACCCGCATGTTCATTGCAGCACTATTCACAATAGCCAAGACATGGAAACAACTTAAATGTCCTTCGACAGAGGATTGGATTCGGAAGAGGTGGTATATATACACAATGGAATACTACTCAGCCATAAAAAAGAATGACATAATGCCATTTGCAGCAACATGGATGGAGCTAGAGAACCTCATACTGAGTGAAATGAGCCAGAAAGACAAAGACAAATACCATATGATATCACTTATAACTGAAATCGAATATCCAGCACAAATGAACATCTCCTCAGAAAAGAAAATCATGGGCTTGGAGAAAAGTCTTGTGGCTGCCTGATGGGAGGGGGAGGGAGTGGGAGGGATCAGGAACTTGGGCTTATCAGACACAACTTAGAATAGATTTACAAGGAGATCCCGCTGAATAGCATTGAGAACTTTGTCTAGATACTCATGTTGCAACAGAAGAAAGGCTGGGGGAAAAATGTAATTGTAATGTATACATGTAAGGATAACCTGACCCCCTTGCTGTACAGTGGGAAAAAAATAATAATAAATAATTTTAAAAAAATAAATTAAAAAAAAACAATATCATATAGCAGCCTCTAATGGGAGAACTCTACTTTTTTTTAAATCACATTGCCCTATTGGAAAGAGTTCAAAAGGAAGGAGTTAAGGACACATTAGTTTAATGGAGAAAAATCTTCTGTCACCCATCCATTCCTTAGAATAAAGATATTCCCTTTTCGGCAGTACACTTTACAATCCTCATCATCACTGAATATTCCTATAAAAAGGATAAAAGCATTTTTCAACCTAGTTTTTTTGGGAATATTTAAGTAAAAATAGGAATAGTGCAAATATACAGAATCTTTTAACAAATATTTGAATGAAATACTTCAATAATAATTGATAACATGTCTGCAATTCAGTGTCTGCTGCCTCAAATCCTTTTTTGAAATAGGTATAATATAAATTTTAAATAAATAAAATAAAATTTCAGTGTCAGATTCCAGCTATCCTCTGTCATGCATAAATCCAAGTACTAAAAACTGCAAATTTACCTACATCTATTAGGGAAACTGAAATGTTATAACTTTTCAATTGGTAAATACCGTAATCTCCCCAAAGCCTTAAAAATGTTGTGTGATCTATTTTGTTTCAGCACAAACTTACATTGACATAATAATACACCAGTTTATTATAACAATATATATTGAATGTTAGTGACATAGTAGATGCTGTTTATCAGGTTCACTGTCCAAATTAATTACTCATGTTGATATTTGTAACATCTAAATGTTGTATAATTAGGGATAATATAACATTTAATGTTATAGAAGAGACCTTGCCAGTTGGCTGGTGACCCACAAATTTTGTCCTAGGGATAGGGACAGTTCTGAGATGGAAATGCCAGGAGTTTGAGAAAGAGGAAGTGAAGATCCCAGGAGAAAATACATGAACAGGGAATAATTTATCTTATTTTCTCCTTCCAAGCCTAATGAATATGTAAAGCCTGGGCTTTGAGGGTGAAATCCCATTCAACTTTTCCTCTGCATTCTCTTCCTCTTGTCCAAGAGAAAGAGTTAGCCCAAAGTATTGCATTATTTTATCATTATTATTATTACAGCAACAATAAAATTCTTTCTGCATCCCCAGAGAGTAAGGATTAAGGTAAGATATACTCAGGAAACTACTTTCCCCACTCCATCCTCTCTCCCCTCCCATTTTTTATCTTTTAATTTTGTCTTTTTAGGGCTGTACCTGTTGCATGTGGAGGTTCCCTAGGGGTCCAACTGGAGCCGTAGCCACCAGCCTACACCACAGCCCATTTTTTAAATTGTCATGTTTTACAGATATGCCTTTGTTCCACCTGTTACATGTTTTTTTTTTTCAGGCTGTACTCCCAGAGCAACATACTTATAGACAGTATCCACTTTGAGGCACAATGAGTTCTAGAAGGACACATCATAGGAGCATCTGGCAGTAGGTCTAACTCCAATTTAATCCTGTGCTGTTGCCTTCCATTCTTTGAACATCATTGGAGACCTGAGAACCAGGTAAGAACATCTAAAAACAAGGCTCTGGGTTTGATTAAGCTGTGACTATGGGGCATGAGTTTGGGAAATGCTGAATAAGTCTTAGTGACATGCTGTGCAGATCTACTAAGTAGGTGTGTCATGTTTGAGACTTTCTCTAAGAAACTCATACAGATCCAAAGAATTCTGTCTTTGTTGATATGGGGGACTGAGGAGATGGGATAAGATTCCAAACAATTGTTTGGAATTCCAAAAAATTTTGACATGAAAGTGAATAAATATAAACAAGACAAAGTCTATTAGAGGCAAACTCACTTACCAGATTACAGAAATGAGTACAAGATGGTTCTGGTTTGTTTGTGTAAGTATTGGAAAATAATTGCCTGGGGACTGTGGGAGTCATAGGTCAAAAAAGTCTGTATTAAAATACCATATGATTGAAAATGGTGAACATTATCGCTTATATAGATAGAGATATAGATATAGCAATATATTAATAGCATAAAGGGCTGAAATGTAATATTCTGGTATCCTGCATTAGTTAGGTTTTTATCATTTATTTTATATGGAATAATATATTGTTTAAGTATTTATGGTTTCAATGAGATGTGGCACATTTAGAGAAGGATCAGGGTAAGCTAGTCAAACTGATTCCTTTGAAATATTTAGAAAATTGCCCATATAGTAGAAGCCTAAAAGAACTGAAGAGTTAGCTTAACCACAAATCTCCAAGTAGTTGGAAAGATATTATATGAGTAGTGGAAGGAGTGGATCAGGCAGCTGTTCAACCATGCACTCAAGTCAAACCAGAGGAGATAAGCTCTAGGTATAATGGGGAAAATCAGAAGTTTGTTTGTATGTAATAATACTTTTTACTTTACAATACAGAAAAAGTAGGTGTCTAAAAGTAAAGATTTAAAAATTTCCCTTTTGAGTTTTCTCTGAATAGAGGAAACAACAAGCTTTATGAAATGACTTTATTGCAGATTAGAAGTATGGGAGAGTGGATCTCTTAGTTTTTTAGAAAAAAATTAAGTAATAGAAGTCTGTGAAATAGGGTTCATTTGTCCTGGTATCAACAGTTCAAAGGAGAAAATTAGATTCCTAAACATTCATTTTGTTTCTCATTATAATTTTGATAGCATTTGGCCTCAAGGTTGTTTTTAAACAGTTTCATAGACTTTAAAATTTCCCAGACCTCTTTTGCATTTGTAAATATTTAACATCAATGTTTTATTTTCAGTTCTTAATGTGCCTACATAGTTGTCATTTGTTTATCCTAGGTTGTGTTCTAACAACATAAAAATGATATATGGGAAATATTTCTATTTAATCATCACATTTCTGGTTTATCAGATATTCTAGTTCTCACTTAGTTTTCTATCTCTAGAATTTCCCCATATTCAAAGTAGATATTTCTGCAATTGCTGAAATAAAGTGAGCTCCCAAGCTGCCCCTCAACTCATGTTTTTTGACTGCACCAGTGGCATATGGAAGTTTCCAGGGGAGGCATTAAACCCATGCCACAGCAGCAACTAGGGCTTTTGTAGTGATAATACCAGATCCTTAACTTGCTGTACCACAGGAGGACTCCTTTCAACTCATTTTTTATTCTTTATTGACATAAATTTATTTTAAGAGATAAAAAGAGCAATTGAAGAAAAGAAAGAATTTTTAATATTCTAACTCACTGAGTATATATGATTAAATGCTGTGTTAGTCATGCTAAAGGGATGCTTATTTTTCTTTATTCTAGTTTCACCATGGCTATATCTAAAAGCACTAAGTCTGGATAAGCAAACAACTGGTCATTTCAAGTAATTAGCAACTTGTTTGAGCTTAAAGATACTCAGCACCATTTTTTGGCTATTTTTTCACTGAAATTTTTAGTGAAAGTTTCACTAAATTAGTAGTTTCACTCAAAGTGAAGAATTGGAACAATTATCTACATGATTTAAACAAAAAGATGACCTGTTTGACCTCAATTATAGTGCTTGAATATTTTAAGCAAGATGTGAGTTTTGTTTGAAAACTGGAAAGAATATTGGTGTTAAACATTTGCAAATGTAAAATTTGTTGAGAAACTACCCAAATCCTCAACTTCTTTCTATGTTGGTGTATGTGTCTGAACATTAACTGCAATTATGCTAATTAGTGTACTGAATAGTATACTGATTCCCAATGAGAAAGGCATTGTTTGGAAACAAATAGCAATTCTAAATTATCCTTGTGAAAACAAACTTATTAAAAAAGGAGAAAAAATGAAAGGGATTCTAAGGTGTATCTTATAGTTACTGGTGTGGTATTATACCAAAAACATGTAATAAGGAAAAAAAGAGTCTCTAAAATTAACCTTTAAAATGGCAGCAAGTCAAATAATACAGAGGGTACTAACAAGTGGTTACAAACATTGGTAGCAGAATAATTAGAGAGTCTTTTCTCCCCTACAAACATGCATCATTACTCCAAAATTAGTTAATTGAAACTATGAGCTGAAACAAGGCAACAATAGTAAATTATTGAGGAACAGTCCTTTAAAACAATAGAAAATGCAATATAATTAATGTATAATCATTTCTTAGCAAATCGAGAAAACAAGAAAGCAAATCAACCCAGATAACATGACTGTGGAGTAAGTTATATATTCAGTGAATTTAGAATTTTGAAATTGGGAATGTCTGTATAATCACAAGAAACGGGCTGCACAATTATTTGAACTTTGGCTCAGTGTGATTAATATAAATTAGTGACGAAATGGGCATACATTTGCAATAATTACCCATTAATATGGCACCTTCCATCTTTACCACCCTCTCCCTCCAAATGCTAGTAGGAATTTTCATATATTATTTCTTACAACCCTCAAAAGTAATTTATAAGATATTTTAAATTACATAAATAGAAGAATTGAGGAATTTGAAGTTAAGAGAGCTTAAGGAACTTTTCCAAGGTCACATAACCAACTTGCAGTACAACTCATAATTTAAATCCAGGTCTGTCAGAAGCTACATTACACTGTTACATGTTGATGACAGAAAGGATGTATAAATAGAGAAGTAGACACTAAAACAATTGTTAATGAATACACGCCAGCCTTTACAAAAACATTTATTATGTTATGAAACTTTATTTGGAACCCAATTTGTAATGTTTACTAGCTCTGTAATTTTGGAGAAATCATTTAGTCTGGGCCCAATTCTTCCATTTATAGAAAAAATATGCAATGTATAAAGCCTTTTCTTGGCACTTCCATCTATGTCAGTTATGTCATTTCATCAAAGCCTTTCTCTTCCTTCAAAGTCCAACTTCAATTCTAAAAAGCCTTTTTTGATTTTCTCATTTAGTAAGACTAACCATTTCTTTTTCCATACTGTTATCATAACAGTCTTCTTTCTATCAATATTATGACACATGAGTCTGTCTCTTACATTAGATTGTGAACTTTTGAAAGTTGGGATTGATCTCCTACCATATCTTCAGGGGGAAGTTGTATCTAAGAAGCTAGAGAGATGAAAAGCGAAGTCTCAGAGGCTTTACAAGTTAGACTCCCAGTGTAGCTCCATAAAGCAAAGGAGACTATTTGGGGACTCTTGAAATAGTCCAGATGAAAAATGATGAATGGCGTGCCAGGGAACCAGTAAAAGAAGTGGAGAGGAGAGAACAGATCTAAGAGATTCATTTATATATGCATTATTTTTTTATAAATATTTATTGAACACCTTCTATGTGCTAGGAAATAACTTAGCTGTTGAAGATACAGCATTGAACAAGACAAATATTGCTCCTGTCCCAGTGAAGTTGGATACAGTACGCATGGCGGTTTTGAACACTGGCTTTGAAATTGCTGGGATTTGAACCTAGGTTCTATTAATTAGTTGTGTGACCTAGGGCAAATTACATAACCTTTCAAAGCCTCCTCATCTACTAAATAGAGATACAAATATCACCTGTCCCATAGTAACTTCTCAATAGATATTAGTAAAAATTACTAATAATAAGTGATACAAAAGTAAAACAGTGTGCCTTGAAAGTGTTTGGCAGGAGATTCTAATCCAGTGGGAGGGGTGGAGACAGAAAAAGCTTCACTAAGGAAAGGAAGGAGGTAGTTACATTGGGCACCTATGGACAAGTAGGAAATAGCCAAGCAAAATCTGAGGCATGGGGAAGAAGGTAGGAAGAGGGTCAGTGTGACTAGAATTTCGTAGTAAAATTAGGCTGGAGAGATATGCAGAGTTTGGATTTTATATTAGGTATATTGATGATCTGGTGAATATTTTCAAGAAAGGAAACAGGATGGTCTCATTTGCACAGAACTGACTGAACTTGTAAACTGGATGTGGGAAATGAGTAAGATAGCGTAGTTAAAGATAATTACAATGTTTCTAACATAAATGCTGTGTGTAAGATAATGGGAAGAAATAATGAATTTGGTTGGATACACATTGAATTTGAAGTGACTGAGAGATTTCATGTAAAGATGTTTAGCAGGTGTTCAGAGATTATATTCAGAGCTCGAGAGAGTGGTTTGACTGAAGATACTGATTTAGGAGTTATCAGTATATAATGGAATGGTTGAAACTATATAGGAGTAGATGATTGAATAAGAGAGAGAAAGAGAGTGAGAAATAAGAGTATCTATACTTTAGAGATGCTCAGAGAAAGAGAAGTTATCATAGAAGACTGAGGAAAGTTCACAGAGTTAAGAGGGAAACTAAAAAGTACATTGGGATAGAAGCTAAAATGAAATATAGTAAAGCCCAAGCTTATTTTGTAGTCTTTCAGACAAAATCTGAAATGGATTATCCTATTGAGCATTTGGTGTGAGCACTCTGGCGTAAACATTTCCTTGATGAAATCTATAAGCCACAGTTGTCTAGAACTTTAAAAAGTCAGTCCATCTTTAATCTCACCTTTCATTAGTTCTATTCTGGGAAATGGCCATTCATCTTCTTTTATTTTTTATTTTTATTACTCAATGAATTTATTACATTTATAGTTGTACAATGATCATCACAATACGATTTTATAGGATTTCCATCCCACACTCCCAGTGCATATTCCCAGCCCCCAAACTGTCTCCTTTGGAAACCATAAGTTTTTCAAAGTCCGTGAGTCAGTATCTGTTCTGCAAAGAAGTTCATTGTGTCCTTTTTTCAGATTCCACATGTCATTGATAGCATTTGATGTTGGTGTTTCATTGTCTAACTGACCTCACTTAGCATGATAATTTCTAAGGCATTCATCTCTGAGCAAATAATGTGTCTCATATGAGAACTAAATGTTGCTAATTTCCGGAGTTCCCATTGTGGCGCAGAGGAAACAAACCCTACTAGGAACCATGAGGTTGCCATTTGATCCCTGGTATTATTCAGTGAATCGTGGTGTAGGTCGCAGATGCTGTTCAGATCTGATGTGGCTGCAGCTGTGGCATAGGCCAGCAGTTACAGCTCTGATTAGACCCCTAGCCTGGGAACCTCCATGTGAAGGGGATGCAGCCCTAAAAAGAGAAATAAATAAATGTTGTTAATTTTCATCATTTAATCATTTGGATAACTAAGTGTAGATGAAAGAATATATTATTTCCTATATAAGTGTAGAACAAGTAATCTACCAAAAGAAAATGGTCACATTGGCAAAGTCAAGGGACATGAACAGAAGAGACCACATTGTAAATCCATACTTTCAGAAACATTATTTATCTTACAAGCAAAAGCACACATATACACAAAAACTCACCTTTTGCTCCAACACAAAGGAATTATATTCAATTTCCCCAAAGTAACAGGTTTTCTCATGCCTCAAGACTTTTCCATGTGCCCGTTCCTTTGCATACAATAAATTTATCTTCCTCTTTCCTTGCTTTCTTTCCCTCCATCCATGCTCAGGACACACACAAATTCTCATTTTCTCTCAAAGACTTATCTCTCAGAAAAATCTCCAAACATTTCTTTGTCTCAGCCCATCTACTAATTACCACAACACTGAGTATTGTCACTTTTCCTTTACTTAAATCATGTTATACCTACTGTAAAATTTATCACACAGATATGCTTTCATTTATCCATTCTCCAGTATTATTCTCCTATTAGATGGTTTCACTTTTAAAAACTCTTTATTCTTGGAGTTCCCATCGTGGCACAATGGAAACAAATTTGACTAGGAACCATGAGGTTGCAGGTTTGATCCATGGCCTCGCTCAGTGGGTTAAGGATCCGGCATTGCCATGAGCTGTGGTGTAGTTTGCAGACGTGGCTCGGATCTGGTGTTGCTGTGGCTCTGGTGTAGGCTGGCAGCTACAGCACCGATTGGACCCCAAGCCTGGGGACCTCCAGGGAGTGGCCCAAGAAAAGGCAAAAAGACAAAAAAAAAGAAACTTTTTATTCTAAAACAGTTTTAGATTTACATAAAAGTTGTGAAGACAGTAAGATAGTAGAGTCTCCATAAACTTCACACCAATTCCCTCTATTGTTAACACTTTACATTAATAGGTACATTTGTCTCAACTGATATGGATACATAATTACTAACTGAAGTCCATACTTTACTCAGATTTCATAAGTTTTTATATAATGTTTTGTTGTTGTTGTTCTGGGTTCCCATCCAGGATATGGCATTACATTTTCTAGACTGTTTATTGACATAAACTACTGTGTTTTGTTTGTTCTACTATCACCACTACCTAGTAGAGTGCCTGTAAATGCTTAAGAAGTATTTGTTGGATTGATAGAACAAATGAATACATAACTAGGTGAAAATACTATATAAAATAACACCAGGTATAGAGTGATATTTTCTCTCTACAGAAAGATAGATAGATAAAATTAGAGAAGAAAGTCAAAAGGTAATATACTTCCCAGCAAGGACAACATTTATCTCTCCTGATAGAGATATGATTAGAGAATAGATTTGCAAATTTACACCAAAATAAAAAAAAGTATATACTGCAGATTTCATACTACACTACATGTTGTTAAATCTCAGTTACAAAATCAGATATTGCAAATAACTGTGAAAGTCAACTGGAAAAATGATCCATCAAAACAGAAAATTAAGTAGTTAAATGGTGTACTAATTATTTGTATTTACCTAATACTTTATTCTATTCAGAACTTTTACCCATGTATTATTTTACTTGAGCTTCATAACAACCTTGTGAGATATCTTAGTATTAAACATTTTAAACGCCATTACCAAGAATAGTGATGTGGTGAAATTTACAACTGTCAGATTAGCACGCCACCACCCAGCAGGAGCTAATGCCTATCAATTATGCTGGCAAGGCTCAGGTGAACAGAGCAGAATTGAGGTGAAACTCTTGAGGATTCCTCTACCTATGTTCACTTAGGACATTGTGAAAGGAAGATCTCATAAATTATGTGGGCAAAACAAGGCTGTTGGCAGCTGATTTCTATTTCTACATAGAATAATTGTGGATGAGACAATTTTGCACCCAGGATGAAGTCTAGGATCCTCCCTATGGAGTTGGTCCCAGGCTGGGTCAAGAAAGAGGATAACATAAATGAATAATCAAAATTAGTACGTTAAACAGAGATTAGGTCTGATAGATTAGGTCTGGAGGGAACAAACTGTAAAGGAATCTTCTGTGGCAATATGATTTTATCTGGAGAAACAAAAAGGAAGATTTTATCTGGAGAAATGAAAAGTAAAAGAATGGAGTGTGGCGTTTGGCAGAGATATCTTTGTTCGACTGAAATTTTTAAAGAAAGAGCAGCTGATCCTGTACCAAATGGTACAGTGGGGGGGGGGGATTTCCCAAATGCATTAATTGTGCTAACTGAAGTTTGTAGCCAAATATTTCTGGCAACAGGGTAGTTAAAGTCTTTTCTTGAAACACTTTGCACAGAGTGAGCTAGTCTAGTTTTAAATACTCCCTTTGGGTATAAGAATATATGCATTCTTTAGTCTAGGAGTTCCTACCTCCCCACAAAAAAATCTGTTTTAGAGAAAAAGCATTCTAGACTGGAAAAGAGCTGTAGGACTTGGAAATTGTCACTCTGATTTGTCCTTTGGGGTCATGCCAGCCTCCTTGCAACATTGCATTTGACCATAATACAGACAATTCAGGTTTAATGGGGAAAAGTACTGGCAATGTAAAACAAGTTTATATTAACATATTTTACTTATGATTTTATTTATATAAATATCCTTATTTATTTTATTCATTTAGAATAGACTAAGGGAACAATCATAAATATTTTAGCTATGAACAAGTTCTTCTTCCAATGATTAAAAAAGAAGACCTGCCAGAACATGTGTCAGTGATGACACACAGTTCTTTTCTATAATGGTTATAAGGTCGGTTGATTAAATATTTTCTGGCAGCTGGATTTTTTATCTCTGAAAACAGGATTGGATTATTTATTATAATGAATGAATATTTCTAAGTCAGGATCATTATTCAAATAAATGGGACCCACCATATAAAATTGATCAAACTCTAACTTATCCATTAGGCATGTAAATCAAAATACAGATTATCTTTAGAAGTACAAGCAGAAAAGTAAAAGTAATTTGCTTTTAAAATTGCATATTATCTTCTATGCTAGATAGAGATGATCTGATCTAAGCAGAGCCCTTTGCTTTTGATTAAGATTTTAATGCTGGTTCTAATCAAGCTGAGATCAATTGTGTGTTCTCTTTCTGTAATTCATATGAAACAAATGGATGACATTAATTCAGGCCTGAGTAGATGGATAGTTATATCAGAGTAAGACAAGTATAACTGAGAAGTATCTTTAACTGAAGAGTTAACATTGATGCAAAGACTGGGTAAATAAATTCTACAGACCCTACTCACTTACCTAGTCATTTGTGTGGAGTTTACCAAAGTGGAACTTGCCCGAAATTTCTGTAGTGGGAGAGAGATTCAGTACGCAAGGAAGAAAAATATACCATGTGTGGGTGAAAGGACTGAGCATGTCCTTTGCCAATAGCAGATGGTAGCTATGAGTGCAATTGCGAAGGCCTAATAGACTGATGAACTCTGCATATTTGCTGATGTCAGGCTGAAATTTTTTATTGACTACATGTACTGTACTGACTCTTTCAAGTTACTGGAAGTTACTATTGCAAGACAAGTGATTTAATAGAGATTTTATGATAGCCGCTACATTTTCAGGGATTTGAAGAGAGTGTGGCCCTAAGTTGAACTTTCCTTTAAGATAATTTTTAAGAGCAGTTTTAGGCTTGCAGCAATACTGGGAGGGAGGTATAGATACCCATATATCCTCTGCCCCTACACATGCATAGCATCCCCCATTATCAGTATTATCACCAGAATGGTAATTTTTTTTAACCAAGGATAAACCTGCATTGATACATAATAATTATCCAAAGGTAATTGTTTACTTTAGAGTTCACTCTTAGTGCTGTATATTCTACATATTTGAAAATATGTATAATAGCATGTATCTGTCATTATAATACCATATAGAGTATTTTCCCTGTCTGAAAAACCCTCTGGTCCAAAGTTCTTTCTCTTTTTTTTTTTTTTTTTTGGCCGCCCTCACAGCATGCAGAAGTTCCCCAGCTAGGGATTGAACCTGTTCCACAGCTGTAATCAGAGCCACAGCAGTGATAATGCCAGATCCTTAATCTTTTGAGCCATGAGGCAACTCCTCCTTTTACATAAATTTTTGATGATCTCTATCCTTTCATAGCTTAGCTACCACTTCTCTACCCCCAATGACTAAAGGAGATTTCACAATGCTATCTTATCTAGGCGATGTAAATTATTATCATAGAACATGAGTAGAATTGGAAGATTTCCATATGTAACTTGATGTAACATGAATCTCTTCTTTATTTGGATCAAGCATCTTATTGGGAGATGTAGCACATTTTTTTCAAATTCTTTATATTAAAAACATGCTTGTTGGTCAGCAAGGAAATATTATTTCTACCATCTTAATAAAATTAGCATACAATATTTTCTAAATAATCCATCATCCTTTCTATTAAACATACTCAGATATTCTAGCATCTTCTTGTGTTGTATGGAGAAGAGCAATCAGAACATATGATTAACATTGTTTATGTAAGGATGGGAACTCAGAAGAAAGCATGATAGGCCATATGCCATTTGAGGTGAGTAACTGGAGCCTAATATGCCCAATGGGATGGCCACTTTTTTTTTAGGACCGCATATGCAGCATAGGGAAGTTCCCAGGCTAGGGGTTGAATCAGAGCTACAGTTGCTGGTCTACACCACAGCTGCAGCAACACCAGATCTGAGCAGTATCTGCAACCTGCACCACAGCTTGCAGCAACACTGGATCCTCAACCCACTGAGCCAGGCCAGGAATCAAACCCATATGCTCATGGATCCTAGTCAAGTTCGTTTCCACTGAGCCACAATGGGAAACTCCAGGGATGGCCACTTTGGAATAAGTTTAGTTGCAGATAATAAAAGGACACACTGAGAGGCAGGTGGAAGTGTTTTGAAGGCATAGTGACAGCTAGTAGTTGGTAATCAAAGCAGTAATAGGGAGGTAGTAAATAAGTGTTCCCTAAATAAGATGAGGGCATAAGAAGGGAAAGACTGGCATTCAGGAAATCAAGCAAGACAAGGAATGAGTGAGAAAGTGTCAAAAAGTTAGGGGGCCCTGCCTGGTGAGAAAGGAATGAAGTAGTAAAGAGAGAATGCAAAGAGAAAGGGTGGGTTCTTGAGGGAGGAATAGTGGAATAAGGATGTGGAGAGAGTGCCAAGGGGCTCAGGAAACCTGAACATAGGGAGAAAAGGAAATGGGAAGGCAGAGGCAGGAGGGTGTTGGGAAAGAAGGGAAGGGATATTGAAGGAGATGGGGTGTTGTGGATGCAACCAGCTGGTTATTACAAATTTTATGTATTTCATGGAAAAAGGTGGATGGTACCTGTGAATAATTTAACTTCTGTTGAGACATTTATTTAATTCCTATTTTTTTTATCCAGTGAGTATAAACAATGTTACTCCTCAAATTGGGGGCATAAGCAGGGTAAATAAATTATATATGTAAATAATATATTAATAAATAACTACAAGTCTTTCACTACTGATCTATCTTCCAAAAAAGAAGATTAATTAAGATTAAGCAATGGAATAATTAGTAATGCCATGTAGCCACCTGGTTGGGAGGGATTTCAGTTACTGAGCAGACTGGTGTTAAGGCTATCTTTTCTCTTCAAAGAAGTTTAAAGAGTTGCTTCTTTTTCTGAAATATTTCCATCTTGAATTAATGATAATGTGAAAATGTGCTAATATGATAATCAGAGTTAGTAACCCAGGCCTAAATGGTCATAAGAAACTACAAAAGGCGGTATGTAAGAAATAGCATTAGCTCTCACTTTAACTATTTCCAACATCAGTATTTATGAAATCTATACATACAGCATATTTATTTCTGTGAAATTGATATGAATATTACATTTTGAAGACGTATCTTTCCCAAACATACATTCTTAACCATATATATTTCAAACACTTTCCAAAGGAAATGAATCTAAGAGCATTCAAATAATGATTTTTATTCCTCTTATACTGAATATATTAACTGAATGTGAGTAAAACATATTTTAAAGAGGTAAATAATTTATCTGCCATTTAATAAAACAGTTTAAGCTCTATAGTGATCACATTTTAAAAATACAAATAAAGGTTAAAATACCTAAATTTGAATGTGCTCCTTTCTGAAGGTATCCATAAAAATCTGTTTAGATGGAATAGTTGATCCTAGTGTGTAACATATCAGAGCTATTCCTCCAGGCCTTCTAATTTAGGATGCTATGCACTCTTGTAGGGAATATGTTGCTCTCACTACACAGATACACAGGACAGTCACTCAGTATGTTAGTGGGAGGGAAAAATTAGGTGACAAAACAAGCTATTGCTGAAAAGGATTTGAGGTGTTTTTATGTAATCAGTGCATAAACACCCACATGCATAACCCAGGTAACAAGGCTAGTTTGGTCATAAGATTTCCTGTCCTTTAAATACTCTCCTTGGACCTCAAAATGCCCTTTGCGAAATCCACTCTTTGTACTTCTTTACATATTCCTCAATGTCCTTTACTTTATCCTCTATTTTTCATATTTTGGTGTCTGTGTGTGTTTTTCCTTTTTATTGGCCTGTTTGATGGCCTTTTAAAAAGCCAAGTTTATTTGAAAAATAGTTTTTATACAATAAAATACTATTTTTAGGGTACAGTTCTATGTTTTGATAAACACATATAGTCATATTACCATAAATTCAGAACTTTTCCATCACTTACCAAAACATCTAGCCCTTTGAACAAAACCCTTCCCTTCACTTCCAGTCTCTGGTAACCACTAATTTGTTTTCTTCCCCTACAGTTTGCCTTCCCTAAGTTGTCACAAAAATGGTATAATAGAGTATGAAGCTTGTTAAGATTTTTTTCACTTGAAGTAACATATTTGCAATTCATTCAAGTTGTTGCTGGTACCAGTGGTTCCATCATTTTTATTTCTGTGTAATATTCCTTTTAATGGATGTACCACTGTCTGTTTATCCATTTTTCAGTCGAAGGGCATTTTGGTGATTTCCAGTTTTTGGAGATTATAATTAAAGCTCCTAGAGTTCCGTCGTGGCTCAGCAGGTTAAGGATCTGGTATTGCCACTGCTGTGACCCTGGTTTCAGCTATGGCGCAGGTCCAATTCTTGGCCTGGGAACTTCCCCATGACGTAGGTATGACTGAAAAAAAAAAAGTTACAAAGCTGCTATAAACGTTCACATATGGGGTTCCCATCGTGGCTCAGTGGTTAACGAATCTGACTAGGAACCATGAGCTTGAGGGTTCTATTCCTGGCCTTGCTCAGTGGGTTAAGGATCTGGCATTGTGGTGAGATGTGGTGTAGGTCACAGACATGGCTCGGATCCAGCATTGCTGTGGCTCTGGCATAGGCAGGTGGCTATAGCTCCGATTAGACCCCTAGCCTGGGAACCTCCATATGCTGCAGGTGCAGACCTAGAAAAGACAAAACAAACAAACAAAAATTCACATACAACATTATGTGAACATATATTTTCATTTCCTTGGGTAAATCTGAGAGTAGGGTGCTAGGTTATTTGATAATTGTGTGTTTATAGAAAACAGCTGAAATGTTTTCCAAAGTGTCTGTAAAATTTGCATTCCAATGAGAAACCTAAGAGAGTTCCAGTTGTTGCATGTTCCCTTTAATATTTCATATTAAATTGGGAGTTTTTCCTTGTTTTTTTCAGTCATTCTAATTGGTACTGTCTTTGTCCATTTGGGCTGCTACAATGAAATACCATAGATTGAGAGACTTAAACAACAAAAATTTATTTTTCACTGTTCTCAAGGCTGGGAAGTCCAAAACCAAGGTGCTGGCAGATCTGATGTTTGCTGAGGGCTCACTTCCTGGTTCTTAGATGACCATCTTCTCATTATATCCTCACATGGCAGAAAAATGACGAGAGAATCTTGTGGAATCCCTTTTATAAGGGCACTAATCCCATTCATGATGGGTCTACCCTCATGACCTAATTACCTCTCAAAGTTTCCATCTCCTAACAGCATCACATTGGGTGTTACGGTTTCAAAATTTGAATTTGGGGGGGTAAACAAACATTCAGTCCCTAACAGGTGTTCAGTGGTATCAGGTTTCAGTTTTCATGTGGATTTCTCTAATGACTAAAGGTGTTTAGCATTTTCTTTTTGCATTTTTTTTTTTTGCTTTTTTAGGGCCGCACCTGTGGCATATGGAGGTTTCCAGGCTAGGGGTCCAATTGGTTCTACAGTTGCAGACCTAACCACAGCCACAGCAACATCAGATCCCAGCCATTTCTTCGAGCTACACCACAGCTCACAGCAATGCTGGATCCTTAACCCACTGAGGGAGGCCAAGGATTGAACCTGCAACCTCATGATTCCTATTCAGATTTGTTTCTTCTGCACCATGACAGGAACTCCAGCATTTTCTCGTATGCTTTTTTTTTTCATCAGTATATTTCTCAGATGCTTTTTTTTTTTTCAACTGTATATCTTTTTGGTATATGTTCAAAACATTGGAACTTTTAAAAATTACTTTTCTTTTTATTATTGGGTTTTGAGAGTTATTACTCTGGATACAAATCTTCTGTCAGATATGTAATTTACAAATATTTTCTCCCACCCTTTGCCATATCTCTTCATTCTCTTAATAGTTTACTAAAGAGCAGATATTTTAAATTTTGATGAAGTCCAATTTTTTCCTTTAAGGATCATGATTTTAGTGTCAAATCTAAGAAATACTTGCCTTAAAAAGGTCACAAAATTTTTCTTTTTACATTCTTTCTTCTAGAAATTTTATAGTTTTAAATTTTACACTCATGTTTATGATCTATCTTGAATTACTCTTTGTATATGCTACAAGGAATGGATCAAAGTTCATTTTATTCTACATGGCACCCAATTTTTACCCCACCTGTTGTTGAAGTCTATTCTTTCTCCACCAAATTGTTTTTCCAAATTTGAAAAAAATCACTTGATCATGTATATATGGTTCTATTTCTGAATCTACACTGTGTTCCATTGATCTATCTCTAATAAAACACTCTTGATTAGTATATTGTTATGTCTCGAAATCTGATAACTGCACATCCATTACCTCTATTTTTTTAAGAGTTGTTTTGGCTATTCTAGGTCCTTTGCCTTTCTGTATCCATTGTAGAATCAGCCTGCAAATTTCTACAAAATTGTGCTGGGATTCTTATTTGAATTGCAGTCAATCAATAGATAACATTAGAGACGATTAACATATTAATAATATTGAGTCTTTAACTTTAAATCCAAATGCAGTGCATTTCTGCATTTATATAGGTTTTCTTTGATTTCTTTCACCAGTGCTTTGTAGTTTCATCATACAAAACCTGAAAATATTTTGTTAGGTTTATATCTATGTATTTTACATTATTTTATAAATGATAGTTTATTTAGTATTAATTTCCAATCAGTTGTTGCTATTATATAGACATAAAAACTTTTTTACATATTGATTTCATAGTCTGTGATATTGTTAAATTCACTTACTAGTTCTGGTAGATTTTTAATGTACATATTTGGTTTTTCTATGTAGACACTCATGTTTTCTATGAATAGTTTATTTTTTCCTGTCCAATCTATATGCCTTTTAATTATTTTTCATTTCATAATGCACTGCCTGGAAGTGTCAAATAGCAGTGGTGAGAATAGACATTCCTATCTTTCTTATTCCTAATCTTTTTTAAAAATTGGGTTAACACTGGTTTATAAAACGATATGTTTCATGTGTACAACATTATATTTTTACATATGTATACAAGGCAGTGTGCTCACCACCAAAAATTTAGTTTCCATCCATCGCTGTATGGTTGGCCACCTTTGCCTGTTTCACCTTCCTCCAAAGTCCTTCCCCTCTGGTAACCACCACTCTATATTCAGCATCTTACATGTTCATTTTTGTTTGTTCACTTGTTTTTGTTTTTATTTTTTTTTATATTCCACATACAAGTGAAATCATAGGATATTTCTTTCTCTGTGACTTATTTCATTAAAGTAATACCCTCAAGAGCCATCAATATTGTCACAAATGGCAAGATTTCATCTTATGGCTGAGTAGTATTCCACTGTGTGTGTGTGTGTGTGTGTGTGTGTGTGTGTGTGTGTGTGTGTGTGTATCTCACACCCTTTTTATCTATACATTGGTTGGTGGGCCTTTAGGTTGTTTCCGTGTCTTGGCTATTGTAAATAACACTGATGAACTTGATCCTGATCTTAGAGGGGAAAGCATTTAGTATTTTATGATTGAGTATGATGTTACCTGTATGATTTTCATAGATGTCCTTATTCAGGTTGAAGAAGTTTCTTAATGTTCTTAATTTGCTGGGGTTTTCTTTTTATCATGAATGGATTTCAGATTTTGTCAAATACTTTTTGTGCATCATTGAAACAGTAATATGGTGTTTTTTTTTTCATTTTTAGTCTCTTAATTTGTTGAATTACATTGTTTTTTCCAATGTTGGACTAACCTTTTATTCTCATGAGAAATTTCTCTTGGTCATAATGCATTTTTAAAAATTTATTTATGGACTTATACTTTGGAGAAGATATTTGCATCAATGTTTTTGAAGTATACTGGTCTTTATTTTTATTTTCTTGTAATTTGTCTTTTTTCAGTATCAGGTTAATACTGGAATTAAAAATAACTTGGAAAGTATTTATTTTATTTTATTTTATTTTCTGGAAGAGCTTATACAGAATTGGTATTATTTATTAATTAAATATGTGTTAGAATTCACCAGTCAAGCTATCTGGGCTTAAACTTTCTTTGTTGGAAAGTTTTTAACTATGAATTCAATTAGTATAATAGATACAGGAGTATTCATGGTATCAATTTATTTTTATTGATATATACTTCACATACTATAAAATTCAAGTGTAGAATTTGGTGAATATACAAGATTATGATGCCAACACCGGTGTATAATTCCAGCACATTTTCATCACCTCCATAAGAAACCTAGTATCCATTAGGAGTCACCCACACAACTCCCTGGAAACTACTAATCTACTTTCTATCTTTATGAATTTGCCTATTTTGGATATTTACATAATTGGAATAATATAATATGTGGTACTTTGTGTCTGTTCTTTCACTTAGCCTAATGTTTTCAAGATTCATCAATGTTGTATTATGTATTAGTACTCAATTTATTTGTATTATTGAATTATATTCCATGAGTCTTGAGTGAGTCTATGTTATTTGTTTCTTTCAAGAAACTGGTCACTTTTGGGAGTTCCTATTGTGACTCAACAGGTTAAGAACCCAACATAGTCTCCATGAGGATGAGGGTTCAATCCCTGGCCTTGCTCAGTGAGTTAAAGATCCTTCATTGCCACAAGCTACAGCATAGGTCTCAGATGCAGCTTGGATCTGGTGTTGCCATGGCTGTGGTGTAGGTCCCAGCTACAGCTCCAATTCAGCCCCTAGCCCAAGAACTTCTATGTGCCACAGGAGCATCCATTAAAAAAAGAAAGAAAGAAGCTTGTCACTCTTATCTATTGGATTTATGGATACAAAGTAGTTTTTAATATCCTTTATTGTAATTTTCATATCTGTAGGATTCATAGTGTTAGCGCTTCAGTTTTGATATCTGTAATTTGTGCCTTCTATCTTTTGTTCTGGATTGGTGAAATTATTCATAGTGGCTTGTAAATTTGATTCATCTTTTCGAGAACTATCAGATTTTCATTTTGTTGACTTTATTTCTTGTTTTTTGTCTTCAATTTCATTGATATTTGTCTTACATTTTATTATTTCCTTCCTTCTGCTTTCTTTGAGTTCAATTTTCTCTCCTTTTACTACTTTAATAAGGTAGAACTATAGGTAATTGATTTGAGAAGTTTCCTCTTTTCTAATATAAGCTTTTAATGCTATCAATTTCTTTTGAAGTATTAGTCTAATTTTGAAGGACAAAAACATTCGTACAATGGCAATGTTGGATATCTTATTGTTTTTACAAATAGGCATTTTAAAAGCAATTTTAGGTTCACTTAAAATTGTGAGGAAAATGCAGACATTACCTATATACCCCTGCCTGTGTATATGCACAGCTTTCCTATCAGCATCTCATAACAGCTGCATTTGTTACAATTGATGGACCTATGTTGAAACATCATTATCACTAAAGTACACTGTTTACATTAGGGTTCACTCTTGGTGTTGTACATTCTATGTGTTTTGATAAATATATAATGGCCTGTTATCACACAGAATAATTTAACTGCCCTAAAAATCCTCTGTGCTCCATCTATTTATCCTTTCCTCCTCACTAACTCCAAATAACCATTGCTCTTTTTACTGTTTCCATAGATTTGCCTTTTCCAGAATATCATATAATTGGAATCATATACTATATAACCTTTTCAGATTGACTTCTTTCATTTAGTAATATGCATTCAAGTTTCCTCCATATATTTTAATGGCTTCATAACTGATTTCTTTTAGCACTAAATAATGTATTATAAGAATATATCACATTTGATGTATTTATTCACCTACTGAATGAGTCTTGGTTGCTTCAAAGTTTAGACAATTGTTAATAAAGCTGCGGTAAACATCCATGTGTAGGTTTTTCTGTAGACATAAGTTCTCAATTCTTTTGTGTAAATAGAAAGGAGCACAATTTTTGGATCATATGTTAAGAGTATGTTATGTTTTTAACATACATGGCAAACTGCCTTTCAAAATTGTACCATTTTGCATTTCCAACAACAGTGAATGAGACTTTCTGTTGTTATACATCCTTGCCAACATTTGACATTGTAAGCATTGAGTATCTTTTCATGTGCTTATTGGCACATGTTTCCTATTTGATGGAGTGTATGTTCCAGTAAATTTCCTGTTGTTAAGTTAGATTCTTTGTTTTTTCCTCTTATTGAGTTCACAGAATTTTTTAATATATTTTGGATCAAGGCCTTTGTCAGATATGTAATTTGCATATATTTCCCCAAGTTTGTGGCTTATGTTTTCATACTTTTTTATGGCCACATCTGTAGCATATGGAAGTTCCAGGGCCAGAGATTGAATCCAAGCCACACCTGTGACCTATGCTGCAGTCAGAATCTTAACCCACTGTGCCACAGTGGGAACTCCTGTTTTCATACTCTTAATTTGGTCTTTTGCAGAAAAAGAAAATTTTAATTTTGATGAGGTCCAATTTATCAATTTGTTCTGTAAATAATAGATTTGTGTCAGATTTAAGAACTCTTCATCTAGGACTTGTGACCCTAAGTCACAAATATTTTTCTTATATTTTCTTCTAAGAGATTTATAGTTTTTTTAATGTTATTTCCCAGATACAATTTTTTTTCTACTGTACAGCCTGGTGACCCAGTTACACATATAGGTATACATTCTTTTTTCTCACATTATCATGCTCCATCATAAGTGTCTAAACATATTTCTCAGTGCTACACAGCAGGATCTCATTGCTAATCCATTCCAAAAGCAATAGCTTGCATCCACTAAGCCCAAGCTCCCAATCTATCCCACTCCCTTCCCCTCCCCCTAGACAGCCACAAGTCTATTCTCCAAGTCCATGACTTTCTTTTCTGTAGAAAGGTTTTTTGTGTTGTATATTAGATTGCAGATATAAGTGATATCGTGTGGTATTTGTCTTTCTCTTTCTGACTTACTTCACTCAGTGCACTGTTGGTGGGAACGTAAGCTGGTACAAGCACTATGGAGAACAGTATGGAGGTACCTTAGATAGCTATACATAGAACTACTATAGGACCCAGCAATCCCACTCTTGGGCATATATCCGGACAAACTTTCCATATAAAAGACACATGCACTGCATGTTCATTGCAGCACTATTCACAAAAGCCAAGACATGGAAACAACCCAAATGTCCATTGACAGACAATTGGATTAGGAAGATGTGGTATATATACACAATGGACTACTACTCAGCCATAAAAAACAACAAAATAATGCCATTTACAGCAACATGGATGGAACTAAAGTTTTATAGTTTTAAATTTTATAATAGTTTCCACATTCAATTAATTTGCTGTTTCTTTTTATTTGGTACAGGCAAGCATGGTGGAGGGACAAGGGGATTTCTCTGTTGTCCTGGTGTAGCCTCCATTTTAGACAAGCCTTGTGTCCCTAGCTTACCAGGGTGGCATTTTGTCAGCAATACTGCCTCTCTTCTGCATGGCAGCTAAATTTTGCCTCATATCTTTAGTGGGCCTTTGAAGGGAAATAATTGTCTGCCCTTTCTCATTGGTAGGAAGCCTCTAATTGCCTGGATCTAAGACAGCTTTCTGTCCCTCTCCTAAGGATTAGAGGGATTTTTGTTTATTACCCTTCCTCAGAAGCAGTGGGAGTTCACAAGTTTTCTGAGAAGCAACAGTGTGTGCTGCCTTACCTTCCTCCACCACCCAGTAGCATTTTTGCAGAATTTTTGTCTTTTCTGTAGCAATGGCTTCCCCCCTTCTAGGCTTGCAATGTTCAGAGAGGCTTTATCTGCTGTTCTGCCCTGCTGCCCATCCTTCTCATGAAAGAGCAGTAAGTCTGTGGAGAGTGGATGCCAACTTCCCTGGTCTTTGCAGTTCCAAAAAGTTTTATGATCATACAGCTCCACATTGGGACTTCAGAAAAATCATTACAAAATTTATTCAATTCTTCTTACTGTTGTTATGTATGTCTTCTACCCCAGTGTTTTCTTATAGGTGAACCAGTGCTAGCATTCTTTCTCTCTTTCAAAGTCTTGTCTTTGATTTTTAGGCTACTCTATTGCCCATGATTTCAGATTTCTGATGGGATCAAGAAAAGTTATGATTTTGTTGTTTATTTGCCTATTTTCTTGTTGTTAGTATGGAAATACTAGCAACGCTTTTTCCACATCTTAGGCTAAAGTGAAATTCTGCACAATATCTTTTTAAAATTCAATTTGTTTAAAGAATGTTTAGGAAGAGGTCATATAGGAATTTCCTTTGGTGTCATATCTCCTTGACTATAGGCCTAGTTATCCATTTTAGTTCTAACATGTTAATATTTTGTTATTTCTATTAAGTAAGGCTTTAACTCAAATTCTTTTCTTGAAATAGATTAAAATCCTGAAGATAAGAAATGCCATTGTAGGAGTTCCCTTATGGCACAGCAGAGTGATAATCTGGAGTTATCACTGCAGTGGCTTGGACTGCTGCTGAGGCATGGGTTCAAACCCTGGTCTGGGAACTTCCACATACCATGGGCAAGTCCTAAAAAAGGAAATGCCATTGTAAGAACTCTTAATAATGGTTGATTTTACTAATAATAGAACTTCCATATAAACCAGTAATCCCTCTAAAGGGTATATACCCAAAGGAACTGAAATCAGTACTTTAAAGATATATTTGCCCTTCCACGTTCTAGTAACCTAAATGTCTATTAATTGATGAGTGGTTAAAGTGACAGTTGGAATATTATTCAATCATAAAAAGAAGGGAATCCTTCCATTTGTAACAAGGTGGATGAATCTGAAGGACATTATGCTAAGTGAAATAAGCCAGACACAGAAAGAAAAATACTGCATGCTCTCACTTATATGTGGAATTGAAAAAGCCAAATACATAGAAACTGAGAGGAGAATGGTAGTTACCAAGGGCAAAGCAGTGAAGGGAATTGGGAGATCTTGGTCAAATGGTACGAAGCTGAAATTTTTTAGGATGAATAAATCCAGAGATTATCTACAACATGATGACTCTGGATTGAATACTGGAAATTTGCTAAGAGAATATATTTCAAGTGCTCTCATCACACACCAAAATGGTAACTGTGAGGATATGTTAATTAGTTTTATTGTAGTAGTCCTTTCATTCACCGTGTGTATCAAATCATCATATTGTACACCTACACCTTAAGCATATGCAATTTTTATTTTAAAATAGGTTTTAATCTTACTTTAAATTTACACTTCAATATACTAGATCATGCTCAAAGATGTAGAAAGCAAAAAAGTTAGGCAGAAATTGTGTTGCCTTTAAGAATTTTTCATATTTGTACAGGTTGTATTTTCTAAGAGTATGCTAAGGAATTACAAGATTATTTTGTACAACATTCACTTTGAAAACCTCTTGACACTAGAATTTAGGTCAATTCAATAAATAATTTAGGAGCTAAATGAATTCTGAATCATTAAATGCAGAAAGAAAATAATGAAAACAATCCTCAGCTTTAGGACAGAAAATCAATTCTTGGCTTTAAAAGTCCTGTTTTGTTTAGAAATATCAGGCCCTGACATAGGCTTACTTGGGATTATAGATGTCTCTCATAGGAGTTCTGAATGTTATTTGGAACATTTAAATAATCCTCCACCGCCTAGTATTCAGGGACTCAACTTTACATAAATGTGTGGGCTTCCTGAACATTCAGAATTCTAACAGGGAGTGATACTCTAAATGGGACAAAAAAATTGGCCAGCTTAGTTGAGGCCAGACAAACTCAAGGCAAATTCTCTTCCAGGGAGCTATCCAGGGTACTACACCACATCTACCTGAATTTGTTCTGATGCATTGGACAAGAAACCTCTGCCCATATCAATTTCTACCTATCTTCCTAATTTCAATTTGCTTATTTATGATTTGTTGACCACAAGTAATCTAGATGCCTATGGCCTGCCTCTATTTGTGCGCAGTCTGGATCTGAATAAATATAGATATTCTTTTCTTCCATAGCCACCTCCAAATTTGCCTATTTTCCCATTTGAACTTCAAAAAAAAAAAAAAAAAGACAAGCACTTTTATTACCTTAACTATGTATACTGATAATATGTTGTTATTAGCATGTCAACAGTTTTTATATAATGAGGTCTTAAAGTGCTTCAGTGGGGTTTGTACCTTACATAAGATTTCCTTTGTTGATTCCTTTGCAGTTTAGATTTGCATTTACTTTCCAATTCTCTATTCTTTTTTTTTCTTTCTTTTCTTTTTTTTAGGGCCACACCCATGGCATATGGAAATTCCCAGGCTAGAGGTTGAATCAGAGCTACAGCTGCTGGCCTACACCACAGCCACAGCAACACCAGATCTGAGATGCATCCGCAACCTACATCACAGCTCATGGCAATGCTGGATCCTTAACCCACTGAGCAAGGCCAGGGATTGAACCTGCATCCTCATGGATCCTAGTCAGGTTTGTTATCCACTAAGCAATGAAGGGAACTGCTCCAATTCTCTATTCATTTTTGACATGAGTTTCAAAAATCTGAAATTCAAATGAATCATACTGGCTTGTTAAATAAAATTACTCTCTAAAGTATCTGTCTCTTATTTTGGCTAATTATAACTTAAAAGAGTGGTTCTCAAAGTGTAGTCTCAAGACCAGCAGCATCAGTATTACCTGGGAACTTGGTAGAAATGCAAACACTCATTTTTCAGTACAGATTTAATGGATCAGGGCTTTGTTTTGACAAAGTCCTGCAGTTGATTCTGATGCATACTTACTAGAGACTTAGAGTGCAATGTTAATAAGACCATGCTCATAAGTCTGAAATTATCTGGTTCAGTTTACCCTAATTCCTATTTAGAAAATTTTAATACCAGGGGAACCTAGCAAATAGGTATGGATGGGCCCAGGGAAATTTTTTATCATTATTTCAGTCATGGGAATTCTAATCACAGGTTTTAATGCAGATGACAACAGTTTTGCAAATTATATGCAAAAAAAACCAGTCTGAAACTAGGTAAACTGGTAGATGCACAAATTTACATCTTTACTGCCTTACAGATTTATGAGTTATATTTGAAGTCTGAGTAAGGTAACATGGCTACTCTCATATCCTTAATCAAAGAATGAGCCAAGAATGAAAATGAATTTTATCTGAAGGAACTCTCCTCAATGAAGTTCTAAGATTTGCAAGGGACCCAAATGAAAAACTGTGAATTAGGGGAGAGACGTCAAATAACGAGTCAAATTAGTTGTCTCTACCATTGGTGAACAATGATGTGAAGAATGCGGGCAGCAAGATTACCTTCACATCTGGTGTTACTGCTTTGCTTATAAAACTGTATGTGTTTTGTCAACTACGGCTGGTTATTATTATGGCATCCTTGGAATTCATTTCTTGTTTACTATATACATTATTCTAACATTTTGGAAAACCCACAACAGTTTTTTTCCCCCAGAAAATATCATTATAACCAAACAGTTTGGCCAGATTTAAAGAGATTTAGAAATAAAAAGAAAATTAAAATTTTACTTTTTGATATTTTTCTTATATATATATATATATATATATATATATATATATATATATAATACAGCAGAGCTCCTTTGTAATATGTACCATTGTAAAAATTAAATCAGTTGGAGTTTTAACTAAACTATGACATGTAAGTATATTTCATAAACATCTTAGGTGTTAGACTAATAACAATGGTTACTATTCTTCCTCCTCTAGAGTATTATTAAGGGATTTCATTCTATGTGTACTATAAACTTTAGTTACTATCGAGAAAGGAATAACTACTAAAATATGATTATATTTATCATTTTTTACTGTTTAATCTCGTTCAACAAAAAGACAATAATGAACTTACATTTTGCAACTATGTGTGAATTACTCCTCCTTTTAAAATTGATTTATAGGGAGTTTCTTAGTATTTTCAAAGAACAAAAGTTATATGACACTCCTAAGGAATGATTTAAAGATAATGAGTATTTGTTAAAGCTTAAAATTTCTTGTTTCTGTAATCAGATCCATTTTTATAATTTTAAATCAGAATATCTCCAAAACAAAAATGTTTGAATATTTTTCTAATTGTGCTTTTACGCTCTGTGTTGGGTTATTATTTCCCTACTATTTGGGTTATAAACTTTGGGGAAATAGAGAATACTGAGAGATATATGTTTCTTTGCATAATTAATTATCCCCAATATTCATTACTTTGTATATGTCACAGTTTAGGAATCAGAACCACAGTGTGGAATCTGTGGGTGGTCTTTGATCAGCAGATCAAAGACCATTGGTTCCTATTTCACACCCCCTTAGTGGGCCAAGAGGGTCAGTTAACTTTTTTCAGCTAAATTGCATGACCACCCACTTTCACACCTGACCCTGGTCATCCAATGTGTGCCATTTGTCACCAGGTAAAGAAATCTGTAGAGGTTTAAGTGTACCCTTTCCATAGTCCTGGAAATACTCAGAAAAGATGCACTAATAGTGGTCGGATCCATCTCATCACCTTTCATGATGAACAATATACAAATTAGAAACCATATCCCAGTTCCAGAACCACAAATATGGCCTAATACTGTGTAAACTTTTAATGCTAAAGTAATTGGAAATCCAGAGATACATAGGCATATAGAAATTTTGAGGTTAAAAATGCCTTAAACTGAAGGGAAAGCAAAAATTTCTGTTCTGTATACTTTGTAGAAGATTGAGTTCACGTCTTCCTTAGTGCACGCCTTTGTATTGAAGTAAAGTCATTGTGTTTTCCACCAACAATTCAAGGGTCTTTTGGGCTAGTAGAAATTAGATCTAAAAGGCCCTGATTACTAATAACTTAAGATCAGATAATATGATTTTGTTACAGGGAGTCAACACAGAACAAATAAGCCTTAAACTCCACAGACTTAAGTACTATCAGCTTTAACACAGTGTCTGGCTAAAGTAGAGAAGTCTTATTTGTCCAGACAACATATTTATTGAGCACCAGCCATATACTGTGAATGCAGAGCTTTACTGGTTAATTCACTAACATCAAAAACCTCAAAGTTCACTGGTAAAGAAAGATAAAGAAGTGCTGAAATTAGTATATGGAAAAGACATTATGGAAATACAGAGGAATGAGTGACTAATTTGTCCCATGGATGAATGCAAGGAAGGTATGAATAGGGGAGGTTAAAATCAGAGAGGCTTCACAGAACATGAGACAGACATGGTTTTAATTCTAGAGCTTTCATTTAGTTATCTGTTAGGTCTTGGGGAAATCACTGAACTTTTTCCAGGCTCAGGTTCCTCATTTATAAAATACAGAAAATATAAATTTTTATAAGGTGTTTTGAGAGCTAAATGAACTCATTAAGAGGATACAACTGGAGCATAGTCGGCTTTCAGTACATAGTAGTTAATATTTACTATTAATATTGACTACTAAGAGAAAGTTGTCTAGGAAGACTAAGGTAGGGAAGAGACAAAAACATGTGCATACATTTGACTGGAATATGAAGTGGTAGATGAAGCTAGGAAGATAGAGGCCAAATGGTGAAAACATTTAAACATTTGCACACAGAGCTAAGGAATTTGGATATTTTGCTGGAGATGGTGGAAGAATCATTGAAGAATTTTGATCACTGGGCTGCCAATGAGGAGGATGGATTGGAGAGAGAGTATAAATTTAGTCAGAGAGACCAGTTAAGAGGAATCGTTGCTATCATTACCTCAAGGAAATGTTTCACAAGGTGAACTGAGGCAACTGGAATGGGAATGGAGCAGATATTTAGAAAAATATTTGAGATAGACGAAAAAACAATTGTTAACTGATTGAAAGATTTGATAAATGGGAGTCTATTAAAACCATTGAGTCGAGGAAGGAGTTTTAATTATTTTTTAATGATAGAGATGTGTATAAGCTTATATGCTAAGGGGAATGTTGAATGAATGAACATATATACAGGTTAAATTTTATATAGAAGCAAAGTAATACATTCATTGTGAGGAAGCTTCTTAACATAGGTGGTGTGTATTTATCAAATGTGTAAAACAAGAGAAAAGGACAACTTCATTCATACAAAAAATATTTACTGATACCCATTATGTTCCAGGCATTATGCTAGGTGCTGGAGGGAATACATAAATATATCATATACCACATGCTGATTGGTGTTATTAAGAAAAAGAGGGATGAGGCTAGATAGTTATGGGGATGGTGTTTTAGAAAGGATGGTTTTAGATTCTGAAGTGACATTTGAGCAACAAACTCGGAGGGAGGTGGAGGTTATTCATTATTCTGGAGAAGACTAGGCAAGGAGCAGGTTGGTTAGGGTCAAATCAATAATTCAGTTTGAATGGGTTAAACTTCCCTTCCCTGTTAGGTATCCAAGTAGAATAAACAGTTGCATGTAGCAGTCTTGATTTCAAGAAAGAGTTTATGGTTGGAGATAAAATATGAGAGTCCTCAGCATATTGATGAGATTTAAAGCTGTGTAATGGGATGGGATAAGGGAATAGCTAGAATGTTGGTAAAGGCAGGTTAAGGACTGAATCCTGAAGTTCCAACTTTTAGAGATTAAGAAGATGAAGGATGATCCAGCAAGGGACATTGAGAAGAAATGGTCAATGACATAGAAAAATGTGCATCATTTTGTTCTGAAGTGCAAGTGAAGAAAATATTTAAAGAGAGAGCCACGAACTGCATCAAATGCTAATGAGTGGTTCAGCAAGTTGAAGTCAGTAATAGCATGCTTTTTGCTGATAGGAAAGGTCTGGCAGAAGGAGGAAAATAGATGATGCAAAAGGGACAGGGTGGGGTGGGTTGAGGGTAGAAGATATGAGATCCAGTGCTCAAAAATGTTGGCCTAAGAACCCTATCAGTTCAGCCAAATGGGAGTTTATGTGGCTGTGCGTACACACTCACATATTTAAACTGTTTATAGTCCCATGTTCCCCCTACTCTCAAAGCTTTCAGTTTTACAGAATCATATTTATAAAGCTCACTTTCTCCCTGGGGTATAAGCAGAGTAGTGATCTATTGGTGATTTTTGTTTGCAATTCGTTGACAATCTTTGCGGCCCCCTCTACTTTGCTAGCACTAGATGCTAGATGGTGAAATAAGTGGAGGGCACAGTTCAGTGTTTTCAGTGAGTACAGCACCACAGCTCTAGGTGTAGTAGGTGGAAGAGGGTGCTGTTTTATGTCTACCATTAGAAACCTCTCCAAGGTGCTGAGCCAGCTTAGTCACTGTTGTTTTTTGTTTTGTTTTGTTTTTGTTTTTTTAGAGCCACACCCCTGGCATATGAAAGTTGCCAGGCTAGGGGCCCAATTGGAGCTGTAGCCGCCAGCCTATGCCACAGCCACAGCAATGCCAGATCTAAGCCATGTCTGCAAACTACACCACATCATGGCAACGCTGGATCCTTAACTCACTGAGCGAGGCCAGGAATTGAACCTGCATCCTCATGGTTACTAGTCAGATTCATTTCCGCTGAGCCATACTGGGAAATCCCCAACTTAGTCACTGTTACAGTTGCTCTTTTAAGTTCTTCAAAGTGTCAAATGCGGAAAAAATTTTAAAGTATTTTTAATGTATTTTCTTAAGTGTTTCCATGAAAAGGATCTTTCTTGATTGTTTCCGTGTATGAGACTATACTTTGTTAAATCGCTAGTGCTCGGTGGTAGTGTGTGGCTTAGAGTAGCAAAGCAGTAAAGGTTTCATTTGGAGAAGACAGAAAAATGGTAATTACTGTCACTGCAGGTCCAATAGCCTCAAAGCAGGGTAGAGGTGAAGTTAGCTTTGTACGTTCTGCCTTCGCTGCCACAAGAAGAGTTCAGTAAGTGGCATAGGTTTGTGTATGTGAACATTGGAAACACTGGGTCAACAATGGTATGAAGACAACCGTGAGCGGGACAAATGGGCGTGGAGAGTTAGGGACGGCAGCTGTACTAATTTATTTTAAACGGGATTTTCTTCCATACTCCAGCTTCTAGGCGGCTAATGTGCAATGGAGTAAAATCCCCGTCCTAGTATTTTTCACTAAGTACTAAAAGAGGAGTGGTTCGGTGTTTAGGGCACCCGCTTTTGCGAACCAACAAGAAGATATTCCTGGAGTCCTCTCGTGACACGGACTCCTCCAATGCTCAGGAGGGTCCTCAGTTCCCACATCCTTTTTGGGAATCCTCCCGCCTGAGAGGCTGATCAGTAGACTTGAGAAGGCCTGCTGAGCATGTGTGAACAGTGCTGCGCATGCTCCGTGGAGTGGGCGGGTTTACCAGAGCACTAGCAGAGGGTTTTACTACTCCTCTCCCGCCTCCCCCGCCCAGCACGCCCCCTTCCCTTCCTTCCCAACCCCCCACCACGCTGTCTCCCGCATCCACCCCCGCCTCTCTTTCCCCACTCCCCCTTCATCCCAGGCTGGGGAATCTCCATTGACGTTCCGGTGACGCGGCCGTGCAGCCACCGTGGGGTGGGGGTGGGGGTGGGGGTGGGGGTTTCCAGGCGCCGCACAGGTAACTCCGCCGCAGCCGCCATATTGACCGAGCTGGGATCGGGGAGGGGGCCCGAGGAAGCGGGGTTGGCGGGGGAGGGGCAGTCACCGCCGAGCGACAGTCACGGCGGCGGCAGCGGCAGTGCTGAGCACGAGTCAAGCGGCAGCTCTCAGAGAGGCAGCACAGAGTTGTCTTCTCTATGCGGAGCAGCAGCCTGCGGTGGCGGCGACCCCTCGCTCCCAGTCTCTGAGGGACCCCGCGGCGAGGTCAGCTGTCGCTGAAGGCGAGGCTGGGGATCTCGGCGGTGGCGGCGGCGGCACTGGCAGGAAAGCTCCAAAGACGGGATGTAGGGCCGCGCGGGCGGTTGGCAGCTCCTCTTCGAGTGCTCCTGAAGGGGCAATGCTACCCTTCGCTCCTCTAGACGAGCCCTGGGAGGCAGAAATGGAGGTGTTCCGTGGCAGCGCAAGCAGTGGCGAGGTTAGTGTGGTGGCCAAGAGGGATTGGAACCGTCCACCTCCTTTCTGAACAGTTGCGGGGGTGGGGGAGGCCCGAGAGAGAAGGGGCGTGGGGCTGGGGAGCGCGGTGCCCAGGCCAGCCCCCTTGAGGCTGCCGGGCGTCGGAGCACGCTCTGTCCAAACTGCGCTTTCGCTTGGGTGCTGGCGGGGACCCGGTGGCGGGCTCAGGAGTTAGGAGTGAGTGTAGTCCCGGCTCAGGCTCGGATTTGGGAGAAGCAACTGCTTCTCGGGCCACGCAGGAGTTGTGACTAAGTTTCTTCACTTTGCGACCTGAAGTGGAACAGGGGGATGCACCAGGTGCCATGCCCAGGTCTCCTCTGCTCCCATTTTACTCGTTGGGAACACTTTGGGGGACAGCTGCTCTCTACTGAACCCAGCACAACAGAAACACGGCAAGGTGGCCATCTCTGGGGACATTTGCACATAGGAATGAGTGCTTCTTATTTACTTAGCTTTCTCATTTCTTTGTGGCATGTTGTGGCTCTTTGTAACAACCCAAGAGGAGATTAATTGGAGGCCAGGTTTATCTATATTCAGGTGATTTTCTGTCCCCTGAATTCTACAGCCCTCTTCCTCCCGCCCTTTCTCCCTTGCCCAGCTGCTGTGCCCCGTCCCCCCATTGGTGTGTAAAAGAACCTGCAAAGTTAATTCCGACCCATAAAAGAGGAGTCTTCGGTAAGACAGCGAGGTTCAACCAGAATATTTTGGTTTGACTCTCTTCCCGCTCTTACTTGAAACTTTTCTGGTTGGGCTTTGGTCAGTTGCGCAATGAGAACTTAGATGTGCTCAAATACTTGTTTTTTATTATTGTTGCCTTGTTGTTGTTGTTGTTAATATTAAAAGCAGGCAGCATTTAAATGCAAAAACGAGCCTTTGGGGATAGAAAGTTGGACCCTTTTCTGACAGCCTAGTAGTACAGGAGAGACCATCACTGACTTCCTAAAAATACTGAATACCAAATTCTTTCACACTAGGATGTTTTGAGGTAGTATTGGAAATCCGCCATATCTCTAGGTGCAAATTTGTCTTTAAGTACTTGCTTCATCCTTAAAAATACACTTTGGAATGCTGTCTAACTTGTTCTTTTTTCTTTTCTAATTTCCGAACTAAACTGGGGTTAAATTATGTGTTAGAATAACATTTAACAAGAAATGTAATAGAAATACTGAAAGAATCAAAAGTTGAACCCGCTCTTATAAGAAATACTTTATTGGAAACTAAGGAATTCTGAAATACGTTTTAATATTCTACATCTCTTAAGAACAGGATAAATGAAGAAGAGTTTATTCTTGGAATGTTTTATACTTGCAAGAATTTTCTAGAAGACTATTCAAGGGGAGAGGAATTTGGTTTTATTCATGTGTGTAATCTATTGACTTATAGTTCCAGGCATCTGGTTAATAAAAAAAAGTTAAGTGCTTGGATATAAGGTTGGGATGGGAGGAGGGAGCCGTTCGCATGCCTACTATTTATTATTTTTGTTAACTTTGAATGTAGAAATGTTTTAAATTGTAATTATTGCATATGGTTTTTTTTATTGTTTGCAGTATGTTTTAGGTATTATAGAGATTTAACAATGGGTCTCTCTACCTCAGCAATTTGGAAAAATACTGGAGTGGAAATTGTTAATCCCTATGAAGTAAAACGAAAGGTGAAGGTAATGTGGTAAAGATAGTATTTCTGACTTCTTTGTCTAAAACAGTTTTGATTGGTTGGATTTAACTCTGCAAGTGACTTAATTAAAATATTCTAGGTGAAAACTAAATTCTACATCTGAATCTGCTTAGATCTGATTAGTACTTAGAAGAGGTGTTTTTGTTGTTGTTGTTGATGTTTCTTTATAATGGTATTCTTTTGATAAGAAGGAAACATTTATTTCCCGGAATTTATATTTATTTTAATTACATGTTTGTCGATGTTGGCTTTAGAAATGTTAACCTTTGAACAAGAGCTTTTCAGCCCTCATTCTCGATAGATTTTAGGACTAAGGGTACTTTCACTGTAGAATATATTTTTTGAAAATGTGATGGAATCCTTAAAATGTAAGTAAGAATCTGTTAACTTTAATGTCACAGGAAATATTTTTTGTCTATTTCTGTGTGTGTTAAATCCTGGTAAAATTAAAGAGACTATTTACACTATCATATATTGTGGAGTCTTTTTGAATATCTTTTTACTTGTCTTGTGTCATGGGCAATTGTTAACCTTTGAATTATAATTCGAAAGTGTGATAATTGGTTGTTTAGACTCTTAACATGTTCTTGCAGAGGAAAAAATTATTAAGGATAGTTACCAATGCATGACAACGAGGAATAATGATGAAGAGCCTAGTCACTGTTTGTAGAATTGTCCTATGAGAAGATGTGTCAGTGGTTTCAAACATGAATTAACTTGGTTTTACTGAGAGGTGGAGAATAAGCCTGAAAAAGGGAAATATGGGCTCTATTGGCTCCTGTGAAGAGGGTTTTTGGGAGAGGGAAATAGGATAAGCAAGGAACTTTGGTTGTGAGAGCACTTGCAGGAACCTTCTCAATTAGGTCTACTGGGAATAGGAACTTCAAAGGGTATCACCGCTCAGGCAGCCATAATTTTTAAGAATTGCCTGAATACTGTCATGATCAGGGAAGAAATGTTGTCTGAGGCATGATAAATATTGGTCACTCCTGGACAAGGGTCCTTAAGAATAGCCTATTTTAGTAAAGTGGACAAAAAGTAAAAAATAAAAAGATGAGGTAGTGCCATGTACATTATAGTTTGTGCATTTTGTGTTTTGGTGAGAGAGTGCTTGTTTCCTACTGGGATTTACTATAGAGTTTTCACATTGCATATTATATTATCATATTGTACTAAATTATAATTGGTACTTTTATTTCTTTAGTAATACTGCTTTTGTAATTTAAGGAAATTAGTTTTGAAAGTCGTACAGTTCACTGTTAGAAACAGTTGGGGTTAAAGCCACAGTCTCTAAAAATTTAACCAGGATGGGAAATATAGGGCAGATTGGGAAAAAAATGCTAGTTTTAATTAATTTCATGAGACTCTTTAGAAACAGAGGAAAGTTTAACATCACTGAGCTTCAATTTCTTAATCTGTAAATGGGAGAAAAACTATCTTCAAGAGTTGTTATGTAAAAAACAAATACTGTACTGGGTTTAATTCACTTGGCAAGGTGCTTTGCACATGGTGGGTCTCTGGTTCCTTTTCCCACAATTGTCATCATGCCTGCTTCTTTGTCCCTAAACTGAATTATTGTCAACTATATTAAAACTTTGGATTTAGATAGCCATGGTCATAGCTCCAGCTTTCTCTATTAAGACCAATTTTTCTTAAGGCCTCCTCCCTAGATCTGATCATTTCCTCTAAGTATGGTAATCACATTTGTAATCAGAGGGTGATTAAGGATGAAATATTAAGTCATATTTAGGAACACTCTGGAGGATAAGGTGAGACAAATAATTTGTTATAACTTGCTAATGAGATATCTAATTGACATTTATTTTTTCCTATTTTAACTTTTATCATGGTAGGAATTGGTTCAGTTTATCAAGTGTATAGTTCGTGCAAGAAAGTGCAGTACATAGTACTTTTAGACCAAGGTACTGCATTGGTGAAATGTCTAAATATATACCATCCTGAGTCCTATCCCACCCCCATGGGTTTACATTCAGGTGGGCAAGATAGGCAGAAACTGCTATTATATAAGTCACAAGACCATCAACAATGAGGTGGTTGTGGTGGTGGTTTAGGGATGGATCTAGTAAGTCCTGTGAAAGAAGTGGAATTTGAGCAGAGCATTAGAGAGTTGATAATATTTTCACAGGCAAATGAAAGGAGCATATTTCTGTTGGATGGGGAAAAATCTAAGGTATGGAAGTGTTCTTGGAGGAAGGAGGAATCTGATATTGCTAGCATATGTCTGTGATGTGAGAATGGGAATAGAGTGTGAGATGAGGTACTCATCTAAAGGTAGGGAGAGGCCCAGATTGTATGGGGCTTTAAAAAAGCTAGTTCAGGGGTCTTCAGTGTTGTTCTGTAAATGGAAGATACTGAAGGTTATTAAATTAATGAGTGATATGATCTGTGCTTTGAAAAGTAACTGATGGTAGTATATAAGATGGATTGGAGTTGAGAGACTGAGGTGGGGAATATTAGTCAGTGGAAGTAGTAGTGAGTTTTTTTTTTAACTGGGACAGAAGGGGTAGAAAGGAGAGAACTGATGGGCAAGACCTTGCAGAGTTAAAATAGAATTTGGCAACTGATTAAATGTGAGAGAGTAAGAGAAACTAGGAGTGGTGTGGTAGGACCTAATTCAATATAACAGATATTGAATGCATGACTGTCAATAGAAGTGTCTATGCTAGCCTTTGGACTTAATATAAAGATAAATGGCTATTTGCAGTATAGGGAGATAGAAAGCCAAAATGAACCTCCCCCTCTCTCATGTTGTCTTGAACAAGAGCAAACCACTCTAAAGAGTTCTGGTTATGCTTGGCATGCTTAAAATCTTTACTATCAAAAGTGCACTTATTACTAGCTAAAAAATTTTTGAATGCTTTTAAAATGGTGCTCAGGCCTGTAGTTTTTACTTTATCAATGTTCATCTTAAGTAGCAGCCCTCGGTTTAGAGGGTTGTGCTGAAAACAGTGACTGGTGCTTCTTTCTGGAATATGGAAAAGAGAAAAGGGACATCTGTTTTTATATGATTTCACCAGGATTATTTGGAGTAGAGGGCGTGGCCAACTGGGTACTGACCCCTCCCACCACTGGTGCTTCCCAGTTTCTCTATCTTCCTTTAAACCGGTCTGGTCTAGAAATATTCAAGTCAATTCCTACAGGGCAGGGCCTCTATATTTCCCTACCTTGATTATTCCATCAAGAGGGCTAATCATTCCTCACCATTCCAAAATAATGCCTGACTTGGTACTGTTGCTTTCTTAGGCTACATTGTCGTTTCAGTACCACACCTATCATAGTCTCTCTCATTTGTAATTTTGAGAGGGAAATATAAGATTTTTTTCCCTTCTTGTAATTTCTCTCTTGGTGGGTACTGTCATTATCTTTAGCAGCAGTTCTTAAGATTTGTTAATCACTTGGAATCTTGAAGTTTTATCTTTTAGTACTTTGTCAGAATTTGCTGTATAATGTTTACACATTTATGTTATTTCCGAAGATTATTTACTGTTCTTGATTATAGTAGTTTTTTTCTTTGTCTATATTGTTTTCTTTTGGTTTGATTTTGGGTGGGAAGAGAATTGGATGGGGGAAAGATCTAGAGTTAATTTTAAAGTAGCTTTTATTGATAATAGAGATGATTTCTGAATTGCCCTGGAGGCATTCTATATAACTGATTTTGCTGCTATATTTTAACCTATATCTGTACATTTGAAGTAAGGCCTGTTGTGTGTGTGTTGGGGGGGTATGTTTTACTTATTCCTTGCTTCATTTCACCAAGTATTTGAGGTGGTGTATGGGAAATAAAATCCAGTAATATGTTGATATTCAGGATATGAGAAAACATAAAGTAGAAAGTGTATGGAAAGGATGGAGGATGTCATTGCAGGGTGAATTAGAACACAGGTAAGCGTCTACTATACATTTAAGATATAGTTGAATTACAAATTTGGCCTTGGATTTCCTTGGGTTCTCAATTCTTACTATAGTTCAGATATACCTGGAAATTAATTAAAAAATTTCCATGCTAGTGCCTCACTCACATAAATTCATATTTAACTAATCTGTTGTTTGCCTAGGCATCATTCCCCAAATTCTTATGATGTATAGCCAAGGATAAAGAACTACAGCTCTAGGCCAAAGTAAAAAGAGAAATAGTTATATAGTTCTCATTAGCCAACCAACAAGAAAAAGGCATATCAGTTCCTAAGCTAGCAATTTGCTCTAAAATAAGTTTTCTGGGAGTTGTAATGTTTTTCTGTATTTTTTTTTTTTCGGTTACTGTTTGAAGATATGACTGGGGCAAAGGAAGTTTTTGAGCTCTCTTATATGCTCTTGCTGTGTAGTTTTGAGGAATTTGCTTTTCCATAAGAGAAAAAAAAATAGTGTCCTTGCTGATTTTGATATAGTTTAGCCTTATAATTTTGAAGGTAAGTAATCTGCATACTTTATCACTAGCTGAGTAAGGGGACAGTGACTCTGTTGTAAATAAAGCATCCAGTCACCTCTCCACCAGAAATTTCAAAGGCTACGGATAATTATTATTGCTTTAGACCTATCTGCTTCTCCTGTAAAGTGGTTAGGGACAGACTTTAAAAGGAAATACAGTAATTTTAATACCCAGGGTAAATTTTTTATCCCAAAAGACATTGGAATCCATTCCATCTTAAATGTACTTCCAAACTTAAGGGAGAAAGAAATGACAATTATTGAGCCTGTATAATCTCTTCATTTTTATTCAGCCTTCAAAACAGTTTAATAAGAAAAGGTGTATCTATTTTTTTGGCTGCTTCCGTGATATGTGGAAGTTCCCAGGCTAGGGATCAAATTCGAGCCACAGCAGCCATCCAAGTCACAGTAGTGACACGCAGGATCCTTAACCTTCCACACCACCACGGAAACTCCAAAATGGTGTATCTTTTTGACAGATGAGAAAGAGACATATAAACCAGTAGAGGAACAGCTGCAATTTGAACCTAGATAATTTTAAATTCATGTTTTTCCCTCTATACATCCTATCTCCCTTATAAGGACAATATTGAAGATAAGGAGAAGATATAGACAAATTGACAGCCATATCAGCTCACTGAATCAGATCTGCTGATCCACTAGCTAAGTTTACTCAAAGGTCAAAAAAATCCAACAAGATTTTTTTTTTGCACATAAAAAGGTTTATTGTAAAATTCATATGTAAAAGTACAGGACCTAGGGTATCTTAAGCAATTTTGAAAAAGAAGACTTAAATGCAAGAAATCACTCTATATGGGATGTTAAGGTTATTATAGTAATTAAGGCAATGTGGTATTGGGAGAATAGACACATAGATCAGTGGAACAGAATAGGGAACCCTGAAATCCATACAAATAGGCTTGACTGATTTCTGAGAAAAGTGCAGAAGCAAAATAATGGTCTTTAGTTTCTTCATATATAAAATTAAAATGAATATGTTTATCTCTGATTTTTTGAGAAAATAATTGTTCTTTACATATAATATTTGACAAGAATAATAGAGTTCTTGTTTTTGACAAAATAACTCTATAACATTTAGTTGTCCTAGACAAAGTATTTCTTTTACCCTGATAAATAACTCAATGGACAATTTAAACTTATTTTACATTCCCCAGGGTTGTATTTTAATGAAATTATATGGACTTCTTATCTCTAAGAGATTACTACGGTGAGAAGAATTGCTGCTAAAGAATGCTGTGTATGTACTCATGTCACATATATACGTGCATTCATCTGTACTACAGATAATACATGTATCCTTTGAAAGTAAAATTTCCAAAACATATGTTCTGATTTATATGAGACTGGCCAGATGGCCAGTACCTTGGCATGGGGAACACTTTGGAGCTATTCAGAACCATTAAAGTCATTAGCACTGACTTCAACCAAGCAGAGTAAACAAAATACTACCTGAACAGTAACCAGGGGAGCTGCTTCTCTGGCATTGGACCAAAGTTTTAAAATGTTTCAAAGATGCATTCTAATGTACATATAACACTGCTATACTTAATTCAACACATAGTAACCTATCATTTGCATAACTCCCAGTCTTCTTTAAAGCACGATGATACTTAGATTGGTTTTAATTGGTTCTAAATTATTGTGGACGTATTCATTCAGCAAATGATCATTAAATGCTTATTTAATGTAAGTTGTTGTGTTAGTCACTAGATAAGATTTATTTGATTATTGTTCCAGGTTTCTACCTTGTTAGGAAATCTGATAGGAAACATTCAAGTAAATGTCTGAAAGGACAGTATAAAGACCAACAAATTTAGAGTGATAGAAAGCTTTTTAAAATTTTGATTTTTCTGGGACATTAATGTTTTAGTTCCATATTCCTATGAAATTACACACAGGTTCACTGATAGCTCCATAACAATCTTTTGCTTATTTAAAATTTTAAAATATTGATAGTTTAAAAATATTAATAGATTTCCTCCTATTCATATCAGCTATAAAAAGTAGAGCTTCTAAATGTATGGACTTTTTTTTTTTTTGCTTTACATACTTACTCTTGGCATTATTATTATTTAGTTTTAGGGATTGAAGAGGATTATTATGTTTGGGCATATATCCCCTTTGCTTTTATTTAGTGCTCATCTACAGTCTTTTTTGCTCCATAGGAAAGGAAACTTACTTTTACTAATGAGTTATCTTTGAATTTGGGTACCTTAGTTCTTGATGGTGAAATAATGAAGAGTCTAGAGGCAGAAGATCAAGATGGCAGAGCAGTAAGCACTAACCTTCTCCCACAACACATCAAAAAAAAAAACCCATCTACGTATCATACAGAACATCTACTGAACAATGGCAGAAGAGCTTTAACCTCCAAAAAGGGAAAGAAACCCTCCAAATAACTGGATAGAATAAAAAAGAAAAAAACAGAGAAGAAAAAAGAAGCAGAATGGGACCAGGATTCCTGAGAGGGAACTGCGAAAGAGGAAAGGAACCCTCAGTCTGGGAAGCCACCTGACTGATGGGAAGATCAGCCAAGATGGAGGGACCTCAAATCCTCAGAGAAAAGCACAGCAGCTGGACTGAGGAGGGCAGAGCAGAGAGATGCTGCACAGATCATCAGTACAATGGTCCCAAAACACCATAGCCTGAGATGCTCAGGCAGGGGCTGGGTGCTGAGACTGAGACTCCAGAGGTCAGTTCTAGGGAGAGGACTAGATTTGACTGTGTGGAGACAGCCTGAGGGGCTATGGATTGGTTCGTCATGGGTGGGGAAGCAGAGCACCACATCCAGGGGAACCCAGAAGAAGGCCTGTGCCCGCAGGAGAAGCAAGGTGCCATTGTCGAGGAGGGAAAGAGGAGTAGGGGTGTATTGCCGTAGGAATATCTTTCTCTGTGCATTCATGGGCTCTTGGGCAGCAGGATGCCTCTTGTGCTGGCTTTGGGTGCTAGATGCCTCTTGTGCAGGCTAAGGGTGTCCAGGTACCTCTTGTGTGAGCTAAGGGCAGTGGGGCATCTGCTGTGTGGGACACAGGCAGCAGGGACAAACCACCTCAGCCATCTCAGACTGCAGAAGTGGGTATGGCTTGCCAACACTGGGGATCCATGAACAGGTACCACCTGCAGCCCCAGTCACCTCAGAGTTTGTCACAGAGGAGGGCATTGTAACTGAGCACCACCTTTTGCTATTCTCAGTCCCTGGGAACACACACACCATGCCACTGCTACCAACAAGTGCTCTGGGCACTGCCTACACCTGCCTGAGGATCACTGCCACTTCCCAGGACCCTGCAACCTGGAGCAGCCTGTGCCATCTCCCCATGGGTCCTTGCCAATGTCAAGGGCCCAGCAACCAGGCATTGTCTACTAGCCCTGCCCATTGCCTCCATCTCCCTGGAAGCAAGAACAGGCTATATGCCAGCATGGGGATAACAGCCTACACACACTGAAGAAAGAGAAAGCAAGCATCCAAACCCAAAGCAGCCCTCATGCCAAATAATAATCATAATAATCATAATAGCCATAATAATAATAATAAGCCCTCAAACTACCAAGGGGTGATCTGGAACATAAATAACCCTCCAAGACTACAGTAGTAGTTTCCCTTAAACTTACAAAATAAGAAAAATATAAGCAAGATGAAGAAGCCCAGGAAACATTCCCAGTTAAAAAAGAACAGGATAATTCACCTGAAGGAGCAGTGAAATAAACCTCTGCAGTATAATAGACACTGAGTTCAAAAAGGAGCTAGTGAAAATACTGAAAGAAATGAGTGACTATGAAGAAATTAAGAGCAGATATGAATGGTAGTGCAGATTACTTTATAATGGAACTAGAGAATATAAAGAGGAGCCAAGAAAAATTAGAAAATTCATTTGCAGAGATGCAAGCTAAGCTAAGGACACTGAAGAAGAATGAATAATGCAGAAGAATGAATAAGTTAATTGGAAGATAGAATAGTGGAAATCACACAATCAGGACAGCAGGCAGAAAATCAGATGAAAAAAAACCTGAAAGCAATATAATAGATCTATGGGATGATGTAAAGTGGGCCAATCTATGCATAATAGGAATTCCATCAGAAGTGAAAGAAAAGGGGATTGAAAATAAATTTGAAGAAATTATGGCTGAAAACTTTCCAAATCTAAAGGAAGCAGATATCAAGATACAGGAAGCACAGAGGGCCCCAAACAAGTTGAACCCAAACAGGCCCATACCAAGACATATTATAATAAAAATGGCAAAAGTTAAGGAGAGGTTTCTAAAGGCAGCAGGAGAAAAACAGACTTAATTATAAGGGGAACCCCCATAAGGATTTTAACTGATTTCTTTATAGAAACACTACAGGCCAGAAAAGAGTGACAAGATATATTCAAAGTTCTAAAAGGGAAAAATTTGCAGCCTAGAATGCTCTACCCAGCTAGAACACCATTTAAAATAGAGAAATAAAGAATTTCTCCAACCAACAACAACTAAAAGAATACAGCAATACTAAACCTGTCCTAGAAGAAATACTGGAGTTCCTGTCATGGCTCAGTGGTTAATGAATCTGACGAGGAACCACAAGATTGTGGGTTCAATCCCTGGTCTCACTCGGTTAAGAATCTGGTGTTGCCATGAGCTGTGGTGTAGGTAGCAGACATGGCTCAGATCCTGTGTTGCTGTGACTGTGGTGCAGGCCAGTGGCTACAGCTCCGATTGGACTCCTAGCCTGGAAACTTCCATATGCTGCAGGTGCAGCCCTAGGAAAAGGCAAAAAGACAAAAAAAAAAAATAAATAAAAAAACCTTGAAAAGTCTCTTCTAAATAAAAAAGTAAGGAGAAATAGGATGGATGGAATTTCAGTTGGTAAGTAATCACTTAAATAATCCAGCACACAGATCTAAAAGAAAAAAAAAGCTTATTGTAAAAGCGACGATAAACAGAAGAAAAAGCAAAAGGATAATCATGGAGATGTTAAAAAAGGGCTTCGTAGAATGTGGGGAAGGAAAGCAAGAAAATCTAGACTTTTTTTTTCTTTTAGAATGTGTTTGAGCTTATATGACTATTAGGCTAAAGCAAGCAGATAGACGAAGGAGATAACATACTGGAAAAGCGAGGCAACCGCATATCAAAACCAAACAATACATTCAAAAAACTACAAAGAGGACACAAGCATAAAATCAAAGGAAATCATCCAACCAAGAAAAGATTGGAACAAAGGGGAAACATAGAATCAACTGGAAAACAAGGTTTAAAATGGCAATAGATACATATTTATCAATAATTAACCTCAATGTCAATGGACTGAATGCTCCAATCAAAAGATATAGAGTGGCAGACTGAATAAAAAAAAAAGAGCCTACAACATGCTGCCTACAAGAGGCTCACCTTAGGGCAGAGGACACATGTAAATTGATCGGGAGGGGATGGAAAAAGATATTTCATGCGAATGGAAAAAAAAAAGAAAGCAGGGGTTGAAATACTCGTATCAGACAAAATAGACTATAAAATGAAGGCCATAAAGAAAGACAAAGTAGGACAATACTTAATGATAAAAGGATCCATTCAGGAAGAGGATATTACACTCATTAATATATATGCCACTAATATAGGAGCACCCAGATACATACAACAAACACTAATAGATATAAAAGGAGAAATTGATGGGAATACAGTAATAGTAAGAGACTTTACCACCCCACTCACATCAATGGACAGATCCTCTAGACAGAAAATCAATAAAGCAACAGAGATTCTAAAGGACACAATACAACAAGTAGACTTAATTGATATTTTCAGGACATTGAAACAACCTAAATGTCCATTGATAGATGAATGGATTAGAAGATGTGATACACATACACAATGGAATACTACTCAACCATAAAAAGAACAAAATAATGCCATTTGCAGTAACATGGATGGAACTAGAGACTCTCATAAGAAAGAAAGTGACACATTTCATATGATATCACTTATATCTGGAATCTAATATATGGCACAAATGAACCTATCTGCAAAGAAGAAATAAACTCATGAACATCGAGAGCAGATCTGTGGTTTCCAAGGGTGAGGGAGTGGTATAGACTGGGAGTTTGGGTTTAGTAGATGCACCTATTGCATTTGGAGTGGATAAGCAATGAGATCCTGCTGTAAAGCACACGAAACTATATCTAATCATTGTATTGTAACATGATGGAGGATAGTGTGAGAAAAAGAATGTCTATATTTGTATGACCAGATCAGTTTGTTGTACAGCAGAAGTTGACAGAATATTGTAAACCAACTACAATAAAAAATTAAAAAACAGAAATGTTGAGTTGGTTTTCTGGGTCAGCAAATTACCCTTCAAATTGCTAGTGATGGTTGTGTTCAATTGTGTATATTCCACCTCTGACTTACTGAGGTGTATGCCAAAATATGGCAGAGAACATAAATAGCTATTGTTGCTATAGTGGTAAATTTTAAAATTAAGTTTATCCTCATTATTTCCATGAGATTATTCAGAAGCTGGATAGCAAGATGAATAATAGTTTGTTATAAATTTTAAGAGATACATATAAGAAGTCCTTGGGAAACAAGGCCTTGGATAGATAACAGAGCTGACTTGAGCCATTTTATTTAAACTATAGGGGTCTATGTTACAGAGAGATTATTAAGAGGGCCATGGGATGGCTCTTTTGTCTGTAAATACCAACATCTCTGAAGATGAGTAATCTTGAATTAGGGTACTGTTTTGAACACTCATCCCAATTGAATAAATTTAGTAACTTCAGAGTCATTATCTCTTTTTAATTTGAGAGAAACAAATAGATCATTATTTCAGTATTTACATTTTTAGATTCTATTTATTTATTTATTTTTTTTGGTTTCATCTGTGATATACAGAAGTTCTTGGACCCTGTGTCCATCCTGAGCCATAGCAGTGACAACACTGAATTCTTAACAGCTAGGCCATCAGGGAACTCCTAGATTCTGTGTTTTTAAAAAGCAGTATATTTGGCTTTCTTTCTTGTAAATCCTTGTAATACTTAGTGTGGTACAAGTAAATTATTGAAAAAGATTTGTCTGAATTATGTCAATTCCAAAAAATGAACCAAATATTCTTACCCATTAGTCTCTTACTGGGAATAACAGCTTCTAAAAATCTAACTTAACTCTTTTTTTGCCTTCAGGGAGGTGATTATCATAAGTTCCTGTCAATAAAGTTATTGGTTTCTAAAAGCATGGAAAATAAGAATTCATGCTTCCCCCATTTTGTAATTTACAAGGGTACAGGAGACATTGGAGTAAAAAATTGAAAATATAGGTGGAATGTTACAAAATTATGAATATAATCTGTGTACTGTAGCAGTTATAATCCTATAGAGTAGATAATTTTAGTTTGTTATTTCATTGCTGGGCCAGCTTGGTACTCTTTTGTGCACTTTTAATATTTATGCTTACAATTACTAAAACATTTTTATAACATATACTAAGAGGTGGTAAACTTTTCTGTTAAAAGCCAGATAAATATTATGTAGTTTGTTTGCCTTTTGTAACCTCCACTGTATATTTTTTTAAGAATCCCAAGTTTAGGAAAAAATGGCTTCAATGAGGTTTGCAAAGTTGTTTGTACTAATTTGACAAAATTTAGAGTTTTAACTAATTTAGGGTTTTAAGTAAGTGAAAAATATTTTGAACCTTTGCAGTGTATGAAATATCAAGAATTTATATATACTTTTTTGAAAAAAAATCTTATGAATAACCTAAGCTATATATATATATATATATTTTCTGTTTTATTTATTATTATTTTTTATTTTACTTTTTTCATTACTCAAATGAATTTATCACATCTGTAGTTGTATAATGATCATAACAATCCAATTTCACAGGATTTCGATCCAAACAGCCCAAGTACATCCCCCCACCCCCAAACTGTCTCCTCCAGAACCATAAATTTTTCAATGTCTGTGAGTCAGCATCTGTTCTGCAAAGAAGGTCAGTCTACTTTTTTCAGATTCCACATGTCAGTGAAAGCATTGGATGTTGGTGTCTCATTGTATGGCTGACTTCACTTAGCATGATAGTTTCTAGGTCCATCCATGTTGCTAAGAATGCCAGTATTTTGTTCCTTTTAATGGCTGAGTAATATTCCATTGTGTATATGTACCACCTCTTCTGGATACACTCCTCTGTCAATGGACATTTAGGTCGTTTCCATGTCTTGGCTATTGTAAATAGAGCTGCAGTGAACATCGGAGTACATGTGTCTTTGCGAGTCATGGTTTTCTGTGGGTAGATGCCCAGGAGTGGGATTGCTGGATCAAATGGTAGTCCTATGTTTAGTTTTCTGAGGAATCTCCATACTGCTTTCACAGTGGTTGCACCAATTTACAACCCCACCAACAGTGTACTAGGGTTCCTTTTTCTCCATACCCTTTCTAGCACTTCTTGTTTGTAGACTTTTGGATGATGGCCATTCTGGCTGGTGTAAGGTGGTACCTCATCGTGGTTTTGATTTGCATTTCTCTAATAATGAGTGATGTTGAACATCTTTTCATGTGTTTTTTGGCCATCTGCATGTCTTCTTTGGAGAACTGTCTGTTTAGATCTTCTGCCCATTTTTTTGATGGGGTTGTTTGTTTTTTTGGTTTGGATCTGCAGAAGGTGTTTGTAAATTTTGGAGATGAATCCCTTTTCCGGCGATTCACTTGCAAAGATTTTCTCCCGTTCTGTGGGTTGTCTTTTCATGTTGTTTAGGGTTTCCTTTGCTGTGCAGAAACTTTGAAGTTTGATTAGGTCCAATTTGTTTATTTTTGTTTTTGTTGTCAGTGCTCTGAGAGGTGGATCTGAGAAGATGTTGCTGTCGTTTATGAGTGTGTTTGGCCTATGTTTTCCTCTAAGAGTTTTATAAGTGTCTGGTCTTATATCTAGGACTTTCATCCATTTGGAGTTTATTTTTGTGTATGGTGTTAGGGAGTGTTCTCATTTCACTATTTTCCATGTGGCTGTCCAGTTTTCCCAGCACCACTTCTTGAACAAGCTGTCCTTTCTCCCTTGTATACTCTTGCCTCCTTTGTCATAGATGAGTTGGCAGTAGGTGTGTGAGTTTAATTCTGGGCTTTCTATCCTGTTCCACTGATCTGTATTTCTGTCTTTGTGCCAGTACCATATGGTTTTGAGGATTGTTGCTTTGTGGTGTAGTCTGAGGTCTGGGAACCTGATTCCTCCAGCTCCATTTTTCTTTTTCAGGATGTCTTTGGCTATTCTGGATCTTTTGTGCTTACAAACAAACTTTAAAATATTTTGTTTGAGTTCTGTGAAAAATGTCCTTGGTGATTTGATAGGGATTGCATTGAATCTGTAGATTGCCTCGGGTAGTATAGTCATTTTGATTGTATTAACTCTTCTGATCCACGAGCATGGTATGTCTTTCCATCTATTTGTGTCATCTTTGATTTCTTTCATCAGTGGCTTAGAGTTTTCAGAGTACAGGTCTTTTGTCTCTTTAGGTAGGTTTACTCCTAGGTATTTTATTCTTTTGGATGCAATGATGAACGGGATTGCTTCCCTGATTTCTTTTTCTGCTCTTTCATTGTTAGTGTATAGAAATGCCGTCGATTTCTGTGTATTAATTTTGTATCCTGCGACTTTGCCAAATTTGTGGATGAGCTCTAACAGTTTTCTGGTAGAGTCTTTAGGATTTTCTAGGTATAGGATCATGTCATCTGCAAATAGGGATCGTTTTACTTCTTCCTTTCCAATTTGGATTCTTGTTATTTCTTTTACTTCTCTGATTGCTGTGGCTAGGAAGGACTTCCAGAACTATGTTGAGGAGTAGTGGCAATAGTGGATGTCCTTGTCTTGTTCCTGATCTCAGTGGGAATTCTTTCAGCTTTTCACCATTGAGAATGATGTTCGCTGTGCGTTTGTTGTATATGGCCTTTATCATGTTGAGGTAGATTCCCATTATGCCCACTTTCTGAAGGGTTTTTATCAGAAATGGGTGTTGGATTTTGTCAAAGGCTTTTTTCTGCATCTATTGAGAGGATCAAATGGTTTTTATTCTTCAGTTTGTTAATGCCATGTATCCCACTGATGGATTTGTGGATATTGAAGAACCCTTGCATCCCTGGGATAAATCCCACTTGATCATGATGTCCAATCCTTTTAATGTATTGTTGGATGTGGTTTGCTAGTATTTTGTTGAGGATTTTTCCATCGATGTTCATCATTGAAATTGGACTGTAGTTTTCTTTTTTTGCGGTATCTTTGTCTGGTTTTGGTAACAGGGTGATGGTGGCCTCATAGAATGAGTTTGGTGGCATCCCTTCCTCTGCAATTTTTTGAAATAGTTTCAGGAGGAGAGGTGATAGCTCTTCTCTAAATGTTTGTTAGAATTTGCCTGTGAAGCCATCTGGTCCTGGACTTTTGTGTTTTGGAAGTTTTTTAATCACAGTTTCAATTTCAGTTCTTGTGATTGGTCCATTCGTCTTTTCTATTTCATCTTGGTTTAGTCTTGGAAGATTGTACTTTTCTCAGAATTTGTCCATTTCTTCTAGGTTTTCCATTTTATTGGCATATAGTTGCATATAGTAGTCTCTTATGATCTTTTATATTTCTGTGTATCCATTGTTACTTCTCCTTTTTCATTTCTAATTTTATTGATTTGAGTCCTCTCTTTTTTTTGCTTGACAAGTCTGGCTAGGGGTTTATCAATTTTGTTGATCTTCTCAAAGAACCAGCTTTTCATTTCATTGATCTTTTCTATGGTTTTCTTTATTTCTATTTCATTGCTTTCTGCTCTGATCTTTATGATTTCTTTCCTTCTACTAACTTTAGGTCTTGTCTGTTTTTCTTTCTAGAGCTGCTTTAGGTGTAAAGTTAGCTTATTTATTTGAGCTTTTTCTTGTTTCCTGAGGTGGGCTTGTATTGCTATAAACGTTCCTCTTAGAATGGCTTTTGCTGCATCATTTAGGTTTTGGAGTGTCATATCTTCGTTGTCATTTGCTGCTAGGTATTTTTTAATTTCCTCAATGATCCACTGGTTGTTTAGTAGCATGTTGTTGAGTCTCCACGTGTTTGTGTTTTTTGCAGTTTTTTTCTTGTTGTTAATTTCCAGTCATATAGTGTTCTGGTCGGAAAAGATGCTGGATGTGATTTCAGTTTTCTTAAAGTTACTGTGGATCGATTTGTAGCCCAGGATGTGATCAGTCTTAGAGAACATTCCATGTGCACTTGAGAAGAATGTGTATTCTGTTGCTTTGGATGGAATATCCTATAAATATCTATTAAGTCCATCTGGTCTAATGCTTCATTCAGGGCCTGTGTCTTCTTATTGATTTTCTGTCTGGTTGATCTGTCCATTGCAGTAAGTGGGGTGTTAAAGTCCCCACTATGATTGTGTTATTGTCGATTTGTCCATTTAAGGTGGTTAGCAGTTGCCTTATATATTGTGGTGAACCTGTGTTGGCTGCGTAGATATCTAAAATTGTTATATCATCTTGGATTGATCCTTTGATCATTATGTAGTGGCCTTCCTTGTCCTTCAAATATTCTTCATTTAAAGTCTATTTTGTCTGGTATGAGTATTGCTACTCCAGCTTTCTTTTGATCCCCGTTTGCATGAAAGATTTTCTTCCATCCTCTCATTTTCAATTTGTATGTGCCCCTGGAAGTGAAGTGGGTCTTTTGAAGACAGCATATATATGAATCTTGTTTTCGTATCCATTCAGTGAGTTTGTGTCTTTTGTTTGGGGCGTTTAGTCCATTAACATTTAAGGTAATTATTGATATGTATGTTTTTATTGCAATTTTATTCATTGCTTTGGATTTGTTTTTGCTGCTCTTTTTTCTTTCCTTCTCTTGTTCTTTTCTGCCTAGAGAAGTTCCTTGAGTATTTGTTGTAAGGCTGGTTTAGTGTTGTTGAATTCTCTCAACTTTTATTTATCTGTGAACGTTTTGATTTCTCCTTCAAATCTGAATGAGAACCTTGCTGGGTAGAGTAATCTTGGTTGGAGGTTTTTTCCTTTCATCATGTTAAGTATATCATGCCACTCCATTCTGGCTTGCAGAGTTTCTGTTGAAAAATCTGCCGATAATCTTATAGGGGTTCCCTTGTATGTTATTTGTTTCTTTTCCCTAGCTGCTTTCAAGATGTTCTCTTTGTCTTTAATATTGGTCAGTTTGATTACTATGTGTTTCGGGTTGTTCCTCCTTGGGTTTATTTTATATGGTACTCATTGTGCTTCCTGGATTTGAGTGAGTGGTTCCTTCCCCATGTTAGGGAAGTTTTCAGCTGTTATCTCTTGGAATATTTTTCTGTCCACTCTCTCTCTTCTCCTTCTGGCACCCCTATAATACGGATGTTGGTGCATTTAACGTTGTCCCAGATTTCTCTGAGACTCTCTTCATTTGTTTTCAATCTATTTTCTCTTTTATGTTCTGCATCCGTGATTTCCACTAATCTGTCTTCCACCTCACTTATTCATTCTTCTGCCTCCTGTATTCTGCTGTTAGCTGCTTCTAGTGAATTTTTTATTTCAGTTATTGTATTTTGCATCTCTTCTTGTTTAAGTTTTATATCTTGTATCTCTTTGTTCAGTATTTCCTGTAAGTTATCCATCTTTGCCTCCAGTTTATTTCCAATGTCTTGCATAATCTTCAGCATCAACAGTCTAAAGTCTTTTTTCTGGAGGCTAAGAATCTCCTCTTCGCTTAGCTGATTATCTGGGTTTTTTCCTTTCTCCCTCATCTGAGTTATAGTTCTCTGTCTTTTCATTTTTACAGGTTTTTGGTGTGGTGACCTTTTTACAGATAATAGAGTTGTAGCCTCTTGTACTTCTGATGTCTGCCCCCCTGTGGCTTAAGTTGGTATGGGGTCTTGCTCTAGGATTCCTAATGGGAGGGGCTAATGCCTGCCCACTGTTAGGTGGAGCCAATTCTAATCCCTCTGGTGGGTGGGGCTTAGTCTCTGGATGGGATTAGAGGCAGCTGTTTGCCTGAGGGGTCTTTAGGTAGCCTGTTTACTGAGGGGTGGGGCTGTGATCCCACCTGGGTTGTTTGCCCTGGGGCTTCTCAGCAGCTGACCAATAGGCGGGGCCAGATTTTCCCAAAATGTCCACCTCCAGAGAAAGGTACTTTGGCTGCTGAATATTCCCAAGAGTTTTGCTTCCAATGACCTTCTCTCACAACAAGCCGCATTCACCCATGTTTACCCAGGAGGTCCTCCAAGTTCTGCAGTCAGGTTTGACCCAGATTCCTATGGAGACGTTGCTTTGCCCTGGGACCCAGTGCACGTGAAAGTCTGTGTGCACCTTTTAAGAATGGGGTCTCCATTTCCCCCAGTCCCGTGGAGTTCCTGTGCACAAGCCCAACTGGCTTTCAATGCAGATGCTCCAGGGCTCTTTCTCCCCATGCCAGATCCCAGCATGTGAGGGTTTGATGTGTGGCTCAGAACTCTCACTCCTGTAGGTGAGTCTCTGTGAACCAGTTAGTTTCCAGTCTGTGGAGCTTCCCACCCAGGAGGTATGGGGTTGTTTATATATCGTGAAATTGCCCACCCCCCCACCTGTTGATGTGCCCTCCTCTTTTTCTTTTGGAGTAGGATATCTTTTTTAAGGTTTCCGGTTCATTTGGGTGAAGTGTGCTCAGTCTTTAGTTGTGAATTTTGTTGATTTTAGGAGAGAAGTTGAGCTCCAGTCCTTCTATTCCACCATCTTAAGAGTTCCATTTTACGCAGCAGCATTTCTCAGCTAAACAGAGTAAAGGAAATGTTTTCATTGATCCTCTCTTCTAATTGCTCTTGTGCTAAATGGAGTCCCAGGATAATTGACTTCAAATCTTTATGCAGGGGGAGGCAATATATAGTAATTAAGAGAATGGCTGTGGCATTGGATTGGATTTGAGGCTTCCTTCCAGAGCTTCCTAAGTGTTTGATCTAAGCTATATATTTTTAAAATGATTTTGAAGGTGTTGAATGTTGAATTTCTGTTGGCTGATAGAATTTGAAATTAAGTCAGAAGAGATAAGCAAAATTACTACTGGAAACATTTTATGAAATTAAGTTTCAAATTTTCTTTGAAGTATTTCAACTAACAAAATTAATGAAAACTAAGGAAAACCTAAAGCAGTTACTTATTACTGAAGTTATCTTTGATATTTAATTCATTCAGATGACAGATTCAACCATTATATTCCACAAATATTTTTCCAGGATCAATTATTCTGTAGATAATGTGCTAGATACTGGGGTTACAAAGGTCTAAGACATGATTTTTTTGTCAGAAATTATAGCATAATAGAGGGATGGAACAAATACTTAATAAGTAAGAGTGTTTATGGATAGAAGTATGTGTGTGGTAAGGTGGAGGGAAAAAGGGAAGAGGCAACATTGAGTCTTTTTTGCCTTTTTTTTTAGGGCTGTTCCTGTGGTATATGGAAGTTCTTTTCAGGATAGAGGTTGAACTGGAGCTACAGCTGCAGGCCTACCTCACAGCCACAGCAATGTAGGATCTGAGCCGGGTCTGCAGCCTACACCACAACTCATGGCAACACTGGATCCTTAACCCACTGAGTGAGGCCAGGGAACAAACCCACAAACCCACATCATTATGATTACTTGTCAGATTCATTTCCTCTGCACCACAACAGGAAATCTGACATTGAGTCTTGATAAGGATGAGTTGGTTTCAAAAGCTCAGGTAACCCCAAATGGCAAATACTTCAAATCCATATTTAAACTTGTACTCTGTTTCTATGCTTTGATTTGAACATGGATATTTTATCAGCTAATTTATTTTATAGCAGAACCTCATAATTGTTTTTAAATACCTGACTAATGGAACAGCTTACAGGTGATATACTCTTATCTATCATGAGACTCTCACTGAAAGACACTTCTTTCAGATCAGTTTGAAACAGAATTACTCTTTATTAAATCTTCCTTGAAGCAGTGACAGTGATTAGGTGGGTGTTTATCAAAGGATTAACCTACTGGGATAAAAGCAACAGGAATATTGTATAATTAGAAAAGCAGAAAAATTAAAGCATTCATTTTAAATGAATATTGCCAGTGCTATCAGATTTTTCTATAAGCAGTGTGTGGACTATAGATTTCAATTTAAAAGATTAGAAAGATAAGACTACTGGGGAAATGGACATAACTATAAAAAACTCTTTGAAAATATTTAGTAGTGTAAAACTCGGAAAACAGATTAAACCTTCTATGTGAAAAGCAAAACATAAAAGTTTTGGAAACTTATTTTTGGAAATGTCCAACTAAAAGACTATTAGTGAAATTGATAAACTGTGTTATAGTTAAAATATACAAAGACACTTTTCACTTCTCTCCAATTTGTGATTCTTAAAGCATCTATGCATGAAAATGTATATACTTTATGGGTTGATTTGGAAGATTGTTTTCTTTTTTTAAATTACTCAATGAATTTTACTACATTATAGTTTTACAGTGATCATCACAACCCAATTTTATAGCATTCCACCCCACAACCATCACTAGCAACTTGAAGGGTAACTCGCTGACCCAGAAAACCAACTCAACATTTCTGTTTTTTAATTTTTTATTGTAGTTGGTTTACAATATTCTGTCAACTTCTGCTGTACAACAAACTGATCTGGTCATACAAATATAGACATTCTTTTTCTCACACTATCCTCCATCATGTTACAATACAATGATTAGATATAGTTTCGTGTGCTTTACAGCAGGATCTCATTGCTTATCCACTCCAAATGCAATAGGTGCATCTACTAAACCCAAACTCCCAGTCTGTACCACTCCCTCACCCTTGGAAACCACAGATCTGCTCTCGATGTTCATGAGTTTATTTCTTCTTTGCAGATAGGTTCATTTGTGCCATATATTAGATTCCAGATATAAGTGATATCATATGAAATGTCTTTCTCTTTCTGACTTACTTTATGAGAGTCTCTAGTTCCATACCTCTTCTCCCAGTACAGCATGTTCATTTACTCTAATCCACAGCTCCCTTTCCTTGTTTGGTCAACAGAACTAGATAAAATGCCAAACAATTCCTGGAAACATCAGATCTAGCTTCCAAACAACCACCTTTACCTCACTGTGAAATAACAAAACATATTCTCATGATTACCCCCATGGTGGAGGAATACCAGTAGGATTAGAGATAGCCATCGTAAGGGGATCCGGATATTCACTGAGTGTATAAATTAATATATATGTGATTCAAAACTTATTGCTACATCATCATATGCTACTGATTTAATAGATTTAGTTTCCACATACTCTTAAATAATGATAAAATAATTTTTAGTCAACTGGAAAACAACCATTTGATCCAGCAATCTCACTCCTGGGCGTCTATCCAGAGAAAACCATGACTCAAAAAGATACATGTACTCCAGTGTTCATTGCAGTACTATATACAGTAGCCAAGACGTGGAAACAACTATTAGGGTTGTCTAAAGATGTCTCTTGTAAATCTGGACTTGGACTAGTCAAAAGATCTGTTGTGATTGTGCAATCATGATGGTTGTGTTTGATTGTATATATTCCACCTCTGATTTACTGAGGTGTATGCCAAAATATGGCAGAGAACATAAATAGCTATTGTCACAATAGCAGTAAAATTTTAAAATTAATGTTTCCTCATTATTTTCATGAGATTATTCAGAAGCTGGATAGCAAGATGAATAATAGTTTATGTTATAAATTTTAAGATGTCCATCATCATCATTTCCTAGGTAGGAGTTATCAATAAACTAAGAAGCATTGGTGAGTCAGTATCTGTTCTGCAAAGAAGTTCATTGTGTCCTTTTTTTAGATTCCACATGTTAAGTGATAGCATATGATGTTGGTGTCTCACTGTATGACTAACTTCACTTAGCATGATAATTTCTAGGTCCATCCATGTTGCTGCAAATGCTGTTATTTCTTTCCTTTTAATGGCTGAATAATATTCCATTGTGTGTATATATCACATCTTTATCCACTCCAAATGTCACTGTCTCATTATAAATCAGCTAGTTGTCTAAGTGTTGTGTATGGTCTGAGTTCAAGAGTGAGGGACAAACCCTTGTAAAGAAAGCCCTATAACTATCTCTTCTGTGGCGTGCAGAATGGCAGCAATGGCTGCTATTGCTCAAAGGCAAGGTGAAAGTCTTCGAGTTGCAGGGTCCATGTAACTTCATAGTAGAAATAATTACAGTTTCCAGAAGCAGGGGCTGTGGCCAACTGGGTTTTTGATTCATCCTCATTATTTTAAACAATAGGATTGAGCCTCTTGTCCTTTAAAAGGGAATGAAAGGGTTGTGCATACAAGGATAAATTGGGAACCCAACTCCTTCAATAGTCTTCTAGCCTGAGAAAGCCTCTCAAGTCGCCCTTGGTGGCAGGAAGGAAAAACTGTGGCATGTCTTGGATGTGTGTAGGATCCAGCATTAGCCCTTGGGTGGTAAACAGATAACTCAGGTATCTTACCTGGATTTTGTTAACTTGAAGAAAAACACGCAACATATGTGTTATGAATTAAAGTTTTATTCAAGGACTTTATTGAGTACTTTGTATATGCCTAGGAGAAAACCTCTCAGTATGAGGGAACTGCTCCAGAGTTAGGGGAGAAGCTAGTGCAGATATGATTTTTTAGCTGGAGCATATATGTGCAGGCAAGCATACATCTTCCTAAAAGAGTACTGCTAGTCACAAGAACAGATACCTTAAGTTAATGCTTTTAGTACTTTCCTATGTATGGGAAGATACAAGAATATGTGTTCATTAAAATTCTTCCTGAGATATATATCTTTCTAAGAGGCCTGCTTGTCCAAAGCACAGAGTATCCTGTTACCATCTTAATTTCCTCTCAGATTGCACTGTTGGTTGGCAACTGCAGTGGGTTGTGACCTCATCCTTTATAGAAACGGTGGTGAGCAGAAATACTCCTTGTTCTTCTTTGTTTGTATTTCAAACAAATTGGACTTTATCTCTTGAGACCTTATGTTCTTTGTGTGCTAGCTAGGTGAGGAGGTGTAGGCTCTCCTTGAGGCTTACTTTATCAGTGGGGGAGCATAACAAAAGATAATCACCATAGTGGAGTAAACTAGAAATGTGAGCAAAAATATAAATCAGCCAAGTCTTGTCTCAATATCTGTGAAAAATAGGGCTTTTGGGGTAGCTCGGAGGCATAATGGTCCAAATAAATTGATGTCCTTTCCATGTCAAGGCAAACAGGTGCTGGCTATTGGATGGGCAGGAGTGCCGAAGAAAGCAGTAAGTAAATCTCTGACTGTAAAGAACTGTGTGATTGGGAGTTCCTTTCATGGCTCAGTGGTTAATGAACCCGACTAGGATCCATGAGGATGCAGGCCTTATTCAGTGGGTTAAGGATCCAGCATTGCCATGAGCTGTGGTGTATGTAGGTTGCAGATGCAGCTCAGATCCTGCATTGCTGTGGCTGTGGTGTAGGCCAATTCGACCCCTAGCCTGGGAACTTCCATATACCATGGGTGTGGCCCTAAAAAACAGACAAACAAACAAACAAAAAAACAAAGAAATGTGTGTGTTTGGAGGTTTGGAGGGATTCACTTGAGAATGCTAAGAAGATTGGGCACCACAGGGTGATTATGATATGTTGTTTATAGCTTGAAGATCTTGAACACAATGCCATCCTCAACCATGAGGCTTACATTTGGAAAGAAATGGTGTGTTACAAGGACTGGTACATGGGATTATTAGGCCCTTATGGAGGTGTGCCTTGAAAGTGAGACAAACTCCTTTTAGGGCTTCAAGCCTGAGGAAGTATTGTCTGAGGTGGGGCAAAGGTTTATTATGTCTACCTGGTTCTTATTTGGTGGTGCTGAATAATTACATCCTTTGTTATTTGAAGAGGTGGAACATAGATAAGAGGAATAGTATTTAGCAAATCCTTGTGATTGGGGGTTAGCAAAACAGGAGCAAGGAGGGGAATCCCAATATCAGGACTATAGTTAGAAGTAGACCTTGAGGAGTCAAGGATATATAAGTGGGGGAAAAGGAAATATTTGAGGGAAAAGGAAATATTAGGTTGTAAAATTTCCAGGAGGTCTCGGCCCAAAGGTTGTACATGAACAGAAGGAACAAGAGAGAACTAGTGAGTTCCCTTAAAAGAGTCTATCTTGAAAGACAAGGAGGTCGATTTGCTTACCTTTACAACTGTGTTCAAAACTCCCACCATTTGTACCTTTTCTGTACTCTATGGAAGAATAGCCTTGAGGCTGGTGGGGTTCAAGACAGGCAAAGTTGCTCTTGTGTCCATAAGAGCAAGACAGTCTCTGCTCCTACAAAAAAGATCCAGTTCTTCTAACATGAATACTGGGAAGATTCTGGCTCTTTCTCTGGAACATCCCTATTCATGAGTGTACAAAACAGAGACACTTCTTGAATTTCCCAGAAAGTTCATGAAAAGAGTCAAAGCAAGGAGCCTTGGGCTGCTAATAGGACCCTTTTTTTTTTTTAACTTTTAGGCAGTGGCCAGGCTCCTGGAAGGGTCCCTTATAGAAACTCTTTCTGGTCTTTCCATTGAGGTGGCCACTGAGCAGTAGCAGCCAGTTGCTGTAGTTGCACATGTGTTATTTTAGTGGTCTTGCATTTTTATGTACATTTGATTGTTTTAGATTAGACAAATTGACTAGATCAGGAGTGGCCATTGTTTCCCACTTGATTGTGTCCATTTCATCAGATCTGTATTTCTCTTCTAGTCCCCAACAAAGATTGATTTAAAGAGGGTTGACTATTGTTTATTCCAGCAGGTAGTCTGGAGTGTTCCTAGAACTGTTTTTAGGTGCCTCTACTGTCTTTAGGTGTGGATATTAATCTGAACAGTTTTATCAGTCTTCGTGAAGTAGACCGAATTTTTCCCCAGTCAGGGGGTAGGGAAATGCCTAAAGAATTGCTTCATGAAGATTTTGAGCTACCTGAGGAGCTGATGACACAGTGCTGATGTCCTTTCTGTGAACATCATTTAAAAAGATGAAGCATTTAGCAGTAGTTTGCCAGTGTCTGCTTTGATTTTCTCTAGCTAAGATTCAGGTTAGCTGATAAAAGCCAGAAAATGCTGGATCATAGGTTTATATCACAAGGTTAAATTCTTCTGCAAAGTGGAAGGGGTCCTCGGTGACGTGGGGAATTCCTTGGCTGTGGTCCATAATTCTGCAGGGGACCAAAGCCTATAGTCTACCAGATAGCAAGTGTCATCAGGGTTCAGTTCAGGGTAAGCAGGAGCCAAAGGAGGGGAGGAAGAGGCCTCTTGAGCCTTTTTGGAGTATTTAAATGAGAGAATAGATCTTTATTTGCAGCAATGAGGTTGGAAATAGTATCCTGAAGTGAAGCACTTTTAGATTTACAGACCTTTTGGCTTTTGTGAGCTCATTTGGAGGCTTCACTGTACCAATTGAATAGGATTTCTACTCAATTTAGTTTTAGACCCGTTAGCATATACTTGTGCACATAAAAAGACAAATTTTGAAATTTCAAAAGTTCCTTATTGTGGCCAGATCAATTTTATGTCATCTCTGGTATACTGTTGCCATTATCCTAGGTAAGCACAAGAGGCAGCTCCATATTTTTTGTCCAGGTACCCAGCAGCAGTCCCAAATGAGCAAGAATTCTCCCCCGTTAACAGTCTAGACTATGAATGACCCATTATAGTGCCCTCACCAAAATGGAGTAAGCCCTTAAATGATTGAACAAAAGACAGGGCTTGATCCTCAACTAAAGAGGGAGGTTTGGGACCAAGAGGGCTTACCACTGAGACCCAAGGCCGCTGGGGAGGTGGCAGAGCATACAGAGCTCACTCAGGTTTCTTGGCTTAAATCCATGACAGCTTTGGAGATGGGAGGAAGACCCTTTTGGATCCCATTTCTTAAACCAAAAATGTCAACTGAAAGACCATGAACTGTAAAGAAGCAAAAAGGCAGTTTATTTTAGAGTTTTAGAATAGCAATTCAGGTATCACAGATTCAGAAGGAACACAGAATAATGCTCCATCAGAAGAAAATAACAGGGATTTTATAGGAAAAAGAAGGAAGTTAATGTAGGCTTGCACAAGTTGTTTAGCAAGAATTTGAATTGGAGGGTAAATTGTTCTTTATATACAATTGGATTATAGAACACATCTCATTCAATACTAGGGAGAGGTATATTTTCTTTAGTCTAGAAAAAGTCCAGTTCTCATCATTATTCTTTCCTTTTATCAACATAGAAACTATTTAGCAGTTTTAATTTAGAGTGTTCAGTGAAAGTCAAGCATGGAGAGCAAACATGCAGGTCCTCAGGTCATGTTTCATTCACTCCTGGCGTAGTTCTTTTCACATCTCATACCAACTTTCTCAGAGTAAAAGTTGATCTTGTGTTAACCCTGGCCTCATGGGTGCTTCTGGTGTTTGCCAGTACAGTTGTGGCCATGGCTCATGTGCTCCGTAAGCTTTTGGATCTTCCTTAGTCTGGATGGCTTGTCAGCAGCCAAGACCTGTGATCAGTGATCTTTTACATTACTGCTACAATTCACTGAATGCTCAGATGATAGCGTTTTTCAGCAATCAAGTATTTTTAAATTGAGGTATGCACATTGTTTTTAAAGACATAATGCTATCGCACATTTAATAGACTATGGTATAGTGTAAACGTAACTTTTATGTGTATTGGGAGACTAAAACATTTGTGTGACTTGTTTCATCTCAATAATCCCTTTATGGTGGTGTCTGGAACTAAACTTGTAATGTATCTGAGGTATGCCTATATACAGACATAGACCTTTATTTTAGGCAAATGTGGACCCACTTCTAAATTTAGATACACATTGCTGTAGTTATCTAAATGTAGTGAAAAAAATTAAAGAACTCTTCTTTCTAAATCTGTCAGCAACTGACCTATAGACATGAAGCTTATTTGAGAGAAAATTTCCTCTATATGTGAACTTCTTAAGTATTTTTAATGTTAGGTACTATATAGAGTGCTTTTGTTTATTTGGTGGAATTTGGGGATCCTGGAGACTACTTGAAAGTTTATAATACTATCATTTTTTTTTTTGTGAAGACTGGTGTCCTATGTATGTTTTGTTAATGATTTATATCACCCATACTTCTCTCTTACCTTTTACCTTGTTTTTCCTTGCTTATCTCTATACTTCTTTCTTCAGTATATCTTTCAACACCAAGTCATGAGCCTTGAGTTTAACATTGAGAAACTAATGTATGCTTAATAGTGTCAGCATGGCCAGATTCCAGTCCTTTTACAAAACTCTACACTCTTATATATTCATTTTCCCACACCACCTCCGATTATTTTCTGAGAAGATGAAAATAATTTGAAAGAATTCTTCACTAGGATCTGCTATGAGAAAGTGTTCACTTGGGTTTGAGTATATGGGTAAATTATTACTACCTTTATAATTCTTGGTAAGCTTTTCAGAATCTTCTTTAGGAAATTTTTTCTTCTCTATTTGGCCCTTAACTGAAGAAGACAACATGTGTAATTATCCTTTCACATAATACATTTTATTTTTGAAATAAAGGTTTATTGTTGCAGAGAATTTTGAAAATATTTTTGTTTTCTTAATGGTGAAAATGACTTATATTTTAGTAAGTATCACTGAATACTGAGCTCCTCTATAGGAATGAATATTCTTATATTGAAAACCTGGTACCTTGTTGAAAGTATATGAGGTGGGAGTAATTGAATATTCTCTTTTTAAAGACCATTTCTGTAGACTGCACTGATTTTTAAAATATAGTGATTGCTTTGACTTATTCTGGTTCATGTTATTTCTGGTTACTTCAGATACACAGCTTCATGATAAATTAATTATAAGATGGTATGAATAAGAAGTAATCAGTAATTGGGATAACAGAAGAAAGCAGTATTATGTTTTCTGTGGATAATCCTATGAGTCACTTTGCAGTAAAATTTCAATTACCAGGATTCTGTCTTAATATTGGTTTTTGGACCTTTTGCTGAATGTACCTCTTCCTATATGTTAGTGATGAATTCATTACAGTTTTTTTTTTTCATTCCGCATAGTCTGTATGGACCTTTGAGTTAAGATAATAAATAGTGGTGCTATTTCTTAAAATTGGAAACACTGGGGGAAAGCAAATTTATGTGTGAATATGTGGGGAAGATCGCTAATTATTTCTTTTTGTGTGTGTGTGTGTGTGTCTTTTGTCTTTTTTTTTTGTTGTTGTTGTTGTTGCTATTTCTTGGGCCGCTCCCGTGGCATATGGAGGTTCCCAGGCCAGGGGTTGAATCAGAGCTGTAGCCACCGGCCTACGCCAGAGCCACAGCAACGCGGGATCCAAGCCGTGTCTGCAACCTACACCACAGCTCACGGCAACGCCGGATCGTTAACCCACTGAGCAAGGTCAGGGATCGAACCCGCAACCTCATGGTTCCTAGTCGGATTCGTTAACCACTGCGCCATGACGGGAACTCCTAATTATTTCTTATATTGATTATTTTTGAGAGACATGTGAGTTGAGCAAGCAGAAGTGTCAAGTAGGCAGTTGGTTATATGGATCCAGGAGCTCAGAAGAGTCATGTTTGTGTAAATGTGCGTTATGTCAGCAGATTAACTATCTGGGGAAAGAATGTGGAGTGAGATGAGAAGGTGACCCAGGCCCATTTCCTAAGGATTTATAGTGTTCCAAGGCTACTTTAAAAGGCAAATAGGAGTTCCTGTCATGTCACAGCAGAAACAAATCCAACTATGAACCGTGAGGTTGCAGGTTTGATCCCTGGCCTCACTCAGTGGGTCAAGGATCCAGCGTTGCCGTGAGCTGTGGTGTAGGTCGCCAACGTGGCTCAGATCTGGTGTTGCTGTGGCTGTGGTGTAGGCCAGCGGCTACAGCTCCGATTGGACCCCTAGCCTGGAAACCTCCATGTATCATGGGTGTGGCCCTAAAAGGACAAAAAGACAAAAAAAAAAATTAAAAGCAACCAAATTTTAGTAAAAGAAAATGAAAGTCATTTTTTCCTTTCTTTAATTTTGTGCCTATGTGAGATGATGTTCACTAAACTTGTAGTAATCATTTCATGATGTATGCAAGTAAAATCATTATGTCTATTATATCTCAATAAAACTAGAAGATAAAAGGAAATGAATGTATGGTATCACAAAGACTCAAATAGTAGAGAGTAGTTGGTCCATTGCAACACACTGCAGCAACATCAAATAAGATAAAGACATCATTTGTGACATTATTCAGTTCTTGTTGAGTTTTTTAGAATAAAGATGCTAGTCAAGTAAATAATGCTGGGTAAATTTCTCTTTCATAAGTTTATTTAAAACTTTACAAACTTAGGAAGTTCTTACTGTGGCATAGTGGTTTAAGAATTTGACTGCAGTGGCTCAGATTGCTGTGGAGGTGCGGATTTGATCCCCAGCCTAGCACATTCAGTGTTGCCTCAGCTGTAGCTTAGGTTGCAGCTGCAGCTCAGATTCAGTCTCTGGTCTGGGAACTTCCATATGCTGTGGGTGTGGCCCTTAAAAAAATAATTAAAATTTTAATATTGTAAAATTCACTTTTTTCAAGGTTCTGAGGTTAGACAAATGCATAGATTTGTGTAACCACCATCACAATCAAGGTACAGATTAGTCCCATTGCCCCCCAAAAAAATTCCCATTGCTCCCTACACCTAGGCCTAACGTCTAAAAACTGCTAATCCCTTCTCCATATCATATAGTTTTATCTTTTACAGATTGTCCTGTAAATGGAATCATATAATATATATTCTTTTGAGGTTATTTTTTCCCATTTACTATAAAATCTATTTGAGATTCATCCATATTGTTGAATATATCCATACATCATTCCTTTTTACTGCTAGATAGTATTCACCTTGTTCTATCCCTTTCCCCTGGAAACCAATGATGTGTCCCTGTAGGTTTGCATTTTTCAGTATCATATACATGTAGTCATAAAATATTTAGCCTCTTGGGTTTAGATTCTTTTAGCCAGAAAAATGCATTTAAAAATTTATGCATGTTGTTACAAGTGTCAATAATCTTTTCCTTTTTATTGATGAGTGGTATTCTATTCTTTCTCCACATTGAAGGACAACTGGAATGTTTCCAAAAAACAGTTATGAACAAAGTTGCTATATACATTCTAAATGATTTTTGTGGTAATATGTTTCCATTTATCTCAGGTAAATATTCTTCTGTTGTTTTCTGACCTCCATGATTTCTCATAAGAAATCTGCAATTACTGGAGTTCCTGTCGTGGTGCAGCGGAAACAAATCTGACTAGGAACCATGAGGTTGCGGGTTCAATCCCTGACCTCGCTCAGTGGGTTAAGGATCTGGTGTTGCCATGAGCTGTGGTGTAGGTTGCAGACGCGGCTCGGATCTGGTGTTGCTGTGGCTCTGGTGTAGGCCGGTAGCAACAGCTCCAATTAGACCCCTAGCCTTCAGAACCTCTGTATGCTGTGGGTGTGGCCCTAAAAGGACAAATGATAAAAAAAGAAAGAAATCTGCAATTACTGAATTTTGTCTATGTAATGTGTTTTTCTTTCACTGATTTCAAGATTTCTTCCCCATTTCTTTTTGATTTAAAGTAATTAAGATATGTCTTAAAGTGGCTTTTTTTAATTTTATCCTTTTTGGGTTTCATGGAGCTTCTTGAAAGTGTAAATTATTAACTTTCTCCAAATTTGGGAAATTCTCAGCCATGTTTTAAAAACAGCTTTGCTGAAACATAATTCACATACCACATGATTCACCCATTTTAAGTGTACTACCAAGTGTTTTTTAGTATACAGTATTTACAGATATGTACAACTGTCACCACAGCCAAATTTATAACTTTTTTTGTCACATCAAAAAGAAATTTTTTACTCGTTAGCTATCACCCCAGTTTCCCCATTCCACAACCCTAAGAAACCACTATTTTACTTTGTCTCTACAGACTTTCCTCTTAACACTTTATATGAATGGAATTGTCATTATTCATTTAATTTTTTCTGTACTTCTCTTTTTTCTATGATGTTAATAATATAGATTTTAGATCTTCTGATACTGTCCCACATGTCTCTGAGGCTCTATTCATTTGCTTTTAATCATTTTCATTCTCTTCTTCATATGGTTAATTTCTCTTGATCTCTCAAAGTTTTCTATTTCTTCTGCCATCTCCATTCGTTCACTGAGCCCATCCAATATTTTTTTCATATAGTTTTTAGTTCTAAGGTTATTTACATTTGATTATTTTTATAGTTTCTTTTTCTCTACCATTCAAGTGTATTTATTTTTACCCAAAAGAACATAGCTATAATAGCTGCTTAAAGTCCTTGTCAGATATTTCAATATTGGAGTAATCCTGGACTTGATACTTGTTGATTTTGATTGTTTCAGCAGTCTATGTGGTTAGGTTCAGACTCCCAAGTTTTATCTTACCATCTCTGGATGATAGTTCCAATGTTAATTATGTTTTTAGAGTGTTTTGGTCAGCACCTCAGTGCTTAGTCTGAGATTTGAGCAGTGATTGATATTGCAGTTCAGTTTTCAAAGCCTCTGTTAGACTTCTTTTATTCTTTCCACACACGTGGTGTTTGTTGTTGAGACCAGGACTGGTGTCTGTTCTATATAGAATTAGGGGATCTCCTTTACCCTTTTTGTCTTCTCTATGGTATCTTCTGTGAATTATTCAGTTCCTAGGGTCTTTTATTCTTATACCTCAGACCAGAAATTTGAGTTTCTCTCAGAGTCTTAGCCTTTCATGCTGTTCTGTAGCTTTGCACTAGGGGATGCCTGTTGGGGTGGAGTGAAGGAGAGAGTAAAAAAAGAAACAAAAAACAAAACACAGATATTCCCCCACACTATTCTTATATGGCCTCTTTTTCTGTTTCCTTCCACCAGAGAGAGAGGTTTTCTTTTAAATGGGGGTTGCCTGGGAGTAGGAGTGGCAGTTAAAAAAAAAAAAAGGAAAAAAGTGAGGAAAAAGGAAAAACTGGGCTTCTCTTTATGCTCTTTTTTTTCTGGTCCTCTGTTTGGAAAGTGGGACTTCTTTTGGAAATTTTGTTTGTGTAGGAGCTCCATGACAGTATCTCCCTGAGTCAAAATCAAGGGATAAAGGTGGAAAATATACCCAAGAAACTCACTGCAGTACTAGATATTACTAAAATTTTGTTCTCCTTTCCTAATTTTCTTGTTGTTATTTAATTTTCAGAGTCCTTAGTTGGTTGTTTTTTGTATTTTGTCCAGAGTTTTTAGTTAATATTCAGAGGAAATATTGTTTTATTCAATCTTGGCCATCAACAGAAGCTCTATTTTTTTATTTTACTTTTTTCTTCTCTCTTTCCTTTTAAAAATTAAAAAAAATAAATAGAAGTGGTGAATTTATTTTTTAAGACTACCTTGTAATTTTCAAACATCTAAGGTCAATGGTTGGGAGATTTTTTTTTTCTGTAAAGGACCAAATAGTCTATATTTTGGGCTTTTTTTCCTGCTGTTGAAGTTACAAAGTAGCCATAGATAATATGGAAACAAATGGATGTGTCTGTGTTCCAGTAAATTTTTTATTTACAGAAGCAGTGGGCCAGATTTGGCCTGTGGGCCACGGTTGCAGAACGTGAGATCTAAGTTCTCTACACTTACTCTTTCCTAAAGTATTGCTTGAAGAGTATTATTACCCACTAAGCTTTGTGTGCTGAAGTAATTTTGTTTCCATGGTCACTTACATTTTCCTCACATAGTTTACTATTTCTTCTGTAGAATAACTCAAAATTTGATTGAACTTAATGAGAGGAAAGGAATCATAACAGTGCAGTTATATAAAACTCTTTACATCATAATTTGCTTTGACTATATCCCCAAAATAAATTTCTTCTGTGGCATTTTTCCTGTTTCATAAATATTTGGTTGGGAGTGGTTCTAATGAAAGTATGCAGGTCATATGTTTAGTATACACTCATTAATCATACCATAGCTCTAAACAATATGAAACCCACAGCTTTGAAATTCAAGGATTCTCAAAGACAACCTGAGAACCATATTAATAATGTTCCTTTTCTAAGTACCTTCTATGTGTCCTCTGTCCTTTTGTGTTTCAGTAAGTGTGGATCTTGTTAAATTGTGAAAGGCAGTACCTAGGGTTATATTTTTCTTAGTTATTGCTTTTGTTTTAGTATTCTTGGACTTCAGCTTTTGAACAATATTTTTCAGGTGAATGGTCTTAAAATGGTTGATGAGCCAATGGAAGAGGGAGAAGCAGATTCTTGCCAAGTAAGTTCTCACGTTAACTTATTAACCTACATTTTTGGAATATAAGGAAGGAGAATAATAGGAAAGGAGGAAATCTTCTATCAGCTAAAGAAATGTATACAGGTAAGTTAATAAGCAAAGCCAATTATTAAAAAATGGCAACAGTTCAAACTATGGGACAGATTTTCCTGCCATAAATTCTTATACATATAGTTTTTTACTTAAAAAGAAGAAACCAATTTTATTGTGGTATAATTTGCATGCCATGAAATTAACCCATTTTAAGTGTAATGGATGAAATTTTTATTGTCAGTGTATGAGTAACTGGATCATTTAAATACAGAATCCTCTGAATTAAATAAGATTGCTTTCAACTTTAGAGGAGAAAGAAAATCTAACGAGAAAATATTTAACTAAAAAGAAACCTGAGGTCATTTTAATCTATTTCCTGGCTTTCAAAAAGGATTGCATGTAAATTATTTCAGGAATTTCTAGCTAGTTTTAAAGATTGCTTTGCTATTGTAATCCTAGTCTCTCATTTTATAAAATCTAGTTATACAGAAGAGTGTTTTTGAGATTTTAGGGAGAGTCTGACTGAAGTAGACATCCCTGCTGATGATGTTACTTTGATTGTCATTTCTGTAGATATTTTCATAGAATTATATTTTTTTAAAGATTGAAGGAACTTCAGTGATAGTATTCTGTAATATCCTCATTGTATAGATAAATTGCTGAGACCTGTAGAGGTTATGATTTATATACTAGGCCATAAGACTAACAAGTAGCAGAATCAAGGCTTAATGACCCAATGTGCCTCATCTTAGGGCAGCTGTGTATTGTGTAGACTCAAGAAAGTGGAAAATAAGGAAGGCACTATTCTTGTATTTTTCTTTGGATAAAATCAACTTTCATGTCTTTTTTCCTCCGAAACTGGTTTATAAATGAATTTTTCTCAGATAAGAACCAGCAGAAAGCTTTAAATTGAGTTTGTCTAAGACTCTGCTTTGAAATGCTGCATGTAAAAATCAACTTTCTGTCAGATACTGATGATGTAATAATAATCTGTTTTGATTTAAAAGATGGGAGGTAAAATGTCATTTTACTTTTGTAATTTACTTAATAATTTTTATGTTAATTTTGAGTGTAGTTAAATGTAAACTGTCAAAGTCATCTAGACCTTTATCCATAGATCATATGAACTAAGGCATAGTAAAGAGTGTAAGGAAATACAGGAAGTTCCCATTGTGTCTCAGCAAGTTAAGAATTTGACTTGTATCTATGAGGATGCGGGTTCAATCCTGGCCTCACTCAGTGGGTTAAATAATCTGGCGTTGCCTCAAGCTGTGACATAGGTTGTGGATGTGGCTTGGATCCAGTGTTGCCATGGCAGTGGTGTAGGCTGGCAACTGTAGCTTGGATTCAACCCCTAGCCTGGGAACTTCCATATGCCACAGGTGCAGCCTTGGAAAAAAAAAAAAATGAAAAGAGTGTAAGGAAATACAGAGGCATTGGGGAAGGATGTGTTTTAGTGTTAATAAATTAACCAAGGAAATACCATGCCCTGCACACAGGAGGAAGAGAAAAATGTGTGTGTATATATGTATATATGTGTTCATGTGTAGACAATAAAAATACTTTGACATGTATGCAGAGTTATTGTCAAATATTTTCCTTTCTAATTTTAATGTAAAATATTCAAGAAATCCAGTTTTAATAGAAAGACAGTAAAAATGTACAGTGCTATATGTGATTTACACTAGGCAGTCAACTTCAGTGGCTAGAAAGGAGCATCTAAAATTTTAGAGAATAAAGAACCTAGAAACCATGTCCAAGGATTTGATTTAAGATGTGACCTGGGTTTAAATCATTATGTACTTTTGTTGTGTGATAGTTCAGATATTTGTTTTGTGTCAATTAAATGATATGTGTGATAGGAAACACCGTATAAATTTATTATTAAATTATTAAAATTTTTAATATTTTCATAAATAGAATTATTTTTTTGTTGTGGCTGCCTATTCCAATGTGATGGATGCTGGCAGCTGTGTGTGGATTTTTAAAATTTTTTTGGTTGGCTGCTTTTTAAAAAATAATAGTGGACTGTAGAGACTGCCCATAGAGTGTAGATTCTTTAAACAGTTTTATTTAAATTTGAATTTAGGTATTGCCTATATAGCTTGATGCTGTTCTATGATTGATTTTTTAATTTTTATTTTATATTGGAGTATGGTTGATTTACAATGTTGTGTTTGTTTCAGGTGTACAACAAAGTGATTGAGTTATATATATACATATATATATATATATATATATATATATATATATATATACATTTTTTTCATTCTTTCCCACATAGGTTATTATGGAATATTTAGTAGAGTTCCCTGTGCTATACAGTAGGTCCTCACTGATATCTATTTTATGTATAGTAGTGTGTATATATTAATCTCAAACTCCTAATTTATTCCTTCCACCATTCATTCCCCTTTAGTAACCATAGGTTTATTTTTGAAGTCTGTGAGTCTCTTTTGTAAATAAATTCATTTCTATCATTTTTTAGATTCCACATATATATATATAACTGATATCTTTCTCTGTATGACTTCACTTAGTTTGATAATCTCTAGGTCCATCTATGTTGCTGCAAATGGCATTATATTGTTATTTTTTATGGCTAAGTAATATTTTATTGTATATATGTACCACATCTTCTTCATCTATTCCTCTGTTGATGGACATTTAGGTTGCTTCTGTGTCTTGGCTATTGTAAAAAGTGCTGCAGTGGACATTGGACTGCAAGTATCTTTTCAAACTATGGTTTTCTTTAGATACATGCCCAGGATCGGGATTTCTAGGTCATATGGTAATTCCATTTTTAGTTTTTTTAAATAGGTTTTATTATTTTTTAAATTTATTAAATTTTTTTCTTATTTTTTTTTTGCCATGCCTGCAGCATACAAAAGTTCACAGGCCAGGTATCAAACCCACACCACAGTAGTAACCAGAGCCATAGCAGTGACAGTGTCAGATGCTTAACTTGCTGAGCCACCAGAGAACTCCTATTTGTAATTTTTATTTTTTTTATTTTTTATTTTCCCACTGTACAGCAAGGGGATCAAGTTATCCTTACATGTATACATTACAATTACATTTTTCCCCCAGCCTTTCTTCTGTTGCAACATGAGTATCTAGACAAAGTTCTCAATGCTATTCAGCAGGATCTCCTTGTAAATCTATTCTAAGTTGTGTCTGATAAGCCCAAGTTCCTGATCCCTCCCACTCCCTCCCCCTCCCATCAGGCAGCCACAAGTCTTTTCTCCAAGTCCATGATTTTCTTTTCTGAGGAGATGTTCATTTGTGCTGGATATTCGATTTCAGTTATAAGTGATATCATATGGTATTTGTCTTTGTCTTTCTGGCTCCTTTCACTCAGGTTGAGATTCTCTAGTTCCATCCATGTTGCTGCAAATGGCATGATGTCATTCTTTTTTATGGCTGAGTAGTATTCCATTGTGTATATATACCACCTCTTCCGAATCCAATCATCTGTTGATGGACATTTGGGTTGTTTCCATGTCCAGGCATAACTCTCCCAGACTTCAAGAAATACTACAAAGCCACAGTCATCAAAACAGTGTGGTACTGGTATCAAAACATACAGACAGACCAATGGAACAGAATAGAGAACCCGGAAATAAACCCTGACACCTATGGTCAATTAATCTTTGACAAGGGAGGCAAGAACATAAAATGGGAAAAAGAAAAGTCTATTCAGCAAGCATTGCTGGGAAACCTGGACAGCTGCCTGCAAAGCAATGAAAGTAGAACACACCCTCACACCATGCACCAAAATAAACTCAAAATGGCTGAAAGACTTAAATATACGACAGGACACCATCAAACTCCTATTTGTAGTTTTTTTAAGGAACCTCCATATTCTTCTCCATATTAGTTGTACCAATCTACATTCCCACCAATACTGTAGGTGGGTTCCCATTTCTCCATGCCCTCTCCAGCATTTATTTGCAGACTTTTGGATGATGGACATTTTGACTGGAGTGGTCGATATCTCACTGTAGTTTTGACTTTCATTTCTCTAATAACTATAAATGTTGAACATCTTTTTAGGTGCTCTTTGGCCATCTGTCTGTCTTCTTTGAAGAAGTGTTTATATCCTTTGCCCATTTTTTCATTGGTTTGTATGGATTTTTATATTGAACTGCATGAGCTGTTTGTATATTTTGGAAATTAATCCTTTGTCACTTTGTTTGGAACTATAGTCTCCCCTCTGTAGGTTGTCTTTTCATTTTGTTTATGGTCTCCTTTGTTGTGCAAAAAACTTTTAAGTTTAATTAAGGTCCCATTTGTTGATTTTTGTTTTTATTTTCATTGCTCTAGGAAGTGAGTCCAAAATATTTTTGCTGTGATTTATGTCAAACAGTGTTCTGCATGTTTTCCTCTAAGAGTTTTATAGTATTCAGTCTTACATTTAAGTCTTTAATCCATTTTGAGAGTTTTTTATATGGTGTTAGAGAATATTCTAATTTCATGCTATTAAATATAGCTTTCCATATTCCCCATCACCAGTTATTGAACAGACTGTCTTTTCTGCATTGTATATTCTTGCATCCTTTGTCATAGATTAATTGACCATAGTGCAAAGGTTTATTTCTGGGCTTTCTCTCCTGTTCCATTAATCTTCATTTTTGTTTTTGTGTCAGTTCAATGCTGGTTTTTTGTTTTCATTTTTGTTTTTTGGTGTTTTTGTTTTGTTTTGTTTTTGTTTGTTCGTTTTTTTTGTTTTGTTTGTTTGTTTGTTTTTTGGCTGCCCCACGGCATACAGAGCTCCTGGCCTGGGATCAGATCTGAGCCAAGCTGTGAACTAAGTTGCAGCTGAGGCAGCACCAGATCCTTAACTCACTGTGCCAGGCTGGGGATCAAACCTGTGTCCCAGTGCTCCTAATATGCTGCTAGTCCCATTGCACCACAGCGGGAGCTCCAGTACAATGCTGCTTGGTTTTTTTTATTTGTTTGTTTGTTTTTTAGGGCTGCACCCATGGCCTGTGGTAGATCTCAGGCTAGGGGTCAAATTGGAGCTGTAGCCACCAGCCTATGCCACAGCCACAGCAACCTGTGATCCAAGCTGCATCTGTGACCTACATCATGTCTCAAGGCAGTGGTCAATTGCTGACCCCCTGAACAAGGCCAGAGATCAAATCTGCATCCTTGTGGATACTAGTTGGATTCATTTCCGCTGTGCCACAACAGGAACTCCCGAGTACAATGCTGTTTTGACTATAGCTTTTCAGTATAGTCTGAAGTCAGGGAGCCTGATTCCTCCAGCTCCATTTTTCTTTCTCAGAATTGCTTTGTGTGTTTGGTGTCTTTTGTGTTTCCATACAAATTTTAAAATTGTTCCAGTCTGTGAAAAATGCCATTGGTAATTTGATAGGAATTGCATTGAATCTGTAGATTGCCTTGGGTAGTATAGTCATTTTGACAGTATTGATTCTTCCAATCCAAGAACCAGGTATGTATTTTCATTCGTTTGTGGCATCATTGATGTCTTTCATCAGCATCTTATAGTGTTCAGAATATAGCTGTTTTGCCTCCATAGTTAGGTTTATTCCTAGGTATTTTATTTTATTTTTTTTTGATGTGTTGGTAAATGTGATTATTTCCTTAATTTTACTCTTTGATCTTTTGTTGTTAGTATATAGAAATGCAAGAGATTTCTGTACATTAGTTTTGTATCCTGCAACTTTATTGAATTCATTGATGAGTTGTAATAGTTTTCTTGTAGTGTTTTCAGGATTTTCTATGTATAGTATCATGCTGTCTGCAAACAGTGATAGTTTACTACTTTTCCAATTTGGATTCCTTTTATTTCATTTTCTTCTCTGATTGCTGTGGTGAGGACTTCCAAAACTATGTTGAATAAAAATGACAAGAATGAATTGTATTGTTCCTGATCTTAGAGTAAGTACTTTCATCTTTTCACTATGTTGTATTGTATTGTTCCTGAACTTAGAGTAAATACTTTCAGCTTTTCACTATTGAGAATGATATTAGCTGTGGGTCTGTCATATATTGTCTTTATTGAGGTAGGTTCCCTCTATGTCCACTTTCTGGAGAGTTTTTTTTTTTTTTAAATCATAAATGGGTGTTGAAAATTGTCAGAAGCTTTCTATGAGTCTATTGAGATGATCATATGATTTTTACCCTTTGGTTTATTAATGTAGTGTATCACACTGATTGATTTATGGATATTGAGAAATCCTTGTATCATTATCCCTGGGATAAATCCCACTTGTTCATGGTGTATGCATCTTTTAATGTATTGTTGCATTTGGTTTGCTAGTATTTTATTGAGGAATTTTGTCTTGTTTTCACCATTGACATTGGCTTGTAATTTTCTTCTTTTGTGGTATCTTTGTATGGTTTTGGTATCAAGATGATGATGGCCTCATAGAATAAGTTCAGATTTGGTTATTCCTCTGCAAATTTTTGGAATAGTTTCAGAAAGGTGGTTGTCAGCTCTTCTCTAAATTTTTGGTAAAATTTGCCTGTGAAGCCATCTGGTGCTGGACATTTTAAATGTTTGTTGTTGTTTGGTGGACATTTTAAAATCACAGTTTCGATTTCATTACTTGTGATTAGTCTGTCATATTTTCTATTTCTTCCTGGATCAGTCTTGGAAGATGGTACCTTTCCAAGAATTTGTCCATTTCTTCTAGGTTGTCCATTTTATTGTCATATATACGCTCATTGTAGTCTCTTATGATCCTTTGTATTTTTGTGGATTCAGATGTTTTATCAATTTTGTTTATATTTTTAAAAACCAGCTTCTAGTTTCATTGATTTTCTCTATTATTATCTTCATCTCTGTCTCATTTATTTCTGCTCTGTCTTTATGATTTCTTTCCTTTTGCTAGCTTGGGGCTTTGTTTGTTCTTTTTTCTCTAGTTGCTTTAGGTTTAAGTTTAGGTTGTTTATTTGGGATTTTTCTTGTTTCCTGAGGTGACATTGTATTGCTATAAACTTCCCTCTGAGAATTGCTGTGTCCCATAGGTTGTGGATCATCATATTTTCATTTTCATTTGTCTCTAGGTATTTTTTGATTCCTCTCTCATTTCTTGAGTAATCCATTGGTTGTTTAGTGGCGTATCATTTAGCCTCCACATGTTTGCATTTTTTTACTGTTTTTTTTTTTCTCTTATATTTGATTTCTATCCTCGTAGCATTGTGGTTGGAAAAGATGTTTGGTATAATTTAAATTTGCTAGAATTTACTGAGGATTGCTCTGTAGCCCAGCATGTGCTCTGTTCTGGAGATTGTTCCAGGTGCACCTGAGACAAATATGTATTTTGCTGCTTTTGGATGGAATATTCTATAAATATCAATTAAGTACATCTGGTCTAATGTGTCATTTAAGGCCTGTATTTCTTCATTGATTTTCTTTTGGGATGATCTGTCAGTTGATCTAAGTGGGGATGTTAAAGTCCCCACTATTATTGTGTTGCTGTCAATTTCTTTTTTTATGGCTGTTAGCAATTTCCTTATTTGTTGAGGTGCTCCTATATTGGGTACATATGTATTTAAAATTGCTATAGCTTCTTGTTTGGATTCCTTGATCATTATGTAGTGTCCTTTGTCTCTTGTAACAGACATTATTTTAAAGTCAGTTTTCTCTAATGTAAGTATTGCTACTCCAGCTTTCTTTCAATTTCCATTTTCATGGAATACCTTTTTCTGTATGTGTCTCTAGATCTGAAGTGGGTCTTTTAGCATATATACAGGTCTTGTTTTTTTAATCCATTCAGCCAGTTTGTGTCTTTTGATTGGAGCATTTAATCCATTACATTGATTTTTCAATATATGTTCTTATTGACATTTTGTTAACTGATTAGGATATGTTTTTATAGTTTTTTTTCTTCCTGTCCTCTTTTGTTTTCTTCTCTTGTGATTTGATAATCTTTCATAATGCATTTGAATTACTCTCTCTTTTTTGTGAGTGTCTCTATAGTAGTTTTTTGGTTTGCAGTTCCCATTACATTTTAATATAGCAGTCTATATATATAAACAAGATTGTGTCAGGTAACTGTTCTCTTAATAGCAAATGAACATTCAGTATCCTGCATTTGTATTTTCCTCTCCTAATGATTGCTTATTTTGATAACCATGTTTTTGTATGGATGATTTCATACCTTTACTGAATATTTACATTCACTGGTGAGCTTTCTCATTTGTTTTCTTATTTCTAGTTGTGTTGTTTTTCTTTTCCACATAGAGAAGTTCCATTACCATTTGTTATAAAGCTGGTTTGGTGCTGCTGAGTTCTCTTACCTTTGCTGTCTGTAAAGCTTTGCTTTCTCCATCCAGTCTTAATGAGAGCCTTGATGGATAGAGTGTTATTGGCTGTAGATTTTTACCTTTCATCACTTTAAGTATATCAGGCCACTCCCTTCTGGCCTGCATAATTTCTGCTGAAAAATCACCTGATAACTGTTTTGGGGGTTCCTTTGTATGTTATTTGTTACTTTTCCCTAGTTGCTTTAAATATTTTCTCTTTGTCTTTAATTTTTATCAATTTGATCAATATGTGTCTCATTGTGTTCCTCCTTGGATTTATCCTGTATAGGACTCACTGCACTATCTGGACTTCAGTATTTCCTTTCTCATGTTAGGGAATTGTTCAGCTATTATCTCTTAAAATATTTTTGCATGGAATTCCTGTCAAGGTACAGCAGAAATGAATCCAACTCAGAACCATGAGGTTGTGGGTTCGATCCCTGGCTTTGCTCAGTGGGTTAAGGATCTGGTGTTGCCATGAGTTGTAGTGTAGGTGGCAGATACAGCCTCAGATCTGGCATTGCTGTGGCTGTGGTGTAGGCCGGCGGCTATAGGTCCAATTAGACCCCTAGCCTGGGATCCTCCATATGCCGTGGGTGCGGCCCTAAAAAGACAAAAGACAAAAAAAATTTTTTTCAGGCCACCTCCCTCTCTCTTCTCCTCCTGGGACCCCTAAAGTGTGAATGTTGTTGGTGTGTTTAATGTTGTTCCAGAGGTCTCTAAGACTGTCCTCATTTCTTTTCATTTTTTTAAAAAATTTTGTTCCACAGTACTGATTTCCACTAGTCTGTCTTCCAGCTTACTCATTATTCCCTCTGTCTCATTTATTCTGATATTAATCCCTTCTATTCTTTTTTTAAATTTCAATTATCATATTGTTCATCTCTGTTCTTTAAATCCTCTAATTCTTCATTAAACATTTCTTCTGTCTTTTCGGTCTTGGCCTCCATTATTTTTCTGAGCTGTTTGATTATCTTTACTATCATTACTCCAAATTCTTTTTCAGATAAATTGCCTGTTTCCACCTACTTTGTTGTTCTTCTGAGGTTTTATCTTGTTCCTTTTCTGGAACATATTTCTTTGCTGTCTTATTTTATCTAACTTTCTGTGTCTGTGGTCTCTGTTCTGTAGGCTGCAGGATCATAATTCCTCTTGCTTCAGGTATCTGCCCTCTGTTTGAGGTTGGTTCAGGGGCTTGTGCATGATTCCTGGTGGGAGGATCTGGTGCCTGCCCACTTGTGGGGGGAGCTGGATATTTTTTACTTCTGGTAGGCAGGGCTATGTCAAGTGATATTTTTAGAGGTGGCTAAGTATGGACTGGGTATAACTTTAGGAAGCCTATCTGCTGATGGATGGGGCTGTGTTCTACCCTGTTAGTTTTTTGGCCTTTGGCTTCCCAGCACCAAAATCCTCGAGTTTTTGGATAGGATGAGGTTTCAATGATAACCTACAAGGAGAGCTCATGCCAAAAAATATTCCTTAGGTCTTTGCCCCCACAGTGAGCTACAGCCAACCCTTGCCTCCTCCAAGATTTGCAGATAGGTAGTATGGCCCAGGCTTATGTGGAGTCCCTGCTTTTTTCCTGCATTCTGGTGTGCTTGAGACCTTGTACAGGACTCTGTTTTCCCGAGTCTTGTGGAGCTCCTTCAGTAAAGCCCCAGTGGTCTTCAAAGCCAAATGCTCTGACGGCTCCCCTTTTGTTCCTACTCCCCCAGGTTGGGGAGCCTGATGTCAGGCTCAGATCTCTCACTCCTCTAGGAGAACCTCTGCAATATAATTATTTTCCAGTTTGTGGGTCGCCCACCTAGCAAGTACAGCATTTCATTATATTGCTAAAGTGCCCCTCCTACAATTTTATTGTGGCTTTTTCCTTGTCTTAAGATGTTGAATGTATTTTTTGGTAGTTTCCAGTCTTTTTTATTGATAGTTGTTCAGTAGGTAGTTGTGATTTTGGTGTTTTCCTCAGAGGAGGTGAGCTCAAGTCCTTCTACTTCACTATCTTGTCTCCTCCTCTGTTTTGGACTGATTTAGGTTACTAGTTTAGTCCATCTCAGTTATTGTAGGTTTAGGCTTTCACAGTCATTTGATTGCTTTTCTTAAATTAAAACAAAAAATTAAAATACTCCCCACATTCTATGTATATCTAGCATATGATTTAGAAAAGTTGAATATAATTAATACAATATTAGTATGTCTAGATTTGTTATGAGGAATTGATTCATTTCTCAAGACAGCCTTGACATTTGGTAAGTATTAAGCAACAAGTCACTGATAAAAGATACCTGAAATCATATTTCACTGCCTAGTCCTATGCTTCTCCCAGCATTGTCCAGATGAGAAGAAAATATGTTATGATTCTTCTTTAGTAGATGTCCAGTGTGAGTTAATTTTTTGTGTTGTCAAAATAAGCATAGATGTCTTATATTTGGCAGCTTATGGCCCATTTATATTTATATTTAAAGTTTGTATGGATGATTATTATTCCCTGAAATAATATACATATTTTTAGTGCTACCAGTATTTTAGTAATTTTAAAAAAGATTGACTAATTATTAGATTTTTGTTGATTTCATTAGTATATGTTCAGCCATAAGTTTAGCGTCTAAATTTAAATATGTGTGTGTATGTGTGTGTGTGCATTTTATGGTCACACCCACAGCATATGGAGGCTCCCAGGCCAGAGACTGAATCCAAACTGCAACTGTGACCTCGGCCTCAGCAGAGGCAATGCTTGATCCTTTAACTCACTGCACTGGGCTGGGGATGGTATCCATACCTCCATGCAACCCAAGCCACTGCAGTCAGATTCTTAACCCATGGTATCAGAGTAGGGACTTATGACTTATATTTTTATTACTCAGAAATATAAATGTTACATTTAACTGAAAATGTATGTTCAAAAAACAAAACTGATTTCATAACTTTTTTTAAATTTTTTTTATTATTATTTTTTTATTTTCCCACTGTACAGCAAGGGGGTCAGGTTATCCTTACATGTATACATTACAATTACATTTTTCCCCCACCCTTTCTTCTGTTGCAACATGAGTATCTAGACAAAGTTCTCAATGCTATTCAGCGGGATCTCCTTGTAAATCTATTCTAAGTTGGGTCTGATAAGCCCAAGCTCCCGATCCCTCCCACTCCCCCCTAAATTTCTAATTTTGAAACAATTCTTGACATGTATCTCTCAGAATCCTTTAGAAAATTACTTTCACAAGTATGTTTTACTTAAATTTATGTGTGGACATAAGTAGAAAGTATTTTAATTTGGAAAGCCTGCTTCCTATATGGTGAATGCTTTTCCTTCCTCTCTTTGTCTTTCCAGTTTGATAGATGTTTAGCTTTGCTGTGCTTCAGATATTTTTCTTCCCTTTCAAAGCTGATACTTGCTTTTGCTTTTTATTCACTTACCTCTGGGTAAAAACAGGCCCTTGTACTATTGATACGCAAAACTCTTAGATAAACAATTATCGTTCAACTAAATGTTCATGGACAGTCTCTATAAGGGGAGGTTGTATGCTGCACCATATTGGCTACAAAGACTTACAGTGCAATTAAATTTAATAACTTTAGTTTTTTATAGGTGTTTCATGGTTTTCAAAATTTTCAGTTGACTCTCATAACCTAGAAATGGATTTGGCAGGTTTTATTCCCGTTTTATATATGAGGCAACTAATGTCTAATAAGTATAATAAACTGACCCAAGTGGGAACTAGTTTGTCACTCTTCTTGTTTTTTCAGTCATCAATACAAATTGATGCAGTTTTGAAAACTTAAGTATTATGCAGTTACTTTGCTAGGTATATATCATTTGATGTGTTTAGTTCACCCTAGTGGTGTTTTGATATTTGCAGTGTTATTACTGTTATGTTAGCCTTCTGTCTTTTTTTTTTTGTATTTTTGCCTTTTTGCCTTTACTTGAGCCGCTCATGTGGCATATGGAAATTCCCAGGCTATGGGTTGAATTGGAGCTCTAGCCACTGGCATGCGCCAGAACCACAGCAACGCAGGATCCGAGCCGCATCTGCAACCTACACCACAGCTCACGGCAATGCTGGATCCGTAACCCACTGAGCAAGGCCAGCGATCGAACCTGCAACCTCATGGTTCCCAGTCGGATTTGTTAACCACTGCGCCACGACAGGAACTCCTGTTAGCCTTCTTTCAAAGTGTGCTGATATTTGGCTTGGTTTTCAGTGATTCTGGATTACACTGCATGAGAAGGGTACCTCAAGATGCTTTTCCAGATATCTGCATGTATGTATTAACAAATTTGTAATTTAAGTGCTCCATGGAATTTCAGAGTGATTAAACTCGCCTACATACCCACAAATAAAGTAAATGTTTTGAACAGATGAATTATTACATAAAAAAACAAAAATTTAGCTTTATAAATCCCTCTTCTTTTGTTTCGACATGTTTTCTGGTGGTATCTATGCTCCCTCTGTTCCACAGTCCTGTGAAACTTTTGTAATAGAGTTATATAGCACGTCTTCCTAATAGATTGTTATTAGCTTATTCTCCTTCTGATTAACAGGTGATTTCTTCCTCCTAGTCAATTCACTTGTCAAAAAATGGAGCAGTGGTGTATTTGGTAATTCATCTTGTACTTTATCAGTATGTTTTTCCAGTGTTACACCATTGTTGGCTCCCTAAATTGAAAAGATGATCATAGATTGTTGAGGTCAGAGCATATGAGTTTCATTGTGGTTGAGCCCACGTATTTTTTTTTTTTTGTTTTTTGATAATTAATATGAAGTCTCCCCCCAAGCTAAAATAAAACTAACTCATAATTCTTCTTGCCTCAACTTTGTCATTTGATGTTGGAAAGAATAGTAGTCCCTATTTCAAAGTTATTGAATCTTAATTTTACAGTAGCAACACAGATTGACTATGATTAGGTACTGTGTTTAAGTTTGCTGGGGCTGCCATAACTAACTGCCATATCCTAGGTAACTTAAATAACAGATTTGTTTTCTCACAATTCTAGAGGCTAGAAGTCCAAGGTAAAGGTGTTGGCAGGGTTGGTTTCTTCTGAGGCCTCTCTGCTTGACTTGTAGATGGCTGTCTTTTCCCTGTGCCTTCACATTGTTTTTCCTCTGCATGCGTCTGTGCCTTGATCTCTTCTTCTTATAAAAACACCAGTCATATTAGATTAGGGCCCACCCTATTGACCTAATGTTACCTCAATTACCTCTTTAAAGGTCCTATTTCCAAATACAGTCCCATTCTGAAGTACTATGGGTTAGGACTGCAGCATATGAATTTGAGAGGACACATTTCAGTCCATAATTTATCATATTCCTTCTTACTTTATTAAGGGATGTGGTATTTCTGACAAGGTTTGCTATCCTCAAGTCTACATTTCATCTCTCTATCCCCAGTGTGTAGTATAGTGCCTAATAAATAGCATGTGCTTCATGAATGTTGTTGATTTTTTTTGAATGAGTGGTTAAGTACAGAGAAAAGGGTATATTATGAGAAGATAATGTGATATATCACAATTTTATTATACCAGGATAGGAAAAATTCTTAGAAGATGATTCACTCTTAGGAAAACATTACCACCTTATCGTGAGCTAGATTTCTACTGCTGTCAAGCTTACAGAATCGTGTAGAACCAGAAGAAAGCAAGGTGGAGGAAGCAAAGAGCAGTGCAGATGAGGAAAAAAGGAACACTTTAATAGTAAGCATCAGTAAGTACAGACTTGGAGAAGCTGAGAAATATTAGGCAGTAGATAAGAATGGAGTGGGTGGGGAGCAGATGAAATAAGACCAATATTAGAAGTGATAGCATGGAAGTGTATTGGATAATTGGACACTACAAAATAGTGGCATACAAATAATAAAGCACTTCTGTAATATTTAGCCATTTATGGGTGTGTATGTATGTATTCGTATGCATATCTATGTAAATAAATCTGTATATCTTAGAAACACCTAAACAATGTTTTCCACTTCTTACTATGAATGAGAATCATTTGGGAATGTTTTAAAAAATACATATATGCCTATACCCCATCCTAGTTCTAATGACCATAATCTTGAGGGTGGAACTCAAACATCTATATTAAATGAATATTTATTCATAAGTAATTTTTATTTGGAACTAGGGCATTGTAAACTAATGTATACTTAAAGACAAACTAGCCATAATTTAGTAATATGGTACAATATATTTGTTTGCCTAGGAATATATGTCTATAAAAGGCAGATGGACAACCAGTAGGTTAATATCAGCATTTTTTTAAAACTACAGATTCTGGGGTCATTATGCCCTTCATTTGTGTTGAGTACAACACAGTGTAATAAAAATATCAATCAAATAATCTGGTAACATGTTTATATTCTTCACACTCTAAGGGAAAATGCTTATATTATCAAATTTAGATATATTGTCATCACGAAGTCAGTTCTATTCAAAATTGAGGTAATTCTATTATTTAGAATGAATCTCCCATTTCCATATTTCCGTTTTATGTTTAAATAAATTATGCAATTTTATTTTCTCTTTTTTAAAAAAAGTAATTTTAATTTTGAGGGTTTCTTTGCCTTATTTTCAAAACACCCTTTTATTTAATTATTTATTTATTTTTTATTTATTTATTTTGATTTCCCCTGTACAGCATGCGGACCAAGTTACACAGACATGTATACATATTTTTTCCTCCCATTGTTGTGTTTTGATGTAAGTATCTAGACATAGTTCTCAAGGAAACACAGCAGGATCTCATTGTAAATCCACTCAAGAGCAATAGTTTGCATCCCTTAACCCCAAGCTCCCGATCCCTCCCACTCCCTCCCTCTCCCCTTGGGCAGCCACAAGTCTGTTCTCCCAGTCTATGATTTTCTTTTCTGTGGAAACGTTCATTTGTGCTGTATATTAGATTCCATTTATAAGTGATATCATATAGTCTTTATCTTTTTCTTTCTCACTTATGTCACTCCGGATGAGGGTCTCTTGTTCCATCCATATAGCAACAAATGGCATTATGTCGTTCTTCTTTATGGCTGAGTAGTATTCCATTGTTTATATATACCACATCTTCCTAATCCAATCATCTGTTGATGGACATTTGGGTAGTTTCCAGCTCTTGGCTATTGTGATTAGAGCTGCAATGAACATGTGGGGACATGTGTCTTTTTTAAGGCAAGTTTTGTCCCGATTTATGCCCAAGAGTAGGATTCCTGGGTCATATGGTAGTTCTATGTATACATTTCTAGGGTGCCTCCATACTGTTCTCCATAGGGGTTGTATCAGCTTGCATTCCCACCAACAGTGCAGGAGAGTTTGCTTTTCTCCACACCCCCTCCAGCATTTGTTATTTGTGGACTTATTCATGATGGCCATTCTGACTGGTGTGAGGTGGTATCTCATGGTAGTTTTGATTTGCATTTCTCTAATAATCAGGGATGTTGAGCATTTTCTCATGTGCTTGTTGGCCATCTGTATATCTTCCTTGGGGAAATGTCTATTCAGATCTTTTGCCCATTTTTCTGTTGGGTAGTTGGCTTTTTGCTGTTGAGTTGTATAAGTTGCATGTATATCCTAGAAATTAAGCCCTTGTCATTAGCATCCTTTGAAACTATTTTCTCCCATTCTGTAAGTTGTCTTTTTCTTTTCTTTTTGGATTCCTTTGCTGTGCCAAAGCTTGTCAGTTTGATTAGGTCCCATTGGTTTATTTTTGCTCAAATTTTTGTTACCTTGGGAGAATGACCTGAGAAAATATTCATGAAGTTGATGTCAGAGAATGTTTTGCCAATGTTCTCTTCCAGGAGTTTAATGGTGTCTTGTCTTATATTTAAGTCTTTCAGCCATTTTGAGTTTATTTTGGTGCATGGTGTGAGGGTGTGTTCTAGTTTCATTGCTTTGCATGCAGCTGTCCAGTTTTCCCAGCAATTCCTGCTGAATAGACTTTCTTTTTCCCATTTTATGCTCTTGCCTCATTTGTCAAAGATTAATTGGCCATAGGCATCAGGGTTTATTTTGGCGTTCTCTATTCTGTTCCACTGGTCTGTCTGTCTGTTTTGATACCAGTACCACACTGTCTTGATAACTGTGGCTTTGGAATGTTCCCTGAAATCTGGGAGAGTTATGCCTCCTGCTTGGTTTTTGTTTCTCAGGATTGCTTTGGCGATTCTGGGGCTTTTGTTGTTCCATACAAATTTTTGGATAGTTTGTTCTCATTCTGTGGAAAATTTCATGGGTCATTTGATAGGTATTGCATTGAATCTGTAGATTGCTTTGGGTAGGATGGCCATTTTTACAATATTGATTTTTCCAATCCAGGAACATGGAATATCTTGCCATTTCTTTACATCTTCTTTGATTTCTTTTATTAAAGTTTCATAGTTCTCAGCATATAGGTCCTTTACATCCTTGGCCAGATGTATTCTCAGGTATTTGGTTTTTTGAGGTGCAATATTAGAAGTAATTGTATTTTGTATTACTTTTCTAATATTTCATTGTTAGTATACAGAAACACGATTGGTTTCTGGAGGTTAATCGTATATCTTGCTACTTTGCTGAATTTGTGGAACAGTTCAAGTAGTTTTTGGGTTGAGTCCTTAGGGTTTTCTATATATAGTATCATGTCATCTGCATACAGTGACAGTGTTACCTCTTCTATTACTATGTGGATTCCTTTTTTTTTTAATTTGTTTGTCTAATTGCTAGGACTTCCAAAACTATCTTGAATAACAGTGGTGAGAGTGGACATCCTTTTCTCGTTCCTGATTTTAGTGGAAAGTTTTTCAGCTTTTCCCCATTGAGTATTATATTTGCTGTGGGTTAGTCATAAATGGCTTTGATTATGTTCCCTCTATACCACTTTGGCGAGATTTTTTTCATCACAAATGGATGTTGGACCTTGTCAAATGCTTTTTTTTTTGAAATCTATTGAGATGATCATGGAGTTTTTGACTTTTCTTTTTTGAATGTGGTGTATAATGTTGATGGATTTATGTATGTTGAACCATCCTTGTGAACCTTGGATGAACCCCACCTGGTCGTGGTGTATGATCTTTTTTGATATTTTGTTGGATTCAGATGGCTAAAAGTTTGTTGAGAATTTTTGCGTCTATATTCATCAAAGATATTGGCCTATAGTTTTCTTTCTTGGTGATATCTTCATGTGGTTTTGCAAGTGGGGTGATGGTGGTGTCATAAAATGTCTTTCGGAGTGTTCCTTCTTCCTCAACCTTTTGAAAAAGTTTAAGGAGGATGGGTACCAGATCCTCTTTGTATGTTTGGTAGAATTTTCCTGTGAAGCCATCTGGTCGTGGACTTTTGTTTGTAGGGAGTGTTTTTATGACATATTCCATTTCATTCCTACTGATTGGTCTGTTCAGTTGATCTATTTCTTCTTGATTCAGTTTTCGCAGGCTGTAAGACTCTAGAAAGTTGTCCATTTCTTCCAGCTTGTCAAATTTTTTGGCATATAGTTGTTCATAGTATTATATTATTTTTTTTTGTATTTCTGCAGTATCCATTATGATTTCTCCTTTTTCACTTCTGATTTTGTTTATTTGGTTTCATTCTCTCCTCTTCCTAGTGAGTCTAGCCAGCGGTTTGTCAATTTTGTTTATCTTTTCAAAGAACCAGTTCTTGGTTTTATGAATTTTCTCTCTTTTGTTTTGAATCTATATTTTATTGATTTCCTCATCGATCTTTATGATTTCCTTCCTTCTGTTGACTTTAGGTTTTTTGTGTTCTTTTTCTGATTTGTTTATGTGAAGGGTTATCTTGTCAATTTGAGATGTTTCTTCTTTTTTGAGGAAGGCCTCTATCGCTATGAATTTCCCTGTGTGCACTGCTTTTGCGGCATCCCATAGATTTTGAGCGGTTGTGCCTTCATTTTCATTTGTCTTGAAGTATTTTTTAATTTCCTCCTTGATTTCCTCATTGACCCATTGATTTTTTTAGTAGCATGTTGTTTAGTCTCCATGTAGTAGGTTTTTTCTCATTTCTTTTCCTGTGGTTGATTTCTAGTTTCATGGCATTGTGGATAGAGAAGATACTTGAAATAATTTCTATGCTCCTAAATTTGTTGAGGTTAGCTTTGTGCCCCAATATGTAATCCATTCTTGAGAATGTTCCATGCACACTTGAGAAGAATATGTATTCTGATATTTTGTGACGTAGTGTCCTGAAGATGTCAATTAAGTCTAATTTTTCTATTGTTTCCTTTAGGATTTCTGTTGCTTTATTGGTTTTCTGTCTAGGTGGTCTGTCCATTGATGTGAGTGGGGTGTTAGAGTTTCCTACTATGATTGTTATTTCCATCAATTTCTCCTTTTATGTCTGTTAGTATTTGTTGTATGTATCTGGGTGCTTCTGTATTTGGGGCATATGTTTTGACAATAGTGATATCGTCTTTGTGAATGGATCCCTTAATCATTAAATAGTGTCCTTCTTTGTCTTTCTTTATGCCTTTTGTTTTAAAGTCTGCTTCTTCTGATATGAGTATTGCAACTCTTCCTTTCCTGTCCTGTCCATTGGCAGGAAATATCTTTTCCCACCCTCTCACTTTCAATCTACATGTGTCCTTTGCTCTAAGGTGAGTTTCTTGTAGGCAGCATATTGAAGTTTTTTGCATTTTTATGCAGTCAGCCACTCTGTGTCTTTTGATTGGAGCATTCAGTCCATTGACATGTAAGGTGATGATTGATAGATGTTTATTTATTGCCATTTTACACCTTGTTTTCCCATTGATTCTATGATTCTCCATTCTTTCTTTCTTTTTCTTGGTTGGATGGTCTCTAATTATTTTCTGCTTGAGTGTTTTTCCTTTTTTTGCGAAGGTAATGTTTGATTTCGACTTGTGCTTGCCCTGTTTTTTAAGTATGTTAAACCCTTCCTATAACTGTGTGTTTTAGCCTGATACTCCTGTAGGTTCATACACTTCATTACTAAAATTTAAAAAAAGAAAAGAAAATTAAAATAAGAATCTATTTATTTCCTTACTTTCCTTCCCCACATTTTATGATTTTGATGCCTCTTTTTTTCTTTTTAATTTTATTTTGTTTTAAACGTGCTCATGATTAGATCTGTATGCTGGCTTATTTGAGTGACTGCTGTCTTATTGCGGTTTCCTCCATCCTAGATCTTCCTCTCTCTCTCTCTCTCTCTCTTTTTTTTTTTTTTTTTTTGATTTAGAGAAGCCCTTTCAGCATTTCTTTTAGAATGAGTTTTGTATTGCTGTATTCTTTTAGCTTTTGTTTGTTGGAAAAAATTTTTATTTCCCCTTCTGTTTTAAATGATACTCTTACATTCTAGGTTGCATATTTTTTTCCTTTCAGCGCTTTAAATATCTCTTGCCATTCCCTCCTGGCCTGTAGAGTTTTTGTAGAGAAATCAGCTGATAGCCTTATGGGGGTTCCCTTAAGGGAACATTTTGCCTTTCTCTTGCTGCCTTTAGGATCCTCTCTTTATTATTAACTTTTGCCATTTTTATGATAATGTGTCTTGGTGTGGGTCTATTTGTATTCCTGTATCTTGAACTCAGTATCCTTTAGATTTGGGAAGTTTCCAGCGATAATTTCTTCAAATATATTTTCCATCCCCTTTTCTTTTTCTACTCCTTCTGGAATTCCTATTATGCGTAGATTGACCCACTTTATATTATTCCATAGGTCTCTTATATTGCTTTCCTGTTTTTTGATTTGGTTTTCTGTCTGCTGTCCTGTTTGTGTGATTTCCAGAGGCGGGGCAGGCCAGGGTGGGGAAAGCCCCTGAGGTGGTTGGCTTCCTGTGAGTGGTGAGGCTAGCCCCCTGGGATGGCAGGCGGCCTCAGGTCAGGTGTGCTTGGGGCAGGGGAGGGGGGGATGCACTAGGCAGCACTGCTCTCTGCTAGCTGATGGGCAAGTGTGCTTGCTGGGTGCAGGGAGTATTCTATGGCAGCCCACCCCTTCTCTCCCCTCCCCAACACTGGCACCTTGTCTCTCCTGCAGGTCCAGCTCTTCTCCCTGGTTCCCTCTGTGTGGCTTTCCACCCCTCAGCCCTTACCGTATTGCTCCCTCCACCCACAACACACTGCTTCCTAGTCCCTGAGGCTGTCTCTGCGCTATCAACCCCAACCCGCTCCCCGGGACCAACTTCTGGAGCCAGGGTATCGGTACCCAGCCCCCACCCAAGCATCTCAGATTTTTGTGACTGTGCCAGTAGTTCAGATGATCTGTTCAGTTCTCACTCAGCTTTTCAGATCTCAGACCTACTGCTGCACTCTTCTTGGTGCCTGGATATGCCTCTGACTCAGTTGTTCTTTACATCAATTAGGTGACTTTCCAGGGTGTGGGTTCCCTTTCTCCTTCACAGTTCCCTTTCAGGAGTGCCAGTCCAGTCCTGATTCCCCTTCTCTCACTCTCCTCTTTTCTCTTGTTTTATCCGGTTATGTCACGAGATTCTTGCTGTTATTGGAGGTTTAAGTTCTTATGCCAGAGTTTAGTTGCTGTTCTGTGCAAGTGATTTAACATGTAGATGTGTTTTTATTGTTGTGTTTGTGGGAGAGGGCTAGCACGTCCCCCTAATCTTCTGCCATTTTGCCTTCTCTCTAATTTTGAGGGTTTTTTATTGATGAATTTTACTTTTAAATATATCTTTCTTTTTAAAAATAAATGTTTTGTTCTTTTTTTATGAAATTGGTTTGTTCTTTTTGGCTGTCTGCTTCTGTAAGATGGCACAAGTAGTTTGCTAAGCATTAGGAATGCAGAGACGAATGCGATAGTACCTGAATACATGAAACTCATGTCTAGAGGGAGAGAAAAATGAAGTAATGGCTGCTGGCAAACATTATCTTTTCTAATATAGTAGCATTTTCATGTTCAAAATTTTATAGGTCCATACTGCTGAAAATCAAAAGACATATTGCATATTTAAAGGATGGGCATATGTAATTAGGAGAAGGGGCATTGGGAAGACATTTCCATTTGAAGACTTGCTTAGGTTTGTTGAAATTGAGTAGAATAGAGTATAGTTGTTTCCTAGCTCTAAATTTTTTCAAAAACTGGTATCATTGTGATCCATGTTTATAATGATAATCTTAAACATGACAGAAACTGAAGTGCCTTCTTAAACATAAAAACACTGTGTTGTGTTCAATATAATATAACAGACTTGGAGGGAACATTAAAGAACCATGTAACATGATAGTTTTGTCATGTGAGAACACCGAGGTAGAATGGTTTTAATTTGGCCAAGGCTGCTTACCTTATGCATGGCAGAGCTAGAGTGTATGACTTTCACCACCTTCTCTTTTTTTTGATTACCAAAGCTTCCAATAAGTAAGTTTTTGTAATATTCTGTGATTTGAAGACCATTACTTCATTCAAAATCTGTAGCGTAAAATCAGTTAACCATAATATTAATGAATATACAATTTAATGTCGCTTCTGATATACATATACTATGTTGCAAAGGTGCATGAAGATATGCCATACTTTAATATAATCCCAAAATATCAGCCACAAAGCATATGTATTTGCATTAGAAAAGGTTCTTGACTGAAAAAAAAGACCCCTTGAAAAGGGTAAACTCACTCTCATAGATACTTAAAATTGAGTCTGGTGAAATAATATTTTGACATGTAAGAAACATCCACAGACAGTTTAAGGACTGATTCTTCATTTCTGACTGATGAGTGGTTCCTTAAAGCTAAAATCCCTCTTCTGGATACCCCTCTTGAAGGAGTGAATGTCTGACTGCCTATGTAACGTGGAAGTTATTGTAGCTGCCGTGAAGCCTAGCTTATGTGGGACCATGCTGTTTTCCCACTTTGGCCACAGTCACCATTGATTTTAATCATTTAATTAATGGGTGAATTTATTGAGAACATTCTTGCAATCCAGACCAGAATTAATATGATATAATAGAAAGCTACCAAGACTTCTAGATATTGTGATTAACTAGCTATGCGAACTTAAACTCTGTCTCGGTTTTTTCTCCATACAGTCAGAAGGTTGGATAGTATATCCCAACTCTTGTCATTTTGCGATATGTGATACATCTGAGGTTTTTCTCCCCATCCTAGCTACTGTCCTAGGGACTAGAATTACAGTTCACTTGAGTGTATTCTTGATATAGGCTCCTATATCAAGGAGCAGAAACACCCCTTGGGTAGCTTCCTTTCTGCCTGACTCAGGTCGTAGGAAATCTGGCATATAATAATTTTTATTTTTTAACAATGGCATCAGTAGCATATTTAAGTTCCACGGCTAGGGGTCAAATTGGAGCTGCAGCTGCAGGCCTACACCACAGCCACAACAACCAGATCCAAGCAGCATCTGTGACCTATGCCACAGCTTGTCGCAGCGCTGAATCTTTAACCCACTGCAAAGCTAGGGATTGAACCCACATCCTCACAGAGACAATGTCAGGTCCTTAAGCCACTGAGCCACAACAGAAACTCCCAGCATATAATTTATATATAAAGTTTCAATAAAAGTAGGGTCATGACCTCAAACATATGTTTGGGCTTTGCAGATTTTATTTGTCTTTGCCAGTTTCTTTTTAAATGACATGGCTAGTTGGATATTTAAATATTTAAATATCGTTGACTACTTAAAGTGATATAGTGAAATACTATTTAAAAGAACTCTCGAGGTTCACATGTTTTGTCATGTCCCACAATTTACAAGGTTTAATCTATCTCTTGACTTTCTCCGCATCCACCTAATAAGTTACACTCCAACGAGGCTCTTAAGACTCTTTTAGTTGTTGATATTTTTCTTTTCTCTCTACCTAGTTGGAACAAAAGCTGAAGCATAGATTGTATATGCTTCTCTTTACATGAAATTACATAATAGGGTTGTGGTGGTATATCTCTCTATATATGTTAGAAAACACAGGAAATGGGGATATTAGTAGCCCTTAAAACTCTGTGCTGAATTGAAAGAGTTAGGTACTAAATTACTCCTGATGTGATTTCTGGTTCTAAATGGAGCTGCTTATAAGATGTTGCAACTATATTTGAGTATTGATTGTATTTCTTTTTACAGGATGAAGGAGTTGTTAAAGAAATCCCTATTACTCATCATGTTAAGGAAGGATATGAAAAAGCAGATCCTGCACAATTTGAATTGCTCAAGGTTCTTGGTCAGGGATCCTTTGGAAAGGTAATGGATGCTATTTTCTCCATTTGCTTTTCTTCTAAACATTTAGTGGGGACGTGTACACATAGGCAGAAATCTGATAAATGTGCCATTTCTAAACTTATCAAAAGATATATACAAGGGCAGCTCTAATCTTTCTCCTTTTTAATTTCTGTTCCATTTTAGTTCCATTTCTTTTTTCTTCAACTTATTAAAATTAAAGTATAGTTGATTTATAATGTGCCAATTTCTGCTCTAGAGCAAAGTGACACAGTTTATGTGTGTGTGTGTGTGTGTGTATAAAAACATTCACACATTCCATTTTTTATATTATCCTTCATCATAGTATCACAAGAGACTGGATATAGTTCCCTGTTCTATACAGCAGAACCTCATTGTTTATCCATTCTAAATGTAATAGTTTACATCTACTAACCACAAACTCCCAGTCCATCCCATTCCCTCCCCTTCCCCTTTTGGCAACCACAAGTCTGTTCTCTATGTCTGTGAGTCTGTTTCTGTATTGTAGATAGGTTCATTTGTGCCATATTTTAGATTTTACATATAAGTGATATCATGGTATTTGTCTTTTCTTTCTGACTTACTTCACTTAGTATGATAATTTCTAGTTGCATCCATATTGCTGCACATGGAATTATTTCATTCTTTTTTATGGCTGAGTAATATACCATTGTATATATGTACCACCTCTTCTTAATCCATTCATCTGTTGATGGTTAGTCCCATTTCTTTATATTTCTCTATAATAAAGTTTTCTAATCCTCTGGGATCACTGATTTCTCTAGGACAAAATATAACATGCTATTTATTAGCTGCCTAAATCAAGATAGTTTGAGTTTTGTAAAAAAGGTCTTGTTTCTCTGTTCACATGCTGATATAATCTCAGCTTGCTTTATCAGTGATTTCATCTCTGTTCCTTATCTCTATCATAGAAGTTAGAATGTGTATGTCAATTCATATAGGAATGCATGAATTAATCTATTATCTGTTAAAGCAAGTATGTGTATGAAGTACAGTAATGGTAAGTACTGGGTAGTATATGGATTGTATAAAATTCCTGCCTTCAAAGAGGTTAAATTTCAAGGGAAAAAGCCAAATTGAGGATGATAAACTCTGACGCTCATTATTAGAATTGTTTTATTAAGTGCTTAATGTCATATGATTCTTGGAAAAGAAGTATGTAGGTCCTATTCCTGACTTTTGTACATCTAACATCTAAGACATGAAAAAAATATATACACACATTAATGGCCTTTAGGAAGCAGCAACAGCAGTTTAGGGGAAGAAGATAATGAGAAACTATTCTTTTCAGAGTGAATGAGATTTACTTTCAAGGGGGAAAGTAAAGCAGTTGATATTATTATGCACTGAAATATTTTAAAAGAAAGACATTTATTGAACACCTAGGGTGTGCATAACATGAATATAACATTGGCGAATATAGTAGACATTAATTGCCTCAAAGTAATGTGATATATATGTGGTATAGGATACAACATGTAAAATATAGAGAAACATTTTAGGACACGGAAAGACAAACTAAGGTGGATTATGGTTTGGCAGTGAATTGGTGTATAAAGACAAGGAGGTAGGACTTTAATAGTTGTACTGGGAAGAGTAGAACTAGAGGGAGCTTTTTAACAGATTTTGTGTATGCGTAGGGGGGTTGTATTTATAGAACTGACCTGAACAGTAGGTATGTGCATTCTGAACACCTTTATTTTTTGAAGTTATTAAAAGTACAATATTCTTTTAAATATTTTACATTATATTTTTATGATGTTAATTTTAGAACAGAGGTGAAGTTCTTTTATATCCCTTATATATAAATGCTTAAATATCTGCTTAAATAAAATCTTACTAGGAAAACATTGCAAGCCATTAAAAGTATTTGTTCTGTTACTGTGTGTGTGTGTGTGTGTGTGTGTGTATGTATTCATATGTGTATTTATATCCTCTTTTCTCCAGAAAGGATTTAAGGCTGTCATAGATGAGTACCAAATAAGATTAAATTAGAAATAAGTTGGGGGATGTTCCTGTTCTAGCTCAGCAGATTAAGAACCCAGCTAGTATCCATGAGGGTATGGGCTCAGTCCCTGGCCTCGCTCAGTGGGTTAAGGATCTGGCATTGCTACAAGCTGTGGCATAGGTCACGGATGTGGCTCGGATCTGACAGTGGCTGTGGCTGTGGTGTAGGCTGCAGCCTACAGCTGCAATTCAACCCCTAGCCTTGGAACTTCCATATGCATGTGTGCGGCCCTAAAAAGATAAAAAAATAAAAAAATAATAAGTTGGGAAGATGATATAAGCAGGAAAATTAGAGCAGGAAAGATGAGATGAAGCCAGGAATAAACTCTACTGTTCACAAATGCATGGTATAAGGGCTTAGAAATGGGACACAAGTGAAGACAAATTTTTTTGGCAGCCATTATAAAGAAGCTGAAATTTTTTATTTTTTATGGCTGCACATGCAGCATATGGAAGTTCTCAGGCCAGGGACTGAATCTGAGGCACCTATGCAACCTATGCAACAGCTGCAGCAACTCCAGATAATTAAACCCACTGTGCTGGGTCAGGGATCAAACTCATTCCTCTATGGTGACCTGAGCCACTGCAGTTGGAGTCATAACCCACAGTGCCATAATAAGAACTCCAAGAAGCTGATACATTTAATTGTATGATTATTGACTGTATCTTCTTTAAGAAACAGATCAAACAGACCAGATAAATTTTTCTCTTGGGGCTTCATAAAGGGAATGCAGTATAACATAATGAAATGTCCTTAGTAACATCTGCACAATAAATATAGCAACATGTTAACAAGTTGTCAATGCAGTCCTTAAAAAATTCAGGGAACACTCAGCTTTGTACAGGAACTTTGGTTTGACAAGGGTATCACAGAAGTCTTTTTATTTATAATACTAAAATACAGAATAGTGATCTTTGTGCGATTCATCAACCAAAGAAATATTGAGGAGGTGGCTTATTTTTCTTTTCTCCTAGGATGTGAACATACTTGCTTGTCAGTATTACATCATTTACGTAGGCATTGTGTGGGTGAGACTTGCTATTTACTGAACCTATTCAGGAATTTTGCCAAGGCTATGAATCAGTTTAGTGTAGAAGCAATTCCAGGAAACTTTGGACTACAATCTTATTTATAATTTTTCTGTAAAAGTTCCATTGTTAAAATGTAATAAATGGAATTTTAGCCTATATAAAGCTTTGTCTTTATAGTGTCTTTAATGGGGAAAAACTACAAAAATCACTTGTAAAATTGTACTTTAAAGAAGCATGCATTGTCATCATAAAATATGCATATAAACTTCTGTGCAAAGCACACCAAGTATGGTGCTATTAATGACCGTTAATGTGTCGATTGAAATGTGTATACCAAACAACTTACATTAAATGATTTTAAGCACAATAAAATGCAGCACATGAATACATGTTTGAAATTATCGGACAAGCCTTTCTTATATTTCACATGCCAAGTCATATTTACACAAAGCATACATTTTAAAATTCATAGATCATAATAATTTTGTATTTTGGTAGTAAAGCCTTTAAATATAGAACTTGAAAATGAATTTTGAAAATATCAAACCCTTGTCCTGTTATGTTTAATTATTTAAATATCAAAAATTAGTTTTAAAATATATGTGTATAATTTCAGATTTCTTGGAATTAGTCCATTCTTTTCAATCAGTGTTAAAGCTATGCGATTTTTTGGTTCATTTAATCAAACATTTTATTTCTTCCTGGAAAATATAGAAGTCCATATGACAGAGAAAAAAGTATATTGGAGTAATTAACTCATTTATTTTTCTTCTGAATAAATTCCAAGAAAAGGATTAGGGTGACTGAAAAGAAACATCTCAGACAGGGATAGATAAGTTCTTATTGTTTTATTTATTATTATTATTTTTTAGTAGTTATTTCCCTAATACATTTTTTTTCCTACTCTACAGCATGGAGACCCAGTTACACATACATGTACACATTCTATTTTCACACATTATCATGCTTCATCATAAGTGCCTAGACATAGTTCCCAGTGCTACACAGCAGGATCACGTTGCTAATCCAGTCCAAAGGCAATAGTTTGTATCTATTAACCCAAAGCTCCCCAATCACCCCACGCACTCCCTCTCCCCCTTGGCAACACAAGTCTGTTCTCGTGGTCCATGATTTTCGTTTCTGTGGAAAGATTCACTTGTGTCTTAGATTGCAGATATAAGTGACATCATATGGTGTTTGTCTTTCTCTTTCTGACTTACTTCACTCAGGATGAGAGTCTGTAGTTCCAAACATGTTACTGCACTATGGCATTATTTCATTCTTTTTTATGGCTGAGTAGTATTCCATTGTGTGTGTGTGTGTGTGTGTGTGTGTATCACATCTTCCTAATCCAATCATCGGTCGATGTCTTGGCTATTGTGAATAGAGCTGCAATGAACATGTGGGTGCATGTGTCTTTTTTTAAGGAAAGTTTTTTTTCAAAAGATATGCCCAAGAGTGGGATTGCTGGGTCATATGGTACTTATGATTTCTAAGGTATAGATTTCTAAGGTATCTCCATACTGATTTCCATAGTGGATGTACCAGCTTACATTCCCACCAACAGTGCAGGAGGGTTCCCTTTTCTCCACATGCCATCCAGCATTTGTTATTTCTGGACTTGTTAATGATGGCCATTCTGACTGGTGTGAGGTGATATCTCATGGTAGTTTTGATTTGCATTTCTCTTATCTATTCAGGTCTTTTGCCCATTTTTCAATTGGGTGGTTTGCATTTTTTGCTGTTGAGTTGTATAAGTTGCATGTATATCCTAGAGATTAAGCCCTTATCAGTGGCATCCTTTGAAACTATTTTCTCCCATTCTGTAATGTCTCTTTTTTTTTTCTTTATGGATTCCTTTGCTGCGCAAAAGCTTCTCAGTTTGATGAGGTCCCATTGGTTTATTTTTGCTCTTATTTCTGTTGCTTTGGGAAAGTGACTTGAGAAAATACTCATAAGGTTGATGTCAGAGAATGTTTTGCCAATGTTCTCTTCCAAGAATTTGATGGTATCTTGTCTTAGATTTAAGTCTTTCAGCCATTTTGAGTTTATTTTTGTGCATGGTGTGAGGGTGTGTTCTAGTTTCATTGCTTTGCATGCAGCTGTCCGGGCTTCTCAGCAATTCTTGCTGAAAAGACTGTCATTTTCCCATTCTATGCTCTTGCCTCCTTTGTCAAAGATTAATTGACCATAGGTGTCTGGGTTTATTTCTGTGTTCTCTATTATGTTCCATTGGTCTGTCTGTCTGTTTTGATACCAGTACCACACTGTCTTGATAACTGTGGCTTTGGAATGTTCCCTGAAATCTGGGAGAGTTATGCCTCCTGCTTGGTTTTTGTTTCTCAGGATTGCTTTGGCAATTCTGGGGCTTTTGTTGTTTCATACAAATTTTTGGATAGTTTGTTCTCATTCTGTGGAAAATTTCATGGGTAAATTGATAGGTATTGCATTGAATCTGTAGATTGCTTTGTGTGGTATGGCCATTTTTACAATATTGATTTTTCCAATCCAGGAACATGGAATATCTTGCCATTTCTTTACATCTTCTTTAATTTCCTTGATTAAAGTTTTATAGTTCTCGGCATATAAGTCCTTTACCTCCTTGGCCAGATGTATTCCCAGGTATTTGATTTTTTTGGGGTACAATTTTAAAAGATATTGTATTTTTGTATTCCTTTTCTAATATTTCATTGTTAGTATACAGAAACACGATTGGTTTCTGGATGTTAATCGTATGTCTTGCTACTTTGCTGAATTTGTGGAACAGTTCAAGTAGTTTTTGGGTTGAGTCCTTAGGGTTTTCTATATATAATATCATGTCATCTGCATACAGTGATAGTGTTACCTCTTTTATTTCTATTTGGATGCCTTTTATTTCTTTTTGTGTGATTGCTGTGCCTAGGACTTCCAAAACTATCTTGAATAACAGTGGTGAGAGTGCACATCCTTTTCTTGTTCCTGATTTTAGTTGAAATTCTTTCAGCTTTTCTCTATTGAGTATTATATTTGCTGTGGGTTTGTCATCAATGGCTTTGATTATGTTAAGGTATGTTCCCTCTATACCCACTTTGGTGAGAGTTTTGATCATGAATGGATGTTGGATTTTGTCAAATGCTTTTTTGGAATCTATTGAGATGATCATGGGGTTTTTGACTTTTCTTTCTTGAATGTGGTGTGTGACATTGATTGGTTTGTATGTTGAACCATCCCTTTGTACCTGGGATGAATCCCACCTGGTCGTGGTGTATGATCTTTTTTGATATGTTTTTGGATTCAGATGGCTAAAATTTTGTTGAGAGTGTTTGTGCCTATATTTCTCAAAGATATTGGCCTATAATTTTCTTTTTTTGGTGGTATATTTGTCTGGTTTTGGAAGTAGGGTGATGGTGGCATCATAGAATATCTTTGGCAGTGTTCTTTCTGCTTCAATCTTTTGAGAAACGTTAAGGAGGTTGGGCACCAGTTCCTGTTTGTATGTTTGTTATAATTCTCCTGTGAATCCATCTGGCCCTGCACTTTTATTTGTAAGGAGTGTTTTTATGACATATTCAATTTGACTTCTAGTGAATGGTCTGTTCATTTGATGTGTTTCTTCTTGAATCATTTTTGGCAGGCTGTAAATCTCTAGAAAGTTGACCATTTATTCTAGGTTGTCAAATTTGTTAGCATATAATTGCTCATAGTGTTCTCTTTTGGTTTTCTGTATTTCTGTAGTATCTGTTGTGACTTCTCCTTTTTCATTTCTGATTTTGTTTATTTGGGTTTTTTCTCTCTTCTCCTCTTGGTGAGTCTAGCCAGAGGTTTGTTTACCTTTTCAAAGAACCAGCTCTTGGTTTTATTAATTTTGTCTATTGTTTTTTGAATCTCTATTTTATTGATTTCCTCTTTGATCTTTATGATTTCCTTCCTTCTGCTAATTTTTGGTTTTGTTTGTTCTTCTTTTACTAATTCATTTAGGTAATGGGTTAAGTTGTCGATTTGATATTTTTCTTCTTTTTTTGAGGAAGGCCTGTACTGCTATGAATTTCGCTCTGAGCACTGCTTTTGTGGCATCCCACAGATTTTGAGAGGTTGTGTCTTCATTATCATTTGTCTCCAGGTATTTTTTAATTTGCTTCTTGACTTCCTCATTGACCCATTGGTTTTTTAGTAGCATGTTGTTTAGTCTCCATGTAGTAGGTTTTTTCTCATTTCTTTTCCTGTGTTTGATTTCCAGTTTCATACCATTGTGGTCAGAGAAGATACTTGAAATAATTTCTGCATTCTTAAATTTGTTGAGGTTAGCTTTGTGATCAATTCTTGAGAATGTTCCATGTGCACTTTAGAAGAATGCATTTTCTGATTTTTTTGGATGTAATGTCCTGAAGATGTCAATTCAATCTAACTTTTCCATTGTTCCCTTTAGGATCTCTGTCGCCTTATTGATTTTCTGTCTAGAAGATTTGTCCATTGTTCTGAGTGGGGTGTTAAAGTCTCCTAGTATGATTTTATTCCCATCCATTTTTCCTTTTATGTCAGTTAATATTTGTTGGACGTATCTGGGTGCTCCTATATTAGGGGCACATATATGTTGATGATAGTAATATCCTCTTCTTGAATGGGTCCTTTAACCATTAAACAGTGTCCTTTGTCTTTCTTTGTGGCCTTCGTTTTAAAGACTATTTTTTCTGAGTATTGCAACTCCTGCTTTTGTATCTTGTCCATTGGCGTGAAAGATCTTTTCCCATCCTCTCATGTTCAATCTATATGCATCCTTTGCTCTAAGGTGAGTTTCTTGTCGGCAGCAGATTGAAAGCTTTTGCTTTTTTATCCAATCTGACACTCTGCGTCTTTTGATTGGAGCATTTAGTTCATTGACATTTAAGGTGATTATTGATAGACACGTATTTATTGCCATTTTAAACCGTTTTCCGGTTGATTCTATGTTTCTCTTTTCTTATTTTCTTCTTTGTGTTGGAAGGTTTCCATTTATTTTATGCTTGAGTACTTTTCTTTTCCCTTTTTGTGAATGCAATGTTTGGTTTTGATTTGTGGTTGCCCTGTTTTTTAAGCACGTTAAGCCCTTACTATATCTGCTTGCTTTTTCCTGATAGTCATATAGGCTCAGATGCATCATTAAAATAAAAGAAAGAATCTGTATTTTCTTACTTTCCTTCCCCACATTGTATGATTTAGATGTCTGTTTTTTTTTTTTTAACATCTTCATGTTTAGATCTGCATGCTGGCTTATTTAAGTGACTGCTTTCCAATTGTGGTTTCCTCCATCCTAATTCTTCTTTTACTGTTTTTTTTTCTCTCTCTCTTTTTTTTAATTTAGAGAAGCCCTTTCAGTATTTCTTTTAGAATTGTTTCATATTGCTCTACTCTTTTAGCTTTTGTTTGTTGGAGAAATTCTTCATTTCCCCTTCTAATTTAAATGCTATTCTTGCTGGATAGAGGATTCTAGGTTGCAAATTTTTTCCTTTCTTCACTTTAAATATATCTTGCCACTCCTTGCTGGCCTGTAGTGTTGCTGTAGAGAAAGCAGCTGATAGCCTTATGGGGGTTTCCTTATAATTAATGCTTTGCTTTTCGCTTGCTGCCTTTAGAATCCTCTCTTTATCTAACTTTTGCCATTTTTATTATACTGTGTCTTGGTGTGGGCCTGTTTGGGTTCAGCGTGTTTGGGGCCCTCTGTGCTTCCCGTACCTTGATATCAGTATGCTTTAGATTTGGAAAGTTGTGAGCCATAATTTCTTCAAATATATTTTCAATCTGCCTTTCTTCCTCTTTTCCTTATGGAATTCCTATTTTGCATAGACTGGCCTGCTTTATATTATCCTGTAGGTCTCTCATATTGCTGTCATGTTTTTTCATTTGGTTTTCTGTCTGCTGTCCTGATTGGGTGGTTTCCATTATTCTATCTTCCACATCACTAATTCATTCCTCTGCATTATTCGTTCTGTTCTTTATTGCATTAAGCTAGGTTTGTATCTCGGCAAATGAATTTTCTAGTTTTTCTTGGCTCCTCCTTATATTTTCTAGTTCCTTTCTAAAGGAATCTGCATTACTCTTCATATCCTCTCTTAATTCCTTCAGTATTTTCAATACCTCCCTTTTGAACTCAATGTCTGTCCGACTGCAGAGGTCTGTTTCATTCTTGTCTGCTTTAGGTGAATTCTCCTGTTCCTTTAACTGGGAATGGTTTCTGTGCTTCTTCATCTTGCTTGTGTTTTTCTTTTTTCTGTGTTGTTTGAGGAAGCCAAACCGTAGTCTTGTAGGGCTGCTTCTATGCAAGAATACTCCTTTGTATTTTTTGGGGGGGTACTATTTATTTTTGGTGTGGGAGTTTGAATCTTTGCTGTCTCTTTCTTTGGTGTGAGCAGGCCTTTGTTTCCAGGATGCTCAGTGTGTTTTCAGGGAGAAGGAGGCAATGGGTAGGGCCAGCAGTCAGTCCCTGGTCACTGGGTTCTCAACAGCAGCATGGATCCGCAGGAAGGTGGCACAGGCTACTCCTAGTTGCAGGGCCCTGGGAGATGGTAATGAGCTCCAGGCAGATCTACAAGGTTACCAGAGCATTTGGCAGAAGCAGAAGCAGGGTGTGTGAGTTCCCAGGGGAGTGAGAGCAACAACAGCTAGTGTTCGATTGCAATGCCCTCCTTTGAGGTGTTTGGAACCGAAGGCAGTGACTGCTCAGGGACCCCTAGTGGTAGCAGGCCATGACCACCTCTGGAGTCAGTGATAACTGTGGTGGTTTGCCTCCATCACCTGTAGAACTTGCATGAAGAAATCCACCTCACTTAGCCCACATAGGAGGTGCTGTATAGGTTGCTGCTAGTTTCAGGATGCTGGGAAGTGACAGAGATCAGGTGTGTGGGTACTGCCTGGAACATTTGGCAGTGGCGACAGCAGGGCAGGTGTGTTCCCAGGGGTGCAAGAGCACCAACAGGTGGTGTTTGGTCACAGTGCCCTCCTCTGTGGTACCCTTTAGGTGAATGGGGCTGTAAGTGATTTTTATTCAGATATCTCCAATGGCAGTGGGCCACACCCACTCTTGTATTAGGGATAACTTTCCCCTAACTCCTACAGACCACACAAGAAGCACCCTGTCCCACTTAGCCCACGCAGGAGGTGCTGCACCAGTTGCTCCTAGTTGTAGGGTCTTGGGAATGGACAGTGATGAGGTATCTGGGGGTCACCCAGAGCATTTGGCAGTGGTAGCTGCAGGATGGGTGTGTTCCCAGGGGAGTGAGAGCAACAGTGTATGGTGCTTGGTTGCAATGCCCTCTTTTTTTTTTCTTTTTTGGAAACCCCTGAGGTGACTGGGGTCGCTGGTGGAGCCCACTCTCAGGCCCCCAGTGGTGGCAAGTCGTGCCTCCCTCTGGCCTCTGAGATGACCGCCACAGTCTGCCACTGCCACCTGTAGATCATACAAGAGGCACCACATTGCACATAGCTCCCTTATGCCCTTAGCCCACACAACAGGTGTCTGGCCACTGGTAGCCTGTACAAGGAGTGCCTCATGTCCCTTAAAGGAGCAAGAGGCTTCTTGCAGCCCCGTAGCCTCCACAGCGCTGCCCCACCCTCTAAGCCTGAGGGCATGCACATGCTCCAGGGCAGGGAGTTTCCCATGGTGGCCCACTCCTCCTCCTCTCCCCTCCCCAACAATGGCGCCTTGCCTCGCCTGTGGGTCTGGACCTTCTCCTGGGTTCCCTCTGCCATGGTGTTCCCCTCCTTAGGCTGTTGCACTCTGTTCCTTAGCCCATCATGCCATCCCCTGTTCTCTCCCAGGGACTGACCTCTAGAGTTTGAGCCTCAACTCCCTGTACCCCCCACCCCGCCAAGCATCTCAGGCTGTGGTGTCCCGGCTAGCGGTTCAGATGATCTGTGTGGCTGTCACTCTGCTTTGCTGTTCTCAGTCTAGCTGCTGCATTTTCCTCGGCAACTTTGAGGTCCCACAGCTCTCACTCTGCTTTGCTGTTCTCAGTCCAGCTTCTGTTCTTTTCTTGGCGACTTTGAGGTCCTGCCAACTCAGGCGATCTTTCGTCAGTTCGGTGGCTCTCCAGGATGTGGGTTCCTTTTCTCCTTCACTGCTCTCTCTTGGGAGTGCTAGTCCCATCCTGATTCCTTTTCTCTCTCTCTTTTTTTTTTTTTTGTTCTACCCAGTTATGTCACGAGTTTCTTGCCCTTTTTGGCAGTTTAAGTTCTTTTGCCAGCATTCAGTTGATGTTCTGTGTGAGTAGTTTTACATGTAGATATGTTTTTTGATGTGTTTGTGGGAGAAGCTGTGCATAATCTCTTACTCCTATGGCATCTTGCTCCACCTGGGATAGATATGTTTTTAGATTGCAGCCGTGCAATTTCCTCTGTAGTTGGTTATGAAAAGAGCAGAGGGAGATGATATTTTCTTATGCTAGGAAAGTTTACCCATTAGACCTGAAAAGAACAAATTAGGTGATTAACAATTACCTCTCTAGACTGTGAATAATGGCTTCTATTAGATACCATATTGATCTACTGGTGAGTATTTTAAGAGCTAGGGGGAAAGTGGCTGCATTGTGTGTCTTTCTGAAAGCCTAAACTATCTCTTTCTTCCATAATTGTCTCTTTTTATCTCCATACTCCATTCTTTTCAACCCCACTAGGGCTGTGTCCTAGAACAGTGGTTCTTAAAACATGGTCTCACTACCCCTGGACATCCACATTATGCTTTCAGTGGGTTCTCAAGGTCAGGACTACTAGATACTATTACTAAGATATTATTGGTAAAACCTTTGGACAATCAAGGAAGTGATTTTAAACTATATCAATAATCATTATCTTCTTCAATGCTGCACACTTACAGTTGAGAAAATGCAAGTTTTACTTAAGAATGTCCTTGATGAAGTGTTAACAATGATTAAATGTATCACATGTCACACTTCTTTTTAATATTGTGTGATGAAATGAGGAATACACATAAAACACATAAAGTTTATTAGCTGCATACCAAAAGAGGATGATTGTCTCAAGATAGAGCACTTGTGCAGTTTTTTTGAGTTGTGAGTGAAACTAGCCACTTTTCTTCATGGAACACCATTTTTACTTGAAAGAATGATCGGCAAACTATGGTTACTTAAACTTGGGTATTTGGAAGATTGTTTTCTCAAAAATGAATGGAGTGAACCTATTATTTCATGGAAAACAACTCGCAATGTTTTTGTCAATGATAAGATTTGAGCTTTGAAGCAAAACGTTAGAATTTTGGAAAATTTTTATTTGACACTGTATGCTTGACATCTTCTTGATACTTAAAAAACTTTCCTGATGAAATTGCTGCTTGTCAACATTTGGAATATCTGCATAACTCAGTGGATCAGTGCTTTTGAGATCTACTTTGTGTGTGTATTCTGTCTAACCCAGTTTGAATGATATTCTGTGATAATAAAACCTGATTTAACACTTCATTATTAAGATATCCATTTTATTTTCTAATGAATCTTTGTCATAAGGGAGACTGAAGGTAGACTGTAGTTATGTTAAATTTGACACTGTACTTGATTGAATTCCTACTATTTTCATCAGTGAAAAATCATGGGTTTTTTTGAAATATCCATTCCAAGTTTAAATCCACTAAAAACATCTCCAAGGAATAAAGTTAGTGCAATTTCAGTGGCATGATTTACATTTCATTGGAGTTCTACATTTTTTTTGGGAAATCCTTGTTGGATTTCAAGTAGATCTTAGACAAGAAAGTAAAATAGAGTAACAGTTTTTTGTTAGCTCTTTCAGTATAGAAATGTTTATGGTGATATGCAAAATTTATGATTTGTTTCAATTCCTGAACTTTTCTTTTGTGCAAAGATAGTTTTATGTTGCAAAATCAACCATTTGTTAATATGTGAATTCTCTTGATTACTCCCAAGTGTGGTATGAATTGTTATGGCTCTCTGTAAGACATGTTCAAAAACTGAGAGTAAGCATTTACAAATCTCTGTGGAAATTTGACAAAGTAATTTTATATGTAGAATCCATTAGTATAAGAAGAATTTGTATTTTATATGGCATTTAAATTTAATTTTTCTAGATAATTCATTTTGATAATATTTTATAAAAGTTTGGTCTGCATTGGATTTGGAGGAAAGGAAAAAAAAGACTGGTTGGTCTACACAGAAAGTGTGATAAGCACTACCCTAGATGAGTGTGGAAACTAAACATCAAATGGTTCTTGAGTTTAGGTCTGATTAAAAAGGATAGCAGAAGCAGAAATTTGTTGAAGTATACACTCCACCCCCTACCCGCCCGGTTGGCTGATATGTAATTATCACATAAAATATTTGGAATAAAGGGTTTTGAGCTTAGGAAAGAGGCAAGGCAAAAATTACTCAAAAGTTCTCCCATCTGCAGTTTTTTGTGAATAAGTTAGTTACTTGATCATACTGTAAATTTAAGGAACACTTGAATAGAAGTTGTTTGAGTTAAGGATGGCAGGTTGAAGCAGTGAACACGTTTTACTAAATAATTAAAAAATAAAACAACCCTTTACCAATAAATGACTCATAAAACTGTAATATATTCATATTTATCTTCATTGTTGAAGCATTTTAAAGCTTAGCTTTTAATGAGTGAGAATCTTTGAAAGTATGAGATATTATTACTTCCGCTTACTTGTTACCTTTAAACAGTTTAACTTTCATTTGTTTATTGACATATTTGCCTTCTTGATCCTTTTACCTGGCAGACAGATAAGAAGTTCCTCTAATTTCTTATTATAAAATAAAATCCCTGGTGACTTCTAAAAAGGAATGATAGGGAAATAGAAATGAAGGTATCAAATTAATAGTCATCGTATTTTTTGCTCCTTATTAATAAGGTAACAAAAAGGAGGTTAGGTCTTATAAGGATCTCCCTTAGCTCAAATTGTCTTCTGTTATAATTTTTATCTTTTACATCACAAACTTCTCAAATTTTCTTTTTTGTAATAGTATGCATGGGAGTGTGATTTACTAAATGAATGAAAGTGAGAAAATTTTAACTAAGAGTATAATTTAGGGAAAGGTATATCTTTATAAAATTAGAAAAAATGCAAGGCCATGTATGTGTTGTATAGCAGGAATGACGTGGAATGGAAATTTCACTTTCTAAATTTTAATTCCCTGTTAGGTTTTTCTTGTTAGAAAGAAGACCGGTCCTGATGCTGGGCAGCTCTATGCAATGAAGGTGTTAAAAAAAGCTTCTTTAAAAGGTAGAAAATTTGAAAGCTTATTAAAATAGAATTTGGTGGAGCTTGTTTTAAGAAGTATGGTGTGTATTCCTTGTATGAGTAGATTTAGTTTCCTTTTAATGTTAGTAATTTTTACAGGTTTCTAGAGGCAAGTGATATTTTTAGATTTGATATTGGCATATACCCTAATTTAGTGAGAGTGTATCCTGTTAAAAAATTTAATGGGATAAAAGTGACATGTTTTATTAATTTAAAGTGAACTTATTTTATTCAACTATGTATTTTTATTTCAAGATTCTTATTTTTTTTTGTTCTATTTGTGTTGGTATAGCATATTGAGAAAGCACAGCCACCTTGCATATATTTATATACATACACTTTCTTCTAGGCTGTGATAACAATAACACTAGCTCAATTTTAATAAATAAACTGATTTGAACAGTTGAAAATTAATATATAATAAATGCTTATTTGCCAAATGCCTATTTATCACTTTAACCCATCTCTCTATCTAAGCTGATTTTGTTGGCTTTCTGAGAATGTGGTAATTACTGTATAGGAATATATAGACTGAAAATTTAGGCACTCATAAATTTATTTTTTTATTTTTAAGTTTGATGAATTATTGATGGGATCACTACTGAAATTATATATAAGAGTAATATAATATTCTACTCTTCTATAATTTTTAGTTCGAGACAGAGTTCGGACAAAGATGGAAAGGGATATACTGGTGGAAGTAAATCATCCATTTATTGTCAAATTGCACTATGGTATGTAATATTTTTTAAAGAATTTGTGGAATTAGAGAACTAAGATTTCCTTTCAGATAGTAATATAACAGGAGATAAATACTTTAAACAGAAAATGAATACTGAATGATTTAATATATTTGACTCTGAGAATATATTTATCTGAAATAAATATTAATATCCAGCTTAGTTGCACTTTCTGTATTTGTTGGTTAACTTGTCTATGGTAACAAGGTAGTGTCTTCTAATTACTTGCCTGGTAGTACTTCTGTACTCTACTAGGCTTTACTTCCAGGGATCTTAAGCTATAAACTACTGTGATATTTTATTTAAAACATTCTTATGTTTGGATGGGTTCTTTTTACATTTTCATGATGAGCATATCAACTTTATTTCCTCATTCAATTGAAGAGGACTGTATATTAGTCTATTTGAGTTATTTTTTCTTATATTTGGCAAGAGAGGTTACTATTAAGAAGTGATAGTATAATGGAAAGAACATCAATTTGGAGTCAGTTCTGAGATTGTGTAAAAATTTGAGATACAGTTGATTTATAGTATTATATAAGTTTAAGGTGTGTCACATTGTGATTCACAATTTTTAAAGTTATATTTCATTTATACTTATTATAAAATATTGGCTATATTCCCTGTGTTATACTGCATAGCCTTGTGGCTTATGTATTTTATATGTAACAGTTTGTACCTCTTAATCCCCTACCCATCTCTTGCCCCTCTTCAATTTCCTCTCTCTAGTAACCACTAGTTTGTTCTCTGTATCTGTGAGACTGTTTCTATTTTGTCATAGCCCTATTTGGTTGTAATTTTTAGATTCCATGTATAAGTGATATCATACAATATTTGTCTTTGACTTATTTTGCTAAGCATAATATCCTCCAAGTCCATGCATGCTGTTGCAAATGGAAATATTTCTATTTATAGCTGAGTAATATTCCATTGTGTGTGTGCATGTGTGTGTGTATATATACACACACATATATATGTGTATATATACATGTGTATATATACATATATGTGTATATATGTATGTATGACTTCTTTATCCATCCCTCTGTTGATAGATAGGTTGTTAGGTTGCTCCCATATCTTGGCTATTGTAAATAATGCTGCTGTGAATATTGGGGTGCACCTGTCTTTTTGAGTTAATCTTTTCATTTTCTTTGATTATATACCCAGGAGAAGAATTGCTGGATCATATGAGAATTTTATTTTAAATTTTTTAGGAACCTCCGTACTAGTTTATACAATGGCTGCAGCAATTTACATTTCCTTTGACAATGTGCAAGGGTTCTCTTTTCTTCCCATCCTTGCCAGATTTGTTATTTGTAGGTGTTTTTTTTCTTAGGGCTGCACCCATGGCATATGACAGTCCCCAGGCTAGGGGTCAAATTGGAGCTACAGACACAGCCACAGCAATGCAGGATCTGAGCTGTGTCTGCGACTTACACTGCAGCTCATGACAACGCTAGATCCCCAACCCACTGAGCCCAGCCAGGGATGAAACCTGCATCCTCATGGATACTAGTCAGATTCATTTCCGCCGTGCCACAATAGGAATTCCTATTTGTAGTTTTTTTAATGACAGCCATTTTGACAGGTGTGAGGGGCTACCTTGTTGGAGTTTTGATACACAATTTTTCTGACAATTAGCGATGTTGAGCATATTTTCATGTGCTAGTTGGCCATCTGTATGTCTTCTTTGGAGAAATGTCTATTCAGATCTTCTGCCCATTTTTCCATTTTTTTTTTTCTGATGTGAAGATATATGAACTGTTTATTTATTTTGGATATTAACCCCTTATCAGTTATATCATTTGAAAATGATATAACTCCCATGAAGTAGATTGCCTTTTCATTTTGTTGATAGTTCCTTTGCTGTGCAAAAGCTGTAATAGAGCCCATTTGTCTGCTTTTGCTTTCTTCCTTTGCCTTAGAAGATACATCCCAAAAAATATTGCTCTGATTTATGTCTAAGAGTATTCTGCCTATATTCTCTTTTAGGAGTTTTATGGTTTATGGTGTACATTTAGATCTTTAATCCATTTTGAGTTTATTTTTGTGTATGTTGTCAGAGAATGTTCTAATTTCATTCTTTTTCATGTAGCCATCAAGTTTTCCTAGTACCACTTACTGAAGAGACTGTATTTTCTCCATTGAATGTTCTTGCCTCCTTTGTCATAGACTTATTAACCATAGGTCCATGGGTTTATTTCAGTGCTCTCTATTCCTTTCTATTAATCTGTGTGTCTGTTTTTGTGCCAATGTGATGCTCTTTTGATTACTATAGCTTTTAGCATGGTCTGAGTGTAGTACCTCTAGCTCTGTTCTTCTTTCTCATGATTGTTTTTCCTATTCAGGATCTTTTATATTTCCATACAAATTTTAAAATTATTTGTTCTAGTTCTGTGGAAAATGCTATTGGTATTTTGATATGGATTGTATTCAATCTGTAGATTGCCTTGGGTAATATCGCCATTTTAACAATATTAAGTTTTTCAGTCTCTGCAGTACTGAGTTTTAATCATAACTCCATTGCTGATTTAATGTAAGCTTGAGATTGTGACATTTTACTTCCTTGGGGAATTCAAAAGCATAAACATTAAAGCATCAATGCACTCTACTGTGTCACTCTCAAGTTTTGAGATTTAAAAGGGTAGCAGGTATTGATTTTATTCTTAGGTAATTTTGACAAATAATGCATTATAATATGTACCTAACTCTCTATAAAAAACCTTGTAGAGTTTCCACCAATTATTCTTTCATTTGCCATTACCCTAATGGAATGAAATTAGTAATAGTATCTAAAGTTCTCCTTCCTTGAATCTCCAGGATATCATTAATCACCAAACACCAATATTATGTAAAGCACTATTAAATTCATTGGGCTCTAGAGGTGAAATAATCCCTGATATCAAGAAATTTATAATCTATAGAGAACACAGATCTGTAAGAAAAATTGTGTAAATCAAAATGGGTTAAGTATTATAAGAGGAAAAAAAATACATAAGACATAAATACATAAGTACAATGGGATCTCAAAAGTAGTAGCAAGTAATTCTGATGGGGAAGAAGTTAGGATGCTGTAGGGAAATGTGAAAAGGGGGAAATCTTTAATTGAAGTGGTGGCATTATTATTATTATTATTTTTTTTTTTGAGCTTGACAGAATTGGTAATTTTCAGCAGGTGGGAGTTCAGGCAATTTTAGTAGAACACAGTGCTCCATACATATATCAGGAAAACAATGATGTTGTGTACAAGTTTCTTTGTAAAGTTGATTATGTCCTGGGAAGGGGTTTATAGCTTTTTCAGCATTAGATTTAGTTTTGAGATAATTTAATCTAATAATGGACCATATGAGTAAATGCTTAATTTCTTTATAGTGTTTAGTGATAAAATTCTAAACTTCTATGTTAATTAAAAAGTATACTATGCTTTTTTAAGCCTTAAAAATGTTGTTATAAAAATTGTTGTTACTACATTCTAATTTCTAATTAGCCTTTCAGACTGAAGGAAAGCTATATTTAATATTGGATTTTCTCAGGGGAGGAGATGTCTTCACAAGATTATCCAAAGAGGTGGGTATTTGTAAATTTTGCTGTATTTTATTGAAACAAAAGTAGGAAAAACATGTTTTTTTTTGCTAATTACTTTTTTCCTATGGAAATTTTAAATAATTATTCTGTTTGTTTTGTTGCATAGTATTTAGTGGATGTGCCAGTTAATGACATTTATTGTATACTTGTCATTTAGATCATCTCAGTGTGTTACTCATTATTTTCTTAGGCACACAATCAGTGTAAATAACTGGATGAAGTAGATATGGGCAATTCTAGGACTTTGGAGACTCAAGCTACCAAAATGCCAAAATGCCCCTGGGAGTAGTGTTTAATTTATTCATGTTCATTTATTTATGTCTCCTTTTTTTTTAAGAGCTTCACCCATGGCATATGGAAATTCCAAGGCTAGGGGTCAAATCAGAGCTAAAGCTGCTGGTCTACACCACAGCCACAGCAATGCCAGGTCCGAGCCACGTCTGCAACCTACTCCACAGTTCATGTCAATGCCAGATCCTTAACCCACTAAATGAGGCCAGGGATTGAACCTGCATCCTCATGGATATTAGTCAGATTCGTAACCCACTGAGCCACAATGGGAGTTCCTAATTTATCCATGTTTAAAACAGTTTTCTGGAGGTGCTATTGACACACAATAAACTGCACATAAATTACATGCTCTGATAAATTTTGACATTTGTATAAACTTGTGTAACTGTCAGACCAATCACAATATTTAGCCTATCCATCATCTCCAACAGTTTTCTTGTGCCCTTTTGTAATGCTTCCTTCTTGCCCCATCCCTGCTCAGTCTGCTTTCACTCAGTGATTTGCGTCTAGGACTTTATATAAATGGAATCATATAGTATGTGTTCTTTTTCTGTCTGGCTTTCTTAGCTTAATTATTTTTAGATTCATCCAAATTGTTGAATGTCTCAATAGTTCACTTTTATTGCTGAGTAGTGTTCCACTGTATGGATACACAGAATTTGTTTATTCATTTACCTGTTGATGGATATAAGGGTTGTTTGTAATTTTGGGATATTACTAATAAAGCTGTTGCAGACATTCATGTACAAGTGATTGTGTGGACATATGTTTTTGTTTTTCATGGTTAAATACTTAATGAGTATAATGACTGGGTTATATAGGTCTGTATTTTAACTTATTCTAAAGACACTGTCAAACTCTTTTCCAAAATGGTTATATAATTTTTAAATTTCCACCACCAGTATATGAGAGTTTCAGTTGTTCCACATCCTTACCAGCACCTGGTATGGTCAGTCTTGTTATGATTTTCAATATTGAATAAATATGTAGTGGTACCTTATCATGGTTTGAATTTTTTTATTGCCCTAACAGCTAACTGAATGTTGAGCTCTCTTCATGTGCTTATTTGACATCCTTCTATCTTCTGTGATAAAATGTCTGTTTAAATATTTGAAAATATTTTTTTCTGGTCTATGGTTTGTCTTCATATTCTCTTTAACAGTGTCTTTCAAAATGCAGGCATTCTTAATTTTGATGAAGTCTGATTTATAATTTTTTTTTCCTTTTACGAAATGTGTTTTTTTGATGTCTTGTGTAAGTAATATTTGCCTAATCCCAGCTCACCAAAAGTTTCTCTCCTGTTTCCAGAGGTTTTGTAGCTTTTGGTTTTATATTTGATTTAAGTTTATAGTAACTTTTGAGTTCATTTTCATATATAGTGATAGTGTGCAATGAAGTCCTTTTTTAAAAAATATAGATATCTCATGGTTCTAGCACCTTCATTGGAGAAGACTCTGCTTTCTTCATTGAATTACTTTTTTTTTTTAATTGAAAATCAATTGACCGTGTATGTGAAGATCCGTTTCTATGCAGTCTATTCTGTTCCACTGATCTATTTGTCTATTTAGTTTTTATTTTTTAATTTTTTTTATTAGAGTCGATTTACAATGTTAACCAATTTATGCTGTACATGGTACAGCAAAATGACATAAAATGACAATATACATACACACACACATATATACATATGTATATACACACACATGTACATACACATTCTTTTTTTTATGTTATTTTCCATCATGGTCTAGTTCAAGAGACTGGATATAGTTCCCTGTACTATACAGTAGGACCTTGCTGTTTATCCATCTTAAATGTAATAGTTGCATCTACTAACCGCAGACTCCCAATCCATCCCACTCCCTTGCCCCTCATGTTTGGCAACCACAGATCTGTTCTGTATGTCTATGAGTCTGTTTCTGTTTTGTAGATAGATTCATTTGTGCCATATTTTGGATTCTACATATAAATGATATCATACGGTATTTGTCCTTCTCTGACTTACTTCACTTAGTACGATAATCTCTAGTTTCATCTCTGTTGCTGTGAATGGCATTATTTTGTTATTTTTTTATGACTGAAAAATATTCCATTGTATATATGTACCACATCCTCTTTATCCATTCCTTTGTTCATGGACATTTTGGTGGCTTCCATGTCTTAGCTATTGTGAATAGTGATTCAGTGAACATAGGGGTTCATGTATCTTTATGAATTATAGTTTTGTTAAGATATATGCTGAAGACGGAGTTCCCGTCGTGGCTCAGTGGTTAACGAATCTGACTTAGAACCATGAGGTTGCAGGTTCGATCCCTGGCCTTGCTCAGTGGGTTAAAGATCTGGCGTTGCCGTGAGCTGTGGTGTAGGTCGCAGACGCGGCTTGGATCCCATGCTACTGTGGCTCTGGTGTAGGCCCAGCCGCTACAGCTCCGATTCGACCCCCAGCCTGGGAACCTCCATATGCCAAGAGAGTGGCCCAAGAAATGGCAAAATAGACACACACACACAAAAAGATATATGCTGAAAAGTAAGATTGCTAGATCATATCATAATTCTATTTTTAGATTACTGAGGAACCCCCATATTGTTTTCTATAGTGGTTTTACCAATTTACATTCCCAACAGTATAGGAAGATTTCCTTTTCTCCATTACCTTCTCCAGAATTTGCTATTTGTAGTCTTATTTATGATTGCCATTCTGATGAGTGTGAGGTGGTACCTCATTGTAGTTTTGATTTTCATTTCTCTAATAATTAGCTATGTTGAGCATCTTTTCATGTGATAACTGGCTATCAATATATCTTTGGAGAAATGCCTATTTAGGTCTTCTAACCATTTTTCAATTTGCTTCTTTTTTTGTTGTTGTTGAGTTTTATGAGTTGTTTGTATACTTTGAAGATTAAGCCCTTGTCAGTTGCATTATTGACAACAATTTTTTCCTATTCTATAAGTGATCATTTTAGTTTTTTAATGGTTTGCTTTGCTGTGCAAAAGCTTGTAAGTTTGATTAAGTCCTATTTGTTTTTTTCTGTTTTTATTTCTATTTCCTTGGGAGACTCAGAAAACATGTGTACAGTTTATGTCAGAGAATGTTTTCCCTATGCACTCTTCTAAGAGTTTTATGGAGTCATGTCTTGTGTTTAAGTGTTTAAGCCATTTTGTGTTTATTTTGTGCATGGTGTGAAGGTGTGTTCTAGTTTCATTTATTTACATACAGCTGTCCAGTTTTCCCAGCACCACGCGCTGAAGAAACTGTCTTTTTCCCATTTTATATTCTTGTCTCCTTTGTTGAAGATTAATTGATCATTGGTTTCTAGGTTTATTTCTTGGTTCTCTATTCTGTTCCATTGTTCCGTATATCTGTTTAGGACAAATACCACCGTGTCTTGATTGCTGTAGCTTTTAATATTATCTGAAGTCTGAGAGAGTTATGCCTCCTGCTTTGGTTATTTTCTTCAGGATTGCTTTGGCAGTTCTGTGTCTTTTATGGTTCCATATAAATTTTTGGATTATTTGTTCTCGTTCTTTGGAAAATGTCATGGGTAAATTTATAGGGATCCCGTTACATCTGTAGACTGCTTTGGGTAGTATGGCCATTTATATGATATTAATTCTTCCAACCCAGGATCATGGAATATCTTTCCACTTTGAATCCTCTCTTATTTCCTTAATTAATGTTTTAGAGTTCTCAGTGTGTAAGTGTTTTACCTCCTTCGTCAGATTTATTCCTAGGTATTTTTTTGGTGTAATTTTAAAAGTTATTGTTTGTTAGTATAAAAAAACTGCAAACAATTTCTGAATGTTAATCTTGTACCCTGCTACTGTTCCGAATTCATTTATGAGATTGAATAATTTTTGTGTGGAGTCATTAGGGTTTTCTATGTATAATATCATGTCATTTCCATATAGGGACAGTTTTACCTCTTCTCTCACAATTTGGATACTTTCATTTCTTTTTTTTTCTTTTTTCTTTTCTTTTTTTTGTCTGATTGCTGTGGCTAGGATTTCCAATACCATGTTGAATAAAAGTGGTGTGAGTGTGCATCCTTGTCTTGTTACAGATTTTAGTGGGAAGGCTTTCTGCTTTTCTCCATTCCATATTATGTTGTCTGGGGGTTTGTCATAAATGGCTTTTAGCATGTTGAGATATGTTCCCTCTGAACTCACTTTGGTTAAACTTTTTATCATGAATGCATATTAAATTTTGTCAAATGCTTTTTCTACATCTATTGAGATGATCATTTTTTTTTTACTTCTATTAATGTGGTATATTATATCAATTGTTTTGCGTATGTTGAACATCCTTGTGGTGTTGCTATGAGTCCCACTTGGTCATGGCATATGATCTTTTCTGCGTTGTTGAATTTTGTTTGCTAAAATTTTGTTGAAAAATTTTACATCTATATCATCAATGATATTGGCCTATAATTTTCTTTTTTGGTAGTATCTGTATATAGATTTAGTATTAGTGTGTTGGTGGCTTCATGAAATGTCTTTGGGAGTATTCCTTCTTCTTCAGTGTTTTGAAAGAGTTTAAGAAGAATTGGTGTAAGTTCTATGTATTTTTGGTAGGATTTGGCTGAGAAGCCATCTGGTGCTAGATTTTTATTTGCAGGGAGTTTTTTTTAAATTATATATTAAATTTTACTTCTAGTGATTGACCTGTTCAAATTATCTATTTCTTCTTGATTCAGTTTTAGTGGGCTATGTGTTTCTAGAAAATTATCTGTTTCTTCTAGTTTGTCCAATTTGTTGGCATATAATTGTTCATAGTTCTCTTAAGTTTGTTTTTCTATTTCTGCAGTATCATTTCAGATTTCTCCTTTTTTGTTTCTTATTTTGTTTATCTCTCTTTGTGAGCCTGGCCAGAAAGTTTATCAATTCTGTTTACCTTTTCAAGGAACCAGATCTTGGTTTTATTGATTTTTTTCTATCTTGTTAATCTCCATTTTATTGATTTCCTCTCGGATCGTTATTTTTCCCATCCTCCTGCTGACTTTTGGTTTTGTTTGTTCTTTTTCTCATTCTTTTAGGTTGTAGGTTAGGTTAATTCTTTATTTGAGATAGTCTCTCTCTCTCTCTCTCTCTCTCTCTCTCTTTTTTTTTTGAGGAAGGCCTTTATCACTATGAGCTGCCTCTTAAGATCTGCTTTTGCAGCATCCCATGGATTTTTGTAGGCTATGTTTCATTTGTCATTTGTTTTAAGGTATTCTTCAGTTTCCTTTTTTCATTGATCCATTTTTTGTGTGTGTCTTTTTAGTGCTGAACGTGTGGCATATGGAAGTTCCTATAGGCTTGGGGTCGAATTGGAGCTACAGTGGCCAGCCACAGCCACAGCTGTGTCTGCAACCTATACGACAGCTCACAGCAGTGCTCTCTCCTTAACCCACTGAGCAAGGCCAGGAATCAAACCCACATCCACATAGATACTAGTTGGATTCGTTTCCACTGAGTCACGATAGGAACTCTTATCCATTGGTTTTTTAGTAGCATGTATAATCTCCATGTAGTCAGTTTTTTTTTTTTTTTCTTACTTCTTTTCCTGTGTTTGGTTTCTAGAGGTTTCATGCACTTGTGGTCAGAGAGGATGCTTTTTCTTTTTTTATGGCCACACCCACAGCATATGGAAGTTCCTGGGCCAGGGACTGAATCTGAGCTGTGGCTGCAACCTACACCACAGCTGTAGCAACACAGGATCCTTGAATTCACTGTGCTGGGCCAGGGATTGAATTCACATTTCTGCAGCAACTTGAGCCACTGCAATTGAATTCTTAACCCACTTTGCCACAGCCAGAATTCCAAAAGATGCTTGAAATGATTTCAATACTCTTAAATTTGTTGAGGTTATTTTTGTGCACCAGTATATCTTTCATGCCAGAGAATGTTCTATGTTTACTTAAAAAGAATGTATATTCTGGTATTTTTGAATGTAATATCCTGAAAATAGCAATTATGTCTAACTGTTCTATTGTGTCATCTAGGATCTTTGTTGCCTTATTGATTTTCTGTCTAGAAGATCTGTCCATTGATGTGAGTGCAGTGTTAAAGTCTTCTATTATTATTGTATTCCCATTAATTTTTCCTTTTATGTTTGTTAGTATTTGTTTTATATATTTGAGTGCTTCTACATTAGGCGCATGTATGTTGATGAGTGTAGTATTCTCTTCTGGAATTGATCCTCTTATCATTAAATAGTGTCATTCTTTATCTTTCTTTATGGCCTTTGTTTTAAAGTCTGTTTTGTCTGAAAGGAATATTGTGAGTCCTGCATTCTTGTTTCCATTTGCATGAAATATCTTTTTCTATCCCCTCACATAAAATCTATGTGTGTCCTTTGTCCTCAGGTGGGTCTCTTGTAGGCAGTATGTTGCATGCTCTTGTTTTTTTTTTTTTTTTTTTTTACTCAGTCTGCTATTCTATATCTTTTGATTGGACTATTTATTCCATTGACATTTAAGGTATTTATGTATATATAAGTATCTATTGTCAATTAAACATTGTTTTCAGTTGATTCTGTTTATTTTTTTTGTTCCTTTCTTTTTCATTTTGTGGTTTGATGATTTCCTTTTATTTTATGCTTGTGCCTCTTTTTGTTTTTTGTGAATCTATTGTTTGCTTTTGGTTTGTGGTGACCCTCTTTTTTATGTATGTTAACCACCTCCTATACAGCTGCTTGCTTTATACTCATATAGACTCAAAACCATTCTTTAAAAAAAGGGTCTACACTTTTTTACTCTTCTTCCCCACATTTTATGATATTGATTTTTTTTTTACATCTTCATGTTTATCCTTTTGCTTTGTGCTTATTATTGTTTTCAAAAGTAGTTTTTTTTCATTTTTGATTTGTGTATTGGTTTATTTAAGTGATTACTTTCCAATTATGATGCCCTCCTTCTTACATATTCTAACTTCTTTCATTTTTAGAGGAGAGTTTTCAATATTTCTTTTAGGATGAGTTTAGTATTGCTATATTCTTTTAGTTTTTGCTTGTCTGAGAAAATTTTATTTCTCCTTCTAAGTAAGTCAGAAAGAGAAAGACAAATTCTATATGGTATCACTTATAGCTGGAATCTAATATACAGCACAAATGAACCTTTCTACAGAAATGAAAATCATGTACTGGGAGAATAGACTTGTGGTTTCCAAGGGGAGGGGGGAGGGAGTGGAATGGATGGGGTGCTTGGGGTTAATAGATGCAAACTATTGCCTTTGGAATGGATTAGCAATGAGATCCTGCTGTGTAGCACTGAGAACTATTTCTGGTCACTTATGATGGAGCACGATAATGTGAGAAAAAAGAATGACCTTCCCCAGCATCATTGGTCCCTGGGGTGCTTGGGGTGACAGGCACTGGTACTCCATGCCCACCTCTGGAGTCTGAGATGACTGCAGTGGCTTGCACGCATCCCTGTAACCCACACAAGAGGTACCCTGCCACCTGAGAGCACATGCATATGCAGAGAAAGAATTTCCTATGACAGTACTGCCCCCCACCCCTACCCCTGCCCAACACTCTGCAACAATGGTGCCTTGTTCTCTGGTGGTCCCAGGCCTCCTCTTTGCTGGCTGTCATACACCACTCTCTAGCCCACTTAGACTCTTTCCACACAGCCAGTCCTAGTCCTTTCTCTGAGACTGACCTCCACATTTCAATCCTCAGCACCCGCCCCACCCACGTGTTTTAGTCTGGGGTGCACTGGGTGGTGGTATCAATTGTCTCTGTTGCTCTCTCTCTGCTTTCCCTTCCTCTGACAGCTGTGCTTTTTTCCAAGGCTTTGAGGCTTCCCCTCTCTTTGGACTGATCTCCTTTCTAGTCATAGGGCCTACCAGGGTGCAGATTCCTTTCTTCTTTCACAGCTCCCTCCCAGGAGTGCTAGTCCTGTCCTGATTCCTTTTCTTCTCTCTCTTCTTTTGTCTCACCCAGTTATGTGAAGATATTCTTACCTTTTTCGTTAGTCTGAGTGAGGTCTTCTGCCATCATTCAGTAGATGTTCTATGAGAATCATTCTACATGCAGATTTTTTTGATGTATTTGTGGGAGAAGGTCTGCCATCTTAATCCACTTTATCTGTCTGTTTTTATGCCAACATAACACTTTCTTGATTAATGTACCTTTCTAATATTTCTTAAAGTCAGGGAGTGTAAATTCTTGAGCTTAGCTCTTTTTTTTCAGTCATCTTACCTCTTTTTTTTACATCCTTTGCATTTCCATATCAATTTAAAAATCACCTTTTCACTTTACAAATAAGCCTGCTGGGATTTTGATTGGGGTGGCATTGAATCTTTAGGTCAGTTTGCAGATAATTGACATTTTCACAATACTGAATCTTCCTATCCATGAAGAAGATTTCACCTTCTCCCACAATACATCAAAAAATAAAAAAAATCTGCATGTACCATGAATATGGTATCTCTCCATTTATTTAAGTCTTTAATTTCTCTCAGCAATGTGTTATCCTTTTCAGTAACAAAATATCTTAGACATCTTTTGTCAGATGCATTTCATTTTAAAAAAATGCCATTGTACATGGAGTTACGTTCTTAATTCATTTTCAAATTGGATGGAAATATGATTACTCTTTTCTTATATTAGACTTGTATCCTGTAGTCTAAATAAACTTATTTTATCTAGCAGCTCTTGGTAAAATATAAATAAATTTTCTATTTTTAATCTGCAGAAAAAGTTTTACTTCTTGTTTTCTGTTACAGACATGATTTATTCGTCTTTATTACACTGGCTTTACGTAATTCCAGGGCAGTGTTAAAAAGTATTGGTAGACATTCTTACCTTATTTCTGATCTCAGGGGGAAAAGCATAATTTCACCATAAATTACAAAGTTAAGTATAGGTATTTTTACATGCTCTTCTGTTACTAGTTTATTGAGAGTTTTTAAAATCAGGAATGTATGTTAGATTTTGACAAAGGCCCTTTTTTTTGCAGTTAGTGATATGTTCATTTGCTTTTTTCTTTAATCTTTTAATATGGTGAATTACATTGATTCATTGTCAAATGTTGAAGCATCCTTGCATCTGCGGATAAACCCTGTGGAGTCATAATTTATGATCCTTTATGCATATATTTGGATGATATTTACTAAAAGTTTGTTAAGAACTTTTGTATCTATTTTCATGAGTGATATTGGACTATAGTTTTCTTTATTGTTTATGTCTAGTTTTGGCACCAAGGCAATTCTGGTTTAATAGAACGAGTTGAGTAAAATTTTCTCCTTTTTAGTTTTCTGGAATAGTTCAATGTTAAATTGTTATTAAATGATTGGTAGGATTCACTAGTGAAGCCATCTGAGCCAGAGGTGTTTAGTGAGCCTGAGGTGTTTTTATAATGATACAATGTTTAACTATAAATTCAATATATTTAATATACTTGAGGCTATTTGGTTCATCTTTCTTTTTCAATGAGCTTCAATTTATTGTCTTTTAATAAATTTACCTATTTAATCAGTGTTATAAAATTCATTACATAAAGTTTTCATAATATCCCTTTATTATCATTTTTATAGCTGTAGAATGATTAGTAATGTTGGTATGATCATTCCTGATGTTGGTTTTTATGTGTTCTCCTTTCTTGTCCCACTTACCAATTTTATTGTTCTTCTCAAGAACCAACCAGTTTTGGTCTCACTGATTTTCTCCATTATACTAGTTGTCTATTTCATTGTTTTCCACTTTTCTTTATTCTTTTTTTTTTCTGCTTAATTTATGTTTCATTAGCTGTTCTGATTTTTAAGATGGAAGCAGAAGTTATTGATTTGAGGCCCTTTATCCTTGTCTAGTATGTGTGTAGTGTTCTAAATTTCCCCCTAAACACTGCTTTAGTATCATTTCAGAAATTTTGATATGTGGTGTTTTAATGATTTTTTTTTTAGTTCAACATATTTTCTAATTTCCTTTTATTTCGTTTTTGACTCAAAGGGTATTTAGAAGTATGGTAATCAATGTACAAATAATAGGCATTTACAAGATAACTTTCTATGTTTGATTTCTAATTTAATTTTATTGTGGTCATAAAGTACAATTTGTGTGATCTGAATTCTTTAAAATCACTTAAATTGCTTTATGCCTTAGAATATGGTATATCTTGGTGAAGGTTCCAAGTGTACTTGAGCAGAACATGTGTTCTGCTTTGGGATTGTCAAAGTTTTATACATGTTGATTAGATTAAGTGGGTTGTTAGTGGTATTAAATCCACTATATTCTTCATAATTTTTTGTCTATAATTTTATACATTTTTGAAAGACAGAGATGGAAACCTTTGACTATGATTGAATTTCTGTCAGATTTTGCTTTATATATTTCAAATTTCTGTTATTCAGTACATAAATCTTTAGGTGAATTTGCCCTTTATCATGATGAAATAATTTATTTTATCCCTTATGTAATTTTTTGTTTTGAAATCTACATTGATATTAATATTAATTTGGTCACTCCAGCTTTTTAAAAAATAGTGTTAACTTAGTATATTTTTCCTATTTTTACTTTTCTTTATATTTATTGTGTATTACTTAAGGCAGAATATCATTGTTTCTGTTTTTATACAGCCTGAAAATCTGTGCTTTTTAATTGGAATGGTAGACTTGTTACATTTAATATGATATGGTAGACTTTAAATCTCTCATCTTTCTATTTCTTGGGATGTTTATGTCTCATCTCAGGTAAAACAAGGCCTGTAGTTTATTTTTGTAAATAAAGTTTTATTGGGACATAACCATACCCATTCATTTAAGTATTATCTATAGTTGCTTTTGTGCTTTGATGGCAGCATAATTGCTTGGTCATTTTTTATCAGAATGTAGTCATGAATTTAATTTTCTTGTACTCTTGATACTTTGGATTTCTTATAAGTAGTATTTAGCTTTGTTCTGGGATGTGGTTAACCTTTTGAGTCCTGCTTTTAAGTTTTGTTATGTGGGACCAGAGCAGAAATTAGGATTAATTTTCCCCAGTTGAAATATGACCCTTCTTAGTACTCTAACACCCTGTCAGTTACGAAATTTTCAATCTAACTGTTGGGAACAGGACTTATCCTGGTTCTTTGTGAACTCTGTGGATTCATTTTTAGTCCTATAGGACTGTTCTCTCCTGGGCTCAGGTAGTTTCCTCAGTCCATGATTGGCAGTTTTTCATCGGATAGCCAACATCCTGAAATTTACCTTGTTAAGTGATGAATATTTTTGTATTCCTTATCAATATTATTGAGCTTTATTATGGAACTGTGTGGAACTAGTTTGATTATTTCAGGTTGTTAAAGTGGACCAGAGCAACATTTAATCAGGTGTTGATTTTACTCCACCCTAAAGCAAAACCCTTCTGATTTCTCTACAAGATGCCCTCTAAATTATGAGTTTTTTTTTGCTTGTTTGAAGGTAACAGAACTCTTCCTGGCCCTGTGTGAGTTCCATGGATTAGTCCTTCTAATCCTTCCATTGGTTATTTTTCTGGCTCAGGATGGTTTCCTCACTTACATGTGCTGAGAATTTCTCTGCTGTATATTTGAAGTAGACTATCTATATAGCTCCGTTGTGTGTGTTCTCTAGACTTTATTTTTTCTGCCCATTTTTAAATTTTATACAATGTTCTGTCAATTTCTGCTGTATGGAAAAGTGACCCAGTTAAAAATATATATACATTACTTTTCTCATATTATCCTCCATCATGTTCCATCACAAGTGATTAGATATAGTTCCCCGTGATATACAGCAGGATCCCATTGCCCATCTACTCCAAATGCAAAAGTTTTGATCTAATATCTCCAGGCTCCCAATCCATTCAACTCCCTCCCCCTCCCCCCAACAAAAACAAGTCTGTCTTCCATGTCCATGATCTGTTATTATTTTGTAGACAGATAATTTGTGCCATATTTTAGATTTCACATATAAGTGATGTCATAGGGTATTTGTCTTTCTCATTCCAACTTACTTCATTCAATATGAGAGTCTATAGGTCCATCCATGTTGCTGCAAATGGCATTGTTTTCCTTTTTTATGGCTGAGTAGTATTCTGTTATATATGTGTATCACGTCTTCTTAATCCGTTCATCTGTCAATGGGTATTAAGGTTGTTTGCATGTCTTGGCTATTATGAATAGTGCTAGGATGAACATATGGGTGCATATATCTCTTTCTTGTTTTTGTGCTTTGAGATTAGCCTTTTTTAAAATTTTTGTTATTTATCTGCCTGTTCACTTTTTTCTTTTTTTTTATTATTACCATTTTTTAAAATAGTTATTTCCCCTACACCGGTTTTTTTCTACTGTACAGCATGGTGACCCAGTTATACATACATGTACACATTCTATTTTCACACATTATCATGTTCCATCATAAGTGACTGGACATAGTTCCAAGTGCTACACAACAGGATCTCCTTGGTAATCCATTCCAAAGCCAATAGTTTGTATCTATTAACCCCAAGCACCCTACTCCCTCACCCTCCCCCTTGGCAACCAAAAGCCTTTTTCAGTGAAAGTTTTGTCTGGATATATGCCCAGGAGTGGGATCACTGGGTCATATGGTAGTTCTATATTTAGTTTCCTGATGTATCTCCATACAGTTTTCCACCAACAGTGAAGGAGGTTACCAATTCACATTCCCACCATAACAGAAGGAGGGTACCCTTTTCTCCATACCCTCTCCAGCACTTGTTAATGATGGCCACTGTAACTTGTGTGAGGTGGTTGTTTGTGGATTTGTTAATGATGGCCACTCTAACTTGTGTGAGGTGATACCTCATGGTAGTGGACTTGTTAATGATGGCCACTCTAACATGGTACCTCATGGTAGTTTTGATTTGCATTTCTCTAGTAATTAGTGATGTTGAGCATTTTTTCATGTGCCTCCTCGCCATCTGCATGTCTTTTTTGGAGAAATATTTATTTGGGTCTTCAGCCAAATAAATTTCAGTTGGGTTGTTTGTATTTTTTGTTGTTGAGTTGTATGAGTTGTTTGCATATTTTGGAGGTTAAAATTTGTTGGTTGATTAATTTGCAAGTATTTTCTCCCATTCTATGGGTTGTCTTTTAGTTTTTTTTTTAATGGTTTCCCTTGCTGTGCAAAAGCTTTTGAGTTTAATTAGGTCCTGTTAGTTTATTTGTGTCTTTATTGTCTTTATTCTAGGAGATGGATCAAACCAGATGTTACTATGATTTGTGTCAAAGACCATTTTGCCTGTGTTTTCCTCTAGGGGTTTTATAGTGTTTGGCCTTACATTTAGGTTTTTAATACATTTTAAATTTATTTTTGTATATGGGATTAGAAAGTGTTCTACTTTCATTCTTTTACAAGTAGCTTTCCAGTTTTCCTAGCACCTTTTATTTCCGTTTTATGTATACATTTGCTTATACTATATTTTAGAGTTCATGTTTAAGTTATATACACACTTTGTCTTTCTCTTTCTGACTTATTTCACTAAGGTTAATATTCTGTTCTTGCTAATGGCAAGATATAATAGTTATTAATGGCTGAGTAATATTTAATTGTGTGTGTGTGTGTGTTTGTGCATGTTATCTTTTTTATCCACTCATCTGTTGATAGGCACTTGGGTTGCCTCCATATCCTGGTGACTGTAAATAATGCTGCTATGAATATTGAGGTACACATATCTTTTAAATGTTGGCCATCTGTATGTCTTCTTTGAAGAAATGTCTATTAAGGTCTTCTACCCATTTTAAAATTGGGTTGTTGTTTCTCTTTTTGCTGTTGAGTTGTATGAATTGTTTGCATATTTTGGATATTAAACCCATGTTGATTGCATTGTTTGAAACTATTTTCACCCATCCCTAAAGTTGTCTTTTTTTAATGGTTTTCTTTGCTGTGCAAAAGCTTATTATAAGTTAGACTAGGTCCCATTGGTTTATTTTTATTTTTATTTCTATTGCCTTGGGAGACTGACCTAAGAACAGTTTGTAAGGCTGATGTCAGAGAATGATTTGCCTATGTTGTCTTTCTAGTCCTGCACCTGTGGCATGTGGAAGTTCTCAGGTTAGGGGTTGAATCAGAGCTGCAGCTGCTGGCCTATGCCATAGCCACAGAAGTGCCAGCTCTGTGCTGTATCTGCAACCTGCACCACAGTTTGTGGCAATGCTGGATCCTTAACCCTCTGAGCGAGGCCAGGAATGGACCCCACATCCTTAAGCACCCTGTATTGGCTTCTTAACCCATTGAGCCACAAAGGGAACTCCTATACATTTTTAATATCTCTTTTATTCTCTTATTTCTCTGATCTTTATTATTTCCTTCCTACTGGGAACTTTGGGCTTCATTTGTTCTCCTTTTCTAATTCCTTTAAATGGTAGCTTAAGTTAGGTATTTGAGGGTTTTTTTTGTTTTTTTTTTGTTTTTTTTTGTTTTTTCTCTTTTATCTTGAGGAAGGCTTTTATCACTATGGCCTTCCCTCTTAGAATATCTTTTGCTGTAGCCCATATATTTTGGAATGTTATTTGTCCATGTGTATTTGTCCTGAGGTATTCTGATTTCCTCTGATTTCTTCTTTGAGACATTGTTTTTAAAGTAGCATTTTTGTTAGCATCCACATGTATTTTCACTTCACATTTTTCTTTCTGAAGTTGATTTCTAGTTTAATAACACTAGTTGAAAAAAATACTTGACAAAATTTGATTCCTCTTAAATTTTTCACATCTGGTTTTGTTGCATATTATGTAATCTATTCTGGAAAATGTTCCAAATGTAGTTGGAAATAATGTGTATTATACTGTTTTGAATGCAGTATCCTATAGGTATACTAAGTCCAACTAGTCTAGGTGGTCATTTAATACAATTTTTGCCGTCCTGATTTTCTGATTGGATAATCCGTTCATTGATAGAGTGGGGTGTTAAAGTCCCCTCCTATTTTTATATTATTGTCAATTTCTCCTTTTTTATCTGTTAGTATTTGCTTTATATATTTAGGTACTCATGGATTGGGCACATATATGGTAATAAGTACAAATTTATCTTTTGGTATTGGTCCCTTTAATCAATATATAATATCCTTTATTTTCATTTATTATATCCTTCATTTTAATGTGTATTTTGTCTGACATGATATGAATATTGATATCCCTGCTTTCTTGTCATTTCCATTTATATGAAATGACTGTTTACTTCCCTTCACTTTCAGTTTGTGTATTTATTTAGCCCTGTAGGCAGCATATTAAAGAGTCTTGTTTCTTTTTTTTACTTCAGTTACACACTCTCTGTCTTTTGATCTGAACATTTAGTCCACTGACATTTAAATAATTATTGGCATGTGTGTACTTACTAATCATGCTTTTATTACTTGGTTTCTAGTTGTTTTGTAATTCTTCTCTGTTCATATTTCTTTTGTGTCTACTCTTGATGTTTGATGATTTTCTTTAGTATTATGCTTATGTTCTTTTCTTTTTTGTGTGTGTGTATCGTAAGTTTTTGAATTTCGGATGCCTTTGGGTTCATATGTGTTGAATTATTATTATATTTTCTTGTAAGCTGGTAATCCTTTAAGTACAAATACATTCTAAAAGATTGGCAATTTTCCCTCCCCTCCCTGATATTTTGTGTTTTTGATGTTATAGTTTACACCTTCATGCTTTCCTCTGAATTGTTTATTGTAGTTACACTTGCTTTGACAATATTTTATCTTTTTTTTTTGTCTTTTTGCCTTTTCTAGGGCTGCTCCTGTGGCACATGGAGGTTCCCAGGCTAAGGGTCAAATTGGAGCTGTAGCCGCTGGCCTACCCCAGAGCCACAGCAACTCAGGATCCGAGCTGCGTCTGCGACCTACACCACAGCTCATGGCAATGCCAAGTCCTTAACCCACTGAGCAAGGACAGGGATCGAACCCACAACCTCATGGTTCCTAGTCGAATTCGTTAACCACTGAGCCACGACAGGAACTCCAACAATATTTTATCTTTTAATTTATGAACAAGTTTATTTAAGTGGCTGATCCTCAGCCCTTTCTATATATTTTCCTTTCATAGCAGGATTTATCCTTTCACATAGATTTTTACTTTACTTAAATTTGGAGAATATACTTCAAAAATTTCTTTCAGAGCACATTTAGTATCTTTGAATTCTATTAGTTTTTGCTTATCTGAGATGTTGTTTGTCTCTCTTTCTATTCTAAATGATAATATTTCTGGGTAGAGTACTCTAGGTTGCAGGTTTTTCCCTTTCAGCACCTTGAACATAGCATCCAATCCCTTCTGCCCTGCAAAGTTTCTGCAGAAAAATCAGCTGATAGTTCTATGAGGGTTCCCTTGTATATATATATATATTTTTTATTCTCTTGTTGCCTTTAGAATTCTCTCTTTAATTTTTGCAATTTTAATTATGATATGTCTTCGTGTGGACATGTTTAGATTCATCTTGTTTGGGACCCGCTTAGTTTGCTGTACCTGAATATTTGTATCCTTCCTTGGGGTTGTGAATTCTAAAGCCATAATTACCTCAAATACATTTTTGATTGCCTTCTGTCTCTCTTCTCCTTCTGGGAGCTCTATGATATGAATTTTGGAGTACTTAGTTATTCCATAAATGTTTTAAATTGCTTTTATTTTTTTATTTTTTTGCTTTTAGGGCTGCACCTGCAGCATATGGAAGTTCCCAGGCTAGGGGTTGAATTAGAGTTATAGCCACTGGCCTACACCATAGCCACAGCAATGCTGGATCCAAGCTGTGTCTGTGACCTACACCACAGCTCACACTAATGCTGAATTCCAAACCCACTGAGCGAGGCCAGGGACTGAACCCACATTCTCATGGATCCTAGTCAGGTTCGTCTGCTGAGCCATGATGGGAACTCCCTGATTTTATTTTTAAATTTACTTTTTCTTTCTGTTGTTATGATTGTGTAGTTACTATTACTCTGCTTCCAGATAATTTATGTATTTTTCTGTATCTCCTAGTCTACCATATATACCTTCTTGGGTGTTTTTATTTCAGCTCTGAACTCTTCATTTATTTTTTTTTTCAGCTCCCTGCTTTTTATTTTATTTTATTTTATTATTATTTTTTTTTTGCTACAGTTGATTCACTACATTCTGTCAATTTCTGATATAGAGCAATGTGACCCAGTTTTATAGATATATACACACACACATTCTTTTACTCACATTATCCTCCATCATGTTCCATCACAAGTGATTGGATATAGTTCCCTGTGCTACAGAGCAGGATCTCATTATATGTCCACTCAAAATGCAATAGTATGCATATACTAACCCCAGACCCCCAATCTGTCTCTCTCCTTCCTCCTCCCCTCTGGCAAACACAAGTCTGTCCTCCATGTCCATGATTTGTTTCTGTTGTATAGATAGATCATTTTTAACATATTTTAGACTCCACATATAAGTGATATCATATGGTACCTGCCTTTTTCTCTTTCTTACTTAAGTTTTTATGAGAGTCTCTATTTCCATCCATGTTGCTACAAATGGCGTTATTTTGTCTTTTTTATGGCTGAGTAGTATTCAATTGTATATATGTACCACATCTTCTTAATCCATTCATCTGTCGATGGACATTTAGGTAGTTTCCATGTCTTGGCTATTGTGAATAGTACTGAGGTGAACATACTGGGACATGTATCTTTTTGTGTGAAAGTTTTGACAGATATATGCCCAGGAGTTGGATTGCTGGATCATAAGTTAGTTCTATATTTAGTTTAATGAAGAACCTCCATAGTGGTTGTACCAATTTACATTCTTACCAGCAGAGGAGGGTTCCCTTTTTCCCACATCCTCTCCAGCCTTTGTTGTTTGTTTACTTGTTAATTATGGTCACTCTGACCAGCATGAATTGGTACCTCATTGTTGTTTATATTTGCATGTATCTAATAATTAATGATGAGCATATTTTCATGTGCCTTTGGTCCGTCTGTATGTCTTCTTTGGAGAAATGTCTATTTAGATCTTCTGCCCATTTTTCAATTGGGTTGCTTTTTTTTTGTTGAGCTGCATGTGTTGTTCCTACATTTTGGAGATTAAACCTTTGTCGCTTGAATCATTTGCAAAGATTTTTACCCAGTCCTTAGGCTGTCTCTTCGTTTTCTTGGTGGGATCCTTTGCTGTATAGAGCCTTTTGAGTTTAATTAGGCCCCATTGGTTTATTTGTGTCTTTATTGTCTTTATTCTAGGAGGTGGGTCAAACAAGTGCTGTGATTTAACAGAGTGTTCTTCCTGTGTTTTCCTATAGGAGTTTTATAGTATCTTGCCTTACATTTAGTTCTTTAATCCATTTTGAGTTTATTTTTGTGTGTGGTGTTAGAAAATGTTCAAACTTCATTTTCTTACATGCAGCTGTCCAGTTTTCCCAGCACCATTTATTAAAGACACTATCTATCCTCCACTGTATGTTCTTGCCTCCTTTGTCATAGATTAGTTGACCACAGGTGCTTGGGGTTATATTCTGGGCTTTTATTCTGTTCCATTGATCTATAATTTTGTTTTTGTGCCAATACCATACTGTTTTACTTAGCATAGCTTTGTAGTCATCTGAATTTAGGGAGCCTAATTCCTCCAGTTCTGTTTTTTTTCTTTTCAATGTTGCTTTAGTTCTAATAGTTTTCTGGTAGTGTCCTTAGGATTTTCTAGGTATAGTATGATATCATCTGCTAACAGTGATAGTTTTACTTCTGCTTTTCCAATTGGGATTCCTTTTTTTTTCTTTTTCTTTTCTGATTGCCATGGCTAGGACTTCTAAGACTATGTGGAATGACATTGGTAAACGAGGACATCCTTGTTTTGGTCCTGATCTTAGTGGAAATGCTTTCAGTTTTTCACTGTAGGGAATGATGGTAGCTGTGGGTTTGTCATTAATGGCTTTTATTATATTGAGGTAGCTCCCCCTCTGCCACCCATGAGGAGTGGGTGTTGAATTTTTTCAAAACCTTTTACTGCACTGAATGTGATGTCATATGTTCTTTCTTTTTCAGTTTGTTGATGTGTTGTATCACATTGTTAGATTTGCAGATGTCAAAGCATCTTTGCATCTCTTGGTATAAATCCTACTTGATAATGGTGTATGATCTTTTTTTTATTACTCAATTAATTTAGCACACCTGTAGTTGTACAATGATCATCACAATCCAGTTTCACAGGATTTCCATCCCACAACGCAAGCATATCCCCCCACTCCCCAAACTGTCTCCTTCAGAGACCAAAAGTTTTTCAAAGCCTGTGAGTCAGCATCTGTTCTGCAGAGAAGTTCAGTCTGTCCTTTTTTCAGATTCCGCATGTCAGTGAAAGCATTTGATATTATTGGTGTCTCATTGTATGGCTGACTTTACTTAGCATAAGAATTTCTAGGTCCATCCATGTTGTTAAGAATGCCAGTATGACATTCCTTTTAATGGCTGAGTAATATTCCACTGTGTATATGTACCACATCTTCCAGATCCACTCCTCTGTTGATGGGCATTTAGGTTGTTTCCATGTCTTGGCTATTGCAAATAGTGCTGCAGTGAACATCGGAGTACATATGTCTTTGCAAGTCATGGTTTTCTCTGGGTAGATGCCCAGGAGTGGGATTGCTGGATCAAATGGTAGTTTTATTTTTAGTTTTCTGAGGATTCTCCATACTGCTTTCCACAGCAGTTGCACCAATTTACAATCCCACCAACAGTGTACGAGGGTTCCTTTTTCTCCACACCCTCTCCAGCACTTCTTGTTTGTAGACTTTTGGATGATGGCCATTTTGGCTGGTGGAAGGTGGTACTTCATAGTGGTTTTGATTTGCATTTCTCTAATAATGAGTGATGTTGAACATCTTTTCATGTATTTTTTGGCCATCTGCATGTCTTCTTTGGACAACTGTCTGTTTAGATCTTATACCCATTTTTTGATAGGGTTGCTTGTTTTTTTGGTATGGAGCTGCATAAGGTGTTTATAAATTTTGGAGATTAATCCCTTGTCAGTTGATTCATTTGCAGAGATTTTTTTCCCATTCTGAGGGTTGTCTTTTCATTTTGTTTAGGGTTTCCTTTGCTATGCGGAAACTTTTAAGTTTGATTAGGTCCCATTTGTTTATTTTTGTTTTGACCGTCATGACTCTTAAGAGGTGGATTTGAGAAGATATTGCTGTCGTTTATGTCAGAGAGTGTTTGGCCTATGTTTTCCTCTAAGAGTTTTATAGTGTCTGGTCTTATATCTAGGTCTTTAATGGTATGTGATCTTTTTAATGTATGTTTGTATGTAATTCGCTAATATTTGGTTGAGGATTTTTGCATCTATGCTAATTGGTGATACTTGCCTGTGATTTTCTTTTTTTGTGGTATCCCTGTCTGATTTTAGTATCAGGATAATGGCGGCTTCATAGAATGAACTTGAGAGTGGCCCTTCCTCTGCAGTTTTCTGGAAAAGTTTGAGAAGAAGAGGTATTAAGTCTTCTCTAAATGTTAGGTAGAACTCAGCTGTAAAGCCGTCAGGTCCTGGACTTTTGTTTTTTCTACTTTTTAAAAATCACATTTTCAATTTCAACACTTGTGATTGGTCTAGTCATATTTTCCATTTCTTCCTGTTTCAGTCTTGTTAGGCTGTACCAAGACTGAAGAATCTGTTCATTTCTTCTAGGTTGTCCATTATATTGGCATACATTTGCTCATAGTAGTCTCTCATGATCCTTTGTATTTCTGCAGTGTCAGTTGTAACTTCTCCTTTTTTCATTTCTAATTTTATTGATTTGCACCCTCTTCTTTTTTTTCCTGAAGAGTCTGGCTAAAAGTTTATCAGTTTTGTTGATATTTTCCGAGAACCAATTTTGGTTTCATTGGCCTTCACAATGTTTTTTTTTTTGTCTCTATGTCATTAGTTTCTGCTCTATCTTTATGATTTTTTTCCTTCCTCTAATTTTGGGCTTTGCCTGTTCTTCCTTCTCTAGATATTTAAGATGTAAGGTTAGGCTTTTTTATTTGAGTTTTTTCTTCTTTCCTGTGATAAGATTGTATTGCTATAAACTTTTCCCTCAGAACTGCTTTTGCCCTTTCCCATAGGTTTTGCATTGTTGTATCTTCATTGTCATTTGCCTCTGTGTATCTTTAATTTTCTCTTTGATTTCTTCAATGATCCTTTGGTTTTTTTAGTAGCAAATTGTTTAATTTCAAGGTATTTGTGTTCTTTGCTGTTTTTTTTTTCCTTGTAGTTGATATCATAGCATTGTGATCAGAGAAAATGCTTGAAATAATTTCATTTTTTTGGAAATAATTTCAGTTTTTAAAAAATTTACCAAGGCTTGATCTGTGGCCCAAGATTTGAACTATCATGGAGAATGTTCCATGTGCATTTGAGAAGAAAATATATTCTTCTGCTTTGGGGCAAAAAGTTCTATACATATCAGTTAAGTCTGTTTGGTATAGTGTATCATTTAATGCCTATGTTTCCTTGTTGGTTTTCTGTCTGGATGATCTGTTCATTGCTCTAAGTGGGGTGTTAAATTCTCCCACTATTATTGTGTTACTGTCAATTTATTCTTTTATGGCTGTTAGTAGTTGCCTTATATACTTCGCTGCTCCCATGTTTGGTGCATATATATTCACAATTTTTATTTCTTCTTGTATTGATACTTAAACCATTATGTATTGTCCTTCTTTGTGTCTTTTCACCTTCTTTATTTTAAAATCTATTTTGTCTGATATGAGCATTTATATTCCTGCTTTTCTATAATTTCCACTTGCATGTAATATTTTCCTTCATACCCTCGCTTGAAGTCTGTATGTGTCCTTAGATATAAAGTGGGTCTCCTGTAGATGGCATATAAATGGGTCTTGTTTTTGAGCCCATTAAGCCATTCTTTGTCTTTTAGTTGGAGTGTTTAATCCCTTTACATTCAATATAATTATGAATAAGTATGTGCTTATTGTCCTTTACTTAATTTTTTTGGATTGTTATTTTGGGTCTTTTTTCCTTCCCTTCCTCTTTTCATTGTCTTCTCTTGTGGTTTGCTGACCATCTTTAGTGTTACATTTGGCTTGTTTTTTCTTCTTTATGTTTGTGACCATTATAGTTATTTGATGTGTGGTTCCCATTATATATTGTTATATCCATCTATATGTGTGCAGAATTGTTTCTGCTGGTTGGTCTCTTAATTTCAAATGCACTTTCAGTGTTATGCATTTGTCCTCTCCTCCTCTCATTCTTGCTAGTTTAGATATCCTATTTGTCAATGGGTGATTTCCTACTTTTATATTATCTTTGCCTTTACCAATGAGCTTTTCATTTGTAATATTCTTTTTTCTATATGTGGCTTTTCCTTTTTTGCTTTAGTATTTCCTTTAGTAGTTGATGTAGAGCTGGTTTGGAGGTGCTTAATTCTCTTAGCTTTTGCTTGTCTGTAAAGCTTTTGATCTCTCCATCAAATCTGAATGAGAGCTTTGCTGGGTAGAGTATTCTTGGTTCTAGGTTCCTTCTCTTTGTCACCTCAAATATATTTTGACACTCCCTTCTGGCTCATAGAATTTCTGCTGAAAGATTAGCTGTTATCCTCATGTGGTTTCCCTTATAAGTGATTTGTTGCTTTTCCCTTTTGGCTCTTAATATTTTTTCTTTGAACTTAATTTTTGTCAGTTTGATTCATATGTATCTTGCTGTATTTCTTCTTGGGTTTATTTTGAATGGAATTCTCTGTGCTTTTTCCCCTTGAGTGAGTGTCTCCTTTCCCTTATTTGGGAAATTTTTGGTTATGATCACTTCAAATATTTTCTCTGACACTTTTTCTCTCTCTTCTCCTTCTGGAACCCCCAACGATGCGAATGTTTGTACATTTAATGTTGTCCCAGAGATCTCTGATTCTCCTCAGTTTTTTTTTTGTTGTTCTTTTTTCTTTATTCTTTTCTGTAGCAGTGCTTTCCACCACTCTGTCTTCCACCTCACTTATTTGTTATTCTGCCTCCATTAATCTGTCATTGGTTCCTTCCAGATTATTTTCCATTTCAGCTATTGTGCTCTTCATCTTGCTGTTCAAATCCTCTAGCTCTCTGTTAAACATTTCATTCAATTCTCCATCTGTGTCTCCATTATTTTTCCAAGATCTTGGATCATTACAATCATCATTCTGAATTCTTTTTCAGGTAAATTGCCTATCTCCTCATAATTTAGTGGGTTTTGTGTGCTTTTGTCTTGTTTCTTTGTCTGAAAGCTGCTTCTTTATCATCTCATAGTGTCTGTCTTTCTGTTTATTGTCCCTTCGACAGTGGGTATGTAGATGTTGAAACAGTTGCCCAGTCCTGGAGTCCTCATGGGTAATAGTGGTTCGCATGTACACAGAGCATGTGTTGGAAGCAGCGGTCTTACACTTTTTCTCCTTTAGCAGGGTGGCTGCTAGAGGTAGGGTCTGTGAGTCAGGTTGCATTGTTTCATTGTTCAAAGGATTGCTTTTGTAGCTTGCAGGGGTAGCAGTGTCTCCTACAGCCCGTCCTATTAGTAGGTAGCTTTGAAGGCTATTTTTCATAGCTTGAAATATCAGCAGGTTCTCCTGCCATGCGACCCCACCCCTGCCTTTGCTGGGAAGGCTCTAGGGACTGCTCTCTGTAGGTATAGGAGCAGGTACCACTGTTTTGCCAGCACTCCCCTTGCTTGCCCACTCTAGGGATCTCTCTCTAAAGCCCCAGGGGTAGGGGGCTTCTCCCTAATTGTCACTAAAAGGCTCTCTCTGTAGCTGCAGTATTTGTGCTTCTGGTGATACCTCCCCCTGCATTGCTGTTGGTCTGAGTACTCTCTGTAGCTCTGCAGATGGCAATGTGGGTGAATGGGACTCCCCCAATCCCTTGGTATGGAATGAGTGCCACTGACATGGGCTTTTTCAGGGCCACTGACAGGTGCCCTGTATTTTGTGCTTTTCTCTACTTTGGAAGCCCACAGCTCCCTCAGGGAGTGGGCACTGGCAGCCCTCTCTTGGGTACAGGTGCTGCTATCCACAGATCTTCTGGTGCTGCCCCACTGGTGTGATCCTCTGCAGATTCTCTAGGTGGAGCTGAGATGCCTGTGTTTTCCCTGCTCCAGCACATTACCGCTCTCGCAGGGAATGGCTGCTGCTTCTAGCAGCTCTTCTGGCACTAATCGGCCACTGCTGATGTGAGCCTCTGCAGATTCTCTGGGCAGAGCCGAGATGCCTGTGTTTTCCCTGATTGACAGGGAGCAGGCCCTGGCCGCCCTTTTGCAGGAATAGGTGCTGCCACACACAGCTCTTCTGATGCTGATTGGGCACTGCTGGCATGAGCCTCTCCAAATTCTCTCAGTGGAGCCAGGGCACCTCTGTTTTCCCTGATTTCAAGGGGGATGGATACCACCACAGGCAGCTCTTCTGGTGCAGGTTTGGCTCCACTAGTGGGGGGGGGTCACAGGCAGGAACTGGGAACTTGTGTTATTCCCCCAGGTTACCCCACCTGCTCCAAGATGTCTGTAGCCCTACAGGTGGGGCTTCTTCCCAGCCATTGCTAGGCAGCTGCTACTGTCCAATGGTTCCCTGAGCTGAAACAGGCAGTGTCCTGCAGCTTGAGGTAGCAGTGGCAGGGAATAAGGTTATGTTTGTGGATTACACCCGCACCCCCAAACAATGGCACCTAATTTCTAAGCCCAACTGGGTTGCCTCCACTTAGATGCTCTCCATTGTAGTCTCCCTATACTCTAGTCCCTCCAGGCTGTTTCCAACCCCGTTTTTTCCCCCCCATGTAGCCAGCCCCAGCTCCCTTTTTGGGTCTGATCTCTAAGGCCAAAGTTCTAGTTTCCAACACCTGCTGGCACCCACCTACAGTTGCCCGTTGCCCAAAGCACTGAGCATTTTGGAGGACTATCTCCTTTCTAACTGCTTCACACCATTTGTCTGGAGTTCCTCCTCCATTTTTGGCTGATATCCTCACTGGTGGGGGACTTCCCAGGGTGCAGGAGCTATTCCTCTTTTCAGCTCCCTCCTGGGAGAGTAGGTCCGGTCCTGGTCTTGTTTCCTTTCAATTCGTTTTCTCTTGTTCTTTCTTCTTTCTATGTCCTATCTGGTTTTGTAATGTTTTTTCCTGTTCTATCAACATCTTGATGTCTTTTTTCAGTTTTTTACTGTCTTTCTGTGCAAATATTTCCGCATGTAATTGTATTTTCAATGTATTTGTGGGAATAAGTGAGCCTTGCATCCTGCTACTCTGCCATCTTAGATCCTGATTCTTATATAAATTCTTATGGTTCACTTTCTGTGTACTTCTCCCTTCTGTGCTCTGTCTTATGAATTCGATCCTTCTTATCTCCATTCTTTCAGCTCCTCATCACTTTAGGAGTCTTCCAGGCTCTGCTTGACTTAGCTCTCCCTGCATTGTTCCTTAGGGACTCTTTCTAGGTAGTAAGCTAGGACAGTTGAAGGGATGTTTAAGTCTTTCAGTGTTCACTGTCATTTGTTGCCTGATGTCAAATGTCTTGAAAAATAGCATTTCATACATTTTGTCCCATGTCTTAGTTTTTCAGTTGGGAGATTAAATCCTGTCTTCATCGACCCCGTTTTATCTTGAAGTAGTGATCTGGGAGCAGCATTTTCATTGGGTGATAGTGGTTCAACATCTCACTTCCAGAATTAAAACGTTGAGTGTGGGAGAGCTACTGTTGATTCCCAGATCTCTGGAACTTGCTGTGAGAAAGGAATGGTGTTCTTCTGGGATGCTAGTTAGTGCTTCAGTTGCTAAGGTCTCTGGCTTATATCTGTTTACTTCCAGTGCAGAACATTCCATGCATGAACATAGACTGTTACCTTGGCATATTGTTTAATATCAAACATAATTCAGTATGTGATAGAGTCCGTCTAGGACCCCCTTCCAAAGAGGGTCTTTAAAGGACCTTATTAAAAGATGATTCCAAGACACAGAGGGACAATATTATAACAATTATTTATGATTTCTTGTGCTAGATTATATAAGTATCAAAAATATGTTTGAGAAAGTGTTACTTGTAGTCATTTCCAGTTTTCTTTTAAACTCTTCAGACCTCCATTCTTAGGTGGGGCTATCTAAACCCATACTGGCACAGAGGTGCAGTCAGTAAGTTTTGATTCCTAAGTCTGGAATATTAGGTAAGAATAAGCACTTTATTTTATTTTTGATGTAGACTCTTATTTTATTTATTTTTAAAATATTTTTAAATTTATTATTTAATTGTTATTTCCCCCAAAACACATTTTTTTTCCAATGTACAGCACTGGGACCCAATCACACATACATGTATACATAATTTTTTCTTGCATTGCCATGCTGCGTTGTAAGTATCTAGACATACTTCTCAGTGCTACACAGCAGGATCTCATTGTAAATCCATTCCATGAGAAATAGTTTGCATCCGTTGACCACAAGCTCCCAATCTCTCCCACTGCTGCTCCCTCCCCCTGGGTAACCACAAGTCTGTTCTGCAAGCCCATGATTTTCTTTTCTGTGGAAAGGTTCATTTGTGCTGGATATTAGATACCAGATATGAGTGATATCATATGGTATTTGTCTTTCTTTCTCTGACTTACCTCACTCAGTGTGAGAGTCTTCTAGTTCCATCCATGTTGCTGCAAATGGCATTATGTCGTTCTGTTTACAGCTAAGTAGTATTCCATTGTGTATATATACCACATCTTCCTATTCCAATTGTCTGTCAATGGACATTGGGTTGTTTCCAGCTATTGGCTATTGTGAATAGAGCTGAAATGAACATGTGAGTTCATGTGTATTTTTAAAGGAAAGTTTTGTCTGGATATATGCTCAAGAGTGGGATTGCTGGGTCATATGGTAGTTCTGTGTATAGCTATCTAAGGTACATGGTTGTACCAACTTACATTCCCACCAACAGTACAGGAGGGTTTGCTTTTCTCCACACCCCCTCCAGCACTTGTTATTTGTGGACTTCTTAATGATGGCCATTCTGACTGGTGGGAGGTGGTAACTCATGGTAGTGTTGATTTGCATTTCTCTAATAACCAAGGATGGTGAGCATTGTTTCAAGTGTTTGTTGGCCATATGTATATCTTCCTTGGAGAAATGTCTATTCAGGCCTATGCCCATTTTTCCATTGGGTGGTTGACTTTTTTGCTGTTGAGTTGTATAAGTTGCTTGTATATTCTAGAGATTAAGCCCTTGTCCATCTCGTCATTCAAACCTATTTTCTCCCATTCTGTAAGTTGTCTTTTTGTTTCCTTTTTAGTTTCCTTTGCTGTGCAGAAGCTTGTCAGTTTGATGAGATCCCATTGGTTTATTTTTGCTCTTATTTCTGTTACTTTGGGAGACTGACCTGAGAAAATATTCATAAGGTTCACATCAGAGAAAGCTTTGCCTGTGTTCTTTTCCAGGAGTTTGATGGTGTCTTGTCTTATATTAAGTCTGTCAGCCATTTTGAGTTTATTTTGGTGCATGGTGTGAGGGTGTGTTCTAGTTTCATTGCTTTGCATGCAGCTGTCCAGGTTTCCCAGCAATACTTGCTTAAAAGACTTTCTTTTTCCCATTCTATGCTCTTGCCTCCTTTGTCAATGATTAATTGACCGTAGGTGTCTGGGTTCTCTATTCTGTTCCATTGGTCTCTTTGTCTGTTTGGGTACCAGTACCACATTGTCATGATGACAGGGGTATTATAATATTGCTTGAAATCTGGGAGAGATATGCCCCCTGCTTGGTTTTTGTTCCTCAGAATTGCTTTGGCAATTCTGGCTTTTTTGTGGTTCCATATAAATTTTCGGATTGTTTGTTCTAATTCTGTGAATAATGTCATGGGTGATTTGATAGGGATTGCACTGAATCTGTAGATTGCTTTGGGTAGTATGGCCATTTTTACAATATTAATTTTTCCAATCCAGGAACATGGAATATCTTTACATTTATTTACATCTTCCTTAATTTCCTTGATTAAGGTTTTATAGTTCTTGGCATATAAGTCCTTTACCTCCTTGATCAGATGTATTCCCAGTTATTTGATTTTCTGGGGTGCAATTTTAAAGGGTATTGTATTTAGTATTCCTTTTCTAATATTTCATTGATAGTATACAAGAATGCGACTGATATTGGAATATTACTCGTATATCCTGCTACTCTGCTGAATTTTGTGATCAGTTCAGGTAGTGTTGGGGTTGAGTCCTTAGGATTTTCTATGTATAGTATCATGTCATCTGCATACAGTGACAGTTTTATCTCTTCTCTTCCTATTTGGATGCCTTTAATTTCTTTTGTTTGTAGGATTGCTGTTGCTAGGACTTCCAATACTGTGATGAATAAGTGGTGAGAGTGCGCATCCCTGTCTTATTCCAGATTTTAGTGGGATGTCTTTTATCTTTTCTCCACTGTGTATTATATTTGCTGTGGGTTTGTCATAAATGCCTTTATTTTCAGGAATGTTCCCTCTATACCCACTTTGGCAAGGGTCTTGATCATGAATGGATGTTGGGCTTTGTCAAACACTTTTTCTTCATCTATTGAGATGATCAGATGGTTTTTGACTTTTCTTTTGTGAATGTGGCGTATAATTTTGATTGATTTGTGTATGTTGAACCATCCTTGTGCACCTTGGATGAACCCTACCTGGTCATGGTGTATGATCTTTTTTATATGTTGTTGGATTTGGTTGGCTAAAAATTTTTTGAGAATATTTGCATCTGTATCCATCAAAGATATTGGTCAATAGTTTTCTTTTTTGGTGGTATCTTTGTCTGGTTTTGGAATTAGGGTGATGGTGGTGTCATAGAATGTCTTTGGAAGTGTTCCTTCTTCTTTAAACTTTGGAAAAAGTTTAAGGAGGATGGGTATAAGCTCCTCTTTGTATGTTTTGTAGAATTCACCTCTGAAGCCATCTGGTCCTGGACTTTTATTTGTAGGGAGTGTTTTTATGACGTATTCAATTTCATTTCTAGTGACCAGTCTGTTCAGTTGATCTGTTTCTTCTTTATTCAGTATTGGCATGCTGTAAGACTCTAGAAAATTGTCCATTTCTTCCATATTGTCAAATTTGTTGGCATATAATTGTTTATGGTATTCTCTTATGGTTTTTTGTATTTCTGCAGTATCCATTGTGATTTCTCCTTTTTCATTTCTAATTTTGTTTATTTGGGTTCTTTCTCTCCTTTTCTTGGTGAGCCTAGCCAGAGTTTGTCAATTTTGTTTACCTTTTCAAAGAACCAGCTCTTGGTTTTACTGATTTTTTTCTATTGTTTTTTGAATCTTTGTTTTATTGATTTCCTCATTGATCTTTATGATTTCTTTCCTTCTGCTGACTTTAGGGTTTTTTTGTTCTTCATTTTCTAATTCATTTTGGTGGTGAGTTAAGTTGTTGATGTGAGATTTTTCTTCTTTTTTAAGGAAGGCCTCTATTGCTATGAATTTCCCTCTGAGCACTACTTTTTGTGGTGTCCCATAGATTTTGAGAGGTTGTCTCTTCATTATCACTTGTCTTGAGTTATTTTTAATTTCCTTCTTGATTTCCTCATTGACCCATTTTTTTTTGTAGCATGTTGATTAGTCTCAATGTAGTGTGATTTTTCTCATTTTTTTCCTGTGTTTGGTTTCTAGTTTCATGCCATTGTGATCAGAGAAGATACTTGATATAATTTCTATACTCTTAAATTTGTTGAGGTCAGCTTTGTGCTCCAGTATGTGGTCTGTTCTTGAGAATATTCCATGTGCACCTGAGAAGAATGTATATTCTGATTTTTTTGGATGTAATGTCTTAAAAATATTGATTAAGTCTAACTTTTCTATTGTTTCCTTTAGGATCTCTGTGGCCTTATTGGTTTTCTGTTTAGAGGATCTGTCCTTGGATGAGTGGGGTGTTAATGTCTCCTTTTCTGATTGTATTCCCATCAATTTCTCCCTTTATGTCTGTTAGTATTTGTTGTAGGTATCTGGGTGCTCCTATATTTGGGGCATATATGTTGATGATAGTAATATCCTCTTCTAGAATGGATCCTTTAACCATTAAATAGTGTCCTTCTTTGTCTTTCTTTATGGCCATCGTTTTAAAGTCTATTTTGTCTGATATAAGTATTGCTACTCCTGCTTTCCTGTCCATAGGCATGAAATATCTTTTCCCACCCTCTCACTTTCAATCTACATGTGACCTTTGCCTTAAGGTGAGTTTCTTGTAGGAGCAGATTTAAGGTTTTTGCTTTTTTTATCCAATCTGCCACTCTGTGTCTTTTGATTGGAGCATTCAATCCATTGATATTTAAGGTGATAATTCATAGATGATTATTTATTGCCATTTTAAACCTCATTTTCCAATTGATTCTATGATTCTCCATTCTTCATTTCCTTTTTTGGTTGAATGATCTCCAGTTATTTTCTTCTGAAGTTCTTTTCTTTTCATTGTTTGTGAATGTAATGTTCGGTTTGATTTGTTCTTGCCCTTTTTAAAAGTATGTTAATCCCTTCCTATTATTGTGTGTTTTAGCTTGCTAGTCCTGTAGGTTCAAACACATCATTACCATAATAAAATTTAAAAAAAGAAAAAAGAAAAAAAAGAATCTATTCATTTCCTTACTTCCCTTGCCCTCATTTTATGATTTTGATGTCTTTTTTAAAATATTATTTTAATTTAAACATCTTCATGATTAGACCTGTATGCTGGCTTATTTAAGTGACTGCTCTCTGATTGTGATTTCCTCCATCCTAGTTCTTCCTCTCTCTCTCTCTCTTTTTTTTTTTTTTTTAGAGAATCCCTTTCAGCTTTTCTTTTGGAATGGATGTTGTATTGCTGTATTCTTTTAGCTTTTATTTGTTGGAAAAAAATTTATTTCCCCTATGTTTTAAATGATACTCTTGCTGGATAGGGTATACTAGTTTCCATATTTTTTCCTTTCAGTGCTTTAAATATCTCTTGCCGTTCCCTCCTGGCCTGTAGGGTTTCTGTATAGAAATCAGTGGATAGTCTTATGGGGGTTCCCTTATAAGTGACACTTTGCTTTTCTCTTGCTGCCTTTAGGATCCTCTCTTTATTGGTAACTTCTGCCATTTTTATCATAATATGTCCTGGTGTGGGTGTATTTGGGTTCAAGTTTTTTGGGGCCCTCTGTGCTTGCTGTATCTGAAATCAGTATCCTTTAGATTTAGAAAGTTTCCAGCGATAATTTCTTCAAATATATTTTCAATCGCCTCATTTTTTTCTTCTCCTCCTGGAATTCATATTATGCATAGATTGACCTGCTTTATATTATAGGTCTCTTACATTGCTTTCTTTTTTTTCATTTGGTTTTCTGTCTGCTGTCCTGTTTGGGTGATTTCCATTATTCTATTTTTCACGTCACTAATTCGTTCCTCTGCATTATTCATTCTGTTTTTTACTGACTTTAGCTCAGTTTGTATCTCGGCAAATGAATTTTCTAGTTTTTCTTGGCTTCTTCTTATATTTTATAGTTCCATTCTGAGGGAGTCTGCATTACTGTTTATATCTTCTCTTAATTCCTTCAGTATTTTCACTGTTTCCCTTTTGAACTTCAAGTCTTTCAGACTGCAGAGGTCTGTTTTATTGTTGACTGCTTTAGGTGAGTTCTCCTGTTGGTTTAACTGGGAATGGTTTCTGAGCTTCTTCATCTTGCTTGTGTTTTCCTTTTTTGTCTTGGAGGTGCACTCCCTGTGGCTGGGCAGGGCTTGCCCTGGTGCTCATGGGCTGCAGAGCTCTTCCTGAGCACGGACAGTGCTGGGAGGCTTTCTTGGCAGAAGGGCAGCGCTTCCCGATGGCGGGTTTGCACTCAGAAGTGCGCACCGTGGTGTAGGTGCACTTCCCGTGGCTGGGCAGAGCTTGCCCTAGAGCTCCTGGGCCGCAGAGCTCTTCCCCCGGGTGGACGGTTCTCGGAGGCTTGCTCCATGGGAGTGCAGTGCTCCCTGAGGATGTATGGGGCTATATCTGGCTCTGAGGCAAAGGAGCCCTTCCTAAGGGCGGGCAGGACTGGCAGGTGCGCACTGTGATATAGGCACAATTTCCATTGCTGGGCAGGGATTGCCCTGGTGCTCCTGGGACACAGAGCTCTTCTCAAAGTTGGATGGTTCTGGGAGTCTTGCTCTGCAGGAGTGCAGAACTTCCTGAAGGCAGGTGGGGCTAACCAGCTGTCTCCGAGTCAAAGGACTGCTTCCCAAGGGTAGGTGCCATTGGCAGGTGTGCACCACGGTGTAGGCGTACTTCCCGTGGCCGGGCAGGGCTTGCTCTGGCACTCCTAGGCTGTGGAGCTCTTCCCAAGAGTGGACGGTGCTGAGAAGCTTGCTCCACACAGGAGTGCAGCAGTTCCTGAGTTGGGTGGGGCTAACCAGCTGTCTCCAAGGCAAAGGAGCACTTTCCCAGGGCGGGCGGGATTGGCAGGTGCACACCACAATGTAGGAGCACTTTCTGTGGCCTGGCAGGGCTTGCCCTGGTGCTTCTGGGCCATGGACCTCTTCCCGAGGGTAAGCGGTGCTGGGTGGCTTCCTCCGCAGGAGTGAGGCACTTGCTGTGTGCAGGCAGGGTGGGCCCGGGAAGGCCACAGTGGTGGATGGCTTCCTGAGGGTGGTGAGGCCAGTCTGCAGGGATGGCAGCTGGGCCAGGCGTGCATGGGATGGGGGAGGAGGGATGCACTAGGAAGCTCTGCTCTCTGCTAGCTTGTGGGCAAGCGTGAACGCTGGGGCACAAGGAGTATACTATGGTGGCCTGCCCCTCTTCCTCTCCCCTCCCCAATACTGGCACCTTGTCTCTCCTGTGGGTCTAGACCTTCTCCCGGGTTCCCTCTGTTGTGGCTTTCCACTTCCCAGCCCTTAGTGTATTGCTCCCTCCTTCCATGTCGTACTGCTTCCTAATCCCTCAGGCTGTCTCCACACTGCCAACCCAGCCCACTCCCAGGGACTAACCTCCAGGGCCTAGGTCTTGGTGCCCAGCCCCCACCAGAGCATCTTGGTTTTTGGTGTCTGTGCCAGTGGTTCAGATGATCTGTGTGGCTCTCACTCTCCTTTTTAGATCTCAGACCTGCTGCTGCGCTTCTCTTGGTGTCTGGAGATCCCTCCAACTTTGTTGATCTTTACGTAGGTTAGGTGACTTTCCAGGCTGTGGATTCCCTTTCTCCTTCACAATTCCCTCTCGTGAGTGCCAGTCCGGTCCTGAGTCCCCTTCTCTCTGTCTCCTCTTTTTTCTGGTTTTACACAGTTATGTCAGCAGATTCTTGCTGTTTTTGGAGGTTTATATTCTTCTGCCAGCATTCAGTTGTTGTTCTCTGTGAGTCGTTTTACGTGTAGACGTGTTTTGTTGTTGTGTTTGTGGGCAAGGGTGAGCACATCCCCCTACTCTTCCGCCGTCTTGCCTCATTCCCCAGAACAAGCATTTTAAATGCCTTTTCCAAAGGACAATAAATTAGTATATTCATTGAACAAACTTATAAGAAATGATTTAATGGTTACTTCTATAGACAGCTTATTAATAAGACATTTTTTTCTTGGTTATACCTCATATGTATGTACAAAAACTTCTATATAATTCAAAAGGAGAACATATACTTTATGTCTAAGGAAAATACTTTTAAAATAAATTTTTGTACTTGTAAAAAAATGTATCATGTATGTCATATATATTTTAAAAATAAATTTCTCTCTTGCAAATACACACTCTCAGAGAGACAGACACACACACACACACACACACAAAACACTTAAGCTGTGCCATATTTTGCCAATCTCAAGAAAATATAATGGGATGAATGACTGATAATCATAAAATTACCAGTTCTTCCAGAATTAATTTATATATTTAACAAAATTGGAAACAAAATTCTGATAAGAATTCTTATTTGAAATTGACAGATGATTTTATCAACATACCTGGAAAAGTAAACAAATGAAAAGAACTATGGCTTTTTGAAAATAGAGAATACTCTTTCTTTGCCCTACCTCTTTTCAGAACTTTATAAAGCTACTGCTATAAGCAAAACATAGTATCAACACAAGATTAGACACATACCATTTAGTCAAGAAATATTCTGGTGTAAATGACTTACCATATATTAGTATAATAGAGAAAGAATCCCAAGTTAATGGCAAAGAAATTGATTTTTCTGTAAGTAGTATGTGAAAAAATTGATTAGATTTTTCAAAAAAATTTAAATTGCCATCACTATTACATACAAAGATAAATCTTACATTACAGAGCTAAATCTGGGGGAAAAAACTATCCTTAAAGAAAATGCAGCTGAATATGTAGTTGACTATTGAATGGAGGGCTCCTTAGTCATTAAAGTAATGAAGGAAAATCATACAGAAATTATATATAAATTTGACTACATTAAATTAAGAATAATTGAACACAAAAGCCAAGCAGAAAGTGGGGAAAATATGTACCAGTAGTAATATGATGGAGAACTGACATTTTTTAATATTTAAAGGGCTTGTACCAATTGAAAACACAGTAAGTAAGTACTGGAAAATGGACAAAAATATTACTAATAATTCAGTAAAAAATAGACTACTAGACATGGAGAAATGTATAGCCTAAGAATCAAAATTTAAATAAAACAATTGATGCCATCTTTGTATATCAAATTAGAAGAGGTTTTTTAAAGTGTAATATTCAGTGCTATTGTGGATGTGGTTAAGACAAATGCTTTCATAAGCTGCTGATGAGAGTGGAAATCATTGTAACCCTCTTGGCAAATAGTTTTATTTTGTGTGTCAAGAATCTTGGACTATTTATTCTCCTTTATTGCTTAGTATTTGCTTTTTTATTTCTCAGAAATCTATTTTGGGAAATAATCATAAATACCAAAAATATATGCATATTACAGAGTTATTTATAAGAGTGAAAAACTGGAAATAGCCTAGTGAACATTTAGGTAAATTATAGTAAATTAGTATGTTGATATTGCAGAGCTATTGAAAATTCTTTATAAAAAAGTTTTAAAGATGTAGAAGAATGCCGATGATGTTGTATTAAGTGGGGGGGAGGGGAGAAGCCATTAAATAGTACATATAGTGTGATCTCAAATATGTTGAAACACATAAACTCATACATGCGTATAGACATGCATGAATGATTTGACAAGTAGACAACAAGAGACCAGTAATGTTCACTTCAGGGTGCTGAGGTTTTAGATGATTTTTATTTTCTGGGAGATTCAGGATGATTAGTGAATGGGAAAGCATTAATGGTACTAAGCCAAAACTTAAGAAAAAAAGTTGTAACATAGCATATGGCAGAAATTGTCGCTAAGAACTACCTCTTCTCCTGGTTCTTAAGGACAGTTATTTCTGAGTTCAAATCCTAGGCCTGCCTCTTACTAGATAATACCTACCTCATTGTTTGAAACATTGTAATAACATAATGAATGAGAAGTGACTGGGCACATAATAGTTACTTAATAAGTTTCATATTTGTTTTCAACATGAGGCTTTCCACAGAGACAGTTTCACTACAAGATAATAAATGTGCTTGCCATAAAGTATAAACTAGGCTGTTTCTTCTTTAGAGTTTATAAGATTTTTATTTAGGGTTTTCTTATGAGTTAGATTTCAGTAAACATTTTGATTAGCCTTCCTCAGAAGTGAAATAGCTAACAAGTATTTTTCTTCTTAAAATATGTGAAAATGATGTTCTTGTAAAAATGTTACCATTATAGTATTAAAATGAATTCTCCCGAAATGTAATGAACAAGCTTTGTTTTTCTATAGGTCATTTTTAAAAAGCAGGTAGAGTATCAAACTGCTCATTCTCAGCAATTTTACTAGTAATCTGATTCTGCATAATGTAATTCACTGGACTTATTTCTAAGTGGGCAAACTTGTTATAAGATTTTATGATAATTTCATTCAAATTTTGGGCTTTCCTATTAATAATACATATTTCTTTCATGAAAATAACCAATTTCAAAACATTTGTTTTACCATTTGAAAACCTTTCATAAATCTTATCAATTACTTCTAATGGTTGAATAGTGCCAAAGTTTGTGTGTAAGTTATTCACTTATGAATGGATGTAGACATAAAGCTATAATAATAATTATACCTAATGGTTGCACACAAAGAATTTTACAATTTACAAAGCTTTTGTTTTCCCATATAAACTTAGTTAACTCTTAAAACAACCTTGTTAAGTAGATGTAGCAGATACTGTTATCCTTACTTTACAGGTTTAGAAACTGAAGCCCAGAGGGCTAAGTAACATGTTAAATGTTACACTGCTAATCTAACTCCAAGTCCAATACTCTTTTCATTTCATCATAGCAGCTCTATTCCCAAGCACAAAAAGATGGAGGAATTCAGTGCCATTAAACCTATGTATTCTAGTAGCAGAAGAGTCCTGGAGCTACCCCTTAGATTAGAGATTGGTTTTAGAACTGTTTTATGTAAGAGTTACTAACTTAACTTGTGTTGGTATAGTAGAAGCTTTGGGTTAGTAGATCTGCTAAAAACAAAATTCTTGAGAAGTGATAGTAGACACTGAAAGAGGAAATAGGAGAAATAGTGAAATTACCAATGCTAAAACAAAATATCCTATAAACCGTGAAGTTCTTGAGAGCATCCATATATAATAGTGTACTAAAATTAGTAATTGAATAATAGTAAAAATATAAAATTAAAATGTTTTATCATAAAATTATCCATTTAAATTTTTCTATTACAAGTGTATACTTTATAATACGCATAGTATTTTATAACTGTAGTACATACGTATATAATCAGTAAAATATTAGAATAAAATTGACTTATGACACTTTCATTTCAAAAAAGGTAAATCCTGTGCAGTAATTCAGTGTAATATATGCAGACTACATTATATGCTTTAGGAAGATTTATATTAAAATATTTAATATTGAAGGAAAGGATTCTTAAAGGGCTTAATTTCATCTATTTTCTTGTTTGCCTAGATTTGTCTGTTTACTGATTTTTAAAGAAGAAAATTTAAATAAATTTAACATTGAAGAAAATATCAAATGGCAAATTATTATTTTATTCTAGGTTCTGTTTACAGAGGAAGACGTTAAATTCTACCTTGCAGAACTGGCCCTTGCTTTGGATCATCTGCACCGATTAGGAATTGTATATAGAGATCTGAAGCCAGAAAAGTAAAGCTATATTCTCCTTATGTATCCCAGTTACCAGTATTTCTATAACTTTTTCTCTCCATTAGGTCTTTTATTTTAAAGATCATATAAAATACACATGAATTATACAGTTATATGAAACTTACTTTAGAAAGTAATTTAAAAATTTTTATTAAAGTAGTGTTGATTTACAGTGTTGTGCCAATTTCTGATGTACTGTAGTGACCCAGTCATACACATAAATGCATTCCTTTTCTTATATTATCTTCTGTCATGGTCTATCCTGAGATTGGATATAGTTTTCTGCGTTATACAATAGGACCTCATTGCTTATCCATTGATTTTTAAATTAGTCATTTCAAAATTTGCCAGTATACAAGATAGATATTAATCTATTTTATTTTATATAAATGTTGTATATAGAAATATTTTATCCCATGTTCTTGAATGTGAATTTTGATTTACAGCATTTTGCTTGATGAAATAGGACATATCAAGTTAACAGGTATGCAAATTTTCTCATTCTACCCTAAGCCTGTTTTATATGTTTTTGTTATTTTAAAATGTGTATATATATTTGTGTAAGCCTGTTTGCCCTCTTTCTTGATTTACTTTGTATTTTATTTGTACCTTTAGTGGACTAAAGTTCATTTAAAGGGTGGATAAGCTCTCTCTTAATATGTTCTAATTATAATACCAAAACTTATACAATAGACTTGCTATCTTCATTAAGAAATGACATTTGGTTTTCTAGGTAAAAAATCTTTGTTTCAGTCTAGACTGAAAGAAAAAGTAGAACTATACAGTAGTCACACACATGGACATTTATCCTAGAGAAATAATAACTTACATGCACACAAAAAACCTATACATGAATTTTCATAGCAGCTCTATTTGTGCTAGCCTGAGAATGGAAATGTTCCAGATGTCCTTCAAAGAGTGAATAGATAAACAAACTGTGATATATCTGTACAATGGAATACTATGCAGCAATAAAAAGGAAAGACCACTTGATTTATATAACAACTTGGATGGACTGAAGGACATTATGTTGAGTGAGCCAATCTCAAAAGGTTACTTATGTTTTAAATAGATAGTAAATTCTGTATTTAATTATCAGAATGTTAAAACAGAGATAAAATGAAAATGTGGTGTTTACAGAGAATTTTAGATCAGTACAGTTTAAAGGTAAATTGCTTTGAATTCCTCCAAGTATAATGCTCCAATGTAAAAATAAAGAATGAAAAATAAATAAAAATAAAAATAAAAATAAATATAAATAAAGAAAGAATGAAGTCAACTTGAAAGCTCAAGCAAATGTGACAAAGTTCAATAAATCTTACTGATTCATAGCCGGATTCTATTTCACATATATGAAAGAAGCAAAACATTTAAAAGGACTAAAAGAGGACAAGGAAGAAAATACGAGTAAACGAGTGGAGTTTTGAAATTTTATATAATATAAATTTTTATTTTATAGCAATCAATCTTTAGTTGCAGTGCCAATGAGAATTTATTTTCATTTTTAAATAAATTATGCCTATTTTTCCATGAGTGAGGAAGGAGGATGAGAAAAGAGTATAATAGATTCTACCCATATCTCCCTTTTACATTAGGGTTAATTGGGTGAATAGTCATGTCAACTTGCTTTATATATAGTTTTTATAATGTCAGTTTTGCTTTTTACACCTTTTGGATTTAAACAGGCTTACAAAGTGAAGAGTAGTTTTAGAATTAATGTAATTTGTAAGCAAGGGACACAAGATTTGTAACAGGAAGAAACTGTGATATATATATATATTTTTTTTTTTTTTGCTTTAGGGATGAACATGTAGCATTTGGAGGTTCCCAGGCTAGGGGTCGAGTCGGAACTATAGCCACTGGCCTATGCCACAGCCACAGCAACACAGCATCCAAGCCGTGTCTGCAACGTACACCAAGCTCATGGCAACGCTGGATCCTTAACCCGCTGAGTGAGGCCAGGGATCAAACCTGAAACCTCATGGTTACTAATTGGATTCATTTCTGTTGTGCCACAAAGGGAACTCCTATATATATATATATATATTAAACAACCCATTTTCCTTAAAGTGGCACCAAGTTTTCTTTAAAGAAAGTACACAGTGATAAATATTAGGTAATTTACACTGTTTTATGATTATAATCTAATTCAGAGTTTTTAAATGAATAATAAGTTTATGAATTTAACCTCACAACATTCCAGTAAGGTTAGTTGAAAAGCACCATTTTAAAACTTTTCATTATTTCCTTTAATTTCCTTTTCTTTTTATTTTTCCTTTCTTTCTCTTTCTTTTTTCTTCTTTCTTGCTTTCTTATGTTCTATGTGTCTTTCTTCCTTCCTTACCTTCCTTTTTCTCCTCCTTGTCTTCCTTTCTTTTTTTCTTCTATTTCAAAATACTATAGTCAAAAGTATCATTTGCTATTTGTCATTGATAGCAGTAAGCCTATAGTGATTTAGGAATGTCTTATCTCGACAGGGCCTTCCCCAGCATTCTAAGTTTCCCCAGAATAATATTAGAAGAGGGATAGTACCTTTCTTTTTATCCTCCACTTTAAAAATCCTTCAGATATAAAGAATAAACTTAATATTTAACACATTACTCTGATGTAACAATGGAGTTTAGCAAAGTTACTTGATATGGCTGTGCTTTGAGCCTGACTAACCTCATATTGAGATTATGATTGTATAGCACAAAATCAGTAGATCAAGAATGGATATCCCCAAAAGATCTGTGTACTTGCTAATATATTATTTCTATTGTTTTTATATCTTAGGTTTTCTTTTTCTGGAACACGCCCACTAGTCTGTATAAAAACAAACTATGTAATATGACTTGCTTGATTTAGAAAAAAATATACTTATAATATCCCATTAAAATTTATGAATTGAACACAATTAATTTGAATTGTCTGTAGTTGCTATAATGTGTTTTCTTAGAGACATAATTTAGAAATAATTTCTACAAAGAGAAAAGAAAAATATAGTGTCAAATTAAATCATACTATTTGAGCTGAATATTTAAGAAAAAATATATACATTAAGAACATAATTTTAAGTAATTTTTATGGCTATCTGAAAATTAGTCACCGAGATTACTTTTACACATAGTACATAAAATTATTGTTGTGGGCAGGCTTTTAAAATTTAAAGTCTTATAAAAGAGTCACTTAAGGATATAAAGATACATTGCCCTACCCTACCCCCAACACTTGCCAAGAAAAGCCCTTTATATATCTGATATCTACATTTTCTTTTCAAATTAGTAGTTTGGAAAAAACACTGGTTAACATGCATCATATTTAATTAGTAGCTAACTCTTATTATTGTAAAAATTTTTGACAGTTGATTGCCAAGCAAATTCTAGTGTTAAATGTCAATTTGGTCAGAAATAGTATAGCAGAACTTTATGGACTGGTATAAATTTCTGAAAAGTAAGAGAGGATAAGAAAATTCTCTTCCCTTTTTCTTTTCTCTGGAATGGCCAAAGAAACCAATGTTCTTCTCTAAAAGGTATGTTGTTAACATTCAGCTGAACTGACCTCAAAGACTAGGTGTTATTACAATTACTTTTGAAATGGAATTGCAGAATTTAAAAACCTTAAAATTCAGAGAAAGAACATAGTGGTACATTGAAAAGATTTTAAAAATTATGATGAAAATCATAGTGCATTCAGGTATTATACAAGGATAAGTGATATTTAAATGAAAATATTAAGCATGTTTAGAATAAATCAGTTTCAAGGGAATGAAAATTAAGAATTAGTGTATTTTTTAAGAGATATATAAGGCTTATAACTTTTTTCATTTGTAGAATTAAGGTATAATTTACATAAAGTAAGTCTCGTTTAAATTCTTTATTTTTTATTCTTTATTTTTTCAATTATTTCCCCAATACAATTTTTTTTCCTACTGTAAAGCATGGTGACCCAGTTACACATACATGTACACATTCTATTTTTGTACATTATCATGCTCCATCATAAGTGCCTAGACATAGTTCCCAGTGCTACACAGCAGGCCTCATTGCAATAGTCTTCATCTATTAACTCCAGATTGCTAGTCCAACCCACTCCCTCCCCCTCCCTGTTGGCAACCACAAGTCTATTCTCCAAGTCCATGATTTTCTTTTCTGTGGAAAGGTTCATTTGTGCTGGATATTATATTCCAGTTATAAGTGATATCATATGGTATTTGTCTTTGTCTTTCTGGCTCATTTCACTCAGGTTGAGGTTCTCTAGTTCCATCCATGTTGCTGCAAATGGCATTATGTCATTTTTCTTTATGGCTGAGTAGTACTCCATTGTGTATATATACCACATCTTCCTAATCCAATCATCTGTCGTTGGACATTTGGGTTGTTTCCATGGCTTGGCTCTTGTGAATAGTGCTGCAATGAACATGTGGGTGCATGTGTCTCTTTTAAGTAGAGTTTTGTCCAGATGTATGCCCAAGAGTGGGATTGTGGGGTCATATGGAAGTTCTATGTATAGATTTCTAAGGTATCTCCAAACTGTTCTCCATAGTGGCTGTACCAGTTTACATTCCCACCAACAGTACAGGAGGGTTCCCTTTTCTCCACACCCCCTCTAGCACTTGTTATTTGTGGACTTGATAATGATGGCCATTCTGACTGGTGTGAGGTGGTATCTCATGGTAGTTTTGACTTGCATGTCTCTTATAATCAGCGATGTTGAACATTTTTTCATGTGCTTGTTGGCCATCTGTATGACTTCCTTGGAGAATGGTCTATTCAGGTCTTTTGCCCATTTTTCCATTGGTTGATTGGCTTTTTTGCTATTGAGTTATATAAGTTGCTTATATCCTAGAGATTAATCTCTTGTCCATTGCATCATTTGAAACTATTTTTACCCATTCTGTCAGTTGTCTTTTTCCATTCATTTTGGTTTCCTTTGCTGTGCAAAAGCTTTTCAGTTTCATTAGGTCCAATTCGGTTATTTTTGCTCTTATTTCTGTTGCTTTGGGAGAATGACCTGAGAAAATGTTCATGAGGTTGATGTCAGAGAGTGTTTTGCCTATGTTCTCTTCCAGGAGTTTGATGGTGTCCTGTCATATATTTAAATCTTTCAGCCATTTGGAGTTTATTTTTGTGCATGGTGTGAGGGTGTGTTCTAGTTTCATTGTTTTGCATGCAGCTGTCCAGGTTTCCCAGCAATGCTTGCTGAATAGACTTTTCTTTTTCCCATTTTATGTTCTTGCCTCCCTTGTCAAAGATTAATTGACCCTAGGGGTCAGGGTTTATTTCCGGGTTCTCTATTCTGTTCCATTGGTCTGTCTGTCTGTTTTGATACCAGTACCTCACTGCTTTGATGATTGTGGCTTTGTAGTATTTCTTGAAGTCTGGGAGAGTTATGCCTCCTGCTTGATTTTTGTTTCTCAGGGTTGCTTTGGCAATTCTGGGTCTTTAGTGGTTCCATCTAAATGTTTGGATTGTTTGTTCTAGTTCTGTGAAAAATGTCCTGGGGAATTGGATAGGGATTGCATTGAATCTGTAGATTGCTTTGGGTAGGATGGCCATTTTTACAATATTGATTTTCCCAATCCAGGAACATGGAATATCTTTCCATTTCTTTACATCTTCTTTGATTTCTTTGATTAAAGTTTTATAGTTCACAACATATAGGTCCTTTCCCTCCTTGGTCAGGTGTATTCTGAGGTATTTGATTTTGTGAAGTGCAATTTTAAAGGTATTGTCTTTCTGTATTCCTTTTCTAATATTTCATTGCTGGTATACAGAAATGCAACTGTCTTCTGGATGTTAATTGTATATCCTGCTACTTTGCTGAATTGATTAATCAGTTGAAGTACTTTTGGGGTTGAGTCCTTAGGGTTTTCTATGTATAGTATCATGTCATCTGCATACAGTGATAGTTTTATCTCTTTTCCTATATGGATGCCTTTTATTTCTTTTGTTTGTCTAATTGCTGTGGCTAGGACTTCCAAAACGATGTTGAAGAGCAGTGGTGAGAGTGGGCATCCCTGTCTTGTTCCATATTGGAGTGAGAAGGCTTTAAGTTTTTCCCCATGGAGTATTATATTTGCTGTGGGTTTATCATAAATGGCTTGGATTATGTTCAGGAATGTTCCCTCTATACCCACTTTGGCGAGGGTCTTGGTCATGAATGGATGTTGGACTTTGTCAAATGCTTTTTCTGCGTCTATTGAGATGATCATATGATTTTTGACTTTTCTTTTGTTAATGTGGTGTATGACGTTGATTGATTTGCGTATGTTGAACCATCCTTGTGAACTTGGGATGAACCCTACCTGGTCGTGGTGTATGATCTTTTTGATATGTTGTTGGATTCGGTTGGCTAAGATTTTGTTGAGAATTTTTGCATCTATATCCATCAAAGATATTGGGCGATAGTTTTATTTTTTGGTGGTATCTCTGTCTGGTTTTGGAATGAGGGTGATGGTGGCATCATATAATGTCTTTGGGAATATTCCTTCTTTTTCAACCTTTTGAAAGAGGTTAAGGAGGATGGGCACCAATTCCTCTTTATATGTTTGATAGAATTCGCCTGTGAGGCCATCTGGTCCTGGACTTTTATTTGTAGGGAGTGATTTTATGACCTCTTCAATTTCATTTCTAGTGATCGGTCTGTTCAGTTGGTGAGTTTCTTCTTGATTCAGTTTTGGAAGGCTGTAAAATTCTAGAAAATTGTCCATTTCTTCCAGATTGTCAAATTTGTTGCCATATAGTTGTTCGTAATATTCTCTAATTTTTTTTTTTTTGTATTTCTGCTGTATCCGTTGTGATTTCTCCTTTTTCCTTTCTAATTTTGTTTATTTGGGTTCTTTCTCTCCTCTTCTTAGTGAGTCTAACCAGGGGTTTGTCAATTTGGTTTACCTTTTCAAAGAACCAACTCTTGGTTTTATTGATTTTCTCTATTGTTTTTTGAATCTTTGTTTTATTGATTTCCTCATTGATCTTTATTAATTTCCTTCCTTCTGCTAACTTTAGGTCTTTTTTGATCTTCTTTTTCTAATTTGTTTATGTGAAGGGTTAAGTTGTCAATTTGAGATGTTTCTTCTTTTTTGAGGAAGGCCTCTATCGCTATGAATTTCCCACTGAGCACTGCTTTTGCTGTGTCCTATAGATTTTGAGAGGTTGTGTCTTCAGTATCATTTGTCTCCAGGTATTTTTTAATTTCCTTCTTGATTTCCTCATTGACCCATTGGTTTTTTTAGTAGCATCTTGCTTAGTCTCCATGTATTAGATTTTTTTCTCATTTTTTTTTTCTTATGGTTGATTTCTAGTTTCACACCATTGTGGTCAGAAAAGATACTTGAAATAACTTCTATGCTCCTAAATTTGTTGAGGTTAGCTTTGTGTCCCAATATGTAGTCGATTCTTGAGAATGTTCCATGTGCACTTATGAAGAATATGTATTCTGATGTTTTGGATGTAGTGTCCGAAGATATCAATTAAGTCTAACTTTTCTATTGTTTCCTTTAGGCTCTCTGTTGATTTATTGGTTTTCTGTCTAGAGGATCTGTCCATTGATGTGAGTGGTGTATTAAAGTCTCCTTCTTTGATTGTATTCCCATCAATTTCTCCGTTTATGTCTGTTAGTATTTGTTGTATGTATTTGGGTGCTCCTGTATTTGGGGCATATATGTTGATAATAGTGATATCCACTTCTTGTATGGATCCTTTAATCATTAAATAGTGTCCTTCTTTGTCTTTCTTTATGTCTTTTGTGTTAAAGTCAATTTTGTCTGAGTATTGTAGCTCCTGCTTTCCTGTCATGTCTATTGGTGTGAAGTATTTTTTCCCAGCCTTTCACTTTCCATCTATATGTGTCCTTTGTCCTAAGGTGAGTTTCTTGTAGGCAGCAGATTGAATGTTTTTGCCTTTTTATCCACTCAGCCACTCTGTGTCTTTTGATTGGAGCATCAGTCCCTTGACATTTAAGGTGATAATTGATAGATGATTATTTATTGCCATTTTAAACCTCATGTTCCAGTTGAATCTATGATTCTCCATTCTTGCTTTCTTTGTTGTTGGATAATTTCCAATTATTTTCTGCTTGAGTGTTTTTCCTTTCATTTTTTGCAAATGCCACTTTTGGTTTTGGCTTGTGGTTGCCCTGTTTTTAAAGTATGCTATCCCCTACCTATAATTGTGTGTTTTGGCCTCATGGTCCTGTAGGTGCAAACACTTCATTACTATACTAAAATTAAGGCAAAAAACAGACAAAAAGAGATAAATATTTAAAAAAGAGATTTTATTTCCTCACATTCCTTACCCACATTTTATGATTTTGATGACTCTTTCTTTTTTTTTTAATTTCATTTTGTTCATGATTAAATCTGTTTGCTGGCTTATCTGAGTGAGTGCTCCCTGATTGTGGTTTCCTCAATCATCCTTTCTTTCTGGTTTAGAGAAGTCCTTTCAATATTTCTTTCAGCCTTGGTTTTGTTTTGCTGTATTCTTTTAGCTTTTGTTGGTTGGAAAAAAATTTTATTTCCCCTTCTATTTTAAATGATATTATTGCTGGATAGAATATTCTAGGTTGCATATTTTTTCCTTTTAGCACTTTAAATATCTCTTGCCATTCCCTCCTGGCCTGTAGAGTTTCAGTAATCAGCTGATACCCTTATGGGGGTTCCCTTATAGTTAACATTTTGCTTTTCTCTTGCTACCTTTAGAATCCTCTCTTTATCATTATTTTTTGCCATTTTTATTACAATGTGTCTTGGTGTGGGTCTATTTGGGTTCAACTTGTTTGGGGCCCTCTGTGCTTACTGTATCTTGAACTCAGCATCCTTTAGATTTGGGAAGTTTCCATGGATAATTTCTTCAAATATATTTTCCTTCCCCTTATATTTTTCTGCTCCTTCTGGAATTCCTTTTATGTGTAGATTGGCCCACTTTATATTATCCCATAGGTCTCTTATATTGCTTTCATGTTTTTTCATTTGGTTTTCTGTCTGCTGTCCTGGGTGATTTCCATTATTCTATCTTCCACATCACTAATTCATTCTGCATTATTCATTCTGGTTTTTACTGCCCTTAGCTCAGTTTGTATCTCTGCAGATGAATTTTCTAGTTTTTCTTAGCTCCTCCTTATATTTTCTAGCTCTTTCTGAGGCCATCTGCATCACTGTTCATATCCTCTCTTAATTCCTTCAGTATTTTCACTATTTCCCTTTTGAACTCCAAGTCTTTCAGACTGCAGAGGTCTGTTTCATTGTTGACTCTTTTAGGTGAGTTCTCCTGTTGGTTTAACTGGGGGTGGTTTCTCAGCTTCTTCATCTTGCTTGTTGTTTTCTTTTTCTTGGTGGAGTTGTACTCCCCATGGCTGGGCAGGGTTTGCCTTGGCACTGCTGTGGAATGTTTCCAAGGGGCTGGCTTTGTTGGTCATTGTCTTTAAGGCAGCATGGTTTTATTGGGGGTGGGCAGGGCTGACAGGTCTCTCTGAAGCTAAGAGGACTTCCTGAGGGCAGACAAGCCTGGGAGGTCTGCTCTGCGATGGAAGCAGATTTCACGCAGCTGGGCAGAGCTTGCTCTGGTGTTGCTGGGCTTCAGACTCTTCTAGGGGGCTGGTGGTGCTGGTCAGCTGTTCCACAGGAGTGCAGCACTCCCTAAGGGTGGGAGCAGCCAGCTGGGCTGCTGAGAACCCAAAGGGCTCTTCCCAGGGCAGCAGGGATTGGCAGGAATAGAGGCAGATTTGCATGGCCAGGCCGAGCTTGTACTAGCTTTTCTGGGCTGCAGGCCTTTTCCCAGGGGCTGACGCTGCTGGGTGCTGCTCTGAGGGGTTGTAGCCCCTCCAGAAGGCAGGCATGCCAGGGCAGAGAAAGCCGCTGCAGTGGTCAGCTTACTGCAAATGGTGAGGCCAGCCCTCTGGGATTGCAGGCAGCCTCAGGTCTGGGCTCACGCCCACAGCGTGCGGGGGTGGGGGGGATGCACTGGGAAGCACAGCTTTGTGATAGCTGGCAGGCAAGTGAGCTCACTGTGGTGTGGGGAGTATTCTACGGTGGCCCACCTCTCCTCCTCTCCCCTGCCCAACACTGGCATCTTGTCTCCTGCAGATCCAGCTCTTCTCCCGGGTTCCCTCTGATGTGGCTTTCTACCCTCCAGCCCTTAGTGTATTGCTCCCTGCACCACAACACTCAGCTTCCTAGTCTCCCAGGCAGTCTCTGCCCCAAGAACTAGACAGACCAGTTCCTGGTCCCCCAAGCAGTCTCAGCACCACCCACCCCAGCCCGTTCCCAGGGACTAACCTCTGGAGCCGAGGTCTCGGTGCCGAGTCCCCACCCAAGCGTCTCGGGTTTTGGTGACTGTGCCAGTAGTTCAGATGATCTGTCAGTTCTCACTCTGCTCTTCAGAACTCAGACTTACTGCTGCACTCTTCTCTGCATCTGGAGATCCCTCCGATTCGGTTGATCTTTCCGTCGGGTAGGTGACTTTCCAGGGTGTGGGATCCCTTTCTCCTCCACAGTTCCCTTTTGGGAGATCCTGTCCAGCCCCAATTCCCCTTCTCTCACTCTCCTCTTTTCTCTTGTTTTACCCAGTTATGTCACGAGATTCTTGCCGTTATTGGAGTTTAGGTCCTTCTGCCAGCGATTAATTGCTGTTCTGTGCGAGTCGTTTAACCTTTGGATGGTTTTTTCTTGCTGTGTTTGTGAGAGAGGGCGGGCGTGTCCCCCTAATCCTCTGCCATCTTGCCTTTTCTATGTATAGATTTCTATGATACTTCCATACTGATTTCCATAGTGGTTGTACCAGCTTACATTCCCACAGCATTGCAGGACGGTTCCCTTTTCTCCACACCCCCTCTAGCATTTGTCATTTGTGGACTTATTAATGATGGTCATTCTGACTGGTGTGACTTAGTATCTCGTGGTAGTTTTGACTTGCATTTCTCTAATAATTAGAGATGTTGAGCATTTTTTCATGTGCTTGTTGGCCATCTGTATATCTTCTTTGGAGAAATGTCTATTCAGGTCTTTTGCCCATTTTTCAATTAGGTTTTTGGCTTTTTTGCTGTTGAGTTTAAATTCTTATGATAATGGAACTATTTTGTATTTTGACTGCATTATCATTATTATGATAGTCATATTGTAATATAGTTTTATAATATTTCCATGGAGGGAAATGGAAGGAGGGTAGCAAGATGGCAAAATAATAGGCATGGAGTTCACCTCTTCCCACTAATGTATCAGAAATACATTAGCAAGTGGAGAAATCCTCACAGGACATCTTTTGAATACTGTCAGAATAATTCAAACACCTGAAAGGACAATAGGGACCCCCACATTCCTGGGTAGGGCTTAAGAGAAAAGAAAAAAAAAATGGCAGCAAGTTGGGACCTGTGCCTCCGGGAGGAAACTGAAGGAAATGAGGGGTTGCAGCAACTGGGAGAGTCCCCTCACAATTAGGGACACTAGATGAGACAGGAAAGGAGCTTTAGCTGCTCTGAGGGAAGCACAATAGAAGTTCTGTGGCACACAGGACAGAATGATACATACAACCCTGCAACCACCCTGTGCCCCTAGGCCTAAGACATGAGTTCGAAGGTACAGGCAGGAGCTAAGCACTGGAGCATGAGGTTTAGAAAACAATCCTGGGGATAGGACAGCTGCTGGCTGTGTGAGAAAGCCTGGAGAAGTGGGAGGGTGGAGTGCCACAACCAGGAATATTCAGAGAGTTGGCCTTGGGCCACCATGGTATCTAAAAGCCCTTGTTTGATGGCATGCAAAGGGTGGGACCACGATTATAGCCTCCTTCCACAGGCACTTGCCCCTGCAAGCTCTGGGGAAGGCTCCACCTGAGCTGGGCTGCCCCCACCCCCATTGCAGCCCAAACCCCTCTTGCCTGGAGCAGGCCATTGTGTGACCCAACCTCAATCCTGCCTGTCTCCCCATACACATCAGTCACGACTCTGCACCCATACACTTGCTGTGTCTGAAGTAATTTCCAGTGGCCTGGGCCCCAGCACACCTCCTGTGTCCAAAACAGTGACTAGCTGCCTGGCCCTCTGTTCACCTGCTGCCTCTAAAGCCATTTTCATCTGCCTCAGTACCCTGCATACCTGCTGCCTTGAGAGCATTCACTGGTGGTTTGCTCACAAATAGAGGTAGAGCTGAAACCGCAGATGAGCCCCCGAGTCCCTCCTACTAAGGAGGAAGAGCTGAAACCTCTCTTCCCAGCTATACAAACCACAGATTTACACCTCCTCGGGTAACTGTATAAAGTTAGCACTGGGGGAACCTCCAAATGTACAAGTGGTCCTGCATCAGAAAGGGGTCTGGCTTTAGTAATTATGGGCTTTGTGGGTGCCTACACACAAGGGTTAAACCAGGCCAGAGTCTGAGCTGACTCTATAGCTGCAACAGTGGGCCCAGGCGCATAAAACTACAGCCCTGACTCCTGACCTCAGTGGATTAGCACTAGTGGCCAGGTGAAAATGCCTGAAGATATGAGGGCCAAAAACTGATACACCCATGGTTAAAGTGGGGTCAAGACCAGTACTAACAAATTTACATTGTGAGCCTGCACAACGAGTGAAAGGTAACACAACAGAGCACACTCAAAGGTGAACATCCCCAGCAGAAGAATACTCAGTGGCTCTCTCCCAGTGGGATTTCTCAGTCCCTCTTACCTCACACTGCAGATCAGAAACACAGCTCAGAAACAGATCTGGAGGCTTCTAGAACAGCTAGGGAGCAGAGCCTACTCCTTACAGGGCTGTGACAACCACAGAGCAAACAGGAGGCCCTGCCCAATATCCAGTGCAGGCTCTAGTCACCACATTAGTCACATCTCCTATCAAAGTGATAATAGCCAGTGTACACTGAGGAAAGTGATGGTAGGCATCCAAACTAAAACAACCCTCACACCAAATAAATAAATAAATAAATAAACCCAAAAAGCTGCCTAAGTCATACCAAGCCAACAGCCACCTCCAAACACACACCTTGACAAGGCCCTGATCACCAGAGGGACAAGACCCAGCTCCCTCCACCAGCAGGAAGACTGCAGTCCTTCCAACCAGTGGTGAAACATGCATAAGCCCCTGAACCAACATTACCCACCAGAGGGCAGATAACAAAAGCAAAAGGAAGTAAAACTTTCCAGCCTGCAGAAAGGGGATCACAACTATAGAAAGATAGACAAAATGAGATGACAGAGAAATATGTTTTGGACAAAGGAACAAAGTACCCATAAAAACAACTAAATGAAGAGGAGATTGGGCCAGCTACCTATAAAAGAATTCAGAGTAATGGCAGTAAGGATGAACCAAGATCTCAGAAAATGAATGGATGCACAGATTGAAAACTATAAGAAATGTTCAATAAAGAGCTGAAAGAATTAACAAGCAAACAAAGATGAACAACACAATATCCAAAAGGGAAAATACACTTGAAGGAATCAATAGCAGAATAACTGAGGCAGATCCAGTAAGTGAGGTGGAGGGCAGAGTAGTGGAAATCACTACCATGGAAAAGAATAAAGAAAAAAGAATGAAAAGAAACAAGAATGGTCTCAGAGACCTCTGGGACAACATCAAACATACCAACATTCATATCACAGGGTTCCCAGAAACAGAAGAGAGAGAAAAAGGGCCTGAGAAAATATTTGAAGAGATGATAGCTGAAAACTTCCCTAATAGGGAAAGGAAACAATCAAGTAGAAGATTCACAGAGAGTACCATACAGGATAAACCCAAGGAGAAACAGATAAAGACACATATTAATCAATCTGACAAATGTAAAATCGAAGAAAAAATATTAAATGTCACATGGGAAATGCAGTCCCCATAGGTTTATCAGCTGATTTTTCAGCAGAGACTCTAAAGACCAGAAGGGAGTGGCAAGATATATTTAAAGTAATAAAAGAGAAAAACCTTCAACCAAGCATACTCTACCCAGCAAGGCTCTCATTCAGATTTGATGGAAAATTCAAAAGCTTTATAGACAGCAAAAGCTAAAAGAATTCAACAGCACCAAGCCAACTCTTCAACAAATGCTAAAGGGATTTTTCTAGTTTGGAAAAGAAGGAAAAAGGCCACTACTAGAAACAAGAAAACTACAAATGAGAAAGCTTACCAGTAAAGGCAAACAAGAAATAAAAGTAGGAAATCATCCACAGACAACTATGATATCAACATCAGTAATTGTGAGGAATGGACGAGGGAATAATACTGAAAATACACTTGACGTTAAGAGGCAAACAACTTAAAACAACACTATGTGTAGAATTCTATATCCAAAGGGAAATGACAGAACATTGTAAATCAACTGTACTTCAATATGAAATTTTTAAAAATTGAAAAAACCTCGTGAGAACCACAAACCAAAAAACGACACTCATAAAAATGAAAAAGCAATACTAATGATAGTCATCAAATCACAAGAGTACAAAAAACGAAAAGTCCAACAATAATAAATCTATAACATTGAAGAAAATGGCAATAAGTATATAAATGTTGATAATTACCTTGAATGTAAATGGATTAATGCTCCAACCAAAAGATGTAGACTGGCTGAATGGATACAAAAATAAGACCTATCTGTCTATCTATCTATATATGTGTGTGTGTGTGTATGTATATATATATATATCCTATCTACAGGAGACCCACTTCAGATCTAGGGACACATACAGACTGAGATGGAAGAAGATAACCCATGCAAATGGAAGTCAAAAGAAAGCTGAAGTAGCAATACTCATATCAGATAAAAGATGATATTAAAATAAAGAATGTTACAAGGGTAAAGAATGACCAAAGGGTAAACCCAAAAAGAAACTATGTAACATGTAAATATACATGCACCCAACACAGGAACAACACAATATATAAGGTAACTGCAAATAGCTATAAAAGGGAAAATTGACAGTAACAAGTTAATAGTGGGGCTTTAACAAGCCATTTATATCAATAGACAGGTTATCCAAACCAAAAATCAGTAAGGAAACACAGGCCTTAAACCATACATTAAATCCAATAGACAATTGATATCTCTAGAATATTCCATCTGAAAGCAGTAGAATATATATAATTTTCAAGTGCACATGGAACATTGTACAGGATAGATCCTATCTTGGGCCACAAAAAAATCATTAAATTTAAGGAAATTAAAATATTCTTAGAATTTTTTTTTCTAACCACAATGCTATGAGGCTAGAAATCAACTACAAGAAAAAAATGCAAAAACCAGAACATATAGAGGCTAAACAATACTCTACTAAGCAACCAATGGATCACTAAAGAAATAAAAGAGGACATGCAAAAATTCCTAGAGGTACATGACAATGAAAACACAGGAATCCAAAACCTATGGGACACTGCAAAACCGATTGTAAGAGGGAAGTTTATAGCAATACAATCTCACTTCAGAAAACAGGAAACATCCCAATTAAACAACTTAATATTTTAACTAAATCAACTAGAGAAAGAGAACAAACAAAACCCAAAGTTAGTAGAAGGAAAGAAATAATAAGGATCAGAGCAGAAATGAATGAGATAGAGAAAAAGGAAACAATATAGAAGATTATTGAAATTAAAAGCTTGTTCTTTAAAAAACATCAACAAAATATATAACCCTTTAGCCAGGCTCTTCAAAAAAAAAAAAAAAAAAGAATGTTCACATCAACAAAATTAGAAATGAAAAAGGAGAAATTACAACTGACAGCACAGAAATATAAAATATCAAAAGACATTACTATAAGCAATAATATGCCAATAAAATGGACAATGTAGAAGAAATGGATAAATTTTTAGAAAAGTACGACTGCCTAAGACTCAACCAGGAAGAAATAGAAACTATGAACAGACCAATCACAAGTAATTAAACTGTTATTGTAAAATGTCTAAACAAAAGTCCAGGTCCAGATGGCTTCACAGGTGAATTCTATCGAATATTTAGAGAAGAGATGACATCTATACTCCTGAAACTCTTCAAAAAATTGCAGAGGAAAAAACACTCCCAAGCTCATTCTATGAGGCCATCATCACCCTAACACCAAAACCAGACAAAGTTACCTCAAAAAAAAATTACAGGCCAGTATCATTGATGAATATAGGTGCAAATGTCCTCAACAAACTATGTGCAAACCTAATCCAACAATATATAAAAAGGCTCACACACCATGATCAAGTGGGATTTACCCCAGGGATGCAAGGATTCTTTAGTATTTAAGATTAATCAATGTAGCACACCACATTAGCAAACTGAAGAAAGAAAGAAAAACATATCATCATCTCATTAGATGTACAAAAAGCTTTTGACAAAATGAAATCACCCATTTATGATAAAAACTCTCCAGAAACTGGGCATAGAGGGAACATACTTCAACATAATAAAGTCCATGTATGACAAACCCACAGCTAACCTCATTCTCAGTGGTGAAAAGCAGAAAACATTTCCGCTAAGATCGGAAATAAGATGAGGATGTCCACTCTTGTCACTTTTATTCAAAATAATTTTGGAAGTCCTAGCTACAGCAATCAGAGAAGAAAAAGAAATAAGAGGAATCCAAATTGAAAAATGAGTAAAACTGTCACTGTTTGCAGATGACACGACACTGTATATAGAAAATCCTAAAGATACAACCAGAAAACTACTAGAGCTCATCAATGAATTTGGTAAAACTGCAGGATACAAAATTAATACACAAAACCTCTTTCATTTATATACACCAACAATGAAAATCAGGAAGAGGAATTAAGAAACAGTTCCAGGAGTTCCCATTGTGATTCAGCAGAAACGCATCTGACTAGCATCCATGAGGATGCAGGTTCGATCCCTGGCCTCGCTCAGTGGGTTAAGGATCCGGTGTTGCCATGAGCTGTGGTGTAGGTCACAGACACAGCTGGCATCTGATATTGCTGTGGCTGTGGTGTAGGCCAGTGGCTACGGCTCCAAATTGTCCCCTAGCCTGGGAACCTCCATATGCTGCAAGTGAGGCCCTAAAAAGAAAAAAAAAAAAGAGAAAAATGATTCCATTTACCATTGCTTCAAAGAGAATAAAATACTTAAAGATAAACCTACCTAAAAAGGCAAAAGAACTCTTCTCTGAAAACTATAAGAACAGATGAAGGAAATCAAAGATGACACAAACAGATGGAAAGATATACCATGCTCTTATATTGGAAGAATCAATATTGTCAAAATGACTCTACTGCTTAAGCCAATATATGGTTTCAGTGCAATCCCCATCAAATTGCCAATGGCATTTTTCGCAAAACTAGAGCAAACTTTTTTTAAAGTTGTATGGAAACAAAAAATACCCCCAATAGCCAAAGTAGTCTTGCAAAAGAAAAACAGAGCTAGAAGAATCAGGCTTCCTGTCTTCAGGCTATCGTACAAAGCTAGAGTCATCAAGACAGTATGGTACCAGCAGAAAAACATAAATGTAGATCAGTGGAATAGGATAGAATGTCCAGAAATAAACCCATACACGTATGGTCAATTAATATATGATAAGGATGTAAGAATATAAAATGGAGAAAAGACAGCCTCTTCAATAAGTGATGCTGGGAAAACTAGATAGCTACATGTAAAAGGATAAACTTAGAATGTTCTCTTTTACTATAGACAAAAATAAACTCAAAATGTATTAAAAACCTGAATGTGGGGCTAGACACCATAAAATTATTTCATGAAAATATAGGCAGATCTTTCGACATATATCACAGCAATATTTTTGGGGGATCCATCTCATAAGTTAATGAAAAGAAAAACAAAAGTAAACAAATGAGACCCAATAAACTTAAAAGCTTTGCACAGCAAAGGAAACCATAAAACGAAAAGACAATGCACAGAATAGGAAAAAATGTTTGCAAATTAAGCAATTGACAGAATTAGTCCCCCAAATATACAAACATCTCATACAACTTTATATATATATATAAAACCAATAAACAATGGTCATGAGATCTAAATAGTCATTTCTCTAAAGAAGCCAAAAAGTTGGCCAAAAAGCACATGAAAAGATCTCAACATCACTAATTATTAGAGAAAGTCAAATGAAAGCTGTAATGAGGTATCACCTCACAGTAGTCAGAATGGCTATCATCAAAAAGTCTACAAACAATAAAATCTGAAGAGAGTGCAGAGAAAAGGGAATGAACCCTGCTACATCATTGGTGGGAATGCAAATTGATACATCCACTATGGAGAACCATATGGAGTTGCCTCAAAAAACTAAAAATAGAACTACCATATGATCCAGCAATCCCACTCCTGGGCATCTATCTGGATACCATAATTCAGAAAGATACATGCACCCCAGTGTTCATTGGAGCACTGTTTACAATAGTGAAGACATGGAAGCAACCTAAGTGTCCATCAACAAAGGAATGGGTAAAGATGTGGTATATATATACAATGGAATATTATTGTCATAAAAAGTATTGAGATAATTCCATTCTTAGCAACATGGATGGACCTAGAAATTATCATCCTAAGTGAAGTAGGCCAGAGAAAGAAAACTATATCAGGTCATTAATTTTTGGTATCTACCAAAGAATTATACAGGGGAACATTTTACCTAAGCAGAATTAGACTGAAAGATCTCAGAACCAAACTTAGGGATACCAAAGGGAAAATGTTGGGGGGAGCAATAAAATAGGAGGTTGGGATTAACGTATATACACTACTGTATATAAATAACAAAGACTTAATGTATAGCACAGCCAAATCTACTCAGTACCTTGTAGTGACCTATATGGGAAAAGGATCTGAATAGGAATGGATATATGTATATGTATAACTGATTCACATTGCTGTATACCTGAAATTAACACAACATTGTAAATCAACTACACCCCAATAAAACTTAATTTAAAAAAGATATTACCCTGAAGAAAACTGACTAAATGGTAAATAGGATCTCTGTAGTATTTCATATAAATTCATGTGAATCTGCAGTTGTCTCAAAATACAAAGTTTATTTTTTAAAAAATTACTTTTTTGTGTATAGTTTTGCAAGCTTAGACAAATGCATACATTTTTATAACCACCACCACCAAGTTCCATCACCCCCCCCCAATAATTTCCCCTTTATAAGTCAGTGCTGTCTTTATACCGTGACAGATTCCAATTTGTTTTCTGGCCCTATAGTTTTACCTTTTCCACAAAATAATATAGAGGAAAACAATATATAGTCTTTTGAATTGGGCTTTATTTACTTAGTATAGTACATTTGTGATTCATCCATGATGTTGTAGATATCAATAATTTGGTTTATTTGGTTGCTGAGTAGTGTTCCAGTTTATCCTTGCACCATGGTTTGTTTATCCAGTCCCAATTCAGGGGTATTTGGATTGTTTCCTGTTTTTGGTAGTGACAACTAAAGCCATTATAAATATTTCTGTACAGGTTTTATGTGAACCTAAAACTTTATTTCACTTCAGTAAATACCAAAGTAATGGTATTGTTTGGTCATATGGTAAGTACGTGTTTAACTTAATAGGAAACCTCCAAGCTGTTTTCCAAAGTAGTTATCCCATTTTGCATGCCCATATATATATTTAGCTTTTTTCTAATACCACGCTCTCATGATTACTGGAGCTTTATAGTAAGTATTGAAGTCAGGTAGTGACTTAGTAGTCCTTGAAATTTTGTTTTCAAAATTGTTGAGTTCCAGTCGTGGCGCAGTGCTTAACGAATCCGACTAGGAACCATGAGGTTGCAGGTTCGATCCCTGCCCTTGCTCAGTGGGTTAACGATCCAGCATTGCCGAGAGCTGTGGTGTAGGTCGCAGACGCAGCTCGGATCCTGCGTTGCTGTGGCTCTGTCTTAGGCTGGCAGCTACAGCTCTGATTAGACCCCTAGCCTGGGAACCTCCATATGCCACAGGAGCGGCCCAAGAAATGGCAAAAAGACAAAGAAAAAAAATTGTTTTGGCTATTGTCTTTCCTTTATCTTTTTATATAAATTTTAAATTCAGCTTGTTGATTTTTACAAAATAAATCTTGCTGAGGTTCTTATTAATGTTTCATTGATCCTGTAGGTCAGTTTTGAGAGAACTGACATCCTTAACAACCTTGAATCTTCCAAACCATGATCAGTACCTCTCTTTATTTATTTAGATCTACTCTGATTCCTTTCATTGGTGTTTCTAGTTTTCAGCATCCAGGTCTTGCAAATATATACTTTTTATATTTATACCTGTAGATTTCATGAATTTTTTTTGGTGTAATAAATGGTAGTTTTAAAAATTCAGCTTTCAGTTTTTCATTGTTAGTATATAGAAATATGATTGACTTTTATATATAGATATTTTAGCTCTTTGAAGACCTTAAACAAAAAGTTCCCCAAAGCCCAAAGCAAAATTTGCTTTTCTAATATTTTAGAAAGTGCAAGTTACTATCTCTATTTTGTCTGTCTATTTTTATTGATTTAATTTTTGTCGTTTCAAATTTGTTGAATGATATTTTGGTGTAGAAATGAAAATATGTGTTTTGAGGATGAGATTTAACTGAGCAATTTTAAATGTTCTAAAAGGTATTACTATAAAATACAGGCTACTTTCCATTACTGGTCTCACAGGAGCTTTCTTAATGTAATTGTAGGCTATCCATGAATAGATTTAATTCATAGCATTGTTTCTTTTGGTATTTTCTATTTTCTGAAGATCTTCAGATAGATTTTTGTGTAATATTGTCATTATAGATTTTGGACTCAGCAAGGAAGCAGTAGATCAAGAAAAGAAGGCCTACTCATTTTGTGGTACAGTGGAATATATGGCTCCTGAAGTAGTGAATAGGAGAGGTCATTCCCAAAGTGCGGATTGGTGGTCATATGGTGTTCTTATGGTAAGTAGTGTTTTTTTTTTTTAATTTATGCCAATATAAAATTAATATTTTTTAGAATTTTAATCTGAGTTTTAGGATGTGTTATGTGAGAGTAGATTTCTGAAAGTTCTTAACTATCGGTTAAAAAAAAACTTGTGATTGGCTTGCTGTTATACAATAGCAATTAGGGCTTTGGTGTTCTGATTTATCTTAAAAATGCTAGAGTGAAAAGTAAATGTCAGCATTCTTTTATAAATTATTCAAATATAAAACTTAGAAAAAGGCCTGCCAGATTTTAGATTTCAGAATACCGTGTTTAACAGTTACGTGGTAATTTAATTAAGTATCACAGAATTTAGGGCCTTACCATATACTATCTTATTGTCACATTGTTTCAAGCATGTCCATAGAAAGACGGTAAACTTCTTAAGGAGAGCAGTCCTGTCTTCTACTACATTTAATCTCCTACAGTATCTGGTATAGTGAGCGTATGGACTAATTTGGTATAAAATTAAGCATAGAATTTGTAGTATTAACTAGGGTGATAAATGAATAACTGTTGAGTCAGATACAATTTGCTTTTAAGACCTTATAATCCATTCTTGCCTATTTATCACTTAGTAGCTATATGATATATTGACATATTAAGTAGCTATTATAAATCTGGCATTTGGGGAGGGCAGTGGGATGGGAATCGACTAGAAGTATGATATTTGGCATTTTCCATAACTTAAGAAGTCATATTATATGGTTTGGGAAAAAATGAAATAGTTAAATAAAGTCTTTGAAAGTACCTTAGGAATTCAGGCAAGAAATAAGTTGATATTGGAAAAGCAGATGAAGTAGAACTCAAATTAAGCCCTGAAGAATAGATAAAATTAAAATAGCTATATCAAGAAGGATAGTATTGCAATATTAGGAAAGACCTAGAGAACCAGTTTGACTAGAATAGTAATGGAGAATGAGGGTGAAGGTGGAGGAAAGGAGGATATAAACCTATAAGCATTTGCATGCAATTCTCTGAGTGGTAGGAAACTTTTGTAGATTCTTAGGATGGCAATTAGAGAAAAAAAAATGTATTTTAGGATGGTTATATATGTAATTTGGTAGCATTATATAAATGAATTGCAAATGAAGGAAACTAGAAGTAGGGAGACCAAAAAGTTCTTACAAAATACTTGCAAGATTATAGGAAAAAAAGACGAAACCTTAAAGGCATTTCAAAGGAAAAAGTGGCTGACCTAGTAGCAGGTTAAATATCACATGAAGCAGAGGGGAATGGTCAAAGATATCAGATACCTGTAAAATTTATGAACTTCAGTGAATTGAAAGGATAGTAGTTCAGTAGAAAAGAGATAGCTGAGAAGGACTTCTTGTTTTGGAAGTGGGGAAAGAATTTATTTTTAACATGTTGCGTAGGTTACTGTAGGTTAGGGTTTAACCCCTTGGTAGTAACGAATTAGGAAAGGGCAGTGGGGAGAGCATCAGAATCATCTGGGGACCTTAAAAAACAAACAAATAACAAACAAAAAACAACAAAAACTATTCTTCCAAAAAGCATATGGTTTATTTGAAAGGAAGCTGTGAGTCCAGTATACGATCCTCCCTTCCTTTTTGTTATTGCCTTTTTCACCCCTTACTCCTCCAGTCAGGAGAGAACTGTTAGTTTAGGTTCAGTGGCAGGGGAGTGGAACTTGAGAGAAATGATCCCCATACACCATACTTCTATCTTCTTCAATCCCTTTCTATGACTCCTACCCCTATTCAGTCGCCAGTTGAAAACCATTACTGTAGATTTGGAAAAGAAAACTGGGGATTGAGAGATATTGAAGCTGGAACTGATTTGAGAGTCATCAGTCATTAAGAGAGAGTTGAATGGATAAGCTAACTAGGGTTGTGAGTTCATTTAAATGAACAGAGGATGAAGCCAAAGCCATTATTGAATCTAATATTAAGATTTAAATATTAGGGATATAAAAATTTTCTCTTTAATGAACTATAATGGTCTTCATTTTCAGGCCTGCTTTTTAAAATATCATTATTTAATGTCCTAGTTATCTGCATTACAATTAAATCTCTTAGGGAAAATGTTTTCATTATACTTATGTACAACTGTCTCAAATTCATCAAAAGTATATTGGTGTGTGTTGTATGTATGTAAGCGTAGCTTCTTGTTTAGTTCCTTTTTTTAAGGGAGTGAAGGAAATTAGAATGATTATCTTTCTTGAGCATGTTCGAATTTGAAACGGCCTGGTGTTTATTTTTACTTTTCTTTCATTATTAAATGCTTGCTTTAAAAGCACATCTTTGTTTTAAAAGAATGACTTGTGACTATTTGCAAATTGCATTAATTTGGGGAACTTAGCCAAATTAGGACTGAAAAAAATTGGTTTCATTTGCTACAAGTCACCTCTCATTTGGGCTAGGTATAGTGGGGTACCTGCATGATTTGATGATCATGTATTACAAATGTCAATTTTTTTCTAAAGAATTTCATTTTATATTCTACATTATGCTAAGTTGACATGTGCTATTTTTTGTTTTAGTTTGAAATGCTTACTGGTACTCTGCCATTTCAAGGTAAAGACAGAAATGAGACCATGAATATGATATTAAAGTAAGTGTAAAGACTGATTTTTTTCTTTTGGCAAAAACTCCTTGTTGTCCATTTTGAGAAACTTGTTACCGTTTTCAGTTGACACAAAAGAACATTTTTCACACTGTCTCATTTCCTCCTACCATATAGGAAAAACATTCTTTAAAATTCTTTTTTTGGATTTGTCATTTTAGAAATGTAGCTACATTTAAATGAAATTTTCTGAAATCCTTTTTTCCAGAGCAAAACTTGGAATGCCTCAGTTTCTTAGCGCTGAAGCCCAAAGTCTTCTAAGGATGTTATTCAAAAGGAATCCAGCAAATAGATTGGGTATTATATATTTTCTCAGCTTTTATAACAGTATTTTACATGCTTTTAACTTATTTCTGGCTTACATTCATTTACTGCTGCTATATATTTATACCTAAAATTTTGCATTTTATGTATGCAAATATTCCATCAGACCCTCTTATGTCCATGATTTTAAAATGTAGTGGTCTAGTTATTCGGAACTTCTGTTTAGTATATATTATATAAATATCTCTTTTGACATAATTCACAGAATTCTAATGCTTTTAGATTTTGAGGATAATTATTTTGTCCCTCCCAGTATTCATCAAGGTAGACATTATGTTTCCATAACTGCTCATTTACTTTCAATGTTACTTTATTTATTGCATTTTAAAATTTGGCCTATAAATATGGGGTCATAAATTGAATTATGAAGAAAAAAGTACTTACATTTTAATGTTATATTAGATATGATTTTTATATGATTCAGAAGGCATTTCAGTATTTCATGATACCCTATGTGGTTCAATATGAACATCAGCTATTTTTTTAATCATATTAAATTCAAAGGACCAATTAATAAAACAACAGATAAGAAATCATAAACTTCGTAGTTCCCATTGTGACACAGCAGAAACAAATCCAACTAGTATCCATGAGGATGTGGGTTCAATCCTTGGCCTCGCTCAGTGGGACAGGGTCCAGCATTGCCTTGAATTGTGATCTAGGTCCTAGAAGCAGCTCGGATCCTACATTGCTGTGGTATAGGCCGGCAGCTGTAGCTCCAATTCGACCCCTAGCCTGGTAACCTCCATATGCTGTGGGCAAGGCCCTAAAAAGCAAAAAAAAAAAAAAAAAAAGAAAGAAAAGAAAAGAAATCATAAAGTCATAAAGTTTTCACTGCAGTTAATCTCTGAAATGTTTGTACTCCTGTTTACAGATAATAGCCTAGAAACCAGGTAGACAGACTTTTAAAAAAAATCATGCCAGTAAAAAATTCTTTCCATTTTTGTAGGTTCAGAAGGAGTTGATGAAATCAAAAGACATCTTTTTTTTGCAAATATTGACTGGAATGTAAGTTCAGTAGAACATTTGTTACCAAATGCTTTTAATAAGAGCAGAAACTGGATGGTAGATGGTAATATGTGGACTTTACTGATAAAGTCTGGATTTGTTTTATATTTAGTATGAGATTTTTATTTACAGGTGTAGCATATCACAGCAATTACCTTGAACTAGAAGCTATGTGGATGATATTTAGTAAATATTGTTTTTCATTTATCTTACCTGTTAAGTATGGTTAATATTCTCCCTTATTCTAGGTTGGGAATGGAGGGGGAGGAAGCGAAAAGAGACAGGGATGAGTGATAGGGCAGATTCTTATAGAAAAAAATTAATTCTGTGGAATCTAAGATGTTATTTTACTTCAAATGGTTCTTTGTCATGTGTTAAAACAAATTAAATTCGTTAAGAAGTGAATATCTTTGTATAGGTATTTCACTAAATTTTGAGAGGAAATGACAACAAAAACACTGTGAAATTCTGCTGTCATATATTGAATTGCAACTCCCAGACTAAAGAGCTTTTCTTAGAAAAGCTCACTTAAAAAAACACAGCTTTATGTATTTTATGTACTATTAATCATCATAGGTAAGCATTTTTGATTATTTAGTTCCGTATTGGTATTGAAAATGTTTCTAAAAGAAAAATTGTCTCTTTTGATGTCTAAGGAAGGGGTAAAGAGCCATTATCCATTGACCTAATTATTATTTCATCTGGCTTGTAGAACAAGTTTCAGATCTTGATTTATTTTTTATAGTTGTAAAACTGCAACATAACATAAACCATTAGTATTAATAACCTAAAAGGGCACGCAATAGACATACTGCATAGGAGTCTGTCCTTTGTCATATCTATGTGCATCCCTCTTTTGGTATCCTTTCTTTCCCTTGTCTTTTTTTTTTTTTTCTAATGCATCTCTTCCTCTTCCCTAAACTGAAACAACTGGAAATTATTTTTTCCATCATTTTTATATCTAAGCAGTTTATATTTATTGCTCTTTTTTAATGTATAATGATTTTTTTTCCATCATGGCTAGTTTAGAGTGTTCTGTCAATACAGCATGATGACCCAGTTACACATACATGTACACATTCTATTTTCATAAATTATCATGCTCCATCATAAGTGACTAGACATAGTTCCCAGTGCTACACAGCAGGATCTCATTGCTAATCCATTCCAAAGGCAGTATCTGTATCTATTAACCCCAAGCTCCCTAAACACTCCACTCCCTCCCCCTCCCCCTCCTCCTTGGCAACCACAAGTCTATTCTCCAAGTCCATGATTTTCTTTTCCGTGGAAAGGTTCACTTTTGCCATATATTAGATTCCAGATATAAGTGCTATCATATGGTATTTGTCTTTCTCTTTCTGACTACTTCACTCAGGATGAGAGTCTCTAATTCCATCCATGTTGCTGCAAATGTCATTATTTTGTTCTTATGGATGAGTAGTATTGCATTGTGTATATATACCACATCTTCTTAATCCAATCACCTGTTGATGGACATTTGGGTTGTTTCCATGTCTTTGGCTATTGTGAATGGAGCTTCAATGAACATGCGGGGACATGTGTCTTTTTTAAGGCAAGTTTTGTCCAGATTTATGCCCAAGAGTGGGATTGCTGGGTCATATGGTAGTTCTATGTGTAGTTTTGTAAGGTACCTCTATACTGATCTTCATAGTGATTGTACCAGCTGACATTCCCACTAGCAGTGCAGGATGCTTCCCTTTTCTCCACACCTCCTCCAGCATTTGTTATTTGTGCACTTATTAATGATGGCCATTCTGACTGGTGTGAGGTGGTATCTTAATTTAAATATCAAAAGTGGAATATTTACATATTTAAATAAATTAAAATTAGAGTAATCCTTTATTCATTTTCCTCCACTGTCGGACTGTGAGCTTTTTAAAAAAGTTGATTTCCCCCAAAAAGAAGATTTTTGTAAGATAGTTTATGTCTTTCAAAAAGATAAATTTTTGGAAGTTAGATTTTTTTAAGACAAATTTAAATTTTTGAATTCTATAAAAAGAATTTATAGAAAATGCATGTTTTTATGTGAAAAAACATAGGTATATAATACATACTTCTTGGAGATAGACTATTAATTTTGAAATTCTTTAATGTTATTAGCTATTTATGCATGGTAACATTGTGGTATAATCTGTATAGTTATTTTACCACTGAGAATTCAAGTCAGTTTTTGATATCTGAAACTGAACAGTATTATTACTTGTGAATGCAGCTTGTGGCATTGATGCTGTGTTTCTTGTTCTCATTTGATTCTGTTTATTATCCCTCAAATTTAGAGAGATACTGGGTTAGAATTTAAGAATTTGGTTAACAGATTCCTGATGCCTGTTGAAATTTCACTTAATGAAATTATGAGTATTCTGTTAAGGACTGTGAATATCATGTTCTGCTTTCACTTACAAAGTATAATAATTTTAAAAGTATTAATATGTTTTTGCATTATTCTGTTATTTCTTCCAGAAATTATATAAAAGAGAAGTTCATCCTCCTTTCAAACCTGCTTCTGGAAAACCAGATGATACTTTTTGTTTTGATCCTGAATTTACTGCAAAAACACCTAAAGGTAATTCACGTTTATGTGTAGCATTGGGGCTTTTATTCAGTTAGATGATTAAAAAAATTAACTTCTTAGGTAAAAACTGAAAGAATTATAATTTTGCAGAAGGTGGTTTGCCTTATATGGAAGTTTGGATTGTATATGCAGCATTGCTTGGACAACTTTCAAGTAAAGGCTCTACATGGGAAATATTTATTAGGGAACCAAGGGCTAGAGCAAAGGGTGCATTTTCTTTTTTTCTTATTTTAAAAGTTTTTTTTGACATGTTAGAGAATGAAAGTAGGTAAGATATGAGATATATCAATTTGACTCTTATAGTTTAGTATTTAATGAGGTTTACTTTTATTGGTATCTGTTTGATGCATTTGTTCAACAAATATTGAATACCTACTATGTACTAAGCAGTGAGGATGCGGCAGTGAACAGACAAAAAATTACAGAATTAGGAAGATGTGGTATATGTACACAATGGAATACTACTCAGCCATAACAAAGAATGACATAATGTCTTTTGCAGCAACATGGATGGAACTAGAGTATCTCATACTGAGTGAAATGAGTCAGAAAGACAAAGACAAATACCATATGATATCACTTATAACTGGAATCTAATATCTAGCACAAATGAACATCTCCACAGAAAAGAAAATCATGGACTTGGAAAATAGACTTGTGGCCACCTGGAGGGGTGGGAGGGATCGGGAGCTTGGGCTTATCAGACACAACTTAGAATAGATTTGCAAGGAGATACTGCTGAGTAGCATTGAGAACTATGTCTAGATACTCATATTGCAACAGAACAAGGGTGGGGGGAAAAATGTATACATGTAAGGATAACTTGATCCCCTTGCTGTACAGTGGGAAAAAAAATAAATTCAAAAAAATTAAAGTCCATGTGGAGCTTGCATACTAGTATATCTGATGGTAACATTTATTGTTTTCCTTTATATTCAAAGAGATGCTGACATTTCATATCATAGAATTCTATATAGGTCTAATTAAATGTAACTATTTGGACATTAGATTCTCCTGGTTTGCCAGCCAGTGCTAATGCTCATCAGCTCTTCAAAGGATTCAGCTTTGTTGCAACTTCTATTGCAGAAGAATATAAAATCACTCCTATCACAAGTACAAATGTATTACCAATTGTTCAGGTAAATCCCACTTAATCAGATTATTCAGATTAGGGATAATTATTTCCTTCAGTTATTGCTAATGGATTTATAGAGATTTTAAAGTGATTTTTAATTTCATTTATCTCTGTGTATAATAATGAATTAAAGGTGTTTCTATATGTTTTGGGGAAAAGGGACAGTAGTAACCTTTAATTATATTTATGTATTTATGTAATCTCTTTTTGCAAGAAAATGTAATGGGTGATATATTAGCTAGCTGATTTATTGTATTGGCTTCTGGAGATCTAGAAAGACTACAGTTTAGGATTAGCTCAAAATCTGTGTAAGCCATTTATAAATGCTGTGAAAACTTGTCTAGAATTATTCTTCATTTTTAAAAGAAGAATGTATACTTAGGAGAGCAAATAAAAATGTGAAAATATGTCATTCTCTTTCGTATTTTACTTTTTAACAAAAACAGATAAATGGAAATGCTGCACAATTTGGTGAAATGTATGAATTGAAAGAGGATATTGGTGTTGGCTCATATTCTGTTTGCAAGCGATGCATACATAGTGCTACCAGCATGGAATTTGCAGTGAAGGTATTGTCTCTGAGCCTGACTTTTTGTTAGTTTGTTTTATATATGTAAGTTAAATTGCAGGTTAACTGACAGACATTTTTCAATGGAAAAGTGGAGAAAGCAAAGATAAAATGATGAAGAAAATCTCTTCAGACAATATTTTCATCTTGAATTTCTTCCCATGAGTTTATTTTGTTCCATAAAAAAGACTTTATTTTGGAGGAACAGTGTGTTTCATGAATGCCTTACTTTTGAATAATTTTATGTTAATGCAGTATGTTAAGTTTGAATAATGCAATTGCGCCAGTTACTATCTCATTTGGATCATAGTATCAGTATGGTTTCAGGTAAATGGAATATAATGTTAAAGAAAGTGTTCTGTGTTTTTTATTTAGTTTCACTTATAAGAAATTTTTAAGTGTTTAAATAACATGGGACAAGCATCACTCTTGAGTTTTATCATTTGCTTGAAAATATAACCAAGTTGAAAATATGTCATTACTATTTAGATAAAGAAAATAATTTTCCTCTGAGATTTTTCTTATCTTATTTCTTAGATCATTGACAAAAGTAAGAGAGACCCCTCAGAAGAAATTGAAATTTTGATGCACTATGGACAACACCCCAACATTATCACTTTAAAGGATGTAGGTATTTAAAAATCTATGTATCAGCTAAGTTAATTAAGTTATTAATTGGCACATTATTTCCTTATTGAAACTTTTCATGTCCATAGAATATTTACTTTCATGCCGCAAAATCTTAAGACTCTTAAATTTGCCACTTCAATTCTTTTTTTCCCCTGTGATACTATACTCCTGCCTTTGTTATAAAACATCAAAAAGGAACTATGATGTTTGGTAAATGAGAGTGTTCTGATTACTTGAATATATTCTAATGGTTAATTAGTTAACATTACCACCAGCACTGTTTATTATTCTCTAGTACTGTAAATATGTAAGATATAAGAGACTGGGAATCTGCCAAATTCTGGGAGATTTTACTTTCTTGATTGTGTAGCACTTGGCTGTAGAATTATGAATTGTAGCTTGGGTTAAATAGTATTAGTCTGTAGTTTTGTAAAATGAGCATATAACTCAAATTAATAAATGTTACTGAATGCTGACTTTTCATATTAAGAAAATAATGCTCTTTTCTTTTTAGAGATGGCAGACAAATCAACCATCACCTTGATCAGTTTGTTTTAGATAGTATGATATGCATTTTGAGTAATCCTTAAACAATAGTTTATATATTATGTAAATATGTGTATATATATATGATATACATATACATAGATATATGTATACACATATATGTTTATATGTGTAGATATAGGTATCATTTGCCCTGAAAAAAGTGTATATATTTTTAATTTATTCTCCTTGATATAGTATTTTAATTCAACAAATTTAAGACACTATGTCAAATAATGGACCACAGGAAGAATATTAAAAAAACAAATATGTATTTACTGCTAGAAGGAAGCTTACTATTATTTATTAAGGAAGGAAAGTGGCTATAATACAGTAAAAAATGATATAGACGCCATTTGAGAGACAGAGTTCTCTTTTTCCATTTATATTCTTTAATGAAGTATAATAGAAAACTTCTAAAGTTAATAAAATTATGTTTTTAACATGGTCTCACAGGATGGTGTAGGAGTCTGTTTAGCCAGTTTAATCTTTAGCAGGGCCTGTACTATATTAAGGAATATAGTCTTTTTAAAAGGAATAATGTCTTTTTTAACACTCAAGTTTCATTAGAAAAGCAAAGTAAATATAATTTAAACATTTCAGAATTGTAATGATAAACAATAACATTTTAAAAATATGTTCTTTTTTAGGTTTATGATGATGGTAGATATGTTTACCTTGTTACGGATTTGATGAAAGGAGGGGAACTACTTGACCGTATTCTCAAACAAAAGTGTTTCTCAGAACGAGAAGCTAGTGATGTACTGTTTATAATAACTAAGACAGTTGACTATCTTCATTGTCAAGGAGTAAGTTGTAATTATATTCTTCCTTTAAATTATGAGATATATATCTTCATAAATTTATATATAGGGCTTTTTATATCATATTTTTATATAGTATATCCTAATAAAAATCTGATATGGTGTAGGTTAAAGGTTTTAGGAAATTGAGTAATACCTTAATAATTATATTTACTCTGCCTATTTGCCCTAATTTAATAGCATATTAGTTTTAAAGGTGGTTTGAATTATACAAATGTATCTAACCTTGACTTTGAAATTATTAAACCTAATAAAACTTAAAGGTGAAATGTAAAAGAATTATTTAGGGACATGTTCTGAATGTTATTCAAGTTACATTATACATAACAAATGAAGTTCTGGTGGTAAGAGGACTGTATATCTTGACTCCTTCCAACACCTCTCCCAAATATAGTGTACAATATGGATTCTAAACATTTGAAGTATTAATATATTAAAATTTCCAGTGGGGGAACAGTCCTGTTATTTTGCTTCCTGTCTCTTCATAAGGAAAGCAAATGAATTGAGTTACCAAAAAAAGATCATTTTTATTATATATTAATAAAATGTATAGTTAAAAAAGGAAACCAGTCACGAATAATTTTAAAATTTAAGTTTGAATCAGTTGTAATAGTGGATATGTATCCACTTAAGTATAAACAATAAAAAAATTGACAACCCAGATTTGGGATGGTGAAAATTTACATGAGCCCATTTTATAATTAAGAAAAGTAGGCCAGGACTCACGTTTGAGTGTGGCTTAAGAGAGTACAATTTCACCATTTTGAAATATAAACTGTATAATGCTAAAGGAGTAGTTTTATAATAATCTAATCCCTTGATTGTCTTTATCAGTACTCTAAAATAAAGGACAACCAGAATTTTTGAGATGAAAATGATAAAGATCTTTTCTTTATTTATAAGTAAAATAATACATCAATTAAGTAAATTAAAAATAGACATGTAATGAGCATTTCTACATACCAGACATTTTAAAATGTGTTGTATATTCAACTATGAATTTAAACTTGATCCATGTCTTTAAAGAGCTTTCAATGTAGGAAGATGCTGATTAAAGATAGAATTAGATTAAATGAAGTGGTTATTATCAGTAGGAAAATCATTACATACAGAATTTTAGAATATTTTCCATTTCTGGCATTTAACTTGGTTCTTATTTATTGTTTCTGTTTTTCTGCCAAGAGTTTCATGCATTGAATGTATGTTTTGTTTTACCTCATTGACAACGGTTGTAATAGCCACTTCATTTTTAAAATTTTTTTCAGTAAAATTTATTTACTTATTTCTTTATTTAATTTTATGTTTTTAATTGTTATTTCTCCAATACAATTTTTCTTTCTACTATACAGCATGGTGACCCAGTTACACACACATGTACACATTCTATTTCTCACATTACCATGCTCCAGCAAAAGTGACTAGACATTGCTACACAGCAGGATCTCATCGCTAATCCATTCCTAAGGCAATAGTCTGCATCTATTAACCCCAAGCTCCCAATCCACCACACTCCCACCCCATCCCCCTTGGCAACCACAAGTCTGTTCTCCATGTCCATGATTTTCTTTTCTGTGGAAAGACTCACTTGTGCCATGTATTAGATTCCAGATATAAGCGATATCATATGGTATTTGTCTCTTTCTGACTTACTTCACTCAGGATGAGAATCTCTAGTTCCATCCATGTGGCTGCAAATGGCATTATTTCATTCTTTCTATGGATGAATAGTATTCCATTGTGTATATATACCACATCTTCCTAATCCAGTCATCTGTTAATGGACATTTGGGTTGTTTCCATGTCTTGGTTATTGTGAATAGTGCTGCAATGAACATGCAGGTGCATGTGTTTTTTTTAAGGAAAGTTTTGTCCCGATTTATGCCCAAGAGTGGGATTTCTGGGTCATATGGTATTTCTATGCATAGTTTTCTAAGGTAGCTCCATACTGATCTCTGTAATGGTTGTACCAGCTTACATTCCCACTAAGAGTGCAGGAGGGTTCCCTTTTCTCCACACCCCCTCCAGCATTTGTTAATTGTGGACTTGATAATGATGGCCATTCTGACTGGCGTGAGGTGGTATCTTGTGGTAGTTTTGATTTGCATGTCTCTAATAATCAGTGATGTTGAGCGTTTTTTCAGGTGTTTTCTGGCCATCTGTATATCTTCCTTGGAGAAATGTCTATTCAGGTCTTTTGCCCATTTTTCCATTGGGTGATTGGTTTTTTTGCTGTTGAGTTGTATAAGTTGCTTGTATATTTTAGAGATTAAGCCCTTGTGAGTTGTATCTTTTGAAATTATTTTCTCCCATACTATAAGTTGTCTTTTTGTTTTCCTTTGCTGTGCAAAACTTGTCAGTTTGATGAGGTCCCATTGGTTTATTTTTGCTTTTATTTCTGTTATTTTTGGAGACTGACCTGAGAAAACATTTGTAAGGTTGATGTCAGAGAATATTTTTGCCTATATTCTCTTCCAGGGGTTTGATGGTGTCTTGTCTTATATTTAAGTCTTTCAGCCATTTTGAGTTTATTTTGGTGCATGGCATGAAGATGTGTTCTAGTTTCATTGATTTGCATGCAGTTGTCCAGGTTTTCCAGCAATGCTTGCTGAAAAGATTGTCTTTTCCTCATTTTATGTTCTCGCCTCCTTTGTCAAAGATTAATTGACCATGGTTGTCTGGGTTTATTTCTGGGTTCTCTACTCTGTTCCACTTGTCTGTATGTCTGTTTTGGTACCAGTACCACATTGTCTTGATGACTGTGGCTTTGGAATATTGCCTGAATTCTGGGAGAGTTATGCCTTCTGCTTGGTTTTTGTTCCTCAGAAGTGCTTTGGCAATTTTGGGTCTTTTGTGGTTCCATATAAGTTTTTGGATAGTTTGTTCTAATTCTGTGAAAAATGCAATTGGTAATTTGATAGGTATTGCATTGAATCTGTATATTGCTTTGGGTGGTATGGTGATTTTTACAATATTAATTTTTCCAACCCAGGAGCATGGTATATCTTTCCACTTCTTTACATCTTCTTTAATTTCCTTGATTAAAGTTTTATAGTTCTCGGCATATAAGTCCTTTGCCTCCTTTTTCAGGTGTATTCCCAGGTATTTGATTTTTGGGGGTGTAATTTTAAAAGGTATTGTATTTTTGTATTCCTTTTCTAAGATTTCATTGTTTAGTCTTATTACTTTAGAACAATACATTTTTGTTGAGATATAATTGACATATAACATTGTGTATGTTAAAGTTATACAATGTGTTGGCTCAAGACTTTTATATACACAATATGATTATTACCTTAACATTAGTTAGCATATCTATCATGTTACATATAATAATAGCCATTTTTAAATCTTTGGCGTTAGGTCCAATATGGTTTTCTTGGAGTTGGAATTAATTTTCTTTTTTCTTAAAACTGTTATCCATTTTTTTTCTTTTTATGACTGTGCTTCCAACATATGAAAGTTACCAGGTCATGGGTTGATTTGGAGCTGCAACTGCAGGTTACGCCACAGCCATGTCTGCACCAGATCCAAGCCACATCTGTGGCCTATGCCTCAGCTTGTGGCAACCCAGTATTCTTAATCCACTGATCCAAGCCAGGAATCAAACCAACATCTTCACAGAGACAACATTGGGTCCTTAACCCTCTGAGCCACAAAGAAAACACCTGTGTTCCATTTTTATTTTGGTTCTTTGTATATCAGATAATTTTGGATTGTGTACTGCACCTTTGAATATAAACTTGTGGGGATTTGTTTTATTCTGTTATTTTTCTCCAATGACTATTTTTGTTCTGTTTTAGTGTGTAATTTCCTTTGCAGGGTTTGTACTGAAAACTGCTTTTGGGGCAACAGTTACAGTGTCTATTTATATCTTTTGGCTTTATGAACTGCTTTGAGCCTTCTCTACACATTTTTTTAAAATAAATGTTATTGGAGTATGGTTGACTGCAATGTTGTGTTAGTTTCAGCTGCACAGCAAAGTGAATCAGTTATACATACACACACACACATGCACATATACATATCCATCCATGTATATGTATACATATGTGTGTCCATTCTTTTTCAGATTCTTTCCCTGTGTAGTCTATCAGAGTATAGAATAGAATTCCCTGTGCTAAACAGTAGTTCCTTGTTACCGCTTTTGACTATAGTAGTGTGTATATGTTAATCCTAACCTCCAACAGTGTTTCCCCTTTGTAACCATAAGTTTGTTTTAAAAATCTTTGAATCTCTTTATATTTTGTGAATAAGTTCCTTTGCATCTTTTTTATTGGATTCCACATGTTAGTAATCTCGTATGTCTTTCTCTGACTTACTTCACTTAGTCTAAGGTTGCTTCAAATGGCATTACTTTGTTCTTTTTTATTGCTGAATAATATTCCATTGTATATATGTACCACTTCCTTTTTATCCATTCTTCTGTCAATGGACATTTAGGTTGCTTCCATGTTTTGGCTATTGTAATAGTGCTGCAGTGGGATACATGTGTCTTTTCAAATTAAGATTTTCTCCAGGTCTATGCCCAGGAGTGGGATTGCTGGATCATGTGGTAGTTCTATATTTAGTCTTTTCAAGGAAGCTCCATACTGTTTTCCATAGTGGTTGCACCAACTTACATTCCCACCAATGGTATAGAAGTGTTCCCTTTTCTCCACATTTATTTTTTGTAGACTTTTTTGAGGCTGTGCCCATGGCATGTAGAAGTTCCTGGGACAGGGATTGAACCTGAGACACAACAATGACAATGCTAGATCCTTAACCCTCTAAGCCACCAGGGAAGTCCTGTTCATAGACATTTGTATGATGGCCATTCTGACTGGTATGAGGTGATATCTCATTGCAGTTTTGATTTGCATTTCTCTAATAATTAGTGATGTTGAGCATCTTTTCATGTGTTTTTTGGCTATCTGTATGTCTTCTTTAGATAAATTTCTATTCAGATCTTCTGGCCATTTATTGATTGGGTTTATTTTTTGATATAAAGCTGTATGAGATGTTTGCATACTTTGTAGATTAATCCCTTTTTGATTCATAGATCAGTTCTGGCTCTTTCTCTTACAGTATTCCTACTCTCAGCATTCATGATTTCCCAGAATTTCATTTCTAGTCCTCCATACTAGTTAGACAGAGGGCTTTTCATGGAAAAGCCTGTCCTCACCACTGCTGTGTGCCATAGGGACTGCACTTAGTTCAAGGCTAAAACCCACAGGTAGGGGAACCTATTCATATATAGCTCCCTCCTTCAGCCAAGTATGTACTCCCCACCAGGGTCTTGTTTCCTTTTGTTCATTCTGCAGTACTTTCAAGGTAGTTGATTTTTATACTCAGGTTTTAGAACTGTTTACCATAGGGAAGGGGTTGTTGGGTAGAGTCTTAGCATATTATATCTACAAATTAAACTGGAAATTGAGATTTTATACTTTGAGATTGGGAATGGTTAACAAAAGTGGTGGCTTGAATAAAAACTAGCATATCTATCTGATAGAGGTAATTGCCTCTGTAAACTTCAGGTTTTCAAGGCTATCAAGGTTGAAGAAACTATCATTTTCAAAATTTTATGATTGATACATTTCCTTTTCCTGGAAACATATTAATTTGTCATGTATTTAACAGATATTTAGTTAGGTATAGAAATGTAATGCTTTTTTTTCCCTTTTATGTTCAAGGTTGTTCATCGTGATCTTAAACCTAGTAATATTTTATACATGGATGAATCAGCCAATGCAGACTCCATTAAGATCTGTGATTTTGGGTTTGCAAAACAACTTCGAGGAGAAAATGGACTTCTCCTAACTCCATGCTACACTGCAAACTTTGTAGCACCTGAGGTATTCTTTAAAACTTCAGTATTTGCCTTTCATTATTTTCCTTTATTTGAATATATGTCATGTCATTTATATGTTGCAGGAGGCAGATAAAGCTCTTTAAATTGTTTTTGAATTCTGATAACTCCCGATATAAATATTCAGACTAGTAACTAGCATCTGAAACCAACCTGCATGTAATAATCAGACTATTCTATTCTTTGGGGTTATATACTCGTTTCCGAATCATACCTTTTTTCCTTTTTCTTTTTTTTTTTTTCTTTTTAGGGGTGCACCCACTATATATGGAAGTTCCCAGGCTAGGGGTCAAATCAGAGCTGCAGCTGCTAGCCTAATCACAGCTTATGGTAACACTGGATCCTTTAACCCACTGAGCAAGGCTGGGGATTGAACCCACATTCTCATGGATACTAGTCAGATTTTAGTCTGCTGAGCCACAATGGGAACTCCAGAATCATACCTTTTTAGAACTGGGAAGAGAGTAGAGATAACCCCACCTTCAACATATTAAATATTCCAAATGAGGAAACTGAGATTTAAAGTACTTAAATAAACTTTTTAATACCCAGCATTCACTGAATGTAGGTTTTCAGATATTTTCACTTGTGCTGAACATCAGGTGATTTATATATTATTTGGCATTATACGTAACATGGGTAATGCCATTCCCAATTGTCTTTAAGATCTATTTCCTGGAGAATAGTTTCACAGGGGTTTTTATAATCAAGTGGGGTTTTTCTTGGCAAATAACTGTCATATGTAGATCTTAGAGAAAAGTCAGGAAAGATGAGGCTGAGGAAGTCAAGGGACGCACATTTCACACTTGGCCAGCTCTAGCAATCTGTCAGTTCTGATAATGGGGATGGGAGCTTTGACATTAGCAACTCCCACAGCAGTGAAAGTGTGGTTGGTAAAAAAAAATAAATCAGGAATGACATTTGACCATATAGATTCTTTATAAGTTTTGTTTTTAAGTCAAGAACTGTTCTTACATCTTATAACACTAACTCATATGTTATATGTTTGACAGAAGTGAAAATACTCAAAATTCTCAGGTTTGAAAAATTGAATTGGCCAAGTCAGAAGAATAAAATAATTTGAGGATGAATTCCTATCTCAAGTGCATGATTTTTATAATTTTTTATATTAAATACTAGCCCTTTCTGGATAATATTGCATATCAGATATAAGATACAACATATTTCCTATATTTAAATATAAATAAATATGTATTGTAATGTAGCCGTTAGAAAATAATTTCTAATTATGAAACTAGACACATAAGAAATAGGAAAATAACATTCTAATAATGAGAAATTCCAGTGTTAAAAGTTATTAAATCTTCCCTTAAGATGTTAATATTGAGGAAGAAGCATAACACCTCCTTTACAAGGTTTTTGTGATAAAATTTGCTCTATGAGAAATGATATACATATCCAGAGAATGTACTTAAGCTATATTGTAATTATATTCATAGAACAGTGAATGTACAATTTTTTATCACATTAAAATATGTAGAAACTGTATTTCCCAAAACAGAATTTGGGATGCATGCATGATCCAAGAAGAGGTAATTATACTGCCCCCAGGTGTAAAATAACTTAGACATTAAAAAATTAACTTTCTTAGGTCATTTCAATGGTTTTATAGGATAAGAAGATAGAATATTTGAGATTAAGGCTCTTCCATTAAATGTAGGATACATAGTCATAAATATTCTAATATATTTATGCAATAGACATAACAGAAGAGTATAGAATAACTATTTTAATGGCTGATATCTTAATATTGACTCAATCTTGTGGACCTGGACCCCTTGGTATGATGAAAACTTCTCACTGGAAAAGGTTAAGAGTGAATGTGTCTCAGATGAACATCTTAAAAACAGGTATTAAGATGAAAAATATAGACTATGTCTGTGTTTAGGTTAGGTAAACACTTTTAGATTAATGTCTATGTCAGCATTTTCAAATGAGTGTAAATCTGCAGCATAGAATACAGCCCACTGATACTTTTTATCTTAACAGACTTCCATTGTAGTAAGACACTCTCACCATTGTAATAGCGAAGGTTTTCAGGTGGGCATGGGGAGACCACTTCTTCGTAACAAATGCCTCTAGTGTCTGAACTACCTTTGGCTAGGCTAGTATTTATATTCTCAAAATACTTTGAAAAGTTTTATTATCAAGTTCTAAAACCTCTGTTAGCAATCAGTGAATATTTGTAAATTGTTATGAATGAAATACAGTGGTGTTTGGGTTAAGTTTTGTTTCAACCATCTTAGACCCTTTCAAAAATTATTAATGAAGTGTGTGAAATGCATTATCTTTTAAACTAGAATCAGAAAGGTTCAAGAATCCATCAGATATTTGAATAAATAATAGCATTTATGAGGGTATAAATTCATTATTTCATCACAGTGCATAAAGAACCCTTATTTGCCAATAGAGAAACTAATTAGCAATGCAACTTTAGCTGAAGAGTAAGTAAGGAATATTCATTCGTTTTTTTGGTATGCATCAATTTGGTCACCTTCTTAAGGCTTGTTTACTTAATAGATGTGTTTTCCTACTATACCTATGTCACAAAATTAATATATCTCCAAAAATATTTTGTTCTTTTATAAAAGAAAATCTGTCATATTATTCAACTGACATTTAATGCCTGCTAAGGTCCAAGAATGATCTTGAATTAAGGGAATTTACAATATATTGGATGGATGCTGTGCCTGCAACTCCTTGAAAAAGTAAATGTAAAATAACCTTGCTTTGCTCTGGCTTGGGCTGTCATAGATTTTGCTCCAAATAGGGTATGAGAATCTCCATCTATGTTACATTTTGATGATTTGGAAAGCCAAATGAGACAGAAGATAATGTCATTAACTACTTTAATTCTGACTTCTGTCTTCTTTGTATTTAACTTGGTACAAGTAAGAAGGTATGAAACACACCTTCTACACTGTACTCTTTCATTCGTCCTGCCACCATGCTGTTTCTTTTATGGCTATATATAGGATATTGAGACCCGCACTAGAACAAAAGTAGACTGCCTCTTCTTAACTCATACAAAATGGGTGTGAGTGTGTGGTAGATCTAAAACAAGTTGTTCATGGTTGGCCCTAAGTAGATTAAGCAATATGATACTTCCAGTGCCTTTCTTCTCATTAACTCTGAAGAATACAGAAATATGAAATACCCATAGCTGACTCACTGATTAACCCTTCCCTGTCCAACTGGTTCCTAGGTAGTCCCTTAACCTTGGCTGTGTATTGGATCATCTGGGAAGCTTTAAAAATACTGTCCTAAAAGAACCCGGGAAAACATGCCGATGCCTAGAACTGTAAAGAAGTGATGAGAAAAGAAAAGAGATGGGGTAAAAAATCAGGAGAGGTTTATGTTTTACTAGAGGATGCCAAGTTAGGTTTACTGTGATGTGAATTGTTTAGTTCTATGTCTTTACTTATTAGGGCCTTTGTAGTCTCCACTTGCATTAATTACATAAGCCAGTTATATAAGTATAATACAGCCTCTTCACCTTCTCAAGTTTACAGATAAATGTGTGTTCTTATAAATATACTTACCTATGAAAAATATATATATCTTGAATTTTAAGTTAGATACTTATTTTTGTGTCTGGTCATTGTCAAAGCCAAACATTAATACTTTCAGCCTTTTATAGATGAAATGTCCACGCTGATATTTATGCAATCAACAGTATTAATTCATTAATAATGTTTCTGTATTGTTCCTATCTAAAGGCTTTAGCAGTGGGCTTGTTTTTTGAAGTAAAAAAAGGCCTTATTTCATCTCTTTATTTTTCTAACAAACTATTAACTTCACAGAGAAAGCTCATATGAATATATAATAAATATATTATTTGATTTTTATTAATACTATCCCCAAGAGAAAAAAAACTACAGAAGTTATTGTATGAAAATTAATGAGACCATTCAGAATTTATCAAATGTGTTCGTGATCCAAACATATACTAGTCTTTTAAATACATGAGCCTCATATGTAAAATATAAATTCATCTTGCTTTCATAGGATTGTATACTATCTTACCATCTTGTGTAATAGGGAGGCAACTATCATAGATATTAAAAGTGTGAATGCCTGCTTCACCACTCTCTAGTTTTGTGTTATTGGGCAAATTATTTAACATTTGCCTCAGTTGCCTCATCTTCAAGATGGAAATAATATCTCATAGAGTCAGTGTCAGGGTTAAAAGACAATACTGTTGTAAAATATATTAAGTACTCTGTACATATTATTTTAATATTTTATTTTTATTTTTATGGCTGCACCTGCAGCATATGTAAATTCTCAGGCTAGGGTTCCAATCAGAGCTGCAGTTATGCCACAGCCTGTACTGTTGTGGAAACCGCAAAACTGTGGCAGCGGAAGGAGACAAACGGCACTTAGAGATATGGAAAAGCAGGGTTTATTCAGCACTGGTACGAGCTCAGAGGAGTCACCTCCAGAGTCTGAGCATCAGGTCTTTGTTCTCAGCAACTTTTTCATACGTTACAAGGTCTTGATTTTCCCATGTAAGCATCCCTGATCTCCCCCCTTCCCCAAGCAGACAGTGTTCCTCCCTAAGAAATTGAGCAAGCAAGGCTACAGAAACGGAATTGATAAGCAATGCTGGGAACACGATTAGCAGGGCTGCTGGCTTGGGCATAGGGTGTAGTTGCTACATTATTACAAGAAGGGTGGTATGAGGTTTAGCCAAGGCAGGGTTGTTCCTTAGTTAAAACTCTTATTTCAGTAAAACACTGGATCCAAGCCATCTGCAACCCACACTGCAGCTTGTGGCAACACCCCTTAACCCACTGAGTAGGGACAGGGATGGAACCTACATCCTCATGGAGAATACATCGGGTTCTTAACCCACTGAGCCTCAACAGAAACTCTTTCTTTTAAATTTTGATGTCTGTGTCTGATTTTCCTAAGAGCAGTGAAAGCTCATTGAGGTCAGGGATCATATCTTAAGATTGTTTCCTGTATCACCTATGTTGCTTAATCACATTATTATTATTTGCCACTTACTGAATGTTTGTTTGTTGCAGAAGACTTTGCCTTTGATATTAAGTGAATCTGTTTTTTAAAGATTAAAATTAATTTTTAAAATTCTGAATATTTGTGAGATTACTAGAATAACGACTTTCTTTTAGATAAGAAAACATAGTTTATACTGAGTAGTACCAGATAATGAGTATTTCTTTCTCAGGTTCTTATGCAGCAAGGCTATGATGCTGCTTGTGATATTTGGAGTCTTGGAGTCCTTTTTTATACAATGTTGGCTGGGTAAGAAATTTATGCACTGCAATTAATTCACATCATTATTTGAATTTCATCTGTATATTTTCATCTAGAAAGAGGACAAATAAAAATAACCTTAAGGAAAATGTTAGCAACATTTCAAAATATTATATATTGTTTACTTATACAATTATAAAAACATATAGTAGGTGTTTAATGAGGCATTATTCAGATATATAATTTAAAGATTGTTCAACTGGAACTAAAACTTTTTCAAATAAAGCATATATTTTTATTTTGATATTTTACATTTGAGTTCATTACTTTTTGAAAATGTTTACTTGAGCGTAAAATAATTTCATGGTTCAACAGGTGCTTACCCACTGAGTTTGCTAATGATGTTATTTTTTTTAAGTACTTGAATTTTGGTTCTCTTGGCAATAGAGATTTAATACGCTTGAGCTTTATAACTAATCTAAATAAAATAGTTACAGAATACTAAACTACAGGAGTGTATTGCCTTCTCTTAAAAGGATAAGAAATACTAAAAACAGTAATCATTGGGTTATGTTAATATTGTTAATTTATAAATAATACAAGTGCTATTGTACTCCTGATGGTGGATGGTACTTTTATTTGGGAGTCAAAATTTATGGTTGTGGAAAAAGGCTTGGTTTAGCAAAATCTAATATATAGAATGGAATTTGAAGAATTGTAATGTACTTAGTTGTGACTTGGAAGAAGGCATTTGGTATAATTAAATATGCTTGACATAGCAGGAGCTTTATAAATATGTTATGAAAATGGTGACCCTAAATTATTTGTTTGGTTGGTAATAATCACATATGGTCACATATTTCACGTACTTTTAGATTTATGCAAAATATTTAGTTATGGACCACAGCAAGTGCTGAAGAATAGCTAAAGTTTGCATATGAACAGCAATAAGAAGTACTAGTTTTAATGAGATACTATTTCTAGATTGCTGCTTTCAAATATTTATTTCATGATGAAACAAGACATTGTGTGTGTGTATGTATATTAAATGTTATCTCAACTTAATTGTTATATGAGAGAATTAACATCATATTATCATATTAAGATCTCTTCCTTATAAGTCTTTTTTTTTTTTTTTGGTCTTTTGCCTTTTGAGGGCCACACCCATGGCATATGGATGTTCCCAGGCTAGGGGTCTAATCGGAGCTGTAGCTGCCGGCCTACACCACAGCCACAGCAACACTAGATCTGAGCCGCGTCTGCAGTCTACATCACAGCTCACGGCAACGCTGGATCCTTAACCCACTGAGCAAGGCCAGGGATTGAATGTGCAACCTCGTGGTTCCTAGTCAGATTCATTTCCACTGTGCCACAATGGGAACTCCAGTACTGATATAAATATTTAACCAATTTTTCATAGACATTAAAATATTAACTTATTTTCATTGATAATATTGATAAGGTGTCAATGCAGTAAATATATTATGAATATGTAAAATTAACACTTTCTTTATACTATACATATTTGGTTTGCTAACTTATGCTTGTGAGAGTACAAAATTTGCATGTTTTATTCTGGTCTGATTTTCAGACTTAGCTTTATATAAAAATCTAACCTTATTTTATTTTCCATTGATTAACTGATTAAAGGCCAAAAAAGCTATTGATGTAGGCAAGATTCTCTATTTAGTTTAATGATTCATTGGAATTAAGTTTATTGAGAAGTGAAATTTGATATGAAGAGTAAAGGAAAATTTTAGGCAATATTCTAAATTTGCTATAGTAAATATATGCATGTAATTCTATATGCACCACTTTCATTTAGATTTAATAGATATGTTATGCCTTCCTATTAAAATATTTTTTATTAATAGTTACACTCCATTTGCTAATGGCCCTAATGATACTCCTGAAGAGATACTGCTGCGTATAGGCAATGGAAAGTTTTCTTTGAGTGGTGGAAACTGGGACAGTATTTCAGATGGAGCAAAGGTATAAATTATAAATTTGTTTTGTTATATTTGTACTAATTGAGGAAATATTTAAGTTATAGCCTAGTCTGCATTTGCAGAGTATCTGATGGTGTTTTATGTCAGTATTCATTTTCAAATCACAGTGTTTGTTCTTAAGTCAACTCACGTGTATGCATGGATTGAAGAAGACAAAGGTGTTTTTTTCCTGCCATGCTTCTGGGAAACATTCCTCTCTCATCAGTTCATATGTGATCAGGGAATATAAACTAGTTTCAATATTAACCAAAACTAAAAATGTAAACATACTGAGGAAAAATACACAAAGCCAACTGAAGTTGATTACTGCATTTAGTGTGTTCTTACACATCATTTCTTCTTTAGCACAGACGTTAACTAGTGATTAAGTAGGCAATTTTTATAATGTTAACGTATTTTTTTTCTTTTTTTGTCTTTTTAGGGTTGCACCTGTGGCATGTGGAAGTTCCCAGGCTAGGTGTCGAATCAGAGTTGTAGCTGCCGCCCTACAACAGAGAAACAGCAACACGGGATCCTAGCCACGTCTATGACATACACCACAGCTCACGGCAATGCAGGATCCTTAACCTACTGAGCAAGGCCAGAGTTCAAACCCATGTCCTTATGGCTTCTTCCCTTGCCTCCTTTAAAAAGATCAGCTTGTACTTTTCCTCAACTGTGTTCCTATTACTGCATTGTATATACTTTCTTAGAGTATGAGTATTTAATCATGTTATCCCTGGTTATATATTCCTTTGTATACTTTTTTTTTTTTTTTTTTGCCTTTTAGGGCTGCACCTGAGGCATATGGAAGTTCCCAGGCTAAGGGTCGAATCACAGCTGCAGCTGCCAGACTACACCACAGCCACAATAATGCAGGATCTGACTGCATCTGTGACCTACACCACAGCTCATGGCAACGCCAGATCCTTAACCCACTGAGCGAGGCCAGAGATCAAACCTGCATCCTCATGGATCCTAGTTGGGTTCGTAACTTCTGAGCCATGAAGGGAACTCCTATGTTCATTTGTATACATTTTTATTTTGCCCACTCAGAAAGCTTTAAATGTCATATTCATTTTTGCATTTCTTATCACACCTACCATAATAAATACTTATTTTATTATTAATATCTTTTCACAAGCTGTTTACTCTTCTCTTCAAATATACCTTGCATTGTTAATTTATCATAAGCTCTTTTTGTCCAATATATAAAAGTAAATCTTTTCCTATTATTAATGGCTATAAATTTAAAATAAGTGATTAGGTTTTATGTAAATAGTTCTTTTCCATTTTAGCTTAAAGTTGCTTTTAAATGAAGTCTTTTGCTCATGTATTTACAAGTCATATATTTCTAGAGCTAGATGGGCTCTGGTCCATCATTTTGCAGATAGATAAACCAAGGTGTGTAAAATTTATATTGTCCATGGTCACTAACTGAGTGACATCGCTGGAATTGATTTTCAGTCCAGTACTCTTTTCAGTCTACCACATATTAGAGAAGACTTTCCAGAGGAGGAAAGGCTTTATTAGCTTGGCTTATGTGGATGGAATGGAGAATAAAGAGATCTATAACCCTTTAATAATAGAAGGATGAAAGAAAATGTGTTCTTGTTCAACCACTTCTTTTCTACAATATGGAATTTAGATAAACTGAAGCTTCTTACCCATTACATAATCTATATCACAAAGCAGCTTTACAGTTAAAATACTATATTGGAATCCTTCTAGAAGTTCTAGTACTATAAATTTCATATGTCTTGTGTCAAATTATACTAGAGAAAGACTACAATGTATAAACAAAGCTAGAAAGGTTCCCCAGCAAATTTAGCAATTAGAATTATACTCTTAGTTTTATTGTGGGGGATGATTATTTGTTGTTACCTGTAATGAATGCAGAAAGTGTTACTTAAGTATGTATGGAACTCAGTCTTTTATACTGAGGAAGTAAGAATTCTAACACATTTGACCAAATTAAACTGCTTGCAGTATAGTTAGTAATAACTGCAATGAAAAACATGATTTTCTCAGTCACATGATTAAAATTGAAATAGAAGTGATGAATTATCAATCAATAGTTTTTAAACTTAATGAATTTGCCACCTGAGTACTGTGAGAATAGGGAAGTTGCTTTTCTCCTTTATTAGTGTTTGTTCAAAGAATTTGGAGTTTTACTGAGTTTTACTGGAAATGTGTATAAAAAATAAGAAATCTTTGAGTCTAGGTTATAAGTTAATCATTTAATTTGTAATGGCTCTCTACCAATTAGATTATATAAATATCCAGCTGATTATATATAAGGGGTCATTCTTTTTTAAAAAACTGGCCAGCACTACTATGTCTACTTTGAAATAAATGGAAAATTATTCATATGGAAGCGACAGATTTCTGGGAACCGTGGGTGAACTCATTTTCCTCTTAGCTATCAAGAAAGTTCAGTGAATGTTACCTAAGATAATAACACTTTTGCTCTTTCATTTGTCACCCATTTTCTTGTCATTCTGTCAAAGATACCTTGCTGCTTATTTTTGAAGGAGGTTAAAAAGAAATAAAATAAATTAAGTCCTATTAAAACTACTTCAAGTTCCTTAAAAGAAAGTAGCAAAATGTTGATACTTCTTCTATGAAGCCATTTGATATCATAAACTAATCAACATTCTTTTCACGTCTTTGCAAAAACAATAATTATACTGTTTTATAAGCATTTAGGATATAGTCACATTTACTGCATTTTCATTTTCGTTTAAGGAGAATACACTTTGCTTTTGAAAATCAATCTTTGTCTCCAAATATGAATTGACAACCTCAATCTTATATAACTTAGCTGAATTTTACCACAGAAATTATTATATCCTTTTTGCTTTTTAACAAGGTTGACCATACATCACAGTTTTCTTGGCACAACCCTGGTTTATGCCTTTGTCTCTCAGGTGTCCCAGTTTGGATAACAAATTACATGGCCATCATAACTTTAACTGCCTTTAATTTCAGTTAAATTTTTTCAATAAATATATAATAAAATTTAATACTCTTATACAGATGTCATATGTTATCACTTTTATGTGGAATCTAATAAAAATGATATAAAGGAACTCATTTACAAAACAGAAACAGACTCACATTGGAGAACAGACTTGTGGTTGCCAAGGGGGGGGGAGGGAGTGGAATGGACCAGAAGTTTGGGGTTAATAGATGCAAACTATTACATTGGGGGTCGATAAGCAATGAGATCCTACTGTATAGCACAGGGAACTTTATCTGGTCACTTGGAACATGATGGAGGATAATGTGACAAAAAGAATGTGTATGTGTATATATATATATATGACTGGGTCACTTTGCTGTACAGCAGAAATTGTCAGAATATTGTAAATCAACTATAGTAGAAAAAAATAAATATTGTTTTTGAAAAACAACCAACAAACGATGAATTCAGAATGCAAAAAAAAATCCAAAAAACAAACAAATGAAAAAATCAAACTTATGGTTACCAAAGGGGAAATGTGGAGGAGAGGGATAAATTAGCAGGTTGGGATTAACATATACACACTACTATATATGAAATAGATAACTAATAAGGACCTACTATATAGCACAGGGAAATATACTCAATATTCTTTAATAACCTAGATGGGAAAAAAATCTGGAAAAGAATGGATATATGTATATGTATAACTGATTCACTTTGCTGTACACCTGCAACTAACACATTTAAATCAACTATACTCCAATAAAATTTTTAAAAATACTGTTATACTTTGTTATGAAAAACTGGTATTTACTGATACAGGGATTTTGATATTTTCCATGAAAGCTTTTAGTACTGTGAACATTGAGCAATTATTGTGTATAAACAATAGTTACTATTTTAAAAATAAAGCAGCAAGTAATTATATAAGGTTCATAATTAATATTGAGTTTAATAGGGAAGATCGAGAAGCATTATTGCTTAGTACTTATGAGCCAGATTCTGAGTTATTGCCTGGATGTATATCCTTACTTACTAGTTAATGCATTACATACTAGTTTACTAGCTATGTGACTTTGGAAATGGTACTTAATCTCTTTGTGTCTCAGTTTCCACATCTGTAAAGTGAAGATAGTAATAATACTTACCTCACGTTGTTATGAAGATTAACCCAGTTAATATATGTCACACATAGTTTTTTTTCTTTTTTTTTCTATTTTTTCTTTTTTCTTTTTTTATTATTCAATGAATTTATTACATTTATAGTTGTACAGTGATCATCACAATCCAATTATATAAGACTTCCATCCCACTACCCCAGTGCATCCCTCCAAACCCCAAACTGTCTCCTCCAGAGACCAAAAGTTTTTCAAAGCCTGTGAGTCAGCATCTGTTCTGCAAAGAAGTTCAGTCTGTCCCTTTTTCAGATTCTACATGTCAGTGAAAGCATTTGATGTTGGTGTCTCGTTATATGACTGACTTCACTTAGCATGATAATTTCTAAGTCCATCCATGTTGCTTAGAATGCCAGTATTTTCGTTCCTTTTAATGGCTGAGTAATACTCCATTGTGTATATGTACCACATCTTCTTGATCCATTTCTCTGTTGATGGACATTTAGGTTGTTTCCATGTCTTGGCTATTGCAAATAGTGCTGCAGTGAATATTAGAGTACATATGTTTTTTGCGAGTCATGGTTTTCTCTGGATAGATGCTGGATTTCTCTGAATAAAATGGTCATTTTATTTTTAGTTTTCTGAAGAATCTCCGTACTGTTTTCCATAGTGGTTGCACCAAATTACATTCCCACCAACAATGTAATAGGGTTCCTTTTTCTTCACACCCTCTCCAGCACTTATTGTTTGTAGACTTCTTGATGATGGCCATTCATAGTGGTTTTGATTTGCATTTCTCTAATAATGAGTGATGTTGAACATCTTTTCATGTGTTTTTTTGGCCATTTTGCATGTCTTCTTTGGAGAACTGTCTGTTTAGATCTTCTGCCCATTTTTTGAGGGGGTTGTTTGTTTTTGTGGTATGGAGCTGTAGAAGGTGTTTATAAATTTTGGAGATTAATCCCTTGTCAGTTGATTCATTTGCAAAGATTTTCTCCCATACTGTGGATTGTCTTTTCATTTCTTTCTAGGGTTTCCTTTGCTGTGCAGAAACTTTTAAGTTTGATTAGGTCCCATTTGTTTATTTTTGATTTTACTGTCATGACTCTAAGAGGAGGATCTGAGAAGATGTTGCTGTCATTTATGTCAGAGAGTGTTTGGCCTATATTTTCCTCTAAGAGTTTTATAGTGTCCGGTCTTATATCTAGGTCTTTAATCCTTTTTGAGGTTATTTTTGTGTATGGTGTTAGGGAGTGTTCTAATTTCATTCTTTACATGTGGCTGTTCCAGTTATATAGCATTGTGGTCAGAAAAGATGCTTTATATGATTTCAGTTTTCTTAAAGTTACTGAGGTTGGATTTGTAGCCCAGGATATGATCAATCTTAGAGAATGTTCCTTGTGCACATGAAAAGAATATGTATTCTGTCGCTTTTGGATGGAATGTCCTATCAATATCTCTTAAGTCCATCTGGTTTAATGCTTCATTCAGGGCCTGTGTTTCCTTATTGATTTTCTGTCTGGATGATCTGTCCATTGCTGTGAGTGGGGTGTTAAAGTCCCCCACTATTATTGTGTTATTGTCAATTTGTCCTTTTAAGGTTGTTAGCAGTTGCCCTATATATTGTGGTGAACCTATGTTGGGTGCATAGATATTTAAAATTGTGACATCTTCTTCTTGGATTGATCCTTTGATCATTATGTAGTGGCCTTCCTTGTCCCTTAAAATATTCTTTATTTTAAAGTCTATTCTGTCTGTTATGAGTATTGCTATTCCAGCTTTCTTTTGATCCCCGTTTGCATGGAATATTTTCTTCCATCCTCTCACTTTCAATTTGTATGTGTCTGTGGAAGTGAAGTGGGTCTCTTGAAGACAGCATATATATGGATCTTGTTTTTGTACCCATTCAGCCTGTTTACAGCTTTTGGTTGGGGCATTTAGTACATTAACATTTAAAGTAATTATTATTATTATTTTTTGTCTTTTTGCCTTTTCTAGGGCTGCTCCCATGGCATATGGAGGTTCCCAGGCTAGGGGTCGAATCAGAGCTGTAGCCACCGGCCTACGCCAGAGCCACAGCAATGCAGGATCCAAGTCATGCCTGCGACCTACACCACAGCTCATGGCAATGCCAGATCCTTAACCCACTGACCAAGGGCAGGGATCGAACCTGCAACCTCATGGTTCCTAGTTGGATTCGTTAACCACTGCACCACAACGGGAAATCCTTTAAAGTAATTATTGATATGTATGTTCTTATTGCCATTTTATTAATTGCTTTACATTTGTTTTTGTTGCTCTTTCTTCTTCCTTTCTTCTCTTGTACTCTCCTCTTCTGGTTTGATGACTATCTTTAGTGTTCTAATTGAGTTGATTTTTCTTATTTGTTTGTGTATAAATTGTAGATTTTTGGTTTGCAGTTATTCTGATGTTTTGATATGAGTCTATATATATAATGAGATTGTTTTAAGTTGTTGGTCTCTTAATTATAATTTCATCTCCAGTGTCCTGCATTTGTACCCACCTCTTCTCATGATTTCTGATTTTGGTGGCATAATTGTGCATGGATGATTTTGTGTCTTTACTGTATATATACCTTTACTATATATGGTGAGCCTTGTCATGTGTGGTGTTTTTGTTTCCTGTTGCTGCCTTTTCTTTTCTGCCTAGAGAAGTTCTTGTAGTATTAGTTGTAAAGCTGGTTTAGTGTTGATGAATTCTCTTAGCTTTTGCTTATCTGTGAAGGTTTTGATTTCTCCTTCAAATCTGAATTTCAGCCTGGCTGGGTAAAGTAATCTTGTTTGGGTTTTTTTTTTTCTTTCATCACGTTAAACATATCATGCCACTTCCTTCTGGCCTGCAGAGTTTCTGCTGAAAAATCTGCCGATAACCTTATCAGGGTTCCCTTGTATGTTACTTGTTTCTTTTCCCTAGCTGCTTTCAAGATTTTCTCTTTGTCTTTCATTTTGGTCAGTTTAATTAATATGTGTCTCAGGGTGTTCCTCCTTGGGTTTATTTTATATGGTTCTCATTGTGCTTCCTGGATTTGAGTGAGTGGTTCCTTTCCCATGTTAGGGTAGTTTTCAGCTGTTATCTCTTGGAATATTTTTTCTGTCCCCTTCTCTCTCTCTTCTCCTTCTGGCACCCCTATAATGTGGATGTTGGTGTATTTATGTTGTCCCAGAGTTTTCTGAGACTCTCTTCATTTGTTTTCAATCTTTTTCTCTTTTCTATTCTGCATCCGTAATTTCCACTAATCTGTCCTCCACCTCACTCATTCGTTCTTCTGCCTCCTGTATTCCGCTGTTGGCTACTTCTAGTGAATTTTTTATTTCAGTTATTGTATTTTGCATCTCTTCTTGTTTCAGTTTTATATCTTGTATCCCTTTGGTCAGTGTTTCCTGTAAGTTATCCATCTTTGCCTCCAGTTTATTTCCAATGTCTTGCCTCATCTTCAGCATCAACAATCTAAAGTCTTTTTCCTGGAGGTTGAGAATCTCCTGATAATTTAGCTGATTTTCTGGGTTTTTTTTCCTTTTTCCCTCATTTGAGTTATACTTCTCTGTCTCTTCACTTTTATAGGTTTTTGGTGTGGTGACCTTTTTACAGATACTAGAGTAGTAGTCTCTCTTACTTCTGGTGTCTGCCCCCCTTGTGGCTGATGTCCATACGGGGGCTTTCTGTAGGTTTCCCAATGGGAGGGACTGATGCCTGCTCCCTGGTAGGTGGAGCTGATTCCTATCCTTCTGGTGGGTAGGGCTTAGTCTCTGGATGGGATTAGAGGTGGCTGTGTGCCTGGGGTGTCTTTAGGGAGCCTGTTTACTGAGGGGTGAGTCTGTGATTCCACCTGGATTGTTGTTTGCCCTGGGGCTTCTCCCAAAATGGCCACCTCCAGAGAAATGCATGCTGCTGAATATCCCTGAGAGCTTTGCTTCCAATGTCCTTCCCTCACAGCAAGCCACATTCACCCATGTTTACCCAGGAGGTCCTCCAAGTTCTGCAGTCAAGTTTGACCCAGATTCCTACGGAGACGTTGCTTTGCCCTGCGACCCAGTGCACGTGAAAGTCTGTGTGCACCCTTTAAGAATGGGGTCTCTGTTTTCCCCAGTCCCGTGGAGCTCCTGCACAAAAGCCCCACTGGCCTTCAATGCCAGATGCTCCAGGGGCTCTTTCTCCCAGTGCCAGATCCCAGCACATGAGGGTTTGATATGTGGCTCAAAACTCTCACTGCTGTAGGTGAGTCTCTGTGAACCAGTTAGTTTTCAGTCTATGGAGCTTCCCACTCGGGAGGTTTGGGGTTGTTAATATTGTGAAATTGCCCCTCCTACCTCTTGATGTGGCCTCCTCTTTTTCTTCTGGAATAGGGTATCTTTTTGAAGGTTTTCAGTCCATTTGGTTGAAGACTGCTCAGCCTTTAGTTGTGAATTTTGTTGTTTTTAGGAGAGAAGTTGAGCTCCAGTCCTTCTATTCCACCATTTTCAGAGTAGCATGTCTTTTATCTGCTTCCCTATAGATAACTATATTTCATTTAAAGTCACTTCTGTTCACTCTGCTCAACACAGGAAAACTACACATTCTTTTTTTTTTTTTAATGTCTTTTTGCATTTTTCTAGGGCTGCTCCCATGGCACATGGAGGTTCCCAGGATAGGGGTGTAATTGGAGCTGTAGCTGCCAGCATATGCCATGGCCACTGCAACATGGGATCTGAGCTGTGTCTGAAACCTACACCACAGCTCATGGCAATGCCAGATCCTTAGCCCACTGAGCAAGGCCAGGGATTGAACCCACAAGCTCATGGTTTCTAGTCATATTCGTTAACCACTGAGCCATGAGAGGAACTCCAACATTCTATTTTCTTACATTATCATACTCCATCATAAGTGACCAGACATAGTTCCCAGTGCTACAAAGCAGGATCTCATTGTGAATCCATTCCAAAGGCAGTAGTTTGCATCCATTAACCCTAAGCTCTCAAGCCACCCCACTCTCTACCCATCCCCCTTGGCAACCACAAGTCTGTTGTCCATGTCCATGATTTTCTTTTCTGTGGAAAGGTTCATTTGTGCCATATATTAGATTCCAGATATAAGTGATATATGGTATTTGTCTTTCTCTTTCTGACTTTCTTCATTCAGGATGAGAGTCTCTAGTTCCATCCATGTTGCTGCAAATGGCATTATGTCGTTCTTTTTTATGGCTGACTAGTATTCCATTCTGTATATATATCACATCTTCCTAATCCAATCATCTGTCAATGGACATTTGGGTTGTTTCCATGTATTGGCTATTGTGAATAGCGCTGCAGTGAACATGCTGGTGCATGTGTCTTTTTCAAGGAATGTTTTGTCTGGATTTATGCCCAAGAGTGGGATTGCTGGGTCATATGGTATTTCTATGTATAGATTTCTAAGGTATCTTCGTACTGTTTCCATAGTGGCTGTACCAGCTTACATTCCCACTAAGAGTGCAGGAGGGTTCCCTTTTCTCCACACTCCCTCCAGCACTTGTTTTTTGTGGACTTGTTAATGATAGCCATCTTGACTGGTGGCTATCTTGTGGTAGTTTTGGTTTGCATTTCTCTAATAATCAGGGATGTTGAGCATTTTTTCATGTGTTTGTTGGCCATCTGTATATCTTCCTTGGAGAAATGTCTATTCAAACTGCCAAGCTTTTGCACAGCAAAGGAAACCAAAAAGAAAATAAAAAGTCAACTTATAGAATGGGAGAAAATAGTTTCAAATGATGCAACTGACAAGGCCTTAATCTCTACACACTTAATTTCATTTCTACTGATTAGTCTGATCAAATAATCTATTTCTTCTTGACTCAATTTTGGTGAGATTGGTGTTTCTAGAATATTGTCATTTCTTCTAGGTTGTCCAATTTTTTGACATATGATTGTTCATAGTATTCTCTCTCTTTTTTGTATGTGTATTCCGTTTTTTGGGGGGATATAATGTACTGAAAATGTCAATTAATTCTAACCGTTCTATTGGCCCTCTCCTTTTATGTCTGTTAGTATTTGTTTTATATATTTGGGTGGTCCTATATTAGGAACATATATATTGACAAATGTAATAGCCACTTCTTGAATTGATCCTTTTATCATTAAATAGTATCGTGCTTTTTCTTTATGGCCTTTGTTTTAACATCTGTTTTGTCTGATATGAGCATTGAAACTTTTGCTTTCTCATTGTTCCCATCTGCATGAAATATCTTTTTATGTCCTCTCACATTCAATTTTTGTGTCCTTTGCCCTAATGTGAGTCTCTTATAGGCAGAATATTGTAGTCTCTTTTTTTAATCCAGTCTGCCACCTAGGTCTTTTTATTGGAGCTTTCATTCCATTGAATTATTAACAGGTATGTATTTATTACATATCTTTTAAACTTTTAAGATGATTCTATATTTCTCCTTTGTTCATTTTTCCCTTTGTGGTTTGATAATTTCCTTTTCTTTTTTGTTTGTGTCCTTTTCTCTTTTTTTATGAATCTTTTGTTGTTTTTGGTTCAGGGTTGCCATGTTTTTCTAGTATGTTAACACCTTCCTATAGCTGCTTTTTTTAGACTGATAGTCATATAGCCTCAAACAGATTCTAAGAAAGAGCCAACACTGTAGTCTCCTTCCCCAAATTTTATGACTTTAGTGCTTTTTATTGTGTCTTCATGTTTACGCTTTTTTATTCCTTGTGTTTCATCGGTAGGCTTTTTGGTTTTTTTGTTTGTTTTGTTTCTTTTTGATATGTATACTGGCTTATTTTTGTGTTTGCTTCCCAATTTTGACTTCCTCCATCCTATATCTTCTTATTTCTTTCCTATTTAGATGAGAACTTTCAAAATTTCTTTTAGGATAGGCTTAGTATTGCTGTATTCTTTTTGTTTTTGCTTGTCTCGGAAAGTCTTTATTTGTCCTTCTATTTTAGATGATAATTTGCTGGGTAGCATATTCTAGTTTGTAAATTTTTCCCTTTTAGAACTTTAAATATCTCTTGTCACTCTTCTGGCTTGTGGCATTCCTGGAGGGAAATCAGCTAAAAGCCTTATGGGGGTGCCCTTGTAATACTTTGTTTTTCTCTTCCTGTCTTTAGAACTTTCTCCTTCTGTTTAAGTTTTGCCATTTCTATTTTAATATGTCTTGGTGCAGTTCTGTTTGGGTTCATATTTGTGGGGACCCTCTGTTCCACCTGCTTCTTGATATCTGTTTCTTTTTTTTTTTATTTGGGATTTTTCAGCCATAATTTCTTCCTATACATTTTCAATCCCCTTTTCTCTTTCTTTTCCTGGGATCCCTATAATGTATAGATTGGCCAGCTTTATATTATCCTATAGATGTCTTATATTGCTTTTATTTTATTTTATTTTTTCATTTGGCTGTCTGCTGCTCTGATTGGGTGATTTCCCTTATTCTATCTTTCAAGTCACTTATTCTTCTGCATTATTTATTTTGTTGTTCAATGCCTTTAGCTTACTTTTTTTTTTTCTTGGCAAATGTATTTTCTAATTTTTCATTGCTCCTCCATATAGTTTGTAGTTCCTTTGTAAAGTAATCTGCATTGCTGTTGATAGTCCTTAATTCCTTCAGTATTTTCATTACCGTCTTTTTGAACTCAGTGTCTGTTACACTGCAGAGGTCTGTTTCCTTGTTTACTCCTGCAGGAGAGTTCTCCTGTTCAACTGGGAATGATTCCTTAGCTTCTTCCTTTTACTTACATTTTTCTCATGATGTGTGTTTAAGGGTCACAGTTATCTACTGTAGTCTACAAAGGCTATTTATATGTGGGAGCATCCCTGTTAGCTTGTATGGGTTTAATATTTTTTGGTGCGAGGATGGCTTGCTGTCTCTTTCCTCAGTGTGTGCAAGGTGTTATCCTCTTGATGGGGGTGTAAATGTATATAGCCTGTGAGTGCTTCCAGGGAGATGTGGACAATGTGTGGCCCCTACAGGTGGTGTTTGGTCGCCAGGCCCTTGGCAATGGTGGTGACCGCCCCCCCAGGGAGGTGGCATGGACCCTGGCCCCATGGCAGCAGCAAGGGCTGGTCATGTGCACTCCCAGAGAGCTGGGGGCAATGGGCAGCACTGGGTTTCAGAGCCCTCCAAGGCAGCGAACCCTGGGGTGACTCTGGCAGTAGGTGCTGCCTGGTCACAGGCTCTAAGTGGTGGTGGGCCTTCTGGAGTCTGAGTTGGCTGTAGTAGTTTGCACACGCCCCTGTAGCCCAATCAAGAGGCTCCCTGCCACTTAAGAGCCCACGCATGCACAGAGAAAGAAGTCCTTATGGCAGTCCTGCCCCACTCTTCTATCACTCCCCAACAATGATGCCTTGCTGTTCTGGGAGGTACAGGCCTTCTTTTGTACTCCTTTGGCTGTGGTGCACCACTCCAGAGCCTCCTCTGGTTTTTTCCAAACAGCCAACCCTACTTTTCTCTCTGGAACTGACCTCCAAAGCCCAAGCCTCAGAGCCTAGCCCCAGCCCAAGTGTATCAGGCAATGGTTCTCTGGGTGTTGGTACCATTGTCTATGCAGCTGTCTCTCTGCTTTGCTGTCCTCAGATTGGCTACTGTACTTTTCTCCAAGACATTGAGTCACTCCCTCTGTCCAGGCTAATATCCCCATCAGTTAGGTGGCCTCCCAGAGTGCAGATTCCTTTACTCTTTCACCACTCCATCTCAAGAATGCTGCTCCCATCCTGATTCCTTTTTTTCTTTTTTTTTTTCCTTTTTTGCTTTTTAAGGCCACAGTCGTGGCATATGGAAGTTCCCAGACTAGGGATCAAATGGGAGCTGCAGCTGCCAGCATATGCCTCAGCCACAGTGACATGGGATCTGAGCTGCATCTGCAGCTCATGGCAACTCCGGATCCTCACCCCACTGGGGTGAGGTCAGGGATTGAACTCACATCCTTATGGATACCATTCCGATTCATTTCTGCTGTGCCAAAATGGTAACTCCCCTGATTCCTTTTTTCTCTTCTCCCTTTTTTTCTCTCTCTCTTTCCCTTTTGTTCTGCCCAGTTAGGTGGAGATTTTCTTGCCTTTTTTGGAAGTCTGAGGTCTTCTGCCAGTGTTCAGTAGATCTCCTGTGTGAATTGTTCTACACATAGATTTTTTTTTTTTTTGGCTGTGTTTTGGGAAGAAAGTGAGTTCCATGTCCCACTCCTCTGCCATTTTTTTTTATCCCAGATCATATTTACAAAGTTTTATTACAACAGAGAAGCATATTCATATTTACTCTGATGAAAAACTTAGGGTATTCTGACCACTGCTATGCTAGCACTTTGCTGCTAATCTTGGTTTTGTGTTTTGCTTCCTTTAATATTTTATACACTAAACCACCAGTTACTGAGTATATTAACAACATAGCATCCTCGTTTCTGTGTCGTATCTGTATATAGACACCCTTATACTTTGGGGCCCAGATTACCAGCAAAGATCAATTGTTTCTTCCTCTTCTTGACCATTAAGCACATTCCATTGTACTCCTGTACTTTCTATTTTCTTTTTTGCTCACTAACCACATTCCAGTTCCAGAGATTTGGTATCCTCTCATTTTAGAATGACACATAAGGATATACTGTATATTGAAAAATATGTTTCAAGATTCTCTTTTAACTGTTAACTTTTCATTCTGTAGGTTTTGTTTTCCATAATGATAGATCAAATAAAACAGACCACAAAGCTGTTGATTCTTTCATATTTTGAGACAATATGAAATTATATATTTTACTAATATCTTTGATGATACGTAGTTTTATGTATGTATATATATTTTTTTCAATTTAATTTAGGATTTGCTTTCCCATATGCTACATATGGACCCACAGCAGCGGTACACAACAGAGCAAGTATTAAAACATTCATGGATGATCCACAGAGATCAGTTGCCAAATGATCAGCCAAGTAGAAATGATACATCACAAGCTGTTAAGGTAAAACAAACATACTTTTGTGCACCTTCTAAATGCTTGATACCTAATAATGCTATTGCATGCCATTCACTGATGACACATATAATTACCATAAAGTATCTTTATTTTTAAAGGTATATTTATAGTTTTTTTTTCCTTTTTACATCTAAACCTATGGCATATGGATATTCAGGCAAGGAGTCGAATTGCAGCTGCAGCAGAGGCCTGTGCCACAGCCATGGCGGCACCAGAGGTGAGCTGTATCTGTCACCTGTACCATAGCATGCAGCAACATCAGATCCTCAACCCACAGAGTGAGGCCAGGGATTTAACTCTCATCCTCACAGAGACAAGCTCAGGTTTTTAACCCACTGAATCACAAGGGGAACTCCCTATAGGTTTCTTTTTTTTTTTTTTTTTTGGTTTGCCTTTTAAAATAACAACCATGGATTCTTCTTAACCTTCTTTATCTACTGCCTTACTAATGATAAATAAAAACTTCTTGGAGTTCCCATTGTGGCTTAGTGGTAACAAACCTGACTGGTATCCATGAGGACACAGGTTCAATCCCTGGCCTCACTCAGTGGGTTAAAGGGTCCAGGGATGCTGTGAGCTATGGTTTGGGTCATAGACATAGCTTAGATCCAGTGTTGCTGTGGCTTTGGGGTAGGCCTGCATCTGCAGCTCCACTTTGACCCCTGGCCTGGGAACTTCTATATGTTGTGGGTGTGGCCCTTAAAATCAAAAAAAGTAAAAAAAATTCTTGATTGTATTTGACTTGTTTTTAGGACACACTGGGGCAAGGAGCAGACTGAATGTAAGTTTCATATGGAAACAAAATATTGCATTTGTTACTAAATAATCATTAGTGAAAGTTTCCATATTTATAGACAATTAAATTCTGTATTTTACATTTAAGTCTTTTAACCATTCATCTGTCGATAAGTACTAAGATATTTCCATATCTTGGCTATTTTGAATATGGGGCACTGAACATGGGATTGTAAATATCTCTGTGGATGAAGAAATTCTGTGTGTGTGTGTATGTGTGTACATGTATATACAAACGCACACACACATATATATGTTTACATATAGAATATATATAATGGAATATTATGCAGCTTTAAAGAAGATCCTGCCATTTGCAATAACATAGATAAACCTATAAGACATCATGCTAAGTGAACTTACCTAAACACAGAAAGAAAAAAATGACATGTGATCTTCCTTATATGTGGAATATAAAAAAGTCAAATATGTAGAAACAGAGTAGATCAGTGGTTACCAAGGACAGAGAGGAGGGGGAAGTGGGGAGATATTGCTGAAGGCATACAGTTATGTAGGATGAATAAGTCTACAAATCTAATGTGAAGCCCAATGACTAAAGTTAGTAATACTATATTGAATACTAGAAATTTGCTAAAAGTAGATTTCTGGTGCTCTTATTGCACAAAAAAAGTAATAACTATGTGAGTAGAAAATATGTTAATCAGTTTGAAATAATCATTTTAATATGTATATCAAAATAACATATGCAATATATACAATTCCTATTAAAAATAAAAATTAAAAGACATTTTAAAGCAATTTAGATGAGTTATGATATACTGATTAAAATAATACTTTTTAGTATTCTAAAAATTGGTAAGAAACATAGTTATTAAAATTATATAACTAATCTGGTGTTAATCAAGGGATCATTACTGCACAGATTAAAGATTCTCAATTATTTTCCAGGGGGAAAAAACTTGTATTCTAGTTAAATCTTTCATGATATAATGTGGAAGTTTTTAAACTTCCAGAGATAGTTATTTAGTTTGTAATATTTCTCATTATTTTAGGGAGCCATGGTTGCCACATATTCTGCACTGACTCATAATACCTTTCAACCAGTCCTAGAGCCTGTTGCTGCTTCAAGCTTAGCTCAGCGACGGAGCATGAAAAAGCGAACATCAACTGGCCTGTAAGATTTTTAGTGTTCCTCACCCAAAATGGATGAAGAAAAAATTAAAAGTATGGCTTTTTGTCCAATCTTATATCAAAGGCATTGTTTTCTACTACATTACTTGAATATTCTGTTTAAGCTTACTTTTTTAGGGAGTGTGAGGTAAAAGACATATACACATCCACAATATTCATATTATATTGTTTTTCAGTATTTTTGAGGTATTTATTTAAGTATATAATGGGTGTCTGAAGGTCCTACCAGCTTTTCTGCACACTAGCTTCTAAAGTTCCTTTCAAATAAAGTTACTTCAACAGTTTTTTTTTGTGATTTTGTACAATAATGGTTTAGGGAATCATTACAATAATCAGAGGCAAATATAATAGTATAATGCCAAGCAATGTCAGTATTTTTTAACATTAGATCTTGAAAGGATAGGTTTCTTTTAAGAAGAACAAACATGTATTGTAGAAGCTTGTTATTGTGTACAATCAAAGGACGCTATTCATTTGACTCACTGTAATTACTAAAATGTAAACATACTATTTTGGTGCCAGAGCAAAAATCATTTGTGCTAGTATGTGAACTCCTGATGTGGTTGGTGCCAAAGTTTTTACAGAATTAAATTGAGGATGTTTGCAGACAGACCTGTATATTATCCATATGTGGCCTCATCTAGAAGTAAAGGTTTCCATAGGCTTCTGTAAATTTTACATCTAATGAAATTATAGTACAAGTGAAGAAATTTTTAGCCTAAGGCTTTATATTGCTGTTGTAATCTAAATAGTTCATAGTTAAGCCTTTGAAAATGAAGTACATGGTATTGGTACTACCTTAGTGTTAGGTAAGCTGACTTTTGATTTAATTAACATCTTTCCCCTTTATTATGAATGACACTTGTTCTTTTGGACTTCCATGTGCTTTGAATTACAGTGTATCATATTAATCTACCTGGAATTTTATGGTCATATAGTGAAATTTTACTATAGTGGATTTGTGGGCTTAGCATACATGATATAGTTGTAACTCATTTGAGTAAACTCTAGACAATGCTACATAATAGTTATACTTCAAGAAGATTAACTGTCTTTTTAAATAAGTAGTATTAATGATCTACATAAAATTTGAACCCATTTGAAAATCATATTTATTTTAAAAAGTCTGGCCAAATTGGTCCTATTATTAAACTTTATGATTCAGAACCACTGTGTAGTATGCCTTGTTTTCTTTAAATGATGGAATTTTAAAGAATCTTTTTTGTATTGAAGAGAATACCATTACTACTCCTACCACTACTACTATTGCTTCTGCTACTGCTGCTGCTGCTTCTACTGACAGGAAAAACTCATGAATGTAAACTGGAGGATATTACACTTTTGTTTAGTGAATATAAGTAATCTACTCATGGATGCTCGGTATACTGATTGCAGTGTATTTTATTTTGCTTAGTTCAGAGACAGATTATTACCAAGCACTGAAGTATACATTTTAGCCTGGGAGATTTGTGACCTCAGTATTTAATAAATGAAATTATACATAATTCTCTTTATAATGTAAGTGATATATATTTCATACACAAAGATCTGTTTCTTGTGTGTGATGTATAGAAGTATGTATCCTTATTTTGAGATGTCTAATGCAATAATTGAAATGTAGTAAAGAACATCTAATATACATGTAAAACAATACTTAAAAATGTACTGGGATACTTTATTATGGATTTTTACATACCAGTTTGGCTTTTTCTTTCCTCATTTTGCTTTATTACTAGAAGTACTTGCATGTGACAATGTATGTCCTCATATTCTGATTTATTTTCCTCTTGTCACTATCTTCTTTGTGTTGTTATGCCCTCTTATCAAAATTGATATTATAAACTCAGAGATATGATTTTGGTGTTCACCTTTTCAGAACAGGGATACTTTTTCCATTTATGCTTTTTTAGTAATAGAATTAGGATAAGTAAAATTGGAAAATTAAAAATGATCACAAAATAACTTGCAGTCTTTCCATAATCAATGGGCTTTGAAAGTAGATTATCTTAATTTTTTTTTTGCTTTTTTTTAGGGCTGCACCCATGGCATATTGCAATTTCCAGGCTACGGGTCTAATCAGAGCTATAGCTGCCAGCCTACACCACAGCCACAGCAACATGAGATTCAAACTGCATCTTTGACTTATACCACAGCTCAAAGCAACTCCAGAACCCTGACCCACTGAGCGAGGCCAGGGATTGAATCCACATCCTCATGGATACTGACTGGATTCATTTCTACTGTGCCACAATGGGAACTCCCTAGATCATCTTAATTTTTCAATGAGTTTTCTCAGAAATGTGATATCATATACTCCTTTTTTTAATTGAAAAACATTTTTAATTACTCAGTGAATTTATTACATTTATAGTTGTACAATGATCATCACAATCCAATTTTATAGGATTTCCATCCCACAACCCCAGTGCATCCCCCCACCCCCCGAATTGTCTCCTTTGGAAACCATAAGTTTTTCAAAGTCTGTGAGTCAGTATCTGTTCTGCAAAGCAGTTCATTGTGTCAAGGACACGATATAGTCCTTTCATGAAAGGAACATCATCAGCATTAAGCAACGAACAGCCTGATTCCATATCATTTAGGGTTGTTAATGTATAAAAGACACAGTTACACTAGTGGACATTCCCAATAATTATGAGAGTATTCCTCTGGAAAATTCAAACATGGCAGCTTAGCAGCATGGTAGTTTAACCTTATATAAGGTTATATAAGGGAAAGCTTCAAATTATACCCTCATTCTGTAATAGAAACGCAGGTAGGGATGCCTCCTCATGTCATTTTGGATAGATCTCTAGAGCAGCAAAAGCGGATGTGAATGGGACATTTTTTGATGGGGCTTCTATAAATGCTTAACCAGTAAAAACAAATCCTTTCTATGAGACTTTAAGATATTTTAGTTTCTATGGATTCATAAACAATTATTTTGCATTGCTATTCTTTCTATTTTATGGTTCTTGGTAGTATTTAATGATAGCAGAGTTTGGGGGTTTTATTGTTGTTCTGAAAAAAAGAGGATGTTTTATTTTTTTAAAAGGGAAAACACCAGGTTTGCCCAGATAGACCAGACAATCTATTGTCCTAAAGCATATATTATCATGAATAAACTTGGGTAACCATTTGTAAGAATATTAAAATGTAGTGCTTGTGTTGGTGATTTTGTAGAAAAAAACAATTGTATTGGTTCTTTCATGAAAATCAAAATGTAGCCAGTTTTCTTATATCCATGAATGCCTAAATATTGATTTTTATAATTTATTGCCACTTGTAATTAAATATAGTAAAACATTTCGATGGCATCTCTGGTTAGCCCAACAGGACTTCCCATGTATAGGCAACTCAAATCTTAAAGAACAGATATTTGGTGTTTATAATGTCTCCTCTTTGAAACATCATGTTAAAATAATACTTCCCACAAAAACATATTCATACTGATTGAATATTATTTTCCTGATGGTGAGGCCTTTCGTATATGAAGGAAAAGAACCATTTAACTTGTCCTTAAGATCAACTAGAAAACTTAGGCTTTAAACTAGACAAAGTATGTTTTTGACATCCTCTTCATTCTCTTTCTCCTGGCTTTCCAGCTCACTCATGCTATCCTACCTGAGTACCTCACAGAAGACTCCATGACTAAGGCTTTCTCCAAAAGGATTCTCTGCTTTAAAATCTGCTCCCACCCTTCCCCTTCCCTGAATCAGAACTTCTCTTCTCACAGAGCAGCTATTTTCTGCTTAAAAAGTTGGAAGGAAGGCTGTCTCATTGAATTAATTCACATTTTTCTGTCAGTGGCCAGTAGATAATTGGCATTTTTCAAGGGAGATGTCCATTAATCAAATGAATTGCTAGTTGCTAGATTTTCAGGCACTCTAATCAGATGAGACTAATTTTAAAATCAGTTATTATCAAGAAAGATATTTTGGGGGCAAGGAACTTATATAGTGTGCCCTAGTATCAGATTATCCATAAAAAGTGATTTTTTTTTTGTTTTTTTTTTTTTGCCCAACGCCTTCCTTACTACTTCTCTTCCTGTATTTTCTCTTTAAAAAATTTATAAGCTTATTAATTATAATGAACTTCACACTGAACTTCTATGATAGAATGGTGTGGAGGCAGGCATTGTTTGCTAAGCCCATATTTATCTGCATTCTTGCTTCTCGTAGTACACAGTTCATATAGCATAAGGAGTTGCCTCCTGGTCCAAGCCCCTATTTCTATTTTATTGATAAAGAAACACGAGGACAGAAAGATTGAATGCAAACCATCAGTACAATCAGTCTCCAGATCCTTTGTCTAGATTTCAGGACAGAGAGAACCTATTTATCACAATGTTATTCCTCAGCAAGAATGCAAGCCATATTAAGTATAGAATGGTCAACTGTAATTAAACTCCTTTAGAACAATTTCTTATATTTCGAAGCTTATTCTGTATTTTTAACATGTATCTCAAAATGAATGATTTCTGAAATTAAAAGAACAATTCAGTAGTGTGCTATCTGCCTTCCTATGTAAGAATGTAGTGTCATTGATAGTGATTATTTGCAAATACATCATACTCATGCATCTACTGTTCCTCATTTTAGTCATAAAATATAGTGAAGTCTATCATATAATTTCAATTAAATGTTAATGCTTGAACATATAAAATTCAATTTGGTTGGTAATACTTGGAAATATATATAGTAAGCCCTAAGTTATAAGCATAAGTTTCTTTGAAATGTGATGAAAAATACAAAGGAAAGGGAGTTCTCTGATGTCCTAGAGTGTTGAGGCTCCCATGTTTCTCACCACTGTGGCTCTGGTGCCTGCTGTGCAGTGTAGGTTCAATCCCTGCCCCAGGAATTCCCAAATACTGCCTGTGTGGCAAAAAAATAAAATAAAAAAAAAACAAAAACAAAAACGAGATAACCTGAAATAAACGTTGCAACTCTCATAAAAAAATACAAAGGAAAAAAATATATATATATATTTTGGCTGCACATGTGGCATGCAGAAGTTGCCAGGCCAGAGACTGAATCCAAGTGACAGCAGTGACCCCAGCCACAGCAGTGACAATGGCAGATCCTTAACCACTAGGCGACCAGGGAACTTAGGAAAATAATTTTTAGAATGCAGAAATGCAAGATTGCTAACCTATATAATATTCCAAAAATCATGTACCTTTTAGTTTATAGACCAGCAAGAAAGATTAATTAAATGCTTAGAAATACTCAAACACATACACACACACACACTTATATGATTGCCATATTAAGATAGGCTTTATATTCACATTTATAAACTTTGTACAAAAGAGCCTCTTTGGTTGACTTTTTGAAATTTTTTTATTGTTATTTCCCCAATACAATTTTTTTTTATACTATGCAGCATGGTGACCCAGTTACACATATGTATACATTCTTTTTTATCCTATTATCATACTCCATCATAAGTGACTAGACATAGTTCTCAGTGCTACACAGCAGGATCTCATTGCTAAGCCATTCCAAAGGCAATAGTCTGCATCTATTAACCCCAAGCTCCCAATCCACCCCACTCCCTCCCCATCCCCCTTGGCAACCATAAGTCTATTCTCCAAGTCTATGATTTTCTTCTCTGTGGAAAGGTTCATTTGTGCCATATATTAGATTTCAGATATAAGTGATATCATATGGTATTTGTCTTTCTGACTTTCTTCACTCAGGATGAGAGTCTCTAGTTCCATCCATGTTGCTGCAAATGGCATTATTTTGTTCTTTTTTATGGCTGAGTAGTATTCCATTGTGTATATATACAACATCTTTCTAATCCAATCATCTGTCAATGGACATTTGGGTAGTTTCCATGTCTTGGCTATTGTGAATAGTGCTGCAGTGAACATGCAGGTGCATGTGTCTTTTTTAAGGAAAGTTTTTTTCCAGATATATGCCCAAGAGTGGGATTGCTGGGGTCTTATGAACAATTGTATGCTAGCAAATTTGACAACCTAGAAGAAATGGACAACTTTGTAGAGACTTACAGCCTTCTAAAACTGAATCAAGAAGAAATAGATCAACTGAATAGGTCAATCACTAGAAATGAAATTGAATACGTCATAAAATCACTCCCTACAAATAAAAGTCCAGGACCAGATGGCTTCACAGGTGAATTCTACCAAACATACAAAGAGGACCTTAAACTTTTTCAAAAGTTTGAAGAAGAAGGAACACTCCCAAAGACATTCTATGACACCACCATCACCCTAATTCCAAAACCAGACAAAGATACCACCAAAAAAGAAAACTATCGGCCAATGTATTTGATGAATATAGATGCAATATTCTCAACCAAATTTTAGCCAACCGAATCCAACAACATATAAAAAAGATCATACACCACAACCAGGTGGGATTCATCTCAGGTTCACAAGGATGGTTCAACAATGTAAATCAATCAACATAATACACCATGTTCACAAAAGAAAAGTCAGAAACCACATGATCATCTCAATAGATGCAGAAAAAGCATTTGACAAGGTCCAACATCCATTCATTATAAAAACTCTTGCCAAAGTGGATATAGAGGGAACATACCTTAAAAAAAAGCCATTTATGACAAACCCACCTCAAATATAATACTCAATGGAGAAAACCTGAAAGCCTTCCCATTAAAATCTGGAACAAGATAAGAATGTCCACTCTCACCACTGTTATTCAAGATAGTTTTGGAAGTCCTAGCCACAGCAATCAGACAAACAAATAAAAGGCATCCAAATAGGAAGAGAAGAGGAACACTGTCACTGTATTCAGATAACATACCATATATAGAAAACTTTGGTTGACTTTTGTTTTTGTTCTATTGTCTAATTACATGAATTAATTTATTCTTCAGAAGATACCTATTAAGCATCTAATTTTATGTCAGTCAGTTCTGCAAAATGCACCAAGGGCATTAGTTCCTTAATAAAGTGTCATAATATGACCAATTAAATTTGTTTGCTTTTTCTCTTTCCTATCCAGTAATATTGCTCAGGTCACGATTGAGTTGTCTTTTCAGATTCACTCTCTCTGAAGTTGACAGAACTTAACAGCAAAACATTGTTTGTTTTTTAGTATGGTAAAGATATTTTTAATATCACCAAAGCATTCTAGCAAGAAACAACCATTTTAAAAGTTATACCAGAAAATTTAATTAAATATTCAAATGTGAGCATGGTTTTCGAATGAAAATTTATTTCACAGGAAATTCCACAGTACGCAAAAAGAAGAATGTGTTTTTTCTGTGTTTGATTTTTTATAAAACAGTAAGTAGTGTTGGTAGTTGTGAGTTACATAGGGTTTACATAGTGAGAGAATAGTTAGCTATAGTCACAGTAAAAAAAAACAAAACAAAAGCAAGTTTTTCTTGCCAACATATCCCAAGCACTTTGGGATTCCTAAATTTATTTTCTGATTTAGAAAATATGGCATTTACTGACATCTTTTTTACAGTTCTCAAGACAGAAATGGTGTTAGATAGAAGTTGTGTGTATATTTGCTTCACATGTATTTAAAAACTAAAAAGCGTCAATTGAAAGAAAAATTCCCTAATAGATTTTTAGTATTATCTTTTTCTGATTATATTATACCATCATTTACATTATAAATGTTTTCTTTAAAGCACGGTTCCTTTCAACAGTAAACTTTTCATTGTAATACACTTTTTAATTTAAAAATATATGTATGAAGAATCCATTTAAGGAGTTCCATTGTGGCTCAGCAGCTAACGAACCTGACTAGCATCCATGAGGATGCAGGTTCCATCCCTGGCCTTGCTCAGTGAGTTAAGGATCTGGCATTGTCCTGAGCTGCAGTGTAGGTCACAGACGTGGCTCAAATCCTGCATTGCTGTGGCTCTGGCGTAGGTGGGCGGCTACAGCTTTGAATGGACTCCTGGCCTGGGAACCTCTATAAGTGGCGGGTGCAGCCCTAAAAAACAAAAAGACAAAAAAAAGAATCCATTTAAGAACATCCATTTTATTTTGCTAAGTAACAGACTTGTTAATAGAATTTTTAATTTTTCCCAGCTATATTGAGCTATAATTGACATAAAACATTGTATAAGTTTAAGGTGTATAATGTAATGATTTGATATAAATATATATTGTAAAATTTATGCCTCAATATGACTAGTTAACACAAGCATCATCTCACATACTTAAAAATTTTAGAAATAAAATTTTAAAGAATGGAAAAATTAAAAGAATACAACAGTCCAAACTTACATGAAAATAACATTTCAGTAGTTTATACTTGATGAAATTAAAACTTTAACTTAAATCATTTAATGTGTGTAATATAATTTTAGAAAGAAGCAACTTTTTCAGTATGTTTATATAAAATTAAAAATGTGCATATTAACAGTAAAATTTTAAAATTTAATTTTATTGAAGTATTGTTGATTTACAGTGTTGTATTAGTTTCAGGTATACAGCAAAGTGAATCAGTCGTACATGTAAGTACGTCCATTATTTTTTACAAGCTATTGAATAGATTTTCCTGTGCTATGTAGTAGGTTCTCGTTAATCATCTATTTTATACAGTGGTGTGTATGTGCTAGTCCTGTCCTCCCAATTATTCCCTCCCCCAAATAGTTTTATGTATGGTAACCATAAGATTGATTTTGAAATCTGTTTCTTTTTTTAAAATGAGTTCCATTATATCATTTTTTATTAGAATTCACATGTGATATCACATGATATTTTTATTTCTCTGACTTATTTCATGTCATATGATAATCTCTAGGTCCATCCATGTTGCTAAAAAGGCATTATTTTGTTCTTTTTTAATGCTAAGAAATATTCCATTTTGTGTATTGTACCACATCTTCTTTATCCATTCCTCTGTAGATGGACATTTAAGTTCCTTCCATGTCTTGGCTATTGTAAATACTGCCTCAATGGATATTGTGGTGCATGTGTCTTTTCCAATTGTGGTTTTCTCTGGATGGATGCCCAGGAGTGGGATTGCTGGATCATGAGTAGTTCTATATTTAGTTTTCTAAGGAATATCCATATTGTCCCCCATAGTGGTTGCATGAATTGACATTTCCAACAACAGTGTAGATGGGCTCCATTTTCTCCACAACCTCTCCAGCATTTGTCATTTGAAGATTTTTGATGCTGGCCATTCTGACTTGTGTGAGATGGTAACTCTTTGTAGTATTAACTTGCATTTCTCTAATAATTCGTGATTTTCTGCATTTTTTAGTACTTCTTGGCCAGCTATATGTCTTCTTTAGAGAAATATCTGTTCAGACCTTCTACCCATTTTTTTTATTTGTTTGTTCATTTTTTTATATATAAAGCTCCATGAGATGTTTTTATATTTTTGGAGATTAATCCTGCAATTCTGTGGGTTCTTTTTTATTTGTTTTTGTTTCCTTTGCTGTGCAAAAGCTTTTAAGTTTCAATAAATCTCATTGGTTTGTTTTTGTTTTTACTATCATTATTCCAGGAGGTGGATCAAACAAGATGTCACTGTGATTTCTGTCAGAGTGTTCTGCCTATGTTTTTCTCAAGGAGTTTTATTGTATCTGATCTTACACCTAGGTCTTTAATCCATTTTGAGTTTATTTTTGTGGATGCTATTAGAAAATGTTCTAATTTCATTCTTTTGCATACAGCTGTCCAGTTTTCCCAGTACCACTTATTGAAGAGACCGTCTCCTCATTGTATGTTCTTGCCTCCTTTGTCATAGATTAGTTAACTAAGGGATTGTGGCTTTATCTCTGGGATTTCTGTCCTGTTCCATTGATCTATATTTCTGTTTTTGTGCCAGGACCATACTGTTTTGATTCCTGTTGCTTTGTAGTATAGTCTTAATCCAGGAAGCCTGATTCCTTCAGTTCTTTTATTCTTTTTCAATATTGCTTTATTTGGGGTCTTTTTTGTTTCCATATAAATTTTAACATATTTAGTTCTAGTTCTCTGAAGAATGTCATTAGTGCTTTGATAGGGATTGCATTGAATCTTTACATTGCCTTGGGTAGTATATTCACTTGTGATATTGATTCTTCCAATCCAAGAGCATGGTATATCTTTCTGTTTGTGCCATCTGTCTTTTTTTCTTCATCAGGGTCTTATAGCTTTCAGGTCTTTTGTCTCTTTAGGTAGGTGTATTCCTAGGTATTTTATTTTTTTTGCTGTGATGGTCGTGGGATTGTTTGCCTAATTTCTATTTCTAATATTTCATTGATAGTATATAGAAATGCAGTAGGGGAGTTCCCGTTGTGGCGCAGTGGTTAACGAATCTGACTAGGAACCATGAGGTTGTGGGTTCGGTCCCTGCCCTTGCTCAGTGGGTTAACGATCCGGCGTTGCCGTGAGCTGTGGTGTAGGTTGCAGACGCGGCTCGGATCCCGCGTTGCTGTGGCTCTGGCGTAGGCCGGTGGCTACAGTTCCGATTCGACCCCTAGCCTGGGAACCTCCATATGCCGAGGGAGCAGCCCAAGAAATAGCAACAACAACAGCAACAAAAGACAAAAGACAAAAAAAAAAAGAAATGCAATAGGTTTTTGTGTATTAATTATATATCCTGAAACTTCACCAAATTCATTGATGAGCTCTAAACAGTTTTTTTATGGTGTCTTTAGGATTTTCTACTTATATCATGTCATCTGAATACTGTGGCAGTTTTACTTCTTTTCCAATTTGAATTACTTCTGTTTCTTTTTCTTCTCTGATTGCTATAGCTAGGACTTCAAAAAATGATTAATAACAGTGGTGAAAGTAGACATCCTTGTCTTGTTCCTGATCTTAGCAGAAATGCTTTCAGTTTTTCCTCATTGAGAATGATGTTAGCTGTGGGTTTATCATATATGTATTTTATTATGTTGAGTTAGGTTCCCTCTATGCCCACTTTCTGGAGAAGTTTTATCAGAAATTGGTGTTGAATTTCATCAAAAGCTTTTTCTGCATCTATTGAGATGATCAAATGCTTTTTATTTTTCAGTTTTTAATGTGGGGTATCACACTGATTTGCAGATATTGAAGAATCCTTTCATTCCTGGGATAAATACCACTTGTTTATGGTTTATGCATCTTTTAATATATAGTTGGATTTGGTTTACCAGTGTTTTGTTGGGGACTTTTGTTCATTAGTGTTACTGGCCTGTAATTTTCTCTTTTTGTGTATCTTTGGTTTTAGTATCAGCGTGAAGGTGGCCTCATAGAATGAGCTCAGGAGTGTTCCTTCCTATGCAACTTTAGGCATCAGCTCCTCTCTGAATTTTTGATAGAATTCACCTGTGAAGCCATCTGGTCTTAAACTTTTGATTTTTGGAAGTTTTTAAGTCACAGTTTTAATTTCAATACATGTAGTAGGTTTATTCATATTTTCTATTTCTTCCTAGTTCAGTCTTAAGTTTGAACCTTTGTAAGAATCTATTTCTTCTAGTTGGTTCATTTATTGGCATATAGTTGTTTGTGGTAGTTGCTTATGATCCTTTGTATTTCTGTGGTGTCAGTTGTAACTTCTCCTTTTTCATTAGTAATCTTATTTGAGCCATCTCCCATTTTTTTGTAGATGAGTCTGGCTAAAGATTTATCAATTTTGTTTATCTTTTCAATGAACCAACTTTTGATTTCATTGACCTCTCTTTTTTTCTTTATCTCTATTTCATTTATTTTTGCTCTGATATTAATTATTTCTTTTCTTCTACTAACTTTGGGCTTCATTTATTATTCCTATTCTAGTTGCTTTAGGTGTAAGTTCAGATTGTTTATTTGAAATTTTTCTTATTTCCTGAGATAAGATTGCATTGTTATTAACATCTTTCTCAGAAGTGCTTTTACTATGTCTCATAGGTTTTGGATTATCATACCTTTCTTGTTGTTTGTCTCTAAGTATCTTTTGATTTACTCTTTTATTTCTTCAGTGATCCATTATTAGTTGTTTAGTAGCATATTCTTTAGCTTTCAGGAGTTTGTGTTTTCTGCTGTTTTTATCTTCTGTTTGATTTCTATTCTCATAATATTCTGGTCAGAGAAAATGCTTGACATAGTTTCATTTTTTAAAAATTTACCAAGGCTTGATTTGTGGCCCAAGATTTGATCTATCTGTAGAATGTTCCATGTGTACCTGAGAAAATGTATCATCTCCTGCTTTGGGGTGGAATATTCAATAAATGTAAGTTAAGTCTCTCTAGTTTAGTGTCATTTAAGGCCTATGTTTCCTTGCTCATTTTCTCTCTGGTTTATCCAGAGAGAAAATCCACTTAGAGCCATTGATGGAAGTAGGGTGTTAAAGTCCCACACTATTATTGTATTACTGTTGATTTCTCATTTTATGGCTCTTAGCAGTTCCCTTATATGCTCTATGTTGGATATATATATATATATATATATATATATATATACACAATTGTTATATTTTCTTCTTGGATTGATCCTTTGATCATTATACAGTGACCTAATTGTCTCTTGTGACATTTATTTTAAATTCTACTTTGTCTGATATGATTATTTTTGAATTCCATTTGCATATAATACCTTCTTCTTCCCTCTCACTTTCCATTTGTATGTGTCCTTAGGACTGAAGTGGTTCTCTGTAAACTTTATGATTATGGGTCTTATTTTTGTGTCCATTCATGCAGTCTTTGTCTTTTGGTTGGAGCATTTGATCCATTTACATTCAGTGTAATTGTGGATATGTATGTCCTGATAGCCATTTTCTTAATTGTTTTGGATTTGTTTATTTTAGGGTTTTTTTCTTCCCTTCCTCTTGTTCTTTTGTAATTTGGTGACTACCTTTAGTGCTGTATTTGGTTTGCTTTTTCTTTTTCATCTGTGTGTTTATTGTAGGTTTTTGGTTTAAGTTTCCCATTAGATTTTTTTCTTTATTTTTTTTCCACTGTACAGCATGGGGACCAAGTTACACATACATGTATACATACTGTTTCCTCCCATTGTTGTGTTGCGATGTAAGTATCTAGACATAGTTCTCAATGCTACACAGCAGGATCTTGTTGTAAATCCACTCCAAGAGCAATAGGTTGCATCTGTTAACCCCAAACTCCCAATACCTCCCACTCCCTCCCTCTCCCCCTGGGGCAGCCAAAAGTCTATTCTCCAAGTCTATGATTTTCTCCCATTAGATTTTGACATAGCTATCTATATATGTACAAAATTGGTTTTTGTTGCTTAATTCTGAATTTCAAATGCATTTTCAGCATTCTGTATTTTCCTCCCCTCATCCTTGCTAGGTTTTTGTTGTTGTTGTTCCTTTTTGTTTTTTTACTTTTTAGGGCCACACCTGTGGCCTATGGAGGTTCCCAGGCAAGAGGTCTAATTGGAGTTGCTGCTGGCCTACTCCACAGTCACAGAAATGGCAGATCTGAGCCACGTCTGCAACCTGCACCACAGCTCATGGCAATACTGGTGGATCTTAAACCCACTGAGAGAGGCCAGGAATTGAACCTGCATCTTCATGGATACTAGTTGGGTTTGCTATTGCTAAGACACAATGGGAACTCCCTCATCCTTGCTAGTTTTGATAGCATATTTGTCAGTGGGTGATTTCCCACTTTTATTTTATCTTTGCCTTTACCAGTACACTTTACCATGTGATTTTTTTTTCTAATTGTGCCTTTTCCTTTTCCGCCCAAAGAAGTTCTTTTAATAGTTGTAGAGATGGTTTGGAGGTCCTGAATTCTTTTAGCTTTTGCTTGTCTGGAAAGTTTTTGATGTCTCCATCAAAACTGAATGAAAGCCTTGCTGAGTAAAGTATTCTCAGTTCTATATTCCTCCCGTTCATCACCTTAAATATATATTGTGTCTCCATTCTAGCTTGCAAAGTTTCTGCTGAAAAATCAGCTGTTATACTTATGGGGGATCCCTTGTATGTTATTTGATGCTTTGCCCTTGTGGCTTTCTTTGTATTTAATTTTTGTCAGTTTGGTTAGTATGTGTCACCCTATGTTTCTGCTTGAGTTTATCCTGTATGGAATTCTCTTTGCTTCCTCAACTTCAGTGTTTCATTTCCCATATTAGGGAAGCTTTTGGCTATAATCTCTTCAAATATTTTCTCAGTCCTTTTTTCTCTCTTCTCTTTCTGGATCCCCTATGATGTGAAAGTTAGTGTCTTTAATGTCGCAGAAATCTGAAATTCTCTTCAATTCTTTTCATTCATTTTTCTTTATTCTTTTCCATGGCAGTGATTTCCACCACTCTGTCTTCCCCTTCACTTATTCATTCTTCTGCCTCCATTTTCCTGCTATTGATTTTTTTCTAGTGTGTTTTTCCTTTCATATTTTGTGCTATTCATCAAAGTTTGCTTTTTCTTTAAATTTTCTAGCTCTTTGTTAAACATTTCTTGTTACTTCTCGATCTGTGCCTCCATTCTTTTTCTGAGATCTTACCTATCATCACTCTAAATTTTTTTTCAGTTATATTTCCTATCTCTTCTTCATTTAGGTTTTGTGTGTGTGTGTGTGTGTTTTCATCTTAGTCCTTTGAAATCTATTTCTTTGTCCTCTCATTTTGTCTAACTTTCTATGTTCGTGGTCCCCATGACAGCAGGTATGTAGTCTCAGCAGCAGGTGCCCAGTCCTTGAGTTTCCCTGGGTGACAGTGGCTCACATGTACCCAGAACATGTGATGGGAGTAGTGGTATCACACTATCTCTCCTGGAACCTGGTGGCTGCTTAATATGGGGTCCATGAGGGAAGTGGCAGTGGATCAGGTTAGAGTACTGCTCTTGTATTGGAAGGGTGGCAGTGGCTCCTGTTACACCTCCCATTACCAGGCAGCTCTCAGGACATTTTCCTGTATGTGGAAATATCAGGAGCTGCTCCTTCAGCCCCTCCTTTTGCTAGGTAGGCTCTTGTACCATTCAGTGCCCATGGGGGAGGGTGCCTTTACCATGATCCCTCCCTTTTCTGGGTGGCTCAGGGGAATGTCCTCTGTAGCCCAAAGGATGGGTGCTGCTCCCTAGTTATTGCTAGGCTGTGCTCTCTGTAGTGTGCGTGGGGGTGGGTCCCTTTGCTAGGTAGCTAGTGGTAGTGCTCTGTGTAGCTGCAGCAGTGAGTGCTATTCCCATGGTCACTCCCTTTGCTGGGTAGTGCATGGATCACTTTCTCTAGCCCCAAGGGCTGGGACTTCTCCCTAGCCATTGCTAGGCAGCTGCTTGCACAATGTTTCCTAGAGTTGGTGTAGGTGGTGTGCTGCTGCCTGAGAGCACACGCAGGGAACAAGGCTGTAGTGGTGGATCCTGTCCCTTCCCTCCAGTATCCCCAAACAATGGTGTCTAGCCTCCAAGCCTGTCTGAGTTTCCTCACCTTAAAACATCAAATGTGATCATCTGAGACTTTTGTCCCTCCAGGATGTCTGCACAATCAACCCAAGGTTTTTCCCCTTTAGCCATCCCAGCCCTAGTTATCTCTGAGTCTGATTTCCAAAGCCCATGTTTTAGTTCCCAATCCCTGCCCATACCAGAAGATGGTTGGGAAGTGCAAGGCGGTAGCACTGACAGTTTGTGGAGGACTTTTTCCATTTTAATTGCTTCAAACCAATTGCTGGGTTTTCCTCCAAGTCTCTAAAGTCCTCTTCTTTCCCAGCTGAACTTCTCACTGGTAAAGGGTCTTCCCAGGGTGCAGTAGCTTTTCCTCTTTCCAGCTCATTCCTAGGGGTTCAGGTCTCATCCTGCTTCTTTTCACACTTTTTCTTTTTTTCTTCTTTCTTTTGTCCTCCCTAGTTTCATGAAGACTTTCTTGTTCTGTCAGAATCCTAAGGTCTTTTGCCAGGGGTCAGCAAATTTTATGTGTGAATTATCCCACATGTAGATGTATTTCTTATGTATTTTTGGGAATGGTGATCTTCATGTTGTTCTACTCTGCTATCTTCCACAACCTACCTATAGTACACTTTTCAATGTAAGATCAAATCCAGGAGTGCATCTTACCATGTTTTTTTTTTTTAATTTCCTCAAAGTGCTGCTAAAGAAATGGCTATCATTTCTAATTTACTATTTTCCAAAGATGACATAGTAATTTTATTTACTTTTGTTCTTGTTAAAACTCTGTGAGCAACATTTATGAAGCTATATTAAGTTACCGGATTTCCCTGAGTACAACTTTTGTAACATTTTACATTTGAATTTGCATGATAATTTATGTATATAAGACTGTGTCTGCTTTTTTTAATAAAAATTTTTATTGACCTATAGTTTGATTTTGAATGTGTTAGTTTTAGGTGTATAGCCAAGTTTTTATGTTATATTTTTTCAGATTCTTTTCATTATACATTATTATAAGATACTGAATATAGTTCCATGTGCTATGTAGTAGGTCTGTCTTGGTTATCTGTTTCATATATAGTGGTGTGTATATATTAATCTGAAGCTCCTAATTTAACCCAACCCCCCTTTCCCCTTTGATAACCATAAGTGTGTTTTCTGTGTTAGTCTTATTTCTGGTTTGTAAATAAGTTCATTTGTATCTTTTTATTAAGATTCCACATATCATATGATATTTGTCTTTCTGTGTCTGGCTTACTTCATTTAGTATGATAATCTCTATGTCTGTCCATGTTGCTGCAAATGGCATTATTTCATTCTTTTTTATGGTGTCATATTCCATTGTGTGTGTGTGTGTGTGTGTGTGTGTGTGTGTGTATAATCTTACATCTTCTTTATCCATCCCCCTGCTGATGGACATTTAGGTGGTTTCCATGTCTTGGTTATTGTAAATACAGAGTGCTGCAATAAACATTGGTGTGCATGTATCTTTTCATATTAATTTTCTCTGGATACATGCCCAGGATTGTGATTTCAGGATCACACGGTAACCATATTTTTAGTTTTTCAAGGAACCTCCATACTGTTCCCCATAGTAGCTACACCAGTCTACATTCCAACTAATATTGTAGGAGAATTTCTTTTTCTCCAGACCCTCTCCAGCATTTATTATTTGCAGACTTTTTAAACAATGGCCATTTTGAATGATGTGAGATGATACTTCATTGTAGATTTGATTTGCATATCTCTAATGATTAGCAATACTGGCATCTTTTCATGTACCTATATGTTTTCTTTGTAGAAATGTCTAAGTCTTCTGCCCATTTTTGATTGGGTTTCTAGGGGTTTTTTTTTAATAAGCCGTATGACCTGTTTGTATATTTTGTATATAAATCCCTTGTTGATCTCATAGTTTGCAAATTTTTCTCCCATTCTATAGATTGTGTTTTTTATGGTTTCCTTTGCTTTGCAAAACTTTCAAGTTTAATTAAGTTATTTTTGCCTTTATTTCCATTACTTAGGATATGGATCCAAAAAAAATACTGCTGTGACTCTATGTCAAAGAGTGTTCTACCTACATTTTCCTCTAGAAGTTATAGAGTGTTCAATATTACATTTAGATGCTTTATCTGTTTTTAGCTTACTTTTGTGTACAGTGTTAGAGAGTGTTCTAATTTCATTCTTTTTTCCTTTTTTTTTTTTAATTTTTTCCCTGGACTATGGCACATGGAAATTCCTGGGCCAGGGATCAAATACCAGCTGCAGCTGCAACATGCACCACATCTGCAGCAATTCTAGGTCCTTAACCCACTGTACTTGGCTGTGGATTGAACCTGCACCACCACAGAGATAATGCCAGATGTTTAACCCAGTGGGAACTCCTATAATTTCATTCTTCTACATGTAGCTGTCCAGTTTTCCCAGCACCACTTTTTGAAGAGATTGTCTCTTCTCCATTATATATTCTTTCCCCCTTTGTCATAGATTAATTGATCAAATATACATGGGTTTATTTCTGGGCTTCCTAGCATGTTCCATTGTCTATATGTTTTTGTACCAGTACCATACTGTTTGAAGACTGTAGCTTTGTAGTATAGTCTGAAGTCATGGAATATGATTCCACCAGTTCCTTTCCTCTTTATGAAGATTATTTTGTATATTCAGGGCCTTTTATGTTTTGGTTCAGTTTAATTTTTTTTCCAATTTTGTTAAAAATGCCATTGGAAATTTGATACAGATTGCATTGACTGTGTAGATTACCTTGGGGAATAAGGTCATTTTGACAGTATTCATTCTTCCAATCCAGGAACATGGTGTATCTTTCCATTTGTTTATTTTGTCTTCAATTTCTTTCATCAGCATCTTACGGTTTTACAATACAGTTCTTTTGTATCCTTATGTAGGGTCATTCCCAGATATTTTATTCTTTGATGCAGTGGTAAATGGCATTGTTCCCTTAATTTCTTTGATATTTCATTGTTAATGTATAGAAATGTAGCAGATTATGTATATTAACTTTGTGTTGTACAACTTTATTGAATTCATTGATGAGCTCTAGTAGTTTTCTGGTAAATTCTTTCTATGTATAGTATCATGTCATCTGAAACCAGTGACAGTTTAGCTTCTTTTCCAATTTTTATTCCTTTCATTTCTTTTTCTCCTCTAATGGCTATGGTTTAGACTTCCTAAACTATATTGAATAAAAGATGTGAGACGAGAGTGGGCATCATTATCTTGTTCCTAATCCTAGAAAGATGCTTTCAGCTTTTCACCACTGAGTATTTTATCTCTGGGTATGTTATATATGACCCATATTATGTTGTGATATGTTCCCTCTATGTGCAGTTTCTGGAGAGGTTTTATTTTATGTTATAAATGGATGTTGAATTTTATCAAAAGCTTGTTCTGCACCTATTGAGATGATTGTGTGGTTTTTATTCTTCAGTGTATTAATGTGATGTATCACATTGATTGATTTGCAGATGCTGAAAAATCCTTGCATCTCTAGGATAAATCCCACTTTAAAGTGTATATGACCCTTTTAATGAATTGTTGGATTTGGTTTGCTGGTGTTTTTTTTTTTTGAGGAATTTTGCATTTATGTTCATGTGTGATAGTTACCTGTAATTTTCTTTTTTTGTGATATCTTTGGTTTTGATATCAGGATGATGTTGGCCTCATAGAATGAGTTTAGAAGTGTTCCTCTGCAATTCTTTCAAAGAGTTTCAGAAAGATAGGTTTTAGCTCTTCAGAAATGAGCAGTAGAATTCAATTGTGAGGCCATCTTGTCCTGGACTTGTCTTTGTTGTAAGTTTTAAAATTGCTGATTCAATTTCAGTACTGGTAATTTATTTTTTCTCATGTTTTGTATTTCTTCCTGGTTCAGTATTATTAGATTGTATCTTTCTATGAATTTGTCCATTCCTTCCAGATCATCCTTTTTATTGGCATATTGTAGCCTCTTATGAGCCTTTCTATTTATGTGTTGTTGAATCTAACTTCTCCTTTTTCATTTCTGATTTTATTTTGATTTTGCCCCTTCCTTCTTTCTTGATGATTCTACCTAAAGGTTTCTCAGTTTTCTTTATCTTTTCCAAGAACCATCTTTTAGTTTAATTTGTCTTTCTATTGTATCTTAGTTTCTATTTCTTTTTTTTCTCCTATTCTTTATGATTTCTTTCCTTCTACTTACTTTAAGTTTTGTTTATTCTTCTTTTATCGAGCTTCTTTACATGTAAGCTTAGGTTTTTTGAAATTTTTCTTGTTTTCTGAAATAAGCATCTATCACTATAAATGTCCATCTTAGAACTACTTTTGCTGTGTCCCATAGGTTTTGGATCATTATGTTTTTGTTTTGATTTGTCTCTAGGAATTTTTTAAATTTCTTCTTTGATTTCTTCAGTCATCCTTTGGTGGTTTAATAGTGTATTGTTTAGCCTCCACATGTTATTATTTTTTTGCATTTTTTTTAGTTCACTCCTAATCTCATAGCATTATGCTCAGAAAAGATGCTTGATATGACTTCAATTTTCTTTAATTTACTGGGGCTTGCTATGTGGCCCATTATGTGATCTATCTTGAAGAATGTTGCATGTGCACTTGAAAAGAATGTGTATTCTGTTGCATTTGGATGGAATGTTCTATGAATATCAACTAAATATGTCTGGTCTAATGTGTCCTTTGGGCCCAATGTTTCCATATTGATTTTTTGTCTGGATGACCTGTCTATTGATATAAGTGGTGTGTTAAATTTCCCCACTATTATTGTGCTACTCTGAATTTCTTGCTTTACATCTGTTAAAATTTGCCTTGTATATCAAGGCACTACTATATTGGATGTATATATATATTTATAACTGTTATATCTTTTTGGATTAATCCCTTGATTACTGTGCACTGACCTTCTTTGTCTCTTGTATCAGTCTTTATTTTAAAATCTATTTTGTCTAAGTATTGCTACTGCAGCTTTCTTTTGATTTCCATTTGCATGGAATAATCTTTTCCATCCCCTTACTTTCAGTCTATATATGTCTGTATATCTGAAATGGGTCTCTTTTAGGCATCAGATAAATAGGCCTGATAGTCTGTGTCTTTTGGTTGGAATATTTAGTCCGTTTAGATTAAAGGTAGTTATCAATATATATGTTCTTTTTGCCATTTTGTTAATTGTTTTGGATTTGTTTTGTAGATCTTCCACCTCCCTTTTGTTCTCTTCTCTCATGATTTGGTGTCTATCTTTAGTGTTATGTTTGGATTCTTTTTCTTTTTTGTATGGATATCTATTAGAGATTTTTTGTCTGTAGTACCATGAAGTTTTGGTGTTCCAGTCTATACATATACATGATTGTTTTAAGTTGCTGATCTCTCAGTTTCTAATGATTTATAAATTCTCTGCTTTTGTACTATCCCTCCTCATGATTATTGTTTTTATATCATATTTTTTCATCTAATTGTTTGGCATATCCCTTAACTGCTTTTTGTGAATAGAAATGATTTTACTGTTTTGTCCTTTAAACTCCCTACTAGCTTGTATATGTGTGATTGCCTACTTTTACCATATGTATGCCTTTACTGCTGAGCTTTTCCATTTCATAATGTTTTGTTTCTTGTTGTGGTCTCTCCTTTTCTGCCTAGAAAAATTCCTTTAGCATTTGTTGTAAAGCCATTTTGGTAGTGCTAAATTCTTTTAGTTTTTGTTTGTCTATAAAGCTTTTGATTTCTCCATCAAATATGAATGAGAGCCTTGCTGGGTAGAGTGTTCTTGGTTGTAGGTTTTTCCCTTTCATCACTACACCATGCCTCTTTATGGCTTACAGAGTTCATGCTGAAAATCAGCTGATAGCCTTATGGTAATTCCCTTGTTTATTATTTATTACTTTTCCATTGCTGCTTTTAATAGCTTTTCATTATCTTTAATTTTTGTTGATTTCATTACTATGTGTCTCAGTGTGTTCCTCTTTGGATTAATCTTCTATGGGACTCTGCACTTCCTGGTTTTGGAGGATTGTTTCCTTTACCAGATTAAGGAAGTTTTCAGCTGTCACCTCTTCAAATATTTTTGTATGCCCTTTTTCTCTTTCTTCTCCTTCTTAGACCTGTATAATTCAAATATTGGTATACTTGATGTTGTCCCAGTGGTTTCTTAAACTGTCCTCATTTTTTTAATCATTTTCTCTGTTCAGCAGCAGTGATTTCCACTGCTCTGTCTTCTAGCTCACTGATCATTTCCTCTGTATCATTTATTCTACTATCACTTCCTTCTAGTGTATTATCCCTCTCAGTTGATTTGTTCTTTACATTTTCTAACTCTTTCTTTCTTTTCTTTATTTTTATTAGAGCTGCACCTGTGGCATATGGATTCCCAGGATAGGGGTCAAATCAGAGTTGCAGCTGCTGGCCTATGCCATAGCCACAGAAATGCAGGATATGAGCCGTGTCTGTGACCTACACCACAGCTCACAGCAGTGCCAGATTGTTAAGCCACTAAACAAGGCCAAAGATTGAACCCACATCCTCATGGATACTAATCGGGTTTGCTACTGCTGAGCCACAACAGGAACTCCTCTAACTCTTTCTTAAAACCTAACTTTTTGGAGTTCCCGTCATGGCACAGTGGCTAACGAATTGACTAGGAACCACGAGGTTGCGGGTTCAATCCCTGCCCTTGCTCAGTGGGTTAATGATCCGGCATTGCCATGAGCTGTGGTGTAGGCTGCAGACATGCCTGGGATCCCACATTGCTGTGGCTCTGGCGTAGGCTGGCAGCTACAGCTCTGATTAGACCCCTAGCCTGGGAACCTTCATATGCTGTGGAAGCAGCCCTAGAAAAGACCAAGAAAAAAAAACTTTTTGCTCTGTGCATCCATTCTTCCCCCAAGTTCTTTGATCATCTTTACAACTGTTACTCTGAATTCTTTCTCATATAGATTGCCTATTTCCATGTCATGTAGATCTTTTTCTGGGTTTTATCTTGTTCCTTCATCTGGAACATATTCCATTGCTGCCTGATTTGTCCGATTTGTTATTTGTATTTTTTTCTGTGATAGGTTAGTTTTGACCTTGAATAAGTGGCCTTCTGTAGGAGACATCTTATGCATCCCAACAGTGCACTCCCCTTATCAGTCAAGCTGTATTCTCTAGGGGTTCCCCCAACAGGGCTACATAGGTCCTTCTGTTGTGGTGGGCTACATGGATGGTCTGGTAGGCTTATTTGGACTCTAGTCTGTTAGTTGCCAGGCCCTGCCTGTGTGGATGCTGCTGGCATGGTCATGAGGTGGCTGTTTACAGAATCCTAGGGGACCCTGGGGCTAGTGCTGACTCATCAGTGGCTGGAGTCAGGGTCCCAAAGACTCAGGTTATTGCCCACCCACTAGCAGGTAGAACCATATCCTGGGGTTATTGCTGGATTACTGTCAGAATTGATTCCTCAAGTATGGCTACAGGGTTCAGGGATCCCAGAGCTTGTTGCACATCATTGGTGTGTGGCAGGGGTGGTGGGGATTTTTCCTGGTACAGTTGAGTATGGGATTCAGGGTGTGTCTGCATTGCTTTGCTAGTAGGCAGGGCCAGGGCCCAGCTGGTCCCAGGGTAGGATCTAGCCTGTGTTTCAGGATTGTAGTATTCTGGTTCTTGCATCTGCCCCCTTGTGGGTGAGGCTGATCTAGAGGCTTTTCTGGGCTTCCTGGTGGGAAGGGCTATTGCCTGCACACTGGTTCATGGAGCTGGGTCTTGGCTCTCTAGTGGGCATGACCATGTCTGTGGGTATGCCTCTAGGTAGCTGTGAGCTCAGGAAGTCTCTAGGCAGCCTGTCTGCTGATAGTGGGGCTCTGTTCCCAGCCAGTTAGTTTTATGGCCTCAGGCATCCCAGCACTGGCACTTATAAGCTTTTGAGTGGGGCCAGGTTTTGGTGCTAATGGCCCAAGCAAGATGTCAATCTCCAGGAGTGTTCATGCAAATGAGTAATACCTGATATGTCCTCAGCCAGCTTTTATGTCCCCAGAGTAAGCCACAGCTACCCACCACCTCCTCAGGAGATTCTCTAAGACCAGTAGGTAGATCTGGCCCAGACTCCTACACAGTCACTGCTTTTGCCCTGGGTCCCAGTGCACATGAGATTTTGTGTGTGCCCTTTAAGAGTAAAGTCTCTGTTTCCCCTAGTCCTATGGAACTCCTGCAATTATGTCCTGCTGGCTTTCAAATCCAAATACTGGGGGTTCCTCTTCCCAGTGCCGGACTCTGGGCTGGGGACCCTGACCTGAGGCTCAGAACTCTCACTCCTGTGGAAGAACCTCTGTAATATAATTAATTCTCCAGTTTTTGAGTCACATTCTTAGGGGGGTGGTATTTGATAATACTATGAATCTATCCCTTCTACCTGTCTCATTTTTTGATTTTTTTCTTTATGTGTTTAGTCATGAAGGATCTTTTCTGGTATCTTCCAGTCTTTTTTATCAATGGTTATTCTGATGTTATTTGTTATTTTGGTATCTTTGTGAGACGAGGTGAGCTCCAGCTCTTACTCCAACTTCTTGGCCACCAGCCCCCATATATGCTGTAATAAACACATATTTACTTGCATATTTCATTGAAAGTTGCTATACATTGTTCAGGAGCAAGTTGTAAAAAAGGTGTTTCAAGATATTATTTGTTTATGCAAGTACCTTGGTATTTCCTGAATTGTAATATTTTCCCACTTTAGGATTATTTTTCTAACATTCTTATAAGGAATGGGAATTCAAAGAAATGAGGATGAAAACTTATAGTCTTTTTAGGACTTATCCTGAAAATTCATTTGTCTATAAGTTAAGGTGACAACTTAATCTTTTCTGTAGTAAGGATAAATGGAAATCTTAGTCTCTAAGCATTGGGAAATTCATTTTAAGCCTGGAATCAAGTAGAATAACAGAAATTCTACCCTGAAAAGAGATCATAGACTTTTAGGCCATGTTAGGTTATGGTATCTATGCATACACATACAGAAACTTAATTTCATTGAAGATTCAGAAATGCATCTGGAGCCTGCCAATCAGAATCTTCATGTACCTCTCCTGTTTTTCTCAGCTTCCTAAAAGCAAACAGGATAGACCCTAGTGCAACTTTGAGAAGTCTGCAAAAATTGCCTTCCCACTGGCCTTTTTTTCATGTCGCATCTGCTTTTGCTTTTTTTATGCCTCTCACCTCCCTGCCTTAGTAAAATGTCTGATCACTGTACATCCTAACACTTTAAGCATCTTTTTCCCACTAAAGTATTTCTTCATTTTTGCATTTGTCTTTTAAATATTAGCTACCAAGATAAGGAATGCATTTTTGTTGAGTATGGCCCTGAAATAATTTAGCCCTACCAGGCTAAACCTGATTTAATCTTAGGTTGACTTGTAGAGCACATAGGATGAGAGGTATAAGAAGCAGACCACAGTTGTTTCTCCCCCTAGTGCCCTCCTCTTTACCTGAAGAAATATATTGAAAATATTGGGGACCTATTTTTGAAGTTAGAATTTATGTTATTTTACTACTGGCTTATTCTAGAATTATAACCTGCTCTGTTCAGGCCTACCACAGCTTCTCTTTATCTTTCTCTTATCCCTGTGCCTGACCTCCCTGCCTAAGCACAGGTTATGAATCAGGCCTTGCCATTCTCTCAACCTTTTGCTTTAACACTCTCGGATACATTTATTATATTTTCTGAACATAGATATTTTAGACTTTCTTTTAGAAAGTAAGCCACTGTACTTGCCTTCCTCTGATTATTCAGATTCTGACAAAAATACATTCTCTTTGTTAATAGATTCACTTTTGTCCTTAACAGATATGCATTCTGGTTTTGTGCCAGACACTATTACTGATTTTATTCTTCTGAAAGAAAGAAATTCAAGGTAATTTATAGTAACAGACATGTATGTAGTAAGGTATTAAAATGGAAACACAAAAACAGAATCGTGAAAAATGATAAGCATGTTGAAAGCCAAGGCTAGCAGGTAATTTAATTGAACATTAAATTAAGCTCTGAATTTCCTGATAGGAAGATCTAGACGAGACACCCAGAAGATTATATAGTAATTACATGACAAGAAGTATGACAGTTCTGCAAGAGATACTTTTTTCTCATGCTTAAGTTTTCAAAGTATTTAACATAGGATTACCTTATAAAAGGGGCATTGAACATTATTTGTAATGTCCTTAAGCATGATTTTGGAGCAAATTCATTAGGACCTTTTTAGTTGCAGGTGCTAATACCTAACACAAACTGGTTTATACAAGCAAAGGGGATTTGTTGACTGGATTCATGTCTTAGGCAATATCATGAGGACATTTTTTCTCCATCTTGAAGATCTGTTTTCAATGCTGGCCCACTCTTAGCCTCAACATGATGGCAAGGTAGAAGTAAGACCTCTAAACCTTACCTCCTCTCAAGTTTAGCTTCTGGGGCTAGAGGCAGACCCCATAAGAAATACTTGAATAGAAAGTGGGAAGAGGAGTGACCCTTCTGATGGAAACTGATGTAACCATAGTAAAGGCAAATTAATGCGTATCTTATATGCATAGCAAATCATATCTCCTATTCTCCTTTTGGCTACCCAATATCCTTCCCATGTATACATTTTTTTAGTGTCTATGTGTACATAAAATTCACATACCACTCTTCCCCAAACAGAATACCTAGTCTTACCTATTTAAATAACATACTTTTAGGACACTGAATTCTAGGTAATAAGCACTTTCCTCAATCAGATAGGGATGCTGGGTGTCTTATGATAAATTTTTGTTTTTAGTGTGGTTATGTTTTACATTGGTGACTCATTTGGGTTTATTTCTTTTAATTTCATTGCAATTTTATCCCCTTTCCATTTGTATTAATTTAATTTGAGATATAATTGACATATAACCTTGTCTTAGTTTTAAGTGTACAATATAATGGTTTGATATATGAATATATTGCAAAATGATTACACAAATAAATTTAGCTAATATCCATAACTATACAAGTTGCAGTTTTTAAAATTATGATGAGAACTGTTAATACCTACTTTCTTAACTTTAAAATATAAAGTTACAGTATTGTTAACCATGGTCTTCATGCTGTATATTACATTCCTATGGGTTATTTATCTTATAGATAGATGTTGTACCTTTTGACTTTCTACACCCATTGTGTTAATTTTATTTTTTATAATATGTAGAATTTTAACATTTTCAAAATCTAAACTATACAGAAAGGTATACTCAGAGAACTGTTACTCCCTTCAGTATCCTCTCTACCCCATTTTCCCACACCCCTTGTAGGTAAACAACTTCATTATTTTCTAGTTCATCCTTTCAGTGTTTATGTAAAAATAAACAGATATGTGTCTGCTTTCTTATTTTCCCCTTTTTCTTATAAAAAAGGTAGAATACTCTATGTGCTCTCTTGCACTTTGCTTTTATTTAATATATTTTATATATCACCCATATTCCTTTTCATGGTTATTTATGACAGCTTTGTTATTAAAAAATATTGGAAATTACATAAATGTCAAAGCATAGGAGCATGTTCTTATTTTGGAAATTGTATGGTCAGGGTAAATTTCTAAAAGTGAGATTGCTCAATTGAAGGATAAGTACATATGTAGTTGTATTAGATATTGCCAAAATCCTTTCCAAAAGTGTTGTGCTATTTTTCATTCTCCCCAGCATTTTTTAATTTTTTTAATTATGTTTTTATTCCCCCAATGCATTATTTTTTTCCTAATGTACAACATGGTGACCCAGTTACACATACATGTGTACATTCTTTTTTCTCCCATAGTCATGCTCCATCATAAATGACTAGACATAGTTCCCAGCACTGTGCAGCAGGATCTCATTGCTAATCCATTCCAGAGGCAATAGTCTGCATCTATTAACCCCAAGTTCCCATTCCATCCCACTCCCTCCCCCTCCTGCTTGGTAAACACAAGTCTATTCTCCATGTCCATGATTTTCTTTTCTGTGGAAAGGTTCATTTGTGCCATATATTAGATTCCAGATATAAGTGCTATCATATGGTATTTTTCTTTCTCCTTCTGACTTACTTCGCTCAGAATGAGAGTCTCTAGTTCCATCCATGTTGCTGCAAATGGCATTATTTTGTTGTTTTTTTTATGGCTGAATAATATTCTATTGTGTATATACACCACATCTTCTCAATCCAATCACCTGTCAATGGACATTTGGGTTGCTCCCCAGCATTTTATAAGAGCACTTGTTTTTTTGTAGCCTCACCATCTGATTATTGAAGGGCTTTGGCATTTTTGCCAAGCTGAGGAGTGAAAGATGACATCTCAGTATAGTTTTAGTTTTCATTTCTCTTAATATCAGTTAAATTGAGTATATTTTCATATGTTTGTGTCTGTAGAATTTCTGTCTTTATTCCTCAACTTATGAAATTCTTTTATATAAATTAGGGCTGTTTGCCCCTTATCTGATATATTATTGCAAATATTTTTTTCCTACTTTGTCATTTGTTTTTGACTTTGCTTATGGTATTTTTTACATACAAAGTTTTAAAAATTTTAAATGAAAATTATATTTTTCTTTTATTATGTCAGTATTTTTAGTCTTAGTTAGGAACTCTTTTCCAATACCTAAGTTATAGAATAGCACATGCTTTCTTCTAGTACTTGTGTTTTTTATATTTTACATTTCTTTGTATGATCCTTCTGGATTTTATTCTTGTGTGTGATATTAAGAATGTATCTAATTTTATCCTTTTCCAAATGGCTATCTAGTTTTCTGATCAGTAATAATAAAAACTCTTTGACAAAGTGGCTTGAGATACACTACCTTTCTTTATCATATACTACACTTTTTATGTAGTTAGTTCTTTTTAAAAATTTTTTGCCCTTAATTCTGTCCCATTGATCTGTCTATTCATTGCTCAAATGTTATACTGTTTTACTTATGGAAGGTTCATCATAGAATGTTTAAATATTAATGAAACTAGTTCTCCCCTGCCTTAAGCTCTTCCTTTTCAGTGTTTTCTTAACCATTCTTGTGTGTGTGGTTTTTTTATATGAACTTTAGTATCAATTTTCTATGATTCATTTTAAAAAATATATGCATTTTAACTACTCCCGCATACAGTGGTAGAAGTAAAACAATATCATTGCAAAAAAATCTCATTTGGATGATGGGAGAATAGGAAATAATACTGTGGACCTCAGTCCACAGAATATAACATATGTCTGGACTGGAATAAGGATTTGCTGTCCTATGAGAGTGAGGCCTTCAGTCACCTGATCTTGGAGCACCTGGCTTTGCTCACTTAAGTATGTTCATTGTCCTCCATAGCAACATCTACATTTAATGACCTTTAATGGAGATGATGTCATTAATAGCCTACTTTCTCCCAGTATCACTAGGCACTGGAGATTGACTTAGGCCAGTGGTTCTGAAAGTATGGCCTCTGGACTAGCAGCATGAGTGTCATCTAGGAACTTGTTTGAAATGCACATTCTTGGTCTTACATCTTCTGAATTAGAAATTCTGGAGCTGTGACGCAGTGATTGATGGTTTAGCAAGGTAATCTTTTAAGCAATTTTGACACAGGCTTAAGTTTGAAAACTACTGACTTAGTGTTAAATAAGCACATGATCTTATTTAACAGGCCAAGGCACTGTTATTTTTTGGCACCTTTAAAAGTTTAGTGTACTTTCTATTATTTTCATTTGATGACCATCATGAATTAGTAACCAAACCCAGAGAATTTGTTAAGTCATAATTTTTTAATATAAAATACATCCTGGGAATGTCTATTTCTCAACATAAACCTGTTCATTTCTCCAGCTTTCAATTCAGTACCCTCCATTTTGACCTATGACCATTCAAAACAGTAACCTCAGTGGGGAGATGTAATAGGGATAATTGTTGCCTTTTTCATAAAGAAAACTCAAGGGCCCAGGAACAGGACATATTTTAGAGAGGCCTAGGGATTTTTTTCTCTAATATCTCAATTGTTTTTTTTTTTCTTTTTAGGGCCACACCTGTGGCATATGGAAGTTCCCAAGTTAGGGGTCTAATCAGTGCTACAGGTATGGGCCTAGGCCACAGCCACAGCAATACTAGATCTCAGCTGAGTCTGTGACCTACACCACAGCTCATGGCAATGCTGGATCCTTAACCCAGTGAATGAGACCAGGGATCAAGCCCACAAACCCTCGTGGATCCTAGTCGAGTTTGTTAACTGCTGAGCTATGAAGGGAACGCCTGCCAATATCTCAATTTTATCTTCCATTTTATTTCCTATGTCCTGCCCTTTTCATCATTAATTTAACCTTGAGCAGGGAATTTGGTTCTTCCAGCCTTACAAGGATCTAAAATTAATCTAAAATTAAACTCAGCCATTCTGATTTCTGTTTGAAGGGAGGATGATCTTTTAGCCAGATTGGATTTTCTTCCTTCTCTGCTTTCAGATAAGCCAGTGTCAGCCTTCTCTTTCTTATAGGACCTTATCTATAGTGACAAAAAGTAACCATCATTCTCCAAAATCCTAAACTTTTAATATCTAGTCTCTTAAATTTACATCCTTGATAGGTTTATCTTCTGGGTATAAAGCTAAAACAGGTGACATTTTAAATATCTCTTTTGCTATCACATAGCAAAGATTGCCAGTCAGCATACATTTGGTCCTGTCTAAAGTATCGATAAGACATTTGGTTCATAACACATTTAGTCTACACTAAAATGGCCTTGAAATTTGGTTCTGTCCAAAATATGTATAAATATATTTGGTCCATATAAAATTTTTTTGGACAGGACCAAATATCAGTGACCATGGGCATAGACCAAATGTCTCCATGGACATTTTGGGCAAGACCAGATATGACCAAATGTCAAATATCTTTTGTCATAGACTAAATGTATTATGGGGTTTTAGGACAGAACCAAATATCAGAGATCTTTTGGCATGGACTAAATAACTTATGGATGATTTTGGACAGGACCAAATGTCATGCAAGGAGATTGCCAACTTTCTAGCTCAGCATAGAGGGATCCTTAGCCCTATGCCTTTGCTCAAGTCAACCAATTCTATATTTTTGGGCTCTCTCACTTGCAAACTGTATTCCCTTTTAGCAATTGTCAATTAAAATTCAATTAACTATCAAGTTAAGGAAAAAAGGAAATTTTATTCACGCTGAACTGAGGATTATAACTTTATAACCCAAGAAGCAGATTCTCAGAAAGCTCTTAGAACTCTTTTGACTGTTAGAAGTCCAAGGCATAGTCATATACATTTTTGAGACAAAGGTTCATACATCAAAGTAACATACTAATATTTTACATAAAGTTCAACAAGCATACATAGTCCAGGGAGGAGACCAAAACAGAGAATCTTATGTTTAATTTTTTCTGGTCCTGCCTTTAAATGTAAATTTTATTTCATCACAATTTTGATTGCAAGTGACAGAAAATTCATCTAAAACTGGCTTAAATAAACAAAAGGTATTTATTATATCATATACCTAGAAAGTCCAGAGGTAGAGTTGGAGGGATTTCTGGATATAAAGTTCAAACAATGTCATTTTTCAAACTCATTTTCTCTCCTCCTTTTGGCTTTGTTTTCTTCTGTAGGGGTTCATTTTTAGTTACCACATGAGGGCAAACTGTCTTCAGAGTCTCCAAGCCTCTTTTGCTAATATTCATTAGGAGAGAGCAGCAGTGCTAAAAGTCCTGGCAGAAGTAGGGTCACTAGGTTAATTATAGAATACCTAGTTAAATTTGTACTTCAGATAAATGAATATTTATTTCAGATAAATAAAAATTTGTAAGTCTGAAATATTACAAGAAACACTCTTATACAAAAATTAACTGGATATCCTATATTTTATTTGCTAAACCTGGCAAGTCTAGCAGAAATCTCATTTCCTATCATTGGTTCTAACTAGGTTATATGCTCAACTCCAAATTAATATTGTAGCCTAGTGAATGTAATGATCTGAATGACCCGTACTGATTCATATCACCAGTGGCCAGGAGGGAACTCCACAAAGAGGAATTCATAGAGGAGAAGTGAAAAAACATGGTCTAGAGACAGATAAAAATGTTTATCAGAAGAAAGGTGAATGGTATTAGGCAGCAAAAACAATAGATGTTATTCATAGGGGTGTTTCTTTTACAGTGGTCCCCCTTTTATCTGCAGTTTCACTTTCTGCAGTTTCAGTTACCTGTGGTCAACCACCATCTGAAAATATTAAATGGAAAATTCCAAAAATAATTCGTGTGTTTTACATCGTGCTGTATTCCGAGTGGTATAATGAAATCTTGCACCATCCTGCTCCATCCTGCCTAGGTAATGAATCATCCCTTTGTTTGGCATATCCACATTATATATACTATCTGCCCATGTAGTTGGTTATCAGATCAACTGTCATGGTACTGCAGTGCTTGTGTTCAAGTAACATATTTTACCTAATAATTGCCCCACAAGGCAAGGGTAGTGATGCTGGAAATTCAGATATTATCTCATATAATTTAAATTAAATTTTTGTAGGCATGTATGTAAAGGGGAAAAACATAGTATGTTTGGATTTGGTACTATTTGCAGTTTCACACATCCACTGGAACACATCCCCTGCCAATAAGTGGGGACTACTGTGTCAACCTGTTTTAAAAAAATGACAAAATACAACCTATAACAATGAATTCCAGTGAAGTAATTCTCTGGAGACTAACCTAATATGTAGCCCAGGTTTAACATGTTCTGGTACCAAAAAAGGATGTATAGCATGCCCTTTATCAAATTTTCCTTAAATATTATTTCTCTTAACCAAGTTTTTGATAGGAACTAGACATCAGATAATTCAAGGATACACTCAGGAGAAATTGGGGAGTTCTGATATTCTTTGTTGCTAATTGTCAATACTCAGCCAATTTGTGTCTCAGTAGTGTTGCAAAAATGAAAAACTATGCCAACTATTTAAAACTTTTCCAAGTATTGATAAGGCAACTCTAAGGCTAAAGTGCACAGAAAATTCATCTTTGTCTTTCTTCCTAACGTTCCCTGGGCAAGTTGTTCTTTTCAATGATTAGCACTAGCAGGAAGTACCTTAATCTCTCACTCAAATTCTTGTTTTGTCCTTCTGCTAGTCACTAAGCTTCTGCTCTCTTAGCCCATGATGCTCTGATCAACTAACTCCACCTTAGCTAAGATGAGCTTTTCTATGCACACTTTAACTGATGATAGGTGGCAGTGACTAGGAACTTATTTGCCTCAAATGAGTATATTTAATTTTCAGACGTCTGTAGTCATTAGAAATTTTTCATTATCTTTATAGGGACAAATAAACTTCCCCATGATTATTGTACATGTTATTCTTCTGGGTAAAATAGGATGAACAGACAATAAATATGTTTTCTCCTCCAAATTACAACGCTTTCAAGTATTTAAAAACAATGTTTTCATTGTTATTCCCCCTCTCCTTGTGTCTTTACTACTTCCCTGGCTAAAGACTACAATTCTTTAGACTGTTACTTATGTGACAGGTTGTCTTTTGTTTGTTCGTTTGTTGATTCTTCACCAGCCCAATCATTCTTCCTTGACTTTCTTTTTTTTTCTTTTGTCTTTTGAGGGGCACACCCATGGCATATGGAGGTTCCCAGGCTAGGGGTCTAATTGGAGCTGTTGCCTACACTAGAGCCACAGCAATGCCAGATACGAGCCATGTCTGTGACCTACACCACAGCTCATGGCAACACTGGATCCCTTAACCCACTGAGCGAGGCCAGGGATCGAACCTGCAACCTCATGGTTCCTAATCAGATTCATTTCCACTGCACCACAACAGGAACTCCTTCCTTGACTTTCTTAAAGCATCCATTTTGGGAGTAAGTATCCTAGATATGACCCGCTACTAATTTTGTCTATTTTACTCTGTAACACAGAGTAGAATCATATTAGATTTTTTATTGGCAAGGTCACATTTTTAGCTTATAGTTTTCAATAGTAGGGTTGCTTTTCCCTTCGCAAAATACTTTCTAGCCAGGTTTCGGCTTCCTCTTCCTTAGTCTGTACTTATACATATAAGTCCAAAAGTTTACTTTGTGATGTACTTCTAGAGTTCCTCCATGTTCACATTAACCCTTCAAAGTTTTTAACTAGCTGTGGAACTACATAGTAAAATTATCATGCAACCCTTAGTTCCTATGCCTATGTTTTCCTCTAAGAGTTTTACAGTGTCTGGTATTATATATAGGTCTTTGATCCATTTTGGGTTTATTTTTGTGTATGGTGTTTGGAACTGTTCTTATTTCATTCTTTTACATGCGACTGTCCAGTTTTCCCAGTACCACTTATTGAACAGGCTGTCTTTTCTCCATTGTATATATTCTGGCCTCCTTTGTCATAGATTAGTTGGCTGTAGGTGTGTCGGTTTAATTCTGGGCTTTCTGTTCTGTTCCACTGATCTATATTTCTGACTTTGTGCCAGTACCATGTGGTTTTGATGACTGTAGCTTTATAGTATAGTGTGAAGTCAGGGATTCTGATTTCTCAAACTCCATTTTTCCTTCCCAGGATAGTTTTGGCTATTCTTGGTCTCTTGTGCTTCCAAACAAACTTTAAAATATTCTTTTTGAGTTCTGTGAAAAATGTCCTTGGTAATTTGATAGGGATTGCATTGCATCTGTAGATTGCCTCAGATAGTATAGCAATTTGATAAAATTGACTCTTCCAATCCAAGAGCATGGTATGTCTTTCCACCTGTTTATGTCATCTTTGATTTATTTCATCAGCATCTTATAGTTTCCAGAGTTCAGGCCTTTTGTATATTTAGGTAGGTTTATTCCTAAGTATTTCATTTTTTGGATGCGATGGTAAATGGGATTGTTCCCCTAATTTCTCTTTCTGACCTTTCATTGTTAGTGTATAGAAATGCAGTCCATTTCTGTGTGTTAATTTTGTATCCTGTGACTTTGCCAAATTCATGGATGAGCTCTAACAGTTTTCTGGTAGCATCTCTAGGATTTTCTAGGTATACTATCATGCCATCTGCAAATAGTTATAGTTTTACTTCTTCCTTTTCAATTTGGATTCCTTTTATTTCTTTTACTTCTCTGATTGCTGTGGCTAGGACTTCCAAATCTATGTTATATAGTAGTGGCAAGAGCAGACATCCTTGTCTTGATCCTTATCTCAGTGGGAATTATTTCAACTTTTCACCATCAAGAATGATGTTAGTTCTGGGTTTGTCATATATGGCCTTTATTATGTTGAGGTAGGTTCCCTCTATGCCCACTTTCTGAGGGGTTTTTATCAGAAACGTGTTCGATTTTGTCAAAGGTTTTCTCTGCATCTATTGAGAGGATCATCTGGTTTTTAATTCTTTGGTTTGTTAATGTGGTGTACCACAGTGATTGATTTGGGGGTATTGAAGAATCCTTGCATCCCTGGGATAAATCCCACTTGATCATGACGTACAATCCTTTTAATGTATTGTTGGATTCGGTTTGCTACTATTTTGTTGAGGATTTTTGCATCTGTATTCATTAGTGAAATTGGCCTGTAATTTCCTTTTGGGGGGGGTATCCTTTTCTGATTTTGGTTTCATGGTGATGGCGGCCTCATGGAATGAGTTTGGGAGTGTCCCTTCCTCTGCACTTTTTTGGAGTAGTTTCAGAAGGATAGGTGTTATCTCTTCTCTAAATGTTTGATACAACTTTCCTGTGAAGCCATCTGGTCCTGGACTTTTGTTTGTTGGAAGTTTTTTAATCACAGTTTCAATTTCAGGACTTGTGATTGGTCTGTTCATTTTTTCTATCTTGTCTTTGTTTAGTCTTGGAAGATTGTAATTTTTTAAGAATTTGTCCATTTATTCTAGGTTTTCCATTTTATTGGCATATAGTTCCATGTAGTAGTCTCTTATGATGCTTTGTATTTCTGTGATGTCCGTCGTTACTTCTACTTTTTAACTTCCAATTTTATTGATTTGAGTCCTCTTTTTTTCTTGATAGGTATGGCTAAGCGTTTATCAATTTCATTGATCTTTTCAAAGAACCATCTTTTAATTTCATTGATCTTTTTATGGTTTTCTTTGTTTCTATTTCATTTATTTCTGCTGTGATCTTATGATTTCTGTCCTTGTGCTAACTTTAGATCTTCTCTGTTCTTCTCTCTCTAGCTGCTTTAGAGGTAAAGTTAGATTGCGTATTTCAGGTTTTTCTTGTTTCCAGAGGTAGGCTTGTATCACTATAAACTTCCCTCTTAGAACTGCTTTTGCTGCAGCCCATTTTTTTTAGAGTGTTGTACCTTTGTTGTCTTTTGCTTCTTTTTTAATTTCCTCTTTGATTTCTTCAGTGTTCCTTGGTTGTTCAGTAGCATGTTGTTAAGTCTCCACATGTTTATGTTTTTAGCAGTGTTTTTCTTATAGTGGATTTCCAGTCATATAGCATTGTGGTCAGAAAAGATGCTTGATATGATGTCAATTTTCTTAAAGTTACTGAGGCTTGATTTATGGCCCAGAATGTGATCAATCCTAGAGAATGTTCCATGTGCACTTGAGAAGAATGTGTATTCCTTTGTTTTGGGGTGGAATGTCCTATAAATATCTATTAAGTCCATCTGGTCTAATGCTTCATTGAGGGCATGTGTTTCCTTCTTGAATTTCTGTCTGGATGATCTGTCCATTGCTGTAAATGGGGTGTAAAAAATAACAGGTGTAAGTCCCCTGCTATTATTGTGTTATTGTAAATTTCTCCTTTTAAGGTTGTTAGCAGTTGCTTTATATATTGTGGTGATCCTATGATGGATGCCTATATGTTTTAAATTGTTATATCTTCTTCTTGGAGTGCTCCTTTGATCATTATGTAATGTCCTTCCTTGTCTCTTAAAATATTCTTCATTTTAAAGTCTATTTCATCTGATGTGAGTATTGCTTCTCCAGCTTTCTTTTGATTCCCATTTGCATGGAATATTTTCTTCCATCCTCTCATGTTCAGTGTTTATGTGTCCCTAGAACTGATGTGGGTCTGTTGAATATAGCATATATATGGATCTTGTTTTTGTATCCATTCAGCCTGTCTATGTCTTTTGGTGTGGCATTTAGTCCATTTAAATTTAAGGTAATTATTTATATATATGTTCTTATTGCCATTTTATTAACTGTTTTGAATTTGTTTTCGTTGCTGTTTTTTCTTCCCTTCTTCTCTTGTTCTCTCCTCTTTTGATTGGATGACTCTCTTTTGTTTTGAGTTGATTTTTCTTATTTTTGTGTGTATTAATTGTAGATTTTTGGTTTGCAGTTACCCTGAAGTTTTGATATAGGAGTATATACATATGATTTTATATATATATATATATATATATATATATATATATGATTGGTTTAAGTCATTGGTCTCTTAATTGCAAGTGCATCTTGTGTCCTGTTTTTGTACCCTTCTCCTCTCAAAATTTCTGATTTTGGTAGCATTTTTGTGTGTGGATGATTTCCTACCATTACTGTATATATGCCTTTACTGGTGAGCCTTGTCATTTGTGGTATTTTTGTTTCTAGCTGTGGCCTTTTATTTTCTGCCTAGAGAAATTCCTTTAGTATTTGTTGTAAAGCTGATTTCGTGTTGCTGAATTCTCGTAGCTTTTGCTTCCCTGTAAAGCTTTTGATTTCTCCTTCAAATCTGAATTTCAGCCTTGCTGGGTAAAGTAATCTTGGTTGGAGGTTTTTTCCTTTCATCATATTAAGTACATCATGCCACTCCCTTCTAGCCTTCAGAATTACTGCTTAAAAATTCTGCCTGTAACCTCATCGAGGTTTCTGTGTATGTTACTTGTTTCTTTTCCCTAGCTGCTTTCAATATTTTCTCTTTGTCTTTAATTTTGGTCAGTATGATTAACATGTGTATTGGGGTGTCCCTCCTTGGGTTTATTTTATATGGTACTCATTGTGCTTCCTGGATTTGAGTGGGTGGTTCCTTTCTCATGTTAAAGAAGTTTGCAGCTATTACCTCCTTGAATATTTTTTTCTTTCCCTTTGTCTCTCTTTTCTCCTTCTTGCTCCCCTGTAATACAGGTGTTGGTGCATTTAACGTCCAGACTTCTCCTAGACTGTCTTCATTTCTTTTCAATCTTTTTTTCTCTTTTCTGTTCCACATCAGTGATTTCCACTAGTCTGTCCTCCACCTCACTTATTAATTCTTATGCCTCCTGTATTCTGCTGTTGGTTGCTTCTAATGAATTTTTTATTTCAGTTATTGTATATTTCATCTCTGCTTGCTTAAGTGTTAATCTTGAATTTATTTGCTCAAAGTTTGCTGTAAGTCATTGATCTTTGCCTGCAGTTTTTTTTTTTCCAGTGTCTTGCATCATCTTCAGTATCATCGGTCTAAAGTCTTTCCTGGAGGCTATTAATCTCCAGATCACCTAGCTTTTCTTCTGCTTTTTTTTTTCTTGCTCCTTTATCTGAGTTCTAGTTCTGTGCCTTATCATTTTTATAGGTTTTTTTTTGTGGTCTCCTTTTTCGAGACAATAGAGTTGTAGCCTCTCTTACTTCTGATGTCTCCCCACCTTGTGGCTGAAGTTGGTACAGGGCTTACTGTAGGCTTCCTGATGGGAGAGACTGATGCCTCCCTACTGCTGGATGGGGCTGAATCTTAACCTTCTGGTGGGTGGGGCTTTGTTTCTGGGTTAGATCAGAGGTGGCCGTGTTCCTAGGGGGTCTTTAGGAAGCCTGATTACTGATGGATGGAGCTGTGGTCCCACCTGGATTGTTGTTTGCCCTGGGGCTTGTCAGCACTGATGGGTGAGGCCAGATTTTCCCAAAATAGCCACCTCTAGAGGAATACATGCTGATGAATGTTCCCAAGTCCTTTGCCTCCAAAGTTGTTCCCCCACGACAAGCCATAATCACCCCCTGTTTTTCCAGGAGATTCTCTAAGAATTGCAGTCAGGTCTGACATAGATTCCTATGGAGTCTCTGCTTTGCCCTGGGACCCAGTGCACATGAAAGCCTGTGTGCACCTTTCAAGAATGGGGTCTCTCTTTCACCCAGTCCTATGGAGCTCCTGTGCACAAGCCCCACTGGCCTTCAATGCCAGATACTTTGGGGGATCTTTCTCCTAATTCCAGATCCCCAAGTGTGGAGACCTGACATGGAGCTCAGAACTCTCACTCCTGTAGGTGAGTCTCTGTGATGCAGTTACTTTCCAGTCTGTGGGCTTCCCACCTGGGAGGTATGGGTTGCTTATATTGTGTAATTGCCTCTCCTACCATCTTGATGTCACTTCCTCTTTGCCTTCTGGAGTAGGATATCATTTTGAAAGTTTCCAGTCCCTTTGGTTGAAGATTTCTCAGCATTTGGTTGTAATTTTGTTCTTTTTATAAGAGAAGGTGAGCTACAGCCCTTCTATTCTGGCATCTTAATCCCATCTCTGTCCAAATTATTTTTGGTGGCTCTCTTCTATGTTATTTATTGCATTGTATGTAATATATTTATTTCCTTTTATACTCTTTGGATTACACCTATGTAAATATTTTTTTCATATTAAATCTTCTTAAGTCCGAGGTATGTATGTTACTATCCCTATCATTCTCTTCATACATTATCACAAATTTCAACATAATATGATCACTTTTTTTCAAGATTCCTATCACTTTCATACCATCAAGCTCTTTTTCCCTGTTGATTAAAATTCAACTTAGAATAGCATTTTTCATGTGCTTTTCCCTCTAGAAAGATTCATTAGAGTAAATAAAGAATTTTTAGGAGCACTGTTCTTATCAAAATGAGATATAATGTTTCAAGTCTTCATAAGAGGTAAGATTCTTTGTCAGGATTACATCTTTCCTTTGTGTCTATTGTTTAATCTATTTTAAGGATATTAGGAAAGCAGCACCAATGCCTTGGATATGGATGGCTATTATTTAATATATTACTAAAACTTCATTTAATACTCTCCTTTGATCATCATCCACATATTTTGTCTCACAACTGATATCATTTTTTGTTTTGCTTTTTACTTTTGAGCTGTAAAAAAAATGCAATGAATAAACCTTCCTAGTTTAGTCGTCTATTACTAGGGATATTCAAATGAAATCTTTTGACCGCTTGTCTTCTGAATTTTAAAGAGATGGTCAAGCATTGGATAGGGATTTAGAATGATGCCTAAAGTATTTTTCAAAGCTAAGTGTATGGTGCTAAGCTTAAATGTAGTACTGGTATCACTACTTCCTCCAACTAAACCTATTTTTAATGTGATATAATCTTACAATATTGTGTGAGTTTCTAATTCTTTCATTACATAAATTCTTAAGTTTACATGACCCATTATCCATTTTATATAGAATGATAAACATGTCTGAATTTAATTCCAAAAACTATAATCTTATAATAACTTGGAATTCATTTGTGATATTTTCTATGTTATTCAGTTTTAACCCGGGCATTTTCTTTTTCCCTCAAATTACAGTTAAAAGAGTTAAGACGAGATCAGTTAGTCTCCTAATAAATATATTCTTCCTAGGATGCATTCCATCCAAGTTCCATCTATTTATCATTGTAGATTATGGTCCAACAACTGAAATTCTGTTTATTATTTTGAAATAAGCAAGTCCCAGATTTGCCTTTTGTTCCAATGTTATAGTCCCCACCTGGAAGACTAAGACTAAAATACAAACACTACTCTCCTCTCTAAGCCACTCAGTTTATTTACTTAGCTCTTCAAAGTAAAATAAAATTCAGAAAATATAAGAATGCATTTTTTACCAACTATTTAAAATACAAATTTCAGAATCTGCACTGTTAGTTGACTTTTCATTAACATCAGAGTGTATTACAGCCTGCCAAAACTGAATCAAGTAGAAACAGACCAACTGAACAGACCGATCACTAGAAATGAAATTGAAGAGGTCATAAAATCACTCCCTACAAATAAAAGTCCAGGAACAGATGGCTTCACAGGTGAATTTTATCAAACATATAAAGAGGAATTGGTGCCCATCCTCCTTAAACTCTTTCAAAAGGTTGAAGAAGAAGGAATACTCCCAAAGACATTCTATGATGCCACCATCACCCTCATTCCAAAACCAGACAGAGATACCACCAAAAAAGAAAACTATCGCCCAATATCTTTGATGGATATAGATGCAAAAATTCTCAACAAAATCTTAGCCAACCGAATCCAACAACATATCAAAAAGATCATACACCATGACCAGGTAGGGTTCATCCCAGGTTCACAAGGATGGTTCAACATACGCAAATCAATCAGCATCATACACCACATTAACAAAAAAAAGTCAAAAATCATATGATCATCTCAATAGACACAGAAAAAGCATTTGACAAAGTCCAACATCCATTCATGATCAAGACCCTCGCCAAAGTGGGTATAGAGGGAACATTCCTGAATATAATCCAAGCCATTTATGATAAACCCACAGCAAATATAATACTCCATGGGGAAAAACTGAAAGCCTTCTCACTCCAATCTGGAACAAGACAGGGATGCCCACTCTCACCACTGCTCTTCAACATAGTTTTGGAAGTCCTAGCCACAGCAATTAGACACACAAAAGAAATAAAAGGCATCCATATAGGAAGAGAAGAGATCAAACTGTCACTGTATGCAGAACACATGACACTATACAAAGAAAACCCTAGGGACTCAACCCCAAAACTACTTGAACTGATTCATAAATTCAGCAAAGTAGCAGGATATAAGATTAACATTCAGAAGTCAGTTGCATTTCTGTATACCAGCAATGAAATATTAGAAAAGGAATACGAAAATACAATACCTTTTAAAATTGCACCTCACAAAATCAAATACCTCGGAATACACCTGACCAAAGAGGTAAAGGACCTATATGCCGAGAACTATAAAACTTTAATCAAAGAAATCAAAGAAGATGTAAAGAAATGGAAAGATACTCCATGTTCCTGGATTGGGAAAATCAACATTGTAAAAATGGCCATACTACCCAAAGCAATCTACAGATTCAATGCAATCCCTATCAAATTACCCATGATATTTTTCACAGAACTAGGACAAACAATCCAAACATTTATATGGAACCACAAAAGACCCAGAATCGCCAAAGCAATCCTGAGAAACAAAAACCAAGCAGGAGGCGTAACTCTCCCAGACTCCAAGAAATACTACAAAGCCACAGTCATCAAAACAGTGTGGTACTGGTATCAAAACAGACAGACAGACCAATGGAACAGAATAGAGAACCCGGACATAAACCCTGACACCTAGGGTCAATTAATCTTCAACAAGGGAGGCAAGAACATCAAATGGGAAAAAGAAAAGTCTATTCAGCAAGCATTGCTGGGAAACCTGGACAGCTGCATGCAAAGCAATGAAACGAGAACACACCCTCACACCATGCACAACAATAAACTCCAAATGGCTGAAAGACTTAAACATAAGACAGGACACCATCAAACTCCTAGAAGAAAACATAGGCAAAACACTCTCTGACATCAACATCATGACTATTTTCTCAGGTCAGTCTCCCAAAGCAATAGAAATGAGAGCAAAAATAAACCCATGGGACCTCATCAAACTGAAAAGCTTTTGCACAGCAAAGGAAACTCAAAAGAGAACAAAAAGACAACTTTCAGAATGGGAGAAAATAGTTTCAAATGATGCAACCGACAAGGGCTTAATCTCTAGAATATACAAACAACTTATACAACCCAACAGCAAAAAAGCCAATCAATCAATGGAAAAATGGGCAAAAGACCTGAATAGACATTTCTCCAAAGAAGATATACAGGTGGCCAACAAACACATGAAAAAATGTTCAACATCGCTGATTATAAGAGAAATGCAAATCAAAACAACCATGAGATACCACCTCACACCATTCAGAATGGCCATCATCAATAAATCCACAAATAACAAGTGCTGGAGGGGCTGTGGAGAAAAGGGAACCCTCCTGCACTGTTGGTGGGAATGTAAACTGGTACAGCCACTATAGAGAAAAGTTTGGAGATACCTTAGAAATCTATCCATAGAACTTCCATATGACCCCGCAATCCCACTCTTGGGCATCTATCCGGACAAAACTCTACTTAAAAGAGACACGTGCACCCGCATGTTCATTGCAGCACTATTCACAATAGCCAAGACATGGAAACAACCCAAATGTCCTTCAACAGATGATTGGATTTGTTTTTTTTTTGTTTTTTTGTTTGTGATTTTTTGTTTTTTTTTCCCAATTGATGTATGGTTGATGTATAATATTATATACATCAGGTGTACAGGGGCTTTTATTGATGGAGGAATAGATACACAGATCAGTGGAATGGAATAAGGAATCCAGAAATAGAATCACACAAATGGGTCCAATAGATATTTTAACAAAAGGACAAAATCAAGTAAATTGGGGAATTGTAGCCTTTTCAAAAAGTGATGCTGCAATATAGGAATTTCCATGGTGGGGGGAACGAAAGGAAGTAAGAAAGGTCTTCTACCTATACCTCACACATAATACTAAATTAACTCAAAATGGATCATGGACTTAAGTATAAAACATGAAACTATAAAACTGGGGGGAAAAAACCCAAATCTTCAGATGCTACAGATGCTAGGATTGGCAAATGATTCTTAGGCTTTTAAACAAAAGCATTATTTTTTTAACATTTTATTTTAAACTGTTGAGACTGAGGGAATTCCCATCATGGCTCAGTGGAAACACATCTGACTAGCATCCATAGGGATGCAGGTTTGATCCCTGGCCTCGCTCAGTGGGTTAAAGATCCGGCATTGCTCTGAGCTCTGGTGTGAGTCTCAGATGCGACATGGATCTGACATTGCTCTGACTGTCATGTCTGCTGGCGGCTACAGATCTGATTCAAGCCCTAGCCTGGGAACCTCCATATACCACGGGTGCAGCCCTAAAAAGACAAAAAAAAAAAGTTAGGACTGGAAATTTTTTTGTTTTTTTTCCCAATTGATGTATGGTTGATGTATAATATTATATACATCAGGTGTACAATATGGTGAGTCACAATTTTTAAGATTATATTCCATTTATACTTATTATAAAACATTGGCTGTATTATATGTTTGTACTATAGCTTGTATATTGTATACATGAGAGTTTATACCTCTTAATCCCCTAACCCTATCTTGCCTCTCTCCCCATTGGAACCACAAGTTTGTTCTGTATATCTGTGAACCTGTTTCTTTGTTGTTATAGTCACTAGATTGTTGCAACATTTAGGTTACATATAAAAGTTATACAGTATTTGCCTTTCTCGGACTTATTTCACTTTAGAATAATACCCTTGAAGTCCATCCATGGTGCTAAAAATAGCAAAATTTCATTCTTTTCATGGCTGAGTAATACTCCCCTGTGTTTATATACCACATCTTCATTATCCATTCATATGTTGATGGACACTTAGATAGCGTCCACATTTTGGCTGTTTTAAGTAATGATGCTGTGACCATTGGGGTGCATGTATCTTTTAGAATTAGTGTTTTCAGGCTTTTTTTTTATAAATATCTGGGAGTATGATAGCTGAATCATATGGTAGTTCTACCTTTAGTTTTTTTGAGAAACCTCCATACTGTTTACCTTTATGGCTGTACCAATTTACGTTGCCATTGAGAGTGTACTGGGATTTCCTCTTCTCCACAGCCTCACCAACATTTGTTATTTGTGTTCTTTTTGATGACAGTCATTCTGACAGGTGTGAGGTGATATCTCCTGGTGGTTTTGATTTGGAATCCCTGATTATTAGTGATGAGCAACTTTTCATGTACCTGTTTTCATCTGCATAGCTTCTTTGGAAAAATATCTACTTTAGTCTTCTGCCCATTTTTTATTCAAGTTGTTTGTTTCTGATGTTGAGATATATGAGCTATTTATATATTTTGAATGTTAACCCCTTATCAGTCATATAATTTGGAAATATTTTTTCCCATTCAAAAGATTGTATTTTCATTTTGTCAATGGTTTCCTTTGCTGTGCAAGAGCTTTTAAGTTTAATTATGTCACATTTATTTATTTTTGCTTTTTTTTCCTTTACTTTAGGAGAAAGAGCAAAAAAACTACTACAATTTATGTCAAAGAGTTTTCTGCCTATGTTTTCCTCTAGGAGTTTTAGGGTATCCAGTCATATATTTAAGTCTTTAATCCATTTTGAGTTAATTATTGTATATGATGTTAGAGAATGTTCTTTTTTATTATAATATAATTATTTTTATTAAAGTATTGTTGATTTAAAATTCTTTGTCAAGTTCTGTTGTGCAAAAAAAGACCCAATCACACACATTTGCCTATGATGTACAGTAGGCTCCCATTGCACATCCATTCAAAATATGATATTTTGCATCCAAAAAATCCCCCAAATGCCCAACCACCCCATTCCCTCCCCTTTCCTCCTTGGGAACCCCAAGTCTGCTTTTCTTGGTCATGATCTATTTTCTGATTTTTGTTTGTTTGTTTTTAGATAGGATCATCTGTTCCATATTTTAAATTCCACAAATAAGTGATATCATATGGTATTTGTCTTTTTCTTTCTGGCTTACTTCACTTAGTATGAAAGTCTCTAGATCTATCCATGTTGCTGCAAATGGCATTAGTTTGTCTTTTTTATGGCTGAGTAATATTCCATTGTATATATGTACCACAACTTCTTAATCCATTCATCTATTGATGGACGTTCAAGTTGTTTCCATGTCTTGACTATTATGAATAGTCCTGCATGAACAAAGGGGTGCTTGTATCTTTTTCAGTGAAAGTTTTGTTTGGATATATGCCCAGCAGTGGAATTGCTAGATCATATGGTAGCTCTATATTTAGTTTCTTGAGGTACCTCCATATTGCTTTCTATAGTGGTTGTATCAATTTACATTCCCACCAACAGTGGAAGAAGGTACCTTTTCCTCCACACCCTCTCCAGCATTTGCTATTTGTTGACTTCTTAATGATAGTCATTCTGACTGGTGTGAGGTGGTATCTCATTGTAGTTTTGATTTGCATTTCTCTAATAATTAATGATATTGAGCATTTTTTCATATGCCTGTTGGCTATCCATGTCTTTGGATAAATGTTTATTTAGGTCTTCTGCCCATTTTTTTTAATTGGATTGTTTGGCTTTTTTGTCATTGAGTTGCATGAGTTGTTTATATATTTTGGATATTAGGCCCTTGTCTATTGCATTGTTGGCAAAGATTTTCCCCCATTCTGTGGGTTGTCTTTTCATTTTTTTAATGGTTTCCTTTGCTGTACAAAAGCTTTGGAGTTTTCTAGGTCCCATTTGTTTATTTGTGTCTTTATTGTCATTCTAGGAGGTGGATCAAACAAATGTTGCTGTGATGTATGTCAAAGAGTGTTCTCCCTATGTTTTCTTCTATGGATTTTATAGTGTCTGGCCTTACATTTAGGTCTTTAATCCATTTTGAGTTTATTGTTGTATATTGTGTTAGAAAATGCTCTACTTTAATTCTTTTACATGTAGCTTTCCAGTTTTCCAAGCACCATTTATTGAAGAGGATATCTTTCTTCCTGTATGTTCTGTCCTCTCTTGTCATAGATTAGTTGCCCATAGGTACTTGGGTTCATATCCAGGCTTTCTACATTCTTCCATTTTTCTATAGTTCTGTTTTTGTGCCAGTACCATGTTGTTTTGATGACTGTAGCTTTATAGTATAGTCTAAAGTCAGGAAGCTTGATTCCTCCATTTTCATTTTCCTTTTTCAATATTGCTTTGGTTATTCAGGGTCTCTTGTGTTTCCATACAAATTTTATAATATTCTGCTCTAGTTCTGTGGAGAATGTCTTTGGTAATTTGATAGGGATTGCATTGAATCTGTAGATTGCCTTGGATAGTATAGTCATTTTGACACTATTGATTCTTCCAGTCCAAGAGCTTGGTATATCTTTCCACCTCTTTGTGTCATCTTTGATTTCTTCCATCAACGTTTTATAGTTTTCAGAATACAGGTCTTTTGTCTCTTTAGGTAGGTTTATTCCCAGGTATTTTATGCTTTTTGATGAAATTGTAAATGGGATGGTTTCTCTGATTTCTCTTTCTGATCTTTCATTATTAGTATATAGAAATGAAATTGATTTCTATGTATTGATTTTGTAGCCTTCAATTTTTCCTAATTGTTCTACATGTAGCTGACCAGTTTTCCCAGTACCACTTGTTGAAGGGACTGTCCTTCTCCATTATATATTTTTTTCCCTCCTTTGTGGTAGATTCATTGGCCATAAACTTGTGGCCTTTATTATGTTGAGATACGTTCCCTCTATACCCACTTTCTGGAGAGTTTTTATCATAAGTGGGTGTTGAATTTTGTCAAATGCTTTTTATGTATTTATTGAGATTATCATGTGGTTTTTATTCTTTAATTTGTTAATGTGATATAACACATTGACTCATTTGCATTTACTGAAAAATTCTTCCATCAATGATATATATAATTTCCACTTGATCATGGTGTATGATCATTTGGATATATTGTTGTACCTTAGCCTCTTCAGGGACTTGTCCCCAAAACCTTGCCTTGGGCTATTCTCTGATACAGAAGTGGCTGAATTTTTACCTTTTTCCCTAAAGTAGACTAATTTAACTCTGTTGTAGATTTTTGGAGTATTTCTAATAAAAAGCTTAATATCAGATCACATGAAGAAAGTAAATTATAGATATTGAGATAAGATAAACTTTGTAAGAGAAATTCACTTTGTTCCATCAGAAAATTGACTTCAGTGACCCCCAACTTTGGTTGCCATACCTTTTATAGACAATGAGGGATACAGAGTACCTATCCCTTTTATTTTCAGTATACAGATCAATGTTTAGCTCCTGCCTTAAAACTTGAAAATCCTGTATTTTTTCACAAAAGAATGCATGCTTACTGTAACAAATTCAAATAATATTGGATTATTTTAGTAAGAAGTCAAATCCCACCCCACCTACCTGTTTTTTCTCCATTCCTTCCCTTAGAGTAAATCTGCAATAATAAAGTGTATTTTTCCAAATATATTCTTATATATAAATTATTTTGTGCACATTTCTCTTTACTATACACACTTTATACCTTTTGAAGCATAACAAGACTTTATTAATTAACAATATTTCTATTCATTGACAGCACATACCTCATTCTGTTCAATGTTTACCTAATGTTTCATTCTGTGGATGTGCAGTAATGCATTTAGTCTACTATAGATAGCCTTTTGAAATACATCCATTTGTTGCATATTAAAGACAATACTAGGATTTCCCGTCGTGGCTTAGTGGTTAACAAAACTTATTGGCATCCATGAGTATGCAGGTTCAATCCCTGGCCTTGCTCAGCAGGCTAAGGATCTGGCATTGCCGTGAGCTGTGGTGTAAGTCGCAGATGCAGCTCAGATCCCACGTTGCTGTGGCCCTGGTATAGACTGATGGCTACAGCTCCAATTGGACCCCTAGCCTGGGAACCTCCATATGCCACAGGTGCAGCCCTAAAAAAGAGAGAAAGACCAAAAAAAGACAATACTAGAAAAAATAACCATGTGACTTTATACCAGTATTTACACATGATAGATCCTAGAAGCAGGATTTTTAGATCATAGGGTCATCAAGCCTATACATTTAAAGTTTAAAATACAAATTTTTCTTCCAGAAAGTTATCAATTTTCACTTCCACTAAGTATGTATGTGTGTCATCTTCAATGCTGAAAAAATTGAAAGGTCTATTTTAAATACCAATAGCTATGATATTTAATTGCTGAGAACTTGAGACCTACTGTGTATTTTCACTCTAGCTCAGGACTCCTCCAGCCTAGGGACCAGAATGACAAATATAGTTTCTTGGATTTACCTGAGATCAAAAAATAATAAATCTAGTGTGCTTTTGAGTAAACTATTGAAATGGTATTCATTGAGATTTAGGCTGCATAGAAGGGAATGAAAGATCAGATGTGGAATAATCTAGTGGGAAAATAAGGAGTGCACAAGGAATTGAATGTAAGTATGAAAGTGGAGTGGAAGTAGAGGTGGTTGAGGAAAAAGCATAGGAGGTAGTGGAAAGAATGGGGAACTCACAAGATAGATATCTCAGAGGTGTGATGTGACTATTTCAAAATTTCTTCACGGAGGAGTAGGCTGGTTTAATGTAAGACTCTGACTTGATATTCTTGTGATACCCAATTATGTTATGTTTACTACGCAAATGGGTTGTGGATTTTTTTTCAGGGTGGCATGTTCTGTAGAAGATCATAATGACCAATTCTTGGTAAAATGGTGAAAGTGTTTGTCTTCAATGGCTTTCCTAGACTGTGCTTCTCACCATGTGAGGTCTCCACCCCTTCAAATCCAGTACCTTCAGCCCCTAGAATTGTCTTGCTAGGGACTGCATCTGACTACCTAATTCCTCAGGCCAGGCCTAGATTTTTTTGTCTCCTTCTAGTCCTCTAACTAAACTACCATTTCCATGTTATGGTCTCATTAAACAAATAATTAACCTGATAAATACACCTGCCGTAATTTATTTCTTTCCAGAACTCACTTTTACTTGAACTGTAAAAAAGTTTGCACTGCAAGGACCTGGTCTGGCCAGTGTTTTATCAAGGAGTGATCTTTCCTTCTTCCTTTGTAATTCCATTATACCATCTAGGCAGGCATTGCTTATGGATAAGGGTGTATGGTCTTTATCTAAGGCTTCCACTTACCATAAAAAGTAGCAGAAATGTTTATGTGACCCTGAAGACCAATCCATATGCCTTCAGCAAACTTCAATAATCAATAATTATACTACATCTTCTCCAAGAGTTTTTGTCCTGCTGCCTTTTTCTCCAGGATGTTTGCAGAGTTTGAGCTGAGGTAAAGTTGTATGGCAGGTGAATGCATTCTTGTAATTTTAAGACCAGATATACACATGAAAACAGCACTTACCTTGCCTATAGCTATTACACTAGCATTATCGTGTCATTGTTCTTCAGACAGTCCATAAAGGTTTGTCCTCAGTTATCCTTTGGTGAAGGCCTTAAAGTCACTGAGTTTTTGCCAGGCCAGAAAACACACATTTAATTCATATTAACTTACTTATCTCTATATTTTCCCAAGAAAATTTCACATTGAAGAAAAGATAGCCCAAAAAGAAAATTTGTCCAAAATTTTGTTTATTGAAATTCACTCACAATACCAATTTGTACTTTCTTGGCTAAGTTAGAACTAAATGCCTTATCACAACTTCATCTAGACAGGATTTTTTTTTTTGTTTGCTTTACATTTAATATAGAAACAAAAAGATTATACAAGATAGGAGATATTAAAAAATGTCTGACACCACAAAAATTGTAAAAAAGAGCTCTGGATGAGCATAAACTTTGAAACAAAAAGAGTAGACCTATAACTTGAAAGGCATAACAATAACGTTAACCCTTTATTAGGGGCTTTTCATATGTCAGATATTGATCAAAGTGTTTCTTATGCTCATTACTTCATTTAAACAATGTGATATCCCTATGAATTAGGTACTGTTATTATCACTATTTTTTTTTTCTGATGTGGAAATACAACCTTAGGTTAAGTAAATCACTTAGGGTCACACAGCTAATGAGAGACTGAGCTGAAATTTGAGAGAAGTTTGCTTTGATACCAATGTCATTGTGCACAATCACTGTCCTATATGAGCGCCCTCATATGCACCTTTGACAAGACATAAAGGGACAGGGAAGGGTTTTACAAACAGAACATGAGAAACACCCTCAAGGTATAAAGGAATATGTGTGTGTGTGTGTGTGTGTGTGTGTGTGTGTGTGTGTTTGCGTAGGAGTGGGAAGTGAAGAGGCCCAGCCTGAGTAGCATGGTTGTGAGTACTTGTCCCTTTTGGCAGGACAGTTCTCAAGAACTGCATAAGAGGCTCTGCAAAGCCTGCCTTTTCTCTGTTCCTTCTGCAAGAAATTACAGTTTAAGTTTATACTAGCAAAAAAAGTAAAGCTAATAAAGTAATATAACTTATTTTTTAGGTTGAGATTTTAAGGATAAAAGAAACTAAGTTCTCACTAAATTAAATGCAAAATTAAAACATAAGTAAAAATCTGAATTAGACAATTCCATTTAAACTAATTTTAAATATGTTATTATAGAGAAAAAGAAAAATATATTGTTAAGTGGTACTTTTTTATTTTTCTCATAAACTTATAACAATATGCTCTCTCTTATTTGTAGGCTATTCATGGCTAGTTTTTTTTTTAAGAAAGCAGGTTTCATTTATGATTCAAGAAATTTGAAATAAATCAACTTTGTCTCTCTTTCATTTACTTAGTTAATTCATTTCTGGGACTTAAAGTGCACTTAGAATTCCATTCTAATACATGCCTTTAAACTCACTAGTTTACTAGATAACCACAAGATCAGAAAGACCTATTACCTTCCTAGTTTTCTAAGAACTAGTCCACTTCACTGAAATGGTCTGAAGGAATCTTTATGAAGCTTAACCTGCCTCTTTGGAGTTTTGATCTCAAGCAGACTGCCTAACTCTTTCTCTCTTACCTTTGTTTCTCCAGTTTAGTTTCATTGATAGATATAACAGAATTTTCCCTTTTTAGAATAAAGTTATGTAGCAATGTCATTGTCTTACTCAGTTTCACTTAGGCTGATAAATTAGAAGATCTGTAATGTCTCTTCTATTTTGTAAGTTCTGAAAAGCTCATAGATTACCATAATTTGACAAAGTGCCAAACTAATTCTAACAGTGACTTAACCATGAAATTCCATGCCTCAACATAGTTTAAATTCCATAAATGTTAGCTATTGTTTTGAAAACTAGACATATCAAATTGATTTATTTCCAATGGTGGTCTTTAGCTATGTGTGATTAAAGATTCTGGTTTACAGTGAAAAGGCTTTTGTCTTCATGAAGGACCAAATCCTTCTGCAAAATCTAAAGACATTAAGCAGGTCACCTGTGTTGTCAGTTAAAGGCAGCATCATCTTCTATATCAATGAGCTAACCTGAAGTTAGGGTTGAAGCTCACTTATTAAGCTTTAAAACACATACTCACATTTTAAAAGAGTAACTTAGTGATTCTTCTTGTTGCTAGTAATATCAAAAGGCAATGTGAATAATTGTGAAAGATTTAGTGAGTTCCTATTGTGGCTCAGTGGTTACAAACCCAACTAGTATCTATAAGGATGAAGGTTTGATCCCTGGCCTTACTCAGTGGGTTAAGGATCCAGCTTTCTGCAAGCTGTGGTGTAGTTTGCAGATGTGGCTCAGATCCCATGTTGCTGTGGCTATGATGTAGACCAGTAGCTGCAGCTCCAATTTGACCCCTAGCCTGGGAAATTCCATATGCTCCAGGTGCAGCCCTAATTAAAAGCAAAAAAAAAAAAATAGTGAGAAATTTAATTTGAAAAATATATTGGAGTAAACTTGAACCCCATTATATACAAATAGTCATAAGAAAAAAATACTCAACATCACTAATTATTAGAGAAATGCAAATCAAAACTATAATGAGATAACTCCTCACACTGGTTAGAATGACTGTCATTAATAAGTCTGCAAGTAATAAATGCTGGAGAGAATGTGGAGAAAAAGGAACCCTCCTACACTGTTGTTGGGAATGTAAGTTGGTACAGCCACTATGGAAAACAGAATGAGGGTTCCTCAGAAAACTAAATATAAGACTACCATATGATCCTGCAATCCGACTACTGGGCATATATCTAGACAAAACTATAATTCAAAAATATAATGCACCCCTATGTTCATTGCAGCACCATTCACAAGAGCCAAGACATGAAAGCCACCCAAATGTCCATCAAGAGATGAGTGGATTAATAAGATGTGGTACAGAGGAGAGAAAGATGGTGGTGAAGGAGTAGTACATGAAGCTCACCTACTCCCACAAATTCATCGAAAATCCATCTGTGCATGGAACTATTCACCCAGAAAACTTGCTGAATGCTGATAAAAGACCCCAGCATTCTGGTAGAGAAATAAAAACTTCACAAAACTGGGTAGGACAAAAGAAAGGAGAGAAAAGGAGAAACAAAATGTGTTAGTACCTGCACCCTTGGGAGGAAAAGGGAAAAAAAAATTCTGCATCCTGGGAAGTCCCCCACACCAGTGAGCAGACTGGCTGAGACAGAGGAGGAAATTTGGACTATTGGGGGAGAACACAGCAATGTGTAAAGCAGTTAAAACAGAAATGGTCCTCTACAAATCATCAGTGACACCGTCCTGCACTTGCCAGGAACTGAAACTCCAGCTTTGGAGATCAGACTTACACAGAGAGCTGGGGGAAAAAAATTGAATTGGTATCAAGAAGACTGCCTGGAGTGACTAGAGCCTAGAGTGACCACATTTAAAGGTATGAGCTGAGGAATCCAAGTTGGTCTTGGAGGCCAGGTGCCATTGTTAGGGGGTGTTGGAGGGAAGGGGTGGGATCCACGATTATAGTCTTACCCCATGCAATCACTATCAGGCTGCAAGACCGCAACTGCCCCAGCTCCAGGATCTACCCTTGAGCAGTGGCTGCTTAAAAACAATTGCAGTGCAGCCCACAGCCCTTTGGCTACAGAAAAAGTGGAACAAGTGGACAGAACCCTTGGAATAGGTGGAGGGAAATTAGGAATACCACAGTCAGAGTGACCCCAGTCAGCAGCTGGGTGGGGGAAGAGTGAAGCATTTGGTAGGGCAGTGCAGAAAGTTCAGGGGACTGCAGATTGCCCAGTGTGTGGGTGGAGAGCCCCAATTTCCCTAGGGGACAGAGGGTGATTTCCAAAATAGCACAGAATTGTGGGACTTCACAAGGTGCTCCCTGAGCAGACAGAGAGCTGCAATTTGCATAGGCATGGAGAAAGTTATTTCAGAAATAGCATGAAAAATCTTGGGTCCTGGGAGTCTGCAAGGGTCCTTCTTGGCAGGCACAGAACTGCAATTTACCTAGGAATAGAGAAAGTTATTTCAGAAGCAGTGTGGGTGAATGGGATTTGGTAAGGGGCCTCCAGGGAAAGCACAGAACCAAGATCTGCCTAGAGGGCAGAGAAAGTCATCTTAGAAACAGGGATATCCTGGGAATCTATGAGGGGCCTTGTGGGTGGGTGCAGAGTTGCAATCTGCCTAGGGGACAGACAGTGATTTTGGAAACAGTGTGGACTGTCTGGGATTCAGCAAGGGAATCCTGAGAGGACAGAGAGTTCAATTTACCTAGGGGTGGAAAAAGTTATTTATGTAGGAGTGCAAGGGGCCAGGGTCCCACAAGAGGCCTCCTGGGTGGGAACAGAGCTACAATGTGCCTAGGGGACAGAGCATAATTTTGTAAATTGCGTGGACTGTCTGGCATTCTACAAGTGGCCTTCTGGGCAGGCACAGAGCCACAATTTTCCTAGGGGACAGAAGGTGATTTTGGAAACAGCATGGACTCTCCAGGATTCTACAAGGGGCCTCCTGGGCAGGCGCAGAGTCACGATATGCCTAAGGGGCTGAGAAAGTTATCTCAGAAAAAGCACAAAGGATCCTAGGAAACTGCAAGGGGCTTTCTGGGCAGATGGAAATCTGTGAAAGTCCAATGAATTGGTAAAGCTATTTCAGAAACAGCGAAAAATATCCTAGGAGTCACAAAAGTCCTTGTGGGTGGATGAAGAGGCAAACCTACATACAGGGCAGAAAAAGTGAACTTGGAAAAAGCACAAAGGAACCTGGGACTCACAGGAGGCCTATTGGGCACATAGAAAGCATCAAGAAGTACAGTGAAGGGTTAACGTGAACCTAGAAATAGTGCACACAGCCTGGGAGACACAAACACCCCAGCAGATTGTCGGCATGATATCGGGAATAGCACAAGCTCCATGATCTCTGATAACAATTAGGCAAGGGACAATGGAAGCAGTGTACATTGTACAGCTAGCCAAAGGCTTTAGAAGGATGCACTGGTGCATGTTTTTACTTCAGAATTGCTACAGGGAGCACTCTGTCATAGCCCAGTAGGGGGTAGGGGCCACCAGAATATTGCAGGCCTTACAGCTACAGAAAAAGCATTTTAGCAACAGTTAGGGAGCAGCCCCTGCCTCTGGGACTGCATAGAATGCCCCCTAGAGAGGACAAACAAAAGGAGTGACTACAGAAAGACCCCTTCCACCCCAGCTACAGAGTAGTCCCTATAGCTTCCTGAAAAAGTGAGGGACTGCAACATCAACTGGTGACATTACCAATTACAGGAAACCATCCTGAGGGCTACCTGGAAGCAGGAGCAAGTCCTGACGCTCCCCCCTCAACCACCACCACACGGGCAATATCGTGAACTAATAACCACTGCCAAAGCTCACATGAACACATTCCTAACAGTCACCTGACTTCAGGGGAGGCAACATAAAACCACTGCTCCCAACACGTGTTCTAGGCAAATGTGAGCTGCTACCACCCCTGAGACTCCAAGATGAGGTATCAGCTGTTGCATCTATATACCTGCTGACAAGGGGTCTATAAACATAGAAAATTAAACATTATGATGTGAAAAATGAATAGCTTTTAGAAAAAGGAGCAAGGCAAAAACACATAAAAACTGCTAAATGAGGAGGAGATAAGTAATCTACCTGAAAAAGAATTCAAAGTGATGATAGGAGAGATGATCCAAGACCTTGGGAAAAAAATGGAGACATTGATAGAGATGATACAAGAAATGTTTAACAAAGATCTAGAATACCTAAAGAATAAACAAAGGGAGGCAGAGCAAGATGGTGGAGGAATAAGACGTTGCACACACCTTCTCCCACAAACACATCAAAAAACACAGCTACATGTAAAACTACTCACACAGAACATCAACTGAATGCTGGAAAAAGAACTTAAACCTCCTAAAAGGTCAAGAAACTCTTGAAATAACTGGGTAGAACAAAAGAAAAAAAGAGACAGAAAAGGAATCAGGATGGGACTAGCATTCCCGAGAAGGAGCTGTGAAGAAGAAAAGGAACCCACATCCTGGAGAGCCACCGAACTGACGAAAGATTGGCTGAGTCAGAGGGACCTCAAAGTCCTCAAGAAAAGCATAGCAGCTGGACTGAGAACAGCAAAGCATAGTGAGAGCCGCACAGATCATTGGAACCACCAGCCCAAACACTGCAGCCTGAGACACTCAGGCGGGGGATGGGCACTGAAACTCAGGCTCTGGAGGTCAGTCCCTGGGAGAGAACAGGGGATGGCATGATGGGCTAAGGAACAGAGTGCAACAGCCTAAGGAGGGGAACACCATGGCAGAGGGAACCCAGGAGAAGGTCCAGACCCACAGGCGAGGCAAGGCGCCATTGTTGGGGAGGGGAGAGGAGGAGGAGTGGGCCACCATGGGAAACTCCCTGCCCTGGAGCATGTGCATGCCCTCAGGCTTAGAGGGTGGGGCAGCGCTGTGGAGGCTATGGGGCTGCAAGAAGCCTCTTGCTCCTTTAAGGGACATGAGGCACTCCTTGTACAGGCTACCAGTGGCCAGACACCTGTTGTGTGGGCTAAGGGCATAAGGGAGCTATGTGCAATGTGGTGCCTCTTGTATGATCTACAGGTGGCAGTGGCAGACTGTGGCGGTCATCTCAGAGGCCAGAGGGAGGCACGACTTGCCACCACTGGGGGCCTGAGAGTGGGCTCCACCAGCGACCCCAGTCACCTCAGGGGTTTCCAAAAAAGAAAAAAAAAAAGAGGGCATTGCAACCAAGCACCATACACTGTTGCTCTCACTCCCCTGGGAACACACCCATCCTGCAGCTACCACTGCCAAATGCTCTGGGTGACCCCCAGATACCTCATCACTGTCCATTCCCAAGACCCTACAACTAGGAGCAACTGGTGCAGCACCTCCTGCGTGGGCTAAGTGGGACAGGGTGCTTCTTGTGTGGTCTGTAGGAGTTAGGGGAAAGTTATCCCTAATACAAGAGTGGGTGTGGCCCACTGCCATTGGAGATATCTGAATAAAAATCACTTACAGCCCCATTCACCTAAAGGGTACCACAGAGGAGGGCACTGTGACCAAACACCACCTGTTGGTGCTCTTGCACCCCTGGGAACACACCTGCCCTGCTGTCGCCACTGCCAAATGTTCCAGGCAGTACCCACACACCTGATCTCTGTCACTTCCCAGCATCCTGAAACTAGCAGCAACCTATACAGCACCTCCTATGTGGGCTAAGTGAGGTGGATTTCTTCATGCAAGTTCTACAGGTGATGGAGGCAAACCACCACAGTTATCACTGACTCCAGAGGTGGTCATGGCCTGCTACCACTAGGGGTCCCTGAGCAGTCACTGCCTTCGGTTCCAAACACCTCAAAGGAGGGCATTGCAATCGAACACTAGCTGTTGTTGCTCTCACTCCCCTGGGAACTCACACACCCTGCTTCTGCTTCTGCCAAATGCTCTGGTAACCTTGTAGATCTGCCTGGAGCTCATTACCATCTCCCAGGGCCCTGCAACTAGGAGTAGCCTGTGCCACCTTCCTGCGGATCCATGCTGCTGTTGAGAACCCAGTGACCAGGGACTGACTGCTGGCCCTACCCATTGCCTCCTTCTCCCTGAAAACACACTGAGCATCCTGGAAACAAAGGCCTGCTCACACCAAAGAAAGAGACAGCAAAGATTCAAACTCCCACACCAAAAATAAATAGTACCCCCCCAAAAAATACAAAGGAGTATTCTTGCATAGAAGCAGCCCTACAAGACTACGGTTTGGCTTCCTCAAACAACACAGAAAAAAGAAAAACACAAGCAAGATGAAGAAGCACAGAAACCATTCCCAGTTAAAGGAACAGGAGAATTCACCTAAAGCAGACAAGAATGAAACAGACCTCTGCAGTCGGACAGACATTGAGTTCAAAAGGGAGGTATTGAAAATACTGAAGGAATTAAGAGAGGATATGAAGAGTAATGCAGATTCCTTTAGAAAGGAACTAGAAAATATAAGGAGGAGCCAAGAAAAACTAGAAAATTCATTTGCCGAGATACAAACCTAGCTTAATGCAATAAAGAACAGAACGAATAATGCAGAGGAATGAATTAGTGATGTGGAAGATAGAATAATGGAAACCACCCAATCAGGACAGCAGACAGAAAACCAAATGAAAAAACATGACAGCAATATGAGAGACCTACAGGATAATATAAAGCAGGCCAGTCTATGCAAAATAGGAATTCCATAAGGAAAAGAGGAAGAAAGGCAGATTGAAAATATATTTGAAGAAATTATGGCTCACAACTTTCCAAATCTAAAGCATACTGATATCAAGGTACGGGAAGCACAGAGGGCCCCAAACACGCTGAACCCAAACAGGCCCACACCAAGACACAGTATAATAAAAATGGCAAAAGTTAGATAAAGAGAGGATTCTAAAGGCAGCAAGCGAAAAGCAAAGCATTAATTATAAGGAAACCCCCATAAGGCTATCAGCTGCTTTCTCTACAGCAACACTACAGGCCAGCAAGGAGTGGCAAGATATATTTAAAGTGAAGAAAGGAAAAAATTTGCAACCTAGAATCCTCTATCCAGCAAGAATAGCATTTAAATTAGAAGGGGAAATGAAGAATTTCTCCAACAAACAAAAGCTAAAAGAGTAGAGCAATATGAAACAATTCTAAAAGAAATACTGAAAGGGCTTCTCTAAATTAAAAAAAAGAGAGAGAGAAAAAAAAACAGTAAAAGAAGAATTAGGATGGAGGAAACCACAATTGGAAAGCAGTCACTTAAATAAGCCAGCATGCAGATCTAAACATGAAGATGTTAAAAAAAAAAAAACAGACATCTAAATCATACAATGTGGGGAAGGAAAGTAAGAAAATACAGATTCTTTCTTTTATTTTAATGATGCATCTGAGCCTATATGACTATCAGGAAAAAGCAAGCAGATATAGTAAGGGCTTAACGTGCTTAAAAAACAGGGCAACCACAAATCAAAACCAAACATTGCATTCACAAAAAGGGAAAAGAAAAGTACTCAAGCATAAAATAAATGGAAACCTTCCAACACAAAGAAGAAAATAAGAAAAGAGAAACATAGAATCAACCGGAAAACGGTTTAAAATGGCAATAAATACGTGTCTATCAATAATCACCTTAAATGTCAATGAACTAAATGCTCCAATCAAAAGACGCAGAGTGTCAGATTGGATAAAAAAGCAAAAGCTTTCAATCTGCTGCCGACAAGAAACTCACCTTAGAGCAAAGGATGCATATAGATTGAACATGAGAGGATGGGAAAAGATCTTTCACGCCAATGGACAAGATACAAAAGCAGGAGTTGCAATACTCAGAAAAAATAGTCTTTAAAACGAAGGCCACAAAGAAAGACAAAGGACACTGTTTAATGGTTAAAGGACCCATTCAAGAAGAGGATATTACTATCATCAACATATATGTGCCCCTAATATAGGAGCACCCAGATACGTCCAACAAATATTAACTGACATAAAAGGAAAAATGGATGGGAATAAAATCATACTAGGAGACTTTAACACCCCACTCAGAACAATGGACAAATCTTCTAGACAGAAAATCAATAAGGCGACAGAGATCCTAAAGGGAACAATGGAAAAGTTAGATTGAATTGACATCTTCAGGACATTACATCCAAAAAAATCAGAAAATGCATTCTTCTAAAGTGCACATGGAACATTCTCAAGAATTGATCACAAAGCTAACCTCAACAAATTTAAGAATGCAGAAATTATTTCAAGTATCTTCTCTGACCACAATGGTATGAAACTGGAAATCAAACACAGGAAAAGAAATGAGAAAAAACCTACTACATGGAGACTAAACAACATGCTACTAAAAAACCAATGGGTCAATGAGGAAGTCAAGAAGCAAATTAAAAAATACCTGGAGACAAATGATAATGAAGACACAACCTCTCAAAATCTGTGGGATGCCACAAAAGCAGTGCTCAGAGCGAAATTCATAGCAGTACAGGCCTTCCTCAAAAAAAGAAGAAAAATATCAAATCGACAACTTAACCCATTACCTAAATGAATTAGTAAAAGAAGAACAAACAAAACCAAAAATTAGCAGAAGGAAGGAAATCATAAAGATCAAAGAGGAAATCAATAAAATAGAGATTCAAAAAACAATAGACAAAATTAATAAAACCAAGAGCTGGTTCTTTGAAAAGGTAAACAAACCTCTGGCTAGACTCACCAAGAGGAGAAGAGAGAAAAAACCCAAATAAACAAAATCAGAAATGAAAAAGGAGAAGTCACAACAGATACTACAGAAATACAGAAAACCAAAAGAGAACACTATGAGCAATTATATGCTAACAAATTTGACAACCTAGAATAAATGGTCAACTTTCTAGAGATTTACAGCCTGCCAAAAATGATTCAAGAAGAAACACATCAAATGAACAGACCATTCACTAGAAGTCAAATTGAATATGTCATAAAAACACTCCTTACAAATAAAAGTCCAGGACCAGATGGATTCACAGGTGAATTTCAGTAAACACACAGGGAGCAAATTATACCCATTCTCCTTAAAATTTTTCAAACATTGAAGGATGAGGAACACTCCCAAAGTCATTCTTTGATGCCTCCACCACCCTAATTCCAGAATCAAAGATACCACCAAAAAGGAAAACTATAGGCAAATATCTTTGATGAATATAGATGCAAAAATTCTCAACAAAATTTTAGCCATCTGAATCCAACAACATATCAAAGAGATCATACACCACGACCAAGTGGGATTCATGCCAGGTTCACAAGGATGGTTCAACATATACAAATTAAACAATGTCATACACCACATTAACAAGGAAAAGTCAAAAACCCCGTGATCATCTCAATAGATTCCAAAAAAGCATTTGATAAGGTCCAACATCCATTTGTGATAAAAACTTTTGCCAAAGTGGTATAGAGGGAACATTCCTTAACACAATCAAAGCCATTTATGACAAACCAACAGCAAATATAACACTCAATGGAGAAAAGCTGAGAGCCTTCCCACTAAACTCTGGAACAAGACAAGGATGTCCACTCTCACCACTGTTATTCAACATAGTACTGGAAGTTTAGCCTCAACAATCAGACTAACAAAAGAAATAAAAGGCATCCAAGTAGGAAGAGAAGAGATAATATTGTCACTGCATGCAGATGACATGATACTATTTATAGAAAACCCTAAGTACTTAGTCCAAAAATTACTTGGACTGATCAACAAATTCAGCAAATAACAGGCTATAAGATTAACATTCAGAAATCAGTCACATTTCTGTATATTAACAATGAAATATTAGAAAAGTAATACAAAAATACAATACCTTTTAAAATTGCACCCCAAAAAATCAAATATCTGGGAATACACCTGACCATGGAGGTGAAAGAATTATATGCTGAGAACTATAAAACCTAAATCAAGGAAGTTAAAAAAGATGTAAAGAAATGGAAAGATGCTCTTGGGTTGGAAAAATTAATGTTGTAAAAATCACCATACTACCCAAAGCAATGTACAGATGCAATGCAATACCTATCAAATTACCCATGACGTTTTTCACAGAACTAGAACAAACAACCCCAAAATTTGTATGGAACCACAAAAAAACACAGAATCACCAAAGCAATTCTGAGGAACAAAAACCAAGCAGGAGGCATAATTCTCCCAGACTTCAGGCACTATCGCAAAGCCACAGTCATTAAGAGAGTGTGGTACTGGCACCAAAACAGACATACAGACCAAGGAATAGAATAGAGAACCCATAAACAAACCCAGACACCTATGGTCAATTAATCTTTGACAAAGGAGGCAAGAACGTAATATGGGAAAAAGTCTTTTTGGCAAGTGGTACTGGGAAGACTGGACATCTGCATGCAAATCAATGAAACTAGAACACACCCTCACACCATGCACAAAAATAAACTCAAAATGGCTGAAATACTTAAATATAAGACAAGATATCATCAAACTCCTGGAAGAGAGTGTAGGCAAAACATTCTCTTACATCAACATTATGAATACTTTCTCATGTTAGTCTCCCAAGGCAAAAGAAATAAAAGCAAACATAAACCAATGGGACCTAATCAAATTGACAAGCTTTTGCACAGCAAAGGAAACACAAAAGAAAACAAAAAGACAACTTACAGAATGGGAGAAAATAGTTTCAAATGATTCAACTGATATGGGCCTATCTCTAAAATATACAAACAACTTATACAACTCAACAGCAAAAAAGCCAACAACCCAATTGAAAAATAAGCAAAAGACCTGAATAGACATTTCTCAAAGGAGTATATGCAGATCAAGCTCTTAGAACAATGCTCAACATCCCTGATTATTAGAGATATGCAAATCAAAAGTACCATGAGTTACCATCTCACACCAGTCAGAATGGCCATCATTAATAAGTCCACAAATAACAAGTGCTGGAGAGGCTGTGGAGAAAAAGGTAACCCCCCTGCACTGTTGGTGGGAATGTAAGCTGGTACAACTGCTATGGAGAACAGTATAGAGGTACTTTAGAAATCTATACATAGAACTACCATATTACCCAGCAATCCCACTCTTGGGCATATATCCAGACAAAACTTTCCTTAAAGAAGACACATGCACCTGCATGTTCACTGAAGCTCTATTCACAATAGCCAAGACATGGAAACAACCCAAATGTCTATCGACAGATGATTGGATTAAGAAGATGTGGTATATGTACACAGTGGAATACTACTCAGCCACAAAAAAATAATGGCATAATGCCATCTGCAGCAACATGGATGGAACTAGAGACTCTCATACTAAGTGAAATAAGTCAGAAAAAGACAAGTACCATATGATATCATATATCTGGAATCTAATCTAATCTAATCTAATCTAATCTAATCTAATCTAATCTAATCTAATATCTGGCACTTAGGAACCTTTCCACAGAAAAGGAAATCATGGACTTCGAGAATAGACATGTGCTTGCCAATGGAAAGGGGAGGAATGGGGGGGACTGGAGCTTGGGTTTAATAGATACAGACAGTTGCCTTCAGAATGGATTAACAATGAGATCTTGCTGTGTAGCACTGGGAACTATTTCTAGTCACTTATGATGGAACGTGATAATGTGAGAAAAAAAATGTACACATGTATGTGTAACTGGGTCACCATGCTGTACAGTAGAAAAAAATCAATGGAAAAAAATTACAATATAAATTAAAATAAAATATGGCACAAATGAACCTATCTCAAAATATGGAAATCTGATTTTTATTGAGCTGTAAATTAACCTTTCCTTTGGATTTTATTTCTATCTTCCCAAAGAAGAAAAACACTAAGCAGAAGCATCTAAAATGCCAAAATTTAACAGTGGGTCTCCTAGCACAATTAATTATTTTATTGTTTTCTTTAGTTTTGATAATATAGTACTATTGCTTCTGCAATAAAAATATATTTATAAGAAAAAATACACACATACACGCACACACTGGCTAAAACAATTCTAATTGGTTTACTTTGAACCTTAAAGGGAAAAATGGCCTGAAAATCAAATTTTCAAAAAATGAAGGGTTTTAAGTGTAGATTGATCTACCAGCCACAAACACACACTCTTAAATCACCCATTCAGAATCACACATACCTACACACACACATACACACATCCCATAGCAGCTGATATGTCATTTCATATATAAGAGCATTTTAATTAGCAACAGAAGCAGGTTTGACTCATTCTATTCAAAATTAAATTTTGGAGGGGGGAGTTTCAATGGGAACAGTTTCATAGCTTCCTCGTGATTCTATAAGTGCTGCTGGACATACTCATAAGAACACCTTACAGTTCCATTATGTATTATGGTTTTGCAATATGCTTTTATATGCATGTCCATTTTGCTCTGGAGCACTTCCAACAACTTTGTAAGTAAGTTGAGGAAACAGGCCTGGAAAGTTTGTATGAATTGACCAGAGTTACGTAATTAGTTGATGTCTTCTGACTCCTAAATTCTGTGTTATTTGCTTCTCATGGAAAAAGCAGAAGGAAAAGAAACCTAGTATTTGTTGGGTACATATTTTATTCCATGAACTTTGTATATATAATTTCATTGAATTTTCAATGTAATTCTATGACTTAGGTGTGATTACCACCCCATTTTGCATGTTGGATGAGGGGAAATCATTTGGTTATTTCTGACCACAAAGCTAGTACATGCCAGAGCCAGGAATCAAATCTTCATCAACCCAATTACAAAGCCAGAGCTGTTTTCTTCATGCTGTGTTCTAGAAGCAAAGGGCTTAAAGGATGGAGACCATTTTTCCCCAATTATTTGAGAAGGAGCATACAGATGTACCTTGAATGTTCAGTTGCCTTTATGATGACATACTGGTGCCCAACAAATGATGCTCTGTGATCAGCCTAGTAGTTCCATTAGCTTGACCTGGCTTACTTTTTCTCTTTATCCAGAGTCTTTTGCCTTCTAAAGATTGGTCATAGCTGTGAGAGTTTTAGTGTTTGTTCACATGGGCTGCATGTGCTATTTCAAAAAATCCTCAAAGCACTTGACATGTCATTAGTCACCTGGAAGCTATGCCACAAATGCACATGATTTATGATATACTGGCTCATAGGATAAAATTCCTAGAAGTGAAAAATTTTCTTTGCATAGGAATTATTTGTGTAAGAATTGATTTGCCAATTAATTACAGTGAAGCATAAGCTTTCATAATAAGAAGGCATCTGTGACTGTGTCAGAAACACTGGTAGTAAAGCGAAAGTTGTGTAGTATATGGTACTGTGTTTTCCTACATTTTAAAATTGGGGAAACCATATTTAGAGGAAGAAGAAAAACATGGAAAACAAATATAATGAATTTGGAGTTCCCACTGTGGTGCAGCAGAAATGAATCTAACTAGTATCTATGAGGATGTGGGTTTGATACCTGGCTCGCTCAGTGGGTTGAGGATCCAGCATTGCTGTGAGCCATGGTGTACGTCACAGATGCGGCTTGGGTCCTGTGTTGCTGTGGCTCTGGCATAGGCCATCATCTGTAGCCCTGATTTGACCTTTAGCCTGGGAACTTCTATATACTTCTGGTGTGGCCCTAAAAAGGAAAATTTTAAATTTATAGCCAAATTTAGGAATGAAAACAACAAAAAAGAGAATTAAAATTCCCAAATTCCACCCTCCAATCAATTTTGCACCACTTTGTATAAAAACTGATAAGAAAATATCAAAATTATCACAAATACCATTAAGTCCACAAATGCCAATCTGAGATGCCCATTGATTCTGGAGATGATAGGGAACTGTGTAGTATCAGGAAGAAACTTTATGATTTGTTTTACTCTGAGTTAACTCCAGCCCAATGCCCCTTGCTTCCTTTGATCTTACTGAACACACAGTCTTAATGCTATCTGGCTACTATAATTGTTATTTATGTGGCTACCTCTGCTCCCAGACTGTGAGCTCCCTTGTCTCTACTACAGGCCAAGCACAGTTCTCTACATAACAATCACTCAGTAAAGGTTTATTGAATAGAACAAATGAATGAATAAAAATGAATGAATGATTCAGACTAGGCTACCAGGGTAGGAAGAAGGGAAATTCTGCGGTTTTACTCTGTATTTGGGCATCTCAGTAAGGTTTTTACACGTGTGTTTTTGTTTTACTCCTTCTAACTCTATTGCATTTTTATAAAACTTTTGGCAATTTTTAACCCATTCTTTCCTGACCACCTTCTTCGCCTCCCTTTCTCTTCTGCCTGACAAATTAGTTGAAATATATTAGTATGAGAAGCTTTAAGTTTTTAGGACCAAAGAGTAGTAGTATGATTACAACAGAATCACCTTATATATACACAGTAGGTTCACCATAAACTTCTTTCATCAAATAATTAGATTTCTGAAAATATTCTCAGTAATTTTTTATATTCTCCCTAGGACATACTTAATAGACACCTAACATACACCAAAGCAACTTAATATCAGAATTTTGAGAAAGAAGCCCAAGAATTAGTCTTCTTTCTAGCATTTCATTTATAAATACTATGATTTCAACTTAACAAGTTGATATTGAATACCTAGTGGGTGCTTAGCACTGGAGAATAAAGGAGACAAGGTCCCTACCTTAAGCAGCTTATTGTCCCAAGGAGGATAACAGAAATATACAAAGTACTGCAGTTTGGTTTCAGGGTAGACACTAAGCACATCTTTTCATTCGGGGGACAAGAAAACTTATTTGGAACTGATGCCATTTGAGTCAGACTTTCATGAATTTTGCTAGATAGAGATGGAATTAAAGGCATTTCAAACTAAAAGTTTAGCATGAGTAAGTGTCTTAGAAGCTTGAGTTGCCATAACAAAATACCATAGGCTTGGGTAGCTTAAACAACACATATTTATTTCTGCAGTTCTAAAGACCAGGAAGTCCGAGATTAGGGTGCCAGTCAGTTTTGGTTCCTGTTAAGAGCGCTTTTCTTGACTTGCAGGTGGCTATATTCTCACAGGACGGAGAGAGAGGAAGCTCTGGTGTCTCTTCCTTTTCTTATAAGGGGCACTAACATCATCATGGGGCTTCTACACTTATTACCTCATTAAATGTAATTACCTCCCCAAAGCCCCACTCCTTATACCATGGTACTGTGCATTGGAACGTCAACATATGAATTTGGGGGCACACAAATGCTCAGCCCATAACATTAAGTGTTTGGAGAGATGAAAGTGATGAGTACATTCACAGAATAGCAAGGGGTCCAGGCTGGGAAAGAGGCATTAATGTAGATAAGGCTGGAAAGGTAATTGAAATCACAGAGCAGAAATATTTAAAATGCTATGCTGAGTTTGGACTTAATTTAGCAGGTGATGGGGGAGACACTGAAGGCTTTCGAGCAGGGATGGAGAAATATTGTGAACTAAGCTGTCCTTTGTAAGACTAGGATGGAAAAAAAGAGTAAGGATGGAAAGTGATTTGGAAACAAGAAAAGGGTCACAGTCTTGGTGAGAGGTGGTAATAATTAACATTGACTGAGCCCTTACTATACATCTGGAAATTTAAAAAGTGCTTTGTAAGTATACATCATTTAATCATTAAAAATATTTTTGAGGTAGACATTCTTGTTATCTTCATGGTACAGATGACATGATGGAGGCATGGAGGAGTTAATTAACCCACTGAAGTACATAAATTTAGTGGTAGAGCCAGAGTTCAAACAATATATATTTGACTCAAGTCCAAAGTTTGCTTACTTTATTTTTTAAAAAATACATAATGCATACAAATCAGTAAGAGAAACTCTAACACTCAGAATGTGTGTATATATATTTATATGTATATATATATGCACACACATATGCACACACACACACACATATATACTTTGGAAAAATTATAATCATGATCAAATAAATTCAACTTATAACAATGAGATATGATAGTGGTAAATTTACTCTTTACTATAGGGTTTTTAAAACTATAATAATAGGAATTCCTGTCATGGCTCACTGCTAACAAACCTGACTAGTATCCATGAGGATGCAGGTTGGATCCTTGGATTGCTCAGTGGGTTAAGGATCTGGCATTGCCCTGAGCTGTGGTGTAGGTCGCAGGTGAAGCTCACATATTGTGCTGCTGTGGATGTGGTGTATCCCAGCAGCTGCAGCTCTAATTCAACCCCTAGCCTGAGAACTTCCATATGCTGCAAGTGCAGCCCTAAAAAGACCAAAACAAACAAACAAGCAAACAAAACCTATAATTATAGCTTAGAGTTAAAATTTATTTAGTGCTTATTATATGTCATTCAATGTCTAAGGATCAATGTATTAATAATCCTTACAACAAACCTAAGAGGACATATTATTTTTCACTCCACTTTACAGATGAGGAAAATAAGACATAGAGAGGTCAAGTAATTTGCCCAAGCTCACACAGCTACTAAGAAGCAGAAGAGAGGCCACATGATGCAGTTCCAGGCCAAGGGCTGCAGTGTTCAGAGTGAGAAGCTCAGGCTAGGCCAGGGCGGTGTGAGCTCAGCTCGGGATCCCAGAGCACTATGCCAGCTAAAGCTAGCGGGGAGGCTCCAGGGGTTGGAAGGTGCTCTGTAATTCTCAAGCTCAGAAATTCCTTATGTGGATCATCAGAATCACATTTGTGGTTTTCTAGACATTGAAGAAATGATAACAGTGAAAAATTTCTTCAGAAGTACTTCATACTGGGTACCAGAGAAGATAGATTTGTATGGTACATGGATAATCCATAGAACCTACCTCCTGGATCATCACATGTTGACTGATTAAATTTACCTACACCTCAAATGTTATTGATGCAATTTAACTAGGGCCAAGGCTGAGTTCTGTTTTTTTTTTTTATGGATACAGGGATAAGGAAATATTTCCTACAAGTGAATGATTAGCAGGACCTAGCAGAATGGGTAAACGTGTTGAACAAAGCTATAAAAATTATAGTATCAAAGCAATCAAACTCACAGCCTCATTCTGATAACCCAAGTCACCAAGGTGACATTCTTGATGGTGTGCTCATCATTACCCCAACTCAGAAGAAGTAAATTAACTTGGTAAAAGTATTGATAGAAATAATTTGAAAGAGTCACAAAGCCATCTTCTTTAATTTACTCCTAAACCAACTTCAGTTAGTGCAGTTATTAAAGCTGGATATTGTGTAAAAAAAAAAAAAGGAGCAGTGAGGAAAAAGTGGAAGAGAAGATATTTTCAATTGAATGAAAGCACAGTAGATGCTTTGGATCTGAATCGGAAAAGGAACCTCTCCATGTAATGCCACTTAAAAAGATCCATAAAGTCCCGGAATGTAGGCAAAGTGACATAATGATAAGGGATAACCTCTTTGAAATTGTAACATCATCTGGAACTTTCTATGTGCATAGCCCTGAAGGGATGTGCAATTGGATTAAAGCAGTCTTGGTTGCCATTTTAGCACAAGAGGGACCTGACGGATCAACATTGTCTATGCAATAGGCCAGAAGGCTTTCAAATCTTTGTATACAGAGAGAATAAAATCTCACGCTGAGATACTAACTTTGTCCTTTATGATCGACTGTGTCTGCCCACCACTCCTCTTTGGAGAAGCATTTCATTTGCCTTCTGAATACAAATATGCTCTCCATCCTTCCAGTGCAGCAGGAGCCACCTCACATTCAACAGCCTTTCCTAAGAACTCTTTGGTCTCAAGCTTTACCATGGAAAATCTAGGACTTTATGAACCTCTTGCCAAGGTCAAGACAGAGAACTTCAAGGTAAGACAGTCTCTCCAAGAGAACCAGCTTCCAGAGTGAACAAGCTCTGATAAAACCTCAAATTAAAATGGCACTCAAGAACAAGATTGTGACCCAGTGGACTTGGATAATGCAGGCTTCCACTCAGTGATGTATGAGATGGAAGCACATAGAGCCTGACTTACCTCTTCAGTTCTCAGTGTCCTTTCATGAGATGTCTAGCCAAAGATAATAAAGGGAAAAGGGTTTTATATAGTATACTGCCTAATAAACGTACTCTTTACAAGCTGGTAAATGAAGACTTTAAAGAGTGGCCAAACTAAATGCAATTTCTTTAAGGAAAGAAAGAAAAAAACCCTAAGTGTCTCAGTATCAACTGTCTGAAGCTTTGTTCTCATCAGAGTGATAAAAACATATGTGTGTTATATTTTTCCTGGTGAATTTGACAATTTAAATGTTTCACAATTTAAAATATTAAACATGCTTATTAATTACTTCGGTTGTTTTAAAAATGCTACAGTGACTTCCTATTAGATGTTCAATCTACACAATTTTACTGGTTAATGTTATTAATGAAATATTTACATAAAGAAATATCTAAACCCATGATGTCTGTGGTGCTACAAACTTTATACCATAGTGTGGAAAATTTTGAAATGATAACCATTTTTGAGGCTATGGACCTCAAATTAGGTGGCAAATTCAGATAAGAAGATGTTATTAGACTGTTAGAGTTGTGTGTTGTGTTGGGGTAGAGCAAAGGGGAAAGTCAGAATTCAAACAACTATATCTCAGACATTGCTTTGTAAAGGCTAAATCAAGACTTGTAGTAGTCATTGCTTTATTTTGTCAAAATTACGTGGTATGAAATTTCTGTGAGATCTGATTTTCTTGTCAAAGTTTCATAAATAGTTCTTATTTCTATATTTGGATCAGTGAATACCTCAAATTTATATGTAAAGACATACTGCTCTTAGTCATGCAATTTTAGCTTCTACTTTTTTTGTCACTAATTATATATATTCAAGTGCCTGTACTTTTTCATCTCGTTTAGGAATGTTTTGTGATTAATTTACTCAAAAGGTCTACATGATTGGTTTTAAACAATTGGGATAAAATTAATTTTAGTATCATAGGTTAATGTGTTCAACAAGAAACCATTTTGTGTTAGAGGTATCAGAATGTTGTCATTCTACTATCTATAATATATATATGTTTTAAGGTACACACACACACAGGAAGAGGCAGAAGAGAAATGCGCAACCAATTAGCCTGGCTCAAAAGTACATTTTTAGCTGTTAAACTACATCATGGAAAAGAGTGGATTATTGATGAGATTTTGTTCAATTATTTATTTTTTTAAAACATGTATAAACCATCTAATATGTGCCAAACATTGTCTTTAGTGATGAGAATATAGTGGGATAATAAGCAAGAAAGAAATGATTCCTGCCTGCATAACTTTTACAAGCTCATAAAATGATACAACATTTCTAATGAGATATTTGGCAATTAATATTAATAACCTTGTAATGTTTATATCTTCTAATTTAGTAACTCTATTCTTAAGAGCCTATGCAAAAAATATATTGAGAAAAGGGAAATATAGGTCTATTCTTCAAGTATTTTTTTTACTGCAGCATTATTTATAACAGCTTGAACTGAACAATATGAAGTTTAAACACACACACAGCCCAGCTATATTCCCAGTGACATGTATAGTGCTTGACATAGGGTAAACTTCCATTAAATATTAGTCAAAACCAAATATTAAGAAAAAACTTAACATTAAAAAGAAAGCTTGATTATGTATGTGTATTGCAATGCATTCAGAAAATGAACACAATTATTAAAATAACAATTGAGAGGGGTATCAAGATGGTGGAATAGGAGAATATGGAGCTCACCTCTCTCCACAAACACCTCCAACATGCAACTACAGGTGAAACAATTGTCATGTAAATTTAACTGGAAATGGGGAGAAGAGCTCCTATAATACCAAAGCTGAAAGATCTCCTTGTAACTGGGTGGGACAGAAATAAAAAGGCTTCAGGTCAGGATCTCTGCCCCTGAGAGGTAACTGTAAGCAGGAGAAGGTCCACATAAGTGAACCCTAGCCCTGGAAAGTAAGCAGGTTGACTTACAATCTGAGCAACCCAGTCCCGAAGTCCTAGGCAGAGGAGATATGCCTCCTTGCCTGCTGGGAAATCTACTGAGATTTGTTGACGGGATGAATAAGCCTAGACTCTATTCATGAGGATTATGCACATATTGGCTTGCTAATAATCAGGGTGGAAAAAGCCTTGCACTGGCTGCTGCCACCCAACCATACTTCCCAATCTGAATGAATGAACACTCAAGCCCTGCTAAACTCTACATCACAACCTGGAAGGGAATCAGGGCAAAGATTAAGTCTAGCTACAAAGAAATAGATCCAGATACCTGGGGTGTAATCTGGACAGAGGTTTGAACATCATTGTCAATGCACACATTGGGGCAGCAGATTTAACTGGGCAGACATTGTCAGCTTGTGCACAGGGAGGCATATCTATCTGGGCAGACATCTTAAGAGTATGTACTGTATGGCACCACAAGAATGCGCAGCAGCTAAGCACTGAATCTTGGGCAGACAGGCCCTGGGAAGGCATATGCAGTGTTTTGTTTCCCAGCCTGAGCACCCTGGCTCCACTCACTCCACAGCAGAGCTTAGAACTAGATCTGGGGCAAACAGATCCTGGGAGGTTTCTGGCTCAAAGACAACCCAGATCTCAGGCAGCAGCATAGCCTCCTCAATCCCACAACCACAACACCCAAATCCCAAACCCCAGCCTATTCCACACCAAAGTGTAGCACGTGATCAGGGACAAACACAACAAAGAAAGGGACACAATATTGGGATGCTTCTGAGCAGAGCCATGGACACATACATGGGCAGTCAGATTTGTTGTGACCTCATCAGCCTCACTGGCTTCAGTAATCACCTCCTTGGGGGTAGGGCATGCACACAAGTGCAACAGAGTCTAATAGAGCCCAACAATTATGATTTCTACTCTAATAACTGGGAGCATACACAGTGCCCCAAAGAGTACAGGTACAGTGGCAGCCACAGAGCAAAGAGGAAGGCCTGCCTCACATCCAGCATAGACACTAGACACTACGAAACCAACCACATATCCTGTCATGGGAATAATAGCCAGCACATACTGATGAAGGATTTAGCTAGCATCCATACCAAAACCAGCCATTGCACCAAAAATATTGGACACACCATCTATACAGGGATGCTCCTGCATTAAAACACCCCTTCAAAACTACAGCAGATAACTGTTTCTCCTAATTTATAGAGAAAGAGGAAATAAAGTAAAATAAAATGGCAGAAGAACTATTCCCAATTTAAAGAATAAGAGAAATCCCCTGAAAGAACAAATAATGAAACAGATATCAGCAATCTTCTAGACTGAAAAATGGGGATAATAAAATGCCAAAGGAATTAAAGATTATCAGTAGAAATGCAGATCACCATAATGAGAAACAATACCATATTGTTTCCTAAAGAAGAAACAATAAAAAAGATATGTCAATTGCTGAGAAAAATATAGAACCAATGTTATAGCACACTACATGACACAGACGAATGAAAAAGTGATTTGGAAAATAGAATAAAGGAAACCATCCAATCAGAACAGGAGACAGAAAGACAAATAGAAAAGTAAAGTGGAAGCAACATATGAGATCTATGGAATAATATAAACTTGCTAATGCATGCATAATAGGTGTTCCAGAAGAATAGAGAGATGGGGGATTAAAAAATGTATTTAGGAGTTCCCGTCGTGGTGCAGGGGTTAACGAATCCGACTAGGAACCATGAGGTTGCGGGTTCGGTTCCTGCCCTTGCTCAGTGGGTTAACGATCCGGCGTTGCCGTGAGCTGTGGTGTAGGTTGCAGACGTGGCTCGGATCCTGCATTGCTGTGGCTCTGGCGTAGGCCAGTGGCTACAGCTCGGATTGGACCCCTAGCCTGGGAACCTCCATATGCCGCAGTAGCGGCCCAAGAAATAGTAAAAAGACCAAAAAAATGTATTTAAAGAATTTATGGTTGAAAAACATCCAAACCTAAAGAAATAAATAGATATTAAATTACAGGACACAGATTGTCCCCAACAACAACAAAAAAAACCCAAACAGATTCATGCAACCTGTAATATGCTGCTTACAACAGACTCACTTAAGGGTGAAATATGTGTGCACATATTGAAAGTGAAGGGCTGGAAAAAGATGTTTAATTAAAATGGAAATGAAAAGAATGCTGGGGTAGCAATACTCATTTCAGATAAAATATATGTTAAAACAAAGGGCATAGGAGTTCTATTGTTGTGCAGTGGGTTAAGGATCTGATTTTGTCATTGCAGCAGCTTGGGTCATTGGTATGATATGGGTTTGATCCCTGGCCTGGGAACTTCCACGTACATTGGTCATGGGCAAAAAAAAAAAAAAAGACAAAGATTGGCATTATATAATGATAAATGGTTCAGTAAAATAGGAAGATATTATACTGATTAACTTATATACATACAATCACCTAAATATATAAAATAAATACTAAAAGACATAGAGGGAGAAATGGGCTGTAATACAATGAAAGTAAGTGGCTTTAATGTCCCACTGACATCAATGGATAGATCATCCAGATAGATAAATTAATAAGGCAACAGGTGTCCTAAATTGCACAATAGACCAGTTCGACTTAATTGACATCTACAGGAAACTACATCTAAAAACATCAGAATACACATTCTTTTCAAGCATAAATGGAACATACTCTAGGGGAGACTGCATACTTGGCTACAAAACAAGCCTCAAAAATTTAAGAAGATAGAAATTATTTCAAGCATCTTCTCTGACCAAAACAATATGAAACTAGAAATCAACTGCAGAAAGAAAAATGGAAAAAGTATGAACACACAGAGACTAAATAACATGTTACAAAAAAAATGGGTCAATGATGAAATTAAATATCAGGAAATACCTCCAGACAAAGGACAATGAAAACACCTTAGGAAAACCTATGGGATGAGAAAAAACAATTCTAAGAGGGAAGTTCAAAATGGTACAGACCTTCCTCAAGATACAAGAACAATCTCAAATAAACTACCTAATCTACTCCCTAAAAGAATTAGAAAAAGAACAAATAAAACCCAAAGTCAGCAGAAGAAAGTAAATAATAAAGAACAAAGAGGAAATGAATAAAATAGTATTTTTAAAAATAGAGAAAATCAATAAAACCAACAGCATGTTTTTGAATAAAATCAAAAAAACTTCTGGTCAGGCTCACCAAGAAAAAAAAGAGAGAGGAACTGAATAAACAAAATAAGAAATTAAGAAGGAGAAAAAACAACTGAAAGCACAGAGATACAAAAAATATCATAAAAGAACAGTATGAAGAGTTATATGCCAACAAAGTGGAAAACCTGGAAAAAATGGACAAGTTTCTAGACAGCCTACTAAAACTTAGTGAAGAAGAAACATAATTTGAAAAACAGATCACTACAAGTGAAATTTAATCTGTACTTAAAAAAATAAAGCCCTCTGCAAAGAGAAATCCAGGAGTGGACAGCCTACTTGTAATTCTGCCAAATATACAAAGAAGATATTATACCTATCCCTCTCAAACTATTCCAAAAAAAATGAATAGGAGGGAATAGTCTCAAATTAATTCTATGAAGCCACCATCACTCTGTTACCAAAACCAGAAAAAGAAAATACAAAAAAGAATTAGAAGCCAAAATTATCTATGAAAATACATGCAGAAATCCACAACAATGCTGAATCCAACAATACATAAAAATTATACACCATAATCAAATTGGATTCATTCCAGTGTCACAGAGATGGTTCAACACACTCAAATTGATCAATGTGATACATCATATTAACAAAAGGAAAGACAAAAACCACATGATCATATCAGTAGATGCTTTTGACAAAATTCAATATCCATTGAATTTCAATATCCATTCATGGTAAAAACTCCCACAAAAGTGGGTATAGAAGGAACATACCTCAACATAATAGAAGCCATTTATGACAAACCCATGGAGGATAGAATACTAATGGTTAAAAGCTGTAAGTCTTCCTGCTAGATTCAGGAAAAAGACAAGTATGCTCACTCTCACCATTTCTATTAAACATAGTATTGAAAGTCCTAGCCACAGCAGTCATACAAGAGAAAGAAAAAGTCTCCAAATTATAGGGGATCAGGAGAAGTCTCAATTTCTGACAGCAGGTCAGACTGCCAGAGTTGCAACCCAATACATGTCAAGAGCCCATGTAAGTCCTGCCTGCCCATGATGGGGTTCCACATGGTGTGGGGGCAACAGAAGCTGAGGAAAGTGATTGACTTTGAGGGACAAATGAGTTTCAGATACACTGGGGGCTACAATTACTAGCTCTTGTACAAATGGCTCATCAGAAGCAACCAGGACCAGCCAGGTATAGCCCAGACCTTGTCACAAACTGAGAGCCCAAAGGGACCCTTTGGCTACTGCAATGCTTCCTTCTGGATCAAGGGTACCAGTACTGGGAGAGGGGAGAGCTCACATTTAAAGAGAACAGAGTCATCTTGGAGATGACTCTCAGGGCTTTTGCTCCATAAAATTTGGATCTGATCACACCCCTAATAGGTTAATGATGGTGACTGAGCAGAGAAGAAACCCCACCTCACACTTGACTCCAGCTCTATCCTCTCCATCTCCAACTTCATATACTACCAAGGCAACAGCTTCCAACACACCCTGAGGAAAGATGTGCCTTATGTTCAGAACAAATCCAGCTCTCCTACAAAAGGCTCTGTGCATACAGAAACTGTATAGTGACACCCTCATTTAAGGACACCTCTTCAAAACCACACAAGATAACAGTTTTGCCTAAATTCAAAGAGACAAAGAAATATAATAAAAATGAAAGCACAGAGAAGCTGGTTTCAATTGAAAGAACAAAAGAAAACCACTGAAAAAAAAAACAAATAAATAATAAAACAGAAATGAGCAACTTACCAGATAAAAATTCAAAGCTGAACACAGTGAACATTTTAACAAGGAACAAAAAGTTATAAAAAAGAACAATAGATAATGGGAGAATTCAACAACTGAAAAGAAAAACACAAGGAGGAATGACTAGTAGACTTAGTAATGCAAAAAAGGGAATAATTAAATGACCTAATCAAAATAGCAAAAAGAAAAAAAAGGAGAAAAATTTAATGAATCTCTATAATACCATTAAGCATGAAAACATTCACATTATAGGGGTACCAGAAAAAGAAGATAGAGAGAAGGGAGTCAAAATATATATGATGAAATTATGGCTGAAAACGTCCAGAACCTAAAGAAGGAAACAGATATCCAGGTACAGGAACCAAAGAGGGTCCATCACAAGATGAATAAAACAGACCCCCACTAAGATATATCATAATTAAAATTTCAAATGTCCAAGACAAAGAAATAATTATGAAGAGAGTAAGAAAAATATGCAGTCATATACAAGGCAGCTCCATAATGCTATCAGCTAATTTTTCTGTAGAGTCTTTATAAACCAGAAGGGAGAGACATGATAAATTCAGTGCTCGAGGACAAAAAACCTGCAACCTAGGATCCTCTACCTAACAATATTACCATTTAGAGTTGAAGGAGATATAAAGACCTTCTCAGACAAAAAAAAAAAAAAACCCTTAAAAGTTCATCAATACTAAACCTGAAACATTGAAGTGTATTCCCTAAGTAGAAAAGAAAAGGCTATATAGCAATAAGTGAGAACCTATGGGAAAGAAAAATTCTCACTAGGAAAGGATATAATAAGGACTGAGTATCAACTACTTAAATGAGCTAATAGAAAGATAAAAGACAAAAAATTGTAAAAATAACCATGATTACAATAAACAGTGGAAGGTATAAACAGAAGATGTAAAATATAACATTAAAAACACAGAATGTGGAATAAATGAGTAAAAAATACATCTTTTAGACTGTGATTGAACTTTAATGAATATCTGTTTTTTAAAAATTAGATAGTAAACATATATGAACCCTAAGGTAACCACAAGTCAAAAACCTATAATAGATACACCAAAATTAGAAAGAAAGAACAGAAGCTTACTACTAAAGAAAATCATTGAAAGGGGAAAAAACAAGAAGAAATGAACAGATAAGAACTAAAAAAGAGAAAACAGGAAATAAAATGTCATTAAGTACCTATAATTACTTTAAAAGTAAATGGACTAAATTTCCCATCAAAAGACATATGGTAGCTGATTATATTTAAAAAGATCCATATGTATGATACATACAAGAGACTCGCTTCAGAGCTTAAAACATAGCAGATTGAAAATGAGGGGGTGGAAAAAGATGTATTATGTAAATTGAAACAGCAAGAAAGTAGAGGCAGCAATACTTATACCAGACAAAATAGACTTTAAAACAAAGGCCATAAAAAGATAACTATAAGCATTATATATGATTAAATTGATGGATACAAGAAGATATTGCATTTTTTAACATATATGTACCCAATACAGGAGCACTTAAATATATAAGGCATATGTTAACAGATATAGATGGAGATCAACAATAATGCAATAATAGCAGGGGACATTAACATCCTACCTAGATCAATGGATAGTCCATCCAGACAGAAAATCAATAAGGGAACAGTGGTCTTAAATGGCAAAATAGATGAGTTGGACTTAATAGATATCTATAGGAATTCATCCTCAAACAGCAAAATACATATTATTTTCAAGTGAACATGGAATATTCTCCAGGAAAAAATCACATACTAGGCCACAAAACTTATCTCAACAAATTTAGGATGATAGAAATTACATTAAGAAGTTTATTCTGACCACAATGGTATGAAACTAGAAATCAATTATAGGAAGAAAAATGGGAAAATCACAGACATGTCAATAATAAAAATAAAAGATGGTATTACTTTCTAGTTGTGATTTCCTCCATTCTAATAGAAAACAATCACTTAAAAGAGCTAATATACAGATCTAAAAGAAAAAAAAAACATTGTAAAAGTGACAATAAACACAAGGAACAACGAAAGGACAAACATGAACATGTTAAAAAAAAGGACTTCAAAATCATAAAATGTGGGAAAGGAAAGTAAGAAAATATACAGTAGGTTTTTTTTTTAAAGAATGTTTTTGAGCCTATATGACTATCAGGGTAAAGCAAGTAGATATAGTAAGGAGGGGTTAACATACTTAAAAAATAGGGCAACCACAAATCAAAACCAAATGCCACATTCACAAAAATGAAAAAGAAAAGGACACAAGCATAAAATAAAAGGAAATCATCCAACTGCCCCCCTCAAAAGAAAGAGAAGAACAGAATAAACTGGAAACAAGGTTTAAAATGGAAATAAACACATATTTATCAATAATTACCTTAAACGTCAATGGACTGAATGCTCTAATCGAAAGACATAGACTGGCAGGTTGGTTACAAAAGCAAGAGCCGGAGTTCCCGTCGAGGCACAGTGGTTAACAAATCCAACTAGGAACCATGGGGCTGCGGGTTCAGTTCCTGCCCTTGCTCAGTGGGTTGACGATCCGGCGTTGCTGTGAGCTGTGGTGTAGGTTGCAGATGCAGCTTGGATCCTGCATTGCTGTGGCTCTGGCATAGGCTGGCAGCTACAGCTCCAATTCGACCCCTAGCCTGGGAACCTCCATGTGCCACAGGAGTGGCCCAAAGAAATAGCAAAAAGACAAAAAAAAAAATAGCAAGAGCCTATACTATGCTGACTGCAAGAGACTCACCTTAGGGCAAAGGACACATATACATCAAAAATGAGGGAATGGGAAAAGGTATTTAATGCCAGTGGAAAAGACAGGAAAGCAGGTGTTGCAATACTCATATCAGACAAAATAGACTTTAAACAAAGGCCATAAAGAAAGACAAAGAAGGACACTATTTAATGATGAAAGGATCAATTCGAGAAGAGGATATTACATTCATCAATATATATGCCCCTAATATAGGAGCACCCAGATACCTATGACAAATACTAACAGACATAAAAGGAGAAATTGATGGGAATACATTAATATTAGGAGACTTTCACACCCCACTCACATCAATGGACAGATCCTCTAGACAGAAAATCAATAAGGCAACAGAGATCCTAAATAACATAATAGAAAAGTTAGACTTAATTGATATTTTCAGGACATTACATCCAAAAAAATCAGAATATATGTTCTTTTCATGTAACATACTCAAGGATTCAAAAAGCTAACCTAGACAAATTTAGGAGTATAGAAATTATTTCAAGTAACTTCTCTACCACAATGGCATGAAACTAGAAATGAAATGAGAAAAAACTGACTACATGGAGACTAAACAACATGTTATTAAAAAGAATCAATGAGGAAATTGAAAAGGAAATTAAAAAATACCTTGAGACAAATGATAATGAAAACACAGCCATTCAAAATCTATGGGATGCCATAAAAGCAGTGGTTAGAGGGAAGCTCATAGTGATATAGGGCTTCCTCGAAAAAGAAGAAAATTCTCAAATTGACAACTTAATCCACCACCGAAAAGAATTAGAAAAAGAACAAAACCCCACAAACCAGTAGAAGGAAGGGAATCATAAAGATCAGAGAGGAAATCAATAAAATAGAGATACAAAATCAATAGAAAAAATCAATAAAACCAAGCTGCTTCTTTGGAATGGTAAACAAAATTGACAAACTTCTGGGCAGACTGACAAAGAAGAGGAGAGAAAGAATCCAAATAAACAAAATAAGAAATGAAGAGGGAGAAATCTCAACAGATACTGCTGAAATACAAATAAAGTATGAGAATACTATGAACAATTTTATGCCAACAAATTTGACAACCTGGAATAAATGGACAACTTTATAGAGACTGCCCACCTTTGGTATATATACACAAATGGAATACTACTCAGCCATAAAAAGGAAAATAATAATGCCATTTGCAGCAACATGGATGGAACTAGAGACTCTCATACTAAGTGAAGTAAGTCAGAAAGAGAAAGACAAATACCATATGTATCACTTACATCTGTAATCTTATATACAGCACAAATGAAACTTTCTACAGAAAATAAACACGGACTTGGATTACGGACTTGTGCCAAATGGGATGTGGGATGGACTGGGATTTTTGGGGTTAATAAATGCAAACTATTGCATTTGGAGTGGATAAGCAATGAGATCCTGCCTGCACAGGGAACTATATCTAGTCACTTGTGATAGAACATGATTCAGAATAATGTGAGAAAAAGTATATACATATGTATGTGTAACAGGGTCACTTTGCTGTAAAATAGAAATTGATAGAATGCATTAAATCAACCTAATGGGAAAAAATAAAAAAATAAAAAAAGCATGGTATTAAATGATCATTTGTTCAATGAGGAAATCAAAGAGAAAATGAGGAAATACCTCAAGTTAAAATGGAAACCCAACACTCCAAAATATATGGGATGCAGCAAAAACAGTTCTACAATGGTAGTTTATCATGATACAGGCCTTTCTGAAGAAACAAGAACAATATCAAGAAACCTATCCCAAAGTCAGAAGAAGGAAGGAGATAATAAAAATCAGACAGGAAATAAATTAGAGCCAAAAAAATAGAAAAGATCAATGAAACCAAGTTAGTTTTTAAAAAAGATAAAATTGATAAACCTTTATCCAGGCTCATCAAACAGAAAATAGGGGAGATCTAAATAATCAAAATCAGAAATGGAAAAGGAGAATTAATAATCAATACCACAGAGATACAAAAAGTCAGAAGACAATATTACAGACATGAATATGTGAACAAATTGGATAACTTAGAAGAAATGGACAAATTTCTAGAAACATGTAAACTGAAGAGACTGAATCAGGAAGGAAAAGACAATCTGAAGTCTGATCACTAGTAGTGAAACTGATTTTGAAATAAAGCAAAGTCCCAGCAAACAGAAGCCAATAACTAGACAACTTCACTGGGGAATTCTAACAAACATACAAAGAAGAACCTATACCCATTCTTCTAAAACTATTGCAAAAAATTGAGGATAGAACATTCCCAAACACATTCTATGAGGCCACAATTACCATGATACCAAAACCAGGCAAAGGCAATACAATTAATGAAAATTACAGGACAACATATTTGATAATTATAGATGAAAAATTCCTCCATAAAATATTAGCAAACTAAATTGAACAATACATTATAAGGAACACATAACATGATTAAGTGGGATTTATGCCAGAGATGTAAATGATTGTTCCGTTTCTGCAAATCAATCAATGTGATATATCACATTAACAAACTGAAGAATAAATATCATATTACTATCTCAATTGATGCTGAAAATGCTTTTAACAAAATTCAACATCCATTTATGATGAAAACTCTAAACAAAATTGGTATAGAGGGGGCATACCTTAACACAATAAGGGATATTTTTGACAAACCCAAAGCCAAGTTCATATACAGTGGTAAAATCTAAAAGCATTTCCTCTAAAGTCAGGAAAAAGATAAGTTTGCCCACACTCGCCACTTCTATTTAACAACAATAAAACAAAGAAAAGAAATAAAAGGCATCCAAATTGGAAGGAAAGAACTAAAACTGTCACTCTATACAAATGACATGACACCATACATAGAAAACCCAAAAATATCCACCAGTAGAGCTATTAGAGGAATTTCTGCTCTGGCACAGTGGGTTAAAGATCTGACTGCAGTGGCTTGGGTTGCTCTTGGGGCACAGGTTCAGCCCCTGCCGGGGCCAGCTCAGCAGGATGGAGCTGGAGAACGGGTGCTGTGGACCTTAAGGAAAAATAGTTAACATAAAACAAGACATAGAGACATTTATCTTAAGTAAAGGTGGGAGCCAGGGAACTCAAGGTCTCAGGGACCAAGCGCGCCCTCAAGAATCCACACTGCTTTTATTGTGATCTTCAGATGAGATCAAGTGAGGAGTGGCTATGGGTGGATGATACAGGGTTTGTTTACTATTATATAAGTTCTTTTACTATTTAGAAAGCCACTTAGGTGGTAAAGGGTTAAGCTCTTACTCTGACCTCTAGGCACATAAGCTTAAGTCACTTATGCCTTTAGGTCTTTGCTCTTAAGCTTAAGTCATTTACCAGCACTGTGACTGTTTTTCAAAGCAGGAAGATGGGATAAAGTAAGACAAGAAGATGGGATAAAGTAAAGAAGGACAAGATGGAGTTTTCAAGGAAACATGTCTTGCAACAAGCCCCCAGCCCAGCTCAATGGGCCAAAGGCTCTGAAGCTGCTACAGCTGCAGAGTAGGTTGAAGCTTCTGTGGTTCAAACTTGATCCATAGCTTGAGAACTTCCATATTCCAGAGGTATGGTATTAAAAAAATGCTATTAGAAATAACAAATGAATTCAGTAGTTACAGGATATGAGATTAATTAATATACAGAAATCTTTTGCCTTTCTTTACATTAATAATAACCAATCAGAAAGAGAACACATGAAACAATCCCAATTAAATTCATATAAAAAAGCATAAAATACATAGGAATAAACTTAACCAAGGAGGTGAATGTTCTATGTTCTGAAAAATTATAAAACATTGAAAAAGGAATTTGAAGATGATACATAGAAATGGAAAAGAACCCCATATTATTGGATTGGAAGTGCTAATATTTTTCAAATGTCCATAGCTCTGAAAGTAATCTACTGACTTAACACAATTCCCATCAAAACACCCACAACATTTTTTCACAGAACTAGATCAAATAATCTGAAAATATTTACGGAATCACAAAAGACCCCTAATTGCCAAAGCAATCTTGAGAAAAAAGACAAAACTGAAGGTATTACTCTCCCACTCTTTAGACTATACTACAAAGCTAAAGTAATCAAAACAGTGTGGTATTGGCACAAAAACAGATATATTAGTCAATGGAACAAAAAAGAGAGCTCAGTAATAAACCCACTCAGTCATGGTCAATTAATCTACAACAAATAAGTCAAGTGGTAAAGGACATTCTCTTCCATAGGTGATGCTGTAAAACTGAACAGCTACATGGAAAAAAATGAGATTAGAACAATTTCTTTCACAATATAAAAAGGAAACTAAAATTGGTTAATGGACTAAATGTAAGACCAAAAATCATGAAAGTCCTAGAGGCTAACATAAGCAGAATCCTCTTTGGCATAAGTCATAGCAATAATTTTTTGGCCCTATCTCCTAAGGCAAAACAAATAAAAGCATAAATAAATGAGACATAATTAAACTTAAAAGCTTTTGCACAACAAAGGAAAACATCAACAAAATTAAAAGACAACCTACTGAGTTGAAGAAAGTATTTGCAAATGTTATGACTAATAAGATTTAAGATCCAAATTATATAAACAGTTTAGACAATTCAATAGCAAAAAACCCCCACAAACAACTATTAAAAATGAGCAGAAAAACTGGACTGACTTTTTCCAAAGATGTCATACAGATGGTGAAAATGCACATGAAAAAATGCTCAACCTCATTAATCATTAGGGAAATGTAAATCAAAACCATGACAAAAGGACCTCCCATCATGGCTCAGCAGTGATGAACCCAACCAATACCCATGAGGATGCAGGTTCAATCCCTAGCCCTGCTCAGTGGTTTAAGGATCTGGCATTGCCATGAGCTGTAGCGTAGGTCACAGATGCAACTTGGATTCTGCATTGCTGTGGCTGTGGCATTGGCTAGCAGCTACAACTCAGATTTGACCCCTAGCCTGAGAACTTCCATATGCTGCAAGTGCAGCCCTAAAAAACAAAATAAAAAAAAGATGAGGTAACACCTCACACTTGTTAGAATGGCTATCCTCAAACAGATCAAACAGTGACAAATAACAAATGTTGGCAAGAATGTTGAAAAAGGAGAACACTTGTACACTGTTTTGGGGAAAGTAAATTGGTATAATGACAGTCAAAAACATTATGGAGTTTCCTCAAAACAACTAAAAACAGAGATATCATATGACCCAGCAATTTCACTCCTGGGTGTATATCTGAAGAGAATAAAAACACTAATTAGAAAAGATAAAAGATAAAAACACCCCAGTGTTCATAGCAGCATTATTTGTAATAGCCAATATATAGAAGCAGCCTAAGTGTCCATCAACAGTTGAATGAATAAAGATGTGAGATACACACACATGGCATGGAATATTACTCAGCCATAAAAAGAATATAATCTTGCCACTTGTAACAATGTAAATGGACCTATAGGGTACTATGCTTAGTGAAATAAATCAGAAAATGACAAATACTCTAATCACTTATATGTGGAAACTTAATAAACAAATGAGTTTATATAACAAAACAGAAACAGATTCATAGGTATAGAGAAGAACTAGTGGTTACCAATAGGGAGAAGCAATGGGTGGTTGCTGAGATAGGGGTATAATATTGAGATACAAACTACTATGTATGAAATTTATAAACTGCAAAGATGTATTATACAGCACTGAAAAATATAGACATTTTTTTAATAACTTTAAATGGAATGTAATCTATAAAATGTTGAATCAATGTGTTGTACCTCTGAGACTACTTCAACTATAATTTTAAAATATTGACCAGTGAGGAAATCAGCCAAGATAGAGGAGGAACGCTAGACAACTGATTGAAGCAGTTAAAATGGAAACAATCTTCCACAACAGTCAGTGCTACAGCAACTATATGTGGGTTCCAGCAGGTGTCAGGAACTAAAAATCTAACCTTAGAGATAAAATTCAAAGAGAGAGCTGGGGATGGCTACATAGAAAAAAATAGTTGGCCATCAGGAAACAGTCTGGAGATGCTAGAGTATAGGGCAACCAAATTTGAGGGCATAAGCTGAGGCAGCCCATTTGGGCTTAGAGGCCAAGTGCCATTGTTTGGGATTGCTGGAGGGAAGGGGTAGGAACCACTGCTATAGGCTTGTTCCCTGAGCACATTCTCAGGCTGCAGCTCATTCCCAGGCTTCAGCTCTGGGAGCCACTCCACAGCAGCAGCTCCCTAGCAACATCTCAGAAGAAGCTCTGCCCTTAGGGATACAGAGAACTTGGAGCAGGTGAAGTAACCACCTTGGGGAATAACATACCCTCCTAGCTCTTGCCAGTGGCCCCACAGGAGCAGCACCCATTCCAGGCCAGAAGAGCTGTGCTGTACTCTGCAATGCGGCTGCAAACTTCCTGACTAGGGAAAGCACAAGCTCTGAGGCTCTTTCCAGTATCCCTGCAAAGGCTCAGAATAGAGAAACCTGCTCTGCACCAAAAGAACTGAGAAAGGGCAGCTGGTGCACACTCCCTGTGGGAGCTGTGTGTCGCACAGCTGGAGTTAATCACAAGTTACAAGATAAAAACACAGAAAAACAACTAAATGATGAGGAGATAGACAATCTACCTGAAAAATAATTCAATGATGATATCAAAAATTATCCAAGATCTTTGAAAAAGAATGGAAACACAGATGGAGAATTTAAAAGAAATGTTTAGCAAAGAGCTAGAGGATTTAAAGAGAGAGATGAATAGCACAATATCTGACATAAAATGTACACTAGAAGGACTCAATAGCAGGGTAACAAGGCAGAAGAACGAACAAGTATGGTAGAAGACAGAGTGTTGGAAATCACTGCCACAGAAAATGATAAAGAAAAAAGAACTACAAGAGTCTAAGAGACATCTGGGACAACATTAAACGTACCAACATTCACATAGGAGTTCCAGAAGGAATAGAGAGAGAAAAGGGGCCAGATAAAATATTTGAAGAGATTATAGCCAAAAATGTCCCTAATATGGGGAAGGAAACACTAACTCAAGTTGAGGAAGCACATAGAATTCCATACAAAATATATCCAAGGAGAAAAACAGTGAGACACATACTAATAAAATGGACAAAAATTAAATACAAAGAAAAAATATTAAAAGCCATAAGGGAAAAAAAAAAAAAAACAAATTGTATACAAGGGAACTCCCATAATGATAACAGCTGGTTTTTCAGCAGAAACTTTTCAAGTCAAAATGGAGAGTCAAGATACATATGAGGTGATGAAAAGGAATCACCTAGAACCAAGAATACTCTCCCTAGGAAAGCTCTCATTCAGATTTGATGGAGACATCGAAAAGCTTTACAGACAAGCAAAAGCTAAAATAATTCAGCAGCTCCAAATCAGATCAACATCAACTACTAAAGGAACTTCTCTAAAGCAGAAACGGAAAAGAAATAATTAAAAACAAGAACATTACAAATGAAAAAGTTCACTAATAAAGGCAAAGATAATTTAAAAGGGACACATATGATATCAAGACTATCAAGCATGAAGAGTTCCCATCGTGGTGCAGTGGAAATAAATCAGACTAGGAACCATGAGGTTGGGGGTTTGATCCCTGTCCTTGCTTAGTGGGTTAAGGATCTGGTGATGCTGTGAGCTGTGGTGTAGGTTGCAGAAGTGGCTTGGATCCTGCATTGCTTTGGCTGTGGCATAGGCCAGCAGCTGTAGCTCTGATTTGGCCTCTAGCCTGGGACCCTCCATATGCCAAGGGTGTGGCCCTAAAAGGCAAAAAAAAAGCATGAGGAAAGGACAAATGCAGATCATTGAAAATGCATTTGAAATTAAGAGACAAGTGACCAGAAACAATTCTGCACACATGTAGATGACTATATCAAAGTATAATGGGAAAAACAAATCAAATAGATATAATGATCACACATAAAAAAGCAAGGCAAACATAACACTAAAGATAGTCAGCAAATCATAAGAGAAGACAACAAAAGAGGAAGGGAAGAAAGGAGACCCAAAATAACAATAAAAATTAAGAAAATGGCAATAAGTATATTCTTATCCATAATTACATTGAATGTAAATTTATTAAGTACTCCAACTAAAAATCACAGGCTCACTGAATGGATATAAAAACAGGACCCATGTATATACCGTTTACAAGAAACCCACTTTTGATCTAAGGTTACATACATACTTAATGTGAGGGGATCAAGAAAATATTACATGAAAATGGAAATCATAGAATAGCAGGATAAGCAATACTCATATCAGACAAAATAGATTTTAAAAAAAAGAAGGTCACGTGATGGAGTTCCCATCATGGCCCAGGAAAAATGAATCTAACTAGTATCCATGAGAGTGCAGATTCAATCCCTGGCCTCGCTCAATTGGTTAAGCATTTGGCATTGCTCTGGGCTGTACTGTAGGTCGCAGACATGGCTTAGATCTGGCATTGTTGTGGCTATGTCATAGGCCAGTGGCTAAAGCTCAGATTCAACCCCTAGCCTGGGAATCCCCATAAGCCATGGTTGTGGCCCTAAAAAAATAAACAAAAAAAGGATCAAAAGAGACAAAGAAGGGCATTACATAATGATTAAAGGATCAATCCAAGAAGAAGACATAACAATTGTAAATATGTATGTACCCAAAACTGATAACACAATGTGTAAGTCAACTATAACAGCCATAAAAGAAGACACTGACAATATCATAATAATAGTGGGGAATTCACCATGCTACTTACAGCAATGGACAGGTCATCCAGAAAGAATCAACAAGTAAAACTAGCCCTTAAATGACACACTAGACCAAATAGATTTAACTGATATCTACAGAACATTTTACTCCATAGCAGCAAAATATATTTTCTTCTAAAATGCACATGGAACTTTCTCCAGGATAGATCACATCTTGGTCCACAGATTAAGCCTTGGTAAATTTAAAAACATTGAAATTATTTCAAGCATTTTCTTTAAAATGCTACAAGACTAGAAATCAACTAAAAGGAATAAACCACAAAACAGAAACAAACTCTGGAAGCTAAACAATATGCTACTAAACAACTAAGGGATAATTGAAGAAATCAAAGAGGACATTAAAAAATACTTAGACACAAATGACATTGAAGATACAGCAATCCAAAACCTATAGAACACAGCAAAAGCAGTTTTGAGAGGGAAGTTTATAGCAATAGAATCTTATTTCAGGAAAGAAGACAAAACTCAAACAACCTAATCTTACACCTAAAACTTCTAGAGAAGGAAGAGACAATGTCCAAAATTAGTAGAAGAAAAGAAATCATAAAGATTAGAGCATAAAGTAATGACACAGAGACAAAGAAAACAATAGAGATCAATGAAAACAAATGTTGGTTCTTTGAAGAGATCAACAAAAATGATAAACCTTGGAGTTCCATTGTGGCTCAGCAGGTAAAGGACCCGGCCTTATCACTGCTGTGGAATGGGTTCAGTCTTTGGCCCTGGAACTTCCACGTGTTGTGGGTGCAACCAAAAAATCAATAAACAAAGGCAGAGAGGGAGCAGAAAAAAAGGAAATTATTTTTAAAAATTGTAAAATTTAGCTAGACTTATCAAGAGAAAAATGGAGAGGGTTCAAATCAATACAATTAGAAATGAAAAAGGAGAAGGTACAACTGACATCACAGAAAAACAAAGGATCATAAGAGACTACTATGAACAACTGTACACTAACTAATTGGACAACCTAGAAGAAACTGACAGATTCTTACAAAGGTACAGCCTACCAAGACTGAAACATGAAGAAAGAGAAAATATGAACAGAACAATCACAAGTACTGAAATTAAAAATGTGATTTAAATACTTCCAAAAAAAAAAAAAAAAAAAGACCAGGACCTGATGGCTTCACAGCTGAATTCTATCAAATATTCAGGGAAGAGTTAACATCTGTTCTTCTGAAATTCTTCCAAAAAATTGCAGAGGAAAGAAGACTCCCAAGCCCATTCTAAGGGGCTACAATCACCCTGATACACAAACCAGACAAAGATAACAAAAAAGAAATTTGCAGGCAAATATCATTGATAAATATAGACACAAAAATCCTCAAAAAATATTAGCATACTGCATACAAATATATATTAAAATATCATATAGCATGATCAAGTAGGATTTATCCCAGGGATGCAAGGATTCTTCAATAGCCACAAATCTATCAATGTGATACACCACATCAATAAACTGAAAAAATAAAAACCATATGATCATCTCAAGAGATGCATAAAAATATCTTTTGCCCAAATTCAACACCCACTCCTGATAAAAACTCTCCAGAGAGTGGGCATAGAGGGGAACTACCTCAGTATAGTAAAAGCTGTTTATCACAAATCCACAGCTAACATCATTTTCAATGGCAAAAAACTGAAAGTATTTCTGCTAACATCAGGAACAAGACAAGGATGCCCACTTTCACCAGTGTTATAAAATGCACTTTTGGAAATCCTAACCATGTAAATCAGAGAAGAAAATAAATCCAAATTGGAGTTCCCATCATGGCTCAGCAGAAAATAATCTGACTAGTATCCATGAAGATGCAGATTTGTTCCCTCCCTTGCTCAGTGGGTTAAGGATCCATCATTGCCATGAGCTGTGGTGTAAGTTGCAGTGGTGGCTTGGATCTGGCATTACTATGTCTGTGGCTTAGGCTGGTGGCTACAGGTCAGATTGAACTCCTAGCTTGGGAACCTCCATATGCCCTGGGTGCAGCCCTAAAAAGAGAAAAAAATGAAGGATGCCAAATTGGAAAAAAAAAAGTAAAACTATCACTGTTTGCAGATAACATGATACTATACCTAGAAAATCCTAAAGACATTACCAGAAAACTGTTAGAGCTCATCAATAAATTTGGTAAAGTTGCAGGATACAAAATCAATACAGTGAAATTGATTGCATTTCTATATACTAAAAATGAAAGATCAGAAACATAAATTAGGGAAACCATTACATTTACCATCACATCAAAAAAATAAATAAATAAAAGGCCTAAGAATAAACCTACATGAAAGGACAAAATTCCTGTTTGTGAAAACTCTAAGACACAGAGGAAAGAAATCAAAGATGACAGAAATGGAAAGACATACCATACACTTGGATTGGAAGAATCAATATTGTCAAAATGACAATGTTGTGTGTAGACTGTAGTATGTAGTATGGTGATCTACAGATTCAATGAAATCCCTATCAAAATACTAATGACATTTTTCACAGAATTAGAACAAAATATTTTAAAATTTGTATGGAAACACAAAAGGTCCCAAATAGCCAAAGCAGTATTGAAAAGAAAAAGTGAAACTGGAAGAATCAAGCACCCTGACTTCAGATTATACAACAAAACTACAGTCATCAAAACATTATAGTACTGGCATAAAAACAGAAATATAGATCAATTGAACAGGATAGAAATCCCAGATATTAACCCATGTACCTGTGGTCAACTAATCTATGACAAAGGGAGCAAGAATATTCAGTGGAGGAAAGATAGTGTCTTCAATAAATGGTGTTGGGAAAATTTGACAGCTACATGTGAAAGAATGAAATTAGATCATTCCCTAACACCATACACAAAAAATAAATTCAAAATAGATTAAAGACCTAAATGTAAGGCCAAATACTATAAAATTCTTAGGTGAAAACATAGGCAGAACATGGATGGAAATAGACTCTCATCCTGGGTGAAATAAGTCAGAAAGAAAGATAAAGAAAGATACCATATGATATCACTTCCATGTGGTGTCTAACATATGGCACAAATGATCTATCTACAAAACAGAAAAGATCTTGCACATATAGGACAAACTTGTGTCTGCCAGGGTGGAGAGGGAGGAGGTAGGATGAATTGGGAGTATGGGGTTAGTAAATGAAACCTCTTGCATTTGGAGTGGACAGGCAATGATATCCTACTTATAGCACAGGGAACTACATATCTAGTCACTTGTTATGGAATATGTTGAAGGATAATGTGAGAAAAATAATGTATATATATGTGCGACTGGGTCACTTTGCTGTATAGCAGAAATTGACAGAACATTATAAATCAATCATAATAAAAATTAAAAAAATAACAATCCACAAAAAATCCTTATGTCAATATTAATTAAATCAAAATGGAATAAAATAACCAATAAAAAAGAAAAACAGTAGCTAAATTAGAAAGAAACACAATCCAACTATATGCTTCCTATAAGTCTCACTTTAAAGACAAACATTGAAAGTTGGTGGACAGGAGTTTATGCTGTGATGCAGCAGTTTAAATATCCAGCATTGTCTCTGTGTAGCTTGAGTTTGGCCCACTGCAGTATGTTAAGCTGTGGCATAGGATTGTGGATGCAGCTTGGATTCAATCCCTGTCCCAGAAACTTCCATACGCCACAAGTGCAACCAAAAAAAAAAAAAAAAAAGAAAGAAAAAGAAAGTGAGTGTACTTCTTTCTCTCTAAAATTAGGAGCAAGCAAAGGGTGCTCATACTCATAACTCATATTCCACATACAGAAAGTCTTAGGTAAGAAAAAAAAAGAAGACACCAAAATCAGAAAGAAAGAATAAAAATTATCTCTGCATATGGCATGATTATATACATAGAAAACCAAAAAGATGTCACCAAACACTGCTAGAATTAATCAAAAACTCAGTAATACTGCAGGACATAAAATCAGCATGCAAAATGATTTGCTTTCCTATGCACTAACAATGAAATATTTGAAAGAGAAATAAAATAATTTCCCCTTACAATAGCACTAAAAAAAAAATACGAGACTTCATAATATATGTTACCAAGTGGTGGACAGGTCTCTATGCTGAAAACTATGAGACATTGAAGAAATAAACTGAAGACACAAATGAGTGGAAAGATTTCCCATATTTATGGATCATAATAATATTGTTAAAATATCAATACTACCCAAAGGCATTTATAGATTTGTTGCAATCCCTGCAAAAATCCAATAGCATTTTTCACAGAAATAAAGGCAAACAATATAAAAATGAGTATAGAATTTCAAAAGATTCCAAATAGCTAAGGCAATCTTGAGAGATAAGAACATAGCTGGAGACCTCATGTTTCATGATTTCAAACTGCATTTCAAAGTTTTAGTAATCAAAACAGTATGGTTTTCACATAAAAACATTAACATGTAAAAATAGAGCAGAAAAGAGTCCAGAAATAAAAGGCAATGCATCATGGTCAACTAATATTTGACAAGGGATTAAAAACTCTCAATGGGGAAAGATAGTCTTTAGTAAATGATAGTGAGAAAATTGGGTATTCACATGTAAAATAATGAAAGAAGAACCCTATCATACACGACTCACAAAAATTAGCTTCAAATGAATTAAAGACTGAAATGTAAGACCTGAAGCCATAAAATTCCTAGAAGAAAACTCAGAGAAAGGGCTCCTTGACATTGATTTTGGCAAAGATTTTTAAAATTTGAAACCAATGCCTAAGACATCCAAAGCAAAAATCAGCAAGTGGGACTACATCGCAAGTTGCTTCTTCACAGCAAAATAATCAACAAAATTAAAATAAATCTACAGAATAGAAAATATTCTCAAATCATGTATCTGTTATAGGGTTGTTATCCAAAATATGTAAGAAAATTCTACTAATAAAGAGCGATCATCCAAATAACTCAATAGAAAATGAGCAGAGGGAGTGACCTGGGCCCACCAGATAAGTAAGGCACCATTGTTGAGAAGTATGAGAGGACAGGGGTATGGACAATAATAGGAACTTCTTTCTTTGTGCACATGTAGGCTCTCAGGCAGCAGGACATCTCTTACACAGGTTTCAGGGGCGGGTGCAAATCACAGAATCTACCACAGACTGAGAGGTGGAGTGGCCCACCACCACTGAGGGTCCCTTGACCAAGCACCACCTGACCCGCCAGTCAACCCAAAGGTTGCTCCCTGAAGCCAAGCACTTCCCAATGCCCAAACCTCTCTAGGAATGAACACACCACCTTTGCAGCTGTCAAAAGCACTTGGCCCTGACCCCACCTCCGTGTGTGTCGCTGCCACTGCCAAGGGCCCTCAAGCCTGGCACAGCTTTAGCCTCCAGCTCTCCATGGGTTCTGCCATTGCCAAGGGCCTGGTGACCAGGTGCCCCATGCAGGCACTACTCATTGCCCCACCTCCCAAGAAGAACACACAGGCTGTGCAACTGCATCTCCCCTAATAGGGGACAAATGGCCTGCACACACTGAGGAAAGAGGCAATAAGCATCCAAATCAAAATCAGCCCTCACACCAAAAAAAAAAAAAAAAAAAAAAAAAACCAAAAAAACAAAAAAACAAAAAAACAGAGAAAAACTGACTGCATGGAGACCAGATATCATGCTATTAAAAATCAGTGGTTCAGCAAGAAAACAAAAAGTAAATTAGTGGACTTACTAATGAAGGCCATTCTGACTGGTGTGAGGTGGTATCTCATGGTAGTTTTGATTTGCATTTCTCTTATAATCAGGGATGTTGAGCATTTTTTTCATGTGCTTGTTGGCCATCTGTATATCTCCCTTGGAAAAATGTCTATTTAGGTCTTTGCCCATTTTTCAATTGGGTTGTTGGCTTTTTTGCTGTTGAGTTGTATAAGTTGCTTGTATATTCTAGATTAGGTGCTTGTCAGTTGCATCATTTGAAACTATTTTCTCCCATTCTGTAAGTTGTCTTTTTGTTTTCTTTTGGCTTTTCTTTGCTGTGCAGAAGCAGGTCAGTTTTATTAGGTCCCATTGGTTTATTCTTGCTTTTATTTCTGTTGCTTTGGGAGACTAACATGAGAAAGTATTCATAAAGTTGACATCAGAGAATGTTTTGCCTATATTCTCTTCCAGGAATTTGATGGTGTCTTGTCTTACATTTAAGTATTTCAGCCATTTTGAGTTTATTTTTGTGCATGGTGTGAGGGTGTGTTCTAGTTTCATTGATTTGCATGCAGCTGTCCAGGTTTCCTAGCAATTCTTGCTGAATAGACTTTCTTTTTCCCATATTATGTTCTTGTCACCTTGGTCAAAGATTAATTGACCCTAGGTGTCAGGGTTTATTTCTGGGTTCTGTATTCTATTCCATTGGTCTGTCTGTCTGTATGGTACCAGTACCACACTGTCTTGATGACAATGGCTTTGGAATATTGCTTGAAATCTGGGAGAGTTATGCCTCCTGCTTGATTTTTGTTCCTCAGAAGTGCTTTGGCAATTCTGGGTCTTTTGTGGTTCCATATAAATGTTTGGATTGTTTGTTCTAGTTCTGTGAAAAATGTCATGGGTAATTTGTTAGGGATTGCATTGAATCTGTAGATTGCTTTGTGTAGTAAGGCCATTTTTACCACATTAATTTTTCCAATCCAGGAATGTGGAATATGTTTCCATTTCTATACATCTTCTTTAATTTCCTTGATTAAAGCTTTATAGTTCTTGGTATATAAGTCCTTTACCTATATTCCCAGGTATTTGATTTTTTGGGGTGCAATATTAAAAGGTATTGTATTTTTGTATTCGTTTTCTAAAGTTTCATTGTTAGTACACAGAAATATGACTAATTTCTGAATGTTAATTTATAGCCTGCTACTTTACTGAATTTGTTGATTGGTTTAACCAGTTTTTCTGTTGAGCCCTTAGGGTTTTCTATAAATAGTATGATGTCATCTGCATACAGTGACACTATTACATCTTCTCTTTCTATTTGGATGTCTTTTATTTATTTTGTTTGTCTGATTGCTGTAGCTAGGACTTCCAGTACTATGTTGAATAAGAGTGGTGAGAGTGGGCATCCTTGTCTTGTTCCAGATTTTTGTGGGAAGGCTTTCAGCTTTTCTCCATTGAGTATTATATTTGCTGTGGGTTAGTCATAAATGGCTTTGATTATGTTAAGGTATGTTCCCTCTATACCCACTTTGGCGAGAGTTTTGATCATGAATGGATGTTGGACTTTGTCAAATGCTTTTTCTGCATCTACTGAGATGATCATGTGGCTTTTGACTTTTCTTTCATGACTGTGGTGGTATTCCAGGTTATTTATTAAAGATTCTTCTTGTTTTATGAGGCAAGCTGATATTGCTATGAACTTCCTTCTAAGAACTCTTTGCACCATCTCATAATTTTGTATGGATGTGCTTTCTTGCTTCTCTCAAGGTATTTTTTAGTTTCCTTTTTATTATTATTTATATTTTTAAATAGTTATTTCCCTAATATGATTTTTTATAATGTACTGCATGGTGACCCAGTTACAAATACACATACACATTATATTTTCACACATTATCATGTTCCATCATAAGTGACTAGACATAGTTCCCAGTGCTACACAGCAGGATCTCATTGCTAATCCATTCCAAAGGCAATATCTGCATCTATTAACCCCAAGCTCCCTAAGCACCCCACTCCCTCCCACTCACCCTTCGCAACCACAAGTCTATTCTCCAACTCCATGGTTTTCTTTTCTGTGGAAAGTTTCATTTGTGCCATTTATTAGATTGCTGATATGTGATATCATATGGCATTTGTCTTTCTCTTTCTGACTTATTACACTCAGTATGAGAGTCTCTAGTTCCATCCATGTTGCTGTAAATGGCATTATTTCATTCTTTTTTTATAGCTGAGTAGTATTCAATTTTGTATATACACCACATCTTCCTAGTCCAATGGTCTGTCAATGGTCATTTGGCTTGTTTCCATGTCTTGGATATTGCGAATAGAGCTGCAATTAACATGTGGGTGCACGTGTCTTTTTTACAGAAAGTTTTTTTCTGGATATATGCCCAAGAGTGCAATCGCTGGATCATATGGTAGTTCTTTGTATAGTTTTCTAAGGTACCTCCATACTGATCTCCATAGTGGTCATACTGGCTTATATTCCCACCAACAGTGCATGAGGGTTCCCTTTTATCCACACCCTCTTCAGCATTTGTTATTTGTGGACTTATTAATGATGGCCATTCTGACTGGTGTGAGGTGGTAACTCATGGTAGTTTTGATTTGCATTTCTCTAATAATCAGGGATGTTGAACATTTTTTCATGTGCTTGTTGGCCATATGTACCTCTTCTGTGAAAAAATGTCTATTCTATTCAATAGAGTATTAGAAATCCTACCCACAGCAACCTGCCACACATAAAGATACGAAATCTATCTAAATTGGAAGGGAAGAGGTAAAATTGTCACTATTTGCAGATGACATGATTTTACATATAAAAAACTCTAAGGACTCCATACAAAACTTCTTGATCTGATAAACCAAATCAGCAAAATAGCAGGATACAAAATTAATGTTCAGTAATCATTTGCATTTCTATATACTAACTATGGATCATTAGAAAAGGAATATTAAAAAACCTTTAAATCATACCAAAAAAAATAAAACTAGTCATAAACCTAACCAAGGATGTGTATAACACTTCAAATTATAAAACCTTAGTCTAAGAAATTAAAGAGAATTCAAAGAAATGGAAAAATATCCCATCCCCTTGGATTGGAAGACTTAATATTGTTAAAATGGCCATACTACCCAAAGGAATCCTCAGATTTATTGTGATCTTATCAAATTACTTGTGACATTTTTCACAGAACTAGAGAAAAAAAAACCAAATTTTATGTAGAACCATAAGAGACCCAGAATTGCCAAAGCAATACTGGGGTGGGGACAAACAGGAAACATAACTCTCCTTGATTTTAACAATGTGACAAAGATACAGTAATGAAGACAGTGTGGCACTGGTTCAAAAACAGACATGGGTCAATGGAACATAATAGAAAGCCAAGAATTAAATCTACACACTCATGGTCAATTAATCTTCAGCAAAGGAGGCAAGAATGTAAAATGGGAAAAAAGTCTCTTCAGCAACTGGTGCTGATTAAACTGGATGGTTTCTGTAAATCAATGAAACTAGAACAGACTTTCACACCGCACACAAAAAGAAACTCCCAATGGCATAAAGACTTAAACATAAGATATAACACCATCAAAATCCTGGAAGAGAACATAGGCAAATCATTTTTGGGCATAAATCGTACAAATGTCTTCTTAGGTCATTCTTCCTAGCCAATAAAAATAAAAACAAAATAAACAATGGGGCCTAATCAAACTTCAAAGCTTTTTTCAAGCAAAAGAACTCATAAAACAATGAAGAGACCACTTATTGAAAAGATAAAATTGCTGCAAATGATGCAACCAACAAGGGCTTAATCTTTAAGGTATAAAAATAATTCATAGAACTCAACACCAAAAAACAAACAAAAAAACAATCAAATTGAAAAATGAGCAGAAGACCTAAATAGACATTTCTCCAAATAAGACATACATATAGCCAGTAAGGAACATTAAAAACCTATCTTCAAACAGAAACAAACTCACAGACTTGTGCTTGCCAAGTGGGAGGGGAGAGGGAGTGGGGTGGATTGGGAGTTTGGGGTTAACAGATGCAAATATTACATTTGGAATGGATAGACAATAAGGTCCTACTCATAGCACAGGGAATTCTATCCAATCTTCTGGGACAGACCATGATGGAATGTAATTTTTACAAAAGAACGTGTATATATATATATACATATACATGTGTATATATATGACTATATATATATATGTATATATATGACTGAGTCACCTTGCTGAATGTGTGTGTATATATATGTAATGTAATTTTTACAAAAGAACGTGTATATATATATATATATACACATATATATGTATATATATGACTATATATATGTATATATATGACTGAGTCGCCTTGCTATACAGCAGAAATTGGCATAACACTGTAAGTCAATTATACTTTAATTCTTAAAAAAATAAAAAATAATAGATAAGTGCTGGCAAATACATGGAGAAAGGGGAACCCTAATGTTATTTTGAAAAGAATATACATTGATATAACCACTATGGAAAAAAGTATAGAGAGTCCTCTAAAAATTAAAAAAGAGCTGTTATATCATTCAGCAATCCCACATCTGAGTCTATATCCAAAGGCAAAGAAATCACCATTTCAAATTATTATTTGTATCCCAAATAATTGCAGATTATTCACAATAGACTAGACATGGAAACAAATTAATTGTTCATCCATGGATACATGAATAAAGAAAATATTGTATGTGTATATGTAATGGAATATTATTCACCTATAAAAAGTGGGAGGCAAGGAAGGTTAATATATAATGATCAAAGGATCAATCTAAGAAGATACAACAATTTTAAATATCTACGCACCCAATATAGGTTCACCGCAATATATAAGGCAACTGATAACAATCTTAAAAGGACAAATTGACAATAACACAATATTAGTGGGGAGCTTTAACACCCCTACTTACAGCAATGGACAGATCATCCAGACAGAAAATAAATAAGGAAAGACAGGCTCTGAATGAAGCATTAGACCAGGTGGACTTAAAAGATATTTATAGGACATTCCATCCAAAAGCAGCAGAATACACATTCTTCTCAAGTGCACATGGAACATTCTCTAAGATTGATCACATCCAGGGCTACAAGTCCAGCCTTGGTAAATTTAAGAAAATTGAATTCCTATCAAGCATCTTTTCCAACCACAACACTATTAGACTGGAAATCAACAACAAGAAAAAAACTGTAAAAAACACAAACATGTGGAGACTAAACAACATGCTACTAAACAACCAATGGATCACTGAAGAAATCAAAAAGGAAATGAAAAAATATCTAGCAGCAAATGACAACAAGAATATGACACTCCAAAACCTATGGGATGCAGCAAAAGCCATTCTAAGAGGAAAGTTTATAGCAATACAAGCCCACCTCAGGAAAAAAGAAAAAGCCCAAATAAACAAGCTAACTTTACATCTAAAGCAGCTTGAGAGAGAGGAGCAGACAAGACCTAAAGTTAGTAGAAGGAAAGAAATCATAAAGATCAGAGCAGAAAGAAATGAAATAGAAAAAAACAAAAAAAAAACATAGAAAAGATCAATGAAACTAAAAGATGGTTCTTTGAAAAGATCAATAAAATTGATAAACCCTTAGCCAGACTTATCAAGAATAAAAGAGAGAAGACTCAAATCAATAAAATTAGAAATGAAAAAGGAGAAGTAACAATGGACATCACAGAAATTCAAAGGCTCATAAGAGACTATTATATGCAACTATATGCAAATAAAACAGAAAACCTAGAAGAAATGGACAAATTCTTAGAAAAGTACAATCTTACAAGACTAAACCAAGACAAAAGAGAAAAGATGAATTGATGAATCACAAGTCCTGAAATTGAAACTGTGATTAAAAAACTTCCAACAAACAAAAGTCCATAACCTGATTGCTTCACAGGAAAATTCTATCAAACATTTAGGGAAGACCTAACACCTACCCTTCTGAAAACATTCCAAAAAACTGCAGAGGAAGGAACACTTCCAAACTCATTCTATGAGGCCACCATCACCCTGATACCAAAACCAGACAAAGATACCACAAAAAAAGAAAATGACAGGCCAATTTCTCTGATGATCATAGATGCAAAAATCTGCAACAAAATACTAGCAAACAAAATCCAACAATACATTAAAAGAATTGTACATCATAATCAATTGGGATTTATTCCAGGGATACAAGATTCTTCAATATCCACAAATCAGTGTGATACACCACATTAACAAACTGAAGAATAAAAACCATATGATCCTCTCAATAGATGCAGAAAAAGCCTTTGACAAAATACAACACAAATTTCTGATAAAAACACTTCAGAAAGTGGGCATAGAGGGAACCTACCTCAACATAATAAAGGCCATATATGAAAAACCCACAGCAAACATATTCTTGATATGAAAAACCTGAAAGAATTCCCACTGAGATCAGGAATAAGACATGGATGTCCACTCTCGCCACTATTATTCAATATAGATTTGGACGACCTAGCCATAGAAATCAGAGATGTAAAAGAGATAAAAGGAATAAAAATTGGAAAGGAAGAAGTAAAACTATCACTATTTGCAGATGACATGATACTATACCTAGAGAATCCTAAAGACTCTACCAGAAAACAGAGCACATCCATGAATTTGGCAACATCGCAGGATACAAAATTAATACACAGAAATCGATGGCATTTCTATACACCAACAATGAAAGAGCAGAAAGAGAAATTAGGGAAGTAATCCCTTTTACCATCACAGCCAAAAGAATGAAATGCCTAGGAGTAAACCTACCTAAAGAGACAAAAGGCCAGTATTCTGAAAGCTACAAGACACTGATGAAAGAAATCAAAGATGACACAAATAAATGGAAAGCTATACCATGCTCTTTCTTTGGAAGAGTCAATATTATCAAAATGACTATGCTACCCAAGGCAATCTATAGATTCAATTCAATCCTTATCAAATCACCAAGATCATCTTTCACAGAACTAGGACAAAATATTTTAAAGTTTCTTTGGAAACGCAAAAGACCCAGAATAGCCAAAGACACCCTAAAAAAGAAAAATGGAACTGGAGGAATCAGGCTCCCTGACTTCAGACTATACTACAAAGCGACAATCATCAAAACCATATGGTACTGGTACAAAGACAGAAATATAAATCAGTGGAACAGGATATAAAGCCCAGAATTCAACCCACACACCTACAGCCAACTAATCTATGACAAAGGAGGCAAGAATATACAATGGAGAAAAGACAGCCCCTTCAATAAGTGGTGCTGGGAAAACTGGACAGCCACATGGAAAATAATGAAATTAGAACACTCCCTAACACCATACACAAAAATAAACCTCAAAATGGATTAAAGACCCTAATATAATACCAGATACTATAAACCTCTTAGAAGAAAACATTGGCCAAACACACTCTGACATAAACGACAGCAACATCTTCTCAGATCCACCTCTTAGAGTAATAACAGTAAAAACAAAAATAAACAAATGGGACCTAATCAAACTTAAAAGTTTCTACCCAGCAAAGGAAACCCTAACCAAAATGAAAAGACAACACTCAGAATGGGAGAAAATATTTGCCAATGAATCGACTGACAAGGGATTAATCTCCAAAATTTATAAACACCTAATACCACTCAATAGCAAAACAACAAACAACCCCATCGAAAAATGGGCAGAAGATCTAAACAGACAGTTCTCCAAAGAAGACATATGGATGGCCAAAAATCTCATGAAAAGATGTTCAACATAACTCATTATTAGAGAAATGCAAATCATAACCACTCTGAGGTACCACCTTACACCAGCCAGAATGGCCATCATCCAAAAGTCTACAAACAGTAAGTGCTGGAGAGGGTGTGGAGAAAAAGGAACCCTATTACACCATTGGTGGTATTGCAAATTGGTGTGATCCCTGTGGAAAATAGTGTCCTCAGAAAACTAAACATAGAACTCTCATTTGATCCAGCAATCCCACTCCTGGGCATCTATCCAGAGAAAACCATGACTTACACAGACACATGTACTCCAATGTTCATTGCAGCCCTCTTTGCAATAGCCAAAATATGGAAACAACCTAAATGTCCATTGACAGAGGAGTGGATAAAGAATATGGGGTACATATACACAATGGAATATTAGCCATTAGAAGGAACAAAATACCTTCGTTCTTAGCAACATGGATGGACCTACAAATTATCATGCTAAGTGAAGTTAGCCATACAGTGAGACACCAACATCAAATGCTATCACTGACATGTGGATTCTGAAAAAAGGACACTATGAACTTTGCAGTACAGATTTCCAAAGGAGACAGTTTGGGTCATGGGGGGATATGCTGGGGGTGTGGGATGGAAATCCTATAAAAATGGATTGTGATGATCATTGTACAACTATAAATGTAATAAATTCATTGAGTAATAAAAATAAAATAATATAAAATAAAAAGTGGGAGGGAGTTCCTATTGTAGCTCAGTGGCAACCAACCTGACTAGTGCCCATGAAGATGCGAATTTGATCCCTGGCCTTGTTCAGTGGGTTAAGTGTCTGATGTTGCTGTGAGATGCAGTATAGGTCACAAATGCAGCTTGGATTCTTCATTGCTGTGGCTGTGGCATAGGCCAGAAGCTGCAGCTCCGATTCAACCCCTGGCCTGGGAACTTCCATATGCCCTGAGTGCAGCTCTAAAAAACAAACAACAAGCAACAACATGTGTGGACCTTGAGGGTATTATGATAAATGAAGTAAGTCAGTGAAAAACACATACATATGATACCACTTTTATGTAGAATAAAAAAATGTAACTCAAACTCACTAGAATGATGGTTGCCAGGGGCTAGAGCTTGTGCAAAATGCAGATATATTTTCAAACAATAGAAATTTCCAGTTAAAAAATGAATACATTCTGTAGATCTAATATTCAGCATGGTGACTATAGTTAATAATACTGCATTATATACTTGAAGGTTGTTAAGAGATGTTGTTAAATGTTCTCATTACCAAAAATATGTAATTATTTGAGATTATATATATATATATATATATATATAAACTAGTAACTATCATTTTGTAAACCTTAAACTTACACAGTCTTATATGCCAATTATATCTCAATAAACATGGGGTTGGGGAAGGAGAGGAGAGGACAGTTCCTGTGGCAAACTTTAATAAGACCACTTAAAAAGGATGCTGGTCATCTTTTTTGGGGGGGGGGGTTTCTTTTGCTGTGCCAAAGCTTGCTAGTTTGATTAGGTCCCATTGGCTTATTTTTGCTTTTGTTTCTCTTGCTTTTGGAGACTGACTTGAGAAAACATTTGTAAGGTTGATGTCAGAAAATATTTTCTCTATGTTCTCTTCTAGGAATTTGATGGTGTCTTGTCTTACATTTAAGTCTTTTTTTTTGTCTTTTGTCTTTTTAGGTCCATACCTGTGGCATATAGAGGTTTCCAGGCTAGGGTTCCAAGGGGAGCAACAGCTGCCATTCTATGCCACTGTCACAGAAACGCAGGTACTGAGCCATGTCTGTGACCTACACCACAGCTCATGGCAACACCAAATCCTTAACCCACTGAGTGAGGCCAGGGATCGAACCCGTGACCTCATGGTTATTAGTTGGGTTCGTTAACCACTGAGCCATGATGGGAACTCTTCATTTAAGTCTTTAAGCCATTTTGAATTTCTTTTTGTGCATGGTGTTAGGGTGTGTTTCAGTTTCATTGATCTACATGCAGCTGTCCAGTTTTGCCAGCACCACTTGCTGAAAAGACTTTTTTTCCCATTTTGAATTGCATCCTTTGTCGAAGAAGAATTGACCATAGGTGTCTGGGCTTATTTTTGGGTTCTTTATTCTGTTCCATTGGTCTGTATGCCTGTTTTGGTACCAGTACCACACTGTCTTGATGACTGTGGCTTTGGAATTAATGCCTGAAGTCTGGGAGAGTTATGGCTCCTGCTTGGTTTTTGTTTCTCAGGATTGTTTTGGTAATTCTAGGTCTTTGTGGTTCCACATAAATTTTTGGATTGTTTGTTGTAGTTCTGTGAAAAATGTCATGGGTAATTTGATAGAGATTGCTTTGAATCTATAGATTGCTTTGTGTATTATGGCCATTTTAATGGTGTTAATTTTTCCAGCTTAGGAGCATGGAATATCTTTCCATTTCTTTGAATCCTCTTTAATTTCCTTGATTAATTTTACAGCCCTCAGGATATGTCTTTCACTTCTTTGATCAGGTTTACTCTCAGGTATTTGATTTTTTGGGAAGCAATTTTATTTATTTATTTATTTATTTATTTATTTATTTATTTATTTATTGCTTTTTTGGGCCACTCACGTGGCATATGGAGGTTCCCAGCCTAGATGTTGAATCACAGTGTAGCCGCCAGTCCACACCAGATCCACAAAAAAGCCAGATCTGAGCTGTGTCTGTGACTTACACCACAGCTCACAGCAATGCTGGATCCTTAACCCACTGAGTGAGGCCAGGGATTGACCCACAGCCTCATGGTTCCTAGTCAGATTTGTTTCTGCTGATACACAGTGGGAACTCCTTTTTTTTTTTTTTTTTGGAGGGGGTGCAATTTTAAAAGGTATTGTATTTTTGTATTACTTTTCTAATATTTCATTGTTAGTACAGAGAAATGTGACTGATTTCTGAATGTTAATCTTAAATCCTGCTAATATTCGCTGAATTTGTTGATCAGTTCAAATAGTTTTTGGGTTGAGTCCTTAAGGTTTTCTGTATGTAGTATCATGTCATCTGCATACAGTGACAATTTTACCTCTTCTCTTCCAATTTGGATACATTGTATTTCTTTTGTTTGTCCAATTGCTGTGGCTGGTACTGCCAATAGTATGTTGAATAAAAGTGGTGAGAATGGGCATCCTTGTCTAACAAAATACATTTGAAGAGGGTCACAACATTCAATTTTTATTTTTTAAAAAATTTTATTATAATTGGTTTACAATGTTCTGCCAAATTCTGCTGTACAGCAAAATGACCCATATATATATGAATATGTATATTCATATATATATGAATAAGTATATGTATATTCATATATATATGAATAAGAATATGTATATTCTTTTTCTTACATTATCCTCTATCTTTATCCATCACAAGTGATTGTTTATACTTCCATGTGCTATAGAGCAGGATCCCTTTGCCCATCCACTCCAAATGCAACAGTTTACATCTACTATCCCCAGACTACCAATCCATGCCCCCATACCCCAGGCAAACACATGTCTGTCCTCCACATTCATGACCTGTTTGTGTTTTGTAGATAGAACATTGCGCCATATTTTAACTCCACATATAAGTGATGTAATATGGTGTCTGACTTTCTCTTTCTGACTTACTTCACTCAGTATGAGAGTATCTGTGTCCATCCATATTGCTACAAATAGCATTACTTTGTCCTTTTTATGGATGAGTAGTATTCCATTATATATATATGCTACGTCTTCCTAATCCATTCATAGGCTGATGGGCATTTAGGTTGTTGCCATGTCTTGGCTATTGTGAATAGGGCTGCTATGTATATACTGATGGATGTATCTGTTTCAATGAAAATTTTGTCCTGATATATGCCCAGGAGCAGGATTGCTGGGCTATACAGTATTTTTATATTTAGTTCTCTGAGGTATTTCCATACTGTTTTCTATAATCATTGTACCAATTTACATTCCCACCAACAGTATTAGAGGGTTCCCTTTTCTCCACACCCCTTCCAGCATTTGTTGTTTGTTGACTTTTTAGTGATGGCCACACTAACTGGTATGAGGTGGTACCTCATTGCAGTTTTTATTTGCATTTCTCTAATAATTGGTGATGTTGACCATTTTTTCATGTGCCTGCTGGCCATCTGGATGTCTTCTTTGGTGAAATATCTATTTAGGTCCTCTGCCCATTTTTCAATTGGGTTGTTTGTTTTTTTGTTGTTTAGTTGTTTGTATATTTTGGGGATTAAACCTTTGTGGGTTGAGTCATTTGCAAAAAATTCCTCCCATCCTATAGGTTGTCTTTTCATTTTTAAAAATGGTTTCCTTCGCTATGCAGAGGCTTTTGATGACTGCAGCTTTGTGGTAGTGTCTGAAGTCAGGGAGCATGATTCCTCTAGTTCTGATTTTTATTTTCAGTATTGTTTTAGCTATTTGAGGTCTTTTATGTTTCCCTACAAATTTTAAAATATTTTGTTCTAGTTCTGTAAAGAATGTCATTGGTAATTTGATAGGGATTGCCTTGAATCTGTCAATTGCCTTAGGTAGTATTGTCATTTTGGCAATATTGATCCTTCCAATCCAAAAGCATGGTATATTTTCCCATCTATTTGTGTCTTCTTTGATTTCTTTCTTCAATGTCTTATAGTTTTCATGTCTCTTGTCTCTTTAGGTAGGTTTATTCCGAGGTATCTTATTCTTTTTGATGCAATGGTAAATGAGATGGTTTCCCTAATTTCTCTTTCTAATCTTACATTGCTAGTATATAGAAATGCAATTGATTTCTGTGTATTAAATTTGTATCCTAAAACTTTACCAAATTCATTGATGAGCTCTAATACTTTAACACATCTAGTTTGTTGTTTTGATGATTAATATGGCAATTCATATATTAAATTACAGAAGGGTTGACTTTATCATTAGCATTTTGGTTTGAAGCTTCATAAAAACCATGTTAAAGAGAAAATAACCAGGGAATGGTAAAATATTCCATCAAAAACAAACAAAAGAATGAGATATTAAAATATTTATATAATTAATGACACAATGAAATATAAGTTATTTGTTTTATGGTCAGGTTAAATGTTTCATCATGTAAAACATACAATATTTCAATATGTGAGGGTATGAAATAGTTACTGAAATGGACTGAAAAGAGGCTGACCTTTTAATAACCACTTAGAATTTTGAAATTGAATACAAGCAAGATGTGTTCTCTGAATTGATTGGGGTTTCATGGTCAATCAGTTTTGAAAATAGGTTTCTCTGCACATATTGCTTAATCGAACATTTAATGACCTTGCCTGTGATTGCCAAGACTCATTGTGCAGTTTAAAACTGTGCACAGGGTAGTTGATACATCTGCGTATGAAATGGATTAGAGACCACAGCAGCATAAAAATCTTAGGGCTACTGTGACCCCTGGTGGAGGTAGAGAAGAATGCCATCAAATCTCCCAAATAAAGGAGTTTAGGTATAAGCTATATATAAAAAAATACATAATACTGGAAAGAGTCCTCACAGATGTGTAATTGGGTTTTGCAAGAGCTAGTAAAAACACATTTTAGAAGTGGTTCAGTTGAGATCTAAATGTTTTAGGCATCCCAATACAAGAGTTTTCTAACAGGGGGCATTCCAAAAATCAAAAGTTTCATGAGACTCAATCATGCTACTTCAGAGCATCTCAATGAAGGAGCAACAGACCTCTAATTCTTTGGTTAATATCTGAAAATTCTAGGAATATCAAGTTTTGAGAAATGACCTTAGGACAAAGTGGCATAACAAACTGAAAGAAGGCAATAATTATTCTCTCTCATAGTTTCCTATAAATACCAGTGAGGCCATGACAGACATTAGCCAGTTTCTCATAAAACTAAGTCAGTTTGCCAAAAAAGGGCAGGTAGGTTCAATTTGGCCTAGTTCATGGATCTATGCACTGACAACTGCAGAACATGTGAAAAGAGACCACTAGAAAAGTGGTTTTATTTGAAGTGCTCTTAATGTAATACAGCTGTGGAGATTTAGACAAACTGACAAAACAAAATATTTAAAGGAGACATTCGTATCTGAATACTTTATTTGTGATAGAGATATTCTTTGTCCATTAATGATACTTGGTCAATTGGATAAACATTAATAAAAAACATGAATCTTTACTTCTCTTTTGCATGTATAGAAAAGTCAATTATAAGGGATTGAACATAAGAGAATATAATTATGACCTTGCAGGTAGGTTGTGAACAGGTAGATATGTTTACCAATATTTGTTTCAATATATATTATCTGTGTTATTTTGGGGACTGTTTCTATTGATTGATTTCTCTCCTCATTATGGGTTGTATTTTCCTGCTTCTTTGCATGTCAGGTACTTCTTGATTTGATGCCAGAAATTGTGAATTTTACATTGCTGGATGCTGAAGTTTTTTCTTTTAAAAGCTTTATTCTCTGACACAACTAACATATTTGGAAGCAGTTTGAACACTTGAAGTTTTGGTTTTAAGAGATTTTAAGTGATACCAGAGCTACAAAAATATTTTGATCTAAGACTAATTTGTCCTGTCTTTGTGGGCAATATACATCTGAATACTGTATCTGATATCCCACTCATTAAGAGATTTGGTCACTTAGGTATACAACAGTACTCGAAGAAACACTGTAAATCAACTATGTTTTAATAATAATAAAAGGAAGAGATTTTGCTGACTTTGGCTTTTTGGAATGTGAACTCTTTACATCCCTGTTTGAGCTCCAAGATTTTTCTACCTAAACCTTTCTGATTGTCTGATGGTAGTTTCTTCACATACATGATCAGAACCCAGTGGAAGACTAGAAAGGGGAGGTCTTTGCACATCTCCAGAGGTCTCACTCTGTGCAGACTTTTCCTCTCTAGTGCTTTATAAAACTTTGCCTTCCTCAAATCCTCAGCTCTGTCTCCTCTACTAAGTGAAAACACCAGACTCTTTTGGATTCTTGCTTCCTGCATTACCTCTTGGAACCTCCTTTCTCACAGTAAGCTAGGGTGATTATAGGGTTTATATATATATTTTTCCTACTCTCAAGGATCCTGTGAGGCTTTGAGGTCCAGTGTTTAAAAATCACTGTTTCATATATTTTGTCTGTTTTTCTCCCAGTTTTATTGAGAAACAATTGCCATATATCATTTTATTAGGTGTATATCATGACAGTTTGATTTACATATATTGTTAAATGATTATGACAATAGATTCAGCTAACATCCATTTTCTCATACAGATACAATAAAAAAAAGAAATAAAAAAGAAAAATTCCTTGTAATGAGAATTCATATGACTTACTCATTTAACAACTTTCTCATGTATCATGCAGTAGCATTAGCTAGTCATCATGTTGTATATTAAATATCTAATATCTATTTATCTTGTAGTTAAAAGTTTGTATCTTTTGAATTCCTCTCTCTAAAAAAATTCACCCTTTTCTCACTCTCCACCTCTGTCAATCACAGTCTGATTTCAAATATCATAGGATACCACTTATATGTGGAATCTAATGATACAAAAGAAGTTATTTATGAAACAGAAACAAACTCACAGATTTCAAAACCAATCTTATGGTTACCATAGGGGAAACAATGATGGGGAGGGAGGAATTAGGAGTCTACAAACAACATATACACACTACTGTATAAAACAGATAATTAACAAGAACAGGGATATAGCACAGGGAAATCTACTTAATAGTTTGTAATAATCTATATGGGAAAATAATGTGTGTATATATATATTATATATCTAATGTGTGTATATATATATGTATCTGATTTAATTTGTAGTACACCTGAAACTAATATAGCTTTGTAAGTTAACTATATTCTAATAAAATTAATTTAAAAAGAAACAAATTATAAAAAAGAACTATCATATCATCCAGCAATTCCACTCTTGGGAACATATCTGAAGAAAATGGAAACACTAATATGAAAAGATAATTGCACCGTAACTTTCAGAGTAGCATTATTTACAATAGCGGGATATGAAAGCAACCTAAATAGCCATCAACAAGTGAATGGATAAAGCAGAGTATCCATCCACAAAAAAGAATGAAGTTTTGCCATTCTCAAAAACATGGATGGATCTGGAGGCTATTATGCTTATAAGTCGAATAGAAAAAGACAGATACTGCATATTATCAGTTATATGGGGACTCTAAAAAATGAAATGAATGAGTATAATGAAACTGAAACAGACACATGGACATAGAGAACAAACTAGTTTTTACCACTAGGAAGATGGCAGAGGAGAGGGGCAAGAAAAGGGTATGCGATTAAGAGGTACAAATAACTATGGATAAAATAGATGTTACAAGGATATATTACGCAGCACAGGGAGTATATCCAACATTTTATAATAAATGTTAAATAGAGTATAAACCATAAACATTTTGAATCACTATGTTTTACACCTGTAACTAATATAATATTGTAAATCCTATCGATTATCCTGAATGAGTATCCTATCCTGGTGATGCTTTATTTTCACTTAAAAATTTTAAAAAAATGATTCTTATTTCAATCATCAGAATCTAAAATATTTATTCACGTGAGATTGCACACGAAAATTTTATCTTTCTCTTCATTTACCAGAATATCAGTATTCTGAGCCCAAAGCCTGAAAACCCAAAGACTAAAATAAAGATAATTCTCCCAGGTAACAAATGTGATCTTTTGAAGGCCTGATGAACCAGTCTTCCCCAGGCCTCAACTATATGGCATATTGCAACTTTGTCCTTCTTCATGTTATGGAATTTTCTATAAATTCTATAAATGAAATTTTCCTTATTTTGCTAACAGTATAGTTTTGAGAATTAAATTAGATTGTACACATAAAAACACCCTTTGAATTAACCAAAAATAGTAATAAAAACATAAAGAATTGTGAAAAAATCACAACTCTGATCTTTTCTTCTTTGGGTTGTTTTTTTCAGATTTCACATTTAAGTGAAATGTTTGCCTGTTTGCCTGACTTATTTCACTTAGCATAATATCTGCCAGGTCCACCAATGATGTTGTAAATGGAAGAAATTCCATGACTTTATGTCTAAAAAATATTCCACTGTGAGATATATGTATGGAATATGGTATACCACAACTTCTTTATCCATTCATCCATCAATGAACATTTCAGATGTTTCCTACCATGGCTATAGCAAATAATGCTGCTCTGAACATGGGGAAGCATATATCTTTTTTCCTCATTCTGTAGCTTTTATTTTAATCATCTTTTTTAAAAATAAAGCTTATTGGAGTATGGTTGACTTACAAAGCTGTTTAGTTTCAGGTGTACAACAAAATAAATCAGTTATACAAACACATATATCCATTCCTTTTCAGATTCTTTTCCCATAAAGGTCATTACGCAGTATGGAATTCATTACCCTGTGCTGTGCAGGAGGTCCTTGTTAACTATCTACTTTACATGGAGTAGAGGTAGTTTTTTCTTTTCCTTTGGATACATTAACAGAGGTGAAATTGCTGGATCATATACAGTAGCTCTTTTGTTTTTAAATTGTAATTTCCCCAATAAAATTTTTTTTCTACTGTACAGCATGGTGACCCAGTTACACATATATGTATGCATTCTTTTTTCTCACATTATCATGCTCCAGCATAAGTAACTAGACATAGTTCCCAGTGCTACATAGCAGGATTTCATTGCTAATCAATTCCAAAGGCAATAGATTGCATCTATTAACCACCAGCTCCCAATCCACCACACTCCCTCCACCTCCCCCTTGGCAACCAAAAGAAGATTCTCCAAGTTCAGGATTGTCTTTTCTGTGGAAAGATTCCTTTGTGCCATATATTAGATTCCAGATATAAGTGATATTATATAGTATATGTCTTTCTCTTTCTGACTTACTTAACTCAGGCTGAGAGTCTCTAGTTCCATCCATGTTGCTGCAGATGGCATTATTTTGTTCTTTTTTATGGCTGAGTAAGTAGTATTCCATTGGGTATATATACTACATCTTCCTAATCCAATCCTCTGTCAATGGACATTTGGGTTGTTTCCATGTTTTGGCTACTGTGAAGAGTGCTGCAATGAACATGTGGGTGCATATGTCCTTTTCAAGGAAAGTTTTGTCTGGATATATGCCCAAGAGTGGGATTGCTGGGTCATATGGTAATTCTATGTAGAGTTATCTAAGATACCTCCATACTCTTCTCCATAGTGGTTGTACCAGCTTACATTCCCACCAACAGTGCATGAGGGTTACCTTTTCTCCACACCCTCTCCAGCATTTGTTATTTGTGGACTTATTAATGACAGCCATTCTGACTGGTGTGAGGTGGTAACTCATGGTAGTTTTAATTTGCATTTCTCTAATTATCACTGATATTGAGCATTTTTTCATGTGCTGTTGGCCATCTGTGTATCTTCCTTGGAGAACAGTCTATTCAGGTCTTTTGCCCATTTTTCCACTGGGTTGTTGGCTTTTTTGCTGTTGAGTTGTATAAGTTGTTTGTATATTTTAGAGATTAGGCCCGTATCAGTTGAATCATTTGAAACTATTTTCTTCCATTCTGTAATCTGTCTTTTGTTTTCTTTTTGGTTTCCTTTGCCATGCAAAAGCTTGTCAGTTTGATGAGGTCCCATTCATTTTTTTTTTGCTTTTATTTCTGTTGTTTTTGGAGACTGATCACAGAAAACATTTGTAAGTTTGATGTAAGAGAATGTATATAGACACAAAAATTCTCAACAAAATTTTGGCCAACCAAATCCAGCAACATATAAAAAGATCATACATTATGTCCAGGTGGGATTCATCCCAGGTGCACCAGGATGGTTCAACATATGCAAATCAATAAACTTCATACACTACATCAAGGAAAGAAAATCAAAAACCACATGATCATCTCAATAGATGCAGAAAAAGCATTTGACAAAGTCCAACATCCATTCATGATCAAAACTCTTACCAAAGTGGGTATAGAGAGAATGTACCTTAACATAATCAAAGCCATTTATGACAATGCCACAGCAAATATAATACTCAATGGAGAAAAGCTGAAAGCCTTCCCACAAAAATCTGGAACAAGACAAGGATGCCCACTCTCACCACTCTTATTCAACATAGTTTTGGAAGTCCTAGCCACAGCAAATAGACAAACAAAAGAAATATAAGTCATCCAAATAGGAAGAGAAGAGAGACAAGATGGCAGAAGAGTAGGGGGACACGCTCGCCCCTTCCCACAAACACAACAACAACAACAAAACACATCTATAGGTGAAACAACTTGCACAGAACAGAAATAATCTCTGGCAGAAGAACCTAAACTCCAATAATGGTAAGACATAACTGAGTAAAACAGGAGAAAAGAGGAGAGTTGAGAGAAGGGGAATCTGGGCTGGAAAGGCACTCCTGAAAGGGAACTGTGGAGGAGAAAGGGATCCCACACCCTGGAAACTCACCTACTCAATGGAAAAATCAACTGAATCAGAGGGATCTCCAGATGCAGAGAAGAATGCAGTGATAAGTCTGAAATGTGAAGAGCAGAGAACTGAACATATCATCCAAACTACTGGCACAGTCACCAAAAATGGAGATGCTTGGGTGGGGGCTGGGCACTGAGACCTCGGCTCTGGAGGTTAGTCCCTGGGAACGGGCTGGGGTGGGCGGTGTGGAGACTGCTTGGGAAACTAGAAACTGGCCAGTCGGGTTCACAGGGAAGAGACCATCCTGGGGGTCTAGGAAGCAGTCTATCAGATTGGCGGGGCAGAGACTGCCTGGGAGTCTAGAAAGTGGAGCGTGGCGGGTGGAGGGAGCAATACGCTAAGGGCTGGGGAGCGGAAAGCCACTTCAGAGGGAACCTGGTAGAAGAGCTGGATCTTCAGAGGGAACCTGGTAGAAGAGACAAGGGGCCAGACATTTTTCAAAAGAAGACACATGGATGGCTAGTAGGCACATAAAACAATCCTCAACATCTAATTATAAAAGAAATGCAAATCATAACTATAATGAGGTACCATTTCACACCAGTCAGAATGGCCATCATTAACAATTCAATAACAAAAAAAAAATGCTGGTAAGGGTGTGAAGAAAAGGGTACATTCCTTCACTATTGGTGGCAGTGTAAATTGGTACAACCATTATGGAAAACAGTATGGAGGAGCCTCAGAAAACTAAATATAGAACTATCATTTTATGATCCAGAAATCTCACTCCTGGGGGACAAAATTTAATTCAAAAGGATATATATACCCTTGTGTTCATTGCAGCACTATTCACAATAGCCAAGACATGGAAGCAACCTAAATGTCCATCAATATATGAATAGATTAAGAACCTGTGGTACATATATACAATGGAATACTGTTCAGCCATTAGAAAGGACACATTATGCCATTTGCCACAATATGTATGGAACTAAAGATTCTCATACTAAGTGAGGTAAGTCAGAAAAAGAAAGACAAATACCATATGATATCACTTCTATGTAGAATCTAACATATGACACAAATAATCTTATCTACAAAACAGAAACAGATTACAGACATGGAGAGCAGAGTTGTGATTGCCAGGGGGCAGAGGAGAAGGAATGGGATGGATGGGGAATTGGGGGTTGATAGATGCAAACCATTACATTTAGAATGGATAACAAATGGGGTCCTACTGTACGGCACAGGAACTGTGTACATTCCCTGGTATTAGAACATGAGAAGATAGCTTAAAAAAAAGAATGTGAGGGGATGGGTCACTTTTGCTCTACAGCAGAAATTAAAGGAGCATTGTAAATCAACTATAGTTTAATAAGAGTTTTTTTTTTAAATTGGCAGACTTAAATAGACATTTCTCCAAAGACATACAGATGACCAGTAGGCATATGAAAAAATGCTCAATACCACTAATTTTTAGAGAAATGCAAATCAAAACTGCAATGAGATATCACATCAGAGTGGTCAGAATTACCATCATTAAAAGTCCACAAATAAATGCTGGAGAGGGTGTGTAGAAAGAGGGAAGCTCTTTCACTGTTGGTGGGAATGTAAATTGGTACAACCACTATGTAAAACAGTATGTAGGTTCCTCAGAAAATTAATTATGGAACTACCATATGATCAAGCAATCCCACTCCTGGGCATATTTCCAGATAAAACCTTCATTAAAAAAGATACATATACCCCTTAATTCATTGCAGCACTATTAAAAGTAGCCAAGACATGGAAACATCTTACATGTCCATCAATAGATAAATTGATTAAGAAGATGTGGAATAGTACTCAGCCATAAAAAAGAAAAAAGCAATGTCATTTGCAGTAACACAGGTACAACTAGAGATTCAAATACTAAGTGAAGTAAGTCAGAAAGAGAAAGAAAATTACAATATGATATTACTTATATGTGGAATCTAAAATACGGTGTAAATGAATCTATCTACAAAACAGAAACAGACTCAGGGACATAAAGAGACTTATGGTTGCCATGGTGAGGGGGAGGAGGTAGCATAGAGAGGGAGTTTGAGGTTGGTAGATAAAAATTACTACATTTAGAATTGTTAAGCAATGAGGTCCTACTGTACATCACAGGGAATGATAACCATTCCCTTGAGATAGAATATGTTGAGAAAAAATGTATATTTATGTATGATTGGGTTATTATGCTGTACAGTAGAAATTGACACAACACTGCAAATAACCTATACTCTAATAAAGATAAATAAATTAGAGAAAAAAATTGTGGTTGTATATAACATAGAGACCACAAATTCTGACATGTATGTGGAGATAAGGGAACTCATATGCAATGTTGGTGGGTTCGTAAAATGATACTGCCTGGCAAACAATATGGAAGATGCTGAAAAGATAAAAAAATAGAACTACTAGAATTTGAAGGTGTCTTGTCTTATATTTAAGTCTTCAAGCCATTTTTAGTTTATTTTGGTGCATGGTGTGAGGGTGTGTTCTAGTTTCCTTGATATGCATGCAGATGTCCAAGTTTCTCAGCAATACTTGTTGAAAAGACTTTTTCCCATTTTATGTTCTTGCCTCTTTTGTCAAAGATTAATTGACCATAGGTGCCTGGGTTTATTTCTGAGTTCTTTATTCTGTTCCAAAGTTCTGTATGTCTGTTTTGGTACCAGTACCACACTGTCTTGATGACGGTGGCTTTAGAATATTGCCTGAGGTCTGGGAGAGTTATGCCTTCTGCTTGGTTTTTGTTCCTCAGAATTTCTTTGGTGATTCTGGGTCTTTTGTGATTCCATATAAATTTTTGGATTGTTTGTTCTCATTCTGTGAAAAATGTCATGGCAAATTTGATAGGAATTGCACTGAATCTGTAGATTGCTTTGGGTAGTATGGTGATTTTTACAATATTAATTTTTCCCACCCAGGAGCATGGAATATCTGTCCACTTCTTTACATCTTCTTTAATTTGCTTGATGAATGTATTATAGTTCTCAGCATATAAGTCCTTTACCTCCTTGGTTAAGTGTATTCCCAGGTATTTGATTTTTGTGGTGCAATTTTAAAAGGTATTGTATTTTGTATTCATTTTCTGTTTCATTGTTAGTACACAGAAATGCAACTAATTTCTGAATGTTAATTTATAGCCTGCTACTTTGCTGAATTTATTAATCAGTTCAAGGAGTTTTTGGGTTGAGTCCTTAGGGTTTTCTATATATAGTATGATGTCATCTGTATACAGTGACAGTGTACCTCTTCTCTTCCTATTTGAGTATTTCTTTTGTGTATTTATTTTATGTTATTTTCCCAATATGTTATTTTTTTTCTACTGTACAGGATGGTGACCCAGTTACACATACATATATACATTCTTTTTTCTCACATTATCATGCTCCATCATAAGTGACTAGACATAGTTCCCAGTGCTACAGAGCAGGATCTCCTTGCTAATCCATTCCAAAGGCAATAGTCTGCATCTATTAACCCCAAGCTCCCAATCCATCCCACTTCCTCCCCCTCCCATTTGGTAAACAAAAGTCAATTCTCCATGTCCATGATTTTCTTTTCTGTAGAAAGGTTCATTTGTGCTGTATATTAGGTTCCAGATATAAGTGATATCATATGGTATTTGTCTTTCTCTTTCTGACAAGTTTTGATTTTTAAAAATTTTATTATTTTTCCAGTGCATATATATATATATGCACTGGAAAAATATATATATATATATACACATACACACACACATATATATATATATATATATATATACACACATACATATATATATATAAATAAAATATATATATTTATATATATAAATAAAAAAAATATATATATACACATACATACATACATATATATATATATATATGTATGTGTGTGTGTGTGTGTGTGTGTGTGTATTCACACACCACATTTTCCTTATCCATTCACTTACTGATGGACACAGATTATTTCCATATATCCTCTTGTTTCATCTTAAATGATCTTGTCTTACCTGGGGAGAATGGCACCTACCTCAAAACTTGATGTGGCCTTACTGCTTTCTTTTTGATTGGGTTCCATCTTGCTCACTGAATCTTGCTTACATATTTTTTCTTTTCATTGCTGTCTTGGTTATTTATAAGTATGCGGCCTTTCCCTTCAGGAAGGAAATTCTCCTGCTACATGGTCAATTTTTCCAGTTTCTTCTCCAGTGCTGGGAGAAGCATGCTCTGCTTTCCTCTGAAATAAAGCATTTCATGTGATTTGTGTCCAGGAAATTATTGTCCCTGACACTTGAGTTCATCTGACCTGACTATCTCATCACTGTTTCTGCAAGTGGATTCTCACAATTGGGATATCTAGAGGCCTGCCCTATTTCTTTTTCTCCCTGACGTAGACACACTCTCTTCAGAACTTTGGTGACAAGCATTAGATAAACTCCAAAACATTTAATCTGTCATTGAAGATTTTTGACCTTGTAAGGGAGAGATCTCAGCCACAGCTCAAAATGATTTATCTCTGGTTATGAAGAGCATAAAATCTTTGAAGACTGAAAAAGATTCACCCACCTGGGCACATCACAGTGAGAGGAATCTATTTACTTTGGCACTAGGAACCATGGCCAAAAGTATTAAGCTCTTAATCCTTTTGAATGATTGTGGATCCATCTCACACATGCGAAAGTTTTGCAATGCACTGATGAGCCCACTCTCTTAGTTCCGTGTCTAATCTCACCAGGAGTTTCTCACCCAGGTGTTCCAAAATGCCAGTGTTTGAAATTTCAACAGTGATCTCAAATACAGAGAGACAACACTTAGCTGGGGAATTGATTGGAAGATTTGAAAAAGAAGGTCAGGTTGCTGAGGAATGAAACTTCCAAATACTCTTTTTCTCATTATTGTCTCTGCTGGGAAAAGTTTATTTGTTTAATTAATTTATTTATTTTCTTGCTTTATTATTTAATTTTTTCTGCTGTACAGCATGGGGACCAAGTTCTCCTTACACGTATACATTTTTCCCCCCATCCTTTGTTCTGTTGCAATATAAGTATCAAGACATAGTTCTCAATGCTACTTGGCGGGATCTCCTTGTAAATCCATGCCAAGTTGTATCCAATAACCCCAAGCTCCCGATCCCTCACACTTCCTCCCTCTCCCTCTGGGCAGCCACAAGTCTATTCTCCAAGTCCATGATTTTCTTTTCTGTGGAAAGGTTCATTTGTGCTGGATATTATATTCCAGTTATAAGTGATATCATATGGTATTTGTCTTTGTCTTTCTGGCTCATTTCACTCAGTATGAGAGTCTCTAGTTCCATCCATGTTGCTGCAAATGGCATTATGTCATTCGTTTTTATGGCTGAGTAGTATTCCATTGTGTATATATAACACTTCCTCATAATCCAATCATCTGTCAATGGAAAACTGGGTTGTTTCCATGTCTTGGCTATTGTGAATAGTGCTGCAATGAACATGCGGGTGCACGTGTTTCTTTTAAGTAGAGTCTTGTCCAGATAGATGCCCAAGAGTGGGATTGTGGGGTCATATGGAAGTTCTATGGATAGATTTCTAAGGTATCTCCAAACTGTTCTCCATAGTGGCTGTACCAGTTTACATTCCCACCAGCAGTGCAGGAGGGTTCCCTTTTCTCCACACCCCTTCCAGCACTTATTATTTGTGGACTTGATAATGATGGCCGTTCTGACTGGTGTGAGGTAGAATCTCATGGTAGTTTTGACTTGCATGTCTCTTATAATTAGCGATGTTGAGCATTTTTTCATGTGCTTGCTGGCCATCTGTATATCTATCTTGAAGAACAGTCTATTCAGGTCTTTTGCCCATTTTTCCATTGCTTGATTGGCTTTTTTTGCTGTTGGGTTGTATAAGTTGTTTATATATTCTAGAGATTAAGCCCTTGTCGGTTGCATCATTTGAAACTATTTTCTCCCATTTTGTCAGTTGTCTTTTTGCTGTGGAAAAGCTTATCAGTTTGATGAGGTCCCATTGGTTTATTTTTGCTCTTATTTCTGTTGCTTTGGGAGACTGACCTGAGAAAATATGCATGAGGTTGATGTCAGAGAGTGTTTTGCCTATGTTCTCTTCTAGGAGTTTGATGGTGTCTTGTCGCATATTTAAGTCTTTCAGCCATTTTGAGTTTATTTTGGTGCATGGTGTGAGGGTGTTTTCTAATTTCATTGCTTTGCATGCAGCTGTCCAGGTTTCCCAGCAATGCTTGCTGAATAGACTTTTCTTTTTCCCATTTTATGTTCTTGCCTCCCTTGTCAAAAATTAATGGACCATAGGTGTCAGGGCTTATTTCCGGGTTCTCTATTCTGTTCCATTGGTCTGTCTGTCTGTTTTGATACCAGTACCACACTGTTTTGATGATTGTGGCTTTGTAGTATTTCTTGAAGTCTGGGAGAGTTATGCCTCCTGCTTGGTTTTTGTTTCTCAGGATTGCTTTGGCGATTCTGGGTCTTTTGTGATTCCATCTAAATGTTTGGATAGTTTTTTCTAGTTCTGTGAAAAATGTCATGGGTCATTTGATATTGAATGGGTCATTTGCATTGAATCTGTAGATTGCTTTGGGTAGTATGGCCATTTTTACAATGTTGATTTTTCCAATCCATGGACATGGAATATCTTTCCATTTCTTTACATCTTCTTTGATTTCTTTGATGAAAGTTTTATAGCTCTCAGCATATAAGTCCTTTACCTCTTTGGTCAGGTGTATTCCGAGATATTTGACTTTTTGAGGTGCAATTTTAAAAGGTGTTGTCTTTCTGTATTCCTTTTCTAATGTTTCATTGTTAGTACACAGAATTGCGACTGATTTCTGAATGTTAATCTTATATCCTGCTACTTTGCTGAATTTATTAATCAGTTCAAGTAGCTTTTGGGGTTGAGTCCTTAGGTTTTTCTATGTATAGTATCATGTCATCTGCATACAGTGACAGTTGTCTCTCTTCTCTTCCTATATGGATGCCTTTTATTTCTTTTGTGTGTCTAATTGCTGTGGCTAGGACTTCCAAAACTATGTTGAAGAGCAGTGGTGAGAGTGGGCATCCCTGTCTTGTTCCAGATTGGAGTGAGAAGGCTTTCAGTTTTTCCCCATGGAGTATTATATTTGCTGTGGGTTTATCATAAACGGCTTTGATTATGTTAAGGAATGTTCCCTCTATACCCACTTTGGCGAGGGTCTTGATCATGAATGGATGTTGGACTTTGTCAAATGCTTTTTCTGCGTCTATTGAGATGATCATATGATTTTTGACTTTTCTTTTGTTAATGTGTGTATGATGTTGATTGATTTGCATATGTTGAACCATTCTTGTGAACCTGGGATGAACCCTACCTGGTCATGTTGTATGATCTTTTTGATATGTTGTTGGATTCAGTTGGCTAAGATTTTGTTGAGAATTTTTGATCTATATTCATCAATGATATTGGGCGATAGTTTTCTTTTTTGGTGGTATCTCTGTCTGGTTTTGGAATGAGGGTGATGGTGGCATCATAGAATGTCTTTGGGAGTGTTCCTTCTTCTTCAACCTTTTGAAAGAGGTTCAGGAGGATGGGCACCAATTCCTCTTTATATGTTTGATAAAATTCACCTGTGAAGCCATCTGGTCCTGGACTTTTATTTGTAGGAAGTGTTTTTATGATATCTTCAGTTTCATTTCTAGTGATCAGTGTGGCCAGTTTGTCTGTTTCTTCTTGATTCAGTTTTGGCAGGCTGTAAGATTCTAGAAAATTGTCCATTTCTTCCAGATTGTCAAACTTGTTGGCATATAGTTGTTCATGGTATTCTCTTATGGTTTTTTGTATTTCTGCTGTATCCATTGTTATTTCTCCTTTTTCATTTCTAATTTTGTTTATTTGGGTTCTTTCTCTCCTCTTTTTAGTGAGTCTGGCCAGGGGTTTGTCAATTTTGTTTACCTTTTCAAAGAACCAGCTCTTAGTTTTATTAATTTTCTCTATTGTTTTTTGAGTCTCTATTTTATTGATGTCTTCTTTGATCTTTATAATTTCCTTCCTTCTGCTGCCTTTAGGTCTTTTTTGTTCTTCTTTTTCTAGTTCGTTTAGGTGGAGGGTTAAGTTGTCAATTTGGGATCTTTCTTCTTTTTTGAGGAAGGCCTGTATTGCTATGAATTTCCCTCCGAGCACTGCTTTTTGCAGCATCCCATAGATTTTGAGAGGTTGTGTCTTCATTATCCTTTGTCTCAAGGTATGTTTTAATTTCCTTCTTGATTTCCTCATTGACCCATTGGTTCAATGTTGTTTAGTCTCCATGTAGCAGGTTTTATCTCATTTCCTTTCCTATGGTTGATTTCTAGTTTCATGCCATTGTGGTCAGAGATGATCCTTGAAATAATTTCTATGCTCCTAAATTTGTTGAGGTTAGCTTTGTGTCCCAATATGTGGTCGATTCTTGAGAATGTTCCATGAGCATTTGAGAAGAATGTGTATTCTGATTTTTTTGGATGTAGTATTCTGAAGATGTCAATTAAGTCTAACTTTTCTATTGTTTCCTTTAGGCTCTCTGTTGCTTTATTGGCTTTCTGTCTAGAGGATCTGTCCATTGGTGTGAGTGGGATATTAAAGTCTCCTACTTTGATTGTAGTCCCTTCAGTTTCTCCGTTTATATCTGTTAGTATTTGTTGGAGGTATCTGGGTGTTCCTATATTTGTGGCATATATATTGATGATTGTAATATCCTATTCTTGAATGGATCCTTTAACCATTAAATAGTGTCCTTCTTTGTCTTTCTTTATGGCCTTCATTTTAAGGTCTATTTTGTCTGATATGAGTATTGCAACTCCTGCTTTCCTGTCATGTCTATTGGCATGAAATGTTTTTTCCCACCCTTTCACTTTCAATCTATATGTATCCTTTGTCCTAAGGTGTGTTTTTTGTAGGTAGCAGACTGAAGGTTTTTGCCTTTTTATCCACTCAGACACTCTGTGTCTTTTGGTTGGAGCATTCAGTTCATTGACATTTAAGGTGATAATTGCCATTTTAAACTTCATGTTCCAGTTGATTCTATGTTTCTCCATTCTTCCTTTATTTTTTTGGTTGGGCAGTCTCCGGTTATTATCTGCTTGAGTGTTCGTTTTTTTTTTCCCATTTTTTTGCAAATGCAATGTTTGGTTTTGGCTTGTGGTTGCCCTGTTTTTTAAGTATGCTAACCCCTTCCTATAATTGTGTGTTTTGGCCTGATGGTCCTGTAGGTTCAAACACTTCATTACTATACTGAAATTAAGAAGAGAAACAAGCAAACAAAAAAAAGAGTCTATTAATTTCCTTACTTCCCTTGCCCACATATTATGATTTTGATGACTCTTTTTTTTCTCTTTAATTTTATTTTGTTTGAAACTTGTTCATTATTAAATCCATATGCTGGCTTATTTGAGTGACTGCTCTCTGATTATGGTTTCCTCAATCATCCTTTCTTTTTGGTTTAGAGAAGCCCTTTCAATATTTCTTTTAGCCTGGGTTTTGTATTGCTCTATTATTTTAGCTTTTGTTTGTTGGAAAAAATTTTTATGTCCCCTTCTATTTTAAATGATACTCTTGGTGGATAGAGTATTCTAGGTTGCATATTTTTTCCTTTTAGCACTTTAAATATCTCTTGCCAGTCCCTCCTGGCCTGTAGTGTTTCTGTAGAGAAATCAGCTGATACCCTTATGGGGCTTCCCTTGTAGATAACATTCTGCTTTTCTCTTGCTGCCTTTAGGATCCTCTCTTTATCACTAACTTTTGCCATTTTTATGATAATGTGTCTTGGTGTGCATCTATTTGGGTTCAACTTGTTTGGGGCCCTCTGTGCTTCCTGTATCTTGAACTCAGCATCCTTTAGATTTGGGAAGTTTCCATGGATAATTTCTTCAAATATATTTTCCATCCCCTTATATTTTTCTGCTCCTTCTGGAATTCCTATTATGTGTAGATTGGCCCGCTTTATATTATCCCATAGGTCTCTTATATTGCTTTCCAGTTTTTTGATTCGGTTTTCTGTCTGTTGACCGGATTGGGTGATTTCCATTATTCTATCTTCCATATCACTGATTTGTTCTTCTGCATTATTCATTCTGGTTTCTACTGCCCTTAGTTCCGTTTGCATCTCTGCAAATGAATGTTCTAGTTTTTCTTGGCTCCTCCTTATATTTTCCAGTTCCTTTCTGAGGGTGTCTGCATTACTGTTCATATCTTCTCTTAATTCCTTCAGTATTTTCACTATTTCCCTTTTGAACTCAAAGTCTGTCAGGCTGCAGAGTTCTTTTTCATTATTGACTGCTTTAGGTGAGTTCTCCTGTTGGTTTAATTGGGGGTGGTTTCTGAGCTTCTTCATCTTGCTTGTTGTTTTCTTTTTCTTGGTGGAGTTGTACTGTCCTTGGCCAGGCAGGGTTTGCCTTGGCACTGCTGTGGAATGTTTCCAGAGGGTTGGCTTTGTTGGTCAGTCTTCTTTGAGGCAGTGTGGCTTTTCCAGAGGGTGGGCGGGGCTGACAGAGTCTCTCTGAATCAAAGAGGACTTTCTGAGGGCAGACAGGACTGGAAGGTCCACACTGTGATGGAAGAAGATTTCACTCGACCAGGCACAGCTTGCTCTTGTGTTTTTGTGCTGTGGGGCTCCTGCAGGGGGCTGATGGTGCTGGTTCCATGGGAGTGCAGCACCTCCCATGGGCTGGAGCAGCTAGATGGGCCACTGAGAACCCAAGGGGCTCTTTCCCAGGGCAGCTGGACTCAGATGGACTGCCTGAAAGTGGAGGCAGATTTTTCATGGCCCGGCTGCACTTTTTCTAGCTTTTCTGGGCTGTGGGGGCTTTTGCAGGGGTCTGGCAGTGCTGGACAGCTGTTCTTCAGGAGTGAAGCACCCCCCAAGGGCTGCAGTGGCTACCTGGGCCGCTGAGAACCCAAGGGGTTCTTCCCCAGGCCAGCCCGACTCAGAAGGACTGCCTGAGAATATAGGCAGATTTTTCATGGCCTGGCCAAGCTTTTTCTAGCTTTTCTAGGCTGCAGGCCTTTTACCAGGGGCTGGTGGTGTTTTTGGTGCTGTTCCGCATGGGTTTACCCCCTCCAAGGGGAAAGCAGGCCAGGGCAGGTAAAGCCCCTGCGGTGGTAGGCTTCTGGCAATTGTTGAGACCAGCCCTCTGGGATGGCAGTCAGCCTCAGGTCCAGCATGTGCGTGAGGGGTAATGCCCTGGGAAGCACAGCTTTCTGATAGCTGGTGGGCCAGTGAGCTCGCTGTGGGGTGGGGAGTATTCTATGGTGGTCCACTCCTTCTTCTCTCCCCTCCCCAACACTGGCACCTTGTCTCTCCTGCAAATCCAGCTCTTCTTCCAGGTTCCCTCTGATGTGCCGTTCCACTTCCCAGCTCTTAGCGTATTGCTCCCTCCCCCGTGACACTCTGCTTTCTAGTCTCCCAGGCAGTCTCTGCCCTTTCAAACCTGACAGACCGGTTCCTAGACACCCCCAAAGACTGTCCGCCTCCAAGCAGTCTCCGCACCCCAGCCTGTTCCATTCCCAGGGACTAACCTCCAGAGCTGAGGTCTCGGTGCCCAGCCCCTGCCCAATCGTCTCAATTTTTGGTAGTTCAGATGATCTGTTTGGTTCTTGCTCTGCTTTTCAGTACTCTGACTTACTGCTGCACTCTTCTCTGCAGCTGGAGATCCCTCTGATTCGGTTGATCTTTCCGTCGAGTAGGTGACTTTCCAGGGTGTGGGATCCCTTTCTCCTCTATAGTTCCCTTTTGGGAGAGCCTATCCAGCCCCGATTCCCCTGTTTTACCCAGTTATGTCACGAGATTCTCGTCGTTATTGGAGTTTAGGTTCTTCTGCCAGTGATTGATTGCTGTTTTGTGTGAGTCATTTAAACTGTAGATATGTTTTTGTTGTTGTTCTTGTGTTTGTGGGAGTGGGCAAGCATGTCCCCCTACTCTTCCACCATCTTGCCTCCCCTTATTGTGTTCTTTTTTACGGCTGAATAAATAGTATTCTTTTGTGTATATATACTACATCTTCCTAATCCAATCATCTGTCAATGGACATTTGGGTAGTTTCCATGTCTTGGCTATTGTGAATAGTGCTGCAATGAACATGCAAGTGTATGTGTCCTTTTCAAGGAAAGTTTTGTCTGGATTTATGCCCGAGAGTGGGATTGCTGGGTCATATGGTAGTTCTATATTTATTTTTCTGAGGTACCTCCATACTGTTCTCCATAGTGGTTGTACAAATTTACATTCCTAACATTATTGGAGGGTTCCCTTTTCTCTACACCCCCTTCAGCATTTGTTATTTGTGGACTTATTAATGATGGCCATTCTGACTGGTGTGAGGTGGTACCTCATAGCAGTTTTGGTGAATGTTTGATAGAATCCAGCTCTAAAGCCATTGGGTTATGGACTTTTGTTTTTTGGAAGTTTTTAAATCATATTTTTTGTTTAAGGGCTTGTGATTTGTCTATTTCTATTTTCTATTTCTTCCTGGTTTGGTCTTCGTAGATTGTAACTTTTTAAGGATCTGTTTATTTCTTCTAGATTGCCCATTATGTTGACGTATAATTTCTTATTGTGGTCTCTTAGATTCTTTGTATTTCTTTGTGTCACTTGTAACTTCTGCTTTTTCATTTCTAATTTTATAGATTTGAACCCTCTCCTTTTTTTCTTGATGAGTCTGATAAAGTTTCATCAAATTTGTTGATCTCTTCAAAGAATGAAAATTTGCTATCATTGATCTTCTCTATTTTTCTTTATATTTCACTTTTTTTCTACTCTGATTTGTATTATTTCTTTCCTTCTACTAATTTGGGCTTTGTTCTTTTTTCTCGTGACATTTTTGGTATAAGGTTATTTGAGATATTTCTTCTTTCATGAGATAAGATTTTATTGCTATAGTCTTCTCTCTCAGAACCACTTTTTCTGTGTCCAATAAGATATGGATTGTCATATCTTAGTTGTCATTTGTCCCTAAGTATCTTTTGATTACCTATTTTATTTCTTTAGCGATTCATAGGTTATTTAGTTGCATATGGTTTAGCTTCTAGGAGTTTGTTTTTTCTTTTTTTTATTTTTTTCCTTATTGGTTGGTTTCTAGTTTCATAGAACTCTGATCAGGGAAAATGCTTGAAACAATTTCAGTTTTTTAAAATTTACCAAGCCTTGATCTCTTGAACAATATATGATCTATCCTGGAGAATGATCCATGTATTCTTGAGAAAAATGCATATTCTGCTGCTTTGGGATGGAAGGCTACGCAAATATCCGTTAAATCTATCTGGTCTAATGTGTTATTTAAAGTCTGTGCTTCCTTGCTAATTTTCTTTCTGGATGATCTGTCCATTGATGTAAGTGGGGTGTTAAAATCCCCCACTATTATTGTGTTTCTGTCAATTTCTCCTTTTATTGTTGTTAGCAGTTGCCTTATATACTATGGTGCTCCTATGTTGGGCACATAGACCTTTAAATTATTACACCTTCTTCATGAATTGATCATTTATTATTAAGCCGTGTCTTTCTTTGTCTTTTGTGACTTTCTTCACTTAAAAGTCTGTTTTTTTATGATATGAGTATTGTTACTCCTGCTTTTCTTTCATATCTATTTGCATGCAATGCCTTCTTCTATCCCCCCACTTTCAGTCTGTGTGTGTCCTTAGGGCTGAAGTGCATCTTTTCTAAACAGCATTTGTATGAGTCATGCTTTTGTATCCATCTGACCAGTCTATGTCTTTTGGTTGGCACATTTAATCCATTTACATTCAAAGTAATTATGGATATATATGTATTTATTGCCATTTTCTCAATTATTTTGGGCTGGTATTTTGGGTCTTTCCCTTCCCTGCCTCTTTTGTTGTCCTCTCTTGTGATTTGCTGACAATATTTAGTGTTCTGCTTGAATTACTTTTTCTTTTTTATGTGTAAGTCCATTATAGTTTTTGGTTTATGGTCCCCATTAGATTTTTATACAACTATTTTTATGTGTACAGAATTATTTTTGGTTGTAGGTCACTTAATTTCAAATATTTTCAATGTTGTCTATTTGTCCTCTCCTCTTCTCAAGCTTGCTAGTTTTGATATCATAAATTGTCAATGGGTGATTTTCCCACTTTTATATTTTCTTTCCCTTTACCAGTGAGCTTTTTCATTATTAATATTCTTATTTTAAATTGTTGCTTTCCCTTTTCTACTTAGAAATTTTCCTTTAGTAGTTGTTGTAGAGCTGATTTGGAGGTGCTAAATTCTCTTAGCTTTTGCTTAACTGATGTGCTTTTGATTTCTGCATCAAATCTGAATGAGAGCCTTGCTGTGTAGATTAATTTTGGTTCTAGGTTCCTTCCCTTTCTCTTAAATATATCTTACCACTCACTCCCTTCTATCTTTCAGAGTTCCTGCTAAAAATTAGCTGTTATTCTTATGAAGGTTCCCTTGTATATGATTTGTTGCTTTTCCCTTGTGGCTTTTAATATTTTTTCTTTGTATTTAACTTTTGTCAGTTTGTTTAGCATGTTTATAACTTTGTTTTGCCTTGGGTTTATCCTGTATAGGCTTCTCTGTTCTTCTTCAACTTGAGTGAGTGTTTCCTTTCTCATATTATGGATTTTTTTTTGCTTTAATCACTTCAAATATTGTCTTGGCCCTTTCTCTCTCTTCTCCTTCTGGAACCCTATGATGTGAATATTGGTACATTTATTGTTTTCAGAGATGTCTCAAACTCTCCTCTGTTTTTTCTTTTTCTTTTCCCTGTGTAAATGATTTCCACTACTGTCTTCCACCTTACTTATTCATTCTTCTACATCAATTATCCTTATATTGATTCCTTCTAATGTATTTTTCATTTCATATATTGTAGTATTCATTTTAGTTTGCTTGTTCTTTAAATCCTCCAGTTATTTGTTCAACATTTCTTGTAACTTCTAGATTTGGGTCTCCATTCTTTTTCTGATATCTTGAATAATCTTTGCTGTTATAACTCTGAATTATTTTCAAGGAAGATTTCCTATCTCCATTTCATTTTTTTTTCATTTGTGTTTGTTTTGTTAGTGTGTGTCTGAAAGCTATTTTTTTAGTCTTCTCTTATTGTTTAACTATGTTTATATTCCCCTTGACAGCAGATATGTAGACGCACCTGTTGGTGCCCACCCCAGGAGTTCTCAGGGGTTGTAATGGCTCTTGTGTACCCAGAACATGTTATGGGAGCAGAGATATCAGGTTACCTCTTCTGGAGTTGGTGACTGCTAAGGATGGTGTCTGTGAGGGAGGTGACATTGATTTCCAGTTCACAGGGGTGACTTTGTAGTAGAGGGGATAGCATTGTCTCCTGTTACCCCTCCCACTACCAGTCAGCTCTCAGAAACATTTCCTATAGCTCTTGGTTCTCTTTGTCATAGATCAGGTGCTGCTAGTGTGAACTCTGCAGGAACATTGGGCAGAGCCACTGAGCTTGTGCTTTTCCTGATTTACAGATCTTGTGGTGAACAGGTGTTGGGAACCCTCCATAGGCTCTTTTAGAGCCATTGCCAATAGCACAAGTTCTGGCAGATCCATTCAGCAGAGACACAGATCTTGTGTTCCTCCTGGCTGTACAGTTTTTAGCTTTCATTCAGAATGGACATTGATGGCAGCTCTTCTGGCATGGGTTGGGCACCACTAGATGGAGACCACTGGCAGGAGCTGGGAGCTCATGTTGATCCCCCAGTTACTCCACCTGCTCCAAGTACTCTGTAGCCCTTAGGGTAGGGCCATTTCCTAGCTGTAACTATGGAGTTTCAGAGGCTGAATGGGTCCAAGAGTAGAAGCTGACAGTGTCCTTCAGCCTGAGAGTGTGCTTGGGAAATAAAGCTGTCATGGTGGAGTCTGCCCCTTCCTTCCAGAAATCCCAAACAATGGCGCCTGACTTCTAAGCCTGAGTTGTCTTTGCTTATGCCCTCAATGGTGGTAGTCCTATACTCTAGTCCCTCCAGGCTGTTTACATGCAACCAACACTGTTTTTTTCCCCACATAGCCAGCCTAATCTCTCCCTTTGAGTCTGATCTCTAAAGCCAGAGTTTTAGTTCCCAACACCTGCCGGCACCTGTATAGTGTTGTCCCTAGAAATAACCATTTGTGGAAGATTGTTTCCATTTTAATTGTTTCACACCAGTTGTGTAGAGTTACCCCTCTGTCTTGGCTGATCTTCTCACTGGTAGGGGACTTTCCCAGGGTGCAGAAGCATTTCCTTTTCCAGCTTCTTCCTAGGGGTGCAGATCCCTTCTCACTTCCTTTTGCTTCCTTTCCTTCTTTCTTTTTTTACTGTCTGGCTTTGGTAAATTTTTTCTTGCTCTTTCATAATACTGTGGTCTTTCGTCAGTTTTTAGGAAGTGTTCTGTGCAAGTAGTTACACATGTAGATAGATGTATTTTCAATGTATTTGTGGGAGTAGGTGAGCCTAACATCACACTACTCTGCCATCATTTTTGTCTCTTTGACAATGACTTTTGACACTAATGCATATTACTTTTAAAAGGAAGTGGAAATATATAAGAAAAGAAAGAAAGTTTATTTTATTTTCAAACTAAAGTTAGAAATTTATTTTCTGAGATGAAGGCTTAGCTAATGGTATTGAACAGCAGAATGTATAATGCAGAAGAATGAAGTGACTTGGAAGAATAAATGAATTCACTCAATCAGAATAGCGGACAGAAAGTCAAATTAAAAAAAAAAGACATCAATGTAATTCTATTGGGTAATATAAAGCCTGAAAACATATTCTTAATAGGGATCCCAGAAGGTGATGGATGAAAAAAGGGGATTGAAAATGTGTAGGAAATAATTATGGGTGAAAAGTTCCCAAATCAAAGAAACAGGTATCCAGATACTGGAGGCACAGAGGGTCACCAAAAAGATGAACACAAACAGACCTATAACCAAGACATATTATAACAAAATAACAAATGTTAAATATAAGCAGAGGATTCTAAAGACAGCAAGAGAAAAAGAGTTAAATGCAAGGGAACTCCCTTAAACATATCAGTTGATTTCTCTACAGAAATGTCACAGGCCAGAATGGAGTGGAAAGATAACACACAAAGTCCTAAAAGGGAAAAATTTGCAACCTAGAATAAACTACACAGCAAGATTTTTTTTTGATGGAATGAACTTATTTTACTTTTTTTACATTTTATTTTTATTTTTCCATTATTGTTTATTTACAGTGTTCTGTCAATTTCTACTCTAAAGCAAAGTGATATATATATATATATATATATATATATGTATTTTTTTCATATTATCCTCCATAATGTTCCATCCAAAGTAAGTGATGGGATACAGTTCATTGCTTATTCACTCCAAACACAATAGATTGCATCTATTAACTGAAAATTCCCAGTCCATCCCACTCCCTCCCCCTCCATCTTGGCAACCACAAGCCTGTTCTCCACGTCCATGATTTTATTTTCTGTGGAAAGCTTCATTTGTGCCATATATTAGATTCTAGATGTAAATGATATCATGTGGTATTTGTCTTTTTCTGTCTTACCTCACTCAGTATGAGAGCCTCTAGTTCCATCCATGTTGCTGCAAATGCCATTATTTTTTTTTCTTTTTTATGACTGAGTACTATTCCATTGTGTATATATACAACATCTTATGAGTCCATTCATCTATCAATGGACATTTATGTTGTTTCCTTTTCTTGGCTATTGTGAATAGTGCTTCAATGAACATGCTGGTTCATATGTCTTTTTCAAGGAAAGAATTGTCTGGATATATGCCCAAGAGTGGGATTGCTGAGTCATATGGTAGTTCTATGTATAGCTATCTAAGGTATCTCCATACTGTTCTTCATAATGGTTGTACCAATTCACATTCCCATCAAGAGTGTAGGAGGGTACCCATTTCTCCACACCCTCTCCAGCATTTGTTATTTGTGGACTTTATATTGGTGGCCATTCTGAGTGTTGTGAGGTGGCACCTCAGTAATTTTGATTTTCATTTCTCTAATTATTATTGAGGTTGAGCATCTGCACATCATTTTGGAGAAATGTCTATTCATGTCTTTGGCCAGTTTTTCAATTTGGTTGTTTTTTTTTTTTTTTGAGTTGTATAACAAGTTGTTTGTATATTTTAGAGATTATGCCCTTGCCAGTTGAATCATTCAAAATTATTTTTCTCCCATTCTTTAGGTTGCCTTTTTTTTTTAAGGTTTCCATTGCTATGCAAAAACTTGTCAGTTTGATTAGGTCTCATGGTTTATACTTGCTTTTATTTATGTTGCCTTGGGAGTCTGGCCTAAGAAAACATTTGTACAGTTGACGTGAGATAAAGTTTTGCCTATGTTCTCTTCTAGGAGTTTTATGGTATCTTGTCTTACATTTAAGTCTTTCAGCCATTTTGAGTTTATTTTTGTGCATGGTGTGAGGGTGTGTTCTAGTTTCATTGATTTACATGTGGCTGTCTAGTTTTCCCAGCACCACTTGCTGAAAAGACTTTTTTTCCCATTTTGTATTCTTCCCTCCTTTGTCAAAGAAGAATTGACCATAGGTGTCTGGGTTTATTTCTGGGTGCTCTAATCTGTTCCATTGGTCTCTATGTCTGTTTTGGTACCAGTACCACACTGTCTTGAAGACTACAGCTTTGTAACATTGCCTGAAGTCTGGGAGAGTTATGCCTCCTGCTTGGTTTTTGTTCCTCAGGATTGCTTTGGCAATTCTGGGTCTTTTGCATTTCCATATAGATTTTTGGATTGTTTCTTGTAGATCTGTGAAAAATGTCATGAGTCATTTGATAGGGATTGCATTGAATCTGTAGATTCTTTTGGGTAGTATGGCCATTTTTACAATAGTAATTTTTCCCACCTAGGAGCATGGAATATCTTTCCAATTCTTTGAATCTTCTTTAATTTCCTTGATTAATGTTTTATATTTCTCAGCATATAAATCTTTCACCTCCTTGGTCAGGTTTATTCCCAGGTATTTATTTTTTTGGAGTGTGATTTTAAAAGGTTTTTTAACTTTATATTCCTTTTCCAAAATTTAATTTTTAGTATACAGAATTTCAAGTGATTTCTGATGGTTAATCTTGTATCCTCCTACTTTGCTGAATTTGTTGATCAGTTTGAGTAGTTTTTGTGTGGAGTCCTTAGGTTTTTCTATATATAGTATCATGTCATCTGCATAGAGTGGCAGTTTTACCTATTTTCTTCCAATTTGGATACCTTTTGTTTCTTTTGTTTGTGTCTAGGACTTCCAATACTATGTTAAATAACAATGGTGAGAGTGGGCATCCATGTCTTTTCCCAGATTTTATTAGGAAGACTTTCAGCTTTTCTCCATAGAGTATTATATTTGAGGTGTGTTTGCCATAAATGCCTTGATTATGTTAAGGTATGCTCCATCTATACCCACTTTGATAAGTGTTGTGAGACATGTTTTTATAATATTTTCTTAGCCTCTTTGCTGAAAACTCCATCTTGTCCTGCTTTACTTTATCCCATATTCCTGCTTTACTTTATCCCATATTCCTGCTAGGAAAAACAGTCAGAGTGCTGGTAAATGACTTAAGCTTAAGAACAAAGACCTAAAGGCATAAGTCATTCATAGGGTCAGCTGAATGAGGACATAATACATTGGTCTAGGCACACCAGACCTGTGCAGATTGGCACACCATTTGCACAAGCATGATATGTCCTCTAAGGAATAAGAGAAAGAGGAACCTCATGGCCAAGTGGTTTATGAGTGGTCGTTAGCAGAATATGCATTAGCAAAGAGAACCAAAGTGCAAACCTAGGCACACTGGGTTGCCACAAATAGACATGCCATTTGCAGAAGCACAGTGAGGATTCTCTGAAATGCTATGCAGAGATAGCTAACTCAAATGCTAATGATTGTTATGTGCCTAAAGGTCAGAGTAAAAGCTTAACCTTCTACTAGCTAAGTGACTTTTAAAATAATAAAACAACTTATAAAATAAGAAACAAACCCTATATCCTCCACCCATAGCCCCTTCCTCACTTGACATAATCCTAAAAAGCACAATAAAAGCAGTGTGGTTTCTCGAGGTGGTGCTCTTGGTCCCTGAGACCTTGAGTCCCCTGGTTCCCACCTTTACTTAAGATAAATGTCTCTTTGTCTTGTTTTATGTTAACTTTTTTCCTTAAGTTTCACATTACCTGTCCTTCAGCCCCATCCTGGTGAGCTGGTCTCAGCAGGTAAGAGTTTTGATCATGAATGGATGCATTTTGTCAAATGCTTTTTTGCACCCATTGACATAATTGTGTGGTTTTTTACTTTTATTTTGTTAATGTGGTGTATGACTCTGAATGGTTAGTGTATGTTGAACCCTCCTTGTGAACCTGGGATGAATCAAACTTGGTCAGTTTCTATGATCTTTTTTATATATTTTTATAGTTTTTAAATATAAGGAGAAATAAAGGATTTCTTAGACAAGCAAAACTAAAAAATACAGCAATAGTAAACCTAACCTAAAAGAAATATTTAAAGTTCTTTTCTAAATAGAAAAGAAGTAAGAAGATATAAGATAGAGGAAATCACAGTTGGAAAGCAATCACATAAACAACACATGTACAGTTCCAAAAGAAAAACAAAAACCCATTTGTGAAAGCAATGATAAACAGAAGGAACATGAAAAAGACAAAGATGATGATGAAAACATTTTATGATGCCAATCATAAAATGTTGGAAAGCAGTGTAAGAAAATCTACACTCTTTCTTAGATGTGTTTGAGTCTATATGACTACATTCTAAAGGATGCAGATATAGGAAGCATTTAACATATTTTCAAAATGCCAAACACATATCAAAAACAAATAAATGATTCATCAAACCCCAAAAGATATGGACACAGGCATAAAATAAAAAGAATTTATCCTACCACATAAAGAAAAATAATGTAACAAAGAAGAAACACAGAATCAACTGGAAAACTTGGTTTTAAAATAGCAAGAGATACATAGGTATCAATAATTACCTTAAAAATCAAAGTACTGAATGGTCCAGTACAAAGATGTAGAGTTGCAGACTGTATAATAAAACCAGAGCTTAGTTTTTAAGCTAATATGCTGCCTAGAAGAGTCCTCTTTGCAAAGGACACACACAGATTGAATGTGAGTGCATGGGTAAAGATATTTCTTGCAAAGAAAGAGACGGTTTCAATACTCATACCTGACAAAATAGACTTTAAAACAAATGCCAAAAGAAAGATAAAGAAGAACATTATTTCATGATAAAAGGATCAATTCAGCAAGGGGATATTGCACTTGTAAACGTATATGCACATAATATAGGAGCAGCCAAATACATAAAACAAATACTAACATACCTAACAGGAGAAATTGATGGGATAGAATAACAATAGGGGACTTTAACAACCCACTCACATCAGTAGACAGATATAGACAGAAACTCAAGACAGCAACAGAGATCCTAAATGACCCAATAGTACAGTTAGACTTAATTGATATTTTCAGACATTACTTCCCAAAATATACAATTTACATTCTTTTCAAGGATACATTCTTTAGGATTGACCACATACTGGGGCACAAATTTAACCACAACAATTTAAAAAATAAGTAAATCATTTTAAGCATCCTCTCTGACCACAATGATATGAAATTAGACAACCAAGGGGGAAAAATGAGAAAAACCTGGCTGCATGGAGACTAGACAACATGCTACTAAAAAGCCAATGGGTTGGCAAGAAAATATAAAAGGAAATTTATAAACACCTTGAAACAACAATGAAAACAAAACCTTACAAAATCTATGGGATCCCAGAAAAACACTTAGTGGGAATTTCATAATGCTGGAGGCCTCCCTCAGAAAAAAAAAATAAAAATTGTAAATAAACAAACTACCTTATCACCTAAAAGAATAAGATAAAGAAGAACATAAATCCTAAATACACAAGAAGGAAGTAAATAATAAATATCAGAGATCAAGTTAATAAAATAGTGATTCAAACAACAAAAGAATCAATAAAACCAGGATCTGGTTCTTTGATATTGTAAACAAAATCAACAAATGTCTGGTCAGGCTTACGAGGAAGAAAAAAGGAGAGAAGGAGAGAGCCCAAATAAACAAAATAAGAAGAGAAAAAGGAAAAATCTCAGTGGATACTGCAGAAATACAATAAAAGCAAAAAGAATATTATAAATAATTGTATGCTAACAAATTTGAAAACCTAGAATAAATGGACAAATCTAGAAATATAAAGTTCACCAAAACTGAGTCAAGAAGAAATAGGTAATTTGAACAGGCAGAATATTAGAAATAAAATTGTATATGTAATAAAAAATACTCCCTACAAACAAAAGTTCAGTACCAGAGGGCTTCAGAGGTGAATTCTTCCAAACATACAAAGAAGAACTTATACTGATTCTTCTTAAACTCGTCCAAAAAATTGAAAAAGAAGGCATATTCCCAAAGATACTCTATGAATCCACCATCACTGTAATACCAAAACCAAAGATACTAACAACAAAGAAATTTATAGGCCAATATCTTTGATGAATATAGTGCAAAAATTCTCAAAAAAATTAACAAACTAAATCCAAAAACTCATTAAAAAGATCACAAACCAAATGGGATTCATCCCAAGGTTACAAGAAAAGGTCAACATATAAAAAAAAAATGTAATAAAACAAAGTAAATAAAAGAAAAATCTAAACCCACAGGATCTTCTCAATAGATGCAGAAAAGGCATGTGACAAAAATTCAACATCCATTCATGATTAAAAGGCTTAACAAAATGGTTATAGAGGGAACATATCTTAACATAATAAGAGCCATTTATGACAAAATTTTGTTCAATATAATACTCAATGGAGAAAAGCTGAAAGCCTTCCCACTATAAGCTGGAACAACACCAGGATGCCCCCTCCCACCCCTTTTATTCGACATAGTATTAGAAATCCTAGCCACAGCAATGAAACAAAACCAGAAATAAAATATATCAAAATTGGAAGGGAAGATGTAGAACTGTCACTGTGTGCAGATGACATGACACTATATGTAGAAAAGCCTAAGGATTCCACACAAAAACTACTTGAGCTGACCAATGGATTCAGCAAAGTAGCAGGATACAAGCTTAACATTCAGAAATCTGTTGCACTTCTGTATACTAAAAATGGAATATTAGAAAGTTAATATAGAAAAAACAATACTTTTTAAAATTGCATCAAAACCTTTAGGAATAAATATGACCAAGGAATGTGAAATACTTACATGCTGAGAAGTCTAAAACTTTAATAAAGGAAGCTAAAGAGGCTCCAAAGAAATGGAAAATTATCCCATGCTTCTCGATTGAAAGAGTTATTACTTTTAAAATGGCCATACTACCCAAAGCAATCTCCACGTTTAATGTGATCACTATCAAACTACCCATGACCTTTTTCACAGAGCTAGAACAAATAATCAAAAAATTATATAGAACCATAAAATACACAGAATTGCCAAAGCAATTCTTAGGGGAAAAAACAGTAGGTGGCATAACTCCCAGGCTTTAGACAATATTAGAAAGCTGCTGTAATCAAAACAGTGCAGTATTGGTACCAAAATGACATTCAGATAAATGGAACAGAATGGAGAACCCAGACACCTATCTATGGTCAATTCAACTTTGACAAAGGAGGCAAAAATATAAATGTAAATGACAGTCTGTTTAGCAAGTGGTGCTGGGAAAACTGAACAGCTGCACAAAAATTAATTAAATAGGACACACCCTCACACCTTACTTAAAAATAAACTCAAAATAGCTTAGAGCTTAAACATAAGACATGACACCTTAAAACTCCTAGAACAGAACATGGTGAAAACATCCTTTGAAATAAACTGTACCACCTGTTTTCTTAGGACAGTCTTCCAAGGCAATAGAAATGGAAACAAAAATAAAGTTTTACACAGCAAAGAAAATCATAAAAACAAAAAGACAAGCTACAGAATATTAGAAAATATTTGAAAATGATGCAACCAAGGTCTTTATTTCCAAAATATACATACAACTCATAAACAAAAAAGCAAGCAAGCAAACAAATTGAAAAATGGGCCAAACACCTAAATAGACATTTCTCCAAAGAAGAATTAGGGATGGGCACTAGACACAGGAAAAGATGCTCCATATCGCTGATTATTAGGAAATAAAAATCAAAATTACAGTTAAGTACCACCTCACACTGGCCACAGTTTTAAAGTCTACAAATAACAAAAGCTGGAAAGAGTGTGGAGAAAAGAGAAATCTTCTACACTGTTGGTGGGGATATAAATGGTACAACTACTATGGAAAACACTATGGAGATTCCTCAAAAAACTAAAAATAGAATTACCATTACCAGATATACCACTCCGTGGTATATATCTAGACAGAAATATAATTCAAAATGATACATTCACCCCTATGTTCAGAGCAAAATTATTCACAATAGTCAAGACATAGAAACCATCTACATGTCCATTGACAGAAGAATGGATTAAGATGTGGTGGACTACTACTCAGCCACTAGAAAAGAAGGAAATAATATCATTTGCAACAATGTGGATGCAACTGGAGTTTATCATAATAAGTAAATTATGTCAGAAATAGAAGGACAAATACCTTATATAAGAAATCTAACATATGGTACAAATTAACCTGTCTACAAAACATAAACAGATTTATAGACATAGAGGACAGGCTTGTGGTTGCCAAAGGGGGAGTTGGAATGGAGTGGAATGTATTGGGAGGTTGGGGTCAGTAGATGCAAATTCTTACATTCAGAATGGATAGAAAATAAGGTCCCACTTTATAGTACGGAGAATGAATATCCAATCTCTTGGGTGGACCATGGTGGAAAATAATATTAAAAAATAATGTAATTATATATATGACTGAGTCACTTTGCTATACAGCAGAAATTGGTGCAACATTATAAATCAACTATACTTTAATTAAAAAAAATTAAAAACCTGGAGTTCCCGTCGTGGCGCAGTGGTTAACGAATCCGACTAGGAACCATGAGTTTGCGGGTTCGGTCCCTGCCCTTGCTCAGTGGGTTAACGATCCGGCGTTGCCGTGAGCTGTGGTGTAGGTTGCAGACGCGGCTCGGATCCCGCGTTGCTGTGGCTCTGGCGTAGGCCGGTGGCTACAGCTCCAATTCAACCCCTAGCCTGGGAACCTCCATATGCCGTGGGAGTGGCCCAAGAAATAGCAACAACAACAACAACAACAACAACAAAAAGAGACAAAAAAAAATTAAAAACCTGCATTGCAAAGGAAGCAATCAACAGAATGAAAAGGCAACATAAGTAATAGGAAGAAATATTTCCATACCATAATTCTGATAAGAAGGTTTTTTCCACAACTCAATAAGAAAAAATAGCAATAAAATAATTAGAAAATTGGCAATAATCCTAATAAACATTTTTTTCAAAAGAAGATATACATAAGAACAAAGGGTTCATAAAAAAGATTTTCAACATCACTAATCATCAGGGAAGGAAGATCAAAACCACAATGAGTTGTCACCTCACACCTCTCAGAATGGCTATTATAAAAATAAAAGAGATAACATGTTGTTGAGGCTGTGGAGAAAAGGGAACACTTGTAAAATGTTGATGAAAATGTCATATGGTACAGATATTATGGAATATAATACAGAGGTTCTTTAAAAAATTTAAGATAGAACTACCATACGATCCAACAATCCCACTTCTAGTTATATGTCTAGGGGAAATAAAATCATTCTTTTGAAGAATTATATGTACTTTTATATTTTTTGCACCATTATTTACAATAGTCAAGATATGTAATCAACATGTGTCTATCAATGTATGAATAAATAAAGAATATATAAGTATATAAGCAAATATTATTCTTCAATGTTAAGTATGAGATCTTGCTATTTGTGATAATCTGGATGAAACTATAGGATATTATGTTCAGTGATATTAGCCCATCAGAGGAAGACACTTACTGTATCATCTCACTTACAAGTGGACCCAAAAAATTCAAACTTTTCTTTTCTTTCTTTCTTTCTTTATATATATTTTTTCTACTGCACAGCATGATGACCCAGTTACACATACATGTGTACATTCTTTCTTCTCACATTACGTGTTCAAACATGATTGACTAGACAGAGTTCCCAGTGCTACACAGCAGATCCTATTGCTAATCCATCCTGAAGGCAACATTCTGCATCTATTTACCCCAAGCTCCGAGGCTCTCCCACTCCCTCCCATTCCCCCTTGACAACCACAAGTCTATTCTCCAAGTCCATGATTTTCTTTTCTGTGGAAAGTTTCCTTTGTGCTATATATTAGATTCCAGATATAAGTGAAACTTTTAGAATCAGAAAGTTCAATGGTGGTTGCCAGAGTCTATTGGGTGGGGGAAAGGAGACATTGGTCAGAGCTAACAAGTTTTAGCTGTAAGATAAACAAGTTCTGATGATCTAATGTGCAGCATGATGATTATTGTTAATATTACTGTATTGTATACTTTGTTTGCAAAGGGGGTAGATCTTAAAGCATTTTCACTAAAAACATGTATGTGACATGATAGAGATGAATGTGATAATTAACATAATTGTAATTATTTCACTGTATATATGTGAAACTCATCATTTTGTAAATGTAAATATATATAATCTTGTCCATTACATTTCATTGAAATTGGGGGAAAAAGATGCTGAAGTGAATGGACCTGCAGGAATAGCTATACTATGTGAAGCCAGAAGATACAGCAAAGGATAATATTCCACATGGGGAAACAGAGAACATCCCATTCACCATGGCCATGGGTAATCCACCATGAAAGAGGCACCGGCATCACTAAAGAATTTAGTATGCACGTGTGGCCATAAAAACAAAAATAAATTTAAAAAAATGAAGAAACAAATTGAGATGAACAGCAGAATAACTGAAATGAAAAATTCACTAGATGGAATCAATAGCAGAATATAGGAGGCAAAAGAATGAATAAACAAGTTGGAAGATAGACTGGTGGAAATCACTGATGTGGAAACAATAAAGAAAAAAAGAATGAAAAGAATTGAAGACAGTCTAAGAGAATTTTGGGACAACATTAAATGCACCAACATTCACATTATATGGATGTTAGAATGAGAATAGAGGAAGAAAGAGTTGGAGGAAATTTGTGAAGAGATAGTAGCTGAACAATTCTGTAATATGGGAAAGCATTCACTCACTGAATTCCAAGAATAACCAGTGGAGAAACCATATAAAATCAACCAATGGAGAAACACCCAAAAACTAATATTAATCAAACTGACCAAAATTAAAGGCAAAGAGAAAATGTTGAAAGGATATAGGAAAAAGCAACAAATAACATACAAGGGAACCCCAATAAGGTTATCAGTTGATTTTTTTCAGTGGAAACTGCAGTCCAGAAGGGAGTGGCATACTTAAAGTGATGAAGGGAAAAAAAAAACTACAACCACAAACACTCTACCAACCAAGGCTCTCATTCAGATTTGACAGAGAAATCAAAAGCTTTACAAACAAGTAAAAGCTAAGAAAATTCAGTACTACCAAAGCAACTTTTCAAAAAAGGCTAAAGGAACTTCTCTAAGGGAAAAGAAGAGGTGACAACCTCAAACAAGATAAAGGCAAACATAGTAAAGGTAGGAAATCATCCACACATAATTATGATATCAAAACCAGCAATCATGAGAAGAGGAGAGTACAAATGCAGGATATTGGAACCAGAAACGTAAAACAAACTTGTATAAATATAGACTCCTATATTGAAATGCGGGGAGCCGAGAAAATGCAGGGACTCAAAAAAGGACCTTGCCTGATGGCAGAAAAACCTGAAGGCAGGTTCCTAACCAAGAAAAGGAGCTCATCTGAAGGTACAAGCCGAAGGTGGGCTTCTGGTCAAGATAAAAGCTCACCTGAATGGTGCATGCCTAAGGTGGGCCTCTGGTCAGGATAAAAGCCTGCCTGCAAGGTACAAGCCAAGGGCAGGCCTCAGGTTACACAGCTCTCATTTTGATGTTGATGGGGAAGAATTGGGGCTTTCCTGGGAAAACAATTTCCATGTTTGTGCCAGAGAACATGAATTGTTTCTTGGGTGACCTAGTCTTTCCTGTTGTTTTATTTGGTATTCGGTTTTCCTCAGTCTTTCCTGATTATTTACTTATTATTCTTATTCCCCATTCTTATTTTCCTGTGGTGATTTGTGATTTAACAAAATTACAACAATAGTATAATAAGAATTTCATCCTGAAGGACTTTCCCCTATTTAAATCCAACTTAGCTAATACATAGTGTTTATCTACTAACTAGCTACAGTAAACATTAGAGTTAGGATTTTAATGAGGTTCACAGAAGTTAGACATATATTATTCTTGATCAAAAGAAACCCAGCTGTGAGTTTTGTCCTTGATTTTAGAAGCTTCTAAGCAGTAGCTAATTAAGTTGATTTATATTTTCTTATACTGTCTTCCTGCCATAACACTTAAAGATATACATTGGTCTAAAAACAAGATTTGTAAATGCAAAATTCTTGTGTCCATGACCTCTTCAACTTGTGGAGACTTGATGGCCATGGGATGATTTGTACTGAGTCTCCTCCTTTCCACATGATGTATTGTACCTAATTGCCCTTAAATTGTACTCACTAAATGTAGTTAAAACAAAGATCTTAGAACATGATGTATAGCTGCTGTACCGTGTAAAAGTTAACCAATGTATTTTTAACACTATGATGTAATCTATAGTTAGAAACCATCTATATAATCTACCACTTATGCCAATAAAATTTGAGCAGTCCAGCGCCCTGAAAGAAGGGACAAAGAGGCTGTCTCCATATGGACATTCGCCAATGCCATGTCCCTCTCCTATCGGGAAAAAAGTGTACACTCCCTGGCCGCCAGAGCTGGCCTCTGGCATTGAAAGGTTATAGTAACTGCAAACCTAAAAATACAATAGACATATATACAAAGAAGACAGCAAGATGGACACAAAAGACATGAAAAGATGCTCAACAATGCTGATTATTAGAGAAATGCAAATCAAAACTACTATGAGCTATCACCTCATACCAGTCAGAATGGCCATCATCAACATGTTTACAAACCATAAATGCTGGATAGGGTGCAGAGAAAAGGGAATCTCCCCTATACTGCTGGTGAGATATAAATTGGTACAACCTCTATGGAAAACAGTGGGGAGGCTCTTCAAAATATTAAAAAATAGAATTACCATATAATCCTGAAATCCCACACTTGGGCCTCCATCCAGAGAAAACCATAATTCTAAATGGCACATGCACCCCTAAGTTCATATTAGCACTATTCACAATCGCCAACATATATAACACACCTAAAAGTCCTTTGACAGAGGAAAGGATAAAGAAGATGTGGCAAATACATACAATGGAATAGTACTCAGTCATAAAAATAATGAAATAACACCATTTGCATTAACATGGATTGACCTAGAAATTGTGATTCTAAATAAGTTAGAAAAAGATAAACGTCATATGATATCACTAAAGTATACAAATGACCTTCTTTGAAGAAGAGAAACAGACTCACAAGACATTGACAATAAACCTATGGTTACCAAAGAGGACATGTTGGGGGAGGGATGGATTGGGAGTTTGTATTGACATATGAATACTGAGGTATATGGAATAATTGACCAATAGGGAAATGCTGTATATCATAGGAAACTCTAACCAATATGGTATGATAATCTATATGGGAAAATAATCTGAAAAAAGAATGTCTGTGAGTCTATTTCAGGTTTGTAAATAAGTTTGTTTCATTTTTTTAAAGATTCCATATACAAGTGATTTCATACAATATTTGTCTTTCTCTGATTTATATCACTTAGTATGATAATCTCTTTAATGCTGTAAATTGCATATATATAGTACAAAGATTACATATATAGATATGATACACAATACAGATTAAAAAGAATATTCATCTTCCTTAATAGATCCTTAAAATCACTAAGGCCGCTTTAACTGAGTTTTGATTTTGCCCTTATACCAGGTCATATTTGTGTTGAGCAGAAAAGAGGCTAAAATAGAGTCAACCCATCTTCCATTGATAAAGCCTAAGTTGAGTAGAAATCTTTTTTTATTGTCTGCTGTTGTTTTTCACTTTGATTAGTTTTCCCATAGAAATAGAACAAGACATAATAAGCAATGTGCTTAATAAATATAGAAATAAACATTGTCTAAGAAAAATGAAGTATATGCATTAAATCATAAACTTCTATATGATATTTTGTCTTCAATAGGAAAAATACATATGCCCAGAAACCAAGGGATATACTCAAGAGTGGCCTCATTTACCATCACTTCCATGACTTACTGGGGGGCCTATGTTCTTGTTGTATTCGCTCTGGCCACTGCACATTCATAGGTCCTGATCCCAAAAGAGGGGCATATTCTTGCCAGGGAATATTTCAACAGTATCCATTGAAATACACATTATGGATGCTACCAGGGAACTTTGGATGAAATTGTCATGCCTAGATGCCAACTGTCATGAAGAAGAGTTACTATCTTGACAAAGGTAATTTAACCTGATGAGCAGGAGGAGATAGAACTACTTTTAACTCTAAGAGAAGGAATGAATATCTGTGGAAGCCTCATGATCCACTTGGGAATCTCTGGATACTCCTTTGCCCAATTTTATTTGTGAATAGAATTTGAGGAGGGTATGGGTATGATACTAGAGCCTTATTGCCTTCAGGAATTAAGTTTGGGATTATACTGTTATGTTAGGCAACAAAACCTCTCTGTAATAGCTGAGGATGAGTGTAATTTAGAATGAATAGTGTAGGAGGTCCACAAATTGTGGCAATAAGACACATCACACTGATGGAGGCTATAGTTTTTGCATTATCTCTTCTGTTTTATTTTATTTTTATAACAGTTTCAAAAAATAATTATAATTAATTTACTATGTTGTGTTAGTTTGAAGTGTACAGCACTTGATTCTTTCCTTCTTATTAGAAGATATATGGTTCCCTGTGCTATAGAATTGGTTCTTGTTGTTATTTATTTTCTACATAGTGGTGTTTATATATTAATACCAAACTCCTAATTTATCTCTCCCTCTACCCTTGGTATCCACTTTGGTAACCATAAGTTTTTTTTTTTTTTTGTCTGTGAGTCTATTTCAGGTTTGTAAATAAGTTCATTTGTTTAATTTTTTAAAGATTCCATATACAAGTGATTTCATACAATATTTGTCTTTCTCTGATTTACATCACTTAGTATGATAATCTCTTTAATGCTGTAAATGGCATTAGTTCATTATTTTTTATGGCTAATATTCCATCATGTATAAATATTACATCTCCTTTATCTGGCTAATATTCCATCATGTATAAATATTACATCTTCTTTATCCACTAATCTGTCAGTGGGACATTTAGGTGGATTCCATGTCTTGACTATTGTAAATAATGCTGCTATGAATATTGAGGTGCATGTAATTTTTTGAATTAGAGTTTAGAGTTTTCTCTGGATTATATGCTTAGGAGTGGGATTGCATGATAACATGGTAACTCTAGTTTCAGTTTTTTGAGGAATCCCTATACAGTTCTCCATAGTGGCTGTACCAATTTACATTCTCATTAACACTATAGGAAGGTTCCCCCTTTCTTTGCACCCTTTCTAGCATTTATTATTTGTAGAATGTTTGGTGATGGCCATTCTAATTGGTGTGAGGTGATAACTTAGTTTTGATTTGCATTTCTCTAATAATTAGCGATGCTGAACATTTTTCATGTGCCTATTAGCTATCTGTATGTCTTCTTTGTATATAAAATATCTTATCCTTTCTCTTTTAAATTTTCCTGAGGAGAAGCAGTCCAGGGGAAATTTTGGCTATTGAATATGGATGGAGAAGTGGATCTTTATAGTGAGAGTCATGGGAATTTGTTGCTGAAATATCACTTGAAGAGAGATCAAGATGTGAGGCATGTAAATCACCTGACGCTTTATAGCTGCTGCAAATTTGAGATCCACCAATGTGCAAGCTGGGGTCAAACTCTCAGTAGTAATTGAGCACCATGTTGGTACTAAGGCCAGGATATTCCTGCCCAATGCAGAGGTCCATTCTCCACATTGGCCTGTTTGTGGCTTTCTTTGAGGTACCTAAGAAGGTGAGGCTCTTCCTATTCAGGTCTCCTTTCTTTCCTTTCTACTTTTACAGGAGTCAGAACTACATGTAGTCTGAAGATTCTCCCCAGCTATTTCTCTTCCTTTTCTCCTTTACGCCTCATCAGTGTTTTTCTTAGTAATTCTTTTATACTTCTAATTACATTTTAGCTTTTGAATCCTGGAGGATACCTGGGACTTCAGGTGGAGAAAGCCAGAGTGAAATTTAAGGTGGAGGGTGAGCAGAGTAGTTGCCATTTATTGACTATTTTAGAAGTATTTTATCAACCAGCATGGCTCTATCCTTGCATATTATATGAAGAGCAGTATTGGGTCTAAACTTCATTCCTGTCCCTCATATATTTTTTTCCAAACAATACTCCTCCTTTATGAGTTATTATTACTTTATTTGGCATCCTTTCAGAGTTTCTTGATATTCATTCATTCATATATATTTATATATATTCATTCTCTCTCCCTCTTTTAGAAAAATACTATAGTTCATATGACATATACTCTCCTCTGTACCTTGATATTTTTCACTTAAATTTATACTGGACATCTTTCCATCTTACTGCATAGAGAGCTTCCTTATTCTTTTTCACATTCACATGATTTTTCACTGTGGAGAAGTAATATTACATATTCAACCAACTGATTATTGACAGATGATTGGGCTGTTTCAAAACTTTGTATTTACAATGTTTCAATTAAAAACCTTTTATTCATCATTTAAGTCATGTATAAGGCTATCACACATGCTAAAATGATACTTCATTAAAAATTGTATCTGGAATATAGTAATTTTTAGAGTAAATGGAAGTCCGTATTACAATAAAAAGGCAGAAAGCAGACTGGGTGATGCAAAAGAGGTGGCCAAATTTATATCTATCTATAATTCTATCTAGTTTGAATATTTGTGTCCTCTCAAAATTTATATGTTAAAATCCTAATGCCCAATATTATGGTATTAGGGTGTGAGCCTAATACCTCAAAAGTAGGACCTTTGAGAGGTGCTTTTGGAGGATAGTGCCCCCATGGATGGGATTAGTACTTTTATAAAAATACCTCACAGAACTCCCTAGTCTACTTCCACTATGTTAGGACACAGTGAGCGAGGCCATCTATGAACAAGAAGGTGGGCTCTCACCATACACTGTATCTTCTTGTGCCTTTATCTTGGACTCTCCAGCTTCCAGAAGTGTGAGAAATAAATTTCAGTTGTTGACAAGCTACCCAGTTTTGATATTTTTGTTGTAGCAGCCTGAACTGGCTAAGAGCCTCTATCTCTATGTATGGATGTATGAATGTACATATGTATGTATGTATGTATGTATCATCTATCTATCTTCTTTATTTCTACATTCCATTCCTCTCTCAAGAAAGAATACAACAAGCATATTTATGGAAATTTATAAAATGATTGATACATTTATACTATTCTTCTAGGGATACTTTCAGTTTATCATTAAATAAAGTAATAAACTAAATAAAAATGTCTAAAGTTTATGGTTGCATTTGGAACTCTGTATATATATGTGGGAAGTGGGTATTACTATCCACATATAGCCCCATATTTCTTTTAACAATGGGAAAGATATGGTTCCATAAATTCTGTTTATTTTTGTAAAAAAGAAATTTAACAGAACATGATAAGAGAATCCCAAAGGATATTGCTGAGTTTAACCTAAACATAAAATGACTTTCAAAGTGAAGTGGTGTAAAATCCTGCTGTATTTTGGTTTGAGCAGTTCAGGCTTTTAGTAAATAAAGCACACACCTCTATAAATCACCTTTATAAGTTACATGTAAAAAATAAGTTCATGGTACTCATGGAAGGCTTGTTTTTATTTATTACAGTTCCACAGTACAAATGCTCATTTGAGAGTAGCTAGTGTTAACTGTGGTAAGGCCATTCTGTGGAATGAAGTGATCAGTTGTTCTCTAAAGCAGCTTGCGAATCCACTTTGCTTCAGGCTGAGGAATAAAATAGAAAAAATTAAAATACAAAGTAAAAATGTATTTTCCTACTAATTATTGGGAGTTACAGGTGTGAAAAGACCACCATGAAACACAGAATGACATAGGCAGAAGGGAACTTGGATATTATTTTTATTTTTTATTAAAAAGGGAGCCCCCTGGACTCCATCTCAGATGTACCAAGTAAAAGCCTGAGATGGAGTCAACAATGTGCATGTTCAAACACCAATGTCCAGTGAAAGACAGAGTACTGAATGGTAGTCCAACTACAAGCATTTGTGTAGAAACTAAGTCCTAGGCAATGTTACATTAGGAATCTAAGATTTCATAACTATTTTAATGTACTAGAACTTCAAAAATTGATGCTATAAAAATATAAAATACATTTAAAATATAGATAATATCTCCAAATTCTACCACACTAATATAAATATTTTCACATTTGCATATTTTTGCTTAGCTGTAGTTATACCCAACTTCTTTCTCTTAGCATTATGGTATAAACTTTTCCCTCTAATTCTCAAATTTTCATAATGGGTATTTCAACTAATGCGTGCTATTCTTGCTTTATATTTTACTAAACTACCCTCATAATTTTATACATTAGGTTTAATTTCAAGGTTTTTCTCTTATAGACAATATTACAATCTTCTTTATGCCTAGACATTTTTCCTTCTGCTGATTTTTTACTACAATATATTCCTATTAATGGGATTACTGAGTCAGAAAGTATTGTCCCCTATGTGACTCTTCTTACATAATCAATATAGATCCAGAGGAAGTTTTATGCTGTCCCGCCTTTGTCATCAGAAGTGAATTAATGTAGCACTGTTCCTGAATCAACAGATTTCAGTAACATATATATATAATCTCTATGTAGGATATCTTGCATACATAATACATATAAAATTATTTATTTATTTATATAATTTAGATACATATTTTTACTGCATTATTAGATGAGAAATTATCTCATAAGGTTGCTTTGATTACTAACCATGGTTAATATTTTTTTCATGATTTTGTTTCTTATATTTATTTCTCCTGTATAAATTATTTGTTCCTAATTATTATAGGATCTTGATTTTATTCTTAGAAATGCGTGCCTTAAAACTAACACAGTTGATTCACCATTCAGCATTCTTTTCTACATCATGATGCTTCCCCAGTAATTGGGATGAAGTGTTAACTGGATCTAGTCTTAAATACAGGTGGAATAACTTATGTGTATATATTGTGATTTGAGAGAGGCACTAGAAATGCCATTTTATAAAGCATTCCACATTACCTTAAATCCAAACATTTGAAATGCATTCATTTATATTTTATATTTAAGATCTCTAAAAGCCTCGATTAAACTATATTTAATACCAGAAGGATAACTGCTATGGACTCAATGTTTATGTCCCCTTAAAAATTCATATTTCAAAGCTCTAATCCCAAATATGATTATATTTGGAAGTAGAGCCTTAAGGAGATTTTTTGGTTTAGGTGATATAGTAAGGGTGGATCCCCCATGATGAGATTGGTGCCCTTATAGGGAAATGAAGAGAGCAGAGCTCTCTTTGCCATGTGAGGATACAGCAAGAAGGTGACATCTATAAGCCAGGAATACGTTCTTCACCAAAACCCAACCATATTTGCCTCCTGATCAAGGACTTCTAGCCTCCACGCCTGTGAGAAGTAAGTGTTGTTTAAGCCACCCAGTTTATAATATTTTCTATAATAGCCTGAATTAGGACAGTAATAAAAACAAAACTTGTAATACCTCAATAGGGAATTAACTTGACAATTCAAGGAACAGTAGTTTTTTCTATACAGAAAACAGTTTTGGGAATGTTCAGTAAATTGAACATTGCATAAGGAAGCAGATAGTGGAATTAGAGTTTATTCTTGACAGTCAGAGGTCGGCAAAAAGACATCTAAACTAAGGGTGAATGAGGGGAATGGGGGTAGACTAGTTGCATGCTTAGAGCACAGCAAAGCAACAGTATACCAAACAGTTATATAACTGGCAAAAATAAATCTTTTGAAGCTATCTGAGTTTTTAAAAAAATCAAAGAAGACATCATGGAACAAATCAGTGCTTTGTTCATCTTTCTTCAATTTAGTTTATAGTTGAATATTTTAAAAAATTATAGTGGTATCATAGTTTTCTACTGCTGTTTTAATGCATGTAAGACTTTTAATATGCTTACTATACCATTTGCCAACACTCTGTCCCTCCCATCATCTACTTTGTCTGGCTTCTGGTCTGGACATTTTGTTTCATCCCTCAGTAATGTCATCTTTTAATGTAATACTCTTACAATCTATCTCACAATGCAATTGCATTGCCTGGCTCTACTGTCAACTAGTTGGACATTTTGGATAGAAACTTCCGCCACTCTCTCTACCTTTCAAAATCTTTCTTATCTTTCATGACCCAGATCAAATATCACTTTTGTTGACTGAGTGAATGAGCAAATTAATTCATGAACTGGGCACACTAAAAATTCATACTACTTAGTGCTATATGGATTCTTAGAAGTGTACAGCAATTCTTTCATTCATTTCTTGCTAATTCTCTAATAAACGATGTTAATTTACTTATAAATATTGGGGGCCAGCCACTCCCTTCGGCATATTAGTAAATAAAACAAAGTTTTGTTCTTGAAACTTCATGGAATAAAGTAGATAAGATGAGAATTAGCATTCAGGAATGTGTATTGTTGCAACTTTAAATAGTGTGGTTAGATTAACCTCATTGAAAAATTGACATTTGAACAAATATTTGAAAGAGAGAATTAGCCACATGGAAGTCTGAGGAAATAGCATTCTAGGTAAATAAATGGACAAGTGCAAAAGACCTAGATAATATTCCTAGTATGTTTGGAAGGATGCCAATGTGGCTTCATCAGATTAATGAAAAAGAAAAAAAATGAGATCAGAGAGAATAAACAGCAAGCCAGATTAACTAATACTTATTGGCAATTGTAAGCATTTTGACATTCATTCTGTGTGAAATGGTGAAGTATTAGAGTTGTTGCTATTGTTTGTTGTTGTTTTCAAGTTTGTTTCTCTTAGGTTTAATTTAACGTTGGTAATTCTAAACATATATTTAATCAACTTTATTGATTAAATTCATGTTCACTTAACTGTATCTATTTTAATTGTACAACTTGCTAAATTATGAAAAAAAAAATATATATATATATATATATATATATATATATATATATATAATGAAGACCTAAGATTCTAGTTTTCAAGAATAAGGTAGGTAAGGAAAAATATAAAGGTGGAATGGAATGTTTATATGATATTTTGAATGTTTGTATTCTCAGGGAAGGCTAGTTTTTTTTTTCTTTTTAAGGCTGCACCTGTGGCATATGGAAGTTCCAGGGCTGGGGTTGAATCAGAACTGCAGCTGAGGCTTACAGCCACAGCAACACCAGATTTGAGCCACATCTATGACCTAAGCTGAAGCTTGTGGCAATGCTCCATGAATATGCATAACACAATATCAGATGCTATACTTGTTATTCTGTATACTTCATTTTCCTATAAAGAATGTCTTGTTAATGTCCTATTTTATACTTGAGGAAAATAATGTTCCAAATGATTAAGAAAATTGCCCCCAAAGTGTCCTGCTACTAAGCAGTAGAGTAAGGATTCAAACCAAAGCTCTCTGACTCCCAAACTGTAGGTAATAGTCATTAAATTATCCAACATGCATGGCACTTCCTACTTTCAAACAACTTTAGATATTTGGGGGGAGCTTAAGAAATCTCCTTTTTTACACATTTCAGTGTGATATAACCTCATTTATCAAAATACTCAGAGTTTTGGAGTTGATGGCCATTTATTATTTAATGAGGAGTAGTTTGGGGGATTTTTTAGCTCTTGTTCAAAACTACCTTATGGAGAAGATAATTTTCACCAATATATAAAGGCAAAAATAAAATAAATTACTGATATATTTGACTATATAAAATATAACTTTTTGCACAGTGAAATAAACAATAAAAAATCAATAGACATATGAGAGTTGTGGGTAATCCAACAAAGGCAGATGAAGAATTAATTTCCAAATATACAAAGACTATTTCATAAATTGACAAAATAGCTATAAATAACTTAGAAAAATGAACAGAGAATACAAGGAAAAATTATGAAATGATTAAATTCAAGAGAACATAAATCATTCAAATGTTCAAAATCAATAGTAGGGAAATGCAAATTAAATTATCAATGAAGTATTTTTCTACTCATTAGAGTGGCAAAAGGAAGAAATGCAACATTTATTGCTCAATGGGATGCAGAGAAGTATATATTATTTTATTTCCTTTAAAGAGCAAATAAATCTCAATCTCTCTCCTGTTCTGTGCACCACTCCTCACATTCACCTATCCCCTCACCCCATGTGGGGTGTGTGTGTGTGTGTGTGTCTGTTTATTTTTGTTTGAATATTTGGCATTATAAACAGAATCTTGGAAAAAGTATGGGATGATACATAGTAGCTTGTTGATAAGTATTACCTAGGGAAGAGATTAGGAGGTAGCAATGGATGAGAGTATACAAGTAGAGTGAGGAGAAAGCAAAATTAAATGATTGAAGTAAAACAAATCTAGAAAGTATAATACCCTACCATGTAAAATTATGTTTGTGTTTTCATAAATACACAGGAAATAAAAATAATAGTATTAGATATATGTCTAATGACTTATAAGGATGACTGGGATAACATAAACTGATAAAGTTATTAAGTACTGCATATGCATGATTGTATTTCATTCAAAACAATTTATCTATATATCTGGTTAGATGTGCTTGCAAGTAGGAGAGAATGATATAAATTTAAAAGTGACAACTAGTTGTGAACATTGGTTACAAGAGGATGCAAGTGTAAGGAAAGTTGAGTGGAGGAATGAGCATAAGGATTTAAATTATTTTGTTTGCATATTTTGTATTTTTTCAGGTATAATAAGTTTGTGTTGCTTTTGTTACTAAAATATATATATAAAGAAAAAAGTTAATAATACAGAAAGAAAATCTATAAGGAAATATTGGATTTATTTATTTATTTATTTGGCTGCATCCTCAGCATATGGAATTTCCTAGGCCAGGGATCAAACCTGTGCCACAACAGTGACCTGAGAAAAAGCTGGATCCTTAACACGCTGTGCCACAAGGGAACCCCAGGAAACATTGTTTTTAAATGACATTAAACAAGATGAACTTAACTGATATATACAAAGCACTCCATGCAAAAGTAATGAAATACATATGATTCTCAAATGCACATTGAACACTTCCAAGGACAACTCATGTTAGGCCACAAAACAAGTCTTAATAAGTCTAAGAAGAATGGATTCATATCAAACATCTTTTCCAACCATGGTGACATGAAACTAAAAATAAATTACAAGAAACCTGGAAAATTCACAGATATGTGCAGATTAAACAACATGCTACTGAACAACAAATGTTTCAAAGAAGAAATGAAAAGAGAAATAAAAATATACATTGAGACAAGTAAAAATGGAATAACAACTTACCAAAACGTATGGAATTCAGTAAAAGCAGTTCTAAGGAGAAAGTTAATAATGATAAATGCCTGCCTCAAGAAAAAATAAAACTTAAATAAACACCAACTCTGCACTGCAAGGAACAAGAAAAACAAGAACAAACTAAGCTCGAAGTTAAAATATTGGTAGTAATAACAAAGATCAGAAAAGAAATAAATGAAATAGAAATAAGAACAGAAGAGATCAGTGAAACTATGAACTTGTTCCTTAAAAAAAAATCTTTTTTTTTTTTTGCATTTTTAGGGCTGCACTTGCAGCATATGGAAGTTCCCATGCTAGGGGTTGAACTAAAGCTGCAGCTGCCAGCCTACTTCACAGCCACAGCAGTCCTAGCCACATCTATGAACTACACCACAGCTCATGGCAACACCAAATTCTTATCCCACTGAACAAGGCCAGTTATCAAATCCACATCCTCATGGATTCTAGTCAGGTTTGCAACCTGCTGAGCCGTAACAGGAACTCCAGAAAAGACAAATCTTTGCTAAACTCACTAACAAGACAAGAAGAGAGAGGATTCAAATAAATAAAATTAGAAAGAAAGAGGAGATGTTAACAACAGATACAATAGAAATGCAGGCAATCATAAATCTATAAATAATTACACAACAAATTGTACAACTTAGAAAAAATAGAGAACCCCCAAAACACATGACATACCAAGACTGAATCATGAAGAAATAGAATATCTGAACAGACAGTAAGCAAATTAAATCAGTAATGACAAAACCCTCAACAAATTTCAGGATTAGGTGGCTTCCCTGTTGACTTCAACCAAGTATTTAAAGAATAATTAATACCAATCCTCTCAAACTCTTCTCCCCCAAAAAATAGAGGATGTAACGCTGCCAAATTTATTTTATGAGGCCAGCATTACTTTGATATCAAAAAATCACATGATAATACCCAAGAAAAGTGACCAATATCCCTGATGAACCTATATGAAAAATCTTCAATAAAATATTAGCAAACTGAATTCAACAATACATTTAAAGGATTGTATACCATGATCAAGTGTGATTTATCACTGGGATGGATGGATGGTTCAACATCTCCAAATCAATCAATATGATATATCACATTCACAAAATAAAAGATTAAAAACATGATCATTTCAAGAGATGCAGAAAAATCACTTGCAAAATTCAATAATTATTTATAATAAAAGCTCTCAATAAAATGATATATAAGGAATGTACATCAACATAATAAAAGCCATATATGAGAAACCCACAGCTAACATTTTTGAATGATATAAAACTGAAAGGAATTCCTATGAGATCAGGGGAAAAAAGGTTGCTCACTCTCACCATTTTATTCAACATGGTATCAGATATCCTCACCAGAGAAGTTATGAAAGAAAAGGAAAAGGCATTGGAATCAGAAAAGAAGTGAAACTGTCATTATCTGGAGATGACTTGATATTTTATATGGAAAACCTTAAAGAAAATGGTGACAACTAAAAAATACTTTCAGTAAAGCTGCAGGATATAAAATACATATGCAAAAAATCTGTTTTATTTTTTTCTACACTAATAATAAACTAATGGAAAGATAAGAAAATTCCATTTACAGTTGCAATAAAAAAATATAGTACCTAGAAATAAAATTAACAGGGAGATGAAAGACTTGCTCACTGTAAACCATAAGACATTGACAACAGGAACTGAAAAAAAAATAGAGAGCTATTTCATGCTCATGGATTGAAAGAATTAATTTTGTTGAAATAAATTTACTTTCCAAAGGAATCTGCAGATTCATGCACACTTTATCAAAATTCCAGTGATTTTTTAACTGAACAAAATTAAAAATCCTAAACTTTGTATAGACCATTTTAGACCCCAAATAAGAGCAGTTATGAGAGAGAAGAACAAAGCTGGATGCACCATGCTCCTTGATTTAAAACTATATTACTAAAATACAGCAATCAAAAGAGTGTGGTTTTTGACTACATGGATTACAGATGGAGTACTACATGGATTACTACATAGCAGAGTAGAACTATTTGAGGTCACCTCCTTTCATGAAAACAACAAATTCACAATTAAATGCTGCATAATCATTGACAAAAAAGGCTGGAACCTAGCAAAAAGACATTCACCTAAAGACAAAGAAGAAGCCACAGTAAGATGGTAGAAGGGGAATATTTGTAATATAATCAAATCCCATAACCACTGGGTGAATCAATCACAAACTGGAAAATAATTATAAAACAGAGGTTTTCCCATATGAGTGAAAGTTCCAAAATTTATGACAGATTCCCCAGTCTGGATCCCTGGAATTGGGAGGAGGAGCCCCCTGAGCTTTTGGCATTGAAGGACAAAGAAGTTTGAGTTCAGGTGCTCCCCAGGGCTGGTAGAAACAGAGACTCTGCTCATGAAGGGTTCACAGAAGTTTTCACATGCACTGAGTCCCAGGGAAAGGCAGGTTCTACATTAGACTCTGGGCCAGATTCACTTGCAAGTCTTGAAGGGTCTGCTGGGGAGGTAGGAGTTGGCTATGGCTCACTGTGGGGGAAGGAGACAGGAGGAGCTGACCCATGAATATCATCAGAGTGAGCTCCTCTAGAGGCTGCCATTTTGGAAAGTTACAGCCTCACCTAAAATCCTGCAGACTTCAGTGCTGAGAAGCCCCTGGCCAAACTACCAACAAGGTGGGAATACAGACCCACCCATCATTAGAAAGGCTGCCTAAAGTCATACAAGTGATACCTCTAATCATACCACTAGACATGGCCCTGCCCACCACAGGGATGAGACCCAGTTCCATCCATGAGTGGACAGGCACAAGTGCCTCCTGCATAAGGCTATGAAACAACTTCACCCACCAGGGGGCAGACACTAGAAGCAAGAAGGACCACAGCCTGCAGCCTGCAGAAAGGAGACTGTAGACCAAAAAAAAAATAGATAAAATGAAATGGCAGAGAAATGTATTCCTGAAGAAGGTAAAAGATGAAATCCTAGAAGACCTAAGTGAAGTAGAGATAAGCAACCTATGTGAAAATAATTCAGAGATATGATATTATGGATGATCCAAGATAATAAAAAAAGAGGCACAGATCAAGAAATTATAAGAAAGAAATAACAAAGAAATAAGAGATTTAAAGGAAAAAACCCCAGAGATGAATGAAATGAAAAATACACTAGAAGGAATCAATAGTAGACGAATGAATAAGTGACATGGAAGACAAATTTGTGGGAATCACTACTGTGGAACAGAATTTTAAAAAAGAATGAAAAGAAGGATGGTTTAATAGGCTTCTGGGACAACATTAAATGCATCAACATTCATGTTAGAAGGGTCCCAGAAGAAGGGTGAGAGAAAGGGTCAGAGAAAATATTTGAAGAGCTAATAATGAAAAACTTCTCTAACTTCAAAAGGGAAATCTTTACTAATATACAGGAAGCACAGAAAATCCCATAGAGGATAAACCCAGGGAGGAACACACCAAAACATATGTTAATCAAGTTCATCAAAATTAAAAATAAAATATTAAACCAACATGAAAAAGCAATAAAATACATGCCATGGAACCCACATAAGGTTATCAGCTAATATTTTTAGCAGAAACTCTGCATGCCACAAAGGACTTGTGTAATGTAGTTGAAGTAATGAAAGGGAAAAAAAAACTATAATCAAAAATACTTTACCCTGCAAGGCTCTTATTCAGATTCAATAAAAGTCAAAAAATTTACAGACAATCAAAGGCTAAGAGAATTCAGCACCACCAAAACAGCTTCACAACAACTGCTAAAGACATCTCCAGTTGGAAAAGAAAACACCACACCTAGAAACAAGAAAATTACTAATGGGAAAGCTCACAGGTAAAGATAAACATATAGTAAAGACAGGAAATCAACCACAAATGACTTGATATCAAAACCAGAAATCATGAGGAGCATATGAATGCAGGATATTGGGAAAATATTTGAAATTAAGAGAGCAGCAACTAAACTTAAAACATATATATATATATACATACATTTCTATATCAAAGCCTCATGGGAACTGCAAACCTAAAATTCACAACAGATACAGAAATTTTGAAAAAGCAATCCAAGGGTGCAGGCAAGATGGTGGAAGAGTAAGAGGTCCTGATCACCCTCTCCCACAAACACATTAAAAAAAACACATCTACATGTAAAACAACTTGCACAGAACATCAGCTGAATGCTGGCAGAAGGACATAAACCTCCAAAAAGGGCAAGAAACTCTTGATATAACTGGGTAGAACAAAAGAAAAAAGAGAGAGAGGATGGGACTAGCATTCCCGAGAGGGAGCTGTGAAGGAGAAAAGGAACTCACACCCTGGCAAGCCACCTAACCAACAGAAAGATCAGCAGAGTTGGAGAAACCTCAAAGACAACAAGAAAAGCATAGCTTCAGGTCTGAGAATGGAAAAGCAGAGTGAGACTCACAGATCATCTGAACCACTGGCACAACAGACACCACAGCCTGAGATACTTGGGTGGTGGATGGGCACTGAGACTTAGGCTCCAGAGGTCAGTCCCCGGGAATGGGCTGGGATTGGCAGTTTGGAGACAGCCTAAGGGGCTAAAGAGCAGTGCACCATGAGTGGAGGGAGTGATACACTAAGGGCTGGGGAGTGCTAGCCTGCTGTGGACTGGGTGCCTCCCGCAGCAAGAAGCTGCTTGCTAGCCCACAGCAGACTGTACCTGCAGGTGGCTGGAGCAAACCACCACAGTTATCCCTGACTCCAGAGGTGAGTGTGGCCCACTGGCACTTAGGGTATCTGAAAAAAAATCATTTGTAGTCCCAATCACTTCAGAGGACATCACAGAGAAGGACACTACAACAGAATACAACCTGATGTTATTCTTGCTCCCCCAGGAGCACACCAGCCCTGCAGCTGCCAATGCCAAACACACTGGGCAGTGTCCAGACTCTTGATTACTGTCCCTTCCCAGGAACCTGCAACTAAGAGCACCTTGTGCAGCACATCTTGTGGGGGCTAAGCAGGATGAGGTGCTTCTTGCATGATTTACAGGTGGCAGTGGCAAACAACTGCAGTTATCTCTGGCTGCAGAGGTGGCAGTGGCCCGACACCACTAGGGGTTGGTGAACAGGCACCCCTTGCAGCCCCAATCACTTCAAGGGCATCACAGAGGAAGGCACTGTGACCGAGTACCACCTGTTGGTGCACTTGCACCCTTGGAAACCAAACGGCCCTGCTCCTATCACTGCTGAATGTTCAGAGTCATACCCATACACCAGATCTCTGTCACTTCCCAGGACCCTGAAACTAGGAAAAGCCTGTGCAGCACCTCCTATGTGGGCTAGGTGAGAAAGATCACTTCATGCATGGTCTACAGGTAGTGGAGGCAAAACACTGCAGTTAACACTGATGCTAGAAATGGCCATGGCCTGCTCCCATTATGGGTCCCTGAATAGGCACCACCTGGGGTTCCAATAACCTCAGAGGGGGGCATTGAAATCAAACACAAGCTGTTGTTGTTCTCAATCCCCTGGGAACTCACATACCCTGCTCCTGCTACTGCCAAATACTCTGGTCACCTTGTAGATCCCACTAGAGCTCATTACCACTTCCAAGGGCCCTGAAACTAGGAGTAGCTTGTGCCATCTTCCTGAGGTCTTTGCTTCTGTTGAGAGCCCAACAAAGAGGCACTGACTGCCGGCCCTACCCATTGCCTCCTCTTTGAAAACACACTGAGCATCCTGGGGATAGCAGCCTCCTCACACCAAAGAAACAGTAATGATTCAAACTCCCACACCAAAAATAAAGAGTAACCCACTCCCAAAATACAAAGGGATATACTTGCATAGAAATAGCCTTACAAGACTACAGTTTGGCTTCCCCAAATTCACAGAAAAAGAAAAACACAAGCAAGATGAAGAAGCTCAGAAAACATTCCCATTTAAAGCAAGAGGATAATTCACCTTAAGCAGTCAAAAATGAAACAGAACTCTGCAGTTTCACAGACTGAGTTCAAAAGGGAGTAGTGAAAATACTGAAGGAATTAAGAGAAGATATGAACAGTAATGTAGATTCCCTCAGAAAGGAACAAGAAAACATAATGAGGAGCCAAGAAAAACTAGAAAATTCATTTGCAGTGATGCGAACTGAGCTAAGGGCAGTAAAAACCAGAATGAATAATGCAGAGGAATGAATTAGTGATGTGGATTATAGAATAATGGAAATCACCCAAAAAAGACAGCAGACAGAAAACCAAATGAAAAAACATGAAAGCAATATAAGAGACCTACAGGATAATATAAAGCAGAACAATATACACAAAATTAGGAATTCCAGAAGGAGAGGAAAAATAAAAAGGAATTGAAAATATATTTGAATAAATTATGGCTGAAAACTGTCCAAATCTAAAGCATACTGATATCAAGATACAGGAAGCACAGAGGGCCCCAAACACGTTGAACCCACACAGGCCCACACCAAGGCATATTATGAAAAAAGTAGCAAAAGTTAAAGATAAAGAGAGGATTCTAAAGTAGCAAGAGAAAAGAAAAGCATTATAAGGGAACCCCCATTAGGCTATCAGCTGGTTTCTCTACAGAAACACAACAGACCAGAAGGGAGTGGAAATATATATTTAAAGTGCTGAAAGGAAAAAATCTGCAACCTAGAATACTTTATCCAACCATAATATGATTTAAAATAGAAGGAGAAATAAAGAATTTCTCCAACAAACAAAAGCTAAAAGAGTACAGCAATACAAAACCCATTCTAAAAGAAAAACTGAAAAGTCCTCTCTAAATTAAAAAAAAAGGAGAGGAAGAACTATGGTGGAGGAAACCACAATTGCAAAGCAGTCACTTAAATAAGCTAGCATACATATCTAAACATGAAGATATTTTTAAAAAGAGACATCAAAATCATACAATTTTGGCAAGGGAAGTAAAAAATATAGATTCTTTTTCTTTTTAATGATGTGTGTGAACCTATATGACTATCAGGCTAAAGAAAGCAGATACAGGAAGGGACTAACATCCTTAAAAAAACAGGGCAATCACAAATCAAAATCAAACATTACATTCACAAAAAATGAAAAGTATTCAAGCATAAAATAAATGGAAACCATCCAACCAAGAAAAGAAATTAGAAACATAGAATCAACTGGAAAACAAGATTTAAAATAACAATAAATAAACAACTATCAATAATCACCTTAAATGTCAATGGACTGAATGCTTCAATCAAAAGACACAGAGTGTCTGAGTGGATAAAAAGGCAAAAACCTTCAATATGCTGCCTCAAGAAACTCACCTTAGGACAAAGGACACATATAGATTGAAAGTGAGGGGATGGTAAAAAATATTTCATGCCAATGGACAAAACAGGAAAGCAGGAGTTGCAATACTCATATCAGACAAAATAGACTTTAAAATGAAGGCCATAAAGAAAGACAAAGAAGGACACTATTTAATGATTAAGGGGTCCATTCAAGAAGAGGATATTACAATCATCAATATATATGTCCCTAATATAGGAGCACCCAGATACCTCCAACAAATACTAACAGACATAAAAGGAGAAATTGATGGGATTACAATCATAGCAGGAGACTGTAATACCCCACTTGCAAAAATGGACAGATCCTCTAGACAGAAAATCAATAAGGCAAGAGAGATCCCAAAAGGACACAATAGAAAAGTTAGATTTCATTGACATTTTCAGGACATTACATCCAAAAATATCAGAATACACATTCTTCTCAAGTGCTCATGGAACATTCTCAAGAATGGATCACATATTGGGGCACAAAACTAATTTTAACAAATTTAAGAATATAGAAATTATATCAAGTATCTTCTCTGACCACGATGGCATGAAACTAGAAATCAAACACAGGAAGATAAATGAGAAAAAAACCTATTACACGGAGACGAAATAACATGCTACTAAAAAACAACTGGGTCAATGAGGAAATCAATAAGGAAATTAAAAAATACCTGGAAACAAATGATAATGAAGAAACAACCACTCAAAATCTATGGGATGCCACAAAAGCAGTGCTCAGAGGGAAGTTCATAGCACTACAGGTCTTACTCAGGAAAAATCCACATGATCATCTCAAGTAGATGCAGAAAAAGCATTTGACAAAGTCCAACATCCATTTATGATAAAAATTTTCACCAAAGTGGGTATAGAGGGAATATTCATTAACATAATCAAAGCTATTTATGGCAAACCCAAAGCAAATACAGTACACAATGGGGAAAAACTGAAGGCCTTCCCACTAAAATCTGGAACAAGGCAGGGATGCCCACTCTCATTAATGCTATTTAACATAGTTCTATAAGTCCTAGCCACAGCAATCAGACAAACAAAAGAAATAAAAGGCATCCAAATAGGGAGGGAAGAGATAAAACTGCCACTATATGCAGATGAAATGATACTATTTATAGAAAACCCTAAGGACTTAACCCAAAAACTACTTGAACTGATCAACAAATTCAGCAAAGTAGCAGGATATAAGATTAACATTCAGAAGTCAGTCGCATTTCTGTATACTAACAAGGAAATATTTGAAAAGGAATACGGAAATATAATGCCTTTTAAAATTGCACCCCTCAAAATCAAATACCTGGGAATACACCTCACCAAGGAGGCAAAGAACCTATATGCCAAGAAGTATAAAACAGTAATCAAGGAAATTAAGGAAGAGGTAAAGAAATGGAAAGATATTCCATGCTCCTGGGTTGGAACAATTAATATCGTAAAAATGGCTATACTTCCCAAAGCAATCTACAGATTCAATGCAATGCCTATCAAATTACCCATGACATTTTTCACAGAACTAGAACAAAAAATCCAAAAATTTATATGGAATCACAAAAGACCCAGAATTGCCAAAGCAATCCTGAGGAACAAAAACTGGGCAGGAGACATCACTCTCCCAGACCTCAAGCAATATTCCAAAGCCACAGTCATCAAGACACTGTGGTACTGGTACCAAAAACAGATGGACAGACCAATGGAACAGCATAAAAACCCAGAAATAAACCCTGACTCCTATGGTCAATCTTTTACAAAGGAGGCAAGAACATAAAATGGGAAAAAGTCTTTTCAGCAAGTGGTGCTGGGAATTCTAGACAGCCACATGTAAATCAATGAAATTTGAACACACTCTCACATCATGCACCAAAATAAACTCAAAATGGCTGAAAGACTTAAATATAAGACAAGATATCATCAAACTCCTGGAAGATAATATAGGGAAATAATTCTCTGACATCCACTTTACAAATGTTTTCTCAGGCCAGTTTCCCATAGCAACAGAAATAAAAGCAAAAACAAACCAATGGGACCTATTCAAACTGAAAAGCTTTGGCACAGCATAGGAAACCAAAAAGAAAAGAAAAAGACAACTGACAGAATGGGAGAAAATATTATCAAATGATGCAAATGACAAGGGCTTAATTCCGCATATTCATTGCAGCTCTATTCACAACAGCCAAGACATGGAAACAACCCAAATGTCCATCAATAGATGATTGGATTAGGAAGATGTGGTATGTATACACAATGGAATACTCTTCAGTCATAAAAAAGAACAAAGTAATGTCATTTGCAGCAACATGGTTGGAACTAGAGACTCTCATACTGAGTGAAGTAAGTCAGCAAGAGAAAGACAAATACCATATGATAGCACTTAAATCTGGAATCTAATATATGGCACAAAGGAACCTTTCTAAATAAAATAAATCATGGACTTGGAAAATAGACTTGTGGTTGCCTGGGGGCAGGAGGAGGAATTGAGATGGACTGGGAGTTTGGGATTAACAGATGCACACTATTGCCTTCAGAATGCATTAGTGATGAGATCCTGCTGTGTAGCACTGGGAACTATGTCTAGTCACTTATGATGGAACATCATAATGTGAGAAAAAACAATGTATACATGTATGTGTAACTGAGTCACCATGCTGTACAGTAGGAAAAAATAAGAAAATAAAATAGAAAGCAATCCAAACACAACACTAAAATGAGGCATGAATTCACATGAGACGAGAACAAAGAGGAATGGAAGGACAAAACCTACAAAATACATATGAGTGAATTAAATGCTCTAACCAAAAGACATACCCTGGCTGAATAGATACCAAAACTAGAGCTCTATAAATGCTGTTTAAAAGACGTCCACCTCAGATTTATGGACATATATAGAGTGAAAGTGAGAGGATGGAAAGTATTCCAAGTAAATGGAAATCAAAATAAACCTGGAGTAGCAATACTGATATACACATATCAGATAAAATAGATTTTAACATAAATATGGTTGCAACAGTCAAAGAAGGACACTACATAATGATCAAAGGATTTATCCAAGAAGAAGATGCAACAACTAGAAATATATTATGTACCCAACATATAAGCACCAAAATATATAAGGCAACTGCTAACATCTATAAAAGGAGAAATCAACAGTAGCACAATAATTGTGGGGGCATTTAAAACCCCACTTACATCAATGGCCAGATCATCTATACAAAAATTAAATAAGGAAACACAGGTATTAAATGATGCATTAGACTGGATCAACTTAATGGATTATTATAGAACATTCCATCAGAAAGTGACAGAAGACACTTTCTTCTTGAGTGCATATAGAACATTCTCCACAATAGATCACGGGCTGGGCCACAAATCAAGCCTTGGTAAATTTAAGAAAATTGATATCATTTACAGCATATTTCTGACTATAACGCTATAAGAAAAGAAATCAACTACAAGAAAAAAACCTACAAAATACACAAAAAGTGGGTCTAAACTATGTGCTATTAAAGAACCAAAGGATGCCTGAAGAAATCAAAGAGGAAATGAAAAAAAATAGACAAATGGCAATGAAAACACAGTAATTCAAAACTTATGGGACACAGCAAAAATGAAATGACAGAATTACATAGGAATACAATAAGACCTCAGGAAACAAGAAAAATTTCAAATAAGCAACCTAAAACAACTAGAGAAAGAAGAACAAACAAAACACAAAATTAGTAGAGGGAAAGAAATCATAAAAATCAGAGCAAAGATAAGTAAGATAGAGAAAAAGGAAACAATAGAGAAGAAAAGATAGACTGCTGTGGCCTGGGTCACCTCAGAAGCATGGGTTTGATCTCCAGCTCAATGCAGTGGGTTAAGGATCCAGCATTGCTGAAGCTCTGGTGTAGGTTGCAGCATGGCATGGATTCAATTCCTGGCCCAGTAATTTCCATATGCCATGGAGGTGGCAAAAAAAGAAAGAGAAGGCTCCAATCAATAAAATTAGAGAAGGACAAGGATAAATTACAACTGGCACCATAGAAATACAAATGGCCATAAGAGCCTACTACAAGGAACAAGAAGTCAATAAAAAGTACAACCTAGAAGAAATAGGCAAATTCTTAAAAAGGTACAACCTACAAAACCTGAACCAGGAGGAAACAGAAAATATGAATAGAACAATCACAAGAACTGAAATGGAAACTGAGACTTAAAAACTTAGAATAAACAAAAGTCCAGAACAGGATATTTTCACAGGTGAATTCTATCAAACATTTAGAGAATCCTTCTGAAACTATTCCCCAAAAATCAAAATGGAAACTGCCAAACTCATTCTATGAGGCCACCATTACCCTGATACAATAACTAGAAGAGGGTACCACAAAAAAAAGGAAATTACAGGCCAAATATGCTAATGAACATAGATGTAAAATCTTCAACAAAATACTAGCAAATGGAATCCAACAAATCATTAAAAGGATCATACACCATGATTGAGTGGGTTTATCCAAAGAATACAAGGATATTTCAACATCTGGAGGTCAATTTTTGTGATACACCACATTAACAAACTTAAGAATAAAAATCATATGGTCATTTCAATAGACACAGAAAAAGCTTTTGACAAAATTTGACACCCATTTATGACAAAAAAACTCTCCAGGAAGTTGGCATAGAGGGAAACTACCTCAACATAATAAAGGCCATACATGACACACCCACAGCTAAGGTAATACCCAGTGGTGAAAAGATAAATGCATCTCCTCTAAGATCAGGAAAAAGAAAAGGATATCCACTCTTGCCACTGTTATTCAGCATAGTTCTGGAAGTCTTAGTCATGGTAATCAGAAAAGAAAAATAAATAGAAAGAAACCAAATTGAAAAAAGAAAATTAAAATGGTCACTCTTTGCAGATAACATGATATTATACATAGAAAAACCTAAAAATGCTACAGAAAACTGTTAGAATTCATCAGTGAATTTAGCAAAGTTGTAGGATAAAAAATTAATTCACAGAAATCTCATATTCTCAAACTAACAATGAAAGTCAGAAAGAGAAATTTAAGGAAACAATCTCATTTACCATCACATAAAAAATAATAAAATACCTAGGAATAAACCTAAGGAGGCAAAAGGCCTGTACTCTGAAAACTATAACATGTTGATGAAAGAAATTGAAGATGACACAAATAGAAAGATATAACATGTTCTTGAGTTGGAAAAATCAGTGTTGTAAAATGTTTATATTAATCAAGGCAATCTACAGATTCAACGAAATTCCTATCAAATTCTCAATGACTTTTTTCACACAACTAGAAAAAAATTCTAAAATTTGTATGGAAACACAAAAAATCTCAAATATTCAAAGCAATCTTGGAGAGAAAAAAAGGAAGTGAACAAATAATGATCCCTTATTTCATATTATACTACAAAGATACAGTCATCAAAACAATATAGCACTGGCACAAAAACAGAAGTGTAGCTCAATGGAGCAGGACAGAAATCCCAGAGACAAACCTGCAAGCCTATGGTAAGCTAATCTATGACAAAAGAGGCAAGAATATATGATGGGGAAAAAACAATCTCTTCAATTAATGGTGCAGGGAAAATTGTACAGCTACATGTACAAGAATGAAAATAGAACATTCTCTAACAGTATACATAAAATAAACTAAATATGGATTAAAGACATAAATGTAAGATCAAATACTATAAAACTCCTTGAGAAGAACATAGGCAGAACTTTTTTGACTTTAATTCCAACAATATATTTTTTAAATTATTATTATTTTTTATAGTTATTTCCCCAATATTATTTTTTTCTACCGTACAGCATGGTGACCCAGTTACACATACATGTACACATTCTATTTTTGCACATTATCATGCTACATCATAAGTGACTAGACATAGTTACCAGTGCTTTAAAGGCACAAATGAACCTTTACACAGAAAAAAAAATCATGGATTTGCAGAGCAATATCTTTTTTGATCCACGTCCTAGAGCAATGAAAATAAAAACAAACAAATTGGACCTAATTAAACTTAAAAACTTTTTGCGCAACAAAGGTAACCATAAAAAATCCAAAAATATACACAGAGAATGGGAGAAAATATTCACAACAAAGTGACCAAAAGGGATTAATCTTCAAAATATGCAAATAGCACATGTCTCAATATCAATAAAACAAAAAGACCAATCAAAAAAATGGGCAAAAGATCTAAATAGGACTTTCTCCAAAGAGAGACATAGAGCCAAAAAGCACATAAGATGATGCTCAATATCACTACTTATTTGAGAAATTCAAATCAAAAATAAAACAAAGTATCACCTCACACCAGTCTGAATGGCCATCATCAAAAAGTCTACAAACAGTAACTTCTAGAGAGGTTGTGAAGAAAATGGAACCCTCCTACACTGTTGGTGGAAATATATTTTAGTGCAACCACTATGGAGATCAGTATGCAGGTTCCTGAAAAAACTGAAAACAGAACTACCATGTGATCCAGCGATCCCACTCTTGGGGTTATATCTGGAGAAAAACATAATTTGAAAAGACACATGCACTATTCTAATATATTTGAATATATATATACTTTTTCAAATGGAAGCGACCATGTCAAATAGACATGGAAACAATCTAGATTTCTATCAACAGAGGACAAAAATGAAAATAATTTGAAAAAGAATGGCTATGTATGGATATGTATATCTGATTCATTTTGCTGTACACCTGAAATTAACACATTGTAAATCACTAGATTCTAATAAAATTTATGTAAAAATTCCTAAAAAATAGATGTGGTACATGAATACAATGGAATATTATTTAGCCATAGAAAGAAGGAAATAATGCCTTTTGCAGCAACATGGATGCACCTAGAGATTGTCATAATAAGTGAAGTAAGTCAGACAAAGATAAATATCATGATATTAAACATATGTGGAATCTAAAAAAATGAAACAAATGAACTTATTTACAGAAGGAAAACATACTCAGACTTTGAAGTTGATCTTAAGATTGCAAAGAGGAAAGATGGGGAGAAAGGACAAATTGGGAATTTGTGATGGACATATACATACTACTACATATAGAATAGATAACATGATCTACTATAGAGCACAGGGAATTCTGGTCAATATTCTGTAATAACCTAGATGGGAAAAGAATCTGAAAAAGAGTGGATATGTATACATGTATAGCTGATTCACCTTGTTGTACAATGAAACTAACATAACATTGTAAATCAACTATACTCTAAAAAATTTTTTTTTTCTGTTTATGGCTGCATCCATGGCATATAGAAGTTCTTGGGCCAGAGATTAAATCAGAGTAACAACTGCAATCTGAGCTGCAACTGCAGCAATAACAGAACCTTTAACCCACTGCAGCAGGTTGGAGATCAAATCTGCACCTGCACAGTGGCTTGAACCACTGCAGTCAGATACTTAACCCACTGTGCCATAGCAACAACTCACAATAATTTTTTTTAATTATTTATTATTATTTTTTTCCCACTGTAGAGCAAGGGGGTCAGGTTATCCTTACATGTATACATTACAATTACATTTTTCCCCCACCCTTTCTTCTGTTGCAACATGAGTCTCTAGACAAAGTTCTCAATGCTATTCAGCAGGATCTCCTTGTAAATCTATTCTAAGTTGTGTCTGATAAGTCCAAGCTCCCGATCCCTCCCACTCCCTCCCCCTCCCCCTCCCATCAGGCAGCCACAAGTCTCTTCTCCAAGTCCATGATTTTCTTTTCTGTGGAGATGTTCATTTGTGCTGGATATTAGATTCCAGTTATAAGTGATATCATATGGTATTTGTCTTTGTCTTTCTGGCTCATTTCACTCAGGATGAGAGTCTCTAGCTCCATCCATGTTGCTGCAAATGGCATGATGTCATTCGTTTTTATGGCTGAGTAGTATTCCATTGTGTATATATACCACATCTTTCGAATCCAATCGTCTGTCGATGGACATTTGGGTTGTTTCCATGTCTTGGCTATTGTGAATATGCTGCAATGAACATGTGGGTGCACGTGTCTCTTTTAAGTAGAGTTTTGTCTGGGTAGATGCCCAAGAGTGGGATTGTGGGGTCATATGGAAGTTCTATGTATAGATTTCTAAGGTATCTCCAAACTTTTCTGCATAGTGGCTGTACCAGTTTACATTCCCACCAACAGTGTAGGAGGGTTCCCTTTTCTCCACAGCCCCTCCAGCACTTGTTATTTGTGGATGTATTAATGATGGCCATTCTGACTGGTGTGAGGTGATATCTCATGGTAGTTTTGATTTGCATTTCTCTTATAATCAGCGATGTTGAACATTTTTTCATGTGTTTGTTGGCCATCTGTACATATTCTTTGGAGAAATGTCTATTCAGGTCTTTTGCCCATTTTTCCATTGCTTGTTTGGCTTTTTTTGCTGCTGGGTTGTATAAGCTGTTTATATTTTCTAGAGATTAAGCCCTTGTCGGTTGCATCATTTGAACCTATTTTCTCCCATTCTGTGAGTTGTCTTTTTGTTTTCTTTTGGGTTTCCCTTGCTGTGCAAAAGCTTTTCAGTTTGATGAGGTCCCATGGGTTTATTTTTGCTCTAATTTCTATTGCTTTGGGAGACTGACCTGAGAAAATAGTCATGATGTTGATGTCAGAGAGTGTTTTGCCTATGTTCTCTTCTAGGAGTTTGATGGTGTCCTGTCGTATATTTAAGTCTTTCAGCCATTTGGAGTTTATTTTTGTGCATGGTGTGAGGGTGTGTTCTAGTTTCATTGCTTTGCATGCAGCTGTCCAGGTTTCCCAGAAATGCTTGCTGAATAGACTTTCTTTTTCCCATTTAATGTTCTTGCCTCCCTTGTCAAAGATTAATGGACCATAGGTGTCAGGGTTTATGTCCGGGTTCTCTATTCTGTTCCATTGGTCTGTCTGTCTGTTTTGATACCAGTACCACACTGTTTTGATGACTGTGGCTTTGTAGTATTTCTTGGAGTCTGGGAGAGTTACGCCTCCTGCTTGGTTTTTGTTTCTCAGGATTGCTTTGGCGATTCTGGGTCTTTTGTGGTTCCATATAAATGTTTGGGTTGTTTGTCCTAGTTCTGTGAAAAATGTCATGGGTCATTTGCTAGGGATTGCATTGAATCTGTAGATTGCTTTGGGTAGGATGGCCATTTTTCCAATATTGATTTTCCCAATCCAGGAACATGGAATATCTTTCCATTTCTTTACATCTTCTTTGATTTCTTTGATGAAAATTTTATAGTTCTCGGCATATAGGTCCTTTACCTCTTTGGTCAGGTGTATTCTGAGGTATTTGATTTTGTGAGGTGCAATTTTAAAAGGTATTACATCTTTGTATTCCTTTTCTAATATTTCATTGCTGGTATACAGAAATGTGACTGGCTTCTGAATGTTAATCTTATATCCTGCTACTTTGCTGAATTGATGAATCAGTTGAAGTAGTTTTGGGGTTGAGTCCTTAGGGTTTTCTATGTATAGTATCATGTCATCTGCGTACAGTGACAGTTGTATCTCTTCTCTTCCTATATGGGTGCCTTTTATGTCTTTTGTGTGTCTAATTGCTGTGGCTAGGACTTCCAAAACGATGTTGAAGAGCAGTGGTGAGAGTGGGCATCCCTGTCTTGTTCCAGATTGGAGTGAGAAGGCTTTCAGTTTTTCCCCATTGAGGATTATCTTTGCTGTGGGTTTCTCATAAATGGCTTGGATTATGTTCAGGAATGTTCCCTCTATACCCACCTTGGCGAGGGTCTTGATCATGAATGGATGTTGGACTTTGTCAAATGCTTTTTCTGCGTCTATTGAGATGATCATATGATTTTTGACTTTTTTTTTGTTAATGTGGTGTATGATGCTGATTGATTTGCGTATGTTGAACCATCCTTGTGAACCTGGGATGAACCCTACCTGGTCATGGTGTATGATTTTTTTGATATGTTGTTGGATTCGGTTGGCTAAGATTTTGTTGAGAATTTTTGCATCTATATTCATCAATGATATTGGGCGATAGTTTTCTTTTTTGGTGGTATCTCCGTCTGGTTTTGGAATGAGGGTGATGGTGGCATCATAGAATGTCTTTGGGAGTATTCCTTCTTCTTCAACCTTTTGAAAGAGTTTCGGGAGGATGGGCACCAGTTCCTCTTTATATGTTTGATAGAATTCATCTGTGAAGCCATCTGGTCCTGGCCTTTTATTTGTAGGGAGTGATTTTATGACCTCTTCAATTTCATTTCTAGTGATTGGTCTGTTCAGTTGGTCTGTTTCTACTTGATTCAGTTTTGGCAGGCTGTAAAATTCTAGAAAGTTGTCCATTTCTTCCAGATTGTCAAACTTGTTGCCGTATAGTTGTTCATAGTATTCTCTTATGGTTTTTTGTATTTCTGCTGTATCCGTTGTGATTTCTCCTTTTTCATTTATAATTTTGGTGATTTGGGTTCTTTCTCTCCTCTTTTTAGTGAGTCTGGCCAGGGGTTTTTCAATTTTTTTGACCTTTTCAAAGAACCAGCTCTTGGTGTTATTAATTTTCTCTATTGTTTTTTGAGTCTCTATTTTATTGATTTCTTCTTTGATCTTTATAATTTCCTTCCTTCTGCTGACTTTAGGCCTTTTTTGTTCTTCTTTTTCTAATTCGTTTAGGTGGAGGGTTAAGTTGTCCATTTGGGATCTTTCTTCTTTTTTGAGAAAGGCCTGTATTGCTATAAATTTCCCTCTGAGCACTGCTTTCGCAGCATCCCATAGATTTTGAGAGGTTGTGTCTTCATTATCATTTGTTTCAAGGTATTTTTTAATTTCCCTCTTGATTTCCTCATTGACCCATGGGTTTTTTAGTAGCATGTTGTTTAGTCTCCATGCAGTAGGTTTTTTCTCTTTCCTTTTCCCATGGTTGATTTCTAATTTCATGGCATTGTGGTCAGAGAAGATACTTGAGATAATTTCTATGCTCCTAAATTTATTGAGGTTAGCTTTGTGTCCCAATATGTGGTCGATTCTTGAGAATGTTCCATGAGCATTTGAGAAGAATGTGTATTCTGCTTTTTTTGGATGTAGTGTCCTGAAGACATCAATGAAGTCTAACTTTTCTATTGTTTCCTTGAGGATCTCTGTTGCTTTATTGGTGTTCTGTCTAGAGGATCTGTCCATTGATGTGAGGGGGGTATTCAGGTCTCCTACTATGATTGTATTCTCATCAATATCTCCCTTTATGTCTGTTAATATTTGTTGTATGTATCTGGGTGCTCCTGTATTTGGGGCATATATGTTGACGATAGCAACATCCTCTCCTTGGATGGATCCCTTAATATCATTAAGTAGTGTCCTTCTTTGTCTTTCTTTATGTCTTTTGTTTTAAAGTCTATTTTGTCTGATATGAGCGTTGCGACTCCTGCTTTTCTGTCATGTCTATTGGCGTGAAATATTTTTCCCCACCCTTTCACTTTCAATCTATATGTATCTTTTGTCCTAAGGTGAGTTTCTTGTAGGCAGCATATTGAAGGTTTTTGCCTTTTTATCCACTCAGCCCCTCTGTGTCTTTTGATTGGGGCATTCAGTCCATTGACATTTAAGGTGATAATTGATAGATGATTATTTATTGCCATTTTGAACCTCGTGTTCCAGTTGATTCTATGGTTCTGCATTCTTCCTTTCTTTTTTTTTTTTTTTTGGTTGGATGGTCTCCTGTTATTATCTGCTTGAGTGTATTTTTTTTTTCATTTTTTGCAAATGCAATATTTGGTTTTGGCTTGTGGTTGCCCTGTTTTTTAAGTATGCTAACCCCTTCCCATAATTGTGTGTTTTATCCTGATGGTCCTGTAAGTTCAAACACTTCATTACTATATTAAAATTAAGAAGAGAAACATACAAACAAACAAAAAGGGTTATTTACTTCCTAACATCTCTTGCCCACGTTTTATGGTTTTGATGACTCTTTTTTTTTTCTTTTTAATTTTATTTGTTTGAGGCCTGTTCATGATTAAATCTGTATGCTGGCTTATTTGAGTGACTGCTCTCTGATTGCAGGTTTCCTCAGTCCTAGTTCTTACTCTCTTCTTTTTTTTTTCTTTTCTTTTTTCTTCCCTTTCCTTCCTTTCTTTTGGCTTAGAGAAGCCCTTTCAATATTTCCCTTTAACCTGGGTTTTGTGTTGCAGTATTCTTTAAGTTTTTGTTTGTTGGAAAAAATTTTTATTTCCCCTCTATTTAAATGATATTCTTGCTGGATAGAGTATTCTAGGTTGCATAGTTTTTTCCTTTTAGCACTTTAAATATCTCTTGCCATTCCCTCCTGGCCTGTAGTGTTTCTGTAGAGAAATCAGCTAATACCCTTATGGGGGTTCCCTTGTAGGTAACATTCTGCTTTTCTCTTGCTGCCTTTAGGATCCTCTCTTTATCACTAACTTTTGCCATTTTTATTATGATGTGTCTTGCTGTGGGTCTATTTGGGTTCAGTTTGTTTGGGCCCTCTGTGCTTCTTGTATCTTGAACCCAGTATCCTTTAGATTTGGGAAGTTTCCAGCGATAATTTCTTCAAATATATTTTCCATCCCCTTATCTTTTTCTACTCCTTCTGGAATTCCTATTATGCGTAGATTGGCCTGCTTTATATTATCCCATAGGTCTCTTATATTGCTTTCCAGTCTTTTGATTCGGTTTTCTGTCTGTTGACCGGATTGGGTGATTTCCATTATTCTATCTTCCATATCACTGATTCGTTCTTCTGCATTATTCATTCTGGTTTCTACTGCCCTTAGTTCAGTTTGCATCTCTGCAAATGAATGTTCTAGTTTTTCTTGGCTCCTCCTTATATTTTCTAGTTCCTTTCTGAGGGTATCTGCATTACTGTCCATATCTTCTCTTCATTCCTTCAGTATTTTCGCTATTTCTCTTTTGAACTCCAGGTCTGTCAGACTGCAGAGATCTGTTTCATTGTTGACTGTTTTAGGTGAGTTCTCCTGTTGGTTTGAGTGGGGGTGATTTCTCAGCTTCTTCATCTTGCTTGTTGTTTTCTTTCTCCTGAGGGAAGTTGTACTCTCCATTATCGGGCAGTGTTTGCCTTGTCACTGCCATGGAATATTTCCTGAGGGCTAGGCGTTGTTGGTCAATCTTTTTTGAGGCAGTGTGGCTTTTCTGGAGTGTTGATGGGGCTAACAGTGTTTCTTGAAGCAAAGGAGGGACTTCCTGAGGGCAGACGAGGACTGGGAAGGTCCACACCACGATGGTAGCAGATTTCACTTGGTCATGCAGATCTTGCTCTGGTGTTTTTAGGCTTGTGGGGTTCTTGCAGGGGTTTGGCAGTGTTGGGCAGCTGTTGCCTCAGGAGTGCAGCACCCCCTGGGGGCTGGAGCAGCTATCTGGGTCACTGAGAACCTAAGAGGCTCTTCCCTAGGGCAGCCCAACTCAGAAGGATGGCCTGAGAATGTAGGCAGATCTTTTCACAGTCTGGCCAAGCTTGTTGCAGCTTTTCTGGGCTGCAGGGGCTCTTCTAGGGGGCTGGTGGTGCTGAGCAGCTATTCCGTGGCAGTGGGGCACCCCCTAGGGGCTTGGGCGGGTAGCAGGGCCACTGGAAACCCTAAGAGGCTCCTCCCCAGGGGCAGCCCTAACTCAGAAAGACCGTCTGAGATCGTTTCCCAGGCTTGGCCAGGCTTGTTGCAGCTTTTCTGGGCTGTAGGGGGTCCTGCCTGGAGCTGGCAGTCCTATGCAGCTGATCCACTAGGGCACCCCCTGGGGGCTTGGGCGGGTAGCAGGGCCGTTGGAAACCAAGAGGCTCCTCCCTGGGGCAGCCCGACTCAGAAAAACCATCCGAGAATTAGGCAGATCTATTCACTGCCTGGCTAGGCTTGTTCTAGCTTTTCTGGGCTGCAGGCCTTTTCTCAGGGGCTGGTGGTGTTTGGTGCTACTCTGCGGAAGTGTAGCCCCTCCAAAGGGCAAGCAGGCCTGTGCAGGGACAGCCCCTGCGGTGGTAGGCTTCAGGCAATTGTTGAGGCCAGCCCTCCTGGATGGCAGGCAGCCCCAGGTTCGGCGAGAGTGCAGGGGGTGGTGGGGTTGGGGGGAGGGGATGTACTGGGAAGCACAGCTTTCAGCTAGCTAGCGGGTCTGTAAGCTTGCTGTGGCGTGGGGGGTATTCTATGGGGACCCACCCCTTCTTCTCTCCCCTCCCCAGCACGGGCCCAGACCAGGCTCTTCTCCCAGGTTCCCTCTGATGCGGCTTTCCACTTCCCCACCCCTAGAGTATTGCTCCCTTCCTCTGCGACAGCTTTGTTTTCTAGTCTCCCAGGCAGTCTCTGCCCCATCAAATGGTTTCTAGACCTCCCAAGCAGTTTCCACTCTGCCCCGCCCCCCCAGCCCGGGGACTATCCTCTGGAGCCTAGGTCTCGGTGCCCAGCCCCCACCCAGGCGTCCCCCGGCCCTTTCCCAGGGACTAACCTCTGGAGCCGAGGACTCGGTGCCCAGCCCCCACCCAGGCGTCTCAATTTTTCGTGACTGTGCCCGTAGTTCAGATGGTCCGTTCAGTTCTTGATCGGCTTTTCCATACTCCAACTTACTGCTACACTCTTCTCTGCATCTGGAGATTCCTCTGGTTCGTTTGATCTTTCCCCCAGGTAGGTGACTTTCCAGGGTGCGGGATCCCTTTCTCCTCTGCAGTTCCCTTTCGGGAGCGCCCGTCCAGCTCGGATTCACCTTCTCTCACTCTCCTCTTTTCTCCCGTTCTGCCCCGTAATGTCACGAACTTCGTGCCGTTATTGGAGTTTAGGTTCTTCTGCCAGCGATTGGTTGCTGTTCTGTGCGAGTCATTTATTCTGTAGATGTGCTTTTTTTTGTTGTGTTTGTGGGAGAGGGCGAGCGTGTCCCTCTACTCCTCCACCATCTTTTCTCTACAATAATTTTTTAAAAGAAGTTTCTTCATAGAAAAGGAACCATTAACAAAATGAAAAGACAATACACACTACTGTATAAAATAAAAGATTAAGGATAAGCTACTGTTTAGCACAGGAAAATCTACTCAATAATTTTTAATAACATATATGGGAAAAAAGAATGGATATATTCATATGTATGATAGATTCACTTTGCTATACATCTGAAACTAATAAAACATTGTAAATAAACTATACTCCAATAAGATTAAATTAAAAATAAATAAATGTATGGAATGGATGAAAATATCTGCTAAGTGCTTAATGTTCAAAATATATAAATAATTCATATGACTCAATAGCAAAATAAACAATTCAATTAATATATGTGTAGAGGATCTGAATAGACACTATTTTTTTTCCAAAGAAGACATACTAATGATCAACAGGGACATGAATGGGTGGTCAACATCACTAATTAGCAGGGAATTACAATTCCAAACCACAATTAGATATCACTTCACATCTGTTAGGATGGCTATTATAAAAAAAGGAAGGAAGGAAGTGTTGGTGAGGATGTGTTAGGAATGTAAATTTTTAGTCACTAGGGAAAACAGTATGGGTTTTTTTTTAATTAAAATAGAACCTCCCTATGACCCACCAATCCCACTTCTAGGTATTTATAAGAAGAAAATTAAAACACTAACTCAAAAAGATATATGCACCCTCATGTTCATTGCAAAATTATTTTCAATATCCAAAACATGGAAACAAGATAAGTATCCATCAATGGATGGATAAAATTAAAATCGTGGAATAAATATTCAACAATTTTAATGGAATATTAATCCTATAATGGAATATTATTTAATCCATAAAATAAGGGAATCTTGCTGTTTGCGGCAACATGGATGGAACTTGAGGGAATTAGCCTCAGTGAAATAAATCAGACAGAAAAAGACAAATATTGTATGATCTCACTTATATGCAGACAATATTTTATACCCTAAAACAAAACAAAACAAAAAAACTGAATAAGAGAGAATTTATTGGCTGTTTTCAGATGTGAGGAGGGTGGAAGTGGACAAAAATGAGTGAAAGGGGTAAAAAGTGCAAACTTCCAGCTATAAAACAAACAAATCATGTAGATATAATGCACATCATAGTGACTGTGGTTAATAATACTGCATGCATATTTTATGAAGCATTCGAAGAGAAGGGTAGAGTTAAACAAAGTCTTGGCAAGAAAATTATCTTGGTGTGTATGAGAAACAAAAAGAATGTGAGTTTGGCTAGACCATAAAATGGAAAATTGGTTCAAGATGATGATGGAAAATAGGTAGGGGCTGGATGATGTAGCATTGAAAGCCAGAGTAAGAAGCCTGAGTTTATTCGGAATTTAATGAGAAACAAACCATTAGACTGTTTTAAGCACTGGAGAGTAGAGGTAGTAAGACTGGTTAGGAACTTTTGCAGTATTACAGCAAAGATGATGATGATATTGATGATGACTGGAACAATTTAGGTAGTAGTGATTGAGATGGAAAGAAGTGGATTGATTCAGGATATATTTTGGAGGTAAGGTAGACAAATTTTACTGATTGATTACATGTGGGGAAGGAGGAAAAGAGCAAAATCATAGACAATATACATATTTTTAAAAATAAAATTTGTGGATGGTACTGCCCTTTACTAAGATGGAGAATAGTTGGAAGGAATAGGTTTTGGAACTGGTTAAGAATATTATTGAGCTTTTTAAAGTTTGAGATGCCTAGTAGATTCACAAGGTCAAGAGCAAAATTTCAAGTAGGTGATTAGACGTAAGAATGTGGAACTCATTAGAAAGAATAAAGCTGTATATGTTCATTTTGGAGTATATATATATGTATATATATATGTATATATATATATATATACACACACACACTATATATAACAGTGTGTTATATATAAACAAATTTTTAAAATAAATAACAAACAATATTTATTAAATAAACAAATAAACAATATTTAAAGCTATTGAATTGGATGAACTCCCAAGGGAGAATTTTAGATAGATAAATCCAGGACCAAGTCTTAGATGACTCCAACATCTAAGGTGAAAAAGTGTAAGCTATAATCAAAATAGTTAAAATGTACCAGTAAGTAGAAAGAAAAGCTGGATCACAGAGTCAGTAAAGTGTTTTTAGAAAGAGGAAGAGGTTGGTTTAAATGATGCTGTATTGTAGAATAACATGAGGAGAGGAGATGGACCAGTATTTGTGGATACAAGAAAATATTTGGCATTATTTTTTTCTTTTTTATGGCTGAGTAATATTCCATTCTGTATATATACCATATCTTCCTAATCCAATCTTCTACTGATGGACTTTTGTGTTGTTTCCATGTCTTGGCTACTGTGAATAGTGCTGCAATGAACATGTGGGTGCATGTGTCTTTTTTAAGAAAGTTTTGTCTGGATATATGCCCAAGAGTGGTATTGCTGGGTCATATGGTAGTTCTGTGACTGGAATCTAATATACAGCACAAATGAACCTTTCCACAGAAAAGAAAATCATAGACTTGGAGAATAGACTTGTGATTGCCAAAGGTGAGGGGGAGGGAGTGGGATGGATTATGAATTTGGGGTTAATAGATGCAGATTATTGCCTTTGGAATGGATTAGCAAGGAGATCCTGCTCTGTAGCACTGGGAACTATGTCTAGTCACTTATGATGGAGCATGATAATGTGAGAAAAAAGAATGTATATATGTATGTGTAACTGGGTCACCATGCTGTAAAGTAGAAAAAAAAATGTATTGGGGAAATAAAAAAATTAAAAATAAAAAAAGTTTTCAGTAATCTAGAAAAGAGCAGTTTTAGTGAAGTGGTAGGGATGGAAGAGCCTAACTAGATGGTACTTATGCATATGGAACTTCATTGAAGAGACTTCATGTGAATACACGCAAACCCAGAATATACCCTGAAAGTTATTTTTTACAATTAAAATTAATCCAACTTGATTTCTTATATTTTACTTATTTTTCATAATATATGATTTTGGGGAAGAATTCAGCTTATTTTTACCTTTTATTTTATCATTATTTTTTCTTTTTATTATTAATTTTTCTTTTTATGGCTGCACCAGCAGCATATAGAAGTTCCAGGCTAGGGGACAAATTGGAGCTGCAGCTGCTGGCCTATACCACAGCCACAGCAATACTGGATTTGAGCTGCACCTTTGACCCATACTGCAGCTTGTGACAATGGATCCTTAACTCACTGAGCAAGGCCAGGGATCAAGCCCACATCCTCATGGATACTATTTTGGGTTCTTAACCAACTGAGACATAACGGGAACTCCAATAATTCAGCTTTGTGGGGGTCCATTTTTCTCATTTACCTTAAAAATTACCTTCCAATATATTTTCATTTCTTATAAATCTTGTTTCTTTAGTGTCTAATATGTTATTGACTCAACCTCTAAGACTGACCCCTAAATAAGGGAGTAATTAATCAGCTTTGAATCTCAAAACTGACATTTGAAGAAAAGAGAAAAATGGACTTAAAATCAAGAATTTTTGAGAGAGATAAAAGGAATTAAAAATAAAAGGAATTTATAAATCCCTCTCACCAAGTGGAAAATATGTGAAGAACAATACTTAAAGTTTTATTATAAACCAATGATCAAAAAAAACTTGGAATACAAGATAAATGGAGAGCCCCACCAGCGTAGAAAAGGAAATAGAAGCCCTTGGATAGATGAAGAACAAGAATAGGAGAAGGAGGAAGTGGAGAAAGGATTGGAGAAAATAAAATATAAAGCTTAAGGTCAAGACCCAATCATATCTACAGATGTTCTCAATTTATCAGGACAGAGAGCACTGGACCTACTATGTTGATAACAGACAACTAACACTGTGTGAAAGCAGAGGAAACACAGACCGATGCCCAGAAATCATGCGAATTGAAGTATAACAATGGGAAAGGGAGACCTTTCATTTAAAGTGAGATGTTTAAGATTCCCTTTACTGCCAGGTTTTGGAGGAAGAGTGATTGAAGGGGAGATCTTCTGGAAGATAAAACTTTAAATTTACAGAGGATTTACCTCCAAACAAATTGAATTAACCTTGAAGAGATTGCTGCAAACTAAAAAAAATCTAGTTACTTCCAGCAAGTTAATTTTTTCCCGGATTATCAGTAAGAATAACAGCTCCTAAAGTAGTTTAGTTAAGATATAGATTGAATAATCTTTTTTGCATATCTGAATCTTAGTCTGTTCTGTTTCTACCCTGCTATATCCGAATTTTGCTTGAGTTTTTACTATATTCAGCAACTTCCTAGGAAATGTCTTTAAATCACACCTAAATCTACACTTTAGAAATTTTAGTCAATTTTCATTTTTTTCTTTCTTTTTAGGGCCACACCCATGGCAAGGGGTTGAATTGGAGCTGTATCCACTGGCCTACACTACAGCCACAGCAATGCCAGATCCGAGCTCTGTCTGTTACCTACACCACAGCTAATGGCAGTGCTCATAGCTTAACCCACTAAGCAAGGCCAGAGATCAAACCTGCATCCTCATGGACACTAGTCAGATTCATTTCCACTGAGCCATGATGGGAACTCCATTTCTGATCTTTCTTAAGTATAGAAGAGTTAACCACTTGTGTAATATGAGCCTCTGTTCCAGTCTAAATATTATTCTTTTTTGTTTTAGCTGTGCCTGTAACATGTGGAAATTCCTGGGCCAAGGATCAAACCCAACCACAGAAGTGGCTTGAACCTCTGCAGTGACGATGTCACATCCTTAACCCATTGTGCTACCAGGGAACTCCTAAATTTTATTCTTAATATTTTCACATTTTTTTGGAATTTTTTTCAGTAGTTTAGAAGTACTGTTCATCTTCCTCATGAGTTCCAAACTTGTCATTATTCAAGTAAAAGAGAACTATTTTTTAGAGAAAATATAAATACAAACTTTTAAAATTTCTTTCATTTTAATCCAATATTCTTTAAAAATAAAATGTGAGTAAACATACCAAAGGAGCATATCTTGGTTTTGGATATGGAGGAGGGATCTGGCACTGACAGAGACGTCTGACCCTAGGTGATGGAAGTAAAGGCTCACAAGGAGGTAGTGGTGGTCTTTCTCTTGATGGAGGAACTCTACCTGTACTTATTTTTTTTCCTTTTTCTTTGAAAGTGGTCCTTCTGGATGGCATTTTGAATACTTTCTTTGGTTCCAGTGTTTCCTTCTTTGAATCTGTAGATGTGGCATCTGATTCATCAACTCTCTTTTTAGGCCCAAGTTTATGTAGTGATTCTTCAGATTCAGCATCTGAACTTTTAAACATTGGAGGGTTCTTTAGGTCTTTCTTGGAAGATACATCAGATTCAACATCACTAGACTCTATACCCTTCTTGGCATCTTTCTTTGAATCTTGCCTAACCTTCTTTGAACCTTTCCTGCTCTTCTTTGACTCCCAATCGGACTCTGTTTCAGTAGATTCTTCAGACTTCATTGCAGATTTATTTTTGTCACCTTTCTTTGAATCTTTCTTATCCTTCTTTGATTCCTTATTACCTTTTTTTGGATCTGCTTCAGATTCAGAATCAGCATCAGTAGACATGACATCCTTCTTAGCATCCTTTTTCTTGTCATCTTTCTTTGAATCTTTCTTACCTTTCTTTGACTCTTTCTTTGCATCCTTTGAGTCTACAGATTCTGCATCAGTAGACTCTGTGGCCTTCTTGGCATCCTTTTTCTTGTAATCTTTCTTGGAATCTTTCTTACCTTTCTTTGAATCTTTGTTTGCTTCCTTTGCGTCTACAGACTCTGCATCAGTAGACTCTGTGGCCTTCTTGGCATCCTTTTTCTTGTCATCTTTCTTTGAATCTTTCTTACCTTTCTTTGACTCTTTCTTTGCATCCTTTGAGTCTACAGATTCTGCATCAGTAGATGTGTCATCCTTCTTGGCATCTTTTTTCTTGTCATCTTTCTTTGAATCTTTCTTACTTTTCTTTGAATCTTTCTTTGCATCCTTTGACTCCCCAGATTCTGCATCAGTAGACTCTGCATCCTTCTTGTTGTCTTTCTTTGTATTTTTCTTATCTTTCTTTGCATCTTTTGAATCTACAGATTCAGCATCAGAGCTCTTCTTTGCATCTTTTTTTGTTTCCTTCTTTGGAGGCTTCTTTGAATTATTCTGTGAGTAATTCCTTAACCATATATCAAATTCCATGGATTCAGCACAAGACTCCTCTAAATACCTCTTTAAATCCTTATTTGAATTATTTTTTGAGCAAGTCTCTGATTTGTCATCAGAATTGTTCTTTGAACTCTTAGAATACTTCTTTGCACATATGGATTCAATATCCATATCCCTGGAAAACTTTGAATTTCTCTTATCTTTTTTCTGATCCGTTATTGAGATGGACTTTGATTCTTTGGAATCTGGGTTTATTTCTGATTTGGACTTTGATTTCTTAGATAGTTCACTTTCATGTGATGATTTTAGTGGAATTTTATCTGTTTTATTTCTTCTTTTAGGTTTCTCATAATTTACTATTTTATTGGATTCTAGAGTTGTTCCATGTGGGCTTATATCTTTCTTGAAAACTTTCTTTGAAGTTGTTCCTTTTTTTCCATTGGATTTTTTAGCTTCTGACATTTTAGGATGGGTTATAGGAGTATAAGGATGTCTGAATGAAACTTGTCTACTGATAGTTAAGTAAATAGATGGCCTTTGAAATTTTTTTCTTAAAGAATGCCTTATCCATATATGAGGTGGCTTCTGAACTTCCTTTAAATTTCTTTTGTTATGTCTCTGAAAAGATCAGTTAAAATAATAAGCTCTTTTGAATAAGTTATATCTTTTTAAATAGAAATAAAAATTGTATGGCTTTTAAATAACTATTTTTTTTTCTTTTTCAACATTCTGTGGGCATTTGTGTGTGTATGTGAGACAACTTCACTTTGGAAATAAAAGGAATTTAAGAGAAACCTTAGAATTTCCTCAGTGATTCATATTAGGATCAGCGTAGAACCACAATAATCCAAGACATTTCATGTCCTATCTTCACAACAGAGAGTAGGTTCCTTTGGATTCCTATATGGGAGAGATCTTTTGGAACATTTTTATTCCCTTTTGCCTCAAGTTAGGTAAAAAATAAGCTAATGCCGTTGAAGTTTGTCATGATAATTCTTGTGATAGGCTACAATTCTGTAGGCTTCAAACCTAGTCTGTTTCCTAAGTCCTCCTTTCAAGGTCTCTGTTCAAATTGAGAGCCTTAGATACCTGCTGTGATGTACTGCCAAAAACAGAGATGTAAAATATGACACATGTTTTATCCACATTGATTTTTTTTTTACTCCTACCCAAACTCTTGCCAAATTTGGTTGTTGCAGTGGCCACATAGATAAATTTTACATTTACTTCATATGTTCCTTCACTATCCAGTAGGGTTATCACCAGTCAGTGAAATGGTTATATGGAACTAAAGAAGACCATGAAGAGAAGTGTGAAACTTGGATATCTACAGATGTAATAGATGACTCTTGAATAAATGCATTTATTTTAACTCTGCTTTGGGTAATGTTTTAAAAACATATTTTGGTATCACTATGGGTGACTTCTGTAGGCTAGTTTTTACCTTTTCTAGTTGATAGAATAACTTCACTTTATAAAAGCAGTAGAAAACTGGCATCTCCAAGTATCCAGTATTTGAATGCCAAATTAAAGAAAATGGAGAGACATAAAATCTCAATATCACCTCCTGTTCTCAGATTCAAATTTTAGATGTATTTGCAGTTGGTAAACATTTCCTGAGGGATCCCACCATTTACAGCATTAGATCCTCCAGCTTGCCTAACATATGAGCTATATAATCCCTTTGAAATGGGATAAAGTTTAATATGAAGCAGTTGGGGGCAATCTACTCTACATGGAATTATAAATTTAAAAATATCTGCCACCAAAAGTAGAAAATTCTAGATTACATATATTTTATTTATATTTATATATTTTTAATCATCTTAGATTTAGTTTAACAATAACCTTTTCAGTACTTACAGGAACTGTGATTTGTAATCCTGAAGTTCTTGATCTCCTTTTTCTACCTGGCTGGGGTGGATTGGGGAATGTTAAAGTGAAGTATTGTTGATTCCATAATTTTTTGCTTGATTCACTGACTGAAATGAGAGAGAATAATAAAACATTTCCTCTACCTGATTGTTTCCTTTCTCATATTAGGGAAGTGTTCAGCTATATTCTCTTCAAATATTTTCTCAGACACTTTCTCTCTTTTTCTGGGACTTTTGTGATGTGGTGTAGGTGAATTTCAGCTCAATATATTAAAGAGATCTGTCCTAAAATTGTAGCTGTTCAACACATAAACTGTCCATTTTCATCTTTCTGACTATATTTTTTATCCACTTTGAGATTTATAATTGTGTATTTTAAACACAATGAAATATTATACAATTAAGGTTGGCTTTTATAATGAGGAAAGACTAAACATTTCCTTTTAAAATAGCTAGGACAATCCCACATCAAGGCCAGAAATATTTTATATACCAATATACACACTTCTCTTAAATTTTAACAAAAATTTAGGTAGGGCATTTTAAACTTTACAAACATTGAATGGAAGAGACCAGTTATTTTCCCTAAAATTATTTTCAAATATGATCTAAATAATATTGAAATCCAAAGACTAAATTCTTACTTGGTACTGAATTATCATACGTTCTGATGTTTACTTCTTGTCTGTTAAAAATAAAATGCTTTAATTAAATTTGTAGCAAGACTAATAATCATAATATGCTTTCTACAGTAATGTTTTGATACATCTCATGCATCTTCTGAGCTACATTATCTAATAATGTTTACCTATAATTCACATCACTCTTCCTTTCTCCTGAACAGAACTGTATAGATGAATAAGACTATATTTTCATCAGAAACTTGAACAAAAATAAACTATGGACCAAAGCTGAAATATAAACACTAATTTGAAAAAAATCTAAAATATGTACATTATCATATTTAATTATATAGAATGGTAACTTAAGCCAGTCTGTGCTGCAGTTCTCTATTGAAAACATCTAAAACCAATAATGAATCATATATTTTCTAAATTCACTAAATAAATTCTGAAGAAAACTCATAACTTTTTAATGTTCTTTGGACTTAAAGCACTAATGATGTGTGAGAGTAAGTCTTGGTCTGTATTTTGAATTACTCCTACACACAGGTAAAAATTGGTCCCTGATATTTTACATTTGTATAGTACCCATTTCATTTGGTAATAATTGTATTGTCTACTGAAGATACACATGGTATAGTTTATATTTTAACATTATTTCCTTATTAGTGAGCAGGAACAGTAGATTATGACAATTGCTAATTTTGAGATTTACTTTTATACAGATATGACTGACCTAAGCCATGAAGTTTGTAAAAACAAACAAAAATAGATCAAAATGGTCAAGTGTATTTATATTTTAGTAAAATCTATTTTCATTTTCTAAGTACATCTTCAGTACCAACACAAAGCCTGGCCCATATTTATCATTAAAATACTACTAACTAATTAGGAAAGATTTTGGAGACACTGAGTAATAAAAATATCTGGTCCAGGGAGTTCCCGTCGTGGCACAGTGGTTAACGAATCCGACTAGGAACCATGAGGTTGCGGGTTCGGTCCCTGCCCTTGCTCAGTGGGTTAATGATCCGGCGTTGCCGTGAGCTGTGGTGTAGGTTGCAGACACGGCTTGGATCCCGCGTTGCTGTGGCTCTGGCATAGGCCGGTGGCTACAGCTCCGATTCAACCCCTAGCCTGGGAACCTCCATATGCCGCGGGAGCGGCCCAAGAAATAGCAACAACAACAACAATAACAACAACAACAACAACAACAACAAAAAAAGACCAAGAAAAAAATCTGGTCCAGTGTTTCTCAAGTAGAGGTAAATAGCAGAGTTAATTTGAACATTTCAGAAATGTAAACATGTCTGAGAGCAACTCTTGACCCATGAAGCAGAATCTCTGTGTGTGACTCAAGTCTGTAATTAAAAACTATCCCAGTTTACTTGGACACTCAGTTCTGTTTAGGAATCTCTGCTCTGAATGACCTTGAAAAAGGAAACTTCATAGATTTCTGTAATTGTCCAAGCTTGTGCTATTTGCATTCACAGAAGGCAATTGATCAATTGTCTATTATTCTGTGTTAAAACCACATTCATTCTATAGAGCAGCTAGAAGATGTGGCCTGAGCGTCTGGAAATTTAATAGTTTTGAAGTCTGACATGCTTCCTGGATCACTGATTTTACATTTTGGAGAAAATACTTTATACTTTCACTGATTTTGACTTCCTTCCTACAGTCTAAAGTAGTGTTTCTCAAACCTTCTTCTGAACAAAATTCTATATGTGTGATGTGTGTATAATTCATATTTTACTGTAATAATATACCTTATAAATCATACATTAAGATGGAAATTTTGAAAGATGAACTAAAATATATAAATTTAAGTCCTAATATCTTATTACCACATTCCAATATCTTAAACAGGCACCTCAATTTGGAAAACATTAGAAAAGGCAATCAAGGAACAGTGAGAAATTGGAAAATTCAGCCAAATATCACAACACAACTGCTTTTTGTAGATGTGGCCTCAGTATCAGACTGTTGGAATTCAAACATAGTTAAACCTCTGAGAAACTTTCTTCATGTCTAAGCATTTTTCTTTTTCTTTTTGGTCTTTTTAGGGCCTCACCCACAGCATATGGGAGTTCCCAGACTAGGGGTTTAATTGGAGCTGTAGCCACTGGCCTACGCAACAGCTATAGCAATAGCAATTCAGGATCATGAGCCACATCTGTGACCTGCACCAAAGCTCATGGCAACACTGGGTCCTTAACCCACTGAGTGAGGCCAGGGACCAAACCTACGTCTTGGATACTAGTCAGATTCATTTCTGCTGAGCCACAATGGGAATTCTGCTTTTTTTTTTTAATGGTTGCACCTAGGGATTGAATCTGAGCTACAGCTGTGACCCACAATATAGCTGCAGTAATGCCAGATCCTTAACCCATTACACCAGGCTGAGGATCAAAGCAGCACCTCTGCAGTGACCTGAGCTGCTGAAGTCAGATTCTTAACCCACTGTGCCACAACTGGAACTCAGAAAACATTTTTTAATGTTACAAATGATTATGTGTATATTCCTTTGGTACATAGGTGATCTGAACCTTTATCTTTATATAAAGGGGAAAATTAATGATAGAAGCTAGAAGAGAATGCAATGATATATTTAAAGTTCTAAAAACAATGCCAATTTAGGATTTTTAGCACAGCAAATATATTTTAAAAAAATGAATATAAAATAAAGGAATTTTTAAAATAACAAAAACTATGAGAATTTCATTGCCAGCAGAAATAGCTAAAATAAGTACAAATAAGAATGTTTCAGGTATATGCAAATACATATGCATACCAAAGTAAATGGAATGATTGGGCAATGGGGACCTGCTGTATACCACAAAGAACTCTACCCAATATTCTTTGATAATCTATGTGGGAAAAGAAGCTGAAAGAGAATTTATGTGTGCACATGTATAACTGAATCACTTTATTGTACAGCAGAAATTATCATAACACTGTAAACAACTTAACTTCAATGAAACTTTAAAAAATAAAAAAAATTGAATGCTTCAGGTAGAAGGAAATGACCTAAAATGATGCACACCTAAATAAGATACAATTAAGAATGTAAAATATTTATGTGAAGAACATAAATATCATGTATTTACAAATAATAATGATAATCTACTGAGTTTAAAATAAAATAAAAAATTTTAAATATAAAATTTATTACAGTAATAGTGTATAAAGATGGGTGGAATATGTGGATTTAAAGTGTTATAAGAAAGAAGCTTGCATTTTTCTGAGGAGTGTGAAAAATACTAATTTTTTATAAAACATCAATAATTCAAAAAAATTCAAAATGTTAGATTTAAATCTGAATAAAAATTAATTACATTAAAAGCTAATGACCAAGAAGAATAAGTTATAGAGATTTTCTCTATAACACAGTGCCTATAGTAAAAAATACTGCATTGTACACCTAAAAATTTGTTAAGAGGGTAGATCTCGGAGTTCCCATCATGGCTCAGCAGTCAATGAACCCAACTAGTATCCATGAGGATGTCCCTAGCCTTGTTCAGTTGGTTAAGGATCCGGCATTGCCTTGAGCTGTGGTGTAGGTTGCAGATGTGGCTCAGATTTGACCCCTATCCTGGGAACGTCCATATGCTGAGGGTGTGGCCCTAAAAAGACAAAAAAAAAAAAAAAAGAGGATAGATCTCATGTTGTGTTCTTACCTCAAAAAAGTATGTGGACTAAGTACACTATTTTAAAAATGAAATTATCACAGTGAATTACAAGAGATAACACTTAAAATATGACATATAATGACTAAATTTTTTTTTAATGGAAAAGGGATGGAGTTCCCATTGTGGTGCAGTGGGTTAAAAATCTGAATGCAGCAGCTCAGGTTGCTGTGGTGGTGCATGTTTGACCCTTGGTTCAGCAAAATGGGTTAAAGGATCCAGCATTGCCATAGCTGTGGGGTAGGTCACAGCTGTAGCTCTTATTCAATCCCTTGCCCATGAACTTCCATATTCTGTAGGTGTGGCCACAAAAAAAAGAGAGAAATGATAAAAATGGAGAAGGAATACTCTGTGTACACTAATGGATAATAAGATAATGGAGCTAAACTAATGTCAACTAACTTTAAGATAAATAATAAACAGGGACTTTTTATAGTGATAAAATTTCAATCAATAGGAAGATGTAATAATTCTAAATATGTATATATCCACTGGCATGGCTCTAAAATATGTAAATCTGAAGTTTATAAAAGAAAAATCACAATATGCAATCTCACGATTATAGTTGGAGACTTTAGAATAGTTATTAGTAACTAATAGACCAAGAAGACAAAAATATGTCAACAGGGATACAGAATAATTGAATAACGTGATTAACAAAACTTGACATAACATAAGGACGCTACATCAAACAACACCATATTCATTTTTTTTAAGTTCACATGGAGCATTTAACAGAAGCATTTAACTTGTTGTAAACAAGTCCCAAAGTCTTAAATTACTGAAAACATGTGGCATATTTTGCTGACCACAGTTGAATAAATCTAGAAATTAATAACAAAAACTAAAAAATACCTAGACACTTTGAAATTAAGAATACAATCTTTGAGTTAAAGAATAAAATACAGGAGTTCCAAAAAGGGAGTTCCCGTTGTGGCGCAGTGGTTAAAGAATCCGACTAGGAACCATGAGGTTGTGGGTTCAGTCCCTGCCCTTGCTCAGTGGGTTAACAATCTGGCGTTGCCGTGAGCTGTGGTGTAGGTTGCAGACGCAGCTCGGATCCCGCGTTGCTGTGGCTCTGGCGTAGGCCAGGGGCTACAGCTCCGATTCAACCCCTAGCCTGGGAACCTCCATATGCCGTGGGAGTGGCCCAAGAAATGGAAAAGAGACAAAAAAAAAAAAGAAATAAAATGTAATGAAACTAGAAAATATTTTGAACACTATTTTGAATAGCATAAAAATAAAATTTTAAAATATTTATGGGATTTAATAACCTATTTAAATATTTAAAACTTTGTGCATTAGAAAAGAAGAAAAGCTGAAAAATCAATGACTTAATTATTCATTTCAGGAAACAAGAAATACAACATCAAATTGAAGCCAGCATATTTAAGAGGCAAAATGCTAAAGATACAAATAGTAAGGAATGAAAGAAAGAAAAAGCTTTATGCTAATATATTTGAAAATTAAGATGAAGTAAGCAAATTCCTTGAAAAATAACAATTATGAATTCTAAAATTAGGGGCAATAGAAAATATGAATTATTGTATGGATACAAAAGACATCTATTTGATAATTAAAAACTTACCGACATAGAGAATTCCATGTGTGGGTGTCTTCATTGATTAATTTTCCCAAACACCTAAGGAAAAGATAATAACAATATTCAAAAACTCTTCCAAAGAATAGAAAAAGAGCAAAACATCAATTTGTTCAATGAAAAGAGCATAACTTTTCCAAATCTGACAAGATCATTAATGGAAAACAAAATTAATCTCATAACATATGTTTAAATCCTTAAACATTTAATCTAATTCAATACATAAAAGTACATTATATGACAATCGAGTGGAGTTTATTTCAGATGTTTAATATTTGAAATATACCACATTAACACATACAGTAAAGAAGGGAAAGAAGTATGTATTTTATTTTTGTCTTTTTGCCATTTCTTGGGCCGCTCCCGCGGCATATGGAGGTTCCCAGGCTAGGGGTCGAATCAGAGCTGTAGCCGCCGGCCTATGCCAGAGCCACAGCAATGCAAGATCCGAGCTGCGTCTGCAACCTACACCACAGCTCAAGGCAATGCCGGATCATTAACCCACTGAGCAAGGGCAGGGACCGAACCTGCAACCTCATGGTTCCTAGTCGGATTCGTTAACCACTGTGCCACGACGGGAACTCCAAAAGATTTAAATATGAATGTAAAATCTAGCACACTCATGGTAAAAAAAAAAATAGCAAAGAAGGGATAGAAGGAAATTTCCTTAGCCTGCTAAAGAATCTCTAAAGAAAACTAGAACAGATGTAATAATAAATGGAGAAGCTTTAGAAATATTCCCCCTGAGCTCAGGAGTAATAAAAAGGATTTCTGCTAATACAACATGAATGTAACGTTTTACTAGAGGTCCTAGCTAGTTCAGTAAGGCAAGAAAAAAATAAATTAAAAGTCAGAGTTCCCATTGTGGTTTAGCAGGTAAAGAACCTACACAGTGTCCCGTGAGGATGCTGGTATGATCCCTGGCCTCACTCAGTGGGTTAAGGATCCAGCGTTGTGCAAGCTGTGGTGTAGTTTGCAGATGTGGCTTGGATACCATGTTGCTGTGACTATGATGTAGACCAGTAGCTGAAGCTCCGACTTAACCCCTAGACTGGAACTTCCATATGCTGCAAGTGCAGCCTAAAAAGAACAAACAAATCAAAACAAAATGTAAAAGTCTAAGAATAGAAAAAAAGATAAAACACTCAATACTTACAGGCACCATGTTTACATAGAAAATCCAGGAGTTCCCGTCATGGCTCAGCAGAGGTGAATCTAACTAGGATCCATGAGGATGCAAGTTCAATCCCTAGCCTTGCTTGGTATGTTGGGGATCCAGCGTTGCCATGAGCTGTGGTGTAGTTCACAGGTGTGGCTCAGATCTTTCATTGCTGTGGCTGAGGCATAGTCCAGGGGCTACAGCTCCAATTCAACCCCTAGCCTGTGAACCTCCATATGCTGCAGTTTCAGCCCTAAAAAGACAAAAAAAAATCTATAATATCTATAGGCACACAATTATAAATAATAAAAGAATTTAGTAAAACTGCTAGATACAAAGACTGTGAAAATCAATTTTATTTCTATGTAAAAAAAACAATTTAAAATATTTTAATATCATTTATCCAATAACATAAATACCAGTTAGAAATAAATCTTAAAAAAATGTGCAATGCCTCTACACTGAAGAGTACAAATCAATATTAAGATAAATTAAAGAAAACATAATAAATGGAGGTATATACCATGCTTAGGGTTTGGAAGATTCAATAATTTGTGTAGCAAATTTTAACAAATTGATACACTGATTCAATGTCATACCAATATAATTTGTTTTGACTTTTTGTGATAACTGACTGTATAATTCCAATTTTACATGGAAATAAAAGAGCCAAGTATATACAAGACAATTTGAAAAAAAAAACAATTAATGTGAAAGAAATACATTACTGGTATTTTCAATAAATGACACCAGTCAATTTCATACCTTCAAGGGAAAACATGTGATTCTATCTCACATTAAACACTCAAGTCAATCCTGGATGTATCACACATTTAGGGTGAAAGGTAAAACAATACAGTTTCCAGGAGATAACCTAGGTGAATATATCAATGCTGGAGTGAATATTTCTTAAACAGCACACACAATCTGTAATCATAATGGAATAGAATGTACCATTCTTCCCTTTTCCAATAGTGGCAATGTTAAAAAAAATAGAATACAATACAAGAAAAGATACATTGCTTCTTTGAACATCATAATGAGGGCTTTGAGAGAAATGGTATAGTGATGAAAATAGTAATAACAATAATAATGAATATGCTTACTATGTTTTCATAGTGTTTTGCTATTTCAAAGGTACTTTCAAATATACTATATCATTTAATAATATTGTATAATTTTTTATTTGCCTGATTTGTTCTGAAGTGAAATCTTGCTCTAAAAATTCCCTATTCATTCTCAATTAATGTATCCCGTGCATCAAATCTAATTTTTTATAATATGACTTCCCTCTTGTCTTATTTATTTTGTTCCATTTTATTTCATTCATTACCCTTGAAACTATGTTCCCTGGTAACTGAATTAGTCAATCATTCAAATTTGAATAATAAAATTTTAATGTGATTCAGTAATTTATTAATTTAGCTAATCAATACTGAGCACTCTGAAAGGCTGATAAATTATTCCTTAAAATATTTGTATCAGAATCCCTGGAATCTGTGAATGTTGCCTTATTTGGAAAAAGAGACTTGGCATATGTGATTAACTTAAGAACTTGGGATCAGAAAATTATTTTTTAAAAAACCCTCATTTTGGACTTTTGCTCTCAAAAACTGAACTATAAGATAATAAACTTAGGTCATTTTGACAGAGTAAGTTTATTATAATTTGTGCATTGGCATTTGGAAATGAATACACAAGGCAACAAGTTAGGAGGATTTAACAATTGTCTAGATGTGAGATCAAAATTGTTTAGAGTTGGTGGTGCAAAATTGGTTATTAGAAGTGACCAAATTCTAGATATATTTTAAAGGTGCTCTCTGTGGGATTTGCTGATATACTGGACCTTAGCAGCTAGAGAAAGGGTACAGTCAAGGATGACACCAAAAAGTGTTGGCATGTATGTGTTTGTGTGTGTTTGCTTGAGTGACCCAATGAATAGTGGTGCCAATTTCTGAGATGGAGACCACTTATGGATGAGCGTGTTTAGAATGAAGAAAGAACTTTGTTTTCAGATTGAGTTTGAGATATTAGGCATTCAAGTGGAGAAGTCGATAAGGTAGTTGTATGTGAGTCTGTAAATTAGAGAAAAGTTCTGCATGGATTAGGATACAAATTTGGAATTCATGATCATATAGGTGGGATATAAAATGATGGTACTGATGATATTGTATATTAAATGGTTATAGATAAGAAAGAGAAGATGTCCAAGAACTGAGTTTTGGAGTTTTCCAACATTTAAAAAAGATGAGAAGAGAAAAACCAGCAATAAAGTTTGAAAAGGAATAACTTGTATGGTAGAAAGGAAAACAGGAGAGGATATTGACACAGTACTAAGAACAATTAAAGAGGATCAAATCTATCAAATATTGCTAGTGGATGTAAAAATGTGAAGGTCATTCTTTCCATGGAATGGTAAGAAAAAAAGACTAGGATTGGAGATAACTAATATAATTTCTTCAAAGAGTTTTGCTATGTTATGGTGATAAAAAATGGACAGTATGTGTGGTCAAGGGAATTTTTTTTTTCTTTTTGGCCATGCCCACAGCATGTGGATGTTCCTAAGCCAGGGCTGGAACCCACACCACATCAGTGACCAAAGCTGCTTCAGTGACAATGCCAGACCCTTAACCACAGAGGAACTCTGGAGAAATATTTTTTAATGACAGGGAAAAAAATCCTTTTTTTTTATACACTGATGGAAATGAGCCTACCAAGAATTAAGAAAAAAATGATAGAGTGATGTCAGAAACATGACTGAATAAGACATCCCTCATCATATCACCCCTCCAAACAATAGAAATTTATTTATACACAGACAAAAGGGCCTTCAAGGAATTTGTGGGATTGAGCACAATATTTCAAGGGACATAGGGGGTGTCTTGTTTAGCTTTGTTTAACTTGGCCTTGGTCCCAGCTGTGGATTCCTCAGTAGCCCATGAACTAGCCTCAGCTCCTCTCAATCATGGTACAGGATCCCCTGTTGAACATCATCTTAGATAATCACCCACACATGAGAAAACATTTGTGGAACTCCAGACTTCTAGTGGAGAAGTTCCAGCCCATAATGAGAGGAAAAAATATGAATTTGGGTGCTTGGTGAGGGTAAGAGCAATAGTTGACCTTACAAGCATCACCCCTTCCCTAAAGCAGCAATGTTCACTACCAAAACTGACTTTGTCAGCCTGTGACTTCTCCCATGGGGGAGAATGAGGTCATGTGAGTAAGCAGCCAGCTTCCTCAGCTGTGTGGAAGAGGCTCATTTCTCTCTCAATACATCCAGAGCACTGAGTCAGGAACAGCATGGATGAAGAGCAGCAGATATTACCCTCATAGGTCTTTAAAGGGATATATAAATCCTACTGAGTTGCAGAATATATCAAGAAGCCTACACACAAGCTGCTGGAGATAACTTGCTCATGAATCACCCACAGGCTCCCTCCATGTCCCACAATACTCCCATTCTGTGGCTGGCTTCTTAGGCATTCTTTTGATGGTGGTGACAGTTAGCTTTCAAAGATGGCTAGTAGCATGCAGAGAGCTGACTTGAATCTATGGGCCAAGTAGGGACCATAAACTTGAGTATTAGTTATGTCCCTAACAAGTAAAAGAGAGACTGTCAGCACTTGGCCTGTGAAGTGTGCTGCCTGCCTTAGGGGAGGATGATACCTGGTGCATTGAAAGATTGAGAGAAGATATACTAGCTTAATAATTCTACCACAAAAGGGATCAAGAAGAATGGAGCAGGAATATTCATAGAAGATCTGAGAAAGTTCAGAATCTCCAGCAGGGCTAATGTAAATATTTCCTGAAATCAGTCAGTAAAGAATGGAGGAGGAAGTCACTGCTACTTCAGATGTAACACCAGCAATGCAAGACTTCAAAAAAAACCATGAAAAATCAGAGTTCCCGTCATGGCTCAGCAGTTAACGAACCTGACTAGCATCCATGAGGACACAGGTTTGACCCCTGGCCTTGCTCAGTGGGTTAAGGATCTGGCATTGTGGTGAGCTGTGGTGTAGGTCACAGATGTGGCTCAGATCCTGTGTTGCTGTGGCTGTGGTGTAGGCCAGCGGCTACAGCTCCAATTGGACCCCTAGCCTGGAAACCTCCATATGCCATGGGTGTAGCCCTAAAAAGATGAAAGGGAGCTGTTAAAAATCAAAAATTCTTGGAAGTGGGATCTACCAAGCTCAAACACCCCATCCTTCCCACTTCCTTCCTGTCCCCTGGTCCCCTGGCAACCACAAGTGTGCTTTGGGTATCCCTGGTTTGTTTCTCTCTTGTTGATAGGGTCATGTGTGCCATATTTTAGTTTCCAAATATGAGTGATATCATATGGTATTTTTCTTTCTCTTTCTTTTTATTTATTTATTTAATAGTTATTTCCCCAATACAATTTTTTTTCTACTATACAGCATGGTGACCCAGTTACCTATACATGTACACATTCTATTTTTTCACATTGTCATGCTCCATCAAAAGTGACTAGACATAGTTCCCAGTGCTACACAGCAGGATCTCATTGCAATAGTCTGCATCTATTAACTCCAAATTCCCAGTCCATCCCACTCACTCACCCCCCCCCCCTTGGCAACCACAAGTCTATTCTCCAAGTCCATTTTTCTTTTTGGTGGAAAGGGTCATTTGTGCCATATATTAGATTCCAGATATGTGATATCATGTGGTATTTGTCTTTCTCTTTCTGACTTACTTTACTCAGTGTGAGAGTCTTTAGTTGCATCCATGTTGCTGCAAATGGCATTATTTTTTCTTTCTTATGGCTAAGTAGTATTCCATTCCATTTATATGTACCACGTATTCATAATAAATTCATCTCTTGATGTTAATTTAGGTTGTTTCCATGTCTTGGCTATTGTGAATAGTGCTACAATGAATATAGGAGTGCATGTACCTTTTTGAATAAAAGTTTTGTGTGGACATATGCCAAGGGGGGGGGTTTCTAGATCATATTATAGTTCTACATTTAGTTTATTGAGGAACCTCCATGATGTTTTTCATTGTGCTTGTGTCAGTTTACATACCCATCAACAGTGAAGAAGTGTTCCCTTTTCTCCACACCCCCTTCAGAATTTTTTTGTTGTTGACTTCTTAATGGTGGCCATTCTGACTGGTATGAGGTGGTACCTCATTGTAGTTTTGATTTGCATTTATCTAATAATTAGTGATATTGATCATTTTTTCATGTGTCAGCTGGCCATCTTTATGTCTTCTTTGGAGAAATGTCTGTTTATGTCTTCTTCAGTCCATATTTCGATTGGGTTCCTTGTTTTATTTGTTGTTGTTGTTGCATTGTATGAGCTGTTTGTATTTTTTGGAGATTAAGCCCTTGTTGGTTGTATCATTTGCAAAGATTTTCTCCCATTCTCTGGGTTGTCTTTCACCTTTTTTAATGGTTTCCTTTGATGTGAAAAAGCTTTTTAGTTTAATAAGGTCCCACTGGTTTATTTTTGTTTCTATTGACCTTATTCTAGGAGGTGGATCAAATAAAATGTTGCTTTGATTTATGTCAAAGAGCATTCTACTTATGTTTTCCTCTAGGAGTTTTATAGTTTCTGGCCTTATATTTAGGTCTTTAATCCATTTTGAATTTATTTCTGTGTATGGGGTTAGAGAGTGTTCTAACTCCATACTTTTACATGTAGCTGTCCAATTTTCACAGCATGACTTATTGAAGAAACTCTCTTTCTTGAACTGTATGTTCTTTCTACCTTCATCATAGACTAGTTGACCACAGGTGCTTGGGTTTCTTTCTGAAATTTCTATCCTGTTTCATTGATCTATATTTCTGTTTTTGTGCCATTACCATGCTGTTTTGATGACTGTAGCTTTATAGTATAGTCTGAATCCAGGAAGACAGATTCCTCCAATTCTGTTTTTTTTTCCAATGTTCCTTTGGCTATTCAGGGTCTTTTGTGTTACCATACAAATAATTGAATTTTTTTTTCTGGTGCTGTGAAGAATGTCCTTAGAAATTCGATAGGGGCTGCATTGAATCTATAGATTGCCTTGGGTATTGTGGTCATTTTGACCATATTGATTCTTCCAATCCAAGGGCATGATATAGCTTTCCATTTGTGTCATCTTTGATTTCTTTCATCAGTGTCTTATAGTTTTTATGTACAGGTCTTTTGTCTCTTTAGGTAGATTTATTCCTAGGTATTTTATTATTGTTGATACTATGGTAAATGGGATAGTTTTTTAAATTTCTCTTTCTGATCTTTCATCATTAGTATATAGAAATGCAATGGACTTCTTTGTACAAGTTTTATATCCTTAAATTTTATGAAATTCATTGATATACTCTAACAGTTTTCTGGAATTGTCTTTAGTATTATTTAGGTATAGTATAATGTCATCTGCAAACAGTGGTAATTTTACTTCTATTTCAATTTGAATTCTTTTTATTTATTTTTATTCTCTGAGTGCCATTGCTAGGACTTCCAAAATTAGGTTGAATAATAGTGATGAATGTGTAAATTCTTGTCTTCTTCCCAATCTTAGAGAGAATGCATTCAGTTTTTCACAACTGAGAATATGTTAGCTCTGGATTTAGCATATATAGCTTTTATTATGTTGAAGTAGTTTCCCTCTATGCCCACATTGTGGAGAGTTTTTATAAGAAATTGGTGTTGAATTTTGTCAAAAGCTTTTTCTTTATCTATTGAGATCATGATGTGTTTTTATTTTTCAGGTTGTTGATGTGGTGTATCACTGACTTATTCGCTGATGCTGAAGAATCTTTGCATCCCTGGGATAAATCCCACTTGGTCATGGTGGATAATCCTTTTAATTTCTATTTGAATTCAGTTTGCTAATGTATTGTTGAGGATTTTTGCATATATGTTCATCAGTGATATTAGCCTATAATTTTCTTTCTTTTTTTAAAAAAAATTCCTTGTCTGGTTTTTGTATAAGGGTGATGGGTGATGGTGGCCTCATAGAATGAGCTTGGCAGTGTTCCTCTTCAAATTTTGGAAGAGTTTCAGAAGAATAGGTGTTAACTATTCTCTGAATGTTTGATAGAATTCTCCTGTGTTGCCATCAGGTCCTAGACTTTTGTTTTTTGGAAGTTTTTAGATCAAATTTTCTATTTCAGTACCTGTGATTGTACTATTCAAATTTTCCATTTCTTCCTGGTTAGTCTTGGTAAGGTGTGCCTTTGTAAGAATCTGTCCATTTAGTCTAGGTTGTCCATTTTATTGGCATATAGTTGCTTATAGTTGTCCCTTATGCTCCTTTCTATTTCTGTGGTGTCAGTTGTAACTTCTTTTTCATTACTAATTTTATTGATTCGAGCACCCTCCCCCTTTTTTGATGAATATGGCTAAAGGTTTATCAATTTTCTTTATCTTTTATGCACTTTTGGTTTAACTGATCTTCTCTAAGTTTTTCTGTGTCTCAATTTCATTTATTTATGCTCTCATTTTTTGATTCTCTCCTTGAACTAATTTTGGGTTTGTGAGTTTTTCCTTCCCTATGTTTTGTGTGTTTTCTCTTCCCTATTTGTCTTAGGTTTAATTTTTGGTTGTTTACTTTAGATTTTTCTTATTTCCTGAGATAAGATTTTATTGCTATAAATTTCTATCTCAGAACTGCTTTACTGTGTCCTACAGGTTTTGGATTATCATATCTTTGCTGTTGCATATTTTTTTAATTTCCTTTCATTTTTTCAATCATCCATTTGTTGTTTAGTAGCATATTGCTTAACCTCAAGGATTTTTTGTTTTTTACTGTTTTTTCCTTGTAGTTGATTTCCAGTTTCATAGCATTGTTGTTGGAGAAAATGCCTAAAATAATTTCAATGTTTTAAAATTTTACCAAGGCTTTATCTGTGATCCAAGATGTGATCTACCCTAGAAAATATTCCATATGCATATGACAAGAATGTATACTCTACTGCTTTGGGATAGAATGTTCTCTAAATATCAGTTAAGTCTATGGTGTCATTTAAGGGCTGTGTTTCCTTGTTGATTTTCTGTCTAGATGATATATCCATTGATATAACTGAGGTGTTAAAGTCCCCCACAATTATTGGGTGGCTCTCAGTTTCTCCTTTTATGGCTGCCATAAGTTACCTGATGTATGTGTCAGATCTGAAGTGGGTCTCTTATAGACAGCACATATATGGATCTTGTTTTTGTATTCATTCAGCCAGTCTGTGTGTTTTGGTTGGGGTATTTAATCCATTTACCTTTAATGTAATTATGGATAAATATGTATTTAATGCAATTTTATTAATTGTTATGGATTATTTGTGATATTTTTCTTCTCTTCCTCTTTATTGTCTTGTGATTTGCTGACTCTCTCTAGTGTTGTCTTTGCCTGGTTTTGATTGTGTGTGTGTTCATTATAGTTTCTTGGTCTGTGGTTCCTAATGGATTTTGATATAACCACTTATATGTGTTCAGAATTGTTTTTGTTTGTTGGTCTTTTAATTTAAATGCATTTTCCACGTTCTGTATTTGTCCTGTTCTATTCTTATGCCTGCTATTTTTGATATGATATTAGTCAATCTTTGATTTTCTACTTTCATATTATCTTTGCCTTTTCTGGTGAGTTTTCTCATTTGTAACTTTCTTATTTCTAATTGTGGCTTTTTTTTCTGCCTGGAGAAGTTCCTTTCATAGTTGCTTTAAAGCTATTTGGAGGTGCTGAATTCTCTTAGCTTGTGCTTGTCTGAAAATCTTATGAACTCTCCATCAAATCTGAATGAGAACCTTGCTCTATATAATATTCTTGGTTCCAGGTGTCTCCTTATCATCAACTTCAACATACTTCTGCATACTTCAACAATCCTTTCTAGGTTACACAGTTCTCATTGAAAAATCAGCTGTTTTCCTTATTTGGGGTTCCCTTGCATGTTTGTTGCTTTTCCTTGTGGATTTTTTGGCTTTTAATATTTTTTCTTTGTATTTATTTTTTTGTCATTTTGATTAATGGGTGTCTCCCTGTGTTTCTCCTTGGGTTTATCCAGTATGGGCTCCTCTATACTTCTTCAATTTGAGTGAGGGTTTCCTTTCCATACTAGGGAAGTTTTCAGCTCTAATCTCTCCAAATATTTTCTAAGGCCTTTTCTCTCTCTGTTCTACATCTGGAACACCTATAATGTGAATATTGGTGTGGATAATGTTGCCTCAAATCTATCTTAGATTCTCTTCAGTTCTAGTTATTCTTTTTTCTTTATTATTTTCTGTGACAGTGATTTTGATTACATCTTCCACCACACTTATTTCTTATGCCTCTATTATCCTGTTATTGCATCATTCTAGTGTATTTTTCATTTCAGATATTGTGCTATTCATCTTAGTCTGCTTATTCTTAAAATTCTATAGCCCTATGTTTAACATTTCTTATAACTTCTTTTTCTGTACATCCAGTCTTTTTCTGAAATTTTGGATCATCTTTACTATCATCACTCTGAATTCTTTTTCAGGTAGATTGCCTATCTACTCTTCGTTTAGTTGTTTTTGTTTGCGTTCTCATTTTTTGTCTGAAATATATTTATTTGTTATTTCATAAAGTCTAAATTTATGTTTATCATTCTATTGATAGGTAACATGCAACAACTGGTGCCCAGTCTTGGAGTTCTCAGGGGTGGTAGTGTTTCTCTTATACCCAAAGCACATGATGGGAGCAGTGGTATCACACTACCTCACCTGGGGCAGGGTGGCTGCTAAGAATGGGGTCCATGAGGGAGGTCCAGTGGTTCACAGTTCATGGTATGGCTTTTGTAGTGGGGGGATCATAGTGATTCCTGCAAAACCTTCTTCTACCAGGTAGCTCTCAAGACCATTTGCAATAGCTGGAAACTTCAGTAGCTTCTCCTGAAGTCTCTCCATTTTTCAGAGAGACTCTTGGGTCTTCTCTCTGTAGCTGCAGGGTTAGGTGCTTTTCCACAATCACTACCTTTCTTTGCCAACTCATGGGAGCATTCTCTGTAGCCCTAAGGGTGGGGGCTACTTCCTATCTATTGATAAAATGCTCTCTCTGTAGCCACAGGATGTGCCCCATTCCCATGCTCCCTTCCCCCTGCCAGACCACTGGCAAGAGTGCTCTCTGTAGCTGCAAAGGAGAATGTGTGCTGGTGGACTTTTCACTGGTCATTTGGACATCTGTGAAGTGTTCATCACTTTATCAATCCCCTGCCTTGACATTGGCAAGAGCCATGGATCTTGGGCTATTCCCTCAATCACTCTGTGCACTCCATGTTCTGTCTCCCTAAGGGATGCAACTGCTCCAGGGTTACTTCTGAAGCTGAAGCAGCTGGTTCCCTGCAGCCTGAGATCATATGCAGGAAATAAGGCTATAGTTGTGGATCTCACCACTTCCCTCCAGCACCCCCAAACAATGCTGCTTATCCTCCAAGCCCTATCACGTTTCCCCAAATTACTCCCTCAAATGTGGTCGCTCTAGACTCCAGTCCCTTCAGTCTGTCTCCATGAAGCCAATCCCAGTTTTTTGTTGTTGTTGTTTCATGTAGCCATCCCCAGCTCTCTCTCTGAGTCTGATCTCCAAAACTGGAATTACAGTTCCTGACCCCTGCCTATACCAGCATGTGGCTGGGAATTGCAGAGCAGTAGCACTGACAAATTTTGGAGGACATTTTCCATTTTAACTGATTCACATTCCTCTATCCTGGCTGATGTTACTGGTGGGGGAGATATTTCCAAGGTGCAGGAGCATTTTCTTTTCCAACTCCTTCCTAGGGGCACAGGTTCTGTGTTGCTTCCTTTCTCATTTTCTCTCTCTCTTTTTCTTCTCTCTTTTGTCCTACACAGTTTTGTGAAGTTTTTTCCTGCCCTATCAAAATCCTGATGTCTTTTGTCAGAATTCAGTAAAATTTCTGTAAAAATACTTCCACATATAGATGGATGTTCAATGTATTTGTGGGAGTAGGTGAGCCTCACATCTTACTCCTCCACCATCTTTTAGGTTCTTGTGCCTTGGGAAGACCCCACATTTTTGTGGAGATCAGTTTGGAAGAAGAGGAATTTCAGATGCTCAGAGGAGAGTACAGGAACAAATTTGTGGCAAGCAGAACAGAGAAAACCATTCACAGATGGCCCATACCACTGCCCCGTGGTCCCCAGCCTGAGGTGCATATCCATTAGTAGTAAAAGGTGATGGGTGTTGAAATTCAGGCTTCAGAGGACAGACCTGTTGAGAAGACTAGGTTGATTACAGGGAGACAGCCCAAAGGGACTGGAGTGTAGAAAAACTGAAAATAGGGATGTTTGTGGAAGGAACCTGGGACCAAAATAGTGGTAAAGTCCCATTATTAAGGGGCATGTGAAGGGAGGGTCAGGGCCAAAAATAGCAGCCTATTTTCTCTGTGATCTTTAAGACAATAGGGCCCCACTTTTGTGGGATCTGTGACTGGGTCCACCTGACACCTTTGTGAGCTCTGGTGGTGTGCCATCAGCTGTTACTTCTGCACATCTCCTAGTGAGGGGAAAATGGCCAGCACATGCTGAGGGAAAAACAAGCAGGCATATACTTAAAAAATAGCTCTTGCAATGTAAATATTAAACACATACAAGCTATACAGAAAATTCCCACATAAAAATATCCCTCCAAGACCACACTGGATAATCATTTCCTCTAAATTTATGGAGTAAATGAAATGTAAGTAAAGTGAAAAGCAAAGAAACCAATCCCAGATTAAAGTCCAAGAGAATTACCCAGAAAGAACAATGGAACAGACATTTTTATCCAATAGACACAGAGTTCACAAAGGAGATAAAGAAAACACTGAAGGAATTAAAGAAACCCTATTGATAGAAATGCATATTACTACATAAAGGAACTAAAAGTTATAAATACAAACCTAGAAGAACTAGAAATCTCATTTGCAGAGATGAAAGCTGAGCAAAAGGCAATAAATAGCAGAATGAATAATGAAGGAGAATGAGTCAGTTATCTGGAAGATTGAATAAAAAAAAAACACCCAATCTAAAAAACAGAAGGAAATGTGTAAAAAAAAGCAATATAAGCAGTTCCCATAATGGCTCAGCAGTAATGAACCTGACTAGTATCCAAAATGATGAGGGTTTGATCCCTGGCCTTGCTCAGTGGGTTAAGGATCTGGCATTGCCATGAGCTGTGGTTTAGGTTGCAGATTTGGCTCAGATCTGGCATTGTTGTGGCTGTGGTGTAGACCAACATATTCAGCTCTGATTTAATTCCTAGCCTGGTAACTTCCATATGCCATGGGTGCAGCCCTAAAAAGTCTAAAAAAAGCAATACAAGATACTTATAGGATACTATAAAGTATGTCAATCTACACATAATAGGGATTATAAGAGAATAAAGAGAAAGGGGATCAAAAAGTATTTGAAGAAATTATGGCTGAAAACTTCCCAAATATAAAGAAGGAAACAGATATCCAGGTAGAGGAAGCAGAAATATTCCCAAAGAAGATGAACCAAAAGAGAGCCACATCAACTTATAATAAAAATGACAAAAGTGGAGTTCCCGTCATGGCACAGTGGTTAACAAATCCGACTAGGAACCATGAGGTTGCGGGATAAGTCCCTGACCTTGCTCAGTGGGTTAACAATCCAGCACTGCCGTGAGCTGTGGTGTAGGTTGCAGACGCGGATCGGATCCAGCATTGCTGTGGCCCTGGTGTAGGCCAGTGGCTTCAGCTCCAATTACACCCCTAGCCTGGGAACTTCCATATGCCATGGGAGCGGCCCAAGAAATGGCAAAAAGACAAAAAAAAATGACAAAAGTAAAAAATAAGGAGAGGATTCTAACAACATCACAAGAAAAGAGGTAATTACAAGAGAACTTCCATAAGGCTAGCAGAAGCTTTCTCTACAGTTTTGCAGGTCAGAAGGGGGTTGCAAAATATACTCTACCCTACCCAGTAAGATTATCATTTGGAATGGAGAGATAAAGGATTTCTCAAGCAAGTAAAACTAAAAAAAAAAAAAAAAATAAAGCAATACTGAACCAATCCTAAAAGGAATATTGAAAGTTCTTCTCTAAATAGGAAAGAAACAAGAGTCTACAGGAAAGTGAAAATCACAATTGGAAGGTAAGTCACTTAAATAAGCCAGCATATAGTTAAAAAATCATTTTTGGTAGTAGTATTATGGCTATAATAAGGAATAAAAGGTAAACAAGAAGATAAAAAAGAAGACATAAAAATCATGAAATGTGGGGAGAAGAGAAAGACAAGTAGATTGTCGTTTGATTTTTCCTTTTCAGAATGTACATGCATATCAGTTTGAAGCAGGTAGAGGGAGGAAGGAGTTAACATACCTGAAAAACAGGGCAACCACATATCAATACAAACAAGAGATTCAAAAAAAAAAACAAAACAAAACCAAGAAATGGATAAGGCATAAAATAAAGGAAATCACAGAATACAAAAAGAAAAAAAGGAACAAAGGAGAAACATGGAACCAACGGGAAAACAAGGTTCAAAAGGCTATAAATACATATCTATCAATAACTATGTTAAATTCCAATGGACTAAATGATCCAATCAAGACCATAGAGTGGCAGATTGTTTTTTTTTTAAATCCCTCAATATGCTGCTTATAAGAGACTTACTTTATTGTGAAGGGCACATGTAGAATGAAAATAAAGGGATGGGAAAAAAACTATTTCATGCAAACAGAAATGATAAGAAAGCAGGAATCACAGTATTCATATCAGATAAAATAGACTTTAAAACAAAGCCCATAAAGATAAATAAGTACACCATAAAATGATGAGAGAATCAATACAAGAATTGATTTTACTCATCAACATATATGCACTCAATATAAGAACCCCCAATACAGAAAACAAATAGTAACAGACATAAAGGGAGAAATTGATGGGAATACAATTAACAGTAAGTGAATTTAACACCCCACTCATATCAATAGACAAACCTTTTATATAAAATATTAATAGGGCAACAAAGATTCCAAATGAGACAATAAAACAATTAGACTTAATAAATATTCTCAGAACATCACATCCAAAAACCCCTAGAATATGCATTCTCTTCAAGCTCACATGGAACATTCTTGAGGACGAATCACCTAAGGGCACATAACAACCCCAAATTTAAGATGATAGAAATTATTTCAAGCACATTTTCTGACCACAATGGCAAGAAACTAGTAATCAACTATAGAAAAATAAATGAGAAAAGAATTACATGGATACTGAACAGCATGCTACCAAAAAAAAAAAATGGGTACAAGATGAAATCAGATAGAAAATTTAAAAAACATTCAAGAAAAATGACAATAAACATAGAGCTATATGAAGTCTATAGGCTGCAACACAAGCAGTTTTAGAGGGAATTTTATAGTGATAAAGGCCTTCTTCACAAAAAGAAGGAAAATTTCAAATAGTCAAACTAACCTACCACATTAAAGAATTAGAAAAAGATGAACAAACAAAACCTAAAGTCAGTAGAAAGAAGAGAATAATAAAAGATCAGAGAAGAAATAAATAAAATAGAGATTAAAAAAGAAAAAACAGGAGTTCCTGTCGTGGCTCAGAGGTTAACGGATCTGACTAGGAACCATGAGGTTGCGGGTTTGATCCCTGGCCTTGCTCAGTGGGTTAAGAATCCGGTGTTGCTGTGAGCTGTGTTGTAGGTGGAAGACGCGGCTGGGATCCCATGTTGCTGTGGCTCTGGCATAGGCCAGCAGCTATAGCTCTAATTAGACCCCTAGCCTGGGAACCTCCATATGCTGCAGGCGAAGCTCTAGAAAAAGGCCAAAAAAAAAAAGAAGAAAAAGAAAAAACAATAAAACCCAGAGCTGCTTCTTTGAAAGGATAAAGAAACAATAAACCTCTGGCTAGGCACATGGAAAATAAAAGAAAGAGGACCCAAATAAAGAAAATAGGAAATACAAAAGTAGAAATAGCAACCAATATTGTATAAACACACAAAAATACACATAAGAGAATATACAAAGGTGAAATGCTAAAAGCCTTTGCACTCAAATTTGGAGCAAGGTAAGGATGCACATTCTCACTACTTTTATTCAACATAATATTGGAAGTCCTAGCCACAGCAATCAGAAAAGGAAATAAAAGGTATCCAAATTGAAGGGAAGAGATAAATTTTTCATTATATGCATATGACATGATATATAAAACCCTAAAGGCCCCACAAAAAACTATTAGAACTGATACAAGAATTAAATGAGGTAGCAGGATACAAGGTTAATATAGAGAAATTGGTTGTTTCTTTGCACTAAAAATTCAATATCAGGAAGCGAATAAAAAACAACCTTTTAAAATCATATTAAAAATAACTATGAATTAACCTGACCAGGAAGGTGAAAAACATATATGCTGAAAACTATAAAATATTAATCAAGGAAATTAAATAGGATTCAAAGAAATGAAAAGATATCACATGTTCTTAGACTGGAAGAATTAATATTGTTAAAATGGCTGTATTACCCAAACCAGTTGGATTTGATGTAATTCCTATATAATTACCCATGACATTTTTCATAAAACCCTAAAAGATATTCCTAATACTTATACAGAAACAGAAAAGACTCCAAATTGCCAATGCAATCCTGAATAAAGAAACAAAGCTGGAGGCATAACCCTCCCAGACTTCAGACAATACTACAAATTCAGTAATCAAAACAATGTTGTAGTGTCCTAAAAAGAGACATATGGGTCAATGGAGAAGAATAGGGAACCCAGAAATAAACGCATATACCTACAGTCAAACTTGGACCAGGGGCAAGAACATACATTGGGAAAAAGAGTCTCTTCAGCAGATGGTGTTGGGAAAGTTGGACAGCTGCATATAAATCAATGAAGTTAGAATACACCATCACATCATACAAAGAAATAAATAAAAAGTCTTAAGGACTTAAATGTAGGATATTATACCATAGCACTCCTAGAAGAGGACATAAGCAAAACATGCTCTGACATAAATTTTACCAATATTTTCTTAGGTCATTTTCATAAATGCAATGGAAATAAAAGCAAAAATAAACAAAAAGAACCAGAATATTCTAATACTGTAACATGATAATATGAACCACTACTTAATTAAAGTTAAGTATTTGTTAGTGTAAAATGGACTACTATATCAATAAGATATTTTTGTAAGACTGATGGTAGCCATAAAGCTAAAACCTTCAGTAGATATGCAAAAAATATAGAAAAGTAAATAAAAGCATACTGCAATGGATAATGAATTCACAAAGGAAGAAAGCAAGGAAAAAAGAAACAGGGGAATTATAAAATATCAAGGAGACAAATAATAAGATGATATTAATAAGTCTGTACCTTTCATTAATTACTCTAATTTTAAATGAATTAAAGGCTCAAAACAAAAGACATAGAGTGGCTGAATGTATACAAAACAAGATATAACTATATGATATTCACAAGAGACTCACTTAAGCTTTAGGAATACACATAGGCTCAAAATGAAGTGATAGAAAAGTACATTCCATACAAGTGGAAATCAAGATATAACAGAGGAAACTATGTACATCAGACAAAATAGGTTTTAAGTCAAAAACTGTAATAAGAGAATAGAGAGGGGATTAAGATGGCAGAATAGAAGGACTGGAGCTCAACTTCTCTCCTAAAAACAACAAAATTACAACCAAATGCTGAGCAATCTTCAACCAAATAGACTGGAAACCTTAAAAAAGATATCCTAGTCCAGAAGACAAAGAGGAGGCCACATCAAGAGGTAGGAGGGGTGATTACAAGATATAAGCAACCTCATACCTCCTGGGTGGGAAGCCCCACAGACTGGAAAGTAACTGTATCACAGACACTCACCTACAGGAGGGAGAGTTCTGAGGCTCACATCAAACCCACATGCCTGGGGATCTGGCACTGGGAGAACAAGCCCCCAGAGCATCTGGCATTGCGGGCCAGTGGGGTTTGTGTGCAAGAGCTCCACGGGACTGGGGGAAACAGAGACCCCATTCTTAAAAGGCACACACAGGCTTTCACATGCACTGCATACCAGGGCAAAACAAAGGCTCCATAGGAATCTGGCTCAGACCTGACTGCAGTTCTTGGAGGACCTCCTGGGAAAACATGGGTGAATGTGGCTTGTTGTGGGGGAAGGGCATTGGAAGAAAAGCTCTTGGGAATATTCATCAGTATGGTTTCTCTGAAGGTGGCCATTTTGGGAAAGTATGGCCCCACCCATCAGCGCTGAGAAGCTGCATACCAAAAAACAATCCAAGTGGGATCACAGCCCCACCCATCAGTAAACAGGTTGCCTAGAGACCCCCCCCAGGCACACAGCCACCTCTAATCTCACCCAGAGACAAAGCCCCACCCACGAGAGGGATAGAAATCATCTGCATTTAGCAGTGGACAGGCATCAGTGCCTCCCATCAGGAAGTCTACAGCAAGCCCCTGTACAAACTTCAACCACAAGGGGGGGCAGACACCAGAAGTAAGAAAGGCTAAAACTCTACTATCTGTAAAAAGGTCACCACACTGAAAATCTGTAAAAATGAAAAGACAGATAACCAACTCTGATAAGGGAGAAAGAAAAAAAAAAAACAGAAAAACAGCCTCCAGGAAAAATACTTTAGACCGTTGATGCTGAAGATGATGCAAAGCATGGAAATAAACTGGAGGCAAAGATGGATAACTTACAGGAAACATTAAGCAAAGAAATACAAGATATAAAACTTAAGCAAGAGTAGATGCAAAATACAATAACTGAAATTAAAAATTTATTAGAAGCAGCCAACAGCAGTATACACGGGGCAGAATAATGAATAAGCAAGGTGGAGAACAGATTAGTGGAAATTACTTCTGTGTAACAGAAAAGAGAAAAAAGATTGAAAAGAAATGAAGAGAGTCTCAGAGAACTCTGGAACAACGTTAAATGCACCAGCATGCATATTATAGGGGTGCCAGAAGGAGAAGAGAGAGAGAAAAGGACAGAAAAAATATTCAAAGAGATAATAGCCAAAAACGTTCCTAACATGGGAATGGAACCACTCACTCAAATCCAGGAAGTGCAATGAGTACCATATAAAATAAACCCAAGGAAGAACACCCTGAGAAACATATTAATCAAACTAAACAAAATTAAAGACAAAGAGGAAATATTGAAAGAGGCTAGGGAAAAGAAACAAATAACATACAAGAGAATCCCAATAAGGTTATGGGCAGATTTTGCAAAAGAAACTCTGCAGGCCAGAAGTGAGTGGCATTATATACTTAATGTGATGAAAGCAAAAAACCTCCAACAAAGATTACATTACCCAGCAAGACTCTCATTCAGATTTGAAGGAGAAGTCAAAAGCTTTAGGGATAAGCAAAAGCTAAGAGAATTCAGCAACAATAAAACAGCTTTACAACAAATAATAAAGGAACTTCTCTTGGCAGAAAAGAAAAGGCCAAAACCAAGAAAAAATACCACAAATGACAAGGCTCAACATTAAAGTTATATATACAGTAAAGTTAGGAAATCATCCACACACAATTATGCCACCAAAAACGGAAATCATGAGAAGAGGATGGTACAGATGCAGGACACTGGAGATGAACTTGCAATTAAGAGTACAACAACTTAAAAAAAATCTCATGTAAATATAGACTCACATCAATACTTCGGAGTAACTGCAAACCAAAAACATACAAGTGATACACAAATAAGAAAAATCAACTCAATTACAACACTAAAGATAGTCATCAAACAATAAGAGGAGAGAACAAGAGAAGGGAAGAAAAAAGAGCAACAAAACAAATCCAAAGCAATTAATAAAATGGGAGGGAGGGGGAGGGAATGGGAGGGATCAGGAGCTTGGGCTTATCAGACACAACTTAGAATAGATTTACAAGGAGATCCCCCTGAATAGCATTGAGAACTTTGTCTAGATACTCATGTTGCAACAGAAGAAAGGGTGGGGGAAAAATGTAATTGTAATGTATACATGTAAGGATAAACTGACCCCCTTGCTGTACAGTGGGAAAATAAAATTAAAAAAATAAATAAATACAAAAAATAAAAAAATAAAATGGCAATAAGAACATACATACCAATAATTACCTCAAAAGTTGATGGGCTGAATACCCAACTAAAAGACATAGACTGGCTGAATGGATACAAAAACAAGAACCATATATATGCTGTCTTCAAGAGACCAACTTTACTTCTAGGAACACATACAAATTGAAAGTGAGAGGATGGAAGAAAATATTCCGAGACGGAGGACAAGATGGCAGAGGAGTAGAGGGACACGCTCGCCCTCTCCCACAAACACAACAAAAAAAAAGCACATCTACAGAATAAATGACTCGCACAGAACAGCAACCAATCGCTGGCAGAAGAACCTAAACTCCAATAACGGCACGAAGTTCGTGACATGACAGGGCAGAACGGGAGAAAAGAGGAGAGTGAGAGAAGGTGAATCTGAGTGGGATGGGCACTCCCGAAAGGGAACTGCAGAGGAGAAAGGGATCCCGCACCCTGGAAAGTCACCTACACGGGGGAAAGATCAAACGAACTGGAGGAATCTCCAGATGCAGAGAAGAGTGTAGCAGGAAGTTGGAGTATGGAAAAGCCGATCAAGAACCAAACGGACCATCTGAACTACGGGCACAGTCACCAAAAATTGAGATGCCTGGGTGGGGGCTGGGCACCGAGACCTAGGCTCCAGAGGATAGTCCCCGGGCTGGGGGGGCGGGGCAGAGTGGAAACTGCTTGGGAGGTCTAGAAACCATTTGACAGGGCAGAGACTGCCTGGGAGACTAGAAAACAAAGCTGTCGCAGAGGAAGGGAGCAATACTCTAGGGGTGGGGAAGTGGAAAGCCGCATCAGAGGGAACCTGGGAGAAGAGCCTGGTCTGTGCCCGTGCTGGGGAGGGGAGAGAAGAAGGGGTGGGTCCCCATAGAATACCCCCCACGCCACAGCAAGCTTACAGGCCCGCTAGCTAGCTGAAAGCTGTGCTTCCCAGTACATCCCCTCCCCCCAACCCCACCACCCCCTGCACTCTCGCCGAACCTGGGGCTGCCTGCCATCCAGGAGGGCTGGCCTCAACAATTGCCTGAAGCCTACCACCACAGGGGTTGTCCCTGCACAGGCCTGCTTGCCCTTTGGAGGGGCTACACTTCCACAGAGTAGCACTAAACACCACCAGCCCCTGAGAAAAGGCCTACAGTCCAGAAAAGCTAGAAAAAGCCTAGCCAGGCAGTGAATAGATCTGCCTAATTCCCGGACAGTTTTTCTGAGATGGGCTGCCCCGGGGAGGAGCCTCTTCGGTTTCCAGTGGCCCTGCTACACACCAAAGCGCCCAGGGGGTGCCCTAGTGGATCAGCTTCATAGGACTGCCAGCTGCAGGCAGGACCCCCTACAGCCCAGAAAAGCTGCAACAAGCCTGGCCGAGTTGGGAAAAGATCTCAGGCGGATTTTCTGAGTCAGGCTGCCCCGGGGAGGAGCCTCTTCGGTTTCCAGCGACCCTGCTACCCACCCAAGCCCCTAGGGGGTGCCCCACTGCCGCGGAATAGCTCCTCAGCACCACCAGCCCGATGGAAGACCCCCCTGCAGCCCAGAAAAGCTGCAACAAGCTTGGCCAGACTGTGAAAAGATCCGCCTACATTCTCAGGCCATCCTTCTGAGTTGGGCTGCCCTAGGGAAGAGCCTCTTAGGTTCTCAGTGACCCAGAGAGCTGCTCCGGCCCCCAGGGGGTGCTGCACTCCTGAGGAACAGCTGCCCAACACCACCAACCCCCTGCAAGAACCCCACAAACGAAAAACACCAGAGCAAGATCTGCATGACCAAGTGAAATCTGCTACCATCGTGGTGTGGACCTCCCAGTCCTGTCTGCCCTCAGGAAGCCCTCCTTTGCTTCAAAGAAACACTGTTAGCCCCATCAACACTCCAGAAAAGCCACACTGCCTCAAAAAAGATTGACCAACAACGCTAGCCCTCAGGAAATATTCCACAGCAGTGACAAGTCAAACACTGCCCGATAACGGAGAGTACAATTCCCTCAGGAGAAAGAAAACAACAAGCAAGATGAAGAAGCTGAGAAATCACCCCCACTCAAACCAACAGGAGAACTCACCTAAAACAGTCAACAATGAAACAGATCTCTGCAGTCTGACAGACCTGGAGTTCAAAAGAGAAATAGCGAAAATACTGAAGGAATGAAGAGAAGATATGGACAGTAATGCAGATACCCTCAGAAAGGAACTAGAAAATATAAGGAGGAGCCAAGAAAAACTAGAACATTCATTTGAAGAGATGCAAACAGAACTAAGGGCAGTAGAAACCAGAATGAATAATGCAGAAGAACGAATCAGTGATGTGGAAGATAGAATAATGGAAATCACTCAATCTGGTCAGCAGACAGAAAACCGAATCAAAAAACTGGAAAGCAATATAAGAGACCTATGGGATAATATAAAGCGGGCCAATCTACGCATAATAGGAATTCCAGAAGGAGCAGAAAAAGATAAGGGGATGGAAAATATATTTGAAGAAATTATCGCTGGAAACTTCCCAAATCTAAAGGATGCTGGGTTCAAGATGCAAGAAGCACAGAGTGCCCAAACAAACTGAACCCAAATAGACCCACAGCAAGACACATCATAATAAAAATGGCAAAAGTTAGTGATAAAGAGAGGATCCTAAAGGCAGTAAGAGAAAAACAGAATGTTACCTACAAGGGAACCCCCATAAGAATATCAGCTGACTTCTCTACAGAAACACTACAGGCCAGGAGGGAATGGCAAGAGATATTTAAAGTGCTAAAAGGAAAAAATATGCAACCTAGAATACTCTATCCAGCAAGAATATCATTTAAATTAGAAGGGGAAATAACAATTTTTTCCAACAAACAAAAACTTAAAGAATACTGCAACACAAAATCCAGGTTAAAGGAAATATTGAAAGGGCTTCTCTAAACCAAAAAGAAAGGAAGGAAAGGGAAGAAAAAAGAAAAGAAAAAAAAAAGAAGAAGAGGAAGAACTAGGACTGAGGAAACTGCAATCAGAGAGCAGTCACTCAAATAAGCCAGCAAACAGATTTAATCATGAACAGGCCTCAAACAAAATAAAATTAAAAAGAAAAAAAAAAGAGTCATCAAAACCATAAAACGTGGGCAAGAGATGTTAGGAAGTAAATAACCCTTTTTGTTTGTTTGTATGTTTCTCTTCTTAATTTTAATATAGTAATGAAGTGTTTGAACTTACAGGACCATCAGGATAAAACACACAATTATGGGAAGGGGGTAGCATACTTAAAAAACAGGGCAACCACAAGCCAAAACCAAATATTGCATTCGCAAAAATTGAAAAAAAAAATACACTAAAGCAGATAATAACAGGAGACCATCCAACCAAAAAAAAAAAAAAGAAAGGAAGAATGCAGAACCATAGAATCAACTGGAACACGAGGTTCAAAATGGCAATAAATAATCATCCATCAATTATCACCTTAAATGTCAATGGACTGAATGCCCCAATCAAAAGACACAGAGGGGCTGAGTGGATAAATAGGCAAAAACATTCAATATGCTGCCTACAAGAAACTCACCTTAGGACAAAAGATACATATAGATTGAAAGTGAAAGGGTGGGGAAAAATATTTCACGCCAATAGACATGACAGAAAAGCAGGAGTCGCAATGCTCATATCAGACAAAATAGACTTTAAAACAAAAGACATAAAGAAAGACAAAGAAGGACACTACTTAATGATATTAAGGGATCCATCCAAGGAGAGGATGTTGCTATCGTCAACATATATGCCCCAAATACAGGAGCACCCAGATACATACAACAAATATTAACAGACATAAAGGGAGATATTGATGAGAATACAATCATAGTAGGAGACCTGAATACCCCCCTCACATCAATGGACAGATCCTCTAGACAGAACACCAATAAAGCAACAGAGATCCTCAAGGAAACAATAGAAAAGTTAGACTTCATTGATGTCTTCAGGACACTACATCCAAAAAAAGCAGAATACACATTCTTCTCAAATGCTCATGGAACATTCTCAAGAATCGACCACATATTGGGACACAAAGCTAACCTCAATAAATTTAGGAGCATAGAAATTATCTCAAGTATCTTCTCTGACCACAATGCCATGAAATTAGAAATCAACCATGGGAAAAGGAAAGAGAAAAAACCTACTGCATGGAGACTAAACAACATGCTACTAAAAAACCCATGGGTCAATGAGGAAATCAAGAGGGAAATTAAAAAATACCTTGAAACAAATGATAATGAAGACACAACCTCTCAAAATCTATGGGATGCTGCGAAAGCAGTGCTCAGAGGGAAATTATAGCAATACAGGCCTTTCTCAAAAAAGAAGAAAGATCCCAAATGGACAACTTAACCCTCCACCTAAACGAATTAGAAAAAGAAGAACAAAAAAGGCCTAAAGTCAGCAGAAGGAAGGAAATTATAAAGATCAAAGAAGAAATCAATAAAATAGAGACTCAAAAAACAATAGAGAAAATTAATAACACCAAGAGCTGGTTCTTTGAAAAGGTCAAAAAAATTGAAAAACCCCTGGCCAGACTCACTAAAAAGAGGAGAGAAAGAACCCAAATCACCAAAATTATAAATGAAAAAGGAGAAATCACAACGGATACAGCAGAAATACAAAAAACCATAAGAGAATACTATGAACAACTATACGGCAACAAGTTTGACAATCTGGAAGAAATGGACAATTTTCTAGAATCTTACAGCCTGCCAAAACTGAATCAAGTAGAAACAGACCAACTGAACAGACCAATCACTAGAAATGAAATTGAAGAGGTCATAAAATCACCCCCTACAAATAAAAGTCCAGGACCAGATGGCTTCACAGGTGAATTCTATCAAACATATAAAGAGGAACTGGTACCCATCCCCTGAAACTCTTTCAAAAGGTTGAAGAAGAAGGAATACTCCCAAAGACATTCTATGATGCCACCATCACCCTCATTCCAAAACCAGACGGAGATACCACCAAAAAAGAAAACTATCGCCCAATATCATTGATGAATATAGATGCAAAAACTCTCAACAAAATCTTAGCCAACCGAATCCAACAACATACCAAAAAAATTATACACCATGACCAGATAGCATTCATCCCAGGTTCACAAGGATGGTTCAACATACACAAATCAATCAGCATCATACACCACATTAACAAAAAAAAGTCAAAAATCATATGATCATCTCAATAGACACAGAAAAAGCATTTGACAAAGTCCAACATCCATTCATGATCAAGACCCTCGCCAAGGTGGGTATAGAGGGAACATTCCTGAACATAATCCAAGCCATTTATGAGAAACCCACAGCAAATATAATCCTCAATGGGGAAAAACTGAAAGCCTTCTCACTCCAATCTGGAACAAGACAGGGATGCCCACTCTCACCACTGCTCTTCAACATCGTTTTGGAAGTCCTAGCCACAGCAATTAGACACACTAAAGACATAAATGGCATCCATATAGGAAGAGAAGAGATCAAACTGTCACTGTATGCAGATGACATGATACTATACATAGAAAACCCTAAGGACTCAACCCCAAAACTCCTTGAACTGATTCATCAATTCAGCAAAGTAGCAGGATATAAGATTAACATTCAGAAGCCAGTCACATTTCTGTATACCAGCAATGAAATATTAGAAAAGGAATACAAAAATATGATACCTTTTAAAATTGCACCTCACAAAATCAAATACCTCGGAATACACCTGACCAAGGAGGTAAAGGACTTATATGCCGAGAACTATAAAACTTTAATGAAAGAAATCAAAAAGATGTAAAGAAATGGAAAGATATTCCATGTTCCTGGATTGGGAAAATCAATATTGGAAAAATGGCCATCCTACCCAAAGCAATCTACAGATTCAATGCAATCCCTAGCAAATGACCCATGACATTTTTCACAGAACTAGGACAAACAATCCAAACATTTATATGGAACCACAAAAGACCCAGAATCGCCAAAGCAATCCTGAGAAACAAAAACCAAGCAGGAGGCATAACTCTCCCAGACTTCAAGAAATACTACAAAGCCACAGTCATCAAAACAGTGTGGTACTGGTATCAAAACAGACAGACAGACCAATGGAACAGAATAGAGAACCCGGACATAAACCCTGACACCTAGGGTCAATTAATCTTCAACAAGGGAGGCAAGACCATAAAATGGGAAAAAGAAAGTCTATTCAGCAAGCATTTCTGGGAAACCTGGACAGCTGCATTCAAAGCAATGAAACTAGAACACACCCTCACACCATGCACAAAAATAAACTCCAAATGGCTGAAAGATTTAAATATACGACAGGACACCATCAAACTCCTAGAAGAGAACATAGGCAAAACACTCTCTGACATCAACATCATGACTATTTTCTCAGGTCAGTCTCCCAAAGCAATAGAAATTAGAGCAAAAATAAACCCATGGGACCTCATCAAACTGAAAAGCTTTTGCACAGCAAAGGAAACCCAAAAGAAAACAAAAAGACAACTTTCAGAATGGGAGAAAATAGGTTCAAATGATGCAACTGACAAGGGCTTAATCTCTAGAGTATATATACAACTTATACAACCCAGCAGCAAAAAAGCCAATCAATCAATGGAAAAATGGGCAAAAGACCTGAATAGACATTTCTCCAAAGAAGATATACAGGTGGCCAACAAACACATGAAAAAATGCCCCACATCACTGGTTAGAAGAGAAATGCAAATCAAAACTACCATGAGATATCACCTCACACCAGTCATAATGGCCATCATTAATACATCCACAAATAACAAGTGCTGGAGGGGCTGTGGAGAAAAGGGAACCCTCCTATACTGTTGGTGGGAATGTAAACTGGTACAGCCACTATGCAGAAAAGTTTGGAGATACCTTAGAAATCTATACATAGAACTTCCATATGACCCCACAATCCCACTCTTGGGCATCTACCTAGACAAAACTCTACTTAAAAGAGACACGTGCACCCGCATGTTCATTGCAGCCCTATTCACAATAGCCAAGACATGGAAACAACCCAAATGTCCATCAACAGATGATTGGATTCGGAAGATGTGGTATATATACACAATGGAATACTACTCAGCCATAAAAAAGAATGACATAATGCCATTTGCAGCAACATGGATGGAGCTAGAGAACCTCAACCTGAGTGAAATGAGCCAGAAAGACAAAGACAAATACCATATGATATCACTTATAACTGGAATCTAATATCCAGCACAAATGAACATCTCCTCAGAAAAGAAAATCATGGACTTGGAGAAGAGACTTGTGGCTGCCTGATGGGAGGGGGAGGGGGAGGGAGTGGGAGGGATCGGGAGCTTGGGCTTATCAGACACAACTTAGAATAGATTTACAAGGAGATCCTGCTGAATAGCATTGAGAACTTTGTCTAGAGACTCATGTTGCAACAGAAGAAAGGGTGGGGGAAAAATGTAATTGTAATGTATACATGTAAGGATAACCTTACCCCCTTGCAGTACAGTGGGAAAAAATAATAATAAATAATTTAAAAAAATAAAAAAATAAAGAATGGAAAAAAAACAGAAAATATTCCATGCAACCAGAAATCAAAAAATGCTGGAATAGCAATACTCATAGCAGGAAAAAAAGACTTTAAAATGAAGAATATTTTAAGAGACAAGGAAGGACACTACGTAATGATCAAAGGATCAATCCAAGAAGATAAAAAAAATTTAAATATCTATGCATAGGTTTGCCACAATATATTAAGCAACTGAAAACAACCTGAAAAGGACAAATTTACAATAAGAATATAATAGTGGTGGACCTTAACACCCCACTTACAGCAATGGACTGATCATCCAGCCAGAAAATCAATAAGGAAACACAGGTTCTGAATGAAGCATTAGACCAGATAGACCTAAAAGATATTTTTAGGGCATTCCATCCAAAAGCAACAGAATACACATTCTTCTCAAGTGCATATGGAATATTCTCTAAGATTGATCACATCCTGGACTACAAATTTAGCTTCAGTAAGTTTAAGAAAATTGAAATCATATCAAGCATCTTTTCCAAACATAATGCTATACGACTAGAAATCAACAACAAGAAAAAAAACTGCAAAAAACACAAACACGTGGAGACTAAACAACAACTGAAGAAATCAAAGAGGAAATTAAAAAACATCTAGAAGCAAATGAGAACAAAGATATGACACTCCAAAACCTATGGGATGCAGCAAAAGCAGTTCTGAGAGGAAATTTTATAGCAATACAAGACCACCTCAGGAAAGAAGAAAAAGATCAAATAAGTGAACTAACTTTACATCTAAAGCAGCTCGAGAGAGAACAGAGAAGACCTAAGGTTAGTAGAAATAAAGAAATCATAAAGATCAGAGATGAAATCAATGAAATAGAAACAAAGAAAACCATAGAAAAGATCAACAAAATGAAAAGCTGTTTCTTTGAAAAGATCAACAAAATTGATAAACCCTTAGCCAGACTTATGAAGCAAAAAAGAGAGAGAACTCAAATCAATAAAATTAGATATTTAAAAGGAAAAGTAACAACGGACATCACAGAAATACCAAGGACCATAAGAGACTACCAATAAAATCGAAAACCTAGAAGAAATGGACAAATTCTTCGAAGAGTACAATCTCCCAAGACTAAACCAAGATGAAAGAGAAAAGATGAATGGAACAAACACAAGAACTGAAATTGAAACTGTGATTAAAAAACTTCCAACAGGAGTTCCTGTTGTGGCTCAGTGGCTAATGAATCCGACCGGGAACCATGAGGTTGCGAGTTTGATCCCTGCCCTTGCTCAGTGGGTTGATGATCCGGCGTTGCCATGAGCTGTGGTGTGGGTCACAGATGCGGCTCGGATCCTGTGTTGCTGTGGCTCTGGCATAGGCCGGTGGCTACAGCTCTGATTGGACCCCTAGCCTGGGAACCTCCATGTGCCATGGGTACGGCCCTAGAAATGGCAAAAAGACAAAAAAAAAAAACAAACAAAAACCAAACAAACAAAAAACCTTCCAACAAACAAAAGTCCTGGACCAGATGGCTTCACAGGCAAATTCTACAAAAATTTAGAGAAGAGCTAACGCCTATCCTTTTGAAACTATTCCAAAAAATTGCAGAGGAAGGGATTCTCCCAAACTCATTTTATGAGGCCACCATCACCCTGGTACCAAAACCAGAGAAAGATACCACAATAAGAGAAAATTACAGGCCAATTTCACTGATGAACATTGATGCAAAAATCATCAACAAAATACTAGTAAACCACATCCAACAATACATTAAAAGGATTGTACGTCATGATCAAGTGGGACTTATTCCAGGGATGAAAGGATTCTTCAATATCCTCAAATCAATCAGTATGTTACACCACATTAACAAACCAAACAAAAAAAACAATATGATCCTCTTAATAGATGCAGAAAAAGCCTTTGACAAAATCCAACACCAATTTCTGATAAAACCCTTCAGAAAGTGATCATAGAGCAAAACTACCTCAACATCATAAAGGCCATATATGACAAACCCCCAGCAAACATCATTCTCAGTGGTGAAAAGCTGAAAGCATTCCCACTGAGACCAGGAACAAGACAAGGATGTCTGCTCTTTCCACTACTATACAACATAGATTTGGAAGACCTAGCCACAGAAATCAGAGATGAAAAAGAAATAAAAGGAATCCAAATTGGAAAGGAAGAAGTAAAACTATCACTATTTGGAGATGACATGATACTATACCTAGAGAATCCTAAAGAATCTACCAGAAAACTGTTAGAGGTCATCCATGAATTTGGCAAAGTTGCAGGATACAGAATTAATACACATAAATCAACTGAATTTCTATATACTAACAATGAAAGATCAGAAAGAGAAATTAGGGAATCAATCCCTTTTACCATTACATCCAAAAGAATAAAATACTTAGGAATAAACCTACCTAAAGAGACAAAAGACTGGAAAACTATAAGATCGTGATGAAAGAAATCAATGACACAAACAGATGGAAAGACAACATACCATGCTCTTGGATTGGAAGAGTCAATATTATCAAAATGACTATACTACCCAAGGCAATCTACAGATTCAATGCAATCTCTATCAAATACCAAGGACTGTTTTCATAGAACTCAAACAGAATATTTTAAACTTTGTTTGGAAGCAGAAAATATCCAGAATAGCCAAAGACATCCTGAAAAAGAAAAGTGGAGCTGGAGGAATCAGGCTCCCTGACTTCAGACTATACTACAAAGCAACAGTCATGAAAACTATATGGTTCTTGCACAAAGACAGAAATATAGATCAGCAGAATAGGATAGAAAGCCCAGAATTAAACCCACACACCTACAGCCAACTAATCTATGACAAAGGAGGCAAGAATATACAATGGAGAAAAGACAGTCCCTTCAATAAGTGGTGCTGGGAAAACTGGACAGCCACATGGAAAATAATGAAATTAGAACACTCCCTAACACCATACACAAAAATAAACCTCAAAATGGATTAAAGACCCTAATATAAGACCAGATACTCTAAAGCTCTTAGAGGAAAACACAGGCCAAATACTCTGACATAAATGGTAGCAACATCTCAAATGCACCTCTCAGAGTAAGGACAGTAAAAACAAAAATAAACAAATGGGACCTAATCAAACTTAAAAGTTTCTACCCAGCAAAGGAAACCCTAACCAAAATGAAAAGACAACACTCAGAATGGGAGAAAATATTTGCCAATGAATCGACTGACAAGGGATTAATCTCCAAAATTTATAAACACCTAATACCACTCAATAGCAAAACAACAAACAACCCCATTGAAAAATGGGCAGAAGATCTAAACAGACAGTTCTCCAAAGAAGACATATGGATGGCCAAAAATCTCATGAAAAGATGATGAATATCACTCATTATTTGAGAAATGCAAATCAAACCATTACAAGCTACCACCTTAGCCAGGCAGAATGGCCATCTTCAAGAAAGGTTACAAACAGTAAGTGCTGGAGAGGGTGTGGAGAAAAAGGAACCCTAGTACACTGTTGGTGGTATTGCAAATTGGTGGGATCCCTGTGGAAAATAGTGTGGAGAGTCCTCAGAAAACTAAACATAGAACTCTCATTTGATCCAGCAATCCCACTCCTGGGCATCTATCCAGAGAAAACCATGACTTGAAAAGACACATGTACTCCAATGTTCATTGCAGCATTCTTTGCAATAGCCAAAAGATGGAAACAACCTAAATGTCCATTGACAGAGGAGTAGACGAAGAATATGGGGTATATATACACAATGGAATATTACTCAGCCATTAAAAGGAACAAAATAATGGCATACTTAGTAACATGGCTGGACCTAGAAATTATCATGCTAAGTGAAGTCAGTCAAACAATGAGCCACTAACATCGAATGCTATCACTGACATGTGGAATCTGAGAAAAGGACACAATAAACTTCTTTGCAGAGCAGATACTGAGTCATAGACTTTGAAAAACTTATGATTCCAAAGGAGACAGTTCAGGTGGTGGGGGGATGCACTGAGGGTTTGGGATGGAAATGCTACAAAATTGGATTGTGATGGTTATCGTACAACTATAAATGTAATAAATTCATTGAGTAATATATATCAAAAAAGAAGATGTAGTACATACACGCAATGGGATACTTCTCAGCCATAACAAAGAACATGATAATGCCATTTGCAGCATCATGGGTGGAACTAGAAACTTTTGTACTAAATGAAGTAAGTCAGAAAGAGAAAGACAAACAACATATGATATTACTTATATCTGGGAATCTAATATATGGTGCAAATAAACCTTTCCACAGAAAAGGAAAAAACGGTGTAATAAAAGGAAAATAAATTCATTTTGGAATGATAAATTGATAAATCCCTCAAGAGTATATAACAATGGTAAATATATATTCAGCAAAGACTATTGTACCTAAATATATTAATCAGATACTGAAAGGTCCTAAAGCAGAAATAGGCATCAATACAGTAATGGTAGGGCACCATAATACCCATTTGAAACAATAGATAGATCCTCCAGAAATATGTGTATGTATAACTCAATTACATTGTTGTACAGCAGAAATTATCACAACATTGTATATCAACTATATGTCAATAAAACTGAAAAATGAAAATAAAAAATGAGAAGCCATTATGTTTGAAATATATTTTATATCAAAGGGGGCCTACCTGACATGTACATAATATTTCATCCATTAGCAGCAGAATCCATATTCCTTTAAAGAATACACCAATGATATATCACAGAACAAGTCTCAAAATTTTCCAAACATTAAAATTATACAATGTATCTTTCCAACCACAGTAGTATTAAAATGATTATATTCTATGATCAAAATTCAGTGAATTTGATACTTCATATTAATAGAATGAAAGATAAAAGTCATGTAATTATCTTGATACAGAAAAAACTTTGATAAAGTATGACATTTTCCATATATAAACAAACTCTCAACAAATTGGCTATAAAAGAAATGTATCTCAATGTAAAAAAGGCAATATATGAGACATTTTACATTATACTAAATGGTGAAATGTTGACAACTTTTCCTCTATGATCAGGAATGGGATGTTTTGGCCATTCTCACCACTACTATTTTATATAGTGCCGGAATTCCTATCCAGAGCAATTAGGCAAGAAAATAAATGAAAAGCATCCGAATCAGAAGTAAACTTATTTCTGTTTGCAGATATATGATCTTAGATAAATCTGAAGATTCTACCACTAACTTAGAAATAAGCAACAAATTCAGTGAAGTTGCAGGATAGAAAATATATAGAATTTAGTTGCATTTCTGCACACTAAAACCAAAATATCTGAAAAGTAAAGAAAATTTATTTACAATAGTTAAAAGAAACAAAATACTTATAAATATATTTAAATGAGGAATTTAAATATATGCACACTAAAAACAAAGGCTTTGATGAAAGAAAATATAGACGGCAAAATAAATGTAAAGACATTCCAAGTTCATGAATAAGAAGAATATTGTTACAATCCCTATACTAGGAACCAAAAGCCATCTACAGTTTAAATGCAATCCCTATCCAAATTTCAATGATATTTTTCACAGAAATAGAAAAAATAATTCTAAAATTTGTGTGAAACCACAAAACTCTAAGGATAACCAAAGTATTCTTGATGGAGAAGAAGAATGCTGAAAACATCACACTTTTTAATTGCAAACTATGCTACAAACCTGTAGTAATCCAAACAGTGTGGTACTAGTATAAAAACAGAATCATAGACCAATGGAACAGAATCAAATACCCAGAAATAAGCACCTGCATATGTAGTCAACAAATTATTCATGAGAGCAGCTAGATAACAAAATGGGGAAAGATAGTCTCTTTGACAAATTGTTCTGGGAAAACTGGATATCCACATTTAAAAGAATAAAAGAGGAACTATTTCTTACACAAGTCACAGAAATAAAGTTGGAATAGATTAATGACTTAAACAAAAAACAAACTGTTCAGCTCTTATGAGAAAATGGTGGGAAAGCTCTTTAATATTCTCTTATTTTGGATGTAACACAAAAAGTACAGGCAATATAAGCAAAAATAAACAAGTGGGACTACAACAAACACAAAAGTTTCTGCACAACAAGAGAAACAATAACTAAATGAAAAAAATACCTATGGAATGAGACAAAATATTTTCAATCCTTCTATCCAATAAAGTGTTAATCAAAATATATGAAACACCCATAAAACCCAACAGCAAAAATAATCCAAACAATCCAAATTTTTTAAAATGTGTGAAGGAAGTGAATAGACACTTATTACAAAGTATGCTTGCAAATGGTCAATAGGTGTATGAAAAGATGCTCCATATGCCTAATCATCAGGGGAACACATATCAGAACCAGGTTGAGATATCACTTTGTACCTGTTAGAATGGCTTACCAAAATGAGAAGACAAAAATATTGGTGAGTTATGGAGAAAAGGAAACCTTTTGCACTCTTGGTACAGATGTAAATTGGTACAGACACTATGGAGAACAGGATGGAAGTTCTTCAAAATAATAATGAAATTACCATATGTTACAGCAAACCCACTTCTGGGTTATATAATTTAAATTTGGTATGAGAGTAGATCATCTATGTTCTTACCATAAAAATAGTAATTTTATGATGTGATGTTTGTGTTAACTAACCCTACTGTGGTAATCATTTTGCAATATACATGTGCAACAAATCATCTCAGTGTAACATTAAACTTCTTATACAATATGTCATATCTCAGTAAAACATGAGAATAAAAATAAAAAATAGGATAAAGAAGAAAAGTTAATTATAGGAGCTACACCTTAAGTAGTGAAGTTAATCCAGCACTCAGTGTTGTGATTTGACTTGTGTCCCCTATAAAGATACATTCAAGTCCTAAATTTTAGTAGCTTTGAGCTTGATCTTATTTGAAATAATGTCTTTGTAAGTGTAATAAATTTAAAATGAGGTCATTCTAGATTAGGGTAGACCCTAATACAATGATTTGTGACATTAAGAGAAGAGGAAAACTTGGCATTTAGCAGGAAGAGTGATGATGGTGGTAGAGATTAGAGTGATGCATCTACGAGCCAAAAAATGCAAATGATTTCCAGCAACTGATATAAACCAGGACAGGCAGGAAAAAGGTTCTCTTCAGAGCGTCCAGAAGGAGTCAAATCTGTTGACACCTTGATTTTGGAATTTTAACTTCCAGAAGTGTGAGACAATAAGTCACATAGTTTGTAGCAATTCGTTTTGGTTGTCCTGGGAAATTAACACACCTTAGGTGTGAGCAAGAAGAGGACATCTTCTTTTATAGGAGAAAAGGAAGAAAATACTGTTGTAAAGATGCATGTAGATTAATATATTCAGTTGTGATAATGGTGAAAAATTTCCCTATTTGATTTTATCAGCTGAGAGTGGGTAGGATTAAGGTATTATAGATTTGAGAAGAGAAGAAAAGGTGAGAAATATTCATCTTCAAGAGCAGGAGAGCTCTGAACAGATAATAGAAGTTTAATATTATTGCCAGATAACAGCCCACTTGCACATTGTCATCATAAATTTAAATTTAAACTAGTTATCATGGTTACATGTCTTTCCTCAACCACATTTAGATGCAAAAAGGAATGAGTAATCTAGAAATCAGTAGGTGAATGTAGTAAGAAAGGTGGTAGAAGGGGATGTAATCTGATAACATGAGATTCAAAGATGGCTATTTTCAGGGAGTAGAGAAGAATGACTTCAAAATGCCACCAAGGAGCCAAACACCTCTGAGTCCAGTGGTATGGGGGATATGGGAAGGAGAACATTTCCCACTAGAAAGAGCCTCAGGAAAAGCAGTGTATCTGAGAGAGAGCCAGGTTTCAGTTAGAGCAAGAAAGTGGAGGTATCATTCAGAAAGGAAGCAGAGGAGGATATGGAGGGTTTTGCTGATTTCAAAGAGATAATGTCCAGTGATAATACAATCCTGAGACCTTTGTGGTGTAAGAGGTAAAATCAGATATAAACAGCATTGAGGAGTTCCCGTCGTGGCTCAGTGGTTAACGAATCCGACTAGGAACAATGAGGTTGCGGGTTCGATCCCTGCCCTTGCTCAGTGGGTTGAGGATCTGGCGTTGCTGTGAGCTGTGGTGTAGGTTGCAGATGTGGCTTGGATCCCACGTTGCTGTGGCTCTGGCATAGACCAGTGGCTACAGCTCTGATTGGACCCCTAGCCTGGGAACCTCCATATGCCCTGGGAGCGGCCCAGGAAATAGCAAAAAGACAAAAAAAAAAAAAAAAAAACAGCATTGAACTAGAAATACATTTATAAAAGCACTAGGGAGCTCAATTTTAATTTCCAGATCAAATAATTCTTTTTCTTTCTTTCAAACTGCATTGAATTTTATGACTCTAAAAGTAATACATAGTCATTGAAAAAAATCCAAGCATTACATAAATGTATCTTTAAAAAGGAAAAAAAAATCTTATAATTTTTTAGAATTTGAATGAGTCAAATGTTTTCTAAATTTTTTTTTCATTATTGAGGTTGTGTACCTTTTCATAATTTTACTGGTCTTTGACATTTCCTTTTGTATAAACTATCTGTTTGTATCCTTCAACTATGTCTGTGTTACTTTAATTGTACCTTACTCATTTTTACAAGCTTTTAAAATTAGATTGTATCTTAAAAAATTTCCATTTTTTGTAGTTCAAAAATGGTTGAATATTGACAGTTTCATATGGTTCAACTTAATACACATGGCTATTAGCTGGTTCATATTAATACTCCCAAGTCAATATGCCCTACATTATTATACTTCTCTTAGCATATTATTTTAAAAGAGATTGTCTTTTAAAATAAAGACCAACACTGAAAGATGTAGTCACTAAATCCTGAAGAATAGTGTGAATTCTTATGACTAATATTTTATCATCCACTTAATGATGCCTTTAAAAAACAACTCATACTTTCCTTAATTGGAAATAATAAAAACTCTCCCTTTTAATCATAACAAGTAAATGATATAATTTTCTTTAAATATAAAATTGGGTATATGAAAATACTATAATGAGGTCTTACTGTGCTTCATCTTACTTTACAAAAATGCCTAAACATACATTAATTACTTCTTGTCTCCTTAAAATAATGAGTTAACACACACACACACACACACAACACACACACACACACAGATACAACAGTTAAAGTCACACAGCTATTTTGTGAAAGAGCCTGAGCTAGGTAACTCAAAGACAAACACCCAAGATATTGATGGAAATTGTGTACTACTGTTTAAAATACAAATTTAAATATAAAAATAATGTTACCATGAGAGAAACATTATTTCCATTAAAATATATGTAGTTAAATTTAGCATATTAATCATTAAAAACACTAAAAAATTTGAAAGAGATCTTACAATCTTGGAAGAGACATTTCCCCTGCCTATATGTTGCCAGGACTTTAGCACTGTAAGTCAAAACTGGTAATGTTGAGTGATGACATCACAAAGGGATTGTGATGAACAGGAAGTTAAAGGGAAAAGACAGAGCAATTATATTTTATGGTGCATAGGTTCTTCTGACATCTATATTATAATTGTAACTGTATTCACATACAATGTTTTGCAGCTTGAACAGAGACAATCAGTTTTCAATTGATTAAATATATTTGTTCAATGAACATCTAGTTGTTTGATATCAACTTATATTAAAACTATTTTTGATCATTCATGTGTACACAGAGATGTGTGTGTGTGTGTGTGTGTGTGTGTGTGTGTGTGTGTGTGTGTGTGTGTGTGTGTGTTAGAAAGAGCTATATGGGCTAAAAGGAAAATATAAGGATACAATCATTCCTGTATAAATAGGAAGGGAAATTATGTACATTTTCTTCACATTCAGTCTCCCCCCCAATTATGTGTGTGTTCACAGTGATTTCTCCTCAAAATAAGTTTAACTTGTTTTATACTTACATAAAACAAGCAAAGGTAAACTGTCAATTAAAATAATACAAATAAGTCTGAAAATGTTCTTTTTTCTTTCTGAACCCGAACACAACTGTTGTTATGTACAAAGTTATGTTAAAACAAATTATCAAATGATACTTGGTAGGAATTTTGCAAATATGAGCTTTTCATTATATGAACTCTAATGCAGTAGGTAAGGATATATACAGGGATAATTATCTTCTATGTCTTCTAGATAATTGATAATGAGAATCATTTTTTCCCCTGGAGGAGGACCCATTCCAATTTTAATTTTTTTACTGCTTTCTTTGTCATAGAATTTATCTTTATCTTTGAAATTTTATACTTCTTGTATAAAACTGACACATTTTATTCTAGAAGACATAAGGAAATATGATTCAAGAAACCAAGTTAGTTTCTACTTCAGCAGTGTTATACAGTATATTTCAGAGCCCTTCCATTGGTCGAATGAGTTCACAAATATGTCAAATCGTATTGCCTTCTGAAAGAAAGTAATGCAAAGCCATTCAATTTTTTAGTCAAAAATGGACCGTGATTGTATAAAAGATTAAAAGATAAACCAACTATGTTTAAAGACTTGAAAAATGTTCCTACCTGAAGTCCAGTAATTGCACTCCTAAGAATGCATCATCAGTAACATTATTTCCAAGAAAATATATTCATTATATTTTTAATAAAGTATTAAAATTTGGATGCACTTTTTCTCTTCCATTTATGGCTGCACCTGAAACATATGAAAGTCCCCAGGCTAGGGGTCCAATTGTAGCTGCAGCTGAGGCCTACTTGACAGCCATGACAACACCAGATCCAAGCCATATCTGTGACCTATATTTTTCTTGTGCAATGCTGGATCCTTGACTTGCTAAAAAAGTTCAGGAATTGAACCCAGATCATCACATACACAACATTGGATCCTTAACCTACTGGGCTGGAATGGAAAATCCTAAAATTTGGAAAACCTTTAAGTGTTCAAGATTAGGGAGTAATTACAATGCATCACTAGATTAAAATCTCATGAGGAGAGAAATCTTGTCTGTTTGTGTATCACTGTAACCCTAAAATTGCATGAGGAAAAAAAACTCAAGAACATAAAACATTATGTATAGTTTGGCCTACTGAAAAAAACCAGGGCCAATTACCAGGATATCTTATGTTGAGGTGGGGCTACGAGCAGTGCCAACAACAATGTACTTTGTGATCTTATACAACAAGTAAAAAGTGAAACAACAGAGCATATTCACAGGTAAATAGCTCCAGCAGAGGAATACTCAATGGCTCCTCTCCTAGTGGGACTGCTCCAATCCTGATTACCTTGCACTGTAGCTCAGAAACAGATATGTGGGCTTCTACTACAACAACTAAGGATCAGACCATTCCCATGGCAAGATAGTGACAACAACAGAGCAAACAGAAGGCTTCACTCAATACCCAGTGCAGGTTCTGGTCACCACATTGGTCACACCATCTGTCAAGGGGATGATGGCCAGCATACACTGAGAACACATCCCTACCCACCAGAGGGAAAAAAACAGGTCCACCCATCAGTGGGCTGGCAAAAGAAACTCCCAGAAGGAAGCTCACACAAGCCCCTGGACCAATATCACTCACCAAGTGGAAGGCACAAGGAGCAAGAAGAAGTGATTCTGCAGTCTGTGAAAAGGAGACCACAAACACAGAAAGAGAAATGAGATGAAAGAGAAATGTATTTTAGACAAAGAACCAATATAAAAAACTAACAAGAACAACTAAATAAAGAGGAAATAGGCAATCTACCTGAAAAACAGCTCATGTAATGATAGTAAGGATGATCCAATATCTCAGAAAAAGAATGGAAGAGAGGATTGAAAGATTGCAAGAAATGTTTAACAGAGAGCTAGAAGATTTAAAGAACAAAAAAGCAGAGATGAACAATAATTTAAATAAGAAATACACTAAAAGGAATCAATAACAAAATAACTAAGGCAGAGAAATGTATAAGTGAGGTGGAAGACAGTGTTGGAAATCACTGATGCCAAACAAAATAAAGAAAAAAAGAGTGAAAAGAAATGAAAATAGGAGTTCCCGTCATGGCTCAGTGGTTAACAAATCCGACTAGGAACCATGAGGTTGCGGGTTTGATCCCTGGCCTTGCTCAGTGGGTTAGGGATCTGGCATTGCTGTGAGCTGTGGTGTAGGTCACAAATGCAGCTTGGATCCCACATTGCTGTGGCTCTGGTGAAGTCTGGCAGCTACAGCTCTATTAGACCCCTAGACTGGGAATCTACATATGTTGCAGATGCAGCCCTAGAAAGACAAAATAAATAAATAAATAAATAAATAAATAAATAAATAAATAAATAAATAAATAAAGATTAAAAAATGAAAATAGTCTAAGAGACATCTGGAATAATATTAAATGCACCAACATTTGAATTATAGTGGCTGCAGAAGCAGAAAAGAGAGAGAAAGGGTCTGAAAAATATTTGAAGAGATAGAGACAAAATTTTTACTAAAATGGAAAGGAAATACTCATGTTCAAGAAGCACAGAGTCCCATACAGGTTAATTCAATGAGGAACAGGTCAAAAACATAATAATAAAACTGACAAATATTAAAGGCAAAGAAAAAATAAAAGCAACATGAGAAAAGCAAAAAATAACATATGAGGGAATCACCATAAGGTTATCAGCTGATTTTTCAGCATAAATTCTGCACGCCAGAAGGGAGTGGCACACTATATTTAAAGTAATGAAAGGGAAAAATCTACAAACAAGAATAGTCTATCCAGCAAGGCTCTTGTTATGATTTGACATTGAAAATAAATTCTTTACAGACAAGCAATAACTAAGAGAATTCATCACCACCACACTACGTTTACTACAAATGCTAAGCTAACTTCTGTAGGCAGAGAAGAAAATGCCAAAACTAGAAAGAAGAAAATCATGAACAGAAAAATCAATGGTAAAGGCAAGCATAAAATAAAGGTAGGAAACCATCCATAGATAATTATATCAAAAACATCAATCATGAGAAGAGGAGAATAAAAATTCGGGGTAGTGAAAATGCATTTAAAATTAAGAGATCAGCAACATAAAACAAAGATAGATAGATAGATAGATAGATAGATAGATAGATAGATAGATAGATATAGATAGATAGATAGATAGACAGAGAGACAGACAGAAAGAGACTACTGCACCAAAACTTCATATGGAACCACAAACCAAAATACTGCAATAGAAATAAACACTCAAAAAAGAAAAAAGCAACCCAAACACAACACTAAGCTGTTATCGAATCACAAGAGTAGAGAACAAAAGAGAAAGGGAAGAAAAAAGAACTACAAAACAAATTTCAAAAAATTAACAAAATGATAGTAAGGAAATAATATCCAGAATTACCTTAAATGTAAGTGGATTAAATGCCCCAAGAAAAAGATATAGACTGGCTGCATGGATATAAAAATAAGACCTGTATATATGCTCTCTACCAGAGACCCACACTCCAAATCTGAAGACATACACAGATTGAAATTGAGGGGATAGAAAATTTTATAGGGTGCAAATTGAAATAAAAATTCGTATAAGACAAATGGTCTTTAAAACAAAGACTGTTACAAGAGACAAAGAAGGACACTACCTAGTGATCAGGGGATCAATCCAAGTAGAAGATATAACAATTGTAAATATGTGTGCACCCAACACAGCATCACCACAATATATAAGGCAACTACTAACAGCCATAAAAAGAGATATTGGCAGTAAAAACAAGAGCAGTTGTGGACTTTAACATCCCACTTATATCAATGGGGTGATAGAAAATCAATAAGGCAATGCAGGCCTTTAATGACACATTAGACCAGATAGGCTTCATTGATATTTATTGAATAGTCTACCCAAAAGCAGCAGAATATACATTCTTCACTGCACATGGAACATTCTCCAGGATAGATCAACTCTTAGGCCACAAATCAAGACTCAGTAAATTTAGGAAAATTGAAATCATATGAAACATTTTTTTTCCAGCCATAATACTATGAGCTAAGAAATCAATTATCAGAAAAAATGCAAAAAAAAAGAAGCAATGTAGTACTAAACAGCCAATAAATCACTGAAGAAATCAAAGAGGAGATGAAAAAAAAAAAAACAAGAGATAAATGAAAATGAAAATGCTATGTTCCAAAACCTATGGGATACAGCAAAAGCACTTCATTTCTTTTTTATTTTTAAAAGAGCAGCACCTGCTGCATATGGAAGTTCCCAGGCCAGGGGTCAATTGGAGCTGCAACTGCTGACCTATGCCACAACCACAGCAACTCGGCAAAAGCAGTTCTAAGAAAGAAGTTTACAGCAATAAAACTTACTTCAGGAAATAAGAAAGAACTCAAATAAACAACGTAGCCTTTTCACCTAAAGAAACTAGATAAAGTGAAATAAACAAAACCAAAAACTTAGTAGAAGGAAAGATGTCATAAATATCAGAGCAGAAACACATGAAATAGAGACAAAGAAACCAATAGAAAAGATCAATGAAACTAAAACCTTAGGTTCTTTGAAAAGAAAAAAAAATACTGACAAAATTTTAGCTTGACTTATTAAGAAAAAAAAGGAGAGAGCTTGAATCAATAAAATTAGAAAAGAAGTAAAACTGACACCACAGAAATACAAAGGATGATAAGAGACTACTACAAGCAACAATGCCAGTAAAATGAGCAACCTAATTTGTAAAAACTTCTAAGACTGAATAAGGAAAGAATAGAAAATATGACCAGACCAGTATTTAAATATGAACAGTTGAATTCTATCAAACATTCACAGAACAGTAAACACCTATCCTTCTGAAACTCTTCCAAAGAAATTGCAGAGGAAGAACCACCCCAAGCTCTTTCTATGAAGCCACCTTCACACTTATACAAAAACCAAAGATGCCACAAAAAGAAAATCATTGACCAATGTCACTGATTAAAATAGATACAAAAATTCTCAACAAAATACTAGCAAACCAAATTCTACATTATAAGAATCATACACTATGACCAAGTGTGATTAATCCCAGGGATGCCAAGATTCTTCATATCCACAAATCAATTAGTGTGATACACCAAATTAATAAGCTGAAGAATAAAAACCATAGGATAATCTCAATAGATGCAAGTAAAGCTTTTGGAAAAATTCTAAATCCATTTATGATTAAAACAAATCTCTAGAAGGGGTGCACAGAGGGAATTTACCTCAACATAATGAAGGGCATGTATGACAAACCAACAGCTAACATCATTCTCAATGGTGAAAAGCTGAAAGGATTTCTCCTAAGATCAGGGACAAGACATGGATGTCCACTAGCACCACTTTAATTCAATATAGTTTTGGAAGTCCTATCATTGGCAATCAGAGAAGGAAAAGAAGTATAAGGAATCCAAATTGGAAAAGAAGTAAAACTCTCACTGTTTGCAGATCACATAATATTATACTTAGAAAATCTTCAAAAATGCTACTATAAAACTGCTAGAGGAGGAGTTCCCATTGTGGCACAGTGGGTTAATGAATCTGACTAGGAACCATGAGGTTGCGGGTTCAATCCCTGGCCTTGCTCAGTGGATTAAGGATACAGCATTGTGGTGAGCTGTGGTGTAGGTTGCAGACGTGGCTCGGATCCCACATTACTGTGGCTCTGGCTTAGGCCGGTGGCTACAGCTCTGATTAGACCCCTAGCCTGGGAACCTCCATATGCCACGGGAGTGGCCCAAGAAATGGCAAAAAGACAAAAAAAAACTGCTAGAGTTGATCAATGAATTTTGTAAATTTTCCAGATACAAAATTAACACACAATCTCTTGCATTCCTGTACACTAACAATGAAAAATCAGAAAGAGAATTTCAGGAAAAATCCCACTTTTGATCACATCTGAAAGAATAAGATACCTCAGAATAAACCTACCTAAGGAGGCAAAAAAAAAAAAACCTGTACTCTGAAAGCTATAAGACACTGATTAAAAAAAAATAAAATTTCAAAGGGAGTTGCTGTTGTGGTGCAGTGGAAATGAATCCATCTAGGAACTATGAGATTGCAGGTTTGATCCCAGGGCTTGCTCAGTGAGTTAAGGATCCAGCAATGGCATGACCTGTGGTGTAGGTCACAGACTCACCTTGGATCTGGCATTGCTGTGGCTGTGATGAAGGCTGGCAGCTGTTGCTCTGATGAGACCCCTAGCCTGGGAACCTCCAGAAGCCACACACACACACACACACACACACACACACACACACACACACACACAAAAACCCAAAAAACAAAGATGACACAAATAGATGGAAAGTTATTCCGTGTTCTTTGATTGGAATAATCAATATTGTCCAAAGGACAATACTATCCAAGTCAATCTACAGATTCAATGCAATCCCTATCAAAATATCAATGGCATTTTTCACTGAACTAGAACAAAACAAGTTTAAATTTGTGTAGAAACACAAAAGTCCCTGAATAGCCAAACCAGTCTTGGAAAACAAGAACATATTGGGAGTAATAAGGAAACCTGACTTCAGATTATACTGCAAAGCTACAGTCATCAAAAAAAAAAAAAAAAAACCTGTATGGGGAGTTCCCGTCATGGCACAGTGGTTAACGAATCTGACTAGGAACCATGAGGTTGTGGGTTTGATCCCTGGCCTTGCTCAGTGGGTTAAGGATCTCGCTTTGCAGTGAGCTGTGGTGTAGGTTGCAGATGTGGCTCAGATCCCACATTGCTGTAGCTCTGGCATAGGCTGGCAGTTACAGCTCTGATTAGATCCCTAGCCTGGGAACCTCCATATGCCACAGGAGTGGCTCTAGAAAAGGCAAAAAGACACAAAAAAACCCTGTATGGTACTGGCACAATAACAAATAGATTAGTGGAAGAGGATAGAGAGCCCAGAGGTAAACCCATATACCCATGGCTAAGCAATTTATGACCAAGGAGGCAAGAACATACATGGAGAAAATACAACTTCTTCAATAACTAGTACTGGGAAAACTGGACAGCTAAATGTAAAAGAATGATATTAGATAATTTTCTAATACCATACACAAAAATAAACTAAAAATGAATTAAAGACCTAAACATAAGGCCAGATATTATAAAACTCTTAGTGGAAAACATAGATAGAACACTCTTTGTCATAAATTGCAGCTATATTTTCTTGGATACACCTTAGAGTAATGTAAATAAAAGTGAAAATAAAGAATTTGGATCTATTTAAATGTAAAAGCTTTTGCACAGCAAATAAAATCATTAAGCATATGATAAGACAACACACAGAATGGGAGAAAATATTTACAAATGAAGCAACTAACCTGAGATTAATCTCCAAAATATACAAAGAGTTCATTCAGCTCAATATCAAAAAATAACAACCAAAAAAAAAGCAGTTAAAAATGGGCCAAGGAGTTCCTGTTGTGGCAAAGTGGAAACAAATCTGACTAGTATCAATGATAATACTGGTTTTATCCCTGGCCTTGCTCAGTGGGCCAGGGATCTTGCATTTCTGTAAGCTGTGGCATGGGTTGCAGATGTTTCTTGGATGCCACGTTGCTGTGGCTCTGATGCAGTTCAGAAGCTGTAGCTCTGATTAGACCACTAGCCTGGGAACTTCCACATGCTGCAGGTGTGGCCCTTAAAAAAAGCAAAAAAAAGGGGGGGGCAGAAAAATCTAAATACATATTTATCCAAAGAAGGCAAAAGTTGGGGGAAAAGGACATGAAGAGATGTTTGACATCATTAATTATTAGAAAAATGTAAAGAAAAGTAAAATGAGGTATCACCTAATACCAATCAGAATGGCCATTATCAAAAAAGTCTGCAAACAATAAACGCTGTAGAAGGTGTGGAGAAAAGGGGACCCTTGTATGGGAATATAAATTGGTACAACCAGCCTGGAGAAAAATATGGAGATACCCTAAAAAAAAAACAAAAAACAAACCAAAAAATAGAACTACAATATGATCCAGCAATTCCACTCCTGGGCATATATTCTGAGAAAAACATTTTTCAAAAAGATGTTGGATGCATAGATATTTACAAGTGTTACATCTTCTTGGGTTGATCCCTTTATGATTATGTAGATTTTTTTTTTGTCTCTTGTAACAATCTTAAAGACTATTTTGTCTGATATGAGTATTGCTACTCCAGCTTTCCTTTGCTTTGATTTGCATGAAATAACATTTACCATCTCATTTTCAGTTTGTATGTGTCCCTATATCTGAAGTGGGCTTCTTATAGACACCATATATATGGATCTTCTTTTTATTTCCATTCAGTCAGTTTATATTTTTTGATTGTATCATTTAATGCATTTACATTTAGGGAAATTATCAATATGTATGCTCTTATTGACTTTTTCTTAATTCTCCTGGATTTGATTTTGTGTTTTTTCTATTTTTCCTCTTTTGTTTTCTTGAGATTTGATAGCTATCTTTAATGTTGTATTTGGGTGGTTTTTCCTTTTTTGACTATGTGTTTCCACTGTAATATTTTTGATGTAGTGAAATATATACATATATATGTATATGTATGTGTGTGTGTGTATAAATCCATTGTTTTAAGTTGCTGATCTCTTAATTTCAAATTAATTTCTCATATCTTGCATTTGTTCCCTTTTCTTATCACGATTTCTGGTTTTGATATCATACTGGTGTGTGGATGATTTACCACTTTTACCCTATGTTTGCCTTTATTGTTGATCTTTCCCATTTCTGAACTACTTGTTTCTAGCTATGGCCCTCCTTTATCTCCACATACAAAGGTTCCTTTAGCATTTGTTGTAAAGCAATTTTGATGGTGCCAAATTATGTTAATTTTTGCTTGTCTCTAAAGTTTTTGATTTATCATTTGAATCTGAGCAAGGGCTTTGCTTGTAAGTATATTCTTGGTTGTAGGTTTTTCCCTTTTATCACTTTAAGTGTATAGTGCCATTCCCTTCTGCTCTGGAGGGTTTCTGCTGAAAACTCAGCTGATAAATTTATAGTAATTCCCTTGTATATTATTTGTTGATTTTCCCTTGTTACTTGTAATTTTTTTTGTCTTCAACTTTGTCAGTTTGATTAATATGTGTCTTAGAGAATTCTTCCTTGGGATTATCCTGAATGGATATGAGTTAGTGTTTCCTTTTCTATGTTAGTAAACGTTTGAGCTGTGCTCTCTTCAAATATTTTCTCAGACTCTTTCTCTCTCTCTTCTCCTTCTTGGACTCCAATAATGTGCATGTTGGTACTTTTAATGTTGTCCCAGAGGTCTTTTTGACTGTCCTCATTTCTTATTTTTTCTCTTTATTCTGTTATAAGGCAGTGATTTCCACCACACTGTCTTCCTGCTCTTATTCATTCTTTTACCTCAGACATTCTGCTCTTGATACATTCTATCATATTTTTCATTTGTTATTATATTATTCATATCTGTTTGCTTATTACTTAAATCTTCTAGTTCTTTGTTAAATGTTTCTAGTATATTTTCAGGATGTCTCCATTATTTTTCTGATATTTTGGATTAACTTTACTATCATTACTCTGAATTCTTTTTCAGATTGATTGCCTATCTCTTCATTTAGTTGTTCTTATGGGTTTTTATCTTGTTCCTTTTTTTGAAACATATTTCTCTGTCATCTCATTTGCCTAACTTTGTGGTCCCCTTTCCACATACTACAGGATCATGGTTCCTCTTGCTTCAGATGTTTGCCCCCCAGCAGGTGATGTTGATCCAGGGGCTTGTGAAGACTTTCTGTTGGGAGCGACTGATGTTTACCCACTGGAGGGTGGAGCTGGGCCTTGTGTGGTGGGCCAGGCTGTATAAAGGGGGCTCTGACCTCAGTACTACTTTAGACAGCCTGTCTGATGATAGATAGGGCTGTGTTCCTGTCCTGTTGGTATTTTGGCTTGAAGCATTTCAGCACTGGAGGCTGCAGGCTCTTTGGTGGGTTCAAGTCTTGATGCAGAAATGGTGAGCTCTGGGAGAGCTCATATCAGTCATTGTTCCCTGGGGCCTATGCACCCAGTGTCCTTTCCCACACTCTGAACCACACTTGACCTGCAACTCCCCAGGAAAACTTCCAAGATACAGGTAGGTCAAGACCAGGTTGCTATGGAATTACTGCTTTGTGCTGGGTCCCAGTGCAAGTAAATCCTTGTGTGTGCCCTCCAAGAATGGAATCTCTGTTTCCCCCAGCTCTGTGGAGGTCCTGCACTAAAGCTCTGCTGCTCTTCAAATCTATATGCTCTCATGGTTTCTCTTCCCAATGGCAGATCCTCATACTGTATTAGAGTGCTATTTTTACTTGGGAACATCCCTGCATATCCTGCATGATTTTAATATTTTTGGTGTAATGGCTGTATTTAGTATGGAAGACTGCCAACTCTTTCCTCAGTTTGTGCTTGCCATTATCCCCTTGATAGGAGATGTGGCTGGTGTTGTGGTGACCGGAGCCTGCACTTCATATTGAGTGAGACTTCTATTTGCTCTGTGGTTGTCACTGAATTCTCAGAGGCAGGGTCTGCTTCCTGGTTTTTGTAGTAGAAGAACATAGATCTGTTTCTGAGCTGATCTGCTGTGTGAGGTATGTAGAATTAGAGCTCTCCTGCTTGGAAAGGAGCCACCAAGTATTCCTCCACCGGAGGTCTCCCTCTGTGAATGTGCTTTATTGTGTCACCTTTCACTTGTTGTGCAGGCTCACAAAGTACACATTATTGGCATTGTCTTTGTCTCTACCTCAACCATGGGAATGTTGGCAATTAGCCCTGGTGTCTCTCAAGTAATTTTTCACAAGGCCACCAGTGCAGATCCACTGAAGTCAGGTCCCAGGACTATAGAAGTCCTGCACCTGGACCCACTGTGTGAGATATGGAGATAGCCTAGTCTCTGGCCTGGCCCAACCTCCACCTGTATGTGCCTACAAAGTCCACAGCTAATAAAGCCAGACCTGTTTCAGCTCAGGATCACTCATTGTCCATTTGCGTGTTCTGCAGGCACTGAGTTTGCAAAGCCAGCCCCAGAGGTGTAAATCCTCAGTTTGAGCAGCCATGAGGAGAGATTTCTTCTCTTCTTCCTTAATCTCACAGGCCCTGGGGCTCAGCTGTGCCCAACTCTATAATTGGGCTAGCCACTGGAACCTGCTCTAAAGTGGCCACTGAACATTGAGCCTGCTCTGGTAGGATGAAGCAGGGACATAAGAGCCAGCCTTAGTGGGAGGTTCTGGTGGCAGCCAGGCATGCAGGCCCACTCAGGCAGAACTCTTCCCCATATCCTGCCAGGTAGGAGCTGGAGTACAGGGAAAAAGGCTGAAGTGGTGGCCCTGCCCCTTGCACATCCCTCAACAATCACACTTTACCTCCATGGTAGCTCAGACCTCCTCTACTAATACTCCCCACTGCATTGCTCCACACTTTTTCCCCCTCAGGTTGTCTCCACACATCAAACAGCAGTATTATCCCTGGTTCTGCTCTCCAAACCCCACACTCCAGCACTTAGACCCCACCTACAGCAGCAACTAAGTTTTGAGCTGAGGCTTATAGGGAAATGGCATGGGCTTTCTGTGAAGGTCTCATTCTGTCCTATCTGCCACGGACCAGTTGCTGCACTCTTCTCTGAGCCTCTGCTTCTCCTTTTCTGTCCCAGATGATTCTCTCCACAGGTGAGGGAATTTCACTGGGTGTGAAACCTCCCCCTCTCATTTAGCTTCTTCCAAGGGGTGCAGGTCCTATCCTGCTTCCTCTATTTTCTTTCATCCTACCTGGTTATGGAGATCATTCTTGTACTTTCAGATATTTCAGGTATTCTGCTAGTGTTCAGTAGTTTCTGAGAATTGTTCCATTTATAGATGAATTCTTGATTTATTTGTAGCAAGATGTGAACTCCACATCATCTTATTCTGCCATCTTTGAAATCCCCCTAAATATTATATTTACATAAGACCTCATACAACTAAATCATGCCTAAATTTTGAGAGGAAAACTGAAGATCAGTGACATAACTATGTATTTATTCTGATTGCTCCAATACAGAAATTTCAAAAGGGCAAAGTAATCAGGGGAATAAGGAAGAAACACTCATTCACTTCTTTTTTGTTTTTATGAATATAAATACTACACACATGTTTAGTAGGTGAACATGTGTATCCAAATTATTCTTACAGTCTTTTTCTGCCATTCCCCTCATGTGCTTGATATCCACTCCCACCAAAAGAAGCTGTGATAGGCCCTATTTTTTGCCTGCTCATTTTTCCTCTTCCTCTGTCTTCTTTGCCTGCCACCACCATAGAAGCTGGGAATTCTATGTATATACTTTCGAAGTCTTCCTTCACAGCTGTACATGGCCATCTGACCTAGACTGGGCCAATGATAAATAAGAAAATTACTAGGTGTTCAGGATGTTCCTTTATGATAAAAAACTTTACTTTCTGCTTTGTGTACTGTTACGGCATGAAGCTTGAAAGTGTATCAGCCATCTTGCAAACATGAGGGGATATATTTATTTCAAAGGTAACTAGCAGACTGCAGGGATCTGGGTCTTTATGGGTTGTTAAGACACTGAATCAATAATGAAAATGTTCCTTTCTGAAATATTGTTAAGAAAACATCAATATCTTTATGATTTAAGCCATCATTAATGGGGTCTTCTGTTCATTTTAATGGGTCCAATTTACCATTCCAAATCATGAGTTTTAGTCTTTTTCCAATGTCTTTATCTTTGTCCAAAATAATCTTCTCCTCCTCTGTTTTTCATACCATTTTATTTATTTTATTTTATTTTATTTTATTTTATTTTATTTTATTTTATTTTATTTTGTCTTTTTGCTATTTCTTTGGGCCACTCCTGCGGCATATGGCGGTTCCCAGCTACTCTGATTTTTTTACCTCAATATAGCTTTTGCAATCCTGGGTCCTTATGATTCCAAATAAACTTTTGGATTATTTGTTCCAGTTCTGTGAAAAATGTCATGGATAATTTGATAGGGATCACATTAAGTTTGCAGATTGCTTTAGGTAGTATGGCCATTTTAACAACATTAACTCTTCCAATCCAAGATCATGTGATAGCTTTCCATTTCTTTGAATCCTCTTTGGTTTCCTTGATTAATCTTTTATAGTTCTCAGAATACAGGTCTTTCACCTCCTTGGTCAGGCTAATTCCCAGGTATTTAATTTTTAGGGGTGCAATTTTAAAAAGTATCTTTTATACATTTTTTTCTAATACTTCATTTTTAATATACAAAAATACAACAAATTTCTGAATGTTAATCTTGTATCCTGCTACTTTGCTAAATTTGTTTATCAGTTTGAGTAAATTTTGTGTGGAGTCCTTAGGGTTATCTATATATAATATCATATCATTTGCATATAGTGACAATTTTACCTCTTCCTTTCCAATTTGGATACCATTTATTATTTATTTATTTTTGTCTCTTTGCTGTGGCTATGATACAGAGTACTATGTTGAGTAAAAGTGGTGAGAGTGGGTATCCTTGTCCCATTCTCCAGATTTTAGCAGGAAGACTTTCAGCTTTTTTCCATTGACTATTGTATTGGCTTTGCTTTTTTTCATAAATGACTTTTATTATGTTGAGATATGTTCCCTTTATACCCACTTTAATAAGCATTTTATCATGAACAAATGGTGCATTTTGTCAAATGCTTCTTCTGCATCTGTTGAAATGACCATGTGGTTTAAATTTTCTTTTGTTACTGTGTTGTATTACATTTATTATTTGCATATGTTGAACCATCTTTGTGAGCTTGTTTGTGCTGTATGATCTTTTTTGTTTTTGGTTTTGCAAAATTTTGTTGAGAATATTTTCATCTCTATTCATAAATATATTGGCCTATACTTTTCTTTTTTGGTAACATCTTTGTCTGGTTTTGGTATTAGGGCGATGGTGGCTTCATTGAATGTTTTGGGGAGTGTTCCTTCTTCAATCTTAAGTGTTTAGGAAGTATAGCTCTAAGTTCTTTTTTGTATATTTGGTAAAATTTGCCTATGAAGCCATCTGGTCCTAGACTTTTGTTTGTAAGGAAGTTTTTTGTTTGTTTTTTTCTTACTTTTTATATCCAGTTTCTTTTCAAGTGATCAGTTGGTTCAAATTTTCTATTTCCTGTTGATTAAATTTTGGTGGACTATGTGTTTCTAGAAAGTTGTCTATTTTTTCTGCATTGTCAGATTTGTTGGTATATAATTGCTCAGAGTATTCTTTCTCTCTCTCTCTCTTTGTATTTGTGCAGTATCCATTGAGTCATTGAGATTTCTCCTTTTCATTTCATTCCTTTTTTTTTTTAGGGCTACACCAGTGGCATATGTAAGTTCCCAAGCTAGGGGTCTAATTGGACCCCTACAGCTGCCACCCTACACCACAGCCACAGCAATGCAGGATCCAAGCCGTGTCTGTGACCTATACCACAGATCATGGCAACGCCAGATCCTTGTCACACTGATTGATGCCAGGGATTGTACCCACATCCTCATGGATATTAGTCAGATTTGTTTCCACTGTGCCAGAACAGGAACTCCCTCTTATTTTGCTTATTTGTGTTCTCACTCTTTTCTCCTAGTAGGGTCTGGCCAGAAGTTTGTCAATTATGTTCATCCTTTCAAAGAACCAGCTCTTGGTTTTATTTTTTTTCTATTGTGTTTTTAACCTCTGTTTTATTGATTTTTTCTCTGACATTTATGATTTCCTTCCTTCTGCTGACCTTAGGTTTTGTATGTTCTTTTTCTCTTTTGTTTAGGTGGTAGGTTAGGTTGTTTCTTTGAGATTTTTGTCTTTTATGAATTTCTTTCTAAGAACTTCTTTTGGTGCTTCTCATATATTTTATATAAGTGTGTTTTCATTGTCATTTGTCTCAAGGTTTTTAAAATTTTCTTTTTGATTTCCTTGTTGACCCATTGGGTTTTTTTAGTAACATGTTGTTTGTTATCCATGTAGTAATTTTATTCTCATTTCCCCCCTCCATGGTTCATTTCCAGTTTCATGCCATTGTGGTCAGTGATGTTCAGAATTTCTCTCCTCATAAAATTATTTAGTTTTATGCCCCTGTACGTGGTCAATCCTAGAGAATATTCCATGTGTACTTGAAAGGAATATATATTCTGGATTTTTTTGAAGTAATGCCCTGATATAACATCCTGATATTTTCAATCAATTAAGTCTAAATGTTCAACAGTATCATTTAATATCTATGTTGCCATATTGATATTCTGTCTAGAATATCTCTCCATTGATGTGAGTGGAGTGTTAAACTTTCCTACTATTATTGCATTTCCATCAATTTCTCCTTTTATGTCTGTTTGTATTTGGGTGATCCTATATTAAGGGCATAAATATTGACACCCTCTTCTTAAATTGATCCTTTTATCATTAAATCATGTCCTTCTTTATCTTTCTTTATGACCTGTGTTTTAAAGTCTATTTTGTCTGATATGAGTATTGTGACTTCTGCTGTCTTGTCATTTCCATTGGCATAAAATATTTTTCCACCTTCTCATTTTCAATCTATGTGTGTCTTTTGCCCTAATTAGGGTTGGGTCTCTTGCAAGCAGCATATTAGCTATAAATATAGGGTTTTTTTTTTTTTTTTTGCTTATAAGTGTTGTACATGTGGCATGTGGAAATTCCCAGGCTAGGTGTCAAATCAGAGCTACACCTACTTCCCTACGCCACAGCCACAGCAATGCAGGTTCCAAGACATGTCTGTGACCTACACCACATCTCACTACAATGCAAGATCCTTAAGCCACTAAGCTAGATCAGGGATTGAACCTGCAACCTCATAGATCATAGTTGGATTCATTACTGCTGAGACACAATGGGAACTCTATAGGCTTTTATTTTTTATCAAGTCTGCTCTCTATCTATGTCTTTGGATAGGAGTATTCAGTCCATTGATATTTAAGATAATTTTTGATAAATATGTATTTATTGCCATTTTAAACCTTGTTTTCCAGTTGTTTTTATGCTTCTTCTTTGTTCCTTTTTTATTTTTTGGTTGCATGATTTCCTTTATTTTATGTTGTATCCTCTTCTTTTAGGTTTTTGCGAATGTATTTTTTTATTTTCGATGTATAGCTGCCCTGATTTTCAAGTATATTGACAAGTTACTTTATCTTCTTGCTTTAGACTGATAGTCATACAGGCACAAAAAATTTCAGAAAAGAAAACTCTAGATTTGCTTACTCTCCTTCCCCACATCTTGATTTTGGTGTCCTTTTTTACATCTTCATGTGTATCCTTTTGCAATTCCTTGTGTTTATTGTCATTTTCACAAATAGATGTCTTTTTTTTTCTTTTGGATGTGTATACTGACTTATTTAAGTGTTACTTTCCAATTGTGATCTCCTCCATCCTATTTCTTACTTCTTTCCTATGTAGAAGTGTTTTCAATATTTACCTTAGAATAAGTTTAGTATCGCTGTATCTGTTATCTTTTGCTTATCTGGGAAATTATTTATTCCTCTTCTATTTTAAATGATAATCTTGTTGGGTAGAGTATTCTAGGTTGCAAATCTTTCCGTTTTAGAATTTTGATTACATCTTGCCACTCTTCTCTGGCCTGTAGTGTTTCAATAGAGAAATCATCTGATAGCCTTATGAAGGTTCCTTTATAACTTAGTCGGTTTTTCTCTTGCTGCCCTTAGAATTCTTGCCTCACCTTTAACGTTTGCCATTTTTACTATAATAAGTTTTGGTCTATTTTTGTTTGGATTCAACCTGCTTGGGGCCCTCTGTGCTTCTGTCTGGATATCTGTTTCCTTCTTTAGGTTTGGAAAGTTTTCAGCCATAATTTCTTCAAATGCATTTTCAATCTCCTTTTCTTTTTTTTTCTTTCTGTAATTCCTATTATGTGTAGGTTGGCATGCTTTATATTATCCCATAGATCCCTTATATTGTTTTCATTTCTTTGAATTTGGTTTCTGGCTGCCTTCTGTCCTGATTGGGTGATTTCCATTTTTCTATCTTCCATGTTATTTTTTTTTGTTCATCTGCATTATTCGTTCTACTGTTCTGTGCCTTTATCTCAGTTTTTGTCTCAGGAAATTAGTTTTTAAAATTTCTGGCTCCTATTTATGGTTTCTATTTTCTTTTTACAGTCTACATTTCTGTCAATATCCTTCTTTAATTCCTTCTGTATTTTCATTACCACCTTTTGGACCTCAATGTCTGTTCAACTGCAGAGATTTATTTCATTGTTTGCTCGTTTTTAATTCTTTTGGTATTTTACCTGGGGATTGTTCATGTGCCTCTTCGTTTTGCTTATATTTTTCTTAATCTCTGAGTTTATGGAAAACAATTATATTGGAGGACTATTTATATGTGGGAGATTCCCAAAGTAACTTGTGAGGGCTTACTAGTTTATTGGTGTCAGTGCTATTTGGTTTGGATATTTACTGTCTCTATCCTTAGTATGAAGGCCATCATCCTCTCTTAGGGTATGTGAAGATGTATGGCCTGTGTGAATTTCCAGGCAGGTGGGGGCAATGGATGTTTCCTGCATGTGGCAGCATGTCTCCAACCCCATGACTCTGGTGGGACCCACAGGGAGGTGGAGATGGCAGGATTCTTCTGATCTCAAGGCCCTTGGCAGTGGCAGTGACCCTGAGGGAGGTGGATTGGTGCCAAGATCACTTTGCAGCAGCAATGTGTGAGGCATATGTGTTCCCAGAGATGTGAGGGCAATTGGCAGTTCTCAGTTGCAGAGCCTTCCATGGCAGTGTCCACTGAGATGCCTGTGGCCAAAGGTGGTGCCTGTTCAAGAGAGCCTTATGGTGGTGGGTCATGTCAACTTCTGGAGTCTAAGATGGCTGCTTTTGTTTGCACTTGCCTCTATAGCCTGTGAAAGAGGTGCATCACAACCTGAGAGACCACAAGTGCACAGAGAAAGAAGTTCTCAAGGTGGTCCCACCCCCCCTCCTCCTTCTGCACTCCCCAGCAATGGCACTTTGCTTCTCTTGTGGGCACAGGCCTCTTCTTGCAACCCCTTGGCTGTGACACACTAGTCCCTAACCCTTGGCACACTGACACCTAGCCCACTCAGGCTGTTTAAACATTGCCAAATTTTATCCTCTCCCTGGAACTGACCTATAAAGCCTGAGTCTCAGGGTCAAGTTCCTGCTTGAGACTCACAGGTTGTGGTGTGCCAAATGGTGGTGCTGTTTGTCCATGAAGCACACTCTCTTTGATTTGCCCTGATCTGATGGGCTGCTGTACTTTTCTCTGACTTTCAGGTTCCCCCTCCATCCCAGCTGATCTCTCCATCAGTTAAGTTGCCTCCCAGGATGAAGATTCCTTTCTTCTTTCATAACTCCCTTTCAAGAGTTCTGGTCCCATACTTGATTCCTTTTTTTTTTCTCTTCTCTCTCCCTCTCTCTCTCTTTTGCCTTGTGTTCTACCCCACTATGTGGACAGTTTCTTGACATTTCTGGAAGCCTGAGTTCTTCTGCCAGCATTCGGTAGATGTTTTGTTTGAATTGTTGTACAAGTAGACTTTTTTTGATGGGTTGGTGGGAGGTGAGTGCCACCTCCTACTCCTTTGCCATCTTGATCCCACTCCCCTCAGGGAAGAGTTTTTAAAGGCAATATTTGTGATGAGGGATATCTAAAAGAAGTTGAATTTATAGAAAAATATAGTAGAATGGTGGTTTCCAGGGCCTAAAGGAGGCAGGGAATGTGGAGATGTCAATCAGATGATAGAAACTTCCGATTATAAGATGAATAAGTTGTGGGGATCTAATATACAGTGTGATTACTGTAGCTAACAATACTGTATTATATAATTAAATGTTACTATGAGACTAAACCTAAAATATTCTCACCACGAAAAAAGTGATTTTCCAATGTGATGAAGGTGTTAACTAACCCTACTGTGGTGATCATTCTGCAATACATACATGTATCAAATCATTACATTGTATAACTTAACCTTATATAGTGTTATATGTCAATTTTGTCTCAGTAAAGCTAAGGAATAAAAACTTAAAAATGAGGATACAAAATAGGAGTTAATTATAGGAGCTATATACTTAAGTAATGAAGAAAATACAATGTGCAGTGTTGTGAGTTGAATTGTGTCCCCCATAAATATTTGTTCAAGTCCTACTTTCTGATGCCTGTGAACTTGATCTTATTTGTAAAAAAGGAACCTTTGTAGAAGTAATCAAGTTAAGATGAGGTCATGCTGGATTAGCTTGAATCCTAAATACAATGACTGGTGTCCTTATTATAAAAGGGAAATTTGAACATGTACATACCCAGACAGGAAGAGTGTGCCATGCATTGATTGTGGCTGAGATGGGACTAGTAGTGAGGAATAAACCATAGGCTGGAATATAGTGAATGAAAAAGAAAAAGTTCTGAGAACATTCAGGGTACCAAGTACCTTCTAGTGTGTGTATAATTCAGAGTACCAAGTAGTTTCTAGTGTATAATTTTGGTGAGAAATAAAGCTGAAACTGTGGAGTAAAAGACAACTTCTCAGTACCCAGTTTATAGGTGATTTTTCAAATGACTCATGTTTCATTCTCAACAAATGTGATTTGGCTCTGAGCACAGCAGAGGGCAGCCTAACACTTGCTACTGGAGATTGGAAATTAAAATATAAGTTTTTAATTCTAAATAGGGAATACTTCATATATATTACTGAGGTTGCAAAACATATCACCAAAGAAAATCATCACTTTGGTGAAATAATTACCAAACCTCTTGTTACTGGTGTCATATTGCAAAAAACTGGTTGATTGACAAAATTCTCACATTTCAGGCTTATCTTTTGGTATCATGAAACCTCCTTTCTGAGATATTATTGTGAAAACTGTTTTATAGTGACCAGTGACCAGTGTGATTAATATCAGTCCAATTTTACCAGTGAGAAAATAGATAAAGAGTAAGAAAATGACTTGATGACATTCATATAATGAATCAAAGGCATGACCAAAACAAATCATTTTTGTGAAATCTGTCTTTTGGTTTCAAGGAGATTGAAAAATATCCTTTTCACAGAGGCTGAGCAAGATGGCAGAGGAGTAAGTGGTCACACTGACCTTCTCCCACAAACACATCAAAAAACATATCCACACATACCATGACTTGTACAGAAAATCAACTGAACCCTGGAAGGAGAAATTAAACCTCCAAAAAGGGCAAGAAACTCTTGACATAACTGGGTAGAAAAAAAGGGAAAAAAGAGAGAGAAAGAAAAGGAATCAGGACTGTACTAGCATTCCAGAGAGGGAGCTGTTAAGGAGAAAAGGAACCTACAACCTGGCAAGCCACCTAACTGACAGAAAGATCAACTGGGCTGGAGGTACCTCGAAGTTGCCTAGAAAAGGGCAACAGCAGGTCTGATAATGGATAAGAAGAGTGAGAGCCAGACAGAACATCTGAACAACCAACAGAGACATCACAGTCTGAGACTCTTGGGTGGGCCTGGGTGCTGAGACTTAGGCTCCAGAGGTAAGTCCCTGAGAAAGGGCTGGGGTTGGTGTTATGGAGACAGCCTAAGGGGCTAAGAAGCAGTGCACCACAGGTTGGGGAGTGATATGCTATAGGCTGGTGAGGGGAAAGCAGAGGGAACCCCGGAGAAGTTCCAGACCTACAGGAGAGGCAAGGCACCATTGTTGGGGAGGACAAGAGGAGGAGGGGCAAACTGCCATAGGAAACTTTTTCTCCAAAGAATATGTACAGATGGCCAATAAGCCCTTGCAAAAATGCTCAACATCTCTGCTTATTAGATAAATGCAAATCAAAACTACCAGGAGTTCCCACCTCACACCAGTCAGAATGGCCATCATTAATAAGTCTACAAATAACAAGTGCTGGAGAGGGTATGGAGAAAAGGGAACCCTCCTGCACTGCTGGTGGGAATGTAAATTGGTATAACCACTATGGAGAACAGTATGGAGGTACATCAGAAAACTAATTATAGAACTACCATATGACCCAGCAACCCCACTCTTGGGCATATATATGGACAAAACGTTCCTTGTAAAAACATATGCACAAGTATGTTCATTTTAGCACTATTCACAAGAGCCAAGACATGGAAACAACCTAAAAGTCCATCAACAGATGAATGGATCAAGAAGATGTGGTATATATACACAATGGAATACTACTCAGCCATAAAAAGAACAAAATAATTCCATTTGCAGCAACATGGATGGAAGTAGAGGCTCTCATGCTAAGTAAAGTAAGTCAGAAAGAGAAAGACAAATACCATATGATATCACTTATGTCTGGAATATAATATACAGCACAAAGGAATCTTTCTAGAAAAAAGAAAATCATGGACTTTGAGAATAGATTTGTGATTGCCAAGGCAGAGAGGGAGGGAGTGGGGTGGTCTGGAAGTCTGGGGTTAATAGATGCAGACAATTTCCTTTGGAATGGATAGGCAATTAGATCTTTCAATATAGCTCTGGAAACTATGTCTAATCACTTGTGATGAATATGTACATGTATGTTTAACCAGGTCTCCATGCTGTACAGTAGAAAGTTGACAGAATGCTGTAAACCAGCTATAATGGAAAAAATAAAAATCATTATTATAAAAAGAAAATACAACACTTTCATTTGATTTTATATTGGCATTTGATTATAGTGAAAAAATCCTTTTTAAATCAAACCTTTTATTTCTACTATTAATAATAATAATAATTATTATTATTGTTCTTTTACAATTTTATAAAATAAAAATCAGGTGAGTTGTTTTCCCAAAGTCATAAAGCCAGTAATTAATAAATTTGAGATTAAAACCTAAAGCTGTCTATGCTTAGTACATTGTCCTTTATACTATACCAACTGCCTCCCTTGTTTTAAAATAATTAACACTTCAGGTTTAGAAGATTCCTAAAACAGTTTTACATATATTTTCCATTATGCACACCCTCAGGAATACTAAAGCCAGTCACATTCAATGAAAAATTCAACAATAAATTGTCCCTAACATTTTTGAACATTGATTTGAGTATGCTCTGAAATTACAGAAAAAAAATGGAAATGGCTATATTTTTATTATAAATTATATGACCAATAGGGTAAATAAATACAGTATTTTAGTTGTAGTTCTGGGTTATTTTGTTGCCTAATTATAATATGGAACGCTTAGTATTCTTCCCTCACAAAAACTGGACAAAATTTTCTCACTAGGAAAGGAAGATTGTTAAAAAAAATAATATTTTATTTTTGGAAGTTATGATGTTTGCCTTAGCAATTCATGATTAGTACTGCAAATATTCTCCTTGCTAGCACTTTTTTAAAATATCAATTTTAGGAATGCCAGATCAGGATGGAGTGGTTATAGTTCATTTTAAATTCTCCTCTCCCCTCCAACAATCTCCTTTGTTCTGGGAAAAAGTCCAATTCTGACAATTTCCTGTGTTCTAGGGTGTAGACTCTTTTATTTAAGGAGCATTGAAGCAGTCCTAGGGGCTCTTAAAAAAGGACAGAAGCCTGGGAGGGGGAATTATAAATACTGGCAAGGAGACAAATAAAATACACTTTACTTTTAAATGAATGTAAAATATTGTGAAACTGTGTCTCAGAGATTATTCCCATGTGTAATTTTAAAAACACTGGCTTATGTTCACAAAGAAGGGTGCATGAATACCCATAACCTTCAAATAATAAGTATTCAAAATGTCCTTTTTATGAAGATTCTCATTCATAAATTTAGACAAGCAACATTTGTATATATTAAGGAAGGGGGAAAACAAAACTGTTTTTCTATTCTATCCTATTTAAGTGAAATAATTGAAACAATTATCTTCCATTTATAATTTGAAAAGTCCCTAGCTAATAGAATTTAGGAGAATGGGGGATGGGATTCATATTCTAAGAAGCCCATTTAAAACATGAATGTGTAGCTAATGGCTAAGAGTTTATTTTTATTCAGAGTAAAAAGTAAAGAGAAATATAAAACCTTTTCTACTGCCTTAGTTTTCCACTTGTAGTTTTCCTCTCATTATGCTATGGGATTATATTACATACTAAAAAATGTGCATTTGTCAAAACTCTTCCCAGTTCATCAGTGATAATATCTCATTGGTCTAGAATGAATGTAGCTAGTCATGAAAAGTGCCTTGTTTCTCCTGTAATTGACTGTGTCACCAGCTTTTTACCCTTAGAGATTTAGAACTGAATTTAGAAATGTTGATTTAGGCCAGGTTCTCATAATTTCAGAGTTCTAAAATAAGTTTCTGCTTCTGAAAGTTTCTGTGGATATAATCCCATTTACATAAGTGAACTACTGAGAGAAAGAAAAATAATCCTTACAGGAAAAAGGAATAACAAGTAGAAAAAGCCCAATGAGTGGATAATAATAAATTCTAAGGTAAATCCTAATTTTAAAATGCTAGAAATAGTGTGGTTGGCCTGTTTTTTATTAGTTATACTATACTAGTAATATATATCTGTAAAAAAAAAAAACAAACTTTACTTTCTTCCTCTGACATAAAATGAGCTAATTTATTCATTTCAAAACTGAATTTGGCAGCAGGTCAGATCCCAAGAATCCACAGCAAAACAGGAACATTAAATTATATCATTTAAAATTGTATGGTCAATTAAATGACACATGTATAGAAAATTAGATAGCACAGTGGAAAGTATTTTCCATTGTATTTTCAAAAAGAAAGAAAATATTCTCCAAAGGGGTGGTTCTTGCAAGATTATTTTATAAGAAATTAAAGAATTTTGGGGATTGAGAGAATATGGCAGAGGAATAGGAAGCAGATCTCACCTCCTCCCATAAGAAAACATTAAAAATACATCTACAAGTGGAGCAATTACTTGAAACATATACTGAATGCCAACAGAAAACATTATACTTCCAAAAATGCAAGAAAACTCCCATGAGGCTGAGTAGGATGGGGGTTATAAGAAGGAGAGCTAGGTGGAGAGAGAAGGAAAAAGGAACCAGAATGGGAACTGCACCCCAAGGAGGATGCTGTGAGGGAGAAAAAGTTCCTACACCAAAGGAAGCCCTTTCATTGGAGAGATCAGCCTGAACAAAATGGGAACTTTGGAGCCTAGGAGGAAAGAGAAGCAGTAGCTTTGCAAGGAGAAAAGAGGAAAGTAAGCTTCACAGAAGGAAAGCACTATAGTGCTGTGCTCCCTAGTCTCATCCCCCAGAATGGGTGGTGGCTGAGAGCTGAATTTCAGGATTCAGAAATCAGACTCAAGGAGATGACTGGGCATGACTGGACAGAGACAGCCTAAAGAGGCTGGACAGTGACACAGAGGGTATACTCAGAAGGAACCACATCCTGCCAGAGAGGCAAATTTCTTTTTCTGGGGGTATTTGAGGAGAGGGGTGGGGCCTTCATTATAGCTTCCTCCTCTGTAAGCACTGTCAGGCAACAGTAAACTACCTACTAGAGTACAGGGTGGGTGTGAGCCTCTGGAACAATTGTGACATCCAGAGGCCAGTGGCTATTAGGAGACCATTGGCAAGCAGGCGCTAAGCCCTTCTTTTGAGATCCCTATGGTTCCTGAACACCATATACTTCAGCAAAAACTGCCAGCAGGTGCCAGACCCCCACTCCTGCATTCCTGGGAACTCTCTAGCAGAAGTCATCCCTGCAAAAACAGCCAGTGGGCACCTGACTCCACTGTGGCTGTCCCAACAGTGCAGTGAGGAGCAGATACACAATGAAATTTTCCAGTGGGCACCATAATCTGTTCCAGCTGCCCTGGGAATTCAGAGAGCCACAGATACCCTATGAAACTATCCAGTGGGCAGTGGCATCTGCTCCAGCTGCCCCAGGAGCACACTGAGGAGCAGATATCATGTGAAATTTGCTATGGGGCATCAGAATTTGCTCCAGCTGCCTTGGGCATGCAGTGAGAGGCATATACACTGTGAAACCCGAGAGCAGACACTGGATGCTGCTCCCACTATCCTACAAGTGCAGAAAATTCCAGATACTCAGTGAAATCTGTGAGTGGGCACCAGTCCATACCACCAGTATACCAAGAGTGCAGAATGATCTCCATGTTCATGATCACTGCCCTAATTGCCACCATTCTGTATAGCCTCCTGTGCTTCTGCTACCTTGGGTGTGGACCCCAGTGGTTTGCTCACACTCAGAGATATGGGCTGTAAATACAGCTGAGCCCCAGGGGCACTGCAACTCAGGAAAAAGCTGAAATTTTGCCTCCCAGTTGCAGGAACCACAGATTTATACCACAGATTTATACATCCACTGCTGAATAACCAGGGCTTGTGAAACATTCCAACAGGCAAAAAGTGCTCCTGCAGCTGAGATGGGTGTGGCTTTAACATTTGTGGGCCCTCTAGGCACACACTTGTTGGTAATAGACCAGTCCAGTCCAAGCTTTCTCTATAGCTCCCACAGCTTGAATATGGGCCTAACTACCAGTCCTGGGAATTGACCTTTTCAGATATGTGCTGATGGCCTGGTGAAAATAATGCCTAAGAGATATCAGGGCAAATTTTCAGCATTGTAGCACCAATAATAGTGTACATTGTGAATCCACACAACAGGTGAAAAGTGACAACAGAAAATTCAAAGGTGAATATCTCCAGCAGAGGATAACTCAGGGGTTCCTTTCCTAGCAGCACTATCTTGCATCACAGAGCAGAAACATAGCTCAAAAACACTTATGGTGGCTCCTACCCCAACAAATATGGAGAATACCTTTTCCCTGAAAGGGCAGTAACAACCACAGAGCAAAGAAGAGGCCCCATTCAATATCCAGTACAGGCTCTGGTCATCACAACATCCGTCACACCTATTATCAAGGGGTTAAGAGTCAGAAAATAATGAGGACAGAGGTAGCAGACATCCATAGCTAAAGCAGCCCTTATATCACAAAATATTACATCCAGATAGGTGGTTTCAATTTATCCTGAACTCACAGCCACCTCTAAACACCCTCTTTGACTTAGCCCAGACCATGAGAGACAAAACTCAGCTCCAAACAGCACTGGACAGTTACCATCCTCTCCCATCATTGAGCCTATATAAAGCCCTGGATCAGCTTTACCCACCAGAAGGCATACACCATAAGCAAGAGGAAATACTATTCTGTAGCCTGTGGAAAGGAGACCATAAATATAGAAAGTTAGAGGAAATGAGAGGACAGAAACCTATGCTTCAGAAAAGAATAACAAGATAAAAACATGTAAAAGCAAGTAAATGAGGAGGAGAGAGTCTATCTACCTGGAAAATAATTCAAAGAAATGATACTAAGGGTAATACAAAATCTCAGAAGAAGAATGCAGAGACATATTGAAAAGCTACAAAAATGTTTAACAAAGAACTTGAAGATTTAAAGAACAAGCAAACTAAGATAAATAACACTATATCTGAAATGAAAAATACACTGGAAAAAATAAATAGCAGGCTATCTGAGATGGAAGAATGAATAAGTGAGGTGGAAACAAAGCAGTTGAAATCATTGACACAGGAAAAAAATAAAGAATGAAGAATGAAAATAATTGAGGGTAGTCTAAGAGACCAGTGTGACAACATTAAATGCACTAACATTCACATCATAGGGGTCCCAGAGAGAAAAGAGAGAAAGGGCCAGAGAAAATATTTGAAAACTGCCCTAATATGTGAAAGTAAACACTCACTCAAGTTGAGGAAGCACAGAGAATCCCATACAGGAAAAAACCAAAGGAGGAACATGACAAGACACATACTTATCAAGATAACAAAAATTAAATACAAAGAAAAATGTTAAAGCAACAAATAACATACAAGGAAACCCCCATAAGGATATAAGATGATTTTTCAGAAGAAACTGCAGGTTAGAAGTGTGTGGCAAGATATATTTAAGGTGATAAAATGCCAGAATATAGAACAGACAATACACTACATAGCAAGGCTCTCATTCAGATTCAAAGGAGAAATAAATCAAAAGCTTTAAAGATGAGAATTCAGAACCACCAACCCAGATTTACAACTACTACTAAAGAACTTCTCTAGGTGGAAAAGAAAAGGCCACAACTAGTATTAAGAAAACTGATCAAAGGATTAATCCAAGAAGAAGATACAACAATTGTAAGTATATATGCACACAGCATAGGAGAACCACAATATATAAGACAACTGATGACAGCCATAAAGGGAGAAATCAACAGCAGCACAACAATAGTAGGGGACTTTAACACCCGACTTATATCAATGGACAGATCATCCAGACAGAAAATCAACAAGGGAACACAGGCCTTAAGTGATACCCTAGACCACATAGACTTAAGTGATATTTATGGAACATTCTATCCCCAAATAGCAAAATATACATTCTTCTCAAGTGCACATGAAACTTTCTCCAGGATAGATCATATCTTGAGCCACAGATTAAACTTTCGTACATTTTTAAAAACTAAAATTATATCAAGCATTTTCTCCCACCACAACATTATGAGACTAGAAATAAACTACAAGAAAAAAAAAACCAGCAAAAACACAAACTCCTGAAAGCTAAATAATATGCTACAAAACAACCAATTAATTACTGAAGAAATCAAAAAGGAAATAAAAAAAGAGACAAATGACAATAAAGATATGGCAATTTAAAACCCATGGGACACATCAAAAGCAGTTCTAGCAGGGAAGTTTCGAGCAGTACAATCTTAGAAAACAAGAAAAATTTTGAATAAACAACCTAAACTTATACCCTAAGAAACTAGACAAGGAAGAGCAGAAAAACCCGAAGTTAGTAGAAGGGGGAGGAAAAAATGGCAGCAGAGGTGTAGGATGTGAGGCTCACCTATTACCACAAATGCATTGAAAATTCATCTATATGTGGAACTATTCTCACAGAAAATTAGCTTAATGCTTACATAAGATCTCAGGATTCCATCAAAACAAGTAAAACTTCATGAAACTGCATAGGAAAAAAGAAAGAAGAGGGGAGAAATAAAACAGGTTGGGTCCCTAAGAGGGAGCTGGAAAGAGGAATAATTCCTGCACCCTGGGAAGTTCCCCACACCAGCAAAGAGACCAGCTGAGGCAGAGGAAGATATTTGGAGTATTGGAGGAGAACACAGCAATGGGTGTAAAGCAGTTGAAACAGAAATGATCCTCAACATACAGTCCACAAACTGCCATGAATATCCCAACCACGGGCTGACACAATCAGGGGACAGGAACTGAAACTCCATCTTGGGAGATCAGACTCAGAGAGACAGCTAGAGCTGGCTACATGGGAAAAAAAGAAACAACTAGGATTGGTAGCACAGAGACAGCCTGAAGGGAATAGACTATGGAGTGGCCACATTTGAGGCTGCAAGCTGAGGAAGCCCAGTTGGGCTTTGAAACTAGATGCCATTGTTATGGGGTGCTAGAGGGAAGGGGTGAGATCCACCACTATAGCCTTACACCCTGTGAACTCTTCAGGGTGCAAGACCACCAACTTCTCCAGCTACAGCATCTAAGCCCAAGCAGCATCTGCTTAAAAACAGTTGGGGATCAGCCCATAGCCCTTAAGGCTACAGAGAAAGTAGAACAAGTGGAGGGAATTCCTGGAGCAGGCAGAGGAAACTCAGGAATAGCACAGGCCCTATGACCCCTGCCTGCAACCAGGCAGGGCAACACTGAAGCAATTGCTGCAACAGTTCAAACATTCATGGGAGTTGGAAGGGACCACCTGAGCAGGTGGAAAGCCATGATAGGTCTAGGAAGTGGAAGGTAAATTGGAAAACGGTGTGGAGTGTGCAGGAGTTCAAGTGGGACTCCCTGGGTGGGTAGCCAGCCAAGTAGCTGGAGAAAATTGTTCCTAAAAGAGTGGAAAGGATCCTGGGACTTGGAAGGGGCCTCCTAAACAGCCAGAAAGCTGTGATTTTCTAGGAGGTGGAAGGTGAATTTGGAAATAGCACAAATTGTGCAGGAGTCCAAATGGGGCACCATGGACATGCAGAGAGCCTCAGTTTACCTAGGGGGTGGAAAAAATTATTTTTTAAACAACACAAAGTATCTTCAAGAATAGCACATGTTCTGTGATCCCAGCCAACAATCAAGTAGGGGACCATGGAATCATCATTCATTGCATAGCTAAACAAAGGTGTTGAGAGGGTCCCACTGGTGCTTTCCTTTGCAGCAGCTACAGGGAGTACTCTGCCATCAGCCTGGTAGGGGGAGGGACCACCTGAACAGTGCAGGGCCACAACAACAAAGAGCCATTTAGCAACAGAAAGGGAGTAGGTGATACTCCCCCCCTTGGGGATACAAAGAATGCTCACTGGAGTGGCTAAACAAAGGGAGTGACTAGGAAAGGCATCTTCCCCCAAGCTAAAGAGAGAAAAACTGAAAGCCTTCCCAACAAAAGGAGGGACTGCAGGAACAGCTGCTAATTATGTCAACTGTGGGAAATCATCCTGAAAACTACCTGGAAGCAAGAGGGGTCACAGGAACCAGTGTTTCCACCACAACAAAATAAATCCAGTGAACTATGAACCACTGCCAACTCATGGACACAATTCCTAACAGCCACCCAGCTCCAAGGGAGATAACATAATACCACCACTCCCAACATGAGCTCTGGGTATACGTGAGCCACCACCACCCTTGAAAACTCAAAGACTAGGCATCAGATGCTGCATCTGCATGCCTGACATCAAGGGAACAATAAACATAGAAATTTAGACATTATGAGATGACGAAGAAATAGCTATCAGACAAAGGAACAAGATGAAAATAAGAAAAACAACTAAATGAAGAGGAGATAGGTAATCTACTTGAAAAGAATTCAGAGTGATGATAGTAAAGCTGATTCAAGATCCTGAAAGTAAAATGGAGGCACAAACACAGAAGTTACAAGAAATGTTTAACAAAGAGCTAGAAGAACTAAAGAATGAGCAAACTAAGATGGATAGCACAATATATGAAAAGAAAAACACATTAAATGGGAACAGCAGCAGAATAATAGAGGCAAAAATAATGAATAAGTGACACGGAAGACAGAGTGGGGGAAATCTTGGCTGCAGAATAAAACAAAGAAAAAGAATGAAAAGAACTGAGGAGACTCTAAGAGATCTCTGAGACAACATTATACATATCAACATTTGCATCTTAGGGATTCCAGAAGGAGAAAGAGAGAGAAAGGGACAGAGAAAATAGTCGAAGAGATCATAGCTGAAAATTTCCCTAGTATGGAAAATGAAACAGTCACTCAGGTTGAGGAAGAACAGAGAAGCCCACACAGGATAAACCCTGGGAGAAGTACAGTGAGAAACATACTAATCAAACTAACAAAAATAAAATACAAAGAAAAAATATTAAAAGACACAAGGGAAAAGCAACAAATAATATGCAAGGTAACCACCATAAGGATAAAAACTGATCTTTCAGCAGAAACTCGGCAACCAGAAGGGAGTGGCAAGATATATTTAACATGATGAAGGGCATGATTACTCTACCCAGAAAGGCTCTAATTCACCTTCGATTGAGAGATTAAAAGCTATTCAGACAAGAAAAAGCTAAGAGAGTTCAATGCCTCCAAACTAGCTCTACGACGTCTACTAAAGGAACTTCTCTAGGCAGAAAAGATAAACCAACACTTAGAAACAAGAAAGTATCGAATGAGAAAACTCACTCATAAAGACAAATATAATATAAAGGTAGAAAATCAGCCATTGACAAATATGACATCAAAAATAGCAAACATGTGAAGACAAATGCAGAATATTAAAAATGCATCTGAAAATAAGAGCACTGTAACCCAAAACAATTCTGTACACATAGTTGGTTATATCAAAATCTGATGGGAACCACAAACCAAAGAACGATATGGATGAAGGTAGTTAACAAAATGGCAAGAAATACATACTAATCCATAATTCCATAATTACACTGAATGTAAATGGATTAAATGCTCCAAAAAAAAAAAAGACACAGACTGGCTGACTGGATACAAAAGTAACAATCCTAAGGACACAAACAAACTGATAGTGAGGGGATGGAAGAAAATATTACATGCAAATGGAATTCAAAGGAACGGGAGTAGCAATACTCATACCAGACTTTAAAGTAAACACAGTCACAAGAGACAAAGAAGGACACTACATAGTGATCAAAGGATCTATCCAGGAAGAAGATATAACAATTGTAAATATGCATGCACCCAACATAGGAGCACCTCAATATATAAGGCAATTTCTGACACCAAAACCAGACAAGGATACCACAAAAAATAAAATTTCAGGCCAATAGCAGTGAAGAATATAGATGCAAAAATCCTCAACAAGATATTAGCAAAACACATCCAAATATATATTTAAAAAATAATACATCATGATCAAGTGGGATTTAACCCTGGGAGGCAAAGATTTTTCAATATCTGCATGTCAATCAGTATTAATCACTGCATCAACAAATTGAAAAAGAAAAACCATAACATCATCTTGATAGATGCATAAAAATCTTCTGTCAAAATTCAAAACTCATTTCTGAAAAAACTCTCAAGAAAGTTGGCACAGAGGGAAGATACCTCAACATAATAAAAGCCATATAGGACAAACACATAGCTCACATCATTCTCAATGGTGCAAAATTAGAAACATTTCCACCAAGATTAGGAATAAGACAAGGATGTCCACTTTCATGGCTACTATTCCACATAGTTTTGGAAGTTGTAGAAACAGCAATTGGGGAAGAAAAAGAAATCAATTAATCCAAATTGGAAAAGAAGAAGTAAAACTATCATCATTTGCATAAGACATGATACTAACTGGAAAAATCCTAAAGACACTACCAGAACTATTAAAAATCATCAATGAATTTGACAAGTTTGCAGGATACAAAATTAATACACAGAAATTGATTGCATTTCTATATACTAACAATGAAAGATCAGAAAGATAAATCAGAGACGACATCACATTTAGCATTGCATCAAAATGAATAAAATACCTAGGAATAAATCTACTTAAAGGGACAAAAGACCTATAATCACAAATCTATATAAGACACTGATGAAAGAAATCAAAGATGACACACACTGATGGAAAGATATAGCATGCTTTTGGATTGGAAAGGTCAATATTGTCAAAATGACTATACTACCCAACTCAATCTACAGATTTAATATAATCCCTATCAAACTACCAAGGATATTCTGTAAAGTACTAGAACAGAAGATTTTAAAATTTGTATGGAGGGAGTTCCCTTTTTGGCTCAGGGGTAAAGAACTCAACTGGCATCCATGAGGATGCAGATTTGATCCTTGGTCTTGTTTAGTGAGTTAAAGATCTGGGATTGCTCTGAGCTCTAGTGTAGTTCATAGATGTGGCTCATTGCTGTGACATAGGCTGGCAGCTGCATGTCTGAGGTGTGGCCCTGCAAAGCAAAAAAAAAAAAAATATGAAAACACAAAAGACACCAAACAGCCAAAGCAATAGTGAAAAGAAAAAAATAGAAATGGAGGAAACAGACTCCATGACTGCTGAGAACAGATCAGCAGGTGAGGGTTGAAGAACAGGTGCTGTTGAACTTAAGAAAAAAGTTAATATAAAACAAGACACAGAGACATTTATCTTAATTAAAGTTGGGAACAGGGGACTAAAGGTCTCAGGGACCAAGTGCGCTGCCTCAAGAAACCACACTGCTTTTATTGTGCTCTTTAGGATTACATCAAGTGAGGAGGGGGTCATAGGTGCAGGATATAGTTTTTTTATTATTCTAAAAGTTTTTATTATTTTAAAAGTCACATAGCTGGTAGATGGTTAAGCTTTTATTCTGACCTTTAAGCATTTAACAATTGTTAGCATTTGAGGAAGCTTGGCATTAGCTGTCTATGCATAACATCTAGAGAATCATTATTGTGCTTCCACAAACAGCATGCCTACCTGTGTCAACCAGGCATGCCTAGGTTTGCACCTCATTCTCCTTGCTGATGCATATTCTGCTAACAACAGCTCATAACCCCCCTGGGGCCATGAGGTTCCTCTTTCTCTTATTTTAACAGGACATATCATGCCGTGCAAAAGATGTGCCAATCTGCACAGGTCCAACATGCCTAGACCAATGCATTATGTCCTCATTCAGCTGACCACATGAATAATATGCCTTTTGGTCTTTGTTCTTAAGCTCAAGTTATTTACCAGTACTGCAACTGTTTTTCAAGCAGGAATATGGGATAAAGTAAAACAGGACAAGATGGAGTTTTCAGCATAGAAAATAGAAGCAAAGAAGCTAAGAAAAGATTGTAGAAACATGTCTCCCAACACCTGACTTCAGTTTATCCTACAAAGATACAGTCATCAAAACAGTATGATACTAGCACAAAAACAGAAATATAGATCAATGGAACAGGATAGAAAACCCAGAAATAAAACCAAGAACCTATGGTCAACTAATCTATGACAAATGAGGCAAGAACATACAGTGGAAGAATGGTAGCCTCTTCAATAAGTGATACTGGGAAACCTATAAAGCTACATGGAAAAGAAAGAAATTAGAACACTCTATAATACCATAAACAAAAATAAAATCAAACTGGATAAAACCCCCTAAATATAAGGCAGACACTATAAAACTCCCAGAGGAAAACATAAGCAGAATGCTCTTTGACATAAATCACAGCAACATCTTGTTCAATCCACCTCTTAGAATATTGACAATAAAAACAAAAATAAACCCATGGGACGTAATATAAACTCAAAACCTTTTGCACAATGAAGGAAGCCATTTAAAAAATGAAAAGACAACCCACAAAATGGGATAAAATCTTTGCAAAAGATGCAACAGACAAGGGATTAATCTCAAAAATATATAGACAACACATACAACTCAACAACAAAAACAACCCAATTGAAAAATGTGCAAAAGACCTAAATAGACATTTTTATGAGGAAGACATGGAAGGCCAACAGACACATGAAAAAATGCTTGAAATCACTAATTATTAGAGAAGTGCTATTCAAAACTACCATGAGGTACCACTTCACACTGGTGAGAATGGCTATCATTAACAAATCAACAAATAAAAAATGCTGGAGAGGAGGTGGAGAAAAGGGTACCCTCCTTCACTTTTGGTGGGAATGTAAATTGGTAAAACCACTATGGAAAATGCAATGGAGGTACCTCAGAAAACTAAATATAGAACTACCATATGATCCGACCATTTCACTCCTGGGCATATATTCAGACAAAATATCCATTTTAAAAAGATACATGCACCACTGTGTTCATCACAGTGCTATTCAGTATAACCAAGACATGTAAACAATTTAAATGTCCATCAACAGATAAATGGATTAAGAAGATATGATACATATGTACAATAGAATACTACTCAGCCAGAAAAACAAAATAATGTCCTTTGAGGCAACATGGAAGGAACTAGTTATTCTCATATTGAGTGAAGTAAGTCAGAAAGAGAAAGACATATACCATATGATACCATTTATATGTAGAATCTAAAGTATTATGCAGATGATCCTATCTACAAAACAGAAACAAATCATGGACATGGAGAGCAGACTAGTGGTTGCCAGGGGGAAGGAGGGAGGGAGCAGGATGGATGGGGACTTTAGGGTTGGTGAATACAAACAGTAACATTTGGAATGGATGGGCAATGGGTTTTTACTGTACATCACAGCGAACTGTGTGTGATTGGGTCACTTTGCCGTACAACAGAAAATGAAAAGATATTGTAAATCAACCATACTTTAATAAAAAAACAAAGTTAGTAGAAGGAAATAAATCATAAAATTCAGTGCATAAATTAAATAAATAGAGGGAAAAACAAACAAACAAAAAACCACAATAGAGATCAAAAACCAAACATTTGTTCTATGAAAAGATTAAGAAAATTAGTAAACCTTTTTTAAGACATATCAAGAAAAAAGGGAGAGGGCTTCAAACAACAAAATTAGAAATGAAAAAGGAAACTTTACAAGTAACATGACAGAAATACAACAGCTCATAAGAGACTAATATAAGCAACTATATATCAAAAGTGGAGAAGATAGAAGACAAGTATAGATTATTACAAAGATACAAACTTCATACTGAGCCAGGAAGAAATATAAAATATGAATAGACCAATCATGTATACTGAAATTGAAACTGCAATTAAAATTCTTCCAAAAAACAAAAGTCCAGGAACAGATGGATTAACAGGCAAATTCTATCAAACTTTCAGAGAAGAGTTAATACCTATTTTACCGAAACTCTTCCAAAAAATTGCAGAAGAAGGAACACTCCAAAGGTCATTCTATGAGGCCACCATCACCATGATACCAAAACCAAAGATACCACAAAAAAGGGGAAAATTATAGGCCAATATCACTGATGAACAGAGATGCAAATATCCTCAACAAAATATTAGCAAAACGAATCATATTAAAAGGATCATACACCATGACCAAGTGGGATTTTCCTAGGAATATATGTATTCTTCAATATCTGCAAGTCAATCAATGTGATATATCACATCAAAAAAATGAAGAATAAAAATCATGTGGTCATCTCAATAGATGTAGAAAAAGCTTTTGACACAATTCAATACCCAGTCTTGATAAAAATTCCCCAGAAAGTGGCTGTAGAGGAAAACATCCTCAACATAATAAAAGCCATATATGACAAATCCACAGATAACATTATTCTCAAAGGTGAAAATCTGAAAGCATTTCCACTAAGTTCCATAACAAGGCTAAATATCTTGTCTTACCATGTTATTCAACAAAATTTTGGAAGTCCTAGCCATGATAATCAGAGAAGAAAAAGAAATAAAATTAATCATATTGGGAAAACAAGAAATAAAACTGCCACTGTTTGTAGATGACATGATACTATAACGAGAAAATCCTAAGGAAACTACCAGAAAACTGTTAGAACTCATCAATGAATTTAGTTAGTTTTTAGGATGCAAAACTAATACATGAAAATCCCTTGTATTTTTATCTACTAACCATGAACTATCTTAATAAAAAAATTATTTAAATAAGCCCATTTACCATTGCAACTAGAATAAAATACCTAGAAATAAACCTACCTAAAGAGACAAAAGACCTGTACTCTGTAAACTATGACACTGATGAAAAGAATCAAGAATTACACAAAACAGATGCTTTTTGATTGGAAGAATCAGTATTGTCAAAATGACTATATTACCAAAGGCAATCTACAGATTCAATGCAATCCATATTAAGTTACCAGTGGCATTCCTCACAAAACTAGAACAAAACAATAGTAAATATATATGGAAACAAAAAAAAGACCCTAAATAGCCAAAGCAATATTGAAGTAGGAATACATATCTTGAGGATCAGGCTTCTTGACTTCAGACTATAGTACAAAGCTAGAGTCATAAAAACAGTATGGTGCTGTCACAAAAACAGAAATATAGTTCAGTGGAGCAGGGTAGAAAGCCCAAAAATTAACCCACTCGCCTACAGTCAATTAATCTATGACAAAGGAGGAAAGAATATACAGTGGTGGAAAGACAGTCTCTTCCATAAGTTGTGCTGGGAAAACTGAATAGGTATATGTGAAAGAATGAAATTAAAATATTCTCTGACTGTATACACAAAAATAAATTCAAAATGTATTAAAGACCTAAATGTAAGGCTATATACTATAAAAGTCCTAGAGGGAATCATAGGTAGAACACCCTTTGACACAAATAGAATAATTAAAATATAAAAAAAAAAATAACCAGGAGTTCCTGTCATGGGTCATTGGTAGAGAACCCAACCAGTATCTGTGAGGATGTGGGTTTAATCCCTGGCCTCACTCAGTGGGTTAAAGATCTGGTTTTGCCATGAGCTGTGGTGTAGGTCACAGATGTGGCTCAGATCCCACATTAGTGTGGCTGTGGCATAGACTGGCAGCTGCAGCTCTGATTTGACCCCTAGCCTGGGAACTTCCATATGCCATGAGTGTGGCCCTAAAAAGACCAAAAAATGTGGGACCTAATTAAACTTAAAAGGTTTTGCACATCAAATGAAACAATAAAAAACCCAAAAAGACAACCAAAAGATTGGAAGGAAATATTTTCAAATGAATCAACCAAGAGATTGATGTTCAAAACTTACAAACATCTCATAGATTTTATATAAGTAAAACATACAAAAAACAATAAAAATGTCAGAAGATCTAAATAGACTTCTCTAGCGACAGACTGCCAAAATTCACATGGAAAGATCCTCAACATCACTAGTTATTAGAGAAATGCAAATCAAAACCACAATGAGGTATCACCTCACACCAATAAGAATGGTTATAATTGGAGTTCCCATTGTGGCTCATGTGGTCATAAACCTGACTATCATCCATGGGGTTGTGGGTTCGATCCCCAGCCTTTCTCAGTGGGTTAAGGACCTGGCATTGCTGTGAGCTGCAATGTAGGTTGTGGATGCAGTTCAGTTCCCACATTGCTGTGGCTGTGGCTGGAAGCTGTAGTTCTGATTTGACCCCTAGCCTAAGAACTTCCATATGCCACAGATGTGGCCCTAAAAAACAAAAATTAAAAAAAAATGGTTATCATCAAAAGTTTACAACCAATACATTCAGGAGTGGGCATGAAGAGAAGGGAACCCTCCTACACTTCTGGTGGCAATGTATATTGGTGCAACCACTACACAGGACATTATGGATGGCCCTAAAAAATTGAAAATAGAAATACAATATGATCCAGCCATCCCACTCCTGGGCATCTATCCTGGAAAAATCATAATGAAAAGATACATACACCACAATATTCATTGCAGCACTACCTACAATAGCCATGTCATGGAAGCATGCTAAAAGTCCATCTATAGAGGAATGGATAAAGAAGATGTGATACATATATGCAGTGGAATACGACTCAGCCATAAAGAAGATGAAATAAAGTCATTTGCAGCAACATGGATGCAATTACAGATTGTCAGATTGAGTGAAGTAAATTAGAAAGATAATGACAACTATCATATCATCATATTTATATGTGGAATCATACAAATAATACACAATAACATTTAAAAAATCAGAAAAAAACTCAGATTTCTAGACCAATTTCATGGTTACAATACATGAAACCTTTGTGGGGAGGAAAGCATTTGGAGAGTGGGAATAATACATACACATTACTGTATAAAATAGATGGTAAACAAGAACCTATTGTATATCACAGGAAAATCGGCTGAATAGTTTGCAATAACCTATATGAGGAGAAAGAATGAATATATTTCCATGTATGACTATTCACTTTGCTATACACCAGAAATTAATACCACATTGTAAGCCAAGTATACTCAAATAAAATTAAGTTTAAGAAAAGGAATGAGATGATTTATAATAGGAGATGGAAATGAGATAATTTCAAAATATACTTCCACAAAATTAAATATTTAGATATGTTGAATGGAGTTAAGATTGATCACAAAAATGTTGGGTGAATAAAGACCAATTTAAAAAGGCATTTAATATAGGCAGATCTTTCTAGTATTGATTAATAATTTTAAAGACTGCTAAGACTGCTTGCAGTACAGAAAATACAACTTGTTTTCTCTACAAAGATATTAGTGTAGATATTAAAAAGAAAGTATGCTAGGATGCAATTGTGCTTAACACTGTAGAATATCGAATTGTCTTTCTAACTAAATTTATTATAGTCATCGTATTGTAAAAATGATTCCAAATAAGAATCTGTAGCATTAAATCTATTGTATAATTGTAAAATTTTTTTTGCCTTTTTTTGTCTTTTCTTGAGCTGCTCCCATGGCATATGGAGGTTCACAGGCTAGGGATCTAATTGGAGCTGTAGCTGCCAGCCTATGCCACAGCCAGAACAACACAGGATCCGAGCTGTGTCTGCGACCCACACCACAGTGCACAGCAATGCTGGATCCTTAAACCACTGAGCAAGGCCAGGGATTGAACCCGCAACCTCATGGTTCCTAGTTGGATTCATTAACCACTGCACCACCACAGGAACTCCTGTAATTGTAAAATTTGATTTGACCCATGAATTTTTTTATGAAAAAAATAATGATAGTAGATGAATCACTGTCAAACAAACTAATTTTAAACATTAATAGTGATTATTTATGAATTTATTATGTACCAGGATATATGCTAAGCACTATGAATATATCATCTAATTTAATTCCTACATCAATCCCATGATGTGAGAATTTCAGTATTATAATAATATCGATTCACTAATATGGAAGTGGAAGCACAGAGGTAAATTAAGAAGAAAATATCTATCTAGTAAGAGACAAGACATAAACCCAGGTCTGTCTGGTCCAAAAATTTATTTCTTCTGGGAGAAGCTATAACAGATATTCATCAGTTCCTTGTAGAAAATATTAAATTTAAAATTGTAATCTTGGATTTTGATGAAAACTGGCATAATGATTTAAGGAACACCTAAAGGACTTAATGGTCCCTAACATAAAGCTAGAAGGATTTTTTTTTAGATAGGACATCAGGAAAATGCCAGACTTGAAAGCCCCAGGCCTTTATTTCCAAGTCAAAAACAAACAAACAAACAAACAAACAAACAAACAACAACAAAAAACACTAGCAATTAGATAATATATTTAGAGTTCTGGGAAAGCAGCAACTAGATAAAATAATATATTCAGAGTTCTGGAAAACAATCAAAGTCTACAGCAATCAAGTGAATGTCCAATTTAAAATTGCTATGTTGAAAACTGTAGGAAAATTTGAGAAATTTTAATTTACCTTTGCCTCATACCTCACTGATGCAGTGTGGTCTTGGTTTGGAGGTGAAAGCAACCCAGTTCTAAATTCACTTCCTCAAACTTGAAGGATTAGAGTGTACTTTATTTTCTAAAGTTCTAATTTGTGTGACTGCTTGAAAAAATAGTGTCTGTTTTGATTAAAGAAATGATCGGGGTGGAAGTGATATGTCAGATCTCAGTTTGTGAAAAGTGGCAGAAGGCAGTTGGCACTGGTAATAAAATCTTCAAGGGGTGTAAAGACTTACAGATGACTCAGCCAAGAGATTATTAGCAGAGACTAACAATAGAACAGTTAAGGCCTTAAGGAAAAGCTGGTGTGAAGCTTTGTGGGCTGTTAAGCTGTTAAAAACCAATCATGAATAGAGGTGAATTACAAAAGCCCCTCTCAGGCATGCAGAAGCACACGCAGGTGTAGGAAACACATGTTCAAAAGAAAAGCTTGAAATAAACTAAGGCTTCAAGTCAGATTGAGCTAAAGGCTTGAATAACATCCAGCTAATTAAATAGAGAACTGTCCTTGCACAAAGCTGAAATATCAAACCTGGGAGAAGTGGGTTTTGTTTGTTTTTTGAAATATCCAACACAAAAAAAAGACAAACAAATAAACAATAAACAGGGCCCACTCAAAGAACTAAATTGAAGGAAACAATCACTGAGGAATCATAGACATCACACAATTGAAAAAATATTTTATTACTTATGTATTTTATTGAAGTGTAATTGATTTACAATCATATTTCTTTTAGGTTACAACACAGTGCTTCAATATTTTTACATATTGTACTCCATCTAATGTATTATAAAATAACATTTTAAGCATTCCCTGTGTTATACAAAATATGTTTCTAGCTTATTTATTTTAAACATAGTAGTTTGTTGCTCTTAATCCCCTATAATAATCTTGCCCCTCCCACATCCCTCCTCCAACTCATAAACATTATCTTGTTATCTATTAGTCTGTTTCTGGTTTAATTTTTTTCATTTTATTTTTGAGACTCCATATGTAAATGATAACATTCTGTGTTTGTCTTTAATCTCACTAAGCATAAGATTATATCCTTCATGTCCACCCATGTTTTAAATGAAAAAAATACATTCTTTTTATAAAGGCTGAATAATATTCCATTGTATATGTATACCACTTCTTCTTTAACCATTAATCTGTTAACTCTTAGGTTGCTTCCATATCTTGGGAATTGTAAATAAAAGTCTTGCTGTAAGCATTAGGGTGTACTTACGTTTTGTACTTAGTGCATTTGTTTTCTATGAATATGTAGCACGTAGTGCAATTGCTTGATTATGTGGTAATTCTATTTTTAGTTTTTTTGAGTACTCTCTATAACATTGTACACAGTGGCTATACCAATTTGAAATTCCACTGATATTGCACAAGTGTTTTCTTTTTTCCCCATTCTTGTCAACATTTGTTATTTGTGATTTTTTTTTGTCTTTTTGCCATTTCTTGGGCCACTCCTGCAGCATATGGAGGTTTCCAGGCTAGGGGTCCAATCAGAGCTGTAGCCACCAGCCTACACCAGAGCCACAGCAACGTGGGATCTGAGCCATGTCTGTGACCTACACCACAGCTCATGGCAATGCCGGATCCCTAACCCACTGAGCAAGGCCAGGGATCAAACCCACAGCCTGATGGTTCCTTTTCAGATTTGTTAACCACTGAGCCACGACAGGAACTTCTGTTTGTGATATTTTTGATGACAGCTATCCTGACAGGTGTGAGATGACATCTCACATTGATTTTGATATGCAATTCTATGATGCAGAATTTGTAGTGTCTTTGTCTGTTTTGGTATCAGGCCAGTGGTGGCTTTGTAAGTAAGCTTGGAAGTATTCCTTTCTCTTCAATGATTTGTAATAGCTTAATAAAAATAGCTATTCATTCTTTACATGTTAGAATCCCCCTGTGAAGCTGTCTGGTCCTCAACATTTGTTTCCTGGGAGTTTTGTTTATTATAAATTCAATTTCACTACTAGTGTTCACTCTGTTTGGATTGTCTGTTTCTTCCTGATTCAGTCTTGCCAGGTTTTGTATTTCTAGAAATTTTTCCACTTCTTCCAGTTTGTCCAATTTGTTAGCATATAACCGTTCATAGCATTCTCTTATGACTGTTTTTTTTTTCTCTGTGGTATCAGTTGTTATTTCTCCTCTTTCATTTTTTATTTCATTTATTTATGTCTACTCTGTTTATTGAGCCTGGATATAGGTTTATCAAATTTGTTTATCTTTTTTAAAAAACTGTTTTTGTTTCATTGGTCTTTTCTATTTTCATGCCTTTATTTTATTTTTTTCTTTTCTGTTATTTTATTATCTACTTCCCTCTAGTTGACTTTGGGCTTTGTTTGTTCTTCTTTTTCCCTTCTTTTGATGGTTGGTTAGATCAGATTTTTTTTTTGAGATTTTTCTTGTTTCTTCAGGAAGGCCTTCATTTATATAAACTACCCTTTTGAAACTTCTTTTGTTGAATCATATAAATTTTGGAGTGCTGGGTTTCCATTTTCATTTGTCTTAAAATGTTTTCTGATTTCCTCTTTAATTTCTTCATTGAAACATTTGTTTTCTTTTAGCATATGGTTTAGTCCCATATGTTTGTGCTGTTCCCATTTTTCATCCTGTAATTAGTTTCTAGTTTCATACAGTTGTGGTCAGAAAAAAATGCTCAATATAATTTCTATTCTCCTAAATTTGTTAAAATCTGTTTTGTGGCCTAACATGTGATCTATCCTTCAGAATATTTCATGTGCACATGAAAACAGTGGGTATTCTGCTGATTTTGGATGGAATGTCCTGTAGATAGCTCTTAAGTCTAATTGATCTGTTTTGTCACGTAAGGCCACTTTATCATTATTGATTTTCCATTTGGATGATCTGTCCTTTGATGTAGGTGGGGTGTTGAAAGTCCCCTACTATTATTGCAGTATAGTTAATTTCTCCCTCTGTGTCTGTCAATATATGCTTTATATATTTTTGTGCTTCTGTATTGGGTGCATACATGTTAACAAATATAATATCCTCTTCTTGTATTGATCTCCTTATAATTATATAATGACATTCTTGGTCTGTCTACTTCATCTGATATGAATATTGATACTCCTAATTTCTATTCATTTCCATTTGCATAAAATATCTTTTGCCATTCCCTCACTTTCAGTCTCTGTGTGTCTTAACTCTGCAGTCTCTTGTAGGCAGCTTACAGATAAGTGTTCATTTATTTATTTTTTTATCCAATCAGTCATCCTGTGGTTTTACATTGGGCCATTTATTTCACTGATACATAAGATAATTACTGATAGGTATGTATTTATTACCATTTTTTGTTACTTGTGTTTTGGTTATTTTTGTAGTTCTTCCTTGTCTTTTCCTCTAGTTTCTTGCTTTATGGTTTGATGATTTTCTTTAGTGGTATTCTGTCCTTTCTGTCTATTTTTTTGTGTAGCTATTACAGGACTTTTATTTTTGTTTACCCTGGGGTTCATATGTGTTTACCTCTAACCCTATCTACTTGTTTTAAACTGACAGTCATTCATGTTTAACATATTCTGAGTGACCTAGCTCTTTTACTCCATTCCCCTATATTTTATGTTTTGATGTTATATTTCACATATTCATGTCTAGATTTACTCTTTGTTATAGCTGATTTTACAATTTTTGTTTTCTTATTCTTCATAATAATTTAAGTATTTGATCTACATCCATTACTATACATTTGTCATTACTAGTGGGATTTTTCCTCCTTTTCTTTACATTCTTTTTTTTGGTGGGTGGAAGGTGCACCTGTGGCATGTGGAGGTTTCCAGACTAGGGGTCGAATTGTAGCTGTAGCTGCCTGCCTATGCCACAGCCACAGCAATGCAGGATCCGAGACACATCTGCGACCTACACCACAGGTCACAGCAATGCCAGATCCTTAATCCACTGAGTGAGGCCAAGGATCAGACCCTCATCCTAATGGATGCTAGTCAGGTTTGTTAACCACTGAGCCACAACAGGAACTCCTTTACATTCTTAATTCTTGTTATATCCTTTTCTTTTCCAGTTAGATAAGACAATGTTACACACAGGGTTGGTTTAATATTCTTAGCTCTTAACTTTTGTTTGTCTGAGATGATCTTTATCTCTTAACTTTTCATGATAACCTTGCTTGGTAGAGTGTTTTATTTAGGTTGAATTTTTTCCCCCTTCAGCACTTTAAATATACCAAGTCACTCCCTCTTGGCCTGCAAAAGTTATTTTTTTTTCGGAAAAATCAAATGATAGCTTTATGGGGTTCCCTAGTATGTGACTGTTTTTCTCCTGATGACTTCATAATTCTCTACTTATCTTTAATTTTGCTATTTTAAATATGGTATGTCTTGGAGTGGTTCTCTTTGGGTTCATTTTCTTTTTGAATCTCTATGCTTCCTGTACCTGTAAATTTGTTTCTTTATTTATCCTTGTGAATTTTTCAGCCATAATTTCATCAAATATATTTCTGATCACATTCTCTCACTCTTCCTTCTGGGACCCCTATAGTGCAAATATTGGTATGCTTGATGTTGTCCCAGAGGTCCCTCAAACTCTCTCCTAAGTTATTAAATTTGTTTTTAGTTTGGCTGTTCTGGTTAAGTTATATTATCATTTTATCTTCTAGATCACAGGCATTTTTCTATATCACCTAGTTTACTGTTAATTCCTCCTTTTTCATTTCACTTATTGCATTCTTAGTCTCTGGCTGCTTCCTTTTATATTTTTAGTTCATTGTTAAAATTCTTACTGTATCATTTATTATTTTTCCTATTCCAGTTAGTATTCTTCTTACTAATATTTTGAATTCTTTACCTGATAAATTCTTTATGTCTGTTTCATTAAATTTTTTCAAGGTTCTTTTTCTTGTTCTTTCATTTGAAAAAATTCAATATATTTTCTTTTTATTTAACTTTCTCTGTATTTGTAAAATTACATGTATAATATACCTATTCCTTGAAAGGGTGAATTATTTTTGGAGTGTCCCTAGGCAGTCTGCATTTTCCAAGTGGCTTTTGTGGAAAAGGTGGATCTGAAGTGAGCATGAGTCTTGTCCTCCATCGTGGTGTGCTGGAAGCTCTCACTTTGGTGGGAGATGGGGCTGGAGATAGAGGGGTTAGATCCAGAGCCAGTTATGAGCTGTGTCTTCTCCTATGATCACTGGGCTTCTCCATCTTATTGAGGTTGAGTTGTATCCTAAGGTGCTTGAGAAAACACCTGAGAGTTCGGTCCTAGTTGGTTACATTACTTCTAAATGCACACGCTCTCCCTTCCTGATATCAGTACATTTATCCCCATGGAGAGCAACACTGAAGCAAAATGTGCTGAAGCAGGCATACAACAAGGACACAGTGGATTCTGGGGTGGTCCTAGCACACTATTCAGAGCCCCAGACATCCCTCAATCCACTTCCTTTGTAAACACCAAAAATAGATGTCCTTTACCCATTCATATGCAGTGATGGATCCAAGCTAGCTCTGTCCCAGCTGATTGTGCTCTGTCCTCAATGATGTCAGTTCCTTCCCCAGTGGAGATCTTTGGCCAAGTAGGAAGTGCAGGGGCAATTATATAATGCTGGGCAGATCCCACATGGGGATGAGAATGTGACCAGAGTCCTGGGCACTTTCTATCCTCTTCTTGTGCCTTTTTCCCAGGAATAAGCAAAATGTGTGCAATTTCCTCATGAGTGGAGTCTCAGTTTCTTAAAATCCTTCTTGTAAATCCTACTGGTTTTCAAACCAGCTAATGACACTCTTATTCCTGGAGCTGGAACTCAGGACTAGGGTGCAATCCTATGTGGCTGAAACCTCATGTTCCCATTGAGGATTTATGAGCCCATGATATCCCCTTCCTATTCAGTATCCCCTGCTAAGGGCACAAGTCCCAATCTGATTACTTCTTCTCCCTTTCTACTGGACTCTGGGAGGATTTTTCTTTAGAGCCTTGGTTGCAGAAGAGTCTTTCAGCCACTGTCCCTTTTGTTTTCAGTAAGAGTTCTTCCATATGTAGATGTATTTTTTTCATTTTAAAGTGATTTTAATTGCTTAGTAAGTAGATATACAATCAGTGACTTTTCTTAATTAAAACATTAAACAACCTAGTTACCACATTTTAAGGGTCATGGTGAAACAGCCCACTCCTGTCATAGAAAAAGCCTCAGCTCCTCTCAACCATTCACACCTCAGAAGCCTCCTACCAGAACACGGGCTGCATCCCGTCTGCTGACACCTCTCAGTGGCATCTGCCAGAGCATCTTCTTGCTAGACATCATTTCTGAGCCTCACTCTTGAGTGCACTCCTGCAGATGTCCTTAAAGTGTGGCCCAGTGACTCCCTCCCAAAGCCTTGCTTAAGTCCTTTAACAAGCAAAAATACAATGTGGTCATTCTGGAAGAATGACTGGTACATTCTCAAGCTATGATGGCTACTTTAAAAAATACCTGCAAGGAGGTAGGCCAGGACTGACATTTGGGGGGAGGGGCCAAAATTCTGGGGCCAGGATTTAACCCAAGCCACAGCAGTGACAACACCAGGTCCTTAACCTTCTGAGCCACCAGGGAACTAGAACTGACATCTTAGGAAATACAAACAAATCGGTTTTCAATGTGAACCAAAAAAATCAGTAACATTATTTCACACTAAATTATCTAGTTGCAGAGAAAAAACAAAGTTCTAGCCATGATTTTTTTTTCATAAAGAAAAATTTATACTTATAGAAAATTTTAAGTTTGGTAAGTAATTACTAAGTCAAAATATTTATAGAGATGACATTTCTGTTCAAGTAACATGAAGCATATGCACAAGATAATATGACAAGCCTCTTCTGAGTCATCTAATTATGAAATATTGTTATTAGTCACAGTGGGGCCTCAACATTTACAAATTAAGTGTGTAATACCAGCTGTGGGAAATTGAAAATTTAATGAATAACTAAAATAAAGATACTTCCATACGAAACAGAATTTTTAAAGAGTAAAGGAAGATTACTCCTGAGCAGAACTTCAACATTATTATCTGAAGAATACTATGATTACACAAATATGCATATAAAAGGACCAATATTATTAAAAATAAGTCTAATTATGCAAATATTTTTACATCATTCCCTTTAAATAGTAGTTAATACAAGTCACATAAAAGTCTAAGCAGGTAAAGGGAATAGAAAAGTTTCTTTTTAATACTTTCTAAGAAATTAGGTGTTCTTTTTTTAAATGCCAGCATTGTGTTGCTCTGGTTAAAGCAGGAATGTCCATCTGATACCCACAGATAACACTGCTGATAGAACTTCATGTTTCCATGATCACTTTCCATCACTCTCTTCCAATAATCATAATCAAAGATCTCAAAGGCATTATGTATTAGTGTCACATCAGAAGTAGGCTTTACAGAAGAAGTGAGCTATAGGAGCTTTATTTATATTCATTTTCACTCCTAAAAAATAAGCTAGAATCATCTGTACAGTACAAATAAAATTAAAAAACAAATTCTATTTGGGAAACAAGTAAACAATAGTCAAGAGATTTTCTCTCTTTTTTTTAAATTCCTTTAACCTAAATATATGACTTCAACATTAACTGGGAAATGGTGATACCTATATTAGAACACATGATTTGTATTTGCATGAACACGTATTCTATTTCTTTATACTTTTTTGCAAAGTAGCACAAAAATACAAAGCAATATCATATTTTGCAATATGAAAGCAAAAAAAAGCGTGTTTTCAAATACATCTGTACTATCAGATTTCTAATCTCCTTTAAAAAACTCAAAAATTCATTATCCTGAGTGTCTTCAATGCCACTTGATGTTGTGTGGTAATATCTTTAATTACATTTCCTCAAGACTTCTTCTAATTGCTTCTTCTAATTTCACATCTTCTGTGGATGTGAATTCTTCTCCCATTGAAGTACTTCGGATACCCAGGTTATCATCACTATCACATTCTTTGGTGGTATCAGATACACTATTTAACATGGCACACATCATGTCTCCCTCTCAGTGGTGAGGGTTCAGTATATGTGCTGGCCTCTGAGTCTTCTTAAATTGATTCTCTGGCTCCAGAAAACCTTGATCTCCAGAGAGAATGGTGAAAGGAATTTGCTTGGGCAGTTGTTTGTTGCGATGGCCAGCATGCATACAAATGGGGAAATGAGAAGCATCTTTTCTTTTACTACAGCGAGGATGAAGGAAGAAGCATCCAATTGTATTCAGGTAATTATAGATCTTACAGTTGATGGGAGGCTTCCAGTTGGCATTTCCTCCTTGAAGGCCCCAAATAAAAGTTCCTTGGTTAAGATGCCCTGGTAGATGACCAAAAAAGTTGGACCAGTTATCAAAGTCTACAAAGATGATGGGAGTCATGGTTTGCAGGTAATCCAAATCTGGAAGCTCAACACCTTCTTCACCCATGCTCTAGCAGCTGAGGGCCTTCTCCGAATCTGGAGTAGTAGGACAGCTTGCTGCCTGTAGGGCTTCCTCTCAGATGGGGAGGAGCTAGCAGCCATAGAGGGTAGGCCTACTCATGTGGTGCTGACATGTAGATGTATTTTTGATGTGTTCATGGGGGGGTGAGATCAGTGTCCTACTATTCCACCATCATGTTCTCCTCAGGTTTGCATCTATTTGGCCTTCACGGCCTTCTCCCCTCTGGCAACCAAACATTTGTTTTCTGTATTAGGGAGTTGATTTTCATTTTGTTTTGTTTGTCTCTTTAGCTTTTTAGATTTCACATATAAGTGAGATAATAATATAGTATTTATTTTTTTCCTGACTCATTTTACTTAACATAATACCAACTAGATATATCTATGTTGTGAAAAAAGGCAAGATTTTTTAAAATGACTGAGTAATATGTAATATTCTTATCTATATATGTATGTATAGATATACACTGCAACTTCTCAGTCCATTTATCTATCAACAGACACTTAGGTCTTCCATATTTTAGCTTTTGTAATCAGGGCTGTGAAAACATTGGCGCACATGTATATTTTCACATTAGTGTTTTTGTTTTCTTCAGGTAAATACCTAAAAATTAAATTGCTGGGTATTATGGAAGTGATATTTTTACTTTTTTGAAGAAGCCCCATACTGTTTTCCATAGTGACTACACCAATTTACCATCAAACCAAGAGTACACAAGGATTCCTTTTTGTCCTCTCACTCTCTAGAATTTGTTATCTGTTGTTAATTTGATGAAAGCCATTCTGACAGGTGTGAGGTGGTATCTAACTGTGGTTTTTATTTGCATTTCCTTAATGATTAATGAGGTTGAGAATCTTTTCATGTGTCTGTTAGCAATATGCATAATGTTTTTTTAAAGTCTATTCAGATCCTATGGCCATTTTAAAATTGGATTGTTTTACAACTTGTTTCGATATTTACTTTGTACTTGCATATTTGTATCTTAACATCTTATTGGATAAGTCATTTAAAGTACTTATTTAGTAGATGGCCTTTTCACTTTGTTGAGAGTTTCCTATTCTGCACAAAGCTTTTTAGTTGGAGATAGTGATATTTTTCACTTTTAATTTTGTTTCTCTTGTGTAAGGAAACATATATTATTTTTTTAATTGTTATTTGCCCCAACACAATTTTTTTCCCAAAGTATAGCATGGAAGCCAGTTACCCATTCATGTATACATAATTTTTCCCCCATTGCTAAGCTATGTTGTAAGTATCTAGACACAGTTCTCAGTGCTACACAGCAGGATCTCATTGTTAATCCATCAAAAAGCAATAGTTTGCATCCATTAACCCCAAGCTCCCAATCACTCCCACTCCCTCCCCTTCCCCCGAGGCAACCACAAGTCTATTCTCCAAGTCCATGATTTTCTTTTCTGTGGAAAATTTCATTTGTACTGATATCAGATATGAGTGATATAATGTGGTATTTGTCTTTCTCTTTCTGACTGACTTCACTCAGTATGAGGTTCTACAATTCCATCCATGCTGCTGCAAATGGCATTATTTTGTTCTTTTTTATGGCTGATCAGTATTCCATTGGGTATATATACACACCACTTCATCCTATTCCAATCATCTGTTGATGGACATTTGGATTGTTTCCAGCTCTTGGCTATTGTGAATAGTGCTGCAATAAACCGGCGGGTGCATGTGTCTTTTTCAAGGAATGTTTTGTCTGGATCTATGCCCAAGAGTGGGATTGCTGGGTCATATGGTAGTTCTATGTATAGATTTCTAAGGTACCTCCATACTGTTCTCCTTAGTGGTTATACCAGCTTACATTCCCACCAACAGTACAGGAGGGTTCCCTTTTCTCCACACCCTCTCCAGCATTTGTTATTTGTGAACTTATTAATAATGGCCATTCTGACTGGTGTGAGGTGGGAACTCCTGGTAGTTTTGATTTGCATTTATCTAATAAGCAGGGATTTTGAGCATTTTTGCAAGGGCTTATTGGCCATCTGTACATATTCTTTGGAAAAATGTCTATTCAGTTCTTTTGTCCATTTTGCCATTGGGTCGTTAGTTTTTTTGCTGTTGAGTTGTTTAAGTCATTTGTATATTCTAGAGATTAAGCCCTTATCAGTTGCATCATTTGAAACTATTTACTCCCATTATGTCAGTTGTCTTTTTGTTTTCATTTTTATTTCCTTTGCTGTGCCAAAGCTTGTCAGTTTGATGAGGTCCAATTGGTTTATGTTTGCTTTTATTTCTGTTGTTTTGGGAGACTGCCCTGAGAAAACGTTTGTAAGGTTGATTTTGAGAATGTTTTGCCTATGTTCTCTTACAGGATTTGATGGTGTCTTGTCTTATATTTAAGTCTTTCAGCCATGTTGAGTTTATTTTCATGCATGGTGTGAGGGTGTGTTCTAGTTTCATTGATTTACAAGCAGCTGTCCAGTTCTCCCAGCAGATCTTTCTGAATAGACTCTCTTTCCCCCATTTTATGTTCTTGCCTCCTTGTCAAAGATTAATTGACTGTAGCTGTCTGGGTTTATTTTTGCATTCCCTATTATGTTCCATTGGTCTGTATGTCTGATTTCATGAGTACCACACTGTCTTGATGACTGTGGCTTTGTAATATTGCTTGAGGTCTGGGAGAGTTATGCCTCCTGCTTTGTTTTTGTTTCTCGGGATTGCTTTGGTAATTCTGGGCCTTTTGTGGTAGTTTGTTCTAGTTCTGTGAAAAATGTCATGGGTAATTTTATAGGGATTGCATTGACTCTGTGGATTGCTTTGGGTTGTAAGGCCCTTTTTACCATATTAATTTTTCTAATCCTGGAAGATGGAATATCTTTCCATTTCTATACATCTTCTTTAATTTCCTTGATTAATATTTTATAGTTCTCAGCATATAGCTTCTTTGACTCCTTGGTCAAGTGTATTCCCAGGTATTTGATTTCTTTTGATTGTAACTTTAAAAGATATTGTGCTTTTGTATTCCTTTTTTGAAGTTTCATTTTTGGTATATAGAAACATGCCTGAATTCTGAATGTTAATCTTATATCCTGCTACTTTGCTGAATTTGCTTATTAGTTCAAGTAGTTTGGGGGTTGAGTCCTTAGGGTTTTGTATATATAGTATCATGTCAACTGCATAGAGTGACAGTTTTATCTCTTCTCTTCCTATTTGGATGCCTTTTATTTCTTTTGTTTGTCTGACTGTTGCATCTAAGACTTCCAATACTATGTTGAACAGCAGTGGTAAGAGTGGGCATCCCTGTCTTGTTCCAGATTTTAGTGGGAAGTCTTTCAGCTTTTCTCCATTGAGTATTACAGGAAACACTTTTAAAAAATATTCCCAGAACTGATGTTAAAGAGCATACTGCCTATATTTTCTTTTCAGAATTTTATGGTTGTGCTTTACATTTAAGACTTTAATCCCTTTTAAGTTTATTTTTATCTGGTGTGAGAAATTAATTCACTTTGATTCTTTAGCATGTAGTTCACTTTTCCTAACATTTACTTAAGAGACTGTCTTTTCCCTTTTATATATTATTATCTCCTTTTCATAGATTAATTGATCATACAAATGTGGGTTTATTGGAGTTCCCATTGTGGCACAGCAGAAACAAATATGACTGGTAGCCATAAGGTTGGTGGTTTGATCCTTGGCCTCACTCAGTGGGTTAAGGATCCAGTGTTGGTGTGAGCTGCAGTATAGGTCACAGACGTGGTTTGGATCCTGCATTGCTGTGGCTGTGGCATAGGTTGGAACATCTCCAATTTGACCCCTAGCCTGTGAGACCTCCATATGGCATGGGTGCAGCCATAAAAAGCAAAAAATAAAAATAAATAAATAAATAAACAAATGCAGGTTTATTTTCTACTGATTCATGGTTTTTTGCTAGTACCAAGCTATTTTGAATACTGTACCTTTGTAGTTTAGTTTGATACCAGAGAATGTGATGTCTCTATCTTTGTTCATTTTTCTTAAGATTGCTTTGGCCTGGACAACTTATTGTATGTCAGTTATTGATAATATACTCTTCATTGATTTGCTTCTTAATGTGTCTTGATTATAGATCTTCAAGGATTAAGTCTAGATATATCTGGACCATGGAGATTTTACCAAAGTAATATTACTTTGTATAAATTCTTAGTATCTAACTTACCAACATATTAATATAGAAAATTATTAATATACAAACTGGGAAATGATGAGGAGATTTGGCTATTAAGAGTATATTGGTATAGCAACTAAATATATAAAGCAAATATTTTCATACCTAAAGGTAGATATTAAAAATAGTACAATAATAGTGGGGGTATTATTACCTCACTGCCATCTTTGGATAGATTATTTAGAGAAAATATTTGCTAGGAAACATCAGCCTTAAATGACACATTATACCAGATGTACTTTAAACATATTCTATACAAAAACACCAGAGTACAAGTTCTTATTAAATGCACATGTAACATTCTCCAGGATAGATCACATGTTAGGCCACAAAATATGTTTGAATAAATTTAAGAAGACTGAAATCATATCAAGCATCTTTTTTTCACCACAATAATATGACTAGAAGTCAATTAAAATAAGACAATTAGAACAAAAACGCATGTATTAACAGTAAAAGACATGCTGCTCAATAGCCAATAGATCAATGAAGAAATAAAAAGACAAATAAAAAATACCTTGAGACAAAAATGGAAATATACAATTTCAAAATCCATGGTACATAGCAAAAGCAGTTCTAAGTGGAAAGTTTAGAATTATACTGGCCTACATCTAGAAACAAGAAAAAAAAAAACAGCAATCGAACTTTACACTGAATAATGCTAGAAAAAGAAGAACAAATAAAACCCAATGTTAGTAAAGAGTAGAAAATAATAAAGAGCTAAGTGTAAATACATGAAATAGAAACAAAAAGGAAAAGATCTATAAAACTATGAGCTGTTCTTTGAAAACATAAACAAAATGGACAATTCTTTAGTTAGTCTCAACAAGAAACAGAGGAGACAAATAAATAAAATTAGACATAAAAGAGGAGTAATTACAAATGATACCACAGAAATAAAAAATACCATAAGATATTTCAATGGACAATTTTACATCAACAAATTGGACAATAGAGAAGAAATGGATATTTCCTCAGAAACATGCAATTATTAAAGACTGAATCATGAATAAATGGGAAATCTTCATAGACAGATTACTAGTAAGAAGGTTGAATCATTAAAAAAGTTGTCTCCAAAAAAAAAGCTTAGGACCAAAGGACTTCAATGGGGAATTATACCAACTATTCAAAGATTTAATGCTTATTTTTCTCGAATTCGTCCAAACAATTGAATAGGAGTGTATGATTCAAAACTCATTTCATAAGACCAGCATGACTCTAATATCAAATCCAGACAAGGATACCATGAAAAAAGAAAATACAGGCCAATATCACTGATAAAAATAGAAGCAAAAATCCTCAATAAAATTTCAATAAATCTAATTCAACAATAATTTAAAAGGGTCATACACCATGGTCAAGTGGGATATATTCCAGGGATGCAAGAATGATAGAACATATAAATATATCAAAATGATACATCACATTGACAAAATAAAGAATAAAAACCATGTAATAATCATAGGTGATCATAATAGATGCAGAAAAAGCATTTGACAAAATTCAACAATGATTTGTGATAAAATTTCTTAATCAAGTGGGTATAAAGTGAAATTTATCTTAAAATAATAAAAATATATATGAAAAACTCAAGAATAAGAGCATACAAAATGGTAAAAATCTGAAAGATTTTCCTCCAAAGATAAGAAGCAAATGAAGATGCCCATCCTCAAAACTTTTAGTTAACATCATATTGGAAATCCTAGCCATAGTAATTAGTCAAGAAAAGGAAATAAAATCACCCAAATTGGAAAATAAGTACAATGGTCACTGTTTGCACATATTACACTATAGAAAGCCATAAATATGCCACCAAAAATGTTAGAACTGGTAAATGAGTTCAGTAAATTTGCAGTATACAAAAGCAAAATACAAAAGTCCATTGTGTCTCTATACATTAATAGTGAACTATCAGAAAAATAAATTAAGGCAAAACAATCTCTTTTACAATTGCTTTTAAAAGAATAAAATAGATATGATTAAATTTAAATAAGGAAAGTAAAGAAGTAATAACTAAAACCTATAAGATATCAATGGAATAAATTGAAGACAATGCAAATGATTGGAAAGGTATAGTGCATATATGGACTGGAATAACTAATATTATTAAAATAGCCATAATACCTAAAGCAATATACAGCTTGAATGCAATGACTACTGAAATTCTAATGTCATTTTTCACAGAACCAGATAAAATAAAATTTAATGGAATCATGAAAGACTTCTAATAGTCAAAATGATCTCAAGAAAGAACATCACTCTGGACATATCAGACTCCCTGATTTCAAACTATACTATAAAACTTTAATAATCAAAATAGCATGACATTCATTTAAAGAAAACTGGGCATCCACGTTCAACATAGTTAAACTTGACCACTATCTTACAACGTACAGAAAAATTAACTCAGAAGAGATTAAGGCTTAAGTGTAAGACCTGAACTATAAAAATCCTGGAAAGAAACATATGTGGTACTTTCTTTCGCATTAGTCTTGACATTGAATTTTTGGATATGATACCAAAAGCAAGGTCAAGAAAAGCAAAAATAAACATGTGGTAGTACATCGAACTAAAAAGTTTCTTTACAGTGAAGGAAATCACCAACAAAAATCAGAAGGAAACCTACTGAATGGGAGAAAAAAAAGCAAAATGTATATTTAAAAAAGTTTTATTATCTAAAATAAAGATCTTAATTAAATCAGAAAAAATCTGATTTAAAAATAGAGTGGTGGTTGACAAAGGGGAAAGGGGTGGGAGTGGGCTGGGATTTGGGGGTTAGCAGATGAAAACTCTTACATTTAAAATGGATAAGCATTGAGATCCTACTGTATAGTACAAGGAAATATATCCAATTTCTTGTCATAGAATGTGATGGAATATGAGAAAAGGAATATATATATATATATCACTGGGTAATATTGCAATACAACAAAAATTGTTACAACAATGTAAATCTCCTACACTTTAATTTAAAAATGGGCATATTATTTATTTTTTTAATTTTTTTGCCTTTTTTGCCATTTCTAGGGCCACTCCCGTGGCATATGGAGGTTCCCAGTCTAGGGGTCTAATCAGAGCTGTAGCCACCAGCCTACACCAGGGCTACAGCAACAGAGGATTCGAGCCACATCTGCAACCTATACCACAGCTCATGGCAACACCGGATCCTTAACCCTCTGAGCAAGGCCAGGGATTGAACCTGCAACCTCATGGTTCCTAGTCAGATTCATTAACCACTGAGCCACTACAGGAAGTCCAAAAATGGGCATATTATTTAAATACTTTTTTTTCAAAGAAGACATGCATATGGCAAACAAGTACATAAAAAGATGTTCAATATCACTAATTATAGGGGAAGTGCAAGTCAAAACCAATGATACATGACTTCACACCTATCAGAATGGATGTTATCAAAAAGGCAAGAAATAACAAGTTTTGTTGATGATATGGCATAAAGGAGGGCCCTGTGCACTGTTGGAGGGAACGTGAATTGGTACAGCCAATATAGACAACAGTATTGACATTTTTTTTAAAGTTAAAAATAGAATGACCAAATAAGTCACCTATTCTACTTCCAGATATTTATCCAAAGAATATGGAAACTTGTCTTGATAAGTTATAATGGCTGGATAGGATACTAATTTAAAAAAATACATACTCCTATGTTGATTATAATATTTTTAAAATAGCTAAATTTTGGAAACAACCTAAGTATCCATTGATGGATGTATAGGTAGAAAAAGAAGTGCCATTTGCAACAACATTGATGGACCTCAAGGATATTATACTAAGTGTAATATGTCAGATTCAGAAAGAAAAACACCGTAAGATTTCACTTAAAAATGAAATCTAGGAATTTCAAAACTGTGTTGAAAAAGTGGTGAAAGTGGACATCCTTTTCTTGTTTCTGACCTTAGTGGAAATGCTTTGTTTTTCACCATTGGGAATAATGTTAGCTGTGGGTTTGTCATATATGGCTTTTATTGTTTCAGAAGGATCCCTCTATGCCCACTTTCTAGAGGTGATACTGACCTGTAATTTTTTTTTTTGCCTAGCCATGGCAATCTGAGAAGAAAAAGAAATAAAAGGAATCCAAATTGGAAAAAAATAAGTAAAACTATCACTGGAGATGGCAAGTTAATATACCTAGAAAATAATAAAGACACTACAAGAAAACTATTAGACTTCATCAATGAGTTTGGTAAAGTTTCAGGATACAAAATTAATACACAGAAATTGATTGTATTTCTATATACTAATGATAAAAGATAAGAAAGAGATATTGGAGAAACCATTCAATTGACCATTGTATGAAAAAATTAAAGTACCTAGGAATTAATCTGCCTAAAGTGACAAAAGACCTGTACTTTGTAAACTATAAGACTACAATGAAAGAAATCAGTGACAACACAAACAGAATGAAAGATATGCCATTGGAAGAATCAATATTGCCAAAATGACTGTACTACTCCAGGCAATATACAGAATCAATACAATACCCATCAAATTACCAATGACCTTCTTCACAGAACTAGAACAAAATATTTTAAAATTTGTATGGGAACACACAAGCCTCAAATAGCCAAAACAATACTGAAAAAAAATTGAGATGGAGGAAAGAGACTTCCTGACTTCAGTATATACTACAAAGCTACAATCATTAAAATAGTATGGTACTGGCACAAAACCAGAAATATAGATCAATGCACCAGGATAGAAAGCCTAGAAACAAACCCAAGCACCTACAGTCAACTAATCTATGACAAAGAAGGTAAGAACATAGGGTGGTGGAAAGACATTCTCTTCAATAAGTGGTGCTGGGAAAGCTGGAAAACCACATGTAAAAAAATGAAATTAGAACTTTCTGTAATACCATATACTAAAATAAACTCAAAATGCATTAAAAACGTATATGTAAGTCCAGATACTATAAAACTCCTAGAGAAAAACATAGGCAGAATGTTTTTTGAAATAAATCACAACATCTTGTTTGATCCATCTCCTAGAATAGTGACAATAAAGACAAATATAAACCAATGGGACCTAGTTAATCTCAAGATCTTTTGCATAACAAAGGAAACCATAAAAAAATGAAAACACAACACACATAATGGGAGAAAATCTTTGAAAATGATGCAATGGGCCAGGGCTTATCTCCAAAATATACAAACAACTCATGCAGCTCAACAGCAAAAACAACCCCACAAAAAACCCAATTGAAAAATGGGCAGAAGACCTAAATAGATATTTCTCCAAAGAAGACATACAGATGGCCAGCAGGCACATGAAAAAAATGCTCAACAACACTAATTATTAGAGAAATGCAAATAAAAACTACCATGAGCTACCACTCCACTCCAGTCCGAGTGGCCATCATTAACAAATAAAGAAATACCAAATGCTGATGAGGATGTGGAGAAGAGGGAAACCTCCTGGACTTTTGGTGGGAACAGAAATTGGTACAACCACTATGGAAAACAATATGGCAGTTCCTCAGAAAACTAAATATAGAACTACATATGATCTAGCAATCCCATTCCTAGGAATATATCTGAAAAAAAACTTTCATTCAAGAAGGTATATGCACCCCTATATTCATTGCAGCACTATTCACAATAGCCAAGACATGGAAACAACACAAATGTCCATTAACAGATGAAGGGATTAAGAAGATGTGGTACATATATACAGTGGAATAATACTCAGCCATATAAAAGGACAAAATAATGCTTTTTGCAGCAACATGGATGCAACTAGAGATTATCATATTAAGTGAAGTCAGGAAGACAAATACTAATTATATGTAATAACTTATATGTGGAATCTAAAATATGGCACAAATGATCCTATCTACAAAACAGAAAGATCAGGGATATGGAGAGAAGATTTGTGTTTTCCATGGGTAGGGGAAAAAGAAGGGCATGGATGAGGTTTTGGTGATTGGTAGATGAAAACTATTACATGTAGAATGGATAAGTAAAGGGGTCTTACTGTGTAACACAGGAAACTGTGTACAGCCTCTGGTGTTAGAACATGATGGAAGATAGTATATATAAATATATATATATGTATATATATATGTATATATATATATGTATTTATGGAAGGGTCAGTTCACTCTACAGCAGAAATTGAAGAAACATTGTAAATCAATTATACTTCAATAAAAAATGTAAAGAATGAAATATAAAACAAAAAAGATTGAAAAGTGAGAGATACAGTAAACTTATTGGTGGTTACCAGAGGTGAATGTGTTGTAGGGGTGGACATAATGGGCACAAACTTCAATTTTATCATAACAGAAGGTAATTAGACATTGTGGTGATATGTTTGTAGTTTATAAAAATATCAAATTTTCATTTTGTATGACAAAGTAATGTTACACACTAATTTTACCTTATTTAAAAATAATAAGTAAATAATAAAAAAACGCATAGAAGAGTGCATCAGTGTCATATTTGAAAGCAGCTTTAATGGTATGGTGAGTAAAGAACCACAATGACATGAGATTAAGAATTAGATTGGTTGGTGATAAATATGTAGATAATATTTTGTAAACTTATAGTTTGAAAAAGGTTTTCAAATGAAGAAGAGAAATAGGGTTATATTCGGATTTTTAGAAGGAAGCCTAAATGAAGAGGAAGAACTGGAATGTGTATGTGAGAGAATGAATTAATTTGTGAAACTACCTTATATAAAGGAGTGGTATGTGGATCAGCATTATTTCTTCTAGTAATTTGTTAGAAACACAGAATCTTTGTACGCCATACCTATTAAATTAGAATATTTATTTAGTAAGATATCAGATGATTCATATGTATGTTATGTTTATTAAGAAAAAAAGTGGACACGGATTTGATGCACTGTTAAAATACTTAGCATTGGCAAATGAACAAGCAGGTTTTGCTTCAGCCATAGAAAGAGAATAAGTTGAAACATGATTTATAGAAATGTGTCAGAGGAGAAAATTTAGGAGCTTGAATCTGCTGATGTTGATCTACTAATTGGTGTTATATATATATATATAGAGAGAGAGAAAAATATGAAATCACACCAAGAGAAACTGAACAATAAAATTATTTTAAGGAATGTATTGAAGAGTGATATATTTAATGAAGTGTACATAGCATTCAACTGATATTTGGTAATATGAATTGTGTAGAGCCAATTTTCATTTTTTTTTTAAATTTAATGGAGTGGAGTTGACTTACAATATTGCATTAGTTTCAAGTGTACAGCAAACTGAATCAGTTATACATAAACATATATCCACTCTTTCTCAAATTCTTTTCCCATGTAAATAATTTATGATATTGAGTAGATTTTCCTGTGCTATACAGAAAGCCCTTGTTAGTTATTTATTTCATATGTAGTAGTGTGTGTTTGTTATTCCCAAACTCCTAATTTATCCTTCTACACCATGTTTCCCCTTTGGAAATAGTAAGTATGATTTTTAAATTTGTGAGTGCGTTTCTGTTTTGTAAATAATTTCCTTTTTTACCATTTTTATTAGTTTCCACTTATAAGTGATATCACATGATATTTGCTTTTGTCTGACTTCACTTAGTATGATAATCTCTAGGTCTATACAAGTTGCTGCAAATGGCATTATTAATATTCCTTTGTATATATGTACCACATTTTATTTACCTATTTCTCTGCTGTTGGACATTTAGGTTGCTATGATGTCTGGGCTTGCTGCAGTGAATATTAGGGTACATGTATCTTTTCAAATTATGGCTTCCTCAAGATATATGCTCAGGGATAGGATTGCTGGATTATATGGTAGCTCTATATTTAGGTTTTTAATGAAGCTCCATACCATTCTTCATAGAAATTATACCAATTTACATTCCCATAAACAGAGGAGCGTTCCATTTTCTTCATATCCTCTCCAGCACTTGCTATTTGTTGAGTTGTTAATGACAGTCATTTGGACTGGTGTGAAGTGGTACTCATTGTAGTTTGTTTGTTTGTTTGTTTGTTTTTTCTATTTCTTGGGCCGCTCCCGCGGCATATGGAGGTTCCCAGGTTAGGGGTCGAATCAGAGCTGTGGCCACTGGCCTGCGCCAGAGCCACAGCAACGCAGGATCTGAGCTGCAACCTACACCACAGCTCACGGCAACGCCAGATCGTTAACCCACTGAGCAAGGGTAGGGACCGAACCTGCAACCTCATGGTTCCTAGTCGGATTCGTTAACCACTGGGCCACGACGGGAACTCCGTCATTGTAGTTTTGATTTGCATTTCTTTAATAATTAGTGACATTGAGCATTTTTTCATGTGCTCTTTGGCTATGTGTCTGGCTTCTTTGGAGAAATGTCAATACAGGTCTTCTGGCCATTTTTTTTATTGTGTTGTTTTTTGATATATAGATACATTAGCTGTTATTATATTTTGGATATTAATCCATTGTCAGTCACTTCATTTGCAAATATTTTCTCCCATTCTGTAGATTGTCTTTTTGTTTGTCCCAAAATAAAATGAGAAAAAAAGTACTAGCAAAGTAAATCCAAAAATACTTTAAAAGAAACATACACCAAACAAAAAGAAGAAGAAAGAAAAAAAAAGAGTTTCTATCATGGCTCAGTGGTAACAAATCTGACTAGGATCCATGAGGATGCAGGTTTGATCCCTAGCCTCATTCAATGTGTTAAGGATCCAGCATTTCCATGAGCTGTGGTGTAGGTCACAGACATGGCTCAGATCTTGCATTTCTGTGGCAGTGGCATAGGCTGGCAGCTGTATCTCCAATTCGACCCCTAGCCTGAGAACTTCCATATGCAGCCCTAAAAAAGCAAAAGAAAGAAAAAGCAAGCAAGCAAGCAAGCAAGCATACACCATGATCAAATGGGATTTATCCCAGGGATGCAAGGATTCTTTAAAATATGCAAATCAATTAGTGTGATACCCCACATTAACAAACTGAAGAATGAAATTATATGGTCATCTTAATAAGTAAAGGAAATTTTTTTGCAAAATTCAACACCTATTTATCATAAAAAAAAAACTCTCCAGAATGTGGTCAACAACTGAACCTATATCAACATAATAAATGTCATAATGACAAACCCACAGATAACATCAGTCTCAATGTTGAAAAGCTGAAATCATTTCTGATAAGAACAGGAACAAGACAAGGATTTCCACTCTCACCATTTTTATGCAATATAGTTTTGGAAATCCTAGCCACACTAATTAGAGAAGAAAATGAAATAAAATTAGACCAAGTTGGAAAACAAGAAGTAAAACTATCACTGTTTGCAGATGACATGATACTATACATAGAAAATCCTGAAGCTGCCAGCAGAAAAGTACTAGAGTTCACCAATTAATTCAGTAAATTTGCAGGATACAAAATTAATATACAAAAATCTGCTAAATTCTTATTCACTAACAATGAAAAGTCAGAAAGAGAAATTAGTGTAACAACCCCATTTACCATTGCATCAAAAAGAACAAAATGGCATTCCCATCGTGGCTCAGTGGTTAACGAATCCAACTAGGAACCATGAGGTTGTGGGTTCGATCCCTGGCCTTGTTCAGTGGGTTAAGGATCCGGTGTTGCTGTGAGCTGTGGTGTAGATTGCAGATGTGGCTCAGATCCTGCGTTGCTGTGGCTGTGGTGTAGGCCAGCAGCTACAGCTCTGATTGGACCCCTAGCCTTGGAACCTCCATATGCCATGGCTATGGCCCTAGAAAAGGCAAAGAGACAAAAAAAAAAAAAAAAAGAACAAAATACCCAGGATTAAACCTACCTATAGAGACAAAAGACATGTACTTTGCAAACTATAAGACACTAATAAAAGGAATGTAAAATGACACAAACAGATGGAAAATTATACCATAATCTTGAATTGGAAGAGCCAATATGTCAAAACGCCAATGTCACCCAAGGCAATCTTCAGATTCAATACAATCCCTATCAAATAACCAATGGCATTTTTCACAGAACTAGAATAAAAATTTTCAAAATTTGTCTGGACTTAGGACAAATATGTCCTAAAAGATAGCCAAAGCAATCTTGAAAAATAAAAACAGAACTGGAGGCATCATGTTCCCTGACTTTAGTATATACTACAAAGCTACTGTATCAAAACAGTATGATACTGGAACAAAGACAGAAATGTAGATCATTAGAACAGAACAGAAAGCCCAGAGACAAAGCCACACATCTATGGTCAACCAGTCTATGAAAAAAAGAGGCAAGGATATACAATGGAGAAAAGACAGTCTCTTCAATAATTGGTGCTAGAAAAACTGAACAGGTGTAGATACAAGAATGAAGTTAGAATATTCTCTAACACCATACACAAAAATAAACTCAAAGCAGATTAAAGACCTAAACATAAAACTGGATACTATAAAATTCTTAGAGGAAAACATAGGCAGAACACTCTTTGACATAAATCCCAGAAATAGCTTTTTTCATTTCATCTCCTAGAATAATTAAAATAAGAGATAAAATAAATAAGTGGGACCTAATAAAACTTAAAAATCCTTTACACAGAAAAGGAGACAATTGAAGACCTGAAAGGACAATTTTTATGTTTATGTGAATTTCTTTTTAATTTTAGCAGTAGATGAAGAGGTCCAAAAAATCACTTTTTTGTATTTACAAAGTGTTAAGAATTGGTGATGAAAATACATATTGTAAAAAGTCAAGGGAATGGGCTTCATTAGGTTATCATGGAGTGAATGAGTTCACATTTGAAACAGAAAATTCTGGTATTCAGAATAGGTAGAAAAAGACATGAATCCAGGAAAGAACTAATGGACTGGGAGAATAAATGGGAGTCAAGGGACCAAAGTTTGAATGATGAATGAGTGAGAGAGAGAGAAAGGGAGAGAAGAGAGAAAGAGAGAGAGAGAAAGTCTCAGTTCTGGAGGAGTTATGAAAGAGGTAAATGAATAAGAGATTTTGGTTAGTGAAGGAAATTTAAAAGTTTAAGAGAATGAATGACAAGATTCAGTTATTATCCCTGCACATGAAGGTATCAAATGGAGTGAAAGTAAAGAAGGTGAGAAAAGAAGAGTTGAAGTCCCAATGCCTGAAATGTGTACTCATTTCTGGAATTCAATTAGTTGTCAAAATCTTGTCAATTCAGCTTTCTGGGATCATCATTTTTTCATAACATTGAGGTATAGCTAACATAATATTTTGTAAGTTTAAGGTCTAAAATGTATTGATTTGATACAAACTTATTGCAGTAGGATTACCATCAGTGTTAGCTAACATCTCCATTATTTCACATAATTACCATTTTGAGGAGGATGAAAACTTTTAAGAAATACTCTTTAGAAACTTTCAAGTATGTAGTAAATTAATGTCTATAATCACAATTCCATGCATTAAATCCTCCAAATTTATTCATCTTCTAACTGGAAGTTTGTACTCTTTGACTGACATCTCCCCATTTCCCGACTGCTCAGCCCTTGGGCCCTTGGTAACTACCATACCACACTTGGTTTCTATTAATTTGCTTTTTTTTAAGATTCTACATATACTTGAGATAAAACAGTATCTTTCTGACTTATTTCACTAAGCATAGTGCCCTTAAGGTCCATCCATGTAATCTCAAATGGCAGGATTCCACTCTATCTTGTGGCTGAATTATATTCCACTGTGCACATCTACATATATATCTTATATCTATCTTATCAATTCATCCATAAGTGGACACTAAAGTTGTTAGTATATCTTTATTACTGTGAATAAAGCAGCAATGAACATGAGAGTTCAGATTCTCTTCCATATCTTGTTTTCATTTTCTTTGGCTATGTAACCAGTTGTGGGATTGCTGGATCTTATGGTAGTTCTATATTTAATTGTTTGAGTTACCTCCGTACTGATTTCCACAGTGACTGTATCAATTTACATCCCCTCCAGTGGTACACAGGCATTTCTTTTTCTAGTCTTCCTCACCAATATTTGTTATCTCTTGTATTTTTGGCAATAGCCATTCTAGAAGGTACGAGATGATCTCTCATTGTGGTTTATTTATATTTCCATAATGATTAGTGATATTGAAAATCTTTTCATTTATCTGTTGGCCATGCATATATCTTCTTTGGGAAAATGTCTGTTCAGATCGTTTGCCCTTTTTATTTTCTTTTAATGGCCACACTCACAGCATATAGAAGTTTCTGAGCTGGGGTGAAATTGGAGCTGCAGCTGCCAACCTATGCCTCAGCCACAGCAATGCTGGATCTGAGCAGTATCTGTGATGCAAGCCCCAGCTTGTGGCAATGCCAGATCCTTAACCCACTGAGCAAGGAGATAGATTAAATCTGTATCCTCATGGGCACCATGTTGTGTTATTAATCTGCTGAGCCATAACAGGAAATCCTTGCCCATTTTTAAAAAATTGGATTATTTGTGCGGTTTTTTTTTTGGCAATTGATTTGATGAGTGCCTTATGTATTTTACCCCTTATCAGATGTTTGATTTCACTTTTTTTTATTATTTTGCTGTGAAGATTGTTGTTTGTTTGATGTAATCCCACTTGTTTATCTTTGCCTTTGTTGCTTATGCATTGGGTATCATATCTAAAAACTATTGCCAAGACCAATGTTAAGGATCTTTTCCCCTATATATTCTTCTAGGAATTTTACTTTCAGATCTTTCATTTAAATCTTTAATCCATTGTGAGTTATTTTTTGTTATTTTTAAGTATTGTAGTATTGGGTCCCAATTTTATTTTTCTGCATGTGATCATCTAGTTTTCCAGACACAATTAACTGAGGATGCTATGATATCCCATTGCATATTCTTGGCTCCCTTGTCAATTCTTCACATAATCAGGGGATTTTTTTCTGTGCTCTTATTATGTTTTATTGTTTTATGTGTCTATATTTATGCTAGTACCATACTGTTTTAATTTCTATATACCTTAGTATGGTTTGCAATTACCAAGTGTTACATTGCTAGATTTATTCTTCTTTCTCAGGATTGCTGTAGCTACTCATGATGTTTTGTGGTTGCATACTAATTTAATTTTTTGTATATTCTGTGAAAAATTCCTTTGGAATATACATAGAGATGGCATTTATCAAATAATGCTGTCCAGTAATAGGGACATTTTAACAACATTCAGTCTTCTGAATCATGAACGTGGAATATCTGTAAATTTTTTCTATGTCTCCAATTTGTTTCATCAGATATTTGTAGGTTTCAATGTATACATCTTTTGCCTCCTTGAATAAATTTATTCTTATTTTTTATTACTTCTTATGTTATTGTGAATGATTAATTTTCTTTAATCATTTTCCAGATATTTCTTTGATAGTGTATGCACAGATTTCTGTATGTTTATTTTATATTCTGCAAACTTTATTAAATTTCTTAATCATTTCTAACAGCTTTTTTGGTGTTGACTCTGGTATTTTCTATATATATAAAGATCATATTATCTGAAAATAAAAATAATTTTATTTCATTCTTTCTTTCTGATTTGGATAGCTTTACTTTCTAAATCTTCCTTGATTGCTCTAGCTAGGCTTTCCAGTACTATATTGAATAACAGTGTTGTTTCTTAGATAAAATGCTTTCAATATTTTACTGTTGAGTATGATGTTACTGTTACTGTAGGTTTGCCATATATGGTTGTATTTATAGTATTGAGGTGAGTTATTTCTGAGTCTAATTTTTTGAGTGTTTCATCATGAAAGAATTAATGTAGTTTGTCAAATGTTTTATCTGTACCTATTGAGGTAATCATATTGTTTTTATCTTCATTATGTTAATGTAGTATAACACTTAGAAATTTGTGCATGTTGAACAATCCTTGCATGCCATGGATAAATCCCACTTGATCATGATATATAACCCTTGCAATGTCCTGTTGAATTTCATTTGCTAGTATTTTGTTGAGAATTTTTTAATCTATATTTATCGATTGTCTTATTCAGAAGTTATTTCCTTGTAGTGTTATTTGGCTTTTGTATGAGGGTAATGCTTGCTTTGTAAAATGAAATTGGCAGAATTACCTCTTCTTTAATTTTTAGGATGAGTTTGAGAAGGGTTGGTGTCCTTCTTTAAAAGTTTGGTAGAACTCATTAGTGAAACCATTTCATCCTGTGGTTTTCTTTTTTGGAAAAATTTTGATTATGGATTCAATCTTCTTATTTACTATTTGTCAATTCATGTTTTCTACTTCTAATTCATTCAATCTTTGAAAGTTGTAATAGTTTATCCATCCCATCTCTTCTGGGTTATATGATTTATTAACATAAATGTTTACATAGTCTTTTGTGAGTATATGTCTTTTAAGTTGTCTCTTTTTTATATGTAATTTTATTTGTATTTCTTCTCATTCTAGCTAAGGGTTTGTCAATTTTTAAAATCTTTTTTTTAAAGCTCTTAATTTTGTTGATTATTTCTATTTTTTCTGGTCTCTATTTCATTTTATTTTCTATTTTGAACTGTGTTATCTCCTTCCTCCTGCTAACATTGGGCTCAGTGCTTTTTTTCCCTAGTTACTTGAGGCATAAATTTAGGTTGTTCGTTTGAGATCTTCTTTGTTCTTAACATTGGTGCGTATCATGATAAACTCTTCTTCCAACTGCTTTTGCAGCATCCTATAAGTTTCAGTATGTTGTGTTTATATTTTCATTTGTGTGAAGATATTCTAAAATTTCCCTTTTGATCCATTGTTCTTCACCCCATTTATTGTTCAGGAATGTGTTGTTAATTATCACAAATTTGTAGACTTCCCAGATTTCCTCTTGTTCATTATTTCTAGTTTAATATCATTGTGGTTGGAAATGATACTTGGTATGATTTCAATCTTTTTAAATGTGTTAAGATTTGATTTGTGCCCTATCATATAATCTATAATTGAGAATGTTACATGTGTACTTGAGAGAATGTGTATTCATCTACTGTTTCATAGAATGACTTATATATGTCTGTTAAGTACATTTAGTCTAAGTATGGTTTTAGTCTAATATTTCCTTATTGATTTTTCTCTGGATAGTATATCTATTGCTGAAAGTGATGTATTGGAGTCTTGTATAATTATTTTATTTTGTCCCTTTTTCCATTCAGATCTGTTGGTATTTGCTTAGTATGTTTAGGTGATCCAAATTTGAATATGAATATATTTTTGATTATTAGGTCTTCTTGAGTTGACACCATCATCATTATATAATGTCTTTTTTTTGTCTCTTGTAACTGCTTTTGACTTAGTCTATTTTGTCTGATATAAATATAGCTCCCCATGTTCTTTTTGGTTTCCAATTGCAAGGAATATCTTTTCCTATCCCTTCACTTCTGCATATGTGTTTAAGGCTGAAGTGAGTATCTTGTAAGCAGCATATAGTTGAATATAGTTTTTCTATCCATTCAACCACTTTGTGTCTTTTGATTAGAGAATTCAATTTCTTTACATTTAGAGTAATAATTTATATCATTTATATGTAACGACTTACTACTGCTATCTTATTTATTGTTTTCTCTCTGTTTTGTTAATCCTTTCTTTCTTTCTTTCTTTTTTTACTCTCTCAATGTATTCATTAAGACTTTAAAAATTTTCCATGGAAGTTTGCTCTTATTCCCTTGTCCTTAATTTATTATAGGTATTTGTTTTTGGCTACCACGAGTCTTACATGAAACATAAATACAAGTGTTGATTTTACTTTGAGAAAATCTTAACTGAAATTGTATATGAACATTTTAACCTTTTAGTCCATCCCCCAGTTTACATTTCATTGTCACAATTTGCTTTTTATATTGCATATTTGTTAACAAAATATAGTAGTTATAGTTGTTTTGATACACTCATCCTTTTTCATATGTTTTTCATATGTTTTCTTCTTACTAGTTAGTGTCCTTTTATTTCAGCTTAAAGAACGCATTTCAGTATTTCTTGTAAGGTAGGACTAGTGATGCTTATTTCTTTCAGTTTGTTTCTGGAGAAGTCTCTTTCTCCTTCATTATGAAGGATAACTTTGTTATGTGGAGTAATCTTTGTTGGTAATTTTTTCTTTTAGCACATTGAATATATCATCCCACTTTATCCTAACCTGTAAGTTTTCTGTTGAGAAATCCATTAGCAGTCTTAATGAGATTCCTTCATATGTTGCAATCTTCTTTTTTCTTGCTGACTTTAGGCTCCGCTTTTTGTCTTTGGTTTTTGACAGTTTATCATAATGTGTCTTAAAGAAGAGTATTTTATATTGAAATAATGAGGTAATCTATTAGCTTCATGAGCTTGGATGTGCAAATCTCCCCCCAGCTTTGGGAAATTCTCAACCTTTGTTTCTTTTCTTTTCTTTTTAAACCAACCATTTATTTATTTATTTGTTCTTTTTTTTTTGTCTTTTTAGGGCTACACCCATGGCACATAGAGTTTCCTAGTCTAGAGGCTGAATTGGAGCTGCAGGTGTCAACATATGCCACAGCCACAGCAATGCCAGATCCCAGCTGAATCCTTGACCCACACTGAAGCTTGTGGCAATGCCAGATCCTTAACCCACTGAGTGAGGCCAGGGATCAAACCTGTGTCTTCATGGATCCTAGTTTGGTTCTTTACTGATGAGCCATGTTGGAACTCCTCAAACTTTATTTTAAATAAGCATTTTTTTTTGTTTGGCCTTCTGTTCTCCTTCTGAAAATCCAGTGATTTGGTAATTGGGTTTTATTTGTGATTTACCATCAATCACATAGTGCTCACTCTCTTTTTCATTCTTTTTATTTTCTCAGAATGGGTTATTTCAAAGTTCTATTTTCTATCTCACTGATTCTTTCTTCTATTTAGTCTATGCTTATATTGATATTCTCTTTTGCATTCTTCATTTCATTCATTAGATTCTTTAGCTACAGAAATTATCTTTAGTTCTATTTAATGAATTCTGTCTCTTTTTTTAGGCTTTGCCCTTTGCATGTGGAAGTTCCCAGGCCAGGGTTCAAACCCAAGCCACAGAAGTAACCTGAGCCACAGCAGTGACAATGCCAAGTCCTTAATTTATAGGCCACCAGGGAACTCAATTTCTATCTCTGTTAGATTTCTCATTTTGAATGTGTATTGATTTCCTGATATTATTAAATTGTCTTTCTATGTGTTTTCTTGTAACTCATTTGGTTTCTTTAAAATAACTCTTTGAAATTCTTTCTTATGTAAACCATAAATGTTTATGCTTTTGGATTTGTTTAGTGGAAGATCATTGTGATTTTTGGTAATGTCACATTTAGTTGATTTTTCATGCTTTTTGGAATTTTGCATTGCTGTCTTCACATTTGACCTAGCAATCTCCTCTTTCAATGATTAATATTTGCTTTCAGGGTAGAAATATTTTCTTTCAGTCCTGGTATAGATTCTGATGTTTTCTCTAGCCTTGTATGTGTACACTTACTCCATGTTTTTTCCTCCCTCTTGTGGCAGAATTCTTAAGCTTGTGCATCTTTTCTCAATCCTACCAGGCTAGCTGTTGATGAACTTTCTTTTGTTTTCCTGAAGGAGGTTCTATATCTCAAGTTTGTGGTTTCTATACTGTCCTGCTTTCTGCATGTGCTCCTTTCTATCAGAGCTCCCTTTCACTATCACCTTAAGAATGAGCACAAGAATCTGGTTGTGGAGAGGAGGAAAGTATGGGTTTGGCATGTGGTATACCAGTTGAAGGAAGCCACAGGTAAAGCTTTTCCTGTGGCTCATTCTCAAGCTTCATGTTGAAGTCCAGAATGCGGTCAGCAGAAACCATGTCCTTTTAAAGCCCTCCAGAAATATATTCTGTTCATTGTTGGCTACTTCCCATAAATCTTGAAGATCACAATTTAATACTCTGGATGCTGAAAAAGAGGGAAATAGCTCTTTATGATGGTGTCCATTACAGGTGAGAATGCTAGAGATTAACTCACTCACTCTCTCTTTCCCCTCATGAGAAAATGAGAAAAGTATGATCCATCTCATTCAGTCCCAAGTTGTCCTGCCTTTGGACATGGGTGATACTGGCAAAGTCAATTATTGATTTTACCCATGCTGATGCATCAAAACTTTGTATTTTTCTATCATCTCTCTCTCTCTCTCTCTCCATATATATATATATACATATATATATATATATGTATATATAGTAGTTTTGTTGTTTTTTGATGCAGTGGAGTGCTGAAACTTTTCCACTAGAAAACTGGACCTCCACCAAAGCTTTCTCATCTATAGGTGACTGCCCAAGTCATTTTTATGCAGGCTTTCCCAGATAAACTCAAGAAGTAACAGAATTGATTTATAATGTCCTATAATTTTGACAGCTGGTAATTAAGTCTATCTGCCCATCACCAAATGCAAAAGTGGATGAGATTCCTCCTCGTCCCTTGGCATAAGATGCTGGTTCCCATATCTCCCACAGAGTCATTTATATTCATGGATGAATGTCAAATTTTTGTTCTTGAAGGACAGACAAAAACAAAGGATGTTTTGTGTCACCATAATATTGACATCATCCCTGCCAAAATCATTACTATTTGTACCCAATATTCTTTCATATTGTCACTACATATTTTAAGCCCTAATCACTTCTTGTTTGGAATTCTTCAACAGCCTTATAAATAAATCCGAGTTCAGTTTTCCTTATCTTTGGTCCACTCTTTGAATTGTAGTCTGAGTGATGTATCTTAATCCAATCATAAAAATCCACTCCAGTGTGTCTTTAACAATCTATAGGATAAACTCTAAACTCTTTAGAGTGGAATACAAAGCCATTCATGATCTTTAAACATGCTTCCACTTCAGGATCATATTAAGACACTGCTTTCACACTGTGGGTTACAGATACTATGAATTATTTAACAGTCCCCACACACCATGTCCTAACTCTGATTCATGCTTCTCACAAGCCAATATAATGCTTCACCCATCTAACATGTATCCTTAATGCTTTCTTTAAGATATTCAGTGTTCCTTTGGGGAAACCTTATTTAAAGTACTCCCTTACAATGCACTCTCTAATCTGTTTCCTCTGTGCTTTCCTCTACTATAGTGGTTATAACACTAAATTACAAATATGTTTTCCTCTGTGCTTTCCTCTACTATAGTGGTTATAACACTAAATTACAAATATATTTTCTCTTGCAGTAGATTTTGAGTCTCTTGGGTGAAGGGACTTAATATATTTGCTTTTATATTTCCAAGATATAGCATGATATTTGTCAAGTAGCTAATGCTGAAAACATTTTTGTCAAGTAAATATACATTCAAGATATTGAAAAATGAAGAGTAAATTTTAAAACCAAGTTACAACGTTCTCATGAAATGTAGGGAAATATTCTAGAAGTTAAAGAGTTAAGATTAAGATTATGCTAAGAGTGATATAAACAACTAGAGTGACACCAAGTGAATCATACTTAATGTTCTAAAAAATACTCACATAGAAAAATGGTTTTCAACATTCCTTTGGCATTGGATCACTTGAGTTGGGGACTTTAAAATACAACTACATGGTTTTTATTCAGAGATTCAGTTTCAACTGGTCTGGAGTGAGACCCAGATATCAGTATTTTTTTAAAGTTTTGAGTAATCTTAATGGACATTGCATTTGTTTTCTAGGTCTGCTATTAAAAAAAAAAAAAAAAAAAGGCCTGGTGGGTTAAAAACCAAGAAATATTTTTGTGCATTTCCAAAGCTACAAATACAAGGTCAAGGTATCAGCAAGTTTGGTTTTTTCCAATGTCTCTCTTCTAGGATAGCAAAAGGTCTCATCTCTCACTGTGCCCTCACATCGTCTTTTCTCTTTATTTGCATAGCCTGTCTCTTTGGATGTTCAAATTTCTTCTTATAAGGATACCAGTTAGATTGAATTACAACCACTCTAATTGCCTCATTTTAACTTATTCACTTCTTCAAAGGACTTATCTGTAAATATATTCACATTCTGAAATACTGGAGGTTTAGGGTTTCAACAGGTTAATTTTTGTGTAAATACAATTTAGCCTATAACAGGCACCCATAGAAGAGGGTAATCATTATTCTCTCTTTTTTGTTGTTGTTTTTTAACAGATTTATTGAGATTTAATTAATGTGCAAAAAAGCACATATTGACATTATACACTTTGATTAGTTTTGAGATAAATTTATGTCTATTAAATAATCACCTCAATTAAGATACTGAACGTATCACTCCCAACAGTTTCCTCTTGTCACTTTGTAATCTTTGTAATCTATCCCTTCTCTTCTCTCCATACTCCTAGGGAAGCACTGATTTGTCTTCTATTACTATAAATTAGTTTGCATTTTATAGACTTTTATTTAAAGTGTGCTATATATTATGCATATTTTATATCATTTCAGCATAATTTTTGAGATTGGTTTGTGTTAATACAGAGATGAATAGTTCATTGCTTTTTAAAACAGGCAGAAGTACTAAATATACATTTTCAAAAGAAGAAATAAAAATCACTAACAGACACATGAAAAGATGCTCAACCTCATGAATCAACAGGAAAATGCAAATAAAACCACAATGAGATATTATCTCACACATGTTAGAATGGGTATTAGTAAGAAGACAAGAAACTACAAGTATTGGCAAGAATGTGGTAAAAAGGAATCCTCTACATTGTTGGGAAATTTACATTTGTTCAAACACTATAGAAAAAATTTCAAAAAAATTACAGATAGAATTACCATACAATTTAGCAATTCCATTTCTGGGTATATACACTAAGGAAATGAAACAGGATTTGACAAAAGATATGCACTCCAATGTTTATTGTAGCATTGTTTACAATAATCAAAATATGGAAACAACCCACATGCCCATCAGCAAAAAAAAGGGTTAAAAAAGTTGTCATATATATATATATATATATATATATATATATATATATATATATATAATGGAATATTATTCAGCCATGATAAAGATTGATATCATTTCATTTGCAACATGGATGGACCTTGAGCACATTATGCTAAGCAAGATAGGTCAGAGAAAGACAAATGCTACATGATATCACTTATATATAAAATCTAAAGAAATTAAATAAAAAAAACCGGAGAGTAAAATCATCATTATCAGGGAAGTAATGTTATAAGAGTGATGGTATTTAAAGGTATGAACTTGTAATAAGTAACAAGCCATAGAGATCTAATGCACAGTATAATATATATGGGCAATAATATTTTATGGACAGTAATATTTTACTACAATTATGTAATTGTGATAAGTATCACTACTTCAGCAATTATATTACAATGTATAAAAGTAACACATTATATAACTCACACTTACACAATGTTATTTTTCAAATTTATTCAATTAAAAAAAATAGGAAGGCAGATCAAGATGGTGGAGGAGTAAGAAGTCATGCTCACCTTCTCCCAAAAGCACATCAAAAAACACATCTATATATAAAATAACTCATACATAACATCTACTGAATGCTGGCAGAAGAACTTAAACCTCCAAAAAGGGCAAGAAACTCTTGACATAACTGGGTAGAACAAAAGAAAAAAAGAGAGAGAGAGAGAAATCAGGATGGGGACTATCATTCCTGAGAGGGAACTATGAAAGAGAAAAGGAACCCATATCCTGGGAAGCCACTTAACAGACAGGGAGAGCAGGTGAGACAGAGGGACATCAAAATCACTGAGAAGAGAGCAGCATCTGGACTGAGGAGGGCAAAGTAGAGTGAGAGGTGCACAGATCTTCTACACCACCACCCCAGAGACTGCAGCCTGAGACACTTGGGCAAGAGCTGGGCACTGAGACTTAGGCTCCAAAGGTCAGTTCTGGGGAGAGGACTAGGGTTGGTTCTGTAGGGACAGCCTAAGGGGCTAAGGACCATTATGCCATGGGTGGGGAGTGATGTGCTATGGGCTGGGGAGTGGAACACCATGGCAGAAGGAACCCAGGAGAAGGTCTGGGCCCACAGGAGAAGCAAGGTGCCATTGCTGGGGAGGGCGAGAGGAAGAAGGGAGGACCACCATATGAATCTCTCTGCTCACATGAGTGCAGGTTCTCAGAGGGCTGGGCACCTCTGGTGCAGGCTACAGGTAGTGAGAAGTCACTTCCTCGGGGTATGGGAGACTGGGGTGTTGTTGTGCAGGCTAAGGGTGGCCGGGATCCTCTTCTGTGAGCTAAAGGCAGCAGGGGGCTAAGTGTGATATGGTGCCTCTGGCATGATCTACCGGCAGCAGGGATGGACTGCAGCAGTTGTCTCAGAGGCCAGAGGGAGACATGGCCTGCCACCACTCGGGGCCTATGAGTGGGCTTCCCCTGTGGCTCCAGTCATCTCAGGGGTCAGCAAAAAAAAGAGGGAACTGCAAACCAAGCACCAAACTTTATCACTCTGACACCCATGGGAATGAACCCACCCTGCAGCTGTCAAGGCCAAAAGCCCTGGGCAGCACCCAGATGCTCAGTTACTGTCCCTTCCCAAGACCCTACAACTAGGAGCAGCTGGTGGAACACTTCCTGCATGGGATAAGTGGGACATGGTGCTTCTTGTGTGGTCTGCAGGTGGTGAAGGCAAAACACCACAATTATCTCTGACTTCAGAGGTAGGTGTGGCCCACAGGCACTGGGGATGACTGAACAAGAACCACTTGCAGGCCCAACAACCTCAGAGGGCAGACAGAGGAGGACATTACAACGGAACACAACCTTGTGGCTCTCACTCTCTGGGAGCACACCCACCCTGCTGCTGCCACTGCCACTGCCAAACACTCTGGGCAGTACCCAGATGCTTGATCACCGTTCCTTCCCAGGAACCTACAACTAGGAGCAGCTTATGCAACACTTCCTGTGGGGGATAAGCTGGACAAGGTGCTTCTTGCAGGGTCTACAAGGTGTCAGGGGAAAACCACTGCAGTTATCTTTGACTCAAGAGGTGGGCATGGCCTGCCACCACCAAGGTCCCATGAACAGGCACCACTTTTGGCCCCAATCACCTCAAGAGCACCACAGAGGAGAACATTATGACTGAATACCACCTGTTTGTGCTCTTGCACCTCTGGGAGCACAGCAGCCCTGCTGCTGCCATTGCTCAATGTCCTGGGAAGTGCCCAAATGCTTGATTTCTATCACTTCCCAGGCCCAAATGCTTGATTTTTGCCACTTCCCAAGATCCTACTACTAGGAGCAGCTAAGTGAGATGGGATGTTTCTTGTGGTAGGGGGAACCACCACAGTTATCACTGACTCCAGAGGTGGGCATGGACCGCTACTACTAGGGATCTCTGAACAGGTACCAATTGCAGCTCCAGTCACCTCAGAGGAGGACATTGCAATCAAACACTTTTGTTGCTTTCATTTTCCTGGGAATTTACACACCCTGCTGCTCCACTGCCAAATGCTCTGGTCACTTTGTAAATCTGCCTAAGGCTAATTACCATTTCCCATGGCCCCGAGACTAGGAGTAGCCTGTGCCACTGTCATGTAGGTCCTTGCTGCTCTTAAGAGCCCAGCAACCAGGTACTGAATACCAGCCGAACCCACTGCCTCCTTCTCCCTGGAAACACACTCAGCACCCTGGGGGAAAACAGTCTGCTCACACCAGAGAAATAGCCAGCAAATATTCAAACTCCCACACCAAAAATAAATAGTAACCTTCCACAAAATATAAAAGGGTTTTCTTTCATAGAAGTAGCCCTCCAAGACTTCAGTTTGGCTTCACTAAACTCACAGAAAATGAAAAACATAAGCAAGATGAATAAGCTCTGAAACCATTCTGAGTTAAAGGAAAAGAATTCACATGAAGCAGCAAACAATGAAACAGACCTCTGCAGACTGACAGACTTTGAGTTCAAAAGGGATATAGTGAAAATACTGAAGGAATAAAGACTGAATATCAAGGAATTAAGAGTGGATGTGAATAGTAATGTAGATTCCTCTAGAAAGGAACTGGAAAATATAAGAAAGAACATAGAAAAATTATAAAATTCATTTGCAGAGGCACAAACTGAGCTAAAGGCAATGAAGAGAAGAATGAATAATGCAGAGGAACAAATTAGTGACTTGGAAGATAGAATATTAGAAATCACCCAATATGGAAAGCAAACAGAAAACCAAATGAAAAAACGCAAAAGCTATATAAGAGATCTATAGTATAACATATAGTGGGCCATTCTATGCATAACAGAAATTCCAGAAGGAGAAGAAAAAGTAAATGTGATTGAAAATATATCTGAACAAGTAATATCTGAAACTTTTTAAATTTAAAGGAAACAGATATCAAGATACAGGAAGCACAGAGGGCCCCAAAAATGTTGTATCCGAATAGGTCCAGGCCAAGATATATAATAATGAAAATGGCAAAAGTTTAAGAGTGGATTCTAAAGTTACCAAGATAAACACAAAGCACTAAATATAAGGGAATCCCCATAAGGCTATCAGCTGATTTCTCTATAGAAACACTACAGGCCAGAAGGGAGTGGCAAGATATATTCAAAGTCCTGAAAGGAAAAAAAAATTGCAGCCTAGAATACTCAATCCACCAAGAATATCATTTAAAATAGAAGGGGAAATAAAGAATTTCTCCAACAAACAAAAGCTAAAAGAGCACAGCAATACTAAACCCATTCTAAAGGAAATACTGAAAGGGCTTCTCCAAATAAAAAAGAAGAAGTAAGAAGAAATAGGATGGAGGAAACCACAATTGGAAAGCAATCACTTAAATAAACAATCATACAGATCTAAACGAGGAAGAAAAAAAAAACCCTACAGTAAAAGCGATCAAAAACAACAAAAGCAGCAAAGGACAAACGTGAAGATGTTAAAAAAGGACTTCAAAATCATAGAATGTGGGGAAGGAAGGAAAGGAAATATAGATTCAGGGTTTTTTAAAATAATGTGTTTGAGTCTATATGACTATCAGGTTAAAGCAAGAAGATACAGGAAGGGTTTAACATACATAAAATACAGGGAAAACGCAAATTAATACCAAACATTACAATCACAAAAACTAAAAAGAATGGTACTCAAGCATAAAATTAATGGAAATCATCCAACCAAAAGAAGAAAGGAAGAAAGGAGAAACATAGAACCAACTGGAAAACAAGGCTTAAAATGGCAATAAATACATGTCTATCAATAATCACTTTAAATGTCAAAGGACTGAAAGCTCCAATTAAACATAATAGAGTGGTGATTGGATAAAAAAGCAAAAACCTACAATCTGCTGTCTAAAAGAGACTCACCTTAGGGCAAAGGACACATATAGAATGAAAGTGAGGGGGTGGGAAAAGCTATTTCATGAAAATGGACAAGACAGGAAAGCAGGAGTTGCAATACTCATATCAGACAAAATAGACTTTAAAGGGAAGGCCATAAAGAAAGACAAATAAGGATACTACCTAATGGTAAAAAGATCCACTCATGAAGAGGATATTATAATATATATGCCCCAATAGAGGATCACCCAAATACATACAACAAATATTGACAGACATAAAAGGGGAAATTGATGGGAATACAATAATACCAGAAAATTTGACCACCCCACTCACATCAATGGACAGATCCCCTAGACAGAAAATCAATAAGGTAACAGAGATCCTAAAGGACACAATAGAAATGTTAGATTTCATTGACATTTTCAGGACATTACATCCAAAAAATCAGAATACACATTCTTCCCAAGTGCGCATGGACCACTCTCAAGGATCCATCACATACTGGGGCACAGAGATAACCTCAACAAATTTAAGAATATAGAAATTATTTCAAGTAAGTTCTGCGACCACAATAGCATGAAACTAGAAATAAACCAAAGGAAAAGAAATGAGAAAAAACTAACTACATGGAGATGAAAAAACATGCCACTGAAAAACCAATGGGTCAATGAGGAAATCAAGAAGGATATTAAAAAATACATCAAGACAAATGTAATCAAGACACAACCACTCAGAATCTATGGGATGTTGCATAGGCGGTGCTCAAACAGAAATTCATAGCAATTCAGGCCTTCCTCAAAAACGAAGAAAAATCTCAATTCAACAACTTTTCCCACCACCTAAATGAATTAGAAAAAGAAAAAACAGAACCTAAAGTCAGCAGAAGGAAGGAAATCATAAATTTCAGAAAGGAAATCAATAATACAGAGATTCAAAAATGATAGAAAAAATGAATAAAACCAAGAGCCAGTTCTTGGAAAAGGTAAACAAAATTGAAAAACCTCTGACCAGACTCACCAAGAAGAGGAGAGAAAAAACTCAACAAAATTAGAAATGAAAAAGGAAAAATCACAATGGATACTGCAGAAGTACTGAAAAAACACCATAAGAGAATACCATGAACAATTGTATGCCAACAAATTTTACAACCTAGAAGAAATGGACAACTTTGTAGAGACTTACAGCCTGCCAAAATTGAATCAAGAAGAAACAGCTCAACTGAACAGACCAATCACTAGAAATGAAATTGAATATGTCATAAAAACACTCCCTACGAATAAAAGTCCAGGACCAGATGGCTTCACAGGCAAATTCTACCAAACATACAAAGAGCATCATCCTTAAACTTTTTCAAAAGGTTGAAGAAGAAGGAACACTGCCAAAGACATTCTATGACACCACCATCACCCTAATGCCTAAACCAAAGATACCACCAAAAAAAGAAAACTATAGGCTAATATCTTTGATGAATATAGATGCAAAAATTCTCAATGAAATTTTAGCCAACCGAATCCAAAAACATATAAAAAAGATAGTATAGCACAAGTTGGGATTCATCCCAGGTGCACTAGGATAGTTCAACATATGCAAGTCAAACTACTTCATACACCACATTAAAAAAAAGAAAAGTCAAAAACCATATGATCATCTCATTAGATTCAAAAAAAGCATTTGATAAATCCAACATCTATTCATGATAAAAAAGTCTTACTGAAGTGGGTATAGAGGGAAGATACCTTAACATAATAAAAGCCATTCACGACAAACTCACAACAAATATAATACTCAATGGAGAAAAGCTGAAATCCTTCCCACTAAAATCTGGAACAAGACAGGGATGCCCACTCTCAACACTGTTATTCAATGAAGTAGAAAATTGACAGAACATTGTAAACCAGTTATAATGGAAAAAATAAAAATCATTATAAAATAAAAAAAATAAAAAATAATTTATTTCTTTTTACTGTAGTTTTTTTTTAAATTTGCTATTTCCCCAATACAACTTTTTTCTGCTGTACATCATGGTGACCATGTTAAACATACACATGATTTTTCTCCTATTATCACACTACATCATAAGTGACTAGACATTTTTGTCAGTGCTACACAGCAGGAAATCATTGCTAATCCATTCCAAAAGCAAGAATTTGCATCTATTAACCCCAAGCTCCCAATCAATCTCACCCCCTCCCCCTCCCTCTTGGCAACCACAAGTCTATTCTCCAAGTTCATGATTTTCTTTTCTGTGGAAATGTTCCTTTGTGCTGTGTATTAGAGCAATAAAGTGTCTGTTTGCTCCTCAAAAACAGAGCCCAGACTTCCCACATCCCTCCTGTTAGTGCCACTGGCTGCCAAACCAGCCAAGGTTACTCATCTTTCTTCTATTAGAGCCCAGGGCCAGGGTGCTCAATATGTGGTTCAAACTAGTCACTCCCCGGGGAGTATATCCACCCATATAATCTCTTTTCCTCTGAGCTCCCTCTCAGGGGCATAGTTTCCAATATCATCACTTCTCTTCCTTTCCTAGCTGATTTTGTGTGGATCTTTCTTACAGCCTTGTTTGTACAGGAGTTGTTCTGTCAACTTTCAGTTAGCTTTTAGTGAGAATTTTTCCCCACATAGATATATTTTTGATGTGTTCATGGGATAAGATGAGTTCAAAGTACTCCTACTCCACCATTTTGATCTGACTCCTCTGTGATGATATTTTTCCCTTCACTAAATCTCTTTTAGGAAATGAGTTAATGGACTAGTAGGGGAAAATCAAATTATCCAGAAAAAATATAGATATAGTTTTATTTTTCCATAGTTATATATAGAGTATGTTGAAGTAAGAAATATAACTTTCATGTAGCTCCTGTGGGCAAACATAATACTAACTAGAATTCTACTAATAAGAGATATTTTCTTCAGAAGAAAGTGACCTCTCTATAATGAGAAGAGTCCAGACAATTGTTACTGGACTAATTGTTAGAGACGTAGACTTGATTCATACTCTAGACTTCAAGCAATAGGTTAGCTGGCCAGAGATAGGTATGGGCAAATGGGGAAATAGTTTAAGGTAAGATAGAGGAGGCACCAATATCTTTTGCCTTCTGTTTTACAGTTGTGCCTAACCCTTCAAACAAAGATCCATTTTTTTTCTACCCTGGAAAATTCATAACCAAGAATATAACACTTTCAATAAGAACATTATGGAGATATTTTAACCACAATAGCCATTTTACACTCAACTTTCCCATGCTACTCTAAGAAGAGGCCTCCTACAGATTTTTTCAGAGATAATAGAGTTGAACTTTTAACAGACACTTGAGATACAGATGATCTGGGCAGATAAAACTTATAGTTTCAGGGAGAAACACTTTCCACATGTCAGCTCTTTCAGCGTGTCCCAGTACAACTGGCCAACCCCTGTTGCAACACTGGATTTTCAGAATTTTTCTTTTCCCTGAAGCTGAAATTGAAAATTTGAGTTTTCTTTAATTAGTATTTACTTACTAAGTTTTTTTGTACTCAGTTCACATTTAATTTAGATACTATGTAGCAAATTTAATTCTCTGTTCTTCATACCACAATCAACCCCCAACATATTTTTCCACCAGGCTCTTTTTCTCAGTCTACAGAACTTATTTGACAGGAGAGTTTGCCAGCAGACTTAAAGGGGAAGCAGAGGATGCTTTTAAAATGCTTAAACACTTAAATCCATGTGCACTTGGGAGAGTGGTGACCAGAGGAGAAGGAGTTGGAGGGAGGGTGAAATGGGTAAAGGGTATCAACTATATAGTGATACGTGAAAGCTAATTTTTTGGTGGTGAGCATGCCATGGTATATACAGAAGTAGAAATATGCTGTACACATAAACATTATATAATATTATAAACCAACATTATTTCAATAAAAATAAATTAAAATAAAATTTAGGTATATTTTACATGATACATCAACTGAAGGTTTATAATAAAATGGATTTTGTATATAAATTTCATCATTTTTGAAGTGTGAAATAAAATATCTTACTATAAAACTCATATAGAATTTGCTGTTGTGGTTCAGTGAGGTAAGGACCCAATGCTGTCTCTGTGAGGAAGAATGTTTGATCCCTAGACTCGCTCAGTGGATTAAGGATCTGGCATTGCTGCAAGCTGTGATGTAGTTTGCAGATGTGGCTCAGGCCTGGTGTTGCTGTGGCTGTGGTGTAAACCATGGCTGCAATTCTAAGTCAACCCATAGCCCAGGAACTTCCATATGCCACAGGTGTCACCATAAAAAGAAAGGAAAAAACAAATAAAAATCATATATATATATATATATAAATATTTGTCTTTTTAAGGCTGCACCTGTGGCATATGGAGGTTTCTAGGCTAGAATTTGAATCATAGCTGTAGCTGCCATTGAAATAATGCAGTACTTGTTTTTTGTGACAGAGTAATAAAGAATGGGGAGCTTTTACTAATGGGCACAGAGTTTCTTTTTGGGGTGGTGAAAATGTCTAGAATTACATAGTAGTAATTGTTGCAGAATTTTTTGAATTGTATACTTTACATACAATTTTATGGTATGGTATATGAATTATGATCAATAATAAAAACTCACCTGAGTTGGAAACAGTAAATGTCAGCTTATGCTTGGAAGCCATTATTGTTTTATAGTCAAAATAAGAAAGCTCCTAATGCCTCTTCCCAAAGTGTATGTATATTTACAATATATACCCTTATCTGCTTTCATTTTCAATAGAAAGTTTGATTTATAATAACACATATTAAAATGAATGTTTAAGACTAAAATAAGAGACTGAAAACATAAGGAAGAATGGGATTTTTTTGTGATTTTTGCATCAGATTTAGTTCTGAAATTTCTAGCAACTAAGACACAAAGGGAAATATTAAAGGCCATCATAGTTATTATATTCATGCAAAAGAAGCATACCAATTGCTAAAATCAAGAACAATTTCCTGGATCTTCCTAAGAGAAATGATGAAGCAGAGAGTGTTACAATAAATGGTTCATATAATGCTGATTTTTTTGTTTGTTTTTAGGGCCACACTCGTGTCTTATGGAAGTTGCCAGGCTAGGGGTTGAATTGGAACTATGGCTGCAAGCCTAAGCCACAGTCACAGCAATGCTGGCTCCAAGCTGTACCTGTGACCTATGCCACAGCTCATAGCAACACCAGATCCTTAACCCACTGAGCAAGGCCAGGGATCAAACCCGCATCGTCATGGATACTAGTCTGGGTCATTACTGCTGAGCCACAACGGGAACTCCATAATGGCAATTTTTACTCGAGTTGCAAAATTTTTCAAGTATCTACTTCTCACATTGATCATTTTTTTTTGTCTTTTTGCTATTTCTTGGGCTGCTCCCACAGCATATGGAGGTTCCCAGGCTAGGGGTCCAGTCAGAGCTGTAGCCACCAGCCTATGCCAGAGCCACAGCAACGTGGGATCCGAGCCGCGTCTGCAGCTTACACCATAGCTCACGGCAACGCCGGATCGTTAACCCACTGAGCAAGGGCAGGGACCGAACCCACAACCTCATGGTTCCTAGTCGGATTCGTTAACCACTTGCGCCACGATGGGAACGCCTCACGTTGATCATTTTTAAAAGCAGTTTTGATAGGTGAAATCAGATAAGCATGAGAGAGTAGGTATTAGAAAGAGTTGGATTGGGAAATTTGTACAGAAAGTGTCAGATTAGTATAATATTATATATAACTGGGATTCACGCTGGGAACACTGGTCAGTTTGTTCTGCCGGGCCCACTAGAGCCTTGAAGCATTGGTCTCCTATTTATTCATGACATAATGAGTGTGCCAGCTAGAGTAAGGCTTTCAAGCAAAGCAAGTCCCCTGCCTTTGAGTGTCAGTTATAAGCTTCAAGTTTGTTATGAAGAGGGGAGACAAGGGAACAATTTCTCTTCCAGAAATGCTATTAGTTATCATAATTAGGAAAGAACAGAAGCTAGAAAGGTCTGCCTATGAGTAAAACTGAATCCTTTGAAATTTTGTTTTAGAGGGAAGAGATAGATACTTGAATCCAGGTTACTTTGATTTTTCCTTAAACTAACTTATCACTGAAGGGCCCTTCCCACTAACTTTATGAGGTAACTTCCCATTGACTTTCATATCCTGAAACCAGCTAGGTTATCTGTTCCTTTGGTAACATCTAGATTTTGGATAAAGTAGAATTCATGCAAAGATACCTTATTCTATAGATTGACTGCTCCTAAAAATGGAGGTAATCACATTGTTACAGAAGTTCTCTGGAGTGGTTACTGAGGAAAATTTAGCAGTCTATTGAGAACTATGGTTGGCATATCATTATTCTAAATTACCCAGTTTAGTGGGTTCTATAGGAAAGCCAATAGACCTTTTCAGCAAGCTAATGTCAACAGAAAAGTTTTCTTCTTGTACTGGAAGGGGAGCTCTGTTGGACTACTCCTAGGAAGGTCTTTGCAAAGATGATAAATGAAAATACTCAAGACTTCTGATTAGATCTAAATAGATATGTGTTTTCTACTTTACATATGCATAGCCAGCTATATATAGACAGCCATCAAACTTTAACCAGTAACATACAGTCTAGACTAAACCTGTACCATTTTTTTTTATAGCAGGTAATAACTACAGTGGAGACTTCAAAAATTTTAATATATTTCAATAATTTATTCACAATTTATTTGGCATGAGGTTTAAATAGGCACAGAATAAATAACTGTTATTATTTATGCCAAACAGCATACTGATGATACCTAACTCTGCTTAAGTATGTGTAAGTATCTGAATACAACAGAGCAGAAAGACAACCAGAAAAGTACTTTTAACATATGCCTACATTTACCATTCATGTTAATATTATTGTTTAAAAAATTCAAATCTAAATATAGAAGTACATTTTAAAGCTGTAGGAAAACTCCAATACAAGAATCACAATAGATAAATATGCAATATTTAAAACTTTAGTTCTTAATCCATTGATAAATATTAAGAAATAGTTATTTTGTCTTCGAAAATTTTAGAATTAAAGGGTTGAAAACATGGTCATTCCTTTTGGCATTGTAGCATTTGAAATTAGAAAGTGGGACAAAAATTTATTTTGCTCTTACATGCTGAAGTTTATATTTTTTAAAGCCAGTTTAGAATTAAGAGTTAACTTCTAGTCAGTAGTGATGAGTGACTAGAATTGTCATCCAATCATCCATATTCTGTGGTATCATATATCAAAGCCTTTACAATATGATTTACAATATGACAATCTTGTTCAGTACTTAGAAGTTCTGGGTGAAGGAAAGAGGCAAGGTAAAAAGCAATTGCAAATTTTTAAAATCTTTATTTCTTCTCTGGACTTTATTTTTTCCTTCTTTCTGCTGATTTTAGGTTTTGTTTGTTCTTTTTCTCATTCTTTTAGGTGGTAGTTTAAGTTTTTTATTTGAGATTTTTCTTGTTTTTTGAGGAAGGCCTGTATCACTCTGAAATTTCTTGTAAGAACTAATTTTGCACCATCCCATAGATTTTTGTATGGTTGTCTTTTCATTGCCATGTATCTCAAGATATTTTTAATGTCATTTTTGATTTCCTAATTGATACTTTTTTTAGTAGAATGTTGTTTAGTCTCCATGTAATTGTTCAATTATCATTTATTTTTCTGTAATTTCTAGTTTCATACTTCTGTGGTCAGAGAAGATGCTTGAAATAATTTCTATACTCTTAAATCTGTTGGGATTTGTTTTGTGCCCTTGTATGTGGTCATTCCTAGAAAGTGTCCCATGTGTATTTGAAAATAATGTATATTCTGTTTTTTGGATGTAATGTCCTGAAAATATCAATTAAGTCTAACTTTTCTACTGCGTCATTTAGGATCTCTGTTGCCTTATTGATTTTCTGTCTAGAAGATCTGTCCATTAATGTGAATGAGGGTGTGAAAATCTCCCATGACTTTTGTATTCCCAATATTTTCTCCCTTTATGTCTGTTAGGATTTGTTTTACGTTTTGGGGTGCTCCTATATTAGGGATGTAAATATTGATGAGTGTACCATCCTCTTCTTGAATTGATCCTTTTATCATTAAATAGTGTCCTTTATCTTTCTTTATGATGTTTGTTTTAAAGTCTATTTTGTCTTGTATGAGTATTGCGACTACTATTTTCTTGTTATTTCTGCTTGTGTGGAATAAACTTTTTCCATCCCCTCACTTTTAATCTATATGTGTCCTTTGCCCTAAGGTAGGTCTCTTATAAGCAGAATATTGTGGGGTCATTTTTTTTTATCCAGTCTGCCACTCTATCTTTTGATTGGAGTATTCAGTCCATTGACATTTAAGGTAGTTCTTGATAAATATATATATATTTAAACCTTGTTTTCAAGTTGATTCAATGTTTCTCCTTTGTTCCTTTTTCTTTTTGTGGTTAGATGATTTACTTTTATTTTATGTTTGTGTCTTCTTTTTTGTGTTTTCCAAATGGATTGCTTGGTTTTGATTTGTGGTTGCTATGTAAGTATGTTACTACATTTTTTTTTACTCTCCTCTACATTTTATGATTTTGCTATCTTGTTTTACATCTTCATGTTTATCCTTTTGTTGTTCCTTCTGTTTATCATCACTTTCACAAATAGTTTTTTTTTCCCTTGTTGATCTGTACACTGGCTTATTTAAGTGGCTACTTTCCAATTGTGATTTCCTCAAAACTATCTTCTTACTTCTTTTATATTTAGTAGAGGCCTTTCAGTATTTTTTTAGAATAGTTTAGTATTGCTGTATTCTTTTAGTTTTTGCTTGTCAGAGAAGTTATTTCTCCTTCTATGCTAAATGATAATCTTACTGGGTGAAGTAGTCTAGGTTGCAGATTTTTCCCTTTTAGAACTTTGAATATATCTTACCACTCCCTTCTTACCTGCAGTGTTTCTGTAGAAAAATCAATTGATAGACTTATAGGTATTCTCTTGAAACTAACTCTTTGTTTTTCACTTGCTTCCTTTAGAATCCTCTCCTTAGCTTTAACATTCACCATTTTTATTATAATAAGTCTCTTTCACAGCTCCCTCCCTGGAGTTCTGATCCTTTCTATCTTCCCTCTCTTTTTTTTTCATTGTCCTACCCAGCTACATGGAGGTTATCTTGCCCTTTTGGAAGTCTGAGTTCTTCTTCCAGCATTCAGTAGATGTTCTGTGATAATTGAAGATTATCATGTAGATTTTTTTATGTATTTATGGGAGAAGATGAGCTCCACATCTTAATTCTCCATCTTCTTGATCCAATGAGTTTTTTTTAGCAGCAGAAAAGCTTTAACCATCCTTACAATTTTGCAGCATCTCATATTCTATTCCAGAATATGTGGGAAAAAATTCTTACTTCAGTCACCTTAATTTACACAAGTTATAAAATGCAAACATACTCTAAATCCTATAGTGTAAGAATAATATTATTTAACAGTTATTAAATGCAGTAGAATCAATAATAGTTATCAAATAATAAGCACACACAGCATTCTAGATTTTTAGATCATCTTAAGGCTGCTAACTGAGGATCGTACAAATAAGAAGTGCAAGACACAAAACAAAGAAAAGAAATAAAGCAAAGAAACTAATTTCTCAGTGCATAACATCAATCAGGATAAAATTTGTGGCACTTTTATGATACTAATTTATATTTCAATTGTCAATTTTACTGGGAATGACTCAATGACATTAAATCCAAGAGCAAGAACCAGCCAATTAAAATTGTAAAATGAAACTGATCATCTTTATTTGTAAAAACACTGAAAATGTAAAGTGTGCAGATAACTCACTAAAATTTTCCTCATTTCATTTGTCCCCCATTGAAATGCCTTGAATTTTATTCTGAAATTATTCTGCTTGTTATAACTGTCTGATTTTAAGGACAATATAAACTCTATTATGTTACTGAAACACCATTTTTGTTTGGTAAGTATGTCTCTATGAGCAACGAAAAAATTCTGGTTATAAATCATAGAATAACCTCCACCAAAAAAATGACCTTTTCTAAGCTAGTGAGAAATAAATTAAACCATGGTGTATCATTTTTATTATATTTTTTATTTTACCTTTTTACTTTTTATATTATAGTTTTTTATTTTTGTTAAAAAATTATTATAGTTGATTTATAATGTTCTGTAAATTTCTGCTATTCAGCAGAGTGATCCAGTTATACATACGTATATATACATTCTTTACCCCATATTTTCTTCTATCATGGTCTATCACAAGAAATTGGATATAATTCCCTGTGTTATACAGCAGGACCTCATTGCTTATCCATTCTAAATGTAATAGTTTGCATCTATTAACCCCAAACTCCCAGTCCATTCCACTCCCTCCCCCTCCCCCTTGATAACCACAAGTCTGTTCTCTATGTCTGTGGGTCTATTTCTGTTCCACCAGCATATTCTTGATGTTACTGCCTCTGAATGTTATCTCAGTTCTTCTATTATAGTTTATTTACATTGTTCTGTCAATTTATGCTGTACAGTAAAGTGACCCACTCATATATATATACTCTTTTCTCACATTATCCTCCATAATGTTCCATCATGAGTGACTAGATATAGTTCCTTGTGGTATACAGCAGGATCTCATTGCTCATCCACTCAAAATGCAATAGTTTGGATCTAGTTATCCCAAAATCTCAGTCCATCCCAATCCCTTCCCCTACCCATCAGCAACCATGAGTTATATTATATTTATATGAATATTAATAACATTTCTATGGTTGATTTTTCCCTTTAAAATTGAACAGTGCAGAATAGGGCTCAGGCTGAAGTTTGTCACATTTGGATTTCTTAAAAACAAAACTTTATTTGCTATAAACATTTAAAAGGCAATTTTCTTCCTCCATAACATATGTAGACAATGAAATCTAAGGTTTTTAAAAATCTCCACAGCCTATAAGAAATGATACTTTTATTTTTTAATTAATTTCTTTATTTTTGCCTTGCCTGGGGCATATGGAACTTCTCAGGCTGGGGATCAAACCCATGCCACAGAAGCACAGATGTGACCCAAACCACTGTGGTAACAATGTCAGATTCTTAAACTGTTGTGCCACAATATAACTGCAGAAATAGTACTTTTAAATGTCTAAAAAGAATCAAAATACTGAAGTTTAGTGTGCAGAAGGGTGGATATAAACAACCAAGAAGAGAGCAGATAATTGATGTTGAATTATTAATAGTCCAAACTAAGTTCCATGGTTTTTCTACCTATACAAATAAAATGAGGTACTTTCCAAGTTTGAGCTATGCATTGTACATCCTCCCAAGCAAGTGTATGAATAAGATTTTTATAAATATTGCCAATATTAATTTATTCCATACCTAAACTTAATTAAATGATAGCAATTGTACAGTGATTAGGATGCATTAATTCTCAAAATGTAGCTATGGTCCAGCACAAGTTGTCATGCTTCTTTTATCTGAGAAAAATGATTTCAGAATAAATATCAGCCCTATGCTAACCATGAGAAGAATGTGGTCTTCTACTGACAAATAGGCTAGTCTTGTATTTTGATCCTTAGCTGGCTTAGGCATTGAGTTTCTCTCAAATGGAAATGAGTCTGATAGTTGATGACAGATTTCAGAACTTGGTGAATTTAAGCACAGGCAGATTCCATCTGGGTAAGAGTACTGACCTGACTTTCACTAGGAAACAAAGGTGAATCTTCTCCAACTTCAAAATCAAAATATATGTTTTTAGGTGAAGACAGAATATTCATCGCTGAAAAAAATGTTGTCCCATTTTTAGAGGCTGTTTCTTCATCTCTGTGTATAACACATTTCCATCAGGATTTTCTGATCAACAATCTACATCATAGTGGCTGCCAGTAATCACATGTAACTTGAGGGTTCACTTGGTGATCAGCATGACGTCCTAATAGAAGCATTTCTAGGTGAGTCAGGCAGTTCAGACCTGATCTTGGAGAGGCAACCAGGCAGGCACTAGCAGCAACAGTGCCCAGTGAACTGTGGTGGCCATCCAGCTCTTTATAGACTCTATCTGCAGTATCCTGAGGTAGCCATGGTCAGCCCAAGCTATGTGGAGGCTGGGGTCAGTACATTTTTGCTGGGCAGTCCTCCTCCCCTGCTGCCAGCAAGGATAAACTGCAGAGTCACTCTGAGCCTCAGAGAGATTCAGGGTGAGAAGTGATCCCCTGTGGGTGAGGGGCGCTGTGAGATGAGGAACTAGGACCAGGAATGACCTTGTTAGCAAGACACCTGAGTTTTTTAAATGGGTGACTAACATCCCCTAACTTATGTTGACAACCTGTACTCCATTTAAGAAAACTAAAGCAAACCATTTGTTAATGAAGTCAGCTGAAACAAAATATATATAACAGTCATATATATATATATATATATATATAAATTGTTACAATATAAACAGTTTTAAAAATGATTGCAAATTAAAATCCAATGACTTAAAGTATGCTGGAAATGTAATAGAGCTTTGGGATCAAAGTGGTTGGAATTTAATGCAATCTACTTATAACTTTAGCCTTATACCCACAGTGTCTTTGTAAAATGAAAACAATAACATCAACCTCGTAGAGCTGTTTTGTAGATGAATTATGAAATGCATAAAATAGTACCTAAATTTATAACAAGATTAACTTGTTATTGCAACCAGGTAAGATACACAAGATTACATATCCAGACATACACATTCACAATTATTAAATTAAATTTCTGGTCTAGGATAGAGCATATTTGTAAGAAAACTTGTGAGAGGCCATTATGGCAATAAGGAGTTTAAGACTGAAGTCCAGAAAATTCTAAACATCTCTAAACAATTTCAATTATTTGCAGTCCTTCTTACTCAGTGCCAGACAAATTATCTCCTATCCACCCAATATTCTTTCTGGTGCTTTCTGCAGGGGTGTACCTAGAGAGAAGCAAGAAAAGAAAAGTCAATGTGTGTTCTAATTACTGAGTGATAGATAATCTCTTGCTGAGAATCCTGTGACCTATATTGTCTTTTTCAGGAATGCTCTTATTTTGTTTGTTTATTTACAAACATAGTTTTTATTTTTTTATTTTTTATTATCATTGATTTACAGGGTTCTGTCAATTTCTGTTGTACAGCAAAGTGACCTGTCTTTTTCTCACATTATTGTTCATCATATTAGGTCAAAAATGATTAGATATATAGTTCCCTGTGCTATACAGAGGGTCTCATTGCCTGTCCACTCCAAATGCAAGAGTTTTAATCTACTAACCCCAGATTCCAAATCCATCCCACTCCCCACAAGACATTATTTACAGAACTAGAAAAAATATTTTAAAATTTGTATGTAAACTCAAAAGGCCTCAAATACACAAAGCAACATTTAAGAGAAAAAGTGGAACTGGAGGAATCAGGCTCCCTGACTTCAGACTCTACTACAAAGCTGCAGTCATCAAGACAGTATGGTGCTGGCACAAAAACAGAAATCTGGATCAATGGAACAAGATAGAAAGCCCAGAAATAAACCCAAACACCTATGGTCAGTTAATCTATGACAAAGGAGGCAAGAACATATGGTTGAGGAAAGATAGTCTCTTCAGTAAATGGTGCTGGGAAAACTAGACAACTGTATCTAAGAGAATGAAATTAGAACATTGCCTAATGCTATACACAAAAATAAATGCAACATAGATTAAAGACTTAAATGTAAGGCCAGACACTATAACACTCCTAGAGGAATACATAGGCAGAATGCGCTTCGACATAAATCACTGCAATACCTTGTTTGATCCACCGCCTAGAATAAAGACAATAAAGACACAAATAAACTAATTGGACCCAATTAAACTCAAAAGCTTCTTCACAGAAAAGGAAACCATGAAAAAAACTAAAATACAACTCACAGAATGGCAGAAAATTTTTGAAAATGACTCAACCAAAAAAGGTTTAATCTCCAAAATATACAAGCAACTCATATAACTCAACACTAAAAAAATAAACAACCCAATTGAAAAATGTGCAAAAGACATAAATAGACATTTCACCAAATAAAACATAGATGGCTAGCAGGAACACATGAGAAATTGCTCAGCATCACTAATTATTAAAGAAATTCAAATCAAAACTACAATAAGCTACCACCTCACACCAGTTAGAGTGGCCATCATTAACAAGTCAACAAATAACAAATGCTGGAAAAGATGTGGAGAAAGGGGAACCCCCCTCTACTGTTGGTGGGAATGTAAATTAGCACAACAACTATGGAACATGCTATGGAAATATCTCAGAAAACTAAATATAGAACTGCCATATGACCCAGAAATCCCTCTCTTGGGCATATATCCAGACAAAAGTTTCATTGAAAAAAACACATGCATCTGTATGTTCATCCCAGCATTATTCGCAATAGCCAAGACATGGAAACAACCTAAATGCCCATTAATGGATGAATGGATTAGGAAGATGTGATACATATATACAATGGAATACTACTCAGCCATAAAAAGGGCAAAATAATGCCTTTTGCAGCAACAGGGATGGAACTAGAGACTATCATACTGAGTGAAGTAAGTCAGAAAGAAAAATACAGGCACCCTATGATACACATATGTGGAGTCTAAAATGTTGCAAAAATGATCTATTTACAAAACAGTAAATATCAAGGAATGCTCTTGATAAATCATGTGTCATAAACTTGTCCTACCTTTCTAAATTTCCTTCAATCCCAACTTTCTCATGCCTCTTCATCTGAAGGCTTCTCTAACAATTTTGGTGGTTGCTGACTAAGAATGTAAAGTGTGACCTCCCTGAAGTATTTGCATTTATACAGATTAAAACCCACTTACACACACACAAGACTCAAAACTTTCAACATTTAATAGAATGACATTGTAATCATGTAATCGCACATAGTAATATGTATGAGTATTATAGGCATATGAAATTTTATAGATAGGTCTACTTGCACTGCAGTTTTAGAAATATACCTGATATTTGCCTCATTGCTTTAGAAATGTACTTGAGTTTTGATATATATAAAAAAAATAATTTCTAAGTTGTGTGATATCTCGAATAATTTTCCCTGAATAGCTCAGATGTCCTTTAATCTATAGTAACTTCAATGTTTTATTTATTTATTTATTTTTAATTGTTATTTTCCCCAACACACTTTTTTTTCCACCGTAAAGCATGGGGACCCAGTTACACATACATGTATAGATAAATGTTTCTCCCATTGTCTCGCTCCGTTGCAAGTATCTAGACATAGTTCTCAGTGCTACACAATGGAATACTACTCATCCATAAAAAAGAATGAAATAATGCCATTTGCAGCAACATGGATGGAACTAGAGACTCTCATCCTGAGTGAAATAAGTCAAAAAGAGAAAGACAAATAGTAACATCATTGTTTGCTGTCAAATATTTCCCTTCCCCCTTTCCTTACCTTTAAAGAGCAGCTGGGGTTTTAATTGCACCCTTGCTGGCTGACTGGAATTTTTCTATTAAAAATTTCATGCCCCCATGCATGGATTGCACATGGTCCAGAGAAGAACACAGCCATGAGATTGCCATTCCCAAAAAAGCCAGCACCTGGGATCTATTGTAGATTTTCACTTGTTTATCATAATGCTCTGTTTTTGTCATTCAAATGCAATTTCAATAACTGTCCAGAAAGATTTAACATTGATCATACAAACCCTTTTTTGAACAGCTTCAATACAGTTGCTTCTATCTCTTTTTAGAATGAGTCATTGTTATTTTTTACTTAATAAAAGTGTTAATTTTTAAAATCATGCGAGTTCTACCTTGTTTCCTCAAGATGTATTTGTGTGTGTGTGTGTGTGTGCGTGCACATATATGCGTGTTGTATATATACTTCCCAGTAGGTTGAAATGTAAGCATTTGTTATTTTCCATTAAAAGTCTGCTTCATGAGCATAGGATGACAATAACAATGATCAATATGTGTATGGCACTTGCTGTGTGTCAGCAGAGCTACCATACTGTCCAAATCTAGGAGGTTTTGTTTATACTGCATCCTATGTAAATTATATCCTACAGAGTTATTCAATGCTGTGGTACTGAGTATCAGGCTCTGTTATAAGCACTTCACATATATTGCCTTAGTGTAATACTCATATCAACTCTAGAAGGTAAGTACTATTATCATGTTTATTCAACAAATGCAGAAACTGAGGTATAAAGTGTGTAAATACTTTGCCCATGGTCACATAGTGAGTGACAGTAGATTCAAACTCAGAAAATCTAACTGTAGAGGCCATGGTTGTAAGCACTGCACAACTGCCTCTGTAAAGTTTGGAAAGAGTTTATGGCTTTGGAAATAAGGAAATAGCAGTGACTGTATAAAGAATGTCTGAATGCAGTTAGTATGCAAAATACATGCTTGAAAAGTTATTCACACTTGCTAAACATGAGCTACACATCTGATTCTGAACTTTTAAGATTTCAATGCAAATAAGGAAACCCTATTAGTTGTATGATTCTAAACAACAAATATAGACTGGTTGCTTAAGAAGCAGAGCTATTGTTACTAAGATCAGAGAACTAGTCCTTCATGAGCACTCTTAAAGAGTATATTATGAGTGATATCATCAACTGTACCTCTATAGTAAGCCCAGCAACATGTTTCTTAAGGCCTATTTCTAGTGATTTTGCTTATTGTAAATTGATGCCAAATGCCAAAATGATCTTCCTCCTAGACTATAACTGAGCTATACTAGGTTAAAAGAAAGTAACGTAGTAGTATATATTCACATCTCTTTGGTGGTATTACTTAAGACAGTAATAGACTGAAAAGCATCCAATGGAAAGAAAGTCCTCTTTAGAGGTTTCTCTTGTAAGTATAAATCTTTCCATTTAGAATTTTAAAATGTTGAGAAAAATGAACTTCCAGGTTATGCTCTGTGATGAGAATCTGATATGCAGGTATAACATGTTGCTAATAATATATAGATGCATGTGATTTAAAAGTTGATGACTTGTCATGGACTAGTTCTACTACCAAGAACTCTGAGTGTGTAGTCTAAGGAGAATCAATGCAGTGGGTGAGTGTCCGTCGTGGTTTAGCATTTGAACTTCTTCTTCTTTTTTTTCTTAACTTTTTAGAGCCACATCCCTGGCATATGGAAGTTAAAAGGCTAGGGGTCAAATCAGAGCTGTAGCTGCCAGCCTATACCATATCCACAACAATGCATGATCTGAGCCATGGCTGTGAACTACACCAGAGGTCATGGCAATGCCAGATTTTAACCCACCTAGCAAGGCCAGGGATTGAACCTGTGTCCTCGTGGATATTATTCAGATTAATTTCTGCTGCACTGAAGTGGGAACTTCCAAGTATTTGAACTTTTGAGCAAGTCATGCCTCACCATAAGCCACTTTGTGGCTATGTGACCTGGGATGAGTTATCAATCTCTTTACATTTCTCTTTTCACTAGTAAAGTAAGGATAATGATGTCTATCGCACAAGGTTATTTCAACATGAAGACTATAGCTTGGCATAAGTTGGTCTCAATTATTATAAATATCTAATAATAATAATATACTATGAAATTAAAAGTACTTAAAATGGTAGTTATATATATATGTCAAAAATACATGGTTATTGATTACTTTTTCAATATTCTGCATGAAATTTATGTATCAAACAGCTAGAATCAGTCTTAGGAAAAACAGAAAAAAAGAGCTTTACCTTCAGCTTCTCACCTTCTTTCTTTCTAGTTCTCTTTATAGTGACCATCATTGCTTCTACCAGGAAAAAGCAGAACAAAACTCATTCATACTGAGGCATTGGCCATTGTAGCAGGATAGAATAGTAAGATTTCTTTGTTCCAACTGACACATTGTCAAGCTCTGAACCTTACTTTTTTTTCTAATCCCCACATTATTCATTTAGTAAACAAAAGCAATAACTTCTTCATAGGGTTGTTGAAAGAATGAGAGATATCAAATATGAAAGTATTAATACAGTGATGTTATATATAAAGTGTTCAAGAAATGGTAGTTATTACTAGAATTGTTATTACCCCCTGTAATATGTAGCCTTGGAGACCTGAACTTTAGACCCATTTGTTATCTTAACTCATGATGTTTCCCTGGGTGATGTATAAAAGTGAAAGTATGAAATTAGAACACTCCCTAAAACCATACAAAAAATAAACTTAAAATGGATTAAAGACCTAGATATAAGACCAAACCCTATAAAACTCCTAGAGGAAAACATAGGCCAAACACTCTCTGACATAAACGACAACAATATCTTCTCAGATCCACCTATCAGAGTACTGACAATAAAAACAAAAATAAACAAATGGGATCTAATCAAACTTCAAATTTTCTGCACAGCAAAGGAAACCCTCAGCAACACAAAAAGATAACTCACAGAATGGGAGAAAAATCTTTTCAAGTGAATCAACTGACAAGGGATTAATCTCCAAAATTTAAAACACCTTCTGCAGCTCCAGACCAAAAAAACAAACTAGCCTATAAAAAATGGGCAGAAGATCTAAGCAGACAGTTCTCCAAAGAAGACATACAGATGGCCAAAAAACACATGAAAAGATGTTCAACGTCACTCATGATTAGAGACATGCAAATCAAAACCACTCTGAGGTACCACCTTACACCAGCCAGAATGGACATCATCCAAAAGTCTACAAACAATAAGTGCTAGAGAGGGTGTGGAGAAAAAGAACCCTAGTACACTGTTGGTGGGATTGTAAATGGGTGCAACCACTGTGGAAAACAGTATGGAGATTCCTCAGAAAACTAAACACAGAACTCTCATTTGATCCAGCCATCCCACTCCTGGGCATTTATCCAGAGAAAACCATGACTCGCAAAGACACATGTACTCCATTGTTCATTGCAGCACTATTTGCAATAGCCAAGACATGGAAATAATCTAAATGTCCATCGACAGAGGAGTGGATCCAGAAGAGGTGGTACATATACACAATGGAATATTACTCAGCCATTAAAAAATGTAATACCAGCATTTTTTGCAACATGGATGGACCTAGAAACTTTCATGCTAAGTGAAGTCAGCCATACAATGAGACACCAACATCAAATGCTTTCACTGACATGTGGAATCTGAAAAAAGGACAGACAGAACTTCTTTGCAGAACAGATGCTGACTCACAGACATTGAAGAACTTATGGTCTCCGGAGGGGACAGTTTGGGGTGTGGGGGGATGTGCTTGGGCTGTGGGATGGAAATCCTGTGAAATCAGATTTTTATGATCATTATACAACTACAGATGTGATAAATTCATTTGAGTAATAAAAATTAATTAATTAGTTAATTAATTTTAAAAAAGTGATTGGTAAATTGAAAGTATTATTCAAATAGCAGTAGTAGTAAGTAATAGTAGTAGTATTTTGTAAAAATGGAGTGAATAGGAAAATCAGGACGTACCATGTACCAAACATTTTTATGTAAATTATCTTATCGAATGCTTACAATAACAGGTTAAGTTTATTTAGTGTATGTCTGTTGTGAATATCCATGTTGTTTCTCTACTGTTCAGCTTTAGGATTCAAACCTAGATTGCAAGGCACTGCTCCCCTTCCTATCCCACTTCTTTTCTTGTATGAGGTTTTAGGATGCTACATATGTCTTATTTCTGCTCCTTTAGGGGCTACTACCTACCACTCTACCCAGTGATGATCTTCTCTGTCTTCTCTTCCCCAGCCTAGATCTGCAGTGGAATCAATGTCTGAGTCAGTGGAGTTTGAGGATATAGAGGTTGTGGTATCATCTTGGAGAAGCTGAGTTTCATCTCAGAGCAAAGTTGACCCCAATTCAGGGAACCAGATTCTAGAAGGAGGGAATTTACTGGTTTACATGGTGAGAAGATATAAAAGTTCCTCTCTTCTATATTTGCCTCTCCTCTAAACTTTGAGATGTTGAGGGTGGTAAAAAGTGTAGAAAGAGGATTCTCATATTTTTATGGTTCATTTTGCTCTTCCAGCCCCTTTCTTTATGCTGCTGTCATGGAACAGTGCATGGACATTTTACTTTAAGGGTTTTACAACAGTTTCACTGGGGAAACCAATGAGGTAACAAAATAGAAAAAAATTGTGAAGAATTGTATTTAGATTTTTTTATTATTGTTGTGTAACAAATCACCAAAACTTTGTATCTTAAAATAACATCAATTTATTACTTTGGTTCTTTAGAGCAGAACACTGGAAGGACTTGACTGAATTCTGTGTACAGGTTGTTTTCAAGGTGTTGACAATTTTTTTGTTTTCTGTTTTCTCAATTTTATTAGAGTAAGTCAGAATGAGTTTTTATTTGGGAGATTTGAGAGAAAATCAATTTCCAAGCTCATTCTTGTTGTTGAGAGAATTTATTTCCTTGCAGTTATAGAACTGAAGTTCTTATTTCCTTGCTGACTATCAGCCAGGAGTTGCTTTAGTTCCTAGAGGCCAACCACATCCTTTGACACATAGCTCCCTCAATCTTCAAGCCAGCAAAGATGCATCAAAGCTTTCCCATGTTTCAAACTTCTTACTTGTTCCATCTATAACATATAGATCAGAATTAAAGGGCTTATATGACTAAATCAGGCCCATCCATGTACTCTACATATCTTAAACTCAATTGTTCAATATAACACAATGTAATCATAAGAGTAAGTTTCATCATAGTCCAAGGGATTATGTACATAAACAAGCAAGGATCTTGGAGGTCATATTAGAATTTTTCCTACCATAAATTGTTAATAAATTCCTATAGCTGTATTTTTTAGTTACTCCTCCTCCTCCACCTCCCGCTCCTCTTACTCTTCCTTCTTCTTCTACTCCTCATGCTACTGATAACAATAACAAGTAACATTTTTTAAGTGTTTACTATGAGTTCAGGCACTATTGTAGCACTTTTCTTACATTCTTATTCAATCCTAACAATAACATTGTGAACAGTGATGTGCTGATAAATTTTTAACAACCAGCTCTCTGGGGAGAAAAAAACACCTGATATGGAGGGTTTCAGATTTCTGTGGTATATTCCACTATGGTCATTTTCAAGCTAGCAGCATGATGTTGCTGAATGCAGAGTTAGGAAGAGATGTGCAGTAGCACACCATTGTATAGTATTTCCAACATAGAGATAAAATAGGTGTAAATGACCTCATGAATGTGGATAATGGTAAAATATAGTAAAGTGCTTAGCAAGTGTAGGACATAAAAATTAAACTATAAAAATCCTCCCCACCATTCATCATGCTGGAATAAAAGAGAAAGCTAGCCACGATGTTAACAGAAAACTATACTTTTCCCACAGGCATCTGCAACTGTAAAATATGTTATCACCCCCTTATTTCAGTGGCTGTTGATCTCTTACTTACTAGAGAAGACTGTTCCCTAAAAGCCTTTTTTTTATAGGCAAAAGAAAGTTTATTACATCATAGCTTGTAATAGTGACACTAAAAATAATAGGGAACAATTTCAGTTAAACATGATACATCCATAAAATTCATGATGCTCTTGTATTTAACAGTGGTAACTCTGCATGTGCGAAAAAGCAAAGAAGAAAAGCCCAAAATAATGTGGTTATGGCAAAATACAGAAAAACAAGTTATCCTAAAGGTATTTTATATTAGTATTTTATTTATTTATTTATTTATTTTCCCACTGTACAGCATGGGGACAAAGTTACATATACATGTATATATACTTTTTCCTCCCATTGTTGTGTTGCGATGTAAGTATCTAGACATACTTCTCAATGCTACACAGCAGGATCTCTATAAACCCATTCCAAGAGCAATAGTTTGCATCCATTAAATCCAAGCTCCTGATCCCTCCCACTCCCACTCCTCCCTCTCCCCCTGGGCAGCCACAACTCTATTCTCCAAGTCTGGGAAATGTTCATTTGTGCTATATATTAGATTCCAGATATAAGTGATATCATATGGTATTTGTCTTTCTCTTTCTGACTTACTTTACTCAGGATGAGTCTCTAGTTCCATCCATGTTGCTGCAAATGGCATTATGTTGTTCTATTTTATGGGTGAGTAGTAGTCCATTGTGTATATATACCACATTGTCCTAATCCTATCATCTGTCGATGGACATTTGGGTTGTTGGATATTGTGAATAGTGCAGCAAATACGCAGATGCATGTGTCTTTTTTAAGGAAACTTTTGTCTGGATATAAGCCAAAGAGTGGGACTGATGGGTCATATGGTAGTTCTATGTATAGATTTCTAAGGTACCCCCATGCTGTTCTCCATAGTGGCTGTACCAGTTTACATTCCCACCAACAGTGCAGGAGGGTTCCCTTTTCTCCACCCCCTCCTCCAGCACTTGTTGTTTGTGGACTTATTAATGATGGCCATTCTGATTGGTATGAGGTGGTATCTCATGGTAATTTTGATTTGAATTTCTCTAATAATCAGGGATGTGGAGCATTTTTTCATGTGCTTATTGGCCATCTGTATATCTTTCTTGAAGAACAGTATATTCAGGTCTTTTGTCCATTTTTCCATTGGGTGGTTGGCTCTTTTGCTGTCGAGTTGTATAAGTTGCTTGTATATCCTAGAGGTTAAACCCTTGTCTGTTGCATGGTTGGAAAGTACTTTCTCCCATTCTTTAAGTTGTGTTTTTGTTTTCGTTTTGGTTTCTTTGCTGTGCAAAAGCTTGTCAGTTTGATTAGGTCCCATGGGTTTATTTTTGCTCTTATTTCTGTTGCTTTGGGAAACTGACCTGAGAAAACTTGTAAGGTTGATGTCAGAGAATGTTTTGACTATGTTCTCTTCCAGGAGTTTGATGGTGTCTTGTCTTATGTTTAGGTCTTTCAGCCACTTTGAGTTTATTTTGGTGCATGGTGTGAGGGTGTGTTCTAGTTTCATTGCTTTGCATGCGGCTGTCCAGGTTTCCCAGCAATGCTTGCTGAATAGACTGTCTTTTTCCCATTTGATGTTCTTCCCTCCTTGTCAAAGATTAATTGACTGTAGCTGTCTGTGTATATTTCTGTGTTCTCTATTCTGTTCCAGGGACTGTATATGTGTTTTGGTACCAGTACCACACTGTCTTGATGACTGTGGCTTTGTGATATTGCCTAAAGTGTGGGAGAGTATGCCTCCTGCTTGGTTTTTGTTCTTCAGGATTGCTTTGGAAATTCTGGGTCTTTTGTAGTTCCATATAAATTTTTGGATAGTTTCTTCTAGTTCTGTGAAAAATTTCATGGCAAATTGAAAGGGATTGCATTGAATCTGTAGATTGCTTTGGGTAGTATGGCCATTTTTACAATATTGATTTTTCCAATCCATGCACATGGAATATCTTTCCATTTCTTTACATATTCTTTAATTTCCTTCATGAATGTTTTATAGTTCTCAGCATATAAGTCCTTTACCTCCTTGGTCAGATGTATTCCCAGGTAGTTGATTTTTTGGAGGTGCAATTTTAAAAAGTATTGTGTTTTGGTATTGCTTTTCTAAGGTTTCATTTTAAGTATTCAGAAATGCACCTGATTTCTGAATGTTAATCTTATATCCTGCTACTTTGCTCAATTTGTTCATCAGTTCAAGTAGTTTTTGGGTTGAGTCCTTAGGGTTTTCTATGTATGGTATCATGTCATCTGCATACAGTGACAGTTTTATCTCTTCTCTTCCTATATGGATGCCTTTTATTTCTTTTTTTTTTTGTCTAATTGCTGTGCTAGGACTTACAGAACTATGTTGAACAGAAGTGCTAAGAATGGGCATCCCTGTCTTTTTCCAGATTTGAGTGAGAAGGCTTTCAATTTTTCTCCATTGAGTATTATATTTGCTGTGGGTTTATCATAATGGCTTTGATTATGTTAAGGTATGTTTCTTCTATACCCACTTTGGCAAGAGTTTTTATCATAAGTGGATGTTAGACCTTGTCAAGTGCTTTTTCTGCATCTATTGAGATGATCATATGGTTTTTCACTTTTCTTTTTTTAATGTGGCATATGTAATTGATTGATTTGCATATGTTGAACCATCCTTATGAACCTGAGATGAACCCCACCTGGTCATGGTGTACGATCTTTTTGATATGTTGTTGGATTCAGTTGGCTAAAATTTTGTTGAGAATTTTTGCGTCTATATTCATCAAAGATATTGGCCTATAGTTTTCTTTTTTGGTGGCATCTTTGGTTTTGGAATTAGGGTGATGGTGGTGTCATAGAATGTCTTTGGCAGTGTTCCTTCTTCTTCGACCTTTTGAAAAAGTTTAAGGATGATGGGCACCAGATCCTCTTTGTGTGTTTGGTAGAATTCACCTGTGAAGCCATCTGGTCTTGGACATTCATTTGTAGGAAGTGTTTTTATGATATCTTCAGTTTCATTTCTAGTGATCAGTGTAGTCAGTTGGTCTATTTCTTCTTGATTCAGTTTTGGCAGGTTGTAAGATTCTAGAAAGTTGTCCATTTTTTTTCAGATTTTCGAATTTGTTGGCATATAGTTGTTCATAGTATTCTTTTATGGTTTTTTTGTATTTCTGGAGTATCCGTTGTGATTTCTCCTTTTTCATTTCTAATTTTGTTTATTTGGCTTCTTTCTCTCCTCTTCTTAGTGAGTCTAGCCAGGGGTTTATCATTTTTTTTTACCTTTTCAAAGAACCAGCTCTTGGTTTTATTGATTTTCTCTATTTTTCTTTGAACCTCTATTTTATTGATTTCCTCTTTGATCTTTATGATTTCCTTACTTCTGCTGACTTTAGGTCTTCATTGTTCTTCTTTTTCTAATTCATTTAGGTGGTGGGTTAATTTGTCAATTTGAGACCTTTCTTTTTTTGAGGAAGGCCTGTATTGCTATGAATTTCCCTCTAAGCACTGCTTTTGTGGCATCCCATAAATTTTGAGTGGTTGTGCCTTCATTATCATTTGTCTCAAGGTATTTTTTAATATCCTTCTTGATTTCCTCATTGACCCATTGGTTTTTTAGTAGCATGTTATTAGTCTCCATGTAGTAAGTTTTTTCTCATTTCCTTTCCTGTGGTTGATTTCTAATTTCATGCCATCGTGGTCAGAGAAGATACTGAAATAATTTCTATGCTCCTAAATTTGTTGAGCTTAGCTTTGTGCCCCAATAGGTGATCCGTTCTTGAGAGTGTTGTATGCACACTTGAGAAGAATGTGTATCCTTATTTTTTTGGAAGTAGTGTCCTGAAGATGTCAGTTAAGTCTAACTTTTCTATTGTTTCCTTTAGGATCTCTGTTGTTTTTTTTTTTTGGTTTTCTGTCTAAAAGATCTGTACATTGATGTGAGTGGGGTGTTAAAGTCTCCTACTATGATTGTATTCTCATCAATATCTCCCTTTATGTCTATTAATATTTGTTGTATGTATCTGGGTGCTCCTATATTTGGTGCATGTATGTTGACCATAGTAATATCCTTTTCTTGAATGGATCCTGTAATCATTAAATAGTGTCCTTCATTGTCTTTCTTTATGGTCTTCATTTTAAAGTCTATTTTGTCTGATATGAGTATTGCAACTCCTGCTTTCTGTCATGTCCATTGGCATGAAATATGTTTTCCCACCCCCTCACTTTCAGTCTATATGTGTCATTTGCTCTAAGGTGAGTTTCTTGTAGGCAGTAGATTGAAGGTTTTTGCTTTTTTATCCAATCAGCCACTCTGTGTCCTTTGATTGGAGCATTCAGTCCATTGACATTTAAGGTGATAATTGATAGATGATTATTTATTGCCATTTTAAACCTCATTTTCCAGTTGATTCTATGATTTTCTACTCTTCCTTTCTTTTTTTGGTTGGACGGTCTCCAGTTATTTTCTGCTTGAGTGTTTTTCTTTTCATTTTTTTGTGAATGCAATGTTTGGTTTTGATTTGTGGTTGCCATGTTTTTTAAGTATGATAACCCCTTCCTATAATTGTGTGTTTTAGCCTGATAGTCCTGTACATTCAAACACTTCATTAGCATACTGAAATTGAAAAAGAAAAAGAAAGTTAAAAAGAATATATTTATTTCCTTACTTCCCTTGGTCACATTTTATGATTTTGATGTCTCTTTTTTTCTTTTAATATTATTTTGTTTTATTTGAGTCACTGCTAGCTTATTTCAGTGACTGCTCTCTGATTGTGGTTTCCTCCATCTTAGTTCTTCCCCCTTTTTTTTTTTTTTGATTTAGAGAAGCCCTTTCAATATTTCTTTTAGAATGGGTTTTCTATTGCTGTATTCTTTTAGCTTTTGTTTGTTGGAAAGAACTTTATTTCCCCTTCTATTTTAAATGCTATTCTTGCTGGGTAGAGTGTTCTAGGTTGCATATTTTTTCCATTCAGTGCTTTAAATATCTCTTGCAAACTCCTGGCCTGTAGAGTTTCTGTAGAGAAATCAGCTGGTAGCCTTTTGGGGCTTCCCTTATAAGTGACATTTTGCCTTTCTCTTACTGCCTTCAGGATCCTCTCTTTATTATTAACTTTTTCCATTTTTATTACAATGTGTCTTGGCATGGGTCTATTTGGGTTCAGCTTGTTTGGGGCCCTCTCTGCTTCCTGTATCTTGAAATCAGTATCCTTTAGATTTAGGAAGTTTCCAGTGATAATTTCTTCAAATATGTTTTCAATCCCCTTATCTCTTTCTTCTGCTTCTGGAATTCCTATTATGCATAGATTGGCCTGCTTTATATTATTCCATAGGTCTCTTATATTGCTTTCATGTTTTTTCATTTGGCTTTTGTCTGTTGCCCTGTTTGGGTGATTTCCATTTTTCTATCTTCCATATCACTAATTCATTCCTGTGCATTATTCATTTTGTTTTTTACTGACCTTAGCTCAGTTTGCATCACTGCAAATGAATTTTCTAGTTTTTTCTTTGATCCCCCTTATATTTTCTGGTTCCTTTCTGAGGGTGTCTGCATTACTGTTCTTATCTTCTCTTAATTCCTTCTGTATTTTCATTATCTCCCTTTTGAACTCCAAGTTTGTCAGACTGCAGAGCTCTGTTTCATTGTTGACTGCTTTATGTGCATTCTCCTGTTGGTTTAACTTGGAGTGTTTTCTCAGCTTCTTCATCTTGATTTTTATTTTCTTTTTTGTGGTGGAGGTGCACTCCCCATCGCTGGGCAGGGTTTGCCCTGGCACTGCTGTGGAGTGTTTTCCGAGGGCTGGATGTATTGGCCAGTCTTCTCTGAGGCTGCAGGGCATTTCCCAAGTGTGGGTGGGACTAGCAGGGTCACTCTGAAGCAAAGGAGGACTTCCCTCTTCCAGGCAGGACTGACAGGTCTGCACCACAATGGAAGCAGACTTCCCATGGCTGGGCAGGTCTTTCCCCAGCACTTCTGGGCTGCAGAGCTCTTTCAGGGTCGGATGCTGCTGGGCAGATGCTCTGTGAGAGTGTGGCACCTCCCGAGGGTAGGCGGAGCTATCTGGGCCACTGGGAGTCAAAGGGGTGCTTCCCCAGGACATTTGGGACTCCAGGCGTGCACCTTGATGAAGGCAGACTTCCCATGGCTAGGCAGGGTTTGCCCTGGTGTTTCCGGACTGCAGAGTTCTTTCAGGGGGCACTGCTCCATGGGAGTGTAGCCCCTCCAGAAGGTGGGCAGGCCAGGCTGAGGAAAGCCCCAGAGGTGGTTGGCTTCCTGTGAGTGGTGAGGCCAGCCCTCCAGGTTGGCAGGTTGTCTCAGATCAGGCACATGCATACAGGGTAGGGTAGGGGGATGCACTGGGAAGCACTGCTCTCTGCTAGCTGGCAATCAAGCACGCTTGCTGAGGTGCAAGGAACATTCTATGGTGGCCCTCTCTTCCTCCTCTCCCCACCCCAACACTGGCACCTTGTCTCTCCTGTGGGTCCAGCTCTTCTCCCAGGTTGCCTCTGTTGTGGCATTCCACTTCACGGCCAGCAGCATATTGCTCCCTCCACCCATGATGCATCGCTTCCTAATCCCTCAGTCTGTCTCCACACTGCCAAGACCAGCCTGCTCCCAGGGACTAACCTCTAGAACTGAAGTCTCGGTGCCCAGCCTCTGCCCGAGTGTCTCAGTTTTTGGTGAATGAGCCAGTAGTTCAGACGATCTGTTCAGCTCTCACTCTGCTTTTTAGATCTCAGACCTACTGCTGCACTCTTCTTAGCATCTGGAGATACCTTTGAATTGGTTGATCTTTCCATCAATTAGGTGACTTTCCAGAGTGTGGGTTCCCTTTCTCCTTCACAGTTCCCTGTCCAGAGCACCCATCCAGTCCTGGTTCCCCTTCTCTCACTCTCCTCTTTTCTCTTGTTTTACGAGATTCTTGCTGTTATTGGAGGTTCAAGTTCTTCTGCCAGCATTTAGTTGCTGTTCTGTGTGAGTCATTTAACATGTAGATGTGTTTTTGTGTGTGTGTGTTTGTGGGAAAGGGTGAGTGTGTCCCCCTACTCTTCCACCATCTTGCCTCCCGCCCTTTCCTAAAAGACTTTTACAACTTGGGTTTTTGGGAATTCCCACTGTGGCTCAGCAGAAATGAATATGACTAGGATCCATGAGGATGCCAGTTCAATCCTTGGAATTGCTCAGTGGGTTAAGGATCCAGCATTGCCTTGAGCTGTTGTGTAGGTTGCAGATGTGGCTCAGATACTGTGTTGCTGTGGCTGTGGCAAAGGCCAACAGCTACAGCTCTGATTCAACCCCTAGCCTAGAAACCTCCATATGCCACCGGTGTGGCCCTAAAAAGACAAAAGACAAAAAAAAGTGGTTGTTTGCAGTTACAGAAGTAATAATGAAATATTCACCTCTTGTCTATAAAATCTAAGCTACTTTGACCTAGAGAATAAGACTTGATTTCCAGCTCAGGTACAGAGATTCAGATGAAGAATTTGTACCACAACATTCCTCATCTATCTTAACATGGTAGTTCTAAAGAAACCAGATCCTGAGTCCACTATCCAGTTAATACATGATGTCCCTTTACATGTGACTCTGATTTGAGACTATCAAAACACTCTTTCACTTCAATTTTACCTGAACACCACTCTTCTCCAGAATTCTGTAACTCCATATTCTCCTTCGAGAGATGCCTCACTATTCCTTCAGTGTATGATCTCTCTCATTGCAGTAGGATAGGAAGTCTGGTTTAGTCAGACTGCAAGTATGTTCTTGGTGTCCTTAGGCTGACTGTTCTAGAAAAATCTGATGGGTTTTGACTATTTATTCACTTTTTCATTAAGGCAATTTATTCTATATTGTTTATATGATTCAATTTTAATAATGGCTGTTTTACATCCAGTTCACAAAATAACTGAAAATTAAAAATCGATTCTTGGGGTTCCCATTGTGGCTCAGCAGTAATGAACCCAACTAGTATCCATGAAGATATAGGTTCAACCCTTGGTCCCGCTCAGTAGGTTGAAGTATGCAGCATTGCTGTGAGCTGTGGTATAGGTTGCAGATGTGGCTTGGATCTGGCATTGCTGTGGCTGTGGCTTTGACCCTTTGCCTGGCAATGTCCATATGCCACAGGTGCATCCCTAAATAGGCAAATATATAAATGAATGAATTAATTAAAAATTATTTGTGAGCAGGTAGGATCCAGCTATAGCATACTATGAGGTGGAATCTCTCATCTCCATTTTATTAGTGAGGGAATTGAGACTTAGACAAGTTAAATAATATGACCTGTGACCTAGGTCATACAACTAATTAATGGATGAACTGGAATTTGAACCCAAACTTTTAGCTCCAGAGACTGTCTCTTAATTACCTTCTTCCTCTGATAAGTCAGATTTGCATGAGGATTTTGCTGTTGGATTTCATCTGTGAGAATGAGGCCTGAGAACTTTGTGGTATCCATTCTCCTGGAAGACTCTACTATAGACTGGGTAGTCTACAGATGCAATTCTTGTGAATATCAAGATATCCTCTTTGCCCCAAGTGAGTGATTTGCTGACACTACGCCTCTATCAAGTTCAAAGTAATGCTCTCTAGGATTTTGCTGCCACTTTAAGGCATCAATTGGCTTATATTTAAAAGGTAGATAGTAATGCTAAGCCTGGAGAGAATCTTGATTCTAAAAGGGTGCATTTTTGAAGGCCTACTAAGTGTAGTGTGCTTTATGGACATTATATCAGAGAAATGGATATCATATCCACATTTAACAATTAAAAACTCAGGGACTTTCTCAATATCAACCAGTTAGCAAAACAGGGAAATTAGGATTCAAATTTGGGTCTATTTAAATCCAAACTCATGTTATTTCCACTAGCTCAGATTTAGGATCTTATGATCTCCCTCTCAACAAAACATGCTGTAAGAAAAACATTATTAAAAACATAATGTGAACCTTCCTGAAAGACTTGGAATTTTCTGCAAATGTAAATTATGCCTATAGATGAAGTTAGCCCTTTGGATAAACTTTAATACTGGTCCACTATAGTCACACCAATCATTCAACCTACTCCTTTTATGTCTGTAACCTGAGATTTAGCATTGAGAAAGATAAGGATAAAATTGGACTCTCCCTTTGTTGCAATGTGAACTTGAAAATATATTAGTCATATTCTTCTCCCCAAAAACATGTAGTCACCTGAAGTGGAGGAAATTATATTTTAAGTTGAATACTTATCTTGTCTACAAAGTTCTGGCTCGATCAGGGAAAAATAAAATCCTAGGTTTTGAATAGCTTCTTAAGGTTTAATTGCCAATATGATTTTGTTTGTACACTTTGGAAAGGCTCTGAGCTGATAGTTAAATTTAGCTTGCTTTATCCAGATTTTATGATATAACATGTTTCAAATAGGTTATTTATTTTAAAATTTAATATGAACATACCCAGGCCTCAAACATGAACATCCCAGCCTGATGGAATTCAGTTAAAAAGAAAGCTGTCATCACTGCCTTCCATTTCTCCTGAAAAGGTGGTTGTTCAAAGAGTCAAGTGATAACACACCACTTCCTGGAGACTTAAATAATAACATATTTTAAACATTGGCCTGAAAGCTTGTTAATATTAGTGATTGCATTCATTACTCAGCATTATGATCTATTAGGGAGGAGGTTAGTATAATCCAAAAGATGGTGATTATGGTTTGTCACCATTGCATTTTAATAAGGGAGACATATAAAAGTGAGCTTTTGCATTCCTTCATCTGTTCCATGAGTCTCCTTAAAATGATTCCTTTAGTGTTTGTCTCTTGAAAGTAAAAAATCTATTAATAAAATGAGTTCTGTTTCCAGTTTTAGGTGTTTATCTCTTTAACATCCATTTACCTTTAAGTCAGTAGCCAGTTACTGTGATAAATGATTTTAGCTAAGGAAGGACACATAATTGAATGATTAGAAGTTTAATTGAGAAATCTAAGAGTGAAATCCCTGGCTGTAGCTCTGATGGATAGAAGAAAATTTTGCTTCTTAGTTATGACCTTACATCACATTTCTCTACATTGACAATAATTGTTATGCACCTACTTTGTCAGAAATATTTTTATAATGTTAGCGAGTAGTTGTACAAAGTGTACTGAGGTCTTACATTGATAATATTGAAATATTTTAAAATGGTCTGATGGAGGAAATCCAAGCCACAAATTGATTTTATTTGAAACTCAAATATTTATTTTGAGCAGTTTCATGACTCAGGTAGTTGAAGCTTTGTTTGAGGTAATGTGTCATGAAAACAAGACCATAAAGCCCCCAATTTTCCTAGCTTCATGCTGTTCTGCATTTACTGGAGCCAGGTTTTTAAAAAGTCTGAGAATATCAGTGATGCTTAGCAGCTTTTTGTTAAATCAAATGTATTACTGATTTTTAGAAATGAAAAAAAACTGTCCTGCAAATTAGGCCCTTAAGTCTAATCTAATGGTAGAAATATTCATAAACTTGCAACTCAACTGCAAATATAAATATTGATAAATGTCTAGAGAAGTGTGAACTAGAGTCAATATCATGAGGAGGGAAACCTGAATGTTTTATTCCCAGGTATCACCTCTAGGAGCAAGAGGTCATGTACAACATATTTTCTCAACCATGCTACTACAAACTTTTTTAGATTGGATAATATTTTTTGTAGGGTCTGTCCTGTGCATCATGGCATATTTAGTACCATTTCTAGACTCTACTGACAAGATGCCAGTACGACCATCTACATGAGGTGAGTTGTAACTACCAAAATGTCACCAGAAATTGGCAATAGTCCCCTGTGAGGGAGCAAAGTCATCCCAGGGGTATGAATAAGATATTTCTGCTTATCTGCCCTACTGTCTTTAATATCAACCATTAGAGATTTCCATTTTTAGAATAAAGTATTTTTATGGATAATCTTCTTTTAAGATACAGACAAATAACTTATTCAAGGTTATAATTAACTATGAACTTGGGCTCAAATAGTTCCTCTGATTTCAAATCCTTTTATCCTTCTTAATAAGAATTGTCTTCAATTGGAATACATACCATTGACCTTGAAATGGGAAGTAGCTTGAGAAGAACTAAAAGCAAGACCTTTTAAAGCACAGGGCCCAGTTGCACATCACAAGGTTACAGATCACTGAGCTTTTGTGTCTGGATTTCTAAATCTGCCTTTAATTTTTCTTCAGCGAATGTTTGTATATATGCCAAGGCCTTACATTATCTTGTGATATCTAGCTATTCTTAAAAATAAACCTCTATTTTTCAGGAGAGGAAAGTAGGATACAAAATTGCTAAAGGTTTACTCAGACTCCTGGTTGCAGGAACTGTATTAGAACAAGGACCCAAATAAGTGTTTCACATAGTGGAAATATAAATACATCTTCAAGATCAGGAGGAAGATCTTATCGGGGAGAAGAAAGCAGTTAATAATTCTCAGATCTGGCTAAACAAATAAAAATTAAACCAGATATTTAATTTATAGAAAGTCTACTTAAGTAATAATAAATATATATATATATATATATATATATATATATATACACACACACACACATACATACATACATATAGTTTTTATTAAAGTTAGTTGATTTACAATGTTGTAACAATTTATGCTATACAGCAAAATGACTCTCTCTCTCTCTCTCTCTCTCTCTATATATATATATATATATATATTCTTTTTAAATATTATTTTCCATCACAGTCTATCCCAGGAGATTGGATAGAGTTCCCTGTGATACACAGTAGACCTTATCCTCCATCCATTAGAAATATAAGGGTTTGCATATATTATCCCCAAAATCCCAGTTCATCAAACTCTCTACCCCCTCACCTGAGGCAACCATAAATCAGTTCTCCATGTTTGTGAGTCTGTTTCTGGTTTGTAGAAAAGTTCATTTGTGCCATATTTTAGATTCCACATATCTTATCTTTCTCTTTATTACTTATTTTACTTAGTATGATAATCTCTAGTTGCATCCATGTTGCTACAAATGGCATTATTTTGTTCTTTTTTATGGCTGAACAGTATTCCAATGTACATATGTACCACAACTTCTTAATCCATTCATCTGCTCATGGACATTTAGGTTGCTTCCATGTCTTGACTACTGTGAATAGTGCTGCAGTGAACATATGGGTGCATGTATCATTTTGAATTATAGTTTTGTCTGGCTATATGCCCAGGAGTGGGACCGCTGGATCATGTGGTAGTTTTATATTTAGTTTTCTGAGGAAGCTCCATACTGTTCCATTGGTCTGTAAGTCTGTTTTTGTACCAGTGCCACACTGTCTTGATAACTATAGCTTTGTAACATTGTCTGAAGTCTGGGAGAGTTATGCCTCCAACTTTGTTTTTTTCCCTAACATTTGCTTTGTCAATTCTAGGTCTTTTATGGTCCCATAAAATTTTTGGATTGTTTGTTCTAGTTCTGTGAAAAATGTCATGGGTAATTTGATAGGGATTGAATTGAATCTGTATATTGCTTTGGGAAGTATGGCCATTTTTACAATATTAATTTTTCCAACCAAGGAGCATGGAATATCTTTCTATCTCTTTGAATCCTCTTTAATTTCCTTGATTAATGTTTCATAGTTCTCAGCTTATAAGACTTTCACATCCTTGGTCTGGTTTATTCCTAGTTACTCTTTGCATGCAATTTTAAAAGGTATTGTTTTTTATTCTATTTCTAATATTTCATTGTTAGTATAAGTAAGAGCAACTGTTTCTGAATCTTAGTATTATATCCTTCTACTTGGCTAAATTCATTTATCAGATCAAATAGTTTTTGAGTGGAGTCCTCCAGGTTCTCTCTATATAGTATCATGCCATCTGCCTTTAGTGACACTTTTACCTCTTTGCTTCCAATTTGGATATGTTTTATTTCCTTTTTTTTTGTTTTTTTTTTGTTTGTTTGTTTTGTTTTTTTTTGGTTTTTGTTTTTGTTTTTGTTTTCGTCAGAGGGCATTTCCAATACTATGGTGAAAAGAAGTGAGGAAAGTGGGCAAACTTGTCTTATCCCAGATTTTAGTGGGAAGGATTTCTGCTTTTCTCTGGTAACTATAATATTGGCTGTGCTTTTGTCATGAATGGCTTTTATTATGTTGAGATATGTTCCCTCTATACCCACTTTGATAAGAGTTACTTTTTTATCATGAATAGATGTTGGATTTTGTCAAATGATTTTTCTGCCTCTATTGAGAGATCATGTAGTTTATTACTTTTCTTTTGTTAATGTGGTGTGTTAACTTGATTGACTTGTATATGTTGAAACAACAATGTGAACTTGGAACGAATCTCACTTGGTCATGGTGTATGATATATTTTATGTGCTGTTTGATTTGGTTTGCTAATTTTGTTAGGAATTATTGCATCTATATTCCTCAAAGATATTGGCCTATAATTTTCTTCTTCAAAAGGATGTGTATTCTGTTTTTTTGGGGGGTCATATGTAATATCCTGAAAATATCAATTATGTCTAATGGTTCTAATGTATCATTCAAGATCTCCCTTGCCTTATTTGTTTTCTTTCTAGAAGATCTGTTCATTTAAGTGTGTGGAGTGTTAAATTTCCCTGCCGTTATTGCAGTCCCATCAATTTCTTCCTTTAAAGCTTTCAGTATTTGTTTTAAATATTTGTGTGTTCCAATATTAAGTGCATTGATGTTGACAAATGCAATATCCTCTTCTTTTATTGTTCATTTTGTCATTATATAGTGTCCTTTATCTTTCTTTATGGCCTTTGTTTTAAAGTCTATTTTGCCTTTTCTTAGTATTGTTACCCTCAATTTATTGTCATTTCCATTTGCATGAAATATCTTTTTCCATCCCCTCACTTTCAATCTCTGTGTCCTTTGTCCTAAACTAGGTCTCTTATAGGCAACATATAGTAGGCTTTATTTAATTCATTCTGCCACTCTGTATCACTTAATTGGGGGATTTAATGCATTAACATATAAGGTAAATATAAATAAATATTGATTGTCAGTTTTAACCTTTCATTCCAGTTGGTTCTCCATAACATAGACATTCTTTTTGTTCGTTTTTAGTATTCTTTTTGGAATTTGATGATTTTGCTTTATTTTATACTTGTATTCTCCTTTTTTGTTTTTGTGAATCTACTCTGTGTTTCTGATTTGTGGTTACCAAATGTTTGAAGTCTGTTAATCCCTTTCTATCTCTTCTTGAATACACTCATGGGCATATATTTTCAAACACATTTTTAAAAATAGAATCTACATCTTATTAATCTCCTCACACACATGATTTTGTAATCCTCTTCTACAACCTCATGGTTATCCTTTTTTCTGTTCATTATAGTTACATCACTTTCCAAAAAAAAACATACTTTTTTATCTATATACTTGCTTAAGTGATTTATTTTCCCATTGTGATTTTCTCTTTCCTATAGATTCTTGTGTCTTTTAGAGAAGACATTTCAATAGTTCTTTTAGTATAGATTTATAATTTTGCTTTTCTTTGAAATACTTTATCTCTTATTTATTCTAAATGATAATCTTTCTCAGTAGGGTATTCTAGGATGTGGATTTTTCCCCTTCAAGAATTTGAAGAGATGGGATTAAGATGGTGGAATGGAAGGACTGGAGCTCAACCTCTCTCATAAAAACAACATAATTACAACCAAATGCTGGACAACCTTCAACCAAAAGGATTGGAAACATTCAAAAAAATCCTACTCCAAAAGAAAAAGAGGAAGCCACATCAGGAGGTGGAAGGGGCAATTACTTGATATAAAAAACACCATACCCACCAGGTGGGCAGCCCACAGACTGGAAAGTAACTGTATCACAGAGACTCACCTACATGAGTGAGAGTTCTGAGCCTGACATCAAATCCCCATGCCTGGGCATCTGGCATTGGGAGAAAGAGCCCCTAGAGCATTTATCATTGAAGGCCAGTGGGGCTTGTGCACAGGAGCTCCATGGGACTGGGGAATATGGAGACTGCATTCTTCAAAGGTGCACACAGAATTTTATGTGCACTGGGTCCCAGGGCAAAGCAAAGTCTCCATAGGAATCTGGATCTGACCTGATAGCAGTTCTTGGAGAATCTCCTGGGAAAACAGGGGGGTGACTGTGATTTGTTGTGGGGGCAGGACATTGGAGGCAAAGATCTTGGTAATATTCATCAGCATGTGTTTCCCTAGAGGTAGCCATTTTGGGAAAATCTGGCCACACCCATCAGGTCTGAGAAGCCCAGGGCCAAACAATAATTCTGGTGGGATCAATGCCCCACCCATCAGTAAACAGGCTGCTTAGAGACACCTTAGGCACATAGCCACCTCTAATCTCATCAAGAGACAAAGCCCTACCAACCAGAAGGACAGAAATTAGCTCCACCTACCAGTAGACACGCACCAGTCCCTCCCATCAGGAAGCATTCATCAAGCCCCTGTACCAACTTCAGCCACAAGGGGGACTGACACCAGAAATAAGAGGCTACATCTCCACTGTCTGCAAAAAAGGACACTATACCAAAACCCATAAAAATGAAAAGGCAGAGAATTTTGACTCAGATAGGGAGAAAAAAAAGCCCAGAAAAACATCTAAGTGACATGGAGAGGATCAGACTCTAGGAAAGAGACTTTAGACTGTTGCTAAAGATAATGGAAAACATTGGAAATAAACTTGAGGTAAAGATTGATAATTTACAGCAAGCATTGAGCAAAGAAGTACAAGATTTAAAACTTAAGCAAGAAGAAATGCAAAATACAATAACTGAAATTAAAAAATTCATTAGAAGCAACAAATAGTAGAATACAGGAAGCAAAAGAATGAATAACCGAGGTGGAGGACAGACTGGTGGAAATCACCGATGCAGAACAGAAAAGAGAAAAAAGACTTAAAATAAATGAAGAGAATCTCAAGGAACTATGGGACAACATTAAATGCACCAACATCCATAATGCAGGTGTTCCACAAGGAAAAGAGAGAGAGAATAAGACAGAAAAAATATTCCAAGAGAAAATAACCTAAAACTTCTCTAACATGGGAAAGGAACTAGTCACTCAAATCCAGAAAGCACAATGAGTACCATATAAAATAAACCCAAAGAGGAATATCCTGAGATACATATTAATCAAACTAAACAAAATTAAAGACAAAGAGAAAATATTGAAGCAGGTAGGGAAAGAAACAAATTACATACATGGGAATGCTGATAAGGTTAACAGCAGGTTTTTAAGCAGAAACTGCAGGCCAGAAGGGAGTGGCACAATATACTTAACATGATAAATGGAAAAAAACTCCAACCAAGAATACTTTACCCATCAAGGCACTCATTCAGATTTGAAGGAGAAATCAAAAGGTTTACAGAGAAGCAAAAGCTAAGAGAATTCAGCAACACTAAACCAGCTTTACAACAAATACTAAAGGAAATTCCCTAGGCAGGGAAGAAAAGGCCACAACTAGAAAAAAAATAGCACAAATGACAAGGCTCACCAGTAAAGGCATATATACAGTAAAGATAAGAAATCATCCATGCACAATTATACCACCAATATTGGAAATCATGAGAAGAGGTGGGTACAAATGCAGGACACTGGAAATGCACTTACAATTAAGAGACCAACAACTGAAAATACTCTCATATATATATAGACTCCTACATCAAAACTTTGGAGCAACAGAAAACCAAACATCTACAATTTATACACAAACAAGATAACTCAAATACATCACTAAAGATAGTCATCAAACCAGAAGAGGAGAGAACAAGAGAAGAAGGGAAGAAAAAAGAGCAACAAAAACAAATTCAAAACAATTAATAAAATGGCAATAAGAATACACATATCAATAATTACCTTAAATGTTAATGGACTAAACACCCCAACCAAAAGACATAGGTTGGCTGAATGGATAGAAAAACAAGACACATATATATGCTGTCTTCAGGAGACCCACTTCACTTCTAGGGACACATAGAAATTGAAAGTGAGAGGATGGAAAAAAATATTCCATGCAAATGGGAATCAAAAGAAAGCTGGAGTAGTAATATTCATATCAGACAAAATATACCTTTAAATGAAGAATATTTTAACAGAAAAGGAAGGTCACTGCATAAGGTTCAAAGGATCAATCCAAAAAGAAGATATAACAATTTTAAATATTTATGCACCCAACATAGGATCACCACTATATTAAGGCAATTGCTAACAACCTTAAAAGGAAAAATTGAAAATGACACAAGAATAATGGTGGACTTCAACACCCCACTTACAGTGATGGACAGATCATCCAGACAGAAAATCAACAAGGAAACACAGGCCCTGAATGAAGCATTAAACCAGATGGACTTAATAGATATTTATAGGACATTCCATCCAAAAGCAACAGAATACACATTCTTCTCAAGTGCATATGGAACATTCTCTTAGATTGATTGCATCCTGGGCTTTATATCAAACCTCACTAACTTTAAAAAAATTGAAATCATACCAAGCATCTTTTCCAACCACAATGTTATATGACTGAAAATCAACAACAGGAAAAAAACTGCGAAAAACACAAACACGTGGAGACTCAACAACATGCTACTAAACAACCAATGGATTACTGAAGAAATCAAAGAGGAAATTAAAAAATACCTAGCAGCAAATGACAAGGAAGATACAACACTCCAAAACCTATGGGATGCAGCAAAAGCCATTCTAAGAGGAAAGTTTATAGCAATACAAGCCCACCTCGGGAAACAAGAAAAAGCTCAAATGAATAAGCTAACTTTACATCTAAAGCAGCTCGAGAGAGAAGAACAGACAAGACCTAAAGTTAGTAGAAGGAAAGAAATCATAAAGATCAGAGCAGAAATCAATGAACTAGAAACAAAGAAAACCATAGAAAAGATCAATGAAACGAAAAGCTGGTTCTTTGAAAGATCAACACAATTGACAAACTGTTAGCCAGACTTATCAAGAAAAAAAGAGAGAGGACTCAAATCAATAAAATTAGAAATGAAAAAGGAGAGGTAACAATGGACATCAGAGAAATACAAAGGATCATAAGAGACTACTATATGCAACTATACACCAATAAAATGGAAAACCTAGAAGAAATGGACAAATTCTTCGAAAAGTACAATCTTCCAAGACTAAACCAAGATGAAATAGAATGGAGGAATGGACTAATCACAAGTCTTTAAATTGAAACTGTATTTAAAAAATTCCAATGAACAAAACCCAGGATCAGATGGCTTCACAGGCAAATTCTATCAAACGTTTAGAGAAGAGATAACAGCTATCCATCTGAAACTATTCCAAAAAATTTCAGAGGAAGGAAAACTTCTAAACTAATTCTTTGAGGCTGCCATCACACAGACACCAAAACCAGACAAAGATACTACAAAAAAAAAAGAAAATTACAGGCCAATTTCACTGATGAACATAGATGCCAAATCCTCAACAAAATACTAGCAAACCACATCCAACAATACATTAAAAGGATTGTACATCATGATCAAGTGGTATTTATCCCAGGGATGCAAGGATTCTTCAATATGCCCAAATCAATCAGTGTGATACACCACATTAACAAACTGAAGAATAGAAACCATATGATCCTCTCAATAGATGCAGAAAAAAGCCTTTGACAAAATCTAATGCCCATTTCTGATAAAAACCCTTAAGAAAGTAGGCATAGAGGGAACAAACCTCAACATCATAAAGTCCATATATGACAAACCCACAGCAAACATCCTTCTCAATGGTGAAAAGGTGAAAGAATTCCTACTGAGATCAGGAACAAGACAAGGATGTCTACTCTTGCCACTACTCTTCTACATAGTTTTGGAAGTCCTAGCCACAGCAATCAGAGAAGTAAAAGAAATAACAGGAATACAAATTGGAAAGGAAGAAATAAAACTATCACTATTTGTAGATGACATGATACTATACCTAGAGAATCCTAAAGACTCTACCAGAAAACTCTTAAGAGCTCATCAGTGAATTTGGCAAAGTTGCAGGATACACAATTAATACACAGAAATCAACAGCATTTCTGTATACTAACAATGAAATATCAGAAAGCAAATTTAGGGATGTGATCCCATTCACCATCATATCAAAAAGAATAAAATAATTAGGAATAAACCTACCTAAAGAGACAAAAGACCTGAACTCTGAAAAATATAAGATGCTGATAAAAGTAATGAAAGAAGACACAAACAGATGGAAATACATACAATGCTCTTGGATTGGAAGAGTCAATGTTATCAAAATGACTATACTACCCAAGGCAATCTACAGATTCAATGCAATCCCTATCAGAATACCAAGGACATTTTTTACAGAACTCGAACAAAATATTTTAAAGTATTTTTGGAAGCACAAAAGACCCAGAATAGCCAAAGACATAATGCAAAAGAAAGATGAGGCTGGATGAATCAGGCTCCCTGACTTCAGAGTATACTACAAAACAATAGTCATCAAACCCATATTGTTCTGTCACAAAGACAGAAATATAGATCAGTGAAACAGGATAGAAAGCCAAGAATTAAACCCACACACCTACAGTTAACTAATCTATGACTAAGGAAGCAGGAATATACAATGGAGAAAAGAGCCTGTTCAATAAGTTGTGCTGGGAAAACTGGACAGGCACATGGAAAAGAATGAAATTAGAACACTTCTGAACAGCATACACAAAAATAAACTCAAAATGGATTAAAGACCTAGATATAAGACCAGATAATATGAGACTCTTAGAAGAAAAAATAGGCCAAACACTCTCTGATATAAACCACAGCAACATCTTCTCAGATACACCTCCTAGAGTAATGACAATAAAAACAAATATAAACAAATGGGACTTAGTTAAACTTAGAAGTTTCTGCCCATCAAAGGAAAACTTAAACAAAATGAAAAGACTAGCCACAGAATGGGAGAAAATATTTGCAAATGAAGATACCAAAAGGGATTAATCTCAAAAGTTTATAAACACTTTCTGCAGCTCAATACCAAAAAAAAAGAACAACCCCACCAAAAAATGTACAGAAGATCTAAACAGACAATTCTCCAAAGAAGACATACAGATTGCCAAAAATCACATGAAAAAATATTCAACATCACTTATTATTAGTGAAATGCAAATCATGACCACTATAAGGTACCACCTTACACCAGCCAGAATGGACATCATCCAAAAGTCTACAAACAATAAGTGCTAGAGAGGGTGTGGAGAAAAAGGAACCCTAGTACACTGTTGGTGGGATTGTAAATTGGTGCAACCACTGTGGAAAACAGTATGGAGATGCCTCAGAAAACTAAAAATAGAATTAGCATTTGATCCATCAATCCCATTCCAGGGCATCTATCCAGCAAAAACCATGACTTGACACATGTACTCCATTGTTCATTTCAGCACTCTATACAATAGCCAAGATATGGAAACAATATAAATGTCCATCAACAGAGGAATGGATGAAGAAGATGTGGTACATATACACAATGAAATATTGCTCAGCTGTTAAAAAGAATAAATAACAGTATTTGCAGCAACGTGGATGGACCTAGAAATTATGCTAGATGAAGTCAGTCAGACAATGACACACCAACATCAAATGCTATCACTTCCATGTGGACTCAAAAAAAGGACACAATGAACTTTGCAGAACAGATACTGACTCATAGACTTTGTAAAACTTAAGGTTTCCAAATGAGACAGGTTTTGGTGTGGGGGAATTCACTGAGGGTTTGGGATGGAAATGCTATAAAATTTGGTTGTGATCATCATTGCACAACTATAAATGTAATAAAATTCACTGTTTAATAAAAAATAAATACATTAAAAAATAAAAATAAACTTAAAAAATAAAAAAAAGCATTTGAATATATCTTTCCTCTCTTTCTGGCCTGTAGCAATTCTGTAGAGAAATAAACTGATAGACTTTGAAGGTTCCCTTGTAATTAACTCCTTGTTTTTATCTTTCTTTTAGAATCCTCTTTTTTTTATGTTTGCCATTTTAATTATCTCTTCATTTAGGTTTCTTTGTGTTCATCTTGTTTTGGGCTCTCTACACTTTCTGGATCAGGATATCTATTTCCACTACCCTTTTTGGTTAGTTTTCATACATAATTTCTTTAAGTACATTTTCAACCCCCTTTTTCATCTTCTGGAATCCCTATGATCATAGATTGGCAAACCCTTTATATTATCCCATATGACTTTTATATTTCTTCCATTTTTCTTTTCATTTGGCTTTCTGTCTGCTGTCCTGATTGGGTAATTGCCATTATTCTATCTTACAAGTCACTTACTTATTCATTCTTCTGCATTATTCATTATTCCATTTCTTGCATTTAGCTCAGATTTCATCTGAGCAAATTAATTTTAACATTTTTCTTGGCTCTTCCTTATAATTTTAGTTCCTTTTTATGATAGTTTTCATTTCTGTAAATAGCCTTTTAAAATTTCTTCAGTATTTTCATTATTTCATATTTGGACTTGGTGTCTGTTAGGCTGAAGATAATCTTTGCTCTTTCAGGGGAATTCTCTTTGTCTTTTAACTGGGATTGGTTCTTTTTTTATTTTTTTACAGAATAAAATACATACATTTACACACAATTACATTCACACAGATTATTATAACATGGATCTTAAGAAACAGATTAAGTGACTCCCACTGGAGAAGTGGAATAGAAAATATGCTGAGACAAATAGGAAATTTATTCTATACTTTATCCCAATTTTATGGCTTACATCTTTACTACTTAGTTTTATCTATTACATTTCAATTTTTCTTTATTTCTCTTTTTTTTGTCTTTTTGCCATTTCTTGGGCTGCTCCAGCAGCATATGGAGGTTCCCAGGCTAGGGGTCTAATTGGAGCTGTAGCTGCCAGCCTACACCAGAGCCACAGCAAGAGGGGATCCGAGTCACGTCTGTGACCTACACCGCAGCTCATGGCAATGCAGGATTGTTAACCCACTGAGCAAGGGCAGGGATCGAACCCACAACCTCATGGCTCCTAGTCAGATTCGTTAACCACTGCACCACGACAGGAACTCCACATTTCAATTTTTCTTTAAAAATTAACATTATATTAAATTGTTATATTATGAAACTAAAATTTATAAAGAAGAAAGTCTTATATACCATTAAATATTTTATATAGCATAGTAAAAAGAATAACTTAACTGGTAAGCATAACAAAAATAATACACCCTCTGAAAATAAGTAAAATATAAAATGCATAAGTTGGTTAAAAAACAGTGTAACTATATAAATATGTCCTCACAATTTGTTCCATCTCATTGATTCTGCAATAAAGGCATTACACCATTCTAGGTGATGTGATAAACAAGACATTATAGACTTTACATTGTACCATGGAGAGAAATGGTTGTTAATAATACAATTGTAGAACTGTATTATTTAATTGTACAGTGGCATTATTTAATTATAATTATCATAAATTCTTTGATGGAGAAGAAATCAGAATCAGATCTAAGAAGATTTCAGCATTCCGAGAATGATGTCAAATGACCCCCTTCATGGTGGATTATGCCCTTATTTACTATGAGATATATTTCTTCTCCAGAGATTCCTTGTTTGTGTATCAATTGTAGATTTTTGGTTTGCAGTTATTCTGAAGTTTTGATGTAAGAGTCTATATGTATATGAGATTGTTTTAAGTTGTTGTCCTCTTAATTGCAAGTTCATCTCTGGTGCCCCACATTTGTACCCACCTCTTCTCATGATTTCTGATTTTGGTGGTATAATTGTGCATGGATGATTTCGTACCTTTACTGTATATATACCTTGTCATTTGCAGCATTTTTGTTTCCTGTTGCTAATCTTTTCTTTCCTGCCTAGAGAAGTTCCTTTAGTATTTGTTGTAAGGCTGGTTTAGTGTTGCTGAATTCTCTCAATTTTTGCTTATCTGAGAAGATTTTGATTTCTCCTTCAAATCTGAATGAGAGCTTTGCTGGGTAGGGTATTCTTGGTTGGAGGTTTTTTCCTTTCATCACGTTAAGTATATCATGCCACTCCCTTCTGGCCTGCAGAGTTTCTGCTTAAAAATATGCTGATAACCTTACTGGGGTTCCCTTGTATGTTACTTGTTTCTTTTCCCTAGCTGCTTTCAAGATGTTCTCTTTGTCTTTAATTTTCGTCAGTTTGATTATTATGTGTCCCAGGGTATTCCTCCTTGGGTTTATTTTATATGGTACTCATTGTGCTTCCCGGATTTGAGTGAGTGGTTCCTTTCCCATGTGAGGGAAGTTTTCAGCTATTATCTCTTGGAATATTTTTTCTGTCTTATTCTCTCTCTCTTCTCCTTCTGGCACCCCTACAATATTGATGTTGCTGCGTTTAGCCTTGTTCCAGAGTTCTCTGAAACTCTCTTCATTTGTTTTCAATCTCTTTTCTCTTTTCTATTCTGCATCCACAATTTCTTCTAATCTGTCCTCCACCTTGCTTATTCATTCTTCTGCCTCCTGTATTCTGCTGTTAGCTGCTTCTAGTGAATTTTTTATTTCAGTTATTGTATTTGGCATCTCTTCTTGTTTCAGTTTTATATCTTGTATCTCTTTGCTCAAGGTTTCCTGTAAGTTATCCATCTTTGCCTCCAGTTTATTTCCAATGTCTTGCATCATCTTCAGACCAACAATCTAAAGTCTTTTTCCTGGAGGCTGAGAATCTCCTCCTTGCTTAGCTGATTTTCTGGGTTTTTTCCTTTCTCCCTCATCTGAGTTATAGTTCTCTGTCTTTTCATTTTTATAGGTTTTTGGTGTGGTGACCTTTTTATACGCAATAGAGCTGTAGCCTCTCTTACTTCTGGTGTCTGCCCCCCTTGTGGCTAAAGTCAGTATGGGGGGCTTGCTGTAGGCTTCCTGATGGGAGGGGCCAATGCCTGCCCACTGGTAGGTGGAGTTGATTCTAATCCCTCTGGTGGGAGGGGCTTCGTCTCCAGATGGGATTAGAGGCAGCTGTGTGCCTGAGGCTCTTTAGGTAGCCTGTTTCCTGAGGGGTGGGGCTGTGATCCCACCTGGGTTGTTGTTTGCCCTGGAGCTTCTCAGCACTGACTGATGGGTGGGGCCAGATTTTCCCAAAATGGCCACCTCCAGAGAAAGGCAACTGCTGAATATTCCTGAGGGCTTTGCCTTCAATGTCCTTCCCTCACAACAAGCCACATTCACCCCTGTTTTCCCAGGATGTCCTCCAAAAACTGCAGTCAGGTTTGACCTAGGTTCCTGTGGAGACCTCGCTCTGCCCTGGGACCTAGTGCACATGAAAGTCTGTGTGCACCTTTTAAGAATGGGGTCTCCATTTCCCCCAGTCCTATGGAGCTCCTGCGCACAAGCCCCACTGGCCTTCAATGCCAGATGCTCCAGGGGCTCTTTCTCCCAGTGACAGATCCCAGCATGTGAGGGTTTGATATGGGGCTCAGAATTCTCACTCCTGTAGGTGAGTCTCTGTGAGCCAGTTAGTTTTCAGGCTGTGGAGCTTCCCACCCAGGAGGTATGGGGTTGTTTATATCACGAAATCACCCCTCCTACCTGTGGATGTGGCCTCCTCTTTTTCTTCTGGAGTAGGGTATGGGTTTCCAGTCCATTTGGGTGGAGATTACTCAGTCTTTAGTTGTGAATTTTGTTGTTTTTAGGAGAGAAGTTGAGCTCCAGTCCTTCTATTCCACCATCTTAATCCCATCTCCTCCTCTTGGATTGGTTCTTCTACTCCTTCACTTTACTTATATTTTGCATACTCTGTGAATTTAGGAGAAACATTTATCTCCTCTAGTCTCAGAGGGCTATTTATACATAGAAGTGTCCCTGCATAGCTTGTTTAAATTTCATAATTTTGGCGTGAAGGCCAGTTTTAGTTTGGATGCTCGCCACTTTTTCCTCAATGAGTGATGGCTCTTATCCCTTTTATAGAGGGAGTGCAGGTGTGTTGGCCCACATACAGTCCTGTGGCCTTTCCTTGTGTTGGCTGTGATTGGCACCTGTTCATTGGTTTCTCATCAGTGGCAGGAAACACCTGCCCCTGGAGCTCCTATATGGCATGTCTTGTTGCCTGAGAGCATGCATGTAGGGAAAGGAGCTCCTATGGTTGTCCTTCCCCTTTCCTTGCATGGCCCCAGCAATGGCACTTTGACTCCCTCATGGGTCCAGGCTTCTTCCACATACATGCTTGGTTGCCACACAACACACTCCAGTCCTTTCCAGCTGTCTCTTCATGCCAACTCCAGTTCTTTCCCTGGATCTGACCTCTGAATACTGAGCTTCTGAACCCAGGCCCCACCCAACCTAGCATACAAATGTCTCAGGCTGGAGAGAGCAAGGCAGCACTTGAGACCATCTGTGCTGGTCTCTCTTCATTTTGCCTTCTCCAAACCAGCTGATCTGTTCTCCTCCAACACACCAAATCTCCCCCTCATCCTGGCTGATCTCTCTGCTAGTGAGGTGACTTTTAAGGATGTCAGAACCTATCATCTTTCACACCTCCTTTCCAGAGGTACAGGTACCTTCCCAATTCTTTATCTTTGTTTTTCTTTTGTCCTACCTAATTACATGGAGATTTTTTTTCTGACTTTTCAGAAGTCTGAGGTCTACTACTAACATTCAGTATATGTCCTGTGAAAACTCTTCCACATGTAGATATATTTTTCGTGTATTTTTGGGGAAAGGTGAGCTCCATGTCCTCTCCTCTGCCATATTCATCTCTCTTTTAGTTTTGATGATGTTTTCCTTTGCTCTGAAAAAGATTTTTTTTTACTTTACTTAGGTCCCATTTGTATATTTATGCTTTTATTTCTTTTATCTTAGGAGACAGACCCCAAAAATATTTGTACAAGTTGTGTCAAAGACTGTTCTATTTATGTTCTCTTCTAGCAGTCATATGGACTTAGATTTATGTCTTTAACCTACTTTGAGTTTATTTTTGTATGTGGCATTACAAGATGTTCAAATTTCATTATTTTACAGTATGTATCCAATTTTCAAAGCATGTGTCCATTGCTATAAATGGGGTGTTAATGTCTCCTACTTTTATTGTTATTGCTGATTCCTCCAAATCATTAAAGTGATTGTATTTACCCCATTGCATAGTCTTGCTTACTCTTTAATAAACTAATTGTCCATAGGTGCACAGTTGTCTTAGCACTCTAATCAGTTCCATTTATCTATGTGTCTGTTTTGATGATAGTACCAGTTTTTTCATTACTATAGTTTGGTAGTATGGTCTGAAGTCAGAAAGCATGATACATCCATCTTTGTTCTTTTTCAAAATTGCTTTAGCAATTGGGGGGAGTCTTTAGGTTTTATATTAATTTTAGGATTATTTGTTCTTTCTCTGAAAAATGTCATATTTTGATAGGGATTGTATTAAATCAGTAGATTTCTTTGGGTAGTACATATATTAATTCTTTCATCCCATGATAAAGATATATCTTTCTATTTGATTGTGGCATCTTCAATTTTTTCATCAGTGTCTTAAAATTTCCTAAGTAGAGATCTTTTACTTAGGTCTTTATTCATAGATATTTTATTCTATTTAATGTGATTAGAAGAGGGATTGTTTCCTTATTTCTTATTCTGTTAGTTTGATATTAGTGTATAGAAATGGAACTAATTTTTGTACATCACTTTTGTACACTGCAACTTTACATATTTCACTGATGAAGTCTAGTACTTTCTGGTGGCAACTTCAGGATTTTCAATTTATAGGATCATATAATTTCAATGAGTGACATTTTAAATTCTTCTTTTCCAATTTGGCTTCTTATTTATTTTGTTTGTCTGACAGTTGTGGTCAGAACTTCCAACTGTTGAATAAAAGTGGCAATAGTAAACATCCTTTACTTATTCCTGAATATAAAGGAAACATTTTCACTGTTGAGTATAATGTTACTTCTGGATATTTTTATTTCTTTTTAGGGCTACTCCTGTGGCATATGGAAGTCCTCAGGCTGGGGTCGAATCAGAGCTGCAGCTGCTAGCCTATGCCACAGCCACAGCAATGAGGAATCTGAGATTCATTTGCAAACTATGCTGAAGTGTGTGGCAACACTGGATCAATACACTGAACAAGGCCAGGGATCAAACCCACATCCTCATGGATACTACTCAGGTTCTTAACCCACTGAGCCACAACATGATCTTCTCTGGATTTATAAAATAATTTTTCTGTGATGTGCAGCAGCTAGATGTAGAATCTCAGTTCCCAGACCATCAGGGATTGTATTAGACCACCAGGGAACTGTCAACTGTGTGCTTGTCATATATGACTTTTTATTATCTTAAGATATATTCTCTCTATATCAACTTTAATAAAAGTTTTCTAAATCATGAAAGGAAATCGAATTTTCTCAAATGCTTTTTCAGTATCTATTAAAATGACTGTGATTTTTTTCTTTTTTTGGGGGGTAAAGGGGAAAAATCTAGCTTTATTGCTTTTCCAGGCAAAAGGGGCCACAGCTAGCTAATGCCTTAAAGACTGTGCCCCCCTTGGAAGTCATTAGGAGGTGGTTTTAATATTTGGGGTGTGGAATAAGAGTGATGGCCATAGATAAGATCAGGGTAGAGGCAGGTTTGCATTGACTTACAAAGCTGGTGTTTAGTGGCCCCAGAACTGGTTCTGGTGGTCTTTTTCTTCCTGGAATGAAGAATGCTTCATCAAGTAGTTCTTCCATTTGTTGGGGGATTAAGTTCTGCATAAAAGCTCAAAGACATTGTTATATATTCTTTGATGAGGAACAAAGACACTGCCCCAAAGCTGCACTGCTCTTCCCTGTTCTCTGTATCCCCTCCCTTCCTTGATTAACCCTGTAATTTGGAACTCAGGGAAGGTCATGGAGGCTAAGGCTTATTCCCTAAAAACAATAAACAGAAGACATAGAAAGGTGGGCATGCCTAGAAGCTCCATTCATTTACATGCCCCCCTTTTCTTTGATACTCCTCAATCTTGAGGGAAACAGGTGTTTGAGAAAGAAAGGGAATAATTTTGGATAGAGATGTTAATCATAAACTCAGCAAAGGAATTCAGTCTTAGGGGGTGGAAATCCCCACTTCTGTTTTATCTTTCCCCAAGTCTTCTGGGGTACAGTGTGACAACTTCTCTGGCTGATTCCTGCTGTAATGGGAATTGAAGTATTATTGATGTAAGATCTTATGTTACAGGTGTACAATATAATGATTCACAATTTTTACAGTTTATATTTCATTTATATATAGTATAAAATAGTTGCTATATTCCCTTTGTTGTGCAAAACAATCCTTGTATAATTTATACATAATGGATTGTACCTTTTAATAACCTACCCCTGTATTTCCCCTAAACTTTTCCCTCTCTCCACTGGTTAACACTAATTTATTCTATTTACTTGTGTCTGTTTCTCTTTCGCTGTACTCACTAGTTTGGGTTTTTTAATTTTATGTATGGGTGATATACACTATTTGTCTTTGTCTGACATTTCACTTAGCATAATAACCTACAAAGGTATCCATGTTGTTGTAAAAGGCAAACTTTCATTTAGTCCATTTACATTTAAGGTAATTATTGATAGGTTATTTTTTGTTGTTAATTTGGGGGAATTTTTTAGAATTTTTTTTCTTCTTTTCTCTTCCAATTTGATAACTATCATTATTGTTAGGTTTGGACACATTTTGTGTATGTATGTGTGCATCTAGTACAGGTTTTTGATTTGTGGTTACCATGTGGTTTTTATATAGAAACATACACATGTGTATGATATATATGTATATTTGTGGGTGTGTATATATATATTCATTATTTTTTTTCCATTTGGCTGCACCTATAGTATGTGGAAGTTTGCCTGTCAGGGATCAAACCCACATTGCTGTTGAGACTTGTGCCACAATTGCAGCAATGCCAGATTTTTAACCTGCAGCACCATAGGGGAACTTCCTAGTCATGATTGTTTTAAGTTGCTGATCTCTTAATTTTAAATGCAACAACCCTGCATTTGTACTTTCCTTCCCTCTTGTTTTCAGTTTTTGACACATTTTATATCTATTTTTTTGTGTATCTTGTAACCTCTTATTGTGGATATATATGGTTTTATACTACTTTTGCTCTTTAGCCTTCCCCACTAGCTTTATGTGTGGATGATTACCTACATTTACTATATGTTGGCCTTTACCAATGAGATTTTTCATTTCATAATTTTAATGTTTCTATTCATGGCTTTTCATTTTTCACTCAGAGGAACTCCTTTAACATTTTTTTACAAAGCTGGTTTGGTGGTGCTAAACTAATTTAGCTTCAGCTTTTCTGTAAGGCTTTTTAAAATTTCTATCAATTCAGAACCAGTATTTTCTTGGATAGATTGCTAGATTGTTCTTGGTTGTAGGGCTTCTTTTCTTTTATCATTTCAAGTATAACATACCACTCCCTTCTGGCCAGGAGTTTCTGCTGAAAATCAGCTAATAACAATATATGTGTTCCCTTGAATGTTATTTGTACTTTTCCATTGCTGCTTTAGTTTTGGCCCCACCAATGGCATAGGGAATTTCCTAGGCCAGAGATCAAATCCTGAGGGACATATTCTTAGCCCTGGAATTGAATCCACACTTCATGGGTACTAGTCGTGTTCTTATCTTGCTGGCCACAACAGGAAGTCCTTCTCCCATGTTCTTTGAGCATCTTTACAATCACTATCATGAGCTCATTCTCTATTTATTTGTATATCTCCACTTCACTTAGTTTGTCTTTTGGGGTTTTGTCTTTCATCTGGAACATATTCCTTTGCCACTTCATTTTGCCTAAATTATAGTTTGTATTTTTATATATCTGACAGTGTAATTATGTTTTCCAACCATGGGGAAGTGACCTCCTGTAGGAGACATCCTATGCACCTTATGCAGAGAGTGTACTCCCCTCTCATCACCCAAGCTATATACTGTAGTGTTTCCCCATATGTGGGCTGTATAGGTCTTTCTCATACCATGATGACTATGTGGGCATTCTGATAGGCCTAGCTGGCCCCTGCTCTGGTTAGTTGCTAGGACATGCCCCATGCAGAAATTACTATCTGATCATTGGTGAAGCCAGAGAAACTCGAGTGGCCCTGAGGCTACTGCTGGCTCACTGGTGAGTGATGTCAGGGTCTAGAAGAATCCAGGACCTCTGGTGGGTGAAGACAGGTCCTGTGTTTAGTGTCATACTACTAGCAGTCAGAGTCAAGTTCTGGATTCTTTTTGCAGGGCCTCCGTTATATATTTTTCATATGTTATTTATACATTATAACATATATATTTTTGTATATTGTAGTCATGGTATAATCTCCATTGTATATTCTTGATTCATTTATCATGGACTAAATTACCATATGTGCATGCATTTATTTCTGAGTTCTCTATTCTCTTCCATTGATCTATGTGTGTTTTTGTTTTGATTACAGTAATTTTGTAGTGTAGTCTGTAGTCATGAACCATGATACCTCCAGTTCTGTTCTTCTTTCTCAAGATTGTTTTGACTATTCAGTGTCTTTTCTATTTCTATACAAATTTTAAAGTTATTAGTTCTGGTTCTGTGAAAAATGCATTGTTATTTTGAAAGGGATTGTATTGACTTTATAGAATGACTTGAGTATTATGGTCATTTTAACAGCATTTTTTCTTCCAGTCAATAAATACAGTATATCTTTCCATCTGTTCATATAATCTTCAATTTTTTCATCAGTATCTTATAGGTTTCTGAGTGCAGGTATTTAACCTACTTTATTTATTCTTAGGTATTTTATTCATTTTGAAGCAATTGTAAATGGCACCGTCTCCATAATATCTCTTCCCAATTATTCACTACTGGTGAATAAAATACAACAAATTTCTTTATATTAATTTTACATCCTACAACATTGCCAAATTCATTAATGAGCTTTAGTATTTTTTTAGTGGAATCCTTTGAATATTCTATGCATAATATCATGTCATCTGCACACAGTGACCTTTTTACTTCTTCCTTTCCAATTTGGATTGCTTTTAGTTCCTTTACTTCTCTGATTTCTCTGTCTAGTACTTTCAAATTCACATTGAGTAAAAGTGGTATGGGTGGCCCCCTTATCTTGTTCCCAATCTTACAGGATATGACTTCACCTTTTCACAATTAATTGTTGTGTTAGCTTGGACTTGTCATATATAGTCTTTATTAAGGTATGTTCCAACTATATCCACTTTTTGAGAGATTTTATCATTGATGGATCTTGAATTTTTTTCAAAAGATTTTTATGCATGTGTTGAAGTGATCAAGTTTTTAATTTTGGCCTTTTCTTTTCACTTAGAGAAATCCCTTTAATTTTTCTTGTAAAGCTGATTTGGCAGTGGTGAAATCTGAGCTTTTGCTTGTTTGTAAAACTTTTGATCTTTCCATCAAATCTGAATGAGATTCTTGATGACGAGTATTTTTTTTTTTTTGCCTTCTTAGGGTACATCAATGGCATATGGAACTTCCCTGGCTGGGGGTCCAATGTGAGCTATAGCTGATGGCCTATACCATGACCACCACAACACAGGATCCAAGCTGCATCTGTGACCTACACCACAACTCATGGCAATGCTAGATCCTTAACCCACTGAGGCCAGGGATTGAAATCGTGTCCTCTTGGATATGAGTCAGTTTTGTTACTGCTGAGCTACAACAGAAACTCTTCTTGCTGATGAGTATTCTTGATTGCAGATTTTTCCCTTTCATCAGTTTAAATATATTTTTCCCTTTCATCAGTTTAAACTCGGCCTGCCAAATTTCTGCTGAAAAATTAGTGTAAGTCTTATGGAAGTTCCTTTGTATGTAACAAGTTGCTTTTCCCTTGTTGCTGTTAATATTTTCTATCTTTTATTTTTGGCATTTAAATTACAATGGGTGTTGTTGTGTCCAGTTTTGATTCATCCTGTTTGGAACTCTGTGTGTCCTGGACTTAGATTACTCTTTCTATTACCAGGTTATGAAAGTTTTCATCTAATATATCTTCAAATATGTTCTATGTCCCTTTATCTCTCTCTTCTCCTTCTGGTACCACAGTAAAGTTAATGTTAGCCCTATGGATCTCCCAAAAGAAAGCCCTGCTGGCCTTCAGAACTAAACTTTCTGGGGGCTCTTCTTTCCTGTGTAGAAACCCAGGGTGGGAAGCCTAATGTTTTTTGTGATCCATCATTCCTTGTGGGAAATATTTGAAATTATACTTGTCCTCTCATTTATAGGTCATCCACCTGGAAATATGAGTCTTGAATATAACACAATACCACCCCTCATATTTACCTCATTGTGGTTCCTTCTTTATATTCTTAGTTGTATAGCATCTCTTCTGGTAGATTCTGTTCTTTCTCATCAATTGTTCCTCTGTAAATCATAATTTTGGTGTCCCCATGAAAGGAGATGAGTTCAAAGTCAACTTACACCACCGTTTGCAGCAATCTATGACTTGTTTTCAATTAATCTCTAAAATTATGCTGCAACACAAAGTGTAGTCTTTATATTTACAACTTCAGTTTCCCATTAACTTGAGAATTTTCTGCTGTTATATCTTCCAATAACTTCCTTATTCCATGTGTAGAGCAGAAGTTATTCTATTTCAGGTATATTTTTACTACATAACCTGCATTCTTTGTATCTATTATTTATTATCTAACTGCTTTAATTTTTTAAAATGTTTACTCTCTGCATTCACTGTGATTATGCAAGAATTTCCCTCCTTTTTCTTTATCTGAGTTTTAGTGTTTCTGTGGGTTCCTTTTCATTTTTGTAGTTTTTTAGTTTTAAAATGATGCTTTATGTTTCTCAGTTTGTCTCCTTAGCCCTACATCCTTCCATTTTTACTTGTCTCTTGATATTTACCTGTTAGTTAAGTTCCTTTTATATGTAGTATATATATATTAGTAGGTTATTTTATTCACTAAACCTTCATGAATAATCATAATTTATTTTTCCCTTGAATTGTGCATTCTACTTGTGTGGGTCCTTTATCATTCTTTTTCATTCCGTGCTCAATTTTATTTTTTATTTTACCTCCCACTTTTTCTCTAGTATATATTTTTAACTATAATGCAGTTTCGTTTGGTCTTATCTTGTTTATAGTTAATAGGGTCATCGTCTATAATTCATATTCATGTTTATATAGTATAATATGCTTTCTTTTACAGTATTCATTTCTTACCTGATTCCCTTCATCTTCCTTTCTCTTTTAAATTGTATTTTAAGGGCTAATGCATTGAAATTTTCTCCACCATTTTTATAATTACTGATTTCAGAGTGGGGAGTAGATGTGTGTTACTCTAGAGCTGTATGAAACTTTTGGTTCAGAACTTGATCTCTGCAAATTTTTCTGAAATAATATATCCTGAATCATGATACATTTTACTTGTGTCCTTTTTCCATGAAAAATTCTTCACTTTGGATTCTTTATCGAATTCAGGATTGAAAAATTTTTATATCTCTTCTGCTATCCTAGAAATCTGAGTGTAATTAAAATCTTGCCAAAGAACTTTCATTACTTTATGCCTCTACCCTCTCTTCAGGTGCTGTTTCTTTAATCATGAAAATTCTCTAGATTCTGAGATTAATTTTTTCTCTAGTACAAGTTCTCAGTGTAAATGATTTGTATAAGAAATTCTGTATAAGAAACAATCATGACTGAAGTGGAAGCTTTTGATTCAACGACTGAAACCAAATGTAAGAGGCCAAGAGATGCACCAAAACCAATCCATGTATATGCAAAAAATGCATGTTTAGGTTACCACAAGCATCATTACAGCAACCCACACACTGCCCATAAAAGGACAGAAAATCATTGTTCACCCAACACTAAATAATTATTATAACATCATGAAAAACAAAAATGCATTACAAAAAAATGACTTTGAGAATGATGTCACAGAAGATGGCATATTGAAAGATTCAGGATCCTATACATACCTTCATTGAAACAAGTTTCTTGGGAAAAAAAAGGCTCAGCATGAACTATATCCAAATTTTGGAATTAGTCAAAAAATTGCAACATCCAGAAAGTGCTAGATGAATAAATATGCTGGCATATTGCTATAAATTTTGGCATGTTTCATAGCAGGTTTCATTCCCCACCACTATAGCAGGCAGGTATGGAAAGGGTAGACCAGATTTCTGAAGTGCCTTTCTGGTACAAAGATAGACAAAAGGACTTTGTTCAACAAAAATCAGAGCTGTGGGACTTCCCATTATGTCTCAGTATATTAAGAGCTGGACTTAGCATCTGTGAGGATGTGGGATCAATCCCTGGCCTAGCTCAGTTGGTTAAGGATCCAGCATTGCTGCAAGCTGTGGTGTAGGTCATAAATGCTTCTTGAATACATTGCTGCAGTGGCTGTGGCAGAGCCTGGTAGCTGCAGCTCTGATTTGATCCCTAGCCTGGGGACTTGCAGAGGCCACAGTTGTGGCCCTAAAAAGAAAAAAAAGTCAGAGCTGTGTGTTTTGGTGTGCCTGGTGGATGAATGAGGGACAAGCACAGGGCTGCCATTATTTTAATCCATTCAGGCTGAAGTAATTTCCCAGATGACATCTGTTGAAAGAATTTAAAGATATCAAATGCCTTTTATTTTTCTTATTTAATCCAGGCTTTCAAGGAAATTTTTATAAGGTCACAATATGAATTTAGGGATAATGGAACAGAGGCTTCAATAACCACACATGACAAAGATAATCTGATGAAGCCACAAACAAAATTGAAATTGGCAGTATTCAATAATCAAAAACAACAATCTTAGGGAAGAAGGGAGAATCTGGTTTCCTGAGATACCATATTGCAATATGCAAAATGTCCAACTCTCTGAAAAAATTATAACGCACAAAAAAATAATGGGAATTGTGACCAATATGTAGGAAAAAAGAAATAAGCAGAAATCATTATTTGGTTCAGACTGTGAACTTAGTAGACAAAGATTTTAAATTAACTATCTTAAATATGCTAAAAGTGCTAAAGAATCCATGGGAAAATGATTGAAAGTAAAGAGGAAAATGAGATGTAAACAAAGGGAAAATTAAAACAGAGATACAAGTTATAGAAATGACCAAATAAAAAATGAGTTGAAAAATCTGGTAGGTGACATGAAAAAATCACTACAGAAGTTCAAAAGCATATTCAAGCAGGTAAAAAAAAAAATAACTTTAAAAAAGTGAAGGAAAAATTACCCTGGTCTGAGATCAGAAAGGAAAAGAAGGAAGAAAAATGTACAAAGCTAAATTATAAACCTATCACAATCAGGTAAACCAGTGAATATATTAAGGGAATTCCATAAGGAGAAGAAAAAGAGAAAAGATTGGAAAAAAATTTTGAAGAAATGATGGCTGAAAACATCTCAAATTTTTTAAAAACACAAATGTATACATCCAATAAGCTAAATGAACAACAAAGATAAGATAAAGAGATTTAAACTGAAATAGATAATAATAAAATTATTGAGGGCAAGAATCAAATTAAAATTTTGAAGGAAGCAAGAGAGAAGCAACCTGTCATATATATGGACTCCTCAATAATATAAACAGAAAATGTCTCACCATAAACTACAGTGGCCGGCCAGAAAGAACTGGGATGATATATTTAAGGTGAAAAAGAAAATTATCTTAAGGCCCCCTCAAGAGTTCAATATCTGGCAAAACTACCCTTCAAAAATGAGGAGAAATTAAGATCTTCATAGATAAACAAAAATGAGGTGATTTTGTTGCTAGTATATTTGCCTTTAAGAAAAGCTAAAGGGAGTTATTAACACTTAAAAAACACAATAAATAAATTAGAATTCAAAACCATATAATGATCTCGGTTAAAGGTAACATAGATCATTGAAGAAATCAAATAGGAAACCTAAAGATACTTAGAGGCAAATGACGATGAAGATACAACAATCTAAAACCTATGGAATACAGCAAAAGGAGTTCTAAGAGGGAAATTTATAGAAAACCAATCTGATCTGAGGAAACAAGAAAAAGCTCAATAAAAAACCTAAGCTCACACCTAAAACAACTAGAGACAGAAAAAGCCCAAGTTTACTAGAAGGAAGGAAATAATAAATATTAGAGCAGAAATAAATGAAATAGAGACAAATAAAACAATAGAGAGGATCAATGAAAACGAAAGTTGGTTCTTTGAATAGATCAACAAAATTGCTAAATTGTAGGTCAGACTCATCACAAAGAAAGGGAGAGAGCACAAATTAATAAAATTATAAATTAAAAAATGGAAGTTACAACTGATAGCACATGAATGCAAAGACTCATGAGACTACCATGAGCAACTATATGCCAATAAAATTGGCAACCTAAAAGAAATGGACAGATTCTTACAAAGATACATTCTAGCAAGACTGAACCAGGAAGAAATTGAAAATATGAATAGATCAATCACAATTACTGAAATTGAAAATGTGACTAAAAAATTCCAATAAATATAAGTCCAGGACCAGATGGCTATGAAACATTCACAGAAGAGTTAATAATCTTTATTTATGAAACTCTTCAAAGAAAATAGTAGAGGAAGGAACACTCTCAAGATCAATTTGTTAGGCCACCATCACCCTGAGACCAAAACCAGACAAAGATATCCCCAAAAAATAAAATTACAGGCTAATATCACTGAAGAATATAGATACAAAAATCCTCAACAATGTATTAGCAAACCAAATACTAATATATATTATTAAAAGGATCATATACCATGATTAAGTGTGATTTATCCCAGGAATGCAAGGATTCTTCAATAGGCACAAATCAATCAGTGTGATACACCACATCATCAGACTGAAAAATAAGAAGCATATGATCATTTCAATAGATACAGAAAAAATATTTTGACAAAATTCAATACGCATTTATGATAAAAAAAAATCCTCTCCAGAAAGTGGGCATAAAGGGAAGCTACCTCAATACAATAAAAGCAATATATGACAAATGCACAGCTAACATCATTCTCAATGGTGAAAAACTGAAAATATTTCCACTAAGATCAGGAACATTACAAGGATGTCCACTTTCATCCCTGCTATTCAACAAAATTTTGGAAGCTCTAGCAGTGAGAATAGGATAAGAAAAAGAAATAAAAGGAATACAATTTGAAAAAGAATAAGTGAAACTATCTTTGTTTGCAGATAACCTACTATACCTAGGAAATCCTAAAGACACTACCAGAAAAATGTAAGCATTCATCAATGAATTTGGCAAATTTGTAGGAATACAAAATTAATACACAGAAATCTCTTTCATTTCTGTATACTAACAATGAAAGATCAGAAAGAGAAATCCAAGAAACAGTCTCATCATCACATCTAAAAGAATAAAATACCTAGGAATAAAGCTACATAAAGAGACAAAATACCTGTAAGTGAAAGCATGACACTGATAAGAGAAATAAAAAATGACACAAAGAGATGGAAAGATATACCATGATCTTGGATTAGAAGAATCAATATTGTCAAAATGACTATACTACCCAAGTCAATCTATAGAGTCAATGCAATCCCTATCAAATTACCAAGGACATTCTTCAAAGAACTAGAACAGAATACCTTAAAGTTTGTATGGAAACAGAAAAAACACCAGATATCTAAAGCAATATTGAAAAATAAAAACAGAAATGGAGTATCAAGCTCTCTGACTTCAGAAAATACTACAAAGCTATAGTTATTAAAACATTGTACTGGCCCAAAAACAGAAAAATAGACTAATGGAACAGGATGGAAGGCCCAGAAATAAACCCAAGCACCTATGCCCAACTAATCTATGACAAATAAGGAAAGAATATACAATGGAAGAAAGATAGTCTCTTTAATAAGTGGTGCTAAGAACACTGGACCACTGCCTGTCAAAGAATTAAATTAGGACACTTTCTAACACCATATACAAAAATAAACTTGAAATGGATTATAGACCTAAATGTAAGTCCAGATGCTTTAAAACTCCTAGAGGAAGACATAAGGAAAATGCTCTTTGACATAAATCACAGCAACATCTTGTTTGGCCAACCTTCAAAATAAGTTCAATCAAAACAAAAATAAAACAATGGGATGTAATTAAACCCAAAAGGTTTTATGCAGCAAAGTAAACCATTAAAAAATGAAAAGAAAACCCACAGAATGAGCAAAAATTATTGCAAAATGTTCAACAGACAGGGCCTAATATCCAAAATATATAAACAACTAATACAACTCAAAACAAAATGAATGAAACACAATTTAAAAATGGGCATAAGACCTAAGCAGACACTTCTCTGAAGAAGATATATGGAAGAAGATATATGGATGGCCAACAGATACATGAAAAAAATGCTCAACATCACTAATTATTAAATAAATGCAAATCAAAACTCAATGAGGTAACACCTTACATCAGTCAGAATGGCTATAATTAACAAGTCAACAAATAACAAATGCTGCAGAGGGTGTGCAAAAGGGTAACTGAGTTCACTGTTGGTGGGGATGTAAATTGGTACAACCACAAAGGAAAAAATATGGAGGTACCTCAGAAAACTAAATACAGAACTACCATATGATCCAGCTATCCCACTCCTGGGCATATATCTGTATAAACATTTAATTCAAAAATATAACTGCAGAGTAGAAGGATCAAGATAGCAGAGGAGCAGGACATGGTGCTCACCTGTCCCACAAACACATTAAAAAAAAAACTATGTACTTGTAGAACGATTCACACAGAACATCTAGTGAGTGTTGGCAGAAGATCTCAAACTTCCAAAAAGGGCAAGAAACCCCCACATAACTTGGTAGAACAAATGGAAATATATATTTGTTGTTAAAGAGGAAATGAACCCACAACCTGGGAATCCACCTAACCAACAGGGAGATGAACTGAGATGGAGGAATCTCAAAGTTGTGGAGAAAAGCGCAGGAGTGAGAGCCACACAGACCATATACACCACCACCTCCAGAAACCACAGCCTGAGATGTTCAGGCAGGGACTGGACACTAAGACTAAGGCTCCAAAGGTCAGTCCTAGGGGGAGGACTGGTGTTTACTGTGTGGAGACAGCCTGAGGGGCTAGGGAGTGGTGCACTATGGGCTATGGTTCCGAGCCCCAGAGCTGATGGATTCTGGGAGGAGGTCTGGGACCACAGGAGAATCAAGGAGCCATTATTGGGGGGAGGTTAAAGGAGAAAGGGGTGAGTGGCATAGGAATATCTTTCCCTGTGCATGTTTGGACTTGCACAGGGCAGAGCAGATTTGGTGCAGGCTACGATTGGCATGTTTCCACTTGCATGGGTTATAAGCAACAGGGTATCACTTATGCAGGCTATGGGTGGCCAGGCACCTCTTGTGTGGGCTAAGGACAGTGGGGAGATAAACACGATGTGGTGACTCTTGTGTGATCTACAGGGAGTGAGGGCAAACCACAGAAGTCATCTCAGACACCAGAGGTTGGTGTGGCCCACTACCACCAGGAGTCTGTGAAAAGGAACCTCCTGTGGCCCCAGGCACCTCAGAGGTTGGCAAAGAAGAGGACACAGTAACTGAGCACCACCAGTGTTGCCCTCATTCCACTGGGAATGTACCCAAACTGCTTCTGCCACTGCCAAGAGCTCTAGGAACCACCTACACCTGCCTGATCATTGTAACTTGCCAGGGTCCTGGAACAAGAAGCAGCATGCACCACTTTCCCATGGGTCCTTGCCACTGCCAAGGGCCCAGAAACCAGGCACTAGCTACTACCTGTGCCCATTGCCTTGATCTCCCTGGAATCAAACACACCACACTAGAAATAAAAAGTAATCTCTCACAAAATGCCCTGGGGGTGACCATGCATATAAATAGCCCTTCAAGGCTACAGTAATTATTTTCCCTAAACTCACAGAACAAGAAAAATGTTAGCAAAGTGAAGAAGCTCAGGAACCATTCCCAGATAAAAGAACAGGAGAATTATCCTGAAGGAGCAAATATGAAACAGACTTCTGCATTCTAACATATCAAGTACAAAAAGGAGATAGTGAAAATACTGAAGGATTTAAGGGTGAATGTGAAGGAATTAAGAGGAAATATGATGAACAGTAAGGAAGGTTACTGTAGAAAGGAAATAGAAAATTCTCCAAAGAAGACATGCAGATGGCCAACAAACACATGGAAAAATGTTCACCATCACTTATTATTAGAGAAATGCAAATCAAAACCACTATGAGGTACCACCTTACACCAGCAAGAATGGTTATCATCAAAAAGTCTACAAACAATAAATGCTGGAGAGGATGTGGGGAAAAGGAAACCCTAGTACACTGCTGGTGGGAATGTAAATTGGTGCAACCTCTGTGGAAAACAGTATGGAGATTCCTCAGAGAACTAAAAATAGAACTACCATTTTATCCAGCAATCCCACTCCAGGGCATCTATCCAGAGAAAAGCATGACTTGACACATGTACTCCAATGTACATTGCAGCACTATATACAATAGCCAAGACATGGAAACAACATAAATGTCCATCGACAGAGGAATGGATAAATAAGATGTGGTACATATACACAATGAAATATTGCTCAGCTATTAAAAGGAAAGAAATAACGGCATTTGCAGCAAAGTGGAGGGACCTAGAAATTATGCTAAGTGAATACAGTCAGAGAGCAAGACACCAACATAATATGCTATCACTTCCATGTGTAATCTAAGAAAAGGACACAATGAACTTCTTTGCAGAACAGATAGTGACTCACAGACTTTGAAAAAATTATGGTTTCCAAATGAGACAGGTTAGGATGTGGGGGGTGTGCTGGGGGTTTGGGATGGAAATGTTATAATTTGGTTGTGATGATCATTGTACAGCTATAAATGTAATAAAATTCATTGAGTAATAAAAATATAAAGTTATACCATAAGCTTAAAAAAAGAGGGATTCTTTAGTAACAAAGACTCATGTTAAATCATAATATTAACTAGTTCATTAGTTTATTAAAACAACAGAAGTAGAAAAAATAAAGGAAATAGAAGATATAAGAAGGAGACAAGAAAATTAGAAAATTCATTTGTAGGGACACAAGCTGAATTAAAGTCACTGAAGGGCAGAATAGACAAAGCAGTGGAATGAATTGGTGACTTGGAAGATAGAATAATGCAACTCACCCAATCACAAAAGCAGACAGAAAACCAAGTGAAAAAACATGAAAGATGAATGGATTAAGAGGTGATACATATACACAATGGAATGCTACTCAGCCATAAAATGAACAAATTAATGCCATTGGCAACAACATGGATGGAACTACAGATTCTCATACTAAGTGAAGTAAGTCAGAAAGAGAAAGACAAATACCATATGATATCACTAATATCTGAAGTCTAATAAATGACACAAATGAGACTTTCTAAAGAAAAGAAAAGTCTCATGGACTTGGAGAATAGATTTCTGGTTGCCAAGGGGGAGGGAAATGGAGTGAACCTTTCTACAGAAAAGAAAAAAACTCATGGACTTGGAGAACAGACCTGTGGTTTCCAAGAGGGAGGGGGAGGGATTTCGATGGACTGGGAGTTTGGGGTTAGTAGATGCAAACTATTGCATTTGGAGTGAATAAGCAATGAAATCCTGCTGTATAGCACAGGGATCTATATCTAGTCACTTGTGATGGAACATGATGGAAGATAATGTAAGAATGTGTATATATGTGTGTGTGTGTGTGTGTGTGTGTGTGTGTGTATAACCGAGATACTCCTATGTTCATCATAGTACTATTCACAATAGCTAAGACACGGAAAAACCCATGTATTCATTGCCTGATGAATGGATTAAGGAGATATTTTACAAATATACAATGGAAAACAACTTACCAATAAAAAATCATAAAATAATGCCATTTGCAGCAACATGGTTGCAACTAGAGAGTCTCATACTAAGTGAATTAAGACAGAAATTTAAAGACAAATACCATATAATATCACTTATATGTTAATCTAAAATATGGCACAGATGATCCTATCTGAAAAAGAGAAACAAATCACAGACATGGAGAGCAGACTTGTGGTTGAGAGCAGGCACAGGGGAGGGGATGGGATGGATGGGAATTTTGGACTTGGTGGCTGCACATTTGGAATTGTGGGCAACAGGGTCCTACTATAAAACACAGGGAACTGTGTGTGATTGTGCCACTTTGCTTTACATCAAAAATTGAAGAAACATTATAAATCAACTATAATTTAAAAATTCCAGCACTCCTGAAATAATTCTACAGTTTCAATGCAATCCCTAATACAATTCCTATTTTTTAGCAGAAATACAAAGGACAATTCTCAAATTCATATGGAATTGCAAAGAACATTGAATAGCCACAATAATATTGGAAAATAAATACAAAGTTGAAGGACTCACACTTCCTTGATTTCAAAATAACTAATATCACTACAGTGTGGTATCTGTATAAGTAGAATCAGCACTCTGTATCTGTGGGTTCTGCATCTGTGGATTCAACTAACCATGAATCAAAAATATTTTTTTAATTCCAGAAACCTCCCAAAGCCAAGTTTGAATTTTCTGCATACCAGCAATTATTTACACAGCATTTACATTATATCTCCAAATATTTGCATAGCATTTACATTGTATTAGGTATTATAAGTTATCTAGAGATGTTTTAAAGTATGTAGGGAGATGTTTGTAGGTTACTTGCAAATACAGTTTTATTTGATATAAGGCCTTGTACATCTATAGATTTTTGTATATGTTAGGCATTCTAGAACCAATCCTAATCCCCAGGGTATACTGAGCAATGACTGTGTAAGTACATAGACCAATGGAATAGAATTGGCCTTACATTGAGGTGATTAATCCATTTTGAGTTTATTTTTGTGTATGGTATTATAAAATGTTCTAATTTAATTCTTTAACATGTAGCTGTCCAGTTTTTTCATAAGCACTTATTAAAGAAACTTTCTTCCACTGTGTGTTCTTGCCTCCTTTGTCATAGATTAGTTGACTATATGTGCATGGGTTTATTTCTGGGCTTTCTATTCTGTTCCATTGTTCTATATTTCTGTTTTTGTGCCAGTACTATACTGTTTTGATTATAGTAACTTTGTAGTGTACGTAGATGGCGATTGCACAACATTGTGAATGTTACTAATTTCCCATTAAAATGGTCAATTTTGTTACATGAATTTCACATCATTTCAAAAAAATGGAGCCACTTGGGAGTGGGCCAGAACCTATTTTCTTTCTAGGCTCATCAACTTTCAAATTTATATCACAAAGATATAATTCTTTGTAATTGATAATTAATTTTAATTTGTATTGTTTATTATTTTTCTTTTTTCTATTTTTATTATTTTGTTAGATATCAGAAAGAAGAGTTTGCTGTCTGTTCTACCACTTCTGTATGGAAATTCTTAAAAATCATTTTGGAGAACAAATTGGGAAAATATAGGAAGAGCAAACTTTTTGCACAGTAATTGCACATCTAGAAATATATCCTAAGAAAATGTTATGTAATGAGTATACAGATAGTATTTATAGTATTTTTAAAAGTAGAAACCCAATAAGAAGGGAAATAGTTATGTAATATATATGTATATAAAAAGTATATATGTATATGTATATATATATAACATATTCCATTACAATATACTTATGACTAGGCTTTAGTAAAATTAAGAAATACACATAGAAGAAAAATCAAGGATATTACATGAATATTCAACATGATATTACCCACACGATATATTGATAGCAGAAGGGAAATACACAGAATTATTAACTCTTGTGGAGTAGCACTATAGTAAATTTTAACATAATTTTATGCTTTTATGTATTTTCCATTGTTTTTTGCTATAAATGCATTTGCTTAGGTTACTTATCAGAGGGAAATTTAAAGCCAATAGTGAAAAGAATATATAAGTGAACTTGATTTTGAGATTGGAATAAAATAAAAGATTTGCCAAAATAAGCATCAAAAAATTAGGCCTTATTTTAGTTAAGTTACATTCTTTGAATTTTTAAAGCATTTGTAAACAGCAGTTGTTAATTCTAGGAAAAATTGCAGTGCAGAAATAAGCTATTTGGTGAGTAGCTGAAATCCAAATTTTATATGTCATTATTATTAAGACTTAATTCATACACAGACACCTCCTTGCCTGAAAATGAATATAAATAATATGTATTCCTCTTTTTTGATATTTTGACCCATTGTCCTATTTTAATTACAAAGTTTCTATGCATTGAACTTTACTGAAGGTGCAAGTTTAAAAAAATATTGGTAATTTTGAAAATCCAAAGTTGAGGTGATGCATGCTCAGGTGCTAATTTATTTACATCAATTAATTTCAGGCCTCTGATGTAAACCAATTAGTATTCAACAATTAATGGAGCCATTATCTGTCATATTAGCTTCTATGAATGCTTGTCACTGCTACAGAATCAGGCTCCAAAACTTTGCTAATAAGAGTAGCAGAATTAATGGAGTGAAGAGCATAGATAATGACTGAATGTGGAATATAAAGTATAAAGAGAGGCTGATCATCTGTCCCCAAGAAGTAAAGCTATCAGACAGGCAGCTACCTTATTCTCCCAAAAATGAGTTTAGACACTGGTATTCACAAACAGCAAAGTATTTTTAGCCATCGAAAATTGTGTTATAGTAAATCATGTCCAGTCTTCTTTCCTGGTGGTTAGATGACATGGTATGCAGATAGCAGTGAGTTAAGTGAGTTACATTCTATTAAAATTTCAAGTGGCATTTCCTGCTGGCATAAAAGTCCTACAAAGGGAGGAATTGGGGTGGGTTTGATAAATATGCATCAATCAGAGAAAAGAGCAAGTGGTGCTCACGATAAATTGCAAATTACTCACTAGTGGTAATAGTAGTAATTTCAGAGGTAGACTAGTGGTAAAAATGTATTATAATTTAATTAATATAATTTGATTAATAATTTATTAATATATTAATTAATTTTAATCCATTTTGAGTTTATTTTTGTGTATGGTATTATAAAATGTTCTAATTTCATTCTTTAACATGTAGCTGTCCAGTTTTCTCATAAGCACTTATTGCAGAGACTTTCTTCCACTGCATGTTCTTGCCTCCTTTGTCATAGGTTAGTTGACTATATGTGTATAAAGTTTATCTTTAAGATATATTGTTTGTTGGTTAACATTGTCTAACCAGATTTCAGCCAGAATAGCATTTTAAAAATTGGAAGCTATTGGCAGCATTGAACTCAGGTTTTCTTAGCTAATGCAAATAGGACATATGTTTTATTTTTAGAATACATCTCTAGAGATATTTAAAGTCCAAAATTATCTGGTATGTTTGTGTATATAAAGCAACTTCCTGACCCAATCCTAGATTTAAACAGAATCACTAGGGTTGGGCACAGAAATCTCCAAATTAAACAGCTACAGTAGATTATTTTGACATAACTAAAATAAAAAATTAGTGTATGCTGATAAATTTCAAATTTACATTACTAGTAGGACATCTAGCTGGCAACTAATTTCCACCCTCAAGACAAATAGGACTTGAGGTAAAGGTATGAATCTTACTCTTATAAATTATAAATTACCCATGATATTTTTTCACAGAACTAGAGCAAACAATCCAAAAATTTATATGGAACCATAGAAGACCCAGAATTACCAAAGCAAACCTGAGAAGAAAAAACAAAACAAAGTAGAAGGCATAACTCTCCCAAACTTCAGTCAATATTACAGAGCTACAGTAGTCAAGACAGTGTGGTACTGGTACCAAACCAGACATACAGACCAATGGAACATAACAGAGAACCAAGAAATAAACCTAGACACCTATGGTCAACTAATCTTTGATAAAGGATGCTAGAATATAAAATGTGAAAAAAGTCTCTTTAGCAAGCGGTATTGGGAAAACTGGAAAACTGCATGTAAAGCAATTAAACTAGAACACATACTCACACCATGCACAAAAATAAACTCAAAATGGCTTAAAGACTTAAACATAAGACAAGACACCATAAAACTCCTAGAAGAGAACATAGGCAAAACATTCTCTGATATCAACCATACAAATATTTTCCTAGGTCATTCTCCCAAGGCAATAGAAATGAAGACAAAAATAAATCCATGGCACTTAATCAAACTTACAAGATTTTGCAGAGCAAAGGAAACCATTAAAAAACAAAAGCAGGAGTTCCTGTCGTGGCGCAGCGGTTAACGAATCCCACTAGGAACCATGAGGTTGCGGGTTCGGTCCCTGCCCTTGCTCAGTGGGTTGGCAATCTGGCGTTGCCGTGAGCTGTGGTGTAGGTTGCAGACGCGGCTCGGATCCCGCGTTGCTGTGGCTCTGGCGTAGGCCAGTGGCTACAGCTCTGATTCAGCCCCTAGCCTGGGAACCTCCATATGCCACGGGAGCGGCCCAAGAAATAGCAACAACAACAACAACAATAACAACAAAAAAAAAAAGACAAAAAAAAGCAACCAATGAGGGCTTAATCTCCAAAATATATAAACAACTCATACAACTTAACAACAACAAAACCCAAATAACCCAATTGAAAAATGGGCAAAAGACCTGAATAGACAGTTCTCCAAATAAGACATATAGATGGTCAACAGGCACATGAAAAAATGCTCAACATAACTATTTATTAGAGAAATGCAAATCAAAGCTAAATTGAGGTACCACCTAACACTGATCAGAATGGTTATCATTAATAAGTCTACATATAACAAATGCTGGAGAGGGTATGGAGAAAAGGGTATCTTCCTACACTTTATGTGTGAATGTAAACTTGCACAACTACTATGGAAAACATTATAGAGGGAGCTCAGAAAACTAAATATAAAACTACCATATGACCCAGGAATGCCACTCTTTGACATATATCCAGAAAATCTTTCATCAAAAAAATGCACCCCTATATTCTTTGCAGCACTATTCACAATAGCCAAGTTATGGAAACAACCTAAATGTCCATCGACAGATGAATGGATTATGAAGATGCAGTACATATGCATGATGCAATACTACTCAGGCATAAAAAAGAACAAAATAATGCCATTTTCAACAACATGGATTCACCTAGAGATTCTCATACTAAGTGAAGTAAGTCAGAAAGAGAAAGACAAATACCATATGATATTACTTATATGCAGAATCTAAAATATGGCACAAATGAACCTATTTATATAACAGAAACAAACTCATAGACATGGAGAATTCAGACTTGTGTTTGCCAAGGGGGAGGGAGAGGGATTCAGTTAGACTGGGAGTTTGGGGTTATTAAATGCAAGCAATTGCATTTGGAGTGGATGAGAAATGAGATCCTGCTGTATTGCACAGGGAACTATATCCAAACACTTGTGATAGAGCATGATGGAGGATAATGTGAGAAAAAGAATGCATATGCTCTATCATAAGTGAAAAAGAATGTATATGCATACAAATGTATGTATGTGTATAGATATGTGTGTATGTATGTATGTGCATATATATATAGATGACTGGGTCATTTTGCTATACAGTAGAAGTTGACAGAACATTGTAAATCAAATATAATAAAACATTTAAAAATAAGTCAGAATCTATAGGGTTGGGTTCAGAAATTTCCACATTAAGCAGGTTTATTAGATTATTTTGACATAAACTATAATATAAAAACTAGTACTTGCTGATAAATTCCAAATGTGCATTAGTAGTAGAATGTCTATCTGGTAATTCATTTCCACCCTCAAGACAAATACCATCTTAGGTATAGGTCTGAACCTGGCTATTATAAACTAGGTCAGTTATTTTATTTTACAAACCAAGAATTAAGATCCAGTTAATTATGTGACTTAATTTATTGGCAGAAAGTTTAAGACAAGAACTTGACTAGTTTTGTTCTAAATTCAACATTCTTTCCATCACAGTGATGAAAAGTGAATGAGAATGAAGTCTGAAAATACTGTTTTCAAGTAAGGCAAAATAGTTTTGGGACAACAGAGAAGTGGAAATAGGGAGTTATTGTTTAATGTTACAAAATATTTCTTTAGAGTAATGGGAAAATTCTGAAAACAGATTTTCAGTGATGGTTGTACAATATCATGGCCATAATTAATGCCACTGGACTGTGTACTTAAAATGGTTGAAGTGGGAAATTTTAAGGTGTATATATATATATCTGCACAAAAAAATTTAAATTTGCTCTATACCCAATTAATATGTAGTTTTAGGAAAAAAAAGCTACTTATAGGATCAATCACATAATTAAAATATGTGCTAACAAAGTTTCTACATGTTGAATTTCTGCTTAGTGAAAACTTTTGCATTAGATTTTATGTATAAAATCAGATGAATATTGTTAATACTAGTAGTTAAGCTAATACATAAAATCACCTTAAGATACAACAATTAATAAAATAAAAAGATGATTCAGAGATCATATGTGCTGCCACTTCTACCACAGGCATATGGGAAGGCTATTTCCTATGTTGTTTCAAAATATTGGACCTCCTTCTTTTTTCAATGTGTCAAGAAGATATCACCCAATGCCCAAAGGCTGGGACCTCCTTGATTAATCGCCAATTGTGTGGGGCCTATGCAGAAAACAGAGGATACATAGCGTCCACACAGAACCATGTGCTCCAGTGGGCCTGGAGGACAGAGCATTTACCCAAATATTAGTCTCAACGAATAAGATCGAATGGGGGAAGTGTGGCCAAGATGTTGTAAAAGGAAGACCCTGAGTTCAATTCCTCCCACAAGCACACCAAATTACAAAACTTCACAGACAAACTATCAATGAGAATGACCTAAAGACTGCACAAAATACCTCCTATGACTAAAGATAAAAAGAAGGTACCATAACAATATAGGTAGGATGGACAGAGATATGTTATAGGAAAAATCCACACCACCATGTAGGTGACCCAGAAATGAGAGGATGATTACAATTCCAGAGATTCTTCCCAAGGATTGAGAGGTCTGAGCCCTACATCAGACTACCAAATTTGGGGATCCTACACTGGGGAGAAAAATCCCCAGAACGTTTGGCTTTGAAGGCTAGTAAAGTTTGTGAGGCTTCCAGAGGGCTGTGGGAAACAGAGAATGCACACTAAAATGTGAAATACAAAATATGTGATGCTCTGAGGTGCATTGCTGGAGCAGTAATTTGAAAGGAGCCTGAGTTGGACCCACTTGCTGATCTTGGAGAGCCTCCTGGAGAGTCAGGACACAAATGGGACTCACCCTCGTGACATAAATGCTGGCAGTATTTTTTTAAAATCTTATTTCACCACAAGGACACTTTGCCATTTTGGAATCCTTCCCTGAGCATATTAGTGATGGGACCAGCCCTACTAACCAGATAGAGGCAGTCCTAAAACATACAGGCCAGGCAGCTAGCTGGGCAGGGACACAGCTGCACCCACCAGTAGGGTGGCTGCTATAGGACAAGTTGAGCCTCCAGTAACTCTGGGACCCAGCTCCACCCACCTTAAGACCCAGCCCTCTACCTGGGGGCTGAAACCAGAACCAGGATAACTTGTGCATTGGCCCCCCACACACATGTGGACTGAAACCAATTCTGGCACATTCAAGACCCTGCAGTCAGAGAAACTTGGACATAGGTCCTCCCACCAGTGGACCAGTATTAGATCTGGGACTGAACCTCATTCAGTGGGCAAGCACCAGGCCCAGAACAACTTTGGCCAAGACCCTGCTCACTAGCAGGCAGATACTGGCAACAGGACCAATGCAGAACTTCAGCAAACTTGTTAGTATGTGGCCCACTAACTAGTGTGGTGGCATCAGCTTGGCAACACCTGTACCTACCCACCAGCAGGCTGACAAAAGCTCTGGAACAGCTAGGCCTGGCAGTCAGAGACTTTAAGACATAGTTCTGCCCATCAGTGGACCAACACTAGCCCCAGGACCAGGCCTTACCCATTAGTGGAAGGACACCAAGTCTTAGACACCCTAGGCCCCAGTCATAGCTACCAGAAAGCATGGAAGCCACTGTGACTCTGTAGAAAGCTGTGTTATGAAACAGTCCCACCAACCAGCAGGGTGACAACAGACCTGGGACTCTGCCCTTGAGTCCATGGATGCACAGACCATTGGGCTGGCACTAGACCCCAGACCTCCCATGATTCTACAGACAGCTTACTTGTGATTTGACCCCACCCACCATCAGCCAGAAGTTTCTCACAAGGCAGGACCTGGTAGCCAGCTGGACTGTGGGTGATACAGGCCTACTATCATGCCCAGGGTAGTCAGCCTACTGAAACAGAAGGCCAGTTGCAGCCCACATAGAGAGCACTCCTAGAGCTTATAGATATGGATAACAGAGTATAGAGCACCCAGGCCACATAAAAACTTTTCAAAAGAAAATCACTCCTCAATGATCAGGAACCATAAGGAACATACTAAATACATAGAAATAAACATAGAGAATTAGGTAAAAATTCATGACAGAGGAATGTATTTCCAACAAACGAAGAAGATAGTTGAACTAATTGGAATTTAAATAGGAAAATTACCTGATAAAGAGTTCAAGGTAATGATCATAAAGATGCTCAAATAACCTGAAAGAAGAATGAGAAGAAGAATAAGAAAGGGAAAGAAGACAAATGTAAAGGCATAATAGCTAAAAACTTCCCCAACCTTGAAAAGGAAAGAGACATCCAGATCCAAAAAGTACAGAAAGTCCCAAACAGGCTTAACCAAAAGAGGACCACATCAAGACATATTGTAATTTAAATGGGAAAAAAAGCTAAAGATAAAGATATAATACTAAAAAGCAACAAGGGAAAAGAAACAAGTTACATACAAAGGAACTCGCATAAGCCTATCAGGTGACTTTTAAGCAGAAACTGGAGACCAGAAGGGAGTAGGATAACATATTGAAAGTGATGAAAGGGAAAAATTTACAACCAATAATAATCTATTGGCAAGGTCTCATTCGGATTTGATGAAGAGATCAAAGTTTTAGAGCAAAGCAAAAGATAAAATAATTCAGCACCACCAAACCAGATCCTAGTTTTTTATGTGATCCAAGCCATGCCTGTGACCTACACCACAGCTCAAGGCAATGCTGGATCCTTAACCCACTGAGTGAGGCCAGGGATTTTATATGTGATTTTATAAATCACATATAAAACTAGGAGGAAGGTTAAAAGAAAAAAGTAGTAAAATCATCTATATCCACAATAATAAGGTAAAGGATACACAAAAGTAAAACATATAAAGTATGATATCAAAGTCAAGAAACTTGGGGGGGGGGACCAAGTCATGATTGCTAAAATGTATATGAACTTAAGATATCAGCAACAGAATCACAATATAGACCACTAAGTATAAACTACATTGTAGCCATGAACTAAAAATCTATAATAGATACACATACACACAAAATAAGGGAATCCAAACATGACATTAAAGATGCTGATCAAATCACAGAAGAAAGGAAAAGAAGAAAATACAAAAAATAAAAAACTACAAAAGCAACACAAGAATTAACAAAATGTAATAAGTACAGACCTGTCAATGAAGTAATGGACTAAAAGTTCCAATCAAAGATATAGGGTAGTCAAATGCATACAAAAACAAGACCCATACATATATCTTGCCTACAAGACACTCACTTCAGGTCTAAAGACACACAGACTGAAAATGAAGGGATGGTAGAAGTACTCCATGCAAATGGAAACAAAAAGAAAGCTGGCATAAAAAAGTGCTTGTATCAGGAGTTCTCATCATGTCTCAGTGGTTAATGAATCCGACTAGGAACCATGAGGTTACAGGTTTGATCCCTGGCCTAACTCAGTGGGTTAAGGATCCAGCATTGCCTTGAGCTGTGGTGTAAGTCACAGGCATGCCTTGGATTGGTGCTGCTGTGATACATCATAGGCTGGTGGCTACAACTCCAATTAGACCCCTAGCCTGGGAACCTCCATATGACATGGGTGCACCCCTATAAAAGACAAAAAAAATGCTTATGTCAAACAAAATAGACTTTAAAACAACAACTGTACCAAATAAGAATATTACAGAATGGGAGTGAAATTAATCCAACAAGAAGATGTAAATAACACATTATAAATATATATGCACATACCATAACCACACCTAAATATATAAAAAATATTAACAGACGTAAAAGGAGAAAGTGAAAGCAGCAACATAATAATAGGGGACTTTAGCAGATTCAATGCAATCCTTATCTAGTTACCAATGACATTCTCATAGAACAAGAACAAAATATTTTAAAAATCCTTTGGAAACACAAAAGGCCCTGAATATAAAAATCAATATAGAAAAGGAAATATGGAATTGGAGGAATCAGGTTTCCTGGTTTCGGACTATACTACAAAGCTACAGTCATTGAAACTGTTGTACTGGCAAAAAACAGAAATATAGATCAGTGGAACAGGACAGAATGCCCAGAAATAAACCCGAGAACCTATGGTCAACTAAGCTATGACAAAGGAAGCAAGAACATATAATGGAGAAAAGACAGTCCATTCAAATTGGTACTGGGAAAAATTAACAGCTATATATAAAAGAATAAAATTAGAAAATTCTCTAAAACTATAAGAAAAGAAAAACTAAAAATTAATTACCTAAACATAAAGCCATATACCATAAATCTCATAGAGGAAAACATAGGCAGATTATTAAGATTCCATTCCTTCTACTAATTTTGGTCTTTGATTTTTTTTCACAGCACTTTTAGGTATAAGGTTAGGTTGTTTGAATTTTTTCTTTTTTTCTGAGATAAGATTGTTATACTATAATCTTCCCTCTTGGAAATACATTTGTTGTGTCTAATAAGGTTTGAATTGTTATATCTTTATTGCCATTTGTCTCTGAACTTTAGAATTTCTCTTTGCTTTATTCAGTTACCTATTGGTTATTTAGTAGCATGGTAGCTTATTGTTAAGCTTCCAGGGTTTTTTTTTTTTTTTTTGTCTTTTTAGGGCATCCCCTGGGTCATGTTCTATCGGTCCAATCGGAGCTGGAGCTGCCAGCCTACACCAGAGCCACAGCAACACAGGATATGAGCCCCATCTGCAACCTACACTATAGCTTCACAGCAATGCCAGATCCTTAACCTGCTGAGCAAGGCCAGGGATCAAACCTGCATTCTCATGGATGCTGGTCAGGTTTGTTAGCTGCTGAGCCACGACCAGAACTCCTGTTTATTGTTTTTTATTGTAGTTGAGTTTTAGTCTCATAGTATTGTGGATGGAGAAAATGCTTAAATAATTTCATTTCTAAAAATTTACTAAGGCCTCTTCTGTGGCCCAAGATGTGACCTGTCCTGGAGAATGTTTCATGTGCCTTTGAGAAGCGTGTATATTCTGCTACTTTGGGTTGGAATGTTCTATAAATATCAGTTAAGCTTATCAGGTCTTGGGTGTCATTTAAGGCCTGTGTTTCCTTGTTGATTTTCCATTTGGATGATTTGTCCATTGACATAATTGGTGTGTTAAAGTGCCCCACTATTATTATGTTGCTGTCAATTTCTTATTTTACGGCTGTTAGCAGTTGCTTTGTATATTATGGTGCTCCTATGTTTGGTGCATATATATTTACAGTTGATGTATCTTCTTCTTGAATTGATCCTTTGATCATTATATGGTGTCCTTATTTTTCTCTTGTGAACTTTTTACTTTAAAATCTATTTTGTCTAAGTATTGCTACTCCTGCTTTCCTTTGATTTATATTTGCATGCATTACCTACTTCCACCCCTCACTTTCAGTCTGCATGTGCCCTTAGGTCTGAAGTGGTTCTCTTGTAAACAACATATATATGTGTCCTTTTTTGTATCCATTAAGCTAGACTGTGTCTCTTGGTTGGAGAGTTTATTTATTTGGGTGGGGCATACCTATGGCATATGGAGGGTCCCAGGCTAGGGGCCAAATCAGAGCTGTAGCCACCAACCTATGCCACAGCCACAGCAACAACAGATCCAAGCTGTGTCTGTGACCTATACCACAGCTTATGGCAATACCAGCTCCTTAACACAGTGAGTAAGACCTGCATCTTCAGAGATACTAGTCAGATTCATTTCTGCTGAACCACAACAGGAACTCCCCTGGTTGGACCATTCAATCTATTTACATTCAATGTAATTATTAATAAGTACTTACTGCCATATTCTTAACTGCTTTGGATTGTTATTTTGTTTATTTTTTCTTCCCTTGTGAAGATTAGGCCTATAGCGCTCACAGTTTGTAGAGGACTGTTTGTTTTAACAGCTTCATACCAATTGCTGTGTTCTCCTCCAGTACTCCTCTGTTCCTGCTGATCTCTTTGCTGGAGTAGATACTTCACAGGAAGCAGAAGCTTTTTCTCTTTCCAGCTCACTCCTGGGGTTGCAGGTCCCATTCCTCTTCCTTTCTCATATTCTTTTTCTTTTCTTATTTCTTTTGTCTTACTCAATTTCCTGAAGATTTTCCTGTTCCATTAGAATCTTGAGGTTTTGTCAGCATTCACCAAACTTTCTATGAAAAGAGAAAGTAGATGCATTCTCAATGTATTTGTGGGAGTAGGTGAGCCTCACTTCCTACTACACAACTTTCCTCCCAACCTGTATCATTTTTATTAGAGTCCATGTATAAGTGATATCATATGATAGTTTTTATTAGAGTCTATGTATAAGTGATATCATATGATAGTTGTCTTCACTTAGCATTTACTTGACTTACTAATTTCTAGGTCCATCTATGCTGCTGCAAATGGCATTATTTCATTCTTATTTTTGGCTGAATAATAGTCCATTGTATATATGTACCACAACTTCTTTATCCGTTCCTCTGTTGGTGACTGTTTTGGCTGCTTCCACGTTTGTTATTGTAAATAGTGCTTCAGTGAACATTGTGTTTCATGTATCTTTTTGAATTATGGTTTTCTCTGGGAGGATGCCCAAGAGTGGGATTGCTGGATCTTATGATAGTTCTATATTTTAGTTTAGTAGGAAATATTCATACCGTCCTCTACAGATTCAGTGCAATCCCTATCAATTTATCAATGATATTTTTCACAGAACTAGCACAAAATATTTTAAAATTTGTATGGAAACACAAAAGCAAAAGCAACATTCAAAAACAAAAACGGAACTGGAGGATTTGGGATCTCTGACTTCAAACTACACTACAAAGCTAAAGTCATCAAAACAGTATGAACCTGGCTCAAGACAGAAATATAGATCAGTGTACCAGGATGGAAATCCAAGAAAAAAAAAAACGCAAGAACCTGTGGTCAACGAATCTATGACAAAGGAGGCAAGAACATACAGTGGAGGAAATACAGCCTCTTTAATAAAGCTGCACAGCTACATGTGTCATACTGCCCAAGGCAATCTACAGATTCAATGCAATCCCTATCAAATGACCCATGACATTTTTCACAGAACTAGAACAAACTATCCCAAAATATATATGGAACAATAAAAGAACCAGAATTGCCAAAGCAATCCTGAGAAAAAAAAACTAAGCAGGACACATAATTCTCTCAGTCTTCAAGCAATATTACAAAGCCACAGTCATCAAGAAAGTGTGGTACTAGTAAAACAGATAAACAGACCAATGGCACAGAATAGAGAACCCAGAAATAAACCCTGACACCTATGGTCAATTAATCATTGACAAAGGAGTCAAAAACATAAAATGGGAAAAAGAAAGTCTATTCATCAAGAATTGCTGGGAAACCTGGACAGCTGCATGCAAAGCAATGAAACTAGAACACACCCTCACACCATGCACAAAAATAAACTCAAAGTGGCTGAAAGACTTAAATATACGACAGGACACCATCAAACTCCTGGAAGAGAATATAGTAAAAAGAAAAACATTCTCTGATATCAACCTCATGAATATTTTCTCAGTCATTCTCCCAAGGCAACAGAAATAAGAGCAAAAATAAACCCATGGGACCTAATCAAACTGACAAGCTTTTGCACAGCAAAGGAAACCAAAACGAAAACAAAAAGACAACTTACTGAATGGGAGAAAATAGTTTCTAACCATGCAACAGACAAGGGTTTAACCTCTAGTATATACAAGCAACTTATACAACTCAACAGCAAAAGAGCCAACCACCCAATGGAAAAATGGACAAAAGACCTGAATGTACTGTTCTCCAAGAAAGATATACAGATGGCCAATAAGCACATGAAAAAATGCTCCACATCCCTGATTATTAGAGAAATGCAAATCAAAACTACCATGAGATATCACTTCACACCAGTCAGAATGGCCATCATTAATAAGTCCACAAATAACAAGTGCTGGAGGGGGTGTGGAGAAAGGGGAGCCCTCCTGTACTCTTGGTGGGAATGTAAGCTAGTACAGCCACTATGGAGAACAGTTTGGAGGTACCTTAGAAAACTATGCATAGAACTACCATATGACCCAGCAGTTCCACTCCTTGGCATATATCTGGACAAAAATTTCCTTAAAAGAGCACATGAATCCACATGTTCATTGCAGCTCTATTCACAATAGCTGAGAGCTGGAAACAACCCAATTGTCCATCGACAGAAAATTGGATTCGGAAGAAGTGATATATATACATAATGGAATACTACTCAGCCATAAGAAAGAATGACATAATGCCATTTGCAGCAACATGGATGGAATTAGAGACTCTCATCCTGAGTGAAGTAAGTCAGAAAGGGAAAGACAAATATCATATGATATCACATATCTGGAATCTAATATATAGCACAAATGAACCTTTCCACAGAAAAGAAAATCATGGACTTGGATCATAGACTTGTGGTTGCCCAGGGGGAGGAGGCGGGAGTGGGAGGGATCAGGAGCTTTGGGTTAATGGATGCAAACTATTGCTCTTGGAATGGATTTGCAATGAGATCCTGCTGTGTATCATTGAGAACTATGTCTAGATATTCACATCGCAACACAACAATGGGAGGAAAAATTATGTATATATGCATGTGTAACTTGGTCCCCATGCTGTACAGCAGGAAAAAAAAATTTAATTTTAGTAAAAGGATTAACAGTCCAGAACACAGAGCCTTACCTAACCAGGACTTCAAGGAAAGGTAAACACATTTGTCTAAATATTATATCCAATTCCTGTCCTCAAAAAAAAAAAATTTCCCTCACCAATGTGGGTATAATGGGAGCATAGCTCAACTTAACAAAAGCCATTTTCAACAAACCCACAGCCAACATACTACTCAAATGTGAAAACCTGACAGCCTTTCCACTAAATTTGGGAAATAGACAGGGATGCCCACTCTCACCATTTCTATTCAACACAGAATTGGAAGTCCTAGTCACAGAAATAACAGGAAAAATAAATAAATGGTATCCAAATTGGAAAGGAAGAAGTAAACTCTTACTATTTGTAGATGACATAATACTCTATATAAATAACTCTTAAGATGCTTCACAACTATTATTAGAACAAATAAGTGATTTCAGGAAGGTACAGGGTAGAAGATTAATATACATAAATCTTTTCCATTTCTTTACACTAATGAGGAAATATCAGAAAAAGAAATTATAAAACAATATTTGTTAAAATCACGTCAATAAATAAAACATCTAGGAATTAATTTAAACAAAGTGTGAAAAACCTATACACTGAAAACTATTAAATGTTTATAAAGAAAACTGAAGACTATTCAAATAAATGTAAAGTTATCCCATGCTCTTGGATTGAAAGAATTAATATTGTTAAAATGTACATGTTACCCAAAGCAATCTATGATTTAATGTGACCCCTGTCTAATTACTCATGAATTTTTTCCCAGAACTAGAACAAATAATCCTAAAATTATATGGAACCACAAAAGGCCCAGTATTACCAATCCAAACCTGAAGAAAAAAAAAAAACTGGAAGCATAACCCTTTCAGATCTCAGACACTACTACAGAGCTACAATGATCAAAACAGTGTCATATTGGCACAAAGCTAAACATGTAACTCAGTGGAACACAATAGCCCAGAAATAAATCCACACACCTATGATGAATTAATCTCTGACTAAGGAGGCAAGACTCAGCCAAAAAAGAATGAAGTGTTGCCATTTGCAGCAACATGAATGGAAATAAAGAATATTATACTAAGTGAATTGTCACATATATGAAATCTAAAAGATACAAATGGATCTATATATAATACAGAAACATGTTTACAGACATAGAAACCAACTTATTGTTATCAAAGGGGAATGGAGAGAGGAGAGATAAATTAGTGTTATGGGAATAACAGATACAAACTACTATATATAGAATGGATGGGCAACAGGAATTTACTATATAGCACTAGGAACTATGGATAATATTTGGTAATTACCTATAATGGAAAATAATTGAAAAGCATATATAATATATAAAATTAATTATTAATATATAACTCAAATTAATCAAATTTCTATTCTTCTGGAAAAATACAGACTTACAGGAAGCAAAAGAATCTTCATGGGTGGGGATGGGAGAGACATTGGTAAACTTTGAAACAGAGGTGAGTTGCATATGTGGGGAAAGACTCTATCAGGGTAAATTGGTGTTGGTAGAGAAAGAATTCAGATAGAGAACAATCTGAGGCGAATCAAGGTGAGAAATGGGCACAAATAGTAGAGTGAGGATGTACCACCATAATTCTAGCAAAGGCCCTTGCAATAGGAACCCTGAGTAATAAGCCTATTATTTCTCCTTTTACTTACTGTAACCCAGATGTGATTGCTGCATTAATTGTAGAGCATTATAGGAACACACGGAGTACTTAATTGCGCCTATTCCCACTCTCTAATACATCTGCATTTATTATTATTTTCCAAAAAATAGTTCATTATTAATAGTTAACATTTGTTTCATACTTTCTAATTGAAAGCATTGTCAGAGGATTGGTAAGGTTGGGTCTCAGTATTAAATAATCTTGCCAATTTGTCCTGCTCTGCTTACTGTTCTATTGTTTTCCCAGTTATTTCTTCTCTCCTACAGCTGCACTCCCATGGTGGATGAATCAGAGCAGCTCAAATATCAATAGATCAGCATCTCAAACAAGTAGACATCAGTGGATTTGTTGTGTGACTGCATATTCTTTGTGTGGAAACACAATGTAATGATGTATTATATATTTTCCCATGATAAACTTTTGTCCCAAAAAACAGATGGGCTGGTCAGATACAGAAAAGGGATTTACCATTTGGATATTGATCATTTTGCATGTCCTATTTTGTACCCAAAACCATTCAGTCATATCTTTTCTCTCTAGTAATGTAATTATAAATCTTCTCATTTAAAATATTATATGAGAGTAAGTCATTATGGCAATACATTTAAGAAAACAATTCAGAACCACCAATGTTAATTTCTATCCAAGTGTGTAATCAAGAAGCTTTATTTAAAGTGACTGAGAAAAATGCCCTATCTTATAAACCTGTGGGTTGGGTCTCAGATTAAGAAACATTTCCTTCAAGACAAATTTAAAAGCTAAGTACGTGAAATGGACATTGTGAGGATTTTGTATCAATGTAGCTGTTAAAAGTTCTTGATTTCTTGAATTATTTTCTTTTATCTCTGAAAGACATAAGGCCATAGAAACATGAGTTAGATACTAATATGAACATACATTTTTCATTACGAATTTTAAAGATTTGAAGATGAAGGCCTAACAGCTCTGGAAAGTCATAGTACACATATCATGTGGGGGAGTAAAAGGGTGATATTAATTAATATTGGTTTCATATTTGTATCCTTACTTCCACTACTCTTCTTTCTTCTACACTTTTCTGGATACAATGGAAGGAAAGAAGGTGGGACATAATTTACTGGTACCTGACATTACTCTAGGCTCTTAACTAATGTTTGATCATTTAGTTGCTTAATCCTTCCTGCCAGATTCATTTCTAGTTCATTTGTATTGCAAAGCCGTGGAAGTTTAAAAATATTTCTTAAGTGACAAGTTGGAAGATATTTTTCTCTTGCATTACCTTCTTGAAAGTCAGGAGAAAAAAATTTTTTTAAATAACGTGTGCTGCATAGGAGCAAAGAGGGGGAAGAGGAAAAAGGAGGGGAGGGGAGAAGGAAAAAAGGAAAGAGGGGAAGGGGAAGGGAGAGGAGAAGGGGAAAAGGAAGGGGAGGGAGGGAGGGAGAGGGAGGGAGGGAGGAGAGGGAGGGAGGGAGGGAGGGAGGGAGGGAGGGGGGGAGGGAGGGAGGGAGGGAGGGAGGGAGGGAGGGGAGGGGGAGGGAAGGAAGCGAAGGAAGGAAGGAAGGAAGGAAGGAGGAAGGAAGGAAGGAAGATCTGAGGACTTCTTTCTCTTTCTTTCTTTCTTTCTTTCTTTCTTTCTTTCTTCGTTCTTGCTTTCTTTCTTTCTTTCCTTCTTTCTTTCTTTCTCTCTCTCTTTCTCTCTGTCTTTCTTTCTGTCTTTCTGTCTTTCCTTCCTTCCTTCCTTTATTCCCTCCTTCCTTCCTGCCTTCCCCTCTTTCTTTTTTATTTTAGTAGAACCACTTCTATGTGCCATCAGCACAGGCCCATCATAAAATAAAACACATATGAAATGGAAAGTGGCTTCACATTGAGTGTTCCTCTCAAACATGACATCCTGATTTTCTATGAGACTGCAACTTCTAACCATTACTTGGTTTTTTATTAATTTTGGTTGATATAGAATTGTCATCTACAATATCATCATGGACAGGCAAAATATGAAACTTGATGATGAAAACATTTAGATTTCCAGTATGGGGGAAGGAAGTCTTGATCATTTTACTTGGCAAATTGCTGACTTTGTTCTGTACTGGTGTAAAAGGGTATAAAAGGGGGGGGGGGGCGCTTTGCATTGCTGCCACCACTTGCGAAGCTAATAAAGTCATGTCTGACCAACCCACAGTGCTTCCGCTCTTCTTTCAGTTGCCCAAATCCAGGACCCTGCCTGTTTTTGAGAGACTGCAGAACAACTGGTGTAGTCAGCAGAATTTGCCACAACCAGGTATGGAGCCTTAGGCCACTTAGAGAAGGATCAAGGGATGGCCGGCCTTGAGTATGTGGTACTTGGTGGCCAGCCTCCTCTCTACCTGGGCATCCCCCCAGGAATAGCTTGAGGTGTATGGGTCCCCTATGCAGATAGAGAAAGCCCTGAATGTGGTAGGGGAAGACTTGGAGAAGTGCAACTCCCATGTGGTAACCAGGGCTGTGGATTGGGTGGTCCTTACAGCCCTTCGGGCAGAGACAGGGGCTATTCTTATTCTGCACGAGGCTGCCAAAGTTCAAGAATTGCAGGACGAGGTGGTGGTCCTCTATGAGAGTTTGGAGGCTCAGCAGGAAGGGTGCTGATCAATCCACCTATGCTAAGAGGAGAGGATCTTCAGATGAGGAAGAGGAGGATCCTACCTTGTCCTTGAGAGCATGACTGTTGGTGACCCAAAAGATGAAAAAACAGCAGCAGATGGCCCTGGGAGGGTCACATTGCTGGGAGTCTCCAGATGATAGAATTCACCACCTATCTCCTGTGTACTTGGGCAGAGCTGGTGGACCTGGGCAAACAGTTACAACAGTAGTTGTGTGAAGTGCTGGCTGCCTTGTTATTGAGGTTATGGGATTTAGGGGTGGATGATATTATCTGTTCCGCCCAGGAGATGGAAAAGTTGGCCACAGTAACCATGCATCCCTCATTGTGACAATGGCTGAAGAACAGTTGGTGACACAGCCAAGGTAATGATCCCCTACTGGACTGGGTAATGGCTGTTGTATGGACTGTATGGGCCAATACAGGAGATGTACTCTGAACTGTGGGTAAGTGGCAAATATATGCCAAGGTGATACAAGTGTTGTGAGAACTGGGGATGCAACAGGCCATGTTTAATCCTAATGCTCACAGGCCAGATGAGGAATTGTTTACAGCAGGCATGAAAGACCTTGTGTTAGAGAATGCCCCTCAGCGTCCTTTGGGTCTCTAATGGCCATTCCAGCTCCACTTGTGGGGTGAAGGGTTAATGACATAACCACAATGGTGGCAAACCTAGACAAGGCAGAGGGGAGAGGGGTCCTTGTGACTATGAAACAGGCCCCCCAAAGAAAACAACGAATCCCATGAGAGTTACCCATGCCCAGATGTGGCTAGACTTCTTGCAGGCAGGGGTAGAGCAAATCAAGATAGATGGCAAGCTTAATGCACATTTGCTGGAGCTATGGCAACAGCTTTGGAGAGATGGGAAGTTTACCACAGGGAGGTGCAGGTCCACACCCAAAGAGGGAAATAAGGAATCAAGATGACAGTCTCGAGTTGTGTGCCTCAAGGACCATCTGGTGTCCACAACTGCATGGGGGGAGGACCCCATCTTTTATTTTTGAATAGGCAAAAGGCTGAGGTACCCTTTTGCAGGAGACAAGGGGGGATCAGAGGCCATATGTAGAGTTAGATATACATTGGTCCTCAACAAATGTGCAACAAGTGCTAGCCCTGGTAGATACTGGAGCTGAGTGCATACCCCTTTAAGGCAATCCTGAGAAATTTCAAGGTCCCATGTCATATATAGATGGCTATGGTGGCCACAGCATTAAGGTCCTCATTGTAAAATTACCTTTAGGAATTGGACTATTGCCACTGAGGGAATATAAGGTGTATGTGTCCCCAGTCCCAGAACATGTCTTAGGAATAGATGTGCTCCAAGGGCTATGACTGAAACTACAGTGGGGGAATTTTGCCTCCAGGTACATGTGGTAAAGTCGGTGGTAAGAGGACATGCTAAACATCCCACTGTGCAGTTACCCATTCCTCAATGGGTTACCACCACAAAACTATACTGCCTCCTGAGAGGCCATGAATAAATTACAGGGACCATGGCTGAGCTAGAAAAGGTGGGTATTACATACATATAAGAGGCTTATAGCCCCTATAACTCACCTGTGTGGCCAGTGAGGAAACAAGATGACACCTGGCAAATGACAGTGGACTATTTTGAGCTAAATAAAGTTGTCACTTCTTTGCATGTTGCTGTGCCCTCAGTAGCTAAACCGATGTATGGTTTCAGTCATGAACTGGCTAACTACCATTTTGTGGCAGATTTGGCCAAAGCAACATTCCTCAATTTACATAGCCCCTGATAGTCAAGATCAGTTTGTGTTCACCTGGGAGGGGTGGCAATGGACATTCACAGTGTTACCACAAGGATATATACACAGTCCTATGCTATGTCACAGCCTGGTGGCCACAGAACTGGCCAAATGGGATAAACCAATGGCAGTTCCCATGTACCATTGTACTGATGACATTTTTGTTTATTACTCAATGAATTTATTACATTTATAGTTGTACAATGATCATCACAATCCAATTTTATAGGATTTCCATCCCACAACCCCAGCACATCCCCCCACACCCCAAACTGTCTCCTCCAGAGAACATAAGATTTTCAATGTCTGTGAGTCAGCATCTGTTCTGCAAAGAAGTTCAGTCTGTCCTTTTTTCAGATTCCACATGTCAGTGAAAGCATTTGATGTTGGTGTCTCATTGTCTGACTGACTTCGCTTAGCATGATAATTTCTAGGTCCATCCATGTTGCAAAAAATGCCAGTATTACGTTCTTTTTTAATGGCTGAGTAATATTCCATTGTGTATATGTACCACATCTTCTTGAGCCACTCCTCTGTTAATGGACATTTAGGTTGTTTCTATGACTTGGCTATTGCAAATAGTGCTGCAATGAACATTGGAGTACATATGTCTTTGCGAGTCATGGTTTTCTCTGGATAGATGCCCATGAATGGGATTGCTGGATCAAATGGTAGTTCTATTTTTAGTTTTCTAAGGCATCTCCCTACTGTTTTCCACAGTGGTTGAACCCATTTACAATCCCACCAACAGTGTACTAGGGTTCCTTTTTCTCCACACCCTCTCTAGCACTTATTGTTTGTAGACTTTTGGATGATGTCCATTCTGGCTGGTGGAAGGTGGTACCTCATCGTGGTTTTGATTTGCATTTCTCTAAATATATCCTTAAAAAGAAAAATGGAGCTGTAGGAATCAGGTTCCCTGACCTCAGACTATACTACAAAGCAACAATCATAAAAACCATATGGTACTGGCACAAAGACAGAAATATAGATCAGTGGAACAGAATAGAAAGCCCAGAATTAAACCCAAGCACCTACAGCCAACTAATCTATGAAAAAGGAGGCAAGAATATACAATGGAGAAAAGACAGCTTGTTCAATAAGTGGTGCTTGGAAAACTGGACAGCCACATGGAAAAGAATGAAATTAGATCACTCCCTAACAGCATACACAAAAATAAACCCAAAATGGATTAAAGACCTAGATATAATACCAGACACTATAAAACTCTTAGTGGAAAACATAGGCCAAACATTCTCTGACATAAACGACAGCAACATCTTCTCAGATATACCTCTGAGAGTAATGACAGTAAAAATAAAGATAAACAAATGGGGCCTAATTAAACTTAAGATTTTCTGCACAGCAAATGAAACTCTAAACAAAATGAAAAGACAACCCACAGAAATGGGAGAAAATCTTTGCAAATGAATTGGCTTACAAGGGATTAATCTCCAAAATTTATAAATACCTTCTGCAGCTCCATACCAAAAAAAAACAAACAACCCCATCGAAAAATGGGCAGAAGATCTAAACAGATAATTATCCACAGAAGACATACAGTTGGCCAAAAAACACATGAAAAAATGTTCACTGATGTCATCTCGTTAACCAGTGATTCTCTTCCAGATTTGGAAAAGATGGTGTCCCTTTTGTTGACACATCTGAAGTCATGTGCCTGGAAATCAACAAAACCAAGTTGCAAGGGCCTGGATTGTCAGTCAAGTTCTTGGGGGTTGTCTGGTTGTATAAGACAAAGGTTATTTTCTAAGCCATTATAGATAAAGTATAGGCATACCCTGTCCTGACCGCAGTAAAATAGTTGCAAGTGTACTGGAGATCATTTATCCCCAATTTTGCCCAGCTGTTGATACCATTATATGCCCTTATATAAAAGCAGGCAAAGTGGGACTGGACTGCAGATGTAGAGACTGCCTGTATGGCTGCCAAATACATGCAAAGTCAAGGCAGCCCAAGCCCTACAGGTGTTTGATCCTGCATACCCATGTAAGTTAGATATGCATGTCATTCAAGACGGATTTAGATAGGGCTTGTGGCAGAGGTCAGAGTGGCTAACACAGCCAATAGGGTTTTGGTCCCAATTGAGCTGAAGTATAGTACTTGCTAGTTGTAAAGCAGCTAGTGGCCCTGTATGCAGCCTTGTCAGCAACTGAAAGCATAATGGCCACTGCTTCTCTTGTGGTATGGACCACTTACCCTATAAGCGGGATGAATGAGGGAATGGGAAGTTATGCCTCATAGTGGCATGGCCCAGACCCCCACATTAGCTAAGTGGGGAGCATATCTACAGCAACAGAGTACTTTGTCTGCTAGCCCATTACAGGCAAAATTTCAGGAAGTTTGTGTCTGGTGATCTTTATTGATGGGAAGCAGCCAACAGCAGTCCACCTGGGGTGGATCCTGAGGCTATCCCCTATATGGAAGTGTGGTCACTGACCCCAAAGGATACATGATATACCAGTGGGTCTAGTTGCGACCAGCCAGCCTCTTGGATGGCGGTGGCCATGCAGCCGGAGACAGACACCATCTGGTTTGTGACGGGAATGGGGATAGTGAAGTTGATGGACCTAACTACATGCTCTGTGGATTGTAGTGACTCATAAACCATTCCCACTGATGACATGTATAGACAGTTGGGCCGTATATAGAGAGCTTACTCTATGGATTGCTACTTGGAAACTTAATGACTGGACTGTTATGCATTGGCCCTTGTAGGGCCAAGTGTTATGGAAAGATTTGTGGGCACTGGGCCATAAAATCAGGTAACAATTTACCATGTAACAGGACACATTCCCTTGGCTTCTCTGGGGAATGACAAAGCAGACACTTTGGCACAAGTCTGGTGGTTAGAAGTAGCCACAGGGCAATATGTCACCCATTAGCTACACCAGCACCTCCTGCATGCTGGATAGAAAACTATGTGGGTCACCATGGAAGTGCAGAGCTTGAAGGAACCATAAAAGAGGTGCAGGAGGCCTGTGAGAAACATGTGGTATGCTCCAAGGAGCATCCTAGATGGCCTCCTGTGTATAATGTACAAGTAGTGATGGCACAAGTGTCCCTTATGCACTGGCAACTGGACATAATTGGACTTTTACTGTGCTCCAACGGCTAACACTATACAGTGACATGTATGGACCCTGCCATGGTTTCCTGGTTGTATACCCACCCCATTCCCAGATCAAAGGGCCATCCTAGCCACCTTAGCCCATCTGTGTGCTGTGTATAGGCATCCCCTAATGATAGAGAGTGACAAAGGCACCCACTTCATATGCTCACAGGTACAACAGTGGGCAAAAGACATGAGTGTACAATGGGTTTTTCATGTACCCTATAATCCCAAGGCAGCAGGGATGATTGAGTGGTACAATGGCCTTTTAAAAACAGTGACTGCAAGAAACCTCTGCAGCATCAACCTTTGCCAGATGGACCTGACAGCTGTGGGATGTGTTGCAAATGTTGAGTGAACAAAGTAGAAAGGGTGGTTCGGGCCCCTGTGGAAGCAATATTACATTGAGCCACAATTCTGATCCAATTGCAAATGCAGACTACACACATCCTACTCAAGCTGGGATTTAGGAGGCAACGCAATATTTTGTTGCTTGCCCCAATAAGCTTAGAGCCAGTCCTAGTCATGTGAAATGAGTGGCCTTGCTTGCACCATGGCAACATGGCCTGGGAATCTGAGCTACAAATTGTGTTGTGGGTGATGGGGCAATGACCCTCATGAACACAAGTCACATATCCATGAAATGTGGAACATAAGGTTATACTGAAGGAAACATTTGTGTTAACCTTATGACCGATAATGAGCTCCCCATTACTCTTACATATAGAGCCAGATGATGTTTCTCTTCTGGCAAAGAAAGTGTGGTAGTCCAGTCCATGGGTTCTTTTGCATGCCACGGCCCTTTCTTTGGACAAAAAAATCAGTATGCATCCTACCAAAAGGACAGGATTTGCCAATTCTTGTGGCCTCCAACTTCCCTGTCTTTCTGCCCCTAGGTTGGTGTGTGCCAACACACTAGCAGATTGGACTCACACCCATGTATCTGCTGTGAATCACTTGGCCTGTTGGGGGTGCACTGAGTTGCCCACTAGCACATCTTTGGGGCTACCATGGAAAGTCAGACCAGTCACAGCAGAGAACTTGACCTGGCTACACAGCTGGAAGAGTAGCTATGTCACCCCACAATGGAATGACAGACAGGCCAAGGTGTTTGCTCTAGCATGTGAGAAGGTGAAACATATGTGTCCTTGGCTTGGATATTATGTATGGGATGGACTGGGATGGCTTACTACTGAAACTATCAAGTTGACTATAACAAGCCCTTAGTGTGTTGAAAGGCAAGGCATGGGAACAGTAATGGGATGGGTTCCCAAAGCCCTGTGCATGAAAGTGTCAACTTGGGAGGTTATGAGGAGAAATAATTCAAGCCTTGGAAATAAGTTTAGGACCTCCGCTTCTCCTGTCACCTGGGGAAGCCTCTGGGTCTCTGGTCAGTACAGCTAGCTGTACTTTCCAGGCAATTGGACAGGCCAATGCACATGGAGATGACTTTTCCTCCCAGCCCACTGGACCTGTATCCTGCAAAGACAAACCAGTAATTGGGGAGCATTCAGAGTCCAACATCAGGTAAAGTGAACTGCATGGCAGTGTTACCCACTAGCACCCTTTGCACTACAAGTGGCCACCATTGTGACAGAAGCAGAGGTAACTGCCTTTGCCTTACATATGGCCTGGCTGTTTAATGCTACAGACCAGGCCATAGGGCTCCTTAGTTATGAGGTGTATCAACTACAAAAAGTGGCCCTACAAAATAGAATGGCATCAGAAGGTGGAATATGTGCCATGATTGGCTCAGAATGTTGTGTGTATATACCAGATGAGTACTCTAATGTTAGCCAAGCCCTGAATGCCTTAGCTGTCAAAACATTAGCTATTGAAGAACTAACCTGAGACCCTTTACAGGAATGGTGAGCCTCATTCAGTGCTGGCTGGCATACTGCTTTGACTATCTTAGGGATGATAACATGTCTCCTGGTAGTAGGCTGTTGTGCTGTTTATTGCTGCTGCAACCTAATGATACAGTGCTCCTCAGTCCTCACTAAGGGACCTCACGAAAGAACTGATGCATAGATTATGAGGTGAAAAAAACCCGAGAGGGGTTGAGTGTGGGGAAAATGGAGTAACCCAGACCATTTCCCGGGAGGAATGACACAGCAACCATTGCATAATGATATTTATACAGGTGCATGCGCAGTAGAATAGGATGGTGACCAATACTTATGCAACACCTTGGCAAATTACTGGTTTAGTTCTGTACTGGTGTAAAATGTGGACAGGACTTTTGGTTGCTTCCATCACTTGTGAAGCTAATAAAGGGATGTCTGATTTACTTACAGTGCCTCGTCTCTTCTTTCAGTTGCCCAAATCCAGATTGAACCTCCCTGGTCTTGAGAGACTGCAGAACAATATCTATATACCCACTTCCTTTTTACCCATTCTGTGTTGATTTTATTTTCATGGTAATGATAAAAAAACAAGGGAGGCAAACAGGGCTGTCCTCTCTGTTATTTATTTCTCCCTTGGCTACCAGGTGACTTGACTTTTCGAGACATGTATAAAACATCCTTTTATTTTATGCAGTTTTGAATACCACAGTTGCAACAGACAATTTCCCACCAGATCTTTTGCTCTGAGAAAGGACATATTTTACTTAAATATTAAAAGTTGTCTTCAAGTTTTTCCATATGTATGCTTTTTATCCATTTTGATATGAAAATGTGAACTCATACTTGCAGAAGATTTGTCTCTTGGCAAATGAGCAGAAATAACCTGTCATGATGATTTTTGTAATGTCTCCATTGGTGGAACTGAAAGAAAAAAGAACAAAACAAGCAAAATAAAACAAAACACATAGCTTGATCAATTTTGTCTAAAGAGGTACACATGCAAATACCAATTATAATTTTGTAAAATTTTTATTATACTTGATTTACAATGTTCTGACAATTTTTGCTGTACAGCAAAGTGACCCAGCATATATATATAAATATATATATTCTTTTTCTCACATTATCCTACATCATGTTCCATCACAAGTTCACAAGTGACTAGATATAGTTCCCTGTGCTATACAGCAGGATCTCAATGCCTATTCAGTCCAACTCCAAGTCTATTACACTCCCTCCCCCTTCCCCTATGCAGGTCTGCTCTCTGTATGTGTGAGTTTGTCTCTTTTCTGCAGATAGGTTCATTTTGCCATATTTTATTCCACATATGTTATATCATATGGTATTGTCTTTCTCTTACTTCACTTAGTATGAGAGTCTCTAGTTTCATCCAGGTTGCTATAAATGGCATTATTTTGTTATTTTTATGGCTGAGTAGTATTCTGTTGGATATATATACCACATCTTCCTAATCCATTCATCTTTAAGTGGTAATTTAGGTTGTTTCCATGTCTTGGCTATAGTGAATAGTTCAGTAATGAACATAGGGATGCCCATATCTTTTTCAATGAAAGTTTTGTCCAGATATCTGCCCATGAGTGGGATTTCTATATTTAGTTTTCTGAGGTATCTCCATACTGTTTTCCATAGTCGTTGTACCAATTTACATTCCCACCAATAGTGTAGGAGGGTACCCTTTTCCCCACACCCTGTCCAGCATTTATTATTTGTGGACTTATTAATGATGGCCATTCTGACAAGTGTGAAGTGGTACATCATTGTAGTTTTGATTTGCTTTTATCTAATAATTTGTGATGTCGAACACTTTTTTATGTTCCTGTTGGCCATCTGTGTATCTTTTGGAGAAATGTCTCTTCAGGTCTTATGCCCATTTTTCAACTAGGTTTGTAGGTTTTTTGCTGCTGAGTTGTGTAAGTTATTCATATATTTTGGAGATTAAGCCCTTGCCAATTTCATTCTTTGAAACTATTTTCTCCCATTCCATAGGTTGTCTTTTTTTTTATGGTTTCCTTTGCTATGAAAAGCTCATCAGTTTGATTAGATCCCATTGGTTTATTTTTGTTTTTATTTCCATTGCCTTGGGCAACTGACCTAAGGAAATATTTCTACAGTTAATGTCAGAGAATGTTTTGCCTATGTTCTCTTCTAGGAGTTTTAGGGTGTCTTATGTTTAAGTCTTCAAGCCATTTTGAGTTCATTTTTGTGCATGTCACAAGGGTGTGTTCTATTTTCATTGATTTACATTCAGCTGTCCAGTTTTGCCAGCATCACTTCCTGAGGAGACTGTCTTTTTCCCATTTTATATTCTTGCCGACCATATGTGTCTGGGTTTATTTCTGGGTTTTCTATTGTGGTCCTTTTGTCTGTATGTCTGCTTTTGTACCAGTACCTCACTGTCTTGATTACTGTAGATTTGTAAAATTGTCTGAAGTATGGGAGAGTTGTGCCTCCTGCTTGGTTCTTGTTCCTCAGGATTTCTTTGGCAATTTGGAATGTTTGTTCTAGTTCTGAGAAAAATGTCATGGTTATTTGATAGGGATTGCATTGAATCTGTAGATTGCTTTGACCAGTATGACCATCTTAGGAATATTAATTCTTCCAATCAAAGAGCATGGAATATCTTTCCATTTCTTTAAATCCTCTTTAATGTCCTTGATTAATGTTTTATAGTTCTTGGCATATGTCTTTCACCTCCTTCATCAGGTTTATTCCTAGGTATTTAATTATTTTGTGGTGCAATTTAAAAATGTATTTAGTATTTTTACATTCCTTTTCTAATATTTCATTGTCACCATACAGAAAAGCAACAGATTTATGAATGTTTATTGTGTATCCTGCTACTTTGCTGAATTCGTTGATCAGTTCAAGTGGTTTTTCTGTGGAGTCCTTAGGGTTTTCGATATATAGTATCATGCCATCTGCATACAGTGACAATTTTACCTCTTCCAATTTGCAAACCTTTTTATTTCCTTTGTTTGTCTGATGCCATGGCTAGGACTTCCAATACTACGTTGAATAACAATGGTGAGAGTGGGCATCCTTGTCTTGTTCCCGATTTTAGAGGGAAGGCTTTCAACTTTTCTTCATTAAGTATTATATTGGTTTTCATTTTGTCATAAATGGCTTTTATGATGTTAAGGTATGTTCCCACTATACCCACTTTGATAAGAATTTTTTTTTTATCATGAATGGATGTTGGACTTTGTCAAATGCTTTTTCTGCATCTATTGAGATGATCATGTGGATTTTGACCTTTCTTTTGTTAATGTGTTGTATGACATTGATTGATTTCCTTATGTTGACCCAGCCTTGTGAACTGGGTATGAATCCCACTTGATTGTGGTGTATAATCTTTGTTATATGTTGTTGGATTCGGTTGGCTAAAATTTTGTTGAGAATATTTACATGTATATTCATCAAAGATATTGGTCTGTAATTTTCTTTTTTGGTAGTACCTTTGGTTTTGGTATTATGGTGATGGTGGCTTCATAGAATGTTTTGAGAGTATTTCTTATTCTTTAACTTTTGGAAAAGTTTGAGGAACATGTGTATAAATTATGCTTTGTATGTTTGGTAGAATTCAACTGTGAAGCCATTTAGTTCTGGACTTTTGTTTTTAGGGAGTGTTTTTATTACATATTCTATTTCTTTCCTAGTGATTGATCTGTTCAGTTCATCTATTTCTTATTCATTCAGTTTTGGAAGGCTGTAAGTCTCTAGAAAGTTGTCCATTTCTTCTAGGTTGTCAAATTTGTTGCCATACAATTGTTCATAGTATTCTCTCTCTCTCTCTCTCTTTATTTTTTTATTTTTTTATTTTTTTTTTGTATTTCTGCAGCAGTGCCCATTGTGATTTCTGCCGTACAAAGAAACAGCTCTTGGTTTTATTTATTTTTTCTGGGTTTTTTTTTTGTTGTTGTTGTTGCTGTCTTTTTGCTATTTCATGGGCCGCTCCTGCAGCATATGGAGATTCCCAGGCTAGGGGTCTAATCGGAGCCGTAGCCACCAGCCTACACCAGAGCCACAGCAACACGGGATCCGAGCAGCGTTTGCAACCTGCATCACAGCTCACGGCAATGCTGGATCGTCAACCCACTGAGCAAGGGCAGGGACCGAACCCGCAACCTCATGGTTCCTAGTCGGATTTGTTAACCACTGCGCCACGACGGGAACTCCTTTTCTGTTTTTTTTTTTTTTTTTTTTTTTTTTTGAATCTCTATTTTATTGATTTCCTCTCTGATCTTTATGATTTCCTTCCTTCTGCTGACCTTATGCTTTGTTTTTTTTCTTCTATTTCTAGTTCTTTTAGATGGTATATTAAATTGTTGATTTGAGACTTTTCTTCTTTTCTGAGGAAGGCCTTTATTGCTCTGAACTTTCCACTAAGAACTGCTTTTGAGGCTTCCCTTAGATTTTGAATGTTTGTGTTTTCATTATCATTTGTAATTTTTGAGGTATTTTTAAATTTCTCTTTTGAATTCCTTGCTCATCTATTTGTTTTTTCATAGCATGTTTTTTAGTCTCCATGAAGTCAGTTTTCGCTCATTTCCTTTCCTGTGGTTGATTTCTAGTTTATGCCTTTGTGGTCAGAGAAGATAATTGAAATAATATCTATACTCTTAAATTTGTTGAGGTTAGTTTTATGCCCCAGTATGTGGTCCATCCTTGAGAATGTTCCTTGTGCACTTGAAAAGCATATATATTCTCATTTTTTTGGATGTAATATCCTGAAAATGTCAATTAGGTCTAATTTTTCTATTGTGCCATTTAGGATATCTGTTGCCTTAATGATTTTCTGTCTAGAGGATCTGTCCATTGATGTGAGTGGGGTATTAAAGTCTCCTACTATGATTGTATTCTCATCAATTTCTCCTTTTGTATCTGTTAATATTTGTTGTATGTATCTGGGTGCTCCTATATTAGGGGCATGTATATTGAAGATTATAAAATCCTCTTCTTGAATGGATCATTTGATCATTAAATAGTGTCCTCCTTTATCTTTCTTTATGGCCTTTGTTTTAAAGTCTATTTTGTCTCATGTGAATATTACAACTCCTGCTTTCCTCTCTTTTCCATTTGTATGATATATCTTTTCCCATTCCCTCATTTTCAATTTATATGTGTTCTTTGCCTTAAGGTGAGTCTCTTATAGATAGCATATTGTAGGATCTTGCTTTTTTAACCAATCTGCCACTGTATATCTTTTGATTGGAGCATTCAGTCCATTGACATTTAAGGTAATTCTTGAAACATATGTATTTATTGCCATTTTAAACCTTGTTTTCCAATTGATTCTATGTTTCTCCTTTGTTCCTTTCTTTTGTTGGTTGGTGATGTCCTTTAATTGTATCCTTGGGTCCCCTTCTTTTTAGATTTGTGGATGTAATGTTTGTTTGTTTTTTTATTTGTGGTTGCCCTGTTTTTCAAGTTTTTTAACCCCTTCCTATATTTGCTTGCTTTAGTCTGATAGTCACATAGACTCAGACACATTCTAAAAAAAAAAAGAGTCTAGTTTTGCTTATTCCTTCCCCACTTTTTATAAATTTGAAGTCTTTTTTTAACTTCATCATGTCTGTGTTTTTGCTGTTTATACTCACTTTTAAAATAGTTTTTTTCCTACTTTTAGTTCTGTATTCTGGGTTATTTAACTGAATGCTTTCCAATTGTGTTTTCCTCCATCCTATATCTTCTTACTTCTTTTTTATGTAGAGGAGCCCTTTCATTTTTTCTTTTAGAATTATTATTTAGTTTTTGTTTCTTGGAGAAATTCTTTATTTCTCCTTCTATTTTAAATGACATTCTTGCTGGGTAGAGTATTCTGGGATGCAAAATTTTCTCTTTTAGAAATTTGACTATCTTGCCACTCTCTTCTGGCCTGTGTTGTTTCTGTAGAGTCATCAGCAGATAACATTGTGGTGGCTCCCTTATAATTAACTCTTTGTTTTTCTCTTGCTGCCTTGAGAATCCTCTTTGTCTTTAAATTTTGCAAATTTTATTATAGTATGTCTTGGTGTGGGCATGTTTGTGTTCAATTTGTTTGGGGTCCTCTCTGATTCCTGTATCCTGATATCAGTATGCTTTAGATTTGGAAAGTTTTCAGCCATAATTTCTTCAAATATATTTTCAATCCCCTTTTCTTTTTCTTTTCCTTCTGGAATTCCTATTATGCATAGATTGGTCTGCTTTATATTATCCCATGGGTCTCTTATATTGCTTTCCTGTTTTTTTTTTCTTTTGGTTTTCTGTCTGTTGTCCTGATTGGGCTATTTCCATTATTCTATCTTACAAGTAACTAATTCATTCTGCTGCATTATTCATTCTGCTCCTTAGTGCCTTTGACTGGGCTTGTGTCTCTGCAAATTAATTTTATATTTTTTCTTGCTCCTCCTTATATTTTCTAGTTTCTGTCTAAAGTAATATATTATTGTTCATATCTGCTCTCAATTCCTTCTTATTCACTCTTAATTCTTTCAGTATTTTCACTATCTCTTTTTGAACTTGGCATCTATTGGAATGCAGAGGTCTGTTTCATTGTTTGCTGCTTTAGGTGAATTCTCCTCTTTTAACTGGGAATGGTTCTTGAGCTTCTTCATTTTGCTTATATATACATTTTTTATTCTGTGAGTTTAGGGAAAATAACTACTGTATTCTTGGAGGGCTATTTATAGGCACAAACTCCCATGGGTATTTTTTGAGGACTTACTATTTATTTTTAGGGTACTCTGTGTGCCTCCAGGGCGATGGAACCAATGGATGGTCTAGTAGCCAGTGTCTGGTGGATGGGCCCTTGACAGACAAGGACCTGCAGGAAGGTTGCATAGGCTATGCCTTGTTGCAGGGGCCTGGGAAGTGACAATGATCTTCAGGCAGGAGTAGGTGGTGCCCAGATAGTTTTTCAGTGGCATCAGTATAGAGGGTACATTCCCAGGGGAGTGAGTGAAACAATGGTTGATACTCAGTTGCAGTGCCATCCTCTTTGCTGATCTCTGAGGTGACTGGGGCTACAGGTGGTGGCTATTCATGGACACCTGGTTGTGGTGGTCCAGGCTCACCTCTGGTGTCTGAGGTGACTGCTGTGGTTTTTCCCTACCTCCTGTAGAACAGGTAAGAGGCAAGGCGCCATGTCAGGCTTAGCACCTCTCTGCCCTTAGCCCACACATGAGGTGCTCGGCCACCCACAGACCACATAAGAGGCACCCTGCCACCCATAGCGTGTGCAAGTGACACCTCACCACTGGTAGCCAGCACCAGAGGCTCCCTGGCCTCTGAGATTCTCTGCATGATTAGGAAAAGATATTCTTGTGGTAGTCTGCCCTTCCTCCTCTCACTCTCCTAAACAATTGTGCCTTGCTTTGCCTGCAAGCCCGGATCTCATCCCAGGTTCCCTTGGCTGTGACCCTCTGCTTTCAAACCTTGGTGCACTACTCCCTAGCCACCTCAAGCTGTCTCCACACTGCCAACCCTAGTCCTCTCCATGGAACTGACCTCCAGACCCTGAGTCTCAATGCCCTGGCCCCGCTCAAGTGTCTCAGGCTGAGGTGTCAAGGGGTGGTGGTACTGAGGGTCTGTCTGGCTCTCACTCTTCTTTGCCCTCCTCAGTCCAGCTACTATGCTTTTCTCCAAGGCTTTAAGATCTCTCCATCTTAGCTGATCTCTCTGTTGGTTAGGTGGCTTTCCAGGGTGTGGGTTTCTTTTCTCTTTAATAGCTCCCTCTCAGGAGTGCTAGCCCCATCTTGATTCCTTTTCTTCCCCCTCCATCTATTTTTTCCCTTTTGTTCTACCCAGTTATGTGGAGGTTTTCTTTCCATTTTTGGTGGTTTATGTTCTTCTGCCAGTGTTCATTAGATGTTCCTGGCAAATTGTTCTACAGGCAGATGATATTTTTTGATGTGTTTGTGGGAGAAAGTGAGCACCACATCTTACTCCTCTGTCATCTTATTCCCTTTTTCCAATTATTTTTTGGTCTCACCATTTCCAAGAAACCTTCCCTAAGCATCCCAGCCTTCACTAATCTCTGCTTCCTCCAAGTTCCTGGGCTATCAAATATTTATGTAAAGCAATTTTAGAACAACATAACTTGCTCAAGGGTACATAAAAATTAAGTGTCAAAGCTGGGATTTTTACTCAGCCAGTATGGCTTCAGAGCCTGCCTGTACTTTTAGTCATCATCTTATACTATTTTCCATGACAGACCCTATGATATGAGAAAAAAAAACATTGATTATGTAAATATATAGCTCTGGAAGAAAAAACAATAGAGGATGCTGTACATCTTGGTTTGCTTTTATAGCAATTTCCTTTTACTCAATGTATGCTATACTGTTAATGGATGTAAAACTTGTTGATTTAAAAAGAGAGGAAAATATCTAAGATGTCCTGAAATGCTTAATCTCCAAGCTGACCTTTAAATTTTCTTGATATATGCTGGAGGTGGAGAGACTAGGGAGAGGGATGTTGATAGAAATTGGAAAGTTGTTCGTGGTCAGCATTATCTTGGAAGTACCAAGGGCAAAAGAGATAGAATTAGATACATAAGCCAAGATGAAAACAGTACTGGATCATACAGGAAATACATTCCTATAGCCTACTCTAGTTTTGTCCTCATTAGCAACATTTTACTTTCCAATTAACTGGTGTGTGTGTGTGTGTGTAAATCTAATCTTCCTATTCTCCTAGCTCATTTCTCAGGATATCACAATGTTTCTGAAATGCCTTCAGGTTTCTAAACAATAGCCCCTAGGACTATCCCTCAACTGTCACCTATTTACTTTTCAAAGCTCACAAGAGGAAAGAAGAAGGTGAAAAAATGTGACATTTTAAATAAGAAGGATGAAGAAATGAACATATACAAATTAATGCTTATACATGCTGGGTGACAGAAATGAAAATCACACCTCATTTATAAAATTCAAGCTGGTCACTTAACTTGAACTTCTAGGTCTCAGCCATCTGATTCAGCTCTACTGCTTTGTAACTCTGTGACCTTGAACAAATTCATCCTCTTTTTAAATTCATTTCCTTATTGATAAATGAGATGGTTAGAACAGCCAACTAAAGAGCTCCTCAAATGCATCCATATGGTGGTTCTTTAATGTTAAGGTAAGCTTCATCAGGGAATTATCCATGAATATCTTTAACTTGTATCAACTTACACCTCCAAATGTAAATCTATGCCTTTACACACCAAGGAAAATAAAATCATAATAATAATTAATAATTAGAGTGGTATCTGCTATATAGCAGGCATCATTTTAATCAATCCCAGGCATTTGGTCTTCACAACAACCCTAGGAAACAGATACCATCATTACCTTCTTTTTTACAGGAAAGAAAACCCATCCCTTTAAGACAGCCTAAAACACTTGGCCAAATTCTCATATAAATAAATAATAAGGGGCAAAGTTACAATTTGAACTCCACCACCATATGCTACAGGTGTGGCCCTAAAAAGACAAAAAAAAAAAAGGCCTTATTTCTACATAACAGAAAAAAAAAGTTTACAACTAAATTAAATCCCTTCAATCAATCAAATAACATAACAAAGCCATCTTGTTCTCTTGTATTTAGGTAAGGTCCAATCCCTGATGGCTCATTTTAATGACAGGTATAATTGCTTCATTCAAATTGATTTCATACACACACAATTCACACACTTGATTCACCATTTTGTATTCTTTCTGGAGATACTTAAAGGGCACTCCGATCCCTTTACTACACCTTGCCCATGTTGCCTTTAGGTTCACATTTACTGGTAACTATTTTACAAAGGAAAGAGATCAGATTAAGGTCAAGTAGTGATAATTATGATCTCTCTGGCTGACTCAGTCTATACACACAGTGAAGTAGATAATTGAGACAACTATCAAAATAATTTGAGGCAAAAAATTATTGCTTCAATTATCTGACTATTTCAGATGAGTATGTTTTGAACTGAATTACCTACCTAATTGCTCCAATTTTCAACTTTATGTGGGGTGCTACCAAGCTGCTAGGGTGCTAAGGCAATGAATATACCTCCTCCAACCTACTTTTTTTCTCAATTTAGTTTACCTATTTTTACATTAGTCTGCCATTTAAGAAAACTAAGCCTTCAGAAGGAATTCTAGGTTGTTTTAGACAGAGATTTGAATTCCAGTGTGACCTGGGGCTATTAATGATATCTTTCAAGACCCTATGGAAAATTTAATAATCTTATAGGACTCTACAAGGTCTGACAGTCTATGAATTTTTAACTTAATCAAACTAGTCTTAGAAGGGTCTAGACAAATAGTAAAGTTTAGTGTTAGGTCACTTCTATCCATACAGTTGACATTCATTTTGATGATTACGGGGCACTGAAAGTCTATGGCTAGAGCCTCATCTCTAGAATTGCTGTTTCAGGGAAAATATTCCCTTTCCTACCGAACCTTTCTGGTTGCTTCCCTGATCTGAAAATTTGCTAGGAAACCTCCATAATTTTCAAGAGAAAAATATCCCATGTGTTTGTGCATATATACATTACAGTGTCTGCTGTTGCTATTCCTGCTCTTGCAAAGCATTTCCTCACTGGCGTAGTGACTGATAATAGGCAGCAGAGACTGGCTGCAAGGAACACCAATAGGAAAGTGAAAAGCAAATCTAGTGGAACTGCCTGTAGGTGTTGAATATTAGCAAATGAAACTGTCTAGTTGATTTTCAAAAGACTGCTTCAGAAACCTGTTAATGAGTTGAATTCATTTTCTATTCCAATTACTTGGAGTCTCAAGTTCTACAGTAGCCTGCTGTTAGCCTCTCATGTAAACACTATGATCAACTGCTTATGTATCTCTTTTTATGGAACCAAGCAGATTCAACAGCTGAGCAAGTTTTCACTTGCAAATAGAAGACTGTGTTAATAGATTGTTCACCCTTATCCTGGAAAGATAGTTATCAAACCAATTCTGTTTTACTAGGTTCAACTTGTCTAAATAATATGTTAATTAACTTGTTGGATTTCCTGTCTTGGCTCAGCAGTTAATGAATCTGACTAGCATCCATGAGGACACAGGTTCAATCCCTGGGCTGGCTCAGTGGGTTAAGGATCTGGCGTTGCCCTGAGCTGTGGTGTAGGTTGCAGATACAGCTTGGATCCTGCCTTGCTGTGGTTGTGGTGTAGGCTGGCAGCTACAGCTCTGGTTCAGCCCCTGCCCTGAGAATCTCCATATGCCATGGGTGTAGACCTAAAAAGCAAAAAAAAAAAAAAAATAACTTATTGATGAACTATAATCATATTGATAGAATTTCCTGAACTGTGTTTACAGCCATCTATGTAGGCACTGTCTTAACCATCCTAGATCATTTTAACATGGAAGGGAAATTGATATCACATACCTATAGTGCATTCAAGTGATTCATGATGCTGTCTGAAGAGATGAATATATGATCACATTTTCCAAACTTCTTTTCTGTTTCTGTTTTCTGCATGGTAAATTGAAGTACATAGGTAACTGCCAGATTAGAAAAGGCAAAAATTCTCAAAAAAAAAGAAAAGGCAAAAATATGGCTTTTTATATTTCCCGTCCTATACTCTCACCATGTGACCCAAAGTTTGAAATAATTTTTTAAGAAGACATTCATAACTGTGTGTGATTTTTTGCAGTAGTTGGTGTATTTGGCCAGAGTTCAAACTTTTGCAAGGAATCATTAATGATGTATTGAAATTGTTTTTCAAAGACCCTTCCCAGTCTCAGCAACATGACTATAGAGTGAATAATCATGAAAAAGTGACAATAATCATTTTCCTTTTAGAAATTTAATAAAAATACCACTATGAAAGGTCAAGAGAAAGACCACGAAAAAAATAAATAAGCTTTAAAAACACAGTTTTTCTGCTTTTAAAACAAGAGGTCTCAAGTTTTAATTTTGTGCTGGGACCAAAAAATTTTGCAGCCAGTCCTGCTGAAAAAGTAGTAAAACCAACAATATTGATCCAAGTGGCTGACTGCAAGCTATGACTTTGTTAATAAGATTTCCTAATATGAGCATGCTATGGTCACTCAAACCCTATGCAGAGGTCAGGAAATCTGGATATGAGACATCTCTGTCAGTTACCTCTTTCTGTGATTTCTAAAACGTGTCTTTATTCTCTGACCTTTAATTTCTCATTAGTAAAATCAGAGGATTACTTTCCAATGTTAAAATTCTGTGCTTATGTGAACATTTGTTAGAAATAATTTTGCTTTAAGACCCAAAGGACAGTATAGTAATTATATTCTCTCTGTGTCAGTGGTTCTCAACAGGGGCAATTATGCCTACCAGGGAATGTTTGGAAATATCTACAGATATTTTTGATTGTCACAGCTGGGAGGAGGGTGCTTTGCACATCTAGAGGATAAATAACCTGCAACGCACAGGACAAAGAATTCGCCAGGCCATGATGTTAGTAGTGCCAAGGTTCAGAACTTCTGGACTACACGAAAGACATGCTATCCTTTTGGAATCATACTGATTTCTCATTTCTTTCTTTAACAATAGGTTAAAGTAAGGCCTGATAATGTTAGAATCAAGGCTTAAGAACCAAATCAAAACACAAAAGATGTAGACTAAATTTGCTATTGGATTCTGGTGTCTGGAAACAGGAACTTCTGTCTCTTGCAATCTTTTGGTTGCCAAGATAGGAAGAGAATAATTTAGTTATAAAATTCTCTCACACATAAAGTCTATAAAAGAATGAAAAGTTAAGACTGCTTTGTTAGGTTCATAATTCAGCAAATTTTTCCACTGGTGAACTATATTGTGTTGATGGAATGTTGAAGGTGATGATTTCTTTGCAGTCTTTATATTTTTACACAAGAAATAAGCAGAGATCTCTCTAAGAAAGCTAGTCATCAGTATCACTAATAACACAAGAAATTACAAGGAGGATGTTACTGGCTAACACCAAGACTTATTTATTCATTAATTTATTAATGTATTCATTTATTCAATAATTTTATTAAAATCTTACCATTTTCTATGCTTTCAGAGAATATATAGAATAATAATAATGATAATAATAATTCTAGATGGGTCTTTATTTGTATTCCAATAGTTGTTGGGAGACATATACAAATAACTGAAGTAATTAGTAACAAAGTGATAGCAACAAAGAAAGTATGTAAAACATGAAAAATTTCTTTTTTAAAATTTTATATTAAAGTATAGTTGATTTACAATGTTCCTTCAATTTCTGCTGTACAGCAAAAGGATACAGTCATATATAAATATTTTTTCTTTTTTTAAACTATCTTACATCATGTTCTAAGCCAAGAGATTGGACATAGTTCCCTGTGCTGTAGAGTAGGACCCCATTGCTTATCCACACTAAATGTAATAGTTTGTATCTATCAACCCCAAGCTCCCCATCCATCCCCATCCCTCTCCACCCATTCCTCCCTGGCAACCACAAGTCCGATCTCCATGTGGGTGACCAGTACATAGGCTCATTTATGCCATATTTTAGTGTTCTTTAGTAGTTCAGGGGAGAGGGAGGTTGTTTTTGACTGAGGTGGTCAAGAAGTCTTTGAATAATTAGCGATTATTGATCTGGATTTTATCCACATAGGATTTTAATAGCTGAATTATCTGTAACATAGTGAATACTCAAGTGGGGAAAGTAAAAAAAACTACAAAGCAGTCTTGTAATCAGATTTCTGTAATGAGATTGTGTTTAGACAGGACTTTTTTGATTGTAAGTATCACAAGCCAAATCAAACTAAATTAAGACAAAAGAGCAGTTTTTATTAATGATCCTAGGGTATCTCTTAGAAACTGGGGACAGAAATTAAATAAGGAAAATGAAGCATGTGGGCAGAAAGAAGCAGAGAGTAGAAGAGGAGCATCCTGATTGAGTTTCAGACTCCAGTTCCAGTGATTCCTGAAACCCAGCTGCATTTCCTCTGAATCCCAAAAACTGACTGGGTCCTTACTCAGTTTTGGTGCCCATCCTAGATTAATCAATTATGATTAGAAATGAAGATACATATTATACTCACAAGTCATCACTCTCAGCTGCTATGAATGGAGTTGGAATGGGGTAGCAATTTCCAGAAGGAAAGCATTCTACAGTAATATGGGAGAAGTATACTGGGTAAAAGGTGTCTCCAAGACATGGGCAGTTCTAAGCCATTCTTGTGGCTTCATCCTATACCTTTTGGAACTAAATGGCATAGCTTACATCTATAGAATGATAAAAGTAAACCAATGTGTACACACATGATTTGTCTCACCAAAACTTCAACAGTCCTACGAGAAATGTTCCACATTAGGTAACCACAATACCTACATATGAGTAAACCCAGTTTTTAAGAGGTAAAATAACTTGATCAAGGTAATATACAAATATGATAAATTACATAGCCAAGATTCAAACACAGATACTCTGATACAATGACTTCCCAGAACTACTTCAAACATTTTTGTGGAATTGTTGCAGAGCCAGCTTCATGCATGTATAACCAATATAGTCATACAAGGCCACATGCTCAGAAGGGCCTCATACTTGGGGTTTAATATTCTTTAATCACTCTCTTGAAATTATTAATACCTTTATCTTTGAATTTGTGTATTGTAAGTGATATCCAGTGGGACAATGTTGTACCTGCTAGGGGCTTGGAGTCTTGGCTCATGTGTGACCCAGCCTCCTCCCACCTTTCTGCTTCTTTGTAAATGTCCCTGTGCTTCAGGGAAGATGACATTTAATAACAATGTTTTTAAAAAATGTCATGCCAGGTTGTGGAAGAGACTTAAAAGAAAGTAAAATGTTTATATATTAATATCCTTAAGAACATTTTTTTTCCTTACTTTTTGATCCAGGGGTTTTGCATCCTTGTTTTTCATTGAGCACTGAATATTATGTAGTCAGCCCTAAACAGTTGTTAGGAATGCTTTCTACAGCTAAATAGAGTTTCTGTGGTCCAAAACTATCTGCCTAACAAAGGTAGAAAATCATTATCTATAGTTTAGCCATCTAAGATCACCATGAAAGATATGATTAAAGCAGGTGAATTAGGCCGCATAACTAACCATCCAAAAGCATCATAGCATAGTAATTTGAGTGCAGATTCTAGAACCAGTTACCTCAGTTCACGTCCTATCTTCCCTTGATGTGTGTTTCTGAGCAAGTTAATGTCTTTGTGTTTTCATTTTCTTATGTGTAAGGATGATGATAATAGTGCTAATACCTATTTATAGAATTGTTATGAGGACAAAATGAGTTGGTATATGTAAATATATGTTATATATGTAAATATGCTTTAAACAGTGCCTGGTACTTAATAAGTACTTAATAATGACACTATTCTGAATAGCTATGGACTCAACATATTAGGACAATTCTATAGCATAATTAATAAATGTTTACATAGAGTTTGTGTCCAAAAACATGACTAACCTCAACTTTGAACTTTAAATATCTCAAATATATAAAGTTACTAACAGTGTTAGTTGCCCAAAAAAATGTATCCAATGCTTAGTAAGTCATGCGACACACAGTTCAAGGTAATAAATTTTCATTCCATGAAGAAAATATAATGAGGGCTCTCAATTTTTCTAGTTACTTGGATTTCAAGCAAAAATATTCTTAATTAGGTTGAACTTTAGTGGCAAGTTCAAAACATAATGTTTTTGTAATTGTATACATTTAGTCTTGCAGTCCAAGAGGCCGTGTCTATAAATACACACAGAAGATATCATTGTTTAAATGAAATTACACATAAAAGCATTTAATATAGTTCTAGGCATAAAATAGATGCTCAGTAAATGATAGTTGTTATCATTAATATTAAAGTCTGTTGAAACCTCAGTGTCTAGGATGTAATTTGGCTTTTTTTTTTTTTGCCATTTCTTGGGCCGCTCCCGCAGCATATGGAGGTTCCCAGACTAGGGGTCCAATCGGAGCTGTAGCCACCGGCCTACGCCAGAGCCACAGCAACGTGGGATCCGAGCCGTGTCTGCGACCTACACCACAGCTCATGGCAACGCCAGATCCTTAACCCACTGAGCAAGGTCAGGGATCGAACCCGAAACCTCATGGTTCCTAGTCGGATTCGTTAACCACTGCACCACGATGGGAACTCCTGGCTTTCTGACCACCAAGTCATCTCTTGGGAGTGATTGAACTGAAGCTCTTTTAAAAGATTTCAGATTATCCATTATCATGCTGTATTTTATGGCTGAATAAATCAGTGGATATTACCTTTTGGGGAAGAAAATGAAGAAAGGAATGTTATGAAAAAGGTCACAGATGCGAATTTTATGGACAGTTTCATGAATAAACCATTAGATGGCAACAGTAGTTCACAAAGATGTTTTGCTATTTACTACTGTTACATACAGGTGCTAACTGACAGTGTAAAATCACAGAAGCATCAACTCACAGAGCTTCAAGAATCTGTGTAAACATACCACACGTATCAGGTACATAGAAGGCACTCAATAAATGCAAGCATCCTTGTCTTCTTCCTTTGAGACTATATAGTTCAACTCCCTTCTTAGTTTTGCAAATGAGGAAATGAGAGTGAATAACCTGCTAAGATTATATAGGTAATTTCTGATTGAAAAGAACTGGAATGTTTATAAAATACCTCAGAAGACTTAGATGATGTTCTTCTCTGTTTGGAAACAAACCATTGAATCCTGAGAAGAGAGTTTGGGATATGTAACCATATGAAGAGTGAGAGCTCCCTTTCTCTTAAAAGCAAAGCCACCAAAAGCGGCCATTACAACTCATAGAAACTCACTCCATCCTCTAAATAAAGACTCAGCCATCTCTGCCCCAGCAACTTCACATACCCTTCTCTTCAGTCTGCTAAACAATATCCCCTGCAAGAAAATGTCTAAAATAATTATATACTCTCCTAGAGTTGTATGAGACTTCATCTAACCTTTTCCCCAAAACAGAAATTTTTTCTCTACCACCTCTAACAAGTTTTATCTTGTGAAGACCAAAAACTTCCAGTTCAACAATCTTTTGTATGGTTGTTTTCTGAAACTTCCAGAGACACTGTAAGCAGAATCAATATTGATGTGCCCAACTACAATAGATTTGATTATTTGTTCTAATTTTCCCTCCCTTGTTAATAGAGTTATGCATTCACATAATTTACCAGGTACATTTGTAGTATCCTCCCAATATGGATGAAGTATACTTGGCTTTATGACTTTTCTAGGCCAATGAAAGGTTATTGGAAATGATACAAGTAAATGTTTAAAGTGTACAAGCATGAATTGGCTTGTGCTCTTGCCCTCCTGTGATATGTCTGGAAAAGTATATGCCCTGAGTATCTACTAGTCCAAGAAGAAAAATGGAGAAAATGAGGAATGAATTTAAATCCGATCTGTGATGTATCCAAAATCAATCACTCAAAGTCTTAGACAGAGCTTGGCAAGTGAGTCACAGATCCATGAGTGAGAACTATAAATGCTTGTGTGTTAATTCACTGAATATAATATATGATTTATTACAAAGTATTATTGAAAAAATAGCCAACCAAGACTCCTTATGATTGACTACTGACATAACCACAGTTGTCCAAAACCTAGGTATGTTATAGGCTAGTATATTTTTTCATTCTTTTTATTGAAAGTTTTTTCTTTTATAGAAATCACTCAATGCATGACAGCCTTTAATTTTATATTTTCCATTTGTTAAATTGAGGTATGATTGACATAAAAAAGCTGTACATATTTGATGTATACATTGTGATGAGTTTGAAGATAAGAACCCATTTCACACCAAATGTCAGGGTTTCCTTATTTATAAAGTTGTATAGTATTCCATTGTATGTATGTACCACATTTTCACTATCCATTTATTTACTGATGGATATTTAGGTTGTTTCCATGTCTTTGCCATTGTACATAAAGCTGCAATGAACTTGAGTGCACAGATATCTCTTTGAGGTACAAAGTGTTTTTTAGGTATAAGTCCAGAAGTACTGGATCATGGAATAGTTCTATGTTTAATTTAAAAAAAATTCTTTTATGGCCGCATCTGTGGCTTATGGAATTTCCTGGACTAGGAGTTGAATCAGAGCTGCAGCTGCCAGCCTACATCACAGCCATGACAACACTGGATCTGAGCCGCATCTAAAACTTACACTGCAGCCTACAGCAGTGCCCAAACTTTAACCCACTGTGCAAGGCCAAGGATCAAACCTGCATCCTCACAGTACCTATGCCTGACTCTAAATCAACTGAACCACAAAAGGAACTCCTATTTTTAATTTTTTGAGAAACCTCCAGACTGATTTCCATAAAGGCTATACTAGTTTTTGCATCTACCATATCCTCACCAACACTTTCAATCTTTTGAATAGGTGTGAGGAGACATTGAAATTTTGATTTGCCTCTTCCTGCCGGTTAGTGATCTTGAGCACATTTTCACATACGTATTGGCCATTGGTATGTCTTCCTTGAAGAAATATCTATTCAGGCCTATAGCCCATTTTAAAAATAACTAAGAATAAACTTAAACAAGGAGACAAAAGATTGGGTACACTGAAAATTTTAAAAGGTTAGTGAAAAAAATTAAAAGTAGCAATAGATGGGAATACATCTTGTCTTCATGTATTGGAAGAATTAATATTGTGAAAATGTCAATACTATCCAAAGTGATCTGGAGATTTAATGCAAATCCTATTTAAAAAAATCCCAATGGCATTTTTTACAAAAGTAGAAAAAATACTGTTCTGAAGTTCATATGGAACCACAAGCCACCCCAACTAGCCAAAGTAATCTTGAACAAAGCAGAAGGCAACACATTTCTTGATTTCAAAATATATTACAAAGCTCTAGTAATTAAAACTGTGTGTTATTATAAGAAAAAAATATATATCTATAAATATGGAATAAAATAAGGAGCTCAGAAATAATTTCACACATTTATGATAAACTGGTATTTGACAAGAGGGGCAATAATATACAATGGGGAAATGATAATCTCTTTAACAAATGGTGTTGGGAATACTGGATATCTACATGCAAGGGAATGAAATTGCACTCGTACCTTACACTGTACAGTAAAATCAATTTAAAGTGTATTAAAGGCATAAACATAAGACATGAAAGTTTAAATCTTGTAGAAGAAAACAATAATAAAAGATCTTCATAGTGGCCTTGGTATTGCTTTCTTGGATATGACCCCCAAAGCAAAAACTGACAGATAGTACCACACAAACCAAAAAGCTTCTGAACAGCAAAAGAAACAATCAGCAAAGTGAAAAGGCAACTTACAGGATGGGAAAAAATATTTGCAAATCGTTTGTCTAATGAAGGATTAATATTGAAGATATATAAGGAACTCTTTCAACATAATAACAAGAAAAAACCCAAAATAAAAATTATATCATTTTTTTAATAAGCTTTATCAAGTGAAACTTTAGTTTGGCTAAAAAGATCCCCTACTGGGCTCCTGACTTCATCTTATACAATTTGTCCTAATACTGTACAAAATGTGAATACACTCAAATAGGAAGTTTCTATAGGAAAGCAGTTTATAAAAGGGATATTTTCCTTGCCTAATTTAAATATTGCAATGCTCCTTGATAAATTTTCTGCAGAAATTTATTTCAACATATTTTTATCCTTGTTTTCTTTATTACTTAAAAGCTAAAGTTGTATTATAGAACAAATTACCTTTTACAAACCTCCAAAAAATTCCTGACAATGGAACTAAGGGAAATTTTTAAAGATTTGAAGACTATGGGTGTTAGAATACCAAGAGCCAAATTATTAAGGGACCATAATTAGGCTTCTATTTTTCTTTTGCACTTATTTTTCAGCTGCAACTAGTATGGGTCACAAAAGTGCACCTGCTCTTTGCCACTGAATGTCCTAAAAAAAAAAAAGCAAGTGACCAATTATTCTAGCAAGTGTCTAATTATACATACAAGGAGCCAATTGCAAAAGTAAAGATGTATATCTCAAAACAGGAAGACCTCTTTAGCACATTAAGTCTTGGTAGCTTATACACATTATCACTTAATAAAGGAGGGAAGAATCATAATCAGATATCCACAAATGTTTATTTATATATGTAGGTATTTATTTATGATTTTTTGAACTAATCACTGTCCTATGTGTTGTGGAAGATACTGAGATGAAATAGACTCTGTTTCTGCCTTCAAGAAACATAAGAGTTTGCTGAGGTAATAATATTTCGATATTCATGAAAAAAAGCCAATAATTAAAGACAGTATATTAGAATCTGTCTCTTTACAAAATATGCTTAAAATGAAATAAAACAAAATGCAATGTCTTGAAATCAGCAGCTTCAATATCCACTATAAGTTTAAGGATAATCACTGCTCCAAATCATGCATAAGTTGTATAAGTAAACTGAAAGCCAAGTATATAGAGAGAGATTGAAAAATTCAAGAGGATTTACAGGAGAAAGAGCAAGATGGGGTGGTCTTTATTTGATACCTATTTCTGTTGAAACTTTCACTATATTTGTTTATTATTCTAGATTTATAGCTTTAAAAAACAATAGAGATATATTGAAGACTTTGAAGGTGAAAAGTCCAACATTATTATTTTGTCCCTATTTTATTTGTTTTTGTTTATTGAAGTATAATTGATGTGCAACATTATGTTAGTTTCAAGTGTACAACACAGTGCTTTGACCTTTATATTCATTATGAGATCACCACCATAAATTTAATACCCATCTGTCAGATACAAAATTATTATAGTCTTAATGATTATATTCCTTATGCTGTTTATTACATCCCCATGACTTACTTATTAAAATTGGATGTTTGTACCTCTTAATACCCTTTATTTATTTCACCCAGCCCCCAAATCTCTCCCCTCTGGTAACCAACACTTTGCTCTCTGAATAAGTTACTGGCTTTTGTTGTTGTTGTTGATTTGTTTTTAGATTGCTCATGTCAGTGAGATGATATGGTATTTGTCTTACTCTGACTTTCTCTCTCTCTATATATATATATTTATAGATTTATATATATATATACATATATCACATCTTTATCAATTCATCTATCAGTGGGTATTTACGTTGCTTCCACACCTTGGCTATTGTAAACAATTCTGTATTGAACACAGAGGTTTATCTATCTTTTCAAATTAACATTTTAGTGTGCTTCAGGCACATACCTAGAAGTGGCATCATATGGTAGTTTTATTTTTAAATTTTTGTGGAACCTCCATACTGTTTTCCATAATGGCTGCATGAACTTACTTTCCCACCAATACTTCATTAAGCTTCTCTTTTATCCACAACCTCACCAACGCTTGGTGGTGTTGTCTTTTTGATGATAGCCATTCTGACAAGTGTGAGTTGATATCTCATTATGGTTTTGATTTGAATTTCCCTGATAATTAGTGATATTGAGCATCTTTTCATGTATCTGTTGCCTATTTTCATGTCTTCTTTGGAGAAATATCTATTACAGTTCTTTGCCTGTTTTTAAGTCAGTTTTTTTTTATATTGAGTTGTATGATTTCTTAATATAATTTGGATATTAACTCCTTATCAGCCATGCCATTTGAAAACATTTCCTCCCATTCAGTAGGTTGCTTTTTCAGTTTGTCAATGGCTTTCTTTGCTATACAAAAGCTTTTTAATTTGATGATGCCCCATTTGTTTATTTCTTCTTTTGCTTTTGTCATTGTCTGAGGTGACAGATCCAAAAAATATATATCTCAGACCAATGGCAAAGAGCATATTGTCTTCTAGAAGTTTTGTTGTCTCAAGTCTTACATATAAGACTTTAATCCATTTTGAGTTCATTTTCCTATACGGTATAAGAAAATGGTGCAATTTCATTTTTTTGCATGTAGCTGTCCTGTTTTCTCAACACCAATTATTGAAGAGGCTGTCTTTTCTCCATTGTATATTCTTTCCTCCTATCTCTCCTTATTTTGATACTGAATAAAACTATTTTCCATGTTGTTTAGGAGGTTTGGAAGTATTTAAAATGTCAAATGCATCATGAAACAGAAAAATCAGTCACTTAAGTCATGGGATCCTTTAAAATCTAACTTTTAAATCTCAGAAACAAAAGTTACTTTGCCACTTACCTTTCATTGATTTAAACTAAAGTCTTGTTCAATGTGACAACGAACCTGTAATTACAAGCAGTGCTTCTAAAGCTTCTGGGTTATTAGAGGATAGGTTATCATGTAATTCTGAATCATTCCCTTAAATCTGTTCATAACCTCCAGCATTCAAGGAGACTGTATTATAATGCTAAGAGCACCAGGACAGTCTCCTGGAATTGGAATACCTTCAACTATTCTCCCAACCCATTTGCTCTTCTTTTAAAGTGTAAATAGTCCTGGGGAGAGAAATATTTTTAAAGACCTTAGAGTTTATACAAGTATTTATTGAGCTAGTGTTTCTTACAAGTCATTGCTATGGAAAAGAGGAAATGAAATGCAAAATTCAGGATTTCAATAAATTTAACATAGTGTTGTCGTTCATATATTTAGCCTGGATTACTTTATTCACATGGCCAATTTTTTTTTAATTATTTTCATGTCAGAGAATCCTCAACAGTTTGAATAAGGGTGGATAGAGTAAAAGATATGTTGAAGCACATCTGAAGAAGGAAAGTCTAAAAAGTGATTTGGGACAGCAAGAGGAGAGTATGAGGCTGGAAGATGATAGAAGAATGAAGGTATAGAGTGGGGATTTGAAGAAAAAGAGAAAGGAATATGCTAAAGGCAGACTTTTGAATGCTACTTTAGCAAGATTTTCCAGGCTATGAACTGTATGGGGAAAGACCTGTTTTTTCTACTTGTGTATCTCCTCTAATAGATTGTGAGGGCAGATTACTATTTTATTTCCAAAGCTCAGACCAATATCTTCGTAGACACTCAAGAAATATTCATTAAATGCAAAAGACTGCAGCTATCTCATTAAATGATGGATAATCGCTTTTTTTTTGTAAACATTTCTACTTACATTTAAGTAATTGGGGGCCAGGGTCTTATACTGACCCCCTTTTTCTTAGGCTAATTCAGTCCATTAACACAATCATTTTAGTCAATACTTAGTTTTAAATTTTTCCTTTACATAAATGCCCTACGAAGGAGCACATGCTCACCAGTTCACCTTAGACATTGCTTTGGATTGAAGGCATTTGAGTTTATGAACTGTCAAGTACTTGCTCCAGAATTGTTATTTGTCTTGTATCCTCTCCTTTTTTCTCCCAATTTTCCCCTCTCATTTATTCCACAAATATTGTTTGACTATTTACTATGTACCCTGGAATAGGCAATACTGTGATAAATAAAAGACACATTCCCTGTCCTGGGAGAGCCCAAAGTATAGTTGAAGAGATGGACAAGTAAATAACCTATTATAATACACCATGAATAGAGTTATGGATTGTGTACTATAAGATTATATGGCTACCTATTCCATTTATCTGTTTTTTCTCTTTAACTCTCTTTCCTTTTACCTTCCATCTTTCTTATCTATTTAGAGCTAAGAGGTAGTTTATATTCAATAATGAGATAAGAAACTTTGTCAAAATTTGTGCTTTTCCAGAATGGAGGAAATTTGACCATCTAAACATTCACCCATCTTTGCAAAATAATTTCATGAGAAGCACAAAGGCTTTGGAATATAAGTTCAAATGATGATTCTGTCAAATAATTTGTGTATGTGAATTAAAACTCTCTGAACCTCTAACCTCTATTTTGAAATTTGTAAAATGAAGATAATGATACCTACCATATATTTGGATTGTTAAAGGATTCAATATAATATATCTAAATAATGTTGCATGGTGTCTAATACTTGGTAGGTAATCATTACTAATAGCCTTTGTTATTCGCTCAGTGTATTTATTGAGCATTCATTCTGTATGACTCAGCCATGTCTCTAAGTTCTGAGGAAGTAAGGTACTAGTATTTTTTGTTTTAGTATTTGATCATCAGATAAAAGTAATTCTGTAACAAAATAAAATTAAGCCTTATTTATTAATCCTTATTATAGAAAAATGATTTATTAAATGTAATGTTTTTATTTTCCAAATCTACAAACTCAAATTTAAGCTTTAAATTTGTTAAAGATATAATACAAATAGATTTCGGGAAAACTCCCAACTTCTAGGCTTTAGCTGTCATCATGGGTCTCAAGTCCTGGCACTTTCCAATTTTAAATTCATTATATCATTTCTCAATCCTAGAGACCCAGGAAATCCTATTACAGGGAACACAAATACATATAGAATTATACACATATGAGGGAAGTACCACTACTCAAAGAAAAAATCAACAGGGACAGTCGAGGACTGAAACCAAACTCATCTAGTCTGTGCAGGTATGCTTATGTAGGGAGGCCATATAGTATAGTGTTTAAGAGTACACGCTGTGGAACCAGATGTTGAAGTTTGAAGCTCATTCTAGCATTTATTAGCTATAAGATCTTAGGCACTTTCCATAATCTCTCTGACATAACTTTCTGTGTCTGTAAAAGAAGGATGGAAATAATGTTACATAATAAATATTATATAAGCACTAGCTATTATCGTTGGTTATATAAGAAATATAAGGCAAGTGTGACAATTAAATCCACACCCCTCTGATAAACATCTGATATTAAAGTGGAAAAAATAGGAATCTTTTCTGATAATTCTTAATTGGAGAGCAGGTGGGCTTGTGGTGCAAGGGCAGAAAGTTATAGGAAATCATCCTTTAAAATGGGCACAATACTAAGAGAATATTTGATTCACAGATGGTGAGTAGATCCAACGAGGGGATCATTTTCCAATAGACTGGTGAGAAGAGAGGAATAAACATTTAGGTGCAAAGCCTTTGTAGGTTGCTATAGGGCTTGGGCAGCCAGAGTAACTGTGCAACAAACCCAGAGATAAGTGCCTAAGATTAATTTTACTCTTTTCAAAATTTATTTTTATTTTTCTAAATTGAAGTATAGTTGATTTACACTTTTATATTAGTTTCAGGTATACAGCATAGCTGTTCAGTATTTTTACATATTATATACCATTAAAAGTTATTATGAGATAATGGCTATAATTCCCTATTATCCTTATTGCTTATCTCTTTTATATATAGTAGTTTGTATCTCTTAATTCCATACCCCAAAATTGCCCCTTCTTTTTCCCTCTCTCCACTAGCAGCCATTCTCAGGGGAACCTATTGGCCTTTAATATGAAAATTTTGTCATTCACTCATTCAGTATACTAAATATATTTCTATTAGAATAAAGCATCTAGACTTGGAAAGATTCTAGAAAACATTGATGTGTTAAAATTAAGTCATTATGACAGTAATAGATTCATTGTTGTTTTGTTTCCAACTTTTATTCATTTTTTAAAAGCTACATTTAATTTTTAATTTTTTTATTTTTTATTTCCCCAATACATTATTTTTTTTCTACTGTACAGCATGGTGACCCAGTTACACATACATGTACACATTCTTATTTCTCACATTATCATGATCCATCATAACATGATACTATATACATAAAACTCTAAGGATTCAACCCCAAAACTACTTGAACTGATAAACAAATTCAGCAAAGTAGCAGGCTATAAGATTAACATTCATAAATCAATCACATTTCTGTATACTAACAATGAAATATTATAAAAGGAATACAAAAGTACAATACCTTTTAAAATTGCATCCCGCAAAATCAAATACATGAGAATACACCTGACCAAGGAAGTAAAAGACTTATATGTTGAGAACTATAAAACATTAAGCAAGGATATTAAAGAAGATGTAAAGAAATGGAGATATTCCATGGTCCTGGGTTGGAAAAATTAATATTGTAAAAATGGTCATACTAACCAAAGCAATCTATAGATTCAATGCAATCCCTATCAAATTACCCATGACACTTTTCACAGAACTAGAACAAACAATCCAAAAATTTATATGGATCCAACATCTATTCTCACTTCAATGGTTGCTTTCTCCAAAACAGCTGGAAACAGGAAAAAAAAAACTACATAATTTAAAAGCAGTTTAGAATACTATCTTTGGAATTAAGTTATGCATTAATCACTAAATTGTATTGGGTACTCAGTACTTAATTTTTTCCCACAAATGAAAGAGGATAATGAAGATGACTTTCAAAAGGATATAATTTTAAATGTGGGTATTGGTCAAACTGCTAATTGATATTTTTCATTAGCTTTATATGATAGAAATCATACTTGCAGAGAATCTAAAATGTCCCTTCATTTCTCTTTCTCTCTGGCAGAAGAAACCTCACTTGTAACAGTACCGTTTTATTGCTGTTTTCGCTGAGTTTATAGAAATATTGAGAAATCTTACTAAATTCACTTTCAAAACAAAAGAGATGGATTAATATATTTTAACTGATGCCGGTGTGATAACACCTGACATCCAGCAGTCTGTTTGATTTACACCAAGATATTTTAGCTTTTCTTGAAGGAGAAATTCTTAGTCTATTTGGATGAGGATAATTAGGAGATTTCCATTTACTTATAATAAGGACTAATATCTGACCTAATAATCAGACAAAAACAATATGTTTTTATATAACATATAATTAGCTATGAAAGCCTTTAAGATCCAAGCAAATCATAGTATTTTTCAAATATAAAAGAGATGTAAATAATAGCACATGCAGAGATATCAGTTACCTGACAAATAAAAATCAGCTCAGTGATTAGTCTTTGACTAGAAAGGAGTCAGTTGGTTCACGATTATGCATTTATGGAAGTTCAGAAGTATCTAACTTTTCTCCAAAGCATCAAAGGTAAGTTGTCACTAGTAACTACACTAGACTTTATCAGTTTCTTACAATTTCTTAAAAAATTTCTGGAGTTTCCTTCGTGGCTCAGTGGTTAACGAATCCGACTAGGAACCATGAGGTTGAGGGTTCGATCCCTGGCCGTGCTCAGTGGGTTAAGGATCCAGCGCTGCCTGAGCTGTGGTGTAGGTTGCAGGCACAGCTCAGATCCCACATTGCTGTGGCCTTGGCATAGGCCGGCGGCTACAGCTCTGATTCAACCCCTAGCCTGGGAACCTCCATATGCTGCGGGAGCGGCCCAAGAAATGGCAAAAAGACAAAAAAAATAAAAAAAAATTCTGTCTCCACCATAATCAGTGTTTAGATTTGTACTATTTTCCATTTTTGTAATAATTGTTTTCACGGGAACAAATTAGTACATATGCCATTTTGTAGTCTCATTACAAAATTTACCTTGAGAATGGAATTGTTTTTGCCCACTTCTTTCTTTTTGCAATGCTTATTGCCAGAATGAAATACAATAGTTTAAACGCCCAGTTCAGTCTGTAAAAGTTTATAAACATTTAATAGATTCATAAACACAGACTTTAACATTTTCATATTCTACATTTTCTTTTTTTGTCTTTTTAGGGCCGCACTCACGGCATATGGAGGTTCCCAGGCTAGGGGTCTAATCGGAGTACACCACAGCTACAGCAACGCCAGATCCAAACCGCGTCTGTGAATTACACCACAGCTCATTGCCATGCCGGATCCTTAACCCACTGAGCGAGGCCAGGGATTGAACCCTTAACCTCATGATTTCTAGTTGGATTTGTTTCCTCTGCGCCACAATGGGAACTCCAATATTCTACATTTTTATTGGCTGCTATTTTATCCTTACAGGTTACTGAGACCGTATATAGGAAAAATAGGAATGGATAGTGAATCAAACTGCACAAACCTTGAAAAGGTCAAAGTTATTCTTTCACCTGGACTACATAAATTTTCACAATTTCAGGGGAATGTTCTTGAATTTAAGATAGAGATGGGTATAGAAATAGGATATTATGATTTTTTTAAAGTGATGATGAGCACAAAGGAGATATTTAACCCTCTTTTCTAGGAATTCTTGCATTGTTAGAGTGGAGCTACTTTTGAATTCTCTTCCTTAATGAAAATAAGACATATTAATGGTAAAAATATTTAATCCAAGAGAGTAGCAGTACTATTTGCCTAGGCTTTAGTTTAGGAAGTCCTTGGATATCTTGTGTGCTAGCATTTTTCAAAGTTGTTGTGATACACTACAGTGTTTTCATGCATTGTGAGGTGTGTCACAAAGAATGTGTTACTGATGGTAGTTGCAATATCAAAGTATATGAATTATTTACCTATTTAAAAATAAATCAGAATAGATTCCAGTTTGTCTTGATGATATCTTGCTCAAGTTCCTGCATTACAGTTAACGTCCAAGGAATTGCACATAATCCTAGCAAAACAATCAGGTTTGTTGCTCATTTAAATGTCAACTGCCATGTGTATTATGGTAGGGGGGGAAGGTGTTGTGAAGCATTGAAATAGCAGATACTCTGTTTAGATAAATTTCAACCATATTAAATTGTTCCTTGTAATACACAATGTGGAAAATGAAAAGAAATGAGCAAAGCAATAAAAGCTGATATCAAACTATTACTTCCTATATGTCAGGCAATAATGTAAGCATTTTGCATGGATTGTATTTTTAATTTTCACAATAACTCTATTAGATATGTGCAATTATTATTATTCCCATGTTATAGATGAGAAAATTAAACACAGAAGTTAAAGTAATTGTTCAATATCCCACAGGTAGTTAAGCTGTATACCTGGAATTCAAAACTATGTCAAAATCCAGAGTACAAATAATAAATCTCCAAAAGCTATAGAGATTTTAAAATTATCAGATATGTCAGGTGCTTAATAAATGTTTGTTGAACTAATGAATGCTTCTTTTTTTTTCTTTGTAAATAACCCTGATTTTTTTCTGTTTTTTTTTAATTACTCAAATGAATTTATCACATCTGTAGTTGTATAATGATCATAACAATCTGATTTCACAGGATTTCCATCCCACAGCCCAAGCACATCCCCCCACCTCCCAAACTGTCTCCTCCAGAGACCATAAGTTTTTCAATGTCTGTGAGTCAGCATCTGTTCTGCAAAGAAGTTCAGTCTGTCCTTTTTTCAGATTCCACATGTCAGTGAAAGCATTTGATGTTGGTGTCTCATTGTCTGACTGACTTCGCTTAGCATGATAATTTCTAGGTCCATCCATGTTGCAAAAAATGCCGGTATTACGTTCTTTTTTAATGGCTGAGTAATATTCCACTGTGTATATGTACCACATCTTCTTGAGCCACTCCTCTGTCGATGGACATTTAGATTGTTTCCATGTCTTGGCTATTGTAAATAGTGCTGCAACGAACATTGGAGTACATGTGTCTTTGCGAGCCATGGTTTTCTCTGGGTAGATGCCCAGGAGTGGGATTGCTGGATCAAATGGTAGTTCTATTTTTAGTTTTCTGAGGCATCTCCATACTGTTTTCCACAGTGGTTGAACCCATTTACAATCCCACCAACAGTGTACTAAGGTTCCCTTTTCTCCACACCCTCTCTAGCACTTATTGTTTGTAGACTTTTGGATGATGGCCATTCTGGCTGGTGTAAGGTGGTACCTCAGAGTGGTTTTAATTTGCATCTCTCTAATAATGAGTGATGTTGAACATCTTTTCATGTGTCTTTTGGGCCATCTGTATGTATTCTTTGGAGAATTGTCTGTTTAGGTCTTCTGCCCATTTTTTATAGGCTAGTTTGTTTTTTTGGTCTGGAGCTGCAGAAGGTGTTTATAAATTTTGGAGATGAGTCCCTTGTCAGTCGATTCACTTACAAAGATTTTCTCCCATTCTGTGGGTTGTTAATGAATGCTTCTTGAATCATTAAAACTACATATCCCCAAGAAGTCCCTACTTATTTTTTAGGGAATTATTCCTTGAGTGCATATTTAATTGCGTTGTCTTTCCCTGGGTAGATCTGATGCTGGTTTTGTAAGCAGGTATCTTACAGGAGAAATTTATAAACCAACCAGAAAGCATTCCAGGTGGATAACCAGGGGTTTCCATAGAAGACTCAGATAGGAGGGAGGGTTTGGGGGTTCTATAATCACCAGAGACAGGAGCTTGTTCTAGTTAAAGAAGAATTAAGAACTGGCTGGTTTTATTCAGACACTGCTATCCCCAACACCAATAAAAGGAAAAAAAAACTAAAAAAAAGAAAGGTCAGCATTGAGATTCATGAAAATTACTGAATGATAGGAATAAAATATGTACTAGTTTTTTTTTTAATCATTAAAATTGTGCCTTTTTTTTGAAATTAAAAAATTCTTATGAAAATAATTGAAGATGTACATGGAGCTGTAAAGAATAATATAGAAAGACTGGTATACCCTTAACCTGTTTCATCCAATGGCAACATCTTAGAAAACTATACTGTGATATCATAAACAAGATATTGACATAGGTATATCTGGATTGGCTTTTGACAAACTCAAAATGCATTTGATGAGTCAATTAAGGTACCTTTGGAGCACTGCTTGTTATTGCCCTTATATGACTCTACCCAAGGTTTATCTCTGTTTCCTGAGAGCATGAGTGATAGCAGTGGCAGTTTGTCCTGGAAGACTTAGGTAGGAAGACAGCACAGTCTTGATATTGTCCACTGTATTTCTAGACCTTTCTTTATGATAATCATGCTCCTTGTCTCCCTTTACTCTGTGCTTATTTAAGAGTGCAAATGCAGGCCCATTGGGAATAATTTTCTCAGTCCTCGATTTATTTTATCAGTGTTAGGGAATGTATTTCACACTGACCATATTACCAGATAATTAGAAGTTTTCAAATAGTGCTACAAGTCTCACTTTGCTGAACACATTTGGAAGAGGGAAAATACATTAAGGAAAAAAGAAGACAGGATGCATTCCATTCTTAATTAGTTTTTGTTAAAGATTCAGATTTATTCAAGCTTTGAAAATTATCCTAAGTCAACTAAACAGTCACACTTTAAACACCAATGCCATTTCCCTACAGGTTTCTGAAATTTATATAAATGATTTCATCCATTGCTTGTCAACAAAAAGGCACTACAGGAAATTTCAATGATGCAGGCTTTTAGCTGGGAATGATTTGATTATAAAAAGTGCCTGCTGGACTTGTGGGTTTTTATCCTTCCCTGTTTAAATTGCCATAAACTTACATTTACCACCAAAAATTTCTGATCTGGAAATGTATTTTCCATGCTTTTCTTTGCCTATTGTTTTTACCACATAGTTAATCTCATAGAATGAAATCCATGGTGGGAGAAAACAATTGCACAGAATTTCATTTTGGAAGTATTCTCAGCACCTGCTAGTGAGACATTCACTGCTTCTTAACTCAAGTACGTTACTAGTTGCAGAACTGTGGACAGACTAATCCTCTAATAGGGGAAGAGATGAAAACAAGAGGAGGGAAATATTTTTATTACTCACTGCCATTCATCTCAAGTTTTCATAGTATGGGTAGGAGGGACAGGAAGTGAATGTTAGTGTTTATCCTTCTACTCTTTACACTTTTATAAAATTTCCCTTACAAAAATAATTCAAGCTCTTTAGAGATGAACTAATTCAGTGTTAGGAATTTGCAAATAATGTTATGATACTCAGTATCAATTCACATAAGTCAACTAACAAGTGCATATACCTGGGATTCAACAAAGATGCATATTATCAAAATAGCACAAATAAATGGTGTGGTTGATTATAAAAATGTTATCACAAAAAATTAACAATAAAAATATAGACTAGTGGCACCCAATTTGGTGATAATACATATTTCCAGCACTCCCAGTTCTCATTTAACCAATACTTAGTTTTGTACATTTATATTTTATTTCTATTTTTCTTAGAGAGTGTTAGCTCCTCAAAGCAAAGTATATACTTACTTCATGCCATTCATACCCCATCCCAACAATGCCTTGCAAATAATATGCACTTAATTAATATGTTAGTTAAATTGGATGTTGTTGCTATTTCTATTCTGCTGACTTACACATAAAATCTGGACATATTTATTCAGTTAAAAATTACTGGGTTTTGAAACTCATATGTTTGTATGTAGAAGGGGAGAATAGCTTTAAGCTATTATCATGCTGCCTCATTCTTGTCACTTTTTAATTTGACATTGAGCTTTGAGCAGGCACTGCACAATTCTGACAGCCAGAGGCATGGAACAGGGTCAGATCAGGCACAAAGAGTTTAGAGCAACACATATTTTTTTAGTAAATGTACAGCTTCATTGCATGTAGGTTGATTTTTTTGGTTTATTTTACAGAAAATTTAAAACTAAAATGCTGGCATACTACCAGGAATTAATGATAGTATAGTTTTTGCTGCTTTTACTAAAAAGGAATTTCTATTTATAGCACATATCTCATTGTCAAAAGGGTTATAAGTGAGCCAGAAATCAAATTACTCTATGAAAGTATTAAGGGTCTCTGTTCTGAAAGTCCCCTTTACCATAATATTAAGTCCCCTTTACCATCTTAATTCCACCTCTCTTCATCTGAACAGCTTGGTCATTTTTACAAAATATAGACTAAAATGTGGGTGGTGTTAGTGGAGAGGTGGTAAGAGTTACTGATATGCTGATTATTAGCTAAAGAACCCTTTAAGTAGTTACTTTTAAAACAGTTACTCCAGAACGTTTGCTCTGTGTGTGTGTGTGTGTGTGTGTGTGTGTGTGTAATTAGAAGCAGCAGCCAAGAGACTGTGATTTTAAAATTGGCTAGTCTTCCATTTAAGCATTTTTTGCATGTTAAAACATGTTTGTAACAATTTAAATTTAGAATATTACATATCTTAAATGCACAATTACTTTTGAGTATCACTGGTCTTTCAGTTACTGAATAGTTCATTTTTCTACAAAAGTTTCAAAGACAAATTTAACCAACAAGTATCAAATGTATGCGAATCCATTTTATTTGTCTTCTTTCCTCCTACAAGACATGAGTTTAAATTGTAAGACTTTATTCCTTTGCAATATGAGCCCATGTATTTTCATACTCTCATCAGTGATGAATGAGACCCATGGCATATAGTGCCCTTCAATTAGCACAGAACTCCTATTGATATTAATGAGTTTTTTCTCTGACTGTGGTCATTTTACGTGGCCTGAAGTGGTCATTTTGTTGTGATTTGCATATTATATAGTGTATACATCATTTCCAAAGTGCCTAGGGATCTTTAGAGAGGAAAGGTAGTGCGTAAATTGAAAACATTATTGCCTTTATTTTAAATTCTTTTATTCATGAATTATCTATATCATGCCTCAATACATTACAAAGTACAAATCAGTTGTGCAGAGAAAGCTCCAAAAAATACAGTTATTTTAAATCGGCAAGTAAGTGATTTAGTATCCACTTGTAGAAGTATTTTTAATCCATTGAAAACAAAGCTAGTTAGTTTTCTAATTTAACAGACAACATCAAACCAGGACATGTAGCAGAGCATCAAGGGTTAGAAGGGAATATAGAATCTGAACTTCTATTACGGGTGAGAGACTACAACTTTCAGGGCCTTTGTGCTGAAATCCCTTCTGTACCTACTTCCTTAGTTCTGCCTAAAGGAGGTCAGTGGGGAGCACCTATAGAAATAACACTGTTTGCTAATTCTTGGAAAGTTATGGAAGGAGGACTCAGGGTGGATGAAAGAACTACTTTGAAATATTACTTTAGTTTCACTTTTAACGTAAAATCTGTAGAAGTTTGGATTTTCTCTCCCAGTATATAACATGAAAAATGGAAGTTATTAAGGAAAATATAATTATCTAGAATTTCAAGCACTCTTACCCTAAAGTCTCAGAATTCAGAATTTTGGGTTAAACATATTTGGCTCCTCTTCCTATGATAAAGGGAATTCATTTATACAAAATTGCTCTTCACTGTTGAGCAAGTCAAACCTTATCCCTTAACAGTGGCTATTATAGACTACCCTGAACACAGTCTCTGATTATGCCAATAGATCTCACAATTTGATTTTTTTTAATTCTTCTTTTTGTTTTTTTCTTTTTCTTTTTAGGACTGCACTCACAGCACATGGAAATTCTCAGGCTATGGGTTGATTTAGACCTACAGCTGCCAGCATAAGCCACAGCCACAGCAATTCGGACCTGATCCACATCTGTGATCTACACCAGAGCTCAAGGCAATGCTGGATCTCCGACCCACTGAGCGAGGCCAGGGATTGAACCTGCATCCTCATTGATACTAGCTGGATTCATTTACCTCACGCCACAGCAGGAACTCCTGTGTTATTTTTCTAGGGTTCAAGACAGGGCTCTGTTTTTGATTCTGATCTTTTCTATTTGTGTGTAGACATGCATTCCTGTGGCAATAAAGAAAAAATGTTAATTACACATGCGTATTACCAACACCTCCACAGGTATTCTGTGAATAATAAAACATTAAAAAACATATCTCTGTGCGTTTCCACCTAGATAGCTTTTTCCTACAGACTGGAATCATGTGCCATTTGAGCCAAATAAACTACTGTCCCTGGTCCATAATGCTCTATTTTCTGTGCTTTAAAGATAATGACCTTGAGCAGTGATTTTAGCAGGTACAATGGGTATGTATGTGGTTTTCTGTGCTCAGATTGCAATTATTATGAAAGATAATCTCTTACCATATATATATCCCATGTAACAAATCTCTTTTTTATATTGGTCTGGTGGGGAGATACTAATATTACTTTCCAAGCTCACTTTTATAGTAGTTTTTTCCATGTCTGTGAAAGGGAGGCAGAGTGAAGGCTAGTCTCTGGTCTGGTCAAATCTGGGAGATAATCAGCCACATTATAATAGATTTTCCTGTATGTGAAAAATAACTGGGGAAGATGAGAAGCAATCAATACTAAAAATGTTTATGATCCCCATTCCTGCCAAGAATCCATGCTGATAAAACACTGTTTACAAGATGACAAGGCAAACACTTGGTTCAGTGTGTGTGTCAGAGTTTAGGGGAGTGTCACTCAAAGTAGTTTGTTGTTGTTGTTTATATTTTACAGCTAAAACATAAGTCCGATAGAGTGATATTTTTTTCCCTCTTTTCAGCGGGTTCTACCAGAATAGTATGGACACAGTTTGAGTAGCTGCAAAGATGAAAAGACACACTTAATGAATTGGTCAATGAGTTGATTTCTTCGCTGTCTTTGAGCACAGTCTGTTTTCTGTTAAATCACACTGTCTGTGTGTAAGTGCAGGGATAGAGGGATGTTGTGTGGAGAGGGGGCATGTTTACATTGTGAGTAGGTGTCTACACACATATATTAAACACTGTAGAGTTTCACCCAAAAGCAGGCTGTCCCATGATTCCCTTAGAGAGGGAAGCCACCTCATAATATGGGCTCTTTGATAGTTAACAAGCCGCCTTGGAAAGCATTCAAGATAAATGCATCTTATACTAAAACTTCCTTGATAAAGAAACCCAGTGTTCCAGTTAGTGAGTAAGATAGTGTGTGAATAAGTATAAGTTATATACTCATATTTATGAAAGAAATCACATTGCTCTAATGTATTTTTCACTGGAAGGCACAAGGGTTTAATTATTTTGGATTATGTTAATAAAAACAATAGTCTAGGGTCCTTGTATGAGATCCTTGTCTCCATCTTTTTAGAGGTAGCAGAAGTTAACTGGATTTCATTTTGAGATGGCATCCCTTTAAATAATCCTAATTTCGGAAATGTTCCACCAGCAGTGCTTTTAAAAAAGAGATACTTTTATTTCACCTTATAAAAAATATGAATTGATTTCAAATATATTTTATATTCATTTTTCTTAATGCTTTGAAAATTAACATCTACAAATGAGTCAGTCAAGGATTGCTATTTTTAAAACTACTATCTGGGGACGTGTATAAAAAAATGGTCTGTCGTTTTATTTTACAAGATGGATAAGTGTGAGTGATATCAATTCATATGTTATTGTTTTGCATTGTTACTTTTTCTTCCTTTCAATACTTTTTAAAAAGGGCACATGCTTGGATTTTTAAATAACAAATTGTAGAGATAATTTTTACAATTCTGAGGTTCTAAATGCATCTTTTAAAAGATCTAACAGGTGGAAAAAAATAATTCTTTTCTTTGGAAAACTATCTTTTAACCTCTAATCATTTTCTGCTCCTTCATTCTCTCACTTCTCCTCCTTACCAAAAGGGATATTTTGAATAAAACCAGAAAATTAGGTTTCTACTTATAGCCTATAGGCAATTGAAGCAACAACAGCATCCTGACTTGGGAACAAGGGAATTATCTGAATTCTAAAAACTTCCAAGAGAGCAGTGTTTGATTTTGTTAAAGAAAAGCACAACTTACGTATGAATTTAGGCAATTGTTTCACCTACTCTTTTCTTCTTAAAGATAAGAAACCAATTTTCAAGTATAATATTTCTCTTCTTTTATTGTTGGAAAGATATATGCTGAGGTTTAATCATCTATTTCCCTTCAGTTATGCTTGCAGAAAACCACAGCGATATAGATAATCATCCTATGTCTACATATATATGTATATTTGATTCACATATTTTATTTTGTTTATATATTTGTAGCACCTAAATAATAATCTTTTCATAGCTCACCCCCCTCCATACTCTCTTCATTGTTTATTCTCTAATCAGATGATAGAAATGAAATATTTTTGCTTTATCACCATTAAATATGTTTAAGTATTATTTTTCCTTTTGAGTCTACCAATTCTTTTTATGAGAAAGAGAACTACTTCTGTGAAGGACTGAGAGAAAGTAAGGCCTGAGCTGCCCCTCCTACAAAGATCTTGGTTGAGAATGGGGTGGTGGCAACCTCAATACAAAGAATGCCCCAGGCAGAGGTACCAACATCCCCTGAATTTTAATGAAAATGTCATGTTAATGATATAACAAAGTTGATAAGGATGTCATCATAAAAGCCAACCAGGCCTTGGTTATATATAAAGAGAAAGAAAAGAGGCAGTAAAGGAAACAAGTCTCATAAATATGTATGATATATGTAATCAGTAATACATTATAAAATACTGATAGTGAAGTGTCTGCATGTATATATTTATATAAATATCTCCTAAAATATTTGCTTATGGCTCCTTAAAGAGCTCAGAATGTACCTCTAGTTGGTTTCTATGTGCTTTAGTAAGAAAAGCTATATCTTTTTAATCAATTCAAAATTTTTCATAGGACATTGAAAGAGAAAGAGGTTAGGTGCTAATGAATGGAAATAGAACCAACATGTTTAAGACTATGGATTTTCTGTGATTGTAGATACATCTTTATAAAATAAGTATTATTTATAAAGAGAAATATGTCCATAAGTATGCACACAACATGTAGCATATTTCATATACAACACTCACATGTGTATGGTGCACTGTGCAGCTGTAAATGACCAGGCAATCTGAAAAATGATAATCATTACTTATTAAAATAAATAATTTTGCTTTGTCTAATAAAAAACCACTTCAGAGTGTAAATTGAGGAGGGTTTTACAGTTGAAAATTTATAGTTAAATGCCTTTTCTATTACTTAATATACATCTACAAAATGTAGTTTGATTAGCATGTGTACATACAAAGATTTAAAACTGTTTCTGGTTTAGTAAATTACACCTCAGCCATCACTACAGGTAACTTGTACCTTATTTTATGGAGGGTCTTGGATAGAATAGAGGTGAAATGGTATGTAGGAGTGGGAAAGAGAGTAATACATCAAACATTTCCTCCAAGTGTCTTGATGTAATCTTATTTTTCTTCCTCCCAAAGTCAGATAGGAATGGACAGAACTCAGCTTTAGTGGGCAATGCTAAGTGAAAAACAGTTTACCCAAGTTTCTGAGCCTATGGAGAGCCTTAAAAAGGAGAGCACATCTCCTTACATGTAGTCATCTTTTCATTCCTCATCAGGAGGATGGGGGCTCACCTACCAGAAGGGCACCAGGTGGGACTGGGGAAGAAGAAGAGGGGTGGCTGCAGGTAAGTGAGATGAAAGCCTCAGTGAAGATCTGTGTCCAGTTTCAAGAGAAGTAGTTTCAGAGAAGGGTCTATCTGCTGGACTAGAGAGAGACACATTCCTTTAGGAGAACATAATAGGATTTCATCTTCTGTAATGAACTGCCTGCCCAGCCAGCCTTCCCCAACATTTCAGATGCATTTTGCATGATCATGGGTGCAATAACAGGCCAAGAAATGTGTGTGAGTATATGAAAGGCTAAAAGTCAGTGAAAGAGAATAAAGAATTAAAAGAGAAACAAACGCACAAATTTCAAAATGAATCTTACGGTTATCATAGGTGAAACCACTGGGGGGAGGGAAGAATTGGGAGGGTGGGAATAACATAGACTACTGTATAAAGTAGATGATTAATGAGAACATACTCTATAGCACAGGAAAATCTACTCAATAGTTTGTAATAATCTAAATGGGAAACAAGAATGGATATATTTATATGTATGGCTGATTCACTTTGCTGTACACCTGAAACTAATACAACATTGTAAATCAACTATACATCAATAAAATTAAATTTAATTTTTTAAAAGAATTAAAACAATGACTAATGATTCCTAACCTGAAGCAAAGCAGATGTGATGCTTACCCGGAACCTGCCTCTGTTTAAACGCTTCGCTTCACACACTACACAATAAAGCCAGAAGAAAACGGATTTTTTTTTTGGAAAAATGTTTTATTTAAGCCTTTAAAATCTTTTACAACAATAAAATATTGCGTCAATATAAACCCCTTGACTAAAACTGTTCACATCAAACATTACGGTGAATTGTTTTATTGACACCCAACTCATCTTTGAAAGAGTTTCCTTTTAAACACAATGCAGAATTTTTTGAAAATAAATAATTGCTGGTAAACTGCAATAGGCAATTTGAATAAAATAGTTGAAAAAGCAACTCTTAATGAAAATAGCGTTTATTATACATCGGTTACTAAATGAATAAACTAAATGATCTTTCTTTAAATTAATAACTTCAAAACGTTTTATACAAAACTGTACAATTATAAAGTCGGCAGAAATATTTGGGTTAACTCAGATTTAAACCATAGCGCTTAGCCGCAAAGAAAAAAATCGAAACAAAGAAAACCCTAACAGTTGTAAAACATGAACTCATTATGGGTTGAAGGGGGGGAATCCCAGAACTAAAACCCAACTACCAACAGAATGCAGAAGCTTGGCAAAAAAATTTAAAGGGTCCAGGATTTGAATTAACACATGTTCTTCCACCTGCAGCTGGGGGAGACACAGTGTGGTGGACCAGGGCCCAGGCAGCCCATACCAGCGCATCCTCAAGGACGGACCATAGACTTTCAGGTCCTTAGGTAGTTTGAAGCTTTTTCTACCGCAGCTGAGTCTGGAGATCAGACCAGGCGTCCAGCCCAGGCTTACTGAACTGCCAGCCAGGTCTGGGGAACAGCGGCTGGGTGTTGGGGTGCTTGTTCAGCCCAGCAATGTGTGCTCCTTGAGAATGAGGTGCGCCTGTGGACCTGGGATGTGAACATGAGAGCTAGCGATAAAGCCAGGGCAACTGCATAATTTTTGGATCCTCTACACCGTCTAGCGAGATTTTTTTTGCAGTTTTTCTCTTTTTTTTTTTTTGTAAATAGTAATACGATACACACAGCTAGCTACACACACACGTTTGCACGCGCACGCACACACACGCACAGAGACACATACACACAGAGAAATATAAAGAAGAAGACGAAGAAGGAGAAGGAGAAGAGGAAGAAGCCCAGGCGCTCGCTAGCTAGCTCAATCTTAGCCATAGGCTTCTATCAGCTGCGTTTGAGGGCGGAGACGGCTCCCCATTAGCCCACTCAGAGAGAGCGGTACATACCCGAGAGAGGAGGTGGTACTCCGCTGGACTAGAATCCCTGTGACCTTTGCCAATCTTTTCATTGTTATCCTGCACAGAGTTGAGAGCGCCCGTCGGCCACCCCCTCGTCACCCCTTCAGGAGGGTTTCTCACTTTCTGAGCTGGCGGTGAACTAGAGATGAACCAAATAGGAAAGCGTTGACCAAGTCTGTCGCCAGCGTCCCCGGGGGTCGTCGTCTCCAGCTAAAGCAATCTGGAGTGAAAGCAAAGCCCTTCGCTTAGGAGGGCGTATGTGGGGTCCCGATGGCAGTCGTCCCGGCAGGCTTGGGGCGGGTGAGGAGCTCCTAGAGCAAGCATTTCGGACCTCAGAATATGAGGAGCACTCTCCACTCTCAGGCTAAGCGACCTATTTTGCCCGGCGCAGCTGGGGAATCCTTTTAGAACACCTAGACGCGCTGTGGAAGCCTGCGGGGGCTCCACAGTTTAGGGAAGGGGGCCAGAAAGCTTCGAAATCGCCTCTCCTCCCTCGCGCTAGTTTGCAGACAGAATTGGCTGCCTATTCTGTCTACCCTAGGGCACTCCGCCCCTCAGGGAAAAAAAAAAAAATCAATATCGTCAAAAACTCTCTCCATTGTATCCTCTTTTCTCAATACAGATTTGGGATAGGGGATAAGTGCATGGGTAGGCATCTCTCCTCTTCCTCCCAGCTCCCTTTCCTTTTCTAAGTAATTAAAAATCATAAGCCCAATAAAGGAATAATAATAATAGCAATAATAATATGGAGTGGTCGATTAGATACAAATTATCTCACAAATATTGTGTACAACTTGTAGTAAAACACCGCAGACATTTAGAAATGCTATAGTTTAAAAAAAATGCAAAACTAGTCTATTGTAAAACAGATTTCACCTGAAATACAGCTGCTATAACCAAGGCGCTGAAAGGTTATTCAGAGGCACACATCTGTCTTCCCACCCTCCCATCCCTACCCTGCCCTCAAGTTTCCCCACTCCTTTCTCTTCCTGGAGAGGAGTGGCAAAATAAACAAACAAACAAAAAGCCAAAAAGCAAAAAAAAAAAAAAGACAAAAACAAACAAACAAAACCCTTACTCATAGTAAACCATATATACTGATCAGCAGAAAATGTTGGAAGGAACTGTTTCCTGGCACAAGGGATATGAGGTCCCTGCGCCTTGGACTGCTTAATGCAACTATGTATCCGCCTTAAGAAGCTTGAAAGCCCGAGCGCCTGTGTGTGTGTGTGGGGGGGGGGTGTTTCCTTTCTTAATATAAGTTAGTCGAATCCCCTGCATAAAAAAAAAAAAAAAGTGGGGGAGGGGGAGAGGAAAAAAAAAAGAAAGGGGGGAGCAATAATAAACCTGGAGTAAAAAGGAAGAGAGTAGATGAGAAAGAGAAATCCGCGCTCCTGCTCCCAGTGCGGTCGGCGGCTCCCTTGCTTCCTGCAGTCAGAGATCATGGCAGGATGTGTCTGTTTTCACCGTGTGCGAATAAATCTCATGTGGCTGCTGATCCCCTGGTGGAGTCATTCTTTTCTCTTTCTGTCTTCGATTACAAAACCAGACTCGCACCACTTCTTTCTCCAACTGGAGGCTGTCTGCCAGCGAGGAAATCTCCTGTGCGGCAGGTTTGGGACACTTGAGGAAATGCGTTTCCAGAACGCCCTTGACACTCACCTCAATAGAGGTTCGCTTCTTGCGCTTGCGGCCCTGTGCGGCGATCTTGTCAATGCTGGTCGGGCTCCCTGTGGACGAATCAGCCTCCTCCAGCCACTTGTTCAGCAGCGGCTTCAGCTTGCACATGTTCTTGAAGCTCAGTTGTAAGGCCTCGAACCTGCAGATGGTGGTCTGCGAAAACACGTTGCCATACAGTGTACCCAGCGCCAACCCCACGTCAGCCTGCGTGAAGCCCAACTTGATTCTTCTTTGTTTGAACTGTTTGGCGAACTGTTCCAATTCATCCGAGGTTGGTGTCTCCTCGTCCGAGTGGTCCTGGCAGTGGTGCGAGCCTAGGTCGCCATGGTCTGGGGGTTCCCGGAGCACTGGGTGTAAGCTCTGTGAGGAGGCAGAGGCCGGCGGTGGAGTGAGCCCCCCGTGCTCCAACATGCCGCTCACTGTGAAGCCCGGCTGCGAATACACGTTAAGGGGTTGGCCGCTCGACGTGATGGACGGATTTGGAGCCGGGCTCGTGCCCCAGGCGTTCGGGTGGTTAGTATGCGGAGAGTGGTGGGCGACGTGTGGCGAGCGGTGATGAATGATCGCCCCCAACTGTAGGTCTTCACGCCCAGGCTTCACGTCTTGCTGTTCCAGGGGACCGGTTGCCAGTGTGGAGGACCATGGGCCTCCGTCGCTCAGACTGGTCACCCAGTGATGCCCAAGGGGATGCCCATTGCTAGGAACTCCCTGCAAGTAATCACTTTGGAGAAGTTTCTGAGGGTTTCGGAAAGGACTCCCCTGCTGCATGCCCGCAGAGTCCGCATGGACCAGAGAGCTGGAACTGAGAATGCTGTAGGGATTCGAGGCAGCAGTGGCCATGGTCGGTGAGGATCCCCTACTAGTTATAATGTGGCAAAGGGAGCAGCTTCAGCCTTTGCCATCTACCGTGCGAGGGAGCCAAAGCCACAAGAGCGAATTACCGGCACCCGCCGCGGCCAGTCGCAGCGCGTCTGGGCCTGGGCGGTCGCCAGCCCGGCCAATGGCGGTGCGAGAGGTTGGGCTAGCTTTCCAAATTAGGCTGACGAAGCTAATGAGTTTCAGTAAGACTCAAGCAGGAAGTGAATCAATCTTTCGGCTCCATTGGCTACCTCGCGCTGAGTGGCAGCAGTTTATTTGGTTAACACTTCCCCCTCACCTCCCATCACTCTCCGACTTCGGTGGCGGTGTTACAGAGGAGGGGGAAGGACTAGCGTTCCTGCTTGTGGGTTGGTGGGGTATAGGGGATTAGGCGGCAAACTGGTTTTAGAACCTTTTTTATGTTCTTTAGATTAACCTAAATAAAGAAGACTATTAAAACAATATAACCAGTTTAAATGTCATCTAAATCTTAGCGGATAGGGATTTTTTTTCTCAGATTATTTTGGCATTCTGGGTTAGTTGTGTGGTGGGGATTGAAAAACAAAACATCGCTACAAACTTTGAGCAAAGGAATGTCTTCAATAGGACCCTAAATCTGTAAGACTGAAGCCCATGGTTCAAATAAGAGTTATTTCATTTTGTTTAATAAATTTTGTTTATTTCTTATCTTTTATAAGAAACTCCAATACCAAGGTCAGAAAGCATCTAAGAAATAGATGCTAGATTCGTCCGGGAAAAAAAAAAAATGATTTAGGGCATGAAACGCTGGAAAATTCTGGGAAAGTAAAATCTAATGTGATAGATACTAGCAGAATTCAGCTAGTTTGAAGTTTGCCTCCCAATTCAGCTGTTAATTGGAAGACTTGATTTTTTTTTTTTTTTACTACTCCGTGTCAGCTCCCATCAGAGGTCTCACAATTTTTGTCGGGGGCACGTTTTACAAAGAGGGCAGTCCTCCTACACACTCATCCCAGACACTTAGAGAACTCACTCTCCATAGATTCACAGCAGAATATTCGTGACTACCTGCGCTCAATGTTATCCCCCAGGAAAATTGTTTTTAACACGCTCTTCTCCAACCCACTCCTAATCTCACACAAGCTGAAGAACATGGGAATCATTTAGTGTGCCCTGAAAATTCGGAGAGAAAGAGCTGGTGGGCTGTTTGGCATTAAGTACTGTCTCCCCACCCACCCACCACCCCCGCAACCCCCCATCCCCATCATGCTTGAGTTTATTTTCTGTTTGGGAATATAGGACTGTGGGTTTTTTGTTTTTTGTTTTTTTCTCTTCCTTTCTTTTTCATTTTGTTTAGAGGGAAATAGAGGGAAGACTTGTACTCCACCTAAGCTTTTATAAATTAGGGAAGGCCAAGTCTAGTGTCCAGCACAAAGGCATTGCTTATAAAGCAGAGTGGGGTGAAATGCAAAGATTTTAGATTTGCTCTAGCTTGGAAAAGACAACACCGGATACCTAGCTAGATCGCTGAAGTTAAAAAAAAAATGACCTTTCATTGCATAATTTTGGAGTTAACCTAGTTGCGTAATTATATTTGCACTTACAGAAGAGTTCCCTTATTGGTTTAAAATTCCATTAAATATATTGCAAGAGCTCCTAGGTTATGCTTGATTTAAATTTGCATACATTTTCATATATTTAGCAGAAATAAAAGAAGGCTTGCAGCTACCAGAAAGTCATTAAGGCATTAGTTTCTCTAAGAAGACAGATCTGAAGAAAATGAGAAAAAAATAAAAACAAGGTGAGCTTATTCTGCCATTTTTTATATCGCTAATGAGCATAGATTTCCTGTGAAATGAATAATTTCTTATGAGAGCACAGAGCAATAAGAGCTTATGTTGGTAAATGTAAACCGTGTATTATGCAGGAAAATCTGGCATCAGGTTGATATCTATTTCTTTCTTTCTCTATTTTTTTTAAAAGGATAAACACTTCTTAGTAATTATTGCCAGAGAAGATCATTTGCCATCTTCCCCCTCATCATTTTCCCTCATTGAAATTGTGCTTTCATTTGCCAATGTCCTATTGTAAAAGTTTATCTGCTTTTAACCTAGAAATTGATTTTTTCTCTCTCTGTTCTTTTCCCTTCCTTTCTCTTTCTGCCCAGGAATGTCATTTCTTTACTGCCAACTGTGCTATCTTTCTTTGCATCAGTGTAATCTCATTTGTGTCTGAACTTTTACTTCATGAAGAAAAAAAAAAATAGCTTGTTAAAATTAAACAAGAAATAAAAGTTTGCAGAGGCTCTGTTAAGCTGCCTGTTTGAGAATCCGTTTGCCAGTCCAGGTTGAGTCAGTTTAGAGGTCAAAGGGAAACACATTGAAGAAGGTATATGAGCAAAAAAGATAATGATCATTGCTATGTTGTTGGTAGTGATTATGGGTTCCCCACCCCCACCATCACAACTACATTTGGGTGAAAGAGTTGCTAATTAGTTTGGTCATTCAGGGAGTTAAGGCAATTATCAGTAAGACTTTTGCTTGAAGAAGGAGATCCTTTTCCAATTCTGACTTGCTTGAGTTCTTACAAGACTTTCCTCTTGCCCATGGCCTCTGCTCTGGGGTAAGGGGTTTGGTCAGACACGCAAAAGTGGTTCAGAACTTTTGTCCTAGGTCTAGGAGGGGTTGTCTCGGAGGGGGCATCTGCATCCAGTGTTTTCCGCACCCTTGTTTTGCTGTCTTTTAATATAAGAATAGATTCTGTCAGGAGCAAAACCTGATGTTAGCCATATCTTTCTCCATTATTTGATTTCCTTCCTTCCTCCTTCCTTCCTTCTTCCTTCTTTTCTCTTTTAATAGTTAGTTCCCATGAATATAAATATTGCCTATTGAATTCAGGTGGAATCATATCCTTTAGCAATTGAAATGGAATCTCTTTCAAGTACAGAGCTTTTCTTTTTTTCTCTCTCTTTCTCTCTTTCTCCCTTCCTTCCTTCCTTCCTTCTTTCTTTCTTTCTTTTTTTCTTTTCTTTCTTTCTTTCTTTCTTTCTTTCTTTCTTTCTTTCTTTCTTTCTTTCTTTCTTTCTTTCTTTCTTTCTTTCTTTTCTTTTCTTTTTCTTTCCTCCCTTCCTTCCTTCTTTTCTCTTTTAATAGTTCTCATGAATATAAATATTGCCTATTGAATTCAGGTGGAATCACATCCTTTAGCAGCTGAGGTAGAATCTCTTGCAAGTAGAGTGCTTTGTTTTTTGTTTTTTGTTTTTGTTTTTGTTTTTTTTTAAGAAAATATCTACATATAGTCAAATCTTCTTGCTGTTCTGACTAATCTACTGGAGAGGTTTCCTTTGCTCTCTCCTGTCAGTCTAACTTCCCAAGTGTAACAGATGCCGCTCTCAAGCGCTCCTTTCTGCGGCTTCTCTTTATTCAGCTTTGCATATTTCTCCCCATGATCTGGGTTTCCATAGAGAGAGGAATAAAAGGGGGGACCATGGTCACAAATCCCCTGCCCCATGCAAAATAAAAGAGTCTCATTCAATAGACAACCCCGTCTGGACATGGAGAAAAATAAGTCCATGTGAAGCTACTGTTGCAAATAGCTGGCAACTTATTTTTCATAGACTGCATTTGCCTTAAACCCAAAAGTTACCACTGGTAAACCTGCTCTTTTGGGTAGCTGGGCTAAATACACAGCTTGCTGTTCTCCTCACTGAGATCTTCAAGTCCACTGTCAGATCTCAGATCTGATTTACCCCACCCCCTCTAGAGTTTGTATATAATAATAGCTGTGGAACCCTGCCAGGCTGGTGCAGTTAAAGTCACCCTGGAGAGGAGCCAGGCTTAGGAACTGTAATTTTAGCAAGTCTACACACCTACCTCTAGCAAGGTAACACAGGTTTCTATTACAGTGCCTGGCCAGCACACAGTACCAACTTGCCTTCACACCCCCATTCACTACCCTACCTCTACTCTTCTCTTTGCTTGGTTTCTAAGAGGGCAAATGAGATAATTTCTAAAAGTAAGTAAGATCAGCTTGATTTACTTGTACTCATTTGTGTGTAACCTGGGGGTTCACAGTGGCTCTCCTCCCTTACAGGATTCAAGGACATAGAACAACTTCTGAAAGTCTTTGCAGACACCATGTGCCCCCTCCCTTCCTTCTCGAAGCAAGGAAGAACTCACAAAAGAAATTAAGCAGATTAATGTAGTTCAGGTCACCGCTCCAGTGGAAGCACCCGAACATGGTCCCAGCTGGGCAGCCTGTGCCCAGGCTGATTCAGAAAGTGCCCAGATTATGTGGCTTGTAGATATCATATTTGAGTGTAGATTATGAAGTGTTCTTATTATCTGTACAAATTAGAGGAGGGGGAGGCTCTCTGGGGTAAGGGCTGGCCAGGTTAAGGAGGGGGTTAGGGAAAGAAGTCCAAAAGGCCAGATTCGTATGTGTATAATACAGAATGAAGCTTCATATGGTAGGACATGACACATAGGCATGACCTCAAGATTGAAAACTTCACCTTCAACACAAGTTCACTTTAAAAGCAGGACAAGTTAAATTGGGCTTGATACAAACAAGCACACATTTTCTTTTTTATAAACAGGGTAAATCAGCTATAATGGAAAAAATAAAGATCATTATAAAAAAAACCGGGGAGCTCATCAGGGAAGACAAACAACTGAACAGCCTCTGAAAGCAGCAGAGAAAGAAATCTTTTCCCTGACGTCTGTACATTGAGCTCATGAGATATTCTCCCTGTGAAACACAGCTGCCCTTCAAAGCATTAGCTCACTGTAACTGCTCTTATAATTCTTGTTGTTGTTGCTCTTCTTCTTCTGATTCTTGGCAAACTGCATAGTGGAAGGTAAGGGGCTTATAATGTTCTGAGGGAGAATTTTTAAAAATTAGATGGCATTAGCAGACATTAGCTAATACCGATTCAAGTTCAGTTAGTTCATTTTAAAAGATTTCTGTTGGCTTTCCTTGAATGTGAAGAAAAGGATATTTAGAGGAAAGGGGAGGAGTGACAGCATACTCAAATGCAGAAGCAGAAACAGGTAATTTATAAAATAAAATATTCATCATGAAAAATTTAATAGATACCACAGTTATTTGCTAGCAGAATTGACTCTCAGTAGGGAAGTGCTAAGGCATTGTGTGGCTGGGGCTGTGACAGGAAGGTTAGAGTATAGATAGGGACAATAGAGACCCTCACTGAGGAGGGAAAGGATGCTGGCTCCCATTGCTCACTGAGTAGGCAAGGTCTCATTGATCCCGTGTCACTTTCTCTTCTGAGATTACTTCTTCTCTTGCCATTGCTTGATCTTACAGGGTCCCAGGGAAAGAACTCTACAGGGGACAGAGCTATTGTACTGTATTCTATGTGGCTATCATTTGCTTGGTTCTCGGATTTAGAGTGTCTAGAAATCACTGTGGGCATTTGTCAGTTTGTTTTGCACTGCAGATAGAGACTAGTTTCTAGGAATCTAGTTGATGGTTTCACAAAATACAGACCCCATATGGAATTCTCTCTCTCTAACGGAGTAGTAGAATGTTTATAAATTTAAATTGTGATGGTGCTTTTTATTTTTATTTTGACTTTTTTTCTTAAAGTCACGAATGGTGAGAACTTTCAAAGATGAGAAAAAAAAAGTTCCAGGTGCATAATTGATCAGAGGGCTTGGTGAGATGATCTATAACTTTAAACTCTGTAGATCTGTATTCAAGACATCAATGTGTCCATATAGTTGAAGATTAGATGCTTTTAATAAATCACTTTCTTAGTTAATAGAGCTACTTCCTTCTTCGTGGATGGATTAAGGTTTTAACGTGGGACATTTTGAGAATGCTCGGGCTTCATCCTTAAATGAGATCCTGTTTTCCCTTCACTGGACTTCTCCGACTACCTTTCTTAGTGAATAGTTTTTATCTGAAATGGCTAGCTTTCTGCATGGCCATGTGGTGATGAGACTATGGGAAACTTGATTATAGATCGATGGGCTTCTTCTAGGAAAATACTTTTAGTAAGTAATCAACTGAGTGATCATGGCTCACGTTTCTGGGCCCTGTGGTGGGCAAGAATATGTATCACATTTGAAAATAACCAAGTGACCAGATTTAACCTGCTATCATTTTTCAGAAATCTGGATTATTTTCTTTCCAGAGGGATTGGGTAGAGAAGCAGGCTGATGATTGTGAGAAAAATGTATTATAAAACCATGTTTTATATGTCAAATATTTTATATATATATGGAAGGAGGTAGAGAGAGAGAGATGTTTAGAGAAAAGTCCACTTTGCAAAGACATTTTGGGAACCTGTTTTTTACAACTATGCTGGGATTGTTGTGCTAGTTCTTGGGGGAAGGCTGTTGGTTTCCTGAGTGCTCTTAAAAATCTCCATATTCTGTAAGTTTTCTTTGAGCCACTTTTCTTGCATTTTGCCCCCACTCTCGACTGGGGGAAATCAATTTGGCTTGCCTGCTTAGAGAAAATATCTATTTGATCTGGTATTCTGGTTTCCAGCTGCCTGTGGATACATGCTATCCATCTTGTGTGTATGTGTGTGTGTGTGTGTGTGTGTGTGTGTGTGTGTGTGTGTGTGTGTACATTTTGTATACAAGAACTTTTTGGAGTCTCCTTTCAATGTTCAGGCTGCTAGCAAAAGAACCCAGCCATTCACCAGGTCTTTCCTCTTGGTGGGTCTAGTCCCCTAGCCATGACTCTGGCTAACGTGCTCTCAATTTTGGGTTCCTATGAACTCAAGTCCAAAACCAAGTTGGTTGGCTCAAACTGCAGAGTCAGAGACAGAGAGAATTCAGAGCTGTCCCAAAGTCCTGTGTGTGATCTTGGTGGGAGAGATCATGATATGGGCAGCAACAGTATCCCTAAACTCCAGGGTAGCCTGGCTAAGATGCTTAGATAAAGTCAAGCAGCTGGACTTGACTTAGCCTCTGAGATACATCCTGAATAGGTGTGGTTGGGCCAGGATGGGGGTGAGGATGTTCAACTGGGTCCTATTTGGACAACAGAACAGCCATCGAGAGGGGATTATTTTGCCAGCCTCCTGGCCCTCACTGCCCTGCCATCCATAGGCTTTCATACTGCAGGATCCATAGGACAGAGGCAGCTGAATTTCCCAGGTTGGAAATGGAGGGAGGTGGCCAAGATCTAGAAGAGCTGGGGCCAAGACAGCTGTGTGAGCTTGAGAGCCAGCCAGTAGTTAGTTTCTTGGGATCCCCAGGGCCTTGCCAGCCTAGCCGGCCAGCTGAGCATCCTTGTCTCCGGTTAGCCTAAGTTACTTGCCTTGTGGACCCCTTGAACATTTCTCTCTCTAGGCCTACACAAAGGTAATATTATTGAGGTAACCCTTTCTTGGGAGGCAAGACCCAGCCCCTTTACTGCCAAATGCTTTATGTTATCACAATTCTGCCTCATTGATACTCACCCTTGTGGGTGTGTGTAGGAGAGAAGAGATCCCATGACTTTCTGATGTGCTTATGTATTGGGGGTGATCGTCATCCTAAAATATTTTATCCAGGCACTAAGATGTTAGTTCCGATCACATTGAGGGCAGAGGGATTTAAACCTCCTTAATCCTCTTTAAAAAGAATAAATTTCCCGTTTTTAACAATTGACAGGACAAGAGAAACCTTAGGCTTCTAAGAAAACATACTCAAGGCAATCTAAATATTCCTATTAACTTAATCACATAATAGTGAGAATGAAGCTTTCTCCTTCCCTCCACCTAAACTCTTCTTACTACTTTTATTTTCAGAAAGAGAATAGGGTTCCTGTTTGCAGATAAACTATAATTCAGCCATATCTGCTTTCATCTTTACCTTTAAATACAATATTTCCCCAGGTGCTTGAGGTAAACGTTAGATATACACTCCCCCTTAAATGGATCACATACACCTGTGTGTGTGTGTGTGTGTGTGTGTTTGTTTATGAGACAGAGAGAGAGAATGTTTATGGCTAAGCTTTGCATATTGAAGAACAAGCTGATCTGAGTGAAAATTGCCTTCAAAAATGATCTAAACTCTATATGGATCTCAGCTCTGCATAAGCTGAGTCTTAGAGCCATAGAGTTTGGCTCTAAGTTGTCTAACATCTTAGACAACTATTTATACAGAAGTGAAATTTGTCCTATACAAACACCCACATTAGTGATAGAAGCATTTGTCTCCCTCCCTTTTCTTTACCCCTCAAAGTAGGAGAACTGCATTTTCAAACATGTTTTGTATATTTTCGATATTATTGAGGAGTCTGAAGTGTTCTAAAATGGAGGATAATAAGTCACAACACACAAATAGAAACACTTCAGAAAAGATATAATATGCTTTTTTTTCCTGAGATTTTACTACTAAAAATGGAAAGAGACCTAACTTTCTAAAAATACTTCTAGTGAGATGATGACTCGCCTTATAAATATATTTACTCTTCTCTTTTCATGTCTTTAGAGCAAGTCTCACTCAAGACAACCAGATTTAAAATTTTATTTAATAAACCATGCTACCACATTTTAAAAGGCATGATATATGCACGTGCTATGAAAGGAAATCATAGTTACTGGAAATTGTAGGGGATGTTGTAGAATAATACAATGAAGTTTAGAGTAGAAAGTGTAGTTAACTTTTCATTACTTTTTAAGCATTCTTATAAATTCTTCCAAATACTTATTTATAAATAAAAACTATTTCTGCCATGTACAACATATTGGAAAGCACTGTGTCTTCATGGGATAATGCTCACTTTTTTTCAGCTGATTATTGAAAGTAAATAATCATGAAATAAGCTAGTTCTGATGACTGATGAAGGTTTTCCAAGAAAGATATATTAAAGTGTTCCTAGCTTACTTACTTATAAGCTGGAAACTCTGTTTTCAAATGTGTTGTAGTATTTCTGGTTTGGTAAATCTCTAAAGTGCTTTGAAATGACTAGTAGCATGTAAGTAGATTGCAAGTAAACCTATTGAATTGAGATCATTCTCTATCAGTTTAATTTATGTTTTATAGTTAGTTTAGCATTCTGATTTGATTGCCTTAGTAATGTGAATTGCCTACAGCTGCTGATGATACAGCTTTAATTCTGTTTTAAAGGTCATGTAAACATATGCCTGTAGCATAAGGAATGCAAATTCAATTCCCTTTTAATGTTTTCTCACATTTACTTCACAGCCTTCACCTAGAAAATTAGCAGGATTTAATATAAAACTATTTTAATGTTATGATTTCATTAAAATCCTTTTTCAATGTTTTGCTTTTCCTTTTGCAGGGTAAAGAAGTCTTCCTCTGCTTTGCAGTGCATAGCTAATGCAACATACATCACTCATACTGGAAGCAGAAAAATATATCTAAGATCTTTTTACTTTGTTAATGCTTTTTACTAATAAAGATTTGAGAACTTCATTTTAGTCTCTCTATAGCTGCAGGTAAAAAGGGCACACAAAAAACTGGATAATCTAACCACATTTTAGATTGCAGTAAAGTCAGGATACTGTGCATGTGTTTAGGAGCCTCTAGTCACAAGCAGTTTCACAATATGAACACATGATCAGAAATGAACTGTGGAAAGCATATTATCAATAGGAAAAAAAAATTTTAAATAGAGTTGACACAGAGAAGAATACTTTAGTTGTTCCAACTTAATATAGAAAGCATACAAATTATGGATTCAAAGTTCTATGGCTTACATATTGGTTGTTATGCAGTTATTTTTATATCACTTTTAAAATATATTAAGACCTTGAGATTAAGATTATTCTAATAGATTACATTAAGATTTTTAAATGTGCTTTAAGAAATTGAATAAATCCTTACAAAACAGGTAATTGCTAGTGTTAAGAGACAATCATGCTGGGTTGAGGGAAGTGAGGATGTAAACATACAGTCTGAAATAAAGTGGAAAGCTTAACCTAATTCTTGTTGTGGTGCCATTGTGCTGTTTAGTTTATACCTTTGCTGTTTATATATCCCTAAGCTAAAATTTGTTCACATTGAAATTAAACTGGAGATAATATTGTCAAATATTTTTCTCCTGAAATTGGCCAATTCAATGGGAGTGTCAGTAAAATAGAAAAAAAATACACAAATTGATTTGTTAACATGTTTTAATGCAATGACAAATTTAAAAATTCATAAATAAAGCCTGAGTGTGACCCAGTCTCAAATGTGGTTTAATTTGCTGACAACTCAAAAGGTTGGAGTTTAAATTTGGAGATGACTACAGGAAATGTGTTTTTTTCTGTGTTTATATTTTAAAGTGAAGTGTTACCCACCGCAGGTGAATAATCATGAATGCCTGTAGTGGAAAGGAGCTATGGCGATAAAAACCTTAGGTTCTGAGCTAAGTGGTTGTTTTTAAAAAAATTTGCCTCTGGTTTTCAGCTTACAATTTTCAAGCACTTTTATTTTTTTTTTCCTTTTTCTTAGTAGCAGAGAACTCAACATACAAAGTATATATTTAAAGCCCAGTAAATTTGCTACATTTTCATTAACCCTTTGGACATTAACAATACTGCAGAAATACTTGAGTGGTGATAAAATCAGAATGAAAGTAGACTCTCTGTGATTTGGCCCTCCCGCCTTATATCAGTATAACAGAACTGAAATTGCATGAAGACGGGAGTTCCTGTCGTGGTGCAGAAAACAAATCTGAGTAGGAATCATGAGGTTGTGGGTTTGATTCCTGGCCTCACTCAGTGGGTTAAGGATCTGGCATTGCCATGAGCTGCGGTGTAGGTCACCGACCTGGCTCAGATCCAGCGTGGCTGTGGCTATGGCTATGGCAGTGGCCTGCAGCTGTAGCTCTGACTGGACCCAATAGCCTGGGACCCTCCCTATGCCATGGGTGTGGCCCTAAAAAGACTAAAAACAAAAAAAGAAATTGCATGAAGATGGATTTGTTTTTTGTCAACCTTATATAATCTTAGTGTGGTACATAACTATTTCCTTGCTTAAGGAAATTTAAATTGTGCAATGCTACAAGCCCTCCTTTTTTTTTTGAATTTGCATTTTGAGCAAGAGATTCTAATGAGAACAAATTTTAGCTTTTCTTCCTGACTTAAAGCATTAAGGACCTTGGTCACAAACATGCCTCTTAAAATAGAAATGAACAATAAGTAAAATAGAACTCCAAATATAGATCACTTTATGGTGTGTGTGTTGTGTCTGAACTGAATGATCATCACTCACTCATTTGGTTGTATGCATTTGATGTCGCTTTAGTCAGACGATATTGAATCCACAGGTGTCAATTTCAGTGTAGGTACACATTTTCTTTTGATGGTGTTTTCAGTGCCATTTTCTTGTTACGATATAGAGATACTTCTCACAGTTAAAAATTAGCTATTTTATGACAGCATGCTGTTTCACCAAAAGAGAGAAACTTGTTCATATGTGAGGAGCATGTATCTCAGGTGCATTGTCTGGAGTAGCTACACTAAAATGCATTTAAGAGTGGGGAAAAAAACCCCTAAACCTCAGCATTTACATCTAATTCAGGTAGTCCACTTGCTAGATAGTTAATGACCATGCTTTTTAAAATTGTGTGCATATATACACAATTTAAATTAAAACCAAATCAGGTTACTTTTTTTAATGTAGTTAAACATACTATCATTTATTTTTAGATTTCTTTCAACTGCAGCCTATTTGCACAATTTTCTAATATTTCATTGTTTCCCTCTTTGAGCAATGGCACCTTCTATTTGTGTTGTGAGAATGAATGATCTGAACACAAACAGATTGTATAGAAGTAGTTTGTGGCTGATTCTATTAATATTCCTCTTATCAGTAAGTACCTTCAAATATGAAGAGGTTTAGGCAATTTTATTAAATTAAATATGGCCTTAAAAACACTCATGTCAAATTACTACATTATATAATAATACAGATGGAAATCCTTTGTTATACCTATTTAGAGAAAGTTTAAATATTTACTTAAAATCAACTTCATTGTTATAACTGAGAGAAATCGGATATGTATGAAACAATGAACCACAATTCAACATTTCCTAATAATGTATGTTCTTGTATGTTCTACTATGTGTTTTTCTTCGTTATCTTCTTATATCTGAAGTTCTATTGCCACCCCCTTCCCTCCACCCCATGTATTTGATCATTTCTCTAAGTCCCTTGGCTGAAACAATCTCTTTTCATGCAGAAGATAAAAAGAGAAGAACTTCAAAGTAGGTTCAGGTAATTAACAGCTAAGGGGAATATAATCTAAACCATAGGTCTTGCTTTGCACCCAGGCTGACTCTCTGAGCCAGCCGGCAAGGGAGTGCCTATTCCCTATAGCATCTGAATCTGCTTCCTCTGAACAGCACTGCTAGGCCTCCAGTTATCACATCTGCATTTCAAACACCATGGCTCTGGCATTAATTATTAATTAGCCTACAGTCACCCTAGAGGATTCAAGTTCTAGTCTGCACGTACTTATTCATTGACCTCTATCTTAGTTTTGTTGGGGAGAAAAGCTCAGTAGAATGCTTAATAATTTTCTTTCTTTCAGACTTCCGTTCTGGTTTCATGGAGAGGAAACCGTATATTTTCCAAGTGAGATTAATCACAGACTGGACCCTAAATTTGTCTACAGTAAAACGTTTTGTCAGATGTTGAGGGCATAGAAAGAGTGAAATGATTTATAGACAGTATTGAGTGTTGAAATGTAAGTTTTAATGTTCAACACGTTGACTGACTGCAGTTTCCCCAAATTGAGAGATATGGTTATGGGAAAAAACCAAATACTTTTTGATTCTCAGTGAGAACAACTGTAGAACTTATGAACTAGATTTCCTTGAAAAATACATGTGTATGATCAATGAAATTGGTGGTAGGTGCATCTGAAAGCAGGAATCTCTAAAAAAAACTATAAACAAAAAATATTTTTTTCAAAAGATAGTCTGATTTATTTCAAACAGAAATCTAAAGATGCTCCTTTATTACCAGTAAATATTTCAATGTATAACTTAAATTACTATGCTATTTGTGACAAGCCTTTGGGCCTACATATGGAAACCCTTTACAGAACAGAGTTTAATTGAATTGAGCTGAGAGTTAAGCAGACCTCGATGTGTATCTCAGATCTTTCACCTAATAAGTGACCTTAAATTCCATATCACTTCTGAGACTCTGACTTTCCTTCAGGAAAATTAGGACAGCATTAGAACACACCTCATGGGATTGTTATGAGAAGTAATTGACGTACTGTATATAAAATTCTCATCATAGTACCTGGTATATGGTAATGCTTAATAAGTGTTAATTATTTTAGTAAATATTTGTTCTATTATTTATTGTGAGATTTGTACAGCTTTTCCTAATTTGGTTTTATTTAAATATCAGTTCAGCACTGCATGTCTTTCCCAATATAGGATTTTTGAACAACCATGCATGGGCATGTGGCCTGTTGTTCTACTTGGAAGCTACTATCACTGGTGTCCCTAATACTACTCACTTGCCATTATAAATGCCCCCTTCTTTAACCCAAATCCTGATTTCTTGCTTTGTGTCCTGACATTTCTTCTGGAATCTAGTCATTTTTGTTTGTTTGTTTGTTTCTTTGGTCTTTTTGCCTTTTCTAGGGCCGTTCCCGTGCCACATGGAGGTTCCCAGGCTAGGGGTCAAATCGGAGCTGCATCCGCAGGCCTACACCAGAGCCACAGCAACGCGGGATCTGAGCCATGTCTGCAACCTATGCCACAGCTCACAGCAACGCTGGATCGTTAACCCAGTGAGCAAGGCCAGGGATTGAACCTGCAACCTCATGGTTCCTAGTCAGATTCGTTAACCACTGCGCCATGACCGGAACTCCTGGAATCTAGTCATTGTTGATGAAAATATCTCCCCTTAATACAAGAAACCCTGTCGGCATTTTCAAAACATTTCAACTTTTATCCTCAGCATGTGGAGCCTCGTCTGGAACCACAGCACCTGTATGCTGTTTCTTTTTTCGTGGAAGTAATCCATGACCTCCTTTTGGAGAAAATGTGACAAGAATAAGATTTGAACATAGGTCTTTCTATCTCAGCCAAGACTTAATCAGTTTCTAATACTGAAGCAGAAGACACGTCCTGTTGTCCTGAGTTTAAACTCAGAAATATTGTCCCATACACATTAAATTATAGATGATAGTTAAAGCCTGATACTACATATAAAATGCAATGTTTTAATTATTTTGCTTTTTGTGTAGGAAAAATAAGTGTTTTTTTTAAAGACATACATTTAAAAATTATTATTTTATCACGGTTTGCACTGTTGTCATTTACATTGGCAGAAAATTAGTCAAAGTGATTAGCTCAGGTGGGAATGTTAATTTATCTGACCAGATGATGATATCAAAATGAATTTTAAACAAATGACACAGGTATAGGTATAGAGAACAAGGAAAAATAGTCACCTAAAGAACAACTGCACCATGTGAATCATCAATGGTTAGTGAATCAGAGTTTTCTAGGACTGTGGGGTAGAGCTCTGTGGTCTCGTTCCACTTTTCATTTTTAATTAATAACTGAAATGAAAACATAGAAACCATACTTAGAGAATTTTCAAGGATAATTAATACATTGCATGGAATTAAAATTCTGAAAAATTTTAACAGTGTGGAAAGGTAGGACAGAAAAATTAGATGGGATTTTGAAAATCTAAATTAATGCAGAAATCTCTTCTATAACACTCTGATTCATGGTCTTCAAGTCTTTATTGGGACATGTCTCCTCTTAAGGAATTCATCATGTACAAAACATCGCATTCCATTTTGGCAGAGCTTTGTTAGAAAGCTGTGTCATATATATATATAAAATTTTTCTAATGACTGCACCCATAGCATATGGAAGTTCCTGGGCCAGGGATTGAATCCGAGCCTCAGCTGCAACCTATGGGCCTCCGCAGCAACCCAAGGTGGGGCACTTGGATTCTTAATCCACTGCACCACAGCAGGAACTTCATTATGTCTTATATTGAAACCAACTTCTTCTAACCTAGTTTGGCAAGATATTTGTTTCCACATGACATCTCTTTAAATATATGAAAATAATTTCTTTGCCCCAACTTATTCCTTTTTTCCCATTCTTAATATTCTCAGCTACTCCACCCTTTCATCACTGAAGTTGTTTTAGCATTACTCACTCTATTAATCTGCTTGGTCTGCCATAGCAAATGCAATAGACTGAGTGACTTAAACAACAGAAAAAATTTTCTCACAGTTGTGAGCAGGATGCCAGCATGGTTGGGTGCTGGTGGGGGCTTTCTTCCTGACTTGTAGATGTGTGTGTGTGTGTGTGTGTGTGTGTGTGTGTGTGTGTGTGTGTTGTGTATGTGAGAGAGAGAGAGGGAGAGAGAGAGAGAGAGAGAGAGAGAGAGAAAGAGAGAGATCTTCTTCACAAATTATATCAGATTAGGGTCCCATCCTTATGACCTCATTTAACCTTAACCACTTTCTGAAGACTATATCTCCAAATATAGTCATATTGGAATATGGGTTTTTACATATGAATTTGGGGTTGAGGGGGACACAATTCAGTCCATAGCATTCACTATTCTCTTAAATGTAGTGAACTACAGAAATCCAGGTGAGATCTGTGCAGTGCAAAGTACAATGGGACTATTTCTCTTTTTGAATAAGCCATACTTTAGCTAACATGACCTAAGACTATATTTAGATTTTTAGTAGTTATTTATGTTCAATACATATATACCTAATGAAGAAAATAGCATTTCCACCACTCACATTTAACCTTCTATTTTTCTTCTTTTCATGGCTGCACCCATGGCATATGGGAGATCCCAGGCCAGGGATTGATTCCAAGCCCCAGCTGTGGCAACAACAGATCCTATAATGCACTGTGCCAGGCTGGGGATCAGAGTCCCTGTAGCTGGATTCTTGACCCACTGTGCCATGGCAGGAACTCCATCACATTTACTCTTTTTGTGACTTTTCTAAATTTTCTCTTCTGCTTTTAAATGTCTATAAATATTCTTATAATAATACTCTACTCTATAAACAACTTTATGTGCTGGATTTTTCTGTCTTTTTTATTTGTGTCTTTTTAGAGTTGCACCCGAGGCCTATGGAAGTTCCCAGGCTAGGGGTTGAATCAGAGCTGTAGCTGCTGGTCCACATCACAGCCATGGCAACTCAGGATCCAATCCATGTCTGTGACCTATACCACAGCTCATGGCAACCCCAGATCCTTAACCCACCGAGTGAGGCCAGGGATCAAACCCGTGACCTCATGGATACTAGTTGGGTTCGTTAACACTGAGCTATGGGGGAACTCCCAATGTTATGATTCTCTAAAAATTATTTATTAAATTTGTTCTCAGATGAAGACATGTTACTCCATTTATTACAGTGTTAAAAAGTGACAAGGATTTTGTCTTTAGAAACATTTTAAAATGAGAAATTCAGGTTTTATCAATCTATAAATAATATTTCCATATATCTGTTGTTTTAAAGCAGTAGTATTTAGTATTTAAAATTCAAATTTTGAAATAATTACATTGCTCAAATATTTTACATATATGTACGTATGCCACATCCATGACATGTGGAAGTTCTCAGACCATGGATAAAATCTGTGCCACTGGAATGGCCTGAGCCATAATAGTGACAACATTGTATCCTTAATCTGCTAGACCACCATATAACTCCCCAAATGTTTTTGAAACAGCTTAAAACTAACTATCCAATAAAATATTTTTAGTATTTTATTAAAAACTGGATGTCTATGAATGTATGAATGCTGAATGATATACTTGTGGAGATGATGAACTTGGATTTTAAGTTGCCTGGAGAAAATGCCCTGTGTGGCTCATTTAAGATGATAATAACAAGAGAATCAATGGTTTAAGAGGTGAAGATTTTAAGATGACTGTTAAAAACTTGTGTGATCACATCACTGTATAGAGTTAAATGAGTTAATATGTGGGAGCAACTGATTCTGTGACTGGCCAAAAAAAAAATATTTATTCCACTGTATTTATCTACCATCTTCAAATTATGAAATGGAGCTTTTGTGATAATAGGTGGAGTCCAGGATTTGGAATGAAACATATTTGGGTTCAAATCTCAACTCTGCTGTTCCTTAGAAAAAGCATTTAAACTCTCTAAGCTTGTTTCTTCATTTCTAAAATGGAAATAACAACTGGACCTAGGTTGCAACATGATCTTATACAAGTATTGAATAATGTAATATTGGGAGTTCCCTGGTGATTCAGTTAAAGTTCCAGCATTGTCACTACTGTGTCATGGATTGGATCCCTGGCCTGAGAGTTTCTGCATGTATAGGCATGGTCCCCCACCAAAAAAAATAATAATGTAATATCTGGATAGTTTCTATATCCATGTCCTGTAGCAAAAGGTAGCTATTTTTATTAATATGATTTTTCCAGATTTGCCAGATAATAGTTTTACCTCTACATAGATAAAACCTTTACAAAGTTATCCATTTTGGATGGAAACATATATATTTCTTTCTCTGATTCTCCCAGTAGAATATGCTGAACATAACTGACATGTGTCTTAACGGTCCTGGGTAATCACAAGGAATTCTCATTTTTATGTTCTGCTCTTATGCGGTGATGACCTTGGGCTACTGATGTCTTAAGAGCAGTATTTGTTCCATCCTCTAAATAGTTCCAGGCTGTACTTTTTCAGATCTTACCTGATTTTTTCTAGGTTTTTTTTTCTTTCTTTTTTTTTAACTTTCATGTCTACAAGATGCTATAAATATACTTGGCTATAATAGTCTGGACTTCATTTTCTTTCCTCTTTTTCTCTAACCTGCTATAGGTTCAGGAAACAGATAATAATAGCAGCTAATCTGTATTGTACTTTATAGTCTACAGTGCAATTTGATATCCAAGATCTCATTTGACAGTTTGGTGGATAAATATAATTTTCCTCCGTTTAGAAATGGAAAAATGGAGGCACATTAAAGTTAAGAGTTGTGCAAAGGTTTTACAGTTCAGATTCAAGCCTGTTTTGAACATAGATAGACCTCATAAAATTTATTTTTACTAATTAGATAACTTTCATACTATATGTAAAATACAAATATATAATTTAAAGATGATTGAGAAGCAACTCCAAGTATAATTTTCAAGGTAAATAAACAAAACATTGTCAATATTTTAGAAGTCCCTGGTATATTCTTTCTTGAATATAGCTTTCTATTCAATTTAGAGATTATAGTTATCCTGACTTCTGTGGTTTCCTTTGTAGTTTTACCATCTAAGTCTACTTCCTAAATAGCATAATTTCATTTTGTATGTTTTTAAACATTATACAAATGGAATTGCACTGTATGTGACATTTTGTTTCTGGTTACTTTTGCTCAACATAATATTGGTGAGATTAATCGACCCTGTTTTATTACTTATAGAATACTCATTAGCATTGCTGTATAATATTCCATTGTGTGACTATACCAAAATGTGCCCATCTCTTTCTATTGAGATTGGACATTTGTGTTGTTTTTAGTTTTGGCTATAAGCAACAATGTTATGGAAATTCTTACATATGTATCCTGGTACATATAAACTCATATTTCTGTAAGGCGTATGAGACTGGAATTGTTGGGTTGTAAAATATCTCCAATTTTAATATATTATTCTAAATTCTTTTCCAAAACACTTATACCAATTAACAACCCCCACAATATACCACATTCAGGGTGTGAGACTTTTCATTGTTACATGTAATTGACAACACGATTGTTTTAGACTTCAATTTTAGCCAATATGGTGGATGTGTTGGGTTATTTAATGGTTTTAATTTGCATTTACCTAATTGCTAATAAGGGTAAGGGACATTTAATGTACTTATTAGCTAGGCAAATTTCCCTCTTTTTAAAGTTCTTGTTAACTCATTTGCACATATTTATTGAGTTCCCTGAATCTTTCTTATGGCCTTGGAGTAATTCTGTGTACTGAAAAAGATCACTTTTTTCTTCTCCCATCCTGTGCCTTTCCTTTTCACTCTTTTAATGTATCTTTTAATGAATATAAATTCTTAATTTAAAAAGTCAGATTTTTTATTTTTCCACTTATATTTCTTGGCTTTTAATGTATTAAAATATTTTGTTATCACAAGGACATAAATATAGTCTTTTATTATCTGAAAGCTTTATTTTTTATGTTTTACATTTAGGTCTATATCTAGCTGGGATTAATTTTTGTAGTGGTATGAGGTAGGCCTCCAATTTTCCTTTTTCCAATATGGATAGTTGATTGATTCACCATTATTTATTGAAAAGATTGCTTTACAGTGCTAATATTGAATAAATCAAAGAGCCCTATAAACATTGGTTTATTTCATGATTATCAAATCTCTTATTTGTCTGTTTGTATGTTTTTGTGCTAATATCATAATTTGTATTGCTATAACTTTATAATTCTTGTCAATATTCTTCTTTCAATGTGTTCTTCATAAAGGATGTCTTGCTTATTTTTAGCCTTTTGTGTTTTTATAAATTTTAGAATAATCTTGTCAATTTTCACAAATAGCTGATTGGCATATTGATTAGAATTTTGTTGAATTTATGTATGATTTTACCATATGGTTATTTAATCCATAAACATAGTATCTCCATACATTTTTAGGTCTTTAAAAAAGTTTTATATTTTTTCATAGAAATTTTCCATATTATCTATTGACTTCTTGTACAGGGTACTCTTTTACAAAAAAATATTTTAACATTGGTCACTGTTGTAGAAAAATATAATTGACTGTTTTGATTTGTTGTTATTGTATTTCAATGCTGCTGAACTCTTTTATAAATTTTAATATTCTGTATATAAATTATTTTGAATTTTATAGGAACACAGTCATATTACCTATAAATAATTTTTATTCCTGTCAATTCTGCAGAATACTCTGTTATTATTGCCACCTATTCACTGCCTCTCTGCAATAAGGTTATACAAGCCAGACAATTGTCATGTGACTTACTTAGCCCTTTCTGTCCTTTAATATCTGTGGGAGGGTTATACTTCTCACATCAATGACCTGGGGATTGGACATGTGACCTGCTTTGGACAGTGGCATGTGAATTAATGTTTGCCATGTCTGAACCAAAGCTTTAAATGCCATCTTGTGAATTGGCTTAGGCTTTCTTGCGCTGGTGTGACCTCCTCATGAACAAGAATATATCCCAGTTAGGGGTGGTGGTGATTCTGGGATTAAGAATGAGAAGACGTGGGAGTTCCCATTGTGGCTCAGCGGTAACAAACCCGACTAGTATCCCTGAGGATGCAGATTCGATCCCTGGCCTCACTCAGTGGACTAAGGATCTGGCATTGCCTTGAGCTGTGGTGTAGTTCACAGACATAGCTTGGATCCTGCATTGCTGTGGCGGCTGTGGTGTAGTCCATCAGCTGAGGCTCCAATTTGGCCTAGTCTGAGAGGTTCCACATACTGCATGTGTGGCCCTCAAAAGCAAAAAAAAAAAAAAAAAAAAAAGACAGAAAGAATGAGAAGACATGTGAAGCCTAACAGCTGAATAGAACTGCTGTACCAAAACCACAATCCTCACATAATGTGAACAAGAAATAAATGTTGCTGAAACATTGAAGTTTTTACCATAGTAAAAGCTTAAATAAAATAATCTTTATACCTTTTACATTTTGCCAATTATTAAGTTATTGTCTTTCTGATCCAAATTCACCCATCTATAATCTTCTTTGTGGTGCTGTGGTAATATAATCTGCTTTGCAGTAAGTACTAGAACACAGTACATTTATCTTTGCAAACTTGTTATGCATTAGATGGTTTCAATTGTAGGCATTAGAGGAAGATTTTAAGGTTAGAAAATAGGAGAAGGAGTTTTCTTTTTACTTCCCACTCCTGTGAGCATCACTCTGGCAATGATGTTTTACCCCAGCAGTGGCGTTTATTTTCTGTAGCAATTGTTTCTAATGTCCAGTAGTTCTCTATAGTCCCCAAACTACTCTCATTGTGCTTCCTTGGAGGTATTAACAAAAATTGGAGATATCAGCAGTAGCCTCTCACCAAAACTCTTAATCCCATCTCCATGAAGCTCCATTCTAAGCTCCTGAGTACCAGCACTAGCCTGGCAGCATCCCTCATAGAGAACTGGGTCCCAGCTCCTCAAGGCTTTTCCTCCAAGCTTCTAGGTTCTGAGAACACTAACCTTTTCCCTTCATCTCCCAGCCTTAGTGGTGGTATCTTTTTGCTAAAGTTATTTTTTGTTACCTCAGTATTCCTAATTTGGCTTTTCAGTTCTCTAATACCTATTGAATCAATTCATATTATTAAATTAAATCTAAGTTAACCATCTTCTTGACCTACTGTGCTGTCTAAGAGGTCTAGTTCAAGGCTTCATTGTCTTTCCCTATCTCAAATTGAAAGCAATCAAAATGTCGTAAAAGTATAATGTTGAAGTAGATTTTGGTACTTCCTTTTAAGTAAGCATTATTAAAGTTTTTTTAATTCTTACTTTACTAAAAGTATTTACTTTAAAGAAAGTTGAATTTTCCCAAATAAATATGACCCATACATTCGAATAATCTTATGATTTTTCTTCTTTATTCTGAGGTTGTTGATATCTATCTTAGTGTTAAATCAGTATTGTATCCCTGGGGTAAAAGTGACTTAGTTTTTATATAGTATCCTTTGCATATACTGTTGGAATTAGTTTGCAAATATTTTATTTACGATACTTGCATATATTTTCATAAGTGAGATTGGCTGGTGATCTTCCTTTTTGTCTTTGTGATATTTTATTTTGTGATTGGGTGTCAATAAAATCATAACATGAGATCTACACTTTTAACAAAATTTTAAATGTACAAACAATATTGTTAACTATAATCGCTATATTGCACATCAGATCTTTAGGACATTTTCATCTTTCAGTATTGAAACTATATCCATTAAACAGGAACTCCCCATTTTACCTTCCACCTAGCACTTGGGAACCACCATTCTACATTCTGTTTCTATGGGTTTGAATATTCTAGATACCTCATATAAGTAGAATTCTGTTGTATTTGTCTATTACTGGCTTATTTCACTTAATAATGTCCTCAAGATTCATCCATATTGATGTATATAATATGATTTCCTTCTTTTTATGGCTAAAAAATATTCCATTTATGCATATACTACATTTTCTTATCCATTCATCAAACAATGAACATTTGGATTGTTTCCACCTATTGACTACTGTGAATAATGCTGTAATGAACACAGGAATGCAACTCTCTCTTCAAGAAGTCCTAATTTCAATTATGTTGGATAAACCCCCAGAAGATGGATTGCTGGATCATATAGTAATTCTGTTTAAAAATTTTGAAGACCTACATACTGTTTCCCATAGTGGCTGTGCAACTTTATATTTCTGGCATCAGTGCACAAGAGTTCCAATTTCTTCACATCCCCATCAACACATTATTTTCTGTTTACATTATTTTTTTTAAATAATTGCCAACCTAACCAATGTGAGGTGATTTATCATTATGGCTTTGATTTCCATTTCCCTGATTTATTTGAGGTATTGAGCATATTTTCATAGACCAGTTGGTCATTTGTATGTCTTCTTTGGAAAAAGAAATATTCCATTCCTTTGTTTTTTAATTGGGTTATTTATTTCTGTTATTGAGTTGTAAGAGTTCCTTATGTATTTTGGATTTTAATCCTTTATCAGATAGATGTTTTGCAAATATCTTCACCCCTTCATAGCTGGCTTTTTCACTCTGTTGATTTCTTCCTTTGCTGTGCAGAAGCCTCACTTGTCTATTTCTGCTTTTGGTGCCTGTGTTTTTGTTGCTATATCCAAGAAATCCTTGCCAAATCCAATGTCATACAAATTTCCACTATGTTTTCTTCTAGGGATATTGTAGTTTCATGCCTTATGTTTAAGTTTTCAATCCATTTTGAGTTTATTTTAGTGTATCATGTAAGATAATAGTCCAATTCCATTATTTTGCATGGAAATATCAGTTTTCCCGTCACCCTTTGATGAAGGTACTGTCCTTTACCCATTTCGTAGTCTTAGCTCCTTTGTGGAAAATCAATTTATCAAATGTGTATTGATTAGTTTCTGGCCTATTTATTCTGATCCCTTGGTCTATATGTCTGTCTTCATATATAAATGCTATACTATTTTATTATTTGTTTATTTATTCATTTTTGTCTTTTATTTTTTTTGGGGGGGGGGACCAATCTTACGGCATATGGAGGTTCCCAGGCTAGGGGTTGTAGCAGAGCTGTAGCCAGCTGCTAGCCTAGACCACAGCCACAGCAATGCCAGATCTGAGCCACATCTGTGACATACACCAGAACTCACAGCAACGCTGGATCCTTAACCCACTGAGCAAGGCCAGGGATCGAACCTCCAAGCTCATGGTTCCTAGTCAGATTCATTTCTGCTGTGCCACAATAGGAACTCCAATACCATACTATTTTAATACTGCAGCTTTGTAATAAGTTTTGAAATGAAAGTGTGAAGCCTACAGCTTTGTTCATCTTTCTCTAGATTGTTTTTGCAATTTGGGGTCCTTATTCATTCTGTAAAAATATTAGGATTTTCAAATTATATTTCTATCAAAATTCCACTGGGATTTTGATAAGGATTACATTATGTCAGTATATTCATACCATGTGTAGTATGAATATTTTAATAACATTGTCTTCTAAGCCATGAAAATGAGGTGTGTTTCCATTTATTTGTGTCTTAAATGTATTTCATCAATATTTTGTATTTAGTGTGTAAGTCTTTTGCTTCCTTGGTTAATTTTATTCCTAATCATTTTATTCATTTTAAGGCTATTATAAATGATATTTTAAGTTTCATTTTTGAATTTTATGTTGTATCAATGTATAGAAACATAACCGACTATTTTTTGTCACTGGCTTTCTATTTTATTTTATTTTATTTTATTGTTTACTACACAATGAATTCCATTACATTTATAATTGTACAATAATCATCACAACCAAATTTTATAGCATTTCCATCCCAAACCCTCAGTGAATTCCTCCACCCCACAACCTCTCTCATTTGGAAAACATAAGTTTTTCAAAGTCTGTGGGTCAGTATCTGTTCTGCAAAGAAGTTTCTTCTGTCCGTTTTTTCAGATTCCACATGTAAGTGATAGTATTTGAGGTTGGTGTCTCATTGTCTGACTGATTTCACTTAGCATGATAATTTCTAGGTCCATCCATGTTGCTGCAAATGCCATTCTTTCTTTCCTTTTAATGGCTGAATAATATTCCATTGTGTATTTGTACCCCATCTTCTTGATCCATTCCTCTGTCTTTGGGCATTTAGGTTGTTTCCATGTTTTGGCTATTGCAAATAGTGCTGCAATGAATATTGGAGTACATGTGTTTTTTCAAGTCATGGTTTTCTCTGGATAGATGCCCAGGAGTGTGATTGCTGGATCAAATGGTAGTTCTATATTTTGTTTTTGGAGGACTCTCCATACGGTTTTCCACAGTGGTTGTACCAATTTACAATCCCACCAACAGTGTACTAGGGTTCCTTTTTCTCCACCCCCTATCCAACACTTATTGTTAGTAGACTTTTTGATGATGGCCATTCTGGCTGGTGTAAGGTGGTACCTCATAGTGGTTTTGATTTTCATGGAACATACCTCAACATAATAAAGGCATATATGACAAACCCACAGCTAACATCATTTTCAGTGGTGAAAAGATGAAAGAATTCCTGCTGAGATCAGGAACAAGACAAGGATGTCTGCTCATGCCACTGCTATTCAACATAGTTTTGGAAGTCCTAGCCATGGCAATTAGAGAAGTAGAAGAAATCAAAGGAATCCAAATTGGAAAGGAAGAAGTAAAACTATCACTATTTGCAGATGACATGATACTATACCTAGAGAATCCTAAAAACTCTACCAGAAAACTCTTAGAGCTCATCCATGAATTTGGAAAAGTCGCAGGATACACAGTTAATAGACAGAAATCAATTGCATTGCTATATACTAACAATGAAAGATCAGAAAGAGAAATTAGGGGAGCAATACCATTTACCATCACATAAAAAAGAATAAAATACTTAGGTATAAACCTATCAAAAGAGACAAAAGACCTGTACTCTGAAAACTATAAGATGCTGATGAAAGAATTCAAAGATGACACAAACAGAGGGAGCCATACTATGCTCTTGGATTGGAAGAGTCAATATTATCAAAATGATGATACTACCCAAGGCAATCTACAGATTCAATATAATCCCTATCAAATTACTGAGGACATTTTTCACATAACTAGAACAAAATATTTTAAAGTTTGTTTGGAAGCACAAAAGACCCAGAATAGCCAAAGACATCCTGAAAAAGAAAAATGGAGCTGGAGGAATCAGGCTCCCAGACTTAAGACTATACCACAAAGCTACAGTCATCAAGACCGCATGGTACTGGCACAAAGACAGACATATAGATCAGTGGAACAGGAGAGAAAGCCCAGAATTAAACCCACACACCTACAGTCAACTAATCTATGACAAAGAAAGCAAGAATATAAAATGGAGAAAAGACGGCCTGTTCAATAAGCAGTGCTTGGAAAACTGAACAGCTACATGTACAAGAATACAATTAGATCACTTCCTAACACTATACCCCAAAATAATCTCAAAATGGATTAAACACCTAGATATAAGACCAGATACTATGAAAATCTTAGAGGAAAACATAGGCCCAACACTCTCTGACAGTAACATAACTGACCTAGGTGTATTGGTATCTTTTTCTGCAACTTTGCTAAAAGTTTTAAACATTTTTTTGTGGAATCCTTAGTGTTTTCAACATGTAAATCATGCCATTTGTGAACAGATAATTTTATCTCTTCCTTTCTGATTTGGATGTCTTTAATTTATTTTTATTTCCCAGTTGCTCTGGGCAGAACTTCCAGTACTATATTGAATAGAAGTGGTGAGGTTGGACCCTGTCAATTTTGTTTGTCTTTTAAAAACAGTTATTGGCTTTCTTGATTTGGAATTATTTTGCTGTTCTCTATTTCCATTATTTCTTCTCTAATCATTTTCTCCCTTCTTATTAACATCAGGTTTAGTTTTATTTTCTTTTTCTATTTTTTTGAATTGTAAAGTTACATTATTTGAGATTAACATGTGTCTAACACAATGAACTCCCTCGATATTGCTTTTGTTACATGTAAGATTTGGCATGTTAGGTTTTCATTTTCATTTGTCTCAAGTTATTTTCCAATTTCCCTTTTTATTTCCTCTTTGACTCCTTATTTATCAAGTGTGTGTTGTTTAGTTTCCATATACCAATGAATTTTCTAGTTTTCCTTCACCCATTAATTTCTAGTTCATTCCACTGTGGTTAAAAATATACTTGATATCATATCAACGTTAAATTTGTTAAGACTTGTTTTGTGACCTAATGTGTTATTTATCTTGGAAAGTGTTTCATATGCACTTGAGAAGAATGTGCTTTCTGCTGCTGTTGGGTGAAATGTTTTGTATATTTGTGTTATGTTCTTGTGGTCTATAGTGTTTGCTATTTCCTTGTTGCTAGTCCCTTGTTTGCAAGTTCCTTGTTGTTAGTCATTTTGCTAGTCCCTTGTTTGCAAGTTCCTTGTTGTTAGTCATTTTGCTATTTTCTTGTTGCTAGTCTGTTTGGATGTCCTATTCATAACTGAAAGCAGGATATTGAAATACCCTACTATTTTTGTGTTGCTGTCCATTTCTCTCATCAGTTCTTTCAATGTTTGCTTCACATAGTTGGGTGTTCTGATTTTGAGTCCATACATATTTATAATTATTATACCTTCTTGGTGAATTGATCCTTTAGTTATTATATAAAATACTTTGTCTCTTTTGACACTGACTTAAACTTTCTCTTGTTTGGCCGCTTCTCTCCTTTTTTGATTTTCGTGTACATCGAATATCTTTTCCTGTCCTTTTACCTACTGCTTATGTGTGTCCTTAAATGTAAACAGTTTCTCTTCTATACACTATATAGTTAAATCAGTTTTGTTTTCTATTCAGCAACTATATATATATTTTGATTGAATTGTTTAATCCATTTAAATTTGTATTTATTATGGATACATACCTGCTATTGCCATTTTGCTATTTCCTATCAGCCCAATAGATTATCCTTTTTTTTCCCTCTCTTGCTATTTACCCTTGTGTATTGTTGATTTTATTGTTGTGACATGCTTTGATTCCTTTTTAATTTTCTTATATGGATCTTCTATAAGTTGTTTTTTAATTTTTAAAATTTTATTTATTTATTTATTTTCTTGTTGCCCTGCAGCATATGGGGTTCTCAGGCCAAGGATCAGATCCAAGCTACAGCTGTGGCAAAGCTGGATCCTTTAATCCACTGTGCAGGGATGAAACCTGCATCATGTAACTGCAGAGATGCCACCAATCCCATTGTGCTACAGTGTGAGCTCCCTATAAGTATTTTTTAATAGTTGCAATAATACATCTAATAACAAAGTGCTTTAGTCTTATAAATTAACTTCAGTAACATAAAAATACAATAGTTTTACTTTTGTCCACCCACTTTTTTAAATTGATGTCAATAATTGCATTTTTATATTGTGTATCAACATAATTTTTGGATAATTATTTTATACTTTTGTATATTTACTTTACCATAATTAAAGTAATTTATGAACCACAACTTTGGTAATATAATGTTCTGTCATTCTCTACACATTTACCTTTACCAGAAAGATTAATGCTTTCATATGCTTTCCTATTGCTATTTGGCTTCTTTTCATTTTAAACTCAAATTATACCCTTTGACATTTATTTAAAGGCAGGTCTAGTGGTGATTAAATCCTTAAGGTTTTTGTTCCCTAGGAAAATCTTTTAACCCTCATTTTTAAAGACACTTTTTCCAAGTCTTTTTCTTTCAGCACTTTAAATAAGTAATCAAACTCCCTTCTTTCCTAAGATGTTTCTGCTGAAAAATCATTGATAGCCTTATGGTTTTTGTTCTTTTGTTTGTTTGTTTTTATATGTTGTGAGTTGCTTTTCTACCTTTATCTTGGACATTTGACAATTTGATTAGAATATATTTTGGTTCTTGCTTTTATTTTTAATTACTTAATGAATTTTATTACATTTGTAGGTGTACAAAAAATAGATAAGGCAAAGAAAAAGAATATATTGTACCACAGAGGGAATATAGCCAGTACTTTATAATAACTATAAATATAGTATAACCTTTAGAAAATGTGAATCACTATATTGTACAACCATAACTTACATAATATTGTACATGAACTATACTTCAATTTTAAAAATAAGGAAATCAGAGTTCCCACTGTGGCTCAGTGGGTTAAGACCCCAACTAGTATTCACCAGGATGTGGGTTTGATCCCTGGCCTCCCTCAGTGGGAGTGAGGCTGTGGCTGTGGGGTAGGATGGACTCCTAGCCCAGAAACTTCCACATGTGGCAGGTGGGGTCCCAAAGAAAAAAAATGAAAGAAAGAAAAAAGATAAAAAATAAGGAAATCACTCAATCTGGATTCATCCCTAACACTTTTTCAAAACTCAATCATCCCTTCAAAAGAATTTGATGAAGTTAAAAATTCAGGGCTTTGGTCCAAAGATTAATTTTACTTATCACATTTTTACAATAAATAAGAAATCATCTACCCTATAAAAGAAGAATATCTTTTGATGTGGATTTCTTTGGATCCTCCTATTTGGAGTCTACAGATTTTCAACTATGAACTTCCACTTCCTTTCTTGGATTTGAGAAGTTCTTAGCCATTATTTCTTTGGGTAAAACTTTTAACCCCTTTTCTGTTTTTGAGAACTTCTGTGACTCCCATAATGCTTAAATCACTCAGCTTATAGAGTCCTAAAGGTCTTTGGCATTTCTTCACTTTTTTCATTCATTTATTTTTAGTTCTCTCTCGGATAATTTCAAGTGGCCTGTTTTCGAGTTTACTGATTCTTCTGTCCAATCAAGTTTACTTCTGAACTCCTGAGAACTTTAAATCAGTTTTCATATTCTTCAGCTTCAAAATTTGTTAACTTGTTTTAAATATATTTTCTATCTCTTTGATTATATTTTCATTTTATTCATATATTTTTTCTTGCAAAAAGTCTTACAGAGCAATCTTATGACAGTTATTTTGAATTCTGTTTCTGGTAATTCATATATCTCCCTTTTTTAGGGTCATTTTCTGGAGATGTATTTTGTTCTTTTATTTGAGCCACATTTCTGTTTTTTTTTGTTTTTTTTTTCCATGTGTCATAACTTTGTGCTGGAGTCTGTCCATTTGAAAAGCCACCTCTCCCAGTCTTTATGGAATGGCTTTCTACAAGGGAAGACTCACTCACCAGCCTGGCTAGAGAGTCTTAAGGCCTCTGAGACCATTTGTGGGTTGCAGTTTCCTAATTATAGGATATTCCAGTTTTTTTTTCAGAAGCTCATAATCTCTTGCTACTTATGTGCAAGCTTTCTGGTTTTACAGGAGCAAGCAATCATCCCCATTATTTTGGATGCCCTTGCCAACAGGCATCCAAAGTATGCCAGTTCACCATCAGCACCCTGGATCAAGTAAGACATATTATTCTCTTAAACAGTTCTCCCAAACTTCAGAATGTTGGAGAATATTCAATTTTTCTCCCTCCCTCTTGAGGGAGAAGCCTCATGTTGTGTATTTTCTCTCATTTGTGTTGAATCACAACACAAACATTGGTCCAAAAATTAGTTTTACTTATCACATTTTTTCAATAAATAAGAAATCATCTACCCTATCAAAGAAGAAGAATATCATTTGATATGGATGTTTGCTGGTTTTAGCAAACATTCTTTGCTATCAGTGGGTCACAAACTATGTCAGTTTCATCAGCACTCCAAATGAGATGGGACAGAAATCAGTCCTTTGGTAGTTCTCCAAAAATCTGGAACATTGGACACAAATAGCACCCTTCTCTTTCTTTCTCTTTCACAAGCTGGAACATTCTTTCCCAGAGCTGATCTGTCTTGGCTTGGGGCTGACTAGAGTGAATTTGAAAGGCCTCTTCCTATTTCAGAACAGCTATTCTCAGCTTTGTACTTTCCTGGAATATAGAAACTTCTTATCTGGATTCTGGAAATCTCATATAGGTTTTTGGTCTGTTTTTGTTTTTTGTTATATTGATATTTTTGGGAGATAATGACTACTGGGACTTTCTCTTCTGCCATCCTGCTGATTTCATTGTTCTCTTTTTCATGTTTTGATCAATGATATGGTAGTCTCATAAAATGAATTTTGAAATATATGTTTTCTTTATTATGTCCATCTACATTATTGAGTTTATTTGATACCCATATATTAATTTCTTAAAATAGATTTTTAGCTAATTATTTCCATGGCTTTGCCTTTATAAGATTTTATTTATTTATTTATTTATTTGTTTGTTTATCTTTTACTTTATGTGCATATTTTTTCTACTGTAGAGTGTGGTGACCCAGTTACACTTATATGTATACTTTCCTTTTTCTGACATTACATGTTCCATCTTAAGTGATTAGACAGAGTTCCCAGTGCTACACAGCAGGATTCCATTGCTAATCCATCCCAAAGGCAACATTCTGCATCTATTTAACCCAAGCTCCCAGGCCCTCCCTGTCCCTCCCCCTCCCCCTTCGCAACCACAAGTCTATTCTCCAAGTCCATGATTTTCTTTTTTCTAGAAAGATTCCTTTGTGCTGTATATTATATTCCAGACATAAGTGATATCATATGGTATTTGTCTTTCTCCTCCTGACTTACTTCACTCTGGATGAGAGTTTCTAGTTCCATCCACGTTGCTGCAAATGGCATTATTTTGTTCTTTTTTTGACTGAGTAGTATAAGATTTTAAAGCTACTAATTTTCTGTTATGGACTCTGCAGAAGTACTGATATTTAGTATTTTCATTATTTAAATAAAATATTTTACTTTTCCATTAATTTTTTTGTCTAGTAAATTATTTAAAGGTATATTCCAGGATTCTTTTATGGCACAGTGGGTTAAGGATTTGGCATTGTCATCCCATTGGCTCACTGCACATGTAACTGCTGTGGTGTGGGTTGGATCCCTGGTCTGGGAACTTACAGATGCCATGAGCATGACCAAAAAAAAAAACCTTTTTTGAAGTGTATTCTTAATTTTCAAACATATGGAAATGCTTCTGGTTATCTTCTTGTTACTATTTCTGAGCACACTTGTATTGTGACATGAAATCATACTCTGCACTATTTCAGGGATTTGGTATATGTTGATATTTACTATTAGGCCACATATATGATTTTTAAAAAAAATATTCTATGTGTTCTTGAAAATGATGTACATTGTGCAGTTTTGGGTGCATGTGTGTAAACATAATTGCATTGTCATTTTTTTTCAATTATAATATTCAAATATGTATCCATAATAATTTTATTTTGCTTGTTTTATCAATTACACATATAAGTGTCTTAAAATCTCTAACATGATTATGGATTTGTCTACTTATCCCAGAGGTTTATCAAGTTTTGCTTTATGTTATTAGGCATATATATATCTTGAAATTTTATTTCATCTTATGAAATAAACATTCATCATCATAAATTGACGTCTTTGCTTCTAATAATTTTTTGCTCTAAAGTTTATTGCATCTGATATTTCTGTAGCCACATCTTCTTTCTTGTGTTTATTTCTTTAAATGTCTTTTTCTGTCTTCTTATTTTATCCTTTCCATATCCTTATAGAAGCTCTCTTTTTTTGTTTGTTTGTTTGTTTTGTCTTTTCGTCTTTTTTAGGGCCACACCTGCAGAATATGGAGGTTCCCAGGTGAGGGGTTGAATTGGAGCTGTAGCTGCGGGCTTACACCAGAGCCACAGAAACACGGGATCTTAGCTGCGTCTGCAACCTACACCACAGTTCATGGCAATGCCGGATCTTTAACCCACTGAGCAAGGCCAGGGGTAGAACCCTCAATCTCATGGTTCCTAGTCAGATTCGTTAACCACTGAGCCATGACGGGGACTCCTAGAATCTCTCTTTTGAAAATAGCATATAAGACAGACAGAGAAAGACATGATTTAGTCCTATGTGGAATATTAAAAAATATTAAACAAACCTAAATAAATAAACAAATAAATAAATAATAAAAAAACCAAACCAAAGAAAAATAAACACATAGAAACAAAGAACAAACTCAAAATTGTCAGAAGTTGTAGGGTTGAGGGGAGGGTAAAGTTGGTAAAGGTGATCAACTCTGTGGTGATGGATAGAAACTGAAATTTTGGTGGTAAGCAAATTTTAGGATATATAGAAATATAGATATATAGAAATGTACATATGACATATATATAATGTTTTTTTCTGACAATTACCCTATTATTTTATTTATTTATTTTTATTACTCAAATGAATTTATCAAACCTTTAGTTGTATAATGATCATAACAATCTGATTTCACAGGATTTCCATCCCACAGCCCAAGCACATCCCCCCACCTCCCAAACTGTCTCCTCCAGAGACCATAAGTTTTTCAATGTCTGTGAGTCAGCATCTGTTCTGCAAAGAAGTTCAGTCTGTCCTTTTTTCAGATTCCACATGTCAGTGAAAGCATTTGATGTTGGTGTCTCATTATCTGACTGACTTCGCTTAGCATGATAATTTCTAGGTCCATCCATGTTGCAAAAAATGATGGTATTTCGTTCCTTTTAATGGCTGAGTGATATTCCATTGTGTATATGTACCACTTCTTCTTGAGCTACTCCTCTGTTGATGGACATTTAGGTTGTTTCCATGTCTTGGCTATTGCAAAGAGTGTGCAACGAACATTGGAGTACATGTGTCTTTGCGAGTCATGGTTTTCTCTGGATAAATGCCCAGGAGTGGGATTGCTGGATCAAATGGTAGTTCTATTTTTAGTTTTCTAAGGCATCTCCCTACTGTTTTCCACAGTGGTTGCACCCATTTACAATCCCACCAACCGTGTACTAGGGTTCCTTTTTCTCCACACCCTCTCTAGCACTTATTGTTTGTAGACTTTTAGATGATGTCCATTCTGGCTGGTGGAAGGTGGTACCTCATAGTGGTTTTGATTTGCATTTCACTAATAATAAGTGATGTTGAATATTTTTTCATGTGATTTTTGGAAATCTGTATGTCTTCTTTGGAGAACTGTCTGTTTAGATCTTCTCCCCAATTTTTGATAGGCTTGTTTGTTTTTTTTGGTGTGGAGCTGCAGAAGGTATGTATAAATTTTGGAGATTAATCCCTTGTCAGTTAATTCTCTTGCAAATATTTTCTCCCATACTGTGGGTTGTCTTTTCATTTCTTTCTAGGGTTTCCTATGCTGTGCAGAAACTTTTCAGTTTGATTACATCCAATTTTTTTTATTTTTGTTTTTGTTGTCCGTGCTCTGAGAGGTGAATCTGAGATGTTGCTGTCGTTTATGTCAGAGTGTGTTTGGCCTATGTTGTACTCTAGGAGTTTGATAGTGTCTGGTCTTATATCTAGGTCTTTCATCCATTTGGAGTTTATTTTTGTGTATTGTGTTAGGGAGTGTTCTCATTGCATTCTTTTCCATTTGGCTGTCCAGTTTTCCCAGCACCACTTCTTGAACAAGCTGTCCTTTCTCCCTTGTATACTCTTGCCTCCTTTGTCATAGATGAGTTGGCTGTAGGTGTGTGAGTTTAATTCTGGGCTTTCTATCCTGTTCCACTGATCTATATTTCTGTCTTTGTGCCAGTACCATATGGTTTTGAGGATTGTTGCTTTGTAGTGTAGTCTGAAGTCCTGGAGCCTGATTGCTCCAGCTCCATTTTTCTTTTTCAGGATGTCTTTGGCTATTCTGGGTCTTTTGTGCTTCCAAACAAACTTTTTTTTTTAATTTTTATTATAGTCAATTTACAGCATTATGCCAATTTCTGCTGTATGGCAAGGTGACCCAATCATACATATGCACATTCCCTTTCTTCTTTTATCTTCCATCATGGTCTACCCCAAGAGACTGAATGCAGAGTTCCTGTGCAGGTAGCATATTCTTAAATGTTTGATATCAAATGTTTGGTGTTAGCAGATGTCCACCAATAGGGGGCAGCAGAGACTTTCTCTCCCACCTCCATGTACTTTTAGTTCCAAGTAAGTGGCTTTTTCTCTGATGTGGTTTCTGACATGACAGAACCAAGAGTACAGATGTGTTTTCAGTCCTTGCCTTAGAGACAATGAGAAATCAGTGGTGACTGGCTAGGTGGTATCTCCAGGCCAGAATATGCACCGCCCATCAGGGCCCTGGGAGTGACAGCACCTCTGTTCCTAGGTTATCATTGAGGTGGAGCTGCTATCTGTGCAGGAAGCCAGCGTTTAAAGCCAGGTGCATAAATTTGGATTTTTCCCAAAGAATCCTTTCCAGTAGTCAATAAATTAGGCAAAGGAGAGCAACGAAACTAAGGAACTGCCAGAAATTCTCATTTGCATTTCTGCCATCATAGTCATATCAGCTGCATGGCTCTGGGGTTGGAAAAGAAGTGAGGTTGGATGGGGAACATGAAAGATAAATTCAGAGTGTGGGTGCAAAAGACTAGTCTGAACCAGCTCCCTTCCCAGCCTACAAAGGGGCACTTGGGTAACAACAGGCTCCCCCTCCAGTCTGCAGCCTCCAGCTCTTACCCACATTTGGCCCCCTGTCCTTCTGTGGTCCCCTCTGCCATCCCCTGGGTCTCACTCAGGACTCAGACAACAGTTTCCATCAGTGAAGGGAGGGACAGTACCTATTCAAGCACAGGTCTCAGCTCCCACTGAAGAAGTTGGTCCTGCACCCAGCTCAGCTGACAGTGGAAATAGATTTTATCAACCTACTGTGCTTAACCAGCAACACAGATTAGTTTTCTGGGAGTGTAATAACACCTTTTCCGATCTGTCCCCTGGAGTCAGAGTCTGCCCTGTCACATTTATTTTTTTTAATAATTTTTTTTATTTTCCCACTGTACAGCAAGGGGGTCAGGTTATCCTTACATGTATACATTACAATTACACTATTTTCCCCAACCTTTCTTCTGCTGCAACATGAGTATCTAGACAAAGTCCTCAATGATATTCAGCAGGATCTCCTTGTAAATCTATTCTAAGTTGTGTCTGATAAGCCCAAGCTCCCCATCCCTCCTACTCCCTCCCCCTCCCATCAGGCAGCCACAAGTCTATTCTCCATGTCCTTGATTGTCTTTTCTGAGGAGATGTTCATTTGTGCTGGATATTAGAATCCAGTTATAAGTGATATCATATGGTATTTGTCTTTGTCTTTCTGGCTCATTTCACTCAGTATGAGAGTCTCTAGCTCCATCCATGTTGCTGCAAATGGCATGATGTTGTTCTTTTTTATGGCTGAGTAGTATTCCATTGTGTATATATACCACCTCTTCCGAATCCAATCATCTGTCGATGGACATTTGGGTTGTTTCCATGGCCTGGCTATTGTGAATAGTGCTGCAATGAACATGCGGGTGCACGTGTCTCTTTTAACTAGAGTTTTGCCCAGATAGATGCCCAAGAGTGGGATTGCGGGGTCATATGGAAGTTCTATGGATAGATTTCTTAGGTATCTCCAAACTGTTCTTCATAGTGGCTGGACCAGTTGACATTCCCACCAACAGTGCAGGAGGGTTCCCTTTTCTCCACAGCCCCTCCAGCACTTGTTATTTGTGGATTTATTAATGATGGCCATTCTGACTGGTGTGAGGTGATATCTCATGGTATTTTTGATTTGCATTTCTCTTATAACCAGCGATGTTGAGCATTTTTTCATGTGTTTGTTGGCCATCTGTGTATCTTCTTTGGAGAAATGTCTATTCAGGTTTTTTGCCCATTTTTCCATTGGTTGATTGGTTTTTTTTGCTGTTGGGTTGTATAAGTTGTTTATATATTCTAGAGATTAAGCCCTTGTCGGTTGCATCATTTGAAACTAACTTCTCCCATTCTGAAAGTTGTCTTTTTGTTTTCTTTTGGGTTTCCTTGGCTGTGCAAAAGCTTTTCAGTTTGATGAGGTCCCATGGGTTTATTTTTGCTCTAATTTCTATTGCTTTGGGAGACTGACCTGAGAACATATTCATGATGTGGATGTCAGAGAGTGTTTTGCCTATGTTCTCTTCTCGGAGTTTGATGGTGTCCTGTCGTATATTTAAGTCTTTCAGCCATTTGGAGTTTATTTTTGTGCATGGTGTGAGGGTGTGTTCTAGTTTCATTGCTTTGCATGCGGCTGTCCAGGTTTCCCAGCTATGCTTGCTGAATAGACTTTCTTTTTCCCATTTGATGTTCTTGCCTCCCTTGTCAAAGATTAATGGACCATAGGTGTCAGGGTTTATTTCCAGGTTCTCTATTCAGTTCCATTGGTCTGTCTGTCTGTTTTGATACCAGTACCACACTGTTTTGATGACTGTGGCTTTGTAGTATTTCTTGAAGTCTGGGAGAGTGATGCCTCCTGCTTGGTTTTTGTTCCTCAGGATTGCTTTGGCGATTCTGGGTCGCTTGTGGTTCCATCTAAATGTTTGGATTGTTTGTTCTCCTTCTGTGAAAAATGTCATGGGTAATTTGCTAGGGATTGCATTGAATCTGTAGATTGCTTTGGGGAGTCTGGCCATTTTTACAATATTGATTTTTCCAATGCATGAACCTGGAATATCTTTCCATTTCTTTACATCTTCTTTGATTTCTTGATGAAAGTTTTATAGTTCTCGGCATATAGGTCCTTTACCTCTTTGGTCAGGTGTATTCCGAGGTATTTGAATTTGTGAGGTGCAATTTTAAAAGGTATCATATTTTTGTATTCCTTTTCTAATATTTCATTGCTGGTATACAGAAATGCAACTGAATTCTGAATGTTAATCTTATATCCTGCTACTTTGCTGAATTTATGAATCAGTTCAAGGAGTTTTTGGGTTGAGTCCTTAGGGTTTTCTATGTATGGTATCATGTCATCTGCATACAGTGACAGTTGTATCTCTTCTCTTCCTATATGGATGCCTTTTATGTCTTTAGTGTGTCTAATTGCTGTGGCTAGGACTTCCAAAACTATGTTGAAGAGCAGTGGTGAGAGTGGGCATCCCTGTCTCGTTCCAGATTGGAGTGAGAAGGCTTTCAGTTTTTCCCCATTGAGGATTATATTTGCTGTGGGTTTATCATAAATGGCTTTGATTATACTCAGGAATGTTCTCTCTATACCCACTTTGGCGAGGGTCTTGATCATGAATGGATGTTGGACTTTGTCAAATGCTTTTTCTGTGTCTATTGAGATGATCATATGATTTTTGACGTTTCTTTTGTTAATGTGGTGTATGATGCTGATTGATTTGCATATGTTGAACCATCCTTGTGAACCTGGGATGAATGCTATCTGGTCATGGTGTATAATTTTTTTGGTATGTTGTTGGTTTCGGTTGGCTAAGATTTTGTTGAGAATTTTTGCATCTATATTCATCAATGATATTGGGCAATAGTTTTCTTTTTTGGTGGTATCTCTGTCTGGTTTTGGAATGAGGGTGATGGAGGCATCATAGAATGTCTTTGGGAGGATTCCTCCTTCTTCAACCTTTTGAAAGAGTTTAAGGAGGATGGGAACAAGATCCTCTTTATACATTTGATAGAATTCCCTTGTGAAGCCATCTGGTTCTGGACTTATATTTTTATGGAGTGTTCTTATGACCTCTTCAATTTCATTTCTAGTGATCGGTCTGTTCAGTGGTCTGTTTCTACTTGATTCAGTTTTGGCATGCTGTAAGATTCTAGAAAATTGTCCATTTCTTCCAGATTGTCAAACTTGTTGCCATATAGTTGTTTATAGTGTTCTCTTATGGTTTTTTGTATTTCTGCTGTATCCACTGTGATTTCTCCTTTTTCATTTATAATTTTGCTTATTTGGGTTCTTTCTCTCCTCTTTTTAGTGAGTCTGGCCAGGGGTTTGTCAATTTTGTTGACCTTTTCAAAGAACCAGCTCTTGGTTTTATGAATTTTCTCTATTGTTTTTTGAGTCTCTATTTTATTGATTCCTTCTTTGAAATTTATAATTTCCTTCCTTCTGCTGACTTTAGGCCTTTTTTGTTCTTCTTTCTCTAATTCATTTAGGTGGAGGGTTAAGTTGTCCATTTGGGATCTTTCTTCTTTTTTGAGCAAGGCCTGTATTGCTATGAATTTCCCTCTGAGCACTGCTTTCGCAGCATCCCATAGATTTTGAGCGGTTGTGTCTTCATTATCATTTGTTTCAAGTTAGTTTTTAATTTCCTTCTTGAGTTCCTCATTGACCCATTGGTTTTTTAGTAGCATGTTGTTTAGTCTCCATGCAGTAGGTTTTTTCTCTTTCCTTTTCCCATGGTTGGTTTCTAATTTCATGGCATTGTGGTCAGAGAAGAGACTTGAGATAATTTCTATGCTCCTAAATTTATTGAGGTTAGCTTTGTGTCACAGTATGTGGTCGATTCCTGAGAATGTTCCATGAGCATTTGAGAAGAATGTGTATTCTGCTTTTTTTGGATGTAGTGTCCTGAAGATATCAATGAAGTCTAACTTTTCTATTGTTTCCTTGAGGATCTCTGTTGCTTTATTGGTGTTCTGTCTAGAGGATCTGTCCATTGATGTGAGGGGGGTATTCAGGTCTCCTACTATGATTGTATTCTCATCAATATCTCCCTTTATGTCTGTTAATATTTGTTGTATGTATCTGGGTGCTCCTGTATTTGGGGCATATATGTTGACGATAGCAACATCCTCTCCTTGGATGGATCCCTTAATATCATTAAGTAGTGTCCTTCTTTGTCTTTCTTTATGTCTTTTGTTTTAAAGTCTATTTTGTCTGATATGAGCGCTGCGACTCCTGCTTTTCTGTCATGTGTATTGGCGTGAAATATTTTTCCCCACCCTTTCACTTTCAATCTATATGTATCTTTTGTCCTAAGGTGAGTTTCTTGTAGGCAGCATATTGAAGGTTTTTGCCTTTTTATCCACTCAGCCCCTCTGTGTCTTTTGATTGGGGCATTCAGTCCATTGACATTTAAGGTGATAATTGATAGATGATTATTTATTGCCATTTGAACCTCGTGTTCCAGTTGATTCTATGGTTCTCCATTCTTCCTTTCTTTCTTTTTTTTTTTTTTTGGTTGGATGGTCTCCTGTTATTATCTGCTTGAGTATACTTTTTTTTTCATTTTTTGCAAATGCAATATTTGGTTTTGGCTTGTGGTTGCCCTGTTTTTTAAGTATGCTAACCCCTTCCCATAATTGTGTGTTTTAGCCTGATGGTCCTGTAAGTTCAAACACTTCATTACTTTATTAAAATTTAGAAGAGAAACATACAAACAAGCAAACAGAAAGGGTTATTTACTTCCTAACATCCCTTGCCCACATTTTATGGTTTTGATGACTCTTTTTTATTTTTTTCTTTTAATTTTATTTTGCTTGAGGCCTGTTCATGATTAAATCTGTATGCTGGCTTATTTGAGTGACTGCTCTCTGATTGCGGTGTCCTCAGTCCTAGTTCTTCCTCTTCTTCTTTTTTTTTCTTTTCTTTTTTCTTCCCTTTCCTTCCTTTCTTTTTGGTTTAGAGAAGCCCTTTCAATATTTCCTCTAACCTGGGTTTTGTGTTGCAGTATTCTTTAAGTTTTTGTTTGTTGGAAAAAATTGTTATTTCCCCTTCTATTTTAAATGATATTCTTGCTGGATAGAGTATTCTAGGTTGCATATTTTTTCCTTTTAGCACTTTAAATATCTCTTGCCATTCCCTCCTGGCCTGTAGTGTTTCTGTAGAGAAATGAAATGATAATCTTATGGGGGTTCCCTTGTAGGTAACATTCTGTTTTTCTCTTGCTGCCTTTAGGATCCTCTCTTTATCACTAACTTTTGCCATTTTTATTATGATGTGTCTTGCTGTGGGTCTATTTGGGTTCAGTTTGTTTGGCGCCCTCTGTGTTTCTTGTATCTTGAACCCAGTATTCCTTAGATTTGGGAAGTTTCCATCGATAATTTCTTCAAATATATTTTCCATCACCTTATCTTTTTCTACTCCTTCTGGAATTCCTATTATGTGTAGATTGGTCTGTGTTATATTATCCCATAGGTCTCTTATATTGCTTTCCTGTTTTTTGATTCGGTTTTCTATCTCTTGACCGGATTGAGTGATTTCCATTATTCTATCTTCCATATCACTGATTCGTTCTTCTGCATTATTCATTCTGGTTTTTACTGCCCTTAGTTCAGTTTGCATCTCTGCAAATGAGTGTTCTAGTTTTTCTTGGCTCCTCCTTATATCTTCTAGTTCTTTTCTGAGGGTGTCTGCATTACTGTTCCTATCTTCTCTTCATTCCTTCAGTATTTTCACTATTTCTCTTTGAACTCAAAGTCTGTCAGACTGCAGAGATCTGTTTCATTGTTGACTGTTTTAGGTGAGTTCTCCTCTTGGTTTGACTGGGGGTGGTTTCTCAGTTTCTTCATCTTGCCTGTTGTTTTCTTTTTCCTGGGGGAGTTGTGCTCTCCGTTATTGTGCAGTGTTTGCCTTGTCACTGCCATGGAATGTTTCCTGAGGGCTGGCGTTGTTGGTCAGTCTTTTTTGGGGCAGTGTGTCTCTTCTGGAGTGTTTATGGGGCTACCAGTGTTTATTTGAAGCAAAGGAGGACTTCCTGAGGGCAGACAGGACTGGGAGGTCCACACCACGATGGTAGCAGATTTCACTTGGTCATGCAGATCTTGCTCTGGTGTTTTTAGGCTGTGGGGTTCTTGCAGGGGGCTGGCGGTGTTGGGCAGCTGTTCCTCAGGAGTGCAGCACCCCCTGGGGGCCGGAGCAGCTATCTGGGTCACTGAGAACCCAAGAGGCTCTTCCCTAGGGCAGCCCAACTCAGAAGGATGGCCTGAGAATGTAGGCGCATCTTTTCACAGTCTGGCCAAGCTTGTTGCAGCTTTTCTGGGCTGCAGGGGGTCTTCTAGGGGGCTGGTGGTGCTGAGCAGCTATTCCAGGGGAGTAGGGCACCGCCTTGGGGCTTGGGCGGGTAGCAGAGCCGTTGGAAACCAAAGAGGCTCCTACCCGGGGCAGCCTGACTCAGAAAAACCATCCGAGAATTAGGCAGATCTATTCACAGCCTGGCTAGGCTTGTTCTAGCTTGTCTGGGCTACAGGCCTTTCCTTGGGGGTGATGGTGTTTGATGCTGCTCTGTGGAAGTGTAGCCCCTTCAAAGGGCAAGCAGGCCTGTGCAGGGACAGCCCCTGCAGTGGTAGGCTTCAGGCAATTGTTGAGGCCAGCCTTCCTGGATGGCAGGCAGCCCCAGGTTCAGTGAGAGCGTAGGGGGTGATGGGGGTGGGGGGAGGGGATGCACTGGGGAGCACAGCTTTCAGCTAGCTAGTGGGCCTGTAAGCTTGCTGTGGCATGGGGGGTATTCTATGGGGACCCACAACTTCTTCTCTCCCCTCCCCAGCATGGGCGCAGACCAGGCTCTTTTCTCAGGTTCCCTCTGATGCAGCTTTCCACTTCCCCGCCCCTAGAGTATTGCTCCCTTCCTCTGTAACAGCTTTGTTTTCTAGTCTCCCAGGCAGTCTCTGCCCCGTCAAATGGTTTCTAGACCTCCCAAGCAGTTTCCGCTCCACCCCGCCCCCCCCAGCCCATTCTTGAGGACTAACCTCTGGAGCCTAGGTCTGGGTGCCCAGCCCCCACCCAGGCGTCCCCCGGCCCTTTCTCGGGGACTAACCTTCAGAGGCGAGGTCTCGGTGCCCAGCCCCCACCCAGGCGTCTCAATTTTTGGTGACTGTGCCCGTAGTTCAGATGGTCCCTTCAGTTCTTGATTGGCTTTTCCATACTCCAACTTACTGCTACACTCTTCTCTGCATCTGGAGATTCCTCCGGTTCGTTTGATCTTTCCCCCTTGTAGGTGACTTTCCAGGTTGGGGGATCCCTTTCTCCTCCGCAGTTCCCTTTCGGGAGTGCCTGTCCTACTTGGATTCACCTTCTCTCACTCTCCTCCTTTCTCCCATTCTTCCCAGTAATGTCACGAACTTCTTGCCATTATTGGAGTTTAGGTTCTTCTGCCAGTGATTGGTTGCTGTTCTGTGTGAGTCATTTATTCTGTAGATGTGCTTTTTTTTTTGTTGTTTTTGTGGGAGAGGGTGATTGTGTCCCCCTACTCCCCCGCCATCTTGTCCTCTCTCCAAACAAACTTTAAAATATTTTGTCCTAGTTCTGTGAAAAATGTCCTTGGTAATTTGATGGGGCTTTTGCATTGAATTTGTATACTGCCTTAGGTAGTATAGTCATTTTGATAATATTAACTCTTCCTATCCACGAGCATCGTATATCTTTCCATCCATTTGTGTTATCTTTGATTTCTTTCATCAGTGTCTTATAATTTTCGGAGTACAGTTCTTTTGTCTCCTTAGGTAGGTTTACTCCTAGGTATTTTATTCATTTGGATGCAATGGTAAATGGGATTGCTTCCCTAATTTCTCTTTCTCCTCTTTCATTGTTAGTGTATAGAAATGCCGTCGATTTCTGTGTATTAACTGTGTATCCTGCGACTTTTCCAAATTCATGGATGAGCTCTAAGAGTTTTCTGGTAGAGTCTTTAGTATTCTCTAGGTATAGTATCATGTCATCTGCGAATAGTGATAGTTTTACTTCTTCCTTTCCAATTTGGATTCCTTTGATTTCTTCTACTTCTCTGATTGCCGTGGCTAGGACTTCCGAAACTATGTTGAAGAGTAGTGGCGAGAGTGGACGTCCTTGTCTTGTTCCTGATCTCAGTGGGAATTCTTTCAGTTTTTCACCATTAAGAATGATGTTAGCTGTGGGGTTGTCATATATGCCTTTATTATGTTGAGGTAGGTTCCCTCTATGCCCACTTTCTGAAGGGTTTTTATCAGAAATGGATGTTGGATTTTGTCAAAGGCTTTTTCTGCATCTATTGAGAGGATCATATGGTTTTTATTCTTCAGTTTGTTGATGTGGTGTATCCCACTGATTGATTTGCAGATGTTGAAGAACACTTGCATCCCTTGGATAAGTCCCATTTGATCATGATGTACAATCCTTTTAATGTATTGTTGGTTGTGGTTTGCTAGGATTTTGTTGAGGATTTTTGCATTGATGTTCATCAGTGAAATTGGCCTATAGATTTCTTTTTTTGTGGTATCTTTGTCTGGTTTTGTATCAGGGTGATGGAGGCCTTGTAGAATGAGTTTGGGAGTATCCCTTCCTCTGCAATTTTTTGAAGTAGTTTCAGAAGTATAGCTGTTAGCTCTTCTCTAAATGTTTGATAGAATATGCCTGTGAAGTCATCTGGTCCTGGATTTTGTTTGTTGGAAGTTTTTTAATCACGGTTTCAATTTCAGTTCTTGTGATGGGTCCATTCGTCTTTTCTATTTCATCTTGGTTTAGTCTTGGAGAATTTGAACTTTTCTAAGAATTTGTCCATTTCTTCTAGGTTTTCCATTTTGTCAGAGTATAGTTGCATATAGTAGTCTCTTATGATCCTTTGTATTTCTGAGGTGTCCGTTGTTACTTCTTCTTTTTTATTTCTAATTTTATTGATTTGAGTCCTCTCTCTTTTTTCTTGATCAGTCTGGCTAAGTGTTTATCAATTTTGTTAATCTTTTCAAAGAACCAGCTTTTTGTTTCATTGATCTTTTCTGTGGTTTTCTTTGTTTCTATTTCATTGATTTCTGCTCTGATCTTTATGATTTCTTTCCTTCTATTAACTTTAGGTCTTGTCTGTTCTTCTCCCTCCAGCTGCTTTAGATGTAAAGTTAGCTTGTTTATTTGAGCTTTTTTCTGTTTCCTGAGGTGGGCTTGTATTGCTATAAACTTTCCTCTTAGAGTGGTTTTTGCTGCATCCCATAGGTTTTGGAGTGTCATATCTTCCTTGTCATTTGCTGCTAGGTATTTCTTAATTTCCTCTTTGATTTCTTCAGTGATCCATTGGTTGTTTAGTAGCACGTTGTTTAGTCTCCATGTGTTTGTGTTTTTTGCAGATTTTTTCTTGTCGTTGATTTTCAGTCATATAGTGTTGTGGTCGGAAAAGATGCTTGATATGATTTCAATTTTCTTTAAGTTGCCGAGGTTGGATTTGTTTCCCAGGATATGATCAATCTTCGAGAATGTTCCATGTGCACTTGAGAAGAATGCGTGTTCTGTTGCTTTTGGACTGAATGTCCTATAAATATCTATTAAGTCCATCTGGTTTAATGCTTCATTCAGGGCCTGTGTTTCCTTATTGATTTTCTGTCTGGTTGATCTGTCCATTGCTGTGAGTGGGGTATTAAAGTCCCCCACTATTATTGTGTTATTGACGATTTCTCCTTTTAAGTTGTTAGCAGTTGCCTTATATATTGTGGGAACATATGTTGGGTGTGTAGACATTTAAAATTGTTATATCTTCTTCTTGGATTGATCCTTTGATCATTATGTAATGTCCTTCTTTGTCCCTCAAAATATTCTTCATTTTAAAGTCTATTTTGTCTGATATGAGTATTGCTACTCCAGCTTTCTTTTGATCCCTGTTTGCATGAAATATTTTCTCCCATCCTCTCACTTTCAATTTGTCTGTGCCCCTAGAAGTGAAGTGGGTTTCTTGAAGACAGCATATATATGGGTCTAATTTTTGTATCCATTCAGCCAGTCTATGTCTTTTGGTTGGGGCGTTTAGTCCATTAACATTTAAGGTAATTATTGGTATGTATGTTCTTATTGCCATTTTATTCATTGCTTTGGATTTGTTTTTGTTGCTCTTTTTTCTTTCCTTCTTCTTTTGTTCTCTCCTCTTTTGGTTTGATGACTATCTTTATTGTTGTATTTGAGTTGATTTTTTCTTTTTGTATCAGTTGTAGATTTTTGGTTTGCAGTTATTCTGATGTTTTGATATAAGAGTTTATATGTATATGAGATTGTTTTAGTTGTGGTTTTCTTAATTGCAAGTTCATCTCCAGTGTCCTGCATTTGTACCCACCTCTTCTCATGATTTCTGATTTTGGTGGTATAATTGTGCATGGATGATTTCATATTTTTACGGTATATATACCTTTACTGGTGAGCCTTGTCATTTGCGGAATTTTTGTTTCCTGTTGCTGATCCTTTCTTTTCTGCCTAGAGAAGTTGCACTAGTATTTGTTGTAAGGCTGGTTTAGTGTTGCTGAATTCTCTCAGCTTTTGCTTATCTGTGAAGGTTTTGATTTCTCCTTCAAATCTGAATGAGAGCCTTGCTGGGTAGGGTATTCTTGGTTGGAGGTTTTTTCCTTTCATCACATTAAGTATATCATGCCACTCCTTTCTGGCCTGCAGAGTTTCAGCTGAAAAATCCGCTGATAACCTTATTGGGTTTCCCTTGTATGTTACTTGTTTCTTTTCCCTAGCCGCTTTCAAGATGTTCTCTTTGTCTTTAATTTTGGCCAATTTGATTAAGATATCTCTTGGGGTATTCCTCCTTGGGTTTATTTTATATGCTACTCGTTGTGCCTCCTGGATTTGAGTGGATGGTTCCTTTCCCATGTCAGGGAATGTTTCAGCTATTATCTCTTGGAATATGGTTTCTGTCTCCTTCTCTCTCTCTTCTCCTTCTGGCACCCCTATAATATGGATGTTGGTGCGTTTAACATTGTCCCAGAGTTCTCTGAGACTCTCTTCATTTGTTTTCAATCTCTTTTCTCTTTTCTGTTCCACATCCATAATTTCCACTAATCTGTCCTCCACCTTGCTTATTGGTTTTTCTTCCTCATGTATTCTGCTGTTGGCTGCTTCTAGTGAATTTTTTTATTTTAGTTACTGTGTTTTGCAACTCTTCTTTTTTAAGTTTTATATCTTGTACCTCTTTGCTCAGTGTTTCCTGTAAGTTATCCATCTTTGCCTCCAGTTTATTTCCAATGTCTTGCATCATCTTCAGCATCAACAGTCTAAAGTCTTTTTCCTGGAGGCTGAGAATCTCCTCCTTGCTTAGCTGATTTTCTGGGGTTTTTCCTTTCTCCCTCATCTGAGTCATAGTCCTCTGTCTTTTCATTTGTATAGGTTTTTACAGATACTAGAGTTGTAATTGTCTTTTCATTTGTATAGGTTTTTACAGATACTAGAGTTGTAATTTTACAGATACTAGAGTTGTAATCTCTTGCTTCTTGTGTCTGTCCCCCTTGTGGCTGAAGTCAGTATGGGGAGCTTGCTCTAGGCTTCCTGATGGGAGGGGCCGATGCCTGCCCACTGGTAGGTAGAGCTGATTCTAATCCCCCTGGTGGGTGGGGCTTAGTCTCTGGATGGGATTAGAGGCAGCTGTGTGCCTGAGGGGTCTTTAGGTAGCCTGTTTACTGATGGGTGGTGTTGTTACCCACCTGGATTGTTGTTTGCCCTGGGGCTTCTCAGCACTGACTGACAGGTGGGGCCAGATTTTCCCAAAATGACCACCTCCAGAGAAAGGCACTGCTTCTGAATATTCCCGAGAGCTTTGCCTTCAATGTCCCTCTGTCACAACAAGCCACATTCACCCCTGTTTTCCCAGGATGTCCTCCAAGAACTACAGTCAGGTTTGACCCAGATTCCTATGGAGACTTTGCATTTTCCTGGGACCCAGTGCATGTGAAAATCTGTGTGCACCTTTTAAGAATGGGGTCTCCATTTCCCCCAGTCCTGTGGAACTCCTGCACACAAGCCCCACTGGCCTTCAATCCCAGGTGCTCCAGTGGCTCTTTCTCCAAGTACCAGATCCCCATATGTGGGTGTTTGATGTGGGGTTCAGAACTCTCACTCCTGTATGTGACTGTCTTTGAACCAGTTTCCAGTCTGTGGGGCTTCCCACCCAGGATGCATGGGGTTGTTTATTTTGTGAAATCACCCCTCTTACCTCTTGATGTGTCTTCCTCTATTTCTTCTGGAGTAGCATAACTTTTTTAAGGTTTCTAGTCCATTTGGGTGGAGATTGCTCAGCCTTTAGTTGTGAATTTTGTTGTTTTTAGGGGAGAAGTTGAACTCAGTCCTTCTATTATGCCTTCTTAATCCCATCCTCTCACAATTGCCCTTTGTGGTTCCTTTGTGTTTCCTTTGTGAATAATGTCATTCCAAACCCAAAAGATCATTATCCTCTGTGGGTTCTGCCTCTGTGTCTCCTGCCTCCTCAGTTCCCCCTCTGTAGGTTCCCCATATGAAATACATATAATGTTGTAAATCACTGTTACTTCAATGAAGTAAAATAAAAATAAAAGTAAATATCAAAAAAAAGCATTTTATAATTGAATTTTTCTTTTTCATCCAGTGTGACAATATATATAGTTCAATGGTAGCATTTCATCCTTTTATTATATTTTATGTAATTAATACATTTAGGTTTAAATTTGTCATCTTAGCTTGTGCTTTTAATGTCTTGCCTCTTCAATTTTCTATTTCCTCTCCTTTTATTTCTCGATTTTCATTTTTTAGTAATTTTTGTTATTACATTCTCCCCTCTATTATTTTGGAAGCTATACACATTTTTTTAGTTCCTTTAAAATTTTAGTGTGTATCTTTGATTTGTGGAAACACAATGTCAACTGATATGTTTATCTTTCTATAAGACAATGTGAGGATCTTATAACACTTTAATTCTATTTTTCCTATCTGTTCTTGACTGTAAGCTAATTGTGTCCTGTATTTTAATCTCTCTCCTTTTTCTCCCTCTTCTTTCTCTTCTCTTTCTATATCCCTTCCTCTCTCACTACACATAAGTATTCCCACAAAAGATATTTTTATAATGCAATATTTATATATATTCCCCTACATATTTACCATACTCTTTGTTTTTCATTTTCCCCTGCATCCATGATCATCCATTTGGAATTATTTTACTCCTAACTGATGAACACTTTAGAATTTATTTTAATGTGTATCCTCTTGTGGCAAACTTTCTCATATTTTTTGTTCAAAGTTTTCTTCATTTTGTCTTCATTCTTAAAGGATGCTTTCATTGAACACCTTTCTAGGATTGGCAGTTATTGTCTGAAGGTACATGGAAAATAATATACCTTTGTCTTCTAGCTTTCATTGAAATTTCTGAAAAAAAAAAAGTCTTCTTAGCTGCTATTTCCTTGAAGGTAAACTGTTTTTTACATTCTGACAGAATTTTATATATACACACATATATATATTTAGTTTTCTGTAGTTTATTTATGATGTGGCTAGCTGGGGATTTCTTTTTGTTTTCTTCTTTATATTTGTTGGACTGATTGAATTTGTGAACTGTTTTTTTTTTTTACAGAAAATTCTCAGCCTTAATTTCTTCTAACATTGACAATGCTCCATTTTTTCTTCCTTTTTATAGGACTCCATTAAATATATCATCACATTGTATCTTTATGTTTTATCCTTTATTCCATATTTCCCATTGCAATATCTCTTTGGAATTTATTTTGGGTAATTCATTCCGATGTGTTCCCCATTCGCTAAGTCTATATTCAACACTGTATAATTTAATGTAAAATTTCAATCAGTTCTTTATTTTTTCATAATATTTTTCATGTCTGGAGTTTAATTTTTCTCTTTCTATATATGTTCTTTTGTTTCTTATACCTGCTTAAAAATTCATGCTTGATAGTTATTTCCTTGAATAAAATGAGCATAGATTTACAGCCTATGCTTCATGATATCAATATGTAGAGTCTCCATGTGTCTCTTTTTTTGCCTATCATTTTTTCTGTTTCTAGCTTATAAAGTTTTGCCTTTTGTGTGTCTAGTTTCTGTGAATGTATTCTATACATTGAATACATTTACTACAAATAATATGAAGTCTAATATTACTGTGCTTTTCTCCATTGATGACTTTTGTTTGCTTTTGTCAGGTTTATGGAGACAATAGCAAGTTCAAAGCTTATTATTCTCTGTGCTTCAAATTCAGACAGCATCTTTTATGAGGATTAGTTTCCTTTAACTTGCTTCTATAACTAGGGTTTAATCTCTTGTGCTCTCTGTCAAAATCAGGAAAAAAATATATCAGAACCTCATATTTTGCATACCCTACACTTTGAATATTTTTCTGCCTAAACTTAGGAGGTCACAGAGTACTCAGTTTTCTCTGTCATTGGTCTCTTTTAGATTTAAAAATACTCTCAGGGTAAAACTGACTTTGGTTTCTCTACTATATCTTACCTAAGTAGTTCCTCATTCTCTTAAATTTTTTCATGGCTTAAAACATATTTAAAAAGTCCTGCTTTTAAGTTGTAGTCACTGGGAACTGGAGAGAAATTAGTCTAAATAGGCTTGTCTGACATTAAAAGGAGCACAAGTCTTTAGACAACATTTTTATTTTCACCTTTTTATTGCTTCTTGACAATGCTCTGGAAAGGTAGAGACTAAAACAGTTAACTGACTTTCACATAAGCAAGCTTAAGAAAAGACATTTGCTAATGTGTGCATTCTAGTATAAGACATTATATTTTCATAGTCTTAACATCTGTCACAGATATGGCATTTAATGGATGTTTGTTTAATAAATGAGTCAATTAATGAATAAAAACAGCATAGCAAGCAACTTTCAAATAATGAACATTCTACTCCTATTACAATAATCACATTTTATTATTTTTTGGTCTAATACAACTATAGATTTTTTTTTCTTAAAAAATGACATGGAAGATTCTAGTAGGAACTAGCATTCTCCAGAAATGACCCATGATTTAATTATATTTTTGGGACATAAATAAAATTTAACTTAAAATTTCCAGATTGATAACATCATTTTTATTTAGAAAATACTTATTTCAACCATATATATATATATATATATATATATATATATATATATGCCTTAATTTAAAATAAATAGATTTTTTTTTCTTCTTCACAACAGCTGTTTTTCCAAGGATGATTTTGGCAGTTGCACTAAATAGGAATTGTATCCAGCAGTGCTTCATGTATAAGAAGAAATTATCTTTTCAGAAAGCATAGTAGGTGCTATATAAATTAGCTCATGGTAGCATTTTGGACAGTTTATAATGTGTGAGAGTAAGAGTAGTAAGGACCCTTAAAAGCTTTGTTCTCCTAGAAAGATTTATTCAAAAGGACAGAGGAATAAAAGAGTACTTATTGATAAATTGAATACAATTCATTCTTTGAGCTTCTGTGTTATATGAGATGCATTTGTAAACCACGTCAATCTTTAGGGCTGTTTATAGTTAGCATTATATACTAAATTGTATTCTTTTCATTCAAGAAATTACCTTTCTTCTTGTGCTTGTGTATCTCTGAGAAAAGGAATTAATTTTGATGTGTGGGGATAAATTAAGAGTAAAACACAATAATGTTTCCAAGTAGGGTAAGTCCTAGTAGGGATTCCATTTCAACTAAAAATGAAACATTAGGTTTCTTAAGACCTGTTGAAGGTATGGAGTAACTGGTACCAGAAAGGAGAGATGTACCAAAAAAGGATCAGCTAGTTAATTAATCTATATTGTAATCAATATAATTAATTAATATATTATATATAATATAATATATCTACTGGAACATCAGGGGAACAAAGATGAATAATAACTCAAACCCTGTTATCAGGTAATTCACCTAATAAAAAATAAACAAGAATTATATTCATATATTACCAGCCACATCAACACAAGAACAGATGGATCAAAGTGAATAAAGCTTTAGTTAGTGAAGATTTGTGGAGGTTCCCTGCTGTTCCAAGGGTTAACCCCTTAGTTGCTTGGTCATTGGTGTTCAAAGGGGGTTTATTAAGGAGAATTAAGATGGGAGGAGGCACATTAAATAAAATTTGGGACACTGGATCTTTACCAAACTTTACATAGTATTTCAATATAGCCATTGACAGGATTGTATTAAAGATTACCCAGCCCTAGATACTGGACATGCAAAGAATGACAGCATATAATAGAGGTTTGTCTATCACAAAGTGAGGTCAAAGACACAAGAGTATTGAGGTGTACCTGAAGTTAGACTTCAGAGAGGAAGTAACACTTCAACTGGGTCTTGAAATATGAGCAAACATTTGATATGAAAGTAATGGGGTAAAGGCATTCCAGAAACATGACCTGGCTTGTTTAAATATGACATGAAATAATGTGAAATGTTTAGGAAAACTTTAATTGCTCAGCTCAACTGGATTGTTAAGTTTCAAGGAGGTATGTGACAAATGATGGTGTTGGAGATGTGGGTACAAGAATTGATTTGCCTAAAGTCATATATCTAGTAAGTGGAAAAGTGATTATTTAAAATTTAGTACTTTCTGGCTCCAAAGACCATAATTTTCCACTATGCTTGTGTTTCATGATGCCTTTTTAAAAGGCAGACTATTTGTTGAAATGAAATCTTATACAAAATGCATATGAAATATAAGACAATGTGCTTTCATTGAAGTAGGACTTATGACTGGTAACCCCCTAGGTACATCTTCAGTTAAATCTACAAACACTCCTTTTGCTTCCAACTATGTTCCCCATACATTGTATGGGTGAAATTTATGGGAGCCCAGAGGAGAGAAGAGTGACTAATTCATTTGGGAGAATTCATAGGAAGATTCATAAGAGGTTGTTGTTCCTGCTTGGCCTTGACTGAAAAATAGACTTTGACCAGACACAGAAAGAGGAGTGCAATTGGAGAAGGAATGTGGAAAAATGATTGTAGAAGAGTGGTTTTGGCCTACTTATAGCTAAGGAACTTTGACATTAACCTGTGTGTGAAAGGAGTCATTGAAATATTTTCAGCAGAAGAGTGCCACTAGAAAATCAGTAGTTCAGAAAGATGATTCTGACATCAGGGTGTAGAATGGAAAGGAGCATCAGAAAGGCCAGAGGAAAGTTAATCTTTTAGGAGGTGGTTATCTCAGTAAAAAAAATAAGATGAGTCTGAACTTATAGCCTTGTGACAAAGTAGCTCCCCATTGTGAACAGAGGGAAGATAAAGGAAGTGATCCAATATTATCTGATTATTTGGTATTCAGTTATAGATACCCTAATTCTCAGCAAAATAAATTATCTAATAGAATTTTTCACAGGGAAAAGTTGATTTGATACTTTGATAATTTGGCAGTCTATTCCTGGTTGCCTTAGCAAGTATTATTCATAAAATTTAAAAGGTTCTCAATTGCTCTGTGATCTCTTTCTTTGTTTTGTAATAGGTTTTGTAGAAACAAAAATTCAGCAAAACCATATAGGGGTTCTATGAACAACACTTTTTTTTTTTTTTGTATTTCTCAGCAGTGTTCAATGCATGATGATACAATATGCACAGCTTCTTTTGTGCTAAAGCATGCTTCAGGTTTATTGTACCTTGTGAAGTAAGTGATGTATCTGAAGGAGAGTGAGAAAATAAATTTGAATCCATGATTTAATTTATATTTTCCATAAATTAAACAATTTTGTAACATATATCATGTATTATATATATATATATTTTTTGAAATCCTTTTTACCCATTGTTATTTTAGGGGTTTTTATATCCTATATTGTCAGAACCCTATACTTAGCTAAATATTTATGCTCACAATCATTTTTGGAGTTTTTAGGTTTTATTTATATCAAAGAGTTTTGATGCAAAAAGAAGACAAAGTGTGAGGATTTCCTTGCCTTGATGATGAATGTATTTTCGAAATATTTAGCCACATAGAAATTTGTACTAGGCACAAAGCCATGGGTTGTTCATGTTTTCCAAATTGAGTTGTAAAGGAAACAGAAGGAATTTAAATATTTGCCAAAAGGGCTGTTTTGGTGATAATCATTGCTCTTATATATTCATTTGTCCAATTCAGTCTTATGTGACCAAAATGTGAGGCAGTGCTGCATGTGAAAACAAAAGGAGTTTCTAGCAAAGTATCCTTAACAATTTTATACTGTCCTCTTTACATTCTGTGGCACAAGGTTCCCTTTGCCTTCCCTACAATCTTTCACCTCAAAACAATGGTGCTATTTCTTCCCTCCCCACCTCCTTTTACCTCATTATGATCTACTAGGGTTTGGAACAACACTATTTAGTCATCATCTCTTGTTTTTTACATTTTCCCTTTTAATGCAAATCACTCTGATTTTGGAGGACATTTATTTTGGTGAGATAGGTTTTTGGATGTTTCATTTATGTAGGCATAAATATTCATACTATCCATTAATTGTGTTGCATTTATGCTTTTGATAGGGTAGAAAACTTGGAATGTAGACTTTCAATCTTTATAAATATTTCTCCCCTCTTCATCTATGTTATTTTCTTTATCTCCATTTTTTCCCTTCTTGGGTATTTCTGTTCTCTGTAGTCCAAAAGAGAAAGAAATTGGTGATGAGATGAGAGTGGTATAGAAAGTGTGTGTGGTCTCTTTTCTCCACTCCTAGACTTTATTTGTGTGGTATTAATACAGATGACTGAGATATGAAAGTGTAAAATTAGATTTATTTCTGTCAATTAGTTGTGTTACTGGTTCATAAGGACAAGTGTTAACTTTTCAGGAAATTTTTGAGCTGGATGTTAAATCAGCCATTATTAAAAATTAATTATATAAAGTTACAAATAAATTATAATAAAAAGGTGACAAGCACTTATCATTCCTTAATTATTTTACTGTATTTTATTATTATATATGCGTTTAAGGTTATTTGCATCTATTGCACCTGCATAGTGGGAATATTATATTATGATGTGATACTGTATATTTCTTCCCAATTCTGCCATAAGTGAAACCATGTTTCTAGCTTGAAACTGGTCATAGTGGGAATATTTGCACTATGGAAATTAGCAAGTGCTACAAATAATGATCTGACTTATTATTTTGTTGATTTTTTTTTTTTGCCTTTGTAAGTTCCCAGGATAGGCGTCAAATCGGAGCTGCAGCTGCCAGCCTATGCTATAGCTACAGCAACCTGGGATCTGAGCCATGTCTGCAACCTACACCACAGCACACCTCAATGTCAGGTCCTTAATCCACTGACCGAGGCCAGGGATCAAACCCGCTTCCTCATGGATATTAGTCAGGTTCATAAAACACTTAGCCACAATGTAAACCCCAAATTTACTTTTTATGACCATACTTGAGGTATATGGAAGTCCCTGAGTCAGGTATTGAATATGAGCAGCAGCTGCAACATGAGCCATAGCTGTGGCAACATCGGATTATTTAACCTGCTGCACCAGGCCAGAGATCAAACCTTTACCTCTGCAGTGCAACCCAAGCATCTGCAGTCAAATTCTTAACACACTGTGCCTTTGTAGGAACTCCTGTTTTGTTGATTTTTTTAACCTAAGTGTCAGCGTAAGAAGTCCGTGGGTCAAATATAGCTTATCATCTGTTTTTGTAAATAAAGGTTTATTGGAATATAGTGATTGGAAATAGAGTTGCAATGATGGAGTTGAGTAATTGCAGCAGAGATTGTATGGATTGCAAAACCCAAAATATTTACACTACCTTCTCCACATAAAAATTTTGACAACCCTTGGTTTAAATTTAAGAATATGGTGGAAGAACATTTAAGAAATGTTTATACGCAAATTAAAATTAAACGTATAAAGTCTGAAGCTGTGACACTATGAGTAGACCAGAAAATTTTAAACTATTCTTTAAGTATTTGGGAACTCTTATCCAGCTCATTAAAGAAGTTATTTACTAGAAGACATGACAAAAGTATACCAGCATAATAGGGTATGAAGCAATCAGAATATACAGTTGTATTGAAGAAACAATATGAATAAAGGTACAAATAAATACTATTTATTTGGAACAATTTTGAATATAGTTGGATTATAAAATCTGAGGGCAGGAAACTTCTATTTCATTGGTTATATAGCATCTAGCACAGCGCTGAATACAAGGAAGTCACTCAGCTAATCTCTGTGAATTATAAACAGTGATTCTGGGGGGAAGTAAAGATGGCAGAGTAGGAGGGTATGGAGCTCACTTCTTCCCACAAATACCCTAAGAATATGTATACAAATGGAACAAACCTCACAGGACACCTCCTGAAAAGTAGCAGAACTCAAACACCCGAAAAGTCAAGAGGGACCGCCACATAACCAGGTAGAATGAAAGGGAAAAAATGGTGGGTGGGGAACTGAAGCAGGTTGGGACATGAACCCCTGGGAGGGAGCTGAAGGAGAGAAGAGGTTCTCACACCTAAGGGAATCTCCTTACCAGTGGGGAGATCAGCTGGGACAGGAAAGGAGATTCGGAGGCTTGGAGGAGACAATTTACCTCTCACTGGAGAGAGCCAACATGCCTGATTGCTGTTCCACCCAGTTCCCACATGGAGAGGCTCCTGTGCTACTTCTGCCTCAGGAGCAGACACTTGTGGTTTGCCCACATGCAGAGGTATAGCTGAAACCACAGTGAGCCTCAAGGGCTGTGAGACTAAGGAAGAAGAGCAGAAATCCTTCCTTATGGCTGTTTGAAATTTTGATTTACACATCTGCTACCATCTTTGTAAATTCAGCACCTGTAGAATATCCAAATGGACAATGAGTGATCCTGCAGCTGGGATGGGTCCAGCATTAGCATCTGTGAGTTTGTGGGCATGTACAAGTTGGACTGGACCAGGCCAGAGTCTGATATGCCTCCACAGCTCTCACAGCATGTCCTGAAACAAAACTACTGCAGTCCTGGGCCCTAAACTCAGTGGATATGCACTGGTTTCTTTCTGAAAATAACACCTGAGAGACACCAGAGCCAATTGCTAGTGTATGCACAGTGAAGGAGGGCTAAAAGTAGTACTAACAACAGTGTACTTTGTGAGCCTGCACAGTAGGTGAAAGGTGATACAACAGAGCACACTCACTGGTGAATAGCTCCAGTGGAAAAATATTCAATGTTTCCTCTCCTGGTGGGAGCACTCCAATCTTGAGTACGTCATACTACAGATCAGAAACTCAGCTAAGAAACAGATCTGTCTCCTCCGGATACTTTAAGTTTTTCAATGTCTGTGAGTCAGCATCTGTTCTGCAAAGAAGTTCAGTCTGTCCTTTTTAGGGGTGGGGGGATGTGCTTGGGTTATGGGATGGAAATCCTATGAAATTGGATAGTTATGATCATTATACAACTACAGATGTGATAAATTCATTTGAGTAATAATAATAAAAAAAGAAACAGATCTGGAAGCTTCTCTCCAACAACTAAGGAATATACGCTGCCCCTGATGAGGTAGTAACAAAGAGAAGGTCCCAATCAATACCCAGTTCAGGCCCTGTTCACAAATTATCAGTCACAGAAAACATTTAAAGTGATGAAATGGAAAAACCTAAAACCAAGAATAGTCTAATCAGCAAGACTTTCATTCAGGTTTGATGTAAAATCAAAAGTTTTACTGACAAGCAAAAGCTAGGGGAATTCAGCACCACCAAACCAGGTTTATAACAAATGCTAAAGGAAATTTTCTAGGAAGAAAAGAAAAGGCCCTAACTAGAAACAAGAGAATTAAAAATGGAAAAGCTCATCAGTAATGGCAAATATAAATTAAACGTAGGAAATCACCCACAGAAAAATATAATATCAAAGCAAACAATCATGAGAATAAGAGAGTACAAATGAAGAATATGGAAAATTCATTTGAAATTATGAGGCCAGAAATGTAAAACAATATTGTATATATCTAGTCTGCTGTATCAAAACCTCATGGGAACTTCAAACTAAAAAAAATACAATAGAAACAAACACACACAAAAAAGTAATAGTCATCAAATCACAAGAGAAGAGAACAAAAGTGGGAGGGAAGAAAGTACCTACAATAAAAAATCCATAAAGATTAAGAAAATGACAATAAGAACATACATATTAAAATTACCTTGAATGAAAATGGATAAAATACTCCAACCAAAAGACATAGTCTGACTGAGTGTATATAAAAACAATATCTGTATATATGCTGTCTACAAAGGATGGCTTCAGATCTAGGGACACATACAGACTGTAAGTGAAGGAATGTAAAAATTTATTCCATGCAAATGGAAATCAGAATTTAGAGTAATAATATAGACAAAATAGATTTTAAAAAAACTTTTACTGAGACAAAGAAGGACACTACATAATGATCAAGGAATCAATCTAAAATAAGATATAACAATTGATAAATATAAATGCACATAATATAGGAGTACCACAATATATAAGGCAAATGCTAACCATAAAAGTAGAAATCAGTAGTAACATTAAAATAGTAGGGGACAATAACACCCTACTTACATCAATGACAGATTATCCAAATAGAAAATTGATAAGGAGAAAGGCCTTAAATTCACAATAGAGAAGATAGACTTAACTGATATTGATAGTCCTTTCCCTCTAAAAGTAACAGAATACACATTATTCTCAAGAGAACATGGAATATTCTTCAGGATAGAACAAATCATTGGCCACAAATCAAGCCTCCATAAATTCAACAAAATTGAAATCATATAAAGCCTCTTTTCTGATCATAATGCTCTGTGACTAGAAATCAACCACAGGAGAAAAAAACTGCCCAAAACATAAACACCTGGAGGCCAAAAAATATGTTACTAAATGATGTGTGGATCACTGAAGAAATAAAAAAAAACCTACATATAAATGACAACAAAAACACAAATATCCAAAACCTATGAGAAACAGCAAAAGCAGTTCTAACAGGGACATTTATAGCAATACAAGCTTACCTTAGGGAACAAGAAAAAGTTCAACTAAACTACCTAACATTACACCTGAAGCAATTAGAGAAAGAAGTAAAAACAAACCCCCAAAGTTAGTAGATTGAAAAAAATCATAAAGATCAGAGCAGAAATCCATGAGATAGAGATGAAGAAAATGATAAAAAATTTTCGGTGAAACTAAAGCTGGTTCTTCAAAACAATAGAAAAAGATAAGTCTTTAGCTACACTCAAGATAAAAAAGGGAGAGAGCTCAGATCAGTAAAATTAGAAATGAAAAAGTTACAATTGACACTGCAGAAATACAAAGGATCATAAGAGACTACTACAAACAACTATATGCCAATAAAATGAACAACATAGAAGAAATTGACAATCTTCCAAGACTAAACAAGTAAGAAATAGAAAACATGAACACATCAATTCCAAATACTAAAATTGAATTTGTGATTAGTAACATTACAACAAACAAAATCCAGGACAAGATGGCTTCATGGGAAAATTCTACCAAACATTTTGAGAAGAGTTAATATCTACCCTTCTGAAACTCATCCAAAAAATTGCAAAGAAAGGAACAATCCCAAGTTAACTCTATGAGGCTACCATCACCCTGATAACAAAACTAGACAAAGGAAACACCAAAAAATGAATTTACAGACCAATATGACAATTAACTGAGATGCAAAAATCCTCAAAAAACCCTAGCAAACTGAATACAGCAATATGTTAAAAAGATCATAAATCATAATCAAGTAGGATTTATCCCAGATATGCAAGTATTCTTCAATAGCTACAAATTAATCACTGTGACACACCTCATTAACAAACTGAAGAATAAAAACCATATGGTCATCTCAATAGATGCAGGAAAATTTTAAGAAAATTTAACTATTTTATTTTATTTTATTTTATTTTAATTTTATTTTATTTTATTTTATTTTATTTTATTTCTGTTTTTTGTCTTTTTAGGTCCACACCCACAGCATATAGAGGTTCCCAGGCTAGGGGTTGAATCGCAGCTATAGCTGCCAACCTATGCCACAGCCACAGAAACATGGGATCCGAGCTATGTCTGTGATCTACACCACAGCACACAGAAACACTGGATCTCCAGCCCACTGAGCAATACCAGGGATTGAACCTGCATCTTCATGGATACTAGTTGGGTTCATTAGCCACTGAGCCATGACAGGAACTCCTCAACACTCATTTTATTAGAATTTATGATTGTTAGTATTTATACATGAAAATTTATGAATGTTTTCACATTACTTCCCTAAAGAGATACTACAAACATATTTTAAATGAATTATTTAAGAATAAATAATAACTTTAGTTAATAATAGCCAATTATGGTTATTGGGTAACAGTTATTAATTTATTTCTAATATTTGATTCTTTGAGAACAAATTATCAATATTCTACAGTCATTCAAATTTTATAACAATCTGTTTATCCTTACTTGAAAGTTTCAAGGGGAAATTTGATATATGGAAATAACGAGTCACAAATCACTTAGTAGTAGTATGGTATTACATAACAAAGAGCAATACTTTATATGTTCATTGCAGTTTTCCATCCAAATTTTGAATTTGATTTAAGTAACTCTTTAAAGTTACAATTTAATGAATACCCAGTGAGGATGAAAAAAGCCCTGAGTGGTAGCATTAGTGCAGGTTTATTCATGCACTGATTTTCTCATGTAAGCTCTTAAATGGGCATTGTTTTTATTAGGGTTCATGTTTGGGCTGCTTTTCTACTACATGTATTATATGCTTCTTGCACTAATTTTGGTTTATTTTTTTTTCTTGGCTAACCCATCCTGTGAAGGAAAAGGAAAGAACATAGTAAATTGGTAATGGGAAATACGTAACTTGCCATTATATTTATGAAAATACCTTAGTTTATTAGTGACTTCTAAGGTCCTTTTCAGTTCAGTTTTCTTTTGATGTGTGACAAAATTTGCCATGAACTTGCTGCTTCTTTATCCTGAAGATATACAATAGAGTAAGTAATGGAATTTGAGATTTGTGAACGACAATATTTAAAGCACAAGAAGGACATTTTAAAGTATGCCTAATTTTTATTTCAGTGAGCAGGAAAGTGTTCTGATAGACTGCTAATGCACACAAGGTGATATGTGAATGTATTTTTAGAAGAAAAGTGGAGTGTTTGACAAGCATGATTATGTATTTAATTGCATGAGTCATATATGATTATCTCTACCATACTGAAATTTTTTATTTAGAATAATTTTTTGCTCTGTTCTTTAACACAACTATTGCAAATCTCTGAAAAATACTTTGTGCTTTCTCACACAAACTTTTCAATGAAAATATGCATGCTTTATCATAAGCAAAAATATTAAAACTGTAAATCAGCAGGTCCTGGGTAAAGAGAGAATAAATTAACTGATCTGAAGTTCTAAAGAATAGGACAAGATGGCGGAAGAGTAGAAGGACACACTCGCCCTCTCCCACAAAAACAAACAAAAAAAAAGCACATCTACAGAATAAATGACTCACACAGAACAGCAACCAATCATTGGCAGAAGAACCTAAACTCCAATAACGGCAAGGAGTTCGTGACATTACGGGGCAGAATGGGAGAAAGGAGGAGAGTGAGAGAAGGTGAATCTGAGTGGGACAGGCACTCCCGAAAGGGAACTGCGGAGGAGAAAGGGATCCCGCACCCTGGAAAGTCACCTACCTGGGGGAAAGATCAAACGAACCGGAGGAATCTCCAGATGCAGAGAAGAGTGTAGCAGTAAGTTGGAGTATGGAAAAGCCCATCAAGAACCTAACGGACCATCTGAACTATGGGCACAGTCACCAAAAATTGAGACGCCTGGGTGGGGGCTGGGCACCGAGACCTCGCCTCCGAAGGTTAGTCACTGAGAAAGGGCCGGGGGACGCCTGGGTGGGGGCTGGGCACCGAGTCCTTGGCTCCAGAGGTTAGTCCCCAAGAAAGGGCCTGGGGGACGCCTGGGTGGGGGCTGGGCACTGAGACCTAGGCTCCAGAGGTTAGTCCCCAGGCTGGGGCAGCAGGGCAGAGCAGAAACTGCTTGGGAGGTCTAGAAACCATTTGATGGGGCAGAGACTGCCTGGGAGACTAGAAAACAAAGCTGTTACAGAGGAAGGGAGCAATACTCTAGGGGCAGGGAAGTGGAAAGCTTCATCAGAGGAAACCTGAGAAAAGAGCCTGGTCTGCGCCCATGCTGGGGAGGGGAGAGAAGAAGGGGTGGGTCCCCATAGAATACCCCCCACGCCACAGCAAGCTTACAGGCCCGCTAGCTAACAGAAAGCTGTGCTTCCCAGTGCATCCCCCCCCCCACCCCCGCCACCCCCTACACTCTCGCCAAACCTGGGGCTGTCTGCCATCCAGGAGGGCTGGCCTCAACAATTGCCTGAAGCCTACCACCGCAGGGGCTGTCCCTGCACAGGCCTGCTTGCCCTGTGCAGGGGCTACACTTCCGCAGAGCAGCACCAAACACCACCAGCCCCCGAGAAAAGGCCTGCAGCTCAGAAAAGCTAGAACAAGCCTAGCCAGGCCGTGAATAGATCTGCCTAATGCCCGGACGGTTTTTCTGGGTCGGGCTGCCCCGGGGAGGAGCCTCTTCAGTTTCCAATGGCCCTGCTACCCGCCCAAGCTCCCAGGGGGTGCCCTAGTGGATCAGCTGTATAGGACTGCCAGCTCCAGGCAGGACCCCCTACAGCCCAGAAAATCTGCAACAAGCCTGGCCAAAACAGGAAAAGATCTCAGATGGTCTTTCTGAGTCAGGCTGCCCTGGGGAGGAGCCTCTTGTGTTTCCAGTGGCCCTGCTACACAGCTAAGCCCCTAGGGGGTGCCCCAATGCTGCAGAATAGCTGCTTAGCACCACCAGCCCCCTGGAAGAGCCACTGCAGCCCAGAAAAGCTGCAACAAGCTTGGCCAGACTGTGAAAAGATCTGCCTACATTCTTAGGCCATCCTTCTGAGTTGGGCGGCCCTAGGGAAGAGCCTCTTAGGTTCTCAGTGACCCCGATAGCTGCTCCAGCCCTCAGGGCGTGCTGCACTCCTGAGGAACAGCTGCCCAACACTGCCAACCGCCTGCAAGAATCCCACAGCTTAAACAAACCAGAGCAAGCTCTACCTGACCAAGTGAAATCTGCTACCATCGTGGTGTGGACCTCCCAGTCCTGTCTGCCCTCAGGAAGTCCTCCTTTGCTTCAAAGAAACACTGGTAGCCCCATCAACACTCCAGAAAAGCCACACTGCCTCAAGAAAGATTGACCAACAACGTGAGCCCTCAGGAAATATTCCACGGCAGTGACAAGGCAAACACTGCCCGATCACGGGGAGTACAACTCCCTCAGGAAAAAGAAAACAACAAGCAAGATGAAGAAGCTGAGAAACCACCCCCAGTCAAACCAAGAGGAGAACTCACCTAAAACAGTCAACAATGAAACAGATCTCTGCAGTCTGACAGACCTGGAGTTCAAAAGAGAAATAGTGAAAATACTGAAGGAATGAAGAGAAGATAGGAACAGTAATGCAGATACCCTCAGAAAGGAACTAGAAAATATAAGGAGGAGCCAAGAAAAACTAGAACATTCATGTGCAGAGATGCAAACTGAACTAAGGGCAGTAAAAACCAGAATGAATAATGCAGAAGAACGAATCAGTGATATGGAAGATAGAATAATGGAAATCACTCAATCCGGTCAAGAGATAGAAAACCGAATCAAAAAACAGGAAAGCAATATAAGAGACCTATGGGATAATATAACACAGACCAATCTACACATAATAGGAATTCCAGAAGGAGTAGAAAAAGATAAGGTGATGGAAAATATATTTGAAGAAATTATCGATGGAAACTTCCCAAATCTAAAGGATGCTGGGTTCAAGATACAAGAAGCACAGAGGGCGCCAAAAAAACTGAACCCAAATAGACCCACAGCAAGACACATCATAAAAAAAATGGCAAAAGTTAGTGATAAAGAGAGGATCCTAAAGGCAGTAAGAGAAAAACAGAATGTTACCTACAAGGGAACCCCCATAAGAATATCAGCTGACTTCTCTACAGAAACACTATAGGCCAGAGGGAATGGCAAGAGATATTTAAAGTGCTAAAAGGAAAAAATATGCAACCTAGAATACTCTATCCAGCAAGAATATCATTTAAAATAGAAGGGGAAATAACAATTTTTTCCAACAAACAAAAACTTAAAGAATACTGCAACACAAAACCCAGGTTAGAGGAAATATTGAAAGGGCTTCTCTAAACCAAAAAGAAAGGAAGGAAAGGGAAGAAAAAAGAAAAGAAAAAAAAAGAAGAAGAGGAAGAACTAGGACTGAGGACACCGCAATCAGAGAGCAGTCACTCAAATAAGCCAGCATACAGATTTAATCATGAACAGGCCTCAAGCAAAATAAAATTAAAAAGAAAAAAATAAAAAAGAGTCATCAAAACCATAAAATGTGGGCAAGGGATGTTAGGAAGTAAATAACCCTTTCTGTTTGCTTGTTTGTATGTTTCTCTTCTAAATTTTAATAAAGTAATGAAGTGTTTGAACTTACAGGACCATCAGGCTAAAACACACAATTATGGGAAGGGGTTAGCATACTTAAAAAACAGGGCAACCACAAGCCAAAACCAAATATTGCATTTGCAAAAAATGAAAAAAAAAGTATACTCAAGCAGATAATAACAGGAGACCATCCAACCAAAAAAAAAAAAAAAGAAAGAAAGGAAGAATGGAGAACCATAGAATCAACTGGAACACGAGGTTCAAATGGCAATAAATAATCATCTATCAATTATCACCTTAAATGTCAATGGACTGAATGCCCCAATCAAAAGACACAGAGGGGCTGAGTGGATAAAAAGGCAAAAACCTTCAATATGCTGCCTACAAGAAACTCACCTTAGGACAAAAGATACATATAGATTGAAAGTGAAAGGGTGGGGAAAAATATTTCACGCCAATACACATGACAGAAAAGCAGGAGTCGCAGCGCTCATATCAGACAAAATAGACTTTAAAACAAAAGACATAAAGAAAGACAAAGAAGGACACTACTTAATGATATTAAGGGATCCATCCAAGGAGAGGATGTTGCTATCGTCAACATATATGCCCCAAATACAGGAGCACCCAGATACATACAACAAATATTAACAGACATAAAGGGAGATATTGATGAGAATACAATCATAGTAGGAGACCTGAATACCCCCCTCACATCAATGGACAGATCCTCTAGACAGAACACCAATAAAGCAACAGAGATCCTCAAGGAAACAATAGAAAAGTTAGACTTCATTGATATCTTCAGGACACTACATCCAAAAAAAGCAGAATACACATTCTTCTCAAATGCTCATGGAACATTCTCAGGAATCGACCACATACTGTGACACAAAGCTAACCTCAATAAATTTAGGAGCATAGAAATTATCTCAAGTCTCTTCTCTGACCACAATGCCATGAAATTAGAAACCAACCATGGGAAAAGGAAAGAGAAAAAACCTACTGCATGGAGACTAAACAACATGCTACTAAAAAACCAATGGGTCAATGAGGAACTCAAGAAGGAAATTAAAAACTAACTTGAAACAAATGATAATGAAGACACAACCGCTCAAAATCTATGGGATGCTGCGAAAGCAGTGCTCAGAGGGAAATTCATAGCAATACAGGCCTTGCTCAAAAAAGAAGAAAGATCCCAAATGGACAACTTAACCCTCCACCTAAATGAATTAGAGAAAGAAGAACAAAAAAGGCCTAAAGTCAGCAGAAGGAAGGAAATTATAAATTTCAAAGAAGGAATCAATAAAATAGAGACTCAAAAAACAATAGAGAAAATTCATAAAACCAAGAGCTGGTTCTTTGAAAAGGTCAACAAAATTGACAAACCCCTGGCCAGACTCACTAAAAAGAGGAGAGAAAGAACCCAAATAAGCAAAATTATAAATGAAAAAGGAGAAATCACAGTGGATACAGCAGAAATACAAAAAACCATAAGAGAACACTATAAACAACTATATGGCAACAAGTTTGACAATCTGGAAGAAATGGACAATTTTCTAGAATCTTACAGCATGCCAAAACTGAATCAAGTAGAAACAGACCACTGAACAGACCGATCACTAGAAATGAAATTGAAGAGGTCATAAGAACACTCCATAAAAATATAAGTCCAGAACCAGATGGCTTCACAAGGGAATTCTATCAAATGTATAAAGAGGATCTTGTTCCCATCCTCCTTAAACTCTTTCAAAAGGTTGAAGAAGGAGGAATCCTCCCAAAGACATTCTATGATGCCTCCATCACCCTCATTCCAAAACCAGACAGAGATACCACCAAAAAAGAAAACTATTGCCCAATATCATTGATGAATATAGATGCAAAAATTCTCAACAAAATCTTAGCCAACCGAAACCAACAACATACCAAAAAAATTATACACCATGACCAGATAGCATTCATCCCAGGTTCACAAGGATGGTTCAACATATGCAAATCAATCAGCATCATACACCACATTAACAAAAGAAACGTCAAAAATCATATGATCATCTCAATAGACACAGAAAAAGCATTTGACAAAGTCCAACATCCATTCATGATCAAGACCCTCGCCAAAGTGGGTATAGAGAGAACATTCCTGAGTATAATCAAAGCCATTTATGATAAACCCACAGCAAATATAATCCTCAATGGGGAAAAACTGAAAGCCTTCTCACTCCAATCTGGAACGAGACAGGGATGCCCACTCTCACCACTGCTCTTCAACATAGTTTTGGAAGTCCTAGCCACAGCAATTAGACACACTAAAGACATAAAAGGCATCCATATAGGAAGAGAAGAGATACAACTGTCACTGTATGCAGATGACATGATACTATACATAGAAAACCCTAAGGACTCAACCCAAAAACTCCTTGAACTGATTCATAAATTCAGCAAAGTAGCAGGATATAAGATTAACATTCAGAATTCAGTTGCATTTCTGTATACCAGCAATGAAATATTAGAAAAGGAATACAAAAATATGATACCTTTTAAAATTGCACCTCACAAATTCAAATACCTCGGAATACACCTGACCAAAGAGGTAAAGGACCTATATGCCGAGAACTATAAAACTTTCATCAAGAAATCAAAGAAGATGTAAAGAAATGGAAAGATATTCCAGGTTCATGCATTGGAAAAATCAATATTGTAAAAATGGCCAGACTCCCCAAAGCAATCTACAGATTCAATGCAATCCCTAGCAAATTACCCATGACATTTTTCACAGAAGGAGAACAAACAATCCAAACATTTAGATGGAACCACAAGCGACCCAGAATCGCCAAAGCAATCCTGAGGAACAAAAACCAAGCAGGAGGCATAACTCTCCCAGACTTCAAGAAATACTACAAAGCCACAGTCATCAAAACAGTGTGGTACTGGTATCAAAACAGACAGACAGACCAATGGAACTGAATAGAGAATCCGGAAATAAACCCTGACACCTATGGTCCATTAATCTTTGACAAGGGAGGCAAGAACATCAAATGGGAAAAAGAAAGTCTATTCAGCAAGCATTGCTGGGAAACCTGGACAGCCGCATGCAAAGCAATGAAACTAGAACACACCCTCACACCATGCACAAAAATAAACTCCAAATGGCTGAAAGACTTAAATATACGACAGGACACCATCAAACTCCGAGAAGAGAACATAGGCAAAACACTCTCTGACATCCACATCATGAATATGTTCTCAGGTCAGTCTCCCAAAGCAATAGAAATTAGAGCAAAAATAAACCCATGGGACCTCATCAAACTGAAAAGCTTTTGCACAGCCAAGGAAACCCAAAAGAAAACAAAAAGACAACTTTCAGAATGGGAGAAGTTAGTTTCAAATGATGCAACCGACAAGGGCTTAATCTCTAGAATATATAAACAACTTATACAACCCAACAGCAAAAAAAACCAATCAACCAATGGAAAAATGGGCAAAAGACCTGAATAGACATTTCTCCAAAGAAGATACACAGGTGGCCAACAAACACATGAAAAAATGCTCAACATCGCTGGTTATAAGAGAAATGCAAATCAAAAATACCATGAGATATCACCTCACACCAGTCAGAATGGCCCTCATTAATAAATCCACAAATAACAAGTGCTGGAGGGGCTGTGGAGAAAAGGGAACCCTCCTACACTGTTGGTGGGAATGTCAACTGGTACAGTCACTATGGAGAACAGTTTGGAGATACCTAAGAAATCTATCCATAGAACTTCCATATGACCCCACAATCCCACTCTTGGGCATCTATCTGGGCAAAACTCTAGTTAAAAGAGACACGTGCACCCGCATGTTCATTGCAGCACTATTCACAATAGCCAAGACATGGAAACAACCCAAATGTCCATCGACAGATGATTGGATTTGGAAGAGGTGGTATATATACACAATGGAATACTACTCAGCCATAAAAAAGAATGACATCATGCCATTTGCAGCAACATGGATGGAGCTAGAGAATCTCCTACTGAGTGAAATGAGCCAGAAAGACAAAGACAAATACCATATGATATCACTTATAACTGGATTCTAATATCCAGCACAAATGAACATCTCCTTAGAAAAGAAAATCATGGACTTGGAGAAGAGACTTGTGGCTGCCTGATGGGAGGGGGAGGGGGAGGGAATGGGAGGGATTGGGAGCTTGGGCTTATCAGACACAACTTAGAATTGATTTACAAGGAGATTTACAAGGAGATTTACAAGTTTTACAATTGATTTACAAGGAGATCCTGCTGAATAGCATTGAGAACTTTGTCTAGATACTCATGTTGCATCAGAAGAAAGGCTGGGGGAAAAATGTAATTGTAATGTATAAATGTAAGGATAACCTGACCCCCTTGCTGTACAGTGGGAAAAAAAAAAGAAAGAATAGCGACCACTCATAAAGAAAGGTCATATTGTGGGAGTTTCTATATTGCTGTTGAAGAGTGGGTGGCAGTTTTCCAGCATCTCCATAAATAAAGGCTTGACAACGTTGTCTCTAGCATTTGAGAATCATGACACATAAATAGAAGTATCTATTTACACATTTAAATGGAAATTTATATCTACACATTTCAAATACAAATGTGTTCCATAAACTGGAAAATATCTAGTAATCCACTAAATTTGAAATTTCAGGCTTAATCCATCTTATTGTAGAAAAAGAACACTTTATATTAATATGTATAAAGGTGATGAGATTATAATTACAATTAAGTTGTTAACTTGACTCTGTATGATTTTGCTTTTAAACTTTTTTGAGGTATATTTGATATGGAAAACTGCATATTTTAGTGCATACATTGATGCATTAGACATTTGCATATACCATAAAGTTATCACACAAAAGTACTAAAAATATCCATTAACACCAAAACTTTTTGTATGTTAGAAGAACACAGTGTGATTATATTTTTGTCATCACTTTTATCAGAACATGTAAATTGCAAAAATCAGAAAACTGCTATGAAGTTTATTATTTTCATTCATTCATCAAATATTTATACATGACTACTTAGTGTCATATTCTGTGGTTTTCATTAGAGATAGAGTAGTGTACAAAACAGTAGGAATTTCCTACTCTCTGGAGCTTAGTCTTTAAAAGAAATGACAGACATTAGAAAACATAAATTATTAATTTAAATAAAAATTAATACAACAGACAAGAAACATGAGGTGTTTCTTACAAGACTGTGTAATCTGGGAGTTTTATGTTGCTTGGCATTCCCCATCCCTTTGAAATCTACAAACTTTTTGAGGTACTAAAAGCCAGTACTATTATTATTATTCTTATTTTGAGTACATATAAATTGAGGTCCAGCAAAATGGTAAAATAAAAATTCAAACCTAGATATTTAAAAATTTTACTATGCCATGCTCCTTTCCTGACAGCAATAATTTGGCTTTTGAATAATATGACAAATTCCCTCTAAAATTACTACTCCTGAAATATTTGTGCACTATCAGAAGATTTTCTTTTATTCTTCAGTTTAATATCTTATGGGATGAGTAAGCTATCTTCATTTATGTTATTCAATCACTAATAGTATATAATAATGAATGAATGAATGAATGAATGAATGTTTGGATTTTAAATTATCATATCAGGCTTTATGAAATAAATTAAGTCCAGAATCAGAAAGCAATTATAATATTTGCTTAAATGGAGTAAAATCTTCCTGTATTTTTCCTTTCTTCTACTGTGAAATATACTCTCCTAACAGATTCTGTTAAAAGTAGCACATGCCATGAAACAGAACAAATAAATAATATGATTTTTGTATCTTTTCAAAAAGAGAAAGACAAAGCAAAATAAAACACACAAACAAACCCAAAAAAGTATGTTTTTGCAGAGCTTAGAATGGTAGAAGACAGAGCTAGGATGAGGAAAAGTGGAAAGATGCTTTCTTTTTTCTTATTTATTGCAAACTCTGCTGAAAAGTCAAAAGAGAAACCTACTCAATGAAAGAATAGTTCCTCTCACACCAAAGTTTTCATAGTGATGAAAATCAGCATCTGGCCTAAAGGTAAGATAAACCAAATATTATAGTGGAGAAAAGTTAAAGTAGAAAGTAGAGTGTTATTCTTTTTCATAGTTAACTTTATAAAGTGGATGAAGATGAGTTATTCAGCATTTGAAAGAAATGAGACCTTGAAGAAGGCTGCTACTGTGTCTTAATTATGTTACAACTGTTGCAGAGTCTGTGGATTTAAACAACTTTCCTAGTCAATAAAGAATTAGTCAACAGTTATTTGACAGACTTGTTTGTTTTCTGATTGGACTTACTAGTTAAGGAAACATTTTGTGGTTTGCCCTTATAATCAAGGCATTATGTCTATGGGAGTTAATAAGAACTTTGTTTAGTTATAAAACAAATTTATAGTTACCAAAGTGGAAAGGGAGAGGGATAAATTAGAAGTTTGGGATTAACATATACACATTACTATATATTAAATGGTAACCAACAAGGACCTATGCACATCAGATTACACCCTGAGTACCGAGCTCAGTTCTGGCTTCTGCCATTATGTGCTTAGTAACATTTAAATTTCAGCACGCATATAATTTTGTATCATTTAGAAAAAAATAGCATTTTTCATATAATCTTTACTTGTACTTTATTTTTCATTACCTATGTAGATGCAGAGGAAGGGAACCATAATCATCTTGATAATGTAAGACCTCTAAAGGTCTAATTCAGTTATTAGTGCCACACTAGAAGATGAGCATTGATCAACTGAACTCTATTCAGTGAGATATAAATATTCATTCAATCAGCCATGTTGGTTATAATAAAAAGCGGTATTGCCATGGTATGGAGGTTTCTTAAAAAACTGAAAATAGAACTACAATATGATCTTACGATATGATCTTTCTACCCCGGGATGTGTATTCAGAGAAAACCATAATTCAAAATCATATATGCACTCCAATGTTCATTGCAGCACTACTTACAATAGCCAAGATATGGGAGCAACCTAAATACTACTCAACAGAGGAATGGATAAAGAAGGTGTGATATATATATATATATTATACACTATTGACTATTAGTCAACCATCAACTATAAAAATGAATGAAATAATATAATGTCTTTTGCAGCACCGTGGATGGACCTAGAGATTATCATACTAATGAAGTTAAGTCAGACAAAGACAAGCATCGTATGAGATCACTTATATGTGGGATATAAAAAATAATAAAAATGAAATATACAAAACAGAAATAGATCCACAGACATAGAATACAAACTTATAGTTATCAAAGTGGAAAGGGAGGGGGATAAACTATGAGTTTGGGATTAACATATACACATTACTCTATATTAAATAGTAACTAAAAAGGACCTATTTTATAGCATAAGAAGCTATACTAAATATTTCATAGTAATATGGGAGTTCCTGTTGTGGTGCAGCAGAAATGAATCTGACTAGTATCCATGAGGATGCAGGTTTGATCCCTGGCCTCGCTCAGCAGGTCAGAGAGCAGTGAGCTGTGGTGTAGGTCACAAACTTGGCTTGGATCCCATGGTGCTGTGGCTGTGGTGTAGGCTGGAAGCTATAGCTCTGATTCATCCCCTAGCCTGGGAACTTCCATATGCCACACATGCGACCCTAAAAAGCAAATAATAATAATAATAATAATAGTAATAATCTATAAGGGGAAATAATACGAAAAATAATATACATGTATACATGTATGAATACTTTATTAAGTTGTTAGTTTTCACATACAGTAACAAGAGGTTTTTAAGACCTCATAAATGCATGTACTATTTTATTTGTCAACTTGTTTAAAGATACCAAGGTTGGAGTTTTTACTATTTCTCGTACTGAAGTCTTAAGCAAATGCTACTTATCACTTTAGCAAAACTTTATTTTCTTACTCAAAATGTGTACAATTCAGAATTGAAGATTGTATGATATGGTTTTGTTTGTCAGAAAGCATTCTTTAAAAGGTTTAGTTCATTTTTCTACTTAGATGAAGCAAAATATCTCAACATAGTGTCTATTAAAATATTTTTTCTAAAAATAGTTTATGAGGAAGAATTATTAATATGTTAAATGCTTCAAATATGAATATTCTTGTCATTCACTTAATAAAACTTATCTTCAAAGCTATCTTTACAAACTAATGTTTTTTTAATAGACATTTAGTAAACTTTGATCCAGTACATTTTATTTAATACCACTGTTTGGATAGATAGGAATGTGACAGCATCACTAAAAGTCCTATATTGAATTTCACATGAATAAAAGAGAGGGAAATCAGTAAACAATTCTGGACAGTATAGATGTATAAAAATACCTCAGTTAAACCTACTTCCTTGAGATGCATTCCAAAAGCAGAAACTTTTCAACTATTTTGAAGTTTCCTATTTACTTTTTACTCTTTATAAGAAGATTAATGAAAATGTTTGAAAGTTAAAGTGGAAATTTTATTTCACTTATTAAAACTATCCCCCAAATCTGATCTGTCAAAAGGTGACACATTCAACTTTTTTTAATCAGATGATGATCCACCTGCTGGTATTACAACAAAGTAGTGAAAAAGCTGACCAACTGAGAATTAAGAACAAAAATGAAAGCTACCCAGTGACACTGCTGTCTTTCTGAGCATGTAATTCTTTTTTTTTTAAATTAATGCAGTTAAAAGCTTATGAGATGTCCTTCTTATGTGGTTGTGTATTCAGCTCTTGCCTGAAAGTTTCACATACACAAGTAGAAACTAAATCTTTTGGATTGTGATAAATTCAATATTCTGTCAATCCTTCAATAATTAATGAGCATATACTCTGTACCATGCTCTAGTCTATATACTGAGTAAACAAAGATGAATAGGAAATGGCTCTTCCCACCATCTCATGGCTTGATGGTATGATTAGACATATTGATAAATAGAATGTATTCAATCTCTTCTTTATTCAGCAACTCTCCTTTAGAATTCTCAGAATTGTAATTAACCAGAATCAACTGTGGGAACTATAGGTGGACTAGAAGGCAACTGTTTTTTTTTTTTTTTTTTCCTGCCACAACATGTTGTATTTGGTGTTTCTCAGTAAAAGTGATGGTTATACTGGGGAAATAAGAGCACTGTGTTTTAATACCTCTCTTTTTGCCTCTTGTCCCATGATCTGCAAATAGTATCTTTTCTAATTTCATCTTGAATCTAAACTATTGGCAATTTAGAGCTGCTGAAAGTTCTTCCCATGCACTTGAACAAAATTAATGCAGGAGATACACTCATTTTCCCTATTATTGTATCAATAGGACTCAGGACATATATATCAACTAGCTCATAATAGGCATTTACTAAATGACTGTTGAATGAATTATTGATTAAGATATGATATCTAATATGGTTAGTTTTTTTTTCTTTTTAAAGGAAAGGCCCTTAAGATTTTTTTTCAAATTAATTTACAATTGTTTGGAAGAAATAGGGGCTCTATTTAAATGTAGGTACCTTCCTGGAGTGCTTCACCTGTGTTACCTTTCCCTGTGCATGTGCAATGCATATAAGAACAGATCAATTAGACATATCACTTCTGAAATATTACTGACATCTGATTTAGAGCATTAAAATATCTAAAATGACTAGATTATCACATCAGGTATTTAATTTTTTAATATTTCTAGTAAATTTTCTTTCAAAATATTTTTATGGACATTTGAAACTCATCTGAAGAATGAGTTATACATAATAATTGGGAATATTTACAATGGGAGAGATCAGAAAAATTATTATCAGCAAACCTGAAAAAATATTTTTTTTTAAAGATTTTTATTTTTTCCCTTATAGTTGATTTATTTTATTTTACTTTGTTATTTATTTATTTTTTTAAGGCTTCACCCACAGCATGTGGAAGTTCCCACGGTAGGGGTTGAATTGGAGGTGTAGCTGCTGGCCTATACCACAGCACAGCAACACCAGATCTGAGTCCAACCTATACCACACACACAGCAATGCCAGATCCCTGACTCAATGCGTGAGGCCAGGGATTGAAGCCATGTCCTCATGGATACTAGCCAGATTCGTTTCCACTGAGCCACAACAGGAACACCCATTACATTTTTAAAAATTTTTTGTTGATTTACAGTGTTCTATCAATTTATGTTGTACAGCAAAGTGACCCAGTTATACATATACACATATTCTTTTTCTCACATTATCCTTCCTCATGTTAGATCACAAGTGATTAGCTATAGTTCCCCATGCTATACAGCATGATCTCATTTCTCATCCATTCCCAATGTAATAGTTTGCATCTATTAAACCCAGACTCTCAGCCCATCCCACTCCCTCCCCCTTGGCACATACAAGTCTGTTCTCCAAGTCCATGAGTTTTTTTCTGTGGAATGGTTCATTTATGCCATATATTAGATTCCAAATACAAGTGATATCATAGGGTATATTTCTTTCTCTTTCTGACTTTACTTAGTATAAGCATCTCTAGTTCCATCCATGTTGCTGAAAATGGCATTATTTTGCTCTCTTCTTATGGCTAAATAATATTAAATCATGTATATACACCACATCTTAATCCATTCATCTGTCAATGGACATTTAGGTTGTTTCCATTTCTTGGCTATTGGGAATATATCTGGTAGCCCCGCTCCCTGAGAGCCTGTGTGTGCAGGGAGACTCCTATGGTGGTCCTACCCTCCTCCTCTTGCCCTTCCCAACAATGGTGCCTTGCTTCTCCTGTGGGCCCAGACCTCCTCCTGGGTTCCCTTGGCTGTGGCGTTCCACTCCCCAGCCCATGGCACACTGCTGCCTAGCCCCTCAGGCTACCTCCACATAGCCTATCCTAGTCCTCTTCCCAGAACTGACCTTTGGATCCTGAGTCTCAGTGCCCAGCTCCCACCCAAGTGTCTCAGGCTGTGGTGTCTGGGGCAGTGGTGCAGATGATCTGTGTGGCTCTCCCTCTGCTTTGCCCTCCTCAGTCCCGCTGCTGTGCTTTTCTTGGTGACTTTGAGGTCCCTCCATCTTGGCTGATATCCCATTGATTAGGTGACTTCCCAGGGTATAGGTTCCTTTTCTCTTTCACAGCTCCCTCTCATGAATGCTAGTCCCTCCTGATTCCTTTGTCTTTCTCTTTTTCTCTCTCTCTTTCTTTTTTTCTTGTTTTTTACCCAATCATGTTGAGGGCTTCTTGCACTTTTTTGGAGGTTTAAGTTCTTCTGCCAGTGTTCAGTAGATATTCTGTGCAAATTGTTCTACATGTTGATATGATTGTGGGAGAAGGTGAGCGTGATGTCTTACTCCTCCACCATCTTGATCCACTTCTTCGCTGCAACTCTAAATCTCAATGATAGATCATTTATAATCTATCCTCTACCTATTTTTCCTCCTCCATCCCTTTCCACTCTTTCCTTCAAAAGACACCCCTCCTATGTAATTTAGCTTCCCAATCCTTACTTATGTTGACTTTGTCCTTTAATATTTACAGGACTGGGGACAACTGGTGACTTAAAACAATTGATTTCCTTCTTTCTAATGAATTTGGCCCTTTAGCCCTTCTCATTTGGCTTTCAACTACACTATAGAAGTAAGCTCAGTGTTTTCCTTCATAGAGCTAACTTGCAGCTTCCCTCTGTCAGCCATAAGATATAGGGATAATGTTGCCTTAATTACTCATGTTTTTCCTGCTGCTCATGATTCTACTTGTCCTGCCTTCTTTGTTCTTTCTAATTTTTTTTTCAAGCTCAGATGGATAGATAGCAAATATTACAAGAACCACATTTGAATGCTTGGGAATTGAACATTAATATGAAAAGGGAATATATTTCAAATACAGAGTAAGTGAATGGTTAATGCACGTAATACCTTCTAACCACTAATGATTTTCCTGTGTAGAAATCCATAAAATGAATTTCTTATGTTTCAATTGGTTTCAAACTGTTAATGAAAACCATGTAATATATCTCTATTTTCTACTTCCAAATTAGATCTTAGCAAATTTTTTCTCATTCAATTTGTACTTTTTAATTTGCTTTAAAATAGAACCTGAAATTTTACCATACTTTAAAGTCCATGATGGTTCTTCAGTAGTCTAGATGCAGTCTTTTGGGGTTTGAGGTTTTCTATTTACTAATATGTACCATTATTATTATATGAATTAGTTCATTTTGCTGATACAACTTGAGTACCCTAGAGCATACTAAGCATACTGAATGCATAACATCTTCAGTTATAAGCCTAAGACAATTTTTATCAAATTATCAAATAATTTTATCAGTAATCCTCTTTGTTAATTTCCAATTAAATTTATTTTATTAGCTTATTTATTATACCAAAAAGGTAGAATTCATAGGTGGGAAGTGCATTTTGTTTTTAACACAGTCATTTTAATTTTATTCTTGAATGTGCTTTTTATTTATTCATTAATACTATTTGTTTCCATAGTCATCATAGTCAAGAAAAATAATCAGGAATAAAGCAGCCCTTTTAACTGCACACAAGAGACAGAGAACAGCAGCAAAGGACAAAGGCCTAGGAATAGCTCTTGGTTAAGCAAAGTATATCATTCCCAGAGAGATCTGAAAATTTGTGAGCAAAGTGTGCATCTCTTTGCCATCATCACTTACTCTGTTAAAGTGGCCATTCTCAACAGTGGAAAAATCTTTCTTTTATCATAATCACCAAATCTTTTAGCTTATCCACCTTTTTTTTCACAGATCAATTTCACTCTAAGAGACGATAAGGGGCTGTAAGTGGGATAGGTGAAATACACCAGTTTATACGTTGGCAAGGAAGCAAACATGTGAAGCTGATGGCCAGGTAGGTAGTGACAAGCAGGTTATGAGTAAGTCATCTAGGTTAACCATTTCCTATCCAATAATTTTACAAACATTACATATCCTATGACTGTATCAGAAGAACTAGAACTATAGCTACCTGGAGGTAGTAGAAAGTGAAAATCAAAATGAAAGAGTGAAGCAGATCTCCAAAGAAAATTTAAATTACATGTAAAAAGGAAATTAAGATATAAACCTGGAGAAAGTGTATGGTAGATCTGTGATAAAAATATCACACAAAGACTCCTAGCCTGGGAGCTTCCATACGCCATGGATGAGGCCCTAAAAAGACAAAAAAAAAAAATAACACAAATATCCAATTCAAAAGGCATCGTGAATTACTAAATACACATTACATGATCTTTGAAATGCAGTAGAAAAGCTAAGCAATAAAATGACTGCCACAGAGTTATGACATTAATTTATATTTCTCCAAATTTAAAATCATAAAAATTTTGTATTCCATATAACACAGGTAAATGACCAATAATAGTGAAATTATTCACCCATGCCTAATGTTCTCTTTTGCTGTATGGCTAGCAGTCCAGCAGAGGGAGCAGATGCTAGTAAATGATAATATGCTAAGTTGATTAGACTTCAATGGATATCCACAATAATACAGATAAATAAATAATGGTGTTAGCCTGTGACCTAAATGTTGGATTATACCTCATGAAGAAATTACTATGGAAATCTGTTGATTTTAAATTAAACTGTTTCTTCCCTTCTTCCAATAAAATTCTTCCTGTCTGTGCATATTGTTTCATTGAATGGAGAATTTCCAATTTCTACATTACAAGTTTCTCTGAGAAGAGTCAGAGAGGAGGAAAACATGACATTATGTGCTCTTTTCTATCAAAATGCCAGCATATTCATATAAGTTCCATTTGTAAATTTGGACATATATCATCTTTATGAACCAGTTCTTCTGAATCTTTCTTAATACTAAGTACTAAAATCTCTATATGTTAAACTTGAGAAAGGATGGAAAATAAGTATCATTTTTATTCTGAAGGGATCACATGGGGTTCTATGGATTTGGGGTATATTTTATGCTGAAAAAGATGGTTTCAATTCATGAAGATCAGGCTAAATCAATAGCGAAAGAGTTTGGTATTGATTTTTAGATTCATTATACCAAATGAATATGGTAAAAAAGCTATTTATAAATGTAAAACATATTTAACCTAAAGGTTTATTAATGCATACATATATGGTTTCAAAAAGGAAATATCATCACTGTCCAAAAGATTTAAAAAAATTTTTTTATTACTCAAATGAATTTATAACATCTGTAGTTGTATAACAAAAGATTTTTACTTAGATTTTTATTTTCCAAAATAGAAATTATTTTTAATAACTTGTATAAAAGTTACAAATGCATAAAATTATGAAGAAAAAATTGTACACATTCAAAGCAACTAGTATTTTGTTTACAGCCTTTTACATTTTTTTTAAATTTTATTTTCCCACTGTACAGCAAGGGGATCAAGTTATCCTTACATGTATACATTACATTTTTTCCCCAACATGAGTATCTAGACACAGTTCTCAATGCTACTCAGCAGGATCTCCTTGTAAATCTATTCTAAGTTGTGTCTGATAAGCCCAAGCTCCCCATCCCTCCCACTCCCTCCCTTTCCTATCAGGCAGCCACAAGTCTATTTTCCAAGTCCATGATTTTCTTTTCTGAGGAGATGTTCATTAGTGCTGGATATTAGATTCCAATTATAAGTGATATCATATGGTATTTGTCTTTGTCTTTCTGGTTCATTCCACTCAGTATGAGATTCTCTAGTTCCATCCATGTTGCTGCAAATAGCATTATGTCATTCTTTTTTTATGGCTGAGTAGTATTCCATTGTGTATATATACCACCTCTTCCGAATCCAATCCTCTGTTGATGGACATTTGGGTTGTTTCCATGTCCTGGCTATTGTGAATAGGGCTGCAATGAACATGCAGGTGCATGTGTCTCTTTTAAGTAGAGTTTTGTCTGGATATATGCCCAAGAGTGGGATTACAGGGTCATATGGAAGTTCTATACATTTTTTCTATCCATAAATATACATTTATGTATTATTTTCCATAAAATATTATACTTCTTTTTAATGTTTATTATGTAAATTTATTTGTAAATATATTTTATTTTTAGAATAGTTTGTTTCACAGCAAAATTTGAGCAGAAATTACAGAGAATTTCCATATACCTTTCTGCCCCCACAAATAAAAACTTCCCTTATTATCTCCCACTAGAGTGGTATATTTGTTACACTGAAGAACTCACATGTATACTTCATTATCAATACATTATCATCCAAAGCCTATAGTTTAAATTCTGGTTCACTCTTGGTTTTATACATTCTATAGGTTTGGAAAAAGATATAATAACATATAGCCACCAGTATAGTTTCATGCAAAATTGTTTCAATGCCTTAAAATTCTCCTGTGATCTATCTATTCATAACTACCTCCTCCCTGACTCCTGGTAATCACTGATCTTCATACTGTCTCCACAGCTTGGTTTTGTCTACAATGCCATAATTTTGGAATCATACAATATGCAGGCTTTCCAGTTTGACTTCTTTTACTTTGTAATATGCATTTCTTTCCTCTGCGTGTTTTCATGATACAATAGCTCATTATTTTCTTTAGCACTGAATACTATTCCATTGTTTGGATATACCACAGTTTATCCATTCACTTACTGAAAAGCATCTTGGTTTACTTGCAAGTTTTGATTATTATGAAACCTCCATGTGTAGGTTTTTGTGTGCATATAAGTTTTCAACTCCCTTGAGTTAATACAAAAGGGTACAATTGCTAGATCATATAGAAAGAGTGTGTTTAGTTTGGTAAAAGAACAGCAACCTGTCTTCCAAATTGGTTATACCATTGCACATTCTCACTAGCAATGAATGAGATTTCTTTTTGTTCCACATCCTTGCTAGCATTTTGTTTGGATTTGGCCTTTCTAATAGGTGTTCAGGGGTATCTTATTGTTTTAATTTGCATTTCAATGATAACATATGCTGTGGAACATTGTTTCATATGCTTACATGGTATCTGTGTACCTTTTCTGGTGAGGTCTTCAGTACACTTTTTAATGTTTGTTTTCTTATTGTTGAATGTTAAGAGGAGCTCTTTGTGTATTTTTGATAACAGCTTTTCCAGATATATATTTTGCAAATATTTTCTCCAAGTTTTAGCTTTGTCTTGTCATTTTCTTCACAGTGTCTTTCACAGCACAAATACACTTGATTTTAATGAAATATGGCTTATCAATTTTATCTTTTATGGGTCAGACCTTTGGTCTTCGTACATAAAAAGTCATTGCAAGCCCAAGGTGATCTAGATTTTATGCTAATATTCTAGGAAATTTATAGTTTTGAGTTTTATATTTAGGTTTATGATCCATTTTAAGTTAATTTTTGTGAAAAGTGTAAAGTCTGTGCCTAGATTAATTATTTTTTGAGGTGTGTGTCCAATAGTTCCAATACTATGAGTTGAAAAAAAAATTTTACTCAATTGCATTGCCTTTGCTCCTTAGTCAAAGGAGCTGGGTCATTTTGCTGTACAGTAGAAATTGATAAAACCCTATGAGCCAACTATAATAGAAAAAAGTAAAAATATTAAAAAAGATAAAAAATAAAAGTTAAATTTTTTTATGGCTGCACCCATAGCATATGGAAGTTCCTGGGCCAGGTGTTGAATCTCACTGTGACAGGCCTGGGATTGAACCCATACCTCCACAGCCACCTGAGCCACTGCAGTTGGACACAACCCACTGTGGCACAGCAGGGACTTCTATAAATCAAATTTTGGAGAAATTAAATCTTAGCAATATTAGGTCTTTATCCTAGCTTCAGGATTCTCTCTCCATTTATTAAGCTCTTCTTTGATTTTTTTTTAAAAAAAACTTTCCCTATTTAGATGTTCTTACATATATTGTTTGAAGTATTTGATTTTGGGGGTGCAAATGTGAGTAGCACTTTGTTTTTAATTTCAAAATCTTTATGTTTATTGCTAGTATTTACAACAGTGATTAACTTCTATATGTTAATATTGTATCTCATAACCTTACTATAATCACTTATTTGCCCCAGGAATTATTTTGTTGATTCTTTAAAATTTTTCTACATAGATGACTATGTCATCTGAAAACAAAGACAGGTTTAGTTCTTCCTTTCCAGTCTGCATATCTTTTTTTTACTTTTCTCATTGCATTAGCTAGTACTTCCAGTATGATATTGAAAAGAAGTAGTGCAATGTGGCATTCTTGCCTTATTCCTGATTTTAGTGGAAAACTTTATTACCATTAAATATGACTACAAGTATAATTTTTGTAGCTATTCCTTATCAATTTAAGGAAGTTATCCTTTTTTCTAGTTAGTGACAATTTTATCATGGATAGTTTTAGTATTTTGTCAAATGTTTTTTATCCATCTATTGATACGATCATATGAGTTTTCTTCTTTAGCCTGTTGATGTGATGATTACATTATTTGATTTTCAAATAATTAATTGACTTTGTATACCTTGGGTAAATCCCACATGGTTGTTATATAATTGTTTTGTACATTGTGAGATTCAATTTTATAATTATTGTTGAAGATTTTCCATCTTTGTTCAGAGAAAAAATGGTTTGTAATTTTTTTTTCTTGTAATGCCTTTGTCTGACTTTGCTATTAAGGTAGTTCTGGCTTCATAGAATAAGTTGGAATGTATTCCCTCTGCTTCTATCTTCTTAAAAAAGATTGTGGAGAATTGCCATAATCTCCCCATTAAATATTTGGGAGAAACAGTATACAAATTATGGCCTGGCACTTTCTATTTTGGAGGGTTCTTAATTGTTGACTCATTTTCTTGAATAAATAAATATATTCCAGATATCTATTTCTTCTTTTGTGAATTTTGGAAAAATGTCTTTGAGAGAATTGATTCATTTAATATAGGGTATCAAATTTGTGGCACAGAATTGTTAATAATATTTCTCAATTATTATTTTAATGTCCAGTGCTCTGTCATAATGTCCACTTATCTATTTTGGATACTAATAATTTGTGTCCTCATTCTTTTTTCCTTAGCCTGTAAAAAATGTTATAGATTTTATTGATCTTTTCAAAGAAAGAGCTTTGCTTTTAATTTTCTAAATTGATTTTTTATTTTCTATTTCATTGATTTTGCTATACTTTTATTATTTATTTTCTTCTGCTTATGTTGGATTTAACTTATTATTCTTTCACTAGTTTCCTGAGGCATAAATTTAAATTATTTGATTTTAGATCTTTTTCCTTTTTAAGCACACATTCAATGCTGTAAAATTCCCTCTAAGCTTTGACTGGATTCCATAAATTGTGATATACTTTCATTTTCACTTAGTTCAAAATAATTTAAAATTTGTCTTGAAATTTCTTCATTGATCCATGTGTTACCCGCAAATTTTTTGTTTAATTTCTAAGCATTTGGGAATTTTCCATCTATCTTTCTGTTGTTGATTTCAAGTTTAATTTCATTGTGGTCTGAAAGCAGATATTGTATGATTTCTATTATTTTACATTTGTTGAGGTGTGTTTTATAGCTCTGAATGTGGTCTATCTTGATGAATGTTCCATGTGATACTAAGAAGACTGCGAATTCTGGTGTTGGATGAAGTAGTCTGTAAATGCACAATATGCCTTGTCGATCAAAGCTGTTGTTGAGCTCAACCATGTCCTTAACTGATTTTCTGATTTTTGAAACTGTCCATTTCTGACAGAGGGATATTGAAGTCTCTAAATGAAACAGTAGATTGATTTATTTATCAGTTTTTACCACACGTATTTTGATGCTTGTTTCTTAGGCACATATACATTATGAAAGTTTCCAGACTAAGGGTTGAATTGGAGCTGCAGCTGCCAGCCTATGCCACAGCCACAGCAGCATAGGATCCAAGACACATCTGCAAACCACCCCACAGCTCATGGCAATACTGGATCCTTAACCCACTGAGAGAGTCCAGAGATTGTACTCTCATCCTCATGGATACTAGTTGGGTTTGTATCCTGCTGATTCACAGTGGGAACTCCCCCTCTTTTATCTTTATTAGTGTTATCATATTTTCTCCATTCCTTTACTTTTAATATTCATCTGTCTTTACATTTAAAGGGCATTGCTCGTAGACAACATATAGTTGGGTTTTGGGCTTCGGGTTTTGATCCATTTTGACAATTTCCACCTTTTAATTGGTGCATTTAGGTCATTAGTGTACAAAGCGATTATAGATATAGTTGAATTAATATCTACCATATTAGTTACTATGTTCTTTTTTTTTACCTCTGTTCTTAATCTAGTTTGAGTTTATTTTTGTGTATGATGTTAGAGAGTGTTTGAATTTCTTTCTTTTACATGTAGCTGTCCAGTTTTCCCAGCACCACTTATTGAAGAGACTATCATTCCCCTACTGTATGTTCTCAACTCCTTTGTCATATATTAGTTGACCATGGGTGCTTGCATTTATTTCTGGGGTTTCTATCCTGTACCATTTGTCTATATTTCTGTTTCTATGTTAGTAATATATTATTTTTATAACTGTAGCTTTGTGGTATTGTCTGAAGTCAGGAAGCTTAATACTTCCATTTATGTTTTTCTTTTCAATATTTCTCTGGCTCTTTGGGGTCTTTTGTGTTTCCATATAAATTTTAAAATATCCTGTTCTAGTTCTTGAGGAGTGTCCTTGACAATTTAATAGGGATTGCATTGAAAATGTAGACTGCCTTGGGTAGAACAGTCATTTTTGACACTATTGATTCTTCTAATCCAAGAGCATGGTGTATCTTTCTATTTGTTTGTGTCATCTTTGACTTCTTTTATCAGCATCTTATAGTTTTCATAGTATAGGTTTTTTTGTCTCTTCAAGTAGGTTTATTCCTAGGTGTTTTATTCTTTTTGATGTGGTGTTAAATGGGATGGCTTCCATAATTTCTCTGTCTGATCTTTTATTCTTGATATATAGAAATGTGATTGATTTCTGTGTATTAATTTTGTATCCTGTAACTTTGCCAAATTCGTTGATGAGTTTTAACAGTTTTCTGGTAATCTTTAGGATTTTCTAGATATAGTATAATGTCATCAGCAAACAGTGATACTTTTACTCTTCTTTATCAATTTGGACTCTTTTTATTTCCTTATCTTCTCTGATTGCCATTGCTAGGATTTCCAAAACTATATTGAATACTGGTGGTGAAAGTGGACAGCATGGTCTGGTTGCTGATCTTAGTGGAAATATTTTCAGTATTCCACCATTGAGAATGATGTTAGCTGTGGGTTTGTCACATATGGCTTTTATGATAAGGAGGTAAGTTTTCTCCGTGCCCAATTCTAGGGAGTTTTTATCAGAAACATGTGCTAAATTTTTCAGAAACTTTTTCTGCATCTATTGAGAGGGTAATATGGTTTTTATTTTTCAGTTTGTTGATGTGGTCTATCACACTGATTGATTTGTGGATATTGATGAATCCTTGCATCCCTGGGATAAATTCCTCTTTATCATGGTGTAAAATTGGGAAAAAGACAGTTTATTCAGCAAGAATTGCTTGGAAACCTGGACAGCTGCATGCAAATCAAGGAAACTAGAACACACCCTCACACCATGCACAAAAATAAACTCAAAGTGGCTGAAAGACTTAAATATAAGACAAGACACCATCCAACTCCTGGAAGAGAACATAGGCAAAACATTTTCTGACATCAACCTTATGAATATTTTCTCAGGTCAGTCTCCCAAAGCAACAGAAATAATAGCAAAAATAAACCAATGGGACCTCATCAAACTGACAAGATTTTGCACAGCAAAGGAAACCCAAAAGAAAACAAAAAGATGCCTTACAGAATGAGAGAAAATAGTTTTAAATGATGAAACTGACAAGGGCTTAATCTCTGGAATATACAAGCAACTTACACAACTCAACAGCAAAAAAGTCAACAACCCAGCTGAAAAATGGGCAAAAGACCTGAATAGACATTTTTCTAAGGAAGATATACAGATGGCCAACAAGCACATGAAAAAAATGCTCCACACCCCTGATTATTAGAGAAATGCAAATCAAAACTACTATGAGGTACCATCTCACAATGGTCAGAATGGCCATCATTAATAAGTCTACAAATCACAAATGCTGAAGAGGGTGTGGAGAAAAGGGAACCCTCCTGCACTGTTGATGGGAATGTAAGCTGGTACAACCACTATGGAGAACAGTATGGAGGTACCTTAGAATTCTATACATAGAACTACCACATGACCCAGAAATCCCACTCGTGGGCATATATCCAAACAAAACTTTACTTAAAAAGACACATACACCCGCATGTACATTGCAGCTCTATTCTCAATAGCCAAGAGCTGGAAACAACCCAAATGTCCATCGACAGAAGATTGGATTAGGAAGAAGTGGTATACATACACAATGTAATACTACTCAGCCATAAAAAAGAATTAAATAATGCCATTTTCAGAAACATTGATCAAACTAGAGACTCACACTGAGTGAAATATGTCATAAAGAGAAAGATAAATATCATATGATATCACTCATATCTGGTATCTAATATACAGCACAAATGAATCTTTTCACAGAAAAGATAGTCATGGACTTGGAGAAAAGACTTGTGGCTTCCCAGGGGCAGGGGGATTGAGTGGGAGGGATTGGGAGCTTGGGGTCAACAGATGCAAACTATTGCTCATGGAATGGATTAACAATGAGATCCTGCTGTATAACACTGAGAACTATGTCTTGATACTTACAATGCAGCATGACAATGGGAGAAAAAAATTATGTATACATGTTTGTGTAACTGGGTCCACATTCTGTACAGTGGAAAAAAAAGTGCATTGAGGGAAATAACAATAAAGAATAAATTAAAAAATAATCATTTTAATATACATTTGTATTCAGTTTGCTTATATTTTGTTGAGAATATTTGCATCGATGTTCATCAGGGATATTGTCCTACAATTTTCTTTTTTTGTGGTATCCTTGTCTGGTTTTGGTATCCGGGTGATGGGGGCCTCATATAATGAATTTGGGATTATTCCTTCCTCTGAAATTTTTAAAAATAGTTTCAGAAGAAGAGGTGTTAACTATTCTCTGAATGTTTGATAGAATTCACCTATGTAGCCATCAAGCTCCCAATTTCAGCGCTTGTGATTAGTCTATTCATATTTTCAATTCCTTTCTGGTTCAGTGTTCATAAGTCATACCTTTGTAAGAATCTGTCCATTTCTTCTAGGCTGTCCATTTTATAGGCATATATGTTGCTTTTAGTAGTCTCTTATGGCCCTTTACATTTCTGTGGAGTCTGTTGTATCTTCTCCTTTATCATTTCTAATTTAATGATTTGAGCCTTCTCTCCTTTTTCTTGATGAGATTGGCTAAAGGTTTATCAGTTTCATTGATCTTTTCAAAGAACCATCTTTTGGTTTTCTTGATCTTATCTATTGTTTTCTTCATCTCTATTTCATTTATTTCTTCCCTGATCTTTATGAATTCTTTCCTTCTACTAATTTTGGTCTTTGTGCATTCTTCATTCTCAGGTTGTTTTAGGTGTAAGGTTATGTTCTTTATTTGAGCTTTTTCTTATTTCCTGAGATAAAATTTTATTGCTCTAATCTTCCATTTAAGAAATGCTTTTGATGTGTCCTATAGGTTCTTGATTGCTCTATCTTCATTGTCACTTGTCTCTAAGTATTTTCTTATGTCCATTCTAAATGTAAAAGTTTGTATCTACTAACACCTAAATTCTAGTCCATACCAAACCCTCTTAACTCCCCCTTGGCAACCACAGATTTGTCCTCTATGTCTGTGAGTCTGCTTCTTTTTTGCTGATAGGTTCATTTGTGCTATATTTTAGATTCCACATATAAGTGCTACCAGAAGGTATCTGTCTTTCTCTTTTTGACTTACTCCACTTAGTATGAGAATCTCTAGTTGCATCCATGTTGCTGTGAATAGGATTATTTTGTTCTTTTTATGGCTGAGTAGTATTCTATTTTATATATGTACCTCATCTTCTTTATCCATTCCTCTGTTGAGGAATATTTATGTTGCTTCCATATCTTGGCTATTGTAAATGGTGCTGCAATTAACATTATGGGGCATCTTACCTTTTTTGAATTATGATTTTATCTGAATATATGGCCAGGTATGAGGTTTATGGATCATATTATAGTTCTATTTTTTTTGTGGGACCTCCATAATGTTCTCCATACTTGTACCAATTTACATTCCCACAAAGAGTGTAGGAGGGTTCCCTTTCTCCAAACTCTCTTCAGCATTTACTATTTGTAGAATTTTTGATATGACCTTTTCGACCAGTGTGAGGTGATACCTTGTATTTTTGATTTACATTTCTCTAATAATTAGCAATATTGTGCATCTTCTCATGTGCTTTCTGGCTATATGTCAGTTTTCTATAGGAAAATGTCCATTTAGATCTTCTGCTCATTTTTTTCTAGGTTGCTTGGCTTTTGATAAACAGTTGCATGAACTGTTTCTATATTTTGAAAACAGTTTACTCCCTTGACAATCATTGTTTTGTCAAGATTTTCTCCCAATCCATGGGTTCCCTTTTCTTTTTTTATGGTTTCCTTTGCTGTGCAAAAACTTTTAGGTTTAATTAGGTCCCATTGGTTTATTTTCATTTTTATTTTCATTACCCTAGGAGGTGGATCAAAAAACATATTGCTTTAATTTTTGTCAGAGAGTGTTCTGCCTATGTTTTCCTCTAGCAGTTTTATGGTATCTGCACTTACATTTACATCTTTAATTTGTTCTGAGTTTACTTTCGTGTGTGATATTAAAGAATTTTTGGATTTCACTCTTTTACCTGTAGCTGTCCAGTTTTCCTAGCACCACTTATTGAAGAGGTGGTCTTTTCTCCATTGTATATACTTGCTTCCTTCATTATAGATTAGTTGACAATAGGTGTGTGAGTTTATCTCTGATTTATATCCTGTTCATTTGACTTAAATTTCTGTTTTTTTGTGCCATTACTATACTGTTTTATTTCTGTAATTTTTTAGTATAGTTTCAAGTCAGGGAGCTGATTCCTCCAGTTCTATTTTCTTTTTCATGTTTGCTTTTCCTATTCAGGGTCTTTTGTGTTTCTATACACATTTAAAAAAATTTTTGTTCTATTTCTCTGAAGAATATCATTGCTTTTTTGATAGGGATTACATTGACTCTGTAGATTGCCTTGTTTATTATAGTCACTTATAAATATTGACTCTTCCAATCCAAAAGTATCTTTTAGTTTTCAGAGTATACATCTTTTCCTTAGGTAGTTTCATATCAAGGTATTTTGTTATGTTTGATGAGATAGTAAATGAGATTCTTTAATTTGTCTTTCTGAAACTTCATTGTTAGTGTATAGAAATGAAAGAGATGTCTGTATTTTAATTTTGTATTTTGAAACTTTACCATATATATTGATGAGGTCTAGTAATTTTTCCCTTAGCATCAGTAGGAACTTATATGTACAGTATCATGCCATCTGCAAACAGTAACAGTTTCACTTCATTTCCTTCTTGGATTCCTTTTTTAAAATCTTTTCCAATTGCCATGGCTAGGACTTCCAAAACTATCTTGAATAAAAGTGCTGAAAGTGGGCATCCTTGTTTTGTTCCTGATCTTAGAAAAAATGCTTTCAGCTTTTCCCCATTGAGAATGATATTGGCTGTGGGTTTGCCATGTATGGCCTTTATTATGTTGAGGCATATTCCCTCTATACCAAAGTTCTGGAGAGATTTTATCATAAATGGGTGTTGAATTTTGAGAAATTTTTTTCAGCAATTGAAGAAATAAAAACATAATATTTTTATTCTCCAGGCTGTTAATGTGTTTTATCACACTGATTGGTTTGCAGATGCTGAATAATCCTTGCATCTCTGGGTAAATTCCATTTGATCGTGGTATATGATCCTTTTAATGTATTTTTGTATTCAGTTTTATATGACCTCTAATTATGGAATACTTTCTCACAATTTGTTCTTAATATTGCCATAGGGCTTCATGTCCATATAACAATGCAAAAATCAGAGGCTTTGTACATATTTTTTAAATTCTGCAACCAATGTGACCAACATGAGGTCCACTTTATTGAGTCATAATTTTTAATAATTGAGTAGATATGTAAGAAAATTTCTTATGTAGAAGGTAATTGGTCATAGGTATCATTCCTTTTTGACAAGGTCTTTGTTAATAGTTTAAAAGTATTAATAGGATTTTCTGTCTCCATGCCCAGAATAAATAAGATAAATTGTTTTTATCAAAATGTATTTTTGCTTGGGACAAGAATTATTAAGATAACAACAGCAAAGAAAGGCTTCTATTTATGAAAACAAAATGATTTCCACTTCTCTCTGTTTTATTTTATCTCTATCTATCTACCTACATATCTTTTAGTTTTATTGAAATATAATTGACAAACAACAATGTATACATTTAAAAGTATAGCATAATGATTTGACTTACATGTACTATAAAAATGATTATCACAAGTTTAATTAATATCTATCACCTCATATAGGAACAAAACTAAAGAAAACAACTTTTTTTCCTTGTAATGAGAACTTTTAGCATTTACTCCTTTAGCAACTTTCAAATATACCATGCAACAGTGTTAACATTAGTTAATATGTTATAGATTACATTCCGAGGACTTATTTATGTTATATCTAGAAATTTGTATTTTTTGACCACCTTCATCCAATTGTCCCGCTCACAGACCCCACCTCTGATAGCCAAAAATCTAATCCGCTTTTCTTTTATTTCTTTTAGCTGTGCCCATGGCATGTGGAAGCTCCTAGGTTAGGGATCAAGTCCATGCCACAGCAGTAATTTGAGCCACTGCAGTGAAAACACCAGATCCTTAACCTACTGCACTACAAAGCAACACCTGATCCCCTTTTTTATGAATTTTTTTGAGTTTTTCTTATATTCCATATGTAAGATCATATGGCATTTGTCTTTCTCTGACTTGTTTTAACTAGCAAAATGCCCTCAAGGTCCATTCATGTTATTGCAGATGGCAATATTTTATTTTTTTATGGTGGAATAGTATTCCATTGTGTGTGTGTGTATACACGTATATATATATATATATATATATATATATATATATATATATATATACACACACAAATATTATGTGCATGCATATATATATATATATATATATATCTTTTTTATTTATCCATACAATGGACAATTGTATGGTTTCCATTTCTTGACTATTACAAATAATGCTACAATGCACATGGGGGTGCACAACACAAATCTCTTCAGCATAGTGATTTGGTTTACTTTTTGGTATACACCTGGAAATGGAATTGCTGAGTTTCATGTTAGTTCTATTTTTAGTTTTTGAGATATCTCCATTGTTTGTTTAATAGTGACTGTACCAAAATGTAATCACTATTACAGTATACAAGGGTTCCATTTTCACCACATCCTTGACAGAATTTATTACTTCTTGTCTTTCTGATGATAGTCATTATAAGGACATTAGGTAATATTTCACTATGGTTTTGATTTGCATTTTCCTCAATGATTAGTGATAATGGACATTTATCTGTTAGACATTGGAATATCTTCTTTCTAAACATGTGTACTCAGATCATTTCCCCATTTTTAATTGGATGATTTCCATTGAATTACATGAGTTATTTATATATTTTGGATATTATTTTCTTAGCAGTTAAATGATGTGTAAATATTTCCTCCCATCTCCAGGTTTTCTTTCTTTTTGTTGATGGTTTGCTTTGCTGTGCACAGTCTTTTTTAGTTTTATGCAGTTTCCCTTGTTGATTTTTTAACTTTGTTTCTTGTGCTTTGTCATCTCCAAAAAATCATTGACAAAACTCATGATAAGAAATTTTTTCACTAGACTTACATTTAAGTCTTTAATGCATTTTGAGTTAATTTTTTTGAGTGGTATAGAGTAGGGTCTAATTTTATTCTTTTACATATGAATATCCAATTATTCTAGGACTATTTATTGAAGAAACCAATTTAATATGACTTGAAATCAGTAAGTGAGATGCCTCCTGGTTTGTTCTTTCTCAAAATTGCTTTGGATATTTTGTATCCAAATATTCTGTGATTTCATTCAAGTTATTTATTTATTTATTTATTTATTTTCCACTGTACAGCAAGGGGATCAAGTTATCCTTAGATGTATACATTTTTTTTCACCCACCCTTTGTTCTGTTGCAATATGAGTGTCTAGAAATAGTTCTCAATGCTGCTCAGCAGGATCTCCTTGTAAATCTATTCTAAGTTGTGTCTGATAAGCCCAAGCTCCCGATCCCTCCCACTCCCTCCCTTTCCTATCAGGCAGCCACAAGTCTATTTTCCAAGTCCATGATTTTCTTTTCTGAGGAGATGTTCATTTGTGCTGGATATTAGATTCCAGTTATAAGTGATATCATATGGTATTTGTCTTTGTCTTTCTGGCTCATTTCACTCAGTATGAGATTCTCTAGCTCCATCCATGTTGCTGCAAATGGCATTATGTCATTCTTTTTTTATGGCTGAGTAGTATTCCATTGTGTATATATACCACAACTTCCGAATCCAATCATCATTCAAGTTTTAAGTTTGTTTTTTCTACCTCTGTAAAATTACCATTGGAATCATGGTAGAGATTATATTGAGTCTGCAGACAGTATTGGGTGGTATGGACATTTTTATCAATATTAACTGCTATGAAGAACAGCATGGTGGTATCTTAGAAAACTATACATAGAACTATCACACGACCTTGCAATCCCACTCTTGGGCATATATCCAGACAATACTTTCCTTGAAAAAGACACATGCACCCGCATGTTCATTGTAGCACTGTTCACAATAGCCAAGACATGGAAACAACCCAAAGGTCCATCAACAGATTACTGGATTAGGAATATATGGTATATATACACAATGGAATACTACTCAGCCATAAAAAGAACAAAATAATGCCATTTGCAGCAACATGAGTGGAAGTAGAGACTCTCATACTGAGTGAAGTAAGTCAGAAAGAGAAAGACAAATATTATATGATAGCACTTATGTCTGGAATCTGATATATGGCACAAATGAACCTTTCCACAGAAAAGAAAATCATGGACTTGGAGAATAGACTTGTGGTTGCCAAGGGGGAGGGGGAGGGAGTGGGATGGATTAGGAATTTGGGGTTAATAGATGCAGATTATTGCCTTTAGAATGGATTAGCAATGAGATCGTGCTGTGTAGCAGTGGGAACTTTGTCTTGTCACTTATGATGGAGCATGATAATGTGAGAAAAAAGAATGTGTACATGTATGTGTAACTGGGTCACCATGCTTTACAGTAGAAAAAAAATAATGTATTGGGGAAATAAAAAAATGAAAAAAAAATAAAGCTTATTAACATATGCCCCTGCCCCCCAAAAATATTTCCAATCCATGAACAGTTTTTTCCCCATTTATGTCTTTTTCAGTTTTTTAAATCAATGTTTTTAGTTTTCAGTGTAGAGATCTTTCACCTTCTTGATTAAATACATTCCTATGCTATTGAAATGGGAATGCTTTTTAAAATATCTTCTTAATATAATTCATTGTTTATGTATTGAAACTCTATTGATTTTTGTATGATAACTTTGTACTGTGTAATTTTGTTGAATTAATGACTATACCTGACAATTTCCTTGTTGATTCTTTAGAATTTTCTAAATAAAAAATGTCATTGTAGGTAGAGTCAATTTTACTTCTTCCTTTCCAGTTCTGATACATTCTGTATATTTATTTATTTATTTTCCTCAATTGCTCTGTCTAGAACCACTAGACCATGTTGAATAGGAGTAGTGCAAGTAGATAACCTTGGCTTATTCCTGATCTAGAGGGCAAAATTTCTAACTTTTCACCAGTGAGTATGATATTAACTGAGGATTAGTAATACATGGTCTTTTATTCATTAGGAGATTTTTTAAGTCAAAGTATAGTTGATTTAAAACATTGTATTGGTTTCCTATTTACAGCAAATTAACTGTTATATATATGTATACTTTATTGCATGATATTGAATATAGTTCATGTTATATAGTTATTTTTTTATTATGTAGGTGGTAGAGTGAATGTGCTAATCCTAATTTATCCCTCCCCCACTCCCCCTTTCATAACTGTAATTTTATTTTTTATGTTTGTGAATCTTTCTGTTTTGTAAGTATATTTGTGCTATTTTTTAAGTTCCACATATAAATGATAACCTTTATTTGTCTTTCTCTCTCTGACTTATTTTATTTAGTATTGTAACCTCTAGTTTTAACCATGTTCCTGCAAATAACATTATTTCATTTTTTTATTGTTTTTATTATTGAGTAATATTCCATTATATATATATTCCCTTATATATAGTGGCTATATATATACCACTTCCTTTTTAAACATTAATTTCTTGGTGGACACAAGTTGCTTCCATGTCTTGGCTATTGTAAAGAGCGCCACTATGAACATTGGGGTGCATGTATCTTTGCAAATTAGTTTTGTATTTTCTGGACATGTGGTCAGGACTGGGATTGCTGGATCTTATGGTAACTATTTTTAGTTTTTTTTCAAGGAAACTGCATTCTGTTTTCCATACTAGAAACAGCAGTTTACATTCCAACCAACAGTGTAGTAGAGTTTCCTTTCCTCCACACCTTCTCTAGCATTCATTAATTGTAGACTATTTGATGATGGCCATTCTGACTGATGTTAGGTGATACCTCATTGTGGTTTTGATTTGCACTTCTTTAGTAGTTAGCTATGTCGGGGGTCTTTTCATATGCCTGATGGTCTTCTGTGTATATTCTTTGGAGAAATATCTATTTATAACTTCTGTGCATCTTTTGATTTGGTTTATTTGGTTTTTAGTTTTTGAGTTGTATGAACTGTTTATATATTTTGGAAATTAAGCCTTTGTCTTCTGCATCATTTGAAAATATTTTCCCCCAGTCTATAGGCTGTCTTTACATTTTGTTTATGGTTTCATTTACTGTGCAAAAGCCTATAAGTTTAAATCTCATTTTTTTATTTTTGCCTTAGTTTCTATTGCCTTAGGAAACTGAGCTATGATAACATTCTATGAATATGTCAGAGAATGTTTTGCTTATGTTCTCTTCTAGAAGGTTTATGGTTTCATGTCTTTCTTATAGTTAAGTCATTAAGCCATTTTAAGCTCATTTTTCTGTATGGTGTTGAGAAGTCATTTTTTTTTCTTGTTAGGGCTGCACTTGTGTCATATAGAATTTCCCAGGCTAGGGGCCAGATCAGAACTGCAGCTGCTGGCCTATGCCACAGCCATGGCAATGCCAGATCCAAGCCACCTTTGTGACGTATGCCACAGCTGTGGCAACACAAAATCCTTTAACCTACTGAGCAAGGCCAGGGATAGAACCCTCATCCTTATGGACACTAGTCAGATTCTTAACTCACTGAACCACAACAGGAATTCCAGGAAGTCTTCTAACTTCATTTATTTACATGCAGCAGCCCAGCTTTCCAAACATGAATTGCTAGAGACTGTTCTTTCTGATTGTATATTATTGACCCCTTTCTTAAAAATTATTTGACTGTTTCCATGTAGGTTTATTTCTGGGCTCTCTATTCTGTTCCAACGATCTATAGATCTGTTTTTGTGACAATAATATACTGTTTTGATTATGGTAACTTTGTAATATTGCCTGAAGTCTGGAAGCATTATGCCTCCAACTTTGCCCAGGATCTTTACCTCAGGATTGCTTTGGCAATCCTGGTTTATTTGTGGTTTAGTATAAGTTATAGGATTATTTGTTCTACTCCTATGACAAATATCATGGGTAATTAATATAAGAGGGATGACATTAAATCTGTAGTTCACTTTGGGTAGCATGGCAATTTTAAATATGCTAATTATTCCAATCAGAAAGCATCTTTCCATCTCTTTGAATCATCTTTGATTTCCTTTATAAATTTATTCTTCTTTTTTTTTTTTCCTTCTCAGCATGTAAGTCTTTCTTTGGTTAGGTTTATTCCTAAGTATTTTATGTTTCTAATGTAAATTTAAATGGAATTTTAAAACTTTTTCTGATATTTCATTGTGTAAAGAAATACAACAGATTTTAAAAATTAATCTTATAAACCGCTACCTTGTTGAATTCATTTATCAGTTCTAATACCTTTTGTGTGGAGTCTTTAAGGTTTTTCATATATAGGATAATGTCCTCTGCATATGATGACAATTTTACTTCTTCACTTATAATTTGTATAACTTTTATTTCTTTTTCTTGTCTCATTTCTGGGTCTAGAATTCCCAATACTATGTTGAACAGAAGTGATGAGAGTGGGTATCCTTGGCTTGTTCCTGATTTTAGAGGAAAAGCTTTTAACTTTTCATTATTGAGTGTTATGTTGGCTGTGGGTTTGTCATAAATGACTTTTGTTATGTTGAGTATGTTACCTCTATATATCCATTATTTTTATAATGAATGTATGTTAAATTTTATCACATTCTTTTTCTGCATCTATTGAAATGATCTTTTTTTGTCTTTTCTTTCATTGATGCAGTGTATCACATTTATTGATTTGTGTATGTTGAGCCATTCTTATTATTCTGGAATGAATCTAATTTGATCATAATCTATGATCCTTTTTATGTGTTGTTGATTCCAATTTGGTAATAGTTTTTGAGAATCTTTGCGTCTATATTCATTAAAGGTATTGGTATGTAATTTTTTTTTAGTAATGGCTTTGATTTTGGTATTATGGTGATGGTGGTTTCATAGAATGACTTTGGGAGTGTTCAATCCCTTTCAATCTTTTGGAAGAGTTTGAGAAGGATAGCTATAAATTATTTTTATGTTCGGTAGAATCAGTGGGAGATTTATTTTTTACTTATTCAATCCAAACTACTATTTTGTTTCTTCAGATTTTCTATTTCTTTCTGATTTAGTCTTTGTATGTTGAATGCTTCTAAGAATTTAACCATTTCTTGCAGGTTGTCCAGTTTTTTGGTATTTCACTGTTCATAGTAGCCTCTCTAATGATCTTTAGATTTTCTGTGATATCTGTTGCAATACTTTCTCTTTAATTTATAAATGTGTTGATTTGAATCTTGTCTTTTTTCTTAATTAGTCTAGCTAAAATTTTGTCAATTTTTTATTGTGTCAAATATCCAACTCTTCATTTTGTTAATTGTTTCTATTGTTTTCCTGGTCTCTATTTCATTTTTTTCCTCTTCTTGTCTTTATTATTTCCTTCTTTCTGCTGTTTCGGGTTTAGTTCACTTTTCTCTTTATAGTTGTTTGAAGTGTAAATTTAAGTGGTCCATTTTAAATCTCCCCATTTTCTTGATATATATGTCTATAGCTAGAAACCTCCTTTTTAGAACTGATTTTGCTGCATCATGTACATTTTGTGTGTTGTGCTTCCCTTTTCTTTGGTATCAGGATAAATTTATTTCCCCTTTAGTTCTTCTTTGATTCCTTGTTTTCTTTAAGTATTCATGAACTTTCCAATGTTTTTCCTGTTATTGATTTATAGTTTTATACCATTGTGGTTGGAAAAGGTATTTGTTTATGATTTAAATCTTTTTGTGTGTGTGTGTGTGTTTTTAGGGCTGTGCCAGAGCATATGGAGATTCCCAGGCTAGGGGTCTAATCTGAGCTGCAGCCACTGGCCAATGCCAGAGCCACAGCAATGCCAGATCCAAGCTGCGTCTGCAACCTACACCACAGCTCACAGCAATGCTGGATCATTAACCCACTGAGTGAACCCACAACCTCATGGTTCCTAGTCAGATTCATTTCTACTACACAACAATGAGAACTCCATGATTTAAATCTTGAATTTGGTGATACTTATTTTGTGGCCTTATATATGATCTATCCTAAAAAATATTCCATGATTGCTCAAGGACAATGTGTGTTCTGCTGTTATCATACTAAACATTCTGAGTAGGTCTTTTAGGGCCATTCGGTTTATAGTGTTATTTAAACCCTCTTATTCATTCTCTATTTGGATGATCTATCAATTTTTGTGGGTGGGGTATTAACATACCCAACTGTTTTTTTGTTTATGTTAATTTCTCCTCTTAGGTCTGTTAGTATGTGCATTACATATTTAGGTGTTCTGATATTGTTTAATATTTACAGTTGTTTTATCTTCTTGAGGGACTGATTTCTTATCAATATTTATTATCATAATTTCTCTCTCTTTACCATTTTTAATTTAATGTCTTTTGGTCTGATATAACTAAGCTTGCCCTCTTATTGTGGGGGTACCGTTTGCCTGAAATATCTTTTATTAAGCCCTTCACACTCAGGCTATATGTGTCCTTAAGATTAAAGTGACTCTTTTAGAAAGCATATCATTGGATCATTTAAAAAATCATTTAGATGTTCTATGCTTTTTTAAAATTTAATCCATTTGTGATTAAATTAATTATTGATAAGTAAGGACTTACTATTTCCATTTTGTTGTTTTTCGCACCAATTTATAGATCACTTATTCCTTTCTTTTTATTGGCCTTCTTCTTTTGTGATTTGATGATTTTGACATAAGAAATCTTTGGCTTTTTTTTTTTGCCTTGTTTTTGTTGTTGTTGTTGTTGTTGCTATTTCTTGGGCCGCTCCTGCGGCATATGGAGGTTCCCAGGCGAGGGGTTGAATCGGAGGTATAGCCACCAGCCTACGCCAGAGCCACAGAAATGCAGGATCCGAGCCGCGTCTGCAACCTACACCACAGCTCACGGCAATGCCAGATCGTTAACCCACTGAGCAAGGGCAGGGACTGAACCCGCAACCCCATGGTTCCTAGTCGGATTCGTTAACCACTGCGCCACGACGGGAACTCCATCTTTGGCTTTTTAAAATTACGTTCTTGTACGTAACTATTGCAGTAATTTTTTCATGTGGTTACCATAAGGTTTTCATAAAATATCTTAAATTTATAACATTTTATTTTAAAAAGATAACTTTGATAGTATTTCTCAACTTACACTCTTGCTCCTCTTTTCCCTTATATTTTGGGTTATTGGTGTTACAATTTACATATTATATTCTGTATCCATTAACAGATTGCCATAGTAATGGATATGTTAGCATATTTGTATTAAAATTTTTTTTTTATTTTCCCACTGTACAGCAAGGGGGTCAGGTTATCCTTACATGTATACATTACAATTACATTTTTCCCCAACCTTTCTTCTGTTGCAACATGAGTATCTAGACAAAGTTCTCAATGCTATTCAGCAGGATCTCCTTGTAAATCTTTTCTAAGCTGTGTCTGATAAGCCCAAGCTCCCGATCCCTCCCACTCCCTCCTCCTCCCATCAGGCAGCCACAAGTCTCTTCTCCAAGTCCATGATTTTCTTTTCTAAGGAGATGTTCATTTGTGCTGGATATTAGAATCCAGTTATAAGTGATATCATATGGTATTTGTCTTTGTCTTTCTGGCTCATTTCACTCAGTATGAGAGTCTCTAGCTCCATCCATGTTGCTGCAAATGGCATGATGTTGTTCTTTTTTATGGCTGAGTAGTATTCCATTGTGTATATATACCACCTCTTCCGAATCCAATCCTCTGTTGATGGACATTTGGGTTGTTTCCATGTCTTGGCTATTGTGAATAGGGCTGCAATGAACATGCGGGTGCACGTGTCTCTTTTAAGTAGAGTTTTGTCCGGATAGATGCCCAAGAGTGGGATTGCGGGGTCATATGGAAGTTCTATGGATAGATTTCTTAGGTATCTCCAGACTGTTCTCCATAGTGGCTGTACCAGTTTACATTCCCACCAACAGTGCAGGAGGGTTCCCTTTTCTCCACACCCCCTCCAGCAATTGTATTTGTGGATGTATTGATGATGGCCATTCTGACTGGTGTGAGGTGGTATCTCATGGTATTTTTGATTTGCATTTCTCTTATAACCAGCGATGTTGAGCATTTTTTCATGTGTTTGTTGGCCACCTGTGTATCTTCTTTGGAGAAATGTCTATTCAGGTCTTTTGCCCATTTTTCCATTGATTGATTGGCTTTTTTGCTGTTGGGTTGTATAAGTTGTTTATATATTCTAGAGATTAAGCCCTTGTCGGTTGCATCATTTGAAACTAATTTCTCCCATTCTGAAAGTTGTCTTTTTGTTTTCTTTTGGGTTTCCCTTGCTGTGCAAAAGCTTTTCAGTTTGATGAGGTCCCATGGGTTTATTTTTGCTCTAATTTCTATTGCTTTGGGAGACTGACCTGAGAACATATTCATGATGTGGATGTCAGAGAGTGTTTTGCCTATGTTCTCTTCTCGGAGTTTGATGGTGTCCTGTCGTATATTTAAGTCTTTCAGCCATTTGGAGTTTATTTTTGTGCATGGTGTGAGGGTGTGTTCTAGTTTCATTGCTTTGCATGCGGCTGTCCAGGTTTCCCAGCAATGCTTGCTGAATAGACTTTCTTTTTCCCATTTGATGTTCTTGCCTCCCTTGTCAAAGATTAATGGACCATAGGTGTCAGGGTTTATTTCCGGATTCTCTATTCAGTTCCATTGGTCTGTCTGTCTGTTTTGATACCAGTACCACACTGTTTTGATGACTGTGGCTTTGTAGTATTTCTTGAAGTCTGGGAGAGTTATGCCTCCTGCTTGGTTTTTGTTCCTCAGGATTGCTTTGGCGATTCTGGGTCGCTTGTGGTTCCATCTAAATGTTTGGATTGTTTGTTCTCCTTCTGTGAAAAATGTCATGGGTAATTTGCTAGGGATTGCATTGAATCTGTAGATTGCTTTGGGGAGTCTGGCCATTTTTACAATATTGATTTTTCCAATGCATGAACCTGGAATATCTTTCCATTTCTTTACATCTTCTTTGATTTCTTGATGAAAGTTTTATAGTTCTCGGCATATAGGTCCTTTACCTCTTTGGTCAGGTGTATTCCGAGGTATTTGATTTTGTGAGGTGCAATTTTAAAAGGTGTTGTATTTCTGTATTCCTTTTCTAATATTTCATTGCTGGTATACAGAAATGCAACTGACTTCTGAATGTTAATTTTATTTCCTGCTACTTTGCTGAATTTATGAATCAGTTCAAGGAGTTTTTGGGTTGAGTCCTTAGGGTTTTCTATGTATAGTATCATGTCATCTGCATACAGTGACAGTTTTATCTCTTCTCCTCCTATACGGATGCCTTTTATTTCTTTAGTGTGTCTAATTGCTGTGGCTAGGACTTCCAAATCTATGTTGAAGAGCAGTGGTGAAAGTGGGCATCACTGTCTTGTTCCAGATTGGAGTGAGAAGGCTTTCAGTTTTTCCCCATTGAGTATGATATTTGCTGTGGGTTTATCATAGATGGCTTTGATTATACTCAGGAATGTTCCCTCTGTACCCACTTAGGCGAGGGTCTTGATCATGAATGGATGTTGGACTTTGTCAAATGCATTTTCTGTGTCTATTGAGATGATCATATGATTTTTGACGTTTCTTTTGTTAATGTGGTGTATGATGCTTATTGATTTGCGTATGTTGAACCATCCTTGTGAACCTGGGATGAACCCAACCTGGTCATGGTGTATAATTTTTTTGGTATGTTGTTGGATTCAGTTGGCTAAGATTTTGTTGAGAATTTTTGCATCTATATTCATCAAAGATATTGGGCGATAGTTTTCTTTTTTGGTGGTATCTCTGTCTGGTTTTGGAATGAGGGTGATGGTGGCATCATAGAATGTCTTTGGGAGTATTCCTTCTTCTTCAACCTTTTGAAAGAGGTTCAGGAGGATGGGCACCAGTTCCTCTTTATATGTTTGATAGAATTCACCTGTGAAGCCATCTGGCCCTGGACTTTTATTTGTCGGGAGTGATTTTATGACCTCTTCAATTTCATTTCTAGTGATCGGTCTGTTCAGTGGTCTGTTTCTACTTGATTCAGTTTTGGCATGCTGTAAGATTCTAGAAAATTGTCCATTTCTTCCAGATTGTCAAACTTGTTGCCATATAGTTGTTTATAGTGTTCTCTTATGGTTTTTTGTATTTCTGCTGTATCCACTGTGATTTCTCCTTTTTCATTTATAATTTTGCTTATTTGGGTTCTTTCTCTCCTCTTTTTAGTGAGTCTGGCCAGGGGTTTGTCAATTTTGTTGACCTTTTCAAAGAACCAGCTCTTGGTTTTATGAATTTTCTCTATTGTTTTTTGAGTCTCTATTTTATTGATTCCTTCTTTGAAATTTATAATTTCCTTCCTTCTGCTGACTTTAGGCCTTTTTTGTTCTTCTTTCTCTAATTCATTTAGGTGGAGGGTTAAGTTGTCCATTTGGGATCTTTCTTCTTTTTTGAGCAAGGCCTGTATTGCTATGAATTTCCCTCTGAGCACTGCTTTCGCAGCATCCCATAGATTTTGAGCGGTTGTGTCTTCATTATCATTTGTTTCAAGTTAGTTTTTAATTTCCTTCTTGAGTTCCTCATTGACCCATTGGTTTTTTAGTAGCATGTTGTTTAGTCTCCATGCAGTAGGTTTTTTCTCTTTCCTTTTCCCATGGTTGGTTTCTAATTTCATGGCATTGTGGTCAGAGAAGAGACTTGAGATAATTTCTATGCTCCTAAATTTATTGAGGTTAGCTTTGTGTCACAGTATGTGGTCGATTCCTGAGAATGTTCCATGAGCATTTGAGAAGAATGTGTATTCTGCTTTTTTTGGATGTAGTGTCCTGAAGATATCAATGAAGTCTAACTTTTCTATTGTTTCCTTGAGGATCTCTGTTGCTTTATTGGTGTTCTGTCTAGAGGATCTGTCCATTGATGTGAGGGGGGTATTCAGGTCTCCTACTATGATTGTATTCTCATCAATATCTCCCTTTATGTCTGTTAATATTTGTTGTATGTATCTGGGTGCTCCTGTATTTGGGGCATATATGTTGACGATAGCAACATCCTCTCCTTGGATGGATCCCTTAATATCATTAAGTAGTGTCCTTCTTTGTCTTTCTTTATGTCTTTTGTTTTAAAGTCTATTTTGTCTGATATGAGCGCTGCGACTCCTGCTTTTCTGTCATGTGTATTGGCGTGAAATATTTTTCCCCACCCTTTCACTTTCAATCTATATGTATCTTTTGTCCTAAGGTGAGTTTCTTGTAGGCAGCATATTGAAGGTTTTTGCCTTTTTATCCACTCAGCCCCTCTGTGTCTTTTGATTGGGGCATTCAGTCCATTGACATTTAAGGTGATAATTGATAGATGATTATTTATTGCCATTTTGAACCTCGTGTTCCAGTTGATTCTATGGTTCTCCATTCTTCCTTTCTTTCTTTTTTTTTTTTTTTGGTTGGATGGTCTCCTGTTATTATCTGCTTGAGTATACTTTTTTTTTCATTTTTTGCAAATGCAATATTTGGTTTTGGCTTGTGGTTGCCCTGTTTTTTAAGTATGCTAACCCCTTCCCATAATTGTGTGTTTTAGCCTGATGGTCCTGTAAGTTCAAACACTTCATTACTTTATTAAAATTTAGAAGAGAAACATACAAACAAGCAAACAGAAAGGGTTATTTACTTCCTAACATCCCTTGCCCACATTTTATGGTTTTGATGACTCTTTTTTATTTTTTTCTTTTTAATTTTATTTTGCTTGAGGCCTGTTCATGATTAAATCTGTATGCTGGCTTATTTGAGTGACTGCTCTCTGATTGCGGTGTCCTCAGTCCTAGTTCTTCCTCTTCTTCTTTTTTTTTCTTTTCTTTTTTCTTCCCTTTCCTTCCTTTCTTTTTGGTTTAGAGAAGCCCTTTCAATATTTCCTCTAACCTGGGTTTTGTGTTGCAGTATTCTTTAAGTTTTTGTTTGTTGGAAAAAATTGTTATTTCCCCTTCTATTTTAAATGATATTCTTGCTGGATAGAGTATTCTAGGTTGCATATTTTTTCCTTTTAGCACTTTAAATATCTCTTGCCATTCCCTCCTGGCCTGTAGTGTTTCTGTAGAGAAATGAAATGATAATCTTATGGGGGTTCCCTTGTAGGTAACATTCTGTTTTTCTCTTGCTGCCTTTAGGATCCTCTCTTTATCACTAACTTTTGCCATTTTTATTATGATGTGTCTTGCTGTGGGTCTATTTGGGTTCAGTTTGTTTGGCGCCCTCTGTGTTTCTTGTATCTTGAACCCAGTATCCTTTAGATTTGGGAAGTTTCCATCGATAATTTCTTCAAATATATTTTCCATCACCTTATCTTTTTCTACTCCTTCTGGAATTCCTATTATGTGTAGATTGGTCTGTGTTATATTATCCCATAGGTCTCTTATATTGCTTTCCTGTTTTTTGATTCGGTTTTCTATCTCTTGACCGGATTGAGTGATTTCCACTATTCTGTCTTCCATATCACTGATTCGTTCTTCTGCATTATTCATTCTGGTTTTTACTGCCCTTACTTCAGTTTGCATCTCTGCACATGAATGTTCTAGTTTTTCTTGGCTCCTCCTTATATTTTCTAGTTCCTTTCTGAGGGTATCTGCATTACTGTTCCTATCTTCTCTTCATTCCTTCAGTATTTTCACTATTTCTCTTTTGAACTCCAGGTCTGTCAGACTGCAGAGATCTGTTTCATTGTTGACTGTTTTAGGTGAGTTCTCCTCTTGGTTTGACTGGGGGTGGTTTCTCAGCTTCTTCATCTTGCTTGTTGTTTTCTTTCTCCTGAGAGAGTTGTACTCTCCGTGATCAGGCAGTGTTTGCCTTGTCACTGCCGTGGAATATTTCCTGAGGGCTCACGTTGTTGGTCAATCTTTTTTGAGGCAGTGTGGCTTTTTTGGAGTGTTGATGGGGCTAACAGTGTTTCTTTGAAGCAAAGGAGGACTTCCTAGGGCAGACAGGACTGGGAGGTCCACACCACGATGGTAGCAGATTTCACTTGGTCATGCAGATCTTGCTCTGGTGTTTTTAGGCTGTGGGGTTCTTGCAGGCGGTTGGCGGTGTTGGGCAGCTGTTCCTCACGAGTGCAGCACCCCCTGGGGGCTGGAGCAGCTATCTGGGTCACTGAGAACCTAAGAGGCTCTTCCCTAGGGCAGCCCAACTCAGAAGGATAGCCTGAGAATGTAGGCAGATCTTTTCACAGTCTGGCCAAGCTTGTTGCGGCTTTTCTGGGCTGCAGGGGCTCTTCTAGGGGGCTGGTGGTGCTGAGCAGCTATTCCAAGGGAGTGGGGCACCCCCTAGGGGCTTGGGCGGGTAGCAGAGCCGTTGGAAACCGAAGAGGCTCCTACCCGGGGCAGCCCGACTCAGAAAGACCATCTGAGATCTTTTCCCAACTCGGCCAGGCTTGTTGCAGCTTTTCTGGGCTGTAGGGGGTCCTGCCTGGAGCTGGCAGTCCTATACAGCTGATCCACTAGGGCACCCCCTGGGGGCTTGGGCGGGTAGCAGGGCCATTGGAAACTGAAGAGGCTCCTCCCCGGGGCAGCCCGACCCAGAAAAACCGTCTGGGCATTAGGCAGATCTATTCACGGCCTGGCTAGGCTTGTTCTAGCTTTTCTGGACTGTAGGCCTTTTCTCGGGGGCTGGTGGTGTTTGGTGCTGCTCTGTGGAAGTGTAGCCCCTGCACAGGGCAAGCAGGCCTGTGCAGGGACAGCCCCTGCGGTGGTAGGCTTCAGGCAATTGTTGAGGCCAGCCCTCCTGGATGGCAGACAGCCCCAGGTTTGGCGAGAGTGTAGGGGGTGGCGGGGGTGGGGGGAGGGGATACACTGGGAAGCACAGCTTTCAGTTAGCTAGCAGGCCTGTAAGCTTGCTGTGGCGTGGGGGGTATTCTATGGGGACCCACCCCTTCTTCTCTCCCCTCCCCAGCATGGGCGCAGACCAGGCTCTTTTCTCAGGTTCCCTCTGATGCGGCTTTCCACTTCCCTGCCCTTAGAGTATTGCTCCCTTCCTCTGCGACAGCTTTGTTTTCTAGTCTCCCAGGCAGTCTCTGCCCCGTCAAATGGTTTCTAGACCTCCCAAGCAGTTTCCACTCCGCCCCACCCCCCTAGCCCGGGGACTATCCTCTGGAGCCTAGGTCTCAGTGCCCAGCCCCCACCCAGGCTTCCCCTGGCCCTTTCTCAGCGACTAACCTTCAGAGGCGAGGTCTCGGTGCCCAGCCCCCACCCAGGCATCTCAATTTTTGGTGACTGTGCCCGTAGTTCAGATGGTCCGTTCGGTTCTTGATCGGCTTTTCCATACTCCAACTTACTGCTACACTCTTCTCTGCATCTGGAGATTCCTCCGGTTCGTTTGATCTTTCCCCCTTGTAGGTGACTTTCCAGGTTGCGGGATCCCTTTCTCCTCCACAGTTCCCTTTCGGGAGTGCCTGTCCCACTCAGATTCACCTTCTCTCACTCTCCTCTTTTCTCCCGTTCTGCCCCGTAATGTCACGAACTTCTTGCCGTTATTGGAGTTTAGGTTCTTCTGCCAGCGATTGGTTGCTGTTCTGTGCGAGTCATTTATTCTGTAGATGTGCTTTTTTTGTGTGTGTGTTTGTGGGAGAGGGCGAGCGTGTCCCTCTACTCCTCTGCCATCTTGTCTCCGATCCTGTATTAAAATTTTTAATCTACATTTTTGGGTGAATCATGCACTACCATTACCACTTTAGATAATCTGATTTTTTACTATGTATTTACCATCCTCATTTTCACACACCTTCCTATGTTTTTATGATGTTAGCGTCCTTTTACTTCCACCCAAAGAACTCCCTTTAACAGTTCTTATAAAGCATGTTTACTATTAATTAACCCCCTCTTCTATTTTTTTCATTTGGAAAAGTCTTTATCCCTCCTTTATTTCTGAAGTACAGCTTTTCCAGGTATAGTATTCTTGGTTGATAGTTTTTATTTTTCAGTATTTTGAATATATCAACTCATTCTCTTCTGACCAGTAAAATTTCTTTTGAGAAGTCCACTGACAGTCTTGTAGGGATTCCTTTGTATGTAATTTTTCTCTTTTCTCATGCTACTTACAAAATTAATTTTTGTCTGTGACTTATGACAATTTTATTATACTGTGCATTGATATAATTTTATTTGGTTAGGTTTTAAGCTATTCAAGGTCTTTTGGGCCTCATAGATAAGGATGTTCTCTCCCACTTTGCAAAGTTTTCCATTATTCCTTTAAATATAATTTCTGATCCTTGCTCTTTCTCTTCTCCTTTGGAATTCCCATGAGGCAGATATTGTTCCTTTTGATTATGTCACATAAATCCCTTAGGCTTTCTTCATTCTTCTTCATTATTTCTTTTTGCTTCTCTGAATGATTTCAAATGTCTTCTGTTCTAGGACACTGTTTTTCTTTTGCATGGCTTATTCTGCTTTTGAAATTCTTTATTGAATTATTAAGTGCAGTTGTATTTTTCAGCTCTATCTAGGATTTTGTTTTTGACAATTTCTATGTCTTTGTTGAACTCATTTTGTCTGTGTTATATTCCTAATTTCTTTTGGTTGTCTATCTGTAGTTCCCTAAAGTCCTTTAAGGGGATTACTTTGTGTTCTTTGTCTAATACTTTATAGTTACTTATTTCTTTTGGGTCTGCTATTTGTGTTTTATTATGTTTTTTCTTTTTGGTGGTGAATCATGTTTACCTGACTTTTTGTGATCCTTGATTCCTTATGTTAGTATCTGTGCATTTCTGTAAGCAGTCTCCTCCTCCAGACTTTACAGGTTTGCTTTTGCAGTGACAGTTCTTCACCAGTTCACTGATTTACAGTTCTGTATATAGATCAGATGGTAGTGTCCTTGAGCAAGTGAAACTTGCTTTAAGGGTATAATTTTGGGCAACGCCTCTCAAATAGCTCAGAGGTTGGGAGTGTTTGTGCTGATGGCTAGAACTGTTGTCTAGGACTGTTGACTCAGTTCATTGCACAAATTTGTATGATGGGCTCCACAGCTGCCTATGTTCTCTGGTCAGTCTTCCTAGATGGTTTGGACTGAATATTTTACTCAATAGTAGATGTGGCTATGATTTAGTTTCCTTGTCCTTTCAAGGAAGAAGAATGAGCCCCAAAGCCTGCATGGCTCATTGTCAAGGTATCCAAATTAGGTGATACTCTGCATGGAATTATCTGGCCAGAGAGGTTCCAGTTCTTCTCTACAGCTGGAGAAAGCCATGGGTCTCATATGGTCTCTGTTCATATGGGACTGTAAGCATGGCTGTAATATGGGCTTCACAGCTTCCTGTGTGCTCTGATTAGGTTCCCTGGTCAACCATACTGAAGGCTGGATTCAACAGTAAGCAGGGGTATGAATTAGTTTCCCTACCCAGGAAGGCCCCCCATGTGGCCCCTAAGTCTGTAATGACTCTTCTTTTGTGATCAATCATATTTGGTAGATCTTCTGACTTCCCTGGCATTATAGGCCACTGTCTTAGCTGTGCAGATGGGTAGGACAACTGGCAAGGCTCTCTGCTTAAGTATTGCTGTAACTAAAGTGACAGGATGAGCAAGACACATTTCCAGAAACCCTGGATAGGTTTCCTGGGCATGTCTGACTAGAGTTTGTATTCAGCTTTGTGTAGGACTATAAATTACCTTTCTTGCTTGGTTGGGGCTATAGAAAATGCCATAGGAAATGGCATGGCTCTTTGGAAATCAATGAGTTAAAACTGTACTAAACTTCCTAGATATACAATACCTCTGCCTTGGCTCTATAGATACAGATCTGCTGGCTGGGCAATTTGGTCAATTGCTTTTGTACTCTTGGCTGCAGCATGGGGTATTGAGATTCTGAGTAATTATGATTAGGTTGCCTGATTAGCAGGGTTGAAGTATACATTCAGCAATGAGCAGAACTATAGATTAGCTTCCCTGACTAGGGAGAACAACAGACTAGTCCCCAAGACTAGGAAGGCTCTTGTTTCAAGAACTAATCAGGCAAAACTGTGCACCAAACTCTCTGGCCAGATAAGGTTGATGGAGTGGCTCTGCTGATAGCAAAGCTTTGGCCATGCTCTCAGGAGTTTCATAGGTTCTCAGGGCAAGCTTCTTGAACATGTGGGCCAGGAGGTACCCTAAGAAATGAGCAGGGGTATGAATTATCTCCCCTGCCAAGGCAGAGCATTGGAACTTCCTCTGAAAGCAACAAGGCTTTTTGTTTTTCAACTTGACTTAAGCAACACAGTGACCCAGTTTCTCTAGCCAAATTAGGCCACTGGTTTTCCTCTTTAGACAATCAGCACTGCCTTCTGAGCTCTCCACTCAAGTATTGCTGGGTTTATTAGCTTCATAAGATTTCAATCCAGGCCTCTTGGGTCGAACATGGATGGGAGCTACACTTGGCAATGAGTGAGGTTATGACTTAGCTCTTCTGCTTGGGCAGAGGTTCAGACCAGTTTCCAGGACTGAAAACTTACTTTGTGGTCCCACATCAAGCAGGCTTGCATCCTGCTGAGTTCTCTGGTCAGACTCTGCCACTATTTTGGTTTTTCATATGAACAAAGCCACTGGTTGGGACTTCTACTTCTGCACTGGAACTAGAAATTCAGTCTGTCAAGATCTTAGAGCTTGGGGCTATGCCACCCCATACTTCTCCCTCACAATCCAAAGGTCAAATTATATATATTCTCCAACAATTCTCATGAGGTAAGGCCAGAGCAGGTCTTATCAGAAGAAACACATAATACTGTGGGATCTGGATGTCTACCCTGGCTCCCTTTTTCCCACTAGAGGAACTGTAACACTGGGGGAGCCCTCTCATTTTGGTGCTGCCCTGGTTTAGGGGAGGAGCAATGTGGTCAGTGTAGCCATTTCTCTCACTCTTCTAAGGCTGTCCACCTCAATCTCTCTGATAGAAAGGAGAGATCCTCATCCTGTGTTCAAGGATTTCCACCGTGATGTCTTTTTTATGAATAGTTGTTAGTTGTTTTTCTTGTGAGGTAAAACATATCAGGAATGACTTGTGTTATCACCTTGGCGACATCACTCCTTTTCTCTCTGTTTTAAAACAATATTCTTAGGTTTTATATAGTTTTAATTTTTAAAGTCTGTGTGGGATATATATATATATATATATATATATATATATATATATAGTGTATATATATATAGTACTATATATATATAGTAAGTGAATTTAAAAATATTTATTAATGAAGAAGAATATAGTAGGTTAAGTCTCACTCTTAATTTTTTTTCCTTTTAGATGATTCCAAAATAAAAAACAAATTTTTCATTGGGGATTCAATATTTCTATGTCTTAAGACTTAAAGGAAATGTAGGCAAAAAATGATTACATAACCTAATATGCCACACCTCCCTTAATGGAAAATTGTACTGAATTACAAAACTAATTCACAATTATTTACTAATTCTTCACAAAATTCTTTGAATATGTAAGATAAAGAAGTGATGATGTGGCAACCATTTATATTAAAGATATTTTACAATTTTCAAACTGCCTTAACATACCTATTTAATTTGGTTATTATAATATATAACTGTGACATCAAAGAACTTATTGTTGAACGAAATATGAGTTATTTTTCTATTATGATATTGTTTTCAATATTTAAATGGAAATGTATATATATATGTATGCTAACCAGAACTAATCAGTATTTATTTTTTCCCAAGTAGATACTGTTTAAGAGAAAAAGATGAAGATGGGCAAATAAACTGGGAATGATATTTTAAACATAAAGAAATTAAAAAATTATAGAATACTACTTTGCTTATTGCATATTTAGTCACTCAAATCTTATATATCTGCTTTGACATCTACAAGGATAATAATGGAAAATTAGAAATGATGTTGAGAATAATATTTCTGAAGACTGCTTGAAATGTGTGTGTGCATGTGTGTGTGTGTGTGTGTGTGAGTGTGTATTCACCTTGTTTTGGATTTAGCAAAGAAGTGGGACATATTTAGCAAAAATACATAATGATATATTTGGTCTACTAAATTGTGAATTCTCTTGAGAACAAGGATTATGCCTTATCAATCTATATTTATTAAGAGTTTTTGAAATGCACTCTGGCTCTCGAAAGTGAAGGTTTAGAGAGTCTATAAAATCCTTGAGTTGTATGTTAAAGATTAGGCATCTTGGAAATTGTGGAAAGATTCAGTGTGGGAACTGTAGAAGCAAAACCAAAGAGTTGAAAATGAATATATCATATTCATATTCACTTTCCCTGACAAGCCTTTCCTGACAGAATTCTTCTTGGAAGTTTTGAAAGATGATGTTGAGGAGATGGGATTAAGATGGCAGAATAGAAGGACTGGAGCTCAAATTCTCTCCTAAAAACAACAAAATTCACAACTAAATACTGAGCATTCCTCACCCAAATGGACCAGAAGCCTTAAAAAATATATCCTACTCCAAAAGAAAAAGAGGAGGACACATCAAGAGGTAGGAGGGGCGATTTCATGATATAAACAACCCCGGTGGGAAGCTCCACAGAATGGAAACTAAGTGGCTCACAGACACTCACCTACAGGAGTGAGAGTTCTGAGCCACACATCAAACTCTCACGTGTGGGGATCTGGCATGGGGAGAAAGAGCCTTGGAACATCTGGCATTGAAGGCCAGTGGGGCTTCTGTGCAGGAGCTCCATGGGACTGGGGGAAATGGAGAACCCATTCTTAAAAGGCGCACACAGATTTTTCATGGTGCACTGGGTCCCAGGGCAAAGCAAAGTCTCCAATAGGAATCTGGGTCAAACCTGACTGTAGTTCTTGGAGAACATCCTGGGAAAACAGGGGTGAATGTGGCTTGTTGTGACAGAGGGACATTGAAAGCAAAGCTCTCAGGAATATTCAGCAGTTGCCTTTCTCTGGAGGTGGCCACTTTGGGGAAAATCTGGCCCCACCCATCTGTCAGCACTGAGAAGCCCCAGGGCAAACAACAATCCAGGTGGGTAACAGCACCACCCATCAGTAAACAGGCTACCTAAAGACCCCTCAGGCACACAGCTGCCTCTAATCCCATCCAGAGACTAAGCCCCACCCACCAGGGGGATTAGAATCAGCTCTACCTACCAGTGGGCAGGCATCAGCCCCTCCCATCAGGAAGCCTACAGCAAGCCCCCCATACTGACTTCAGCCACAAGGGGGGCAGACATCAGAAGCAAGAGAGGCTACAACTCTAGTATCTGTAAAAAGGTCACCATACCAAAAACCTATAAAAATGAAAAGACAGAGGACTATGACTCAGATGAGGGAAAAAGGAAAAACCACAGAAAATCAGCTAAGCAAGGAGGAGATTCTCAGCCTCCAGGAAAAAGACTTTAGACTGTTGATGCTGAAGATGATGCAAGACATTGGAAATAAACTACAGGCGAAGATGGATAACTTACAGGAAACACTGAGCAAAGAGGTACAAGATATAAAACTGAAACAAGAAGAGATGCAAAATACAATAACTGAAATGAAAAATTCACTAGAAGCAGCTAACAGCAGAATACAGGAGGCAGAAGAACAAATAAGTGAGGTGGAGGACAGATTAGTGGAAATTATGGATGTGGAACAGAAAAGAGAAAAGAGATTGAAAACAAATGAAGAGAGTCTCAGAGAACTCTGGGACAACGAGAAACGCAGCAACATCCATATTATAGGGGTGCCAGAAGGAGAAGAGAGAGAGAAGGGGACAGAAAAACTATTCCAAGAGATAATAGCTGAAACCTTCCCTAACATGGGAAAGGAACCACTCACTCAAATCCGGGAAGCACAACAAGTACCATATAAAATAAACCCAAGGAGGAATACCCTGGGACACATCTTAATCAAATTGGCCAAAATTAAAGACAAAGAGAACATCTTGAAAGCGGCTAGGGAAAAGAAACAAGTAACATACAAGGGAAACCCAATAAGGTTATCAGCGGATTTTTCAGCTGAAACTCTGCAGGCCAGAAAGGAGTGGCATGATATACTTAACATGACGAAAGGAAAAAACCTCCCACTAAGATTATTCTACCCAGCAAGGCTCTCCTTCAGATTTGAAGGAGAAATCAAAACCTTCACAGATAAGCAAAAGCTGAGAGAATTCAGTGACACTAAACCAGCCTTACAACAAATACTAATGGATCTTCTCTAGGCAGAAAAGAAAAGATTAGCAACAGGAAACAAAAATGCCACAAACGACAAGGCTCACCAGTAAAGGTATATATACAGTAAAGATAGGAAATCATCCATGTACAATTATACCACCAAAATCAGAAATCATGAGAAGAGGTGGGTACAAATGCAGGACACTGGAGATGAACTTGCAATTAAGAGAACAACCACTTAAAACAATCTCACATACATATAGACTCTTATATCAAAACTTCAGAATAACTGCAAGCTAAACATCTACCATTGATACACAAACAAGGAGTCTCTGGAGAATAAATATATCTCATAGTAAATAAGTGCATAATCCACCATGAAGGGGGTCATTTAACATCATTCTTGGAATGCTGAAGTCTTCTTACATCTGATTCTGATTTCCTCTCCATCAAAGAATTTATGATAATTATAATTAAATAATGCCACTGTACAATTAAATAATACAGTTCTAAAATTGTATTATTAATAACTATTTCTCTCCATGGTACAATATAAGGTCTATAATGTCTTGTCTGTCACATCACCTAGAATGGTGTAATTCCTATATTGAAGAATTGGTAAGATGTAACAAATTGTGAGGACATATTTATATAGTTACACTGTTTTTTAGCCAATTTATGCATTTTATATTTTACTTATTTTCAGAGGGTATATTATTTTTGCTATTCTTACCAGTTAAGTTATGCTTTTTATTATGCTATATAAAATATTTAATGGTATATAAGACTTTCTTCTTTATAAATTTTAGTGGTATAATATACACAATTTTAATATAATACTAATTTTTAAGGAAAAATTGAAATGATATAGATAATACTAAATAGTAAAGATGAATGCCATACAAAATGGGATGAATCATAGAGTAAATTTCCTATTTTTCTCAGCATATTTTCCATTTAGTTCTACAGAGGTAGACACTCAATCTGAATCTTAAGATCCATGATATAATAATCTGTGAATGTAATTGTGTTTAAATATATGTATTTCATTCTGTAAAAGAAAAATATTCTGTGATAATCTGTGTTGGGAAATAATGTGAAAGAGAATGGATGTGTGTACATGTGTAACTGAATCTCTTTGTACAGCAGAATTTATCACAACCTTGTACATCAACTATACTTCAATAATTTTTTTAAAAAAAGAAAAAAAATAAGAGTAGGAGGTTTTAACACCACAGTCATGTCGGAGGACAGATTCTTAGACAGAAAATCAATAAGACAACAGAAATTCTAAATGATACAAGAGAAAATTTACATTTAATTGACATTTTCAGGACATTACATCCAAAAAATCAGAAGATACATTCTTTTCAAATGCACATGGAACATTCTTAGGGATGGACCACATACTGGGGGTGAAAACTAACCACAACAAATTTAAGGGTATAGAAATTATTTCAACTACCTTCTCTAAACACGATGACATGAAAGTAGAAATCAACCACAGAAAAGTAATGAGAAAAAACTAACTACATGGAGACTAAACAACATGTTACTAAAAATCAATGGGTCAACGATGAAATCAAAAAGGAAACAAAATAATATCCTGAGACAAATAATAATGAAGACACAACCATTCAAAATCCATGGGATGCCACAAAGGTAGTGCTTAGATGGAAATTTATACAGGTACAGGCCTTCCTCAAAAAAAGAAGAAAAATCTCAAATCAACAATGTAACCCACTCCTAAATGAATTAGAAAAAGAAGAACAAACAAAACCTGAAGTCAGCAGGAGGAAGCAGATCATAAAGATCAGAGAGGAAATCAATAAGAAAGAGATCAAAAAAAAAAAAAAAGAAAAAAATGAATACAACCAAGAGGTGGTTCCTGAAAGGCTAAACAAAATTGACAAACCTTTGGCCAGTCTCAGCAAGAATAGTACAGAAAAAAAACCAAATGAATAAATAAGTATTGAAAAAGAAGAAATCTTAACATACACAGCAAAAATGCAAAAAACAAAACATGAGAGAATACTAGAAACAATTATATGCCAAAAAATTTGTCAACCTAAAATCAATGGACAACTTCCTAGAGACTTAGAGCCCACCAAAATTGAATCGAGAAGAAATAGATCAAGTGAACATACCAATCACTAGAAGTGAAATTGAATATTAATAAAAACACTCCCTACAAACAAAAGTCCAGAACTAGATGGCTTTGCAATCAAATTCTACCAAATGTGCAAAGAAGTTATACCCATCCTCCTTAAATTTTTGCAAAAGTTAAAGAAGGAACACTCCCAAAGATATTCTATGAAGCCACCAACACACTAATACCAAAACTAAACAAAGATATTACCAAAAAAGAAAATTATAGGCCAGTATCTTTGGTGAATATACACACAAATATTCTCAATAAAATTTTATCCAACTGAATCCAACAATATATGACAAAGATAATACACCATGACCAAGTTGAATTCATTCCAGGTTCACAAGGATGGGTTGACAGAAGGAAATTAATCAATCTCATACACCACATTAACAAAAGAAAAGTCAAAATCCACATGATCATCTCAATAGAGGCAGAAGAAGCATTTGACAAATTCATGATAAAAAACTCTTACCAAAGCAGGTATAGAGGGAACACACCTTAACATAATCAAAGCCATTTGTGACAAACCCATAGCAAATATAATAATCAAAGGAGAAAAGCTGAAAACCTTCCCAATAAAATATGAAACAAGGCAAGGATGCCTACTCTCACCACTTTTATTCAACATAGTATTGGAAGTCCTAGCCACAGCAATCAGAAAAAGAAAAGAAATAAAAGGCATCCAGATTGGAAGAGAAGAAGAAAATCATCACTGTATGCAGATGACATGATACTATAAATAGAAAACCCTGAGGACTCAACCCAAAAACTACTCAAACTGATCAACAAATTCAGCAAAGTAGCAGGATACAAGATTAACATTCAGAAATCAGTTGCATTTCTGAATACTAACAATGAAATATTACAAAAGTAATACAAAAATACAATACCTTTTAGAATTAGACCACAAGAAATTAAACACCAGGTATATAATTAACCAAGGAGGTGAAAGACTTATATGTTGAGAACTATAAAACATGAATTGAGGAAATTAAAGAGGATTCAAAGAAATGGAAAGATATTCTATGCTCCTGGGTTGGAAAAATTAACATTGTTTAAATGGCCATACTACACAAAGCCATCTACAGATTCAATGCAATCCCTGTCAAATTACCCATGACATTTTTCACAGAACTAGAACAAACAATCCAAATATTTATATGGAACCACAAAAGAATGGGAATCGCCAAAGCAATCCTGAGTAACAAGAACCAAGCGGGAGACATCACTCTCCCAGACTTCAGGCAATATTACAAAACCACAGTAATCAAGACAGTGTGATAGTGGTACCAAAAGAGACATACAGATGAATGGAACAGAATAGAGAATCCAGAAATAAACCCAGACACCTATGGTCAATTAATCTTTGACAAACCAGGCAAGAATACAAAATGGAAAAATGACAGTCTATTCAGCAATTGGTGCTGGGAAAACTGGACTGCTGCATGTAAATCAATGAAACTGGAACACACCCTCATACCATGCACAAAAATAAACTCAAAATGGCTTAAAGACTTAAACTTCTATTCTGCAAGTCCATGATGTACAGTAAAAAAAAAATTAATGTATTGGGGAAATAAAAAAAAATAAAAGGGTAAAAAATAGACTTAAGCATAAGACAAGAGATTATCAAACTCCTAGAAGAGAACATAGGAAAACATTCTCTGACATCAATCTTACACATGTTTTCTTTGTTCAGTCTCCCAAGGCAACAGAAATAAAATCAATAAGAAATGAGTGGGACCATATCAAACTGACAAGTTTTTGTACAACAAAGGAAACTGTAATAAAAAATACAACCTACAGAATGGGAGAAAATAGTTTCAAATGATAGAACTGACAAGGGCTTAACCTCTAAAATATGCAAACAACTTATACATCTCAACAGCAAAAGACCACAACCCAATTGAAAAATGGGCAAAAGGCCTGAATACACATTGCTCCAAAGAAGATAAACAGTTGGCCAACAAGTAAATGAAAAAAATGCTCAACATCACCGGTTATTAGAGAATTGCAAGTCAAACTTCAATGAAGTACAACCCCACAATCGTCAGAATGTCTATGATTAATAAATGCACAAATATCAAATGTTGGAGAGGGTGTGGAGAAAAGGGAACCCTCCTACACTGTTGGTTGGAATATAAATTGGTACAACCACTATGGAAAACAGTATTGATTTACCTCAGTAAACTAAATATAGAATGGCCATATGATCTAGCAATCCCATTCCTGGGAAAAATTTCCTTGGAAAATTAGACATGCACACATATGTTCATTGTAGTACTATTCGCAATAATCAAGACATGGAAACAACATAAATGTTCATCAACAGATGAATGTATTAAGAAGATGTGGTATATATACACAATGGAATACTACTCAGTTATAAAAAAGAACAAAATAATGCCATTTACCACAACATGGACGAAACTAGAGACTCTCAATACTAAGTGAAGTAAGACAGAAAGATAAAGACAAATACCATATATCACATATCTGGAATCTAATATATGGCACAAATGGATCTTTCCACAGAAAAGAAACTCATAGACTTGGAGAAAAGACTTGTGGTTGCCAAGGGGAGGGGAAGGGAGTGGGATGGACTGGAAATCTCGTGTTAATTGATGCAAACTCTTGTATTTGGAATTAAGCAATGAGATCCTGCTATATAGCACTGGGAACTCTATCTAGTCATTTATGATGGAGTATTATGGAGGATAATATGAGAAAAAGAATGTATACATATGTGTGTGATTGGGTAACTTTACTCTACAGTAGAAAATTGACAGTACACTGTAAACCAACCATAATAGAAAAATAAACATCATTTAAAAAACAAAAACAAACAAAACCAGAAAAAATGCCTTTGAGTAGAATGTGTATTATGTTGCTATATGATGCAATGTCTGATATTTATATCTAGTCTAAAATATAGTTTAAGTCCAACACTTTCCATAACTATTTTGTATGTATGGCCTATCCATTTTTACAAGTGAGATGTTGAAGGGCAGTACTATTATAATACTTCTGTTTCCCCCTTTACATCTGTTAGCATTTGTGATATATATGTAGGTGCTCCAATGCTGGGTGCATAAATATTTTCATTTGCTATATCCTCTTGATGAGTTGAAATAATTTACATAATAAAATGACTTATTTGTATATTTAAATATATTTTAATAGATAAAATTATATTTATGTTTTCAGCCAACAGCTCTGTATGAACTTTATTTATATTTTTTAAATTTATTTTTTATTGTTATTTCCCCCAACAAACATTTTTTTCCCACTGTAAAGCATGAGGACCCAGTCACACATACATGTATACATAATTTTTTCTCCCATTGTCATGCTGTGCTGTAAGTATCTAGACATAATTCTCAGTGCTACACAGAAGGATCTCATTGTAAGTGCATTCCATGAGCAATAGTTTGCATTCGTTGACCCCAAGCTCCCAATCCCTCTCACTCTCTCCCCCTCCCCCCGGGGAAACCACAAGTCTATTCTCCAAGTCCTGTGATTTTCTTTTCTGTGGAAAGGTTCATTTGTGCTGTATATTAGATTCCAGATATGAGTGATGTCATATGGTATTTGTTTTTCTGACTTATTTCACTCAGTATGAGAGTCTCTGTTTTGATCCATGTTGCTGAAAATGGCATTATGTCATTCTTTTTTATAACTGAGTAGTATTCCATTGGGTATGTATACCACTTCTTCCTAATCCAATCATCTGTTGATGGACATTTGAGTTGTTTCCATGTCTTGGCTATTGTGAATATTGCTGCAGTTTTAAGGAAAGTTTTGTCTGGATATATGCCCAAGAGTGGGAAGGCTGGGTCATATGTTAGTTCTATATATAGATTTCTAAGGTACCTCCATACTGTTCTCCATAGTGTCTGTACCAGCTTACATTCCCACCAAAAGTGTAGGAGGGTTCCCTTTTCTCCACAACCCTTCATCAAAGATGTGGCCTATAGTTTTATTTTTTGGTGGTATCTTTGGTTTTGGAATGTGGGTGATGGTGCCTTCATAGAATGTCTTTGGGAGTGTCCCTTCTTCTTTGATCTTTTGAAAAATTTAAGGAGGATGGGCACCAGTTCCTCTTAATATGTTTGGTAGAATTCACCTGTGAAGCCATCTGGTCCCAGACTTTTATTTGTAGGGAGTGTTTTTATGATGTATTAAATTTCATTTCTAGTGATTGGACTGTTCATTTGATCTATTTCTTCTTGATTCAGTTTTGGCAGGCTGAAAGACTCTAGAAAGTTGTTGTTTCCTTGTTGATTTCCTATATGGATGATCTGTCCATTGATGTAAGTGGGGTGTTAAAGTCAGCCACTATTACAGTATTATTGTCAATTTCTCCTTTTTCGGCTGTTAGCAGTGGCCTTGTATAATGTGTTTTTCCAATGCTGGGTCCATACTTATTTACAATTGTTATATCTTCTTGTTTTGATCCTTGGACCATTATGTATTGTCCTTGTTTGCCACTTGTGGCCTTCTTTATTTTAAAGTCTATATTGTCTGATATGAGTATTCCTACTCCAGGTTTCCAATGATTTCCATTGACATGTGATACCTTCTTCCATTCCCTCACTTTAAGTCTGTATGTGTCCTTAGGTCTGAAATTGGTCTCTCATAGTTAGCATATATACAGGTCTTGTTTTTGTATCCATTCAGAGCTAGTCTGTGTCTTTTGGCCAGAGCTTTTAAATCATTTACATTCAATGTAATTATGGATAAGTATTGCAATTTTCTTACTTTTTTTGTATTTGTTATTTTATTTTTTTCTATCCTTATTTTTTGTTATCCTTCCTTGTGATTTGCTGACTCTCTTTTTTATGTTATTTGGTTTGCTTTTTTTATGTGTGCGTCCACTGAAGGCTTTTTTTTTTTTTTTTTTTCGTTCAAGGGTCCAGTGTTTTTTTCTTGCCACACCTGTGGCATATGGAAGATCTTGAGCTAGGCTTTGAATTGATGCTGCAGCTGAAGACTAAGCCACATCAATAGCAACACCAGAGCTGAACTGAGCTTAATCAGCAACCTATGCTGCAGTTGGTGGCAAAGATGGATCCTTAACCAAATGAGCAATGCTAGGGTTGAACCTACATCCTCAGGGAAACGATATCCTGTTCTTGACCAACTCACCCAAAATAGAAACTCCAGATTTTGATACAATCATATATATATAGGTACAGAATTATTTTGGTTCCTGGTCTCTTAATTTCGAATTCATTTTCTTTTTTCTTTTTTTATTTTTTTAGGGCTGTACCCATGGCATATAGAGGTTCCCAGGCTAGGAGTCTAATCAGAGCTGAAGCTGATGGCCTATTCCACAGGCACAGCAATGCTGGATCCAAGCCATGTCTTTGACTTACAGCACAGTTCATGGCAACACTGGATCCTTAACCCACTGAGCAAGGCCAGGGATCTAACATGCATCTTCATGGATGGTAGTCGTTCACTAACCACTGAGCCATGTTGGGAACTCCTCAAATTCAATTTAAATGTTCTGAATTTGTCCTCTTCTCCTCTCATGCTTGCTAGTTTTGATATATTTGTCAATGGGTGATTTTCTACTTTTATATTTGCTTTTACAAGTGAGTTTTCTCATTTGCAATTTTATTTCTAATTGTGGGGTTTTCTTTTCTGCCTAGAGAAGTTCCTTTAGCAGTTATACACCTGGTTTGGAGGTGCTTAATTTTCTTAACTTTTGATTTGCCAAAAACCTTTTGATCAGTCCATCATTTCTGAATGAGAGACTTGCTGGGTAGAGTATTTTCAGTTCTACATTCCTCTCCTTTATCATGTTAAAAATATTTTGACACTGCCTTCTAGCTTGTAGGTTTTCTGCTGAAAAATCAGCTGTTATCCTTATGAGTGTTCCAGGGTATGTTTTTTGTTGCTTTTCCCTTGTAGCTTTTAATATTTTTCATTGTATTTAATTGTTTTTTGTTTAATTAGGTGGGTCTCATTGTTTTTCTCCTTGGGTTTATCCTGTATGGGATTCCCTGTACTTCCTCAATTTGAGTGAATTCTTCCCTTATCATATTAGGGAAGTTTTCAGCTATCATCTCTCCAAATATTTTCCCTGGCACTTTTGCTCTGTCTTCTCCTTTTGGAACCCCTATGATGTGAATGTTAGTACTTTTAAAGTTGTCTAGAGACCACTTAGACTCTTCTCAGCTCTTTTAATTCTTTTTTATTTATTTTGTTCTGTGGCAGTGATTTCCACCATTTTGACTTTCATATCATTAATTCCTTCTTTTGCCTCCTGTATAGTGCTACTGATTCCTTCTTGGGTACTTTTCATTTCAGATATTGTGCTATTCATCTTAGTTTGCTTGTTCTTTAAATATAGCTCTTTATCAAACATTTATTGTAACTTTTCAATCTATTTCTCCATTCTCTTCTAAATATTTTGGATCATCTTTACTATCATCACTCTGACTTCTTTTTTAAGGTAATTACTTATCTCCTCTTCATTTGGTTGTTTTTGTGTGTTTTTATCTTGTTTCTTCATGAAAGCTATTTCTTTCTATTTCATATTGTTTAACTTCCTTTGTTGATGGTACTCTTGAAAACAGGTATGTAAATGCAGCAGTTTGTGCACCCCCTGGTGTTCTCAGGTGTGGTGGTTGCTCATGTGTACCCAGAACATAAAGTGGGAGCAGTGGTATCATCTTACCTCTCCTGGAGCTGGGTGGCTCCTAGGGATGGGGTCCATGAGGGAGGCAGCAGTAGTTCATGGTTCATTGGACTGCTCTTGTAAAAGGGGTGCAGTGGGGACTTCAGCAACCCCTCTAGGTACCAGGAAGCTTTCATGATTGTTTTATGTATCTGAAAAGTCAGAAGCTACTCTTTCAGTCCCTCCCTTTACCAGGAAGGCTCTCAGGACTGTTTTCTCCAACCATGAGGGCAGATGCCATTTCTGTAGCCATTCCTTTTGTTTGGCCACTCCATGGAGCATTCTCTGTAACCCCAAGGGAGTGCTCCTCTCTAGATCTTGAGACAAGGCATTCTCTGTAGCCTGGAGAAGTGCACTGCTCTTGTGGTCACTCTGCCTGCCCACCAGGCCACTCACAGGATCAGCTTTCTACAGCCAAGGGAGCCTGCTCTGTTTCTGTGGCCAGCCATGAAAATTATGCTGTTTGCTCTGTTCCTGTTGCTAGCTGCAAAATATGTATCAATCTGTGGTCACTCCCCACACCCACCAGGCCACTAATGGGAACACTCTTTGTAGCTGTGGAAACTTGTGTCACTCCCATAGTCACTCTGCCTACTCAAGTGTTCTCTGTAGCCCTAAGGGTAGGGGATTCTCCCCCAGCTGTTGTTAGGCCATTGCTTTTGCATGCTTCCTGGAGCTGGAGAAGGCAGTGTTCTGCAGCCTGAGAGTGCCTGCAGTGGAGGATCCCACCCCTTCCTTCAAGGACCCCCAATCAATAGTGCCTGGCCTCCAACCCATCCAGATTTCTGCAACTTACACCCTCAAATGTGATCACTCTAGACTCTAGTCCCTCCAGCCCGTTTCTGTGCAGCCAACCCAAGTTTTTTCCCATGTAGCCAATACCATCTCTCTCTCTCAATCTTATTTCTAAAGCTGGAGTTCCTCTGCCAGCATACAGTTGGGAACTGGAGGGCAGTAGGGCTGACTCTTTGTGGAGGACTCTTTCCATTTTAACTGTGTCACACAGATTTCTGTGTTCTGCTCCAATACTCTAAAGTTCCTTCTTTGTCCCAGCTGATCTCCTCACTGGTAGGCAGACTTCCCAGGGTTCAGCTCTCTCCTAGGGGTACAGGTCTCATCCTGCTTCTTTCTCATTTTCCCTCTTTTATTCTTTTTCTTTCTTTTGTCCTACCCAGTTTTGTGAAGGTTTTCTTGCTTTAATTAGAATCCTTAGGGTGTTTTGCCAGTGTTAAGCAAATTTTCTGTGTGAATTATTCCATATGTGAATGCACTTTCAGTGTATTTGTGGGAGTGAGTCTCTTGTTCTTCTACTTTGTCAACTTCTCTCAATGCAATCAAATTTCTGTTGTTTTAAGGCACAGAAAACTGGTTATGCATTTAGTTTCTACTAGGGCCTGTAGCAAGGTAGAAGCTATTTAAAGGGAGGATAATTTATTTGCAGCAGGGATCTTTATTAACACTGCAGAATACTGGAGATCCGCCTCTTTTAAACATATTTAATTTAAAAGTATATGACTATGTTTAAAAATTAACAATATATATATATTACACATCAACAACTTTTTTTGAAAATTGAAATTACATTTTTTCTGAGCAAAGTATTACTGATAAGAGTAGCATTATTTTGCACTTCTAGCAAGTTTTTGTATATTTTATCTAATTAAAATAGCTTGTAATAAAGTGTTTAATCCTATTTTTAAAGTTTGATTGTTGACAAGTTTCAAGTTCTTTTCCTCCTCCTACACTTCTTGTCCCTCATCTGTGCCAGCTGATAACAAAGCATGCACACTACCCTTTTGGCTTCAGTGGGAAATTTAAAGCATGTAAGACCTAGTTTGGCCATATCACCTGAAAAAATCAAATCTGAGGCTACTCAAATTTTCTTCTGTCTCAAGCCATTTTTGGACTTGTTTATGAAGCATCCTTCTCTCCTCAGAAAGTCTCATACGGTGATTAATAAATTTCTGCATTCACTTTTGGTATATGTACTGAGATATTCAAATCATGTTTAGGGTGGAGGGTCAAGTTCATTCCTTTGGTTTGTCTATAACACAGCTGCAGGCTGATATCTACTTCTGCATTTAGTCTTTTTAAAAATATTTTTTCGAGTAGATTTAGGTTCACACCAAAATGGACAGGAAGATACAATTTTCTTATATATCTCCCTGTCCCCACAAATGCATGGCCTCCCACTTTATGAACATTCTCCACCAGAGAATATATTGGTTACCACTGATGGATCTCCACTGACACATCATAACCACTCACAGTCCATGGTTTATATTACATTTCAGTTTTGGTATAGTGCAATCTATGGATTTAGACAAATGCCTAATAGCATGCATCCATCATTATAGAATCATATAAGAGTAGTTTCACTGTCCTAAAAATTTTCTGTGCTCTTCCTGTTCATCCCTCCATCAAGCCCCTGACACCCATTGATTTTTTTTATTGTCTGTATATATTATCCTTTTCCAGAATGTTATATGGTTGAAATCATATAGTATGTAGCCTATTCAGATTGGTGTCTTACAATTAATAATATGTCTTTATGTTTTCTCCATCTTTTCATAACTTGAAAGCTCATTTCTTTTTAGTCCAGAATTATATTCTACCATCTATATGTGCCAGAGTTTATTTATCCATTCACTTATTTCAGGACCTTTTGTTGTTTCCAGGTTTTGGCAATTATGAATAAAGCTTGTATAAACTATGTGCTTTATGTGGATGTAGATTTTCAACTCCTTTGGGTAAATACCAAGGAACATGGTTGCTGGATCCTATGGTATATTTAGTTTTGTGAGAAACTGTCAAACTAAAGTGACTGTACTATTTTGCATTCCCATCAGTATGAATGAGAACTTCTGTAGCTCCACACCTTCACCAGTTTTTGGTGTTGTGATATTTCTGATTCTGTCCACTCTAATAGGTGTGCAGTCATATTGCATTGTTATAATTTGCACATCCTAGTGCCCAATGAAGTGGAATATCTTTTCACATGTTTATATGCTGTACTTTTATTCTTTTGTTATATGCTGTTTTAGTTGAAATAGGTAAATAAAATGAAGCATTTCAGAGGTACATAGTTTGAGAAAGGAATAACTTTATTATAGCATTTTCATGTAATTGCAGATATCCTCTCTGATACTATTCCAAAACTTGATAGATGTTAGTAGAAATAGATAAAGTAGTTGAAATATGGAATATGAAAACATCTTAGTAAATTTGACATTTGGAAAATGTTTCACTTAGTTACGTAAAACTCTAAATATTGATACATTTCAGTATAATATATCCTAAAATCATAATCCTTAACTTTACCACCCATGTCATAAGAACAATTTTAATATTGAGAGGCTGTCAAACTCAATGACAGATGTAAGTTTTCAAAAATATTAATTTTCACTTAGGAGAAAATTGCAAATTTTATCATTGGAAACAAACAATGTCATTTTTTTCATTGACTCGCTGTCTCGCTTCTTTAATTTTAAGAAAATATATACCAAATTCTCAGATCTAAATAACTGAACTTTGTCTATCACTCATTATCAAGTAAATAATGTGCTTATCTTGAAAATGACTAATATATTGTACTTTGAAAAATTAAACAACTGCTTTTCCTGGATATATACATCATACTTCAGTATACAGTAAAAGTGTTTTATGTATACTTGCCACTTTATTACAAAAATTAATAAAATGTGTATTCTAGGATTGAAATTTAATAAAATTAATAGTCCTTACTTCATCAAGACTTTTTTTACATTTATTTAATTTTTATTAAAGTATAGTTTATTTACAGAGATTCCACAAATTCTGTTGTACAGCAAAATGATCCAATTGCACACAGTTCCCTGATGTACAGTAGGAGCCCATTTCTTATCTACTCCAAATACTACAGTTTGTACCTGACAATCCCAAACTCCCTGTCCATCCCACTCCCTCCCTTTAACCCCTGGCAATCACAAGTCTGCTATTCATGTCCAAAATCTGTTCCTGTTTTATAGATAGGATCACCTGTGCCATATTTTAGATTCCACATGTAAGTGATATCATAAGGTATTGTCTTTCTATTTCTGACTTACTTCACTTAGTATGAGAATCTCTAGTTCCAACCATGTTGCTGCAAATGGCATTATTTTGTCTTTTTTATGGCTGAGTGGTATTCCATTGCATATATGGACCAAAACTTCTTAATCCATTTATCTGTAGATGGATATTTGTGTTGTTTCCATGTCTTGGCTATTGTCAATAGTGCTACGATGAACATATGGGTGCATGTATGTTTTTGAATGACTTTTTTTTCCAGATATATGCCCAAGAGTGGGATTGTTGGATCATGTATAAAAATCATGTTTAGGAGTTCCCATCATGGCTCAGCGAAAATGAAGATGACTAGTATCCATGAGGATGAAAGTTAGATGCCTGGCCTTGCTCAGTGGGTTAAGGATCTGGCATTGCCATGAGCTGTGGTGTAGGTCACAGACACAGCTTGGATCTGGCATTGCTGTGGCTGTAGCATAGGCCAGTGGCTATAGCTCCGATTTGACCCCTAGCCTGGGAACCTCCATAAGTCATGGGTGCAGCCCTAAAAAGACAAAAAAAAAAAGAAAGAACATAAGCAAATACTTTAATAATTTTCCTGGACCAAGTGATGAAGCCCACATATTTTTTATTAACTGATTTTGTTTTGGCTATGAAGTTTTGAGGAAAGCAACATTTCAAACAAACTGCATGGAAAATACTGTTGCTTTATTGTACTATGGCTGTCAGTCAAACAACAATTTAGACTCATCCCTCCTCCAACAAATAAATTTACAATTTGATTTAATTGAATGAATTGGCTTCTTGTTTTGGTTTTTTGGTGATTATCATTCTTGTCCTTTTTTCTCATTCCCATTCCATAATTAAATATATCTAATTTTTTTATATAATGATTTTTTTCCATTATAGCTGATTTACAATGTTCTGTCAATTTTATACTGTACAGCATGGTGACCCAATAGCACATACATGTATACATCTTTTTTCTCACATTGTTATGCTCCATCATAAGTGACCATACATAGTTCCCAGTGCTACACAGCAGGCTCTCTTTCCACAAAAAAATAAAATCATGGACTTGGAGAATAGACTTGTGGTTGCCAAGGGGGAGGGGGAGGGAGTGGGATGGATGGGGTGCTTGGGATTAATAGATGCAGATCATACCTAAAATTTTTATACTAAAAAAAATCTCCAAAAACCTTAAAGTTTTTTTTAATACTTTGATTTTTTTTCATTGATTTTTTTTAAACTCCCAGTGGGTTTGAGTGTATGGAGAAATCTCTACTTTTATTAAAAAGATGAAAAAGTTCTTTGCAAATGTCCCTGTGAGCATGTGTGTGTGTGTGTGTGTGTGTGGTTATAATGTGTGAACATCCCCAACTTTTTCAGACTTATAATATTTTAATAACACATTGTTTGAATGGGTGTCAGAAACAAATGTAAAAAAGCCAAATAACATTTCTGAGTAGCAATCATTTGACTAATTTGTTTTGGGTCTCAAAAAATTCTGAGATCCTTCAATGCTGATGGAAGTAAACATACTGCAAAAACAAGTAATATAATAAAACCTTATCCAGAAGTACTCAGTTAACTATTTAAAGGTGGAAATTTATTTTAAAAATAAAAATGGCTTTCTTTTTACAAAAGCTGTGCCTATTCATTATTTAACTCTTAGGTCCTTTGTAATTGAATATTTTAAAGCCATTTTTGGGAGGAAGGCATGCTTTTCAGTAATACTGCAAATTTGAGAGTGCCTATCTGTTGTAATGGAGACAATGTCCATATATCCCTGTAAGTATTTATTAAAACTTCACTATGATCCAACTTGCAGAATATGTTACTAACCTAGTGTTGCCAGATTTAGCAAATAGAATGCACCTTGTCCAGCTAAATTAGCTAATGTTTTATTATAAGTATGCCTCAAATATTGCCCTTAATTTCTCTTTCAATTGCATAACCTGAACTTTAATGTTATTCTATGCTTTTCAGAGAATTAAAAGTGACAATCAAAAATATGAATAATATTAAAACAAATGCTTATTAGGAAATTAATAAAACACAAACACAAACAAACATGTTATAAGCCTTAAAACAGAAGTAGCTTATTCTTGCATACTTACTAGTGTATCCAGGCCCAAATGGTGAGAGGCAAAGACTTGTTAAAGTGGAGACATTCAGAACCCAGTGAGTTTTGTAGTCAGACAGATCTGTCTGCCACCAATTATCAACTTTCAATTCCCTGTCTTTAAAAATGGGTGACATAAAGAGTTCCCGTCATAGCACAGTGGTTAACGAATCCGACTAGGAACCATGAGGTTGCTGGTTCGATCCCTGCCCTTGCTCAGTGGGTTAATGATCAGGCGTTGCCATGAGCTGTGGTGTAGGTTGAAGACGCGGCTCGGATCCTGCGTTGCTGTGGCTCTGGCGTAGGCTGGCGGCTATAGCGCCAATTGGACCCCTAGCCTGGGAACCTCCATATGCCACGGGAGCGGCCCAAGAAAAGGCAAAAAGACCAAAAAAAAATGAGTGACATAAAATGATTGTTAAAATTAAATGAAATAGCATGAATAAAGTGGTAGGTATGTAGTTATCTGGCTGTTTCTTTAGTTAGGTAAAAACTTAAGTTATATTTACCAAACTCTGATGGGATAAAATCTTAGAAACAGTACATTTTAGAATTTGTTTTTACTTTTATTATGAAAAATTTCAAATATATCCAAAGGTAGAAAGAACGGTAAGAAATCCTTTGAATTTAATACCCAGTTTCAATCATTACAAACATTTGCCATTTTTAGCATCTCTCATTTTTTCCTAGAGCCCTCTAAAGTATTCACAGATATAATACACTTTTACTTATACATTCTTTAATATGCACTAGAAAGACATTTAACAATAAAGATTAACCTCTTTTCCAAAAAATTGGAATCACCTCCCCCATTATTTGACCCTTCCTGTTAATTGGTGTACCTTGAAAATTAAAAGTCTAAAAGAAGTTAGTATTTAGATTACTAGATTATAGCACTCCAGAAAGGAATTACATATAATAAAAACACAATGAGATTAGCCTTCACCAACAAAAAATTAAAAGCAGTTTCACAGAAACAAAAAAAAATTATTAGGAAATGGAAAATTTTTATTTGCCATTGTAATTATATTTTTGCACCGGTGGGATGAAATTATGTACCTGAAACTAACTGAAGGCTTCTATTGGATGTATTTTACATTTGAAAGCCAGCAGTTCTTAAGGTGACTTGAAACCTAGATGGTAATATATGAACTAAATTCCACTGAAAAGAATTATGTGGGATTATTCTTCTAACAACCCAATTTTTTTATCTTTCTTATCTGTGTAATCATTAAAGTTAAATGCACTACTACTGGTACATAATATTTAAAGGAAACATTTTCATAATAGTAAAGTAAAAGTGAAAAGCCCAAGTGAAGAATAGAATATACATATGTGTAAGCCTTCTATTTCTATATGTATTGACAGTTGGGTAAATTTTAACCAGTATTAACTCTGAAAATTTTATAAACTCCAGTGGGAATAGGGTGGAAAATAGGAAGATACGGAGATATGAAAGACCTGGAATACATTCTCAAGTTCTACTAATAATGAGCTAGATGGCTTGAACAAGGATGATGTGAGATAAATGTCCTCTGCTGTAAAGATGCTATATACAACACACTCTTTTTACTGTTGTGAACATCTATTTCTTCAGATGAGAAGGAAACTCATGGTTTTATTGAAATAACATTATCTGCCAGGTGAATTGGAGGTTGCTGTGGTAACAGCTTCCCACCAAACAGTGGAATACATAGATGGAAATATGCATAAAAGTTGAAGGTATTAATGCCTGAGGGCAGCACAAAAACCTACTGTCTATTTCAGCATCTATTTTCAGGATTGTTTCAGTTTTACTCAAATAAGCTTGCAGTCAAATACTTCCTCTTTCCTCCCTTCTTTCATCTAACCCTGTGTGGGGTTGTGTACCCTTCTGACCTCCAGAGGTAAGGTGATAATGGATAAGGGCAGAGGAGAAAAAGACTGATGAATTTTCTCAATAGGTCTAATTGAAAAACAAAGCCAGATACATTTTCTCCTTCTCGGTAAATATTCATTTAACAGAGGGGAGTTAGAGATTTTTGTTTTCCTTTTAAAATCAATGAGTGCTTTGTACTTGAACTGTGAATTTATTAGCCTCTTAATTCAATAGGTTTACATCACTAACATGAACCAAATCATTCCATTCTGTTCAAATACTTTTGATTTTAGCATCTGAGAAGAACTTTGCTGGGATATATGTTCTGTACATACAGGTATTATTGAACTGGAAACTGGAAACCAGTCCAAATGGCAACAGATGTCTTCTCTACAACTTGTTTCTAGTTTCAAATTCAATGTCACACATACTAACTACAATCGGTGTTTAATTTATATATGTAAATTTCTTAAATTTACTTCAGTTAATTTTAGGAATGGAGCATTTACTGGAAAATTTTTCCTACTTGCCTCTCCGCTCCATTTAAAATTCTCTACTAAAGCTTTTTTTTCTTTTCCTCTTGACCACAGTGCTTCCATTTTACAAAGTAATTCACAAATGCAGTTAAAAATATAAGCCTTTAACAGCTAATCTGCATTTTTGTTTCAGCACAGTATCGATCTGACAGTAATAGTTTGGATAAGGTGTAATTTTTGCTGGCTGGAATAAAGACTGATAAATTAGTTTTGAACTTTTATCATCTTGTATTATAAAGAATCTGCAACAGACCCTGTGTTCAAATCAATTGTCAAAGTGAAGAAGGATTAATAACTGTTGCACTACAATAACCCTTTACATAACTGCAGCCTGAGGAAGGACGCACTTTAAGATCTATTTCCATATTTCATTATTGTATTTCTTAACAGAAGACCTTTTCCATTATAGGAAAACAAAAGCAAAACAAAAATAAATAAATAAAAAAGCAAGTGCTTAATTCATAGATTTGTTTATGGAATTTATTTTAATAGAAGATCTCTATTTTTTCTTGGCATGATTGAGAGATGAAGTTGAGAAGAAAATTATCAAAAATAATTTGATATTAAAGGACAGATTAAGTAGCAGATATATTGCTTTTCAGGAGACATCATATTAGATTTATTTTGTATTTTTGTTGGTTTATTATTGATGAAGTATCTTTTGTGTGAAAATCTTGAAAACTTCTATACATGTAGTAATTTTCATGGGCCACGGGGTCATAAGTAGGTGACACCAGAACCAATATTGTTATTTTCCAGAGAAAAAGACTGATTCACAAACTGGTTTAGTAACTGCCCCAAGATAATTAGCCCTGTGATCTTTTTCTATATTTTATTACCTGAATGGAAAAGTAAACAGAAGTCTTCAAACTCCAGTGTTAAAGCATCTCCCTATTCTTAAGAATTTTTCCACAATAAAGTCAGGATATGCCAGATACCACTGGATTATGATTTGTCATAGCAAATGTAAGGAAACTCTTCATTTCAAACTGTTCAAAGTTTTCAAATTTATAGCAGCTTAAACAACGTGAGAATCAGAGCACTCCCTCAAGACACTTAGGCCTAAAGTAATACAGGTACAGAACAGTCTTAGATGGACTTTAGAACTGACTTCTTGGTAAGGATAGAAAACTTAGGAAAGTTAAACTCCACACCCTAACCAGCTGTAAGACTGGTAATTACCTTTCTCTTGCTAGCCTCAATTTTCCTATCCTTAGGAGGGGAACATTAAACTAAAATTAGGGATTCTTTGTGGAGGTGGGGCAGTGTAGTCACAAAAAGTTTGAAACTCTGATGAAAACTCAGGCACCCCCCACCAAAAAATGTCAAATAGTTATAGAGTCACCTTCACCTGCACACATATTTATACATCATTTTACCAAGAGTTTGAGGAGATTTGTGTATCCAGACTCCAATTTAAGACCATTTTCAGTAAATACTCTTTCAGTTCTAACAAAATTTAAATATATATTTTTATAATTCAGTTAAGTATAATTTATTTATGAAGACTGCATACTGATGAAGATAGCTACTCAGTCAATTTTTAAAACCTGGGACAGGCAAGGCTATTTTCCAGGATTATTTTTCCACTTTGATGATATCACATTCTTATGTCCAGGGTAGCAACTTCAAGATTTTAATAACCTTAAAAACATACTCAGAACCTGAAAAAATTCTATTAGTTTTAAAGTATGCAAAGAAAAATGGCAATATCAAAATTTAAACACTTGTTTAAATTTCTAGATAACATATCAACTAGTTAACTGTAACTCAATTCTTAATTACATATAAATATTAGTAAATCTAAACTTATTTTTCTTAACAAACCTCACAATTATAACATTAATAATATTGTTTAAACTTTTATCAAAATTATATTTAATATAAAACTAGATATAATTTAATTTTTGATATGATGTGGGAGAGGTATTCCAAATGTAAGTGTATATAAAAGGCCTAAGAAAGGTCTTAAAACAGTCCTTGTCTTCAGCTTTCTGGAAGGAGATAGCATTTTTGTATCAGGGCCATAAGTTTAACATGTACCAAACAGTTTCAGGAGCAGGGAAACAGTGAATCTTATGCTCTGGATCCTGAAATCAGTGGTGGGGGAGAGGAGATTGAACACTACCTAAAGTGCAAGTGGAGAGGAGAGAATATAGAGGAAATTAGTGTTGTTTTAGAATTTTAATGTTGGGTGAAGTAGTTTCTGGTTTCTTTAAAGTCTTTTGGTGTGTAGGTATTTTTTCAGTTTTCAACTCTATTACAAAAATCTTTTAAACATACAAAAAAGCTGAAAGAACTCCATATACTCAGTGTTAAGATTTATTAATATTTTGCTGTATTTGTTTCATCTATTTGCTGAGAGTTATTTTAATTTAACACATCATGCTATATTACCCATAACTTTACTTACATGTACCTCAGAAAAAACAGGTATTTTTCTATATCACCAAGCTATTATTATCACACTTATTAGTGGACTATTTTGTTCCTAGATATAATTTCATTTCTAGTTTATAATCGAATTCCCCTACTGTTTAAAAAAATGTCTTTTAAAGCTTACTCAAATAAGTTTCAACTAAAACACAATACTAATTTTTCTAATCTAATAGACTCCTCTTTTATTTACAAACTTGAATTGTTAAAGAGAAGGCCATGGTTATACAAAAAGTTTGATCTTCTGAATTTAGTTACTTCCTTTCTTGTGTTATTTATTTTATTCTTCACATCCTTGTATTTCCTGTAATCTCAAAGTTAGGTTTAAAAGCTGGAAGGTATTTTTGGCACTTGTGCTGCATAGGTGCTGCTGCATATTCATATTGCATTTTATCAAAAGGCATATACTGTCTGGTTGTTCCAGTATTAGCGATGGTGAGAAATTGTTGGTTAGGATGGTGACAACTTGGTCCCTCCACTGTAAAGTTTTATTTTCTCTCTTGCAAATAGCAAGTAGAATACTTTTGACCATGCAAGCTTTAAAGGATGAAAGTGAAGCTAAAGATAATAAGTATAATAGAAGAACCCCAGAATTTGTTTTACTATTTTTCAATTATTTTCAAAGGATCATTGTTTTGTTTTGCTTCATTTTTGATGCTTAAGGCTGTCTTTTCTTCTTTTCTATATCCTAGCTTTCTCTAAAAAATATTGGCAAGTTGCTGATGATATATTTTATTAGAAATTGACTTATAAAGAAAATTCAAATATTTACTCAATTATAATTATAAATGAAAAAAAATTACATAAAATTCCATTTTGTCAGATAGCAACTTTAATAGAAAACAGTGCTTTTCATGACCATGATGTAGTACAGAGGAAATATTTTTGGAAATGTTTTAAAACAATTTTTGTTGTTTCATTTTTCACTTCACAATGTACTATTAAATTCTATGAATGCTTATATATGTTTTCCAGCTCAGCTGATTCCACTGACCTGATGAAACTTCAGAAATGCATAATTTATGTCTGTTTTCAGTGAACTGAGTTGTCCTACCAATTGAATAATCACAACTGGTTGTTATATTTAAAGGGAAACAATTTCATCTTTGTAAAAAACATTTGAAAAATCACAAAAATTGCTACTAAGGAATTCTTTTTGATGACCAATTTTTTTTTATAAACTCACCTGCTTGACCTAAGAATTTAAGTGCAGAAAAAAAGAATCTGAAATTGCCTTAAGGAGTGAGGTCAGGTGGAGGTTAATCAAAGGAAATAACAGTAAAATTGCATTCATAGCTTTTGGTAAATTTTTAATCATTATATGCACAAACACACATTCGAGCATGTGCTACTGGGCATGCATGCTCACACACACAGCATTGAAACTTAGTCTCCATAGATAAAATTTTATGAAATTAGATGACTGTTTCATTTTATTCTTATGATTTGGCCTTCTGTCTGCCTTGCCATTTAAAACTAGAATTTTGAAATTTAAAAACTGGGTAGACTGAATTAGCTATGAGGTGTAGAGGTATTTGAATTACCTTTTTTAGCTTGGAATGAGGGTGAATTTTAGGAGAACACTGAAACAGAAGATTTTACATATTTAGAATTTGTAGGGAAATTTAGGGGGAAATATGCAGAATTTTTACAATAAAATATTTTGGTCCAGAAAAATATTCTAGAAATAGACAGTGACTGTTCTCCATATACACTTAGCTAGAAATTGAGAATTTGAGCTGAAGTGACTTTTATTAAAAAAAGTAACCTTATTATACATATGAATGGTTTATTCCCCCCAAAATAGAAATTTATTATTAAGAAATCATTCAAGTAGATTGTTATGTACATTCTCAAATAATATTTAGTGGTTAAGAAAATCAGATTAAGTATTAATTTGCCCCCATTTTACTGTTTTTTACTCAACTTTTTCTAGATAATATATAAAATAAGTAAATAAGCAAACAAAAAAGATATTTAAAGATTTTCATCATTAAAAATTGTTTTAACTATATTTAGTTTTAGTGACAATCACTTGGTATTACTTTGACTTATCAGGATGAAAGCAACTTTAGTAAATTTATCACTGCTGGAGACAATTGCATCAAAGTAAGACAGCATTTTTTTTCTTTTCATTTCACTATATACAGTTAATGTCACAAAGAATATCTCTGAAATATTGTGAGTTGGATTTCAGACCACCACAATAAAGTCAATATTGTAGTTAAGTGAGTCATGGAAATTTTTAGTATTCTTGGTGCATATAAATGTTATGTTTGCATTATGGTACAGTATAGGAAGTGTGCAATAACATTAGTCTAAACATGTACATACCTTAATTAAAAATACATTGTTTTGAAAAAGTTAACCATTATCTGAGACTTCAATGAGTAAGAATGTTTTTGCAGTAGTAACATCAAAGATCATTGATCACAGATTACCTTGGCATATATACTATTAACGAAAAAGCTTGAAATATTGTGAGAATTACCAAAATGTGACACAGAGATGTGAAATGAGCAAATGCTATTGGAAAAATTGTGCTATTAGACTTTCTCAATGCAAGATTATCACAAAATTTTAATTGTAAAAAAAGGAAAAAAAAAAGACAAAAAAAAAGAGTTCCTGTCATGGCTCAGTGCTTAATGAATCTGACTAGGAACCACAAGGTTGCGAGTTCAATCCCTGGCCTCGCTCAGTGGGTCAAGGATCCAGCATTGCTGTGAGCTGTGATGTAGGTCACAGACACAGCTCGGATCCCGCATCGCAGTGGCTCTGGTGTAGGATGGTGGCTACAGCCCCGATTAGCTCCCTAGCCTGGGAACCTCCATACGCCATGGGTGTGGGCCCTAGAAAAGACAAAAAAAATGCAGAGTCTGTGAAGTACAATAAAGCAAAGTGCAATAAAACAAGGTGTGTCTGTATTTAGAGATTATGTTGTTGTGGGACAGAGACTTTTTTCTATTCCTATATTTTGATCAAATTTAATGCCCCAAAAGTAAAGGAAGAAGAGACTAAATTTCCACTTCATTGATAATTACCAACAAAACATAACTCTTTTCTCACTCATTAAAAGTCTTAGATCACAAACCGTTATATTAATTTTTTTAATGAGATCTTCTTAAGATATCTTTCTTATATCAACATGGATAGCTACAATGAAATCTATCTTAAGACACATTGGCAGGCCTTTGCAAACTTAATATGAGTGGATTATAAGGAAATTGTACTGAACAGAAAACCTCTCATGTGAAGCAAAACTGATGAATTTTGTACTTTGGTGTATCTGAAAAAGTATGAAAATGAAAAAAAAAAGTTTTTTTAATTTATTTTATTTTACTTATTTTATTTTTTGCTATAACTTTGCAGTTTCATCCTCTGCAAAAATCTGTTTGTTTTTCTCTTTTGAATTGTTCTCCCTTGGGGCAGAAAATAAAGATAGTGAGATGTACTGAATAATAGTAACTAGTGTATTTATTATTTCTATAATCTGTATTCTCTTCACATAAAATCCTTTGGTATGTTACTTGGAGGATGCTGTCCAGAGTAGAGTGTTGTGACAAAATGGGGTCTTAAAAAATGTTGGGACACCAGAAGAAAATGGATAAATAGTCTGTCAATTTATTAACAACAAATAAAAAAATCAAAGCAATAACCTAGGAAAGATATTCAGCTCTTAGTCCTGCTTCTAACATGGTTCTGTAACATACTTTTCTTCTATTTTGGGGTAAGTAAATATTCCCTTACTCTTAGAAAAAGAGAAAAAGCATTATTTAGAATATCTGGATATTTAGAACTATGGGGATTACATGAGGGAAAATTAGTTAAAAATGGGGTTAAGAAAAATTGAGAATATCTTCTGTTTATTTATGGAAATTGCTTATTTTATAATTTAGGATTGTTCTATGGAGCTACAGATGATTCAAAGCATGATAATGTAAGAAAAGTAATGTATATATGTATGTGTGACTGGGTCACATTGCTATACAGTAGAAAATTGACAGAACACTGTAAACCAGCAATAATGGAAAAAAATAAAAATCATTAAAAAAAGTGAAAGTCAAAACCAGACAGGCAGGTCTTATTTAATGGTCAATAATTTAATGTAGTCTGAGGAGTGGTTTCATTATTTCTGGATCTTTAATTGACTAACCCCTAAATGCAAATGAATAAATAGTGTACCTAAAGAAAATGAACAAATCTCATAATCTCTGAGTATGTTTCCTTACCTATAAAAATAGAGAAATTAATATTTACTTCATAGGGTTATTGTGTTAGAATGGGAAGAAAGAATTTCAAGCCTTATCTAACTGAGGGCCTTTTTATATGTACACAGTAAAGTGGTTAATTGAAGTGATTGTCCAGAGAACCTGGGTAAAAAACTAAATTTGGTCTTAGATCATTTTAAAGGAAATGCTTTTGTGACTTGAGCCAGCTTTATATTTACTATTCTTTTTTATGCAAATTATATGGAAATAAATTTTTGCTCCCATATAAAAATGTTCAAAGCTGGAAAACACATTTTAATTTAAACTTTTTAATACTTAAAGCTGTGAAATTCCCTCCTTTTCCTTGTAGGGCTTAATAGGGTTCATCATAGCCTGAACAAAAAGTATAGCAAACATTTTTGTCTCTGTAAAATGAAGGTAATATCCTTCTTCTCATAAAACCGTTTGTTGTGAGCATCAAGGATCATAATATATGAATATGCTTTACAGACAAAAATACATTCTACAAATGTTTTCACTTCCTATTTATGTAAGATTTTACACCCAGGGAGTTTATCAGCAGAGATTTTCCTTTAAAAGATATTTCCTGGTCATGGGCCTGAGTTTGCATTGAGCCAGTCACACTCACTTGATTTCCTTGTTAGAAAATTAGGAGTTTGCTTTTGGTTCACTAAGATGATGGTTGTAATTTATGTTATTGAAAAGAAGTGGTGCTAAATCTCCCTTGTGGGTATACAAGTCATTGCCATAGTCTCATTAATGTCATGATTTAGGCAACAGAGCAAATTGTCCACAGACTAAATGATAGAATGACTAACTTCCCATTATATGATTTTTCCACTCTCTCTGCCTTTTCACATTTACATTTTACTACATTAGCCAACAGAAATATATTTATGTCCCTAAGATTCTTCAGATTTTAAGAAGACTGAAAGTGTACCTTTATTGTACAGAAGATGGTTGTAAACTTGTTTGAAACTTAACAAAAATGTTTGCTTTTAGAGACTTGGCAGTATTTTAATATACACACCTCCTAAGTTTTACCAGCTGGAAGGAGGAATCTTTGATGAATTTTCATACCTCCCAGAGAGTTAATGACAGTATTTGTTGGTGTGGAGATTCTTTTGGGAAATTTCTAAGAAGAAACTCTTCTCCTTGAGCTGGTGAAATTTGAGAAACAACTTCAAAGAGCAAGACTGTTGTCAAAGGAAACAGGTGGGGCAGTATACAAGGTCATTTCGTAGACTACCAAAAATTAATTTACAGTAAAATATCTACCTAACTAGGGGCTAATGTCTTTTAAAAATTACTGACGTGGAAAATGAGCTCACTGGCTTCCTACTTCAAATTTCTCTTTTTGGAACTGATCAAGTGGAAGGATGTGTATTATCTGAAATGTGGATCTGGAAAAAGAATATTAACAATAATGGCATTTCTTCATAGTGCTATTTTAGAAATGTGAGTGTAGTCAGAGTGTATAGATAGAAGGTACCTTCACTTACAACACATCTGTTCTCAATGGGGTCATCATGAGGTCAGATGTCATGCCACCTTGGGCCATTTAGCAAAAACTAAAGCATTTTCTGCAACCTCTAGACCTTCTTTTGTTTTCTTGTAGATTGGTTTCCCCTTGGCAACAGTCCAAAGTGTTAATTCCATGGGTTGAAGGCCTTTAAAATGGAAAATAAAAATACCTCTTGACTCCAAATGACTGATTAATTTCCTACTAGAAGTAGATGAGGGACAAGAAAAGCTCCCATTTTTTTTTTCTCAAAGAAAGGAACAGTGGGGCACTTAGGCTGCAGAACTGATTGGAATTAATATATGTTTTAAGGAAGTTGAAAGAACAACTATGTGAAGACTATGCAATGAAAGATGTCTTCAAGATTACAATTTTTTCCTAATATAAAATAATCACATTCATTATGTTTATCATCATGTTGTTCTTTGATTCATATTACAAACACTGGAAGAAGTATGTTTTTTCATTTTTTTTGCTTTATGAATTTCTGCAGAGATGTTCTGTGAGGGAAAAGAAATTACTCCTCATACACTAATGGTATATAATATCTCAGTGATGTAAACCAAAGTGTTCAGAAACGATGTGTGAATAGGAATTTTTAGTTGCACCATTCACTGTTAAAAACTTTTCCTTGACATGTGGGTTGAAATGAAGGGGTTTAGCAGAAAGGAAGGATGTAGTCTAGTCAAATGCATGATCAGTAGGCAATTTTGCATGACTACAATGATTTGGAAGAAGAGTTACAGATTTTGATTTTATAGTTTTGATTGATTATCAGTGATGCATAGGTAAATGATCTTCCAAGAGTAAAGGAGGTGCTGTAAGAGATGAATGGGCCCTTAAAGACCATATAGTTAAATTTACTAATATTAGGGATAGAACACTGAGACCCAATAAAAGTAGATATTGGGGATGGAGCAAGAAGGTGGAGGAGTAAGAGGACGTGCACACTGTCTCTCACAAACACATAAAAAAAACAAACATCTACATGTAAAACTACTCACACAGAACATCAACTGAATGCTGGCAGGAGAACTTAAACCTTCAAAAAGGGCAAGGAACTCTTGACATAACTGGGTAGAACAAAAGAAAAAAAGAGAGAGAAAAGGAATCAGGACAGGACTAGCATTTCCAAGAGGGAGCCATGAAGGAGAAAAGGAACCCACCTCCTGGGAAGCCAAGTGACGAAAGATTGGCTGAGTCAGCGGGACCCCGAAAGTCACCGAGAAAAGTGTAGCACCTGGACTGAGAACAGCAAAACAGTGTGAGAGCTACACAGATCATCTGAACACCAGCCCAGACACCACAGCCTGAGACACTCGGGTAGGGGCTGGGCTCTGAGACTCAGGTTCTGGAAGTCAGTCCCGGGGACAGAACTGGGAATGGCATGAGGGGCTAAGGAGCAGTGTGCCATGGGCTAAGGAGGGGAATGCCATGGCAGAAAGAACCCTGGAGAAGGTCCAGACACACAGGAGAGGCAAGGTGCCATTGTTGGGGAGGGGAGTTGAGGAGGGGTGGGCCACCATAGGAAACTCCCTGTGCTGGAGCATGCACAAGCTCAAGCTCACAGGCTTAGAGGGTGGGGCAGCTCTGTGGAGGCTACAGGCAGCAAGAAGCCTCTTGCTCATTTAAGGAAGATTAGGTGCTTCTTTTGCAGGATACCAGTGGCCAGACACTTCTTGAGTGGGCTAAGGGCATAAGGGGGCTAAGTGCGACATGATGCCTCTTGCATGATTCACAGGTGGGAGGGACAGACTGCAGTGGTCATCTCAGAGGCCAGAGGTAGGCATGGCTTGCCACTAATAGGGGCCTGTGAGTGGGCTCCACGAGCAACCCCAGGCACCTCAAGGGTTGCCAAAAAAGAAAAAAAAAGAGGGCATTGCAACAAAGCACCATATGCTGTTGCTCCCACTCCCCTGAGAACATACCCATCTGCCAAGACCAGCTCAGCAGGATGGGGCTGAAGAATGGGTTCTGTGGATCTTAAGGAAAAAAAAAGTTGACATAAAACAAGACACAGAGACATTTATCTTAAGTAAAGGTGGGAACCAGGGGTCTCAAGGTCTCAGGGAACAAGAGCCCTGCCTCAAGAAACCACACTGCTTTTATTGTGCTCTTGAGGATTATGTCAAGTGAAAAGGGGGTTGTAGGTGCAGGATATAGGTTTTTTTTTTTTTTTTACTATTTTATAAGTTCCTTTATTATTTTAAAAGTCACTTAGCTGGTAGATGGTTAAACTTTTACTCTAAACTTTAGGCATTTAAGAATCATTAGCATATGAGTTAGCTATCTCTGCATAGCATTTCAGAGAATCCTCACTGTGCTTCGGCAAATGGCATGCCTATTTGTGGCAACCCTGTGTGCCTAGGTTTGTACCTTGGTTCTCTTTGCTAATGCATATTCTGCTAATCACCACTCATAAACCACTTAGCCATGAGGTTCCTCTTTCTCTTATTCTTTAGAGGACATATCATGCTTGTGAAAATGGCGTGCCAATCTGCACAGGTCCGGTGTGCCTAGACCAATGTATTATGTCCTCATTCAGCTGACCCAGGGAATAACCCATGCCTTTAGGTCTTTGTTCTTAAGCTTAACTCATTTACCATCACCGTGACTGTTTCTCAAGCAGGAAGACAGGACAAAGTAAGGAAGGACAAGATGGAGCTTTTGGCAAAGAGGCCAAGAAAACATTACAAAAACATATCCCACAACACCCATCCTGCAGCTGCCACTGCCAAACACTCTGGGTGACCCCCATTCACTTGGTCACTGTCCCTTCCCAAGACTATATACAACTAGGAGCAAGAGGTGCAGCACCTCCTGTGTGGGCTAAATGGGACGGGGTGCTCCTTGCATGGTTGCAGGTGGCAGGGTCAAACCACCACAGTTATCCCTGATTCCAGAGGTGGTCGCAGCCCACTGCCTTTGGAGATATGCGAACAAAAAACACTTACAGCTCCATTAACCTAAAGGGAACCACAGAGGAGGGCATTGTGACCAAACACCACCTGTTGGTGCTCTGCACCCCCAGGAACACCTGCCCTGGTGTTGCCACTACCAAATGTTCCAGGCACTACCCACATGCCTGATCTCTGTCACTTCCCAGGATCCTGCAACTAGGAGCACCCTTTACAACACCTCATATGAGGGCTAAGTGAGATGGGTTGCTTCATGCATGGTCTACAGGTGGTGGGGCAAACTGACTCTGGAGATGGTCATGGCCTGCTCCCAATAGGGGACCCTGACAAGGCACCACCTGGGTTTCCAATCACCTCAGAAGAGGGCATTGTAATCAAAGACAAGCTGTTATTGCTCTCACTCCCCTGGGAACTCACGCACTCTGCTGTTGCTACTGCCAAATGCTCTGGTTACCTTGAGGATATGCCTAGAGCTTATTACCACTTTCCAGGGCCCTGCAACTAGGAGTAGCCTGTGCCACCTTCCTGCAGGTCCTTGCTGCTATGGAGAGCCCAACAAATGGGCACTGACTGCTGGCCTTACCCATTGCCTCCTTCTCCCTGAAAACACACTGAGCATCCTGGGAACAACAGCCTGCTCAAACCAAAGAAAGAGACAGCAAATATTCAAACTCCCACACCAAAAATAAATGGTAACCACCCCAAAAATAGAAAGGGGTATTCTTGCATAGAAGTAGCCTTACAGGACTACAGTTTGGCTTCCCCAAACTCACAGAAAAAGAAAAACACAAGCAAGATGAAGAAGCACAGAGACATTCCCAGTTAAACCAACAGGAGAACTCACCTAAAGCAGTCAACAATGAAACAGACCTCTGAAGTCTGACAGACTTGCAGCTCAAAAGGGAGGTATTGAGAATACTGAAGGAATTAAGAGAGGATATGAACAGTAATGCAGACTCCTTTAGAAAGGAACTAGAAAATATAAGGAGGAGCCAAGAAACACTAGAAAATTCATTTGCAGAGATACAAACTGAGCTAAAGGCAATAAAGAGCAGAATGAATAATGCAGAGGAATGAATTAGTGACATGGAAGATAAAATAATGGAAATCACCCAATCAGGAGAGCAGACAGAAAACCAAATAAAAAAAAAACATGAAAGCAATATAAGAGACCTATGGGATAATATAAAGCAGGCCAATCTATGCATAACAGGAATTCCAGAAAGAAAAGAAGACGAAAAGGTGATTGAAAATATATTTGAAGAAATTATCACTGAAAACTTTCCAAATCTAAAGCACACTGATGTTGAGATACAGGAAGCACAGAGGGCCCCAAACAAGCTGAACCCAAACAGGCCCACAACAAGACATATTATAATAAAAATGGCAAAAGTTAAAGATAAAGGGAGTATTCTAAAGGCAGCAAGAGAAAAGCAAAGCATGAATTATAAGGGAAGCCCCATAAGACTATCAGCTGATTTCTCTACAGAAACACTACAGGCCAGAAGGGAGTGGTAAGATATACTTAAAGTGATGAAAGGAAAAAAAATGCAACCTAGATTACTCTACCCAGCAAAACTACCATTTAAATTAGAAGGGGAAATAAGGAATTTCTCCAACAAACAAAAGCTAAAAGGATACAGTAATACAAAACCCATTCTAAAAGAAATACTGAAAAGTTTTCTCCAAACTAAAGAGAGAGAGAGAGAGAGAGAGGAGAGAGAGAAAAGAGAAAAGGAAGAATTAGGATGGAGGAAACCACAATTGGAAAGCAATCACGTAAATAAGCCAGCAACGGATTTAAACATGAAGATGTTCAAAAAAAAAAAAAAAAAAAAAAAGCCATGAAAATCTAACAATGTGGGGAAGGAAAGTAAGAACATGCTGATTCTTTTTTTCATTTTAATGATGTGTTTGAGCCTATATGACTATCAGGTAAAAGCAAGCAGATATAGGAAGGGCTTAACATGCTTAAAATACAGAGCAACCACAAATCAAACATTACATTCACAAAAAGGGAAAAGTACTCAAGCATAAAATAAATGGAAACCCTCCAACCCAAAAAAGAAAAGAGAAACATAGAATCAACCAGAAAACAAGGTTTAAAATGGCAATAAATATGTATCTATCAATAATCACCTTAAATGTCAATGGACTAAATGCTCCAATCAAAAGACCCAGAGTGGCAGATTGGATAAAAAAGCAAACCCTTCAACCTGCTGCCTACAAGAAACTCACCTTAGAGCAAAGGACACATATAGATTGAAAGTGAGGGGATGGAAAAGATATTTTATGCCAATGGACAAGATAGGAAAGCAAGAGTTGCAATGCTCATATCAGACAAAACAGTCTTAAAAATGAAGGCAGTAAAGAAAGACAAAGAAGGACATTATTTAATGGTTAAAGGATCCATTCAAGAAGAGGATATTACAATTGTCAATATATATGCCCCAAATATAGGAGCACCCAGATACCTCCGACAAATACTAACAGACATAAAAGGAGAAATGGATGGGAATACAATCATAGTAGGAGCCTTTAACACCCCACTCACAGCAATGGACGCATCCTCTAGACAGAAAATGAATAAGGCAACAGATGTACCAAAGGACACAATAGAAAAGTTAGACTTAATTGACATTTTCAGGACATTACATACAAAAATACCAGAATATATATTCTTCTCAAATCCATGTAGAATATTCTCAAGAATTGATCACATACTGGGGCACAAAGCTCACCTCAAGAAATTTAAGAATATAGAAATTGTTTCAAGCATCTTCTCTGACCACAATGGCATGAAACTAGAAATCAGCCATAGGAAAAGAAATGAGAAAAAACTTATGACATGAAAATTAAAAAACATGCCACTAAAAAACCAATGGGTCAATGAGGAAATCAAGAAGGAAATTAAGAAATACCTTTAGACAAATGATAATGAAGACTCATCTACTAAAAATCCAGGGGATACCACAAAATCAGTGCTCAGAGGGAAATTCATAGCAATACAGGCCTTCCTCAAAAAAGAGGAAGGATCTCAAATTGAAAACTTACCCCACCACCTAAATGAATTAGAAAAAGAAGAACAAACATAATCTAAATTCAGCAGAAGGAGGGAAATCATATTGATCAAAGAGGAAATCAATAGAGATTCAAAAACAATTGAAGTAATCAATAAAACCTAGAGCTGGTTCTTTGAAAAGCTAAATAAAATTGACAAACCTCTGGCTAGACTCACCAAGAAGAGAAGAAAAAAAAAAAAACGAAATAAAGAAAATCAGAAATGAAAAAGGAGATGTCACATATTGCAGAAATAGAAAAAACCATGAGAGAATACAAATTTGACAACCTGGAAGAAATGGACAAATTTCTAGAGTCTTACAGCCTGCCAAAACTGAATCAAGAAAAATAAACCAACTAAACAGACCGATCATTAGAAATGAGATTGAATATGTCATAAAAACACTCTCTACAAGTAAAAGTCCAGGACCAGATGGCTTCCCAGGTGAATTCTAGCAAACATAGAAAGAGGAACTGGTGCTCATCCTCCTTAAACTTTTTCAAAATGTTGAAGAAGAAGATACACTCCCAATGACATTCTATGATGCCAACATAACCCTAACTCCAAAACCAGACAAATATACCACCAAAAAAAAAAAAAAACCTATCGGCCAATATCTTTGATCAATATAGACACCAAAACTCTCAACAAAATTTTAGCAATCCAAAGCCAACAACATGTACATAAGATCATAAACCATGACCAGATGGGATTCATCCCAGGTGCACAAGAATGGTTCCACATATGCAAACCAAACAACATCATACACCGCATAAACAGAATAAAAGTCAAAACCCATATGATCATCTCAATAGATGCAGAAAAAAGCATTTGACAAAGTTCAACATCCATTCATGATCAAAACTCTTACCAAAGTGGGTATAGAGGGAATATAAGTTAACATAACCAAGCCATTTATGACAAACCCACAGAAAATATAATACTCAGTGGCGAAAACATGAAAGCCTTTCCACTAAAATCTGGAACAAGACAAGGATGTCCACTCTCACCACTGTTATTCAACATAGTTAGAAGTCCTGGCCAGAAAATCAGACAAAAAAAAAGAAATAAAAGGAATCTGAATAGGAAGAGAATAGGTAAATCTATCACTGTATGCAGATGACATGATACTATATACAGAAAACCCTAAGGACTCAATGCAAAAACTACTTGAGCTGGTCAACAAATTCAGCAGAGTAGCATGATATAAGATTAACGTTCATAAATCAGTCACCTTTCTGTATACTAAAAATGAAATATTAGAAATGGAATACAAAAATAAAATGCCTTTTAAAATTGCACCCCAAAATATCAAATACCTGGGAATACACCTGACCAAGAAGGTAAATGACTTATATGCCAAGAACTATAAAACTTTAATCAAGGATATTAAAGAGGATTCAAGGAAACAAAAAGATATTCCAAGCTTCTGTGTTGGAAAAATTAACATCATAAAGATGGCCATACTACCAAAAGCAATCTACAGATTCAATGCAATCCCTAGCAAATTACCCATGACATTTTTCACAGAACTAGAACAAACAATCCAAACATTTATATGAAATCACAAAAGACCCAGAATTGCCAAAGCAATCCTGAGGAACAAAAACCAAGCAGGAGGCATAACTCTCCCAGACTTCAAGAAATACTACAAAGCCACAGTCATCAAAACAGTGTGGTACTGGTATCAAAACAGACAGACAGACCAATGGAACTGAATAGAGAACCTGGAAATAGACCCTGACACCTATGGTCCATTAATCTTTGACAAGGGAGGCAAGAACATCAAATGGGAAAAAGAAAGTCTATTCAGCAAGCATTGCTGGGAAATCTGGACAGCCGCATGCAAAGCAATGAAACTAGAACACACCCTCACACCATGCACAAAAATAAACTCCAAATGGCTGAAAGACTTAAATATACAACAGGACACCATCAAAATCCTGGAAGAGAACATAGGTAAAAACATTCTCTGACATCAACCTTATGAATATTTTCTCAAGTCAGTCTCCCAAAGCAAAAGAAATAAAAGCAGAAATAAACCCATGGGACCTCATCAAACTGAGAATTTTTTGAACAGCAAAGGAAACCCAAAAGAAAACAAAAAGACAACTTACAGAATGGGAGAAAATAGTTTTAAATGATGAAACTGACAAGGGCTTAATCTCTGAAATATACAAGCAACTTACACAACTCAACAGCAAAAAAGTCCATAACCCAACTGAAAAATGGGCAAAAGACCTAAGGAAGATATGCAGATGGCAAACAAGCACATTAAAAAATGCTCCACATCTCTGATTATTAGAGAAATGCAAATCAAAACTACTATGAGGTACCATCTCACACCAGTCAGAATGGCCATCATAAATAAGTCCACAAATAACAAATGCTGGAGGGAGTGTGGAGAAAAGGGAACCCTCCTTCACTGCTGGTGGGAATGTATGCTGGTGCAACCATTACGGAGATCAGTATGGAGCTACCTTAGAAAACTATACATAGAACTACCATATGACCCAGCCATCCCACTCTTGGGCATATATCCAGACAAAACTTTCCTTAAAAAAGACACGTGCACCCGCATGTTCATTGCAGCTCTATTCACAATAGCCAAGACATGGAAATAACCCAAATGTCCATCGACAGACGATTGGATTAGGAAGATGTGGTATATATACACAATGGAATACTACTCAGCTATAAAAAAAGAATGAACTAATGCCATTTATAGCAACACAGATGGAAATAGAGACTCTCATACTGAGTGAAGTTAAGTCAGAAAGACAAAGACAAATACCATATGATATCACTTATATCTAGAATCTAATATACAGCACAAATGAACCTTTCCACAGAAAAGAAAATCATGGACTTAGAGAATATACTTGTGGTTGCCAAGGGGGAGGGGGAAAGAGTGGGGTGGTTGGAGAGCTTGGGGTTAATACATGCAGACTATTGCCTTTGGAATGGATTAGCAATGAGATCCTGCTTTGTAGCAGTGGAACTATGTCTCATCACTTATGATGGAGCATGATAATGTTTGAAAATAGAATGTGTACAGGTATGTGTAACTGGGTAACCATGCTGTAGAATATAAAAAAATATTGCGGAAATAACTATTGAAATATAATTAATAACATAGATATCTCTTTAAAGACAACAGAGATAATTGATATGTAATTTTCCTGAACTGTGCTTCCAGTACACTATGAAGGTGCATATAGATCCAACACCCTGTATTATCTTTAGCCACTTGCCACGCTTAGTTTTTATTTATCAGTTTGATTGTTTGCTGTATGGATAGATAATACAGAATTTGAAAATTTTTAGATCAAAATAATATTTTATTTGCTTCATAATAATACAGTCTCTGTTCTATAGTGTCAGAGAATATTAGATCTGGAAAAGACCTGGCACTATCAGAATAAGAATAAATTTTTCTGTATCCTTAATTAAAATTACTGAGCTTCTGATTGGACATATTCAAAATGAGTAATTCATTTATTTTTTACGAGGCAGGCTAATTTATTATCTGATAACATTGTTAATTTTTTAATATTAAACTATTTCCCTCCTTGTTATCTACATTAGTAGTTCTTTCTTTTTCTCCTATATGAGGCCATTCAGAACAAATTTAATTCCTATTTTGTATAATGGAATTTCAACACTTAAGAAAATACAATCATGCCCTTTCTGCCTTCCAGTATCTCTTAGTTCTTTATATGAGACCATTTGCAAGTCCTTTAGGATCCATCCAATAGGATCTTCCTGCATGGGCTCATTACTCAAAAATGGATAAAAAAAATAGAGATTTTTTTCTGAGCAGTACAAAACATGGGGGGATAACTTTTGTCCAGACAACTTTTTTTTTTCTGCCATGAGCTATCACTATTTCGATTGATGACTATGTGTCAAAAAGTCCTATGCAGTTTACATGGATCATCTAATCCTCACTAAAATTCTATTAGGTAAGTGCTTTTATTATTCCCATTTCATAGACGAAGACACAGAGAACCAGAGATATTGAATAAGATATTATTCATAGCTAATAGATGGAAGATTTGAACTCAGGTTTGCTTAATTCAAAAATGGGTGAATAAACATCTACTTTATGCTGCCTCCCATACCGCATTAGTGATTTATTTCTCTTCTCTTCTATTATTGGCCTGTTTTAATCTTGTACATAATCTTGAGATCATCTATTTTACACAAATAACAATTAAATTTAGTCATAACTTGTACAACTAACTTTTAATCAATCCTTTGTAGAGAATTTACATCTTTTCTTGTCCATTTTGATCCTATTAGCTTCGATTTAACTTTCTAGATATTTTAATACTTATTTCTTAGATTTTTGTCATCCACTGAGTTGAACAATTAGCCATTAATATCTTTGTTTAAATTATCTATAAATGTTGAACAAGGAAGAGAATTATTACCAGAGTCATGTGGATTCATTGACTCATGTTTTTTGTAGGATTATTCAACCAGGTGCAATGTCACCAAATAGTACTGTCATATAACTTATGTTTTTCATCTTGTTCACAAAAATATGGAAAACTATCAAGTACCTTGCTAAAATCAAGCTACATTGTAGCTATAGCATCCTCCAACATATTCAACAACTTTTATTTGAACATTTACTAGACAGCAATGGGACACAAAGATGGCTACTGACTTTAAAGCATTCAGAGTCTGATAAAAAATCTACAATATAATTGACTTTAATGCATAGTAAATAGTGTTTAAAAAAAAGGTTTAGATGATATACTTGGAAGAGTCAAGGGAATGAGTAATTTTTTCCTGTTCATGAAGAGAAGGGGAACAATTACTAATCTACCGACCCTTCCAAAGGGAAGATTTGGTTAATTTGGCAGGAGTTCTTATTACCCTAGCTAAATTTCATCAGTTCAACCTGAGTTACAAAAAAGCTTAGATGCATTTTTCTGTCAGAATGACTTGGATATTTGATAATGTAATCTAGAATAAATCAATTTGTCAGGCTTAATTCCTTGGAACTTGGGACATAGATATTCTATGCTCATTATACATTCTGTGCTCAAATATAAGTTCATCTCTTAAACTGGAGGATAATTGGCTATTTTAGAATTTCTCTTTTCCAGTAACCTTGGGGAGCATTTCTTTCACTTTATGGGCCATTTACATCTTAAGGCGTGACTTTAGTCAGTTTGGCTTCCTCTCAGAACTTTATTGGTCCTCACAGTGGGCTCTCCCATTTTATTTTTCTGAAAATTTTAAAGAGTTTAGACAGAATGGAACAATTTTAAAACATAGATACACAGTAATTTCCTGAAACCTGCATAAAATTTTAAAAATTAAGCCTGGGTCTTCATGGTGCTAAAACATCTCAATTCAGTTCTACTTGTTTCTTTTTGTATAGATATAGTGACTGAATGCCCTAGATTTTCCGGGACAGCTCTAATTTCAAACATTGTATCACACTGTCCCTTTAATTACACTCATATATGTTGAAGTATGTGTTCTCATTCAAAGGTGAGAAATTATATTGACAAAATTTATAAAATATTTTGAGGATTGATTAAATAACTTAAATGAGCCAGGTGTTTTACGTACTATAGAAGAAGCCTAGATATCATCAGAGTCTGATATATGCCTTTTTCTATTCACGCACTTTTCCTTAACATAATATATTGAGACCTAATGAATAAATCAAAATCTAAAAAAGTAATTTTTGGCAACATTAAAGATTATTCGGTTCATTATGTGCAATAGATTGTAAACAAGGATATAATTTTTTGAGAAAAGATAATATCAAAAGTATAGTAACATCTTAGGTATTTTTTTAAGGTTCTACAAGGATAGTTCACTATATTGAGGCACATAAAATTATTAATTATTAAATATGTTTCCTACATGTAAGGTGAAGTCACTTATCACTTAATATCTCTGAGCCTCAATGTACTCTTCTATAAAATGAGTATGGCAATTACGGTGTTTATCCCATAGAGTTATTATAAAGTTAAGAAAATTGTAAGTTGCTTAGCAATGAGCCTACTACACAGTAAGTACTGCATGTACGTTAGCTACTAATAGTATAATCAGAAAATATCTTGTTTAATTCAATAAAATGGTATTTTGAGATAGAAAGGAGAGTTTAGAGTTGAGCTGATAGAGAATAGGTAAAGCTAGTGAGAGGAAAATTTCCTAGAAGAGATAGTTCTTGAATGTTGGTATAAAAACTGAAGCTTCATTTGTTATAACAGATGAAGCATCCATTTTGTAACTTGGCATTTTGAAAATCAAATGTTATAATTTATGCTTGTTGTTATTGTTGTTTTTCCAGGTAGTGATTTTAGTCATTTATAGCAATACAATATTTAAAGGTTAAAATGATCAACCACTTGAATCCACTCTTGCTACAGTCTCTCATATGAGAGGCTCATATTACCTTCTTAATTCTTTCCAATTCTGTCTTGTATAAAATTTTATCTAAGATAATATTATTTTTAATCTTTGGGCTGTAGTTCCAATCTTTATGTTTTACTGATGACTGATCTGTATAAAGCAATTATGCTAACAGATACTTTTTATCATCTATTATATGACAATTCTTGGGCTGAGTTCTTTACACCAATTACCTAATTTAATTCTTTTTTTTTTGTCTTTTTAGGTCTGCACCCATGGCATATGGAGGTTCCCAGGATAGTGGTCAAATTGGAGCTGTAGCCTTTGGCCTGCACCACAGCCACAGCAATGCCAGATCTGAGCTGCATCTGCACCCACACCAGAGCTCATGGAAATGCCAGATCCTTAATCCACTGATCAAGGCCAGGAATTGAACCAATGTCCTCATGGATACTAGTCAGATTCCTTAACCACTGAGCCACAATGGGAACTCCTAATTTAATTCTTAAAACACCCTATGAGTTCTCCAGTGGTATAGCAGGTTAAGGATCTAGTGTTGTCACTGCAGCAGCTTGGGTTTCTGCTGTGACACAGGTTTCACCTCTGGCCCAGGAAATTCCACATGCTGTGGGTGCAGAAAAACAAAAAGCAAAAAACCCCACTTTATGGGTAGGTAATATTATCATGCTCATTTTGCAGATGAAAAACAGAAGCATAAAGAAAATAAGCAAATAAGAAAAGGTCAAACAGCTCTATTAAATGGTAGAACTGGATTTTGAACTCAGGCACTTTGGCACAAGAGTGCATGATAGGATAGTGTACTACTTACAATTAGATAGTTCAGTGGCTGGTGAGTTAGCTGACACAAAATAAATGCTTGAAAAACATTTATTTAAACAATGAGAGAAAATGAATTAAAGTGGATATGGGCTAAATTTCTAGGACAATATGACCAAAGTATAATAATGAAGAAAGTTGGGTAATTATTCATTACACATAATCAATGTAAATGACCAAGCAAGACACCTTGCTTGCTTTTGACTCAATATCATCTTTTCCTGAGTTTTTCTTATAATTCCCCAAACTAGACACTGAGGATTTCCTAAAACAAAGTGAAAGGAAAAAGTGATATTTCAAAATTAATTTGATACCTAACTCAAGGCCAATATTTCACATTTCAAATTATCCCAGAGTCCAGTATAGTCTAAATTAGTTATTAAATATGTATAGCCACTCTTAAGGTGGAAAGAAATCTTAGAACTTAATGTTTAACTTTCTATATTAATTCATTAAATTATTGTTTGGAAGTACTGCTGTATACTGCATAATTCAATGTTTACCTCATATTATGTGTATTTCTGTCTGCCTATCTATTCGTACTGGGTTTTTTAAATTTGACATGGACATTATTCATTAGTTGGCCAATTACTTATCCATTAATTTTATAATGGATAGAATTAGACCTAATTTCTATTTCACACTGCCTTTGTGTAGACACAGAAATCATTCTACTAGAGAAGAAAAAGGAGTTACCTTACAGGAAAAACTACCATATAGTAAAAGGATTTCTAGAAGGGTTCTCCTAGTACTGAGAAGATGGCATAGCTAACACTAATGTAATTAGAATATCCATCATAATGCAGTCAAGGACTTTAGTAAGTTACTACCATTTGGATACTTTGAGTTCAATAAGGACTTGCTTCAAAAAAGGATTCAAATATATATTTATTTATCTATCTCTTTATCCATCATCATCATCATCATGATTTTCCATTTATATATTATAATATATTCTCATCTTTAAAACGAGAGAAGAACTGTACTCTTGTAGTTTTATTTTTTAAAAGAGCGCAAGGTCTACTCAGCACTGTGTAGTAAGCTATATGGGAGAAGAATCTGAAAATCTGATTGTAAAGAAATTATTTAATTGGAATAATTACACATTTCTTTGCTGTAGCTAATACTGGCCTTTAAAGTAATTGGTCACAAGAATGTTCGCCCCAGTCCTGATGACCATATCTGGCCATTACAAACAATATACAACTTCAGAGAATGCAGGAATTTTAGGATTATAAATAATTCAATTTTTATTATCCAATAATAAAAAGCATCTCTAGGGACTGGGTAAACTCATCTGCAAATAGCCAAACCCATAGTTAGTTACCTAAAAAGTATAATGCCCAAGAGGTATTCTCCTTATTGGTGAGAATATATTTGTTATTGTTTTGAGTAAAACACTGCTTTGTGATTCTCTTTCATAAAAAGGTATATATCCTTCTTTAATTTTTCCAAAAATAGATAATTCATAATTCAACTTTAACAAATGAAGGAATCTTGTGTAATAAAAATAATATTTTTCCTTCTCTGTTAATTCTGATTATCTGAATTTATATAGTATGAGAGAAAATTTTGTTAATATACTGTAAGAGTCCTCCCTAATACTTTTGCGATGATTTTTTATTTGATAGTTTTTTGCATAATTCAAAAATGTAAAATAAAAATTAGTAATTTAGAATTTTAAAATAGCTCCTGATGTTTACGTATATTATGTTAATAATAAAATAATTTGATCCTAACTTTGTCTTTTGTTTTTCAATAATTTGAACCATACAGGTTGGCTTTTATGTTATGAATACATCAAGTATCTATCACCTTATTTACTTCGAGACACCTCAGATCATGTATTGTTTAAGCTAAGGGTGACTAGAAAGAGGGGAGTTTAGGGGGTCGGGAAAATCTGTGTCCACTCATAATTAAACAACCATGCAGATACATGCATCAGTCAGCAAAAGCAGGCATCAATATTATGGAATGAAAATTAAAGAGTCAAACACCCAAGTGTATACTGTATCTGCCTGTTGTTAGACACTGAAGCATGGAGAACAGGATACACCTTTATGGATGGATAGCTTTCCTTATTAAAAAAATGCAGTGGGAAGCACAATAGGAGAATGTACTAAAACAAGGCTTTGTAGTAATTTCCTTGAAAGAAATTTCCCAAGATAGCAAATTTAAAAGCTTTTAATTGTATGGCTAAAGATAGCATGCTCTTTGAATTAGGTGGTATTTAAAAATTCCATTAGTTTGCAATAGATCTGATAGTTTCCCAAACTCTTGTCTTCCATTATTTTTTCCTTATAAAACATTTATTATCCCAAATCATTAAAATGCATATATACTTGAGAGTCTGAATCCTTTTGAAAAACTTTCTCTATGATATATTAACTATCTTCATTTTGAATAAAAAATTGACTTAGAAACTGACATAATGGCATCACTGGATGAAATGATTAACTCCGACGGCTGAATTTTCTGATTCATTCATTTAATGCCTCAAATGTTTCTTCAGGTGAATACCAAAGACAGTGTGACATCATTTTCTTAGAAACTACATAGAAGGAAGACTTAAGTGTTATAAGCTTATCACTCCAGAATATTTATCCCTAATAGTTGAAAATAAATATTTCAAATGCTTATTTTTAATGTCTGTTCACACCCTGAAATATTAATTTCTATTTTATTGTGGATTTTTTTCTTTTACATAAGATACTACTTGTATTTTTTGAAAATTATTTTTTCTTTAGAATCACAGTATGCCTATTGTTTACATTATCCATTAAATATATCTAATAGTATAGACTTTGAAAAATTATGATATAAAATTATCAAAAGAAGATTTTTCAATTTGTGACCACTGGACCACTGAGTACCACGTGGATACTTAATATTCCTTAAGTGGATCTCTAGTAATGTAACCAAAGTTTTCTAACATAATAATTTACATAAGTTGTTATTTTAGATAAATATTAAAGTTTTGATTACAGTAGACACAGAGTGAAAACTGATGTAATTTGGAGAATGTTAACCACGGGCAGGCTCTGACGATTTTGATCCTAAAAGAAAATATACTATTACTATTTTTATTTATTAACGTTATATTTACATAAATCAAAACATACATTGGGGATACACTCTGAATTTCACATGATTCTTACAGAAACTTATAGAACAATAAATCTAACTTGATTAGGTAGCAAACAATATATAGTGAAACAATAAATAGCAGCATACTTTCTTACCAATTTTGACTTGTAGATATTTTATTTTTATGTAGCCATTAGTAGCAAAAATTGAAACTTGAATTTCCCCTTTAAGTACATTATTTTTTAAAAATACACACAAAAAGCTTTGTAGATGAAGATAGTGATTTTTTTAACCTTAATTTAGAATGCAGTTATGATCTGGAGGTATTTGAATTTTCCTTATAAAGGACAGTCACAAGAATATTTCCTAAGAATAAAATTAGAGAGGAAAACAAGTCAGAATTTTTCCTTATATGTTTTCATTTTAACAAATAAGACATTTGTAATGTGTTGATACTAATTCTGTAATTGGTACATACCGGAAAATTTTAAGTTAATTTTTTCCTTTATTTAGAGTAACATTTGTAAAATTTATCTGTGTAGTTTTTAAAATTATATTTGCTCATTTTTCCACCAAGTTTAATCTGCAACCTACTTTAATAAAGAGTGTCTGAAGAGTGACAGGATTATGTGTTTAAACTCTGTCGGTATTTTACCTCTTTAATTTTTTATTTTTGGTGGTCAGGAATTGTATTAGAAAATATTTATTTCTTTATTGTGGATATGTTCCTCACTGTCAGAAAAACTATTTCTAGTTTAAAATAGAAGGGCTCAGATTTAAAAAAAAGAGAATGTTTAATGGCATTTAAACTTGAATTGTTGATTTCATTGGGGAATTATATAATATGCCATTATTGAAGATGTTTACATAATGATTAAAAATCATTTTTATTAGTGTTGAATAATTCTGAGTTCTAAAAGAAGAATTAGGGGAAAGAGCTAACAATATGATTACTTGGTAATGGGATGATTTCTTATTGTACAACTAATATGACCTAACAGTTTTAGTAGTTTTATTTACTGTAACTTAGAATCTATGTACACCTTGGTAGTTATAAAATTCAAACTGCAATTGTTCCTTAAAAAATAGAAAAATTTTAGTTTGAGTTTTAAGTTAAAAATCTGATGCTCAAAAAGTAATGTAAAATAGCTTTCACATTGCTTTTGCACAGTTGCTACTATAAGAAATGTTATTTGTGGCTGTTATGGAAAAATTAATTCTTAGGCATGTGGAATATTTTCATGGGGAGGGAGTACACATACATTTTTACATTTTCAAAACAAGGTGGCTATGAAGGGAAATTTTATTTGAACTTACATTATATGCATATCTATCAAAAATGTTTAAATATAATTTTATTGTTTTATATATTTTAGGAGGATTAAAGGATTCCTACAGGGAAACATTTAATCTATTTTTAACTAAAGCTTTACTTTTGTAATCTATAAAGTGCTTTGAGTTCTGTCATTGATCTATGATTTATGTGATTTAAACTACCTCTTGACTGTAACACTGGTTTCTGTCCAAGATGCTGAGTTGAATACTAATTACAAGATCAAATTTATGCTGTTGGTATAAGTAGCTGAATGAGTTCCCTATGAAGGACTCCCTTCTACATTCCTGCCATGGTTAAATTTTAGTAAAGTATTTTTCAGAGAAAATGATGTGTAGAAACAAATACATTAAGAAAAATATCTTACTTGATACATTTCATTATATTAAGTAATTGCTTTGGAATCACACATGTGAAGTCATGAATGGAGATGTGATGCACATAGAAGATGCAAACTGTATATTTATTGATTATCTGTGTGTGTGCAGGGGTGTGTGTGTGTGTGTTTGTGTGTCCATCCCTGGGAACATAGAATAAACACTCAAATTAATATTGGGGGCTTCATTTAACCTCCCAGTTGAGTTAATTGTAAGATCCACTCCACAGACTGGCAAAACTTTCATTTGTTAACTGTGCTCCAAAATTTCCAAACAGCAACCAGTATTGGGCCTTAGATCACCAGTTCCTCCATTGGAAAAGGAAACAAATTTGTTGAAGGAGCAATTTAAGAAATGCAGGTTACTGACTATTTTTCTGTACAAAGCATTGTTACTCAACTGGGAGTTATATTGTCTTGCAGGGGACATTTGGCAATGTCTAGAGACATTTTTGAATATCATAGCTGGGAGGGAAAGATGTTGTTTGGCTTCTAATGGGTAGAGGTCACTGATGATGCTGAACATTAACAATATAGAGGCCAACTCCCCACAACAAATAATTTTCTGGTCCCATATATCAATAGTGACACTGTCGAGAAAACTTGGTCTAAAATACCATAAACCTGTCACCTATGATGCATATTCATAGATATTGCTGAAAAATTACAGTGATACAATAATTGCTACTGTTCATTTCACAAAGAAAAGTCACAAAAATACCTGGGACAAACAAATAGAAGAATTGGGGTAGTTGAATGTAGCTGTGACCCAGTAGCACAATTATAGAGGGCAATAACTGAAATGAGATTTTTTTTTCAAATTCAGTGAGGCCTCTGAATTTAGTTTGGGTTTTAGAAGATACTAGCTCCTTCTTCTCCATGTATACATGCATACCAACTTTAATTCTTTTCTTTGAGCTCACTCAAATACACATTTATATATTGTTGATACATGTACCCACCTTTATTTGGAGACCTATATTCTTATCTGAATATGCATCAGAAGATTTTAGACATCTTTTTAATTCATGGCAATTATATCAACTATGTAGTTTTTTTACTCTTTGGGTCAAGGACATTTATTCTTGAGACAGCATTATTATTTTACCAGGTCTTATATTTTTTCCAGGAAATGGCTAAATCTTAGACTGAATGCATTCAATAAAATGTCAAGAAAAGAAAATAAGGTCCCAATTTCCAAACTGGAATAAAGGTTGTTTGAGTGTTCTAATTGGTCCATTAAACTAAAAAACTCAGATAAGTGTGTGTGTTTGGGGTTGGGGGGGTATGTGTTTGTATGTGTGTGTGTATTCAGGTTAGGGATGTCAGAGGATATTAAACTTTATATTTAAAAACCATCCATTACATATTGAGGTGAGGTATAGATGCCTCAATTACCACAATGGAATGTGGCTGACTAGAAGGAAATGGAAACTGAAGTTAGACCAATTCCTAGTATGGTTATTTATACTAACTAGTTAAACTCTATATGTATAAATTTTCTCATTTATAAACTCAGAATAAGAGTATCTACATCATTTGGTTGTTTGAGTTAAATCAGCCAATGTATCCAAGTCTATAGTAAATGAATAAATAAGTCAGCTTTTATTGTTATTATAGCATTAGCTTCTCATACTTACAGTTCCCATTTAAATGGAACAATTCTCAAGGGGAAATCCATTCTCCTAGCATAAGTTGTTCAAAGATGGCAGTGGGCAACAGAGAGCTCCAACATGGAATAACAGCATACCTTGGTTGGTCATCTGACTAAAGCAGTGGGGAAGTCAGAAACAGTTGACATTTGGATATCCAAATAAGCAGTCAGAAATCTGAAATCGGGGAAGGTAATCTGTATAATCAGGGCCTTAGCCAAGACCTAGTGTTCAGGGGAGAGATTCCATGTCTTGAGGAGAAATGGCAACATTCATCAATGTTACAATTGATTTTTAGGAAAGCCATTCTTTCAGAAAAATGGGACTGGAAACAAATAAAGGACATTCTTTAACATATTTTAGGTAGTATCACTTGAAGTATAGTAGCACAGTTTTATTGTGAGAAGTAGCACTTCTCTACTTTACTGCCTGTCATTGCATAATGTTTGCAAAACACAAGAGATTAGGATGAATAGAAGAAATTTACACAGCTGTAATAATAAATGTTTTCCTCTAAGGAAGTCTATTGTTCTTAAGTCTGGAGACATTTAAGCCAATCCAGTAGAAGTAATTTTGTTTTTAAATTTTTCTTTAAAGTAAATAGAGCTATGCTGTAACCTGCAAAGTATTTTAAGGGTAGATATGAACTACAGTCTATTCAAAATATCTTTAGCAGTTTCTAAAAATCAAAATCAGTATTAATAGTGGAGATTATAGACATTTTACTTGTGTCCTGGTCTCTTTTACCAGATATGTATGTATCCACTCCTATCTTTAATATAGATTACAGGAGGATTGGATTTAAGATCTTCTGCCTCAAATACTTTGAATTGGGCTTGTTATTGTACTTTAAGTGTACTTAGAATGGAATATGGCTCAGGAAAGCACTTAGTTGAAAAACACTTCCCTGTTCTGCTGTATGAAGATACTACTACATATATTTAGATAATGATTTAATACAGGATTTTATTTCTATGGAAATTTGAACCATGGTCGATTTGCATTACTAAACTTTTTTTTTATTCTACCTCTGTAATGTTCAAGCCTTCATTATTTCTCACTTGCATCATTGAAATAGCCCCTTAACTAGTCTTCATGATTCCAATTTCTCTTCATTCCAATTTCTTCTTCACAGCAAAGCCAAAATCTGGTTGGGAATATTATACTTACCCTCCCTCCTCCAATTGTCAAGAGGAGGTAGTCACATTTTACTATGCACCAGTACCACCTAAGTAGCTTTATAAAATGTAGATGCCCCAACCCAAACCACAGGGATATGATTTATAACATGGCATAGAGATCACATCTGAATTTCAGCTAGCCTCCAAATGACTTTAAGGTATGAATTTTGTTTGCCACACTTGAAAAAATAATGGCATAGTGAGTAAAACTCAAAATATTTATCAGGGCCTTCAGCATTCTCTAAAGAGAAAAATGACAATTCCTATCTGAGAATTCAAAGGACTTATTTCTGATGTTATAAAACCCAATATATTGGAAGCTATTATAACTACTGAATAAAAATCAATGCAGAGTCTTTATAAATCTACAAGATCCCAGAAAGTTAATAGGCTACTGGTTGGCTATCAATGTCCATTTAGGCTGCTATAAAAATTGCCAGGGACAGAATGCCTTATAAAAGACAGAAATTTATATCTCACAGTTCTGGATACTGGGAAGTCCAAGGTCATGGTGCCAAAATTCTCACATTCTGGTGAAGTCCTTCTTGCTGGTTTGTAACAGCTATCTACCTGCTGTGTCCTCATGTGGTAGAAGGGGTGAGGAATCTCTGTGGGATCTCTATTATAAGAATACTAATCTCAGAGTACCCATTGTGGCTCAGCAATAATGAACCTGACAAATATCTATGGGGATGTGGGTTCAATCCCTGGCCTTTTTCAGTGGGTTAGGATCTGGCATTGTTGTGAGCTGTGGTGTAGGTCACAAATGGTGCTCAGATCTGGTGTTGCTCTGGCTGTGGTTTATGCAAGCAGCTGTAGCTTGGATTCAACCCCTAGCCTGGGAACTTCCATATGTGAGAGGTGTGGCCATAAAAAAACAAAAAAAAATATTAATCTCATTCATGAGAGAACCTCCCTAAAGATTTCCACATATGAATTTGGGGTGGACACAGTATTCAGATCATAGCAGTGACCCATGAGCCTGTGTGGGGGTCAGGGGCTATTAATGACAAAAATGGTTTTGTAAACTGTATATGGAATTCTTGAATCTGTCCCGTCTCTAGAAGTAGGGATAGTTAGGTTTGCTTTAATTCCCTGCCAACACTACTCCTACTCTCTAGCTCTAATCTAACTCTTTTATACCCACATCCACTCTGATGGCTCAGTATTACACCTTACTCTTCCTGCCTATTTTTTTTCTTTTTGGGGCCATACCTGTGGCATATGGAGGTTCCCAGGCCAGGGGTCAAATTGGAATCAGAGCTGTAAATGCCAGCCATAGCCACAGCCACAGCAACACCAGGTAGATCCAAGCCACATCCGCAACCTATGTTGCAGCTGTCAGCAGTGCTGGATCCTGAACCACGGAGTGAGCAAGGCCAGGGATATCACCTATCTCCTCATGGATACTAGTTATGTTCATTACTGCTGAGCCACAATGGGAGCTCCCTCTTACTGCCTTTTCTTTATGAGATTTCTAAGTCATCTGATGAGAGAGTGGGCTGAGAAAAATTAGACAAATGAAGCAACATGGCTTGGGTACTAGAACACATGTTATAGTATATATAGTAGCCAGTATTTAGAGCCACCTGGAGTGAGGGGGCAAAAAACTCAGATGGATGGATGCATCACTGTGACTTTTAAGATGAACTAATTAACTCTTCAAAGTCCCATGGCGGAGGAAATAAAATGAATTCATTTCATTTCAACATGAATATTTCATCAAAGAGTCACAATTCTGTTGCTAAAACACTGGGCCAATTTACTGAAAACTGATTATGTAAAAGGATTTCATATAGGTTTACTGAAATGCATTTTCTACCTAAAAATGTCTTTCCTTTGTCAATGGTTCTACACAGTGTTATATGTTAAGTGAACATCAAATGAAAGATATCATGCTAGGTTTCCTTTCATTTTAATTGGTCCTAATTAAACATTGGTCTTTACATTTTTTTCAAACTCATGTCTCAGTTGTTACATTCACATTCTCTATTAGTAGCTTTGGAAATGATAACTAAATGAAATCATATTGGATTTAATTAATTTTAACATAATAAATGGAGGGAGGAGACTATCTAACACTGTATAAAAACCAAAAGAGATATTAAAATGTTTCTCCAATGCCAGACCATTAGGGTCTGTCAACTTGAAATGCAATACTAATCTGCAGAACAGAACTTTTGGAGGTGGTCCATCTTTCTGCCAGATGCAAATATGAATTTCTACAAATTCACACCCAGTCTTATTCTGTTTTGACACCTACAAATGAAGGAACATGCATATATGTTAATGAAAATCACCTTTGGATTCCTCCTTCTAGTCATACCTAGACCAATTGCTACAGGAGAGCTCTCCTAACCATACAGTCTGGAAGGCAGTGATAAGTGGTACTTATGATGATAATTTGGGGGCATTGTAAGGTCTTGACATACATTCTAATTCTTTAAAATAAAATGCAGGTAGGCTCAGTATAATTTTAGTGCTGCATATTTTCATTTATTTTTTCTTATTCTAGGTCTTTAAAACTTGGGGATTCATTATGTTAAATGTGTAAATTAATTGTTAACCAAGAATGTATTGTCAGATGTTCCACTTTTCAATTTTTTGAATAAAAGGACATCTACTGCATTTTATTCGATATTCTTATTTATCAACATTTTTAAAACTTCTAGACACTGTATTCTCTTAAATCTCTTGTTTCTTAAAATTTAAACCTCAAAATTTTTGTTCCTGGTTGAAAAGTAATTGTGGAAATCTTGACTTTTTTGTTGTTCAAACCAAAGTACAACATCAAGCCATGGGCTCAAGTGAATTGATAATGCTTTTACTAGGCTTTCAGCATTGTTCTCAATAATGTTGAGTACTAGGAAAATAAATATTAAGCACTTGGTTAATTCATTCATTAAACAAATATTTATTGAGCACTTACTATATACTAAAAGGGATTTTACCTAGTCTGGGGAGTAAGGGATGTCTCCCTTGAGATGAGATCTGAGGGATAAGTAGATATTAAATAGTTGAAGAGGAAATGTTATTGATATCCTAACTAGAGAAAAAGTCTATAGTAGGAGGAAACATGATGCTTGTGAGTAATTGAATATCTAGTGTGGAGGGAGGGCAGAGATTACGAGAAAGATACGGGAGATAAGGCAAGAGTGTTATATATGGGTCACTTCACCGAGGTAAAAAAGAGAGGCATTAAAAGGATTTAAGCAAAAATTGGTGAAGTAATATAACAGATTTGTATCTTTAGAATGTTACTTTGGCTGATGTGTTAGAGGATTGATGTGTGGATGCCAGCATGAAGTAGAAAGACAAATTAAGATATTAATGTGATAGTCCATGTATGAGATGATAGCAGTTTTAACAATGGTTCTGGCAGTGGTGGAAATAAGCTCACACATTAAAGAGATATTTAGGAGGTAAGCTTTCAAAACTTGGAAGCAGAAAGGTCGTTTCTGAAATACAGAATACTGGAAGAGATGAAGACTCTCTCTTGTGGAAGGAGGTGGGTAGGGAGTAAATTAGATTTTGGACATATTTGTCTTTGACTGTTTTAGAGGACCCCTGGGGAAGAAAAGACAGAGTAAAATAATTAGAGTGCAAACCAAACAATACATCATAGTGACATGGTAGTAGGTAGTTCAGCATTTAAGTGCTATAGGAGTTTTGGTAGAGAAATGACAAGTTCTGTTACTTTTGCCATGAGTACTTGAATTTGGGCTTCATGATGGTGGTAGTAAAGTGAATTTATTTCTATTTTAGAAATTGCCAGTTTCCATAGACAGAATCTAAAAAAGGGATAATAATCCACCTATTCCCGAAGTTAACTCAGTTTCCCCATACTATCTATTGATGCCTATAATATTGAAAAAAGAGTCGGAATGATGAACTTGGATGGTTTAAGACCAGTTACATTGACTGAACTGAACATTGATCACTCATAAATTTGCATTTATTTTCTACTATCAAATTGCAAGAGGAGTGGAGACATTAGTCAGAATGAGCTAAAAAACAAATAATTCCCAAGGTAGCAAATTCTAAGAAAACACTCACCCACAAATCAAACTTAATTGCTAGGTGAAAACATCCCAAATCAAACAATAAGCATCCCCTGGCAGCTCTTTCATTTCTCCCATTTGGGGATTACCTTTCAGAAAATGTAGTATTGTTGATGAAAATGAGCCCAGAAAAATATGATGGTAAGAATAAAAGAAGAATGAATCATTGTTTGCCTTACTATTCTTTGGAATGAAATAATTATCTGATTATATATTCTGGCTCTTTCCAGAGCTTTTTATAAAAGTCAAATCTTCTATATTAAATAAGCAAAGAGTTTAGAAATTTAATGGCTACAGTTATTATTACTTATTTCATTGAGATGAATCATATTCTTAAAACGGTTGGATAGTAAGCTAACACACCATTTGAGATTGTTTTGAATTTCATTAGATTTAACATTTCTTTGACATAAGTAAAATTTATATCACTCTCCTGTTACTCCCTTACCCCCATTAAAATGCAGCACAAAGACAACAAGCTTTTCAGATTCTCTTTATTAATAAATGATATTAGATATAGGAATTGCCATTTGGGTTAGTCCTCTGTTTCACCAAGACCAGAATTCCATTTCTGACAAGGGCATTTGTCTTAGTGTCATTTTTGATAGGAGAGTCTGGATGATTTTAGTGATTTCAACCTAAATTTGAGCTGATGTAGCACTTATTTAGTAGACAATAGTAGTTGATCAAAAACACAGTTTGGGGATTTTTCCCATCCTTGTCTATCCTACAACTTTGGGATCCCCAGAAAAATTTGTCTTCAGGTCATACCACAGAGATTCCATAGCTGTGCCGAGTAGGTCTGTAAATTATTTTTCATCATTACATTAGGTTATAGTTCTTTATCTTTGAATACAATTTCCAAGGACAACAAAATTTCAAAATAGGCATGGCTGGGTATTACTTTAGATAACAATTTGTTCTCCTCTGCCATCATCATTCTTACCATCCTCATAATCAATTTCATTGTCTCAGGAGAAGCATGTTTGCTGGAGTTGTATGAGAATTTCTAGCTTTGATTTTATATTTCTAAATCTATAGGGAAATATAAGGTCTGGAGAAACTTTTTAGAGTTATCCATGACACATCCATTTCTCTCATATATGCATTCAATCTATCAACTAAGCTTGTTGGCTATATCTTCAAAGTACCAGAATCCAACCATTTTCATGTCTTACTCTGCTACAGTCTTGGTCTGGGCCACCATAATATTCTCTCTGGATCATTGCAATGCGCTCGTAATTAATCTATCTTCCCCATCTGTACTTTACTCCCAACACAATACACAGAATGATACTTTACAAGTATAAATTACATTATTATTCTTCTCTTAATTCTGTAGTGCAGAGGCTATTAACTTTTGTATCAGGATCCCCTTTGGTAGTTTTGTGAAACCTCTGATTCCATCTCAGAATATTAAAAAAATGCAAAAAATTTTAAAAGGAATAGAAAGTAAACAAATCATTCTGAAGTGCATAGCCAAAGTATTGTAAAAAACAAATTTACAATATAGTAATGTATGTGTTTCTTAATTAAAGCGTTAAGAAAGAAGCTCTAGGGTCAGGTCTAATAACTACCATAATTCCAAGTAGTAATAAGTGTGAATGATATTTTGAGATATCTGAAATAAATATAATATGATATAAAATTGTTTTTGATTATATTGGTGACAAAATTACAGGTAATGTTAATGGTACTCTGGTGTGTTGCTATGTTTACAACAGAATGAAATGCCAAATTTCAATTATGAGCTAGTGAAAATAAAGATGTAATTGGTTTTCCTGTCTAGTTTCACAGATCTCCTTTTTTTTTAAATTAAAATATAGTTGATTTACAATGTTGTGCCTATTTCTGCTGTACAGTAGAGTGACTCAGTGATTGATATATATATATATGTGTATATATATATGTATATATATATACACATATATATTATTTCTTTTAATACTATTTTCCATCATGGTCTATCCAGGAGATTGAATATAGTTCTATGTGCTGTAACAGCAGAACCTTGTAATTTATCCATTCTAAATGTAATAGATTGCATCTACTGACTCCAAATTCTCAGTCCATCACACTCCCTCCCTTCTCCCCTGTGGCAATCACAATTCTGTTCTCTGTATCTGTGAGTCTGTTTCTGTTTTGTAGATAGGTTCATTTGTGCCATATCTTAGATTCCACATATAAGTGATATTACATGGTATTTGTACAGACCTCCTAAACTCTATCCAAAGTTCTTCAACATTGAGCATCCCTGCTCTTCTCATTTCACTTAGGGTAAAAGTCCCAATGATCAACTCTCCCTCTTCTATTTCCCTTCCATTATTCTCTCCTCCAGTCACACTGCTCTTGTTCCAGCAGCCTCCTTCAACATGCTAGGCATGTTCCCACCTTAGAGTCTTTACACTGGGTATTTCAGGTTGTTTTTCTCATTATTGCTGAGGCATGATGGCTATTTTTGTATTCTGGAAGGCAGCTATGCTCACCACTATACCACCAACATACCCTCTTTATATATTCTTGATACAAGTCTTTATATTATATATTCATATATATTAATAATATTTGATCCATATCTATGGCTTGCCTTTTCATTTTCTTGGCAGACTCTTTTGAAAATCAAACATACTTAGAGATGGGAGAGTAGGGTGGCTTTATTGGCAGACACAACTTAAATAGGGAAATGATTAGGAGGTTGAAAATGTAGTACTCAAAATAATGCTACTTCTTGAAATGCATTATACCTCTCTTAATATCCCCATTCCAAAAGCTGGAATTAACCAATCAATCTACATGAGATAAATGTGACTAATACTGTATATGTCAGATCCCCCATGCTATAATATCTGTTCTTTATTAATGTACAAGATACCATTAATTGATGGAAGAAAAATTTCCTTCCCCAAACATCTATGACTGATTTTGGGAGAGGCATATGGTGATTAATTAGACTGATTTTGACACAAAAGTGCATTGTCTCAGGTTCACTTGAATTCTCTGAGAATTTTAAGAGAAAGACTTTCAGTTTAAGATGATACATCAATCTAACAGCTGAATTGCCTGTTTCTAAATTGGACAGATTTACATTTTTAAAAAGGGTGAATTTCAAAATGAAAGGGTTTGAAAATTTTTCATGTTTCCTGAAATAATGGTACAATTATTTGATTAAAATAAATTACCATAATAAGAAACATTCACGTAAAAATGAAAATCCAAATCCAAGTAGAAATAACTTTTAAGCTCTTTGAAACAGAGAATTCATTCTCTTCAACTGTGTTCTAGTTAAGCCTTTCTCAAAGTACGGCCTCTGGACTACCTGATTTGAGTTAATTTGAGCACCTGCTAAAAAAAATTCTGAACATACATTACATACACACACACACCATACCTTCTTTGTCCATTCATCTGTTGAAGGGTATTTAGATTGCTTCCATTTCTTGGCTATTATAAATAGTGCTGCAGTGGACATTGGGATGTATAAATATTTTTGAATTATGATTTTCTCCAGTTATATCCCCAGAAATGGGATTGCAAGATCATATAGTATCTCTATTTTTCATTTTAAAAGAACCTCCATATAGTTGTCTGTAGTGGCTGGGCCAATTTACATCCCCACCAATATTGTAGGAAGATTCTTTTTTTTTTTGACATCCTCTCTAGCATTTATTATCTGTAGAAATTTTGATGATAGCTGTCCTAACCAGTGTAAGGTGATAACTCATGGTTTTTGACTTGCATTTATCTAATTAAGAGCAATGTTAATCACTTTTACATGAGCATTTTAGCCAACTATAGTCTTTTTTGGAGAAATTTCTACATAGATCTTCTGCCCATTTTTATATTTGGTTATTTGGTGTTATTTTGATGTTGAATTGTATGATCTGAATGTATATTGTGGAAATTAATCCTTTGTAGGTTGCATCATTTGCAAAATATTTTCGCCCATTCTGTAGGTTGTTTTTTTGTTTCGTTTATGGTTTTCTTTGCTGTGTAATAAATTTTAATTTTAATTAGGGCCCATTTGTATATTTTTTATTTTATTTTCATTACTCTAGGAGACAGATCTCAAAAGATGGTGCTGTGGTTGATATAAAAGAGTGTTCTATGTTTCCTTCTAGGAGTTTTAGAGTATCTCATTTTACATTGTGTCCTTAATGTGTCCTTTCAGTTTGTTTTTGTGTTTGATGTTAGAGAATGTTCTAGTTTTATTCTTTTACATGTATCTTTCCACTTTTCCCAGGACCATTTTTGAAGAGACTGTCTTTTCTTTATTGTATATTTTTGCCTCCTTTGTTTTATATTAAATGACTATAGGTACATGGGTTTATTTCTGGGCCTTCTATTCTGTTCAATTGATCTATATTTCTGTTTTTGTGCCAGCATCATGCTGTTTTAATTACTGTAGCTTTGCACTATTGTCTGAAGTCAGGGAACATAATTCCTTCAGCTGTTTTTCTTTCTCAAGATTTCTTTGGTTATCCAGGGTCATTTGGAGTTCCACATAATTTTTTTTCTAAATTTCGTTTGAGTTCTGTGAAAAATGCCGTTGGTACTTTTATAGGGATTGCATTGAATCTGTAAATTGCCTTGAGTATTATATTCATTTTTACAGTATTGATTTTTCCAATGCAAGAGCATGATATATCTTTCCATCGGTTTCTGTCATCTTTGATTTATTTCATCAGTATATTATAAATTTCAGAGTACAGGTCTTTGGTCTCCTTAGGTAGGTTTATTTCTAGCTATTTTTTTAATGCAGAGAAAATAGGATTCTCTCCTTAATTTCACTTTCTGATCTTTTGTCACTAGTGCATAGAAATTCAAGAGATTTATGTATATTATTTTGTATCCTGCAACTGTGCCAAATTCATTGCTGATCTCTAACAATTTTCTGGTAATGTCTTTAGAATTTTATATGTATATTATCATATCATACAAACAGTGACATTTACTTCTTTCCTTCCAATTTGGATTACTTTTACTTCTTTTTATTCTCTGATTGCTATTGCTAGAACTTCCAAAACTATGTTGAATAAAATGGCAAGATTGGATATCCTTGTTTTGTTCCTGATCTTAGAGGAAATGTTTCCAGCTTTTTCCCTTTAAGAATGTTAGCCATGGGTTTATCTTATATGGTCTTTATTATGTTGTGGTATATTTTCTCTATGTGTACTTTCTGAAGAGGTCTTATCATAAATGGATGTTGAATTTTATCAACATATTTTTTCTGTGTCTACAGAGGTGATCATGTAATTTTTATTTTTCAGTTTGTTAATAGATTTTATCACATGATGTATATGTGGATATTGAAAAATCCTTGCATGCCTGGGGTAAATCCCAGTTGATCATGGTGTATGATCCTTTTATATATAGTTGGATTTTGTTTGCTAAAATTTTATTGAGGATTTTTGTATCTATGATCATCAGTGATATTGGCCTGTAATTTTCTATTTTTGTGTGATGTCTTTCCCTGGTTTTGGGTTCAGGGTGAGGGTGACTTCACAGAATGAATTTGGCAGTGTTGTTTCTTCTGAAATTTTTTGGAATAGCTTCAGAAGAATGGGTGTTCTCAAAACTACTCTTTTCTAAATACATTTGCTTGGGAAGGCATCTGGTCCTGGATTTTTGTTAAATCAGAGATTCAATTTCAATTCTTGTAACTGGTCTGTTTATAATTTCTATTACTTCCTGGTTCAGTCTTGGAAGGTCTTCCTTTCTAAGAATTTGCCCAATTATTGTAGGTTGTCCAATCTAGTGGCATATATTTGCTTGTAGTAATCTCTTATGATCCTTTGGATTTCTGTGTTGTCAGATATAGTTTATTGTTTTTCATTTCTTATTTTATTTATTTGAGCCCCCCCCCCTTTTTTGATGAGGATGGCTAAAGGTTTATCAATTTTGTTGATCTTTTCAAAGAACCAAGTTTTAGTTTCTTTGGTTTTACCTATTGTTTTCTTTGTCTCTATTTCTTTTATTTCTGCTCTGATCTTCATAATTACATTCCTCTTACTAAATCTGGGTTTTGTTTATTTTTCTTTCTCTAGTTGCTTTATGTGTAAATTTAGGCTGTTTATCTGAGATTTTTCTTATTTCCTGAAGTGAATTTATATTGCTATAAACTTCCTTTTAAAACTGCTTTTGCTGTGTCCCATAGGTCTTAGATAGTAGTATATTCATTTCACTTGACAGTTTTTGATTTCCTCTTTGATTTCTTCAATGATCAACTGTTTTTTTAGTAACATTCTCTTTAGTCTCCACATGTTTGTGTTTTTTTTTACTTTTTTATCTTGTGATTGATTTTTAATCTTATTGCATTGCTGTTGGAAAAGATACTTGATATAATTTGAAATTTATTATATATATAGAAGCTTGATTTGTGGCCCATGATATGATCTATCCTGGACAATATTTTGTGTGCACTTGAAAAGAATGTGTATCCTCCTATTCTTTGGTGGAATGCTCTTTAAATTTCAATTAAGGTCACCTGATAAAGTGTCATTAATACATCTGTTTCTTAATTTTTCTGTCTGCATGATCCGTCCATTGATGCAAGTAGACTGTTAAAATCACTCACTATTATTGTGTTACTGTCATTTTCTCTTATTATGTCTCAACATCATTATATGTTGAGGTGCTCTGATATTAGGTGCATGTATAATTACAAATGTTATAACTCTTCAGTTGATTCCTTGATTATTATGTAGTATTGTCTTTGTCTCTTGTTACAGTCTTTATTTTAATGTCTGTTTTGTCTGACATGAGTATTGCTGCTCTGGCTTTCTTAAAATTTCATTTGTGTGGAATAAATTTTTGCATCTCTGCACTTTTAATCTGTATGTGTTCTAGATCTGAAGCATGTCTCTAGCAGACAGTGTCATATACCAGTCATTTTTTTTTGTTTCTTTTTGTATCCTTTCAGAAAATATATGCCTCCTTTTATTTTAATTGAATCTGATAAGCTTTTATTTTTTTCCAGGATTAGCCATTACTTAATCTTTGATGACTTGCCACTCACATAATCTTACAGTGCCTTGTTAATTTTTTTCTATTTTTAAAAATAAGATATAGATGATTTGCAAGATCATGCCAAATTCTGCTGTATAGCAAAGTGACCCAGTGTGTATATATATGTATATTTATTATAAATATATATATATATATATATACATATGCACACACACATTTCTCATATTATATTCCATCATGTTATATCCCAAGAGATTGGATTTAGTTCCCTGTGTTGCACAGTGGGGTCTCATTGTTTATCCATTCTAAATGTAATAGTTTGCATCTACTAACCCCAAACTCCCAGTACATCCCATACCCTCTCCCCTACCTCTTGGCAATCAAAGTCTGTTTTCTATGCCTGTGAGTTTCTTTCTGTTTTGTAGATAGGTTCATTTGTGCCAGTTTAGATTCCATCCCTAACTGTTTTCATATGGTATTTATATTTCTTTTTCTGACTTACTTTACTTATAATGAAAATCTATAGTTGCATCCATGTTGCTTCAAATGGAATTATTTCATTCTTTTTTATGGCTGAGTAGTATTCCACTGTATACATGTACCACATCTTAATCCATTCATTTGTTGATGAACATTTAGATTGTTTCCATGTCTTGGCTGTTGTGAAAAGTGCTGCTATGAACATAGGTGTGCATGTTTCTTTTTAAGTTATACTTTGGTCCAGATATTTGCCCAGGAGTGTGATTGCTTGATCATGTGGTAGTTCTATCTTTAGTTTTCTGATGAACCTCCATGAAGTTTTCCATAGTGGTTGTTTACATTTAATTTCTGCAAACAGTGTAGAAGGGTTACACTTCTCCACATCTTCTCCAGCATTATTAAATTTAGATTTATTAAAGATACTATTCTGAATGGTATGAAGTTGCACCTCATTGTAGTTTGATTTGCATTTATCTAATAATGATGTTGAGCATCTTTTCATGTTCATTCTGGCTGTAATCACGTATTCTTTGAAGAAATGTCTATTGAGATCTTCTGCCCATTTTTTGTTGTTGTTGTTTATATTGAGTTTTATGAGCAATTTGTGTATTTTGGAGATTAGGCCCTTGTTGGTCCCTTTATTTGCAAAGATTTTCTCCTAATATATGGACTACATTTTCTTTTGGGAGTTATTTTTTCTTCTTTTAATTATTATCATTAAAGTATAGTTAATTTACAATGTTTCATCATGTTGTGTTGTACCACAAAGTGGCCCAATCACACACATTTCCCTGTGCTTACAGTAGGATCCTATTGCCCAGCCATTACAAATATAACAGTTTGCATTCCCCAAACCACTAAAATGCCCATCACTCCCACTCCCTCCCCTTTCTCCCCCAGAACCTGAACTCCACTCTTCTTGGCCATAATCTGTTTCTGCTTTTTGTTTGTTCGTTTGTTATTTTTATATATTATCATCTGTTTCATATTTTAGATTCCACAAATGAGTGATATCATATAGTATTTTTCTTTTTCTTCTGACTTACTTCAGTTAGTATGAGAGTCTCTAGCTCTATCCATGTTGCTGCAAACGGCATTAGTTCGTCTTTTTTATGGCTGAGTATATTCCATTTTATATATGCACCATATCTTCTTAATCCATTCATCTATCAATGGACATTTAGGTTCTTTCCATGCCTTGGCTATTGTGAATAGTGCTATAATGAACATGTGGGTACATGCATCTTTTTCAATGAAAATTTTGTCTGGATATATGCATAGAAGTGGAATTGCTGGATCACATGGTAACCCTATATTTAGTTTCCTGAGGTACCTCCATATCATTTTCCATTGTGGTTGTACCAATTTACATTCCCACCAACAGTGGAGGAGGGTACTCTTTTCTCTACATCCTCTCCACCATTTGTTATTTGTGGACTTATTAAAGATGGCCATTCTGACTGGTGTTCAGGGGTACCTAATTATAGTTTTGATTTGCATTTCTATAACAATCAGTGATCTTGAGCATATTTTCATATGCCTGTTCCCCATCCATATGTCTTCTTTGGAGAAATGTCTATTTAGGTCTTCTGCCTATTTTTCAATTGGATTTTGTTGTTGTTTTTGAGTTTCATGAGTTTGTATATTTTGCAGATTGGGCCCTTGTCTGTTGCAAATATTTACTCCCATTCTGTGGGTTTTTTGTTTTATTAAATGATTTCCTTCGCTGTGATAAAAATTTTGATTTTGATTAGGTCTCATTGTTTTTTGTGTGTCTTTATTGTCATTATTATATGAGGTGTTTCCAATAAGATGTTGCTGTGATTTATGTCAAAGAGCGTTCTGCCTATGTTTTCCACTAGGAGTTTTATAGTGTCTGGACATATATTTAGGTCTTTAATCCATTTTGAGTTCATTTTTGTATACAGTTGTTAAATAGTATTCTTCTTTCATTCTTGTACATGTAGCTGTTCAGTTTTCCTAGCATCATTTATTGAAGAAGCTAGCTTTCTTCCACTGTGTTTTCTGTCCTCTTCTGTCATCAAATAGTTGCCCATAGGTACTTGGGTTTATACCTGGGCTTTCTATCCTGTTCCATTGATCTTTATTTCTGTTTTTGTGCTGCTAACATATTGTTTTGATGACTGTAGCTTTGTAGTATTATCTAAAGCCAGGAAGCTTGATTACTCCATTTTTGTTTTTCTTTTTCAATATTGCTTTGGCTATTTGGGGTCTTTGGTGTTAGCATACAAATTTTAAAATATTCTGTTCTAGTTATCTGAAGGATGGCTTTGGTAATTTGATAAGGACTGCATTGAATCTGTAGATTGCCTTGGATAATATAGTCATTTTTACAATATTGATTCTTCTAGTCAAAGAGCATGGTATATCTTTCCATCTGTGTCATCTTTGATTTCTTTCATCAAAATTTTATACTTTTCAGGGTATAGGTATTTTGTCTCTTTAGGTAGGTTTATTCCCAGGTATTTTATGCTTTTTGATGCAATTGTAAATGGGATGGTTTCTCTGATTTCTCTTTCCAATCTTTCATTATTAGTATAAATAAATGCAATTGATTTCTGGGTATTAATCTTTTAGCCTAAAACTTTGCCAAATTCTTTGATGAGTTCTAACAGTTTTCTGGTGCTATCTTTAGGGTTTTATAAGTATAGCATCATGTCTTCTACAAACAGTGATAGTTTTATTTCTTCTTTTCCAATTTGAATTACTTCATTTCTTTTTCTTCTCTGACTGCTCTGGCTGGGACTTCCAAAACTTTTGAATAATAGTGCTATAAGTGGACATCCTTTTCTTGTTCCTGATCTTAGTGGGAATGTTTTCATTATTCACCATTATGAATGATGTTAGCTGTGGGTTTTTCATATATGTTTTTTATTATGTTGAGGTGGGTTCCATCTATCTCCACTTTCTGGAGAATTTTATCAGAAACACATGTTGAATTTTGTCAAAAGCCATTTCTGCATCTATGGAGATGATCATATGGTTTTTACTCTTCAGTTTGTTGATGTGGTGTTTTGCATCAATTTGCAGATATTGAAGAATCGTTGCATCCCTGGGATAAATCCCACATGATAATGTTGTATGATCCTTCTAATATATATTTGGATTCAATTTGCTAGTATTTTGTTGAGGATTTTTGCATCTATGTTCATCAGTGATATTGGTCTGTAATTTTCTTTTTTTGTAGTATCTTTGTCTGGTTTTGGTGTCAGGATGATGGTGCCTCATAGAATGAACTTGGGAATGTTGCTTTGCATGCAATTTTTTGAGAGTTTCAGAAGAATAAGTGTTAAATCTTCTCTGATTGCTTGATAGAATTCGCCTGTATAGCCATTGGGTCCTAGACTTTCTTTTTTGAGGTTTTCATTCACATGTTAAATTTTGGTACTTCTGATTTGTCTATTCATATTTTCAATTTCTACCTGATTTATTCTTGGTTGTTTGTAGCTTTGTAAGAATCTGTCCATTTCTTCTAGGTTGTCAATTTTATTGACATATCTTTGCTTATAGTAGTCTCTTATCCTTTGTGTTTCTGTGGAGTCAGTTGTAATTTCTCCTTTTTCATTTCTAATTTTATTGATTTGAGCCCTGTCCTTTTTTTTCTTGATTAGCCTGGCTAAAATTTTATCAACTGTATTGATTTTTTTCATAGGACCAACCTTTAGATTCATTTATCTTCTCTATTATTTTCTTTGTCTTGATTTAATTTACTTCTGCTCTGATCATTGTGATTTCTTTACCTCTGCTAATTTTGTGCTTTCCCTGTTCTTCCTTCTCTAATTGTTTTAGGTGCGAGTTTAGGTTTTTTATTTGAGCTTTTTCTTCTTTCTTGAGGCAAGATTGCATTGCTATAAACTTTCCTCTCAGAACTGCTTTTGTCCTGTCTCATAGGTTTTTGGTTATTGTATCTTTCATTTGTTTCTAAGTATGTTTTGATTTACAATTTTGTGACTTCATTGATACATTGATTGTTCAGTAGCATATTGTTTAGCTTTCAGGACTGATTTTTGCTGTTTCTTTCTTTCTTTTTTTTTTCTTGTAGTTGATTTCTAGTCTCATAGTCTTGTATTCAGAGAAAATGTGTGGGATAATTTCCTTTTTTTTAAAGTTTAACAATGCTTGATCTGTGTCCCAGAATGTGATATACCCTGGAGAATGTTGCATATACACTTGAGAAGAATGTATATTCTGTTGCTTTGGGATGGAATGTTCTATAAATATTGGTTAAATTTATCTAGTAGAAGTATCATTTAAGGCCTGTGTTTCCTTGTTGATTCTCTGTTGGATAATCTGTCTCTTGATGTAAGTGTGGTGTTAAAGTCCCCAGTTATTGGCGTGTTGCTGTTGATTTCTCCTTTTATGCCTGTCAACAGTTGCTTTATATATTGAGGTGCTCCTATGTTAGGTTCATATATATTTACAATTGTTATTTCTTCTTCTTGGATTGATCCTTTAATTATTAGGTAGTGTCCTCCTTTGTCTCTTGTGATTTTCTTTATTTTAAAGTCTATTTTGTATGACATGAGTATTGCTACTCCTGCTTTACTTTGATTTCCATTTGCATGCAATATCTTCTTCCATCTTCTCACTTTCAGTCTGTAGGTGTCCTTAGGTCTGACGTAGGTCTCTTTTAAACAGCATATATATGTGTCTTGGTTTTGTATCCATTCGGCCAGTCTGTGTCTTTTGCTTGGAGCATTTAATTCATTTGCATTCAATGTAATTATGGGTAAGTATGCATATATTGCCATTTTGTTAATTGCTTTGAATAGTTATTTTGGGTCTTTTTCTCCCCCTTCTTTTTTTGTCTTCTCTTGTGATTTGCTAGTATCATATTTATATTGCTTTTCTATGTGTGTGGCTATTGTACTTATTATTTTGGTTTGGTTTGTGGATCTCTTATTTTTGAATGATTTTTTGATGTTCAACATTTGTCTTCTCCTCTTCCCATGTCTTCTAGTTTTGATATCAATTGTGCTTGTGGGTGATTTTCTACTTTTATATTATCTTTGTCTTAGCCACTGATTTTTCTCTTTTGAAATTTTCTTGTTTCTATTTGTGGCTTTCTCTTTTCTGCATAGAGAAGTTCCTTTAGTAGTTGCTGTAGAGCTGGTTTGTTGTAGCAGAATTCTTTTACCTTTTGTTTTTCTGAAAAGCTTTTTCTCTCTTCAAATCTTAATTAAAGACTTGCTGGTTATAGTATTCTTGGTTCTAGATTCCTCCCTTTCATCACCTTAAATATATGTTCCCACTCCCTTCTAGCTTACAGAGTCTCTGCTGAAAGATTGGCTGTTATCCATATAGGGGATCCTTTGTATGTTATTTGTTGCTTTTCCCTTGTTGCTTTTTTTTTAGGGCCACACCTGCAGCATATGGAAGTCCCCAGGCTAGAGGTCATATCAGAGCCACAGCTGCTGGCCTATGCCTTAGCCACAGCAATGCAGGATCTGAGACATGTCTGCAATCTACACCAGAGCTCATGGCAACACCAGATCTTTAACCCATTGTTTGAGGCCAGAGATTAAACCCTCATGCTCATGGATCTTAGTTGGATGCATTAACTTCTGAGCCATGAAGGGAGTTCTCCCTTGTTGTCTTTAATATTTTTTCTTTGTATTTATTTTTTGTCAGTTTTACTGGTGTTTAATCTCACTGCATTTCTCTTTGGCTTCATCCTGTGTGGGATCCTCTGTGCTTCCTCAACTTGAGTGAGTGTCTCCTTTCCCATATTAGGGACATTTTCATCTATAATCTCTTCAACTATTTTCTCTCTCCCCCTTTCTCTTTCTTCTCCTTCTGGAACCCCTATTATATGAATGTTGGTGCATTTAATGTTGTCCCAGAGATCTCTTTGGCTCTCCTCAGTTCTTTTCATTATTTTCTCTTTATTTTTTTTCTGTGGCAATGATCTCCAACACTCTGTCTTCTACATCACTTATTTGTTCTTCGGCCTCTGTTATCTCACTATTGATTCCTTCTAGTGTATTCTTCATTTCAGATATTGTGCTATCCATCTTAGTTTGCTTGTGCTTTAGGTCCTCTAGCTCTGTGTTAAACATTTCTTGTAATTTTTTTATCTGTGTCTCCATATTTTTTCCAAGGTCTTGTATCATCTTTATTATCATCATTCTGAATTCTTTTTTCAGGTACATTACTTATCTCCTTTTCAATTATTTGTTTTTGTGTGTTTTTGTCTTGTTCCTTTGTCTGAAGATTATTTCTTTGTCATCTCATAATGTTTAACTTTCTATATGTATTGTCCCCTTGATGACAGGTATGTAAATGTCATGGTTTCTGCCTTGTCCTGAAATATGCAGAGGTGTTAGTAGCTCATGTGTATCTACAGCACATGACAGGAGCGGTCGTATTACTTTACCTCCCCTGAAGCCAGCTGGCTGTTATGGATGGGGTCCGTGTGGATATTGGTAGTGGTTCATTGTTCATAGGATTTCTTTCCTGGTGGTGGGGTGTCAAGATTTGCTCCTGTGATTCCACTTGCTTCCAGGGAGCTCTCAGGACATTTTTCTGTGATTAGCAATGTCAGCGGTTGATCCTGCAGTCCCTCCCTTTGACAGTTAAGTTTTAGGGTTTCTCTGTGTAGCTTGGAGGTCAGGGGCCTCTCTATAGTCACTCCCTTTGTTTGTCCAGTCTAGGGGTCATTCTCTGTAGTCCTAGGGCAGGGAATGCTTCGTAACTGTTGCTAAAAGACTTTCTCTATAGCTGAAAGGCCTGCACCATTCCAGTGTTCCCTCTCCCTACCAGACTGGTGATAGAGTGCTCCCTGTAGCTGTTGACCTATAAAAGCATGCACCAATGTACCTCTCAGCTCCTTTTGTTAGGGATAAAGTAGGCACAGGGGGTTGTAAAATTCCCAATAAGGGATCATAGATTAAGATGGAAACCTGGGGGATGTTGGGAGACCACTGTAAGTTGAAGAAAGCAATCAGAATAAGGCAGGCTTGGTTGACTAGTGGAGGTGTGAGAATTGCCTGGGGTCATTGGGTGGGGGATGGGATGAGGTCTGCATTCAGATTCAGACCAAGGGCAAGAGTTTGAAGACTGCTCTTTAGCTAATCTGAATACACACTTACTGGATACTAAGGAGAAGCTACTACTCCCAGAAAGGAAGAGGTGGGCCTTTCCAACCCTCACTCCCCTTGGATGATAAAACTATGGCCCAACAGATCCTCAGGGCAGAGCTTCCTTGCCTGCCAGCTTACATCTCTTATAAGCATCCTATCATAATAAGTCTGTTTCTTACCTATCACTTTGTCTCTCACTGAATTCCTTTTGTGCAGAGGCATAAAGAACCTGAACTTTAATGAGTCCAGAAATAGGGTGAGTAATTTGAATTTAAAACTGTGAGTTTAAGTCCCAATTTGTCTTTAGGTTGGGCTTGAGTCCCAGCAAATCGGTTCAAGTCCCAATCTGTGTTCTGGCTAGGTTCAGGGCATTAGTACTGTCAGTTTCACTTTGATTAGCCTTGCTTCTGTGGTTCCCTGGTTGAATGTTGGCTGGGATCATGGAGCTTGTGCTTTTCCTGAGATCACCTCACCAATTCACTAGGCTGTTTGTGTCTCCTTGTCTATGTGCATTGTTTCCAGGTTCACTTTGCCGCTACACTAAAGCCTTTTGGTGATTTCCACCTGTCCATCTGGGATCTTTTGAATCTCAGGGTATTTTATGCTGATTCCAAGTTCTCTTTCTCTGTCTCCTGTGTAGACTGTGGCTCTTTTCCTGCCCTCTAGGAAAAGAGTGACTCTGATTCCCAGGAACTTTCATATTGTTTCTGAAACAGATTTACAAGTTCAATTGTATTTTCACAGTTCTCAACCCACCTAGGAAAACTCTTGCAAATTTACAGGATTCTCTGAGCTTCTTCCAAGATAAATTTCACCACCTCCTAGGCAAATCATGACTCTGTGTCTGCATAGGAGGCCCCTTGAAGAACACGGACAGTCCACACTGTTTCCCAAATCACCCTCTGTCCTTTGGGAAGATTGTGGCTCTGTGCCCACCCCAAAGGCCCTTTTTGGAGTCCCAACCCTCTGTGCTAGTTCAGAAATAACTTTCTCTGTCCCCTAGGAAATCTGCAGGTTTCTGTTAGCTCAGGAGTCCTGCAGAATTCTGGACTGTCTGCACTGTTTCCAAAATCCCCTTTCGCCTCCTAGGCCTATTATGGGTCTGTACTCACACAGAAGTCCCTTGTGGACTCCCAGGAGCTATCCCTGTTTCTGAGGTAACTTTCTACACCCCAGTAGGGAGATTGTGGCTCTATACCCTCCCCAGAGGGCACTTGCAGAATCCCACCCTCCCACATTATGATAGAAGTAGCTTTCTCCTAGGAAATTTGGAAGTCTCCAGAAGCTAGGAAGACCACCTGTCAAATTCCAGGCTTTTGTGCTGTTTCCAGAATCACATTCTGTGTGCTGGGCCAATCATGGCTCTATACCCACCTGGGAGGCCCCTTGTGAACTCCCAGGTGCTTTCCCTCTTTCCAAGGTAACTTTCTCCACCCCAGTAGGGGGAGCTCTATACCCTTGCCAGGGGGTACTTGCAGAATCCTTCCCCTACCATTCTGCTTGAGAAAAAACTTTCTCTTCCCCTCAGGAGACCTGGAGGGCTCCAGCAGCTCAGGAGACCTCCTGCAGAACTCTGGGCCCTCCTTGTTGTTTCCAAAATTATGATCTCTGTGTTAGTGTTTTAGGACAATTGTGGGTCTGCCTCTACCTTGGAGGCCCCTTGTAAACTCCCAGGAGCTTTCCCTGTTTCCAAGTTAAATTTATCCACCACAGTAGAGAGATCACAGCCCTGCACCCACTCCAGAAGGGACCTTTGGAATCCCACTCCTCTGCTCTGCTTCAGAAGTAACTTTCTTCATCCCCTAGGAATCCAGAGGTCTCTGGCAGGTCAGGAGACTTCTTGCCAAATTCTAGGCCATCCATGCTATTTCCAAAATTGTGATCTGTGTTCAAGGCCAATTGTGGGTTTGCACCTACCTGGAAGGCACTTGTGCATTTTCAGGAGCTTTCCTTGTTTCCAAAGTGACTCTCTCCACCCTGGTAGCAAGATCACAGTTCTGTGCCTGCCCCAGAGGGGACTTGCATAATCCCACCCGTCTGTGCTCCTTCAGAAGTAACTTTCTCTGCCACTAGGAAATCTGGAGGTCTCTAGGAGCTCAGGAGACTTCCTGCAAAATTCTGGGCCCTCAGCACTGTTTCCAAAATACCTTCATTCCTGTAGGGAAAATGGGGCTCTCCACCTACACCAAGGGCCATATAAGATCCCTTCAACCTTTTTCAGTGTTATAGAAGTCACTTCAGTGTTCCCCACCTGGCTGCTGGATGGGGCTGTGTGGACTGCTTTTATTCCCATGTTCCCCTTGTCTGCTCAAAGGGTTCCCTCCACTTGCTCCACTTCATATTCTCCCTTTTTTATTTTTTAGTTTTTTGGTCTTTTTCAGGCTGCATCCATGGCACATGGATGTTCACAGGCTAAGGGTCAAATGGGAGCTGTAGCCACTGACCCACACCATAGTCACAGCAAGGCAGGATCTGAGGTGCATCTACAACCTATACCACAGCTCATGGCAGTGCCAGATCCTTAACCCACTTGGATGCTTAACACACTGAGCAAGGCCAGGGATTGAACGTGGGTCCTCATGGATACTAGTCAGAATCGTTTCCACTGAGCCACAATGGGAACTCCACTTTCTCTGTATTTTTAAGGGATACGCTGCCCTGCAACTGCTGCTAAGCAGCCACTGCTCAAGGGTAAAGCCTGGAGCTGGGGCAGTTGTGGTTTTGCAGTCTGAGAGCACTTGTGGGGGCTAAGGTTATGGTGGTGGATCCCACCCCTTCTCTCCAACTCCCCACCCCTTCTCTCCAGCTCCCCTTACAATGGTGTCTAGCTTCAAAGCCTGACTGGGATTCCTCAGATTACAACTTCAAATGTGGTTATTCTAGACTCCAGTTCTTCCAGGCTATCTCTGTGCTATCAGTTATAGTCTATCCACAGGCAGCCAGCATGAGTTTTCTGTCAGAGACTGATCTCCAAAGCTGGAATTTCAGTTCCTGGCCCCAGTCTACCCCTTCTTATGGTTGGGAAGTGTAGGGTGATGACAGTGACCAATTTGTAGAGGACAGTTTCCATTTCAACAGCTTTAGTCTGATTGCTGTGTTCTCCTCCAATACTGCAAATTTCCTCTGTCTGGGCTGGTCTCCTTGCTGGTGTGGGGACTTCTCAGGGTGTGGAATTTTGTTTGTTTGTTTTTCTTCCTTTCCTATTTCCCTTCCAGGGGCAGGGGTAACAAGGCACAGGTCCCAACCTGCTTTGTTCCCCCCCCTTTTTCTTCTTGTTTCTTGTATTGTGAAGATTTTCATTCTCTATTGGAGTATTGGATTCTTTGGTCAGCCTTCAGAAAGTTTTATGGGCAAGTAGTTCCACATATAGATGTTTTTTCAATGGATTTGTGGGAGAAAGTGAGCCTCACTTCCTACTCTTCTGCCCCCTCCTCTCCCCCTGTATTTTCATTTTGTCTTTTTTAATGGTTTCCTTTGTTGATCAAAACTACGTTCATTTAGGCTCCACTGGTTTATTTTTGTTTTTGTTTTCATAATTCTAGGTTGTAAATCAAACAAGATGTTGTGATTTATGGCAAAGACTGTTCTGCATATGTTTTCCTCTAGGAGATTTATAGTATTTGGCTGTACTTTTTTTACACATTTAATCCATTTTGACTTTATTTTTGTGTGTGGTGTGTGGTGTTAAAGAACCATTCATTTACATGTAGCTGTCCAGTTGGACCAGCAACAATTACTGAATAGACTGTCTTTCCTCCACTGTATGTTCTTGCCTCCTTTGTCATAGTTAAGTTGACAATAGGTTATTTCTGGGCTTTCTATTCTGTTCCACTGATCTATATTCCTGTTTTTGTGCCAGGATCTTACTGTTTTGGTGACTATAGGTTTGTAGAACCATCTGAAGAACAGGAAGCCTGATTCTCCCAGTTCATTTTTTTGCTTTTTCCTTATTGCTTTGTCTATTCTTTGTCCTTTATGTTTCCATACACATTTTAATTATTTTTTTGTTCTAGTTCTCTGAATAATGTCCTTAGTAACTTGACAGGGATTGCATTGAATCTGTTGATTCCCTTGGGTAGTATAGTCATTTTGAGAATATTGATTCATCCAATCCAAGAGCATGATATATCTTTCCATCTGTTTGTGTTATCTTTGATTTAATTATCAGCATCTGGTAGTTTTCAGAATACAGTTCTTTCAACTCTTTAGATAAGTTTGTTCCCAGGTATTTTATTTGTTTTTGAAATGACAGTAAATGGGATTGCTTACTAAATTTCCCTTTGTACACTTTCAGTGTTATTATATAGAAATTCAAGTGATTTATGTATTGATTTTGTATTCTGCAGATTTCCCAAATTCATTGAAGAGATCTAACATTTTTTCTGGTAATGTCTTTAGAATTTTATGTGACATGTCATTGTCAAAGAGTGGTAATTTTACTTCTTATTTTCCATTTTAGATTCTTTGTTTATTTTCTGATTGCCTTGCCTAGGAGTTCCAAAACTATATTGAATGTCAGTGGTAAAAGTAGACATCCTTGTCTTGTTTCTGATGTTAGTGGAAATGCTTTCAGTTTTTCACCATTGAAAATGAAGTTATCTGTGTGTTTTTCATATATTGCTTTTTAAATCTTGAGGTATGTTTGCTCTATATTCACTTTCTGTAGACTTTATCATAAATCAGTGTTGAATTTTGGCAAAAGTATTTTCTGCATCTATTGAGATGATCACTTTTTTTTTAGTTTGTTGATATGGTGTTTCACAGTGATTGATTTGCAGATATTGGAGAATCCCTGCATCACTGAGAAAAATTCCACTTGATCATGGTTGTGATCCTTTTAAAGTTCCATATTATTATTGCATTATTTTTTGATCTCTCCTTTTATGGCTTTTAGCAGTTGCCTTATATATTGTGGTGCTCCTAGTTTGGATGCATATGTAATTACAGTTGTTATATCTTCTTCTTGGATTGATCCTTTGATAGTTATGTAGTTTCCTTCTGTGTCTCTTGTGACCTTTATTTTAAAATCTATTTTTTTCTGATATAAGTATTGCTAATCCAGCTGTGTTTTGATTGCCATTTGCATGCAATACTTTTTTCCCAGCCTTCACTTTCAGTCTATATGTATCCTTAGGTCTGAAGTTAATCCCTTGTAAATAGCACATATACAGGTTCTTTTTTGTGTGTCCATTTAGGCAGTCTGTGTCTTTTGGTTGGAACATTTAATCTACTTACATTCAGTGTAATTATGGATGTGTATGAACTTATTGGCATTTTCTTAATGTTTTGGATCCATTATTTAATGTTTTTTCTTCCCTTTTTTCCTTTTCTCTTGTGATTTACTGATTATCCTTATTGTTTTATTTGGTTTCCTTTTCTTTTTAATATGTGGTTCTATTGCATTTTTTTGGTTGTGGGTCCCATTAGAGTCTGTTATTAAAATCTATTTACATACAGAACTGTTTTTGTTTACTAGTCTTTTAATTTCAAATGATTTTTCAGTGTTCTGCTTTTGTCCTTTCTTCTTCTCATGCTTGCTAGTTTTGATATCATATTTGTTGCTGTGTGATTTCCTACTTTTATTTTATATTTACACTTACCAGTGAGCTTTCTCATTTATAATTTTCTTATTTCTAGTTGTGGCCTTTTCTTTTCTGACTAAAGAAGACCTTTTAGTAATTGTTGTAAAGCTGGTATGGGGGTGCTGAATTTTCTTAGCTTTTGATTGTCCAAAAAGCTTTTGATCTATCCATCACATCTGTATGAGAGCCTTGCTTTGTAGAGTATTCTTGTTTCTAAGTTCCTCCCTTCAGCACCTTAAATATATCTTGCCACTCCATTTTAGCTTGCAGAATTTCTGCTGAAATATCAGCTGTTATCCTTATGAGGGATCCCTTGTATGCTATTTGTTGCTTTTTCCTGTGGATTTTAATATTTTTTCTTAATATTTATTTTTTAAGTTTGATTATTATATGTCTTGCTGTGTTTCTCCCTGGGTTTATTCTGCATGGACTTCTCTGTGCTTGCTCAACTTGAGTGAATGTTTCCTTTCCCATATTAGGTAATTTTTGGCTATACTGTCTTCAAATATTTTCTCAAACCCTTTCTCTCTTCTCTTTCTGGAACACCTATGATATGAATGTTGGTAAGTTTAATGTTGTTTCAGAGGTCTCTGACTCTCTTCTGTTCTTTTCATTCTTTTTTATTTATTCTTTTCTGTGGCAGTGATTTCCACCTCACTTTGTTCTTCTGCCTCTGTTATCCTGATATTGATTCCTTCTAGTGTATTTTTTTCTTTCAAATAGTGTGCTATTCATCTTAGTTTGCTTGTTCTTTAAATCTTCTAGCTCATTGTTAAATATTTCTTGTAACTTCTCATTCCGTACCTCCATTCTTTTTCTTATATCTTGGATCATCTTTCCTATCATCAATCTGAGTTCTTTTCAGGTAGACTAACTATCTCCTCTTCATTTAGTTGTGTTTGTGTGTTTTTATCTTATCCCTTTGTGTGAACACTCTTTCTTTGTGTTCTCACATTGTCTAAACTTCTGATTTTATGGTCTCCTTGACAGGTGTGCAAGTGCAGCAGCTGGTGTCCAATTCTGGAGTTCTTCAGGGTTGTGGCAGCTCACTTGTACGCAGAGAAGTGGTATCAAGCTACATCTTCTGGAGTCAGGTTGCTACTAGGGGTGGGGTCCATGAGGATGGTGCCATCTATGTCTTCTGATTGGGACATTTAATGTTTACATTTAAGGTAGTCATAGATGTGTATGATCTTATTGCCATTTTATTAATTTCTTTGATTTTGTTTTCTTTCTTTTATTTTTCTTTCCTCTGTTGTTCTGTCTTCTTGTAATTTTAATACTCTCTTTAGTGTTGTATTTGAATTCCTTTTTGTTGTGTGTATATATGTTATATATTTTTGTTTGATAGTACCATGTTTTGATATAGCAGTCTGTATACATACTTAATTTTTTCTATGTTTCTAATCTCTTAATTTCAAATTCATTTAAAATATCTCCTCCTCTCATGGTAACTGATTTTGATATAAATTTTTTTGTGGGTGATTTCCTACCTGTATTGTATGTTTGCCTTTTCTGATTAGCTTTCCCATTTTGTAATTACCTTTTTATTTTCTGCCTAGAGAAGTTCCTTTAACATTTGTTGTGAAGCTGATTTGGTGGTGCCAAATTATTTTAGCTTTTGCTTATCTGTAAAACTTTTGATTTCTCCATCATATCTGAATGAGCACCTTGCTAGGTAGGTTATTCGTCATTGTAGGATTTTCCATACATATATACATATATGCCATTCTCTTTCTTGCCTGTAGAGTTTCTGCTGGAAAATCAGGTGATAACTTTATTATGCCATGTGTTGCTTTTTCCTTATTGCTTATTATATTTTTATTTATCTTTAATTTTTGCCATTTGTATTATTATGGATCTCATAATGTACCTCCTTGGATTAATCCTGTATGGAACTCTCTGCACTTCTTGAACTCAGATAACTGTTTCCTTTCCTATATTAGGGAAGTTTTCAGTTATTATTTCCTCAACCATTTTCTCTGGCCTTTCCTCTCTTTTTCTCCTCCTACTGCATCCCATATAATGTGAATGGTGTGTTATAACTGTTATTTTGTATTCCATTTTTCTTTAATCTGTTCCATAGTAGTGATATCTACCAGTCTGTATTCTACCTAACTTATCCATTCTTCTGGCTCATTTATTCTGCTATTTATTCCTTCTAGTTTATTTTTCATTTATTATATTATTCTACTCAGTTTTGTTGTTCTTTGTATTTTCTAACTCCTTATTAAAAACGCCTTGTAAATTCTTGCTCTGTGAATCCATTCTTTCTGGAGTTCTTAGATCATCTTTATGGTCATTACTCTGAACTCTTTTTCAGATAGATTACCTGTCTCCTGTTCACATCATTGTTCCTCTGAGTTTTTATCTTGTTCTTTCATCAGGAAATCATTCCTCTATTAACTCATTTTTTCTAAATTTATATTTCCATTTTTATGTGAAAAGATAGTTCTTTAATGATTATTCTTTAATGATTTGCTCTTCTCAAGGTCTAGAATTGCAGTTCACCATTGGCTGAAATAGCTATGTTTCAGTGTCAATTTATGTCTTTGCCATTTGTATAATAAATATGGTAGTGCTAGTTAGGGGGTAGTTTTATATCAAGGTAACAATTAAAGTGATATAGAGTAATGAACTGTCTCTGTGTGTCAGGACTCAGAAGCATTAAAGGGATCCATTTGTAAATTGGAAGACAAGGCCTGCCCAAATGCATAGGAAACTATTTAACCATATATTTTATTGACTACTGTTTTGTTATGGTTGAGAAAATCTCATTCATTCATTCATTCATCATGCTTTTTTGAAGATATTTTTTCCACTGCTAGAAATGAAATATGCTACTGGAAATACTACTGGAAATGCAGAGATCTCACCAAAAACTTAAACCTTCCAAATATCTATAGTCATAGGCATTATTTAAAATCCTGATGAAAAGTTGATTTTTTTATACATGGAATTTTCAGTGTATTAAAGATTCTCCTATTCTGTCTGCAAAATATATACTTCAATAATGAGAAAACATCAATAAAAATTGAATTTAATGAGAAGCTGAATTTCAAGGAATGACTCTGAAAACAAGGGCTAAGTCAATTTGACTGAAAATTCTTTTTTTTCCTGTCTTTTTAGGGCTGCACCCGTGGCACATGGAGGTTCCCAGGCTAGGGGTCTAATTGGAGCTTTAGCTGCCAGCCTACACCAGAGCCACAGTGACACAGGATTTGAGCTGCATCTGAAACCTATACCACAGCTCATGGCAATACCAGATCCTTAATCCACTGAGTGAGGTCAGGGATTGAACCCACAACATCATGGTTCCTAGTCAGATTCATTAACCTCTGAGCCATGATGGGAACTCCTGAAAATTCTTTTGTTTATTTGAACCCATGGCTTACTAGGATTACTCAGAAAAACTTTATTCAGGATATCAATTGTTTGAAAATCAAGGTAGGCCTTCTTTAACAAAATTTTATGGCCACACCAGTGACATGGAAGTTCCCTAGCCAGGGACTGAATCTGAGCCACAGCTGTGGCAAAGCTGGATCCTTCAACCCAATTCTCCAGGCTTGGTATCAAACCTTTACCCTTGCAGTGACCTGGAGCCACTGCAGTCAGAGGATTCCTAACCTACTGTGCCACAGCAGGAACTCTCAAGATAGGCCCTATTGATCCTGGCTGGTGATCTTGCAAAAGGACACCTTATGCACAAGACTAGAAGAGGCCATGAAAGAAAATTTTTTCTTGCAAATACATTGATATTACTGGAGGAAAACAACTCAAAGTACATGTTGTACTTTGGGTGGGCTAATGTGTCAGCTTTGTGCATAATGTCAGCATGTTATGATTCTAAACTATAAAACATGCCTGAAAAATAAATGTTGTTGAACATCCTAGCACATGGGATATGTTTATTTCTCATTTATGACAAGTAATAGCTAATCTTTCCAGAACACTTTGCCTAGTCTTATGCTAGGCAATGTACATATATAATTATAATATAAAAATCTAGATAAACTATTTAAAGAAGATATTTTTATGTCCCCATTTCATAGGTGAAGAAACTGAGGCTCAGAGAAATTAAGAAAGTTGTCTAAAATTCTAGGTTCTGTAAATGGTGAGACTAGGACTTTAGTCAAGTTATCTGACATTAGAACTCGGGTGTTTAACCATTATGTCACACCAGTGAAGGTTATTTCAACCATAATATATCTGAGAATCTACAATTTTTTTATTATTATAGATGTGGGTTTAACAGATTTTTCTCATGCAATTCCATGCTTTTAGATCTAAACTGCTAGACTAATTAACATTTCTTACCTTGATTTCTTCATCTAAAACTGAGTAAATGCAACTAGAAATTCTCTAAGTGAAGTAAGTCAGAAAGATAAAAACAAACACCATATGATATCACTTATATGTGGAATCTAAACTGTGTAACAAACGAACCTATCTGCAAAACAGAAACAGACTCATACACATAGAGAACAGACTTGTGGTTGCCAAAGGAGAGTGAGGAAGAAGTGGGATGGTAGATCAAAACTATTACATTTTGAATGGAGAAAAAATTAGGTTCTACTGTACAGTACAGGGAAAAATATCCAATTTCTTAGGATAGAACATGATGGAAGATAGTATGAGAAAAAGAATGCATATATATATGTGACTGGGTCACTATACTGTACAGCATAAATTGGCACAACACTGTAAATCAACTACATTTTTATTTATTTATTTATTTATTTATTTATTTATTTATTTATTTATTTATTGTCTTTTTGCTATTTCTTGGGCCGCTCCAGCGGCATATGGAGGTTCCCAGGCTAGGGGTCGAATCGGAGCTGTAGACACCGGCCTACGCCAGAGCCACAGCAATGTGGGATCTGAGCCACATCTGCAACTTACACCACAGCTCACGGCAACGCTGGATCGTTAACCCACTGAACAAGGGCAGAGATCGAACCCGCAACCTCATGGTTCCTAGTTGGATTCGTTAACCACTGCGCCACGACGGGAACTCCCAACTACATTTTTAAAAATAACTTATTAATTAAAAATAATATAAATATATCATTGAATTTAATCTTTTAAGTAATATTTATGATTATAATAAGTTCTTAGCATGTACTGATGGATTACTACAAATCAGACATTTAACTCTTTTCCCTGCTTATGTCTTCTAATCCTCACCAAAATATGATGAACCAAACATTATTACCATTTCCATTTTACTTATGAGGCCACTGAGGCAGAGTGAAATTAAATAAAAGTCTTCACTATTGCAGAGCTGGCAAATTTTAGAACTACAATAGAAACCCAAGAAGTTGGGTGTATTTTTATTTTATGGCAACCACTTCTATATAATGATGGGGGTAAAATTAACCAGTAACTATATCCTTACTGGCCTCTGTGAAAATACTCTGCTATTTGCAGCATCACAATTTATTCCTTTCTAGAGGTATGGTCAAGAACCTTATCTCTTGAAAAAACAGCAAGGAGACCAACATTGGTAGAGCACAGTGAGCAATGAGTAGAGTGGTATGAGGGGACTGGGAACACAGATTATAGGGGAATAGGTAGTAACAGGGAGTGTTGTTAGGCGAGTACTACAGTAATTAATTCCCTTTTATTTTCCTTATGTGAAAATGATTATATGGTTTTTATTTCTCTTAAAGTTTATTTATATCTAATTCAACAGAATTGATAATATCTCCAACTATCCTGTAAAACCAATAACTGTTTCATGAGACATTTTCCATATGGTAAAAGATGAGTGGACATACAGGGATAGGCCAAGGGTCAGGCCAAATATGGACTCAAGGCCAGACAAAACAAGATGATTGGCTAGAGGAAGCCCAGAAGTACTACACCCATACAGGTGATTTAAATCACCTCCAAAGCACATGCCACTCTCTTCTCTTCTTTTCTTCAATCACTCTCTCTCTCCATCTCCTGCCTCCAGCTTGCCCATGCTTTCTCCATGCCTATATGCTCTAACACACACTTGATTTGCCTCACTACTCTCAATCTCTTTTCTGATTTTTTTCTCAAAATGACAAGGATTAGGGACATACAAAAAGCCTGCTGGCCCTTGTGATCTAGTGGTTAGGGTTCAGCACCCTCACCCCAAAGCCACCAAAGATCAACCTTATTGATTGAAAATTAGGTGGATTCACACTTGTATTCTATTCAATTTAGCTATAAAATGCCACAATAAAATTCTGTAGAATACAATGTTATGGGATCATGTGATTGCAATTGCTATGATTCAGAATGAATTTTATCCCAGGTTTAAAGTATCATGTGTATATTTTTATGCCTGATATACAATGATGAATAATACAAATAGGTTTAATTTATAAAAGATCATAGTATTTTATATACTTATTTTTGAGAAAAAGAAATTCTTATGTGGTAAAATTAAATTACATAGAAAATAGAATTTCTAGAATGAGGGAATGAGGATTTTTGTAAATACACTTTTCCATGAAAGTAATCAAAAGCCTCAACAAAGTTTGCCAAAATCAACTTTTAGAGGACTTTTTAAATAAGCAAATCTTTAAAAATCTGATGGTTATTTGTTCAAGAAAAAATCTGATGAACCTTGATGAAAGCAGTGGATTTTGTGATGGTTTAACTTAGATGACATTTGTCCTTCTCTTTTTAGTTCCACAGTGCCATTGAAAACTAACAAGCTTGAAGCTATGGTAGATGTTAAAAACATCAGTGTCTGGTCAGAGTAGGAAGAAGACAAGGCTTGGAACTCCTGAATATGCCCAATACTCAGAGTTTTATCACCACTTGAACTGTCTCCCAGACTCTTGGAAAAGCCCCTATATTTTTATTTTTACTTAACTCATAGCTAATTCTGCAGGAAATTCTGTATCCCCACAGGGTTTGTCAAAAACAATCAGCAGCAATTTTTTAACATTACAGATGACAGATGCTATGATACCTGTTGGAATTAACAAGCACCTGGCAAAAAATTAAAAAGGTCTAGGAAAGAAAATGTCCATAGAAGGTTTTGAAAAACTCCAGAGAGCTAGAAGGTGACACACATTGGCAGGGCTATGCATATTTCCAGGTAAAAAGTATCTGCCCAATTATTATCTGATCAAAAAGCTAATGAAGCTGGGATTTCATTGGACATACATATTTAAAAATACAGACTTCACAGAAGTTATCTAGGAATGTCACTCCAAGCAGCAACAATAACAACTAAAGGAAAAAAATGATAAGAAATTGTGGGAGATTTATGATGTCCATAGTTACCATATTATATTGCCAAATAATATCTAAATATCCAATTTTTAAGAAAAAATGTTTTGAGAGCTGTACAAGGAAACAGGAGATTAAGGCTTATATGCAGAGAAAAAAATAGAAACTCTCATTTATTAGTTTCAGATTTTGAACTTTCTAGACAGACTTTAAATCAGCTATTATATGGTGAAAAATTAAAAGATAACATAGTCATTAAAATAAAGGAAAGTATAAAGATAACATCACACCAAATAGAAAAGGATTGATAAGGAGACCAGAATTTTAAAAACAAAGAATTATTTTCTGTGGAAAAGTACAATTAACTGAAATGAAAACTTTGCTATACAGCCTCATTGAACTGGCAATAAATGGAATCATCAGACTTGACTATAGGTCAACCAAGTTTCTACAGCTTGAAAAACACAAAGGAAAAAACAATAAACTTTACAACTTATGAAAGGGGAGAAGATATTTGTAAACCTTATATCAGATAATCAGTTAATATCCAAAGTGTATAAATAACATACAACTCAATAACCTAAAACCAAACAATCCAATTTAAAAAAAATGGGCAAATAGACTTTTCTTCCTCTCTTTCCTTTTTGTGGCTGCACCTGTGGTATAAATTTATGGGACAGATGTCAAATTGGAGCTTCCCTTGTGTCCTACACCAAATCCACAGTAACAGTGGATCTGAGATACATCTGTGACCTACACTGGAGTGTATAGCAACACCAGATTCTTAACCCACTGAGCCAGGCCAGGGATTGAAAATGCATCCATATAGAGGCAATATCATGTCCTTAACCCACTGAGTCACAAGGGGAACTCCTAGTCATTTTTCTAAATAAGATATAGAAATGACCAATAGGTACATGAAAAGGTGCTAAATGAAACTAATTATAATGGAAGTGAAAATGAAAATCACAGTGATATAATCTCACAGCTCTTAAAGTTATTATCAATAAGAAGGCAAGAGATAAGTGTTGGTAAAGATGTGGAGGAATGTAAACAATTTTATAGTCTTGGTGGGCTTGAAGTTGGTTCAGCCACTATAGATGGAAAATAATATTAAAGTTCCTGATAAAAATAAAAATAACATTAAATATGATCTAATAATCCCACTGCTGAGTACATACCCAAAGGAAATGAAAACAGAATACTGCAGAGATATCTATACTGCCATTTTCATTGCTGCATTATTCACACTATGGAAACAACCTAAATGGCTACCAATAAATTTATGAATAATGAATATATGTATGCATATCAGTATATATATGTGTGTGAATATATATGTGTGTGTATATACATACATATATATACACATATATACATATATATATGTGTGTGTATATACATACACATATATACATACATATATACACATATATACATATATATATATATATCCATACACAATACACATACAAACACAGAGAATGGAATGTCATTTAGCCATGAGAAAGGAATAAATTCTATCATTTGCAGCAACATGGATGGAACTTGAGGGAAATATGCTGAGATGCCAGACAGAGGAAGATAAATCTTGTATGTAATCACTTATATGTAGAATCTGGAAAAGCTGGACTCATCAAAACAGAGAGTATAATGGCAGTTACCAAGGACCTAAGGGTGGGAGAGTTTGGAAGATATTGTTTAAGGATAAAAACTTGCAACTAGTAGATATTCCTGGATATCTAATGGACAGCATAGAAATTGTAGTCAATGATCGCAGGAATTCCCATCATAGTTCAGTGGCAGTGAACCCAACTAGGATCCATGAGGATGCAAGTTCAATCCCTGGCCTCACTCAGTGGGTTAAAGATCTGGCATTGATGTGGCTGTGGTGTAGGCCATCAGCTGTAGCTCTGATTCGACCACTATCCTGGGAACTTCCATATGCCATAGGTGTGGCCCTAAAAAGCAAAAAACAAAACAAAACAATACCATATTTCAAATTTCAAAGTTGCTAAGTGATTTCATTACAAAAAACAAGTGACAATCTTGTGATGTGATAGAGGTATTAGTTAACACTTAATTGGTAAATATATTGCAATATATAAATGTATTAAATCAATATATTGTATACTGTACAATTGTACAATTATGTGTCAATTATATTTCAATAAAAATAAAGCTTCAGATACCTATGGGACACCATAAAGTTTATCAACATATGCATAATAGCTGTCTCAGGGAGAGAAGGAGGCATCACATAATGACAAAAAAGTTATTTCTCAGGAGTACATTTATTGATTATAAATTTGACTAAATGTAGACATTAAGGTAAGTATAGAAAATAGAATTTTATTTTTTGCTTTTTAGGGCCACACCCACAACATATGGAAGTTCCCAGGATAGTGGTCGAATCAGAGCTACAGCTGATGGCCTACACCACAGCCACAGCCACAGCAACATCAGATCTGAACCATGTCTGTGACCTACATCATAGCTCACAACAATGCCAGATCCTTAACCCACTGAGCAAGGCCAGAGATCAAACCCACAACCTCATAGATCCTAGGCAGATTCATTTCCACTGTGCCATGATGAGAACTCCAGAACATAGAATTTTGATTTTATTTTTATCAAAATTTTTATTTTGATAAAAATAAAAGCTCAATACGTCAAAATGTATGTGATGCCACTGAAGTGATAGAAATATTTAGTTTTAAATGCCAAAATCAGAAAAGAGAAAATTCTTAAATCAATAATATTAGAAAACACCGGAACTAGAGAATCTCCTACTGAGTGAAATGTCAGAAAGACAAAGACAAATACCATATGATTTCACTTATAACTGGAATCTAATATACAGCACAAATGAACATTTCCACAGAAAAGAAAATCATGGACCTGGAGAATAGACTTGTGGCTGCCTGGGGTGAGAGGGAGGGAGTGGGAGGGATCAGGAGCTTGGGGTTGTTGTGTACAACTTGGATGGATTTATAATGAGATCCTGCTGAGTAGCATTGAGAACTATGTCTAAATACTTATATTATAACAGAACGAAGGGTGGGAAAAAAATGTATACATGTAAGTGTATCTTGGCCCCCATGTGGTAGAGCAGAAAAATAAATAAATAAATTTTTTAAAAAATACAAAAAAGAACAAATCAAACTGGAAATAAAGTGACAATTATTATATCAGAAATTTGTAAAATGGAAAACAGAAAAACTGTTGAGAAAATAAATAAAATAAGAAGTTTGTTCCTTGAAAACATCAACAAAATTGAGAAAATTTTACAAAGTCTGATCAAGGGAGAATAAGAATATTCAGACCATAGTAAATTAGTAGTGAAAAAGGAGACATTACTACTGACTCCATAGAAATTAAAATGATTATAAGGAAATACTCTAAGCACTTCAGGCCAAAAAATTTAACAACTTAGATAAATTGGATAAATTTCTCCAAGTCACAAATTAGCAAGATGCATTGAACAAGAAAAAATAAATTTGAATAAAAGTTCAAGTGAAGAAATTTAATTAGCAATTAAAAAATTTCCTTAAAAATAACTGAGACCCAGACGTCATTTTTATCAAATATTCAAATAGGAAAAAATCACAACACTTATCTAACTTTTTTTATTAGTAGAATGGATACCAAGATCAAATGAGATTTATCTTAGGAATTCCAGATTGAATTAATATCACAAAACCCAAAACTTTTTGTAACATTAATAGAATAAAGGAAACCAATGACACAATCATTTTAATAGACTCAGAAGAAATAGTTGACAAAACCTAGTGTTTGTCAAAATTGTTGACAAAATCTAGTGGGTACTAGATTTTAGATACTAAAAATCTGAGCTGGACCAGAAGGGAATTTACTCAACCTGAAAAGATTGTCATATATTTTCTTCTGAAATATATTGAAACTTTTCCTGACCAAAGAGCAGCAAGCATTCTCATTAAATCATGTCTAATTGCATGTTGGAGTCCAGGTATTGAGTCAGCTGATATAAAATAAAATTTAAATAACAGTTTTTTGAAATGATAAAGCAGTCTAAAGAGCTATAAGGGATAAAGCTACTAAAACCCACTTTCATTAGAGTCATACAATGATTTATTTTTAATAATGAGGAAGCTACAGTCAGTAATCAAAACAATTTCACTTATTAAAATTGTGAATTACAAGGAATTTTCAGACATGGGGAACGAGGCAAAAGTGTGAGGACAAGAGAAATTTTTTCTAATATCTCACCTTACCTCAAATTATATGCTTGCACCTTCAGAACCAATGCATTTCTCAGATGCTATAGGCATGAGGCAAGGATATGATCCTCTCAGGGCAGAGCCAGTGAAGAATTGTCTGCTTATTCATGCTAATTTTATTCCATATCTGTTGTCACTCATAAATATAATTAGGCTCTATTTAATTGATTTTTTATTGCCTTTTTGTTACAAATTGCATTCTTATCATATCACTGACTTATGATAAGTATATACTACAGAAAAAATCTTTTTTCCTGAAATTCACTATATGAGGTTAGCTTGTGACAATTTTAGAATTTTTTTACACTATTCTTTTCCATTGATTGAATTCCTGCAGTACACCAATTTTTTTATGATTTTAATTATTTATTTTTCATTATAGCTGGTTTATAGCATTCTGCCAATTTTCTACTGTAGAGCATGGTGACCCAGTTACACATATATGTATATATATTTTTTCTCACATTATCATGCTCCATCATAAGTGAGTAGACATAGTTCCCAGTGCTACACAGCAGGATCTCATTGCTTATACATTCCAAAGGCAAGAGGCTGCATCTATTAACACCAAGCTCCCAATCCACCCCACTCCCTCCCCCTTGGCAACCATAAGTCTATTCTCCAAGTCCATGATTTTTTTTTTCTGTGGAAAGGTTCATTTATGCCATACATTAGATTCCAGATATAAGTGCTATCATATGGTATTTTTCTTTCTCTTTCTGACTTACTTCACTAAGGATGAGAGTCTCTACTTCCATCCATGTTGCTGCAAATGGCGATATTTCATTCTTTTTTATGGCTGAGTAGTATTTCATTGTGTATATATATCACATCTTCCTAATACAGTCATCTATCAGTGGACATTTGGGTTGATTCCATGTCTTGGCTATTGTGAATAGTGCATCAATGAACATGCGGGTGCATGTGTCATTTTTAAGCAATGTTTTGTCTGGATATATGCCTAAGAGTGGGATTCCTGTGTCATTTGGTAGTTCTATGTATGGTTTTCTAAGACACTTCCATACTGTTCTCCATAGTGGCTGTACCAGCATACATTCCCACCAAAAGTGCAGGAGGGTTCCCTTTTCTCAACATCCCCTCCACCATTTGTTGTATGTGGACTTATTAATGATGGTCATTCTTACTGGTGTGAGGTGGTATCTCATAGTAGTTTCAATTTGCATTTCTCTAATAATCAGGGATGCTGAGCATTTTTTCACGTGCTTGTTAGCCATATGTATACCTTCCTTGGAGAAATGTCTATTCGGGTTTTTGCCCAATTTTTCCATTAGGTTTTTGGATTTTTGCTGTTGAGTTGTATAAGTTGTTTGTATATTCTAGAAATTAAGCCTTTGTCAGTTGAATCATTTGAAACTATTTTCTCCCATTCTGTAAGTTGTCTTTTTGTTTTCATTTTGGTTTCCTATGCTATGCCAAAATTTGTCAGTTTGATTAGGTCCCATTGGTTTATTTTTGCTTTTATTTCTGTTGCTTTGGGAGAATGACCTGAGAAAACATTTGTAAGGTGGATGTCAGAGAATGTTTTGCCTATGTTCTCTTCCAGGAGTTGGATGGTGTCTTGTCTTATATTTAAGTCTTTCAGCCATTTTGAATTTATTTTCATGCATTGTGTGAGGGTGTGTTCTAGTTTCATTGATGTGCATGCAGCTGTCCAGGTATCCCAGCACCACTTGCTGAAAAGACTTTCTTTTTCCCATTTTATGTTCTTGCCTCCTTGGTCAAAGATTAATTGACCATAGGTGTCTGGGTTTTTTTTTCTGTGTTCTCTATTCTGTTCCACTGGTGTGTCTTTCTGTTTTGGTACTGGTACCACACTGTCTTGATGACTTAGCCTGGTAATATTGCCTGCAATCTGGGAGAGAGAGATGCCTCCTGCTTGTTTTTTGTTCCTCAGAATTGCTTTGGCAATTATGGGTCTTTTGTGCTTCCATATAAATTTTTGGATTGTTAGTTCTAGTTCTGTGAAAAATGTCATGGGTAATTTGATAGGGATTATATTGAATCTGTACATTGCTTTGGATAGTATTGCCGTTTTTGAGATATTAATTTGTCCAACCCAGGTGCCTGGAAAGCTTTCCATTTCCTTGCATCCTCTTTAATATCCTTGATTAATGCTTTATATTTCTCAGCATATAAGTCTTTCACCTCCTTGGCCAGGTTTATTCCTAGAAATTTTATTTTTTGGTGCAATTTTAAAATGTGTTGTATTTTTGTATTTCTCTTCTAATATTTATTTTTAGTATACAGAAATGTGATTGATTTCTGAATGTTAATCTTATATCCTGCTACATTCCTGAATTTGTTGATAAGTTCAAGTTTTTGAGTTGTGTCCTTAGGGTTTTCTAAATATAGTGTCATGTCATCTGCATACAGTGACAGTTTTACCTCTTCTCTTCCTATTTAGATGCCTTTTATTTCTATTTTGTGTGTGATTGCTGTGGCCAGGACTTCTATTACTATGTGGAATAACAGTGGAGAGTTTGGGCATGCTTGTCTTGCTCCAAATTTTAGTGGAAAAACTTTCAGCTTTTTCCATTGAGTATTATGCTTGCTGTGGGTTTGTCATAAATGGCTTTGATTATGTAGAGATATGTTCCCTCTCTACCCACTTTGGTAAGTTTTTATCATGAATGGATGTTGGACTTTGTCAAATGTATTTTTATGCATCTATTGAGATGATCATGTGGTTTCTGACTTTTCTTTTGTTAATGTGATGTATGACATTGATTGTTTTCAATATGTGGAACCATTCCTGTGCACCTGGGAAGAAGCCCACCTGGTTGTGATGTATGATCTTTTTGATATATTGTTTGATTAAGTTGGCTAAAATTTTTTTTGTGTGTCTATATTCATCAAAGATATTGGCTTATAGTTTTCTCCTTTTTCTGGCATCTTTTTCTTGTTTTGAGATTAGGTGATGGTGGCATCATAAATGTCATTAGGAGTATTGCTTCTTCTTCAACCATTTGACAAAGTTTAAGGAGGATATATGTTTGGTACAATTCACCTGTGAAGCCATTTGGTCCTGGACTTTAATCTGCAGGAGTGTTTTTATGACATGTTCATTTTCATTTCTAATGGTAGGTCTATTCATTTCATCTATTTCTTCTTGATTTAGTTCTTCAAATTTGTTGGCATACAATTGTTCATAGTATTCTCTCATGGTTTTTTGTATTTCTGTAGTATCCATTGTGACTTCTCCTTTTTTCTTTATTTCATTTATTTGGGTTTTTTCTCTCCTCTTCTTGGTGAGTCTATCCAGAGGTTTGCTTATTTTGTTTACTTTTTCAAAGAAACAGCTCTTGGTTTTGTTGATTTTTTTCCTATTGTTTTTGAATACCTATTTTATTGATTTCCTCTCTGATACTTATGATTTCCTTCCTTCTGATGACTTTAGGCTATATTTGTTCTTTTTTTAATTCATTTAGGTGGTGGGTTAAGTTGTTGATTTGAGATTTTTCTTCTTTTTTGAGGAAAGCCTGTTGTGCTGTGAATTTTCCCTCTGAGCAACAGCTTCTTCGATATTCCATAGATTTTGAGTTGTTGTGCCTTCATCATCATTTATCTCAAGGTATATTTTAATTTCCTTCTTGATTTCCTCTTGATTTCTGTCTAAAAGATCTGTCCATTGATGTAAGTGGGGTGTTAAAGGCTCCTACTATGATTGTATTCCCATCAATTTCTCCCTTTATGTCGGTTAATATTTGTTGTATGTATCTGGGTGCTCCTATATTTGGGACATATATGTTGACCATAGTAATATCCTCTTCTTGAATGGATCCTGTAATCATTAAATAGTGTCCTTATTTGTCTTTCTTTATGGATTTCATTTTAAAGTCTATTTGGTCTGATATGAGTATTGCAACTCTTGCTTTCCTGTCATGTCCATTGACATGAAATATTTTTCCCAACCCCTCACTTTCAATCTACATGTGGCCTTTGTCCTAAGGTGAGTTTCTTGTAGACAGCAGGTTGAAGGTTTTTGCTTTTTTATCCAATCAGCCACTCTGTGTCTTTTGATTGGAACATTCAATCATTGACATTTAAGGGAATTATTGAAAGATATGTATTTATTACCATTTTAAACCTAGTTTTCCTATTATTTCTATGATTCTTTTCTTTTTGTTTTCCCGTTGAATCTGTGTTGCTCTTTTATTCCTTTATTTTTTAGGTTGGATGGTTTCCATTTATTTTATACTTGAGTACTTTTCTTTCCAGTATTTATGAATGTAATGTTTGGTTTTGATTTGTGGTTGCCCTCTTTCTTAAGAATGTTAACCCCTTCCTATATCTGCTTGCTTTAGCCTGATAGTCATATAGGCTCAAACACATCATTAAAATAAAAAAGAATCTATAGTTTCTTACTTGCCTTGCCCACATTGTATGATTTTGATGTCTTATTTTTAACATCTTCATGTTTATATCTGTATGTTGGCTTATTTAAGTAATTGCTTTCTAATTGTGGTTTTCTTCACCCTAAATCTTCTTCTTCTCCTTTTTTTTTTAATTTAGAGAAGCCCTTTCACTATTTCTTTTAGAATGGGTTTAGTATTGCTGTACTCTTTTAGCTTTTGTTTGTTGGAGAAATTCTTTATTTCCACTTCTATTTTAGGTGATATTCTTGCTGGACAGAGTATTCTAGGTTGCGATTTTTTTCTTTAAAGCACTTTAAGTATATTTTGCCAGTCCCTTCTTGCTGTAGTGTTTCTGTTGAGAAATCAGCTGATAGCCTTAGGGAGGTTCTCTTATATTTAATACTTTGCTTTTCTCTTGCTGCCTTTAGAATGCTCTCTTTATCAGTAAATTTTTCCATTTTTTTAATAATATGTCTTGGTGTCGGCTAGTTTGGTTTGAACCTGTTTGGGGCCCTCTGTGTTTCCTGTATCTTGATATCAGTTTCCTTTAGATTTGGGAAGTGTTCAGCCATAATTTCTTCAAATATATTTTCAGTCCCTTTTTCTTTTTCTTTTCCTTCTGGGATTCCTATTATGCGTAGATTGGCCTGCTTTATATTATCCCATAGGTCTCTTATTTTGCTTTCTTGTTTTTTCTTTTGGTTTTCTGTCTGCTGACCAGACTGGGTGATTTCCATTATTCTGCCTTCCAAGTCACTAATTCTGCATCGTTCATTCTGCTCTTCATTGCTTTTAGCTCAGTTTGCATCTCTGCAAATGAATTTTCTAGTTTTTCTTGGCTCCTCTTTTTATTTTCTACTTCCTTTATAGAGGAACCTGCATTACTCTTCATATTTTTCCTTAATTCCTTGATATTCAGCCTTAATTCCTTCAGGATTGTCAATATCTCCTTTTGATTTCAGTGTCTGTCAGACTGCAGAGGCCTGTTGACTGTTTTTGGTGAATTCTCCTGTTCCTTTACCTGGGAATGATTTCTGAGCTTCTTTATCTTGCTTATGTTTTTCTTTTTCTGTGAGTTTGGGGAAGCCAAAATGTAGTCTTGTAAGGCTACTTCCATGAAAGAGCACACTTTTTATTTTGGGGGGTACTCTTTATTTTTGGTGTGGGAGTTTGAACATTTTCTGTCTCTTTCTTTGGTCTGAGCATGCTGTTATCCCCAGGATGCCCAGTGTGTTTTCATGGAGAAGGAGGTAATGGGTAGTGCCAGCAGTCAGTGTCTGTTTGCTGGGCTCTCAACAGCAGCAAGAACCTTCAGGAAGGTGGCACAAGTTACTCCTAGTTGCAGGGCCCTGGGAAGTGGTAAGAAGCTCTATGTGGGTCTTCATGGTGACCAGAGAATTTGACAGTAGCAGCAGGAGGATGCTTGAGTTCACAGGAGAGTGAGAGCAACAACAGCTAGTGTTTGAATGCAGTGCCCTCCTCTGAGTCAACTGGAACTCCAGGTCATGCCTATTCAGGTATCCCTAGTGGGAGCAGGCCACAACCACCTCTGGAGTCAGTGATAACTGTGGTGTTTGCCCCTGTCACCTTTAGACCATGCATGAAGCACATTGTCTAGCTTAGCCCACACAGGAGGCTGCTGTTATTTGCAGGATCCTGGGAAGTGATAGAGATAAGGCAAGTGGGTACTGTCCAGAGAATTCAGGGGTTGCAGCAGCAGGTCCAGTGTCTTCCCAGGGGTGCTAGAGCACCAACAGGTGGTTTTTAGTCACAATGCCCTCCTCTGTGGTGCCCTTGAGGCGATTGGGCCTGCAAGAGGTGCCTGTTCACATACCCCTAGTGGTGGCAAGCCACTTGCACCTCTGGAGCCAGAGATAACTGCAGTGGTTTGCCCTCACCTCCTGTAGACCATGTAAGAAGTACCTCGTCCTGCTTAGCCCCCACAGGAGGTGATGCACAAACTGTTCCTAGTTGCAGGTTCCTGGGAAGGGAGTGATCAAGCATCTGGGCACTGCCCAGAACATTTGGGAGTGGCAGCTGCAGGGCAGGTGTTCTCTCAGGGGAGCAAGAGCAACAATATGCAGTGTTCTGTCATAATGTTCTTCTCTGTGGTGCTCTCTGAAGTGGTTGGGGCTGCAAGTGATTTTTGTTCTGGTATCCCCAGTGGCAGTGGGCCACATCCACCTTAGGAGTCAGAGATAACTGTGGTGGTTTGTGCCCACCACTTGCAGACCATGCAAGAAGAGACCTGTCCCACTTAACCCATGCAGGAATTGCCACATCAGCTGCTTCTAGTTGTAGGGTCTTGGGGAAGGATAGTGACCAAGTGTCTGGGCACTGCCCAGAGCATTTTTCAGTGGCAGCTGCAGAGAAGGTGTGTTCCCAGGGAGTGAGAGCAACAAAGTATGGTGCTTGGTAGGCACAATATCACAGTTAGCTCCCTGATGCCCTTAGCCCACACAAGAGGTGCCTGGCCACTGGTAGCCTGAACAAGAAGCACTCAGGCTCCCATAAACTAGCATGTGGCTTCTCACTGCCCACAGCCTGCACCATAGCCACCTAGTCTCCTGTAAACTAGTGAGTGGCTTCTCATCACCCATGGCCTGTGGCTAAGCTGCCCTGCCCTCTGAGAGGTGTACATGGACGCTCAAGCACAGGGAGTTTCCTATGGCAGTCCACCACTCCTCCTCTTGCCCTTCCCAACAATGGTGCCTTGTCTCTCCTGCAAGCCTGGACCTTCCCGCAGTTTCCTTCAGCATTCCACTCCCCCACCCATGGTTCACTGCTCCTTAGCCCCTTAGGTTGTCTCCACACCACCAACCTCAGTCCTCTCCTGAGGACTGACCTCTGGAACCTAAGTCAGTGCCCAGCCCCTGCCCAAGTGTCTCAAGCTGTAGTGTCCACACCCAGGGTTAAGATGATCTGTGTATATCTCACTCTGCTTTGCCATTCTCAGTCCAGCTTCTGTGCTTTGCTAAGCAACTTTGAGGTCCCTCTGACTTGGCTAATCTTTCCATAAGTTAGGTGGATTCCCAGGATATGGGTTCCTTTTCTCCTTCACAGCTTCCTCTCAGGAATGCTAGTCCCATCCTGATTCATTTTCTCTCTCTCTCTCTCTTTTTTTCTTTTGTTCTACCCAGTCATGTCAAGAGTTTCTTGCACTTCTTGGAAGTTTGAGTTCTGCCAGCATTCAGTTGATGTTCTGTGTGAGTCATTTTACATGCAGGTGTTTTGTTTTGTTTTGTTTTGTTTTGATGTGCTTATGGGAGAAGGTGAGCATGACCTCTTACTCCTCCACCATCCTGTTCTGCCTCCATTTTGTGAATCTTGAGTTCTCATGAGTCCATCATGTGATTTAAGCCTTGGAATGTGAAAGGTATCACTTACTGATACTGTTGGGCCCCTTCAGTGAATGTGAACAAATGGGCCAAATATTTTATGTAATTATAAGAAAACTAAGAAGATGATGGCTATCCTGAATCAGAAAAATACTTTTTTTTTTTTTTTTTTACTATTTGAAATCTCATAGATGGACAACTCTCCAACTTTGGGAATAATTCAGGTTTTAATAATTTCATGGTGGAATATTACTCAGCCATAAAAATAATTTATAGCAATGTGGATGGACCTAGAGAATATTATGCTCAGTGTAATAAGTCAGAAAGAAAAAGACAAGTACTGTATGATATCTATGTATGTAGGATCTAAAGAATAATGCAGATGAATACACATACAAAACAGAAACAGACTCACAGATATATAAAATATATTATTGGTTCCCAAAGAGGAGATGGATGGGAGAGGGAAAATTAGGGGTATGGTATGACAGGATAGAAACTACTATGTATAAAATAGGTCAGCAACGAGGATATCATATAGCACAGGGAATTACAGACATTATCTTGTAAAAACTCTTAATGAGGTATAATATGTAAAAATACAGTCACTGTGCTTTGCTGTACACTGAAACTAATATAATATAATTCAACTATACTTCAATCAAAAAAATAACTTCATGCTGTAGTTTATGCATCTACATAGTGTCCTTGCCCTTCCATCTGGAAATAAATTTACCTTTGTTAGTAGCTACAATGTCTGAAATTCCCAACATCAGTTACTTTTTAAAGGTTTGAAAGATTCTTGTGCATATAGAAGAAGATTAACATATATTTTCCATTATTTGGTATAAAATATTCTTTTGGTGGTTTTATCACATTAGTTCTATATTCCTAGGAGGGGAATAAAGGCATTAGGATGGATGATGGATAAAAGGTAGTGGCTTCTGGGTAGCTAGTATTCAGACTGATGCTCTCAGCATGGGGATACATTAAATACATAAGAATGTCATTGGTATGGGGTCACAAAATTAATAGAGATTTTGTAGGAGAAGGAATTTGAGAACCAAAGTGCTTGAGGCACCTAGAGGGTGGTCAAGGTAAGAACTTGACCTCCCAGGCTCTAGGTCTTCCCTGAGGCTCCCAACCCTAGAATCACCTCCTCTTAATCCCTACATTCAAGGACAGTCTTAGCCTCATTTTATTTTAACCCTAGCTAGATTACTGTTCCGTACAACATATTGGTTGGGAAAGAAGTGGGATTCCTTGCCTTTCTGGAGCTCATTGTCTAGGGAGGAAAACTTCTAGGCTTAGTCAGTTCACTAGATGTTTAATCCTTGAATTTCTTTAAGTTTCATATTCTCATCCAGAAAAAGATAATAATAGTAATATTATAATAACACATACTTCATAGGATTGTTGACATAATTCAAAGGGATAAATCCGATAAAGGATAAAATGTATCCTATAAATAGTGCCTTCTATTAATTGGAATAATTACAGCGATGAAACACTTAGCAAAATGCTTAGCACATGTTAAGTATTCAAAAATTATTATATGTTATAAGCAATTATGACTAACATAGTTGAAGGCTCTGTGTGTCCTGAAACAACTACCTTACCATAATGAATAGTAGCATTAGCTATCCCAGATCTTTGCAATACTCTTTCCTCTTCATTACATTGTGAGCTATTCTGTGTCTGGTGACATAGACATGCTGTTTCTCATAATTTAGTAAGTGTCAGAATCATCTGAGGAACATTTAAAAGTATATCTTATGGGACAATCTCCAATGATTATGATTAAATAGTTCCAATAATCTGATTTTTTTTTTCTTTTTGGGCTACACATGTGGCATATGGAAGGTCCCAGGCTAGGGGTAGAATCAGAGCTATAGCTGCTGGCCTATGCCACTGCAACAGCAATGTGGGATCAGAGCCACATCTGTGACCTACACCACAGCTCATGGCAATGCTGGATCCTTAACCCACTAAGACAGCCCAGGGATTGAACCCACATCCTCATGGATACTGATTGGGTTCTTAACCTGATGAGCCATGAAATGAACTTGAATAATCTGAATTTTAAACAAGTGTCTCAGGTGGTAGAGAACACATTCTGAGATAGTCTGACCAGATGCTTTTTGGTGATAAAATGGCTTTCTGGAATGTTTTTACCTTGCTTTTCCTGGCCCTTTCCAACTGACTGTCATACCCTTGAGAAGAAAAGTATAGGAGAGATTCCCACAAATTCATGATGGGGAGGAAGGTTTAATAGATACCAAGGGAAGAAAATACTTGAGAAGGGCACAAGCAGACCTTTTTCGGTTAGGTTCATATGGCTGCCTCAGCACAATGGGCACTCAGGGAACAACAGTGTCTCTCACACTCACTGAGTTGGAGAACTGGCCAGGGAACAGCTGGAGATGGGTATTCCATGGCAAGGGGCTTGGAAGAGCCTCATGAACAAAAATGTAGTAATGTAAAACCTTGCTAATTCAGTCTAAGCGGGGGCCTGAATAATTTTAAATAAAATGATAGAATATTTAAATGATAATTTTATTACAGTCAAGGAGATACAGCAACCCAAACCAAGCTAACAAAATGTTGCCAAGTATAGGTCCTCTGGGAGATAGTATAGTGAATTGAGAATTATTTGTCACCAGACATTTGTATGTAAATGGATTTGTATATAAATAGATGCTTCAAAAGTGCTTAAAAACAGTTAGTTCTTTTAAGGGGGATAAATATGTCCCTGGTAATAATGCTTTAATGGTTTTACTTATCCCACCTCCATTCCTCCATCAGCAGAGTCCAGCTTTTATTTTAGATAGAATTAGTTAAAGTTTATTTGCAAAGCTCTTGAAATTAGAAATTCTACTTGGAATATGAACATGTATGAATTTTTGTGACTAAAATCAAAGTCTGAACTTGAGGGCTGATTAGAAGTCATTAAGCCCAAAGCTCTCATTATACTGATAAAGAAATTGAGGATCATAGCCAGAATGTGACTTGCCCAAGGATATACAGGGTTAGGGTAGAACCAGGCCTAGATCACAGATCTCCCACATTCCAAAGAAGACCTCCTCCTGAGGCATGAAATGTGCTGCCTCCTAATGAATTCCATTTACTAAAATGCATCCTCACCAGTAATATGTTTTTATCATCACTATACTTTTGTTAAACAATGTATTTTTTTTTCTTTTCTAGGGCTGCACCCATGGCATATGGCAGTCCCTAGGGTAGGGGTTGAGTCAGAGGTACAGATGCTAGCCTATTCCATAACCCTAGCAATGCCAGATCCAAGCTATGGATATGACCTACACCACAGCTGGTGGCAGTGCCAGATCCTTAACCCACTGAATGGGGTGAAGATCAAACACACTTCATCATGGAGTTCAGTGAGGTTCATTTCTGCTAAGCCACAATGGGAACTCCTTAACAATATATATGTTTAACCACCCAGTTGTGAATTAAAGTGATTCTATATGAAGATGATAAGATTCACAAGGGCTCAAGAAGCAGAATTCCAATTTGGTATTTAAATTTATAACAACATTCATTAATAGGAAAAAACACTATTTTTTCTTGAAAGCACAGGCAAAACAAAGAGGAACAGAAGCTACTGAGGTTGGTTAATGACAAGAGCTCCAGTTAGGGATCTAGCCTTTAGCAAACTTGTGTCAGCAAGGTAAATATTTATCAATGTCCATCTTCCCCTTTTTGTGTCTTATTCCTTCTTCTGAGATACTTAAGAAACATTGTGTTAAAGAATAAATGAGAGAAAATGATACCAAAATGTTCTGGCAATGCCATTCTTACCTAATTAGGAGAAGACCCAAATGGGGAAAGTATTTTTATTTCTAATAACCACACGCATTGCTTTAAGCCAAAGCTAGGTGGCCAGGTAATTTATTATCCAAACCTAAACAAATATGAGATTAGAAGAGTTTGCTATTAAATATTTTTACTGGGACAAAGAGCAGAAACTGGGAATGTCCCAGGTAAACATAGTAATCCTTGAAAAGATGGAACATAGTATTAAAGAAGGCAGAGTACAGCCATCTGACTCAGATGTCCACAAGCAGGTTGTAGACAGAGATCAAATTTATTCTGTAGAGCTTATCATCAGTTAACACTAGATAACATCATAGAATTCCATTCTTCCTAATTTTTTTTCCTAAATTTTCTTGGATATTTTTATTTATTTTAATTTTTATTGTTTTACAGTTTTATGGATATATAGTTGATTTAAAATATTGTGATAACTTCTGCTATACAACAAAATGATTCATTAATATATATACACATATCTACTCTCTTTCAGATTCTTTTCCACATAGATTATCACAGACTATTCGGTAGGGTTCTCTGTTTTGTACATCATGTCCCCATTGGTCAATTATTACATATGCAAATCCCAAACACCCAGTCCATTCCCCCCCCCACATGTCCCCTTTGGTAACCATAGGTTTTTCAAAGTATGTGAGTCTGTTTCTCTTGCAAATAAGTTACTTTTTTGGGCTTTTGCTTTTTCAGGCCACACCTTCAGGTTATGGAATTTCCTAGGCTAGGGATTGAATCAGAGCTATAGTATCAGGCCTACACCACAGCAACAGGTCTACAGATTCCACATATCATATGATGTTTATCTTTCACTATCTAACTTCACTTACTATGGAAATTTCCATGTCCATCTATGTTGCTACAAATGACATTGTTTCATTCTTTTTTATGGCTGAGTGATACTCCACTGTATATATGTACGACATCTTCTTTATCCATTCCTCTTTTGATGGACATTTAGGTTGCTTTAATGTATTAGCTACTCTAAATAGAGCTGCGATGAGCATTGGGGTGCATATATCTTTTGGAATTATCATTTTCTCTGTATAGATGCCCAGGAATGTGATTGCTAGATCATATGGCAGTTCTATTTTTAGATTTTTGAGGAACCTCCATACTGTTCTCCACAGTGGTTGCACCAATTTACATTCTCACCAACAGTGTAAGAGGATTACATTTTCTCCACAACCTCCCCAGCATTTATTATTCATACACTTATAAATGATGATCATTCTGGCTAGTGTAAGGTGGTACCTCATAGTTGTATTGATTTGCATTTCATTAACTATCAGCTTTGTTGAACATCTTTTAATGTCATCTTTTAACATCATACATAAAACAGTAATCAAGGAAATTAAAGAGGATTCAAAAAAATGGAAAGATATTCCATGCTCCTGGATTTCAAAAATTATTATTGTAAAAATGACCATAATAACCAAAGCAATCTACAGATTCAATACAATCCCTATTAAAAATACCCATGAAGTTTTTCACAGAACTAGAACAAACAATCAAAAAATTTATATGGAACCCCATAAAAACCCATAATTGCCAAAGCAATTCTGAGGAACAAAAAACAAGCAGGAGGCATCTCTCTCCCAGATTTCAGGCAATATTACCAGGCTAAGTCATCAAGACAGTGTGGTATTAGTACCAAAACAGACAGACACACCAGTGGAACAGAATAGAGAATACAGAAGAAAAACCCAGACACCTATGGTCAATTAATCTTTGACCAAGGAGGCAAGAACATAAAATGGGAAAAAGAAAGTCTTTTCAGCAAGTGGTGCTGGGATACCTGGACAGCTGTATGCACATCAATGAAACTAGAACACACCCTCACACAATGCATGAAAATAAATTCAAAATGGCTGAAAGACTTAAATATAAGACAAGACACCATCCAACTCCTGGAAGAGAACATAGGCAAAACATTCTCTGACATCCACCTTACAAATGTTTTCTCAGGTCATTCTCCCAAAGCAACAGAAATAAAAGCAAAAATAAACCAATGTGACCTAATCAAACTGATAAGCTTTTGCACAGCAAAGGTAACCAAAAAGAAAACAAAAAGACATCTTACAGAAATAGAGGAAATCATTTCACATGATGCAACTGACAAGGGCCTAATCTCTAATATATACAAACAACTTATACAACTCAACAGCAAAAAAGACAACCACCCAGTGGAAAAATGGACAAAAGATCTAAATAGACCATTCTCCAAGGAAGATGATTAGATGGCCAACAAGGACATGAAAAAATGCTCAGCATCCCTGATTTTTAGAGAAAAGCAAATTAAAACTACCATGAGATACTACCTCATACCAGTCAGAATGGCCATCATTAATAAGTCCACAAATAACAAATGCTCAAGAGTGTGTGGAGAAAAGGGTACCCTCCTGTACTGTAGGTGGGAATGTCAGCTGGTACAACCACTATGGAGAACAGTATGGAGGTACCTTAGAAAACTATACATAGAACTACCATATGACCCAGCAGTCCCACTCTTGGGCATATATCTGGACAAAACATTCCTTGAAAAAGACACATGCACCCACATATTCATTGCAGCTCTATTCACAATAGGCAAGACATGGAAATAACCCAAATGTCCATCAACAGGTGATTGGATTAGGAAGATGTGGCATATGCAATGGAATACTATTCAGTCATAAAAAGAATGAAATATCACCATTTGCAGCAACATGGATGGAACTAGAAACTCCCATCTGAGTGAAGTAAGTCAGAAAGAGAAAGACAAATAGCATATGATATCACTCATATGTGGTATCTTATATATAGCACATATTTACAAAGGTCACTGAATTGCCAGACAAAGCAAAAGAAGCTGGCACCAAAAATCAGGTGAGTATTCAGAAAAAATTCAAATCCTTATTGAAGTATCAGTGGACAAGAGAGTGGAATACAGGACCAAGGATCAGAATCATCATTGGATACCTAGATCACCAGTCAGGAACAGAGCACAAAAATGCTCTGAGATGCCTGGTTAACTGGGTGGAATAACCAGGGATCTAAAAGCAATATGAAATCCCTTCTGAGTCATGGCACAATACTGTCAAAGACATAATGCTGTTGTTCTAAAAGAAGCTACCTATTCGCCATGGAAGCCTAATGAATCAAAGGAAAGCACCAATTGCCTTGTCAATTATAATAAACTGTACCACTCAAGTTTTGTGTTAAGAAAAAAGCAACTTTAGATATTTTAAACAAAGAAATTTAATGCAAGAAATTGGGTACTTAATACACTTTTGGAAGGACTTGATTGTTGGGCTTTCTCTAGACCTACAGGGCTCAGAATAGTATAAAAAACCCAAAGTAACAGAGGTCCTACTACTTCTTTCATAATCAGAAAGTTGGGGATCCAGTTGGTCTCCAGTGCATTTGCTGGTTTCATGAATGCACTGCTATTGCTATAATCCAGGAAGCAGGGATCTGACATTAGGGATCTGACACCATCAGCAGCATTACTATCATGACTGCCTCCTGATAACCATGAAGTTAATGACCTGACATTTGAAAACTGCTTCATTGGAAAACCTAATATCTCCTCAAATGTGTTTGCCAATAGAAATAGGAAGATAGATTCAGCTTTTCAAATCTCATGTTAGTATATGTAATTGGCAGAAACTAGTTTCTATCTAGATCTCTATGTAGAAAAGAGTCTTGGCAAGATTATCTATTATTTTTAATAAAATTTTAGAATACTTTCAGATTTACAAAAAGTCTCAGAGATAGTGTAGATAATTCCTATATGTGTTGCACTCAATTTTCACTATTGCTAAAATATTGCATTAATATGATACTGTTATTACAACTAATGTGCAAATATTGATATACTATTATCTAGAGTTTATACTTTGAATTTCTCTTGTTTTTACCTATTTTTTTTTCTATTCTGGGATTCTATGTAGGGCACGACATTACATTTAATGGTCATGACTTGTTAGGCTCCTCAGGCCTGTGACAGTTTCCCAAGCTTTCCTTTCTTATTTTTAATGACTGTAAGAGTTTTAAGAAGCACTATTCAATTATAGTTTTTCAATGCATGTCTGTCTTGGATTTTTCTCATTGCCAGACAGTGGTTATGGCTTTGCCGGATGAATGCCAAAGAGATGAAGTGCCATTCTAAGGGTATGTAACTTCAAATGACTGCTGAGGTTGACCTTGACCACTTGACTCAGGTAATGTTAGGGTTATACACCTTAAAGTTACTCTTTTCTCACTTTCATTGCTGTGTTTTTTGGAAAGATATCACTATGCAGAAACCACAAAGTGAGAGTGGAGCTATTCCCCAATTCTATGAAAGTAAAGTATCTATAGAAATTATTTGGAATCTTCCATATCGGGAATTTGTATCTTCCCTCCCATTTTTAATATTAATAATTTATTTATTTTTATTGGTAGTATTTTACAATGTTATTTTCATAATAATACTTTTGATTACAAACCAATAACACTCTATTTTATTGCTCATAAATTTTCAGCTGTAGCTCTTAGGCACTATTTGGCTCTTAGGCTCCTCTGTCCCTTTTATGTAATCTCATCATTGTATTTTGTTTTGTTTTATTTTTGTAGTACTTCTTAATTTTATGAGATGCTCCATGCTCATTTTATTTATTTCCTGCCTCCATCATAGAATCATCATTGATTCAAAGAGCCCCAATTTTTAATTTTTTTACTTTAAGAATGTTAGTAGAAAGCAAGATTTTTGTGCTAGGTATACTAGTTGCTATTGGTGTGTAGTTTCTTCTAGGCCCTCTCAGCTCACAGAAAAGGGAAATATGTGTGCATATAAACATATCTGTGCTTATAAATGTATCTGTAAATGTTGATATGTGTAACCTTCTGTATTCATTTTAAGCTAAATATATTGACGTCTCCATCTCTAATCCATTACCACTTGGATTATTCTATCCACCTACCCTTGTTTATATATAATTTACCAGTCCAAAAGTAAGAAAAAAGAATCAGGCTTTCCCTAGATGCAATCTATGTACTTACTTGTTGATTTATATTATTCATGTATAGAGATTTCAGAATGATTAATACATTCCTATTTCAAAAACAACTTTACCATGTAGAATGTAGTGTTTTTGTATGGTTCCTTTTATCTTTGGTCTTACAGTCTTCATTTATTTCCAAATTTACTTAGGCCAGTACCTCTTTACATCTATTTATTCAGTGAATTTATTTATTTATTTATTTATTTTTAACTTAAGTATAGTTGATTTACAATGTTGTGTCAATCTTCTGTACAGCAAAATGACCCAGTATATATGTATATATGTTTCTGTGTGTATGTGTGTGTATATATATTTCAAGGTTGCACCTATGGCATATGTAGGTTCCCAGGCTAGGGGTTGAATTGGTACTGTAGGTTTTGGCCTACACCACAGCAACAGCAATGCAGGATCCGAGCTGTATCTGCAACCTACACCACAGCTCATGGCAATGCTGGATCCTTTACCAACTGAGGGAATGAACCTGCATCCTCATGGATGCTAGTCAGATTCATTTCAGCTGAGCCATAATAGGAACTCCCTATATGTTGTTTTAATCATATTATCTTCTATCATGTTCTATCACAAGAGAATGTATATAGTTGCCTGTGCTATACAGTATAACATCAATGATTATCCATTCTAAAAGTAATGGTTTGCATCAATGAGATTATTTGATATGTGTGCAATATATGCGATGTATTTGTCACAATCCACATTTCATCCTGGAATCCTCTGAACTCTTGGTTGATTTTTAAAAATTTACTTATATTAAGGTGCACAATGTTTTGCTATAAAGGTCCTTGGGTTTTGAGAAATGCACAGTATCAAGTATACACCATTACTATACTACTAATATTAGGTTTTTTCACCAAAACAAATATTTTTTACTTCTCCTTGTCATAAATTATCTCCTCCTTGAACATCTGGTCCCTGATAATTTGTTCTCCCTCTGTATATTTTTTACTTTTCTAGAAGTCACATAAAGAGAATGATAGAGTATGTAGCATTTTCAAGCTATCTTCTTTCACTTGGTATTGCCGTTTAAGATTTACCTGTATTTTGTGTGGACTAATGTTTACCTTTTTAAATTTGTAAATAGTATTTCATTGTATGGATGTATCATAGTTTGTTTATCCACTCATTTATTGAAGGACATCCTGGTTGTTTTCAGTTTGGGGTAACAATAAAGCTGCTTTTTAACAAATTTTTTATGTTCAGGTTTTTGTGTGAAATTAAGTTTTCAATTTCCTTGTGTGAATACCAAGGAATAGGGTTTTTGACTCATATGGTAAAATGAGCTTTAGCTTTATAAGAAAATGCTAAATTGTCCTCCAAATTATCTGTATCATTTACATTCCCAACTGCAATAAATTAGGGTTCCTGTAGGTCCACATCTTGCCAGCAATCGGTATTGTCAATTTTTTGAACTTTATCTGTCTGACTCATATGTAGTGGTGTCTCATCATTGTAGTTTACTCTAACTTTTTGACCTCTATCATATAGAATTGCAAACTAGAAAGAAGGTGGAATGAATGTTTACTGCCAATCTACTACATCTACAACAGGTATCTTGAGTTGATTGAGGATACAAAGAGAGCAAGTGGGGAAGCAATTTACCTCACTAGACATTTTTTTTACAAGTGTGGTACTAATACTAATATTAATCCATGAACATAGAGAAATACTGCTCAAATGAAAATCAAAGTTTATACATACCAGTGGAATAACTGAGAGGGGGAAAGATCAAGTAGAGTTTTGTGGATTTACTAGGATTTCATCAAATAGTAGTATTTTTTCTCCCTCTGAGAAATGTGACTGTATAACTCAAAAAATATTTTAAGCACCTGCTATTCACAAAGTATTGCATGAATCACTGCAGAAAATTCAAGAACAACTCTGAAACACTGCAGACCTCTTAAGAAGTCTATACACTTTTCTTCTTTTAGGAAGACTTGCCTGATACATTTCCTTTCTTTACTCTTTTAGGTTAGATGTCCCTCATCTGTGCACACAGAACATAATTTGATAAAGTAGTAGAAAGACATGAGCAGCCCTAGATTTTTATCTAAGTACCATGGCTTATAAGCCATAGATTTAAATCCAGGTGCCATGATTTACAAGCTCTGTGTTATCGCCTAAGTTTTCTTAATCTCTATGGATTTCTATTTTTGAAATTTGAATATTACTCTTATGTCTAATGTATTTAAACATGTACAGAACATGTCATTAGACATGACTGTTTAAACTGAATAGTATATAGCATGTATTCAGTAAATGTAGCAGTTACTAATATCTGTTGGGTGCTAATACAGTATACAATCTCTAAATTAAATCATACATTAGTGGAGAGATTCAAAGATAAATACCACATCTGGTAAGAAAGATCAGGTAGAGTTTTGTGGATTTACTAGGATTTCATCTCGGTGTTGAGATATGGAAAGAATTCCAACAGATGAAGTCTGGAAGAATGGCATCCTATAAAGAAGCAGCCTCTCTAACAAGACTTTATTTTGTATGGGGTATTTGAATTTGGGCAGTGATGCTTCCAATATGTTTTAGCAAGATATTTCTTATTAATTTTACTTTTGCAAACCACAACTATTGATGACATATGCTTAGCATATTGGAAACAAATGGAACAAAATAGTATTAAAGAAAGCTAAGAAATATCATATGCCCAATATTTAATAATATGAAAGGGATGGAGATTGATTTTAGGAATTATTCTGAGCTTAAATCCAGGACTTAAGATGTTTACAACTAAAAGTCATCTCTCATTACATCCCTCACAAAGCACATTGCTTTCAAATGTTAACTTGTTTACTGTCCTGAAACATACAGGCTCCTTTTCCAGAAATATTAGACAGTTTTGGAAAGCAGCAGATTAAGCAAGACAATGTTCCTTTCCAGGGGCTAGCCAACTCAGACCACTGAATTTCCAAGGCAGCAAGAAGCCCAAGTGTAGCTTGTAGGAATTTACCCAAACAATTTACCAGTATACCAACCACAATTTCTTTTTAGTTAGGCTGTGATGATATAAAAGGATCAATATCTTTGTGGCCCATATGTTAGAACCAATCTGGAGAAAAAGTTTGGAGTTAACTCATCCTTACATGAACAGTCCTTCAGCACACAGTACATTCATTATTTATACCATCCCCCTTCTTTACAACTTAATCATAAATTATTTTATCAAATTCCACCCAAATGAGTTTGTGCTAAAATCTAAGCCAAAAACTCTAGCTGTAATACATATGTTCCTTTTAGATTTACCTCTTGAGCAGCCTCTTTACAATAAAAATTATGACTTTAATTATTCTGCCTACAGTTTCACTAATCAAATAGCAATCTTCATATCAAAAGTGGATAGGGACTCATTCCATACATAACTGTGTTTTTAAATAAAATGCTTTGATAAATATTGTGGACTAAAGACTAAAAATTACTTTCCCTTTAAATATTAAAAATTAAATTATCCTTAGGTTTCCCTGTTGGCCTATAGGTTATGGATCCAGCATTTCACTACTATGACTTGGCTAACTGCTGTGGCGCAAGTTTGATCCCTAGCCAGGGAACTTCTTCCTCCTGTGGGTGTGGCCAAAAAATAACCTTCAAAAGCAGAGGAAAAGCCATCATATTCCAAAATGAGTTTCAAGAGAACATAAATATGCAACCTACCTTCATGTCATTAGATGAAAGATATTTAAAATATTAACACATGCCCTTCATTTTATTCTAAGAATTTTGGATACACAAGACTACCACATGGCAGTTCCCATTTCTGCAGGTTAAGAACCTGACTAGTATCCATGAGGATGTGGGTTTGATCCCTGGCCTCACTCAGTGGATTAAATATCTGGCATTGTTGTGATTTGTGGAATAGGTCTCAGACATGGATCAGATCTCACATTGCTGTAGCTGTGGCTTAAGCCAGCAGCTGCAGCTCTGATTTGACCCCTAGCCCAGGAACTTCCATATGCCTCAGATGCAGCTATAAAAAGGAAAAAAAAAATATGAACAGCTCTACTGGGACAGGTGAATTTTTTTTCTTTTTAACAGAGAAGACCTTCTGTAATTGCATCTTTGATTTTAGCAAAATTAAAAATAAAGATGATAGAAGATATATAGCCTGATAGAAGAAGGAAAAATTAAGTTGAAAAGTAGATAATGAAAATTGAAGAGTTGGTGCTTTTTTTCCTACCTTCCTAATTTTCTTTATTTTAAAAAGAAGGCATTTTTTTTTTCTTTTGGAATTGAGAAAAATATGAAATAAAATATATTTATTTTATTGCACAGAAACACAAGTCTCTATTAGGCCAGAGAGAAAAGGTGTGATGTCCTGCAAATTACCTTTGGATATATGCTTAAATGGCAAACCTCTGCTTCCTACTAGTCTTGACCCATTGTACTTCCACTATTTTACTACTGATAAAATCAAGAAAAGAAAGTAATACAAAATTTTAAAAAATCAATGAAACTGGAACACACCCTCACGCTATGCATAAAAATAAACTCAAAATGGCTAAAAGACATAAACGTAAGACAAGACACTATCAAACTCCTAGAACAGAACATAGGCAAAACATTTTTTGACATCAGCCTTACAAATGTTTTCTCAGGTCAGACTCCCAAGGCAACAGAAATAAAAACAAAAATAAACCAATGGGACTTAATCAAATTGACAAGCTTTTGCACAGCAAAGGAAACAATTAAAAAAAATACAACTTACGGAATGGGAGAAAATAGTTTCAAATAATGCAACTGACAAGGGCTTAATCTCTAGAATATACAAACAACTTATACAACTCAACAGCAAAAAAGCCAAAAACCCAATTGAAAAATAGCCAGAGGACCTGAATAGACCTTTCCACAAAGAAGATATACAAATGGCCAACAAGCACATGGAAAAAATGCTCCACATTGCTGATTATTAGAGAAATTCAAATCAAAACTACTATGAATATTTTTACAATATTAATTTTTCCAATCCAGGAACATGTCATATCTTTCCATTTCCATACATCTTCTTTAATATCCCTGATTGATATTTTATAATTCTTGGCATATAAGTCCTTTACATCCCTGGTCAGGTGTTTTCCCAGGTATTTGATTTTTTTGGAGTGCAATCTTAAAAGATATTGTATTTTTGTATTCCTTTTCTAATATTTCATTGTTAGTATACAGAATTGCAACTGATTGTTGAATGTTAATCTTATATCCTGCTACTTTCCTGAATTTGTTAATCAGTTCAAGTAGTTATTGGGTTGAGTCCTTAGGGTTTTCTATGTATAGTATCATGTCATCAGCATTCAGTGACAGTTTTATCTATTCTCTCCCTATTTGGGTGCCTTTAATTTCTATCATTTGTCTGATTGCTGTGGCTAGGACTTGAAAAACTATGTTCAATAGCAGTGGTGAGAGTGGGCATCCCCATCTTTTTCCAGATTTGAGTGAGAACGTTTTCAATTTTTCTCTATTGAGTATTGTATTTGCTGTGGGTTTGTCATAAATGGCTTTGATTATGTTGAGGAATGTTCCCTCTATACCCACTTTGGTGAGTTTTTTTAATCATAAATGGACATTGGATTTTGTCAAATTCTTTTTCTGCATCTATTCAGATGATTATATGGTTTTTGAATTTTCTTTTGTTAATGTGGTGTAAAAATGGCCATACTACCCAAAGCAATCTACAGATTCAATGCAATCTCTATCAAATTACACATGACATTTTTCACAGAACCAGAACAAAAATCTAAAAATTCATATGGAACCACAGAAGACCAAGAATTGCCAAAGTAATCCAGAGAAACAAAAACCAAGCAGGAGGCATAACTCTACCAGATGTCAAGAAATACTACAAAGCCACAGTCATCAAAACAGTGTGGTACTGGTACCAAAACAGACATACAGACCAATGGAACAGAATAGAGAACCCAGAAGTAAACCCTGACACTTATGGTCAATTAATCTTTGACCAAGGAGGCAAGAACATAAAATGGGAAAAAGAAAGCCTCTTCAGCAAGTATTGCTGGGAAACCTGGACAGCTGCATGCAAAGCAATGAAACTAGAACACACCCTCACACTATGCACAAAAATAAACTCAAAATGGCTGAAAGACTTAAATATAAGACAAGACACCATCCAACTCCTGGAAGAGAACATAGGCAAAACATTCTCTGACATCAACCTTATGAATCTTTTCTCAGGTCAGTCTCCCCAGGCTATAGAAATAAAAGCAAAATTAATCAATGGGACCTAATCAAACTGATAAGCTTTTGCACTGCAGAGGAAACCAAAAAGAAAACAAAAACACAACTTACAGAATGGGAAAAAAATAGTTTCAAATGATGCAATGGACAAGGGCTTAATCTCTAGAATATACAAAGAATTTATACAACTCCACAGCAAAAAAGACAACCACCCAGTGGAAAAATGGGAAGAAAACTTGAATAGACAGTTCTCCAAGGAAGATATAGAGATGGCTAACAAGCACATGAAACAATGTTCAACATCCCTGATTTTTAGAGAAATGCAAATCAAAATTACCATGAGATACCACTTCACACCAGTCAGAATGGCCATCATTAATAAGTCCACAAATAACAAATGCTCAAGAGTGTGTGGAGAAAAGGGTACCCTCCTGCACTGTAGGTGGGAATGTCAGCTGGTACAACCACTATGGAGAACAGTATGGAGGTACCTTAGAAGACTATACATAGAACTACCATATGACCCAGCAGTCCCACTCTTGGGCATATATCTGGACAAAACATTCCTTGAAAAAGACACATGCACCCGCATATTCATTGCAGCTCTATTCACAATAGGCAAGACATGGAAATAACCCAAATGTCCATCAACAGGTGATTGGATTAGGAAGATGTGATATATATACACAATGGAATACTATTCAGTCATAAAAAGAATGAAATATCACCATTTGCAGCAACATGGATGGAACTAGACACCCTCATCCTGAGTGAAGTAAGTCAGAAAGTGAAAGACAAATACCATAATATATTACTCATATCTGGTATCTAACATACAGCACAAATGAATCTTTCCACAGAAAAGAAAATCATGGACTTGGAGAATAGACTTGTGGATGCCCAGGGGGAGGGGGAGGGAGTGGGATGGATTGGGAGCTTAAGGTTATGGGATGCAATCTATTGCTTTTGGAATGGATTAACAATAATATCCTGCTGTGCAGCACTGAGAACTCTGCCTAGGTACTTACAACCCAGCACATCATTGGGAGAAAAAATTATGCATATGTGTATTTGTAACTGGGTCCCCATGATGTACAGTGGAAAAAAATATGTGTTGGGGGAAAAACAATAAAAATAAATATACAAACAAAATAAAATAAAACAAATAAATAGTGTCCTTCTTTGTCTGTCTTTATTGCCTTCATTTTAAAGTCTATTTTGTCTTATATGAGTATTGCAACTCCTGCTTTCCTGTCTTGTTAATTGGCATGAGATATCTTTTCCCATCCTCCCACTTTCCATCTATATATATTCTTTTCCCTAAGGTGAGTTTCTTTTAGACAGCATATTTAAGGTTTTTGCCTTTTTATCCAATCTGCCACTCTGTGTCTTTTGACTTGAGCATTCAGTCCCTTGACATTTAAGGTGATTATTGATAGATATGTATTTATTGCCATTTTAAAACTTGTTTTTCCATTTAATTCTTTGTTTCTCTTTTCCTCTTTTCTTTTTTTTTGGATGGTTTCCATTTTTTATACTTGAATACTTTTCTTTTCAGTATTCATGAATGTAATGTTCAGTTTTGATTTGTGGTTGCCCTGTTTTTAAGCATGTTAAGCCCTTGCTATAGCTGCTTGCTTTAGCATGATACTCATATAGTTTCAAACACATAATTAAATAAAAAATAATCTATATTTTCTTACTTTCCTTCCCTACACTGTATGATTTTGATTTTTTTTTTAATTTACATAGGCTATTACAAAACATTTACTATAATTCCTTTTGGTATTCAGTAACCCTTGTTGCATGTCTATTTTATGTACTGTAGCTGTATCTATTAACCCCATGCTCCTAATATGTCCTGCTCACTCTCCTTATCCCTTTTGGTAAACAAAATTATGTTTTATGGTCTGTATGTTTCTGTTTTGTATATATATTCATCTGTATTAATTTTTAGATTGCATATGTGATATTATCCAGTGTTTGTCTTTCTATGTCTGATGTAATTTCACTCAGTATAATTTTCTCTAGTTACATCCATGCCATTGTAAATGGAAATAATTTATTCTTTTATGGCTAATATTTGATTTCATATATCTTAAGCCAATTGTCTATTTATGGCCACTTGGGTTTTTTCTTCTCTATTTCCTTGAGATGAGCTTTTTTCCCCAGTCGAAACCAGCCCCTCATGAAAATAGATTCAGTGTCAGTCTTTGCCATAGGCCTTCCAAAGATACATATTTGAATCCCAGGTTGAACACAATGAGTTTCTCAATGTGAAATCCATTACCATATGCTGAGAAGAAATGAAAGTTATCTACATCATTTTTATATTCCACTTTATATTAGTGATTTTGGATTTTCAAATATAGTGTTTGAAACAAACATAGTGTTATCCAAAGCATTGATACAAATGGTAATAAAACTCAAATTTACTGTCTGGATTTCCTAAAGGGCTGCACATGAGCTTCTAGAGCACTGCATGTGGGTCTAGAATCACAGGTTTTTAGTTCCTAGTTACTGAGTTGAATTCTCATTACTGAGTAAAAAATCCAAAATTGTTATGTTCATCTAATTATGGAATGAAGCTCATAGCTTCTCCTCATTTTCTCCACAATAATTTTTGAATTGCCCCTGAGTCATACTGATACCTGGCAGGTGAAAGGATTTATTTCTCCAAGAGGTTTTGGGCGGGAAAATTCCTTCCCTGAGAAAGCTGGAATTGAATGTTCTTTGAATAATTGGATATTTTTCCTTGGTTTGCTTCTTTAAGAATATCCATATCCTCAGTTCATCTTTTGCCACTATGGCAATGATGCTTTGTTTTTTCTCTGAGAATTGAACTTTTGTGTTTAAATCTGTATTATAAGTCATTGTAAAATAGAAGAGATATGATTATCCCTTTCTCATGTCTCCATAACGCAACTTGAAAAATAACAATATTCTGATGTTTTATTTAATTTACAGTTGCACTTTTAAAATCAGAACTTATATTGTTTCATTTTAAATAATATTTTGCAATAGAAGTGAGTGCTCAGTTTTTATTATCCTTATTTCAGAGCAGGGAAGCAGATTTAGTTAAGTGACTTGCACAAGGGCACTGCTGTATAGCAAAGATTAAATTAGAACTACAGAATCTTGATTCCATTTCTCTTGCTCCTTATTTGTTTTTCAAATAAGATAGCTTCTTTTCTCAAAGAAAGAGGGCTGATTCCATCTTTATAGATTTATGAAAATTCTCATTGCTCTTTGGGAAAAATAATTTAATATGTCAGATATAAGGCCTTCATTTTTATAATAGCATTGATCAGTCTAGCATTTCGAAGAGTAAAATTGACTTTATGAGTTCTGTTTTTGTTTAATCATAAAAACTTATTGCCAGGCTGTGACTATGTTTTCTGCTTGCTTGACTAATTAAACTCCATTTGATGAAATCTGTCTCTAGAAATCCTATGCACATACTGTCAGATATGGTTGCAGATCTCCCAGTACCTATTTGAAGGGGTCTCTTAAGACTCTCCAAGCTTGGCTTGCCTTCTCAGGTCCTGGTTGGAATGGCTTCTTTGGTTTGTTTCAGCCTGACCTACCAACACATATTACACTCAGATAACTTTCTTCCCTATTGCTTGGACTACCCTCTCAGGCTCTTCACTGAAATTCCCTATAATTTCCAGAGTGTTTACTTTGTAATCTTGAATATTAAGTGTAGTTTTCTGAATTCAACATCTGGCATGCGGTAGCTTTACCTTTTCAGTTTAGACAGTTGTAGATTGTAGTGACTTGTTGTGCCAAATAACTGGAGGAAAAAAAAATTCTGTAAGATACTGTTGTTAGGATGACTCATAGCCCTTGTATCTCCCTGATTCCAAGAGAAGTAATCCCTTGGCCTATGGACTTATCCCTTTCCCCTATCCCTAATTGCAATCATAGGCAGAGAAAGGAGGGAACTATAAAAGTTCATTAGGTATCACTTTCTATTTATCTGTACTCAATCTCATCGCTCATTTTTGATAACTGGACTCTTGCCTGGACTCCTGATTTATTCTATTTTAATTTATGGTCATTTTGTCTTTTTTGGGGGGCCACACCTATGGCATATAGAGGTTCCTAGGCTAGGGGTCATAATCAGAGCTGTAGCCATTGTCCTGCACCATGGCCACAACAATATGGGATCTGAGGTTTGTCTGTGACCTAGACCACAGTTCGTGGTAATGCTGGATCCTTAACCCACTGCGCAAGGCCAGGGATCAAACCCATATCCTCATGGATGCTAGTTGTGTTTGCTAACCACTGAGCTATGACAGGAATGCCCCTGTTTTATTTTCTTACATAAGCAAACTTACTTGAGTGTCCTTGTCCTTTTAAAATTGGAATCCTGACTCACTTCTTTGAAAGCCTAGAGTTTTTAATCCCTGGATCCAAGATGAATACTTGTTGAGACCTTTCTAGTGACTGACAGAATTTTCTTGAGCTAATTATCTAGACTTTAGAGTTTTGCATCCAATGAGATACTTTCTCTACTCTGCTAGTTGTATTAGCTGGATTTAAATAATACTACTTATAAAAATAGATAAAATTTATTAAGTGCTGTGTTATTATACTTAGCCTATGCACTTTCAAGTATTAAACCATATATACCTCACAGCAAGCCTGAGATAAGTAATGCTCAGTTGCTCGAACTTCCTATTATCTGTGACCATATTCTTTGGGTGCACATTCTGCTTCTAGACTAGATTTTATTAACATCGATAACTGAGTCTGTCTCCTCTGTCCCAACCCATCAACCACCATGTATCTTACTAGTAGTTGATCTAGCTTCATGTCTCTGTTGCTCTCAGATGGTCCAAAATCATTCATTCAATTATGACATGGATAGCCATGCGCTGACATATGATCATGAACTCTTTCATTCTTTTTGGAATCATAACATAGCTAAGGGTTTTGTATCTCTAGTTAGAGATACTGGAATCCAAATCCAATTTCTAGTAACTTCTATTTATGTTATAATCTTGTGCTCAGTTTTTAATCTATAAATTGAGATTAGTAACAATAATTACCTTCACAGTGATATTACGAGAATAAAAAAATTATATGTAATGTATTTAGCAAACACAAACTTGGCACAGAATGAGAATTTAAAGGGGCTGGATAATATCAATATCCAGTTCATTGTTTTTATTGAACAATGAACATTGATGGAATGTGTTCTGTAAATATTTAAGACATTGGTATGATTTGGGGAAGAGTCTTAGTATGATTAAAATTGAGCTTATAATCAAGTAATGGAGTGCCCAACTTGCCTCAAGATTACGTCTAAAGGAAACTACCTTTCATATTAAAATTTGATGTGATAATATTTCTAAGTAGAAATTAGAATATATTTAAGAAAATAATCAATTAGGGACCCAATGTTTTATGCTTTCAAAATTTTCTGGTCTGTTTCAATTTCTTTAAAATCCCAGTGGAATTTGCCTACTTGGTGGTTTCCATTTTTCTTAATTCCTGATTATCCCCAAGTTGAGAGGAAGGGAATATGCATTTGGGCTAAGGTGCCCTGGGAAAGTCTGTTTTGAGGGAGGCACAATTGGGACTAGTTTTTAAGGGGAAGTAGGATTTAGGATGTTTCAAACATCTTTATTCTAAAAATGACCTATTCTAATCTTCATAGTAATGTCCTAAAATACTTTTAAAATTTCAAGGGAGCAGGGAAAGATCAAAGGGCTAAAGATTAGTAAATATAGATCTCAAAATTCCAGTTTCTTACTACTGTTACTGAATGGCTGGTAAAAAAAAAATCTGTAACTTCATTTTCCACATCTCCTTTCCATATCTTCTCAGAAGTTTCCTGGGAATATTCATCTATGATGCATAAACTTATTTCTCAATTCCCATAAAATAATTTGGGTAAAATGTTGAAATTTACTCATGCTTCAGTCATCTGAATTGGAAAATGGGCAGCTTCTCTAATCCACAAGAATGTTGGTTCACAAGGGATGTGGATGGTGTAAAATGTGCATAATGTTGATTATACATTCTCATTTGTTACTTTCATCATTGCTTATAATACATAGCATTTCATTGCTCTCCCTTTTTGTATCCATTTATTTTGAGTTGCCTGACTCAGATTATAGCCCTCCTTTTTTTCTCTTCCCTGGGTTCCAAATGCTATTTACTAGGCTGGAAGTGTGTTGTGGCTTAGTATAACATGAGAGCTTCTGCATTCAGATATTTATATGATAAAGACTGAAGTATTTATATACTGATGATCAGTTGGTTACTATGCTGTGGACTCTCAGAGGTGAAAATCCTTCTACTTGGGTAAAGTTGCCATGGACTTACTCATTATCACTCCAGACTGAGAACAAATTAAAATCCAAGCATCCATTGAACTGAGCCTTGGCAAATATACATTTTCTACTCCTGTAAGTCTTCTCATTGGCACCTAAAAATTAAACTAATTAGTGGAAAGAGTGCTTGTTATGGTAAATTAACTTTTTTAGAGTTTTGAGACCTTTAGATTCCATTTGAAATTCAGGTTGGATTACATATCTCTCCACATAACTCAAAGTTAAACCAATTCAGCCCATTTTGTGAAATCTCATATTTAGGTATAAATATGTTTTTAAATGTCCCATGAACTGCAGATGAGGATCTGATTGCACATGAAATATACACTTGCATCAATAGAAAAAAAATAATTTTATGTCCCGTAAGAAGCTGATTAATGATGTTATTTTCTATACTCTAGTAAAAATATCATTCCACTAAAAATTAATATTCATTTAGAAATATCAGAGTTCATGAGAGTTTTCATGAAATTAACCGACATAAGGCACTAATGGGTGATTCTCTTATACACCCATTGTAATATAAGGAGAAAAATGTATAGTACCTATTTATTCAAACAACTGATGTTAATGTTTATATTATTATTAAAATGGATAAAAAAGGAAAAATCTACAAATGTTGTTTGTGTTTAATGTCAACCAATGAAGAATTATTTGCTTGAATTATTATAAGAATTATAAAGAATTTCAGTAATAACAAAACAACAATTTGCTGAGTTTGACCATAATTTTAAAAGTTTTTACTCTAAATCCAATAATGAAGAAAGTATTTTGTGAAAGACTGTATTTGTAATAAAGTTGAAAAATCATAAGTTATAACAATACTATTTTGGTTAGATAAAACAAGGAATATGATGTTTTTCTCCAACAAAATATCAAAGATGTTTCATGTATCTTTTTCTTTGTATATTTAATATTTTTGACTTTTTATAAAAATGTATTTTATGTGTAAGAGAGCAATATACACATTGAGTGTGAAAAATATTTAAGTGCATGTAACAAGAATTTATATAAGTAAGTAAAACTTGTTCTACCAGAAAAAAAAATAGGCAAGATGTTACTTAAAGGAGATTTTATATCTGTCAGCCTTAAATGTTATTTGCTTGTTGATGTGTTCATTATTTTTTTTGTTTTCAAAACTCTACCATACTGTTTTTTCCTGAATCCAAGAGTTGCTTTACTTTGATTCTGAATGTGAATCAATAGTTGTTATATTTGTAGTATTAAAGCCATTTCTTAACCTGAACAATAGAATGTCATCAATACAGTATTTTAGATGATTTAACATTTGTAAAAATGCACATGTCAAAGAAGGCCAAGAATCCCATCTCTTTTTAATTAGAGATAATACAACAAATCTTCATGTAATCTAACATCAGATCCTGAAGTAGAAAAAGGAAATTAATGGGGCACTTGGATATATTTCAATAAGGTCTGTACATGAGAATACTGTATTAATGTTTATTTTCTGATTTTGATCAGAAAATAGTGTGGTTAGAAATGTGCTAATTTGGGGGGTGGGATCTGGGTCAAGGATATACAGGAATTCTTCAAACTACAACAGTAAATTTTGTGTTAAGTCTGAAATTATTTCAAAATCAGCAGTTAAAAAAATTAAAAGAAATATAAGAGGAACCTTCCCCATTAAAGCTTCTTTTAGAGTCAGCACCAAAAATGAATATAAGGTTCTAGTTTGCTATTTTTCATAGCTAGAATTTCCAAAGGCTTGAAATCCTAAGCCTCCTTAGTATTTCATTATTCTGTTAGCTCACATCTATTTTCCAGATTTTGGCTAATGAGTAAACAAACCCTTCACCTCTGCCTTCTTTCCATGTAAAGCCTTTTCCTCAAGGAAAAGTATAAAGCATGTATTTCCCAAGATTGGCTGGAAATAATACTACTTTACACCTAATATTTCAGGATAAAAGACCAAAAATCAACTCACCACACACAGGCAGGATTCATATGGGACATTGCAGTCCAAATCATATTGCTTCTTTTCACTTCAAATATGTCTTTCCCGAATATTCACAAGTAAGTAAGGTACAGTTTGAACATAAAGCATGCTAGGATTAACAATTAATCCCATCAGATTAAAGTAGTGAATTATCCAATAATCTCTCTTTTATTTGCATTAAAGTTAGGTTTTCAGGTTAGTTCATATTGGGCTATCATCAAGCAGGTAAATTATAGGTAAAGAGGAGATTGGGTAAGGTATAGCTTGGTAAATGATTACTACAATGATTTGCTCCTTTCTGGATGAGAAAGATGGCAAATAGTCTTAGACTGCCTTCCACTATTTTTTATAACTCAGTAAGAGAATAAAGGAACAAACAAAGAGAAATACTTGTGTAAATAAAAACAAATTTCTTTGTGGTGTATATTAGATTCCAGATATAAGTGATATCATATAGTATTTGTCTTTCTCTTTCTGACTTACTTCACTCAGGATGAGAGTCTCTAGTTCCATCCATGTTGCTACAAATGGCATTATTTCATTCTTCTTTATGGCTGGGTAGTATTCCATTGTGTATATATACCACATCTTCCTAATCCAATCCACAGAAAGAAAATCATGGACTTGGAGAATAGACTCGTGGTTGGCAAGGGGAAAGGGGAGGGACTGGGAGGGACTGGGAGCTTGGGGTAAATAGATGCAGAATGTTGCCTTTGGGATGGATTATCAATGGGATCCTGCTTGGAACTCTGTCTAGTCACTTATGATGGAACATGTAATGTGAGAAAAAATGAAAAAAAATTTCTTTGGGGGGGTATTCCTTTACTATTTTTGTAGTTTGGCTGCTCTCAATATCTCGAAATATATTCTCACCAATACTATTGAAAGATAGAAACCTTTTTATTTCCCCCCAGAGACTCCAAGCTTGAAAATGAAACCTTGTAGTCCTAGTTCCATTTCAGACAGTACAGCATTGAATATTCTAAATTTTATCATTTTAATTTGATTTCAAAGGAGAAAAAAAATCACCCTCATGCTTGTCTTTTTGTTATCAGTCTTGATCCTAAACATCACATTTCTTTCATCATTAATAATGCAAGTTAGTTTTTGTTTTTGTCTCACATGAGGCTATAATTAGAAGTAAATATTTAATGCCTATATCAGAAAATCTAACCTTATACCTCAGGAACTGTGTTTGCTAGCTATAGGACATTAATATTATAAAGCCTTCATGCCATTTTTATTTAATCTTTCTTGTTATCTTTTCACTATAAAAAGATTCCTTTGTAAATATTTATTAAACAATAATATATTCCTATACTCTTTCCCCCCAATCTTTAGAGCTGTTGATAGCATTAAATATTATACATTTATCACTATTAAACATAAGTGAATATATATGTAAGTACAACATCTGAATTTTTAATATTAAATAACATCCATAAATCTGAAATCTTCAGAATGCAATTCAGGAATTTATTTATGGAAATCAGTTTTTGATACTTTAGTTTAAAATATTTATTAAACTACTGAAGATGTAAATGTTTCTTTAAGCATTATCAGGATTGTGTAGATTTTTATTTTATCAATTGGGTAAAACCTACCTACGGGATTAAAGTAATTGCTTTCTTGGTGTGGTCATTAAAATTAAATTATAATAACAATAAATGAAGTATAAATTTTAAAAATTGCAAATCACTATATTGTACACCTGTAACATATAATCTTGTACATCAACTATACTTCTATGAGAAAAAGGGAAAAATAAAAAAGGCATTATATTATGTAGTAGTTACAATCTGTTGATAAAATTATTAATAATAAAAGCTAAGCTCAAGAATGTCTTATGGGGGGTCCACATTTAAATATATCAGTTGATTAATATTATGGCTATATAATTGATTTAAATTTGTACTGAAATTTTAAAAATGTACTTTAAATAAATTAAGAATATAGTCCAGACAGATTTTAGTTCTCTGAGTTGATTAGAAGCCTATTAATTGGGTAAAATGATTTTTACTAATGTCACACATTTGCAAAAATTGAAATAGAAGCTAGTCCCTATATGAAAAAAAAAAAAAAACAGTGGAAGAAACAAAGAACAAAATTATTTTTGGACCAGACTACCATGCAATACCAATCTGCTTGGTTTAAGTTGTGGCAAGTAAGAGTTTTAAGTGATTATTTTTGGATTGGGTTTCTTTAGATAGACTATGGAAAAGGAAAGTGGCATTACCTTTGGCCAAGTTCCGGGATTTGAAATCATTTCATCCAAAGGTCACTTATTCCCATTTGAATGGTGGCCAAGCTCTGCCAGGACCTAACTTCCAGTCAGTACCATAGACTGTTATCTGTGGACATTTATCAATCATTTATTCGGTAAATATCTGTTGAACCACTACTATGTATATGTCAGGCCCTAATTTAGGCACAGAGGAGGCAATAGTATGTAAGATAGGTTATCTTCCATCAAGACTTCTTGGGCTGTGGGATGGAAATCCTGTGAAATCAGATTTTTATGATCATTATACAACTACAGATGTGATAAATTCATTTGAGTAATAAAAAATATATATAATAAAATAAAATTAAAAATAAAAAATAATCCCCCCCAAAAAAAGACTGCCTAAAATCTAGTAGTACTAACAGTCAATTGAGCAGAAAATCACAATAACATTTTTTTTGGCTGTATTGAGAGAAGCACAGCATTCTGGAAGAGAGTGTCTTATAAGTCTATAAGGACCACAGAATATTCTTTAGGGAAAAAGTATAAACTGAGTTAGTTTGGCACAAATGAGTTTTGAGTTATATATTTATTAGGGAAGAGGACATTTCAAGGTAAATGTGTAGTTTTGTACAGATCAGATTCATTTTCCTTAGCCTCAATTTTATTATATGTAAAATTGGCATAAATATATCTACTCTGTATACTTGTGAAGATAAAATAAATAGAAGATGTGAAAATGCTGGGGAAACTGCAAGTAATTAACTGATATGAAGGATTCTTATGTTTGCTCCCTCAGAACCCTTCTTTCTGTAACCCAGCAGGACATTATGGGGTCTTTCTAGGGCAGGCCCTTTCCCAATATCCTCTTTGAAGTATAACAGAGGAAAGCTTTAGCTCCTCTCTGAACTATAGTGCCTATCCTGTTGGAGGTTTACCAGAACACTTTGACTTGACCTCTGTGGACAAAGGATTTCTGCACCAAGAAATTTGAAACAACAAACCATCCCCCCACTTTGCCCTTAAAAAAATTCTTTGCAATTTGAGTTCAGGGAGTTTGTTATATATTGGGGGCACAAGCCACCCATCTCCTTGCATGGCCCTGCAATAGACATTTCTCTGCTCCAAACTCTGACATTTCAGATTTCTTTGTTCTCACTCTGTGCCTGGCATGCAGATTTGTGTTGGAGACCATTTAAACTGCTGAATGATGCAGTAAACAAATTTGGCACACGTACAAAAGGACAACCACTAAGAGATAGCTTTATCATTACCTGCACCTGATTTTGCTCATGAACATACACCACCCTCCCTGTTAAAAGTCATGTGGGCTAAAGCCTAGGCACCTTTTTTCTGCAGAACAGAGTGCCTCCTGGTCCCCCACTTTCTAGATGTAAAAGAGCCTTGTGTGTTTTATCACGTTGCACCATCCCTCTTCCAGGATCTCCCACTGACCTGCAGCACTTGGAGCAGATTAGCACTAATATTTCCTTTTCTCTTTCCTTGATATTTACTATTACAGGTTCCAATTTCTTTAGGAAACTTCTCTTGCTGGATGATGATTTGCTAATCTGGTAAGTAATTCTATACTAGGGCATTGATTGGTGGTGGCGGTGGTGGATTAATTTCCCTAGGGAGATATTTCAGCAGGAGCATTTTGAAATTCTCCCTTAATCAAAAGCAAAAACTCTAATAGTGATAATTACAGGCATTGCAGAAGTCTATTGTGAAAATATCTTGTTAGTGGCAGCATAGGCTACTAGGGGTTCCCTAACTCCAATAGAAAACTACTTATTATGCCCACAATAAAGACAATTCTGGTGCATGCCAAAGACGTGTGTTTGGATCATCTCATTTGACGTTCATAGTAACCTATTGAAGAAGGTGGGGCTATAGTTATATTCTGTGATAGAATACAAAACTAGAACTCAGGTCTTCTGATTTCAGACAGTGTCCTTTCTACTATGACAGTGGTTTTCAAGCATTTTTATTGTATTTTTCAAATAAAATCCTTAGCAAATTCAAAAGATTAAAAAAAAATACAAACAGAAGTAGTTATTTGCCAAAGATTTTGCAGGCTCAGAGCCATAACATCACATCACTCTACATATTTCCTTTCACAACTCTAAGAGCTCTTAAGAACATCATGCACTTTAATGAATACTGCATAACACTATGCCACTGTGCAATGCACTATTTCCAAAGTGACAGACCATACCAATAGGCTTCTCTCTGTCAGGACTAGACAAATTCCATGAAGTAGCTGACAAATACCATCTTTTCAAACTACCAAGAGAAAATACAGAAACAGTCACTTGTTCCTTCATCCTCAAAGTACTATATTAATCTATTTAACAAATATTTATTAAGGAAAACTACCATGAGCCAGACACTCTTTTCACCACTGGGAATATAATACATTGAAAAGAATGATTAAAAAAATCTGCCTTCACAGGGTTCATATTCTAAGCATGTTATATTGTTTAAGGACATTCACTGTGGGACCTAATTATCTACATTTTAATTCCAAGCCTACTGCTTAATTTTTCTATGATCTTGTTCAAGCTAATCAATTTATGGACATTTTTCTCATCTGCAAAATATATAAAATAATACAGTCTGCATTCCACAATGATTATAAGAATTAAAGAGTAAATATTTTTAAGATATAGAACATAATGACAGAGTTCCTTGGTGTATCACCGTGTTAAGGATCCATAGTTGTCACTGCTGTGGCTCTAGTTACTTCTGTTGTGCAAGTTCAATCCCTGGCCCAGAATTTCCACATGCTGCAGGCATGGCCAAACAAATAAAATACATAATGAGCTTTGGCTTTGATATGTGTTTGTTACATTACAATAAATCAATAAGTAAAATCTACAGGATGACAAATGAGACGTACTAAGGAGAAAAATAAGTTTCATCTAAATAAACATAGGAGGCAATAATAAAGCAAGAAACATCTACTTGAAACCAAGGAATTATAATTTGTGGTATAGAGTTGGGGGTAGCAACCCAAATGGTTTCCCACTAGAGAGTAAATTGGGGTCTTTTAAAGGCAAAGAAGGGAATATTGCACTGCAAAGATATTTAATTAGAGTTGGAAGCAAAAGCTAGTCTTGCCTAAACATGATTAAGTTCTGAGGCTATCAGTAGAAGGAGGTAAAAGATGTTTACTGTGAGAAGTTGCTGGTGTCCTTGCAAAGTTCTTGAAATATCTGTGATAAGGTCCAGTTCAAAAGTTCTACCTGGTGAACACATGTATAAAGTCCACCTCTTTAATGGACTCCTGGCTCCATCTTAAAACCTCATGACATAAGTGACTCCATTTTATTTCCTCATTTCAAAGTTTCCAATTTTTTATTTTTTTACTATTATTTTTTAATACTTATTTCCCCAATACAATTATTTCTCTACTGTACAGCATGGTGATCAAGTTACACATACATGTACACATTCTTTTTTCACACATTAACATGCTCCATCATAAGTGACTAGACATAGTTCCTAGTGCTACACAGAAGGATCTCAATGCCTTGAATCTCTAGATTGCTTTGGGTAGTATAGCCATTTTTACAATATTAATTTTTCTAACCCAGGGGCATGGAATATCTTTCCATTTCTTTACATCTTCTTTAATTTCCTTGAATTTAGATTATGTTTGTTCTTCTTTTTCTAATTCATTTAGGTGGTGGGGTAAGTTTTCAATTTGAGATCCTTCCTCTTTTTTGAGGAAGGCCTGTATTGCTATGAATTTCCCTCTGAGCACTGATTTTGTGGTATCCCCTGGATTTTTAGTAGATGAGTCTTCATTATCATTTGTCTAAAGGTATTTCTTAATTTCCTTCTTGATTTCCTCATTGACCCATTGGTTTTTTAGTGGCATGTTTTTTAATTTTCATGTCATAAGTTTTTTCTCATTTCTTTTCCTATGGCTGATTTCTAGTTTCATGCCATTGTGGTCAGAGAAGATGCTTGAAACAATTTCTATATTCTTAAATTTCTTGAGGTGAGCTTTGTGCCCCAGTATGTGATCAATTCTTGAGAATATTCTACATGGATTTGAGAAGAATATATATTCTGGTATTTTTGTATGTAATGTCCTGAAAATGTCAATTAAGTCTAACTTTTCTATTGTGTCCTTTGGTACATCTGTTGCCTTATTCATTTTCTGTCTAGAGGATGCGTCCATTGCTGTGAGTGGGGTGTTAAAGGCTCCTACTATGATTGTATTCCCATCCATTTCTCCTTTTATGTCTGTTAGTATTTGTCGGAGGTATCTGGGTGCTCCTATATTTGGGGCATATATATTGACAATTGTAATATCCTCTTCTTGAATGGATCCTTTAACCATTAAATAATGTCCTTCTTTGTCTTTCTTTACTGCCTTCATTTTTAAGACTGTTTGTCTGATATGAGCATTGCAACTCTTGCTTTCCTATCTTGTCCATTGGCATAAAATATCTTTTCCATCCCCTCACTTTCAATCTATATGTGTCCTTTGCTCTAAGGTGAGTTTCTTGTAGGCAGCAGGTTGAAGGGTTTGCTTTTTTATCCAATCTGCCACTCTGGGTCTTTTGATTGGAGCATTTAGTCCATTGACATTTAAGGTGATTATTGATAGATACATATTTATTGCCATTTTAAACCTTGTTTTCTGGTTGATTCTATGTTTCTCTTTTCTTTTTTGGGTTGGAGGGTTTCCATTTATTTTATGCTTGAGTACTTTTCCCTTTTTGTGAATGTAATGTTTGATTTGTGGTTGCTCTGTATTTTAAGCATGTTAAGCCCTTCCTATATCTGCTTGCTTTTACCTGATAGTCATATAGGCTCAAACACATCATTAAAATGAAAAAAAGAATCAGCATGTTCTTACTTTCCTTCCCCACATTGTTAGATTTTCATGGCTTTTTTTTTTTTTTTTTGAACATCTTCATGTTTAAATCCGTTGCTGGCTTATTTACGTGATTGCTTTCCAATTGTGGTTTCCTCCATCCTAATTCTTCCTTTTCTCTTTTCTCTCTCTCTCTCTCTCTCTCTCTCTCTCTCTCTCTTTAGTTTGGAGAAAACTTTTCAGTATTTCTTTTAGAATGGGTTTTGTATTACTGTATCCTTTTAGCTTTTGTTTGTTGGAGAAATTCCTTATTTCCCCTTCTAATTTAAATGATAGTTTTGCTGGGTAGAGTAATCTAGGTTGCATTTTTTTTCCTTTCATCACTTTAAGTATATCTTACCACTCCCTTCTGGCCTGTAGTGTTTCTGTAGAGAAATCAGCTGATAGTCTTATGGGGCTTCCCTTATAATTCATGCTTTGCTTTTCTCTTGCTGCCTTTAGAATACTCCCTTTATCTTTAACTTTTGCCATTTTTATTATAATATGTCTTGTTGTGGGCCTGTTTGGGTTCAGCTTGTTTGGGGCCCTCTGTGCTTCCTGTATCTCAACATCAGTGTGCTTTAGATTTGGAAAGTTTTCAGTGATAATTTCTTCAAATATATTTTCAATCACCTTTTCGTCTTCTTTTCTTTCTGGAATTCCTGTTATGCATAGATTGGCCTGCTTTATATTATCCCATAGGTCTCTTATATTGCTTTCATGTTTTTTTTTTATTTGGTTTTCTGTCTGCTCTCCTGATTGGGTGATTTCCATTATTTTATCTTCCATGTCACTAATTCATTCCTCTGCATTATTCATTCTGCTCTTTATTGCCTTTAGCTCAGTTTGTATCTCTGCAAATGAATTTTCTAGTGTTTCTTGGCTCCTCCTTATATTTTCTAGTTCCTTTCTAAAGGAGTCTGCATTACTGTTCATATCCTCTCTTAATTCCTTCAGTATTCTCAATACCTCCCTTTTGAGCTGCAAGTCTGTCAGACTTCAGAGGTCTGTTTCATTGTTGACTGCTTTAGGTGAGTTCTCCTGTTGGTTTAACTGGGAATGTCTCTGTGCTTCTTCATCTTGCTTGTGTTTTTCTTTTTCTGTGAGTTTGGGGAAGCCAAACTGTAGTCCTGTAAGGCTACTTCTATGCAAGAATACCCCTTTCTATTTTTGGGGTGGTTACCATTTATTTTTGGTGTGGGAGTTTGAATATTTGCTGTCTCTTTCTTTGGTTTGAGCAGGCTGTTGTTCCCAGGATGCTCAGTGTGTTTTCAGGGAGAAGGAGGCAATGGGTAAGGCCAACAGTCAGTGCCCATTTGTTGGGCTCTCCATAGCAGCAAGGACCTGCAGGAAGGTGGCACAGGCTACTCCTAGTTGCAGGGCCCTGGAAAGTGGTAATAAGCTCTAGGCATATCCTCAAGGTAACCAGAGCATTTGGCAGTAGCAACAGCAGAGTGCGTGAGTTCCCAGGGGAGTGAGAGCAATAACAGCTTGTCTTTGATTACAATGCCCTCTTCTGAGGTGATTGGAAACCCAGGTGGTGCCTTGTCAGGGTCCCCTATTGGGAGCAGGCCATGACCATCTCCAGAGTCAGTTTGCCCCACCACCTGTAGACCATGCATGAAGCAACCCATCTCACTTAGCCCTCATATGAGGTGTTGTAAAGGGTGCTCCTAGTTGCAGGATCCTGGGAAGTGACAGAGATCAGGCATGTGGGTAGTGCCTGGAACATTTGGTAGTGGCAACACCAGGGCAGGTGTTCCTGGGGGTGCAGAGCACCAACAGGTGGTGTTTGGTCACAATGCCCTCCTCTGTGGTTCCCTTTAGGTTAATGGAGCTGTAAGTGTTTTTTGTTCGCATATCTCCAAAGGCAGTGGGCTGCGACCACCTCTGGAATCAGGGATAACTGTGGTGGTTTGACCCTGCCACCTGCAACCATGCAAGGAGCACCCCGTCCCATTTAGCCCACACAGGAGGTGCTGCACCTCTTGCTCCTAGTTGTATATAGTCTTGGGAAGGGACAGTGACCAAGTGAATGGGGGTCACCCAGAGTGTTTGGCAGTGGCAGCTGCAGGATTGGTGTGTTCCCAGGGGAGTGAGAGCAACAGCATATGGTACTTGGTTGCAATGCCCTCTTTTTTTCTTTTTTTGGCAACCCCTGAGGTGACTGGGGTCACCGGTAGAGCCCACTCACAGGCCCACAGTGGTGGCAAGCCATGCCTCCCTCTGGCCTCTGAGATGACCACTGCAGTCTGTCCCTGCCACCTGTGAATGATGCAAGAGGCATCACATCACACCTAGCCCCCTTATGCCCTTAGTCCACTTAAGCAGTGCCTGGCCACTGGTAGCCTGCAAAAGAAACACCTAATCTCCCTTAAATGAGCAAGAGGCTTCTTGCCACCTGTAGCCTCCACAGAGCAGTCTCACCCTCTAAGCATGCAGGCATGTGCATGCTCCAGTGCAGGGAGTTTCCTGTGGTGGCCCACTCTTCCTCTTCTCCCCTCCCTAACAATGGCACCTTGCCTCTCCTACAGGTCTGGACCTTGTCCTGTGTTCCCTCTGCCAGGACGTTCCCCTCCTTAGCCTGTGGTGCACTGCTCCCTAGCCCCTCATGCCATTCCCAGTTCTCTCCCTGGGACTGACCTCCAGAGCCTAAGCCTCAGTGCCCAGCCCCTGGCCAAGCATCTCAGGCTGTGGTGTCTGGGCCGGTGGTCTAAATTGTATGTGTGGCTCTCACTCTGCTTTGCTGTTGTCAGTGCTGCTGCTATGCTTTTTTCAGCAATTTTGAGGTCTTGCTGAGTCAGCCTATCTTTGGTCAGTTATGTGGGCTCCCAGGAGGTGGGTTCCTTTTCTCCTTCACCTTTCCCTCTCAGGAATGCTAGTCCCATCCCGATTCCTTTTCTCTCTCTTTTTTCTTTTGCTCTGCCCAGCCATGTCAAGAGTTTTTTGCCCTTTTTGGAGGTTTATTAAGTTCTTCTGCCAGCACTAAACTGCTCACACAGATGTTCTGTGTGAGTAGTTTTACATGTAGATGTGTTTTTTGATGTGTTTGTGTGAGAAGGTGTACATGACCTCTTACTCCTCCACCATCTTCTGCACTTCCATGTTTCCCCTTTTGATCATTTTCATTCTCTGAAGTTATCCCTAATCTACTTGTAGATTTACTTTGTTTCATATTGCTGGGATAGATCTGTCCCAGAAAGTCATGTCCCACATTACTGGGATGAATGTGTTATAGAAAGTTGTGTCCCACATCAGGGGGAGTTTTATTTTATTTTATTTTATTTTATTTTATTTTATTTTTAATTTATTTTTTATTGTTGACTCCCCCAACACACTTTTATTTCCCACTGTACAGCATAGGGACCCAGTTACACATACATATATACATATTTTTTTCTCCCAGTGTCATACTTCATTGTAAGTACCTAGACATAGTTCTCAGTGCTACACAGCAGGATCTCATCGCTAATCCATTCCAAAGGCAATAGTTTGCATACCTTAAACCCAAGATCCCAATATACCCCACTCCCTCTCCCACCCCCTTGGCAACTACAAGTCTATTCTCCAAGTCCATGATTTACTTTTCTGTGGAAAGGAGTTTTAAATCACTAATGGTTATTTCAAGAGGTCTGTGTCATACAGGTTAGGCCATAGTTGAGCAACAGGAAGGCATTCAGGTAATGACTCTTAGCTAGTATCCCCACCCGCAAACTTCATCAAGTTACCTGAAAGTTCAGATGAATATTTATCTATATCATTTAAAACTATTAAGCAACCATAATCTATTAAACAACCATAATTTTTGTAGAAATTTTTTAGCATATCTGAGTGAGGAGTAGCAGAAACATTTAAAATACAAGCATATATAGCAAAATTCCAATAACAATCATAAACAATATTTTAATTACTTAACTTTTTTTAGGGCTGTAACTGTGGCATGTCAAATTTCCTGGGCTAGGGTTTACATAGGAGCTGCAGCTGTGGTCTACATCACAGCTACAGCAACACCAGATCCAAACCTCATCTGTGGCCTATGCTGCAACTTGCCGCATTGCAAGATCCTTAACCCACTGAGCAAGGCCAGAAATTTAACTCTCATCCTCGTGGACACTATGTAGGGTTCTTAACCAACTGAGCCACAATGGGAACCTGAGAACTCCTTATCTTTTCTAAGTGTCAGCTGAAAACATAAATGGGGAACAAGAAGGCGTCATTTAAAAAAATGTTGTACCAGAAAGATCTTGGGTTATTCTTCTATTTTTTCCAGTTCTAGTTAAACTTCACCAAAAGTGTTGATCCAGGCACAGCAGGAGGAGTTGGCAATGACACAGATACCACTCTGTTGTACAAGGAGATCAGTGAGTGCCATTTGACTATCTAATACATATCCCTTTAGAGAATCCAGGGATTGTTGTTTTTGAAGCCAGGCAGAATTTTCTAATTTAGCTCTGGGTAGAAATGAATTATTTACCAACAAGTCCTTAGAGATTTCATCAATATAAGGAACATATTTTTTTGGCAATTATAAGCAATGGATAATAGTAGATGGGGTATAAAAATGGAGCAACCAAATTTCCCCTCAACCTATAAGATTTCAGCCAAACTAATTTCAAAGTCTCTAAAATTTTTGCCAATAGAATATTAATAATGCTATCAGTTCTTGCCATCAGTCCAGAGGAGTCAGTGTGATGAGTACAATGAAAATGTAGAATAGGCCAAATATCAAAAACTTATTTCATAAGATGTCCAGTAAAATGTGTTCCCTTGTCACTATGCAGTTCTGAGGGTACATTCCAGGTGGGTATAAACTTTTAACAATATTTTTGAAACTACCAGAGGGAATGCTTCAATCCAATAACAGAACATACAAACCATAATAATAACTAATTTATAAATTATAGCCTTGGGAAGGGGGGAACTAGATAAGATCCATTTGCTCTATCTCTAAGAGTACTTTAGACAAGCATGTCAAAATGTCCAGGCACAATTTAGATGGTTATCCCTGGATTGTATTTAAGATATTAGGCACAAGTTAATTATGCCTCCTTAGGGGGAGCCTTTGAAATATTTTCCCACAATGTTCTTTTGTGAAATTTGCTAATTTATTTGCTGCTGAGTGAGTCACCTGATCAATCATTTCCACCACAGGTCTTTCTGTGGACTCGAGCAAGACAGGTCTTCTATTTGGGCCACACCATTAATTAATTAATGGTTTAAATATAGCCATTATCAACCAAAAAAACTTCTTTATTCAATTCCTTAAATCAGGCATCTTTGATCATTTTCATTAAAGTGCCTTTCAGAAAATAGCCAAATTTTGCTGTAGGAGTTTCAGGTTGAATGGCTCATAAGGCTACTGTCCTTGGAGACTTATCAGGCAAATTATTTCCTTTGATTCCCTCTGAATTTAGTTTTGAATGCCCATAAACCTTGCTAATGGCTATGACAGATGGATATTGGATCAACTCCAACAAGTTATTAGCCCACTTTTCATTCTTAATCTTGTTTCCTCCTGAAGTCAAGAATCCTCTTTGCTTCCAAAGTGTGACAAAGTCATGAACTACCCTAAAGCATAGCAGCTATCTGTATTGATATTTATAGTTTTACCTTCTGCTCAGGTGCAAGCTCTAGTTACACTGTGGAGTTCCACCTGCTGGGCTGAAGTGAAATTTGGGAGTAGAGCTGCCTCGATTACATCAAAGGAAGAGGTGATTTCATACTTGGAATAGTATTTTCCTTTGCCATGTTTCAAATAAAAATCCTCAGTAAACTATGAAGTCTAAATATTAGCAATAGAAGTATGTTTTAATTCAGCTCTAGGGATGAATAAAAGATCAGTAAATGTCAACCAGTCATGAGGTATTTCATTAATAGGTAAAACAGTGATGGCTTTGCAGAACTGAGTTTGTTTCAGTGGGAAAGGATTATGTGAAGAGAAGTTAGTAACAATATTTTATATGACATAAGACAACTTACAGAAATATGTTGAGTGTGATATGAATTGAGCAAGGATTCTACTGCATGGGGAACATGAATGATGAGTGAAGAGCCATACTATTTCCTCAGATTAATTTGTAAGGGCTGATGTTGCTGAAATAGCTATTATGCATGGGGGAAGACTTCTGGTCACAAGATCTAATTATTGAGAATAATAGTTGGTGTTGACCTCTATTCCTTTGAGTAAGCACTCCTAAGATGTTCTCATCCCTTCTGTACACTAAGAGGAAAAAGCAAAACTGGTTATTAAGCTGTCAAAAAGCAGAGGGACTGAGAAGTCCATTTTTCAGTTTCTGAAAAGCTATAAAGACATTTTCTTCCCAATCTAAGGGATCTGGTCTTTCGGCTTTGAAATGCATAAAGTTTAAAGAGGCTAGGCAACTAAGGAAAATTAGATATCCAGTTCTTACAGTACCCAGCCAGACCTCAAAAAATCCTCAATTTTTTTTTTCCTTTTGTGTGTTCTGGTGGTTGTGGGAAATTTAATATATTTGTATCCTATTAGAGTCCAAAAGGAGTTTTGATCTCAGATCAGGTGTCCTAGGTATGTGATCTGCATTTGAATAACTTGTAGTTTCTATTTAGATGTCTTCTTACTTTTAGTTGCCAACAGCTTGAAGAGATGGATGTCATCTTTCTCACTTGCTTCCTTGGAAGAGGGACAGATAAGATGTTCATTAATATATTGCCAGAGGATAGACCACTGTGGAAAAATGATGTGTACTAAATCTGCTATTAGAATCTGCAAGAAGTAAGAAGGGCTTTTAGTATAGGCTTGTGGCATTACAGTCCAGGTGTAGTGTCATCCTTTCTATGTAAAATCAAATAAAAGTTGACTTTCAGAATCCACAAGGGAGCTAAAAAGAATGCTATGGACGTCTATTATGGTGAAAATTTTCTTATCTATAGGTATTACCACTTATGGGGTATGAGATTAAGGACAACTGGATGATGAGGGATGAAAATATTTTTAAATATTCCTCAAATATTGGATAAATATCTGTCCTCTTCCATGAGATTTCTTAATAAGGAAAAATGGGTGTAATACAAGCACTAGTGAAGAGACTCTGAGGCTTTGTATCTTATATTCCTCTATGACTGTTTTAACTCCTGCTAAGGCCTCAGGTTTTGAAGGATGTTGTTTAACTTTAGGAAAAGGCTTACCAGGATCAATTTGAATTTCAAGTAGGAGAGCTGAATGAATCCATCCAATGTCAATTGTGGCTATTGCCCAGAGTTTCTTAGGGACTTCTTGAGGAGTTTTACATTTAGGTTATCCTAGCTTGTCTTAAAGACCAAAACTGCTAATATGGTTGAGAAGCTTAGAATGCCATCATTTGTTGACTGTGTTGAATCAACTTCAAGGGGAATTTCCCCCATTTGAAAAAAGATGGCAGCATGATATTATTTTTGCCTGATAGTGTCATAAGTTGACAGGAACATAATTGACAAATAAGAAGGAATAATTGTCCTGGAAGAGACCCAGTTGTAAAGGGAAGGAACTTTTAAGCTGTAAAGGGTATATTAGATACCCCTACTATTTGAAATTTCTAAGTACCCTGAGGAAAGAGTTGTTTAAGTTTGGTTTAGTTGAGCATGGAAAGTGCACCTGCAGTATCAATTAAGAGAGAAATGACCTCATTTCCAATCATGAGGAATGTTTCACCCAGATGATTAAGAGAAATAATCAGAAAAAAACCCTTTTTGTCTTTGTACCAGCCTCAGTCAATAACAGGAGCTAAAAATAACAGGAGCTAAACACTTAACATTGGAGAATTGTATTGTGGTTTTTTTTCATTTACTCCTTTCTCTAATGAGCAGATTTTTTTTACAAAACTGACAAAAACTTTTAGAGTTTGAAGAATTTGATTTAATTTGTTGAATTCTCTAGGAGGAAAGTAATAGTGGTTGGAGCTGTAAATACATTCCTGTAATGGTCTTTTGTTTACTGGAATTTTGGGTAGCCTGCGACATTTGGTTTATCAAATTAACTAAATCAGGATTTAATATGGTTTCTAAATTTGTTGTATTCACTTTACTAGAATTTTGAAATGTTCATCTAGGCAATTTATTAACATGGAGTTAAAGGCCACCTTAGGGGACTCTAAGTTGTGTATATATATATATATATATATATATATATATATATCTTTTATATATGTATTCTTTTTAAATATTATTTTCAATAATGGTCTATATCAAGAGATTGGATATAGTTTCCTATGCTGTACAGTAGCACCTTATAGTTTATACATTCTAAATGTAATAGTTTACTCCCCAGAAGTATTTACTCTTGTAATTTTATTCTGTTGTGGCCACTAAAAATTTAATATTATTAACCAGCTATGGACTGAGTAGCACATTCAAATATGTTATTAGGGATAAAGGTTAGCTATACAATTAGATCTTAATGAAAATGAAAACACAGAGCTACTGGTTAAAAAAAAAACAGGGAAAATGGCATTAAATGTAATAAAATATGAACCATTCACATTTTTTCACAGTCTCTCTCACTCAACCTGTATTAGAGCTTTTATTAATTTTTTTTTGTCTTTCTGCCTTTTCTAGGGCCACAACCATGGCATATGGAGGTTCCCAGGCTAGAGGTCTAATTGGAGCTGTAGCCACCAGCCTATGCCACAGCCACAGTATTGCCAGATCTTAGCCACGTCTACAACCCACACCACAGCTCATGGCAATGCCAGATCCTTAACCCACTGAGCGAGGCCGGAGATCGAACCCGCAACCTCATGGTTCCTACTCAGATTCGTTAACCACTGTGCCACGATGGGAACTCCTCGCTTTTATTAATTTTTAAGTAAAAAATCAACAAGCCTGGATTTGCCATTAATCTTTATAGTATGTAATTCAATTTTTTATATAGACATGCAATGTTTTATTTGTATTGTCTTTTTTATAAATTTATTTTTTATTGTTATTTCCCCCAACACACTTTTTTTCCCCACTGTACAGATAGGGAACCCAGTTACACACACATGTATACATAATTTTTTCTGCTGCTGTAGTGCTGCTTTGTAAGTATCTCAGTGCTACACAGCAGGATCTTATTGTTAATCCATTACTAGAGCAAAAGTTTGCATTCGTTAATCTCAAACTCCCAATCCCTCCCACTCCCTCCCCCTACCCCCAGGCAACCGAAAGTATATTCTCCAAGTCCATATTTTTTTTCTGTAGAAAAGATCATTTGTGCTGTATATTGGACACCAGACATGAGTGATATCATGTGGTATGTGTCCTTCTCTTTCAGAAATATGTCACTCAGGATGAGAGTCTCTAGTTCCATCCATGTTGCTGCAAATGGCATTATTTCACTTTAATTTATGGCTGAGTAGTATTCCATTGTGTATATATATCACTTTGCCTAATCCAGTCGTCTGTCGATGGACATGTGTGTTGTTTCCATGTCTTGGCTATTGTGAACAGTGCTGCAATGAACATGCGGATGCATGTGTCTTTTTTAAGAAAAGTTTTGTCTGGATGTATGCCCAAGAGTGGGATGGCTGGGTCATATGGTAGTTCTATGTATAGTTTCCTAAGGTACCTCCATACTGTTCTCCATAGTGGTTGTACTACCTTACATTCCCACCAACAGTGCAGGAGGGTTCCCTTTTCTCCACACCCCCTCCAGCCCTTGTTGTATATGGACATATTAATGATGGCCATTCTGACTGGCACGAGGTAATATCTCATGGTAGTTTTGATTTGCATTTCTAATAATCAGGGATGTGGAACATTTTTTCATGTGCTTGTTGGCCATCTGTTTATCTTCCTTGGGGAAATTCTATTCAGGATGTTTGCCCATTTTTCCATTGGGTGGTTGGCTTTTGTGCTGTTGAGTTGTATAAGTTGTTTGTATATATTAGAGGTTAGGTCCTTGTCAGTTGCATCATGTGAAACTATTTTCTCTCATTCTGAAAGTTGTCTTTTTGTTTTCTTTTTGGTTACCTTTGCCATGCAAAAGCTTGTCAGTTTGTTTAGGTCCCATTGGTTTATTTTTGCTTTTATTTCTGTTGTTTTGGAAGACTGACCCATGTAAATATTCATAAGGTAGATGTCAGAGAATGTTTTCCCAATATTCTCTTCCAGGAGTTGGATGGTGTCTTGTCTTACATTTAAGTTTTTCAGCTATTTCGAGTTTATTTTCATGCATATTGTGAAGGTGTGTTCTAGTTTCATTGATGTGCATGCAGCTGTCCAGGTTTCCCAGCAATGCTTGCTAAGTAGACTTTCTTTTTCACATTTTATGTTCTTGATTCCTTTTGTCAAAGATTAATTGACCATAGTTTTCTGGGTTTATTTCTGAGTTCTCTATTCTGTTCCATTCATCTCTATGTCTGTCTTTGTACCAATACCACACTGTCTTCAGTGTGGCTTTAAAATATTGCCTGAATTCTGGAAGAGTTATTCCTCCTGGTTGGTTTTCATTCCTCAAAATTGCTTTGGCAATTCTGGGTCTTTGTTGTTCCATCTAAATTTTTGGATTGTTTGTTCTAGTTCTGTGAAAAATGTCATGGGTAATTTGATAGGGATTGCATTGAATCTGTAGATTGCTTTGGGTAGTATGGCCATTTTTACAATATTAATTTTTCCAACCCAGGAGCGTGGAATATCTTTCCATTTCTTTACATCTTCTTTAATTTCCTTGATTACTGCTTTATAGTTCTTGGAATATAGTTCTTTTGCCTCCTTGATCAGGTGTATTCCCAGGTATTTTGATTTGTTGGGGTGCAATTTTAAAAGGTATTGTGTTTTGGTATTCCTTTTCTAATATTTCATTGTTAGTATACAGAAATGTGACTGATTTTTGAATGTTAATCTTATATCCTACTACTTTGCTGAATTTATTAATCAGCTCAAGTAGTTTTTGCACTGAGTCCTTAGGATTTTCGTTATATAGTATCATATAATCTGCATACAGTGACAGTTTTACCTTTCTCTTCCTATTTGGATGCCTTTTATTTCTTTTGTTTGTCTGATTGCTGTGGCTAGGACTTCCAGTACTATGTTGAGTAACAGTGGTGAGAGTGGGCATCCCTGTCTTGTTCCAGATTTTAGTGGGAAGGCTTTCAATTTTTCTCCATTGAGTATTATATTTGCTGTGAGTTTGTCATAAATGGCTTTGATTATGTTAAGGTATGTTCCCTCTATACCACTTTGGTGAGGTTTTTTTTTTATCATAAATGGATGGTGTACTATGTCAAATGCTTTCTCATCATCTATTGAGATGATCATATGGTTTTTGACTCCTTTTGTTAATGTGGTGTACAACATTGATTAATTTGTGTGTGTTGAACCCTCCTTGTGCACCTGGGATGAATCCCACCTGGTCATGATGTACAACCTTTTTGATAAATTGTTGGATTCCATTGGCTAAAATTTTGCAGAGAATTTTTGCTTCTATATTCATCAAAGATATTGGCCAATAGTTTTCTTTTTGGTGGTATCTTTGCCAGATTTTGGAATTAGGGTCGTGGTGGCATCATAAAATGTCATTGGGAGGGTTCCTTCTTCTTAAACCTTTTGAAAAAGTTTAATGAGGATGGGCACCAGTTCTTCTTTGTATGTTTGGTAGAATTCATCTGTGAAGCCATCTGGTCCTGGACTTTTATATGTAGGAAGTGTTTTTATTATGTATTTAATTACATTTCTAGTTATCAGTCTGTGCAGTTTATTTTTTCTTTTGATTCAGTTTTGGCAGGCTGTAAGTCTCTGGAAAGTTGTCCATTTCTTACGGGTTGTCAAATTTGTTGACATATAGTTGTTCATAGTATTCTCTTATGTTTTGTTGCTGTTGTTGTTGTTTTGTTTGTTTGTTTGTTTTTGTATTTCTGCGTTATCTGGTGTGATTTCTCCTATTTCATTGCTGGTTTTGTTTGAGCTCTTTCTTGCCTCTTCTTGGTGAGTCTAGCCAGAGGTTTCTCAGTTGTGCTTACCTTTCCAAAGAACCAGCTCTTGGTTTGATTGATTTCTTCAATTGTTTTCTGAATCCCTATTTTATTGATTTCCTCTTTGATCTTTATTTTTCCCTCCTTCTGCTGAATTTAGATTTTGTTTGTTCTTTTTCTAATTCATTTAGGTGGTGGGTTAGTTTTCAATTTAAGAACTTTATTTATTTATTTATTTTTTGAGGAAGGTCTGTAATTGCTATGAATTTCCCTCCTAGCACTGCTTTTGCAGCATCCCATAGATTTTGAGAGGTTGTGCCTTCGTTATTGTTTGTCTCAAGGTATTTTTTAATTTCCTTCTTGATTTTATCATTGACCAATTGGTGTTTAGTAGCACGTTGTTTAGTCTCTATGTAACAGATGTTTTCTCATTTCTTTTCCTGTGTTTCTAGTTGATTTCAAGTTTCATGCCATTGTGGTCAGAGAAAACACTTGAAATAATTTCTATGATCCTAAATTTGTTGAGGTTAGCTTTGTGCCCCAATATGTGACCCATTCTTGAGAATGTTCTATGTGCACTTGAGAAGAATGTGTATTCTGATTTTTTTGGATGTGGTGTCCTGAAGATGTAAAGTAAGTCTAACTTTTCCATTGTTTCCTTTAGGATATCTGTTGCTTTATTGATGTTCTGTCTAGAGGATCTGTCCATTGATGTGAGTGGGGTGTTAAAGTCTCCTACTCTGATTGTGTTCCCATAAATTTCTCCTTTTATGTCCATTAATATTTGTTGTGTGCATCTAGGTGCTCCCATATTTGGGACATATATGTTAACAATTGTATTATACTTTTCTCGAATCAATCCTTTAACTATTAAATAGTGTCCTTCTTTGTCTTTCTTTATGGCCTTCGTTTTAAAGACTATTTTGTCTGATATGAGTATAGCAACTCCTGCTTTCCTCTCTTGTCCATAGGCATGAAATATATTTTCCCACCCCCTCACTTTCAATCTATATGTGTCCTTTGTCCTAAAGTGAGTTTCTTGCAGGCAGCAGATTGAAGGATTTTGCTTTAGTATCCCATGAGCCACTCTGTGTCTTTTGATCAGAGCATTCAGTCCATTGACATTTAAGGTGATAATTGATAGATGATTATTTATTGCCATTTTCAACCTATTTTTCCAGTTGATTCTATGATTCTCCATTCTTCCATTCTTTCTTAGGTTTGGTAGTCTCCAATTTTTTTCTGTTTCAATATTTTTCTTTTCAATTTTTGTGAATGTACTGATTGGTTTTGATTTGTGGTTGCCCTGTTTTTTAAGAGTTAACCCTTTCCTATAATTGTGTGTTTTAGCTTGATAAGCCTGTACGTTCAAACAATTCATTACCTTACTAAAATTTTAAAAAAATTAATAAAAGTATCTATTTCCTTACTTCCCTTGCCCACATTTTATTATTTGTATTTATGTATTTATGTATTTATTTATTTATTTATTTATTTATTTTTGTCTTTTTGCTATTTCTTTGGGCTGCTCCCATGGCATATGGAGGTTCCCAGGCTAGGGGTCGTTTCGGAGCTGTAGCCACCGGCCTACACCAGAGCCACAGCAACGTGGGATCCAAGCCGCGTCTGCAACGTACACCACAGCTCACGGCAATGCCGGATCGTTAACCCACTGAGCAAGGGCAGGGACCAAACCCGCAACCTCATGGTTCCTAGTCGGATTTGTTAACCACTGCGCCACGACGGGAACTCCTACCACATTTTATTATTTTGATGTCTCTTTTTTCTTTTTAATTTTATTTTGTTTAAACATGTTCATGATTAGATCTGTATGCTGTTTTATTTGAGTGAGTGCTCTCTGATTGTGGTTTCCTCCATCCTAGTTCTTCCTCTTTTTTTTTTTTTTAATTTAGAGTATCCCTTTCAGTATTTCCTTTAGAATGGTTTTTGTATTGCTATATTCTTTTAGCTTTATTTTGTTGAAGAAATTTTTATTTCCTCTTCTATTTTAAATGATATTCTTGCTAGATAGAGTATTCTAGGTTGCCTATTTTTTCCATTCAGCACTTTAAATATCTCTTGCCATTCCGTCCTGGCCTGTAGAGTTTTTGTAGAGAAATCATCTTATAGCCTTATGGGGGTTCCCTTATAATTGACACTTTGCTTTTCCCTTGTTGCCTTTAGGATCCACTCTTTATCATTAACTTTTGCCATTTTTATTATAATGTTTCTTACTGTGGACCTGTTAGGGTTCAACTTGTTTGGCACCCTCTGAGCTACCTGTATCTTGACATCAGTATCCTTTACATTTGGGAAGTTTCCAGTGATAATTTTTTCAAATATATTTTCAATCCCCTTATTTTTTCTTCTCCTTCTGGAATTCCTATTCTGCGTAGATTGGCCCACTTTATATTATCCTGTAGGTCTCTTATACTGCTTTCATGTTATTTCATTTTGTTTTCTGTCTGCTGTCCTGTTTGTGTGATTTCCATTATTCTATCTTCTGAATCACTAATTTGTTCTTCTCCATCAGTAATTCATTCTGCATTATTCATTCTGGTTTTTACTGCCCTTAGCTCCGTTTGTATATCCACAAATGAATTTTCCAGTTTTTCTTTGCTCCTCCTTATATTTTCTAGTTCCTTGAGGGGTTTGTGTTACTGTTCATATATTATCTTAATTCCTTCAGTATTTTCACTATCTCCCTTTTGAACTCCAAATCTGTCAGAATGCAGAGTTCTATTTCATTGTTGACTGCTTTAGGTGAGTTCTTCTGTTGGTTTAACTGGTAATGGTTTCTGAACTTCTTCATCTTGCTCGTTATTTTCTTTTTTGTGGTGCAGGTGCACTCCCTGTGACCAGGCAGGGTTTGCCCTGGCACTGCTGTGGGGTGTTTCTGGCATCGTTGGCCAGTCTTCTTTGAGGCAGCAGGGTCTTTCCAGAGGGTGGACAAGGCTAGCAGTGAGATTCTGAATCAAAGGAGAACTTCCTTAGTGCAGGCAAGTCTGGCAGGTCTGCACCACAATGGAGGGAGACTTCCTGTGGCTGGGCAGAGATTGCCCTGGTGTTTCTGGACTTCAGAGCTCTTCCAGGGGGTGGGAAGTACTGGGAAGCTACTCTGTGGGATTGTAGCACCTCCCAAAGGCATGAGCAGTTAGCTGGGCTGCTGGGAGGCAAAGGAGCACTTCCCCAGGACAGAAGGGATTGACAGGTCTGCCCCATGATGGAAGAAGTCTTCCCATGACCAGGCAGAACTTGCTCTGTTTTTTTCTGGGCTGTGGAGCTCTTCCAGTGGGCAGGCAGTGCTGGGAAGCTGCTCTGTGGGAGTGCAGCACCTCCCAAGGGCAGGAGCAGCTAGCCAGGCCACTGGGAGACAAATGAGCACTTCCCTGGTGCAGCCAAAACTGGCAGGACTGCCCTGTGTTGGAGGCAGACTTCCCATGGCTGGGCAGATCTTGCTCTGGTGTTTCTGGGCCATAGAGCCCTTCCAGAGGGCTGGCAGTGCTGGGTGCTACTCCATGGGAGTGTAGCCCCTCCAGAGGGCAGGAAGGCCAGGGTGGGGAAGCCCCAGAGGTGGTTGGCTTCCCACGAGTGGTAAGGCCAGCCCTCTGGGATGGAAGGCAGCTTCAGGTCAGGAATGCCTGGGGGAGGGAGGGGGGGATGTCCTGGGAGGCACTGCTCTCTGCTAGCTAGTGGGAAAGCATGCTCACTGGGACACAAAGAGTATTCTATGGTGGCCCACCCCTCTTCCTCTCCCCTCCTCAACACTGGTGTTATGTCTCTCCTGGGGGTCCAGATCTTCTGCCAGGTTCCCTCTGTTGTGGCTTTCCACTCCCCAGCCCTTAGTGTATTGCTCCCTCCACCCATGTGGCACTGCTTCCTAAACCCTCAGGGTGTCTCCGTACTGCTAACTCTACTGACTGCTTCCAATCCCCCAGGCTGTCTCCACACCACCAACCCCAGCCTGATCCTGGGGACTAAACTCCAGAGCCAAGATCTAGGTGCCCATCCCCGACCTAAGCATCTAGGTTTTTGGTGACTGCCAGTAGTTCAGATGATCTGTTCAGCTCTCACTCTGCTTTTCAGATCTCAGACCTACTTTTGTGCTCTTCTTGGCATCTGGAGATCACTCTGACTGGGTTGATCTATCAGTCTGTTAGGTGACTTTCTAGTGTGTGGTTTCCCTTTCTCCTTCACAGTTCCCATTCAGGAGCACCAGTCCAGTCCTGATTCCCCTTCTCTCACTCTCCTCTTTTCTTTTGTTTTACCCAGCTATTTCATGAGATTCTTGCCATTATTTCTTCTGCCAACATTTAGTTGCTGTTCCTTGCGAGTCATTTAACATGTAGATGTGTTTTTTTGTGTGTGTGTTTGTGGGAGAGGGTGAGTGTGTCCCTCTACTCTTCTGCCATCTTGCCTCCTACCATATTTTTATAGTTATTTCAAATTGTTTTATGTCACAACAGTTACCAAGTTTCATTGTCAATTTGTATTGCAAGCAGATTTAAAATGTGCCTTAAGTCTTTTGTGACTGTTAATTAATGGCTTTACTCCAATACCTTTGCAAAAATGTTTCCTCTTCTAGAAGATAGATAGAAAGAATTAAAAAAAATTACAGGAGTTCCCATCATGGCACAGTGGTTAACGAATCCGACTAGGAACCATGAGGTTGCAGGTTCGGTCCCTGCCCTTGCTCAGTGGGTTAATGATCCGGCATTGCTAATAATTTAGTAGTAACCTTCCTACTAGCTATGTGTGTGGATGGTTTTACACCTTTGTTATTTATTTGCTTTTACTGATAGGCATTTCCATTTCATTATTTTAATTTTTCTAGTAGTTGTCTTTTTTTACCACTTAGTGAAATCTATTTAACATTTGTCATAACTCAGTTTTGTAGTGGTAAAATCTTTCAGCTTTTGCTTGTCTGTAAAGCTTTTAATCTCTGTCAAAATCTGAATGAGAGCTTTGCTGAGTAGAATATTATTGATTATAGGTTTGTCCTTTTCACTTTTTTAAATATAGCATGCCACTTCCTTCTGACCTTCAAGTTTTCTATTGAAAAGACATTTCATAATCTTATGGGTATTCTCTTTTTGTATTTTTGGCTGCACCTGTAGCATGTGAACTTTCATGGGCCAAAGATCAAACGTGTGCCACAGCAGTAACCAAAGCCACAGAATTGACAACACAGGATCATTAAGCTGATGATCCATCTGGGAACTCTCCTTTGTATTTTTTTTTTGCATTCACATTGATGCTTTTAATAGTCTCTAGTTATCTTTAATTTTTGCCATTTTAATTTCAACATTTATTGGTCTGTTCCTCTTTGGGTTAGTCCCTTATGAGACTCTCTACACCTCCTGGACTTGAATGGCTGCTTCTTTTCCCAGATTAGGGAGTTTTATAGCCATTATATTTTGAAATATATCCTCTTCCCCTTTCTTTGATTTTTTATCTTCTGGAACATCTATAATATGAACACTAATTCTTTAGATTTTTTTCCAGAAGTCTCTTAAACTCCCCTCATTTCTTTTCATTATTTTCCTTTCTCTCTGCAGCATTAGTGATTTCCACTACTCTATCTTCTAGTTTGTTGATTCATTCCTCTGTATGTTTATTCTACTCTTGATTCCTTCTAGTGTATTTTTCATTTCAATTATTTTGTTCTTCATATATGTTTAGTTATTTTTATTTTCTAATTCTTTGTTAAAAACATATAACTTCTTGCTCTGTGCATCTGTTCTTCTCCCACTTGTTTGGTCACCATTACAATCAGTGGGAGAAGATTGTATTCTGATAGGTTTGGCTGGACATTGGTATGGTTGGTTGCCAGACTCATCTTTGTGTGACAGCTGCTGGCTACTGTTTGGTGGTACCAGGTCACAATGTGGCTGATGGGATAACCCCAGGTGGCCCAAAGCCTTATGCTGGATCACTTGCGGGTTGAGTCAGGGTTCAGAAGACTCTGGAGCTCTTTCCCACACACTGGAGCCATTATCAAACTATTGACAGGAGGAGCCAAGTCCTAGAGTTAGCTTTCAGTGCCCAGACATCCCTTATATTGTTTCAGATCACTGGTGTGAGGTTGGCTCCTGACACATTTGGGTACAGTTTTCAGGGTGTCCTGAGGCTTGTTTTGGCCTACTAGTAGGCAGGGCCAGGGCCAGGGCCAGAAAATCTCAGGACAGGTTGTGGCCTACTGTGGCCATGCTGGATCTGCAGACTGTGGGAATTTGATTTTCTTGTGTTCGAGTTTTGTTCTTTGGTGGGCAAACCTTTCTCAGAGGCTATGAAAGGTTTTCTGGATGGTGCTGTGTATTCCAACAGATTCTTGGGCTGGTGACTGCTCACTACTGGGTGGAACTGTGTCCTAGTCCCTCTGGTGTGCAGAAACATGTGAAGTGTGTCTAGAGGTAGCTGTGGGGTTAAAAGGGCTTTACAAAGCCTGTTTCATGATGGGTGGGTCTATGTCCCCACACAGTTAGTTGCTTGGCATGAGGTATCAACACTGGCACATACAATCAGTCGGGTGGGGCTAGGTCTTTGTGCTAAAGAAGTAAAGGAACAATGATTCCCACCAGAACCAGCATCCATGTGGCAGAAAGCTCCCAAGAATATTAGCTGCCAGAGTCCATGTCCCCAGTATAAACTGCAGCCTCCTCCTACCTCTGCAGGAAACTCTCCCTGACCAGCATGTAGGTATGGACCAGGACCCTAAAAAATTACTACTTTTGCCTTGGGTCCTGGTGCATGTGAAATTTTGTTTGCACCCTTTAAGAGTAAGGTATCTATTTTCCCCAGTCCTGTGACTCACTCCACTTGCCTTCAAACTCCAATGCTCTGGAGGCTCATCTTCCCATTTCAAGACCCCCAGGCTGAGGAGACTGATGTGAGGTTCTGAGTACTCACTCCTTATGAAAAATCTCTGCAATGTAATTATTTTTCAGTTTATGGGTTTCCCAACTAGGATTATGGGACTTGACAATATTGTGAGTCCACTCCTTCCTACCAATCTTGTTGTTCTTCCTTTTTTATGTTTTTAGTTGTAGAAGACATTTTTCTGGTAAGTGATGGTCTTTTTCATGGATGGTTCTTCTGCAGATAGTTATGAGTTTGGTGTGTTCATGTGAAGAAGTGAGATCAGCAATTTTCTACTTTGCCATCTTGGCCCTGATCCCCAATAATAGAGACTTACTGTCATAAAACTAGGTGTGTTGTTGCTTATAAATATTATTCAAAATATTTTACTTGGTTTAAGAGAAACAGTTTTTTCCAAAAACTGCATTTTTTTTTGGCTGCAACAGTTTGTGGAAGTTTCAGATTTCAAAATCAAAGCTAAGGCTTTTATAAGAACTACAATTTTGTGAAAAATATTCATAACTGTTATGTTAAATATGAATTATTTATTTATTAGTGTATATAATCACCAAGGTGAGTAGGTTATGCTTTCAATATAGTCTCTTGCTCTGTGTGAGTACAGAAGAGTTAAAACAGTTCTAACAAATGGAATCTAAAAAGTATAATGAATCTATAAAGTATCATTTCAATAGTATGCTATGAAAGTGAATAATCACAGATCAAGGGATCTGCAAGAAATTGATCAATCAGAGGAGACATAGTTATAGGCAAAGAGAATAGCATTTGTTAAGACCCTGGGACAAGAATATATTTCTATGGAGAAAAGGGAAATGCCTGGAATATGGCAAGCAAGAGGAAGCAGTGGTAGATGAGACAACAAAGTTGCTGAGATTATACATACACTGGAAGGCCACGGTTAACTATTATTTTGAATTTCATCCAAAAAGCAATGAGAGGGTATTAAAGGATTACAGTGTAATGACATGATTAGAAATTATGGTTAGGAAGATCATGCCAATTACCATGAAGAGAATGGATTTGAGGGATCATTAACAACACATAAGATATGATTCAAAGGGATTTTAAAAAGATGAAGTCTCATTTTAATCAAACTCTTGGTAAAGATCCCAAGTGGGTAAAGCTGTGGTTTGCAACAGTTAAGAAACACATTATGACTTTTTCATAAAGTAGTATTAATAGTTGGCTTTATAAGAAGTAGTTATTATAATAGTGAATTGTAAGATATATGATTTAATATATATTTAGATATGGAATTAATATAGAGTTAGATGAGGTAGATATTTTGAAAAATAAGAATCTCTGAAAGACTCTCTCAAAGTGTTTAGATAAAAATATATTTAAAAATCTAAAAAATATTTATGCAGATAAGATAATGAAGAATTAATAGGCCAAAACATATTCATTGTGATATTTTCCATGATCACCCAGAAAATAAAGAACACTGAAGCTTTTTCCTGTACTTACATTTATCATTATCATTATATAGGTTTTAATTTTTTCTATTATATAGTTGACTGAAACTTTCTCTGAGGTATTTGACTTTTCATGTGAACTTGAGCCTCTAGAGTGATGTAAAGTTGCAGTACATCCCTTTTTTAAAAGGTCTATCATGACAATGACTTCCCATTAAGAATCTGAATTCCAGAGTTCCCATCATGTTATGGTGGTTGAAAAATCTGACTAGGAGCCATGAGGTTGTGGGTTCGATCCCTGGCCTTACTCAGTGGGTTGAGGATCCAGCAGTGCCATGAGCTGTGGTGCAGGTTGCAAACATGGTTCAGATCCCACATCACTGTGGCTCTGGTGTAGGCTGGTGTCTATGGCTCTGATTAGACCCCCTAGCCTGGGAATGTCCATATGCCATGGGAGTGGCCCTAGAAAAGGTAAAAATACAAAAAAAATTAAAAAATTAAAAAACAAATCTGAATTCCAAAAATCTGTACTGTGAGGGTAAATTTTCCTAGAAATTAACTTATTACCCACTCCCCATGGGAACAAATTTTTTTCCTTGGTATCCAGGTGAGTAGGTTGACAGGATTTGGGAGAAGGAATCCCTGAGAATTTGTAAATACAAGTAGGCACTCCTGTGTATTTACAGCCAAATTTACATAACTAAGTGGGACAAAAAAATCTCAGGCTGTGATTATAGTATAAGTTGATCCTGAGTTTATGGTATCTTTTGGCACATGATAGAAGTAACCATAAATTCTCTTGGGAGGAAGGCATTTTATTCTAGACCTCAAATCCTTATAACTAATTTTCAAGAACAAAAAGCATCACACATTCAAAAATATGTATGAAGAAGGAGGCATCAAGGATTAGAACCAAGAAAAATAATAGGCAGCAGAAATAGACTCATAAATATTTCAAATATTTAATTTATCAGAGTATAAAACAAAATGATAATTTATGCTAACGAAATAAAATGCTACAAAGAATGTGGTATATTTAAAATATCTAGAGATTAGAAAACAAGACAACTAGAGCTCTGGTAGAACTCTGGTATATCATATATATCATAAATATATATGATATAAGAAATTTTAAAAATCAGTGGATTCATTTCAAACATGTTTGACCAGCCTGAAGATTCACTTAGTAAACTTGAAGATAGGTCAGAAAAAATGTTCTAAGATGCAGCACAGGTAAATAAATGGAAGAAAAATATGAATGCTATGACTATTAAAAAGAAAGAAATACAGTGGAATGACTAAATGGAAGAACAGGATGGCCCAGAGCTCACCTCCTCCTGTGGGCACACCAAAATTATAATTTCTAACAGAGAAACTACTGATGAGGAAAATTGGAAGTAAATCATTAAATATCTTCTACTATTAAATATATAAAGAGAGAACCACAATGGTATAGGTAGAAGTGGCAGAGACACTGTATAGTAAAGATGCATATCCCAGGTTGATAACTCACAAATAGAAGAATAATTACAATTTCAGAGGTTTTCCCCAAGGAGGGATTGGCACAAATCCCATATTAGACTCCACAGTAAGGAGTCCTACACCAGAAAAACAAACCCCAAACATTTGGCTGTGAAGGCCAGCAAGGCTTACTTTCATGAGAGCCAAAGGGCTACAGGAAATAGAGACTTCACTCTTAAGGACACACACAAAATCTCACATGCTACAGGATGCATGGCAGAAGTAGTAATTTGAAAGAAGCTTGGGTTAAGCAGAATGATTAACTTTACAGAGCCTCCCAGATAGGCAGTCAGCAACTGGAGCTCACCTTAGGAATATAGACTCTGGCAGCATCATTTTTGGGGAAGTCAGTCTACAATGTGGACACATATTCTACAAAAGACAACATAACCAACCTAAAATACATATAAAAAAATCAGCAAATTAGGTGGCAGAGGAATATGTTCCAAATGAAGGAATGCAATAAAATCCCAGAAAAATAACTAAGTGAAGTGGATGTAGGTGATATACCAGATAAATAGTTCAATGTAGTGATTGTAAAGATGTTCAAAGAACTTGGAAGAATATTGGATGATAATAGCGAGAAGATAGAAGTTTTAAACAGGAGTTAAAAAGTATAAATAACCAAACAGAGGTAAAAAATTAAATAACTGATATGAAAAATACACTAGAAGGAATCAAGAGATTAGATGATACAGAAGAATGAATGAGAAAGCTATAAGACAGAGTAGTTGAAATACCTGAAGCTGAATAGAAAATTAGTCTCTTAGTCTCTTATGGGATAAGAGATCTTAAGAAATACACCACCTGAAAGTGAGAAGTGGAAAAGAAAAGAAATTCAAAGTAGCAATACTTACATTAGATAAAATATTCTTTAAAAAACAAAGACTGTAACAAGAGACAAAGGAGGAAGTTTCATAATGATTAAAGGATCAATCCAGGAAATATATACAATTTTAAATATATATGCATCCAACATGGGAGTACATGAATACATAAAGCAAATATTAAAGGACATAAAGGGAGAAATTGACAGTCACAATATTTGTAGGGGACTTTAACACATCAGTGGAGAGATAATCTAGACAGAAAATCAATAAGGAAACACTGATCTTAAACCACACTCTGTACCAGATGTACTCTGTATATATGTGTGTATATATATGCGATATATGTATATATCTATATATCAATATCTATATCTATCTATGCATATGCAGATATAGATATAGATGAAAGAGAATTCCATCCAAAATCAGCAGAATACTATTTTTTTTTCAAGTGCACATACAACATTCTTTAGGACAGATTGTATACTGGGCCAAAAAATGTGTCTCAGTAAATTTAAGAAAAATAAAATCATATCAAGACTACTTTTCCAACCACAACACTGAAATAAGAAATTAACTTCAAGAAAAAAAAATGCAAAAAGTCATGAAAGGTGGAGGCTGAATTATATGCTACTAAACAACCAATAGATTACCAAAGAAATCAAAGAAGAAATTCAAAAATAACTGGAGATGAATGAAAATAAAAATACAATGATCAGGAGTTCCCATCGTGGTGCAGTGGTTAACAAATCCAACTAGGAACCATGAGGTTGCGGGTTCAGTCCCTGACCTTGCTCAGTGGGTTAATGATCTGGCATTGCTGTGAGCTGTGGTGTAGGTTGCACACACAGCTTGGATCCCATGTTGCTGTGGCTCTGGCATAGGCCGGTGGCTACAGGTCCAATTCGACCCCTAGCCTGGGAACCTCCATATGCTGCAGGAGTGGCCCAAGAAATAGCAAAAAAAAAAAAAAAAAAAAAAAAAAAACACAAAAAAAGATCAAAAATCTATGTGATGCAGCAAAAGATATTTTAAGAGGAAAATTTATAGCAATAAAATCCTACCCAAGGAAATATGAAAAAATAACCTTAAATAAACAACTTAACCTTACCCCTAAATGAAATATTAAAAAAGAACAAACAAATACAATATTAGTAGAATGAGAGAAACTATAAAAATTGGAGAAGAAATAAATTAAGACTAAAAAATAGAAAGGATCAATGAAACTAAGAACTGGTTATTTTAAAGGATAAACAAAATTGGTAAACCTTTAACCAGATTCATCAAAGAAAAAATAGAGAGGATCCAAATAAACAAAATCAGAAATGAAAAAGAAGTGAGACCCAACACCACAAATGCAAAGGCTCATAGGAAACAATAAGAGAAAAATTATACTTCCAAATTGGAACACCTAGAAGAAATGGGCAAATTCCTAGAAATATAAAATATCCTAGGACTAAACCAGAAAGAAATAGAAAATGTGAACAAATTACTAAGAATACTAAATTACTAATTACATATTGAATAAGTAATCAAGTGGGATTTATCCCAGGGACCAAAATATGTTTTAATATCTACAAAGCAATAAATGTGATACACCACATTAAGAAATTAAAGGGAGGTGTTCCCATTGGGGCTCAGCAGAAAGAAATCTGACTAGCATCCATGAGGACACAGGATTGATCCATGGCCTTGCTCAGTGGGTTAATGATCCAGCATTGCCATGAGCTTGGGTATAGGTCTCAGAAATGGCTTGGATCTGGCATTGCTGTGGCTGTGGTGTAGGCCAGCAGCTACAGCTCTGATTCTACCCCTATCCTGGGAAGTGCCATATGCCATGGGTGTATCCCTAAACACACACACACACACACACACACACACACACACAGAAATTAAAGGGAGTTCCCATTATGGCTCAGTGGGTTAAGAACACAACATAGTGTCTGTTATGGTTTGAGTTCAATCCCTGGCCTTGCTCAGTGGGTTAAGGATCCTGTATTGTTGCAATCTGCATAGTAGGTCACAGATGCTGCTTGGATCCATTGTTGCTGTGGCTGTGGGGCAAGCATGAAGCTGCAGCTCTAATCTGACCCCTGGCCAGGGAACTTCCATATGCTAAAGATGTGGCCATTAAAAATAAAAAAAGAAATTAAATTAAATAATTAAAATCATATGATTACTTTAATAAATGCAGAAATGTGTTGACAAGTTTCAACTTCTATTTATGATAAAACTATCAATACAGTGGGTATAGAGAGAACATATCTTCACTTAGTAAAGACCATATATGACAAGCCCACAGCTAACACACTCATTGGTGTAAAGCTGAAAGTATTTCTGCTAGGATTAAGGTAAGACATGGATGTCCACTCTCACCACTTTTATTCAACATAATATTGGAAGTGTGAGCCACAGTAATCAGACAACAAAAATAAATAAAAGTAATCCCAAGTGAAAAGGAGGTAAAACTGTCACTGTTAGTGGATGACATAATACTATAATAGAAAATTCTCAGGACACCACCCCCAAAACTATTAGAACTCATCAATGAATTTGGTAAATTTGCAGAGGACAATTTAATATACAGAAATAGGTTGCATTTCTATACACCAATGAACTATCAGAAAGAAAAATTAAGAAAACAATCTATTTACAATAACATCAAAAACAATAAAATACTTAGGAATAAATCTAAGATGATACAAGACATGTACTCAGAAAACTATGACACAGATGAAATAAACTGAAGATAATACAAAAAGATTGAAAGGTATTCTATGTTCATTAATTCTATGTAATTAATATCATTACAATGACCATAGTACCAATGGTAATCTACAGATTCAGTGCAATACTTATCAAAATACAAGTGGCTTTTTTTCACAGAACTAGAAAAAATTATAATTTGTATGGAAACACAAAAAACCCTGAATAGTCAAAAAAACTCATGAGAACAAAGTTTGAGGTATCAAACACCCTCATTTAAAACTACAATACAAAGATAAAGTCATCAAAACCTTACAACACTGTCACAAAAACAGACACATAGATCAAGGAACAGAATAGAGAGCTCAGAAATGAATCCACATTTACATGGGCAATTGCAACAAAGAAAGCAAGAATATACAATGGGGAAAAGACAGCCTTGATAAACCTTCAATAAATGGTGTTGGGAAAACTGGAAAGCTACATGCAAAAGAAAAAAATGGACTACTCTTTCACATCACTCACAAAAATAAATACAAAATTGATTGAAGATTTAAATATAAGACCCAAACCATAAAATTTCTAGGAGAAAATATAGACAGTGTGGTATTCAACAATGATCTTAGTGATATATTTGGATATAACTCCTAAAGCAAAGGGAACAAAAGCAAAACGAAAAATGGGAAAATATAAAGCTAAAAATATTTTGCATACCTAAGGACACTATCAATGAAACAAAAAGGGCACTTACTATATAGAGGAAGATATTTGCAAATGTATTTGGTAAAGAGTTAATAGTCAAAATATGCAAATAACTCATATACCTCAATATCAAAAAAGTATACAACACAATTAAAACATAGGCAGAGGATTGGAATACATTTCCAAAGAAGATATTCAGATAGCCAATAGTCACATGTAAAGATGCTCAACATTACTAATCATCATGGAAATGCAGATCAAAACTACAATGAGATCATTTCACAACAGTCAGAGTGGATATTACCAAAAAAAAAAAACCCCACAAATAACCAGTTTTGGTGAGGCTATAAAGAAAAGAGACCTCTATCACTATTGGTGGGAGTGTAAATTGATGCAGTCATCATGGAAAGTAATAAAGAGAATCCTCAATTAGAAATAGAACTACCATGTGATCTGGAAATTTCTCTCCGGTATTTAAGTGAGAAAAAAACACTAGTTAGAAAAAATATGTGTGGTTGATCAATCAAGATGGTGGAGGAGCAAGATGTTGCACTTGCCTTATCACAGAAATAAATAAAAAAGACACATCTACATGTAGAATGATTTACACAGAACACCTACTGAATGCTGGCAGGAGAACTTAAACCTCCAAAAAGGGCAAGAAACCCTCAACATAACTGGGTAGAAAAAAAGAGAATAGAGGGAGAAAGAGAAGGAATCAGTACCACATGACAAGCATTACTGAGAGGGAGCTGTGAAAGAGAAAAGGAATCCACAATCTGGGAAGCCACCTAACTGACAGGGAGATCAGCTCAGCCAGAGGGACATCAAAGTTGCTGAGAAAAATCCAGCAGTTGGACTGAGGAGGACAAAGAGAGTAAGAGCCACACAGATCATCTGTACTATCACCTGAGACATCAAAGCCTGAGATGCTTAGGCATTGGCTGGGCCCTGAGACTCAGGCTCCAGAGGTCAGTTCTCCCCAGAGGACAAGGATTGACTGTGTGGAGACAGCCTGAGGGGATAGGGAGCCATGTGCCATGGGCTGGGGAGATGAACACTGCAGCTGAGGGAACCTGGAAGGGGGTCTGGGTCCACAAGAGAAGCAAAGCACCATTGTTGATGAGGGGGAGAGGAGGAGTGGTGGACTGCTAACCGAATCTCTTTCTCTGAACAGGAACAGACTTATGGAAGGCAGGATGCCACTGGTACAGGCTATGGGTGGCAAGAGGCCACTTGCTTGGGCTATGGGCAACTGGGCACTTCTTAGGTAGTCTATGAGTGGCCATGCACTTCTTGTTTGTGCTAAGGGCAGTGGGGAGATAAGCATGATGCAGTGGCTCTTTTGTGACCTACAGTCAGGGGGAACAAACCACCACAGTCACCTCAGAAACCAGAGGGAAGTATGAACTGCCCTGACTTCAGGTCTGGGAACAGGCTCCACCTGTGGCCCCAGTCACCAGAGAGGTCAGCAAAAAAGAGGGCACTGCAACTCAGCACCAACTGTTGTTGCTCTCACTAGCCCAGGAACACACCCACACTGCTGCTGCAAAAGACAAATGCTCCAGGTGGCAGCCACACATGAATGATAACTCTCAGTTCCCAGGAACCTGAAACCAGGATCAGCCTGTGCAGCACCTCCTGTGTGGGCTAAGCTGGACAGGGTGCTTCTTGGCAGGGGCAAAGCAATACTGTTATCTGTGACTCCAGGGGTGGGCATGGTCAACCACAAATAGTGGTCAGTGAACAGGCACTGCTTGTGGCCCCAATCACCTCAGAGGGCACCACAGAGAAAGGGAATATAACCAATCACCACCTCTTGTTCTCTAATTCACCTGCGAATTCACACACCCTATCATTTCCACTGCTAAATTCTCCAGGCACTGCCTAAATCTGCCTGAGGCTCATTACCACTTCCCAGGGCCCTGCAACTAGGAGTAACTTGTGCCACCTTCCTGAAGGTTCTTGCTGCTGTTGAGAGCCCAGCAAACAGACACTGACTGCTGGCACTACCCATTACCTCCTTCTCCATGAAAACACACTGGGCATCCTGGGGATAACAGCATGCTCAGACCAAAGAAAGAGACAGAAAATGTTCAAACTCCCACACCAAAAATAAAGAGTACCCCCCAAAATAAAAAGTGTGCTCTTTCATGGAAGTAGCCTTACAAGACTACAGTTTGGCTTCCCCAAACTCACAGAAAAAGAAAAACATAAGCAAGATAAAGAAGCTCAGAAATCATTCCCAGGTAAAGGAACAGGAGAATTCACCAAAAACAGTCAACAGGCCTCTGCAGTCTGACAGACACTGAAATCAAAAGGAGATATTGACAATCCTGAAGGAATTAAGGCTGAATATCAAGGAATTAAGGAAAAATATGAAGAGTAATGCAGGTTCCTCTATAAAGGAAGTAGAAAATAAAAAGAGGAGCCAAGAAAAACTAGAAAATTCATTTGCAGAGATGCAAACTGAGCTAAAAGCAATGAAGAGCAGAATGAACGATGCAGAATTAGTGACTTGGAAGGCAGAATAATGGAAATCACCCAGTCTGGTCAGCAGACAGAAAACCAAAAGAAAAAACAAGAAAGCAAAATAAGAGACCTATGGGATAATATAAAGCAGGCCAATCTACGCATAATAGGAATCCCAGAAGGAAAAGAAAAAGAAAAAGGGACTGAAAATATATTTGAAGAAATTATGGCTGAACACTTCCCAAATCTAAAGGAAACTGATATCAAGATACAGGAAACACAGAGGGCCCCAAACAGGTTCAAACCAAACTAGCCGACACCAAGACATATTATTAAAAAAATGGAAAAATTTACTGATAAAGAGAGCATTCTAAAGGCAGCAAGAGAAAAGCAAAGTATTAAATATAAGAGAACCTCCCTAAGGCTATCAGCTGATTTCTCAACAGAAACACTACAGCAAGAAGGGACTGGCAAAATATACTTAAAGTGCTTTAAAGAAAAAAATCGCAACCTAGAATACTCTGTCCAGCAAGAATATCACCTAAAATAGAAGTGGAAATAAAGAATTTCTCCAACAAACAAAAGCTAAAAGAGTACAGCAATACTAAACCCATTCTAAAAGAAATAGTGAAAGGGCTTCTCTAAATTAAAAAAAAAAGGAGAAGAAGAAGATTTAGGGTGAAGAAAACCACAATTAGAAAGCAATTACTTAAATAAGCCAACATACAGATATAAACATGAAGATGTTAAAAATAAGACATCAAAATCATACAATGTGGGCAAGGCAAGTAAGAAACTATAGATTCTTTTTTATTTTAATGATGTGTTTGAGCCTATATGACTATCAGGCTAAAGCAAGCAGATATAGGAAGGGGTTAACATTCTTAAGAAAGAGGGCAACCACAAATCAAAACCAAACATTTCATTCACCAAAAAAGAATAGAAAAGTACTCAAGTATAAAATAAATGGAAACCATCCAACCCAAAAAAGATAAGAAGAAAAGTGAAACACAGAATCAACTGGAAAACAAGTTTTAAAATGGCAATAAATATATATCTATCATTAATCACCTTAAATGTCATTGAACTAAATGCTCCAATCAAAAGACAAGAATGACAGATTGGATAAAAAAAAAAATTCAACCTGCTGTCTACAAGAAACTCACCTTAGGACAAAGGCCACATGTAGATTGAAAGTGAGGGGTTGGGAAAAATATTTCATGTCAATGGACATGACAGGAAAGCAAGAGTTGTAATACTCATATCAGACCAAATAGACTTTAAAATGAAGTCCATAAAGAAAGACCAAGAAGGACACTATTTAATGGTTAAAGGATCCATTCAACCAGAGAATATTACAATCATCAATATATATGCCCCTAATATAGGAGCACCCAGATACCTCCAACAAATACTAACAGACATAAAAGGAGAAACTGATGAGAATACAATCATAGTAGGAGCCTTTAACATCCCACTCACATCAATGGACAGATCCTCTTGACAGAAAATCAGTGAAGCAACAGAGATCCCAAAGGAAACAATAGGAAAGTTAGACTTAACATTTTCAGGACTTTACATATAAAAAATTCAGAATACACATTCCTCTCAAGTGCACTTGGAATATTCTAAGGAATTGATCACATACTTGGGCACAAAGATAATCTCAACAAATTTAAGAGTACAGAAATTATTTCAAGTATCTCTGACCACAATGGCATGAAACTAGAAATCAACCACAGGAATAGAAATGAGAAAAAAAACTGACTACACGGAGAATAAACAACACACTACTAAAAAACCAATGGGTCAATGAGAAAATCAAGAAGGAAAATAAAAAATACTTCGAGAGGAGCCAGTGTGCATGAGCACAGCCCAATGACATGAGAAGGTGGACCTGGAGGCAAATGGCAGGGCCCTGACAAGGAAAAACAAAGACAAGCTACAGACTGGGAGAAAACATTTTGAAACTGCATATCTGTCAGAGGATTCATACTTAAATTACATAAAGATCCCTCAAAACCAGCAGGTTTTTTTTTAAACTACAATATGGGCAAAATACATGAACAGATATTTCACTGAAGAAGATATATAAGTAGAAATTAAACCTGAAAATATGCTCAAAATTATTAGCTGTTAGGGAAAGGCAAATTAAAAGCAAAATGAGGAGATGGGAATAAGATGGCAGAATAGAAGGACTGGAGCTCAACTTCTCTCCTAAAAACAACAAAATTCACAACTAAAGGCTGAGCATTCTTCACCCAAATGGACCGGAAACCTTAAAAAAGATATCCTACTCCAGAAGAAAAAGAGGAGGCCAAATCAAGAGGTAGGAGGGGTGATTACACAAAATAAACAACCCCATACCTCCTGGGTGGGAGGCCCCACAGACTGAAAACTAACTGGTTCACAGAGACTCACCTACAGGAGTGAGAGTTCTGAGCCACACATCAAACTCTCACGTGTGGGGATCTGGCACAGGGAGAAAGAGCCCCTGGTGCATCTGGATTGAAGGCTAGTGGGGCTTGTGTGCAGGAGCTTCATGGGAATTGGGGGAAAGAGAGTCCCCATTCTTAAAAAGCACACACAGACTTTCACATGCACTGGGTCCCAGGGAAAAGCAATGTCTCCATAGGAATCTGGGTCAAACCTGACTGTAGTTCTTGGAGGACATCCTGGGAAAACAAGGGTGAACACGGCTTGTTATGAGGGAAGGACATTGAAGGCAAAGTTCTTGGGAATATTCAGCAGCAGTGCCTTTCTCTGGAGGTGGCCATTTTGGGAAAATCTGGTCTCCCCATCAGTCAGCACTGAGAAGCCCCAGTGCAAACAACAATCCAGGAGGGATCACAGCACTGCCCCTCAGAAAACAGGCTACCTAATGACCCCTCAGGCACACAGCTGCCTCTAATCCCATCCAGAGACTAAGCCCCACCCACCAGAGGGATTAGAATCAGCTCCACCTACCAATGGGCAGGCATTGGACCCTCCCATCAGGAAGCCTACAGCAAGCCCCCCATAACGACTTCAGCCACAAGGGGGGCAGACATCAGAAGCAAGAGAGGCTACAACTCTAGTATCTGTAAGAAGGTCACCACACCAAAAACCTATCAAAATGAAAAGACGGAGAACTATGACTCAGATGAGGGAAAAAGGAAAAACCCCAGAAAATCAGCTAAGCAAGGAGGAGATTCTCAGCCTCCAGGAAAAAGACTTTAGACTGTTGATGCTGAAGATGATGCAAGACATTGGAAATAAACTGCAGGCGAAGATGGATAACTTACAGGAAACACTGAGCAAAGAGATACAAGATATAAAACTGAAACAAGAAGAGATGCAAAATACAATAACTGAAATAAAAAATTCACTAGAAGCAGCTAACAGCAGAATACAGGAGGCAGAAGAACGAATAAGTGAGGTGGAGGACAGATTAGAGAAAAGAGATTGAAAACAAATGAAGAGAGTCTCAGAGAACTCTAGGACAATGATAAACGCACCAACATCCATATTATAGGGGTGCCAGAAGGAGAAGAGAGAGAGAAGGAGACAGAAACCATATTCCAAGAGATAATAGCTGAAACCTTCCCTAACATGGGAAAGGAACCACTCACTCAAATCCGGGAAGCACAACAAGTACCATATAAAATAAACCCAAGGAGGAATACCCTGGGACACATCTTAATCAAATTGGCCAAAATTAAAGACAAAGAGAACATCTTGAAAGCAGCTAGGGAAAAGAAACAAGTAATATTCAAGGGAAACCCAATAAGGTTATCAGCAGATTTTTCAGCTGAAACTCTGCAGGCCAGAAAGGAATGGCATGATATACTTAACATGATGAAAGGAAAAAACCTCCCACCAAGATTACTCTACCCAGCAAGGCTCTCCTTCAGATTTGAAGGAGAAATCAAAACCTTCACAGATAAGCAAAAGCTGAGAGAATTCAGTGACACTAAACCAGCCTTACAACAAATACTAATGGATCTTCTCTAGGCAGAAAAGAAAAGATTAGCAACAGGAAACAAAAATGCCACAAACGACAAGGCTCACCAGTAAAGGTATATATACAGTAAAGATAGGAAATTATCCATGCACAATTATACCACCAAAATCAGAAATCATGAGAAGAGGTGGGTACAAATGCAGGACACTGGAGATGAACTTGCAATTAAGAGAACAACAACTTAAAACAATCTCATATACATATAGACTCTTATATCAAAACTTCAGAATAACTGCAAGCTAAACATCTACCATTGATACACAAACAAGGAATCTCTGGAGAAGAATTATATCTCATAGTAAATAAGTGCATAATCCACCATGAAGGGGGTCATTTGACATCATTCTTGGAATGCTGAAGTCTTCTTACATCTGATTCTGATTTCCTCTCCATCAAAGAATTTATGATAATTATAATTAAATAATTCCACTGTACAATTAAATAATACAGTTCTACAATTGTATTATTAATAACCATTTCTCTCCATGGTACAATGTAAGGTCTATAATGTCTTGTCTGCCACATCACCTAGAATGGTGTAATTCCTATATTGAAGAATTGGTAAGATGTAACAAATTGTGAGGACATATTTATATAGTTACATTGTTTTTAAACCAATTTATGCATTTTATATTTTACTTATTTTCAGAGGGTATATTATTTTTGCTATTCTTACCAGTTAAGTTATGCTTTTTATTATGCTATATAAAATATTTAATGGTATATAAGTCTTTCTTTATAATTTTTTTTGCATAACTATTTTTATATAATACTAATTTTTAAGGAAAAATTGAAATGTAATAGATAAAACAAAGTAGTAAAGATAAATGCCATACAAAATGGGATAATGTATAGAATAAATTTCCTATTTGTCTCAGCATATTTTCCATTCCACTTTTCTAGAGGGAGTCACCTAATCTGTTTCTTAAGATCCATGATATAATAATCTGTGTGAATGTAACTGTGTTTAAATGTATGTATTTTATTCTGTAAAAAATAAAAATAAAATTTCAGAGGAAAAAATATTACAAATTAAAAAAAATAAAATAAAATAAAAATAAAAAGACACATGCTCCTGCATGTTCATTGCAGCACTATTCACAATAGCCAAGACATGGAAACAACCCAAATGTCCATCGACAGATGACTGGATTAGGCAAAGTGGTATATATACACAGGGGAATACTACTCAGCCATAAAAAGAACATAATAATACCATTTTCAGCAACATGGATGGAAGTAGAGACTCATCCTTAGTGAAATAAGTCAGAAAGAGAAAAACAAATACCATATGATATCTCTTATATATGGAATGTAATATACAGCACAAATGAACATTTTTACAGGAAAGAAAATCATGGACTTGAAGAATAGAGTTGTAGTTGCCAAGAGTGAGGAGAAGGGAATGGGATCGATGGGGTGCTTGGGGTTATTAGATGCAGACTCCTGCCCTTGGAATGGATGAGCAATGAGATCCTGCTATATAGCACTGAGAACTATGTCTAGTGACTTATGATGGAGCATATTAATGTGAAAAAAAGTGTATACATGTATATGTGCCTGTGTCACCATGCTGTACAGTGGAAAATTGACAGAACACTGTAAACCAGTTATAATGGAGAAACATAAAAATCATTATATATATAAAAACAGACATAGATACAAGCCTTTATTACTGAACTGTAAAAGGCAAGTAGTCTTTCCACTCAGGGTTCTCATACATGTTATTTCTACAACTTATACAGCCTTCACCAGATTTTTACATGGCTAATATTCTATCCCTATTATTGACATTTCAGCTTAAAGTCGTATTTCTGAAGAGGTATCCTATGGTGGGTTACTTATTACTGGATCACTCAACTAACAATCTGCCCTTAGCTTCCCATAATGCAGTATATGGGAAGCAAAAACAAAATGAAATCCAAAATTTCTTTTTTCCATTTTCTATTTTCATTATCTTTTTTTTCTCACATGGAAAAATATCTTAGGATTATTTTTTGTCTTAGTCCTTAGGGCAAAGAGTTTTCAACACTCATGAGCACTCCTGTGAGAATATGGAAAGCAGAAGGGAGACAGATGGTTCTTCTTATTGCCGTATACACTGGAAAAACATGGGTATCTAAAGATTGAGAAGCAATTCCAGTGGTTGAACTCAGATTTTCAGTGGCTATTCAAAAATTTCATGAGTGTTAAAAGACAAGTGTGGCAGTTCTATCCATGGTTATTGCAAGAGTGTTTTGTGATCTGTTGCTCACAGCTATGGTAATCTCTCTCTCTCTCTCTCCCTCCCTCCCTCTGCATTATTTAAATGCTAGATTTATTTATATGTAATTCACATGACATAAAATTAACACATATAGTGCGAAATTCCATATTTTTAGTAGATTCTGAATTGTGTCACCATCACCACTGTCTATTCCTGAACGCTTTCATCATCCTCAAAAGAAACCCTCTATCTGTGAGAAATTACTTTCCTCTTATTCTCATCTCTTGACAGCCACTATTCTAATTTATGTTTATAGATTTTCCTATTTGGTGTATTTTAAAAAAAATATCATTTTAAATGCTCTATTCTTCTAGCTTCCTTCACTTTAATAATTTCAATGTTCATCTGTGTTGCAACATGTATCAGTATTTCATTCTTTTTGTGGGTTAATGATTTTCTACCTCATGGATTTATTATACTTCATTTATCTATTGATCAGTTGACAGGTATTGGAAAATTTCCTGGTTGTGGCTATTAGAATAATTCTTCAGGGAATATTCATGTGCAAGTTATTCTGTAGGAATGTTCTCAATTCTTTGGAAATAGATCAAGAAGTAGAACCAGTGGGCTGCATGGTAACTCTAAGTTTAAATTTTGAGAAATTGCCAGATTGTTTTCCATAGTGACTACAACATGTCACATTTTTATAAGCAATGTGTAAGCGTTCTACCTCTCCATATTTATCCAACACTTGTTACTGCCTATTTGACTATATATTATCAGTCTTTATTTTTGAATTCAAAGTGTTTATGTGTGCTATATAAAAATAATGTAAATATATGTATAAATGAGCCACTTTGCCTTAGAGCAGAAATTGACAGAACAAAGTAAGTCAAATATAATACAAACTTTAAAAAATAAAATAAAATTATCTTATCAGATGTGTGATTTGAAAATATTTTCTCCTATGAAATAGGATATGTTTTAACTTTATGATATGATTTTAAGTACAAATATTTACAATTTTGATTCAATTCCATTTATCTTTTTCTGTTACTTTAGCTTTTGGTTTGTTATCTAAAATAGTTGCCTCATTCAGTGTCATGAAAATTTACATCTATATGCATTCTTCTAAGAATTTTATAGTTTCATCTTTTATATTTAGGTCTTTGATATTTTGAGCTGATTTCCATGTATAGTGTGAGGTATGTATGAGTCCAAATTAATTTTTTGTATGTGGATATCCAGTTTTCCAAAAGCCCTTTTTGAAAACATTATTTGGAGAGCAGATTAAGATCATGGAGGAGTAAGACATCACACTCACCCTCTCCCACAAACACATGAAAAAAACATATCTACATGTAAAACAGAACATCTATCAAATGATGGCATAAAAACTAAAACCTCCAAAAAGGGAAATAAAATTGACATAACTGGGTAGAACAAAAGAAAAAGAGGGAGAGAAGGAATCAGGATTGAACTAGCATTCCTTAGATGGAGCTGTGAAAGAGAAAAGGAACCCACATCTTGGGAAGGCATCTGACCTATGGGGAGATTAGCTGAGATGGAGGGACATCAAAGTCACCAAGAAAAGCACAGCAGCTGGACTGAGGAGGGAAAAATATAGTAGGAACTGCACAGATCATCTGCACCACTGCCCCATACATCACAGCCTGAGATGCTCTGGGGGGCTAGGATCCTTCTCTGAGACTTAGGATCCAGAGGTCATCATGAGGAGAGGGGACAGTTGACGGGGCTAAGGAGCACTATGCCATGGGCAGGGGAGCAGTGTGCTATAGCCTCTGGAGTGTAATGCCACAGCAGAGGGAACTCAGGAGAAGGTCTAGGCCTGCATGAGAAGAAAGGCATCATTGGAAGAATGAGAGGAGGAGGGGTGGACTGCCATAGGAATCTCCCCCCACATGCATGCATGCTGGCTCTCAGAGGGTGGGGTTCCTCTGGTGCAGGCTATGGGTGGTGAGAAAACACTTGCTCATGCTATGGGAGACTGGGCATTTATTGTGCAGGGTATAGGTGGCAGGAAACTCTTGTGTGGGCTAAGGGAAATGTGGTGCCTCAGGCATGATCTACAGACAGCAAGAATGGACTGAGATGGTCACCTCAGAGGCCAGAAGGAAGCATGGCCTACTGTCACTGGGGCCTGTGAGTTTGCTCCACTTGCAGCCTCAGTCACGTCAGGGGTCAGCCAAAAAAAAAAAAAAAGAGGGCACTGCAACCAAGCACCACACATTATTGCTCTCACCTCACAGGGAACACATCCGCACTGCAGCTGCCACTGCCAAATCCTCTGGGCACTGCCCAGATGCTTGATCACTGTCCCTTCCCAAGACCCTACAACTAGGAGCAGATGGTGCAGCAAATCCTGTGTGGGCTAAGTGGGACAGGGTGCTTCTTGTGGGGTCTGCAGGTGATGGGGGCAAACCACTGAAGTTATCTCTGACTCCAGAGTTTGGCATGTATTAGCACTACTAGGGGTCCGTTAACAGGCACTGCTTGAGGCCCCAGTCACCTCAGGGGAACCACAGAGGAGGGAATTGTGACAAACACCAGTTGTCATTGTTCTCACACCACTGGGAGCACACCTGCCCTGCTGCTGCCTCAGCCAAATGATCCTGGAAGTACCCACATGCTTGATCTCTGTCACTTCCCAGGATCCTGCAACTAACAGCAGCTTGTTCAGCACCTCCTATGTGGGCTAAGTGAGATGGGGTGCTTATTTTGCAAGATCTGCAGGTGGTAGGGGCTAACCACAACAGTTATCACTGACTCCACAGGTGGGCATGGGCTTCTACCACTAGGGATCCCTGAACAGACACCACTTGTGGCTCCAGTCACCTCAGAGAAGGGCATTGCAATTGAACACTACCGGTTGTTGCTCTCACTCGCCTGGGAACACACACACCATGCTGCTGCTACTGCCAAATGCTCTGGGTACATTTTAAAGATACCTAAGGCTCATTACCACTTCCCAGGGCCCTGCAACTAGGAGTAGCCTGCACTACCTTCCTGCAGGTCCTTGCTGCTCTTAAGAGCCCAGCAATCAGTCACTGAATACTATCCCTAATAATTGCCTTCTCCCTGGAAACACATTCGACACCCTAGGGAAGATAGCCTGCTCACACCAAAGAAAGAGCCAGCAAATGTTCAAACTCCCACACCAAAAATAAATAGTAACACCTCACAAAATACAAAGGTGTACTCTTGCATAGAAATAGCCCTCCAAGACTACAAATTGGCTTCCCTAAACTAACAAAAAAGAAAAACATAAGCAAGCAAGACGAATAAGCTCAGAAACCATTCCCAGTTAAAGGAACATAATTCACATGAAGAAGCAAACAATGAAATGGACCTCTGCAGTCTGACAGACACTGAGTTCAAAAGGGAGATAGTGAAAATCCTGAAAGAATTAAGGCGTAATATCAAGGACTTAATAATGGATATGAATGGTAATTTGGATTCCTTTGGAATGGAACTAGAAAATATAAGGAGGAGCCAAGAAAAATTAGAACATTCATTTGAAGAGATGCAAACTGAGTTAAAGGCAGTAAAGAGCAGAATGAATAATGCAGAGAAACAAATTAGTGACTTGGAAGATAGAATAATGGAAATCACCCAATCAGTACAGAAGACAGAAAACCAAATGAAAAATCATGAAAGCAATATAAGAGACTTATGGGATAATATAGAGCATGCAAGTCTACGCATAATAGGAATTCTGGAAGGAGAATAAGAAGAAAAGGTGATTGAAAATATATTTGAAGAAAATATGGCTGAAAACTGTCCAAATCTAAAGGAAACCAATATCAAGATACAGGAATCACAAAGGGCCCCAAACATGTTGAACCCAAATAGGCACACATCAAGGCATATTATAATAAAAATGGTAAAAGTTAAATATAAAGAGATGATTCTAAAGGCAGTAAGAGAAAAACAAAGTGTTAACTGTAAGGGAACCCCTCCTAAGTCTATCAGCTGATTTCTTTACAGAAACACTACAGGCCAGAAGGGACTGGCAAGATATATTTAAATTTCTGAAAGAATAAAAAAATGCAACCTAAAATATTCTATCTGGCAAGAATATCACTTAAAATAGAAGGAGAAATAAAGAATTTCCCCATCAAACAAAAGCTAAAAGAGTACAGCAATACTAAACCCATTCTAAAAAAATACTGAAAAGTCTACTCTGAGTAAAGAAGGAAATAAGAAGAAATAAGTTGGAGGAAACCACAAATGGAAAGCAATCACTTAAATAATCCAGCATATAGATCTAAAGGAGAAAAAAAATAAACTACTGTAAAAGTGATGACAAACACAAGGAAGGGCAAAAGGACAAATATGAAAATGTTAAAAAGGAATGCAAAATCATAGAATATAGGGAATGAAAGTAAGAAAATATAGACTCAGTTTTTTTTTTAATAATGTGTTTGAACCTATATGACTGTCACACTAAGCAAGCAGAAATCAGAAGGTGTTAACATACTTAAACAACAGGGCAACCACAAAGAACAACCAAACATTATATTCACACAAAATAAAAAAATACTCAAGCATAAAATAAATGGAAATCAACTGAAAAAAATAAAGGAAGAAAAGAGAAATATAGAATCAACTGGAAAAAATTTTCAAATGTCAATAAATACATGTCTATCAATAATTACCTTAAATTTCAATGGACTGAATGCTCCAATCAAAAGACACAAAGTGGTAGATTGGATAAAAAAGCAAAATCCCTCAATCTTCTCTCTACAAGAGACTCACCTGAGGGCAAAGGACACACATAGATTGAAAGTGAGGGGATGGAAAAAGATATTTCATGCCAGCGAACAAGACAGGAAAGCAGGAGTTGCAATACTCATATCAGACCAAAGAGACTTTAAAATGAAGACCATAAAAAATGTAATTGTAATGTATACATGTAAGGATAACCTGACCCCCCTTGCTGTACAGTGGGAAAATAAAAAATATATTTAAAAAAAAGACATTTCTCACTAATATGAACAAAGCCAAAAAAAAATGAAGACCATAAAGAAAGACAAAGAAGGACACTATTTAATGGTTAAAGGATCCATTCAAGAAGAGGATATTGTAATCATCAATATCTATGTCCCTAATATAGGAGCACCCAGGTACCTCCAACAAATACTAAAAGAACAAATTGATGGGAATACAATCATAGTAGGAGACTTTCACACCCCACTCACATCAATGGACAGATCCTCTAGAAAGAAAATTAATAAGGCAACAGAGATCCTAAAATGCAAAATAGAAAAGTTAGAATTAATTGACATTTTCAGGACATTACATCAAAAAAATTAGAATATACTTTCTTCTCAAGTGCACATGCAACATTTTCAAGGATCAATAATATACTGGGGCACAAAGCTAAACTCAACAAATTTTAGGGCATAGAAATAATTTCAAGTATTTCCTCTGAACACAATGGAATGAAACTAGAAATCAATCACAGGGAAAGAAATGAGAAAAATCTATCTACATGGACACTAAACAACATGCTACTAAAAAAAACCAATGGGTCAATGAGGAAATCAAGGACATTAAAAAAACAGCCTCAAGACAAGTGCTAATGAAGACACAATCTCTCAAAATCTATGGGATTACACAAAAGCAGTGCTCAAAAGGAAATTCATAGCCATTACAGGCCTTCCTCAAAAAAGAAGAAAAATCTCAAACTGGCTACTTAATCCACCACCTATATGAATTAGAAAAAGGAGAACAAACAAAACCTAAATTCATCAGAAGGAAAGAAATCCTAAAGATCAGAGAAGAAAACAATAAAATAGAGATTAAAAAAAACATAGAAAAAAAATCAATCAAACCAAGATCTGGTTCTTTTATAAGGTAAACAGAATGGACAAACCTCTGTCCAGACTCACCAAGAAGAGGAGAGAAAAAAACCAAATAAACAAAATAAGAAATGAAAAATGAGAAATTACAACAGACGCTGTGGAAATACAAAAAAAATAATAATAAGATAATACTATGAACACTTGTATGCAAAAAATTTGACAGCCTAGAAGAAATTGACAATTTTCTAGAGACTTATAGCCTGCGAAAACTGAATCAAGAAGAAATCGATCAACTGAAAGGAATGATCAAGAGAAATGAAATTGAATACTTAATTTAAAAACTCCCTAAAAGTAAAAGTCCAGGACTAGATGGCTTCACAGGTGAATTCTATGAAACATACAAAAAGGAATGTATACCAAACATCCTTAAAATTTTCCAAAACTTTGAAAGAGAAAGACCACTCCAAAAGTCATTCTATGATGCAATTATCACCCTAAAACCAAATCTAGACAAAAATACCACCAAAAAATAAAACTATAAGCCAAAATATTTGATGAATATAGATGCAAAACTTCTCAGAAAATTTTAGCCAACTAAATCCAACAACATATAAAAAGGATTATTCACCACAACCAAGTGCGATTAATCTCAGTTTCACAAGGATTGTTCAACATACACGAATCAATAAATGTCATACACCAGATTAACAAAAGAAATGTCAAAACCCACATGATCATTTCAATAGATGCAGAAAAAGCATTTGACAAACTCCAACATCCATTCGTGTTGAAATTCTTACCAAATTGGGTATAGAGGTAACATCCCTTAACATAATCAAAGCCATTTTTGACAAACCCACAGCAAATATAATACTCAATGGAGAAATGCTCAAAGCCTTCCCACTACAACCTGGAAGAAGACAAGGATGCCCACTCTCACCACTGCTCTTCAACACAGTATCGGAAGTCCTAGCCACAGCAATCAGACAAATGAAAGAAATAAAAGGTATCAAAATTGGAAGAGAAGTGGAAAATTGTCACTGTATGCAGATGATATGATACCATATATAGAAAAACCTAAGGACTCAACCCAAAATCTACTTGAATTCATCAACAAATTCAGGAAAGTAGCAGGATAAAAGAGTAACATTCAGAAATCAGTTGCATTTCTGTATACTAACAAATATTAGAAAAGGAATACAAAAATACAATACCTTTTAAAATTGCACCCCCCAAAAATCAAATACCTGGGAATAAACCTGACCAAGGAGGTGAAAGAATTATATACTGAGATCTATAAAACATTAATCAAGGATATTAAAGAAGTTGCAAAGAAATGGAAATATATTTCATGCTCCTGGGTTGGAAAAATTAATTTTGTAAAAATGGCCATACTCCCCAAGGCAATCTACAGATTCAATGCAATCCCTATTAAATAACCCCTGACATTTTTCACAGAACTATAACAAACAATCCAAAAATTTATATGGAACCACAAAAGACCAGAATTGCCAAAGAAATGCTGAGGAACAAAAACCAAGCATGAGGCATCCCGCCCCCAGACTTCAAGCAATATTACAAAGCCACAGTCATCAACAGAGTGTGGTACTGGTACCAAAACAGACATACAGAAACAATTAAACAGAATAGAGAAACTAGAAATAAACCCATACTCCTAGAGTCAATTAATCTTCAACAAAGTGGGCAAGAATATAAAATGAGAAAAGACAGCCTTTTCAAGACGTGTTCCTGGGAAAACTGGGCAGTTCTCTTAAATCAACAAAACTGGAACACCCCCTCACACCATGCATGAAAATTAATTCAAAATTGCTTAAAGACAAACATAAGACAAGACACCATCAAACTCCTAGAAGAGAACATAGGCAAAACATTCTCTGACATCAACCGCATGAATATTTTCTCAGGTCAGTCTCCCAAAGCAACAGAAATTAGAGCAAAAATAAACCCATGGGACCTAATCAAACTGACAAGTTTTGCACAGCAAAGGAAACCAAAAAGAAAACAAAAAGACATCTTACATAATGGGAGAAAACAGTTTCAAATGATGCAACTGACAGGGCTTAATCTCTTGAATACACAAGCATCTTATACAATCAACAGCAAAAAAGCAAACAACCCAATGGAAAAATGGGTGAAAGACCTGAATAGACATTCTCCAATGAAGATGAATAGATGGCCAAAAATGACATTAAAAAATGCTCAACATCCCTGATTATTAGAGAAATGCCAATAAAAACTACTATTAGGTACCTCCTCATACCTGTCAGAATGGCCATCATTAATGATTCCAAAAATAACAAATTGTGGAGAGGCTGTGGAGAAAAGGGAACCCCCATACACTGTTTCTGGGAATGTAAGCTGGTACAGCCACTATGGAAAACAGCATGAAGGTACCTTAGAAAACTATACTTGGTACTACCATATGACCCAGAAATCCCACTCCTGGGCATCTCTCCAGACAAATATTTCCTTGCAAAAAACACATGCACCTACGTGTTCATTGCAGCACTGTTCACAATAGCTAAGATATGGAAAAAACCTAAATGTCCATCGATAGATGATTGAATTATGAAGATGTGGTATATATACACAATGAAATACTACTCAGCTATAAAAAAACAAAATTATGTCATTTGCAGCAACATGGATGGAACTAGAGTCTCTCATATTAAGTGAAGTGAGTCAGAAGGAGAAAGACAAATACCATATGATATCACATATCTGGAATCTAACATGTGACAAAAATGAACCTTTCCACAGAAAAAGATAATCATGGACATGGAGAGCAGAGTTTTGTTTGCCAAGGGGGATGGGGAGGGCATGGGATGGTTTGGGAATTTGGGGTTAATGTATGAAAACTATTGCCTTTTGAAAGGATAAGCAATGAAATTCTGCTGTATAGCACTGGGAACTATATCTAGTTACTTATTATGGAGCATGATAATGTAAGAATAAAGAATATGTTCATGTGTGTGACTTGGTCACTTGGCTGTACAGTGGAGAATTGATAGGACACTGTATACTATATATAATGAAAAAATAAAAATCACCATGGATTTAAAAAAATTATTTACTCCTTCATTGAATTGTCTTCTTGGTCTTGTCAAAAATCAATTTCTTGACTAAATTCTGATCAATATACCTAGCTGAATTACTTGTTAAAACATCATTCCTATTAATTTCCATCACTACAACTTAATCTTAATCCTACTTAATACACTTTAAATTTTATTTTAATATGTTTATTATGTAATTCTGCCATGAAAATGTAACCTCCGTGAGCTGAGGTAAAACATCTTCCTCGTTCCTTATTATATCTCAACAACTAGCCCTTTGATTTGCATATAGTAGGCAATTGTTAAATGCTTGTAGATAACATGAATGAAGTAATGAATAAATGATAAATTACAGAGGAGTTTGAAAGAACGAAGAAAAAATGGTTTGGCACACGTTTTTGGTGTATTATATTTTCATATATCGTTGCTCCCTTGGGCTTTGAGAATTGAGTATCTTTGACTTTCAGACTATTAGAAAAAATTAGGATCAAAAGCTGTAGTTTTTTGTGTATTCAACTGATCAATGTAATGTATGTACTATAGTTAAAAATAAATGGTTTATGAAAGGAAGGATTCTACTTTCATTTCCAGAGCTGTATTTTTTATGTCTAAAGCAATGGTTAGTGAATTGTAGGTACCCTGAAAGTATTTGTTGAATGAGTAAAATGACATACTTTGTTTCTTTACCCCCTTTTCCAAGTTTACTGAGTTCAAATTGAAAAATGAAACTGTATATGGGGTTTACAAGTGATATATATGTATATATTGCAGAATGATGAAAAAAATCAAGATGACACATCGTTCACCTCACATAATTTTATCTTGTGTTTAGAATCTTCAAAATTTATTATCAACATCTTAGATATTATGAGTATTATTAATTAGACTTGCCACACTGTACATTAGATCCAAAGAACTTATTTATCTTATCATTGAAATTGTGTATACTTTGACTAATATCTCTTCATTTCACCCACTCCCTAGTCTCTGGCAACCATTGTTCTACTTTTTTATATGAGTTCAACTTTCTTAAAAGAGATTCTTTGTATAGGTGAAAACACACAGCATTTGCTTTCTCTAGCTTTTTCACCAAGTTGTCACAAATGGCAGGATTTTCTTCTTTTTATGACTGAGAGTATTCCATTGTGTGTGTGTGTGTGTATACATATGTTACATTTTCTTATCTATCAGTTTATTACCTATAGAATATAAGTATATAATATTTACCTTATGAGATTGTTAAGAAGATTAAATGACCTCATTTCACTTAAAGTATTTAACATGTTGTTCAGCAATTAATAAATCCACTCATTTTAATGTTAGTTACTATGTTATTATTACTGTGAAGTAAGCATAGAATTTAGATTTAGGCATAAAAATGTTTGATTTTAGAAGAGTGGCCTTGAACAAGTCAATTTTTTTGTCTTTAAAATTGGGTTGATAATGTTATTTAGTAAAGAAATCCATATAAATTTCCCCAGAGCTTATGTCAGGAATTTAAAAGGTGATGTATATGAAAATATTTTGTCAGTATTATAATGAAAATATGTGCATATTAAATATTAGTACATAGTATTTATGTAACTGATCAATTAATATAAACTAATATAAAAAACATTTTTATTTTATTGGAGTATAGTTGACTAACAAAGTTATATCAATTTCAGGTGTATACCAAAATAATAAGTTATACATGCAAATGTATCCATTTTTCCCCATAAATGTTATTAAAACTATTGAGTAGATTTTCCTGTGCTATACAGTTTGTAGTTGTTAATTATATATTTTATACAGCAGGGTGTATCTTTCCATCCTCCTAATTTATCACTCTATCCCCCACTGTTTCCCCTATGGTAACCATATGTTCAATTTTGAAGCCTGTGAGTTTGTTTCCATTTCATAAATAATTTTTTTAAACAAAGAGTTTAATTGGTGATCTTTCCATTATAACTTATTTTCACTTTTCATAATAATAGTGTTGGAATTTAAAGTAACATTGGTGATTTTATGGTCTAAACTCCTCACCCATTTAGAAAAATCTGAGATTTAGAAACTAAATACCCTTCCAAAGCAAATAAAATTTTCATCATAGAGATGAGTTTATGGGCCACATTTCTGTATATCTTTCCTGGTGAAGCTCTCAATTCAGCATTTAATATGTTCCAGTTCTGAAGATTAGTATTATTGGTAGGAAAATCAAGCACATAGAAAAAAGTATGGTGAAATGCTTGAGTATCTGTATCATGGTACTCTTCAAATTGCAATTCATTGGTGGCAATATAATTAATGCTTATAGAAGATCACTTTGTAAAAGCAAATATTGCTGGGCTTCCTAAAACATGTATAGCAAACACTTTCCTCCACTATCTATGAGCATAATATTGTATGCACACTTATCTCTAAAACACATATGAGTATACATGTCTGTATTCTTATTGAAATAGTACTTTTCTTTTAAGAATTAAAGGCATTTTTCCTTAGCAAGTTTTTTTTTACAAATTCCAAAATGCTTAATTATGAAAAATTAATATAAACATAAAAATTTATTAGAAAAAATGACTGATAGATCTGAATCCTCTTTCCATATTTCCAATACAATAGAACTAAAAGAGACATTGGAATTTAGAATTTTTCTGGTTAATAAAATTTACCATGTTTAGAAATCTTAGCATGCCAGAAATCTGTTAAAAATGTAAAGAAAATATTTTCTCGGTGGTAGTGTACTTTGTGTTAAATCTGGAACAACATACTCTTTACAAGTTTATCTTTGGTGTAAAATTCACATGGGTTCATATTTCTGCTCTTTCACTTACTAACTGTCTGACATTTGGACAAGTATTTAACATCTTGAATAAATAATTTCCTTATCTTTCTAACTAGATTTTATACTATTATCTGTTTTATAGAATTGTTATGAGGCTTAAATTATATGAAAATCCATCAAAACACATTATACTATGCCTGTAAAAACTGAGAACTTAGTACATGGGGATGGTTATTATGAACAAGTGTTTGTTATTAAGTTCTTGTTACTTAAGTGAGACAAGAATAAAACTGATGATGTAAATAAAAACCTATTTGACAGGTCGTACAGACAGAAAATCATAAGGCAATAGTGGACTTATTTGATAAAATAGACCAGTTGGACTTAATATGTTTCTACTGCAGATTATATCCAAAAACAGCAGAATACACACCATTTCACAAGTGCACATGGAACATTTCCCAGGTAGATCACATACCAGTCCACAAAATAAACTTCAACAAATTTAAAAAGATAGAAATTTCATTCAGCTTTTTTTTTCTGAATACACTGATATGAAACTAAAAATCAATTGCAGAAATAAAAATTGGAAAAGAACAAATATGTGGAGACTAAAACAGAGTTAAAAAATGGATCGACATTCCTGTCATGGCTCAGTGTTAATGAATCTGACTAGGAACCATGAGGTTGTGAGTTTGATTGCTGGCCTTGCTCAGTGGGTTAAGGATTCAGTGTTGCCCTGAGCTGTGGTGTAGGTCACTGATGCAGCTTGGATCCCACATTGCTGTGGCTGTGGCATAGGCTGGTGGCTACAGCTCAGATTGGACCCCTAGCCTGGGAACCTCCATATGCCACGGGTGTGGCCCTATAAAAAACAAAATAAATAAATTAAATAAATAAATAAATAATGGATCAAGGAGAAAATCAGAACATATTTGAGACAAATGAAATGGAAATACTACCCTCCAAAATCTATGGGATGCAGTAAAAGCAGTTCTAATAAGGATGTTTATAGTAATATTGGCCTTCCACAAGAAACAAAAAAACCTCAGAGAAACTACCTAAATTACCACATAAAAAAATAAGAAACAGAAGAAAAGCCAAAGCACAAAGTCAGCATAAGAAAGGAAATAATAAATAACAGAGAAGTAAATTATATAGAAATTAAAATACAATAGAAAAAGATCAATAAAATCAACAATGCTTTGTAAAAATAAACAAAATAGGTAAACATTTAGCCAGACTCACCAAGAGTAAAAGAGAGAGGACCCAAATAAACAAAATAAGAGGAGAAATAAAACTTGATAGCACAGAGATGCAAAAAATTCATGACTACTATAAACAGCTATATGCCAACAAATTGAAAAATTTAGAAGAAAGCAATAAATTTCTAGGAACATGCAAATTGCCAAGACTGAATCAAGAAGATATAGACAATTTGAACAGACCAATCACTAGTAGTTTTAATTAATTTGTATCAAAACAAAATAGACAATATATCTTCCACCAAACAAAATTCAAGGACTGAACAACTTCAGAGAGAAATTTTACCAAATACATAAAGAAATAATATCTGTGGAAAAGTTTATTTGTGCCATATATTAGATTCCAGATATAAGTGATATCATATGATATTTGTCTTTCTCTTTCTGACTTACTTCACTCAGGATGAGAGTCTAGTTCTATCCATGTTGCTACAAATGGCATTATTTTATTCTTTTTATGGTTGAGTAGTATTCCATCATGTATATATACTGCTTCTTCCTAATCTAATCATCTGTTGATGGAAATTTGGGTTGTTTCCATGTCTTGGCTATTGTGAACAGTGCTGCAATGAACTTGCAGGTGCATGTGTCTTTTTAAAGGAAAGTTTTGATGCAGATTATTGCCTTTAGAATGGATTCACAATGAGATCTAGCTGTGTAGCACTTGGAATTGTGCCTAGTTGCTTATTATGGAGCATGAAAATGTGCAAAAATAGAATGTGTAAATGTATGTGTAAATTGGGTCACCATGCTGTACAGTAGGAAGAAAAATTAATATATTGGGGAAATAAAAAAAATAATGGCAATAAAAAAAAGAAATAATATCTATACTTCTTAACCTATTTTAAAGCAATGGACAGGACAGAGCACTCCCAAATTCATTCTACAGATCATCATTATCTTGATATCAAAACCAGATAAAGACATTGTAAAAAAAGAAAATTATAGATCAATATATTTGATGAACATATATATTCAAAAATACTAAACAAAATACTAACAAACAAAATCCAAAAATATGTAAAAAGGATTATAAAATATAGTCAATATGGATTTCTTCCAGGGTCACAAGTGTGGTTCAACATTCCAAAAACAATCAATGTGAAACACCAAATTAACAAAAGGAAGAATAAAAATCTCATGGTTTTCTCAGTAGATGAAGAAAAACTTTTGACAAATTTAAACATTCAATAATGATCAGAATTCTCATATAAGTGATAACAGAGTGAATATATCTTTACATAGTAAAGGTTATTTATGACAAACATGTAGCCAACATCATACTAAATAGTGAAAAGCTTAAAGTTTTCTTCTATATTAGGAAGAAGATAAAGATGTCCACTCAGGCCATTTCTATTTAACATAGAATTAGAAGGCCTAGCCACAATAAAAAGAAATAAATTTCATTAAAATTGGAAGAGAAGAGGACAAACTGCCACTATTTGCAGATGACATGATACTTTATATAGAAAAATCTAAATTCTCCACTCCAAAACTATTAGAAATAAGAAATGAATTAAGCAAATTTGCAGGATACAAGATTAATATACAGAAATCTAATGAGTTTCTATTAATTAATAATGAAATATCAGAAAGAGAAAATGCTATTTTCTTTTTTTCTTTTTTTTTTGTCTTTTGTATTTTGAGGGCCACACCTGCAGCATATGGAGGTTCCCAGGCCAGGGGTTCAATCAGATCTGTAGTTGCTAACCTACACCACAGCCACCTCAATGCAAGATGTGAGCCATGTCTGTGACCTATGCTATAGCTCACAGCACTGCTGGATCCTTAACCCACTGAACGAGGCCAGGAACTGAACACACAACCTCATGGATACTAGTCGGGTTCATTAAACACTGAGCTATTTTCTTAAAATTTCATTTAAAATTTCATCAAAAAGAATAAAATACCTAGGAATAATATTACATAAAGTGGTGAAAGGCCTATACTCTGAAAACCATAAAACAGTGCTGAAGAAAATTGAAAATGATACAAAGAAATGGAAAGTCATAATGTGTTCATGGCTTGGAAGAAATAATATTGTTAAAATATCTACACTATTCAAAGCAATCTACAGATTTAATGCAATCCCTATCAAGTATCTATGACATTTTTCACAGAAATTAAACAAGCTATCCTAAAGTTAATATGGAGCTACAGAAGATAACAAAATATCAAAGAATTCCAGAGGAAAAAACAAATCTGGAGATATTGCCCTTCTACACTTCAGAATATACTACAAAGCTACAGCAATCAAAACAGTAACCTACTGGTAGACACATACACACACAGATATATATATCAATAAAACATAACAGAGAGCCTAGAATTAAACATACATATCTATGGTCAATTAATCTATTACAAAGGATCCAAAAATACACCATGCAGAAGACAGTCTCTTTAACAAGTGGTGCTGGGAAAACTGGTCAATTATGTGTAAAGCAATGATATTATAATATTACCTCATGCCATATACAAAAATAAACTCAAATGTGTCAAAGACCTAAATGTAAAACCTGAGACCATAAAACTCCTAAAATATAACTTAGAACCTAGTTAAACTTAGAAGTTTTTCATAGCAAAGGAAATCATTGATAACATAAAAATAAACAGAATCAGAGAAAATATTTGCAAATTATATGACCAAAAAGGGGTTACTAGACAAAATATATAAACTACTCATCAAACTCAATATAAAAAAATCCCAAATAGAAGTTCCCTTTGGCTCAAGGGGTTAAGGATCCAGCATTGTCACTGCTGAGGCTTGGGTGGCTGTTGTTCATGTTTGATCCCTGGCCCCAGAACTTCTGCATGCCAAAGGCATTGCCAAAAAAAATATTTAAGTAACCCAATTTTAAAATGTGCACAAGTACTGAATAGATATTTTTTAAAAAGACCTGCAGATGGCTAAGAGGCACATGAAAAGATGCTCAACATCACTAGTTATTAGAGATATGCAACTCAAAACAATGAGCTATCACCATGCATCTGTCAGAACAGCTATCATAAAAATATCTACAAATAGCTGATGTTGGATTAGATAGGGAGAAAAGGGTATCCAAGTATATTGTTGGTGGGGATACTAATTGTTTTAGTCACTATGGAAGATATTGTGGAGCTTTCTCAAAAAACTTAAAATAGAACTACAATATGAATCAGAAATTCCACTCCTATGTATATATCTGGGAAAAAAGAAAACAATAATTGGAAAAAATATGTGTATCATGGTGTTCATAGCATCCCTAGTTACAACAGCCAAGATATGGAATCAAACCAAATATGCATCAACAGAAAAATGTGGCATATATATTAGTCACCAAAAAAATGAAATTCTGCAATTTGAAGTAATGTGGAAGGAGCTAGAGAATATTATACCCAGTAAAATAAATAAAAAACAGAAAGTCAAATACCATATGATTATCACCTATGGGTAATCCAAAAAATAATATAAATGAATGCATTTACAAAACACTAACTGACTCACATAGAAAACAATCTATTGCTTAACAAAGGGTTGAGGGAAAGTGGGAGGGACAAATTAGGTGTATGAGTTTAAGAGGCACAAACTACTATACATAAAATAGATAATCATGAAGGATATTTAGTATATCATAGGAAATTATAGCCATTATATTGTAATAATTTTAATGATATATAATCAGTAAAAATACTGAATTACTATTCTGCACACCTGAAACTAATATAATACTTCAAATAAACTCTATTTAAAAAAAATTAAGGTAAATTTACCCCAGGCCACAGATAATGCTACAATTTATCCCTGCTGAATAGGGAGGATATTATCAATTGTTTGACCACTACTCTCTTTGCTTTTCACTTTTTTAAAAAATTTATTTATTTATTTATTTATTTATTTTTCCCACTGTACAGCACGAAGATCAAGTTATACTTATATGTATACATTTTTTCCCTCAACCTTTGTTGTGTTGCAATATGAGTATATAGACATAGTTCTCAATGCTACTCAGCAGGATCTCCTTGTAAATCTATTCTAAGTTGTGTCTGATAAGCCCAAGCTCCCGATCCCTCCCACTCCCTCCCCCTCCCATCAGGCAGCCACAAGTCTATTCTCCAAGTCCATGATTTTCTTTTCTGTAAACAAAGGTTCATTTGTGCCATATATTAGATTCCAGATATAAGTGATATCATATGGTATTTGTCTTTCTCCTTCTGACTTATTTCACTCAGTATGAGAGTCTCTAGTTCCATCCATGTTGCTGCAAGTGGCATGATGTCATTCCCTTTTATGGCTGAGTAGTATTCCATTGTGTGTATATACCACATCTTCCTAATTCAATTATCTGTCGATGGACATTTGGGTTGTTTCCATGTCTTGGCTATTGTGAATAGAGCTGCAATGAACATGCGGGTGCACATGTCTCTTTTAAGTAGAGTTTTGTCCGGATAGATACCCAAGAGTGGGATTGCAGGGTCATATGGAAGTTCTATGTATAGATTTCTAAGGTATCTCCAGATTGTTATCCATAGTGGCTGTACCAGTTTACATTCTCACCAGCAGTGCAGGAGGGTTCCCTTTTCTCCACAACCCATCCAGCACTTGTTATTTGTGGACTTATTAATGATGGCCATTCTGACTGGTGTGAGGTGGTATCCCATGGTTGTTTTGATTTGCATTTCTCTTATGATCAGTGATGTTGAGCATTTCTCCATGTGTTTGCTGGCCACCTGTATATCTTCCTTGGAGAACAGTCTATTCAGGTCTTTTGCCCATTTTTCCATTGGGTGGTTGGCTTTTTTGCTGTTGAGTTGTATAAGTTGTGTATATACTCTAGAGATTAAGCCCTTGTCGGTTGCATCATTTGAAACTATTTTCTCCCATTCTGTAAGTTGTCTTTTTGTTTTCTTTTGGGTTTCCTTGGCTGTGCAAAAGCCTTTCAGTTTGATGAGGTCCCATGGGTTTATTTTTGCTCTAATTTCTATTGCTTTGGGAGACTGACCTGAGAAAACATTCATGATGTTGATGTCAGAGAGTGTTTTGCCTATGTTCTCTTCTAGGAGTTTGATGGTGTCCTGTCGTATATTTAAGTCTTTCAGCCATTTTGAGTTTATTTTTGTGCATGGTGTGAGGGTGTGTTCTAGTTTCATTGCTTTGCATGCAGCTATCCAGGTTTCCCAGCAATGCTTGATGAATAGACATATATACCTTTGATGAATATAGATGCAAAAATTCTCAACAAAATCTGAGCCAACTGAATCCAACAACATATCAAACAAATTATACATCGTGACCAGGTAGGGTTCATCCCAGGTTCACAAGGATGGTTCAACATATGCAAATCAATCAACGTCATACACCATATTAACAAAAGAAAAGCCAAAAAGCATACCATCATCTCAATAGATGCAGAAAAAGCATTTGACAAAGTCCAACACCCATTCATGAACAAGACCCTCAACAAAGTGGGTATACAGGGAACATTCCTGAATATAATCAAAGCCGTTTATGATAAACCCACAGCAAATATAATCCTCAATGGGAAAAAACTGAAAGCCTCTCACTCAAATCTGGAACAAGACAGGGATGCCCACTCTCACCACTGCTATTCAACATAGTACTGGAAGTCCTAGCCATAGCAATTAGACAAACAAAAGAAATAAAAGGCATCCATATAGGAAGAGAAGAGATAAAACTGTCACTGTACGCAGATGACATGATACTATACACAGAAAACCCTAAGGATTCAACCCCAAAACTACTTGAACTGATTCATCAATTCAGCAAAGTAGTAGGATATAAGATGAACATTCAGAAGTCAGTCGCATTTCTGTATACCAGCAATGAAATATTAGAAAAGGAATACAAAGATATAATACCTTTTAAAATTGCACCTCACAAAATCAAATACCTCGGAATACACCTGACCAAGGAGGCAAAGGACGTCTATGCCAAGAACTATAAAACTTTAATCAAAGAAATCAAAGAAGATGTAAAGAAATGGAAAGATATTCCATGTTCCTGGATTGGAGAAATCAATATTGTAAAAATGGCCATACTACCCAAAGCAATCGACAGATTCAATGCAATCCCTATCAAATGACCCATGACATTTTTCACAGAACTAGAACAAACAATCCAAACATTTAGATGGAATGACAAAAGACCCAGAATCGCCAAAGCAATCCTGAGAAACAAAAACCAAGCAGTAGGTATAATTCTCCCAGACTTCAAAAAATATTACAAAGCCACAGTCATCAAAACAGTGTGATACTGGTATCAAAACAGACAGACCATTGGAACAGAATAGAGAACCCGGAAATAAACCCTGACACCTACGGTCAATTAATCTTTGACAAGGGAGTCAAGACCATAAAATGGGAAAAAGAAAGTCTATTCAGCATGCTTTTCACTTTAAATCTCACATGGAACTGCATTTGAATTTTACCTTTACCTATCTAAAAATTAAAAATAAGTTTTATATTCCATATGAGTGACTTATGTTTTAAAATATATAAAATTTTACAATCCCATGGGTAACCCCTCATGAGATTATTAAATTTTCAACTAGACATTATTTAGTTTAAAAAAGAGATCTTAATTACATTATGGTTATAGTTGTCCTCCTTTACATATCAGCATGTATCCAGTTAAATAATCCTTTCAGACATTCTGAAACTGAGATTACTCCTTGTGGCAAACCAAATAAGTCTAATACATTTTACAAATGATAACAAAAACTCACTTTTTGGAGAGAGCTCTCAAGTCCTCCAGTAAAATTTTCTTCTTCATGATAATTGAACAGAGGCCTTTCAACTATTTCTAACTTAACTTTCCAATTTCATCAATATCCTCACTATTTTTTAATTTGTTTAATTTTTGAAAAAAATGTGATACTCTGTTAGAAAAATAGTATTCCAGGTATTGTTTGACTTCAGAAAATAAATCAAGATATCTCATCCCTTATTTCAATTATTCTGCTCAAGTTAATGTTGCATAATATCACAATAGCTTCTTTGGCTGTCATATTTTTTAACACGCTTTCAGTTTATTTTCAAAGAAAAGCCATTGAAATGTTATGTGGGCTGTTGAAAACCATTCCTTTTATTCCCCCTTTTTTTCTTTTTTTTTTTTTTTTTTGCTTTTTAGAAAAGCACCTATGGCATATGGAGGTTCCCAGCCTAGGGGTTGAGTCAGAGATGCAGCTGCTGGCCTATGCCACAGAGACAGCAGTACTGGAACCCAACCCACTGAGTGAGGCCAAGGGTAGAACACACATCCTCATGGATACTAGTCGAGTTTATAACCTGCTGAGCCACAATGAGAACACCTGAAAATATATTATGCATTCCATGAATATGTCCCCCTTTTCAGATTCAGAAATATTTCATTTATTTAATATTTATTTTTCTTCCCATCAAAACTATTTGAATGATTATGATGATAATAATATATCATTTCAGTATGTCACTAGGAGTACTGTCAACAAAATGGCAAACCAATAAATAAAAAAACAGCAACAAATAGAAACTGAACAACTTTATCAGTACTATGTAAAGCATTCAAAGGTTTACAGCAACAAATCAAATAAAACACTCATTTAAGAAAAAGCTATCTTAATTGTGTTAGGAAATTTTTGTGATGTTTTATTCATTCCTGTCTTACACCCTTTTTGGCGTCATGGTAGTCTTGGTCTTTAAGTGGAAGCACCCTGGTTTCTAATTACATCTCTCAAACCAGAGGAAGCTGAGCAGACCTGATTTGCAAATTATTGTGTACAGCTGTTCTCATCTTTCTGCAGTCTACCTGAATTACTGATGAAAAGTGCATATCTCTGTTTTGCCTAATGTAGATCTCATTGAGAAAAAACAACAGACATTCCTGTGAAAGGGTCAAGATAGAGTAAGAACCCAAGAAATTTGGGGGAAGAGATTATGGTGTCTCAAGGCATATAGTATACTAAGAGTGAGGAGAATCTTGGGACTCTTCAGTAAATTAGAATATTCAAAGCATCCATGCACATTGATAAATTTAGAGAGCCATGAATATGCCCGGGCAAGATACATGTTCAGAAAAGACTGGAGAGAATAATCTTTCAGCTTCACTGATATTTTGGCTCAGAAAAAGCTTAGCTAACTATGAAGTTCCCTAGCATATATAAAAGCAAAAAAAAATTGGGGAGAGGTTATTTTTGAACTTCTCTGTTTTTTTGCATTAGTTCGTTTAATTTATTATTATTATTTTTAATAGTTATGTCCCCAATACAATTTTTTTCTACTATACGGCATGGTGACCCAGTTTACACATACATGTACACATTCTATTTTTGCACTTTATCATGCTCCATCATAAGTGACTAGACACAGTTCCAAGTGCTACACAGCAGGATCTCATTGACAATCCATTCCAATGGCATTTGTTTGTATCTATTAACCCCAAGCTCCCCAAACAACCTACTCCCTCCCCCTCCCCCTCCCCATTGGCAATCACAAGTCTATTCTCCAAGTCCATGATTATCTTTTCTGTGGAGAGGCTCATTTGTGCTATATATTAAATACCAGATGTAAGTGATATCATATTGTATTTGTCTTTCTCTTTCTGAGTTTCTTCACTCAGTATGAGTCTCTCTAGTTCCAGCCATGTTGCTGCAAAGGGCATTATGTCATTCTTTTTTATAGTTGAGTAGTATTCCATTGTGTATACATACCACTTCTTCCTAATCCAATCATCTGTCAATTGGACATTTGGGTTGTTTCCATGTCTTGACTATTGCAAATAGTCCTGCAATGAACATGCAGGTGCATGTGTCTTTTTAAGGAAAGTTTTGTCAGGATATATGCCCAAGAGTGGGATGGCTGGGTCATATGGTAGTTCTATATGTATTTCTAAGGTACCTCCATAAGCTTCTCCATAGTAGCTGTACTAGCTTACATTCCCACCAACAGTGCAGAAGGGTTCCAATTTCTTCACATCCCCTCTAGCATTTGTTATTTTGTGGACTTCTTAATGATGGCTGTTCTGACTGGTGTGAGGTGGCATCTCATGGTAGTTTTGATTTGCATTTCTCTAATAATCAGAGATGCTGAGCATTTTTTCACGTCCTTGTTGGCCATCTATACATCTTCCTTGGAGAAATGTCTATTCAGGTCTTTTGCCCATTTTTCCATTGGGTTTTTGGATTTTTTGCTGTTGAGTTGTATAAGTTGCTTGTATATTCAAGAGATTAAGCCATGTCAGTTGCATCATTTGAAACTATTTTCTCCCATTCTGTAAGTTGTCTTTTTGTTTTCTTTTTGGTTTCCTTTGCTGAGCAGAAGCTTGCCAGTTTGATTAGGTCTGGTTTTTTTTGGCCATTTCTTGGGCCACTGCCACAGCATATGGAGGTTCCCAGACTAGGGGTTGAATCAGCTGTAGCCACCAGCCTACACCAGAGCCACAAAAACATGGGATGCAATCCGTGTCTGCAACCTACACCATAGTTCATAGCAATGCCAGATCCTTAACCCACTGAGCAAGGCCAGGGATCACACTCGCAACCTCATGGTTCCTAGTTGGATTCGTTAACCACTGAGCCAAGACGGGAACTCCAGCTCCCACTGGTTTATTTTTGCTTTTACATCTGTTGTTTTGGGAGACTGACCTCAGAAAATAGTCATAAGGTTGATGTCAGAGAATGTTTTTCCTATGTTCTCTTCCAGGAATTTGATGGTGTCTTGTCTTATATTTAAGCCATTTTGAGTTTATTTTTGCACATGGTGTGAGAGTTTGTTTGAGTTTCATTGATTTGCATGTAGCTGTCCAGGTTTCCCAGCAATACCTGCTGAAGGGACTTTTTCCCATTTTTTGTTCTTGCCTCCTTTGTCAAAGATTAATTGAATATAGGTGTCTGGGTTTATTTCTGGGTTCTCTATTCTGTTCCACTTGTGTGTTTGTCTGTTTTGGCACCAGTATCACTCTGTCTTGGTGACTGTGTCTTTGTAATATTGCCTGAGGTCTGGGAGTGTTCCTCTTGCTTGGTTGGACTCAATGGAGAAAAGCTGAAAGCCTTCCCAGTAAAATCTGGAAGAAGACAAGTATGTCCACTCTCACCACTCTTTCATTTTCTTACATTCAAGAAAATTTCTGTCAATCACTAACTGAACATGAATAATAGGAAGAGAGTCATTACTAACAACACATAATGAGGATTATTGTATGCAAAAGTAGTTTGAAAAATTATTAAAAAATCAGACTAGTATAATATTCAATTTAAAAATGTAGCAAGCACTATGGAAGAAGGACAATCTGATTTCATAACAACATTATAATAGATAATAACGAATTATCTATGTGAAGTCTCAAAGCATATGAAGACACAGTAAAATATGGCCCATTCAAGGGAACAAAATAAACATACTAATATCCCTGAAGAAGACCAGGTATCAGACACTCTAGTTGATAACCTTGAAACAACTCTATTAAATATGTCCATAGAGCTAAAGAGAACACAAAGAACTAAAGGTAACCAAAAAATGACACAAGAACAAAAAGAGAATGTCAACAAATAGTAGAATTTACAAAATGGAACATATGAGATATTAGGGATATGAAAATTATAATAAGTAAATTATAAATTTTCCTAGAGGATTTCAACAGTAAATATAAAAGATAAAAATGAGGAAAAGTAAACATAACCTAGCAAATGAATAAATGCTCAACATCACTAATTATTAGAGATATGCAATACAAACTACAGTGAGGTACCACCTCACACCAGTCTGAATAGCTGTCATTAACAAATCAACAAATAACAAAGCCTAGAGATGGTATGGAGAAAATATAACTTTCCCATGATGTTGATGGGAATGTAAATTGGTACAACCAATATTAAAACAGTATGGAGATTCCTCAGAAAACTAAATATGGAACTATCATATGGTCAAGAAATCCCACTCTTGGGCATATATCTGAACAAAACTTTAATTCAAAAAGATAAATGCACCCCTATGTTCATTGCAGCATTATTTACAATAGCCAAGAAATGGAAATAACCTAAATGTTCAGATGGATGGATTATGAAGATGTGGTACATATATAAGATGGAATAGTACTCAGCCATAAAAAAGAATGAAATAATGCCTTTTGCAAAAACATGGATGAAAGTAGATATTTGCATACTAAATAAGTCAGAAGGAGAAAAATAAATACCATATGATATCATTTATTTGTGGAATCAAAAATATGGCACAGATGAACAGAATGAGTTTCACAGACATGGAGAGCAGACTTGTGGTTGCCAAAGGAGAATGAGTGGAATGGACAGAGTGTTTGGAGTTAATAAATGCAAACTATTATATTTAGAGTCAATAAAAAATGGGGTCCTGCTCTATCACACAGGGAACTATATCAAATCACTTTTGATAGAACATGATGGAAGATAATGTGAGAAGAGGAGAGTATATACATATGTGCAGGATCACTTTAGTGTACAAAAGAAATTGATAGGACATTGTAAATCAACTTAAATATTTTTTTAAAAAAAGTAAACAGAACCTAAGGGACTTGTATACCCTCAAGTGCACCAATATATGCATTAGTGCTGTCCCATAAGGAGAAGAGATTGAAGTGGAGAGGCCATTTGGAGAAATAATGGCCCCAAAATTTTCCAAGTTTGATAGAAGGACATAAATCTACAAAATTCAAGCTTTAACAGACTCCAAATAATTCCAAAGTGATAAGACTGAGATACATTATAATCAATTATTGAATACCAAAACAGAGAGAAGAACAGGAAATAAAAAGTCATGCTTTACATATAATGGATACTCTGTAGAATTATCAGTCAACTTATCCTTCAAAATTTTGGAGGCCAAAAGGTTCTGGGTGTATATATTTAACATACTGAAAAAAATATGACCCAAGAGCTCTACATCTGGCAAAACTGACCTTTAAAAATGTGGGAAAAATTAACACACTCTCAGAAAAATGAAACCTGAAAGATTAATTAGTACTAGACCAGCCCTATAAGAAAAGGCAAATGGAGTCTTTCCAGGTGAAACAAAACAGTACAGGACAGTAATATGGAGCCATTTGAAGGAATAAAGATCTTTCACAAAGATAAACACATAGGCAAATATAAAACCAACATTATCAGAACCTTGATTTGTAACATATTTTACTTTTTACATGATTTAAAGAAAAATGAATAAAAAGATTAAAAATCTATGTGATTGGGCACACAATGTAATAGTATATAATTTGTGACATTAACAATATAAAAGTGAGGTGGAGCTCTAGAAGAGACAGGATTTTTGTATGAGGTTGAATATGTTATTATCAATTCAGACTTGATTGTTTTAAATTTAGTATGTTATAGGTAATCCCAAAGAAAATATCTATGAAATAGACCTAAAAATAAATGAAAAGGAAATAAAAATATGTCACTATTAAAAGAAACTAAATACAAAAGAAGGCAATAATTGAGAAAATGAAAGACAAAAGTGATGACATACAGAAAACAAATAGCAAAATGGTAAAAATAAATCCTCCTTTATCAGGAACTATTTTAAATGTAAGTGGAGTGAACTCTTTAATCAAAAGATGAAGTACTGAAAACTAGGTGGTTTAAACAATAGAAATTTATCTTCTCACAATATGAAAGCTAGAAACACAAAATCAATGTATCAGTAGTATTGGGTCCTCTAGAGCTCTGTAAAGATGAATCTGTTGCTCTATGCTCCATCCATAGCCTCTGGTTGTTTGCTGGCATTCTGTGTCATTCTTTAAGTTGTAGAAGCATGAATTTGTTCTGTGCTTTCATTTTTACATGATATTCTCCTTGTTTGCCATTCTGTTTCCAAATTTCCCATTTTTATAATATGATTAACCATATTGAATGAATCCAACATAATCACATCGTTTCAACTTGATTACTTCTGTAAAAATCCTATCTCCAAATCTGGTCATTTTAGGAGGTCCTGGGAGTATGGGCCTCAAAGTATGAATTTTGGGAAGACATTTCAATACAAAAGAGAAAGAAACTTTCTTAACATGATAAAAGCATCATTAACATTATACTTAGTGGGGAAAGACTGAGAGCGTTGAACATAAAATTAGGGACAAAATGAGGACATCCAGTTTCTATTTTTTCTCAAAAGAGTATGCAAAGTTCTAGCCAGAAAAATTTGTCACTAAAAAGAAAATGAATCCAACATTGAAAAAAGAAGGTAAAATTAGATATGTTCAAAAATGACATAAACCTATATAGAGAAAACCCTAAGGAACCCACAATAAAACTGCTTATTTAAAAAATAAATTCAGCAAAGGTACAGGATACAAAATTAATTGCATTTCCATGTGCTGATAATAAACAATAAAAAATGGAAATTTAAAATATAATTCCATTTACAATACAGTACAAACATAAAAACAATAAATTTAATCAAGGAAACAAAGACTTGCACACTTGGAAAGTACAAAATATTACTGAAATAAAGACAAATTAAAGGAAATACATTGTTTTTTAAAATTCAATTTTATTAGAGTATAGTCGATTAGTTTCAAGTGTACAGCAAAGTGAATCATCCATACACATAGATAGATTCATTCATTTTTCTCATACAGGCTATTTCAAACTATTGAGTAGATTTTCCTGTGCTATATATAAAGTTCTCAAAAATCATCTATTCTATACAATAGTGTGTATATATTATTCCCACCTTCCCAATTTTTCCCTCCCCACAATGATTTTACCCATGGTAAACATAAGATAGATTTTGAAATCTGAGTTTGTTTCTGTTTTGTAAATAAATTCTTTGTATCATGTTTATTATATTACACATATAAGTGACATCATATGATATATGTATTTTTCTTTCTGACTTATTTCACTCAGTATGACAATCTCTAGGTCTATCCGTGTTGCTGCAAATGGTATTGTCTCATTCTTTTTTTTATGGCTGAATAATATTCCACTGTATATATGTAACATATCTTCTTTATTCATTCCTCTGTGATGGACTTTTAGATTGTTTCTATGCCTTGGCTATTGTAAAAAGAGCTGCTATGGACATTGTGATGAATGTGTCTTTTTGAATTAGATTTCTCTCTAGACATTTTTTTCATGCCAGTCAGAATGTCCATAACCAAAACAATAAATGCTGGAGAGGATGTGAAGAAAAAAGAACTCTTCTACACTGTTGGTGGGAATGTAAATTTTTGCAACCACCATGGAGGACAGTTTGGAGGCTCCTTAAAAAACTAAATATAGACCTAGCCATATGATCTAGCAAGCTGATTCCTAGGCAAATCCAGAGAAAGTTCTAATTGGAAAGACATGTTTATCTCATTGATTGGAAGACATTATTTTTAAGTTGACACAATCACCAAAAGTGACCTAAATATTCACTGAAATTTCTAGCAACATCCCAAAGACATTTTTTTTGTAGAAATAGAACATTCACGCAAAAATATATTTAAAAAAAAATTTTAGTTTGTTGTCAGAATCTTTTCTTTTTATTTTTCTTTTTTTGCCTTTTCTAGGGCCACACCCATGGCATATGGAGATTCCCAGGCTAGGGGGTCTAATCAGAGCTGTAACCACCAGCCTATGACAGAGCCACAGCAATGTGGGATCCGAGTTGCATCCACAACCTGCACCAAAGCTCACAGCAATGCTGGATCCTTAACCCAATGAGCAAGGGCAGGGCTCAAATCTGCAACTTCATGGTTCCTAGTCAGATTCATTAACCACTGAGACAGGATGGGAACTCTAGAAACTTATTTTCCTATATGTGATTTTTATTTTTTCCATTATAGCTGGTTTACAGTGTTCTGTCAATTTTCCACTGTACAGCATGGTGACCCAGTTACACATACAGGTATAAATTCTTTTTTCTCACATTATCATGCTCCATCATAAGTGACCAGACATAGTTCCTAGTGCCACACAGTAAGGTCTCACTGCTAATCCATTCCAAAGGCAATAGTCTGCATCTATTAACCCCAAGCACCCCATCCAACTCACTCCCTCCCCCTCCCCCTTGGCAACCAAAAGTCTATTGTCCAAGTCCTTGATTTTCTTTTCTGTGGAAGGGTTCATTTGTGCTGTAGATAAGATTCCAGATATAAGTGATATCATAGGATATTTTCTTTCTCTTTCTGACTTAGTTCACTTGGGATGAGAGTCTCTAGTTCCATCGATGTTGCTAAAAATGGCATTATTTTGTTGGTTTTTATGGCTGAGTAGGATTCCACTGTGTATATATACCACATATTCCTAATCCAGTCATCCGTTAATGGACATTTGGGTTGTTTCCATGTCTTTGCTGCTGTGAATAGCGCTGCAGTGAACATGTGGGTGCATGTCTTATTTCAAGGGATGTTTTGTCTGGGTATTTGCACAAGAGTGGGATTGCTGGATCATATGGTAGTTCTATGTGTAGATTTCTAAGGTACCTCCATAGTGTTCTCCATAGTGTTTGTACCAGGTGACATTCCCACCAACAATGCAAGAGGGTTCCCTTTTCTCCGCACCCCTTCCAGCACTTGTTCTTTGTGGATTTATTAATGATGGTCATTCTGACTGGTGTGTGGTGTTATTTCATGCTAGCTTTGACTTGCATTTCTCTAATATTCAGGGATGTTGAGCATTTTTCATGTGCTTGTTGGCCATCTGTATATCTTCTTTGGAGAAATATCTATTCAGGTCTTTCACACATTTTTCCATTGAGTTTTTGGCTTTTTTTTGTTGAGTTGTGTAAGTCACTTGCATATTTGAGAGATTAAGCCCTTGTCTGTTGCCTCATTTGAAACTATTTCCTCCCATTCTGTAAGTTGTGTTTTTGTTTTCTTTTTGGTTTCCTTTGTTGTGCAAAAGCTTGTCAGTTTGATTAGGTCCCATTGGTTTATTTTTGCTTTTATATCTGTCGCTTTGGGAGACTGACATCAGAAAACTATTGTAAGGTTGATGTCAGAGAATGTTTTGCCTATGTTCTCTTCCAGGATTTTGATGGTGTCTTGTCTTATATTTAATTCTTTAAGCCATTTCGAGTTTATTTTTGTGTGTGGCATGAGGGTGTGTTCAAGTTTCATTGATTTGCATGCAGATGCCCAGGTATCCCAGCACCACTTGCTGAAAAGACTGTATTTTTTCCATTTTATGTCTTGCCTCCTTTGTCAAAGATTAATTGCCCATAGGTGTCTGGGTTTGTTTCTGTGTTCTCTATTCTGTTCCACTGGTGTGTCTGTCTGTTTTGGTACCAGTACCACCCTGTCTTGATGACTGTGGCTTTGTAATATTGCCTGAAGTCTGGGATTATGCCTCCTGCTTGGTTTTTGTTTCTCAGGATTGCTTTGGCCATTCTGGGTGTTTTGTGGTTCCATATACGTTTTTCGATGGTTTCTTATAGTTCTATGAAAAATGTCATGGGTAATTTGACAGGGATTGCATTGAATTTGTAGATTGCCTTGGGGAGTATGGCCATTTTTACAATATTAATTTTTCCAACCCATGAACATGGAATATCTTTCCATTTCTTTACATCTTCTTTAATTTCCTTGATTAATGTGTGCAGTTTTAATATCTCCTATTATTATTGCATTTCTGTCAATTTCTCCCCTTATGTCTGTTAATATTTCCTTAATATACTCATGAGCTCCTATATTAGGTGCATATATATATTTATGTATGCTACATCCTCCATTTAGTCATTCTTTATACTTAAATAATGCTCTATTTTATTGTTTTATAGATTTTGTTACCAAATCTACTTTGTCTGGCATAGTTTTTGCTACTCTGGCTTCTTTTTTTTTCAATATTTTCATTTTAACTGTTCTTTTTTTGTCTTTTTCCCTTTTCTAGGGCTGCTCCCACAGCGTATGATGGTTCCCAGGCTAGGGGTCTAACTGGAGCTGTAGCCACTGGCCTGCGCCAGAGCCACAGCAATGCAGGATCTAATCTGCGTCTGTGACCTGTGCCATAGCTCATGGCAATGCTGGATCCTTAACCCACTGAGCAAGGCCAGGGATCGAACCCGCAACCTCATGGTTCCTAGTTGGATTCGTTAACCACTGTGCCACGACAGGAACTCCGTATCTGGTATCTTTTTAACCATGTTTTGTATTTGTGTATCTTTTGTTTTTTATTTTATTTTTTGTTTTATTTTTTAATCATTTATTTATATATTTTTTCTATGGTAGATCAAGGTGTCCCACTTACACATACATGTATACATTATTTTTCTCACATTATGTGTTCCATCATAAGTGAATAGACAGAGTTCCCAGTGCTACACAGCAGGATCCTGTTGCTAATCCATCCTGAATGCTACACTCTGCATCTATTACCACAAGTTCCCACTCCCTCCCACTCCCTCCACTTCCCCTTGGAAACCACAAGTGTATTCTCCAAGTCCATGATTTTCTTTTCTGTGGAAAGTTTCCCTTGTGCCATATGTTGGATTCCAGATATAAGTGACATCATATGGTATTTGTCTTTCTCTTTCTGACTTACTTCACTCAGGATGAGATTCTCTAGCTGCATCCATGTTGTTGCAAATGGCATTATTTTGTTCTTTTGTATGGCCAAGTAGTATTCCATCATTGCAACACTATTCACAATAGCCAAGACATGGAATCAACCCAAATGTCCACTGATAAATGATTGGATTGGGAAGATGTAACTTTTGATTTGAAATGAGTCTCTTGCAGGGAGAATGTAGATGGGTCTTTTTTTTTAATCCAATCAGATACTCAAGTTCTCTTTAGTGAAACATTTAGTCCACTAACATTCTGGTGATTATCTATAGTTTTACTTACTGTCATTTTGTTACTTGTTTTCTCATTATTTATATAATCTGTTCTTTACTTCTTTTTTTATATTGCTTTAGTTTGATGATTTTCTTTACTGTTATTTTCATTTTCCTTTCTCTGTAATTTTTGTACATGTATTATAGGTTTTTTCTTTGTGGTTCAGTGTAGTTCATATATATTGACATATAACTATATCTAATTTTTAAGATGGATTATTATTTAAGTTAAAACATTCTAAAGGCTCTATGTATTTTCCTCCCCATCTATGTTTTGTGGGTTTTTTTGGCTGCACCTGTGGCATATGTAAGTTCCCATGACAGGGATCAAATCTATGTCACAGGAGCAACCCAAACTTATACAGTGACAATGCCAGATCCTTAAACCCCTGCAGCACAATGGAACTCCCATGTTTTGTGTTTTTGATATCTTATTTTACATTTTATTGTCTGTGCCTTTACTGTTTATTGTAGTTATAGTTCATTTTACAATTCTTGGTTTTTTTTTAACATTTTTACTAGATTATTTGTTTCTTCCATAGCCTTTACTCTATATTTACCCTTATCAGTTGAATAGTTCCCATCCTTTAATTTCTTATTTCTTTATATGGGCTTTTTTTCCACCTATAGCAGACACCTTAATATTTTTTTAAAGTTGATTAAAAATGAGCTCTACTCAATTGTTTTTTTAAATCACCTTAGAAGCTCTTTATCTCTCTTTCAATTTTGAATTGTAACAACTTATAGGATAAGTATGCTGGGTTGTAGTTTTTATGCTTCCAGGACTTTAAACTCATTAGGCCACTTTCATCTGCCATGCAAAGGTTTTGCAGAAAAGTCTGCTTGTTTTCTTATGAGGTTTCCCTTGTGTACAACTCTATGTTTCTCTTTTGGTGTCTTTATAATTTTTTTCTTTATCTTTAATATTTGCTATTTAAATTACAGTGTGTCTTGGTGTGAGTCTCTTTTTGCTTAACTTGTTTGGGACTCTATGCTTTCTGTTACTGGATATCTCTTCCTACATCAGTTTTTGGATGTTTTTTAGCCATAATTTCATTGACTACATATTTGAGCCCTTCCTTTCTTTTCTCTTCTGGGACTCATTAAATATGAATAATAGTTTGCTTTATGTTGCCTCAGAAAGACCTTAACTATGCTTATTTATTTTTATTTTTGCTGTTCTAATTTTGTGATTTTTCATTAGTCTATCTTCCAGATGGCGTATGTGTGTTCTTCTGCATCACCTAATCTGCTGTTAAGTCCATCCAGTGTTATTTTTCATTTTATTTAATGTATTCTTCAGCTCTATCTAGTTTTCTGTTATTTTTTTCTAGTTCTATTTTAAAATTATTCCTGTGTTCATTTAGTCTTTACCCCACCTCAATGAGTATTTTTATTACTGTTCCTTTGAACTACTTATTACATGACTTATTTACCTGTTCTATTAGGAGTTTTTTCCAGGGATTTTTTCTTTTATATTCTTTGATTCATATTCCTCTGTCTTGTCATTTTGTTTTTTATTCTCTGTCTCTTTGAAATTAGGTGAAACATTTGTCTTTCCTAGTCTGGAAGCTATGTTATTTTATGGGAGCTTCTCTATAAAATATGTGTGTGCCTAATGGCTTTGGTGCATAAGTTGGTCCTTAAGTGACCTTGGCTGCTGGGGTGCCCTGGCAGCCACCATTTTGATGGGTTGGATGGTTGGATTAGAGCTGGAGTCCTAGGTGGTTGATTTCCTCCTGGGTGTGCTGGCAGTCTCCAACTTGTTTAGGAGCATGTCTGGGGCCTGAGGGCTTGAGACTTAACTTCTATGCTTTTTTAATTCTTTCCCTTATATGTGCAACTTGGATAGAAGCCAGATATGGGCCTGAGGGTTTGGTGCCACACCACTGAGCGAGCACTGGACACTCCAAATTATGCATATGGACATTTACACCTACAATTGTGGTCTCCACGCTGAAGCTAGCTTTGCTCCTTTCAAACTATGCTGAAGGATTAGTACTTCTACAATGATGGTCTCTGCCCTGGAACTAAACTTGCCCCCTTCTGAGTGGGTGTAAAATGTACACTTGTATGGGTTGCCTTTGCCCTTGTCAGAGGCAGGGCAGGCATCCAAATTGGCTCTATTACCACCATGTGTTCACACTCTTGTTGGCAAATGCAGCCTCAGACTTAGTGGGAAGCAGTGCCTGGGCAAGAGGGCTGGAATAGAAGATTGGTGCAGCCTGGATGGCATTCTGGGACAGTTCTTCCAAGCCAGCCAGAGTCCCAGGCAGTTTTCCATCTGTTACATTGATGTTATGACTGGGAGTAAGCAATTTTGTGCACATGCTCTTCAAGTGTTAAGTCTTGAGTTGCTGTTGGGGCTCAGTGGGTTAAGAACCCAACATAGTGTCCATGAGGATGCAAGTTCAATCCCTAGCCTGGCTCAGTGGGTTAAGGACCTGTTGTTGTCACAAACTGCATTGCAGGTGCATATGCAGCTTGGATCTGGTGCTGCTGTGGCTGTGGTGTAGGCTGGAAGCTACAGCTCTGATTCAACCCCTAGCCTGGAACTTCTGTATGCCAGAGGTACAGCCCTAAAAAGAGAAAAAGAGAGAGAGAAATTAAATTTAATGATACATAAAAAAGACTTGAGTTTTGAGTTTATTTTTGTGTATTATATTAGAGGGTGTTCTAATTTTTGCTCTAACCAGTGATAAGAAAGATAAATCATATCTGGCTCTGGCTTAACTTCTGGGATGATTCTGGCCTCTAAGAATGAAAAATCTGACTTTCTATTCTGGTATGAAGTGACTATAGTTCTCTTGGAGGTACAGTTAGATAGTCAAAGAACACAATATTAATAATTGAATGTGTTTTTTGCCACAATACCTTAAATTTCAAATAACTTGTAAAACAACCCTTAGAAAATATGTTACTACTTTTTCTTTTTTTTATAAATACATACCCGTTCTTTAAGATTTTTCTAATTTCATACCTCCTTCATGGTACTCATTATTATCCAAACTTGAAAAGTATTTTTGTGTCTTAGTTCCTGCTTTTAGCACAGTCTTCCTTAGAAAAGCCTTCTTTTGTGTGCTTGTGTATATCTTTCCACTAGATAAGGAGATTCGTGAGGAGAAGGCCCCCATTTTTGGACACTTCATGCACTCTATGTAATACCCAGCACAATAGCTGGAATATATTAAATGATTAGTGTATTTTTAACGACTTCTGTTTGCTTAACAATGTAACACATGTATATTAAAAATTCATTTGTGTTGTCAGTGTGTAAATTCAGTCCTTTAAATTCCTGAAGAACAGTGTCAGATTGTTCAACCAGCAAATTCTTTACCAAGTTAAAATCCTTTAAAATTATTACGGAAGTATATGTTACTAGAAGACAGGATATTTTTATTAATTCTCTGTAAAATCTACTTTATCAATTTACACCTCATCCAGCTACAAACTCAATGGCCTAGAAATTCAAATTATTTCCTGTTATGATTTAAGCCTTGCTGCTTCTGGACATAAGGTAAAAATGTAAGGCCTTTGTTACTGTCCTCTTTTTACATCCAGACATAATTTATGAATATAGCAACAGAGAACAGAATTTCTTTGTGCTTCTCATTGGCTTTGGTTCACTGCTTTAAACAAACTAAGTCAAGGCCATGTTTCATGCCATAGACACAGTATTCATACACCAGTGTGACCACATTTGAAAAGCCACTCTGAACCACTTTATTGCAGCAGATGTCTTTTACATCTGGCAAGGGCCATTTCTCTGCATGTCAACAGTAATTCACTTTAACAACTGTCTCTTTTGACAAGTTTAGTGTCAGACTCTAAAATGACAGTGTGACAATTTTGTTTTTCTTGAACAGAACATAGTACAATTTAACTATTTAAATACAAGAGTGTTAAATGCATTTGAGCACATTTAAAACTTTTCATTTCTAAGTAAGTGGAATAGGTTTTGGGTTCTTATTAATATGATACATGATGTATAGAGCTTTTGAAGCTAAAAATTCAAGGCATTTTTCAGGGCCCTTGAAGCTGTACCTGAAGTCTGCCTATGTAAAATTAAAAAAAAAATTAATGGAGGTAAAGCAAGTATTGAAAACAAGCAGTTGAATTGGAGAAGCTAGTGGAATAAGCACCTGAGTTGCATTGTCCAAACTCAGAAGACTTCTGTATGGATTCAGGGAAAAGTTAAGTGTTTGTTAATATCACAGCTGATCATAAGCTAAAATTTTACCAGACTATGTGCATATCATCTTATTGAAATAAAGCTTGCTACAAGAGCTTTCTCTGGGTGTAAAAATGAACATAATGGCTATACTGGCCTATGGTACTTTCATGGCTAACTTTTATATGATTTTCTTCCTTTTCCTAATGGCTCCCTATTCCACATCCAATAAGACCCAGGAACTTTACAGCTCTCCTGTTTGATCTCTTGAATTCAACAAAACTCAATTGAAGTATTTTCTGCCAGACACTGAGTGGTATACTACAGATACTATTTCTTCCTGATTCAGTCTTGGAAGGTTGTACATTTCTAAAAATTTGTTCATTTCTTCTAGGTTATCAAATTTATTGGCATATAGTTGCTTATAGCAGTCTATTATGACACTTTATATTTCTGTTTGGTAGTTATAATTTCTCCTTTTTCTTTTCTAATTTTATTGATTTGAGCCCTCTCCCCCCCTCTTTTTTTTTCTCTATGTGTCTGGCTAAAGTTTTATCAATTTTGTTGATGTTCTCAAAGAACCAGCTTTTAGTTTCCTTGTTCTTTTGTATTGTTTTGTCTTGATCTCACTTATTTCTGCTCTGATTTTCATGATTTCTTTCTTTCTACTTAATTTTTGTTTTGTTTGTTCTTTCTCTAGTTGCTTTAGGTGTGAGGTTAGGTTATGTATTTGGGATTTTTCTTACTTCCTGAGGTGAAATTGTATTGCTATAAACTTCCCTCTGAGAACTGCTTTTGTTGCATGCCATAGGTTTTGCATTATTGTCTCTTCCTTGTCCTTTGTCTCTAGTTTTATTTTTTATTTCCTCTTTGATTTCTTCAGTGACCCACTGGTTGTTTAGAAGCATATTATCTAGCCTTCACATGTTTCAGTTTTTTTGCAGCTTTTTTCCTTTGGTTGGTTTCTAGTCTCATAGTGCTGTGGTAAAAAAAAAATACTTGATATGTCTTCAATTTTCTTAAATTTACTGAGGCTTGATTTATGGTACAAGATGTGATTTATCCTGAAGAAAATTCCATGTATACTTGAGAAGAAATTGTATTCTGCTGCTTTAGGATGAAATTTTCTATAAATATCTAATATGAATTGTGTTATTTAAGGCCTTTGTCTCTGTAATGATTTTCTGTCTGAATGATCTGCCTATTGCTGAAAATGGAATGTTAAATTATCCCACTATTATTGTACTTTTGCCAATTTCTCTTTTTATGGCTGTTAGCAGTTGCTGTATATACTGAGGTGCTAAATATTATGTAATTGTCATTATATATATGTAATTATATATGTAGAATATATAATTATTATATTTTTTACTATTATTATATCTTCTTAGATTGATCCCTTGATCATTAGATATTGTCATTCTTTCTCTCTTGTAGCATTTTTTTATTTTAAAGTCTATTTTTTCTGATATGAGTGTTGCTACTCCAGCTTTTTTTGATTTCCATTTACATGGAATATATTCTTGCATCCTCTCACTTTCAGTCTGTATGTGTTCTTAAATATGAAGTGTCTGTTTTAGACAGCATGTTGTCTGGGTCTGTTCTTGTCTGGGTCATGCTGTTGTAGACAGCATGTATATGGGTCTTGTTCTTATATACATTATGTTACTCTATGTCTTTTGGTTGCAGAATTTAATCCATTTACAGTCAAGGTAACTATTGATATGAATGTACTTATTGCTGTATTCTTAATTGTTTTGAATTTGTTATTCATTTTTTTCTTCTCTTCCTCTTTTGTTCTTTAATCTTGCAATTTGATAGCTATCTGTACTGTTGTATTTGAATGAATTTTTCTTTTTTATGAGTGTGTCTATTATAGCTTTTTGGTTTGTTTTTCCCACAAGGTTTGGATATAGCATCTTTGTATATACAAAATTGTTTTAAGTTGCTGGTCTTTTAAAATCAAATGCATTTTAATTAATCTTCATCTGTCCCCTTCTCTTTTCACGATTTCTGATTTTGATAACATAGGTGTCTGTGGATGATTTACTACTTTTATTTTATGTTTGTCTTTACTGGTTAGCTTTCCCACTTGTATATACCTTGTTTATCAATGTGACCTTTTTTTTTCTAATCTAGAGAATTTTCTTTAGCATGTGTTGAAGAACTTGTTTGGTGGTGCTGAATTCTTGTAGCTTTTGCTTGTATGTAAAACTATTGATTTCTCCATGATATCTGAATGAGAGACTTGCGGGGTAGCATATTCTTTACAGAAGGTTTTTCCTTTCATCATTTTAAATATATATTGCCACTCCTTCCTGGCTTGCAGAGTTTCTGCTGAAAAATCAGGTGATAAACTTATGGGGATTCCCTTGTATGTTAGTGGCTGCTTTTACCTTGTGGCTTTTAATATTTTTTCTTTAATTTTGTCAGTTTGTTTTATTAACTTGTGCTTGGTCTCAGTAATATTTTTTTTTAATTTTTTTATTGTTATTTCCCCAATACAATTTTTTCTACTGTATAGCATGGTGACCGAGGTACACATACTTGTATACATGTCTTTTCTCACATTATCATGCTCCATGATAAGTGAATAGACATAGTTCTCAGCACTACACAGCAGGATCCCATTGTTAATTCATTCCAAAAGCAATAGTTTGCATCTATTAACCCCAAGCTTCCAATACACCCCAATCCCTCCCCCTCCCCCTCCCCCTTGGCAACCAAAAGCTATTCTCCAAGTCCACGATTTTCTTTTCTGTGAAAAGATTCATTTGTGCCATATATTAGATTCCACATATAAGTAATATCATAAGGTATCTGTCTTTCTCTTTCTGACTTACTTCACTCAGTGTGAGAGTCTGTAGTTCCATCCATGTTGCTGAAAATGGCATTATTTTGTTCTTTTTTATGGCTGAGTATTTTGATATTTTTTAAGGATGAGTAGTATTCTATTGTGTATATATACCAGATCTTGCTAATACAGTTATCTGTCGATGGACATTTGGGTTGTTTCCATGTCTTGGCTATTTTGAATTATGCTGTAATGAACATGTAGGTGCATGTGTCTTTTTCTAGGGAAGTTTTGTCTGGATATATGCCCAAGAGTGGGATGGCTGGGTCATATGGTAGTTCTATGTATAGATGTCTAAGGTACCTCCATACTGTTCTCCATGGTGGTTGTACCAGCATACATACCCACCAACAGTGCAGGAGTGTTCCCTCTTCCCCGCACCCCTTCCAGCATTTGTTATTTGTGGACTTATTAATGATGGCCATTCTGACAGGTGTGATGTGGTATTTTATGGTAGTTTTGACTTTAATTTCTCTAATAATCAGGGATGTTGAGCATTTTTTTCATGTGCTTGTTAGCCATCTGCATATATTCTTTGGAGAAATCTTTATTCAGGTCTTTTTCCCATTTTTCCATTGGGTTGTTGGCTTTTTTGTTGTTGAGTTGTATAAGTTGCTTATATATTTTAGAGATTAAGCCCTTTTCAGGTGTATTATGTGAAACGTTTTTCTCCCATTCTATAAGTTGTGTTTTGTTTTCTTTTCAGTTTCCTTTGCTGTGCAAAAGCTTTTCAGTTTGATGAGGTCCCATTGGTTTAGTTTTGCTTTTATATCTGTTGTTTTGGGAGACTGATCTCAGAAAACAATTTTAAGGTTGATGTCAGAGAGTGTTTTGCCTATGTTCTCTTCTAGGAGTTTGATGGTGTATAATGCCATTTGTTGGTTTGATTAACGTGCTTCTTTAAGTGTTTCCCCTTGGTTTATCCTGCATGATTCTCTTTGTGCTTCCTCTACCGAATTGTTTCCTTTCCCATAGTAGGGATTTTTTTGGGTATAATCTCTTCAAATATTTTCTCAGGACCTCTCTCTTCTACTTCTGGGATCCCTATGATGCAAATATTGGTACATTTGATGTTGTCCCAGGAGTTTCTTTGACTGTGTTTATTTCTTTTAATTAAAAAAAATATTTTCCATCACAATGCTTTCTACTACTTTGCCTTCACCTCACTAATTCATTCTTGTGCCTCAGTTATTCTGCTATTGATTCCTTCTAGTTTATTTTTTACTTCAGGTATTTTGTTATTCTTCCTTGTTTGCTTGCTCCTTATAACTTCCAACTCTTTGTTAAACATTTCCTGTGACTTTTGAACCTGTGCATTCTTTCTTTTTCCAAGATGTTGGGTCATCCTAGTGCCATTTTCTGAATTCTTTTAAGATAGATTGCTTATTGCCTTTTCCTTTAGTTGTTTTGTTGGGTTTTTATCTTATTTTTCCAGTCTGATATATATTTCTCTGTTGTCTCTGCTGTCTATCTTAGAAAATATTTTCTCAATTATACAAGTTATTGGTAAAATTTAATTCTATGTGGTTGTAGAACTGAGTTCTCCATTTTCTTGCTGGCTGTCAACTGTTTCCAGCTTCTAGATGTCACCCACATTCCTTATCTCATGGCTTCATTTCTCTATCTTCAAAGCAAGCAATGGAAAGACATTCTTAAGCTTCAAATCTCTCTCTCTCTCTCTTTCTCTCTTCTACTACATCTCTCTGTCTTTATCAGGGAAAGCTTTTTTCTGCTTTTAAGGGGTCATGCTCTTAGATTGAGACAACATGAATAATCTCCCCTTTGCAAAACTCATAACCTTAATAACATCTTCAAAATTTCTTTTGCCTTCTATTGTAAGCATATTCACAGGTGTGGGGCATTAGGACATGCACGTCTTGGGGAAGGCTTTATTTTGACAAATTCATGGGTGTAATATCAATAAAGCAAGTTTGCTAATTTATAAGAGAAGTATTGAATGCTCTTTGATAAATTTTATTAGAATGAACTAAATGAGAAGTTCAGGAAATATCTTCTTAAGGGAATTATTGCTAAGATGCGATTGAAAGAATGAATAGGAATTAGCCAGAAGAATAAGAGTATATGGGAGAAAAGTTTCAGAAGGATGGAGAAGTCACATAAAATGTAGAGATAAGAAAATATTACTGAAGATACAATCATGTCCTTTTAAAGAACTGAAACAAGACCAGTATTTCTCCATCAAGGTGGGAAATGGATGGTAGTAGGTAGGGTAACAAAGCTGGAGAAATGAGCAGGATTCACATTATTTTGGGTCCTCTAGGCTATGTAAAAAAATTAAGTCTTTATCCTAAAACATTGAAAAGCCATCAAAGAGTTCTGCCTAGAAATGACCCCTAGCCCATGCTTAAAATCTGTCATGGGGCCCAAAGTTAAGGTGCAATATTATATGTGCCTTGGCCTTTAGAAAAACTGGGAAGGCCTCAAAGGACCTAGCTGCAAGTTTCTCTTCCTACTGTGATCTTTCAGGAAAGTCCCCTATCCAAAAAATCATTATTATTACAGCAAAGGCACAAAGGCTGCTTATTCATGAGTATAAGGCTTCAGTTCCCTAACAAACCATGGAATCATTAAACAAATAAATCATATCACCTCAAAGGAATGAGGTATAACCTTATACTCATAATATTACAATGCTTGCTTCCATTCCTCTAGTTTCACTTTGTTCCTTAGGACAATCCCCATATAGACCTGCATAACATGTGGTCTCCTCTTCATCTAAGCTGTAATTATATGTGAGTAATATGTTGCTGTAGATCTCATCTTTCCAGTGTCAGGTGTTGAGTATTGGTCATCCATATGACTCTAGCTTAGAAATTCTTTGCTCACTGAAGGGGTAAAGAACAGTTGAATAAATTAAAACCTAGACTTCTTTCTTCATCCACAATCTTAATACAAAAGTTAACTACTTGTTAAGAGGACCTTTATTGTAGTAAAAGTGATAAATTGAACATAAGAATTTAGTTGCAGAAAAAAGTTTAACATCATACCCAAACTCTGGTCATGTGGGTTGTCCCCTCCCAAAATAATTTATTGATTGTGTAATTATATTAATATACTTGATAATAGGAAACATGTTTTGGGCATGGAGCTTTGACCAATGCCCTTCATTATACCACTCAAACGACTGCATATCCATGCAGAGAGTAGGTCTTCCTGGCCAACTAAGAAAATTCTTTCAGCCAAAGTGAAAAGAATTTATAATCAGGAGCTAAATCATCTAAATTTTATATTCAGTTATATTATTAACTTTTAATGTGACTTTAGATAAATCAGCATCTCCCCTGTTTCTCAATTTTTTATTTTATTTTATTTTATTTTATTTTATTTATTACTCATATGAATTTATCACATCTGTAGTTGTATAATGATCATAAAAATCTGATTTCACAGGATTTTCATCCCACAGCCCAGGCACATCCCCCCACCCCCCAAAATGTCTCCTCCAGAGGCCATAAGTTTTTCAATGTTTGTGAGTCAGCATCCATTCTGCAAAGAAGTTCAGTCTGTCTTTTTTTCAGATTCCACATGTCAGTGAAAGCATTGGATGTTGGTGTCTCATTGTATGGCTGACTTCACTTAGCATGATAGTTTCTAGGTCCATCCATGTTGCTAAGAATGCTGGTATTTTGTTCCTTTTAATGGCTGAGTAATATTCCATTGTGTATATATACCACATCTTCTGGATCCACTCCTCTGTTGATGGACATTTAGATTGTTTCCATGTCTTGGCTATTGCAAAGAGAGCTGCAATGAACATTGGAGTACATGTGTCTTTGCGAGTCATGGTTTTCTCTGGATAGATGCCCAGGAGTAGGATTGCTGGATCAAATGGAAGTTCTATGTTTAGTTTTCTGAGGAATCTCCATTCTGCTTTCCACAGTGGTTGCACCAATTTACAATCCCACCAACAGTGTACCAGGGTTCCTTTTTCTCCACACCCACTCCAGCACTTATTGTTTGTAGACTTTTGGATGATGGCCATTCTGGCTGGTGTAAGGTGGTAACTCATCATGGTTTTGATTTGCATTTCACTGATAACGAGTGACGCTGAATATCTTTTCATGTGTTTCTCGGCCATTTGTATGTCTTCTTTGGAGAATTGTCTGTTTAGATCTTCTGCCAATTTTTTATAGGCTTGTTTGTTTTTTTGGTCTGGAGCTGCAGAAGGTGTTTATAAATTTTGGAGATTAATCCCTTGTCAGTCGATTCATTTGCAAAGATTTTCTCCCATTCTGTGGGTTGTCTTTTTGTGCTGTTTAGGGTTTCCTTTGCTGTGCAGAAACTTTGAAGTTTGAGTAGGTCCCATTTGTTTATTTTTCTTTTTATTGTCATTACTCTGATAGGTGGATCTGAAAAGATGTTGCTGTGGTTTATGTCAGCGAGTGTTTGGCCTATGTTTTCCTCTAGGAGTTTTATAGTGTCTGGTCTTATATCTAGGTCTTTAATCCATTTGGAGTTGATTTTTGTGTATGGTGTTAGGGAGTGTAGGGAGTGTTGTCATTTCATTCTTTTCCATGTGGCTGTCCAGTTTTCCCAGCACCACTTATTGAACAGGCTGTCCTTTCTCCATTGTATATATAGTCTTGCGTCCTTTGTCATAGATGAGTTGGCTGTAAGTGCATGGGTTTAATTCTGGGCTTTATATCCTGTTCCACTGATCTATAGTTCTGTCTTTGTGCCGGTACCATGCAGTTTTGACAACTGTTGCGTTGTAGTATAGTCTGAGGTCTGGGAGCCTGATTCCTCCAGCTCCATTTTTCTTTCTCAGGATGTCTTTGGCTATTCTGGGTCTTTTGTGCTTCCAAACAAACTTTAAAATATTTTGTTCAAGTTCTGTGAAAAATGTCCTTGGTAATTTGATAGGGATTGCATTGAATCTGTAGATTGCCTTGGGTAGTATCATCATTTTGATAATATTAACTCTTCCTATCCACGAGCATGGTATAGCATTCCATCTATTTGTGTCATCTTTGATTTCTTTCATCAGTGGCCTGTAGTTTTCAGAGTTCAGGTCTTTTGTTTCTTTAGGTAGGTTTACTACTAGGTATTGTATTCTTTTGGGTGCAATGGTAAACGGTATTTCTTCCCTAATTTCCTTTTCTGCTTTTTCATTTTTAGTATATAGAAATGCTATCGATTTCTGTGTATTGATGTTGTATCCTGCCACTTTGCCAAATTCATGGATGAGCTCTAACAGTTTTCTGGTAGAGTCTTCAGGATTCTCTAAGTATAGTATCATGTGTTCTGCAAATAGGTATAATTTTACTTCTTCCTTTCCAATTTGGATTCATTTTATTACTTTTCTTCTCTGATTGCTGTGGCTAGGACTTCCAGAACTATGTTGAAGAGTAGTGGTGACAGCGGACATCCTTGTCTTGTTCCTGATCTCAGTGGGAATTCTTTCAGCTTTTCCCCATTGAGAATGATGTTCACTGTGGGTTTGTTGATATGGCCTTTATCATGTTGAGGTAGGTTCCCGTTATGCCCACTTTCTGAAGGGTTTTTAACAGAACTCAGTGTTGGATTTTATTGAAAGCTTTTTCTGCATCTATTGAGAGGATAATATGGTTTTTATTCTTCAGTTTGTTAATGCGGTGTATCACACTGATGGATTTAGGGATATTGAAGAACCCTTGCATCCCTGGGATAAATCCCACTTGATCATGATGTCCAATCCTTTTAATGTATTGTTGGATGCAGTTTGCTAGGATTTTGTTGAGGATTTTTGCATCAGTGTTCATCAGTGATATTGGCCTGTAGATTTCTTTTTTTGTGGAGTCTTTGCCTGGTTTTGGTACCAGGGTGATGGTGGCCTCATAGAATGAGTTTGGGAGTGTCCCTTCCTCTGCAATTTTTTGAAGTAGTTTCAGAAGTATAGGTGTTAGCTCTTCTCTAAATGTTGGATAGAATTTGCCTGTGAAGCCATCTGGTCCTGGATTTTGTTTGTTGGAAGTTTTTAATCACAGTTTCAATTTCAGTTCTTGTGATGGGTCCATTCATCTTTTCTATTTAATCTTGGTTTAGTCTTGGAAGATTGTACTTTTCTAAGAATTTGTCCATTTCTTCTAGGTTTTCCATTTTATTGGCATATCCTTGCATGTAGTAGTCTCTTATGATCCTTTGTATTTCTGTGGTGTCCATTGTTACTTCTCATTTTTCATTTCTAATTTTACTGATTTGAGTCCTCTCTCTTTTGCTTGATAAGTCTAGCTAGGGGTTTATCAATTTTGTTGATATTCTCTAAGAACCAGCTTTTCATTTCATTGATCTTTTCTACGTTTTTCTTTGTTTCTATTTCATTGATTTCTGCTCTGATCTTTATGATTTCCTTCCTCCTACTAACTTCTTCTGCCTCCTTCTTCTGCCTCCTGTCTTGTCAGTTCTTCTCTCTCAAGCTGCTTTAGATGTAAAGTTAGCTTGTTTATTTGAGCTTTTTCTTGTTTCCTGAGGTGGGCTTGTATTGCTATAAACTTTCCTCTTAGAATGGCGTTTGCTGCATCCCATAGGTTTTGGAGTGTTGTATCTTTGTTGTCATTTGCTGCTAGGTATTTTTCAATTTCCTCTTTGATTTCTCCAGTGATCCCTTGGTGGTTTAGTAGCATGTTGTTGAGTCTCCAGGTGTTTGTGTTTTTTGCAGTTTTTTTCTTGTTGTTGATTTCCAGTCTTATAGCATTGTGGTCAGAAAAGATGCCTGATATGATTTCAATTTTCTTAAAGTTACTGAGGTTGGATTTGTAGCCCAGGATATGGTAAATCTTAGAGAATGTTCCATGTGCACTTGAGAAGAATGTGTATTCTGTTTCTTTTGGATGAAATGTCCTATAAATATCTCTTAAGTCCATCTGGTTTAATGCTTCATTCAGGGCCTGTGTTTCCTTATTGATTTTCTGTCTGGATGATCTGTCCATTGCTGTAAGTGGGGGTTAAAGTCCACCACTAAGATTGTGTTATTGTCAATTTCTCCTTTTAAGGTTGTTAGCAGTTGCCTTATATATTGTGGTGAACCTGTGTTGGGAGTGCAGATATTTAAAATTGTTATATCATATTCTTGGATTGATCCTTTGATCATTATGTAATGTTCTAATTTGTCCCTTAAAATATTCTTCATTTTAAAGTCTATTTAGTCTGTTATGAGTATTGCTACTCCAGCTTTCTTTTGATCCCCATTCACATGAAGTATTTTCTTCCATCCTCTCACTTTTCATTTGTGTGTGTCCCTAGAAGTGAATTGGGTCTCTTGAAGACAGCATATATATGGGTCTTGTTTTTGTATCCATTCAGCCAGTCTATGTCTTTTGGTTGGGACGTTTAGTCCATTCACATTTAAGGTAATTATTGATATGTATGTTCTTATTGCCATTTTATTAATTACTTTGGATTTGTTTTTGCTGCTCTTTTTCCTTTCCTTCTTCTCTTGTTCTTTTCTGCCTAGAGAAGTTCCTTGAGTATTTTTTGTAAGGCTGGTTTAGTGTTGCTGAATTCTCTCAGCTTTTGCTTATCTGTGAAGGTTTTGATTTCTCCTTCAAATCTGAATGAGATCCTTCCTGGGTAGAGTAATCTTGGTGGGAGATTTTTTCCTTTCATCACGTTTGAGTATATCATGCCACTCCCTTCTGGCCTGCAGAGTTTCTGCTGAAAAATCTGCTGATAGCCTTATCAGTGTTCCCTTGTATGTTATTTGTTTCTTTTCCCTAGCCGCTTTCAAGATTTTCTCTCTGTCTTTAATTTTGGTCAGTTAGATTAACATGTGTCTCAGTGTGTTCCTCCTTGGGTTTATTTTGTATGGTACTTGTTGTGCTTCCCGGATTTGAGTGAGTGGTTCCTTTCCCATGTTAGGGAAGGTTTCAGCTATTATCTCTTGGAATAGTTTTTCTGTCCCCTTCTCTCTCTCTTCTCCTTCTGGCACCCCTATAATATGGATGTTGCTGCGTTTCTCGTTGTCCCAGAATTCTCTGAGACTCTCTTCATTTGTTTTCAATCTCTTTTCTCTTTTCTGTTCTGCATCCATAATTTCCACTAATCTGTCCTCCACCTCACTTATTTGTTCTTCTGCCTCCTGTATTCTGCTATTAGCTGCTTCTAGTGAATTTTTCATTTCAGTTATTGTATTTTGCATCTCTTCTTGTTTCAGTTTTATATCTTGTACCTCTTTGCTCAGTGTTTCCTGTAAGTTATCCATCTTCGCCTGTAGTTTATTTCCAATGTCTTGCATCATCTTCAGCATCAACAGTCTAAGGTCTTTTTCCTGGAGGCTGAGAATCTCCTCCTTGCTTAGCTGATTTTCTGTGGTTTTTCCTTTTTCCCTCATCTGAGTCATAGTTCTCTGTCTTTTCATTTTGATAGGTTTTTGGTGTGGTGACCTTCTTACAGATACTAGAGTTGTAGCCTCTCTTACTTCTGATGTCTGCCCCCCTTGTGGCTGAAGTCGTTATGGGGGGCTTGCTGTAGGCTTCCTGATGGGAGGGGCTAATGCCTGCCCCCTGGTAGGAGGAGCCGATTCTAATCCCTCTGGTGGGTGAGGATTAGTCTCTGGATGGGATTAGAGGCAGCTGTGTGCCTGAGGGGTCTTTAGGTAGCCTGTTTACTGTGGGGTGGGGCTGTGATCCCACCTGGGTTGTTGTTTGCCCTGTGGCTTCTCAGCAGCTGGCTGATGGGTGGGGCCAGATTTTCCCAAAATGGCCACCTCCAGAGAAAGGCACTTCTGCTGAATATTCCCAAGAGCTTTGATTTCAATGTCCTTCCCTCACAGCAAGCCACATTCACCCCTGTTTTCCCAGGATGTCCTCCAAGAACTGCGGTCAGTTTTGACCCAGATTCCTATGGAGACTTTGCATTTTCCTGGGACCCAGTGCACGTGAAACTCTGTGTGTGCTTTTTAAAAATGGGGTCTCTGTTTCCCCCAGTCATGTGGAGCTCTTGCACACAAGCCCCACTTGCCTTCAATGCCACATGGTCCGGGACTCTTTCTCCCTGTGCCAGATCCCCACACGTGAGAGTTTGATGTGTGGCTTAGAACTCTCACTCCTGTAGGTGAGTCTCTGTGAACCAGTTAGTTTCCAGTCTGTGGAGCTTCCCACCCAGGAGGTATGGGGTTGTTCATATCGCAAAATTGCCCCTCCTACCTCTTGACGTGGCCTCCTCTTTTTCTTCTGGAGTAGGGTATCTTTTTTAAGTTTTCTGGTCCATTTTGGTGAAGAGTGCTTAGTCTTTAGTTGTGAATTTTGTTGTTTTTAGGAGAGAAGTTGAGCCCCAGTTCTTCTATTCTGCCATCTTAATCCCGTCTCCCACAATATTTCTGTCTAGAAAAAAATCCACAAAATTGTTAGACCAAATGGTCTCTATAGTTTTAATCACTTTTCACATTTTATAAGTCCACAAAAAGGAATAATATTTTAAAGAGATCAAATTACCCTTGAACTCATAGACAATGATAAACTTTGTGTCCTTTTGGCAAGTTATGAGATATTACAAAGTAACCTTCTATGCACCAAGAGAATGCCATCTCTTTTTAGCTTGAGTTCTTGGAAAGCAGGAAAAGTATTCAGATATTACTTTTCACCTCTTCCAATAGCATTTCTGAAAGTCACTTTTTAAATGGTTTACTTGTCTGTCTCAAGGTTAATGCTTCTTGTGAATTGATTGCAAAAAAATGGCACAACTGAGGGCTGATTTATGAGGAGGCTACTTTGTTGAATGATAACTGCCTTAAGCAATTCACCTTATTCAATATTCCCACCTTAATCAGCTTCATCTAACAGGAAGGAAAAAGGTGACATGATTAGCTTATAAAATGTCCACCCTTATTTCTCTATGAATTTCTGCCTTGCCCTAAGTTCCTATAGTTTAAATTAAGCTCATCAGGCAACAACTCACTTTTGCAAAACTAGGACTTGATATAGTTTCCAGGAACCGAATTTGAAGACGTTGAAAAACTAATCACTATGAGCATTCCACAGCTTTATAAGAATAAACACAGACCTGTAATTAACCGTACTGTTAGGGAAGAAGATATTTTCCTCTATCTCTCTAGTTTATTCTGGCTGGTCTTTAAATTCACATGAGACATGTTAACAAGGGAAAAGAAAACAAAATTTAATAATATGTATATATGGGGGATAGTCAGGAAAAATCAGTAAATAACCAAAATGAACAAAACTCTCACCTTAAATATCATCCTCAGCTATAAATGGAAGAGGATGTTGAGCTTGGAGAGAATTATTTATTCATGTTGTTAGGAAAAGCTCAATAAACAAGGGTGTAGTTGTAGAGATTTAAATAATAGCCTTCTCTACTAATAAGTGTTTCTAAAAATTTGGTCATCCTCCACTTCCAGGTACATGAAGGCAGACACCCTTACAATCAGAGATTCCCTTATGAATATAATGTTTCTTACAAAAGAGTAACTTCAGTTTTGTATTACAAGTTTTTCTCATATCTGAGGTTTTTAAGAAAAATAACAAGAATTAAAATAATATGACAAAGAGACATAACTTAGGGTGGTGAATTATGCTTCCCTACAATCCCAGGACTCTATCACTAAGGAGTGATCAAGATCATAATTATACATTATTATAATAATATAAATATTCAGCTATATATCTGCGACCATGAAATTACCTCAATATAATTGTTTCTGTTATTCATAGGTTTTTCTAAGTTCATTTAAACCAATTTATTTCTTCAGACTTTATTCTCAATATTTACAATATTGTTTTATATTCAGATGTACAACAAAGTGATTCAGATATGTAATAACAAGATAATGAATATAGATATGCATATGGTAAATGCTGTTCCTTACCTATTTAAAATGTAGTAATATGTATCAGTTTATCCCTTGCTCCCAATTTATCCCTCCTCTCCATTCTCATTTGGTAAACTTAAGTTTGTTTTCTATGTCTGTGAGTCTATTTCTGTTTTGTGTGTTAATTCCTTTGAATTATATTTTTAGGTTTCACATCTAAGTAATATCACATAGTAATTGTCTTTGTCTGATTTATTTAATTCAGTATGATAATCTCTAGGTCTTCAATGTTGCTGCAAATGGCAATACATTATTTTTTAAATTTTTTATTGTTATTTGCACAATATGATTTTTTTTCTACTGTACAGCATGGTGACCAAGTTATACATACATGCATACATTCATTTTTCTCCCATTATCAGGCTCCATCGTAAGTGAATAGACATAGTTCTCAGTACCACAGAGCAGGATCTCATTGCTAATCCATTCCAAAAGCAAGAGTTTTCATCTATTAAACCAAGTTCCCAAACCATCCCACTCCCTCCCCCTGCCCCTTGGCAACCACAAGTCTATTCTCCAAGTCCATGAGTTTCTTTTCTGTGGAAAGGTCCATTTGTGCCATATATTAGACTCCATATAAATGATATCATATGACATTTGCCTTTTTATCCTGATTACTTCACTTAGTATGAGAATCTCTTGTTATGTCCATGTTGCTGCAAATGGCATTATTTGCCTTTTTATCCTGATTACTTCACTTAGTATGAGAATCTCTTGTTATGTCCATGTTGCTGCAAATGGCATCTTTTTATATGGCTGAGTAGTATTCCACTGTGTATACCCCATCTTCCTAATCCAATCATCTGTCAATGGACATTTGGGTTGTTTCCATGTCTTGGCTATCGTAAATAGAGCTGCAATGAACATGTGGGTGCATATTTTTTTCAAGGGAAGTTTTGTCTGGATATATGTCCAAGAGTGGGACTGCTGGGTCATATGTCAGTTCTATGTATACCTATCTAAAGTACCTCCATACTGTTCTCCATAGTGGTTGTACCAGTATACATTCCCACCAACAGTGCAGGATGGTTCCCTTTTCTCCACACCCCTTCCAGTATTTGTTGTCTGTGGACTAACTAATGGTGACCATTCTGACTAGTGAGAGGTTGTATTTTATGATAGTTTTGATTTACATTTCTCTAAAAATCAGGGATGTTGAACATTTTTCATGTGCTTGTTGGACATCTGTATATCTTCTTCGCAAAGATGTCTATTGAGGTCTTTTTCCCATTTTTCCATTGGGATGTTGGCTTTTTTGCTGTCAAGTTGTATAAGTTGCTTATATATTTGAGAGATTAAACCCTTGTCATTTGCACCATTTGAAATTATTTTCTCCCATTATGTAAGTTGTCTTTTTGTTTTCTTTTCGGTTTCCTTTGCTGTGCAAAACTTGTCAGTTTGATGAGGTCCCATTGGTTTATTTTTGCTGTTATTTCCATTGCTTTGGGAGACTGACCTGAGAAAACATTTGTAAGGTTGATGTCAGAGAATATTTTGCCTATGTTCTCTTCCAGGAATTGGATGGTGTCTTGTCTAATGTTTAAGTCTTTAAGCCATTTTGAGTGTATTTTTGTGCATGGTGTGAGGGTGTGTTCTAGTTTCACTGATTTCCATGCAGCTGCCCAGGTTTCCCAGCAATTCTTGCTGAAAAGACTGTCTTTTTCCAATTTTATGTTCTTGCCTCCTTTGTCAAAGATTAATTGACAATAGGTGTCTGGGTTTATAGATTCAATGCAATCCCTATCAATTTACCCATGACATTTTTAACAGAACTAGAACAAACAATCCAAAAATTTATATGGAACCAGAAAAGACCCAGACCTGCCAAAACAGTTCTGAGGAACAAAAACCCAGCAGGAGGCATAACTGTCCCAGATTTTAGGCAATATGACAAAGCCAGAATTATAAAGACAGTGTGGTACTGGTACTAAAACAGACATACAGACCAATCAAACCAAATAGAGAATGCAAATGGCAATATATTCTTTATCCATTCATCTGTGGATGGAAATTTAGATTGCTTCCAGGCCTTGAATGTTTTAAACAGTGCTATGAACATTGAGGTGCATGTATTTTTTTAATTTGGATTTTCCTCTTTTGCAGGTGTATGTCACCAGGAGTAGAAATGTGATATCATATGGTAGCTCTATTTTTACTTTTTAAGGAACTTCCATAATTTTTCCACATTGACTGCAACAATTCACATTCTCACCAACAATGCATGAGTGTTTCTTTTTCTTCACAGTGTCATAATTTTTTTTTTAATTTTCTTTATGATAAGAGACATTCTGACAAGTGTGACATGATCTTTCATCTTTGTTTTGTCTTCTTAAGGCTGCATTACTGGCATATGGAAGGTCCCAGGCTAGGGATTGAACAGGATCTGTAGCTGCTGGCCTATGCCACATTCACAGTAACACCAGATCTGATAACTTTCTGAGTGATGCCAGGGATCAAACTCATGTCCTCATGGATACTACTCAGGTTCGTTACCCCTAAGCCACAAGGAGAACCCCCACATCATGGTTTTTATTTGCATTACTGTGCAAATGAGTGATGCTGAGCATCTTTTCCAATGCCTTTTGACACTTTGTCTTCTTTGGAGAAATGTATATTCCAGTCCCCTGCCCATTTTAAAAATCAAATTGTTTTGTTATTACGATGTTGTTTTATAAATATGTAAGATATTTTGATTATGAACCCCTTGTTGTATATATTGTTTGAAAATATGTTCTTCCATTCATAAGATTATATTTTGGGGTTTTTTTTTGGACAATTTATTTCAATGTGCAAATTTAAAACAATAATTGTCTTAGCCCTGTTTGTTTATTTTTGCTTTTGTAGCCCTTGCTTGAGGAGACATATCCACACCTAAAAAGCTATTGTTGCCAGATAGTTTAAAGCTTATTGCCTGTGTTTTCTTCTAGGAGTTTTATGATGGCTTTAGATCTTACATTTATGTATTTTAATCAGTTTTGAGCTTATTTTTGTATAGGATGTAAACAATGATCCAGTTTAATTAGTTTATTTGCAGCTGTCCATTTTTCCTATCATTTATTGAAACGACTGTCTTTTCCTCATTGTATATTCTTGCTTCTTTGCCATATATTAATTAACCATATAAACATGGCTTTATTTCTAAACCTTCTGTTATATTTATTTACATGTCTATTTTTGTGCCAGAATAATACTATTTTGATGACTGTAATTTTTTCTTATACTCTGAAATTAGACTATGATACCTCTAGGTTTGTTCTTTCTCTTTTCTTGCTTTGGCTATTTAAGATATTTTGTTGTTCCATACAAATTTTCTAATTATTTACTCTATGTTCTATGAAAAATGTTATAGGTATTTTGATAGAGATTGCATCAAACTTGTAGATTGCATTGAGTAGCATGTGTATTTTCAAAATGTTGATTCTTTCAATCCATAGCCACAGTATATCTTTGTATTTATTTGTGTCATCTTCAATTTCTATCATCAATTCTTCCAATTGTAGAGGACTGCTATTTCACCTTGTTCAAACTTATTCTAAAACTTCTATTCTTTTTAATGCAGTTGTTAATGGGATTACTTCCTTTCTCTTTTTGGCGGCTCATTGCACAAACAAATTCAATATATTTGTGCATATTAATTTGTATACTGCAGCTTTACTGAATTTATTTATTACTTCTAATAATTTTTTTAGTGGAGTCTTCATGGTTTTCTGCATATAGTATCATATTTTCTGCAAATAGTGAAAAATTTCCTTTTCCAACTGGGATACCTTTCTTTTCTTATTTTTGTTTAGTTTTGTCTTGCTTTGTTTTATTTATTTGTTTGTTTTTGCCCCACTCACAGCATGCGAATTTCCTAGGCTGGTGATCAAAGTTGTTCCATAGCAGCCACCCCAGCTTCTACAGTGACAATGCTGGATCCTTAACCTGCTGCAGTTAGCTCTGACTTTTATTTCTTATACTTTCCTAATTGCTCTGAATAGGGCTTCTAATTATATGTTGAATAAAAGTGGTGAGAGTTGACATCTTGTCTCATTCCTAATCTTAGATAAAATCATCTCATGTTTTCCTTATCAAGTAGGAATGGTAGCTGTTTGTTTATCATATATAGCCTTTATTATGTTGAGTTATGTTCCCTCTGTACAATCTTTGTTGAAAGTTTTAATGTTGAATTCTTTCAAATGTATTTCTGTTTCAATTGTATGGTCATGTGATTTTTATCAGTCATTTTTTAGATTTGTATATTAAATTGATTGCTTTGTGGATGTTAAATAATTTTTACATCCATAGAATAAATCCCACTTCTTTTACTATATTGTTGAATTCAGTTTGCTTGTAGCTTTGCATTTATGTTCATCAGGAATATTTGCATTTATGTTTCCTTTTGGTGGTGTCATTTTTTTGTTTTTTTATCAGGTCTTGTAATGCTGGTCTTGTAAAATGAATTTGGAATTTTTTTTTTTTGTAAATTGAAAAGGGACAAGTTTTAAAACTTCTTTGATGATCAGTAAAATTCACCTGTGAAGCCATCTAGACCTAGTCTTATTCTTATTGGTAGTGTTATACTTACTTGTTCAAATTCATTATCAGTAATCCATCTATTCAATTTTATATTTTTTCAGTCTTTGAAAATTACATACTTTAGGAATTTATTTTTCTTAGATTGTCTAATTTGTTTGCATATAATTGTTCATGATATTTTCTTATAATCCTTTGTGGACTAAGATGTAAGTTCTCCTCTTTCACCTGATTTTATTCCTCTGTGCTCATTTTGATGAGTATGGCTAGAGGATGGTAAAATTAAAAAAAAAAATTCAAAGAAATGGTCTTTAGTTCCCTTGCTTTTTCATATTGTTTTTTAATCTTCATTGTATTTATTTCTGCTCTAATCAATGTTATTACTTTTATTCTACTGAATTTGAGAATGATTTTTTTCTAGTGCCTTTACTTCTAAAGTTAGGTTTTTTTTATTTGGGTTTATTTTATGGAGTAGGCTTGTGTCTCTATAGACTTCCCTCTTAGAACTGCTTTCTTATGTTGTATAGATTTTGTACTTTTTTATTCTGTCTTCATTTATCTCCAGATAATTTTTAAATTTCCTCTTGGATTTTTTCATTGACCCTTTGGTATTTTTAGTAACATTTTTCTCCCTGTATTTGATTTCAAGTCTAATATCACTGTGGTCAGAAAATATGTTTGTTATGATTTCAATATCCTTATTTTTACTGAGAATTGCTTTATGACCTAACATCTAATCTAATCATTTTTTCATTTATTATTATTATTTGTATTTTTTCCATTATAGGTGATATATAGTGTTCTGTTATATATAGTGTTCTACTGTAGAGCAAAATGACTCAGTCATACTTATATATACATATTTTTTTCTCACATTATCCTCCATCAAGTTCCATCACAAGTGACTAGATGTAGTTCCCTGTGCCATACAGCAGGATCTCATTGCTTATCTACTCCAAATGCCATTGTTTGCATCTATTAACACAAAAATTCCAGTCCATCCTACTCCTTCCCACTCCACTTTACAACCCAAAAGTCTGTTCTCCAAGTCCATGAGTTGCTTTTCTGTGGAAAGTTTCATGTGTGCCATATATTGGACTCCAGATATGTGATATTACATGGTATTTGTCTTTTTCTTCCTGATTACTTCACTTAGTTATGAGAATCTCTTGTTACATCCATGTTGCTGCAAATGGCATTATTGTGTTCTTTTTATATGGCTGAGTAGTATTCCATTGTGTATATGTACCACATCTTCCTAATCCAATCATCTGTTGATGGACATTTAGATTATTTCCATGTCTTGGCTATTGTGAATAGTGTTGCGATGAATATGTTGGTTCATGTATCTTTTTCAAGGAAAGTTTTGTTTGGATATATCCTCAAGAGTGGGATTTATGGGTCATAGGGTAGTTTATATTTAGTTTTCTGAGGCACCTCTGTACTGTTTTCCATGGTGGTTGTACCAATTTACATTCCCACCAACAGTGAAGGAGAGTACCCTTTTCTCCACACAGTCTCCAGCATTTGTTATTTGTTGATTTATTAATGATGGCTATTCTGACCAGTGTGAGGGGGTACCTCATAGAATTTTTGATTAGCAGTTCTCTAATAGTGGTGTTGAACAATTGTTCATGTGCTCGTTGGTCATCTGTATATCTTCTTTGAAGAAATGTCTATTCACTTGCCCATTTTTCAACTGGATTTCTTTTTTCTGTTGAGTTGTATAAGTTGTTTGTATATTTTATAGATTATGCCCTTGTCAGTTACATCAATTTAAACTATTTTCTCCCATTCCATAAGTTGTATTTTGAAGCATAACTCTCCCAGACTTCAGGCAATATTACAAAGCTATGGTCATCAAGATAGTGTGGTACTGGTATAAAAACAGACATATGGACAAATGGAGCACAATGGCGAACCCATAAATAAACCCAGACACCTAAGGTCAGTTAATCTTTAACTGAGGAGGCAAGAATATAAAATGGGAAAATGACAGTCTCTTCAGCAAGTGGTGCTGGGAAAACTGGACAGCCAAACATAAATCAATGGAACTAGAACACACCCTCAGGCCATGCACAAAAATAAACTCAAAATGTCTTGAAGACAAATGTAAGACAAGACACCATAAAACTCCTAGAAGAGATCATAAGCAAAACATTCTCTGACAGACAACTGTAGAAATGTTTTCTTAGGTTAGTCTCCCTAGCCAACAGAAATAAAAGCAAAATAAACCAATGCAACCTAAACAAACTGACAAGCTTTTGCACAACAAAGGAAGCCATAACAAAAGAAAAAGACAACTTACAGAATGATGTAATCTTGATAATGTTCTATATGCAGTTGAAAAAAATGAGCATTTTGCTTTTTTTGAATGACATCACACACACATATATATCCTTATTAATTAATTAGTTTACTTTTTAATTTGTCATGTTTTCTTATTAATTAATTTATAAACTTTTAAGTTTATAAAAGTTGTATTAACATTCCTTGTAAAGCCAGTTAAGTGGTGATGGATTCCTTCTGCTTTCACTTATATATAATGCTTTTTAAAAAATGATTTTTATTATTTGCATTATAATTGGTTTACAGTGTTCTGTCAATTTCTACTGTACAGAAAAGTGACCCAGTCACACACACACACACACAAACATACACACACATATATACATATATATATACACATATATTCTTTTTCTCACATTATCTTATATCATGTTTCATCACAAGTGACTAGATATAGTTCCCTGTGCTATACAGCAAATCTCATTGCTTATCCATTCCAAAGGCAAGAGTTTGCATCTATGAATCCCAGACTCCAAGTTCATCCCCCTCCCTCCCCTTCCCCCTTGGCAACCATAAGTCTATTCTTCAAGTCCATGTGTGTCTTTTCTGTGGCAAGGTTCATTTGTGCTTTATATTATATTCCAGATATGTGATGTCATAATATATTTGTCTTTCTCTTTCTGACTTCACTTAGTATGAGAGTCTCTAGTACCATCCATGTTGCTGCAAATGGCATTATTTTGTTTTTTTATGGCTGAGTAGTATTCCATTGAATATATATACCCATCTTCTTAATCCATTCATCTGTCCATGGATATTTAGATTGTTTCTATGTCTCAGCTATAGTGAATAGCGCTGCAATGAACATATGGGTGCATATATGTTTTTCAATGAAATTTTTGTCTGGATATATGCTCAATAGCAAAATTTGTGGCTCATATGGTAGTTCTATATTTAGTTTACTGAGGTACCTCCATACTGTTTCCCACAGTGGTTGTACCACTTTACATTCCAACTAATAGTGAAGGAGGTTTTCCTTTTCTCCACACCCTCTCTCATTTGTTATTTGTTTTCTTGTTAATCATGGCCATTAGTACAGGCGTGAGGTGGTACATCATAGTAGTTTTGATTTGCATTTCTCTAATAACTAGTGATGTTGAACTTTTTTTTTCATGTGTTTGTTGGTCATCTATATATCTTCTTTGTAAAAATGTCTCTTCAGGACTTTTGCCCATTTAACAATTGTGTTTTTGGCTTTTTGCTGGTGGTTTGTATAAGTTAGTTGTGTATTTTAGAGATTAAGCCCTTGTCAGTTGCATCATTCGAGACTAATTTTTTTCCATTCTGTAGGTTGTCCTTTTTTTTATGGCTTCCTTTGCTGTGCAAAAGACTTTTGGTTTGATTAGATCCCATTAGTTTATTTTTGCTTTTATGTCTTTTGCCTTGTCGGACTGACTGAAGAAAAAATTAGTTCAGTTGATGTCATAGAATGTTTTGACTATGCTCTATTCCAGGAGTTTGTTGCTGTCCAACTCTATTTTTTTGCATGGTGTGAGGGTGTGTTCTAGTTTCATTGGTTTACATGTGGCTGGTCCATTTTACCAGCACCACTTGATGAAAATACTTTTCCCATTTTATATTTTTGCCTTCTTTGTCAAAGATCAATTGACTGCAGGCATCTGGATTTATTTCTGGGTTCTCTACTCTGTTCCATTGGTTTGTATGTCTATTTTGGTACCAGTACCACCCCCTTTGATTAACATAGCTGTGTAATATTGCCTTAAGTCTGGGAAAGTTATGCCTCCTGCTTGTATATATAAAACTCATAATATCTCTGCAAATTCTGAATGATAAACTTTCCAGATACATAATTTTAGTTTGACAGGGTTTTTTTTGTTGTTGTTCTTTCAGCACTTTGAATCATCATGCTACTTCCTTCTGGCCTGTAAAATTTCTGTGGAAAATTCTGCTGACTGCCTTATGAGGCATTGAGCATATGAGTTGCTCCTCTCTTGCTGCTTTTATTATTTTCTTCATTTTTTGCTTTTATGGCTAAACTTGCCGCATATGGAAATTCCCTGGCTAGCGTGGCATCAGAGCTGCATCTACAGGCCTATACCACAGCCACAGCAACACCAGATCTGAGCTGCATCTGTGACCTACACTATGGATTGCAGTAATGCCAGGTCCTTAACCCACTGATGGAGGCCAGAGATAGAACCTCTATCTTCACGGAGGCCATATCAGGTCCTTTAACCCACAGAGCCATAATAGGAACTCATTATTTTCTGTTTAACTTTTATCAGTTTAATTTTAATGTGTATTGTGTTCTTTATTTTTGGCACATGCACAGCATGTGGAAATTCCTTGGCCAGAGATCAAACCCATGCCACAGCTTTGATGTGCACCATAGTTGCAGCAATTCCAGATACTAAATTATCTGTGCCACAAGGGAATTTCCATTTGTTTGTATGTGTGAGTGCATGTGTGTGTGTTTCTTTTTGAGTTGATCATATTTTGATCTTTCTGGGTTTCCTCAGCCTGGATGTCAGTTTTCCTCTCCAGCTTAGGAAAGTGTCCAGCCATCATTTCTTAAAATATTTTTTCTGATATTTTTCTCTCCCTCTCTCCTCTTTCTGGGTCCTACAGAATGAAAATGTTATTCTGCTTGATGTTATTCCAAATGTCCCTTAAGATAGTCTCACTTCTTTTCCTTTTGTCTGCTCTGTCAAGGTATTTTTCATCTCTGTCTTCAGCTTCCTAATTCATATTTATATTTTATCCATTTTGATATTTAACCCCTCTAGTGTATTATTCCATTTATTTATAACTTCTTTTTGGTATTTTCTTATAATTTTTATCTCTTCGTTGAATTTCTTGCTGTGTTCTTCCATTCTCCTTTCAAGACCAGCAAGCATATTTATGACCATCATTCTGAATTCTTTATCAGATAAGTTGCTTCTCTGCACTACATTAAGGACATTTTTTGGGGGGAGTTCTCTTGTTCTTTGGTTTGGAGAACATTCTTCTGTCTCATCATTTTGCCTATCTCTCTCTGTTTGTCTTTACATACAGAAAATAGCTCTGCTTCTCAGTTTTGAAGGACAAATCTTGTGTAGGAGTCATTACATGTTGCCTGGAAATACAATCTTCCCTGGCTATGAGATCCAGGTACTCTATGGATTCTCCTCATGTGAGCTGCATGTTCCTGCTGTCTGTGATAATGCCACAGCTGATACATGGATAAGATATGGCTCAAAGTACTTGTCTGGCTGTGGTGGGTCAGCCATTTTGCAGGGAGCATGAGGGTCAAGTTACCTGTCAATTCTTATTTTGGTTCAGTCTCTTCATAGGGTAGACAGGGCTTGGGGCATTCATCCATACCAGTTGTGACTCTTTTGCTATGTAGACAGGGAAGGATTTTTGGTACTCACTCAGTTTTATTGTGGGTCAATAGCTGCATGTGTATGGCCTCACTTGAGGTGTTCTCCTGGCCCCATTATGACTTAATCTATGCACAGAATGGGTGGAGTGCCTTTCCAGACCATTTGTAGCTAAGATTCTGTGAGGCAAGGAAGGAGTTTAGAGTGCTTGCCTACACAGATGTTGCCCAGCTGCTGTGTGAAGATATAGGGTCTCAGGGCACTTTCCTTTATTGACATAGGTGCATTTGCTGTACAGAAATGACAGAGCTCAGGACCCTTGCCCACCCCAGCTCTTCATGCAGTGCTGTCTGATTTACTCTTAATATGCCCTTGTTGTTCAGGGTATGTCAAGTCTTGTCAGTGTTCCAACAGAAGGTATTTCATTTAGCACCTATTTTCAGGCTGAATGAATGCCATAATCTCAGAATCTTTTAAAGTATGCAAATATATACAGATGTGTGGGGACACAATTGGCATCTCTACTTGCATCCAGACCAGATGTGGAGGTATCACTTGCAAAAATTGGGGCTCCTGAAAAGTATACAAGCTCATTTCTGGGCAGTCCCATTGAGTTGCAGTGAGTCCAAGGGGGTGCATAATAATAGTGTCTCCCTGATTACTTTTCTAAGAAAGGAGCATAAACCTATAGGTGTGTGCTAAACGTGAAGTTTATCCCTCTGGGTGAACATCGAGGCTATGTAAATGAGCCTTTTTTTTTTTCTTACAGGAAGACTGTGTGTGTTTCAGTCTGATATATACAGTACCTTGGGTGTGGTGGTCTACCAAGACGTGTCTTCCCAATTGTCACAGTTCCATGGAGCTTAGGAATTCTAGCCCCTTTGGTCATAAGAGCCATGTCATCCAGGGTTGTCCTGTGGGTAGTTTTCATGCACCCACTGGCATAGCTAGGTAGCCAAAAATTTTGGGAATTGGGGCTTGATTTCTTGCTTCAGTAAGGCAATGGTAAAATGATTACTGTTCATACATTTGGACCTCATGCATGCAGCGTGGAAGTGCTTTGTCTTTGTGTACACATTGACTTTATGCCAGAAGTAGAAGAATGCTTCTGATTCTCTCACTCACCAGCCCAGCAAAAGGGTGGGGGAATGTGCCAGCTGCCTGCACTCAGAAATGTTAGCTAGGAAGAAGGAATGTGGGAGTGCTGTACCAGAACTCTCCAGCTTCAGCAATATAGTAATGTAGTGCTGTGATTTCTTACCCTCACATATGAACTTTTTAAACGTCTGCCTTTTTTTGCTTAGTCCGTCCACCACTCTAGTAACTGATGAATGTGTTGGAAGATTCATCCAAAGGTAACTTTCCAAAATGTTTCAAATCACTTTGCCTAAACTTTAGTCTACAATTTGTAATAATCATAAAAATCTTAATAATCATAAAATAATGTCTTCTTAAATTCCATGTATGATAAGTACCTGCCTTATTTTTTATTCCCAGCCTCTTTCTTTCAACCACCCTCTTGATAGAATGCTTAGCACAGTTACTTATTTAAAGTGAGTAATCAATAAAAGATTTTTTTTTGCTTTTCTTAGTGCTGCACCCGTGGCATATGTAGGTTCCTAGGCTAGGGGTCCAATCAGAGCTACAGTTGCCGGTCTACAGCACAAGAGCAACATCAGATTGGAAACTTGTCTGCAAACTATACCAGAGCTCATGGCAATGCTAGATCTTTAACCCACTGAGAGAGGCCAGGGGTTGAACCCACAACCTCATGGTTCATAGTAGGATTAATTTCCACTTCACCATAATGGGAACTCAGAATAACAAAAGATTTAAAATTAGAATTACATAGAAATAAGACCATTACTCCTCATTCAGTGTAATACTTAAGATCTCTATTAATAACTCAGAAGGATTTTGAGATGATATAGAGGGAAAATTTATATGTGAAACTAACTTTGTTTTCAATAGACATCCATTCAAGACAATATAGTAACTTTCTCCATGTATTTCCTGAAATGACATTCCAGAAATTTCCAGAAATGAGACTCATTAAAAATAATTGAAATTTGAGTTAATGTAAGTAATTAAAACAGAAGGGTACATTGAAATTCTGTAACAGAAATATTTAAACACCCAGATCCCTTCCTACTGCTTAGTCAAGTCATTATCCATCTCTCATCCCTTAAGGCTTTATAAGATTTGTTCTTTGAAGAAATTAAGTGAAATATTCTCCAGGATTTGGACCTGGGGCACAGTAAAATGCTCATAGTAATATTTAGTGACTAAAACCAAGGAAAAATTGAAAGGCTGTGTAATTAACATTAAGACTTTTTTTCTATCTATATCCCAGCATTCTGAGAGGCTTTACTTCAGTAACATGAAGGAAAAAGCTGAGAAAAAGTAAAACTTGAGACTGAAAGAAAAAGTCCACTACTCAAAAGAAAGTGATAGAGTGTCAGGATTAGAACTGAGCTTGGTCCTAGAAAGTTACTTATTCTAATTGAAATAGTATGACAGAGGGTCCAGGAAAGAGGTCTTTTGAGAAATGAACTCCTAAGAAACAGACAGTATAATAAAGAGAATAAAAAATACATGAAAATAAAATGGAATATTTTTTCTAATAGATAGTTTTTATAGTGCCATTAGATCTTGAGTTAAATATTGTCCAAATAATAAGCAAAATAAAGTATTCCATGACTTTAAGCAAATGAACGAAAGTAGTTGACCCTGAACAACATGGGTTTGAACTTTACGAATCCACGTATATGGAGATTTTATAAAAATAGTAAATACTGTGGTACTGTGTGATCCATGATTGGGTGAAACTGTGGAGGCAGAACTGTGGACAGGAAGGAATTAAATTTTTTAAGGAAATTGGTTATATAAGTCAGTAATATGCAGATTTTATACTATGAAGAGGGTTGAAGCCCCTACCTCCAACATCCTGCCAAGGGTCAACTTCAATGTATCATTAGACTTCAATGATTCACACATTTACCTTTCAATAGTTGAATGGAAAGAGAATGGTCAAGAGTTTAAAAAATCAATCTCATGTAGAGCTCTATCTTTTGTACTAGTTCTTCTACATGAGTTTTATTTTTCCTTTTCTTTTTTTTTAACTTTAAAAAAGTGAGATATAGTTGTTTTGCAATATTATGTAAGTTACAGGTATACAACTAGTGATTCACATTTTTTAAAATTTTTTGTCTTTTTAGGGCTGCACCCTCAGCATATGGACATTCCCAGGCTAGGTGTTGAATTGGGGCTGTTGCTGTCAGCCTATGCCAGAGCCACAGCAATGTGGGATCTGAGCCACTTCTGTGACCTACACAACAGCTAATGGCAATGCTGGATCTTTAATCCACTGAGAGGCCAGGGATTGAAACCACAACCTCATGGTTCCTAGTTGGATTTATTTCCACTGCACCATGATGGGAACTCCTGTGATTCACAATTTTTTAAAATGATACTCCACTTATAGTTACTTTGAAATATTGGCTATATTCCCTGTGTTGTACAATGTATCTTTGTAGTTATTTATTTTTTACCTAAGAGTTTGTATTTCTTAATTCCATATTTTCCCCATCCCCTTTCTTCTCCCCACTAGTAACCACTATATTGTTCTCTATATCTGTGAATCTGTTATTTTTAAGCATTAACTCGTTTGTTTTATTATGTAGATTTGACATATAAATGATATCATACAGTATTTCTCTTTGTCTGTTTTTCACTTAGCATAATATCTTCCAAGTCCATCAGTGTTGCTGCAAATGGCAACATTTCATTCTTTTTAATGAGTAATATTCCATTGGGTGTGTATATATACGTATATATTTATATGTATAAATTATCTGCTACACATTCTTTATCCATTCATCTGTTGATGTATACTTAGGTTGCTTCCATATCTTTGAAATTCTAAATAATTCTTCTTTAAATATTGAAATGGATATATCTTTTCAAATTAATATTTTTTCAATATTATATCCTAGAGTTGGATTGTTGGATTATATATTAACTCCTTTTTTCAGTTTTTTTGAGAAATATCCACAATGTTTCCCACAGCTCCTTAAACAATTACATTCCCACCAGCAGTGTACACAGTTTCCCTTTTCTGTACATCCCCACCAGAATTAGCTATTTGTGTACTTTTTCATGATAGCTATTCTGACAGATGTGATGTAATATCTCATTGTGGATTTGGGTTGCATTTCTCTAATAATTAGCAATGTTGAGCATCTTTTCATGTGTCTGTTGGCCATCTCTACATCTTCCTTGAAAGAAATATCTATTCAGGTTTTCTGCTTATTTTTAAATTTGGTTATTTCTTATTTGATGTTGAGTTGTATGAGCTTTTTATATATTTTGGATATTAGCAAAGTATTTTTTATATCATTAACAAATATTTTCTCCCATTTAGTAGGTTTTCTTTTTGTTTTGTCAATGATTTCCTATGCCATGCACAAACAAATCTAACAAATCTAATTAGGTCCCATTTGTTTATTTATTTATTTATTTATTTATTTATTTATTTATTTATTTATTTACTTTTTAGGGTTGCACTTGAGGCATATGGATGTTTCCATGCTAGGGGTCAATTCAGAGCTGTAGCTGCCAGTCTATGTCACAGCCACAGCAATGTGGGATCCCAGCCACGTCTGCAACCTACACCAGAGCTCACATCAATACCAGATCCCCAACCTGTTCAGTGAGGCCAGAGATTGAACCCTCATTCTCATGCATACTAGTTGGATATTTTTCCACTGTGCCGCAGTAGTAACTCCCCCATTTATTCATTTTTTCCTTTTATTTTCTTTGCTTTAGGAGACAGCTCCAAAAAAAACACTGACATTACTTATGTCAATGAGTGTTCTGTCTTGTTTTTTCCTAGGAATCTTATTGTTTATGGTCTTAAATTTAGGTTTTTTATCCATTCTGAGTTTATTTTTATATATGGTATGAGAAAATGTTCTAATTTCATTATTTTGCATCCTTGCAAGGTTAAAAACTATCTGGAAAGTAGGCATAGGGGGAACATATCTCAACATAATAAAGGCCATGTATGCTCAACTCAGCTACCATCATATTCAAAGATGAAAAGCTGAAAGCATTTCCTCCAAATTATGAACAATATAAGAATACCCACAACTCATAACTTTTATTCAATATATTTTTGAAGTCCTAATGACAGCAATCAAAGTAGAAAAAGTAAAATTAATCCAAACTGACAAAAAAGAAGTAAAACTGTCACTGTTTGCAGATAACATGATTGTATACATATAAATCCTAAAGATTTTACCAAAAAGCTACTAGAGCTCATCAATGAATTCTGTAAAGTTTTAGGATAAATATTAATATATTAAAATCTATTGCATTTCTAGACACTAACAAAAAACTATCAGAAAGAGAAATTAAAGGAAAAATCTTATTTACCACCACATCGAAAATAATATAGTACCTAGGAATGAACTTACCAAAGGAGGTAAGATAGCTGTACTTGGAAAACCATAAGGCACTGAGATGAAGGAAATTGATAATGGCACAAAAGAGAGAAAGATATACAATATTCAAGATTTGGAAGTATTAAAATTGTTATAATGATCATACTATTCAAGGTAATGTAAATATTCCATGCATTCTCTATCAAATTTACAATGTCATCTTTCACAGAACAGGAAAAAATTAGTTTAAAATTTGTATGGAAGTACAAAAGACCTTGAATAGGTAAAAAATTTTGAGAAAAAAAACAGAGCTGAAAGATTACTCTCCCTGACTTCAGACTATACTACAAAGATATAGTAAATCAAAACCATAAGGTAGAGTCACAAAAAAGACACATAGATAGAAGGAACAGGATAAATAGCTCAGAAATAAACTCACACACATATGGTCAATTAATCTCTGACAATGCACAATGGAGAAAGGAGGGTATCTTCAGTAAGTGGTATGGTGAATACTGGATAGCTACATGTAAAATAGTGAAATTAGAACATTTTTTCCCTTTTATTCTTTATGTTTAATCTCTTTAGGGTATTCTTTAAGGAGGACTTTTTAAAATGAATGATCTTTAAACATACTATATTTTGATGGAATTAGACAAGACACAAGAAATAGAAGCCTGAAGGTAGGCTATTGAGGCTGGTACTGTTGCTCCCATTATCAGAGATAGAAGTTCTTTAAATATTTCTGCTCCACTTACTATTATGTGACTTTTCTTATCAAGGTTGTATCAAAGTCCAGATACATGTTACCACAAAGAGGAAGTAAATGGGAAAAAAATGTACCTTCTTTTCTTAGCCAATTTTCTGGAATGAACCTTCCCAGATCTTTTAAAAATTTCATCCTATCTTTTGGACTAGAACTTAATCACACGAGACACTTATCTACAAAGGAAACTAGAAAGTATAGTCTTTACTCTGTTTCATGAAGTCTAGCTAAAACTTGGGTTTCTATTTTTGAGTAATAAAAGAAGGATTGATGTTGAGATAGACTATATGTCTCTGACATAGCAGGTCTCTTAAAGTGAGTTCCTTAAAATGATGACTTGCAATAAAGAGTTTATTTATTGTTCTTTTATTACTCAATGAATTTTATTATATTTATAGTTGTACAATGATCATCTCAACCAAATTATAGCATTTCCATCCCAAACCTCCAGTGCATCCCCAGAACCCCAACTTGTCTCTTTTGGAAACCATAAGGTTTTCAAAGTCTGTGAGTCAGTATCTGTTCTGCAAAGAAGTTCCTTGTCTCCTTTTTTTAGATTCCACATGTAAGTGATAACATATGATGTTGGTGTCTTGCTCTCTGACTGACTTCACTTAGCATGATAATTTCTAGGTCCATCCATGTTGCTGCAAATGCCAATATTTCTTTCCTTTTAATGGCTTAGTAATATTCCATTGTTTATATGTACCACATATTCTTGATCCACTCCTCTGTTGATGGATATTTAGGTATTTCCAAGTCTTGGCTATTGTATATAGTGCTGCAATGAATATTGGTGTACATGTATCTTTTTGAGTGATTTTTTTTTCTGGATAGATGCACAGGAGTGGGATTTCTGGATCAAATGGTAATTCTATTTTTAGTTTCCAGAGGAATATCCCTACTGCTTTCCATGGTGGTTGCACCAATTTACATTCCCACCAACAGTGTACTAGGGTTCCTTTTTCTCCACACCCTCTCGAGCACTTATTGTTTGTAGACTTCTTTATGATGGCCATTTTGCCTGGTGTAAGTTGGCACCTCATAGTGGTTTTGATTTGCATTTCTCTAATAATGTCTGATGTTGAACATCTTTTCATGTGTTTTTTGGCCACCTGTATGTCTTCATTGGAGAAGAAGACAGTTTAGATCTTCTGTGAATTTTTTGATTGGGTTGTTTGTTTTTTTGGTATTGAAATGCAGAAAGTATTTATAAATATATAAATACTTTATAATCCCTTGTCCGTCACTTCATTTGTAAATATTTTCTCCCATTCTGTGGGTTGTCTTTTTGTTTCATTTAGTGTTTCTTTTGCTCCACAAAATTTTAAGTTTAATTAAGTCCCATTTGTTTATTTTTGTTTTAATTGTCACTACTCTAGGAGGTGGATCTGAGAAGATGTTGCTGTGGTTTATCTCAGAGTGTTTGGCTTATGTTTTCCTCTAAGAGTTTTTTTTCCCCACTGTACAACAAGGGGATCAAGTTATCCTTACACGTACATATTTATTTTCCCACCATTTGTTCTGTTGCAATATGAGTATCTAGACACAATTCTCAATGCTACTCAGCAGGATCTCCTTGTAAATCTATTCTAAGTTGTGTCTGATAAGCCCAAGCTCCCGATCCCTCCCACTCCCTCCCTCTCCCATCGGGCAGCCACAAGTCTATTTTCCAAGTCCATGATTTTCTTTTCTGTGAACAAAAGTTCATTTGTGCCATATATTAGATTCCAGATATAAGTGATATCATATGGTATTTGTCTTTGTCTTTCTGGCTCATTTCACTCAGTATGAGATTCTCTAGTTCCATCCATGTTGCTGCAAGTGGCATGATGTCATTCCTTTTTATGGCTGAGTAGTATTCCATTGTGTGTATATACCACATCTTCCTAATCCCATCATCTGTCATTGAACATTTGGGTTGTTTCCATGTCTTGGCTATTGTGAATAGGGCTGCAATGAACATGCGGGTGCACATGTCTCTTTTAAGTAGAGTTTTGTCCGGATAGATGCCCAAGAGTGGGATTGTGGGGTCATGTGGAAGTTCTATGTATAGATTGCTAAGGTATCTCCAAACTGTTCTCCATAGTGGCTGTACCAGTTGACATTCCCACCAACAGTGCAGGAGGGTTCCCTTTTCTCCACAACCCATCCAGCCCTTGTTATTTGTGGACTTATTAAAGATGGCCATTCTGACTGGTGTGAGGTGGTATCCCATGGTTGTTTTGATTTGCATTTCTCTTATGACCAGTGATGTTGAGCATTTTTTCATGTGTTTGCTGGCCACCTGTATGTCTTCCTTGGAGAAATGTCTATTCAGGTCTTCTGCTCATTTTCCCATTGATTGATTGGCCTATTTGCTGTTGAGTTGTATAAGTTGCTTATATACTCTAGAGATTAAGCCCTTGTTGGTTGCATCATTTGAAACTATTTTCTCCCATTATGAAAGTTGTCCTTCTGTTTTCTTTAGGGTTTTCTTGGCTGTGCAAAAGCTTTTCAGTTTGATGAGGTCCCATGGGTTTATTTTTGCTCTAATTTCTATTGCTTTGGGAGACTGACCTGAGAAAACATTCATGATGTTGATGTCAGAGAGTGTTTTGCCTATGTTCTCTTCTAGGAGTTTGATGGTGTCCTGTCGTATATTTAAGTCTTTCAGCCATTTTGAGTTTATTTTTGTGCATGGTGTGAGAGTGTGTTCTAGTCTTGTTGCTTTGCATGCAGCTGTCCAGGTTTCCCAGCAATGCTTGCTGAATAGACTTTCTTTTTCCCATTTGATGTTCTTGCCTCCCTTGTCAAAGATTAATTGATCACAGGTGTCAGGGTTTATTTTTGGGTTCTCTATTCTGTTCCATTGGTCTGTCTGTCTGTTTTGATATCAGTATCACACTGTTTTAATGACTGTGGCTTTGTAGTATTTCTTGAAGTCTGGGAGAGTTATGCCTCCTGCTTGGTTTTTGTTTCTCAGGATTGCTTTGGTGATTCTGGGTCTTTTGTTGTTCCATCTAAATGTTTGGGTTGTTTGTTCTAGTTCTGTGAAAAATGTCATGGGTCATTTGATAGGGATTGCATTGAATCTGTCGATTGCTTTGGGTAGTATGGCCATTTTTACAATATTGATTTCTCCAATCCAGGAACATGGAATATCTTTCCATTTCTTTACATCTTCTTTGATTTCTTTGATTAAAGTTTTATAGTTCTTGGCATAGACGTCCTTTGCCTCCTTGGTCAGGTGTATTCCGAGGTATTTGATTTTGTGAGGTGCAATTTTAAAAGGTATTATATCTTTGTATTCCTTTTCTAATATTTCATTGCTGGTATACAGAAGTGCAACTGACTTCTGAATGTTAATCTTATATCCTGCTACTTTGCTGAATTTATGAATCAGTTCAAGGAGTTTTTGGGTTGAGTCCTTAAGGTTTTCTACGTACAGTATCATGTCATCTGCATACAGTGACAGTTTTATCTCTTCTCTTCCTATATGGATGCCTTTTATTTCTTTTGTTTGTCTAATTGCTATGGCTAGGACTTCCAGTACTATGTTGAATAGCAATGGTGAGAGTGGGCCTCCCTGTCTTGTTCCAGATTTGAGTGAGAAGGCTTTCAGTTTTTCCCCATTGAGTATTATATTTGCTGTGGGTTTATCATAAATGGCTTTGATTATATTCAGGAATGTTCCCTGTATACCCACTTTGTTGAGGGTCTTGTTCATGAATGGAGGTTGGCCTTTGTCAAATGCTTTTTCTGCATCTATTGAGATGATGGTATGCTTTTTGGCTTTTCTTTTGTTAATATGGTGTATGACATTGATTGATTTGCATATGTTGAACCATCCTTGTGAACCTGGGATGAACCCTACCAGGTCATGATGTGTGATCTTTTTCATATGTTTTTGGATTCGGTTGGCGCAGATTTTGTTGAGAATTTTTGCATCTATATTCATCAATGATATTGGGTGATAGTTTTCTTTTTTGGTGGTATCTCTGTCTGGTTTTGGAATTAGGGTGGTGGTGGCATCATAGAATGTCTATGGGAGTATTCCTACTTATTCAGCCTTTTGAAAGAGTTTAAGGAGGATGGGCACCAGTTCCTCTTCATATGTTTGGTAAAATTCACCTGTGAAGCCATCTGGTCCTGGACTTTTATTTGTAGGGGGTGTTTTTATGACATCTTCAATTTCATTTCTAGTGATTGGTTTTTCAGTTGGTCTGTTTCTTCTTGATTCAGTTTTGGCAGGCTGTAAGATTCTAGAAATCTGTCCATTTCTTCCATATTGTGAAATTTGTTGGCATATAGTTGTTCATAGTATTCTCTTATGGTTTTTTGTATTTCTGCAGAATCCGTTGTGATTTCTCCTTTTTCATTTATAATTTTGGTTATTTGGGTTCTTTCTCTCCTCTTATTAGTGAGTGTAGCCGGGGGGGTGTCAATTTTGTTTACCTTTTCAAAGAACCAGCTCTTAGTTTTATTAATTTTCTCTATTGTTTTTTGAATCTCTCTTTTATTGATTTCTTCTTTGATCTTTATAATTTCCTTCCTTCTGCTGACTTTAGGTCTTTTTTGTTCTTCATTTTCTAATTCGTTTAGGTGGAGGGTTAAGCTGTCAATTTGAGATCTTTCTTCTTTTTTGAGAAAGGTCTGCATTGCTATGAATTTCCCTCTGAGCCCTGCTTTTGTGGTGTCCCATAGATTTTGAGACATTGTATCTTCATTATCTTTTGTCTCAAGGTATTTTTAAATTTCTGTCTTGATTTCCTCATTGACCCATTGATTTTTTAAGTAGCATCTTGTTTACTCTCCGTGTAGTCGGTTTTTTTCTCATTTCTTTTCCTGTGGTTGATTTCTAGTTTCATGCCATCATGGTCAGAGAAGATACTTGAGATAATTTCTATGCTTTTAAATTTGTTGAGGTTGGCTTTGTGTGCCAATATGGGGTCGATTCTTGAGAATGTTCCATGAGCATTTAGAAGAATGTGTATTCTGATTTTTTTTGGATGTAGTGTCCTGAAGATATCAATTAAGTCTAAATTTTCTATCGTTTCCTTCAAGATCTCTGTTGAGTTATTGGTTTTCTGTCTAGAGGATCTGTCCATTGATGTGAGTGGGGTATTAAAGTCTCCTACTATGATTGTATTCCCATCAATTTCTCCCTTTATGTCTGTTAATATTTGTTGTACATATCTGGGTGCTCCTGTGTTTGGGGCATATATGTTGATGATAGTAACATCCTCTCCTTGGATGGATCCCTTAATCATTAAGTAGTGTCCTTCTTTGTCTTCCTTTATGTCTTTTGTTTTAAAGTCAATTTTGTCTGATATGAGTATTGCAACTCCTGCTTTCCTGTCATGTCTATTGGCATGAATTTTTTTTTCCCAGCCCTTCACTTTCAGTCTATATGTATCTTTTGTCCTAATGTGAGTTTCTTGTAGTCAGATATTGAAGGTTTTTGCCTTTTTATCCAGTCAGCCACTCTGTGTCTTTTCATCACAACATTCAGTACATTTTCATTTATGGTGATAATTGATAGATGATTATTTATTGTAACTTTAAACCTCGTGTTCCAGTTGTTTCTATGGTTCTCCATTCTTCCTTTCTTTTTTTGGTTGGATGGCCTCCAGTTATTATGTGCTTGAGTGTATTTTTTTTTTCATTTTTTGCGAATGCAATGTTTGGTTTTGATTTGTGGTCACACTGTTTTTTAAGTATGCTAACCCCTGATGGTGCTGTAGGTTCAATCACTTCAAAACAAACAAACAAAAAAACGGTCTATTTATTTCCTAACATCCTTTGCCCACATTTTATGATTTTGATGACTCTTTTTTTTCTTTTTAATTTTATTTTGTTTGAAACATGTTCGTGATTAAATTTGTATGCTGGCTTATTTAAGTGACTGCTCTCTGATTGTGGTTTCCTCAATCCTAGTTCTTCCTCTTCTTCTTTTTTTTTGTTTTGTTTCTTTTTCCTCACATTCTTTCCTTCCTTTCTTTTTGGTTTAGAGAAGCTCTTTCAATATTTCTTTTAGCCTGGGTTTTGTATTGCTGTATTCTTTTAGCTTCTGTCTGCTGGAAAAAAAAATATTTCTCCTTCTATTTTAAATGGTATTCTTGCTGGATATAGTATTCTAGCTTGCATATTTTTTCCTTTTAGCACTTTAAATATCTCTTGCCATTCCCTCCTGGCCTGTAGTGTTTCTGTAGAGAAATCAGCCGATAATCTTATGGGGGTTCCCTTGTAAGTAACATTCTGCTTTTCTCTTGCTGCCTTTAGGATCCTCTCTTTATCACTAACTTTTGCCATTTTTATTATGATGTGTCTTGGTGTGGGTGTATTTGGGTTCAATTTGTTTGGGTCCCTCTGTATCCTTTAGATTTGGGAAGTTTCCAGTGATAATTTGCGAAGTTTCCATTGATAATTTCTTCAAATATATTTTCCATCCCCTTATCTTTTTCTACTCCTTCTGGATTATGTGTAGATTGGCTTGCTTTATATTATCCCATAACTCTCTTATATTGCTTTCCTGTTTTTTGATTTGGTTTTCTGTCTGCTGACCGGATTGAGTGATTTCCATTATTCTATCTTCCATATCACTGATTCGTTCTTCTGCATTATTCATTCTGGTTTTTACTGCCCTTAGTTCAGTTTGCATCTCTGCACATGAATGTTCTAGTTTTTCTTGGCTCCTCCTATATTTTCTAGTTCCTTTCTGAGGGTATCTGCATTACTGTTCCTATCTTCTCTTAATTCCTTCAGTATTTTCACTATTTCTCTTTTGAACTCCAGGTCTGTCAGACTCAGATATCTGTTTCATTGTTGACTGTTTTAGGTGAGTTCTCCTGTTGGTTTGACTGGGGGTGGTTTCTCAGCTTCTTCATCTTGCTTATTGTTTTCTTTTTCCTGAGGGAGTTGTACTCTCTGTGGCCAGGCAGTGTTTGCCTTGTCACTGCTGTGGTATGCTTCCTGAGGGCTGGCATTGTTGGTCAGTCTTTTTTGAGGCAGTGTGGCTTTTCTGGAGTGTTGATGGGGCTAACAGGGTCTCTTTGAAGCAAAGGAGGACTTCCTGAGGGCAGACAGGACTGGGAGGTCTACCCCTCGATGGCAGAAGATTTCACTCGGTCAGGCATAGCTTGCTCTTGTGTTTTTAGTCTGTGGGGCTCTTGCAGTGGGCTGGCAGTACTGGTCAGCTGTTCTGCGTGAGTGAAGCACCCCCCGAGGGCTGGAGCAGCTGGCTGGGCTGCTGCAAACCCAAGATGCTCTTCTTCAGAGCAGCCCGACTTGGAAGGACTGTCCACGAATTAGGAATATCTTTTCACAACCTGGCCAAGCTTGTTGTAGCTTTTCTGGGATGCAGGAGCTCCTTCAGGGTGCTGGCGGTCCTGGGCAGCAGTTCTAAGGGAGTGTGGCACTCCCCGAGAGCTGGAATGGCTATCTGGGCCGCTGCAAACACAAGAGGCTCTTCCCCAGGGCAGCGTAACTCAGAAGGACTGTCCAAGAATGTAGGCAGGTCTTTTCACAGCCAATCCAAGCTTGTTCTAGTTTTTTCTGGGCTGCAGGGGCTCCTCTGGGTGCTGGCGGTGCTGTGCAGCTATTCCACAGGAGTGCAGCACCCCCCCACCCCGAGGGCTGGAGTGGCTAGTTGGGCCACTGTGAACCCAAGAGGCCCTTCCTCGGGGCAGCCCGACTTGGAAGCACTGTCTGAGAATTAGGAAGATCATTTCATACCCAGCCAAGCTTGTTCTAGCTTTTCAGGGGCATGGGGGTTCCTGCAGGGGGCTGGCAGTGCTGGGCAGCTGTTCCATGGGAGTGGGACACCCCCAAGGTGTGGAGCAGCTAGCTGGACTGCTGCGAACCCAAGAGGCTCTTCCCCAGGGCAGCCTGACTTGGAAGGACTTTCCAAGAATTAGGGAGATATTTTCACAGCCTGGCCAAGCTTGTTCTAGCTTTTCTGGGCTGCAGGCCTTTTCCTGGGTGCTGGTGGTGTTTGGTGCCGCTCTGTGGGGGTGTATCCCCTCCAAAGCACAAGCTAGCCTGGGCAGGGACAGCCCCTGTGGTGATAGGCTTCTGGCAATTGTTGAGGCTGACCCTCCTGGATGGCAGGCAGCCCCTGGTCTGGCGTGTGCATAAGAGGGGGGGGATGCACTTGGAAGCATAGGTTTCTGATAGCTGGCAGGCCAGTGAGCTCACTGTGGCATGGGAGTATTCTATGGTGGCCCACCCCTTCTTCTCTCCCCTCCCCAACACTGGCACAGACCCGGCTCTTCTCCCAGGTTCCCTCTGATGTGGCTTTCCACTTCCCCACCCTTAGCGTTTTGCTCCCTCCCCCTGCAATGCTCTGCTTTCTAGTCTCCTAGGCAGTCCCTGCCCTGTCAAACTTGACAGACTGGTTTCTAGACCTCCCAAGCAGTCTCTGCTCCACCCAGCCCTTTCCTGGGGACTAATCTCTGGCATCAAGGTCTCAGTGCCCAGCCCACACCCAGGTGTCTCAATTTTTGGTGACTGTGCCCATAGTTCAGATGATCTGTTTGGTTCTCACTCTGCTTTTCAGAACTCCAACTTACTGCTACACTCTTCTCTGCATCTGGAGATTCCTCTGATTCGGTTGATCTTTCAGTCTAGTAGGTGACTTTCCAGGGTGTGGGATCCCTTTCTCCTCCACAGTTCCCTTTCAGGAGCGCCTGTCCAGCTCGGATTCCCCTTCTCTCACTCTCCTCTTTTCTCTTGTTTTACCTAGTAATGTCACAAAATTCTTACCATTATTGGAGTTTAGGTTCTTCTGCTAGCGATTGGTTGCTGTTCTGTGCAAGTCGTTTATCCTATAGATGTGGGGTTTTTTTTTGTGTGTTTGTGGAAGAGGGCGAGCATGTCCCCCTACTCTTCCACCATCTTGCCTCTGCTATCCTCTAAGAGTTTTATAGTAGCTGGTCCTAAGTTTAGGTTTACTCCATTTTGAGTTTATTTTTGTGTATGGTATTATGAAGTATTCTAATTTCATTCTTTTACATGTGACTGTCCAGTTTCCCCAGCACCACTTAAAAAGTTTATCTACTGTTACTAAATAAGGAAAGATGTATTGAGCAGAGGAGTAATATGATTCTCAATGTTGTTGAAATTGAGATTTTGGCCACTCTTACATGCATCTCTGAACTTAGGATGATCTTCCAAAATTGCACCAAATTGAAGCAAAGTGACTTTAAGGATGATTGTGTGTATTTTTGTCATAATTTGATCCCTTATTGAAGTGAAAAGTCCATCTATATTGCATGTTATGAACTCTATTTTGCCTAATATTAATATAGTTATTTCAGTTTTTATTAGTTTCAATAAAATATATGTTATACCCATTAATTTGTAATAAACATTTTTTATATAAAGTGGGCTTCTTGTATACAGAATACAATTAGGGAGTATATTTTTTCTTTCAACTTATATTAAGATATGATTGACATTCAGGATTGGAGAAGTTTAAGTTTTATAGTATAAACTTACACAAAATACAAAATGACTACTATAATAAGTCCCCAAATAAGGAAATCCTGCTATTTTGGATGGACTTTGAGTACATTGTGCTAAGTGAAATAAGGCAGAGAAAGACACATATTATATATTTTCCCTTATATGTGAAATATTTATAAAAATGTCTCATAGAAAGTGATCAGATTTGTGGTTACTAGAGATAGGAGTTGGGAGTGTGTGAATTGTATGAAGATGATCAAAAGTTATAAACTTCCAGTTATAAGAAAAATAAGCATTTTCTATATTTTTACCCAGTCTGAAAATTTCCACTTTTTATTTGCAGTGTTTTTACCATTTATGTTTAATATAATTATCAATTTGATTTGGCTTAAATCTAATATCCTGCTTTTTTTATGAAAAATGTTCCTAGCTGTTCACTCTTTTTTTCTCTCCTCTTTTCCCATTTTTTAAAATTATTCCATTATATCATTGCTATGGACTTACTAATAAATTTTTAAAAATATTATTGATATGCACATTCCTATATCCAAACAATTCATAATAAGAAATTAAAACAGTATTTTATTTCATAATAATATAAAATTAAGATATGTATATTCAAAACAATATTAGACAAAAATCACAATAGATATTTTGTAGAAATGGATAAGCTGATATTAAAATATACACTCAAATGGCAAAGCCCTAGAATAACCAATATATTTTGAAAATAATAAGATAATTAAGGAACTTAGATAAACATATGACTTAATATAAAGCTATATTAATCAAGACAGTGTGATAATGATGAAGGCAGATCCATAGACCAATGGACTAGAATAAACACATGAAAAATAGATCCATATGTGTGTATGTTTTATATATATACATAAAAACTTATTTTTTGATAAAAATGGAAATGTAATTATGTGAGGAGAAAGGACAGTTTTTTCAAGAAATTGTTCTGGAACAATTGTGTGTCCATCCATATAGAATTAACCTAGACCCAGTCCTCACACCTCACACAAAATTTAATTCAGAATGGATCATACATGTAATTGTAAAACACAAAAGTGCAAAGTCTAGAAGAAACAATACAAAATCTGCATGACGTTGGGTTTGGTGATGAAATTTTTTTTAGTTATGGCATCCAAAGCATGATAAAAAATACAATATTAATGTTTGACTTTATTAAAATAATTAAAATATTTTTTATTTCTACAAAATATACTATTAAGAAGATGAAAATACAAGCCACATGTATTTGTAAAATACATGTTATATAAAACTAGTACAATATTGTAAATCAACTATGCCCCAATTAAATAAAATACATATCACATAAAATATTATCAATACTCAAATATCAAAAGTGAAAAAAATTAAAGGGAAAATAACTATGAAAAACTAAAGATTATATAGGTCAAGTAATCATAGAAAAGGATACTCAACATCAACTAACATTAAATATGCAAATTAAAATGAGGAAATATTGACTCACTGTTTGGAATCATTAAAATCTAAAAATCTGACAAGTCATTGATAAGAGTGCAAAGAACAGGACCTCTATTAATTGCTTGTGGGAATTCAAAATGGTACAGCCATTTTAGAACATAGTTTGGTAGTTTCCAATAAATTAAAGATAGTCTCATCATATGACCCAGCAATCATACTTCTAGGTATTTACCAAGCAGATTAGAAGATTTACATTTATATTAAGATATGTGTGCAACTGTTTATAACTGCTTAATTTATAATCTCCAATGACTGGAAGCAAACATGATTTTATTTCATATGTAAAGAGAAAAAAGCTGTGGTACAATTTAAAACAGCATAAAATGTAGTGACAGAAACCATTGATATGCCCAACAAATTAGATAAAATTTAAATATATTTTCCATGATACTTCAATGGTGGATACACAGATCTATACATTTATCAAAATCCGTAGAACCTTATAGCACAAAGTGTAAATCTTAATGTATACAAATTAATCAGGAGGTTGGTGGAATCACAGAATCCAAACTCTGAAAAAAAAATCTAACTGGATGACAATCTCACTGGAGAGGATTTTGGAAAAGGAGTTTCCTTATTTAGATTTGTAAAATTGTTTTGACTAGAATATATAGAACTAATGACAAAAAAAACAAACAAAAACCTCTACCATAAACACTGAACTATTGTTAGTAGAGATGGTTCTTATAGGAGTATGGGTTGACATTTTGAAATTGCTGTATGTTTATATAGGGCTTGGAAAATTGAGACTAGAAACAAGACAAGGCATTACCTATATTCTTTTTTATATATAATGATTTTTATTTTTTCCATAATAGTTGGTTTACAGTGTTCTGTCAATTTTCTACCATATAGCATGGTGACCCAGTTACACTTACATGTATACATGTTTTTTCTCACATTATTAGACTCCATCATAAGTGACTAGACACAGTTCCCAGTGCTACACAACAGGATCTCATTGCTAGTCCATTCCAAAGGCAATAGTCTGCATTTATTAACCCCAAACTCCCAATCCACCTTCTAGGGACAGAGGCTTTTTCTGGTTTAATGGGTAAGGTTAAGTCTGAGGGTGAAAATAGTTTGAGCTATTTTCAGATTTGAAGGGATGAAAGGGTAGAAATTCAGGCTGGTAATTAAATAGCCTTTTAGACATCATGCTAATAACATCATGAATGAGGTTATTAATATCATGAAAGATGTTGAAAGCCTAATACCAAAATTTTTTGCCACTTGTGAAGAACTCTTAACTGTGATAAGGAAACCTTATGAAGATAAGCACTAAGGTCTAAGAATTGGTTTTCTTATTTGCATGACAATTTTCTTCTCTTTTGCCTTTCAATATGCATAATTTTAGCTTTGTAGAATTGCATTGACATTGCATTCTCTTGACATGTTTACTTCTTGTACTAAATTGTAAGCTGCTTGATGGCAGATAGTATTTATTATATAATTTACAAAACCTTACTACATTGGTACATATATAGTAGTTTTCAGTAAACATCATTTGGTAAATAAATTTTTAAAAGATGACATTTTTCAACATGTGGAAGAGGTATTTTAAGTTAAAATAAATATTTCAAAATAAAAGACTATTAAATCTTCATATTGCTTAAAATGTACAAAAGCAGAGTTCCCGTCGTGGCGCAGTGGTTAACAAATCCGACTAGGAACCATGAGGTTGCGGGTTCGGTCCCTGCCCTTGCTCAGTGGGTTAACGATCTGGCATTGCCGTGAGCTGTGGTGTAGGTTGCAGACGCAGCTCGGATCCCGCGTTGCTGTGACTCTGGCGTAGGCCGGTGGCTACAGCTCCGATTCAACCTCTAGCCTGGGAACCTCCATATGCCGCGGGAGCGGCCCAAGAAATAGCAACAACAATAACAACAACAACAAAATGTACAAAAGCCCTAGGTAAAATATAAATTACCTTTACTTTCATAATATTTGCAATTGTTTCTTACAAATTCACGTGAAAATACCCAATGGACTTTTTGTCAGGTACTGGGAAGTGAGAAAGAGAGAAAGTAACAAATTTAGAGGTAAAGAAAGTGAAAGAGACCAAAGGAAACAGAAACAGAGATAGAAAAATATAAAGACAATGATATTAGAAAAAAAATCAGAACAAAAAATTACACACATAATCACAGAAAATGAGACAGGGAGAAAACAGAATGAGAAAATATTAAAAAGAATTAAGAACAACAGGAATATTCAAGGAGAGAGGAATTATAAAGGAGAAAAATAAAGTTTGAGAAAATAGGACAGTTTTATATCAGAGTAAGATGGAGTAAACATATTCCAATTCTTTCCCACTGAATGCAAATACACTTCATTTCATGATAAAGGAAGAAGTTATGCGGGAATCTGAAAAGTAAATGATAACAATTAAATTGGGGAAGGAGACCAGACTTTAATATACCACTAAATGTTGCGGTGGTGGTTGTGGTGGTAGTGGTAGCGATGATGGTGAGTTTCCTTTCTCCACTCCCACCCTAGTATGGCCCTGCTGGATTTAAAAACAGCAAATTCCAGAAATGCATTCTCAGAACAGATATAAAGAAGTTCAGAAGAATAATTTTTTTTCTTGCCAAATGAGCAAGAAAAAGAACATATATAATCAGAAAAGCACTGGACATATCTAAATGAAAACTGTAATGATATTTGAAGCATAGCCTAATGAAAGGGGTAGAAAATTGTGGCCTAAACCTACCAAGTCAATCGCCTGCTAAAACAAAACAGAAATTAACATATTCCTCAAGATTTTAAGAAGACAGAAATTCTTGTAAGATAATATAAAAAGGTACAAGAAATAATCCAAAATTAGTTGGCATATGAATAATCATGAAGTAATAATTTTAAAGGGAAGTGCTAATCAACAGATGAAAATCAAGAAATTACATAGATGTTGGAATTATTAAAGGCTTTAAAGCAGTTATTATAGTCATGCTCCAAAAAGTAAGGACTTGCTCTCTTCAAAGTGAAAGGCTAAAAAAAAAAGTAAGCAAAACTAAATGTAAAGAACCAAGCAAAAATTTAGAACTATAAAACAAAATAATATGTTAAACTCACTAAATGGGCTCAATAACAGGATGGAGATGACAGTGGAAAGAGTCAGTGAACTTGGAGGTAGATAAATCCAAAAAAAAAAAAAGACTGACAAAAATTAACAGGTGTTTGGTGACCTGTGGGACTACAACAAAATATCTATCATTCAAACATTATAAATATTTATATTAACTTATGTAGTCTAAATATATCAATTAAAAGATTTTTGGAATGGAGTTTTTAAATGACCAAATTATATTGTATAAAAGAAATTAATTGTGCATATGATGATATAAAGGCAACAGGATAAAAAAACGTTTACCATACAACTCCAAAGAAAACTGGAGTGGCTTTATCAAAGTATGGTGCATTTCAGAGCAAGGAATGGTTCCTGGTATCAAAAGGAATATTATATAGTGGTTAAAGTGTCAATTCACCAAGAAGACACAACATAATAATCCCCAATACACATATATCTAACATTAGACTTTTAAATTACATGAAGCAAAAATTAATAGATCTATAAGGAGAGATCTCTGGGACTTTTTACCAGTGCACAATTTTAAACAATTTTCTTGGATTGAATTTTCAAATAGGGTTGAAATATTTCCTAAATGTAAATTAATCTTAGAATCTTTCATGACTTCTGGTTTAAAAAAATCATTTCATCTCTATCAGTATATATAGGTAATAAGAATTTAATTTACAAATGAACTAATTGTTCTAACACCTCTTTTGTATTTATTCAAGTTGATTTTCTAATCTTCATGAAAGAAGTGAGAATGAAGATGTTCTTCCCTCTTTGGAGTCTCTAACAATGTTTGGTTTATTTCTTATGAAATTCCCAACTCTCATATTTTGAAAAGAATTTTTGTAAAAATTTCAAATTTTTTATTCAAAGGGTATTGAACTTGGAATAATCAAGTATGATTTAACCATCACTTCCATACCTTTGAATGGAAATGATAGAATTTGTGCATTGATTTAAGTACTAAGGAAGACAAAACCATTTGGAAACCTTGCTTCTTTTTCATCATGGAGCTACTTACTGATGGTGCTGTTTCCTTTGTTCTCCTTGTAAATCAATATGTCATTCATGGGTATGCAGGAAGAAAAAAATAAGTAAAGAAGTATTCTATGAAAAGGGAAACCTAAGGTATTTATTTATTTAGCACATAAACATATCAATGCCTACTCTGTCAGACACAGAGAATAAAGTAGACAATGACAAAATACTTACCTTAAAATATATTACTGTGTAACAGGGTTTAAAATATAGTGTGAAATAAGTAGCATGATTCTACCCACATACAGAACAGATGTGGTTCAATTAGTATTGTTACCGTCAAACACAAAGCCTAAATATATGCCTGGGGTGCTGCTATTGTTCAAAACATTTTGGGAACTCTTCCAAACTTCAGAACTTCCTTCAGAAACTTTGTCATATTCTTGTGAATATTTTCCTGGGATAATTTTTGGAAACAATCAGAAGCTTTATGGAAGAAAGATGGTGAAATGATGGGATTTGGGTTTGGAGAAATACTAGGAAAGTGATGAATGACAAATGCCTTGATTTTTCAAAGAAAAAATTGGATTCAGGCAAGAGATTTCAGGATAGTTGAAACACATGGCTCTCTGGTAAAATGTAGATTGGATTATTAAACAAATGGTTTGCAAACACTTGGAAAGTGAGGCAGTAATCACTAGGAGGAAGTTTGATTACTTTAACAGGACATTGTTAAGTTTCACTCATAACTTTTTCTAACAGTATTATCAGATTGACCTAATTAAGGTAATTGCAGATGTAAAAAGGAAAGATAATATTTATTAAATTCCTATCTGGTACTGGACTAGGTGCTTTATATGCTTTATATCATTTGATCCTGATGAAAATAGATATCATCACCTCCAATTTACAAATAAATTGAGGTTGAATAAATTTGAGTAATATGGTGCAGAATTGATAAGCCTCAGATTGAACTCAAGTTTATTCAATTTCAAAATACGTTTTCCTTATTTAAAAATATGTAAAATCTCAAACATACAGAAAAGCATAGTGATTAATATAACAAACACCCATAGAAATTAACAAATGTAAGTATTTTCTTTTGATTTTGAAATAAATAAAGTTTACACATACAATTTAAGCCCTTTTATACCTTTCATCATCTCATTACTTTTGCTTTTCCCTCAATGGCAACTTGTACCTTGAATTTAATGTGATTTGTATCTACCCATGTTATTTCAGTTGTTTATATGAATATTACATATTTACTATCATTTTTACACTTCAAAACTTAAATATAATTTACCATATATGTTATTGTGAAACTTCATGTGGTCATTAGATACTATTATTGAGATCCATTAATATTGATACATGCAGTTCTAGTCCACTGCTCTAGCATAATCCATTGTATGCATTTTAATCCATACTCTTATTTAGTTCCCATATACCTAAATTCAACTCTGGAAAATAGTATTGTAATAAATGTTTTCATATATATTTTCTTTATATGCATGGACCAGGGTTTTCCTATGCAGCTTGGAGGGGAAATGTTAAATTGCTGACAACACACATTTCAGATTTACTAGATATTCTCCAAGTTGCTCTCCATCATTATTGAGCAAATTACAACCCTCTTGTTTTTCTTTTTTTTTTCAGTTAGCGAGTCCTATGGGTTTTGAAAAATATTTCATTTTTATATTAACTTGCCTTTTCCTGATTAATAATGAAATTGGTGGTCTTTTCTTGCATTTACTTCTCATTCATGTAATTTGCTAGGCACATATATATATAATGTTTTTTAATTTGGAATTAGTTTATCCTAAAATCTAGCAAAAATTTTACTTTAAAGTACTTTTTCATACAAATAATTTTTGTTTTAATGTAGTCAATTTATAAATATTTTTGTTATGGGTTGTGCTATATCTAATTCATCAAACACTTTTTTTACAGTGATATATACATATTCTTCTGCTTTCTATTAAAATACATACAATTTTAAATTTTAACTTGATATCTTTAATGCATATATAATTCATTTTTGTGAGATATGTGAGGTACAGATAAAATTTTGTTGTTTTTCATACGAAGAGTGAGTTCTAAATTCTGACAGTGTAATGACACTATTAATTTGTAATGCCTCCTGTGTTAGTTTTTATATATGTGTGTATATATTATATATGTATATATATAATATATTATATTTTATATAATTATATATATTTATATATATTTACATATTTAGTGTTTGTTTTTCTGGATTCTATAGTTAATTCCACTAATCTTGTAATCTTTCCTTGTGCAAATAGAACATTTTAAAAGAAAATTGTAGGTTTATGACATATCTATATATCTGGTAGGGAAATTTTCCCTTGTACTCATTTTTTTTCTTGAAAAGTACTTTAAGTATTCTTGGACATTGATCTTCCAAATCAGTATTAGAATCAACTCTCATGGTAAATGTTATTGTTATTTGGCTTGGAATAGTACTGGATTTTAGATATTATTTAGCAGATTCTTACCATCTTTATGAAATTGAATTTTTCCATTCATAAATAAGGCATATCTCTATTTATTCAGGTATTTTAAAATGTACTTCAAACAACTTCATTTTTTTCATTTAGCCTCAGGCTTATATCACCTTATATTGATAATATAAATTCATAGCATAATCTTTCTTATATATGCCATTGTACCTTCTGCAGTATTAGTTAGTGTTAGATATATGATTGAAGCAAAGTTAATACTGAAGTCTTCATTTTAATCCACAGTATGGAAGATTATACCAATGTGGTTTTTACATTTTACCAACAATAAATTCCTATTAATGTAAAGAAGGATATATATTTCATGAGTAAAATGAGATGATTATGAATATAAAGACAAAAATAAGAAATCAATAGTAAGCTGTTTAATGTTAGATTGGACAGACAAGTCTGTATGGTAAAGAAATTGATCATATCTACTATGGGGATATTAATGTTATGTATTTCCATTTGTCATTGTCATTATTGTGTATTTTTTTAATTATTTGACTACTCACCTCTAATAACACATTTGATAAGGAACAGCAGAAGAAAATGACTCTTGAAGCTCACCAAGAGAGCAAGAGATCAAGATGATGGACTAAAAGGACATGGAGCTTTGTTCCCTTCATATACACCTCAAAAAAATCCTCTATGTGAGGAACAATTCCCACTGAAAACTACCTGAAGTCTTCCTATACAAGAAAGGCTATAATAAAGATAAACATATCATCTACTTGCATATGACTAGAAGAAAAATGATAAGATAAGGACCTGTGTCCCTGGGAGGGAAATCAGAGGAAAAGGGAGATTGCAAGGTTGGACACTCATCTTAGGGAATGAACAGGTAAAGCCACAGACTGGGTATACCAGTCCTGAGGTAATACGTGTAGAATAAAAGTTACCTTGGCTTGTTAGAGAAATGATAGAAAAGCCAAAAAGGCTTTAGTAGCCTGGACTCCTCTTGTGAAGAGTACATGGGTGCTTACTTGTCTCCAGGCAGGGTTAAGAGAGGCCTGTCCCAGTGACAACTGGTTTTCCTATGACCTCATAATCACACTCCCAAGGCTGAGCTGAGTGAATGTCCCAACCCTACTCACTCCATAATATAGCACAACACTGGATTTAGGGAAGCCAGAAAATGGAATGACAAACTTGGGGTACAGAAGCAACCTAGTTTGTGAGTGGAGTTCAGGTGGGATGGCAGTGGTAATTTTTGGCCCTTATTCAATAGCACCACAGAAGTAGCTAACACTTCTAATGAGAGCATGACTGTAGGGTTTCCCCAAACAGCCTCATGGTGCTCTCCAACCCAAGCAAAGATAATTATCAAAGCCTGCTCACTCCATGCACAGCAAAACACCAGATTTGGGGTGACTATGATGGGCGAAAAGACACAACAGTGTGCTGCATCATGACAGGGTCAGAGATGCCTATACAAGCAAAATGCCAGAACTCTATAGCCACACAAGCCCCATTTGCTTCAGTATGCCCCTCTGTTGGGGCAAAGGTCCTTGTGTGGGGAACAGGAAAACATACACATAAAAGGAACATAGCCAGCTCCAGTCTAACCCTCAGGATTTCTGCTTCAGCAATTTAGGAGCAGATCCTTCCCCTGACAGGGTGGTGATGGCCACTGAGCAGAGAGGAAATCCTGCCTTACCTACTACACAGCCTCTTGCTCATGTATTTGCATCTGTACCCCCTAACAAGGTAATAGCTACCAGCACACGCTGAGGAAAGATGTGACAGGCAACCACATCTCCCTCCCACCAAAGGCATTGGGTATACAGGTACATACATTCTGCATGGACATAAGCATGCATCTTCAAGACTGTAGTAGGTAACTATCTCACTTAAACTCAGAGTCAGAAAAAAAAAGTAAATGAAAAGACAGAGGAATTGCTGTAAATTGGGCGAATAAGAGAAAACTCTTAAAAATAATGAAACATAAACAATATACCAGATATAAAATTCAATACACTGATAATAAATGGTTATTTTAATTAGGTAAAATAATGGATCTAAACATTGATCATTTTAATAAGTAACTGGAAAATATAAAAATAAAATCAATAATACATAATTCAGTATCTGAAATAAAAAACACTCTAGAAGGAATGAAAATAACACTAAGTGATGCAGAAGAATGCATAAGTGATCTGGAAGATAAAATAAGGGAAATAATCCAATTAGAACAGAAGAGAAGAAAAAAAGTCAAATAAGTCTATGAAATCTTTTCAACAATATTAAGCATGCAAACATTAACATGATAGGAGTTCCAAAAGGAGAAGAGAGAAGGAAATAAAAAATATATTTGAAAAAATTATGGTTATAAATGTTATAAATCTAAATAGGAAAGAACATTATTGGGTACAGGAAGACTAGTAGGTATAAATCAAGATATACCCAAACAGAAACAAACCAAGACACAATTAAAATGGTAAAATAAATGTCATTCTAAAGGCAAAAAGAGAAAAGCAAAGAGTCATAAAAAAAGGGAAACCCAATAAGGTTCTCCATTTATTTCTCTGCAGAATTAGCAGCAGCTTGATATATTCAAATTACTTACAGAGGAAAATCTGCAATCTAGGATACTCTACTTAGCAAGATTATCATTTAGAATAGAAGGCATGATAAATAGCTCATCAGAAAAGCAAAAACTATAAGAATTCATCAATACTAAAACTACCTTAGAGCAGTGATAAGGAACCCTACCAGTATCCATGAAGATGCAGGTTTGATCCCTGGCCTCACTCAATGAGTTCAAGATCTGGTGTTGCCATCAGCTGTGGTATAGGTCACATACACAGCTTGGATCCTGCATTGCTATGGCTGTGGCATAGGCCAGGAGCTGAAGCTCTGATTTGACCCCTGGCCTGGGAACTGCTATATGCCATTGGTGTGGCCTTAAAAAGACAAAAAAAATTACTAAACCTACATTAAAAGAAATATTGATGTGTCCTCTAAATGGAAAAGAATTAAGAACCTATAGGAAAGGGAATATTCCACTAAAAAGGCAAACATATAATAAGGAGTGAAGTTTACTTAAATAAGCTAGTATGTAGATTAAATGACAAAAATGTATAAAAACAATAAAATTTTATAGAAATATGATGAGGTAAAATATGAGTATAAAAACACAAAATGTGGGGGAGGGGAATAGAAAATGTAGATCTTTTAGAATGTGCTATAACTGAAAAGACTATCAGTTTGAAAAAAGTAGATGTAATTATGTGTCAACATATATGAACCCCAAGGTAAACACAAATCAAAAACATACAATAGATACACACACAAAAAAAGGAAAGAAACTCATACCTAGTACTAACGAAAATCGTCAAACCAAACAGGTGAAACCTAAAGAAGAAATAAACAGGTATAAATTGTAATCTTGTTACTGGAAAACAAGTAATAAAATGATAATATCTACATACCTGTTATTGATTACTTTAAAAGTCAATGGACTGAATTCTCCAGTCAAAAGACAGCATGGATGATTGAATGAAAATCCAAGACCCTTCAATACACTGCTTCAAGTGACTTAGACAAACACAAAGTGAAAGCGATAGGATTGAAAATATTTCCTGGGAACATAAATGTAAAGGAAGTGAAAATACCAATACTTATATCATATAAAGTAGACTATAACAAACTCACTAATAAAATACAAAGAAAAGATAAATTATTAATAGCCAAATACAAGAATATTACACTTGTTAACATATATACACTTAATATAGGAGCACCTAAATATATAAAGGAAATACTGAAAGATATAAAAGGAGAAATTGCCAATTACACAATAAGAGTAGGGAACTTTTAAGTACCACTGACATCAATGGATTAATCATCTAGATAAAACCAATAGATCAACAGTGGTATTAAACAATATAATAGTCTAGATGGACTTAATGGATATCTATAAGACATTACTTCTCAAAAAAGAAGAATAAATACATATTATTTTCAAGTGCACAGGGAACACTCACCAGGATAGATCAGATACTAGGCCAAAAAACAGGTCTACAACAATATTGAGAGAATAGAAATTATATCAAAAATCTTATTGACCACAACAGTATGTAACTATAAGTAAACTACAGAAGAAAAAATGGAAAATGAACAAACATGCAAAGAATAAATAACATGCTAATGAAAAATGGGTCAATGAGAAAATAAAATTGGCAATTAGAAAGTATCTCACAACAAAGAAAAATGAAAATGCAACTTTGAAAAATCTATGGGATGCACTCAAGGGAGTTCAAAGGAGGAAGTTTATATTGATATAGGCCTTCCTCAAGAAAAAAGAAAAATCTCAAATAAACAACCTAAGTTACCACCTGGAAGAAAAAGAAGAATAAAGCTCAAAGTCAAAATAAAGAAGGAAATAAGATCAGAGAGGAACAAAATAAAATATATGTTAAAAAAAATAGAAGAGATCAATGAAACCAGTATTCTTTTTTGAAAAGATGCCACTTAAGAAAAACCCATTTCCAGCATTGTACTCAATGGTAAAAAGCTGAAAGCCTTTATGCTGAATTCAGGATCCCCACTTTTGCCACTTCTACTTAGCATTGAAAATTCTATCCATAAAAATAAGAAAAAAGAAATATCTAAATGGGAATGGAAGAGGTAAAACTGTCACTATTTTCAGATGATATTACACTTTACAGAAAATACAGAAAACCGTAAATTACCTACCAAAATATTATTATAATAAATTAAGCAAGGTTGCAGGATACAAGATTAATAAACAGAAATTTGCTGTGTTTCTATACACTAGCAATAAAATTATATGACTGCATCACTTTGCTGTGCAGCAGAAATTCATACAAAATGGTAAATAAATTATACTTTAATGAAAATTAAGTAAAATACAAGAAAAAGTAAAAAAATGCTATTTAAAATCACATCAAAAAGAATACAACACCCAAGAATAAACTTAAGCAATAAGTATAAGACCTATATTCTAAAAACTATAAAATACGGATGAAGTAAATTAAAAATTACATAAACATATTGAAATATATTCAATGCTCCTGAGTTGGAAAAATTAGTATTTTTAAAATAGCCATGCTACCCAAAATAGACTGCAGATTTAAGGCAATCCCTATCAGATATACATATTTTTCACAAAAATAGTAGAAATCCTAAAATTCAAATGGAAACACAAAAGACCTGAAATTACCAAAGCAATCTTCCCTCTCTTTCCTCTCCCTCTGCCCAGTGGTAACCCTTAGATTGTTCTCCATATCTGTGAGTCTGTTTCCTTGTATTATATGTAATATTTGTTTTATTATTTTTATATTCCAAATATAAGTTATGAATTACAATATCTGTCTATATCTGCCTACTATATTGTAGGACAATCCATGTTGCTAATGGTAATTTCATTTTTTATGATGAATATTGCTGGATCATATGGTAGTACTATTTTTAGTTTTTTTTGAGAGATCTACACACTTTTCCATAGCTGCTTCATTAGTTTATATACCCACAACTGGGTACTAATGTTCTATTTCTCCACATCCTATCCAACATTTGCTTTTGTGATCTTCTTGAAAATAGCCATTCTGATATGTGTGGCATGATATCTCATGGTGGTTTAGATTTGCATTTCTCTGATGATTAGTGATGTTTAGCATCTTTTCATGTGCCTGTTAGCAATCCACATGTCTTCTTTGGAAAAAATATCTATGTATATAGTCTACTCTTTTTTTTTATTTTTCCCTTCTAATAAAAATTACTATTTATCTAAAATTTAATGTATGAGATATGACTATTTATCTCAGTATCAAGTTTGAAAAAATACTGTGCTATTTTTTACTCATATGAATGTTCACTGAAAATGAATTTTATATGTATATATTTTTTCATAGTAAATATCCCTCTGAAAGGAAGGTTTATAGCAATACAAACATCTCAGGAAACAAGAGAAAGCTCAAATAAACAACATAAATGTACACCTAAAATATCTGGAGAACAGACAAAGCCCCAAATCAGTAAATGGAAAGAAATCATACAGTTTAGAGCAGAAATAAATGAAATAGAGACCCAACAAAAAATAGAGGAGATCAAAGAAAACCCAAGTCAGTTTTTTGAAAGATCAACAAAATTGATGAACCCTTTAGCTAGACACATCAAGAAGGGAGAGGGTTCAAATAAAAAAAAATTAAAAATGAAAAACAAGAAGCTACAGTTGAAACCAGAGAAATACAAAGGATAATAAGACTATTGTAAGAAACTAAATATAAATGTAGTGGATAACCTATACAAAATGGACAGTTGCTAACAAAATTACAAGCTACCAAACTCAACAAAGAAAGAGAAAATATGAATAGACCAATCACAATTACTGAAATTGGAAACGTGATCAAAAAACTCAAAAAGCAAAACTCAAGAACCTAGTGTCTTCTAGGATAATTCCATCAAACATTCAGAGAACTAAACTTTCTTCTGAAACTCTACTAAAAACTAACACTGGAAGGAACACTCTCAAGGTCATACTATGAAGCCACCCTAATCCCAATACCATAATCAGACAAAGATAACAGGAAAACAGAAAAGTACAGGCCATAGATAGAACATAGATGGAAAAATCCTCAACAAAATATTAGCAAACTGAATCCAACTATATATTTAAAGGATCATATATCATGATCAAGTGGGATTTATACCAGGGCTGCAAGGATTCAATATCCACAAATCAATGTGTGATCCATCACATGAACAAACTGAAGAATAAAAACTATATGATCACCTCTATAGATGCAGAAAAAGCTTTTGACAAAATTCAATACTCAGTTCTGAAAAAAAAGCTCCAGAAAGGGGGAAAAGAGTGAATATACCTCAACATAATAAAAGTTGTATATGACAAATCTATAGTTAACATCATTCTCAATGGTGAAAAACTGAAAGCATTTCTGCTAATACCAGGAATAAGACAAGGATGTCCACTATCACCACTGTTATTCAACATATTTTTGGAAATTCTAGCCAGGACAATCAGAGAAGAAAAGGAAATAAAAGGAATCCAAATGGGAAAAGAAGAGGTAAAAATATCACTGTTTAGAGATGACATGATAATACACTAGAAAACCCTAAATAATCAGTGAAAAATCTTAGAGCTCACCAATGAATTTATTAAAGTTGAAGGATATAAAATTAATACACCAACATCAATTACATTTCTATATACTAACAATGAAAGATTGAAAAGAACAATTAGGGAAACCATTCCATGTGTATCACATCAAATTGAATAAAATACCTAGGAATAAACCTATCTAAAGAGACAAAAGTTCTGTACTCTTAAAACTATAAGATGCTGATGAAAGATATCAAAGAGAGCACACACAGATGGAAAGATATACCATGCTCTTGGATTAGAAGAATCAATATTGTCAAAATGACTATACTACTAAAGGCAATCTAGATTCATGCAATCCCTGACAAATTTCCAAGGAAATCTTCACATAACTAAACAAAATATTATAAAATTTGTATGGAAACACAAAATAGCCCAAACAGCCAAAACAATATGGAAAAAGAAAAAAGGAACTGGAGGAAACATGCTCCCTGACTTCAGAATATACCACAAAGCTACAGTCATCAAAACGATATGGCACTGGCACAAAACAAGAACTATATATCTATGGAAGAAGATAAACAGCCTAGAAATAAGTTCAAGCACCTATGGCCAACTTTTCTATGACAAAGGAGGCAAGAACATACAGTGGAGGAAGGACAGTCTGTTCAATATGTGGTACTGAGAAAACTTATCAGCTACATGGAGAAGAAAGAGGTTAGATCCCTAACAGCATACACAAAAATAAACTCAAAAAGGAATAAAGACTTAAACATAAGGCTGGATATTAGAAAACTCCTAGAAGGAAACATAGGCAGAACACACTCTGACATGAATTGTAGTAATGCCTTGTTTGGTCCATTTCCTAGAATAATGACAATAAAAAATAATCCAGTGGGATGTAATTAAACTCAAAAAGTTTTGCACAGCAAAGGAAACCATTAAAAAATGAAAAGACTGCTGCTTGTTTTCTCCACCTCAGGATTGCTTTGGCAATTCTGGCTCAACTTCAATAATTATTAGAGAAATGCAAATCAAAACTACATTGAGGTATCACTTCACAACAGTCAGAATGGCCATTGTTAACAAGTATACAAATAAATCCTGGAGAGGTTGTGGAGAAAAGGGAACCCTCCTACACTGTTAACAGGAATGTAAATTGGTACAACCACTATGGAAAACAATATGGAGGTGCCTCAGAAAACTAAATATAGAACTATCATATTACCCAGAAATCCCACCCCTGGGCATATATCCAGACAAAGCATTCATTGAAAAAGATACGTGCATCTCTATGGTCATTGCAGCACTATTCCCAAAAGCCAAGAACTGGAAACAACCTAAATGTCCAACCACAGATGAATGGATTAAGAAAACGTGCTACTTATACACAATGGAATACTGCTCAGCCATAAAAAGAACAAAATAATTCCATATGCTGCAACAAGGATGGAATTAGAGACTCTCATACTAAGTGAAGAAATTCAGAAGGAGAAAGACAAATTCCATGTGATATCACCTATACCTGAAATCTAACATACTGCACAAATGAACTTATCTATGGAAAAGAAACAAACCCATGGACATGGAGAACAGACTTGTGGCTGTCAAGAGTGAGGGGGAGTACTAGGAATTTGGGGTTAGTGGATGCAAACTACCGCATTTGGAGTGGATAAGCAATGAGATTCTGCCGTATAGCCCAAGGGACTCTGTATGATCACTTGTGATGCAACATGATGGAGGGTTTGTTCAGCAGAAACTGACAGAACATTGTAAGTCAAATATAATAAAAATTAAAAACAAATACATTCAGTTCGAGAAAAAAATTAAATCTGTGTGCAATGTAACTAAAATGAAAAAACCCACATAATGGGAGAAAATATTTGCAATCTGTGCAACATACAAGGGCCTAATCTGCAAAATATACAAACAACTCATACAATTCAAAACAACAACAAAAATACAAAGAACTCAATCCAAAAATTGGCAGAAGACCTAAATAGATATTTCCCCAAAGAATACATATGGATAGCCAATAAGCACATGAAAAGATGTTCTACATCAGTAAGTATTAGACAAATGCAAATCAAAACTACAATGAAATACCACCTAACATCAGTAAAAATGGACATCATTAACAAGTATACAAATAACAAATGCTGGAGAAGGTGTGGAGAAAAGGGAAACCTCCTTGTTGTTGGGAATATAAATCGGTAAAATCACTATGGAATACAGTATGGAGTTTCCTCAGAAAAGTAAATATAGAACTACCTCATGATCCAGAAATCCCCTTAGTGGGCATATATTTTAACAAACAGCAATTCAAAAATATACATGTACCCCTGGATAGCAGCATTATTAGCAATAGCCAAGACATGGAAACAACCTAAATGTCCATCAACAGATGAATGGATTAATAAGATGTGTTATGTATATACAATGGAATGCTACTCAGTCATTGAAAGAACAAAATAATGCCATTTGCAGCTATATGGATGCATCTAGAGATTCTCATACTAAGTGAACTATGTCAGAAAGAGAAAGACAAATATATGATATTACTGATATGTGGTATCTAAAATATGACACAAATGAACCTATCCACAAAGGAGAAACAGAGTCACAGACATAGATAATAGACTCATGGTTATCAAGTAGGAGGGGGAGGGATTTGGATGGAGAGTGGGCTGTGAGTTTGGATTGGCTAGATGCAAACTATTACATTTAGGAATGGATAATCAAGAAGTCCTACTCTGCAGCATAGGGAACTGTATCAAATCTCGATATATAACATGATGGAACATAGTTTGAGAAAAATAAAGTGTGTGTGTGTGTATATATACACACACACATTATTATTCTATACAGCAGAAATTGGCACAACAGTGTAAATCACCTATAATAAAATTTAAAAATTCCTTTATATTTCACCATTAAAATACTATTTTTAAATTGTGTTTTGTACTGATATTGAATTATATAAGCTGTTTTTAAGGAATTTTATATTCTATTCTTATATTTATCATTTTTTAAATACAATGCCTTTCTTTGTATTTTGTTATGGACTGTTTTAAAGTATACATTGTATGATAAACATATTGCTATCTCAGCTTTCTTGTTGTTTACATTTGCCTGAAATATCTTTTTTCATCCTTTCCCATTAGACCTGTGTGGGTCATTGGCTCTGTAGTCAGTCTCTTGTCAATAGCATATAGTTGTATTTTGTTTTTTATCCAGTGATTGACCCTATGTCTCTTGATTGAAGCATTTAGTCCATTGACATTAAAACAATTATTGGTGGGTATATACATTTTGCCCTTTTTGTTACTGGTTTTATATTTGCTTTTCTAGTTCTTTTCTGTTCTTTTCTTCTCATTTTAGTCTCTCCCTTGTGGTTTGATGATTTTCTTTAGTGGTAAACTTGTGTTCCTTTCTCTCTATGTTTTTTTGTTTTTATTGTAGCTTTGTGACTTGTGGTTACCATAGTTTTTATCTTCATGTGTGTTATCCTATAACAATAAGTAATTGTTTTAAACTGGTAATAATTTAAGTTCAAATACATTCTAAAGCATATATTTGTTAATACCATCCCCCTAAGTTTTATGATTTCATTGTAATATTTTCCATCTTTATTTTTATCTCAATTATTTTTTGTACTTGTTGATATTTATAAATTTTTCATCTTTCAACCTTGGTACTAGCTTATTTAACTGGCCACAGTCTTTAGTATATATTTTCCTTTAGTAGTGGGATTTTTCCTTTCTGATTGATTCTTATTTCCTGTTGTAGCCATCTTTTCCACTTAGGCAAGACACTTTAAAATTCCTTATAATATTTGTTTAGTATTGATGAACTGCTTTAGTTTTTGCTTATCTGAGAAATGCTTAATTACTCTTTCAATTCTGAATGATACCTTCCAGAGATGAGTATCCTAGATTGTACTTTTTTATTCCTTTCAACATGTTAGATATATCATTCACTTCTGGCCAGCAATGTTTCTGCAAAAAATCAATCTGCTGAGATACTTATGAGGATTCCTTTTTACTCTTTGTTTTTCTGTCTTTAAAATTATCTTTAATGTTTTGCCATTTTAATTATGGTATGTCTTCTTGCTGGCCTCTTTGAGATCACCTTGTTTTGCACTCTCTGTGATTCCTGTATCTGAAAATCTGTTCCCTTCTTCAGGATTGGGAAGATGTTAATACATAATACATCAAATACATTTTCAATACCTTTTTTTCTGTTCTTCTTCTGCTAACTCTATCACAGAGACTGTTATGATTGCTTTCACAGAGGTCTTTTCAACTTTCCTCATTTAAAAAATATTCTCCTTTTGCCATTCTTTTTTTGGGGTGGGGTAATTTATTTTTTTTGTTTTGATTTTAAATCTTTTTTTAATTGTTATTTCCTCAATACAATTTTTTTTCTAGTCTACATCATGGTGACCCAGTTACATGTATATGTACACTTTCTATTTTCTCACATTATCATGGTCCATCATAAGTGACTAGACATAGTTCCTAGTGCTACACAGCAGGATCTCATTGCTAATCCATTCCAAAGGCAATAGTTTGTATCTATTAACCCCAACCTTACCAATCACCCCACTCCCTCCCCCTCCCCCTTGGCAACCAGAAGTATATTCTCCAAGTCCATGATTAATCCATGGAATGGATTAGCAATGAGATCCCGCTGTGTAGCACTGGGAACTATGTCTAGTCACTTATGTTGGACCATGATAATGTGAGAAAAAAGAATGCATACATGTATGTGTAACTGGGTCACCATGATTTACAGTAGAAAAAAAATTGTATTGGGGAAATAACTATTAAAAATAATAATAATAAAAGTAACTTTCAGAGAGGCTCAAAATCCACACACAAATCAAACCTCTATGCTATCTATAATAATTCACTTTAAACCTAATTTCAGAGGTAGGATAAAAGTTAAAGAACACAAAGAGTTATATCATGCAAAAGGTATTGAATAAAGGGAATGGATATATTAATATCAAAAAGCAATTATGAGTGCTAAGTAACTAAAACATGATTCACAAATGATATAATTACAATTCAAAATAAATATGTAAAAAACAACAGAACTCCAATATACACATAGCAAAATTGGTGGAGCTTAAATAAGAAATAGGTAAATCATTATAGGTATTATAGGTGGAAATTTTTGTAGTCCACTCTAGGCAATAGATATAATTATCTATAGGGAAATTATCAAGGATATATAAGTGGATAATAACAAATGATAAAATAATGTGATTAACATTTACAGAACATTTCACTCTAAAATGGAAGAGCACACATTCTTGTATGTACGCATGGAATAGTCATCTAGGTAGACTATATTAGGGGTCTTATTGCTATTCTTAAGACATTTAAAAATTGGTATTACACAGAGTGTGTTCTCTGATGAAAATAAAATCAAACTACAAATCAATAGTAGACAATGAGAAAATATCCAAACACTAGGAAATTAGTAACAAATGCCTAAATAATCTGTGGGTCAAATATAAAAGATCAAAGAAGTTGAAAGGAATGAATCAAAATGAAAATAAAACATAATCAGACATAATCAAACAGAAATAAATTTATACCACAAAATGCTGGTATTAGAAAAGAGTAATAGCAAAGTGAATCAGTTTTATATATATATATATATATATATATATATATATATATATATATATATACCCATATTTTTCCAGAATATTTTTCCCATATAGACCATCATGGAGTATTGGGTAGATTTCCCTGTGGAGTAAGTAAGTCCTTGATAATTACTGATTTTATACATAGTAGTGTATATATGCCATCCCCAACTTCCCCATTTATCCCTCCCATTATCATTTTCCCTTTGGTAGCCTTAAGTTTGGTTTAAAAATCTTTGAGTCTGTTTCTGTATTATGAATAAATTATCTTATATTATTTTTATTATATTCCACATATTAGTAATATTATATAATAGTTGTCTTTTTATGACTTACTTTACTTCCTATGATAATCTGTAGGTCCATCTATATTTCATTCTTTTTAATGGCCAATTAATATTCTATTGTATATATGTACAACATATTTATTCAATCCTCAGTTGATGGACATTTAAGTTGCTTCCATGTCTTGGCTACTGCAAATAGTGAAAAGAATACTAATCTCAGTTTTTAGTACTTAGTGCAAGGAACTAGAAGTAGAAGAGCAAAAACATATCAAAGCAAATATAAGGAAATAAATAATTTATATAAAACATATATCAATAAAATTGTAACGAGAAGTGGAGAATCATTAAAATAAAAACTAATAAAAATCAATAAAACTGGCAAACTTCTAACAATTTTACAAAGATAGAAATAACACATATCACCAATATAAAAAATGGAATAAGATCATAAAACATATTCTACAGCCATTAAAGAATAATAAGGAAATACTCATTAATACTCATAAGTGCAATAGCTCATAAGAAATACTTATTAATACTCATAAATGCAATAGCTCATAAGAAATGAATCAATCTCTTAAAAAATACAAATTTCTCAGCAGAAATAGATAACCTGGAAAACCCTAAAGGTGTTAAATAAGTTATATGTATAATTAAAATATCCCTCCCAAATAAATTCCCATGTCCAGATGATTTCATTGGAAAATTTAACCAAATATTCAAAGAGGGATTAATATCAATTTTACAAAATATCTTCCATAAAACATAAGAAAACTTTTCCCAACTTAATTTATGAGGGAATTATTACCCACTGTGATTATTAATTCTATACATTAACATGGCTGGGCCATGATCCCCAGATATTTTGTTAACATTATTCTGAATGCTTCTTTGAAAATTTTCTTAGGAGGATAAATGTAACATTTGTAAGTGGAATTTGAATACAGTAAATTAGACTGCCCTTCATAAAGTGAGTGAGGCTAATCCAAACAAATGGAAGGAACAACATACCTCCTATAAACAAGAGGAAATTCTGTAGCATGTGCCTTTGAACTTGATTAGTAATAATGGATCTTACTGGGTTTAAAGCCTGCCAGCCTGCCAGTCTGCAAATTTTAGACTTGGCCAATCTACAATAACATGTATTGATTTCTTAAAACAAATTTCTTTCTCTGTATATACACATCCAATCAGTTCAGTTTCTCAGGAGAAACCTGACTAGTATATGCTGACAGCAAAATCAGAATAAGATAGCACAATAAAAGAAAATTACAGACTAATGTATCTCCTGAGAGATATTAAATAAAAATTCTCAAGAAAATTTTACTAAATACAATCTAAAAATGTATAAAATGATAATATACTACAAGTAAGTGAAAATTTTTCCAGTTATATAAGGCTGGTTTAATATTCAAAAAAAATCAGTCATAAGCTACAAGTATATATTGTATAATACAAGGAATACAGCCAATATTTTATGATAACTATAAATGGAATACAAACTTCAAAAATTGTGAATTACTAAATTGCACACATCTATTTTATATAATAGTGTATATCAACTATACTTCAATAAAAGTCAAAGTATTCCTTTTCTTTTTCTTCATAAGAAAAAAATCATATAGTAATACTAAATGATGTAGAAAAAGTATTTGAAAAAAATTCAATACTCAATTGTGATAAAAACTCTCATTACACTATAAATACTGGAGACCTTAAACTCATGCAGAGTATTTACAAATAAAACTGCAGGGAACACTATACTTAATGGTGAAAGACTAGATGTTTTCTCTCTAAGATGAAAACACAAGACAAAGATGTATACTCTCACCATTCTTAGTCAACAATATGGAAATTGTTACCATTATCACAAGGAAATAAAAATAAATTTTAAAAAAGAAGAAATAAAGAAAATGAAATAATTAGCTTTGATGCTAACAAAAACATGTATAGGTTCTGTATGATGACAATTACCAAACACTGATGAGATAAATCAAAGAAAAACAAAATACTTAGAAAAACATAGTGTGTTTATAGATGAAAATACTCAACAAAGTAAATGTGTCAGTTCTTTCTAAAGTTACCTATGGGATAATGCATTTCCTATAAAAATTTCAGATATTTCATAAAAGAAGGTTTACTCTCAAATTTAAACAAAAAGAGAAAGGCAGTAAAATATAGCAAGTTTTTTTTTTAACAAAAGAAGAAATTAGGAGGAATCACTCTCCCTAATTTTATGGCTTACTATTTACTTCTCCTGATCAATGTGATAGTTGTGGAGGGATAGACACATAAATAGTACCACAGAATAGAGAATCTACAGGTAGACTCATACAACTATATCTAGTTAATTTTAACTGATTTTGGAATGTTGAATTTATATCCTGCAAATTCAATGAATTTGTTTCTTAGTTCTAACAGTGTTTTAGTAGTCTCTAAAGGTTTTCCTATATATAAGATTATATCATCTGAAAATAGAAACAATTTTACTCCTTGTTTTCCAAATGTGATGCCTTTTATTTTCTTTTAAAAATAAATCTCAGGCTAGGACATCCAGTATTATATTGAATGGAAAAAATGAGAGTAGGCAATTTTGTCTTCTTCATGATATCAGAGTAAAAGCTTTACAATTTTTCACTGTTGAGTATGTTAGTTCTAGGCTTGCCATATTTGGCCATTATTATGTTGAAATATATTCCCTTCACACCTATTTTGTTCAGAGTATTTATCATGAAAGTGTATTGACTTTTGTCAGAAGTTTTTGCTGTATCTATTGAGATGATTATATGACTTTTATCTTTCACTCTATTAATGAGGTATACTACATTTACATTTCTGTGAAAATGCAACCATTTCTGTAGGGATCAAATTGAATCTGTAGAGTACTTTAGACAATATGGACATTTTAACAATGTTAATATTTCCAATTTATGAGCACAGAATAGCTTTCTATTTATTTATGTCATCTTCAATTTCTTTCAACATTATAATTTTCAGTTCCTGGGCCTTTCATTTCCTTGGTTAAATTTATTTCTACATCTTTAATTATTTTTTGCCAATATAAATGGGAGTGCTTTCTTATTTTCTCTTTCTGCTAGTTTGCTGTTAGTGCATACAAATGCAAGTTTTTTTTATATTGTTTTTTACCCTGCAATTTTACCATATTCATTTCTTATTTATAATACTTGTTTTGTGTAAAATCTTTATGGTTTTCTCTATATAGAATAAGGTCATCTGCATATAGCAATAATTTAACTCCTTCCATACCAAATTGGTTGCATTTTTTCTTTTATTTACTTTCCTTTAATTGCTTTCGCTAGGACTTCCTATATTACATTGAATAAAAGTAGCAAGTTTGTGCATCCTCGTCTTCTTCCTGTTTTGGGGGGGATAACTTCTTCATTTTCACCATTGTATATGATGTAAACTGTATGATTGTCATATGTGATCTTTATTGTTTTGATATATGTTCATTCTATATATTTTATGGAGTTTTTTCATAAATTGATGTTTTATTTTGTAAAAGGTTTTTTTTTCTATATCGATTGAAATGGTTGTGTGATTTTTACCTTTCTTTTTTTAATGCGGTGGTGCATCATGTCTATTTTGGTTCCAATTCGCATGGAGTAACATCTTGCATGACTTCTCTTTGAGTCTTTCCTTGTAGAGCTGAGATTAGTTCCCTAAAGGCAGCATATAATTGGGACTTGTTTTTTAATTTATTCACTTACTTTGTGTATTTTGAGTGGTGGATTCAATTCATTTACATTTACAGCGATCATTGATAAATGAAAATTTAGTGCTGTCATTAATGTTTTATTTTATCTCTATATTGCCAATGTAACATTTTATCCTTTTGTTTCTGTCTGCCTTTCTAGTTTGATGGGTTTCCATGATTTTTTATACTTTCTTTTTTTATGTTTTATGTCTCTGCTCTAGATTTCCATTTTGTGGTTACCATGAGGTTTGTTAGATAATATAGTCATTTTCTGCTGATAGCATCTTATTTTCATTTGCCTGTATGTAGTTCGTCCTTTTAATACTTTTGTTGACTTAAATTATCACATTTCATTGTGAAATTATGAGAAAATTTCAGTAGCTATAGTTATTTTTATTGTTTATTCCCTTAACCTTTATGGCATATTTAAGTTTGTATCAACGTAGTCTGGTATAATGCTTAAATTTCCTGATTCTATATGTCCATTTATCACCTTAATCAGAGTTTTTTTCTAGATAGAACTTACAACATTTCTTGTAAGGCAAGTTTGGTGGTGATAAAATTCCTCAGCTCTTTTTGGGAGGAAAGCCTTTATTTTTCCATAATATCTAGAGGATATCTTTGCTGGATAGGGTTTTCTTGGCTGAAAGCTTTTAATCTTTCAATGTTTTTAGTATATAATTCCACTCTGTCCTGATCTGTGGAGTTTATGCTGAGAAATCTGATGATAACTCAATGGAGGTTCCTTTGTAGTTTATATCCATTTTTCCATGGCTGCTTTTTAAATTATTTCCTTGTCATTGACTTTCAAAAGTTTTAATGTAATGTGTCATGGGGAAGGTCTTTTCGCATCCAAGTAATTAGAGGTTATTTCAGCTTCATGGGCTTGGCTATCGAATTTTTGCCTGATATTTGACAAGTTCTCAGCTATTATGTCTTTAAATAAATTCTCTGCTCTTTTCTCCCTCCCTATCCTAAAAGAATTAGGATAACTGTAATCCTAATGTTACCCTTCCTAATAGAGTTTGATAGGTCTCAAAGTTCTTAATTTTTTAGATCCTAATATTCTTCCCTATTATACCTTAATCACTTCTAGATCTCTTTCTTTGAGCTCTATTCCTTACAGTATGCTCTATTTCTAATGATTTCTAATGAATTCTTCACCTCATTTATTGAGTTATTCAGCTCCAGAATTTCTGTGTGGTTCTGCTTTTAGAGTTTCAATCTATTTGGTCAAGTATTCTTTCTAATAATTCATTTTATTCCTGAGCTCATTGATTAGCCTTTATATATTTTCTTGTAGCTAATTGTGTTTCTTCATGACAGCTATTTTGATCTCTATCAGATCATAATATTCCATGACTTTAATATTCCAAATTTTGTTCTCTGGAAAATTTTCACTTTCTTTTAGAGATACCATTTTGCTATGGCTTTTCATGGTATCTAATAAGTTGTTCTGCCAGTTCACTTGAGGTAGTGTACACATTTCTTCTTAGGCAAAGCTTTGTAAAAATTTTTCTCAATATTTTTCTTTTACTTGATTTTAAAATTTCAACGTTTGAAAATAAATGATTTTGTTGTTTTTATTTCAGTAGGTGGTGCTATAGCACAAGTTTTGATTTCTCTTGCCTGTGCTGCCTCTTTTTATACCTGAAACTTCACACTTTCCTCTCTCCACAACTTCTGCCAGAGGTGTTGCTTGGTGAGAATTTTGTTGTTGCTTGTGCCTCCAGAGTCTCTGATGCCCTGTTGCTAGGGATGTTAGTGCTGCTCTCACTGTCACCTAGGGCACCAGGATTTCTGCTGCCTCCACCATGTCCTCAGTCTCCTGGGTATCAGGCTCTACCACCACAGAGGTTAGGGTGAGGTGAGCCAGTTTCATGCATGCCTCAGGCATTCCTGTAGTTATTGGGTTTTCAGACAGTAATGTTGTGATTAGGGGGCTAGAGCCATAGATGTCTTCATAGCTTGAGGATTGTTAGACTGATTGCATCCTCCTGTGGTGCACAACTTCCCCTGTTGCTACTAGGTTCTGCCATGGCTGGGGCTACAGGATTTCACCTTCCACCTCTGCTGTTTCTCTGGTCCCTGTATGTTCCAATACACCCACCTTTACATGTTCAGGTGCGTGGAATATTCTAGAATCTTGATTTTCCTTTCAGAGGCCACATGTTGAATTATGAATGTTGTACTGGGTTGTAGATCGAGGAGAAGAGACAAAGGAAGCATCTCATAGTGCCATGATGCTGACTCTTTTTTTCCCTTAATATAGGTATTTATCTCTATAAACTGCCGTCTTAGATTTGTTTTTGTAGCATCTCATATTGCTATGTTGTGTTTCCAATATATTTTTAAAACTTATTTTTTGACTTTTTGGTTGTTAGCAAAATGGTCTTTGATTTCCACATATTTATAAATTTTCCACTTTTCTTTTTGTTATCAATTTCTAGATTCATACCATGTTGTCAGAAAACAAATATTTGATATGATTTCAATTTTCTTCAATTTGTTGGAAAGTTTTTATGGTCTAACATATGATTTATCTTGGAACATGCACTCAAGAAGAATGTATAATCTGATGCTATTTGATAGCATATTCTGATATGTGTGTTATAAATTTGGTCTAAAATATTGTTCAAATATGCTCAGTCCTTTTGATTTTCTCTCTGAATAATCTTTCCAATTTTTAAAATGTCTTGAAGTTTTATTGAAGTATAGTTGATTTACAAAATTGTGATAATTTCTGCTGTACAGTGATTGAGTTATATGCATAAACACGTCCATTCTTTTTTTCAGATTCTGTCCCTATATAGGTTATCACAGAATATCAGATGGAATTCTATGTGCTGTATAACAGGTTTCTGTATACCAGTCATTCCATACACCACACTGCCTATGACAGTCCCAACCTCCAGTTCATCCATCCCACCCAACTTGTCTCCTTTGATAATCATAAGAGTGTTATCCAAGTAAATGAGTGTTTCTGTTCTGAAAATAAGTTCACTTGTATCTTGGTTTAGGTTCCATGTGTAAGTGATGGCATATACTATTTGTCTTTGACTGCATTCCCTTTTCTCCACACCCCTGCAGCATTTGTTATTCATGCAATGTTATTGATGGACATTCTGACGGTTGTGAGGTGGTATCTCTTGGTAATTTTTTTTTGTCTTTTTGTCTTTTTTTGTTGTTGTTGTTGCTATTTCTTGGGCCGCTCCCGCGGCATATGGAAGTTCCCAGGCTAGGGGTTGAATCGGAGCTGTAGCCACCGGCCTACGCCAGAGCCACAGCAATGCGGGATCCGAGCCGTGTCTGCAACCTACACCACAGCTCACGGCAACGCCGGATCATTAACCCACTGAGCAAGGGCAGGGACCGAACCCGCAACCTCATGGCTCCTAGTCGGATTCATTAACCACTGTGCCACGACGGGAACTCCTCGTGGTAATTTTGATTTACAGTCTCTAATAATCAGGGATGTTGAGCATTTTGTCATGTCCTTGTTGTCCATCTGTATATCTTCTTTGGAGAAAAGTCTATTCAGGTCTTTTGCCCATTTTTCCATTGATTGATTGGCTTTTTTGCTGTTGGGTTGTATAAGTTGCTTATATATTCTAGAGATTAAACCCTTGTCAGTTGCATCATTTGAAACTATATTCTCCCATTCTGTAAGTTGTCTTTTTGGTTTCTTTTGGGTTTCCTTTGCTGTGCAAAAGCTTTTCAGTTTGATGAGGTCCCACTGGTTTATTGTTGCCTTTATTTCTGTTGCTTTGGGAGACTGACCTGAGAAAATATTCATAAGGTGGATGTCAGAGAATGTTTTGCCTTTGTTCTCTTCTGGGAGTTTGATGGTTTCTTCTCTTATATTTAAGTCTTTCAGCCCTTTGGAGTTTATTTTTGTGCATGGTGTGAGGGTGTGTTTTAGTTTCATTGCTTTGCATGCAGCTGTCCAGGTTTCCCAGCAATGCTTGCTGAATAGACTGTCTTTTTCCCATTTTACGTTCTTGCCTCCTATGTCAAAATTTAATTGACCATAGTTTTCTGGGTTTATTTATGAGTTCTCAATTCTATTCCATTGGTCTGTATGTCTGTTTTGGTACTAGTACCACACTGTCTTGATGACTGTGGCTTTGTAATATTGCTTGAGGTCTGGGAGAGTTATGCCTCCTCCTTGGTTTTTGTTCCTCAAGGTTGCTTTGGTAATTTTGGTTCTTTTATGGTTACATATAATTGTTTGGATTGTTTGTTATAGTTCTGTGAAAAATGTAAAGGGTAAATTGATAGGAATTTCATTGAATCTGTAGATTGCTTTGGGTAGTGTGGCCGTTTTTACAATAATAATGTTTCCAATCCATGAACATGGAATATCTTTCCATTTCTTTACATCTTCTTTGATTTCTTTGATTAAAGTTTTATAGTTCTCAGAATATAAGTCCTTTGCCTCCTTGGTCAGGTGTATTCCCAAGTATTTGATTTTGTGGGGTGCAATTTAAAAGTTCTTGTGTTTTGGTATTTGTTTTCTAAAGTTTCATTGTTAGTATACAGAAATGATACTGATTTATGTATGTTAATTTATATCCTTCTACTTTGCTGAATTTCTTGATCAGTTCAAGTAGTTTTTGGGTTGAGTCCTTAGGGTTTTCTGTGTATAGTATCATGTCGTCTGCATACAGTGACAGTTTTACCACTTCTCTTCATATTTGGATGCCTTTATTTCTTTTGTCTGATTGCTGTGGCTAGGACTTCCAACACTTTGTTGAATAGCAGTGGTAAGAGAGGGCATCCCTGTATTGTTGAAGATTTTAGTGGGAAGGCTTTTGATTTTTCTCCATTAAGTATTATATTTGCTGTGGGATTGTCATAAATGTCTTTGATTATGTTAAGGAATATTCCCTCTATACCAACTTTGGTGAGAGTTTGTATCATACATGGATGCTGGACTTGTCAAATGTTTTTTCTGCATCTATTGAGATGATCATATTGTTTTTGACTTTCCTTTTGTTAATGTGGTGTATGATGTTGATTGATTTACATATGTTGGACTAACCTTGTGAACCAGGGATGAATCCCACCTGGTCATGGTGTACAATCTTTTTGATATGTTGTTGTATTCGGTTGGCTAAAATTTTGTTGAGAATTTTTGGGTCTATAGTCATTAAATATATTGGCCAGTAGTTTTCTTTTTTGGAATGTGGGTATGGTACCTTCATAGAATATCTTTGGGAATGTTCCTTCTTCTTCAACCTTTTGAAAAAGTTTAAGGATGATGGGCACCAGTTCCTCTTTGTATATTTGGTAGAATTCTCCTATGAAGCCATCTGTTCCTGAACTTTTATTTGTAGGGAGTGTTTTTATGACATATTAAATTTCATTTCTAGTGATTAGTCTGTTAAGTTGGTCTGTTACTTCTTGATTCATTTCGGCAGTCAGTAAGTCTCTAGAAAGTTGGCCATTTCTTCCATATTGTCAAATTGGTTGGTATACAATTGTTCATAGTATTCTCGCATGGATTTTTGTATTTCTGCAGTATCTATTGTGAGTTCCCTTTTTCACTTCATATTTTGTTTATTTGGGTTTTTTCTCTCCGCTTCTTGGTGAGTCTATCCAGAGGTTTGTCAATTTTGTTTACCGTTTAAAAGAACCAGCTCTTCGTTTAATTGATTTTTTCTGTTGTTTTTTGAATCTCTATTTTATTGATTTCCTCACTGATTTTTATGATTTCCTTCCTTCTGCTGACTTTAGATTTTGTTTGTTCTTTTTCTGATTCATTTAGTTGGTGTGTTAAGTTGTCAGTTTGAGATCTTTGCTATGAATTTCCCTCTGAACACTGCATTTGTGGCATCCCATAGATTTTGAATGGTTGTGTTCATTATCATTCATCTCGAGATATTTTTTAATTTTTTTTCTTTATTTCCTCATTGACACATTGGGTTTTTTTTAGTAGCATGTTGTTCAGTCTACATGTAATAGGTTTTTTCTCATTTCTTTTCCTGTTGTTCATTTCTAGTTTCATGTTATTGTGGTCAGAGAAGATACTTAAGATAATTTCTATAATCTTAAATTTGTTGAGGTTAGCTTTGGGCCCCAATGTGTGATCCATTCTTGAGAATGTTCCATGTGCACGTGAGAAGAATGTGTATTTTGATTTTTCTGGATGTAATGTCCTGAAAATATCAATTAAGTCTAACTTTTCTATTGTGTCCTTTAGGATCACTGTTGCCTTATTGATTTTCTTTCTACAGAATCTGTCCATTGGTGTGAGTGGGGTATTAAAGTCTCCTACTATGATTGTATTCCCATCAATTTCTCCTTTTATGTCTGTTAATATTTGTCATATGTATCTGGTTGCTCCTATATTGGGGCATATATATTGACAATTGTAATATCCTCTTCTTGAATCAATCCTTTAGCCATTAAATAGTGTCCTTCATCTTTCTTTATGGCCTTCGTTTTAAAGACTATTTGGTCTGATATGAGTATGGCAACTCCTGCTTTTCTGTCTTGTCCATAGGCATGAGATATGTTTTCCCACTCCCTCACTTTCAACCTATATGTGTCCTTTGTCCTAAAGTAAGTTTCTTTCAGGCAGCAGATTGAAGGTTTTTGCTTTTTGTATCCAATCTGACACTCTGTTTCTTTTGATTTGAGCCCTCAGTCCATTAATATTTATGGTGATAATTGATAGATGTTTATTTATTGCAATTTTAAACCTCTTTTTCTAGTTGATTCTATGATTCTCCATTCTCCATTTCTTTTTGTTTAGAAGGTCTCCAATTATTTTCTACCTGAGTACTTTTCAGTTTTTGTGAATGTAATGTTTGGTTTTGATTTGAACTTCCCCTGTTTCTTATGTATGTTAACCCTTTCCTATTATTGTGTGTTTTAGCCTGATAGAGCTGTAGGTTCAAACACTTCATTACCATAATAAAATTTAAAAAAAGAAAAAATAATCTATTTATCTCCTTACTTCCCTTGCCCATATTTTATGATTTTGATGTCTTATTTGATTTTATTTTAAACATCCTCATGTTAGATCTGTATGATGGCTTACTTAAGTGACTGCTCTCTGATTGTGGTTTCCTCCATCCTAGTTCTTCCTTTTTTTTAATTTAGAGCAGCCCTTTCAGTATTTCTTTTAGAATAGTTTTTTTTTTTTTTTTTGCTGTATTCTTTTAGCTTTATTTTGATGGAGAAATTCTTTATTCCCCCTTCTTGCTGGATAGAGTATTCTAGGTTGCGTATTTTTTCTCCTTTCAGTGCATTAAATATCTCTTGCCATTCCCTCCTGGCCTGTAGAGTTTCCATAGAGAAATCAGCTGATAGCCTTATGGGGGTTCCCTCATAATTGACACTTTGCTTTTCTCTTGCTTCCTTTAGAATCCTCTCTTTATCATTAACTTTTGCCATTTTTATCATAATATGTCTTCGTGTGGGTCTATTTGGGTTCACCTTGTTAGGGGCCATCTGTGCTTCCTGCATCTTGACATCAGTATCCTTTAGCTTTGGAAATTTTCCAGTGATAATTTCTTCAAATATATTTTCCATCCCCTTTTCTTTTTCTTCTCCTTCTGGAATTCCTATTATGCGTAGATTGGCCTGCTTTATATTATAGGTCTCTTACATTGCTTTCATCTTTTTTCATTTGGTTTTGTATCTGCTGTTCTGATTGTGTGATTTCCATTATTCTATCTTCCATATCACTTATTCATTCCTCTGCATTATTCATTCTGGTTTTCACTGCCCTTAGCTCAGTTTGTATCTCTGCAAATGAATTTTCTAGTTTTTCTTGTCTTCTCCTTATATTTTCTAGTTCCTTTCTTAGGGAGTCTGCATTACTGTTCATATCTTCTCTTAATTCCTTCAGTAGTTTCACTATCTCCCTTTTGAACTGCAAGTCTGTCATACTGCAGAGGTCTGTTTCATTGTTGACTGCTTTAGGTGAGTTCTCCTGTTGATTTAACTGGGAATGGTTTCTGAGCTTTTTCATCTTGCTTAAGATTTTCTTCTTCGTGGTGGAGGTGTATTCCCCATGGCTGAGCAGGGTTTGCCCTGGCACTATTGCAGAGTGCTTCCTGGTAGTGGGCAGTGTTGTTCAGCCTGCTTTGAGGCAACAGTGCCTCTCCTGAGACTGGGCAGGGCTATCCAGGACACTCTAATTCAGCTGATCACTTCCCAAAGGCAGGTGGGGCTAGCGAGTTTACTCTGAGGCAAAGGAGCACTTCCCAGGGGCATGTAGGACTGGCAGATGTGCACCATTGTGGAGGTGCACTTCCTGTAGCTGGGAACAGTTTGCCCTGGTGCTCCTGGGCTATGGAGCTCTTTTTGAGTGAGGGTGGTTCTGGCTGGCTTACTCCACAGTAGTGGAGTGCTTCCTGAGGGTGGGCATTGCTAGCCAGGTCACTCCAAGGCAAAGGAGCACTTTCTGAGGGAAGATGGGACTGGCAGGTGCACACCACAGTGGAGGTGCACTTCCTGTGGCTGGGCACAGCTTGCCCTGGTGCTCCTGGGCCATGGAGCTCTTTCTGAGGGTGGGAGTCCTGGCCAGCTTGCTCCATGGATGAAGGTGCTTCCTGAGGTCGGGCAGGGTTGGCAGGTGTTCATTGTGGTGGAGGTGTGCTCCCCATGGCCAGCAGGGCTTGCCCTGGGCTTCCTAAGGGCAGACAGTTCTGTCCAGCTGCCTCTGCAGGAGTGGAGCTCTTCCTGCATGTGGACGGGGCTAGCCAGCTCACTCTGAGACAAAGGAGCACTTCCTGAGGGTGGGAAATGCTGGGGCGCTTCCTGTGTGTGGGCAGGCCAGGCAGAGGAAAGCCACAGTGGTGGTTGGCTTCCCGCAGGTGGTGTCACCAGTCTGCCTAGATGGCAACTGGCTTCTTACGAGGAGTGCACATGGTGGGGAGGGTGGATGTGCTGGGAAGCTCTGCTCTCTGTGAGCTGCTGTGCAAGTTTGCACACTGGGTCACAGTGAGTATTCTATGGCAGCCCGCCCCTCTTCCTCTCTCCTCCCCAATACTGGTGCCTTGTCTCTCCTGCAGATCCAGACCTTCTCTGGAGTTCCCTCTATTGTGCCTTTCCACTCCCCAGCCCTTAGCGTATTGCTCCCTCCACCCATGATGCACCGCTTCCTAGTCCCTTAGGCTGTCTCCACACCACCAACCCCAGCTTGCTCACAGGGAATAACCTCTGGAGCCACCACTACACCTTAGTGCCCAGCCACCACCCAAGCATCTCAGTCTTTGGTGTCTGTGCCAGAGGTTTAGATGATCTGTGCAGTTTTCACTCTGCTTTTCAGTTCTCAGACCTGCTGCTGCACTTCTCTTGGCATCTGGAGATCCCTCCATCTTTGTTGATCTTTCAGTCTGTTAGGTGACTTTCCAAGGTGTGACTTCCTTTTCTCCTTAACATTTCCCTCTCAGGAGTGCTAGTCAGGTCCTGATTCCCTTTCTCTATCCTCTGTTCTCTTGTTTTACCCTGTTATGTCAAGAGATTCTTGCCATTTTTTGAGGTTTAAGTTCTGCCAGCATTCAATTGATGTTCTGTGTGAATTGTTTTATGTGTAGATGTGTTTTTTTGTTGTTGTTGTGTTTGTGGGAGAGAGTGAGCACATTCCCTTACTCTTCCACCATCTTGCCCTCCTCCATCCCTGCTTTGTCAATGGACATTTGGGTTACTTCCATATCTTGGCTTTTGTAAATACTGTTGTAATAAATATTGGGGTGCATGCATTTTTTGGAATTATGGTTTTCTCCAGATAGAAGCCTAGGAGAAGTGGGAATGGATAATGTGGGAGTTCTATTTTTAGTTTTGTGAGAACCTCCATACAGTCTTCCATAGTTGTTACACCAATTTACATTCTCACCAGCAGTGTAAGAGGGATACTTTTTCTCCACACCCTCTCTAGCTTTTAATGTTTGTAGACTTTTTGATGATGACCATTGGCTTGTGTAAGTTGGTAACTCATAGTCATTTTGATTCACATTTAACTCATACTTAGAAATGTTGAATGTCTTTTCATATGTTTTTTGACCATCTGTAGGTCTTCTTTGGAGAAATATCTATTTAGTCTTCTGCTAATTTTTTGATTTTTTTTTATATTGAGCTGCATGAGTTGGTGAATATTTTGAAGATTAATATCTTGTCAGTCTCTTCATTTGCAAATATTTTCTCCCATTCTGTGGGTAGCTTTTTCATTTTGTTTATGGATTCCCTTGCTGTGAAAAAACTTTTAAGTTTAATTATGTCCCACTTTAAGTTTTGTTTTTATGGAGTTTGCTTCATGGCACAGCAGAAATGATTCTCTAGGAAACATGAAGTTGCATGTTAGATCCCTGGCCTTGCTCAGTGGATTAAGGATCCAGTGTTGCCATGAGCTGTGGCAGACATGGCTCAGGTCTGGCACTACTGTGGCTCTGGCATAGGCTGGCAGCAAAAGCTCTGATTCAACCCCTAGCCTGGGAACCTCAATATGCCACAGGTGCAGCCTTAAAAAGACAAAAAGACAAAAAATAAATAAATAAATAATAAAAGTTTTCTTTTTATTGTCATTATTCTAGGAGGTGAATATGAAAATATATTGCTGCAGTTTATGTCAGAGAGTGTTCTGCCTAAGCTTTCTTATAAAAGTTTTATAGTATCTGGTCTTATATTTAGTTTTTAATCCATATTGAGTTAATTTTATTGTATAGTGTTAGAGAGTGTTTGAAATTAATTATTTTATATGTTAAGTGTCCAGTTTTCACAGCCCCACTTGAAGAGACTCTTTTCTCCATTGTAAATTCTTTTTTCCTTTGTCATAGATTACTTTAGCATAGTTGCATGGGTTTATATTTGCGCTTTCTATACTGTTACCTTGATACAAATTTCTGGTTTTGTGGTAGTATCATAATTTTTGATCACTGTAGCTTTGAGTATAGTCTTATATCAGGGAGCCTAATTCCTCCAGCTCCTGTTTTCCTTCTCAGGATTGCTTTGGTTGTTTGGGGTCTTTTTTGTTTCCACATAAACTTTAATTTTTTTGTTCTAGTTCTTGTGAAAATTACCTTTGGTCATTTGATAGGGATTACATTTAATCTGACAATATTCATTCTCTCAGTCCAAGAGTGTTATATACAGTTCTACCTGTTTGTGTCATCTTTGATTTCTTTCATCGGCATCTTATTGTTTTCGGAGCAGATGTTTTTGTCTCTTTAGGTTAGTTTATTCCTAGGTATTTTATTTTTTCATGTGATTGTAGATGGGATTGTTACCCCAATCTCTCTTTATGATCTTTCCTTGTTGGTAAGTATAAAGGCAATAGATTTCTGGGTATTAATTCTGTATCCTGCAACTTTACCAAATTCATTGATGAGCTCTAACATTTTTCTGGTAGTGTAATTAAGATTTTTCTAGGTATGGTATCATGTCATCTACAAACAGTGATTGTTGTACTTCTTCCTTTCCAATTCAGATTCTATTTATTTCTTTTTCTTCTCTGATTGCCATGGCTAAATCTTCCAAAACTATGTTGAATTGTTCCATAAAAATGGTGAGTGTAGATCCATGTCTTGCTCCTAATCTTACCAGGAATACTTTCAGTCACAGGTTCAATTTCGGTACTTGTGATGGGTCTATTCATCTTTTCTATTTCTTTCTTGTTAAGTCTTGGAAGATTGTACCTTTCTAAAGGATTTGTCCATTTCTTATAGATTGTCCATTTTATTGGCCTATATTTTCTTATACTAGTCTCATGATCTTTTGCATTTCTTCCTTTGTCATAGATTACTTTAGCATAGTTGTGTGGGTTCATTGCAACTTCTCAATTTTCATTTCTGATTTGAGCCCTCACCCTGTTTTTCTTGATGAGTATGGCTAAGGGTTTATCAATTTTGCTGATATTTTTAAAAGCTAGCTCTTAGTTTCACTGATCTTTTCTATTGTTTTCTGCATATCTATTGCATTTATTTCTGCTCTGATCTTCTGAGTTCATTCCTTCTATTAACTCTGTGTTTTGTTTTGTCTTCTTTCTCTAGATGCTTTAGGTGTAAGGTTTGGTTGTTTATTTGAGATTTTTCTTGTTTCCTAAAGTTGGCTTGTTTGCTTAAACTTCCTCTTAGAACAACTTTTGCTGTATTCCATGGGTTTTGGATCATTGTGTCTTCATTTTCATTTGTCTTGAGGTATTTTTTTGATTTATTCTTTGATTCCTTCAATGATCCATTGGTTGTTTAGTAGCATATTGTTTATTCTCTACAAGTTTGTGTTTTTTGTGGTTTTTTTCTTATAGTTGATTTCTAATCTTAGCGTGTTATCAGAAAAGATGCTTGAAATGATTTCAATTTTCTTATATTTACCAAGGCTTTATTTGTCACGCAGAATGTGATCAATCCTAGAATATGCTCTATGTGTGCTTGAGAAGAATATGTATTTCTCCTGCTTTCTGATGGAATGTTCTATTAATATCTATTAAGTCCATATAGTCTAATACATTATGTAAGGCTTATATTTCCTTGATTTTCTATCTGAATGATCTGTATGTTGTTGTAAGTTTGGTGATATAATCCCCCATATTATTGTGATATTGTTGGTTTTTCCTTTTATAGTTGTTAGCAGTTGCCTTATATATTGCTGTGCTTCTATGTTGGGTGCATATATATTTCCAACTCTTTTTTCTTCTTGGATTGATCTTTTGATCATTAAGTAATGTCCAACTTTGTCTCTGTGACCGTTTTATTTTGAATTCTATTATTTTCTGTGATAAGTATTGCTACATCAGCTTTCTTTTGATTTCCATTTGCATGGAATATCTTCTTCCATTTGTTCACTTTCAGTCTCTCTGTGTCTCCCTAGAACTGAAGTGGGTTGCTTTTGAAAGCATGTATATGGGTCTTTTTTTTTTTAATCCATTCAGCCAGTCTCTGTGTCTTGGTTGCAGCATTTGTTCCATTTACATTTAAGGTAATTATTGATATATAGGTTCTTTTTTTTTTGGCATTTCTTGGGCTGCTCCTGCAGCATATGGAGGTTCCCAGGCTAGGGATCTAATTGGAGCTGTAGCCACCAGCCTATGCCAGAGGCACAGCAAAGCAGGATCTGAGCCGCGTCTGCAACCTACATCACAGCTCACAGCAATGCCGGATCGTTAATCCACTGAGCAAGGCCAGGGATCGAACCCACAACCTCATGGTTCCTAGTCGGACTCATTAACCACTGCGCCATGACGGGAACTCCGTTATATAGGTTCTTATTGCCATTTTCTTAATTGTTTTGTATTTGATTTTGTTGGTCTTTTTCCTTCCCTTCTTCTTTTTGTTTCTTTTCTTGTGGTTTGAAGAGTTTAGTGTTGTGTTTGGATTGCTTTATCTTATTTGTGTGTTTATCTACTGTAGATAGACTTTTGGTTTGTAGTTACCATGAGGTTTTGATATAGAAATATATATATATATATATATATATATATATATATATATATATATATATTGCTTTAAATTGTTTTAAAACAAGGTTGTTTTAAATTGCTCTCAATTGCAAATGCATCTTTAGCATACTGCTTTTGTACCCTCCTCTTCCCATGATTAATGATTTTGATATCCTATTTATATATGGATGTTTTCCTACCTTTACGTTTGCCTTTATCAGTGGCCCTTCTCATTTACGGTTTTTTTGTTGTTTTCATTGTCTGTTTCTAGTTGTGACTTTTTCTTTTATGCCCATAGAAGTACCTATAGTATTTGTTGTAAAACTGGTTTGGTGGTGCTGCATTCTCTCAGCTTTTGCTTGTCTGTAAAGCTATTGATTTCTCCTTCAAATCTGAATGAGAGTCTTGCTGTGCACGGTATTCTTGGTTGTAGGCTTTTTTCCCTTTTTTCATCATTTTAAGTGTATCATGCCCGTCCTTTCTGGCCTACAGAGTTTCCATTGTAAAATCAGCTGATAACCCTATCAGGGTTCTCTTGCATATTATCTGTTGCTTTCCAGTAGCTGCTTTTAGTATTTTCTCTTTGTCTTTAATTTTGGTCAGTTTGATTAATATATGTCTCAGGGTGTTCCTCCTTGGGTTTATTTTATATGATATTCTTGTAGCTCCTTGATTTGAATGAGGAATTCCTTTCAATGTTATGAAAGTTTTAGGCTATTATTTCTTCCAATATTTTCTATGGCCCTTTTTCTCTGTTTTGTCCTTCTAGGACCCGTATAATGTAAATGTTGGTATGTTTAAAGTTTTCCTAAATTCCCGTTAGACCATCTTCATTTCTTTTCATTCTTTTTTCTTTATAAGTTTCATGTTTGTTTATTCATTTTTATGCCTCCTGTATTCTGCTGTTGGCTCATTCTAGTGAATAATTTTATTTCAGTTATTGTGTTTTTCACCTCTGCTTGTTTAATCTTAAATTTTCTATCTCTTTGTTAAGTGTTTCTTGTAATTTATAAATCTTTGCCTTCATTTTTTTCTGAGATCTTGGATCATCTTTATTATAATTACTCTAAGGTCTTCCTTTTCATGTAGATTACCTATCTCCTGTTCACTAACCGTTTTTCTGGGGGTTTGGCTTGTTGCTTCTTCTGGCTCATATTTCTCTGCCTTTCATTTTGTATAGCTTTTGTTGTGGTCTGCTTTTGACAATCTACAGGTTGTAGCTTCTCTTGCTTCTGGTGTCTGCTCCCTTGTGGGTGAATTTGATACAGGGGCTTGTTGGAGGCTTCCTGATGACAAGGACTAGTGCTTTCCCACTAATAGGTGGAGCTGAGTCTTGTATTTCTGATGTATGGGGATTTGTTTCTGGGTGTGATTAGAGGCCACTCTTTGCATGGGAGGACTTTAGGCAGCCTATTTTATGATGGGTGGGTCTGTGTTCCCACTCTTTTTTTTTTTTGCATGTGGCTTCCACTTTGATAGATGGGGCCAGATTTTTCCAAAATGGCTGGTCCAGTTGAATGCACAGCAATGATTATTCCCTGGGACTTCTGCCTTCAATGTCCTGCTCCCACAGTGAGCCACAGCCACCCCCTGCTTTCCCAGGAGACACTCCAACACCCACAGGTAGGTCTGCCCATACTTTTATGGAGTCCTTGTTTTGCCCTGGTACCCAGTGCACATGAAACTCTGTGCCCTCTACCAAGAGTAGACAGTTTCTGTTTCTCCAAGTCCTGTGAATCTCCTGGCCTTCAAGGCCAAATCCATGTGCTCCCCCTGTCAATGTCAGACCCCAGACTGAGGAACCTGAAGTGTGGTTTGGAACTCTCACTCTTGTGGGAGAGCCCCTGTGATATAGTTATTTTCTAGTTAATTGGTTGACCAACTTGTGGATATGGGATTTCTTGTATCATGGGGGTGCCCCTCCTACTTCCAGATGTAGCTTCTTCTTTGTCTTTGGGTGTAGGATATCTTTTTTTGGTAGCTTCCAGTCTATTTTGTTGATGGTTGTTCAGCAATTAGTTTTAATTTTGGTGTTTTTGTGAGAGGAAATGAACTCAAGTCCTTCTACTCTGCCATCTTGTCTCTCTCTCATTTATTTTATTATTAGTTTTTGGCTTCACATGCAGCATGTGGAAGTTCCTGGGCCAGGGATTGAATCTGAGACATAAGGGGTAGCCTGAGCCACAGCAGTGTTCAATCTTTCCATTTTTTGAAGTGAGGTATTAGAGTCCCTTACTATTACTATAAATATTATATACATGTATATATATTTAAAGTTATATCCTCTTGATGGATTGTCCCATTTATCATTATATAACAACCTTCTTTGTCTCATGACAATTTTTGATTTAAAGTCTGTTTTTATCATATGTTAAGTATAGCCATCCCTACTCTATTTAGGCTACAATTTTCATTAAGTGAGGTCAAATCCAGTTACATAGCTTCATCTAGATGCAAGGGAGAGTTGGTAATAGGATGCCTGGCAACAAATATATAGTATAGAAGGAATAAGAGTCTTTGTTGGTCAATTAAATTTCTCTGTCATACTCACCTTTTTGACAGTTTGTAAGTGTATTTAAGTGACTAAAGTTTCCAATATTTTTTTGAAAATTTGTTTTATTATTTCAAATTATCATGACTTGCTTATTTTTTATTAAAATATACTCATGTCACTTTGTTGTACAGCAGAAATTGGTACAACAATGTAAATAAACTATATATATTTATAAATGATTTTATTTTTTACATTATATTTGGTTTACAGTGTTTTTTCAATTGTCTACTATACAGCAAACTGACCCAGGCACACACACATACACACACACACACACACACATATTATATCTATATATTCTTTTTCTTGCATTTTACTCCATCATGTTCCATCACAAGTGACTAGACATAGTTCTCTGTGTTATACAGCAGGATCTCATTGCTTATCCACTCCAAATGCCATAGTTTGCATATATTAACCCCAAGCTCCCAGACCATCCCATCAATCTACCTCCCCCTTGGCCCCTACAAGTCTGTTGTAGAAGTTGATGAATTTCTTTTCTGTGGAAAGGTTCATTTTGCTGTGTATTAGATTCCAGATATAAGTGATATCATATGGTATTACTCTTTCTCTTTCTGGCTTACTGCACTTAGTATGACAGCCCCTAGTTCCACAAGAGTTGCTGCAAATGGTATTATTTTGTTTTTTTTTTTTCATGGCTGAGTAGCATTTCATTGTGTATACATGCCACATCTTCTTAATCCATTCATCTGTTGATGGACATTTAGGTTGTTTCGATGTCTCGGCTATTGTGAATATTGCTTCAATGAACATACAGAAGCATGTGTCTTTTTCAAGGAAAGTTTATCCAGGTATATGCCCAAGAGTGGGATGGCTGTGTCATATGGGAGTTGAATATTCAATTTTTTGAGAGATTTCAATACCGTTTTCCATAGTGGTTTTACCAATTTACACTCCTAAGAACAGTGTAGGAGGGTTTCCTTTTCTCCACATCCTCTCCAGCATTTGTTATTTGTTGACTTGTTAATGATGGCCATTCTGAGGTGTGAGGTGGCACCTCATAGGTGTTTTGATATGCATTTCTTTAATAATTATTGATGTTGAGCATTTTCATGTGTGCCTGTTGGATATCTGTGTATCTTATTTGGAGAAATATGTATTCAGGTCTTTTGCCCATTTTTCAATTGGGTTATTGATATTTTTTGCTCTTGAGTTGTATAAATTTTTTATATATTTCACAGATTAAGCTCTTGTAAGTTGCATCATTTGAAACTTTTCTGCCATTCTGTAACTTATCTTTTTGGGGGTTTTATATGGTTTCCTTTGCTGTGAAAAAGCTTGTAAGTCTGATTATGTCCCATTAATTTATTTTTGCTTTTATTTCTGTTGCCTTGTGAGACTGGCCTAAGAAAACATTTGTATAGTAGATGTCAGAGAATGTTTACCTATGTTCCCTTCAAGGAGTTAGATGGTGTCTTGTCTTACATTTAAGTCTTTAAGCTTTTTGAGTTTATTTTTGTGCATGGTGTGAGGGCGTCTTCTAGTTTCATTGATTTACATGCAGCTGTCCAGTTCTGCCAGCACCACTTACTGAAAAGACAATATTTTTCCAATTTTATATTCTTGCCCCTTGGTCAAAGATTAATTAACTGTAGTTGTCTGGGTTTATTTCTGTATTCTCTAATCTGTTCCATTTGTCTTCCTGTGTGTTTTGGTACCAGTAACACACTGCATTGATTACTGGAGATTTGTAATATTGTCTGAAGTCTTGGAGAGTGTTTCCTGCTCCTGCTCCTGCTTTTTGTGTGTTACACTGGATTGCTTTGGCAATTCTGCATCTTTTAAGGTTCCATATAAATTTTTGGCTTTTTTGTTCTAGTCTGTAAAAAAATCATGGATAAATTGAGTGAGATTGCATTGAAACTATAGATTTCTTTGGGTAGTATGGCCATTTTTACAATATTAATTTTTCCCACCCAGGAGCATGGAATATCTTTCCATTTCTTTGAGTTCTCTTTAATTTCCTTGATTAATGTTTTATAATTCCCAGCATATAACTCTTTCACCTCCTTGGTCAGGTTTATTCCTCGATATGTATTTTTGACATGCAATTTTAAAAGGTATTTTTATATTCCTTTTCTAAAATTTAATTTTTAGTATAGAGAAAGGCAATCAATTTTGGAATGTTAATCTTGTATCCTGCTAATTTGCTAATTTTGTTGATAAATTCGAGTAGTTTTTGTGTGGAGTCCATAGGGTTTTCTGTATATAGTATCATATTTTCTGCATACAGTGACAATTTTACATCTTCTCTTCCAACGTGGATAATTTTTTATTCCTTTTGTTTGTCTGATTGCTGTGGCTAGGACTTCCAATGCTCTACTGAATAAAAGTGGTGCGAGCAGGCATACTTGTCTTGTTCCAGATTTTAGCAGGAAGGATTTCAGGTTTTCTCAATGGAGTAATATATTTGCTGCGTTTTTTGATGTAAATGGCTTTTATTATGTTATGGTATATTTCCTCTTTACCCACATTGGTAAGAGTTTTTATTGTAAATGGATGTTGGAATTTGTCAAATGCTTTTTCTGCATCTATTGAGATGATCATGTGGGTTTTGACTTTTCTTTTGTTAATGTGGTGTATGATGTGGATTGATTTGCATTTGTTGAACCATCCTTCTGAACCTGGGATCAATCCCACTTGATTGTGGTGTATGATATTTTTTGTATGTTGTTGGATTTAGTTGGCTAAATTTTGTTGATTTTTTTGCCTCTATATTCATCAAAGATATTGGCCTATAACTTTCTTTTTTTGGTAGTATAATTATCTTTTTTGGTATTAGTGTAATGGTGGCTTCATAGAATGTCTTTGGGAGTTTTCCTTCTTCATCCTTTTGGAAAAGTTTAAAAAGGATGTGTATAATTTCCTCTTTGTATGTTTGGTAGAATATGCCTGTGAAGCCGTCAGGTCCTGAACTTTTGTTTGTAGGGAGTGTTTTTATTACATATTCAATTTCATTTTGTTTACCCTTTCAAAGAACCAGCTCTTGGTATTATTGATTTTTTCTATTGTTTTTTGAATCTCTATTTTATTGATTTCTTCTGTGATCTTTATGATTTTCTTCCTTCTGCTAACATAAGGTTCTGTTTGTTTTTCTTTTCGTAATTCATTTAGGTGGTGGGTTAAGTTGTTGATTTGAGATTTTTCTTCATTTTTGAGGAAGGCTTATACTGCTATGATTTTGAGTGGTTTTGTCTCCATTATAATTTCTCTCTAGGTATTTTTTAATTATCTTTTTGCTTTCCAGATTGACCCATAGATTTTTCAGTATCATGCTGTTTAGTCTCTTTTTTTTATTACTCAAATGATTTTATCACATCTGTAGTTGTATAATGATCATAACGATCCAGTTTCACAGGATTTCCATCACATAACCCAAGGACTTCCCCTGTGGCTCACAACATAACTACTCAGTGTTGCTTCTACAGTGGCTGTGGCTCGACCCCTAGCCTGGGAACTTCCATATGCCACAGGAGGGGTGGGGGGATGTGCTTGTTTAGTCTCATTGTAGTTAGTTTTTTCTCATTTCATTTCCTGTGGTTGATTTCTATTTTCATGCCATTGTGGTCAAAGAAGATACTTGAAATAATTTCCATACTTTTAAATTTTGTTGATGTTAGCTTTGTGTCCCAATATATGGTCAATCCTTGAGAATGTTTCTTGTGCACTTGAAAAGAATGTATATTCTGACTTTTTTAGGATGTAATATCCTGAAGCTGTCAATTAAGTCTAAATTTTCTATTGTGTCATTTAGAATCTGTGTTGTCTTTTTGATTTTCTTTCTAGAGTACTTGTCCATTGATGTGAGTGGAGTGTTAAAATCTCCTGCACTTATTGTTTTCCCATAAATTTCTCCTTTTATGTATGTTAGTATTTATTTATGTATTTGTGTGCTTCTATACTAGGGCCATATATATTGAAGATTTTAATATTCTCTTCTTGGATGGAGGACCCTTTTATCAATAAATAGTGCCCTTCTTTTTCTTTCTTTATGGCCTTCACTTTAAAGTCTATTTTGTCTGATATGAGTATCACAACTCCTGCTTTCCTGTCTTGTCCATAGGCATGAAATATCTTTCCCCATCGCATCACTTTCAAGTTATCTGTGCCATTTGCTCTAAGGTGAGTCTCTAGTAGATAGCATATAGTAGACTTTCCTCTTTTTTATCCAATCTGCCATTCTGTGTCTTTTGATTGGAGCATTCAGTCCATTGACACTTAATTAATTATTGATAAATATGTGTTTATTGCCATTTTAAACTCTGTTTTCCAGTTGCTTCTATGTTTCTTTGTTCCTTTTTTTTTGGTGGGATGATTTCCATTTATTTTATGCTTGTGTACTTTTCTTTTTAGTATTTTTGAATGTAATATTTAGTTTTGATTTGTGGTTTCCCTGTTTTTTAAGTATGTTAACCACTTCCTATATCTGCTTGCTTTAGCCTGATAGTCATATAAGCTCAAACACAGGAATTTTTTTTAAGAGTCTAGATTTTCTTCCATTCCTTCCCCACATTGTATGATTTTGAAGTCCTTTTTTAACATCTTCATGTTTTTGTTCTTCCTTGTGTTTATCAGGACTTTTACAATAGTTTTTTTATTCTTTTAGATCTGTATATTGGAATATTTAAGTGATTGCTTTCCAATTGTGATTTCTCTATCCTATTTCTTCTTATGTTTTATTTAGGGAAGCCCTTTCAGTACTTCTTTTAGCATGGGTTTTGTTTTGCTATACTCTTTTAGCTTTTGTTGGAGAAATTCTTTGCTTCTTCTTCTAATTTATTTTATTTCACTTTTTTTATTTTATTGCATTTCTTTGTCTTTTTTGTCTTTTTTAGGGCTGCACCCATGGCATATGGAAGTTCCCAGTCTAGGGGTCCAATCAGATCTGTAGCTACTGGCCTGTGCCAGAGCCATAGCAAAGCTGGATCTGAGCTGCATCTACAACCTACATCACAGCTCATGGCAATGACAGATCCTTAATCCACTGAGCAAGGCCAGGGATCAAAACCACCTCCTCATGGTTGCTATTCGGGTTTGTTTACCACTGAGCCATGATGTGAATTCTGATTTTTCCTCCTCTTTTAAATGATATTCTTTCTGAGTAGAGTATTCTAGGCTGCAATTTTTTCCCTTTTAGAACTTTGAATATATCTTGCCACTCTCTTCTGGCCTGTAGTGTTTCTGTAGAGAAATCGGCTCATAGCCTTGGGGAGGGGGTTCCTTATAATTATCTCTTTTAGAATCCTCTCTTTAACTCTTGCCATTTTTATTATAATATGCCTTGTTGTGGGCCTGTTTTTTTTTCAACTTGTTTAGTGTCCTCTGTATCTTGATGTTGATTTCCTTTAAATTTGGAAAGCTTTCAGACATAGTAACTGCAAATATATTTTCAATCCCCTTTTATTTTTCTTCTTCTGGAATTTGTATTATGCATATATTGTCCTGCTTTATATTATCCTATAGATCTCTGATATTGCTTTTTTTTGTTTTTGTTTTTCTGTCTACTGTCCTGATTGGCTGATTTCCATTATTCTATCTTCCAAGTCATTAATTTGTTCCTCTGCCTTATTAATTCTCCTTTTTAGTGCTTTTAACTCAGTTTGTGTCTGTGTAAATGAATTACCTAATTTTTCCTGGTTCTTCCTTATATTTTCTATTTCCTAAGTAATCTGCATTACTGTTTATATCCCCTCTTAATTCCTTCATATTAACCCTTAATTCCTTCAGTATTATTACTATCTTCCTTTTGAACACAGTGTCTATTAAACTGCAGAGGTCTGTTTCATCATTTTCTCCTTTAGGTGAATTTTCCTGTTCTTTTTTCCTTGGAATGTTTCCTGAGCATCTTCATTTTGCTTATGTTTTTCTTTTTTGTGACTTTCACGAAATTAGTTATTGTAGTTTTGGAGGGCTGTTTCTATGCAAGAGTGCCCCTTTGTAATTTGTGGGGGGATTACTATTTATTTTTAGCATGGGAATTTGGATATTGCTGTCTCTTTCTTTTGTGTGAGTAGACTGTTATACACAGGGAGCTGAGTGTGTTTCCAGGGAGAAGGAGGAAATTGTTAGAGCTAATATTCAGTGCCTGTTTGCTGGGCTCTTGGCATTAGCAAGGACCTGCAGGAAGGTGGTACAGGCTACTCCTAGTTGCAGGGCCCTGAGATGTGGTAATGAGCCTCAGGCAGATTTTAGCAGTGCCTGTAACATTTGGCAGTGGCAGTGACAAGGTATTTGTTTTCCAGGTTATCGAGAGCAATAGTGGGTGGTGTTTGGTAATAGTGCCCTCCTCTGTGGTGCCCTCCGAGGTGATTGGGCCTGCAAGTGGTGCCTGTTCACAGACCCCTACTGGTGGCAGGCCATGCCCCCTCTGGAGTGAGAGTTAACTGTTTTTTTACCCCTTCCATCTGTAGACCATGCAAGAAGCACCCCATCATTCTTAGCTCACACAGGATGTTATGCATAGGCTGCTCTTAGTTGCAGGGTTCTGGAAAATGACAGTGATTAAGCATGCATGAATACTGCCTGGAATGTTTGACAGTGGCAGCAGTAGGGTGCTTCTGTTCCCAGGGTAGTGGGAGCAGCAGCAGGTGGTACTCAGTTGCACTGTCCTCATTTTGTGGACTTCTGAGGTGACAGGGGCCACAGGTGGAGCCTGTTTACAGACACATAGTGGTGGCAGGCCATGCCCTCTCTGTTTTCTGAGATGACTGCTGGGGTTTGTCCCTGCAAGAGACACCACAAGAGACACCACATTGTGGTTAGCCCCCTGCTTTCCTTAGCCCTTACAATAAGTGCCTGGACACCTGTAGCCCACATAAGAGGTGCCCAGTCTCCCGTAGCCTGAACAAGGGGCCTCTTGCCACCCATAGCCTGTGCCAGAGGCTCCCAACCCTCTGAGAGTCTATTCATGTGCAGGGAAAGAGATTTCTATGGTGGTCCACCCTTCCTTCTCTCACCCTCCCCAACAATGTTGCCTTGCTTCTTCTGGGGGCAAATAATTCCTCCTGGTTTCACTTGGCTGTGGTGTTCCACTCCCCAGCCCATGGCATACTGTTCCTTAGTCCCTCAGGCTGTCTCCACACAGCCAATCCTAGTCCTCTTCCCAGAACTGAGCATTGGATCCTGAGTCTCAGTGCCTAGACCATGCCTGATCATCTCAGGCTGTGGTGTCTGGTGCAGTGTTGCAGATAATCTGTGAAGCTATGACTCTGCTTTTCCCTCCTCAGTCCTGCTGCTGCACTTTTCTGGGAGAATTTGAGGTCCCTCCATCTTGGCTGATCTTATCAGTTATGTGGCTTCACAGTGTTATGGTTCCTTTTCTCTTTTGAAACTCCCTCACAGGAATGCTAGTCCTGTCCTGATTCCCTTTCTCTCTCTCTCTCTCCCTCTTTTTCTATTTTATTCTACCTAGTTACATGGATGATATGCGCCCTTTTTGGAGGTTTATGTTCTTCAGCCAATGCTCAGTAGATGTTCTCTGTGAATGGTTCTACATGTAGATGTGTTTCTGATGTGTCCTTCATGTGTTTTTTGATATGTTTTTCGGAGAAGGTGAGCATGATGTCTTACTCTTCTACCATCTTGATCTTTCCTTATTTTTAATTATATATTTCTAATATAATTTTCATCTTGGTGTATCCCAGAAGATTAGATGTAGTTCCCATGCTATACAGTAGGAACTTGTTCTTTATTCATGATAATTGTAGTTTGTATATACTAAACTTAAATTCCCAGTCCATTGCACTGACTTTCCCTTCCACTTTAGCAAACACAAGTGTGTTTCCTATGTCTGACAGCTTGGGATGAATCCCATGACCAAGTGGGGTTCATCCAAAGTTCACAAGGATGGTTCAACATTCACAAATCAATCAACATCATACATCACATTAACAAAGAAAAAAGTCAAAAACGCATGATCATATCAATAGAGGCATAAAAAGCATTTAACTTAATCCAACATACATTTATGATAAAAACTCTTACCAAAGTGGGTATAGTGGGAACATACCATAACATAATCAAAGCCATTTATGGCAAATCCACAGTCAATATAATACCCAATAGTGAAATGCTGAAAACCTTCCCTGTAAGATCTGGAAGAAGACAAGGATGCCTGCTCTCACCACTTTTATTCAACATTGTATTGGAAGTCCTAGCTACAGCAGTCAGACAAACAAAAGAAATGAAAACTATCCAGATCAGAAGAGGTAAAATTGTCACTATATGCAGATGACATGATACTATATATAGAAAACCCTAAGGAAGTCACATAAAATCTACTTGAACTGATCAAAGATAAGCAAAGCAGAAAGATACAAGTTGAACACTCAGAAATTGGCTGCATTTCCACCTACTAACAATGAAATATTAGAAAAGAAATATAAAAATAAAATATATTTTAAAATCACACCCACCCCCCCAAATTAAATAGCTATGAGTAAATTTGACCAAGGAGGTCAAAGGTTTATATTCTGAGAACTATAAAACATTAATCAAGGAAATTAAACTCAATTCAAAGAAAGAGAAAGATATTGTATGCTCCTGGATCAGAAGAATTAATATTGTTAAAATGGCCATACTGCCCAAAGCAATCTACAAATTCATTGTGATCCCTATCAAATTTCCCATGATATTTTTCACAGAACTAAAACAAAACAACCCAAAATTTTATATGGAATTATGAATGACTCAAGATTTTCAAAGCAATCCTGAGGAAAAAAACCAGTCAAGAGGCATAACTCTCCCAGACCTCAGACAATATTGCAAAGCTACAATAATCAAGGCAGTGTGGTGTTGTTACACAAACAGACATACAGAACAATGGAACAGAATTGAGAATCTGTTTCTGTTTAGTAGATAGATACATTTGTGCCATATATTAGATTCCACATATAAGTGATATCAAAAGGCATTTGTCTTTCTTTTTCTGATTTACTTCACTTAGAATGAGAATCTCTAGTTGCATCCATGTTGCTGTGAATGACATTATTTCAGTCCTTTTATGGCTGAGTAGTATTCCATTATTTATATGTAGCACATCTTATTGATCCATTCAACTGAGAATGGGCAATTAGGTTGTTTCCATGTTTTGGCTATTGTGAATAGTGCTGCTATGAACGTATGGGGGAATATATATTTTTGAATTATAGTTTTGTCTGGGTATATGCCCAGGAGTGGGATTGCTGGATCATATGTTCTATTTTTAATTTTCTTAAAAAATCCATACTGCTTTGCACAGTGGTTGTGCCAATTTACATTTCCACCAAATGTGTAGGAGTATTCCCTTTTCTCCACACCACTCCACCATTTGCTATTTACAGAATTATTAGTGATGGCCATGCTAACCTGTGTTTAGTAGTACCTCACTTTATTTCTGATTTGCATTTCTCTAATAATGATCATGTTGGGTATCTTTTGATATGCCTATTTGCCATCCCTATGTCTTCTCAGAAGAAATGCCCTTTTTAAAGTCTTCTGCTCATTTTTCCATTGGATTTTTTTTTGACTTGTATCAATTGTTTGTATATTATGGAGACTGAGTTCTTGCCATTTGTATCATTTGTGACTATTTTCTCCTATTCCACAGGTTGTCCTTTAGTTTTATTTATGGATTTCTTTGCTGTGCAAAAACTTGTAAGATTAATTTGTATTTGTTTACTTTTAATTTCTATTTTTTGTGACTCTGATCTAAGAAAATATTTGTAAGGTTGATGTCAGAGAATGTTTTGCCTATGTTCTCTTCTAGAAGTTTTATAGTGTTGTGTCTTATGTTTAAGTCTTTAATTAATTTTGTTTATTTGTGTGCAGGGTGTGAGGCTGTGTTCTGATTTCATTGATTTATATTCTGCTGTCCAAATTTCCAAGCACAACTTGCTAAAGAGACTTTTTTCCATCATGTGTTTTTCCTTCCTTTGTCCCACCTTTGACCATAGGTGTCTGGGTTTATTTCTGGGCTCTTTATTCTGTGCCATTGATCTGTATATCTGTTTTTGCATCAATACCACACTGTTTTGATTATTGTAGCTTTGCAGTTTTGTGTGAAGATTGTGAGAGTTATGCTTCCTGCCTAATTATTATTATTTTTTTACTTCAGGATTTCTTTGGCAATTCTGGGTCTTTTATAGTTCCATATAAATTTTGGATTATTTGCTGTAGGTCTGTAAAAATGCCATGGGTAATTTGATTGGGATCACATTAAGTTTGTAGATTTCTTTGGCTAGTATGGCCATTTTGAGAACATTAATTCCTCCAATCCATTCACATGAGATATCTTTACATTTCTCTAAATCCTCTTTAATTTCCTTCATTAATGTTTTATAGTTCTAAATGTATAAATATTTCACCTCCTTGGACAAGTTTGTTGCTAGGGTTTGTTGGTATGTTTGTGTTATTTAAAAAGTTACTGGGAAGAAAGGGTGGGGGAAAAAATGTAATTGTAATGTATACATGTAAGAATAACCTAACCCCCTTGCTGTACAGTGGGAAAATAAAAAAAAATTATTAAAAAAAAAAAGTTACTGGGTTTTTTTTTTGCATTCATTTTCTGATATTTCATTGTTAGCCTACAGAAGTATAATCAATTTCTGAATATTAATTTTTATTCTACTACTTTGCTGAATTAATTCATCAGATTGAATTTTTTGTGTGTAATTGGGGTTTTCTGTATATATTATCATGTAATTTTTACATGCATATAGTGACAATTTTACCTCTTCTAGTCCAATTTGGATATCTTTCTTTTTTTTATGTATGAGTGGTGTGGCCAGGACCTCCAATACTGTGTTGAAGGGAAGTGCTAAGAGTGGATATCCTTCTCTTGTTCCAGATTTATTTATTTATTTATTTATTTATTTATTTATTTATTTATTTTTTACAGAATAAAATACATACTTTTACACACAATTACATTCACACAGATTATTATAACATGGATCTTAAGAAATAGATTAAGTGACTCCCACTGGAGAAGTGGAATGGAAAATGTGCTGAGACAAATAGGAAATTTGTTCTATACTTTATCCCAATTTTATGGCTTTCATCTTTACTACTTTGTTTTGTCTATTACATTTCAATTTTTCTTTAAAAATTAGCATTATATTAAGTTGTTATATCATGCAACTAAAATTTATAAAGAAGAAAGCCTTATATACCATTAAATATTTTATATAACATAGTAAAAAGAATAACAACTGGTAAGCATAAAAAATAATAAACCCTCTGAAAATAAGTAAAATATAAAATGCATAAGTTGATTAAAAAACAGTGTAACTATATAAATATGTCCTCACAATTTGTTCGATCTCATTGATTCTTCAATAAAGGCATTACACCATTCTAGGTGATGTGATAAACAAGACATTATAGCCTTTATATTGTACCATGGAGAGAAACGGTTATTAATAATACAATTGTAGAACTGTATTATTTAATTGTGCAGTGGCATTATTTAATTATAATTATCATAAATTCTTTGATGGAGAGGAAATCAGAATCAGATGTAAGAAGACTTCAGCATTCCAAGAATGATGTCAAATGACCTTATTCATGGTAGATTATGCACTTATTAGATATGAGATTTATTTCTTCTCCAGATATTCCTTGTTTGGGTATCAATTGTAGATTTTTGGTTTGCAGTTATTCTGAAGTTTTGATGTAAGAGTCTATATGTATATGAGATTGTTTTAAGTTGTTGTTCTCTTAATTGCAAGTTCATCTCTGGTGTCCCGCATTTGTACCCACCTCTTTTCATGATTTCTGATTTTGATGGTATAATTGTGCATGGATGATTTCGTATCTTTACTGTATATATACCTTTAATGGTGAGCCTTGTCATTTGTGGAATTTTTGTTTCCTGTTGCTGATCTTTTCTTTCCTGCCTAGAGAAGTTCCTTTAGTATTTGTTGTAAGGCTGGGTTAGTGTTGCTGAATTCTCTCAGCTTTTGCTTATCTGAGAAGGTTTTGATTTCTCCTTCAAATCTGAATGAGAGCCTTGCTGGGTAGAGTATTTTGGTTGGAGGTTTTTTCCTTTCATCATGTTAAGTATATCATGCCACTCCCTTCTGGCCTGCAGAGCTTCTGCTGAAAAATCTGCCGATAACCTTATTGGGGTTCCCTTGTATGTTACTTGTTTCTTTTCCCTAGGTGCTTTCAAGATGTTCTCTTTGTCTTTAATTTTCGTCAGTTTGATTATTATGTGTCTCAGTGTGTTCCTCCTTGGGTTTATTTTATATGGTACTCGTTGTGCCTCCTGGATTTGAGTGAGTGGTTCCTTTCCCATGTTAGGGAAATTTTTGGCTATTATCTCTTGGAATAGTTTTTCTGTCCCCTTCTCTCTCTCTTCTCCTTCTGGCACCCCTATAATATGGGTGTTGGTGTGCTTAACATTGTACCAGAGTTCCCTGAGACTCTCTTCATTTGTTTTCAATCTCTTTTCTCTTTTCTGTTCTGCATCCATTATTTCTTCTAATCTGTCCTCCACCTTGCTTATTCATTCTTATGCCTCCTGTATTCTGCTGTGGGCTTCTTCTAGTGAATTTTTTATTTCAGTTATTGAATTTGGCATCTCTTCTTGTTTCAGTTTTACATCTTGCATCTCTTTGCTCATTGTTTTCTGTAAGTTATCCATCTTTGCCTTCAGTTTATTTCCAATGTCTTGCATCATCTTCAGCACCAACAATCTAAAGTCTTTTTCCTGGAGGCTGAGAATCTCCTCCTTGCTTAGCTGTTTTTCTGGGTTTTTTCCTTTCTCCCTCATCTGTGTTATAGTTCTCTGTCTTTTCATTTGTATAGGTTTTTGGTGTGGTGATCATTTTACAGATAATAGAGCTGTAGCCTCTCTTACTTCTGGTGTCTGCCCCCCTTATGGCTGAAGTCGTTATGGGGGGCTTGCTGTAGGCTTCCTGATGGGAGGGTCTGATGCCTGCCCACTGGTAGGTGGAGCTGATTCTAATCCCTCTGGTGGGTGGGGCTTGGTCTCTGGATGGGATTAGAGGCAGCTGTGTGCCTGAGGGTCTTTAGGTAGCCTGTTTACTGAGGGGTGGGGCTGTGATCCCACCTGGGTTGTTGTTTGCCCTAGGGCTTCTCAGCAGCTGGCTGATGGGTGGGGCCAGATTTTCCCAAAATGCCCACCTCCAGAGAAAGGCACTGCTGCTGTATATTCCCCAGAGCTTTGCCTTCAATGTCCTTCCATCAAAACAAGCCACATTCACCCCTGTTTTCCCATGATGTCCTCCAAGAACTGCAGTCAGGTTTGACCTAGTTTTCTGTGGAGACTTCACTCTGCCCTGGGACTCATTCCATGTGAAAATCTGTGTTTGCCTTTTAAGAATGGGGTCTCCATTTCCCCCAGTCCTGTGGAGCTCCTTCGCACAAGCCCCACTGGCCTTCAATGCCAGATGCTCCAGGGGCTCTTTCTCCCAGTGACAGATCCCAGCATGTGAGGGTTTGATGTGGGGCTCAGAACTCTCACTCCTGTAGGTGAGTCTCTGTGAGCCACTTAGTTTTCAGTCTGTGGAGCTTCCCACCCGGGAGGTATGGGGTTGTTTATATCACGAAATCACCCCTCCTACCTGTGGATGTGGCCTCCTCTTTTTCTTCTGGAGTAGGGTATGGGTTTCCGGTCCATTCAGGTGGAGATTGCTAAGTCTTTATTTGTGAATTTTGTTGTATTTAGGAGAGAAGTTGAGCTCCAGTCCTTCTATTCCACCATCTTAATCCCGTCTCCCCTCTTGTTCCAGATTTTAGTGGGAAGGTCTCTATTGAGTATTATATTGTCTCTGAGTTTTTCATAAATTGATTTATTATGTTAAGTTATGATAAATCCATCCACTTTGGTAAGAGTTTTTTTTTTAACTGTGAATGGACGTTGAATTTTGTCAAGTGCATTTTCTACATCTATTTAGATGATCCTGCATTTTTTGACTTTTCTTTTGTTAATGTGGCATATTATATTGATTGCCTTGCATATGTTGAACCATCCTTGTGAACTTCAATGAATCCAACTTAGTTGTGGTGTATGATCATTTTTCTGTGTTGTTGGATTCAGATGGCAGAATTTTTTAAGTACTTTTGTATAATATTCATCAAATATATTGACCTATAATTTTCTTTCATGGTGGTATTTTTGTTCAGCTTTTGGCACTAGGGTGATAGTGATTTTATAGAATGTTTTTGGAAGTGTTTCTTCCCTTCAGTCTTTTGGACTGAACATAAGAAAGATTAGTATAAATTTTTATTTGTATGTGTGGTAGGATTCACCTGCGAATCCATCTGGTCCTGAACTTTTGTTTTTGGGGAGTTTTTATTATTATTATTATTACATATTCAATTTTGTTTCTAGAAGTAGACTATTTAAATTATCTATTTCTTGTTGATATAATTTTGGTGGGCTGTATGTTTCTAGAAAGTTGTGTTTCTTGAGGATTATCCAATTTAATGGTATGTAGTTGTTCATAGTATTTCCTTTCTTTATTTCTGCAGGATCAAATGAGATTTCTCCTTTTTCCTTTATTTTATTTATTTTGGTTCTCTCAATTTTATTCTTAGTCTGGTCAGAGGTTTGTCAATTATGTTTACCCTTTGAAAGAACCAGGTCTTGGTTTATTGATTTTTCTGTTCTTTTTAATCTCTATTTTATTTACCTCCTCTCTGATTTGTATTATTTCCTTTTTTCTACTGAATTTAGGTTTTACTTGTTTTAATTGCTTGTTTATAATTTTTTAGGTGCTAGGTTAATTTGTTTATTTGAAGATTTTCTGGAGTTATTTATTTTTCTCATTAAACTTTCATCTTAATTGGTTTCAAAATTCTGTGACAGATTTTTGGTCAAGTGATTTCCATTAAAAGTCCTGATTTTAAAAACTAATAACTTAAAACTGCAACACACAAAACAAATGGCCTACAAAATATTCTCCTTTCCTTCTGCTAATTTTATTTATTTATTTAGTCAGGGAAGGCCTTTTTAATTATGAACTTGCCTCTAAGAATTGGTTCTTTGGCATCATATAGACTCTGTGATGTTGTCTTTCATTATCATTTCTCTTAATTTATTTTCAAAATTTATTTTTTCATTTCCGCATTGACTCATTGGTTTTTTAGTAGCATGTTTTTAAGTCCCCGTGTAGTCATATTTTTCTCATTTAGTTTCCTGTGGTTTGTTTCTACTATCATGTCATCGTGGTCACAGAAGAAGCTTAAATAATTTATATAATATTAAATTTGTTGAGGTTAGTTTTGTGCCCCAGTATGTGGTCAACTTTAGAGAATATCCCATGTGTACTTGAAAAGGATGTATAGTCAGCTTTCTTTGGATGTAATAAGCAGAAACTATCAATTAAGTATAAATGTTTTATTGTGCCATTTGGGATCTCTGTGGTGTCATTTATTTTCTGTTTAGAAGGTATGTTCATTGATGTGAGTGTGGTATTGTCTTTTACTATTATTGTATTCCCATCAATTTCTCCTTTTATGTGTATTAGTATTTGTTTTATGCATTTGAGTGCTCCTGTATTAAGTGCTTATATCTTGACAAGTGTATTATCTTCTTGTTTAATTAATCATTTTATCATTAAATAGTGTCCTTACTTATCTTTCTTTATGTACTTTGTTTTAAAGTCTATTTTGATGTGAGTATCGTGACTCATGCTTTCTTGTCATTACAATTTGCATGAAAAATCTTTTCCATCTCTTCACTTTTAATGTGTCCTTTGCTCTAAAATGAGTCTCTTGTAGTCTCTTATTTTCTTATACATTTTGCCATTTTATGCCTTTTGAGGGGAATATTAAGTCTTTTGATGTTTAAGGTAGTGAATTATATATATATTCATTCTCATTTTATTTATTTATTTAATTACATCTTTTGCCTTTTTAGGCCCACACCCACAGCATATGGAAGTTGCCAGGTTCCCAGGTTAAGGATCTAATTGGAGCTGTAGCTGCTGCCCTATGCCACAGCCATAGTGACACCATATCTGAGCTGCATCTGCAACCTACACCACAGCTCATGGCAATTCCAGATCCTTAACCTACTGAGTGAGGCCAGGGATCAAACCCACAACCTCACAGTTCCTAGTCAGATTCGTTTCCATTGTGCCACAATGGGAACTCCATTGTCATTTTAAACCTTGATTTTCAGTTTATCCTATATTTCTTCTTCCTTTCTTTTTTGTGTGTTTGATGATTTATTGTATTTATTGATTTACTTATTTACTTTTCTTCTTTAGGGCCACACCATGTCATATAGAATTTCCCAGGCCCTATCATGATTTTCTTAAGCTGGATTGAATTTCATGGTAGTGTTTATTTCACACATGTGTTTTTGTAAATTGTTTTCAGTTCACCTGTGCATCTCCTAAAGTGGCATAAAAACAGTATTCCATAAACACATAAAAATTATCTATGATACATATAGTGTACTTTATTAAAAGGCTTTTATGGAGACAAATACATGAAAGTTTCTACATTATAGTTTGTTATGTTGCCACTATAACAGATACTTCCAACAACTTCTTTCTTTTATAATTTAAAATTCAGAACAATTTTAGCTTGGCTACATACATCATTACATACTCACAATGCCTTGCCTGTATTTTCTTTCAGCAAAAGCTCATCTCACATTTTTAATTCTCTTGGAATCTTGTATAAAGACTGAGGTTATATTGCTAAGAGTAATAAATTTTGAGGAGGGGTTATAATTTGATATAGCAAATTTCCCCAGGTAGTGATTTTAATACTGTTATTTCTTCTTGGGTTATGTAGGATTTTTTTTTTGGTCTTTTTAGGGCCACGCCCATGGCATATTGAAGTTACCAGGCTAGGGATCAAGTCAGAGCTACAGCTTCCAACCTATGCCAGAGCCACAGAAACACCAGATCAGCACTGCATCTGCAACCTACACCACAGATCACAGCAATGCCAGATCTTTAACCCACTGAGCAAGGCCAGGGATCAAACCTGCCTCTTCATGGATACTAATGAGTTTCATTACCACTGAGCCACAATGGAAACACCTGGAATGTTGTTTTTTAATCTCTTCACATGAATGAGAATGTAGCCTTTTCAAAAGTCTTCTAGATATTTGCATGTTTGTTTATTTTGAATGTCTTTGTGCAGAACCTGGGAAACTGAACAGCTCTGTTCTCAAATGCAATTATTTAAAATATGCTGTGGAAGCCCTACTTAATAAAGCTTGATAGTGGTGATGAATAGTAAAAATGTATCTGCTTTTTTAATTTTAGTATTTTAAAGACAGAAGTTGGACTTCTCTTGTGTAGGTTAAGTATCCAGCATTGTCACTACAGTGGCTCAGGTTGCTCCCATGGTGCAGGTTTAATCCCTGGCCTGAGAACTTTCACATGCCATAGATGTGGCAAAAAAATAATGAGAGAGCAAGAGATAGGACATAATCCCTCTAAGTTTACTTATGTTGAAATTACAATGATTCTGGGGTAATCAGGGAATACATTTCAAACAAAATTTACATTCCAAATTGAATTACAATTCTGTGTAAGGAAACACAAATGGAGGGGAAAATATGTGAGCAAATTATAATTATGATTATGTAGCTTAATTTGTATTTACACAATATTTCTGCAGTTTTCTTTTTCCAGAGCTAAATATACTGCAGAACTTATTTATGTACAGACTGATTTCTTTGTAGTTCAAACTCAGATTCTTGGAATTGACATGAATTATAAGCATTGACAATCATTATATATATAATGGAAATATACCATTTATTGTTGTAATATGATTTATTTACCAGTGCATTTGCCACTTTCCATCATATTTATTAAGGATATTTAATTAACATTATTAACATTATGATAATTAACATAACACACTTTTATTATATAATTTATTTAAATTTTATACTTGATGCAGATATGTGCATATGCTTTCGTATATGCTATTGAATGCATGCATTAACTCTATATAGCACAGAAAGACAAAGGAAAGGCTTCTGAATTAACATTGCATTTATCCTACCATAGGCACATGAGTAATTCACAAGCATTTATTTTGGGGGAAATAAAAGATATAACTAGCTCACATAGAGTAAATTAATAATTTTGTGTAATACAGAGATTCTACCTACACAGTGCCTCACATCTGGAGAAAACATATAAAATATAAGTTCAGAGATGTTTCCTATCCTCAAGCAAAAGCAGATAATTATTTTGCTCTTTTTTGCTTTATTTTATTTATTATTTTTATTTTGATTGTTGATGATATAAATTCTGTCTCTTAGTCAAAAAGCATTCCTTACAATATATGAATGTTGGAAGTGCCAATGGGGAAGGAATCTAGACATTGGTTAAAGAGAAATTGTTGCTGATATATACTGGTGACTATATTATCTAACCATGAAATAAGAGGCTGGAGAAATCTGAGAAAGAAATTTAAAAATGGAAAATTCCATACAAAGAAATGAATTTCCTTTTCCTTGGTAAAATCAGTAAAATCTCACTTTTATTGTGTTAGGGGGTAAAAGTAAGGAAACAACTCAGGCATAATTTAATGACAATTAATTCTAGAAGATAGGAAAAAGGCCAATGTGGGTTCCACAATGAGTAATTGAGAGGAACAATATCAGGATAAGTTCGAATGTAAAGAATTCTTATATTTTTACATATCATGACAACATGCCCTTGATTGGAAGCAGCAAAACAATTGGAGATATGAAATTCATTTATCAACCACTGACATAACATTGTTTTATAGTGATTAATCTTATAATTATATAGCTTGTACTTTTGTCTTATATTTCCAATATTCTGAAGAGTTTTTAGAGAAAGGCTATTCCAACAAAGACCATGTATCTATTTGACTGGGGAATTTTTTTTTTAAAAAAAGGAAATATAAAAATATTAACTAATGTGTTATGGTGGTGCTCAACATAAAACTCTACTCATGAATATGGATGATACTTCTTGAAAATTTTCATCATGTATACATAGAAGTTTAATGCCAAGTCATAATCCAGCTTATGAAATAATTGAAAATTACCCAGGAAATCAATAATGATACAAAAAGGCTTTCTTGGTGTAAGTGAAGTCCAGTATGTCTAAGTTAATGACAAATCTTTATATGCATTATTTACAAGTTGAAAAAATTTTGTGGTAAAACTTCAAAAATATAATGGAAAGAGGACGTCAATCAACATGTGAAATTTCTATTATGCTTTGACTCTGAAACTGTATTTCTTATCTAAGGAAACACTAAAAGTAAATTCTATGGGTTTTTGTGTTTCATCAAACTTATTGGTAATTTTATCCCTCTTATCTGATGTATAATATGGTGATAATTTTTGCATAAGGAAAAAATTGTGGTTATGATAGAATAAGAAGTCAGTATTGTCAAGAATAAGACCTTTTTGGCCTAAACTTTTTCCAATGTGAACATTGATTATAGTTAAAAAAATAATGTGATACACCACATTTAAAACAGGAAGGGTAAAAAAATCACATGATAATCTCAATATATTCTGAAAAACTTTGAAAAAACTCCACTTTTATTTATCATAACTCTCATCACACTTTGTATGGAGGGAATTTATCTCAATATAATAAAGGCAATTCATAACAAACCCAATGTCAACATCATACTAAACAATAAAAATATGAAAGCCTATCCTTGAAAATCAGGAACAAGACAAGAGTGACTCCTAACACCACTTACATTTAACATATTATTGGAAGTCCTAGTGAAAGCAATCAGTAAAGAAGAAGAATTAAAAGGCAAGCAACTTGGAAGGGAAGAAGTAAAATTGTCACTACTGGCAGAAAACTTGATACTAGATCTTGGTGAATTTGCCTTAAAAATTTTTGAAAATCTATCCTCTTGTGGTGCAGTGAATTAAGGATCCAGCATTTTTGCAGCTATGGCACAGGTTGGAAATGCAGTGGGGGGTTGATCAATGAATGGCCCAGGAATTTGCACATGGCATGGGTGTGGCCCCCAAAAGCTTTTAGAAAAAAGATAATGAATTCATTAAAATTGGAAGATATAAGATTAATATATGGAAATTTGTTGCTTTTCTATACACGAATGATGAACTATCAGAAAGAGACAGCAAGAAAAAAACAATAAAATTGAATTAAATGTAGTAGAACACCTAGAAATAAATTCAACCATACAGGTAAAGGCCTATACTCTTTTTTTTTAATTACTCAAATGAATTTATCACATCTGTAGTTTTATAATGAGCATAACAATCTGATTTCACAGGATTTCCATCCCCAAACTGAAGAACATCCCACAAACCCCAAATGGTCTCCTCCAGAGACCATAAGTTTTTCAATGTCTGTGAGTCAGCATCTGTTCTAAAAAGAAGTTCAGTCTGTCCTTTCTTTTCAGTTTCTACATGTCAGTGAAAGCATTGGATGTTGGTGTTTCATTGTATGGCTGACTTCACTTAGCATGATAGTTTCTAGGTCCATCCATGTTGCTAAAAATGCCAGTATTTCATTCTTTTTACTGGCTGAGTAGTATTCCATGGTGTATATGTAACACATCTTCTTGATGGACATTCTTGATGGACATTTAGGTTGTTTCCATGTCTTGGCTATTGTAAATAGTGCTGCAATGAACACTGGAGTACATGTGTCTTTGCAAGTCATGGTTTTCTCTGAATAGATGGACAGGAGTGGGCTTGCTGGATCAAATGGGAGTTCTATGTTTAGTTTTCTGAGGAATCTCCATACTGCTTTCCACAGTCGTTGCACCAATTTAAAATCCCACCAACAGTGTGCTAGGGGTCATTTCCTCCACACCCTCTCCAGCACTTATTGTTTGTAGACTTTTGGATGATGGCCATTCTTGCTGGTGGAATGTAGTACCTCAGAGTGGTTTTGATTTGCATTTCTCTAACGAGTGATGTTTAACATCTTTTCATGTGTTTCTTGGTCATCTGTATGTATTCTTTGGAGAACTGTCTGTTTAGATTTTCTGCCCATTTTTAGATGGGGTTGTTTGTTTGTTTGTTTGTTTTGGTATGGAGCTGCAGAAGGTGTTTATAAATTTTGGAGATTAATCCCTTGTCAGTGGATTCACATGCAAAGATTTTCTCCCATTCTGTGGGTTTGCTTTTTATTTCTTTCTAGGGTTTCCTTTACTGTGCAGAAACTTTTAAGTTTGATAAGGTCCCATTTGTTTATTTCTGTTTTTATTGTCAATACTCTAAGAGGTGGATCTAAGAAGATGTTGATGTGGTTTATGTCAGAGAGTGTTTGGTCTCTGATTTCCTCTGAGTTTTACAGTGTCTGGTCTTATATCTAGGTCTTTAATCCATTTTGAGTTTATTTTTGTGTATGGTGTTAGGGAGTGTTCTCATTTCATTTGTTTCCACATAGCTATCCAGTATTCCCAGCACACTTATTGAAGAGGCTGTCTTTTCTCCATTGTATCTTCTTGCCTCCTTTGTCATAGATGAGTTGGCTGTAGGTGTATAGGTTGAATTCTGGGCTTTCTATCCTATTCCACTGATCTATAGTTCTGTCTTTGTGCCAGTACCATGCGGTTTTGATGATTGTTGCTTTGTAGTATAGTCTGAAGTCTGGGAGCAGGATTCCTCCAGCTCCATTTTCTTTTTTAGGATGTCTTTGGCTATTCTGGATATTTTATGCTTCCAAACAAACTTTAAAATATTTCGTTTGAGTTCTGTGAAAAATGTCCTTGGTAATTTGATAGGGATTGCATTGAATCTGTAGATTGCCTTAGGTAGTATAGTCATTTTGATAATATTAACTCTTCTAATCCATGAGCATGGTATATCTTTCCATCTATTTGTGTCATTTTTGATTTCTTTCATCAGTGTCTTATTGTTTCAGAGTACAGGTCTTTTGTCTCTTGAGGTAGGTTTACTCCTAGGTATTTTATTCTTTTAGGTGTGATGGTAAACAGGATCACTTGACTAGTTTATTTTTCTGCTCTTTCATTGCTAGTGTATAGAAATGCTATCGATTTCTGTGTATTAATTTTGTATCCTGCGGCTTTGCCAAATTCATGGATGATCTCTAACAGTTATCTGGTAGAGTCTTTAGGATTCTGTAGGTATAGTGTCATGTCATCTGCAAATAGGGATAGTTTTACTTCTTCCTTTCCAATTTGGATTCCTTTTATTTCTTTTACGTCTCTGATTGCTGTGTCTAGGACTTCCAGAACTATGTTGAAAAGCAGTGGTAAGAGCGGACATCCTTGTCTTGTTCCTAATCTCAGTGGGAATTGTTTCAGCTTTTCACCATTGAGAATGATGTTCACTGTGGGTTTCTCATATATGGCCTTTATCATGTTGAGGTAGGTTCCTGTTATGCCCACTTTCTGAAGGGTTTTTATCAGAAATCGGTGTTGGATTTTGTCAAAGGCTCTTTCCGTGTCTATTAAGAGGATCATATTATTTTTATTCTTCAGTTTGTTAATGCGGTGTATCCCACTGATGGATTTGCGGATATTGAAGAACCCTTGCATCCCTGGGATAAATCCCACTTGATCATGATGTCCAATTATTTTAAGGTATTGTTGGATGTGGTTTGCTAGTATTTTGTTGAGGATTTTTGCATTGATGTTCATAAGTGAAATTGGCCTATAGTTTTCTTTTGTTTTCTTTTGTCTGGTTTGGTATCGGGGTGACAGTGGCCTCACAGAATGAGTTTGGGCGTATCCCTTCCTCTGCAATTTTTTTGAAATAACGTTAGAAGGAGAGGTGTTAGCTCTTCTCTAAATGTTGGACAGAATTCGCCTGTGAAGCCATCTGGTCCTGGACTTTTGCTTGTTGGAAATTTTTTAATCACAGTTTCAATTTCAGTTCTTGTGATGGGTCCATTCATCTTTTGTATTTCATCTTGGTTTAGTCTTGGAGAATTTGAACTTTTCTAAGAATTTGTCCATTTCTTCTAGGTTTTCCATTTTATTGGCATATAGTTGCACATAGTAGTGTCTTATGATCCTTTGAATTTCTGTGATGTCCGTTGTTACTTCTCCTTTTTCATTTCTAATTTTATTGATTTGAGTCCTCTCTCTTTTTTTCTTGAGATGTCTGGCTAAGGGTTTATCAATTTTGTTGATCTTTTCAAAGAACTGGCTTTTCGTTTCAATGATCTTCTCTGTGGTTTTCTTTGTTTCTATTTCATTGATTTCTGCTCTGATTTTTATGATTTCTTTCCTTCTACTAACTTTAGGTCATGGCTACACTCTCTCCAGCTGCTTTAGATGTAAAGTTAGCTTGTTTATTTGAACTTTTTCCTGTTTCCTGAAGTGGGCTTGTATTGCTATAAACTTTCCTCTTAGAATGGTTTTTGCTGCATTCCATAGGTTTTGGAGTGTCGTATCTGTGTTGTCATTTGCTTCTAGGTATTTTTTCATTTCCTCTTTGATTTCTTCAGTGATCCATTGGTGATTTAGAAGCATGTGGTTTCGTCTCCACATGTTTGTGTTTTTTGCAGTTTTTTTCTTGTTGTTGATTTCTGGTCGTATAGTGTTGTGCTCGGAAAAGATGCTTGATATGATTTCAATTTTCTTAAAGTTACTGAGGTTGGATTTGTAGCCCAGGATATGATCAATCTTAGAGAATGTTCCATGTGCACTTGAGAAGAATGTGTATTCTGTTTCTACGGATGGAATGTCCTATAAACATCTATTGTGTCCATCTGGTTTAATGCTTCCTTCAGGGCCTGTGTTTCCTTATTGATTTTCTGTCTGGTTGATCTGTCCATTGCTGCAAGTGGGGTGTTAAAATCCTTGATTATGATCGTGTTATTGTCGATTTCTCCTTTGAAGGTTGTTAGCAGTTGCCTTATATATTGTGGAGAACCTGTGTTGTGTGCGTAGATATTTAAAATTGTTACATCATCTTTTTGGATTGATCCTTTGATCATTGTGTAATGTCCTTCTTTGTCCCTTAAAATATTCTTCATTTTAAAGTCTATTTTGTCTGATATGAGTGTTGGTACTCCAGCTTTCTTTTGATCCCCATTTGCATGAAAGATTTTCTTCCATCCTCTCACTTTCAATTTGTATCTGTCCCTAGAAATGAAGTGGGTCTCTTGAAGACAGCATATATATGGGTCTTGTTTTTGTATCCATTCAGCCAGACTATGTCTTTTGGTTGGGGCATTTAGTCCATTAACATTTAAGGTAATTATTGATATGTATGCTCTTATTGCCATTTTATTAATTGCTTTGGATTTGCTTTTGCTGCTCTTTTTTCTTTCCTTCTTGTCTTGTACTTTTATGCCTAGACAAGTTCCTTGAGTATTTGTTGTAAGGCTGGTTTAGTGTTGCTGAATTCTCTCAGCCTTTGCTTATCTCTGAAGGTTTTGATTTCTCCTTCAAATCTGAAGGAGAGCCTTGCTGGGTAGAGTAATCTTGGTTGGAGGTTTTTTCCTTTCATCACATTGAGTATATCATGCCACTCCCTTCTGGCCAGCAAAATTTCAGCTGAAAAATCTTCTGATAACCTTATTGGGGTTCCCTTGTATGTTACTTGCTTCTTTTCCCTAGCTGCTTTCAAGATTTTCTCTTTGTCTTTAATTTTGGTCAGTATGATTAATATGTGTCTCAGGGTGTTCCTCCTTGGGTTTATTTCATATGGTACTCATTGTGCCTCCTGAATTTGAGTAAATGGTTCCTTCCCCATGTTAGGGAGGTTTTTGGCTATTATCTCCTGGAATATTTTTTTCTGCCTCCTTCTCTCTCTCTTCTTCTGGCACCCCTATAATACAGATGTTGGTGTGTTTAATGTTGTCCCAGAGTTTTCTGAGACTCTCTTCATTTGTTTTCAATCTCTTTTCTCTTTTCTGTTCTGCATCCGTAATTTCCACTAATGTGTCCTCCACCTCACTTATTTGTTCTTCTGCCTCCTGTATTCTGCTGTTAGCTGCTTCTAGTGAATTTTTTATTTCAGTTATTGTATTTGGCATCTCTTCTTATTTCAGTTTTATATCTTGTATCTCTTTGGTCAGTGTTGCCTGTAAATTATCCTTCTTTGCCTCCAGTTTATTTCCAATGTCTTGCTTCATCTTCAGCACCAACAGTCTAAAGTCTTTTTCCTGGAAGCTGAGAATCATTTAGCTGATTTTCTGGTGTTTTTCTTTTCTCCCTCATCTGAATTTTAGTTCTATGTCTTTTCATTTTTATAGATTTTTAGTTTTGTGTCCTTTTTACAGATAATAGAGTTGTAGCCTCTCTTACTTCTGATGTCTCCCCCCCTTGTGGCTGAAGTCCTTATGGGGGGCTTGCTGTAGGCTTCCTGATGGGAGGGTCTGATGCTTGCCCATTGGTAGGTGGAGCTGATTCTAATCCCTCTGGTGGGTGGGGCTTAGTCTCTGGATGGGATTAGGGGATGCTGTGTGCCTGAGGGCCCTTTAGGTAGCCTGTTTCCTGAGGGGCAGTTCTGTGATCCCACCTGGTTTGCTGTTTGCTCTGGGGCTTCTCAGCAGCTGACTGATGGGAGGGGCCAGATTTTCCCAAAATGGCCACCTCCAGAGAAAGGCATGCTGCCGAATATTCTGGAGAGCTTTGCTTTCAATGTCCTTCCCTCACAACCAGCCACATTCATTCCTGTTTTCCCAGGATGTCCTCCAAGAACTGCAGTCAGGTTTGACCCAGATTCCCATGGTGACTTTGCTTTGCTCTGGGATCCAATGCACATGAAATTCTGTGTGTGCCTTTTAAGAATGGGTTCTCCATTTCTCCCAGTTCCATGGAGCTCCTATACACAAGCCTCACTGGCCTTCAATGTCAGATGCTCCAGGGACTTTCTCCCATTGCCAGATCCCCACACATGAGATTTTGATGTGGGTCTCAGAACTCTCCCTCCTGTAGGTGTGTCTCTTTGAACCACTTAGTTTCCAGTCTGTGGAGCTTCCCACCCAGGAGGTATGAGGTTGTTTTTTTTGTGTGTGTGAAATCCCCCCTCCAACCTCTTGATATGTCATCTTCTTTTTCTTTTGGAGTAGGATATCTTTTTTAAGGTTTCTGATCCATTTGGGTGAAGAAAGCTCAGTCTTTTGTTGTGTATTTTGTTTTTTTTCAGAGAGAAGTTGAGTTCCAGTCCTTCTATTCTGCCATCTTAATCCTGTCTTCCCCAAGGCCTATGCTCTTAAAACAATAAAACATTGATGAAGGAAATTTTCTGTGATACAAAGAAATGGAAAAGTATCTCATGTACATGGATTGTAAGAATTATTATTTTAAAATATCCATACTACACAAAGTAATCTACAAATGTAATGCAATCACTATCAAAACATGCTTGACATTTTTCCGAGCTAGGACAAATGACCATAAAAATTAAACCTAACCACAAAAGAATGAAAATTATCAACACAAATTTAAGACAAAATAATAAACCTGAAGGTACCATGCTCCCTGACATACTGTATACTACAAAGCCACAGTAATCAAAGGAGAATGGCACTGGTACAATAACACATAGATCAATAGAACAGAATAGATAGCCCCAAAACAAACTTACACACCTGTGGTCAATTAATCTATGACAGAGGATGAAAGAATATACAATTGAGAAAAGGTAGTCTCTTCAATACATAATGAATGGGAAATTGGACAGCTACATGTAAAAGAGTGAAATTACATTTCCTGACACATTTTACAAAACTAAACTCAAATGCATCAGTGACTTAAATGTAAAACCTGAAACCATAAAATTCTTAACAGAGAGCCTAAGCAGAACATACTTTCACCCTAATAGCATCTATATTATTTTGGATCTGACACCTAAGGGAAGTATACTAAAAATAAACAAATGTGACCTGTCACCATCATATTTCAAGACAACATCACCCTGGCTGAGGCAACCACATTAACTTCCTGGACCAGTCACCTTACATCTATTTCCTCCCCCCACACACCTGATCCTTTCTTTTTAGGGAAGCAAGACCTTTCTTTAAAATAATTCATGACTAATCATCACTCTTCCACTTTCAAATGCCATAGAAGATTCTCAGTTATTTTTAGAATACAAAATAAAATTGTGCCCTGCATGGTATGGACCAAAATTACTCTCCAGGGCCATCTTACTTTAATAACTTCCTTTCCTTCTATCTTTAATCACATTCTATTTTTCACTTTCTCAAAGGTGCCATGTATGACTTTTCCACATGCTGTTCCCCCTGTTGAAATATTCTCCTTTATCTTACTCTCCTACATACCTCCTAGTTTTATTTCAGATTTCAACTCCATTGTCATTTCTACAACTTTTTCAGTTGCTGTTGTTATATATTCTTTCCTAGCAACATCACAGTTTAGTACATATCATATATCCTTTTACATTTGTTTTTGTTTTTATCCATGGTTTGCTATCTAATTATAAACCCCAACAGGATATATCTACTTTTGTCAACCATTTTATAACCAGAGCCTTAACATAGTGCTTGATAATTTTAGAAGTTCAATAACCTCTTCATCAGTGAATGCACAAAAATTTTACATGGATATTTGTCATTATGTATTTTGAATCTCAATTAAAATATGACCTCCTCTGTGTTTCCTGATTACTTTAGCTAAACATGCTCAACCTCTCCACTAACTCCCTTATGTTGCTCTCTTCTTGAATACTCTGTTTTATTTATTTTTTAATTGGCATGTATTCCTACTGGAATATATTTTTTTTAGGTATAAACTGTCTTTACACCACCAAAATGTGAGGTCTATGAGAGTAAAGAATTTGATTTTATGATTTGCTGATCACCAACAGCCAGCAAAATGCTTTATTCAGAGTAAACTCTAAAATTGTCAAGTAAATGAATGAATGAATGAACAATTTTTAACTAGATTTCTACTTATTTTAGATGTACATGCAAATGAAGATCTTCCCTACAAATAATAATTCCTGAAAGAAAATCTCTGCAAATGTTGAGATCTCTATATTATAAAAGTTAGTAAATAGAAATAATGTCATATATATATTAGAAAAGCTATGAGAATACTATAAAATATTAATATCTAAATTGTTGAGTCTAAGTGGGCATAGAATTTTGAATCTCTCCTGTCTGAGCCCAAGATTAAAACAACAAATTGATAAACTAGAGAAGACATTGATATCTGTAATTGTTGCAAAAATAAAGTAGTGATGTTTCTAAATGTCTAGACTTCTTATATATTGTTAGTTAAAGTGTAGTAGGATGGTTTAAAGTCTTCCTAGGAAGAGGATCTTTTTAATAACTAAAATATTTGCCTAGCACAGAGGATAAACTTTTTTTTAATTAATGAAGTGATGTTTAAATTAAAGTATATTTGATTTACAATGTTGTGTTAGTTTTAGCTGTACAGCAAAATGATTCTTTTACACATACATATCCATTATTTTCAGATTATGCTCCTTAATAGATTATTACAAAACACTGAATATAGTTCCCTGTGCTATATAGAAGACCTTTGCTTATTTTGTATTTTATATATAGTAATGTATATATGTTCATCTCAAAGTTCTAATTTATCCCTCCTTCTTCCCTTTCCTCTTCAGTAAACATAACTTTTTTTGCTATGCCTGTGGTTCTATTGCTAGTTTTAATGTAACTCATTTATAATTTTTTCCCATTCTACATATAAGCAATATCATATGATATTTGTCTTTGTCTGGCTTACTTCACTTAGTATGATAGTCTCTAGGTCAATCCACATTGCTTCAAATGACATTATTTCATTCATATTTTTATGGCTGAGTTATATTCCATTGCATAATTGTGCCACTTATTTTTGTTTCCTTAAATTCATCTTTTTTGAAGAATAGTTAACTTACAATATTGTTCCAATTTTTCTTTACTACAACATGATCAAATCATACATATAGATACATTTCTTTTCTTATATTACCTCCTATCATGTACTATCCCAAGAGATTGGGTATAATTCTCCATGCTAGAAAGGCCAACTTCATATCCATTCCAAATGTAATGGTTAGTATCTGCTCACCCCAAACTCACAGTCAAACTCCCTCCCTCCTCCCTACTGCTTGGCATCTGCAAATCTGTTTTTTTATCTGCAAATCTGTTTTTTGGTATCTGCAAGTCTGTTTCTGTCTGGTGGATAGGTTCATTTGTTCCAAATTTTAAATTCCACATATAGGTGTTATCATATGGTGATTGTCTTTATCTTTCTTAATTACTTCACTTAGTATGAGAATCTCTAGTTGCATGCATCCATGTTGCTACAAACGGCAGTATGGCTTTCTCTGGGTACATGCCCAAGAGTGCGATTGAAGGATCATATAGTAACTATATTTTTAAATTTTTAAGGAACCTCCATGCTATTCTCCATAGTGGCTGTACCAACTGACATTCCCACCAACAGTATAGGAGGGTTTATTTTCCTCTACACCTGTCCCAGCATTTGTAGATGTTTTGATGACAGCAATTCTGTCCAGTGTGAGGGATTATTTCATTAAATTTTGATTTGAATTTTTCTAATAGTGAGTGATATTGAGGGTATTTTTTGGTGTCTTTTGGCCATCTGTATGTCTTCTTTTTAATTTAAATTTTTAATGTATGTTTTCTTTGGAGAACTGTCTATGTCTTCTGTCAATTTTTTATTGTTTTTTTTATATTGAACTGTATGTGCATTTTTCATATTTTGGACAATAATTCCTTGTTTGTTGCATTGTTTGCAAATATTTTCTCCCATTGTAAGTTTTGTTTATGCTTCCTTTGCTATGTAAAACTGTTTAAGCTTAGTTAATTCCCATTTGTTTATTTTTGTTTTATTTCATTTTTTGGGGGGGAAGTACCTGCAACATATGGAGTGTCCCAGGCTAGGGGTTAAATTGAAGATTTAGCCACTGGCCTATACCACGGCCACAGCAACATGGGATCTGAGCCATATCTGTGACCTACACCACAGCTCATGGCAACACTGGATCCTTAACCCACTGATGGAGGCCAGGGATCAAATCCACATCCTCATGGATACTAGTCGGGTTCATTAATCACTGATCCAGGTTGTGAACTCCTTTGATTTTATTTCCATTGCTCTAAGAAATGTATCCAAAATGATATTGCCACAATTTATATCAAAGTTTGTTCTTCCTATATTTTTCTCTAGGAGTTTTACCATATCTGATCTTACACTTAGGTCTTTAAATAATTCTAAGTTTATTTTTGAATATGGTATTAGAGAATGTTCTAATTTCATTATTTTCTCTGCAGCTATCCTTTTTTTTCAGCATTGATTATTAAAGAGACTGTATTTTCTCCAATGTATATTTTTGCATCCTTCATTATAGATTAATTGACCAAATGTGTGTGCATTTATTTCTAGCCTTCTATCCCATTCCATTGAAATATATTTCTGTATTTGTGCAAGTACCATATTTTTGATTACTATAGTTTTATATTATAGTCTGAAATATGTAGACTGATTACTCCAGCTCCATTTTTCCTTCTGAAGATTGCCTTGGATATTTGGGGTATTTTTTGTTTTCTTACAAATTTAAATTTTTTAAATCCAGTTCTGTGAAAAATATCACTGGTTATTTTATTTGGATTGCATTAAATCTGTAGATTGCCCATAGGTTTGGGGATCATGTTTTCGTTTTCATTGTCTCTATGTTTTTTTTATTTGTCCTTGATTTCTGCAGTGATCATTGTTTGTTAAGGAGTACATTGCTTAGCCTCCACATGTTTCTATTTTTTGCAGTTTTTTTCTAGTAACTGATTTATAAACACTAAGGATTATGGTCAGAAAGGTAGCTTGATATAATTTCAATTTTCTTTTTCAATTAAAGTATAGTTCTTTTACTAATTTTCTTCAATTTCTATTGTGACAGCAAAGTGACCAAATCTTAAACAGTTCCCTGTATTATACAGTAGGGCCCCAGTTCACATCCATTCCAAATGTAACAGTTTGCATCCAAAATCCCCATCCATCCCACTCCTTCCTCCTACAATGTGGGAAACAAGTCTGCTCTCCTTGGCTGAAATATGTTTCTGTTTTGTAAATATAATCACTTATGCCATAATTTAGATTCTACATAAGTGATTTCATATGTGCCTTTCTCTTTTTGACTTCAGTCAGTATGAGAAACTCTTAATTCCATCAGTTTTGCTACAATTGACATTAGTTTGTCCATTGTTACATCTGAGTAGTATTACATTATATATATGTACCTCATCTTCTTAATCCATTCATCTGTTGATTAACATTTAGATTAAATCCATGTCTTGGCTATCATGAATTGTGCCACAGTGAATATAGGGGAGCATTTATCTTTTTCAATGAATGTTTTGTCAGGATATATGCCCAGGAGTGGGAATAACAGATCATATGGTAGTTATATCTTTAATTTTCTGAGGTACTTCCATAATGTTTTCCATAGTGGTTGTACCAATTTACATTCCCCCCTACCATGAAGGATGATACCCTTTTCTCCACACCCTCTCCAGTATTTGTTATTCATGGACTTGTTAATGATGGCCATTCTGATAGGTGTGAGGTGGTACCTCATTGTTATTTTGATTTGTACTTCTCTGATAATTAGTGATGCTGAACATCTTTTCGTGAACTTATTGGACATCCACATGTCTTTTTTTGAGAAATGTCTATGTAGGCCTTCTGCCCATTTAACAGTTGTGTTGATTTTTTTTGTAGTCAAGTTGTGTGAGTTGTTTATTTACTTTGGATATTAGGCCCTTGTGGGTTGCATCATTTGCAAGTATTTTTTACTATTCTGTGGGTTGTATTTTAATTTTTATAGTTTTTCCCTTTGCTGTGAAAAAGCTTTTGAGTTTAATTAGTCCCATGTGTTTATGTTTTCTTTATTATCATTATTCTATGAGGTGTATCAAAAAATATGTTGCTCTGATTTAAGTCAAAGAGCATTATGGCTACACTTTTCTTCAGCATTTTTTATTGTATCTAGTCTATTTAAGTCTTTAATCCATTTTGAGTTTATATTTGTGTATGGTGGTAGAGAATGTTCTACTTTCTTTTACATGTAGCTTTTCAATTTTCCCAGAACCACTTATTAAAGTGATTATATTTCCTCCACTATATATTCTTGCCTCCTTCATCATAAATTAACCATAGGTGCTCAGAATTTAATTCTGGTCTCTCTATCCTGTTCCATTGATATATACTTGTTTTTGTGCCAGTACCATATTTTTTGATAACTGTAGATTTGTAGTATTATTTAAAATTAGGGAGCCTGATTCCTCCATTTCCGGTCTTCTTTTTCAGTATTGATTTGTCTATTTAGGGTATTTTGTGTTTCCATAAAAATGTTAAAATATTTTATTCTAGTTCAGTGAATAATGTTCTTGGAAAATTTATAGGAATTTGAAATTGAATCTGTAGATTGAATCCATGCATTGAATCTGTGCATTGAATCTGTAAATTGCCTTGGGCAGTATAGTCATTTTGACAATATTGATTATTCTAATCCAAGAGCATGATATATCTTTCCATCTGTTTGTCATCGATTTCTCTCCTTGGCACGTTACACTTTTCAGAGTATAGTTCTTTTGTCCCCTTAGGTATGTTTATTCCTAAGTATTTTATTATTTTTGATGCAATGGTAAATGATATGTTTTTTCCAATTTCTCTCCCTGATATTTCATTGTGAGTATATAGAAATACAATAAATTTCTGTGTATTACTTTTGTAGGCTGAAACTTTACCAAATTCATTGATGAGTTCTAGCAGTTTTCTGGTCATGTCTTTGGGGTTTTCTAGGTATAGTATCGTGTCATACGCAAATATGGATACTTTTACTTCTTTTTTTCCAATTTGGATAAGATTTATTTCTTTTTCTTCCCTGATTGTGATGGCTAGGACTTCTAAATTATGTCGAATAACAATGGTGAATGTGGTTATCCTCCTCTTATTCCTTATTTTAGTGGAAATATTTTCAGTTTTTGACCATCGAGTGATGTTAGCTGTGGGCTTTTCAAATATGACTTTTATTATGTTGAGGTAGGTTCCCTCTATGCTCACTCTCTGAAGAGTTTTTATCATAAACAGGTCTTGAATTTTGTCAAAAGCTTTTTCTACATTTTTGAAATGATCATAAGGTTTTATTTTCATTTTTTTATTATAGTATAGCATAACTTAATGACTGGTGAATACTGAAAAATCCTTGCATCCCTGAGATAAATACCATTTGATAATGGTGTATGATTCTTTGATTACATATTTGTATTCAATTTTCTAGTATTTTGTTTAGGATTTTTACATCTATGTTCATCAGTAATATTTGCCTATAATTTTCACTTTTTTGTGGTATACTTGACTAGTTTTGTTATTAGGGTTATTGTGACCTCATGGAATAAGCTTGGGAATGCTACTTTTTTGGAAGATTTTCAGAAGAATAGGTGTTAACTCTTTAAATATTTGATGGAATTTGCCTATATAGCCATCAGGTTCTGAACTTTTGTTTTTGGAAGTTTTTTGACCACAGTTTCAATTATAGTATTTGTGTTTGGTCTGTTCATATTTTCAATTTCTTCCTGGTTTAATTTCATTAGGTTTTACTTTGTTAAGAGTCTGTCCATTTCTTCCAGGTTATCCGTTTTATTGGCACATAGTTGCTTATGTCCATGAAGATCTTTTATATTTCCATGGAGTCAGTTGTAATTTCTCCTTTGTCATTTCTAATTTTATCAATTTGAACCCTCTCCCTTTTTTCTTGATTAGTCTGGCTAAGACTTTTTCAAATTTGTTGATTTTTTCAAAGAACCAACTTTTGGTCCATTTATCTTCTCTATTGATATCTCTGTCTCTATTTTATTTATTTCTGCTATGATTTTTATTTTTTAATCTTTTCAGGGCTGCACCTGTGGCATATAGAAATTCCCAGGCTGGGGTCAAATTAGAACTGTAGCTACTGGCCTACACCACAGTCACAGCAATGTAGGATCTGAGCCACATTTGTGACCCACCCCATTGCTCATGGCAATGTTGCATCCCTGACCCACTGAGCAATGCCAGGTTTTGAACCTGCATCCTTATGGATACTAGTCATATTTGTCTCCACTGAGCTATAATGGGAACTACATCTGCTCTGATCTTTATGATTTTTTCTCCCTCTGCTAATGTCTGTCGGCTTTGTCTGTTCTTCCTTCTCTAGTTGTTTTAAGTGTAATTTTAGGTTGTTTATTTGAGATTTTTATGCTTTCCTAAGATTGTATTGCTAAAAACTTCCCTCTCAGAACTGCTTTAGTTGTGTCCCATAGGTTTTGCATTGTTGTACCTTTGTTGTCATTTGTCTCTAAGTATCTTTTGATTTCCTCTTTGATTTCTTCAGTGATTCATTTCTTGTTCATTAATATATTGTTTAGAATCTAAGAGTTTGTGATTTTTGCTGTTTTTTTCTTGTAGTTGGTTTCTAGTCTCATAGCATTTTGGTAGGAAAAAACAGATAAAATAATTTTAATGTTTTAAAATTTACTAAGGCTTGATCTATGGCCCAAGATGTGATCTACACTGTAGAATGTTCTATGTCCACTTGAGAAGAATGTATATTCTGAAGATTTGTGATGGAATGTTCTATAAATACCAGTTAAATCTATTTAGTGTGGGGTGTCATTTAAGGCCTGTGTTTCCTTATTGATTTTCTCTCTGAATAATCTGTCCATTTTTGTAATTGGGGAGTTAATGACCCCCACTATTATTTTGTTGCTGGCAATTTCTCCTTTTATGGCTCTCAGAAGTTGTATAATATGTTAAGGTGCTACTAGTTTTGGTGCATATATATTAACAATTGTTATGTCTTGATCCTTCGATCATTATGCAATGTACTTCTTTGTCACTTGTGATTTTATTTAATTTCTCTGTGGTTTGATATGAGTATTGATACTCCTGCTTTCCTTTGATTTCCATTTGAATGTGATATTTCTTCCATCCCCTCACTCTCAGTCTGTATGTGTCTCTAGGTCTGAAGTGGATCTTTTGTAAGCAGCATATATATGGGTCTTGTTTTTGTATCCAATCAGCCTGTCTGTGTCTTTGGTTGGAGCATTTAATCCATTTACTTTCAGTGTAATTATGGATAAGTATGTATGTATGTATTGCCATTTTTTAAATTGGTTTTGTTACTTTGGGTCTTTTTCCTTCCCTTCCTTTGTTGTCTTCTCTTGTGACTTGCTATCTTTAGTGTTGTGTTTCAATTGCTTTTTCTCTTTTATGTGTTTGTCTATTATAATTTTGTGGTTTGTGGTTTTCATTAGATTTGGATATAAGAATCTAGGTGTGCACAGAATTGTTTTGGGGTTGCATTTCTTTTATTTTCAAGTGCATTTTCAGTGTTCTCTGTTTCTCTTCTCCCTCTTTTCATGACTGCCATTTTTGATATTACTTTTTCAATGCATGCCTTTCTACTTGTAAATTTCTCATTTGAAATTTTCTTCTTTCTGATTGTGACTTTTTCTTTTCTTTTGAGAGAAATCCCTTCAGTACTTGTTGTGGAGCTGATTTGGGGGTTCTGAATTCTCTTAGCATTTGCCTGTCTGAAAAGCTTTGGATCTCCCCATAGTATCTGAATGAGAGCCTTACTGTGTACTGTATTCTCAGATCTAGATTCTAGATCTAGATTCTAAGGGGAAGACCCCTTAATCAACTTAAATATATTTTGCCAATCCATTCTAGCTTGCATAATCTCTGCGAAGGATTGGCTGTTACCATTATGTAGGTTCATTTGTATATATTTGTGGATTTTCTCTTGTGGATTTTAATATTTTTTCATTGTATTTAAATTTTGTCTATTTGATTAGTATGCATCTTCCTCGTAGGGTTTATCCTCTGTGGGATTCAGTGCTTCCTCAACTTGAATGAGTGTTTCCTTTTCCATATTAGGTAGGTTTTTGGCTATAATCTCTTTGAATATTTTTTTGGGTCTTTTTTTTCACTCTTTTCTTTCTAGAACTCCTATTATGCAAATGCTGGTAAGTTTAATGTTGTCCCAGAGATCTCTTAGACACTTCTCAGTTCTTTTCATTCTTGTTTATTTTTTTCTGTGGCAGTGATTTCCACCACTCTGTCTTTTTCCTCACTTATTTGTTCTTTTTCCCATTATCCTGTTGTTGATTCCTTCTAGTGAATTTTTCATTTCAGATATTGTTCTATCCATCTTATTTGCTTGTTGTTTAGTTCTTCAAATTCTTTGTTCAACATTTCCTGTAATTTCTCTATCTGTGTCTGTATTTTTCCAAGATCTTGAATCACATTTACTATCACCACTCTTTGAATATTTTTTTCAGGTAGATAGCTTATCTCCTCAATGATTGATTTATCAATGCTTGATTTGCAGCCCAGAATATGATCTATCCTAGAAAATGGTCCATGTGCAGTTGTGAAGAAAGTGTGTTTTGCTGCTTTACTATGGAATGTTCTTTAAATATTGTCTATCTGAGCTATTGCATTATTTGAAGCCAGTGTTTCATTATTGATTTTTTCCTGAGTTATCAGTCAATTTATATAAGTAGGGGGTTAATGTATCTTACAATTGTTGTGTTATTGTTGATGTCTCCTTTTATGGCTGTTAACATTTGCCTTATATATTCAGGGTATCTTATGTTGAGAGCACATATATTTGCAAATGTTAAATCTTCCTCATATATTTATCCCTCGATCATTATTCTTAATGTGGTGTGTGTAGGGGGATACACACACACACACACACACATACATATATATATATATATATATATATATATAAAATCTATGGCATATGGAAGTTCCCAGGCCAGGGTCAAATTGAAGTTGTAGCTGCCACCTATACCACAGCCACAGCAATACTGCTACCAAGCCACTGTGTGACATATACCATGGTTTCTACCAATGCCAGACCATTATCCCACCAAGCCCAGGCTTGAACCTACATCCTCACAGAGTCATGAGGCCCTTAACCCACTGAGCCACAATTGGAACTCCCTTCTTTGTCTCCTTTAAAGTCTTTATTTTAAAGACTATGTTACCTGATATGAGTATTGCTATTCCAGATTTCTTTGACTTCCATCTGCATGGAATACACTTTTCCATTCTCTCACTTTCAGTATGTATGTGTTCCTAGATCTGAAATATGTCTCTTGTAGAGAACACATTTATGGGGTATTTTTTTTTTTGGATCCATTCAACTAGTCTATGTATTTTTCTTGGAGCATTTAATCCTTATACATTTAAAGTAGCTAGTGATAGGTTCATTTTTATTGCCATTTTAAGTGGTTTTATTTGTTTTTTTTAGCTCTCATTTTCTGCCTTTCCTCTGTTGTTCTCTTGTGAATTTTAAGTTCCATTTTTTTAAGTTTTAAGTATAATTGATTTATAATGTTATTTTATTTCTGCTGTTAAGCAAAGTAATTCAGTTATGCATAAAAATATATTCATTCTTTTTAAAGTTTCTTTTCCTATATAGGTTATCACCGAATACTAAGTAGAGTTCCCTGTGCTATACAGCAGGTCATTTTTGACCATCCATTCCATATACAATAGTGTATATTTCCATCCATGTTTCTGAAAATGGCATTAGTTTATCCTTTTTATTGCTGAGTATTACTCCGTTGTATATATGTACCACATCTTTCTAATGCAATCATCTATTGATATGCATTTAGGTTGTTTCCATATCTTTGCTATTGTGAATAGTGCTATGATGAACATATGGGTGTATGTATCTTTTTCAATGAAAGTTTTGTTTGGATATATGCCCAGGAGTGGGATTGCTGGGTCATGTGGTAATTCTCCATTTGGTTTTCTGAAAGATTTCCATACTGTTTTCCATAGTGGTTTACCAATTTAAATTCCCACCACATCTTTTCCAGCAATTGTTGTTTGTTGATTTGTTAATGATGGCCACTTTAACTGGTGTGAGGTGGTAACTCATTGTAGTTTTGATTTGCATTTCTCTAATAACTAGTGATGTTGAGAATTTTTTCTTGTTCCTACTGGCCATCTGTATGTCTTCTTTGGAGAAATATCTATTCAGGTCTTTTTGCCAATTTTTCAATTCAGTGGTTTCTTTTGTTGTTGAGTTGTATGAGTTGTTTGTATATTTGGAGATTAAACCTTTGTCAGTTGAGTCATTTATAAAAAAGTTCTCCCATCTTGTGGGTTATCTTTTTGATTTTCTAATGATTTCCCTTGCTATGCAGAAACTTTTGAGTTTAATTAGGTCCCATTTTTTGTGTCTTTATTTTCTTTATTCTAGGAGGTGGATCAAACAAGATGTTGCTGTGATTTATGTCAAAGAGCATTGTGCCTATGTTATCCTCTAGGAGTTTTATAGTATTGGGCCTTACATTTCAGTCTTTAATCCATTTTGATTTTATTTGTTCATATGGTGTTATAAAATGTTCTACTTTCATTATCTTATATGCAGTTGTCCAATTTTCCCAGCATTATTTGTTGAAGAGACTATCTTTCCTCCACTGTATGTTATTGCCTCCTTTGTCATAGATTAATTGACCATAGTTGTTTGGGTGTATTTCTGTGCTCTCTATCCTGTTCTATTGATCAATATTTTGTTTTTGTGCTAGTAACATACCGTTTTTATGACTGTAGCTTTGTAGTAGAGTCTGAAATCAGGGAGCATGCTTCGTCCAGTTCCATTTTTTCTTTTTAATATAGCTTTGGATATTCAAGGTCTTTTGTGTTTCCACATAGATTTTAAAATATTTTGTTCTAGTTATGTAAAGAATGTCATTGGTCATTTGATAGGTATTACATTGAATCTGTAGATTGCCTGAGGTAGTATTGTCATTTTGACTGTATTGATTCTTTCAACCCAAGAGCATGGTCTATTTTTCCACCTATTTGTGTCTTCTTTGATTTCTTTCATCAGCACATTATAGTTTTCAGAGTAAAAGTCTTCTATCTCTTTAGGTAGGTTTATTCCAAGGTGTTTTATTCATTTTGATGCAATAGTAATTTGGATGGTTTCCTTAATTTCTCTTTCTGATATTTCATTGTTAGTATATAGAAATACAATCATAATTTTTTATCCTGTGACTTCACCAAATTAATTGATGAGCTCTAATCATTTTCTGGTAATGTCTTTAGTATTTTCTAGGTATAGAATGGTGTCATTGGCAAATCTTTTCCTATTTGGATTCCTTTTATTTATTTTTCTTCTCTGATTTCCATTGCTAGGACTTCCAAGATTATGTTGAATAATATTGGTGTACAAAGGCATCCTTATCTTGTTCCTGATCTTAGTGGAAATGGTTTCGGTTTTTCATCATTGATAATGATGTTAGCTGTGGGTTTTTCACAAATAGACTTTATTATATTGAGTTAGTTCCCCTCTATATCCACTTTCAGGAGTGTTTTTATCAGAAATAAGTGCTGAATTTTTTTAAAGCTTTTTCTGTGTCTATGAAATGATCATAGGGTTTTTATTTTTCAGTTTGTTGATATGGTGTATCATATTGATAAATTTGCAGATTTTGAAGAATACTTGCATCTCTGGGATAAATCCTACTTGATCATGGAATATGATCTTTTAAAAATATATTTGAATGTGTTTTGCTAGTATTTGGTGGAGGATTTTTGCATCTATGTTCATCAGTGATATTCACCTGTTATTTTCTTTTTTATGGTATCTTTGTCTGGTTTTAGTATCAGGATAATGGTGGCTTCATAGGATGAGCTTTGGAATATTCATTCCTCTGCAATTTTCTGAAGTTTCAGAAGTTAGAGGTGTTAACTCTTCTCTGAATGTTTGGTAGAACTCAGCTGTGACACCATCAGGTCATGGACTTTTGTTTTTTTGAAGTTGTTTAAATCACATTTTCATTTTCAGCACTTGCAATTGGTTTATTCACATTTTCTATTTCTTCCTGGTTCAGTCTTTGTAGGTTGTACCTTTGTAAGTATCTCCATCTCTTCTAGGTTGTCCATTTTATTGGTCTACAGTTGCTTATAGTAATCACTTATGATCATTTTTATTTCTGCAGTGTCAATTGTATCTTCTCCTTTTTCATTTCTAATTTTATTGATTTGAATCCTCTCCCCTTTTTTCTTCATTGTCTCATTAAAGGTTTATCAATTTTGTTTTCAAGGAATTGGCTTTTGGTTTCATTGTCCTCTATTGTTTTCTTTTTCTCTATGTTATTAATTTCTGCTGTAATATTTATGATTTCTTTCCTTCTACTAATTTTGGACCTTGTCTGTTCTTCCTTCTTTAGATGTTTAAGGTGTAAGGTTAGGTTGTTTAATTGAGTTTTTTCTTCTTTCCTGAGATAAGATTATATTGCTATAAACTTCCCTTTCAGAACTGCTTTTGCTATGTCCCATAGGTTTTGGATTGTTGTATCTTCATTATCTTTTGTCTTTATGTGTCTTCTAATTTCCTCTTGGATTTATTAAATGATCCATTGGTTGTTTAGTAGCATATTGTTTAGCTTCTAATAGTTTGTGGGGTTTTTTTGTTTTTTTATTTTTTATTTTTTTATTTTTTTGCTTTATAGATCTACACCCACATTGTAGAGAAGTTCCCAGGATAGGGGTCTAATTGAAGCTACAGCTGCTGGCCTGCACTACAGCCACAACAACATAGGACTGAAACCTTGTCTGTGACCTACAACACAGCTCATGGCAATGCCAGATCCTTAACCCACTGAGTGAGGCCAGAGATCAATCCTGCATCCTCATGGATCCTATTCAGATTCATTAAACACTGAAGCAAAAAGGGGACTCCCTTGCTGTTTTTTCTTGTAGTTGATTTCTAGTCTCATAGCTTTGTGATCAGAGAAAATGCTTGACATAATTTCAATTTTTTAATAATTTACCAAGTCTTGATCTGTGGCCCAGGATGTGATCTCTCCTAGAGAATATTCTGTGTGTACTTGAGAAGAAAATATATTCTGCTGCCTTGGCATGAAAAGTTCTATAGATATCAATAAAGTCTATTTGGTCTAGTGTATCATTTAAGGCCTGTGTTTCCTTGTTGATTTTCTGTCTATGTGATCTGTCCATTGGGGAAAGTGGAGTGTTGAAGTCACCCACTATTATTGTGTTACTGTCAACTTTCCCTTTTATGGCTCTAAGTAAGTCGCCTTGTATATTGTGGTGCTCCTATGTTGAGTGCATATATATTTAGAATTGCTATTTCTTCTTGTACTGATCCTCTGATCATTATGTAATGTCATTCTCTGTCTCTTGTAACCTTCTTTATTTTAATAACTATTTTGTCTGATATGAGTATTGCTATTCCTGCTTTTCTATACTTTCCATTGGCCTGTAATATTTGCTTCCATCTCCTCACTTTAAGTCTGTATGTATCCTTGGATCTGAAGTGGGTCTCCTGTACACAGGAATCCCTTCATCTAGTCTTTTTCTTTTAGTTGGAACATTTAATCCATTTGCATTAAATGTAATTATGGATAAGTATTACTTATTGTCATTTAATAAATTTTTTTCGGATTGCTATTTTGGGTCTTTTTTCTTCCCTTCCTCTTTTTGTTGTCTTCTCTTGTGATTTGCTGACCATGTTTAGTGTTGTTTCACTTGCTTTTTATTTATGTGTGTGACAATTATAATTTGCTTTGTGGTTCCCATTATAGTTTAATATAACCATCTATATGTGTGCAGAATTGATTTAGGTTGCTGGTCTCTTAATTTCCAATGCATTTTCAATGTTCTGCATTTGTCTTATCCTTATGCTTGCTAGTTTTGATATCACATTTGTCAATGGGTGATTTCCTACTCTTAAATTATCTTTGCCTTTACCAGTCAGGTTCTCCATTTTTATAGGTATTTCCCCAATATAATTTTTTTCTACTGTACAGCATGGTGACTTAGTTACACATATATGTACACATTCTATTTTGCATATTATCATGCTCAATCATAAATGACTAGACAGAGTTCCAAGTGCTACACAGCAGGAATTCATTGCTCATTCTTTCCAAAAGAAATAATTTTTTATCTATTAACCCCAAGCTCCCTAACCACCCCACTCCCTCCCCCACCCCTTGGCAACAAGTCTACTCTGCAAGTCCATGATTTTCTTCACCATGGAAAGGTTCATTTGTGCCTTATATTAGATTCCAGATATAAGTGATGTCATATGGTGTTTGTCTTTCTCTTTCTGACTTACTTCACTCAGGATGAGAGTTGCTACTTTCACCCATGTTGCTACAAATGGCATCATTTCATTCTTTCTTATTGCTGAGTAGTATTCTATTGTGTGTGTGTGTATATATATATATATATATATATATATATATATATATATATATCATATCTTCCTAATCCAATCATCTGTTGATGGACATGTGGGTTGTTTTCATGTCTTGGCTATTGTGAATAATGCTGCAATGAACATGCATATTTTTTAAGGAGAGTTTTGTCAGGGTATATGCCCAAGAGTGGGATTTTTGGGTCATATGGTAGTTCTATGTATAACCTTCTAAGGTACCTCCATACTGTTCTCCATAGTGGCTATACCAGCTGACATTCCCACCAAGAGTGCAGGACGGTTCCCTTTTCTCCAAAGCCCCTCAAGCATTTGTAATTTGTGGACTTATTAATGATGACCATTCTTACTGGTGTGAGGTGGTATCTCATGGTAGTTTTGATTTTCATTTCTCTTATAATCAGTGATGTTGAGTATTCTTTCATGTGCCTGTTGGCGTCTGTATATCTTCCTTCGAGAAATGTCTATTCAGGTCTTGGCCAATTTTTCCATTGGGTTGTTGGCTTTTTTGCTGTTGAGTTGTATAAATTGCTTGTATATTCTAGAGATTAAACCCTTTTAAGTTGCATCATTTGAAATTATTTTTTCCCATTGTGTAAGTTGTCTTTTTATGTTTTATTTTTGGTTTCCTTTGCTGTGCAAAAGCTTGTCAGTTTGATTAGGTCCCATTGGTTTATTTTTGCTTTTATTTCTACTGCTTTGGGAGACTGACCTGAGAAAATATTCATGATGTTGATGTCAGAGAGTGTTTTGCCTATGTTCTCTTCCAGGATTTTGATGGTGTCTTGTCTTACATTTAGGTCTTTAAGCCATTTTGATTTTATTTTTCAAATCAACAAAACTAGAACACATCCTCACACCAAGTGTCTTCATTTTTAATATTCTTGTTTCTAATTGTGGCTTTTCCTTTTCTACTTAGAGAAATTCCTTTAGTATTTGTTGTAGAGCTGATTTGGAGGTGAATTCTTTTTAGCTTTTGTTTGTTTGTGAAGCTTTTGATTTCTCCATCAAATCCGAATGAGAGGTTTGTTGGGTAGAATATTCTTGGTTCTACGTTCCACTTCTTCATCAACTCAAATATATTCTGCCACTTCCCTCTGGCTTGTAGAGTTTCTGCTGAGAAATCAGCTCTTATCCTTATGAGAATTCCCCTATATGTGATTTGTTGTTTCCCCCCTGTGTCTCTTAATATGTATATGAACTTAATTTTTGTCAGTTTGATAAGTATATGTCTTGCTGTATTTCTTGTGTGGTTTATTTTGCGTGGAATTCCCTGTGCTTCTTTCACTTGAGTGAGTGTTTCCTTTTCCATATTTGGAAATTTTTTTATAATCTCTTCAAATATTTTATCTGGCCCTTTCTCTCTCTCTTCTTCTTGTGGAACCCATATGAAGCGAATGTTGATATTCTTAATGTTGAATCAGACGTCTATTAGACACTCCTCATTTTTTTTTCATTCTTTTTTCTTTTTGGTAGCATTGATTTATACCGTTCTTTCTTCCACCTCACTTATTCATTCCTCTATCTCCATTAATGCTTCTCTGTCTCCTTTGGTTCCTTCCTGATTTTCTATTTCATTTAAGGTATTTCACTATTCTTCTTGATTTTCAAATCCTTTAGTTCTTTATTAAATACTTATTTTAAATTCTCAATCTGTGTCTTCATTCTTTTTCCAAGATCTTGGATCATTTTTAAAATCATCACTCTGGATTATTTTTCAGGCCAATTGCCTATCTCCTCATCATTTAGTGGTTTTTGTGTGTTTTTGTCTTGTTCCTTTGTCTGAAATTGCTTCTTTGATGTCCCCTCATTTCTGTCTTTCTATTTATCATCCACTTGACAGTTGGTATGTAGATATTGAAGTAGGTGCCCAGTCCTGGAATTCTCATTTTTGTTAGTGGTTCATGTGCACCCAGAGAATGTGTTGGGAATAACTGTACCACACTTCTTCTCCAATAGCTGTGTGGCTATGTTTGTGAATGACTGCCTCCTTTTAAATTGCTTCACACCATTTGTTCAGCTTTCCTCCTCCATTTTGGCTGATCTCGTCACTGGTAGGGGGAATTCCTGGGGTTCAGGAGCTATTCCTCTATCCAGCTCACTCCCGAGAGAGCAGGTCCCATCTTGTTCCCTTTCTATTCTTTTCCTCTTGTTCTTCTTTTTTCTTTCTTATGTCTTATCTGGTTTTATAATATTTTTCTTGTTCTATCATAATCTTGAGGTCTTTTGTCAGTTTTTCACACATTTTCTGTGTGAATAGTTCCAGATGTAGTTGTGTTTTCAATGTATTTATGGTAGTAGGTGAGCCTTACATCCTGCTACTCCACTATCTTAAACCTCCTCCTCAATGTACATTTAGTTTGCTTCCATGTTTTAAATATTGTAAATAGTGCTGCACTGAACTTTGTGGTGTATATTTCTTTTATAATTATAGCTTCCTGAGGATATATGCTCAGGGGTACGATAACTGGATCATATGTCATTTCTATTTTTAGTTTTTTGAGGATACTCCATGCTGTTTTCCATAGTGGTTTTACAAACTTACATTCCCACAAACAGTAAAAGAGGATTCCCTTTTCTGAACACCCTCTCCAGCACTTATTATTTGTAGAATTTTTGATGATGGCCATTCTGACTGGTGTAAACTGAACTTATGCCTCATTGTAATTTTGATTTTCATTTTTCTAATAATTACAATGTGGAGCATCTTCTCTTGTGTTTTTTTATCAATGTTATGTCTTCTTTGAGAAATATCTATTTAGAAATATCTTGTGTGTTTTTTTATTTTTATTTTTTGATGCTATTCCTTTTCTTGAGCTTTACGAGTTCTTTGTATATTTTGGAGATTAATCCCTTATCAGTTTCTTCATCTCCAAATATTTTCTCACATTCTTTGGATTGTCTTTACATTTTATTTATGGTTCCTTGCAGTGAAAAATGCTTGTGTTTTGATGACTCTCTTTAGTGTAATGTTTCAATACCTTTCTCTTTTATGTGTATCTATTATATATTTTTGAGTTGCAGATACCACTAAGTTTAAAAATAGTCTCTCTATTATATATTATATATATAATTTATATACATATGTATACACAAATGATTGTTTTAAGTTGCTGATATTTTAATTTCAAGTGCATTTGTAGTACCCTGCATTTGTATTTTCCTTCTCTCACAGTTCCTTATTTGATATATCTGTGTGTGGATGATATTGGCCTTTTCCAGTGAGCTTTCCTGTTTCTTAATTTTCTTGTTTCTAGTTGTGGCCTTTTCTTTTATTTCTTAGAGAAGCTCCTTTAGTATTTTTTTAAAACCTGCTTTGGTGATTCTGAATCCTTTCAGTTTTTGCATGTCTCTAAATGTTTCAATTTGTCTGTCAAACCTGAATGAGTGTCTTGCTAAGTAGAGTGTTATTTGTTTTAGGTTTTTCCCTTTTATCACTTTAAATATTTCATGCCATCTCTTCTGGTCCACAGTTTCTGAAGAAAAATCAATTGATAACCTTCTGCAGATTCCATTCTTTGTTATTCATTGCTTTTTTCAATGTTGCTTTTTATATTTTTCTTTATCTTTATTTTTTCCATTTGATTACTCTATGCCTCAGCATGTTCTTCTTTGGATTAATCCTATATGGGACTGTCTGTGCTTCCTAGATTTGGTGACTGTTTCCATTCTCATGTTGAGGAAGTTTTCATCTATGATCTCTTCAAATATTTTCTCAGGCCCTTTCTCTAGCTCTTCTCCTCTAGGACACATATAATGCAGATGTTATTGCAATTGATATTATCTTAGAGGGATCTTAAGCTGTCCTAGGTTCCTTCCATTTTTTAATTATGTTCAACAGCAGTGATTTCCATCACTGTAACTTCCAGCTCTCTAATCCATTTGTCTCATTTATTCTGATATTGATTCTTTCTAGTATATTTTTCATTTCAGTTATATTCTTTGTTTCTGTTTTGTTGTTCTTTATATTTTCTAATTCCTTTTTAAACATCTGGTAACTTTTTCTCTGTACTTTCATTCTATTTCCAAGTTCTTAGATCATCATTACAATCATTACTCTGAACTTTTTCTTGGATAGATTGGCTGTTCCCACTTCAATTAATTGCCCTTCTGGGGCTTTATCTTATTCCTTCATCTGGAACATATTTTTTTGCTGTCTCATTTTATCTCAATTTTTATTTTTATTTTTATTCATATAGGATGTTAGTTATGTTTCTTGACCATGGAAAAATGGCCTTCTGTATGGGATGTCTTATATGTCCCAGTAGTACATGGTACTCTCATCACCCAAGGTCCCAGGACCAGCTGGTCCAAGGGTATATTCTGTCAAGTGTGAAAAGTGGAGTCAGTTCTGCAGGCTGCAGGATCACAGATTTCTTGCTTCTTGTGTCTGCCCCCTTGTGGGTGTAGTTGTTCTAGAGGCTTATGCAGACTCCTTGGTGGGAGGGACTGCTGCCTCTTCACTGTTTGGTCAAGTTGGGACTTGGCCATCTGCTTGCTAGGGCTGTGTCACATGGTGATTCTAGAGGTTTCTGTGAGTTCAGTAAGTCTTCAGTCTGCATACTGAAGGGTGGGGATGTTTTTCTGCCCTGTTAGTTGTTTGGCCTAAGATTTCCCAGCTTTGGAGCCTATAGTATATTGGGTAGAGCCAGATCTTGTTGGGTCAATGTTGGCTTCCAGGACAGATCATACTGATTAATACTACTCTGACAACAGGTTCCTTGTCCCCAGAGAACCATAGCTGCCCCTTGCCTCCATAGGAAACATTTCAAGACTAGCAGGTAGGTCTGGCACAGGCCCTATGAATTCACAGCTTTTGCTCTGATTCCTTGTGCACATGAAGCCTGCCTAGCATGGAAATTCTCTGTTTTCCCCAGCCCTGTGATGTTCCTGAAATCCAGACCTGCTGACCTTCCAAGCCAAATTCTGTGGGTGATCCTCCTCCAAATGTCAATCCCCTAGGCTGGAGAGATTGATGTGGGCTCAGAACTCTCACTTCTGTGGGAGAACTTCTGCACTGTAATTTTTCTCTAGTTTCTGGGTTATCCATACAAGGGGTGTGAGAATTGATTATGACTGCCCCTCCTCCTGTATAATGGTTTCTTAATTATGACTTTGGATGTATAATATATTTTAATAGGGAGCAGTCTTTTTTACTGATAGTTATTCAGCAGTTATTTGTGATTTTGTTGTGCCTGTGAGAGGAGGTGAGCTCTACTCTTCCGTTTTGCTCTAAGAAGAGAATTAATCTCCCTTTTGTCTCTTACCCAGTTCAACCCATTTCCAACCACCATTTCAAAGTAGTTAATAAAAGGCTTATTTATTTATGTTATACTATCTTTGATTTCCTAAAGGATAAAGACAGTTTTATAAAGTATGAGCAGCAAATACTTTTAACTGGCAAAATTTGTAAAAATGTAAAATGAAGGAACATAAACATGTCAAATAACTGCATTTATATTAGAATATTTGATATATAATATAATATTTGCATTGTGCATCATGTCAGCTGCAATTAACACCACACTTGGTAGTCTGATAGAAGGAAATGTGTCAGCTGCTGGGGGGAAAATTCTTCTCTAGAATTAAATTTTTAAAAGTTAAATATTATGTAAATTTTTATTATTTTTTCTTTTTAAGGCCACACCTGTAGCATATTGGAGTTCCTGGGCTAAGGGTAAAATTGGGCTGCAGCTTCTGGCCTATGCTACAGCTATAGCAATGACAGATCCAAGCAGTATCTGCAACCTACACCACAACTCATGGTAATGCTGGATCATTAATCCACTAAATGAGGCCAAGGATTGAATCAGCATCCTCATGGATACTTGTTAGGTTCTTAACACACTGAGTCATAATGGGAACTCCCATGTAAATTATTAATTAGGATCAGTGGCTACTATAAAAAGTTATGTTGTCAACAGTATTTTTTATTAAGTTTTCTGGGATTTGGTAAAGTGTTATGTGTTACCTAGAAAATGTTCACAAAGCTTCTTGGAAGAAGTCTGTCAGACACCAAGGTGCTTTCTAAGCTCTATATTTAATTAAATTATTTAATTAATTAATTTATTTATTTATTTTAGGGCCACACCCACAGCATATGGAAAATCCCAGGCTAGTGTTTGAATCCAAGCTGTAACTGCCATCTACACCACAGCCATATCAATGTCGGATCTAAGATGCTTCTGCAACCTATACCACAGCTCACAGCAATGCTGGATCTTTAACCCACTAAGCAAGGTCTGGGATCAAACCCATGTCCTCATGGATAATCATCAGGTTCATTGCCACTGAACCATAATGGGAACTCCCCTATACTCTATATTTTAATAGTGAAATTTCTATTCCAATATCTTCTATTTGTAGCCTTGAAAAATTCATGCTATACTTGTTATGATGTGATTGACCTTTGGCTTCTCCATCATTTACATTAGCCACCTATGATAGTCATAAAAATTTCCTTTAAATCATGTCTTCAGAAGTCAGCAGTGCATGGTGAAAGCACACACTGTGTTTTATTTATTTACCCAGTAAAATATTGCTTGAAAAGATTACCTTAGGAGCAGAACTCTCATTACCATAAGACTTCAGGATGGGAACTAGAGAGTGAAGGTGGGAAAGAGCAGGCTTATGTGCATCTCAGATAAAACCTTCTAATCTTAAAAATGAAACACTTCACTCATAGATTTACCAAAAAAAAAAAAATGGCCAGTCTCTAGCTGGCAGGATTTTTTTTGTTGGAGGTGAAGCTTTTTTCTCATGTTATTTTAAAAATTAGCAAGTGTCAATATATGTATCCTGAATTGCCATTGAAAAGAAGACACAGGTTTTAACAACATAAATAAAAGGTCATTAAAAATTATATTTAACTTCAACAGCAAAGAGATATGTCATACATTTAGTTTAAAATGTCAAAATAGAAGACACCATACAATAAGAAGTTAGCAATGAAAAGAAGTTAGAACATGAAATGCAGTTGTTGAAATCTCTGGCTCCAAGGGATTTGAGATTATACTCTAGACAGCCTGAGTAGTCAGCTGTTGTTGAACTCAATGAGCAAACACAAAAATAATTGACAGATACATGAAATGAAGCTTTAAAATAACATATTCTGTAAATATTGTATCCTGACTGCAAATTAAATTTAATTTTGAGTAATGAAGAAATTGTTATTAAAATTGTACCAATGGAATGTTGACATACAGGTGTTACTAGTAATCTCTGTAGTAATGATTAATTAGTTTATAAATTATATCCAACCTACCAAAAATGGGAGTGGGGGCAAGTAACTTGAATTGATAATGAGACTTTATTATTTGTAGAATGAAAACATGCTTAAGTAAATATTTTATTTAAATGATTAAATGTAGTCATTAGAAATGCCTAGTGACTTGAAACTCAGACATGAAAACCACTAAAAACAATTTACTAAGCTGAACTAAAAACCAGAAACTACCATAATTTAAGGTAACTGATATTTCGGTATTTAGGATTAGACCTCAGGAAAACTATGAATGAGATTGTTTATCTCTGATACATGATTATTTATCCTCAATTTCACGTAACTTCATCTTATTTGCTCTTGGTCAATAGTTATCTATACAGATGTTAGGTATTAAAATCATCACTTTCATTAGTTTTCTATTGCCAAAGATCAAATTGTTACAAATTTAGCAGCATAAACACACCCATTTACTACCTCAGAATTTTATTTTTATTCTTTTTATTTCTTATATTATGTATTTTTTAATTTTATTTTCCCACTGTACAGCAAGGGGGTCAGGTTATAATTACATATATACATTAAATTTACACTTTTTTCCCCATCATTTGTTCTGTTGTAACATGAGTATCTAGACATAGTTCTCAATGCTACTCAGCAGGATCTCCTTGTAAATCTATTCCAAGTTGTGTCTGATAAGCCCAAGCTCCCAATCCCTTCCACTCCCTCCCTTTCCCATCAGGCAGCCACAAGTCTTTTCTCCAAGTCCATGATTTTCTTTTCTGAGGAGATGTTCATTTGTGCTGGATATTAGATTCCAGTTTTAAGTGATATTCATATGGTATTTGTCTTTGTCTTTCTGGCTCATTTCACTCAGTATGAGAATCCCTAGTTCCATCCATGTTGCTTCAAATGGCATTATGTCATTCTTTTTTATGGCTGAGTAGTATTCCATTGTGTATATATACCACCTCTTCCGAATCCAATCATCTGTTGATGGACATTTGGGTTGTTTCCATGTCTTGGCTATTGTGAATAGGGCTGCAATGAACATGCGGGTGCACATGTCTCTTTTAAGTAGAGTTTTGTCCGGATAGATGCCCAAGAGTGGGATTGTGGGGTCATGTGGAAGTTCTATGTATAGATTTCTAAGGTATCTCCAAACTGTTCTCCATAGTGGCTGTACCAGTTTACATTCCCACCAACAGTGCAGGAGGGTTCCCTTTTCTCCACACCCCCTCCAGCACTTGTTATTTGTGGATGTATTAATGATGGCCATTCTGACTGGTGTGAGGTGGTATCCCATGGTTGTTTTGACTTGCATTTCTCTTATGATCAGTGACGTTGAGCATTTTCTCATGTGTTTGCTGGCCATCCATGTATCTTCTTTGGAGAACAGTCTATTCAGGGCTTTTGCCCATTTTTCCATTGATTGATTGGCTTTTTTGCTGTTGAGTTGTTTAAGTTGCTTATATACTCTAGAGATTAAGCCCTTTAACATTGCATCATATGAACCTATTTTCTCCCATTCTGTAAGTTGTCTCTTTGTTTTCTTTTGGGTTTCCTTTGCTGTGCAAAAGCTTTTCAGTTTGATTAGGTCCCATGGGTTTACTTTTGCTCTTATTTCTGTTGCTTTGGGAGACTGACCTGAGAAAATATTCATGATGGTGATGTCAGAGAGTGTTTTGCCTATGTTTTCTTCTAGGAGTTTGATGGTGTCCTGTCGTATATTTAAGTCCTTCAGCCATTTGGAGTTTATTTTGGTGCATGGTGTGAGGGTGTGTTCTAGTTTCATTGATTTTCCTGCAGCTGCCCAGGTTTCCCAGCAATGCTTGCTGAATAGACTTTCTTTTTCCCATTTGATGTTCTTGCCTCCCTTGTCAAAGATTAATTGATCACAGGTGTCAGGGTTTATTTTTGGGTTCTCTATTCTGTTCCATTGGTCTGTCTGTCTGTTTTGATACCAGTACCACACTGTTTTGATGACTGTGGCTTTGTAATATTTCTTGAAGTCTGGGAGAGTTATGCCTCCTGCTTGGTTTTTGTTTCTCAGGATTGCTTTGGCAATTCTGGGTCTTTTGTTGTTCCATCTAAATGTTTGGATTGTTTGTCCTAGTTCTGTGAAAAATGTCATGGGAAATTTGATAGGGATTGCACTGAATCTGTAGATTGCTTTGTGGAGTATGGCCATTTTTACTGTATTGATTTTCCCAATCCAGGAACATGGAATATCTTTCCATTTCTTTACATCTTCTTTGATTTCTTTGATGAAAGTTTTATAGTTCTCGGCATATAGGTCCTTTACCTCTTTGATCAGGTGTATTCCGAGGTATTTGATTTTGTGAGGTGCAATTTTAAAAGGTATTATATTTTTGTATTCCTTTTCTTTTCTTTTCTTTTCTTTTCTTTTTTGTCTTTTTGCTATTTCTTTGGGTCGCTCTTGCGGCATATGGAGGTTTCCAGGCTAGGGGTCAAATCCGAGCTGTGGCCACTGGCCTACACCAGAGCCACAGCAATGTGGGATCCGAGCCGCATCTGCAACCTACACCACAGCTCACGGCAATGCCAGATCGTTAACCCACTGAGCAAGGGCAGGGACCGAACCCACCACCTCATGGTTCCCAGTCAGATTCGTTAACCACTGCGCCATGATGGCAACTCCTCCTTTTCTAATATTTCATTGCTGGTATACAGAAATGCAACTGACTTCTGAATGTTAATCTTATATCCGGCTACTTTGCTGAATTTATGAATGAGTTCAAGCAGTGTTTGGGTTAAGTCCTTAGGGTTTCTTTGTATAGTATCATGTCGTCTGCATACAGTGACAGTTTTATCTCTTCTCTTCCTATATGGATGCCTTTTATTTCTTTTGTTTGTCTAATTGCTGTGGCTAGGACTTCCAAATCTATGTTGAAGAGCAGTGGTGAGAGTGGGCATCCCTGTCTCGTTCCAGATTTGAGTGAGAAGGCTTTCAGTTTTTCCCCATTGAGTATTATATTTGCTGTCAGTTTATCATAAATGGCTTTAATTATGTTCAGGAATGTTCCCTCTATACCCACCTTGGCGAGGGTCTTGTTCAAGAATGGAGGTTGGACTTTGTCAAATGCTTTTTCTGCATCTATTGAGATGATCATATGATTTTTGACTTTCCTTTTGTTAATGTGGTGTATGATGCTGATTGATTTGCATATGTTGAACCATCCTTGTGAACCTGGGATGAACCCTACCTGGTCATGGTGTATAATTTTTTTGGTATGTTGTTGGATTTGGTTGGCTCAGATTTTGTTGAGAATTTTTGCATCTATATTCATCAATGATATTGGGCGATAGTTTTCTTTTTTGGTGGTATCTCTGTCTGGTTTTGGAATGAGGGTGATGGTGGCATCATAGAATGTCTTTGGGAGGATTCCTTCTTCTTCAACCTTTTGAAAGAGTTTAAGGAGGATGGGCACCAGTTCCTCTTTATATGTTTAATAGAATTCACCTGTGAAGCCATCTGGCCCCGGACTTTTATTTGTAGGGAGTGTTTTTATGACCTCTTCAATTTCATTTCTAGTGATCAGTATGTTCCAGCTCAGAATTTTATAGATCAGGAGTCATGGCCAGCTCAGCAAAATTCTCTATTCAAAGAGTCTCTCAAGGTCAAAGTCATGATCTTGCTTGGGTTTGATTCAACTTCAGGATCTGTGAAGGCTTCTTCCATGCTCATTCACATTTTTGGTTAAATTTGATTCCTTATGTTTGAAGGCCTGAGGTCCCCATTTCTTTGCTGACAGTTATTAAGGGGTTGCTCTTAGCTTTTATAAGGCTCCCTCATTTCCTTCTCACATGGCCCACTCCATCTTTAAAGTCAGAAATAATGCATTAACTCCTTCTCTTAATTCAGTTCTTTGACCTATGCTTCTGCTGCCAGCTGAAGAAAACTCTATGGCTTTAAAGGGCTTATTTTGTTTAGATTAGATCCTCCTATATATACTGTCATTGTAATGTAATATGACAAAATTACATATTCACATATTCAGAAGTTCTAACCTCACTCAATGGGGATGGTACACACAAGAGAATCAGAGGGTGTCATTCTTAGAATTCTTCTTGTTAAATCAACTACATCTGTTATATACTAAGACTTAAAAGATTTCTCTTTATTTATATTTGTACAGTGAACTCTTTAATGGAAAAATAAGCATTCAAAGCCCAAAGGAATGAAGGTTTGATAGTAAAATGTTGACATAAGTGTTGATATTCTGGGTAAGAGCATTTTACTAAATTATTCATCAAATCATGCCACGTAGTTAGCTTGTTCAAAAGTTTGTTATAATGAGGAATATTATTATTTAATCCATTTTCATATTTATTAATTCTATTAAAATCAGTAAAATTTTTTTGCCAATTTAGAGTTATGTTTAAAATTTGTTTTTATATATACACAGCCAAATTTAAGAGCAATTGAAAGAGTAATTATTGTCTCAGGTCAGCTTTCAAAAGAAGAAATGCTTTATATTTTCAATGAACAAAAAAAGAAGCCAATAATTCTATTATAACATTAGCATTTAAACAGAAATAAAATAGGAGTTCCTGTCGTGGCTCAGTGGTTAACAAACCTAACTAGTATCCATTAGGATGCAGGTTTGATCCCTGGCCATGCTCAGTGGGTTAATGATCCAGCATTGCTGTGATCTGTGGTGTAGGCCAGCAGCTGCAGCCCCTAGCCTGGGAACCTCGATATGCTGCAAGTGCATCCCTAAAAATACAAAAAGACAATAAATAAATAAATAAATAAATAAATAGAATCAAAATAGTAATAAGAACAGTTACAAGGTATATGAAATAGACTTTTATTTATCTTGAATATTGCACCTTGGGAATGGAACATAGATTAGAGTGTGACTCTTCTGTGGTGGATACTCACAGCCCCACTGCAGGTTTTGGGTAAACTAGTCCCTAGAAGAAGGTAGAGTGGGTTGTTTTTTGGGGAATGTGGGATAAAGTTAGAACCATATTCATAGAGGAAGAATAATATTGATCAGGACATATCCTGAAAGTCATGACTAAGTTTCTAAGTTTTTGGGGTTCAGTTGTGTGTCAAAGGACACACAATTCTAGGCTTCATTTGTAGGTATATAAGTTCAAGATGAATGAATTAAGAGTAAAATAAGGCATTTGATCAGGTTGCTAATTCAAACATCTGGGTTTAGCATGGTGACATAAATATATGATGAGACAGTATATAAGAGTCACAGTAATGGGACCTGTAAATGAAAGTATAATATTTTTGCACCTAAATGCATTTATCTGAAAAAGATAAAAGCACTGTCTTATTTAGTAAAATATTTCTATGGCTGAATGTGGCCTTATGTTTTATGATACTTGAGTACAGACAGATGTGTGATTTTGAGATTTTTTTTCTTTTTGCCTTTTCTAAGGCTGCTCCTGTGGCATATGGAGATTCCCAGGTAGGGGTCTAATTGGAGCTGTAGCCGCAGGTCTACACCAGAGCCACAGCAATGTGGAATCTGAGCTGCATCTGCAACCTACACCACAGCTCACCACAACACCAGATCCTTAGCCCACTGAGCAAGGTCAGGTATTGAACCTGCAACCTTGTTGTTCCTAGTCAGATTCATTAACCACTGAGCCATGAAGGGAACTCCTTAATGTTTGAGTTTAACCAAGGTAATTTAAACAATTAATGTTTGAGTTTAACAGAGGTAATTTAAACAATGTATAGACTAGTATTATGAATAAAAGTAAGGTGATGGCAGTGTGAGGATGATGATGATTTATGATAATGAATAGGGATTTGTGCTCTTTGATAGTATATTTTGAGTCTAAAATTTTGAAGTTATGAGACTGCTGAACTTTACTCATAGCAGATCTTATTTTTTCTAATAGTTATAAGTTCTTAGAAGGGAGTGTGAAAGAAACTAATAATATGAGAAAAGGGCAAGTTTGTCTCCACTTGGAAAATGGTGAAACTGGGGCTCAGGGAGGTTATATGAGTTGTTCAGTATTAAACTGCTACACTTAAGGGCTTGTGTACCATGTGACAGATGACCCTGAGTATAGAGGTACTAATCTCTGGATATAACAAAGATAAGAATGGAATTCTTTGGAGAAGATTAAGATGAGGACTACTGTGCACTTTATAGTACTTTAGTGGTTGATGATACTGGTTATATATAATGATAGATTTCACTCTCAAACACTCTCTAAGAATCTGTCATAAGTTTCTGTGTTGAACATATGAGTGTGAACCTATAAGTCATGCCTAGGGAATTTGGTTCTTTGGTTTTAAAAGGGAATGAAATATGGTTTGCAAGCAATAGAGAACTGTATGTTCAAATATGAAATTAGAAGATGGATACTTCAGGGGGTTATTGTTTGCACTATGAAAAATTATTTGCTTTGCATGAGGATTCACTGCAGGGCTCCTTTAATTAGGAAGTTCCCTAAGTATATTTACATATCTGCTTACAGATCATTAACTACACAAAGCAGCTGGGATAGGGGACAAAGAAGCACAAAACTAAAAATGTAGGAGTGTCTGCCCCTGAAAAATCCATCAAGTGTAGAAATAAGAGCTTCTCAAGAGCAGGAAATGTGTCATTTTTATCACATCTTATGTATACTAGGTACTCAGTAGACCTTCAATAAATCAATGGAGATTTGATGAACAGTATCTAAATATAATGAATGCTTTTATAAATATAACTGTATTCTTCCAGAAAAGACTTTGACTTGGCTTAATAGGAAATAAACATATCTCCAAGATGACTGATGACTGTATAAGAGGTTGAACAATATTCCTCCAGAGATATCCCTGCCCTAATTCCTAGAACCTTTGAATATGTAAGGTTCTGACAAACAGTAATTAAGGTTGCAGATGAAAGGAAGGCTACTATTTATTGATATTAAAATGGACAGATTATCTTAGATTACCCAAGTGAGTCTACTGTAATTACAGAGGTCTTTAAAGTGAAAGAGGGGGAAAAAAGAGTTTCAGAGTGCTGTGAGGTGAGAAAGACTTGATTGGTTACTGCTGTCTTTGAAGAAATAGGAAGAGGGCATAGAGCCAAAGAATATGGAGATCCTCTAGAAACTGAATAAGGAAAGGAAATGGATTCTCCCCTAAAGGGTCCCAAAACAACTAGCCCTGCTGAGTTTTGTTTTAGCCCAGTGAGATCCATTTTATGTGTTCAACCTCCAGAAATGTAACATAATAAATTGGTGTTGTTCTAAGTCACTTGATTTGTGGTAATTTGTTATATAAAGAGTAATAAACACATGTATGTATTAACACATAGAAACAGAGAATTTTCCAAAAATTTATTTTCAGAGTTTTTCAGGGTGTAGTTATTGAATTTAATGGATAATGCCAATATGAAGAATATTTGGTAAGAAATTCCACATCTTATTTTCTTTTTTTGAAAAGTATATCTAATAACAACATCAATATTAATATTACAAAATGTATATTTTTTGCTGTTGCTTTGGTAACCATGACATTCTCAAGGAGCCCCAGAGAGAGGGTCAATCATTCATTTTGTTGGAAATTAAGATAACTCTGTCTCAGGTCGTCAGTGTCAGAAAGTGAGACAGGTGGGCAAGGAGAAATCTCGACAAGGCTCTTTACTTTTGCAGAAGGGTGCTGGTACTCAAAAAAGTGCGTGCTCTGAACAAAGGACCCTTCCCTATTTATCCCTAATGCAGGTGATGTACCTGTCCCCTTCCCATTGGTCAGGTCAGGGTGCACATTCTTCCTGGTTGGCTAATTGAAACCAATTGTTGCTGGGCAAAGAGGTAAAGAGGAAGGAGGTCACAGGGAGCATTTCAGCCAAAACCGGAGCAAAATGGAGTAACCAAGATTTCCTTTGATAGAAAAGATATTATGGTACTTTCCACAATTCCCCCCTTTCATTTTTTATCAAATATTCTTTTCTTCAAACTCTTTGAGCATGGTTTGGCTCTCATGCTCTATTGTGTCCATCAGGAGTATATTGGCTTGTGGGGGAGGGGGTCCCAGTTGCTTTGTTAGGGCAGTTTCTATTAATTTTTGAATAAGTCCCCTGGCAGAAGGAATTTTACAACATAAAACTAAGACACAGAGACACTAACTATAGGAATTTGAGGGGTAAAGATTGAAGCTATTCGTCCCTTTTATTTATTTATTTTTAAATCAATTTTTTAAAAGGTCTGTGAAGGGGTCATTAATATCAGAATTCTCTGAAAGCTCATCTGCTAAGGTCATTAATCCATGTAGGGCCTTGGTGATGGTGCTGTCTGGGGCAGTGTTGTTGGGAATGGCTGTACAGCACTGGATACTAATCATTACACAGACTCCACCCTTTTCTGTCAGTATCATGTCTAAAGCAAGTCTATTTTCCCATGTCATTTGACTAGTTGGCCCTAGCTATTCAGCTATTTCTTTAATGGCATCTCTAGTATAATTAATGAATCTTTGTTGATTGTAATAGATGTAGTTTATCCAATCAACATTTTTATTTATGGTTGACCACCAAAAGAGAGCAGATTCTAACCTGGCAGCTACCTGATTTATTGTCTTAAATTTTTTTGTAACACCTATTAAGTCAATATAGACATGGGGGTCCAAGGACCACCAGCCCCCATGGGGGTGATATCTCATTTTCTCAGGATTGGCTGAGTTTTGAGATTGGGACCTAAATGCCAGGGTGAAAGGGATGGCCAATTGCACCAAAGTACAGCTGTCATTTTGATATTCCAGAAGAATGCCCATTTGTGGACTCCCACAATACCAACAGACATATACCTGGGGCAATTGGAACTGGGATTTATTGTGGGGGTGATGTAGAACCAGTTTTCACTGAACCTGGTCAGGTTGCCTAAGAAAGTCACCTTTGCCTCTTGTCATTTTAGACATGAGGAGAAGTTGACATTTTCATTTGGCTGCTGAACAGTTCTCAGGGACTGACCTACAGAACTTTTGACCTCAGGGAATAGCAGTGACAAAGTCTGACTGGACTCATTATTTGAAGTTGTTTTGTCCTGGAAGAGGGCCATCACCCATTCAAGACCCTGTGGGTCTGATGAACATCCCAGAGGAAAGGAAACCACTTGGGCCTCTGGTCTTCCTGTGGCACAAGCATAAAAGCTGCCTTTGTGTAGTGTGTCCACAGAACATTTTATCCATTTCAACCAGGCATTTGTGTCCCCATATCCTGTTTTTATACTCACAGTCAGCCTTCCTCCAAAGGTGAGTTTCCTGTTTCCTTTATTTAATATGTCTGTGGTGGCTACCAACTGTATGTACTCAGCCATCCTCTGGTGACAGGGTCCAGGAGGCAGAAAAGGAAGTCTGCCAGCTGGTGGCTTTTCCCACATTTCTGTGTGAGGACCCCTAGAGCCATCCCCCATCCCATGTTTACAAATAAATGAAAAGATTTTTCAAAAGGAAGTTAGAGCCAGAAGAGGGGTACCTGTCAGCACCTCTCTTAAATCCCTAAATTGTTGTACCTCCTCCTGGCTCCATAGTAAGGGATTGGGGTCTTCCTCTATAAGCGTGGAAATAGTCCTTTTATATTATGTCCTTTTTAGTATACATAGTCCCCTTGTTGCATGTTTTGGGGCATCTGGTTTTTATCCAAAAATAGATTACTGAGATAAACATTTTTTGTTGTCTTTTTGCCTTTTCTAGGGCCCCTCCTCTGGCATATGGATATTCCCAGGCTAGGGGTCTAATTGGAGCTGTAGCCACTAGCCTATGCCACAGCCACAGCAATGCCAGATCTGTGCTGCATCTGCAACCTACACCACAGCTCATGGCAATACTGGATCCTTTACCCACTGAGCAAGGCCAGGGATCAAACCTGCAACCTCATGGTTCCTAGTCAGATTTGTTAACCTCTGTACCACAATGGGAACTCCCTGAGATAAACTTTAGAAACAAGTTTAGAATGTTCTTTTAGAAGCTCAGTTAAACTTTGCAGCAATATAACATAATAGCAAAGATCTAGGAAGTAAGTCTCAGTGATACTGACCACAATTAAAAGAATGAGATTAACAGATTTAGCAAGTTTTCATTGAAATATCTCTTTCTCTCTAAAATTACTCTCATTTTTATCAAATATTAGCCAAACCAAGACTAATTTATTTTCCAATTAAGTCTGGTGTCAACAACCTTGGCCTGATGATTTACATGAATAAAAGTGATCATATAGATTTTTTTCTTTTTAGTTGGCTCTGTTAGAACTTTATGAGGAATGTTATACCAAGCTTTTAAAAGGAACCTCAGGGCTAGGAAAGTCATACTAAGGGTTTGCCTTAAAGACTTTTATCTTAAAGATCTTGGTGAATTCCTTCCCTTTTAAAAACCCAGATACCTTGAGGTTTTTACAGGCTACATACAAGGTGGCCTTCTTATAAGGCTTTTGGGAACCTGAGAGATTCCATTCTCTGAAGAAATGAGGTAGAGAAGAGAGAAATGTTTCAGTTCTGTTTACAAAGGTATAATTTACCAAATTGCTTGTTGGGAAGAATTTCTTTATACCTGGAAAACACAGATTAAAAGCCAATATTATTTTAAATAGAAACCATAAAATTATATTCACCAGTTCACACAGTCTAGTGTAACCAATCCTTTTTGTTTAACTGTTTATGAAATCATCAATTTCCCTTTTAGAATATTTTTTTAAATTTCTTACTTAGCTCCTCATTAAGGTCTGGAAGTCAGAAACATATTTCTTAAAAAAAAAGTTCTTTCTAAAGATCTAGAAAAGGAAACATTTTGCAAAGGTATCAAAGACCTTAACTAACAGTGACAAAAGACTTAAGGCATATTGTAAACCTGCTTGCAATGCAAATTGACAATGAAACTTGGTAACTGTTGTGACAAGACAATTTGAAATAACTAGAGAAAAAACTAGTACCAGTATATATCCAAATTTTAGAAACTGTAAAAGTTTTAGAATATCTATATTAAAAACATCCATTTTTCTATATAATCTGAGGTTTATCACTCATTTGATAATAGTCTCTATGTATTATAACATTCCAAATAATTCTAGTAAATTTAACTTTTTTTTAAGGCCTCAAGGATCCCATGAAGCATTTTATTTATTTATTTATTTTTACATAAATTTTATTGGAATATAGTTGATTTACAATATTGTATTAGTCTCAGTTGTACAGCAAAGTCAGTTATACATATACATCTATGCAAATATTCTTTTCAGATTCTTTCCCCATATAGGCTGTCATAGAGTATTGAATAGGTTTCTCTGTGCTGTATGGTTGATCCTTAACACTTAACAGTTTTGTGTATGGTATGTATATTCAAGCCCAGCCTCCAGGTTTATCTATCCCCTCAATGTTTCCCCTTCGGTAACCATAAGTTTGCTTCCAAAATCTTTGAGTCTAGGAGTTCCCACTGTGGCACAGTGGGTTAAGAGTCTGGGTCTCTGCAGAAATATGGGTTTGATCCCCAGCCTGGCACAGTAGGTTAAAGGATCCAGCATTGCCACAGGTGTGACATAGGTTGCAGCTGAGGCTCAGATTCAGTCCCTGGCCTCAGGACCTCCATATGCTGCGGATGTGGCCATTAAAAAAAAAAAATCATTGAGCCTATTTCTGTTTTGTGAAAAAGTTCTTTTGTATCAATTTTTATTAGAGCCCACAAATTACGGATCTCTTATGCTATTTGTCTTCCTCTGTCTGACTGACTTCATATGATTAATGTGATTATCATACTAGTCTCTAGGTCCATCCATGTTGCTGCAAATGGCATTACTCTGTTCTTTTTTTATTTTTTTATTTTCCCACTGTACAGCAAGGGGGTCAGGTTATCCTTACATGTATACATTACAATTACATTTCCCCCCCCAGCCTTTCTTCTGTTGCAACATGAGTATCTAGACAAAGTTCTCAATGCTATTCAGCAGGATCTCCTTGTAAATCTATTCTAAGTTGTGTCTGATAAGCCCAAGGTCCTGATCCCTCCCACTCTCTCCCCCTCCCATCAGGCAGACACAAGTCTTTTCTCCAAGTACATGATTTTCTTTTCTAAGGAGATGTTCATTTGTGCTGGATATTAGATTCCAGTTATAAGTGATATCATATGGTATTTGTCTTTGTCTTTCTGGCTCATTTCACTCAGTATGAGAATCCCTAGTTCCATCCATGTTGCTTCAAATGGCATTATGTCATTCTTTTTTATGGCTGAGTAGTATTCCATTGTGTATAAATACCACCTCTTCCGAATCCAAACCTCTGTCAATGGACATTTGGGTTGTTTCCATGTCTTGGCTATTGTGAATAGGGCTGCAATGAACATGCGGGTGCACATGTCTCTTTTAAGTAGAGTTTTGTCCAGATAGATGCCCAAGAGTGGGATTGCAGGGACATATGGAAGTTCTATGTATAGATTTCTAAGGTATCTCCAGACTGTTCTCCATAGTGGCTGTACCAGTTTACATTCCCACCAACAGTGCAGGAGGGTTCCCTTTTCTCCACAGCCCCTAATAGCACTTGTTATTTGTGGATGTATTAATGATGGCCATTCTGACTGGTGTGAGGTGATATCTCATGGTAGTTTTGATTTGCATTTCTCTTATAACCAGCGATGTTGAGCATTTTTTCATGTGTTTGCTGGCCATCTGTATATCTTCTTTGGAGACAGACTAATGGAACAGAATAGAGAATCCGGAAATAAACCCTGACACCTATGGTCAATTCATCTTTGACAAGGGAGGCAAGAACATCAAATGGGAAAAAGAAAGTCTATTCAGCAAGCCTTGCTGGGAAACCTGGACAGCTGCATGCAAAGCAATGAAACTAGAACACACCCTCACACCCTGCCCAAAAATACACTCAAAGTTGCTGAAAGACTTAAATATAAGAGAAGACACCATCAAACTCCTAGAAGACAACATAGGCAAAACACTCTCTGACATCAACATCATGAATATTTTCTCAGGTCAGTCTCCCAAAGCAATAGAAATTAGAGCAAAAATAAACCCATGGGATCTCATCAAACTGAAAAGCTTTTGCACAGCAAAGGAAACCCAAAAGAAAACAAAAAGACAACTTACAGAATGGGAGAAAATAGGTTCATATGATGCAACCGACAAGGGCTTAATCTCTAGAATATATAAACAACTTATACAACCCAGCAGCAAAAAAGCCAATCAATCAATGGAAAAATGGGCAAAAGACCTGAATAGACATTACTCTGTTCTTTTTTATGGCCAAGTAATATTCCATTGTATATATATGTAGCACGTCTTCTTTATCAGTTCATCTGTCAGTGGCACTTAGCTTGTTTCCATGTCTTGGATATTGTTAACAGTGCTGCAGTGAACATTGGGGTGCATGCATCTTTTCAAATTAAAACTTTCTCTGTGTATATGCTCAAAAATGGGACTGCTGGATTACATGGCAGTTCAATATTGAGATTTTTATGGAACCTCTGTACTATTCCCCATGGTGGTTTTACCAACTTACATTCCCACCAGCAGAGTAGGAGGGTTCCCTTTTCTCCACACCCTCTCCTGAATTTATTTTTTGTTGACTTGTTGATTTTGGCCATTCTGACTTGTGTTAGGTGATATGTCATTGTAATTTTGATTTGCACTTCTCTAATAATTAGTGATGTTGAATGTCTTTTCATATATTTTTTTGCCATCTGTTTGGAGGAATGTCTACTTAGATCTTTTGACTTTTTTTAACTTTTATTATATTTTTAATTAATTTATTTAATTTTTGACCATGCCACAGCTTGCAGAATTTCCAAGGCCAGGGATTGTAGATGCACCACATCAGTGACAATGCTGGATCCTTAACTTGCTCTGCCACCAGGAAACTTCTCATACTACTTTTTTTTCATTTTTTAAAAAAAAAATTATTTAAGTATAGTTGATTTACAATATTGTAATAATTTCTGCTGTACAACAAAGAGACTCAGTAATTCATGTACATCCATCCATTCCCTTTTGCATTCTTTTCCCGCATAGATTATCACAGAATATATTTTTTATAGAATAAAATACATATGCTTAAACACAATCACATTCAGACAGATTATTACATCATGGATCTTAAGAAACAGATTAAATGTCTCCCTCTGGAGAAGTGGAATGGAAAATATGCTGAGACAAATAGGAAATTTATTGTATGCTTTATCCATTTTGTATGGCTTTCATCTTTACCATTTAGTATTATCTATTACATTTCAATTTTTCCTTAAAAATTAGCATTATATTAAAATTGTGTATATTATGCAACTAAAATTTATACAGAAAGCCTTATATTCCAAAAATATTTTATATAGCATAATAAAAAGAATAACTTAACTGGTAAGAATAACAAAAATAATACACCCTCTGAAAATAAGTAAAATATAAAATGCATAAATTGGTTAAAAAACAGTGTAATTATATAAATACATCCTCACAATTTGTTACATCTTATTGATTCTTCAATATAGGCAGTATACAATTCTAGGTGATGTGATAAACAAGACATTATAGACATAGAGTAATCTTGGTGGGAAGTTTTTTCCTTTCATCACATTAAGTATATCATGCCACTCCCTTCTGGCCTGCAGAGTTTCAGCTGAAAAATCTTCTTATAACCTTATTGGGGTTCCCTTGTATGTTACTTGTTTCTTTTCCCTAGGTGCTTTCAAGATTTTCTCTTTGTCTTTAATTTTTGGCCAATTTGATTAAGATGTGTCTCGGGGTGTTCCTCCTTGGGTTTATTTTATATGGTACTCGCTGTGCCTCCTGGATTTGAGTGAGTGGTTCCTTTCCCATGTTAGGGAAATTTTTGGCTATTATCTCTTGGAATAGTTTTTCTGTCCCCTTCTCTCTCTTTTCTCCTTCTGGCACCCCTATAATATGGGTGTTGGTGTGCTTAACATTGTACCAGAGTTCCCTGAGACTCTCTTCATTTGTTTTCAATCTCTTTTCTCTTTTCTGTTCTGCATCCATTATTTCTTCTAATCTGTCCTCCACCTTGCTTATTCATTCTTATGCCTCCTGTATTCTGCTGTGGGCTTCTTCTAGTGAATTTTTTATTTCAGTTATTGAATTTGGCATCTCTTCTTGTTTCAGTTTTACATCTTGCATCTCTTTGCTCATTGTTTTCTGTAAGTTATCCATCTTTGCCTCCAGTTTATTTCCAATGTCTTGCATCATCTTCAGCACCAACAATCTAAAGTCTTTTTCCTGGAGGCTGAGAATCTCCTCCTTGCTTAGCTGTTTTTCTGGTGTTTTTCTTTTCTCCCTCATCTGAGTTATAGTTCTCTGTCTTTTCATTTGTATAGGTTTTTGGTGTGGTGACATTTTACAGATACTAGAGTTGTAGCCTCTCTTACTTCTTGTGTCTGCCCTCCTTGTGGCTGAAGTCAGTATGGGGGGGTTTCTGTAGGCTTCCTGATGGGAGGGTCTGATGCCTGCCCACTGGTAGGTGGAGCTGATTCTAATCCCTCTGGTGGGTGGGGCTTGGTCTCTGGATGGGATTAGAGGCAGCTGTGTGCCTGAGGGTCTTTAGGTAGCCTGTTTACTGAGGGGTGGGGCTGTGATCCCACCTGGGTTGTTGTTTGCCCTGGGGCTTCTCAGGCTGACCAACACGTGGGGCCAGATTTTCCCAAAATGGCCACCTCCAGAGAAAGGCACTGCTGCTGCATATTCCCAAGAGCTTTGCCTTCAATGTCCTTCCCTCACAACCAGCCACATTCACCCCTGTTTTCCCAGGATGTCCTCCATGAACTGCAGTCAATTTTGACCCAGATTCCTATGGAGACCTCACTCTGCCCTGGGATCCAATGCCCATGAAAGTCTGTGTGTGCCTCTTAAGAATGGGGTCTCCATTTCCCCCAGTCCTGTGGAGCTCCTGTGCACACGCTCCACTGGCCTTCAATGCCAGTTGCTCCAGGGGCTCTTCCTCCCAGTGCCAGATCCCAGCAAGTGAGGGTTTGATGTGGGGCTGAGAACTCTCACTGCTGTATGTGAGTCTCTGTGAACCAGTTAGTTTCCAGTCTGTGGATCTTCCCACCTGGGAGTTATGTGGTTGTTTATATCACAAAATCACCCCTCCTACCTCTTGATGTGGCCTTCTTTTTTCTTCTGGAGTAGGGTATCTTTTTTAAGGTTTCTGCTCCATTCAGGTGGAGATTGCTCAGTCTTTAGTTGTGAATTTTGTTGTTTTTAGGAGAGAAGTTATGCTCCAGTCCTTCTATCCCACCATCTTTATCCTCTCTCTCCCAGTGAAGCATTTTAAAATTAGCTGAGTTAAAATAACTTTAATTAGATTTTGATAGTTTATAAATAAATCATTTTTTTTAATTTGGTCAGATAGAATCATAAGTCACTGTGGAAAATACGTCTTTCTTAACCAAAGTTACAAGAGATCTCAAAAGCAAATACAGCAAATCACTTAAAAGAATGTTATATAATCTCTTATCAATGTAGCATTCCAAGGAATCTTTGTTTTCTTAACAAAGAAAAGCCAAGTTCAAGATTTACCAGCTTATTTTAAAATTAATTTATTCCATTAAATTTATTTTAAATTGAGTTCTGAAAATGTATAACCCTTCTCTCAATGTCTACTTCCCACAACCTTCCAGCACTTTCTGTATCCATTTGTTTGTCCCCATTTTCCAATTAAAACAAGCTAGAAAACAGACTTACTCTTTTTTTCTTGATAAAATAGAATTTCATTCCTCATTCTTTCTCACATATACCTTTTATGTCTCTCCTAGTAAATTCTCTAATAGTTTATCTGTCCAATCATTCTCTATATATTTATTTATTTATTTTTACTTATTATTTTGTATTTTGACTGCCATACCCATGGCACATAGAGTTTCCCAGGCCAGGGGTCCAATTAGAGCTGCAGCCGTTGGCCTACACCACAGCCACAGCAACTCAGGGTCCGAGCCGTGTCTGCAACTTATACCACAGCTCCCAGCAACACCGGATCCTTAACTCACTGAGCTAGGCCAAGGACCAAACCCACAACCCCATGGTTCCCAGTTGAATTGGCTTCCACTGCATCATGATGGGAACTCCTGACATTGTTTTAACTCTTTCCTAAGTCTGGAATAAGGCCCTGCCATATACTTTGGTTTTGTTGAGGTGGTGGGCTTTGATGTCATGGACTGGGGCAGCATGCTTGTGCCTGTGGCCTAACCCTCCTGTTCTGACTCTGTGAGCAGCTTCAGTGTGCTTACACCTAGGTGGTTGGCTCTGTGCCCCTCCCCCCCATGCTCCCCTGGCAGTGAAAACTGTGGTGGCTGTGGCTGGAGGGGGGCCAGTGCCATTTTTGGTATTATAAAGTGGTGGCAGTGAGCGAAGGGGGTGCCATGGAGGGGAGGAAGTCCCAGAATATTCTTGGGTTTCCTCCTCATTTCCCTTTTGGTCCTGTGCTCTGAGGGGAAATAAGACCACCGGTCCCCACCACCAACAGAGAGCATAATAAGTTTCCTCCTGAGACCCCAGTGACTTATCCTGGATAAACTGAATGAGCAGCAGACAGATCCAATCCTCGTCCAATCCAAACTTTGGCCAGAAGATGGATGGGCGAAGAATAGGTGTCTGTGTCCAGATAAAACAACAATATTTATTCATTCTTCCCTTCTTTTTGTCCTTCATCTGTGGATTGTCACCTGAATACTTTAATATCAATCCCAGAGGATGGTCTGGAGGAATTTGGTCCCCTCCTCCATTCTATCCTCCAAGTGGAGGTACAGATCAGGAAGACTTACTTCCCATTTCTCAGGATTTCACCTGAAATCTCCAGTCTCACCCATGACCTTCATTTTCCAGGATCGTGTTCTGATCATCTGATTTCACCAGAAATTGCTGGCCTCACCTGAAACCTTTTGAGGGTCATGCTCTGATTTTATGATTTCACCAAAATTGCTAGTTTCACCTGAAACTGCTGGTCTTACCTGAGGCCCTTTGAGGCTTACTGACTCCCATCCCTGACCACCAAGGAGGTACTCAGTCAATCGCATGATTTCCTGCATTGCTGAGAACCCTCCATGTGTTTGAAGTTCACAGGCATAGACTTCTCAATTTAGGGCCACTGCAACAGGCTGTGGGATGCATCTCCCCTCCTCAAGAATCTGCACTCCAGTGGACCCCAAATCCCAGATAAGCCCCAAGTCTGTTGGAAATTAAGAAAACTGTGGCTCAGGTCATCAGTGTTGGAAAGTGAGACAAGTGGACAAGGCTCTTTACTTCTGCAGAAGGGCATAGGTACTCCAAAAAGCATGTGCTCCAAAGGACCCTCCCTTATTTATCCCTAATGCAGGAGATTTACCCGTCCCCTTCCCATTGGTCAGGTCAGGGCACACATTCTTCTTGGTTGGCTAATTGAAACAAATTGTTGCTGGGCAAAGAGGTAAAGAGGAAGAGGGTCACAGGGGGCATTTCAGCCAAAACTGGACCAAAATGGAGTAACCAAGATTTCCTTTGATAGAAAAGGCATTATGTTACTTTACACAATTCAATCATTCAACAATGCTTGGTATTATTCTAAGTGATCAGGGTAAAGCAATGAATGAGACAAATATTTGCTCTCATGGAGCTTACATCTAGGGGAAATGCAATCAACAAATAGGTAAATATAAAATACAACTACAATAAAAAATTAAAAAAATAAAAGCACTGAAAAAAAGGAAAAATACAATTTAGGTACTTCACAGATACTATGAAGAAATATAAAGAAAATAAGAAGAAAGACAGTGATGAAGTAGGAAATGTGTTTTAGATAAGGTAGCTAGGGAAAGGTCCTCTAAAGAGATGACATTGACTTGAATGAGGTAAAAACAGAGATTAATGCAAAAAATGAATTTTTAATTTTTTTGATATACACTGGCTTCTTGGGAGGAGAATATATGTTGTCTCAAATCAAGGTTAAAGGAATAAATATTCACAAAGGGGATTTTTGTTTGTTGCTTATGTTTAAGACCCTCTCCACATAACAGCTTCTTTTCTAGTATTTTCCCAATTCAGCCTTCTTCCACTGCTGTAAAAACCCATGTCCCCACAAGAACAATGGAGACTTCTATCAGAAGAAAAGAGGGAAATGAGCATAAGGATGCTGCATTTGCCCCTTTGAGAAGGAATTTTTTGTGAGGTGTTTTATTTATTGATATCACTTGACATTCATATGTAGAAATAACTTAAAATTCCCATCTAAAACAAGGTAAAGGTGCATAAATGCTAAGAATTTACAATAGGACTATCTAACTACTCTACAATCACAAAAGGGAATTAAAAGTCCCTCTAACATGAAAGGACATGGAGGACTTCTGAATAGAAATAAAGCACAATAAAATCACCCTACAAATTTGAAAGAAAAAAAGTGGGGGCAGAGAATGCAGGCCAAGGTGCATTTTAAATTTAGTAAGTCACTTTTACTAAGGTAATAATCTCCCATAGATGCAATCACCAAAATTAAACTCAGGCCTTAATAATAACATGTAGTCATATATTTCCCCTCCACCATTTTATTCCTCTAGGTTACCTGCTGAGACCAGCTCAGCAGGTTAGGGCTGAAGAATGGGTGCTGTGAAACTTAAGGAAAAAGTTAACATACAACAAGACACAGAGGCATTTATCTTAATTAAAGGTGGGAACCAGGGAACTCAAGAAACCACACTGCTTTTATTGTGCTCTTTAGGATTACATCAAGTGAGGAGGGGGTTGTAGGTGCAGGATATAGGGGTATTTTAAATTATTTTAGAAGTCACATAGCAGGTAGCTGATTAAGATTTTATTCTGACATTTAGGCATTTAACAATCATTAACATTGAGGAGGCTTGGCATCAGCTATCTATTCATAGCATTCTAGAGAATCACCATTGTTCTTCTGCAGATGGCATCCCTATCTGCAGCAACCCAGAATGCCTAGGTTTGCACCTTGGTTCTTGCTAATGCATATCTTGCTAATGACCCCTACAAACCCCTTGGGGCCATGAGGCTCATCTTCCCCTTATTCTTTAGAGGACATATCATGCTGTGCAAATGGTGTATCTATCTGCACAGGTCCGGCATGCCTAGACCAGTGCAGTATGTCTTCATTCAGCTGACCACATGAATAACTTAATGCCTAAAGGTCTTTGTTCTTAAGCTTAAGTCATTTACCAGCACTGTGACTGTTTTTCAAGCAGGAATATGGGGTAAAGTAAGGCAGGACAAGATGGCATTTTCAGCATAGAAAATAGAAGCAAAGAAAATAGAAAATAGAAGCTAAGAAAATATTGTAGAAACGTTTCACAACAGTTACCTACTCCAAATCTCATTTTCCTTGTGTTCTTTTTACTTTCTTTTTTATTTAAATTTGTTGCATTTAAATATATTCTGAAAAATTATATATATATGTATATATATACATATACATATATATACATACACACACACACACACACACACACACACACACACATATATTAATTTCCCCAGCACCCCGGTGCCAGAAAACTACTGAGCATCTTCTGTCCTTACTGATATGCTTAGACTGGGTTTTCCATACAAATGAAATAATATGCAATCAATAGTGTCTTGCTTCTTTCAGTTACTGTAATACTTCCAAGGTTCTAGCATGTTGTAGAATGAACCAATACTTCATTACTTTTTGGACAACAGTTTATGTTTAATTTTTTTAAGAATTTTCTTTAAACCTCAAAATTTCTACAATTAACAGAATAAAACACTGGATGTAAAACGACCATATAAAATCCATGGTCTGCTGAAAGGCAAACAGTACTTTTAGTCCATGTCCATGAAGATGACAGTACATGAGTGAAATGAAAATCTGAATACCTAATTCTTTTTTGTCCTTTAAAAACATACAGTTCAAACTTTTTTTTTTTAAATTTTCACTTATAAAGGAACATGAGCCAAAATGGACAGTGAAGTCATCTAAATACTACACAAGATAATTTTCAAACACTAGATAAAACAACATATTAAAGACATATAGCAATCAGTGTCATTTTGATCTCTACTATGGCTAAAGATGTTAATACCAAAAAGCAACACATAGTAATAGAAGTCTGGTTACTAAATGTAAGAAATTCAAGAAGCAGTCAACAGCATCATTTTTAAGCTGGTAACTCTCACATGTGCAAAGCCATGGATTTATCAAATGTTGTGATAATTTCTCCCAGTACAGTGCTTTACCATAACTTTGCAGCTCTGTTCCAAATAGACAATTTAAAAATGCCTCCGAGGTCAACATCTCATTCTAACTGAATAACCATGACACATATTGCACAACAACCACATCTGAAAAAGACTGTTGACAGTGATGTAAGATGCAAATCAATGTTTTGAACCAGTTGTTATTCCATAAAACAAATAAATGCCAATTAGCATCTAGAAAATTAAAGTCTGTGCAGCTGCACTTGTACATACTTTCCCAAATTTTATAACCAAACTGTAATACACATATATATTTTTTGATAAACATTTCTTGGATAAAACAAATAATTTAAATTAACTTTGACTTAATGAAATTTCCCATGTCCTATATAATTCATTTTATAATGAATGTTAAAATATATTAAACACATATGGGCTTCTATTTACAAACTAAATACAACCATCAGTAACTTGGGACCAGATGGGTGCAAAATAAAACTGAATAAATAAAACTGTAGTGGAATAAAACTGAAACAGAATATGAAGAAATAAATAAAACTGAAGCAAAATAAAACAAAATAAAATTGAAACAAAATATGCAAAAATGTTGGCAATCAAAACATCCTATATTTCTAGATGATCAGTGCAAATAACATGATGTTTCTTGATCTTTTCCCCTACATTGTACATTGTATGGCAAATTTCCAAATTATAAGCAGGTAAAAACCTTTCTAAATCTTTCAACAGTAAATTACATCCAAAGTCTTCTAGTAAAGTCTAGGAATGTTAAGTAAAGAAATGTTTCCCTATTATCTACCATGTAGCAATGAATAGCTCTCAGGACTAGACCAGTATTGCATCTTTTAGGAGTAACATTTGTGTTGACATGGGAGTGTGAGGTCAGGGGGCAAATAATTTACAGACCTCCTGCCCAACTCATTAGTAACTCCCACGAACTGATGCTTCACACAGACCTGTAGCTATAAATGGCAATGCATGTCCACTATTTGTTCACTCCTTGGTAAGACAGTGCTCATTAATTATGTATCTAGGGCAAAAATGCTGCAATATCCTTAGTGATGAGGTAGCACAGGCACAAATGAACAAGACTGGCATCTTTGATACTTTTTTTGCCCAGCACAAATACTCATACACCCAACCTCTTTTCCTAAGATTTTCTTGCTACCAAACTCTTACCTAAACATCTATTTGAAATTTTGCTTATGTATTCTGTTTTGCTTAAGATAAAAATGTTCTGTACCAGAGATATCAGCCAATATATGGTTAGAGCAGTATAAATGTGTGTTGTGCAGCAACTATGAGGTAGACTTTTGCTGGAAGCCTTTTGTATTATTCAGTAAACAGAATAATATTTCACTCATATAAATGGACACTGTGCTTATGTCAATGATATTCAGATGGACATGGAATTTAGAAAGTCTTCTTTAGAGTAGTTTTCATATGAAATAAAAATAGAGAATTTATATTTGATATTTGGAAATTTTGATCCATGTCAAACTCAGAGATAGTTATTACAAACATATATACATAATGCTTATATAAATTGCAAAAGTCCTGAATAGACATTTTTTCCAAGGAAGATATATACAGATGGCCAACAAGCACATGAAAAAAGTGCTCAACATCCCTGATTATTAGAGAAATGAAAGTCAAAACTATCACAAGATACCACCGCACACCAGTCAGAATGGCCATCATTAAGAAGTCCACAAATAACAAGTGCTGGAGGGGGTGTGGAGAAAAGGGAACCCTCCTGCACTTTTGGTGGGAATGTAAACTGGTACAGCAACTATGGAGAACAGTATGGATGTACCTTAGAAAACTACATAGAACTACCATATGTCCCAGCAATCCTGCTCTTGGGCATATATCCAGACAAAACTTTCCCTAAAAAAGACACATGCACCCTCATGTTCATTGCAGGACTATTCACAATAGCCAAGACATGGAAACAACCCAAATGTCCATCAACAGATGATTGGATTAGGAAGATGTGGAACATATACACAATGGAATACTACTCAGCCATAAAAATAATGACATAATGCCATTTGGACCAACATGGATGGAACTAGAGACTCTCATACTGAATGAAGTAAGTCTGAAAGAGAAAGATAAATACCATATGACATCATTCATATCTGGTATCTAATATATGGCACAAATGAATGTCTCTATAGAAAAGAAAATTATGGACTTGGAGAATACACTTGTGGTTGCCAAGGGGTGGGGAGGGAATGGGATGTATTAGGAGTTTGGGGTTAATAGATGAAGACTATTATCTTTGGAATGGATTAGCTATGAGATCCTGCTGTGTAGCACTGGGAACTCTGCCTAGTCACTTATGATGGAGGATGATAATGCGAGAAAAAAAGAATGTATACTTGTATGTGTAACTGGGTCACCATGCTGTACAGTAGAAAATTGACAGAACACTCTAAACCAGGTATAATGTAAAAAAATAAAAATCATTTAAAAAAAGTGAAAGTCAAAACCAGAGAAGCAGGTCTTATTTAATGGTCAATAACTTAATGTAGTCCGAGGAGTGGTTTCATTATTTCTGGATCTTTAATTGACTAAATCTTAAATGCAAATGAATAAATAGTGTACCTAAAGTAAATGAACAAATCTCATAATCTCTGAGTTTTTTCCTTACCTATAAAAATAGAGAAATTAATATTTACTTCATAGGGTTGTTGTGTTAGAATGGGAAGAAAGAATTTTAAGCCTTATCTGAGGACCTTTTTATATGTACACAGTAATGTGGTTAAAAAAAATAAAGTGAAATACCATTTGAAAAAACAGTTCTCTCTGACATCTTCTAATTGCGTAAGTTCCATGTGTTCTATATAGCCTTATAAGCCTTTCTTGTTTTGTACTCTTTCAGTGGCACAATTTTAGGTCTGATTTAGAGAGGTAACTTGTTTCTAAGCCCCCAGGATAACACAAATAATTTCTTGTATTATAGAAGAGACTTGATTAGATGTGAAGTCCTAATGAGTTTTGATTTCCTTGAAATTATATATTTCTGTGCAGTAGTTTTATCCAGTGGTATGATTTGAACTGATTAGCCTTGGCAAAACTGTAAGATAAGTTTGTTCTGAACTTTTTTATTTCCCTCCTACCCATTACCCTTCTTATGTCCTCTTCTGCCTTTATATGCTCTCCTACAATCACAAGCAATAAAATGGCCCCATACTGTTCCTTTATTGTCAGGGTTCCACAGGGTAGGGTCTTAAACAAACCAAATCTCTATAAGCATATATTGTTTCTCTGGATCTTGATTTATTTTTAACAAGGCTTTGCCTAGGCTTTAATGCTAAAGCCTCATTTTGTGACTGGATAGCATTATAACAAAGCAATTCAACAAATTCAAACTTAGGCATAAGTAAACGATAACACCACTCGGGATAAAACTTCAGTGTAGATAATGAGATCCATGGTTCCCAGGGATTAGTATTCTACATTTTTGTGTGTCTAGATCTTAATGTCCTCTTATTTGCACTGTTTTTCTGAATTTTTCTAGACCAAGGAGCCCCATACTTTTGGCAGTTAAAACTTCACTGGCATCTGGCTGAAATGCTATGCATGTGTTTCTCTTTATCTCCAAACTCCTGCTAAATTTCTTGTTACTTATACTTTGGTATTAATTCATTGTGTCACCAATTAGTTGATTTTCTCTCATGCCATAATTCATGTCTTGAACAAACATTTATTGAATATATATTATGAGCACTATGCTAAGAATCAAAAATATACTCCTAAAGATTATGTAATAATTATATTAATGATGATAAGCATAATAGTCATACTTGATTTATATACAATATTTCATATTGTAAAAGAGTTTTCATATTCATTATATCACTTCAGTTATTCAACAAATATTTATTGACCATCCTACTATATTTCAGGTATTATGCATGATGTTGAAAGATACAATGTTGGACAAAGCAGTTTTGTATAAATCATAAAGTTTCAGTGGGTGACATATACATTAGTCAAATAATCATAGACATAAATATATAATTATAGGGAATTACTGCTATGGTGCAGTGGGTTAAGGATCCAGTGTTGCCACCTCTGTGGTGCAGTTTGCAGCTATGGCTTGAATTTGATCCCTGGCCCAGAAACTTCCATATGCCATGGGTGCTGCCTATATATATATGTATATATATATGCATACATATACATATATATGTATATATACATATACACATATATATATACATACATACACAAGATATTATATATACCTATATAATCATAAACTGTGATAAGTACTATTAAAGAAAACCTGAGTATTATAATAGTATATAATGGGAGTCCAAATTAATTTTTCCTTATAGAACATCAGGAAAGGCTTCTCTGAAAAATTAAAGTGAACCAATGTCTAAAGGTTAAATTATGTGACTACCTGGCTTTGGGGGAATGGAAGGGAAAGAAAAGGGGGGGGGTAGTGTGTACAAATATCCTGTAGTTAAGAGGGGCATGCTGTAAGGTAAGACCTTCATAGACTGTGGAAGGGTAATTGTCTTTATACCAAGAGAAGGGACATCTTTTGAATGGATTATAGGCAGGGAAGTAGTATATTAGATCTACAGCTTGAAACTGTCACTCTGGATTCAACTTGAATGGGAGAAATGGTAAAAAATGGAAGACAAGCAGGTCATTACTATTGTAGTACAAGTGAGAGATGTTGGTGGTATGAACTAAGGTGATATGGTGAAAATGGAGAGATATTATAAGTTTTTGAGATTTTAGTACTCACTATTATTATTTGAGGTAGACAGGGAAATAATTATAATTCTCACTATGAAAAATAGAGAATGAAGCTTAGGAGATATACAGCTACTTGTCCAGCATCTTATTGATGGGTCTTAAATTGTGAACCTAGGTCTGAAACCCCTGTCTTCTGGATGTCTTCTTAAACAACTTTAAATTTACAAAGTAATATAAGACATGTCCATAAGTAATAGGTGGAGTTTTACCTCTCTACACAAGACAAACTGTTGAGAGTGATCTATGTTAGCTTCAAAGTAAAAAAATAGAACAGATATATATCATAGAGAATTTATTGGATTATGAATAATCAGTTTTGGCATCTAGGTTTAATCTGAGCCTCATTCAATGTAGTTAACTACTCTGTTCCACACTTTTATTGTCTACAAACAGGAATATAAACCTAGTTCTGAAAAACAGCACCATTTTTGAGAATAAATTCAGGATACAAAAAAATAGTTGGTTAGTGTAGCAAAACTGCATTTATAAACTGGAATTTGTTTTTGGAAACCATGTTTAGTTAGCAATTCACATAGATTAAAATAGTTTTATAATTGATGATCATTTAAAGTTAATAAACCACATTAAAATAATGTAAAATAGATTTAGCGTCCGATGAAGGAGAAATGGAAAGCTACGGTTCTTTCCCAAAGCCATTGAATAATTATATATTCCAAAAATATCTTTATGTAAAAGTCTGACAAAGAGAGGGCTAAAATGATAGCAGATTAGGAGAATACAGTGCTCACCTCCCTGTGAACACAACAAAAATTACATGTAGAGCAATTCTTAATGAAAAGAAAACAAAAAAGGAGAGTGGTAGAAAGACTTTACAACAAAGACTGTAAAAAGGATTCACACAGAATTAGGTAAAAAGGGAAGAGAAACAATCAAGTTGGGACCTGCACTTACAGAAGACATCACATAAGAGGAGGGGAAGTACATGGTCTTGGAGACCTTCCCTGGGGAGTGAGTTCTAACCACATATTGGGTGTCCTGCCTCTGGGGTCTAACAAGAGGATAAGTTTCCTTAGCTGATTTGAAACCGGTGTGATTGAAAGGACTATAAGAAACTAGGCTCTGTGCATAAAACAAGGTGAAGGAAGCAGATTGAAACTGCCTCTGAAAATGACCAGTATCCTACAACTGCACCAGCACTAACCTAGCACACAGTCTGGCCTGGATTACTCTGCAGTGCAGCTCAACATTGAGGCAAAAGCTGCCATGGCCAGGGAGTGTGCAGTTGTGGGGGACAGAGCAAGTTGAGACTTGGAATGGCATGTGAACAAGGTGATGGTGGCCTTTGTTGGTACACATGAAGGCAGTGGATCAGAGTGGTATATAACCCTGAGTGTGATGGGAACCCTAAGTCTCACACCCTGAATTATGATGAGTGTCCACTCCAGTCCCTCTTGCTCCAGCACTGTTTTCCTCTGTGTTGAGGTTGCTCATGCTGGAAGATGGGAAAGCACACACTCAGTGAGAATGGAGGCACCTAATACCCAAACCTCATGGCTTATGCTCTAGCAACTTGAGAACTGATTCCACCTCAGTAGTGTGGTATTGGCCACTGAGCAGAGGACAAACCCAGGCTCATATCTAACTGTAACTTTAGTTTCTCACTCTCTAGCTCCACTTCCCACTAAGATGATAGCTACCAGAAAACTCCAAGGGAAGACATGACTCATGATCACCTCAGATACAGCTCTTCAACTAAATTCACCAGGCAAGCACAATAGGGCACAGGGATCCTCCCACAAAAGGATACCATCCCTTCAAGAATGGGATAGAGATAGGTAACTGCATCACCTAATTTCATAGAGGCAGAGAAAGGTAAGCAAAATAAGACAGAGGAATATGTTTCAAATAAAATAACAAGGGGGAAAGCCTCTGAAAAAATAAGTAATGTTACAGAAGACAAATAAATTACCAGATAAAGAGTTCAAAGCATCAGTAAAAAGTATGTTAACCGAATTAGGAAGAATCGTAGATTAACAAAGTAAGAATTTTTTTAAAAAAGAACCTAGAAAATATAAAAAGAACTAATCAGCGAATACAGACTGGAAACAAAAGAATACAATACCTGAAATGAAAAACATACTACAATGAATTAATAGTACTTTTACTTTCCTTCTTCTTTTGTTCCCTTCTCTTGTGGTTTGATAACAATATTTAGAGTTGTATTCAGTTTAATTTTTCTTTTTTATATGTATGTCTATTGTAGATTTTGGTTTCAGATCTCATTAGATTTTGATATAGCAATCTTTATATGTACAGAGTTGTTTTAGGTTACTGGTCCATAAATTTCAAGTGCTTTTTAAATATGATGCATTTGTACTCTCCTCTTCTCAGGATTGCTAGTTTTGATATATTTGTCAATGGGTAATTTCTTACTTTTATTTTTACATCTACTTTTAGTAGTGATATTTCCCATTTTTAATTTCATTGTTTCTTGTTGTGACCTTTTTTCTTTCCCTAGAAAAATTCCTTTATTCATTGTTGTTAAACTGGTTTTGCAATGCTGAATTCTTGTAGCTATTGCTTGTCTAAAAAGCTTTTTATTTCTCCATCAAATCTGAATGAAAGCCTTTCTGGGTGGAGTATTCTTGGTTGTAGGTTCTTCCCCTTCATCATCCTTAATATATCTTGCCACTCTCTTCCAGCTTTCAGTTTCTGCTGAAAAATCAGCTCTTATCTTTATGAGAGTTCACTTGTGTGTTATTTGTTGGTTTTCCCTTGTGTTTTTTAATGCTTGTTCTTCATATTTTTTTGTTTCTTTGTATTTAATTTTTGTCAGTTTTAATTAGTATGTGTCTCACTCTCTTTCTCCTTGGATTTATCTTGTAAGGGATTGTCTATGCTTCCTCAACTTGAGTGAGTGTTTCCTTTTCCATATTAGGGAAGTTTTTAGCTATAATTCTTCCAATAATTTATCTGGCCTTCTCTCCTTTCTCCTTCTGTGACCACTGTAATATGATTGTTGGTATTTTTAATATGGTTTCAGCAGTCTCTTAGACTGTCCTCAACTCTTTTCATCCATTATTCTTGTCTGTGGAAGTGATTTCCACCACTCTATTTCCTACCTCACTTATTCTTCAGCTTCAGTTGTCCTGCAATTAATTCCTTCTAGTGTATATTTCATTTCAGATGGTATGTTATTCACCTTGTTTTTTTTTGTTTTGTTCTTTAAATCTACTAGGTCTTTGCTAATAATTTCTTAAAAACTTTCAGTATTTGTATCCATTTTTTTTCTGAGATATTGGATCACTCTTACTACCATTACTTTGAATTATTTTTCAGGTATATTGTCTATCTCCTCTACATTTAGTTGTTTATTTGGGTTTTAAATCTTGTACCTTTGTATGAAGGTACAAGATTAAAATTTTTTCTCTAATCTCTCTTTGTGTGTTTGTGTTTTCCTTTCCACAGGCTGCAGGGTTTTTGTTCCTCTTGCTTCTGTTGTCTGCCCCCCTAGAGGGGAAGATTGGTCCAGTGGTTTGTGCAGGTTTCCTGGTGGGAGGGACTAGTACCTGTTCACTGCCAGGTGGAACTGGATCTTATCTCTCTGAGGGGAGGGACTGTGTCAATGTGTTGGCTTGGAGGTGTCTGTTAGTTCAGGGTGACTTTGGTTGCTTATCTGTTATGATGGCTATTTCTAATATGAATGCCTGCAACCTCTTTCCTCTGTTATTTCTGACAATTATCCCCTTCATTGGAGTAATGACTGATGTTGTGTCTAGGATTTGCATTGGATATTGATTGGGGCCTCCCCTTTGCTGTGTGGTTGTTACTGCCCTGTCAGGTTCAGGGTCTGATCCATAATTGTTGAGCTCTTTTTCTGAGCTGTGTTTGCTCTGTGGTGTGAGATAGGCAGGATTGGAGTGCTCTTACTAGGAGTAGATCCCCTGAGTATTCTTCCACTGGAGCTGTTCACCTGTGAGTGTGCTCCGTTGTGTCACTTTAACCAGTTGTGTTGGTTCTCATAGTACATTACTCTCATCACTGTTATGCTGGTAATTGTCGCTGATGTCTCTCAGACCATGTTTGCAAGTCATCAGCACAACCTGATGAGTTCAGGTCCCAGGACTGAAGTGGTTGTGTCCCTGGGCCCACTGTTTGAGCTATGGGAGATAGCTCAGGCTCTGGCCTGCTCCAGTCCCTACATGGATGTGCCCACAGATGCTAAAACTAGATATGTCTCAGATATAGAAACATTTGTTGCCTGTTGGGATGTTTCACAGGTGCTGGATTTACAACATTGGCAGCAGAGGTGTAAATCTGCAGCTCCCACAGCTGGGAGGAGCAATGTCAGCATTTTTTTTCTTAGCTACAGGGCCCTTGGGAGTCAGCTGTGGTTTTATCCCTCCCTCTGATTGTGAGAAACCCATGAGAGACTGCTCCTTAGGTAGGAACCTATCCAGAAGGGTGGCAGGTGGGGCAGTGATCAAGTGCACTGGCTTCACTCTGCACTCTCAGGACAGTAATGGCAGAGTCTTTTGCTTGCTCACAGGTTTCACAGGATATATGGAGCTTTCTGTACTCCTAGGATAGCAGCGGCAGAGTCTGGCACCCACTCATCTTTTTCACAGGGTATATAGGATTCACTGCATTCCTGGTACAACTGGGGCAGAGCCAGGCACCAGCTTGCAGTTTTCACAGGGATGACTGGCACTAAAGAGCTTTCAGGACAGTGGGTTTATTATCTAGGGCACACACATGTCAGAGATCTTAGAGGCAGGGATTAGCTCCTGCTTGCTGGTCTTCTAGTAGCCACCCACCCCTGGAACTCACAATAGCGTCAGAGGATTGTATCTGCCCCCATACTCTAGTAGGCAGTTTCCTGTTGCCTAAGAGTACTCACAGGGAAGGAAGCTCTAATTGCGGCCCTGCCTTTCTCCTTGCAGGCCCCCTCCCCATCAGTGGCATCTTGCCTCTATGGCAGAACGTGGTTTCTCCTTAGCACACTCTTTGGTGTCACAATCCAGCCTGATCAGTCTGTCTCTGTGAAGACAAACCCAATCACCTACCTGGGTATGCCTCTTGAAGTCTCAGTCTCTGGGAGATGAAGCTGGGATGCACAGCCCAGCAATGCTTATCTTCTTGACAGTTTACTCTCCATTTTTCTCTTTGCAGTTTGCTGCTCTTTCCTCCTAGACTGTAAAACCCACTCCAACCAGTCTCATTTATCTGCTAGTGAGAAGACTTATCAGAAATGGGGAACATCTTCTCCCTCCCAGCTCCCTCCCTGGGGTGCAGGTCCTATCCCAATTCCTCTGCCTCTCTCTCCTTTTTCTTTTTTCCTTTCTTTTCCCTCTTATCTTACTAAGCATCCTGGGAGTTTTCTTGTCTTTTCAAAAGTCTGATGTCTTCTGCTGGTGTTCAGTAGATGTTATGCTTGAATTTTTCCACTTATAGATGTATTTTTAATGATTTTGTGGGAGGAGGTGAGCTCCACATCCAGTCCTCCACCATCTTGATCCAGACCATAGGTAATTCTATTTTTATGTTTTGAGGAACTTCTATACAGTTTCCCACAATGGCTGCATCAATTTACATTTTTATCAATGATGTAAAAATATTCCTTTTGGTCAACATCCTTGCCAACACTAGTTACCTTTTGCTGCTAGCCATCTTGACATATATGAGCGAGCTTTGTTTTTCATTTTCCTGATGATTAGTGATGCAGTTGAACATCTTTCATTCACATGTAGGTCATTTATGTCTTCATTAGTAAAAGTTATTTTGTCTATTTATTTTTTTATTAAAGTAGTATGAGATCCTTATATATTTCAGCATATAATCCCTTAACTGATACATGGTTTGTAAATATTTTCTCCCAGTCTGCTTTTTCACTTTGTTAATTATTACTTTTGCTGTGTGGGAGACATTTAGTTTTATGTAGTCCCAGTTGCTTACTTTTAGTTTTGTTCCCTGTGCTTTTTGCCTTCATGCCCCCTCCTCCAAAAATTGCCAAGACAAATGTCAAGTAGTTTTATTTTTGTTTTATGATTTCTGTTCTTAAATTTAATCCATTCATTTTAAATTTTGTGAATGGTGTAAGTTTGGGATCTAGTCTCATTCTTTTACACATGTTCCTAACACCATTTATTTTAGGTTTTTTTTTTGTCTTTTGTTGTTGTTGTTGTTGTTGTTCCTATTTCTTGGGCCGCTCCTGCAGCACATGGAGGCTCCCAGGCTAGGGGTCCAATTGGAGCCGCAGCCACCGGCCTACGCCAGAGCTACAGCAACGCGGGATCTGAGCTGCGTCTGCAACCTACACCACAGCCCACGGCAACGCCGGATCGTCAACCCACTGAGCAAGGCCAGGGACCGAACCCGCAACCTCATGGTTCCTAGTCGGATTTGTCAACCACTGTGCCACGACGGGAACTCCTCTTAACACCATTTATTGAAGAGACTATCCTTTCCCTATTGTGTATTCTCAGCACCCTTTTCAAAAATTGCTTTGCTCTATTTGCATGATTTTGTTTCTAGAAACTCTATGCTCTTGCATCAGTCTACATGTTGGGTTTTATGCCTGTACCAAGCTTTCTGATCCCTATAGCTTTAGAATAGTTTGCAATCAGAAACCAGAGTATTTCTAGTTTTCTTACTCTTGCTCTAAACTGTTGTAACAATTGGTGATCTCTTTGCTGTTCTATACAAATTTTAGGATAGCTTTTTACTATTTCAGTGAAAAATGCCATTGGAATTTTAATAGGAATCACAATAAATCTATAGATTTCTTTGTGTTATATGGACATTTTAACAATGTGGTTTCAAACCATGAATGCCAACTATCTTTCCACCTATTTTTTTCTTATTTAATTTCTTTTATCAATGTACTATAGTTTGTAATGCGTAGATCTTTCACCTACTTGGTTACATTTATTCCTAGGTATTTTACATTTTTATGCTATTGTAAATTATATCATTTTCTTAATTTCTATATTAATTTCTGTTGGTATATAAATACAATTTTATGTTGATTTTGTATTTTGAAATTTTTTGAATATGTTTTTAGTTTTAATGTTTTTTTTAAATAAATGTTATTTGAGTATAGTTGACTTACAAAGTTATGTTAGTTTCAGATATACAACAAAGTAAATCAGTGTACACATACATATATCTTTTCCTTTTCGGATTCATTTCCAATATAGGTTATTACAAAGTATTGAAGAATTTACCCTAAGAGGTTTTTGATGAAGATTTTAGGGTTTTCTAAATATAAGATTATGCTATCTGCAAACAGAGACATTTTTACCCCTAGTTTTTTTATTTGTTTTTCTTCTATTTCTTTTCTCACCTAATTAATCTGGCCAGGACTTCCAGTCTTGTTGAGTAGGAGTGGTGAAGATGAGAATCATCACATTGTTCCTGATCTTAAAGGACATACTTTCATTTTATCAATATTGAATATGTTATTAGATGTGGGCTTTCCATATATAACCTTTAATATGTTGTGGTACATCCCGTTATATTTACTTTGTTCAGTGTATTTATTATAAAAGGTTATTGAATATTTATTATTTTTCTATATATATTTGAGATGATCATATGTAATTTATCTTTTATTCTGTTAGTGTGGTGCACCACATGTACTCATTTGCATATTTTAATCCATTCTAACACCCCTAGGAACAAATTCTAATTGATCAAGTTATATGATGTTACATTTGGTTTTGAATTCATTTTATTAGTATTTTGCTGAGGATCTTTGCATTTGTATCTATTAGGGTTATTGACTTATATTTCTGTTTGCTTCTATTGTCCTTATCTGGCTTTGGTATCAGAGTAATAGTGACTTCACAGAATAATTTTGAAACTATTTCCTCCTCCCCAATATTTTTTAGAGAGTTGAGAAATATTGATGTTTATTATACTTTAAGTATTTATTTGAATTTACCCATGAATACACATGGTCCTGGGTATTTTTTGTTTGGAGGTCTTGGATTAGTGAGTCAATTTTATTACTTATTATAGGTATATTCAGATTTTCTATTTCCTCATTATTTCACAATTTTTAAGTTATAAATTTTTAGAAATGTATTGATTTTTTTTCAGTTTGCCCAATTTGTTGATGTTCAATTATTCATAGGTTTCTTTCTTTTTTTTTTGTCTTTTGTTTTTTGGTGGTTGTTGTTGCTATTTCTTAGGCCACTCCCATGGCATATGGGGGTTCCCAGCTAGGGGTCGAATCGGAGCTGTAGCCACTGGCCTATGCCAGAGCCACAGCAACGCAGGATCTGAGCTGCGTCTGCAACCTACACCACAGCTCATGGCAACGCCGGATTGTTAACCCACTGAGCAAGGGCAGGGACCGAACCCGCAACCTCATGGTTCCTAGTCGGATTCGTTAACCACTGCGCCACGATGGGAACTCCCATAGGTTTCTTCTATAGCCTTTTATATCAGTTGTAATGTTTCTTCTTTCATTTCTGATTTTATTTCTTTGTCTTTTTTCTTTTATTTTGTAGCTAAATGCTCATCAATTTTTTATCTTTCCAAAAAACTAATTCCTAGATTTATTGATCTTTTTATAGCCTTTATTTTATTTATTTCTGTTCATGATTTTTTTTTCTTTCCTCCTAATTTTGGACTTAGATTTTTCTTCTTCATCTAGTTCCTTAGCTTGTAAAATTAGATTGTGTCATTGAGATGTTTATTTTTTTCTTAATATACTGCTGCAAACTTTTCCTCTTAAAACTGCTTTTACTGTGTTTCATAAGATTTGATTGAGGTGTTTCCATTTTCATTTGTGTCAAGATATTTTTAAATTTTAATTTGACCCATTGATTATTTAATACTGTATTTAGTTTATAAATATTGTAAATTTTCCAGTTTTCCTACTGTTTTTGATCTCTAGTTTCACATGATTGTGATCAGAAAAGTTATTTCTATAATTTCAATGTTATTTTTTTTAATGGTCACATGTGGCATCTGGAAGATCCTGGGCTAAGGCTTGAATCAGAGCTGCAAATGAGGCCTATGCCACAGCCAAAGCAGCAACACATCTGAACCACCTCTGTGAACTATGCCACAGCTTGTGGAAATGCCACAGCTACAATCCATTGAGAAATGCCAGGGATTGACCCCACATATTAACAGAGATATTGTCATATCCTTAACCTACTGAACCACAATGAGAAGTCCTCAATGTTCTTAAATTTGGTAAGATTTGTTTTGTGAGCTAAAATATGCTTTATCCTGGAGAATACTCTTTGTGCCTTTGAGAGAATGTGTATTGTACTACTATTTGATGTAATATTCTGTATAACGCTATTAGATCTTTTTGCTTTAAAATGTAGTCTAAATCAATTTTTTCTTAATTTTCTTTTTAAATATTTTTTTCCCATTATATGTGGTTTACAGAGTTCTATCAATTTTCTACTGTACAGCAAAGTGACCTGGTCACACATACATATACACATTATTTTTTCCACATCATCCTCCACCATGCTCCATCATAAGTGACTAGATATACTTTCCAGTGCTATGAGCAGGATCTCATTGCTTATCCATTCCATAGGTAATAGTTTGCATCTATTAAGCCCAGATTTCCAGTCCATCCCACTCCATCCCTGTCCCACTTGGCAAACACAAGTCTATTCTCCAAGTCTATGAGTTTCTTTTCTGCAGAAAAGTTCATTTGTGCCATATATTAGATTCCAGATATGTGATATCATATGGTATTTGTCTTTCTCTTTCTGACTTATTTCACTCAGTATGAGAGTCTCTAGTTCCATCCATGTTGCTGCAAATGGCATTATTTTTTGTTTTTTTATGGCTGAATAGTATTCTATTGTGTATATATACCACATCATCTTAATCCATTAATCTGTCAATGGACATTTAGGTAGTTTGCTTGTCTTGGCTATTGTGAAAAGTGCTGCAAAGAACATGCAAGTACGTGTTTTTTTTTCAAGGAAATTATGTCTAGATATATGCCCAAGAGTGAGATTGCTGGGCCATATTGTAGTTCTATATTTACTTTTCTGAGGTACCTTCATACTACTTTCGATACTGTTTGTACTAATTTCCATTCCCACCAAGAATGTAGGAGGGTTCCCTTCTCTCCACACCCTCTCCAGGATTTTTTGCTTGTGGACTTACTAAAGATAACATTTCTAACTGGTGTGAGGTGGTACCTCATAGTAGTTTTGATGTGCATTTCTCTAATAATCAGTGATGTTGAACATTTTCTCATGTGCTTGTTGGACATCTGTATATCTTCTTTGGAGAAATGGCTCTTCAGGTCTTTAGTGCCTTTTCCAATTGGGTTATTAGCTTTTTTTGCTGTGGAGTTGTACAAGTTGTTTGTATATTTTAGAGATTAAGCCCTTGTCAGGTGCATCATTTGTAATTATTTTCTCCCATCCTGTAAGTTTTCTTTCATTGTTTTTAATGTTTACTTTGCTGTGCAAAATCTTGTCAGTTTGATTAGGTCCCAATGGTTTATTTTTGCTGTTATTTCTGTTGCCTTAGAAGACTGACCTGAGAAAACATTTCTAAGGTTTATGTCAGAGAATGTTTTGTCTATGTTTTCTTCTAGGATTTTGATGGTGTCTCGAATTATGTTTGAGTCTTTAGCCATTTGGGGTATATTTTTGTGCATGGTGTTAGGGTGCTTTTCAGTTTTATTGATTTATATTTGGCTGTCTAGTTTTTACAGCAACACTTGCTGAAAGGACTGTCTTTTTCCCATTTTATATTTTTTCCACCTTTGTCAAAGATTAATTGATTGTAGGTGTCTGGGTTTATTTCTGGATTCTCTATTCTGTTCCATTGGTCTCTATGTCTTGTTTGGTACTGGTACCACACTGTCTTGATTACTGCATCTTTGTAATATTGCCTGAAGACTGGGAGAGTTATGCCTCCTGCTTGGATTTTTTCCTCAGTATTGCTTTGACAATTCTGGGTCTTTTATGGTCCCACAAAATTTTTGGATTGTTTGTTCTATCTGTAAAAATGGCATGGGTAATCTGATAGGGATTTCATTGAATCTGTAGACTGCTTTGGGTAGTATGGCCATTTTTACAATATTAATTTTTCCAACCTAGGAGCATGGAATATCTTTCCATTTCTTTAAATCCTCTTTAATTGCCTTTATGTTTTATAGTTCTCAGCATATAAAACTATCACCCCCTTGATCAGGTTTATTATTCCCACCTATTTAATTTGGGGGGGATGCAATTTTAAAGAGTATTGTATTTTTGTATTCCTTTTCTAATATTTCCTTGTTAGCATACAGAAATGCAACTGATTTCTGAATGTTAATCTTGTATTCTGCTACTTTTCTGAATTTGTTGATAACTTTGAGTAGTTTATCTGTTCAGTCCTTAGGGTTTTCTTTATATAGTATAATATCCTCTGCATACAGTGATGATTTTTCCCTTCACTTCCAATTTGGATATATTTTATTTCTTTTGTTTTTCTGATTGCTGTGGCTAGGACTTCAAATATTCTATGTAATAAAGGTGGTGAAAGTGGTCATGCTTGTTGTACCAGATTTTAGTGGGAAGGCTTTTAGCCTTTCAGCATTGAGTATTTTATTTGCTGTGGGTTTAATATAAATGGATTATATTATGATGTTATGTTCCCTCTACTCCCACATTGGTGAGAGTTTTTTACCGTGAATCGATATTGGACTTTGTCAAATGCTTTTTCTGCATCTATTGAGATGATCATGTGAATTTTGACTTTTCTTTTGTTAATGTGGTGCATGATGTTGTTTTATTTGCATATGTTGAACCATCCTTGTCACCTGTGGTTTAATCGCACTTGGTCGTGGTGTATGATCTTTTTTATATGTTGTATTCGGTTGGCTAAAATTTTGTTTAGCATTTTTGCATTTATATTCATCAAAGATATTGGCCAATAATTTCCTTTGTTTGGTAGTATCTTTAGTTTTGCTATTAGGGTGATGGCAAATTCATAGAATGTTTTTGGTAGTTTTCCTCCTTCTCCATTCTTTCGGAAAAGTTTATGAAGAATAGGTATAACTTCTTTGTATGTTTGGTAGAATTCACCTCTGAAGCCATCTGGTCTGGACGTTGGTTTGTAGGGAGTGTTGTTATTACTTATTCACTTTCATTCCTAGTGATAGGTCATTGAACCATTGATCTTTCATTAGCATATTGTTTAGTCTCCATGTAGTTAGATTTTTCCCATTTTTTTTCCTGTGGTTGATTTCTAGTATCATACCATTGTGGCCAGTCAGGACACTTGAAGTAATTTCTCTACTATTAATTTTGTTGAGTTTAGCATTGTGTCCCAGTATGTGATCTATCCTTGACAATGTTTCATGTGCACTTGAGAAGAATGTATGTTCTGATATTTTTGGATTAATGACATGGAAATGCCAATTACATCTAACTTTTGATTTTGTCATTTAGGATATCTGTTGCCTTATGGATTTTCTGTCTAGAGGGTCTGGCCATTGATGTGAGTTGGCTGTTACTCCTACTATTATGGTATTCCCATCAATTTCTCCTTTTATGTCTGTTAGTATTTGTTGTATATATCTGGATGCTCCTATATTAGTTGTGTATATATTGACAATTGTAATATCCTTTTCTTGAATGGATCCTTTTACTGTTAAATAGTGTCCTTTATGTCTTTCTTTATGGCATTCATTGTAAAGTCTATTTTGTCTGATATTAGTACTACAACTCCTACTTTCCTGTCTTGTACATTGGAATGAAATATCTTTTCCCATCCCCTCACTTTCAATCTATATGTGTCCTTTGCCCTATGGTCAGTCTCTTGTAGGCAGCATCTTGTAGGCTCCTGCTTTTTTACCCAATCTGCCACTCTGTGTCTTTTGATTGAAGCATTCAGCCCATTGACATTTAAGGTAATTATTGCCACTTTAAATCTTGTTTTCTAGTAGATTATTTGTTTCTGCTTTGTTACTTTCTATTTTTCTTTGGATGATTTCCACATATTTTATGCTTGTGTACTTTTCTTAAGTTTTTTTTAATGTAATATTTGGTTTTGATTTGTGGTTGCCCTGTTTTTTAAGTATGTTAACCCCTTCCTATAACTGCTTGCTTTAGCCTGATGGTCATATAGGCTCAAACACATTAACAAAGAAAGAGTCTAGATTTTCTTCCTTTCCTTCCCCACATTCAATGATCTTGAAGCCCTTTTTTGACATCTTTATGTCTGTCTTTTGCTGTTCATCGTGTTTCTTGTCCCTTTTACAATAGTTTCTTTTTTCTCTTTTAGATCTGTACACGGGATTATTTAAGTGATTCCTTTCCAATTATGACTTCCTCCAATCTATTTCTTCTTTCTTCTTATTTATTTAGAGAAGCCCTCTTACTGCTTCTTTTATAATGGGTTTAGTTTTGCTGTACTCTTATAGCTTTTGTTTGTTGGAGAATTTCTTTATTTCTCCTTCTATTTTAAATGATGTTCTTGCTGGGTAGAGTATTGTAGCTACAAATGTTTTCCCTTTTAGATCTTTGAATATATCTTGTCACTCTCTTATACCCTGTAACATTTCTGTAGATAAATCAGATTATAGACTTGGGGACATTCTGTCATAATTAATGCTTTGTGTTTGTCTTGGTGCCTTTAGAATCATCTCTTTGTGTTTAACATTTTCCATTTTTTTATAATATGGTTTGGTGTGGGTCTTGTTGGTTTTAATTTTTTTGGCTTTCTCTGTGTTTCCTGTATCTTGATATCTGTTTTCTTTATATTTGGAAAGATTTCAGACATAATTTCTTCAAATATTTTTTCAAACCCTTTTATTGTTCTTCTCATTCCAGAATTCTGGTTATGCATATATTTGCCCTCTTTATACTATCCCATAGATCTCATATTGTTTTCATGTTTTTTCATTTATGTTTATGTCTGCTGTCCTGATTGAGTGATTTCTATTATTCTCTTACAAGTCACTACTTCTGCATTATTCATTCTGCTTTTTATTGCTTTTAGCTCAGTTTATGTCTGTGCAAATGAATTTTCTAATTTTTCTTGATTCCTCCTTATATTTTCTATTTCCTTTCTAAATAATCAGCATTACTCTTTATATCTGCTCGTAATTCCTTCATATTCTCCTTTAATTCCTTTAATATTTTCACTATATCGCTATCAGTGTCTATCAGACTGCTGCAGTTTCCTTCACCATTTGTGGCCTCAGGTACATTCTCATTTTTTAACTTAAATTGGTTCCTTAGCTTCCTCATCTTGCTTATGTTTTTCTTTTTCTGTGAGTTTAGGGAAGCCAAACTGTAGTCTTTGAGAGCTACTTCTATGCAAGAGCACTCCTTTGTATTTTGTGAGGTGTTACTATTATTTTTGGCATGGGAGTTTGGATATTTGCTCTCTCTTTCTTCAGTGTGAGCAAGCTGTTATCCCCAGGGAACTGAGTGTGTTTCCAGGGAGAAGGAGACAATGATTAGAGCTAGTAGTTCCTGGTTGCTGGACTCTTGACAGTAGCAAGGACCTGAAGGAAAGTGTCTCAGGCTACTGCTAGTTGCAGGGCTCTGGGTAGTGGTAATGAGCCTTAGGAAGATTTAGGAGGTGCCCAGAGCCTTTGGTAGGGGCAGTGGCATGGTTTGTGAGTTCCTTGGGGAGTGAGAGCAACAACAGGTGGTGTTCAGTCAAAATTCCCTCCTCTGTGGTGTCCTCTGAGGATATTGAGGCCACAAGTCGTGCCTGTTCACAGTCCCCTATGGTGACAGGTTATGCCCACCTCTGGTGTCAGAGATAACTGAAGTGGTTTACCCCACCACCTGTAGACCATGCAAGAATCACACCATCCTACTTAGTCCACCCAGGAGGCGCTGCCATGCTGCTCCTAGTTGCAGGGTCTTGGAAGTGACAGTGATCAAGTGTGTGGGTGTTGTCCAGAGCATTTGGCAGTGGCAGCAGGGCAGGTATGTTCCCAGTGGAGTGAGATCAACAACAGATAGTGTTCAGTCGCAATGCCCTCCTCTGTGTTACACTCTGAGGATATTGGGGCCACAAGTGGTGCGGTTCATGGCCCATTAGTGGTGGAGGGTCATGCCCACCTCTGGAGTCCAAGATAACTGCAGTGGTATTTCCCCACCACCTGTATACAATGCAAAAATCACCCCATCCCACTCAACCCACACAGGAGGTTTGTGCAGACTCCTCCTAGTTACATATTTCTGGTAAGGGACAGTGATCAATAATGTGGTCACTTTCTGGATCATTTGGCAGTGACAGCAGCTAGGCTGGTGTGTTTCCAGGGGTTTGAGAGCAACAACAGGTTGTATTCAGTCATGATGTCCTCCTCTTTGGTGACCTGTGATGTGATTGGGGCTGCAAGTGGTACCTGTTCAAAAACTCCTAGTGGTATTGGGCAATGCCCACCTCTGGAGTCAGAGATAACTGCAGTGGTTTGCCCCTGCCACCTATAGATCATGTAATAACCACCCTGTCCCACTTAGCCCATGTAGGAGGTGCTGCTCAGGCTGCTCCTAGTTGCAGGGTCTTGGGAAGGGGCAGTGATTGTGTCTGGATGCTCCCTGGAGCATTTGGCAGTGGCAGCAGCAGGGTGGGTGTGTTCAACAGTGGGGAGTGAGAGCAACAATGGGTGGTGTTCAATTGCAGAGCCGTCTTTTCTGCCAACCTCTGAGGTGATTGGGGATGCAGCTAGAGTCTGGTTTCTGAAATGACTTCTGTAGTTCGTCTCTGCTGCCTGTAGATCATGCAAGAGACATGACATCATGCTTAGCCCCCCACTGCCCTTAACCCACACAAGAGGTGCCCAGCCACCTGTAGCCTGCACAAGAGGCACCTGGTCTCTCATATCTTGAGCAATTGGCCTCTCATCACTTGTAGCCTGTGCCAGAGGAGCCCCACCCTCTGAGAGCCTGAACATATGCAAGGAGATTCCTGTGGCTGTACAGCCCTCCTCCTCTCACCTTCCCCAACAATGGTGCCTTGCATCTCCTGTGGACCCAGACCTCCTCCCAGGTTCCCTCTGCTCTGGCATTCTGCTTCCCAGCCCATGGAACACCACTACTTAGCACATCAGGTTGTCTGCACACAGCCAACTCTAGTCCTCTCCCTGGAACTGACCTCCAGAGCCTGAATCTCAGCACCCAGGCCCTGCCAGAGCACCTCAGGCTGTGGTGTTGAGGGAGGTGGTGCAGATGATCTGGGTGGCTCTTGCTCTGCTTTGCCTTCCTCAGCCCAGCTGCTGTGCGTTTCTAGGCAACTTTGAAGTACCTCCATCTATGCTGACTTCCCCTTGTTTTAGGTGGCTTTCCAGTTTGTTGGTTCCTTTTCTCTGTCACAGCTCCCTCCCATGAAAGCTAGTCTGGACCTGATTCATTGTTTTCTCTTTATCTATTTTTTCTTTGGTTCTTCTCCATTATGTTAAGGGTTTCTTGCCCTTTTTGGAGGTTTAAGTTATTTTGCCAGTGTTCAGTAGATGTTCTATGAAAATCATTTTACATGTAGATGTGTTTCTTTGGATATGTTTGTGGGAGAAGGTGAGTGCCATGTCTTCCTCCTCCACCATTTTGATCCTTCCCCTCTTCTTATTAATTTCAATGTGATCTATCTATTGTTGAAAATAGGGTATTTAAATCTATCATTATCAAATTGATTTCTTTTTCTCTCTTCAGTGTTGTTAACCTTTGCTCAATATGTTTAAATCCTCCAATACTCTGTTGTAGTCTTTTGATAAATTGACCCCTTTATCATTATAAAATGACCTCCTTTTTCTTCTGTTACTGTTTTTACTTAAAATTTATTTTTGTCTCATATATTTGTAATTATTCTTTTTGTGAAGAATCTTTTCCCATCCCTTCATTTTTTTCACTTTTAGTCTGTTGCCTAAAGCTGGAGTGAGTCTAATTTAAGCAGCATATAGTTAGGTATATTTTTTTATCCATTCATCCACCCCCTCTTTCGATTAAGGAATTTAGTACCTTTATATTTAAAAGTAATTATTGATAAATTATTTACCTACTATTGCCATATTATTATTATTATTTGGCTGTTTTTTAGTTCATTTCTTCCTCTCTGGCTATCTTCCTTTTTGATTTGTTGACTTACCATAGTGATATGCCAAAATTTTTTTTGACAAATTCCCTCACATGCAATCGCATCTTTAGCACTGGTGATGTGAAGAAAATATTTTCAATTCTTTCTCCTAAGAAGCTGAAAGAGAGTTCAAAATAATAAGTGACAATTTGTGAATGAAGTCTGTTCTACAAATTTCTGAACCAGGAATGTGGACTCTTATTTTCAAGGATGGGGAATAGGACTTGGATAATTTATTTATTATTATTTTTGTCTTTTGGGGGCCAAACCCATGGCATATGGAAGTTCCCAAGCTAGGAGTCAAATCAGAGCTGTGGCCGCCAAACTACCCAAGAGCCATAGCAACACAGGATCTGAGCCATGTCTGTGACCTACACCACAGCTCAGAGTAATCCTGGATCCTTTTACCCAATGAAAAAGGCCAGGGATTGAACCCATGACCTCATGGATGCTTGTCAGGCTTGGTAACTGCTGAACCATGATGGGAACTCCAAGGACTGGGATAATTTAAAATGCCACAAAGCTCTCATCTATTACTGGGATTCACCTATTTTCTTGAATAAGCAATCATTGTGTTTCTGGAACATTTTTGTTGATTTCTATAAGTCCAAAAAATTTAATTCCTAAAAAATTGGTAGTTGTTTCTTTGATATTTTTTTGGAGTGGCAAAATTCAGAGTTCCTTACTACAGCATTTTCTATGAAATCTTCTAGTGAATCTTAAATTTTAGATTTTGTAATTTTTAGTTCCTATGTAAATTTAGGGTTTTTTTATATTTTCTACACTTGAGTTTAGATTTTCTATGTTTAATTTTTCTAAGAGCCATTATTTCTTGTATTTTTTTTTAGGATAGCTGCTTTAAAATCTTTTTCAGGCATTTCTGATATTTGTGCACTGCTGATATGTGCAGATTGTCTTTCTTTACATAAACTGACAGTTTTCTTGTTCTTATATGTGCAATGATTTTAGTTTGTATTATGAAATATTTGAATATTGTTATTAGATATTTTATTTTATTTACCATGCAATGGACTTTTGGGTTAAAACCTCACATTCTGTGGGCATCAGTTTCAATATCAATTCAATTTGAATATCATTTACAGTGTTATTTAAAACTGTCCCATATATATACTTTTCCACTGGCACTAGATGACTGGGGAGTGATCACAAAGCTATTACTATGTTCTCAATGCCCTTGTTAAGTTTAAAATAATCAAGTACAAGCATGTGATATCTCTGTGGTGAGCCTAGGAGTCTATACAAAACTTCATATGGTTGGTTTAATAACTCTCCTTTCCCTGTGATATTGCTGGTACTTTATGGTTCCCAGAGCCTCCCAATTTTGGTTTTCCAGGCAAAAATTTGGGACTTCATTTACCCTGTTTTCTTTATATATCTGTATTCACATTCAGGGCCAAGAAATAAGAGGATAGATAGTAAAAGACAATTGGGCATTCCCCCATAATTTTGGGTCCACAGCTACATCAATAAGAAAGTATTCACTTCTCTGAGATTGTTAGGCTTCCATTGACCATCATACAGTTTCTCAGTTTCTAGGGGGTTATCAATTTTGTTGATCTTTTCAAAGAACCAGCTTTTTGCTTCATTGATCTTCTCTGTGGTTTTCATTGTTTCTATTTCATTGATTTCTGCTCTGATCTTTATGATTTCTTTCCTTCTACTAACTTTAGGTCTTGTGTGTTCTTCTCTCACAAGCTGCTTTAGATGTAAACGTAGGTTGTTTATTTGAGCTTTTTCTTGTTTCCTGAAGTGGGCTTGTATTGCTATAAACTTTCCTCTTAGAATGGTTTTTGCTGCATTCCATAGGTTTTGGAGTGCCTTATCTTTGTTGTCATTTGCTTCTGGGTATTTTTTCATTTCCTCTTTGATTTCTTCAGTGATCCCTTTGTGGTTAAGTAGCATGTTGTTTCATCTCCACATGTTTGTGTTTTTTGCAGTTTTTTTCTTGTTGTTGATTTCTGGTCGTATAGTGTTGTGCTCGGAAAAGATGCTTGATATGATTTCAATTTTCTTAAAGTTACTGAGGTTGGATTTGTAGCCCAGGATATGATCAATCTTAGAGAATGTTCCATGTGCACTTGAGAAGAATGTGTATTCTGTTTCTACGGATGGAATGTCCTATAAACATCTATTGTGTCCATCTGGTTTAATGCTTCCTTCAGGGCCTGTGTTTCCTTATTGATTTTCTGTCTGGTTGATCTGTCCATTGTTGCAATTGGGGTGTTAAAATCCCTGATTATGATCGTGTTATTGTCGATTTGTCCTTTGAAGGTTGTTAGCAGTTGCCTTATATATTGTGGAGAACCTGTGTTGTGTGCGTAGATATTTAAAATTGTTACATCATCTTTTTGGATTGATCCTTTGATCATTGTGTAATGTCCTTCTTTGTCCCTTAAAATATTCTTCATTTTAAAGTCTATTTTGTCTGATATGAGTGTTGGTACTCCAGCTTTCTTTTGATCCCCATTTGCATGAAAGATTTTCTTCCATCCTCTCACTTTCAATTTGTATCTGTCCCTAGAAATGAAGTGGGTCTCTTGAAGACAGCATATATATGGGTCTTGTTTTTGTATCCATTCAGCCAGACTATGTCTTTTGGTTGGGGCATTTAGTCCATTAACATTTAAGGTAATTATTGATATGTATGCTCTTATTGCCATTTTATTAATTACTTTGGATTTGCTTTTGCTGCTCTTTTTTCTTTCCTTCTTGTCTTGTGCTTTTATGCCTAGAGAAGTTCCTTGAGTATTTGTTGTAAGGCTGGTTTAGTGTTGCTGAATTCTCTCAGCTTTTGCTTATCTGTGAAGGTTTTGATTTCTCCTTCAATCTGAAGGAGAGCCTTGCTGGGTAGAGTAATCTTGGTTGGAGGTTTTTTCCTTTCATCACATTGAGTATATCATGCCACTCCCTTCTGGCCAGCAGAATTTCAGCTGAAAAATCTTCTGCTAACCTTATTGGGGTTCCCTTGTATGTTACTTGCTTCTTTTCCCTAGCTGCTTTCAAGATTTTCTCTTTGTCTTTAATTTTGGTCAGTATGATTAATATGTGTCTCAGGGTGTTCCTCCTTGGGTTTATTTCATATGGTACTCATTGTGCTTCCTGGATTTGAGTGAGTGATTCCTTCCCCATGTTAGGGAAGTTTTTGGCTTATTCGTTCTTCTGCCTCCTGTACTCTGCTGTTAGCTGCTTCTAGTGAATTTTTTATTTCAGTTATTGTATTTGTCATCTCTTCTTATTTCAGTTTTATATCTTGTATCTCTTTGGTCAGTGTTGCCTGTAAATTATCCTTCTTTGCCTCCAGTTTATTTCCAATGTCTTGCTTCATCTTCAGCACCAACAGTCTAAAGTCTTTTTCCTGGAAGCTGAGAATCATTTAGCTGATTTTCTGGTGTTTTTCTTTTCTCCCTCATCTGAATTTTAGTTCTATGTCTTTTCATTTTTATAGATTTTTAGTTTTGTGTCCTTTTTACAGATAATAGAGTTGTAGCCTCTCTTACTTCTGATGTCTCCCCCCCTTGTGGCTGAAGTCCTTATGGGGGGCTTGCTGTAGGCTTCCTGATGGGAGGGTCTGATGCTTGCCCATTGGTAGGTGGAGCTGATTCTAATCCCTCTGGTGGGTGGGGCTTAGTCTCTGGATGGGATTAGGGGCTGCTGTGTGCCTGAGGGCCGTTTAGGTAGCCTGTTTCCTGAGGGGCAGTTCTGTGATCCCACCTAGTTTGCTGTTTGCTCTGGGGCTTCTCAGTACTGACTGATGGGTGGGGCCAGATTTTCCCAAAATGGCCACCTCCAGAGAAAGGCACTGCTGCTGAATATTCCCGAGAGCTTTGCCTTCATTGTCCTTCCCTCACAACAAGCCACATTCACCCCTGTTTTCCCATGATGTCCTCCAAGTTCTGCAGTCAGGTTTGACCCAGATTCCCATGGAGACTACTTTGCCCTGGTATCCAATGCACGTGAAATTCCATGTGCACCTTTTAAGAATGGGGTCTCTGTTTCCCCCAGTCCCATGGAGATCCTGCACAAAATCCCCACTGGCCTTCAATGCCAGATGTTTCAGGGCTCTTTCTCCCTGTGCCAGATCCACACAGGAGAGAGTTTGATGTGGGGCACAAAACTCTTACTCCTGTAGGTGAGTCTCTTTGAACTAGTTGTTTTCCAGTCTGTGGATCTTCCCACCTGGGAGGTATGGGGTTGTTTATATCACTAAATCACCCCTCCTACCTCTTGTTGTGTCATCCTCTTTTTCTTCTGGAATAGGATATCTTTTTTAAGGCTTTTGGTCCATTTGGGTGAAGAGTGCTCAGTCTTTAGTTGTGAATTTTGTTGTTTTTAGGGGAGACGTTGAGCTCCAGTCCTTCTATTCTGTAATATTCCTGTGTGTCCTTCTCATTTATTAATTTTTTCTGTTTTGATATCCACTTTATACTTTGTCTTCCATTGTTTTATATGTTTCTGGGGTCTGTTTGCATTTTAACAATTTGTATCTTGTGATATTATTACCAATAAGTTATCTTACACAGTAGTCATTTTCATGTAATTTCTCAACAAACATATTTCACTATGTACCAGGTACTTTGAGAAATGTTGGGAATTCAGAGATTTAAAAATCAAACACACAAAACCAAACTCACTTGACTCCTTCAAGATATTCAAATTTTCTTTCTTATTTTGTAGGGACAAGGAGACTGACATTAAAAAAAAATTCAAAACCAAATGTTTAAGGTTATGGGAATATAGAAGGGGATTGCCAATGTACATTTGGGGTGAGGTGTAGTACAGACGATTCTGGCTTGATACTTGATCAACCTGTTTTCCAGAAAATATCATACATATTTGATCTACCTCTCCTATTTGTTTTCAAGAACCATTGAGTAGCCAATAGAAACAGCTGGATCAATGTCACTGTATCACTATGACTGTTCATCACTGGGACTCTAATTGTGGTTGTTTTAATTGTTCTCTATTTGAAAGGATAATAACTTCTTTTGACCTCAGTTTCAAAGCAACGATTACTGAGTGTGGTGGCAGAAAAATTGTGGGCTTTTAAAAAAAAATAGTGTCTAAGAATAGCAATTCTTAGAGAAACACAAGGCAGCAAATTTAGTCTGGAAGGATTATACACAATTTTTAAAAATCAAAGCTCAAATCTATGACTGCTACATTTATTTCTTCAATAAAACTCAGTCACCCTTTCAAGGCATTTTCAAGAAGACTGGTGCCTAAACAATTTCATATGTTTTCTTTTCTGAGGTAAAATGACTGTGTTTCAATCCCACAAGAAAGTTATGTAATAGGTGATAAGGTTACACGATTCTGGCTGTACTGTGAATTAGTGTAATCACGTGCATGCATGAAATCATGGACTTTCATTCAGAACCTTAAATGTAAAAGGAGCCACAAAAGGATTATATTCTTTTTGGATAATATGGGGACCTTCGATATAGGAATTTTTAGAATCTATCTCTTCTGGATGGAAGAATTCATTTCTGCACAAAATAACAAGATCTGATTTTGTTTCACAACCTAGAATCAGTCACTCTTCACACTTTTGTCACCCATATTATCTCTCTATACAGCCTAGCCTTTAGTATATCTCTATACAAAGCATGCCCTAGCCCATCTCTTGGCCTTTGTATTTACTATTTTATCCATAAATATTATTCCTCTCTGGAGTTCTCATGGGGGCTCAGAGGAAATAAACCCAACTAGTATCCATGAGGATGCAGGTTTGATCCCTGGCCTGTCCTAGTGGTTTAAGGATCCATCTTTGCTGTGAGTTGCTGTACAAGTCACAGATGTGGCTCAGATCCTGTGTTGCTGTTGCTGTGGTGTAGGCTGGCAGTTGTAGCTCCTATTTGACCTCTAGCTGGGGAACTTTCATATTCCACAGGTGAGCAAAAAAAAAAATTATTATGCCCAAATTCTCTTTCTTGCAGATTCTATTTATTGTTTTAACTTTCAGTTATTGTTATTAATTTCATGAATATAGATATGTCTACAGAATAATACAATTGACATCTCTCTATTTGACAACCATTTGTACTTAATCTTATTTTTATCATATTTTATTCAGCATTTTTCTTTGAGAAATAAAGCATTATCATTAATTGAAGACCACTATATGTTACTTTTTGTTTCCATAACATCTCTTTCCTCTCCATAAAAAACCACCATCCTGAAATTGGCAGTTATAATTCCTTTCCAGGTTTTGTTATGTATGTGTATATTCATAATAATATTTTTTCAGCTCAAACTTTAAGTAAATGGTGACTTTTTGCTTATCCTTCTACAATTTTATTTTAAGAAATAAAATTTGATTTTATAATAATTTTATGTTGAAGAATGTCATTGGATTTAAGTCATTTTAACTGCCCTTGAATATTATTTGTCAAGAACCTACCAGAATTTATTATCCCTGTATTGATGCACTTTAAAGATATTTTTTTCAGTATAGCAAACAATGCTACAGTAAATTTTATATTACTTTTTGTACATATGGATAGCATTTAATAGAAACATTATATCAAGGATTGAAATTCTATGTTTCATTGATTATGTAGAACTTAGAGTTTATCTTTTGAGTAGGCCAAGACAGAAGAGTCGATTTTTTACACTGTAGTTTCGATAAGGCATTTTCGTTACAATTCTGGTGTTTGGATTCTGAGGGATGTTTCTTCCTTGAAGTATATTTGACACTAAAAATTGCCTCACTTAAACAATTGATCATTGCTGTTACACATAAGATCAATGACATAACAGTATCACAAACCTAACATACATTTAAAATTAATCTATTACATATATAAACCAAAGGTGTTTCACCATATTTTCTGGTATACCAGATTTAGAATTAATTTATTGCTTTATCATATCATAACAAAATTCTTATACTTCTATTATGACTCTATTTTCTTTATGCCTTGTGCTCTATGTACTTGCTTACAAATCTATCACTTAATAGATTGCAAACTCCTTCAGGGCAGACTATGTGTCTCTGATCTTTGCTTTTCCCCACCATCTACAACAGTAATTTATATTGTCAGAATTCAAATAATAGTGTTTAATAAATTGTTTTTAGTGCATTATTAATGTAGGAAGTAAATATAATTAATTTACTTCATTGTGGAACACGAATTATTTTGTTTCAATATGTCCAGAGAAAGGATGTAGAAATTGAATTTTAAAAATAAATAACATTTTGTTTTCAAAATATACTTTTCCAAACCAGATTAAATTTCAATTTCCCCAGTGTCTCTAAGGTTGAAAAGGAATTAAAAAGTTAATAGTTATTTTTAATATTTTCTTAAACAAATTGTAATTCCTTTTATGTTTTATATGTCCAGGTTGTGAGAAATATATAAATTACTAGACAAAATTACCCCTTCTTGTGACAATATCTGCATTCCAATATTCACTAACACTAGAAATTACTTGATCCAGTAATTCCCTTGTGGCACAGAGGGTTAAGGATTCAGCATTGTCACTGAAGCAGCATGGGCCACTATTGTGGTATGGGTTCAATCCCTGGCTTGGGAATTTCCACATGCCATGGGCACAGCAAAAAAAAAAATCTAATTTCCTAATTTTATTTTATTTTTTTTAATTTTTTTCATTTTTATTTATTTATCCTTTTGGGCCATACCCACAGCACATGGAGCTTCCCAGGATAGGAGTCAAATTGGAGCTAAAGTTGCTGGCCTATGCCACAGCCACAGCAACATCATATCTGAGCCATGTCTGTGACATACACCACAGCTCATGGCAGTGCTGGATCCTTAACCCACTGAGCAAGGCCAGGGATCAAACCCACAACCTCATGGTTCCTCATTGGGTTCATTTACCCTGTGCCATAATGGGAACTCCTAATTTCCTAATTTTAAAGAAGATGAAAATTATGACAAATAAAGGAGTAACTAGACCAAAGTTTCAGTCATAGGTTGATGGAGAATTTTAACTAGTATCCATAGTTAAAACAGTCCACAATTTTATGAGAAATTCATATATATATTTGCAAAAAAATTAAAATTAGAGTTTGTTAATGAACTAATATTTAAAATTTAGGCAATAGAGTCAGGCTGAATAGCATATGGAATAATCTATTCTGTGTTAGTTCCTTGAGTACAGCATGTTGGACTGATTTCATAACCCCATGTTTGGCTCCATACAGCTAGAGTGGAGTGGAGAATGTGGTCTGTGCTGGAGTATGATGGCTCTAGGCTAACTTCTACACAAGTTCTCAAATGATACCTTATTTTTATAACATTTTTAAGCTTACTACAGACAGAAATTCTGAATTCTAATCTAAGATTCTGAACAAGCTGACATTACCAGCAGAGGATATTTACCACAATTAAGGTATTATATCTGTATGGACTCATTTCAGTACTTTGAAGGTGATTTCTTGCCAATAATTTTGCATGAGACAGGTGAAATTGATCCATAAGGTCACAAAGGATATGTGTATTTGCTTCTAAATCAATAACTCAATTTCTGCACAGAATTTTCCTTTAAATATTTTTGTTATTTCCCCAATACAATTTTTTTTTCTACTGTACATGACGGTGACCCATGATGTATACATGTATATATTCTTTTTTCTCACATTATCATGCTCCATCATAAGTGACTAGACATAACTCCCAGTGCTACACAGTAGGATCTCATAGTTAATTAAACACTGTTTCAAGCAGATAAATTTAATACCAAATGTGATGCTTGTTTCCAAATGATGTTATATTGTAAGGTGTACTGAGATATAGCCTTTGTCTCTAAGGAGCTTGCAGCCTAGAGAGATGTGATTGGTGGATAGAAGGATTGTAAGAATTATAAATAACAATGAACAAGGAAAATTCTGCAAGAAACATACAAAGGTACAAAATATAATGAGGATTTGGAAAGATAAGTGTTTTCATCTTATTCAGGAAATTTTTGCTGATTCCCTGAAGTGATATTCCCTGAGAGTTTCCCATAACACTTTCTCAACATTTTTCTTATGCAACTTCTTATAGTCTACCTTATAACTTTTGTATACTGGCATTATGTTTCTTCTATAAGAAACACATAGACAGTAAACTATGAGAGTTCTTTTCTTGAGTGGGGTCCTTCTCAAATGGAATTTTTTTTACTTTGAATAATATTAAGAAGAATGAATAAAATGAATCTGAAAGGAAATCAATGATAGCTCATATAAACTTAATTTGGAGGTGATTTTTTGGTCTTTTTAGGGCCATGCCTGTGTCATAAGGAGATTCTCAGACTAGGGGTCAAATCAGAGTTCTACTCACCAGCCTATGCCTCAGCCACAGCAATGCCAAATCTGATATGAATTTGCAAACTACACCATAGTTCAGGGAAATACCAGATCCTTAACCCACTGAGCAAGGCCAGGGATCAAACCTGCGTCTTCATGGTTACTAGTCAAATTCATTTCTGCTGTGCCATAATGGGAACTCCTGGAGGTGATGTTAATGAAATGATAAAGTAAAAATCTTGGACAATAAAAGATTAAATAGGTAAAAATCAAATTTTTCAGAATTTTAGAAATTAATCTAAGGCTTGCTACACTTTTATTCAAGAAAAAATGATTTTTCTTGATAATATTAGTGAACTTCTACACATTGTAACTTGGCCTATTCCTATCTCCTACGTTATAGCTGCATGTTAATGTTCCAATTCTACAGCCCAAGATTAAAAATTAAATATACAAATCTGGCATCAAACAAGGGCAAAACAGAGTTAGAATTAATTCTAAACCTCATTTCAGGGAATTGTCATTATACAGCCTGCCTCAATTTTCCATGAAAGACACAGCTTGAAAAGCTGTGTTTATTTGAAATGACTAGGAGTTCATCAACTGTGAAAATTCTTCTCTATGGGGCATATATTCAACATATTTACAGGAAGTTGTTTACTTTTAAGATGACATGGGATAGACTATATTCGTTGGGACAAATATAGGCTAACTAAAAGGCTAAACATAAAAATCTGAGGAAATAGATGCACCTGAGGGCCTTTAAAATGGTTAGCATAGTCTTGCAAATATAGAAGTATTCAAAGGGCTTTGTGCTTGCTAAAACTAGAAGGCCCTAAACCCTCATTGCTGTTGAACTCAAGACTCTGCACAAGCAGGAAAGGAAGTCTAAGGCAGTTATAAACTGCTTCAGTAAGTGTTGAAGATATGCCTTCACACACAGAGAGTACCTAGGAAATAACTGAGTGACTTTTTTCCCCAGACATTTAAGGAATTATATGTGCAATCATTAGCTGGACATTGACCTAACTGATAAGATATTTCATTGACTAAACAGGCCAAAGAATAAAGACTTTACAAAATGTGTTAAAAAATGTCACTAAACAGCAAACACTGCCACCAAACAAAGAATAAAAACAAAATACTGTATGGGTAAAATCTGATTTATATGATTAAAACATTTAATTGTTTAAAATATAGAGTTTTAAGCAACAAAAAATTCACACCATTCAAAGAAACATGAAAATATAGCCCAAACATGGATTAAAAGGCAACCAATAAAAACTTTCCCTAGAAAGCCTAAAGGATGATTTACTCAAAATAATTTTAATTGGCTATTGAATGTATTTTTAAAGAACTAAAGAAAATGTTTTATACAATTAAAGGACATATAAGAACATCTCACCAAATAGAGAAGAGATCTATATAAAGATAAAATTATAAAAAAATAATTGAATAAAACTTCTGTAGTTGAAAAGTGAAATGATTGAAATTTTAAAAACGCCCTATGAATTCCCATCTTGGTACAGTGGAAATTAATCTGACTAGGAACCATGAGGTTGTGGGTTCAATCTCTGGCCTCGCTCAGTGGGTTAAGGATCTGGTACTGCCATGAGCTGATATGACACAGCTCAGATCCTCCATTGCTGTGGCTGTGGTGTAGGCTGACAGCTGTAGCTCTGATTAGACCCATTGTCTGGGAACCTCCATATGCCTTGGGTGTGGTCCTAATAAAAAAAAAGCAAACAAAGAAAACAAAACAAAACATCCTAGAGAGACTCAAATGCAGATTTTAGTAGGTGAAAGAAAAAAAAAATAGAGCATCTGATTATAGAGCTATAGAGATTATCCTGTTGACATATTGACAAGAAAAAAAGAATAGGATAAACACTTTCAGAAAGCTCTGAGACACCATCTTACTTATCAACATACAATGAAAACATTTCCAAAGGATAGGAGAAAGTAAATAGTGCAGAAAGAATATATATAAAATAATAATTGAAAACATCTCAAATCTTATGAAAACTGTTGATATACACATCCAAGAACCACAGTGAACACAAGTAGTACAAATTAGAGATCCAAAACTACACAGACAAGTAATAAAGTTATTTGTGGTTGCTAATTTTATGGGTCAATTTGACTGGGGTAATGGATGCCCAGATAGCTAGTACAAAATATTTTTAGGTATATCTGTGAGGTTATTTCTGGAAGAGATTAATTTTTTTATTGGTAGACTGAGTAAAAATCACCCTCACCAGGGAACATCATCTAATCTATTGAGTGCCTGAATATAATAGAAAGGGAAGAAAAGTGAATTTGCTCTCAGCTTAAGTTAGATATCCTTCTTTTTACTAACTTTGAACATTAATGCTCTTGGTTCTCAGGCTTTCAGACTCAGACTGAGATTTACATCATTGACTTCCCTGCTTCTCATACCTTTGCATTTGGACTGAAATTATATTACCAATTGTCGTGGGTCCCCAGCCTGTAGACTGTAGATCATGGGTCTTTTTAATCACTATAATCATGTGAACCAACTCCTCATGTTAAATATAATTTTACATCAATTTATATATCCTACTGGTTCTATTTCTCTGGATAACTCTGACTAATATGTTTTTGAAAGCTAAATATAAATAAATATTCAAAGTTTTGAGAGAGAAGTAATTCATCACTACACTGGATCCTCACTAAAATCAGAGGTAAATATAAATACATAGATGAGTTTTAAGAGTATAAATGTACTTTTTTTGTACATTATTTCTTTCTACCTAATTAAAAAACTTAAAGCAATAATTATGAAAGTATGATGTATATAAATGTATGTAAAATATATCTTTATAGATAAAATTGGTATGTTAATAGAACAATTCTGCAGGAGAAGGAATGGAGCTGTAGAGAAGAAATGTTATTGTAAACAGTTCATATCGCTTTTATTCATCTAAATTATTATAAATTAAGATGTTCATTCCAATCTTATGTTAAACTAAGAAAATATTTCCAAAGATGTTCTAAAAGAAATGACAAAATCATTAAAATGGTATGATAGAAAATAATCTAATTTATACAAAGGCAGAACTGAAGGAATTAAGAAAAAAGTATATAAGATGTACAGAAAATACATGCAAAATGGCATATATACATTTTACTTTGTGAGAAATTACATTAAATAATGGACTAGAGAATGACATTACTAAGATTATGGCAAAGATGATTGCAGACTTTGCTTCACTTCACAATAATTTTAATAACTATTCATGTATAAGACTTCACTGAGAAAATACTAGAACTTGGGGATGAGCATGAGGCAGCACCTGCACCACAGAGACCAAGATAGATTGCATTAGAAGGGTAAGAGGAGTGGCTATGCATTGACTGAATTGCCCTTCCCTTATGACAACATAGCAGGACACACAAAGTTCTTCCTTGAATCTATGATTCCTTCAGGACAGACATTTAGCTCCTCTAGCATTTTATGTTGCTTCTTAAGAATCCTCAATCTGGTCTCACTTCACAAGGAAGGTAGGGGATTCCGTGGGGTTTGACCACTGAGAATCTTAATGTAATGGAGAATGAAAGGGACTTGCAAGAAGCAATTATCTTATCTTGGCCAACAGAGTTCCTACTTGTATCACCAAAGTAGTATTCTCAGCCAGTGGATTTGCTTATCTTCAGAGCCAAGACAGTGGTGCAGTATGACCATGGAATTCATCAGGATACAGGTATTCCTGATTTGTCTCTACAAATGAAGTTTGCCAGCCCTAAGCCTACTCTATCTTCATCCTTCCTTCTGTCCAGAGAGGGGAGCTGAGCATAGCCAACTGCTGAGTTTAAATCCTGTTGCTACCTGACCATAAAGCCTGGTTGGACCACTCGGAGGTTGAGTTTCCAAGTAACACTTGAGCAAAGACTACAGCAAGAAAATCTGATCATCCGCTGGGAAAATTTCATGTCACCCTGCATCCAGGAAAATTTGGTGTGGGTGAGCTTGAGTCAAGGTCACAAGCAAAGAGTCTTTTTGAGTTTGTAACTAGTCCCCCCCCAACTACCACAATAGTCAGGCAAGGGAGTTAATTTATAACCTCATCCACTGCTGATTGTAGCTCCAAGCCCCTCCCAACCAGAAATCATGACTGGAAACAACTGGAAGTCTGCATAGAGATAGATTTTCTCATTTTCCCAAGTAGGTGAGCTTATTTGTAGCCCTTCCTTTTGCTCAGTGCAGCTCCTGTCCCTTTTCAACAAGGAAGACTGACTGGGAACACTTGAGAGGTTGCTTGGAACTGGCTTTATAGCTTGAGCCAGGCAATGGAGGTAATACAGAGCCTCAATCACTGCTTAGTGTAGATTTTGACCCAGTCTCCCAGAAATCTTTGCCAGAACACTTGGATATCTGCATAACCCAATGACACTTAAGTGGAAAGTGGGTCAGGCATCACTGATTGTCTGAATAGCAAAATTAATGGCCCTGATAAGTAAGGAAACATGAGGTGTAATTTGGCTTGAGACAAGATCACATACAGTTTTTTCATCATTGGAATTAATTTTTCTTCTCAATCTGGGCAGGGAACTTTATTCAGAGCCTCATTGATTGCCATGTATAGCCTTCAGTGAGCCTGACCAGGGAACCTAACCAGAACATGTAGGAAGTGTCAGAGCCCTTCCAACAGCCTTGATTATAGTGGCACTTGAACAGAGAGCATAGTCCATAGATTTCCCTATCTGCTGAGAAAAACTGATAGATTTCTTTGCCTGGGGAATTTAGCACAAAGTTTTGCCTGATTCAGGTCCATGAATAATAAACCATTCAGGCCTTGGGTATCAATCTTATATCCTGACAGGCAAAGGAAGTTAATTAATATCCATGGCTATCTTTGAGTATAATTTCAAGTTGTGATACTATAGAAAACCTGAAGAGAAAAACTAGAAAATTGAAGTCTATTCTACAGCATTGAATGGGTAGTCAACCAAGTCAAGAGTTCTATCTAACTTTTCTTAAACAATGGTACCCTTTTCTACATTAGAACTTGATCAGTAGTCTTGACCATATATAAAACTTAAGAGAAAGCTGCACATGCTCAAGAACATTACCAGCTAAAACATCAAGAAACACAAATTGAGCCGATTAGTGAAGTATTGTCTATACCAAGACAAATCTGTAAAGTCTGGAGGTGGAGAGTCTTTATACAAATGCACAGATATCAAAATATCAAGAATCTTAAAAAAATCAGATAAATGGAAAATCACCAAAGGAAATTAATAAAGCTCCAGTAATTTGTCTTAAAAGAAATGGAGTTCTATAAAAGAATTCAAAATGATCCATGAAAAGAAGTTGAACAATAGGACCACAGAGACTAGAAGCTGAACAAAGAAACAGGAACCATTAAAGGAAAACAGAAATCCTAGGGCTGAAAAATGCAATGATTAAACTGAAACATTTAATGGAGAGCTTCAGAAGCAGACCCAAGCAATCAGAAGAAAAAATAAGTCAGTGATCTACAAGATATGATTTTTGAAATTATACAGAAAAAAAAGTATTAAAAGAGTGAAGAAAGACTACATTACTTATGGAATACAACCCAAAGAAACATTATGCACATTACGGGAATTCCATAAGCAGAATAGAGAGAGACAAGGGGGAAAGTGTATTTATAGCAATAAGAACTGTAAACTTGCCAAACCAGAGGAGAGAATTGAACATACAGATCCCGAGGCCTGAAGTGTTCCAAATAGTCTGAAATCGAATAGACCTACAATGAAAAAAAAATATAATACTCAAAAGTCAAATAAAATAAATAACTTTTGAATCAGTAAGAGAAAAGAGAGAAGTTGCATATAAGGGACCCCCACAAAGACTGTAGATGGAATAGTCAACAAAAACTTTTCAGGCCAGTGGTTGATTCATGGAAGATGACAGAGAAGTAGGCCATGAAGTTCACCTATTTCCACAAATACATCAAGAATGAATCTACATATAGATTTATTGACACAGAAAATTTGATGAACACTTGCAAAAGACCTCAAGATTCTGATAGAGCATGATAATCTTCATGAAAGCAGGTAGGACAAAAGAAAGAAGAAATAAGAAAAAGAGAGAAAATGAGAAAAGAAGCTGGATGGGACCTGCACTCTTAGGAGGGAATTGGAAAGAGGAAAACTCCTAAAACCTAGGAAATAACTCCAACATTGAGGAGATCAGCCAGGACAGAGGAGAAAGCTTTATAGCATTGGAGGAGAACACAGCAATAGGTATGAAACAGGTAAAATGATGCTGGTATGTGCAGGGGTTAAGAACAGAAGGTCTGACTTAGGAGAGCAAACTCAGAGAGAGAGCTGGTGCTGGCTGTGTGAGGAACATAGGGTTGGCATCATGGAAACAGCCTGGAGGGTCTAGACTTCAGGGAAATCTTATTTGAGGGTTGTCAGTTGAGGAAACCCAGAAAGGCCTGGAGGCCAGGTACTATTGTTTGGGGATGCTGAGGGAAGGACCAGGATCCAGCACTGCAGCCTTTTTCCCTGCATGCACTCTAAGGCTATGGGAACTACTGGGAGTAGTTTCTGTCTAGCAGCAGCTGGGCAATATCCCCCTCTCTTAGGGATACAGAGTACACGAAAGCAGGCAGAGTGAATGTGGGTCACTCAGCTCAAGCTTTGTGGCTACACAGAGCACTGCAGCCAATGGCCCTACATGGTACTGCAGGAGAAGTACATGGTCCACCATGCTCCACATATATTAGCAGGAAGAACACAAGTGGCTCAAATTGTGTGGCTGGTCACAGATGTATGTGTGACCCAGCAGGTGGTAGGATGACCACAGGAATAGGAAAAGGTCCAGAGCTACAGAGAGATTCTAGAAAGCAGCCCAACAAGAGAAGTGACCAGTGAGATAGCATACATATGGCAGCTACTGAGATACTTTTAGCAACTGCTAGGGAGCATCACCTTACTTGGGGCTACAGAGAGTACTCCCTAGAGTGGCCAAAAAAAGGGACTGATTTGAGAAGAGTAGCTTCCCCTGTGGCTACAGAGAGAAGTCTCAAGTGCCTCCATCCCAAAGAGAGGGACAGCATGAGCAGCTGTTGATGTTGTCAGCCTCAGAAAATTGTCCTTAGATCTATATGGTAGCAGGAAGGTCGCAAGGAGTCTCTTCTGCACCCCCTGCTATAAGAGCATTCCCACGAACTATAAAACACTGCCACCTCCCTCATGGACCCCATCAAGAACAGCCACCCAGCTTCAGAAGAGAAAGCGTGATACCACTGCTTCCATTGCATACTCTGGGTACAATTGAGCCACCACCAACCGTGAGAACTCCAGGACAGGCAGCATCTGCTGCATCTCCATACCTGCTGACAAGGACAACATGAACATTGAAAGTTAGACAATATGAGACCACAAAGAAATAGCTATCAGACAAATGAACAAGATGAATAAAATAGGCAATCTACCTGAAAACAAATTCAGAATGATGATAATAAAGATGATTCAAGGTATCAGAAAAAGAATGGATACACAGATTAAGAATTTACAAGATATGTTTAACAAAGAGCTAGAAGATTTAAATAACAAGCAAACTAAGATAAACATCACACTATATGAAAGGAAAAATACACTAGAACAAATCAATAGCAAGATAATGGAGGCAGAATGATAAGTGAGGTAGAAGGCAGAGTGATGGAAATCAGTGCCTCAGAAAAGAATAAAAAGAACTGAAGAGAGTTTAAGAGACCTCTGGAACAATATTAATATACCAAAATTCATGTCATAGGGGTTCCAGAAGGAGAAGAGAGAGAAAGAGCCAGAGAATATATTTGAAAAAATTATAGATGAAAAATTCCCTAATATTAGAAAGGAAAAACTCACTCATGTTGAGGAAGCACAGAGAATTCTATAACAGGATAAACCCAAGGGGAAACACAGTGAGGCACATACTAATCAAACTGAAAACTTAAATACAAAGAAAAATATTAAAAACCACAAAGAAAAACAACAAATAACCTACACTGCAAGCTAGGAGGAAGTGCCAAGATATATTTAAGGTGATGAAGGGGAGGAACATAGAATCATGCATAGTCTACCCAGTAAGGCTCTCACTCATATTTGGCATAGAGATCAAATGTTTTTAGTCAAGGAGAAACTAAAATAATTCAGCACCCCCAAACCAACTCTACGAAAAAAAAAAAAAAAAGAAAACAACTAAAAGACACCAGGCAGAAAAGAAAAAGCCGAAATTAGAAACAAGAAAAGTACACATGGAAAAGCTCACTGTTAAAGCCAAAAATAACATAAAAGTAGCAAATAATACATTATAATATGATATAAAAACTAGCAAGCATAAGAAGAGGAACTGGTAATGCAGAACACTGAAATTACATTTGAAATTAAGAGATCAGGAACCAAAAATATCTGTAAATATATAGATGGTTATATCAAAATATAATAGGAACCACAAGCCAAAAAATTTCAATAGACCCACACATAAAAAAAGAAAAAGCAATCAAAACCCAGCATTAAAAATAGCAAATCACAAGAGATGATGACAAAAGCGGAAGGGAAGACAAAAGACCTACAATAACATATCCAAAACAATTAGGAAAATGGCAATAAGTACATACATATCCATAATTACATTGAATGTAAATGGACTAAATTGACTACACAAATGACACAGAATGGATTCAAAAATAAAACTTTATATATGTTGTTTGCAAGAGACCCACAGCAAACCTAAGGACAAACTGAGAGTAAGGGGATGGTTGAAGGTATTCCATGAAAATGGAAATGAAAGTAAGTCTGGAGTAGAAATACTCATATCAGACAAAACAGACTTTAAAGTAAAGATGGTCATAAGAGACAAAGGACACTACATAATGAGCAAAAGATAAATCAAAGCAAAATATATAACAATTGTAAATATATATGCACCCAACATAGAAGCAACACAATATAAGGCAAAAGGTAACAGCCATAAAAGTAGAAATTAAAAGCAACACAATAATAGTGGTGGACTTTAATACCCCACTTACATTAATGGACACATCATCAGATATAATAGCAACACACAAACACTGGCCTTACATGGCATCCTACCATGATGGACTATCTCAAAGCAGCATCTATCATCTACTAGAAAGAAAAAAGAGAAAAAGACACAAACTCCTGGAAAAAGTGAGAGATCTCAAATCAAAAAATTAGAAATGAAAAATGAGAAGTTACAACTGACTCCACAGAAATACAAGGGATCCTGAGATTAAGCCACTATTTGTCAATAAAATGGACAATCTAGAAGAAATGGATGGATTCTTAGAAAGGTACAACCTACAAAGACTGAACCAGGAAGAAATTGAAGATATGAACAGACCAATCACGAGTACTCTAATTGAAAATGTGTTTTTAAAACTTCCAAAAAACAAAAGCCCAGGACCTAATGGCTACACAGGCAAATTCTATCAACATTCAAAGAAGAGTTAACATATATTCTTCTGAAACTCTTCCAAAAAATAGCCAAGGAAGTAACTCTCTCAAGCTCATTCTATGAGGCCACCATCACCCTGATACCAAAACCAGACAAGGATAGCATGAAAAAATAAAATTACAGCCTGATTACACTCAAGAACATAGATGCAAAAATCCTAAACAAAATACTAACAAACCAAATCCAAATATATATTAAAAGGTCATACGCATGATAAAGTGGGATTTATCATGGTGTTGCAAGGACTCTTCAATATCTGCAAATCAATCAGTATGATACACTGCATAAATGAACTGAAACATAAGACCCTATGGTTATTTCAATAGATGCAAAAAAGACTTTTGAAAAAATTTCAACAGCTATTTCTGTTTAAAAGAAAAAATCAAGAATGTGAGCATAGAGCAAAACTACCTCAACAGCAACATCTCGCTTGATCTTCCTTGAACAATGACAATAAAAACAATAAACCAATGGGACCTAATTAAACTCAAAAGATCTTGCACAGAAAATGAAATCATAAAACAATATAAAAATACAACAGGTAGAATGGGAGACAATCTTTGCAATTGATGCAACCATAAGCGACATAATTTCTAAAATATTCGAACAATTCATACAACTCAACAACAACACAATAAAACAAACATCCAAATCAAAAAATGGGAAGAAGACCTAAACAGATATTTCTTCAAAGGCATACCATAGCCACAGGTACATGAAAAGATGCTCAACATCACTAATTACTAGAGAAATGCAAATAAAAACTAAAATTAGGTACCACCTTACAGTGATTAGAATGACCATATTTTGAGGTCTACTAATAAAAAATGCTGGAGAGGATGTGGAGAAAAGGGTACCCTTCTTCACTGTTGATGGGAATGCAAATTGGTGCAACTACTTCGGAAAACACTATGGAGCTTCCTCAGAAATATAAGTATAGAATTTCAATATGATTCATCAATCCCACTCCTGGGCATCCATCAGGAGGGAACTATAATTCAAAAATGTATATGTACCCCTATGTTCATTGCATTACTGTTCACAATAGCCAAGACATAGAAACAATCTAAATGTTGATCAATAGATAAATGGATTAAGGAGATGTGTTACATATATACAATGAAATGTTAGTCATAGAAAAGCAAAGTAATGCCATTTGCAGCAACATGGATTCAGCTAAACATTCTCATACTAAGTGAGGTAAGTCAGAAAGGAAAAGATTCCATATGATAGCACTTATATGTGGAGTCTAAAATATGGCACACATTATCCTATCAACAAAAAAGAGACAGACTCACAGACATAGAGAATAGGCTTATGATTGCCAAGGGGTATGGGTGAGGGAATGGGATGGAAGGGGAATTTTGTTTGATAGATGCAAACTATTATATTTGGAACAGATAAACAATGAGATTTTACTCTACAGTATGGGGAACTATATCAAATCTCTTGATATAAAATATGATGAAAGATAGTTTGAATAAAAAATGTGTGTGTGTTTGTGTGTGTGTGTGTGTGTGTGTGTGTATGAATGAGTTATGCTGTACATCAGAAACTGGCACAACACTGTAAATCAACTATTCTTTAATAAAAAATACTTTTCATGGCAGAATAAAATTAATGACAGAAATAAACTGTCTACAAACAATTCTATACATGACAAAATTGTTCTTCAGAAATAAAGAATATACAAAGTCTTAAAAAATAACCTTAGAATGTTGTCACCATAGATCTGCCATACGAAAAAGAAAAAAGGGAGCTCTTTGGGTTTAAGTTAAATGATGCTAATTAGCATCATATAAATACACGTTAACATATAACTTATTGGGTTTGGTAAATATTTAGTCAAAGGTTGATTCTATAATATGATTACTGTGGTGCATAATTCACTAGCAACTTATATTTGCAAGTTAAACAAATGTAGTAAAATATACATAACTACAATAATCTGATATATAATATAAAATATATGACCTTTAATATTGGTAACCTAAAATGTGTAAAATATGAGGAGGAGGAGTAAAGTGTAAACTTTAGAAATTCTGAACTTAAAGGCAATTTTTATCAATTGAAAACAGGGAGCTCTGATTTTAAGATGTTTTATGTAAGTTTAATGTTAACCACAAGGGGAAAAGCATGTACTAATTACACAAAGAAAATGATAAATAAGTCAAAGGATACTGATACCAAAAGTTAGCAAAACATTAAAAAAAAACACAAAATAAGCAAGAAACAGTGGATTTACAAAACTGTGAGCCAGGAAACAGTTACAAAATGGAAAGTGTGTTCTTAACTATTAATAAATAACTAGTTAAAATGTAAATGTATTAAATTCTACAATTGGAAGACACAGAATTGCTGAATGGATAATAAAATATTATCAGAAATTATTCTGCCAACAGTAGAGTCATTTTAGCCTTAATGACACACATAGACTAAGAATGAAGGCATAGAAAATATTTTGAGGAAATAATAACCCCCCCAAAGCGGGGTATCTATAAGAGACAAAATAGACTTGGAATTAAAAATGGTAAAATGGGAGAAATAAGTTCATTTTAAAATAATAAAGTCAATCTGTCAAGAATGTATAACAATCATAGATATTTATGCACCAAGAATAGAGCACCTAAATACATTATGGAAAAATTAGCAGAGCTAAAGGAAAAAATAAATAGAAATACAATAATAGTTGGGGATATTAATATTCCATTCTCAACAATGAGTAGTTTATCCAGAGAATCAATGGAGAAATAAGAAACACCAACAACACTGTAGACCAAATAGGCCTGATATATGTAGACAATTCTACCTGACAACCGTATAATACACATTGTTCTTGCAAACACAGGGGACATTTTCTAGGAAATATCATATGTTAGGCCACAAAACAAGTCACTTCTTACAAGCAGATTTAAGTAATACCAAATACCTTCTCTGACTATTATAGTATGAAATTAGAAATCAACATGAATAAAGTCAGAAAACTCATAAATACAGGGGAATTAAATGACAATCTCTTGAAATAACTATGCATCAAAGAAGAAATTAAAGAGGAATTTATAATTTATCCAGATACAATGAAGATGGAAACATAATTATCAAAACTTATGAGATTTAGCAAAAACAGTTCTGAGAGAGAATTTCAAAGCCATAAATCTCTACATTAAAAAGAATGGAATATCTCCAACGATCAAACTCTATGCTTTGGGGAGCTATAAAAACAGTCTGCATACAGTTAGCAGAAGGAAGGAAATAAAGATAATAACATTAACAAATGAGAAACAATAGAAAAGAGTATCAAAATAATTTAGTCTTAGAAAAAAAAAATAAAATCAGCAAACTTTTAGCTAGGATAAGCGAGGAAAAAAGAGAAGACTAAGTTAACAAAACTACAAAGGCAAGAGGAGTCTTACAACTGAAAACAGAGAAATGCAAAGGATTATAAGAAGCTAATATTAGCAAATATAACAAAATACTGGGCAACCTAGAAGAAATAGAAAAAATCTTAGAAATGTAGAACTTACTTAGATTGAATCCTGAAGTAGAATGTCTGAACAAACCAATTAATAAGATTGAATCAGTAATCAAACATATCCTGGTGAAGAAAAGCCTAGGACCAGATTGCTTCATTTATAAATTTTATCAATATTTAAAAAGAATTAAAACTGATAATTCTCAAAATTTTCAAAAAAATTTAAAAAATCAAAGTGGGAGAAAATATTCTCAAACTCATTTATCAAGACCAACATTACCCTGACACCAAAGCTGGAAAAGAACACTGAAAAATAAAGTAAAAAACACTATTCTCAATACATATAGATGCAAAAATTCTCAACAAAATACTAGCAAACCATACCCTGAAACATATTAAAGGATATCTCACAGAGATGCGGCAATAATAGTCTCTAATAATAAACTTTTGGTTGTCAAAGGGGAGGGGGAGGGAGTGGGTTGGATTGGGAGCTTGGGGTTAATAGATGCAAACTATTGCCTTTGGAATGGACTAGCAATGAGATTCTGCTGTGTAGCACTGGAAACTATGTCTAGTCACTTATGATGGAGCATGTTAATGTGTGAAAATAGAATGTGTACATGTATGTGTAACTGGGTCAGCATGTTGTACAGTAGGAAAAAAAATTGTATTGGAGAAATAACAAAAAGGCAAAAAAAACTATGACTAAAGGTAGTGTCAGATTAATAAATGTAAATAAACAAAAAAGGAAAAAAGAAACAAGAATAATCTAACAACAAAAAATGAAAATGAAATACACTACATTAATTGGATGAAAGATAAGCATATGACCATCCCAATAGATTCAGGGAAAGCATTTTAAAAAATCAATATCTGTCCATGAAAAATAAAAAAACTCATAACAAAGAGGTATAAAAAGAATGTACTTCAGCACATTAAAGTTTGTATACCATAAGATGATAGCTAACATCATATTTAATAGTGAAATTCAGATGAGGCAAGATAGCAGAAGAGTAGGGGGACATGCTTACCCTCTCCCACAAACACAACAAAAAACACATCTACACGTAAAATGAATCACACAGAACAACAACTGATTGCTGGTAGAACTTAAACCTCCAAAAAGGGCAAGAATCTCTTGACATAACTGGGTAAAACAAGAGAAAAGAGGAGAGAGAGAGAAGGGTAATCTGGACTGGACTGGCACTCCCGAGAGGGAACTGTGAAGGAGAAAGGAACCCACACCCTGGAAAGTCACCTAACTGATGGAAAGATCAACTGAGTCGGAGGGATCTCCAGACTCTGAAAAAAGTGCAACAGCAGGTCTGAGATCTAAAAAGCAAAGTGAAAGCCACATAGATCATCTGAACCACTGGCAAAAACACCAAAAACCAAGACACTTGGGTGGCAGCTGGACACTGAGACCTAGGCCGTGGGAGCAGGCTGGGGTTGACAGTGTGGAGATAGCCTGAGGAATTAGGAAGTGGTGAGTCATAGGTGGAGACAGCAATAGGCTAAGGGCTGGGGAGTGGAAAACCACAACAGAGGGAACCTGGGAGAAGGTCTGGACAAGCAGGAGAGACAAGGAACCAGGGTTGGCTTGGGGAGAGGAGGAGGGGTGGGCCAACATAGAATACTCCTTGCACCCCAGCAAGCAGAATTTCCCACCAGCTAGCAGAGTGCAGAGCTTCCCAGCACATCCCCCTGCCCCACCCAGCATGTGCCTGGCCAGAAACTGCCTTCCACCTCAGCAGACTGGCCTCACCACACTCAGGAAGCAATCCCCCACTGTGGCTTTCCCTGGTTGGCCTGCCCACACAGAGGAAGCACCTCACTTCTGTAGAGCAAGCCACACAGCACCACTCACACTCAGGAAGAGCTCCATGGCCCAGGAGCACCAGGGCCACCCATGATGGGCCCTGGGAAGTGCCCCTACACTGCAGTGCACACTTACCAGTCCTGAATGCCCTTGGGAAGCACTACTTTGCCTCAGAGAGAGGAGTTTAGTCCCACCAGTCCTCAAGAAGTGCTGCAATCCCACAGAGCAAGCATCCCAGCACTGTCTGCCCTCAGGAAGAGCTCCATGGCCCAGGAGCACCAGGGCAAGACCTGCATGGCCACAGGAAGCATGCCCACACCATAGGACACCCTTGCCAGTCCTGCTCACCCTCAGGAAGTGTTCCTTTGCCTCAGAGCAAGCTGGCTAGGCCTGCATGCCTTTGGGAAACTTCACACTGCCTCAAAGCAGGCCAGCCATCCACAATCAGGAAGCATTCTGCAGCAGTGCCAGGGCAAACCTTGCCTGGCCATAGGGAGTGCAACTCCACCCCAAAAAAGGAAATCCAAAGCAAGATAAAGAAGCTGAGAAACCATTCCCAGTTAAACTAACAGGAGAACTCATTTAAAGCAGTCAACAATGAAACAGACCTCTGCAGTATGACAGACTTGCAGTTCAAAAGGGAGATAGTGAAACTACTGAAGGAATTAAGAGAAGATATGAACAGTAATACAGACTCCCTAAGAAAGGAACTAGAAAATATAAGGAGAAGCCAAGAACAACTAGAAAATTCATTTGCAGAGATACAAACTGAGCTAAGGGCAGTAAAAACCAGAATGAATAATGCAGAGGAACGAATTAGTGGCATGGAAGGTAGAATAATGGAAATCACACAATCAGAACAGCAGATACAAAACCAAATGAAAAAAAAGATGAAAGCAATATAAGAGACCTATGTGATAATATAATGCAGGCCAATATATGCACAATAGGAACTCCAGAAGGAGAAGAAAAAGAAAAGGGGATGGAAAATATATTTGAAGAAATTATCACTGGAAAATTTCCAAAGCTAAAGGATATTGATGTCAAGATACAGGAAGCACAGATGGCCTCAAACAAGCTGAACCCAAATAGACCCACACCAAGACATATTATGATAAATTGGAAAAAGTTAATAATAAAGAGAGGATCCTAAAGGCAACAAGAGAAAAGCAAAGTGTCAATTATGAGGGAACCCCCATAAGGCTATCAGCTGATTTCTCTATGGAAACTCTACAGGCCAGGAGGGAATGGCAAAAGATATTTAAAGCAATGAAAGGAAAAAAAATGCAACCTAGAATAATCTATCCAGCAAGAATACCATTTAGAATAGAAGGGGAACTAAAGAACATCTCCAACAAAATACAGCTAAAAGAATACAACAATGCAAAACCCATTCTAGAAGAAATACTGTTTTTTTTCTATAAATAAAAAAAGAAAAGAGGAAAAACTAGGATGTAAGAAACCACAATCAGAGAGCAGTTGCTAAAATAAGCCATTATACAGTTCTAATCATGAAGATGTTTAAAATAAAAATAAATTTAAAAAGATGTAAAAATCATAAAACGTGGGCAAGGGAAGTAAGTAAATGAATACATTCTTTTTTTTTTCTTTTTTGTTTCCTTAAATTTTATTATGGTAATGAAATGTTTTAACCTACAGGTCTATCAGGCTAAAACACACAATAAGAGGAAGGGGTTAACGTACATAAGTAACAGGACAAGCACAAAACAAAACAAAATATTACATTCACAAAAAATCAAAAGCAAAGTACTCAGGCAAAAAATAATTGGAGACAATGCAACCAAAAAAAAAAAAAAAAGGAAGAATGGAGAATCATAGAAGCAACTGGATATCAAGGTTTAAAATGGCAGTCAATAAACTTCTATCAATTATCACCTTAAATATTAATGGACTGAATGCTCCAATCAAAAGACACAGAGTGGCAGATTGGATGCAAAAAGCAAAAACCTTCAATCTTCCGCCCACAAAAAACTCACCTTAGGACAAAGGACACATATAGATTGAAAGTGAGGGGTGGGAAAAGATATTTCTGCCTATGGACAAGACAGGAAATCAGGAGTTGCCATACATATATCAGACCAAATAGACTTTAAAACGAAGGCCATAAAGAAAGACCAAGAAGGACACTATTTAATGGTTAAAGGATTGATTCAAAAAAAGAATATTACAATTGTCAACATATATGCCCCAATTATAGGAGCACCCAGATACAGACAAAAAATATTAACAGACATAAAAGGTCAAATTGATGGGAATACAATCATAGTAAGAGACTTTCACACCCCACTCACATCAATGGACAGATCCTCTAGACAGAAAACCAATAAAGCAACAGAGATACTAAAGGAAAAAATAGAAAAGTTAGACCTAATTGAAATTTTCAGGACATTACATCCAGAAACTAGAAATCAACCCCAGGAAAAGAAATGAGAAAAAAACTTACTACATGGAGACTAAACAACATGCTAATAAAAAACCAATGGGTCTATGAGGAAATCAAAAAGGAAATTAAAATATACCTTGAGACAAATGATGATGAAGGCACAACCTCTTAAAATCTATGGGATGTTGCAAAAGCAGTACTCAGGGAAATTCATAGCAATACAGGCCTTCCTCAAAAAGGAAGAAAGATCTCAAATCAACAACCTAACCCACAACCTAAATGAATTAGAAAAATAAGAACAAACAAAACCTAAAGTTATCAGAAGGAAGGAAATCACAAAAATCAAAGAGGAAATCAATAAAATAGAGATTCAAAAAACAATAGAAAAAATCAATAAAACCAAGAGATGGTTCTTTGGAAAGCTAAACAAAATTGACAAACCTCTGGATAGACTCACCAAGAAGCAGAAAAAAAAAACCAAATAAACAAAAACCCAAATAACAAAATAAGAAATGAAAAAGGAGAAATCACAATGGGTACTGCAGATATACAAAAATCCATGCAAGAATACTATGAAAAGTTACATGCTAACGAATTTGACAACCTGGAAGAAATGGACAACATTATAGAGTCTTAAAGACTGCCAAAACTGAATCAAGAAGAAACAGACCAACTGAACAGACCAATCACTAGAAATGAAATTGAATATGTCATAAAAACAATCCCTACAAATAAAAGTCCAGGACCAAATGGCTTCGCAGGAGAATTCTACCAAATACAAAGAGGAACTGGTGCCCATCCTCCTTAAAATTTTTCAAAAGGTTGAAGAAGAAGGAACACTCCCAAAGATATTCTATGAAGGCACCATCACCTACTTTGGAAAACCAAAGATACCACCAAAAAAGAAAACTATAGGCCACATATTTGATGAATATAGAAGGAAAAATTCTCAATGAAATTTTAGCCAACCAAATCCAACAATATATCAAAAAGATCATACACAACTAATAGGTGGGATTCATTCCAGGTTCATAAGTCTGGTTCAACATATGTAAATCAATCAATGTCATACACCACATTAACAAAAGAAAATCAAAAACCACATGATCATCTCAATAGACACAGAAAAATCACTGGACAAATTCGAACATCCACTTATGATAAAAACTCCCACCAAAGTGGTATCGAGGGAATATTCCTGAACATAATCAAAGCCATTTATGACAAACCTACAGCAAATATAATACTCAATGGAGAAAAATTGAAAGCCTTTCCACTAAAATCTGGAACAAGACAGAAATGCCTTCTCTAACCACTGCTGTTCAACATAGTATTGCAAGTCCTAGCAAAAGCAATCAGAAATACAAAAGAAATTAAATGCATCCAAATAAGAAGAGGAGATAAAACTGTCACTATATGCAGATGACACAATCCTATACATATAAAACCCTAATGACTCAAGCCAGTAACTACTTGAACTTACCAACAAATTCAGCAAAGTATCAGGATATAAGATTAACATTGAGAAATCAATCACATTTTTGTATACTAACAATAAAATATTAGAAAAGGAATACAAAAATACAATACCCTTTAAAATTGCATGCCAAAAAATCAAATACCTTGGAATACACCTGACCAAGGTGGTAACGGATTTACATCCAAAGAACTATAAAACATTAATCAAGGAAAATAAAGAAGAAGTAAGAAATGGAAAGATATTCCATGTTCCTGGGTTGGAAAATTTAATATTGTACAAATCACCATACTACCCAAAGCAATCTACAGATTCAATGCAATCCCTATCAAATTACTCATGACATTTTTCACAGAACTACAACAAACAACCCAAACATTTATATGGAACCACAAAAGACCAAGAATTGCCAAGCAACTCTAAAGAACAAAAACCAAGCAGAAAACACCTCTCTCCTAGACTTCAGGCAATATTCCAAAGCCAAAGTCATCAAGACAGTGTGATACTGGTACCAAAACAGACATACAGACCAATGCAACAGAATAGAGAACCCAGAAATAAACCCTGACACCTATGCTCAATTAATCTTTGACAAAGGAGGAAAGAACAAAAAATGGGAAAAAGACAGTTTTTTCATCAAGTATTGCTGGGAAAACTGTAGAGCTCCATGCAAATCAAAGAAACTAGAACACTCCCTCACACCATGCACCAAAATAAACTTAAAGTGGCTTAAAGATATAAGACAGGACACCCTCAAACTTCTGGAAGAGAACATAGGCAATGCATTCTCTGACATCAACCTTACAAATGTGTTCTCAGGTCAGTCTCCCAAAGTAACAGAAGTAAAAGCAAAAATAAACCAATGGGACCTAATCAAACTGACAAGCTTTGACACAACAAAGGAAGCCAAAATAAAAACAAAAATACATCTTACAGAATGTGAGAAAATAGGTTCAACTGATGCAACTGACAAGGGCTTAATCTCTAGAATATAGAAGCAACTTATTCAACTCAACAGAAAAAAAAGCCAACCACCCAATGGAAAAATGGGCAAAGGACATGAAGAGACATTTCTCCAAGGAAGATATACAGGTGGCCAGCAGACACATGAAAAAATGCCCCACATCCCTTATTATTAGAGAAATGCAAATCAAAACAACCATGAGATACCACCTCATACCAGTCAGAATGGCCATGATTAATAATTCCACACATAACAAGTGCTGGAGAGGGTGTGGAGAAAAGGGAAACCTCCTGCACTGTTGGTGTGTATGTAAGCTGATACAACCACTATGGAGAACAGTATGGACGTACCTCAGAAATCTATACATAGAAATACCATATGACCCAAAAATCCCACTCTTGGGCATATATCCGGACCAAACTTTCCTTCAAAAAGACACGTGCAACCCCATGTTCATTGCAGCTCTATTCACAATAGTCAAGACATGGAAACAACCCGAATGTCCATCAACAGATGATTGGATTAAGAAGATGTAGTATAAATACACAATGGAATACTACTTAGCCATAAAAAATAACAACATAATGCCATTTGCCACAACATGGATGGAACTAGAAACTCTCACACTGAGTGAAGTATGTCAGAAAGAGAAAGAGAAATATCATATGACATCACTCATATCTGGAATCTAATATACAGCACAAATTAACCTTTCCACAGAAAAAAAAATCATGGACTTGGAGAATAGACTTGTGGTTTCCCAGGGGGAGGGAGTGGGAGCTTGGGTAAACAGATGCAAACTATTGCTCATGGAACAGATTACCAATGAGATGCTGCTCTGTAGTGCTGAAAACTATGTCTAGATACTTACAGTGGAGCATGACAATAGGAGAAAAATTACATATGCATGTATGTTTAACTGGGTCCCCATGCTGTACATTGGAAAACAAAAGTCCATTGGGGGAAATAACAATTAAAAAATAAATTTAAAAAATAGCATAATTCAAAACTTTCTTCTAAGATCATAACAATACCATGGTGCTCACTCTCACCACTCCTATTTAAAATTATCCTGTAAGTTCTAGCCAGAGTAATTGGGAGAGAAATATAAAACCACCAGAATTTGAAAGAAATAAGCACACCTGTCTCTATCTGAACATCTTAAAAACTACCACAAGAAAAACTATCTGATATAGTCAACAAATTTAAAGTTGGAAGATGAAAAATTAACATACAAAATCAATAGTATTCTATACAATAACAACAAATTATCTGAAAGGGAAATAAATAAAACAATCACATTTACAATAGCGCCAAACACTCTAACAATAATTAAGGATAAATTTATCCAGGGAATTAAATGATTGCTATACCCAAAACCAGAAAAATTTGATCTAAACAATCAAAGAATACATGCATAAATGGAAAAATGTCTCATGTTCATTTATTGTAATAATTATTAAGACTAAAATGCTTATACTTCCCAAAGCTATCTATAGAGTTAATGCATTCCAATAGCATTTTTATTGAAGTAGAACTAACAATCATAAACTGTATATTTGATGCATAAAATACCCTGAGTGGCCAAAGCAATCCTGAAAAAGAATAAATTGAGTGGCATATTAATTCCTGATTTTAAGCTATATTATAAAGTTATAGTTTCAAAAGTGTATAGTACAAGCACAAAAACAGACACATAGCTCCAATGGAACAGATCTGAAACCCCAGAATTGAGCCAAGGTATATATGGTCATTTAATATTTGACAAGAGAGTCAATAATAATCAATAGAAAAAAAAGTCTCTTCAATAAATGATGCTGGGAAAATTACTGATTCACATGTAAAAGAGTGGAAATTCTATTTTACACCAATTATAATTAGCTTAAAATGGATTAAATGCTTATATGTAAAACTGAATAGTATAAAATCTTAGAATAAAACATAAGATGTTAAGCATATTTTCATGTGCTTTTTTTGGGCAATCTATCTTCTTTGAAGAAATATCCGTTTCGACCAAGATCTTCTGATTATTTTTAAATTAGGTTGTTTTGGAGAGACAAGATGGCAGAAGAGTAAGGGGGCACGCTTGCCCTCTCCCACAAACACAACAACAACAAAAAACACATCTACAGGATAAACAACTCTCACAGAACAGCAACCAATCACTGGCGGAAGAACCTAAACTCCAATAATGGTAAGAATTTTGTGACATTACTAGGTAAAACAAGAGAAAAGAGGAGAGTGAGAGAAGGTGAATCCGAGCTGGACGGGCGCTCCTGAAAGGGAACTGCAGAGGAGAAAGGGATCCTGTACCCTGGAAAGTCAACTACTCGAGGGAAAGATCAACCAAACCGGAGGAATCTCCAGATGCAGAGAAGAGTGTAGCAGTAAGTTGGAGTTCTGAAAAGCAGATTGAGAACTGAACAGATCATCTGTACTATGGGCACAGTCACCAAAAATTGAGACTCCTGGGTGTGGGCTGGGCACTGAGACCTCAGGTCCAGAGGTTAGTCCCCGGGAAAGGGCTGGGGGGGCGGGGTGGAGCGGAGACTGCTTTGGAGGTCTAGAAACCAGTCTGTCAAGTTTGACAGGGCAGGGACTCCCTGGGAGACTAGAAAGCAGAGCATTGCAGGGGGAGAGAGCAATATGCTAAGTGTGGGGAAGTGGAACGCCACATCAGAGGGAACCTGGAGAAGAGCCGGGTTTGTGCCAGTGTTGGGGAGGGGAGAGAAAAAGGGGTGGGTCCCCATAGAATACTCCCCATGCCACAGCAAGCTTAATGGCCTGATAGCTATCAGAAAGCTGTGCTTCCCAGTGCATCCCCTCCCCCCTGCCTCCACCACCCTATACACACTCGCCCAACCTGGGGCTGCCTCCCATCCTGGGGGGCTGGCCTCAACAATTGATGGAAACCTACCACCACAGGGGCTGTCCCTGCCCTGGCCTGCTTGCACTTTGCAGGTGCTACACCCCCATGGAGCAGCAACAAACACTGCCAGCCCCCAAGAAAAGGCCTGCAGCCCAGAAAAGCTAGAACAAGCTTGGCCAGGCTGTGAAAAGGTCTCCCTAATTCTTGGACAGTCTTTATTAGTTGGGCTGCCCTGGGGAAGAGCCTCTTGGGTTTGCAGCGTCCCAGCTAGCCACTCCAGGCCTCGGGGGGTGCTGCCCTCACATGGAACAGCTGCACAGGACCGCCAGATCCCTGCAGGAGTCCCCACAGCCCAGAAAAGCTACAACAAGCTTGGTTGGGCTGTGAATAAATCTGTGTAATTCTCGGACAGTCCTTCCGAGTCAGGCTGCCCTGGGGAAGAGCCTCTTGGGTTCGCAGCAGCCCAGCTACCTACACCAGCTCTTGGGGGGGGGGCGGGAAGCCACCCTCCCACAGAACAACTGCAAAGGACTTCCATCTCTCTGCAGGACACCTCACAACCCAGAAAAGGTACAACAAGCCTGGATGGCCTTGAAAAGATCTGACTAATTCTCAGACAGTCCTTCCAAGTCAGGCAGCCCTGGGGAAGAGCCTCTTCGGTTTGCAGCAGCCCAGCTAGCCACTCCAGCTCTCTGGGGTGGGGGGAGCCACACTGCTGTGGAACAACTGCACAGGACTACCAGTTCTGCAGGACCCCCACACACCCCAGAAAAGCTACAACAAGCCTTGCTGGGCAGTGAAAAGATCTGCATAATTCTCAGTCTTTCTGAGTCAGGCTGCCCTGGGGAAGAGCCTCTTGTGTTTGCAGTGGCCCAGCTAGCTGCTATAGCTCTCAGGGGGTGCCCCACACCCATGTAACAACTGCACAGCACTGCCAGCTCTCTGCACGAGTCCCCACAGACCAGAAAATCTACAAAAACCCTGGACTGGCCGTGAAAAGATCTGCCTAATACTCTGACAGTCCTTCTGAGTCAGGCTGCTCTGGAGAAGAGCCTCTTGGTTTCACAGTGGCCCAGCTACCTCCTCCAGCCCTTGATGTGTGCCTTACTTTCACAGAACAGCTGCACAGGACTTCCAGCTACCTGCAAAAACCCTGCAGCTTAAACACAACAGAGCAAGCTCTGCCTGGCAGAGTGAAATCTGCTACCATCGAGGGGTGGGCCTCCTAGTCCTGTCTGCCCTCAGGAAGTCCTCCTTTGCTTCAAAGAGACCCTGTTAGCCCCATCGACACTCCAGAAAAGCCACACTGCCTCAAGAAAGATTGACCAACAATGTGAGCCCTCAGGAAACATTCCATGGCAGTGAAAATGCAAACACTGCCCGGCCACGGAGAGTACAACTCCCACAGGAAAAAGAAAACAACAAGCAAGATGAAGAAGCTGAGAAACCACCCCCAGTCAAACCAACAGGAGAACTCACCTAAAACAGTCAACAATGAAACAGATCTCTGCAGTCTGACAGACCTGGAGTTCAAAAGAGAAATAGTGAAAATACTGAAGGAATTAAGGGAAGATAGGAACAGTAATGCAGATACCCTCAGAAAGGAACTAGAAAATATAGGAGGAGCCAAGAAAAACTAGAACATTTATGTGCAGAGATGCAAACTGAACTAAGGGCAGTAAAAACCAGAATGAATAATGCAGAAGAACGAATCAGTGATATGGAAGATAGAATAATGGAAATCACCCAATCCGGTCAGCAGACAGAAAACCAAATCAAAAAACAGGAAAGCAATATAAGAGACCTATGGGATAATATAAAGCAAGCCAACTACACATAATCCAGAAGGAGTAGAAAAAGATAAGGGGATGGAAAATATATTTGAAGAAATTATCAATGGAAACTTCGCAAATTATCACTGGAAACTTCCCAAATCTAAAGGATACAGAGGGACCCAAACAAATTGAACCTAAATACACCCACAACAAGACACATCATAATAAAAATGGCAAAAGTTAGTGATAAAGAGAGGATCCTAAAGGCAGCAAGAGAAAAGCAGAATGTTACTTACAAGGGAACCCCCATAAGATTATCGGCTGATTTCTCTACAGAAACACTACAGGCCAGGAGGGAATGGCAAGAGATATTTAAAGTGCTAAAAGGAAAAAATATGCAAGCTAGAATACTATATCCAGCAAGAATACCATTTAAAATAGAAGGAGAAATATTTTTTTTTCCAGCAGACAGAAGCTAAAAGAATACAGCAATACAAAACCCAGGCTAAAAGAAATATTGAAAGAGCTTCTCTAAACCAAAAAGAAAGGAAGGAAAGAATGTGAGGAAAAAGAAACAAAACAAAAAAAAAGAAGAAGAGGAAGAACTAGGATTGAGGAAACCACAATCAGAGAGCAGTCACTTAAATAAGCCAGCATACAAATTTAATCACGAACATGTTTCAAACAAAATAAAATTAAAAAGAAAAAAAAGAGTCCTCAAAATCATAAAATGTGGGCAAAGGATGTTAGGAAATAAATAGACCGTTTTTTTGTTTGTTTGTTTTGAAGTGATTGAACCTACAGCACCATCAGGGGTTAGCATACTTAAAAAACAGTGCGACCACAAATCAAAACCAAACATTGCATTCGCAAAAAATGAAAAAAAAAATACACTCAAGCACATAATAACTGGAGGCCATCCAACCAAAAAAAGAAAGGAAGAATGGAGAACCATAGAAACAACTGGAACACGAGGTTTAAAGTTACAATAAATAATCATCTATCAATTATCACCATAAATGAAAATGGACTGAATGTTGTGATGAAAAGACACAGAGTGGCTGACTGGATAAAAAGGCAAAAACCTTCAATATCTGACTACAAGAAACTCACATTAGGACAAAAGATACATATAGACTGAAAGTGAAGGGCTGGGAAAAAAAAATTCATGCCAATAGACATGACAGGAAAGCAGGAGTTGCAATACTCATATCAGACAAAATTGACTTTAAAACAAAAGACATAAAGGAAGACAAAGAAGGACACTACTTAATGATTAAGGGATCCATCCAAGGAGAGGATGTTACTATCATCAACATATATGCCCCAAACACAGGAGCACCCAGATATGTACAACAAATATTAACAGACATAAAGGGAGAAATTGATGGGAATACAATCATAGTAGGAGACTTTAATACCCCACTCACATCAATGGACAGATCCTCTAGACAGAAAACCAATAACTCAACAGAGATCTTGAAGGAAACGATAGAAAATTTAGACTTAATTGATATCTTCAGGACACTACATCCAAAAAAAATCAGAATACACATTCTTCTAAATGCTCATGGAACATTCTCAAGAATCGACCCCATATTGGGACACAAAGCTAACCTCAACAAATTTAAAATATGCAACCTAGAATACTCTATCCAGCAAGAATATCATTTAAAATAGAAAGAGAAATATTTTTTTCCACCAAACAAAAGCTAAAGGAATACAGAACTACAAAACCCAGGCTAAAAGAAATATTTATAGGGCTTCTCTAAACCAAAAAGAAGGGAAGGAAAGAATGTGAGGAAAAAGAAACAAAACAAAAGAAGAGGAAGAACTAGGATTGAGGAAACCACAATCAGAGAGCAGTCACTCAAATAAGCCAGCATACAGATTTAGTCATGAAAATGTTTCAAACAAAATAAAATTAAAAAGAAAAAAAAAGAGTCCTCAAAATCATAACATGTGGGCAAGGATATTAGGAAATAAATATACCCTTTTTGCTGGTTTGTTTGATTCTCTTCTTAATATTAATATAGTAATGAAGTGTTTGAACCTACAGAACCATAAGGCTAAAACACAGAATTATAGGAAGAGGTTAGCATACTTAAAAAACAGGGCAATCACAAGTCAAAACCAAACATTGCATTCCCAAAAAAATGAAGGAAAAAAAAACCACTCAAGCAGATAATAACCGGAGACCATTCAACCAAAAAAAAAAAACAAACAAACAAACAAAAAAAATGAAAGGAAGAATGGAGAACCATAGAATCAACTGGAACACAAGGTTCAAAATGGCAATAAATAATCATCTATCAATTATCAACTTAAATGTCAATGGACTGAATGCCCCAATCAAAAGACACAGAGGGGCTGAGGGGGTAAAAAGCAAAAAACTTCAATATGCTGCCTGCAAGAAACTCACCTCAGGACAAAGGAAACATATAGACTGAAAGAGAAAGGGTGGGGAAAAATATTTCATGCCAATAGACATGACAGGAAAGCAGGAGTTGCAATACTCACATCAGACAAAATAGATTATAAAAAAAAGACAAAGAAAGACAAAGAAGGACACTACTTAATGATTAAGGGATCCATCCAATGAGAGTATATTACTATCTTCAACATATATGCCCAAAATACAGGAACACCTAGGTACATACAACAAATATTAACAGACATAAACAGAGAAATCAATGGGAATACAATCATAGCAGGAGACTTAATTACCCCACTCACACCAATGGAAAGATCCTCTAGAAAGAAAATCAATAAAGCAACAGAGATCCTAAAGGAAACAATAGAAAAGTTAGACTTAATTGATATCTTCAGGACACTACATCCAAAAAAAGCAGAATACAATTCTTCTCAAATGCTCATGGAACATACCCAAGAATCAACCACATATTGGGGCAAAGAGCTACCTCAATAAATTTAGGAGCATAGAAATCATCTCAAGTATCTTCTCTGACCACAATGCCATGAAATTAGAAATCAACCACAGGAAAAAAAAATGAGAAAAAAAACCGACTACATGGAGATTAAACAATATGCTACTAAAAAGCTAATGGGTCAATGAGGAACTCAAGACGGAAATTTAACAATACCTTCAGACATACGATAATGAAGACACAACCTCTCAAAACCTATGGGATGCTGCAAAAGAAGTGCTCAGAGGGAAATTCATACCAATGCAGGCTTTTCTCAAAAAAAAGAAAGATCTTAAATTGACAACTTAACCCTCCACCTAAACGAATTAGAAAAAGAAGAACAAAAAAGCCCTAAAGTCAGCAGAAGGAAGGAAATTATAAAGATCAAAGAAGACATCAAAAAATTAGAGATTCAAAAAAAAAAATAGAGAAAATTAATAAAACCAAGAGCTGGTTCTTTGAAAAGGTCAACAAAATTGACAAACCCCTGGCCAGACTCACTAAAAAGAGGAGAGAAAGAAACCAAATAACCAAAATTATAAATGAAAAAGGAGAAATCACAGTGGATACAGCAGAAATACAAAAAACCATAAGAGAATACTATGAACAACTATATGGCAACAAGTTTGACAATCTGGAAGAAATGGACAATTTTCTAGAATCTTACAGCATGCCAAAACTGAATCAAGTACAAACAGACCACTGAACAGACCGATCACTAGAAATGAAATTGAAGATGCCATAAAAACACTCCCCACAAATAAAAGTCCAGGACCAGATGGCTTCACAGGTGAATTCTATCAAACATATAAAGAGGAATTGGTGCCCATCCTCCTGAAACTCTTTCAAAAGGTTGAAGAAGAAGGAATTCTCCCAAAGACATTCTATGATGCCACCATCACCCTCATTCCAAAACCAGACAGAGATACCACCAAAAAAGAAAACTATCGCCCAATATCATTGATGGATATAGATGCAAAAATTCTCAACAAAATCTGAGCCAACCGAATCCAACAACATATCAAAAAAATTACACACCATGACCAGGTAGGGTTCATCCCAGGTTCACAAGAATGGTTCAACATATGCAAATCAATCAACATCATACACCACATTAACAAGAGAAAAGTAAAAAATCATATGATCATCTCAATAGATGCAGAAAAACCATTTGACAAAGTCCAACATCCATTCATGATCAAGACCCTCGCCAAAGTGGGTATAAAGGGAACATTCCTGAATATAATCAAAGTCATTTATGATAAACCCACAGCAAATATAATCATCAAAGAGGAAATACTGAAAGCCTTCTCACTCATATCTGGAACAAGACAGGGATGCCCACTGTCATCACTGCTATTCAATGTAGTTTTGGAAGTCCTAGCCACAGCAATTAGACAAACAAAATAAATAAAAGGCATCCATATAGGAAGAGAAGAGATAAAACTGTCACTGTACGCAGATGACATGATTCTATACCTAGAAAACCCGAAGGACTCAACCCCAAAACTACTTGAACTGATGAATAAATTCAGCAAAGTAGCCGGATATAAGATTAACATTCAGAAGTCAGTTACATTTCTGTACACCAGCAATGAAATATTAGAAAAGGAATACAAAAATACAATACCTTTTAAAATTGCACCTCACAAAATCAAATACCTCGGAATACACCTGACCAAGGAGGGAAAGGACCTATATGATGAGAACTATAAAACTTTCATCAAAGAAATCAAAGAAGATGTAAAGAAATGGAAAGATATTCCATGTTCCTGGATTGGGAAAATCAATATTGTAAAAATGGCCATACTACCCAAAGCAATCTACAGATTCAATGCAATCCCTATCAAATGACCCATGACATTTTTCACAGAACTAGGACAAACAACCCAAACATTTAGATGGAACCACTAAAGAGCCAGAATCGCCAAAGCAATCCTGAGAAACAAAAACCAAGCAGGAGGCATCACTCTCCCAGTCTTCAAGAATTACTACGAAGCCACAGTCACCAAAACAGTGTGGTATTGGTATCAAAACAGACAGACAGACCAATGCAACTGAATAGAGAATCCAGAAATAAACCCTGACACCTATGGTCCATTAATCTTTGACAAGGGAGGCAAGAACCTAAAATGGGAAAAAGAAAGTCTATTCAGCAAGCATTGCTGGGAAACATGGACAGCTGCATGCAAAGCAATGACACTAGAACACACCCTCACACCCTGCCCAAAAATACACTCCAAGTGGCTGAAAGACTTAAATATAAGAGAAGACACCATCAAACTCCTAGAAGACAACATAGGCAAAACACTCTCTGACATCAACCTCATGAATGTTTTCTCAGGTCAGTCTCCCAAGGCAATAGAAATTAGAGCAAAAATAAACCCATGGGACCTCATCAAACGGACAAGCTTTTGCACAGCAAAGGAAACCCAAAAGAGAACAAAAAGACAACTTTCAGAATGGGAGAACATAGTTTCAAATGATGCAACCGACAAGGGCTTAATCTCTAGAATATAAAAGCAACTTATACAACCCAACAACAAAAAAGCCAATCAATCAATGGAAAAATGGGCAAAAGCCCTGAATAGACTGTTCTCCAAATAAGATATACAGATGGCAAGCAAACACATGAAAAAATGCTCAACATCGCTGGTTATAAGAGAAATGCAAATCAAAACTACCATGAGATATCACCTCACACCAGTCAGAATGGCCATCATTAATAAATCCACAAATAACAAGTGCTCTAGGGGCTGTGGAGAAAAGGGGACCCTCCTGCACTGTTGGTGGGAATGTAAACTGGTACAGCCACTATGGGGAACAGTTTGGAGGTACCTTAGAAATCTATCCATAGAACTTCCATATGACCCCCAATCCCACTCTTGGGCATCTATCCAGACAAAACTCTACTTAAAAGAGACACATGCACCCGCATGTTCATTGCAGCACTATTCACAATAGCCAGGACATGGAAACAACCCAAATGTCCATCGACAGATGATTGGATTCGGAAGAGGTGGTATATATACACAATGGAATACTACTCAGCCATAAAAAAGAATGACATAATGCCATCTGCAGCAACATGGATGGAACTAGAGAATCTCATCCTGAGTGAAATGAGCCAGAAAGACAAAGACAAATACCATATGATATCACTTAGAACTGGAATCTAATATCCAGCAGAAATGAACATCTCCTCAGAAAAGAAAATCATGGACTTGGAGAAAAGACTTGTGGCTGCCTTATGGGAGAGGGAAGGTGTGGGAGGGATCAGGAACTTGGGGTTATCAGACATAACTTAGAATAGATTTACGGAGTTCCCATCATGGTGCAGTGGTTAATTAATCCAACTAGGAACCATGAGTTTGTGGGTTCGGTCCCTGCCCTTGCTCAGTGGGTTAACAATCTGGCGTTGCCGTGAGCTGTGGTGTAGGTTGCAGACATGGCTCAGATCCTGCATTGCTGTGGCTCTGGCATAGACTGTCAGCTAGAAATCCAATTATACCCCTAGCCTGGGAATCTCCATATGCCGCGGAAGCAGCCCAAGAAATAGCCACAAAATAAAAATAAAAAATAAAAAAAGATTTACAAGAGATCCTGCTGAGTAGCATTGAGAACTATGTCTAGATACTCATGTTGCAACAGAACAAAAGGTGGGGGAAAAAATGTAATGTATACATGTAAGGATAACTTGATCCCCTTGCTGTACAGTGTGAAAATAAAATAAAAATACATAAATAAATAAGTAAATTAGGTTGTTTCTTTACATAAAGCTGTATGAGATGTTTATATTTTTTAATCCATTGTTGATTGCTTTGTTTGCAATTTTTTTCCCATTCTCTGGGTTGTCTTTTAGTTTTGATAATGGTTTTCTTTACTGTGCAAAAGCATTTAAGTTTGGTTAGCTTCCATTTTTTATTTTTGCTGTTATTGTCATTATTCTACAAAGTGGATCTGAGAATATATTGCTGTAGTTTATTTCAAAAAGTGTTCTTCCTGTGTATTCCTCTAGCAATTTTACAGTATATTGTCTTACATTTGGGTATAGTCACTTTTTTTGTCTTTTTGCATTTTCTTGAGTCACTCCCACAGCATATGGAGGATCCCAGGCTAGGGGTCTAATCAGAGCTGTAGCCAGTGACCTACACCACAGCCACAGCAATGTGGGATCCAAGCCACATCCGTGACCCACACCACGGATCATGGCAACACTGGATCCTTAACCTACTGAGAAAGGCCAGGGATTGAACCCACAATCTCATGGTTCCTAGTAGCTTCCTTAGGGTTTTATATGTATAGTCAGATTCATTAACCACTGTGCCATGATGGGAACTCCCAAGTATAATCCATTTTGCGTCAATTTTTTGTATGGTGTTAGAGTGTGTTCTAGTTTTATTTTCTTACATGTAGCTGTCCAGTTTTCCCAGCACCACTTATTAAAGAAACTGTCTTTTCTCAATTGTATATTCTTGCCTCCATTGTTGTAGATAAATTGACCATAGGTGCATGGGTTTATTTTTAGGTTTTAATCCTGTTCTACTGACCTATATCTCTGTTTTTGTGCAAGAACCAAAATGTTTTGATGACCGTGTCTTTGTAGTAGAGTTTGAAGACAAGAAGGCTTATTCTTCCAGCTCCATTTTTCTTCCTCAGGATTGCTTTGGATAATTTGTTTCCACAAAAAATTTTACAAATTTTTGTCCTGTTCAGGGAAACATGCCATTGGTAATTTAATAGGAACTGTACTTACTCCGTAGATTGCCTTGGGTATTATAGTCATTTTGATGGTAGTGATTTTTCAATTGAAGAACATGGTATATCTTTCCTTTTGTGTCATCTTTGATTTCTTTCAACAGCATCTTTAATTTTTCAGTGTACAGGTTTTTTTTGACCCTTTAGGTAGATTTGTTACTAGGTATTTTATTGTTTTTGATGCAATGGTAAATGGGATTGTTTCCGTAATTTATTTTTCCTGATTTTTCATTATTATCAGATAGAAATACAAGATATTTTTCTGTATTAATTTTGTATCCTGCAAACTGAATTCATTGATATGCTCTAGTAGTTTTCTGGTAGCTTCCTTAGGGTTTTATATGTACAGCATCATGTCATATGCAAACAGTGACAATTGTATTCTCCTTTTCTAATTTGGATTCCTTTTATTTTGTTTCTTCTCTTATTTCTGTAGTTAGGACTTTCAAAATTATGTTGAATATAAGTGGTGAGAGTAGAGTAGGCACCACTAATTATTAAAGAGTTGTAAATCAAAACTACAATAAAGTATCACCTCACACCAGCCAGAATGACCATTGTCAAAAAATCTACAAACAATAAATGCTGGAGAGTAGTGGTTTTCTCTGGATAGATGCCCAGGAGTGGGATTGCTGGATCAAATGGGAGTTCTATTTTTAGTTTTCTGAGGCATCTCCATACTGTTTTCCACAGTAGTTGCACCAATTGACAATCCCACCAAGAGTGTACTAGGGTTCCTTTTTCTCCACCCCCTCTCCAGCACTTATTGTTTGTAGACTTTTGGATGATGGCCATTCTGGCTGGTGGAACATGGTACCTCATCAAGGTTTTGATTTGCATTTTTCTAATAATGAGTGATGTTGAACATCTTTTCATGAGTTTTTTGGCCATTTGTATGTCTTTGGAGAATTGTCTGTTTAGATCTTCTGCCCATTTTTTGATGGGGTTGTTTGTGTTTTTGGTATGGAGCTGCAGAAGGTGTTTATAAATTTTGGCGATTAATCCCTTGTCAGTTGAATCACTTGCAAAGATTTTCTCCCATTCTGTGGGTTGTGTTTTCATTTGTTTAGGGTTTCTTTTGCTGTGCAGAAACTTTGAAGTTTGATTAGGTCCCATTTGTTTATTTTTGTTTTTATTGTCAATACTCTGATAGGTGGATCTGAGAAGATGTTGCTGTCGTTTATGTCAGAGAGTGTTTGGCCTATGTTTTCCTCTAGGAGTTTGATAGTGTTTGGTCTTATATCTAGATCTTTAATCCATTTTGAGGTTATTTTTGTGTATGGTGTTAGGGAGTGTTCTGATTTCATTCTTTTCCATGTGGCTGTCCAGTTTTCCCAGCACCACTTATTGAAGGGGCTGTCCTTTCTCCCTTGTATACTCTTGCCTCCTTTGTCATAGATGAGTTGGCATATAGTTGTTCATAGTATTCTCTGAGAAGGTGTTGCTGTCATTCCATAACTGGCAAAGACATATGTACTCCGATGTTCACTGCAGCACTATTTACAATAGCCAAGACATGGAAACAACCTAAATGTCCATTGACAGAGGAGTGAATCAAGAAGATGTGGTACATATACACAATGGAATATTACTCAGCCATTAAAATGAATGAAATACCAGAATTTTTAGTGACATGGATGGACCTAGAAATTATCATATTAAGTGAAGTCAGCCATACAATGAGACACCAACATTCAATGCTTTCACTGACATGTGGAATCTGAAAAAAGGACAGACTTAACTTCTTTGCAGAACAGATGCTTACTCACAGACATTGAAAAACTTATGGTCTCTGGAGGAGATAATTTTGGGGGTGGGGGTATGTGCTTCGGCTGTGGGATGGAAATCATGTGAAATTGGATTGTTATGATCATTATACAACTACAGATGTGATAAATTATTTGAGTAATAAAAAATAAATTAAAAAAATAAAATAAAAATAAATAAATAAATAAATAAATAAATAAATAAATAAATTCTGGAGAGGCTCTGAAGAAAGAAAAACCCTCATACACTATTGGTAGGAATGTAAGCTGATCCAGCCACTATTGGGAATGGTATTCAGGTTACTTAAAAAACTAAATATAGAACCACAATATGATCTAGCAAACACACTCCTGGGCATTTATCTGGAGAAAACCATAATTCAAAAATATATATGCACCTCAATGTTCATAGCAACATTATTTGCAATAGCTGAGACATGGATGCAGCCTAAATATCAATCAACAGAGTCTTGGATAAAGATGTATATATATAATATATATATGTGTGTGTGTATATATATACATATATATATATAATGGAATATTACTCAAATTTAATAAGCATAAAATAATGCCAATTGTAGCAACATGGATGAACCTAGAAATTATCATACTAGGTGAAGTTATTCAGACAGAGAAAGACAAATATATGAGATCACTAATATGTGGAATATAATAAAAAGATACAATAGAACTTGTACAACAACAACAAAAGACTCAAAGATTTCAAAACCAAACTTATATTTATGAAAAAGATAGCATGTGGGAGAGGCAGGGATAAGTTAGGGGGTTGTAGTTGATACATACACACTATTATATACAAAATGGATGGATAATAAGGAGCTATTATGTAGCACATGGAAATGCACTAAATACTGCTTAAAAACCAAACTTATATTAGAAAGTAAAACTGAAAGGTAATGGATATGTGTATAACTGATTTACTTTGCTCTATATATGCCTCAAATGAATAAAAAACTTTCAAGACTATATTCCAATAAAATTTCAAACATTTAATAAAAATAATTAAAAATTAAAATAAAAATAAATAAGATAAACATTCCTTGGCATGCATCTTGACAAAGGCTTTTTGTATATGACACTTAAAATACTAGCAACAAAATACAGATAATAAAAAATGGGACTACATCAAACTAAAAAAATTCTGCACAAAAATAAAGATATTTGCAAAATATATACCAGGTAGGAGCTTAATTTCCAAATTAAATAAAGAACTCATACATCTTAATAGCAAACAAACAACCTAATAATTCCTTTTAAAATGGAGAAAATGACTTGAATAGAAATTTTTTTCAAAAGAGATATGTGACTCTCAACTGGTACATGAAGAGGTGCTCAACATCACTAATCATTAGGGAAATGCAAATCAAAACCACAATGAAGTTTCAACACATGGTTTTTAAAATGAAATTAATCATAGAGACAAGAGATTTAAAAAAATGCCAGCAAGGATATGGAGAACAGGGAAAATGTTACACTGTTTATGGTATTGCAAATTGGTACAGCTATTACAGAAAGCACTATGAAGGTTTTTCAAAAAGTTTAAAAAATGTGGAAATTGAATCCAGCATTTCCACATTTGGGAATATATCTGAGAGTTACTAAAACACTGTCAAAGATATATTTTCAGCTCTATAATCTCATTGCAGTATCATTTTCAAAAGACAAGACTTGGAAGGAACCTGTGCCGATTAAAAAATGAATGGATAAAAAACTTTCTGAATATATATATATATATTCAGAAAGTTATATATATACATATAATTATATATAATTATATATGTATACATATAATTATATATGTATACATATAATTATGTATACATATATATATATTATAAATTATATATATACATATAATTTAAGTATGGGAACAAAAATACCATCATTTATGACAACATATATGGACATTGAGGACATGATAAATTCATTAAGTCATAGACAAACAGTGTATAATTTCACTTATGTGTATAATATAAAGCATGTCATAAAAAAGGTCAGATTTTTGATTACCAGAACTGGGGAATAGAAAGTATGGTAAATGGATAAAGGTGGTCAAAATGTACAAACATAAAGTTATAAAATAAATAAGTACTGAAGATCTAATGCAGAAAATGTAAATGTGAACTGTATTTAACACTGCTGGAATATCTTTCCATTTCTTTGAATCTTTTTCATTTCTTTAATTAATATTTTATACTTTTCAGCATATAAGGCTTTTACCTCCTTGGTCAGGTTTATTCCAAGGTATTTTTTTTGAGGGGTGTGATTTTAAAGGCATGGTATTTTTTATTCATTTCCTAATATTTAATAGTTAGTATATAGTAATGCAACCAAAATCTGAATGTTAATCTTGTGTCCTGCTGCTTTGTTGAATTCATTGATCAGTTTGAGTAGTTTTTGTGTGGTGTCCTTGGGCTTTTCTATATATACTGTGATGTCATGGGCATAGAGTGACGATTTTACCTCTTCTCTACCAATTTGGATATATTTTATTTTTTTGTTTGTCCGATTGGCATGCCTAGGACTTCCAATATTATGTTGAATGAAAGTGGTGAGACTGGGCATCCTTGTCTTGTTCCAGATTTTAGTGAGAAGGTTTTCATCTTTTCTCCATTAAGTATTATATTTTGCTGTGGGTTTGACATAAATGGCTTTTATTATGTTATGTTCCTTCTATAACTACTTTGGTAAGAGTTTTTATCATTAATGGATATTGGAATTTGTCAAATGCTTTTTCTACATGTATTGAGAATGATCATGTGGTTTTTGACTTTCCTTTTGTTAATGAGGTGTATGACATTGATTGATTTGTGGATGTTGAACCATCTTTGTGGACCAAGCACCTGGGTTGGAAAAAAAAATTATCACTCAATGAATTTTATTACATTCATAATTGTACAACAATCATCACAACCAAACTTTATAGCGTTTCTATCCCAAAACCCCAGGGCATCACCCCACCCCCCAATCTGTCTCATTTGGAAACCATAAGTTTCTCAAAGTCTCTGAGTCAGTATCTGTTCTGCAAAGAAGTTCATTGTGCCTTTTTTTTAGATTCCACAAGTAAGTGATAGCATTCGATGTTGATATCTCACCCTCTGACTGACCACTTAGCATGATTGGAAAAATTAATGTCGTAAAAATGGCCATACTACCCAAAGCAATCTACAAATTCAACGCAATCTCTCTCAAATTAACCATGACATTTTTCACAGAACTAGAACAAACAATCCAAAAATCTATATGGAATCAGAAAAGATTCAGAATTTCCAAAGCAATCCTGGGGAACAAAAAAACAAAAAGCAGGAAGCATAACTCTCCCAGACTTCAGGCAATATTACAGAGTCATGGTAATTAAGATAGTGTGGTACTGGTACAAAAACAGATGTAAAGACCAATAGAACATATCAGAGAACACAGAAATTGACCCACACACCTATGGTCAATTAATCTTTAACAAAAGAGGCAAGAATATCAAGTTGGAAAAAAAGTCTCTTCAGCAAGTGGTGCCAGAAAAACTGGACTGCCACAGGTAAATCAATGAAATGAACACAACCTCACACAATGCACAAAAATATACTCAAAAGGCAAGACACCATCAAACTCCTAAAAGAGAATATAGGCAAAACATTCTCTGGCATCAACCTTACAAATGTTCTCTGAAGTCAGTTTCCCAAGGCAACAGAAATAACAGCAAAAATAAACCCATGGGTCCTATTCAAACTGACAAGCTTTTGCACAGCAGAGGAAACCATAAAAAAAGGCAACCTACAGAATGGGAGAAAATAGTTTCAAACAATGCAACTGACAAGGGCTTTGTATCTAAAATATATAAACAACATATACAACACAGCAAAACAAACAAACAAAGAAACAAACAAAACAAAACAAAAACCAACCCAATTGAAAAATATACAAAAGACCTGAATAGACATTTCTCTAAAAAGATATACAGATGGCCAAAAATACCATAAAAAAATTCAACATTACTACTTATTAGAGAAATGCAGATCAAAACTACACTATCACCTCACACAATTCAGAATGGCCATCATTAATAAGTGCACAAATATTAAATGCTGAAGAGGGTGTGGAGAAAAGAGGACCCTCCTACACTTTTGGTGGGAATGTAAATTGGTACAACCACTATGGAAAACAGTATGGAGGTACCTCAGAAAACTAAATAGAGAACTAACATATGATCCAGCATTTCTACTCTTTGGCATATATCTGGACAAATCTTTCCCTGTAAAAGATACATTCACCCCTATGTTCACTTCAGCACTATTCACAATAGCCAAGATATGGCAGCAATGTAAAAGTCTACCAACAGATTAATGGATTAAGATGATTAGGTACATATACACAATGGAACACCACTCAGCCATAAAAAGGAACAAAATAATGCCATTTGCAGCAATATGGGTGGAACTAGAGACTGTCATACTAAGTGAAGTATGTCAGAAAGAGAAAGACAAATACCCTATGATATCACTTATCTGTTATCTAATATATGGCACTAATGAACCTTTCCACAAAAAAAGAAACTCATGGACTTGGAGAACAGACTTGTTGTTGCCAAGGGGTGGGGGAGGGAGTGGGTAGACTGGGATTCTGGGTTTAATAGATGCAAGCTATGACATTTGGAATGGATAAACAATGAGATCCTGCTGTATAAAACAGGGAACTATATCTAGTCAATTGTGATGGAGCATGGTGGAGGATAAAGTGAGAAAAAATATATATATATGTGTGTTTGTGTGTGTGTGACTTGTTCACTTTGATATACAGTAGAAAATTGACAGAACACTTTCACACAGATTGATTTGTGGATGTTCCAAATATAATGTAAAAAATAAAAATCATTAAAAATGTTTTAAAAATAAAATTATTTTAAGGGAATAAAATAATATTGCTTTATGGTATATTTTAAAGTTGTAAAGAGTGTAGATCATTAGAATTCTCACCACAAGATATTTTTTTCCCCTATACGTCTGTATGAAAGGATATAATTTCTAATCTTATTGTGACAATCATTTCAAGGTATATGTAAGTCAAATCAGTATCTTGTACTCCTTAGACTTACACAGTGCTCTATGCCAATTATATCTCAATAAAGCTGGGAAAAACAAGATATAATACATAAAAATTTATTAAAAGCTGTGATGAAGATGCAGAAATTGTCAGAATATGGAAAAGGGCCATAATCCTACTATATACTTTCCCTAAAGGATATATTTTAGATTCAAAGTTACACATAGATTTAAAGTAAAATTATGGAAAAATATTCAATTAAAACAGTAACTCAAAAAGAGATGGAGTGGCTATACTAATATTAAACAAAACAGATTTTAGAACAAGACAAAGAGGACAATATACGATGATAAAAGTGTCAATCTGTCATGAAGATATACATAAATAAACACATACACACCAAACAACAAAGCCTTACAATAAATGATTTTAAAAATTTACACAATGAAAAAATATGGAATAAAACAGAAATAATATAATACTACAACTTCTGTAATGGGTAGGACAAGAAAATATATACTTTCACATGAAAATAAAGACTTGAACAACTATTTAAAAGTTTGACATATTTATAGAATATTATGCAATGATAAGAGAATACACATTTTTCACATGTGTACAGAAACATTCTCCAAAATATACCTATACATTGGGATATAAAAATTCTCAATACAGTTGAAAGGATTAAAATCATATAAAGTTTATTCTCTAATCACAATGGAATGAAATTAGAAATCAATAACTGAATGAAATTTATATAATTCAAAAATACATGGAAATTTTATAACACAATACTTAATCAATGGGTTAAAGAATAAATAATGATGTAAATTAGAAAGTATTTTTAAATTTAATTAAAATTAAAACACAACAAACCAAAATATGGAACACAGCTCTGATAGTGTTTAAAAGGATATTTATCACTGTAAATACCTTATTCAAAATGAAGAAAGTTATAAAGTCAATAATCTCTCACCTTAAAACTTATAAAATAGAAAAAAACTAAACCCATAATTAACATAATAAAGGAATAATAAAAAATTAATACAACAACAACAAAAAACCAGACTAACAGGTACAGAAAACAAACTAGTGGTTACCAGTGGGGAGAAGAGTAAGGGAAGGGACAAGATAAGGGGAGGAGATCAAAGAGGTTCAAACTACTTGATATAAAATAAATAAGATTGAAAGATGTAATGTAGAGCACAGGAAATGTAGCCATTATTTTATAACTTTATAGGGAGTATAATCTCTCAAAATACTGAATTGCTATGTTGTACACTTGAAACGAATAAAATATTGTACATAAAAATAATCAATAAAAAAGACTGGAGTAGAATGTTGTGAAATGAGGAATTACTCAAAATAAGAAAATTAATTGTCAAAAAAAATTTGGGGAAAAATAAATGAGAGTGAAACATCTTTAGATAGATTGACCAAGAAAAAAGTCAAATTACTAACATCAGAAAGGAATGGAAATAATTACTGTAAACTTCACAGAAATAAAGAAAAAAAATAAAATAAAAAAAGGCAGTACTATGCATGACTGTATGAAACAAATTAGGTAACCTAGATGAAACTTTAAAAAAATCCTTTAAAGAAACAATCTATCAAAATTGATTTAAGAAGAAATAGAAATTATGAATATAAGGAGTTCCCATTGTGGTTTGGCAGGTTACAAAAACTACTAATATCCATGATGATGCAAGTTCGATCTCTGGCCTCACTCAGTGGATTCAGGATCTGGTGTTACTGAGAGCTGTGGTGTAGGTTGCAGATGCAGCTTGGATCCTATGTTTTTGTGACTATGTTCCTGCAGCTCTGATTCAAAGTGTGGCCTGGGAACTTCCGTATGCCATAGTTGTGGCCCAAAAAAGCAAAAAATAAAAAAAGTATGAGAAGATACTGAATTAGTAATAAAAATATACCTATTTTTAAAAAGCCCAGGAACAGTTCGTTCTTCTGCTATATAATTATAAAAATTATTTGAGGGAGAGAGGACAAGATGGTGGAGGAGTAGGGAGACACGCTCGCACTCTCCCACAAACACAACAAAAAAAGCACATCTACAGAATAAATGACTTGCACAGAACAGCAACCAATCCCTGGCAGAGGAACCTAAACTCCAATAATGGCAAGAAGTTTGTGACATTACTGGGCAGAACGGGAGAAAAGAGGAGAGTGAGAGAAGGTGAATCTGAGCGGGACAGGCGCTCCCGAAAGGGAACTGTGGAGGAGAAAGGGATCCCACACTCTGGAAAGTCACCTACAAGGGGGAAAGATCAAATGAACCGGAGGAATCTCCAGATGCAGAGAAGAGTGTAACAGTAAGTTGGAGTACTGAAAAGCCAATCAAGAACCGAACGGACCATCTGAACTACGGGCACAGTCACCAAAAATTGAGACTCCTGGGTGGGGGCTGGGCACCGAGACCTCGGCTCCAGAGGTTAGTCCCCGAGAACCGGCTGGGGGGGGCGGGGTGGAGCAGAAACTGCTTGGGAGGTCTAGAAACCATTTGACGGGGCAGAGACTGCCTAGGAGACTAGAAAACAAAGCTGTCGCAGAAGAAGGGAGCAATACTCTAGGGGCGGGGAAGTGGAAAGCCGCATCAGAGGAAACCTGGGAGAAGAGCCTGGTCTGTGCCATTGCTGGGGAGGGGAGAGAAGAAGGGGTGGATCCCCATAGAATACTCCCCATGCCACAGCAAGCTTACAGGCCCGGTAGCTAGCTGAAATCTGTGCTTCCCAGTGCATCCCCTCCCCCCACCCAAACCACCCCCTGTGCTCTCCCGAACCTGGGGCTGCCTGCCATCTGGGAGGGCTGGCCTCAACAATTGCCTGAAGCCTACCACCACAGGGGCTGTCCCTGCACAGGCCTGCTTGCCCTTTGGAGGGGCTACACTTCCACAGAGTAGCACCAAACACCACCAGCCCCCGAGAAAAGGCCTTCAGCCCAGAAAAGCTAGAACAAGCCTAAGCAGGCCGTGAATACATCTGCCTAATTCTCGGATGGTTTTTCTGAGTCTGGCTGCCCTGGGGAGGAGCCTATTGGGTTTCCAATGGCCCTGCTACCTGCCCAAACCCCTAGGGGGTGCCCTAGTGGATCAGATGCATAGGACTGCCAGCTCCAGGCAGGACCCCTTGCCGCCCAGAAAAGCTGCAACAAGACTGGCCAAGGTGGGAAGAGATCTCAGACAGTTTTTCTGAGTAAGGCTGACCCGGGGAGGAGCCTCTTGGGTCTCCAACAGCCCTGCTACTCGCCCAAGCCCCCAGGGGGTGCCGAGACCTAGTGGACCAGCTGCATTGGACTGGCAGCTACAGGCAGGGCCCCCTGCAGCCCAGAAAACCTGCAACAAGCCCAGCCGAGCCAGGAAAAGATCTCAGATGGTCTTTCTGAGTCAGGCTGCCCTGGGGCTGAGCCTCTTGGGTTTCCAGTGCTGCTGCTACCTGCCCAAGTCCCCAGGGGGTGCCCCACTCCCGTGGAATAGCTGCTCAGCACCACCAGCCCCCTAGAAGACCCCCTGCAGCCCAGAAAAGCTGCAACAAGCTTGGCCAGACTGTGAAACGATCCGCCTACATTCGCAGGCCATCCTTCTGAGTTGGGCTGCCCTAGGGAAGAGCCTCTTAGGTTCTCAGTGACCCAGATAGCTGCTCCAGCCCCCAGGGGGTGCTGCACTTCTGAGGAACAGCTGCCCAACACTGCCAACCCCCTGCAAGTACCCCACAGCCTAAAAACATCAGAGCAAGCTCTGCATGACCAAGTGAAATCTGCTACCATCGTGGTGTGGACCTCCCAGTCCTGTCTGCCCTCAGGAAGTCCTCTTTTGCTTCAAAGAGACCCTGTTAACCCCATCAACACTCCAGAAAAGCCACACTGCCTCAAGAAAGATTGACCAACAACGTGAGCCCTCAGGAAACATTCCACAGCAGTGACAAGGCAAACACTGCCCGATAACGGAGAGTACAACTCCCTCAGGAGAAAGAAAACAACAAGCAAGATGAAGAAGCTGAGAAACCACCCCCAGTCAAACCAACAGGAGAACTCACCTAAAACAGTCAACAATGAAACAGATCTCTGCAGTCTGACAGACCTGGAGTTCAAAAGGGAAATAGTGAAAATACTGAAGGAATTAAGGGAAGATAGGAACAGTAATGCAGATACCCTCAGAAAGGAACTAGAAAATATAAGGAGGAGCCAAGAAAAACTAGAACACTCATTTGCAGAGATGAAAACTGAACTAAGGGCAGTAAAAACCAGAATGAATAATGCAGAAGAACGAATCAGTGATATGGAAGATAGAATAATGGAAATCACCCAATCCGGTCAACAGACAGAAAACCGAATCAAAAAACTGGAGAGCAATATAAGAGACCTATGGGATAATATAAAGCCGGCCAATCTACACATAATAGGAATTCCAGAAGGAGTAGAAAAAGATAAGGGGATGGAAAATATATTTGAAGAAATTATCACTGGAAACTTCCCAAATCTAAAGGATGCTGGGTTCAAGATACAAGAAGCACAGAGGGCCCCAAACATACTGAACCCAAACAGACCCACAGCAAGACACATCATAATAAAAATGGCAAAAGTGAGTGATAAAGAGAGGATCCTAAAGGCAGCAAGAGAAAAGAAGAATGTTACCTACAAGGGAACCCCATAAGAATATCAGCTGATTTCTCTACAGAAACACTACAGGCCAGGAGGGAATGGCAAGAGATATTTTAAGTGCTGAAAAGAAAAAGTATGCAACCTAGAATACTCTATCCAGCAAGAATATCATTTAAAATAGAAGGGGAAATAAAAATTTTTCCCAACAAACAAAAACTTAAAGAATACAGAAACACTAAACCCAGGTTAAAGGAAATATTGAAAGGGCTTCTCTAAATCAAAAAGAAAGGAAGGAAAGGGAGGAAAAAAGAAAAGAAAAGAAAAAAAAGAAGAGGAAGAACTAGGACTGAGGACACCGCAATCAGAGAGCAGTCACTCAAATAAGCCAGCATACAGATTTAATCATGAACATGCTCCAAACAAAATAAAATTAAAAAGAAAAAAATAAAAAAGAGTCATCAAAACCATAAAATGTGGGCAAGGGATGTTAGGAAGAAAATAACCCCCCTTTTGTTTGTTTGTTTGTATGTTTCTCTTCTTAATTTTAATATAGTAATGAAGTGTTTGAACTTACAGGACCATCAGGCTAAAACACACAATTATGGGAAGGGGTTAGCATACGTAAAAAACAGGACAACCAGCAGCCAAAAGCAAATATTGCATTCGCAAAAAATGAAAAAAAAATACACTCAAGCAGATAATAACAGGAGACCATCCAACCAAAAAAAAATAAAAGAAAAGAAAAGAAAGGAAGAATGGAGAACCATAGAGTCAACCTGAACACAAGGTTCAAAATGGCAGTAAATAATCATCTATCAATTATCACCTTGAATGAAAATGGACTGAATGCCCCAATCACAAGACACAGAGTGACTGAGTGGATAAAAAGGCAAAAACCTTCAATATGCTGCCTACAAGAAACTCACCTTAGGACAAAAGATACATATAGATTGAAAGTGAAAGGGTGGGGAAAAATATTTCACGCCAATACACATGACAGAAAAGCAGGAGTCGCAATGCTCATATCAGACAAAATAGACTTTAAAACAAAGGACATAAAGAAAGACAAAGAAGGACACTACTTAATTTTTAAGGGATCCATCCAAGGAGAGCATGTTACTATTGTCAACATATATGCCCCAAATACAGGAGCACCCAGATACATACAACAAATATTAACAGACATAAAGGGAGATATTGATGAGAATACAATCATAGGAGGAGACCTTAATAACCCCTTCACATCAATGGACAGATCCTCTAGACAGAAAACCAATAAAGCAACAGAGATCTTGAAGGAAACGATAGAAAATTTAGACTTCATTGATATCTTCAGGACACTACATCCAAAAAAAGCAGAATCCACATTCTTCTCAAATGCTCATGGAACATTCTCAGGAATCGACCACATACTGCAACACAAAGCTAATCTCAATAAATTGAGGAGCATAGAAATTATCTCAAGTATCTTCTCTGACCACAATGCCATGAAATTAGAAATCAACCATGGGAAAAGGAAAGAGAAAAAACCTACTACATGGAGACTAAACAACATGCTACTCAAAAACCAATGGGTCAATGAGGAACTCAAGAAGGAAATTAAAAACTACCTTGAAACAAATGATGATGAAGACACGACCTCTCAAAATCTATGGGATGCTGTGAAAGCAGTGCTCAGAGGGAAATGTATAGCAATACAGGCCTTTCTCAAAAAAGAAGAAAGATCCCAAATTAACAACTTAACCCTCCACCTAAATGAATTAGAAAAAGAAGAACAAAAAAGCCCTAAAGTCAGCAGAAGGAAGGAAATTATAAAGATCAAAGAGGAAATCAATAAAATAAGAGATTCAAAAAACAATAGAGAAAATTAATAACACCAAGAGCTGGTTCTTTGAAAAGGTCAACAAAATTGACAAACCCCTGGCCAGACTCACTAAGAAGAGGAGAGAAAGAACTCCAATAACCAAAATTATAAATGAAAAAGGAGAAATCACAACGGATACAGCAGAAATACAAAAAACCATAAGAGAATACTATGAACAACTATATGGCAACAAGTTTGACAATCTGGAAGAAATGGACAATTTTCTAGAATCTTACAGCCTGCCAAAACTGAATCAAGTACAAACAGACCAACTGAACAAACCAATCACTAGAAATGAAATTGAAGATGCCATAAAAACACTCCCTACAAATAAAAGTCCAGGACCAGATGGCTTCACAGGTGAATTTTACCAAACATATACAGAGGAATTGGTGCCCATCCTCCTGAAACTCTTTCAAAAGGTTGAAGAAGAAGGAATCCTCCCAAAGACATTCTATGATGCCACCATCACCCTCATTCCAAAACCAGACAGAGATACCACCAAAAAAGAAAACTATCGCCCAATATCATTGATGAATATAGATGCAAAAATTCTCAACAAAATCTGAGCCAACCGAATCCAACAACATATCAAAAAAATTATACACCATGACCAGGTTGGGTTCATCCCAGGTTCACGAGGATGGTTCAACATACACAAATCAATCAGCATCATACACCACATTAACAAAAAAAAGTGAAAAATCATATGATCATCTCAATAGACGCAGAAAAAGCATTTGGCAAAGTCCAACATCCATTCATGATCAAGACCCTCACCAAAGTGGGTATAGAGGGAACATTCCTGAATATAATCAAAGCCATTTATGATAAACCACCAGAAAATGTAATACTCAATGGAGAAAAACTGAAAGCCTTTTCACTCAAATCTGGAACAAGACAGGGATGCCCACTCTCACCACTGCTCTTCAACAGAGTTTTGGAAGTCCTAGCCACAGCAATTAGACAAACAAAAGAAATAAAAGGCATCCATATAGGAAGAGAAGAGATACAACTGTTACCGTATGCAGATGACATGATACTATACCTAGAAAACCCGAAGGACTCAACCCCAAAACTACTTGAACTGATGAATAAATTCAGCAAAGTAGCCGGATATAAGATTAACATTCAGAAGTCAGTTACATTTCTGTACACCAGCAATGAAATATTAGAAAAGGAATACAAAAATACAATACCTTTTAAAATTGCACCTCACAAAATCAAATACCTCGGAATACACCTGACCAAGGAGGGAAAGGACCTATATGCCGAGAACTATAAAACTTTCATCAAAGAAATCAAAGAAGATGTAAAGAAATGGAAAGATATTCCATGTTCCTGGATTGGGAAAATCAATATTGTAAAAATGGCCATACTACCCAAAGCAATCTACAGATTCAATGCAATCCCTATCAAATGACCCATGACATTTTTCACAGAACTAGGACAAACAACCCAAACATTTAGATGGAACCACTAAAGAGCCAGAATCGCCAAAGCAATCCTGAGAAACAAAAACCAAGCAGGAGGCATCACTCTCCCAGTCTTCAAGAATTACTATGAAGCCACAGTCACCAAAACAGTGTGGTATTGGTATCAAAACAGACAGACAGACCAATGCAACTGAATAGAGAATCCAGAAATAAACCCTGACACCTATGGTCCATTAATCTTTGACAAGGGAGGCAAGAACCTAAAATGGGAAAAAGAAAGTCTATTCAGCAAGCATTGCTGGGAAACATGGACAGCTGCATGCAAAGCAATGAAACTAGAACACACCCTCACACCCTGCCCAAAAATACACTCCAAGTGGCTGAAAGACTTAAATATAAGAGAAGACACCATCAAACTCCTAGAAGACAACATAGGCAAAACACTCTCTGACATCAACCTCATGAATGTTTTCTCAGGTCAGTCTCCCAAGGCAATAGAAATTAGAGCAAAAATAAACCCATGGGACCTCATCAAACGGACAAGCTTTTGCACAGCAAAGGAAACCCAAAAGAGAACAAAAAGACAACTTTCAGAATGGGAGAACATAGTTTCAAATGATGCAACCGACAAGGGCTTAATCTCTAGAATATAAAAGCAACTTATACAACCCAACAACAAAAAAGCCAATCAATCAATGGAAAAATGGGCAAAAGCCCTGAATAGACTGTTCTCCAAATAAGATATACAGATGGCCAGCAAACACATGAAAAAATGCTCAACATCGCTGGTTATAAGAGAAATGCAAATCAAAACTACCATGAGATATCACCTCACACCAGTCAGAATGGCCATCATTAATAAATCCACAAATAACAAGTGCTCTAGGGGCTGTGGAGAAAAGGGGACCCTCCTGCACTGTTGGTGGGAATGTAAACTGGTACAGCCACTATGGGGAACAGTTTGGAGGTACCTTAGAAATCTATCCATAGAACTTCCATATGACCCCCAATCCCACTCTTGGGCATCTATCCAGACAAAACTCTACTTAAAAGAGACACATGCACCCGCATGTTCATTGCAGCACTATTCACAATAGCCAGGACATGGAAACAACCCAAATGTCCATCGACAGATGATTGGATTCGGAAGAGGTGGTATATATACACAATGGAATACTACTCAGCCATAAAAAAGAATGACATAATGCCATCTGCAGCAACATGGATGGAACTAGAGAATCTCATCCTGAGTGAAATGAGCCAGAAAGACAAAGACAAATACCATATGATATCACTTAGAACTGGAATCTAATATCCAGCAGAAATGAACATCTCCTCAGAAAAGAAAATCATGGACTTGGAGAAAAGACTTGTGGCTGCCTTATGGGAGGGGGAGGGAGTGGGAGGGATCAGGAACTTGGGCTTATCAGACACAATTTAGAATATATTTACAAGGAGATCCTGCTGAATAGCATTGAGAACTTTGTGTAGATACTCATGTTGCAACAGAAGAAAGGCTGGGGGGAATATGTAATTGTAATGTATACATGTAAGGATAACCTGACCCCCTTGCTGTACAGTGGGAAAATAAAAAAAAAATTATAAAAATTTAAAAAAAATTATTTGAGGTAGCATTATTACCAATTATTGACAAACTAAAAAACATAAAAGAATGAAGTGTTCCCATCTATTCCATGACAAATACCATCACACCCTTACCCCTGATGTGATGGTATTTGAAAGTGGGGCCTTTGGGAGGTAATTATTTTTAGCTGAAGAAGTAAGTGTGGATAGAATTAAAGTCCCATGTGAAAAATAAAGGGACTAGAGCTTCCTCCATCTCCATGCCCTGTTAAGAGACAATGAGAGACTCTCATCCTGAGTGAAGTAAATCATGAAGAGACAATGGGAATACAGCAATCTACAAGTCAGAAAGAGGGTTTTTTACCCGGAACCAAATCTGCCAGTACCTTGATTTTGGACTGCCTAGTCTCTGGAACTATGAGAAATAAATGTCTGTTGTTTAAGCTATCCAGCCCTTTTGGTACCATAATTCATTAAGGTAGCAAAAGCTGATTAAAGCAGCAACCAAAGAAAAAAAAATATATATGTTGGACTTTGTCAACAGTCAATATTTTGTGCTTCAAAGAACATCAGAAAGTAAAAAGAGAGTTCCCATTGTGGCTCAGCAGTAATGAGCCCATCCATGAGGATGCAGGTTTGATTCCTGTCCTTGCTCAGTGGGTTAAAGGATGCAGCATTGCCGTGAGCTGTGGTGTAGGTTTCAGACACAGCTCAGATCTGGTGTTGCTGTGGCTGTGGTGTAGGCCAACAGCTATATCTTTGATTTGACCCCTAGCCTGGGAACTTCCATATGCCACAGGGGCAGCGCTAAAAAGACCAAAGAGAGAGAGAGAGAGAAAGTAAAAAGAAAACCCATGGATTGGGAGGAATCATTTGCAAGTCATATATCTGATAATGGGACTCTTTTTAGGAATATAAAAGGATATTTAAAATTCAACAATAAAGGTACAGGCTACCCAATTGAAATATATACAAAGGGTCTGAATAGATATTTCTCCAAAGATATATATAAAAATGTCCAATAGGCACATGAAAAGATGTTCAACATTTGTCATTAGAAAAATGCAAATTAAAATCAATGAAATGCTACTTCATATCCACTACAATGGCAATAATAATAATAACAACAATAGATTGAAATTAACATGTGTTGTGAAGGAAATGAAGACACTGGAACCCTCACACACTACTGATGAGGATAAAAAGGCTATAGCTCCTATGGAAAACTTGGCAATTTTTCAATATGTAAAATAGAGTTACTATCAATGTCCAGCAATGTCCAGCAATTCCATTTGTAGTTACATACATAAGAGAAGTGAAACATATAACCACACAAAAATTGTATGCAAATGCTTGTAGCAGCATTAATCATGTAGCAAAAATGGAGAAAAACAAATTGCCCACCAACTTATGATTGGATAAAAAAATGTCTATTCATACAGGGGAATATTATTCAACAATCAAAAGGAATAAATTAATAATATACAATATAACATGGATGAACTTTGAAAACAGTAGGCTAAGTGAAAGGGGCCAGACTCAAAATGCCACAAAATGAATGATTCTATTTAGATGAATTGTCCAGTATAGGCAAATCCATAGATAGTGAATCATTATATGTAATTGACAGAGGTATGTGTAATGTGAAGTGGACAATGACTGCAGATATGTACTTGGCTTCTCTTGGGGTGATGGAAATATTCTGGAATTAGGCATTGGTGATGTTTGGACAATTTGAAATATGAATACAATTTAAAAGACCCACTGAATTAAAATAGTGAATCTTGTGAAATGTGAACTATGTCTCAATTTTAACAAACATTTGTCATTCAACAAGCATATTTATAAAATCTAACTTCTTGAGAATACTTTCAAATGTAGATTTTTAGGGGAGTCTGTTTAAATTCTTGAGAAATACCTACAGTTTATAGTCCCTGATCTTTATCTGATCCATTCTTTCTTTTATATATTTATTTTTATTTTTTATTATAGCTGGTTTACAGTGTTCTGTCAATTTTTTATTGTACAGCATGTTTACCTGGTTACACATACATGTATAGATTCATCAGAAGTGATTAGACATAGTTCCCAGTGCTATACAGCAGGATCTCATTGCCCATCCATTCCAAAGGCAACATTCTGAGTCTATTAACCCCAGACTCCCAGTCCATCCCTTTAATGAATAGCTTTAATTAACATCTTTCCACATCCTCCAGGTTTCCAAAAATTCCCATGGGAGAGCCTAGAGAGCACTTTATTCACTTGAACTTACCAAGTGCTTTTGTTAAAAACACACCATAAATATGATAACTGACTTATTTATCCCCATTCACCAGGCAAAGAAAAATCAAATGGATTTTAGCTGTTTTACACTAAGCATTTCATATAGTTCTTCTGTAGCATAAGTTTCTTTTCTGTAGGATGGAGATGAATTTTGATCCCTACATACTTCTAATGGGTATCCTGATAATTGCCAAAATCTCTGGAAGGGAGATAGTAGAACTTAGTGTTCAGGTATAATTTTATTTATTTTTTATAATGATTTTCAATTTTTTTTCCATTATGGCTGGCTTAAAATGTTCTGTCAATTCTCTTTTTGTTGTTGTTTTTTTTCTAGGATCACACCCATGGCATAAAGAGGTTCCCAAGCTAGGGGTCTAATTGGAGCCATAGCCACTGGCCTTTGCCACAGACACAGCAATGCAGGATCTGAGCCAAGCCTGTGACCTACACCACAGCTCATGGAAATGCCGGATCCTTAACCTACTGAGTGAGGCCAGAGATCGAAACCGCAATCTCTTTGTTCCTAGTCGGATTCGTTAACCACCAAGCCACGATGGGAACTCCTGTCAATTTTCTACTGTACAGCAAGGTGACTCAGTCACACATGTATGTATACATTTTTTCTCACATTATCATGCACTATCATAAGTGACTGTATATAGTTCCCAGTACTATACAGCAGGATCTTATCACTTACCCTTTCCAAAGGCAATAGTTTTCATATATTAACCCCAGGTATGATTTTAAAATGTTTTTTCTCATTTTCTATATGATAGAGTGGACAAAAATAATTATTTATAAATATATAAAATATATTTTACATGTAAACATTGATTATAAGGAAAATCTTGAAGTTGAGCCTACTTATACTGCTTTGATTGGATGGCCCAATTTATAATGCTTTAGCAGAGAAAGAACTAAAAAAATACCCCAATACTTTATTGTTCCAGTATTGATTGGTATTAGAATACACACTGAGACATGTACCAAAACAGTAGGAGAGGGCTACTCCTCCAAACTTTGCTCCATTTAGACAAAATCAGAGGAGAATTTCTGTTGTTATGGTGCATGTTTCTACTAAAATATTAACAGCTGAACTATTGATCTGAGTTGTGTTCTATATTATTTAGGTGCATTAATTTGTTAATATTCACAACAATCTCATTATCATTTTAGGAAGGCACTACTACTGTCATTTATTTTCAGAAATGAGGTGATTTGAAATAATCTAATCAATTTACTGAAAGTCAGATATGTGATAAGTGTTAGAATCAGTAATTAAACTCTTGCCTTTCTCTTTCTGACTGACTTCATTCAGTATAAGAGTCCCTAGTTCCATCCATGTTGCTGCAAATGGCACTATTTTGTTCTTTTTTATGGCTAAGTAGTATTCCATTGTGTATATATATAACATTTTCCTAATCCAAACATCTGTCAATGGACATATGATATCACTTATATCTGGAATATAATATATGGCACAAATGAACCTTTCCACAGAAAAGAAAATCATGGACTTGGAGAATAGACTTGTGGTTGCCAAGGGGGAGAGGGAGGGAGTGGGATAGATGTGGAGCTTGGGGTTAATAGACACAGACTATTGCCTTTGGAATGGATTAGCAATGAGATCCTGCTGTGTAGCACTGGGAACTATGTCTGGTCACTTATGATGAAGCATGATAATGTGAGGAAAAAGAATGTATACATGTATGTGTAATTGGGTCAACATGCTGTACAGTAGAAAATTGACAGAACACTCCAAACCAGCTATAATGGAAAAAGATAAAACTCATTATATAAAATAAATAAATAAATAAATAATAAACTCTTGCAATCTGTCTCCAGAGCATGGGCCCTTAATCACTAAGCTTTACTGACTCCCTAAATAAAGTTTAAGTTATTTGTGCATATGTATATGTGAGGAAGATTGGGAGGGGAGTCATAATGAAGTGAATTGTATTGTGCCGTCTTACTGAGAATATAAATCCAATTTTTACTCCCATTAAATTGTCTTTGTGCTCATTATTGAAAAGTTTGATTAAAAAAATCAGTAATCAAACATTAACCACTTGTTTGCCACCAGTAAGGCATAGTACCTCTGTACTAAAATTATTTAAAAGTAGTCTTAATTTATACTTGTGAGAATTTTAAATGTGTTGAAATTCCAGTTTATTTTATTTTGCAATTGATTTTATTGAGTGACTTCAAATTTTATGAACCCAGTAAATAAGTTAGAGTGTATTTGTGATTTGAATGAGAACTGCACTTATGAGGTCTTATTTCTAGTTTTAAAATAAGAATTTAATGAACATCAGAGAGCTTTTTTTTTTTAATTTTACTGTGAGGCTTTTGAGGATGGAAGGAGGTACACTGAGTTGATCCTAAGCATTACACAAAAGTTTGACCTCAAGTTTCAGCTTCATGTCCATATTTTGGCATTTATGAAAAAATATATGAAAATTATAAGATATTGCTTACCATTTTTTGAGTGCATACTACTTCTTGATGTTCTTGTAAACTTTCTGCATGTTAATTCATTTAATAATCACAATAGCTCTATTAGGGAGGCATTACTGTTATTTCCATTTTACATATAAAGAAACTAAGGTGCAGGATATTTGGACATGGAAGATTTCTAAGTGTTCCTTTTTTACTTTCCTTTTTCTCTTTCATGAGCTCTGAGTTAAATATGCCAGTTGGACCAAGGGCCATGATGAACAACTAGGAAGTACATCATTCATGTTTCAGGCTAAGTGAAGAGTATATAGGATTTTTCTCTTGACTTAATGTGTGGGATGGCGGTATTTGAGCAGCATTGTGTTGCCTACATCAGATGTGAAAAGGCAGGAATTTTTCTGGCATTTGAATTTGGTAAATAAATGTTATTCAACTTATACAGAGATATGAATTTTACAAATAGTTTAGAGGGTAAATAATTATCTGTAATTATAGAAAAGCTAAATGTTATGGGTTTAAGTTAGCTGGGCATTTTATAAAAGTTGTTTTCTAGAAGATAAGTAATCTTAAACCATGATTTTTAAAAAAACTTTTACATGTATCAACAATTCAGGACTGACAAAATCAGGAAGACTATTTTAGAATGTTGAATGTCAAAGATAATTGAAGAAAAAAGATACTGTAAATGGAGAGAAATATATCACAAGATAGCTGCAGCTGTATATCTGGTGAACATAGAAGCAAACAAAGTCTTATTAGTGAGTACAAGTTTATAAAGAGTAAGAAAACAACTACCCATTCTATTTAGTAGATGATTCTTATCTTTAATATTTACGAAAAAAAATAATTCACACTATAAGACTTGTCTCAGGAATGAGCTACTTAAGAAAATTTTGTGTCTATTTGGAAATCTAATGCTATTGTTCCTAGGGATCTGAGCAAATTAAAATATTCAATCAGTTCATTTTAATTTGGGGGATATTTTGGCATTCATCCTTGATTCTTTTCAATAGAGCAAGAGAATATATTGGTCTGACCCAATATCAATTAACATTTTTGCTTTTAATTTTGGTTCCATTTGGTAGCTCAGTAAAAATATTCCATACACACACACACACACACACACACATATATATATATATACAAACACATATATATGGAGAGAGAGAGTTGTTTGTTCATTTTGGTCACTGCAAAAGCATATGGAGTTCCCAGGCCAGGGATCAGATCTGATGCAGTTGTAACCTACTCTGCAGCTGTGGCAACACTGGATCCTTTAACCCACTGTGCCAGGTGGAGGATCAAACCTTCATTCTGACACTGCAGAGAAGTCACCTATCCTATTGCTCCACAGAAGGCTAAGTTTATTTGAAATCCTCACTTATTTGGAGTTCATACAGATAGATTATTCCAAATCTCTTCCTGGAATTCTAATGCATAGCATTTAGAATTATGAAGATATCTGTCTGTGTTTAATGTATACCTGTTTGGTTAAATGGTCTACCTTTCTTACACTATTTTAGCTTAGTGAAAAGATAGTTTAGGCCACTTGAATGGCCTGGTCATTGAATTTTGCTTGTCAAGATAGCTGTGTAGAGGACAATAGGGAATCAGTAGATTAGGCAAAGTACTAGAATGGGCCTCAATTAAGAAAAAGGCAATAAAAAAGAAGTGTTTTCACAGCAAATCAAGAAATTGTTCTAAAAGGAGAGGAAGCAACTCATGAAGAAATACAAAGAGGTGGAAAAACAGAGAATGGCTACCTACCTTGAAAGTAAATAAATGATTGGGAAAAAAACAAATAAAAATTGCAAAAGAGTTAGCTCTGTCAACATATGATTTAGCAAGTACAAATAAATGTTTAAACACTTAGTTGCTGAAAGCTGAGTGAAAGCTAGAGAATGTAAAATTAAAGAGGAGTATAGGCATACAATTCACATTTTTGAGATTTTATTTATTTTATTTTTTGCTTTATATGGTGACATTTTGACAGTTTAACTCTATTTTTTAAAAACAAATGAATAGTTTGTAAATAAGTCACTCTATTTTTTTAAAAAAATGAATAGTTTGTAAATGAGAAAACACTACTGGCATATATACTAAAATTTCTAATTTTCTAAGAACAAAACACTCTGCAAAATTCTAAGCTAGGTATGTAGTATGTAAACACCTCATGAACTTGGAGAAAAGATTGCTCTCTTGAAGACAAAAGTGGTAAAACAGGGAGTTCCCACTCTGGCACACTGGGTTAAGGATCTGATATCTGTGGAGGTGCAGGTTTGATCCACAGCCCATCACAGTGGACTACAATCTGGCATTGTCACAGACGTGGCAGAGTTTGCAGCTGTAGCTTGGATTTTATCCCTGGCGCAGGAACTTCCATATGCCACAGGAGCCATAAACAAACAGATAAATAAATAGTAAAACACACAATGATTAAAATTAGCCATCTTCCAAACATTATCATCATTCATCTTACAGGACCATATATCATTGTGGTTATTAAGAGATAGTGTGTCTCCTATAATAAAGGTCTGTCATGTTGTTACCAAAAGTAAAGATGTAACTTGATCAGGAGTTGGTACTCTGAAGAGAGAATGCTATATAGCTGGAGGTGGTTTGCCAAATTCTACACAAAAGAAAAGAATAAGAATTTAGCCTTGCTTTTTAATTTTAGTTTTATTGTGATGTAATTGATATATAGCACAAAGTTAAGATATGTAACATAATGACTTGATTTATATTGACAAATTATTACCACAATAAGTTTAGTGAACATCCATCATCTCATATAGTTATAAAAAAGGAAAACAAAAAAACAATATTTTTACCTATGATGAGATATTTTAGGATCTACTCTAATTGTAGCCTTGTTTATTCAGTACAATGCAATGAAGAGATACACTGCATCTGGTGAATGTAAGTTTTCTGTCACTATAAATGTCTCCTTTGTTTACAATTAATATTAAATTATAAATGGTCTAGATTTCATGCTTCTCAATTCTTGTCACATTGAGATTTCTTGTTAACTAGTCTCATGACTACCTTCAGTTTACCAAGTACTTTAACGACACACATAATTTTCTTTTTACTCTTAGATTGAGATATCTCCCATTGTAAGTGTTAAAATTGTCATTCTGGTATATTCATCTACTACTTCTGAAAATAGTTCATGTGAAACCTGTTAAGTGATTATCACCTCTGTGCATAGAGAAAAAGGAGCATATGGGCCTGTGTATTTTGTGAGGTAAGCTAAACTATTGTAAGAAGTAGGATAAAAAGTATAATGACCCAAACTCAAACACAAGTTTATTCATTACAAAACCAATAGACCAAATTGGGAGTTTTTGCTGGCAGGACACTCTCCTCCAAGTTGTGATTCAGGGACCTGTTTATTTTGTTTTGGTTTGGTTTTTCTATTTTGTGTATGCATCATCTTGTATAGCCTTATTGTCATCCACATTCAGTTTAAGAGAAAATTGTGGGGAAAGATGAAATCTCTATTTATAAGCCTTACCAGAAGACAGTATATCTTCTGCTCTTATTCCATTGACTAAAATCCACCACATAGCTAAATATAAATTTAAAAGAAACTTAGACACTTAGTTTAACTGTGTACTCAGAAGAAGAGTGGTTTTAGTAATGAACTGGTAGTTTCTGCAAAATTGTATAAAGCTGAGTGTGACTTTATGCCTTGATGACAGCAACAAATAATGCCAGACCATGTGACCAGTCAGCCATATTATTAGATAACTAACTTTAATCTCTAACTGCACTGCCAAAGCCAGGAATCTATTATTTGTGGTAATAACTGAAGATAACATTAAAGTGCTAAGTGCTAGAAGGATTTCAATCTGACTTTAGGATTATAATAATATATATATATATTTGCTTAATTGTGCTGCACCTGTAGCATATGGGAGTTCCCAGGTTAGGAGTCTAATCGGATCCACAGCCACAGCAATGAGGGATCCAAGTCATATTCTTTGCAACCTATACCACAGCTCACATCAATGCTGGGTCTTTAACCCCCTGAGCAAGACCAGGTATCAAACCACATCCTCATGGATACTAGTTGCATTTGTTTCCACTGCACTACACTGTGAACTCCTACAGTTATATATATATATATATATATTTTTTTAATTTTTTATTACTCAAATGAATTTATCACATCTGTAGTTGTATAATGATCATAACAATCTGATTTCACAGGATTTCCATCCCACAGCACAGGCACATCCCCCCACCCCCCAAAACTCTCTCCTCTGGAGACCATAAGTTTTTCAATGTCTGTGAGTCAGCATCTGTTCTGCAAAGAAGTACAGTCTGTCCTTCTTCAGATTCCACATGTCAGTGAAAGCATTGGATGTTGGTGTCTCATTGTCTGACTGACTTCGCTTAGCATGATAGTTTCTAGGTCCATCCGTGTTGCTAAAAATGCCGGTATTTCATTCTTTTTACTGGGTGAGTAATATTCCATTGTGTATATGTACCACCTCTTCTGGATCCACTCCTCTGTCAGTGGACATTTCGTTTGTTTCCATGTCTTGGCTATTGTAAATAGTGCTGCAATGAACATTGGAGTACATGTGTCTTTGCAAGTCATGGTTTTATCTGGGTAGATGCCCAGGAGTGGGATTGCTGGATCAAATCATAGTTCTATGTTTAGTTTTCTGAGGAATCTCCACACTGCTTTCCGCAGTGGTTGCACCAATTTACAATCTCTCCAACAGTGTACTAGGGTTCCTTTTTCTCCACACCGTCTCCAGCACTTCTTGTTTGTAGACTTGGATGATGGTCATTCTGGCTGGTGTAAAGTGGTACCTCACAGTGGTTTTGATTTGCATATCTCTAATAATGAGTGATGTTGAACATCTTTTCATGTGTTTCTTGGCCATCTGTATGTATTCTTTGGAGAACTGTCTGCTTAGATCTTCTGCCCATTTCTTGATGGGGTTGTTTGCTTTTTTGGTATTGGGCTGTAGGAGGTGTTTATAAATTTTGGAGATTAATCCCTTGTCAGTGGATTCACTTGCAAAGATGTTCTCCCATTCTGTGGGTTGTCTTTTTGTGTTGTTTACGGTTTCCTTTGCTGTGCAGAAACTTTTAAGTTTGAATAGGTCCCATTTGTTTATTTTTGTTTTTATTGTCCATGCTCTAAGAGGTGGATCTGAGAAGATGTTGCTGTCGTTTATGTCAGAGAGTGTTTCACCTATGTTTTCCTCTAAGAGTTTTATAGTGTCTGGTCTTCTATCTAGGTCTTTAATCCATTTGGAGTTTATTTTTGTGTTCTCATTTCATTCTTTTCCATGTGGCTGTCCAGTTTTCCCAGCACCACTTATTGAGCAAGACTGTCCTTTCTCCATTGTATATTCTTGCCTCCTTTGTCATAGATGAGTTGGCTGTAGGTGCATGGGTTGAAGTCTGGGCTTTCTATCCTGTTCCACTGATCTATATTTCTGTTTTGTGCCAGTACCATACAGTTTTGATGATTGTTGCTTTGTAGTATAGTCTGAAGTCCAGGAGCCTGATTCCTCCAGCTCCATTTTTATTTTTCAGGAGGTTTTTGGCTATTCTGGGTCTTTTGTGCTTCCAAACACACTTTGTTTTTGTCTTTTTTTGTCTTTTTTGTTGTTGCTATTTCTTGGGCCGTTCCTGCGGCATATGGAAGTTCCCAGGCTAGGGGTTGAATTGGAGCTATAGCCACCGGCCTACGCCAGAGCCACAGCAACGTGGGATCTGAGCCACGTCTGCAACCTACACCAGAGCTCATGGCAACGCCGGATCGTTAACCCACTGAGCAAGGGCAGGGACCGAACCCACAACCTCATGGTTCCTAGTCGGATTCATTAACCACTGCGCCACGACGGGAACTCCCCAAACACACTTTAAAATATTTTGTTTGAGTTCTGTTGAAAAATGTCCTTGGTAATTTGATGGGGCTATTGCATTGAATCTGTAGATTGCCTCAGGTAGTACAGTCGTTTTGATAATATTAACTCTTCCAATCCATGAGCATGATATATCTTTCCATCTTTTGTGTCATCTTTGATTTCTTTCATCAGTGTCTTATAGTTTCAGAGTACAGGTCTTTTGTCTCTTGAGGTAGGTTTACTCCTAGGTATTTTATTCCTTTGGATGTGATGGCAAACAGTATTGCTTCCCTAATTTCTCTTTCTGCTCTTTCATTGTTAGTGTATAGAAATGCCATCGATTTCTGTGTATTGATTTTGTATCCTGTGACTTTGCCAAATTCATGGTTGAGCTCTAACAGTTTTCTGGTAGAGTCTTCAGGATTCTCTAGGTATAGTATCATGTGTTCTGCAAATAGGGATAATTTTACTTCTTCCTTTCCAATTTGGATTCCTTTTATTATTTTTCTTCTCTGATTGCTGTGGCTAGGACTTCCAGAACTATGTTGAAGAGTAGTGGTAAGAGCGGACATCCTTGTCTTGTTCCTGATCTCAGTGGGAATTCTTTCAGCTTTTCCCCATTGAGAATGATGTTTGCTGTGGGTTTGTCATATATGGCCTTTACCATGTTGAGGTAGGTTCTCAGTATGCCCACTTTCTGAAGGGTTTTTATCAGAAATGGGTGTTGGATTTTGTCAAAGGCTTTTTCTGCGTTTATTGAGAGGGTCATATGGTTTTTCTTATTCAGTTTGTTAATGCGGTGTATCCCATTGATGGATTTGCGGATATTGAAGAACCCTCGCATCCCTGGGATAAATCCCACTTGATCATGATGTCCAATGCTTTTAATGTATTGTTGGATGCGGTTTGCTAGTATTTTGTTGAGGATTTTTGCATTGATGTTCATCAGTGAAATTGGCCTGTAGTTTTCTTTTTTTTGTGGAATCATTATCTGTTTTTTTGTATCACGGTGATGGTGGCCTCATAGAATGAGTTTGGGAGTATCCCTTCTCTGCAATTTTTTGAAATAGTTTGAGAAGGAGAGGTGTTATCTCTTCTCTAAATGTTGGAAAGAATTCGCCTGTGAAGCCATCTTGTCCTAGACTTTTATTTGTTGGATGTTTGTTAATCACAGTTTCAATTTCAGTTCTTGTGATGGGTCCATTCATCTTTTCTATTTCATCTTGGTTTAGTCTTGGAAGATTGTACTTTTCTAAGAATTTTTCCATTTCCTCTAGGTTTTCCATTTTATTGGCATATAATTGCATATAGTAGTGTCTTATGATCCTTTGTATTTCTGTGATGTCCGTTGTTACTTCTCCTTTTTCATTTCTAATTTTATTGATTTGAGTCCTCTCTCTTTTTTGCTTGATAAGTCTGGCTAGGGGTTTATCAATTTTGTTGATCTTTTCAAAGAACCAGCTTTTTGTTATATTGATCTTTTCTATGGTTTTCTTGGTTTCTATTTCATTGATTTCTGCTGTGATCTTTATGATTTCTTTCCTTCAGCCAAATTCAGGTTTTGTGTGTTCTTCTCCCTCGAGCTGCATTAGATGTAAAGTTATCTTGTTTATTTGGGCTTTTTCTTGTTTCCTGAAGTGGGCTTGTATTGCTATAAACTTTCCTCTTAGAATGGTTTTTGCTGCATTCCATAGGTTTTGGAGTGCCTTATCTTTGTTGTCATTTGCTTCTGGGTATTTTTTCATTTCCTCTTTGATTTCTTCAGTGATCCCTTTGTGGTTAAGTAGCATGTTGTTTCATCTCCACATGTTTGTGTTTTTTGCAGTTTTTTTCTTGTTGTTGATTTCTGGTCGTATAGTGTTGTGCTCGGAAAAGATGCTTGATATGATTTCAATTTTCTTAAAGTTACTGAGGTTGGATTTGTAGCCCAGGATATGATCAATCTTAGAGAATGTTCCATGTGCACTTGAGAAGAATGTGTATTCTGTTTCTACGGATGGAATGTCCTATAAACATCTATTGTGTCCATCTGGTTTAATGCTTCCTTCAGGGCCTGTGTTTCCTTATTGATTTTCTGTCTGGTTGATCTGTCCATTGTTGCAATTGGGGTGTTAAAATCCCTGATTATGATCGTGTTATTGTCGATTTGTCCTTTGAAGGTTGTTAGCAGTTGCCTTATATATTGTGGAGAACCTGTGTTGTGTGCGTAGATATTTAAAATTGTTACATCATCTTTTTGGATTGATCCTTTGATCATTGTGTAATGTCCTTCTTTGTCCCTTAAAATATTCTTCATTTTAAAGTCTATTTTGTCTGATATGAGTGTTGGTACTCCAGCTTTCTTTTGATCCCCATTTGCATGAAAGATTTTCTTCCATCCTCTCACTTTCAATTTGTATCTGTCCCTAGAAATGAAGTGGGTCTCTTGAAGACAGCATATATATGGGTCTTGTTTTTGTATCCATTCAGCCAGACTAGGTCTTTTGGTTGGGGCATTTAGTCCATTAACATTTAAGGTAATTATTGATATGTATGCTCTTATTGCCATTTTATTAATTGCTTTGGATTTGCTTTTGCTGCTCTTTTTTCTTTCCTTCTTGTCTTGTGCTTTTATGCCTAGAGAAGTTCCTTGAGTATTTGTTGTAAGGCTGGTTTAGTGTTGCTGAATTCTCTCAGCCTTTGCTTATCTCTGAAGGTTTTTTTTTTTTTGCCATTTCTTGGGCTGCTCCCACAGCATGTGGATTTTCCCAGGCTAGGGGTTGAATCAGAGCTGTGGCCACCGGCCTACACCAGAGCCACAGCAACACACGATCTGAGCCGCATCTGTAACCTACACCACAAGCTCACGGCAACACCAGATCCTTAACCCACTGAGCAAGGCCAGGGATTGAACCCGCAACCTTATGGTTCCTAGTCAGATTGGTTAACCACTGTGCCACGACAGGAACTCCTGTGAAGATTTTGATTTCTCCTACAAATCTGAAGGAGAGCCTTGCTGGGTAGAGTAACCTTGGTGGGGAGGTTTTTTCCTTTCATCACATTAAATATATCATGCAACTCCCTTCTGGCCTGCAGAGTTTCTGTTGAAAAATCTGCCAATAACCTTATCAGGGTTCCCTTGTATGTTGTTTGTTTCTTTTCCCTAGCTGCTTTCAACATTTTCTCTTTGTCTTTAATTTTTGTCAGTTTGATTAGTATGTGTCTCAGGGTATTCCTCCTTGGGTTTATTTTATATGGTACTCGTGCTTCCTGGGTTTGAGTTAGTGATTCCTTCCCCATGTTAGGGAAGTTTTCAGCTATTATCTCTTTGAATAATTTTTCTTACTCCTTCTCTCTCTCTTCTCCTTCTGGCACCCCTATAATATGGATGTTGGTGCATTTAACGTTGTCCCAGAGTTTTCTGAGACTCTCTTCATTTGTTTTCAATCTTTTTTCTCTTTTCTGTTCTGCATCCATAATTTCCACTAATCTCCCCTCCACATCACTTATTCGTTCTTCTGCCTCTTGTATTCTGATGTTAGCTGCTTCTAGTGAATTTTTTATTTCAGTTATTTTATTTTGCATCTCTTCTTGTGTCAGCTTTATATCTTGTATCTCTTTGCTCAGTGTTTCCTGTAAGTTATCCATCTTTGCCTCCAGTTAATTTCCAATGTCTTGCATCACCTTCAGCACCAACAATCTAAAGTCTTTTTCCTGGAGGCTGAGAATCTGCTCATGGCTTTGCTGATTTTCTGGGGTTTTTCCTTTCTCCCTCATCTGAGTTATAGTCCTCTGTCTTTTCATTTTTATAGGTTTTTGGTGTGGTGACCTTTTTATAGATAGTAGAGTTGTAGCCTCTCTTATTTCTGTTGTCTGCCCCCCTTATGGCTGAATTCAGTATGGGGGCTTGCTGTAGCCTTCCTAATGGGAGGGGCTGATGCCTGCCCACTGGTAGGTGGAGCCGATTCTAATCCCTCTGGTGGGTGGGGCTTAGTCTCTGGATGGGATTAGAGGCAGCTGTGTGCCTGAGCAGTCTTTTGGTAGCCTGTTTACTGAGGGGCAGGGCTGTGATCACACCTGGGTTGTTGCTTGCGCTGTGGCTTCTCAGTAGCTGACTGATGGGAATGGTGCCAGATTTTCCCAAAATGGCCACCTCCAGATAAAGGCACTGCTGCTGAATATTCCCAAGAGCTTTGATTTCAATGTCCTTCCCTCACAACAAGCCACATTCACCTCTGTTTTCCCTTGATGTCCTCCAAAACTGTGGTCAGGTTTGACCCAGATTCCCTTGGAGACCTTGCTTTGCCCTGGGACTCAGTGCACATGAAAGTCTGTGTGCACCTTTTAAGAATGGGGTCTCAATTTCCCCCATTCCTATGGAGCTCTTGCACACAAGCCCCACTGGCCTTCAAGGACAGATGCTCCAGTGCTCTTTCTCCCAGTGCCAGATCCCCACACTTGAGAGTTTGATGTGTGGCTCAGAACTCTCACTCCTCTAGGTGAGTCTCTGTGAACCAGTTAGTTTCCAGTCTGTGTAGCTTCCCACCCAGGAAGTATGGGGTTGTTTATATCATGAAATTGCCCCTCCTACCTCTCGTTGTGGCCTCCTCTTTTTCTTCTGGAGTAGGGTATCTTTTTTAAGGTTTCCGTCCATTTGGGTGAAGAGTGCTCAGTCTTTAGTTGTGAATTTTTTTTGTTTTTAGGAGAGAAGTTGAGCTCCAGTCCTTCTATTCTGCTATCTTAATCCATCTCTCCCTACAGTTATATTTTAAAAATCACTGTCACTCCCTTTTAGTCACAGAGTGTTAAAATGATCATAGCTTGTACTAGATTTGTCTGATGCAGAGCATCGAAAGCAACTGTACAGGTGAATGAAAAAGAAAATTATTACTGAAATGAAACTGAATCTTACCAGTAAATAAAATTGTCTACCACATGGAGTAGAAGGTTCTCCTTCATTCATGTTTGGAAGTACCAAACAATAATAAGAATTAATAATCACTGTAGCCTTTATATAAAGAGGGAGCCTAAGTTCCTTTTATGAATTTTTTTATCTGGCTAATAAACATAGAGATGCCAATTTTCTGGATTTATGTATAAATGGAAGACATGATCGAGAAACATCACAATTCTCACCTGCTCAGACACAGCCTTCTCTAACTCTGTATGAAGCCAAGTTAAAATAATCTAAAATGATTTTAAGAAAAATTGGCAACATTTGCTAAGGGAGTATGCAATGTTTATATCCTTCAATTGAAGTAACTTCAACTTGAGGAATATAGATTAAGAAAATAATGTCAAATCTAACCAAACTTTAAACACAAAACTATTCAAACTAGTAGTATTTACACTAGCAATAGATCATAAGCAAGTTATTTTTAATAAAGTAAATTATAGTACATCCATTTTATATATTTTATTATTATGTAAACAATGCAGTTAATATAATGATTTTTAGTTTCATAAAATAAAAACAAGTTCTAATATAGCACTGAGTATGTATAATAGTATTCTAAATAGATTTATTTAAAAAATATAGAAGTATAGCATCCTTTCTGTGGCATAATGGGTTGGTGGGGATTCTGGAGCTCTGGGATACAGGTTTGATTCCTGGCTTGGTTAAGGATCCTGGGTTGCCACAGCGATGGTATTGGTAACAACTGTGACTCAGATATGATCTCTGGCCTGGGAATTCCATAAGCTGCAGGGTGGCCAAAAGAAAATTGAAAAAATAATAGAAATGTATCAAAATTGTTAAGTTGTCATCTTAGAGTGGTAAAATTATGATTCATTTTCCCCATTTGGGGTTTTTCTACATTTTGCCAAATGTCTATACAAAATTTTATATATTTTTAAATAAAAATATAAATTCTACAAGAACTTCAGCCTAGTTAAGCCCAGAACAACAATAAGGGACAGAGAAAAGTGGTTTATATAGTGTGCATCTTGCTCCACCTCTAAAATATATCACTTTACTAACTACCTATCTAGCCTTTTGGTCATTTTTATAATGTTAAAATATATTATTTCAATAAATGCTGGGAGGGTGTGGAGAAAAGGAAACCTTCCTACACTGTTGGTGGAAACATAAGCTGGTACAACCACTATGGAGAACAGTATGTTTGTTCCATGAAAAAATAATTATTGAACTACCATATGGGTCTGGAGGAAGTTGGTGGAATGATAGTATGTGAGGCTCAACTATTCCCACAAATACTTTGAGAATATATCCACAAGTGGATATATTCATGTAGAAATTTACTAAACACTAACTAAAGACCTTAGGATTATGATAGAGCAAGAATATTTCATGAAATCATATAGGACAAAATAACAAAAAAAAACAGGAGAAAAGTAGAAAGGTGGGACCCACACCCCTAGGAGGGAGCTGGAGAGAAGAAAAGCTCTTGCATTCTGGTAAGTTCCCCCACCATAGAGAAGGTCAGCTGGAACAGAGAAGAAATATTAGAGTATTAGAGAACACGGCAATTGGTATGAAGCAGTCAAAACAGAAACAATCCTCCAAAAAATGTCAGTGTTATAGCAAGGTCAGTGCTATGGAAACTGGCAACTGTATTCTGGTGCCAGCAAGTATTGAGAAATAAAATTCTGGCCTTATAAATCAGGCTCAAAGAGAGAGGTGGGGCTGGCTACATGGGTAAAAACGGGTTGTTCACATGGAAACACCCTGGATGGACTAGAGTATATGGCAACCACATTGGAGGTCATAAATTGAGGCAATCCAGTCAGGCTTGGACACTAAGTGCCATTGTTTGGGGGTGCTGGATGGAAGGGGTGGGATCCACCACTGCAGTCTTGCTCCCTGTGCATGTGCTAAAGCTGCAGGACATTGTCTGCTTCAGTTCTGGGGGCCACCCTTCAGCAACTGCTGCCTAACAACATCTTGGGAGACTTAGGGCTACAGAGACCAGAATTAGTAACCCCTCCAGGGGAATAACATAAGATCTCAAGCTCATTTCAGTGGCTCCAACACTAGGCACCTGTTCCTCACCTAAAGAGCCAGGATGGGGCCACAGGTACGTGGTCCCTGTGAGATGCACAAGCTGCCTGAATAGGAAAATCACAAGCTCCATGGCTTCCCATATTGGCCCTGAGGGACTCACACTCGTGGTTCCCATTCTGCACTAAAAGAGCCAAGAGAGGGCTGCCAGGGCACATTTCATGTGGGAAGAACAGACTGCCTGGCTGGAGAAAAGCACAAGCTTCAAATCTCCTGCCAGTGCCCTGCAAGGGCTTGTGCCAATGGCATTCCTTCCATATGAAGGGAACCACAGGAGGCTGACTGGTCCACATTCCCATCCATGACAGCTATAGAGAGCACCCCTACTAGCAGGAAAATGGGGAGAGGTTACTTCCAGAAGTGCACCTTCTGCAGCTACAGTAGGAGCATTTTAGCATCAGTTAGCGATCAGCCCCCACCTTTGGGGTTACAGAGAGATCCATAGAGTTGCCAAACAATGGGAGTGACTTCAGAACAGCACCTGGCCCTACTGCTAGAGAGAGCAAGCCCAAGAGCATTTTTGGAAAAGGGAGGGAATTCAGAAGCAGCTGCTGACAATGCCAGCTATAAGAAATAGTCCTGAGAGCTACCAGGTAGCAGGAGGATCACTGGAGCCAATGCTGCATGTGTAGCTACAAAAACAATCCTGTGAACTGTGAATTGCTGCCAACATCCACTCAGACTTCATCCCTAGAAGCCATGCAGTCCCAGGAGAGGTAGTGTGATACTGCTGATTCCATCACATCCTCTATGTACATATGAACTGAGAACTCCAGGACGGGGTACCTGCTGCTGTATCTACATATCTGCTTCCAAGGGGATGATAAACAGAAATGTATACATTATGAAATGAAAAAGAAGTAACTTTCAGTCAAAGGAACAAGAAAAAAACACAAAAAACAACTAAATGATAGGCAATCTACTGAAAAAGAATTCAAAGTGATGATATTAAAGATGATCCAACATATTGGAATGAAATGGAGACCCAGATCGAGATGTTACAAGAAATGTTTATTAAAGAGCTAGGGGATTTAAAGAGAAAGCAATCTAAGATGCATTTCACAATATCTGAAATGAAAAATACAGTAGAAGGAATTAATATCAGGATAATGGAGGCAGAAGTACAAGGAAATGAGGTGGAAGACAGAGTGGTGGAATTCACTGATGCAAAAAGGAATAAAGAAAAAAGAGTGAAAACAACTGATGAGCATATAAGAGAAATCTTAAGCATACCAACAGTCACATCGTAGTGGTTCCAGAAGGAGAAGATAGAGACAAAGGGCCAGAGAAAATATTTAAAGAGATTATAGCCCAAATTTTCCCTAATATGGGAAAGGAAACACTCAAGTTGAGGAAATGCAGAGAATCCCATAGAGGATAAAACCAAATGAAACAGCGAGACAGATGTTAAGCAAAGACACAATTAAATACAAAGAAAAATATATTAAAAGCCACAAGGGAAAATCCATAAATAACATAAAATAAAGTCCCATAAAGATAACAGCTGATTTGTAAACAGACAATCTACAAGCCAGAAGCAAGTGACAAGATATATTTGATGTGATGAAGAGGAAGAAACTAGAGCCAAGAATAATCTACCTAGAAAAGGATTCATTCAGATTTGATGAAGTGATAAAAAAATATTCAGACAGAAAGCTAAGAGAATTCAGCATCTCCAAACCAGATCTACAACAACTACTAAAGCACATTCTCTAGGAAGAAAAGGAAAAGCCACAATTAGAAACAAGAATATAACAAATAAAAAAGCTTGCTGGTAAAGGAAAAGATAATATAAAGTAGGAAATCACCCATTAACAAATATGATATCAATACTAGCAAGCATGAAAAAAGAAAAGGAAAAAATCAGAACATGGTATGTGCATTTGAAATTAAGAAACCAGAAACAATTCTGCACACATGTAGTTGGTTATATCAAAATATAATGGGAACCAAAAATAAAAAAAAATGATAAAGTACACACCCATAAAAAAGAAAAAAACAATCCAGACACAACATTAAAGATGGTCAGTAAATTACAACAGGAGACTATAAAAAAGGAAGGGGAAAAAGACACTAAAAAATAAGAAAATAGAAATACGTACATAGTTATCCATAATCACATTGAATGTTAAGGGATTAAATGCTCCAACTAAAAGTCACAGAATGGCTAATGTATGCAAAAAAAAAAAAAAGGACCCACATATATGCTGTTTATGACAGACCTACTTCAGATCTAAAAACACATGCAGACTTAAAGTGAGGGGGTGGAAGAAATTATGACATGCATATGGAAATCATAGAAAAGTGGGAGTAGCAATACTCAGATTTTATAATAATTTAATTATAATGAATTATAATACATTTTAAAATAAAGGTCACAAGAGAAAAAGAAGGACTTTACTTAATGACCAAAGGATCAATCCAATAAAAAGTTATAACAGAAGATAGTGGAGGAGTAAGAGGTGACACACACCTTCTCCCACAAACTACATACATCAAAAATCACATCCATATGTAAAATGAGTTGCACAGAATATCAACTGAATGCTGGAGGAAGAACTTAAACCTCCAAAAAGGGCAAGAAACTCTCAACATAACTGGGTAGAACAAAAGAAAAAGAGAGAGAAAAGGAATTAGGATGGGACTAGCCTTCCTGAGAGGGAGAGGTGAAGGAGAAAAGGAAACCACCTGCTTGTTGGGAAGCTACCTAACTGATGAAAGATCAGCAAAGTCAGCAGGACCTCAAAGTCACCAAGATTAGCACAGCAGCTGAATTGAGGACAGCAAAGCAGAGTGAGAGCTGCACAGATCATCAGAACCAGTGGGCTGGACACCACAGCCTGAGATGCTTGGGTGGGGGCTGGGCACTGAGACTCAAGCTTGAGGTCAGTCCTGGAGAGAGACCTGGGGATGGAATGAGGGGCTAAGGAGCAGTGTGCCATGGGCTAAGGAGGGGAATGCCACTGCAGTGGGAACACGGGAGAAGGCCCAGACCTGCAGGAGAGGCAAGGCATGATTGATGGGGAAGGGAGAGGAGGAGGAGTGGTCTGCCATAAGAAACTCTCTGCTCTGGGGTGTGTACATGCCCACAGGCTTAGAGGGCAGGGCAGCTCTGCTGAGGCTATGATGGCAAGAAGCCTCTTGTTCATTTAGGGGAGATTAGGTGCTTCTTGTGCAGGCTATCAGTGGCCAGGCACCTCTTGCGTGGGCTAAGGGCATAAGGGGGCTAAGTGCAATGTGGTGGCTCTTGCAAGATATACAGTTGGCAGGGACAGACTGTGGTGGTCATCTCAGAGGCCAGAGGGAGGCCTGGCTTGCCATCACTTAGGTCCTGTGAGTGGGCTCCAACTATGACCCCGGTAAACTCAGGGGTTGGCAAAAACAAAAAAAATGAGGGCATTGCAACCAAGAACCATACACAGTTTCTCTCACTCCCCTGGGAACATGCCCACCCTGCAGCTGCCACTGCCAAAATCTCTGGGGAGAGCCCAGACACTTGGACAATATCACTTCCCAAGATCCTACAACTAGGAGCAACTTGTCCAGCACCTCCTGTGTGGGCTAAGTGGGACAGGGTGCTTCTTGCATGGTCTGCAGGTGGAGGGGCAAACTGCCACAGTTATCCCTGATTCCAGAAGTGGGCATGGCCCACTGCCATTGGAGCTACCTAAACTAAAATCACTTGCAACCCCATTAACCTAAAGGGCACCACAGAGAAGGGCATTGAGCAAACACCACCTGTTGGTGGTCTTACACCCACAGGAACACACTGCCCTGCTGATGCCACTGCCAAACATTCTGGGCAGTACCCACACACCTGATCTCTGTCACTTCCCAGGATCCTGCAACTAGGAACACCCTGTATAGCACCTCTTATGGGGGCTAAATGAGACAGGTTGCTTCATGCATGGTCTACAGGTAGCAGGGGCAAACCACCACAGCTATCACTGACTCTAGACATTGTCATGGTCTGCTACCAACAGGGGACCCTGATCAGGCACCACCTGCAGTTCCAATCACCTCAGAGGAGGGCATTGCAAAAAACAGAAGCTGTAGTTGCTCTCACTGCCCTGGGAACACATGCACCCTGCTGTTTCTACTGCCAAATGCTCTGGTCACCTTAAAGATATGCCCTAAATCTTACTACCACTTCCCAGGTCCCTGTAACTAGGAGTAGCCTGTGCCACCTTCCTTGCTGCTGTTGAGAGACCAATGGCCAGGCACTGACTGCTGGCCCTACCCACTGCCTACTTTTCCCTGAAAACACACTGAACCTCCTGAGAATAACATACTGCTCACACCAAAGAACGAGGAAGCAAATATTCAAACTCCCACACCAAAAATAAGTAGTAACCCCCCCAGAAATACAAAGGGGTATTCTTACATAGAAGTAGCCTTACAAGACTACAGTTTGGCTTCCCAAAATTCACAGAAAAAGAAAAACACAAGCAAGATAAAGAAGAACAGAAACCATTCCCAGTTAAACCAACAGGATAACTCACCTAAAGCAGTCAACAATGAAACAGACCTCTGCAGTCTGATAGACTTGGAGGTCAAAAGGGAGATAGTGAAAATACTGAAGAAATTAAAAGAGGATATGAACAGTAATGCAGAATCCTTTGAAAGGAACTATAAAATATAGAGAGGAGCCAAGAAAAACTAGAAAATTCATTTGCAGCAGAGATGCAAACTGAGCTAAAGGCAATAAAGAGCAGAATGAACAATGCAGAGGAATGAATTAGTGACATGGAAGATAAAATAATGGAAATCACCCAATCAGGATAGCAGACAGAAAACCAAATAAAAAAAAACATGAAAGCAATATAAGAGACCTATGGAATAATATAAAGCAGGCCAATCTATGCATAATAGGAATTCCAGAAGGAGAAGAAAAATAATAGGGAATTGAAAGTATATTTGAAGAAATTATGGCTGAAAACTTTGCAAATCTGAAGGATACTGATATCAAGATACAGGAAGTACAGAGGGCCCCAAACAAGCTGAACCAAAACAGGTCAACACCAAGACACATTATAATAAAAATGGCAAACTTTAATGATAAAGGGAGTATTCTAAAGGCAGCAAGAGAAAAGCAAAGCATTAATTATAGGGAACCCCCATAAGGCTATCAGCTAATATCTCTACAGAAACAGTACAGGCCAGAAGGGAGTGGCAAGATGTATTTAAAATTATGAAGTGAAAAAATTTGCAACCTAGAATACTCTATCCAGCAAGATTATCATTTAAAATAGAAGGGGGGAAAAAAACAGAAGCTAAAAGAGTACATAAATACTAAACACATTCTAAAAGAAATACTGAAAGGGCTTTTCTATATTAAGAAAAAGAGAAAAAATGAGGAAAAGAAGAATTAGGATGGAGGAAACCACAATTGGAAAGCAGTCACTTGAATAAGCCAGCAACAGAACTAAATACAAAGATTTTTTTTAAAGGCGTCAAAATCATACAATGTGGGGAATGAAAGTAAGAAAATATAGATTTTTTTTTATTTTACTGATATGTTTAGGCCTATATGACTATCATGGAAAAGCAAGCAGATAAAGGAAGGGCTTAACCATGCTTAAAAGACAGGGTGGCCACATATCCAAACAGAACATTAAACTCACAAAAACTGAAAAGAAAAGCACTCAAGCATAAAATAAATGGAAACCACCCAACCAAAAAAAAAAAAGAGGAATAAGAAGAAAAGAGAAACATAGAATCAACCAGAAAACAAGGTTTAAAATGGCAATAAATATGTATCTCTTAATAATCACTTTAAATGTCAATGGACTGAATGCTCCAATAAAAAGACACAGAGTGGCTGATTGGATAAAAAGGCAAAATCCTACAATCTTCTCTCTACAAGAGACTCATCTTAGGGCAAAGGACACATGTATATTGAAAGTGAGGGGATGGGAAAAGATATTTCATGCCAGTGAACAAGACAGGAAAGCAGGAGTTGCAATACTCATATCAGACCAAAGAGACTTTAAAATGAAAGTCATAAAGAAAGACAAAGAAGGACTCTATTTAATGGTTAAAGGATCCATTCAAGAAGAAGATATTAAAATCATCACTATATATGCCCCTAATATAGGAGCACCCAGATACCTCCAACAAATTCTAACAGACATAAAAGGAGAAACTGATGGGAATACAATCATATTAGGAGATTTTCACACCCCACTCACAGCAATGGGCACGTCCTCTAGACAGAAAATCTATAAGGAACAGAGATCCTAAATGGCACAATAGAAAGGGTAGACCCAATCGAAATTTTCAGGACATTATATCCAAAAAAATCAGAATATACATTCTTCTCAAGTGCACTTGGAGCATACTCAAGATTTGATCATGTACTGGGGCTCAAAGCTAACCTCAACAAATTTAAATGTATGGAAATGAATTGAAGTATCTCCTCTGACAACAATGGCATGAAACTAGAAATCAACCACAGGAAAAGAAATGAGAAAAAACTTACTACATGGAAACTAAACAACATGCTACTAAAAATACCATGTGTCAATGAGGAAATCAAGAAGGAACTTGAAAAATACCTTGAGACAAATGATAATGAATACACAACCACTCAAAATCTATGGGATGCCACAAAAGCAGTGCTCAGAGGGAAATTCATAGCAATACAGGCCTTCCTCAAAAGAGAAGAAAGATCTCAATTCAACAACCTAACCCACCACATAAATGCATTAGAAAAAGAACAAGAAAAAACTAAACTTAGCAGAAGGAAGGAAATCATAAAAGTCAAAGAGGAAATCAATGAAATAGAAATTAAAAAAACAATTGAAGAAATCAATAAAACCAAGAGCTGGTTCTTTGAAAAAGGTAAAGAAAATTGACAAACTTCTGGCTGGACTCACCAAGAAGAGGAGAGAAAATACCCAAATAAACAAAATAAGTAATGAAAATGAAGTCACAACGGGTACTACAGAAATACAAAAAAAACATGACAGAATACTAAGAACAAATGTATGCCAACAAATTTGACAAACTGAAAGAAATGAACAAACTTCTAGAGACTTACACCTTTCCAAAACTGAATCAAGAAGAAATAGATCAACAGAACAGACATATCACTAGAAATAATTTTGAATATCTCATAAAAACACTCCCTACAAATAAAAGTCCAGGACCAGATGGCTTCACGGGTGAATTCTAACAAACATAAAAAGAGGATCTGGTGCCCATCCTCCTTAAACATTTTCAAAAGGTTGAAGAAGAAGGAATACTCCCAAAGTCATTCTATGATGCCTCTATCACCCTAATGCCAAAACCAGACAAAGATGCCACCAAAAAAGAAAACTATCGCCCAATATCTTTGATGAATTTAGATGCAAAAATTCACAACTAAATGTTAGCCAACCGAATCCAACAATATATCAAAAAGATCAGACACCATGACCAGGTGGGATTCATCACATGATCATAAGGATGGTTCCACATACACGAATCAATCAACATCATACACCACTTCAACAAAAGAAAGTCAAAAACCACATGATCATCTCAAGAGATGCAGAGAAAACATTTGACAAAGTCCAACATCCATTCATGATAAAAACTCTTACCGAAGTGTGTATAGAGGGAACATTCCTTAACATAATCAAAGCCATTTATGACAAACCCACAGCAAATATAACACTCAACGGAGAAAATCTGAAAGCTTTCCCACTAAAATCTGGAACAAGGAAAAGATGTCCATTCTCAGCACTGTTATTCGATATAGTACTGGAAATCTTAGCCACAGCAGTCAGACAAACAAAAGAAATAAAAGGCATCCAAACAGGAAGAGAAGAGGTAAAACTGTCACTGTATACAGGTGACATGGTACTATATATACAAAACCATGAGGACTCAACACCAAAACTACTCAAACTGATCAACAAATTCAGCAACGTAGCAGAATATGAGTACCATTCAGAAATCAGTCACATTTCTGTATACTAAAAATGAAATATTAGAAAAGGAATTCAAAAATACAATACCCTTTAAAATTGCATCCTCAAAAATCAAATACCTGGGAATACACCTGAACAAGGAGGAAAAGGAATTATATGGCAAGAACTATAAAACATTCATCAAGGAAATTAAAGAAGATGTAACAAAATGGAAAGATATTCCATGATCCTGGTTTGGACAAATTAATCTTATAAAAATGGCCATACTACCCAAAGCAATCTACAGATTCAATGCAATCCCTATCAAATTACTCATGACATTTTTTCACAGAACTACAACAAACAATCCAAACATTTATATGGAACCACCAAAGACCCAGAATTACCAAGAAATTCTAAAGAACAAAAACCAAGCAGGAGACATCTCTCTCCTAGGCTTCAGGCAATATTCCAAAGCCACAGTCATCAAAAGAGTGTGGTACTGGTATCAAAACAGACAGACAGACCAATGGAACAGAATAGAGAACCCGGAAATAAACCCAGACAGCCACAGTCAATTAATCTTTGACAAAGGAGGCAAGAACATAAAATAGAAAAAAAGTCTTTTCTGGAAGCACTGCTGGGAAACCTGTACAGTGGCATGTGAATCAAACTAGAAAACACCATCACACCATGCACAAAAATAAACTCAAAATGGCTGAAAGACTTAAATATAAGACAAGACACCGTCAAACTCCTGGAAGAGAACATAGGAAAAACACTCTCTGGTATACACCTTACAAATGTATTCTGAGGTCAGCCTCCCAAAGCAATAGAAATAAAAGCAAAAATAAACCAATGGGACCTCATCAAACTGACAAGCTTTTGCACAGCAAAGGAAACGAAAAAGAAAACAAAAGACAACTTACAGAATGGGACAAAATCATTTCAATGATGCAAATGACAAGGGCTTAATCTCTAGAATATACAAAGAATTTATAAAACTCAACAGCAAAAAATCCAACAACCTAGTTGAAAAATGGGAAAAAGACCTGAATAGACATTTTTCCAAGGAAGATGTACTGATGGCCATCAAGCACATGAAAAAATGCTCAACATCCCTGATTATTAGAGAAATGCAAATCAAAACTCCCATGAGATACAACCTCACACCAGTCAGAATGGCCATCATTAATAAGTCCACAAATAACAAATTCTGGAGGGAGTGTGGAGAAAAGGGAACCCTCCTGCACTGTTGGTGGGAATGTAAACTGGTACAGCCACTATGGAGAACAGTTTGGAGATACCTTAAATAGCTATATATATAACTTCCATATGACCCCCAATCCCACTCTTGGGCATCTATCCAGACAAAACTATACTTAAAAGAGACACATGCACCCGCATGTTCATTGCAGCACTATTCACAATAGCCAGGACATGGAAACAACCCAAATGTCCATCGACAGATGATTGGATTAGGAAGATGTGGTATGTATACTCAATGGAATATTAGCCACAAAAAAGAACAAACTGATGCCATTTGCAGCAACATGGATGGAACTAGAGTCTCTCGTACTAAGTGAGGTAAATCAGAAAGAGAAAGAGAAATACCATATGATATCACATATCTGGAATCTAATATATGGCACAAATGAACCTTTCCACAGAAAAGAAAATCATGGACTTGGAGAATATACTTGTGTTTGCCTGGTCGGGGTGGATGGGGAGCTTGGGGTTAATAGATGCAAACCTTTGGCTTTGGAATGGATTAGCTATTAAATCTTGCTGTGTAGCACTGGGAACTATGTCTTGTCACTTATGATGTAGCATGATAATGTGAGAAAATAGAACGTGTAACTGGGTCACCATGTTGTACAGTAGAAAAAAGATTGTATTTGGGAAATATCAATTTAAAAAATTTCAAAAAGAAATGTTAATAAAATATAATGTCAAAAAATTATAAGAATTATAAATATATACACACCCAAAAAGGACCAAAATATATAAGGCAATTGTAAAAGGAGAAATCAATCGTGACAATAATAGTGGGGGACTTTAACATCCCACTTACAGCAATGGACAGATCATCCAAACAGAAAATCAACAAGGAAACACAGGCCTTAACGACACATTAGACCAGATAGACTTAAGTGATGTTTATAGAACATTCCATCCTAAATCAGCAGAAAATACATTCTTCTCAAGTTCATATGGAACATTCTCTAGGATAGATCTTAGGCCACAGATAAAGCTTCGGGAAATTAAAAAAAAGAAATCTACAGATTCTCATACTAAGGGAAGTAAGCCATACATAAAAAGACAAATATCATATGATATCAATTATTTGTGGAATCTAAAATATGGCAAAATGATCCTATATACAAAACAGAAACATATTATAGACATGTATAGCAGGCATATGTTTGCTTGTGGGGTGGAGGGAGAGAAAGGTATGGATAGGATGTTTGGGGTTGGTAGATGCAAACTATTACATTTAGACAGTATAAAATAAGGAACGTGCAAATATATATATTTGGCTGGGTCACTTGTCTGTACAGTGTGCAGTGAGAATTAAAGGAACAGTGTAATTCAACTATGCTTTAATAAAAAATCTTAAAAAGGAAACTGGTAATTTGCAGCCATAGACTTTCATAAGTGTATTGTTTTTCTCCCTGAATCCTTTCTTCATTTTGAAGTTGAACAAATCTATGTAAGTAAAAGTGAAAAAAAAAAAGAACTACCATATAATCCAGCAATCCCACTCTTGGGCACCTATCAGGAGAAAACCATAATTTGAAAAAATGCATCACCTCAATGTTCATCACAACATTATGTACAATAGCCAAAACCTGGAAGCAATCTAAATGTCTATCAACAGAGGATTGGATAAGAAAGATGTGCTACATATATACAATAGAATATTACTCATCCATGAAAAGTATGAAATAATGCCATTTGCAACAATATGGATGGACCTAGAAATTATCATATCAAGTGAGGTAAGTCAGACAGAGATAGACCAAAAAACTTACAAAACAGAAATAGTCTCAAAGATTCTGAAACCAAATTTATGGCTACCAATGTGGAAATGTTGGGGGAGGGATGAATTATGGGGTTGGGATTGACATGTACCTACTACTATATAAAATAGGTTACAAGGACCTACTGTATAGCACAGGGAAATCTTCTCAATATTGTGTAATAACCAATATGGTAAAAGAGCAAAAATGTATGTATATATGTATATATATGTGTATATATATATATATATAATGGATATACTTGTCATGAACCTCAATCTAACACAATTTTGTAAGTCAACTATACTCCAATAAAATTTATTAAAAGTACATTGTTTATATCCCAGGCCATGTGATTCCATAAATAAAATATCCATCAATAGAAAGTGTAGGCCATTTACAGTACCATACATATGTATTTGTTGATTAAGGATCATATTTACATTTTCTATGTATATATAGACTTATATGTCCATATATAATAAATATAGGTACATATATGTGTGAATATAAACATATATATTTATAGGTCTACACATGGATACATATATATCATGTGAGAGAGGAATGGGAAATACATTTTATCATGGACCAGTGTTGATCTGTGATTAAGTTTTCACTAGTCTTATAAAAGATAAAAGTTAAATAAGAAAAATAAATGTCATGGAATGGGATTTTTCCCTGTTTTACAATGAATGTTTCCCTTTCCTGCTATTGGTGTTAATTTTCTTTTCCCACTGTACAGCAAGGGGATCAAGTTATACTTACATGTATACATTACAATTACATTTTTTCCCCCAGCCTTTCTTCTGATGCAACATGAGTATCTAGACAAAGTTCTCAATGCTATTCAGCAGGATCTCCTTGTAAATCTATTCTAAGTTGTGTCTGATAAGCCCAAGCTCCCGATCCCTCCCATTCCCTCCCCCTCCCATCAGGCAGACACAAGTCTGTTCTCCAAGTCCACGATTTTCTTTTCTGAGGAAATGTTCATTTGTGCTGGATATTAGATTCCAGTTATAAGTGATACCATATGGTATTTGTCTTTGTCTTTCTGGCTCATTTCACTCAGGATGAGATTCTCTAGTTCCATCCATGTTACTGCAAATGGCATGATGTCATTCTTTTTTATGGCTGAGTAGTATTCCATTGTGTATAAATACCACCTCTTCCGAATCCAATCATCTGTAGATGGACATTTGGGTTGTTTCCATGTCCTGGCTATTGTGAATAGTGCTGCAATGAACATGCGGTTGCATGTGTCTCTTTTAAGTAGAGTCTTGTCCAGATATATGCCCAAGAATGGGATTGCGGGGTCATATGGAAGTTCTATGTGTAGATTTCTGAGGTATCTCCAAACTGTTCTCCATAGTGGCTGTACCAGTTTACATTCCCACCAACAGTGCAGGAGGGTTCCCTTTTCTCCACACCCCCACCAGCACTTGTTATTTGTGGATGTATTAATGATGGCCATTCTGACTGGTGTGAGGTGGTATCTCATGGTAGTTTTGATTTGCATTTCTCTTATAATCAGCGATGTTGAGCATTTTCTCATGTGTCTGCTGGCCATCTGTATATCTTCCTTGGAGAAATGTCTATTCAGGTCTTTTGCCCATTTTTCCATTGATTGATTGGCTTTTTTTGCTGTTGAGTTGTATAAGTTGCTTTTATATTCTAGAGATTAAGCCCTTGTCCATTGCATCATTTGAAACTATGTTCTCCCATTCTGAAAGTTGTCTTTTTGTTCTCTTTTGGGTTTCCTTTGCTGTGCAAAAGCTTGTCCGTTTGATTAGGTCCCATGGGTTTATTTTTGCTCTTATTTCTGTTGCCTTGGGAGACTGACCTGAGAAAATATTCATGAGGTTGATGTCAGAGAGTGTTTTGCCTATGTTGTCTTCTAGGAGTTTGATGGTGTCTTCTCTTATATTTAAGTCTTTCAGCCACTTGGAGTGTATTTTTGGGCAGGGTGTGATGGTGTGTTCTAGTTTCATTGCTTTGCATGCAGCTGTCCAGGTTTCCCAGCAATGCTTGCTGAATAGACTTTCTTTTTCCCATTTGATGTTCTTGCCTCCCTTGTCAAGGATTAATGGACCATAGGTGTCAGGGTTTATTTTTGGGTTCTCTATTCTGTTCCATTGGTCTGTCTGTCTGTTTTGAAACCAGTACCACACTGTTTTGATGACTGTGGCTTTGTAGTATTTCTTGAAGTCTGGGAGAGTTATGCCTCCTGCTTGGTTTTTGTTTCTCAGGATTGCTTTGGTGATTCTGGCTCTTTAGTGGTTCCATCTAAATGTTTGGGTTGTTTGTCCTAGTTCTGTGAAAAATGTCATGGGTCATTTGATAGGGATTGCATTGAATCTGTAGATTGCTTTGGGTAGTATGGCCATTTTTACAATATTGATTTTCCCAATCCAGGAACATGGAATATCTTTCCATTTCTTTACATCTTCTTTGATTTCTTTGATGAAAGTTTTATAGTTCTCGGCATATAGGTCCTTTCCCTCCTTGGTCAGGTGTATTCCGAGGTATTTGATTTTGTGAGGTGCAATTTTAAAAGGTATTATATTTTTGTATTCCTTTTCTAATATTTCATTGCTGGTGTACAGAAATGCAACTCACTTCTGAATGTTAATCTTATATCTGGCTACTTTGCTGAATTTATTCATCAGTTCAAGTAGTTTTGGGGTTGAATCCTTAGGGCTTTCTGTGTATAGTATCATCTCATCTGCATACAGTGACAGTTTTATCTCTTCTCTTCCTATATGGATGCCTTTTATTTCTTTCGTTTGTCTAATTGCTGTGGCTAGGACTTCCAAAACTCTGTTGAAGAGCAGTGGTGAGAGTGGGCATCCCTGTCTTGTTCCACATTTGAGTGAAAAGGCTTTCAGTTTTTCTCCATTGAGTATTACATTTTCTGGTGGTTTATCATAAATGGCTTTGATTATATTCAGGAATGTTCCCTCTATACCCACTTTGGTGAGGGTCTTGATCATGAATGGATGTTGGACTTTGCCAAATGCTTTTTCTGCGTCTATTGAGATGATCATATGATTTTATTTTGTTAATGTGGTGTATGATGTTGATTGATTTGCATATGTTGAACCATTCTTGTGAACCTGGGATGAACCCTACCTGGTCATGGTGTATAATTTTTTTGATATGTTGTTGGATTCGGTTGGCTCAGATTTTGTTGAGAATTTTTGCATCTATATTCATCAATGATATTGGGCGATAGTTTTCTTTTTTGGTGGTATCTCTGTCTGGTTTTGGAATGAGGGTGATGGTGGCATCATAGAATGTCTTTGGGAGGATTCCTTCTTCTTCAACCTTTTGAAAGAGTTTCAGGAGGATGGGCACCAATTCCTCTGTATATGTTTGGTAAAATTCACCTGTGAAGCCATCTGGTCCTGGACTTTTATTTGTAGGGAGTGTTTTTATGGCATCTTCAATTTCATTTCTAGTGATTGGTTTGTTCAGTTGGTCTGTTTGTACTTGATTCAGTTTTGGCAGGCTGTAAGATTCTAGAAAATTGTCCATTTCTTCCAGATTGTCAAACTTGTTGCCATATAGTTGTTCATAGTATTCTCTTATGGTTTTTTGTATTTCTGCTGTATCCGTTGTGATTTCTCCTTTTTCATTTATAATTTTGGTTATTGGAGTTCTTTCTCTCCTCTTCTTAGTGAGTCTGGCCAGGGGTTTGTCAATTTTGTTGACCTTTTCAAAGAACCAGCTCTTGGTGTTATTAATTTTCTCTATTGTTTTTTGAATCTCTTATTTTATTGATTTCCTCTTTGATCTTTATAATTTCCTTCCTTCTGCTGACTTTAGGGCTTTTTTGTTCTTCTTTTTCTAATTCATTTAGGTGGAGGGTTAAGTTGTTAATTTGGGATCTTTCTTCTTTTTTGAGAAAGGCCTGTATTGCTATACATTTCCCTCTGAGCACTGCTTTCACAGCATCCCATAGATTTTGAGAGGTCGTGTCTTCATCATCATTTGTTTCAAGGTAGTTTTTAATTTCCTTCTTGAGTTCCTCATTGACCCATTGGTTTTTGAGTAGCATGTTGTTTAGTCTCCATGTAGTAGGTTTTTTCTCTTTCCTTTTCCCATGGTTGATTTCTAATTTCATGGCATTGTGGTCAGAGAAGATACTTGAGATAATTTCTATGCTCCTCAATTTATTGAGATTAGCTTTGTGTTGCAGTATGTGGTCGATTCCTGAGAATGTTCCATGAGCATTTGAGAAGAATGTGGATTCTGCTTTTTTTGGATGTAGTGTCCTGAAGATATCAATGAAGTCTAAATTTTCTATCGTTTCCTTCAAGATCTCTGTTGCTTTATTGGTTTTCTGTCTAGAGGATCTGTCCATTGATGTGAAGGGGTTATTAAGGTCTCCTCCTATGATTGTATTCTCATCAATATCTCCCTTTATGTCTGTTAATATTTGTTGTATGTATCTGGGTGCTCCTGTATTTGGGGCATATATGTTGACAATAGTAACATGCTCTCCTTGGATGGATCCCTTAAAAATTAAGTAGTGTCCTTCTTTGTCTTTCTTTATGTCCTTTGTTTTAAAGTCTATTTTGTCTGATATGAGCATTGCGACTCCTGCTTTTCTGTCATGTGTATTGGCGTGAAATATTTTTCCCCACCCTTTCACTTTCAATCTATATGTATCTTTTGTCCTAAGGTGAGTTTCTTGTAGGCAGCATATTGAAGGTTTTTGCCTTTTTATCCACTCAGTCACTCTGTGTCTTGTGATTGGGGCATTCAGTCCATTTTCATTCAAGGTGATAATTGATAGATGATTATTTACTGCCATTTTGAACCTCGTGTTCAGGTTGACTCTATGGTTCTCCATTCTTCCTTTCTTTTCTTTTCTTTTCTTTTTTTTTTGGTTGGATGGTCTCCTGTTATTATCTGCTTGAGTGTATTTTTTTTTCATTTTTTGCGAATGCAATATTTGCTTTTGGCTGCTGGTTGTCCTGTTTTTTACGTATGCTAACCCCTTCCCATAATTGTGTGTTTTAGCCTGATGGTCCTGTAAGTTCAAACACTTCATTACTATATTAAAATTAAGAAGAGAAACATACAAACAAACAAACAAAAAGGGTTATTTTCTTCCTAACATCCCTTGCCCACATTTTATGGTTTTGATGACTCTTTTTTATTTTTTTCTTTTTAATTTTATTTTGTTTGGAGCATGTTCATGATTAAATCTGTATGCTGGCTTATTTGAGTGACTGCTCTCTGATTGCGGTGTCCTCAGTCCTAGTTCTTCCTCTTCTTTTTTTTCTTTTCTTTTCTTTTTTCCTCCCTTTCCTTCCTTTCTTTTTGATTTAGAGAAGCCCTTTCAATATTTCCTTTAACCTGGGTTTAGTGTTTCTGTATTCTTTAAGTTTTTGTTTGTTGGGAAAAATTTTTATTTCCCCTTCTATTTTAAATGATATTCTTGCTGGATAGAGTATTCTAGGTTGCATACTTTTTCTTTTCAGCACTTAAAATATCTCTTGCCATTCCCTCCTGGCCTGTAGTGTTTCTGTAGAGAAATCAGCTGATATTCTTATGGGGGTTCCCTTGTAGGTACCATTCTGTTTTTCTCTTGCTGCCTTTAGGATCCTCTCTTTATCACTCACTTTTGCCATTTTTATTATGATGTGTCTTGCTGTGGGTCTGTTTGGGTTCAGTGTGTTTGGGGCCCTCTGTGCTTCTTGTATCTTGAACCCAGTATCCTTTAGATTTGGGAAGTTTCCAGTGATAATTTCTTCAAATATATTTTCCATCCCCTTATCTTTTTCTACTCCTTCTGGAATTCCTATTATGTGTAGATTGGCCCGCGTTATATTATCCCATAACTCTCTTATATTGCTCTCCAGTTTTTTGATTCGGCTTTCTGTCTGTTGACCGGATTGTGTGATTTCCATTATTCTATCTTCCATATCACTGATTCGTTCTTCTGCATTATTCATTCTGGTTTTTACTGCCCTTAGTTCAGTTTGCATCTCTGCAAATGAGTGTTCTAGTTTTTCTTGGCTCCTCCTTATATTTTCTAGTTCCTTTCTGAGGGTATCTGCATTACTGTTCCTATCTTCCCTTCATTCCTTCAGTATTTTCACTATTTCCCTTTTGAACTCCAGGTCTGTCAGACTGCAGAGATCTGTTTCATTGTTGACTGTTTTAGGTGAGTTCTCCTGTTGGTTTGAGTGGGGGTGATTTCTCAGCTTCTTCATCTTGCTTGTTGTTTTCTTTCTCCTGAGGGAGTTGTACTCCCCGTGATCAGGCAGTGTTTGCCTTGTCACTGCCGTGGAATATTTCCTGAGGGCTCACGTTGTTGGTCAATCTTTCTTGAGGCAGTGTGGCTTTTCTGGAGTGTTGATGGGGCTAACAGTGTTTCTTTGAAGCAAAGGAGGACTTCCTGAGGGCAGACAGGACTGGGAGGTCCACACCACGATGGTAGCAGATTTCACTTGGTCATGCAGAGCTTGCTCTGATGTTTTTAGGCTGTGGGGTACTTGCAGGTGGTTGGCGGTGTTGGGCAGCTGTTCCTCAGAAGTGCAGCACCCCCTGGGGGCTGGAGCAGCTATCTGGGTCACTGAGAACCTAAGAGGCTCTTCCCTAGGGCAACCCAACTCAGAAGGACTGACTGAGAATGTAGGCGGATCGTTTCACAGTCTGGCCAAGCTTGTTGCAGCTTTTCTGGGTTGCAGGGGGTCCTCCAGGGGGCTGGTGGTGCTGAGCAGCTATTCTGGGGGAGTGGGGCACCCCCTGAGTACTTGGGTGGCTAGCAGGTCCCTGAAAATCTAAGAGGCTCCTCCCCAGGGCAGCCTGACTCAGAAAGACCATCTGAGATCTTTTCATCACTGGGCCAGGCTTGTTGCAGGTTTTCTGGGCTGCAGGGGATCCTGCCTGGAGCTGGCAGTACTCTGCAGCTGATCCACTATGGTGCAGCACTCCCTGGGTACTTGGGCGGGTAGCAGGGCCGCTGAAAACCCAAGAGGCTCCTCCCCAGGGCAGCCCGACTCAGAAAGACTGTCTGAGATCTTTTCCCAACTTGGCCAGGCTTGTTGTAGCTTTTCTGAGCTGCAGGGGTTCCTGCCTGGAGCTGGCAGTCCTATGCATCTGATCCACTAGGGCTCGGCACACTCTGAGGGCTTGGACGGTTATCAGCGCTGCTGAAAACCCAAGAGGCTCCTCCCCAGGGCAGCCAGACTCAGAAAGACCATCCGAGAATTAGGCAGATGTATTCATGGCCTGCCTAGGCTTGTTCTAGCTTTTCTGGGCTGCAGGCCTTTTCTTGGGGGCTGGTGGTGTTTGGTGCTGCTCTGCGGAGGTGTAGCAGCTCCAAAGGGGAAGCAGGCCTGTGCAGGGACAGCCCCTGCAGTGGTAGGCTTCAGACAATTGTTGAGGCCAGCCCTCCCGAATGGCAGGCAGCCCCAGGTCCAGTGAGTGCATAGAGGGTGGCGGGGGTGGAGGGAGGGGATGCACTGGGAAGCACAGCTTTCTGCTAGCTAGCGGGCCTGTAAGCTTGCTGTGGCATGGGGAGTATTCTATGGGGCCCCACCCCTTCTTCTCTCCCCTCCCCAGCAATGGCACAGACCAGGCTCTTTTCCCAGGTTCTCTCTGATGTGGCTTCCACTTCTCTGCCCCTAGAGTATTGCTCCCTTCCTCTGTGACAGCTTTGTTTTCTAGTCTCCTAGGCAGTCTCTGCCCCATCAAACTTGACAGACAGTTTTCTAGACCTCCACAGCAGTCTCTGCTCCACCCCGCCCCCCCAGCCCTTTCCTGGTGACTAACCTCTGGAGCCGAGGACTCGGTACCCAGCCCCCACCCAGGAGTCTCAAATTTGGTGACTGTGCCCATAGTTCAGATGGTCCGTTCGGTTCTTCATCGGCTTTTCAGTACTCCAACTTACTTCTACACTCTTCTCTGCATCTGGAGATTCCTCCAGTTCCTTTGATCTTTCCCTGAGTAGATGACTTTCCAGTAGGTGACTTTCCAGGGTGCGGGATCCCTTTCTCCTCTTCAGTTCCCTTTCGGGAGCGCCCATCCCGCTCGGATTCACCTTCTCTTATTCTCCTCTTTTCTCTTGTTTTGCCTAGTAATGTCACAAACTTCTTGCCATTATTGGAGTTTAGGTTCTTCCGCCAGTGATTGGTTGCTGTTCTGTGCGAGTCATTTATTCTGTAGATGTGCTTTTTTTGTTGTGTTTGTGGGAGAGTGCGAGTGTGTCCCCCTACTCCTCCGCCATCTTGTCTCTCTCTCTCGGTGTTAATTTTATTTGGCATAAAACTTGTGATGTTATATAGGTGTTTGTTGTTTTTGTTTTCAAAGTTTCTATTTAGCAGAAAGAAAATGACAGCCCTATATAAAGGATCAGCCCCATATGGATGATCCTTCTCCACTCAGACTTTGTATGTAGCTCTTTATATGTGATTAGCCTTGACTAGAAGCTTTGGAAGATAAAGGCCATTTTTCATGTAGAGGCTACAACAGTATTAAAGCTAAAAACAGAAGCTAATTTTCTTATACTCACTTATTTCACTCTCCCAAAAAGAAAGGAGCATCTGTGTCATTGGGGCCATAAGCCTGTGAATGGTGATGGAAAATAATAAAATGAGAGAACCATGTTTAAACAATAAGAAATTGGTGCTGCAATGCAATGCCCACTGATTTTGGGGAAGCTTCTGAAAGAGGAGTAAAGCCTCTCCTACTGATCCCTACCCCAATATAGATAGGTGGAACCTGCCACTTGGAACTATGGTCTCTGCTACCATTCTTCTCATATCCTGCTAAAAGCCTCTTCACACTTTTTACTTGGCATCTTGTTTCCATTGGGCTACTATAGTAAAAATACCATAGACTGAGGGGCTTAAACAACAAACATTGATTTCTTTCAGTTTCGAGGGCTACAAAATACAAGATCAAATTAAGAGCAGACTTTGGCTCTAGTGAATGCCCTTTTCCTGATTCATAGAAACCCATCTTCTTATTGTGCCTTCACGTGTCAGAAGAGGAGAGAGAGTTCTCTGGTCTCTTTTATAAGGGCACTAATTCTATTCATGAGAACTCCACTTCATGACTTAATCATATCCCAAATGTCTCACATCTTAATACTATTACATTGGAATCCATATTTCAACATAAGAATTTTAGGGGAAATGCATATTCTGTCCAAAAAAACTTGACCTTTCCCAGTGTCTTCCTGAATCTATTCCCAAAAGAATCCTTTCAGATCAGTCTCAGGTGAATCAGTTAGTAAGACCCGTTAGTATGATCAGTATGAATACATGCCTCTGACTTTACACCTCAGGTCTCTAGACCTTCTGCCCAGGGATCTAGGAGCAATTTTAGGTAGCAACAGTGGTTATGATATCTGGAAGAAATTTAGGGGCTCAAGTTACTTGGTTTCCTCCCTTATGGGACACAACTACTCTCCATTATCTTTATTTTCCTGTATTGACCTTAGCAGAAAACTACACTTAAAAAAGGGAGAAAATGTTTTGTGTCACTCCATCATGTGATAGGCAGGGAAAACATGCTTGACTATTTTGGCACAAAGCACTGGCCATCCTCTTTGAAAGAAATTGACACAAACAAAATACACATAAATGGCCCAGGCTATATATATCAATTCTAACATACCCAATACTCCTGTGGTTGCTTGTTCCAGTAAGGCTGCTATTGTGGGACTGAAATGTGAGAGAAATGTGCCAGGCCACTGCCCTTTAAATGCTCCTTTACTGCAAATGAAATTGAGGCTTTGCATGAAAAGGGTGCCTTTTCTTCTGATTAATTAAGGTCAAACCTGCCCTCCTGTGGTCATAAAATTCTTTCTATTTTAGACCCTACTTCTAATTCTCCTAGCTCTTGCTATGTTGTGAGGAAAAAGTGTTTCTATATATTTCCACCATGTATTGGATTTGGGACACTAAAAACCTTGCATCATATATACTTGTGAAGAGAACACTTGGCTTTGGCAGTGATTAACTCCTATTTCTGGCTTATTGCAAGTCAGACAATGAGTGTGTGGGCAAGAAACAGAGGAAAAGAATTCTATGGTTGAGACTAGCCACACCAGCAGCTGTGGCTGTCTATTTGCCTACAGGGACAAGGCTTCTTCATGTCTGTTATTCCTTTAAAATGTAAAGACTCATTAAAAGGTGAATTTATGTAGGGTTTCAACTGGACTTTAAATAGATATTATCAACATAAAATTAATTTCCTTTTTCAAACATTTATTTTTTTGAAGTGATAGCACCTTCATCATTATCACCAGAAAAGACAAATATGCTTTTTATCTGGGTGGTTTATATAGTCAACAGATTCATTGCATCTCTGACATCTCATTTTTATTCATTGAAAATAAGCTATTGGAAAGTATTATAGTCTTTTGCTCCCAATTGTTAGGAAAGAAGTCTAAAAATATGGTTAAGTTTATTGGCTATTGATTTAATGCAATGTTACTAATATTGTTCCTATTCAGTTTTGTGAAAGTATTTTAACCTATCCCATCTCTCCTTAACTGACTTTCCAAATTAAAGAAAATATAGCTATTTTCTTTCTAACATAAACATAAATCTAAATAGCCCATTGAAATAGTTAAGACTGGAAATAGGAGACACTGAAAAACAATTCCAAATGGTTTTACTGCTTAAATTACAGTATCAGAGAATGAACGAAGAGTATTTATTAATTGATTTTTTCCCCAAAATTAGTATGAGCATCTATAAACCACTCAATATTTATGTGTAAGTAATCACTACTGTGTTTACTTTCTATTAAAGTATCACCTTAGATACTATGGGAATGATTGTAATGAGAGTGTTTTTGTGTGCAAGACCCAATATCAACAATAAAATTAAAAATGTCTTTATTCACATCTGCAGATTAGAGAAGCAAAATATATTTTTATTAAATGTTTTTTTCTAAATATTAAGAAATTGTTTTTCCATGTGAATGTTTTATTTTGAACATCTAAAACCACTCCCTTTTTCTCCATCACACTTATAAACCAATCTGCCAAAGATAGGCCATTAAAAGTGTCAAGCTCCAATAAATGGCTTTCTCCTTCTAGTGGCTGCAAGGGAAAACTATAAGAAAGAAAATCTCTAATTCCTTCACCAGTATAAAGTGTGAATCTAGTGAGATTGCTATGCAAAGTGTTAGTAATTGCTAATGGAGGCCTTCAAAATATATCTATGCATTAAAAAAAAAGACAGTTTGTAAATTGGAAGAACATAGATTACCCATTTTCAGGGACTAAAATAATGAGTTTTCTTTAATGCTTTATATACCTTTGCTGAAATAGGACATACTATTCACTCTTAGTTGACTATAAAGACAAGTTTCTTATTTACCATAACAGAAATTGCTATGAATCTTCTTGTTTTTATTTTCATTCTTCATCTTCCTGAGCAGCCATCTCTCCTTTTCTCAGCTTTGGCTACCTCTATGTATTTATAAAGTCCCAGTCACTGTTCTTCTCTTCCAACTCCTTATCATCCTTGTCAAACATTCATCCTTTAGCTCACTATGGCTCCCACATTCAATTCTCCTTTAGTTATGCTATATTGAGCTATTTATATGCAAATATGTTTTAACTATCCAATGAAATTATAATGGTAGAGTCTCTTTTAAACATCTTCATATCCCCTATAGGACTTATAACTAAAATGGATAGTCCAGAAATAAGTCTTCATATATATGGTGAACTGATTTTCAACAAGGGTACCAAGACCATTCAATAGGGAAAGGACAGTCTTTGCAAAAAATGATGCTGGGAAAAATGGATAGCCAATACAAAAGAATGAAATTGGACCCTAACATTATGCCATAAATTAAAATTAACTCAGAATGGGTAAATGACTTAAACTTAAGATCTAAAACAAAAAAACTCATAAAATATAGGAAAAATTTTCATAATATTAGATTTGACAATGATTTTTGGATATGACAATGAAAGCATAGGAAACAAAAGGAAAAAATAGATAACTTAGACTTCATTGTAATTATACTTTTGCTCATCTGAAGACACAATCAGCAGAATGAAAAGGTAACCACAGAATGAGAAAAAAAACTTCAAATTATATATCTAAAGAAGATTAATATTCAGAATATCTCATGCAACTCTATGACAACAAAACCAAAACAATATAATTAAAGTTGGAAAAGTACTTCAATAGGCATTTCTCCAAAGAAGATACACAAGTAACTAATAAATGCATAGAAAAGTACTCAATAACATTAGTCATGAGGGAAGTTCAAATCAAAACCACAACATAACCTACTATGATGGGTATAATCAATTAAATGAAACATAGTGTCATCACAGATGTGGTATAATTGGAGCCTTTGTGTTTTGATAGTGGGAATGCAAAATGGCATAGCCATGTGGAAAAGAGTTGGACAGTTTCTCAGTAGTTTAAACAGAACTCAGTGGTTCCACTCCTAGGTTTAAATACAAAGAACTGAAAAGAGATATGTGTACACTAATATTCATAACAATATTTTTAACCTTTAGCCAAAAGGTGGAAGAAACACAAATATACATTGATAGCTGAATGGATTAATGAAATGTTATATACACACACACACACCATGGAATATTATCGATAAAAAGAAGTGAAATTTTGACATATGTTGCAACATGAATGGACCTTAAAATATTCTGCTTAGTATAATAATTAGCCAGATAGATAAAGCAAATTTTGTGTGATTGCACTTAGGTGAAGTACCAGAATAGGCAAATTCACAAATAAAAAAAGTAGAATGCAAGTTACCAGGGATGGGAGAAGGAACAATGGAGAGTAATTGCTTAGTGGGTACAGAGTTTTTGTGAGGGAGGAATGATGAAAAAGATCTGAATATAGCTAGTGGTGATGGTTACACAGCACTGGGAATGTATTGAATGTGCAAGTATTCAATGTCATCAAATTGTACACTAACAAATTATTAATATTATAAATATGATGCTATGTATATCTTGCTACAATATGAAGGCATACACTAGCCTAAGACAATGTTATATCAAAATTTATTTTATAGGAGTTCCCGTCATGGCGCAGTGGTTAACGAATCCGACTAGGAACCATGAGGTTGCGGGTTCAGTGGGTTAATGATCCGGTGTTGCCATGAGCTGTGGTGTAGGTTGCAGATGCAGCTCGGATCCCGTATTGCTGTGGCTGTGGCATAGGCTGGCAGCCTCAGCTCTGATTAGACCTCTAGCTTTGTAACCTCCATATGCTGCAAGAGTTGTCCAAGAAATGGCAAAAAGACAAATAAAAATTTATTTGATAAACCAGCAAAATTGGGGGAGGGGTCGACATGCTTTAATGTTCTAAACTTTGTATATATACAACTGCTCCATGATGGGAACTCCTAAACTTTGTATATTTGTAGATACTCTGTAGAACAAGATAAATGCACTGTAATAGCTTTAATCCTGTGTCTTCACTTTTCTTTTTATTCTGCTTATATACTGCTTTCACAGTGCTCTTTCCAAGGAGTTATCCTTAGCTCATGAAGGAATATTTCCACTGTAGAATTTCAGACTGAATGAATCCTAATAAAACATGCAATCTGGAGTTCCCATCATGGTGCAGCAGGAATGAATGTGACTAGGAACCATGAGGTTAATGGTTCTATCCCTGACCTCTCTCAGTGGGTTAAGTATCTGGTGTTGCTGTGAGCTGTGGTGTAGGTTGCAGATGTGGCTCAGATCTGGTGTTTCTGTGGCTCTGCTGTAGGCTGGCAGCTGTAGCTCGGAGTCAACCCCTAGCCTGGGAACCTCCATATGCAGCCCTAAAAAGAGAGAAAGACTAAATAGATAGATAGATAGATAGATATAAATAAATAAATAAATAAAAACATGTCATCTGATTTTCTTATTTTAAAGATTAGGAAATTAAGATGGAGAAGGACTAAGGGCTTATCAAGATTTCCAGTGCCAATTAGAGTCAGGGGTAGGCATGGAGAGAAATTCACTTAGGGTATATCAGTATTAAGATGCACAAGTGTGGTTGGCAGTTTTGAGATGAAATGTCTTTGGTGTGCTCTAAATTTTATACTGAGATTTTGATGTTCAGGCATTTGATGGACAGTGCATGCATAAACTGCAAGTCAGGTCATCCGATAATAATATAATGATATCTTGGAGCTGGATTTATTCAGAATGTTAAAATACAACAAATAAGTATGTGTATTTTTGAAGGGAAATTCATATTCTTTCACATGGCTTCTTCTCCTCCTTCAAGCCACAAACAAAATACCACTCCTTCAAGTAAAACTTACTAGGCCACACTACTAAACTATCCCCTATAGCTCTATATCATAGTATCCTCCTTATTTTCTTCATAGTAAATATTGTACCCAGAAATTGTATTTATTTACTTGCTTATTGTTTTACTCCACTTATTGGAACATACAATTCTCCCAGTCTACTTTTTTCACTATTGTGTGCCTGGTACCTAAATTGGTAACTGATATAAAAAAGGAATTCAGTAGATTTCTGAATGAGTAGATGAATCCAAATCCAGATGGCTAATGGGGTTAAAGTTGGCCACAGAAACCTCTAGTACATTTAAGATGGAGGGTGATGCAGGATTTTCTGACAATGAGGGAAAACAACTTTATGAAATGCGAGCACTAGAAGCAGTAGAAAAATGTTAGACAGCAGGAGGTTGCACTAAAAGAGAGTTAAACACACTCAGAGTGAAGTAGAATGCAGTACAGAGCCTCATGTGGGTGGCCTGTGAACTAAACCCTTCTTGAGTCAATTGGTGGGTTTTGCTTATGGAGGTGTTATGCAGCTTGATCTCTGTTTATAAATAAAAATGTTTCTTAAACATCAGAAAAAAACCCACATAATCTGTCATATATAAAAAGAGAGCCACAATCAAATATTCACTTAGGTGTGAAGTATAATTGACCTCAGACCTAAGAAATTTGTTAATTACAACCTGAAAATGATTATTCAAATTTATGTAACAACTTTTCCCAAGGATAAAGTAATAGCTTTCATAAACTGAGGGTAAGAAAATACAATGAGTAAGGCATCTTTGTGAAACAACTATCTTAATATATCATGGACATAGATACCAAATTACTGAAGTACATACTGGGGTAATCTATTGACAAACTACCAAATCAGTGGAGCTCACATTGGTGCCCCAGGGACAAATAATGTAACTCTACTTATTCAAGCTCTGTTAAAGAAAATATCAAAATTTATGATATCTTGGTGCCCCAAATTTTCTTTACATATAGAAGCCCAGCAATTGCCCCCTATTCTGTATTCAGGAAAGAATACACTGTTATCAGGGACTACACACAATGTGGCAGAAGTGGTCATTTCTACTTTAAGCATAGTAAAGAATTGCCAGCCATTTCCAAAAAGTCAGAGTTTCATTATACTTGGTATTTTGCTCATTTATCTTGTTGGCAGAGTATCTCCCAAAATGTTGTCTTTCTATTTGAGAAAAACAAGATCACAGATTTTTCTTTCCTCCTTCTTCACCCTCTATTCTCTTTTATTATTGGAAAAGGAACCAATTCCATCTTTCACTAGTCCTGTGAATCAGTCTTCTTCCTCTACTAATTGATATGGATATTTAGGCCCTGAAAATCTTTCTATTATTTAATCTCAGATTCTTGTGAAATATATTTTCATTTCTTACCTTTGTATATGAAATCACATTTCATGCCCCTTTAAACTTCATTAAGCTATCATTGGAATTGGTCTCTCTATTTGATGTATTATAACCTATGGATGCTCTTTCCACTAGCTTGATTACCTTTAGGATTTTTCTTTTCCTCTATGCTGGCCTTTAAAATCCACCACTCAGAGTTCCCATCGTGGCTCAGTGGTTAACGAATCTGACTAGTAACCATGAGGTTGTGGGTTCAATCCCCGGGCTTTCTCAGTGGGTTAAGGATCCAGCATTGCCATGAGCTGTGGTGTATGTCACAGACATGGCTCAGATCTGGCATTTCTTTGGCTCTGATGTAGGCCAGCAGCTACAGTTCCAATTGGACCCCTAGCCTGGGAAGCTCCATATGCCCCATTTGCCATGGGAGTGGCCCTAGAAAAGGCAAAAAGACAAAAAAAATAAAATAAACAAAATAAAACTCACCACTCCCCATGCTCTCAATTGTAATTATTTCTCTATAGTGTGCGTAACCCATGAGAATACATTCATTTGACTTGGGCACTTTTCTATTACTCCTCTGCCCCTTGCCTCTATTGTACTGTCCTGTTCAAATTTATCATGCACCTCCAGATGATGTCTATGACTGGCTTTGCTGAGTATCACACACACAGCTCAGTTTTCTATTTCTTTAATTAAAACTCAGATAAGAGGAATGATTGTTTAACTCTCCCACACCTCCCAAAAGAGCAAGTCTAATAAGTGTGTTTTACTCTAAAATAAATAAAAAATTACTCTTAACCTTAAATATTTTTATTTATACTATGAGAAATTTTAAAGTAGAAAAATATTTCAATTTTGGAGTGTTTATTTTTTTAATCTTTTAAAAACATTTTATTATATTAGATTTATAGTTTTCTGTCTGCACAAAAAGGTGAACCAGCTATACATCCATATAAATTACTTTTTCTATTTTTTAAATATTAAATAAAATATCTTTGTATTTTTGTCTTATAGATTATGCTCAATGCTGTCATATAACTTTATGTATTTTGCTATATAATTTAACCCATCATAATCATTTGGCCTTATGCACCTTAAAGTTTCCCAAATATCACAAATTGATGCTTTTGTTTCATCTTCTTTAAATCTTCCAATAGCATTCACAGTCTTCTACTATACATCCATTTTAGGCTCTCCTTAAAAATAAATTCCTTGGGTCTGGAAAATTTGGCTAGATTTGAGGCCAAATTTTGTCAGGAATTATTTTTGCTATACAGGTATTATATAAATCTCAATCTGTACTTATGAAAAAAGATATTAGTATACTATGGACAAATTACTGTGTAAGATGTATTATCTAATTGCTTTTGTCCCATTATGTGTGTTGTCTTTTCATTTTTTTAATGGTTTCCACTTTTGTGCAAAAGATTTTGAGTTCAATTAGGTCCCATGGGTTCATTTTTGTTTTTATTGTCATTATTCTAGGAGGTGGATCAAAGATGTTACTGCGATTCATGTCAAAGAGCATTCTGCCTGTTTTCCTCTAGTATTTTTATAGTATCTGGCCTTATATTTAGGTCTTTGATCCATCTTGATTTTATTTTTGTGTATGGTGTTAGAGAGTGTTCTAATTTCATTCTTTTACATATAGTTTTCCAGTTTTCCCAGCACTGCTTATTGAAGAGACTATTTTTCCTCCACTGTATGTTCTTTCCTCCTTCATCATAGATTAGTTGACCACAGGTGCTTCGGTTTATTTCTGGGCTTTCTATTTTGTTCCATTGATCTGTATTTCTGTTTTAGTGACAGTTCCATATTGTTTAGATAACAGTAGCTTTGTAGTGTTGTCTGGTCAGGGAGCCTGATTCCTCCAGTTCTGTTTTTTCTTTTCAATATTGGTTTTGCTCTTTGAGTTCTTTTGTGTTTTCATACAAATTTTAAAATATTATGTTCTAGTTCTGTGAAGAATGTCCTTGGAAATTTGATAGGGATTGTATTTAATCTGTAGATTGCCTTGGGTAATATAGTCATTTTGATAATATTGATTCTTCCAATCCAAGAGCATGGTATATCTTTTCATCTATTTGTGTCATCTTTGATTTGCATTTTAATTTTTATTTAAAAAAATTTATTGGAGTATAGTTGACTAACAGTGTTGTGTTAGTTTCAGGTGTACAGCAACGTGAATCAGTCTTACATGTTGATATAATCCATTGTTTTTTCCCATAAAGATTATTACAGAATATAGAATAGTTTTTCCTGTGCTATACAATAGGTATTTTTTTATCTATTTTGTATAATTTCTTTTATGTTTGCTTTTCTGGCAAGCTTTCCCCTTTGTATTTTATTGTTTCTGGTTGTGGACTTTTCATTTTCTGCATAGAGGAGTTCCTTTAGCAGTTGCTGAAAAGCCGGTTTTGTGGTGCTAAATTCTTAGTTTTTGCTTTTCTGTACAGCTTTTTCTCTGTCAAATCTGAAAGAGAGCTTTGCTAAGTAGAATATTCTTCAATGGAATTTTCTCTTTTTTCACTTTAAATATAACATGTCACTATTTTCTGGATGGCAGATTTGCTGCTGAAATATCTGCTAATAACCTTATGAGAGTTCAATTACATGTTATTTGTTGCTTTTCAATAGTTGCTTTTGATATTTTTTCTTTTTTAATTTTATTTTTATTAGAGTGTAATTGATTTACTATTTTGGACCAATGTCTGCTATACATCGTAATAACCCATGCATATAATATATATATCATATGCATGTATCTGTTTGAATGAAATTCTTATCTGGATATGTACCCAGGAATGGGATTGCTGGATCATATGATAGTTCTATATTTGGTTTTCTTAGAAACCTCTATATTGTTTCCCATAGGGGTTCTACCAATTTACATTCCCATCAAGTGAAGAAAGTTTCCTTTTGCTCCACAAAATGCAACAGTGCAGAGAAATCAGATATAAACTCAACCACCTATGGTCATCTAATCTATAACAAAGGAGGCAAGAACATACATTGGAGGAAAGATAGTCTCTTCAATAAGTGGTGCTGGGAAAACTGGACAGCTACACAAAAGTGAATGAAATTTGAACATTCTCTAACACCATACACAAAAATAAACTCAAAATTGGTTAAAGATCAAGGCACTATAAAACACATAGATAAAAATGTAGGTAGAACACACTTTTACATAAATTACATCAATATTTTGTTTGATTCACCTACTAGAATAAGAACACTAGAAACAAAAATAAACAATGGGACCTAATTAAACTCAAAATTTTTTGAACAGCAAAGGAAACCATTTAAAAAATGAAAAGATAACAGAGAAAGGGAGAAAATCTTTGCAAATGAGGCAACCAACAACTGCCTAATCTCCAAAATATAAAAAAAAAAACTCATACAAATCAACAATGAAAAACAACCCAGCCGAAAAATGAGCAGAAGACCTAATTTTTAAAATTTTTCCTTTTTTCTCAGTTTGTTTAATGTGTTTCTCACCATATTCCACTTTGGTTTAATCCTGTATGAGACTCTCTGTACTTCCTTGACTAGACTGAATTTTTCTTTTCCCATGTTAGGGAAGTTTACAGCTATTATCTCTTCAAATATTTTCTGTCAGTTTCTTTCTTTCTTGTCCTCCTGTGACCCCTGTAATCTGAATGCTGTTAAAGTTTAATGTTGTTGAGGGATCTCTTAATCTGTCTTCATTTCTTTTCTTTCTTTTTCTTCAATTCTGTGACAGTGATATTTTACCACTCTGTCTTCCAGCTCATTTATCCATTCTTATGCCTGTTATTCTACTATTGATTCCTTCTAGAGTATTTTTATTTGTTATTTTATTGTTATTCTTTGTTCTTTAAGTCATTCAGTTCTTTCTTAAACATTTATGTGACTTCTTCATCTGTATCTCCATTCTTTTGCAAGATCTTGGATCATCCCTACTATCATTACTCTGAATTCTCTTTCAGGGATATTTCCTATCTCCTCTTAATTTAGTTTTTTGTGGATTTTTATCTTGTTCTTTTGTCAGAAACATTTTTATGATATCTCATTGTGCCTCACTTTCTATTTTTTTTCTTTTTTCTTTCCTTGCCACAGAGTACAGAATTATATCTCCTCTTGATTTTGGTGATTGCTCCCTGTTGGGTAAATACGGTCCATGGGGCTTGTGCAGCCTTTCTTGTGGGAAGGAATGGTGTTGCCCACTGGTGATGGAGCTAGGCCTTTCCCTCTGGTGGTCAGGCCATGTAAAGTGGTGTGTTTAGAGGTGGCTGTGAGCTCAAGATGATTTTAGGTAGTTGTCTGTGTTCAGTTTTTTGGTGTGACAGCAGTTTTTACTTTGGATACATGATGCCTATTTCCTCAGTATATGTTGGCCATTATCCCTTTGAGAGAAGATATTACTGATGTTGTGGCGACCAGCCTGCACTGGATATTAAGTGGGTCTTCCTCTTTGCTATGTGATTATCACTCCACTGTGAGGGGCATGGTCCGTTCCTTAGTTGTTGGAGTAGGAGACTTCAGATCTGCTTCTGAGCTTTGATTCTGACCTGTGGTATGAGGTATGTGTGATTGGAGCTCTCCCATTAGGATAGGATACACTGAGTATTACTCCTTTGTAGATGTTTACCTGTGAGTGGGCTCTGTTGAGTCACTTTTTACCCGTTGTGTAGGTTTACAAAATACACCATTTTTGGAGATGCTCTTTGTCTCACATTAACATGTGCATGCAGGAAATTGGCCTTGGTATTACTTAGATATTGTCTTCACCAGACCACTATCATCTATTTAGGTCAGTTCCCAGGATGGTAGTATTTGTCTATCTGGGTCCACTGTAGGAGCTATGGAGGGACAAAAACTCTGGCCTGGGTCAATCACCATGTCTACATGCCCCCAAATCCCATAGCTGCTAAAGGCAGACCCATCTCAGTTGTGGGAGTACTTATTACACTTTGAGATATTTCCACAGCTACTACATTTATAAAAATGGCTCAGGTGTAAATCTGTGGTTCTTACACGTGGGAAGAGAGATTTCAGCTCTTCTTCCTTTCTCATAGGGCCCCTTAGGATAAGATATGGTTTTAGCCCCACCTCTGCATGTGGAGAACCCGCTGGGGGCTGCTCCTGAGCCAGCAGGAGCACAGAAATCTGTCCATAAGGGAATTTAGTGGGCAGTGATCAAGCACACAGGCTCATTCCAGCAGGAGTGGGATGAATACAGGTCAGGCTGAAGCAGCCCAGCCAGATGGGAGTCTCTCTCAGGGTCTACAGAGGGAGGGACATGCATGGGAAAAGAGGCTGCAATGGTGGTTCTGCTCCTTGCACACTTAAAAATTTACTTAGCCTCATTGATGGCATAGACCTCCTCCCTGAGCATTGCCATTTGTGGTGCTCTGCCCTCCAGTCTCTCTAGGCTACCTCTGCACAGCCAACTGAAGTTTTCTCTATAGGTCTGTTCTATACACCCCAAGTTGTAGCACCAAGCCCCCACTTATATTTGTGGTCATGTGTAGAGCAATATCACAGAACATCTGTGTAGGTCTCATTCTGTCTCTCCTGCTACAGACCAGCTCCTGTCCCATCCTTTCTCTCTACTGGTAAGTGGACAGCTCTGGATACGGGAACCTCTTCTTCCCTTCAGCTCCCTCCTAGTGGTTCGGGTTCTGACCTCCATCTGCTTCTTTATTTTCTTTTTTCCTCTTTATCCCACCCATTATTTGGGGATTGGTCTTGTTCTTTCAGGTGTTTGAGTTCTTCCAGTTTTAAGTAGGTGTCTTGTAACGTTTTTTTCCATTAGTAAATGTATTCCTGATATATTTGTGTGAAAAAGTGAGCCTTATATCCTCCTCCAAGTCCATCACTTTGATATTCCCTAGATGAATTTCTGTTGGTTCACATCTTTGGAAGGAAGCAGATGCAGAACCTTCCTCTGGATTCTACTTCTCTGACATTATGGCCAAGTCTGAATGTTCATTTCAATGATGGAGTCCTGTCTCCTCAGGACATGGGGCCCTTCCCAGTCACCAACAGGCTGGTTTTGAGCCACATGGAAATTGCTTTCCACTCTGGGAAATTGGTGGAGGCCTTGAGGCAGCACTGACGCTCCAAACTCACCAAGGTTCACATCAATATGGATGGGCATGGATGGATGGCTCTGAGGCAGGTGAGCTGAGGGAAGCAATTCCTTAGAGTGAAGACTGTTGGAGACTTCTTAAAGGAGGTAGGTGAGGCTTCAAGGAGCTCACACCATGGTGGAGGTGGGCTCTCTGGAGAACAGGGGGAGAATGTGTCTCTCTAGGGCCTGGGTCCCCTCATGTCCCCATATCACTGTGGTGTGCATATGGGTGAGGCCTACAGCTTCACAGAAGCCCAAAGACAATTCTGCTCACAGAGTCCTCTGCCAGAATGGCCTTTGCTTTCCTTATGCTTACCTTTGGTTAAAGGGATGTTGAGGACTGGCAGTTGAAATGCAGAGGCTGAGGGCTTTCAGGAGACTGAGTGAGTGGGATGGCAAAACTGTTGCTGGAGTGAGAATATAGTCTTGGTGTCAGGTTATGATGCATGAGGCCCTTTTGAGGCTCAGTGCAAGGGTCTGGATGGCCTGCTTGCACCAAAAGTTGTTAATGGCAATATTTTCATGGTGTATCACACTGAGCATTGGCATGCAGTGATCTTCCTGTGTACTGTCTTCTCTAACTTTCATGTTATTAAAAAATTAAATATCTCCTGAGACTTCTATTTGACCTATGTGTTATTTAAAAGTGTTATTTTTCTTTCTGTTATTGGTTTCTAGTTTGATTCTACTGTGGTATGAAACTTTGTATGTTTTGTAATCCTTGGCATTTATTAAAGTGAATTTTACCTTCTTGGTAAATATTCCAAGTTAATCAAAATGTATATTCTGCCATTGTTGGATAAATCATTCACCACATATCAGTTACATCCAATTTGATTGAGTTTTGGATCAATTATAATTTACAAATTTTTTGCCTGATGAAATTGTTAATAGCTGAAAGATGGATATTGATGCCACCAAATACAATATTAGGTATGTCTATTTATCCTCTCAATTCTATCAGATTTTTCCTTATGTATTTTTTCCTCATTTGATATGTACATTATTGTTTAGTATTTGTATGTCTCCTTTAAGAAATCATTATTTTCATCATTGATATATACTCTGGGGAGCTGAGGGACTCAAAAAAAATGACCTTACCTGATGGCAGAAAAACCTGAAGGCAGGTTCCTAACCAAGGAAGGGAGCTCACCTGAATGGTACATGCCAAAGCTGGGCCTCTGGACAGGATCAAAGCTTGCCTGAATGGTACAAGCTGAAGGTGGGCTTCTGGTCAGGATAAAAGCCTGCCTGTACAGTACAAGCTGAGGGCAGGCCTCAGGATATACAGCTCTCATTTTGATGTTTATGGGGAAGAATTGGGGCTTTCTTGGGAAAACAATTTCCATGTTTGTGCCAGAGAACATGGATTGTTTCTCGGGTGACCTAGTCTTTCCTGTTGTTTTATTTGTTATTCAGTTTTCCTCAGTCTGTCCTGATTATTTACTTATTATTCTTATTTCCCATTCTTATTTTCCTGTGGTGATTTGTGACTTAACATAGTTACAACAATAATATAATAAGAATTTCATCCTAAACGAATTTCCCCTATTTAAATCCAACTTAATTAAAACATAGTGTTTATCTACTAAGTAGTTATACAGTAAATGTTAGAGTTAGGATTTTAATGAGGTTCATAGAAGTTATACATATATTATTCTTGATCAAAAGAAACCCAGCTGTGAGTTCTGTCCTTGATTTTAGAAACTTTTAGTGATAGCTAGCTAAGTTGATTTGTATGTTCTCACACTGTCTCCTTGCCAAGGACACTTTGAAGATAGACACTAGTCTAAAGACAGGATTTTTTGTGTTTGTAACTTCTTCAGCTTGTGGGAATTAGTTGGCCATGAGATGATTTGTGCTGGGTCTCCTCTTTCCCACATGATATGATGTGCCTGTTTGTCCTTGAATTGTACTCACTAAATTTAGTTAGATTTTAAAACATGACATATTGCTACTGTACCATGTGATCAAAAAACAAAGTCTAATAGCTAACCAATGTACTTTTTACACTATGATGTAATCTGTAGTGAAAAACTGTCTATATAATCAACCACTTATGCTAATAAAATTTGAGCAGCCCAGCACCCTGAAAGAAGGGACAAAGAGGCTGTCTCCGTTCTTTCACCTATGCTGTCCATCTCCAATCAGGATGTATACTCCCTGGCTGCCGGAGCTGGCCTCCAGCAATATACCTCTTTTTATCCCTGAAAATTTTTTCTGTTCTAAGGTCTTCTCTGTCAGAAATTAATAGAGCTACTCCTACTATCTTTATTTATTGGTATTAGCTATGTGTATTTTCCTCTATCCCTTTATTTTGTTGTAACGTTTTAATTGTGATATAGTTGACATACAATATTACATAAAGTACAATTGTAAAACATAGTGATTAAAAATTTTTAAATGTTATACTCAATTTATAGTTATTATAAAATAATGGCTTATTACCTGTAATGTATAATATATCTTTGTAGCTTATTTCATACATAATCATCTGTACCTTTTAATCCCCTACTCTTACAATGACTCCTCTTCATTCACCCTATAGTCTATCTTTACGTTTACATTTAAAGTGAGTTTCCAGCTAATGACTTATACTTTCTTTTTTTTTATTCAACCCTCAAAATCTCTGTCTTTTAATTGGTGTATTTATCCCTTGACATTTAAAGTGATTATAGATATTTACTATAATATGTAAATTTTGTCATATTTGTTAAATTATTCTATATTGTACTCATGATTTTTTAAAATTTTTGACTATTTTCTACTTTGTCTAGATTAAATTGAGTGTATGTTATGTTTCAATCTTTCTCCTCTTATCAAAAATAAATTTTTTTAATTTATTTCTTTTCCTGCTGTACAGCATGGGGATCAAGTTGCTCTTACATGTATACATATATTTTCCAACCTTTCCTTCTGTTGCAATATGAGTATCTAGACATACTTCTCAATGCTACTCAGCAGGATCTCCTTGTAAATCTATTCTAAGTTGTGTCTGATAACCCCAAGCTCCCTATCCCTCCCACTCCCTCCCTCTCCCATCAGGCAGACACAAGTCTGTTCTCCAAGTCCACGATTTTCTTTTCTGAGGAGATGTTCATTTGTGCTGGATATTAGATTCCAGTTATAAGTGATATCATATGGTATTTCTCTTTGTCTTTCTGACTCATTTCACTCAGTATGAGATTCTCTAGTTCCATCCATGTTACTGCAAATGGCATTATGTCATTCTTTTTTATGGCTGAGTAGTATTCCATTGTGTATATATACCACCTCTTCCGAATCCAATCATCTGTCGATGGACATTTGGGTTGTTTCCATGTCCTGGCTATTGTGAATAGGGCTTCAATGAACATGTGGTTGCATGTGTCTCTTAAGTAGAGTTTTGTCCGGATAGATGCCCAAGAGTGCGATTGTGGGGTCATATGGAAGTTCTATGTGTAGGTTTCTAAGGTATCTCCAGATTGTTCTCCATAGTGGCTGTACCAGTTTCCATTCCCACCAAGAGTGCAGGAGGGTTCCCTTTTCTCCACAGCCCCTAGAGCACTTGTTATTTGTGGATTTATTAATGATGGCCATTCTGACTGGTGTGAGGTGGTATCTTGTGTTTGTTTTGATTTGCATTTCTCTTATAATCAGCGATGTTGAGCATTTTTTCATGTGTTTGCTGGCCATCTGTATATCTTATTTGGAGAACAGTCTATTCAGGTCTTTTGCCCATTTTTCCATTGATTGATTGGCTTTTTTTGCTGTTGAGTTGTATAAGTTGTTTATATATTCTAGAGATTAAGCCCTTGTCCATTGCATCATTTGAAACTATGTTCTCCCATTCTGTAAGTTGTCTTTTTATTTTCTTTTGGGTTTCCTTGGCTGTGCAAAAGCTTGTCCGTTTGATTAGGTCCCATGGGTTTATTTTTGCTCTTATTTCTATTGCTTTGGGAGACTGACCTGAGAAAATATTCATGAGGTTGATGTCAGAGAGTGTTTTGCTTATGTTGTCTTCTAGGAGTTTGATGGCGTCTTCTCTTATATTTAAGTCTTTCAGCCACTTGGAGTGTATTTTTGGGCAGGGTGTGAGGGTGTGTTCTAGTTTCATTGCTTTGCATGCAGCTGTCCAGGTTTCCCAGCAATGCTTGCTGAATAGACTTTCTTTTTCCCATTTTAGGTTCTTGCCTCCCTTGTCAAAGATTAATGGACCATAGGTGCCAGGGTTTATTTTTGGGTTCTCTATTCTGTTCCATTGGTCTGTCTGTCTGTTTTGACACCAGTACCACACTGTTTTGATGACTGTGGCTTTGTAGTATTTCTTGAAGTCTGGGAGAGTGATGCCTCCTGCTTGGTTTTTGTTTCTCAGGATTGCTTTGGCGATTCTGGGTCTTTTGTGGTTCCATCTAAATGTTTGGATTGTTTGTTCTAGTTCTGTGAAAAATGTTATGGGTAATTTGCTAGGGATTGCATTGAATCTGTAGATTGCTTTGGGTAGTATGGCCATTTTTACAATATTGATTTTCCCAATCCAGGAACATGGAATATCTTTCCATTTCTTTACATCTTCTATGAATTCTTTGATTAAAGTTTTATAGTTCTCGGCATATAGGTCCTTTACCTCCTTGGTCAGGTGTATTCCGAGGTATTTGATTTTGTGAGGTGCAATTTTAAAAGGTATCATATTTTTGTATTCCTTTTCTAATATTTCATTGCTGGTATACAGAAATGTGACTGACTTCTGAATGTTAATCTTATATCTGGCTACTTTGCTGAATTTATTAATCAATTGCAGCAGTTTCTGGGTTGAGTCCTTAGGGTTTTCTATGTATAGTATCATGTCATCTGCATACAGTGACAGTTGTATCTCTTCTCTTCCTATATGGATGCCTTTTATTTCTTTTGTTTGTCTAATTGCTGTGGCTAGGACTTCCAAAACTCTGTTGAAGAGCAGTGGTGAGAGTGGGCATCCCTGTCTTGTTCCAGATATGAGTGAGAAGGCTTTCCGTTTTTCCCCATTGAGGATTATATTTGCTGTGGGTTTATCATAAGTGACTTTGATCATGTTCAAGAGTGTTCCCTCTATACCCACTTTGGCGACGGTCTTGTTCAAGAATGGATGTTGGACTTTGTCAAACGCTTTTTCTGCATCTATTGAGATGATCATATGATTTTTGACTTTTCTTTTATGAATGTCGTTTATGACATTGATTAATTTGCCTATGTCAAACCATCCTTGTGAACCTGAGATGAACCCTACCTGGTCATGGTGTATGATTTTTTTGATATGTTGTTGGATTCGGTTGGCTCAGATTTTGTTGAGAATTTTTGCATCTATATTCATCAATGATATTGGGTGATAGTTTTCTTTTTTGGTGGTATCTCTGTCTGGTTTTGGAATGAGGGTGATGGTGGCATCATAGATGTCTTTGGGAGTTTTCCTTCTTCTTCAACCTTTTGAAAGAGTTTCAGGAGGATGGGCACCAGTTCCTCTTTATATGTTTGATAGAATTCGCCTGTGAAGCCATCTGGTCCTGGACTTTTATTTGTGGGGAGTGTTTTTATGACATCTTCAATTTCATTTCTAGCGATTGGTTTGTTTAGTTGGTCTGTTTCTTCTTGATTCAGTTTTGGCAGGCTGTAAGATTCTAGAAAATTGTCCATTTCTTCCAGATTGTCAAACTTGTTGCCATATAGTTGTTCATAGTATTCTCTTATGGTTTTTTGTATTTCTGCTGTATCCGTTGTGATTTCTCCTTTTTCATTTATAATTTTGGTTATTTGGGTTCTTTCTCTCCTCTTCTTAGTGAGTCTGGCCAGGGGTTTGTCAATTTTGTTGACCTTTTCAAAGAACCAGCTCTTGGTTTTATTCATTTTCTCTGTTGTTTTTTGAATCTCTATTTTATTGATTTCCTCTTTGATCTTTATAATTTCCTTCCTTCTGCTGACTTTAGGGCTTTTTTGTTCTTCTTTTTCTAATTCATTTAGGTGGAGGGTTAAGTTGTTAATTTGGGATCTTTCTTCTTTTTTGAGAAAGGCCTGTATTGCTATACATTTCCCTCTGAGCACTGCTTTCGCAGCATCCCATAGATTTTGAGAGGTTGTGTCATCATTATCATTTGTTTCAAGGTAGTTTTTATTTCCTTCTTGATTTCCTCATTGACCCTTTGGTTTTTTAGTAGTATGTTGTTTAGTCTCCATGTAGTAAGTTTTTCCTCATTTCTTTTCCTGTGGTTGATTTCTAGTTTCATGCCATCATGGTCAGAGAAGATACTTGAGATAATTTCTATGGCTCTAAATTTATTGAGGTTATCTTTGTGTCCCAATAGGTTGTAGATTCTTGGGAATGTTCCATGTGCATTTGAGAAGAATGTGTATTTTTATTTTTTTGGATGTAGTATCCTGAAAATATCAATTAAGTCTCACTTTTCTATTGTTTCCTTTAGGATCTCTGTTGCTTTATTGGTTTTCTTTCTAGAGGATCTGTCCATTGATGTGAGTGGGGTAATTAAGTCTCCTGCTATGATTGTATCCCCATCAATTTCTCCCTTTATGTCTGTTAATATTTGTTGTATGTATCTGGGTGCTCCTGTGGTTGGGGCATATATGTTGATGATAGTAACATCCTCTCCTTGGATGGATCCCTTAATCATTAAATAGTCTCCTTCTTTGTCTTCCTTTATGTCTTTTGTTTTAATGTCGATTTTGTCTGACATGAGTGTTGCATCTCCTGCTTTCCTGTCATGTCTATTGGCATGAAATATTTTTCCCACCCCCTCACTTTCAGTCCACATGTATCCTTTGTCCTAAGGTGAGTTTCTTGTAGGCAGCATATTGAAGGTTTTTGCTTTTTTATCCACTCAGCCACTCTGTGTCTTTTCATCAAAACATTCAGTCCATTTTCATTTATGGTGATAATTGATAGATGATTATTTATTGTAACTTTAAACCTTGTGTTCCAGTTGATTCTATGGTTCTCCATTCTTTCTTTCTTTCCTTTTTTGGTTGGATGGTCTCCAGTTATTTTCTGCTTGAGTGTTTTTTTTTTTCTTTCATTTTTTTGTGAATGCAGTGTTTGGTTTTAGCTTGTGGTTTCCCTGTTTTTTAAGTATGGTAACCACTTCCTATAATTGTGTGTTTTAGCCTGACGGTCCTGTATGCTCAAACATTTCATTACTATGCTAAAATTGAGACGAGAAAGAAACAAATAAAAAGGGTCTATTTATTTCCTTACTTCTCTGGACAACATTTTATGATTTTTATAGCTCTTTTTTTTCTTTTTAATTTTATTTTGTTTGAAACATGTTCATGATTAAATTTGTATGCTGGCTTATTTTAGTGACTGCTCTCTAATTGTGGTTTCCACAATCCTAGTTCTTCCTTCTTTTTATTTTTCTTTTTCCTTCCTTTCTTTCCTTTTTTTTTTTGATTTAAAGAAGCCCTTTCAATGTTTCTTTTAGCCTGAGTTTTGTATTGCTGTATTCTTTTAGATTTTCTTTGTTGGAAAAAATTTTTTATGTCCCCTTCTATTTTAAACGATATTCTTGCTGGATAGAGTGTTTTAAGTTGCATATTTTTTCCTCTTAGCACTTTAAATATCTCTTGCCTTTCCCTCCTGGCCTGTAGAGTTTCTCAGGAGAAATCAGTTGATAACATTACGGGGGTTCCCTTATAGGTAACATTCTGTTTTTCTCTTGCTGCCTTTAGGATCCTCTCTTTTTCATTACCTTTTGCCATTTTTATGATAATGTGTCTTGGTGTGGGTGTATTTGGGTTCAATTTGTTTGGGGCCCTCTGTACTTCCTGTATCTTGAACTCAGTATCCTTTAGATTTGGGAAGTTTCCAGCGATAATTTCTTCAAATATATTTTCCATCCCCTTATCTTTTTCTACTCCTTCTGGAATCTGTATTATGTCTACATTGGCCTGCTTTATATAATCCCATAGGTCTCTTATATTGCTTTCATGTTTTTTGATTTGGTTTTCTGTCTGCTGACCTGATTCAGTGATTTCCATTATTCTATCTTCCACATCACTAATTTGTTCTTCTGCATTATTCATTCTGGTTTTTCCTGCCCGTAGTTCAGTTTGTATCTCTGCAAGTGAATTTTCCAGTGTTTCTTGGCTCCTCCTTATATTTTTTATTTCCTTTCTGAGGGTGTCTGCATTACTGCTCATATCTTCCCTTAATTCTTTCAGTATTTTCACTATTTTTCTTTTGAACTCCAGGTCTGTCAGACTGCAGAGATCTGTTTCATTGTTGACTGTTTTAGGTGAGTTCTCCTGTTGGTTTGACTGGGGGTGGTTTCTCAGCTTCTTCATCTTGCTTGTTGTTTTCTTTTTCCTGGTGGAGTTGTACTCTCCATTGCCAGGCAGTGTTTGCCTTGTCACTGCCATGGAATGTTTCCTGAGTGCTGGCCTTGTTGGTAAGTCTTCTTTGAGGTAGTGTGGCTTTTCCATTGGGTGGGCAGTGCTGACAGGGTCTCTCTGAAGCAAAGGAGGACTTCCTGAGGGCAGACAGGACTGGGAGGTGCACATTGTGATGGAAGAAGATTTCACTCAGCTGGGCAGAGCTTGCTCTGGTGTTTTTGGCTGTGGTGCTCTTGCAGGGGACTGGCAGTGCTGGGCAGCTGTTCCACAGGAGTGAAGAACCCCCAAAGAGCTGGAGCAGCTAGCTGGGCCACTGAGTACCCAAGAGGCTCTTCCCCAGGGCAGCCCAAATTGGAAGGACTGCCTGAGAATGGGGGCAGATTTTTCACAGCCCAGCCGAGCTTGTTCTAAGTTTTCTGGGCTGTGGGGACCCTTGCAGGTTGCTGGTGGTATTGAGCATCTGTTCCAGAAGAATGCAGCACCCTCCGAGGGCTGTAGCAGATAGCTGGGCCACTGAGAACCCGATTCTCTTTCCCAGGGAAGCCAGACTTGGAAGGACTGCCTGAGAATGGAGGCATATTTTTCACAGCCCAGCCGAGCTTGTTCTAGCTTCTGGGTTGCAGGCCTTTTCCCAGGGGCTGGCAGTGTTGGGTGCTGCTCTGTGGGGGTATAGCCCCTCCAGAGGGCAAGCAAGCCAGGGCAGGGAAAGCCCCTGCGGTGGTAGGCTTCCAGAAAATGTCAAGGCCAGCCATCTGGGATGGCAGGCAGCCCCAGGTCCAGCGTGTGCATGAGGGGTAGGGGGAGGGGGGATGCACTGGGAAGCATAGGTTTCTGATAGCTGGCAGGCCAGTGAGCTCACTGTGGCATGGGGAGTATTCTATGGTGGCCCACCCCTTCTTCTCTCCCCTCCCCAACACTGGCACCTTGTCTCTCCTGCAGATACAGCTCTTCTCCTAGGTTTCCTCTGATGTGGCTTTCCACTTCCCAGCCCTTAGCGTATTGCTCCCTCCCCCCTTGACACTCTGCTTTCTAGTCTCCCAGGCAGTCTCTGTCCCATCAAACTTGACAGACTGGTTCCTAGACCCCACAAGCAGTCTCAGCATGCCCCCCCCCCGCCCATTCCCATTCCCAGGGACTAACCTATGGAGCCGAGGTCTTGGTGCACAGCCCCCATCCAGACATCTCAATTTTTGGTGACTGTGTCAGTAGTTCACATGATCAGTTCGGTTCTCACTCTGCTTTTCAGAACTCTGATTTACTGCTGCACTCTTTTCTGCATCTGGAGATTCCTCCAATTTGGTTTTTTCCATTGAGTAGGAGACTTTCCAGGGTGTGGGATCCATTTCTCCTCCACAGTTCCCTTTCGGGAGTGCCTGTCCAGCTCAGATTCCCCTTTTCTCACTCTCCTATTTTCTCTTGTTTTACCAAGTTATGTCACAAGATTCTTGCCATTATTGGAGTTTTGGTTCTTCTGCCAGCAATTGATTGCTGTTCTGTGCGAGTCATTTACCCTGTAGAGGTTTTTTTTTTGTTGTGTTTGTGGGAGAGGGCGAGCGTTCCCCCTACTCTTCTGCCATCTTGCCTCCTCCTTCAAAATCAATTTTATATATTATTTTTCTTTTAATAAAATGATTTCATTTTGTTTTACATTATAACTGGTTTCGAGTGTTCTGTCAAATTTCTACTGTACAGCAAGGTGACCCATTTACACAAACATGTATAATATTTTTTCTGACATTATCATGCTCCATCATAAGTGACTAGATATAGTTTCCAGAGCTATGCAGCAGGATCTCATTGCTAATCCATTCCAAAGTCAAGGGTCTAAATCTATTAACCCCAAATTCCCAGTCCACACCACTCCTTTGCCCTTCCCTTTGGCAACATTTACTCTTTTCTCCAAGTCCATGATTTTCTTTTCTGTGAAGAGGTTCCATTGTGCCATATATTAGATTCCAGATGTAAGTGATATCATATGATATTTGTTTTTGTCTTTCTGACTCATTGCACTCAGTATGAGAGTCTCTAGTTCCATCCATGTTGCTGCAAATGGCACCAGTTTGTTCTTTTCTATGGCTGAGTAATACTCCTTTGTATTACATACCACATGTTCTTAATCCAATCATCTGTTGATGGACCTTTGGGTTGATTTCATGTTTTGGCTATTATGAATAGTGCTACAATGAACATGCAGGTGCATGTTTATTTTTCAAGGACTGTGTTGTCCAGATATTATGCCTAAAAGTGGGATTGCTGGGTCATTGGAAGTTCTATGTATAGATTTCTAAGGTACCTCCATAGTGTTCTAGATAGTGGTTGTACCAGCTTACATTCCCACCAATAGTGCAGGAGGGTTCCCTTTTCTCCACACCCCCTCCAGCACTTGTTATTTGTGGACTTATTAATGGTGGCCATTCTGACTGGTGTGAGGTGGTATCCCATGGTTGTTTTGATTTGCATTTCTCTAATAATCAGGGATGTTGAGCATTTTTTCATGTGCTTGTTCACCATTTGTATATCTTCCTTGGAGAAATGTCTGTTTTGGTCTCTTGCCCATTTTTCAAATGGGTTGTTGGCTTTTTTTGCGAGTTGAGTTAAGTCGATTGTATATTCTAGAGATTAAGCCCTTGTCAGTTGCATCATTTGAACCTATTTTGTCCCATTCTGTAAGTTGTCTTTTTGTTTTCTTTTTGGTTTCCTTTGCTGTGCAAAAGCTTGTCAGTTTTATTAGGTCCCATTGGTTTATTTTTGCTTTTATTTCTGTTGCTTGGGGAGACTGACCTGAGGAAACATCTGTAAGGTTTATGCCAGAGAATGCTTTGCCTATGTTCTCTTCCAGGAGTTGGATGGTGTCTTGTCTAATGTTTAAGTCTTTCAGCCATTTTGAGTGTATTTTTGTGCATGGTGTGAGGGTGTGTTCTGGTTTCATTAATGTGCATGCAACTGCCCAGGTTCCCCAGCAATTCTTGCTGAAAAGACTATCTTTTTGATATTTTATGTTCTTGCCTCCTTTGTCAAAAATTAATTGACTGTGGCTGTCTGGGTTTATTTCTGGGTTCTCTATTCTGTTCCATTGGTCCTCATGTCTGTTTTGGTACCAGTATCACACTGTCTTGATGACTGTGGCTTTGTAATATTGCTTGAAGTATGGGAGAGTTATGCCTCCTGCTTTGGTTTGTTTCTTAGAATTGCTTTGGCAATTCTGGGTCTTTTGTGATTCCATATAAATTTATGGACTGTTTGTTCTACTTCTGTGAAAAACATCATGAGTACTTTGATAGGGATTGCATTGAATCTGTAGATGGCTTTGGGTAGTATGGCCATTTAAAGAATGTTAATTTTTCCAACCCAGGAGCATAGAATATCTTTTCATTTTTTTGAATCCTCTTTAATTTCCTTGATGAATGTTTTATAGTTCCCAGCATAGAAGTCTTTAACCTCTTGGTCAGTTATATTCCCAGGTATTTAATTTTTGGGCAGCAGTTTTAAAATTTATTGTATTTTTGTATTCCTTTTCTAATATTTCAATGTTACTATACAGAAACATGACTGATTTCTGAATGCCAATCATATATTGCAACTTGGCTGAAATTGTTGATCAGTTTGAGTAATTTTGGGGTTGAGTCCTTAGGGTTTTTTGTATATAGTATCATGTCATCTGCACACAGTGACAATTTTACCTCTTCTGTGCCAATTTAGACACCATTTATTTATTTTGTTTGTGTGATTTCTGTAGCTAGGACTTCCAATACTATGTTGAATAAATTAGTGAGTGTGGGCATCCTTGTCTCTTTCCAGATTTTAGTGGGAAGGCTGTCAGCTTTTCTCCATTGGGTATTATATTTGCTGTGGATTTGTCATAAATGGCTTTTATTATATTATGTTCCCTCCATACCCATTTTGGTAAGAGTTTTTATCATGAATGGATATTGGATATTGTCAAATTCTTTTTCTGCATCTAATGAGATGATCATACGGTTTTTGACTTTTATTTAATGTGGTGTATCATATTGATTGGTTTGCATATTTTGTACCATCCTTATGAACCTGGGATGAATCCCACTTTGTCATGGTGTATGACTTTTTGTATGTTGTTGGATTCCATTGGCTAAAATTTTGTTGAGAATTTTTGCATCTATATTCATCAAAGAAATAAAAGACATCCATATAGGAAGAGAAGAGGTATACTGTCACTTTATGCAGGTGACATGATACTATATATAGAAAACCCTAAGGAGTCAACCCCAAAATTACTCAAACTGATCAACAATTTCAGCCAAGTAGCAGGATATAAGATTAGCATTCAGAAATCAGTCATGTTTCTGTATAGTAACATTGAAATATTAGAAAAGGAACACAAAAATACAATAAATTTTAAAACTGCTGCCAAAAAATTAAATACCTGGGAATATAACTGACCAAGAGGTTAAAGACTTCTATGCCTGCCCATTTGTGTTTCTCACATGGGGTCATGTCTAATACATTGCTTCTAATATATAACATTGCCTCTCACTGAATTCTTTCTGTCCTGAGACATTTGGTTCCTAAGCTCCTCAGAGCGCTCCCCCCCTCTAGAGTGTCTGCCTAGTGTTTTCAATGGGAACATTGTCTACTATACTTCATTTATTTATATCAACACGGACTCCCCAATAATTTTACTTTCATTATAATAAAACAATTCTTATTTTGTGGCTCAAACTGTTTTCAATATTTTTTATCTTTAATTTTGATCAGTTTGATTAGTATATCTCTCAGAATATTCTTTCTTGGCTTTATTCTATATCATATTTGATGTGCTTCCTAGAATTGAATGAGTTATTACTTTTGCATGTTAGGGAGGTTTTCAGCTATTTTCTCTTCAAATCTTTTCTCAGTCTCTACCTCTTTTCTCCTTCTGGCAACAGTGTACTGTGAATGTTGGTGTTTTTAATATTATCATAGAATTCTCTTAGATTATCCTTGTTTCTTTTCATTCCTTTTTATTTTTGTCTTTATATAATGATTTTTTTCCATTATAGGTGGTTCACAGTGTTCTGCCAATTTTCTACTATACAGCATGGTGACCCAGTTACACATACATGTATACATTCTTTTCTCTCACATTATTATGCTCCATCATAAGTGACTAGACATAGTTCCCAGTGATTCACAGCAGGATCTCATTGCTAATCCATTCTAACATACAGCACAAATGAACCTTTCCACAGAAAAGAAAATCATGGACTTGGAGAATAGACTTGTGGTTGCCAAGGGGGAGGGGGAGGGAGTGATAGGGATTGGGAGCTTGGGGTTAATAGATGCAGACTATTGTCTTTTCATTCTTTTATATTTATTCTATTCAACATCATTGATTCCCACCAGCCTGTCTTCCACCTTGCTTATTCCTTGTTCTCCCTCTTGTATTCTGCTATTTTTTTCCTTCTAGTAAATTTCTCTTTCAGTTATTGCACTTTTATCTTGAATTCTTTATTCTTTTTTTGTCTTTTTGTATTTTAAGGCCATACCAGCAGCATGTGGAGGTTCCCAGGCTAGGGGTCTAATCAGAGCTGTTGCCTCCAGCCTGTGCCAGAGCCACAACACCAGATCCAAGGCCCATCTGCAACCTACACAACAGCTCATGGCAATGACAGATCCTTAACCCACTAAACAAGGCTAGAGATTGAACGCACAACCTCATGGTTCCTAGTCAGATTTGTTTCTGCTGCACCACGATGGGAACTCCTGAATTCTTTATTCTTTGTATGTTCTATTTCTTTCTTCATTAAACATTTCTTGTAATTTCTCAATTTTTACTTTCAGTTTTTTTTCCCAAGATATTGGATCATCCCTGCTCTCATTACTCTAAAGCATTTTTTATTTAGTTTGTTATCTACACTTCACTTAGCTGTTCTTCTGAGGTTTGATCTTGTTCCTTCATCTGGCTCATATTTCTCTGCCACTGTATTTTGTCTAGCTTTCTGTGTGGTCTATTTTTTGCAGGCTACATTGTTGTAGCCTCTCTTGCTTCTGGTGTCTGCCCCCTTATGGTTGAAGTTTATACAGGAGCCTGTGACCACCTTCCTAAAGGGAGTGGCTTGTGCCTTTCCCTGGTAGATGGAGCTGAATCTTGTTTTTCTAGTGGGTGGGACTTTATCTCTGGGTGTGTTTTGAGATGGCTGTGATCATGAGAGGACTTAACACCATGTATACTGATGGGTAGGGCTGTGTTCACTTAATGTTTATTTTTTGGCATGAAGCCTCTCAGCTTTGATGTGTGGAGCCAGTTTTTCCAAAAGTATGGCCTCCAGTGAGTTCATACCACAAGTTCCAATATTTTGCCCCCAAATTGAGCCACAGCCAACCCATGCTTACCAGAAGACCCTCCAAGACCCACAGGAAGGTCTCACCCAGATTCTTATGGAGTTCATGCTTTTCTTTGTGACCTAGTGCACATGAAACCTTGTGTGTGTCCTCCAAAAGTGGAGTCTTGTTACCCCCAGTCTGTTGGAAGTCTTGCACTCAAGACCCATTGGGCTTCCATCCCAAATGCTCTGGGGGCTCCTCCTCCCAATACCAGAACTTCAGGCTAGGGAACATGACATGGAGTTCAGAACTCTGACTCCTGTTGGCAACCATCTGTAATATAGTTGTTTTCTAGTCTGTGGATAACCCAGTGGGCATGGGATTGCTTTTTTTCATAAAAGTGCCTCTCCTAACATCTTGATGTGGCTTCTTCATTTTCTTTGGTTGTAGGATATCTTTTGTGGTAGCTTCCTTTCTGTATTTTTATGTTTTCTCAGAAGTTAGTTGTAATTTTTTGTTTTCATGAGAGGAAGTAAACTCCAGAACTTCTACTCCACCATCTTGTTTCTCCATCTTTTTAAGTGCTTTTATATGTCTGTAATGTAATTTTGAGATGAAATGTACTAGCAAAAGCCATATATTTTAATTAAAGGATAGAGTGTCAGTTCTATAGTATATATAGAATATATTTATATAATACTATTTTTCATTGTAGGTTATTACAAGACATTGAATATAGCTCTCTGTGTGCTATAATTTTTTTATTTTTATTGTTATTTCCCCCAACACAGTTTTTTATTCCCACTGTACAGCATGGGGACCCAGTTACACATACATGTATAAGTAATTTTTTCTCCCATTGTCATGCTCCACTATAAGTATCTGGACAAAGTTCTTAGTGCTACACAGCAGGATCTCATTGTTAATCCATTCCAAAAGCAATAGTTTGCGTACATTAACCCCAAGCTCCTAATCCCTACCACCCCCTCCCTCCAGGCAACCACAAGTCTATTCTCCAAGCCCATGATTTTCTTTTCTGTGAACAAAGGTTCATTTGTGCTGCACATTAGATACCAGATATAAGTGATATCATATGGTCTGTGTCTTTCTCTTTCTGACTTAACTTCACTCAGGATGATGGTGTCTAGTTCCATCCATGTTGCTTCAAATGGCATTATGTCATTCTTTTTATGGCTGAGTAGTATTCCATTGTGTATATATACCACCTCTTCCTAATCCAATTATCTGTCTATGGACATTTGTGTTGTTTCCATGTCTTGGCTATTGTGAGTAGTGTCACCATGAACATGTGGGTGCATGTTTCTTTTTTAAGGAACGTTTTGTCTGGATATATGCCCAAGAGAGGGATTGCTGTATTATTTAAGTATAGTTGATTTATAGCGTCCATTACTATCTGCTGTACAGCAAAGTGACACGGTCAGAAATAGGCATACATTCTTTTTGTTTTTTCCACATTATCTCATATCATGTTCAAACCCAAGAGACTAGACACAGTTCCTTGTGCTGTACAACATGACCCCAATACTTATCTGTTCTAAATATAATAGTTTTCATCTACCAACTCCAAACTCCCTGTCAATCCCATATTCTCCCTACTCACCCCTGGCAAACACATGTTTTCTCTCTATGTCCAAGATCTGTTTCTTTTTTGTAGGTAGAAATATTTTTGCCATATTTTAGATTCCACATAAAAGTGATATCATACGGTATTTCTCTTTATCTTTACTAAATATGAGAATCTCTAGTAACATCTGAGTTTCAACAAATGATATTATTTTGTCATTTTTAGGCTAAATATTATTCCATTGTGTATATATACATACATACATATATATATATATATATATATATATACACCACATCTTCATAATCCACCCATCAGTGGAAATTTGGGTTTTTTCAATGTCTTGGATAGTATTAGCAGTGCTCCAATGAACACAGGGGTGTATGTATATTTTTGAATGAAAGTTTGTCCAGATATATGCTGAGGATTGAGGTTGCTAAATCACATGGTAGTTCTATTTTTACTTTTCTGAGGAGCCTCCATAATGTTTTCCATAGTGGTTTTACCAACTTACACTCCCACCAAGAGTGAAGGAGGTTTTACTTTTCTCCTCATCCTTTCCAGCATTTGTTATTGGTTGACTTGATAATTATGGTCATTCTTATTGGTGTGAGATGGTACCTCATTGTAGTTTAGGTTTGCATTTGTCTAATAATTAGTGATGTTAAGAATTGTTTTCATGTGCCTACTGGATAACCTTATATCTTCTTTGGAGAAATGTCTATTTATGTCCTCTGTCCATTTTTCGATACGTGTTTTTTTTTGTTGTTGTTGTTGAGTTGTATATGTTGTTTGTATATTTTAGAGATTAAGCCCTTGACAGTTGCATCATTTGTAGAGATTTTCTCCAATTCTGTGTGCTGTCTTTTCATTTTTTAAGTGGTTTTCTTTGCTGTACAAAAACTTTTGAGTTCAATTCACTCCCATTGGTTTATTTTTTCCTAATTGTCATGATTCTAGAGGTGGAACAAACAAAATGTTGCTGTGATTTATATCAAAGACCGTTATACCTATGTTTTCCTCTAGGTGCATTATAGTATCTGCCCTTATGTTTATGTCTTAAATCCATTTTGATTTTATTTTTGTGTATGTTGTTAGGTAGCATTAACATTTCATTGTTTTACTTGTATCTGTCCAGTTTTCCCAACACCACTTATTGCAGAGACTATCTTTCATTCACTGTATGTTCTTGCTTCCTCTGTCATAGATTAGTTGACCATAGATGCTTGAATTTATTTATGGGCCGTTTTTCCTGTTCCACTGATCTATAATTCCATTTTTGCACCAATACCATACATTTTTTTGATGATGGTAGCTTTGTAGTACACTCTGAAGTCCGTGTGCTTGATTCCTCCAATTTTATTTTTTTCTTTTCAATATTGCTTTGGCTATTTGGAGTCTTTTGTGTTTTCATACAAATTTTAAAATATTTTTTTCTAGTTCTGTGAAGACCATCCTTGGTAATCTGATGGGGATTTGCATTGAATTTGTAGATTGCCTTAGGTAATGTAGTCATTTTTACAATATAGATGCTTTCAATCCAAGAGCATGGTATATCTTTCTGTTTGTGTCATTTTTTATTTCTTTTATCAGCATCTTATAGTTGTCAGATTACATGACTTTTGCCCATTTAGGTACAGTCATTCCTTAGTATTTTGTTATTTTTGATGCAATGGTAAATGGTATTTTTCCTTAATTTCGATCTGATCTTTCATTGTTAGTATATGGCAATGCAATAAATTTATATGTATTAATTTTGTATCCTACACCTTTACCAAGTTAATTGATGAATTCTAAGAGTTTTCTGGTACTGTCTTTGGCATTTTCTAGGCATAGTATCATGTCATTTGCAAACAGTGATAGTTTTTTTTCTTTTCCAATTTGACTTCCATTTATTTCTTTTTCTTCTCTGATTGTCAATGGCTATGACTTCCAAAACTATGTTGAAGACCAGTCATGAAAGAAGACATCCTTGTCTTGTTCCTGATCTTAGTGGAAATGCTTTCAGTTTTTCACCATTGAGAATGATGTCAGCTGTGTGTTTGTCATATATGCTTTTTATTATGTTTCGGTTGTTCCTCTCTATTCCCAGTCTCCAGAGAGTTTTTATCAGAAATTGGTGTTGAATTTTCTCAAAAACTTTTTCTGCATCTGTTGAGATGATCATATGGTTTTATATTCATGTTTATTAATGTGGTGTATTACACTGATAGATTTGTGGTTACTGAAGAATACTTGTATCCCTGGGATAAATTCCACTTCATCATAGTGTATGATCTTTTTAATATATATTTGGATGTGGTTTGCTAATATTTTGTTGAGGATGTTTTCATCTGTATTAATCAATGATATTGGCCAATATCTTTCTTTTTTTGTGGTATCTTTGTCTGGTTTCTATATCACAATGATGGTGACTTCATGGAATTATTTTAGGAGTGTTCTTTCCTCTGAAATTTTTTGGAAGGTTTTCATAAGAATTGGTGTTTGCTCTTCTCTGAATATTTGATGCAATTTACCCATGAGGCCATCAGGTCCTAGAATTTTTTTTGAAGCTTTTAAATTACATTTTAAATTTCAGTTCTTGTGATTTGTCTATTCATAAATTTTTTCCTTCTGGTTCAGTCTTTGTAGGTTTTATCTTTGTAAGAATCTGTCCATTTCTTCTAGGTTTTCTATTTTATTGGCTTACTGTTGCTCATAGTAGTTTCTTATGATTCTTTGTATTTCTGTGTATCAGTTGTGATTTCTCATTTTTCATTTCTACATTTATTGAAATAAATTAATTCTCCATTTTTTCTTAATGAGTCTGGCTAAAGTTTTATCATTTTTTTATATTTTAAAAGAACAAGCTCTTGGTTTTATTGAACTTACTTGTTGTTTTCTTTTTTTCTATGGCATTCATTTCTGCTCTATATTTTATGATTTCATTCCTTCTACTAATTTGGGGCTTCTTCTTTCTTCTATAGATGTTTAAGTGTAAGGTTAGAGTGTTTATTTGAGTTTTCTTATTTCCTGATATAAGAGAGCATAGCTATAAAATTCTCTCTCAGAACTTCTTTTTCTGTGTCCCATAGGTTTTGGAATATTGTGTCTTCATTGTCAGGTGTCTATAAGTATCTTTTGATTTCCTATTTGGTTTCCCCAACGATCCATTGGTTGTTAAGTAGCATATTGTTTAGCTCCCAGTAGTGTGTGTTTTTTGCCTTTTTTCTTTATTATAGTTGGTATCTAGTATCATAGCATTGTGGTGCTTGAAATAATTTCCATTTTTTAAAATTTGCCATCTGTTGGCCAGGATGTGATACATCCTGGAGAACGTTTTATGTGCACTTGAGAAGAATGTGTATTCTGCTCTTTGGGGTGGAATATTCTCTCTATATATATATCAGTTAAGTCTATCTGGTGTACTATGCCATTTAATGCCTGTGTACTTGTTGGTTTTCTATCTAGGTGATCTGTCCAATGATATATGTAGGGTGTTAAAGCCCCCCAATGTTATTGTGTTGCTGTTGATTTCTCCTTATATAGCTGTTAGCAGTTGCCATGTATATTTTGATGCTCCTGTTAGGTGCATATATTTTTACATTGTTATATATTTTTTGGTCATTATGTAATGTCCTTCTTTGTCTCTTGTGATCTTCTTTATTTTAAAATCTATTTTGTCTGATATGAGTATGGTTACTACTGCTTTTCTATCATTTCCTTTTGCATGTAATATTTTCTTCCATCCCCTCACTTAAAGTATTTACATGTCTTTAGATCTGAAGTGGGTCCTTTTTCCGGTTGGTCCATTTGTGGCTCTTGCAGCAAATGTGAACCACTGCACCTCTTATAACACTTCTTTGGCTGGGAAAATGTGCCTCTAGTGTGGACCCCTACAGATACACTAACAGGAGCCTCAGAACTTTTGTTATTCCCCTAGGAAGTTACTCCATCTGCTCCAAGTTCTCTGTAGCCATAAAGGTGTGGCTTCTCTTCAGCTGTTGCTAGGCACCAGATGCTGCCAGGTGGCTCCTAGAGATGAAGCTGACAGTGTCCTGCAGCCAGAGAGCATGAACGTGGAACAAGGCTATAGTGATGGATACTGCCCTTTCCCTCCAGCACCCACAAACAATGGCACCTAGTCTCTAAGCCTGACTGTGTTGCCTCAGCTTATGCCCTCAAATGTGGTCAGTCTATATTCTCATCCCTCCAAGCTGTTTCAGTGTGGCCAACCAGTTTTTTTTTTCACTTAGCCAACCCCAGATTTCTCTTTGAGCCTGATTTCTAAGACCAAAGTTTTAGTTCCCAACATCAGTTGGAACAAAATATGGTTGCCATAGCACTGAGCATTTATGGAGGATTGCTTCGGTTTTAACTGCCTCACACTAATTGCTCGCTGATCTCCTCACTGTTGGGGGTACATCCCATGGTACAGGAGATTTTCTGCTTTCCACCTCCCTCCTAGTGGTATAGGTCCCATCTTGCTTATTTTCTCTTCTCTCTTTTTCTTCTGTCACCTTTATTTTTTCCTATCTGGTTTTGTGAAGTTTTTCTTGCTCTAGAAAAATCCTGTGGTATTTTGTTACTGTTTAGCAATTTTTGTGTGGAAATAGTTCCACCTGATGGTGCATTCTCAATATGTTTGTTACAGTAGATGAGCCTTATGTGCTACTACTCCACCATCTTCTTCTTCTCTCCTGTGTTTAGACTTTATAATGATGGCCATTCTGGCTGGTGTAAAGAGGTACTTCATAGTTTTTTTGACTTGCATTCATCTAATAATTATCAGTGTTGACAATCATTTCATGTGATTTTTGGCCTTGTATACCCTCTTTGCAAAAATGACTATTTAGCTCTTTTACACATTTTTTATTAGATTATTTGCTTTTTTGCTATGGAGTCATATGAGCTGTTTGTATATTTTATAAATTAATCCCTTATCATTCATGTCATTTGCATATTTTTTTGTCTTTTTGGGGCTGTACCCAGGGCTTATGGAGGTTCACAGGCTAGGGTTGCATAAGAGCTATAGCTGCCAGCCTATGCCCCAGCCATAGCAACTCAGGATCCAAGCCATGTCTGCAACCTACACCACAGCTCTTGGGAATGCTGGATCCTTAACCCACTGAGCAGCACCCCTTGTCCTCACAGATACTAGTCATATTCATTAAACACTGAGCCATGATGGGAACTCCATTTGCACATATTTTAGCCCAGTTAGTAGAGTGTCTTTCACCTTGTTCATGCTTTATTCGCTGTGCAGAAAAAAGTTTATAAACTTTATTAGGTCCCATATTTTTTATTTTTGTTTTTGTTTCTTTTGCTTTGGGAGACTGACCTAAAAAAATATGAAACTTTATGTCCATGAATATTTTGCCTATATTCTTTTCTAATAATTTATGTTGTCATGTCTCATATTTAACTCTTTAAGTCATTTTGAGTTTATTTTTGTGTATGGTGTGAAAGAGTGTTCTAAATTCATTTATTTACTTTCGGCTGTCCAGTTCTCCTAACACCACTTGCTGAAGAGATTTTTTTTTTGTCCATTGTATGTGCTTGCCTCCTGTGTTTAAGATTAATTAACTGTAAGTCTGTGGGTTTATTTCTGGACTTTACGTGTTTATTATGTATTCTGACTACTAGTCCTTTTTTGGGCACAAAATTTGCAAATATTTTCTCCATTATATGGATTGTCTATATAGCTTTCTTTTCAGAAGCTATTTCTTTTTTCTAATAGAATTTTATTGAAATAGTCTCTTTGAATTCTAGAACAATGCTTTTTTAAACAATTAGTGATACTTTTGAACATTTCAATTTAAGAAGCATCAGAATTCCATATAAATGAGTAATGCCTGTTTTAATTTCCTCCCCTACATTCCTTAAGAAAAAATATGTATTCTCCCAGGAAGCAGAGTGGATCAATTGTTCCATATTAAGTATTAAAATTTCTGAGTGAAATTTGCAGTACCATGATGAAATTTTAGCTGTATAAGTCAAAATGGAAGCTGCTAAGTGATAAAGAATGCTGTCACATTCATTTTAATATCTTACATTAAAAAGGATTCTATCACAAAATAAGTATTTGTGGAATTAAATCAGTCTATCTAATTCCACATATTGTGGTCTATTTAATTATCAATAATTTAACTCAATAGGAAATCAATAAATGCCAACCAAACTTAAATATTTAAAAATAAAATGTCTGAACCCAGGAGGGGGAATGTAAAAAGGATTATTTCCTCCCTTTTCTTTTGAGATAAAACCCTTGCCTTGTATTTGGCATGTTCCTTGACATCCTTTCTTGCTCATGTCACAAAGGAAAATATGAAAAAGTAATAACGTTCAGAATTATATAATATTCTGGGATTATATGTTTTGTATGGATCCAGATCTTTTCTACATCAGTAATAAAAAGATCATTAAGAATTAGTAGCTCACATTTTAAAAAACAGTAAATTCTCTCAGCTGGCATAATACTCTCTATTGGACATCTCTTCTGCACATCCACAGCCCAACCGAAAATGATATTCATAATGATGTCATTTCAAGAGTCTTCTGAAATATTGAATCATTGTTATATATGATAACTATATATTAGCAGGAATATTTAGTTAAAACTTGTTCCCAACATGTCAGATTACAGAGGGTTTCATGTACCTAAATGTTATATTTCATGTAGCTAAATATTATTGAGTGCCTCTAGATGTTCTGGCCTGCAAGAAATGTATTAATATATTTTGTGCCAGAAATAATTTTATATTAAACAAAAGACAAGGTTGAGTTTTATATCTTGGTTCTATTAGATCACTCTTTGAACAATTGATTGAAAATAATGGCATTAAAATATTATTACCTGGGTGATAAAATAAAAATAGACAATATTTCTGTAAATCTTTATTATGAATTTCATAGACTTGAGATGGCATCCTTCAAAAAAAGTAATTCCTTATATATGGATATTAGAAACTATCATTTCAAGTACATTCTTTTACTAAGAGAGCAATTTAATAATTTACCAAAACTGAAGACTTCTCTTAACTGAGTCCAGGGCTCTCAGTGAAAATTTTGGAGTGAGGGAAAACCTGATCAGAGGCCTGTTGGCTCTGTTCCTTTATCAAGAATCAATGCCTCTGAGAGTCCATTTTCCCTCAGCAATGGAATTACCAGACAACCATGAAAAGTAATTGGATTTCCAGCATCCTGGCAATAGCATTTGGTAATAGAGATTGCTAAATAAAAAGTTGTAATTCATTTAAAAACCTAGTACATTAAGGATAAAAGTAAATAATGCTAATTACAAAATATTTAGAAGCTTTATTTAATCTAGAACAATTTTTATATTTCAAGTGGCTGAAATGCATTTTAATAATTTTGTTTTCTTGCTCATTGAGCAAATATCTACTAATTATATACTGTATGAGTAGCTGTGTCCTAAAGCAAATATAAGATATAAAACAGAAACTCAAGGAGAAGTTATGAAAATGAGATTTTAAAATATTATTAAGAAAATCATGGATTAAGAAGATGTGGTACATATACATAATGGCATACTACTCAGCTGTAAAAAAAAAAAGAACATAATAATGCTATTTACACCAACATGAATGGAGCTAGAGACTTATACTAAGTGAAGTAAGTCAAAATGAGAAAGACAAATACCATATTGTATCACTCATATCTGGAATCTAATATATGGCACAAATGACCCTGTCTACATAAAAGAAACAAACTCACAGACATGAACTTGTGATTGCCAAGGGGGAGAGGAAGGGAGTGTAATGGACTGGGATTTAAGGATTAGTAGATGCAAACTATAGCATTTGGAATGGATAAAAAATGAGCTCCTTCTGTGTAGTACAGGGAATTATAATCCTTTGTGATGGAACATGATAGAGGATAATGTGAGAAAAAGAAAGTATATATATACTTTCTTTTTCTCACATTATCCTATATATATATATATATATATATATATATATATATATATATATATATATATATCTGGGTCACTTTGTTGTACAGCTAAAATTGGACAAATATTGTAAATCAACTATAATAAATATTTTTAAAAAGTAAAGAAAATCTGTGAACAATTCCTAGGAAAAAATATGTGGCATTTAGAAAGACAACATAGTTGTAATCAGGATAATCACAATCATGGCCATATTTACTAGCTTAGACATCATTATGTGAATTTGATTTAGTATATACAATATATACTATTTTATAGGTGAAAGGTACTACAGTAAAAATGAAGAATATTAATTTATGGAAAGATGGAAGTTGGACTTAGGATGTGTAGATGCAATGTGATAAGCACTGGGGAATGCTTTTATGGAAATATATATTTTAAATATCCTTGAAATACTAGCTTTAGGAATATATTCATTTCTCTCAAAATTTAAGTTAAACTGATGCAAATTATATATTATGACACTCTCCATATCTACATCTTAATATGGAATGTTTTTAATCAACTCTTTTACAAGATTAGCTTTTGTAAAGGTAAATTGAGAAAGAGGATAATAAAATCTGAGAAAAATAAATTAGGGGAAGAAATGAAAGAAACTCATTTCCCTATCCTAATTAGGATTGATGTGATTGGGTCTTGAGATTTGATATTCTCTTCTTTTTTTTTTAGCACTTGATGTCCAGTGTCACAGCCATTGCCTAGCCATCTCTTATGAGGCTGCTGCATGTAAGTTGGGCATGGTGCTGCTACTCAAGGAAACTACAAGTCCTATCATTCTCCTCTTTTTTGAAGTTGGGTTTCTGTCCCATGGATGAGTCCACTTCTGTCTTATCTAACTTACAAACTTAACTACCTCAGGGAATATCAAGGCAATTCTATCTTAATTATCTAGAAACCTTAGAATATTACACCATAGTCAGGACTTGGACATGAGAATGAAGGGAAATAAACTGGGAGGAGAAAGAGAAGGAATACAGCCTTTAGGAACAAGTTTTGGTCTCTAATTCCTGGGAGGGAGTATGATGAATGAAAGAAGTTAGAGTTCACAGAAAGGAGAAAAATTTATATTTCCATTTATCTAGTAGCTTACCATATTGTACATGGAATCTGAGAAAGGAAAGGTTGGTATTCTAATCCATGGGAAGGATGATTACGAATTATTGTAGCAAGTACATTTAATTGAAATAAAGTTGATTTACAATACCATATTAGTTTCAGCTATAAAAGATAGTGATTCAACATATTTAATTTTTTTTCTTTTGTCTCTTTGGGGCCACACCCATGGCATATGGACTTTTCCAGGCTAAGGGTTGAATTGGAGCTATATCTGCCAACCTACACCACAGACACAGCAAAGCAGGATCAAACCACTTCTGTAACCTACGCTGAAGCTCATGGCAACACCAAATCCTTAAATCACTGAACAAGGCCAGGGATCAAACCCGCATCTTCATGGATACTACTAGGGTTCATTAACCACTGAGCCGCAATGGGAAGGCCTCAACATATATAATTTTTATGGATAATATTCAATTTACATTTATCACAAAACAATGACTACATTTCTCTAATCTGTAAAATATACCATTGTTGCTTATACACTTTTTTGGAATTGACAATTTTTTTTTTATTTTCCCACTGTACAGCAAGGGGATCAAGTTATCCTTACATGTATACATTACAATTACATTTTTTTCCCCCACCATTTGTTCTGTTGCAACATGAGTATCTAGACATAGTTCTCAATGCTACTCAGCAGGATCTCCTTGTAAATCTATTCTAAGTTGTGTCTGATAAGCCCAAGCTCCCGATCCCTCCCACTCCCTCCCTCTCCCATCAGGCAGTCAGAAGTCTGTTTTCCAAGTCCATGATTTTCTTTTCACTGGAGAGGTTCATTTGTGCAGGATATTAGATTCAAGTTATAAGTGATATCATATGGTATTTGTCTTTGTCTTTCTGGCTCATTTCACTCAGTATGAGATTCTCTAGCTCCATCCATGTTGCAGCAAAGGGCATGATGTCATTCTTTCTTATGGCTGAGTAGTATTCCATTGTGTATATATACCACCTCTTCTGAATCCAATCATCTGTTGATGGACATTTGGGTTGTTTCCATGTCCTGGCTATTGTGAATAGGGCTGCAATGAACATGCAGGTGCATGTGTCTCTTTTAAGTAGAGTTTTGTCTGGATAGATGCCCAAGAGTGGGATTGCGGGGTCATATGGAAGTTCTATGTGTAGGTTTCTAAGGTATCTCCAGACTGTTCTCCATAGTGGCTGTATCAGTTGACATTCCCACCAACAGTGCAGGAGGGTTCCCTTTTCTCCACACCCCCTCCAGCACTTGTTATTTGTGGACTTCTTAATGATGGCCATTCTGACTGGTGTGAGGTGGTATCCCATGGTTGTTTTGACTTGCATTTCTCTTATGATGAGCGATGTTGAGCATTTTTTCATGTGTCTGCTGGCCATCTGTATATCTTCCTTGGAGAAATGTCTCTTCAGGTCTTTTGCCCATTTTTCCATTGATTGGCTTTTTTGCTGTTGGGTTGTATAAGTTGTTTATATATTCTAGAGATTAAGCCCTTGTCCATTGCATCATTTGAAACTATGTTCTCCCATTCTGAAAGTTGTCTTTTTGTTTTCTTTTGGGTTTCCTTGGCTGTGCAAAAGCTTGTCCGTTTGATTAGGTCCCATGGGTTTATTTTTGCTCTAATTTCTGTTGCCTTGGGAGACTGACCTGAGAAAACATTCATGAGGTTGATGTCAGAGAGTGTTTTGCCTATGTTGTCTTCTAGGAGTTTGATGGTGTCTTCTCTTATATTTAAGTCTTTCAGCCACTTGGAGTGTATTTTTGTGCATGGTGTGAGGGTGTGTTCTAGTGTCATTGCTTTGCATGCAGCTGTCCATGTTTCCCAGCAATGCTTGCTGAATAGACTTTCTTTTTCCCATTTTAGGTTCTTGCCTCCCTTGTCAAAGATTAATGGACCATAGGTGTCAGGGTTTATTTTTGGGTTCTCTATTCTGTTCCATTGGTCTGCCTGTCTGTTTTGACACCAGTACCACACTGTTTTGATGACTGTGGCTTCGTAGTAATTCTTGAAGTCTGGGAGAGTGATGCCTCCTGCTTGGTTTTTGTTTCTCAGGATTGCTTTGGCGATTCTGGGTCTTTTGTGGTTCCATCTAAATTTTTGGATTGTTTGTTCTAGTTCTGTGAAAAATGTCATGGGTCATTTGATAGGGATTGCATTGAATCTGTAGATTGCTTTGGGGAGTCTGGCCATTTTTACAATATTGATTTTCCCAATCCAGGAACATGGAATATGTTTCCACTTCTTTACATCTTCTTTGATTTCTTGTTTAAAGTTTTATAGTTCTCGGCATATAGGTCCTTTCCCTCCTTGGTCAGGTGTATTCCGAGGTATTTGATTTTGTGAGGTGCAATTTTAAAAGGTATCGTATTTTTGTATTCCTTTTCTAACATTTAATTACTGGTATACAGAAATGCAACTGACTTCTGAATGTTAATCTTATATCCTGCTACTTTGCTCAATTTCTTTATCAGTTCAAGTAGTTTTTGTGTTGAGTCCTTAGGGTTTTCTATGTATAGTATCATGTCATCTGCATACAGTGACAGTTTTTTATTTTTATTTTTTATTTTTTAAACTTTATTGGAGTAAAGTTGACTACAATGTTCTGTTAGTTTCATATGTACAAAAAAGAAAATTAGGTATAAATGTACATATATACTTTCTTTTTCAGATTATTTTCCCATTTAGGTTATTACAAAATATTGTGTAAATTTCTCTGTGCTATACACTAGGTCTTTGTTATCTATTTTATATTTTAGTAGTATGTATATGTTAATCCCCAACTCCTTCCCCAGCTTTCCTTTTAGTAACTGTAAGTTTGATTTTGAAATCTGATTCTGTTTCTGTTTTGTAAATATGTTCTCCTGTATAATTTTTTAGACCCCACATATAAGATACCATGTGATATTTGACTATGTATGATGTACTTCACTTAGAATGATAATCTCCACTTCTATCCATGTTGCTGGAAATGGCATTTTTTAATTTTTTTATGAATAAGTTATATCACATTATATATATGTACCATATTTTCTTAACAATTCCTCTTTCCATGCACATTTAGGTTGATTCCATATCTTGGATATTGTAAATAATGCTGCAATGAAAACTGGGGTGCATGTATCTTTTCAAATTATGGTTTTCACCAGATAAATGCCAAAGCATGGAATTGCTAAACCATATGGTAGTTCTATTTTTAGTTTTTTTAAGGAATCTTCATAATGTCAGGGGTGGGGTCTTCTCCCTAGTCTTTGGAATAGAAGCACCCAGGTCTCTTTCTGAGCTGTTTCTGATTTGCAGTGTGAGGTAAGCTGTATTGGAGCATTCCCACTAGCAGAAGAGCCACTGAGTATTCCTCCACTGGAGGTGTTCGCCTGTGAGTGCGCTCTGTTGTTTCACCTTTCCCTCATTGTATGTATTCACAGGTACATTTTTGTTGGCACTGCTCTCAGCCCCACCTCAACTGTGAGTATACCAACAATTGGCCCTGTTGTCTCTCAGTCATTGTCTTCACCAGGCCATTAGTTCATATCCACTTTAATCAGGTACTAGTCCTGTAGTAGTCTGCACCTGGACCCACTGTGGGATCTATGGAGGCAGCTCAGACCCTGGCCTGGCCCAGCCTCTGCATGTACATTCCCACAAATCCCACAGATGCTAATGTCTGACCCCATATCTGTTGTCTTATTCAGATGATCCACAGTTGCTGAATTTACCAAGACATAAGTGGAGGCATAAGTCCTCTGTTCTCGCATTCACAAGAAGAAACTTTAGCTCTTCTTCCTAAGTTCCATGGCCCCTAAGTCTCAGCTGTGATTTCAGTTCAACTTCTGTGCATGAGAAACCCCAAAAATGTCTATTCCCTAGGCAGCTTGAGCATATTAGCCTGTCCAGGCAGGATTTATGGTGGAGCATCAGCCAGGAGGCACATGGTCATGCCTAGTTTGGAGCCTCTCCAAGAGCCTGCAGAAGCTGCAGCAGATGCATGGGCAAAGAGCCAGTAATAGCAGTCTACTTCCTGCATGCCACTCAACAGTGGTAGCCCTCTGTGAACATTCCTTGCTGTAATGCTCCACATTCCCAACCCAATGGTAGTCCTCTCCCAGGTCTGTTCTCCAAGCCCCACATTCCAGCTCCTAGCACCACCCATACCAGCAGATGAGCATCACAGCCTGAGCTGGGATATCACAGCTGGGATACACAGGGAAATGGTGTGGACCTTCTGTGTAGGTACCACTCTCTCCTGCTTACCATGATCCAGCTGTTTTGCTCTTTTATAAGCCTCTGAAAGTCCTTTTCAGTCTTAGCTTATCTCTCCACAGTAAAGAGGTCTCTCAGGGTGTGGAAACTTCTTTCCTTCAGTTCCATCCCAGGTGCACAAGTCCCATTGTGCTTCCTGTCTTCCTCTTTTTTTTAATTTCAACCTACTTGGTCATATGGAGATCTTTCAGGTCTTTGAGGTCTTCTGCTAGTGCTCAGTATGTATTCTGTGAGCATTTCTCTGTTTGTAGATGTATGCTTGATGTATTTTTTTGGAAGATATGAATTCCATATTCTACCCCTCCACCATCTTTTTTACTCTACTTGCTTATCTATTTTTTTACACAGTAGTTTATATCTCTTAATCCCATAACCCTATCTTGTCCCACAAGCTTCTCCCCACTGTTAAATCTTAGTTTGTTCTCTATATCTGTTAAATGGTTACTATTTTCTTATATCATTGTTTGTTTTATTTTTAGATTCTATATACAGAGGATAGCATACAGTATTTGTCTATCATGGCCTGACATTTCATTAATCATAATATTATCTAGGCCCATCCACATTGCTGCAATGACAGAATTTCATTCTTTTTAATGGCTAAATTATATATATATATATATAATATATATAATAATTAATATATATATAATATATTAGAATAAATAATATGTATTATTATATAATTATTATATATGCATTACATTTATCAATTTTGGGTGGCATAACCTGGCATGCAAAAGTTCCATTTTCAGGAATGGAGATCATACCACAACTGTAACCAGAGCCACAGAGGTGACAAAGTTGGATCCTTAACTGGAAGAACCACAAGGGGACTCAAATGTATCTACAAATGGGCACTTAGGTTGTATCATTATCTTGGCTATTGTAAATAATGCTGCTATACAAATTGTGGTACATGTATCTTTCCAAATTTTAGTTCTGGAATTTAGTTCTATATTTCATTTTTGAGGAAAATTCCATAATGTTTTCCATAGTGGCTGCACCACATTAAATTCCCACAAGCAGTATTACAAGGGTTTTCTTTCCACATCTTCACCAACTTTCATTATTTGTAGACTTTTTCAATGATAATCATTCTGACAGGTGGGAGGTGATATCTCATTGTGGTTTTTATTTTCATTTCCCTAATTAAAAGTGATACTGAACATCTGTTTATGTGCTTGTTAGCTTTCTGCAAATATTCTTTAGAAAAATGTATATTCAGAGCTTCTCCCCATATTAATTGGATTGTGCATTTTGATATAGAGTTGCATGAGACATTTATGCATTTTCATAATAATACCCATCAGTCATATCACTTACAAATACTCCTCTCTAAATAATTTGGCTTTTGGGAGTTCCCGTCGTGGCGCAGTGGTTAACAAATCTGACTAGGAACCATGAGGTTGCGGGTTCAGTCCCTGCCCTTGCTCAGTGGGTTAACGATCCGCTGTTGCCGTGAGCTGTGGTGTAGGTTGCAGACGCGGCTCGGATCCCGCGTTGCTGTGGCTCTGGTGTAGGCCGGTGGCTACAGCTCCGATTCAACCCCTAGCCTGGGAACCTCCATATGTCGCGGGAGCAGCCCAAGAAATAGCAACAACAACAACAACAAAAGACAAAAAAAAAAAATAATAATTTGGCTTTTTGGTGTTGTTAATAGAATCATTTTCTATGCAAAAGCTCTTAAGTTTAATTAGGTCTCATTTGCTTATTTTTTGTTTTATTTTACCTTAAGTGACAGATCCAAAAATCATTGCAAACTTTATATCAAAAAAGTATTTTGCCTATGTTCTCTTCTAAGGGTTTAATTTTGCATGTTCTAAATTTTGATTTCTCAGCCATTTTCAGTATATTTTTATATGATGAAGAAATATTCTCATTCAATTATTTTATATATAGATGTACAGTTTTCCCAATACCACTTACTGAAGAGACTGTCTTTTCTTCATTGTATATTCCTGTCTCCTTTGTTAAAGGTTAATTTATCATATATATGTGGATTTGTTTCTAGGCCCTCTATTCTCTTCCATTGATTTATGTATCTGTTTTTGTGCCAGTACCATACAATTTTGATTACTATATGGTAAGGTCTGAAATCTTGAAGCATGATACCACTGGGTTGTTTTTTGTTGTTGTTGTTGTTGTTGTCTTAAGATTAATTTGGCAATTTGGGTATTTTGTAGTTTTATATAGATATTAGAATTATTTATTCTAGTTTTGTGTAAAATGACATTGGTATTTTGATGGTTATGGCATTAAATCTTCAGATTTCTTCAGGAGTATGGAGATTTAGCAATATTGACTCTTTCAATCCAAGAACACTATATATCTTTACATTTATTTCTATCATTTTTGAATACCTTCATCAATATTTTCCAGTTTTCCACAGTAGTATAGATCTTTCATCTCCTTGGTTAAATTTATTCCCAGGTATTACATTTTTCTGATGCAATTTGACACAATTGTTTTATTGATTTTTCTTTCTGTTACTCAATTATTTGTGTATAGACAGGTGACAGACTTCTGTATTACTGAATTAATTTGTCAGCCCTAATATTTTTTGGTGGAGAATTTAGAGTTTTAAATATACTATTTGTTGTCTTCAAATAATGACAGATTTGCTTCTTCTTTTCCAATTTGTATGTATTTATTTATTTTTCTTGTCTCTTTGCTGTGGCTGGGGCTTTAAATAAAATGTGGAAATGGAAATAATCCTCTTCTTATTCTTAAGTTTAAAGGAAAGGCTTTGAGATTTTCATCATTGATGATTTTTATCAGTGCATTTGTACTAAATGGCTTTTATTATGTTGATATATATTTCCTCTATAAGCACTTTGATGAGTTTTTGCCATGAATGAATGTTGAACTTCATCAAATGTTTTTTCTACACCTATTGAGATCATGTGATTTTTATCCTTACTTTTATTAATGTGATGTACCACATTGACTGATTTTGAAATGATGAAGCATCCTTGTGTCCCTGGAGTAAGTCCAATTTGAGCATGGTGTATGATAATTTTTATATATTTTTGAATTTAGTTTGCTAATATTTTGTTAAAGTTTTTGCATATATATATTCATCAAATATATTAGCCTGTAACTTTCTTTTATTAATGTCTTTGTCTGGTTTTGTTATTAGGGTAATACTGGCCTCAGAATGAATTTGACAATATTCTGCTCTCATCAAAGTTTTGAAATAGTTTGAGAAGGTATTAGTTATTTATATGTTTGGAATTCCCCTGTATAGCCTTATAGTAGAGTCCTCTAGAACTGAACTTTTTAAAAAATTTTCAGTCAATTTTATTACTAGTGATTGGTCTGTTCTCATTTTCTATGTCCTCTTAATTAAGACTTAGTATGTTGTATTTTTCTAGAAACTTGCTCGTTTATTCTAGGTTATCCAATCAGTGGCCTTTAATTCTTTTTAGTATTGTATTATTTTTTTTATCTCTGTGGTATAAGTTGCTATTTACCCTCCTTCATTTCTTGTTTTGTTTATTTGGGTCCTATCTTTTTATTCTTGGTCAACCTGGGTAAATCTTGATAATTTTTGTATATCTTTTCAGAAAAAAAAAATCTCTCTTGTTTTCATTAATCTTCTCTATGGACTTTAGGGGGGGTATATTTTATTTATCTCACTATAATCATAATTATTTTATAAATTTGTTGACTTGGAGCTTAGTTTTTCTCATATTTTTCTTTCTTTTTTTTAGGTGCACATGGAGGCATATGGAGATTCCTAGGCTTGGGGTTGAATCAGAGCTGTAGTCACTGGCCTATGTCAGAGCCACAGCAATGTGGGATCTGAGCCACATCTGCAACCTACACCACAGCTCAGCTCACTAACCAAGGCCAGGGATTGAACCTGCATCATCATGAATGCTATTTGGGTTCATTAACAACTGAACTGTGATGGGACCTCCTCTTATATTTTCCTAATTATTTTATATTGTAGGTTAGCCTATTCATTTGAGATTTTTCCTGCTTTTTGAGGAAAGCCCACATCACTATAAAATTCCATCTTGTAAAAGCTTTTGCTGCATCCCATAGATTTTTGGAACATTGTGTTTCTATTTTCATTAGTCTCAAAGTATTTTCTGATTTTCTATTTGATTTCTTCTTTGACACAGTTGTTTTTAGTAGTATGTTATTGATTCAAATGTGGTTATATGTTTTCCATTTTATCCTTTAGTTCATTACTAGTTTCAATCTGTTGTTGTCAGAAAAATGCTTGATATGACTTTTGTCTCTTAAACTTGTTGAGATTTGTTTTGTGGCCCAGCAAGTGATCTATCCTGGTGAGCATTCCAAGTACACCTGAAAAGTTTGTATATTTCCTGTTTTTTAATGGAATGTCCATTAGATATCTATTAAGTCCAACTGGTCTATGTGTTATTCAACACTACTGTTTCCTTATTGATTTTCTGTACTGATCATTTAAACACTGATTTAAGTAAGGTGATAAAGTCCTCTATTATTTCATTATCATTTTCTCCTGTTACATCTGTTATTATTTGCTTTTTTGTATCTACTTTGTCCCACATTATGTGCATCTGTGGTGAGTGTTAATTCCTTATCTTGTATTGTTTCCTCTATCATTATATAATTATTTTCTTTGTTTTGTATTATAAACTTTTGTTTGTAATTCTATATTTTCTCATATGAGTATTGTTACTTGTTTGGCTACACCCTAGAGTCCTGCAAGTCCTGTAATTGCCTATCCGCAAAAAATGGTTTGTTGTATAGGGGAATCTTACCCTTTTGAAACAAGGCCCTGGAGCTATACCCTACCATGTTGGCAGACAGTAGGAAGGACACACCAACAGTCTTTGCTACTGGAAGGGAAAAGGAAATTACCTGTTATAGGGGGAATTGACATCAGGTTGACATTTCTTAACAGGTAAACCAGAAGAGGAGCACCTTCCTTATAGCCTTTATGGTTATTAACCATTCTGGGGCAGGCATTTTGCTTTGATAACCTACAATAGTGGAGCGATTCTAATCTAAATATGAGAACAATTACCAGCTGGACCTGGGGGACAAACATCAGCAATTACTGATTAAGTTTTATGATTAAGAGGGAAGGTAAATTATATGAATAAGTTGTAGGTGAAGTAGGAACTCATCAAGCAGGGGATGCATGGAGAGCATGATATCAGCCATTTTGAGTGACCTGATAATACATTACCCCAACTTTCTTGTAATTTCCATTTGCATGAAAAATATTTTTCCATTCACTCATTTTCAGTATGTGTGTTTCTTTGGCCCTGAAGTGAGTCTCTTTTAGGTAATATATTGAAGGGTATTGATATTTATTCTTTTAATTGGGACATTTAGTCCATTGACATTTAAAGTAATTACCAATAAGTATATACTTATTGCCATTCTATTACTTGTTTTCACTTGTCTTTGTAGTTTTATGTTAATTAATTCTTCTGTTTACTCTATTGTAATTTGATGATTTTCTTCAGCAGTACACTTGTATTATTTTTTTCTCTAGCTTTTTGTATGTTCTGTATGTTTTTTATTTGTGGTTACAGTGGAGTTCAAATATATTGATCTATAACTATACTGACTTATTTAAACTGGTAGTCCTTTAAGTTAAAACACTTTATAAAAAATCTTAATTTATACTCCCCTCCCTCACATTTTATCTTGTGTCTGTCATGTTTTAAAACTTCATTATTATCCTCACAGATTATTGTATTTATAGCTGTTTTTACAATATTTTTCCTTTTAATATTTGCACTGATATTTCAGTGTCCAATCCACAGGCTTTACTATATATACATACATTATATATAGTAGAAATTATATATAATTTTATACAATTTTTGTTTTCCTTTCTATTATTATTTCTTGTTATAGGAGTTTCTTTTTCACTTAGAAAAGGCACTTTAATATTTTTAAGGTAGATTTAGTATTGATGAACTCTTTTACTTTTTGATTATATGAGAAGTTTGTTATCTCTCTTTTGATTCTAAATGATAATCCTCCTGTGTAGAGTATCCTAAACTTAAGGATTGTTTTTTCTTTTTCAAATATATTTATATACCTCATGACATTGTCTTCAGGTCTGCAAAGTTTTTGCAGAAAATTTATCTGATAGTCTCATGAGGATTCCCTTCTATATGATTCCTTTTTTCCTTCTTGATACCTTTAGAATTACCTCTTTTACTTTTGTCATTTTAATTATATGTCTCTGTGTGGGTCTGTTTAGTTATATCTTGTTTGGGACTTTTGTGTGTTTTTTTTTTTTTTCACCATGATTATCTACTTTCTTCTTTAGGTTTAGAAAATGTTTCAGCCATAATTTAATCAAATATATTTCCCACTCCTTCCTTTCATCTCCCTCTGGGACCTGTATAAAACAAATATATGTATTTCTCATATTACCCCCAAAGTCTCATAAACCCCTCTATTATTTTTTCATTATATTTTCTGTTTTCTTTTTAAAAATTTTTGGCCACACTTATGGCAAGCGAAATTTCCTGGGCCAGGATCCTGTGCCACAACAGTTACCCAACCCTCTGCATTGACAGTGCCAGATCCTTAACCCACTTATCCACAGGGGAATTCCTATGTTTACTCTTTTGATTATCTGGCTTCTGAGACTGAATCAATAATAAGCATAAAATTTGAATATGTTAGGCACTATTTGTGAAATTGTACTTGTAATAAAAATATGCTACAAAACAAAATTCCAGGACTAGTTGTCTTCCCAGAGGATATTTATGAAATTATAAAGAAATCATGCTCATACTTATCCAACTGTTTCATACAATGGAAAAAAGGTGATATTCCCAAATTCATTCTATAAGACCTTCATTACACTGATACCAATAATTAAGATGCTTAAAAATATAAAATTACAGGCCAATGCCATTGGTGAACATAGATGAAAAAATCCTTAACAAAATATAAGCAAACTGAATGTAATAATAGATTAAAATAACCAAATTTGATTTATTCCAAGGTTGCAAGGATATTTCAATATTTACTACTCAAAGATCTGCACCATATTAACAAAAGGACAAAGGGAAGAATAAAAATCACATGATAATCTCAATAGATGCAGAAAAAACATTTATCAAAATTCTACATCCATTCATGTTAAAAACTCTCATCAAAGTTATTATAGAGGGAACAGTTCAATCTACTAAATGTCTACTAAAGGCCAATTATGACAAACTAACAGCTACTACCACTCTCAGAGTTGAAAGCCTTTCCTCTAAAATCAGGGACAAGTCAAACAGGCCCACTTTGGCCACATCTATTTACCAATATATTGGGAGTCCTATCAACAGCAATCTAACAAAAGAAATAAAAGGCATAACAATTGGAAAGAAAAGTAATAATGTCAAAATTTATAGATGATAATACCATATATAGAAAATCCTGAAATCTCCACAAAAAAAACTATTAGTACTAAAAAATAAATTCAGCATAGTTACAAGACACAGGGTTAATATATAGTAATCTATTGCTTTGACATTCACTAACAATAAACTGTCATAAAGAATACAAAACAATTCCATTTAAAATTGTACCATAAGGCATGACATACATAGGAATAAATTTAACCAATAAGAGGAAATAGTTATACTCTAAAAAGTATAATACATTGATCAAGAAAGTTGAAGATAAGACAAATAAATGGAAATATATCCATAGTCTTTGATTGGAAGGGTTAATATTACTATAAAAGCCAAACTACCTAAAGAAATTACATATTTACTAAAATCTTGGTGTTCCCATCATGGCACAGTGGTAATATATCTGACTAGGAACCATGAAGATGTAAGTTTGATCTCTGGCCCCACTCAGTGGGTCAAGGATCTTGCATTGCCATGAGTTGTGGTATAAGTTGCAGATGTGGCTTGGATCTGGCATTGCTGTAGTTGTGGCATAGGCTGGCAGCTGCAGATCCAATTTGAACCCTAGCCTGGGAAACTCCATATGCCATGGGTGCAGCCCCAAAAGGACAACAAAATAATCTCCATCAAAATACTCATTACATTTTTACAAATCTATAAAAAGCACTCCTAAAATGCACATGGAACAACAGAGACAGCAAATTGACAAAGCTCTCTTAACAAACAGAAAACTGGAGGTATTATATTTCAAGTCTTCAGAAAATAGTACAAAGCTACAGAAACCTAAAGAGTGTGGTACTGACAAAAAACAGATATATAGATTAATGGATCAGAATAGAAAGCCCAGAAATAAGCCAGCACATCTACAGTCAATTAAACTTTGACAAAGGAGGCAAGAATATACATTGGGGAACAGATAGTTCCTTCAGCAAGTTGTGTTGGGAAAGCTTAACAGCTTCATGTAAATAAATGCAGTTAGAACACTCCCTCATACCAGGCACAAAAATGAACCCCAAATGGCTTAAAGACTAAAATACAAGATATGAAGCCCTAAAATTCCTGTAACTGAATATAGGAAAATTGTAGCAATATTTCCTTATGTTTGTATTTGAAGGCAGAAAAAACAAGAGCAGAAATAAACAAATGGGACCTAATCAAACTTATAAGAATTTTCAAAGCAAAGGAAATCATAAACAAAATAAAAGATACCCTGCAGACAGAAAGAAAATAATTTGCAAATGATGTGACTGACAAGGGATTAATTTCCAAAATATACAAACCACTTATACAACCCAATGACAAAAATAAATAAATAAATAGATAACCCAATTCAAAAGAGGGGCCAAAACCTAAATAGACATTTCTCCAAAGAAGACATAATAATGGCCATTAGGCACATTAAAAATGTTCAACATCACTAATTACTAGAGAAATTCAAATCAAATCTTCAATTAGGTATCACCTCACACCACTTATAAAGTCCATCATTTAAAAAAATTTACAAATAATAATGCTAGAGAGGATGTGGAGAAAAGGAATACTTTTACACTGCTAATGAGAATGTAAATTTGTACAGCCACAGTGGAAATCTGCATTCAATTTTCTAAAAAAAAAAAATCTATGAATATAACCACCATATGAACCAGCATTCCCACTAGAGTATATATATCTGAATAAAACAGTAACACTATTTTGAAAAGATATAGGCATGCCAATGTTCATAACAGCATTAGTTATAATGGCCAAGATATGGAAGAAAACTCAGTGTCCATTAACAGATAAATGTATAAATATGTGTTACAGATATAGATATAGATATAGATACATACCTATAAAAGAACTATTCATCCTCAACAAATAATATTTTTTTTCATTTCTAACAATATGGGCGGTCTTGAAGAATGGTATGCTGAGTGAAATAGTCCCAATAGAAAGGCAAAGAGTATATGATATCACTTATATGTGGAATCTAAAAATTACAAAAAAGGTAGGGAATATAATAGAAAAGAAACAGACTCACTAATATAGAGAAAAAATTAGCAGTTACCAGTGAGGATAGGGAAAGAGGGGAGGATCCAATAAAGGTATGGGATTAAAAGGTACAATCTACTATGTATAAAATAAATAAGTTGTAAAGATATATAACAGGGAATATAGCTAAAATTTTATAATAGATTAATTTGGAATATAATATTTAAAATTTATGTATCACTATGTTATACACCTTAAACAAATAATATTTCAATTCACATCAACTATACCTGAATTAAAAGAAAATAATTATTTCAACTTTACAGTACTTTGGGACCTGCAGTTTAAGTCCCATTTGCCACAGGGTCAGACAAACAAGGGTTATTATTTTGGCAGCATCCCCAAAACTGTGCTGTGAGATGTGTACACAAGTTCCTTTCTAGAACAAACAAGTGACCTGGAGCAAGGTAAAGGGAGAGGATAAAATTTGCTTCCACCAGACTCTTCATGCTATAAAGAGTTTTGCAGTCATCCTCTTGATTTTTGTTAAATTAAAAGCCTGTCAGGAATGAGGTTTTAAGATGAAGAAAGAAGACTTTTCCAAGTAAAGACTTCATTTAAATCAGCTGCCTCTGTTGGTCCCTGCAGGAATAGCCATGATGGGTCCACATGAGATTTTTAAGAACTGTCTCTTGAATTTCTATAATTTGATTGTGACTTTTCAAGCAAATTTGGCTGTGGGGAAATTTTACTGTATTATATTTTAAGCTTTAATAAATAAAGATAAAATTTTTTATGGTTACATATGATGTGCAATAACTAAAACATGCTCAACTATTATATTTATACTTTGAAAAATATCTTACTCCAGCCAGACGACCACCATCAAAAATTCTACAAACAATAAATGCTGGCTAGGGTGTGAAGAAAAGGGAATACTCTTAAACCGTTGGTGGGAATGTGAATTAGTACAACCACTACGAAATACATTATGGAGGTCCTTCAAAAAATAAAAACAGAACTACATGTAATCCAGCAATCCCACCCCTGGGTAAATATCTGGAAAAAAATCATAATTCAAAAAGACAGTTTTTTTCTCATTTCTTTTCTTGTGGTTGATTTCTATTTTCATACCATTGTGGTCAGAGAAGATACTTGAAGTAATTTCTATAGTCTTAAATTTTTTGAGGTTAGTTTTGTGCTCCAGTATGTGGTCATTCCTTGAGAATGTTCCATGTGCACTTGAAAAGAATGTATATTCCAATTTTTTCGGATGTAATATCCTGAAGATGTCAATGAAGTCTAACTTTTCTATTGTGTCCTAAATCATTTGTTACTAAATTAATACTGTACTTCTGCAAATAAAATGTTGCATATAAAACAAACAAAAAGATACATGCACCCCAATGTTCATTTAGTACTATTTACAATAGCCAAAACATGGGAGCAACCTAAATATTCATCAATAGAGGAATGGATAAAGAAGATGTACATATATGAAAGGAAATATTACTCGGTCATAAGAAAACATGAAATGATGCCACTTGCAGCAGCATGGATGGACATAGAGGTGATCATACTAAATGCAGTCAAACACCATATGATATCACTTACAAATGGAACCTGAAAAAAATTACACAAATGAGCCTATTTGCAGAAGAGAAACAGACTTGCAGACTTTGAACACAAACTTATGGTTACCAAAGTGGACAGGTAAACTGGAGGTATGGACTGGGGGTTTGGGACTGGCATATGTACACTGTGGCATATGAAATAATTAGCCCAAAGGGACCTGCAGTATAACACAGGGAAATCTAACTATTTTTCCGTGATGATCTTCATGGAAAAATAATCTGAAAAATAATGGATATGTGTAAATGTAAATTAAATCAGTTTTTTTTTTGTACAGAAGAATATTTCATGACATTGTAAATCAATTACACTTCAGTAAAACTTTAAAAATTATGAAATAATCTGGGCATCTCTCCCTAAAATATTTGTTGGAAAAGAAAAATAAGAAAGTTGCCTTGATCCAACTAACCTTTGATCTCTTACCTACTGTCATTAAAGAGTGTTATTAAATGCCCCTGTGAAGTTTTGCTCCCTTCAGAGCATCTCAGCCCTCTATATCCTGCATTCAGCACACCTAGTCCTATTTTGACAATAGGGATGGCACTCAGGGCCATCACATTCCAATGTTTGCTGTGAATGAAATTGTATGTCCTTTTGTAGTAATGCTCAGACCTGTTAAAACTAAGTGTTCTGTAACACTGACATTGTATTATTTTCCCAGCTGTGTGTTGCTATTGGAATTTCTGAGATTAGAAACTAAAAATGCTCTACAAATAACAAATGCTAGAGAGGGTGTGGAGAAAAGGGAACACTTTTGGTGGGGATGTAAATTGCTAAAGCCACTATGGAAAACAGTAGGGAGGTCCCTCAGAAAACTAAATATAGTTACCATATGATCCAGAAATATCGCTCCTGGACCTATATACAGACAAACTATAATTCAACAAAATAAATGCACTCCTATGTTCATAGCAGTGTATTGAACAATAGCCAAGACATGGAAACAAACTAAATGTCCATTGACAGATGAATGGATACAGAAGATGTGGTACATATATATAATGGAATAATACTCAGCTATAAAAAAGAATGAAATAATGTCATTTGCAGCAACATCTATGGAACTAGAGATGATCCTACTAAGTGAAATAAGTCAGCCAGAGAAAGACAAATATTACATGATATCATTTATATGTGGAATCTAAAATATGACTCAAATGAACCTATCTACAAAACATAAACAGACTTATGGACAAGAACAGACTTGTGGTAGCCCAAGGGGAAAAGCTTGGAAGAGGGATGGAGTGGGAAGCTGGGGTTAGCAGATGTAAGCTATTATACATGGAGGAGAAAAACAAGGTTCTAATGTATAGCACAGATAACTATATTCAATGTCCTGTAATAAACCACATGGAAAACAATATTTTTTAAAATAATGTATATATTTGTATAACTGAATGAATTTGTGGTATGGCAAAGATTAACAATATTTTAATTCAACAAATATAAACTGAAAATAAAAAAGGAAAGTTTTAAGATAAATATGCATTTAAAAAACAAATTGTGTTAAATGTTGTGAAGTCAAATAACATGAGAACAAATCGTGTCTTTTGGACTTGGCAGTAAAAGAAGTGGTTGATGACCTTGATTATAGCCATTTTAGTAAAGTGATTCAGATAGAATTTTAGGAGTGTGATAAAGAATAACAAAGGAAATTAGACAATGGTTTAAATATATTGCAGAAAACTTTTTAATAAGAGAATTAAGGAATGACAGAAAAATATAATGTGTGAATTGATGATCTTTTGAAAGATGGGAATATTGGGGTACATTTGTATTCCTATGTGTACACCCAATGAGGTGAAACATTCAATGATGTTGGAGAGACAGAAAATAATACAAAAAAATATTGAGCCACTAATTAATAATAGAATGTAATCTATGTACAAAGGATATAGCAGTAATCAAGAGTTTTTGTCTTCATATAGCTTATAGTGAGTAATTTAAAATAAAATACCTTGAGAAGGAAAAGTGGACTAACGTTTGAGAGATACACAATGTAGGTCAAGGAGAAGCTTGCATGCTATAATAGGGACATTAAATTTATGCCCTAGTCTATGAGGATCTATTGAAGTATTTCTTTTTCTTTTTCTTTTTTCCATTTCTTAAGCCACTCCCACTGCAAATGGAGATTCCGAGGCTAGGGGTCCAATTGGAGCTGTAGCCACCAGCCTATACCATAGCCACAGCAACTTGGGATTCAAGCCACGTCTGCAAACTACACCACAGCTCACGGCAACACTGGATCCTCAACCCACTGAGCAAGGCCAGGGATCAAACTTGCAACCTCATGGTTCCTAGTTGGATTCGTTAACCACTGCGCCATGATGGGAACTCCCAATTGAAGTATTTAAATTAAAGAGGTTATCTGGTCAGATTTATATCTTTAAAAAATCACTGTGGCAGCACTGTGAGTGGACTGGAAGAAATCAAGATTATGTATGAAAGAATTACTTAGGGAGCTAATGTAATAATCTGGAATTCCGATAAAGATGGTTTTAAATAAGGAAGTCATTTTAAGGATAGATTTAAAAGATTTTATGAATGTAGAGTTTACATGACACAATGGTTAACTAGATTTAGTAAGTTAGAGAAAGGAAGAGTCAGAGATGACTTCTCAGTTTCCTTGGGCTATTGAATATAGCAGAAGGACAGTTTAAAGGCAGGAAAATATCATTCAATTTTAGACATGAAATTTTAGACAAATGAAAATTTCCTTTTGAAATTAGTAACTTCCTTGAACCATTATGTGAAATTTGATGCTGAGGATAAATTTACATTCTTCTGGTTAACACTTCAATATCACCTATGAGAAAACTTTGGCCCATTAAAAAAAAATAGAGGATAGTGAAAGCAAAGCCTAAAACCTTAAATTATTGGCCCCCAAATAGTCCATCATAACACACTGTCAACAAGTCTGTCTTTAGAGATATCAGTTCTATTTCATAATTTGTAATGAAGAGAGATGACTCAGGATACATTTTTGCATTTACTCATACATGACATATTGCAAATAACCTCATAATACTATGAGATAAATTTTAAAATGAATAAACATATTGCTAGAAGATAGTGTTTCCCCTTATTAAATTCCTTAATTGCCTCTACTGGTCTATATCTCTATGATTTGAGTGAGATTTCAGATTAGAACTGGTGACTAGCTTTTTTTGTATTATTTTAATTGTTTTTCCCAATATTATACACAATCTCTGAGGAGAGGTATTATTGAAAATGGCTTAATGGGAGACAGAAGAAATATGACAGATTAGTAGAGATCAGGCTCACCTACTCCCACAAATATGTCAAAAATACATTTTTATGTGGAATTATTTAAATAGAAAATTTGCTAAATACTGACAAAAGGCCTCAGGATTCTGATAGGACAAGACAGTCTTCATGAAACTGGGTAGGACAAAAGAACAAAGAAATAGAGCAAATGAGAAAGTAAATGGAACAGGACCTGTACTCCTAGGAAGGAGGTGTAAATAAGAAAAGCTCCTACACCCTGGAAAGTGCCCCCACCAGTGGGGAAATGAGCCAGCACAAGGGAATAATTTTGAAGTCTTGGATGAAAACACAGCAATTGGTTCTAATCAATTAAAGTGGAAACAGTCCTGCACAAATGGCAAGTGCTATAGCCCTTCACTTCCCAACTGTCCACTGGCACAGGGAGGGGGTGGAAAATAAAACTCTGAGAAAGAGATGGAGCTGGCTACCTGTGAGGAAATTCTGGTTGGCTGAGAAGAAGAAGCCTGGGTGACTAGAGTCAAGGCTAAATGTGTTTGAGAGTGTAAGCCAGGAAAGCCAAGATGGACTTGGAAGACAGGTGCCATTGTTTGGGATTCTAGAGAGAAGAGGTGAGATTAATCCCTATGGTCTTATTACTCTTACTCACAATCAGGCACCAGGTCAACACTTCCCCCAGCTCCAGGAGCCTTAGTGTGAGCAGCTTCTGCCTATCAATAGCTGGAGAACAGCTCCCAACCTTGGAGCCACAGTGAGTACTCCCAAGAGTGGCACAGCAGAATGAATAACCATAGGAATGGTGAACCCCCAAACTTGGCTAAGGAGAGTGCTTCCTCGAAACAGCTAGGGAGCAGCCCTGGCTGTTAATGCTAAGACCACTCCTGCAAGTGACCCAGCAAAGGGAATGACTGCAGAATTGAGCTTAACCTATGGCTAAAGAGAGCACTCCCATGAGAAGCCCAACAAAGGGAGATACCAAAGAAACAGCATACATTGCCACAACTGAGAGCAGTCTTTAGACCCTGCTTGGCAAAGGGAAGGATCACAGAAGTGGCTGCTGACTTTGACAGCTACAGAAGATGATTCTGAGAGCTGTCTGTTAGTGGTAGGGGTCATGGGAGCTAGTTCCACAACCCCTGCTACAAGAGTAGTACTGTGAACCATGAATCAATCTACATCCATCACAAAACCATCCCTAGCAGCCACCCAGCTCAAGGAAAGATAACATGATAGTATTGCTCCCATCACATGCTCTGGGTACACATGAGATGTTATCACACCCAAGATCTTCAGGACTGGGCACAAGCTTCTCCATCAAACAGTTGCTATCAAGAGTACTACAAATCTAGTAAGTTAGACAATATGAGGAAACAAATTAATAGCTTTCAGATAAAGGAACAAGTTTTAAAAAAACTAAAAACAAATAAATTTAGAGGAGATAGGCATTCTAACTAAAAATAATTCAGAGGGAAGATGCTAAAGAGACTCCAAGATATCAGAAAAATAATGAAGGCACAGATCGAGAAGTTACAAGAAATATTTAGCAAAGAACCAGAAGATTTAAAGAACAAACTAAGAAGAATAGGACAATATATGAAATGAAAACTAAACTATAAATAATCTATAGCAGGATAATTAAGGAAGAAGAACGAATAAGTGAGGTGGAAGGCAGAGGAGTGGAAATGACTACCACAGAAAACAATGAAGAAAAAATAATGAAAATAGGTGAGTAGTGTATATGAGATCTCTGGGACAACATTAAACACACAAACATTTGTGTAGCAGAGATTCCAGGAGGAGAAGGGAGAGCAAGAGTTCCAGAGAAAATTCGAAGTGATTATAACCGAAAACTTCCCTAATAATTGAAAGGAAATAGTCACTCAATTTGAAGAAGCACAGAGAATCCCATACAGGATAAACCAGAGAAACACAGCAAGATATATATTAATAAAACTGACAAAAATTAAATACAAAGAAAAATATTAAAAGCCACAAGGGAAAATCAGCAAATAACATACAAGGGAACCCCCATATAGATAGCACCTGATTTTTCAGCAGAAACTATAAAACTAGCAGGGAGAGGAAAATATACTTAAGGTATTGAAGGGTAGGAACATAGAACCAAGAATACTCCATGCAGCACGGTTCTCATTTAAATTTGACAGAGAGATCAAAACCTTTTAAGGAAAGCAAAACCATAGAGAATTTGGCACCACAAACAGCTTTGCAAAAACTACACAGGGAACTTCACTATATAAAAATAGGGAATCACACATTGACATATATGTCAATAACATATATGACATATATGTATGACATTGAGATGAGTAAGCATAAGAAAGAGGACAAATGCAGCACATAAAAATACATTTGAAATTAACAGAACTGGAAACCAAAAACAATTCTGCACTTACATAGATTGTTATATCAAAATCTAACATAGGGAGTTCCCATTGTGATGCAGTGGGAATGAATTCAACTAGTATCCATGAGGATGTGAGTGTGATCCATTGCCTCTTTCAGGGAGTCGATGTGGCATTGCTTTGAGCTGTGGTGTAGGTCTCAGACACAACTCAGATCCCATACTGCTGTGACCATGGCACAGGCTGGCAGCTATAGTTCCAATTTCACCCCTAGCCTGAGAACTTCCTTATGCTGTGGATGCATCCTTAAAAAGCAAATAAGTAAATAAATAAATAAATGCAAAAAAAAATCTAACTTAAACATCAAACTAAAACACCCACAACAGACACATAAAAACGAAAAAGGAAACCAACCACAACACTGAGGTTAGTCAGCAAATCACAATAAAAGAGACAAAAGGAAAGGAAGGAAAAAGATCTAAAATAGAAAATCCTAAACAATTGATATAATGGATAGATAGATAGATTTACATTGGATAAAAGTACATATATATCCATACTACATATATATCCATACTTACATTGGATGAAAATGGATTAAATACTCCAGCTAAAATATATATCATGGATGAATGGATATAAAAACATACATGTATATATGCTGTTTACAAGAGAGGCCCACTTCAGATATAAAGACACATCCAGACTGAAAGGGAAGGGATGGGAAAAGATATTACATGTAAAAGGAAATCAAAGGAAATCTGGAATAGCAAGTTATTTCAGAGAGAATGGGCTTTAAAATTAAAAGGGTCACAAGAAATAAAGAAGGACATTACATAATGATCAAAAGATAAATCCAAGAATATAAAACAATTGTAAATATATATGTACCCAAAAAAGAAACTCCACATTATATAATGCATCTGCTAACACCAATAAAAGGAGAAATTGACAGCAACACAATAATAGTGGGAGATTTTACCATCACACTTACATCATTGGACAAATCATCCAGACAGAAAATCATCAGTGAAACCAAAGCCTTAAAAGACACCCTAGATCAGACAGATTTAATTGCTATTTATATATAATATTCCATCTCAATGCAGTAGAATATGCATTTTTCTTAAATGCATAATGAAACATTCCCCATGATAGATCACATATTGGGCCACGGATCAAGTCATGGAAAATAAAAAAAAATTGAAATTATGTCAACCACTTTATCTGACACAATATTATGAGAATAGAAATCAACTCCAAGAAAAAAAAGCAAAAAACACAAACTCATTGATGCTAAACAATATGCTACTAAACAACAAATGAATCACTGAAGAAATCAAAGAGGAAATCAAAAGACACTTTGAGACAAATGACAATGAAGACACAAGCATATAAAAGCTAAGAGACACAGAAAAAGCAGTTGAGAGGGAAGTTTATTGCAATAGAATCTTATCTCAGGAAACAAGAAATATCTAAAGTAAACAACCTAAACTTACACTTAAAGCAATTAGAGATGGAAGAACAGACTAAGCCCAAATTAGGAGAAATAAATAAATCATAAAAATTAGAGCAAAAACAAATGAAATTGAAACAAAGAAAATAATAGACAAGATCAATGACACAAAAAGTTGGTTCTTTAAAAAGACCAATAAAATTGGTAAACCTTTAGTCAGATTCATCAAAAAAAAGAGAGAGGGTTCAAAACAATAATATTAGAATTGTCAGTTTGATTAGATAACATTGGTTTATTTCTGCTTTTATTTCTGTTGCTTTGGGAGACTGACCTGAGAAAACATTTGTAAGGTGGATGTCAGAGAATGTTTTGCCTATGTTCTCTTCCAGGATTTTGAGGGTGTCTTGTCTTACATTTAAGAGTCTAAGCCATTTTGAGCTAATTTTTGTGAACAGTGTGAGAATGTGTTCTAGTTTCATTGATTCACAAGCAGCTGTCCAGGTTTCCCAGTAATACCTGCTGAAAAGACTCTTTCTCCATTTTATATTCTTGCCACCTTTGTCAAAGATTAATTGACCATAGGTGTCTGGGTTTATTTCTGCATTCTCTACTCTGTGCCATTGTTTTTTCTGTCCGTTTTGGTACCAGTAGCACACTGTTTTGATGACTGTGGCTTTGGAATATTGTTTGAAGTCTGGGAGATTAATGCCTCCTGTTTGGTTTTTGTTCCTCAGGATTGCTTTAGCAATTCTGGGTCTTTTGTGTTTCCGTATAAATTTTAACAAGGACCTAGAATCCATAAATTTGACCCAAATGAAAATAAACAATTCAATTTCTGATTTAAAAATAAATTGATTAGCAATGAATAGCAGGTTAAATGACAAAAAATAATGCTCAAGTGATTTGGAAGATAGAAGAGTGTAAATAAGTCAATTAGAAGCACAGACAGAAAAACAAAAATAAAACAACATATGAGATATATTGGATAACATGAATCATACCAAAATTCACATTATAGGGTTCCAGGAGAAGAGAGAAAAAAGGGGATCAACAATGTGATTGAAACAATTACAGCTGTTTCTAAAACCTAAAGAAGGAAGTATATATCACCATATGGGAAGAACGGAAGGTACAAACAGAGTGAATCCAAACATACCTGTGACAAAACATATCATAATTAAAATAGCAAAAGTTAAAAATAAAAAGAGGATTCTAAAGTCAGAAATGGAATAAAAAGAGTCATATAAAAGAAAATCCCCATAATGCTATTAGCTGATTTATCTGCAGAAACTTTGAAGGTCATAAGGGAGTGTCATGATATATTCAAAATCCTGAAAAGAAAAAAAAAAAAAAAACCTGCAACCTAGGATATTCTACCCAGCAAGATTATCATTTAAGATAGAAGGAGATATAAAGAATTTCTCAGACAAGCAAAAACAAGAAGAATTTAACAATACTAAAACTTCCCTAAAAAGGAATGTTGAAGGGTTTTCTATAAATTGAAAAGAAGATTCTATAGGAAAGGGAAAATACCAATACAAAAGGCATATGTATAGTAAATATTTAAGAAGATTTAAGGTCATTAAATAAACCAACATGGAGGATAGGAGGCAAGATGGTAGAAGAGTAAGAGGACACACTCACCATCTCCCACAAACACATCAAAAAAAAAAAAAAAACACACATCTACATGTAAAACGACTCACACAGAACAGAAAATGAATGCTGGCAGAAGAACTTAAACCTCCTAAAAGGGCAAGAAACTCTTGGCATAACTAGGTAGAACAAATGAAAAAGATAGTGAGAAAAGGAATCAGGACAGGACAAGCATTCCTGAGAGGGAGCTGTGAAGGAGAAAGGGAACCCACACACTGGGAAGCCATCTAACTGATGGAAGGATCAGTAAAGTTGGAGAGATCTCCAAGATGCTGAGGAAAGCACAGCAGCAGGTCTAAGAACTGAAAAGCAGAGTGAAGAGATGCACAGATTATCTGAACCACTGCACAGACACCACATCCTGAGAAGCTCAGGTGGGGGCTTGGCACTGAGACTTAGACTCTAGGGGTCAGTCCATGGGAGAAGGCTGTGGTTGGCAGTGTGGAGACAGCCTAAGGGACTAGGTAGAGGTGCACTGTGGGTGGGGGAAGTGGTACACTAAGGGCTGGAGAGTGGAAAGCCACAGCAGAGGGAACCTGGCAGAAGGTCCGGACCCACGGAAGAGATAAGGCACCATTGTTGGGAGGGGAGAGGAGAAGGGGCAGGCCACCACCATCAGAAACTCCTTGTGTCACAGCATGCACGCACTTGCCCACCAGATCACAGAGGGTGGAGTGTCCCTGGCAGAGAACACTGCCCACAGTGCTCCATGGCACTCTGGGCCCCCCACCCCATGGGAAGCTGCACACTGCTCTGCATTGCTCCAGCCCACCTCGCCCACCCCATGGGAAGCCATGCACCCTTCAACAGCACTCTGGGCTGCCTCACCCCATCCTGTGAGAAGCTGTGTTCCACTTTGCAGTGCTCTTGGCCCCACCCCATCTCACAAGAAGCCATGCACTGATCCACATCACTCCAGGGCACCTCTCCCCACCCCATGGGAAGGCACATTATGCTCCACAGCACTCTGGCTGCTCCACAGCACTTTGGCCGCCATGACCCACAGGAAGCTGTGCTACCCACCCTAGATTGTGCCTCTCAGGTGCAGCCCCTCATGACCAGAAGTTGCTTGCTAGCCCACCATAGACCTGGTGTCTCCAACAATGGGAAGCGCCTTGGTAGCCCATGGCGGACTGGACATGCAGGTGGCAGGAGCAAACCACCACAATTATCTCTGCCTCCAGAAGTGGGCATTGCCTACCACAGCTAGGGCTATCTGAACAAAAGTCACTTGCAGCCCCAACCACATCAGAGAGCATCACAGAGAAGGACACTACAATGGAACACCACCTGATGTCACTCTCTATCCCCGAGGGGCACACATGTACTGAAGCTGCCACTGTCAAATGTTCTAGAAGGGGCCCAGATGCTTTACCACTGTCCCTTCCTAGGAACCTGCAACTAAGAGAACTTTATTCAGTACATCCTGTGGGGGCTAAGCAGGATCAGGTTCTTCTTGCATGATTTATGGGTGATGGGGGCAAACCACTACAGTTATATCTGGCTCCAGAGGTGTCAGTGGCCTGATAACACTAAGGGTCAGTTAAGAGGCACCACTTGCAGCCCCATTCACCTCAAGGGCATCACAGAGAAAGGCATTGTGACCGAATCAACAATTGGTGCTTGTGTACCCTGCGAACACACTAGCCCTGCTGCCGCCACTGCTGAATGTTTAGGGCAATACCCATGCCAGATCTCTGTCACTTTCCAGGATCCTACAACTAGGAACAGCCTGTTCAGAACCTCCTATATAGGCTAAGTAAGACAGTTCACTTCATACATGGTCTACAGGTGGTGGAGGCAAACCACTGCAGTTATCACAGAAGCTAGAGACAGTCATGACCCACTCCTACTAGGGGTCTCTGAACAGGAACCACCTGTGGTTCAAATCACCTCAAAGGGGGACATTGTAATCAAACACAAGCTGTTGGTGCTCTCACCCCCCAGGACTCACATGCCCTGCTGCAGCTACAGCCAAATTCTCTGGTCACCTTGTAGATCCTTCTAGAGCTCATTACCACTCCCCAGGGCCCTGCAAATAGGAGTAACCTGTGCTACCTTCGTGCAGGTCTCTGCTTCTGTTGAGAGACAAATGACAAGGTACTCGATGCTGGCCCTACTCATTGTCCCCTTCTCCCTGAAAACACACTGAGCATTCTGGGGATAACAGACTGCTCACACCAGAGAAAGAGACAGCAAAGATTCAAACTCCCACACCAAAAATAAATAGTAACCCCCCTCAAAAATACAAGGGGGTATTCTTGCATAGCAATAGTCTTACAAGACTACAGTTTGGCTTCACCACATTAACAGAAAAAAAATACAAGCAAGATGAAGAAGCTCAGAAACCATTCCCAGTTAAAACAACAGGGGAACTCACATAAAGCAGTCAACAATGAAACAGAATTCTGCAGTCCAACAGACTTTGAGTTCAAAAGTGAGATAGTGAAAATACCAAAGGAATTGAGAGGATAAGGACAGTAATTCAGATTCCTTCAGAAAGGATCAAGAAAATAAAAGGAGGAGCCAAGAAAAACTAGAAAATTCATTTGCAGAGATACAAACTGAGCTAAAGGCAATAAAGACCAGAACAAATAATGCAGAGGAAAGAATTAGTGATGTGGAAGAGAGAATAATAGAAATCACCCAAAAAGTACAGCAGACAGAAAACCAAATCAAAAAATATAAAAGCAATAAAAGAGACTTATGGGATAATATAAAGTGGGGCAATCTATGCATAATAGGAATTCCAGAAAGAGATGAAGAAGAAAAGAGGATTAAAAATACATTTGAAGAAATTATGGCTGAAAATTTTACAAGTCTAAAGGATACTGATATCAAGATAAAGGAAGCACAGTCAGCCCCAAACAAGCTGAACACAAACAGACCCACACCAAGATATATTATAATAAAAATGGAAAAAGTTAAAGAGAGGATTCTAAAGGCAGCAAGAGGAAAGCAATGCCATTACTAATCCCATTGATTAGCAATGGGATCCTGCTGTGTAGCACTGGGAAATCTATTAGTCACTTATGAGGGAACACGTAATGTGAGAAAAAAGAATGTATACATGTAAGTGTAACTGGGTCACCACGCTGTACAGCATTAAATATATATATATATGAATAAATGATAAAAAATTTTAAAAATAAAAAATTAAAATAAACCAACAAACATGTAAATTAAAAAACAAAAATGTAAAAACAACAAAAATCCAATAAACAGTTAACAGATTAGCACAATGATATAAAATATGACATCAAAAATACAAAATTTGAAAGAAGGGATTAAAAAATTTAGAATATTTAAAATTGTTTAAACTTAAAAAATTTATCACATAGATTTAATTATGAGTAACCATATACAAAGCCTATAGTCCCACAAATCAAAAACATACAGTAGATTCACAAAACCTGAAAATAAAGGAACTTCAGTACACTAAAGAAACCATCAGACAACAATGGGAGTAACAGAAAAAAGAAATGAAGAAAGTACTACCAAAAAACTGAAATACAAGGAATAAATTGGTAATAAGTACATACCTATCAATATTTACTCTTAATGTCAATGGATTAAATGCCTAATCAAAACATTTAGCATGGTCCACTGAATAAAAATCAAGACCTGTCAATATGCTGCCTACAAGAGACTTACTTCAGGGCCAAAGACACAAACATACCAAAAGTGAGGGAATTGCAAAAGATATTTTATGCAAATAGAAATGACAAGAAATTGGGGGTAGGAATACTCATATTTGAAAAAATTAACTTTAAAACAAAAGTCAAAGAAGAGCATCATATAATTATAAAAGGATTAATGCAAAAGAGGATATTACAATTGATAAAATATATGTGCCCAATATAGGTGAACTTAAACATATGAAGCACATACTAACAGAGCAAAGCAAGAAATTGCCAATAATACAATAGGAGGCTAACATTTGACTGACATCAATAGATAGCTTATCTAGATAGAAAATTAATAGGGCAACAAAATTCTTAAATGACACAATATTCCAGTTGGACTTGATATCTGCAAGACAATACATTCAGATGAAATAGAATATGCATTCTATTCAAGTTCATACAGAACATTCTCCAGGATGGATTACATAAAAGATCAAAAAATAATCCTTAACAAATTTAAGAGGATAGACATTATATCAAACATTTTTTTCTACCATAACTCTATAAAACAAGGAATAAACTACAGAAAAAATGGGAAAAAACACATGGAGAATAAAAAATGTTATTAAAAAATGGATCCTCTGTATAGTACAGGTAACTCTACTCAATATTCTCTGATAATCTATGTGGGAAAAGAATCTGAAAAAGAATTGATGTATGTACATGTATAACTGAGTCACTATGTTGTACCAAAGAAATTATCTCAACATTTTAAATCAACTGTACTTCAATAAAAATTTAAAAAATGAAAAAAATAAAAAGGGAAAAAAGTCTAAAAACAAAAAGGTTTTAAAAATTTAAAAATCAGTCATTGATGTGATAAAAGCAAAAATCAAAAAATACCTTGACAAAAATGAAAAGGAAAACACAATATTTCATATATGTAGGCTGTAACAAAACAATTCTAAAGGGTGCAATCTTAGCAATACAAGACTTTCTCAAGACATATGAAAACATCAGCAATAAAAAGTCTACCCTATCACCTACAAGAATTTGAAAAATTAGAACAAAGGCCAAAGTCATCAGAAGGAAGAAAAGTATAATAATATAAATATAAATATAATATAAATATAAATATAAATAAATGAAATAGTAAAAAACAACAGAAAAGGTTAATGAAAACAAGAGCTATGTTTGAAAAGATAAACAAAATTGATAAATATTTAGCCAGGCTCACCAAGAAGAAAAGACAGAGTGCCCAAATAAGCAAAATATTAAAAAATAAATAAAGAGGAGAAATAACCACTGATTCCACAGGATACAAAAAATTGTAAGACAATACTATAGAAAATTATATGCCAAAAATTTGGATAACCTAAAAGAAAAACAAAAATTTCTAGAAACATACAGCCTGGCAAGACTAAATCAAGAAGAAACAGAAAATTTCAACAAAGCAATCTGTAGAAGTGAAATTGAGTCTGTAATGACTGTCCAGCAAATAAAAGCCCAGGACTGGATAACTATACAGGAGAATTCTATGACACAGATAAATAACTTATACCTATCATTTTCAAACTATTTCAAACAATTGTAGAGGAGGGAACACCCAAATTAATACTATAAGACCACCATTACACTGATAACAAACTGAAAGCAATACAGTAGAAGAAAATTATAGGAAATATATTTGATGAATATAGATGTAAAAATCATCAACAAAATATTAGCCAACAATATATAAAAAGGATCATACACCATAACAAAGTTGTTTTTATTTCAGGGTCACAGGTGTGGTTCAACATATATGAATCAATGTGAGACACTCCATTAACAAAGGAAAGACAAGAATCATATGATCAACTCAATAGATGCAGAAAAATTAAAATAACTCAAGATCCATTCATGATAAAAACTCTCATAAAAGTTGATATAGAGGGGACATATCTCAATATAATAAAGGCCATTTATGACAAATTCATACTTCTCAATGATAAAAACCTGAAAGCCACCCCACTAAATTTAGGAACAAGACAAACACTCTTGCAACTTCTATTTACCATACAATTTCCAGTCCTAGGCAAAGCAATCAGATGAAAAAATAAATAAATAAAATGTACACAAATTGGAAGGGAGGAGATAAAATTGTCACTATCTGCAGAATACATGATACACTATATAGAGTATCCTAAATTCCCCACTGAAAACTATCAGAATAAATGATTTCAGCAAAGTTTCAGGGTATCAGATTAAAATACATAAATTTGTTGTGGTTTTATACATTAATAAGGACATATAAGAAAGAGAAATTTTAAAAGCCCATTTAAAATCACATCAAAAAAATAAAATACCTAGAAATATACTTAAACAATGATGTGAAAGACTTATACCTTGAATACTATGAAAGATTGATGAAGGAAATTGAAGTTGATTCAAAGAATTGGAAAGATATCCCATGCTCTTGGATTGGAAGAATTTATATTGTTAAAATGGCCATACTACACAAAGCAATCTACAGATTTAATACAATACTTATCCAAATACCCACTACATTTTTCACAGAAATAGGACAATAATCTGAAAATGCATATGCAAAATAAGACCCCAGATTTCCAAACCAGTCCTGAGGAAAAAAAAAAAAAAAACATCTCAGATGGATAATCCCCCTAGATTTCAGACTATATTACAAAGGTACAATAATCAAAATAGCATCATACTGGTGCAAAAACAGAGATATAGATTGAAGAAACAGAACACTGAGAGCCCACAAATAAACCCATGAGCCTATAATCAATTAATCTATGACAAGAAATGACACTACACAACAGAGAAGATCATCTCTTCAACAAGTGGCACTGGAAAAGTGGACAACCATGTGTGAAGTTACAGGATTAGAACATTCCCTCACACATATAAAAAATTAACTGAAAATGGTTTAAAGACCTAAATGTAATTCAAGAAACCATAAAACTCCAGGGAATATAGTGGGAACACTCTAAAATAAATTACAAGGGCAACACTCTTTGGATCAGTTTCCTAAGTCATCAGAAATAAAACCAAAAAATAAATGATCCAGACCTAATTGTTTTGTTCAGCAAAGGAAATCAAAAAAATGAAAAAAACTACAGAGTGAAAGAAAATATTTTCCAATGATGTGACTTATAAGTGGTTAATAAAAAAAGATGCAAACATCTCACAACTCAATAGCATAAAAACAACAAACTTCATCAAAAAAATGACCAGAAGACTCATATATTTTTCCAAGAAAGACATACAGATAACTAACAGGCACATAAAAAGATGCTCAAGGTACTAAATATTTGAGAAATAAAGATCAAAACAACAATGAAGTATCTTCTCACACCTGTCAGAATGGCTGTCATCGAAAAGTCTACAAATAAGAAATGTTGGCAAGGATGTGGAGAAAAGGAAACCCTCATATAATATTGGTGGGTATGTACACTGGTGCACCCACTCTGGAAATCAGTATGGAGACTCCCTAAAATATTAAAAATAGAAATACCACACCTGGATATATTGGATAATTGACAAGACCAATAAAATCAATAAGCTCATAGACTGACTAATAAAAATAGAGAGAGGATGAAAATTGCTACATTATAAGAAACAAAAGAGTGGATATCATAATGAATTACATGGACATCAAAAGGAATTTTTTTTAAAATACCATGAAACACTCTCTGCCCACTCATTTGATAATTAAGGAACTGGACCAATTCCTTGAAAGATACAATCTACCAAAGTTCAAGAAAAAAAAATCCACCGACTAAGACTATATCTATTAAGTTAAATCAACAATAACCTCTGTAACTTAAATCTCCAGGCCCAGATAGATTCATTAGTGAATGCCACCAAACTTTCAAGGAATATATTAGTCTAATACTCTGTCCAGAAGATAAAAGTAGAATGAACACTTTATAACTCATTGTATAAGATTAGCATTAACCCGATACCAAAACCAAAGACATTACAAGAAAAGTAAACTACAGATCAGTATCTTTCATTAACAGAGATGCAAAAATCATCAACAGAATATATGCAAATTATTTGAAAGAATTATTTTCTTTTTAAAAAACTGCAACCCAGTAGGATATAATCCAGATTTGTAAAGCTGGTTTAATATTCTGAAATCAACTAATTTAATATATCATATTAACTAGCTAAAGAGGAAAATTCATATTATATTAATTATTACAGAAAAAAATGGCAAAATCTACTATCCACCCATATTTTTTAAAAAGGCAGCAAACTAGGAATGGAGGTGAACCTCCTCAACATGATAAAGAATACCTATAAAATATCTAGTTAACATAATATTTAGAGGTGAGAAAGTAGACGCTGTCCAACTAAGATCAGGAAAAGACAATAACATCCCCACTTACCATGTCCATTTAAGACTGTACTAGGAGTCATAGCTAGTGCATTAAGTCAGAAAAGGAAATAGAAGTTATATAAATTTGGCAGAAAAAATAAAACTGTGGTAATTTACAGATGACATGGTAATCTATGTAGATATTACCAAAGGATCAAGAAAAGGACTCCAGAAATATTAAGAAATGTTTGTAACTCTGCAGGTCACAAAGTGGATATACAGAAAGCAAATGTTTTCCTATATGCTAGCAATGAAAAAATGAAATTTGAAATTAAAAACACAATGCCATTGATATTAATACTGTCAAAATGAAATACTTTGTAATAAATCTATCAAAAACATATAAAAGCTATATGACAAAAATAAAAAAACTCTGATGAACAAAATAAAAGAAAAGCTAAATTAATGGAGAGATCTTCCATGCTCATGAGTTTGAAGACTCAATATTTTCAAAATGTCAATTCTTTCCAACTTGATTTATAGATATAATAAATTCCAACCAAAATCCTAGCAACTTATTTTGTGGACATTGATGAACTGATTCCAAAGTTCATAGTGAGAGTCAAAAGACACAGAATGTTCAGCATAATATTGAAGAAAAATAAAGTTGGAAGATGGGCATTACCTTATTTCAAGACTACAAAATATAAAATTACAAAAGAAAGTGTAGTCTCGGTCAGAAAACAGGCAAGTATATCAATATAATAGAATATAAAGCGCAGAAATAGGCCCATAAAAAACAACTCAATTGACCTTTTTCAAGGGAAAAAAAAGAAAATTTGGTGAGGAAAGAAAGTCTTTTCCAAAATGGCACTAGAGCAACTGGGCAGAATAATGCAGAAAATGAATCTAGAAATGGACATATAGTGCCACAAAAATTAATTCAATATAGATTATAGATGTAAATGTTAAATGCAGAACCAGAAATAATATAGGAGAAAATACAGCTACCCTTGAATTTGACACTGACTTTCAGATATAGCACCAGAAGCATGATATAAAAAGAAAAATATGATAAATAGTAATTGATAATAAAGTCGACATCATTAAAAAAATATACTGTTCAAAACACAGTTAAGAGAATGTAATACAAGACACGAACCTGGAGAAAAAAATTTCTAGAACACATATGACTGATCTCAAAAACATACAAAAATTCTTAAACCTCAAAAATAAAAAACAAATGAGCCTATTTAAAAATGGCCAAAAGGGAGTTCCCATTGTCGCTGGTGGGTCAAGAATCAGACTAGTATCCATGAAGATGGAAGTTCAATCTGTGGCCTCCCTCAGAGGGTTAAGTATCCAGCATTTCCATGAGCTGCAGTGTAGGTTGGAGATACATCTCTGATCTGTCATTGCTGTGACTGTGATGTAGACTGCAGCTGAAGCTCTGATTCAACCCCTGGCTGGGAAACTTCCATATGCCACAGGTACAGCCCTAAAAATAAGGCAAATAAATGAATAAATAAGTAAATAAATAAAATTAAATAAAAATGGGCAAAATATAAAAATTCAAAAAGAAGATATATGAATGGCAAGTAAACCTAAGAAAACGGTTAATATCTTATGTTACCAGATAATTGCAACTTAAAACATAAATGAGATTCCACCACACACATGGCTAAAATCCAAAACATGTAAATTTTTTACATCTAGTGCTGTGAAAAATGCCATGGGTAATTTGATAGGGATTGCATTGAATCTGTAGATTACTGTAGGTAGTATGGCCATTTGAACAATATTTATTCTTCCAGTCCAGGAGCATGATATCTTTCCATTTCTCTGAATCTTCTTTCATTTCCTTGATAAATGTTTCATATTTCTCAGCATACAAGTCTTTCATGTCCTTAGGCTTATTCCTTGGTATTTAGGGGTGTGATTTTACAAGGTATCACATTTTTATATTCCTTTTCAAATATTTCATTATTAGTATACAGAATGCAATTGTTCTGAATGTTAATCTTGTATCTTGCTACTTTGCTGTATTTATTTATCAGTTTGAGAAGTTTTTGTGTGGAATCCTCAGGATTTACTATATATACAGTAACATGCCATCTGCACAGAATGAAAATTTTATCTCTTCTCTTCCAGTTTGGATACCATCTGGCCTTATTCCAGGAACCACAAAGCACTTCATCCATGTATCCTAGTAAAGACATATGCCTGAGGTCCTACCTCTCTCTCTTCCTGCACCCCGCCCTGACCTCCTCTTGTTGCCCCTTGAGGGGCATGTACTTCCTCCAGGACTTGAGAGTAATAAATTTCTGTATTTACATTTCTACTGTTTTCTTTTGCTGAATTGTGGCTCACCTTCTGGCAACCTGTTCTCCACTTAGAAAAATTTAATTTAATAAAGTCATAACAATTATTTTCTATATCATTCAATATTATTAATTTGTATTTCTGGACATTCCCGTGTAACCATGTCACACTTAATATTAAATATGATTAATAACAATGGTCTCTGCTCCCAAGAGGGAATAAGATTCATATGAAATATTAGTTGAAGATATCTGTTTTGTATACATATAGATAGATATAGATTTAAAAAATGATCTTTACCTTATCAAACAGAATGGTGATAGAAAATTTTTTCAATTTTCTCATTAGTAAAAATATGGATAATACTAGCATTACTAGGTAGGGTAGTATGTAGGGCTTGGAAGCAATCAAAGTAAAAAAGTGTGGAATGAGTCAATTTGGGAGGTTGACTTACATGTTGTAATATGGTAGTTGACTTAGTACTGATGAGCACTGAGGATCATGAGAGGTCAAGTAGATGGTAATCAATCTGATAGACTATAGATATACCAGACTAGAGTTAGGTTCAAGTTATTATAACAAAATTTTTTCATCAACAAGTGCTAGGACATTGCACAAGTCAAATGACATTATAGTAAAAGGTATATTATAACAATTAAGAGTTAACATTTATTCAAATTCTAGAAGTACCGTTTGCTGTGGGACCTTTACTTAACTCAGTAAAAGAGCTAAAATGATGTATTTCACATAGGATTGTCAAAAGGATTCAAACTGTTAATATAGGCATAGCATTTTGCGCAGTGCAAAACATTTAGTCACTACTCAATAAGTAGTATCTATATTATTCCTATGCAGTCAATAAGTAATGGAATTTAAAATGATGATACAAAGAGATTGTTATTTTTCTTTAACAACAGGTTAAAGGCATAGGCATTAGGACACATAAAATTGGAAATGACAGCTTACAAGAGAAAGTAGCAGGACCTTAAAATCATTCCCTACCCATTATGTGCTCAACTTACAGAAACAATGCATATATGTATGTATGAATGTATGTGTGTGTGCATGTGCTGGTTCTTTTATTTAATTGATTCAGCACTAGTTATTAAGCATGTAATATGTGCAAGTACTATGCTTTATATGAACACCTAGTCTGTAGCAGTCACACAATAGGTATGAGGGAAAATTTTAGATTTGCCCAGTCCAATATTTTCCAAACTATACTTCACAAAACCCTTGTGCCCCATAAGATTAAAATGGTTGTTTTATAAATAAATGTTTTAATTATCAAATTGAGAAATGTGTTATATCACCCTAACTGAATATCCATAAGGTATATTAGTATGTTAAATACTTTGAGAAGTCCTGAGGTAAACAAATCTGTTTACCTTGGTTTTATCTAGCATTTCCAAAATGTATTTGATCATAGAAACCCTTTTTCAATCAAAATTTGTTAATATCACACAGGCTATAATAGACTCATGGAATAAAATTTCAGAAGATTTGTTCTAATTCAACATTATTACCTCGCAGTTGAAATATCTAAACGTCAAATAACAACAAATTTGTTTAATATTGTATTTTTTCCTCAGGTGGGAGGGATTAGAAGTTAATTCCAGTGCTTTTTCTACCTCAACATGAAGCTTCCAAGGAATGGAAATCTACTTGCTATACTCTCTTAAGGGCAGTAGGAAAGAGATTGTGCAAAATTTTGAGGTGCTTTGTGAAAGTTCAAACAACAAATTTAAATGATTCAGAGGACACATTCCAAGATCTACTGCAGATCTTTCTTGAAAGCCAAAAAGCTAACAATTATACATTCACATTTTATATAATTTGAATTATAGAATACATTTTATAATAATATAATTATAAATTATCATAATAGTTTTATATATAATTCCATACCTATTGCAAATGAATCATAGCTATCCTTAAAATAAGAGCTTATTAACCAAACAAAAGAAGCTTTTGTTTTATGTTTTTGAGAGGATATAACTCCTGTGTACTACTGTGTTTGGCTATCTTGTTGAGGGCTCATCAAAAGTCATCCCCTCTCACAGTATTCCTCCAGGTACAAGAAGAGTTGTCTGTAGAAGGATTTTTTTGTTTGTTTTTAGTTTGTTCTTTTTCAGAGTGGAGAAAAAATAAATAACAGTTATCGGGTCAAAAGTACACAAGTAAATAATCATCTGTTCTTTGTTTTTCTGACCTCTTACTACAAATTCCAGTGACAAAAGATGAATATAATTTAAGTATCTTCTTTTTAATAAATGAATAAAATACAAATAGAAAATAAATCACAGGTGGGATATAAAATGTCTCCATTGCAAAGAGAACAGCAGCAAACTTATTGCTCTTTAGAAAGAGTAGTTTTAACAAAGTAAGCAAGAATAATTTTCTCTGGTTGAGACTTAATTCCCCAGCGTGCTCTCAGTATGTAATTAAAATGGCCCACTGAATGTCAGCATCAGCTTGTTTATTCTCATTATTTTATCATTTTAAAAACCCTCTAGGTGATGAGACATGCAGTATAGAACATAATTACCATTATTAGCATACTAATTGGACACAAAAATAGGCCAACTACAAGGTAGCCAACTGAATAATTTCACATTTATCAAACACCATAGTGCATAAGCCTATTGTTAAATTGACAGCTTCCATAATTGGCAATATTTCTCAGTGAAATATCAGAATATTCTTGTAATATCTCTCTAGTGTCAGATAATTTAGTAGTATCCCATGTTTCCATCTTCAAATGTGTTGTAAGTACCTCAAGTTCAAGAAAACATCATGATGAGAATACTGGTATTTTTAAGAACTGGCCTAAGTTTCTAAAAAGAAACTTATTTACCTTCTTCAAAAGATGAAAGTGATAATCAAAAAAGCTACAGATTTAGTCACTTGTTGCTCTATATTGTGTTTTAGTTCTAAAAATCTATTTCCTAAAGCCAAAATATAATTGACCACATTTAACAATCTCTTGTGTATGCTACTTTATAAAAGTGCAAGTATGATACTTAGCAGTAATCCTCTATTTAAAAATGTAACTTTTTTTAATGTATTGGAAGTTATGAGTTCTACTCCTCACCAGCAGTATTTTTCTTCTTCTGCAGGTAAGTAGAGCTGGTCTAGTTTAAAATCCTTTCTCAGTAGAAGAGAATCATAAAGTCCCAATGTGTAGGAGACATTCTTCTATTATCTTATGATGCCACTTTCATTAGATCATCTGTCTATTAAAAAATTACTAATGTTTGCCCTCTATCCTCAGGATCTAATACTCAACTGAGCACCATTTAAAGTTTCCACATTCTGACACCAGTAGATTTTTTTTTACTAATCCTCAAACTCTTTTCCAGTCAATCTCCTCTATGCCAATTATCCATGCCATAATTCTCTTACTATATACTTTTCCATGTTTTCCTCTCCTGATTACCTGCAAAATTTTCTTACTCTCAGATGTTGACTTAAATACCTCCTCCATGAAGTATTTCCTGAGTACTGCAGCCTGAAGTGAGTTTTCCTCTGGATAAGCTCCTGTCATGTTAACTGTTTATTTTGTATATATTCATTTCCTTAGTAAACACTGAGTACTTACCAAATGCCAACTATACCATTTGGCATCAAAAAGATTAAAATGGCTCTGAAACAGTCCCCCCTTGAGGTTTCACAGCTGTGGACATAATCCATACGTATATTATAAGTTTTTGACATTAGAAATCCTGTTTTGTTCCTTTTGTACTCTCACTAGTGACAGAATAGTAGTGATCTAGAAAAAAATAATAGTGGAATAAAGTTCTCTATCACCTTTTCTTTTCTGTAAGTCTTATTGAATCCAAATGTCATTTCATTTAGAGCCTCCTTTCACTTTCTTTAATTTTACCAACTTTCTTTCCTCACCTATCATTTCTTTTTTTTGTCTTTTTGTCTTTTTGCCTTTTCTAGGGCTGCTCCCATGGCATATGGAGGTTCCCAGGCTAGGGGTCTAATTGGAACTGTTGCTGCTGGCCTACGCCAGAGACATAGCAATGCAGGATCCAAGCTGCATCTGCCACCTACACCACAGCTCATGGCAATGCCAGATCCTTAACCCACTGAGCAAGGCCAGGGATCGAACTTACAACCTCATGGTTCCTAGTCAGATTCGTTAACCACTGCACCACGATGGGAACTCCCCTCACCTATTATTTCTTTTTCTGGTAACATTGCCTGATTCTTCTATAGCACACTAGAATTAGTAGGTATTTAACTGGAAAATATGTTCCTGAATTGGCTTCTAAACCTGATTCTGCACCAAACTTGATTTATTCCATTAATTTTCTGTATCTTAGTTTTCCTAACTGCTAATGGGCACATATTTTTGGTGGGGAGAGTAATGCAAATGTAATGAATTTAGAGTGTGGTGATGGTTATATAATTCTGTGAATATTCTAAAAAAAAGGAAGCATATATAAAATTATGCTTTATGTTTGAGTCTCTCAAGTGTTTTCTTCAAAACCTTAGTTCATCAGGTTGTTGTTAGTGGGCATTTCATGAAAAAAAAGTTTTAAGATTAAGTTTGGGAAAGGCTTAATTATTAAAAACGGTAATATATTTTTTAAAAAATTGATAAGCACTCTCAAGGGATTTAATATGCTAAGATATTTTATAAATCATGGTGGGAGGATGGGAAATGGCAAATAGTGAGCAATAACTTCAATCTTATTTGCCCATGGAATCCCCTTTTGACAGAGGATAAATTGACATACTAGGCTTCCAAAGAAGTCAACTAGGAAAGCTGGTCCCTCTTCTTGGAGACTCTAATATCATTGAAGACTCTGAAGGGCTAAGCTTTTAGATCCTAAAGGAAGAAATATAACATAATGGCACTTTGGTCCCTGTGAGAGACGAATGAAGGAAATATTATGGAGCAGGAGACATTCTAAGTACTATTGGAATCATACCTGGGGCCTTTTCTGAAGATTTAAAATGTTAGCTCTGGTGTTTGGCTTTTGCCTGCAATCTAAAAAATGAAGTCAAGGTATTTTGTGTCCTAATGAAATGATTTCATGAATGAAAATATGTTCTTATATACACTTAAACCAGAGTTAAACTTTTAGTGCTATGTGGTGCCTTGAGGCCACACATTACCTTAAACTAGCTCCTGTGTGAACCAGCATCAAAGGGATTGCTCCCTCCCAAGAAATCATATTTTAGAAATGAAGCCTTTTAATTCCACTGTTCTGCCAAAAGGATCCCAAGAAACAAATACAAACAACATTTGAGTGTTTCCGAGGTGCCGGGGCCAGCTCAGCAGGATGGAGTTGGAGAACGGGTGCTGTGGAACTTAAGGAAAAATAGTTAACATAAAACAAGACACAGAGACATTTATCTTAAGTAAAGGTGGGAGCCAGGGAACTCAAGGTCTCAGGGACCAAGCGCGCCCTCCAAGAATCCACACTGCTTTTATTGTGTTCTTTAGATGAGATCAAGTTAGGAGTGGCTATGGGTGGATGATACAGGGTTTGTAAAGCCACTTAGGTGGTAAAGGGTTAAGCTCTTACTCTGACCTCTAGGCACATAACAGTTCTTAAGCTTAAGTCACTTATGCCTTTAGGTCTTTGCTCTTAAGCTTAAGTCATTTACCACCACTGTGACTGTTTTTCCAAGAAGGAAGATGGGATAAAGTAAGACAAGAAGATGGGATAAAGTAAAGAAGGACAAGATGGAGTTTTCAAGGAAACATGTCTTGCAACACCGAGGGACAAATGTCCTCAGAAAGAAGATGCTAAAATCCAATGACCCTAAAAACTCTGTCATAATTATATTAACTTACCAAGGCTTTCTGACATATTCTGTAACTATTTTCTCATCTTACATGTGAGATCAGTGAAGTCTAGGCTGGCATTTAAATAATGAAAATATGGAATTAATCTTTCCTTGAGCACAGGCATTAAGACACATGAAATGTATAGATTTTATCTTTTTGTCTAGCACAGAAAAGAATGGCATTACTAATGCAATTCTGGGTGACAGTTTTAGGCAGTGGGAGTTTGTTTACTAATATATTATTTCAAGCAATATATTCCATTTAGCAATCAAATAGACATCTATTTTATTATTTGTTAGAAAAATATTATAAAGTTTTAAGCCTACAAATTTTTTCCTTTTTTCCTAATAACAAAAAATTTGAACTTTAAAAATATGTAACGACTAGGAACCATGAGGTTGCTGATTCGATCCCTGGCCTTGCTCAGTGGGTTAGGGATCTGGCATTGCCGTGAGCTGTGGTGTAGGTCACAGACGTGGCTCGGATCCCACATTGCTGTGGCTGTGGCATAGGACAGTGGCTACAGCTCTGATTAGACCCCTAGCCTGGGAACCTCCATATGCCATGGGAGTGGCCCAAGAAATGGTTAAAAAAAAAAGACAAAAAAAAAGAAAAGAAAAAAAGGACAATTTTTTTTAGGGCCGCACCTGTGGCACATGGAAGTTCCCAGGCTATGGATTGTCAGAGCTGCAGCTGTGGACCTACACCACAGACACAGCAACACAGGATCTGAGCCACATCTGTGGCCTACATCACAGTTTGTGGCAATGCCAGATCCTTAATCCACTGAGTGAGGCCAGGTATCAAACCTGTATCCTCGTGGATACTAAGCCACAACAGGAACTCCAAGGTCATAAAAAATTTATCACAGTTAATCTTTAGAAGCTCCTAATATGGGGTAGAAACTGTTCCAGGTGGTTTCCATACGTCATTTCTAACATTAACATCTGGGCAAGGTAATTATAATGGTGCTGAGGATAAAATAAAAAATGATTAAAAAATAATAATAAATAAATAAATAAATAAAAATATGTAAGTCTTTGAAATTAAGATACTTCCTTTGACATAGTCTAATGCACATATTTTACATATTACCTGGAAAATCTATGCAATATCTATGTTTTATATATATATATATACACACACACACACACACACACATACATATATATAGTCTGATGTCTAGATAGACACACTTAGTTAATTTGATTTAATTATCTTTGTCGCTTCCAAAAACATATGTATAAAAATAAACTAGGAAGTTTGTATCATGGCACAACAGAAACAAATCTGACTAGGAATGATGAGGTTGCAAGTTTGATCCCTGGACTCACTCAGTGGGTTAAGGATCCCAATTTGCCATGAGCTGTGGTGTAGATAACAGATGTGGCTCAGATCTGGTGTTGCTGTGGCTGTGGCTATGGCCTGGGAACCTCCATATGCTGTGGGTGCAGCCCTAAAAAGAAAAAAAAGTAAACTAAATGCCTTATGGAAGTAAGGCAAACCTTTTGAAAGATGTAGTGGCAGCCTGTACAGAATCTTATGGACACAAAGTGTTGGAGACCACTGAACTGCTGAATTCTGCAGAAAGCAAACTTCTTAGTACAAAATCATGATTAAGTCAAGAATGCTTGTGATAGCAAAAGACAGGTAAGCATGTTTGCCGATGCAGAGTCCTAAAGTGCAGGGTATCCTGTCAAAATAAAATGAGGGGCTTATACATTAACAATGTTGTTCCTTAGACAGCTTCACTAGTTATGACTTTTATTGCTAGTAGTCTCCCTAAATCTAAGAGTGCTTTGACACTCCCTATGCCTACTCTTGCTCACTAATCTAAACATGTCAATTTCCCTAATAAAAGTCTTGTGGGCTAAAGCCTAGGGGCCTTTGTTCAGAGAAACAGAGAGCCTCCTGGTCCCCCACTTTTAAAATGTAAAAGAGCCTTATGTGTTTTTTATGCTGCACCTTCCTTCTTTCAGGATCTCCCTTTGACCTGCAGTGTAGGACACAGCAAAAAATATCAGACACAATACTCCTTGGTGTGCTTTCTGATGTCAAAGGCTTGAATTTCCAAGTCAGAAAATTTGGGCATTAAAGGATTCTATTTTTCAGATAGCCATAAAATGTTTATGCCATCTGTAAATTTACTCCATCCAAAAATGGATAAATCATCCTAGAAAAACTGGCTAAATTCTCAAAAATCCTGTATTCTCCTGCTTGGCACAGGAAGATGATATCTCTCAGTTTCACTTGTAGTTAGGCTGAGGTAATGTGACAAACATTTGGCCTATGAAATTATTGATGAAAATGATCAATAAGCAATATATATAGGAGTAGATTTGAGCCAAATTGAGGGCTACAGGCCAGGAGACCCAGATTAAAAAGCACTTGAATTGCATTCTGCTGGGATACACAACTGATGTGCCTTATATATTTGCAAATGTTAAGCTCTTCTGGGGGTCTTGAAATGTATCCCTTGCAGATAAGGGGACTATTGTATTCAAAATGGATGAATCCATGAGCTGGAAAGACAATCTCAGAAACAAATATTGAAGGAGAGTGGAGCAAGAGAGCCTCCTCATCTAATGTGAAGGAGAAATAAATTGTTTCATTAAATCAATGAAATTTGAGGGTTGGTTTGTTGCTGTAGCCTATACTTAACAAGGAAAGCAAGTTAATTACAGATCCAAATGAAGGCTTAAGCTAAGATGACTTTCCAAGTCTGAGACCTTGTTGAATGACTGCAATTACCTGCACTAACACTTTACATAACAATTTGATCCAAACAATAGCATAGTTACTAAATTAGGTATTAATGTATAGGCCAACTCAGAGCTTTCATAATTTGTTTATAACTCACTGTATCAATCACTCAGAGTTATCTAGAATAAAAGAGCCAATGTTGGATATAAAGAGGATAGATAGATGATAGATGATAGATAGCTATCTAGCTAGCTAGAGAGGTAGATAAAGAAATTTGTGGGCCTGGATGGCTGGAAACTCAGACTAGAGTTGATGCTGCAGAATGAGACAGAATTTCTTCTTTGGAAAACACCTCTTTTGTTCTTAAAGCCTTTCAACTGAGTGGAAGTGATGCATCAACATTACCCAAGGTAATCCCTTTATCTAAAGTGATGGTGTTTGTGTTAACCACACATACAAAACATCTTCATACCAACACTTAGATTAGTATTTGATTAAATAACTTAGTACTAAAACCTAGCCAATTTGACACATAAAACTAAATATCACACCCCCCAACAACTTTATTTTTCTTTAAGGTATGCATTTGCAGCTACCTTTAAACTTCTTTTTTTTTTTAACAAATTTTGAGTAATATTAAACAAATTACTTCTCTATTTTATTTATAAAATAAGGAGACTATATATCAATATATTTTGTCTAAGTTATTAAATTTTTCTAAAGATTATTTAATCCACTTATAAGAAAATACAAGCTAGTACAAATAATGAAAAGTTCTGGTGAAAATTCAGGGTAGCTAATTAATACATTGTTTCAAAGTCAACCAAAAAACTTATTCTTTATAATTCAGAGGCTAAAGAAATGAAAGAAGCTATAACTTGTACTGCCGGGGTCCAGCCCCAGCAGCCAGGAGACGATGAACAGGAGGAGGGGCTACAAACAGGCACGGAAAGAATTGGAGCCAACTCCCTCAGCAAGTGCTGCAGATGACCCGCTTATTGAAAGGAGAGCATCAGCTTTTATACAGTTTACTCTTGTGCATTATTATACAAAACAACAATATGTGCTAATTTATTATTCCAAACTATTCTTTTAGTTTTAGATTTTAAATGAATGTACAAACTGTACTTTTATTCTTAGAAAATAAGTAAATAGCAAGCAGAATAATAGGTATCTAATTTTTACTTTAACAATGATTTGGCATAGGTGATAGATATTCTTGCCTCAAGCTACCTATTGTGCTCCTATAGCAGGCATGAACAGCCATTGATGGGGAGTGGGGTATTCACACTTGGCTTGCTTTTGAGGTCAGGCTGACCTCAGACCATTAGCAGGTTGTGGGAACATAAACTGTCTTAAATAAACCTTATCTATTATAAAAATCTTTATTAATTATAAAATCTATATATCAAAAGAATCTTGCCAATTATAATAATAATTTCCACCTGCTGGGTCCCAACAGGTAGCATTTATTGTAGAAAAAAATATCTTGCCTTATAATACTCACAATTGTTGGGCCATGGGCAATACCCAAACCACCCCCTAATCTGTCTCCATGGGGACGGACCAAAGTCCAACAAAGATCTCCAGGCTTACATGGCAGTTCTGCGTAATATTTACTATTACTCCTCTGAAGGGAAACTTCCAATTCTTAGGAAAGTTCTTTATGCATAGTTCAATTGTTTTCAACCTATTTGACAAGGGCTTAGGTTTATAAGTAGGTAATGGCCCATACTTGGGTGGAAGCTCAGGAATTTGAGAAGGTTCCCATATTATGAGCCAAGAATGACTCATAGCACACATAAACGTCAGACAGGAAAGAAGCACAAGAATAGAAGAGGAAATCATATTTCAGGAATTTTTACTAAACAGGATCAGCTGGGAGATTCTTCGAAACTGCTTTGCAGCTTCAGTTTCTTCAGCCTCTGCTGTAGCTTTGCTTATAGTTAGGCCTCACGCAGGATTATTCTTCTTAGCCACTTTGTGGCTCCCAGCATTGTACAGAGAGAACAAACAAATGAAGCCCTTGACTGATGACCAAGTATTAAAGTGATACTTATTTTGAGGAACAAATTTTTTATGTCATTGCTTTCACATCTTTATATACTACTCTATGCCATGCTTAAGTCACATAAAGAAGTGGTACAGTAAAGCTTCAGAGGGTTTTGTTTGTTAGTTCCCAGCTATTGTTTCTTTTTGAATTGTGTTGGTATGGTTGGAAAATATGTAAAAAAGGCACTTTATATATTATATGGTCATTCAAATAATAAAATAGCATATTGTACCATTTAAATATTTGATTTTTAATGGAAAAGTAAATAATATATTTTAGAATTTTAAAAATTAGATATAATAGACATACAGCATTATATTAGTTTCAGGCATACAATGTAATAATTTGATATTTGTGTATATCACAAAATAACCACCACAATAACTCTAGTTACCATCCATCACAATACATACTTTATTCTTTATTTTTTCCATGAGATGACAACTTTTACAGTTTACTATCTTAGCAACTTTCAAATATACAGTCATATTTTATTAATTATGTTCACCTTATTCTACATTAGATCCCCATAGTTTATTTTGTAACTGTAAATGTGTATCTTTTGGCCACCTTCAATTATTTCTCCCACTCACCACCCTTGCCTCTTATAATCACCAAATATTCAGATACTTTTAATACAACTTTTAAAGATTATATTACATTTAAAAGTATTAGAAAACATTGGCTGTATTCCAAGTTTGTACAATACATCATTGCAGCCTATAATACATCCAATAGTTTGTACCTCCCATGCCCTATGCCTATATTGCCCCTCCTCCCCACTTGGAGCCTTTAGTTCAGTCTCTATACCTGAGCATCTGCTTCTTTTTGTTATATTCACCACTTTATTGTATTTTTAAGATTCCACATATGACACCATGCAGTATTTGCCTTTCTCTTTTAGATATTTCACATAGCATAATGCCCTCAAAGTCAATCCATATTTCAGCAAATGTCAAAATTTCATTCTATAGCTGAGAAGTATTCCATTGTGTTTGTGTGTGTATATCACATCTTCAACCGCACATCTGTTGATGGATACTTAGGTGGATTCCATATCTTGGCAATTATAAATAATGCTGCTATGAACATTGGGGTGCATGTATCTTTTCAAATTAATATTTTTGTTTTGTTTTGTTTTTAGATATCTACCCAAGTGTGGAAATTCTGGGTCATGTCATACTTCTATTTTTTTTTTTTGAGTAACTTCCATACTATTTCCCACATGGCTACACCAATTTACATTTGCATCAACAGTATTCTCTTTTCTCCATACCCACACCAACATTTGTCATCTGTGTTTTTTGTTTTTTTGTTTTTTTGATGATTAGTCATACTGACAGGTATGAGGCCTCATTGTGGTTCTGAATTTCATTTTCATGATGATTGGATATGTTGAGCATCTTTTCATGTGCCTGTCAGCCATCTGCACTTCCTCTTTGGAAGAAAGTCTATTAAGTTTTCCTGCCAATGTTTAAAATAGTTTTTTTTTTTCTCTTTTTGATGTTGAGTTTTATGAAATGTTTATATGTGTTGGATATTAATTTCTTACTGGTCATATCATTTGCAAATATTTTCTCTCATTGAGTAGGTTGTCTTCTCATTTTGTCAATAATTTCATTTGCTGTGCAAAATCTTTTAAGTAAAATTAGGTTCCATTCGTTTATTTTTTCTTTTATTTCCTTTGTTTTTATATTCTACATGTTAGTGAGATCATATGGTATTTGTCTTTCTCTGCCAGACTTATTTCACTTAGTGAGATGATATCAATGATAATTCATAATATTCTCACAAATAGCAAGATTTCCTATGTTGTTAGGGTAAAATCATACACAAGCACACATATATACACATCATGTATATATACACATATGTGATATATATATATCACACATTCTTTATCTGTTCATACTTTAATACTTTTTTGGATTCTTACATCATTTGACTTCTTAGATATTATAGAAAATGCTGCAATAAAAATGGCATTGAATATATGTTTTTGAGTTTGTGTTTTCATTTCCCTTCAATAAAGATCAGAACTGGAATTGCTGAATTATATGGTACTTATATTCTGAGTTTTAAAAAAACCTCCATACATTTTTCTTTAGTTACTGCACTGATTTAAATTCATACCAGCAGTTCTCAAGTGTTTCTTAACAATCTTGTCAAAATTTGATGTTTATTTATTTATTTTTTGAAAATGTATTTTTAGGAAGTTTAGGCAGTCTAATTGTGGTTTTGATTCCCATTGCCCAGGTGATTACTGATGTTGAGCAACATTTCATATAGTTATTGGCCATCTGTATATATTCTGTGGAAAAATGTCTACTGATCTCTTCTGAGAATTTTTAATCAAAATATTTGAATTTGTTCTTATTACATTGTATGAGTTCTTTATATATTTTGCATGTATATAATTTGCAATTATTTCCTAATATCTAATAGGATCTCTTTTCTTTTTGTTGATGATTTCCTCTGCTGTGCAAAAGATATAGTTCCATTTGTTTACTTTTTATTTTGTTGCTTTGGATTTTTGTGTCAAATTCAAAATTACCACCTATCTTTTCCTATTGAAGACATGTGGCTTCAGGCCTTATCTTCAAGTAGCTCATCTCTTTTTAGTAATTTTGTATATTAGTCCAATTTCATTATTTTGTATGTGAATTTCCAGTTTTCACAATATCATATACCAAAGAGACTGTTTTTCCTTATTGTATGTGATTTGTCCTTTACTGTATATTAATGGTATATGTGGGTTTCTGAGATTTCTGTATTTTCTATTGATTTATGTGTACATTTTTATGGCTGTGCCATACTATTTTGATTAATGGCTTTGCAATAGATTGAAACCATAGAATATTACACCTCCAGATTTGTTATGCTTTAACAAAATTGCTCCACCATTTGCGATCTTTTTTGTTTCCATACAAATCATAGAATTTTTTCTGTGAAAAAATGTCTGGATTTTAGGTAGTTATTACATTTGTATTGAATCTGTAGATGGCATCAGACAACATGAACACTTAAAAATATTAACTTTTCAAAAGAAGTATCAAGATGGTGGGGGAGTAAGATGTCATGTTCAACCTCTCTCACAAACACATCAAGAAAACCCATCTACATGTAGAGTGATTCGCACAGAACATCTACTGAACAGTGGCAGAAAAACTTAAACCTCCAAGAAGGGCAATAAACCCTCCACATAACTTGGTAGAACAACAACAAAAAAAAGATAGAGAGAAAAGGAATCAACATGGGACTAGCACTATGACAGGGACCTGTGAAAGAGAAAAGGAACCCACAACCTAGGAAGCCACCCAACCAACAGGGAGATCAACCAAGATGGAGGGACTTCAAAGATGCCAAGAAAAGCATAGAAACTGGACTGAAGAGTGCAAAGCAGAGTGAGAGCCACGCAGCTTATCTGCACCACTGCCCCAACCACCTTAGCCTAAGATGCTTGAGTGGGGGCTAGGTGCTGAGACTAAGGCTGTGGAGATCAGTTCTAGGGACAGGACTAGGTTTGGATATGTGGAGACAGCCTGAGGGCCTAGAGAATTGTGTGCCATGGGCTTGGGAACAAAAATCCCACAGTCAAGGGATCCCAGGAGGAGGTCTTGGCCCTCAAGAGAAGCAAGGTGCCATTGTTGAGGAGGGTGAGGGGAGGAGGGGCAGACCACCCTAGGAATCTCTTTCCTTGAACATACACTGAATCTCAGAGGGTGAGCGACTTTTGGTGCAGGCTGCAGATGACTGGAGGCAAATTGATATGGCTACAGTAGACTAGGTGCATCTAGTGGAGGCTACTGATGGCTGGGCACCACTTGTATGGGCTAAGGGCAGTGAGGGCTAAGTGCTACAAGACACCTCTTGCATGATCTACAGTTGGTGGAAACAAACCACAGCAGTCATCTCAAAAATCAGAATGAGACATGGCCCACCACCACTAGGAGTCTGAGAATATGCTCCACCTGCAGCCCCTGTCACCATAGAGGTTGGCAAGAAAGAGGGCACTGCAACAAAGCACCAAACTTTGATGCTTTCACTCCCTTGGGAACACACAGGCCCTGCTGTTGCCACTGCCAAATGCTCTGGGCAGCACCCAAACATGCTTTATCAGTTGCACTTCCCAGGACCCTGCAACTAGGAGCAGTCTCTGCAGTAACTTCTTCATGGTCTAAGTGCTTCTTGCATGGTCTACAGTGGTTGGCAAAAACCACTGCAATTATCTCTGACTCCAATGGTGTACATGGCCCACCACCACTAGAGGTCTGTGAATGTGGCCCCAATCACCTCAGCAGGCACCACAGAGGAGGGCATTGCAACCAAACACCAACCATTATAGCTCTCATGCCCCTGGGAACACACACTGTCACTGCCACTGCCAAAAGTTCTAGGCACTAACAAAATCTGTCTGAGGCTCATTACCACTTCCCAAGGGACTGCTTTAGAAGTAGTCTGTGCCACATCTTGGCAGATCTTTGCTACTGCAAAGATTCCAGCAAATAGGCACTAACTACTAGCCCTACACATTGTCTCTTTCCCCCTGGAAACACACCCAGCACCATGGGGATAACAGCCTATTTACACCAAAGAAAAACACAACAAATATCCAAACACCCATGCCAAAAATAAATAGTAACCCTCGACAAAACACACAGGGACCCTCTTGCATAGAAACAGCCCTCCAAGACTACAGTAGTTGGTTTCCCTAAACTCATAGAAAAAGAAAAACATAAGTGAAATGAAGGAGCTTGGGGAGCATTCCCAGTTAATACAACAGGAGATTTCACCTGAAACAGCAAACAATGAAACAGACTTCAGCAGTCTAATACACACTAAATTCAAAAGGGAGATAGTGAAAATAAGGGGGAATTAGGGGTGGATATGAAGGAATTAAAAGCAGATATAAAATGTAATGCAGATTATTTTAGAAAAGAACTAGAAAACATAAGGAGGAGACAAGAAAAATTAGAAAATTCATTTGAAGAGATGCAAAATGAGATAAAGGCACTAAAGAGCAGAATGAATAATGCAGAGGAAAGAATTTGTGACTTGGAAGATAGAATAATGGAAATTACACAATCAGGACAGCAGACAGAAAACACAAATGTGAAAGCAATATAAGAGATTTATGGGATAATATAAAGTGGGCCAATCCATGCATAATAGGGATTCCAGGAGAAGAAAAAGAAAAGGGGTTTGAAAATATATCTGATGAAATTATGGTTGAAAACTTTCCAAATCTAAAGCAAAAAGACATCAAGATACAGGAAGCAGAGAGGGCCCCAAACAAATTGAACCAAAACAAGCCCATATTAAGACATACTAAAAATGGCAAAAGTAAAAGATAAAGACTAATTTCAAAGGCAGCAAGAGAAAAATAAACCATTAATTGTATGGGAATCCCAATAAGCTATCAGCTGATTTCTCTACAGAAACATTACAGGCCAGAAGAGAGTGGCAAGATATATTCAAAATTCTAAAAGGGAAGAACTTGCAGCCTATAATACATTACCCAGCAAGAATGTCTTTTAAAATAGAAGGAGAAATAAAGAATTTCTCCAACAAACAAAAGCTAAAAGAGTACAGAAATACTAAAGCCATTCTGAAAGAAATACTGAACAGGCTTCTCTAAATAAAAAATAAGTAAGAAGAAATAGGATACAGGAAATCAAAATTGTAAACCAATAACTTAAATAAGCCAGTACACAAATCTAAAAGAGAAAAATATTGTAAAAATGATGATAAACAAAAGGAACAGGAAAAACACGAGATGAAGATATTTAAAAAGTATTTCAAAATTATAGAATGTGGGGAAGGAAAGTAAAATCTAGAGTCCTTTTTTTAAGAGTGTGTTTGAGACTATATGACTATCAGGCTAATGCAAGCAGATACAAGAATGTGCTAAAATACTTGAAAAGTAAGGCAACCACAATCAAAACCAAACACTACATTCACAACTAAAAAGAAAAGGACACAAGCATAAAATAAAGGGAAATCATCAAATTAAAAATAAAGAAAGGAAAAAAAGGATAAACATATACTCAACTGGAAAACAATGTTTAAAATGTCGATAAGTACAAATTTATCAATGATTACCTTAAATGTCAATGGACTGAATTTCCAATCAAAAGACACAGAGTGGAAAATTGGATAAAAAAGCAAAAACTTACAATATGCTATCTACAAGAGATTCACCTTAAGGCTAAGGATACATATAGATTGAAAGTAAGGGGATGGGAAAAGATATTTCATGCCAAAGGAAAAGACAGGAAAGCAGGAGTTGCAATTCTCATATCACACGAATTAGAATTTAAAATGAAGGCCATAAAAAAACAAAAAGACACTATTTCATGATGAAAGGATCCATTCAAGCAGAGAATATTACAATCATCAATATATATGCCCATAATATAGGAGCACCCAAATACATACAAGAAATACTAATAGACAGAAAAGGAGAAATTGATGGGAAAACAATAATAGTAAGACATTAATACCCTAGTCATATCAGTGGACATATGAGGGGTAGAAAGTAAATCAATAGGCAACAGAGATCCTAAATAACAAAACAGAAAATTTATACTTGATTGATATTTTCAGGACATTATATTAAAGAAAAAAAACCTCAGAATATACATTATTTTTAGGTGCCCATGGAACATTCTCAAAGATTGGCCACATACTGGGACCCAAAACTAACCTCAACAAATTTACAAGTATATAAATTATTTCAAGTATCTTCTCTGACCACAATGGCATGAAACTAGAAATCAACCACAGGAAAAGAAATGAGAAAAAGCAGACTATATAGAGACTAAACAACAAGCTGCTAAACACTAATGGGTCAATGATGAAGTCAAAAAGTAAATTAAAAATACCTAAAGACAAATGATAATGAAGACACAAGTGTTCAAAATCTATGGGATGCTGCAAAAGCAGTGCTTAGAGGCAAGTTAGTAGTGATACAGGCCATCCTCAAAAAAGAAAAATCTCAAATTGACAAATTAACCCACCACCTAAATGAATTAAAGAACAAACAAAGTGTAAAGGTAGCCAAAGGTAGGAAATCATAAATATCAGAGAGGAAATCAATAAAATAGAGATTCAAAAAACTGTAGAAAAAAGCAATAAAACCATGTTCTGGTTCTTTGAAAGGGTACAGAAAATTGACAAACTTCAGGGAAGACTCACTCTCCTCAAGAAGAGGAGAAAAAAACAATTAAAAAACTAAGAACTGAAAAAGGAAAAAGCAAAGGGGATACTGCAGAAATACAAAAAAAAGTAAGAGAATATTATGAACAATTATATGCCAACGAATTTGACAACTTAGAAAAAATGGACAACTTTCTAGAAATTTATGGGCTCCCAAAACTGAATCAAGAAGAAATAGATCAACTGAACAGACTGATCATGAGAAATTAAATTGAATATGTAATAAAAACACTTTCTTCAAACAAAAATCCAGGACCACATGGATTCAAGGGCAAATTCTACCAAATGTACAAAGTGGAACTTAAATCCATCCTCCTTAAACTTTTCCAAAATCTTGAAGAAGACTGAACACTCCCAAAGACATTCTATGAAGCCACAATCACAATGATACCAAAACTAAAGATACTACCAAAAAAGAAAATTATAGGCCCATATCTTCAATGAATATAGATGCAAAAATTCTCAAAAAAATTTCAGTCAACCAAATCCAACAACATATAATGGAGGTGATAGATCATAACCTAGTTGGATTCATCCCAGGTTCACAAGGATGGTTTAACTATATGAATCAATCAACATCATACCCCACATTAACAAAGAAAAGTCAAAAACTATATGATCATCTCAATAGATGCTGAAAAAACATTTGACAAAGTCCAACATCCATTCATGATAAAAATTCTTACCAAAGTGGGTTATAAAAGCCATTGGTAACAAACCATGACAAATATAATACTCAATGAAGAAAAGCTGAAAGCCTTCCCACTAATATCTGGAACAAGACAAGGATGCCCACTCTCACCACTTTTATTCAACGTATTTTTGGAAGTCCTATCCACAGCAATCATAAAAACATAATAAATAAATTGTATACAAAATGGAAGAAAAGATGTAAAATTGTCACTGTGTGCAGATGACATGATACTATAAACAGAAACCCTAAGGACTCCACAAAAAAATATTCATGTTGATAAAGGACCACAGTGAATTAGTAGGATACAAGGTTAACATTCAGAAATAGTTTGCAATTATGAATACTAACAATAAAATATTAGCAAAGGAAAAAGTTCATTTTAAAATCGCACCCAAAAAATTTAAATACATAGGAATAAATCTGACCATGGAGGTGAAAAATTTGTTTGCTAAAAAGTAAAAAACCTTAATCAAGGAAATTAAAGAGAATTAAAAAATGGAAAGATATTCCATGTGCCTGGGTTAGAAGAATTAATATCACAAAAATATTCATTCTACCCAAAGGAAATCTACAGGTTCAATGCAATCCCTATCAAAATGCCCATGACATTTTTCACAGAACTAGAACACACAATCAAAAAATTTATGTGGAACCACGAAAGTCCCAGAATTGCCAAAGCAATCCTGAGAAACAAAAACCAAGCAAGAAGCATAACTCACCCAGTCTTCAGGCAATATTATAAAGCAACAGTAATCAAGACAGTGTGGTACTGGTATTAAAACAGACATGCAGACTAATGGAACAGAATATAGAACCCAGAAATAAACCCAGACACCTATGGTCAATTAATTTTCAACAAAGGAGGCAAGAATATAAAATGATAAAAAGACAGCATTTTCAGCAAGTGGTGCTGGGAAAATAGGACAGCCACATGCAAATCAATGAAACTAGAACACACTCTTACACCAGGCACAAATATAAACTAAAAATGGCTTAAAGACTTAAACATAAGAAAAGACACCATCAAACTCCTGGAAGAGAACATAGGCAATGCATTCTCTGACATCAACCATACAAATGTTTTCTCAGGTCAGTCTCCCAAGGCAACAGAAATAAGAGCAAAAATAAACCAATGGGACCTTATTAAACTGACAAGTTTTGCGCAGCAAAGGAAACCATAAAACAAAAACAGAAAGACAACCTATGGAATAGGACAAAATAGTTTCAAATGATGCAACTGACCAGGGCTTAATCTTTGAAATATACAAACTGCTTATACAACTCAACAGCAGAAAAACCAACAACCCAACTGAAAAGTGGTCAAAATACCTGAAGAGACCTTTCTCTAAAGAAGACATACAGATGGCCAACAAGCACATGAAAAAATGCTCAACATCACTGATTTTGAGAGACATGAAAATCAAAACTACTGTGAGGTACCATCTCACACCTGTCAGAATTGCCATCATTAACAAGTCAACAAATAACAAATGCTGGAGAGGGTTTGGTGAAGAGGGTACACTCCTTCACTGTGGCTGAAAATGAAACTGGTACTACCACTATGTAAAACTCTATGGAAGTACATCAGAAAACTAAATATAGAACTACCATAAGACACAGCACTATCCCACTCTTGGGCATATATCCAGATGAAACTTTCCTTGAAAAAGATACATGCACCTGTATGGTCATCCCAGCATTACTCACAGTAGCCAAGACAAGGAAACAATCTAAATGTACATTGACAGATGAATGGAGTAATAAGATGTATGTATACACAATGGAATGCTACTCAGCCATAAAAAGGAACAAAATAATGCCATTTGCAGCAACATAGATGGAACTAGAGACCCTCATTCTAAGTGAAGTATGTCAGAAAGAGAAAGACAAATACCATTTGAGATCACTTATAACTGCAATCTAATATATGACAGAAATGAACCTTTCCACAAAAAAGAAACTCATAGACTTGGAGAAGAGACTTGTGGTTGTCAAGGTGGGGGAAGGGAGTGGGATAGACTGGGAGTCTGGTGTTAATAGCTGAAAACCAATGCATTTGGAGTGGATGTTATGAGATCCTGATGTATAGCACTAGGAAGTATATCCAGTCACTTGTGATGAATAATGATGGTGGATTATTTGAGAGATTTTATATATATATATATATATATACACACACACACATATATATGTATGTATATGTTGTACAGTAGAAATTGACAAAACACTGTAAATCATCTATAATGGAAAAAATAAAAATCATAATAAAAACAAAATATTATCTTTTCCATTCCATAGCACAAAATAATTTTTCCTTTTATTTGTGTCTTCTTCAATTTATTTCATCACTATCTCATGGTTTTCCTGTGTGCAATTTTTATTTCCTCTTTTATATTTATTCTGTTTTTTCTTTATTTTTGCTTTTTTAGGCAGTTGTAAATGAAGTCATTGTCTTACTTTCTCTTTCTTATGGTTTGTTATTAGTTTAGAGAAACACAACTTATTTTCTTAATATTAATTTGGTATCCTGGAACTTTGCTGAATATCTTTAGTAGTCTGACTGATTTTGGTGGAGAGTTTAGGATTCTCTATATATAATATGTCATTTTAAAATAGTGACACTTTACTTCTTTGCAATTTGGATTGTTTTTATTTATTTTTCTTACCTTATTTCTCTGCCTAGGACTTCCAGAACTATTTTGGATAAAAATGATATGAGTGAATATCCTTGGCTTATTCCTTATCGTAGAAAAGCTTTCAGTTTTTTACTGTTGAAAGCTGTCATATATGGCCTCTATTATGTTGAAATATGCTAATTTTATACTCACTTTTTGAGATTTTTTATCATAAATATATGTTGAATTTTTTCAAATGCCTTATGTACATGTGTTGATATTATCACATGATTTTTACCCTTCATTTTGTTAATGTGATGAATTATACCAATTGATTTTGAATTCTGGACCATCCTTGGATTCCTGACATGAATCTCATTTCAGCATATTTTATGATTCTTTAAATGCATTGTTGAAACCAGTTTGCAAATATTTTGTTGATAATTGTTGCCTTTTTGTTATGAGGATAATGCTGGTGATATAAAATGAATTAGGAAATATTTCCTTCTCTTTAATTTTTTGGAAACCTTTAAGAAATTTTGGTATTAATTGTTATTTAAATACATTTTCGCCTTGGGAACCTCTATATGCCATGGGCATGGCCCTAAAAAGACAAAAAATAATAAATAAATAAATAAATAAATAAATAAATAAAAATATTTCATAGAAATCACCAGTGAAGCTATCTGGTGCTCATCTTATGTTTATTCAGAGGAGTGTGTGTGTGTGTGTGTGTGTGTGTGTGTGTGTGTGTGTGGCTACTGATTCACTTTCCTTTCTAGTAATCAGTCTGTTCATATTTTCTATTTTCATGATTATCTCTTGGTAGGCTATATGTATATGTATTTAGGAACTTATCTGTTTCTTTTGGGTTGTCCAATTTTTTGTAATATATTTCTTCCCAGTTAGCTCAATTGATTCTTTGTATTTATGTTATATATATATTATAATTTATTTCTTTTCTTTTAATTGAATAATAGTGGATTTATAATATTGTGTTAGTTTCAGGTATAGAGCACAGCAATATATATGTATATATAATCACACCTTCTTTATCTATTAATCTGTTGATGCACATTCAGGTTGCACCAATGTCTGGGTTATTTTAAACAGTACTACAGTAAACACTGGTCACATGCATCTTTTTGATTTATGCCTTTCTCTGGATATATTCCCTGGAGTTGAATTGGAGTACCATATGTTAACTCATATTTTTTTAAAAGAATCTCCATACTGTTCTCTATAGAGGTTATATCAATTTACATTCCCATGAACAATGTAAGAGTGTTCTATCCATTTTTTGCATATTTTGGAAATCCATCCCTTGTCAATTGCATCATTTGCAAATATTTACCCCTATTTAATAAGTTGTCTTTTCATTTTGTTTATGGTATCCTTTGTTGTGCCAAATTGTTTAAGCTTAATTAGGCCCTATTTATTTTTATTTTTATTACTCTAGGAGATAGATACAATAAGTCATAGCTGCTCTCTATGTCAAAGGGTGTTCTGTTTATGTTTTCCTCTAGGGGTTTTATTGTATCATCTTACATTTATGTGTTTAGTCCACTTTGAGCTTCTTTTTGTGTATGATGTTTGAGAATGTTCTGATTTCATTTTTTTTACATAGAGCTATTCTGTCTGCCCAGTACCACTTCTTGAAGAGACTGTCTTTTTTCCACTTTATATTCTTGCCTCCTTTGTCAGGGATTAATTTACCAGAGGTGTGTGGGTTTCTGGGATTTCTATCCTGTTCCATTGGTCTATATTTCTGTGTTTGAGCCAATACCATATGGTTTGGATTATTGTTGATCTGTAGTATAGTCTGAAGCAAGGGAACCTGTTTCTTTGAAATCTGTTTTCCTTTCTCAAGATTGGTTTGGCTACCCATGTTCTTTTTTGTTTACATGCAAATTTTAAAAAAAATGTTCTAGTTCTGTGAAAAAATCCATTGGTAATCATAGATGGGTGACGTCTCAAAATAATAAAGGCCATATGTCACAAATCCACAGCTAACATACTCAGTGGTGAAAAGCTGAAATTTTTTCCACTAAGATCAGGAACAAAACAAAGATATCCACTCTCACCACTTTTATTTAACATAGATTTGGAAGTCTTAGCCACAGCAATAAGAGAAGAAGAAAAAAAAAGAATTCAAATTGGAAAATAAGTAAAATTGTTAATGTTTTCAGATGACAGAATACCATTTGTAGAAAATCCTAAAGACACTATCAGGAAACTACAAGAGCTCATCACTGAATTTGGTAAAGTTGCAGGGCACAAATTAATATACAGAAATCTGTTTCATTTATATATACAAGCAAGAAAAGGTCAGAAAGAAATTAAGGAAACAGTACCATTTACCACTGCATCAAAAAGAATAGAATGCCTAGGTATAAACCTACCTAAAGAGGCAAAATACTTCTACTCCAAAAATGATATTATGTTAATGAAAGAAATTAAAGATGGAACAAACAGATGGAAAGATATATCTTGTTCTTGGAGTGGAAAAGTCCGTATTTCTAAAATGAATATACAACTCAAGGCAATCTACAAATTCAATTCAACACCTATCAAATTACCTATGTCATTGGCCTTTTTTTCTGATTTTATTTATTTGAATACTCTATTGTTCTTATCTTAGTGAGTCTAGCTAAGGATTTGTCCATCTTTTTTTTTTCAAGGAAAAATTTATTTGTTTCATTAACAATTTCTGTTGTTTTTTTAACCTTTATTTTATTTATTTCTGCTCTGATCTCTGTTATTCATTTCTACTCTGTTTGTTATTTTTGTGCATATACTCATTTTAGGCTTTTATTTCTAGGTTCATGAGGTGTAAATTTTTGTCAATGTTTTTAATATACATGTTTATTCTTAAAACAGGCATTTCTCACCATGAACCTCTCTCTTAGAATTATTTTTTCAATATCTCATAAGTTTTGGTATTTTACAATTCCATTTTTATCTCTCTGAATTTATTTCTTTTCAAATTTTTCATTTTTATCCATCATTTGACCCATTGTTTGTTCAGTAGCATGTTGTTTAATATCCACATATTTGTGAATTTTCCAGTTTTTGTCTTATAAGTGGGTTCTGGTTTCATTTCATTATGGTTACAAAAAATTCTTTTTTGTCTTTTTTATTTTTAGGCCTGAACCCTCATCATATGGAGGTTCCCAGGATAGGGATCAAAGTGGAGCTGTAGCTGCTGGCCTATGTTACAGCTCACAGCAATGCTAGATCCTTAACCCACTGAGTGAGGCCAGGGATCAAACCTATATCCTCATGGATACTAGTCTGATTTGTTTCCACTGAGCCATGACAGGAACTCCAGAAAAAAATATACTTGATATGACTTCAATCTTCCTTAAAACTTGTTTTTTGTTTAAGTTATGTCTTTCCTGGAAAGTGTTCTCTGTTCACTTGAGGAAAATGTGCATTTTATTGTTTTGGACTTTAATGCTCTATATATGTCCTTTAAGTCTATCTGATCTAGTGTGTCATTTAAGTCCAAGTTTGTTTTTTTCTTTATGGATGGCATATCCATTAATGGAAGTGGTAGAGTGTGTGAGTGTGTGTGTGTGTCTGTGTGTCTGTGTCTGTGTGTGTATGTGTGTGTGCTTTTTAGTGCCACACCTGTGGCATAGGAAAATCCCCAGGCTAGGGATAAAGTCAGAGCTGTGGCTTATGTCACAGCAACAGCAATATGGGATCCAAGTCATGTCTGCAAACTGTGCTACAGCTCATGGCAACCCCAGGTCCTCAGCCCACTGAGCATGGCTAGGGATCAAACCCCCATTCTCAAGGATACTAGTTGGGTTCATAACCTGTGGAGCCACAACAGGAACTCCCTGAATGTATGATAGTAAAGTCCCTTATTACTATTGTAGTGCTGTCTATAGCTCCCTTTTTTTGGGGGGGGGGATTGCACCATCAGCATATGGAGGTTCCCAAGCCAGAGGTCAAATCACAGCTGCAGCTGCTGACCTACACCACAGCCACATCAATGCAGGATCTGAGCCACATCTATGACCTACACTGCAGCTTGCAGCAATTTGGATTCTTAACACACTCAGTGAAGTCATGGATTGAACCGGTGTCCTCATACTTACTAGTCAGGTTTGATACCACTGAACCACAACAGGACCTCCTATATCCCACTTTAAGTATGTTAATATTTGCTTTGTATATTTAGGTTCTCCAATGTTGGGTGAATAAATGTTTACAAATGTTATACCATTTTGTTGAATTGGCCTCTTTATTATTATGGCATAACCTCTTCCATTTATTATTACAGTGTTTATATTAAAGTCTGATATAATTTTAGCCATCACAGCTTGCTTAAACTTGTTTTGTTTCCATGACATTTTAATTTTAATTTAATCTGCTACTAGTTTTATTTTCTCATTTTTTTCTGGCATTTTCTGATCAAATATTCAAAAAAGAAACTATCAATAAAGAATATTCAAAAAGAAATAATAAGGAACACAGGTTTTTTATGATGATATACTTAGTCTGTTATGTGGAAGATTTTTGGTACACTATAATAAGAAATACAGAATTAGAAAGACCTGAGTTCAAATATGAGTACCAACTCTTGCTCCTTGTATAATCTTAGACACATTTATTAAACTGATTGTCTAAATTTTCTCACATGTAACAGCTCTACTCAAAATTTATTTAAAATTAGATAACAGTGACTCCAATTCTATACAGGTTTTCCATCATTTTTTTTCCACAGCTCTAACTGCTGTCATCTTTCTTAAGTTTATATCACTCATCCCTGCTTCTGAATTCCTTATTTTGTTGAATTTTTTCAATTTACAGAGACTCTCAGTTTTCTAAATGTGTAGACGAATTGCTATGCAACATGTTGCAAGGAATTATCTTAATTCCTTTTACTCCCTAATATATTCTTACACAATTATTCAAGTGAGAAGCATATTTAATGAAGTGTAGCAAGCAGGTTAAAATTGAATTGAAGGTACTTAGTATGATAATCTCTAGGTCCAAACATGTTGCTGGAAATAGCATTATTTCATTTTGTATGGCTGAGTAATATTTCATTGTAAATATGTACCACATCTTCTTTATCCATTCCTCTATCAAAGGATATTTTGGTTGCTTCCATGTCTTGGCTATTGTAAACAGCACTAAAGTGAACTTTGGGATGCATACATGTCTTCAAAGTATGGTTTTCGCTAGGTAGATGCCCAGGACTGGGATTGCTGAATCATATGGCAGTTCTGTATTTAGGTGTTTAAGAACTCTCCATGCTGTACTCCATAGTGGTTGCACCAATTTACATTCCCACCAACAGTGTAGGAGGGTTCCCTTTTCTTCACACCCTTTCCAGTATTTATTGTTTGTAGACATTTTGATGATGGCTATTCTGTGTGGCTTGAGATGTTACATCATTGTGGTTTGATTTTCATTCCTCTAATAATTAAAGAGTTCAACAGGTTTTCATGTGATTTTTAGCCAACTGTATTTTTTAAGAACTGTCTATTTAAAAAAAAATACTGTACGGTGGAAAAAAAGGTGTGTTGGGGAAATAATGATACAAAATAACTTTAAAAAATAATAGTTTATTTAGATCTGCATATTTTTATTTGTATTTATTTATTTTTTCTTTTTGCCTTTTCTAGGGCTGCTCCCATGGCATATGGAGGTTCCCAGGCTAGGGGTCTAATCAGAGCTGTAGCTGCCAGCCTACACCAGAGCCACAGCAATGCAGGATCCGAGCCACAATTGCAACCTACACCACAGCTCATGGCAATGCTGGATCCTTAACACGCTGAGTGAGTCCAGGGATTGAACCTGTGACTTCATAGTTCCTAGTTGGATTCAGTAACTACAGAGCCACAATGGGAATTCCTCTTCTGCAATTTTTGATTTGGATTTTGGGGTTTTTATATAAAGCCCCATGAGTTGTTTATATATTTTGGATGTTAATCACTTATTAGTCACTTTGTTTGCAGAGATATTTCTCCTATTCTGCAAGATGTCTTTAAAATTTTTAAGGTTTCCTTTGTTGTGCAAAAGCTTTAAGTTTAATTGGGTTCCATTTGTTTATTTTTGTTTCTATTTTCATTATTCTAGGAGGTGTATCAAAGAAGATACCACCTCAATTTATGTTAAGAGTGTTCTGCTTGTTTTCCTTTATAAGTTTTATATTATCTGGCCTTACTTTTATAGGTCTATAGTCCATTTTGTGTTTATTTTTCTGTATGGTGTTAGGGAATATTCTAATTTCATTCTTCCACATGTAGCCGTCCAGTTTTCCCAGCACTGTCTTTCCTCCACCATATGTTTTTGCTTCCTTTGTCATTGATTAGATGACCATAGGTGCTTGGTTTTTTTCTGGGATTTCTATCCTGTTCCAGTGATCTATATTTCAGTTTTCATTCCAGTCAAGTAAGTCAGATAAAGACAAATATCATGAGATATCACCTATACGTGGAATCTAATAAATGATATAAGTGAACTTATTTATAAAACAGAAACAAACTTACATATTTCAAAACCAATCTTATGATTATCATGATAACACTGGAAGGAGGAATAATTGGAGTGGGGAATAAAGTATGTTCACTACTGTATAAACATGATTAACAAAAATCTACTGTATAGCACAGGAAAATCTACTCAATAGTTTTTAATAATGTACATGGAAAAATAAGAATGTCAGAATTCCCGTCATGGCTCAGTGGTTAACGAATCTGACCAGGAACCATGAGGTTGCGGGTTTGATCTCTGGCCTCACTCAGTGGGTTAGGGATCTGGCATTGCCATGAGCCATGGTGTAGGTCACAGACAGGGCTCGGATCTCTGTGGCTGTGGTGTAAGCCAGCAGCTGTAGCTCCAATTTGACCCCTAGCCTGGGAACCTCCATATGCCATGGGTGTGGCCCTAAGAAACCAAAAAAATTATATATTTATATATATGACTTATTCAATTTGCTGTGCACCTGAAACTAGTACAACATTGTAAGTCAAATATACTCCAATAAAATAAAATTTAAATAAATAAATAAGTAAATAAATATAAGGGAAAAAGATTTTTGTACTTTTACCAAATCTTCGATCATTACAGTAGTAGCAGTTACTCAATGGACATTGTTTCTTTTTTTTATACTCAATCTTTAACTCTATTACCTAGTTTCATTTCTGTCCTCACTGAATCATTCCATCTCGTCTCCTTAACCAAACATACTGTTAATATATTGAGAAAACCAATTCATTATTTTCCCTTATTTCTCTGTAAGTTTTCACTTTCTATCAGTAAACCCAATAGGAAGTAAACACAGTTCTATCTGGGGGAAGATCACTCTCCCTCAGAAAATGTTAAAATAACTTTTTAAAATCATGTCTATGTAGGAATATAAATCCATATTTACCGAACAGTACTTTAGTTAGGAATAAATAAAATAATGCATTTAACGTATTTTGTAAAGCATTTAGTAACTGTAACACACTATATGATATTAAAGGGGAATGAACTATGTGGAATCAAACACTTGGAAACTTGATGCCAGTGGTAGTTTGTCTGTGTTTTTATCTTCTATCTCAAATAATTCTCCGGAACTTAGGCTATCTTTCCAGATAAGAATCTCCAAGAGTCTAAGAATAGCATAAAGGGAGTTTTCTTCTTTTTGGAGAAAAGAAAGATTCCCTTCATTTGACAAGAATAGGTCTTGGTGGAGCATTAATAGATACATTTTAGCATATTTTTTAGTGCACTCACAGCTGGCCACTTGTTCTTTCCTTTTCAGTTCTTCTTATCACAAAAGAAGGGAAAGGGCATTTCAGTGCAAATGATCCAATGCACCTCTCTTTATCTATTTCTAATTTCCTTTGTTCCTAGAAGGGTAAATGAAAACATCAGCAGAAGCAGGCAGGGGATGGGGTCACAAAAGGGCAGGGCTATGGTTATCGGAAATGAAGAATTTGGATTTTCAAACAGTAGCATTGCTGTAGTGCTATTTCTTTCAGGGTAAGATCAGTAAGTAAGTTTGAGTTAAATGCTACAGTGACCCAATTTATATTGCTTTAGCTTGAGTTAATAAAATATGTCTTAAAACACATGCAGAAAGTTTAGAATAGACTTAAGAAATTTATACTTTAAGAATTTGCTAAGACAAAAATTTAGAAAACTTATTCATTTCTAAAATCCATTCACTTCAAATGTTATTTGGGGTCAGCTATGGAAATCTTAATGCTAAAACACCATTGCAGGTTGTGTTAAGAACTTAGTTTGACACTTGAGAGAGAGAACATTATCAGTTTCTTTGGTTACATTTCTACCTTAGAGAAAAGCTAAAAATACTGATAGCAAAACCTGGCCTTCTTTGTTTTGTTTCATTTTGTTTTGTTTTTAGCCAAAACATGGTACTTATAATATGTGAGCAATTTAAAAATTATGAGATGATATTTTACATCCTTTATCATACCAGGTCTACAAACCCCAGTACATATTTTTTTAAATTTTCTATTATATTTGATTTACAATGTTGTCAATTTCTGTTGTACAGCAAAGTGACCTAGTCATATATACGTGTATATATATATATATATATATATATATATATATATATATATTTTCCTCATATTATCCACCATCATGTTCTAGCACAAGTGACTAGATATGGCCTTCTTGGATTATTCTCACTTTTCTGCCATTACCTTTATTCTTTCTCCAGGCAGATCAAAACAATCTGAGTCAATTATCCACTGGCCAGGTGAACCAGTAAGACTTGAAAAACCCAGTGCTAGGCTCATAGTAAATACCAGTGGCCATGTCTTCACTCAATTACGCATGTACTGGATTCTTCCCTGCATATGACTTACTTATTAACTCTAAAATAATATCTTTTATTGAAATATAGTTGATGCACAGTATTATGTTAGTTTCAAGTCTACTACATAATGATATGGCATTTTCATATATTAGGAAATGATCACAATGATACATCTAGTTATTATATATCCCCATAAAATTTATTAAAATATTATTGACCATATTACCTAAGCTATATGATTCATTTCTGTTGATTTATTTTAAAAGTGGAGGATTATACATCTTAATCCCTTTAACCTATTTTGCTGATAATCTCAATTCACCTCCCTTCTGATGCTCATTTATTCCTTTATTTTTAGGCAGTTTTAATGTTTTCTCCTTTTTTTAGATTCCACATATACATGAGATCATAAGGTGTTTGTCTTCCTTTGATTAATTCATTTATTATGCCCTCTAGATTCTCCTATGTTGTCACAAATGGGCAGATGTCTTTTTTATGACTAAAAATCCATTGTATATACAATACTACATCTTTTGTATCAATTCATATAATGATAGAACTTAGGTTGCTGCCATATTTTGACTAATATAAACAAAACTTCAATGAGCATTGGAGGGTATATACTATTTTTTTCTTCTTTTTATTACTTTTTATTTTTTGGATCATGATCATATGAGAAAAAAAGAATGTATACATGTATGTATAACTGGGTCATTATGCTGTGCAGTAGGAAAAAATAATGTATTGGGAGGGTATATACTTTTTAAAATGTGTGTTTATGTTTTAAACAGGTAAATACACAAAATTGAAATTTATGGATCATATGGCTGATATACCTATTTAATTTTTTTGAAGAAACTCCATAATTTTTTCATTGTGGCTGCACCAATATCAAATTCAACTAACAATGCACAAGGTTTCCCTTTTCTCCGCATTTTCATGTATTTTCATTAACATGTATTTGTTGTCAATTTGATGATAACCATTCTGAGAAATGTGAGGTGGTATCTCATTGTGGTCTTTTTTATTGTGGTTTTGATTTGCATTTCCCTGATGATTAGTGATGTTATGCATTTTTTCATGTGCCTGTTGGCCATCTGTATATCTTCAGATAAATATCTATTTAGGTCTTCTGTCATTTTATAAATGCAATATTTGATTGTTTTTAACATTGAGCTCTGAGTTCTTTGACTATTTGGATATTAATCACTTATCAGATATATTGCTTGCAAATTTCTTCTACTTCTTTTAGGTGTGAGGTTAGATTGATTATTTGAGATTATTCTTGTTTCCTGAAGTAAACTCATATCATTAAAAACTTCTTAGAACTGCTTCAGAAGGTTTCCATAGATTTGGATTTTAGTGTTTACATTTGTGTCCAGGTTTATTTGTTTGTTTATTTAATTTTCTACTTGATTTCTTCAGTGAATCATTTATCATTTAGTAGCATATAATTTAGTCTTTACATTTTTGTGTTTTTCAGATTTTGTTTCTTGTACTTTATTTCTAGTTTTGTACTGTTTTGATCTGATAGAGTGCTTGGTATGATTTAAAACATTATATTTATTGAGATTGATTTATGGCCCAGTGTGTGATCTATCCTGAACAATATTCAATGTGCTCTTGAAAAGAATGTGCATTCTGCTGCTTTTGGGCTGTATGTTTTAATGTGTCACTTAAAGTCAGTGTTTCCTTATTGATTTTCTGTCCGGATAATATCTCTTTTGATATGTGTTGTATAAAATGACATTATAATCATGTTACTATTAATTTCCTTCTTTATGTTTGTTAATATTTTCTACATGCATTTAGTTTCCCCTATGTTGGGCATATATCTTTGTACAAATTTATAATTGATTTCTTCTTGAGAGATTAACCCCTTTAACAATAAGGATTGGCCTTGTTTGTCTCTTCTTACAGTCTTAAGGCCTATTTTGTATGATATAAAATAACTACCCTAACTTTCTTTTCATTTTCACTTGCATGGATACCTGTTTCAATCATTTCACTTTCCTTTAAGATTTTTATTTTTCCTATTTTAGTTGATTTATAATTTCCTGTCAATTTCTGATGTACAGCAATCTGACCCAGTCATACATATATATATATATACTCTTTTTGTCATATTATCCTCCATCATGTTCCATCACAAGTGACTATGTATAATTCCTGTGCCATAGAGCAGGCATTCATTGCTTGTACACTTCAAATACAATAGTTTGTATCAACTAACCCCAAATTCACAGGGCATCCCACTCCCCTCATCCCTCTAAGTGACCAGAAGTCTGTTTCCCAAGTCCACGAGTTTGTTTTTTTTTTTCTGTAGATAGGTTATTTTGTGCTGTATATTAGATTCTATATATAAGTGATATCATATGGTATTTGTCTTTTTCTTTCTGACTTGCTTCAGTTAGTATGAGAGTCTCTAGTTCCATACTTGTTGCTGCAGATTGCATTATTCTGTTCTTTTTATGCCTGAGTAGTATTCCATTGTATATAATATACCACATCTTCTTAATCAATTCATCCGTTGATGAACATTAAGGTTTTTCCAAGTCTTGGCTATTGTGAAAAGCGTCTAAATGAATATAGGGGTGCATATATGCTTTTCAATGGAAGTTTTGTCTGCATTTATGCCCAGGAATGGGATTGCTGGGTCATATGGTAGTTCTGTATTTAGTATTCTGAGGTACTTCCATAATGTTTTCCATAGTGGTTCTACCAGTTTACATTCCCACCAACAGTGAAGGAGGTTACACTCTTCTCCAAACCCTCTCCAGCATTTGCTATTTGTTGGCTTGTTAATAATGGCCATTCTGACTGGTGATAGGTGGTACCCAAATGTAGTTTTGATTTGCATTTCTCCAATAATTAGTGATGTTAAGCATTTTTCCATGTGCCTGTTGGCCATCCATACATCCTCTTTGGAGAAATGTCAATTCAGGTCTTCTGCCCATTTTTCATTGGGTAGTTTTTTTGTTTTGTTTCGTTTTGTTTTTTTGCTGTTAAGTTTTATAAGTTATTTTCACATTTTGGAGATTAAGCCCTTGTCTTTTGCATCAATTGAAACTATTTTCTCCCATTACATAGGTTGTCTTTTTGTTTTTTAATGTGGTTTCCTTTGCTGTTCAAAGCTTATAAGTTTGATTAAATCCTATTGGTTAATTTTGTTTTTATTTATGTTTCTTTGTGAGATTGATCTAAGAAAACATTTGTATGGTTGGTGTCAGAGAATATTTTTCCTATGTTCTCTTCTAGAACATTTAATATGTCTTTTCTTATGTTTAAATTTTTAAGCCCTTTTGAGGTTTTTTTTTTTTTTTTTGGTGAATGGTGTGAAGATGTGTTCTAGTTTCATTGATTTGCATTCAGCTTTCAGGTTTCCCAAAAATACTGGCTGAAAAGATTGTCTTTTCCCCATTTTATATTCTTGCCTCCTTTGTCAAAGATTAATTGAACACAGCTTTCTGGGTTCATTTCTGGGCTCTCTATTCTGTTCCATTAATCTGTAAGCATGTTTTTGTACCAGTACCACACTGTCTTGATTACTGTAGCTTTGTAATATTGTCTGAAGTCTGGAAGAATTATGCCTCTTGCTTGGTGTTTGTTCCTCAGGATTGCATTGGCAATTTTTGGTCTTTTATAATTCCATATAAATTTTTGGATTGTTTTCTCTGTTTTTGTGAAAAAAAGTCATGGGTTATTTGATAGTGATTGAATTGAGTCTGTAGATTGCCTTGGGTAGTATGGTCATTTAAAAATATTAATTATTCCAATCTGGGTGCATGAAATATCTTTCCATTTCTTGGAATCCTCTTTAATTTCCTTGATTAATGTTTTATACTCTTCAGCATATAATTATTTCACATCATTGGTCAGATTTATTCCTAGATATTTACTTTTTGGGATGTAATTTTATTTTATTTTTTTTATTTTTTATGCCATAAAATTTTATCATGATTCCTTCATTAGCCTATAACCTCAGTGCTTCTTTGTTTTCAATGCATGAATTATTTTACCTTTAAAAATATCAGTTTCTTTTTTATGTTATCTTTTTTCATTTTTTTTATTACTCAAATGAATTTATCACATCTGTAGTTGTATAATGATCATAACAATATGATTTCACAGGATTTCCATCCCACAGCCCACGCACAACCCCCTGAGATGTAACTTTAAAAGGCATTGTATTTTTATATTCTTTTTATAATATTTCATTGCTAGTATACAGAAATGCAACCAATTTCTGAATGTTGATATTGTATCTTGCTACTTTGCTGAATTCATTGATCTGTGTGAGTTGTTTTTGTGTGGATTTCTTGGGGTTTTCTATATACAGTATCATGTCATCTGCATAGAGTGACAATTTTTCTTCTTCTCTTCCAATTTAGACAACTTTTATTTATTTTGTTTGTCTCATTGCTGTGGCTAAGACTTCCAATAATATGTTCAATAAAAATGGTGAGAGTGGGTAAACTTGTCATATGCCATATTTTAGTGGGTTGGCTTTCAGCTTTTCTCCATTGAGTATTACATTGGGTGTGGGTTTTTCATAAATGGTATTGATTATCTTAAGATATGTTCACTCTCTATACACTTTGGTGAGAGTTTTTATCATGAATAGATGTTGGATTGTGTCAAAAGATTTTTCTGCATATATTGAGAGGATCATGCGTTTTTTTACTTTTTTTTAATGTGCTATATGATGTTGATTGACTTGCAAATGTTGAACCATCCTTGTGGAATTGAGATGAATCCCACTAAATCATGATGTATCATCTTTTTTGTTTGTTTTTGGATTACGTTGGCTACATTTTTTGATAATTTTTGTATCTATATTCATCAAAGTTATTGGCCTATAATTTTCTTTTGTGGTAGTATCTATGTCTGGTTTTTGTATTAGACATTCTATGATGGCCTCATAGAATGTCTTCGGAATGTTCCTTCTTCAAATTTTTGGAAACTTTTAAGAAGGGTGGGTGTAAGTTCTTCTTTGTATGTTTGGTAGAATTCAGATGTGCATCCATCTGGTCCTGAACTTTTGTTTGTAGGGAGTGTTTGTATTATGTATTCAATTTCATTTCTAATGATTGGTCTGTTCAGTTGATTTATTTCATTGTGATTCAGTTTTGGTGGGAAGTATGTCTCTAGAGATTTTTCCATTTCTTAAAGGTTCACAAATTTGTTGACACATAATTGCTCATAGTATTCTCTTTTTTTTTTGTATTTCTGCAGTATCTATTGAGATTTCTCCTTTTTCATTTCTTATTTTCTTTGTTTGAGTTTTTTCTCTCCTCTTTTTGGTGAGTCTGGCCAGACATTTTTCAATTTGGTTTACACTTTCAAAGAACAAGCTTTCAGTTTTATTATTTACTTTTCTTTTTTTTTAAATCTCTATGTTATTGATTCCTCTCAGATATTTGTGATTTCCTACCTTCTGCAGACTTTAGTTTGTTTATTCTTTTTCTAATTTTTTTATGTGGTGGGTTATTTAGTCAATTTCAGATTTTTCTTTTCTGAAGAAAGCTTGTATTGCTATGAACTTCCTTCTAAGTACTTCTTTTGTGTCATCCCATAGATTTTGAATGGTTCCGTTTTAATTATCATTTGTCTCGAGTATTTCTTAATTTCCTTTTGATTTCCTCAATCACCCATTTAGTTTTGGTATCATGTTTTTTAGTTTCCATGTAGTCAATTTTTTCTCATTGCTTTTCATCGTGGTCAGAGAAGCTACTTTAAATAATTTCTAGTCTAATATTTGTTGAGGACATTTTTGTGTCCTATTGTGGTCTATGCTTGAGAATTTCCCATGTGAAATTGAAAAGAAAGTATATTCTGATTTTTTTTTTAGATTCAATGTCCTGAAAATGTCAATTAAGTCTAATTTTCTGTTGGGTCATTTATGATCTCTGTTGCTTTATTTGATGTTCTGTCTAAAGGATCTGTCCATTAATGTGAGTGGTGTGTTTAAGTCTCCTACTATTATTATATTCCCATCAATTTCTTCTTTTATGTCTGTTAGTATTTGTTGTTTTTATATGGGTGCTCCTATATTGAGGTATAATTTCACTATAGCAATATCACTTTCTTCAATGGATCCTTTTATCATGAAATAGTGTCCTTATTCTTAATGGCCTCAGTTTTAAAGTTTATTTTGTCTGATAAGAATATTGCATCTCATGTTTTTCAGGCTTTTCCTTTTGCATGAAATAACTTTTTCCATCCCCTCACATTCAATTTGCATGTGTCAATGGCCTACGTTGAGTCTCTTGTAGACAGCATATTGTAGGCTCTTGCTTTTTTATCCAGTCTACCACTATTCTTTTTTATTTTTTTGTCTTTTTAGGGATGCATCCTGAGTATATGCAGGTTCCCATGCTAGGGGTAAAATCAGAGCTGTATCTGCTGGCCTATGCCACAGCCACAGCAATGTCAGGCCCAAGCCACGTCTGCCAACTACACCAGAGCTCATGGCAATGCCAAATCCTCAACCAACTGATTGAGGCAGGGAATTGAATCCATGTACTCATGGATACTAGTCATATTTGTTTCTGCTGAGCCAAGATGGGAACTGTCATTTTTTTAAATTTTTTATTGTTATTTCCCCAAACAACTTTTTTGTACTGTTATAGCATGGTGACCCATTTAAACATATCAGCATACATTCTTTTTTCCCACATTATCATGCTCCATCATAAGAGAATAGACAGAGTTCTCAGGGCTTCACAGCAGACCTCATTGCTTATCCATTCCAAAAGAAATACTTTGCATCTATTAACCCCAATCTCCCAATCTATCCCACTCCCTTCCCCTCCCCCTTGGCAACAACAAGTTTTTTCTCTAAGTCTATAATTTTCTTTTCTGTGGAAAGGTTCATATGTGCCATATATTAGATCCCAGATATGTGATAAGATATGGTATTTATCATTCAATTTCTGACATTTCACTCAGTATGAAAATCTCTAGTTCCATCCATGTTGCTACAAATGGCAATATTCTTCTTTTTTAAGGCTGAGTAGTATTCCATTGTGTATATATACCACATCTTCCTAATCCAATCATCCATCAATGGACATTTGGGTTGTTTCTATGTCTTGGCTATTGTGAATAGTGCAGCAATGCACATGCGGGTGCATGTATTTTTTCAAGGAAAATTTTGTCCAGATATATGCCCAAGAGTGGGATTGCTGGGTCAAATGGTAATTTTATGTATAGCTTTCTAAGGTATCTCCATACTATTCTCTGTAATGGTTGTACCAACTTACATTCCCACCAAAAGTATAAGAGGGTTTGGTTTTCTCTACAGCCTATACAGCATTTGTTACTTGTGAACTTATTTATGATGGCCATTCTGATTGGTGTGGGGTGGTATCTCATGGTAGTTTTGATTTGCATTTCTCTAATAATCAGGGATGTTGAGCATTTTTTCATGTGCTTGTTGGACATCTGTATATCTTTCTTGGAGAAATGTCTGTTCAGGTGTTTTGCCCATTTTTCCATTGGGTTTTTGGCCTTTTGGCTGTTGAGTGGTATAATTTTCTTGTATATTCTAGAGATTAAGCCCTTGTCAGTTGCATCATTTGAAACTATTTTCTCCCATTCTGTAAGTTGTCTTTTTGGTTTCCTTTGCTGTAAAAAAGCTTGTCAGTTTGATTAGGTTTATTTTTGTTTTTATTTCTATTGCTTTGGGATACTGACCTGAGAATATATTTGTAAGATTGATGTTGGAGAATGTTTTGTCTATGTTCTCTTCCAGGAGTTTGAAGGTGTCTTGTTTTACATTTAAGTCTTTCAGCCATTTTGAATTTATTTTCATGCATGCTGTGAGGGTGTGTTCTAGATTCATTGATGTACATGCAGCTGTCCAGGTTTCCCATCAAAACTTTCTGAAAAGACTGTCTTTTTCCCATTTTGTAATCTTGGCTCCTTTGTAACAGATTAATTGACCATAGCTGTCTAGATTTATTTCTGGGTTCTCTATTCTGTTCCATTCTTCTGTATGTCTGTTTTGGTACCAGTACCACACTGTATTGATGACTGTGGCTTTGTAATATTGCCTGAAGTCTGGGATAGTTATGCCTCTTGCTTGGTTTTTGTTCCTCAGAATTGCTTTGCCAGTTCTTGGTCATTTGTGGTTCCATATAAATTTTGGGATTGTGTGTTCTAGTTCTGAGAAAAATGTCATGGGTCATTTGATAGGGATTGCATTGAATCTGTAGATTGCTTTGGGTAGTATGGTCAATTTTACAAGATTAATTTTTATAAACCAAGAGCATGGACTATCTTTCCATTTTTTTACATCTTCTTTAATTTCCTTGATTAGTCTTTTACAGTTTTTGGCATACAATACTTTACCACCTTGGTTAGGTTTATTCCCAGCTATTTGAATTTTTGTGGTGCAATTTTAAAAGGTATTGTATTTCTGTATTCCTTTTCAAATATTTCATTGTTAGTATACAGAAATACAAGTAATTTCAGAGTGTTAATCTTATATCCTGCTACTTTACTAAATTTGTGGATCAGTTCAAGCAGTTTTTGGGTTAAGTCCTTAGGGTTTTCTATGTATAGTATCATGTCATCTGCATACAGTGACAGTTTTACCACTTCTCTTCCTATTTGGATGCCTTTTATTTCTTTTGTTTGTCTGATTGCTGTGGCTAGGACTTTAAGTACTATGTGGAATAACAGTGTTGAGTGTGGCATCCTTGTCTTGTTAGATTTTTAATGGGGAGGGTTTCAGCCTTTCTCCATTGAGTATTTTATTAGCTGTGGGTTTCTCATAAATGCTTTCTGTTAAGGTATGCTCCCTCTGTACTGACTTTTGTAAGAGTATTGATCATGAATTCATGTTGGACTTTGTCAAATGCTTTTTCTGCATCTATTGAGATGATCATGTGCTTTTTGACTTTTCTTTTCTTGATGTGGTATATGACATTGATTGATTTCCATATGATGAACCATCCTTGTGCACCTGGGATGAATCCCACCTGGTCATGGTGTATGATCTTTTTCATGTGTTGTTGGATTTGGTTGGCTAAAATTTTGTTGAGAACTTTTGTGTCTACATTCCTCAAAGATATTGGCCTATAGTTTTCTTTTTTGGTGGTATCTTTGTCTGGTTTTGGTTTAGGATGATGGTGGCATCATGGAATGTCTTGGAGAGTGTCCCTGCTTCTTCAACATTTTGAAAAAGTTTAAGGAGGATGGGCATAATTTCCTCTTTGTATGTTTGTTAGAAGTCACCCATGAAGCCATCTGATCCTGGACTTTTATTTGTAGGGAGTGTTTTTATGAGATATTCAATTTCATTTCTAGTGAGCAGTCTGTTCAGTTGATCTATTTCTTCTTGATTTAGTTTTGCCAGTCTATAAGTTTCTAGAAAATTGTCCATTTCTTCTACATTTTCAAATTCATATAATACAGTTTTTCATAGTACTTTCTCATGTTTTTTGTATTTCTGTAGTATCAGTTATGACTTCTCCCTTTTCATTTCTTATTTTGCTTATTTGGGATTTTTCTCTCATTTCTTGGTGAGTCTAGCCAGAGGTATGTCAATTTTTTTTTAACTTTTCAAAGAACCAACTCTTGGTTTGATTTATTTCTTCAATTGTTTTTTGAATCTTTATTTTATTAATTTCCTCTTTGATTTTTATGATTTTCTTCCTTATACTGATTTTAGGTTTTTATTTTTCTTCGTTTTCTAATTCATTTAGGTGGTGGGTAAGGTTATCGATTTGAGATTTTTCTTCTTTTCTGAGGAAGGGCTGTATTGTTATGAATTTCCCTCTGAGCACTGATTTTTCAGCACCTCTTAGATTTTGAGTGGTTATGTCTTCATTACCATTTGTGCAAAAGTATTTTTTAAGTTCCTGCTTGATTTCCTCATTGACCCATGGTTTTTTAGTAGCATGTTGTTTAGTCTCCATGTAGTCAGTTTTTTCTAATTTCTTTTCCTGTGGTTGATTTCTAGATTCATGCCATTGTGTCAGAGAAGAGACTTGAAATCATTTCTACACTCTTAAATTTGTTGAGTTTAACTTTGTGCCCCAATATGTGATCAATTCTTGAGAATGTTCCATGTGCACTTGAGAGGAATGTATATTCTGATTTTTTTGTATGCAATGTCCTGAAAATGTCAGTTAAGTCTAACTTTTCTTTTGTGCGACTTAGGACCTCTGTTTCCTTATTGATTTTCTGTCTAGAGGACTTGTCTATTGATGTGAGTGGGGTGTTAAACTCTCCTACTAAGATTGTATTCCCATCAATTTCTCCTTTTATGTCTGTTAGCATTTGTTGGAGGTATCTGGCTGCTTCTATATTAGGGCATCTATGTTGATGATTGTAATATCCTTTGCTTTAATGGATCCTTTAACCATTAAATTGTGTCCTTCTTTATCTTTCTTTATGGCCTTAATTTTAAAGTATATTTTGTCTGATATGATTATTGCTACTTCTGTTTCCTGTCTTTTCCGTTGGCATGAAATATCTTTTCCCATCCCCTCACTTTTAGTCTATATGTGTCCTTTGTGCTAAGGTGAGTTTCTTGTAGGCAGCAGATGTAAGGTTTTTGCCTTTTTATCCAATCTGCCACTCTGTGTCTTTGAATTGGAGCATTTAGTCTATTGACATTTATGGTGATTGTTGATAAATGTTTGTTTATTTCCATTTTCAACCTTGTTTTCCAGTTGATTCTTTGTTTATCTTTTCTTTTTTTTGGTTGGATGGTTTCCATTTATTTTATTCTTGAGTACTTTCAGTTTTTGTGAATGTTATGCTCGGTTTTTATATGTGGTCAACGTGTTTTTAATTATATTAACCCCTTATTATATCTGCTTGATTTAGCCTGATAGTCATATGGGCTCAAACACATCATTAAAATAAAAAAAACACTGTATGATTTTCATTCTAGAGGATCTGTCCATTGATGTGAGTGGGGTGTTAAAGTCTCCAACTGTTATTGTATTCCCATTAATTTTTCCCTTTATGCCTGTTAGAGTTGTTCTATGTATATGTGTGCACCTATATTGGGGTATATATATTGATGACTGTAGTATCCTCTTCTTGAATATATCCTTTTATTATTAAATAGTGTCCCTCTTTGTCTTTCTTTATGGCATTCATTTTAAATAATATTTTTCTTATATGAGTATTGCAAATCCTGCTTTCCTGTCTTGTCCATTGACATGAAATATCTTTCCCCATCCCCTCACTTTCAATCTATATGTGCCCTTTGCCCTAAGGTGAGTCTCTTGTAGACAACATATTATATGCTCTTTCCCTTTTATCCAATCTGCCACTCTGAGTCTTTTGATTGGAGCATTCAATTCATTGGCATTTAAGGATATTTTTATAACTATATATTTAATTTAATTTAATTTAATTTATTTATTTTTGTCTTTTTGTCTTTTCTAGGGTTGCACCTGCAGCATGTGCAGGTTCCTAGGCTAGGGGTCTCATTGGAGTTGTAGCTCCTGGCCTATGGCAAAGCCACAATAGCCCAGGATCTGAGCCACATCTGTGACCTATACAACAGCTCACGGCAATGCCAGATCCTTAACCCACTGAGTGAAGCCAGAGATTGAACCCACAACCTCATGGTTCCTAGTCGGATTTGTTAACCACTGAGACATGAAGGAACTCCCTACTGTCATTTTAAACCTTGTTTTCCAGTTGATTCTGTTTCTCCTTAATTCCTTTATTTTTTTATTTTTTTATTTTTATTTTTTTTTGTCTTTTTGTTGTTGTTGTTGTTGCTATTTCTTGGGCCGCTCCCGCGGCATATGGAGGTTCCCAGGTTAGGGGTTGAATCGGAGCTGTAGCCACCGGCCTATGCCAGAGCCACAGCAACGCGGGATCAGAGCCGCTTCTGCAACCACACCACAGCTCACGGCAACGCCGGATCGTTAACCCACTGAGCAAGGGCAGGGATCGAACCCGCAACCTCATGGTTCCTAGTCGGATTCGTTAACCACTGTGCCACGACGGGAACTCCTCTTTATTTTTTTTTAGTTGGAAATAACTTTTATTGTATGTTTGTGTCTCCATTTTAGTTTTTGTGAATGCAGTGTTTGGTTTTGATTTATGTTTGCCCTTTTTTTTCAAGTTTTTTAATGCCTTCCTATACCTGCTTGCTTTAGCCTGATATTCATATAGGCTCAAACACATTTTAAAAAAAAAGAATCTAGGTTTTCTTCCTTTCCTTCCCTACATTTGTAGCCTGCTATTCTCTAACCCACAGGACTATCATTTAGAATAGGAGAACATATAATTTCTCCAACAAATAAAAACTAGAGAATTCTGCAATACTAAACCCATTCTAATAGAAATAATGAAGTTCCCCTCTAAATAAAATAAAAAGAGTGAGAAGAAGTAGGATAGAGTAAATCACAATTGGAATGTAATCCCTTAAATAAGATAGTATACAGATCTAAAATAAAAAAAAACTATTTTAAAAGTGATTATTAACACAAAAAATGGCAAAAGGATAAATATGAAGATGTTAAAAACAAAATTAAAATGTTTATTTTTAAAACAATGTGAAATTCAACAAATTACAAGGAGGAAAAATTTTTTTAAATAAATGATTAATAAAATTAATCCATTGAGAATGTTACGTCTATAAACATTCATCTATAAACATTGGCATCTAAGCCAAAATTTCAAGATATTTCTGATGCAAACACTACTCAGAAATAATGCTTTAATATCCTGGTGCCTGTATGTTCTCAGTTAAATATTTATAGCATTTTAAAATAATCTCTACTTTTATATACTCTTCATTCTTTCTTCCTAGAAAATAAAGTAACATCTCTTTTTTTCTTGTAATTTTCAGGTGAAACTGAAACTGAAACTTTGTGAATGAAGGATGATATAGAAAAGTAAAATAATCAAAATAATCATAACCAAATGAATTTCCTTCTGTGATTCTTCAGGCTTCTACATTTTTCTCTCAGTTTCTCTTTGCTTACAAGTGTCTAGAGCTAGACCCATTTCAAAAACTAGAGGCCACATTGTTAGTTCCTCTGTAAATATTGCAATATTTTTAAAAATGATAGTATAATTTTGAATTAGACAATAAATTTATATAGACATCAATTTGGAGAGAGTTTTTCATTGATATCATTTTTTTGAAATTGATTTTTCTTTTACAAATTCAAAGGCAGTGAAATCATCTTTGCATCATGCATTTCTAAATTTAGTAATATGTCTATTCTTAACCTGAATTGTTTTTATTTCTTCTATGTGTTGTAAACAAAATTTGCTTTGTCCAGGAATCATCAAACTATAGTCACAAAACTTGAGCTTTTCACTTATAAATTATAATCAATGAGGTTTTCTAAACTTGTAATTTTCATACTCCTTGTTCTGGTCATTTCAGCTTATAATTCAGAACATTTCCCAAAACAAGAGGTTTCCCTATATGTCAGAGTGTATTATTTTAGAATTGGGAAGGCATATGGTATTGCTAGTTTTATCTGTATTGTTTCATGATTTTATACATTTTAGAGTTGAAAAAGTCTGTAAGTATGTAAAAGTCTAATTTCATTTAATTTGATTAAAGCAATTTTAAAAATTAAAACTACTTTAAAAGTGGTTTTCATAAATCAAATAACAGGGGATGATTACAATTTTCAAGATTAAGAAGAAAGGGTAACTATAGAATAAAAGAAAAATATAGATGTAGAGAACTAATTGAAATATAGAGTAAAGAAATAGTGGTAGTGATAAGCGGAAACTAAAAAACAGGATGTAGGAAGGAAGGAAGAAAATCAGAAAAAATGAAGTAAGAAAGAGGAAGGAAGGATGGAAGGAAGGAAAGAAGGAATAAAGTTGGAAGAAAGGAAGAAAGAAAGGAAAGAAGAAAGAGAAAGAAAGAAAGAAAGAAAAAGAAAAAGAAAGAAAGAAAGAAAGAAAGAAAGAAAGAAAGAAAGAAAGAAAGAAAGAAAGAAAGAAAGAAAAGAAAGAAAGAAAGAAAGAAAGAAAGAAAGAAAGAAAGAAAGAAAGAAAGAAAGAAAGAAAGAAAGAAAGAAAGAAAGAAAGAAAGAAAGAAAGAGAAAGAAAGAAAACAAACCTGGAGGGGAGGAAGAATAAATTAATAGATAACTTTGTTTTTCATCCCATTAAGCTATGCATCTAATTCTAGCATAAAATTGTCAAATAAGAGTTCCCATCCTGGCACAGTGGAAACAAATCTGACTAGAAACCATGAGGTTGCAGGTTCAATCCCTAGCCTTGCTCTGTAGGTTAAGGATATGGCATTGCTGTGAGCTGTGGTGTAGGTTTCATATGCTGCTCAGATCCTGTGTTGCTGTGGCTGTGGCATAGGCCAGTGGCTACAGCTCTGATTTGACCCCTATCCTGGGAACCTCCATATGCCGTGGGTATGAGCCTAAAAAACAAAAAACAAACAAAAAAAATCACTAGAATAAATGGGTCTTTTAATTTATGTGTTTTGTGTCACATGGACAGAAATAACCACAATGGAATTTGTAAAAGATAAGTATATTTAAAGGAATAAAATAACTGAGATTTTCAGCCTCCCTTCTAAATTTGATGTGCATAACATCTAGTTGGAAATCATCCTTTCTTCCTATATATTAGCAATTTTACCATTTTAATATTTATTTTTATTGAAATGAGTAGCTGAAAATATATTCCAATTTCCAGTAAGATAAATATTATTTAAAGAACAGGGATTTTTATGGAATATGTCAAAGGAAGCATAAGTAATATATTCAAAGGCAGATGATAATTTTAGTGACAAATTGCCAGAAAAAAAGCAAAACTTTTGTTTTCTGTTGCCTAAGATGACTAAGCTGAGTAAATATAAAAACATTTATATTGGATATAAAAACTACTAACAGAAGTACTTTATTGTGAACCCAAAATACAAAGTTGGCATTTTCTGCTGTTTTGGCAACTCAGCTTCTATCCTGGAGGATATCTTACCCAATGTATTTTGGCAGACCTCCAGGGTCCCCTAGGAGAAAGCAATATCTTCATTTACATATCAAAGTGAAAGAAGGCTCAAACGTTATTAGACCTCTAAGGGGTTGTGAAAGTTCTCTATGAATTAGGAGTCTCAATGTTTTTCTTCCCCCAAACCAGACAACTTCCTTGTAACAATGTAGTATCTCCCATAGAGACAACTTAGATAAACCTAAGGATGTGTTAATGATACAAGGTAAATGGTTATGGAATTAATTTAAATAATGATTTTGAGTAAAGCTATAGGGAGAGGAGATGTCAGTCCAAGGATCTGGGACCACTCTAATGATTTTACATAGAGAAGTGGCTAATTAGAGTCCTGCACATCATGAAAAAGATGAAAGTCCCATAAACCAAAAGATACTTAACTTGATTTTTACTAACTATAGAAGAATATTTGCAGTGATCATTTCAAATTTGATGTCTTTACTAGAATGCAGTTTCCATTTTGTAGCTTTCTCTCTTTGGGCAATCTGCAGTAAACAGCGCAGTGGGCAGAACAAATAAATGTTATGTTAGGTTGTGCATCAGAATCCCACCTACCCTAGATGTATTCAGCAAGGCTTTATTGCTCATACAGCAATGAATGCTTCCTTGATATGAAAAGTAAAGAAGGATAAAATATAAATTAAATAACTTCTCAACTTACAATGCATAAAACTCTCATTAGAGGTTGATGCGTTTTTCACACATTTGTTTAAAGATTTTCACAATTGTACCAATATTTCCTTTCACAACAAATTGTGTCATCTGCCAACTTTTAACCCTTCTAAAACTTCATTTTTTCCTTCACTGTATTTAATTAACAAGAAATACATTTTTTCATTTTACTTTGAATTCAAAAACCCCATCTTCAATAAAATGACATTTCTAATAGTAACCATCATGATTCCTTTTTATTAATTTCTGTGTTCATTTTATGCTATGTCCACACCTTGTGGCATAGGGAGGTTCCCAGGCTAGGGGTCAAATCAAGAGCTATAGCTGCTGGCCTACACCACAGCCACAGCAATGTGGTATCCTACCCTTGTCTGAACCCTACACCACAGATCACAGTAACACCAGATCCTTAACCCACTGAGTAAGCCAGAGATCAAACCCACATCCTCATGGATACTAGTAAGACTCATTACTAGTAATAAGCCACAATGGAAACTTCCACAATTCCTCATATTTATGAACTGCTTCTACTTTATTTTAAAATTCCTTTGAGGAAGGCAGAGAAGGTGCTAACAGCAGTCACTCTAGATGAGACTGATATTTAATTCTTCTTTTCCCATCCATCAAACACATTTTTTCTTATTACCTTCTCCTTCTCCTAATTTTTATTTATCTTTTTCTTTCTTCTCTCTCTCTCCATTCTTTCTCTTGGTAAACTTTTTTTTATTAACTTCTTGATATGCTTCAGGAATTGTGTTAAAGTATTCTCCATACTCTACTTTCCTACATCCTCATAACTTTGTATCTTAGTAATGGAACAGAGTGTTAAAAATGCAAATATGTGCCCTCTTTGAGCTCTTTTTTTTCAGAATTTGTTATTTCTCCTTTTCATTATTATATCAAATACTTCTGGAGCATAAATTATATGTAGTGTCATGTTAAACATTAAAAATTCCCTGTGATTTTAGGTATATGAATAACACAATATAAATTTGTTGTGGTTGTTATTTATATACTCCTAAATTTTTGTGACAACACCACACAGTCTTGAGTACATTTCTAAGATCCCAAAGGCACTTAAACATATCCTAGAAGTTGCTGTAAACAGTTATTTCATTTTCTTTATTGAATGAATATGAACATCTACCATGTGCCAATCACTACTATATGCTGAAAAATAAATGAAGTACAACAAAATCCCTGATCATAAGAGATGAGTATTAGTGACAAAAGCAGACCACCCCCCAAAAAAATGATGATAAAAAGCCATGTTGTCTCATAATAAAGGAGTAGAAGTGTGTAATGGAAAGACAAGAAGAAGGGAACAAAATTTTGTGTGGAGGATGATTCAGGAAAAAGTTCACAGAGTAGATGGGTTTTAATAATGAAGGGTTTTTCAAGTGGCTAATAATAACAAGAGGAATTCCCATTATGGCTCAGTGGGTTAAGGATACAACATTATCTCTGAGAATATGGACTTAATCCCTGGTCTTTCTCAGTGGGTTAAGGATACGTACTGCTACAAGCTGCCACATATGTGGCAGATGTGGCTCAGATCAAGTGTTGCCATGACTGTGATGTAGACTGCAGTTCAGATTTGACCCCTAGCCTGGGAACTTCCATATGCTGCAGATACAGCCATAAAGAAAAAAAATATTATTACTATCATCATCTTTTATTAAGCCTCTACTTTGTCTCAGGCAGTAAGCCAGGTATTGTTATTATCAACTTCATTTTTTGAAGTTGAGAATGTTAAGTAGCTTCTCTAATGTCACATAGCAAGAAAGTAGCAGAGGCAGAATCCAAACGCAATTTAATCTTACTCCACCTACATAATGATATCATAGTTTCCCATCATTTTATTGTAATCTTCTAAAGTGGTTTCACGACATGTTATTTTAAAACCATGATTATATTTTTCCTGAATATTTCTGATATTTATATTGTGCCTTTAAGTTTTCTAATTAAAAATCAGCATTTTGGGGATATATAAATTATGTTCAATGGATATAATGATTGCAACTCTGCCTGTCTTATAGGGTTCTTGTGAGGATTTAATTATATGGGAGATTTAAAAAGGATTATAAAATTTGAAAAATTGAGAAAGTACAAGTTGTTATTTACAGTAGGTATTTTCAGCTCCAAAATTTTACTTAGTTATAGTCAATAAAATATTGATTTCACTAAAAGTATGATATCTAGTGTCTGTTTATTTCATACTTGCATGTGTAAAAATTCCATGTTCTGATTCTTTGTAATTATATTTGTTTTATAGTTAGTGTTCTGATTTGGCAATAATTACCTGATTGTGGATAACATCTATCTAATCATGTAAACTGACTACTTTGTTTTTTAATTTATAATGATTTTTATTTTTCCATTATAGCTGGTTTAGAGTGTTCTGTCAATTTTCTACTGTACAGCAATGTGACCTAGTCACACTTACATGTACACATTCTTTTTTCTTGCATTATCATGCTCCATCAAAATTAACTAGACATAGTTCTCAATGGTATACAGCAGTATCATATTACTTATCCATTCTGAAGGCAATAGGTTGCATCTATTAACCCCAATTACCAATCTATCCCAATCCCTCTCCCTCACCCTTGGCAACCATGAGGCTGTTCTCCAAGTCCATGAGTTTCTTTTCTGTGGAAAGTTTCATTTGTGCTATATACTGGATTCCAGATGTAAATGATAACATATGGCATTTGTCATTCTCTTTCTGACTCACTTCATTTAGTATAAGAGTATCTAGTTCCATCCATGTTGCTGCAAATGACATTATTTTGTTATTTTTCATGGCAGAGTAGTATTCCATTGGGTATATGTACTACATCTTTTTAATCCATTCATCTGTCAATGGACATTTAGGTTGATTCCATGTCTTGGCTATTGTGGATAGTGCTGCAATGAACATGTGGGTATGTGTGTCTTCTTCAAGGAAAGATTCATCTGGATTTATGACCAAGAGTGGGATTGCTGAATTATATGGTAGTTCTATGTATAGTTTTCTAAGGTACTTCAATACTGTTTTCCATAGTGGTTATACCAATTTACATTTCCACCAACAGTGGAATTCCTTTTCTCCACACACCCTCCAGCATTTGTTATTTGTGGACTGATTAATGATGGCCATTCTGACTGGTGCAAGCTGGTATCTCATGGTAATTTTCATTTGAATTTCTCTAATAATCAGAGATGTTGAGCATTTTTTTCATGATCTTGTTGGCCATCTGTATATATTCTTTGGAGAAATGTCTATTCAGGTCTTTTACCCATTTTTAAATTGGGTTGTTGGCTTTTTTTTGCTGCTGAGTTGTATAAGTTGCTTGTATATTTGAGAGATTAATCCCTTGTCAGTGCATTGTTTGAAACTATTTTATCCCATTCTGTAAGCTGTCTTTTTTTTTGTTGGTCCTTTTGCTGTGCAAAAGCTTGTCAGTTTTATTAGGTCCAATTGGTTTATTTTTCTTCTTATTTCTGTTGCTTTGGGAGAGAGACTGGAGAAAATATTTCTAAAAGTTGATGTCAGAATGTTTTGCCTATGTTCTCTTCCAGGAGTTTGATGGTGTCTTATCTAATGTCTAAATCTTTAAGCCATTTAGAGTTTATTTTTGTGCATGATGTGAGGGTGTGTTCCAGTTTCATTGATTTACATGCATCTGTCCAGTTTGCCCAGGAACATTTGCTGAAGAGACTGTCTTTTTCCATGTTATGTTCTTGCCTCCTTGGTCAAAGATTAATTGACTGTGGCTGTCTGGGTTTATTTCTGGGTTCTCTATCCTTTTCCACTGGTCTGTATGTCTGATTTGGTAGCAGTACCACACTGTCTTGATGACTGTGGCTTTGGAATATTGCCTGAAGTCTGGGAGAGTTATGCTTCTTGCCCGGTTTTTGTTCCTCAGAGTTGCTTTGGCAATTCTGGGTCTATTGTGGTTCCATATAAATTTTTGGATTGTTTGTTCTAGTTCTGTGAAAAATCTCATGGGTAATTTGATAGGGATTGCATTGAATCTGTAGATTGCTTTGGGTAGTATGGCCATTTTTACAAGATTAATTTTTCCAACCCAGGAGCATGGAATATCTTTCCATTTCTTTGAATCCTCTAAAATTGCCTTGATTAAAGTTTTATAGTTCTCATCATATAAGTCCTTTACCTCCTTGGTCAGGTGTATTCTGAGGTATTTTATTTTTTGAGGTGCAATTCTAAAAGGTATTGTATTTCTGTATTCCTTTTCTAATATTTCATTTTCAGTACACAGAAATGTTATAGATTTTTGAATGTTTATCTTATATCCTGCTACTTTGCTGAATTTGTTGACCAGTTCAAGCAGTTTTTGGGCTGAGTCCTTAGGTTTTTCTATATCTAGTATCATGTCAAATGCACACAGTGACAGTCTTACCTCTTCTCTTCCAATTTAGATATATTTTATTTCTTTTGGTTGTCTGATTGCTGTGGCTAGGACTTCCAATACTATGTTGAATAACAGTGGTGAGATTGGGCTTCCCTGTCTTGTTCCAGATTTTAGTGGGAAGGCTTTGAGATTTTCTCCATTGAGTATTATATTTGCTGTGGTTTTGTTGTAAATGGCTTTTATTATGTTAAGTTATGTTCTCTCTATACCCACTTTGGTAAGAATTTTATCATATATGGATGTTGGACTTTGTCAAATATTTTAAACTGGTTATTTTCATTTTCCATTCTTGCATAATTTTTCTAGGCCTGTGTGTGCACCCATTTGCATATATAGCTCTATAATATATTACACCATTGGCAAAGTTGAATTTAAGTAATCTAATCTTCATTTTATGTTACCAACACATTACTTGAATTTTCAATATGGTCAGGACACCAACAATTTTTTTTTACATTTTTTTCTTGTTTTGAATGTGATTTTCTTTTTTTCTTTTTCTTTTTTTGTCTTTTTGCCTTTTCTAGGGCTGCTCCTGCAGCATATGGAGATTCCCAGGCTAGGGGTCTAATCAGAACCTGGAGCCATAACCATTGGCCTGTGCGAGAGCCACAGCAAGGTGAGATCCGAGCCACATCTGCAACCTACACCACAGCTCATGGCAATGCCGGATCATTAACCCAATGAGCAAGGCCAGGGATCGGACCTGCAGGCTCATGGTTCCTAGTCAGATTTGTTAACCACTGTGCCATGATGGGAACTCCAGATTTTCTAACAAGCAGTTATTTTCTGACACTTTTCTATGAAATTTATTAAGAACAAACTGTCTTTGTGCAATATTCATTTTTAATACTTTATATATTTCCATTGAGTTTTATATTGAAATACTTTTTTCGTTACCCAAATGAATTTATCACATCTAGGTTGTATAATGATCATAACAATCTGATTTCACAGGATTTCCATCACATAGCACAGGCACATCCCCCCACCCCCCAAAACTCTCTCCTCTGGAGACCATAAGTTTTTCAATGTCTGCGAGTCAGCATCTGGTCTGCAAAGAAGCTCAGTCTGTCCTTCTTCAGATTCCACATGTCAGTGAAAGCATTGGATGTTGGTGTCTCATTGTCTGACTGACTTCACTTAGCATGATAGTTTCTAGGTCCATCCATGTTGCTAAAAATGCTGGTATTTCATTCCTTTTACTGGGTGAGTAATATTCCATTGTGTATATGTACCACCTCTCTGGATCCACTCCTCTGTCGATGGACATTTTGGTTGTTTTTTATGTCTTGGTTATTGTAAATAGTGCTGCAATGAACATTGGAGTACATGTGTCTTTGTGAGTCATGATTTTCTCTGGATAGATGCCCAGGAGTGGGATTGCTGGATCAAATCATAGTTCTATGTTTAGTTTTCTGAGGAATCTCCATAGTGTTTTTCCACAGTGGTTGCACCAATTTACAATCCCACCAACAGTGCACTAGTGTTCCTTTTTCTCCACTCCCTCTCCAGCACTTACTGTTTGTAGACTTTTGGATGATGGCCATTCTGGCTGGTGGAACATGGTACCTCATCATGGTTTTGATTTGCATTTTTCTAATAATGACTGATGTTGAACATCTTTTCATGAGTTTTTTGGCCATTTGTATGTCTTCTTTGGAGAACTGTCTGCTTAGATCTTCTGCCCATTTCTTGATGGGGTTGTTTGTTTTTTTGGTATGGAGCTGCAGAAGGTGTTTATAAATTTTGGAGATCAATCCCTTGTCCGTTGATTCACTTGCAAAGATGTTCTCCCATTCTGTGGGTTGTCTTTTCATTTTGTTTAGGGTTTGCTGTTCAGAAACATTGAAGTTTGATTAGGTCCCATTTGTTTATTTTTCTTTTTATTGTCCATACTCCAAGAAGTGGTTCTGAGAAGATGTTGATGTGGTTTATGACAGAGAATGTTTGGTCTCTGTTTTCCTCTAAGAGTTTTATAGTGTCTGGTCTAATATCTAGGTCTTTCATCCATTTTGAATTTATTTTTATGTATGGTGTTAGGGAGTGTTCTCATTTCATTCTTTTCCATGTGGCTGTCCAGTTTTCCCAGCACAACTTGTTGAACAGGCTGTCCTTTCTCCATTTTATATTCTTGCCTCCTTTGTCATAGATTAGTTTGCTGTAGGTGCATGGGTTGAAATCTGGGCTTTCTCTCCTGTTCCACTGATCTATATTTCTGTCTTTGTGGCAGTACCATGTGGTTTTGATGATTGTTGCTTTGTAGTATAGTCTGAAGTCCAGGAGCCTGATTCCCCCAGCTCCATTTTTCTTTTTCAGGACGTATTTGGCTATTCTGGGTCATTTGTGCTTCCAAACAAACTTTAAAATATTTTGATTTCTGTGAAAAATGTCCTTGGTAATTTGATAGGGATTGCATTGAATCTGTAGATTGCCTTGGGTAGTATCATCATTTTGATAATATTAACTCTTCCAATCCACGAGCATGGTATATTGTTCCATCTATTTGTGTCATCTTTGATTTCTTTCATCAGTGTCTCATAGTTTTCAGAGAGCAGGTCTTTGGTCTCTTTAGGTAGGTTTCCTCCTATGTATTTCATTTTTTGGATGTGATGGTAAATGGGATGGTTCCCTAATTTCTCTTTCTGATCTTTCATTGTTAGTGTATAGAAATGACGTTGCTTTCTGTGTATTGATTTTGTATCCTGCGATTTTGCCAAATTCATGGATGAGCTCTAACAGTTTTCTGGTAGAGTCTTTAGGATTCTCTAGGTATAGTATCATGTCATCTGCAAATAGGGATAGTTTTACTTCTTCCTTTCCAATTTGGATTCCCTTTATTTCTTTTACTTCTCTGATTGCTGTGGCTAGGACTTCCAGAACTATGTTGAAGAGTAGTGGGGAGAGCGGACATCCTTGTCTTGTTCCTGATCTCAGCAGAAATTCTTTCAGCTTTTCACCATTGAGAATGATGTTTGCTGTGGGTTTGTCATATATGGCCTTTATCATGTTGAGGTAGGTTCCTGCTATGCCCACTTTCTGAAGGGTTTTTTTATCAGAAATGGGTGTTGGTTTTTTTTGAAAGCTTTTTCTGCATTTATTGAGAGGATCACATGGTTTTTATTCTTCAGTTTGCTAATTTGGTGTATCACACTGATGGATTTATGGATATTGAAGAACCCTTGCTTCCCTGGGATAAATCCCATTCAATCATGATGTACAATCCTTTTAATGTATTGTTAGATTCGTTTTGCTAGGATTTTGTTGAGGATTTTTGCATCAATGTTCATCAGTAAAACTGGCCTGTAGTTTTCTTTTGTTGTGGTATCTTTGTCTGGTTTTCATACCAGGGTGATGGTGGCCTCATGGAATGAGTTTGGGAGTATCCCTTCCTCTGCAATTTTTTGAAATAACTTCAGAAGGAGAGGTGTTAGCTATTCTATTCTAAATATGGGATAAATTCTAAATTCTAAATATGGGATAAATTCACCTGTGAAGCCATCTGGTCCTAGAATTTTGTTTGTTGGATATTTGTTAATCACAGTTTCAATTTCAGTTCTTGTGATTGGTCCATTCATCTTTTCTATTTCATCTTGGTTTAGTCTTACAAGATTGTACTTTTCTAAGAATTTGTCCATTTCTTCTAGGTTTTCCATTTTATTGGCATATAGTTGCATATAGTAGTCTCTTATGATCCTTTGTATTTCTGTGATGTCCATTGTTACTTCTTCTTTTTCATTTCTAATTTTATTTATTTGAGTCCTCTCTCTTTTTTGCTTGATAAGTCTGGCTAGGGGGTTATCAATTTTGTTGATCTTTTCAAAGAACCAGCTTTTTGTTTCATTGATCTTTTCTATGTTTTTCTTTGTTTCTATTTCATTGATTTCTGCTCTGATCTTTATGATTTCTTTCCTTTGGCTAAATTTAGGTCTTGTGTGTTCTTCTCCCTCGAGCTGCTTTAGATGTAAAGTTATCTTGTTTATTTGAGCTTTTTCTTGTTTCCTGAGGTGGGCTTGTATTGCTATAAACTTTCCTCTTAGAATGGCTTTTGCTTCATCCTGTAGGTTTTGGAGTGTCGTATCTTCCTTGTCATTTGCTGCCAGGTATTTTTCAATTTTCTCTTTGATTTCTTCAGTGATGCATTGTTTGTTTAGTGGCATGTTGTTTAGTCTCCACATGTTTGTGTTTTTTGCAGTTTTTTTCTTGTTGTTGATTTTTGGTCGTATAGCATTGTGGTTGGAAAAGATGCTTGATATGATTTCAATTTTCTTAAAGTTACTGAGGTTGGATTTGTAGCCCAGGGTATGATCAATCTTAGAGAATGTTCCATGTGCACTTGAGGAGGAATGTGTATTCTGTTGCTTTTGGATGGAATGTCCTATAAACATCTATTGTATCCATCTGGTTTAATGCTTCATTCAGGGCCTGTATTTCCTTATTGATTTTCTGTCTGGTTGATCTGACCATTGCTATAAGTGGGGTGTTAAAGTCTCCCACTATTATTGTGTTATTGTCGATTTCTCCTTTGAAGGTTGTTAGCAGTTGCCTTATATATTGTGGAGAACCTGTGTTGGGTGCGTAGATATTTAAAATTGTTACATCATCTTTTTGGATTGATCCTTTGATCATTATGTAATGTCCTTCTTTGTCCCTTAAAATATTCTTCTTTTTAAAGGCCATTTTGTCTTATCAGCTTTCTTTTGATCCCTGTTTACATGAAATATTTTCTTCCATCCTCTCACTTTCAATTTGTTTGTGTCCCTAGAAGTGAAGTGGGTCTCTTGAAGACAGCATATATATGGGTCTTCTTTTAGTCTCCATTCAGCAAGTCTATGTCTTTTGGTTGGGGCATTTAGTCCATTAACATTTAAGGTAATTATTGATATATATTTTCTTATTTCCATTTTATTAATTGCTTTGGATTTGCTTTTGCTGCTCTTTTTTATTTCCATCTTCTGTTGTTCTTTTCTGCCTAGAGAAGTTCCTTTAGTATTTGTTGTAAGACTGATTTATTGTTGCTGAATTCTTTAGCTTTTGCTTATCTGTGAAGGTTTTGATTTCTCCTTCAAATCTGAAGGAGAGCCTTGCTGGGTAGAGAAATCTTGGTGGGAGTTTTTTTTCCTTTCCTCACATTAAGTATATCATGCCACTCCCTTCTGGCCTTCAGAGTTTCTGCTAACCTTATCGGGGTTCCCTTGTATGTGGTTTCTTATCACTAGCTGCTTTCAAGACATTCTCTTTGTCTTTAATTTTTGTCAATTTGATTAGTATGTGTCTCAGGGTATTCCTCCTTGGGTTTATTTTATATGGTACTCGTTGTGCTTCCTGGATTTGAGTGAGTGGTTTATTTCCCATGTTAGGGAAGTTTTTGGCTATTATCTCTTGGAATATTTTTTCTGTACCCTTCTCTCTCTCTTCTCCTTCTGGCACCCCTATAATACAGATGTTGGTGCGTTTAACTTTGTCCCAGAGTTCTCTGAGACTCTCTTCATTTCTTTTCAGTCTTTTTTCTCTTTTCTGTTCTGCATCCGTAATTTCCACTAATCTGTCCTCCACCTCAACTATTCATTCTTCTGCCTCCTGTATTCTGCTGTTAGCTGCTTCTAGTGAATTTTTTATTTCAGTTATTGTATTTTGCATCTCTTGTTTAAGCTTTATATCTTGTATCTCTTTGCTCAGTGTTTCCTCTAAGGCCTCCAGTTTATTTCCAATGTCTTGCATCATCTTCAGCACCAACCATCTAAAGTCTTTTTCCTGGAGGCTGAGAATATCCTTCTCACTTAGCTGTTTTTCTGGGGGTTTTTTCTTTCTCCCTCATCTGAGTTATAGTTCTCTGTCTTTTCATTTGTATAGGTTTTTGGTGTGGTGACCTTCTTACAGATACTAGAGTTATAGCCTCTCTTACTTATGATGTCTGCCCTCCTGTGGCTGAATTCAGTATGGGGGGCTTGTTGTAGGCTTCCTGTTGGGAGGGGCTTGCCTGGTCCCTGATAGGTGGAGCCGATTCTAATCCCTCTGGTGGGTGGGGCTTAGTCTCTGGATGGGATTAGAGGCAGCTGTGTGCCTGAGGGTCCTAAAGTAGCCTGTTTCCTGAGGGGCAGGGCTGTGATCCCACCTGGGTTCTTATTTGCCCTGGGGCTTCTCAGCAGCTGGCTGATGGGTGGGGCCAGATTTTCCCAAAATGCCCACCTCCAGAGAAAGTCACTGCTGCTGAATATTCCTGAGAGCTTTGCTTTCAATATCCTTCCCTCACAACAAGCCACATTCACCCCTGTTTTCCCAGGATGTCCTCTAAGAACTGTGGTCAATTTTGACCCAGATTCCCTTGGAGACATGCTTTGCCCTGGGACCCAGTGCACGTGAAAGTCCATGTGTGCCTTTTAAGAATGGGGTATCCATTTACCCCATTCCTGTGGAGCTCTTGTGCACAAGCCCCACTTGCCTTCAATGCCAGATGCTCCAGGGGCTCTTTCCCCCCATGCCAGATCTCCTCACATGAGCGTTTGATGTGTGGCTCAGAACTCTCACTCCTGTAGGTGAGTCTCTGTGAACAAGTTAGTTTTCAGTATGTGGGGCTTCCCACCTGGGAGATATGGGGTTATTTATATCATGAAATCGCCCCTCCTACCTCTTGATGTGGCCTCCTCTTTTTTTTCTGGAGTAGGGTATCTTTTTTAAGGTTTCTGGTCCATTAGCATGAAGAATGCTCAGTCTTTAGTTGTGAATTTTTTTGTTTTTAGGGGAGAAGTTGGGCTCCAGCCCTTCTATTCTGCCATCTCTAATCCTGTCCTCCAGCTCCATCCCCTCTAATAGTTTTTAACGGGCTTTACTCATTATATTTAAATACTTTTTTCTCCATTATTAACAACTATTTTTTGAATTCTTCAAGTCTTTAGATTCTATGACATTTTAGTTAATTCCTAAAAATAGTAAGAAATTTGTAATATCTTTAATAGTGATTAAATTTTCATCTCTCTCTATTTTAATTTGTATATTCACCTAAAAATATATAAGATCTACTAGGGCCAAAGATCTAAGTATGTTAAATAATATTTTATTGTTACTATGCAGTTCTCTTTTCTCTGCACTTCAGTAGTAGATATTAGAATTTTAAAATTTCAGGGTATTGTAGCCATATCCCTGATTGACCCATATCGATAGCAAGTTTGTGGCAATATCATATATTGGATTATAATGGAGTCATACATACATCCCAATCTAAGTATTAATTTTAATTATAATATTATTTTCTGAAATTCTTGGATACATTTAATGTAATTATTTATTTGCATGAGGTGGCCTCTTATTTAGTAAAAAACACTACCCTGATTCATTATTTTCATAATTTCTTAGTTTAAATTCAGACTTGTTTTGGAGTTCCGATTGTGCTAAGCCAGTTGGCAACTGGACATTGTGTCTGTGATGATGCAGGTTCCATCCTTGGCCTTGCTCATGAGATTAGGGTGCTGACAAAGCTGCAGGATGAGGCATAGGTTATATATGCATCTTGGATCAAACATAGAGGTGGCTGTGGTTCAGGCATGAAACTGCAGATCCATTTTTTTTTCACCTTTTGTTTTTTTTTAAACTGTACACCATAGTGACCCAGTTACACCTATATGTGTACATTCGTTTTTCTCACATTATCATGCTCCAGCATAAGTGACTACACAGAGTTCCCAGTACTACACAGCAGTATTTCATTGCTAATCCACTCCAAAGGCAATAATCTACAGCTATTATCACCAAGCTCCCATCCATCACACTACCTCTGCCTCCCCCTTGGCAACCACAAGTTTATTCTCCAAGTCCATGATTTTCCTTTCTGTGGAAAGGTTCATTTGTGTCATATATTAGATTCCAGATATAAGTGATATCATATGGTATTTGTCTCTCTTTCTGACTTACTTCACTCAAGATTAGAGTCTCAAGTTCCATCCATGTTGCTTCAAGTGGCATTATGTCATTCGTTTTATGGCTGAGTAGTATTCCACTGTGTATATACCACATCTTCCTAATCCAATCATCCATCAATGGACATTTGGGTTGTTTCCATGTCTTGGTTATTGTGAATATTGCTGCCATGAACATGCTGGTTTATGTGTCATTTTCAAGGAAAATTTTGTCCAGATATATGCCGAAGAATGGGATTCCTGGGGGATATGGTAGTTCTATATATAGTTTTCTAATTTACCTCCATACTGTCCTCCATAGTGGTGGTACCAGTTTACATTCTCACCAATAGTTCAGGAGGGTTCCCTTTTCTCCACGCCATCTCCAGCATTTGTTATTAGTGGACTTTTTAATGATGGCCATTCTGACTGGTGTGAGGTGGTATCTCTTGGTAGTTTGATTTCCATTTCTCTAATATTAAGAGATTCTGAGCATTTTTTCATGTGTTTATTGGCCACCTGTATATCTTCCTTGGAGAAATGTCTGTTCAGGTGTTTTGCCCATTTTTCCATTGGGTCGTTGGCTTTTTGGTGGTTGAGTTGTATTAGCTGTTTTTGTATTCTAGAGATTAAGCCCCTGTCATTTGCATCATTTGAACCTATTTTTTCCTATTCTGTAAGTTGTCTTTTTTTTTCTTTTTGGATTCCTTGGCTGTGCAAATCTTGTCAGTTTGATTAGATTCCATTGGTTTATTTTTGCTTTTATTTCTGTTCCTTTGGGAGACTAATCTGAGAATACATTTGTAAGGTGGATGTCAGAGAATGGATTGCCTATGTTCTCTTCCAGAAGATTGATGGTGTCTTGTCTTCCATTACATCTTTCAGTCATTTTGAGTTTATTTTGGTGCATGGTGTGAGGGTGTGTTTTAGTTTCATTGATGTGCATACAGCTGTCCAGGTTTCCCAGCAATTCTTGCTGAAAAGCCTGTCTTTTTTGCATTTTATGTTCTTGCCTCCTTGGTCAAAGATGAATTGACCATAGGTGTCTGGGTTTATTTTTGGGTTCTCTATTCTCTTCCATTTGTCTGTATGTCTGTTTTGGTACAAGTACCACACTGCCTTGATGACTGTGGCTTTGGAATATTGCCTGAAGTCTCAGAGAGTTTTGTCCTCTGCTTACTTTTTATTCCTCAGTTTTGCTTTGGCAAATATGGTTCTTTTGTTGTTCCATATAAGAAATCAATCACATTTCTGTATACTAACAATGAAATATTAGAAAAGGAACACACAAATACAATACCTTTTAAAATTGCACCCCAAAAATCAAGTACCTTGTAATACACTTCTCCAAGGAGGTGAAAGGCTTATATGCTGAGAGCTATAAAACATTAATCAAGGAATTAAAGAAGATGTAATAAATGGAAAGATAATCCATGCTCCTGGGTTGGAAAAAATAAAATTGTAAAAATGGCCATACTACCCAAAGCAATCTAAAGATTCATTGCAATCCCTATCTAATTACCTATGACATTTTTCACAGACCTAGAACAAATAATCCAAGCATTTATATGGAACCACAAAAGACCCAGAATTGCCAAAGCAATTCTGAGAAACAAAAAACATACAGCTCCAATTTGATCACCATCCTTGGAAATTACATATTCCAATGTCACAGACCCAAAATGAAAAAAAAGAAATAGGACTTGTTTCTAATTAATAAGCAAAATTAAAATAGGCAAAATTGGGAGTTCCCATTGTGGTTCGGAGGTAATGATTCTGAATAGTATCCAAGAAGTTGTGGGTTTGATCCCTGGCCTCACTCAGTGGTTTAAGTATCCAGAATTGCCCCAATTTGTGGTGCAGGTTGGCAGCTACAGCTCTGTTTCCAATTCAACCTCTGGTCTAGAATCTTCCATATGCCATAGGTGTAGCCCTAAAAGGTAAAATATGAAATACACTAGGCAAAGTAGCTGATTATACTCATCTCCGTGCATGTTTTCTGTTTTATAATAGCCTGGCTTGTGTTTGAGGAATAAGCTATTGGATAGAGAAATTAAAGCACAAGTTTGGAATATTTATTTTTTATTGTTATTTCCCCAATACAATCTTTTTCTTACTGTACAGCATATTGACCCAGGAAAATATAGATGTATGTATAACTTTTTCTTCAATTATCATGCTCCATCATAAGTGACTAGACATAGTACTCAGTGCTCAAGGGAAGGAGCTCATTGCTAATCCACTCCAAAAGCAACAGTCTGAATCCATTAACCCCAAGCTCCCAATCCGTAACAGTCCCTCCTCATCCCCCTAGGCAACAACACTATTCTCCCAATCCATAATTTTCCTTTCTGTGGAAAGGTTCATTTCTGCCATACATTAGATTCCAGATATCAGTCATATCATATGGTTTTTGTCTTTCACTTTCTGACTTAATTCACTCAGGGGGAGAGTTTATAGTTCCATTCATGTTGCTTCAAATGGAATTATTTTGTTCCTTTTCGTGGCTGAGTAATATTCCATTGTGTATACATACCACATCATCCTAATCCGATCATCAGTTTATGCAAATTTGGCTTGTTTCCATGTTTTGGCTATTGTGAATAGTGCTGCAATGAACATGTGGGTGTGTCTTTTTTAAAGAAAGTTTTGTCTGGATATATGCACAAGAGCAGGGTTGCTGGGTCATATGGCAGTTCAATGTATAGCTTTCTAAGTTACCTCCATACTGTTCTCCATAGTAGTTGTACCAGCTTACATTCCCACCAACAGTACAGTTCTCTTTTCTCCACACCCTCTCCAGCATTTGTTATTAGTGGACATATTAATGATGCCAATCTGACTGATGTGAGCTAGTATTTCATGGCAGTTTTGATTTGCATTTCTCTAATAATCAGGGATGTTGAGCATTTTTTTCATGTGCTTGTTGGACATCTGTATATCTTCCTTGGAGAGTGGTCTATTCAGGTCTTTTGCCCATTTTTCCATTAGATTGTTGGCTTTTTGCTGTTGAGTTGTATAAGAAGCTTGTATATTTTAGAGTTTAATCCCTTGTCAGTTTTATAATTTGAAACTATTTTCTCCCATTCTGTAAGTGGTGTTTTTGTTTTCTATTTGGTTTCCATTGCTGTGCAAATCTTGTCAGTTTGATTAGATCCCATTGGTTTATTTTTGCTTTTATTTCTGTTCCTTTGGGAGACTAATCTGAGAATACATTTGTAAGGTGGATGTCAGAGAATGTTTTGCCTATGTTCTCTTCCAGGAGTTTGATGGTGTCTTGTCTTCCATTACATCTTTCAGTCATTTTGAGTTTATTTTGGTGCATGGTGTGAGGGTGTGTTTTAGTTTCATTGATGTGCATACAGCTGTCCAGGTTTCCCAGCAATTCTTGCTGAAAAGCCTGTCTTTTTTGCATTTTATGTTCTTGCCTCCTTGGTCAAAGATGAATTGACCATAGGTGTCTGGGTTTATTTTTGGGTTCTCTATTCTCTTCCATTTGTCTGTATGTCTGTTTTGGTACAAGTACCACACTGCCTTGATGACTGTGGCTTTGGAATATTGCCTGAAGTCTAGGAGAGAGATGTTTCCTGCTTGGTATTTGTTCTTTAGAATTGCTTGGCAATTCTGGGTCTTTTGTGGATCCATCTAAATTTTTGGATTGTTTGTTCTAGTTCTGTGAAAAATGTCATGGGTAATTTGATAGGGATTTCATTGAATCTGTAGATTGCTTTGGGTAGTATGGCCATTTTTACAATATTATTTTTTCCAACCCAGGAGCTTGGAATATTGTTCCATTTCTTCATGGCTTCTTTAATTTCCTTGATTAAAGTTTTATAGTTCTTGGCATATAAGTCCTTTACCTCCTTGGTCATGTGTATTCCCACGTATTTGATTTTTGGGGTGCAATTTTAAAGGGTATTGTATTTTTGTATTCCTTTTCTAATATTTCATTGTTAGTATGCAGAAATGCGACTGATTTCTGAATGTTAATGTTATATCCTGCTATTTTGCTGAATTTGTTGATCAGTTCAATTAGTTTTTGGGCTGAGTCCTTATGGTTTACTATATATAGTATCATGTCATCTGCATAGAGTGACAATTTTACCTCTTCTCTTCCAGTTTGGATACCTTTTACTTCCTTTGTTTGTCTGATTGTTGTGGCTAGGCCTTCCAATACTACATTTAATAACAGCAGTGAGAGTTGGCATCCCTGTCTTGTTCCAGATTTTGGTGGGAAGGCTTTCAGCTTTTCTCCACTGACTATTATATTTGCTGTGTATTTGTTGTAAATGGATTTAATTATATTAAGGAATGTTCCCTCTATACCCATTTAGGTAGGAATTTTTATCATGAATGGATGTTGAACTTGGTCAAAAGCTTTTTCTGCATCAGTTGAGATGATCATGTGGTTTTTGACCTTTCTTTTGTTAATGTGGTGTATGATGTTGATTGATTTGTATATGTTGAACCATCCTTGTGAACCTGGGATGAATCCCACCTAGTTGAGGTGTATCATCTTTATATATGTTGTTGGATTCTGTTGGCTAAATTTTTTTGAGAACTTTTGTCTCTATATTCTTCAAAGATATTTTTCTACAGTTTTCTCTTTTTTTGTCTTTTTTTTTGTCCTTTCCAGGGCTGCACCCATGGCATATGGAGGTTCCCAGGCTAGGGGTCTAATCGGAGCTGTTGCTGCTGGCCTTGCCAGAGCCACGGCAGTGCCAGATCCCAGCCCTATCTGTGACCTACACCACAGCTCATGTCAATGCTGGATCCTTAACCCCCTGAGCAAGGCCAGGGATCGAACCCACAACCTCACAGTTCCTAGTCAGATTCATTAACCACTCAGCCATGAAGGGATCTTCAATATTTTTCTTTTTTGGTTGTTTCTTTTTCTGGTTTTGGAGTTAGTGTGATGGTGACATCATAGAATATCTTTGGGTGTGTTCCTTCTTTAACCTTTGGAAAAGTTTAAGGAGGATGGGTATAAATTCCACTTTGAATGTTTGGTAGAATTTGCCTGTGAAGCCATCTGGTCCTAGACTTTATTTGTAGAGAGTGATTTTATGACATATTCAATTTCATCTCTAGTAATTGGTCTGTTAATTTGATCTATTTCTTATTCATTCAGTTTTGGCATACTGTAAGTCTCTAGAAAGTTTTCCATTTCTTCTAGGTTGTCAATTTTTTTTAGCATATAATTGTTGATAGTATTCCCTCATGGTTTTATGTATTTTGAGCTTTATCCATTGATATTTTCCATTTTCATTTCTTATTTTGTTTTTTGGAGGGTTTTTTTCCTCTCCTCTTCTTGGTGAGTCTAGCCAGAGGTTTGTCAATTTTGTTTACCTTTTCAAAGAATCAGCTCTTGGTTCGATTGATTTTTTTTCAGTCTCTAATTTATTGACATCATCTTTGGTCTTTGTGATTTCCTTCCTTTTGCTGACTTTAGGTTTTTGTTTTTCTGTTTTTTTGTAATTCATTTAGGTGGTGGGTTAAGTTGTCCATTTGAGATTTTTCATATTTTTTGTGCAAGGCCTGTATTACTATGAACTTCCATCTGAGCACTGCTTTTGCAGCGTCCCATAGATATTGACTGGTTGAGTCTTCATTACCATTGTTCTCAAGGTATTTTTTAATTTTCTTCTTGATTTCATCATTGACCCAATGGTTTTTCAGTAGCATGTTTTTTCATCTCCTTGTAGTAGGTTTTTTTCTCATTTCTTTTCCTGTAGTTGATTTCTAGTTTCATGCCCTTTTTGTCAGGGAAGAGACTTGAAATAATTTCTCTGTTCTTAAATTTGTTGAGGTTAGCTTTGTGCCCCAAAATGGGATCAACTATTGAGAATGTTCCATGTGCACTTGAGAAGAATGTATTTTCTGAATTTTTTGGATGCAATGTCCTGTCTTTTTCCTTTGGGATTTCTGTTGCTTTATTGGTTTTCTGTCTAGATGATCTGTCCATTGATGTGTGTGTGGTGGGAAAATCTCTTACTATGATGATATTCCCATCAATTTCTCCCTTTATGTCTGTTAGTATTTGTTGGCAGTATCTGGGTGCTCCTATGTTAGGGGCATCTATATTGGTGATTGTAATATCCTCTGCTTGAATGTATCCTTTAACCATTAAATAGTGTCCTTCTTCATCTTTCTTTATGGCCTTCTTTTTAAAGTCTATTTTTTCTGAAATGATTATTGCTACTTCTGTTTCCTGTCTTGTCCATTGGCATGAAATACCTTTTCCCATGCCCTCACTTTCAATCTACATGTGTCCATTCTCCTAAGGTGAGTTTCTTGGAGGCAGCAGATTGAAGGTTTTTGCTTTGTTATCCAGTCTGCCACTCTGTGTCTTTTGATTGGAGCTTTCAGTCCATTGACATTTAAAGTGATTATTGATAGATATGTATTTATTGCCATTTTAAAACTTGTTTTGCACTTGACTCTATGTTTATCTTTGCTTCTTTTCTTTTCTTAGTTGGAGGGTTTCCATTTATTATATGCTTGAGTACTTTTCAGTTTTGGTGAATGTAATGTTAGGTTTTGATTTGTGTTTGCCCTGTTTTTTAAATATGTTAACTCCATCCTATATCTGCTTACTTTAGCCTAATAATCATATAGGCTCAAATACATCATTTAAATAAAAAATATTTTTTCCTTATTTTCTTACCCATATTTTATTTTTTTATTTTTTAATTTTTTTCCCACAGTACAGCATGAGGACCATGTTACACTTACATGTATACATTTTTTCCACCCTTTGTTCTGTTGCGATATAAGTATCTAGACATAGTTCTCAATGCTACTCAGCAGGATCTCATTGTAAAAGCATTACAAGACCAATAGTTTGCATCTGATAACCTCAAGCCCCTGATGCCTATCACTCCCTCCCAGGATCCACAAGTCTATTCTCAAAGTCCATGATTTTATTTTCTGTGGAGATGTTCATTTGTGCTGGACATTAGATTCCAGTTATAAGTGAAATCTTATGGTATTTGTCTTTCTCTTTCTGACTTATTTTACTCAGTACAAGAGACCCTAGTTCAATCCATGTTGCTGCAAATGGCATTATGTCATTCATTCTTATGGCTGAGTAGTATTCCATTGTGTATATATACCACCTCTTCCGAATCCAATCATCTGTTGATGGACATTTAGGTTGTTTCCTTGTCTTGGCTATTGTGAATAGTGCTACAAGGAATATGCAAGTATATGTGTCTTTTTCAAGGAAATTTTGACGGGATAATACCCAAGAGTGGGATTGTGGGGTCATATGGAAGTTCTACGTATAGATTTCTAAGGTATCTCCAGACTGTTCTCCATAGTGGCTGTACCAGTTGACATTCCCACCAACAGTGCAGGAGGGTTCCCTTTTCTCCACACCCCCTCCAGCACTTGTTATTTGTGGATTTATTAATGATGGCCATTCTGACTGGTGTGAGGTGGTATCTCATGGTTGTTTTGATTTGCATTTCTCTTATAATCAGTGATGTTGAGCATTTGTTCATGTGTTTGATGGGCATCTGTATATCTTCTTTGGAGAGCAGTCTATTCAGGTCTTTTGCCCATTTTTCCATTGATTGATTGGCTTTTTTTGCTGTTGAGTTGTATAAGTTGCTTTTATATTCTAGAGATTAAGCCCTTGTCCATTGCATCATTTGAAACTATGTTCTCCCATTCTGAAAGTTGTCTTTTTGTTTTCTTTTGGGTTTCCTTTGCTGTGCAAAAGCTTTTCAGTTTGATTAGGTCTCATGGGTTTATTTTTGCTCTAATTTCTGTTGCTTTGGGAGACTGACCTGAGAAAATATTCATGAGGTTGATGTCAGAGAGTGTTTTGCCTATGTTCTCTTCTAGGAGTTTGATGGTGTCTTGTCTAGTGTTTAAGTCTTTCAGCCATTTTGAGTGTATTTTTGTGCATGGTGTGATGATGTGTTCTAGTTTCATTGCTTTGCCTGCAGCTTTCCAGGTTTCCCAGCAATGCTTGCTGAATAGACTTTCTTTTTCCCATTTTATGTTCTTGCCTCCCTTGTCAAAGATTAATGGACCATAGGTGTCAGGGTTTATTTCCAGGTTCTCCATTGTGTTCCATTGGTCTGTCTGTCTGTTTTGATACCAGTACCACACTGTTTTGATGACTGTGGCTTTGTAATATTTCTTGAAGTCTGGGAGAGTTATGCCTCCTGCTTGGTTTTTGTTTCTCAGGATTGCTTTGGTGATTCTGGGTCTTTAGTGGTTCCATCTAAATAATTGGATTGTTTGTTCTAGTTCTGTGAAGAATGTCCTGGGTGATTTGATAGGGATTGCATTGAATCTGTAGATTGCTTTGCGTAGTATGGCCATTTTTACAATGTTGATTTTTCCAACTAGGAGCATGGAATATGTTTCCACTTCTTTACATCTTCTTTAATTTCTTTGATTAAAGTTTTATAGTTCTCAGCATATAGGTCCTTTACCTCTTTGGTCAGGTGTATTGTGAGGTATTTGATTTTGTGAGGTGCAATTTTAAAAGGTATCGTATATTTGTATTCCTTTTCTAAAATTTCATTGCTGGTGTAGAGAAATGCGACTGACTTCTGAATGTTAATCTTATATCCTGCTACTTTGCTGAATTTATGAATCAGTTCAAGCAGTGTTTGGGTTGAGTCCTTAGGGTTTTCTACGTATAGTATCATGTCATCTGCATAGAGTGACAGTTGTATCTCTTCTCTTCCTATATGGATGCCTTTTATTTCTTTTGTTTGCCTAATCGCTGTGGCTAGGACTTCCACAACTATGTTGAAGAGCAGTGGTGAGCATTGGCATCCCTGTCTTGTTCCAGATTGGAGTGAGAAGGCTTTCTGTTTTTCCGCATTGAGTATTATATTTGCCATGGGTTTGTCAGAAATGGCTTCGATTATGTTCAGGTATGTTACCTCTACACCCATTTTGTCGAGAGACTTGATCATGAATGGATGTTGGACCTTGTCAAATGCTTTTTCTGCATCTATTGAGATGATCATATGGTTTTTGTCTTTTCTTTTGTTAATGTGGTGTATGACATTGTTTTTTTTTTAATTTTTTTGCTTATTCTGAACCATCCTTGTGAAACTTGGATGAATCCCACCTGTTTATGGTGTATGATCGTTTTGATACATTGTTGGATTCAGTTGGCTAATTTTTTTTTGTCTTTTTGCCATTTCTTGAGCCTCTCATGTGGCATATGGAGGTTCCCTGGCTAGGGGTCGAATCAGAGCTGTACCTGTTGGCCTATGCCAGAGGCACAGCAACATGGGTTCCAAGACAAATCTGCAACCTATGCCAGAGCTCTTGGCAATGCCAGATCCTTTACCCATTGAGCAAGGCGAGGGATCAAACCCTCAACCTTATGGTTCCTATTTGGATTCATTAACCACCGAGCCATGATGTGAACTCCTCGTTTGGCTAATATTTTGTTGGGAATTTTTGCATCTATATTCATCAATGATTCTGGGCGATAGTTTTCTTTTTTGGTGGTATCTCTGTCTGGTTTTGGAATGAGGGTGATGGTGGTGTCACAGAATGTCTTTGGGAGTGTTCCTTCTTCTTCAACCTTTTGAAAAAGTTTAAGGAGGATGGGCACCAATTCCTCTTTATATGTTTGATAGAATTTGCCTGTGAAGCCATCTGGTCCTGGACTTTTATTTGTAGGGAGTGTTTTTATGACCTCTTCAATTTCATTTCTAGTGATTGGTTTGTTCAGTTGGTCTGTTTGTACTTGATTCAGTTTTGGCAGGCTGTAAGATTCTAGAAAACTGTTCATTTCTTCCAGATTGTCAAACTTGTTGCCATGTAGTTGTTCATAGTATTCTCTTATGTTTTTTTTTTTTTTTTTTTGTATTTCTGCTGTATCCGTTGTGATTTCTCCTTTTTCATTTATAATTTTGGTTATTTGGGTTGTTTTTCTCCTCTTCTTGGTGAGTCGAGCCAGTGATTTGTCAATTTTGTTCACCTTTTCCAAGAACCAGCTCTTGGTTTTATTAATTTTCTCTATTGTTTTTTGTATCTCTATTTTATTGATTTCCTCTTTGATCTTTATAATTTCCTTCCTTCTGCTGACTTTAGGGCTTTTTTGGTCTTCTTTTTCTAGTTCGTTTAGGTGGAGGGTTAAGTTGTCAAATTGAGATCTTTCTTCTTTTTTGAGGAAGGCCTGCATTGCTATGAATTTCCCTCTGAGCACTGCTTTTGCAGCATCCCATAGATTTGAGAGGTTGTGTCTTCATTATCATTTGTCCCCAGGTATTTTTTAACTTCCTTCTTGATTTCTTCATTGACCCATTGGATTTTTTAGTAGTATGTTGTTTAGCCTGCTTGTAGTAGGTTTTTCCTCATTTCTTTTCCTGTGGTTGATTTCTAGTATCATGACATTGTGGTCAGAGAAGATACTTGAAATAATTTCTATGCTTCTAAATTTGTTGAGGTTAGCTTTGTGTCCCAATAGGTGGTTGATTCTTGAGAATGTTCCATGTGCACTTGAGAAGAATGTGTATTCTGATTTTTGTGGATGTAGTGTCCTGAAAATATCAATTAAGTCTAACTTTTCTATTGTTTCCTTTAGGATCTCTGTTGCTTTATTGGTTTTCTTTCTAGAGGATCTGTCCATTGATGTGAGTGGGGTATTAAAGTCTCCTACTATGATTGTATTCCCATCAATTTCTTCCTTTATGTCTGTTAACATTTGTTGTACGTATCTGGGTGCTCCTTTGTTTGGGGCATATATGTTGATGATAGTAATATCCTCTCTTTGGATGGATCCTTTAATCATTAAATAGTGTGCTTCTTTGTCTTTCTTTATGTCTTTTGTTTTACAGTCTATTTTGTCTGATATGAGTATTGCAACTCCTGCTTTCCTGTCATATCTATTGGCATGAAATATTTTTTCCCACCCCTCTCTTTCAATCTATATATATCCTTTGTCCTAAGGTGAGTTTCTTGTAGGCAGCAGATTGAAGATTTTTGCTTTTTTATCCAGTCAGCCACTCTGTGGAGCATTCAGTCCATTGACATTTAAGGTGATAATTGATAGGTGATTATTTATTGCCATTTTCAACCTATTTTTCCAGTTGATTCTATGATTCTCCATTCTTCCTTTCTTTTTTTCGGTGGGATGGTCTCTGGTTATTTTCTGTTTGAGTGTTTTTCTTTTCATTTTTTTGTGAATGCAATGTTTGGTTTTTACTTGTGGTTGCCCTGTTTTTTAAGTATGCTAGCCCCTTCCTATAATTTTGTGTTTTAGCCTGATAGTCCTGTAGGTTCAAACAATTCATTACTCTACAAAAATTAAGAAGAGATACAGACAGAAAAAAACGAAATAAAAGGAAAAAATTAAAAAAGAGAATTTATTTCCTCACATCCCTCGCCCACATTTTATAATTTTGATGACTCTTTTTTTTTCTTTTTAATTTTATTTTGTTTTAAACATGTTCATGATTAAATCTGTATGCTGGCTTATCTAAGTGACTGCTCTCTGATTGTGGCTTTCTCAATCCTTTCTTTTTGGTTTAGAGAAGCCCTTTCAATATTTCTTTTAGCCTGGGTTTTGTATTGCTGTATTCTTTTAGCTTTTGTTTGTTGGGAAAAAATTTTATGTCCCCTTCTATTTTAAATGATATTCTTGCTGGATAGAGTATTCTAGGTTGCATATTTTTTTTCCTTTTAGCACTTTCAATATCTCTTGCCATTCCCTCCTGGCCTATAGAGTTTCTGAAGGGAAATCAGCTAATAACTTATGGGGGTTCCCTTATAGGTAACATTCTGCTTTTCTCTTACTGCCTTTAGGATCCTCTCTTTATCATTAACTTTTGCCATTTTTATGATAATGTGTCTTGGTGTGGGTCTATTTGATTTCAACTTGTTTGGAGCCCTCTGTGCTTCCTGTATCCTGAACTCAGTATCCTTTAGTTTTGGGAAGTTCCCAGTCATAATTTATTCAAATATATTTTCCATCCCCTTGTCTTTTTCTACTCCTTCTGGAATTCTTATTAAGCATATATTATACCATAGGTCTCTTATACTTCTTTCATGCTTTTTCATTTGGTTTTCTGTATGCTGTCCTGTTTGGGTGATTTCCATTGTTCTATCTTCCACATCAGTAATTCGTTCTTCTGCATCATTCATTCTGGTTTTTACTGCCCATAGCTCAGTTTGTATCTGTGCAAATGAATTTTCTAGTTTTTCTTGACTCCTCCTTATATTTTCTAGTTCCTTTCTGAGAGTGTCTGTATTACTGTTCATATCTTCTCTTAATTCCTTCAGTATTTTCAATATTTTTCTTTTGAACTCCAGATCTGTCAGACTGCAGAGGTCTGTTTCATTGTTGACTGCTTTAGGTGAGTTCTCCTGTTGGTTTAACTGGGGGTGGTTTCTCAGCTTCTTCATCTTGCTTGTTGTTTTCTTTTTCCTGGTGGAGTGGTACTCTCTGTGGCTGGGCAGGATTTGCCTTGGCACTGCTGTGGAATGTTTCCTGGGGCCTGGCATTTTTGGTCACATTCTGAGGCAGCATGGGTTTTCTTGGTGGTGGGCAGGGATGACAGGGTCTCTCTGCAGCAAAGGAGGAGTTCCTGAGTGCAGACAGGACTGGGAGGTCCTTACTGCGATAGAAGCAGATTTCATAATCCTGGGCAGAGCTTTCTCTGGTTTACTGGGCTGTCAGGCTCTTCTAGGGGGCTGGTGGTGCTGGTCAGCTCTTCCATGGGAGTACAGCACCCCCCAAGGGCGGTACCAGCCAGCTGGGCTGCTGAGAACCCCAGGGGCTCTTCCCCAGGGCAGCAGGGATTGGCAGGATCACATGGAAATGGAGGCAGATTTGCATGGCCAGGCCAAGCTTGTACTAGTTTTCTGGGCTGCAGGCCTTTTCCTGGGGGCTGGCAGTGCTGGGTGCTGCTCTGTGGGGATGTAGCTTCTACAGAGGGCAGGCAGGCTAGGGAAGTGAAAGCCCTTGCGTGGTCAGCTTCCTGCAGTTGGTGAGGCCAGCCTTCTAGGATGGTAGGCAGCCTCAGGTCCAGCATGTGTGCACAGGGTTGGGGGGGGGATGCACTGGGAAGCACAGCTTTCTGATAGCTGGTGGTCATGTGAGCTCACTGTGGTGTGGGGAGTATTCTATGGTGGCCCACCCCTCCTCCTCTCCCCTCCACAACACTGGTGCCCTGTCTCTCCTGCAGATCCAGCTCTTCTCCCAGGTTCCCTCTGATGTGGCTTTCCACCCCCCAGTCCTTAGCGTATTGTGCCCTGCACCCGCAACACGCAGCTTCCTAGTCTCCCAGGCAGTATCTGCCCTGAGAACTGGACAGACCTGTTCCAGGCTCCCAAGCAGTGTCAGCACCACCCATCCCAGCCCATTCCCATTCCCAGGGACTAACCTCTGGAGCCGAGGTCTCAGCGCCCAGCCCCTGCCCCAGCATCTTGGTTTTTGGTGACTGTGCCAGTAGTTCAGATGATCTGTTCAGTTCTCACTCTGCTCTTTGGAACTCAGACTTACTGCTGCACACTTCTCTGCATCTGGAGATCCCGCTGATTTGGTTGATCTTTCCGTTGAGTGGGTGACTTTCCAGGGTGTAGGATCCCTTTCTCCTCCACAGTTCCCTTTCGGGAGCACCCATCCAGCTCCAATTCCCCTTCTCTTACTCTCCTCTTTTCTCTTGTTTTACCCAGTTATGTCACGAGATTCTTGCCATTATTGGAGTTTAGGTTCTTCTGCCAGTGATTAATTGCTGTTCTGTGCAAGTCTTTTAACCTGTAGATGTGTTTTTTTTTTTGCATGTGTTTGTGGGAGAGGGCGAGCGTGTTCCCCTACTCTTCCACCATCATGCCTTTCAATTACCCAATTATCTTTCAACTTGAGTATTTTATTTACTATTTTTAAATAGCTTTGATCCTCACTCGATCCTCTTATTCTCTATATATATGATCACAAGAAATTTATTTGGAAATATTAAAATCTTATGCCAATATCCTGTTTAAAATTCTTTTTTTCAAAACCAATACTTCTTATTTTTTACATGTGCCAATTAAAATAAGCTTTATTTTTTATATAACGATTTTTATTTTTTCCCATTATAGCTGGTTTACAGTGTTCTGTCAATTTTCTACTGAACAATAGTTGCAGAAAAAGCTGTTTATAAATCTTTGGTGGGTCTTTATCATCTGTATAAGTAAAGTCCAGACTCCTTGGCAGAACATCTAGAAAACATTATGAATGAGTGCCAGCCTATATTTTCAACTCTCTCCCCATAGTGACACTTCACTGAACTCAGATCTAGCAATGTAATGTTTGTGCCAGTGCAAAACTCTTTCTTGAAAGTTATTAACAATTTCAAAATGATGATGAGAGATTATTAAATAAAGTATGTGGCACTTCTCAGTAGGGAGTCATGTGCAGTTACACAGATCAGATGTACATGAAAATGGCCCTGACTTCAGCCACTCCAAAATGATTTACAGTTTCTTGAACATCCCCATTCATTTCTTACTCATATACTCTGCTTTTGAGTATAATGCATCTTCCCCCTTTCTTTTAAGAAGTTTCAACAAAGCAAAAAAATTTCCTCCTCTGGAGTTCCACTTGAGACATACACCATTATAATACTTTACATATTACTTCTACATTTTTACATTTGTTAACAAATCAGCTTAATTAACCAGTTTCTAGGATACTTTAGGGCAGGGATAATATATTTCTTTTTTCATCCATATGTGTCTATCCTCAAGGTCTACTACAGAAGAAGTGTTGGGAAGGTAGAAGAAAATATTTATTAAAGAACTGATTAAGTTGCAGAATTGCTTCAATAATGGCATGAGCACATTATGAAGAAGCTGTGCACTTAATTACTGTGCTGTTCTTATCTACAAATATTTATTTCAGTGACATTTGTAGACACAAATAGGATTATGATCCAGCATAATTTTATTGGATCAATGCAGAAAAATACAATGATTGATTCCCTGTCTTTTGGTTAAACTGACAGAGTAACAATGTCTGAAATTAGGCATTTATCATTTTTGTCTGTATCTCACTATTTAATCACATTTTATTTGCTAAGGGGACAGAGGGGAGTTTCTAGTTTTGACAAAACTTGTGATTATTGACCTGACAGTTCTAATTATGAAAAACATGGAATTGTATGTCTTTGAGAAACAAAATATTCACACAAAAGTATGCAGAAGAAGGAAATCCAATAAGTGCATGCTATAAAGCACAGATAGGTATGAGATTCAAGAGCACTAAGATTACTGTACAGTTTTACTGAGTTAACATTTTTCTGAAAGACATTTGGTATTCAGACAACATAAATAGAAATGCATGTGTTTTAAAATACAATTAGATTTTGACCTATGCCAAGGCAGAAAGACAGGTCCTTTTGCTACATGATTTTGTTGGATAGTATATACTGCCATATTTGTACAAGAATCTCGGGTTATAAGGAATGTTTGAAACAAATCTTATTAGCATTAAAAATGCTCTTATCTTTGTAGATCAAATTTTTATTTATGATAATCATCATGAAAACTATTTACCATGATTTGAAAGTTCAATATTACAAAACTCCTTGTGAAGGGCTTCAGGAAATGTATCTGCATGCACACAGTGATAGATCTGATATCTGATATCTGTGCTTTAGTTGAGATGTACTCTACCAGATTTATTGAGCCTATAGATAGTCATTTCTTCAATTTGGATCCACACTGGAGGAGAGGAATTGCTATTTAAAGGTGATGTTAATGCCAATGTAATGTATCAACTAATAACAATAAAAATAACATGAATTGAGTTTTGATTTGAGGCTCAGAAATATGTGAACGATCTGGGATCAAGATGGTGGAGGAGCAGGATATGAACCTCACCTCTTTCCACAAGCACATCAAAAAATATATATAGAACAATTCACACAGAACATCTACTGGACACTTGCAGAAGACCTCAGACTTCAAAAAGGGCAAGAAAACCTCCAAAAAACTGGGTAGAACAAAAGAAAAAAATCAGAGAGATCAGGAGAAAAAAAAATTGGGCTACCATTCCTGAGAGGGAGCTGTGAAAGAGAAAAGGAAACTGCACACTGGGAGGTCCCTAACTGATGAGACCAGCCAGGACATGCTGACTCAAAGACTCAAAGAAAAGCACAGGAGTCTATCAAAGAAGTGCAAAGTAGAGAGAGGGAGCTGTACAGATGATTGGTAACACTGTCCAGTGCACAACAGCCTGAGACCCTTGGGCAGGGGCTGGGAGCTGAGATTTGGGCTTCAGAGGTCAGTTCCACGGATAGGACAGGGGTTGGCTGTGTATAAACAGCCTGAGAGGTTTAGGAAGTAGGGCACCACAGCTGAGGGTTTGTGGGAGGAGGACTAAGACCACCAGGAAAGGAACGTAACATTGTTAGGGAGTGGGAGGGGCATCATTGGGCTATCTATCTCTGCACATAAGTGGGACTTCAGGCAGCAAGTTACTTCTTGCACAGACTACAGGGGTAGTGCAAACTGCCACAGCCACTTCAGACTCCAGACTCCAGACCAAGCACCACCCATTGCCCTCACCTCCCTGAGAACACACACACCATATCATTGCTGCTACCATGGACCCAGGATGTGGGCCAAACCCTGTGGAGGTAATTTCCATGCTAGGAACTGGCAACTAGGTGCCACCTATTATCCCTACTTCCCTGGAAACACACCTAGGCTATGAAATTGCATACCCCATATCACTGGCTAACATCCTGCATACAATGAGGAATGAGACAGCAAACATCCAAACCAAAAGCACCCTCAAGCCAAAAAAAGTAACCCCACAAAAGCTACCCACGGATGCTCACCCATATATGTAGTCCTCAAAGAGTACAATAGATAATTGTTTGTCCCTAAACTCACAGATTAAGAAATAAATAAGAAAAATGAAGAAGCAAAGAAAAATTCTCAGTTAAAAGGACAGGAGAATTCCCCCAAAGGAGCAAAAAATAAAACAAACTTATGTAGTGTAACAGACACCAAGTTCAATAAGGGGGTAAAGGAAATACTGAAGGAATTAGGAATGGCTACAGGAATGACAATTACCTTAAAAGGGAACTAGAAATTATGAAGAGGATTCAAGAAAAATTAGAAAATTCATTTGCTGAGATAAGAGCTGAGTTAAAAGCATTGAGCAGCAAAATGAACAATTCAGAGGAATAAATAAGTGACTTGGAAGTCAGAATAATGGGAATCAACCAATCAAGAAAGCTGCCAGATAACCAAATGCAAAAAAAAAAAAAAAATTGAAAGCAGTATAAGACATCCATGGGATAATATAAAGCCTGCTGATCTATACATAATAGGGATCCTGGACGGAGAAAAAAAGAAAAAATATATTTAAAATGTATTGAAAGAAATTATGGATGAAAAGTTTCCAAATCTATAGAAGGAAACAGATATTCCAATACAGGGATCACAGAGGTTTCCCAACAAGATTAACACAAATAGATGTATACCAAGACTTATTATAATAAAAATGGCCTAAAGTTAAATATAAGGAGAGAATTTTAGAGGGGAAAAACAAATAGTAAATTACAGGGAAATCCCAAAAGGCTAACAGCTGATTTCTCTATAGAAACACTGCATGCCAGAAAAGAGAGGCAAAAAAAAAAACCTGGTAATGTAACAGACACCAAAATAAAACAGGCTTGTTTTATTTTTTTCTCCTATCCTTTTAACTTTCTTATCAAAAGTTCTAGAAGGGAAAATTTCAAAACCTAGAATATGCTACACAACAAGATTATCATTTAAAATAGAAGAAAAAATAATTTCTCAGAAAAGCAAAGTCTAAATACAGCAATACTAAAACTATCCTAAAAGAAATATTGAAAGGTTGCCTCTAAATAAGAAAGAAGCAAGAAGATATAGAATGGAGGAAATCACAATTGGAAAGTAGTCACTTAAATAGACCACTCTATAGATCAAAAAGAACAAAAATACAATTTTTGAAAATGATGATAAACACAAGGAACAGAAAAAGGATAAACATGAAGATGTAAAAAAATGGCATCAAAATCATAAAAAGTAGGGAAGTAGACTAAGAAAAATCAAAATTTTTAGAATGTGTTTGAGCCTATATGACAATCAATCTAAAGCAAGCAGATATAGGAAGTGGTTAATAAACTTGAAAAAAAGGGCCAACACAAATCAAAACAAGCAATACATTCACACACATACAAAAGCAGACACAGCTTAGGATAAAAGAAAAGCTATATGTGGACTTGTGCATAATTGAGTCTCTCATAGACAACTTATTGCAGACTCTTGCTTTTTTATCCAATCTGCCATTCTGTATCAAAAGATTGGAGCATTCAGTCCATTGACATTTAAGGTAATTATTGATAAATATGAACTTATTGTCATTTTAAACCTTGTTTTCCAGTTGATTCTATGGTTCTCCTTTGTTTCTTTCTCTTTTTTTGTTTGGATGATTTCCTTTTATTTTATGCTTGGTCCCTCTTCTTTTTAGTTTTTATGAAAGTAATGTTTGTTATTGACTTGTTGTTGCCCTGTTTCCTGTTTTTTTAAGTATGTTAAACCCTTCCTATATCTACTTACTTTAGCCTGATAATCATATAGGTTCAAACATAATATAAAAAAAGAGTATAGATTTTCTTACTTTCCTTCCACACATTCTATGATTTTGAAGGCACTTTTTAACATCTTCCTGTTTGTCCTTTTGCTGTTACTTGTGTTTATAGTTACTTTTACAATGATAACTTTTTTTCCTTTTAGATATATATACTGGCTTATTTTAATGACTGCTTTCCAATTGTGATTTCCTCCATACTATTTTTTCTTGTTTATTAAGAGAAGCCCTTTCAATATTTCTTTTAGAATAGGTTTATTATTGCCATACTCTTTTAGCTTTTGTTGTCTACAAGAGACTTTCCTTAGGACAAAGGACACATATAGATTGAAAGTGAGGGGATGGGAAAAGATATTTCATGACAATGGAAAAGGCAGGAAAGCAAGAGCTGGAATACTTATATCAGACAAAACAGACTTTAAAATTATGGCCATAAAAAGACAAAGAAGGACACTATTTAAAGATAAAAGGGATCCATTCAAGAAGAGAATATTGCAATCATCAATATATATGCCCCTAATATAGAAGCACCCAGATACACAAAATCACTAACAGACATAAAAGGAGAAATTGATGGGAATACAATAATAGTAGGTGTTTTTAACACCCCACTCACATCAATGGACAGATCCTTTAGAGAGAAAATTAATAAGGAAACAGAGATCCTAAATGGCACAATAGAAAAGTTAGACTTCATTGACATTTTCAGGATATTACATCCAAAGAAATCAGAATATACATTCTTTTCAAGTGCACATGGAAAATTCTTAAAGATTGAACACACACTGGGGCACAAAGCTAACCTCAATAAATTTAAGAATACAGAAATTATTTAAAGTATCTTCTCTGACCACAATGTCATGAAACTAGAAGTCAACCACAGGAAAATAAATGAGAAAAACTGACTACATGGAGACTAAACAACACACACACACACTCTCTTATATATATATATACAGACACAAATATACATATATATATATATATTTAAATTGGTCAATAAGGAAATCAAAATGGAAATTAAGAAATAACTTAAGAACAATGATAATGAAGACACAACCATTCAAAATCTATGGGATGCTGCAAAAGCAATGCTTAGAAGGAAATTCATAATGATATAGGCCTTCCTCAAAAAAGAAGAAAAATCTCAAATCAATAGCTTAAGCCACCACCTAAATGAATTGGAAAAAGAACAAACAAAACCTAAAGTCAGCAGAAGGAACAAAGTCATAAAGATCAGAGAGGAAATCAATAAAATACAGATTCAAAAAACAATAGAAAAAAATCAATACAACCAAGATATGGCTCTTCGAAAAGGTAAACAAAATTGACAAACCTCTGGCTGGACTCACCAAGAAAAGGATACAAAAAAAACCCAAATAAATAAAATAAGAAATGAAAAAGGAGGAGTTCTCATTGTGGCTCGGCAGAAATGAATCTGACTAGCATCTATGAGCATGCAGGTTCAATCCTTGGCCTAACTCAACGGGTTAAGGATCTGGCATTGCTGTGAGCCATAGTGTAGGTTGCTGATGCAGGTTGGATCTGGTGTTGCTGTGGCTGTGGTGTAGACCAGGAGCTACATCTCTGATTCAAACCCTTTCCTGGGAACCTCCGTATGCCATGGGTGTGACCCTAAAAACTCAAAAAATAAAAATATAGATTTAAAAAAGGAAATGAAAAATGAGAAATCTCAATGGGTACTGCAGAAATACAGAAGGAAATCACCCAGCCAAAAACAGCAAAAGAAAGACAACAAAAGAAATAGAGAATGAACTGGAAAACAGTGTTTTAAATGGCAGTAAATACATATTTATCAATCATTACCTTACATGTCAATGGACTGAATGCTCCAATAAAATCAGCGAGCAGAAGACTGAATAAAACAAACAAGAGCCTACAATATGCTTCCTAACAGAGACCCACTTTAGGACAAAGAACATGTGTAGATTGAAAGTGAGTGAAGGGAAAACTATTTTTCATACAAATGGAAATGACAAGAACGTGAGAACTGCAATACTCATTTCACACAAAATCAACTTTAAAACAAAGTCCTTATAGAAAAATAAAGACACTCTTTAATGATAAAAGGAGCAATTAACTTGTCAACATATATGTGCATAATATATGAGAACTCAAATACATGAAACAAATGCTAAAAGACACTAGGGGAGAAATTGATGGGAATAAAATAATAGTAGGATACTTTACCATCCCATTCACATAAGTGGACAGATCTTCTAGACAGAAAACAAATAAGACAACAGAGAACCTATATGACACAATAACACAGTTGGATTTGACATTTTCAGGATATTACATCAAAAAAATATACACTTTTTGAAGTGCACATGGAAAATTCTCCAGGATTGACCACATACTAGGGCACAAAACTAACCTCAATAAATGTAAGAGTATGAAAGTTATTTCAAATATCTTTTCTGACAAAAATGGCATGAAATTAGGAATCAAACACAGGAAAATGAATAAGAAAATTTGACTAACTGGAGACTAAACAGCATGCTACCAAAAAAAAAAAAAAATGGGTCAATGAGGAAATAAAAAATGAAATTAAAAAATACCTTCAGACAATTGACCATGAGATCACATCCATACAAAATCTATTGGATGCAGCAAAAGCAGTTCTTAGAGGGAAGTTCATAGTGACACAGGCCTTCCTCAAATATCAAGTCTCAAATAACCAAAACTATCACTTAAAAGAATTAGAGAAAATAGGACAAACAAAACCTAAAGTCAGCAGAAGAAAGAAATAATAAAAGTTAGAGAGAAAATAGGAAAATAGATTAACAACTGAAAAGTTAAAGCTGAGAACAGTTTATTTGAAAGAGTAAATAAAATTGACAAACTTCTGGCAAGCTTCACCAAGAAGAAAAAGGAGAGAACTGAAATCAATAAAGTAAAAATTAAAAAAGGAGATTCTTTAGTGATGCCACAGAAATACCAAAAAAATATAAAGCAAACATAAGAGAATACTGAGAACAATTTTATGACAACAAATTTGACAACCTACAAGAAATGGACAACTTTCTAGAAACATACGGCCTACCAAAACTGAATCAAGAATACATAGATAATTTGAACAGATCAAATCCCTAAAATTGAAATAGAATCTGTAATTAAAGAAAAAAAATCCCTCGGAGCAAAATCCAGGACTGGATGGCTTCATCAGCAAATTCCATCAAACATATAATAGAACACATACTGATATTGCTCAAACTCTTCCAAAAGATAGAAGAGGGAACTCTCCCAGAGACATTCATTGCACCCTGATACCAAAACTAGACAAAGATATATGTCATCTTTCATGTATAGGGACAAAATTTCTCAATAAAATATTAGCAAACTAAATTCAACAACACATGAAAAATATCATAAACCAGAGTTCCCACAGTTGTTCAGTGTATTAAGAATCCAACTGCATTGGCTTGGGTCACTGTAGAGGCACAAGTTTGATCCTTAGCCCAGCTCAGTGGGTTAAAGTAGCCAGCATTGCCAAAGCTATGGCACAGGTCACAGCTGCAGGTTTTATACAGTCCCTCGCCTGAGATCTTCCATAAGTCATGGGTGCAGTCTTAAAAAAAATAAACCATGACCAGTGGGATTCATTGGAAGTTCACTAGGGTGGTTCATCATATTCAAATCAATGTTATATGCTACATTAACCAAAGAAAAGTCATAAACTGCATGGTCATCTCAATAAATCCAGAAAAAGCATTTGGACAAATTCAACATCTGTTCATGATAAAAATTCTTAACACATTATGTATAGAGGGAACATACCTCAACATAATAAAAGCTTTTTATGACAAACCCGTCAATACAATACCCAATGGAGCAAAACTGATAACTTCCTCACTAAAATCTGCAACAAGACAAGGATGCCCATTCTCACTTCTTTTATTCAATATAATATTGGATGTCCTAGGGATAGTAATCAAAAAAAGGCATAAAATATATTCAAACTAGAAGGGAGGAAGGAAAATTGTCACTATATGCAGATGGCATGATAATATATATAGGAAACCCTAAGGACTCAACACAAAACCTGCTAGATCTGATAAACAAATTCAGCAAAGTAGCAGGATACAAGATTAACATACATATATCAATACTAAGTGAAGTAAGTCAGAAAGAGAAAGACAAATACCATACAGTATTACTTATATCTGGAATCTAATATACAGCACAAATGAACCTTTCCACAGGAAAGAAACTCATGGACTTGGAGAAGAGAGTCATGGTTGCCAAGGGGGAGGGGGAGGGAGTTGGATGGACTGGGAGTCATGTTCGTAGATGCAAACTATTGCATTTGGAGTTAATAAGCAATGAGATCCTGCTGTATAGCACAGGGAACTATATCTAGTCACTAGTGATGGAACATGATGGAGGGTAATGTGAGAAAAAGAATGTGTGTGTGTGTGTGTGTGTGTGTGTGTGTGTGTGTGTTTGTGTGTGTGTGTGTGTGTGTGACTGGTTTAATTTGCTATACAGTAGAAAAGTGACAGAGCACTGTAAACCAACTATAATGGAAACAAAAATCATTAAAAAATAAAATTAAAAATAAATCACAAAAATGAAACAAAATAATATAAAAATAAAAACATAGAGAAATCAGTTGTATTTTCTTACACTAACAATTAAATATCAGAAAAGGAATGTGAGATACAATACCTTTTAAAATTACACCAAAAATATGTAGGAATAAACCTGACCAAGGAGGTGACAGACTTTTATACTAAGAACTATAAAATATTAATAAAGGAAGTTAAAGATGTTTCAAAGAAATGGAAAGATACCCCATGATCTTGGATCAGAATTATTAATGTGGTTAAAATTCCCATGCTACCCAACATAATTTACAGATTTCGTATGGTCCCTAAAAATTACCCATGGCATTTTCCATACACTAGAACAAATCTACCAAAACTTTATATGGAACATTGAAAGACCCAGAATTACCAAGGCAAATTTGAGGCAAAAAAAAGCAGGAGGCGTAGTTCTCCTAGACTTCAGATAATGCTACACAGCTACAGTAATCAAAACTGTGGAATTGGTACAGAAGCAGACATACATATCGATGGAACAGAATACTGAGATCAGAAATAAGCCCATACACTTATGGTAAATTAATCTTTGACAAAGGAAACAAGAATATAAAGTGGGAAAAATCTTTTTATCAAGTGGTGCTGTGAAAGTTGGACAGTCACATGTAAATCAATGAAACTAGAATACAACTTCACACTATGGACAAAAATAAACTCAAATGGCTTAAAGACTTATACATAAGACATGACACCATAAAACTCCTATAGGAGACTATTGGAAAAACATCCTCTGATATAAATCTTTCCAATGTTTTCTTAGATCAGTCTCCCAAAGCAAGAGAAATTAAAACGAAATAAACAAATTGGATCCAATCAAACTTACAAGCTTTTGCACAGCAAAGGAAACCATAAACAAAAAAGACAACTTACAGAATGGGAGAAAATACTTGAAAATGATGCAACTGACAAGAGGTTAATCTCCAAAATATACCAAGAACTCACACAAGTGAACATTGGAAAAAACAACCCAAATTAAAACAGGCAGGAGACCTAAATAGATTTCTTCAAAGACATACAAATTTCTAGTAAGCACATGAAAAGATGCTCAACATCACTAATTAATAGAGTAATGCAAATCAAAACTATGAGGTACCACCTCACATCAGTCTACAAATAACAAATCCTGGAGAGGGTGTGGAGAAAAAGGAACCCTCCTACACTGTTTTGGGGAATTAAATTGGTACAACCACTATGAAAAACAATATGAAAACAAAAAATAGAGTTAGCATATGGTCCAGCAATCTTACTCCTGGGCATATGTCTAGAAAAAAAAACCCTGTAGTTTGAAAAGATCCATACACCTCAGCACAATTTACAATAGCCAATACATGGAAACAAATGTTCATGGCCAGATGAATGGATTAAGAAGGTATGGCATGTATATACATATATACTATGGAATATTACTCAGCCATAAAAAGAATGTTATAATGACTTTGGCAACAACATGGATACAACTATAGTTTATCATGCTAAGTTAAGTAACTCAGAAAGAGGTGCAAACTATTGACTTTGGAATGGATTAGCAATGAGATCCTACTGTGTAGCATGGGAAACTATGTATAGTCACTTATGATGGAGCATGATATTTTGAGAAAATAGAATGTGTACATGTATGTGTAACTGGGTTACCATGCTGTACAGTAGAAAAAAATTGTATTGGGGAAATAACAATTAAAAATTAATTAATTAATTTAAAAAATTAATAATTAGCCCAAGTGTTGACATACTTTTTCTGTAATGATCCAAATAGTAAATATTTTGGGCTTTGAGGGCTATACCTAGTCTTTTCTGCAACTTTTCAATTCTGCTATTGTAACATGACATTAGCAATATATAATTCATAAACAAATTGGTGTGGTTGTGTTCCAATGAATAAATAAATTGAATTTCATGTAAAAAAAAGAAAGAGAAAGACATACACCACATTCTATCACTTATATGTGGAATCTAATATATAGCAAGAATGAACCTCTCTGCAAAACAGAAACAGAATAATAGAGAAGAGACTTGTGGTTGCCAAGGGGTCAGGAGGAGGGAGTGGGATGGACTGGGAATTTGGGTGTAGAATGGATAAACAATTTCCTCATTGTTTAGTGAGGTCTTACTCTATAGCACAGGGGGTTATATGCATTCTCAAAAGAAATTAGCATAGTATTATAAATCAACTGTACTTTAGCAAGATTTAGCAAAAGAAAGATAAACATCCTTTTCACTCTATACCCTTTTGTATTCATTGATTTTATCAGATGTGTTATATATTGTTATATATTGAATTATAGCTTTTGTATTTATATCTTCTGCTTTAAATATTTTAAAAAACTAAAAGTGTCTATTTTTGGTACCTGGATATCTGAGCTTCTAAACTAATAAATGGATCCTGTGTTTGAATTTAACAAGTGATTTAAAAGAGAAGGTCAAATTGGAAATTCATAGCTTAAAAGTAACAGTCTATAGCTAGTATGATGTTCTGACTGCGGCTTTGAAGGGAAAGTAACATGGACTTAATAATCAAACAAATATAATCTAATATCCTAGCTCTATAATTTACCAATTATGTATTCTGAGAAAGTTGCTAAATAGTATGAACCTCAGTTTCCACATCTGTAACATTGGCATGATAATGCCTATGTTATAGTACGTCCCAAAGGATTCAATGAGACAATATGTGTAAATTGCCCAATACTGGGCTTGTTGTGTAGTAAGCGCTCAATAAATGTTCACCTGTAACTTTTTAAATTACAGTGAAAATGAAACTGACTAGTATGCATGACAATGCAGATTCAATCCCTGGCCTTTCTCAGTGAATTAAGAATCTGGCATTTCTGCAAGCCGTGGTGTAGATCACAGATACAGCTTGCATCCCATGTTGCTGTGGCTGTGGTGTAGACCTGCAGCTGCAGCTCTGATTTGAACCCTAGACTGCGAACTTCCATATGCCACAGGTGTGGCCATAAAAAGCAAAAAAATAAATGAATGAATAAATAAATAATCATAATGAAAAATATCATTGAACATGACTTTAGAATATGTGAATTAATTTTTTCTTGGTTCTATCCCTACTAGACATACATCTTTATTTAAAGATTCTCAAGTTTCTTATTTGTAAAATTAGAATAACTATTTCCATTTCACTTTCTTCAGGAGACTTGAAAGACTGATATGAGATTATGCACATGTAAGGGCCTTGAGTACTATAATACCAAAAGGAATTTTATCATGGCTGAAAGCTTAATTTGAGGTCTTTTTATAGATCTCTGATTATGAAGATTATATACCCCAACCCTATATATTTTGAGGCTGTCTCTAGACTTCCATTTCAGTTATGACTCCCTGCTCAAAGGAATATGTTCCAGGCAGTATACCCTCTCCACAGCTCTCATCCTGTGGCCTACTTTTTTTTTATTATTTCTCATCTCTCTTTTGGGGACTTGAACTAAACATTTGTCTTATATTCCATTCTGAACTGCCTTACATCCCTCAATTTTTCAACTGCCTGGTGTAAGTCACTTACAGAATGCAAATATTTTTACCTCTTTGGGTAAAACTATTAACCTATCGTGACCCACTTTGCTTTGATTACTGTATAAATTGCAAGCACCAAATAGAATAGGAAAGAAAACTATGGAGAAGTGTAAGAAATAAACAAAGAATTTGGCCTTCCAGGAAAAGACGTAGCTACTAGTGGTGGATGAAGAAAGGGTAGGGTTAATTGGGCAGCCAGAAGTAACAGTAAAATACCCCAGTAAAGGAATGGATTATTGAAAAATAAGATGGATTATCTTCACAATTTTGTCCAAGGTCACATCTAAGTTTCCAGTCTTTGAATGCCTGGGGGAACCTGTGTATAGATTCAGAGTAAGAGGGAGGCTTTTGACACCTGTTACATATTGGACATTTGTTTCTTCCAAAAACTCATTTTTCTGTATTGTTTATTTATTTTTACTTTTTTATTTCCTTGATATATATATTTTTTCTACTGTACAGCATGGTGACCCAGTTACACATACGTGTATACATTCTTTAAACTCATTTTTTAAAATAAGTTTTGGTATTTGGAGGTGGGGTTTTTGGAAGTTAATTATATCATTAGGGTAGAGTTCTCATGAATGGGATTGATTATCTTTATAAAAGAGACCCAGAGAGCCCCCATTCATCTTTGTATGAATACAGTAAGGGTGAACCATCAAAGAACAAAAAAGTTGGTCATTAGATAGCAAATATGCTGGAGCCATAATCTTGGACTTAGAGTCACTAGAATGATGAGAGATATATTTTTTAATTACCCAGTCTATGGAATTTTTTATAGAAGCTGGAATTGGATTAAGACAAGACCCTTCACTGCTTTCCTCCAAAATTTTAATCCCCTCTATAATATTTTAAATAAATGAATGTGCATTATCTTTGCTCAATGAACTTTATTGACAGATAACTCACTAATTTGCCAGGCAATCAATTCTAACTTTATTTTCTTCATGAATGTTGGAAAATTCTCTCTCTTTCTTTCTCTCTCTCTCTCTTAACCACAGCATTCAGCAGCTTGATGTCAGATCTCAGTTCACACACTAGGGACTGAAACTCAGCCACAGCAGTGAAAGAGCTAAATCCAAACCACTAGACCACCAGGGAACACCCTGAAAATTTTTCTCTAAATTTGGTTTATATAGTAATACATCTTTTATTGCTATTACACATAACAGTTCTTCAGCTATATGAAGACAGAAATTCAATCACTTGGACAACTCAATATTTAAAGATCTATCAATTCTCCCTAATTTGACATTATTTTTCAATCCTATATTATGCTTGATTTTTCCTATTCTTCTTAAATGTTATTACTGAATTATAGTTGGTTTATAATATACATTACTTTCAGGTGTACAATATAATTATTTGATGTATTTATGGATTATGCCCCATATAAAATTATTATAAAATATTGGTTGTATTCCTTATGTTCCATATTATATCCCTGTATTTGATTTATTTTATATCTTGTATTTTATATCTCTTAATGCCTTTTCACTAACTTGCCTATTGCCTCACCCCTTTCCACATTGGTGATGACCAGTTTGTACTCTGTAGTTGTGAATCTATTTATGCTTTGTTATGTTTGTCTGTTTGCTTTAAATTTTAGAATACACATGTAAATGAAAACATATGGTTCTTGTCTTTATCTGTCTGGCTAAACATAATAAACTCAAGATCCATCCATGTTACTGTAAATAGGAAAAAAATCATTTTTGTTTATGCCTGAATAGTATATTAAATATATATATGTATATACACATGCAATTCATTTATATATAAAATTTAATTTATATGTTTATCAAAACTTATGTTGCTTGCTTTCATACCTTGGCTATTGTAAAAAAATGGTATAAACATTGGGGTGCATATATCTTTTCATATTAGTGTTTTTGTTTCTTTAGATCTATACCCAGGAGTAGAACAGATGGATTATATGATAGTTCTATTACTAATTTTTTGAGTAACTTCTGTAACAGTTCCCATAGTGGCTGCACCACATTACATCTCCACCGAGAGTGTACTATAGTTCCCTTTTCTCCACATCTTCACCAACACTCATTTTTTTTTTCATAATAGCCATTCTGATAGATCTGAGGTGATATTTAATTGTGGTTTTGATTGGAATTTCCTTGATGGTTGGTGATATTGATCATCTTTCCATGTTCCTTCTGGGCATCTGTACATCTTCTTTGGAAAAAAAATGCCCACTCACGTCCTCTGGTTATTTTTTAATTGGGTTGTTTAGATTTTTTGATATTGTGTTATGTTTGTTATATTTATTTAATATTAACCTCTTTCAGACTTATTATTTGTAAATATCTTTTCCCCTTCAGTAGGTTGTCTTCGTTTTTCTCTTGGTCGCCTTCACTGAGCAAAATCTTTTAAGTTCGATTAGTTACCATTTGTTTATTTTTGCAGTTTTTTCCCTTGCCTGGAAAGACAGACCCAAAAGAAATTTTTTGCTAATGCCCATGCCAAACTGTGTATGGTCTATATTTTTATTTTGGGAACTTTATTATTTCTGATATCACATTTATATATTTAACTCACTTTGAGTTTATTTTGTATATAGTATGTAAAATGTTCTAATTTAATTTTTTACATGTAGCCCTCCAGTTTTCACTTACTGAAGAAAACTGTCTTTGCCCATTTTATACTCTTGCCTCTTTTATCATGTGTCAATTGCCCCTAATGTTTTACTTCTGGGTTCTCTATTTTCTTCCATTGATCCATGTGTGTTTGTTTGTGCCAGTATAATACTATAGGTTTATAGTTGGAAGTCAGGGAGCATAATAACTTTGTTCTAGCTGAATATTTCTTTGACAATTTAGGTCCTTTGTGGTTCCATACAATTTTAAGCATACTTATTGAAGTTCTGTGAAAAATAACATTGGTATATTGATAAGGATTGTATTAAATCTGTACATTGCTTTGGGTATTCTGAACTTTTTAACAATATTAATTTTACTAATCCATAAACACAAGATACATTTCCATTTGTTTGTGTTGTCTGCATTTTGCTTCATCAATCTCATAATTTTCAAAATACAGGTTTTAACCTCCTTGGTTAAATTTATTACTTGGTATTTTATTTTATTTTTGATGTGATTGTAAATGGGGTGGTTTTCCTGACTTCTCTAATAGTTCATTAATGTATAGAAAAAACAACAGATTTATGCATATTAATTCTTTATCCTGTAACTTTACTGAATTCATTTATTAGTTCCAAGATTTTTGGTGGATATTTAAAGATTTTCTATATACAGTATCCTGTCATCTACAAATAATGACAGTTTGATTTATTTCCTTACAATTTGAATAAGTTTTATTTCTTTTTCTTGTCTCATTACTATGGTTAGGATTTCCAATACTATGCTAGATAGAAATGGTGTGAGTGGGCATCCTTGTTTTTTCTTTGTCTTAGAGGAAAACCTATCAGTTTTTCACAATTGAGTATGATGGTTTTGTCATAAATGGCCTTTATTATGTTGAGCTATGGTCTCTCTATACCCACTTTGTTGAGAGGTTTTATCATGAACTTATGTTGAATTTTGTCAAATGACTTTCTATATCTAGGAGAAGATTATGTGATATTTATTCCTTGTTTTGTTAATGTGGTGTATCACATTGAATGATTTGCAGATATGAATCACCCTTGCATCCTAGGGATAAATCCCATTTGATTATGGTTAACAATCATTTCTGTATATTGTTCAATTCAGTTTGTTAATATTTGTAGAGGGTTTTGCATCTGTGTTCTTCGGAGATATTGACCTGTAATTTTCTTATTTTGTGCTATGTTTACAATTTTTTTTATTTTAACTTTTGTGCTAGCTTGTTTAAGTGGTTGATCCAATGTCTTCACTACCTACTTTTCTTTGACAGTGGGGTTTTTCTTTTCCCATATTTTCTTATTTCTTGATATAGCCTTTTCTTTTTAACTTAGTAATAACTTTTCACATTTCTTATAAAGTTGGTCTAGGGTTTATGAACTCGTTGTCTGAAAAACCATTTATCATTTCTTCAATTTTGATTTATAACCTTGCTGTACAGATTATCATAGATTTTAGGGTTTTTCCTTTCAGTATTTGACTATATCATGCCTCTTCCTTCTGGCCTGCAGAATTTTTGACAATGAACAAGCTAAGAGATGTATGGGATTTCCCTTGTATGTGCCTCTTTGTTTTTCTCATGTTACTTTCAAAATTCTCTAACTTTTGCCATGTTAACTATGATATGTCTTGGTGTGGGTCATTTTGGATTTGTCTTGCTTGGGACCCTCTGTGCTTCCTATACATTGATATAAGTTTCCTTCTTTAGGTTTGAGAAATTTTCAACCATAATTTTCTTGAATATAGTTTCAAGATCCTTTCCCACTATAATACAATTATAATATGTTTTATGATCCCCAGTCCCTTAAACTAAACCATTCGTAAAGTTTTTGCTATTTTTATTCAGTGATTTCTACAGAAGAAATTATATCTTCTATGTCACTTATAATTCTTCTTTATCACCTATTCTGACCTTATTTCCATCTAGTGCATTTTTCATCTCAGTTTATTGTACTCTTCAGTTCTAATTGGTTCATTTTTATATTTTCTAATTTTTTGTTGACATTCTCACTATGTTCATCTCTTATTTTTCCAAGTCCAGTTAGCATTCTTATTATTATTGTTTTGAGCTTTTTATCAGGTAATTAATTTATCTCTGGGTTCATTAGATCTTTGGTTTGATTTTTTTCTTGTTCTTTGTTTGAAACATATTCCTCATGCTTCTCACTTGTTTCACTTATCCCATATAAAATTACATGAAACATTTACCTATCCTTGTCTTGAGGGGGTGTCATTTGTGAGAGTGTCTCTATGTGGTCTGAATGTGCCCAGGACCTTTCATGGGAGAGCTGTATCTGAATAGAGCACAGGCCTTATCTTTTTTCAGGATCTGCTAGCAGCAACCTACTTTGTGGGAGTTAGCCATGAGTTTGGAGGGGGTATAGCCAGAGATATATTCAAGCCAGAGCTTTTCCTAGGCTCAAAGGCAGTCAACATTCTGTTGGAGGCAGGGCCAGGGACCAAAGGGTTGTAGTAAGATCTCTGATGGAGTTGGGCTTCCCCTTAGTGTTATGACAGTCTGTACATTATTTTTTGGGGTGGCCATGGCCCAACAGTTTTAGTATGCACTTCTGAGCTGATTCCTCTTTTTCTCTTTTGTGTGTGATTTGGTTAGTGGCTGGGTCAGATCCATAGGGATTGGAGATACACTGATTAGCCCATTCTTCTCCTCCCCAAGTGTACATTCATGTGCAAGATGGAAAAGTTTTGTCCCTGCCTTGGCCAAAGGCAAGGTTATTGTCCAAGTTGACTTTCTTCCCTCTAAGTGTGTGTATACTCATTGGCAATTGCAGTTTTTGCCTTAGTGGGGAGAAACACTGGAGCAGGAAGTGCTGGAGCAGGGTCCCAGTACAAGCTGGGAGCTACGCTGGGATAGACCAAGATGCCACTGTACACCCAGCAGTTTTCAATCTACTGTCTACTCACTGGGTCTTGGAGGTAGCAAGTCTATGTGAACTCTTTAAGAATTAAGTCTCAGGTTTTCACAGCCCTCCAATAAGCCCCACTGGTTTTCAAACCAGCTCAGGAAGTTCCTCTTCTCAGTGTTGGACCCTATGGCTGTGGTGTCTAATGTTTTTAAGTACAAAAATATGTAAATGAAGTCCCAGAATGATTTTCTAAGTGATCGTAGCCAAAAGAACAATGGTATTATGGCCTCCAAGGCAAAGTGGGTTTCCCTGTGCCATAGGGTCCAGTTTCTGACTGTAATAATCTATGGGGAGAAGGTTGACCTCACAGTTGTAGGTAAGTACCACAAGGGCATATGCAAAAATAAATAAAAAATAACCTGAAGATTGAGAAGCTCAAGGAAAAGTGATTTTATCAAACACTGTTTTAAGACTTTAAATGCTATATTTTACACTTCTTCGCATAAAATTGGGTCTTTTTCTGTTATTGCTTTTGTTTTCTGTTTTTTTTTTTTTTGTTATTTTGCTGTGCATATGGCAAGTGAAAATTTATGGGCCAGAGATTGAAACAAAGCCATAGCTTCAACCTATGCCACAGTTGCAGTTATACCAGATCTTTAACTCACTGTGCATAGCAGGAAATCCCAGGTTGTTATTTTTTAGAAAATTTATAGAGGCTTGACCATAAGAGAGAAATATAATTTCTGAAATATAATTTCTGAATAAACAACTAATCCTAACAAACCTTGCAGCTGGCACTTAGTTTTCAGTTTGGGGTAACTTAATATGCCAATAAGGTTTATCTGGGCCTGGGTGAAGTACTTGTTCTGAAATCAGATGCCTTAAATACCACACCTAGTTTTGGACAAACTGCATTTTTTTCTCTTGTTGACCTTATGTCTCATTAAGGTTAAAATCTTTATCAAGTGGATACTGTCTTCTTATGAAGTGGCTTAAGAAGAAAAGCAAAGAAGCTTATCATCTGCATATTGCAACAAAGAAGAATCCATATGAAACTTTATATCATCCAGATCAAACATCAGGATTCATGAAAAATACTCTGTATAACCCTGAGGCAATAGTGGCCAGGTGAATCATTTTCCTTCCTAAATGAAAGTAAAAAGGTATGGCTAGCTTCATCAACTGGAATACTAACGAATGCACTACATAAATCAATTACAGTCAAAATTTGCTTCTGTTTGGAATAATCGTTAGCAAAATATGATGTTTAGGGACAATAGGATATCAAGGGATAACCACTTTGTTTATTGATCAGAGGACTTGAACAAACCTCCACCCTCATCCTTTAGGCATTCTGACCAGTAAAATAAGTGTATTACAAGGACTAGTAGAAGGGATAATGAGGTCTTGAGCCTTTTAATCTATTATGAAATTTATGCCTTGAAAAATTATTTACTCATAGGATATTGATTAATTCTGGAAAGAAGTTTTGACTTACCTATTTGGATCTTTCTGGGAGGTGTGTTATAAATTTTGCCAATTTTATTTGGAAATTTTGCCCATAAGGAGTGTGGTAGGTGATTCAATAGGGAAAAAATGATAGGTGTTTCCAGAATCTGCTTTAGCATTTTCAGAGAAATAATTTTTTTTTGAAAATCACAGGTTAATTTATTCTCTTTGTTTGGCAGCTTTGAGGACTACTGTAAAGTCTAGATTATCTACCCCTTTTGGAAGAAATCAACATAATGATTCTCTAAGAAGTCCCAGACTAATAAATGAATGTGGGTGGAGGAACTAGGGAGTAAAATGTGTGTATCTCTCAGAGTCTAAACAAAAGGAAATAGGTTCAGAGACAGAAACCTCTTGAAAACTCATTAGAGATCCTCACAATTTCAACTATTTTAGTACTCACTGTTTTATAGTACTGGGTTTGAGTACTTAGAGTATAGCTCCAGTGTCAGTTAGGACTTAAAAAAAATTCATCCCTGACACAGAGAAATATTTCCCTAAACTGATTAAGAGTGAAGATTTGGAAGAGATCCTAATGTTAATTGGAGCCTGATTACTGAGAATTAAGAGAAGTTTGGAAAGGCTGTTTAGCGAGCTGAAGACACCTAAAGCACTGAAATTTGTACCAATATCTTTTCCAATTTCCTGTATATTTTGCAATAATAGAAGAAACCAGGAGGATTTTGATTTCATTTAGGAGACTTCATTGGCTGAAGTCAAAAAATAAGAATTTTAGTGGGCTTCCTTTTAGGTGACTCATCTGAATGGGAGAGAGTTTTTGCCAGATTAACTAAATCTGGAGAGGACATAGTTTCCCATCCCATCCTGGTTCTTCTTAGTAGTAGGGAAAGGTCCTGTTTCAACCCATTAGTGTAAATAGAGCTAAAGGCTACCCAGGTAAAATCAACATCTTAAGGAAGATCTGAATTTTCTTTAAAAATAAAAATAAAATAAAATAAAAATAATTCAAAGTCAACTTTAATAGTCATGAACAGCTTCATCAGATTTTTGTGTGTAAGCCTTACTTTTGTTTCATTCAACAGGCTTTGGAAAAGTCCTAGTAATTGTTCAAATCACCTAGAGATTGCTCAAGTCTAATCATATAACAAGTTAGCTGTCTAGTTTCTTATTTGTAATTCTAGAAATCTTTCAAGGCTTTTTTCTTCCCAATTAGCAGTTTTTACCCAATGCTGATCCTGGCCTTCACTGACAAGTGTATGAATTAGTTGGCATAAGTCAGAAAAACCAGTTTGACAAAATGTTTTAATGAATTTTATTATATGTATAGTTGTATATTATATGTATAGTTGATCACCATAGCCCAATTTTACAGTATTTCCACCCCAAATTCCCATGCCCTTCCCCCAACCTGTCTCCTTTGGTAACCATAAGTTTGTTTTCAATGTCTGTGAGGCAGTGTCTTTTCTGCAAAGTAGTTCATTGCATATTTTTTTAAGATTAAACATATAAGTGATAGCATATGAAATTTGTGTCTTACTGTCTAACTTCACTTAGCATGATAATGTCTAGGTCCATCCATGATGCTGCAAATGCCATTATTTCATTCTTTTTTTATGGCTGAGTAATAGTCCATTGTGTATATGTACACATCTTCTTTATCCTCTTCTCTATTGATGAACATTTCAGTTGCTTCCATGTCTTGGCTATTGCATGTAGTGCTGCAATGAACATTGGAGTACATGTATCTTTTCAAGTCATGTTTTTGTTTGGAGAGGTACCCAGTACTAGGGTTGCTGGATCAAATGATAATTCTATTTTTAGTTTTTTGAGGAATGTCCATAGTGTTGTCCATAGTGGTTGTGCCAATTTACATTTCCACCATCTGTGTAAGAGGGTTCCCTTTTTTCCACACCCTATGGAGCATTCATTGTTTGTAGACATTTTAATAATGGCCATTCTGACTAGCATAGGATGGTACCTCATAGTTGTTTTGATTTGAATTACCATAATAATTAGTGATACTGAGCATCTTTTCATGTGTCTTTTTGGCATTTGTATGTCTTCTTTGGACAATTGTTTAGATCTTCTGCCCACTTTTAATTTTTTTTTTTTGGTATTGAGTTGCAAGAGGTGTTTATATATTTTGGAGATTAATCCCTTGTCAGTCACTTCATCTGTAAATATTTTCTCCCATTCTGTGGATTATATTTTCATTTTGTTTATGGTTCCCTTTGCTATTCAAAAACTTTTAAATTTATTTAGGTCCCATTTGTTTATTTTAGTTTTTATTGTCATTACTATAGAAGGTGTATTTGGGAAGATATTTCTGTGGTTTATGTCAGAGAGTGTTAGGCCTATGTTTTTCTCTATGAGTTTTATAGTATCCAGTCATATATTTAGGTCTTTAATCCATTTTGATTTTATTTTGGTGTATGGTATTAGGAAGTGTTCTAGCTTCATTCTTTTACATATAGCGGTCACATTTTCCAAGCACCACTTACTGAAGGTTCTGTCTTTTCTACATTATATATTCTTGTCTCATTTGTCATAGATTAGTTGGATTTAGGTGCATGGGATTAATTCTGGAATTTCTATCCTGTTCCACTGATCTATATTTCTGTTTTTGTACTGGTATCATACTGTTTTGATGACTATAGCTTTCAGTATAGTCTGAAGTCAGGGAGCCTGATTCGTCTAGCTCCATTTTTCTTTCTCTGAATGTCTTTGGGTATGCTGGGTCTTTTGTGTTTACAAACAAACTTTAAAATATTTTGTTCTAGCTCTGTGGAAAATGTCCTTGATAATTTGATAGGGATTACATTGAATCTGCAGATTGCCTTTGGTAGTGTAGTCATTTTGACAATATTTATTCTTCCAATCCAAGATCATGGTATATCTTTCCATCTCTATGTGTAATCTTTGATTGTTTTCATCATCTTATAGTTTCCAGAGTAAAACTCTTTTGTCTCCTTAAGTAGACTTATTCCTAGGTATTTTACTCTTTTTGATGCAATGGTGAGTGGAATTGTTTCCCTAATTTTCTTTATGATCTTTCATTGTTAGTATATAGAAATGGAGTCTATTTCTGTGAATTAATTTTGAAACTTTACCAACAGTTTGATAACTTGGAATGACTATATTAAGTTCATCATCATTTTTTAAGGCTCTTTACTTAAGAAAGGTCTTTGACTATGGCTTGCATTTCAGTTTTAGTCTAGGAAATATAAGAAATTAAGTGTTTAATCTGTGGATCCTCAGAATGCTTAATTTTACAGGGAAATATTCTGATAAGTTCAGAGGATAAAGGAGAGAAGAGAGTTTCAGGGAATAAATGGAAGTTAGCATGTAGGGACTAAGGTTATAGTGGAGATGTAGGTGGTGTATAAAGGAAGGAGGAAGATAGCACTGCAGCTGGATTCTGAGCACAGGTACCTGAAGGAGAAAGACAAATTAGTCCCAGAGTGAGACCCTGAGCCAAAGAAGCTAAGAAGAGTATGTGGTTTTGGACATCATTATATCTTTCTTCAAGTGTTTGTTTCAGTTAATCTTAAAATCTTGTATGTCATAGAGATAATTTTAGGCTCCTTATAACATTTTAAAGCCTCAAAATACCAGTTGAAAGAAGCATTCTATTCCTAAGCTTTGGAAAATTTAGCTCTATGGTTGTTCAAATAATTTTAAGAAAAATTAGTTTGAGGACCTCCCAAAATGGTCATTGACATTCTAAAGTAACTTTGGTTAGGTTGGCCCAATTTAGTAAGAAATGAACGTAAGGAAGGACCACTCTTTTTAAACATAAAATTGGCTGGGGTCCTTTTAAGGGGCACCTTCAAAATACTTAGATAACTAAGATTGAAAGTCTCAGCAAGTAAGAATAATCTTCAAGCAGCCTAAACAACTCAAACAGCTCCAAAACCTCAAATATCTCAAACAGCATAAATAGCCTACAGACCAGTCCACTAGAATGGAACTGCCTGGTCTTAAAGGAGCCAGGCTGGAAGCTATTCAGAACAGATCCTAGAGAACAGCTTCTATTTTAAAGGAATGGGCCAAAGGCTGAACCAGCATAGTTCCAATGTACCATCTGCTATTCCTGAAGGAATGGACTGAAGGTTATCCAGTTTCAGTTGAAAGAGTCTTATTAAAAATATAGGGTAAAGATGCCAAACAAGAAATTGCATAGAGATTAAGAACTTAAGTAACAAGGACCAAGCCTTAAAATATACCCATAATAAAACATGGAGAGCTTCAAAATGCAAATTGGGCATGTGCTCAGGTTCAGGAGAAAAAATAACTTACTTTTAATTTTCAGGGTCAGTTACAAAAGCAGTGAGAAACAATGGGGTCATGTCTATATGACACCCTTTTGCTCACCAACAATAGTGTCATCAGCAATCTTCTCTGGACCCTTGTATGGGCCATGAATATATTGAACTAAAACAAATAGACTGCCAAGTATTTCCACAGAAAAAAAATGGATTTATCTGAGAGCAACAAAGTACTGAAATTTATGGCTGCAAACTCATGCATCAGGGAGAGGAGAACACTTTTAAATAAGAAAAGAAAATTGGAGTTCCCGTCGTGGCTCAGTGGTCAACAAATCCGACTAGGAACCATGAGGTTGTGAGTTCAATCCCTGGCCTTGCTTAGTGGGTTAAGGATCCGGCATTGCCATGAGCTGTGGTGTAGGTCACAGACATGGCTCAGATCCCACATTGCTGTGACTCTGGCATAGGCTGGCAGCTACAGCTCTGATTAGACCCCTAGCCTGGGAACGTCCATATGCTGTGGGAGCAGCCCAAGAAATGGCAAAAAAAAATGAAAATTGGAGTGTCAGTAAAAGAAGAGTCCATGGTTTTCCATGATTGAGCTGTCACTGTCATTGGAGAATTTTTGCCAGGCAAAAAGAGAGAGTCTTTCTTCATCCTACTGGGTCCTGCTATTATTATAGTGCATGATTTCTCCTTTTTAATGGCCTCCTGATTGAGGTCTGTTTATTAAATTTTGCACATTCTCTCTTCCTCTCCCTATCTATCCTCCTCTTAATCTCTCTCAGTTTCACAATTTATTTTGTTACTTTCATTTTTTCATTTTATATATATATATATATATATATATATATATATATGATATTTTCCCTTATAGGTTGTTACAAAATATTGAGTATAATTCCCTCTGCTAAACAATAGGTCACAGTTGTTATTTATTTAATAAATACTAATGTGTTTGTGTTAATCCAATCCGCGTAATTTATCCCTCCCCCAGCTTTCCCCTTTGGCAGCCATACATTCATACATTTGTTTTCTATGTCTGTGGGTCTATTTCTTTTTTGTCAATAAGTTCATATGTATGATATTTTAGGCTTAATATTTAAGTGATATCATATGATATTTGTCTTTTTCTGTCTAGTTTACTTCACTTAGTATTATAATCTTTAGGTATGTCCATATTACAGCAAATGACATTATTTCATTCTTTTTTGTGGCTGATAGTCAATTGTATGTATATATACCACATTTTCTTTATCCATTCATCTGTTGATGGAACATCTGTTGATGGACATTTATGTTCCTTCCATGTCTAGGCTATTATGAATGGGGATGCAATGAAAATGAGGTTATCTATATTTTTTTCAAATTATACTTTTCTCTGGATGTACTCCCAGGAGTGGGACTGAAGAATGATATGATAACCCTATTTTTAGTTTTGTAAGGGACATCAACACCATTCTCCATTAAGGCTATGCCAATTTGCATCCCCAAAACAGTGTAAGAGTATTCCTTTTTCTCCACACACCCTCCAGCATATATTATTTATAGACTTTTTGATGTAGGCCATTCTGACTGGTGTGAGGGGATACCTCATTTTATTTTGATTGACATTTCTGTAAAAATTAGCAATGTTGAGGATTTTTTCATGTGCCTGCTGGCCATCTTTTTTTTTTTGAGAAATGTCTATTTATATAGTTTGCAATTTTTTGGTCAGATTTTTTTTAATTGAGCTGTGTGAGTTGTTCATGTATTTTGGAAATTAATTCCTTGTCAGTCACATCATTTGAAAATATTTTCTCCCATTCTAAAGTTTATCTTTTCATTTTGTTTATGGTTTCCTTTGCTGTGCAAAAGCTTTTAAGTTTGATTAGGTCCCATTCCTTTATTTTATTTCATTTATTTCTTTGCATTATTCTAGGAGGTGAGTCAAACAAGTATTGCTGCAATTTATATTGGACTATACTGCCTATGTTTTCCCCTAGGAGTTTTATAGTGTCTGGTCTTAGATTTAGGTATTTAATCCTTTTGAGTTTGTTTTTGTGTGTCATGTTACATGTTTTAAACTTATTCTTTTACATATAACTGTTCAGGTTTCACAGCACCATATTTTGAATTGAATTTTTTCTCCATTGTTTCTTCCTTTATCATAAATTAATTGACAATAGGTTCCTATATTTATTTCTGGGATTTTGATCTTTTTACATTGTTCTGTATGTCTTTTTAAAATTCCAATACCATACTGTCCTTGTGACTCTAGTTTTGTTGTATAGTCTGAAGTCAGGGAGTATGTTCCCTCAGTGCTGCTTTTCTTTCCCAAAATTGCTTTGGCCACTCAGGATGTTTTTGTCTTTCTATACAAATTTTAAAAAAATTTACTAGTTCTTTGAAAACTATCATTGGCAATGTGATAGGGATTTAATTGAATCTGTATATTTACTTGGGAACAGTGGTCATTTAAATAGTATTGACTCTTCCAATCTAAAAACATGACATATATTTCCATATGTTTGTGTTATCTTCAAGTTCTTTCTATAGCATCTTATAGATTTTGGAGAATAGGTCTTTTGCCTCCTTTGGTAGGTTTATTTATAGGTAATGCCTCCTTTGGTAGGTTTATTTCTAGGTATTTTATTCATTTTTGAGCAACAGTAAAGCATATGTTTTCCTTAATTTCTCTTTCTGATATTTTGCTATTGATGTATAAAAAGAAAATGATCTCTGCATATTAATTTTTTAATCCTGCAATTTACCAAGTTCATTGTTAAGCTCTAGTATTTTCTGGTAGTGTCTTTAGATTTTCTATCTATGGTATCAAGTAATTTGCAAACAATGACTGTCTAAAATTTTATTTTCAAATTTGTATTCATTTTATTGCTCTTACTTTTCTGATTAATGTAGCTAGGACTTCTAGATGATATGTTTCAATATCCAGAATAGAAGACTTTCTGCAATGGTTGGAAGGTGAGGAGAGATAAATAGTAAGAGTTCAACTTAGTTAAATTCAGCAATATATTGACTGATCTTTCCAAAACATAAAATAATCCTCAAAAAAATGATCTGAAAATAATCAATATATGGTTGGAAACAAGATGGCAGAGTAGAAGGACTTTGAGCTCACCTCCTTACATAAACACACCAAAATCTCAACTGCTGCAAAACCATCAATAAAAAAATTGGGAACCTACCAAAAAAAGGTATTCTACATTCAAAGACATAAAGAATAAACCATAGTGAGATAGTAGGAGGGTCACATGTGTGATATAATCAAATCCCATACCACTCAGCTGAGCAACTCACAAACTGGAGAATTAGTATATTTCAGAAGTTCACTGACAGGAGTCAGAGCTCCATGGCCCATATAAGACTCCTCAGTCTAGGGGTATGGTAACAGTAGCAGGATATCTCAGAGCATTTGGAATTGAAGGCCCATGGAGCATGATTGAATGAGCTCAACAGGACTAAAGGAAACAGTCCACTCATGGAAGGTGGACACAAGGTGTTGCACAAACTGGGACCTAGGGTAACGCAGTAACTTCATAGGAGCCTTGGCTGGCCCTACCTGATAGACTTGGAGGGTCTCCTCTGAAGGCAGGGGGTGACTGTGTTTTTCTCTGGGTTCATAAAAGCTGATTTCAGGCACATAGACGAGTGCTAATTTATGTGAATACTTCCTGGAGTCAGATATCTTGCTTCAGTCATTAACATTAAGACACAGTCCCACCCAACAGCCTAAAGGCTCCAGTTCTGGGATGCCTCAGGCTAAACAACCAACAAAGTGGGAACACAGCCCCACACTACAGCAACAGATTGCATAAAGACTTTATGAGCCTGCAGCCACTTCTAGACATGCCCCTTGACACTATCCTGCTCACCAGAGGGCCAAAACCCAGTTCTACTCATCAGTAGACCAGCAAAAGCCCCTTTTGCCAGGAAGATTGTGCCAGCCTATAGAACAACCTCACCCATCAGGAGGCAGACACCCGAAGGAAGAAAACTATGATCTTGAAGCCTGAAGAATTAATTCTACAAACACAGGTCAGATCCTACCCTAGGGCCAGATGGGTGGTAAGAGTGGAGTGTGCTGCTATGATACAGAGGACATCCCATATAGGGGCCACTTCTCTAAGGTTTAGAAACATAACTAACTTTTCACATATATATAAATGCAAATAGAAATATAGACAAAATGAGACAGCAATGGAATATATTTCAGACAAAAAACAAGATAAAATCAGAGAAGAATAACTAAGTGATGTGGAGATGGGTAATCTATTCAAAAATTTTTCAGAGAAATGATTGTAAAGATGACCGAACAAATCTGGAAAAGAATGCACAGAGCAAGAAGTTATAATAAATTTTAACAAACAGTTAAAAATATAAATAACATCTAAGCAGGAGTTACTTTTTAACGCAGCAAGTTAATTATGTGGTATTGTCACTCCAATGGCAGGGGTCCCTGCTGTGTCTTGGGTTTGATCCCTGGCCTTGGATTAATAATGAAACACAGTCCTTAAATGACAAGTTAGAGGAGATGGACTTAATGTATATTTATAGAGCTTTCATCTGAAAACAGCAGAATACACATTCTTTCCAAGTGTATATGGAAAATTCTCCAGGATAGATCACATGTTGGGCCACAATGCAAATGTCATTAAATTTAAGAAAACTGAAATCATACCAAGCATCTTTTCAAACCACAATACTATGATATTAGAGATCAACTATAAGAAAAAAGCTGCAAAAAACACAAACAAATGGAGGCTAAACAATATGCTAGTAAACAAGCAATAGATAACTGAAGAAATCTAAGAGAAAATAAAAAAAGAACCCTAGAGACAAATGAAAATGAATACATGATGATCTGAAACCTATAGAATGTAGCAAAAGCAGTTCTAAGAGGGAAGTTTATAGCAATAAAAGCTTACCTCAGGAATCAAGAAAATTCTCAAGTAAATTACCTAACTTTACACCTAAAGCAACTAGAGAAAGAAGAAAAAAACCCAAATTTAGTAGTAAATTTAGTAGTAAAGGTCAGAGCAGAAATCAATGAAATAGAGATGAAGAAAATAATAGAAAAGATCAATGAAACTAAAACCTTGTTATTTGAAAAACAATTGATAAATCTTTAAGCAGGCATCAAGAAAAACAGGAGAGACAGGTTCTAAATCAATAAAATTGTAAATGTAAAAGGAGAAGTTACAAAAAACACTGCAAAAATACAAAGGAACGTGACTCCTACAAGCAAATGTATGCCAATAAACTAGACAACATGGAAGAAATGGACATATTCTTAGAAAGGTCCAGTCTCCCAAGATGTGAACCAGGAAGAAATAGAAAATATGAACACATAGATCACAAATTCTGAAATTGAAACTATAATTTAAAAGCTTCCAAAAAGCAAAAGTTCAGGACCAGATGGCTTCAAAGGTGAAATCTAACAAATATTTAGAGAAGAGTAAACATTAATTCTCTGAAATTGTTCAAAAAAGTTAAAGAAGGAGGAACACCTCTGAACTCATTCTATGAGGCCACCATAATTATGATACCAAAACCAGACAAAGATACTACAAAAAAAGAATATTACAGGCCATAAAACTGGTGGACATAGACATAAAAATCCTAAAAAAAAAAAAAAATACAAGAATGCCAAACCCAATAATACAGCAAAAGGATTTTGCACAGCAAAGGAGACCATAAAAAAATAAAAAGACAGCACACAGAATGGGAGAAAATATATGCAAAGTGACAGACAAGGGTTTAATCACCAAAATATACAAACATCTCATGCAGATTTGTAGCAAAATACAAATAATAATGTCATGTGAGAAAATAGAATGTGTACTTGTATGTGTAACTGGGTCACCATTCTCTACAGTAGAAAAAAAAATTGGACTGGGGAAATAATGATTAAAATATAAAAGAAAAAAATAAAAGGCAAAAAAAGTAAAGGGAAAAAAAGACAAAAAAACAGATCAAAAATTTTTAAAAGATATAAATAGCCTTTTTTTCCAAAGAAGACAATGTTTAAAATCACTAATTTTTAGAGAAAATGCAAATCATAAATACAATGAGGTGCCCACTCACACTGGTCTGAATGGCCATCATTAAAAATCCATAAATAAAAAATGCTGGAGATGGAGTGGAGGAAAGGGAACCCTCCTAAACTGTTGGTAGGAATGTAAATTAGTACAGACCCTATGGAAAACAGTATGAAGGTTCCTTTGAAAACTAAAAACAGAACTACCATATGATCCAGAAATACCACTCCTGAGCATATATCAGGAGAAAACCATCATTCAAAAAGATACATGTACAACAATATTTATTATACAACTATTTACAGTAGCTAATATATGGAAATAACTTAAATGGCCATCAACAGAGGAATTGATAAAGAAGATGTGGTACATATATTCAATAGAGTATTTCTCAATTGTAAAAAAGAATGAAATATCACCATTTGCAGCAATAGCAATGGGACCTAGAAATTACCATACTAAATTAAGTCAGAGAAAGAAAAATATCATATGCTATCACTTATAGTAGAATCTTGTAAAAATTATACAAAAGAATTTTCTGTAAAACAAAAAAAATTCACAGATTTCAAAATCATACATATGGAGTTCCCATTGTTGCTCAGTGGTTAATGAGCCCAACTAGCGACCATGAGTTTGCGGGTACAATCCCTGGCCTCACTCAGTCGGTTAAGGATCTGGCATTGCCATGAACTGTGGTGTAGGTCACAGATGCAGCTTGGATCCCATGTTGCTGTGGCTCTGGCATAGGCCAGCAGCTACAGCTCTGATTGGACCCCTAGCCTGGGAACATCCATATGCTCTGGGTGCAGCCCTAGAAAAGACAAAAAGACAAAAAAAAATCAAATTTGTAGTTACCAAAGTGGATATGATTGGAGGGAGGGATAAATTAGGAGCTTGGGATTAACATATATATACTCCTATGTATAAAATAGATAACTAACAAGGACCCATTGTTTAGGCAATTAAATCTACTCAATATTCTGTAATAACCTGTATGGGAAAATAATCAGAAAAAGATGAATATATGTATATTTATAACTGATTCACTTTGCTGTATATCTGAAATTAATACAATATTGTAAGTTAACTATACTCCAATGATTTAAAAAAATTAATAAATAAATATTTTTAAAAGGATCATGTGTCACAATCACATGGGATTTATCCCAGGATTGCAAAAATTTTTCACTATCTGCAAATCAATTACTGTGCTACACCATATTAACAATTCTAAGAATAAAAAACATATGGCCATCTTAATCAATGCATAAAAAGCTTTTGATAAAATTCAACATCCTTTTATGATAAAAACTCTCCAAAATGTGAGCATGAACGGTATCCACCTCAACATCAAAAAAGGCCATATATGGCAAGCCGACATCTAACATCATATTCAGAAAATGAAAAGCTGAAAACATTGCCTCTAAGATCAGGGACAAGCATGCCACTCTCACTACTTTTATTCCACATAGTTTTGAATATGCACACAGCAATCAGAGATTAATTCCTTTCTAGTTTATTTTTTAAAAACTTATTTCTTATATTGAGATCAATGTGGTACATTTTTTTTTTTTTTACTTAACTGTATTCAGAAGTTTAAGTACTTCTGATTTGCTCAAATGTGGTATGCATGCATGACAAATCATCAATAAAAGAGCTGATGGTACTTCTTTCCTTGAAATTTCTAACCTTAAGTTGAAGCAGCAACTTGAAGAGAAAAAATGATCAACATATTTTTGAGTTTAAGGAATAAAATACTCCCAATCACATTTTCTTTAATGATGACTTATACCCTTTAAAATCTTTTTTATACAATGATTTTTATTGTTTCCCTTATAGCTGGTTTTCAGTGTTCTATCAGTTTTCTACTGTACAGCATGGTGATCCAGTTACACATACATATATACATTCTTTTTTTCTCACTTTACCAGGCTCCACCATAAGTGACTAGACAAAGTTCCCAGTGCTACACAGTAGGATCACATTGCTAATCCATTCCAAAGGCAGTAGTTCATATCTATTAACCCCAAGCTCCCCAATCACCCCACTCCCTCCCCCTCCCCCTCCCCCTTGGCAACCACAGGTCTATTCTCCAAGTCCATGATTTTCTTTTCTGTGGAAAGGATCCTTTGTGCCTTATATTAGATTCTAGATATAAGTGATATCATATGGTATCCAGATATATGTCCAAGAGTGGGATTGCTGGGTCATATGGTAGTTCTATGTATAGTTTTCTAAGATACCTCCATACTGTTCTCCACGGTGGTTGTACCAGCTTATATTCCCACCAAGAGTGCAGGAGGGTTCCCTTTTCTCCACACCCCCTCCAGCATTTGTTATTTGTGGACATATTAATGATGGCCATTTTCACTGGTGTGAGGTGGTACCTCATAGTAGTTTTGATTTGCATTTCTCTAATAATCACTGATGTTGAGCATTTTGTCATGTGTTTGCTGGCCATCTGTATATCTTCCTTGGAGAAATGTCTATGCTGGTCTTTTGCCCATTTTTCCAAGGGGTGACTGGCTTGTTTGCTGTTGAGTTGTATAAAATCTTCTTTTAAGGTCATTTGAAAATGGACCAAGTTAGAAAATATATAAGTTCCATTTAAGATCAGATCATCTCATATAAACTCAATCAAAATAAAGATTGGTGGTGAGGAAAATTGGGATTTCATAATCCTTTCTTGTGCTCTTGCCAGAAATAAGGTTATCTGAGGACCATCCTCAAAGAGTTTACTGAAAATAGCATAAAAGATTTGACATTCTTTCACTTTATTCTTTCCGCCCACCAAGTCCAAACATCAATATGACATTTACAATTGCCTCAATGGTTTCTAATATTTGACCTATTTTTTTTTTCATTTTCTGTGTGGTCTAAGTGAAGCAGTGTTAGCATGTTAAAGAACATTAGGCTGACAGGGGCTTCTTCACAACCTCAATGGGTTTTCAAAGTTGAAATATATCTTAAGGCTTAATATTTCCCCCTGACCTTACTCTGTAGCCTTAGGAAGGTAACTTTACTTCCCCAAGATTCAATGGCCTCTACCACACTACCAGAATGACTGCACAACTACATGATAACCTTTTAAAGAACTCTTTATCATACTTTTTTATTGAATTATAAGCACATTATACTAATCAGTCCATCAGAAACTGTTTTGTTTTTAGAAATAATTTTACCTTCCTCAAAAGATTGTTATAAGGAATAATCAAGATACTAAGTATGGAAGTTCCTGTATGTTACAGTGGCTAATTAATCTGACTAGGAACCATGAGGTTGCAGGTTCAATCCCTGGCCTTGCTCAGGGGTTGAGAATCCAGCATTGCTGTGAGCTGTGGTGTAGGTTGCAGATGCAGCTCAGATCCCACTTTGCTGTGGCTCTGGCATAGGCTGGCAGCTGTAGCTCTGATTTGACCCCTAGCCTGTGAACCTCCATATGCCATAGGTGTGGCCCTAGAAAAGACAAAAAAAGATTAAAAAAAAGATACTAAGTTTGAACCTGTTTTGAATATTTCCACATATTGGGACACAAAGCTAACCTCAATAAATTTAGGAGCATAGAAATTATCTCAAGTCTCTTCTCTGACCACAATGCCATGAAATTAGAAACCAACCATGGGAAAAGGAAAGAGAAAAAACCTACTGCATGGAGACTAAACAACATGCTACTCAAAAACCAATGAGTCAATGAGGAAATCAAGACGGAAATTAAAAAACAACTTGAAACAAATGATAATGAAGACACAATGTCTCAAAATCTATGGGATGCTGCAAAAGCAGTGCTCAGAGGGAAATGTATAGCAATACAGGCCTTTCTCAAAAAAGAAGAAAGATCCCAAATTAACAACTTAACCCTCCACCTAAACGAACTAGAAAAAGAAGAACAAAAAAGTCCTAAAGTCAACAGAAGGAAGGAAATTATGAAGATCAAAGAAGACATCAATAAAATAGAGACTCAAAAAACAATGGAGAAAATTAATAAAACCAAGAGCTGGTTCTTTGAAAAGGTCAACAAAATTGACAAACCCCTGGCCAGAATCACTAAAAAGAGGAGAGAAAGAACCCAAATAGCCAAAATTATAAATGAAAAAGGAGAAATCACAGTGGATACAGCAGAAATACAAAAAACCATAACAGAATACTATGAACAACTATATGTCAACAAGTTTGACAATCTGGAAGAAATGCACAATTTTCTAGAATCTTACAGCCTGCCAAAACTGAATCAAGTACAAACAGACCAACTGAACAGACCAATCACTAGAAATGAAATTGAAGAGGTCATAAAATCACTCCCTACAAATAAAAGTCCAGGACCAGATGGCTTCACAGGTGAATTTTACCAAACATATAAAGAGGAATTGGTGCCCATCCTCCTGAAACTCTTTCAAAAGGTTGAAGAAGAAGGAATCCTCCCAAAGACATTCTATGATGCCACCATCACCCTCATTCCAAAACCAGACAGAGATACCACCAAAAAAGAAAACTATCGCCCAATATCATTGATGAATATAGATGCAAAAATTCTCAACAAAATCTTAGCCAACCGAATCCAACAACATATCAAAAAAATTATACACCGTGACCAGGTTGGGTTCATCCCAGGTTCACAAGGATGGTTCAACATACGCAAATCAATCAGCATCATACAGCACATTAACAAAAAAAAAAGTCAAAAATCATATGGTCATCTCAATAGACGCAGAAAAAGCATTTGGCAAAGTCCAACATCCATTCATGATCAAGACCCTCACCAAAGTGGGTATAGAGGGAACATTCCTGAATATAATCAAAGCCATTTATGATAAACCACCAGAAAATGTAATACTCAATGGAGAAAAACTGAAAGCCTTTTCACTCAAATGTGGAACAAGACAGGGATGCCCACTCTCACCACTGCTCTTCAACAGAGTTTTGGAAGTCCTAGCCACAGCAATTAGACAAACAAAAGAAATAAAAGGCATCCATATAGGAAGAGAAGAGATACAACTGTCACTGTATGCACATGACATGATACTATACCTAGAAAACCCGAAGGACTCAACCCCAAAACTACTTGAACTGATTCATCAATTCAGCAAAGTAGCAGGATATAAGATTAACATTCAGAAGTCAGTTGCATTTCTGTATAGCAGCAGTGAAATATTAGAAAATGAATACAAACATACGATACCTTTTAAAATTGCACCTCACAAAATCAAATACCTCAGAATACACCTGACCAAGGAGGGAAAGGACCTATATGCCGAGAACTATAAAACTTTAATCAAAGAAATCAAAGAAGATGTAAAGAAATGGAAAGATAATCAATGTTCATGCAGTGGAAAAATCAATATTGTAAAAATGGCCATACTACCCAAAGCAATCTACAGATTCAATGCAATCCCTATCAAATGACCCATGACATTTTTCACAAAACTACAACAAAAAAGCCAAACATTTATATGGAACCACAAAAGACCCAGAATCGCCAAAGCAATCCTGAGAAACAAAAACCAAGCAGGAGGCATAACTCTCCCAGACTTCAAGAAATACTACAAAGCCACAGTCATCAAAACAGTGTGGTACTGGTATCAAAACAAACACACAGACCAATGGAACAGAATAGAGAATCCGGAAATAAACCCTGACAGCTATGGTCCATTAATCCTTGACAAGGGAGGCAAGAACATAAAATGGGAAAAAGAAAGTCTGTTCAGCAAGCATTGTTGGGAAACCTGGACAGGCTGCATGCAAAGCAATGAAATTAGAACACATCATCACACCATGCACAAAAATACACTCAAAATGGCTGAAGGACTTAAATATACGACAGGACACCATCAAACTCCTAGAAGAAAACATAGGCAAAACACTCTCTGACATCAACCTCATGAATATTTTCTCAGGTCAGTCTCCCAAAGCAATAGAAATAAGAGCAAAAATAAACCCATGGGACCTAATCAAACTGAAAAGCTTTTGCACAGCAAAAGAAACCCAAAAGAAAACAAAAAGACAACTTTCAGAATGGGAGAAAATAGGTTCAAATGATGCAACCGACAAGGGCTTAATCTCTAGAATATATAAACAACTTATACAACCCAACAGCCAAAAATCCAATCAATCAATGGAAAAATGGGCAAAAGACCTGAATAGACTGCTCTCCAAAGAAGATATACAGATGGCCAGCAAACACATGAGAAAATGCTCAACATCGTTGATTATAGGAGAAATGCAAATCAAAACTACCATGAGATACCACCTCACACCAGTTAGAATGGCCCTCATTAATAAATCCACAAATAACAAGTGCTGGAGGGGGTGTGGAGAAAAGGGAACCCTCCTGCACTGTTGGTGGGAATGTCAAGTGGTACAGCCACTATGGAGAACAGTCTGGAGATACCTTAGAAATCTATCCATAGAACTTCCATATGACCCCACAATCCCACTCTTGGGCATCTATCCAGACAAAACTCTACTTAAAAGAGACAAATGCACCTGCATGTTCATTGCAGCCCTATTCACAATAGCCAGGACATGGAAACAACCCAAATGTCCATCGACAGATGATTGGATTCGGAAGAGGTGGTATATATACACAATGGAATACTACTCAGCCATAAAAAAGAACGACATAATGCCATTTGCAGCAACATGGATGGAAGTAGAGACTCTCATACTGAGTGAAATGAGCCAGAAAGACAAAGAGAAATACCATATGATATCACTTATAACTGGAATCTAATATCCAGCACAAATGAACATCTCCTCAGAAAAGAAAATCATGGACTTGGAGAAGAGACTTGTGGCTGCCTGATGGGAGAGGGAGGGAGTGGGAGGGATCGGGAGCTTGGGCTTATCAGACACAATTTAGAATAGATTTACAAGGAGATCCTGCTGAGTAGCATTGAGAACTATGTCTAGATACTCATTTTGCAACAGAACAAAGGATGGGGAAAAAAAATGTAATTGTAATGTATACATGTAAGGATAACTTGATCCCCTTGCTGTACAGTGGGAAAATAAATAAATAAATACAATTGAAAGGACATAAAAAAGAATTATATTATTGATATTTTATCTTAAAATTTATAATAAATAATGTTAATTTTGCTTTTTAAAGTACTTTCACACAAATTTATCCTTACCAAATGGGAGGGTGGAGAGGGCTAAATTAGGAGATTGGGATTAAATATACACACTACTATATATAAAATAGTTAACCAAAAAAGACCTAGTGTATAGCACAGGGAACTATACTCAACACCTTGTAAGAATCTATAATGGAAGAGAATGTAAAAAGTGTATATATACATAAGTATATATATATATATATATAAATACATAATAATTCACTGTACAACTGAAACTAACACAGCGTTGTAAATCAACTATATTTCAATAAAAAATTAAAATTAAAAAGTTTAAAAAAATAAAGTACTTTCACAAATTTTCTCTGTTGATTCTCACAGCCTTATGATGTGGGTGTTTTCATTTTGTTTTATAGATAAATAAATAGGAGTTCAGTGCATTACTGGGCTAGTCAGGAATTGAGGCGAGATACTAATGCAGGATTTCTGTATTTTCTTCAAATTTTCTTTTCAATTGTTAACTGTTTTGGTGAATCTTATAATAAGTGGCCCCAAATATAAAAGTATTATGCAGTTTCATTTTTTCCACTTTGCTTTACCCACACATTTCTTGTGAAAGTTATTATTAAAGCCACAGTATTACTAAAAATGCAACTCATGCGTTTGCATGGCCAGTTCTAAACTGACGTGGAATTCAAAATTGATAAAGGATAAATTTTCAACAGCATAAGGCAAAACAACCCTTTTTCTCTAACATGTAAACAACATGATTTGTAAATTTCTCAAAATCTATAGGAAATATTTTCATATTAAATTTTCAAATTGAGTATACTGATATACATTTCTGAATTTAAAGGGAAAGACTATCGATTTCACATAAACTAAACTTTTACATGTTATTGCTTATTTTAATAGCCAAGTGTTTGTATTTATTGGCCTCTGAAGTAGTGTCTTTTAATTTCCTATTCTGTGAACTATCATCCTTTACTTACTACCTTAGGACAAGAAATAAAATGTAGCAGTTTTTTTCAAGTCAGGGAAAAACACATGTGCTTAGTGGTGAATGATTCTGAAAGTCCATTGTTTGATCCCATGCTGTTTTATTTTTCTTGAACTTGGTAGGTATCTCATGCCATTTGGAGAAAAAAAATACTTCTTCTCTCCAGCAAGGTTATTCTTTGCAATGAGCATTAAAAGATAGCTTTAAGCCATCCACAATTATGACCTTGACTAGGAAAATGTAAGATAATAAGGCTTCAACAAATTATGGTCTTTTTGGTCGATTTGCCTACTGAACTGTTAATTGTAAAACTGAAAGACATTATGTTCAGCTTTCTCTATCACATCTTTTGTGTTTTAACAGTGACACTTCATTGAGTGCAATTAACAAAGCCTAGGAGATTTATTAACACACTTCTTCATGGCCAATGATGCATTCTACTTAAGACATAACACTGTAAAATGCACATTATCTCCTTTTGGCACTTACAATAATGCTTCATGAACTAGGAAGGCATATGTTAAGGCAGATAAAATAGCATTATTAGCTGACAAATCTTACAATTTATTAGACAGTTAATTTATCAGCTTAAAAGACACTTAAAACAGCTGTGCATTTAATGTCTTTTTAATGTATCCAGTAAAACTTGCATAATTGCCTGTAGTGCAATTTATTTTTAGCTATGTTGCAAAATGCCTACATTTACTGTTTACATCTCCTTTAATTTTTCCTGCAAGGCTCATCACATCTCTGCCTGAGCCCTAACAACCAGGGCCAATAATCAGACAAAAAGCCTCCTCAAACAATTGGATCCCCTTGAATGAACTATTCAAAACTGCATGCTGTTGGAGTTCCAAGGAGGGTTAGCTTTTTATCTGCACCCCAAGGGCAAAGTCTGAAGTTACAAATAAATAAATAAAATGCAATAATAAAACCAGGGTGACTTGAATCAGTGGAATGTAGTTGAAAGTTGTTTCAAGCCTTTACTTTACAATCAGAGAGCAGCAGCTTTTCTAAGTATTTGAATTTGGAGCCCATTCAGAATACATGTCTGTGTGTGAACTAATGAGGCTTTCAGACTATATTACCAATGTTGTTTCATGTTATAATTAAGGTAACAGCTCCTTGCTGGTAAACTGGTTTATATCTAAGTACTGCACTAGTGGAACAGAAGCACAAGAGAAAGGCGTAGAAGATAAGACAGATTTCTTCATGATTCTGACATATCTTTGGTTCAGTTTTTATTTAATGGAATCTTTGTAAAGTTTATTTTTTTCTTCTACATAATCTCTTATAGTAATAATGTCCATAGGAATTGAGGCTAGTTATTATTGAAGCAAATAGTCAACCAATCCAATTTTACCTAATGAAACTACAACTTAAGATATGCTCTTTGGCCCTTTGGAGAGCTTGCAGTAGCCTGCTAAGAGAGGAAGTTGGCTTCACATTCTAAAGTTTAAAAGCTTCTCCCTTCCCCTCATTTGATGTGAGCATGCCCATGGCTGTAGGGCAAAGGCATCTGCTCAATTTTTTAGGTAATTAGCAGGGACCAATTTCAACTTTTCCCTTCTACTGACTTAAAAATACCTTATAAGTTGTGAACTTGATCTAAATATTTTAAGCTGATTTTAGAACTTGAAATTACAACCAAAAAAAAGAAAAAAATATGTATCTGCATGCATGTACACATACACACCCTTAAAACAATTAGCAGAATTATAAACATGTATGGAGGAAAAAAAGTCCTTCTCCAATGGATTGGTCATGATCTTAGTAGAAATCTGGACTTCAGATCTAGTTCCTATTTATCTAATAGTAAAGCTAATGTTAAACAGGTAGACAGAGAAAATTCATACAATTTGCCTTTTATTTTGTAACTTGTTTTCAATTGTTGTGTGTTTTTCTATGAACTTGCAAATGTTTTCATGCTATAAATAAATATATTATCAAAGCTTGTTGAAATAGGAAGATAGTGATTGCTAAGAGAAGTGTTTACACTGAGATAGATAACTCAAGGTTGTTGGCAAGGTAGACTTTCTGTGGACTTAGTCTGAAATAAATTGAATTTCTCTGCTAAATTTATTACTTAATTGAGAAGTAAGTTAATTTGAGGCTCAGAAACTTAGTCATATAGATACTAACTTTACAAAACCTGGACTGATTGTTATAAAAACTGAAGCCTTTCATGTGTATACACTTAAGTTTTGAATCTTATCATATTCTTACAATAGTTCTGTGGGTAGATATTATGATCATTGATATATAAATGAAAAAAGACTCAGAATCAAAGTAACTTCCAAAGTTTATTTGTCATGTAAATCTCAAAAGTGGTGGGAAAACTAGCAACTGCTCCCTAATCCAGTTTCTTCTATATCATTGTTGCCTTAGATGGTCCATAGAACCCATAGAAATAAAATGACCTAGACTGAAGGTCAAGCTCAAGGTAAAACAAAATAAACAAAAGTATATAATAATTACCTCTACAAAAGATCTCTAGTCCCATTACTTTAAAAAATGGATTATATTTTTAAAATACATATTTACTTAGGTTGAGAAAAATTAAATCATCTGTTACATTTCTGAAGCTGTTCTCTAAGAACATGTTGAAATATTAAGCAAGTGTTGGCCAAGAAAAAAAAAAAAAACTACATCATTCTCATGATAGAATCTTTTATGATTCTAATGAATCCTTTCTCAACATTAACAGGAATTGAACAAAACACCCTATTAACAGTAAATGTCCTCTCATTTGTAATTTCCAAAAGGAAATTTTATTTATCTACTCATCAGATTTAAGTTTTAAAAAAGAATTAAACTATTGAGTTCCAAATAGTCTCATTCTGTTTCCTATATTTTAGGTGTGTGTGTGAATGTATTTGTTCTCCAATGTATGTGTCTTAGTGACAGCATGAGTATGTGTGCATGTGTGTGTGTGTGTGTACATTTACATGAGTGCATGCTCAAAATCAGGAAATAAAGAATAACACACTGAGGTTAAAACAATTTTTATGCCCCTTATGTACCTGCACAGAAATGAGGCATTTATCTGTTTCATTTTAAATTAATTATAAACTTTTAATAGCACATCTTTCATATAAGCAATAGTCTACTAATGATAATTATTTTATCATCCGATTCATCTTGTATTGTGGACAATTTTACTGCTATAGTGAAAATGATAGGGCCACCATCATTTTCCTCATCATGGTCTAATTCCAAATTTTTTAAAATATTTTCTTTGTGGGAAATCAATCTGCCAATTAGTGACTCTAATAGGGGTTTTTAATAGAGGATCTGAAGTTTTAAGAAAGTGAGCTAGTTCACATAATATTGGCACTAAAAATCTTTCATTTACTAAGTTTCAAAACCAATGCTTTTCAAAGTGCTTCAATTACACACCGATAATTTCTATATTTTTGACATAGAAAACAAGCAAACTAATGAATTAAGATCATGGATGCACTAGAGAATATTATACTTACTGAAGTCAGTCAGAGAATGACATGTACTATATGACATCACTTATATGTGGTATCAAAAAAAGAATGAATTTATATACAAATAAGAAATAGATTCACAGACATAGAAAATAAACATTTTATCAAACTGGTGAGAGAGTTGGGGGAGGGACAAATTAGGAATATGAAATTAACAGATACAAGCCACTATACATAAAATAGATAAGGAACAAGGATTTCCTGTATAGCATGGGTATTTATATTCAATATCTTATAATAACATATAATGGAGAATAATCAGAAAAAATAACTTAATAACTAAGCTGTTAACCTGAAATTGATAATATAGTGTAAATCAACTATACAGCAGTAAAAAAATTTCATATTAAAAGTAATATATCATTGCTTCCTTGTATTGTGAGTAAAATAATTTATTTGTCTTCCATAAAAAGATGAGCTCCATATGATAATGGGACAAAGAAAAAGAAAAAAGGAAAAGAATGTATAAATGTATGTGTAACTAGGTCACCATGCTGTACAGTAGAAAAAAATTGTATTGGGAAATAACAATAAAAAAATTAAAAAATTCATATGTACACCAAAAAAAAAAAAAGAGAGAAAGAGAGAGATAAGCTCCACAAATACATTTGTTTTCCTGTACGAGGTATATGTCCAGGATAAAATCATATATTTTCCTTGTATGTTGCATGAATTTAACAATGAAAAAAATCTGCTAAGAGAGTTCTTGGGAATTAAGTTTTCTCATAATAATGAAATCAGTGAGACTTTAAGGAAGATAGGAATGACTTGTCAAGGGATCTGGATTCTAGCCCAAGTTTGGCCTTTGGTGTTATCTTAGGAAAAAAAAGATGACTTAACTTCTCTATAAATTCCTTTAGCTATTAAAGATGCGAGACCCAAAAAGAAAGACTTTGAAAATTTTCAAACTAACATGAATAAAGATGTTTATATTAATAATTTAAATTGCCTAAATTATTTCAGCACAATGATAAGTTTAACTTTAAAATTATTTTAGCGCATAATTTTATCAACTCATCCTACACAAATTATTATGTCTCTTTTTATCAACAAAGTTAACTGTGGTTGTTTATGATGAAATAATATAAAATATTGTTTTGTTCAGATTTTAGACAATGATTTTATAACTCTAGACCCACATATATTATAGTTGCATTTTTAGCATGGTGTTTAGGATTTCATAGGTTATATTTATAATCCAATGTTTCTTTACTAAAAAAATAAAATAAACCATAAAGAATGTGAGTGTTTGATATTCTCTTATAAAACTTAACATACTCTTACTATACAATCTGGTAATTGTACTTAAAGTTTATTAACAAAATGAGTTGAAAACATATACCTACTAATGTGTGAAAAAAAGGAAAGTATGATACCAACTATATAACATTCTGGAAGAGGCCAAATTATGGAGACAGTAAAAAGATCAGTGGTTGTCAGTGGTTAGGGAGAGAGGGTATGATTTTTAGGGAAGAGGAATTTTAGGGTAGTGAAACTATTCTGCATGATACTATAATTGTGGATACATGATATTATGCATTTGTTTAAAAAAAAAGACTGTGTAACAATAAGTGTGAACTCTAATGAAAACTTTGGATTTGGGGTGACAATGAAGTGTCCATATAGGCTGATTGATTGTAGCAACTGTATCATTCTGATGCAGGATGTTGATAGTGGGTGAGGCTATGTGTGTGGGGGTGGAGAGGGATATGTGGAAACTGTACTTTTCACTCAATTTTACTATTAAACTAAAACTGCTCAAAAATTCAAATCAATTTAAAATAAATCAAAACAGAAAAAAATATATATAAAAATATGATTTGGTCAATGTCCTCCTAGAACAAATCAAATGTGGATTATTTATTCTGGCACTAATTTTCCAGCTTAGTGGCTGCTTCCATTCAGTAGTAACTAATATTGTATTTGGAAAGCATAGTATATGTTTTTTACAAGAAGCAAAATAGCCTCCTCCATGTAGACTATATTCTTATCTTCTTAGCAATGAAAAGCAATGTGAAGCATGAACCAATGAATTATATTTTTGGTGGTTGTTAGAGGCTATTGTGTCTTTCCACAATTCATATATCGAAGCCTTAATTCCCAATACCTCAGGATGTGACTGTTTCTGGAGATAAGGCCCTTAAAATGATGATTAAGTTAAAAATGAGGCTAAAATCATCCCTAACCCAATCTGACTGCTGTCCTTATAAGCAGAGGAAATTTGTCCATAAACAGAGAAAGTAAAGACACACACACACACACACACACACACACACACACACACACACACAGGAAAATAATCATATGAGGACACAGCAATAAGGTGGCCACCTACCAGCCAAGGAAAGAGACTTCAGAAGAAAACAAACCTGTTGTCAATTTGATATTGGACTTCTAGCCTCGAGAACTGGAAAAAAAAACAATTTTCTGTTTTTTAAGTTACCCAGTTTCTAGTATTTTGTTATGGGAGCACTGATAAAAAATACAGCATTATTGAAATGATCAGGTATGTACAAGTACATGAAGGAGAGTGTTGAGAAATAGAGGTGTAAGTTATTTTTGTAGAGAAGAGACAATATTGAATTCTGGAGAGTTGCATTGCACTTTAGGAAAAGTTCACAAACACATGGCCACATTGTTACCAGAGTTGAATTCCAAAGTACATTTTAGTAAGATTCAATAAAAGACATATTTGGTTTTGTTGCACTTGTAAATATTGTGTGTGTTCATATGTTGTTTTTGTTGTTGTTTACAAATTGAAGCTTTGTGGCAAATATACATTAAATAATTCTATCAGCATCACTTTTTCCAACAGCATTTGCTTACTCAGTGTCACTTTGTCACATTTTGTTAATTCTCACAATACTTTAATCTCTTTCATTATTATCATTACCTTTGTTATGGTGATCTATGATAAGTGATCTTTGTTGCCACTATTGTAATTGTTTTCCAGTGATGCAAACTATGCCCATATAGTTTTCATTACTTGATAATTGTTTTTGTTCCAACTGCTCCCCCAACAGATCAATCTCCCATCTCTCTTCCTCTTCTAAAGCCTTCCTATTACCTGGGAAACAAAAATATTTAAATAAGGCTAAATAATAACATTAAAATAGTCTCTAAGTGTTCAAGTGAAAGGAAGAGCTACACATCTCTCACTTTACAGCAAAAGCTAGAAAAGGTTAAGCCTTTTGAAGAAGGCAGGTTTAGTCAAGATAGGTCAAAAGCTAGGTCTCCTGTGTAAAACAAGTAACCAAGTTGTGAATGCAAAGGAAAAGTTCTTGATGGGAGTTAAAAGTGCACTCTAGTGAACATATGAATAAGAAAGTGAAATGGACTTATTGCAGATATAGAGAAAGATTTAGTTGTTTGGATAGGAAATCAAATCAGCAAAAACTTCCTCAAGCCAAAGCCTAATCCAGAGCAGAACCATAAATCCCATAAATTCTATGAAATCTCAGATATTGAAGAAAAAATTTGATGTTAGCTGAGGTTGGCTCATGAGGTTTAAGGAGATGCCATCCCCATAACATAAAAAGGAAAAATGAGGCAGCAAGTCCTTATGTAGAAGCTATAGCAAGTTATCCAGAAGATCTAGTTAAGGTAATTAATTATGTAGCACATTGAAAATTTTCAATGTAGACAAAAGTCTTTTGGGAAGAAGACGACATCTAGGACTTTCATAGCTAGAGAAGAGAAGTCAATGCCTGGTTTCAAAGTTTCACAGGCTGACTCTCATTAGGGGCTAAGGCAGCTGGTGATTTAAAGTTGAAGTCAGTATTCATTTACCATTCTGAAAGCCCTAGGGCTCAAGAATTATGCTAAATCTACTCTATCTATGCTCTATAAATGGAAAAATAAACCCCAGATGACAGCTCATCTATTTACAACATGGTTTACTGAATATTTTTGGCCAATTTTTAAGACTAACTGCTCAGCAAATATTCTTTTCAAAATATTACTTCTAGGTAACAATGCAGGCACCTGGTCACCCCAGAACTCTGATGAAGATGTACAGCAACATTAATATTGCTTTTCGTCCTGCTAAAACAACATCAATTCTATAGCTCATGGATCAAGGAGTAATTTTGACTTTCAAGTCTTATTTAAGAAATAAATTTTGGGAGTTCCTGCAGTGGCTCAGTGGAGACAAATCTGACTGGTATCTGTGAGGACTCAGGTTCAATCCTTGGTCTTGCTCAATGGGTTAAAGATCTGGCATTGCCACGACCTGTGGTGTAGGTCACAGATGTGGCTTGGATCTGGGTCTGCTATGGCTGTGGCATAGGCCAATGGCTACAGCTCCAATTCAACCCCTAGCCTGGGAATCTCCATATGCCATGGATGTGGCCCTAAAATGACAAAAATACAAAAAAAAGAAAGACATTTTGTAGGCTACAGTTGCCATACATAGTGTTTCCTCTGAACAATCTTAGCACAGGAAATTAAAAACTTTTGTGATTCATAGGAAGAGGTCAAAATATCAACATTAAACAGGAGTTTGGAAGAAGGTGATTGCAACCTTTATGGATGATTTTGAGGGGTTTGAACTTTAATGAAGGAAGTAACTGTAGATGTAGTGGAAATATTAAGGGAACTAGAATTAGCAGTGGAGCTTAAAGATGTGATTAAATTTCTGTAATTGTATGATATATTTTAATGGATAAGAAGTTGCTTCTTATGGATGAGCAAAGGATGTATTTTCATGAAATGGAAATTACTTCTGGTGAAGATACTACAAAGATTGTTGAGAAGACAAAAAATATTTGGAATATTATGTAAACTTAGTTGATAGCAGGATTCGAAAGTGGTAGCAAGATTCAAAAGGATTGACTCCAATTTTGTAAGAATTTCTACTGTAGATAAAATGCTATCAAATAGCCCAACATACTACAGAAAAAAAAAGTTCATGAAAGAGAGTCAACTGATGAGGCAAACTTCAATTTTTTCTTATCTTAAGAAATTGTGGAAGTTCCTGTCGTGGCACAGCAGTTAATGAATCCTACTAGGAACAATGAGGTTGCTGGTTTGATCCCAGGCCTTGCTCAGTGGGTTAAGGATCCAGTGATGCCATGAGCTGTGGTGTAGGTCGCAGATGTGGCTTGGATCCCATGTTGCTGTGGCTGTGGTGTAGGCCGGCAGCTACAGCTTTGATTAGACCCCTAGCCAGGGCTATATGCTGCAGGATCAGCATATATATGCTGCAGGATCAGCCCTAGAAAAGGCAAAAGGAAAAAAAAAAAGAAATTGCTGCAATCCTCACAACCTTCAGCAACCAATACCCTAATCAGTCAGCAGCCCTTAACACTGAGGCAAGACTCTCCACCAGCAAAGAGTTTACACTCACTGAAAGCTCTGGTGATAGCATTTTCTAGCAATGAGTATTTTTTATTAAAAAACTAAATTTTTAAAGTATAGTTGATTTACTATAATATTAATTTCAGGTGTACAACAATATTTTTATAGACTGTACTCCATTTAAATTTATAAAATATTAGCTATATATCCTGGGCCATATAATATGCCCTTGTAGCTTATTATTTTATATATACTAATGAGTGCCTCTCAATCATCTACCCCTGTCTTGCCCCTATTCTCTTTCTTCTCCCCATATAGAAACAATAATAATTTGTTCTATCAATGAGTCTGCTTCAGTGTTGCTGTATTCATTCATTTGTTTCATTTTTAATTCCATATATAAGTGGTAACATACAGTGTTTGTATTTCTGTTTGACATTTCACTAAGCACAATGCCCTCCAGGTGCAAATATATGTTCTTGCAAAGGGCAAATTTTAATTATTTTCTAATGCTGAGTAACATTCCATTATGTGTGTGTGTGTGTGTACCATATTTTCTTTATCTTTTCATCTGCTGGTGGATACTTAGGTTTCTTCCATATCCTAGCTAATGTAAATAATGCTGCTGTGAACATTAGGGTGCATATATTTTTTCAAATTAATGTTTTAGTTTTCTTCAGATATATACCCAGAAGTGGAGTTACTAAATCATATGCTAGTTATATTTTTAATTTTTCCAGGATCCAGCATGACATTTCTATAGTGGCTGCACCAATTTATATTCCTACCAACAGTGTACACTGGTTTCCTTTTTTATACATTCTTACCAACACTTGTTATTTTCTTTTTGATAATAGTCATTCTAACAGCTATGAAGCGATACTCATTGTGGTTTTTATTTGCATATCTCTAATGCCTAGTGGTGTGAAGTATCTATTAATGTACCTGTTGGCTGTTATCTTCTTCACAAAAATGACTACTTGAGTCTTCTATTCATATTTTATTTGGGCTGTTTATTTTTCATATTGAGCTGCATGGGCTGTTTATATATTTTTGATATTACCCACTTATCAGTAATATATTTGAAAATATTTTATTCAATTCAGTATGATGCTTTTTTCATTTTGTTGATGGTTACATATGCTGTGCAAAAATTTAGGTTTAGTTAGTTACCATTTGTTTAATTTTGCTTTTGCTTTCTTTGTCTTAGGACAGAACACCAAACAAAAAAATACAAAAATTTATGTCAAAGAATGTTCTGCCTTTTTTTTCTTCTAGTAGTTTTATGGTTTCCAGTCTTAAGTCTTTAATCCATTTTGAGTTTATTTTTATATGCAGTAGGAAAATGTTCTAATTTTATTATTTTATATGTAGCTGTCCAGTTTTCCCAGGATGATATATTGAAGAGATACTTTTTCCTCCTTTGTATATTTTTTTGCCTCCATCAGATATTAGTCAAACATAACTGTGTGGATTTATCACTAGACTCTAAGTTGTTTCACTTATTTATGTGTCCATTTTGTGCAAGTATCAAACTGTTTTGAATCTTGTAGTTTTCTCATGTACTCTGAAGTCAGGGAGTAAGATAACTCAATCTGTGTTCTTGTTTCTCAAGATTAAATTCTGGGTTTTTTGGTGGTTTTATATAAATTCTAGGATTATTTTTTCTAGTTCTTTGAAAATTGTCATGGTTATTTTGATAGGGATTTCATTATATCTGTAGGTTGTTTGAGTAGTGTGGACATTTTAACAGTATTCAGTCTTCCAATTCATGAACATGGGATATCTTTCCATTTCTTTATATCATCTTGATTTTTTTATCAGTATTTTATAGTTCACAGTACAGGACTTTGACTTCCTTGGTTGAGTTTATTCCTAAGTACTTTATTATATTTGAAGCAATTTTAAGCAATATTGTTTTCTTGCTTTCTCTTTCTGATAGTTCATTATTAGTGTACAGAAAAGCAACAGATATCTATATATTCATCTTGTATCCTGAAACTTTACTGAGTTCATTATTAGTGCCAATAGTTTTTGATGGTGATTTTAGGTTTTCTATATATAGTATCATATCATTTGCAAATAGTGACCAGTTTAATTCTTCCTTTCCAATTTGGATGTCACTTATTTGTTTTTCTTTGATTACTGTGGGTAGAAATTCCAATACTATTTTGAATCAAATTGGCAAGAATGGGCATCCTTGTCTTGTTCTCGAACTTAGAGAAAATGTTTTCAGCTTTCTACTGTTTTGTAAATGATTCTTATTTTTTCCATCATAGCTGGTTTACAGTGTTCTGTCGATTTTCTACTGTACAGCAAAGTGACCCAGCCACACATACATATATACATTCTTTTTCTCACATTATCCATCATAAGAGACTAGATATAGTTCCCAGTGCTATACAGCAGGGTCTCAGTAGCTTTCTACTCTTGAACATGTTAGCTATAGTTTTTTCACATATGACCATTTTTATATTAATTTATATCCCCTCTATACCAAGTTTGTTGAGAATTTTTATCATAAAAGTCTCTTGAATTTTGTCAAAATGTTTCCACGCATCTGTTGAGATGAACAAGTGATTTTTTCTTCTTTTTGTTAATATGCTGTATTGCATTGATTGATTTGCAGATATCAAATTATTCTTGCCTCTGTGGAATAAATCCCACTTGATCAGAGCACATGGCATTTTTATATATTGTTAAATTCAGTTTGCTATTATTTTTTGAGGATTTTTGCATATATATACATTAGAGATATTAGTTTGTAATTTGTATTTTTTTAGTGTTTTTGTCTGGTTTGGGAGTAATGGTAATAGTGGCCTCAGAATGATTTGGGGAGTGTTCCCTCCTCTTAATTTTTGTAACACTTTGAGAAAGGTAGTATTAGCACTTCTTTATGTGTTAGGTAGAATTTCTCTGTGAAGCTGTCCAGCCCTCCTGGACTTTTGTTTGCTGGGATTTTTTTTTGTTTTTATTTTTGTTTTTTGTTTTTTACAAATTCTATTTTACTACAAGTGATCATTCTAGTTGTATTTTTTATTCCCTCCTGATTAAATATTGGCAGGTTGTATGTTTCTAGAAATGTATCCATTTCCTCTAGGTTTCCAATTTATTGGCATATGACTGTTTATATTATTCTCTTATGACTTTTTATATCTCTGGTACTTTTCTTGTAATTTCTCCTCTCTCATTTTTAAATTTTGTTTATATGGCTTCTCTCTCTTTTTCACTTGGTGAGACTACTTAAAGGTTTTTTAATTTTTTTTTATTTTTTCAAAAAACTGGCTTTTAGTATCATGGATCTTTTCTATTTTGGCTGTTTTATTTCTTTACTCTTTGATGTTTATTGTTTCCACCCTTCTGGTGAATTTGGTCTTTGTTCTTTCTCTAATTCTTTTAGATGGTAAGTTAATTTATTTGAGATTTGTTTTTTTGTTGAGGTAGGCATGTATTGCTATATACGTCCCTCTTGGAACTGCTTTTGCAGTGTCCCTCAGAATGTGGAAATTTGTGTTTTTATTTTCATCTGTGTAGGGACATTTTCTGATTTCTTTTGATTTCTTCGTTGGCCCATTTATATTTTAGTAGCATTTATCCACATGTTTGGGGTTTTCACATTTTTATTCAGGTAAATGATTTTTAGTTTCCTAGATCCAAGCTTTGTCTGCCACCTACACCATGGTTCACAGCAATGCCAGATTCTTAGCGCATTGAGTAAGGCCAGCGATTGAACCTGGGTCTTCATGGATACTAGTCAGATTTGTTACCACTGAGCCACACAGGAATTCCTTATATAATCTTTCTGTATTGATCCCTATATCATTATATTATGTCTTGTTTGCATTTTGTCATAAACTTTGTTTTAAAATCTACTATTTTCTTGATATAATTATTGTATTGCTACCCCAGGTTTCTTGTCATTTCTTTTCTCATGAAATATTATTTTATAAGTATGGCCATTCTGACTGATGTGAGGTGGTACCTCATTTTAGTTTTGATTTGCATTTCTCTAATAATCAGTGATTTTGACATTTTTTCATGTGCTTTTGGCCATCTATACATCTTCCTTGCAGAAATGTCTGTTCGGGTCTTTTGCCCATTTTTCCATTGGGTTGTTGGCTTTTTGCTGTTGAGTTGTATATGTTTCTTGCATATCCTAGAGATTAAGCCCTTGTCCATTGCATCATTTGAAACTATTTTCTTCCATTCTGTAAGTTGCCTTTCTGTTTTCTTTTTGGTTTCCTTTGCTGTGCAAAAGCTTGTCAATTTGACTAGGTCCCATTGGTTTATTTTTGCTTTTATTTTTGTTGCCTTGGGAGATTGACCTGAGAAAATATTTGTAAAGTTGATGTCAGAGAATGTTTTGCCTATGTTCTCTTCTAGGAGTTTGATGGTGACTTGTCTTATGTTTAAGTCTTTAAGCGATTTTGTGTTTATTTTTTTTGCATGGCTTGAGGGTGTGTTTCTGTTTCATTGATTTCCATTCAGTTGTCCAGTTTTATTTTATGTATGTTATGTATGTTTATTTTATGTACGTTCTTATTGTAATTTTCTTCATTGTTTTTGATTTGTTTGTGTTGGGCTTTTTTCTTCCCTTCTTTTGTTCTCTTTTATTGTGACTTGATAACTATATTAAGTGTTGTATTTGGATTGATTTCTCTTATTTGTGTATCTATGTGGGTTTTTAGTCTGTGGTTACCATGAGGTCCTGATAAAGGAGTCTCTATATACACAAGATTTTTTTTAAGTTGCTGATCTCTTAATTACAAATTAATTTGCAGTATCATGTATTTTTATGATCCTCTTCTCATGATTTCTGGCTTTAATATAATATCAGTGTGTGGATGATTTTGTACATTTAGTATATGTTTTCTTTACCATTTGATCTTCTCATTTTTAATTTTCTTGTTTCTAGTTATGGCTTTTTCTTTTCTGCCTAGGGAAGGTCCTTTAGCATTGTTGTAAAGCTGTTTTGGTTGTGCTGAATTCTTTTAGTCTTTGCTTATCTGTAAATTTTGGATTTCTCCTTCAAATCTTCATGAGAGCTTTGCTGGGTAAAGTATTCTTGATTGTAGGTGTTTTTTTTTCAAGACTTTCAGTATATTGTGCTGCTCACTTTGGCCTGCAGTTTCTGATGAAAAATCAGCTGATAATCTTATTAGGGTTCCCTTGTATGTAATTTGCTGTTTTCACTAGTGGTTTTCAAATTTTGGTCTTTAATTCTGGTCAGTTTGAATAACTTATGTCTTGGGATGTTCCTCCTTGGATTTATTATTTTTGCTATTCATTATGCTTCCTGGATTTGTATGTGGAGTGTTTCCCATGTTTGGGAAGTTTTTGTCTATTATCTCTTCAAATATTTTCTCTACTACTTTTTATCTTTCTACTCCTTCTGGCTCTGTTGCATTCAATGTTGTTCTAGAATTCTCTTAGATTGTCCTCATTTCTTTTCATTCTTTATTCTTTATTGTGTTCTACATTAGTGACTTCTGCCAGTCTGTCTTCCACCTCATTTATTTGTTCTTCTGTCCCCTGTATTCTGTTATTGTTTCCTTCTATTGAAGTTTTCATTTTGGTTATTGTGTTCATTTCTGCTTGTTTATTCTTTAAATATTTTACTTGTTAAAAGCTTTTGTGATTTACTGATCTTTGCCTCCCCCCCCTTTTTTTCCCAAGAGATTGGATCACCCTTTCTATCATTACTCTTAGTATTTTTTCATGCAGGTTTCTTATCTTTATTTAACTTATTTTCTTATGGGTTTTTTTCCTGTTCCTTCAGCTGGCTCATATTTCTCTGCCTTTACATTTTGTACAGCTTTTTCTGTGGTCTCCTTTTTGCAGTCTGCAGGTTGTAGCCACTCTTGCTTCTGGTGTCTGCCACCTTGTGGCTGAAGGTGATACAGGGGCTTGTGGCAGGCTTCCTGATGGAAGGGACTGGTGCCTGCCCACTGGTAGGTCGAGCTGAGTCTTCCCCAACTTTTGGGTGGGGCTTTGTCTCTTGGTGTGATTAAAGGGAGGACTTTAGGCAGGCTGTTTGCTGATGGATGGTTTTGTGTTCCCACTCTGTTGTTTGGCCTGGGCTTCTCAGCCCTGATGGGTAGGGTGCTGTTTTTCCAAAATTGTGACCTTCAGGGGTGCTCATGAAGATAATTATTCCCTGGTACTTCTGTTCCCAATATCCTGTACCCACAGTGAGCCATAGCTAACCCCTTCTTTCCCTACCTCTAAGACCCACAGGTAGGTCTGGACAAAATTCTTATGGATTCCATCCTGGGATCCAGTGCAATTGAAACCATGTGTTCACCCTCCAGAAGTAGAGTATCTGTTTCCACAAGTACTATGGATCTTGTGTGCTCAAGGCCTGCTGGACTTCAAAGCTAAATGCTCTGAGGGCGTCTACTCACAAAATGAGGCCCATAGGCTGTGGATCCTGATGTGTAGTTTGGAACTCTCACTCCTGTGGGAGAGCTTCTACAATATAGCTATTTTCCAGTCTGTAGATTAGCCACATGGTGGGTATAGGATTGCTTATACTGTGACAGTGTCTCTCCTACAATCTCAGTGTGACTTCTTTTATTTGGGTGTAAGATATCTTTTTTGTAGCTTTCAGTCTATTTTTTTTATGGTTGTTCTGTAGTTGGTTGTAATTTTGTTTTTTTCTCCTGAAAGGAGGTGAGCTCGAGTCCTTCTACTCTTCCATCTTGTCTCATTGGGTTGGAGACTGGTGCTGGGGCTAGGTGGGAGGAGCAGGTATCACTGAGGTGAGCTGAGGCAGCCTGAGTAATATGTGTACATTCTTCATGAGCAGAGTCTAAGTTTCTTACAACCCTGATATTAGTCCCAGTGTTTTTCAAACCAGCTAAGTGGACTACCCTTTCTGGTGGCGATCCCCATGGCTGATGTGTCAAACATGTTTGAACTGCTCACTCCCCAAGGAGAATCTTCAAGTCCATGTAATTCCCATCTAGGGGGTACAGGTCCTAGCCTGTTTTTCTCTCTTCCATTTCTACCCAATTCCAATTGAATCTTTCTAACAGTCTTAAATGTATAGGAGTCTTTCTGTCAGTCTCCAGTTTGTTTTTAATGAAAATTGCTACATATGTATCAATATTTTTTATGTGTTTGTGGGGGCAGGTGAGTACATCCTGCTATGCTGCCATTTTGATTTACTCTTAAACTCTTTTTAATTAATGTATGTACATTGTTTTGTTAGACCTAATACTATTACATACTTAACATAGTATAGTATGGTGTAAACATAATTTTTATATGCACTGAGAAATTTAAAAATTCATGTGAATCACATTATTATAATATTTGCTTTATTGCAGTATCAGCAACTGAACCCACAATATCTCCTAGGTATACCTGTACTTGGCTAACTCACATGCTTAAAAACTGTCCTTAAGACTGGATAAACACTGTTACCCTTCCTTTGTTATAAACTCAGTTAGCCAGTTAGCAGAGCCATTCCAAGAGCAGCAATCACTGAATTCTTTCTTAAGGTTCCTCAATTCTTTTTGTCTCATTTATTTCAGGATTATTATTTTTGGTTTTTTGTTTGTTTGTTTTTTGGAATGGCCCTCTAAACTAGTTATTTACCTGATTTTTTTTCTGCTTTTAAGGACCACATATCAACATATGCAGCATATGTAAGTTCCCAGGCTAGAGGTTGAATCAGAGCTGTAACTGCCAGCCTAAATCTCAGCCACAGAAATGCCAGATCTGAGCTTCATCTGTGACGTACACCACAGCTCATGGCAATGCCAGATCCTTAACCTACTAAGCAAGTCCAAGGATTGAACCTGTGACTTCATGTATACTAGTTGGGTTCAATTACTGCTGAGCCATGATGGGAACTCCTACACCAGTTATTATGAGCCAACACATTCAATGAAAATAAAACAAAAAAAAAGTTATTGTACATTGGACCAAACAATTTACATGGATGATCTAAATAAGAAAATCCAATGAACTAAATATAATCATCATTTCCATTTATAGTTGAAGACATGAATCTTAGAGAAATTAAGTGATTTTTACTAAGATTATATAACTACTCTATATCAAAGCTAGGGTATGAACAGGAGTTTGTCAGACACTGAAACCTATATTCTTAAATGTTATGCTACACTACCACATATTTTTCCTTTTTACAGTGGCCATATTTAGCAAATAAAAGTACATAATGTCCTGTATTTTATCTGGCAACCCTAACTAGACTAATGAGTTTATTGTTACAAGACTTGTTTTTTGGACTTATATAAAAGAAGACTATATATAATTTAAAAAGTTGTGCCAATTTCTGCTGCACAGAAAAGTAACTGAGTCATAGGTATACATAAACATTCTTTTTCTTATATTATCTTCCATTATGTTTTATCCAAATAGATTGGATATACTTCCTTGTGCTGTACATAAGATCTCACTACTTATCCATTCTAAATATAATACTTTGCATCTATTAACTCCAAACTCCCAGTCCATCCCAATTCCTCCCCCCTTCACTTTGGCAACCCCCAGTTCAGGGAGCCGAGGAGATGCAGGGACTCGAAAAAACGACCTTGCCTGATGGCAGAAAAACCTGAAGGCAGGTCCTAACCAAGGAAGGGAGCTCACCTGAAAGGTACAAGACGAAGGTGGGCTTCTGGTCAGGATAAAAGCCTGCCTGAATGGTACATGCCAAAGGTGGGCTCCTGGTCAGGTTAAAAAGCCTGACTGAATGGTGCTTGCCAAAGGTGGGCTTCTGGTCAGGATAAAAGCCTGCCTGCATGGTACAAGCCAAGGGCAGGCCTCAGGTTACACAGCTCTCATTTTGATGTTGATGGGGAAGAATTGGGGCTTTCCTGGGAAAACAATTTCCATGTTTGCATCAGAGAACATGGATTGTTTCTCGGGTGACCTAGTCTTTCCTGTTGTTTTATTTGTTATTCAGTTTTCCTCAGTCTGTCCTGATTATTTACTTATTATTCTTATTTCCCATTCTTATTTTCCTGTGGTGATTTGTGATTTAACAAAGTTACAACAATAATATAATAAGAATTTCATCCTGAAAGACTTTCCCCTATTTAAATCCAACTTAGTTAAAACATAGTGTTTATCTATTAACTAGTTATATAGTAAACGTTAGAGTTAGGATTTTAATGAGGTTCATAGATGTTAGACATATATTATCCAAGAAACCTAGCTGTGAGTTTTGTCCTTTGTCACCAGAGGCCAGCTCCGGTGGCCAGGGAGTACACATCCTGATTGGAGAGGGACATGCGTCAGCAAATGTACAACACGGAGACAGCCTCTTTGTCTCTTCTTTCAGGGCGCTGGACTGCTCAAACTTTATTGGCAATAGTAGTTGATTATATATACAGTTTTTCATTACAGATTACATCACAGTGTTAAAAGTACATTGGTTAACTATTACATGGTATAGCAGCTATACATCCTGTTTTAAGATCTCTACCTTAACTAAACTTAGTGAGTACTTTGAAGAGGCCATAAAACACAAGAATTTGGCATTTACAAACTTTGTGTGTAGACTGGTGCTTATCTTCAAAGTGTTATGGCAGGGAGACAGTGTACGTAAATATAAACCAACTAATTAAACTAGCTATCACTAAAAAGCTTTTAAAATCGAAGACAAAACTCACAGCTAGGTTTCTTGGATAATATATGTCTAACATCTATGAACCTCATTAAAATCCTAACTCTAACGTTTACTATATAACTAGTTAATAGATAAACACTATGTTTTAACTAAGTTGGATTTAAATAGGGGAAAGTCTTTCAGGATGAAATTCTTATTATATTATTGTTGTAACTTTGTTAAATCACAAATCACCACAGGAAAATAAGAATGGGAAATAAGAATAATAAGTAAATAATCAGGACAGACTGAGGAAAACTGAATAACAAATAAAACAACAGGAAAGACTAGGTCACCCGAGAAACAATCCATGTTCTCTGATGCAAACATGGAAATTGTTTTCCCAGGAAAGCCCCAATTCTTCCCCATCAACATCAAAATGAGAGCTGTGTAACCTGAGGCCTGCCCTTGGCTTGTACCATGCAGGCAGGCTTTTATCCTGACCAGAAGCCCACCTTCAGCAGGTAGGGTTCAGTCAGGCTTTTTTCCTGTCCAGAGGCCCACCTTCAGCTTGTACCATTCAGGTGAGCTCCCTTCCCTGGTTAGGAACCTGTCTTTAGGTTTTTCTGCCATCAGACAAGGTCCTTTTTTTGAGTCCCTGCATTTTCTCAGCTCCCCGCAGTCCCTTATTTTAAAGACTTTTAAGTGAAAGCTAGTTAAGTTGGTTTATATTTTCTTACACTATCTCCCTGCCATAATGCTTTAAAGATAAGCACCAGTCTAAAAACAAGATTTGTGAATGCCAAATTCTTGTGTCTGTGACCTCTTCAAATTGTAAAGACTGGCTGGCCACGGGATGATTTGTACTGAGTCTCCTCCTTTCCACATGACGTATTGTACCTAATTGCCCTTAAATTGTACTCACTAAGTTTAGTTAAGGTAGAGATCTTAAAACAGGATGTATAGCTGCTATACCATGTAATAGTTAACCAATGTACTTTTAACACTGTGATGTAATCTGTAGTAAAAAGCTGTCTATATAATATCAACCACTTATGCCAATAAAATTTGAGCAGTCCAGCGCCCTGAAAAAGAGATAAAGAGGCTGTCTCCATATGTACATTCACTGATGCTGTCCATCTCCTATCAGGAAAGTGTATACTCCCTGGCCACCGGAGCTTGCCTCCAGCACCCAAGACTCTTCCACGTGTCTGTGAGTCTATGTCTGTTTTATAGATTGTTTTGTAGATTGTCATATTTTAGATTCCACACATAAGTTATATCATATGGTATTTTTATTTTTCTGACTTCTCTTAGTATGAGAATCTCTAGTTGCATCCATATTGCTGCAAATGACATTACATTATTTTATATGGCTTAGTAGTATTCCATTGTATACATATATTGTATGTACCATCTTCTTAATCCATTCATCTAGGGATGGACATTTTGGTTGTTTCCATGTCTTGGCTATTGTGAATAGTGCTGTAATGAACATAGGGATGCAAATATCTTTTTAAACTATAACTTTATCTGGATATATGTCCAGGAGTAGGATTGCTGGATCATATGATAGCTCTATATTTAGTTTTCTGAGGAAGTTCCATACTGTTTTCCATAGTGGTTGTACCAATATATATTCCTACCAACAGTGAAGGAGTGTTCCCTCTTTTTCATACCCTTTCTAGCATTTGTTATTTGTAGATTTATTGATGGCCATTCTCACCAGTGTGGGGTGGTACCTCATTGTAGTTTTGGTTTGCATTTCTCCAATAATTAATGAAATTAAGCATCTCTTCATATGCCTATTAACCATCTACTTGTCTTCTTTGGATAAATATTTATTTAGATCTTCTGCCCATTTTTTGATTGGGTATATTGTTGTTGTTGTTATTGAGTTGTATGTGTTGTTTCTATATCTTGGCAATTAAGCCCTTGTTAGTTGCCTCATTTGCAAGGATTTTCTCCCCTTCTGTTTGTTGTCTTTTCATTTCTGAAAATTAGATCATTTTTTAGTTTGAGAATTGGAAATTGAGAGCTCAACCATAGTCCTTGATGGACAGTGAAGTAATGATGAAGATCATGAAAAGTATTTTGAGGATAAACAATGATTGCAACTCTTGTTCTATCAGATTATTTTTCCACATTTTGTGGAGAGTCAACTTCAACCAGAAAAGGAACATCCCTTTCTCTTTTTTTGTCAGATTATTGAGTAAAATCTGAAGACTATGAAGTAATAATGTCATAAGCAATGCTTCATTCTGTACTAAGTGCAAGTGACTACTGTACCACATAGTATATGGGTGACTATGTTTTCTCTTTCCAACTGCATAGGGTATTGCCTCAGACCAAAAGGAGTGTAATCTTTATTTTCATCTTATGTGTCAGACATATAATGAGTGTCAACAATATGTTAGGTACTAATTATAATAGATAATATATTAAGATATCCCCTGTGCCCAATAAGACTTAATGAATACAACCAGGGGTCATAGTGTGATTTAATATACTTATTCATCTCAGGAAACCAAGAAGTCATGGAAATCCACAGGTTCTTAAACTTCTGGGAGGAATAAAAAGGGAACATTTGAGAGACCTAAAAGTGTGTTTCTCATCTTGGTGAACAGTCATTTTTCATAGTAATACATATGACCAAATATCAAGAAGCTAAAGCCAGGTACAAGGCATACTGCTTTCACTGATCTTGGCTAGAGAGAAATACATGTTCTCCCACTGTAAAGTCTAACAGATAAAAGAGGTTAAATTTAACAAGAAATTCAGTCCCTCCCTTCCAGTGTTATAACATATTTGTTGTGTATCTCTATACAAATGAAAACTAACATGGGACACAGAAGTATGTGGTGACCTTAAGAGCTATCATATCCAAAATTAGGCTAATCCTCATTCAGGTTCGTTAAATAGAACTGAAATTAACTATGCATATCTCCTTATATGGTAGGTAGAGAAGCATTATTTTACCACAAAGAATACTACTCATTAGTATCACATATTCAGTGAATATTTGAGTATGAGTATGACAAATAGAATGAATAATGGGAGTGGAATACTCTAAAAATGAGGAATTTAACATTTAACCTACAGTTTTAGTGCTGTAGGCAAAATTATAATTTAGATAAAAACTTTCCCATTTCTGATACCTCTTATAATTTTCCTTCTAGGTGCTTAGAATACTTAAATTTTAAGGGTATCTTGTTCATAACTCTGCCCCTCTCTTCCATGTTCCATAATTACCATTCAGTCCTTCAACTTTATCCTTAGAGTTTTTTTCATGTGAGACATAGAATTTACTTTTAATAAGTTGATTATTTATTTATTATGGCTAAATAAATGATAGGAACTGATGTTAACTCATACAATAAGATCTTGCCTTTTAAATATTTTGTTCTTTCAATGTCTTTAAGCAAAGCAATTTTTAGCAGGAAAGAATTTAAGCATTTGATGTAAAAGTACAAGCAATTGATAACAATATACAGTATAAGATTGACTTTTCAGAGGTACTTGAATATTTACTTAATACATTTTAGCACCAAGAATTGAATGCTTAATGGAAGAATTTAAATAAGGACACTTTGTAATCAAGAATAGAAAAGTTTCCACAATACTCCTTAAATCACAAAACATACAAGTTTATGAAGTTTCATGAGCAAAATCAATCTTGTTAATAATAATTACATGTGCTAAGTCCTTTTGAGTTTAGCTGCCAATACAGCATTTTTTTAAGCAAACAGTGAATGTAAAAATAATAGGCATAGATTTCATGACTTATATGTATCTGCCCACTGATAATCCAGGTAATGTCTACAAAAGTGGTTCCAAATGCCAATTCTCATCACAACAACAAAAGACATATGTTACAGTGCAATTAAAAATATAAGTAATTGAGAATTCCCGTCATGGCTCAGTGTTTAACAAATCCAACTAGGAACGATGAGGTTGCAGGTTTGATCCCTGGCCTCGCTCAGTGGGTTAAGAATCTGGCATTGCCATGACCTGTGTTGTAGGTCACAGACATGGCTCAGATCTGGTGTTTTTGTGGCTCTGGCATAGGCTGATGGCTTCAGCTCTGATTAGACCCCTAGCCTGGGAACCTCCATATGCCATGGGTGTGGCCCTAGAAAAGACAAAAAGACAAAAAATAAAAATATAAATATAAATATAAATAATTAAGCAAATAAATACACTTTTTTAAACTTTGAATTTTGTACATATTACATTTTGTTTGTGTTAAAATAATGTTTCTTATATCAAGTCACAATATAGCTTTAAATATGTAAGTTTTTGGTAGAATGAAAAAATTGGCAGCATTTCAGGTTTGTGCTGGTCAGATAATCTTTATTGCAGCTGAACAGTCCATGAAATTGCTAAATCTAAGAACCACTCTTCTCCACAATTCTTTTTTTTTTGTCTTTTTGCTATTTCTTTGGGCCGCTCCTGCAGCATATGGAGGTTCCCAGGCTAGGGGTCGAATCAGAGCTGTAGCCACTGGCCTATGCCAGAGCCACAGCAATGCAGGATCCAAGCCGCATCTGCAACCTACACCACAGCTCACAGCAACGCTGGATCGTTAAGCCACTAAGCAAGGGCAGGGACCGAACCCGCAACCTCATAGTTCCTAGTCGGATTCGTTAACCACTGTGCCACGATGGGAACTCCATCTTCTCCACAACTCTAAAGCAATTCATCAAGTCTGAAAATTTCATAAGTGGTGGTAGGGGTGGGAATCAGGTGTTGAGTGGTAGACAGTGGACTAAAGGACTGGGGAAGGAAAACTACTGGAATGGCCAAATAACTGAACTTGTACCTCAGAAAATCACCTTGGTTGTTACAGTCTTTGAAAGGTCATTAAAATATCTGTCTTTGGACATTAGCCCTGAAAGCCAAATGTAGTTCTCAACCCTAACGTGCATCATGCATGGTAAAGGATTATATATGTTGGTTTATTTTCTTCTCGAGAAGAAAAAAATCTGTCACAACATAAAGCATAAGAGAGAAGGAAAGAAACTGTGGGGAGATGGGGAAAGCAAAAACCCCTTTATCTCTGCACAAAGAGATTTGAGATAAAGGTCCATTTGGCTTTGATTAAATTGAAATACCTTTTTCTATGTGCTCTGAATTCAGACATTTTAAAGTAACTAGTAATTTCTATTAGGGCTTTACTAGCTTAGTAAATAGCTCCTGTCATTGACTCACAGCTTCCACTGAATTAGGAGTTGAGGGAAGTGATGGTTTACAGATCTGAGGCTGATCACTGAAGCCTCATTCATCCGTCTTAGCAAATTTATCTTCTGGCAGCTTTCCACCAGACATTACATGGGACAGAGGAGTGGTATAAGGAAACATATTGAAGCTATACCCCACAGGGATGGTCCAAATCAGATGTCTGTTGTGAATGTCTTGCTTGGCCTACCCACACAACCGGTTGTTTTTGGCAACAAGTATGGGTATTTGACTTCCTATAGATTGGTGCCAAACACATGCGTGCAGCTATACAGGCAACTAGTCACAGAAGCAGAATAACAAGCCACCCTGTAAAAGTGCATTTGTTTTCAGGGATGATTAGAAGTAATGAATGAATAAATATACACATATGTGTGTACACATGTGTATTTATCCTTTTACAATCAAGCTCTTTTGCCAGAGTCCTTTCACTTCACTCTGACATATTAGTCCTTATTGCAAATCCCTTAAAGAAGAGAGAACACATTTATACTAAGACATAAATGACTAACAGTAGAAACTTTCCCCAGGATGGGTTTTTGATAGGTAAAACTGTTGAGATATTAAAAAGGGAGTTGTTTTAGTCTCAGAAGGAAAAATGTAAAGAAAAGGTAATAGAGTTGTAGTAGGAACCCTCCAGCTATTTTGGTAGGGTCAAGTTAATGGTAACAATATGATTTACTAGTATCTAGATGTAGAAAGAATCTGAACAATAAACATGGAATATTATAGGATATAAAAATTAAATATATTTAATCTATTATTAGTAATACTATAGTCTAAAAATAATAATGATATTCTTCTCTATTACCACCTTGTATAAAAACATAATTTAAGTCAGGAATAACAATTATAATTCAAATTAATATTTTGTCATACTTCACATTATGCAAAGTTCTTTAATATTTATTCTTTCATTTAATAAGATTGGCAATGATACATTGCCAAAAAGTGAATAGAGTTTTATTTAAAATAATAAAACAAAATTAATCTTTTGTCTGAGAAGTTTACTTAACAAAGCAGCTTGTACAGTGTCCGTTCTTTTGAATTAGTTGCAAACTTTCTGAACTCGTATCTATAGAAATCTTAGATGCAATCTAACCTGCAATCTTAGATGATGAACCTGTTATTAAACTTGCTTGCAGCTAATATCTGTTTATCCCCAAGCATCAGACGCCAGATGTTTTCAGTGAGGAGAAAATTAATGGCCTAAAGAATGAATCAATTGAGGAGCAGTGGCCATAATCCATCTGCTCTGTAAGCCAAGGCCCTGAGTCAGGCTGGCTTCTGGCTACACAGAATACTAATCAGTTGAAGAGTTAAATGGAGGACTCAAAGCCATTGTTATGAGATGCCTCCAGGCACCATCAAGCCACTCCTTCTATAGGCTGGTCTTTGTATAAGAAATGAATAGGCTAACAAAAAGCCCAGAACTGAGAGCTGTTTTAAGATGAGTAATTTGGATTGACTGACCTTTGTGTGTCCAAGGAGAGAATGACAAAATATGGACAGTGGAAGTTCAAGCCAAGTCTCCTCTATTTGGAGATAAATAATATTCCCTAAACACATAACCCATTTTGATAACAGTCAAATTATTTATTGCATTTCACCCTATTTGTCATTGTTGTCTTTACTCTTTTAACATTCCCTCTCAGTCTGCAGACTGATATTTTATTGTGGTTTGATGTGAGGAATACAATTGTATCAAAGAAAATTCTTGTCTATAAATAAATTTGCCATGGGCTTGAGGCTTCAGCCTATGTCTTCTTGCTTTTCATTCTCATTTCTTCTGGATACTTGAAAAGCAAATTATATGAAAGCTAATGAATGACCTAATTAGGCACTTTCTCAAATGATGGTATGTGACTTGATTTATTCTTTTTTAAAGCACTGAACTTATTTAATAGGCTTTAAATAGATTATACAAATCAATTTTCCTACTTTTAAAAAATCTTTTGGAAACAAATGATGGAAAGATCATATCTATTAAGGAGGCTAGGTGATAGATAGATAGATAGATAGATAGATAGATAGATAGATAGATAGATAGATAATAGATAGATAGATAGATGATAGATATTCACATAGAGCAGAATCCAAATAATTTTCTTGACCTCCATCTCCTCAGTTCTCTCAAAATTTCTGGGCAACATTTGAATGCTGGTACTGAACATACTAGAAAAAAATTTTGTAACTAGTTCATCCTTTTACCCATTCTTTCTTTTGCCCTTTAACTATTTAGATAATAAAAAATAGAGAAATTTTAAAAATTCCAATAAAGATGGCCAAAATTCCAGATAATAAAAATTAATAGAAATAATTTTGCTTTTGTAGAACCATTGACCAGAGACATAGATAAAAATTTGGTGATTTGGGGCACTGCCTAATCATCAAACCATGTCAAAAATATGTCAAAATGGGGCCCCTGCCATGAGGATAGCTATATGGATTAATTTGTGTGTATTGCATGGTGTCTTTATGTCCTTAAGGCAGATGTCTAGAAGTCAGTCATAAACTGAGTTTTACTCTGTAAATTACAGCTAATCTTAAGAAGGCTTCTACTTTTTATTTTGGTCTGTGGCAAAGTCAATTCAAGTCAGCAAGAATTCATTCATCTCTCTTTTTATCTACAAGCTGTAGCAGTCTGCCCCATCAAAAGAGATTATTTTAAGTCCTATCTTGCATATGGATCAATCAGGCATTTATGCCTATGAGAAGTAATTTTTGAGGGTCCTCAAATAATAACTACCTCATTGTTTAGGCCTTAATTACCTCCACTTTCCTATTTTACTCTAGAAAGGATCATATTTAGTAACCAATAACTCATCATTATCAGATACTCCTTTAATAGGAATTAATTGAGAAGCAACAGGAAATAAGGGCAACATGGATTAGGTAAGAGGAATGAAAGCTCTGTAAGAAATGAAGAAACATTTAAATCAGAGGCTAAGAATCTCAAAAAAAAATCAAAACATATTTTGCTTCATCATGCAGCAGTGCTCTAAGGAAACAGAAAAATTATGTCTCTCACTTGTACTTCCTATACTTTGCTAAACTCAGAGAAATAAAGTCCTAGAGAGAATAGCTCTCCTACTGATTCTGACTTTTGGTTGGAACACTGTTGATAAATCAGAAATCCCCTGGGCTATATAGAATAAATGAGAGTCCCTCTCTCCCTCCTTGGTTCTCATCATTGCCTAATGATTGCCTGGCTCCAAGGTGAAATGGGCACACAACCTACTGCATGTCTGTGAGCACACACATGTGCTTGTGTGAATGTGCATGCATGTGCATGTACACACACACACCAGCCACAACAGTCCCCAAAACTTTGCTGTTCATGATCAAGATTTTGAGTGCCAATGGGTCCTGGGAAATTATCTGGGTAGAAGTGGACCACATTCCCTTGGCCTAAGTAAAAGTCCCCTAAAATAAGTCCAAAGTCCCCTAAAATAAGTCCACTCTGCCTCTACTCAGGGGTGCAGGAATGTTTAGTCACCACTCACCCACCACACACAGAAACTGCCACCAGATAAAATAAACTTTCTCTTTAGCATTAGATTCCACTTATTTAGTCACCACTAGCACTTAAAAAATACTTTCTATTTAAAAGCCTTCTAAAATATCTGCAGCTTAGGTCACTTTTTAAACTGGTTTACTATTTTCCACATTTATTAAGTGGGAGGATAGAGAAAAGGAAATGATTCAGCAATAATGCTAAATGGAACACCTTGAACCCTAGATGCTATTTTGAGATGTGGAAAGGACAGTGTGATTTAAAGAAATGAGCCTAACTTCCTTAGTCCCTGAAACACTACTTTGGTTGCTCTAACAAGCAGCTGTGCAATCAGAGCTCATTTTGACCGACTCCCTATGAAATAAAAAGCTGTTTCTTTTGCAAAGCATGTGTGCCATTTTCTCAGAGAAATAGAATCATGTATTTTTTGGTAAGGGGAGGTAATATCCAGAGAGAATGTTTTAATCGCTATCACCCTTATGATCAGCCTTATCTCAGACATTATAATTGAGTCTTTTGAATCTAGAGGTGTTTTTATTTAGGTAATGAAATGAGTCTCAACAATGGCAACAATGGTCTGAGTGACTTTTCCTTCTTGAATCCAGTCCAACTGACCAAAATAAAATGTTCTCCCAAAATGTATTTCCATGTTTATATTTTTCTTAGTTGTGTTACATTATTCATTATTCTAAGGAAGATTCAATTTGGTTACTTCTAAGATCAAAGAAAGGAAGGGAGGAAGGGAGGGAGGAAGGAAGGAAGGAAGGAAGGAAGGAAGGAAGAGAGAGAGAGAAAGAAAGAAAGAAAGAAAGAAAGAAAGAAAGAAAGAAAGAAAGAAAGAAAGAAAGAAAAGAAAGAAGAAAGGAGGGAAGGAGGAAGGAAAGAAGAAAGGAGGGAGGGAGGAAGGAAGGGAGGAAAGAAAGAAGGAAGGAATAAAGGGAGGAAGGAAAGAGAGAGAGAGAGAAAGAAAGAGAGGAAGAGAGAAATAAAGAGAAACAAACCTGTTATAACATATAAACAGATTTTTTGTTGATGAGTGATTTCTAGTTCCCTTCTTATATGCATTAACACTTTCAAAACCTCAAATAGTGTATTTTATTTTTTTACTACTTTGTGCAAATTATCTTCTCTAACACTGATTTTAATGCTTTAAATTGAATTTTTTTCTGATTTGTCTTCTCATCTTGACTCTTCAGGTATTTTCCATTTCTTTTTTTGTTGTTTTGTTTTTAAATTTTATTTTTATTTTTTTACAGAATAAAATACATATATTTAAACACAATTACATTCAATAGATTATGGTATCATGGATCTTAAGAAATAGATTAAGTGACTTCCTCTGGAGAAGTGGAATGGAAAATATGCTGAGACAAATAGGAAGTTTATTCTATATTTTATCCCATTTTGTGTGGCTTTCATCTTTACCATTTAGTATTATCTATTACATTTCAATTTTTCTTTAAAAATTAGCATTATATTAAAATTGTGTATATTATGAAACTAAAATTTATAAAGAAGAAAGCCTTATATACCATTAAATATCTTATATAGCATAATAAAAAGAATAACTTAACTGGTAAGAATAACAAAAATAATACACCCCCTGAAAATAAGTAAAATATAAAATGCATAAATTGGCTAAAAAACAGTGTAACTATGTAAATATGTCCTCACAATTTGTCACATCTTATTGATTCTTCACTATAGGCATTACACCATTCTAAGTGATGTGATAAACAAGACATTATAGACCTTACATTGTACCATGGAGAGAAATGGTTATTAATAATACAATTGTAGAACTGTATTATTTAATTGTACAGTTGTATTATGGAATTATAATTATCATAAATTCTTTGATGGAGAGGAAATCAGAATCAGATCTAAGGAGACTTCAGCATTTCAAGCATGATGTTAAATGACCCCCTTCATGGTGGATTATGCACTTATTTACTATAAGATATATTTATTCTCCAGAGATTCCTGGTTTGTGTATCAATGGTAGATTTTTGGTTTGCAGTTATTCTGAAGTTTTGATATAAGAGTCTATATGTATATGAGATTGTTTTAAGTGGTTGTTCTCTTAATTGCAAGTTCATCTCCAGTGTCCTGCAATTGTACCCACCTCTTATCATGATTTCTGACTTTGGTGGTATAATTGTGCATGGATGATTTCATATCTTTACTGTATATATACCTGTACTGGTGAGCCTTGTCATGTGTGGAATTTTTGTTTCCTGTTGCTGTCTTTTCTTTCCTGCCTAGAGAAGTTCCTTGAGTATTTGTTGTAAGGCTGGTTTAGTGTTGCTGAATTCTCTCAACTTTTGCTTATCTGTGAAGGTTTTGCTTTCTCCTTCAAATCTGAATGAGAGCCTTGCTGGGTAAAGTAATCTTGGTGGGAGGTTTTTTCCTTTCATCACATTAAGTATATCATGCCACTCCCTTCTGGCCTGCAGAATTTCAGCTGAAAAATCTGCCAATAACCTTATTGGGGTTCCCTTGTATGTTACTTGTTTCTTTTCCCTAGCTGCTTTCAAGATTTTTTCTTTGTCTTTAATTTTGGTCAGTTTGATTAATATGTGTATTGGGGTGTTCCTCCTTGGGTTTATTTTATATGGTACTTGTTGTGCTTCCTGGATTTGAGTGAGTGATTCCTTTCCCATGTTAGGGAAGTTTTTGGCTATTATCTCTTGGAATATGGTTTCTGTCCCCTTCTCTCTCTCTTCTCCTTCTGGCACCCCTATAATATGGATGTTGGTGTGTTTAACTTTGTCTCAGAGTTCTCTGAGACTCTCTTCATTTGTTTTCAATCTGTTTTCTCTTATTTTCTGCATCCTTAATTTCCAGTAGTCTGTCCTCCACCTCGCTTATTCATTCTTCTGCCTCCTGTATTCTGCTGTTGGCTGCTTCTAGTGAATTTTTTATTTCAGTTATTGTATTTGGCATCTCTTCTTGTTTCAGTTTTACATCTTGCATCTCTTTGCTCGTTGTTTTCTGTAAGTTATCCATCTTTGCCTCCAGTTTATTTCCAATGTCTTGCATCATCTTCAGCACCAACAATCTAAAGTCTTTTTCCTGGAGGGTGAGAATCTCCTCCTTGCTTAGCTGTTTTTCTGGTGTTTTTCTTTTCTCCCTCATCTGAGTTATAGTTCTCTGTCTTTTCATTTGTATAGGTTTTTGGTGTGGTGACCTTCTTACAGATACTAGAGTTGTAGCCTCTCTTGCTTCTGGTGTCTGCCCCCCCTTGTGGCTGAAGTCGGTATGGGGGGCTTGGTGTAGGCTTCCTGATGGGAGGGGCTGATGCCTGCCCCCTGGTAGGTGGAGCTGATTCTAATCCCCCTGGTGGGTGGGGCTTAGTCTCTGGATGGGATTAGAGGCAGCTGTGTGCCTGAGGGTCTTTAGGTAGCCTGTTTCCTGAGGGGCAGGGCTGTGATCCCACCTGGGTTGTTGTTTGCCCTGGGGCTTCTCAGGCTGACCAACACGTGGGGCCAGATTTTCCCAAAATGGCCACCTCCAGAGAAAGGCAGCTGCTGCATATTCCCAAGAGCTTTGCCTTCAATGTCCCTCTGTCACAACAAGCCACATTCACCCCTGTTTTCCCAGGATGTCCTCCAAGCACTGCAGTAAGGTTTGATCCAGATTCCTATGGAGACTTTGCTTTGCCCTGGGACCCAGAGCACGTGAAAGTCCGTGTGCACCTTTTAAGAATGGGGTCTCCATTTCCCCTAGTCCTGTGGAGCTCCTGTGTACAAGCCCCACTGGCCTTCAATGCCAGATGCTCCAGGGGCTCTTTCTCCCAGTGCCAGATCCCCGGATGTGGGGGTTTGATGTGTGGCTCAGAACTCTCACTGCTGTAGGTGACTCTCAGTGAACCAGTTAGTTTCCAGTCTGTGGAGCTTCCCACCCAGGAGGTATGGGGTTGTTTATATGGTGAAATCACCCCTCCTACCTCTTGATGTGCCCTCCTCTTTTTCTTCTGGAGTAGGGTATCTTTTTTAAGGTTTCTGGTCCATTTGGGTGGAGACTGCTCAGACTTTAGTTGTGAATTTTGTTGTTTTTAGGAGAGAAGTTGAGCTCCAGTCCTTCTATTCCACAATCTTAATCCTCTCTCAGGTATTTTCCATTTCAATTTTCATATATTACTCACAATTTTTTGGTTTTTAAAGTGAATAAGCTTTAGTTTCCCTCAATTTATGTTGTGGATTTATTTTTGAGTTTTAAATTGGTTTATGACCTGATAAACCAGTCATAAAATTGTAAGTTGCCATCCTCCATTTTCCTCATCATCATGAGAAATAAGTTGATGAAAACAGATTTCATCTGGATTTCTCAGTCACTTTGACTTGACAGCTCTTATTTGGAAATCACATATACTTTTATTTCTATTTTGGTAAATTGTAACAATGTTGAGTTATTTGGTGATTAAAATATAGAATATGAGTCTAACCTGGCTTCTATTTTAAAAATAAACACTTCAGTTAAAAAGGAATCTTTTGGATCAAATTTGATTTTTTTATACTTTTGATTGGGTATATAATTGCAACAGCTTACTTTTGCTTCATAAAAATCAATAACTGAATATAAATATATGACAAGAGGAATGTGGAAAAGTCTCCAATCTTAGTGCCTCATTTGGTCCTTGTACAGAAAAATTTTACTTCCCACTCGATTTTGCTATTTGAAATTTAATGTAAATTCTAAATTACATTTTAGAAGATAAAAAATTATTTTTTCTTTTTACCAACTAAAAAATTTAAAAGGGATTATCAATAGAGAAAAATATAGGCTTAATTTTATTAAAGAGAAAAGTTCAAGCAGTTCTTCTAGAAGTCTATTTGCAAGGATTATGTAATTAGATTTTTCTTCTTTCTTTCACCACCCCACCCCCCATGCTCCAGGTACCTCTGAATATCAGTTCACCTCCCATAATATTTCTATGGGTCTAACCAGTCTAGGGAATGAAAAGAAAAAAAAAAAGACGCTTACAGACATGGCTTTAACTATTTCTGAACTTGAGATCTCCAAGAGGGCACTAAGAAGGCCTTTTGATTTTACTCTTCTCTCCTCTTCAAAAGACCAGTTTTTTTTTTTCTCACAAAAGAGCCTTGTTCTGTTTCTTCCAGGCACTGATTCCCAGATATTTCAACCATTGCCATTGTTTCCCTGTGAGTCGGTTATTATCGAGGAGAACATAATGCAGCTAGGATTTCTATGTCTGTTTCCTTCTAAGGATCCCTAATCACTTGCTCCCACCTCTTAGTGAATATCCCTGTGAGAGAAGCTTGGTTACACTCAGTCCACTGACAGAGAAAAGGAGGCATAGAGAAGTAGCTGGTGATAGGGCTACAAATATGACCCTAAGCTCCTAATCCCTTAGCCTGGGTCCTTTTGATAAACTACATCAACAAGTGATAGAACTTGTGGAATTTGTTTTAACTTTCTTTAATTGTAAAATTTCCTAAGACTGAGACACATCAGCAGCCCTGTGCATCTATGGGTGCATTGAATTTTAGTTGTTATCAAGTAACAATATTTCTCTAGTCTTTCAAGGTTAAAAACTTCAGAGATGATTTTGTTTCTGTGGCCAGCCAGTACCCCCACTCCTTCCTTACTGCAGTCTTACCCTACAATGCTATCAAGCACTGAAATTGATAGATTTTTTTTCTCAGTGTTTTCCCACTGACAGCACTTTTGTAATTCTGGTTCCTCATATTGCAATAGCCTTCTGTGTAGCCATTTGGGTTTAGATTATACCTATTTTAATGCAGCACAATATGGCCAGACATTTTATAATTTTAAGGCATAATTTTTATCATATCCTTCACTTAAAAAACTTCAGTCTCTCCTCTTTACTTATAAGATAAAAACCAAATTTCTCACATTCTATTCATGGACTTTTTTTATAACACTAAGCAGCACAACAGCTCATCACATATGACTATTACAGTTATTTATAAAATCATTTAGCATTTTTGGTTCCTCAAGGGAAGAAACTATGCTGTTTTCAACTTTAGACTTCACTCTGCAGCTAACATAGTGATGTGTTTTAGAATGAAATATGGAAGAATACCTAAAGATTCTCTTCTACTTACTGTTTCACTATTTTAAAAATTGTAAATCAGAATGATAAATTTTAAAAGGATCAAGTGAAGCCTATATAAAGAAAGAAAATGAACATATGGTAATACAAGACCAACAATTTAAAATATAACTTTGGCTGGAGTTACCATTGTACCACAGTGGAAACAAATATGACTAGGAACCATGAGGTTGTGGGTTCAATCCCTGGCATCACTCAGTGGGTCAAGGATCAGGTGTTGCCCTGAGCTGTGGTGTAGGTCACAGATGTGGCTCAGATCCTATTTTGCTGTGGTGTAGTCCAGCAGCTGTAGTTCTGATTTGACCCCTAGCCAAGGAACCTCCATATGCCATGGGTGTGGCCCTAGGAAAGACAAAAAATAAAAATAAAATAAAATAAAACTTTTGCTTCTGATACTAATGTATTGTAGAAAATGTAGGAAATTTAGGTAAGTACCAAGTACAAAGAAGTATATAAAAGTATTTAGTGTCAACATTTTGTTGTCTAACCTTCTAAAATCTTTTTATTTTCATAATATGTGTAGGCATTAGCTTTGAGATGAAAATCCTCAGAAATCTCTCTTCTATTCTAAGTGGAATAAATTGTCTCTCTCTATGGATTTACTATTTGTTTATGACTTTTAGTGGATCTAAGGTTTTCTGAGTTTGCAACGAGAAATATAATAAACATTCTTATACTCACATATAAATCTGCTTACTACTTTTTACTGAAATAAATTAGATCTTCAGAGGAGAAAGGACAGCAAGTTATATTTCCTGTTATATTTCTGGTGCAGAAAGTATTTAAATGTTTCAATACCCCACAGGAATGGAAAAAAACAATCTCAAAATTTGTATGAATACTGACAATATCTGGTTTCTCAGGGATACTTCAAATGTACAGTAGCATTTGTATTATGTTGCTATTTCTTTTTTTTTTAGTCCTTAGATTGAGAGTTTTCAATATTTACTTATCTAAGTCTACTAACATTTGAGCAAAAAGTGTTGCTTTATTAAGCAAGAAGTTGTATTGCACTATTATTTCAAGAACTTGAAGATACCTGTAAATAGTTACTCAAATTCTCTTTTTTTTTACATGTACACATTATATTTTCTCACATTATAATGCTCCATCATAAGTAACTAGTCAGAGTTTCCAGTGCTACACAGCAGGATCTCATTGCTAATCCATTCAAAAGGCAATAGTTTGCATTAACCCCAAGTTCCCAATATGCCCCCCTCCATCCGCCTCCCCCTTAGCAACCACAGGGCTATTCTCCAAGTCCATGAGTTTCTTTTCTGAGGAGATGTTCCTTTGTGCTGGATATTAGATTCCAGTTATAAGTGATATCATATGGTATTTGTCTTTCTCTTTCTGACATACTTCACTCAAGATGAGAGTCTCTAGTTCCATCCATGTTGCTGCAAATGTCATTATTTCATTCTTTTTTATGGCTGAGTAGTATTCCATTGTGTATATATACCACATCTCCCTAATCCACTCATCTGTCAATAGACATGTGGGTTGTTTCCATGTCTTGGCTATTGTGAATAATGTTGCAATATACATGTGGGTGCATGTATCTTTTTAAAGGAAAAATTTGTCTGGATATATGCCCAAAAGTGGGATTCCTGGGTCATATGTTAATTCTAAGTTTAGATTTATAAGGTACCTCCATACAGTTCTCCATAGGGGTTGCATCAGCTGACAATCCCACGAACAGTGCAGGAGGGTTACATTTTCTCCATACCCCCTCCAGCATTTGTTATTTGTGGACTTATCAATGATGGCCATTCTGACTGGCATGAGGTGCTATTTCATGCTAGCTCTTATTTGCAATTATCTAAGAATCAGGGATGTTGAGCATTTTTTCATGTGTTTGTTGGCCATCTGTACACCTTCCTTGGAAAAATTTCTATTCAGGTATTTTGCCCATTTTTCCATTGGGTTATTGGCTTTTGTGCTTCAGAGTTATATATGTTGCTTGTATATGCTAGGGATTAATCCCTCATCTATTGCATCATTTGAAACTGTTTTCTCCCATTCTGTAAGTTGTTCTTTTCTGTTTGTTTGTTTGTTTTTGTTTTTGTTTGGCTTTCCTTTGCTATGCAAAATCTTGTCAGTTGAGGAAGATAATTTTTTTAATATTTTTTTACCACTGTACAGCAAGGGGATCAAGTTATCCTTACATGTATACATTTTTTTCACCACCCATTGTTCTGTTGCAACATGAGTATCTACACATAGTTCTCAGTGCTACTCAGAAGGATCTCCTTGTAAATCTATTCTAAGTTGTGTCTGATAAGCTCAAGCTCCCAATATCTCCCATTCCCTCCCCCTCCCATCAGGCAGCCAAAAGTCTATTTTCCAAGTCCATGATTTTCTTTTCTGAGGAGATATTCATTTGTGCTGGATATTAGATTCCAGTTATAAGTGATATCATATGGTATTTCTCTTTGTCTTTCTGGCTCATTTCACTCAGTATGAGAGTCTCTAGTTCCATCCATGTTGCTGCAAATGGCATTATGTCATTCTTTTTTATGACTGAGTAGTATTCCATTGTGTATACATACCACCTCTTCAGAATCCAATCATCTGTCGATGGACATTTGGGTTGTTTCCATGTCCTGGCTATTGTGAATAGGGCTGCAATGAACATGAGGGTGCATGTGTCTCTTTTAAGTAGAGTCTTGTCCGGATAGATGCCCAAGAGTGGGATTGTGGGGTCATATGGAAGTTCTATGGATAGATTTCTAAGGTATCTCCAGATTGTTCTCCATAGTGGCTGTACCAGTTTCCATTCCCACCAACAGTGCAGGAGGGTTCCCTTTTCTCCACAGCCTCCCCAGCGCTTGTTATTTGTGGACTTCTTAATGATGGCCATTCTGACTGGTGTGAGATGGTATCTCATGGTAGTTTTGATTTGCATTTCTCTTATAATCAACGATGTTGAGCATGTTCTCATGTGTTTGCTGGCCATCTGTATATCTTCCTTGGAGAGCAGTCTATTCAGGTCCTTTGCCCATTTTTCCATTGATTGATTGGCTTTTTTGCTGTTGAGTTGTGTAAGTTGCTTTTATATTCTAGAGATTAAGCCCTTGTACATTGCATCATTTGAACCTATTTTCTCCCATTCTGTAAGTTGTCCTTTTGGCTTCTTTTGGGTTTCTTTTGCTGTGCAAAAGCTTGTGCGTTTGATTAGGTCCCATGGGTTTATTTGTGCTCTAATTTCTATTGCTTTGGGAGACTGACCTGAGAAAATATTCATGAGGTTGATGTCAGAGAGTGTTTTGCCTATGTTTTCTTCTAGGAGTTTGATGGTGTCCTGTCGTATATTTAAGTCCTTCAGCCATTTGGAGTGTATTTTTGTGCATGGTGTGATGGTGTGTTCTAATTTCATTGCTTTGCATGCAGCCTGTCCAGGTTTCCCAGCAATGCTTGCTGAATAGACTTTCTTTTTCCCATTTTATGTTCTTGCCTCCCTTGTCAAGGATTAATGGACCATAGGTGTCAGGGTTTATTTCCGGGTTCTCTATTCTGTTCCATTGGTCTGTGTGTTTATTTTGATACCAGCACCACACTGTTTTGATGACTGTGGCTTTGTAGTATTTCTTGAAGTCTGGGAGAGTTATGCCTCCTGCTTGGTTTTTGTTTCTCAGGATTGCTTTGGCGATTCTGGGTCATTTGTGGTTCCATATAAATGTTTGGCTTTTTTGTTGTAGTTTTGTGAAAAATGTCATGGGTCATTTGATAGGGAGTGCATTGAATCTGTAGATTGCTTTGGGGAGTATAGCCATTTTTCCAATATTGTTTTTTCCACTGCATGAACATTGATTATCTTTCCATTTCTTTACATCTTTGATTTCTTTGATTAAAGTTTTATAGTTCTCAGCATATAGGTCCTTTACCTCCTTGGTCAGGTGTATTCCGAGGTATTTGATTTTGTGAGGTGCAATTTTAAAAGGTATTATATCTTTGTATTCCTTTTCTAATATTTCATTGCTGGTATACAGAAATGCAACTGACTTCTGAATGTTAATCTTATATCCTGCTACTTTGCTGAATTTATTAATCAGTTCAAGGAGCTTTGGAGTTGAGTCCTTAGGGTTTTCTATGTATAGTATCATGTCATCTGCATACAGTGACAGTTGTATCTCTTCTCTTCCTATATGGATGCCTTTTATTTCTTTTGTTTGCCTAATCACTGTGCCTAGGACTTCCAAAACTCTATTGAAGAGCAGTGGTGAGAGTGGGCATCCCTGTCTTGTTCCAGATTTGAGTGAGAAGGCTTTCAGTTTTTCCCCATTGAGTATTACATTTTCTGGTGGTTTATCATAAATGGCTTTGATTATATTCAGGAATGTTCCCTCTATACCCACTTTGGCGAGGGTCTTGATCACGAATGGATGTTGGACTTTGCCAAATTCTTTTTCTGCATCTATTGAGATGGTCATATAGATTTTGACTTTTGTTTTGTTAATATGGTGTTTGAATTTGACTGATTAGCGTATGTTGAACCATCCTTGTGAATCTGGGATGATCCCTACCTGGTCGTGGTGTATGATCTTTTTGATATATTGTTGGATTCAGTTGGCTAAGATTTTTGTTGAGAATTTTTGCATCTATATTCATCAATGATATTGGGCGATAGTTTTCTTTTTTGGTGGTATCTCTGTCTGGTTTTGGAATTAGGGTGATGGTGGCATCATAGAATATCTTTGGGAGTATTCCTTCTTCTTCAATCTTTTGAAAGAGTTTAAGAAGGATGGGCACTAATTCCTCTTTATATGTTTGATAGAATTCACCTGTGAAGCCATCTGGTCCTGGACTTTATTTTTAGGGAGTGTTTCTTTGACATCTTCAATTTCATTTCTAGTGATTGGTCTGTTCAGTTGGTCTGTTTCTTCTTGATTCAGTTTTGGCAGGCTGTAAGATTCTAGAGAACTGTCCATTTCTTCCAGATTGTCAAATTTGTTGGCATATAGTTGTTCATAGTATTCTCTTATTTATTTTTTTTTGTATTTCAGCATTATCCATGGTGATTTCTCCTTTTTCATTTTTAATTTTATTTCGGTTCTTTCTCTCCTTTTCTTGGTGAGCCTAGCCAGAGTTTGTCAATTTTCTTTACCTTTTCAAAGAACCAGCTCTTGGTTTTCCTGATTTTTTTTCTATTGTTTTTTTTGAATCTTTGTTTTATTGATTTCCTCATTGACCTTTATGATTTCCTTCCTTCTGCTGACTTTAGGGCTTTTTTGTTCTTTTTCTAGTTCGTTTAGGTGGAGGGTTAAGTTGTCCATTTGGGATCTTTCTTCTTTGTTGAGAAAGGCCTTTATCACTATAAATTTCCCTCTGAGCACTTCTTTCGTGGCATCCCATAGATTTTGAGAGGTCGTGTCTTCATTATCATTTGTTTCAAGGTAGTTTTTAATTTCCTTCTTGATTTCTTCATTGACCCATTGTTTTTTTTAGTAGCATGTTGTTTAGTCTACTTTTAGTAGGTTTTTTCTCATTTCTTTTCCTGTGGTTGATTTCTAGTTTCATGGCATCGTGGTCAGAGAAGATACTTGAGATAATTTCTATGCTCCTAAATTTATTGAGGTTAGCTTTGTGTCCCAATAGGTGGTTGATTCTTGAGAATGTTCCATGTGCACTTGAGAAGAATGTGTATTCTGATTTTTGTGGATGTAGTGTCCTGAAAATATCATTTAAGTCTAACTTTTCTATTGTTTCCTTTAGGATCTCTGTTGCTTTATTGGTTTTCCGTCTAGAGGATCTGTCCATTGATGTGAGTGGGGTAATTAAGTCTCCTGCTATGATTGTATCCCCATCAATTTCTCCCTTTATGTCTGTTAATATTTGTTGTACATATCTGGGTGCTCCTGTGTTTGGGGCATATATGTTGATGATAGTAACATCCTCTCCTTGGATGGATCCCTTAATCATTAAGTAGTGTCCTTCTTTGTCTTTCTTTATGTCTTTTGTTTTAAAGTCGATTTTGTCTGATACGAGTATTGCAACTCCTGCTTTCCTGTCACGTCTATTGGCATGACATATTTTCCCCCACCCTTTCACTTTCAATCTATATGTATACTTTGTCCTGAGGTGAGTTTCTTGTAGGCAGCATATTGAAGGTTTTTGCTTTTTTATCCACTTAGCCACTCTGTGTCTTTTGATTGGGGCCTTCAGTCCATTGACATTTAAGGTGATAATTGATAGATGGTTATTTATTGCCATTTTGAACCACGTGTTCCAGTTGACTCTGTGGTTCTCCATTCTTCCTTTCTTTTTTTCAGTTGGATGGTCTCTGGTTATTATCTGTTTGAGTGTTGTTGTTTTTTTTCATTTTTTCGCATGCAATGTTTGCTTTCAATTTGTGGTCGCCCTGTTTTTTAAGTATGCTAACCCCTTCCTATAATTGTGTGTTTTAGCCTGATGGTCCTGTATGCTCAAACACTTCATTACTATATTAAAATTAAGAAGAGAAATGAACAAACAAATAAAAAAAGGGTCTATGTATTTCCTAACATACCTTGCCCATATTTTATGATTTTGATGACTCTTTTTTTTTCTTTTTAATTTTATTTTGTTTGAAGCATGTTCATGATTAAATCCGTATACTGGCTTATTTGAATGACTGCTTTCCGATTGCGGTTTCCTCAATCCTAGTTCTCCCTCTTCTTCTTCTTTTTTTTTTTTCCTTTTTCCTCTCTTTCTTTCCTTCCTTTCTTTTTGGTTTAGAGAAGCCCTTTCAATATTTCTTTTAGCCTGGGTTTTGTATTACTGTATTCTTTTAGCTTTTGTTTGTTGGAGAAAATTTTTATTTCCCCTTCTAATTTAAATGATATTCTTGCTGGATAGAGTAGTCTAGGTTGCATATTTTTTCCTTTTAGCACTTTAAATATCTCTTTCCATTCCTTCCTTGCCTGTAGTGTTTCTGTAGAGATATCAGCTGATATTCTTATGGGGGTTCTGCTTTTTTCTTGCTGCCTTTAGGATCCTCTCTTTATCACTAACTTTTGCCATTTTTATGATAATGTGTCTTGGTGTGGGTCTATTTGGATTCAACTTGTTTGGGGCCCTCTGTGCTTCCTGTATGCTGACCTCAGTATCCTTTAGATTTGGGAAGTTTCCAGTGATAATTTCTTCATATATATTTTCCATTCCCTTATCTTTTCTACTCTTTCTGGAATTCCTATTATGCATAGATTGGCCTGCTTTATATTATCCCATAGGTCTCTTATATTGTTTTCATGTTTTTTCTTTTGGTTTTGTCTGTTGACCTGATTGGGTGATTTCCATTATTCTATCTTCCATATCACTGATTCGTTCTTCTGCATTATTCATTCTGGTTTTTACTGCCCTTAGTTCAGTTTGCATCTCTGCACATGAATGTTCTAGTTTTTCTTGGCTCCTCCTTATATTTTCTAGTTCCTTCTTGAGGGTGTCTGCATTATTTTTCATATATTCTCTTCATTCCTTCAGTATTTTCACTATTTCTCTTTTGAACTCCAGGTCTGTCAGACTGCAGAGATCTGTTTCATTGTTGACTGTTTTAGGTGAGTTCTCCTGTTGGTTTAACTGGGGATGGTTTCTCAGCTTCTTCATCTTGCTTGTTGTTTTCTTTCTCCTGAGGGAGTTGTACTCTCTGTGACCGGGCAGTGTTTGCCTTGTCATTGCTGTGGAATGTTTCCTGAGGGCTGACATTGTTGGTCAGTCTTTTTTGAGGTAGTGTGGCTTTTCTGGAGTGTTGACAGAGCTAACATGGCCTCTCTGAAGCAAAGGAGGACTTCCTGAGGGCAGATGGGACTGAGAGATCCACACTAAAATGGGAGCAGATTTCACTCAGCTGGGCAGAGCTTGCTCTGGTGTTTTTGGGCTTGGGGCTTGCAGAGGGCTGGTGGTGCTGGGCAGCTGTTCCACAGGAGTGCAGTACTCCCCCAGGGTTGGAGCATATTCTGGGTCACTGAGAACCCAAGAGGCTGTTCTCCAGGGCAGCCTGACTCAGAAGGACTGTCTGAGAATGTATGCTGATCTTTACATGGCCTGGCCAAGCTCATTCTAGATTTCTGTGCTGCAGGGGCTCTTTCAGGGGCCTGGCGGTGCTGGGCAGCTGTTCTTTGGTATTGCAGCACCCCCCCCCAAGTGATGGAGAAACTAGCTGGGCCACTGCAAACCCAAGAGGCTCTTCCCCAGAGCAGCCCAACTCTGAAGGACTGTCAGAGAATTAGGCAGATCTTTTCACAATCCGGCCATGTTTGTTCTAGCTTTTCTGGGGTGCAGGGCTTCCTACAGGACGCTGGTATTCCTGGGAAGCTGTTCTGTGGGAGTGCGGCACCCCGTGATGAATGCAGCAGCTAGCTAGACTGTTGAAAACCCAAGAGGTTCTTCCCCAGGGCAGCCCAACTCGGAAGGACTGTTCAAGAATGTAGGCAGATCTTTTCACCTCCCAGCCAATCTTGTTCTAGGTTTTTCTGGTCTGTAGGGGCTCCTCCAGTGGGCTGGGGGTGCTTAGCAGCTATTCCACAGGAGTGCAGAACCCCTTGAGGGCTGGAGGGGCTAGCTGGGCAGCTGCAAACCCAAGAGGCTCTTCCCCAGGGCAGCCCAACTCGGAAAGAGTGTCTGACAATTAGGCAGATCTTTTCACGATTCAGCCAAGCTTGTTCTAGCTTTCCTCAGGTGCAGGGCTTCCTGCAGGGCACTGGTGGTCTTCGGAAGCTGTTCCATGGGAGTATGGCACCCCCTGAGGGATGGAGAAGCTAGCTGGGCTGCTGTGAACCCAAGAGGCTCTTAGCCAGGGCAGCCCAACTTGGAAGGACTGGCCGAGAATTAGGCAGATCTTTTCACAGCCTGGCCAAGGCTTTTCTAGCTTTTCTGGGCTTCAGGCCTTTTCTTGGGGGCTGGTGGTGTTTGGTGCTGCTCCATGGGGGTGTAGCCCCTCCAAAGGGCAAGCAGGCCATGGCAGTGACAGTCCCAGGGCAGGGACAGCCCCTGCAGTTTTAGGCTTCTGGCAATTGTTGAGGCCAGCCCTCCTGGATGGCAGGCAGCCCCAGGTCCAGATGGCAGGCAGCCCCAGGTCTGGCATGTACATAATGGGGGGTGGTGGTGGTGGGGGGAATGCACTGGAAAGCACAACTTTCTGATAGCTAGTGGGGCTGGTAAGCTCACTGTGGTGTGGGGAGTATTCTATGGGGGCCCACCCCTTCTTCTCTCCCCTCCCCAATACTGGCGCAGACATGGCTCTTCTCTCAAGTTCCCTCTGATGTGGCTTTCCACTTCCCCACCCTTATTGTATTTCTCCCTCCCCCTGTGATGCTCTGTTTTCTAGTCTCCCAGGCAGTCTCTGTCCTGTCAAACTTGACAGACTGGTTTCTAGACCTCCCAAGCAGTCTCTGCTCCATGCCCCCTCCCCAGCCCTTTCCTGGGGACTAACCTCTGGAGCCAAGGTATCAGTGCCCAGCCCCCACCAAGGTGTCTCAATTTTTGGTGACTGTGCCCATAGTTCAGATGATCTGTTTGGTTCTTGCTCTGCTTTTCAGAACTCCAACTTACTGCTACACTCTTCTCTGCATCGGGAGATTTCTCAGGTTCAGTTGATCTTTCCATCAATCTAGGTGACTTTCCAGGGTGTGGGATCCCTTTCTCCACCGCAGTTCCCTTTCAGGAGCGTCCATCAAGCTCAGATTCCCCTTCTCTCACTCTCCTCTTTTCTCTTGTTTTACCTAGTAATGTCACAAAATTCTTGCCATTATTGGAGTTTAGGTTCTTCTGCCAGTGATTGGTTGCTGTTCTTTGCAGGTCGTTTATCCTGTAGATGTGTTTTTTTTTGTTGTTGTTGTGTTTGTGGGAGAGGGTGAGCATGTCCCCCTATTCTTCCACCATCTTGCCTCGTAGCCAAGAAGATAAATTTTCCATGTTGGTAAAGAATGACATCCCTTACTGAAGTAAAAGAAACAGAATTTAATTGTTTTAAATGTTTATTTAATGTTATTTTAGTTGTGCATTCTTCTTTGTCTTGGTCTCCTTAAGAAAGAAATTTATGCAACATTTTATTCTACCAAGCAAGAAGGAATACTTTCCTTCCTCAGTCACTCTCCTCACATACTTGTTAGACAACTACAGTGCACTGGAAAGGGCACTGGGCTTGGAATGAAGTTGTTTCTCTGCTTCTGGCTATGCAAAGAAATCCTGTCTCTTCCCTCTATCCTGTTTCAAATATATAATAATATTTCTTCTCCTTCAAAACCCCCAATAAGAAATTAGCATCAATTTACCTCATTTAATAAACTTTCTCTGATTTATCTCAGATTGAAATTCACATTAGTATTAAGTTCCTATAAACACTAATTTCCTTGGTAAAATGAGCAGCAATTCAGATCAATGGCACAGCTATAATTCAAAGATTATTGCCACCACAGGTAAACAAAGGGAACATCATGGTTTATAATATTAACATACATATCTCCTACTACCAAATTATAGGTTTGTCTTTAGTAAGGAGGTACTCATTGTAGATAACTGACAACTGTTAAAACACATTTTCTGTCAAATAATTTGAATCACATGTATAGCATCAAAGGCAAGCATTTATTCACTGCAGCAGTATGAAGGCTCATTTTCAAAAGTGTATATATTTGGGAGGGCTGTCCTTCAGATTTCAAGGCTGTCTTTTTCCATTTGAATAACAACAAGAACAATTTTACTATAAAATGATGATGGAAAAGAGTTCTGTGTTACAGTTTAACTACAGGAGGCTAATTCTTTTCATGCACAAGGAAATTATCCTGAATATTATTTTTAAATGGTTTTTCCTTTCTTAACATATCATTGGACTTGTATGATATCTTATTGTATTGAAATATAAATAATTATATGGTATTTTTTAAATGCCCCATGCTCCATGAAGCCTTTCTCTAAAATCTCACATTATATCAACAACTAAGAAAAAAAAAAAGATCTCCCCTCAACTACCACCCCTTCCTAAAACTTTTGTTAAAATATTAAGAATTTAAACCTATGGTTAATTCAAAAGTTGTATATAAATAAAACCAAGAAAAACTGAGAAAATATTCTCACAATCCAGATACTTTCTGCACCACAATGTGTAAGGGATTGGGAACAAACACATATAGTATAATACATGTTACACAAGCTTATTTCTACTTGATGAGCACACATATGGCTGACCAAATCAAATCCTTCTGCCCTGTAGTCTAATTCCAAAATTTCTTTTTAAAACTGAGCTTACCAATGAAATAATGATTCTGCTTCCTGCATATTGGGTGACCTTGTTGGCCTAAAACTATATTACATAATGTTATGTGGTCAATTTTGTTGAAAGTTTTTGAGACAGAGACCAAATGCTAAGGTCCTCTTTCTTTATGTTTTGATATAAAAGATATGTTTCATGTTTCTGTTTTCATGGAAACTAGCATTCATGCTGGGTGAAGGAATGTTGAAGTTATCAGAACATTTTTTTTTAAAAAATCTAAATGACCCAGAGCAAAGTAGATTTGCCTGTTAGTATTACACAGGGTACTTAGCTTCTCTGTTGCCCTTGTGGGTTAAACATCAATGTAAATAACTGTATCCAGAAGCAACAATTTTGATGTGCCCCATATCTGTCAGTGAAGCATTTGGAACCAATCTAAACACACGCCTGAAACAGGACAGTGGCAGCACACAGGAAACTTACAAAATCCCCCTATTTTGGAAGCCCAGTTTTTGTTTTGAAACACACATGTGAAGGGAAAAAAAAAACAGAGATTTGACATTTCAGTCTTGCATTGTTTTTCTTTTCTTTGATCTGCCAAGCAACCAGAAATACTCTGGTGTTACTTGTCTTCATAGGTTAAAGCTAAGTCATTAAGTAGTAAAGTAAACTACATAGAAGGATCCTCTCTCTGTCTTTCTCTCACACCCACACATACACTTGAAATGTAGAAGTCTTATAGGTGACAAGCATCATGATGACAATTTTTTTAAGGGGGAGGAATGAGAGTTTAACTAAATAATGTTCAGAACCTGAAAGTTTACCAGCCTGCTAATTCTTTTCACTTTATTGTTTTTATTAATAATCAAATTACCTATATGTTACTTGCAGAATCTTGAACTTTTCTTGGTTCTCTGTGCTCAGTGATGTAGGGAAACGTGGTGTTTTGCAATGATACTGCAGATATGTCTGCAAATCTGAGGTACCTTTTAAAATTAGAGCTCAAAAATATTTCTGATGCCAATAATGCCTCCCTTGAGGGAGAAATTTTTTTTTTAATTTAACACTCAAATATGTTATTTTGTGAGAAAGAGACAAACACATATATAAAAACTATCTTCAGGATTCATATTTTCATACCACTGAAACTGAGCAGGGCCCTATGGGGCTCCTGGGCACAAAAGACTTTTCTGAGTCTCCCATTTCTTATTTTTAGGAAAAAAATCCTCATTCACCCTCCATTGCCTTCCTTGACTTCCAAAGGACAGGTTTGGACAGTTGCTGATGGAGAAGGGAGGGGATACAAAGATGAGAGAGGGAAAGTTAAGAAATTATACTGCAGCCTTGGGGAAGGGTCCTTGTTCCCCATCAATGGATACACATAATGATGTATGCATGTTATACACCTAAATGAAAAGTTATACTCCATACACTTCTTTTAGAAATGAACAACTTAAAAATGAATAGTTTAGAATTGAATAGCTTGGAGCCCTTACTGTGTTTATCCCTCACTTGATTGCACCCTAAACACAATCCTCTGTGAGCTAAAGACTATGTACCCCGAGCATATTTGACTGTGATTTAAAGATTGTGCTAAGCACCTGATGTTTTTCAGGAACTTTCCTAGTTTACTCTAATCTTGGATCAATGTGCGCAAGTATAGTTATTCTAGGAAAAGTCAAGATGCCATAACCTAGAAGACCACCACCAAGATCATGCTGAGATCTCTTTTTTAAAATTTTTTTATATTTTTTATTTTTTTCCATTACAGATGGTTTACAGTGTTCTGTCAATTTTCTACCGTACAGCATGGTGACCCATTTACCCATACATGTATACATTCATTTTTCTCACATTACCATGCTCCATCATCTAGACACCAGTTTATAGGACTAAGATTCCCCAAAAGAAAGAAGAATGCATGTTTGCTCCAACCCTGATTCTTATCTGAAACCCTGTTTTTCTCCTTTTAGACTATAAAACTCCAGACAATTCTTCTCCAAGGGAGAGTACATTCTTTGAGTCATTAGCCCACTGTGGCTTCCTTTACTTGGCAAAGTAATAAAAGCTGTGTTTTATTGCTTCACTCAAAGTTCTGTTTCTGCATTTTTATTCAGCACTGGAGGATAAAGGCCAAGTTTCATGAACACCACCAGCAAGAAGCTACTAAAATAATAATTCATCTCAATTTTTTAAAATTTCCCTTTGAGAATTTATTTATTTATTTATTTATTTATTTATTTATTTATTTATTTATTTATTGTCTCCCTGCCTTTTATAGGGCTGCTCCCACAGCATGTGGAGGTTCCTAGCCTAGGGGTCTAATCAGAGCCACAGCTATGTGGGTTCCGAGCCTCATCAGCAACCTACACCACAGCTCATGGCAACGCTGGATCCCCAACCCACTGAGCAAGGCCAGGGATCGAACCTGCAACCTCATGGTTCCTAGTCAGATTTGTTAACCACTGTGCCATAATGGGAACTCTGCCCTTTGGGAATTGATGCTCAGAGTGGTGGTCTGAGTTTTGCACTGGCTAAAAAATAATTTTAATAAGCAGCTACTATTTCTTAAGCCCAGAGGATGTTTATACCAATCTGCTAATCTCTTGAAATGCATTACACAACTTAACATACCTATAAGTGTAAATTACTTGATCAAACAAATAGCAGAACCAGAATTTGTTCTTAGGAATGTCTGACTAAAAATGCTGACTCTTAATCATCACTCTATAGTAGTATAGGTATCTAGTACTTCCTATGATATACTAAGTATGTGAGTTTCATATACTAGGCTAAGCATTTTAATATGAAGATGAGTTAATGCTTGGAAAACCCCCAGCAAAGTTCCTGGCACAGAGTGTGCATTCCTTAAATGTTCAAATGTCACTAAGTTTCATAATAATATATCCCTTTACCAAAAAAAAATTCACAGTCTAATGGGAGCAGAAGACAAACAAGTAAAATTTTACATAACACAGAATTTGAATCAATGGTTCAAGATAGCAATAGAGATGTAATAAGGTAATCCATAACATTATATAGGCAATATTTCTTTAAAAGAAATAGTATTTTAAAGTGAAAGAGCCAAAAATATTCAAAGGATAAGTAGAATTTGAGATTCTCAATTGATGGGTAGAATTTGCATAAGAATGAGAAGAGGAGATTTTAGATGTTTAGAATACATGAGCAAAGGGAGGGAGGCTGAGTTGTTAAAATATTTTTATGATCGTAACATTTATAATTCTGTATTCTCTCTTAAAATTGGTGATTAATTTATAGCAGACCTAGTATCCCTTTAATGAATACACTCTTCATTTGAGATCAGAAGGTATAATGAAAGGAGTACCAGTGTTGTAGTCAGAAGAATTTTCCCTAAGTGTTTTAAATAAGCAAAATAATATTCTACTTAGAATTCAAGAAAATTGGACTTAACATTTATCTGGAGATGGAAGCTTTCCAATGCTAAATTCAAAATACAAACAGATAAATTGTGCTTATACATCTTTAAAACAACATAGTCTGATGGGCTCTGAATGTGCATGTTTGATGCGTATATATTAACCTTAAGAGAGAATGGGGGGGTATAAAATGTGAATTGAAATAATAAGCCGCCTCTCTTTTATTTCTAACAAAAATTAAGGAAGTAGGAGGGATCAGAGAATATGAAGCAGAGAAGCAGTCATTTAGCCTTATCCCCAAACATAAGCATGACATACAACTTAATAACTACAGTTATCTGTACAGTTACTGCACTCAGAAACAAAGTTTTCTTGTATATCAGTAAAATATCACTGCACTATTACGTCCTTCAGATGAATTATTGTAGGGATTATAGGCCTTAAAAATTGCAAACAATAGAGTGTCATAAATCTCCTTCACAACTGGAACTCAAATGTAGCAATTCTTTTATCCTCAATCCCAGGGTATGTTGTACACTTTCTGCTGAGAATGTCAGCATGATGAGATCTTAAACATTCCAGCACATTTTCATCATTACTACCAGGTGTATGTCTCACATAAATGACTTACCTTGTAAGAGGTCACAAAGCTGATTATGATCCCAGCTCCCTTTATTACAGAGCATCTGTATTTTATTTCCTCAAGTAGTAGTTGAGATGTATTTTGCAATCCAAGGGGAACTGATCAGGATGCTTCTCTTAAAGTAATCAATTATTTTTAAGTAGTTAATATTAAAACAAATCAAATTACCGAAAATGTGTGTGGTTTTTTTGGTTTAGTAGTTTCTATTTATTTACTTTTTCCCTATAATACAATTTTTTTCCATTTATTTTTTATTGTTATTTCCCCCAACACACTTTTTTTTCCCCACTGTACAGCATTGGGACTCAATTACACATACATATATACACAATTTTTCTCCCATTGTTGTGCTCTGTTGTGTCTAGACATAGTTCTCAGTGCTGCACAGCAGGATTTCATTGTTAATCCATTCCAAAAGCAATAGTTTGCATCCCTTAACCTCAAACTCCCAATCCCCTCCAGTCCCTCCCCCTCCCCCCAAGCAACCTCAAGTCTATTCTCCAAGTCCATGATTTTCTGTTCTGTGAAAAGTTTCATTTGTGCTGTATATTAGATACTAGATATGAGTGATATCATATGGTATTTGTCTTTCTCTTTCTGCCTAATACATTTTTAAGACAACTGCTACAATTAAAGAATGTGACAGTAACAGATTTATGGTATTATCACAATTAATATAACATGGCTAGGAAAATATTTGTGGTTTCTGGATTTCTGAAATGTACTGCTTCATTTCAAAAGGACAGTTACACTGTTTAGCTGTGAAAGAAAGTAAAAAGTAAACTAGTTACTATATAGTTAATCTAAAGAGAGCCACATAAACTGAACACAACCCTTACTTTCTACGGCAGTTTTCTCCCAATCCATTAGACCAAAAAATTGTATGTACAATTAAAACAAATGGAAACATGAAATTAAATAACTGCAAATGTCCAAGTATGTTAAGAACTTTTATTTTTATTTGTCTATTAACTACTTGCTATTTTTGTCAGATCATAGTGACTTAAGATATAATAGAGCCATAAAAGTCCCTCAGAGTATCTGTGGTGACACTTAAAATAATGCAGTGCCAATACACAAATGACTTGTTTTCCAAGGAACTGAGCTTAGCTATGTTTACCCTCAGTTGGTATTACTGACTATAGACTACAATTTTGAAAATTTCAGATGCCTTTAATATGAATTTGAACAAAGTCCTCTTCTTTGACAATACTTGAATTTTTGAATTAAAAAGATATCAAATAGTTTGCACAATGGCTGAAAGAAGAGCAATTTCCATCCCTGTCCTTCAAGACAAATGTTAGCAAATTTCACCATTCCTTATATGAAACTAAGAAAATTTTCAGATATTAGCATTAGAAAATCTATGTAAGAGTAACAGAGACCTTTACGTGGACAACTCATTACTTTTCTTAAAAATATGATTAGTATGGATCAATAGCTTAGAGAAAAGATATTATCCTAAATCCTAAACATGTTTTAATCAATTACTTCTAGGAATATAATTATGTACTCAAATTTATTTCATCTAAACTCTTTATATTGCTTTTAGCAGCAAACTAAAACAAAGTGAAATAAAAAATATTCTTGCTCATGTAAAATTGTACATTTGCTGATTTAAAAGATAACAGTTGATGACATCATCATAATACATGATTTAAACTTACCCTAAAATATCATTAATCAAATCCATTCAATTTAACAAAGAACATGTGCCACAGCCATCCTATCTTTTGAACTAGTATTTATTTTAGAGATTACTTATTTCCAATTTCTCATGCTGAAACTTCTTGTCAGGATATTTCTTTGATTTTTCAAAATTCTGTTACAACAAATATTTTTATATGATTTAAGTAATGAACAGTTCAAAGTGATTTTCCTAGAATATCCATAAGAGCACACCTGCCTCCTCCTCTTCCCCAAATATGTAAAATATGGTTACTCCAAACAAATGCATATATTTATACACATATATGTATATGCATAGATATATATATTTATATAAATATAAAGTATACATTGTATGTGTATTTAAATATATATATTTTTAAAGAATAAAAAAATGTAGCCCACAATGCAGAAGACCATCTTATGTTTTTGTATGTGGTCTTTAATTAAACCTTGCTGAATTAGAGTTTATATATGTAAGCCATTTACACAGGCAAGAAAGCATTCTGTGCCCAATTAGTACAAGAAATTCAGTAATCAAAGGCTTTTGGTATTCTACAATTTGGTTAACAATGTAGGGAGTTTGAGTTTGGGGAAAGGTAGGAAATACCTATGAAAAGGATATCCGTTTTTAATTAACTCATTGAAAATCTGCTTCAAAGTCCAGATGGAAGCACAAAGTGAATGTAAATTCCTTATAACACTACCTCAATGGTAATACTTTAAAGATATCTTAAAGAATCTTTACAAAGAAAAGTAACATTTCATTTACTTCTGGTTGATTTATCTATTTGTATTCCATGCTACTTCAAGTAGGCTCTATTTAGAAAAACAAATGAAACTACAAAAATGCATCATCTACCAAAATTGAATTAGATGCTGATTATTCACACTACAAAAAGATTATTTCATTTCCTAAAGTACCTCACATCTTTCAATACATACACATCCCACACATAGAGCTTAAATGCTTATCCGGATCCTGAGAAAATTAGAGCATGAGTTTTAGGAATAACCTGTCGGCAATAATAATAAAGCAGCTCTGACATTTTAATGTGAGTTGATGGGAAAATGGGAATCGATTTAATAAAAGATCACCTTGACTTTGTATCATACTCGTGACCTTTTTTATGGAACTTGCACAAAATTCACGCAACAAATCTATGAAACTGGTTGTAATTGCAAATTCATAAAATGTTAGGCCCGAAAGGTTCTATGTTTTTATCTTGTCATCTCTTCATATTAAATATAAAGAAACCAAGTTTCAGAGGTTGGGTGACAAAACTTAGGCCAATTGTACACAGTGAAATAAGAACATATTGTGGCCAGAATGTGGTGAATTTGAGATTCAGCTCTGCCACTCCTAAACTATATAAACATCTTTGAGCAGTTAATTTAAGGTCCTAGAGTCTCAGTTTTCTTACCTGTAAAACACAAAACACAGTACCTACTTTCTAATCTGTCGTATAGATTAAGTGAAACGGTGGAAAACACTTAGCATAGTATTAGGCATAGGAGGTACTCAACTAAATATAGTATTATACCTACAGAACAGTCTACAATGCATACACACACACGTCATCAAGAATACACTTCTTTTTTTTTTTTTGTCTTTTTGTCTTTTTGCCATTTCTTGAGCTGCTCCTGTAGCATGGAGGTTCCCAGGCTAGGGGTCTAATTGGAGCTGTAGCTGCAAGCCTACTCTAGAGCCACAGCAATGCAGGATCCTAGCCATGTCTGTGACCCACACCACATCTCACGGCAATGCCAGATCGTTAACCCACTGAGCAAGGGCAGGGATCGAACCCGCAACCTCATGGTTCCTAGTCAGATTCGTTAACCACTGCACCACGACAAGAACTCCAAGAATACACTTCTAATTGAAGCTAGGTGTACCAGTACACTGAGAGGGGAGAGCCTTGGCAAATCATTAAGTAAAATTGGATTACAGTCTTTGACAATAAAACTGGGTTTAAGTTCTGCTAGTTGCCATACATTTTAGCATAAGCCACCTAGAATGGGCTCACAATTGATAGTAGTCTGTCTATTCCCCTACTTTTATTAAAATCACTTTATTTATTCTTCAGATTTAGCATGCCCATTTTGGTATAATTACTAATTTTGATCAAAATATAGATTATTGCAGACCTGTGAAAGAACATAAAAAACAAAATAATATTAGTTAACCTACCACCGAGAATAAACTAATGAAAATATTTTAGTATATTTCCTAAGTCTTTCACTTTCTATGAGTGTGTCCATGTATTGGGATTATAACATATCAAGTTTTATCAGGACCTTTTCAATCTTCATCATATGATAATTTCTCCAGGTTATTAAATATTCTTTAAAAACATAATTTTAGTAAATACATAGTATCTATTCCCATTATATAAATATTCAAATCTATTGTAAATACATTTATTTCTTACAAACTCAATTTGATTTGGCTTGGTGCAGCTATCAACATGGTGTTACTTTTCTGTGTATCCATCTCGGTCCCTAGTGCTTATAGACTCATTTCTTCTAAGGAGGTAGTGTCCTGATGTCCTGGGCAGGTGAAAGCAATATACTGGTAGGTAGAGCATATTAAAATAATTATAAATTTGAAGCCTTCAGGTAGGACTTATGTTTTGTCACAATCCCCACAGCTCTCTATCATTTTATTACTAATTAGCTTACCTTACATGTCTGGCCTTTGAGAGTATTTTTTATGACTTTTGAAAAAGTTATCAGGTTGATTGAGTTGTAGTTATTTCAATAATTTTCTCCTCTCCTAGTCAGTGAAATGTTTAAAAATAAAGACAAAGAACTCAGCTAAATTTATCTTTGGATACCATTCAATGACTTTTAACCAGCACTAAATCCAAGGAATATTAGAAAAAGTCTGATGTTCATCATCAGCCCAGAAACACAGCTTGCAATTAATTGATATTTTGTGTTTTATCTGACTTGGGGCCACAGATCTTCTTATACTGATGTGTAATATTCTCCCTTGCATTCCACTGAGCAATATCAGTCAAACAATATGGATTCACTGCAATCCTACCATATATCCTGTCCTGATTTTGGTAATGGGGAAAACATAAACACAGGAGAGTCACAATGTTACAAAAGGAATAGAGAAGAAAAAATTGCTAGTGACAACATTTCAAGCCTTTAGGAATGAAGAGTGATTTCTTGTTCTATCTCCAATCAGGCCAAACAGTTAACCATCAAATTAACTTGTATGCAAAGTTGAATCTTATAAAAGTAAAGTGGCCCTTCTAAATCTAGAAGGCAAAACTCAAATTCTTTCTGAAGAATGTGAGCCTTCATCCTTTTTATGGTTCTATCTTAGCCAGTACTTACACAGGAGAGAATGTAGCCCTAAAACTGATGCTCATGCATTGACACTTTTTTGAAATAGGAGCATCAGTGGAGCTGGAGGGAATGCAGCTACCATATAAATGTTCCTGACGTCTCTTTCTGTATAGATTGTCAGCTATACTCATGCCTGGTAGGAAAGCACATAGATGACCAGATTTTACTTCAAGCGCTGTCATCGGCTTTACACACTAACACTCTTTGGGTTCATTATAATAGAGCACATTCTTTGGAGAGATCCAGAAACACCACTGTAACAGATTCTTCTATAACATTTATTGATAAACTGCATCACTAAATTAGGACATGCCCCCACCCTAGGGTCTCTGGAAAATCTAATGAATCTATACATTAATAGAAGCATTGTCAGATGTAGATCTCCAGGAGCTCCCATCCTGGCACAGTGGAAAAAAATCCAGCTAGGAGCCATGAGGTTGTGGATTCGATCCCTGGCTTTGCTCAGTGGGTTAAGGATCTGGCATTGCCATGAGCTGTGGTGTAGGTCACAGATGCAGCTTGGATCCCATGTTGCTGTGGTTGTGGTGGAGACTGGCGGCTACAGCTCTGATTAAACCCCTAGCCTGGGAACCTCCATATGCCACAGGTGTAGCCCTGAAAAGACAAAAGACAAAAAAAAATGTAGAACTCCATTGGAATAGGAGTGAAAATTATCTTTTGTTGTGCATTATTCTTGTCTACTTCCCTGGTTGTGACCTTCACAAGAATGACAAGTTTATCTTCTCTATTTGGTATTCTCCCCACCACTAAACTCAGGACAGGAAATGCAATAGGAATGCAGTGAACTCATGTTGACTGACAGATTTAGCTTAGTAGGATGGAAGCAAGATCATTACAAATCAGTTTACGAAGGTCTGTGTCCCCAAATGAGACAAAGTGCCAATTTGTAACCAGCTGTGTCTCTGGGCTGATGAAAAACATCTGGGCCTTTCTATATTTTCTGAAATCCAGTCTTTATTAGTGGCATTTAAAAAAATGTTGAATCCCAGTGCAATTGCATTATATCTCCTTGAATTTTAGTTTTTATGCTGTCCCTGGCCCAGTTTTTAAGGACTCAGGCATTATGAAAATGTGAATCCTTCTTGCTTTCTTGCTTTCTTGGCTGCGCCTGTGACATATAGATGTTCCTAGGGCAGGGACTGTACCTGCACCACAGCAGCAACCAGAGCCACTGCAGTGACAATGTAGGATCCTTAACTCACTGTGCTATAAGAAAACTCCAGAGAAATGTGCATTTCTGCATGACAGAAGACAATGGCTCTGACTGCTATCTTACCAAAAGCAAAATTAAAGTATTTAATTTTTAATCTCCCCTCTGTCTACTCCTACACATCCACACAAGAAGGCTTTGCAGGGGTCAGAGAAGTCAAGAAGCAGTGCATCTAGGCATCGGTGAGAAACAAGTCCCCGTCAGTTTATTTAAATTAGAGCTTCAAAGGGCATGGTTCTGAAGGAAGCAGCTGGAGGCCTAACTGATGTCAGTCACCTCCCTGAAGAGTTTCACATTATACTCTGCAATCAAGATTAATAAATAAATTTCATTTGTGTGGAGTATTGGGAATCAGCAATGAATTTGGAAACGGCAAGGAAGGGAGAGTCTTTAAGAAGCCCTTGGAAGAGTTCCCGACATGGCTCAGTGGTTAACGAATCCAAATAAGAACCATGAGGTTGCAGGTTCTATCCCTGGCCTTGATCAGTGGGTTAAGGATCTGGCATTGCCGTGAGCTGTGGTGTAGGTCACAGACACACCTCGGATCCCTCATTACTGTGTCTCTGGTGTGGGCTGGCAGCTATGGGTCCAATAAGACCCCTAGCCTGGGAACCTCCATATGCCATGGGAGTGGCCCTAGAAAAGGCAAAAAAGACACACAAAAAAAGGAAATCCCTTAGAAAATTGTATTTAATCATGATCCAACTATGATGATCTCTAAGACAATTCTTGGAATATGATTTCCAGGTCCAATGGTAAAATTTTGAGGAGTCTTCAAAGTGAGTCCAAATGATCCTTCAGTCCCAAGTTATCCTAACAGTACTTATCACAGGCTCTAGGGCTGCAATATTAGAGAGACGTTCATTTGGGCTTTGCGGCACCACAAGCCAGGGCCAAGCAAGTAGAATCTATATTTCAGAAGAATTTCATTTGGCCTTACTAGTTTTTTTTTTTTTAAACAAGTGAATGTTATTTGACAAGATATACATTCTCCAGTTATCTACACTATTTTTCTTAGGTCACACTCTACCATCTTCCTGCAATTATGATACCTTGAGGCACCTGAATAAAATCTCTCAAGCCCCTCCCATCTCTGATCGACTTAAGATCTCCAGGCTTGAGGAGTTATATCAGCAAAACCTCTTACTATAATGCTATCATATTGGAAATTTGTGCTCTTTTACATTTTTTTGAATTGCTGCCAGTATGCTTAAGGCAAGACATAATGGAAATGTTGCAGAAATAAGAGATGGTGTGTCTAGAAAACAAGGAATATGAGAGAAAAGGGGGGGGGCATAATGTGTCTTGGTAAAGACACTTCTATTTGACATATTTTTTCTGTATGGTTTTTACCTAATGCAGAGTTGATGGTGAGTAGAGGCTAGGAATCTCAGTGTAGGTCTTTCAGTCCTTTTTACAAAAACAAACAAACAAAAAAGCCAATGTCAGTCTATTGCTCATAAAACCTACGAAGATGTTTAGATGACTTGTCAGATAGTAGTCACTATTGACCAAAATTACCACATGACTTCTGTATAACCCAGGTAAGCTGAGGATCCCTGTCTCACAATCAATGAACAGAACAAACTCACCTCTAATGAGGCTAAATGAGATTCCCATCAACACTTCCCTGCATACTCTTGAAGCCACTCTTCAAAACAGTTCCATTCTTATAAGAGACATGATAAACTATAAAGTATTCAAGGGAAATTTATGCACAATCAAGTCCACAAAGGCATGTACAGGTGCCTTTATGTGAATAGAGACAATCCACATCAAATTGGAAAATAGATGCCCCAATGTCTCTCACCCTATTCTCTTTACTTGGTCTTTCTTAATGTGCAGGCTATGATGATAATCAAAATATATGTAATAGAATTTGTGCTAATATTTATTGAGCTTCTATTATTGAGAAAAATGTTTTATACATTTAATAATCCTTTGTCATAAGTTCAATTTCTATCATAGCCATTTTATAGATGTGACAAATGATTTCTGAGAGGTTAAATAGTCTAAGTTATTTTAAAGTAGGATACCAGAAATTGAGCCCAGGTTTATCTTAAATCAAACCCTATTGGGCTTTATCATGATGCATTGAACTGCTTCTCATAATGCTGCAGCCAGCAAGGCAAAAAGTCTTTCACACATTCTCATTCGAGCACTAGGTACTGAATATGGTGTTCCTAACAGAGGACTGGCACCTTCAAGTGGGAAATATCCTCTGAAATTAAACCTTCAATCCAATGAAGATATTTCACAGAAGCTCTAGTGGATGATGGTTGAGTTTCTGCTTGATACACCTAATAGCAATAGTAATGAGCTTACCACTTATTAACTCCTTGCTACCAAGAACTTATATGAGTTTTCCCATGGAAATCTGGAAAATATTTTCAGGAAATTATTGCTATCCCCCAATATTATATCCTTCATTCTGAACATTACCAATTTATTCTGACACTTCTGTTTTCAGATACTTGTTACTCGATCTGTTCATTCATTCACACATTTAATGATCTATTGAGCACCTACTTTATGCCAAGAACTATAGAGAGCCATTTACTGTATAATGTGGATTCCTTTCTTTCTTTTCCAGGGAACCAATTATTGAAGATGAGTAAAAAAAAATCAGTTTCTAGTTCTGATTATTTTCCTTTGAGTCACAAGAGAGTAATAAAGAAAAAATTATTCAACTGACTATTTCTAGCACCTGTGGAAGAAAGAACTGGGAATAAAGCAACTTCTCAGTGATTGTATATTCCTTACTTTGTGCACATGTTTTATCTTTCCTGGGTAAAATGGTTTTAATAATGGTCAAGATATTTGCATCAGTTTGCTATTGCTTCATAAGAAAATATCCTAAAACTTAGTGGTTTAAAGCAATAAAAAAGTATTACTTTTCATTGGTCTATAGATTGGCTAGGTAGTTCTACTGATCAGGGACAGATTTCAGTGATCTCAGTTGGCTTTGACCCTATGTCTTCAGTCATCACGCAGGTCACTTTTGTTCTTGTCTAGAGACCTTCACATGGTCTCTCAATATCTATCAGATTACTCTGGCTATGTTCTCCTGAAAATTCATGGTTTCAAGATAGAGAAAATAAGTGTGCAAAAAGTCTAGGCTCTGAATTGACACTTTGCTCTATCTGTTTCATTCTGTTGACCAAAGTTAAGTCAGAAGGCCAACTCAGATTAATGAATGGAAAAATAGGTTTCATCATTAGAGGAAAACTAAGGCAAAATTAACTGCCAAGGGCAAGAATATAGAGAGGGCTGAATAAGTGAGCTTTTATTTTTTTGGAATCAATCTATCATACTATTAGATTAGGATTTTCTTATAAGCAAAAACTACAGATTGCATTTTCCCTGATTCCAAACAATAGGAAAAATGGCAATTTTTTCAGAAAGCTCTTAGCCCAATTGTGACCTCATATTCCTCATCATTCAGGATCTAGAGGCAGAGCTATAAAATGTCATAGCCCTGGACCAATGTTGCCCAAATACCATACAGAGTTTGATTAGAATGCTGCAGTTGCCTCTTGAGAGGACAAATGAGAAGCAGGGAATCACTTCTCTCCATCAGGGAAATTCAATAAGGCTTAAAATCTGTTTTTCTTATAGTCTGAGGTCTTCCACATGGACAGAGGAGACAGTGACTTATCTAGATAACGAGATTTAAGGAGCACAAAGAAATTTAAATAGCATCAATAGCCTAGTGTGCCATGCATCAGGACTATATACCCTGAATTCCTGATTGTGCTGATTATGTTCAATTTACAGAGACTCTCAGTTCTTAGTGTGTTGACCCTTTTATGTGCAATATGGTGCCATGTTAGATTTCATCTTAATTCCTTTCACTTCCTAATAAAATATTACACAAACTGTGAGTGAGAAGCATATTTAATGAATTATAGCAAGTAACTTAAAACTGAATTCAAGACACTCATTATGATAATCTCTAGGCCCATCCATGTTGCTGGAAATTGTATTATTTTACTATATTGAATATTATTCCACATTTTCTTTAAGGGCATTTGAGTGACTTCCGTGTCTTGGCTATTGTAATAGTGTTCCAATGCACCTTGAGGAACATGTATATTTTTGAACTATGTTTTCTCCAGTTGTATGCCCAGGAGTGCGATTGCTGTATTATATGGTGGTTCTATATTTATGTTTTAAGGAACCTCCATAATGTCCTCCATAGTGGTTGCACCGATTTATATTTGCACCAATACAGCAGGAGGTTTCCCTTTTGCACACATCCTCTTTAGCACTTATTGTTTGTAGAAAGTTTGATGATGTCCATTCTGACTGGTATGTGGTAATACATCATTGTAGTTTTGACTTGCATTTCTCTAATAATTAGCAATGTTGAACATCTTTTCATGTGTTTTTTTGTTTGTTTGTTTGTTTTGCTGACTGTCTTCTTTGGAGAAATGTCAATTTATATCTTTTGCCCATTTTTTTATTGGGATTTTTGAGGTTTTGACATAAAGCTATATAAGATATTTGTATATTTTGGGGATTAATCTTTGTTGGTCACTTCATTTGCAAAGAGTTTCTCCTAATCTGTGGGTTGTCTTTTTGTTTTATTTGTGGTTTCCTTTGCAATCCAAAGCTTTTAAAGTTTAATTAAGTTCAACTTATTTTTCTTTTCACTATTCTTGTAGATGAATCAAAGAAGATATTGTTTCAATCTATGTCAAAGTGTGTATTGCCTATGTTTTCTTCTAAGAGTCTTAGAGATTCTGGCCGTTTTTAACTCCTTAGTACATTTTGAGTTTATTGTTGCATACGGTATTAGAGAATGTTCTAATTTCATTATTTTATATGTAGCTGTCCAGTTTTCCCAGTACCACATATTGAAAAGACTGTCTTTCCTCCACTATTATATTCTTGCCTCCTTTGTCATAGATTAGTTGACCATAGGTGCTTGGCTTTATTTCTGGGATTTCTATCCTGTTCCATTGATCTGTATTCTTTTTTTGTGTGTCAGTGCAATGCTGTTTTGATGACTTAGCTTTGAGGTATAGATTGAAATTAGGGAGCTTGATTATTCCAGTTCCATTTTTCTTTTTTCAACATTATTTTAACTATTCAGGGTCTTTAGGGTTTCCAAACAAATTACAATATTTTTGCTCTACTTCTATAAAAAATGCCATTAGTAATTTCATAGGGATTGCACTGAATCTGTAGATTGTCTTTTGTGATATAGACATTTGGACAATATTAATTCTTCCAACCCAAGAACATAGTATATCTTTACATCTGTTTGTGTCATCTTTGAGTTTTTTGTCATCATCTTACAGTTTTCAGAGTGCAGGAACTTTGTCTCTTTATGTAAGTTTATTCCTAGGTATTTTATTATTTTTGATGCAATGGTAAATGTGATTGTTTTCCTAAATTCTCTTTCTGATACTTCATTGTTACTATATATAAATGCAATAGATTTCTATGTATCAATTTTGTATCCAGGAACTTTACTGAATACATTGAAGAACTCTCATATTTTTCTGATAGTATCTTTAGGAATTTCTATGTATTGTATCAGGTCATCTGCAGAGTGCTAATTTTACTTCTCCTTTTCCAATTTGGATTCCTTATATGTCTTTATCTAAACTAAAGGTCATGACTAGGTCTTTCAAAACCTAGTAACAGTGTTGAATAACAGTGTTTGGAATGGTTATCCTTGTCTTGTTCCTGATCTTAGTGGAAATGTTTTCAGTTTTTCATCATTAAGAATTGAAAAGATACATGTACTCCAATGTTCACAGCAGCACTATATACAATAGCTAAGACATGGAAACAACCTAAATTCCCATCAACAGAGAAGTGGATCAAGAAGATGTGGTACATATACATAATGGAATATTACTCAGCCATTAAAAGGAAAGAAATAACAGCATTTGCAGCAACATGGATGGACTTAGAAATTATCATGCTAAGTGAAGTCAGTCAGACAGTGAGACACCAACATCAAATGCTATCACATATGTGTAATTAAAAAAAAAAGGACAGACTGAACTTCTTTGCAGAACAGTGACTAACTCACAGACTTTGAAAAATTTATGGTTTCCAAATGAGACAGTTTGGAGTGTGGGGGGAATGTATTTGGGGTTTGGGTTGGAAATGCTATAAAATTTGGTTGTAATGATTGTTGTACAACTATAAATGTAATTGAGTAATAAAAATACTATAAAAATATACCAAAATTCACACAAGGAGGAATAGATAATTTACAAAAAGAGAGAATGATGTTAGCTGTGTGTTTATCTTGTATGTCCTTTATTATGTTGAGGTAGATTCTCTCTATGCCAGCTTCCTGGATAGTTTATCATAAATGGGTATTGATTTTTGTAAAAAATTTTCTATGCATCTTTTTTGATGATCATATGGTTTTTATTTTTTAGTTTTTTGATGTGGTGCATCACACTGCACACTGGTTGATTTGCAGATATTGAATAATCCTTGTATTCATGGCATAAATCCCACTTGATCATAGTGTATAATGCTTTTAATTTATAGTTGCATTTGGATTTCTAATATTTTGTTGAGGATGTTTTCATCTATGCTCATCAGTGATATTGGCCTGTATTTTTTTTTTTGTAGTATCTTTGTCTAGTTTGGTATTTGGTGATGGTGGCCTCATGGAGTGAGCTTGGGACTGTTCCCTCCTCTGCAATGTTTTGGAATAGTTTCAGAATAGGTGTTAACTCTTCTCGAAATGTTTGATAGAATATGCCTGTGAAACCATCCTGTCCTGGACTTTTATTTTTCAGAAGTCTTTAAATCATAGTTTCAATTTCAGTACTTGTGTTTTCTTCATTCATCTTTTATATTTCTTCCTGGTTCAGTCTGGGAAGGTTATATCTTTGTAAAAATCTGTTCATTTCTCCTAGGTTGTCTGTTTTATTGGCATATATTTAATTATAGTAGTATCTTATGATCCTTTGATTTCTGTGGTGTCAGCTGTAACTTATTTTTCATTTCTAATTTTACTGATTTGAGTATTCTCCGTTTTTTTCTTGATGAGTCTGGCTAAAGGTTTATCGATTTTGTTGATCTTTTTGAAGAATCAATCTTTGGTTTCATTGATCCTCTATATTTTCCTTGTCTATTTCATTTATTTCTGCTCTTATATTTATGATTTACTTTCTTCTGCTAACTTTGGTCTTTGTTCTTTCTCTAATTGTTTTAGATGTAAGTTTGAGTTGTTTATTTACATGTTTTGTTTTTCTGAGATAAAATTGTATTGCTATAAATTACCCTCAGAATTGCTTTTGCTGTGTCTCTTAGCTTTTGGATTATCATGTCTTCATTGTCATTTTTCTCTAACTATTTTTTTTTATTTCCTCCTGATTTCTACATTGGCCTTTTTGTTGTTTAGTGTTATATTGTTTAGCTTCCAGGAGTTGGTATTTTTTTCTTTTTTTCTTTTAGTTGATTTTTAGTTTCAAAGCACTGTGTTCATAAAAGATGCTTGATATAATTTCATTTTTTTAATTTTACAGAGGCTTAATCTTTGGCCCAATATGTTATTGATCCTGCAGAATTTTCCATGGTAACTTGAGAGGAATGTATATTCTGCTGCATATCAGAATGGAATATTCTATACATATCAATTAATTCTATCTGGTCTAAGATGTCATTAAAGGACTAGGTTTTCTTGTTTTTTTTTCTGTCTGGATGATCTGTACAGTGATATAAGTGGGGTGTTAAAGTCTGCAACTATTTTGAGTTATTGCCAATTTCTCCTTTTATGGCTGTTAGTGGTTGACTTATATATTGCATTGCTCCTATTTTGGGTGCATGTTTTATCGTCTTCTTGGATTGATCCTTTGATCATTATATAGTGTCCTTCTTTGTCTCCTGTGACTGTCTCTATTTTAAATTCTATTGTGTGTGATATGAATATTTCTTTTACAAATTTCTCTGGATTTCTGTTTCCATGTAATACTGTCTTCCATCCCCTCACTTCAGTCTCTATGTGTCCTTAGGACTGAAGTGGGTCTCTGGTAAACAGCAAATATATGGGCCGTGTTTTTGTATCCATTCACCCTTCTTTTTTTATATAATGATTTTTATATTTTTCCATTATAGCTGGTTTACACTGTTCTGTCAATTTTCTGCTGTACAGCATGGCAACCCAGTTATGCATACATGTATAAATGTTTGTCTCACATTATTATGCTCCATCATAAGTGACCAGATATAGTTCACTGTGCTACACAGCTGGATCTCATTGCTAATCCATTCCAAAGGTAATAGCCTGCATCTATCAACCCCAAGTTCCCAGTCCATCCCACCCCCACCCCCTCCTCCTTAGCAACCACAAGTCTATTCTCCAAGTTCATGATTTTCTTTTCTGTGAAAAGTTTCATTTGTTCCATATATTAGATTCCAGATATAAGCAATATCATATGGTATTTGTCTTTCTCTTTCTAACTTAATTCACTCACTATGACAGTGTCTAGTTTCATCTATGTTGCTGCAAATGGAATTAGTTTGTTCTTTTTTATGGCTGAGTAGTATCCCATTGTGTATATATACCACATCCTCCTAATCCAATCACGTGCTGATGGACATTTGGGTTGTATCCACGTCTTGGCTACTGTGAATAGAGCTGCAAAAAACATTTGGGGGCATGTGTCTTTTTTAAAGAAATTTTTGCCTGGATATATGCCCCAAAGTGGGATTCCTTGGTCATATGTTAATTCTAAGTTTAGATTTCTAAGGTACCTCCATACTGTTCTCCATAGGAGTCATATGAGCTGACATTCCCACCAATAGTGCAGGAGGGTTCTGTTTTCACCATACCCCCTCCAGCATTTGTTATTTGTGGACTTATTAATCATGGCCATTCTGACTGGTGTGAGGTGGTATCTCATGGTTGTTTTGATTTGCATCTCTCTTATGAACAGCAATGTTGAGCATTTTTTTTTCTTGTGCTTATTGGCCATTGGTATATCTTCCTTGGAGAAATATCTATTCAGGTCTCTTGCCCATTTTTCCATTGTGTTGTTGGCTTTTTGCTGTTCAGTTGTATAAGTTGCTTTTATATTCTAAAGATTAAGCCCTTTTCAGTTGCATCCTTGAAACTATTTTTTCATGTTCTGTAAGTTGTCTTTTTGTTTTCTCTTTGGTTTCCTTTGCTGTGCCAAAGCTTTTCAGTTTAATTAGGTCCTATTGGTTTATTTTTTCTTTTATTTCTGTTGCTTTGGGAGACTGACTTGAGCCAACATTCGCAAGATTGATGTCAGAGAATAAACTAGAAAATTAATTTGCCAAGATGCAAAGTGAGCTAAAGGCAATAATGAGCAGAATGAGTAATGCAGAGGAATTAATTAGTGATGTTCAAGATAGAATAATGGAAAAAACCCAATCAGGACATCTGACAGAATACCAAATGAAAAAAACATGAAAGCAATATAAGAGACTTTTGAGATAATATAAAGCAGGCCAATCTATGCATAAAAGGAATTCCAGAAGGAAAAGAAAAGAAACAATGACTGAAAATAAAATTTGGAGAAATTTTAGCTGAAAACTTTCCAAATCTAAGGATACTAATATCAAGATACAGGAATCACAGAGGGCCCCAAACATGTTGAACTCATATAGGCCCACTCCAAGAAGTATTATAATAAAAATGGCAAAAATTTAAGATAAAGAGAGGATTCTAAAGGTAGGAAGAGAAAAGCAAAGTGTTAATTATAAGGGAACCCCCATAAGTCTATCAGCTGCTTTCTCTACAAAAACACTACAGGCCAGAAGGGAGGGGCATTCAGCAATTCTATGCCTTTTGGCTGGAACATTTAATCCATTTGTATTCAATGTAATTATGAATATCTATGTGCTTATTGCCTTTTTCTTAATTGTTTCAGAATAGTTATTTTTAGTATTTTTCTTCCCTTTTTCTTTGGTTCTCTTCTCTTTTTATTTGCTGATATCTTTAGTGTTGTATTTGGTTTGATTTTTTAATATGTATATCTATTGTAGTTTTTGGTTTGCAGTTCCCACTAGGTTTTGATATAGCATTCTATATATGTACAGAATTGATTTTCATTGCTGGTCTCTTAATTTCAAATACATTTTCAAACTTCAGCATTTGTCTTCTCACACTTGCTACTTTTGATATCATAGTTGTCATTGTGTGATTTCCTACTTTTTATTTTATGTTTGCTTTTATCTTTGAGGTTTCCTATTTATAATTTCTTGTTTCTATTTGTGGCATTTTCTCTTCTCTCTAAAATGTACTTTTATTTGTTTTTGTAAAGCTGATTTGGTGGTGCTGAATTCACTTAGCCCTTGCTTGTCTGAAAAGCTTTTGATCTCTCTGTCAATTCTGAATGAGATTTTCTGGTCACTCTTGGTTCTACATTCCTCCCCTTCATCACCTTAAATGTATCATGCCATTCCCTTCTGGTTTGCTGAAAAATAAGCTTATATCCTTATGGGGTTTCCCTTGTATGTTATTTGTTGCTTCTCTTGTCTTGCTTTTAATATTTTCTGTATGTGTTTACTTTTTGTTCATTTTTACTGTGTGTCTCAGTGTGTTCTCCTTAGGTTTATCCTGTATCATATTCTTTATGCCTTCTTAATTTGAAGGAGTGTTTCCTTCCCATATTAGCTATAGTCTTTTCAAATATTTTCTCTTGCACTTTCATTCTGTCTTATCTGCCAAGAGCAGTTCAGCAGGATGGGGCTGAAGAATGTGTGCTAATGGAACTTAAGGAAAAAAAAGTTAACATAAAAAAAGACACAGAGACATTTATCTTAAGTAAAGGTGGGAACCGGGCAACTCAAGGTCTCAGGGACCGAGAGCCCTGCCTCAAGAAACCACACTGCTTTTATTGTGCTCTTGAGGATTACATCAAGCAAAAAGGGGGTTGTAGGTGCAGGATATAGGATTTTTATTATTATTTTAAAAGTCACTTAGCTGGTAAATGGTTAAACTTTTTACTCTAAACTATAGGCATTTAAGAATCATTAACATTTGAGTTAGCTATTTATGCATAGCATTTTGGAGAATCCTCAAGTCATTTACCATCACTTTGACTGTTTCTCAAGCAGGAAGACAGGACAAAGTAAGGAAGGACAAGATGGAGTTTTCTGCAAAGAGGCTAAGAAAATATAGTAAAAACATGTCTCGCAACACTTATCCTTCTGGGATCCCTGTGATGTGACTACTGATGCATTTAATATTGTCCCAGAGGTCTCTTAGATTGTTCTCAATTCTTTTCATGCTTCCTTCTTTTTTTTTGTTTCTGTAGTGGTGATTTCCATCACTCTGTCCTCCAACTCACTTATTCATTCTTCTGCCTCAGATATCCTGCTCTTGTTTCCTTCTAGTGTATTTTTCATTTTATATATGGTGTTATGCTTATTTATTTGCTTTTTTTAAAATAGTATAGATCTTTGTTAAACATTTCTTATAGATTCTCAATTTCTGTCTCAAGTATTTTACCATGAATTTCAATCATACTTACTATAATTACTCTGAATTTTTTCAGGTAGATTGTCTGTCTCCTCTTCATTCAGTGGATTTTGTGGGTTTTTATCTTGTTCTTTCATTTCAAGCATATTTTTCTGTCATTTAATTTTGTTTACCTTTCAGTGTTTGTGGTCTTCTTTCCACAGGATACAGGATTATATTTCCTCTTGATTCTAGTGTCTGCTCCCTGGTGGTCAAAGCTGATCCAGGGCATTGTATGGCTTCCTCTTTGGAGAAGACAATTTTGATTTACTGGTGGATAGAACTGAGTCTTGTCTCACTGATAGTCAGAGTCATGTCAATGAGTGTGTTTAGAGGTGGCTGTGAATTCAGGGTGACTTTAGGCTTTTTGTCTGTGTGTACTATTTTTTGACAAAAGGTCTGTTTTGAATATAGATGCCTGCCACTTCTTTCCTAAGTGTACTCTGACCTTTTTTCCACTCGATCAAAGCCTTCACTGGATATTGAGTGGGGCCTCCTCTTTGTTCTGTGGTTGTCACTACCCTGTCAGGGTCAGGGTCACCTCCCTAGTTGTTGGGGTAGGAGCAACCATATCTGTTTTTGGGGTGTTTTTCTGCTCTGTGGTGTGAATTAGTAGGATTGGACTTCTCTAAGTAGGAGAGGAGACCATGATTATTTCTCTGCTGGTTAGTGTGCTGTATTGTGTCACCTTTCACAAGTTTTATGCATTCACAAAGTAAACTATTGTTGGCACTGCTATGCCAGCATTTGGCCTGGGTATTTTTAAGATGCTGTTTTCACCAGGGCCTTGGAATTTAAAAGAACATGATCCACTTGGTGCTTGAATATTTTTCTTTTCAAAAAGACTGAAAGTCTTAGGGTTAATCACAATTTTAGCATAAGGTGATGATGACAGTTGTAATAGTAAGTACTTCCATTTTTAATGAGTAAAAGAGTCAAATAAATAGTTTCATAAAATGCATGCAAATTTGGTGCTTATTTTACTACTGCTCTGAGCTATAGACATTTTGCACCTTCCTTTGTAAAAGTCTTTATTATTATGATTTCATTACATTGAAGTGCATGATTTTTCTTCCTTATTTATTCTCTGGATTTGGTAGCCACCTTTGAGCTTCATATGGTTAGAATTCAGTGAGGTGAGATGTTTGCTTTGCATATAGAGGGGAATTATCAAAACACACAATGGAAATAGAGATACTCCTGAAAATTGTTTCCATGTACTACATTGTGCAACAGTCAATATTAAGTAAATGCAGACCCTTCCAGAATGGTTAAAAAAACCTTCAAAATTAGTGTGCTAAGTGTATGAAATTTATTGTATCTAAAATACTTTTTAGTTACTTTCTATATTTGAGAATGATATCATATTCTTGTCGTGGTAACCTGAGGTTCTGATTTCCTAATGTAGAAATGGTAATTTGTAGTTTCAATGATTATTTCTTTCAAATAGTATTTCATATCCCTACTTTGCAATTTTCCATCATTTTGCATCTATTCATTTTGTGTCTTTCATGTGTCCCATTCCTATGTTGCATCTTGCACATTGTTGGGTATTTTGTAGATGTTCAGTAAATGTTTACTGGCTGAGGAAAGGAAGGAAACAAAGAAGGAAGGGAAGACAGAAAGAAGGAAAGAAGGAAAGGAGAAAGGTGGGCCATAAAGGAAGAGAGAGAGGAAAGAAAAAAGGAATAAAAAGTATGGAAAATTAGCAAAAATAATTTCCTCATTATAACCTTATAAAATAAATATCAGTTGTTTATACATGAGAATTTGAAAAAAATCTTTTTTTATGGCTACACCATAGCATATGGAAGTTCTCAGGCCAGGGATTAAAATCTGAGCCATAGCTTCTGACCTATGCCACAGCCACAGGAGTGCAGGGTCTTTAATCCACTGTGCCAGCCCAAGGATCAAACCTGTGCCCCTATAGCAACCTGCACTGCTAGAGTAGGATTCTTATATATAAACAGCTGATATTGACCCAGTGGGGAACTCTGTTACAAGTGTTAACTCCAATCTTCAGATCTAAGAATTATAAATTTGTTTTGTGAAATTAATAGAGTAAAGTTGAGTTTGCTTGGAATAGAATGCCTATTTTTCAGAATGTTAAGCACCTAAAAAATCTCAAAAACAGTCTAGTTTGAAAGAAATCCTTCCCATGACAGTATGAGTATCCAATGACATGATTAGTGCTATTTGAAGGGCAATAATGAGTCTACCAATACCAACTTCTTACTACTTGTATTGATTAATAGTTTAATGCTACCAGCAATATTTTAGTTTAAGAGAATTCCCATTTAAATATCAGTCACATAGTTTGCATCTCCTTGTAACTTTAATATAAATGAAGATGTTTACCATGAATATAGCTTAGAGAGATGGGAAACAAATTATTAATGATTCTGATCACTTGAAACAAGATGTGTTGAGGAGATGATGGAAGGTAAAATACAAGACCAAAAGAAGGAACAAAGGTTCAGTCATCAAATTTTATGTGTCTCATTTATTCCAAGAATGGTTCTATCTTTCCAGCAGTGAGGAAAACACAGTTCAGAGCATGTTTTAATTTTTTCAAGTATTCTGAGGGTCCCCATGGAAACAAGAACTGTAAGGAGTTTACAAATAGCTAGGATGAGGGAGTGGGGTGGATTGGGAGCTTAGGGTTAATAGATGCACACTATTGCCTTTGGAATGGATTATCAATGAGTTCCTGCTGTGTAGCACTGGGAACTCTGTCTAGTCACTTATGATGGAGCCTGATAATATGAGAAAAAAGAATGTATAAATGTATATGTACTGGGTCACCATGCTGTACAATAGAAAAAAAATTGTATTGGGGAAATAACAATTTTAAAAAAAGACAAAAAAAACAAACCCAAATAGCTAGGATGCAGTTGTTTCATTTTATAATTCTGAAAGAGAGGGTGATATTTGCTTTGTGAATAGAATAGAAAGGATTGGATTACCTTAGGCCACAACTTTAGTGTTATTTTAAACTTAATCATAATTCTTAACACAGCCTATGTCTTCTTCTGGGAAGATCATGACAAACAAATTTCTATATTTGATGCACTTTTAAAAAACTATTAGTGGCCTAATGTAAGGAATACATATTTAACATATGATCACTTTAATAAATTTTAATTAAATCTCATTAAATGAGATCACTCATAATCTGAAATGGTATCACTCCAGTTAGTGTAGATTTGCTTCTTTTTTATGGGCTTTATTTATTTATTTTTATTGAAGTAGAGTTGATTTACAATGTTGTGTTAAATTCTGCTGTAAAGCAAAATGATGCACCTTTACATAAATATAGATTCTTTTTAAAAATTCTTTCCCATTATGGTTTATCATAGGATATTGAATATAGTTCCCTGTGCTATACAGTAGTATCTTATTTTAATCCATTCTATATATAATAGCATATCTTTAAACCCTAACATCTTGGTCCAGTCCTCCCCCTCACCCACATTCTTTGGCAACCACAAGTCTGTTCTCTAAGTTTGTGAATCTGTTTCTCTTGAATAGAAAAATTCATTTATGTCATATTTTAGCTCCTACCTATAGTGATATCATATGGTATTTATCTTTGACTTTCTTCACTTAGTAAAAATATCCCTATTTGCATCCATGTTGCTGCAAATAGCATTATTTTGTTCTTTTTATAGTAGAGTAGTATTCCATTTTATATATGTACCACATCTCTGTACATTCATCTGTCAATTGAAATTTAGGTTGTTTCCATGCCTTGGCTATTATTAATAGTGCTTCTATGAACATATGTGCCCATGTATCTTTTTGAATTAAAATTTTGTCTGGATATATGCTTGGAAGTGGGATTACTGAATCATATGGTAACTCTATTTTTAGTTTTCTGAGGAAACTCCTTACTGTTTTCCAGAGTGGCTGCACCAAATTACATTCTCACCAACAGTGTAGGAGGGTTCCCTTTTCTCACACACTCTCCAGCATTTGTTATTTGTAGAATGATAGCCAGACTGACTGGTGTGAGGCAGTACCTCATTGTGGTATCGAACTGAATTTCCCTAGTGATTAACAACATTGCACATCTCTTCATGTGCCTATTGGTCATCTGTATGTCCTCTTTGGAGAAATTTCCATTTAGCTGTTTTCCCATTTTTTGACTGGGTTTTGTTGTCTTTTGTTTTTGTTGAGTTGTATGAGCTGTTTTATATTTTGAAAATTAATCCCTTGTTGGCAATATTGCAAGTAATTTCTCCCATTCTTTTTTTCTCCCATTCTCTAAGTTGTCTTTTTATTTTGTTTACAGTTTCCTTTGCTGTGCAAAAGCTTGTAAGTTTTATTATATCCAATTTATTTGTTTTTGTTGTAATTTCTATTGCCTTGGGAGACTGGCCTAAAAAAAAAAAAAACTTTAGTAAGATTTATATCATAGACTTTGTCAATGATCTCTTGTGGGAATTTTATGGTATCATGTCTTACATTTAAATATTTTAGCTATTTTTAGTTTATTTTTTGAATGGTGTGAGGGTGCATTATAATCTCATAGTTATAACTTCATTTACATGCAGCTGGTGAGCTTTACACAAAACCATTTGCTGAAGAGTCTGTATTTTTTGCCATTTTATATTCTTGCCACCTTTGTCCAAGATTGATTGACAGTAGGTGTATGGGTTTCTTTATGGGCTCTAGATTCTGTTCCAGTAATCCATACATTTTGTGCCATTACCATGTTATTTTGAATACATTATTTTTGTATTATTGTCTGAAATCTATAAGGTTTATGCACCCTGCTTTGTTTTTTGGCAATTGGTTTGGTAATTGTGGTACTTTTGTGGTTCCATATAATTTTTGGATTATTAGTTCTACTTCTGTGAAAAATGTAATGGGTAATTTGATAGGTATCACATTAAACACATAGATTGCTTTGGTTAGTATGGCCATTTAATGGTATTAATTCCTCCAATCCATGTGATATCCATGTGATAGCTTTCCATTTTTTGAATCATCTTTAATTTTCTTTATTAACGTTTTATACTTCTCACCATATGTCTTTAACCTCCCTGGTCAGGTTTATTCCTAAGTATATTACATATTTTTTACGTTTCCTTTGTGATATTTCATTATTAGTTTAAAGAAATGCAACTAATTTCTGAATTTTTATCTTGTATCCTACTACCTTGCTGAATTTGTTTATCAGTGCTAGTAGTTTTGAGGTGGAGTTTTTTAGGCTTTCCTACATATAGTACCATGTCATCTACCCATAGCGACAATTTTACCAATTTTACCAGTTATCATCCAATTTGGATATAGTGTATTTCTTTTTCTTGTCTGATTGCTATGGCTATAATTTCCAATACTTTGTTGAATAAAAGTGGTGAGAGTGAGCATACTTGTCTTGTTCCAGATTTTAGTGGGACCCCTTTCAGCTTTTTACCACTGAGTATTATATTGGCTATGGGTTTGTCATAAATAGATTTTATTAATTTTGGATTTTTCCCTCTATACCCACTTTGGTAAGAGTTTTTATCATGTTTGGATGTTTTTTTTTGTCAACTGGTGCCCACCCTCATGACTTAGCTTTCATCTCAGCTAAGTTAAAGGCATTGAAATGAGTAATGCAGAGGAACAAATAAGTGACTTGGAAGATAGAATAATGAAAATCACCCAATAGTACAGCAGACAAAAAAACAAATTAAAAACAATGAAAGCAATATAGGAGATATATGGGATAATATAAAGTGTGGCAATGTACGCATAAGAGGGAATCTAGAAGGAGGGAAAAAAAGAAAAGGGGCTTAAAAATATATTTGAAGAAATTACACATGAGTGGGATGGAAATCCTGTGAAATCAGATTGTTAAGATCATTATACAACTACAGATGTGATAAATTCATTTGAGTAATAAAAAATGAAAAAAAAAGAAATTACACATGAAAAATTGTGCAAATCTAAAGATGGATACAGATACCAAGATACAGGAAACACAGAGGATCAAAAAATCTGAAGCCAAACAGACCTACACCAATATATATTACAATGAAAATGGCAAAAGAAAAGATAAGGGGAGGATTCTAATGGCAGCAAGAGAAAAACAGAGAGTTATTTTAAGGGAACCCCCATAAGGCTAAAAGCTGATTTCTCTACAGAAACACTACAGGCAGAAGAGAGTGGCAAGATATATTCAAAGTTCTAAAAGGGAAAAATTTGCATCCTAGAATATTTTACCCAGCAAGATCATTATTTGAAAAAGAAGGAGATATAAATAATTTCTCAGGCAAGCAAAATTAAAAGAATACAGGAATATTAATTATCCTAAAAGATATATTGAAAGGTCTCCTCTAAAAAAGAAAGAATTAAAAAGATACAGCATGGAGGAAATCAAAATTGGGAAGTAATCACTTTAATAAGCCAGTATAATATTAAAACAAACAACAGAAAAATGAAAGCAATGATAAAAACAAGGAACAGCAAAAGGATAGATATGAAGAAGTAAAAGGGACATCAAATTCATAAAATATGGGGAAGGAGACTAAGAAAATATCAACTACTTTTTAAAATATGTTTGAAACTATATGCAAATCAGTCCAAAGCAAGCAGTTATAGTACGGGGTTTAGATACTTGAATAACAGAGCAACCCCAACAAAAGCAAATGATAGTTTCACAAAAAACAAAAACAGGAAATAAATGTAAAATAAAAGGAAACAATTCAATCAAAAAAAAAAAGAAAAAGAAAGAAACAAAGGAGACACAATCAACTGGAAAAAAGAAATGTTAAAATGGCAATAAATACATATATATCACTCACTCACATTTTTTAAAAATGTTTCTAATTGCTATTTCCCCAATACATTTTTTTTTTACTGTACAGCATGGTGTTACATGTAAATGCATACATTCTATTTTTGCACATAATCATGCTCCATCATAAGTGCCTAGACAGAGTTCCCAGTGCTGCACAGCAGGATCTCATTGCTAATCCATTCCAAAGGCAACAATTTGCATCTATTAACCCTAAGTTCCCAATCCATTCAAATCCTTCCCCCTCCCCCTTGGCAACCACAAGTTTATTCTCCAAGTCCATGATTTTCTCTTCTGTGGAAAGGTTCATTTGTGCCCTATATTAGATTCCAGATATAAGTGATATCATATGGTATTTGTCCTTCTCTTTCTGACTTAATTCAGTCACTATGAGAGTCTCTAGTTCCATTCATGTTGCTGCAAATGGAATTAGTTTGTTCTTTTTTATGGCTGAGTAGTATCCCATTGTGTATATATACCACATCTTCCTAACCCAGTTGACTGTTGATGGACATTGGGTTGTTTCCATGTCTTGGCTATTGTGAATAGTGCTGCAATGTACATGCAGGTGTATGTGTCTTTTCAAGGAAAGTTTTATCCAGATATATGCCCAAGAGCAGGTTTGCTGGGTCATATGGTACTTCTATGTATAGACATCTAAGGTACCTCCATACTGTTCTCCATAGTGTTTGTACCAACTTACAATCCCAATAAGAGTACAGAGGGTTTCGTTTTCTCCACACCCCCTCCAGCTTTTGTTATTTGTGGACTTACTAATGATGGCCATTCTGACTGCTATGAGGTGGTGTCTCCTGGTAGTTTTGATTTGCATTTCTGTAATAATCAGTGATGCTGAGAATTTTTTCATATGCTTGCTGGCCCTCTGTATATCTTCCTTGGAGAAATGTCTATTCAGGTCTTTTGCCCATTTTTCAATTGGATTGTTGGCTTTTTTTGCTGTTGAATTGTACAACTTTTTCATATATTTTATAGATTAAGCCCTTGTCAGTGCATAATTTGGAACTATTTTATCCCATTCCTTAAGTTGTCTTTTTATTTATTTTATGGTTTCCTTTGCTGTGCAAAAGCCTGTCAGTTTGATTAGGTCACATTGGTTTATTTTTGCTTGTATTTCTGTTGCTTTGGGAGACTGACCTGAGGAAACATTTGTGAGGTGGATATCAGAGAATGTTATGCCTGTGTTCTCTTCCAGGAGTTTGATGTTGTCTTGTCCTATATTTAAGTCTTTAAGCCATTTTGAGTTTATTTTTTTTGCATGGAGTGAGGGTGTATTCTAATTTCATTGCTTTGCATGCAGCTGTCCAGGGTTCCCAGCAAATCTTGCTGAAAAGACTCTATTTCCCATGTTATGTTCTTTCCTCCTTTGTCAAAGATTAATTGAACATAGGTGTCTGGGTTTATTTCTGGGTTCTCTATTCTGTTCCATTGGTCTGTCTGTCTGTTTTGGTACCAGTACCACACTGTCTTGATGACTACAGCTTTGTAATATTGCCTGAAGTCTGGGAGAGTTACATTTCCTGCTTGGGTATTGATCCTTAGAATTGCTTTGGCAATTCTGTTTCTTTTGTGGTTCCATATAAATTTTTGGATTCTCTGTTCAAGTTCTGTGAAATACGTCATTCACAATTTGATGGGGATTGCATTGAATCTATAGATTGCTTTGGGTAGTATGGCCATTTTTACAAGGTTAATTTTTCCAACCCAGGAGCATGGAATATCTTTCCATTTCTTTACATCTTATTTAATTTCCTTGATTAATGTTTTATAGTTCTTGGCATATAAGTCCTTTACCTCTTTGGTCAGGTGTATTCCCAGGTATTTGATTTTTTGGGGTGTGGTATTAAAGGGTATTGTGTTTTTGTATTCCCTTTCTAAGATTTAATTGTTAGTATACGGAAATGTGACTGATTTCTGAATGTAAATCTTACATCCTGCTGCGTTGCTGAATTTGTTGATCTGTTAAGGTAGTTTTTGGGTTGAGTCCTTGGTGTTTTCTACATATAGTATCCTGGAATCTGCATATAATGACAGTTTTACCTCCTCTCTTCCTATTTCGATGTCTTTTATTTCTTTTGTTTGCCTGAATGCTGTAGCTGGGACTTCCAATACTAGGTTGAATAACAGTGTTGAGAGTGGGCATCCTTGTCTTATTCCATATTTTAGTGGGAAGGCTTTCAGCTTTTTTCCATTCAGTCTTATATTTGCTGCAAGTTTGTTGTAAATGGCTTTTATTATGATAATCCATATTCACTCTATACCCACTTTGGCAAGAGTTTTTATCATGAATGTATGTTTAATTTTTTGAATGCTTTTCCTGCTTCTATTGAGGTGATCATGTGGTCTTTGACTTTTCTTTTGTGAATGTGGTGTATGATGTTGATCTATTTGCTTATGTTGAATCATCCTTGTGCACCTGAGATGAATCCCACCTGGTCGTGGTGTATGATTTTTTTGATATATTTTTTGATTCAGTTGGTTAAAATTTTGTTGAGAATTTTTTGTCTAAGTTCATTAAAAATATTGGCCTATAGTTTTCTTTTTTGGTGGTATTTTTGTCTGGTTTCGGAGTTAGGGTAATGGTGGTGTCATAGAATGTCTTTAGGAGTTTTCCTTCTTCCACCTTTTGAAAAGTTTGAAGGAGGATGGGTTATAACTTCCTCTTTGTATTTTGTTGGAATTCACTTGTGAAGCCAACTGGTCCTGGACTTTTATTTGTAGGGAGTGTTTTTATGACATATTCAATTTCATTTCTAGTGATCAGTCTGTTCAGTTTATCTATTTCTTCTTGATTCAATTTTGGCAGGTTGTATGATTCTAGAACATTGTTCATTTCTTCTAGGTCATAAAATTTTTTGGCATACAATTGTTCATAGTATTCTCTCATATTTTTGTATTTCTGTAGTATAAGTTGTGTCTTCTCCTTTGTCATTTCTTATTTTATTTATTTGGGTTTTTTCTTTCCTCTTCTTGGTGAGTCTGGACAGAAGTTTGTTAATTTTGTTTACCTTTTCAAAGTTTTTCTTGGTTTTATCAATTTTTTAATTTATTTTTTAATTTCTATTTTATTGATTTCCTCTTGATCTTTATTATTTCCTTCCTTATGCTGATTTTAGGTTTTGTTTGTTCTTCATTTTCTAATTCATTTATGTGTTGTGTTATGTTGTCAAATCGAGATTTTTCTTTTCTGAGGAAGGCCTCTATTGCTTTGAATGTCTCTCTGAGCACTGCTTTTGTGGCATCCCATAGATTTTGAGTGGTTGTGTATTTATTATCATTTGTCTTGAAGTATTTTTAAATTTACTCCTTGGTTTCCTCATTGACCCATGGGTTTTTAGTAGCATGTTGTTTAGTCTCCATGTAGTCAGTTTTTTTCTCATTTCTTTTCCTGTGGTTGATTTCTTGTTTTCTGCCATTGTGGTCAGAGAAGATACTTGAAATAATTTCTATACTCTTAAATTTGTTGAGGTTAGCTTTCTGCCCCAGTACGTGATCAATTCTTGAGAATGTTCCATGTGCACTTGAGAAGAAAGTATATTCTGAATTTTTTATATGTAAAGTCCTGAAAATGTTGATTAAGTCTAACTTTCCTATTGTGTCCTTTGGGATCTCTGTGGCCTCATTGATTTTCTGTCAAGAGGCTTCTATCCATTGATGTGAGTGGGATGTGAAAGGCTCCTACTATGATTGTATTCCCATCAGTTTCTCCTTTTATGTCTGTTAGAATTTGTTGGAGGTATCTGGGTGCTCCTATATTAGGGGCATATATATTGATGATTGTAATATCCTCTGGTTGAATGGATCCTTTAACCATTAAATAGTGTCCTTCTTGGTCTTTCTTTATGGCCTTCATTTTAAAGTCTATTTTGTCTGATATGAGTATTACAACTCCTGCTTTCCTGTCTTGTCCATTGGCATGAAATATCTTTTCCCATCCCCTCACATTCAATCTATATGTGTCCTTTGCCCTAAGGTGAGTTTCTTGTAGACAGCATATTGAAGGTTTTTGCTTTTTTATCCAATCTGCTACTCTGCGTCTTTTGATTGGAGCATTCCATCCATTGACATTTAAGGTGATGATTTATATATATGTATTTATTTTCATTTTAAACATTGTTTTCCAGTTGATTCTACTTTCCTTCTTTCTTCTTTTCTTTTTTGGTTGGGTGGTTTTCATTTATTTTATGCTTGAGTACTTCTCTTTTCTGGTTCTGTGAATGTAATGTTCAGTTTTGATTTGTGTTGCCTTGTTTTTTAAGTATCTTAACCCCTTCCTATATCTCCTTGCTTTAGCCTGGTAGTTATATAGGCTGAAAGACATCATTAAAATAAAAAAATAATCTATATTTTCTTACTTCCCTTGCCCACATTTTATGATTTTGATGTTTTTTTTTAACATCTTCATTTTTAGATGTGTATGATGGCTTATTTAAGTGACTTCTTTCCAATTGTGGTTTCCTACATCCTCTTTTTTTCTTTTGCTCTCTCTCTCTCTTTTTAATATGGAAAAGCCCTTTCAGTATTTCTTTTAGAATGGGTTTAGTATTGCTGTACTCTTTTAGCCTTTGTTTGTTGGAGGAATTCTTTATTTCCCCTTCTATTTTAAATGATATTCTTGCTGAATAGTGTATTTTAGGTTGTAAATTTTTTTTTCCTTTCAGCACTTTAAATATATCTTGGAACTCCCTTCTGGCCTGTTGCGTTATTGTAGAGAAATCAGCTGATAGCCTTATTGAGGTTCCCTTATAATTAATGCTTTGCTTTTCTCTTTTGATTTTACAATCTTCTCTTTATTTTTAACATTGCCATTTTTACTACAATATGCCTTGGTGTGGGCCCATTTGGGTTCAACTTGTTTGGGGCTCTCTGTGCTTCCTGTATCCTTTAGATTTGGAAAGTTTTCAGCCATAATTTCTTCAAATATATTTTCAATCCCCTTTTCTTCTTCTTTTCCATCTGGAATTCCTATTATGTGTAGATTGGCCCACTTTATATTATCCCATAGGTCTCATATTACTTTCATTTTTTTTTATTTGGTTTTCTGTCTGCTGTTCTGATTGTGTGATTTCTATCATTTTATCTTCCATGTCACTAATTTGTTCCTCTACCTTACTCATTCTGCTCTATTGCCTTTAGCTCAGTTTGTACCTCTGCAAATGAATTTTCTAGTGTTTCTTGGCTCCTCCTTATATTTTCTAATTCCTTTCTAAAGGAATTTGCATTACTGTTCATATCCTTTCTTAATTCCTTCAGTATTTTCACTATCACCCTTTTGAACTCAATATCTATCAGACTGCAGAGATCTGTTTCATTGTTTACTGTTTTAGGTTAATTCTCCTGTTCCTTTAACTGGGAATGGCTTCTGAGATTCTTCATCCTACTTCTATTTTTCCCTTCTGTGACTTTTGGGAAACCAAACTCTAGTCTTGTAAGGCTACTTCTATGCAAGAATACCCGTTTGTATTTTGGGGGAGGTTACTATTTTTTTTTTTTTTGGTGTGGGAGTTTGAATCTTTGCTGTCTCTTTCTTTGCAGTAAGCAGGCTGTTTTCCCCAGGATGCTCAGTGTGTTTTTAGGGAGAAGAAGTCAATGGGTAGGGCCAGCAGTCAGCGTATGGTCATTGGGTTCTCAACAGAATCAAAGACCTGTAGGATGGTGGCACAGGATACTCCTAGTTGCATGGCCCTGGAATGTGGTAATAAGCTCTAGGCAGATCTTCAAGATGACCAGAGCATTTGGCAGTAGCATCAGCAGGGTGCATGAGTTCCCAGGGTAGTGAGAGCAACAACAGCTTGTGTTCAATTACAGTGCCCTCCTCTGAGGAGATGGGAACCACAGGTGGTTCCTGTTCAGGGACCCTATTGGGAGTGGGCCATGACCATCTCTAGAGTCAGTGATAACTTCAGTGGTTTTCTTCCACCGTCTCTAGACCATGCATGAATGAACCCATGTCACTTAGCCCACATAGGAGATGCGGTACAAGGTGTTCCTAGTTGTAGGATCCTGGGAAGTGACAGAGATCAGGCATGTGGGTACTTCCCAGAAAATTTGGCAGTGGCAGCCATGACACAGGTGTTTTCCCAGGGGTGCGGAAGCACCAACAGATGGTGTTAAAATACAATGCCCTCCTCTGTGGCACCCTTGAGGTGAATGGGGCTGCAAGTGATTTTCATTCAGGTATCCCCAGTGGCATTGAGCCATGCCCACCTCTGGAATAAGGGATAATTGTAGCAGTTTGCCCCTGCTGCCTGCATACCATGACTGCACTAGCTGCTTCTAGTTGTAGATTCTTGGGAAGGGACAGTGACCAATTGTCTGGGTGCTGTCCAGAGTGTTTGGCAGTGGCACCTGTCAGATGGGTGTTTTCCAAGGGGAGCAAGAGCAACAGCATATGGTGCTTTGTTGCAGTGCACTCTTTTTTTCATTTTGCCAACCCCTGAGGTGATTGAGGTCGCAGGTGGGGCCCACTCACAGGACCCCAATGGTTCCAAGCCACACCTCCCTTTGGCCTCTGAGATTACCACCACAATCTTTCCCTGCCATGCAAGAGGCACCACATTGCACTTAGCCCCCTGATGCCCTTGGCCCACACAAGAGATGCCTTGCCAGCAGTAGCTTGCACAAGAAGAACCCAATCTGTGCTAAACTAGCAAGAAAATTCTTGCCACCCGTAGCCTGTGTCAGAGCTGCACTGTGCTCTGAGAGCCTGTGGGCCTGTGGGCACACACTCAGGCACAGGGATTTTCCTATGGAGGTCCACCTCTCCTCCTCTTGCCCTCCCCAGCAATGATGCCTTGGCTCTCCTGTAGGTTCGGAAGTTCTCCCAAGTTCCCTCTGCTGTGGCATTCCCCTCCCCATCCCATGGTGTACAATTTCTCCACCCATGTCACACTGCTCCTTAGCCCCTCAGGCCGTCCCTACACAGCTAGCCCCAATCCTCTCCCCAGGACTGACCTCTGTAGCCTGAGTCTCAGTGCCAGTCCCCACCCAAGCATTTCAAGCTGTGGTGTCCAGGCTTCTGGTTCAGATGATCTGTGCAGCTCTCACTCTGCTTTGCTGTCCTCAGTCCAGCTTCTGTGCTTTTCTCAGCGACTTTGAGTTCCTGCTGACCTGGCTGATCTTTCCACCAATTAGGTGGCTTCCCTGGATATGGGTTCCTCTTCTCCTTCACAGCTCCCTCTCAGGAATGCTAGTCCCATCCTGATTCCTTTACTCTATCTCTTTTTTCTTTTGTTCACCCAGTTATGTCAAGAGTTTCTTGCCCTTTTTTGAGGTTTAAATTCTTCTGCCAGCATTCAGTTGATGTTCTGTGTGAATCATTTTACATGCAGATGTGTTTTTTTGATGTGTTTGTGGGAGAAGGTGAGCGTGACCTCTTACTTCTGTGCCATCTTGCTCTGCCTCCACTCACTCCCTTAAATGTCAATTGATTGAATATTTCAATTAAGACTTAGAGTGGCAGACTGTATTAAAAAAGAACCTACAATATTCTGCCTAAAAGAAACCCACTTTAAAGCAAAGGACATACGTATATTGAAAGCGATGGAATGGAAAAGATATTTCATGACAATGGAAAAGGAAGGAAAGTGGGAGTCTCAATATTCATATTAGACAAAATAGACTTTAAAACAAAGGCCATAAAGAAAGACAAAGAAGGGCACTATTTAATGATAAAAGGATCAATTCAGGGAGAGGATATTACACTCATTGGTATATATGCCCCTAAAAAAGGAGCATTCAAATAAGTAAAACAAATGCTTAACAGACATAAAGGGAGGAATTGGTAGCACTATAATAATAGTAGGAGACTTTGCCACCCCACTCACATCAATGGACAGTTCTTATAGACAAAACCAATAAGGCAATAGAGGCCCTAAAATGACACAATAGAACAGACTTAATTGATATTTTCAAGGCATTACACCCAAAAATAAACATAAACACATTTTTTTTTCAAGTGCACATGAAACATTCTCCAGGATGGATCACAAACTGTGGCACAAAATTAATCTCATGGAATTTTAAGTATAGAAATTATTTTAAGCATGATGAAGTGGGAATGATCCCAGTTTCACAAGGCTTGTTCAACATACACCAATCAATCAATATAATCAATACACCATGTTAAACAAAAGTCTAAAACCACAATTGTCTCAATAAATGCAGGAATAAAATTCAACATACATTCATGGTAACAACTCCTAGAAAGCAGGCATAGGAAATGTACCTGAACATAATAAAAGCCATTTATGACAAAAACACAGCCAACATATTATGCATCAGGGAAAAGATGAACACCTTCCCACTAAAATATGGAGCAAGACAAGGATTTCCACTCTCACCACTTTTATTAAACATAGTATTGGAAATCCTAGCCACAGCAATCAGACAAAAAAAGGAAAAGAATGTATCTAAATTGAAAGAGAAGTAAAGTTATCACTATATGTAGAAAACATGACACTTTATGATTAAGTGATCACTTTGTGATTAAGTCCTAAGGATTAATCACAAAAACTACTCAGACTGATAAATTGAGCAAAATAGCAGGATACAAGATTGACGTTCAGAAATTATTTGCATTTCTAGGGAGTTGTTTTCTTCGCTCAACAGTTACCATACCTCACCAGGATCCATGAGGATGCAGGTTCGATCCCTGGACCTGCTCAGTGAGTTAAGGATCCAGCATTGGCATGAACTGTGGTGTAGGTTGCAGACACAGCTCAGATCCAGTACTGATGTGACTCCAGAATAGCATGGCAGCTGTAGCTCCAATTTGACCCCTAGCCGGGGTACTTCCATATGGTGTGGGTGCTGCCCTAAAAAAACAAACAAACAAAAAAATAAACAGAATTTGGTTGCATTTCTCTATATTGACAATGAAATATTAGAAGAGGAATATAATAAAAACATAATACATTTTAAAATTACACCAAAAAGTTAATCATCTAGGAATAAAACTGACCAAGGAGGTAGCATATGCTGAACTATAATACATTAATAAAGGAAATTAAAGAGTAAATTGAAAAAGGAAGAAATAGAAAATATGAACAGACCAATTCCAGTAATACAATTGATTTAGTAATACATAATAAAAAGAAAAATTACCAACAAACCAAAATATAGGACCAATTGGCTTCCAAGGTGAATTATACTAATCATTTTAAAAAGAGTTAACACCCATTCTTCCCAAGCTAGTACAAAAATTTGAACAGAAAAGAACACTTCTGAACTTATTCTACAAGGCCAGCATTGCCCTAATACCAAAACCAAAGGTACCACACAATAAACAAAAATTACAGACCAATATCACTGATGAATATAGATGAAAAAATTCTCAAAAAATATTAAACCAAATTCAACAATATGTTAAAAGTAGCCCTCACATTTTAGGGAATAGGATTTATACCATTGATGAAAGAATGATTCAATATTTGTGAATCAATCAGTGGGATACACGATGTTAACAAAAATAATGACAAAAATCACATGATCAGCTCAATAGATGTAGAAAAGTTTTTGATAAATTTCAACATCTATCCATGATAAACTTCTCAACCAAATAGATATAGAGGGACTATACCTAAGTATACTAAAGGCCATAAATGACAAATCTATATCCCATATCTTATTAAACAGTGAAAAGTTGAAAGCTTTTTTCTAAGACCAGTATGTCCATTCTTGCCAATTTTATTTGACACAATATTGGAAGAACTAGTTTCAACAAACAAGTAAAAATAAATAAAAGGAAACCAAATTATAAAGGAAGAGGTAAACTGTCACTGTTTGCATGACATACTGTATATAAAATTTTAAAGATTTCATCAAAATACCACTAGACCTAATAAATGAACTTATTAAAGTTGCAGGGCCCAAAATTAAAATATATAAATCTATTGTATGTATATACACTTCCAACTAATTATCAGAAAAAAATTAAGGAATAATCCCACTTGCAATTGCATCAAAAAGAATAAAATATCTATGAATAAGTATAACAAAGGATGTGAAAGATCTCTACCTTGAAAACTATAAGACGTTGGCAAAAATGATTGAAGACAACACAAATTATAAAATATACTATGATCATTGATAAGAAAACTTTTTAAAATGTCTATACTACCTAAGTGTATCTACAGACTTAGAGAAATCCCTATCACAATACTAATGATATTTTTCAGAGAACTAGGACAAATAATCCTAACATTTGTCTGGAACCATGAAAGATCCCTAGCAACTGAAGCAATCATGAGAATAAAAATAATTAAGTATCACATATCTTGATTTCAGAGTATACTAAAAATCTATAGTAAGCAAAACAGTTTCATACTGAAACAAAAGCTCATAGATCAATGGGAAAAAGTAAAACACCCAGAAACAAACCAATACTTATATGATCAATTAACCTATGACAAAGGAAGAAAGAATATATATACAACATAGAAAAGAGAGTCCCTTCAATAAATGGTGTTAGGAAAACTGATCAATAACATGAAAGATTGTGAAAGTGGACTACTCTTCATGTTGTATGGAAAAATAAACTTGAAATTAATTAAAGATTTAAATATAAAACCTGAAGCCATAAACTTCCAGAAAAAACAGTCACTACACTCTTGGACATCTGTCCTAGCAATTTTTTTTTAGATATGTCTCAAGATCAAGGCAAACAAGAGCAAAAACAAACAAATGGGACTACATCAAGCTGAAAAGGTTTTGCATAGTGAAGGAGATCATCAACAAAATGAAAAAGCAGCCTACTGAATGGGAGAAGATATTTGCAAACAATATATACAATAAGAGGTTAATATTAAAGAACTCATACAACTCCCTACCAAAAACCAAATAACCCTATTAAAGAATGGCATAGGACCTAAAAGGATATTTTTTACAAAGAAGACATACGGAAGATCAACAGACATGAAAAGTTTCAATATCACTCATCATTAGGAAAAAGTGAATCAAAAATAAAATGAGATATCCCCTCATACCTTTCAGAATGGCTATTATCAAAAATAAAACAAGGAAATAAAAAAATAAAAAAAATAAATAAAGTAAAATAAAACAAGAAAGTGCTGATAGGGATGTGGAGAATTTTGATGTAGTTAGGATTGTAACTTGGTGCAGCCACTATGGAAAACCGTATGGATGTTCCTCAAAAAAGTTTAAATAGAAATACTATATGATCCTAGAATTTTACTTCTGGGAGTTTTCCTGAAAGAAATAAAAACCGCTAATTCAAAAAAGATATATTCACCCATATATTCATTGCATCCTTATTATGATAGCTAAGATAATGGAAACAATTTAAGTTTCCAACAATAAGTGTGTGGAAAAATATATATACACATATATGACTATTTTTCAGCCATAACAAATATAAAATCTAGCCACTTGCAATAACAATCATGTATTAGATGGTATCATGTTATGTGAAATTAGACAGAGAAATAAAAATATTGCCTTATTTCACTTTCGTGTTGAATCTAAAGAACAACAACAACAAAAAAAAAAAACAAGCAAAATAGGATGAAGATAGACTCATAGAGAGAAATAACAGGTATTTTTCTGAGGTGAGGGGATTGGGGGTAAGGTAAAATTGGTGAAGTAGATTAAGAGGTATAAACTTCCAGTTATAAAACAAATAAGTCATGGTGATGTAAGTAAGTCTTAGTACCATAAGAAATATGGCAAATAATATTTTAAAACTTTGCATGTGGATGGATGTTTAATAGACTTAGAATAGTGATCATTTTGTAGTGTATTTAAATGTCAAATTACTATGCTGTGTACATGAAACTAACATAATATTGTAAATTAGTTATATTTCAGTAAAAAAGATGTACAGACACTTACAATAAATAGGGAAGTGTTCATATAAAGAGTTATGTAAATGAGATAGAATATTTCAACTTAAGACTAGAACTAATATTAACAGAATTAGTTAATAGGTACTAAAATTTTGTAAGTTCTGTGTAGATTAAGGAGTCTGTTTGAGGTTGGGAAAAGAATTGTCAATAACAAAGACAGTCCATAAAAGATGAATAGGAACCAAGACAATCTTGGGTGGATATATAATATTAAGAAGCACTAATCTTGTAATGATTGCCCCTTCATGATATGAACATAGATTTATTTCAGATAATTCTCCATATTACAGTTACCTCTTTTTGCTTTTAAGTTTATTCCAATTTACCATCTATTACCATCATCTAGATTTTTATGATTGTTGTGAAAATTGGTGATATATGGGAATAAAGTACAGTGCTTAACATGTATATAGCATGTACTTAATAAATGGAAACTACCATTATTTTAAAAATAAACTGTTACCAATAAACTATAAAATTTACCCATGGGAAACTAGCATGCTTAAGAAGTAACTCTGACTATATAACATGTTGAGTGCTGGAGGAACTCTGCAGTTAGATAAGACATATTCTCTAGTCTCTAGGAGTTACAGGTCTCTTTGGAGTAATAACTAATGTACAAAGCAAAAAAAAAACCTTGATAAGTCTTAAAAATTGGCCCAAGTTATTTCATAGAATAAGATTTCATAGAGGGGAAGACAATTTTAAATGGAGGGACTGTGGAAAAAATAAGTATTTGGAGGGTATCTTATGTGGAAAAATCAAGCAATAGGGGTTCCAAGGGAGAACAGGTCAATGTAGTTCTACGTCAACTCTGTGCTAGAGCATAAAAGGACATACAGTAGAAAGTACACTCTTACAACTTAGTATATTTTTTTCTATATTTTTATGCTTACCCTTTAGGATACTCAGCACCTCTGATACTAATAAAATGATATTTAATTACTTACTCTGTGCCAACGCCTATTTTAATCATTTTATATGAATTAATTTCCTTTACTTCGAAAAAGACCAGGTATGGAATGCACAATTAAAATTCTCACAGCTCAACCTCCATCTACCTCTCTCCCATCTGTATAGGCTCCTGTACTCCTGCTGCCTTTGAAGAAGATGCCAGTGGGTTTTCCACATACAGAAATGGGGTTGAAATCACAAATAAGCCCCAGGGGTCCTGAGATTAAGGAAGAAGAGCTGAAATATTCCCTCCTGTATCTGAAAGCCACAATTTACACTTCCACTACCAGCTTTGTAAATTCAGTTACTGTGGAACATTGAAATGAACAAATACTCCTGCAGCTGAGACTTGTCTGACTTTGACAGCTGTGGGCTTTGCAGTCACATACGCATGGGGGTTGGATCAGGTAAGAGTCTGAGCTGCCTCCATGGCTCCACAGTGGGTCCAGATGTATGACTATTGCAGTACTGGATCCTGACCTCAGTGGAACCGTGCTGGTGACCTATTGAAAACAATATCTAAGAGACACCAGGACCAATTGCTGGCATATTCACTGTTAAGAAAGGGCTGAGAGAATTGTCAACAACAATGTACTTTATGAGTCTACCCAACAGGTGAATGGTAACACAACAGGTCACACTAGGAGACAAACAGCTGCAGCAAAGGAATACTCAGTGGCTCCTCTCTTAGTTGAAGAAATCCAATCCTGCCTGCCTCACACCACAGATCAGATAAACAGCTCAGAAACAGATATAGGGGCTCCTACTCCACATATAGGGAGCAGACCCTGACCCAGACAGGGCAGTGACAGCTACAGACCAAAGAGGAGGCCTCACTCAATATCCAGTGCAGGTTCTGGTCATAATACATCATTCAGATCTCCTAAAAAGGGGATAATGGCCAGCATACACTGAAGAAAGAGGTGGAAAGCACATCCACTCTAAATCTAGCCAACACACACACACACACACATACACACAAGTTAAACACTGAAAGACCACCTAAATTTGTACCAGGCTCACAGCAACATCTAAAGACAATATTTGACAGTGGCCTACACACCAGAAGAACAAGACACATATCCACCCACCAGTGTAATGACAGTAGTCCCTCCTACCAGGAAGCCTGCACAAACCCCTGAACCACCACTATACATCATGGGGCACACACCAGAAGCAACATGAACTGAAATCCTGAAGCCTGCATAATGGAGATAAAAAACACAGAAAGTTAGACAAAATGAAATGACAGAGAAATATATTTCAGAAGAAGGTACAAGATAAGAGCCCACAAAAACAACTAAATGAAAAGGAGATAGTCTACCTGAAAAAGTTTTTCAGAATAACTATAGTGAGGATAATGCAAGATCTCAGAAAAAGAATGGAGGCACAGACTAAGTTATAAGAAATTTAGAGAACAAACAAAGAAAGATGAACAATACAATAACAAAGGAAATATACACTAGAAGGGATCAATAGTAAAATAAATGAAGCAGAAGAACAAAAAAGTGAGTTGGAAGACAGTGGTGGAAATCACTGCCATGGAAAAGAAAAATAAATAAAAAAGGAATGAAAAGAAATGAGAATACATCTCTGAAACCACATTAGACACACCAAAAAAGCATTATAATGGCCCCAGAAGAAAAGAGAGAGAAAGATCATAAGAAAATATTTCAGAAGAGTATAGCCAAAAATTTCCAAAATGTGGGAATGGAAATAATCCAGGAAGGTCAGAGAATTCCATATAGGACAACTCTAAGAGGAACACACTGAGACATATATAAATCAAACTGATAAAAATTAAAGACAAAGTATATTAAAAATCAGCAGAATTTATGCTAAGATCAGGAACAAGAAAAGAATATTTACTCTCATTACTCTTGTTCAACATAGTTTGGAAAGGTCTAGCCATAACAACCAGAGAAGAAAAATAAATAAAAGGAATACAAATTGGAAAAACTATCACTGTTTGCAGATTACATGACACTATACATAGAAAATTCTGGAGTTACTAGTGTGGTTACTAGTGTGGTTCAGTGGGTTATGAACCCGAATAGTATCCACGAGGGTGCCTTGCTCAGTGGGTTAAATATCCAACATTGCCATGAGCTGTGATGTAGTTCACATACATGGCTCAGATCTGACATTGACATGTCTGTGGTGTAGGCCAGCAGCTGCAGCTCCAATTTAACACCTCACCTGGTAACTTCCATATGCTACAAGTATGGCCCTAAAAATAAAAATGAAATAAAATTAAATTAAATAAAGAAAAAAAGAAACTTCTAAAACAACCATCAGAAAACTACTAGAGCTCATCAATAATTTCAGTAAAGTTTCAGGATACAAAATTAAAGCACTGAAATCTCTTGAATTCCTATACACTATAAATGAAAGATCTGAAATATATTAAAGAAATGATTCCATTCACACACACACAAAAAATGCCTATGAATAAATTTACCTACGGAGACAAAATTCCTGCACTCTGAAAACTGATGAAAGCAATCAAGGATGACAAAAACAGATGGAAAGATATACAATGTTCTTGAATTGGAAAAACCAATATTGTCAGAATGACTATACTACACAAGGCAATATATAGATTCAACTCAATCCCTATTGAAGTACTAATGACATTTTTTACAGAAGTAGAAAAAATATTTTATATGGAAACTATCCAAAGCAATCTTGAGAAAAAAAAAAGTTGAAGAATGAAGCTTCTTGACATCAGAATATACTATGAAGCCAAATCATTAGAACAGTATGGTACTGGCACAAAAACAGAAATATAGATCAGTGGAACAGGATAGAAACTCCAGAAATAAACCCAAAAACCTATGGTCAACTAATCTATGACAAAAGAGGCAAAAAAATATATTGGAGGAAAGATAGTCTCTTGAATAAGTGGTGCTAGGAAAACTGGACAGCTACATTTAAATTAATGCAATTAGGACATTCTCTAATACCATACACAAAAATAAAATTCAAAATGGATTAAAGACCTAAGTGTAGGGCTGGAAACTATAAAATTACTAGGGGAAAACATAGGCAGAACATTCTGCAGCAATATCTTCTTTGATCCACCTCCTAGAGTAATGAAAATAAAAACAAACAAAAAATGGGACTCCATTAGATTTAAAAGCTTTTGCATAGCAAAGGAAACCATAACAAACCAAAGACAATCCACAGAATGGGGAAAAAAATGCAAACAAAGTGACTGACAAGGGATTAATCTCCAATATATACAAGAGATCATGCAGCTCAATATTAAAAAAAAGGCAAAAAATTGCCAGAAGATCTAAATAGACATTTCTCTGAAGAAACAAACAGATGGCGAAAAAACACATGAAAAGATGCTCACCATCACTGATTATTAGAGATATGCAAGTCAAAACTGCAATGAAGTTTCATCTCATAGCAATCAGGATGGCCATCATCACAAAGTCTACAAACAGTAAATGCTGGAGATATTGTAGAGAAAAAGGAACCCTCCTATGATGTGGGGAATGTAAATTTGTAAAAGTGTTTGGAGATTCCTTAAAAAACTAACAGTAGGACTACTATACAATCCAGCTATCCCACTCCTGGGCATATATCTGAAGAAAAGGATAACTTGAAAAGATATATGCATCTTAATGTGTATTTTAATACTATTTACAATATCCAAGATATGGAAGCAAGCTAAATGTCCATAAGCAGAGGAATAGATAAATAATATGTGATAACAATATATAATGGAATATTACTTGGCCACAAAAAAGAACAAAATAATGTTATTTGAAGCAACATGGATGGACCTAGAGATTATCCTACTAAGTGAAGTAAGTCTGACAGAGAAAGAAAAATATCATATATTGCTTATATGTAATCTAAAACATCACAAAATGAACATAGCTATAAAACAGAAACTGACTCAGACATAAAGAAGACAGTTGTGGTTGAAAAGCAGGAAAAGGGGTTGGAGGGATGGATTGAGAGTTTGGGATTTAGCGGATACATACTAGAATATACAGGATGGATAAACAACAAGGTCCTACTACATAGAACAGGGAACAATATTCAATATCTTGTAATAAACCATAGTGGAACAGAATAAGAAAATGAATATATATGTATAACAAAATCACTTTGCTTTGCAGCAGAAAATAAGACAACATTGTAAATCTACTAAGTTTGAATAAAATAAAACTTTTAAAAATTCCAGTAAGTGAAACACAGACAGGGCACCTACCCAAGCCTCAAGGTGTCAGAAAATGCTTCCTTGGGTTTGTGGGGGAACAAGTTTCATTTACAGATGAGTCAGATGATATCCAGAAAAGTTAAGTAACTTTCCCAAGGTCACAAAGATAATGGCAAGATTTCCAATCCTGTCACTCTTATTCCAGAGCCCATATTCTTAGTCACTCTCTATATATATGGCATTCTGAAAAATACCATAAATTTTCTTGATTTTCCATATTCACAATACCCTCCTGTAGAGAAAATAAATTGTTTCTTCAAGTCTCTTCTCAAAACTGACAATTTTTGATACTTGAATTGTGCCACTTTCCTCCCTTGCTTTTATAAAAATCATGAATAATTAAGATTTGGATATAATTTTCTATGTCTGTTTATTCTCAAAATTAGTCTGACTTTTATAGGATAATTGTGAGAATAAAGTGAAGAAATTAACATAAAACCTTAGCAATGCATTTGGTATATAGAAGCCTTTTATAATAAATAATAAAACCTTTTGGCTATTTGTTTAACATTTTAGATAGCCATATATTATAGTTGTATATAAACATATGTACATATACTTTTCCACATCCCCAATATTTGTAAATTCTTGCTGGGTAGAAATTGGGAAGTTATCCTCCATCAGTCCTAATACAATCATTTGTATATAATATGTGTTTAATAAGTGTGCTGAGTTAAATTAGAGGTTGAAACAAATTTGAAATTTATGGCATGGTGGAAGTGATAAAATCCTATAGCATTCAATTGCTTTGGAAAATACAATTATTATTCCAAAAGAAAAAACTCTACCAACATACAAAATTTCTATTAAAATAAATAAAGGATAATTATATTTAACAATAATCACATTTTTCTGCAAAAAAAAAGTTTTCAAGAAAAAATATGTTCAAACAACATATTTATTCATATTGTTGGATTTATACAAGCAATAAACTTTCCTTTTTTTCCTCATAAAGCACTTTTCTTTTTTCGTCATAAGCTATTCATCTAGAGGCCTTAACAGCCTTTTTAAATACATGTTCTCTACCTGAGCCGTAGTTATATAAATATTCTGAAAACTGGACCTTTGAAAAATTGATTTTCAGATTTCATCATTATCATTTCCATCAATCATTTGTAGGTTGATCGCTGAGAAGCCAAATGTAACTGGGGCTGAATGGAATTGACTCTTCAGTGGACAAGCTACTGCTTGGTAATTGGCCTTTTGACAATCAGGAAGGAAAAAAATGCATACATGTAAATTGATTTTGTTCACTTTAGCATGCTAGATAGAAAAGCTTTAGTCCCAATTTTAAATAATCCTTACAAGTAAAGAATGGTTATCACTCATGGCCTCTTGTTAGGTTACTGATTTTTCTTCTTAGAATTGAACTTAATTTATAAAATAGAAACATAAATATATATGTCAATGGAGACTCATATTTGAGCTTCAAAAGTAAACTCTTTTGAGGCAGTGAAAAGGACTTTGATAATTATCCAGGGGACTCATTATGATGCTTACACCTTTTTTTTTTTTGGTTTGAAATTTAAACATATTTGGAGCATGAATTTTATTGAAATTATTGCCACTGAACTTCACAAAGACATGTTATGTTTACCATTCACATTCAGTAAGATGCTTAAAAATAGTAGACTTTGTATATCAAATAGTGTTAGATTATTATATTTAATTGCCTATAGAATACAACTAGCACCCAAGAGGCTAATTTGTTTGCATTAGTTGGTTATGTCAACTGACTGAAAACTCAGATTGTAGAACTACTAGTAGATTGCATTATGCCATTAAAATAAATAGTGGCAATTTGTCAATGTCATCTTAGCTTCACATTTTCTTTGAAACACCAAGAAACAGTAATTCCAACTAAAATGACCTTTCCTTGTTTAGAATGCAATGAACCAAATCTCTTTGTTCCTAGCAGATAATGCTTATATGTCTCTTAAAAATTCTTATTTAGCATCTTTTTGGAAAGTAAAGTAAGTAAACTTTGGAAGCAATGAAGAGTTTATTGATAAATTCCAAACTACATTAAATACTGAAAGTGATGGTTACAGAAGAATGGGCTAACAACTGGATTATAAAGCAAATTTTAAATTTATTTTGATAACTGACATGGCATACTCATAAAGGAACACTAACCAAGGCTACAAATTAATATGTATATTCTAGTCAAGGTGTATTATTTTCTAATTTTTTACTATTATCTAAGTATTCTACTTTTAATAACATTTATTGGAATGTAATTTTAGTCATTGAGTTCATCTCTTAAGACCGTCCAAAATAAAATACCACTCTAAAATAATCAGAAACAGAAAGCTGAGGGGCAAACTTAAGCAGGACAAATTTAAATAATTTGAATTCTCCCATCTGGAAATATGAGTACTGATAAGAAAAGTTACCAGATCCACAAACCTGCAAAGGATACAGAGAGGAAAAATAGATTATTTCCCCCAACTAAGTCTGCTAAAGTAGAATAAAGAAGCTTCCTTTGCTGTTTGAAAATATGGTAACTAGGGAAAATGAAAATAAATATTTTTTGATCTAATAAATAAATCTTATGAGACCCATTGCCTTGAGATGTAAACTTAGGCTGAGAAGATAATTTACAGAGGCACTAGTTAACTAGTGATTGGGAATTCATGTTCAGTGTTTGGGAATTTATAATTTAAAGCCTCAACATGTATTTTCTGACTGACTTCTACTTGCTAGGCACTCTATATAGGACAATAATTAAAACTTCTTGTACCCGGACCCATGGTACTTACTATACTATCACTGCAGTTTGAGGTTAGTGAAAAAGGAGAATGAAATGAGACGAGTATTCAAAAGTGGTCTGGGTGAATTTGGAAAACTTATTTAGTAACTTTAAAACTTAGATTTATAAGTAGTAAAAATTGGTGATAATAACAGTACATACTTCTTTTTTTTTTTTTTTTGTGAGAAGTAAGTGAAATCATATATATGATCACCGTTTAGAGTGCCAGGCAGATGTGTTCTCAAGATATGTTAGATTTAGTTCTTAGTAATATTTGAGAAGTAATGGAACCTATACTTACTTAGTGTTTTTGTTTTGTTTTGTTTCTTTATGTGGCCACACCCATGGCATATGGAAGTCCCCAGGCTAGAGATTGAATTGGAGCTACAGCTGCCAGCCACAGCCACAGCAACGCAGGATCTCAGCTGCTTCTGCAAACTACACCACGGTTCATGGCAATGCTGGATCCTTAACCCAATGAGCAAGGCCAAGGATGGATCCCACATACTCGTGGATACTATTTAGATTTATTTCCACTGTGCCTCAACAGGAACAACTTTTTTAAAGAGTTACATCTTATAATCAAATAGAAATATAATGGAATGCTCAAATAAAAATAAATATGGCTGCACCCTTAGGTAACATTGGGCAAATAATTTAGCCTCTTAAATTCAGTTTTCTCATCTATAAAATGAGGATATTAATAGTAACTACTTATGAAGTTGTTCTGAGGCTGAATTCAAATAAAAATAACCCAGAATATAGTAAGTCAAATAAATGTTAGCTGCTATAGGAAGCCAGCAGCCAACTGAAGAAGTTTGGGAAACATTCCTAAATTTGAGATTTATATCAAGGAGGACAACTTTACCTTATAACACTATCCCTTCACTTTACTTTAACACAATAACAAATTTTAACACAATATCACACTTAGTCTTAACACAACTTTACCTTAACGCAATATTCCTTCACTTTGAGTTTGAGAATATTGTAGGGTTGCCTTATTTGTCATTTGTCAAAGATGAAGAGAGAAATATGTTGGAAGCTGTAAGACTCTTGCCATTGATAACTAATTGTAGGGGAAGCTCCCTTCACATTCATCTATTCATTCATTCACCATTACTAAGCACCTACTATGTGGCAAGCATTGAACAAACTTTTGGGGATAGTAAAGCAAATGTTATGTAGTATCTCTCCTCAAGGAGCTTATATCACAGAAGTCTTAACTATACAGTGCACCAAATGAGAGAGTGTGTGGTTAAAACTGGGACATTTTCAGAAAAGTTTTCATTAAGCTGGAGGGAATTTTCATTCTGGCAAAAATGTACAGAGAACAGAGATTGGTGAGAAGTTAGTTAGATGTATGTTATGGCTTGATTTTATTAAAATTCTGGCCTTTATCCTAAACTCCAGAGAAGTTTTAGGTGTCACTCAGTGGAATTCCAGGTGTAACTCAAGAATAATGCAGCTCAAAATCGTGATTCCAATGCTATGTGACTATCAGAGGGTGGAGAGACCACAGCATTTCCTAACAATTTGGGGAAAAACAATTGGCTAACTAATTACCTTATCTAGCTGTGTGACACAGAGTATGTGATTTGGCCTCTTTTAATCTCAGTTTTCCATTATGAAATGAGAGCAATGATAATAGTAATATCTCATAAGGTTGCTGCAATGATTGAATGATGTAATGCAAAATGCAATAGCTCTTCATCCACACTGCATATTAAAATCACCTAAGGACCTTTTACAAAAAATGTCAGTGACAGCTACCTACTCACAGATATTTTTAATTAGTCTAAATGTAGTCTGAACATTACTTTAAAAAAGCTCTCTACGTGATTCTAATGGGTATCCAGTGTTGAGAAATTCTGAGATAATACACATAAAGGCTTTAGTATAGAACCTAGCATATATTAAATGCTTAATATGTTCAGGGGCGTTAACTAACATCATAGATGCTATTGTTGGTACTGTTATTGTTTTCTTGATCAGTTTTGCTAGGGGCTTATCAGCTCTAACTGTTTTAAAATTTCCGTGTAATTTATTTTTTAACCTATGAATTATTTAGAATCATATCTCTTCATTTAAAGTAATATGACATTTTCTAATCACTTTTTAAAATTATTGATTCTATCTTAATTATTCTGAAGTAATAGAATATAATTTTTATGGTTTCTGTAACTTGAAATTGGCTTATTTTTTTAATATCCAGAATATGATCAAGTTTATCAGATGTTGGGTATTAAGTTTATTTTTATACACCCCAAGTTTTTCATGTAATTTGAAATGTCTATTATTGAATTTTGGTCTGTTTGATTTATCACATACTGAGATAAAGTGTTTAAAATCTATTTGTCTATTTCTCTTTCGAATTCTCGCAACTGTTATTTTAGAGATTTTGAAGCTATGGAATGAGAATAATTCAAATTAAAATTATTTTACCTCCCTGGAGGAATGATCCATTTATTTTTATAAGGTATTTTTCTTTGTTTCTAGTCTTAGTTCTTGAGTTAAAAATTTTTTTTTTCTTGTGTGCAGGAAAACTATTCCAGCTTTCATCTAGCTAGTGTTTGCATGGTATATAGTTTTTTTACACTCTATTTTCAAAGTTTCTGTGTCCATTATTAAATATGTAACTAAAGAAGCAGCATATATTTGGGGGTAATCACCATTCTACTCTCTGTATCTCTGAGGTTGGCTATTCTAGATCCTACATATAAGTTATATCTTACAATATTTGTTCTTATCTGTCTGACTTATCTCACTAAGCATAACGTCATCAACGTCTATCCATGTTGTCCCATTGGCAAGATTTCCTTATTTTTCAAAGCTGAACAATATTCTATTGTGTAATGATGTGTGTGTGTGTGTGTGTGTGTGTGTGTGTGTGTGTATTACATTGTCTTTATCCATTCATCAATTTGCAGAAACTTAGGTTGTTTCCATAGTTCTCCTATTGTGAATAATGCTGCAATAAACATGGGAGTGCAAATATCTTTTCAATATCCTGTTTTCATTTCCTCTGAATATATACCTATAAGTGGTCCCCAAAACTTACCTTGTTAACACAAAAAATGACATGGCTCTAATCACATAGGAAATTCCAAGGGTTTTAGGAACACTGTGCCAGAAACAGGGACTAAATGCAAGCATACATTTCTTAAAATGAATTACAATATTACAATTGACTTTTCTTTTTGCTTATCATTTATTTGGCTGAGCAGAAGCTTCTAAGTTTGAAGTAGTTCCATTGATTTTTTTTGTTTTTTTTTTTTGCTTTTGTTGCTGTGCTTTTGGTGTCATATCCAAATAAGCATTGCCAACATCAATGTCAATAAGCCTCTTTCATATATTTTCTTTAGGAGTAGAAATATCTACTCTTATGCAATGTCTACTCTCATGTTTAAGTTTTTAATTCATTTCAAGTCCATTTTTGTGAGCAGTACAATATTGGGATATAAATTCCTTTCTTCCTTTCTTCTTTCCCTCCTCCCTCCCTCCCTCTCTCCACCTCTTTCTTTTCCTTTCTTTTCTTTTCTTTTCTTTTCTCTTTTCTCTCCTCTCCTCTCCTCTCCTCTTCTCTCCTCTCCTCTCCTCTCCTCTCCTCTCCTCTCCTCTTCTCTTCCTTCCTTCCTTCCTTCCTTCCTTTTTCTTTCTGCAGTTATCCAGTTTTCCCAAAACCATTTGTTGAAGAGATGATCATTTCCACATTAAGTATTCTTGACTAGTTTGTCAAAATATGAGTTAACCTTATATTTAGAATACTATTTCCAGTCCCTCTATTCTGTTGTATTGTTGTCTGTTTTTATTTTCATGCCAGTACCATACTGTTTTAATTATTATTGCTTTGTAGTATAGTTTGAAATCAGGAATTGTGATGCCTCTGGCTTTACTCTTATTATGATTTGTTTGGCTATGTGGCATAATTTGAAGTTCCATACAAATTTTAGGATTGTAGTTTTCAACCTCTGTGAAAAATCAATAAAATTAGTATAGAGATTGCATTGAATTCATAGATGGCTTTGAGTTGTATGGACACTTCGATAAAAGAAATTATTCTAATCAATAAACTCAGATAAATTTCCATTTGTGTGTCTTTTTCAATTTCATTCATCAAAGTCTTGGAGTTTTTATTTTAAAGTTCCTTAACTTATTTGATTTAATTTATTTCTCAGTATTTTTGTTTGTTTTTTGGTTTTTTTTTTTTTTTGATGCTCTTGTGACTGAGATACTTTTCTTAATTTATTTTTTAGATATTTTATTGTTGGTATATAGAAACACAACTGATTTCTGTATGTTCATTTTACTTTCTTCAACTTTCCTGAATTCATTGATTAATTGCAACAGCTTCTAGTTGAGTTTTTAGAATTTTCTATATATAAGGTCATGTCATTAGCAAATAACTATTTTACTTTATCCTTTCCAATTTGGAGGATTTTTTGTCTTGTCTACTTGCCATGATAGAACTATCAGTACTTTGCTGAATAAGTGGTGAGAGAGAACATCCTTGTGTTGTTCCTCATATTAGGGAAAAGGTTTAGTTTTTCATCATTAACTAAGATGTCAGCTCTGGGTTGACATCATATATGACTTTATTATGTTGAGTGCTCCTGTTACTCAAAATTTGTTGAGAGATTTTATCATGAAAGGAAGCTATTTTTGTGAAATGCTTTTTTTTCATCTATTGTAATAATCACATGATTTTAATCTATTAATTTGGTGTATAAAATTCATTTATCTGTATATGTCAAGTCACCCTTGCATCCCAGGGATAAACCCCACTTGGTTATGGTGTATAATTCTCTTAATATATTCTGAATTAAGGTTGCTAAAACTCTGTTTAAAAGGTTTCATCTATTTTTGTCAGGCATATTGGTCTATAGGTTTAAGGTTTTTTTATTGTTATTCCTGTTTTCAGTGTCCTTATATGGTTTGGTATCATGGTAATGCTGGTTTTGTAAAATGAGTTTGTAAATGCTTTTTTCTTTTCAAAATTTTGGAAGAGTTTGAGAAGGACTGGTATTAATTCTTTTTAAATGTTTGGTAAAATTCGGCAGTGAAGCCATCTAGTTCTGGATTTTTCTGTGTTGATAGCTTTTTGATTACTGATTTGATTCCCAACTTGTTATTGGTGCATTCTGGTTTTCTAGTTTCTTTTTGCTTTGTTGTCAATTTCTAGGAATTTATCCATTTATTCTAGGTCATCCAATTTGTTGGCATATAAGACAGATAATTGCTCATAGTAGTCTTATATGACCCTATGTATTTCTGTAGTATCAGTTGTAATGTCTCCATTTTATTTCTGACTTTGAGTCTTCTCTCTTTCTTTTTTGTTTCTTAGAATAGCTAAAATTTTGTCGTTTGTTGATCTTTTCAGAATGCCACCTCTTAACTTTATGAAACCTTTTTATTGTTTTTTTTCTCATCTTTTTATTATTTATGTCTCTTTTTATATTTGTTATTTAAGTCCTTATATTAACTTTGGGCATTATTTTATTTTTCTTCTAGTTCCTTGAGGTAAAAAGTTAGGCTCTTTATTCAAGATATTATGTAGCTGTTTACTGTTGCAACCTTCCCTTTGAGAACTGCTTTTGCAATATCTCATGAGTTTTGGTGTGTTGTCCTTCAATAATCATCTCCTTAGAAATATATTTTTATTCAATTTTTGACTTTATGATATATTCTTTGTTCAGGAGTGTATTGTATAGTTTCCATAAGCTATTAAAATTTCCAGTTTTTCTCTTGTTGATTTCTATCTTCATACCATTGTGATCAGAAAGTTACTTAGTATGATTTAAATTTTCCTCAGTTGCTAAGACTTGTTTTGTGGCGTCTCATATGATCAATCCTGGAGACTGTTCCATGTGCACTATAGAGGAATGTGTATTCTACTGTTGGATGAAATTTTCTATAAATGGTTGCTAGATCTAATTTGTCTATGTGTTTCAGGTAAAACATGCTCTTTTCGATTTCTCCCTGGATGAGCTATCATTGCTGAAACTACTCTATTTAAGTCCCCTACTACTGATATATTGTTGTCTATTTCTCCCTTCAGACTTGTTAGTATTTGCTTAATATTTTGAGGTGCTCTTATGTTGAGTGTATATATATTTATAATTTTATATATTCTTGATGAATTGACCTCTTAATAATTATATAATTACCATCTTTTTCTCTTGTTTCTGTTTTTTGCTCAAAGTATATTTTGTATGATATAATAACAGATACCTCTGCTTTCTTTATATTTCCACTTGAGTAGGATATATTTTCCATCCATTTGAGCCTGAATGCACTTAAATTGGAAGTGAGTATCTTGTAGGCAGTATATCATTGAGACTTTTATTAACCCATCTAGCAATTGTACATTTCAAATGGTGAATTAAATACATTTATATTTAGAGTACTTATTTATATATAAGGACCTACTAATGCCATCCTATTAATTTCTAGGTCTGATAGTTTCATATTTCTGTTTCTTTTTTTCTGTAACTGCCTCTTTTGTACACTGATTTTTTTAATGATGGTATACTCTGATTACCTTATTTTTTAGAATCTACTCTAGGATTTTACCTTGTGGTTATCATTAGGCTTACATGAAAAATATTCTAGATAAAACAGTCCATTTGAATTTGATAGTGTGAGCAGTAACCACATCCTTTTATGTACTTTTGATATTCTTATCTGCCACTTTCCCAATTGCCTCATTTTTCCTAGTCTTGAAAGTATCAATTCAGTACTCTGGATTGTGGTGGAGTGAAATAGGCTTTTCCAGCAGCCTCCCACACAGCTAGGGTAACTTGGTACTCAACCATCACTCTAATTTTCCACTTTGTATAGGTTGCTGCTACCTATTACAACCCTACATTTTGTCACCTTAGGAAATGGCCAGTGTTGGCAAAATTTCTCTTACCCTGTCCAGTGTTTTCACACTTTTTTAAAATCCACCATCATGCTGAAATATTCCCTTAGAAAGACTGGATTTTAAGAGTTTTTCTCCTCTGTAGGTTCCTTGCCAAGTCAGCACTCTGCATATTTTTCCTGTCTATGACTAAGGGGTGTTGGGACAGTTTTCCTGGCTATACTATTTGAGGAAAAATTTTAGTTTTCCATGTGTCATAGGCAATATATTAAATCAGTTTTGTATATTTCAAAATAATATTTACTTTTAAAATATTTCTGAAGGATGTGGAATTTTTAGGTGGCTTTTTCTTTTTAGCTCTTTAAAGAAGCCATTCTGTCTTCCATTATTGTCTTTGAAATTTCTTTTTATTTTTTATGATTTTTATTTTTTCCATTATAGTTGGGTTATAGGGTTCTGTCAATTTCAACTGTAGAACAAAGTGACACAGTCACATATATATATACATATATTTATATATATATGAATATATGTCTATATATATTCTTTTTCTCACATTATCCTCCATCATGTTCCATCGTAAGTGACTAGATATAGTTCCCTATGCTATAGAGCCTGATCACATTGTATATCCATTCCAAATGCCATAGTTTGCATCTGTTAACCCCAGACTCCCAGACCATCCCATTCCCTCCCCCTCCACTTTGGCAACCACAAGTCCATGAGTTTCATTGCTGTGGAAAGGTAATTTCTGCCATACATATTAGATATCAGATATAAGTGACATCATATGGTATTTGTCTTTCTCTTTCTAACTTACTTCACTTAGTATGAGAGTCTCTAGTTCCATCCATGTGGCTGCAAAGATATTATTTTGGTTTTTTATGGCTTAATAGTATTCCATTGTGTATATATACTGCATCTTCTTAATCCAATCATCTGTCATTGGATATTTAGGTTGTTTCCATGTCTTGGATAATGTGAATAGTGCTGTTATAAACATATGGGTGAATGTATATTTTTCAAGAAAAGTTTTGTTTAGTTATATGCCCAAGAGTGGAATTGCTGGATCTTATGGTAGTTCTATATTTAGTTTTCTGAGGTACCTCCATACTGTTTTGCATAGTGGTTGTACCAATTTACATTCCCACCAACAGTATTTTCTCCAAAACCCCTCCAGCATTTCTTATTTGTTGACTTGTTAATGATGGCCATTCTGACTGGTGTGAGGTGGTACCTCATGGTAGTTTTGATCTGCATTTCACTAATAATTAGTGATGTTGAGCATTTTTTCTTATGCAAATTTTCCATATGCATATCTTCTTTGGAGAAATGTCTATTCAGGTCTTTTGCACATTTTTCCATTGCATCATTGACTTTTTGCTATGGAGTTGTATAAGTTGTTTGTATAATTTAGAGATTAAGCCCTTATCAGGTGCATCATTTGAAATCATTTTATCCTATTCCATAGGTTGTCTTTTTTATAATTTCCTTTGCTGTGCAAAAGCTTGTAAGTTTGATTAGGTCCCATTGGTTTATTTTTGCTTCTATGTCCATTGCCTTGGGAGCCTAAAATAAGACAATGTTTGTAATGTTCATGTCAGAGAATGTTTTGCCTATGTTCTCTTCTAGGAGTTTGATGGTGTCTTGTCATACCTTTAATTCTATAGGACATTTTTAATTTATTTCTGTGCATGGTGTGAGGGTGTACTTCAGTTTAATTAATTTACATGCAGCTGTCCATTTTTCCCAGAACCACTTGCTGAAAAGAGAGTCTTTTTCTCATTTTGTATTCTTGCCTCCTTTGTTGAAGATTAATTGATCAGAGGTGCCTGGGTTTATTTCTGGGTTCTCTATTCTATTCCAGTGGCCTGTATGTCTGCTTTGGTACTAGTACCACACTGTTTTGATTACCATAGCTCTGTAATCTTTCCTGAAGTCTGGGAGAGTTGCTCCTCCTGCTTGGTTTTTGTTCTTCAGGAATTATTTGGCAATTCTGGTTCTTTTGTAGTTCCATGTAAATTTTTTGATAGCTTTTCCTATTTCTGTGAAAAATGTCATAGGTAATTTAATATGGATTTCATTGAATGAGTATATTTTTTGGGGGGTAGTAAGGCCATTTTAACAGTATTAATTATTCTAATATAGGAGCATGGAATATCTTTCCATTCATTTGAAACCTCTTTAATTTCCTCGATTATTTTTTTTAGAGTTCTCAGCATATAAAGTATTTCATATACTTGGTTAGGATTATTCCTAAGTATTTATTTTTGGTGGGTGAGATTTAAAAAATTATTATATTTTTGCATTTTCTAATATTTCATTGTTATTATACAGAATTGAAACAAATTTCTGAATATTCATATTGTATCCTACTGCTTTCCTGAATTTGGTGGATCAGTTTGAGTAGTTTTTGTGTGAAGTCCTTAGAGTTTACTATATATAGCATCATGTCATCTGCATACAGTGACAGTTTTACTCTTCAAATTTGGATAATTTCATTTCTTTTGTTTCTCTGATTCCTGTGGCTAGGATTTCCAATAGCATGCTGAATAAATGTTGTGAGAGTAGGCATACTTGCCTTGTTCCAGATTTTAGTGTGTAGGCTTTCAGCTTTTCTTCATTGACTATTATAGTTGCTGTGGATTTGTCATAAATGGCTTTTATTATGCTAAGGTATGTTCCCTCTATACCCACTTTGGTAAGAGTCTTTTTCATGAATGCATGATGGAATTTGTCAAATGCTTCTTTTGCATCTATAGAGGTGATCATCTGGTTTTGACTTTCCTTTTGTTAATGTGGCATATGATGTTGATTGATTGGTAGATGTTGAACCATCCTTGTACACTGGGGATGAATCCCTCCTGGCCATGGTGTATGATCTTTTTTATATGTTGTTGGTTTTGTTGGATAAAATTTGGTTGAGAATTTTTACATCTATATTCATCAAATATATTGGCCTATAATTTTAATTTTTTGGTAGTATCTTTTTCTGGTTTTATTGTTAGAGTGATGGTGGCTTCATCAAATGTCTTTGGGGTATTCCTTCTTCTTCAAACTTTTGGAAAAATTTAGGAAGAATGGGTATAAGTTCCTATCTGTATGTTTGGTAGAATTCACTCATAAAGCCATCTTGTCCTGGACTTTTGTTTGTGGGGAGTGTTTTTATTACATATTCAGTATCATTTCTAGTTATCATTCTGTTCAGATGATCTATTTATTCATGATCCGATTTTGGCAGGCTGTAATTCTCTCAAAACTTGTCCATTTCTTCTAATTTGTCAGATTTGCTGGCATATAATTGTTCATAGTATTCTCTCTCTCTCTCTATTTTTTTTTTTTTTTTGTATTTCTGCAGTATCTTCTGAGATTTCTCCTTTTTCACTTCTTATTTTGTTGCCTTGGATTTTTTCTCTCCTCATTGTGCTGAGTCTGGCCAGAGGTCTTTCAATGTTGTTTACCTTTTCTAAGAACCAGATCTTGATTTTCTTGATTTTTTTCTATTGTTTTTTGAATCTGTATTTTATTGATTTCCTCTCTGATATTATGATTTCCTTCCTTATTCTGACTTAGATTTTGTTTTTTCTTCTTTTTCTAATTCATTTAGGTGTTGGTTTAAGTTTTTAATTTGAGATTTTTCTTCTTTTTGGAGGAAGGCGTGTATTGCTCTGAATTTACCTCTAAGCACTGCTTTTTGCAGAATCCCATAGATTTTGAATGATCTTGTTTTCATTATCATTTGTCTCCAGGTATTATTTAAGTTCCTTTTTGATTTCCCCATTGACCCATTATTTTTTCAGTTGTACATTGTTGAGTCTCTATGTAGCCAGTTTCTCTTATTTCATTTCCTGTGGTTGATTTCTAGTTTCATGCCATTTTTTTTCAGATAAGATACTTTAATTAATTTCTATACTCTTAAATGAGTTGAGGATAGTTTTGTGCCCCAGTATGTGGTTAATCCTTGAGAATGTGCCATGTGCACTTGAAAAGAATGCTTATTCTGATTTCTTTGGATGTATTATCCTGAAAATGTGAATGACGTGGAACTTTTCTAAACTGTCATTTAGGATCTCTTTTGCCTTATTGATTATCTGTCCAGAGGATCTGTCCATTGATGTGAGTGGGTTGTTAAAGTCTCCTACTATGATTGTATTCCCATCAATTTCTCCTTTTATATTTGTTAGTATTATTTTAGGTATCTAGGTGCTCCTATATTAGGGACATATATATTGATGATTGTAATATCCTCTTCTTGAACATATCCTTTTACCATTAAAGTGTCCTTCTTTGTCTTTCCTTATGGCCTTTTTTAAAAGTCTATTTTATCTGCTTTGATTATTGCAACTCCTGCTTTGTCTTGTCCATTGGCATGAAATATCTTTTCCTATCCTCTCACTTTAAATCTGTGTGTATTCTTTGCTCTAAGGTGAGTCTCTTGTAGAGATGATATTGTAGGTTCTTGCTTTTTTATCAAATATGCCACTCTGTGTCTTTTTAGTGGAGCATTCTATCCATTGACATTTATGGTAATTATTGATAAATATGTATTTATTGCCATTTTAAACTTTGTTTTTGAGGTGATTCTATGCTTCTCCTTTGTTCCTTTCTTTTTTGTCATTGGATGGTTTTCTTTTGTGTTATGCTTGTCGTTTTCTTTTTAATTTTTGTGAATGTAATGTTTGCTTTAGATTTGATGTTACCCTGTTTTTGAAGTATTTTAACAACTTACTATATTTGCTTACTTTAGCCTGATATTCATATTGTTTCAAACACATTATTTGAAAAAGGAGTCCTGATATTCTTACATTCCTTCCCCATATTCTATGATGTTGAAGTCCTTTTTTAACATCTTCATGTTTTTCCTTTTGCTGTTCCTTGTGCTTATCATCACTATTACAATTTTTTTCTTTTATATCTGTATACTGGCTTATGTATGTGATTTTTTTCCAAGTGTGATTTCCTCCATCTTATTTCTTACTTTTTTTATTTAGAGAAGCCCTTCCATTATTTGTTTTAGAATGTTTTAGTACTGCTGTACTCTTTTAGATTTTGTTTGTTGGAGAAATTCTTTATTTCTCCTTCTATTGTAAATGATATTCTTGCTGGGTAGTGTATACTAGGCTGCAAAATTTTCTCTTTAAAACTTGGAGTATATTTTGCCACTCTCTTCTGGCCTGTAGTGTTCTGTAGATAAATCAGCTAATAGCTTTATGGGAGTTCCCTTATAATTAAGGCTTCGTGTTTCTTTTCTTGACTTTAGAATCCTCTATCTTTAACTTTTGTGCTTTTTATTATAATATGACTTTTTGTGGGCCTATTTGGGTTTACCTTGTTTGGGTCTTCTGCACTTCCTGAATCTTGACATCTGTTTCCTTTAGATTTAGAATGTTATCAGACATAATTTCTTCAAATATATTTTCAATCCCCTTTTCTTTTTCTTCTCCTTCTGGAATTCCTATTATGAGTAGATTGACCTGCTTTATATTATCCAATGGACCTCTTATATACCTTTCATGTCTTTTCATTTGGTTTGTATCTGCAGTCCTGATTGAATGATTTGATTTCTATTATTCTCATTTCCAAGTCATTAATTCATTCTTCTGCATTATTTATTCTGCTTTTTAGTCCCTTTATCTCAGTATGCATCTCTTCAAATGATTTTTCTAATTTTTCTTGGTTCCTCATTATATTTTCTAGTTCCTTTCTAATGTAATCTGCACTACTGTTTATATCCTCTCTTAATTTCTTCATATTCAGCCTTATTTCCTACATTTTTTTCACTATATATCTTTTTAATTCAGTGTATATTTGAATGCAGAGGTCTGTTTAATTGTTTGCTGCTTCAGGTGAATTCTCCTGTTCTTTCACACTAGAATGGTTTCTGAGCTTCTTCATTTCACTTATATTTTTCTTTTTTTGTGAACTTAAGGAAACCAACTACTGTAGTCTTGGGTGGCTATTTCTATGCAATAGTACCCCTTTGTATTTTGTGGAGTGTTACTGTTTATTTTTGGCATGGGTGTGTGGATATTTGCTGTCTCTTTCTTCAGTGTGATCAGATTGTTAAACACTTGAGTATGTTTCCATGGAGAAAGAGGCAATGGGTAGGGCTAGTAGTCAGGGCCTGTTTGCTGCATTCTTGACAGTAGCAAGGACCTGCAGGAAGGTGGCATAGGTTACTCTTATTAGCAGTTCCCTAGAAAGTGGTAATGAGCCTCAGGCAGATTTACACAGTTCCTGGATCATTTGGCACTGGCAGTGGCAGTGGCAATGGCAATGTGTGTGAATTCACAGGGGATTGAAAGCAATAACAGGTGGTGCTCATTTACAATGCCCTCCTCTGTGGTGCCCTCTGAGTTGATTTGGGGCTGCAAATGGTACCTGTTCATGGACCCCTAGTTGTGGTGGACCACACCCACCTCTGGAGTCAAGATAACTGTGGTGGTTTGCCCCCATCACCTGTAGGCCATGCATGATGCACCCTGTCCCACTTGGTCCATGCAGAAGGTGCTGCACAGGGTCCTCCTAATAGCAGGGTCCTGGTAAGTGACAGTGATCAGGCAATATGTGGCCATTGCCTGGAATGTTGGGTCACAGCAGCAACAGGGTGGTGTGTTCTCAGGGGAGTGAGAGCATCAATGGGTAGTGTTGGGTTGAATGCTCTTTTTTGCCTACCTCTGAGGTGAAAGGGCCCTCATTGGAGAGTATTAACAGAATCCTTGTGGTGGCAGACTATGCCACCCACCTCTGGTTTCTGAGATGACTGCTGTGTTTTCTTCCTGTTGCCTGTAAATCACACAAGATTCATTGTGTTGTACTTAGTGCCCACTGCCCTTAGCCTGTATAGGAGGCACCCAGTATCCTGTAGCCCCAGCAAGTGGCCTCTTGCCACCCATAGCCTGCACCAGTGATGCCGAGTCCTCTGAGAGTCATCACCTGCTCTGGGAAAGAGATTGCTATGGTGGTCCACCCCTCCTCCTCCCACCCTCCCTAAAAGTGGCTCCTTGCTTCTCCTGAGGGTCCAGACTTCCTCCTGTGTACTGGCAGCTCTGGTATTCCGCTCCCCAAACTATTGCACACTGCTCCCTGTCCCCTCAGTCTATCTCCACACAGCCAATCCTAGTTGTCACCCCAGAATTGCCCTTGGAGCTTGAGTCTCAGTTCAAAGCCCCTCTCTGAGCAGAACATCTCAGGATGTGGTGTCTGGTGGCAGTGATGCAGATTATTTGTGCAGGTCTCACACTGCTTTGCCCTCCTCAGTCCAGATGCTGTGCCTTTCTTAGCAACTCTGAGGTCCCTTTGTCTCAACTGATCTCCCTGTCAGTTAGGTGGCTTCTCAGGTTGTAGGTTACTTTTCTCATTAACAGCTCCCTCTAAAGAGTGCTAGTCCTGTCCTTATTCCTCTTCTTTCTCTCTCTTTTCTTTTATTCTACCCAGTTATGTGGAGGTTTCTTTCCCTTTTTGGAGTTCTTCTGCCAGCGTTCAGTAAATGTTGTGTGTGAATCATGCTACATGTAGTTGTATTTTTTTGATATGTTTGTGGGAGAAGGTGAGCATGACATCTTATTGATCTGCCATCTTGATCATTCATTCTGAAATTTCTTATTGTTTTTTTCTCCTTTCAAAATAATATGTTTAATATTCTGATCATTTTTTTATCAATTTTTGTATTTTATTTAGTTTTTCATCAGTTTTACTAAGAGAGGTTTTAATGTGTTTTTTGTTTTGTTTTTCATATTTCTCTTGATTGTTCTTTGAAATGCTTCTTTAATGTGTGGCTTGATATTTTTCTTTTTTTAATTTTGAAAATTTCTCATTTACATATGTACTTAGAAATTAACTTCCTGTAATAATTCAACTTCACAGTTTCCTTCTGCTTGCACTCCAATTACTTATATATTACTTTTGTTCTCTACCATTTCCCATATTACTCTAACATGATTTTGGTATTTTTCATGATCTTTGTGTTTTAATATGTACACTAAAACCTGATGTAGTGACTTATCTTCCACGACACGAATCTTGATGTATGTTTTGATAATTTCCTGTTCAACCATCTAATAAATCCTTAATATCTTAAAATAGTGTGCTTCAAATTTTGGCTACCTTCATTGTTCTAATTTTTTTGTCTCCTAAACCATCTGAAAATGTAAAAACTTTAAGATGTGTCTCTCTATTCATCTTTCAGTTCATGCCCACCTAGAAATCAGTAAATTCCCTGAAGGGAATATTGATAAAATATCAGTCTCTTATTTGTTTTCTCCTTGTCTTGGGATCCTTGTATCTCATGTTTTGGTTGCATTGTTTGCTCTGATTATATTGAACAGATGGCTTTTTTTTTTCCAAATTCTGTGCTTATTCTAATTAGAAGTGTTGTCCTAATACACAGTTTTCAATCATATTGAGAAATGGAAATCTCTGTCCTCTGTTTTTCTTAGTATTAAATTAACATGTTTAGAGACTAGAGCATAAAAAAAATTATAATGAATCATAATGCTTAGGCATGGCAGTGAAAATCAATTCCCAAACTATTCACATACTGCATTTTAATGCTTGTGCCTATTTCCTTATAAGCAGACATATGAACTAAAATCCACAGAGTACCAAGGGCTAGTAGTAGAAACTAAAACCACAGAATATGCTTCCCTGGAGTGTTTGAGTCAGGTAGACTAAGATTCCTTTATCAATGCTACTGCTTAATGTGGGTGGTACCCATTTTTAAAAAAAATATTTCTGAGGAGGAGGTCTAAGATGGTGGTGTAGCAGTACATGAGGCTAACCTATTCCCACAAATACATTGAAAATACACCTATATGTGGAATTATTCACACAGAAAATTTGTGAAAAACTAACAAAAGAACTCAGGATATTGATAGACTGAGAAAAGCTTCACAAAACAAGATGGGGAAGAAAAAGAAGAACAAGAATAAAAGCAGAAGGAAGAGAGATGGGACCTGTTTTCCCAGGAGGGAGCTAGAATGAGGAAGTTCACCCACCAGTGAGGAGATCAGCCACAAATGTAGCAAGAACTCTAGACAAATTGTGTGAAGCAGTTAAATAGAAACAATCCTCCAAAAACTGTCAGTACTAATTGCAGGTACTAGCAGATGTTGAGTACTAAAACTCTGGCCTTAAAGATCAGACCCAAGAAGAGAGCTGGGACTGGCTATGTGGAAAAAAAAAACAGGCTTGGCCATGTGGAAATAGTCTGGTGGTACTAGAATACAGGATTTCCACTATTGAGAGAATCTAAATGGAGGAAACCCAGTGGGGCTTAGAGAATAGATGCAACTGTTTGGGGGTGCTGGAAGGAAGGGGCTGGATCCAACACTATAGCCTTGTTCCCTGAGTGCACTGTCTCAAGCTGCAGGACATTCCCTGCTTCAGCTCTGGGAACCACTTGGCAGCAGAAGCAGCCTAGAAACAGCTGGGAAGCAGCCACACCCTTAGGGATACAGAATTCTTGGAGCAGGTGGTATAACCTCCTGTGAGAATAACACAAGTTCCTGGTTTCTGCCAGTGGTCTCTGTGCTAGTGTTGCCCCACCTATACCAGAAGAGCTTCTGAGAGTGGTGCCCATTCCTTGCAAGAGCATAAACATGCTCAGTTAGGGAAAACACAGGCACCACGGCTCCACTCAGAAGGTCTGCAGGGGCTCACGTGAGCAGTGCCTAACCTGCACCAAAAAGAGACAAGAAAGGACTTCTGGTGCTCATTCCCTGCAAGAGCTGTGGTTTGAACCACTGGAGAAAAGCACAAGCTACAGGGCCCTGCTAGTGGCCCTGCAAAGGCCCACATCAGTGGTACTCATTCCACACAAAGGGAGGCATGGGAAGACCATTAACCCACATTCCCATCTGCAGTGGCTACAGTCTGCACTCCTACTAGCAGCCAGACAGAGGGAGGAAGCACTAGAAACACATATATTCCAGCTACAGAGAGAGCATTTTGGCAACAACTGGGGAGAAGCCTCCCACCCCTGGAGCTTTAGAGAGAGATCCTTAGAGTGACCAAGAAAGGGGAGTGCTGGAAGAATGATGGCACCTACCACTATGGTTACAAAGAGCAGACCTTACAGCCTTCCTGGCAAAGGGAGGGGTGGCAGGACAAACACTGATATTGCAAGCTACAGGGAATACCTCTGAAAGCTATCTGGTAGCAGGAGTGTTTGCAAGAGACACTGATAACTGTGCAAGCTACAAAAGCAATCCTATGAATGGTGAATAACTACCACCTGCTTCACAGACCACATCCCTAGCAGCCACCCAGCTCCAGGAGAAGTGTGATAACACTGCTCCAAAATGGGCCCTAGGTACACAGAAATTTCTACTACACCTGAGAACACCAGGATTGGAATCTGCTTCATTACTACATACCAACCATCAAGGGGATGATAAACAGAAAAGTAGAAACTATGAGAAGACAAAGAAGCAGATTTCAGACAATGGAACAGGACAAAAACACACAAAAACCACTATATGATGAGGAGATAGGCAATCTACCTGAAATAGAATTTAGAGTGATGATAGTAAAGATGATCCACAGTCTTGGAAAAAGAATGGAGAGACACAAATAAGAACTTTTAAAAAATTAAGATAGAACTAGAGAATTTAAAGAGCAAGATGAATAGCACAATAGCTGAAATAAAAAATAATCTAGAAGGAATTAATAGTAGGTTAATGGAGGCAGAAGAACTAATAAGTGAGGTGGAAGACAGAGTGGTGGAAATCACTGCTACAGAAAATAATAAAGAATGAAAAAAACTGAGAAGAGTCTAAAAGACCTCTGGAACAACATTAAATATACCAACATTCATAGGGGTTCCAGAAGGATAAGAGCGAGAGAACATGCCAGAGAAAATATTTGAAGAGATTATAACCAAAATTGCTCAAATATGGGAAAGGAAACATTCACTGAAGTGGAGGAAGCACAGATAATTCCATATAAAATAAACCCAAGGGTGTTCCCATCATGACACAGTGGAAACAAATCTCAATAGGAACTATGAGGGTGCAGGTTTGATCCCTAGCCTTGCTCAGTGGGTTGAAGATCCACTGTTGCTGTGAGATGTGGTGTAGGTCACAGATGTGGCTCAGATCTGGCATTGCTATGCTTGTGGTGTAGGCCAGAAGCTGTAGCTTGAATTTGGATCCCTGGCCTGGGAAACTCCATATGCTGAGAGTGCAACCCTATAAAGCAAATAAAATAAAATAAAATAAAATAAAATAAAATAAAATAAACCCAAGAAGAAACACCTAAAGATACATATTAATCAGAATGACAAAAATTAAGTTCAAAGAAAAAATATTAGAAGACACAAGGGGAAAGCAACAAATCACATATAAGGGAACACATAAGGATAACAGCTGATTTTTCAGCAGAAACTCTAAAAGTCAGGAGGGAGTGGCAAAATATATTTGGGGTGAAGAAGAGGAGGAACCTAGAACCAGGAATACTCTACCCAGCAAAATTATCATTCAAATTTGATGGAGAGATCAAAAGCTTTATAGACACAAAAAACTAAGAATTCAGTACCTCCAAACCAGCTCTCCATCAACTACTAAAGGAACTTCTCTAAGCACAAAAATAAAACTCAAAATTACAAACAAGAATATTACAAATGGAAAAGCTCCCTAGTAAAGGCAAGAATAATATAAAAGTAAGACATTACCAATTGACAAATATGATATCAAAACTAGGAAGAATGAGAAGAGGAGAGGACAGGGGCAGAACATTGAACTTGCACTGGAAATGAAGAGACCGGCAAGCAGAAACAATTCTTCACACATATAGATGGATATATCAAAATATAGTGGGAATCAAAAAGCAAATAACTATAAAGCTCACACTCATAAAAAAGAAAAAGTAAGCCAAACATAAAATTAAAGATGATCAGCAAATCACAAGAGTATACAACAAAAGAGGAAGTGAAGAAAAAAAACCAAAATAGCCATCCAAAAAACTAAGTAAATGACAATAAGTACATTCTTCTACATAATTACACTGAATGTAAATGGATTAAATGCTACAACTAAAAGATACAGCCAGGCTGAATGGATTCAAAAGCAAGACCCATATACATGAGGCCTACAAAAGACCCAGTTTTTATTTTTTTATTACTCAATGAATTTTATTACACTTATAGTTGTACAGTGAGTATTATGAACACATTTTCTAGCATTTCCATTCCAAACATCCAGTGCATCCCCCCAACCCCAACCTGTCTCATTTGGGAAATATAAGTTTTTCAAAGTCTGTGAGTCAGTATCTGTTCTGCAAGGAAGTTCATTGGGTCCTTTTTTTAGATTCCACATGTAAGTGATAGCATATGATGTTGGTGTCTCACTGTCTGATTTTACTTAGCATGATAATTTCTAGGTCCATCCATGTTTCTATAAATGCTGTAATTTCTTTAATTTTAATGGCTGAGTAATATTCCATTGTGCATATGTACCATATTTTCTTATCCACTCCTCTGTTGATGGACATTTAGGTTGTTTTCATGTCTTGGCTATTGTATAGAGCAAACGACCCACTTTGTATCTAAGGACATATACAGATTAAAGTGAAGGGATGGAAGAAAATGTTACATGAATAAGGAAATTATAGAAAAGCAGGAGTAGAAATAGTCATATTAGATAAAATAGATTTTGAAATAAGCAAGGTTACAAGAGAAAAAGGACATTACATAATGATTAAAGGATCGATACAAGAAGAAATAACAATTGTAGATATATATGCACCCAACATAGGAGCAGCACAATATATAAGGCAATTATGAAGAGCCATAAAAGGAGAAATTGACTGTAACAAAATAATAGTGGAGGACTTTAGCAACATGCTTATAGCAATGAACAGATAATCTAGACAAAAATTCTACAGGGAAAGACAGGCCTAAATCATAAACTATACCAAAGGGACTTAACAGATAACTCTAGAACTTTTCAACTGAAACCAGCAGAATATACTTTATTCTCAAGGGCACAGGGAACATTCTCCAGGATAGGCCACAACTTGGGCCACAAATCAAGCCTTGGTATTTTTTTTTTTAAATTGAAATTATTTCAAGCATTTTCTCTGATCACAATGCTATGAGACAAGAAATCAAATACAAGAAAAAAAACAGCAAAAAATACACAAATTCCTGGAATCCAAACAATAGCCTACTAAAGAATCAATATATCATTGAAGAAATAAAAGATAAAATTAAAAGATACTTAGAGACAAATGACAATGAACATACAACAATCCAAAACCTATGGGACAGAGCATAAGCTGTTCTGAGAGGGAAGTTTATTTCAATATGAAGTTATCTCAGGACAGAAGAAAAAACTCAAATAAAAACCTAACCTTATACCTTAAACATCTAGAGAAGGAAGAACAGAAAAAGCCCTAAATTAGTAAAAGGAAGGAAATCCTGAAGATTATATCAGAAATTAAAAACATAGAGAAAAAACAATAGAGATCAATGAAACAAAAAGTTGCTTCTTTGAAAAGAACAAACAATTGATAAACTTTAGGAAGACTAGTCAAAAAATTGGAGCTGGTTCAAATCCATGATATTAGAAATGAAAAAAGGAGAAGGTATAAATGATACAGCAGTAATATGAAGAACCATGAAAACTACTATGAGCAACTGTATGCCAACAAAATGGAAAACCTGGAAGAAATGGACAAATTCTTACAAAGGTACAACCTAACAAGATTGAACCAGGAAGAAATAGAAAACATGCCAAGACCAATCACAAGTGGTAAAATTGAAAATGTGCTCTAAAAAAATTTCAAAAAGTAAAAGTCCAGGAAGTGATGACTTCTCATCTTAGAGCTACCAAACATTCAGAGAAGAGTTAAAACCTCTTCTATAACTTTTCCAAAAAAATCACAGAGGAAGGAACACTCCCAAGCTCATTCTCTGAAGCCACCATCACAGTGATACCAAAACCAGAAAAAGATACCACAAAAACGAAAATTAAAGGCCATTATTGCTGATGAACATAGGTACCAAATCCTCAACTAAATACTAGCAAAACACATTCAAATATATATTAAAAAGATCATACTCCATGATCAAGTAAGATTTACTCCAGGGATGCAAGTGTTCTTCAATATGTGTAAATCTACAATGTGATACACCACTTCAACAAACTGAAAAATAAAAAAAAAATATGATCATCTTAATAGATGCAGAAAAAGCTTTGACACAATTCAACACCCATTCCTGATAAAAACTCTCCAGAGAGTGGGTTTAGAGTGGAACTACTTGAATATCATAAAAGCTGTTCATGACAAACCTACAGCTAACATCAATCATTCTCAATGGTGAAAAACTTAAAGTATTCCCACTAAGATTAAGAACAAGTATCCACTTTCACCAGTATTATTCAACATAGTCTTGGAAGTCTGAGTGATGGCAATCAGAGAAAAAAAAAAATAAAAGGAATCCAAATGGGAAAAGAAGAAGTAAAACTATCACTGTTTGCAGATGACATGATACTATATCTAGAAAATCCTAATGACACTACCAGAAAACTATTAGAGCTCATAAATGAATTTGGTAAACTCATAGGATATAAATTTAATACACAGAAATGTACTGAATTTCTATATGCTAACAATGAAAAATCAGAGGAACAAATTAGGGAAATCATCCCATTTACCATCACATCGAAACTAATAAAATATGAAGGAATAAACCTACCTAAAGAGACAAAAGAATTATACACTGAAATAGGTAAAATGCTAATTTAAGAAATTAAAGAAGACACAAGTAGATGGAAAGATATACCATGCTCTTGGATTTGAAAAATCAATATAGTCAAAATAACAATATTACATAAGGCAATCTATAGATTTAATCCAATCCCTATCATATTACCAATGACATTCTTTATAGAACTAGAAAAAATATTTTAAAATTTGTATGGAAACACAAAAGACCTTGAATAGCCAAAGCAATATTGGAAAGAAAAAACGGATCTGGAGGAATCAGGCTCCATGACTTCAGACTCTACTACACAGACACAATCATCAAAACAGGATGGTACTGGCAGAAAAACAGAAAGATAGATCAGTGGAACAAGATAGAAAGCCCAGAAAGATACCCAAGCACCTATGGTCAAATAATCTATGACAAAGAAGGCAAGAATGTACAATGGAGGAAGAATAGTCTCTATGTGATGGAGGATAATATAAGAAAAATAATATATATATATAATATATTACTAGGTCACTTTGCTATACAGCAGAAATTGTCAGAACACTATAAATCAATAATAATAAAAAGGAAAAAATAAAGAAATGATAATTGGAAAACTGTATAACCACATGCAAGAGAATGAAATTACAAAATTTCTTAAAACCATACATGAAAATAAATTCAAAATGGATTAAATACCTAAATGTAAGGCCCAATACTATAAAACCCCTAGAGGAAAACAAAGGCAGGATGCTCTTTGACATAAATCACAGCAACATCTTGTTTGACCCACCTCCTAGAATAACGATAAAAAAGACACAAATAGGAGTCCCCATCATGGTGCAGCAGAAATGATTCTGACTAGGAACCATGATGTTGTGGGTTCAATCCCTGGCCTTGCGTAGTGGGTTAAGGATCCAGCATTGCTGTGAGTTGTGGTGTAGGTTGCAGATGGGGCTGGAATCTGGCATTGCTGTGGCTCTGGTGTATGCTAGCAGCAACAGCTCCTATTAGACCCCTAGCCTGGGAAAGTCCATATGCCTCATACGGGTGCAGCCCTAAAATGAAAAAAGACAAAAAAAAAAAAGACACAAACTAATGGGAGCTAATTAAACTCAAAAGCTTCTGCATAGCAAAGGAAACTAATAAAAATTAGAAATGAAAACCCACAGAATGGGAGAAAATCTTTGAAAATGATTTGACCAAGAAAGTTTGTAGAATCTGAAAAAAGGACAGACTGAACTTTGCAGAACAGATGCTGACTCACAGGCATTGAAAAACTTATGGTATCTGGAGGAGACAGTTTGAGGGGTGGGGGGATGTGCTTGGGCTGTGGAAAGGAAATCATGTGAAATTAGATTGTTATGATCATTCTACAACTGCAGATGTGATAAATTCATTTGAGTAATAAGAAAGGTAAAAAAATAATAAAGGAAGTTTTAATCTCCAAAATACAGAAAAAAACTCATACAAATTAACAACAACAACAAAAAACAACCCAATTGAAAGATGGGACGAAGACTTCAATAGACATTTCCCCAAAGAAGACACACAGATGGCCAGCAGGAACAAGAAATAATGCTCAACCTCAGTAATTTTTAGAGAAATGCAAATCAAAACTTCAATGAGGTACCACCTCATACCAGTTAGAGTGTCCATCACTAAGAAGCCAACAAACAACTAATGCTAGAGAAAATATGAAGAAAAGGGAACTTTCCTTTTCTGTCGGTGGGAAAGTAAATTGGTACAACCACTATGGAAAACCCTGAGGAGGTTCTTCAGAAAACTAAATATATAACTAATATATGATCCAGAAATCACACTCCTGGGCATATATTCAGGAAAAAAAAACTGTCATTGAAAAAGACATGCACCTCTGTGTTAATCACAGCACTATTTACAATAGCCAAGACATTGAAACAATGTAAATGTCCATCAACAGATGAATGGATTAAGATACTGTACATATATACAGTAGAATATTACTTAGCCATGAAAAGGACAAAATAATGCCATTTGCAGCAACGTGGATGGAACTACGTACTCTCATACTGAGTGAAGTAAGTCACAAAGAGAAAGACAAAGACCATATGATATCACCTATATGTCCAGTCTGAAATATGGCACAAATGACCTATCTACAAAACAGATACAGATCATGGACACAGAAGACAGACTTGTGTTTGCCAGGGGGTAGGGGGGAGATAAGCAGACTGACAGGGAGTTTGGGATTGGTAGCTTTAGACTTTACATTTGGGATGGATGGGCAATGGGGTCCTGTGATACAGCACAGGGAACTGTATCCAGTCTCTTGGGTAAGAACCAGATGAACAAGGAAAAACAAACAGACAAACAAAAAAAAGTGTATGGATGACTAGGTCATTTTGCTATACAACAGAAACTGAAGGAACATTGTAAATCAACTATACTGTAATAAAAATTAAAACAAAATTTAGTGACAGTTTTTGCAAAAAACATGCTAACTGATGAGGACCTAAAAAAAATTGGCTTAATGAGTTAATGCATTCCCAGAGAGTCATATTTTCTCAATGTGACAGTGAAGTGTCTCTCAACCACCAGCTTTGGAAGAAGGAGGATTAGGAAGATTTAGAATTATATTATGTGACACAGTCACCTAGTAGCAAAAACTACAATGGTATCATTATCATCATTAGTTTTAAAATTTATTTTACCAGGCTTTTTATTGTTTTTTATATTTATCTTTTTTATGTATATGTACTGTTACTATCCTTCTTTTGTGAATGAGAATCAAAGATGTAAAAAGGTAAAATGGTTTTCATAAGGTTGTCTTCATGTGGTCAATGCAGACTTAAAGTTTTTCTGACTTCAAAATATGCTCTATTTACCACTATATATTGTATTAATATAATCTAGGAAGTCAGTACAGATTTAAAAAGCAATCTTATCACATTTAGAATGGATAAGCATAGAGGTTCTACACTATAGCACATGGAACTATATCCAATCTCTTTGATAGACCATGATGGAAGATAATGTAACTGAGATAGGGCCCTGTAGGGCTCCTGGGCACACAACCCTTCCTGTGTCCTCCATTTTTTTTTAGGAAGTAAGCTTCAGCCTCTATGGCCTGTCCTGTGTTCCAAAGGGCAGGTTCAAACAGTTGTTAATCAAGGAAGGGAGGGGATGCAAAGACACAGTGTAATACTACTCAAACATAAAAAAGAATGAAATAATGATATTTGCAGCAACATGGATAGAACTAGACTCTCATAGTGAGTGAAGTAAGTCAGAAAGAGAAAGACATACACCATATTGTATCACTTATATCTGGAATCTAATATATGGCACAAATGAACCTTTCCACAGAAAAGAAAATCATGGACTTGGAGAATAGACTCGTGGCTGCCAAGGGGGAGGGGGAGGGAGTGGGTTGGTTGGGGAGCTTGGGGTTAATAGTTATGAACTATTGCTTTTGGAATGGATTAGCAATGAGATCCTGCTGTGTAGCACTGGGAACTAGATCTAGTCACTTATGATGGAGCATGATAATGTGTGAAAATAGAATGTGTGCATGTATATGTAACTGTGTCACCATGCTGTACAGTAGAAAAAATGTATTGGGGAAATAACTATTAAAAAACAATAACAAAAAATTAAAAAAAAGTTTTACCAAGAACTTGAAGGAGAGCTTTAAACATTCATTGAAAAGAAGGAAAAATATATCCCTCTTGTAAAATGGCTTGTGTAGTCATTTCATCAGGTTCATAATTATTTTATTTACTTCTGTGAATAAATCTCCTTCTAACAATAGTTTGAGTATTACAGCTCTTTTAAGTAAATTACAGTGTTAATCAAATTTCTTTTACTCAAATGCACTGAAAATTATATAATGGAAATTCAAAGACAGATTTCTTTTAAAAATTCTGGTTTTGAGTTTTATCTTGAATGATTTCCACTTAAAATACCATTCTCAATAGTACATACCCTCTCCTTAAATAATTCATATAAAACATTATTTTATATTATATATATTCCTTAGTTGTTATGAAGGAATTGTCACAGTAAGAGGTCTGAGACTAGAAGGTCAGCTGTTTCCCACCTCTTTGATGCTCACCAGTCTTGATCAATTCTCACTGAAGTTCAATTAGTAATAAACACATTTAAAAATCATTGAGAAAATAAAATAGTACACCCTTGGGGCAGGGTCCTGGCTCTTTCTCAAGGTATATATATATATATATATATATCTTTGAATCCTTCTCAATAATTAAAACCTCAAGAAATGGAAGATGTTAACTACTTCATGAACCATTCTCCATTCCAGAAAGGAGGACCACCAGAACCAGTCCATGGGCAACTAACACCAGCTTTGAGAAACAATGCAAGCCTGACAAAGCAATAAAAGGTATCTTTTTCTCCTTCACTCAAAAATTAAAGTTGGCTTAAAAAGTCAAAATAAATAAATAAATTTCCTCATCTTTAAAATAGTCCTGAAAATTTAAAAGATTGTTGGCATGATTAAATTAACTAATACATAAATTTTTATTGTTATTTCTCCAATATAATTTTTTTACTGTACAGCATGGTGACTCAGTTACACATACATGTATACATTCTTTTTTCTCCCATTATCATCCACCATCATAAGTGAATAGACATAGCTCAGTGCTACATAATCACATGAGAAAATGCTCACCATCACTGATTATTAGAGAAATGCAAATCAAAACTATGATGAGATACCACCTCACCCCAGTCAGAATGGCCATCATTCATAAGTCCACAAATAACAAATGCTGAAGGGGATGTGGAGAAAAGGGGACCCTCCTGCCATGTTGGTGGGAATGTAAGCTGGTACAACCACTATGGAGAACAGTATGGAGGTACTTTAGAAACTATATACAGAACTACCATTTTACACAGCAACCCCACTCTTGGGTGTACATCTGGACAGAACTTTCCTTAAAATTTTTTTTTAAGAAAATGATTTCTGGCACAAAAAGTGTTGAATAGTTATTACTTTTATTATTGTAATCTCTTCTTTAACTAGACTGTGAGTTCTTGGAGACAGAATGTGAATTAACTTATGTACACATATTCATCACTGAGTTTATATCTTGGCACTGAATAACCATTTTGTGATTATATTATGTAGCTGGAAGACACATCTTAAATAAAACAATGCAATTTAGTAAGAGAAAAGGACCCAAAGTTACATCATCTTTCATTCAATAATAATTCATGACATGTCCACAAAATGCCAGGTAATAAAATTAGTAAAGAATCAGGGATGTTTAGCATTGTTCCATGTGTTTGTTGGCCATCTGTATATCTTCCTTGGAGAAATGTCTATCCAAGTTCTCTGCCAAATTTTCCATTGGGTTGTTGGCTTTTTTGCTGTTGAGCAGTATATGTTGTTTGCATATTTTAGAGATTAGGTCCTTGTCAGTCGTATCATTTGAAATGATTTCCTCTCATTCTGTAAGTTTTCTTTTTGTTTTCTTTTTGGTTTCCCTTGCTTTGCAAAAGCTTGTCAGTTTCATTCGTTCCCATTGGATTATTTTTGCTTGTATTTCTGTTGCTTTGGGAGACTGACCTGAGAAAACATTTGTAAGGTTGATGTCAGAGAATGTTTTGCCTATGTTCTCTTCTAGGAGTTTGATGGTGTCTTGTGTTATGTTTAAGTCTTTAAGCCATTTTGAGTTTATTTTTATGCGTGGTGTGAGGATGTGTTTTAGTTTCATTGTTTTGCATGCAGCTGTCCAGGTTTCTCAGCAATACTTGCTGAAAAAACTGTCTTTTTCCCATGTTATGTTCTTGCCTCCTTTGTCAAAGATTAATTGACCATAGGTGTCTGTGTTTATTTCTGGGTTCTCTATTCTGTTCCATTGGTCCGTATGTCTGTATTGATACCAGTACCACACTGTCTTGATGACTGTGGCTTTGTAAAAGTGCCTGAATTCTGGGAGAGTTATGCCTCCTGCTTGGTTTTTGTTCTTCAGAATTTCTTTGGCAATTCTGGGTCTTTTGTGGTTCCATATAAATTTTCGGATTGTTTGTTATAGTTCTGAGAAAAACGTCATGGATTATTTGATAGGGATTGCATTGAATCTGTAGATTGCTTTAGGTAGTATAGCCTTTTTTACAAAATTAATTCTTCCAACCGAGGAGTAAGGGGTATCTTTCCATTTCTTTGCATCTTCTTTAATTTCCTTGATTAATGTTTTATAGTTCTCAGCATATAAATCCTTTACCTCCTTGGTCAGCTGTATTCCCAGATATTTGATTTTTAAATTTTAAAAGGTATTCATTTCTGTATTCCTTTGCTAAAATTTCATTATTAGTGTACAGTAGTGATACTGATATTAATCTTATATCCTGCTATATTGCTGAATTTGTTTTTCAGTTCAAGTATTTTTTGGGTTGAGTTCTTAGGGTTTTCTATATATAGGATCATGTCATCTGCATACAGTGACAGTTGTATGTCTTCTCTTCCTATTTGGATGCCTTTTATTTCTTTTGTTTTTCTGATTGCTGTGGCTAGGACTTCCAGTACTATGTTGAATAAGAGTGGTGAGAGTGGGCATCCTTGTCTTGTTCCAGAATACTTTATTTTTTTATTTTTTAAAGTTTTATTGAAGTATAGTTGATTTACAATGTTGTGATAATTTCTGTTGTACAAAAAGTGATTCAGTTATCCATGTACACACACAATTTATGGTAATTATAGAGATGCTATTTTGATGTATAGATATTCACATGAACATAAGTAATTTATTTACCTGAGTATATATCTAGGCATACATTTGCAGAGTTATATGTACAGTGTGTCTTTAAGGTTATACAAATGTCCAAGTGACACTCCAAAGTGACTTACTAATTTGAATTTTCTTTGGCAATGTTTTAGAGTTCTAGTTTTTCTGCATTCTTGTCAGAACATGTTTTTTTTTGAGATTTTTTTAAAGAATTGTGTCCATTCTATTAGGTATTTATAAGTATATCATTGTGGTTTTAACTTGAATATCCTTGGTGGTTAAGTTGTCAAACACAGATTAATGTGATTATTTGGGATCTTTATTTCCTTTTTGGAGAAGTGTCTTATGAATTTCCTCTCACTTTAAAAAAAATAAATTTGGTACTTTGTTTTCCTATTATTGTATTATTGGTTTTTGAGTATTTTAGTTATGTTTTGGATACATGCACTTTGTAAAATATGTTTGTTAACATTTTATCCAAGTCTGAAGCTTGTCTTTTCATACTCTTAGTGTATTTCACAGAATAAAATATTTGAAGTCCTGCTAATTTTTTCTTTTATATATTCTTCTTTTGATGTTGTGTCTAACCTTTGAGTAACCCAAAGTTCTAAAGATCTTCTCTTACATATCTTCTTAAAAATAATAAATTCTCCCAGGTCATCAATAATATTTCTAACCTCTCCTTTTATTAAATATATACACCAGCTATGCTCCTTACCATTAAGGACGTCACACCCCTTTAAAAGTTCTGACAAAAATTAATGTCACTCACATGAGTTGAATTCTATGGCACATAGCATCATTTACTTATTTACTTATGCATAAGCTACTTGGTAAATCCCACATTTACAATATATGCCTTCCAAAAGCTGGGTTAATTTTATCAATAGAGTCAAATAATAAGTCATGTCATAGGAAAAAAACTAGTATGTTTATTGAATTGTTTGAATTATTTGATGATTTATTTCAATATTGGTCTACATGAATACATTAGTTTGATTTCTGGCTGAATTAATACATCAGTGTTCAAATCAATCTGGCATTTAGATGAAAAATTGACCAAATATTTAACAGGATAGTTCAAAGTTAACACAGGCAGCTTAGTTTAATGTGGTTTTTAGTTGAGTATCTAATTAATTATCACAAATGTAGGCAAGGACCAATAAATATATTTTTCCGTATTCCTGAGAAGCCCTATTCACTTCTTCTTCCCATTTATTCTGAGACTACCTCAGGCTACAGAGAGAGAGGGTGACTGAATGTAAAGTAAATAGCAGTCATGGGTAATTGAACTCAAGAGCTTGTTTAGAGATTGGAGAAGGAAATAAACCCATAACTACATACCTCTATTCCTCTACCCCTGACCAGACAATGACCCCTCTTCTATCAATGTTGGCCATCCCCTTCCAACAATGGAAGCTTTGAGAGCTTATATACATAAGACAGTAAAATAGGAAGAGGCAAACTGCTTCACCAATCTGATCATTCAAATCACCTCTGGGGGATCAATGTGGTGGTAGATGTCTCAGCCAGATTGACTCTGCATTCAACCATAATTGGTAGAATAATAAAACTGCCATGTGTGATATGTTGTAACAGTGGACTAGGGTTAACTACATTATTATTGCTGGACTTAACAAGTAATATATAAAGGACATAACAAAAGGAAAACTGATATATATGTAAAATCAAATAAATGCATTGTATGATGCCCAGTGAAATTTTCCATAAATGTCAAGGAGACTTTTGTTGTTATAGTTGCTCCACTGAGAAATTTTATAAACCTTTGTTAATTCTATCTTACAAACAGGATTCTTTTAGCTAGAATCCTTTAAATTTCAGGGAAAATGAGACTTGAAGCCCAGCTCTACACCTCAAATTTGTTTATTACATTACCAAAACTGAGGGCTTGAGAGAAGAATTGAAAAGTTCATGGTTTTTGAATGACAGAGCTAGGTCTAAATCTTAAATCTCACCCACACCTGCTGTAGGTATCTCTAACTCTTATTATTCTGCCTTCCTACTGTTATGTTATATCATAATTTCTTGAACTTCATAATAGCTAACTAATTAAAACTTTGGATTACATAAGTTATTTCTTGAAGTAGGAAAAAAATATGTATGTTTAAAACAAATTCTATTTAGCACATGTTTTACAACTACCTTGGTGGACATAGCAACCTACTTAGAAACTGAGGTAAAGTTGTATTTCTTCTTTTCTGGGATATATGTCTGTTTGGCATGTGCATAAACCATTGAAACATAATTTAAGGCAAATATTTAAATGGTCAAAACCAAATTTTAATTTGTTGAAATTTGCTACTTCATACATATTCTAAAATGTATGTAAATGATACAGTAACAAAATACTAGAAAATCAGATTATAAAAGACAATTCACCCAAAGAATGTATCCCATATTTCTAATTCCAATACAACATAAATGGTGTTCTCCAAATTTTCACAGAAAAATAGTTCTGTAGTATGTAAATAGGTATTCTTGGGGTAGAAAATTTGTTTTATGGTGAAGTAAATATTAGATATGCTAAATTATACAAGTTAACAAAGTTTCTTTATTACAGTATTTCTGAAGAAATTTGCACTAATGTAGCCATAGTCCAGATGGTGTAAGAAATATTATGGCATTTACTCTGTTTAATGTTCTAAAAGTGGTAGAATATCATGCAAATTTTAAGCAGGAAAGTAAAATAATTTTCAGCAAGACTAATTAAGAGGATACTACAGTAGTCTAGGCAAAAGAGGATGGTGGTTTTAACGAGGTAGTGGCAATAGAAGTGTTGAACGGTCTAATTGAAGTTAGAGCCAACGTAATTTACTAACAGACTAGATAAATGATCTGAGAGACAAAGAGAAGTCAAGAAGGCTTATTAGGTTTTGGACCTAGGCCATTAGTGAATGGCAATATTACTGAAATGGGGAAGACTGGAACAGATATGGGAGTTTTTATTATAGGTGAAGTATGAGTCAAGAGTTTACTTTTGAACATGCTAAATTTGAGGCTTATTACTCATTCAGGTGGAAATGTCAAATAGTATTTGAAATAAGGTCAAGGGAAAGTTGAAACTGAAGATGTAAATTTTGGACTCATTAATGTCCAAGCAGAGTTTAAAACTCATGAAATTGGATAGAATCACCTAAGAAGGAGGTGGACAAGATGGTGGAAGAGTAGGGGGACATGCTCACCCTCCCCCACAAACACAACAAAAAAAGAACATCTACAGAACAAATAATTCACACAGAACAGCAACCAATCACTGGAAGAAGAAACTAAACTCCAATAACGGCAAGAAGTTCGTGACATTACTGGGCAGAATGGGAGAAAAGAGGAGCGTGAGAGAAGGTGAATCCAAGCGGGACGGGCACTCCCGAAAGGGAACTGAGGAGGAGAAAGGGATCCCGCACCCTGGAAAGTCACCTACATGGGGGAAAGATCAAACGAACCAGAGGAATCTCCAGATACAGAGAAGAGTGTAGCAGTAAGTTGGAGTACTGAAAAGCCGATCAATAACTGAATGGACCATCTGAACTACGGGCACAGTCACCAAAAATTGAGATGCCTGGGTGGGGGCTGGGCACCGAGACCTTGGCCCCAGAGGTTAGTCCCCGAGAATGGGCTGGGGGAGCAGGGTGGAGCGGAAACTGCTTGGGAGGTCTAGAAACCATTTGATGGGGCAGAGACTGCCTAGGAGACTAGAAAACAAAGCTGTCGCAGAGGAAGGGAGCAATACTCTAGGGGTGGGGAAGTGGAAAGCCGCATCAGAGGGAACCTGGGAGAAGAGCCTGGTCTGCGCCCGTGCTGGGGAGGGGAGAGAAGAAAGGGTGGGTCCCCATAGAATACCCCCCATGCCACAGCAAGCTTACAGGACTGCTAGCTAGCAGAAAGCTGTGCTTCCCAGTGCACCCCTTCTCCCCACCCACACCACTCCCTATGCTCTCGCCGGACCTGGGGCTGCCTGCCATCTGGGAGGGCTGGCCTCAACAATTGCCAGAAGCCTACCACTGCAGGGGCTGTCCTTTCACAGGCCTGCTTTCCCTTTGGAGGAGCTACACCTCGGCAGAGCAGCACCAAACACCACCATCCCCCGAGAAAAGGCCTTCAGCCCAGAAAAACTAGAACAAGCCTAGCCAGGCCGTTAAAAGATCTGCCTAATTCTCGGACGGTCTTTCTGAGTTGGGCTGCCCTGGGGAGGACCCTTTTGGGTTTTCAGAGGCCCTGCTAGCCACCCAAGCCCCCAGGGGGTGCCGAGGTATAGCAGATCAGCAGCATAGGACTGCCAGCTCCAGGCAGGACCCCCTGAAGGCCAGAAAAGCTACAACAAACTTGGCCAGACTGTGAAAAGATTTGCCTACATTCTCAGGTTGCCCTTCTGAGTTGGGCTGCCCCAGGGAAGAGCCTCCTTGGTTCTCAGTGACCCAGATAGCTGCTCCAGCCCTCAGGGCGTGCTGCACTCCTGAGGAACAGCTGCCTAACACCACCAACCCCTTGCAAGAACCCCAAGCTTAAAAAAAACAGAGCAAGCTCTACCTGACCGAGTGAAGTCTGCTACCATAGTGGTGTGGACCTCCCAGTCCTGTCTGCCCTCAGGAACTCCTCCTTTGCTTCAAAGAGACACTGTTAGCCCCATCAACACTCCAGAAAAGCCACACTGCCTCAGAATAGACTGACCAACAACGCCAGGCCTCAGGAAATATTCCACGGCAGTGACAAGGCAAACACTGCCTGATAATGGAGAGTACAACTCCCTCAGGAGAAAGAAAACAACAAGCAAGATGAAGAAGCTGAGAAACCACCCCCAGTCAAACCAACAGGAGAACTCACCTAAAACAGTCAACAATGAAACAGATCTCTGCAGTCTGACAGACCTGGAGTTCAAAAGAAAAATAGTGAAACTACTGAAGGAATTAAGAGAAGATAGGAACAGTAATGCAGACACCCTCAGAAAGGAACTAGAAAATATAAGGAGGAGCCAAGAAAAACTAGAACATTCATTTGCAGAGATGCAAACTGAACTAAGGGCAGTAAAAACCAGAATGAATAATGCAGAAGAACGAATCAGTGATATGGAAGATAGAAGAATGGAAATCACTCAATCTGGTCAACAGACAGAAAACCGAATCAAAAAACAGGAAAGCAATATAAGAGACCTATGGGATAATATAAAGCAGACCAATCTACGCATAATAGGAATTCCAGAAGGAGTAGAAAAGATAAGGGAATGGAAATATATTTGAAGAAATTATCACTGGAAACTTCCCAAATCTAAAGGATACTGGGTTCAAGATACAGGAAGCACAGAGGGCCCCAAACAAACTGAACCCAAATAGACCCACACCAAGACACATCATAATAAAAATGGCAAAAGTGAGTGATAAAGAGAGGATCCTAAAGGCAGCAAGAGAAAAGCAGAATGTTACCTACAAGGTAACCCCCATAAGAATATCAGCTGATTTCTCTACAGAAACACTACAGGCCAGGAGGGAAGGGCAAGACATATTTAAAGTGCTACAAGGAAAAAATATGCAACCTAGAATACTCTATCCAGCAAGAATGTCCTTTAAAATAGAAGGGGAAATAAAAGTTTTTTCCCACAAACAAAAACTAAAAGAATAAAGCAACACAAAACCCAGGTTAAAGAAATACTGAAAGGGCTTCTCTAAACCAAAAAGAAAGGAAGGAAAGGGAAGAAAAAAAAAGAAAGGAAAAAGAAAAAGAAGAGGAAGAACTAGGACTGAGGAAACCACAATCAGAGAGCAGTCAGTCAGACAAGCCAGCATACAGATTTAATAATGAACAGGCCTCAAACAAATTAAAAATAAAAAGAAAGAATAAAAGAGTCATCAAAATGATAAAATGTGGGCAAGGGATGTTAGGAAGCAAATAACCCTTTTTGTTTGTTTGTATGTTTCTCTTCTTAATTTTAATATAGTAATGAAGTGTTTGAACTTACAGGACCATCAGGCTAAAACACACAATTATGGGAAGGGGCTAGCATACTTAAAAAACAGGGCAACCACAAGCCAAAACCAAATATTGCATTTGCAAAAAATGAAAACAAAACAAAACAAAACAATCAAGCATATAATAACAGGAGACCATCCAACCAAAAAAAAAAAAAAAAAGGAAGAATGGAGAACCATAGAATCAACTGGAACACGAGGTTCAAAATGGCAATAAATAATCATCTATCAATTATCACCTTAAATGTCAATGGACTGAATGCCCCAATCAAAAGACACAGAGGGGCTGAGTGGATAAAAAGGCAAAAACCTTCAATATGCTGCCTACTAGAAACTCACCTTAGGACAAAAGATACATATAGATTGAAAGTGAAAGGGTGGGGAAAAATATTTCAAGCCAATAGACGTGACAGAAAAGCAGGAGTCACAACACTCATATCAGACAAAATAGACTTTAAAACAAAAGACATAAAGAAAGACAAAGAAGGACACTACTTAATTTTTAAGGGATCCATCCAAGGAGAGGCTGTTACTATCATCAACATACATGCCCCAAATACAGGAGCACCCAGATACATACAACAAATATTAACAGACATAAAGGGAGATATTGATGAGAATACAATCATAGTAGGAGACCTTAATACCCCCCTCACATCAATGGACAGATCCTCTAGACAGAAAACCAATAAAGCAACAGAGAACCTAAAGGAAACAATAGAAAATTTAGACTTCATTGATATCTTCAGGACACTACATCCAAAAAAAGCAGAATCCACATTCTTCTCAAATGCTCATGGAACATTCTCAGGAATCGACCACATACTGCAACACAAAGCTAATCTCAATAAATTTAGGAGCATAGAAATTATCTCAAGTATCTTCTCTGACCACAATGCCATGAAACTAGAAACCAACCATTGGAAAAGGAAAGAGAAAGAACCTACTACATGGAGACTAAACAAAATGCTACTAAAAAAACAATGGGTCAATGAGGAAGTCAAGAAAGAAACTGAAAAATACCTTGAAACAAATGATAATGAAGACACAATGTCTCAAAATCTATGGGATGCTGCAAAAGCAGTGCTCAGAGGGAAATTTATAGCAATACAGGCCTTTCTCAAAAAAGAAGAAAGATCCCAAATGTACAACTTAACCCTCCACCTAAATGAATTAGAAAAAGAAGAACAAAAAAGCCCTAAAGTCAGCAGAAGGAAGGAAATTATAAAGATTAAAGAATAAATCAATAAAATAGAGATTTAAAGAACAATAGAGAAAATTAATAAAACCAAGAGCTGGTTCTTTGAAAAGGTAAACAAAATTGACAAACCTCTGGCCAGAATCACTAAAAAGAGGAGAGAAAGAACCCAAATAACCAAAATTATAAATGAAAAAGGAGAAATCACAACGGATTCAGCAGAAATACAAAAAACCATAAGAGAATACTATGAAAAACTATATGGCAACAAGCTTGACAATCTGGAAGAAATGGAAAATTTTCTAGAATCTCACAGCCTGCCAAAACGGAATCAAGTAGAAACAGACCAACTGAACAGACCAATCACTAGAAATGAAATTGAAGAGGTCATAAAATCACTCCCTACAAATAAAAGTCCAGGACCAGATGGCTTCACAGGTGAATTCTATCAAACATATAAAGAGGAATTGGTGCCCATCCTCCTGAAACTCTTTCAAAAGGTTGAAGAAGAAGGAATCCTCCCAAAGACATTCTATGATGCCACCATCACCGTTAAAAATTCTCAACAAAATCTTAGCCAGCCGAATCCAACAACATATCAAAAAAATTATACACCATGACCAGGTAGGGTTCATCCCAGGTTCACAAGGATGGTTCAACATTCGCAAATCCAAACATCCAAACAGGTGGTTGATTCTTGTTTGTCATACACCACATTAACAAAAAAAAGTCAAAAATCACATGATCATCTTAATAGATGCAGAAAAAGCATTTGACAAAGTCCAACATCTATTCTTGAACAAGAGCCTCAACAAAGTGGGTATACTGGGAACATTCCTGAATATAATCAAAGCCATTTATGATAAACCCACAGCACATATAATCCTCAATGTGGAAAAACTGAAAGCCTTCTCACTCCAATCTGGAACAAGACAGGGATGCCCACTCTCACCACTGCTCTCAACATAGTATGGAAGTCCTAGCCACAGCAATTAGAAAACGAAAGAAATAAAAGGCATCCATAGGAAGAGAAGAGATACAACTGTCACTGTATGCAGATGACTGATACTATACATAGAAAACCCTAAGGACTCAACACAAAAACTCCTTCAACTGATTAATCAATTCAGCAAAGTAGAAGGATATAGGATTAACATCCACAAGTCAGTCGCATTTCTGTATACCAGCAATGAAATATTAGAAAAGGAATACAGAAATACAATACCTTTTAAAATTGCACCTCACAAAATCAAATACCTTGGAATACACCTGACCAAGGAGGTAAGGACCTATATGCCAGAACTATAAAACTTTAATCAAAGAAATCAAAGAAGATGTAACAAAATGGAAAGATATTCCATGTCCTGGATTGGGAAATCAATATTGTAAAAATGGCCTACTCCCAAAGCAATCCACAGATTCAATGCAATCCTATCAAATGACCCGTGACATTTTTCACAGAACTAGAACAAACAATCCAAATATTTAGATGGAACCACTAAAGACCCAGAATCACCAAAGCAATCCTGAGAAACAAAAACCAAGCAGGAGGCATAACTCTCCCAGACTTCAAGAAATACTACAAAGCCACAGTCATCAAAACAGTGTGGTACTGGTTTCAAAACAGACAGACAGACCAATGGAACACAATAGAGAATCCGGAAAAAAACCCTGACACCTAGGGTCCATTAATCTTTGACAAGGGAGGCGAGAACATAAAAGGAGAAAAAGAAAGTCTATTCAGCAAGCATTGCTGGAAAACCTGGACACTGCATGCAAGCAATGAAAACAGAACACACCCTCACACCCTGCACAAAAATACACTCCAATGGCTGAAAGACTTAAATATACGACAAGAAACCATCAAACTCCTAGAAGAAAACATAGGCAAAACACTCTCTGACATCAACCTCATGAATATTTTCTCAGGTCAGTCTCCCAAAGCAATAGAAATAAGCACAAAAATAAACCCATGGGACCTAATCAAAAGGACAAGCTTTTGCACAGCAAAGGAAACCCAAAAGAAGCCAAAAAGACAACTTACAGAATGGGAGATAATAGTTTCAAATGATGCAATGGACAAGGGCTTAAGCTCTAGAATATAAAAGCAACTTATACAACTCAACAGCAAAAAAAGCCAATCACACAATGGAAAAGTGGGCAAAAGACCTGAATAGACATTTCTCCAAAGAAGATACACAGGTGGCCATCAAACACATGAACAAATGCTCAACATCACTGATTATAAGAGAAATGCAAATCAAAACAACCATGAGATACCACCTCACACCAGTCAGAATGGCCCTCATTAATACATCCACAAATAACAAGTGCTGGAGGGGGTGTGGAGAAAAGGGAACCCTCCTGCACTGTTGGTGGGAATGTCAACTGGTACAGCCACTATGGGGAACAGTTTGGAGATACCTTAGACATCTATACATAGAACTTCCATATGACACCACAATCGCACTCTTGGGCATATATCTGGACAAAACTCTACTTAAAAGAGACACATGCACCCTCATGTTCATTGCAGCCCTATTCACAATAGCCAGGCCATGGAAACAACCCAAATGTCCATCGACAGATGATTGGATTCGGAAGAGGTGGTATATATACACAATGGAATACTACTCAGCCATAAAAAAGAACGACATAATGCCATTTGCAGCAACATGGATGGAACTAGAGAATCTCATACTGAGTGAAATGAGCCAGAAAGACAAAGACAAATACCGTATGATATCACTTAGAACTGGAATCTAATAGCCAGCACAAATGAACATCTCCTCAGAAAAGAAAATCATGGACTTGGAAAACAGACTTCTGACTGCCTGATGGGAGGGGGAGGGAGTGGGAGGGATCGGGAGCTTGGGCTTATCAGACACAACTTAGAATAGATATACAAGGAGATCCTGCTAAATAGCATTGAGAACTTTGTCTAGATACTCATGTTGCAACAGAACAAAGTGTTGGGGAAAAAAATGTAATTGTAATGTATACATGTAAGGATAACCTGACCCCCTTGCTGTACAGTGGGAAAATAAAAAAACTTAAAAAATTCACCTAAGAAGAGAATATAAATAGATAAGAGATTCAAGGTATAATTCTTAAAATACTCCAACATTAGAAATTAGGAAGGTGAGGATGAGTCAATAAAGGATACTGCACGAAGAGTGACTAATAAGATAAGAAAAAAATCAAGGTAAGATTATTGTCTCCGAATTCTAGACAGAGTATTGTAAAGAGAAGTGATTAGTACCTTGTTACCAAATGCTTCTGAGAGATCAAGGACAATGAGAAACTGAAATTTGACTTTTTGGTAACATGAAATCCTTGGATTTTGAAAAAAATTTTGTAGTGGGAACAAATTCCTATTGGTGTAAGTTAAAGAGATTAGAAGGTAAAGAAATGTATGCTGTAGATATAAACATATAAACCACAGTTCGAGGAGTTTTTATAAAAAGGAGAGCAATTGGGTAGGAAGGGGCTAAGTGGTTATGACATCATTTTTTGTTTCTTGTTTATTTTTACAGTGGGAGAAAGTATAACATTATGTTCCCCTATGAGAAAAATAATTAACAAGAAAAATGATTATGCAGGAAGTACAACAAATCAAAGAGTGACATATTTTAACAGTACTCAGTTGTAAAATATTGGCTTTAGGTCAGAGGATATTTTACCTCTAGCAACCAGGAAGGAACACATGGTAATATCTACATATGTGAATAAGATGATATACTGAATGGTGGGAAGATCATGTCATTCTCTTTGATGTCTTCTATCTTCTCAATGATACTTTAAAAAACAAGCTCATTAGCTCAGAGAGAGGAAAAATGAAGGAAAATTTGGAGAACTGGAGAGAAAAACATCTGAAATAGTCACCTCTGGGTATGAGAAAGTAAATTGACAAAGTCAGGGGTCACAAAATTGTGACCTATGGGCCAAACCTGGCCACTAACTGTTTTTTTTTTTTGGTTGTTTGTTTGTTTGTTGTTTACTTAATTAAGTTTTATTGGCACAAAATCATGCTCTTTTTTACATAGTATCTGTGATTATTTCACAATAGAAGAGTTGAATATTTTCAAAAGAAGATACATGGACCACAGAGTCTAAAATTATATATTATATGGATCTTAGAGAAAATGTTTGAAAACTCTTGGACTATAGATATGCACCAGGATCCCTTGGAAGTGTATAGGACCCACTTTAGGTTTTTGACATGAATTTAAAGTGAGAGTATCAACATGGTTATATATGTTCCTCCATCGCCATTGAGTGATCAGGAAAAGATATAGAGTAATCAAAAATCAAATATTACCAGAGTTCTTTTTGCCAAACAATTGTGAGAAGAGAGAGAGGCTGGGAAGTTTTGAGTTTTGGCTATCATGGTAGATCAAAGAATCTAATCACAGTAGTAAAAATGTGAGAATTAACATGAGAGAGGGATTTAGTGATGGTGATATCAGAAAGGTGACAGAATTGGAAGCCTCAGAAACTCATTACTACCACAGAGTCATTGACTCAACAACAGTTCATGAAAAAACTCCCTTTGAAAGAAATCCAGTAACCAGTTAAAAGTCTCCTGCAACTGTGGCAAGCAACAAAGCAGTTGCATCAAAGCTGGTAGAAATTCTAAAGCTATTATCCCTACCCCTGGATTTAGAACAACATGATCAGAAGGAAACTCCAAACTCCTAGCTTTTTCCTGGGGAGGGAAAGAGAAGAATGTAACATATTGAATGTTTGGACTTTTTGGAATTCTGTTGTATCTTTTGTCTGGCTTTAAGTGCTGAGAGGAAAGGGTGCCTTATTGGGGGGGTCACTGAGAGCAAAGGTAATGTCTTGGACAAGCACACACTTATTCACCATAGTGTCACCCTGCATTTCATTGGGTAACTCCCACCAACTACAGGATTCTCCCTGGGGAGTAGAAGAATTGAAATATGCCCATAAAATACTGGAATTTCAGAGAAATACCTGAGGGACTGGTTTCTCCCTTGCATAGCTCAGAGTGCTAATGGGACTCAGAATACTCTAGAAACCTGGAAGATAATGAGAATAAAAGAGAGTTAGGTAGATTGCTGCTGCTCTAGAGGATATGTGATACTGCATACAGAGGCTACTATAGCTTGTGTACCTCTCCACAGTGGGGAAAGAGAACTGTGAAGCATCTTCCCAATATCATAAATTTTCAGGGATCTGGACAATGTATGCATTTATTTCTTGCTTAACATGAAGCACTTGTGGGAATGGGCATACTCTAAACACCTAGGATCTGCTGAGAAAAAAAAATAGCTGGGAAGCTTACTGTAGCTCCAGAAAACGTGTCGTAATATAGACAGAAAATGAGGCAGAAAAGAGATTATGACCTCTTTAAAAAAAGAAACAATTAGGTGGCCTAAGTGGCAGAAGAAGACCGTGAAATCACTTTTTTCCCATGAGCACACCAAACTTACAACTATTTACAGAGCAACTATCTATGAAAATGACCTGAAGATAAATAAAATATTTTTCACAAATAAAAATATAAAGAAGATGCTACACAGGATTTGTAGGAGGGATGAAGACAAGACCTATACTTTTTGGTAGTTGACCCACTAAAAGGATAATCACAATTGCAGATCTCCCCAAGGAGCAAAGGGTCTGAGCTATATATTGGGTCTCCCAGCTTGAAGATCCTATACCAGGAAAACAAGCCCCCATAAGGCCTGACTTTGTAGGTCTTTGCATATGAGAGAGCAAAAAGGCTGAAACAGAGACTTCACTCTTAAAGGGCACAGGAAAAACATTAACAACTCTGATTACCAGCACAGAGGTGGATTTTTTTAAATGAATCCTTAGTCCTGACCAATGCATAATCTTGGAGAGGAAATAGGAACTAGGACTTGCACTGGCAATAAAGATGCTGATGAGAGCCATTTTGGGTAGCTCATTTTACTGCAAGGGCACTGGTGCTGGCAAGTGCCATTTTGGAGTTCTCTGTCTAGCTTGTTAGTGCTGGGGCTATTCACTCACTAGCAAGTCGGATCCAGCCCCCTTAACAAACCCCATAGCCTGCTACCCTGGAACCCAATCCCATGAATCAGTGGACCTTCACCAGTGTCAGGCTCCACTGGGACCCATAGCCAATCACCTTGGAGATGACCCAAACAACCACTGGGCCAGACTAACTTTGGGAAAAACTTTGCCATGTGGCTGGCCACATCAGGAACTGGCCCAACACTTCACCATGGTGACAAAAGCCACAGGGCCCTTCAACCTGAGCAGCCAGCTGTTCTATGACTGGGAAATGCTGACCTGCAGTCCCGAAGCCACAACACAAGGCAGGGCCTGGCAGCCAAACAGATTGGGGCCAGCCCCAACTACGAGGATGCCACAGTAGTTAGCCCTACCACAATAAAAGGGCCCACACATCCTACAGAGAGAACACTCCTAGAGCATATAGATTTGGAGACAATAAAATTGTGCCCTGTTGGGTCCCATAGGACAGCTACATGAAGTTACATGAAGCTTTTTCTCTAAGATTGGGAGATGTAACCAATCTACCTAATACATAAAAATAAACAGAATTAAACAAGCAAAATGAATAAATTGAGGAATATTTTCTGAAAATAAACAGGATAAAATCTCAGATATATTTTACTGCAAATAGAAATATACCCATTATTTTGTAATAACTTTAAATGGATTGAAATCTATAAAATATTGATTCACTATACTGTACATATAAAACTAACATAATGTTATAAATAAAATGTACTTCAAAACAAGACAAAAACAACAGACAAAGAACTAAACAAAGTAGTGATAATCTATTTACCTGGAAGAGCTATCAAGGTAATGATCATAAAGATGCTAAATAGATTCAAGAGAAGAATGTATGAACAAATAAAAATTTTAACAAAGATTTAAACAATATAAAGATGAGACAAACAGAAGAATTCAATAAGTTAAATAAAACTATAATAAACAATCAACAGTACATTGGATAATATAGATTAGCAAACTAGAACTGCAATATAGCAAGATATAAGATTAATATTCAGAAATCAGTATCACTTCTGTACACTAACAATGAAATTTTAGCAGAAAATTAAATATTACAATTAGGAATATGCAAATTAAAAAAGGAAATATCTCACTGCCAAAGGAAAATTTAGAAAGTAATAGATAAACTACTTATATAGTTATTAGAAAGATTAAAAGTAGTAAAAGCCACTTACATGCACAATAAGTAGGGAAGGGATGCATAAAACAAATGATGTAAAATATGATGTTAAAAACATTGAATGTGTGTGTGAGAAGAGTAAAAATGTAGGGCTGTTTGAGTGATTTTGAACTTAAATTATCAATTTAAAATAATCATAAATATATGCATATATAGTTATATTTTTATACTGTTTTATATAAGCTTCATAGTAACAACAAAACAGGAACTAATAATATATATACACACACACAGAAAGAAATTCAGGGAGTTCCCATTGTGGCTCAGTGGAAATGAATCTGACTAGTAACCATGAGGTTGTGGGTTCAATCCCTGGCCTCTCTCAGTAGGTTGAAGATCCGACATTGCCATGAGCTATGGTGTAGACACAGATTAGATCCTGCATTGCTGTGGCTATGGCCATGGTGTAGGCTAGCAGCTGTAGTTCCAATTTGACCACTAGCTTGGGAACCTCCATATGCCAAGGGTGCAGCCCTAAAAAAAAGCAAAAAAAAAGAAAGAAACTCAAACATAATACTAAAAATAGTCATCATATCTCAAGGGAAGTGTGCAAAAGGAAAAGAAACAAGCAAAAAAGAACTACAGAAAAAATAAGATTACAATTAGCAAAATGGCAATAAGTGTATATCTATAAATTGTTACTTTAAATGTATGTGTAACTGGGTCATCATGCTGCACAGTAGAAATCAAAAGAAAAAATGTAAAAGGACTAAATGCTGCAATCAAAAGACATAATTTGGCTAAATGGGGGAAAGAAAAACTCATATATATGCTGTCTACAGGATACTCACAACAGATATAAAGACGTACAGAGACTGACGGTGACAAAGATGGAAAAAAATTCCATATAAATGTGAATTAAGAGAAAGCTAGATTAGCAATACTTATATCAGTCAAAATATACTTTAAAAAACAGACTATATCAAGAGACAAAAAGGGAATTACATAATGATAAAAGGATAAATTAAACAAATAGAGAAAACATTCATAAATATATATGTACCAAAGATAGGAACACCAAATACTTAAAACCAATATCAGTAAAGGAAAAAACTAACAGTAATACAACAATACTAAGAGAATTAATGGATAAATTATATAGACAAAAAATATGGAAGCATTGACTTTAAATGGCATAATATATCAGATGAACTTCACAGATATGCACAGAATATTCCACCCCAAAGCAGAAAAATACACATTATTCTCATGTGCACATAGAACACTCTCCAGGATAGATAATATATTAGGTGGAAGACAGTATCAATAAATTTAAGAAGATTTAATTCACATCAACCATCTTTTTTGTTCATAATATGAAACTAGAAATCAATTATTAAGAAGAAAACTGAGAAAAAACAACCACATAGAGACTATGCAACATGTTGCTAAACAATCAAAGAAGGACTCAAAGAAGAAATTAATAAATAAATATTGAGTTAAATTAAATTGGAAATATAACTTTCCAAAATCTGTGCGTTCTAAGAGACAAGCCTGTAAAAATACAGGCATACTTCAAGAAACAAGAAAAATTAATATTAACAATCAAATTTCTCATAATAAAGGAACTATGAAAAGAAAAGCAGAATACAAAGTTATAGAAGGAAGGAAATAATAATGTCCAGAAAGGAAACAAATGCAGACTAGAAAACATGAGAAAATATTGAGAAACTAAGAGCTGTTTCTTTGAAAAGAAACAAGTTTGAAAAAAATAATAACCAGACTCATTAAGAAAATAAGGAGAGAAGAACCCAATGCATAAATCAGAAATGAAAGAAAAGTTGCAACTGATACCACAGAAGTACAAAGGATCATAAGAGATTATCAAGAAAAATTATACTCCAGGAGTTCCCATTGTGGTACAGTGGAAACAAATCTGACCAGGAACCATGAGGTTGAAGGTTCAATCCCTGGCCTCTCTCAGTGGGTTATGGATCCAGTGTTGCCATGAGCTGTGGTATAGGTCGAAGAAACAGCTCAGATCCTGTGTTGCTGTGCCTGTGGCTGTGGCCAGCAGCTGTAGTTCTAATTGGAGCCCTAGCCTGGGAACCTCCATATGCTGTGGGTGCTGCCCTGAAAAGCAAGAAAAAAAAAAAGATTGAGAGAAAAATTATACTCCAGTAAGTTGAATAATCTAGATGAAACTGATAAATTTCTAGAACCACACAATACAATATTTTATGATTAAATCAGTAAAACTGGAAAATTTAATAGAAAATTACTAGTAATGAAATTGAATTGTAATTTAAAAACTCTCAAAAAACAAATTCCAGACCCAGACATCTTCACAGGGAAATGCTACCAAGCATTTAAAGCATAGATAACACCTACCCCTCTCAAACTATTCCAAAAATTGAGGAGAAAAAAATACAAACAGACAGGTCCAAAGAAATTTAACAAGGTCAGCATTACTCTGATACCAAAACCAGAAAAAGACACAAAAAGAAAACTATAGGCCAATGTTCCTGATGAACATAAAATCAAAAATTCACAACAAAATGTTAGCAAACTTATTTAATAACACATTAAAAATATCACACACCATGCTCAACTGGGATTTATTTCAGAGATGCAATGATGGTTCAATATTAGCAAATCAATCAATATGTTATACCACACAACAACAGCAGCAACAACAAAATTATGTGATCACCTCAATAGATGCAGAAAAATGCCAGTGAAAAATTTAACATAGTTTAATATTAAAAACATTGAACAATCCAGGAATATGACACTTTTTTTCAACATAATGATGACTAAATATTAAAACACATAGCAAACATCATACTCAACTGTAGAAAACTGACATCCTTTCTTCTAAGATCAGAAAGAAGATAGGATGTCTACCTTTGCTACCTCAATTTATCATAATACTAGAAGTCCTAGCTAGAGCAATTACCACAAAATGAAGTAAAATTCATCTAAATTAGAAAGGAATATATTAAATTAACTCTGACTGAAAGTAGAAAATGTTATATGTAGAAAATCATAAACCACAAAAGACTGTTTGAAATAATAAACAAATACAATGAATATGCAGGCTACAAAATCTTCACACAATATTTGTTGCATTTCTATACACTAACAACAAAACATCTGAAAAAGAAAGAAAATAATCACATGTACAAGAGTGTCAAAAAGAATAAAACTTAAAAATAAACAACAAAGGAAGTAAAAGATTCATACACTAAAAAATAGAGAAATGCTGAAAACAATTAAAGAAGACAGCAATACATAAAAATATATTTCATGTTCATGGTTTGGAAAATTTAAATTGCTAAAATGGCCACACTACCAAAAGTGATCTACAGATTCAATGTAATCCCTATCAAAACTACAATGATATTTTGAAGAAACGGGGAAAAGAAATCCGTTAGGATTAAAGAAATAGGAAAAAATCCTAAAATTAGTCATAAAGAACCTCAAATAATTAAAACAATCATGAGAAAGAAGAAAAATGCCAGAGACCTCAAATTTTCTGACTTCAGAACTTGCAGAGGTACAATAATTTAAGCAATATAGTATTGGCATAAAGAGAGACATATAGACAGATGTAACAGAATAGATCATCTGAAAACAAACCCATGTATGTATAGCCTAATGATTTTGGACAAAGTTGTAAGGCTACATAATTGGAAGATGATTTCTGGTTAACAAATGATATTGAGAAACTGTACATTCACATACAAAATGAAATTAGACCCTTATGCCACACACAAAAATCTACACAAAATGGATTAAAGACTTAAATGTAATACCTGAAAATATAAAACCTCTAGAAGAAAACACAGGGGAAAATTTTCATAGCATTGAATCTGACAACAAAAGCAAGACAATAAGCAAAAATAGACAAGTGATAGTACATAAAATGATAAAGCTTCTGTACAGTAAAGGAATAAATCATCTGAGTAAATTGGCAACTGACATAATGGAAGAGTATGTATGGAAATTGTATATCTCATGTGATGTTAATAAAAAACTCTATTTACAAAACTGCTATAGTTCAGTAAACACATAAATACATAGTTGATAGATAGTTGACAGATGGGTAAGATACATAGTCTAGCTTAAAAATTGGCAAAGGAATTGAATAGTCATTTATCCAAAGACATACAAATGGCCAATGAGTATATAAATATATGGTCAAAATCACCAAGATTCAGAGCAAAGCTACAATGAACTGTCATACAACTCATGTTAATGGTCTTTATAGAAAGAAAGAAGGAAAGAAGGAAAGAAGGAAAGAAGAAAGAAGGAAAGAAGAAAGAAGGAAAGAAGAAAGAAGGAAAGAAGGAAAGAAGGAAAGAAAGAAGGAAAGAAAGAAGGAAAGAAAGAAAGAAAGAAAGAAAGAAAGAAAGAAAGAAAGAAAGAAAGAAAGAAGGAAAGAAAGAAGGAAAGAAAGAAAGAAAGAAAAAGAAAAACGGAGACAGGTGCTGGTATGTATATAGACAATTTGGAATGCTTGCACACTATTTTTGTAATTTAAAATGGTATAGTCACTTAAGGTGTAAATTAGGAAGAATCTTTAAAAAATAGAAATAAAATTACTATATGATCCAACAATCCCACTTGCAGGTATTTATTTGAAAGATCTGAAAACAGAATCTGGAATAAATATTTGCAGTCCTATGTTTATTGAAACATCATTCAAAACATCCAAAAGTTGGAAAGAAGTTAAATGGCTGGAGACAAATAAATGGACAATGGAATATTATTCAGCCTTTTAAAAGGAAGTAAATTCTGTCATATTTCACAACATGGATAAATCTGGAGGAACTTATGCTATGTTATTAAAGCCAGTCACAGAAGAACTAATACTAAGGATTCCAGATATATGACATGTCTAATGTAATGAAAGTAATTGAAGCAGAATAAATTTGTTGCTAGTACCTGAGGGGAAAAGAGGGATTTCAATGATAGCATATCATTCATGCAAGATGAAAAATTTCTAGAAATCTTCTGTGAAACAAAATTAAAATTATTAAATATATTTTCCTGTACTCAAAAATTGAAGAGGCTATATCTCATGTTATGTTTTTGCAGTTAAAAGAAGTTAGCAAAATGGTATTTGATGTTCTTGTGGAGTTAAAGACTTGTACAGAGGGCATAAGCATGGTGAAATGAAAACAATTTTGACAATGAATAAAAAATATGCCCAGGGTAATGCATAGTTGTAGTAGAGGTAAAAGAAGAAAATTTGAAAAAAAAACATTAGATTACAGGATGTTGCAATGATAAGTAATTAACTTAGAAGAGAAACAATTTTGATACTTCCAAAGGACAGATGAGTTAGCACATGGATAAAGTTTGCAGGCTCTGTTAGTAATAGATATATTTTTGTGAACTGTACATATAATATTTCAGAGATAACATTAGCATTTCAATAGTGACATAAAGTGATTTTCAAATTTGAGTCATGGGATTCTTTCCTAAATTCTATTGTATTTAACATTTTGGATACAAAAAAAATATCCACATATATGCTATCTTCAAGAGACCCACTTCACTTCCAGGGATACATACAAACTGAAAGTGAGAGGATGGAAGAGAATATTCCATGCAAATGGGAATCAAAAGAAAGCTGGAGTAGCAATACTCTAACCAGACAAAATAGACTTTAAAATGAAAAATATTTTAAGGGACAAGTAGGGTTACTACATAATGATCAAAGGATCAATCCAAGAAGATAAAAAAATTTTAAATATCTACACCCAACATAGGTTCACCAAAATATATAAGGCAACTGCTAACAACCTTAAAAGGAGAAATCAACAGTAAAACAATAACAGGTGGGGAGTTTAACACCAAACAAACAGAAATGGACAGATCAACCAGACAGAAAATCAATAAGGAAACACAGGCCCTGAATGAAGCATCAAACCAGATGGACTTAATAGATATTTATAGGACATTCCACCCAAAAGCAACAGAATACACATTCTCCCCAAGTGCACATGGAACATTCTCTAAGATTGATCACATCCTGGGCTACAAATCCAACCTCGGTAACTTTAAGAAAATTGAAATCATATCAAGCATCTTTTCCGACCACAACACTACATGACCAGAAATCAACAACAAGAAAATAACTGCAAAAGACACAAACACGTGGAGACTAAACAACATGCTACTAAACCACCAAGGGATCACTGGAGAAATCAAAGAGGAAATTAAAAAAATACCCAGAAGCAAATGACAACAAAGATACAACACTCCAAAACCAATGGGATGCAGCAAAAACCATTCTAAGAGGGAAGTTTATAACAATACAAGCCCACCTCAGCAAACAAGCAAAAGCTCAAATAAACAAGCTAACTTTACATCTAAAGCAGCTCAAGAGAGAACAGACAAGACCTAAAGTTAGTAGAAGGAAAGAAATCATAAGGATTAGAGCAGAAATCAATGAAATAGAAATGAAGAAGACCATAGAAAAGATCAATGAAACGAAAAGCTGGTTCTTTGAAAACATCAACAAAATTGATAACCCCCTAGCCAGACTTATAAAGAAAAAAAGAGAGAGGACTCAAATCAATAAATTAGAAATGAGAAAGGGGAAGTAACAACGGGCATCACAGAAATACAAAGGATCATAAGAGACTACTATAGGCAACTATACGACAATAAAATGGAAAACCTAGAAGAAATGGACAAATTCTTAGAAAAGTACAATCTTCCAAGTCTAAACCAAGAAGAAATAGAAAAGATGAATGGGCCAATCACAAGAACTGAAATTGAAACTCTGATTAAAAACCTTCCAGCAAACAAAAGTCCAGGACCAGATGGATTCACAGGTGAATTCTATCCAACATTTAGAGAAGAGCTAACACCTCTCCTTCTGAAACTATTTCAAAAATTGCGGAGGAAGGGACACTCCCAAACTCATTCTATGAGGCCACCATCACCCTGGTACCAAAACCAGACAAAGATACCACAACAAAAGAAAACTACAGGCCAGTTTCACTGATGAACATCGATGCAAAAATCCTCAACAAAATCCTAGCAAACCATATCCAACAATACATTAAAAGGATTGGACATCATGATCAAGTGGGATTTATCCCAGGGATGCAAGGGTTCTTCAATATCCCTAAATCCATCAGTGTGATACACCACATTAACAAACTGAAGAATAAAAACCATATTATCCTCTCGATAGACGCAGAAAAAGCCATTGACAAAATCCAACACCCATTTCTGATAAAAACCCTTCAGAAAGTGGGCATAGTGGGAACCTACTTCAACATAACAAAGGCCATATAGGAAAAACCCACAGCAAACATCATTCTCAATGGTGAAAAGCTGAAAGAATTCCTGCTGAGATCAGGAACAAGACAAGGATGTCCGCTCTCCCCACTACTCTTCAACATAGTTTTGGAAGTCCTAGCCACAGCAATCAGAGAAGGTAAAGAAATAAAAGGAATCCAGATTGGAAAGGAAGAAGTAAAACTATCCCTATTTGCAGATGACATGATACTATACCTAGAGAACCCTAAAGACTCTACCAGAAAACTGTTAGGGCTCAACCACGAATTTGGCAAAGTCTCAGGATACAAAATCAATACACAGAAATCGATGGCATTTCTATACACTAACAATGAAAGAGCAGAAAAGGAAATTAGGGGAGCAATCCCGTTTACCATCACATCCAAAAGAATAAAATACCTAGGAGTAAACCTACTTAAAGAGACAAAAGACCTGTACTCTGAAAACTATAAGACACTGATGAAAGAAATCAAAGATGACACAAATAGGTGGAACGCTATACCATGCTCGTGGATTGGAAGAGTTAATATTATCAAAATGACTCTACTACCCAAGGCAATCTACAGATTCAATGCAAACCCTATCAAATTATCAAGGACATTTTTTACAGAACTCGAACAAAATATTTTAAAGTTTGTTTGGAAGCACAAATGACCCAGAATAGCCAAAGACATCTTGAAAAAGAAAACTGGAGTTGGAGGAATCAGGCTCCCGGACTTCAGATGATACTACAAAGCAACAGTCATCAATACCATATGGTCCTGGCACAAAGACAGAGATATAGATCAGTGGAACAGGATAGAAAGCCCAGAATTCAACCCATGCTCCTACAGCCAACTCATCTATGACAAAAGTAGCAAGAATATACAATGGAGAAAGGACAGCTTGTTCAGTAGGTGGTACTGGGAAAACTGTACAGCCACATGGCAAAGAATGAAATTAGAATACTCCCTAACACCATACACAAAAATAAACTCCAAATGGATGAGAGACCTAGATATAAGACCAGACACTATAAAACTCCCAGAGGAAAACAGAGGCTAAACACTCTCTGACAGAAATGACAGTGACATCTTAAAGTAATGAAAGTAAAAACAAAAATAAACAAATGGGACCTAATCAAACTTCAAAGTTCCTGCACAGCAAAGGAAACCCCAAACAAAGTGAAAAGACAACCCACAGAATGGGAGAAAATATTTGCAAATGAATTGACTGACATGGGATTAATCTCCAGAATTTATAAATAGCTTCTGCAGCTCCATATCAAAAAAGCAAACAACCCCATCCAAAAATGGGCAGAAGATCTAAACAGACAGTTCTCCAAAGAAGACACACAGATGGCCAGAAAACACATGAAAAGATGTTCAACATCACTCCTCATTAGAGACATGCAAATCAAAACCACTCTGAGGCACCACCCTAAACCAGCCAGAATGGCCATCATCCAAAAGTCTACAAAAAAGAAGTGCTGGAGAGGGGGTGGAGAAAAAGGAACCCTCTTACACTGTTGGTGGGATTGTAAATTTGTGCAACCACTGTGGAAAGCAGTGTGAAGATTCCTCAGAAAACTAAACATAGAACTACCATTTGATCCAGCAATCCCACTCCTGGGCATCTACCCAGAGAAACCCATGACTCGCAAAGACAGGTGAACTCCTATGTTCCTTGCAGCACTCTTTTCAATAGCCAAGACATGGAAACAACCAAAATGTCCATCGACAGCGGAGTGGATCCGGAAGAGGTGGTACATATACAAAATGGAATATTACTCAGCCTTTAAAAGAACGAAGTACTGGCATTCTTAGCAACATGAATGAACCTAGAAATTATCATGCTAAGTGAAGTCAGCCATACAATGAGACACCAACATCCAATGCTTTCACTGACATATGGAACCTGAAAAAAGGACTGGCTGACATTCTTTGCAGAAAAGATGCTGACTCAAAGTTATTGAAAAACTTGTGGTCTCAGAAGAATGACAATGAAAGGGTACAAAACTACATAACTTTAGGCCAATTCTTAATCTATAAAAGTGACAGTGGTTATGGCTTCTATTAAGAAAAATGTGTTTTGTCCACTGTGTCAAATGTTCACCAAGAGTTCTGCTTACTTAATTCTTCTGATTTAAAAATCTGGAAATCTCAGTGGTATGTAGAGAAAATAACTCAACGAAACAGCTGTTAAAATACAGGAATACATACTTACCTGGCAGGGGAGATACCATGATCAGGAAGGTGGTTTTCCCAGGGCAAGGATTATCCATTGCACTCCGGATGTGCTGACCCCTGCGATTTCACCAAATGTTATAGAGGGAACATTCCTGAACATAATCAAAGCCATTTATGATAAACCCACAGCAAATATAATACTCAATGCGGAAAAACTGAAAGCCTTTTCACTCAAATCTGGAACAATACAGGAATGCCCACTCTCACCACTGCTCTTCAACATAGTTTTGGAAGTCCTAGCCACAGCAATTAGGCAAACAAAAGAAATAAAAGGCATCCATATAGGAAGAAAAGAGATAAAACTGTCACTGTATGCACATGACATGATACTATACATAGAAAACCCTAAGGACTCAACCCCAAAACTACCTTAACTGATTATAAATTCAGCAAAGTAGCAGGATATAAGATTAACATTCAAAAGTCAGTTGCATTTATGTATACCAGCAATGAAATATTAGAAAAGGAATACAAAGATATAATACCTTTTAAAATTGCACCTCACAAAATCAAATACCTCGGAATACACCTGACCAAGGAGGTAAAGGACCTCTATGCCGAGAACTATAAAACTTTAATCAAAGAAATCAAAGAAGATGTAAAGAAATGGAAAGATACTCCAGGTTCATGCATTGGAAAAATCAATATTGTAAAAATGGCCATACTACCCAAAGCAATCCACAGATTCAATGCAATCCCTAGCAAATGACCCATGACATTTTTCACAGAACTAGAACAAACAACCCAAACATTTAGATGGAACCACTAAAGACCCAGAATCACCAAAGCAATCCTGAGAAACAAAAACCAAGCAGGAGGCATAACTCTCCCAGACTTCAAGAAATACTACAAAGCCACAGTCATCAAAACAGTGTGGTACTGGTTTCAAAACAGACAGACAGACCAATGGAACACAATAGAGAATCCGGAAAAAAACCCTGACACCTAGGGTCCATTAATCTTTGACAAGGGAGGCGAGAACATAAAATGGGAAAAAGACAGTCTATTCAGCAAGCATTGCTGGGAAACCTGGACAGCTGCATGCAAAGCAATGAAACTAGAACACACCCTCACACCCTGCCCAAAAATACACTCCAAGTGGCTGAAAGACTTAAATATACGACAAGACACCATCAAACTCCTAGAAGAAAACATAGGCAAAACACTCTCTGACATCAACCTCATGAATATTTTCTCAGGTCAGTCTCCCAAAGCAATAGAAATAAGAGCAAAAATAAACCCATGGGACCTCATCAAACTGAAAAGCTTTTGCACAGCAAGGGAAACCCAAAAGAAAACAAAAAGACAACTTTCAGAATGGGAGAAATTAGTTTCAAATGATGCAACCGACAAGGGCTTAATCTCTAGAATATATAAACAACTTATACAACCCAACAGCAAAAAAGCCAATCAATCAATGTAAAAATGGGCAAAAGACCTGAATAGACATTTCTCCAAAGAAGATACACAGGTGGCCATCAAACACATGAAAAAATGCTCAACATCGCTGGTTTTAAGAGAAATGCAAATCCAAACTACCATGAGATATCACCTCACACCAGTCAGAATGGCCCTCATTAATACATCCACAAATAACAAGTGCTGGAGGGGGTGTGGAGAAAAGGGAACCCTCCTGCACTCTTGGTGGGAATGTCAACTGGTACAGCCACTATGGAGAACAGTTTGGAGATACCTTAGAAATCTATCCATAGAACTTCCATATGACCCCACAATCGCACTCTTGGGCATCTATCCAGACAAAACTCTACTTAAAAGAGACACATGCACCCTCATGTTCATTGCAGCCCTATTCACAATAGCCAGGACATGGAAACAACCCAAATGTCCATCGACAGATGATTGGATTCGGAAGAGGTGGTATATATCCACAATGGAATACTACTCAGCCATAAAAAAGAATGACATAATGCCATTTGCAGCAACATGGATGGAACTAGAGACTCTACTGAGTGAAATGAGCCAGAAAGACAAAGAGAAATACCATATGATATCACTTAGAACTGGAATCTAATATCCAGCACAAATGAACATCTCCTCAGAAAAGAAAATCATGGACTTGGAGAAGAGACTTGTGGTTGCTCGATGGGAGAGGGAGGGAGTGGGAAGGATTGGGAGCTTGAGGTTATGGGACACAACTTAGAATAGATTTACAAGGAGATCCTGTTGAGTAGCATTGAGAATTATGTCTAGATACTCATGTTGCAACAGAAGAAAGGGTGGGGAAAAAAGTGTAATTGTAATGTATACATGTAAGGATAACTTGACCCCCTTGCTGTACAGTGGGAAAATAAAATAAAAAAAAATTAACAAAGTAAAATACAGGAATAGCAAGAGACTTTAATTGCTCTATTATCTTCCTCAATGGTACCCTATATTTGTATATAATATGTCTGTATTTATGCTTTTCTGGAGAAAATGTCATGCCTTTTCTGAGAATCTTATAGATTTTGGTGACACCTCCATCTCACTCTCCTCAAAAATTTAAAAAAATTTTTCAATGATTTTTTTTCATTATAGCTGGTTTAGAGTGTTCTGTCAATTTTCTACTGTATGGCACGTTTACCCATTTACACATACATGTATACATTCCTTTTTATCACATTATTATGCTCCATAAGTGACCAGACATAGTTTCCAGTGCTACACAGCAGAATCTCATTGCTAATCCTTTCCCAAAAATGCTCTAAATATATTGAAAATTACCAATTACTGGCTTGATGCTCTTTAGCACTCAAACTCTCACAACCCCAAACCTATCATATGGCAGCAGGGTTGATGGTCTAGGAAAACACATATTTGGTGCACACAATTAGTGTACTCTAAGTATTTTTATTAAAGATTCAAAATCTATTCCCAAATTGTAGATGTGTTTTTTTCATGAAAGACTTTTGATGACCTCTGTAACATGATTTATAAATTTTCTTTCCTTATTACATGGTATTATTTTTATAAGCAGAAAATGCCTATCAAAGCAAAGAAATGCACTCCCAAGTGTGCAAGAAAATCTTTTGGTTCCAGTGTAATCTTAAGTTAGAAAGATTGAATCTAATTACTTCCCCTTGTAACCTTTCCTACTTTTAGTCTAGGTGGGTGTGATTTGTTGTTCTTATCTGTTTGGAAAATACCACAGACAAAATAACAAGACAGTTTTAGCAATGGTGACTGCAAAATCTTCTATACAAGAAGAAGAAAGAAAATATAAAGAGCAGAAGGGAAGAGAACAGAATGTATGGACTGTATTATGAAATGTTTTACCTTATAAGAAAGCAATATCAATTCACCAAGATATATTTTTGATATAATGAGGAAGGGGACATCCACTTTAATTCTGGCATTCAGTAGGCTGACAGATACTGCAAAATACCACTCATTGCTATGGGCTAAGTATTTGTGTCCTCCACAAATTTGTATGTTGAAGCTCTAATGTGATGGTTTTTGGAGCCAGAATATTTGGGAGGTAATATAAAATGGGCTTAGTATCCATAGGAAGAGGAAGAGTGCTATTCTTTTCTTGCTCTACCATTTGAGGACAAGGCAGGAAGAAGTTTCTCACCAAAAAACTGAATCTGCTGGCACCTTGATTTTGGACTTCCCAGCCCCCAGAACTATGCACAACAAATGTTTGTAGAAATCACCCAGTCTATGGTATGTTAACTAAGATAGAAATTGAAAATAAATAGCAACAAAATATAACAATTGGTGGATTATAGTAATAACTTCTGAAAGATTTGTGAGAAATTATTTTCATATATAAATCAGCTTGGGACTATAAAATATAAACCTGGCCTAAATCTGCCACTTCACTTTTTTTTGCAATTGTTCATTATGTATTTGTGTAATTAAATAAAACTATTTCCTCACTGATACTTCACAAGTAGCCCATAAAGGAGGCAGAGCAAGTTATTATTATTATTATTATTATTATTATTAAGTTTCCCCAAGGTCTGTTCTTGGCAGTGTCTGGGAGATTAAAATGTACTCAATGGGGGTTCCTATCATGGCTCAGTGGAAATGAACCCAACTAGTATCCCTGAGGATGTGGTTTGGATCCCTGGCTTCACTCAATGGGTTAAGTATCCTGCATTGCTGTGGCTGTGGCATAGGCCAACAGCTGTAGCTCCTTTTTGACTGCAACTTCCTTATACCACAGGTGCAGCCCTAAAAAGCAAAAAGCAAAAAAAAAGTACTCAAACAATTGATAAATTAATAATTTGTAAACAACAATTCTACTACTACAGCTTATAACACTTGGGTCCTTGCACAAGGATATCTTATAATATATCACTTTATATTTATTTATAACTGCTTATTACATGTGTCTTCTCTTGTCTTCCTAACTAAATTGTAAAGAAAACTTCAAGAATATGAAGATATGTCTGTTTCTTTTATACCATTCACAGATTTCACTATTATACCTTGAATAAGGTGAATACTCAATACATTATTTTTATTTTATTAAAGGCAAAGAAATGAAGACAAACTACTTTGATGAAGTTTTAAATAAAACAAAAGAAATCAACAAACATTTATGAATATTGACTCAGGATTCTTGAATCTAAAGAGTCAGAATTATTTATTTTCCTTAAGAAGTCAAACTTCAACACTTAAAGCTGGCATTGAGTAATGTAAATTTTATAAAACAATGTCAGAGACAAGGGTTCTTAGGCTGTTATTGACCATGATTTAATAGTATGATTTAGAAATAAACTATTAAATCTTAATTATATCATATATTATTTTGGACATTGTTTTTCCATATTCAGATGTACATGTCATTGACTATGAATAGTGAGGTGAATTATTTTTTTTAAAGTAGAACTCCTTGGTTACTATGCTGATATAACAGGACATTTATTCCAAGATCTAGCCTTTAATATGATCAATTAAATTCACATATTGAGCTTGTTTAATGTGAATGTATACTAAGTTTCATAGTAGAGGCAAGAGCTGATTTTCTTGATGGGATTCTTACAATAAATCAGCTGAAACCAAAATGAATGAAAGGATGATGCTTTCATAACAAACTGCCTTGTAAATTCATCCATATATAAGAAAGAAATTTCTCTTATGGCAAAGACTAAATTTTATTATTTTCTCCCTCTCAGTTATGAGGAAGAATAAGGAAAAAAATATTGTGTATAAAACCGTATGCCCTTTGACATAAGTCCTTCCAGCCAAACTCTCTTTTTTATTGTAACAAAGTTAAACCATATTCCATTTCACAAAGCAAACATGCTAAACATGTGGTTTTTAAAATAGAAGCATGTGCATAAACTCTTTTACATGAAAATCGTTTCTGAGAAACGTCTCTAGGGAAAGTTCACTACCCAAAGCCAGAAAGTGCAGGAAAATGACAAAGCAGACTGAGATCAAATATTTCTTAAAGTGGATTGCCAAAGTAGAGGCATAAGTGACATTTAATATGCTCACTTAGGGACTCCTGTTGAGTGCCCTCTCTGGTAACCCAGATCAGGATGCTTGTTTAGTGGATAAAAGTGTAACTTTAGAAATTGGCAGGAACTCTTGTGTTCAGCCACCTGTATCCTCAGCTAGATATGGTGGAAGGGGTATAAACCAAGCACACATTTCAAACTTTGTTCTATTTTGATTTCTTAAAATTTTCTGGCTTCAAAAGGACCATTTATAAAACTCATAGTTTAAGGTTGCATTGACAACACTCAGTGACCATTGTGATATAGTTTATATTTTGTCTTTTCATTGTTAAATATATTTTTAAATATAAACTGTGGTAAAAGTAGACATTATCTTTATTGCAAAAACTGAGGTGAATTTCCACATGAATGGCTATCAAAAACATTATTCATATCTAAAGTAAATACTGTGAGCTTTCAAAGAAGTCTGCAGAGTCAATTAATGGTGAATATTAGCACTTCAAGGGAATCATCCCTTACAGCCTGAAAAAAAAAAAGATTTGGCTGAAAATTTGACCTAAGAATATAATAAAGTCTTCGTAGATTGAATTGTGCCTCATGCGCATTTAAGGCCATCTGAGGCCCAAATGATGAAAGGATGATGCAAATTTATGACCCCTCAGATTTAGCAATAGCCCTTTGGATATTAAGTTGGGTTAGTAGATTTACTACTAATCCAAATACTCTAGGCCAAATTCTGCCTGACAACTCTGCACTGTGAGTCTCTAAAAAGTGTAGCAAGTTGAGATTTTGAAGAGCTGACAGTAGGCTTTATGCTCCAAGAAGAGGCTGCATGTGGTTTTGCCATTAAGTACAGTTCTTCTAATATGTATTTCTTCTACATTTTCAATGGAAGCCCGTGCCCTCCCCAACACACTCCATGGTAATGGCCATTGTCAACAATAAACTTAAATTAATCATACACTCTTTCCAGATGAAGCAAATTTTGAGTCAATTTTATACATAAGATATATAACAATATTTGAGAAAGAAAGAGGCATTTGTGTTCTTGATACTTGTCAAAGGTTGAACCAAAGACATTACCTAAAAATAAAGTTTTACATTAATTCCTACTAAATCACAGATTAAGCTACACATTTGTGTTCAAGCAGCTGTTATAATATTTGGGGATACTCTTTGGAGTTCCTGCTTTTTTTTCAAATCAGGAAGTCTCTGATATCAAAACATAAGTGGCATTATTTTCATCTGTGATGTGATAATGTGTGTCTTACAAAATTATCTTATAGAAACATTAGACAGAAATCATGTCAGCAAGAATTAGCTGCAACATGTAAAATGATTTAGAAAATATGTGTGTTATGTAAAACTGGATGGCACTAATTCTACTAAAAACAACCTTGATTACTCTTTATTTGACAAAGGAACATTTCACAAATATTAATTCAAATGTCACTTTTGAACCCCTAAGGTTGTGCTCTGCTTTATACATTAACTAGCATCAATCTTTGTAAAATAAGGAGTAAATATTCTTATCTCCATTCTACATGTAAGGAAATGAAGCTCAGAGAAAATGTGATTTATCTAGGCCCCAAAGTGGCACAAAATTTTAGCCCCTGATATTTCTGTTTCTAAAATACTAAGTTTTTGACTATGGCACTGTTATAGGTTGCATCTTTTCCCCCTTAAAAAATAAGAAGGTCATTTTGTATGTGTCATATTTGATCTTGATATTCCACTTAATGATTTATCATAAGAATTTAAAATATCATAATATCACAAAATATGACATAAAATGACCACACAGTGTTCTATCATGATTGTGCATCATTCATTAAATAAAAACATAATTTGATACCCTCAGGGTATTTCCACATATTATATAATTATAAATAATGCTGCAATGATTATCAATATATAAGTACTTGTGTACAACTCTGATCATTTCTTTAGGATAAGTCCTAAAATGGAACTCCTGAGTCTTTTAAAATAACATTTCTAGAGGCAGGGTCAAGGTGGTAAAGTATCAAGACCCTGAGCCTACATCATTTCACAAATACATCAAAACTACAACTACATATGCAGAAACTCTCACTGAGAATGACCTAATTTCCAGAAGAATGGCTCTTTTATAATTAAGGCTATAAAGAAACACAGGTAGTGTAGTAGGAAGGTAAGAAGAATTATCTGGTCAATACCCACACTACTAGAGAGGTATTCAGAAGAGGAGGGGGATATCACAGGGATATCCTTGCCTTGGGTTCCACAACTGGGAGAATAAGCTCCCTTATCTAGTTTGAAAATGAGTGCAGTTTATTGTATGGCTGTAAGAAACCAAGACTCCACTCTTGAAGAGTACATGCACAGATTTGCTCTCAGTCTCAAAATGGAGGTAACAGATTGAAAACTGCTAGGTGCTCTGGCAGTCTTGCCAGGACTGACTAAGAATACATTTCCAGCCCTTACCAGTCTCTTACTCTAGCACTTCCTGTTCTAGTACTGCTTCCCACTAAGGAAAAGACCACAATTGCCAATTAGTATGCATTTAAATGGAGGAGAGCCAGCTCAAGCTCTGCCTATAGCCAAGGTGGATACACCATTGCGAGTGTGCATGTACCCTAGGGAAGGAGCTCAATAATGCAGCTACAACATTTCTGCCATAAATAGGGCACCTAAACAAGGCATCAGGGGTAGGGGGGAACCAGCTCAGAAGTTCATCCCCAGGCTCTTGGACCCAGGCCACAACCCAACTATGGCAAAGACTGCCATCACATCAGAAGGAAACCCAACTCCTTCAGGGCTCATGCTCCTGCTCCTTTGGCCCTGGCCAAACACTCACTAGGGAAGCAACCACCATTGTGCCTAGGAAAAACTCTGGAAAACATGTTGTCCTGGATCCAGGCACTACAAATCCAGGCCTACATTCCAAGGCAATAGCTGCCTATGCATCCCAGGGGAAAATTTAGGCTATGCTTGCTTTGAACCCAGCTCTAGCATGAAAACCACTTGGCACATGTAGACTGTATACAAATTCTCCCACATAAGGACCTGCTTTAAAAACAGGGATAGGTAAATGTTTCACCTAATTTTATAGAAAGAAACCAAGACATTTAAGCAAAATGAGAAAACAGAAGATTACGTTTCAAACCAATGAACAAAGCTAAAAACCAGAAAAAATAAAAATAAATAATTTATCTGACAAAGAGTCCAAAGCACTTGTAATAAAAATGCTAACATAACTGAAATAGTTAAACAGAATGAGAACATTAACACCGAACTAGAAAATCTAAAAAAGAATCAGTAAAAGCTTAAGAACACAATGACTGAAATAAAAACATACACTAACAGGAATTAACAGTAGATTAGGTGATACAGAAGAATACTTAATATATCTAGAAGCTAGAATAGTAGAAGTTATTTATTCAGAACAGCAAAAAGAAAAATAAATGAGGATATTTTAAGTTACTTCAGGGACAACATCAAGCTTACTAACATTTTCCTTATAAGTATCCCAGAAATAAAAAAGAAAGAGAATGTGATACAAAGTGAATTTGGTTAAATTATGGCTGAAAACTTCCATAATCTGAAAAAATAAACATATCTAGGTACAGGGATCACAGAAAGTCCCAAACAAGCAAAACCAAATAGATCTTCACCAAGACATATGATAGTTAAAATTGGAAATGTTAAAGATTTAAAAAAGAACATTTCAAGGCAGTAAGAGAGAAACATTCACATATCAGGGAACTCCATTAAGACTATCACCTAGTATTTCAGCAGAAAACTTGTGGGCCAAAAGGGAGTGATATGAAATATTTAAAATAATGAAAGAAAAATCCAATCTAGGATACTCTACACAGAGGTTATCATTCAGAGTTGACTGAGAGCTAAAAAGCTTTCTAGGTAAGCCAAAACTGAGAGTTCACCACTGCTAAACTAACATTACAAGAATTATGAAAGGGTCTTATTTAAGTGAAAAAGAAAAGGCTACAGCAAGAATCAAGAAAATATAGGAAAGGAAAAATCCTACAGGAAAAGGCAAATATATAGTAAAGGTTAAAATACCAAGGTTAAAATATAAAAATTGTAAAATCAACTATAAATAAAATAAACAATTAAGGGATATGAACACAGGTGTAAAAAATAACATCAAAAACACAAAATGCTGGGGTGGATTAAAAATGCACATCTTCCAAAGGAAATAATTGGAATGGATAAGCAATGAGATCCTGCTATATAGCATTAGAAACTATGTCTAGTCACTTATGAAGGAGCATGATAATGTGAGAAAAAACATGTGTACATGTATGTACAACTGGATCACTTTGCTGTACAGTAGAAAATTGACAGAACTCTTTAAGCCAGCTATAACAGAAAAAGTAAAAATCATTATAAAAAATTCACATCTCTTAGAATGTGAATGTAAATGACTTATCAGTTTAATAAAAATAGATATAGTTATGTCAATATATATTATCTCAACAATAACAATAATAATTTATAAATTAAAATCCTATAATAGAAAAACAAACACTAGAGAGAAAGGAACCCAACATGACACTAAATAAGGTCATCAAATCACAAGGCAAGAGACTAAAAGAAGAGAGAATAACTACAAAAATAACAAGGAAACAAGTAACAAAATGGCAATAGGCACACATGTATCAATAATCACTTTAAGTATTAAAGGAATAAATGCTCATATCAAAAGTCATACAATGGGTGATTGGATAAGAAAAACAAAACCCCTGTATATGCTACCTCCAAAATACATACTTCAGAGCTAAAGACACAGACACAGAATAAATGTGAAGGGATGGAAAAGCTATTCCATGCAAAGTAAAATGATAATTAAACTGGGGTAATAATACTCATGTCAGACAAAGAATATTTTAAAAGGAGGTATATAATAAAAGATAAAGGCACAAATAATGATGAAAGGATCAAAGTAAGAGGAGGATATATCATTTGTGAAAATATATGCACTAATGTAACAGGATTTAAATTTTTTAATGACTATTTTTTTCCATTATGGTTGGTTTACAGTTTTCTGTCAATTTTCTACTGTACGGCAGAGTGACTTAGTCACACAAATGCACACACATATATGTACAATTTCTGCTGTACAGCAAAGTGACCCAGTCATACATAAATATATACATTCTTTTTCTCACGTTATCCTCCATCAGGTTCCATCACCAGTGACTAGATATAGTTCCCACTGCTATACAGTAGGATCTCATTGCTTATAAATTTCAATATAAGAGTTTGCAATTATTAACCCCAGACTCCCAGTCCATCCCACTCCATCATTCTCCCCATTGGCAACCACAAGTCTGTCCTCCATGTCCATGAGTTTCTTTTCTGTGGAAAGATTCATTTGTGCCATATATGAGATTCCAGGTATAAGTGAAATCATATGGTATTTGTCTTTCTCTTTCTTAATTACTTCACTCAGTATGAGAGTCTCTAGTTCCATCCATGTTGCTGCAAATGACATTATTTTGTTCTTTTGTATGGCTGAGTAGTATTCCACTGCTTATATGTACCAAATCTTCTTAATCCACTCATATGTTGATGGACATTTGTTTCCATGTCTTGGCTATTATGAACAGTGTTTCAATGAGCATAGAAGTACATGTGTCTTTTTCAAGGAAAGTTTTTTCTGGATATATGCCCAAGAATGGGAATGCTGAATCATATGGTAATTCTATATTTAGTTTTCTGAGGTACCTCTATACTGTTTTGCATAGTGGCTGTACCAATTTACATTCCCACCATCAGTGTAGGAGGGTTCCCTTTTCTCCACACCCTCTCCAGAATTTGTAATTTGTTGACTTGTTAATGATGACCATTCTGACAGTTGTGAGGTGTTAACTCATAGTAGTTTTGATTTGCATTTCTCTAATAATCAGTGATGAGCATTTTCTTCATGTGCTTGTTAGCCATCTGTATGTCTTCTTTGGAGAAATGTCTATTCATTTCAATTGGATTGTTGGTTTTTTTTGCTGTTGAGATATATAAGTTGTTTTTATATTTTAGAGGTTAAGCCCTTGTCAGTTGCATCATTTGAAATTATTTTCTCCCATTCTGTAGGTTGTTTTTTTTTATTGTTTCTTTTGCTGAAGAACACTTAAATATATAAGGAAAATATTAACAGGTAAAGGGCGAAATCAACAGTAGTATAATAATAGCGTGGAACTTTAACACCCAACTTAATAAAATATTATATCATCAAAATTAAAATTCAATAATGAAACTCTGGCCATAATTGACACATTAGACCAGATGGATTCAAGTTATCTATAGGAAATTCCGTCCAGAAACAACATGATACACATTCTTTTCTAGTGAACATAGAACATTCTCCAGGATATGTCACATGCTAAGCCACACAGAGAGTCTCAAAAATTAAGAAGATATAAATTTTACGAGCAACTTTTTAAAGTACATTGGTTATAAAAGTAGAAATCAATTATAGGAATAAAATGTGAAAAAATACAAATTTATGAAAACTAAACAAGATGCTATTAATACCTAATGGGACAAATAAATAAACATTGATTAAGAAGAGTATTCAAAATATGAAAATTAATGAACAGCATTCCAAATTCTATGGGATACAGCAAAAGCATTTCTAAGAGGGATGTTTATAGCGTTATAGGCCTACTTCAAGAAATTAGAAAAATATCATATAATAAACCTAATATAAACCACAAGAAATTAGAAAAAGCTGAACTGACAAAGATCAAGGTCAGAAGAAAGAGGGAAGTAATGGAGATCAGAGCAGAAATCAATAAAATAGGAACTAAAGATATCAATTCGAAAATATAAATAAAACCAACAACTGTTTTTTGAAAGAAACAATAAGTTTTTAGTCATGTTCATTTAAAAGTAAAGAGAGAACCCTAATACACAAAATTAGAAATGAAAGAGCTAAAATCAATATCACAGAAATAGAAACACTCATAAGAGAATAGAACAGTTAAAAGCCAACAGCTTATACATACTAGAAGAAATAGACAAATTCATGCAAACATACAATCTTCCAAGACTGAATCAGGAAGAGATAATCTGAGCAGATCAATTACAAGTATTGAAATTGAATCAATAACAAAAAAATCTCCAAGAAGTAAAAGTCCAAGACCAGATGGCTACACAGGAGAATTCTACCAAACATTTAAAGAAGAATTAATATCTATTCTTCTAGAATGATCCAGAAACACTGAAGAGGAGAAAAACTCCCAAATGCATTCTGAGTCTAGGCTTATCTTGATACTAACACCCAACAAGACATTGCCTTCCCCCCAAAAAAATGAAAATTACAAGCTAATATCCATGATGAAGATAAATGCAAACATTTGCAAGAAAATATTAGCAATGTATTTGACAATACATTAAAAGAATTACATACCATGATCAAGTAGGATTTATCCCACAGATACAAGGATGTTTCAATATATGCAAGTCAAACAATGTGATACACCCCATTCACAAAATGAAAAATAAAAAACACAAGATCATCTCAATAAATTCAGAAAAAACATTTGGCAAAAGCACACATTCCATTCATGATGAAAACTCAAGAAAGTTGATACAGAGGGAACATACAAACCATAAAGTTTGTGTATGACAACCCCACAGCTAATATAAATATAATAATATAATATGCAATAGTAAAAATATAATATAATATGCAATGGTAAAAATTTTAAAGCTTTTCTCCTAAAATCAGAAACAAAACAGATGTCCACACTCGTATTTCTATTTAGCATAGTATTTGAAGTCCTAATCAAAGGAATCAGACAATAAAAATAAACTTCCAGCAGTTTAAATATGGCCTTCAATATTTCTGTAGAAAAATCATGTTAGCCTTAGTGGGTTCCCTTTTATATGACTCCGTTTTTTCTTGCTGCTCTTAGAATTAACTTTATTTTCAAATTTTGTTATTTAAATTATGATATGTCTAGGTGTGGGTCTTTGTGTTCATTTTGTTTGGGACCCTTTATGTTTCCTCTACCCAAATATCTATTTCCTTCTTCAGGCTTGGGAAGTTTTCAGCCAAATTTAATTTAATATATTTTTGACACACTTATCTTTCTTCTTCATTTTCTGGGACCTCTGTAATGTGAATGTTGGCATTCTCAGAGTTTGTTTGTAGCTATCACCTTTGAAGGAGATGGGGCTGGGAGAGGAGGGTGTAGATCCAGAGCTGAGTATTAGGCTAGGCTTCCCCTATGCTTAGTAACTGTCAGTTCCTCATTATGGGTGGGGACAGACCAAAAGTTGCTATAGTAAAATCCGTGAGAGTTGCATTCAAACTGGCTCAGCTCCCTTTATTTGTGTGCTCTTCCCCATATAGCACTTGCACACTCAGCCCCAGAGGGGAGCAATTCTAGAGCAAGAGGGGCTGGTGTGGGAATTCACCGAGGGTCAGAGCATTGTGTGTGTCCAGCTGGATGCTGTCAGACATCTAATATGCCTCTAATGGGTCATATTTACAATCACCAGAAATGGCTGCCCTATCCATGATCAGATGCTATTTAGAGTGTGAGGTTTCATAGCCTCTCACAGCTGAACTTCTTCCTCAGTTGTGGTTACCATTGCTCTATTGTGGAGCTGCGATTTGAGGCAAATGTTGCCTCAAACATTTTGAGGGCTCACTTGGCTTTGCCTGGAATGTAAACAGGGGTGATAGCAGGAAACAAGTTGGCCCATTCATGGATTTAATCCACCCTTTCCACCCAGCTTCAGGAGCAAGCAAGCATTTACATTCTCCTCAGAATCAGAGTCTGGCTTCCCAGAACCATCCTGTTAGCACCAACAGACTTCCAACCAGCCAATACTATTTACCATCCTTTGCAATACACCAGGATTGGTGCCCTCAATTAGTGGCTCAAACCAGATTCTCTTTTTCTTGTCTCATTGCTGTATCTGGAACTACCAATTTTACTCTGAATAAAAGTTGTGAAAACAGGCATCCTTGTCTTGCTCCTGATCTTAAAAGAAATATATTTATCTTTTCAATAATGAGGATGATATTAGCTGTGGGCCTGTTATATATAGCCTTTATTATATTGACATATGTTCTCTATACTCAATTAGTTTTGAGGTGTTATCATAAATGCAAGTGGAATCTTGTCAAAAGCTTTTTCTGCATCTATTGAGATGTTGATGTAATTTTTACTCTTCATTATGTCAAGGTGGAGTATCACATTAATTTGCAGCTATTGAACTGTCTTCACATTCCTGGGATAAATCCCACATGATTATGGTGCATGACCCTTTTAATATATTGTGAAATTCCTGTTGTTAATGTTAAGGTGAGGATTTTGGCATCTCTGTTCATTAGTATACTGACCTGAAATTTTCTTTTTCCTGTCATATCTTTGATTTTGATATCATTATGATGTTGCCTTCATAGATTGAGTTAAGTGGCTCAGTAGGTGAATAACCTGACTAGTATACATATGGATATGGGTTTGGTCCCTGACACCCCTCAGTGGGTTAAGGATCTGGTGTTGCTGTGAGCTGTGGTCTAGGTTGCAGATGTGACTCAAATCTGGCTGTTGCTATGATGTGACTAGGCCTAAAGGTGCAACTTGGATGTGGCCCTTTAAAAAAAAAGGAAATGGCCCCTCCTCTATAGTTTTTTTGAATATTCAGAGGATAGGTGTTATATTTTCTCTAAATATTTGTCAGAATTCACCTGTGATTCCATCTGGTCATGGATTTTTGTTTGTTGAGGTTATTTTTTTTCATTCCTGATTCAATTTTATTACTGGTAGTTGGTCTATTCATATTTTCTATTTCTTCCCTGTTTGTTCTTTGATGATTGTATATTTCTAGGAGTTTTTCCATTTCTTCTATGTTGTCCATTAAATAAAATACCAAATAGGTATATATTTATTCATAGTGATATCTTATAATCCTTTTTATTCCTGTAATGTTGTTTTATCTTGTTTGTCATAATTGATTTTATTGATTTAGGCCCTCTCTTTTTTTTTTCTTCTTGTTGAGTCTGGCTAAGGATTTTCAATTCTGTTATGGTTTCAAAAACCAGCTCTTAGTTGTATTAATATTTACTTTTCCTATTTTTAGTCTCTATTTCATTTGTTTCTCTTCTGATCTATTACTCCTTTCTTTGTTACTCATTATCTCATTTGTTTGTGCTACCTAATATTATTTATTTGATATTTTTTTCTTGTTTCCTGTGGTAGGCTTGTATTACTTTAAACTTCCTTCTTAGAACTACCTTTTCTGGATGCCCTATATTTTAATTTAATTTAATTTAATTTAATTTAATTTATTTATTTTTTTATTATTATTATTGTTTTTTTAATGATCATAACAGATATTTGCGTTTTTGTTTTCATTTGTCCCCAAGTATTTTTTTGATTTCATTTAAAATTTATTCCATAAGCCATTTGTTATTTAGTAGCATATTGTTTTGATTTCACATCTCACAGCATTTGGTCAGAGAATTTAGTTGATTTGATTTCGATTTTTTAAATTTACTGAGACTTCATTGTGGCTTAGCATCATGTGACCTATCCTTAAGAATGATCCATGTGCACTTAAAATAATGTATATTCTGCTGCTTTGTGATAGATAGAATGTATAGTCTGCTGCTTTTCTAATGTGTCCTTTAACACACTTTTCTGTCTGGGTGATTTCTCCATTAATGAAAACGAGGCATAATGTCCACTACTATTATTGTGTGATTGTTAATTTGCACCTTTATCTCTATTAATAGTTTTTTTTGTATCTATGTTTTCCTCATTTAGAAATATATATGTTTATATACATGCATACACAGTTTTTATATATTCTTCTTGGATTTATCCCTTGATCCTTATGTATTGTCCTTCTTTGTCTCTTAATACAGTGTTTGTTTTAAAGTCTATTTTGTCTGTCATAAGTATTGCTATCCTGGGTTTCTTTTTCTGTCCTTTGCATAGAAAACCTTTTTCCATCCCATCACTTTCAGTCATGTTTGTCTTTAGAGCTGAAATGAGTCTTATGTAGACAGTATGTACATGGTCTTGTTTCGTATCCTTTCTGCCACTTCGATTGGAACATTTATTCCATTTACATTTAATGTAACTATTGCTAGCAATGTATTTATTGCCATTTAGTTAATTGTTTTGGGTTTGGTTTTGTAGCACTGTTTTTTATCTTTCTTATTTTGCTCCCCTTCCATGTGATTTTATAATTATGATTATATTTTGATTCCATTCACTTTTTTCAGTGTGTATCTAATATATCTCTTTGATTAGTAGTTATTACATGGTATAATTACTTTAAGTTGCTGATCTTTTAAATTCAAACACATTTTAATAACCCTGCACTTGTAATTTCTTCTCATGTTCACTGTATTTTACATTGCATGTTACATTTTTTGTTTTGTGTATTCCATAATTACTTATTGTAGTTATAGATAATTTTATACTTTTACCTTTTAAATTTTCTACTAGGTTTATATGTGGTTGATTTCCTAACTTTATGGTGTATTAGCCATAGCCCATGAGATTTTCCCTTTTTGAGCTTCATATTTCTTATAGTAGCCCTTTTTTTTAAATAAGTGAAGTCCTTATATCAGTTTTTTGAATGTACTTTGTTGATGCTGAACTCTTTTAGTTTTTGCTTATCTCTAAATTTTTTGATATCTTCATCAAGTCTGAATGAAGCATTGTCAGGTAGGTTGTAGTTTTGTTTTCTTTCATCACATTAAATATATCATATTAAATTTCATTCATCACATAAATATATGTTTTTACCTGCAGAATTTCTATTGAAAAGTCAGTTGATAGCCTTATGGGAGTTTCCTTGTACGTAATGTGTTGCTTTTCCCTTGCTGCTTTTAATGTTCCATACTTATCTTTAAATTTTATCATTTTAATAATTATAATATGTCTTGGTGTGTTTCTCTTTGGGTTGATCTTATTTGGGCTTTCTGTTCTTCCTATAACTGCATGTCTGTTTCCTTTCTCGATTTCAGAAAAATGTAGAGCTTTTATATTATTAAATATATTCTATGTCACTTTCTGTCTCTCTTCTCCTTCTAAGACTCCTATCAGGCAAATGTTAATGTGCTTGATGTTGTCCCACAAGTCTCTTAAGCCATCTTCATTTTATTTTTTATTTTTCATAATCAGCTAATGTTATTTATATTTTGTCTTCCACCTTGCTAATTCATTCCTCTATATCTAATCTATTGTTGATTCTTCCTAATGTAATATTTATTTTCAATTATTGTAGTCTTCATTTCTATTAAGCCTTATTTGTATTATCTCTTCGTTTAAAAATTTTAACTCCTTACTCTGTGTATATAATGTCTTTTCAAGTTCTTTGACCATCTTTATGATCTTTACCTTGAACTCTTTATCAGGTACATTGCTTATCCCACATAACTTGGTTCTTTTTCTTGGATTTTATCTTGTTCCTTCATTTTGAATATATACTGTTATTGCCTTCATTTGAATATATACTGTTATTGCCTTCATTTTGAATATATACTGTTATTGCCTCATTATGCTGTTATTGCTCTTTATATTTCTGTGTATTTGGTGTGTTGATTATGTATACTGACCTTGATGAAGATGCCTTTTGTAGGAGATATCCTACACATCCTAGAAGTGCTTTCATCTCTGGACAACAGAGCTATGTTGTCTAGTTTTGTACCCTATGTTGGATTCTTATGACCTTCTGTTTTTGCTAGGTGACTACTGTGGATAGTCTAGCAGGCATGGCTGGTCCCTAATATGGTTGATTGTCAGGGCTTCCTTTGTGTGAAGACTGTTGCTTGTGGTCAGTGTTGTGTCATGAGGTGGCTGAGTGCAGTGTCCTGGGGCTACTGCTGGTCTACTGGTGGATTGAGCCCTGTTTCAGCATGGGTGGTTTTAAGGCTGGCCATCTAGATATAGTGTTGGCTAGCTGGTAGATGAGGCTAGTTTCTGGTATGATAAGCTGCTGAATCTGGGCTGTCTAAGAACTGATGGCCACCCTCTGGTGACTGGAACTGGATCCCAGAGTGGTTGGCTGAGTTGTGCAATGGGTTTAGAATCTGATGTTGGCCTCCTGGTGTGTGTAACTGGATTCTGGAGGACCTGGCTGAGGGGCCCAAAGTTCCCTGGAGCTATTATCGGCATGCTAGCAGGCAGTTCCAAGCCCCATGGGGCTGAGGTTTAATGCTGGCCTCTTTGTGAATGGGCTGTGTCATGACATAGCAGGCTGAATTTCTGAAGTGGTCCTGGGGATATCATCTGTTCAGTGGTGGGCTGAGCCAAGGTTCAGAGGATCCTAAGACTTGTGCCTACCCACTGGTGAGGGAGGTCATGTCCTGGGGTTTTTCTGGCCAAACAGTGGGTGGAACCAGGTCTTGTGGTTTCTGGATGTAGGACCCAGGGTTCCTGAATCTGGTTTTGGCCCACTTATTGGTGGAACCAAGGCCCAGGTGTCTTGGAGATATTTTATGGCTCACTTTTAGGCAGAGCTGGGTGCTGGGATCTCTGGCTGCAGACCTCTGAGAGTCCCATAGCTGGTGATATTTTGGGCTAAGAACTAACAGCTGGTTGTGGGACTTTTGAGGGACCCAGGTCTAGTTCTTGCCATCTGGTGGACAGGGATGTGTCCTGGGGTAGATGTGGGCTCAGGAGGTCTTAAGGTAGCTAGCATGATAGCATGTGGGGCTATGTCCCCAACCAGCTAACTGTTTGGCCTGAGGCTTCCAAGTATTTGTTTCAACAGGCCTGTTAGATAGGTTAGGTTCCTTCACTAATAAACTGCAGGGAGTGTTTCAAAATTCTGCTTTCCAACACCAGCATCTTTGTGGTAGAACATGATACTCAAAATTGCTGTCATCAGTGTCAATGTCCCCAGGGTGATCTCCAGTTTCCTCCTGCCTCTCCTGGAGGCTTTCCAAGATAAGTATGTGAGTCTGACTCAGTTTTCTTCCATATTTATTTCTTGCTTTTGTCCTTGTTCCTGTAGTGTATAAGATTTTGCATACACCCATTAAGTGTCAAGTCTATTTCCCACAGACCTCTGGCTCTCCCAAGTATAAATCCCACTAGCTTTCAAAGCCATTATTTCTGGAGGCTTATCTTTCATTGATATTTATTTTATATTTTGAGTTACAGTAAAGTAGTATGTTATGTTTTTACTGCTTAAATTCTCCCAGATTTGTCCACTGGGAAGTCTTTCAGGTGGCTCATGTGTCCAATTAACATATCCCCATCATCATGCATGTAGATAGATAAATATAAAAGATCTGTTTTAATTATATATAAATATATAATATAAGCTGAAATTTTATCTATGATATATAAACATAAAATTATAATTCTATAGTAAAACACATATATACATATATACAATTTTTTTATGTTTTAGCTTCTTTCTATATTTATTTATAAATAAATAAATATAGGAATATTTTATTTCTATATTTATTTTTCTTAGTTTCTAATTCTATCTTTTATAAAAAATATTCAGGCTTATCTTCCATATTTCCTGCCTTAACTTTAAATTCTGAATCAGTCCTTTGTCTAAGGACTCCTTGTTTTTTTTAACTGGAGCATGATATTAGAACATAAGATTTATTGATTAGTATGAATATTTCTACTGAAGTATCATTTTTTTCTAGGCCCTCTCTTCTGAGAGAGCAAGAAAATATAAATTTGTATAATGTCATCTTGAAAACAAATAGACTTCCAGATATTTCTCCAGCAAAGATGGGTTTATTCAGAATGAGTAGATAATCGCATCTTGGAATCTACAAGTATGGTGATCTAAATGCAAGTCCCTGAACGACAAGGGAAGGAGAATATTTTATAGAGAAGAACTGAACATGTGGAAGTCTTTAATAAACAAAGACTCTGTAGATTTTTATAGCCTAAATCCTTGCCAGGAACAAAGAGGAGTCATTATACTTTGGGTTGGGCTCTGCAAACGTCACAGGGTTTAAGAGTTCCCTCTTGTGATCTCTCAATTTAACTGAGGCTTCTGTTTATTAATTTTTTATACTCCCCCCTTTAGATCAAGATTTTTGCCTGAAAGTATCACTAATGAGAAGTCAGGTTTTCTACTGATATATGCTCATATATTCTCATATGATATTTTTATTTCTCTGACTTACTTTAACTTAGTATGATAATCCCTAGATCCTTCCATGTTGCTGCAAGTGGCATTATTTCATGTGTTTTTGTGGCTGAGTAATAATCCATTGTATATATTGTAAAATATCTTTATCCTTTCCTCTGTCAATGGGCATTTAGATTGCCTCCATGTCTTGGCCATTGTAAATAGTGCTACAATGAACATTGGGGTGTACATATCTTTTCATATTATGGTTTTCTCTAAGTAGATGCCAAGGAGTGGGATTGTTGCATCATATGGTAGTTTTAATTTTAGCTTTTAAAAGAAACTTCATATTGTTCCCCTTGGTGGTGACACCAGTTTACATACCCACCAATATTTAGGAGGGTTCCCATTTCTTCACAGCCTCTCCAGCATTTATTGTGTAGACTTTTTAATGGTGGCTATTCTAACTGGTATGAGATGGTACCTCATTGTAGTTTAGATTTGCATTTCTCTAATAATTAGCAATGTTGAGCATCTTTTAATGGGCATTTGGCCATCTGTCTATCTTCTTTGTAGAAATATGGGTTTAGATGTATCACCCATTTTTTGATTGGGTTGTTTGTGTTTTGTGTTATTATTATTATTTTTTTTAATATAGAGCTTCACGAGCATTTTTTTTATTTTGGAGATTAATCCCTTGTCAGTTGCTTTATTTGAGAAGATTTTTCTCCCATTTTCTTTTCATTTTGTTTATGGCTTCCTTTGTGATGGAAAAGCTTTTAAGTTTGATTAGAATTCATTTGTTTATTTATGTTTTTATTATCAGTACCCTAGGCCATGGACCCTCCCCAAAATATTGTAATTTATGTCAAAGAGTGCTCTGCCTATATTTTTCTCAAATAATTTTATAGTATCCAACCTCAAATTTAGGTCTTTAATCCATTTTGAGTTTAATTTTATGCATGGTATTATAAAACGCTATAAGCATATATCTCACGAAAATCATAATTTTAAAATATATGTGTACTCCAATGTTCATTATGGTGCTATTTACAATAGCCAAGGCATGGAAGCAACTTAAATGTTCATCAACAGAGGAATAGATAAAGAAGACGTGGTACATATATACAATGGAATATTACTCAGTCATAAAAAAGAATGGAATAATGCCATTTGCAGCAATATGATGGACCTAGAAATTATTATACTAAGTTAATTCAGACAGATAAAGACAAATATATATGAAATCACTAATATGTGGAATCTAATAAAGAATAATACATGGAATTTTCTAACAAACAGAATCAGATTCAAATTTATTGAAACCAAAATTATTTTTATGATTACCAACACTGGGGGAGTGGATAAAATGGGAAGTTGTGATTGATATATATACACTACCATATATGGCATAGATGAGTAACAAACACCTACTATACAGCACAGGGAAATCTTCTCAATACTCTGTAGTTACCTATAAGGGAAAAGAATCTGAAAAGAAAGTGATATATGTGTATGTAAAAATGATTCATGTTGCTGTACACCTGAAATTAATACAACATTGTAAATAAACTATACTGTAGTAAAATTTAATTTAAAAAATGCAAAAAGGAGTCAGGTTTTCTAGTTTCAGGGGTTTTTGTCCATCAATGTCAGGAAAAAACCTTTCCTGGGTATCAAGTCTAACATTGGAGAGAAGATGTACACATTGGAAATTGATTAAGGTCACATTCTAGTTAAAGATAGGAGTAGGAGGGAAAACGCTCAGTCACTTCTTACCTAAAGCCCATATTTTGTCATGATTATAGACATTAGAAATCATCTGAAGCATTATGTCATCAAAGGTTCAGAGAAAAATAAATAACCTCCAGCAAGCCTCATCAGGATATTTTGCAAAGTTGTCTCATCAGATATCCTCTGTTTCAATTCCAAGAAATCTTTATTTTGACTTCACCAGATGAGATGCAGCTGCAGCCAGTGTTCAGAATTTTTTTTTAGGTAAGTTGTGAGTATTCAATCCTCAATTCCTTAGAGTTTGGTGGTAGAAGTTTTGGATAAGCAATACTTGATAGAAGCATTTCCAGTGAGGTGGAAAAAAAGTTTTTTTTGTAGATATCTTTACCAATAAACTAAACCTCTGTGTTGCAAGGTTTGATGTTCAATAACTTTGTCTCTTGAATATTTTAAGAGACTGGTCTACAAAAAAAATGATTATTTTTTAAATAGGGACAAGTAGGCATGTACAGTATTGGAGTGTCTTACCTTTTAGAATTTGTCAGTCAAAATAAGCCAGAGACTAGAGTATTGGGCATCATCTGACTGTCTCAAAGCGTGAACATATGTGAGTTCCAAAAGGGATATATCTGAAATACAGAAGGAAAAATGGCAATGCTTTTGGCCAAGACATTTGGAGGACTCTTCAAATTTTTTTTCAATTGAGTATTAATAATTCTGTTAATTCATTGGACTATACTAGAGGATTTAAGGTGTTCAGCATGGTGAAAGTGTTATAAAACCAGCCCTCAAATGTAGACTTTTCAAAGTACCTGGACATTAAAATGGGTTCCACAATCACTATAGGGTTCAAGAGGAGTTCTCCAAATATATTTTTTTCAAAAAACTTTAGCCACAGAAGAGACAGTATCCTGTCCTTAAGGAAAGGTCTTAGTGCAGTGTTAAAACATACAGAGCACAATTAAAACATATTTATATCTATGAGACAAAACTTGTACAAAAACCATTACACAGAACTTATATAGTCCACTGGGAAATTTAAAATGTTCAGGAGCAATTTGAACAGAATTCCTTGGGTTTACTTTGGATAACTGGGACAAGTGAGTTATATACTTTTAAAGGTTTAACGTTTCCCCACCAGTATTGATTCACGAAGGCTATCATTTTACTACTATATCAATACTTTAATACATGTACAGTGGTGAAAAGTGAGAATTTTAGCCTGGGTTATTATTTGGTCAAAATCAGAGATTTAATCTTTAATGTAGCCATTAATTGTCAAAATTTCAATCATGTTTCCCCTTTTATGAGGCCAATTTTTATTTCATTAGACTTTTCTCCCCTAAATTATCATCTGGGAAAATAATTAAGTAAATAAACAGAAGATGGCAGAATAGGAGGACTGGAGATCAACTTCTCTCCTAAAAACAACATTCACAACTAAAGACTGAGCACTCTTCACCCAAATGGACCAGAAACCTTAAAAAAGATATCCCACTATAGAAGAAAAAGAGGAGGACACATCAAGAGGTAGGAGGGGTGATTTTGTGACATAAACAACCCCATACCTCCTGGGTGGGAAGCTCCACAGACTGGAAACTAACTGGTTCACAGAGACTCACCTACAGGAGTGAGAGTTCTGAGCCAAACATAAAACTCTCACATGTGGGGATCTGGCACGGGGAGAAAGAGCCCCAGAGCATCTGGCATTGAAGGCCAGTGGGGCTTGTGCACAGGAGCTCCATGGGATTTGGGGAAACAGAGACCCCATTCTTAAAAGGTGCACAAAGACTTTCACGTGCACTGGGTCCCAGGGCAAAGCAAAGTCTCCATGGGAATCTGGGTCAAACCTGACTGCATAACTTGGAGGACATACTGGGAAAAGAGGGGTGAACATGGCTTGTTGTGAGGAAAGGACATTGAAGGCAAAGCTCTCAGGAATATTCAGCAGCTGCCTTTCTATGGAGGTGGCCATTTTGGGAAAATCTGGACCCACCCATCTGTCAGTGCTGAGAAGCCCCCGGGGAAAACAACAACCAAGGTGGAATCACAGCACCACCCCTCAGTAAACAGGCTACCTAAAGATGCCTCAGACACACTCCTCTGATCCCATCCAGAGACTAAGCCCCACCCACCAGGGGGATTAGAATCAGCTCCACATCCAGTGGGCAGGCATCAGCCCCTCCCATCAGGAAGCCTACAGCAAGCCCCCCATACTGAATTCAGCCACAGGGGGGCAGACATCAGAAGTAAGAGAGGCTACAACTCTAGTATCTGTAAGAAGGTCACCACACCAAAAACCTATACAAATGAAAAGACAGAGAACTGTAACTCAGATGAGGGAGAAAGAAAAAAAAAACAGAAAAACAGCTAAGTGAGAAGGATATTCTCAGCCTCCAGCAAAAAGACTTTAGATTGTTGGTGCTGAAGATGATGCAAGACATTGGAAATAAACTGGAGGCAATGATGGATAACTTACAGAAAACAATGAGCAAAGAGATACAGGATATAAAACTTAAACAAGAAGAGATGCAAAATACGATCATTGAAATAAAAAATTCACTAGAAGCAGCCAACAGCAGAATACAGGAGGCGGAAGAATGAATAGTTGAGGTGGAGGACAGATTAGTGGAAATTACGGATGCAGAACAGAAAAGAGAAAAAAGACTGAAAAGAAATGAAGAGAGTCTCAGAGAACTCTGGGACAACATTAAACGCACCAACATCGGTGTTATGGGGTGCCAGAAGGAGAAGAGAGAGAGAAGGGGACAGAAAAAATATTCCAAGAGATAATAGCCAAAAACTTCCCTAACATGGGGAAGGAATCACTCACTCAAATCCAGGAAGCACAACAGGTACCATATAAAATAAACCCAAGAAGGAACACCCCAATACACATATTAATCAAACTGACCAAAATTAAAGACAAAGAGAAAATCTTGAAAGCAGCTAGGGAAAAGAAACAAGTAACATACAAGGGAATCCCAATAAGGTAATTGGCAGATTTTTCACCAGAAGCTCTGCAGGCCAGAAGGGAGTGGCATGATATACTTAATATGAGGAAAGGAAAAAACCTCCAACGAAGATTAGTCTACCCAGCAAGGCTCTCCTTCAGATTTGAAGGGGAAATCAAAAACTTCACAGATAAGTAAAAGCTGAGAGAATTCAGTGACACTAAACCAGCCTTACAAGAAATACTAAAGGAACTTCTATAGACAGAAAAGATCAAGAGAAGAAGGAATGAAAAAAGAGCAACAAAAACAAGTCCAAAGCAATTCATAATATGGCAATAAGAATATACATATCAATAATTACCTTCAATGTGAATGGACTAAACGTCACAACCAAAAGACATAGACTGTCTGAATGGATACAAAAACAAGACCCATATATATGCTGTCTTCAAGAGACCTACTTCACTTCTAGGGACACACAAAAATTGAAAGTGAGAGGATGGAAGAAAATATTTCATGAAAACGGGGATCAAAAGATAGCTGGTGTAGCAATACTCTAACCAGACAAAATAGAATTTAAAGTGAAAAATATTTCAAGGGACAAAGAAGGACATTACATAATGATCAAAGTATCAATCCACACCCAACACAGGTTTACCACCATATATAAGGCAACTGCTAACAACCTTAAAAGGAGAAATCAACAGTAAAACAATAACAGGTGGGGAGTTTAACACCAAACAAACAGAAATGGACAGATCAACCAGACAGAAAATCAATAAGGAAACACAGGCCCTGAATGAAGCATCAAACCAGATGGACTTAATAGATATTTATAGGACATTCCACCCAAAAGCAACAGAATACACATTCTCCCCAAGTGCACATGGAACATTCTCTAAGATTGATCACATCCTGGGCTACAAATCCAACCTCGGTAACTTTAAGAAAATTGAAATCATATCAAGCATCTTTTCCGACCACAACACTACATGACCAGAAATCAACAACAAGAAAATAACTGCAAAAGACACAAACACGTGGAGACTAAACAACATGCTACTAAACCACCAAGGGATCACTGGAGAAATCAAAGAGGAAATTAAAAAAATACCCAGAAGCAAATGACAACAAAGATACAACACTCCAAAACCAATGGGATGCAGCAAAAACCATTCTAAGAGGGAAGTTTATAACAATACAAGCCCACCTCAGCAAACAAGCAAAAGCTCAAATAAACAAGCTAACTTTACATCTAAAGCAGCTCAAGAGAGAACAGACAAGACCTAAAGTTAGTAGAAGGAAAGAAATCATAAGGATTAGAGCAGAAATCAATGAAATAGAAATGAAGAAGACCATAGAAAAGATCAATGAAACGAAAAGCTGGTTCTTTGAAAACATCAACAAAATTGATAACCCCCTAGCCAGACTTATAAAGAAAAAAAGAGAGAGGACTCAAATCAATAAATTAGAAATGAGAAAGGGGAAGTAACAACGGGCATCACAGAAATACAAAGGATCATAAGAGACTACTATAGGCAACTATACGACAATAAAATGGAAAACCTAGAAGAAATGGACAAATTCTTAGAAAAGTACAATCTTCCAAGTCTAAACCAAGAAGAAATAGAAAAGATGAATGGGCCAATCACAAGAACTGAAATTGAAACTCTGATTAAAAACCTTCCAGCAAACAAAAGTCCAGGACCAGATGGATTCACAGGTGAATTCTATCCAACATTTAGAGAAGAGCTAACACCTCTCCTTCTGAAACTATTTCAAAAATTGCGGAGGAAGGGACACTCCCAAACTCATTCTATGAGGCCACCATCACCCTGGTACCAAAACCAGACAAAGATACCACAACAAAAGAAAACTACAGGCCAGTTTCACTGATGAACATCGATGCAAAAATCCTCAACAAAATCCTAGCAAACCATATCCAACAATACATTAAAAGGATTGGACATCATGATCAAGTGGGATTTATCCCAGGGATGCAAGGGTTCTTCAATATCCCTAAATCCATCAGTGTGATACACCACATTAACAAACTGAAGAATAAAAACCATATTATCCTCTCGATAGACGCAGAAAAAGCCATTGACAAAATCCAACACCCATTTCTGATAAAAACCCTTCAGAAAGTGGGCATAGTGGGAACCTACTTCAACATAACAAAGGCCATATAGGAAAAACCCACAGCAAACATCATTCTCAATGGTGAAAAGCTGAAAGAATTCCTGCTGAGATCAGGAACAAGACAAGGATGTCCGCTCTCCCCACTACTCTTCAACATAGTTTTGGAAGTCCTAGCCACAGCAATCAGAGAAGGTAAAGAAATAAAAGGAATCCAGATTGGAAAGGAAGAAGTAAAACTATCCCTATTTGCAGATGACATGATACTATACCTAGAGAACCCTAAAGACTCTACCAGAAAACTGTTAGGGCTCAACCACGAATTTGGCAAAGTCTCAGGATACAAAATCAATACACAGAAATCGATGGCATTTCTATACACTAACAATGAAAGAGCAGAAAAGGAAATTAGGGGAGCAATCCCGTTTACCATCACATCCAAAAGAATAAAATACCTAGGAGTAAACCTACTTAAAGAGACAAAAGACCTGTACTCTGAAAACTATAAGACACTGATGAAAGAAATCAAAGATGACACAAATAGGTGGAACGCTATACCATGCTCGTGGATTGGAAGAGTTAATATTATCAAAATGACTCTACTACCCAAGGCAATCTACAGATTCAATGCAAACCCTATCAAATTATCAAGGACATTTTTTACAGAACTCGAACAAAATATTTTAAAGTTTGTTTGGAAGCACAAATGACCCAGAATAGCCAAAGACATCTTGAAAAAGAAAACTGGAGTTGGAGGAATCAGGCTCCCGGACTTCAGATGATACTACAAAGCAACAGTCATCAATACCATATGGTCCTGGCACAAAGACAGAGATATAGATCAGTGGAACAGGATAGAAAGCCCAGAATTCAACCCATGCTCCTACAGCCAACTCATCTATGACAAAAGTAGCAAGAATATACAATGGAGAAAGGACAGCTTGTTCAGTAGGTGGTACTGGGAAAACTGTACAGCCACATGGCAAAGAATGAAATTAGAATACTCCCTAACACCATACACAAAAATAAACTCCAAATGGATGAGAGACCTAGATATAAGACCAGACACTATAAAACTCCCAGAGGAAAACAGAGGCTAAACACTCTCTGACAGAAATGACAGTGACATCTTAAAGTAATGAAAGTAAAAACAAAAATAAACAAATGGGACCTAATCAAACTTCAAAGTTCCTGCACAGCAAAGGAAACCCCAAACAAAGTGAAAAGACAACCCACAGAATGGGAGAAAATATTTGCAAATGAATTGACTGACATGGGATTAATCTCCAGAATTTATAAATAGCTTCTGCAGCTCCATATCAAAAAAGCAAACAACCCCATCCAAAAATGGGCAGAAGATCTAAACAGACAGTTCTCCAAAGAAGACACACAGATGGCCAGAAAACACATGAAAAGATGTTCAACATCACTCCTCATTAGAGACATGCAAATCAAAACCACTCTGAGGCACCACCCTAAACCAGCCAGAATGGCCATCATCCAAAAGTCTACAAAAAAGAAGTGCTGGAGAGGGGGTGGAGAAAAAGGAACCCTCTTACACTGTTGGTGGGATTGTAAATTTGTGCAACCACTGTGGAAAGCAGTGTGAAGATTCCTCAGAAAACTAAACATAGAACTACCATTTGATCCAGCAATCCCACTCCTGGGCATCTACCCAGAGAAACCCATGACTCGCAAAGACAGGTGAACTCCTATGTTCCTTGCAGCACTCTTTTCAATAGCCAAGACATGGAAACAACCAAAATGTCCATCGACAGCGGAGTGGATCCGGAAGAGGTGGTACATATACAAAATGGAATATTACTCAGCCTTTAAAAGAACGAAGTACTGGCATTCTTAGCAACATGAATGAACCTAGAAATTATCATGCTAAGTGAAGTCAGCCATACAATGAGACACCAACATCCAATGCTTTCATTGACATGTGGAATCTGAAAAAAGGACAGACGGATCTTCTTTGCAGATCAGGTGCTGACTCTCAGACATTGAAAAACTTTTGGTCTCCAGAGGAGACAGTTTGGGGGTTGGGGGGATATGCTTGGGTTATAGGGTGGAAATCCTGTGAAATCAGATTGTTATGATCATTATACAACTACAGATGTGATAAATTCATTTGAGTAATAAATGCTTAATAATAATAAATAAATAAATAATAAATTGAAAAAATAAACAAAGAAATAAATAAAGGAGATCATATTGTGACTCAGTGGAAACAAACCCAACTAGTATCCATGAGGACGTTCTTTTGATCCCTAGCCTAATTCAGTGATTTTAGGATATGGCATTGCCATGAGCTCTGTTATAGGTCACAGACATTTCTTGAATCTGGTGTTGCTATAACTGTGCTATATGCCAGTAGCTGTAGCTCTGATTCAAATCCTAACCTGGGAATTCCATATGCTGCATGTAGAGTCCTAAACAAAAATATATATATATATATATTATCTCTTGGGGAAATATCACTTTGGACCATTAGAGCAGTTGGTCACTTTAAAAATTATCAGCAAGGAGATTTCCCCAACTTCCGGAGAAAGGAATTTAGAATATACCAACATCTTGATGATAGAAAATGTGGCAATTAAAAGTATTGCATTCAATAATTTTAGAATACAGAGGTGTTTTAAATTTAATTCCCACTGGAAGTAAGAAAACCATGTTGTTTTCTCAATATTCCAAAATCTTGAGCTACTCTGAGAGCATATCTACTGTCAGCATAACCACCTCAACAATATAAGTAGAGGTTATAATAGCATACTTAGAACATTTGTTATTGTCACTTTTTACATCAGAACTATAAGTGAACCATGAAAAATCAATGTTACCCAGTGGAATTTTCCATGGATCAACATGAAGAGTCAGGAAGCAATCTTGCCAACATTACAAGCTGTGAGGGACCTTGTTGGTGACAGAAGGGAAAAAAGTAGCCAGGTTAAGCCTATTACAAAGTAAAAGGATTATTTGAGGGACAGTTAACAAAAGGATGTCCAGAAATGAAGCAGCTGGATGAGCAATGTTGAATGTGATGAGAATATAGGAGAGCTTCTACAGCATGAGGTACATGAATTTTTAAATGGATTCCACAGCAGCTATCTTTATGGTCTTAATGAAAATGGAAGTAGCCATAATGACTCTAAGACAAGGAAGGTATCTTCATGCCACAGGATGCAGTTATTGGCTATGGATCGCTATGGATCAATGATAGTTCCCATTTTTTTGAGTGAACACCCAACCTGAAGGTCTTTTCTTTTCCTTTTCCTATTTCTTTGAGTAAGCACACAAAAGGCATTTCTTTCCTTTTCATTAAATAAAAATAAAAAAAGGAAATCTGATAATTGGGATGCCCAAGGCAGGTGGGTTCATCAAACTCTCCTTTAAAACTGTGAAGGATATGTTGTCAAGTTCTTCTTATAAAATTGGGTCAGTGTTATTAATGTTGAGTAAAACATATAGAGGTTTAGTTATAGGGGAGAAATTTGGAACTCAATTTTGGTAGTAGCCCCCTAGCCCGAGAAAACTTTTGGGTGTTGGGAAAATTATGACACCATGAAATCTATCTGGGTCTAGGTATAGCCCTTGTTCTGATAGCAGATATCTTAAATACCAAAACTCAATTTGGGTAACCAATTATTTTTTTCATGATGGTGTGTCTTTAAGGCTAAAAGCAATAGCAAGTAGATTCTGTCTTCCTGAAAGAAGGCTTGAAAAGAGAGCAAAGAAGCAAAATTTTCATACATTGACAGAAAGTAGAAACATTAGAGTACTTTATGTCATTTAGCGCTGCTTTCAGGAATTTTTGAGAAATAAAGACAACTTCCAGTAAAACCATGAGGTATTATTGTCCAAGTGGATTGTTTTCTTCCTCAGTAAAAGTAAAAAGGTATTGGCTAGCTTCTTCAACTGGAATGCTAAAGACTGCATTACATACATCAATTACTTTATTTTGTTGGGAATCGATGTTAGTATCATAGGAAATTTAGGGACAAGGTGTTGGATAAAGATAGAATTTATTGTGCTCAGATGTCCTCAACAAACCTCTAACCTCAGCCTTTAGGCTTTTGCAATGATAAAATGGGAATGTTACAGGGGTTAGTGCAAGGGATAAGAAGGTCTTCAGACTTGCAATCTTCTATTACAGTATTTAGGCCTTAATGGACTTCTTTTCTTATAGGGTGTAGATTATTCTGTGAAGATATTTTGGAGGTTTTACTTGATGGGAGGTGTCCTGGAAATTTTATCAACATAAGTTGGAAATTTTTCCCATAAGAAAGTGGTAGCTGATTCAATATGGATAAATGATCAGTGTTTCCAGAGTTTGCTCATGTACTATCAGAGACTAAACAAATAAAAGATGCCAAAAAATCACTTAATTATTCTGGTCAGTTACTTTAATGACTACTGTTATATTCTAAAAGTAGTTTCTCCTTTTGGGAGAAATCAATTACAGAACAATAATTTTCTAAGTCTTGCTGTAATAAATGGATAAAGGGAGAGGAACTAAGGAGAAAAGTTTAAAAGAACCTAAAAAATATGAATAGGTTTATGAACAGGAATTCTTGAAGTGCATTAGAAAGCCTCATTTTTGAACTGTTTCAGAACTTCAAGGCAGAGGCTGCTTAATAGTAGCAGAGTTCAGCAAATAGATTGAGGCTCTGGTATCACTTAGGTCAAAGAGAGATTCATCCCTAATCTGGAGAAATATTTCTCCAACACAGTTAAGAGAGATAATTTGGAAGAGCCCAAGTTCCTTGAAGCCCCATCATTGAGAATTGGAAAAAAGTTGGAAAGGCTTATTGCAAGGCTAACTGTGCCTAAAATACTAAAATTGTAACAATCTATTTTCCAATATCATAGCTTTTTGCAATAATAGTGAAAACTGGTGGACTTTGCATTCATTTGGGAAACATCATTTGCTAGAGCTGAAGACTGAAAATCTTGACAGTCTTCTTGGAGGTGATTTGTGCACAGTGCCAGGATGTGTTCTACTTTCATTGATTTACATCCAGCTGTCCATATTTTCCAGCACCACTTGCTGAAGAGATTTTTTTCCCATTTTATATTCTTGCCTCCTTTGTCAAAGATTAATTGACCATAGGTGTGCCTGGGTATATTTCTTGGTTCTCTATTCTCTTCCATTGGTCTCTGTTTGTTTTTGTAACAGTACCACACTGTCTTGATTACTGTAGCCTTGTAATATTGTATGAAGTCTGGGAGAGTTATCACTCCTGCTGGGTGTTTGTTCCTCAGAATTCCTTTGGCAATTCTGGGTCTTTTATGGTTCCATATAAATTTTTCAATAGTTTGTTCAAGTTCTGTGAAAAATGTCATAGGTAATTTGATAGAGATTACATTGAATCGGTATATTGCTTTGTGTAGTATTGTCATTTTAATGATATTAATTATTCCAATCCAGGAGCATGGACTATATTTCCACTTCTTTAAATTCTCTTTAATTTCCTTGACTAATATTTTATTATTCTCATCATATAACTCTTTCACCAAATTAGGTTTATTCATAGGTATTTAATTTTGGGGGTGTGATTTTAAAAGGTATTGTGTTTTTATATTACTTTTCTAATATTTCATTGTTTATATACAGAAATGCAACAAATTTCTGAATGTTGATCTTGTATCTTGCTACTTTGCTGAATTCATTGTTCAGTTTGAATAGTTTTTGTGGGGATTCCTTAGGGTTTTCTATATATATAGTATCATGTCATCTGTATAGAGTGACAATTTTACCTCTTATCTTCCTATTTGGATACATTTTATTTTTGTCTGATTGCTGTGGCTGGGATTTCTAATACTCTGCTGAATAAAAGTGGTGAGAGTGGGCATCCTCGTCTTGTTCCAGATTTTAGTGGAGAGGATTTAAGCTTTTCTCCTTGAGTATTATATTTGCTATGGGCTTGTCATAAATTGATTTGAATATGTTAAGGTATGTTACTTCTATACCCACTTTACTTAAAGACTTATTCATAAGACAAGATACCATAAAACTTGGTATGAAGAAGAGAACATAGGCAAGACATTCACTGACATCAACCATACAAATATTTTCTTAGGTCAGTCTCCCTAAGAAATAAAATAAAAAATAAACAAAAGGGACCTAATCAAACTTACAATATTTTGTATAACAAAGGGAACCATAAAAAATACAAAAACATAAAATGTGGAATAGGAGAAAATAATTTCAAATGATGCAACCAACAAGTGTTTAATCTCCAAAATATGCAAACAATTTATACAACTCAACAGCAAAAAAAAAGAGAGAGAGAAAAAATACATTGAAAAATGGGCAGAAGACCTAAATAGAAATTTCTCCAAAGATATACGGATGACCAACAGGCACATGAAAAACACCACTAATTATTAGAGAAATGCAAACCAAAACTGCAATGAGTAACCACCTCACCCCTGTCAGAATGGCCATCATTAACAAGTCAACAAATGACAAATATTGTAAAGGGTGTGGATTAAAGGGTACCCTCCTTCACTGTTGGTGGGAATGTAAATTGCTAAAGCCACTATGGAAAACAGTATGGAGGTACCTCAAAATAATAAATATAGAACTACCCTATGATTCAGCAATCCCACTCCTGGGCATATATCCTGAAAAAAACTTTCATTGAAAAAGATATATGCACCCCTATGTTCATTGCAGCACTATTCCATAAAAAAGAACAAAATAATGCCATTTGCAGCAACATGGATGCAACTAGAGACTCTCATATTAAGTGAAATAAGTTAGAAAGAGAAAGACAAATACCATATGATATCACATATCTAGAATCAAATATATGGCACAAATCCACCTATCTACACAAAAGAAACCAACTTATCGTCTTGGAGAACAGACATGTGGTTGCCAAGGTAGAGGTGGGGGGAGCATGATTGACTGGGAATTTGGGGTTAGCAGATGCAAAGTATTGCATTTGGAGTGGATAAGCAATGAGATCCTGCTGTATAGCATTATATCTAGTCACTCGTGATGGTACATGAAGGAGGATAATGTGAAAAAAAGTATATATATCTATATCTATGTATCTATCTATATGCCTTAGTCATTTTGCTGTAAGCAGAAACTGACAGAACATTGTAAATCAACTATGAACAAAAAATAAAAATAAAAATCTCACAAATAAAGTGTGCTGATTTGCTAGACTAATTAAATCTATAGTGAACATATTTTTCCATTTCATCTGAGTATATTTTACTGGAAATGATAAATCCCGATTCAGTCCATTAATAAAAATAGAGTTCAAAACTACTCAGGTGGAATTCACATCTAAAGGAACACAAGAATTTTCTTTAAAAACATTTTTAAGAGAGTTCAGTCATGACTCAGTGGGTAAAGTACCCAAAATTGTCTGTGAGGATTGATTCCATCCTTGGCCTCACTCAACGGGTTAAGGTTTTGGCATTTCAACTGTGGTGTAAGTTGCAGATGTGACATGAATCCAGTGTTACCAAGGGTGTGGTATAGAGCTGCAGCTCTGATTGGACTCCTGGCCCAAAATCATCCATATGCCACATGTGTGGCCATAAAAACAAAAAAAGACCTTAAGTCAATTGTAATATTCATTAACAGGTCTCTCAGATTTTTGTATGAAGCTTGAATTTTGTTCCAATCAGCAGGCCTTGAAAAGCCCTGGGTTCCCACTGTGGCTCAGTGGAAATGAATCTGACTAGCATCCATGAGGAAACAAGTTCAATCCCTGGCCTCTCTCAGGGGGTTAAGGATCCAGTGCTGCCATGAGCTATGGTGTAGGTCACAGACACAGCTCAGATCTGGTGTTGCTGTGGCTGTGGTGTAGGCCGGCAACAATAGCTCTGATTAGACCCCTAGCCTGGGAACCTCCACATGTTGCAGGTGTGGCCCTAAAAGGACAAAAGACAAAAAAGAAAAATAACAAAAAAAGAAAAAGCCCTGGAATTTTTAGTGAAGTTGCTTAGTGGTTTCTTAATCTTGATTATAAGGTAAGTTAGTGGAATGGTATAACGCTTATAATTCTAGAGAACTTTCAGAACTTTACTAAAGAACAGTTTTCATCCAACGCTGGGCCTGGCCTTTATTGACAAAAATATAAACTGATTGATATAAGTCAGAGAAACAAGGTCGATGAGTTTGAATGACTATATTAAATTATTCAGCAAATCTGTGAGGATCTTTGTTTACGTTGAGAAAATCTTTGGCTATAGTTCACAGATCAACATTAGCTCAGGAATTTAAATGTTAAGAATTTAGCCACTGGATAATCAGAAGGTTTAATTTTATTTATTTATTTATTCATTTATTTTTATTTGTCTGTGCCCACAGCATGTGGAAATTCCTGGGCCAGGGATTGCACCCAAGCCACAGTGTCAGCTTGTGCAATGACAATGCCATATCCTTATCCCACTGTGCCACAAGGGCTTCATTTTAAAGGTACAGTTTCTGACAAATGCACATGAAAAGGGAGTGGGGTAAGTTTCAGGGAAAAAGGGACATTCAGTGACATAATTATTATGAGAAATATAGGGTATAGAAGAAACATAGGTGACTCAGAAAAGAGAAGGAAAATAACACTGGAAATGGAGCCTATGGAGTCTGTGAGAGAGACACAATGCTGCTAAAGGTGGAGCCTGAGACAGAATCCAAGAAAGGAGAGCTTGAGGTTTCATGAATCCTTTTATTTGCCTCCATCAGTCTTTTTTTTTTTTAATTTTCTTCATCTAATCTTAAAATTTTGTTTTGCAGGGAGTTAAAGTCCTGATTACATTGTGACTCAAAATACCAATCAAAATAAGCATTTCATTCAGTCATTCAGTTCTGGATATATTTGAAATATTTTAGTCAAATTCAGTTTTAAGGAAAATCGGTTTTAAGGAAACTCGGGTTGAAGATTTCAAAAAGTTCCTCATAATGGCTATTGATATTCTGAATTGCCTTTGGTTTGGTCAGTCCATTTAGTTAGAAATACACATGATGTAAGACTGCTGTTTTTACCCATAAACTTGAGCAAAGTACCTATGGGGAGGGCACCCTCAAAATACTTAGGTGACTGGGATCCGTATTCTGAGAGGTTTTTCTCCTATAATAAAGAAAAATTTTCAAACAGTTTATATAGCTTATAGCACAAATGGCTCACTCAATTCAAACATCTTACAAAGCAATATCAGCCAGTACTAAGAAAAGAGCTTGGTTCCAGAGGAACCAGGCTGAAGGCCTTTTTTTTTTCTTATTTTTAACCAATCTCTAGAGGACAGGCCTTCAAAAGGAATTGACTGAAAGCTAAAGACCAGCACAGTTTTATTTGAAGCAGAACCTTCCCAAAGGAATTGGTCTGAAGGCATTTTCAGCAAGCTTTAGTTGAAATAGTCTGATCTCAAGATCAGACTGAAGTGTCAAATGAGTACTTGCATGTGGAGCAATGGCTTAACCACAAAGACAAAATCTTTAAATATAATTAAACTTGAATCATTTAAAACACAAGGAGGGTATGAGCGCACATACAGAAGAAAAATGTAACTTCACACTCCAGGGTCAGCAAGAAAAGCAGTTGGTGTTGACGGATATAGATATCATTCATTTTTTCTCACCAGCTCCAGAGATGTTATGAGTCCTCTCTGGTTCCCACAATGGGGCACCAACATGTTGACCTGAAAATACACAAAATGTAGATATTTTTACAGCAAAGATGGGTTTATTTGGGATCAACAGAGAATTGCAATTCAGTGGTGAACCATGGGCAAGTTCCCACATAGCAAGAGAAGAAGAATGCTTTTAGAGTGGGTAAAGAAAATTGGGAGTGTTATAGTATACCAAGAGTCCAAGGTCTTTTATTGGCTCAGTCCTTGTCAGGGGGAAAAAAGAGGAATCTTCTGGCGGCTCTCCGATAATCATCACAGGGTGTGAATCCTCCCCTTTCTGGTATTGCAATTCTAATTAATTGTGGTTTCTCCTTATCATTTTCTTATATTAACTTATATATGTTACATATTTGTAAATATTTATATGCATAGCCATCTGTATGTATCTTAAGCTAAAAACAAGTTTATATATCTGCTACTCTAATCCATCACCAGATGTACCATTCTAGCCTTCTCTGTTTGCTCATGTGAAGTTTCCACTCCAACATTTAAAGATCTAGCTTCTAACATTCATTATCCACCATCCATTTACTTAATTGTTTGATTACAGTACATATGTATAGTGTTTTAAAATTTTTTATTGATACTTTCAAGACAAATTAAGTTCTTAGCTAAGGTACAGTGTTTAAGTATAATTTATTTTACTTTTACTGTTACCTAGTTACTTAGATCAACATAATTTTCCCCAATCCCCTTCAATCAGGATATTTCATAATTTGTAACACAGTTGGATTATTCTGTTGCAATATCCATTTAATTCTATGATTTCCTGGACTTTTAATTTTTTTAACTTACATATCTTACTTCACTCTTTGTGCTTGAATATTCTACAGGTTCTCACAGATGCATAGTGTCAGGTATCCATCACAGTATAATACAAAATACTTTTACTTTCTTTAAAAAATATGCTGCACTTCACCTAGTCAACTATTCCCCTTTCTAAGTCTCCTGGCAATCACTAATCTAGTTTTTCTCTCTGTAGTTTTGTCTTTTTCAAAATATTATATTCATGGAATCACACAATATTTAGCTTTAAGTCTGGCTTTCCACACTTACCCATGTGCTTTTAAGATTAGTCCATTTTGTTGCATGAACTGATATTTCATTTGTTAAAGCGCAGATTTATGTTCTATTGCTTATTCACCCATTTAAGGACATCTTGTTTGCCTCCAGTTTATCTGTTTGTTCACCTATTGAAGGATCTATTTTATATTGCCATTTTCTGGCAATTTTAAATGAAGTTGCTATAAGAATTTTGGTGCAGTGTTTTAAATGGGTATACATTTTCAAGAAAGTTGAATAAATGTCTAACACCATGATTGCTTGATGGTATGTTAATACTATAGCTTTATAAGAAATGGGAAAACTAGAGTTGAGACTTTTGTAATGATAAAATAAGAAGTTCAACAAACCTTCTTCTTAGTATAACAACAATTTAACTGGTGAAAGTAATTTAAAAATCAATCATTTCAAATCTTTATAGGTTGTCCTAAAGGAATATAGCAAAAATAGAACTATTCATTTAAGAATATTTATTAAATCTCTATAAGAATAGCAAGAGATAGTAGCACTTAAGCCTCACCCCTACAAACATTATATTAAAGAAGCTATACCCCAGGTTTATGCAGTCAACAAAACTGTCCCTTTTTTTTTCTTCTGGATCCATATCTGGGCTACAGTTTTATCCTAAGAGAGGCAGACAGATAGCATTTGTTATATTCTCCAAGTCCTGTATTATAAAAGCTCTGTTCCTGACAATCACATTGAGATGGCTGGATATCTCTTACTCCAATATTTCATAGGGTTGATGGTCTGCACTTAATGCTAAAGGTTGAGATTACTGTGGCTCTTATCACTCATGCCTCTGATAAATCATAGGGTGACAGTTTCACCCTATCTTATGGTGGAAGAGAAAGTCAAGAGGAGCATGTACTTTCATTTCCCCTCAATACCTACTCATAAAGTGGGGGTATTATTCAGAAAAATAGGTTGCCACCACAGATACCATGTGGTGATCCTGACATTTTGCCATGAGGAAAGCTTGTTTATAAGGATGGGAAGCCCTGCATATTTTTCTGAAAGAACTGAAATTATTTGGAATTGAGTGGAGAATTCCATGCCTAATTCTGTTATGAATATCAATAGAGATCTTGGTTAAGAAAAATTAAAAAGAAGCCAGTAACTATGATACAAATAAAATGACAAATCATCAAAAATATATTCTGAATAATCAGAGGAAAAAGACAATCAAAAAGTGTCTTCCTGGGAGCTCAGTCAATTATGGGTACACCCACTCAAATGAAATCAAAGGAAGCTATGGGGCAGAGCTGAGAGCATTCCCTAAGCCTAGCACACCCATTAGCACAGAATTGTAACTTCATTGGCAAAATGAGTTTAAACAAAACATTTGACTGAACAGTAAAATACTCTGAGCCAATTCCAACTCCTAATAAGCCAGTCTCAAATATAATATTACAGTAATTACTGAAAATCTGGAAGACTGGACACTTGTTTGAACATTCATTCTCTTAGAAATGTTGAAATAAAGAATTTACAAGCCACTAGTGACTAGATGAATGTAAAACAAAAATATATCAACTTCTTGAACTGCACCACAAATTTAAATCTATGCATTCATCCAATGGTAAAGAATAAAAATGTCACTGAAAAATAGGACTTAGGAAAAACTCACCACTAAGTCAATTATGCCAACACAGGGGCAACCTTCAGCTAAAAAATCTAAAAGACAAAAAATGGGGAAATACATATAAGCAAGAATGTGAGTCTGCATATTAATGGAGGAAAATAATTACTTCATTCAGGTCATAAAACAAATAAATAAATGACAAAGCAAACAACAAAAACAAAATCCTGGGGGGAGAGGTAAATGGAAATCTAGAATTATTTACAGTGCATTATTTTAAATGTCAAAATTTTGGCCAAATACCATGGCATTCACAGAAACAGAAAAGTATTACTAAATCACAAGAAAAAATCAAGTAATAGAAAGTGCACTTGAAAGGGCTTAGATGGTAAAGTTTGTAAAAGAAAGAATGAAAAGCATTTATGATCAATATATCCAAATAACTTTAAAAATGCCTAAATAATTAACTGAAAGTATGAAGACATTGTATTATCATGTAAAAATATCAAATGAGCCAAATGGAAAACCTTGAGTTTAAAAGTAAAATAACAAAAAAAAATGTAGAATTCACTACAAGAAGGGTGAACACTAAATTTTATCTTGCAGAAAAAAATAATCCAATCTAGGAAAGTCAAATTGATAGATATTATTCAATCTAAAAAATAGAAATAAATGAAAAATCAAGTCTCAGAGAAATGATGAGCACCATTAACTGCACCAAGTTACATATAAGAAATTCCTGAAGAAGCAGAGACAAAGTGTTAGAAAATATATTGGAAAAGAAAATGACTAAAAACTAATTTGATATAAAAATTATACATCCAAGAATTTACACAGCTCTCCATTAGGGTGAACACAAAGCATATATACCCAGAGACATAAGGACAAAAACATTGAAAATCAAAGACAAAGAGAATATCCTGAAAACACTAAGAGAAGTGACTTGTCACAAATAAATAGACAAAATAAGTGTAACAGATACCTTGATGTCAAAAACCGAAGGCCAGAAGGAAGTAGAATGACCCAGTTAAAATATTGACTATCAAAACAAAACGACACCAAAAATGTCCATCAAGAATCTTATACCTAGAAAAACTAACTTTCAAAAATGAAAGTAAAGACATTTCTAAATATTTATTTTTTTAAAAAGAGTATTATTTGCTAAGAGACTCACCATATAAGAAATAGTTAAGGAAGTTCCTCAGGCTGAAAACAAGTGACAGCAGTTATTCAAATCCGTACACTAATAGAAATAAACATGGTAGTAAATGTTAATTATGTAGAAATACTTAAATAAATACAATTGCATATTTCTTGTCTCGACTGGCTTAAGAAAGCAATTTCTTAAAATGATATGAACATAATAATTTTGATGATTTTATAAGTAAAAGAATTGTAATATATTTGTCAATAACATCACAAAATATGACGTTGGGAACAAAGATATATTGGAGAAATGAAATGAGACCAGGTGGTAACTGAAATTATGAGGAAAAACTTTTAAAATATGCAAAAAGGTAAATAAGAATTTTAAGAGAAAGAACTCTATAAATATATATTTAATTGCCTTTTTTGTTTAAATACATAAAATTATATCAATAGTTATATCATTGTATAACATCACGAGCATTTTATTTGCACAATAGCACAAAAAATAAGGATAAAACAGACCTTGTTACATTTGATGTATTCATATTTTACTGGAACTGAGTCAGTTTAAATCTGAAATATATTTTGAAATGTCAAGATGTTATACTGTAAGCCTTAAAGCAACCACGGACACACTCAGTTTACAATCTAAAAATGTGATTGAGGAGTTCCTGTTGTGGCTCAGCAGTAATGAACCCGAATAGTATCTGTGAGGACATGCATTTGATTCCCTGGCCCTGCTCAGTGGGTTAGGGATTTGGCATTGCCATGAGCTGAAGTCTAGGACACAGTCAGCTCAGATCTGGCATTGTTCTGGCTATTGTGTAGGCTGACGGCTGCAGCTCTGATTTGATGCTTAGACTAGGAAATTCCATATGCCACAGGTGCAGCTCTAAAAACAACAAATAAAATGAAATAAAATAAAAATATAATTAAAATTATTAAGGGAAGTAAAATGTTACCTAAAAAAGTCTACCAATTAAAAAGTAAGAAAAAAAAGAACAAAAAATATTTGAGACATACATAAAACATGTGACAGATATAAATCTAACCATATAGTTAACAACCTTAAATGTCAAATAATTAAACCCTCTAATGAATAGTGGCATTGGCGTCATTGTGGCTTGAAACTTTTTCTTTTTCTCTCCCTTCAGTGTACAACTAGTAAACACCCATACCTCAATTAAAAATATATATACTAAGAAAATGAAAATGCCAGAGAAATTCACATATCTGTATATCTGAAGGTAGGTGGATTGGAACATATAGAGGATGTGTAACTAAGGAAGCATGGGAAGCAGTGCTTGCACTACTGGCCACAGACTGCAGTCTGTGGCTAAGTCTGCAGTCCCAGAGAACCTGGAAGCAGTGGATGAGGCAGCACATATGGTACCGGCCTTCTGGTAAGGGTGGTATCTAAGCCCATAGGGAAATGGAAAACTATGTTGGAAGACTCCACAGACATATCCCTCCCAGCTTCAGCAGCACCTGAAACTCTGATCTGCCTACCTTTGGTGCAGTCCCCACAAAGCTAACACCTCAAACACCATGGATGTATCTATACCCAAGTTCTGATACCATCTTCTCATTCTCCTTGTCGTAATGGAAGTAAGTCTGACCCAGACAACCCTAGATATGGCAGAAATACCTACTGTCATAGTGCCTCTGACCCTTGTGGTAAAACCATCAATAGCAGTGACATTGTCAGCAGCAAGGCAACAGTGAAAAAAGCACCTGACCAAACAAGTGGAGATTACAAGGGTATCAGCAATATCTCTGGCAGAGATAGTGTAGGGTAAAAAGTGACAATTCTCAAATATAGGCAGAGGCAATTCATATAAGAGAAAAGCAAACATTTGCTATATTACCACTGAGTATAAAATACAAGGAAGAACTCTAATTACAAGCCTCTTCAATTGTTAAAATTAAACAAAAATTTTACCTAAATAGGAAATATTCTGGAAGGAGAAAAATTCATCAAGCACCATGAATAACCATGGTAATACAATATCAATGAAGGGAAAATAAGAATTATCCATAAACCAAATTGAAACAAATGGAAGATTATGGTATAACTGATAGGGAATCCAAAATAGCTGTGATGAAGAAATTTAATGAGCTACAAGAAAACTAAGAAAGGCACTTCAGTGGTCTCAGGAATAAAATTAATGAACAGAAGGAATATTTTATCAAAGAGATGTAAATACCAAAAAAATCAAATTCTGGAGGTGAAGAACTAAATAAATGAAGAATGCATTAGAAAGTATTGGAAATATAGCAGATTATTTGGAAAAGAAAATTAGTGAGCTCAAATATAGAAATCTAGAAATAAATCAGTTAGACAAGGAAAGATTTTTTTTATAATAAAGGAAGTCTACAAAACTATTCAACTCCAACACAAGAAGAAACATAAGGCCAATGGTTATGCCAGAATGACAAATGAGGAAAAGGGGAGCAGTAAGCTTAAAGAAATAAAAGCAGCAAACTTCTGAGACCTGAGGAAGAAACTGAATATAGAAGTCCATGAAGCTAAGAGAATATATGATCACCTCAAAACACAAAGACCTTCTCCAAGACACTAATAAAACTCTTGAAAGGCAATGACAAAGAAAGAATTATAAAGGTAGCAGAGGAAAATGACAATAATCTCTAAAGATAGCCCCATTAGGCTCTTAGCAGATTTGCAAGTAGAAACTACATAAATCAGGAGAGAATGAACTGACATATTCAAAATACTGAAAGATAAAAACTGACAGCCAAAAATTATCTATCCAGAAAAGTTATTCTTCAGATATGAAAAAAAAAAAATTTTTCTCAGACAAATCAATGCTGAGGGGGCTTATCATCTTTATACTTGCCTTACAAAAAAATGCTGAAAAGAGTTCTCTTACTAGAAACAAAAGCAATTGTACACAAAACTTTGAATAAGGTGACAAACAGAACAAGAAAATGCATTAAAATGATTATACATACATCTACTGGATAACAAATTCACAATGTAAAAAGGGATTTGTGATAGCAAAAACATAAAAATTACAAGATAAAAATGAAAGAATCTGTATAGGTATATAAAAATAACATATCAGTGGAAAGGGCTATTTTATCTATGAGACATTTTATACATACCTCATGTATACTATCAAAAACAATCTAGAGCAGAGACACAAAACAAAAAAAAGAAGAAGAAACTGAGAAAAACATCATAGAAAGTTAACAAACTAAAAGGACATAAAGAAACACAAAAATAGAACAATGAATATATAGGACCACCAGAAAACAACAGATAAAATCATAGTACTAAGTTATCATATATCAGTAATGACCCAAAATATAAATATATTGAATTCACTAATCAAAAGACAGAGTGGCTAAAATTTACAATAGCCAAGATATGGAAGAAATCCAAATGTCCAAAAACAAATAAATGGATAAAGAAAATGTGAGATACATATACACAATTCACCAATAAAGAAAGAACAAAATAATGTCATTTGCAGCAACATGATGCAACAAGAAATCATCATACATAGTGAAGTAGGTCAGAAAAAGACAAATATTATATATCACAAATATGTGGAATCTAAAATATGATACAAATGAACTTATTTATAAAAGAGAAACAGACTCTCACAGAAAACAAAGTTATGGGAGTGAGAGATCAAGATGGTGGAGAAGTAAGACGTGGCACTCACCTTCTACTACAAACATTAAAAAAGCCATTTACATGTAGAATGATTTGTACAGAACATCTCAATGCTGGCAGAAGATCTTAAAACTCCAAAAAGGGCAAGAAACTCTCCACACAATTTGGTATAAAAAAAGAAATAAAAAAAGAAAGCAAGAGACAGAGAAGGTGTCAGGAGATCTATGGGATAACATAAAATGTGACAACTGATGCATATTTCCAGGAGAAGAAAGAAGAGGATCAAAAATCTTTTTGAGAAAATTACAGCTGAAAACCTCCAAAACCTAAAGAAGGAAAGAGATATCCAGTAAAGAAAAAGCAGAGGGCCTCAAACAGACCTAAACTAAGACATATCATAATTAACATCACAAAAGTTAGAGAAAAAGAGAATTCTAAAGATTTCAAGAGAAAACAGTTACTTACAAGGGACCTCTCATAAGGCTATTGGCTGATTGCTCTGCAAGGAATTTGAAGGCTAGAAAACTACACCTGACAACAGCAGACTATGTTTCTTCTCAAATGAACATGGCAATTTTCTAGAATAGACTATATATTAGGCCACAAAAAATAGAATGATGTCAAATTCAAGAAGAGTTATACCAAGGATTTTCCTTGATCATAAATGTATGAAACTAGAAATTCAAACAATAGGAAAACTGGAAAATTCATGAACACATAAATATTAAATGATACTCTTCTGAACAATCAAAAGGTCAAAGAAGAAATTCAAAAGGATATTTAAAAAGTATCTTGAGACAAACAAAAATGAAAACAAAATACTAAAATTTATGGGATGAAACAAATAAGTCCATCCCAATATTCATATTAGCACTATTTACAATAGCCAAGACTTGGAAGCAACCTAGATGTCCATCAACAAAGGTATGGATAAAGAAGATGTGGTACATATAAAGAGTGGAATATTTTAGCCATAAAAAAACATGAAATAATCAATTTGCAAGAACATGCATGGACCCAGAGATTATTATAATAAGTGAAGTTAGACAGTGAAAGACAAATATATGATATCCCTTACATGTGGAATCTAAAAAAGTGATACAAATGAATTTATTTGTAGAAGAGAAACAGACTCACAGATTTTGAAAACAAGATTACTGTTACCAAAGGGAATAGGTTCGGCAAGGGATGAACTGGGGATTTGGGATTAGCATATGCACACTGTGGTAAATGGAATGACAGGCCAATGGGGACCTGCTATATAGCACAGGGAACACTAACCAATATTCTGTGATAATCTATTTGGGGAAAGAATCTTAAAACTAATGTATGTGCATATGTATAACTGAATAACTTTGTTATACAGCAAAAATTATAAACATTGTATATTACTTCAATAAAAATTTTACAAATGAAAAAATAGTCTTAAGAGCAAGGTTAATAACATAAAAACCTACATGAGGACAAAAATACCCAAATAAGGAGCCTAAAGTTACACCTTGAGGAGATCAAATAATGAGAACCAACTAAACTCCAAGTTAGCAGAAGGAAGTAGTAATATTCTAGCAAAAATAAATGAAATAGAGAACAGAAAACAATAGAAAATATTTACCAAACTGAGTTGATTATTTGAAAAGAAAAACAGTATTTACAAACATTTATTCAGCTGAACCAAGGAAAAAAGGAAAAATTCAAAATCAAAATTAGAAATTAAACGAGACAACTTATACCACAGAAATACACAGACTCATAAGAGGTTACTATGAACAACTATATGCCAACAAAGTGAAAAATATAGAAAAATAAAAACATTCTTGGAGTTCCCATCATGACTCAGTGGTTAACGAATCTGACTAGGAACCATGAGTTTGTGGGTTTTATCCCTGGCCTTGCTCAGAGGGTTAAGGATCTGCCATTGCCATGAGCTGTGGTGTAGGTCACAGATGTAGCTTGGATCCTGTGTTGCTGTAGCTCTGGCATAGGCCAGCAGCTGTAGCTCTGATTAGACCCCTATCCTGGGAACCTTCGTATGCCACAGGTGTGGCCCTAAAAAGACAAAAAGACAAAAATAAAAATAAAAAAATAAAAACATTCTTAACATACAAACTACAAAGACTAAATAAGGAAGAAATGGAAAGTTTGAGCAGATTAATTTCTAATAATAAGATTGAATTATTAATCAAAATATTCTCAAAGAAAACCCAGAACCAGAAGACTTAAAATTTGTCTAAACTTTATCAAATCTGTAAATATTTGATGTCAATCCGACTCAAATTCTTCCTAAAAATAAAAAATGGGGGAACCTACCCATATTATTTATGTGAAGCCAGTATCAAACTGATACAAAAGCCAGAAAATAATACTATCAGATAAAAATATCCACACCAATATCCATGATGAAGGTAAATATAAAAATTCCAGTGAAATACTAGCAAATTAAATTCAGCAACACATTAAAAAAATCCTTCACCAAGATCAAGAGAGATCAAGTGGGATGAAAGGATTGTTCAACATATCCAAATCAATCTATGTCATATGTCACTTTAATAAGATAAAGAAAATCTTAAGATCATCTCAATAGATACAGAAAATGCATCTGACAAAATTTAACATCTGTTTGTGATAAAAATTCTAAAAAAATAAGTATAGAAGAAATATATCTCAACACAAGGAAGGCCATTCATGATAAACCAACAGTTAATATACTCAGTGGTGAAATTTTGAAAGCATTTCCTCTTAGATCAGTCACAAGACAAGGGTATCTACTTTACTACTATTATTCAACATAGTATTCAAAGTCCTTGCCAGAGATATCAAACCAGAAAAAAATAAAATATATCAGAATTGGGAAAAAAGTAAAAAGTTATTTATTTGCAAATACCATAATCATATATGTGAATCCTAAACACACCAAATCCTAAACACTGCACCAAGAAATTGCGAGATTTAATCAACAAATAAGTTTACAGGATGCAAAATCAACATAAAAATTAGTTTTTTATATACAGAAAATAAACTTTACAAAATTTAAAAATCATTTTACAATAACATCAAAAACAATAAAAATAATTAGGAATAAACTTAGCCAAGTAAGTAAAAGGTCTTTACTCTGCAAACTAACAGCCTTTGATGAAAGGAATTGAAGAAGACACAAGTAAATGGAAAGATGTGTTCATGGATTAGAATTAGTACTGTTAAAATGTCCATACTGCCAAAAGACATCTATAAATTCAATGCAATTCCTATCAATATTTCATTGGTAATTTGATGGGGATTGCATTAAATCCACAGATACCCTTGGGTAGTATAGTCATTTTGACAATATTGATTCTTCCAATCCAGGACCATAGGACATCTTTCCATCTGTTTGTGTAGTCTTCAATTTCTTTCATCAGTGTCTTGTAGTTTTCAGAGTACAGGTATTTTGCCTATTTAGGTAGGTTTAATTTTGGTGTGATAGTAAATGGGTAGTTTCCTTAATTTCTTTTTTGGATATTTCATTGTAAGTTTATAGAATGCAACAGATCTCTGTGTGCTAATTTTATATCCCACAACTTTACCAAATTCATTGATGAGCTCTAGTAGTTTTGGGGGAGAATCTTCAGGATTTTCTAAGTTTAGTATCATGTCATCTGCAAACTGATGGTTTTACTGATTCTTTTCTGATTGGATTCCTTTTATTTCTTTATCTTCTATAAGTTCTGTGGACTTTCACTATTATGTTGAATAAAACAGGAAATTCCTTTAAGGACATATAGGAAAAAATGTTGAAATAAATCTTGACAATATTTTTTGGGGTATTATACCTAAAACACAAGCATCAAAATCACAAGTAAATAAGTAGGACTAATAAAATTAAAAATCTTCTGCAAAAAAAAATCAATAAGCGAAAAAATAATTGAAAGAACAGAAAAATATTTGCAAAAAATAAATCCAATAAGGGATAAAAATATAAAATATATAAAGAACTCATATAGTACAATAGCAAAATAATCCAATTAAAAATAGGCAAACAGCCTGAAAAAATATTTCTTCAAAGAATATATATGAAAGGCCAATAGATACATGCAAAGATGCTCAGCATCTCTAATTATTAGGAAAATTAAAATTAAAATCACAATGAAATATTTCATCAAGCTTTTAGAATGACCCTCATGAAGTACACAATAGATAACAAATGTTGGTATGGATATAAAGAAAAAAGGAATAGACTTGTGGCTGCCTGATGGGAGAGGGAGGGAGTGGGAGGGATCGGGAGCTTGGGGTTATCAGATACGACTTAGAATAGATTTACAAGGAGATCCTGCTGAGTAGCATTGAGAACTATGTCTAGATACTCATGCTGCAACAGAACAAAGGGTGGGGAAAAATGTATACATGTAAGGATAAAGGATAACTTGATCCCTTTGCTATACAATGGGAAAATAAAAAAAAAAAGGAACCCTTCTACACTATTGTTGAGATTATAAACTGGTACTTGGGAGTTCCCATTGTGGCTCTGAAGGTTAAGAACCTGACTGATATACAGAGGATAAGGGTTCAATCCCTGGCCTTGCTCAGTGGGTTAAGGATCCAGCATTGCTGTAAGCTGTGGCATATGTCATAGATACGGCTCAAATCTGTTGTTGCTGTGGCTGTAGTTCCAATTCAACCACCAGCCTGGGAACTTCCATATTGCCTAGGTGCAGGCCTAAATGAAAAATACACTCTTGGGCATATATCCAGACAAAACTTTCCTTAAAAATGGCACCTGCACCTGCATCTTCATTGTAGCACTATTCACAATAGCCAAGACATGGAAACAACCCAAATGTCCATCAACATATGATTGGATTAGGAAGGCATGGTATATATACACAATGAAATACTACTCAGCCATAGAAAAGAACAAAATAATGCCACTTGCAGCAACATGGATGGGACTAGAGACTTTCACCCTGAGTGAAGTAAGTCAGAAAGAGGAAGACAAATACCATATGATATCACATATCTGGAATCTAATATATGGCACAAACGAACCTTTCCACAGAGAAGAAAATCATGGACTTACTTGAAGAATAGACTTGTGGTTGCCTAGGGGGAGCAGGAGGGGGAGGGAGTGGGATGGATTGGGAGTTTGGGGTTAATGGATGCACACTATTGTTTTTGGAATGGATTTTGCTATGTGGCATTGAGAACTATGTCTAGACACTTATGATGGAGCATGATAATGGGAGAAAAAAGAATGTATACATGTATATGTAACTGGGTCACCATGCTGTACAGTTGAAAAAAAGTGTATTGGGGAAATAACAATGAAAAAAATCATAATGAAAAACAGATAAATAAAAAAAATAAACTGGTATAGTCACTATGAAAAATACTATTGATGATCCTCAAAATATTAACAAAGGAAATGATATATCATCCAGTAATTCAACTTCTAACATATATCCAAAATGAAATAAAAACACTAATTCAAAAAGATATCTGTACCCCCATGTTTATTGCAGCATTAGTTAAAATAGCCAAAACATGGAATAAACCTGAACCCATTGAGAAATGAATACATAAGCTATAGTATATGTATATATGTGTATATATATTTTACATGCACACATATATTATGTATATTACATATTACATATATATTATATATTTATATACTATATAAGCTATAACATATATATAGTATATAGTAAACATATACACATATATTACATATATTATATATAATATATATTACATATACATAGTACATATATATTATATATACATTTATATATGTATATGCCTATGTATATTACATAGTATTTTATTGAGAACTTTTGCATCTACATTATCAGCAATATTTGTGTAGATACTAATGGTTTATATATATATATATAAAAGATTATTATTCAGCCATTTTCAACATGGATGGACCTAGAAGGTATGCTTAGTAAGTGAATAGACAGAGAAATGCAAATACTGTATGTTCTCACTTATATGTAGAATCTAAAAGCAAATGAACAAACACTAATAGAAAAATTCATTAAATTTGTGGTTACCACAAATGGGAGAGAGGGGGAAATAGGAGAAAATTAGTCAAAAGTTACAGTCTTTCAGTTAAAAGCTACCTAAGTACTAGGGATATAATTTTAATAAAGATGCATGATATATATGAAAATGGTTAAGAGAGTAAATCCTAAGAGTTCTCCTCACAACAAGGGAAAACAGGTTTTTCTGTTGTTTTGATTTATTTTTACTGTATAAATATGAAAGAAATTATGCTAATTTAACTAAACTTATAGCAGCAATTATTCACCCATATAAGCAAGTCAAATCATTACACTGTCACCTACATCTTAAACTTCTACAGTGATGTATGTCAAATATGTATCAATAAAACCAGAAAAAGAATCATTTGGGTATATTTATGTGGGTCATTATCTGGGATCTCTATTCTTTCCATTGATTTATTTGTCTACTCCTCTAAGAATGCAGCACTCTTTGATCACTATAGTTAGATATTAAGGCCTAATAGTTACTTGATTTTATATTGATATAATCATTCCTTCAATCTAATTTTTTGCAAAAAGACTGTTTCAGCTGTTCTTATTTATGTGTTTGTCCACATATATTTTTTTTCATTTTGGCTGCTGCATGGCATATGGAGCTCCTGGGCCAGGATTCAGACCTAAGCCACAGTCATGATGTAAACCTCAGCTGCAGCAATGCTGGATCCTTAACCCACTGTGCCATTAGGGATATCAAACCTGCATTCCAGTGCTTCCAAGATGCCACCAATCCTGTTGAGTCACAGCAGGAGCCCCTGTCCACATAAATTTTTATGATTGTCTATGTCTACAAGAAAAAAATGCATATATTGTGATAGGAATTAAACTAAACCTATAATTAATTTGTGGTTAATTGATATTTACACTATTTTGAATCTTTTAATCCATATGTTTGGTTTGTCTCTTTACTTATGCAGGTCTTTATTTTAAATTTCAACTGAATTTGTATTTTTTTTCTTTTTTGTCTTTTCTAGGGCCACGCCCACAGCACATGAAGGTTCCCAGGCTAGGGGCCCAACTGGAGCTGTAGCCTCTGACCTACCCCATAGACACAGCAACGTGGGATCTGAGCCACATCTGCAACCTACACTACAGTTCATGGCTATGCTGGATCCTTAACCCACTGAGTGAGACCAGGGATTGAACCTGCAACCTCATGGTTCCTAGTTGGATTCATTAACCAGTGAGCCATGAAGGGAACTCCCAGAATTTGCAATTTTTAATAAACATGTCATTTCATGTTGTGTTAATTGTATACCTAAGTATTTCTTTATCTTTGTGGCTGTCTTGGAATAATTGTAAATGATATCTTGGTTTTAGTCTCAATTTCTGCATGTTCATCACTAGTACATAGACATGTAATTTATTTTTGTGTTGATCTTGTATCCTGTGACCATCTTAAACTTACTTCTCAAGCATAAGAGTTTTATTTGTAGATTTCTCAGGAGTGTTTTATGTAGGTAATCATGTTATCTGAAAATAAAGTTAGTTTTATTGCTTTCCTATCAATTTGTGTGATAGGAAATTTCTTTATTTCTTGATGTCTTATTGTCACTATGCCATCCCCTAAAACACTGAAAGTAGTAGTATATTATTATATAACCTGCTCTCAAACTTAGGAAAAGTATTCAGACATTCACCAGTAATTACGGTATTAGCTAAAGTTTCTTTGTAGATACTCTTTTTCAAGTTGATAGTGTTCCTATATATTCCTAAAAACTTGTGGATCTGTATTATGAATGATTGGAGAAACTCACTTCAAATATGCTGTAGGAAAATTTAATGATCCTGTGTCACAAAAGTACAAAATTGTCTTCAGGGTCATGAAGCAAAAATGGATATAATAGATTCATAGATCTAATTACACTTGAGAACTTCAACACCTCACTCACTAAAACTGATAGGATTGCCAGACAGAAAAATTATCAACAGAGAAGGATTTAATAATACAATCAAACAATAGGAACAAATCAACATTTATAGACCATCATATTCAATAACAGCTGAATATGCATTTTTACATGTGTATCCTTGAAACATCCAAGAAGATCAACCATAACTAACCATAAAACAAATCTCAAAAATTGAAAAGAATTGACATTGTACATGTGTGTTTTATTACCATGATAGAATCAAATGACAAATTAGTAAGAGAAAGACAACAGAAATATCTCCAAACACTTGGAAACTAAACAGTACATTTCAAAATAACTCTTGTGTCAAGAATAAGTCTCAAAAAACTTAAAACATACATACAACTGAAAGAATATGAAAATAAAACATATCAAAGGCTATTCTAAAAGGAAAATTCATAAGACCAACATATTATATTAAAAAGAGTGGAAAATTTTCAAATCAATTATCTACCTTTGGGAAGTAGAAAAATAAAAGAAATGTAGACAAAAGCATAAATAGAGAACTAATAGGTATAAGAGCAGAAATTAATAAAACTAGAAACAAGAAAGTTATAGTAAGAAAATAGAAATTGATTAAACAAATGGTGGTATTTAAACAATAAAATTGATAAAACTCTAGAAAATTGATAAAGTGAAAGAGAGGGAAAAGTTACTATTATAGGGACTGCAATAGGAATTATTACTGAGGATCCTATAACCATTAAATAAATAAGGGAATACTACAAAAACTTTTTATTCATTAATATGACAACATAGAAGAAATGGACCGAAGCGCATTCTGTCAGGAGTTCTCATCATGGCTCAGCAGTTAATGAACCCCACAAGTATCCATGAGGACACGGATTTGATCCCTGGCCCCGCTCAGTGGGTTAAGGATCTGGTGTTTCTGTGAACTCTGGTGTAGGTCACAGATGTGACTCAGATAGCATGTTGCTGTGGCTGTGGCCACAGCAGTCATCAATTACAGCTCCAATTGGATCCCTGGCCAGGGAACCTCCATATACTGTGGGTGCAGCCTTAAAAAAAGACAAAAGACAAAAAAAGCACAGACTGTCAAAACTCATCAAGATGAAATAATCTGAATAATCCTGAAGCTACTGAAAAAATTGCACTTATAACCTAAAAAAAATCTACTCTGAAAGAAATATCTATGTCCAAATGATTTTATTGGAGGACTCTGTCAAGCATTTCAAGAATAAACGTGAATTTTACACAATAACTTGAAGAAAAGAAAAAGGAATATTGTCTGACTCACTTTATAAAGCTAATACCTTGATGTGAAAACAAGACAAATACAAAACAAGCCAAACAAAGCAAAATATAGACCAATATATCTAACAAATTGAGAAGCAAAAGCTATTTACAAAATATTTGGAAATTGAATGCAATGATACATAAAAAAGAATAATATACCACAATCATGTAGGATTTATTCCAGGTATTCAAAGATGGCTCAACATTTTAAAATTAATCAATGTAATAGAGCAGATCCACAGCCTAAAGAAGAAAAACAAAATGAAAATATAAATTAATGAGAAAACATATTCAGTTAAATATAGTGCACACTCATGATAAAATCCACCAGAAGAGCTTTTTAGAATAAAGCTTGTAAAACTTTCTAGCTCTTGGAAGTTTCTGCACTAGAGACTGGCAAAAAAAACAAAAAACACTAGTGTCTTCTATATGATATTTGTCCATCATTCTCTGCTGTATGATGTTTGTCTTTCTTATTTTGCCAGTTTTCCCATGAAAATATTTGGACTTACAATTCTACATGTAATGTAGCCCACTGGAGCTTCCATTTATTTCTTGTGACTGTCTGGATATAGAACATGCCAATGCTGCCTCATATTGCTATTGTAATTTTTTAGTGGATATATATATATATATATTTCATTCATTGTCCTTTTTTTAAGGCCACATCTGTGGCATATGGATGTTCCTAGGGTAGGGGTCTAATCGGAGCATTTGCTGATGGCCTACGCTATCAACACCTGCTCTGAGACAAATCTGTGACCTACACCAGAGCTTACGGCAATACTGGATCCTTAACCAACTAAACAAGGCCAGGGAGTGAACGTGCAACCTCATGGTTCCCAGTCAGATTTTTGCATTGTTTGTTCTTGTTCTGTGAAAAACGTCCTGGGTAATTTGATAAGGATTACATTGAATCTGTAGATTGCTCTGGGTAGTATGGCCATTTTTAAAATATTGATTTTTCCAAACCAGGAGCATGGAATATTGTTCCATTTCTTCATGGCTTCTTTAATTTCCTTGATAGTTGTCAGTACATAAGTCTTTCACTTCCATGGTCAGGTTTATTCCAAGGTATTTTATTTTTAGGGGTGCAATTTTAAAAGGTATTCTATTTTTGTATTTCTTTTCGATATGTCATTGTTAGTATATAGAAATGTGACTGATTTCTGAATACTAATCTTATATCCTGCTACTATTCTGAATTTGTTGATAAGTTCAAATAGTTTTTGGGTTGAGTCCTCAGGGTCTTCTATATATAGTATCATGTCATCTGCATACAGTGACAGTTTGACCTCTTCTCTTCCTATTTGGATGACTTTTATTTCTTTTGCTTGTCCAATTGCTCTGGCTAGGGCTTCCAGTACTATGTTGAATAAGAGTGGTGAGAGTTGGCATCCTTGTCTTGTTCCCAATTTTAGTGGGAAGGCTTTCAGTTTTTCTCCATTGAGTATTATATTTACTGTGGGCTTGTCATCAATGGCTTTAATTATGTTAAGGAATGTTACCTCTATATCCACTTTGATAAGAGTTTTGATGATGAATGGATGTTGGACTTTGTCAAATGCTTTTTATGCATCTATTGAGATGATCAGGTAGTTTTTGACTTTTTTAATGTGGTATATGACATCGATTCATTTGTGTATGTTGAACCATCCTTGTGAACCTGGAATGAATCCCACCTGGTCGTGGTGTATGATCTTCTTTATATGTTGTTGGATTTGGTTGGCTAAAATTCTGTTGAGAATTTTTACATCTTTATTGATCAAAAATATTGGCCTATAGTTTCCTTTTTTGGTGGAATCTTTGTCTGTTTTTGGAATTAGGGTGATGTTGGTATCATAGAATGTCTTTGGGAGTGTTCATTCTTCTTCAACCTTTTGAAAAATTTTAAGGAGGATGGGTATAAATTCTTCTTTTTATATTTTGTAGAATTTGCCTGTGAAGCCAACTGGTCCTTGACTTTTGTTTGTAGGGAGTGTTTTTATGACATATTCAATTTCATTTCTAGTGATTGTTCTGTTCAGTTAATCCATTTCTTCTTGATTCAGTTTTGGCAGGCTATAAGTCTCTAGAAATTTGTCCATTTCTTCTAATTGTCGAATTTGTTGGCACATAGTTGTTAGTAGTTTTCTCTTATGTTTTTTTTTTTGTATTTCTGTAGTATCTGTTGTGACTTCTCCTTTTTCATTTCTTATTTTTCTTTGGGGGGGGGGGTTTTCTCTCCTCTTCTTAGTGAGTCCGGCCAGAGGTTTGTCAATTTTGTTTACCTTTTCATAGAACCAGCTCTACAGACCTTCCTCAAAAAAGAAGAAAAATCTCAAATCAACAACTTAACCCACCACCTAAATGAATTAGAAAAAGAAGAATAAACATAACCTAAAGTCAGCAGAAGGAAGGAAATCATAAAGATCAAAGAGGAAATCAATAAAATATAGATTCAAAAAACAATAGACAATATCAATCATACCAAGCATTGTTCTTTTTAAAACTTTCCCCAAATTGTGTTAGAGTTATAGTATCAGGGGAGTTTAATGATACACTTTCAATGACTCCTTAAGAATAATTTCTCTGAGTTTAACACACACACACACATGTTTTTGAATGAGAATTTGTGGAAAAACTGTTTTGAATCTCTTTTACATATATTTTATTACCTTAGTTTTCCTTTTATTATTTTATTGTAAAGAAGACTGATACTGAAATGAATGAAAAAAATTGAAATGAGTTTTATTATTCCTGATAGTGAATTTATAAAGATTCCTGTATGTCACTTTATTCTCTTTTAATATTTAATGTTATTGAAGTATACTTGATTTAAAATATTATATTTATTTCAGGTGTACAGCAAAGTGGATCTGTCTTACATATAAATATATAAATTCTTTTTTCCCATATAGCTTATTTAAAAACTTTGAGTAGATTTTCATGTGTTAAACAGTAGATTCTCTTTAATCATCTATTTTATACAGTAGTGTGTATATGTTATCCCCACCATCCCAATTCTTCCCTACTCCCAACGTTTTCACCTATGGTAACCAGAAGATTGGTTCTGAAATCTGTCAGTTTGTTTGTATTTTATAAATAATTTTTTGTATCATTATAAGACCCCACATATGATTGATATCATCTGATAATTGTCTTTCTCTGTTTGACTTAGTTGATTCAGTATGATAATCTCTAGATTCCAGCATGTTGTTACAAATGGCATTGTTTCATTCTTCATGTTCATTCACATTAGTTCACATCTTCTTTTTCCACTTCTCTATCAATGGACATTTATGTTGCTTCTATGTCTTGACTACTGTAAATAGTGGTGCAATGAATATCAAAATGCGTTTATCTTTTCAAATTATGATTTTTCCAGATATATGTCCAGAAGAGGGATTGCTGAATCATGTGGCAGTTATGTATTTAGTTTTTTAAGGAACCTCCATACTGTCCTCCACAGTGGTTTCACCAAGTCATATTTCCACTGAGTATAGGGGTGTTACCTCTTTTTCACACCCTTTTCAGCATTTAATTTTGTAGAATTTTTACTGATGGCCATTCTGACTCCTGTAAGGTGATACCTCATTGTAATTTTGACATGCATTAATTTTGAGCACTTTTTCATGTTTTTTTTTTTATCATCTGTCTTCTTTGGAGAAATGTCTATTGAGATATTCTGCCTATTTTTTTAATTGGGATTTTTGTTTTTTGATATAAATCTTTATATATTTTGGAGATTAATGTCAGGTTGGCTGCTTCATTTGCAAATATTTTCTACCATTCTGTGGGTTGTCTTTTCATTTTCTTTATGGTTTTCTTTGTAGTGAAAAAGCTTTTAAATTTAATTAGGTCCCATTGGTTTATTTTTGTTTTTATTTACTCTATGTGCTGGATTCAAAAAAGGTGTTGCTGTGGCTTATGTCACAGTGTATTCTACCTATATTTTCCTCTAGGACTTTTATAGTATCCAATCTTATATTTAGATCCTTAATTCATTTTGAGTTTACTTTTATGTAGGCTATTAAAAATGTTGTAATTCCATTTTTTTACTTGTAGCTGTCCAGTTTTCCCAGCATCACTTATTGAAGAAACTGTCTTTCCTCCAGTCTATGTTCTTGCCCCTTTGTAATAGATTAGTTTACAGAGATAACTGGGTTTATTTTGGAGTTTTCTATCCTGTTCCACTGATGTGTCTTTTTGTTTTTGTGCCTGGACCATACTCTCTTAATGACTGTAGCTTTTTAGTATAGACTGAAATCAGGGAGCCTGATTCCATCAGTTCTATTTTTCCTTTTCAATATTGCTTTGACTATTCAGGGTCTTTTGTGTATCCATATAAATTTTAAATATTTTGTGCTTGTTATGTGAACAACATCACTGATAACGATAAGAATTGCACTGAATTGGGTAGATTGCCTTGGGTAGTATAGTCATTTTGAGAAGACTGATTCTTCCAATCCAAGAGCATGGTATATCTTTCCAGTTGTGTCATCTTGGTTTATTTCCAAAGTGTCTTATAGCTTTCAGAGTAAAGTCTTTTACCTCCTTAGTTTTATTCCTAGGTACTTTATTCTTTTGATGTGACAGTGAATGGTGTTGTTTCATTAATTTCTCTTTCTGAGATTTCATTTTTAGTATAGAGAAATGTAATATATTTCTGCGTATTTTGTATCCTGCAACTTTATCAAATTCATTGATGAGCTCTCATAGTTTTCCTGTAGTGTGTTTAGTATTTTCTAGGTACAGTATCTTATCCTCTGCAAACAGTGATAGTTTTCCTTCCTTTCCAATTTATATTCTTTCTTTTCCTTTTTTTCTCTGTTTTCCATAGCCAGGGCTTGCAAAATTATGGTAACTTATCTTGTTCCTGATCTTAGCGGCAATGTATTCAGCTTTTCACCATTGAGAAAGATTTAACTGTGCATTTATTTTTAATTATCATCGAAATTCACAAGACATAAACTTCATCATTTAAATCATTTAAAGTGTACAAGTTAGCTTTTGGTTTTCTGGGAAAGTCTTTACCTGTCCTTCTTTTCTAAAGGACATCTCTGCCAAATAATGTATCCTTGGTTGGCAGCTTTCTTCTTTCAGTACTTTGAATATATCATCGTATTATGCCCCTGCTGAGAAATCATCTGGAAACATTATGGAGTGTCCCTTTTATGTGAGGCATTTTTTTTTCTTTTATAATGTCATTTTGTGTCTCTTATTTTAGACATCTTTATTATCATGTGTCTATGATTGTATCTTTTTGAGTTGATTTTCTTTGGGGATCTATGAGCTCCGTGAAGTTCAATTTTCAAATGTCTCCACAAAGATTTTGGAAGTTCTTAGCTATTATTTTTTTTAAATAAGCTTTCTATCCTTTTCTCCTTTTCTTTCAATTTTGGAACCCCTATTATGCATAAATTGTTCTCTCTAATGACATCCCATAATTCACTCAGATTCTCCTAATTTTATTTCATACATTTTGTGTTGTTTTGTTCTCCTCTGATGAATAATTTCAAGTTTTCTATGTTCTAATCTCAGATTATTTCTTCTGCTTGATTCAGTCTGCTATTGATGATCTCTATTAATTTTTTAATTTCATTCATTTTAATTCTTCAATTACATAGTTTCTGTTTGGTATTTTATCACTTCAATCTCTCTTATAAACTTTTCATTTTGTTTTGTACTATTTTCCTGCTTTCATTGAATTCTCTTTGTACTTTCCTGTAGCTCACAGACAATATTTTTAAAAAATATTTGGGATTCCTTATTGCATGAATCACATATCATAATTTTTGGGGGGTTGGTTCCTGAAAACTTATTTTGTGCCTTTTGTGGTATTATGTCTCTTTGATTTTTCATGTTTCTTGAAGTCATGTGTGGGCTCTCTTTGCATTTGAAGGAGAAATCACAGCCTCCAGTCTTTGTTGGCTGGCTTCAGGAGAAAAAAACTTTCTACCCTTCTAGGGATTTTGAGGCTCCTTAAAAATTTTCTATCAATATGCCTGGTCCACACTACTTCTTCCATTTTGAGAGTTATTTCTTAAGATGTTATGCTTTCTCCTTATCCTTCAAAGGCAGGCTAGGAACTGACCATTTCACAATTGCTTTCTCTAGAGCAGTGCTTAAGTTGTGTAATCTTTTCCAATCCTACAGAGTTGTGTTGGTTTTCTGTAAGTGGTAACTATTCAGCTGTAAAGACTCATACTTTCTACCTTCAGGGAAACTGAGAGGTGGCCATGGGGTGGGTGTGTGTGGGTGAGGCATGTGGAGGTCTGGGGTACCTGTGAGGTAGTGTTGAGTATCCCCAAGTGAAGCTTTCATTGGTTCATTGGTGGGTTTCTTGATGGAGTCCTCAAAGTGATCAATAGGATCCACATCACTTTGACACATTCAGTTTTAATTCACGACTTCTATTTTCTCAAACCATCCCTGGTTTCAATTGTGGAATGTACCTCAATATTATGGGAAGAAGAAAGAAGTGAATCTCTTTGCATTGTCCTGAATGACTGTGTAAGTCAAGCACTCATTCACAAACATTAAAAGTAAATTTCAAACGCATAAGTCAATGTTATTTTTCTCATTACCCAGTCCCTGGCAACCGCTAATCTGTATTTTATCTCTATTTATTTACCTATAATGGATATTTCATTTATACAGACTCATAAATATGTATTGTTTTGTGTCTGGATTCTTTCCCTTAGCATACTGTTTTCAGGGATCAAAAACTTCTTGAGTTTCAAGAGTATCAGTAGTTCTTGTGCAAAAAGTGCAATTAATGTATATCAATTGGGGGATGAGTAAGATGGCAGAGTAGTAGGACATGAGGCTCAACTACTCCCCACCAGTACATTGAGAATGCCTCTATCTGTGGAACTATTCACACAGATAATTTGCTAAAAACTAACAAAAGACCTCAGGATTATGGTAGGGCAGGAAAAATCTCATGAAACCAGATACAACAAGAGAAAGAAGAAAAAAAAGAGAAATGAAAGGAAGAGAGACAGAACCTGCAGCCTTAGGAGGGAGATGGAAAGATTAAAAGCTCCTGCACCCTGGAAGGTTCTCCCCACCAGTGAGGAGATCAGGCAAGATGAAGGAGGAACTCTAGGCAACCAGTGTGAAGCAGTTAAAAACAATACTCCACAAATGGTCAGTGCTATAGGAAATCATATGTGGGTGTCAGCAGGAGTAGGGAACAAAAATTTGGCTTTAGAACTCACACTCAAAGAGAGACAGGTGCTGACTACACGGGAAAAAAATGGGGTTGCAAACAGGCTGCAGTGACTAGAATAAAGGCAGACCCCATTGAGGGTGTAAGCAGAGGAAACCCAGTTTGGATTAGAGGCTAGGACCCAATGTTTGGCACATCCCACTTACAGCAATGGACAGATCATCCAGAGAGAAAGTGTACAAGGAAACACAGGCCTTAAATGATACACTAGACCAAATGGACTTAACTCATATCTATAGAATTTTTCACCCCAAATAGGTGGAATATACTTTCTTCTCAAGTGTACAAGGAAAATTCTCTGGGATAGATCATGTCTTGGGCCATAGATCAAGTCTTGGTAAACTTTAAAAATATTGAAATTATTTCAAGCATTTTCTCTGAAGACTATGCAATGAGACTAGACATCAACTATGAGGAAAAAAAAAACAGCAAAAAACACAAAGTCCTGGAAGGTAAACAATATCTACTAAACAGCAAATATAACACTGAATAAATCAAAGGAGAAATTAAAAGATACTAGAGACAAATGAAAATGAAGATACAACAATCCAAAACCTGTGGACACAACAAAAGCAGTTCTGAGAGGGAAGTTTACAGCAATACACACTTATCTCAGGAAAGAAGAAAAACCTCAAATAAACAACCTAAATTTACACCTTAAACATTTAGAGAAGGAAAAACAGAAAAAGCCTAAAATTAGTAGAAGAAAATAAATCATAAAATTTATAACAGATATTATAAAAATAAACATAAAGACAAAGAAAACAGAAGAGGTCAATGAAACACAAACTTGACTCTTTGAAAAGATCAAAAAGATTGATAAACCTTTAGCCAGACTCATCAAGAAAAAGGAGAAGTTTCAAAAAAATAGGGTTAGAAATTTTCAACTGACACACAGAAATACAAAGGAGCATTAGAGACCACTATGAGCAATTGTATGCCAATAAAAGGACAAACAAAAAGAAGTGGACAAATTCTTACAAAGGCACGACATAAGAAGATTAAAGCAGGAGGAAATAAAAATATGAATAAACCAATCACAAATGCTGAAATTGAAAATGTTATTATAAAAAACTTTCCCCAAAAAAGTCCAGGACCTGATGGCTTCACAGGTGAATTTTATCAAACATTCAGAAAATAACTAACACTATTTCTTCTTAAACTCTTCCAAAAAATTGCAAAGGGAGGAACACTCACAAGATCATTCTATGAAGCCATGATCACCCTGATAACAAATCCAGACAAAATACCACAAAATAGAAATGGCAGACCTATATCACTGGTGAACATAGATGCAAAATTCCTCCACAAAATATTAGCCAACTGTACAAAATATATATTAAAAAGATCATACACCATGATAAAATAGGATTTATTCCAGGGATTCAAGGATTCTTCAAAATCTGTAAATCTATCAGTGTGATCCACCACTTCAACAAACTGAAAAATAAAAACCGTATGATCATCTCAATCGATGCAGAAAAAAGCTTTCAACAAAATCAATACCCATTCCTGATTTAAAAAAAATCTCTACAGATGGGGCACAGAGGGGAACTACCTCAATATGATAAAAGCTATTTATGACAAGCCTACAGGTAATATCATTCTCAATGGTGAAAACCTGAAACCATTTCCACTAAGATCATGAAAAAAGCAATGTTGTCCACTTTTATCCCTATTCTCAATGGTGAAAACTTGAAAGCATTTTCACTAAGATCAGGAACAAAGCAATGTTTTCCACTTTTATCCCTATTATTCAACATAGATTTGGAAATCCTGGCCATAACCACCAGAGAAGAAAAATAAATAAATGGAATCCAAATTGGAAATGAAGAATTAAAACTATCATGAAATAGTTTTCAGATATTGTCTTAGTTTGCAGACAACATCATATTCTACCTAGAAAATCCTAAATTAAATACAATAAAACTGTTAGATCTCACCCATGAATTTGAAAATTTTTTTCAGGATACAAAATTAATACACAGAAATCAATTGCATTTCTGTATACAAACAATGAACATTCAGATAAAGTAATTAAGGAAACCATCCCATTTAGCATTGCATCAAAATGATTAAAATACCTAGGAATAAACCTACCCAAAGAAACAAAAGACCTATATTCTGAAAACTATAAGACACTGATGAAAGAAATCAAAGAAGAGACAAATTGATGGAAAGATATACCATGCTCTTGGATTGGAAAAATCAATATAGTCAATATGACAATACTACCTAAAGCAATCAACAGATTCAGTGCCATACCATTCCCATTCACATTACCAATGACATTCTTTACAGAACTAGAACAAATAACTTTAAAATTTTTATGGAAATACAAAAGACCCTGAGTAGTCGAAGCAATAATGAAAAGAAAAAAATGATGGAGTTCCCATTGTGGTGCAATTGAAATGAATCTGACTAGTGTCCATGAGAATGTGGGTTTGATCCCCGGCCTTGTTCAGTGGGTCAGAGATCCAGCATTGCCATCATCTGTGGTATAGGTTGCATACACAGATTGGTTTCCACATTGCTGTGGCTGTTGTTGTGATGTGGGACAGGCTGGCAGCTGTAGCTCCAATTTGACCCCTAGCCTGGGAACTTCCATATGCCACAGGTGCAGCCCTGAAAAGCAAAAAGAAAAAAAACAAGAAAAGAAAAAAACAAACCTGGAAGAATCAGGCTCCCTGACTTCAGAATTTAGTTAAAGCTACTGTCATCAAAACAGGCTGGTACTGTCACAAAAACAGAATTACAGACCAGTGGAGCAGGACAGAAAACCCAGTACATATGGTCAACTAATCTATGACAAAGAGAGCAAGAACACAGTGGAGGAAAGATAGTATCTTCAATAAGTGGTGCTGGGAAAACTGAACAGCTACATGTCAAATGATGATTTTAGAACATCCTCTAACACCATACACACAAAAAAAAATTAAAATGGATTAAATACTTAAACGTAGCGCCAGATACTATAAACTCCTAGATGAGAACATAGGCAAAATGCTCTTTGATATAAATCCCTGCAACATCTTGTTTGATCCACCTAAAATAAGGACAATAAAGACAAAAATAAACCAATAGGACACAATTAAACTCAAAACCTTTTGCACAGCAAAGGAAACCATTAAAAAAATGAAAATATAACCCACAGAATGGGAGCATATTTTTGCATATGATGCACCAGACAAAGGCTTAATCTCCAAAATATAAAAACAACTCAATCACAAAAAACAAACAACCCAATCAAAAAATGGGCAGAATGCCTCAATAGACATTTCTCCAAAGAAGATATACAGATGGCAAGCAGGCACATGAAAAAATGCTCAACATCAGTAATTAATATAGAAATGCAAATCAAAACTACAGTCAGGTATCACCTCACACCAGTTAGAGTGACCTTCATTAACAAGTCACTAAACAACAAATTCTGGAGAGAATGTTGAGAAAAAGGAATGCTCCTTCAATGTTGGTGGGAAGGTAAATTGGTACAATCACTATGGAAAACAGTATGGAGGTACCTCAGAAAACTAAATATAGAACTACCATATTGCTGATCCAGCAATCCCACTCCTGGGCATATACTAATACAAAACTTTCTTTGACAAAGATACATGCACCCCTATGTTCACTGCAGCACTGTTCACAATAGCCAAGGCATGGAAACAACACGAATGTCCATGTTCAGATGAATTGGTTAAGAAGAGGTGCATATATATGACAGAATGCTACTCAGCCATAAAAAATAACAAAATAATGCCATTTGCAGCAATATGGATGGAATTATAAATTCTCTTACTAAGTGAAGTGAGAGAAAGAGAAAGAAAACACCATATGATATTATTCATATGTGGAGTCTAAAATATGGCACAAATGATCTATCTACAAAACAGAAACAGACCATGGACATGGAGGGCGGACTTATGTTTTCTAGGGGGGAGGGGGAGAGAGGGGAATGCATGAGGAGTTTTCTGTTCATAGATACTGTTACATTTAGATTGGATGGGTAATGGGCTGCTTCTGTACCACACAGGGAACTGTGGCTGGCCTCTTGGATTAGAACATGATGGAGGATAAAACAAAGAGAATGTTTGTGTATGGGTGGCTGGGTCACTGTTGTACAGCAGAAATTGAAGGCACATAGTAAATCAACTACACTTTAATAAATTAAATACATAAAGTGTTTCAATCATGAAACTTATTTTGAAGCATGGAGATAGAAATCCTGTGGAGTGTGTTCTACAGCTTCTTTTGTATAAAAGAAGCCAATATTGGAGTTCACATCATGGCTCAGTGGTTAACGAATCAGACTAAGAACCATGAGGTTGTGGGTTTGACCTCTGGCCTCACTCAGTGGGTTGGGGATCCGGCATTGCTGTGAGCTGTGGTATAGGTTGCAGATGTGGCTTGGATCCTGAGTTGGTGTGGCTCTGGCATAGGCCAGCTGCCACAACTCCGATTATGTCCCTAGCCTGGTAACCTCCATATGCCATGGGTGCAGCCCTAGAAAAGACAAAAAGACCAAAAAATAAAAAAAATTTAAAAAAATAAAAGAAGCCAATATTGGTAAGTTAATGAATGAATCATGATATTTGGCAGAATATGGTAGACCACATCCTCATTAATGTCCATTTATAAATAACTCTACTCTTGGCAACCACATTTAATACATGGTCTTGGTTTCTCATGGGACTTCATACAAAATGTTTAGCCTTGATTTAGTTAACTTCTAAGTAAAGCAAGAAACTGTGGCCTTCCAAGTGAGTCTGCTCAAGAAAGAAAAACTGATCACAAAGAAAGTCTGCCTTATTTTGAATTACCCAGGAAAAATTAAATCCTATTTTATTATATTTTCTTGAGGCATATTTATATTTAAGCACTCCACTTTATGGTGATTTTTTTTGTTTAATTTTTTAAGACAGTTTTAAGTCAACCTTATAAGTTTTTAGAAGTTACATTGGATTCAGGAGGATATATTTTTGGACAAAAAAATGGAAACAATGTTCTATACAAAAAAATTGAAATGCTTCCATTCAGAATTTAGAAAAAAAAATTATGTAGTTTTTAACTATAAACTCCATCTCATGGTGACCAAGACATTAAAAAACGAGATCAATGTGTTACTTTTCACATATATTCTGAGCAATATATTATAAAATAATGACAATAACTTGACAATGATTTGTCAACTGAACTCCATTCAGAAAGAGACAGGAAACTAAAATAAATGGAAAAATTAAAAAAAAAAATACAAGTAGGACAGTTCGTCTAACCTACCATGAAATTCAGTGAAGGCAATTATCAAATAGTCAAAACCAGATATAAGATATCAACTTGTGAAAGTTATTAGGAGAAGTATTTCCTGAAATTTACTAGGACTAAGGAAAATATTAGGGGAAATCATACCTGCAATCAGTTTTGTGATTCCTAAAATTAAATGGTTCTTAATGCTTATTTTAAGAATCTATCTTTCTACACAGAAAAAAGAAGTAAAACACCTATCATAAGAGGCAATTCAAAAACAGGAAAATGCAGGATAAAGAAGGGGAAGACATGAGAAATAATTACTTAAATAAGCTGAAAATACAAACTGCATATCATCTATTTAATCATTTGGATTAATAACCAGGAAACTGTAGGATTAATTTGAATATCCATGAAATAATAGAAAAATTGATTCATTAAATTAGGAGGAAATAATAGAAATATTATTGGTAGATTTGATTTGCATTTCTCTTATAATCAATGATGTTGAGCATTTCTCCATGTGTTTGCTGGCCATCTGTATATCTTCTTTGGAGAAATGTCTATTCAGGTCTTTTGCCCATTTTTCCTTTGCTTGATTGGCTTTTTTGCTGTTGGGTTGTATAAGTTGTTTATATATTCTAGAGATTAAGCCCTTGTCGGTTGCATCATTTGAACCTATTATCTCCCATTCTGTAAGTTGTCTTTCTGTTTTTTTTTTTTTTTTTTTTTTTTTTGGTTTCCTTTGCTATGTCAAAGCCTGTCAGTTTGATTAGGCCCCATGGGTTTATTTTTGCTCTTATTTCTATTGCTTTGGGAGACTGACCTGAGAAAATATTCATGAGGTTGATGTCAGAGAGTGTTTTGCCTATGTTTTCTTCTAGGAGTTTGATGGTGTCCTGTCGTATATTTAAGTCTTTCAGCCATTTGGAGTCTATTTTTGTGCCTGGTGTGAGGGTGTGTTCTAGTTTCATTGCTTTGCATGCAGCTGTCCAGGTTTCCCAGCAATGCTTGCTGAATAGACTTTCTTTTTCCCATTTGATGTTCTTGCCTCCCTTGTCAAAGATTAATGGACCATAGGTGTCAGGGTTTATTTCTGGGTTCTCCATTCGGTTCCATTGGTCTGTCTATCTGTTTTGATACCAGTACCACACTGTTTTGATGACTGTGGCTTTGTAGTATTTCTTGAAGTCTGGGAGAGTTATGCCTCCTGCTTGGTTTTTGTTTCTCAGGATTGCTTTGGCGATTCTGGGTCTTTTGTGGTTCCATCTAAATGTTTGGATTGTTTGGTCTAGTGCTGTGAAAAATGTCATGGGTCATTTGCTAGGGATTGCATTGAATCTGTAGATTGCTTTGGGTAGGATGGCCATTTTTACAATATTGATTTTTCCACTGCATGAACATGGAGTATCTTTCCATTTCTTTACATCTTCCTAAATTTCTTTGATTAAAGTTTTATAGTTCTCGGCATATAGGTCCGTTACCTCTTTGTTCAGGTGTATTCCGAGGTATTTGATTTTGTGCGGTGCAATTTTAAAAGGTATTGTATTTCTGTATTCCTTTTCTAATATTTCATTGCTGGTATACAGAAATGCGACTGACTTCTGAATGTTAATCATATAGCCTGCTACTTTGCTGAATTTATAATCAGTTCAAGGAGTTTTTGGGTTGAGTCCTTAGGGTTTTCTATGTATAGTATCATGTCATCTGCATAGTGACAGTTTTATCTCTTCTCTTCCTATATGGATGCCTTTTATTTCTTTTGTTTGCCTAATTGCTGTGGCTAGGACTTCCAGTACTACGTTGAATAGCAGTGGTGAGAGTGGGCATCCCTGTCTTGTTCCAGATTTGAGTGAGAGGCTTTCAGTTTTTCCGTATTGAGTATTACATTTGCTGTGGACTTGTCATAAATGGCTTTAATTATGTTAAGGAATGTTACCTCTATATCCACTTTGATAAGAGTTTTGATCATGAATGGATGTTGGACTTTGTCAAATGCCACCACAAGATACCACCTCACACCATTCAGAATGGCCATCATTACTAAGTCCACAAATAACAAGTGCTGGAGGGGGTGTGGAGAAAAGGGAACCCTCCTGCACTGCTGGTGGGAATGTAAACTGGTACAGCCACTATGGAGAATGGTTTGGACATACCTTAGAAAACTATGCATAGAACTTCCATATGACCCCACAATCCTACTCTTGGGCATCTATCCAGACAAAACTCTACTTAAAAGAGACACATGCAGCCACATTTTCATTGCAGTATTATTCACAATAGCCAGGACATGGAAACAACCCAAATGTCCATCGACAGATGATTGGATTCGGAAGAGGTGGTATATATACACAATGGAATACTACTCAGCCATCAAAAAGAATGACATCATGCCATTTGCAGCAACATAGATGGAACTAGGGAGTCTCATACTGAGTGAAATGAGCCAGAAAGACAAAGACAAATACCATATGATATCACTTATAACTGGAATCTAATATCCAGCACAAATGAACATCTCCTCAGAAAAGAAAATCATGGACTTGGAGAAGAGACTTGTGGCTGCCTGATGGGAGGGGGAGGGAGTGGGAGGGATCGGGAGCTTGGGCTTATCAGACACAATTTAGAATAGATTTACAACGAGATCCTGCTGAGTAGCATTGAGAACTTTGTCTAGATACTCATGTTGCAACAGAACAAAGGGTGGGGGGAAAATGTAATTGTAATGTATACATGTAAGGATAACTTGATCCCCTTGCTGTACAGTGGGAAAATAAAATTAAAAGGAAAAAAAGAAAGAAATATTATTGGTCAAATAGGCAAAATTCAATTAAATCATAGGGACTAATGTGAGATAATTTAGGAATAAAAATTCTGCTATCAATTTAAATTTTTGATCAAAATGTAACATATTTTTTGGACAGGAAAAAAATTTGAGGCTTATTTTCCATCTCTTCCTCTTGCATGATTAATTTTGTTTAATTCTGAAGTTTAATCTTTTTTAGAGTGTGTACATCAGCAATGTAATCACCAATCTAAGTGAATCCTTACATTATTATTAGTAGCTGCTGAAACAGTTGTTTCACACACATTCTCTATATTCGTGCATTCAGGAAAGATTTTGGCTTGCATATTATGTGCAAGATATCATGCTAATACCAGGGATTAGGACGGGAGCATCATAAAAATCCTTGTCTTCAAATTTTTTACAGTGTAGTCAATAGAGTAACATAGGGGCAGTCAAATAGCAATACCCAAATTAAATACAAGGTGAGAACTTAGAATACCTTTTTTATGACAATTGATCTTTGATTTTAAAATCCTAAAATGTTCATGTTTCATAACACAGTGTCATGGATAATTTAAACTTGGTATTAAATTTATCTATTTTATTAGCAATTTTAAGTATTTCCCCATTGCGTGTGTGTGTGCATGTTTTATGTGTACTTTGCAAGATTCCCACCTTATGATATGTCAGTTTTCCTGATATTTCATTGAGTCACTTCATATTAAATATTTTCTATACTCAATATGGTTGGGTTACAAATATATATATACATGAATAGATATTTTAGAAAATGTTATGAAATAAAACATCTGTGAACTACTCTTTATAAAAGATGTTCAACTTCAGCTTTTGAAACAGATACAAAATAATCTAAAACTGTAGCAACTGTAAAAAACAGCATATCATATCTTGATATCCAAATGCCATTCACTTTATAATCCACAAGGGAAGAGGCTCCATGTGAACAGCAATAACATAGCCATTGTAATCATTAGGGATTGTTGTCAGGTTTTGTAGAAATTCTCAATAGGAATAAGTTTTGGAAGAATACATTTTTGGAAACAGACTAAATTTACTTTGAAACAAATTGTTTACTTTGTAACAATATGTTTAGGAACAAAAATCAAAACAAAACACCAAGTATATGTGATCATAATGACACTTATCTAATTTTCTGTTGTTCCATATGAACTGGCTCTGAGAGAAAGTTTATAGGATACCCTTCCAAAATGGTCTGTGCAATTGACAATCACATTGGAATAACAGTGTATCCTTCACTGCTTGCATTCTGAAGGTGTCAGTATTGTTTTGTGTTAGAAATCTGCTATATCTCTTAATTGTCATATCTTTGATATATGCCATTTACACACACATCCATAAATACACACAGTCATGTGCATTCATTTACATATCTAAGCTTTGTGTTATAGATTTGAATGTGCTCAAAGAGTCCATCCTCTTAGTTGTTTTAAGACTACAACCCACCACCCAAGTGTCATGCCATTGCATAAATATTCTCTCTTACCTCTGAAGTTTTTCTCATCTATAAGCAGTAGTGCTAGGGGTCAAACTAACAAAGGTGCTTTCCCTCAGTTGCAGCAAATGCCGCCATGTGTTGTATGTTTGATGAATTAAAAGGATGCTGCCAACTTAATTACACTGTAACCCTTCAATAAAGGAAGGGCAGAGCTGATTAGTGAATAATTGGAGGCTGATTGATGGCTCTCTCCCTCACTGCTGAAGGCTGTATATATAATTATTTTGCCTTTGGGCCTAATTTTGCCACTGTTAGCTTCCACTTTTGTCATCAGTTATAATTTATAGATGGGGCCTGCACCCTTAAGTAAAAAAGGGTAGAAGATGGAGTAGCTCTGAATCCCAGATATGTCACCTGCAAAAGGCCAGCAGGCTACCTTAAACATCAACATTTGCAGTCATTTAACAGCATTAACACTTCATGCTTAGCAAGAAAATAATATTATAATTTGTAGATGATTACAATATCAGCTTGTGGTAGCTTAAAATCATATTGCATCACCCAGTGGTTTTGAACATACTTTTAGTACAAGATTGATTTGTTACAAGTCAAAGAATTTTCACACTCTTTCCTCAGAAGCACATTCCCTCTTCTTAATATACTAACAAAGCTGTGAAAATATTTCTTTCAAAGGAAGTGGAGTGTATTTATTCAAAGGAAATTAAAAATAAACAACCACCTTAAATATTAGTGTAAAATAACCATCACTAAAAATCAAACCAATATTGTGGAATACTTTAGCATCAAAAATATATTTATTAAGTATTTACTCTGTACTAGGTACATGCTCAATTTGAAAAAGCTATACAAATGATGAGCAGTCATGTGCTAAGTCATCAGTATATATAACCATAAACTTCAAATATATTCTATGAAACACATCACTCATAATGCTATTATAAAATGTACCAATCAAAAATAGCAAACCAATCACAACAGAGGGTCTGTTTTTGGATAATTTTTCAAGTTTTTTAAGAAATACCTCCTTACAATGAAGGAGAAAAATAAGACTAAAGAAACTTTTTACAGAATACTGCTCCCTAGTTATGCTAAAATAATGCAGATGGTTTTATATTCCATATTTTCCCACCATCACAACATCTTAGACACATAATTTAAGTAAACTTTAAAACACAGTAATCACAAATCTCTCAATTTATAAGCCAAGATTTACAAATTCTCTCTCCCATATTTCCTTTGTGGTATTGTCATCACTGTGAACTCCCTAGATTATAAATCAAATGACAATTTCAAGAACCTTTCAGTCAAAGCTCAGTAGTGTGCCAGTGGGCACAGGCCAAGATAGAAAAAAAATAAGATTGATATTTGCTCTCTTTTCTTATCTACACTTGATTTATAAGTCAGTGTGAGTATGCAAGAGAAGTAAAGGCAAAGACCTTGATTCCTCCCTGTGGAGAATATGCACAGTTTGGATTGAAGGCATGAAAGAGGGAAAATTAATGGTAAGCTGTTCATCTGTCACTACTGCCAGCCTGATGGCTTTGCAGAGAAGGCAAGGACTATATGACATGCCCTCCAGTGAAGGGCAAGTCTGTATGCTACTCTTCTGTTATAAACACAGTGCTCTGGGTTTCTAAGGGTTTTAAATTTAAAATAAGATTGTGCTTTGTATAAATGAATATGTACACGTTTATTCTTTAAAGTATTAACTATTAGAATTCTGCTTGATTTAGGAAGAAGAAATATTTTGTATTTCCCTTTTCCGCTCTTTTTTTTCTTCCTATGATTAAAAAAAATTAAGTTAAATCTTCTGCTTGACAATGTGGCTTAGCGTTTTTACATTTGGCTGCATTTTTCCTGCTGTCACACTGCAATGAAATGTAAATAGGCCCTGAAGATTAAGCACATGCAACATGGGGAAGACTTATTTGGATTTCACTGAACAAAATACAGAAAGTGATTGAACAGTTGAAATTATAAGGTGGGATTTACCACTTTTATTGAAATAGAAGCACACTTATGAAAATATAAAGTACACACTCAACTAAGAAAAAAACACAAATTAAATTTTTATCTTGGTGGAAGATCAAGAACATGAAATTCATTTATTATTGAAATGAATTACAATGATAAAGACTTGACATATTGACATAACACTTGATAATTAGAGTGGGAAATGAAGTAATACAAAAATTGATAGCTAAAATTAAAATTTAATATTCTACACTCAACTTTCCGATATAAGAAAAAAACATTTTTCTTAAGAAAAAGGGGGATTTGTGCCTTTAATTCTATTTGATATTCATATTATTTTTTTATTTTAGATAAATGTTTTATAGAAAATCCATGGAAAAGGAGAAAAAAAGGTATTTATATTGGTAATATTTTAAAGTAGGGGAAATTCAAAGTAAGAGACAGAGTAAGCAAACTTTTAATAATTTTTGAGTGTATGATTTATTACAACCCAATTAAAGAAACATTTTTGATAGACATCAATTAAACCTCAACACAGAAAGACAGAATATTTGAAATGATTTATTAATGCATGTCAATAACAAAATTATTTAATAAATATTTATTTACTAGGAATTAAAATGCTATCTTCTTAATTATAAAAATATTATTTCTGCTGTGAAATATACCTATACATGTAAGATTGAGTTCACTTGCTTCAAGGATATTACTTTCTACTAGAAGAATAAAACATGAAAATTTTGCAAATAATTAACACAGTGACAAAAGTAATATATTACACAGAGAGGTAAAAACAAAACACAAAATATTCTGGGAAATCAGGGGCAAGATAAATTACTTAGGCTATAGAAGAATAATGTAAATAAAGTGGCATTTGATATGACCTTTTAACAGTTGAGAGCATTTAGATAAGGGAAATAAGAGAGACAGTACTCAATTGGAAGAGGACCATGTTGTCTTAGGGGCTGTTCAGGAAATAGCAAGTATTCCAATTGAGCTGGAGTGGAGGAAACCTGAGGGAAAGTGGTAGAAGATAAAACTGGAAAAGAAAAAACAGGGTTAATTTATATTCTGTAGAATTTCAAAAGTTGACAAAAATTTGGGTTTTTATTAAGTAAGCAGGAAAAAAATCACAGAGAGACTTTAGATAAAAATAGAGTAAACACGACTAAGGCAATTAATTAGTAGAATTTATTTGCAGGAAATTATGGCATAGATTGAAGTAGAAATAACTTGGAAGCCAGAAGACTACTTAGAAGACAATAGTAATTATGCATGTGAGAAGTAATAAGGGTCTGGAAAAGGGAAGAAATGGTGGAATGGAGAAGAGGGTATGGATTGAAGCACTCAGTGAAAATGGATCTGTGAGACTGTTTATAGATAAGTAGTTGTTGATATTGAGCTTGGATGACAAAACAGAATGATGGTGATCATAAAAAAATAGAAAGAAGGAAATAATTTGGAAGTTAATAAAAATGCAGGACCAGAATTCATAAAAGAGTTCAATACTGGAGATTGAACATTGGCAGGCATTGGAACTATACCAAAATGTATTTCAATGTTGTTAATTTTTATTTTTTAAATTTATTTTTATTTATTTGTATAATGATTTTTATCTTTTTCCATTAGAAGTGGTTTACAGTGATCTGTCAATTACCTACTGTACAGCATGGTGACCCAATTACACACACGTACACATTTTTTCTCACATTATAATGTACTATTATGAGTGACCAGACTTAGTTCTCTGTGCTACACAGCAGGATATCTTTCCAAAAGCAGTAGTCCGCATCTATTAACCCCAAGTTCCCAATACATCCCAGTCCCCCCCCAGTCAAATTGGCAACCACACATTTATTTTCCAACTCCATGATTTTCTTTTCTGTGGAATGGTTCATTTGTGCCATATATTAGATTCCAGATATGTGATATCATATGGTATTTGTCTTTCTCTTTCTGACTTACTTCACTCAGGATGAGAGTCTCTGGTTCCATTCATGTTGCTGCAAATGGCATTATTTTGTTCTTTTTATGGTTGAGTAGTATTCCATTGTGTATATATACCATGTCTTCCTAATACAATCATCTGTTGATGGACATTTGGGTTGTTTCCATGACTTGGCTATTGTAAATAGTGCTTCAATGAACATATGGGAGCAGGTGTATTTTTAAGTAGAGTTTTGTCCAGATATATGCCCAAGAGTGGGATTGCTGGGTCATATGGTAGTTCTATGTATAGATTTCTAAGATACCTCCATAGTGTTCTCCATAGTGGTTGTACCAGCTTACATTTCCACCAACAGTGTAGGAGGGTTCCCTTTTCTCCACACCCTCTTGAGCATTTTTTATTTGTGGACTTATGAATGATGGCCATTCTGACTGGTATGAGGTGGTATCTCATCGTGGTTTTGATTTGCATCTCTCTAATACTCAGGGATGTTGAGCATTTTTTTCATGTGCTTGTTGGCTATCTGTATATCTTCCTTGGAAAATTGTCTATTCAGGTCTTCTGCCCATTTTTTAATTGGGTTGTTACCTTTTCTGTTGATGAGTTGTACAACTTGTTTGTATATTTCAGAGATTATACCCTTGTCAGTTGCATCATTTTAAACTATTTTCTCCCATTCTGTAAGTTTCCAAAACTGAATAAAGAGGAAAAAGATCAACTGAACAGACTGATCATTTCAAATGAAATTAAATGTCATTAATCTCATTTGCAGCAACATGGATGGAACTAGAGAATCTCATACTGAGTGAAATGAGCCAGAAAGACAAAGACAAATACCATATGATATCACTTATAACTGGAATCTAATATCCAGCACAAATGAACATCTCCTCAGAAAAGAAAATCATGGACTTGGAAAACAGACTTGTGGCTGCCTGATGGGAGAGGGAGGGAGTGGGAGGGATTGGGAGCTTGGGCTTATCAGACACAACTTAGAATAAATGTACAAGGAGATCCTGCTGAATAGCATTGAGAACTTTGTCTAGATACTCATGGTGCAACAGAAGAAAGGTTGGGGGGGGGCAATGTAATTGTAATGTATACATGTAAGGATAACCTGACCCCCTTGCTGTACAGTGGGAAAATAAAATATATATATATGTATATAAAAGAAATAAAAATAAATAAATAAAAATGTAAAAAAAAGAAATTAAATGTCATAAAAACACTCCCTACAAACAAAAGTCAAGGATCAGATGACCTCACAGCTGAATTCTAACAAACATACAAAGAGGAACTTAACCCAGCCTCCTTAAACTTTTTCAAAATGTTGAAGAAGAAGGAAAACTCCCAAAGACATTCTATGATGCCACCATCGCTCTACTTCCAAAACCAGACAATGATACCACCAAAAAAAAACCTAATATGAATATCTTTGATGAATATAGATGCAAAAATTTTAGCCAACTGAATCCAACAACATATAAAATTATCTTTCAGCAAACCAGGTGTGATTCATCTCGGGTTCACATGGATGGTTCAACATATGCAAATCAATCAATGTCATACACGACATTAACAAAAGGAAAGTCAAAACCCATATGATCATCTCAATAGATGTTGAAAAAGCATTTGACAAAGTCCAATATCCATTCATGATCAAAAATCTTACAAAGTGGATATGGAGGGAACATCTCTTAACATAATCAAAGCCATTTATGATAACCCCATAGCAAATATAATACTCAATGGAGAAAAGCTGAAAGCCTTCTCACTAAAATCTGGAACAAGACAAGGATGCCCAGTCTCACCACTATTATTCAACATAGTATTGGCAGTCCTCACCACAGCAATCAGACAAAAAATAGAAATAAAAGATATCCAAATTGGAAGAGGTGGTAAAATTGTCTCTCTATACAGATGACACAATACTATGTATAGCAAACCCTAAGGATTCCACAAAAAACTACTCAAGCTGATCAATAAATTTCAGTGAAGTCACAGGATACAAGATTAACATTCAGAAATTGGTTTCATTACCCTATACGAAAAATAAAATATTAGAAAAGGAATAAACAATAACATACCTTTTAAAATCACACACGAAATAATTAAATACCTGGGAATATACCTGACCAAAGAGGTGAAAGTTTTATATGCTAAAAACTATAAAACATTAATCAAGGAATTTAAAACGTATTCAAAGAAGGAGAATATTCCATGCTGCTGGGTTGGAAAAAATAATATTTAAAAAATGGCAACACTACCCAAAGTGATCTACAGACTCAATGCAATCCCTATCAAATTACCCATGACTTTTTTCAAAGAACTTGAAAAGACAATCCAAAACTTTATATGGAATAATAAAAGACCCAGAATTGCAAAAGCAATCCTGACAAACTAAAAGCAAACAGGAAGCATAACTCTCCAAGACTTCAGGCAATTTTACAAAGCCACAGTAATCAAGACAGTGTGGTACTGGTACCAAAACTGACATACAGAATAATGGAACAGTATAGAGAACCAGAAATAAACCCAGACATCTACAGTCAATTAAACTGTGACAAAAGAGGCAAGAATATAAAATTGGAAAAAGACAGTCTTTTCAGAAAGTGGTGCTGGGAAAACTGGACATCCTCAGGGAAATCAAAGACACTAGTACACACAATTACACCATGCACAAAAATAAACACAAAATGGCTTAATGACATAAATGTGAAACAAGATACAATAAAACACTTAGAACATAGGCAGAACATTGATATCAACCATATGTATGTTTTCTTATGTCAGTATCCCAAGTCAACAGAAATAAAAGCAAAAATCAACCAATGAGTCATAATCAAACTGACAAGCATTTGAACAGCTAAGGAAAGCATTAAAAATAAAGACAATGTACAGAATGGGAGAAAATAGTTTCAAATGATGCAACTGACAAAGGCTTAATCTCTAAAATATACAAACAACTTATACAACTCAACAGCAAAAAGCCCAGCAACCCAATTAAAAAATGTGTAGAAGACCTGAATAGATATTTCACTAAAGAATATGAACAGATGGCCAACAAGTACATGAAGAATTGTTCAACATCACTGATTATTAGAGAAATGCAAATCAAAACTACTGTGAGGGACCACAACCAAACTGTCAGAATGATCATCATTAATAAGTCCACAAATCACAAATGCTGGAGAGGGTGTGGAGAAAAGGGAGCCTTCCTACACTGTTGGTGGTAAGTTAATTGGTACAACCACTATGGAAAACAGTATGGAAGTACCCCAAAAACTAGATACAGAACTACCATATGATCCATCAATCCTATTCTTGGGCATATATCCAGACAAAACCTTCCTTGAAAAAATTCATGCACCTGCATGTTCATTGCAGCACAATTCACAATAGCCAAGACATGGAAGCAACCTAAAAGTCCATCAACAAATGAATGGATTAAGAAAATGTGGTATATATACACAATGGAATACTACTTAGCCATACAAAAATAACATAATGCAATTTGCAGCAACATGATGGAACTAGAGACTCTCATACTAAGTGAAGTAAATTAGAAAGAGAAAGACACATACCATATGATATCACATATCTTGAATCTAATATATGGCACAAATGAACCTTTCCACAGAAAAGAAACTCATGGACTTAGAGAACAGACTTGTGGTTGCCAAAGTGTAGGGGGAGGGAGTAGGATGGACTTGGAACCTTGGTTTAATAGATGCAAAATAACCCCTGTGGAATGGATAAGAAATGAGATCCTGCTGTATAGCACTGAGAACTATATCTAGTTACTTTTTATGGAACATGATGGAGGATAATGTGAGAAAAAAAATATATGTATGTGTGACTGGGTCACTTTGCTGTGCAGGAGAAAACTGAAAGGACTCTCTAAACCAACTATAATGGAAAAAAATCAAAATCATTTAAAATAAGAATAAAAATGTGTTTTATTTCTAAGAAGTTTAATTAAATCTCATTATCAAGAGCATATCAATAAAGCAAACTTTGTCCATTTGACAGGGAAAAAATAATTCTAATTTTTCATCAGTTTACTTCTGATTTTAAAACTCAATTATGGAGTTCCTGTCGTGGCGCAGTGCTTAACGAATCCGACTAGGAACCATGAGGTTGTGGGTTCGGTCCCTGCCCTTGCTCAGTGGGTTAATGATCCGGCGTTGCCGTGAGCTGTGGTGTAGGTTGCAGACGTGGCTCAGATACCGCATTGCTGTGGCTCTGGTGCAGGCTGGTGGCTACAGCTCTGATTCGACCCCTAGCCTGGGAACCTTCATATGCCGTGGGAGCGGCCCCAAAGAAATAGCAAAAAGACAATAAAAATAAAAAAAATAAAACTCAATTACATAATTACAAATGTTGAAGAGGGTAGGGATTAAATGGTACCCTCCTACACTGTTGGTGGGAATGTAAATTAGTATAATCACTATGGAAATCAGTATGGAGGTACTTCAGAAAAATATAGAGAGAGTTACCATAAGACTAAGCAACCCTACCTTTGGGTACATATCCAGACAAACTCTCATTGAAAAAGATACATGCACCCATATGTTCATCACAATTTTCAAGACATGGAAACAACCTAAATGTCCATCAACAGACAAATGGATTAAGAAGAATATGTGGTGTATATACACAATGGAATACTACTCAGCCATAAAAAAACAACAAAATAATGTCATTGCAGCAACATGGATTGAAGTAGAGACTCTCATACTAAGTGAAGTATGTCAGAAAGAGAAAGACAAATAACACCACATATCTGGAATCTAATATATGGCACAAATGAATCTTTCCACAGAAAAGAAACTCATGGACTAGGAGAACAGCTTTGTGGTTGCAAATATTGAGAGGAATTGAGTGGGATGGAGTCTGGGGTTAATAGATTCGAACTATTGGATAAGTAATGATTGGATAAGAAATGAGATCCTACTGTGTAGAACAGGGTAATATTATCTAGTCACTTGTGATCCAATATGATGCTGTATAATGTGAGAAAAATAATATATATATTTATATATGTATTATTTGCTCTACAGTAAAAATTGACAGAAAACTCTAAATCAACTATAAGGAAAAAATAATAAAAAATAAAAAATTCAACTACCTAATTAAACACATTTCAATCTTATCCATTTCTGACCACACATACAATTCCTTTCTAAAGAGTTCTTTTTTTCATAAAAGTTTTATACCTTTTTATGTCCATTTTAGTTTGTTCCTTGTTTTCTTTTCTACTAAGCAATAGAGATTTTGGACAAAAATCACTTTCTTTTTTCTTAACAAAAACATCTCCATGCCTAATAACTTTTCTTATCCCCAAACACAAACAATTTCAATTATTATATCTGGTAACTTTAACCACAAATATTAAACATTTAAAATATTATTGTTAGTGAAAATAAAGAAATAGACAATTGTGAATGTAATTAACATATTTTGGCCTGTCTTACTTATTAATACATTTTTTAATTTCTAGAAATATTTAATATTTATAGTATAATCTTACAAAAAAGCACATGATATATTTACTAAGAACCCAGGCATACTAGGATCTGTCATGAGAGGTCAAAAGTAGATAAACTAAGACTTTTTTAACAATTAATATTTCACTATTTTACCTTATCTGGAAGTGACCTAGACATTCACTGAATTCCCATCATTTAATTTAACTTTGCACAACACTAAGGATGTAAATTGCCAAAGAAATTTAGGAAACCTAGTAAATATATCATAAAAAATTTATTTTTTTCCAATGAAACATTATTTTCAAATTTCTAAAAGGGAAAAAATTGCAGCACAGAATACTCATCAGAATATCATTTAAAATAGAAGGAAAAACACTTCTTTGTTAGTATAAAGAAATGCAACTGATTTCTGAATGCTAATCTTATATCCTGCTACTTTGCTGAATTTGCTGATCAGTTCAAATAGTTTTGGGGTTGCATCTTTAGGGTTTTCTATACATAGTATCATGTCATCTGTGTACAGTGACAATTTTACCTCTACTCTCCCTATTTGGAAGATATTTATTTCTTGTGTTTGTCTGATTGCTGTGGTGAGGACTGCCAATACTATGTTGAATAAGAGTGGTGAGACTGGGCATCCTTGTCCTTTTCCTGATTTCAGTGGGAAGGCTTTCAGCTTTTCTCCATTGAGTATTGTATTTGCTGTGGGTTTGTCATAAATGGCTTTAATTATGTTAAGGAATATTACCTCTATACCCACTTTGGAAGAGTTTTGATCATGAATGGATGTTGGACTTTGTCAAATGTTTTTATGCATCTATTGAGATGATCATGTGGTTTTTGACTTTTCGTTTCTTGATGTGGCATATGACATAGATTCATTTGCGTATGCCGAAACATCCTTGCGAAACTGGGATGAATCCCACCTAGTCGTGGTGTATGAACATTTTATATGTTGTTGGATTTGGTTGGCTAAAATTCTGTCTAGAATTTTTGCATCTATATTGATCAAAGATATGGGGTTTTTTGGTGGTATCTTTGTCTGGTTTTGGAAGTGGGGTGATTTGGTGGCATAGAATGTCTTTGGAAGGATTCCTTCTTCAAACTTCTGAAAAAGTATAAGGAATATGGGTATAACTCCTCTTTGCATGTTTGGTATAATTTGGCTATGAAGCCATCTGGTCCTGGACTTTTATTTCTAGGGACAGTTTTTATGAAATAATCTATATCATTTCTAGTGATTGTTCTGTTCAGTTGATCTATTTCTTGATTCAGTTTTGGCAGGCTGTAAGTCTCTAAAAAGTTGTCCATTTCTTTTAGGTTGTCAAATTTGTTGGCATGCAATTGTTCATAGTATTCTCTGTTTTTTTTTTTTTTTTTGCATTTCTTAGTATCCATTGTGATTTCTCCTTTTTCATTTCTTATTTTGTTTATTTGGGTTTTTTCTGCTTCTTGGTGAATCTAGTCAGAAGTTTGTCAATTTTGTTTACCTTTTCAAAGAACCAGCACCTCGTTTGATTAATTTTGTCTATTGATTTTTGAATAACTATTTTAGTGATTTCCTCTCTGATCTTTATGATTTCCGTTTTTCTGCTGATTTTAGATTTTGTTTCTTCTTCTCTCTCTAAATCACTTAGGTGTTGGGTTATGTTGTCGATTTTAGATCTTTTTTCTTTTTTGAGGAAGATCTGAATTGCTATGAACTTCCTTCTGAGCACTGCTCTTGCAGCATCCCATAGATTTTGAGTGGTTTTGTCTTCATTATCTTTTGTCTTGAGGTATGTTTTAATTTCTTTCTTGATTTCCTCATTGACACATGGGTTTTTTAGTAGCATGTTAGTCTCCATGTAGTAGGTTTTTTCTCATTTCTTTTCCTGTTGTTGATTTCTAGTTTCATGCCATTGTGGCCAAAGAAGATACTTGAAATCATTTCTATACTCTTAAATTTGTTGAGGTTAGCTTTGTGCCCCAGTATGTGATCAATTCTTGAGAATGTTCCATGTGCACTTGAGAAGAAGGCATATTCTGATTTTTTTTGGATGTAATGTCCTAAAAATGTCAATTAAGTCTAACTCTTCTATTGTTTCCTTTAGGATCTCTGTTGCTTTATTGATTTTCTGTCTAGAGGATCTGTCCATGGATATGGGTGTTAATGTCTACTACTATGATTGTATTCCCATCAATTTCTCCTTTTATGCCTGTTAGTATTTGTTGTAGGTGTCTGGGTGCTCCTATATTAGGGGCATATATATTGATGATTGTAATATCCTCTGCTTTAATGGATACTTTAACAATTAAATAGTGTCCTTCTTTGTCTTTCTTTAAGGCATTCGTTTTAAAGTCTATATTGTCTGATATGAGCATTGCAAATCCTGCTTTCCTGTCTTGTCCATTGGCATGAAATACCTTTTCCCCTCTCCTCTCTTTCAATCTATAAGTGTCATTTTCTCTAAGATGAGTCTGTTGTAGGCAGCATATTGAAGGTTTTTGCTTTTTTATCCAATTTGTCACTCTGGGTCTTTTAATTTGAGCATTCAGTCCATTGATATTTAAGGTGACTATTGAGAGATATGTATTTATTGCCTTTTTAAACTTTGTTTTCCAGTTGATTCCTTGTTTCTCTTTTCTTCCTTTCTTTTTTTGCTGGATTATTTGTAATTATTTTATATTTGAATACTTTTCTTTTCAGTTTTTGTGAATGTAATGTTAGGTTTTGATTTGTGGTTGCCCTGTTTTTTAAGTATGTTAACCCTTTCTGATATCTTCTTGCTTTAGCCTGATAATCATATAGGATCAAACACATCCTTAAAAAATGAAAAAACAATCTAATTTTTTGTACTTCCCTTGCCCACATTATATGAATTTGATGTCTTTTTTTCTTTTTATGTTAACATCTTCATGTTTGGATCAGTATACTGGCTTATTTAAATTGTGATTTCCAATTGTGGTTTCCAATTGTGGTTTCCTCCATCCTAGATTTTCCTTTTTTTTAATTTAGAGCAGCCCTTTCAGTATTTCTTTTAGAATGGGTTTTGCATTGCTGTACTCTTTTAGCTTTTGTTTGTTAGATAAATTCTTTATTTTCCCTTCTATTCTAAATGATATTCTTGCTTGATAGAGTATTCTAGGCTGCAAATTTTTTTTTTTCCTTACAGAAATTTAAATATATCTTTCCACTCCCTCCTGGCCTGAGTGGTTCTATAGAGAAATCAGCTGATAGCCTTATGGGGGTTCCCTTATAATTAATGCTTTGCTTTTCTCTTGCTGCCTTTAGAATCCTCTCTTTAACTTTTGCCATTTTTATTATAATATGTCTTGGTGTGGGTCTATTTGGGTTCACCTTGTTTGTGGGCCTCTGTACTTCCTGTATCTTGATATGAGTATCCTTTAGATTTTGAAAGTTTTCAGCCATAATTTTTTCAAATATATTTTCAATCCCCTTTTCTTCTTCTTTTCCCTCCGGAATTCTTATTATGTATAGATTGGCTTGCTTTATATTATCCCATAGGTCTCTTATATTGCTTTTATTTTTAATTTGGTTTTGTCTGCTGTCCTGTTTGAGTGATTTCCATTATTCTATCTTTAATGTCACTAATTCATTCCTCTGCATTATTCATTCTGGTCATTATTTCCTTTAGCTCAGTTTGTATCTCTGCAAATGAATTTTCTAGTTTTTCTTGGCTCCTCCTTATATTTTCTAGTTCATTTATAAAGGAATCTGCCTTACTCTTCATTTCCTCTCTTAATTCCTTCAGTATTTTCACTATTTCCCTTTTGAACTCAAAGTCTGTCAGACTGCAGAGGTCTGTTTCTTTGTTAACTGTTTTAGGTGAGTTCTGTTTTTTTAACTGGGAATGGTTTCTGAGCTTCTTCATCTTGCTTGTTTTTTTTCTTCTGTGAATTCTTCAAATGCAAACTGTGGTCTTATAAGTCTATTTCTATGCAAGACTACCCCTTTGTATTTTTTTGGGGGGTTACTTTTTATTTTTTTGGTGTGGGAGTTTGAATCTTTGCTGTCTCTTTCTTTGGTGTGTGCAGGCTATTATCCCCAGGATGCCTAGTGTGTTTTCAGAGAGAAGGGGGAAATGGCTCTGGAGCAGTGTGAAACAGGCTGGGAAGCAGAAAAACCACAGCCAAGGGGATCAGAGAGGAGGTATTGGCTTATAGGAGAAGCAAGGTGCCATTTTGGGGGAGGGCAAGAAGAGGAGGGATGGACCACCATAGGAATCACGTTCTCTGCACATGTGCAGGCTGTCTGAGGGAGGAGAACCTGTACTGCAGGCTACAGGTGTGATAGACCACTTACTTGGGCTACTGGAGACTGGGCACCTCTTGTGGAGGCTACAGGAGACTGGGAAACTCTTGGTGGGCTAAGAGCAGAGGTGGGGAGGTAAGAGGGATGCCTCACCTCTTGGATGAATTACAAGCAGTGGGAAATACCACAGCAGTCATCTCATAAACCAGAGAAGGGTGTAGCCTGCTACCACAAGTGGTTTGTGAACAGGCTCTACCTGTGGAACCAATCACCTCTGATGTCAGCAAAAAAAGAGGGAACTGCAAATGAGCACCACCCATTGATGATCTCACTCCCTTGGGAACACACCTGACCTGCTGATGACTCTGCCAAATGCTCCAGACAGAGCCCACACATGCATGATCACTGTCACTTCACAGGACCCTGCAACTAAGAACAGCCTGTGCAGCACTGTATGCATGGGCTAAGCAGGATTGGGTGCTTCTTGTGTTGTCTATATGTGGTGGGCACACACCACTGCAGTTATCTCTGACTTAGTGGTGGGCATGACCAGCCTCCACTAGGGATCCATGAACAGGCATACTTCTGGCCCAATCACATCAGAGGCCACCATGGAGAAGGGAATTATGACCAAAAATGACCTGTTGTTGCTCCCACTTCCCTGGGAATTCACACAAAGTGCCATTGCCACTCCAAATGCTCCAGGTACTGCCTATATCTGCCTGAGGCTCATTACCAGCTCCCAGGACCCTGCAACTTAGAGTAATCAGTGTCACCTTCCTGCAGATCTTTGCTACTGTCAGGAGCCCAGCAACCATTGACTACTAACCCTGCCCATTATCTCCTCCTCCCTGTAAAGACACATAACTCTATCAAGGAGACATGCTGCTTACACTGAAGAAAGAGACAATAAATACAAAACTCCCATGCCAAAAATAAATAGTACCCACCCACAAAATATGAATGGGTGCTCTTGCATAGAAATAGTCCTCAAAGACCACAGTAGCTGCTTTTGCTAAACTCACAGAAAAAGGAAAATATAAATGAAATGAAGAAGCTCAGGAACCATTCCCAGTTAAAAGAACAGGAGAATTTAGCTGCAACAGAAAACCATGTAACAGATCTCTGCAGTCTAATAGACACTGAGTTTGAAAGGGAAAGAGTGAAAATATGAAGGAATTAAGGGTGGATATGAAGTAATTAAGAGTAGATATAAACAGTAACACAGATTATTTTAGAAAGGAAGTAGAATATAATAGGAAAAACCAAGAAAAAATATAAAATTCATTTGCAGTGATGCAAAATGAAGTTAAGGCACAGAAGAGCACAGTGAATAATGCAGAGGAAAGAAGTAGTGACTTGAAAGACAGAATAATGGACATCAAACAATCAGGACAGCAGGCAGAAAACCAAATAAAAAACATGACAGCAATATAAGAGATATATGGGATAGTATAAAGTGGGCCATCTATGCATAGTAGGGATTCCAGAAGGAGATGAAAAACAAAAGGGGATTGAAAATATATTTGAAGAAATTATAGCTGAAAACTTTCCAAATCTAAAGGATACTGATATCAAGATACAGGAAGCACAGAGGGCACCAAATACGGTGAACCCAAACAGGCCCACATCAATACATGTTATAATGAAAATGGCTAATGGTAAAGATAAAGAGAGGATTCTAAAGGCAGCAAAAGAAACACAAAACATTAATTATAAGGGAACCCCTATAAAACTACCAGCCGATTTCTCTACAGAAACACTATAGGCCAGAAGAAAGTGGCAAGATACATTCAAAGTTATAAAAGGAAAATATTTACCCCGGAAGAATATCATTTAAAATAGAAGGAGAAATAAAGAAATCCTCCAACGAACAAAAGCTAAAAGAGTATGGCAATACTAAATAAATTCTAAGGGAAATACTGAAAGAGCATCTCTAATTTAAATAGAATTAAGAAGAAATAGCATGGAGGAAATCACACTTGGAAAGTAATCAATTAAAAATCCAGTATAGTGATATAAAAGAAAAAAATAATCTGTATAAAAGTGATGATAAACACAAGAGACAGCAAAAGGACAAATATGAAGATGTTAAAAAAGGACATCAAAAATATTCGAATGTGTGAAAGGAGAGTAAGAAAATCCTGACTGTATTTTCAATAGTGTGTTTAAGCCTATATGACTGTCAGGCTAAAGCAAGCAGATATAGGAAGGGATTACCATACTTAAAAAACAAGGAAACCAGGGAGTTCCCATCGTGGCTCAGTGGTTAACAAATCCAACTAGAAACCAGGAGGTTGTGGGTTCGATCCCTGGCCTTGGTTAGTGGGTTAAGGACCCAGCATTGCTGTGAGCTGTGGTGTAGCTCACAGACGTGGCTTGGATTCCTCATTGCTGTGGCTCTGGCATAGGCCAGCAACTGTAGCTCCAATAAGACCCCTAGCCAGGGAACCTCCATATGTCGTGGATGCAGCCCTAGAAAAGATAAAAAGACCAAAAAAAAAGTAAAAAAAAACAAGGCAACCAAAAAACAAAACCAAAGATTACATTCACAAAAACTAAAAAGTACTCGAGCATAAAATAAATGGAAATCATCCAACCAAAAAAAAAAAAAAAAAGAAAGGAACAAAGGAGAAACATAGAATCAACTGGAAAACAATGTTTAAATGGCAATAAATAAATATTTATCAGTAATTACTTTAAATATCAATGGAATGAATACACTAATCAAAAGACACAGAGTGGCAGATTGGATAAAAAAGCAAGAGCCTAAAATATGCTGTCTACAAGAGACACACCTTAGGGCAAATGACACATATTAGATTGAAAGTGAGGGTATGGGAAAAGATATTTCATGCCAATGGACAAGACAGGAAAGCAGGAATTGCAATACTCATATCAGACAAAATAGACTTTAAAATGAAGGCCATAAAGAAAGACAAAGAAGGACACTGTTTCATGATTAAAGGATCCGTTCAAGCAGGGGAAATTACAATCACCAATATATATGCCCCTAATATAGGAGCACCCAGATACCTACAACAAATACTAACAGACATAAAGGGAGAAACTGATAGGAATACAATAATGGTAGGAGGCTTTAATGCACCATTCACATCAATGAACAGATCCCTTAGAAAATCAACAAGGCAGCAGAGGTCCCAAAGGACACAATAGAAAAATTAGACTTAATTGACATTTTCAGGATATTACATCCAAAAAAAATCAGACTATACATTCTTTTCAAGTGCACATGGAACATTCTCAAGTACTGACCACATACTGGGGCACAAAACTAACCTCAACAAATTTAAGAGTATAGAAATGATTTCAAGTATCTTCTCTGCCCACAACAGCATGAAACTAGAAATCAACCACAGGAGAAGAAATGCAAAAATTAAACAAATGGGACTTAATCAAACTGAAAATATTTTGCACAGAGAAAGAAACCGTTATACAAAAGCAAAAACACATCTTACCCACTGGTATAAAATTGTTTCAAATGATGGAAATAACAAGGACTAAATCTGTAAAATATACAAAAAATGTATATTTTTGTACAATTCAACAGCAAGAAAACCCAACCACCCAATTGAAAACTGGGCAAAAGACCTGAATAGACATTTCTCCAAAGAAGATATACAGATGTTCAACAAGCACATGAAAAGATGCTCAACATCATTTATTATTAGACAAATTCAAATCAAATCTACAATGAGGTACCACCTCACACCTGTCAGAATGGCCATTTTTAACAAGTCAACAAATAACAAAGGCTGGAGAGAGTGTGGAGAAAATGGAATCCTCCTAGACTCTTGGTGGGAATGTAAATTGCTACAACCACCATGGAAAACAGTATGGAAGTACCTCAGAAAACTAAATACAGAACTATGTTATGATCCAGCAACCCCACTCTTGGGCATATATCCGGAGAAAACTTTCCTTGAAAAAGACACATGCACCCTCATGTTCATTGCACACTATTCACAATTGACAAGACATGGAAAAAACATAATGTCCATTGACAGATGAATGGATTAAGATTTTGTATATATACACAACAGAATACTACTCAGCCATAAAAAATGCCATTCATAGCAACATGGCTGAAACCAGGGAGACTCATACTAAGTGAAGTAAATCAGAAAGAGAAAGACAAATAACATATTATATCACATATCCAGAATATAGTATATGGCACAAATGAACCCTTACGCATAAAAGAAACTCATGGACACGGAGGACAGCTTTGTAATTGCCAAGGAGATGGTGAGGGAGTGAGATGGACTGGGAGTCTTTGGTTAATAGTTGCAAACTATTGCATTTGGTGTGGATAAACAATTAGATCCTGATGTATAGGAAAGGGAACTAAATCCAGTCACTTGTCATTTGAGCATGATAGAGGATAATGTGAGAAAAATTGTATATATATATATGACTTGGTCACTTTGCTGGTACAGTAGAAATTGACAGAACACTGTGAATCAACTACAGTAGAAAATTTTTTTTAAAGCTTTATTTTTTTATTTTATTTTTTATTTTTTAAAATTGTTATTTCCCCAATATGATTTTTTTTACACTGTACAGCATGGTGACCCTGTTACACATACATATACACGTTCTATTTTCTCACATTATCATGCTCCATCGTAAGTGACTAGACATAGTTCCCATGCTACACAGCAGTATCTCATTGCTAATCCATGAGGACAGTCTATGAGAACTTTGGGACAACTTAAAGTCACCAATATTCACATTATAGAGGTGCCAGAAGGAGAAGATATAAAGGCTTGGAGAAAATATTTGAAGAGCTAATGGCTGAAAACTTTCCTGACAGGGGAAAGGAATCACTCACTCAAAACCAAGAAGCACAGCCAACATCACAAAAAATACTCCCAAAGAGGAACCCTCCAAGGCACATATTAACCAAGTTGCCCAAAATTAAAACAAAGAAAAAATACTAAAATCAGCTGGAGAAAAAAGCAACAAATAATATACAAGGGAACCCCAATCAGATTATCAGCTGATTTTTCAGTAGAAACCCTCCAGGCCAGAAGGGAGTGGCTCAATATACTCAAAGTGATGAAAGAAAAAATCCTCAAACTAAAAATACTCTACTCATCAATGCTCTCATTTAGATTTGAAGGAGAATTCAAAATCCTTACCGACAAGCAAAAGCTAAGATATTCGGCACCACTAAACCAGGTTTCAACAAATACTAAAGGAACTTCTCTAGGTGGAAAAGAAAAAGCCACAAATTTAGCTAGATGGTTAAAGAAACAAGACACAAATATGCTGTCTATACAGGCATAACCTCAGATTTAGGACACACATAGGCTTAAAGTGAGGGATATTAAAATATATTCAATGCAAGTGGAAACTAAAAGTAAATGGAAATACTAATAAAAGATGATTTAAAAATTATAAATATAGGAATTCCCATTGTGGCTCAGCAGGTTGAGAATCTGACTAGTATCCATGAATATACAGGCTCAATTCCTGACTTTGCTCAGTGGGTTAAGGACCTATCATTGCTGCAAGCTGCTTGCAAGTGTAAGATGAGTCTTGGATCTGAAGTTTCTGTGCCTGTGGTGTAGGCCAGAAGTTGCAACTTCTATTTGACCCCTAGCCTGGGAACATCCTTATGCTACATTTGTGGTCCTAATATATATATACATATATATATATATATATATATATATATATATATATATATCCACTATTACATCACCTAAATACATTAAGCAAATATTAACATAACAGAAAAGAGAAATTAACAATAATATAATAGTGGTACATACAAATACTCCACTGTAAACAATGGATAGATTTCTTGAGACAGAAAATCAACTGGGACATATTTTACTTGAATATTACATTTATAGGCCATCCTATCCTAAAGGAATATATTAAATATTCTCAAGAACAGATGAAATTTTCTCAAAGATAGATAAAATGGCAGACTACAAAACACACTTTAGCAAAATTAAAATTATTGGAGTCATACCAATTATCTTTTCCAACCACCATGGTATGAAACTATAAATTAAAGAAAATTTTGAAAGTTTATAATAATGTGGAAACTAAAGAGTACTAAAAAATTAAATGTCAACAAAAACATAATATACTGTAGGTTTGATTTACATTCTCTAATAATTAGTGATATTGAGCATTTTCCCATATACCCATTGGCCATCTGTATGTCTTATTGGAGAAATCCCTATTTAGATCTTCTGCCTGTTTTTTTTTTCTGGATTTTTTATTTTTTTTAATATTTAGCACTTTTTATATATTTTGGAGATTAATCTCTTGTTAGTCACATCATTTGTAAATATTTTCTCCCATTCCATAGGGTGAAAATATTTACAAACATTGTAATTTTGTCTTTTTTCTTTGTTTTCTGTGAAAAATCATTTTTTTACCTAGGTCCAATTTGTTTATTTTTGATTTTATTCCCACTGATGCAGGAGATGGATCCTAAAAGATATTCTTCTGATTTATGCCAGAGTTTTCTACCTATGTTTTCCTCACACCGAACAGAGTTGCCATAGACAAAAAGTCTACTAATGATAAATGCTGGAGAAGGGGTGGTGAAAAAGGAACCCCATTATACTATTGGTAGAAATGTAAGTTGGTACAGCCACCATGGAAAACATTATTGAGGTTCTTCAAAATACTAAAAATAGAGCTACAATATGTTATTTGCTTGTTATTCAGTCTTTCCTGTTATTTGTTTGTTATTCTTTGTTATTCCTCTATATTGACTTGTGACTCAATGAAATTAGAACAGCAAAAAATTGGAACAATAATAAAATAATAAGAGCTTCACTTTGGTGGAATCCCCCCCACTCAAATCTAATTTAATTAAAAATAAAGTATTCATTAGTTTGTTACAAGTAAAAATAGGTCTCAGAGTTAGGTAATTGTGGAATGTACAATATGTTAAAATAGGTTGGGCATACATTCTTCATGATGAAAAAATAAAATAATAATCTTGCTTTTAATAAATCTTGTAGGAGGCTTTTAAGTTTTAGGAGATTAAGTTGCTTTGATATAAAAAATATTTTCTCATGCTATCCCCTGGCCATAACACTTTAAAATCATTACTTTAGGCTTTGATCTATAAAACAAATTTTTGTAAATGTCAGATTCTTGTACTTGTGACCTTTAGAGCTATTAAAACTTAGCTTAAAAAAATAACGGGTGGTACTTGCTAAAACGTTTTGTACTGAATCACTTCATTTTCACATGATGTTTTTTCCACATGATGTTTTGTACCCATTATAGTTTCACATGATGTGTTGTACCCGTTATTTTTAGTTAAAATTCTTAGAACACAATGTATATCTTCTGTACCGTGTAATCAGGGATCAAAATCTAAAAGTTTATCCTTTAAAGATATGATCTAAGCACTGTTATGTGAGTTACAATTAAGCTGTCTATATAAGCTCTCACCTATGCCAATAAAAATAAAGCAGTCCAGCACTCTGAAAAAGAGACAAAGAGGCTGTCTCCATGTTCTTATGCAGACACCATCCATCCCTGCAGGAACACCCTGGCTGCTGGAGCTGTACTCCAGCATTGGAGAATAGACTACAAAAATTTATTTCAGAGTTCATTTAATATCTTTGAATTCTATTAGTTTTTGCTTATCTGAGATGTTATTTATCTCTCTTTCTATTCTAAATGATAATATTTCTGGGTAGAGTACTCTAGGTTGCAGGTTTTTTTCCTTTCAGCACCTTGAATATAGCATTCCATTCCCTTCTGCCCTGCAAAGTTTCTGCATAAAAATCAGCTGATAGTTCTATGAGGGTTCCCTTGTATATACACATTTTTTTTCTCTCATTGTCTTTAGAATTATCTCTTTAATATTTGCAATTTTATTTATGATATATCTTGATGTGGACATGTTTAGATTCATCTTGTTTGGGACCCACTTAGTTTGCTATACCTGAATATTTGTATCCTTCTTTGGGGTTGTGAATTCTACAGTCATAAATACCTCAAATACATTTTTGATTGCTTTCTCTCTCTTCTCTTTCTGAGAGCTCTATGATATGAATTCTGGAGCACTTAGTTATTCCACAAATCTTTTAAATTGCTTTTATTTTTTATTTTATTTTTATTTTTTGCTTTTAGAGCTGCACCTGCAGCATATGGAAGTTCCCATGCTAGGGGTGGAATCAGAACTAGACCCTGGCCTACACCACAGCCACAGCAATGCTGGATTCAGGCCATGTCTGTGACCTATACCACAGCTCACACCAATGCTGAATCAATCCCCAAACTACTGAGCAAGGCCAGGGATTGAACCTGCATTCTCATGGATCCTAACTGGGTTCATTAACTGCTAAGCGATGATGGGAACTCCCTGCTTTTATTTTTTTTATATAATGATTTTGAATATTTTCCATTATAGCTGGTTTACAGTGTTCTGTAAATTTTCTACTATACAGAACAGTGACCCAGTTACACATACATGCATACATTCTTTTTCTCACATTATCATACCCCATCATAAGCAGGATCTCATTGCTAATCCATTCCAAAGGCAGTAGTTCATATCTATTAACCCCAAGCTCCCCAACCACTCCACTCCCTCCCCCTCCCCTTTGGCAACCACAAGTCTATTCTCCAAATCCACAATCTTATTTTGTGTGGAAAGATTCATTTCTGCCCTATATTAGATTCCAGATATAAGTGATATCATAGGGTATTTGTCTTTCTCTTTCTGACTTACTTCACTCAGGTTGAGTCTCTAGTATCATCCATGTTGCTGCAAATGGCATTATTTTGTTCTTTTTTATGGCTGAGTAGTATTCCATTGCTTGCTTTTATTTTTAAATGTACTTTTTCTTCCTGTTGTTATGATTGTGTGATTACTATTACTATTACTCTGTTTCCAGATAATTTATGTATTTTTCTGTATTTTTTAGTCTGCTATATATTCCTTCTCGGGTGTTTTTATCTCAGCTCTTGTAATCTTCATTTCTTTTTTTTTCAGCTCCCTGATTTTTATTTTATGGTTTTTGTTACAGTTGATTCACAACATTCTGTCAGTTTCTGATAGCAAAGTGACCCAAGTTTTATGTGTGTGTGTATATATATATATATATATATATATATATATATATATATACATTCTTTTACTCACATTATCCTACATCATGTTCCATCACAAGTGATTAGATATAGGTCCCTGTGCTATAGAGCAGGATCTCATTGTATGTCCACTCAAAATGCAATAGTATGCATCTACTAACCCAAACTCCCAATCCATCTCACTCCCTCCTCCTCCCCCTGGCAAAGACAAGTCTGTCCTCCATATCCATGATTGTTTCTGTTTTATAGCTAGATCATTTGTGACATATTTCAGACTCCACATATAAGTGATAATATATGGCACTGTCTTTCTCTTTCTTACTTAGTATGAGAGTCTCTAGTTCCATCTACATTTCTACAATGACATTATTTTGTCTTTTTTGTGACTGCATAGTATTAAATTGTATATATGTACCACATCTTCTTAATCCATTCATCTTTCAATGGACATTTAGGTAGTTTCTATGTCTTGGCTATTGTGAATAACTGAGATGAACATACTGGGCCATGTATAATTTTTGACAGATATATGCCCAAGAGTTGGATTGCTGGATCATAAGTTATTTCTATATTTAGTTTTCTGAAGAACCTCCATAGTGGTTGTATCAATTTACATTCTCACCAACAGAGAAGGAGGGTTCCCTTTTTTTCCATATTCTCTCCAGCTCTTGTTGTTTGTTCACTTGTTAATTATGGCCATTCTGACCAGTGTGAGGTGGTAACTCATTGCCATTGATATTTTCATGTATCTCGTAATTAATGATGAGCATTTTTTCATGTGCCTTTGGACCATCTGTATTTCTTTGGAGAAATGTCTATTTATATCTTCTGCCCATTTTTCAATTGGGTTGTTTTTTGTTTTTGTTGAGCTGTATGTGTTGTTTGTATATTTTGGAGATTAAACCTTTGTCGCTTGAATCATTTGCAAAGATTTCCACCCATTCTTTGGTTTGTCTTTTTGTTTTCTTGGCGGTATCCTTTGCTGTATAGAGGCTTTTGAGTTTAATTAGGCCCCATTGGTTTATTTGTGTCTTTATTGTCTTTATTCTAGGAGGTGGGTCAAACAAGATATTGCTGTGATTTATCAAAGAGTGTTCTCCCTATGTTTTCCTATAGGAGTTTTATAGTATCTTGCCTTACATTTAAGTCTTTAATCCATTTTGAGTTTATATTTGTGTGTAGCATTAGAAAATGTTCTAATTTCATTCTCTCACATTTGGTTGTCCAGTTTTCCCAGCACCATTTACCGAGAGACTATCTTTTCCCCACTATATTTTCTTGCCTCATTTGTCATAGATTAGCTGACCATAGGTGCTTGGGTTTATCTCTGGGCTTTATATCCTGTTTCATTGATCTATATTTCTTTTTCTTGTGCCAGTACCATCCTGTTTTACTGATTGCAGCTTTGTAGTAGAGTCTGAATCAGGGAACCTGATTCCTCCAGTTCTTTTTTTTTTTTTTTTTTTTCATTTCAATATACTTTTGATGATTCAAGGTCTTTAGTGTTTCCATACAAATTTTAAAATATTTTATTCTAGTTCTATAAAGAATGTCATTAGTAATTTGATAGGGATTACATTGAATCTGTAGATTGTCTTAGGTAATATTGCCATTGTGTCTATATTGATTCTTCCAATCCAAGAGTATTGTACATTTTTCCATCTATTTGTTTCTTCTTTGATTTTTTTTTATCAGTGCCTTATACTTTTCAGAGTACATGTTTTTGTCTCTTCAGGTATGTTTATTCCTAGGTATTTTATTGTTTTTCATGCAATGGTTAAAAAGGATGGTTTCCCTAGTTTCTCCTACTAATTTTTCATTGGTATATAGAAATGCAATTTTCTGTGCATTAATTTTGTATCCTACAGCGTTACCAAATTCATTGATGAGCTTTAATAGTTTTCTGGTAGTCTCTTTAGGATTTTGTACTTATAGTGTCATGTCAGCTTCAAATAGTGATACTTTCACTTCTTCATTTCCAATTTGGATTCATTTAATTTCCTTTACATCTCTAATGGCCATGGCTAGGACTTCTAAGACTATGTTGAATAACATTCTTAAAATAGGACAGCCTTGTCTCATTCCTGATCTTAGTGAAAATGCTTTCAGGTGAGAATGATGCTAGCTGTGGGTTTGTCAAAAACGGGTTTTATTATATTGAGGTACTTCCCCTCCATGCACTCTCTGGAGAAATTTTTTTATCAGGAAAGGGTGTGAATTTTGTCAAAACTTTTTTCTGCATCTATTGAGATGATCATATGGTCTTTATTTTTCAGTTTGTGGATGTGCATCACATTGATATATTTGCAGATACTGAAGAATCCTTGCATTCCTGGGATAAACACTTCTTTATCATAGTGTATGGCCTTTTTTAATATATATATTTGTGCAGTTTGTTAATATTTTGTTGATGATTTTTGTATATATGTTAATCAGTGATATTGGCCTTTAATTTTCTTTTTTTTGTAGCTTCATCTGGTTTTGGTATCAAGGTGATCTTGGCTTCATAGAAAAATCTGGGGAATGCTCATTGCTCTGAACTTTTATGGAAAAGTTTCATAAGAGATTTTAATTCTTCTTTGTATATTTGGTAGAACTCAGCTGAGAAGCCATCAGGCCCCAGACTTTTGTTTTTGTTGGAAATTTTTAAATCAGATTTTCAGTTTCAGTACTTGTGATTCATCTATTCATATCACCAGTTTCTTCCTGGTTCAGTCTTGGTAGGTTGTATCTTTGTAAGGATCTGTCCATTTCTTCTGAGTTATCCATTTTATTGGCATAGAGTTGCTTATAGTAGTCTTTCATGATCCTTGGTATTTCTACAGTGTCAGTTGTAACTTCTCCTTTTTCATTACTAATTTTATTGATTTGAACCCTCCCCCTTCTTTTCTTGATAAGTCTGGCTAAAGTTTTATCAATTTCGTTGTTCTTTTCAAAGAACCAAATTTTGGTTTCATTGATCATCTCTATAGTTTTCTTTGTATCTAAGTATGTAAGCATGTTTGTATTTATTTTGCTTTTTAGGGCCACACGTTGCATATGGAGGTTCCCAGGCCAGGGGTAGAATCAAAGCCACAGCTACAAGCCTATGCCACAGCCACAATGCAGGGTCTGAGCTGCACCTGCAAACTACACCACAGATCATGGCAATGCTAGATCCTTAACCCACTGAGCAAGGCCATCGACTGAACCTGCAACCTCATGGCACCCAGTTGTGTTCATTTCCAACTGCACCATGTCCTGAACTCCTGTCTCTAAATTTTAATTTCTGCTCTAATCTCTATGATTTCTTTCCTTCTACTAATTTGAGCTTTGTCTCTTCTTTCTCTAGATCTTTAAGGTGTAAGTTTAGGTTGTTTATTTGAGTTTTATCTTCTTTCCTGAGGTAAGATTGTATTGCTATCAACCTCCTTCTCAGAACTGCTTTTGCTCTGTCCCATGGGTTTTGGATTGCTGTATCTTCATTGCCATTTGTCTCTATTCATCTTTAAATTTCCTCTTTGATCTCTTCCATGATCCATTGGTTGTTTAGTAGAATATCATTCAGTTTCTGCTATTTTTTGCTTTTTTCCCTTTGTAGTTGATTTCTAGTCTCATAACATTGTGATCAGAGAAAATACTTGAAATAATTTTTATTTAAAAAAATACCAAAGCTTTATCTGTGGCCCAAGATATGATATATCCTGGAGAATGTTTTGTGTGCACTTGAGAAGAAATTATATTATGTTGCTTTGGGGTGAAAAGTTCTATAGGTATCACTTAAGTTTATTTGGTCTATTATATCATTTAATGCCTGTGTTTCATTGTTGATTTTCTCTCTGGATAATCTGTCCATTACCATAAATGGAGTGGTAAATTCCCCCACTATTATTGTGTTACAGTCAATTTCTCCTTTTATGACTGTTAGTATTTGCCTTATATATTGTGCTGCTCCTATATTGGGTGTGTATATAGTTACTATTTTTATCTCTTCTTCTTGGGTTTATCATTATGTAATGTCCTTCTTGTCTCTTGTGACCCCTTTATTTTAAAATCTATTTTGTCTGATGTGAGTATTGCTACTCCCGTTTTCTATAGTTTCCATTTTCATGTATTATTTTCTTCCATCTATTTCACTTTAAACCTGTAGTTGTCCTTACATTTCAGGTGGGTTTCCTATAGGCAGCATATATATGGGTCTTGTTTTTTAATCCATTCAGCCAGTCTGTATCTTTTAGTTGGAGCATGCAATCATTTTTCATTCAATATAATTATGGATAAGTTTGTAGTTATCTTCATTTACTTAAATTTTTTTGGATTACTATTTTGGATCTTTTTTTTTCCCCTTCCACTTTTTGTTGTCTTCTCTTGTGATTTGCTGACCATATTTAATCTTTTGTTTGACTTTTTTTTTCTTTTTTATATGTGTGACCTTTATAGTTATTTGATTTTAAGTTCACATTATATTTTGATATATCCATCTATATGTGTGCAGAATTATTTCTGCTTTTTGGCCTCAATTTCAAATGAATTTTCAGTATTCTGCATTTGTCCTCTACTCTTTCTTATACTTGTTATTTTATATATCATATTTCTCAGTGGGTGATTTCTTAATTCTATATTATCTTTGTCTTTACTATTGAGATTTTTCATTTGTAATATTCTTGTTTCTAATTGTTGCTTTTCCTTTTCTGATTAGAGAATTTCATTTAGTAGTTTATGTGAAGCTGGTTTGGAGGTGCTGTATTCTCTTAACTTTTGTTTGTCTATAAAGCTTTTGATCTCTCCATCAAATCTGAATGAGAGCTTTTCTGGGTAGAATATTTTTGGTTCTAAGTTCCTCCTCTTAATCACCTCAAATATATTTTGCCATTCCCTTCTGGCTTGTAAATTTTATGCTGAATGATCAGCTGTTATTCTTATGGGTGTTCCCTTATATGTGATTTTTTGTTTTTCCCTTGTGTGTTTAATATTTTTTCTTTGAAGTCAATTTTGGTCAGCTTTATTATGTGTCTTTCTGTGTTTGTCTTAGGTTAATTTTGCATGGAATTCTCTATGATTCCTCCATTTGAGTGTTTCCTTTCCCATATTTGGGGGATTTTGTATTATAAGCTCTTCAAATAATTTACGTGGTCCTTTCTCTCTATCTTCTCATTCTGGGACCCCTATAATGTGAATGTTGGTATGTTTAATATTTTCCAAGGTCTCTTAGATTCTGATCAGTTTTTATTCTTTTTTCTTTATTATTTTCTGTAGCAGTGATTTCCACTACTCCATCTTCCACATCACCTATTTGTTCTTCTGCCTCCATTAATGTTGTAATGGTTCCTTCTAGATTATTTTTTTCATTTCACCTAATGTGTTCATCTTGCTCTTTAAATCCTCTAGCTGTGTTAAACATTTCTTTGAAGTTATTGATTGTGTCTCCATTCTTTTACCAGATCTTGGATCATCTTTAATGATATGAATTCTTCTTTAGGTAGATTGCCTAGCTCCTCATCATTTACTTGTTTTTGTTGTTTTTGTCTTGTTCCTTTGTCTGAAAGCTGCTTCTTTGTCATCTCATAGTGTGTACCTTTCTGTTTAGTATGCCCTTGACAGTTACTATGTGGATATCGAAGCATGGTCCCAGTCCTGGGGTTTTCAGGGGTGGTAGAAGTTCATGGGTACCCAGAGCACATTAGAAATAGTAGAATCACACTACCTTTCCTGAAGCTGGGTGACTGCTAGGAGTAGAGTCTGTGAGGCAGGTGGCAGTTACTCACCATTCATAGGATTGCTTTTGTAGCTCAAGCAGTTAGCAATGTCTCTTGCAGCCCCACCTGCTACCAGGTAGTTTTCATGGCTATTTTCTGTAGCTTGTAATGTCAACAGTTTCTCCTGCTGCCCTTCCCTTTGCTAGGGAGTCTCTAGGGACTGCTCTCTGTAGCTATAGGAGTAGGTGTTGCTCTTCTGCCAGCACTCTACTTGCTTGGCTACTGCAGGGATTCTGCTCTAAAGTCCCATGGGTGGGGGGGCTTCTCCCTATTGTTAAAAGGCTCTCTCTGTATGTTAAGTATGTGTGTTTCTGGTGGTACCCTCCCCCGAACCTTGATGCTGGTGGGAGTGCTCTCTGTAGCTACTGTGTATTGGAATGTGGGTCAATGGGCCTCCCCCAGCTCCCTTGGTATAGAATAAGTGCCACTAATATGGGTCTTCACAGGGCCACTCAAAGGGGCCCTGTATCTTGTGGTTTTTTTTCCAGTTGGACAGCCAAAGTCTCTGGAAGAGAGTGGGCAAAGCAGAGGACCTCTTGCAGGGAATTGGAACTGGTGCTGGCAAATCTTCTGGCACTGATTGGTTGCCACTAGCATGAGCTCCTGCAGAATCTCTGGATGGAGCCAAGGATCCTGTGTTTTCCATGATTGAGCAGATTCCTGATCTTTTGGGGAATGGCTGTCATTTCTGGAAGCTCCTCTGGCACATTTTGGGCTCCACTAGTGTGGGGGCCACTGGCAGGAACCAGAAAGTTGTGTTATTCCTCCAGGCAGTCACTCCACTTTCTCCAAGAAATCTGAAGCCATAAGGGTGGGACTGCTTCCCAGCCATTGGTAGACAGCTGCTGCTGCTGTTCCCGGAGATGAACCAGGCAGTGCTTGAGACAGTGAACACAGGGATCCATGCTGTGGTGGAGGATCCTGCCCCTTCCTTCCAGTACCTCCAAACAACAGTGTCTAGTCTATTAAGTCCCAGGTTAGCTGCTCTCAATTATGATCACTCTATACTCCAGTACCTCCAGGCTGTTTCTACATGGTCAGTCCTGTTTTTGTTCCACATAGCCAGCCCCAGATCCCTCTTTGATCTGATTTCTAAGCCCAGAGTTTTACTTCCCAATACTTTCTGGCAACCCACCTACCATTGCCTGTTGCCTGTAGCACTTATCGTTTGTATAGAATTGTCTCCTTTTAACTACTTCACACTGTTTGTCTAGAGCTACTCCTCCATTTTTGGCTTATCTCTTCACCCATGGGGAACCTCCCTGGGGTGTAGGTGCTATTCTTTCCAGCTCCCTCCTGGGGATTTCTGAGAGCCTGTCTCAATTTCTTTTGCAGTTTTTTTCTCCTGTTCTTATTTCTTCTTTATTTTGTCTATCTGGTTTGTAAAGCTTTCCTTTCTCTATCATAATGTTGAGATCTTTTTTCATTTTTTCACAAAATTTCTGTGAAAATAGTTCCACATATAGTTGTATTCTCAATGTATTTGTGGGAGTAGGTGAGCATCACATCCTGCTACTCCATCATATTTGGGAATCTGCTGAATTCTTCTACTCTTTTGCTTTTTAAGGCCACAGGTGAGGCGTATGGAAGTTCCCAGGCTAGGGTTTGAATCAGTGATAAAGCTTCTGACCTACACCAAAGCCACAGCAACACCATATCCAAGTTGCATCTATGAGCTATACCACAGCTCATGGCAATGCCAGATCCTTAACCTACTGAGCAAGGCCAGGGAATGAACCCACAACCTCATGGTTACTAGTCAGATTCATTTGCACTGAGACAATATGGGAATTCCTGAATTATTCATTTCTAATTATGACTTTTGTTTCATATTTTCTTGTTCCCTGCCAAAATATTCATCACTTGATAAGCACAAAATAGATTAAACACCTAAATACAAGGCTGAATACTATAAAACTTCTAAAAGAAAACTTTGGTAGACATACTTTGGCATAAATCAAGGAAACATCTTGTTTGATTCATCTCCTAGAATAATGATAATAAAAAGCTTTTGCATGGCAAAGTAAATCATAAAAGAAATGGAAACACAACATACAGAATGGGAGAAAATCTTTGCAAATGATGCACCCAACAAGAGCCTAATCTCCAATATATGCAAGCAACTCATACAACTCAACAACAACAACAACAACTAAACAATGCAGTCAAAAAATAGGCAGAAGACCTCAATAGAAATCTCTCCAAAGATATATGGATGGCCAGTAGGCACAAGAAAAAGTACTCAACATCACTAATTACTAGAGAAATGCAAATTAAAACTGCATTAAATGACCCCATAACACCAATCAGAATGGCCATCTTTAACAAGTCAACAAATATCAAATTCTGGAGATAGTGTGGAGAAAAGTGAAACCTCATTTACTGCTGGTGGGAATGTAAATTGGTACAACCACTATGGAAAATAGTATGGATATTCCTCAGGAAACTAAATATAGAACTACTCTATGATCCAGCCATCCCATTCTGGGCATGTATATGGATAACATTTCCACTCAAAAAGATACATGTAACCCTAAGTTCATTCCAGCACTATTCGCAATAGCCAATATAGTTATACATATATAACTGTGTCACTATGCAGCAAAAATTTACACAATGTTGTAAATTAACTCTTCACCATTAGTTAAAAGAATCCCTTAATCTGTAGTCTAAGCACAGTAGAAAAAAACTGCCAATAAAGTAAACTTACGCAAGCCCAATAAGGGAAAAAAATACAATCAAAATATAATTCTTCAGCTTCAGGTACACTCTTATGTTTATTGGATTTTCTTTCTTCTCACATTCTGAAAATTCTCCCAAATATTTCTAAATAATAAATAGAGAGATAGGTAATTTTCTTTCGCATTATATGGAGGAAGAAACTGGTGACCAATAAAAAATATTTGAGAAATGTGGGTCAGTGAAGACTAAACGACTTTAAGCTTCCAATAGTGTGGACATCTGAGAGGATATGTTGGTAAGCATGTTCCAGGAAGAGGAAACTTTGAAAAGGTGGAAAAATGGAGGTAGAAAGGGTATATGCACTGAAGCTGCCCTAAGCACAGAGAAGACAGCAGGTCTGGAAAGAGCAGTACTGGTAGTAGAAAACTGGTGGTCATCTAAGAAAATGTGGAAATATGAATGTGAACTCCCAGAGGGATGCACTACACAGATAAAGCACCTTGTTCTGATCTCCAGAGGAAAATTAAAGTTTTTGCCAGGAACCCAGTTATTACTCAGTTTCCCAGAAAGGCAGAAAGGTGGTACTAGAAAAGAAGAGGTGATGAAGTGAACCGGTTTGACTTGAAAGAAATCAATAACTGGTCATCATGTGGGGTCCAGCTCTATAGTACAGAGAACACTACTCAAGATTCTGTCATAACTTATACTGGAAAAAAATCTGAAAAAAAATAGATGTGAGTATATGTACAACTGAATCATTTGTTGTGAAGCAGAAATTATCACAGCATTGTAAATCAACTATATTTCAATATACCTTTAAAAATTGAAAAAAATCTTTGTTTAGATTGTTTTCCCTTATTCAGTTCACATTTTTATTACCAGTGTTTTTAATTCTTTATCTGGTATTTTTTTCTGTTTCATTAATAATTTTTGCAGGAGTTTTCTCTTTCTATTTTAATTGAAAATATATCCTCTTCCTTTTCATTTTGCTTAACTTTTTTTTCTCTATGAATTTAGGTGAAACAGTTTCTTATTGTGGGTTCCAAAGAGTGTTTTTAATGTGGGAACATCCCTTTATAGGTTTTGTGTGTCAAATGCCTTTGGTGGGAGAGCTGGATTTTACATGCATCCAGTCATGTTTTTCCTCAGTGTGTGCTGGCAGCTGTCACCTTGGTAGGGCTAGAGATGGAGGAGCTCTATCCAGCACTCTGTGTGAAGTGAAACTTCACACCTTCTCAGTGGCCATCACCACCCATTGAAGTTAGGTCTGATCCCAAGCTGCTGGATCCAAAGCCCAAGGTTTAGACCTAAGCTATTCGGTTTCCTTTGTGTGTTTTTCCCTTTCCCTGCACTGGGACATTTAACCAAGTGGAGCAGAATTCTCAAGACAGTGGGATTCATGAACAGACAGAAGTCCAATGTGCTGCCTGAGTTTCTGATGAAACTCAGCCTTAGGTGTAATTTCACTTTGTCCATCACAGCTCACCACTCTCCCCAGCCTTCACCATTCCCATCTCATTGTGTAGCCACTGCACAGTATGGGCAGGACCTGCATTTTCCTGCATTTATTATATTTTGAGCTGTGGTGGAGTGGCTACTGTCAGAGAGCTGGATGGCTTCTGAAGCACTACATTGTAAACTCCAAGAGTGGTTGCCCCATCAGGATTCAGCCCAGGACTACATTGCTTCTACATTCAAAGATCAAGTCTTTTTCCAGGCCATGAACTCACATGATCTAGTTATGTACTGTAGTATAGATGGAGTGGTTTTGGAGTATTCACTTGGTTCAGGCTGAAGCCTGTAGTGACTTAGTTATAGGATACTCAGTAGTTCCTAGAGCAAACATCTCTCTGCCCTTCCTTGGTGGCCAGCCACTACACAGAAGCATAGTTAAGGCTTCCCAAGTGTTCTATACATGGTAGGAGTCCTCCAACCAGCCAAAGGGCTTGTTTCCTCTGCATAGGATCCCAGAACTTTAATATCTAAAATTAGTAATGAAAAAGCAGAAATAACAATGGACATCACAGAAATACAAAGGATCATAAGAGACTACTATATGCAACTATACGCCAATAAAATGGAAAACCTAGAAGAAATAGACAAATTCTTAGAAAATTACAATCTTCCAAGACCAAACCAAGATGAAAGAGAAAAGACGAATGGACCAATCACAAGTCCTAAAATTGAAACTGTGATTAAAAAAATTCAAACATACAAAACTCCAGGACCAGATGACTTCACATGAGAATTCTATCAAACATTTAGAAAAGAGCTAACACCTATCCTCCTGAAACTATTCCAAAAAATTGCAGAGGAAGGGATACTCCAAAATTCATTCTATGAGGACACCATCACCCTGATACCCAAACCAGACAAAGATACCACAAAAGAACAAAACTACAGGCCAGTTTCACTGATGAACATAGATGCAAAAATCCTCAACAAAATACTAGCAAACTGCATCCAACAATACTTAAAGGGTTGTACATCATGATTGAGTGGGTTTTATCCCAGGGATGCAAGGATTCTTCAATATCCATAAATCAACCAGTGTGATACACCACATTAACAAACTGAAGAATAAAAACCACATGATCCTCTCAACAGCCAAAAACAAAAATTTGACAAAATCCAACATCCATTTATGATAAAAACCCTCAGGAAGGGGGAATAGAGGGAACCTACTTCAACATAATAAAGTCCATATATGACAAACGCACAGCCAACATCATTCTCAATGGTGAAAAGCTGAAAGAATTCCTGCTGAGATCAGGAACAAGACAAGGATGTCCACTCTCCCCACTACTCTTCAACATAGTTTTGGAAGTCCTAGACACAGCAATCACAGAAGGTAAAGAAATAAAAGGAATCCAAATCAGAAAGGAAGAAGTAAAACTATTGCTATTTGCAGATGACATGATACTATACCTAGAGAATCCTAAAGACTCTACCAGAAAACTGTTAGAGCTCATCTATGAATTTGGCAAAATCACAGGATACAAAATTAATACACAGAAATCAAACTCACTTCTATACACTAACAATGAAAGAATGGAAAGAGAAATTAGAGAAGCAATCCTGTTTACCATCACATCCAAAAGAATAAAATACCTAGGAGTAAACCTACCTCAAGAGACAAAAGACCTGTACTCTGAAACAATAAGACACTGATGAAAGAAATCAAAAATGACACAAATAGATGGAAAGATATACCATGCTCATGGATTAGAAGAGTCAATATTATCAAAAGTTCTATACTACCCAAGGCAATCTACAGATTCAATGCAAACCCTATCAAATTACCAAGGATTGTTTTCACAGAACCAGAACAAAATATTTTAAAGTTTGTTTGGAAGCACAAAAACCAAGAATAGCCAAAGACATCCTGAAAAGAAAAACAGAACTGGAGGAATCAGGCTCCCGGACTTCAGACTATACTACAAAGCAACAATCATCAATACCATATGGTCCTGGCACAAAGACAGAGATATAGATCAGTGAAACAGGATAGAAAGCACAGAATTAAATGCACACACCTACAGCCAACTCATCTATGACAAAGGAGGCAAGAGTATACAAGGGAGAAAGGACAGCTTGTTCAAGAAGTGGTTCTGGGAAAACTGGACAGCCACATGGAAAAGAATGAAATTAGAACACTCCCTAACACCATACACAAAAACAAACTCCAAATGGATTAAAGACCTAGATATAAGACCAGACACTATAAAACTCTTAGAGGAAAACATAGGCCAAACACTCACTGATATAAATGGCAGCAACATTTTCTTAGATTCACCTCTTAGAGTAATGACAATAAAAAGAAAAATGAACAAATTGGATCTAATCAAACTTAAAAGTTTCTGCACAGCAAAGGAAACCCTAAACAAAATGAAAAGACAATCCACAGAATGGGAGAAAATCTTTGCACGTGAATCAACTGACAAGGGATTAATCACCAAAATTTATAAACACCTACTACAGCTCAATACCAAAAAAAACAAACAAACAAACAAACAGCCCCATTAAAAAATGGGCAGAAGATCTAAGCAGACAGTTCTCCAAAGAAGACATACAGATGGTCAAAAAAAGATGTTCAACATCACCCATTATTAAAGAAATGCAAATTAAAACCACTATGAGGTACCACATTACACCAGCCAGATTGGCTGCCATCAAAAGTCTACAAAAAAGAAATGCTGGAGAGGGCATGGGGAAAAAGGAACCCTAGTACACTGTTGACAGGATTGTACATTGGTGCAACCACTGTGGAAAGCAGTATGGAGATTCCTCAGAAAACTAAACATAGAAGTACCATTTGATCCAGCAATCCCACTCCTGGGCATCTATCCAGAGAAATCCATGGCTCACAAAGACACATGTACTCCAATGTTCATTGCAGCACTATTTGCAATAGCCAAGACATGGAAACAACCTAAATGTCCATCAACAGAGGAGTGGATCAAGAAGGTGTGGTACATATACACAATGGAATATTACTCAGCCATTAAAAGGAACGAAATACCGGCATTTTTAGCAACATGAATGGACCTAGAAACTGTCATGCTAAGTGAAGTCAGCCATACAATGAGACACCAACATCAAATGCTATCACATACTTGTGGAATCTGAAAAAAAGGACCCAATGAACTTCTTTGCAGAATAGTTACTGACTCATAGACTTTGAAAAAACTTATGGTCACCAAAGGAGACAGGTGGGGGGGTGGGAACATGTGCTGGGGGTGTGGGTTGGAAATCCTATAAAATTAGGTTGTGATGATCATTGTACAACCATAAATGTAATAAATTCATTGAATAATAAAAAATAAAAAGTAAAATAAAAAATGAAGTTCCCTTTTTATCAACTTTACTGAGAGGTTTCTTTAATCATGAATTGAGTTTAAATTTGTCAGAATATTCATTTTCATTCATTGAGATAATCATTTTTTGTTCTTCAATTTATGTGGTAAATTGTTGACTGATTTGAGAAAGTTGACTTTCTTACATCATAAGTACAAATCCCACTTCATCAGGGTGTATGATCCTTTAAATATATTTTTGATTTCAGTTCACTAAAATTTTGTTGCAGATTTTTGCATCTATGTTCATCAGTAATATTGGCCTGAAATTTTTTTTCTTCTTTTGCTTTTTAGTGCTGCACCCGTGGCATATGAAGGTCCTCAGGCTAGGGGTTGAATCGGAGTTACAGATGCCAGCCTACACCACAGCCACAGCAATGTGTGATCTGAGTCACATCTGCAACCTACACCACAGCTCACAGCAACACCAGATCCCTGACCCACTAAGTGAGGCCAGGGATCGAACCCCCATCCTCTTGGATAGTAGTCAGATTCCTTTCTGCTGCACTACAAAAACTCTGTCATGCACATTTCTCTGTGTGTTTGTTGGTGTCTTTGTCACAGTTTGGTGTAAATGTGATTCTGGCCTCACAGAATGAGTTTGTAAGCTTTCCTTCCTCATTGCTTTTTTTTTTTTTTTTTTGATTAGCCTGAGGAAAAATATGTGTTAATTCTCCTTTAAATACTAGGTAGAACTCATCCATAAAACTCTCCTGTTCTGGACTTTTGTTTGTTGGCAACATTTGGTTACTGATTAAAATTCATTACTAGTAATTGGTCTGTTCAAATTTTCAATTTCCCCCTGATTCTGTCTTGGGAAAGTGTATGTTTCTAAGATTTTTTGTAGGTTGTTCAATTTGTTGGCATATAATTGTACTCATATGTTAGGATCATTTTTATTTCTGTAGTGTTGGTTGTAACTTTTTCTTTCCTGTTTCTAATTTTATTGATTGGTGTCATTTCTTATTTTTTCTTGATATGTTGGCCTAAAGAATTGTTAATTGTGTGAAGTTCCTCCTGTGGTGCAGTGGGTTAAGAATCTGACTGCGGCAACTTGAGTCACTGCAGAGGCACATGTTCAATCCCTGGCCCAACACAGTGGATTAAATGATCCAGCATTGCTGAAACTAAGCCATAGGTCAGAGCTGTGGCTCAGATTCAATCCCTGTCCCAGGTATTTCCATATGCCATGGGAGTGGTCATTAAAAAAAAGGATTTTGTCTTAATTTTTAAAGAATCTGCCCTTAGTTCATTGACATTTTCATTGACTTTTTAGTCTCTGTTTATTTCTGCTCTGATCTTTATTTTTTCTTTTTATTTACTATCTTTAGATTTGTTTGTTCTTTTTAAAAAATGTTTTTATTTTTATTTTTTTATTTCCCCAATACATTATTATTATTTTTTCTACTGTATAGCATGGTGACCCAGTTACACATACATGTATACACTCTTTTTTCTCACATTATCATTTCTCAGGTCAGTCTCCCAAAGCAACAGAAATAAAAGCAAAAATAAACTGATGGGACCTAATCAAACTGATAAGTTTGTGCACAGCAAAGGAAACCAAAAAAAAAGAAAAAGAAAAAGAAAAAGAAAAACATTTTTATGTGTAAGGTTAGGTTTTTTTCAAAATTTCTCTTTTTTCCTGATGTAGGCTTGTATTGCTATAAAATTTTCTCTTAGAACTGTTTTTGGTGTAATGCTTAGATACAGATATTCTTTTTCCAATTTCCTTTGTCTCTCGACATTTTTGATATTTCACTGACCCACTGATTATTTAGTAGCATATCATTTCATCTGCACATGTTTCTATTCTTTTACAGCTCTTTTTTTTTCTTGTAGTTGATTTCTAGTCTCATAATCTTATTGTTAGGAAAGATGCTTGATAAGATTTTAATCTTCTTAAATTTGTTGAGACTTGTTTTGTGGCCTAACATGTTATCTCTCCTGGAACAAATTCCATATGCACTTGAATATAATGTGTATTCTGATGCTTTTGGATGGAATGGTCTTTATGTATTAAGATTTTATGGGCTAATGTGCTATTTAAAGCTAGTATTTCCATTTTGATTTATGTATGAATGATCTGTCCATTGATGTAAATTAGATATTAAAGTCCCTTACTATTACTGTATTACTAATAATTTATCACTTTATGTTTATTTAATTCATTTTATGTGTTCACATATTCCAAAGTTGAGTGGATGTATATTTACAATTGTTACATCTTATTGAATTTATCACTTTATTATTATGTAATATTCTTCTTTGTCTCTTGTTATAGTTTCATTGTAAAGTATATTTTGTCACTAATGCTATCTCATCCTTCTGTTTCAATTTACATGAAATATTTATTTGATCTCACTTTCAGTCTGTGTGTGTCTTTAGATTTGAATTGAGTCTTTTGCAAGGAGTAAATATATTTGTCTTAAAAAAAAACATTCATTCACTTCATGTCTTTTTATTGGAGCATTTGTGCCAACTTAAGTAATTATGAATAGGTATGTAATTAGTGCTATTTTTTTGTCTTTTTGCCTTTTCTAGGGCTGCACTCATGGCATATGGAGGTTCCAAGGCTAAGGGTCTAATCAGAGCTGTTGCTGCCAGCCTATACCACAGCCACAGAAACACAGGGCATGTGCCATGTCTGTGACCTACACCACAGCTCACAGCAATGCCAGATCCTTAACCCACTGAGCAAAGCCAGGGATCGAACATGCAACCTTATGGCTCCTAGTTGGATTCGTTAACCACTGTGCCACAATGGGAACTCCGCTTAGTGCTACTTTTTAATTGTTCTCTAAGTGTTTGTGTAGTTTTTTGTTGTTCCTATTTTTCTTCATTTTCTTTCATTATGATTTGATCACGATCTTTATGGTTTGTATTCCTTTCCATTTTTTTTTTGGTATACATGTGTGTGTTTGTGTATTATTATAGAACTGTGGTTTATAATTACCATGAAATAATATATAATTTATCTATCTATATGATTATGTTAAAATGGTAAATTTTCAAGTTTGAATGCATACTAAGAACTCAGTATTTTACTCACTTCCAACACTTTTAATATTTTTGACATCATATTTTTGATCCTGTTGCTTTGTGTATTCTTAACTATTTGTTGTGGATATAAATATACTATATTTTTCCTTTAATGTTCCTACTAGATTTATAAATGATTAATTTATCTTTTCAGTGTGATTGTCTTTGAGAAAATTTTCCTCTCACCATTTTCAAATTTCTAATTATGTTTTACTTTCCCAAATAGAGAATTCACTTTAATATATTTTATAAAGCCAGTTTAGTGATGCTAAGGTCTTTGAGCTTTCACTTGTCTGTAAAGATTTTCCAAATCTGTCTCATAGCTTTTCAGGGTAAAATATTCCTGTTTGTATATTTTGTCCTTTTATCACTTTGAATATATGATATCACTCTGTTCTGGCTAGAAATATTTCTTCTGAGAAGTCAGCTCATAGTCTTAAGGGAGCAAGTGATTCATTTCTTTCATCTTGGTGCTTTTAAGATTTTATATTCTTATTCTTTTTTTTTTACCATTTACTTGAAATGTGTCTTTGTGTGGAACTTGTTTGTCTCTCCTTTGGGACTCTCTGTTTTTCTATACCTGGTTGTCTGTTTCCTTTCTCAGATTAGGGAAGTTTTCAGCTATTATACCTTTAATAAAGTTCTCTGTCTCCTTCTTTCTCAATTACCCTTCCAATACCATTTAAATGTGTATTTTCTAAACTTAGAATTGTCTCATAGGATTCATACTATTGTCATATTTTAAAATTTATTTTTATTTTATCTGTTTAGCTTGAGTGATTTCCTCTACTGTTTTCCAGACAAATCTTCATATTATGTAATAACTGTCATATTATATAATAACTGTCCTCCATATTATGTAACAACTGTCAATTCCTTCTAGTGTATTTTTATTTCACTTATTGCATTCTGTTTGACTTATCTTTATACTTTCTAAACCTTTGTTAAAATTCTCACTGTGTTCATCCATTCTTCCCCTCAGCTCACTGAACATTATTATCTGTACTCTTTATTAAGTATATTGCACATTTCTTAGTGCTTTTGGTAGTATTGTCTTATTTCTTTGCTTGGAATATATTCATCTGACTCCATTTTTTTATAATGATATATATATTAGGTATGTTGGTTAACATTTCAAAATCTTAGGAAATTTCCCCTATATTAGGAAATGTTCTATGGAGCCCAGTTGTACATTAATTTCTTATCACCTGAGCTATATAGTCTAGTGGTGCTCTAATGTAGATTTTATGTGTTATGTTGTTGTAGAGTTTGACTGTGCATGCTACCTGGCAGGATTGGTTACCAGTACTTTTGGCAGCCAAGCCCTGCCTGTTTCAGTGGCTGCCTGCCTGCTCATGGATATGGCTGGGTCCTGGTAAGGCTGGCTATGAGGTCCATGGGGTTCCAGGACTGGAGCTTGTTTGCTAGAGGGTGGGCATGTGTTTCAAAATAGCTAGCTAAACAATCTAGGCATAGTAGGGATGGTCCTGCTTTTCTTGTCAGTGTAGATTAGTCTTTGAGTAGCTGACCACACTGCATGTGTAGGTCCTGGTACATGTGTTGGTCTAATGGTATGAAGGGTTGGATCCAGGAGTAGCTGGATGTTGGGTCTCTCTGAATTTAGATTGGTACCATCTCACCAGTGTGTGCAGGTATGTCCTGGGCTATCTGGCTAAGGGGCTTTAGGGAATGAGGCTAGTGTTGGCCTTTTGGATTGTGTGGGCAGTACATGAGGCTGCTGCCTATGATGTCATGGTGGCAGTGTTGTTGCCAGCTTCCTTGAACTAGGAAAGAGTCAATTGTGAACTCTCTATCATACACTAATGTACTTATTAAGTTATAAGATTTATAAATATATTCATGATTTAGGTGCCACTTAAGGTAGGCTTAAGTTAAAATTTCCCCAAAATAACCACTATAATTTCATTTTTTTCACCCATTTTCCACAGGGCATAGCATTCTTTTGAATAGATAAGCTAGGACCCATTTCTGCATTTAGATTTCCTAATACATATTAGTTATGAGTGGATATGTTTTCCACCAGCTAAACACAGAGAATCATATATTTTTGCTCCTTTAGTACAATAGGAAGATTTAACAATAACCCTTAACAAAGAAAAAACAGGTATGAACAATAAGATTAGAGAGTTCAAACACAATGAGAAGAGCTTACATCCAAAGAGATTTATTCTAGAATAAAGTTCGGTGAGCTCAATGGTCTCTGAATGCCTGTTTCACTTTGCATCTTTGCTCACTGGACTTGGAATCATTGAGGCTCTCTTTTGGATTCCACTTCTGATGCCATAAAATGTCAAAAGTTCATAAATAGGAGTTTCCATTGTGGCACCATGGAAACAAATCCAATTAATATCCATGAGTATGTGTGTTTGATCCCTGACCTAACTTAGTGGGTCAGGGATCTGGCATTGCCATGAGCAGCGGTGTAGGTCACAGGTGCAGCTTGGATCCCATATTGCATTTGCTCTGGTGTAGGCCAACAGCTGTAGCTCTGATTTGAGCCCTATTCTGGGAACTTCCATAAGCTGCAGATGCGGCCCTAAAAAGCAAAAAAAAAGTTCATAAATAATATAAGTAAACCAATAATCAGAGTAATAACTAGTAAAATTTGTTGTGCACACATTAAAAAGACAATTTGCAAACTATGAGTGTTCAAATCAAAATATAAAATTACGCTAAAACAGTATATTAAAAGCAACACATAACACAAAAGGGAATACCAATAAAGTTTTTTTTTCAATTTTTTCCTTCCATTGTTGTGTTGCAATGTAAGTATCTAGACATAGTTCTCAGTGCTACACAGTAGGATCTCATGGTAAATACAATGCAAGAGCAATAGTTTGCATCCATTAACACCAAGGTCCCAATCCCTCCCACTCCCTCCCTCTCCCCCAGGCAGGCACAAGTCCATTCTCTAAGTCCATGATTTTCTTTTCTGTGGAAATGTTCATTTGTGCTATATGTTAGATTCCAGTTATAAGTGATATCATATGGTATTTGTCTTTGTCTTTCTGGCTCATTTCACTCAGTATGAGATTCTCTAGTTCCATCCATGTTGCTGCAAATAGCATTATGTCATTATTTTTTATGGGTGAGTAGTATTCCATTGTGTATATATACCACCTCTTCCAAATCCAATCATCTGTCGATGGACATTTGGGTTGTTTCCATGTCCTGGCTATTGTGAATAGGGCTGCAATGAACATGCGGGTGCATGTGTCTCTTTTAAGTAGAGTTTTGTCCGGATAGATGCCCAAGAGTGGGATTGTGGGGTCATATGGAAGTTCTATGGATAGATTTCTAAGGTATCTCCAAACTGTTCTCCATAGTGGCTGTACCAGTTTACATTCCCACCAGCAGTGCAGGAGGGTTCTGTTTTCTCCACAGCCCCTCCAGCACTTGTTATTTGTGGACTTCTTAATGATGGCCATTCTGACCGGTGTGAGGTGGTATCTCATGGTTGTTTTGATTTGCATTTCTCTAATAATCAGGGATGTTGAGCACTTTGTCACATGCTTGTAGGCCATCTGTATAGAAATAAAAGGCATCCAAATAGGAAGAAAAGAGATAAAACTGGCACTGTATGCATTCAACATGATACTACACATAGAAAACCCTAAGGACTCAACCCAAAAACTACTTGAACTTATCAACAAATTCAGCAAAGTAGCAGGATATAAGATTAACATTCAGAAATCAGTGGAATTTCTGTATACTAACAATGAAATATTAGAAAAGGAATACAAAAATACAATACCTTTTAAAATTGTACAACAAAGAATCAAATACCTGGCAACACAAGGAGGTAAAGGACTTATATGCTGATAACTATAAATCATTAATCAAGGAAATTAAAGAATTGTAAATAAATGGAAAGGTAGTCCATGTTCATGGATTGGAAAAATCAATATTGTCAAAATGGCCATACTACCCAAAGCAATCTACAGATTCAATGCAATCCCTAGCAAATAACCCATGATATGTTTCACAAAACTAGAATAAATAATCCAAAAATTTATATGAAACCACAGAATACCCAGAATTTCCAAAGCAATCCTGAGAAACAAACAAACAAAAAAAGAAGGAGACATAACTCTCCTGGACTTCAAGCAATATTACAAAGCCACAGTCATCAAAACAGTGTGGTATTGGTATCAAAACAGACAGACAGACCAATGGAACAGAATGAAGAACCTGGAAATAAACCCTGACACCTATGGTCAATTAATCCTTGACAAGGGAGGCAAGAACATCAAATGGGAAAAAGACAGTCTATTCAGCAAGCATTGCTGGGAAACCTGGACAGCTGCATGCAAAGCAATGAAACTAGAACACACCCTCACACCATGCACAAAAATTCACTCCAAATGGCTGAAAGACTTAAATATACGACAGGACACCATCAAACTCCTAGAAGACAAAATAAGCAGAACACTCTCTGACGTCAACATCACGAATATTTTCTCAGGTCCTTCTCCCAAGGCAACAGAAATAAGAGCAAAAATAAACCCATGGGACCCAATCAAACTGAAAAGCTTTTGCACAGCAAAGGAAGCCCAAAAGAAAACAAAAAGACAACTTACAGAATGGGAGACAATAGTTTCAAATGATGCAACTGACAGGGGCTTAATCTCTAGGATATAGAAGCAACTTATACAACTCAACAGCAAAGAAGCCAACTACCCAATAGAAGAATGGGCAAAAGTCCTGAATAGATCATTCAAATAAAATTTTTAGCTGACTTTTCAGCAGAAAATCTGCAGGCTGGAGGGAAGGGCATAATATAATAAAGGTGATGAAAGGGAAAAAAACTGCAAGAAAAAATATTCTATCCAGTAAGATACTCATTCAGATATGATAGAGAAATAAAGCACTTTACCAACAAGCAAAAGCAAAAAGAATTAAGAAACTGCTTTGTAATAAATGATAAAAGAACTTCTCTAAGCAGAAAAGAAAATAATTATAAACAAGAAAATTATGAAATGAGAAAACTCACCAGAAAAAGCAAACATACAATAAAGATAAGAAATCATTCACACAGAGATATAGTATAAAAACTGTTATTGTTAGAGGATGAATATACAAATGCAGGGTATTTGAAATCAAGAGATTAGTAACTAAAATCAGTTATGTATATTTATAGATTTCTATATCAAAATCTCATGGTAATCCCAAATTAAAAATCTGTAATAGATCTGCACACAAAAAAAATGAGGGGATCCAAGCACAGCTAACTAAAGATAGCTATCAAATCACAAGAGAAGATGAGAAAAAGGAAGAAAAAAGGCCTATAAAAACAAATGCAAAACAATTAACAAAATGGAATAAGTACCTACATATTAATAATTATCTTAAAAGTAAACAGATTAATTCCTTTTTAGATTATTTTCCCACATAGTTTATTACATATGTATAACTGATTTCTGTTGCTGTACTCCTGATATTAAAACAATCTTCTAAGTCAACTGTATTTCAATACAATTGTATATATACAGATTAAAAGCATCAACCAAAAGACATAGATGAGCTGAATATAAAAACAAGATCCATATGTATGCTGTGTACAAAAGCCCCAACTCAAATCTAAAGAAACATAGAGGCTGAGAGTAAAGGGGTGGACAAAATTATTTCATGCAAATGGAAATCAAAAGAGAGTTTGAGTAGCAATATTTATATCAGATAAAATAAAGTTTAAATACTATTATAAGAAACAAAGAAGGACACTACATATTGATCAAGGGATCAATCCAAGAACACAAAACAATTGTAAATATATATGCCCCCAACATAGGAGAAATTCAGTATATAAGACACATGTTAACAGACCTCAAAGGACAAGTTAGCAGTTAGACAACAAAAGTGAGGATTTCAACACCCCACTTGCACATCAATGGACATGTCATTAAGACAAAATCAATAAGAAAACATATATTGTGGCCTTATGTGACACAATATGTGAAACAGACTTAATTTTTATTTATATAACATTCCACCTGAAAGGAGCAGAGTACATTTTCTTTTCAAGTGCACATGGAACATTCTCAAGGATAGATCATATGCTGAACCACGAAGCAAGCCTGGTAAATTTAAGAATATTGAAATAATATCAAGCACTTTTTAACCACAATGCTATGAGATTAGAAATCAACTGTAAGAAAAAATACCTGCAAAACCACAAATATCTGGATGATAGATGATATGCTACTAAACAACAAGTGGATCACCCAAGAAATCAGAGAAAATCAAAATATAACTAGGGACAAATAAAAATGAAAACATAATAATTCAAAACCTATGGAATGCAGCAAAAGCACTTCTAAGAAGGAAATTTATAGCAATAAAAGCTTACCTCAGGAAACAAAAAAAATCTTAAATAAACAACCTAAACTTACCAGTAAAGTAACTAGAGATAAAAGAACAAACATAACCCAAAGTTAGTAAAGAGTCATAGCAGAAATAAATGAAATAGGGACTAACAAAATGATAGAAAATATCAATGAAAGTAAGAGCTGATTCTTTGAAAAGATGCTCAAAATTTATAAACATTTGTCCAGACATCAAAAAAATAGAGGGGGCCTAAGCAACCAAATTGAACATGAAATAAGAAATTACAACCAACACCACAAAAACACAAAGAAGCATGAGAGACTATTAAGAGCATGTAAATACCAATAAAATGAACAAATCAGAAGAGATGAACACATTCACAAAGGTACAGTCTCCCAAAATTGAAGTACAATGAAATAAAAAATAAAAACAGAAAAAATATAAGTACTGAAAATGAAATTATGACTAAAATTTCCCAAGAAACAAACGTCTGGGATGAAATGACTTCACAAATTAATTCTAACATATAGAGAAGAGTTAACACCTATTCTTCATGAACTCTTCCAAAAAATGGCAGGGTAAGTCACACATCCAATCACATTCTAGGAGGCCACCATCACTTTGATTCTAAAACCAAACAAAAATACCATGAGACAATAAAATTACAAGCCAAGGCCACTGATGAACATAGATGCAAAATTTCATAACAAAATACTAGAGAAACTAATCCAATGATACATTACAAGTATCATACATGAAGATCAAGTTGTATTTATCCAAGGAATACAAGGATTTTTTCAATATCCAAAGTCAGTATAATTCACCTATTAGCAAACTGATGAATAATAATTGGTCATATAAAGACATGCAAAAAATATTTTGTTAAAATTCAATATACCTTCATGATAAAAACACTCCAGAAAGTGGAAATAGAGGAAAACTACCTCAAAGTAATAAAGGACATATACGACAAATTCACAGTTACCATCACACTCAATTGTGAAAAGCTGAAAGCATTTCCCCTAAACTCAGAAACAAGACAGGGATGTCCACTCTTGCCACTTTTATTCAACATAAATTTGGAAGTTGTACTCATGACAATCAGAGAAGGAAAAAATAACAGAGATGAAAATTAGAAAAGAAGTAAAATTGTCACTAGAAAGCTACTAAAGCTTATCAATGCATTTTATGGTTTCATGATACAAAATTAATACAGAGAAATATGTTGCATTTGTACACACTAACAATGAAACATCAGAAAAATAAATTACAGGAAATAGTCCACTTACCCTTGTATCAAAAAGCATAAAAGACCTACCTAAGGAGACAAAAGAACGGTACTCCAAAAATTATATAAGAATGGTGAAAATAATCAAAGATGAGACAAGTACATGGAAATATACACTGTGTCCTTGGAATAGAAGAATCAATATCACCAAAATGTGTATAATACCCAAGGCAATATACAAAATAAATGAAATACCTATCAAATTACCAATAATATTCTTCACTGAACTAGAAAAAAAAAATAAAATTTGTGTAGAAATACAAAAGACCCTGAATAGCCAAAGCAGTATTGAGTGAGAAAAACAGAATTTGAGGAATCAGGCTCCCTGATTTCAGACTCTACTACAAAGCTACAGTAATCAAAAGAGTGTGGTACTAGCACATAAACAGAAATATAGGTCAATGAAAGAGGATAAACGGCTCAAAAATACACTCATACACTAATGGTCAATAAATTTATAATAAGAGAAATAAGAATATGTGGTAGGGAAAAGACTGTCTATTCAATAAGTGGTGCTGTGAAAAATTGAGAGCTACATGAAAAAAAGGGAAATTGGTACATTCCCTAACACCATGCACAAAAATAAACTCACAATGACAATGACAAAAAATTAATATGTAAAAAATATAAATGTTGCAAGACATGTTTCCTTGAAAATTCCATCTTGTCCTTCTTTACTTTATCCCATCTTCTTGTCTTACTTTATCCCATCTTCCTGCTTTGAAAAACAGTCACAGTGCTGGCAAATGACTTAAGCTTAAGAGCAAAGACCTAAAGGCATAAGTGACTTAAGCTTAAGAACTGTTATGTGCCTAGAGGTCAGAGTAAGAGCTTAACCCTTTACCACCTAAGTGGCTTTCTAAATAGTAAAAGAACTTATATAATAGCAAACAAACCCTGTATCATCCACCCATAGCCACTCCTCACTTGATCTCATCTAAAGAGCACAATAAAAGCAGTGTGGATTCTTGAGAGCGGGCGCTTGGTCCCTGAGACCTTGAGTTCCCTGGCTCCCACCTCGACTTAAGATAAATGTCTCTGTGTCTTGTTTTGTGTTAACTATTTTTCCTTAAGGTCCACAGCACCCGTTCTCCAGCTCCATCCTGCTGAGCTGGCCCCGGCAAGTGGCGCCCAACGTGGGGCAGGCTCACAAACAGGCAGGCACGAGGAACGAAGGATCGCGACTACAGCGGACATTTTATTCACTGGAAGTTCTGTGGAGCCCTGAGAAGAAGGGAGGAATTTTGTGTGGCCACGCTAAAGAAATCTTGCAGATAAGTTCCCTCTCTCAGGTATTTACGGGGTAAAATGGGAAACTATAATCCTTACATTTGTTTGTTTGGACAACTCCTTAAAAAGGGGGGTGCAAAAACAAGTGAAAGTAAGCTTTCGAAACTTTTTCAGACTATTGAGAAACATTGTGATTGGCTTTTTACATCAGAAACATTATATTTAAAGATATGGGAAACGATAGGAATGGAACTTAGGATGTTGCATGATGAGGGCATTCAAATTCCTGTGTCCATTTGGAGTACTTGGAACTTAATTAAATCAGTTTTAGAACTTCCAGAGACCACAGAGGACTTAGAGGAAGAAGGGGAGTTTACACCTTTGTTGGAAGAATCTAAATATGCAGTCCCTGAACAAAATTATCATAGAGAGTATCTGGCTCCTGAGCCTTCGGCTCCAATTGTTGATTCTGATATTTCTCAATCACCTCCTATTAGGAGTAAGGTGATGAGGACTCATCAAGCCTCTACTTCCAGGGTTGTAAAGAAAGTGAGCGCTATCCCTGAACACCACCTATCATCCATTCAACAGGGAATTTTACAGGCTCAAAGGGAAGGCGATTTGGATGCCATACACTTAGCCTTTCCAGTAACTGTCAGGGAGACAGTGGCTCCAGGCATTGATCCCACCAACCCCGATGGAGTTTACGAGTTCATTCATGAGCCCTTTCCTTTTAAAATACTTAAAGAATTAAAACAGGCCGTTCAAAACTATGGTGTTAATTCTCCCTTTACAAAAGGAATTGTGCAGGGAGTAGCTGAAGGAAATCGTATGATTCCTGCTGATTGGCATAGCTTAACCCGTGCTGTGCTATCACCTAGTGAATATTTACAATTTAAGTCTTGGTGGCAAGATCATGCCCAAATTACTGCTAATCGTAATCAGGTTCGAAATCTTCCAATTACAATGGAACAATTGTTAGGGATTGGTCCTTGGAGTAATCTTCAAGATCAATTAAAAATGAATGATTTGGCTATTGAACAGATTAGACAATGTTGCTTAATGGCATGGGATAAAATTGAATCTACGGGTCAAATAAATATTTCTTTTCAAAAGATCCTACAAGGCCCTAAGGAACCTTATACTGAATTTCTAGCTCGTTTACAAGAGGCATTAAAACGACAAGTTACTAACTCTGAGGTGTCTGATACTATTTTTCAATTGTTAGCATATGAAAACGCAAACACTGATTGCAAAAAGGCCATAGGATTTTTAAAAGGAAAAGCTAACATAGCCGAATATATTAAAGCCTGTCAGGGAGTGGGGACGGAGTCCTTTAAGGCCTCAATGCTAGCCCAAGCAATGGCTAATTTAAAAGTTAAAGACAAATTTTCAGGAAAATGTTTTAATTGTGGCAAGACAGGACATATTAAAAAACAATGTCGCGCTCTTCCAGGAGTCCGACCTTTCTTTCAGGGAGCTTCAGCACCTTCTAATAACAATAGTAAACAGCCCAGACTATGTCCAAGATGTAATAAAGGAAATCACTGGGCTAACCAGTGCCGGTCCATCTTTCATAAAGATGGAACCCCCTTCTTGGGAAACTACTCTCGGGGCAAGCTTCCAGCCCCGTCAACCAAGGAAGCATTCCCCATTCAGAACAAGAGCCAGACTCCCTTGAACTACGCTCTGCACCAGAGTTCGACATCACAGTAGATCTCCCTAGTTTACACGATTTAATTCTCCTTCCTAGTGAAACTCCTACTTCTATTACAACCAAATTGGAAAATCCATTACCATCAGATACAATAGGATTGCTAATAGGAAGGGCAGAGCTAACAGAACAAGGAATTCGAGTTCATACCAGGATATTGGATAATAAAGGGGATGATAAAGTACAAGTGATGGTTTCCAGTGCGATTCCTTGGAAAATTAAAAAAGGGGATCGGATTGCTCAAATCTTAATTTTACCTAGAGTCCAGAAGAAAAAAGACAGGAATAATTTTAGACAGAAGAGATTCAATACCACAGGAGGGGCAGGAGTGTTTTTATCAGAAAAGGTCCTAGAGGAACGACCCACTTGTCAAGTTATCATAAATGGGAAGTCTTTTAGAGGATTGATTGATACTGGTGCTGATGTTTCAATCATTAGCCATTTACATTGGCCAGACATCTGGCCTCTTCAGCCAGCTGATATTGAAGTCACTGGGTTAGGAAAAGCAGAGGGTCTCAAAAAGAGTGCCCAATGGCTTAATTTTGAAGGACCAGATGGGCAGCCAGCTAGATTGAAACCTTATGTTGCTCAACTTCCTATCAATCTATGGGGGAGAGATTTATTACAACAGTGGCATGCAGAAATTTACTTACCACCAGTAGATCAATATAGTCATCAAAGCCAAAAAATGTTGCAGAAACAGGGTTACATTCCTGGATTGGGATTAGGAAGACATCATCAAGGGAGAGTGGAACCTATTGAATCTGAGATTAAAAGGGACAAATCTGGTTTGGGATATCGGCCTTTTCATTAGCGGCCACTGCTTGTAAAAATAATTATGTTTCTCCTGAACCTATTCGACTGAAATGGTCTACAGAAAAACCAGTTTGGGTTGAGCAGTGGCCTCTTTCTTCAGAAAATTAAAGGTTTTAAGTGATCTTGTCCAAGAACAATTAAAGAAGGGCCATAGAGAAGAATCAAACCATATCATGAGCAAGCTTGTGAAGCATCCCTTGACTCCAGACCCCAGAAGGAGGATGATAAGAGCTCATCTTCCCACTTGAGGTCAAATCAAACATCTAACCCGAGAAGCTGAAAATCTACTAAGAAAAGGAAAGCCTCTCACTCCAAATAATTTGGTCTTAGCTCTCTTTACTTTGGTTTCCATCGCAGTGAGTATTCTCACAACTGGCATAGGAATCATTTTATTACTTGTATAGTACAGAGATTAAAAGCCTCATGAGTAAAACCCATTAAAAACTATTGAAGGTTTAACAAGAGATTCCATCAGCTTTCTTAGCAAGACTCAGAAGGGCATTGAGAAAACATACAAAGGAACCCAGAAACAATGGAGGGCCAAATAATTCTTAAGGATAAATTCATACCTCAGCCGGTGCCAGATATATGGAGAAAGCTCCAAAAATTGGCTTTTGGCCCTGATCAGGATCTGGAGCACCTCCTCAGAGTATGTTATAATCGGGGCCAGGAAGAATGAAAGGAGAACAAGAAGAGAGACTGAGAAAAGGCTGAGGCTCTAGTTATGGCGCTACAGGGAGTCAACCTGGGAGTCTCAAAGGTGAGAGGACTAGGGCAGAGACCTATGCCCAGAGTCTGTTTCCTCTGAGGAAAAGAGGGACCCTTTAAATGGGAATGCCCCAAGACTCAGATCACTGGAAGAGGGATTGCCCCTGAAGACAAAGGTCTCTGTGGTTGACCCCTCAGGCCAGGATCAAGACTGATGGAACATTTCCATAATGGCTCCTGTCCTTATCACCACTCAGCCCTGGGTGACTCTAAATGTAGGAATACAGAGCCACTTTTCAGTCCTCCTGTCCAGTCCTGGGCCCCTCCCTCATGAATCTGCCACATTTATATTTCTGGCAAGCCGGTTACAAAATTCTTTACACAACCTTTGAGTTGTGACTGGGAATCCATTTTCTTTTCTCAATACCTTTCTGATTGTTTCAGAGTCCAACTCCTCTTTTAGAAATTCCTAAAATATGGAAGGTAACTACATACACGTTGTTACAGTTGTCAACCTAAGGTATAATATCTTATCGTACCTAGGTTTAACAGAAGTCAAATGAGACACTGAAACATCAGTTACTAAACAGAAACTAAAGGTCTTTAGAATGATTAACCAATATGATCAGTGCCACCTGAGATGGTCTCTATAAGAAAAACTTGTTTTTAGAAATTATAAAAGTCAGTCCGTGGTTGCTTTAGAAAAGTAGGATATGTGTGTTTTCAATATAGAAGGAATGAGGAATGGAATTGCATCTTATTAAGGCAAAAGAAAGATAGTCTGTCTTCAGCTGATTGCTCTGCTTGGAAAATAAGGGACAGACTAATATGGATACAGAAAGTGATACAAGGTGTGTGGCAAGTGGACATTGAGAAGAGAATTTTGAACATGGTGGGGACGGTTTAGAATAAATTTGAGTAAGTTAACTTGAAGGTGATGCCATAAATCATACTGTTCAAAAGGACATAGGTAGCTTTCCATCGCATGCTGACCAAGGTATACAAATGTTTCATAACCAGCCAGAGAAATCAGAAGAATCACGAGTTACTTGTGTTATTATAAAATCTAAATGTTGTATTCCTGATTGTTCACAGAATGTGTCTAATTCCCTGCTAGATCTTCATCAGTAGATTCATGAGCTGTCAATCCAGCTCCAGCTTTTGGAGCTGCCCTGTGGAACCAGCTGACCTCCTCCTCCCGGTGAAAATATTTCTTTGAGGTATCCAAAGCAATGTTATCAAAGCCCACTTGACCATTCCATGAGTGGAGACCTAACTGCTTTCCCTAACGACGCCCCTTTTCAGCAGGAAGAAGTTAGAGCGGTCGTCGCCCCTTTTCCCACAGTTAGAGTCTCCAACTCAAAGGGGGGGAATTAAGGTAGATTTTTAACTCAGGTAGTCAGTGTAGGGATATGGGCTTTGATACATTCTTTGTGGCTATTTATTAACATTTGTAAACTGAGGGTCTCATAGCAAGCCCAACTGCTATAAAGATCGTGGTATTGCCCCATGGATCCATCACATCAGAGTGAAGAAGGTTGCATCCGCTGCTGACATGGACACCGGGGAGGCTGTACAGCACCTCGAGAATCTCTTCATGGTCAAGTTCCAGAGACTCCCTTCACCATCATCAGAGTGCTAAGCCCTGCTCTGGCCACCTGTGGAAGCTGGTCAGTCTATGCACAGCAGAAGCCCGAGGAGTTCCACGCGAGACTTAAAACTTGAACTCTGAGACTTAACTTGGACTGTGTTCTGTCTAAGTGAATAATTCAAGAAGAAATGAAAAAAGTTGCAAGACCTATTTTTGTCTTCCCACAAAAACAAAAAGGGGGAGAGGTTGCAAGACATGTTTCCTTGAAAACTCCATCTTGTCCTTCTTTACTTTATCCCATCTTCTTGTCTTACTTTATCCCATCTTCCTGCTTTGAAAAACAGTCACAGTGCTGGCAAATGACTTAAGCTTAAGAGCAAAGACCTAAAGGCATAAGTGACTTAAGTTTAAGAACTGTTATGTGCCTAGAGGTCAGAGTAAGAGCTTAACCCTTTACCACCTAAGTGGCTTTCTAAATAGTAAAAGAACTTATATAATAGCAAACAAACCCTGTATCATCCACCCATAGCCACTCCTCACTTGATCTCATCTAAAGAGCACAATAAAAGCAGTGTGGATTCTTGAGGGTGCGCTTGGTCCCTGAGACCTTGAGTTCCCTGGCTCCCACCTCGACTTAAGATAAATGTCTCTGTGTCTTGTTTTGTGTTAACTATTTTTCCTTAAGGTCCACAGCACCCATTCTCCAGCTCCATCCTGCTGAGCTGGCCCCGGCATATAAACAGCTCATACACCTCAATTTCAAAGAAACAAACATCCCAATCAAGAAATGGGCTGAAGATCTTAATAGATAATTCTCTAAAGAAGACATATTAGTGGACAAAAGAGACATGAAAATATACTAATATTACTAATTAGTAGAGAAATGTAAATCAAAACTACAATGAGGTGTTATGTCCCAGGTGTCAGTATGGCAATCATCAAAATGTCTACAAATAATAAATGCTGGAGAGTGTTCGAACAAAAAGTAACACTCCTACACTTTTATTGAGAATGTAAATTGGTACAGCCACTATGGAAAACAGTATGAATATTCCTTAAAATAAAAATTAGAGTTATGATATGATCCTGCAATCCCACTCCTGGGTGTATATACAGAGAATATAGCTGCAAAAATTCTCAAAAAAATCTTAGCCACCTGAATCCAAAAACATATCAAAAAGATCATACACCATGACCAGATAGCATTCATCCCAGGTTCACAAGGATGGTTCAACATATGCAAATCAATCAGCATCATACACCACATTAACAAAAAAAAAAGTCAAAAATCATATGATCATCTCAATAGAGGCAGAAAAAGCATTTGAAAAGTCCAACATCCATTCATGATGAAGACCCTCGCCAAAGTGGGTATAGAGGGAACACTCCTTAACATAATCAAAGCCATTTATGATAAACCCACAGCAAATATAATACTCAATGGAGAAAAGCTGAAAGTCTTCCCACTAAAATCTGGAACAAGACAAGGATGCCCACTCTCACCACTGGTATTCAATATATTAATGGAAGTGCTAGCCATAGCAATCAGAAAAACAAAAGAAATAAAAATCATCCATATAGGAAGAGAAGTGATACAACTGTCACTGTATGCAGATGACATGATACTATACATAGAAAACCCTAAGGACTCAACCCCAAAACTACTTGAACTGAACAATAAATTCAGCAAAGTAGCAGGCCATAAGATGAACATCCAGAAGTCAGTCGCATTTCTGTATACCAGCAATGAAATATTAGAAAAGGAATACAGAAATACAATACCTTTTAAAATTGCACCTCACAAAATCAAATACCTCGGAATACACCTGACCAAAGAGGTAAAGGACCTATATGCTGAGAACTACAAAACTTTAATCAAAGAAATCAAAGAAGATGTAAAGAAATGGAAAGATACTCCATGTTCATGCAGTGGAAAAATCAATATTGTAAAAATGGCCAGACTCCCCAAAGCAATCTACAGATTCAATGCAATCCCTAGCAAATGACCCATGACATTTTTCACAGAACTAGAACAAAACAACCCAAACATTTAGATGGAACCACAAAAGACCCAGAATCGCCAAAGCAATCCTGAAAAACAAAACCCAAGCAGGAGGCATAACTCTCCCAGACTTCAAGAAATACTACAAAGCCACAGTCATCAAAACAGTGTGGTACTGGTATCAAAACAGACAGACAGACCAATGGAAAAGAATGGAGAACCCAGAAATAAACCCTGACACCTATGGTCCATTAATCTTTGACAAGGGAGGCAAGAACATACAATGGGAAAAAGAAAGTCTATTCAGCAAGCATTGCTGGGAAACCTGGACAGCTGCATGCAAAGCAATGAAACTAGAACACACCCTCACACCATGCACAAAAATACACTCCAAATGGCTGAAAGACTTAAATATACGACAGGACACCATCAAACTCCTAGAAGAAAACATAAGCAAAACACTCTCTGACATCAACATCATGAATATTTTCTCAGGTCAGTCTCCCAAGGCAACAGAAATAAGAGCAAAAATAAACCCATGGGACCTCATCAAACGGACAAGCTTTTGCACAACAAAGGAAACCCAAAAGAAAACAAAAAGACAACTTTCAGAATGGGAGAAAATAGTTTCAAATGATGCGACGGACAAGGGCTTAATCTCTAGAATATATAAGCAACTTATACAACTCAACAGCAAAAAATCCCATCAAGCAATGGGAAAATGGGCAAAAGACCTGAATAGACATATCTCCAAGGAAGATATACAGATGGCCAGCAAACACATGAAAAAAATGCTCAACATCGTTGATTATAAGAGAAATGCAAATCAAAACAACCATGAGATACCACCTCACACCAGTCAGAATGGCCATCATTAATAAGTTCACAAATAACAAGTGCTGGAGGGGCTGTGGAGAAAACAGAACCCTCCTGCACTCTTGGTGGGCATGTAAACTGGTGCAGCCACTATGGAGAACAGTTTGGAGATACCTTAGAAATCTATCCATAGAACTTCCATATGACCCCACAATCCCACTCTTGGGCATCTATCCGGACAAAACTCTACTTAAAAGAGACACATGCACCCGCATATTCATTGCAGCCCTATTCACAATAGCCAGGACATGGAAACAACCCAAATGTACATTGACAGATGATTGGATTAGGAGGAAGTGGTATATATACACAATGGAATACTACTCACCCATAAGAAAAATGACATAATGCCATTTGCAGCAACATGGTTGGAACTAGAGAATCTCGTGAAATGAGCCAGAAAGACAAAGACAAATACCATATGATATCACTTATAACTGGAATCTAATATCCAGCACAAATGAACATCTCCTTAGAAAAGAAAATCATGGACTTGGAGAAGAGACTTGTGGCTGCCTGATGGGAGGGGGAGGGAGTGGGAGAGATCGGGAGCTTGGGCTTATCAGACACAACTTAGAATAGATTTACAAGGAGATTCTGCTGAGTAGCATTGAGAACTATGTGTAGATACTCATGTTGCAACAGAACAAAGGGTGGGGAAAAATATAATGTATATAACTTGATCCCCTTGCTGTACAGTGGGAAAAAAAAAACAATAAAACAAACAAACAAAAAAAAACACCAAAAAGATACATGCACCACAATATTCACTGGAACACTATTTACAAGTAACAAAGACATAGAAACAACCAAAACAACCTAAATGTGTATCAGCAGAAGAATGGATAAGGCATATCATATGATGTTTATATTTTTTATGGCTGAGTATTACTCCATAAAAAAGAATGAAATGTCATTTACAACAACATGGATGGACCTAGAGATTATCATTCTAGGTGAATTTTACCACATGAAGACAAATATCAGATGATATGGCTTATAGGTGGAATCTAAAAAAAAGGATACAAATTACCTTATATAGGATACAGAAATACATCCACAAACAGAAAACAAACTTATGGTTATTCAAGGAGAAAGGTGGGGAGAGAAATAAATTGGGAGTTTGTGATTAATATATATACACTACTAAATATAAAATAGGTACTAGAAAGGACCTTCTGTATAGCACAGAGAACTATACTCAGTAATTTGTATTAATCTATAAGGGAAAATAATCTGAAATAAGAATATATATATATATTCATAACTGAATCATTTTACTATACAACTGAGAAAATCAACTTTAATTAAAAATATTTAATATCTCAATTCAACAATCTAATTTTAATAACTTTCTGTTGACTGAATATTTGTGTGTTTTTCTAAAATTTATATGTTAAGCTATAACCCCAAATACAATGGTTGCAAGATGTGGAATATTTGTAGGTGATTAGTCCATAAATGTGGAGCCTTCATGAATGGAATTAGTATCTTTATAAAATAAACACTGCAAAGATCCCTAATGCCTTCAATCATGTGAGGACACAGCTAACATTTAACTCTTTATGAACCAATAAACAGGAGCTTTTCAGACATGCTATCCTGTGCACAACTTGATCTTAGACTTCACAGACTTCAATGCTGTGAGAAATTATTTTATACTGTTTATAAGTCACATGGTCTATGGTATTGTAATATAGCAGCCCCAATTGACTAAGACACGTTTTGTGGAACTGGGAAAAGTAGATCAAGCTAATCTCAAATCTAACAGAAGAAAGTAATAAGTAATAGAAAATAACATAAACAAATCAACAAAAATAAATACTGTCTTTTGAATGGATAAATAAAATTGACAAAAATTTAGCTACATTGACTAAGAAAAAATTAAACAAGGATTAATAACTAAAATTAGAAATTAATGTGTTCTCATTAACTGCAACTCAAAAAAAATAACAAGGATTATTAGAGGGTTCTTTGGACAAAAATATATCGACAGTTTGGATAACCTAGATCAAATAGACAGAAACTCAGAAACAAACAACCTACCAAGACTGATCATGAGTAGAAAATCTGAATAGATGTTTAACTAGCAACAAGTTTGAATAAACAATCAGAAAAAATGTCCAGAACCAGATAGCTACACAGATAAGTGGTCCCAAACATAAAAAGTAGAATTAATATTAGCTATTTTCAAATTCCTCCAAAAACTTGAAGAGGGAATAAGTCTTCATCTATCATGCCCACTTTACCCCAATACTAAAGCAAGAGAGACACTACAAGAAAAACAAATAGTCCAATTCAATATTGATGCAAAGACAATCAAATGATACTAGCACCTTAAATTCAGAAATATATTAAAAGTATTATCCATTGTGACCAAGTGGGATTAGTTTCTGGAACACAGGATGGGATCAAAATATGAAAATAAATCAATGAAGTACAAAATATTAACTGAATGAAAAAAAATCACTTCAGTTGATGTATAAAAAGCATTTGACAAAATTGAATACCCAGTCATGATTAAAAAAAAAAAAAAGCTTCAGACAGGAGTTACCATTGTGGCTCAGTGCTAACAAAGCCCATTTGTATCCATGAGGATGCAGGTTCAATCCCTGGCCTTGCTCAGTGGGTTAAGGATCTGGCATTGACATGAGCTCTGGTGTAGGTGGCAGCAGTGGCTCAGATCCAGCGTTTCTGTGGCTGTAGCATAGGCCAGCAGCTGTAGCTGCAATTTGATCCCTAGCCTAGGAACTTCTATATGCCAAGGTTGTGGCCCTAAATAAAAAAGAAATGCTTAACAACATAGGAATAGTACAAAAATTTCTCATATGAGAAAAACCTTCATATAATATTCTACTCAATGGTGCAAGACTAAAAGCTGTTTCACTGAATCAGGAACAAGACAAGAATATTCAGATTTACTACTTACATAAAATATTTTTTTTGAAATTCTAGTCAGAATTTAGGTAAGAAAATAAAATAAAGGCATATAGTTTAGAAAGGAAGAAGTTAAATTATCTTTGTTAAAGAATTGTTGATATTTATGAAGAAAACCTTAAAAAAAATGGGGCACATATCTGTTAGATCTAAGAAATAGGAGTTCCGGTTGTGGCTCAGTGGTTAATGAATCCAACTAGGAACCATGAGATTGTGGGTTCAATCCCTGGCCTTTCTCAGTGGGCTGAGGATCTGGCATTGCCATGAGCTGTAGTATGGGTCACAGACATGACTCAGATCTGGCATTGCTGTGGCTGTGGTGTGGGCCAGTGACTATAGCTCCGATTGGACTCCTAGTCTGGGAACCTCCATATGCCATTGGAGCAGCCCTAGAAAAAAGGCAAAAAGACAAAAAAAGTCTAAGAAACAAATTCAACAAAGATACATGACACAAATTTAACTCTCAAAAATATTTGTGTTTTTTTTGTAATTGTGTTTTTTTGGTACTGTATAGTAACAATTGCCACTCCAAAAATATAATTAAGAAAATAACTTCACTTATAGAAAAAGAATACAATTTGACAAAATTCAACATCCATTTATGATTAAAAAAAACACTCTTATTACCAAAGAGGGTATAGAGGGAACATATTTCAACATAATAAGTGCCATTTATGACAAATACACAGACAATATAATACTTAATGGAGAAAAACTGAAATCCTTCCCACTAAAATCAGGAAAAGGACAAGGATGCCCAGTCTCATCACTTTTATTCAAAATAGTATGGGAAGTCCTGGCCACACCACTTAAACATAAAAAAATAACATATCAAAATTGGAAGAGAAGAGGTAAAATTATCACTATATGCAGATGACATGATACTATACCTAGAAAATCCTAAGGAATCCACACAAAAACTACTTGAACTGATAAACGAATTCAGTAAAGTAGCAAGACACAAGATCAAAATTCAGAAACCAGTTACATTTCTGTATACTATCAATGAAACATTAGAAAAGGAATATAAAAAGACAATGCTTTTTAAAATCACCCCCCAAATATTAAATACCTAGGAGTAAACTTGACCAAAGTGGTGAAATATTTATATGCTGAGAACTATAAAATACTAAACAAGGAAAATAAAGAGGATCAAAATAATAAAAAGATATTCCATGCTCCTCGATTGAAAGAATTTATATTGTTAAGATGGACATACTACCCAAAGAAATCTACAGATTTAATGTTACCCATGACAGTTTTCACAGAACTAAAAGAAATAATCCAAAAATTTATGTGGAGCCATAAAAGGCCCAGAATTAACAAAGCAATCCTGAGGGGGAAAAAAAAAAAAAAAACAGTAGACATAACTCTCCCAGACTTCAGACAATATCACAAAGATACAGTAATCAAGATGCTGTGGCAGTGGTACTAAAATAAAGCATACAGATCAATCGAACAGAATAGAGAGCCCAGAAATAAACCAAGATACCTATAGTCAATTAATCTTCAACAAAAGAGGCAAGAATATAAAACAGGAAAAAGATTGGGGAGTTCCTGTCATGGCACAGTGGTTAATGAATCCGACTAGGAACCATGAGGTTGTGGGTTCGATCCCTGGCCTTGCTCAGTGGGTTAAGGATCTGGTGTTGCCATGAGCTGTGGTGTAGGTTGCAGATGCAGCTCGGATCCCACGTTGCTGTGGCTCTGGTGTAGGCCAGCGGCTACAGCTTCAATTGGACCCCTAGCCTGGGAACCTCCATATGCTGCGTGAGCGGACCTAGAAAAGGCAAAAAGACGAAAAAAAAAATAGGAAAAAGATAGTCACTTCAACAAGTGGTTCTGGGAAAACTGTACAGCTGCATTTAAATAAATGAAACTAGAACACACCTTCACATCACACACAAATATAAACTCAAAATGGCTTAAAGACTTAAACATAACACATGATACCATAAAACTCCAATAAGAGAACATAGGAAAACATAAACTGTACAAATGTTTTCTTAGATCAGTCTCCCTAAGCAATAGAAATAAAATAAAAAATAAACAAATTGGACCTAATCAAACTTGCAAGCTTTTGCACAAAATGTAAATCATAAAAAAGACAACCTATGGAATGGGAGAAAATAGTTGCTACAATGCAAACCACAAGAGCTTTATTGTGGCTTAGGATATGCAAGCAACTCCTGCAACTCAACAACCAGAAACCAAAATGACCCAATTTAAAAATGGGCAGAAGACTTAAATAAACATTTCTCCAGAGAAGACATATGGATGGCCAATGGAAACATGAAAATATACTTAACATCACTAATTATTAGAAAAATGAAAAATAAAACTATGAGTTACCACCTCATATGAGTCAGAATGATCATCATCAAAAATTCTACAAATAACAAATCTTAAAGTATATGTTGAGAAAAGAAAATCCTCCTACACTGTTAGTAGGAATGTAAACATTACAGCCACTATGGAAAATAATATGGATGTTCCTCAGAAAATCAAATATAGATCCACCAATCACACTCTTTGGCCTATATCTGTACAAAACTGCAATTGAAAATTACATGCACCTGTATGTTCATAGCAGCACACGTCACAATAGCCAAGACATGAAAACAACCTAAACATCCATCAGCAGATGAATGAATTAATAATATGTGATATTAATATACAGTGGAATACTACTCAGCCATAAAAAGAATAAAATAATGGCACATGCAGCAACATGGATGCAACTAGAGTCTAATACTAAGTAACCTCAGAGGAAGACAAAATACAATATGCTGTCACTTATAGGTAGAATCTATAATATGGCACAAATGAACCTACCTACAAAACAGAAACAGACCCATAGACACAGAGAACATACTTGTGGTTGCAAAGGGGGAGATGGGATGGATTGTGAGTTTGGGGTTAGTAGATGCAAGCTATTACATTTAGAATGAATGTGATCTTACTGGACACAAATGAGATCTAGAAGGAAACATCAAATGGCAAACTGCTTGATTATGGATGCTTTTTATTTTCTACTTGCTTGTGTTTTTCAGTTTCTTATTATGCACATGTTAACTTTTAAGAAATAAATGTTACTTAAAAAAAACTTTAAAAATAGAATGAATAGGCAGTTATGTCCTACTGTATAGCACAGGGAACTATGTCCATTCTCTTTGGATAGAACCTGAGGGAAGATAGTGTAAGAGGGGTAATTTATTTATATATATGACTGGGTGCAGTAGAAAATAGCACATTACAAATCAAACATATTTTAATAAAAAATGAAATATATAAAAAACAATACAGTGCTTACAAGTAAACTTAACCATAGAAGCAAACGACCTCTACCATGAATAGTACAAAACTTTTGAAAGAAATTACAGAATGCATAAATGAAGATAAATTCCATGATCATACACTGGAAGGCTATATTTTTAAAATGTCAGTATCATTCAAACAACTTTCAGGTTGGTTCAACTTCAATCAAAATCCCAAAATTTTTGGCAGAAATAGAAAAACCCCTCTTAAAATGTGTATGCAATCTCAAGAGACATTTATTGTCCAGAACAATATTGAAAAGTTGTAGAACTCACACTTAGACATTTCAGATCTTACTACAAATGTATAGTAATCAAAACAATGTAGCACAGGAAAAAGGAACTATTTAAAGACCAATAGTTTAGAGATTAGAGATAAGACTTTCACATATATGGTTAAATAATATTTGCCTAGGGTGTTTAGACCATTCAATAGGAAAAGGACCATACTTTCAACAAATAGTGCTTGGAAAACTGGATGTCCACATGCAAAACACAAAAATTGGACCCTTTTCTTATACCGTATAGATCAAAGACAAAACATAAAAGCTCAAACTCTTAAATTCTCAAAGGAATACTTGCGGGTATATCTTCATAATTTTGGATTAGGTGATGGTTTTATGTATATGATGATAAAAGCATATACAACAAAAGGAAAAAAATAGGTTTTATACAAATTTAAAACTTTGGTACAAAGAGGATTCTGTGAACATAATAAAAAGACAACACACAAAATTGGATAAAGAATCATATTCCTCTTAAATTCATATATTGAAATCCTAGCCCCCCTTACCTCAGAATGGATTTGCAAATAGGGCCTTTAAAGAGGTAATTAAAGTAAAATAATTGCCCTTGAAGGATCTGTTGGTAGAAGTGTGAACTTTCTAGGTGATTCTGGAAAGGTCAGAAAGGAAAAGAGGAATGAAAATTCTTCTGGTTAAATCTCAGACAAACATGAAGAACATGTTAATGGAAACCAGGAAACTTGATCCTTATTATAAAGTGACAAATATAACTTGGCTAAATTGTGTTCTAGTTTGTAAGACATTAAACATTAAATGATAAAATTAGACATTGGTTTGAAAACATTTCTGAGTAATGTGTTATATGTATGGCCTGCTTTCTCCTTCCTAGTACTTATAGCAAACTGGAAGAGAAAAGACCCAAAGTCAGGGAGAAATTGTTAAGCAAAAAGGAACATAAATGAAAATTTTGAAATCCCTCAGCCTCCCTGTAGCCTACAATATAGTGCAGACAAATTAAAAAGAATGCTTTGCTCACACAACCTTTGCTGAAGAGATTGTAGTCTTGAGGCTTACAAATGAAATCCATTTCAGCAGAAGGCAAGAACAAAAATGGAATTATACTAGCATAATTACTGTCAGCTTGGACTAAAAAGGATGGAGATAAAGGAAGGCTTTTGGACTGATATACTCATAAAACAGAACATTAGAAAAAAGACACAAATAAAGAAAAGTGAATGTGAAGAGAGTAAGAGAGGGTAGCTACCTACAAACTAAAAATAGAGGCCTCAAGTAAATCAACTCTACTGATAACTAGATCTTGGATTTCCATCCTCCAGAACTGTGAGAAAATACATTTTATTGTTTAAGTCACACAGTCTGCAGTATTTGTAATGTTATCCTTAGTGAACTAGTATACAACACAAGTTTTTAAAAGTACAAGAACTTGAACATATATTTCTCCAAAGAAGATATACATTCAATAAGAACATGAAAAGATGCTGAACATCACCAGACATTAGGGAAATGTAAATTAATACCACAATGAGGTACCACTTCATGACCAATGGTATAGCTACCATAAAAAAATGATGGAAAATAGCAACTGTTAGTGATGACGTGGAAAATTAGAAATTTTATGCAGTGCTGAGGGGAATATAAAATGTTCAGCTTTTCTGGAAAACAGTATAAGAGTTCCTCAAAAAGTAAGGCATAAAGTACCATATGATACATCAATTATATTTGAATTTATATAGCCAATAAAATTGAAAGTGGGGGAACAAAAATGATTACCCACCCATGTTCATAGCAAAATTATTATAAGCACCACAGGATATTATTAAATCAAATTTTGAATCAATGAAATAATGGATAAACAACAATGTGGTACATATATAAATAAATTACCTTTTAGTCTTAAAAAGAAATAAAATTTGTGTGCATCATACATGGATGAACTCTGAAAATAATAATGCTAAGAAAACTAACCTAGACATTAAAAGACAAATATGCTATTCTTTCACCTATATGATATATGTATAAGAGTCAGTCATAGAGACAAAAAGAGAATTATCTGGTTACTAATTAAAATTGTTACCAGGGTTTGGAAGGAAGAGATTATAATATGAAGTTACTTTTAATATGTACATAATTCCAATTCAGGATAATAAAATTATTCTGGAGTTGTATAGTGGTGATGGTTGCACAACATTTTGAATGTATTCAATGATACTGAATTGTACAATTAAAATGGTTAAAATTGTAAGTTTATGTATATTTTATAACAATTTAAAGTATACCATAAAATAAATAAAATTTTTATGGTTTATATATATATATATATTTGATAGGTGGGCTTATTTCTGGACTCTCATTTCTATTCTATTCTATTTGTCTAGTCTAATGCCAATACCACATTTTTTTATTATAATGGCTTTGAGGTAATTTTGACATTCTAAATTGTGAAGTTTCCACTTTTGCTGTTCTTTTTCAAAGTTGTTTTGAATATCCAGGTTTGCTTGTGTTTCCATAGACATTTTATTAAAAGCTTTTCACATTTTGGAAAAAAAAAACAATTATTGAGATTTTTGACACAGATTGCAGTAAATCAGTACATTGTTTTGGGTAGTAGTGACATATTTACTGGATTAGGTTTTCCATTTCATAAACATAGCATGCCTTTCCATTTATATAGGTTTAATTTTTTTTCAGCAATGCTTTATTTTCAGTTCACAAGTGTTTCAGCTTTGTTGTTGTTTTATTTATTCCTTGGTATTTTATTATTTTGGATACTATTGTAAATAAAATTTCTTTCTTAATCTTTATTAATCTTTTCATATTGTTTATTCCTCATTTCTATACAGAAATACAACTTATTTTTGTATTAATACTGTACTTTTTCATCTATGCAGAATTCATTTATTCACTCTAGTATTCTTTTTGTAAATTTTTTGAGATTATCTATATATAGAATCATGTCATCAGCATAGAAAATTTTACCTCTTCCTTTTCAAATTTAATGACTTTATTTCTTTTGAAGTTTTTCTGGCTAGAATTTCCAGTACAATGATGAATAACAACAGGGAAAATGGCGTCTTTGTATCAATCCTGATTATAGAGGAAATGTTTCAGTCATTCAAAATTAAGTTTGATTTTTCTTTTTTTTAGTTTTCGATGTGCCCCTTATTCTATTGATGATATTTTCTTATTTTCCTAATTTTCAGAGTATATGTATTGTGAAAATGTCTGAATTTTTCAAATTACATTTTTGGTTTTGTGAGATGATCATCTTTTTTTTCACCTTCATTCTATCAATATACTGTTCTGCATTGATTGATTTTCTTATAATTAACCAACCTTGCATCCCTGGGATAAATACCACTTGGACATAATGTATAACCTTTTCAAAATGTTTTTGGATTAGATTGACTAGTATTTTTGGAGGATTTTGCATCTATGTTTATAAGGAATATAGGTATATATTTTCTGGTGAAGTTTTTTTCTGGATTTTGTATCAGGATAATTTCTCATAGAAGAAATTAGGAATCGTTTCTCTTAATTTTTTGGAAGAGTTTGAGAAATAATGGAGATCAATATTTAAATATTATGAGAATTTACCATTGAGACCATCTGATCCTGGAAAATTTTTGGAGAAGAGATCAGGAAGTTATTTTTTGATTACTGATTTATTCACTTTTGTTGTTTGAAAAGATAGCCCTTTTCTCATCTAATTATCTTAGTGCTCTTATCAAAAATCATGTGGCCATGTAAGGGAAGGTTTGGGGGGGTCTCTGTACTACTCTAATTATGTACATGTTTTTAATGTAAGTATAAGACATATAAATATCATTATTTTCTATAATGTTTTGAAATCAGGAAACCTGAAACTTCTAAAGTTCTTTCTTTTTCAAGATTATTTTGACTATTTGAGATTTCTTACAATTTCACTTGAATTTAGGATATATTTTTCTATTTCTCTAAAATAATATTGGATTTTAATAGGGACTGCATTAAATCTATAGATCATTTATGTAGCATTGACATCTTAACAGTTAAGACTTCCAATCCATGAACATGGAATTCCTTTCCATTTATTTGTGTCTTTATTTTTTCCCAGCAATGTTTCATAGAAACAAATCTTCCTTCCTTGGTTATGTTTATTCCTATTTATTTTATTGGTTTGATATAGAAGAATAACTAATGTAAGTACGCCTTTGTTTCCTGCAACTTTGATGAGCTTGTTTAATAATTGTTAATCTATTTTTCAAAATATAAGATTATGTTATCTACATATAGATACAATTGAATCTCTTGCTTTGCAATTTGGACATCTTTATTTTTCTTCCCTAAATGCTCTCTCAAGGAGTTAAAATACTACGTAGATTAGAAGATGCAAAAGTGCACATTCTTTTCTAATTCCCCAAATTAGAAGATATTTCAGTCTTTCACTATTGAATGCGATGATAACAGTGTTCTTGTTCATATATGTCCTTAATTATATTGAGATATTTTCCTTATAGTTTTTTTTAATTATGTAAGTATATTGAATTTTGTAAAATGCCTTCTCTGGATCAATTGAGACGATTATTTTTTTCCCTCTTCATTCTGTTTATATGGTGTATTCATTAAAGTGTTTGATTTTATTTTTTAGTGTTTATTTATTTGTTTTTTAGGTCCACACCTATGGCATATGGAGGTTCCTGTCATCTTATGTGACAATCAGAACTTAGGCTATGCCTGGAAATCAGCTTGAGGGAGACACAGGAAGGCTAATGCTGTGACAAGTAAGAGCCAGGAGAGAACTCAGGGTCTTTCATATTAGGATTGTGAACAAAAGGCCTGTGGGGGCAGAGACTATAGATAAAACTTACAGGGACCACACAAGCCTGGGGGGATTATGATTAATAGCATCTGTTGTAACAATCACCAGACCTTATCTCAGGAATGCATACATTAACCTTTACAACAGGCCTGTTTGTTCCCCTCACTGGGATGAGAAGCCTTAACTATCTAAATTTCTTCCCTAACATAACCTTCTTGGCATTCCAAGAGGAGGTCACGGTTTTCCATGACCTCTATAATCTATTCTCTTTCCTTACTCTAGTTATATGCTTTCAACTTGAGGCTTATGGCCCTGTTTTCTTCCACCCACATGTTCCCAGGCTAGGATTCCAATAGGAGCTTCAGCTACTGGCCTACACCAGAGCTCACAGCAATGTTGGATACTTAACCCACTTAGAAAGTCCAGGGATCAAACCCACATCCTAATGAATACCAGTCAGATTCATTACCACTGAGCCACAATTGGAACTCGTGTTTGATTTTATTTTATTCATAGACGTTATTTTCAGTGACTTTTTTAAAATGAAATGTAGTTGATTTGAAATGGTTCTGATGTATATCAAAATTATTGAGTTATACATATATGTTATAAGATATTGAATATAGTTCCCTTTGATGTACAGTAGGTCCTTTTTTATTTTACATATAGTAGTGTTTATCTCTTAATGCTAAATTCCTAATGTATTGATCATAATCATTTGCAAATAGTTTTCCCATTCGGTAGGCTTTCTTTTTTTCCCCCATAATTTCCTTTACTTTGAAAACCTTTTAGTGGTTCCCATTGTGGCTCAACATGTTCAGAACCCAACTTTGTCTCCATGAAGATTTAGGTTAGACACCTGGCCTCATTCAGTGGGTTAAGTATCTGGCATTGCTACAGCTGTGGCATAGGTCACAGATGCAGCTTAGATCTGATGTTGCTGTGGCTGTGGCATAGGCCTGAAGCTGCAGCTTCAATTGGACCCGTAGCCTGGGAATGAGAAAAAATCTTTTATGTTTAATTAGGTTCCATTCATTTATTTTTGCTTTTATTTCCTTTGTGGTAGAAGAAAGATTTTAAAAATTGCTATAATTGATGTCAAGAAGTATTCTGCCTAAGTTTTTCTTTAGGAGTTCATGGTATCTGGTCTTACATTTAGGACTTTAATATATTTTAAATTTAGTTTTACATGGAGTTAAGGAATGTTCTATATATCATTCTATTACTTGTAGCTGTACAGTTTTCCCAGCACCACTTACTGAAGATTGTCTTCTCCCTTGTATGTTCTTGCCCCCTCTGTAATAGATTATTTGACCATAAATGGATGAGTTTATTTCCGGGCTCTCTATTCTGTTCTACTGTTGTATATTTCTATTTTTTGCCAGTACCATAGTTTTGATTACTGTAGCTTTTGTAGTATAGTCTGAAGTCAGGGATCTTGATTCCTCCATATTTGCTCTTCTTTCTCAAGATTCTCTTTGTGTTTACATACAAAATTTAAAATTATTTGTTCTAGTTCTTTAAAAACTACCATTGATATTTTGATAGGTATTTTAACAATACTGATTCTTCCCATCCAAGAACAAGTTATCTCTTTCCATTTTTTTGGGTGTCTTCTTCAATTTCTTTATCAGCATCTCATTACTTCCCCAGTAAAAGTATTTTGCCTCCTTAGGGAGGTTTAATCCTAGGTGTTTTATTCTTTTTGACTTGATGAAAAATGGGATTCTTTCCCTAATTGCTCTTTCTGATAGTTATTAGAGTATTGAAATGCAACAGATATATGTATATTAATTTTGTATCCTACAACATTTACAAATTCATTTGTGAGCTCTAGTAGTTTTCTGGTGATATTTTTTGCCTTTTCCATGTATGATATCATCATCTGTAAACAGTGACTATTTTACTTCTTCCTTTTCTATTTGGATTCCTATTATTTCTTTTTCTTCTCTGATTGCTATGTCTAGGACTTCCAAAACTACATTGAAGAAAAGTGGTGAGAGTGGGCATCTTTGTCTTATTACTGATCTTAGAGGAAATGCTTTCATTTTTCAGTGTTGAGTTTATGTTGCTGTGGGTTTGTCATATGTGCCTTGATTATATTGAGGAATGTTGCTTCTATGCCCATCTTCTAAAGTTTTTTTCAATCATGAATGGATTTTGAATTTTATCAAAAGTTTGTATGTATTGAGGTGATCACATGGCTTTAACTTTTGTTTGTTAAATTGGTGTATCACTTTGATTGATTTGCAGATACTGAAAAATCCTTATATTCTTGAGATCAGTCCCACTTGATCATTATGTATGATACTCAATGTATTTTTACATTTTGTTTGCTAATATTTTGTTAAGAACATTTGCATCTATATTAATCAATGATATTAGCCTGTAATTTTTACAGAAATATTTTAGTCTCATCTTTCTATTCCTACCCACAAACTTTACTCTTGTTCTAGCCTACATCAAAGACTATTTAATTTAAAAAAGAGAATTACATTCCTGATTTTGCTAAAGGTAATACTAGCTAACATGCTTCAATTGCTGTTACTAGTCAGTTATTGTCACACATGTGACACACACACACACACACACAAAATCTCAAAAAAAGCCCCAAAACTCCTTAAATAACAAGTGTTTAATTTTCTTGCTTACTAATCTATAAGTAAGCTGCTATAGCTCTACTTCAAGCTATAGGTCAGTTGGATTGTTTTTGGATTTCTGTTCAGGTTCAGTTCTTCTACCACATGTTTCACTCTGGAGCCCAGGCCAAGGTTGCAGCAGCTAACTTGAGAAGTTCTTCTCGGAGTGATCACAGAATTATGTAAGAAGGCAAACAATATCATGCACCACTTCCTAAGGCATTGACTAGGAACTAGGATTCTCACTTCCATTTATATTAAATTGTCCAAAATAAGTAACATGACTAAGGCCGTCTAGGTGCCAGTCATTGCACTTAGGTTTACCTAATTCTTATCACCACTTTATGAAGTGGGTGCTATTGTGCCCATTTTATGTTAAAGAAAAAATGAAACACAGACAAATTAATGTAAGATCATGCATATAATACACAATGGATTCAGGATTCCAAATCAGGAAGTAAAATTTCAGAGCCTCTAATATTTATCACTATGTTGTATGTTCTCTTAGTTGATCATTTAGAAGCAAGCCTAGGTAGAAATTCACTATTCTCATAACTATTATTTTTAATGAGTTAAAAGTCAAACATATATACATTTGTTTAATCACTAATTTAGCAAGTATTTATTAAGCACCAAAAGTGTGCCAACATCATATTAGGCCCTAAGATTTAGAAGAAAGAAATACATGCAAAGCCCTCATGAAGCTTACATTATTATAAGGGAGGATTCTGACTATTAACACATATGGAGATAAAGAGAAATGAAAAAAATCCCATAAAGAAAAATAAAACACAATGATGGGAGTAAAGTTTAACAGGGTAAGATGGCAGGGTTTTTCAATTTATTAGGTGACTTAGTAAGTATCCTCTGATTTTGAGCATAGATTTGAAGGAGAAGTGAGAAACATATATCAGGAAGAGTTTACATGGAGAAAACATTGTGAAAGCAATATCACATGATTTGTGGAGCAATCTGAAGCCTCGCAATTAATTTCAGTTCAAATACAATTCATACTAATGATAAAAAATTTAAATTCTAGATGAACAAATATATTTGTTATAAATAGCCTAGAGTATGATTCCAGGAATTACTATCTAGGTGGAAGAATTTTCAGAATAAAATAATTATACTTGCATATTCATTAGAACATCTCCTGTTTTATTCTCTTCTTCTTTCTACTTTAATTTAGTTCAAATGTGACTTCATTACTCCCAAATAATTTTTAAACTATCAAACGGCCTCCTAACTATATTCATAATTACTAATCTTGTATTAAATCCATCTTTCACACTGTTAACAGGGTTATATTATTCAAAATATAGTTTAATCTATTACACTTACCTCCTCTAAACTTTCGCTGGTTCTCCATTGACTCAAGAATAAATACTTAATCTTCAGAAAAGAATCTAAGGTTTTCCAAGTTCTGGACTCAATCTACCTGCCTGAATAATTTTTCTGTAAATCCTTTCATATCTTGACATTGTGTAAATACACCAATTGATTTAAGGCATCATAGATACCTTCTTAACCCAGTCCTGCTCCATATGCCCCATATGCAGTAAGCTTTTAGATATTCTTTATGTTGAGGTTAGAAGTGATTTAAATTTTTTGGCTATTCCCATGGCAATGGAAATTCCATTGCCAGGGATTGAAACCATTCCACAGCAGGGACCCAAGCCACTGCAGTGACAATGTTGATACTTAACCTGCTGCACAAAAAGAGAACTCATTGATTTAAATTTTTTAAATATAATAAACAGTAGATTACTAAATATGTACAAAAGCATATTGGATTTAGAAAGGGGATCTTATTGTAGAAACCAATATCAGTCCTGTTTATTTAAACCAGTGGTATATTTCCATCTGCATGTTTATCTCCTAAAGATGATTATAAAATATTTTAAATGAAGATTTAAGAAAGAATATATTAACACAATCTTAGAAAAGCTAGACAAAAAACAAATATTCCCAAGACATGCTTAACTTTATCTCTCTTTGTGGCATATGAAATTAGGGATTTTCAAGCTATCAAAGTTGCTTTTATCAGCTAAATGCCTTTGTTTTCTTCCATGACCTAATTATCTTGATGATAATGAGTCCATAATTTTCCAGTGATTAATTTTTGTTTGCATGTTCTTGCCAGTCTTTTACTTTTTATCATATTTCCACTTGTATATATTTTGTGCAAATCCTCAAAACAGAGAGCAAGTATGGATTACCTATACAGCTGGGTGGATTTGCATAATAAGTGGTTTTTTTTGGCTTGTACCTAAATTACTATAGGTGTGTATCTGCATAAAAGTCTTCCAAAGTGTAAAAATTTTAAAAATTCAGCAATATTAGGAGTCGCCATCATGGCACAGCAGAAACAAATCCGACTAGGAACCATGAGGTTGCATGTTCAATCCCTGGCCTCGCTCAGTGGTTTAAGGATCCAGCTTTGCCATGAGCTGTTGTGTAGGTCACAGATATGGCTCAGAACTGGTGTTGCTGTGGCTGTGGCATAGCCCAGAGGCTACAGCTCTGATTAGACCCCTAGCCTGGGAACCTCCGTATGCCACAGGTGCAGCCCTCAGATAGAAAAAAGACAAAAAAAATTCAGCAGTATTAAACTGTAAGCAATTAAGCTATTATTTTACATATAAAAAGTAAAAGATGAGACATGATTATTTTCTGCTGGGCTGAATAGAGAAAAATAATTTATTTTAAAATGTGTTGTAATTTTATACTTTTATATTTCTACTTAAATAAATGTCAGAGTTATTTTAAATAGAGACCTCACTAGTTGAGTTTAATATGTATCCCTTTTCCAATTTTACTATAACTATTGGCTTAAAAAGTCCAGAGTGAGGCCACTAAGCTGTTTTATTCAGGGACTTTAGACCTTGAAGATTCCTGACCAATTTAGCAACAAAAGTTCTTCAACACTGATCTTGATAGATAGCACTGTTAATATCAGTTTGAAAAGTACCTTGCTTAATGCCACCTGTGGCTAGTGTAAGCAGGAAATAATTATTTTTTACAGAAAATTAATTACTCTCATATTTTCTATGCAGTTTGCTGCTTCTGTGTGTTTAATAATTGATAATAATGATTTTAGGTTTGAGGCATCTTTCCATGTTTTAATGAATATGCTTATTTATATATTCATCTTGATTTCTGAAGTTAAATTAAGGAGTATAAATGGATCTACAATTTATTGCAAATCAAAAAATTGTTTTGTTCCAGATTCACATAAATGCAAAGTTTATATATAATTATGGAGAGATTTGCTAAAGAAATAAAAATTGAAAAAAATAGCAAAATCCAGAAATCACTTTTAATAAAATAGTAATCTTCATCATCACATTGCATAAGTGAGACTCATTTTAAAAAGTACATTAGACTAAATTATAATTCAAAAAGATACACACACCCCAATGTTCATTGCAGCATTATTCACAATAGCCAAGACATAGAAACAACCTAAATGTCCATTGAGAGATGAATGGATTAAGAAGATGTGATACATTTATACAAAGGAATACTACTCACCCTTAAAAAAAGAACAAATTAATGCCATTTTGCAGCAACATGGATGAAACTAGAGATTCTCATACACATTAAGTCAGAAAGAGAAAGACAAACACCATACAATATTATTTATATGTGTAATCTAAAATGAGTCTATCCAAAAAACAGAAACAACTCACATATGTAAAGAACAGACTAGTGGATGCCAAGGGGGAGGGAGGAGTAAGGGTGATTGACTGGGAGTTTGGGGTGAGCAGATGCAAACTATTACATTTGGAATAGATAAGTTATGAGACCTTACTGTATAGCACAGGGAACTATATGCAGTCTCTTAGGAAAGAACATGATGGAAGATAATATGATAAAATAATGTAAAGGAGTTCCTGTCATGGCTCAGTGGAAATGAATCCAACTAATATCCTAGGCTCACTCAGTGGCTCAGGGATCCCATGTTGCTGTGAGCTGTGGTGTAGGTCTCAGACACAGCTTGGATCTTGTGTTGCTATAGCTGTGGTGCAGGCCAGCAGCTGTAGCTCCAATTTGACCTCTAGCCTGGGAACTTCCATATGGTACAGGTGCAGGCATAAAAAGCAAAAATAAATAAATAAATAAATAAAGCAAAAAAAAAAGAGAAAAGATTGCATGTATGTGCATGCTTGGGTCAATTTGCTGTATAGCAAAAATTAGCACAACATTGTAAATCAACTATACTTCAATTAAAAATAAAAAAATTATATGACTCAAATCAACTAGACCAATTACATTATTTGTCCTGAAAATATTTTATTCATAGAACACTTGAAGTTCCAATTTATTCTCCTGTGAATGTCAATGTAAACAGTGTTGCACTTTTTAAAGTAAAACTCTGAAAAGAGAGAACTCTATCTTTTAAAAAGGAATTTGTTTCAAGTGTAATTTATTTTAATTTAAAAAATTATTTTACTGATATAAATATTAATTTGTCCCATTATTACTGCATTTTAATTGAAATATACTTGACACAAAGTATTGTATAAATTTACTGCATACCATGTATTGCTTTGATATATTTACATTGAAATATAATTACCATTGTAGTGTTTGTTGACACCTCTATCATTAGAAAGTTATTTCTTCTGAAGGTCCCATCGTGGCACAGTGGTTAACGAATCCGACTAGGAACCATGAGGTTGCGGGTTTGATCCCTGGCCTTGCTCAGTGGGTTAAGGATCTGGCATTGCCATGAGCTGTGGTGTAGGTCACAGATGCGGCTCTGATACCGAATTGCTGTGGCTCTGGCGTAGGCCGGTGGCTACAGCTCTGATTAGACCCCTAGCCTGGGAACCTCCACATGCCATGTGAGTGGCCCTAGAAAAGGCAAAAAAAAAGTTATTTCTTCTAATGTTGGGAGCAATTAAGATATACTCTCTTGGCATGTTTAATGTTTATAATACTGATTTATTGTCTATAATCACTGTAATATGCATTAGGATTTATTTATGTACTAGTTGCAATATGTACCCTTAAATAAGTCTCTTCCATTCCCCCACCCCCAAACCCTGGTAATTATCACATAAATACACTGTTTGCTTGTATAATTGAAATTTCTTTAGCTTCCACATGTAAGAGGTATCATATAGTATTTGTCTTTCACTCTCTGACTTAGTATAATGTCCTCAGGTGTATAATTGAAATTTCTTTAGCTTCCACATGTAAGAGGTATCATATAGTATTTGTCTTTCACTCTCTGACTTAGTATAATGTCCTCAGGTGTTTATCTATTTTCTTATAAATGGCAGAATATGCTTTTTTCTTATGGCTGAATAATTTTCATTGTATGTACATATCACATCTTTATCCATTCATTTATTGACCATTAGGTTGTTTCAATACCCTGGATACTGAAAATAATGCTACAAAAAAATGTGGAATTACATATGTCTCTTTGATAACCTGCTTCCCTTTCCTTTAGGTATAGACCCAGAAGTAGGATTGTTGAATCATATGGCAGATCTAATTTTAATTTTTGAGGAATCTCCATACTGTTCTTCATAGTGGCTGAACCAGTCAGTGTACAATTCCACCAAGGGTGCTCAAGGGTTAGTTTTTTACCACACCTTCTCCACATATATTATCTATTTTCTTGAGGTATAAAGTTTTAAAGGTTAATCGTAGAACTTTTTAATGTCTAATATATGCACTTATTACTATAGACTTACCTCTCAGAACTGCTTTTGCGGTGTCACATATGTTTTGGTAAGTTGTACTTTTATATCTTAAAAATATTATTTGATTTATTTCTTGTCCAATTGATTGTTCAGGAGCATGTGGTTTATTTTCCAAATATTTTAATATTTTTCAGCTTTGCTTGTATTGACTACAAGTATGAAACAATTTTAGTCAGAAAAGATACTTGGTATGATTTAAACTTTCTTATTTTGCTAAGACTTGACCTATCATATGATCTGCCCTTGAGAATGTTCCACATTCACTTGAGAAGAATGTATATTCTGCTCCTGTTGGATGGATTGTTTTATAGATGTTTGTTAGGTCCATTTGGTTTACTGTATGGTGCATGTTTATTGTTCTCTATTGAATTATGTTTGGATGAACTATACATTGTTGCAACTGAGGTATTAATGTCCCCTGCTATTATTAATGTATTACTGTCTATTTCTCCCTTTATATCTTTAGTATTTGCTTATCATATTTAGTTGCTCCAATATTGGGTGAATATTACAATTGTTATGTCTTCTTCTTGGATTGTTCTCTTCATTATTATGTAATGACATTCTTTGTCTTTTGTTACTATTTTTAGCTTAAAGTTTATTTGTCTTATATAAATTTGTCTTATATAAGTAGTTACTCCCACTTTCTTTTGGTTTCCAATTATAAGGAATGTTTGTCCATTCTTTTACTTTGAGTCCATAAGTGTCCCTAAATTTGAAAAGGATCTTTTGTAGACAATATATAATTGGGGTATATACTACATTTTTTTATCCATTCACCCATTAGTGGGCACTTAAAATCTATCCAATCTTATCTATTATAAACAATGCTGCTATGAAAATTGAGGTTGATATCACTTACATCTGGAATACAATATATGGCACAAATGAAACTTTATACAAAAAAGAAAATCATGGACTTGGAGAATAGACTTGTGGTTGCCAGGGTGGAGTGGGAGGAAGTGGGGTAGATTGGGATCTCAGGATTAATAGATGAAAACTATTGCCTTTGGAATGGATTAGCAATGAGATCCTGCTATGTAGCACTGGAAACTATGTCTAGTCACTTATGATGGAGCATGATAATATGAGAAAATAGAATGTATGCATATATGTATAACTGGGTCACCATGCTGTACAGTAGAAAAAATTATATTGGGGAAATAGAATATAAATAAAAATAAAATAAAACAAAATAAAATCTAGCTTGCCACACACAAAAAATTGAGGTGCATGTTTCTTTTCAAATTATTTTCATTTACTTTGGATATATAACCAGCAATGGAATTCTTGGTTCCTAAAGTAGTTCTCATTGTGGTTTTGATTTTCACTTCTATGAAGATTAACAATGTTGAGCATATTTTCATGTACCTGGCCATCTGTATATCTTCTTTGCAAAAAGTCTCTTCAAATTTTCTGCCCATTTTAAATTTGGGTTCCTTTATTGATATCGAGTTGTATGAATTTTTAATATATTTTTAAAATCAACCTCTCATCAGTCATATCACTTGCAATATTTTCTCCATTCAGTAGGATGTTTTTTTTCTTTTTGACTATGCTTTCCTTTTCTTTGCAAAAGTTTTAACTTTAACTAGGTCTCTTTTGTTTGTTTTTGCATACAAACCTCCAAAACTGAATCAGGAAGATATAGACAATCTAAACAGACTAATTGCCTGTAATGAAAATGAATGTGTAGTAAAAGTATTCCCAGCAAACAAAAGTCTAGGACTGGATGGATTCACAGGAGAATTCTATCAAGCATATAAAGAGCTAACACATATCCTTCTCAAAATATTCCAAAATTTTTAATTGAATGAAATACTCCCAAACTGATTCTATGAAGCCACAATTACCCTGATCAAAACCATAAAAAGACTACAGAAAAAGGAAATTACAGGCCAATATCTCTGATGAATATAGATGTAAAAATCCTCAGCACAACATTAGAAATCAAATTCGACAATAAATTTAAAAGACCATGAATTATTCTCAGTTTGGATTCATTCCAGTGAGGCAAGTTATGTTTCAATGGTCATGAATCAATCAATGTGACACACCACATTAACAAAATGAAGATAAAATAACAATAGATGCAAATAAGGCATTTGACATGTCAACATACATTAATGGCATCAAATTTTTTGTAAAGAGTACATAACTCAACATAATAAAGACCCTGTATGACAAGCCCACAGGTCACATCATAATCAATGGAGAAACACTAAAAGCTTTTCCTCTAATATCAGAAAATAGACAAAGATGCCCACTCTTGCCATGTCTATTTAGCATAGTTTTCAAAGACTTAGCTACAGCAATAAGACAGGAAAAATAAAACCCATTCAAATTGGAAGGGAAGAAATAAAATAGTCACTATGTGCAGATATGATACTATTTATAGAAAAGTCTAAAGTCTTTATCTAAAAAAAATTACCACCAGTAAATTAATTCAGTAAAGTTGAAGGATACAGGATTAATATACAGAATTCTGTTGATTTTCTATACAGTAATAATTATCAGTAAGAGAGATTAAGAAAAAATATTTCTTACTTATTTCACTCAGTATGAGAGTCTCTAGTTCCATCCATGTTGCTGCAAATGGCATTATTTCATTATTTTTTATGGATGAGTAGTATTCCATTGTGTATACATACCACATCTTCCTAATCCAGTCATTTGTTAATGGACATTTGGGTTATTTCCATGTCTTGGCTATTGTGAATAGAGCTGCAATGAACATGCGGGTAGCACTGAGAACTATGTCTAGATATTTACAATGCAACACAACAATGGGAGAAAAAATTATGTATATATGTATATGTAACTGGTTTCCCATGCTGTATAGTGGGAAAAAAAGGGCCTTGGGGGAAACAACAATAAAAAAATAAATTACAAAGAAAAAAATAAATAAAATTAAAAATAGACAAAGTGAGAAAAATTCAATTTACAATGTATATTACAAAATAATAAAATGCCTAGGAATAAACTTAACCAAAGAGGTGAACACCTATACTCTAGAAACGATAGAACATCAGTGAAGGAATATGAAAATTATACAATGAAATCAAAAGTTATCCTGTGTTCTTGGATTAGAAGAGTTAGTATTTTTCAACTGCCCATATTACCCAAAGCACTCTAGGGATTCAGTATATTCCCTATCAAAAGTTCCATGAAAAGTTTAACATAACAATTACTTTGAATTCTTTATATGTTAGATTGCATTATTTAATGCCTTTGAGTTCAGTTGTGGAGAATTACCATTTCATTTTGTGATAATGTATTTCCTTTACTTTTCATTTTGTTTTCAGCTGTCCATTTCTGTTTTCATATTTGATTTAGAAGATACCAGTTTAACTAATTTTTTTGTTCCCTTTGGTTCTCACAATTCAATAGGCTGGTGATTAAAATATTTTTTTCTTTATTCCAGAATGTGGTGCTTTATCAAAAATAAATGGTTTATCCTTTGGCTTATCATCTGTGGCCTATTTTCTGAGCATGCTCATTTCTACTGGAGTTTGTTCTCATGACACATTTGGGAGCATGCACAAGGAATCAGCAGCAGAGTGGAGAGAGGTGTGAGAGTAGCACTTGGTGTGTTTGGTGCACCCATGGACTTGGTAGGGACACCCCAATGGGTGGGATTCCCAGAGAGATGAGGGTGAATTTTCTGTAGAGTGAAATCATTTCAAGGCCATTTAAATTTCTACCTTCCTCTTTTTCAATTACCTCCTTCCCCCTAGTGACCGAATTTTCGCCTTAGTACTCTCATGTTGGGGAAGAAAAATATGTTTTTCCAATTGCCTCCACCCAAATAGGGTAGCCAGGCTCTTTCTTATTGCCCTCCTCTCCCTGAAGAAGATTTGCCTCCACTCGATAAATCGGTCCTGATCAGTACCTTTTTGGAGGTTGGACAGCACCTGGAATATTTCCCTTATTACCTCTGCTGTGACCAAACTTGTACCTTTTTTTCACCCAATTATATGGTGAATTCTTCCTTCAGGAAGATTAGACTTATGCAAGTTCTTTATTGTAGGAGAGTGCCTATCTGATTCAGCACTCACCCAATTCTTACCTAACAGTGGCAAGAATGGTCTAGGGAGTCTCATTGGCTCTTCTGGTTCCATAGCCTATATGGGGGTTATCATCTACTGGCACACTTGTGAAAAAAAAGCTTCTTCTTGGGTCCCTTGGAGAAAGGTGCAAAGTCTGGAAACCCCTTCAAAATTTATCTGTTCATATATGGATGCTTAATTAATTGATTTAAAATGGGAACAAAAAGGAGAAATATCATAGTCACCATGTTGATGATATCACTCCCCATTCTCATTGCATTTGATATTTATTTTTTCTTGTCTGCTCTGATTTCTACATGACATTCTATCTTCTCCTTTATCCATTTAACCATATACCAATTAAATTAATATTCTAAAGAAGAGCTCTTGTTATGTCTTATTTTTCTCAAATCCCTCAAATATATCATAGTAAAAATTAATATTCCTTAGTTTGATGCTTGATAATTCCCCTATAATTACCCAGTCCATCTTCCTTCTTCTATTCCTACAATTTCCTTTCCAATATTTCACATTCATAAACTAGATGATTTATTTCGCATGCACTTTCCAATTACTATGATTTGCTGCTCATTTTTCTTTCTAATTAGATTCTCCTTTTCCTATTTTTATTGTCATCAAATTTCCCTGTCCTTCAATATTGAATTCAAATGTCATCCCTTAGACATACAATTCTCTTTAATCTGCTATCAGAGTTAATGACTTCTCTGAATTTCCAATTCATTTTGTTTAACCTTTTACAATTTTCACATTTACTATATCTTCAATGTAAGTCTTAAAATTCTTATGATATTGAAAATGACTTAAGGGTAGGAATTATGTAGTTTATGTATGTTTGCATTCCTCACAGTTTCATGTGTTATAAATTCATAATTTTTGTGCTTATTTAGTTAACTGAATGAATGCAGGAAAGAAAATGTATGCATCTTACTGAGGTATCATCAGCTCTCAGAAGATTCACTGCAGATATTCCTGCATTCATTCATTTGATTAAATATTTGTTATATACCTACTATGCTCATCCAGACATTATAATGTGCTATGGGAATTCATCAGTGAATTGGAGCAAAAATCCCTGCCCTTATAGAAAGAAGTTACCACTTAACTTCCCAGGATATTTTACAATGACTTGTTTGGAAGACAAGAGTTTTGTAGTATGGACCCTAAAGCTTTTAAAAGGAACTGGGGTACTAAGCTCATGTCCTGTAATGTTACATGTCCAGTTGCACATAAACCTCATGCCTGAACTGCATGTATCCTACCAGTCTCTGATTCTTGTGTTTGCTCTTGCTCAGACTTAATTTTTTCTGCTGTGTTGACTCAGCATTTGACTCTGAAATGCCTCTGAACCCATTTACTCAACTTTCCCCTCACAGATTGGCTATTGGCTATTGCTCAGCAACTCCCAGTCTTTCACAGCCACCTTCATTGCTCCTGCCTGTGTACTAAGCTTGCTGTAAACATATTTTGTTCTAGGATCCCACATAGGCTACATATTGATTTACTGGTAATTCTGTGTAGAAATTCATCTCTAATACACTTTGTGCCAGAAAGATAGAAAACCAACCAATTCTTTACTAAAGACCTGGTGATTGCCCGCCATTGTCTTAACCAATGTGGGGAGAAACTGCTGGGAGCCACAAAGTGGCTAAGAAGAATAATCCTGAGTGAGGCCTAACTGTAAGCAAAGCTACAGCAGAGGCTGAAGAAACTGAAGCTGCAAAGCAGTTTCGAAGAATCTCCCAGCTGATCCTGTTTAGTAAAAATTCCTGAAATATGATTTCCTCTTCTATTCTTGCACTTCTTTCCTGTCTGACATTTATGTGTGTTGTGAGTCATTCTTGGCTCGTAAAATGGGAACCTTCTCAAATTCCTGAGCTTCCACCCAAGTATGGGCCATTACCTACTTATAAACCTAAGCCCTTGTCAAATAGGTTGAAAACAATTGAACTATGCATAAAGAACTTTCCTAAGAATTGGAAGTTTCCCTTCAGTGGAGTAATAGTAAATATTATGCAGAACTGCCATGTAAGCCTGGAGATCTTTGTTGGACTTTGGTCCATCCCCATGGAGACAGATTAGGGTGTGGTTTGGGTATTTCCCATGGCCCAACAATTGTGGCTACTATAAGGTGAGATATTTTTCTACATTAAACGCTACCTGTTGGGACCCAGCAGATGGAAATTATTATTACAATTGGCAAGATTCTTTGATATATAGATTTGATAATTAATAAAGATTTCTATTTAGATAAGGTTTATTTAAGACAGTTTATGTTCCCACAACCTGCTAATGGTCTGAGGTCAGCCTGACCTCAAAAGCAAGCCAAGTGTGAATACCCCACTCCCCATTAATGGCTGTTCATGCCTGCTATAGGAGCACAATAGGTAGCTTGAGGCAAGAATATCTATCACCTTATGCCAAATCATTGTTAAAGAAAAAATTAGATACCTATTATTCTGCTTGCTAAACATTTATTTTCTAAGAATAAAAGTACAGTTTGTACATATTTTCTATGTAATCTTTATTTAAAATCTAAAACTAAAAGAATAGTTTGGAATAATAAATTAGCACATATTGTTGTTTTGTATAATCATGCACAAGAGTGAAATGTATAAAAGCTGATGCTCTCCTTTCAATAAGCAGATCATCTGCAGCACTTGCTGAGGGAGCTGGCTCCAATTCTTTCCATGCCTGTTTGTAGCCCCTCCTCCTGTTCATCGTCTCCTGGCTGCTGGGGCTGGACCCCAGCAAGAAACAAAGAAGCAACCACATTCCGCTTCTCCACACACTTATAAAAGTATATGCTCAAGTTGAGGTACTGGTAAATAATTTATACAAAGGAAATTGGTGAATGCATTATGACCTCTTTCTCTGCTTTTTTATTATGTCTTATTTCTACAGTCTAAAGTCTTGATCTGTATCCCTTAGTTTGTAGCCTGAAGTAAAAATATAATAGTCGTATGAGAGTATATCTGGAATTCCATCATACATATATTTAACTTGTACGAATTCAAATTTAAATTATCATTTAATTTAATTAAAATTCAGTTAAATTATGTATATACATATATACACCCATAAGTATTCCCTATTATGTACTATAATTGCTATATATTACTTTATAAAGTATATGTTTTCTCATACATATTACTCTCTAGGATTTCATACCAAAATTATATCTGTCCCAGTGTTTTTATGGCTTGTTTAACAAAATATAAAATAATATCTAAAATAATTTTGACTAAATTTTATTTTCAATGTTTTTGTGTTAACTTAGAGAATCCCTTTATAACATAACCCCATGTGTAAAATGCCATTCTGAATAAGTAGAGCTGATAGAAATTAGAAAGGAGAGTAAGTCAAGCCACATTGGAGTAACAAAAATAAGAAGAGTACATGTATAATCCTTTCTATTTTCTTAATTTGTTTATGAAAACATTTCCTAAATCTAAAAATGTCAAATATTCATACAATTTCCATGGAAAAAATGACTTCATAAATGAGTTTCTGAAAATAAATCATTTGGTATTTACAGCAAAGCTACTGAAGTACCAAAGGTAAAGAATTAACTGCTCTTTATCATATATAGGAAAGCTTATAAATAATCTGCAAGCTATTGGCTACTATGTAAAAGTGACAAGATGTGCATTAAGACTCATATAAAAACTAGTGTTCTATCTAAATCTATTTATATAAGTATTGCACTTTTCTGGCACCGATTCTCTGGTTTTAGCCTGGATGAATCAATCAAAAACTTCGACTGGGAGATGAAAGATATAGTGATTTTTTCAAGTTTTCTGGTGAGTAAACATTTAATTATGTTCTTTATGTCACATCAAGTACCCAAACACAACATTTAATTATATTATTTATGTAACATCAAGTTCCCAAACAAATATTTATTCGTCTTCCTGCCAAAGAGATGTATGTTTTTTTAAAAAATTATGACAACATATTTCAAGTATAGCAAATATTCAATTATTGAGAAGGCCTTTGTTATGTAATTGCTTTACCTTTCTTCATTTTTCATTTGCATATATATGTGCAAACTGCAAAGTGAAGTGAATTCCATTTCATTTAATCAATGTATACAAACTGGATCATTTTGGGGAAAAATCATGTAAACAAGCAAAACAAAGCACTCTGTGGCCTCAGTAATTTGTATTGGATATATGGAGCTTACATATATAGTAAGATTAGTTGAAATAACATAGCCAAATATGTGTGGGCATATTTTCACAATACTTTTTCCATTGAGTTTCACACTACACACTAGAGAAAGGAAAGCTATCCACTGTTGATGTCAGGAAAATTAAAGTTTACAACCAAGCGTTCTTATTTTTTTCTACTGTGTGCTTTTCCTTTGTGGTTACTATAAGGCTTACATAAAACTTCTTTTTGGTATAATAATTGATTTTTAGCTGATAACAGCATAACCTCAATCACATAAAAATAATTTACTGTTTTACTCCTCCACACATTTTATGTTTTTGGTACCTCAATTTACCTGTCATTATATTGTACCTACATTAACAAATTATTTTAGCTATAGTTATTTGTAATACTTGTCCTCTTGGATCTTTATACCAGAGTGAAAAATATTAACCCATCACAATATTAAAATATTCCGAATTTGACTTTGTAACTTAAACCTTACTAGTGTATTTGATATTATCATACATTTTCATGTTACTTAATTGGCATCTTTCATTTCAGCTTAAAGGACTCCTTTCAGTATTTTTTATGAGACAAGTGTAGTAGTGTTGAACTCCCTCAGCATTGATTTATCTGGGAAAGTCTTTATCTCTTCCTTATTCCTGAAAAACAACTTTGCCAGATAAAATATTATTTGTTGGGAGTTCTTTGTTTTCTTTTAGAATTTCAATATATCATTTCACTCTCTTGGCCTGAAAAGCTTCTGCTGAGAAATCCACTAATAGCTTTATGTGGTTTTTTTTTTTTTTTTTGGTATATAAGGACTTTTTTCCTCTTGCCACTTTTAAAATTCTGTCTTTTTTAAAATTTTATACAGTTTTATTACAATATATGTTGGAGAATACCATTTTGTTTATGTTTTTTTAAGCATTTTAATGATGTTTTCAAATAATTATTTTTATTTCAAAATAAAATTTCACAGAAAAATGTAACATGCCAAATGTTTTAATATTTTGCATTATTTCCTTTTCTTATTCCTACTTTCTTTTTTTGGAGAAATAAAAGATTACAAATATAGTTTAAGTCCCCTTTGTATCCTGTGCTTTTAAGAAACATACATGATCCTCACATAGAAGTTGGTATAATTCTTCCATGCTCTCCCATTATTTTTCACACATTCACACAATATTGTACTGTTTTCATTTTTATGAGTTACTGAAATGACTTCATGCATGCATGTCTTCCAGACTTTCTCTTTTCCTCAACTTAATTTATGAGGTTTATTTATGTTGATACATGTAAATTTTTTCCAAACGGTAAGTTCTTATCTCATTGCAGAAGTAATTCAGAAATGAGACAGAAATTGAGAAAGTGAGGATTTATTTAAGTGATTAAAAACACCTCTTAAAGAGAGGTGGGAAGAGACATGAGCATCTGCCCTGTGTTTCTTTGGCAAATTGGTTATGAGGGACATTCAAATGAATGGGCAGAATATTAACAGGACTAGAGGTTTGTAAGTTGTATTCCCTGATTTTCATGCCAGCTCCACTTTCCCAAAGGAAGGAGGAACTTTGGTCCTTATTTAGCTTAGATCAGAAGTGTCATGATGTCACTGCAGGATGAGTAGTTCTTATCTGCAAGGCAAATTGTATTATAATGAGAGCATAGTGGGCAATGGGTTACATTCCAATAGTGGAGATTTGTACCTCTTTCCACTTTCTTTGCCTGCTTCCAGGGCACCTGTCACCCCAAAATATGTGGTTTCTTATCAGTCTGGAGGTTCCTGCTTTTCTATACCTGCCCATGGACCCTGCTGTTTACATGATGCGGCCCCATGCCCCACTTTTATGCTCGTACCTAGCTATCTAGCTGATATAACAAATCCAGGCCATTCATTATAACTTTTTCAGAATGCCCTGTCAAATGGATGTACATCCTTCATCTGTGCAGTCCTCGCTGAGAAACATTCAAGTTGTCATGTTTCCTGCTGCTATCAGTGCTACGATGGCCACTATCCTTGTGTGGAGATCAATTTTTGAGTTAACATTTTTAGGAAAACTAGGAACTTCATTCATAACTTGGATGACAAAATCTACCCCAGACTTGAAATTTCCTCAAGCATTATTAATTGTAATTAGTTTTCTGCTCCCCATCCTCCTATTCTCCTGAAATTTTAATAATGTGTCAATTTTTTCCTTAAATGATATATCTCAGTTTGCACAGCTTTTCCTTACTTGTTTTCATTCTCTTTTCTTTGTTCTCCTCCTGAGATAGTGTTGGAGACCACTGAATCCCTGAACTCTACAGAAGACAAACTTGGTGTACATGCAAATGCACAATAAGCTAAGGAATGCATATGATGGCAAAGCAAGATAGGCATATCTGCTGACACAGAGTTCTAAAGTTCAGGGTCTCCTTCATAGATAAAATATGGGAGATATGTATTAACCATGCTATTCTATAAGCATCTGCACTATGCCCTAGGGGTATGCACCAGTAACTTCCTGGCTAATAGTTTCCTTTTTTAGTCACTAAGAGATAGCTTTGTCATTACCTATGCCTGTTCCTGCTCACTAACCTACATATGTCACCTTCCTTCATAAAAGTCATGTGGGCTAAAGCCTGGGGCCTTTGCTCTGCAGAAAAGAGTGCCTCCTGGTCCCCCACTTTCTAAAGGTAAAAGAGTCTTGTGTGTTTGGTTATACTGTACCATCCCTCTTTCAGGACTTCATGTTGCCCTGCAGTGCTGGTCACAGCAAGATAGGAAGATAAGTATATGTTAATCCCAAATTTCTAGTTTATCCCTCACTCCATCTTTCCCCTTAGGTAACCATAAGCTTATTTTCGAAGTCTGTGAGTCTGTTTCTGTTCTGCAAATAGATTCATTTTTATCATTTTTTAGATTCTACATGTAAGTGATATCATGTTCTTTGTCTTTCTATGAATTATTTCACTTATTATGATGATTTCGAGGTCCATTCATGTTGCTGCAAATGGTATTAATTTGTTATTTCTCATATTTGAGTAGTATTCCATTGTATACATGTACTCCATCTTCTTAATCCATTCCTCCATCAACAGACATTAAGGTTGTTTACATATCTTTACCATTGTGAATAGTGCTGCTATGAACATAGTGGTGTCTGGATCTTTTTGCATTATAGTTTTATCTGTATATATTCCCAGAAATGGGATTGCTGGATCATATGGTATTTTTTTTCAGTTTTCTGAGGAGATTCCTTATTGTTTTCCATAGTGGCTGCACTAACTTACATGTTGCTTGTTTTGTTTTTGTTTCTTTTTTTTTATTTTGTGTTAAACATAGATTCCCTGTTAGCATGGCTTATATGGTGGCTTGATCATATAGGGAAATTTCTGCCTCTTAGTCTCAAATTTCTATAATTGTTAATTGATTATTTGGGAATCCTTACTTTATTTTTTTCTTTTAATAGATTTTGAAATTTGTTCAGCTAGATTTACCAATACATGAATGTTAATAGTAGCCCAATTGAGTTGATTTTTTTAACCAAGGTGACTAATTCATCATCCAATCTGTTTAGAAAAGAGGAATTGAACAAGGATGAGTTTTAATAATTCATGTCTTTCATACAAATAAATCTAAAATGGATTTGTATGGCTTATGGATAGTTAAATGATATTTTTCCAACCCATAATCTTAGGGAAAATTATTGAGATAACCTGATGAAACTTTTTGCTAATTCTTTCACCTTGTTTTGGTCCTCAGCTGATTTTTTAGCAAAATTTTCCATAAATTTGTTTCAATTTTCCTTAGATTCCATGTTTTTGCCCTTCCCTCTACTACTAGCATGCAGATATGCTGGTATAAATCCAAATATTCAGGTTCATAATACTAAATTCTTCTGCAAAGGAAATGGGGTCAGAAAACTCCTTAGGTATTCTCATTAACTGTGGTTTCATTCAAATAGTGTAGGGTACAACCAGGCTCTTTTTTTTTTTTAATGGAACTGTTAGTACAGGAGGTGGTTGGTATAAACAATGGGATTCTGAAGAAGTAGGGGAAAAAAGGAATGGATAAAGGGACAGAGAGGAGCATATTGGTTTGGAAACCTGAGTAGAGGAGAAGGAATTATAGGTTCACCTAGGGTAGATTCCTTCAATTAGGGAAAATGTCTCAGATAATTATTGACTAATAACCTGGAGGAAAGCAATTTTATCAGCTTTATATATAGTGGTCACTACTAATTGAAGGATGCTTCACATTTATTTTGTCCAGTTTTGTTTTTTTATTTTTTATTTTTTTTATTTCCCCAATATATTATTTTTTCCTACTGTACAGCATGATGACCCAGTTACACATACATGTATACATTCATTTTGCTCACATTATCATGCCCCATCATAAGTGACTAGACATATTTTACAGTGCTACACAGCAGGATCTCATTGCTAATCCATTCCAAAGGCAATAGTCTGCATCTATTAACCTCAAGCTCCCAGTTCATCCCACTCCTTCCCCCTCCCCCTTGGCAACCACAAGTCTATATGTCTTCTCCCATAGAGCACACAAATAAAATAATTTAGGAATTTTTAATGATTTCCATTTTTGGCTAGTGCAGTTTTCAATTCCCCTATTTAAAGAGAACCATTTATATAAGTATTTGCATGATGAGGGTCCATAGGTGTTAAAAAAAAAGCAGGCAAGGGTTGGGGGTGATTCTTCTGTCTTTGAAATTTTACTACAGAACCTTTCATTATGGTGAGTCCACACCAAGACCTGACACTCAAATCTCTAGATAGACAATCTTAAACCTGAAATCTCAAGCCAGAATAGAAAAGATGAATTTCAGAGTCTCCTGAATAAAATTTCTCCCAGTATAAACTGATATCCAGCTGCAAATTTCAGAATCCAGAAGGCTTACTTCTGGAGTTTTGAGTCAGCCAAGAGGAGTATTAGAGAACAATGTTATCTTTGAGGTATTGCCCAAAAGTACAGGAAAATCCTGTGATCTAGGTTAATCAATATGGGTCCTACTGTCTACATCAGGAAATGTCATTTATAAAACTTCTGAACAACAATAAAAAGACAAAATAATAAATTTCATTCAGCAGGTTATGAGGACCACAGCCAGGGAGACACAGATTTAAGCATACAATTGAATTGTATTCTAATAGTTCAAAGATACAGTGAGGTTTAAAAAGGTAAAAGCCACAAAATTATTATTCTTTAAGAGCCAAGTTGTGTTAGTTCTTCTTGTCCCAGTTTCACCTGATTGGTTTGCATTGTTATAAAAGATATCTGATTTTAGCTTAAGCAAGAAGTTGAGTCTTGGATAAAGTGCATTATTTTAGTAGGTAAAAATATTATTTTAAAAATGCATGCAAACTTGTGTGTGCACAGACTCACATACCTATACCCACACCTTCCACATAAATAACCACTAATATTTATCATGCCATTAACTTGTGCAAGGCACCTAATATGCATTAACTCAGATTATCATCACAATAATCTTATGAAAATGGTACCATTGTTATCTAAATTGTAGAGTTGAGAAAAGTAAGTTTTAAGGAGGTTTAATCACTTGCACAGGATTGTAGAAATAGAAGTGAAATGAGTGTCCTACAATCAAGTTAGCATGAAGCCAGAGCTCCCCTTTTCAACTATCATGCCAGACCACTTCTGCCAGACTATTTGGAGTACATTATCTTTCACACAGACCATTATTTCATAAGAGAAACATTCTTTAACAGAAAAATAATAGCAAGAATAATTTGGAATAATTAAGAATACTTGTAACAAAGTTAATCTAGCTTTATGAAAGACAACTAATTGATTTTGCTGTTGATAAATGATATCTTTTTTATATACAAGCACTTAAGGATCATTGTGTTAGCTAACTTTTGTGGCTGATAATAGGAAGCTCCTAGGAGTTTCTGAGTTGTTCAGACATGGAAATGAACCTAATAGTATTATAGCAGGTCAGTAGATTCCCTTGAAATACACTTTAAACAAGCCTACTCAACTTATGAATGTAATAGTGTGGAAACACTAGACTTTGGATTAAGGGAATATGTTTTGATTCTGATTATACTACCAGACTGATCTCCTATTTTATATGATATTTTAATGGATTAAGAAGATGTAGTACATATATACATTGGAATATTACTTAGCCATAAAATAATGAAATGTCATTTGCAGCAACATGCAAATTGGGGATAGTGAAAAATATTTTAGTCTGAAGATTTTGGACCCTTGAGTTATTTTAATTGTTTTTAGGATAGATAAACAAGGGTGAAGTGTTTTCTCTTCCTTAAAAAGCAATTTAATTTTTGTAGTACTATAAGGATCGTTACTTGAGTTACATGGCTCTTACATCTTATCCCAGAAAAATAAGTCTGGTACATTTACCTAAATAATTTGCCTTTTGGTAGGTATTTTAGTCAATTCCATAGTGCATTTACTATATATTATTGATGAAATTGGATTGGGCTTTGTGAATTTTAGCATCTTTTGAGTGTTTATATGGAACATTCTGAAGTAGCAATTAAAATAATTAAGGGCAGTGAAGAAATCTTTAGCATGCAACAAAGATTTCTGTGAAATGTTAATTTCTGTCAAATAAGTGAATATATGCACAGATGCCTCCTGACAGAGGCTGTGATTTCAAAGTGATTTGCATGCCAAATAACTTGTTTACCCCCTAAATGTTTGCCAAGTTTACTGTCAATTTACAAATAATTTCCATTTTGCTGTTTATTCCACTGTATTTTGATGGATATGTCTTCCAGATTTTATCCTCCATGTAGACAAACTAATTAATATTTTCACTTCAGGCAAATATTTTTTTCTTAGATCTAAATGTGAGTTTGATTCTTCTTCGTTTCCATATGCTTTGTTCTATCAGTCATCTATGTTTTGTGTTGCTAAAATTGTACCTTGGTGTATGTGAATTTCCATATTTTACTGATTGCACACACACACAAGCTCAATTTATTTAACTACCTGTATATATTGACATATAGTATATATTCATCTGGATAAAATATACCTTTGTGATAACATGGAAATTTGATAAACCGATTTTGAAAGTAGGAAAAAGTATACATGCAATCACCTCATGGTCCTTATTATGGCCCTACAATGCTGGACTATTGATGCGGTAAATTCCTCAATGTTCTATTGTATTGAGACTGCAAAATGAGACTATGTAGTATCTCTTAACACCTTTGCCATTTTTTTGTTATATTTTTTTTTTATTTTTTCCCACTGTATAGCAAGGGGATCAAGTTATCCTTACATGTATACCTTATTTTCCCCCACCCTTTGTTCTGTTGCAATATGAGTATCTAGACAAAGTTCTCAATGCTACTCAGCAGGATCTCCTTGTAAATCTATTCTAAGTTGTGTCCCATAACCCCAAGCTCCCGATCCCTCCCACGCCCTCCCTTTCCCATCAGGCAGCCACAAGTCTATTTTCCAAGTCCATGATTTTCTTTACTGAGGAGATATTCATTTGTGCTGGATATTAGATTCCAGTTATAAGTGATATCATATGGTATTTGTCTTTGTCTTTTCTGGCTCATTTCAGTTCCATCCATGTTGCTGCAAATGGCATGATGTCATTCTTTTTTATGGCTGAGTAGTATTCCATTGTGTATATATACCACCTCTTCCGAATCCAATCATCTGTTGATGGACATTTGGGTTGTTTCCATGTCCTGGCTATTGTGAATAGGGCTGCAATGAACATGCGGGTGCATGTGTCTCTTTTAAGTAGAGTTTTGTCCGGATAGATGCCCAAGAGTGGGATTGTGGGGTCATATGGAAGTTCTATGGATAGATGTCTAAGGTATCTCCAAACTGTTCTCCATAGTGGCTGTACCAGTTTACATTCCCCTATCACTAGAAATGAAATTGAAGAGGTCATAAAAACACTCCCTACAAATAAAAGTCCAGGACCAAATGGCTTCACAGGCAAATTCTATCAAACATATAAAGAGGAACTGGTGCCCATCCTCCTTAAACTCTTTCAAAAGGTTGAAGAAGAAGGAATACTCCCAAAGACATTCTATGATGCCACCATCACCCTAATTCCAAAACCAGACAAAGATACCACCAAAAAAAGAAAACTATCGGCCAATATCTTTGATGAATATAGATGCAAAAATTCTCAACAAAACCTTTGACATTTTTGAAAACATTCTTAATATGAAAACAGAATTAGATACAAACACAGACAGGGCTCAGACCTAAATATAGAGAGGAACATATCAGTCATTACTAGAAAAAAATTATCCAAGGTTTATATAGTAAAATACTACTTTCCTATTGAACATATTTTCTAGGAATAAAACCCTACTACTTCCAGAACAGCTGTTATTTTAATGTTAGCAGCTCTCTGTGTATATATGTGTGTATGTGCTTTTTCACCTGCAGTGGAAATGTCTAAGTGAGAATGTTGCACACAAAGCCACATATGAAGAATGAATACCAATATTCATACTTCTGAGGTCTAGAAAAATAATTACATATCTGTCCCAGTTATAGATTATGAGACATCTTCTTTTAGTATGCTATACAAATTTGTAAAAAAGACAAAAAATATTGCTAATTTGTATTTTTATTTATTTAGACTATTTTGCAGAGATCAGGTTATTGAAATAAAGCCAATGCCTGCTTAGATAAAATTTAAATAAACAGTAAATACGAAACACCTGAAGTTACCTTTTATGAAAGTTTTCCATTTACCACTGCCAGGTAAATTTCTGGAGACATAACTATAGCATGTTGAAAATTCAAACTTATCCCTGTACAAGTTAACAAATCTCTTCAGCAGGACCTTGGAAATGTTCTGATCCACAATATAAGGAGGAATACCTATAAGACTTGACTCCAGAAAGACTGCGGATAGGCTACTCATTAACAGGATTCAATAGTCAATGACTAGCAGACAGTCACTCTCTTTGCTTCTATTTTTCTTTAGGTAGGCTTTTTCTATTGGTTCTTGCATTGGTTATATCTATATATAATGGAAAAAAGAAATTTCTAAATATAGTAATGTATGGTATTGGGATGGTCAGGTTGATGAAAACTATAGAGTTGGAAAGAATACTTTAAAAATATTCTATCAGGATTTTGAAGTTTAAAAATCCTTCCTAGGTTGAAGAATGGCATTGTCAGAACTACCTGAACAGCACAGGATAAAATAACTAAGATAGTGAAGGAAAAAAAAAATAACCTCTAAATATTTAACTTCTTTCTAGGAAATAGATTATTTTAACTCAGACATTAAAATAGATTGTCTTAACTCAGACAAAGAGAAGAGATATTAGGTGAAGATTCAAGAAGTCATGCAGCAAGTCTAATGGCTAATAGATAACTGACTTAAACAAATTATCTTAAATAAACTAGCCTGTATAATTTATGTTTCTCAGCAATTGAGAATATGTAGGCCTGATATACTGCTCTTACAAGATCTCAAGGTACCCTGTACCTGTTCTGTCAAGGTTGTTATCATCTGTTTTTCTGCTATAATCAAATGACAGAGTATTCATAGCATAACTATTCTTATAGGCCTAGTCCCAGAAAAATATGCAATTGCCAACAAGTTAGCCTGGATTCTGCCTTATTTTTTTCTCACTTGTATAAAAAAACACATGATGACAATAAGTTAATGTTTATATTGCACTTACCACACATCAGGACGGTTCTGTGTAATTTTTTACATTAAATATTTAATCCATACACCACATCCATGAAGGATGTAGGGCTCTTATTATCCTTTTTTATAGTTAAGGCAAGTTAGACTCAGAGAGATTAGGTAACCTCTCTGAGGTCAACTTGTTAATAAGAATTAGAAGCAAGATTCAAAGAGTCTCTCTTCAGCAGAATACATATTACACCAGCCTTTCTAAGTATTTGGAATACAAATGAGTGGGAATTATATTACCAATAATGCTAAAAATTTTAACCTAAAATTAAAAAATTTGCAAATATTGATACTTTGGAAGTAACTGGTTACATCTTATTTGTGAAATAACCACAAACCTAATCATGACTCATTAGTGAGAACAGTTGCTTTTTATAAAAGAGTACTTATAAAATAGTCAATAAATTTTGTGGAATAGCTACTGTATAGCAGACACTATGCTAGCTGTACAGGATACATTAGTGAACTGATGATGATAGCTCTCATATATCTGAAGAAAACTGTAATTCAAAAATATACATGCACCTCAATATACATAGCAACACTACTTACAATAGGCAAGACATTGGAAGCAACATCTATGTCCATCAGCAGAGTAATGGATAAAGAAGATAAAGAATGCACATACAATTGAATATTACTCAGCCATAAGAAAGGATGAAATAATGCCATTTGCAGCAACATGGATGGACCTAGAAATTATCATGCTAAATGAAGTAAGCCAGATATAGATAAATATCTTATAAAATCACTAATGTGTGGAATCTCATAAAAATGATACAAAAAAACTTACCAAACGGAAACAGACTCAAAGATTTTGAAACCAAATTCATGTTTACCAAAGGGGAAATTTTGGGAGGGAATAAATTCAGTGGTCAGGATTGACATATAGACACTACAATATATAAAATAGGTAGGTAGTAAGAATCTACTGTATACCAAAGGGTAAACTATTCAATACTGTGTAATTTACTTTAACAGTATTTTATAGTTCTCAGTGTATAAGTTTTTCACCTCCTTGACCAGGTTTATTTCTGGGTATTTTTTGGGTGCAATTTTAAAAGGTATTTGTGTTTCATGTTTTATTTTTAATATTTCATTGTTAGTATACAGAAAGACAACTAATTTTTAAATTTTAATCTTATATCTTGCTACTTTGCTGAATTCATTGATCAGACTGAGTAGGTTTTGTGTGGAGTCCTTAGGGTTTTCTATATACAGTATAAGGTCATCTGCATATAGTGGCAATTTTAATTTTTCTCATCCAATTTAAATACATCTTATTTCTTTTTTTCCTGATTGCTATGGCTAGGATTTCCAATAATAAATAAAACTGGTGTGAGTGAGCATCCTGTCTTATTCCAGATTTTAGCAAGGCTTTTTACCATTTCTCCATTGAGTATTATATTGGCTGTGCTTCTTTCATAAATGGCTTTTATTAAGTTGAGATATATTCCATTTATACCCACTTTTGTAAGAGTTTTTATCATGAGTGCATGTTGAATTTTGTAGAATACTTTCTCTGCATCTATTGACATGATCAAGTGGTTTTTGACTTTCCTTTTGTTAATGTGGTATATTCTATTGATTGATTTATGTATGTTCAACCATCCTTGTGAATTTGGAATAAATACCACTTGGTAGTGGTATACTATATGTTTTATGTGCTGCTGGATTTAGTTTGATAAGATTTTGCAGATAATTTTTGCATCTACACTTATTAAATGTATTGGCCTATAATTTTCTTTTTTGGTAGCATCTTTGTCTGATTTTGGTATTAGAGTGATGGTGTTTGGGTGTGTTCATTATTCTTCAACTTTTTGGAAGAGTTTAAAAAGGATTGGTCTAATTTCTTCTTTTTTATGTTTGGTTGAATTTGCCTGTGAAGCCATCTGGTCCTAGACTTTTGTTTGTAGGGTGTTTTGTTTTTTTTTTTTGCTTTGCTTTTTAGGGTCACACCTGCAGCTTATGGAAGTTTCCAGGCTAGGTGTCAAATAAGAGCTTCAGCACCAGCCAAAACCACAGCCACAAAAATGCAGTATCCAAGCCATGACTGTGACTTTTACACCACAGCTCACAGAAAAACCAGATCCTCAACCTGCTGAGAGAGGCCAGGCATGAAACACACATCCTCATGGACAATTGTTGGGTTCATTACCACCAAGCCATTATGATGACTCATTTTTTTCTTAAGTTACTTATGCAATTTTATTTCTAAAGATCATCCTATTGAAAATTTTGGTCGGTTGTATGTTTTTAGAAATTTGTCCATTTCAGAGTTCCTATCATGGTGCAGTTGAAATGAACCCAACTAGGAACCATGAGGTTGCAGGTTTGATCCCTGGCCTCACTCGGTGGGTTAAGGATCCGGCATTGTTGTGAGCTGCAGTGTAGGTAGCAGATGCAGCTCGAATCTGGCATTGCTGTGGCTCTGGTGTAGGCCATAGGCTACAGCTTCTATTAGACCCCTATCGTGGTAACCTACATATGCCATGGGTGTGGCCCTAAAAAGGGCAAAAAACCTAGTCCATTTCTTCTATTGTCAAATTTGGTGGCTTATAATTATTCATAGTATTCTTTTATTTTTTTTATTTCTATAATATCAATTGAGATTTGTCCCTTTTCATTGCTTATTTTGTATATTTGGGTTCTCTTTCTTTTCTTCTTGGTGAGTCTGGCCAGAGGTTTGTCAATTTGGTTTACCCTTTCAAAGAACAAGCTCTTTGTTTTATTGATTTTTTCCTATTGTTTTTTGAATCTCTATTTTATTGATTTCCTCTCTGATCTTTATGATTTCCTTCCTTCTGATGATTTTAGGTTTTCTTTGTTCTTTTTCTAATTCTTTAACTGGTGAGTTAGGTTGTTTATTTGAGAATTTCTTTGTTTTTTTGAGAAAGACTGGTATCACTATGAACTTCCCTTTAAGAACTGCATTTGTGGCATCCCATAGATTTTCTATGGTTAGATTTTCATGTCATTTTCTTGAAGTGTTTTTTAATTTCCTTCTTGATTTCCAAGTTAACTCATTCCCTTTTTACTAGCATGTTGTTTAGTCTCCATGTATTCAATTTTTTTCTCATTTCTTTTCTTGTGGTTGATTTCTAATTTTATACCATTGTGATCAGAGAAGATTCTCTTAAATTTGTTGAGGTTAGTTTTGTCCCCCACCATATGGCCAATCCTTGAGAATGTTCCACATGCCCTAGAATGTATACACAGTTTTTTTTAGGTTTAATGTCTTGAAAATATCAAATAAGTTTAACACTCATTTAAAATCTCCATTCCCTTGCTTATTTTCTCTCTATAGCATGTGTCTATTGATGTGGTTGGGGTGTTAAACTCTCCTACCATTACTGTATTCCTATAAATTTCTCCTTGTCTGTCTGTTAGTATTTGTCATGTATTTGGGTGCTTCTATTTTAGGGGCATATGTATTGATGCACATAATATTTTCTTCTTGAAATGATCCTTTTATCTTTACATAGTGTCCTTCATTGTCTTTCTTTATGGCCTTTGTTTTAAAGTCTATTTTGACTGATTGAGTATTGCCACTCCTGCTTTCTTGTCATTTCCAATTGCATGAACTATATTTTTCCATCCCCTCACTTTTTTTTTTTTTTCATTTTTGGACACCTGGTGGCATATGGAGTTCCTGGGCCAGGGATCAGATCCAAGCTGCAGTTGTGACCCAAGATGCACCTGCAATAACACTGGATCTATAACTCACTATGCAGGGCTGGTCATCAAACCTGCATCCCAGCACTTTCAAGATGCCACTGGTCCCAGTGTGCCACAGTGGGAGCTCCTCCATCCCATCACTTTCAATCAATGTATCTCCTTTTCCTTAAATTGGGTCTCTTGTACACAGCACATTGTAGATGCTTGCATTTTTCCTTTCTTAATCCAGTCCACCATACTATGTCTTGACTGGAGCATTCAGTCCATTGACACTTAAGGCAATTATTGATAAATATGTATTTACTGCCATTTTAAACTTTGTTTCCAGTTGATTCCATTTTTTTTTACTTTTTCTTTATAGTTCAGTGATTTCACTTTATTTTGCATTTGTGTCCTCGTCTTTTTGTTTTTTTTTTTTTTGAGACTCTATTGTTTGTTTTTTATTTGTAGTTTACCTGATTTTCAAAAATGTTAATCTTTACCTACATCTGCTTGCTGTAGACTAATAGTCATATAAGCTTAAACTCATAATAGAGTCTACATTTTCTTCTTCTGCTTCCCCATATTTTATGATTTTGATGTCCTTTGTATATCTTCATGTTTATCTTTTTGCTCTTCCTTCTGTTTATCATCAATTTCACAATTTTTTTTACCTATATACTTGCTTATTTATTTATTTGTTTGTTTGTTTGTTTGTTTTTCTCTAGTGCCATGCCAGCAGCACATGGAAGTTCCCAGGCTATGGGTCAAAATAGAACTGCAGCTACCAACTTATACCACAGCCTCAGCAATGCTATATCCAAGCAAAATGAGTGACCTATGCTACAGCTTGCAGCAACACCAGATCCTTAATCCACTGAATGAGACCAAGGATCAAACGCTCATCCTCACTGATATTATTGTTGGATTTTTAACTCACTGAGGTACAATAGTAACTCCTATACTTTTACTGGGTCACTTCACTATAAAAGAGACTGCCAAGAGGGAATGTGGTGGGGGAATAAACATCCTGAATTACTCTTTTCCTCCCTCTAATTTTGTGCTGGGTTCTCCCTTTATAAAGGCCAAATTTAAGCCGGAGGACAAGGGAGCAGACAACTATAGTCTACACATGTATGTGCTGTGGAGAAGAAACAGCAAGAATGGATTTATAAGGGTAAATGCAAACTATCCAATATTTATATAACATTTGGTTGTTTATAACTGGAAAATTTCAATATTTGCAGTTCACCAATGAAAGATTCATATAGGTTTCCTCTACTTTTGATTGAGTTTTCATTACAACCCTCTTCAGTCACTAATTACCATAGTCCTCAAATAATGTTATTTCTTCCCCAAACAGAAAATAATAAACTTATTGATAATCTCCACATGAATAGCATTAGTCAGTAAAATTACTCACTACATTTCTGATCGAGTCTTAAAATCATCTTTGATGCCTCCTTTCTTTTTATGTGCAGGGCTTTCTAAAATTTTCCCAATCCTGTTCTGTGTGTGTTTGTAATTCCTTCTTTCTAGACAATTTTTTCTTTCTTTTTATAAAATATTTCAGACACCTAGTCTTTTTTTTAATAATAGTAATTATCCTAATAACTATTTCACCATATTCAGAATTCTCTACCATATCAGATATTTTTTAAAACTCCCATACAGAAATGTTAATATTCCTTTAATGCTCCCCAGTCTTCTTTATGTTTCAAAAAAAATCCCTACTTTACACAGTTCTAGTACTCTAGAAGGTCGTCCTCAATCTTTCTGGTGTCATCATATACTAAATCCCTAAACACATCACAGAGTTTAATTTCTACAGAAATAATTTTCAGATAAAAAATGGAAAATAATTTGACTATATGTTATGGATGAAAAAAATAAGCCCTCCTTCAGTGCATGTATTTATTATACATATTATGTAAAACTCTAATTAATTACAAATAGATTAAAATATACTTTGTACATTTTAAATGAGGGATCATATATAAACATTCAGCTGCCTCTGATTGGAATCCTCTTACAAACATTATTTTTTAAAATAAGAGTACATGTTGCAAATTAAATTATTTTACTAATTATATGTACTAAGTAGTACTGAATGAACATAAGTGGCAAATCTAAGTGCCTAATTATTTGCATTATATTTATTGGTGGCACAAATCTCTGTCACATACCTCTTATGAATACTATTCAGACTTGTAATTCAAAAAGAGTATATTCTTTTTAAATTTTTAAATGCAGATGTTTGTCAAATACACAAAATTTTGTTAAATTTGCCCAATCATATATCCCAAAATTAAAATATTAGTAATGTTTGCTACTGAAGTGTTTTTGCTAAAACATATTTTATGTAGCAAGTGCCATGAAATATGTGAGGAAAAGTAACTTCAGCTAATACCTTGATATTGTTGATCATGTTTACAATGCAATTATGCAATAATTATTTATAAGAACATGTATTCATAAATTGATATCCTGGTTCAAGATAAGAACTCGTTTAGGATTTCCCATTGTGACTCAGCTGCAATGAATCTGACTAGTATCCATGAAGATAGAGGTTCAATCCCTGGCCTCACTCAGTGGGTTAAGGATCTGGTGATGCCCTGAGCTGTGGTGTAGGTCACAGATGTGGCTCAGATCTGGTGTTGCTGTGGCTGTGGCATAAGCAGGCAGCTACGGCTCTCATTCAACCCCTAGCCTGGGAACCTCCATATACTGCGAATGCAACCCTAAAAAGCAAAACAAAACAAAACCTCATTTAGCTATCAAACGCACATATTGAGTATTCACGTTAATTTATCTCTCTGCTGCTTAAACCCAGAAAATATTCTTCCACATAGAATTATACTCTTACTATACTCTTCTTATAGCACTAATATCTATAAATGAAGATATTTTATTCCGGTAGAAGGCAATATAATGTTTACTACAAACAAAAGTGAAATGAATTTAAGTGGGAACTATCTGATACAAACATTCAACATAGTCTCAAAACAAGTTCTGATTTTCTAATGGTGCAAACTGATTTTGAATTTTTAAAAAAGAACGACAAACTAAAAATAACCTATTAACATGCTCTGAAGGTCCAAGTCAAAGCCAGTTATGGGAGCTCATGATTAAAGGGGATACTAATATCTTTTTTTTCAGAAGGACTTTGCTTCTTTACTTCATTATCATTTTCTTAGAAGGGCATTCAAATGTCAAGTGTTCTATCTAAAGGCATTTGTGCCTTCTATTTAAAAACTCCAATTTTTTTTACATTATTGAAAATTGTTTTCCCTTTGGCAGAAACCTGTTGTTCTTTCTCATTTGTCAGTTAATGTTCTTAGCATGAAATTCACTCATTTTGAAGGCATTTGTAGTTATAGAAAATTAAAGAGCCTGTAACCAACTATATTGTGCAATCCATGATTTAATCCTGCTTTGGACATAGTTATTGTGATTTGGATTCTTTTTCATCTACTTTTCTCCCAAACTATATGTTGGTCAGGATATAAATGACATCAACATATTTGCTTCTTTAATTAAAAATGCCAGGAGATTCCTGAAGTTTTGGCTGGGAAGAAATAGGTTTTCTATCTGCTTAATGCACACTGAAGAATTTTGACATTTTGAGAGCTCCTTTTAGTTATTTTTCCTATGAGATAAAGGAAATGATTAAGTAAAGTGGCTTCTAACTCTAATTGGTCTATTTTAGACACTTAAAATATACTTCAAATAGGAGAAAGAGAAACGGGGAGAGAGTGAAGGGGGCAAGAAGTTATGAGGTTTAACATTTTTGAATTCTGTTTATTCTATTATTAATGTCGCATTGTGATATATAAAAGAATGTTGTGCATAATATAGTTTTTTTTAAATGTGTTTTAACTTCTCTGAATAAACACCAATATCATAGAACATATGCTCAAAGTAAAGAGGACAAAAGAGGAAATCTAAAGAACAAGGGAAAGGGGGGGTAGAATAGATCAAAAATTGTTTCCATGGTATATTGATGTGACATTGGTTCTTTTCAGATAAAATAAGCCTCCTAGTTTTAAGAATTTCTAGAATGTCTGGCCATCCTTAGCATTTAAGGAGTTTGCAACAAAGAAAATATCTGTGCCCACCTAAAAGGCTGAAGACCTCAGCAGCCAGCAGACTTGCTATTTTCTTTGTGCTTGGTAAATCCTCTAAAGACTATACATGGGAAAATGTGCAAAATCTGTTCTTCTTTTTAGTGAAACATATGAGGCTTCCTTTGGGATTCCCTGTTTCAGAATAGGTGGTAAACAAAATTGCCAGAATCAATGCCAAGTGCCTTGTGTCATTCAGATTGCCAGAGAAAATCTTGGCATATCTCATTAGTATTCTCAACCCAAATCCACTCAAATGTGGCACTTCCATGTCCTCAGTATCTTCCCACTTCTACACACTGTATTCCAATACTGTAGAAGCCTAGATTCACCACAGAAACAATATATAAGTTCCACTGCTGACAAAATCATGTACTTCATGGTCTTGGCAACTTTTCTACTAAAGAACTTGCAAAGTCTAGACCATGAAATACATATATAATATACACACAGCCTATATTAGGAGAACTCCATTGAGTGTAAAATAACAAAGTTTTTCTTTGTGCAAAGAAGACATAAAATATACCATTTTGTCTATGCTCAGCAAAGATGGAATTAGAACAAATTATTACAGTATTACAAACACTTTTGCAAATTCAAGTATTAGTCATCAGGAGAGGGTGCCATTTTAGATAACCAATAACATTCCTTGTTTAACTTACTTTTTATTCCTAATAATTTGTCTGAGACCTTCAAATATTATTGCTACAACATAATTTTTATAAAAAATAAAATACAGCTGTGCACATTGACTCTTTTAACAATTTTCACATTTAAATTTGTCAAAGCATATTTCTAATCTTTAATTTTTAAAAATCATCTGTCATAATATTCTTTGAAATATTTTCACTTACTTTAATAGTAATTCAATGAATAAAAACTTTGATTAATTTGATCCCATTTTAGAATTTCAAAATAAGAAAAAAAAAGTTTTGCCCTCAGTTTTACTGAGAAATGGTTGACTGTATAAGTTTAAGGAAAATAGTTTGATGGTTATTTACATGTATTTTAATATGATTGTTGCAATAAGTTCAGCTAATATAAATGGCTTTTGGAGAAACAATTATGTAAGAATTTATAAGGAAGCATAATTTAGGGAGGTGATTTGGGCATTTATAATCATCAATTTTGCTTTATAGAAGTAAATGAAATTCTACCACCTTAACTTTTATTTCACATAAAAGGGAACATAATCTTTTTGTTAGTGGAACAAAGAATTTGTAGTAAAGTGCTGAATCAATGAGGAAGAATCTATCATTCTTCATTATTGAAAAAATACCCAACATGATGACTGATAGTCACATTAATACTAAGTATGTCTTTTATATGATATGAATGTGAAAAACAAAATTTAAAAATTAAAATTGTGTAAGTAAATGATACATAATATATAACATGAGAAGTTGAAATATATTCTGGTAGAGTTATTTCTTCAAGTTTTTTATCTTCTTGATGAATGAACTAAAACCTTAGCTCAACATTTTGCTACAGAACTCCTTCTTCTCACCCCCCCTCATTTTTGGACCATGAGGATATAGGGAGAAATGGGTGCTGGCAGTTTAGTTGTCATGGGGACAGATACAAACAAGACTACTCTCACATCATGCTTTCTTGTTCCAATCTAGAAATTATACAAACTGCTTTTATAATTGTATAAAGATGTATAAGGTAACATCTTTAAGTACTTAAGATCTGCATGTTGATTCTAATTCATGTCTTGAGCATATATGACATAAATAATTTTGATTTTGTATGCTTTTTTCTCTCTTCTTTAGTCTTCATATTGGTTAAGACCCTGGATACCACAGAATTCCAGGACATAAGTTGATAATTATGACTTGTAGAATAAAACCTGAGGTGCTACATAGGACCAGATTTATATAATGTGAGAGCTGGGAGCACTCTGATAGGTCAAGTATAATGCACAGTGCATTTACATATAAAGAGAGGGATTATAGAGGAAAAATATATGGGCTAAAGACAAGAATAAAGCCAACTAGTCTATAAGAATGACTTTCAAGGAAATACGTATTTCAATAAAAGTTTCTCCTTGGGTTTGAGAAGATATGTGTAGAAAAGGCTAACAATAATTAAATTTAAATAATTTAAGGTGTGTATTTTATAGAATAAGTTAAGTCTTGTGACAATTTATATTCTCTATATTTTCATTTCCACCCACCTATAAGTGAAAAAAGTCCAGACACCTGCAGTGGCTATACTAATGTGGGATAACTTGTATTTCAGAAAAGAAATATTTCCATAGACAAAGGGAATATTTCTAATAATGAAAAGGTCAATTAAAAATAAAAAACTACCATATATCTGTATACACCTAATTATATATCTTCAAAATATACTAATTGGAAATGATAGGATAGGTGATGTCTGCAAGATGGTGAAGTAAGAAATTCTATGTCCTTTTCCCTTGGAAACATTAAATAAATATAAAATAACCTGACAAAAATAATTAGCTGAAGTAAGTCAAATGGAAAAATTCAAATATTATGTGATATTGCATATGTTGAATCTAAAAAAAAAAAAAACTAATCCAGTACAAAATAGAAACAGACTCACAGACATAGAAAAGAAACTTATAGTTACAAATGAGAAGGGAGGAGGAACAAATTAGGAGTATGAGATCAAAAGATACAAACTATTATGCATAAAAGACATAAGCAACAATGACTTAATGTATTGCAAGGGAACTATATTCAGTATTTGGTGATGACCTATAATGGAAAATAATTTGAAAAAAAATTCTGGATCAGTTTGCTGTATACCTGAAACTAAAATGATATTGTAAATTAACCATACTTTAAAAAACATAATAGGCACTCCAGAAATCATGCAGATGGGATCAAGATGGCAGAGGAATAAGGCATGGAGCTTACATCCCCTCACAAAAACAATAAAAATACATAAAAGTAGAATTATTTAAACATAACCTATATAGAATGCCAGGAGAATTCAGAGTTCTAAAAGTTCAAGAAGACCTCCATATAACTGGGTAGGACAAAAGGAAAATGGATAAAAGAGAAAAAAAGGAATAGGGACAGAGTCTGCCTTCCTACCATGGAGGGATCTGTGAAGGAGGAATAATTTCTGCACCATGAGAAGTACCCTCACCAGCAGAATGTTCAGCCTGGACAGAGGAAGAGCTTTGGCCCCTAGGAGAAGAATGCAGCAACCATTTCGCAGAAGGCAAAACTTAGAGAAAACTGCACAGAAGGTTGGCACTGCCAATCTGTTCTCCCAGCCTGAGATGCCTGGGAATTTGTTGCTGAAGTTTGGGCTTCGGAGGTCAGACCCAGGAAGAGGACTGTGGTTAGCTGCATAGAGACACCCTGAAGAAGCTGGGTTGTGACAACTGAGGGTATAGATGGAATAAACCAAGGCCACCAGAGAAGCAAGGTGCAATGGCTGGTGGGAGCATGAAAAGAGAGGGGCAGGATTCATAAAAGCTTATTTCACTATGAGCACTCTATGGGAATAGGACACTGGATACAGGAGCTCTGGGGAGTGAGCATGAGATTCTGCCACCATTGTGGGCTCTAGAGTTGAGAACAGGTTGCTGCTGCCATTACAAAGCCCCATAGCAGGCAACCATTGACAAAGCAAAGGCTGAAATATACCAAAAATATATTTTAAATCCAGACACAAAGAAGAAACAGCAACAAAACAGTAGGAGTGGTGCTTTTGCAAGATCAAATCCCATACCCACTAGTTGGACAACACAAATAATTATATTTATCACAGAGGTTCTTTGACATAAGTGAAAGTTCTGAACCCTGTATCAGAATCCCCCACAGATGGAGGGTCTGACATAGGGAGAAGGATACCCCAGAATATTTGAATTTGAAGGCCAGTGGGGCTTGAGTGCAGGAGCTCCACAAGACTGGGGAAATAGAGACTCTACTCTTGGAGGGCACACCTCAATTTCCATACACACTAAGACACAGAAAAACACAGTGACTGCATAGGAGCCTGGTCTGGACATACATATGGGTCTTGAAGGGTCTCCTGGGGAAGCAGTGGTCAACTGTAGCTGACTGTGTGGACATAGACATTGGTGGCAAACGTTGCAGGGGATATTGACTAGTGTGGGTTTCCTGGAGGTCACCATTTTGGTATCAAGACTTGGCCCAACCAATAGCCTTCAAGCTCCACTGCTAGAATTCCCCAAGCCAAAAAATCATCAAGGTAGGAAGACAATGCCACCCATAAGTAGACAGGCTGATTAAAGCCATACTGAGCTCACAGCCACCTTTAAAAGAATCTGTTGATATGGGCTGTCCAGCAAAGGAAAAGCATCCAGTTCCATGTCAGGTACTAAGCCCTCCCATGAGAAAGCCTGCAAAAGTCCCTGGACCAAACTCACTCACCAGGGGGGAAGACACCATAAGCAAGAATAACTACAATTTTGCAACATGCAGAATGGAGACCACAAACACAGAAAGTTAGACAAATTATTAAGGCAGAGATGTATGTATCAGAGGAAGGAACAAGATAAAAACCAGGAAGAAAAACTAAAAGTGAAGTGCAGATAGGAAATCTACCTGAAAAATACTTTAGAGTAATGGTAGTAAAAATGGTCAAAGATCTTGGGAAAAGAATTGAGGAATAGACCAGGAAGATAGATGAAATGTTGATGGATGGAGAGTTTGGGGTTGGTAGATGCAAGCTATTACATTTAGAATGGATAAGTAATGAGGTCCTAGTTTATAGGATGGAAGATAATATGAGAAAAAGAATGTGTGTGTGTGTGTGTGTGTGTGTGTGTGTGTGTGTGTATTAACCTGGGTAAATAACATTGTAAATCAACTGCACTCTAATTTTAAAAAGTCCCTCATCAAAAGCAAAAAATAACTGTTTAGCAAAGAACTAAAAAGAACAAACATGTCATAACAATATAATAACTTAAATGAAAAACTACACTGTAAGGAATCAAAAGAAGGGTAAATAAGGCAGAAGAACAGGTAAGTGAGCTGTAAGAGAGACTGGTGGAAATAACAGCTATGGAACAGAATAAGGGGAAAAGAATGAGAAGGAACGAGGACATTCTCGGAGACCTCTGGAACACCTGAGAAAAAAATGAAAACATTATAGCTGGAATCTTCCATAACATGGAAAAGGAAACACTCACTCAGTCCAGGAAGAATAGAGCCATATACAAGATATATTCAAGGAGGAATAGGTCAAAACACACATTAATCAAATTGACAAAAATTAAAGACAAAGAGGAAATAGTAAAAACAACAAGGGAAAAGCAACAAATAACATACAAGAGAATCCCTGTAATGTTATCAGCTAATTTTTCAGCATAAACTCTTCCAGTCAGAAGGGAGTATGATATATTTATGTAATAAAAGGGAAACACTAATACTCTACCCAGCAAGAATAATTCATATTTTAAAGAGAAATCAAAAGCTTTACAGACAAGCAAAGGCTAAGAGAATTCAGCACCACAAAACCACGTTTTAAAAAAAATGCCAAAGGAAATTCTCTAGGTAAAAAAGAAAAAAAAAACACAACTAGAAGGAAGTAATGATGAGTGGGAAAACTCACTAGTAAAGGCAAACATAGATTAAATGTAGGAAGTCCTCTACACCCACAAATATGATATAAAACCAGCAATCAGGAAAAGAGGAGAAGAGGCAAATACAAATGCAGGGTATTGGAAATTCATTTTAAATTAAAACTTAAAACAACCTTGCATATATATACATATAAAGACTGCTATATCAAAACCTCATAGGAACCACAAAAGAAAACACTGTAATAGGCACACATTCATACACCAATCCAAACACAACACTAAGCATAATCATCAAGACAAGAGAAGAGAGGAGAATAAAAGAGGAATGGAAGAAAAAAAAAGATGTACAAAAACGAATTCAAAACAATTAACAAAATGGCAATAAGAACATACAATTCTATAATTACCTTAAATGTAAATGGATTAAACGCTCCAACCAAAAGTCATAGACTGGCTTAATGAATACAAAAACAAAAACAGTATATATGCTCTGCACATGAGACACACTTTAAATTTAAGAACACATACAAACTGAAAATGAGGGGATGGAAAAATTTATTTCATGCAAATAGAAGTCAGTAGAGATTTAGAGTAGTAATATTCATATCAGACAAAATAGACTTTAAAATAAAGACTGTTTCAAGAGAAAAGAAAGACTACATAATAAAGGATCAACCCAAAAGAAGATATAACAATTACAGATATATATGCACCAACATAGGATCCATAATATATAAGGCAAATGGTAACTGCCATAAAAGGGTAATTGGCAGTAATACAATGGGGGGGGTGATAACACCCACTTACATCAAGGTACATACCTCCAAGACAGAAAAATCATTAAGGAAATACAGGCATTAAGTGACACACTACACCCAAAAGGATTTAATTGATATTTATAGAACATTCCATTAGAACGCAGCAGATTGCACTTTCTTTTCATGTACTTATGGAACATTCTATAAGGTATATCATGTTCTGGGACACAAATCAAACCTCAGTAAATTACAAAAAAGAAAATGAAATCATATCAAGCATCTTTTATGACCAAAACATTATTAGATCAGAAATCAATTACTAGGGAAAAAAACTATAAAAATTATAAACATGTGGAGGTTAGACATGCTACGAAACAATTAATGGATAATTGATGAGATTAAAGAGGAAACTAAAAAATACCTGGAGACAAATGACAATAAAAACACAATTATCCAAAACCTATGGGACACAGCAAAAGTTCTAAGTGAAAGATTTATGTCAATATAGGCTTACATCAGGAAGCAAGAAAAATCTCACATAAAGAACCTAACCTTACACATAAATCAACAAAAGAAAGAATAAAAAACAAAATCAAAGTGAGTAGAAGGAAAGAAATCATACAGATCAGCATATAAATAAATAAGAAACCAAAAAAAGAGAGAAAAACTAAAAGCTGGTTCTTTGAAAATATCAACAAATTTGGAGTTCCCTCAAGGCTCAGTATATAAAACTGCTTTGGTTCTGGTTACAGCTTTGGTGTGGGTTCAATCTCTGGACCTGAAACTTTCACATGTTGTGGTTGTGGCCAGAAAAAAGAAAAAAATTTAAAAAATGATAACCCTGAGAGGAGGAGACAAGATGGTGGAAGAGTAGGGGGACACGCTCACCCTATCCCACAAACACAACAAAAAAAGCACATCTACAGGATAAATGACTCACACAGAACAGCAACCAATCGCTGGCAGAAAACCTAAACTCCAATAACAGCAAGAAGTTCATGACATTACTAGGTGAAACAAGAGAAAAGAGGAGAGTGAGAGAAGGTGAATCCGAGCTGAGCTGGACAGGCGCTCCCAAAAGAGAACTGAGGAGGAGAAAGGGATCCTGCACCCTGGAAAGTCACCTACTCGGGGGAAAGATCAAACAAACTGGAGGAATCTCCAGATTCAGAGAAGAGTATAACAGTAAGTTGGAGTACTGAAAAGCAGATGGAGAACTGAATGGACCATCTGAACTATGAGCACAGTCACCAAAAATTGAGATGCCTGGGTGGGGGCTGGGCATTGAGACCTCGGCTCCAGAGGTTAGTCCCTGGGAAAGGGCTGGGGGGGGCAGAGTGGAGACTGCTTGGGAGGTCTAGAAAACTTTCAAGTATGACTGGGCAGAGACTGCCTGGGAAACTAGAAAACAAAGCTGTCACAGAGGAAGGGAACAATACTCTAGGGGCAGGGAAGTGGAAAGCCACATCAGAGGGAACCTGGGAGAAGAGCCTGGTTTGTGCCCCTGCTGGGGAGGGGAGAGAAGAAGGGGTGGGTCCCAAGAGAAAACTCCCCATGCCACAGCAAGCTTACCGGCCCGCTAGCTAGCAGAAAGCTGTGTTTCCCACTGCAACTCCTCCCCCCACCCCTGCTACCCCCTACGGTCTTGCTGGACCTGGGGCTGCCTGCCATCTGGGAGGGCTGGACTCAACAATTGCCTGAAGCCTACCACCACTGGGACTGTCCCTGCACAGGCCTGCTTGCCCTTTGGAGGGGCTACACTTCCGCAGAGCAGCACCAAACACCACCAGCCCCGGAGAAAAGGCCTGCAGCCCAGAAAAGCTAGACAAGTCTAGCCAGGCCAAGAAAAGATCTGCCTAATTCTTGGATGGTCTTTCTGAGTTGGGCTGCCCTGAGGAGGAGCCTCTTGGGTTTTCAGTGGCCCTGCTAGATTCCAAAGCCCTCAGGGGGTGTGGAGCTCTCACGGATCAGCTGCATAGGACTGGCAGCTCCAGGCAGGACCCTCGGCAGCCCAGAAAAACTGCAACAAGCCTGGCTGGGCCGTGAAAAGATCTCAGACAGTCTTTCTGAGTTGGGCTGCCCTGGGGAGGAGCCTCCTGGGTTGGCAGAGGCCCAGCTAGCCGCCCAAGCCCTCAGGGGGTGCCGAGCTCTAGCTGATCAGCTGCATAGGACTGCCAGCTCTAGGCAGGAAACCCTGCACCCCAAAAAAGCTACAACAAGCCTGGCCAGGCTGTGAAAAGATCTCCCTAATTCTCGGAAGGTCTTTCTGAGTCGGGCTGCCCTGGGGAAGAGCCTATTGGGTTTGCAGGGGCCCAGCTAGCTGCCCAAGCTCTCAGAGGGTGCCACACTCTTGCAGAACAACTGCAAAGGACTGCCAGCTCTATGCAGGACCCCCTGCAGCCCAGGAAAGATACAACAAAATTAGCCAGACTGTGAAAAGATCCGCCTACATTTGCAGGCCGTCCTTCTGAGTTGGGCTGCCCAAGGGAAGAGCCTCTTAGGTTCTCAGTGACCCAGATAGCTGCTCCAGCCCCCAGGGGGTGCTGCACTCCTGAGGAACAGCTGCCCAACACTGCCAACCCCCTCCAAGAACCCCACAGCCTAAAAACACCATAGCAAGCTCTGCATGACCAAGTGAAATCTGCTACCATCGTGGTATGGACTTACCAGTCCTGTCTGCCCTCAGGAAGCCCTCCTTTGCTTCAAAGAGACCCTGTTAGCATGATCAACACTCCAGAAAAGTCACACTGCCTCAGAATAGACTGACCAACAACGCCAGCCCTCATGAAATATTCCACGGCAGTGACAAGGCAAACATGGCCCAGTCACAGACAGTACAACTACCTCAGGATAAAAAAAAAAAACAAGCAAGATGAAGAAGATGAGAAACCACCCCCAGTCAAACCAACAGGAGAACTCACCTAAAACAGTCAACAATGAAACAGATCTCTGCAGTCTGACAGACCTGGAGTTCAAAAGGGAAATAGTGAAAACACTGAAGGAATAAAGAGAAGATAGGAACAGTAATGCAGATACCCTCAGAAGGGAACTAGAAAATATAAGGAGGAGCCAAGAAAAACTAGAACATTCATTTGCAGAGATGCAAACTGAACTAAGGGCAGTAAAAACCAGAATGAATAATGCAGAAGAACGAATCAGTGATATGGAAGATAGAAGAATGGAAATCACTCAATCCAGTCAGCAGACAGAAAACCGAATCCAAAAACTGGAAAGCAATATAAGAGACCTATGGGATAATATAAAGTGGGCCAATCTACGCATAATAGGAATTCCAGAAGGAGTAGAAAAAGATAAGGGGATGGAAAATATTTTTGAAGAATTATCAATGGAAACTTCCCAAATCTAAAGGATACTGGGTTCAAGATACAAGAAGAACAGAGGTCCCCAAACAAACTGAACCCAAATAGACCCACACCAAGACACATCATAATAAAAATGGCAAAAGTGAGTGATAAAGAGAGGATCCTAAAGGCAGCAAGAGAAAAGCAGAATGTTACCTACAAGGGAACCCCCATAAGAATATCAGCTGACTTCTCTACAGAAACACTACAGGCCAGGAGGGAAGGGCAAGAGATATTTAAAGTGCTAAAAGGAAAAAATATGCAACCTAGGATACTCTATCCAGCAAGAATATCCTTTAAAATAGAAAGGGAAATAAAAATTTTTTCCAACAAACAAAAACTTAAAGAATACTGCAACACAAAACCCAGGTTAAAAGAAATACTGAAAGGGCTTCTCTAAACCAAAAAGAAAGGAAGGAAAGGGAAGAAAAAAGAAAAGAAAAAAAAAAAGAAGAAGAGGAAGAACGAGGACTGAGGAAACTGCAATCAGAGAGCAGCCACTCAAAAAAGCCAGCATACAGATTTAATCATGAACAGGCTTCAAACAAAATAAAATTAAAAAGAAAAAAATAAAAAAGAGTCATCAAAACCATAAAATGTGGGCAAGGGATGTTAGGACGTAAATAACCCTTTTTGTTTGTTTGTTTGTATGTTTCTCTTCTTAATTTTAATAGAGTAATGAAGTGTTTGAACTTACAGGACCATCAGGCTAAAACACACAATTATGGGAAGGGGCTAGCATACTTAAAAAACAGGGCAACCACAAGCCAAAACCAAATATTGCATTCGCAAAAAATGAAAAAAAAATACACTCAAGCAGATAATAACTGGAGACCATCCAACCAAAAAAAAAAAAAAGGAAAGAAAAAAAGAAAGGAAGAATGGAGAACCATAGAATCAAATGAAACACAAAGTTCAAATGGCAATAAATAATCATGTATCAATTATCACCTTAAATGTCAATGGACTGAAGGCCCCAATCAAAAGACACAGAGGGGCTGAGTGGATAAAAAAGGCAAAAACCTTCAATATGCTGCCTACAAGAAACTCACCTTAGGACAAAAGATACATACATATAGATTGAAAGTGAAAGGGTGGGGAAAAATATTTCACGCCAATAGACAAGACAGAAAAGCAGGAGTCACAACGCTCATATCAGACAAAATAGACTTTAAAACAAAAGACATAAAGAAAGACAAAGAAGGACACTACTTAATGATTAAGGGATCCATCCAAGGAGAGGATGTTGCTATCGTCAACATATATGCCCCAAATACAGGAGCACCCAGATACATACAACAAATATTAACAGACATAAAGGGGGATATTGATGGGAATACAATCATAGTAGGAGCCCTTAATACCCCCCTCACATCAATGGACAGATCCTCTAGACAGAAAACCAATAAAGCAACAGAGAGCCTAAAGGAAACAATAGAAAAGTGAGACTTCATTGATATCTTCAGGACACTACATCCAAAAAAAGCAGAATACACATTCTTCTCAAATGGTCATGGAACATTCTCAGGAATCGACCACATATTGGGACACAAAGCTAACCTCAATAAATTTAGGAGCATAGAAATTATCTCAAGTCTCTTCTCTGACCACAATGCCATGAAATTAGAAATCAACCATGGGAAAAGGAAAGAGAAAATACCGACTGCATGGAGATTAAACAACATGCTACTCAAAAACCAATGGGTCAATGAGGAAATCAAGAAGGAAATTAAAAATACCTTGAAACAAATGATAATGAAGACAGGATCTCTCAAAATCTATGGGATGCCACGAAAGCAGTGCTCAGTGGGAAATTTATAGCAATACAGGCCTTTCTCAAAAAAGAAGAAAGATCCCAAATGGACAACTTAACCCTCCACCTAAACGAACTAGAAAAAGAAGAACAAAAAAACCTAAAGTCAGCAGAAGGAAGGAAATTATAAAGATCAAAGAAGAAATCAATAAAATAGAGACTCAAAAAATCAATATAGAAAATTAATAAAACCAAGAGCTGGTTCTTTGAAAAGGTAAACAAAATTGACAAACCCTTAGCCAGACTCACTAAAAAGAGGAAAGAAAGAACCCAAATAACCAAAATTATAAATGAAAAAGGAGAAATCACAACAGATACTGCAGAAATACAAAAAAAAAATTCATAAGAGAATACTATGAACAACTATACGGCAACAAGTTTGACAATCTGGAGGAAATGGACGATTTTCGAGAATCTTACAGCCTGCCAAAACTGAATCAAAAAGAAACAGACCAACTGAACAAACCAATCACTAGAAATGCAATTGAAGAGGTCAAAAAATCATTCCCTACAAATAAAAGTCCAGGACCAGAAAGCTTCGCAGGCGAATTCTATCAAACATATAAAGACGAACTGGTGCCCATCCTCCTAAAACACTTTCAAAAGGTTGAAGAAGAAGGAATACTCCCAAGGACATTCTATGATGCCACCATCACCCTCATTCCAAAACCAGACAGAGATACCACCAAAAAAGAAAACTATCGCCCAATATCATTGATGAATATAGATGCAAGAATTCTCAACAAAATCTTAGCCAACCCAATCCAACAACATATCAAAAAAATTATACACCATGACCAGATAGCATTCATCCCAGGTTCACAAGGATGGTTCAACATACACAAATCAATCAGCATCATACACCACAGTAACAAAAAAAAAGGCAATAACAATATGATCATCTCAATAGATGCAGAAAAAGCATTTGACAAAGTCCAACATCCATTCATGATCAAGACCCTCGCCAAAGTGGGTATAGAGGGAACATTCCTTAACATAATTAAAGCCATTTATGATAAACCCACAGCAAATATAATCCTCAATGTAGAAAAACTGAAAGCTTTCTCACTCAAATCTGGAACGAGACAGGGATGCCCACTCTCACCACTGCTCTTCACCATCGTTTTGGAAGTCCTAGCCACAGCAATTAGACACACAAAAGACATAAAAGGCATCCATATAGGAAGAGAAGAGATACAACTGTCACTGTATGCAGATGACATGATACTATACATAGAAAACCCTAAGGACTCAACCCAAAACTACTTGAACTGATTCATAAATTCAGCGAAGTAGCAGGATATAAGATTAACATTCAGAAGTCAGTTGCATTTCTGTATACCAGCAATGAAATATTAGAAAAGGAATACAAAAATATAATACCTTTTAAAATTGCACCTCACAAAATCAAATACCTCGGAATACACCTGACCAAGGAGGTAAAGGACCTATATGCCGAGAACTATAAAACTTTAATCAAAGAAATCAAAGAAGATGTAAAGAAATGGAAAGATACTCCATGTTCATGCAGTGGAAAAATCAATATTGTAAAAATGGCCAGACTCCCCAAAGCAATCTACAGATTCAATGCAATCCCTATCAAATGACCCATGACATTTTTCACAGCACTAGACCAAACAATCCAAATATTTAGATGGAACCACAAAAGACCCAGAATCACCAAAGCAATCCTGAGAAAAAAAAAACCCAAGCAGGAGGCATAACTCTCCCAGACTTCAAGAAATACTACAAAGCCACAGTCATCAAAACAGTGTGGTACTGGTATCAAAACAGACAGACAGACCAATGGAACAGAATGGAGAACCCAGAAATAAACCCTGACACCTATGGTCCATTAATCTTTGACAAGGGAGGCAAGAACATACAATGGGAAAAAGACAGTCTATTCAGCAAGCATTGCTGGGAAACCTGGACAGCTGCATGCAAAGCAATGAAGTTAGAACACACGCACACACCATGCACAAAAATACACTCCAAATGGCTGAAAGACTTAAATATACGACAGGACACCATCAAACTCCCAGAGGAAAACATAGGCAAAATACTCTCTGACATCAACCTCATGTATATTTTCTCAGGTCAGTCTCCCAAAGCAATAGAAATAAGAGCACAAATAAACCCATGGGACCTAATCAAACGGACAAGCTTTTGCACAGCAAAGGAAACCCAAAAGAAACCAAAAAGACAACTTACAGAATGGGAGATAATAGGTTCAAATGATGCAACCGACAAGGGCTTAATCTCTAGAATATATAAACAACTTATACAACCCAACAGCAAAAAAGCCAATCAAGCAAAGGAAAAATGGGCAAAAGACCTGAATAGACTGTTCTCCAAGGAAGATATACAGATGGCCAGCAAACACATGAAAAAATGCTCAACATCACTGATCATAAGAGAAATGCAAATCCAAACTACCATGAGATACCACCTCACACCAGTCAGAATGGCCATCATTAATACATCCACAAATAACAAGTGCTGGAGGGGGTGTGAAGAAAACGGAACCCTCCTGCACTGTTGGTGGGCATGTCAACTGGTACAGCCACTATGGGGAACAGTTTGGAGATACCTTAGACATCTATACATAGAACTTCCATATGACCCCACAATCCCACTCTTGGGCATCTATCCGGACAAGACTCTACTTAAAAGAGACACATGCACCCGCATGTTCATTGCAGCCCTATTCACAATAGCCAGGACATGGAAACAACCCAAATGTCCATCGACAGAGGATTGGATTCGGAAGAAGTGGTATATATACACAATAGAATACTACTCAGCCATAAAAAAGAACGATATAATGCCATTTGCAGCAACATGGATGGAGCTAGAGAATCTCATACTGAGTGAAATGAGCCAGAAAGACAAAGACAAATACCACATGATATCACTTATAACTGGAATCTAATATCCAGCACAAATGAACATCTCCTCAGAGAAGAAAATCTTGGACTTGGAGAATAGACTTGTGGCTGCCTGATGGGACGGGGAGTGGGAGGGAGTGGGAGGGATCGGGAGCTTGGGCTTATCAGACACAACTTAGAATAGATGTACAAGGAGATCCTGCCGAATAGCATTGAGAACTTTGTCTAGATGCTCCTGGTGCAACAGAACAAATGGAGGGGAAAAATGTAATTGTAATGTGTAAATATAAGGATAACTTGATCCCCTTGCTGTACAGTGGGAAAAAAAATAAAATAAAATAGAAAAAAATGATAAGCCTGTAGCCAGATTTATCAAGGAAAAAAAGGAGAGGGCTCAAATCCATAAAATGACAATTGAAAAAATATTACAAATGACGTTACAGAAATACAAAGGATCATAAAGTCTACTACATGCAATGTATAAAATTGGCAACTTAGGATAAACTGACAAATTCTTAGAAAGATACAACCATCCAAGACTGAACCAAGAAAAATAGAAAATATGAAGAGACGAATTACAAGTACTGAAAAGGAAATTATGATTAAAAAACTTCCAATACCCAAAAGTCCAGGACCAGATGGCTTAACTGGCAAATTCTTCTGAACATTCCAAGAAGAGATTAACAGCTATACTTCTGTAAATTTTCCCAAAAATTGCAGAGGCATGAATATTCCCATGTTTGTTCTATGAGGCCACCATCACCCTGATATAAAAACTAAACAAATATATCACAAAAAGGATAATTAGAGGACAATATCACTGATCATCTTAGATGCAGAAGATCCTCAGCAAAAAAAAAAGCAAATAAAATTCAACAATACATTAAATTGATCATACACCATGATCAATTGGGATTTATCACAGGGATTCAAGGATTCTTCAATATCCACAAATCAAACATTATGATACCCCACATTAACAAATTGAAGAATAAAAACCATATGGTGATCTCAATAGATGTAGAAAAAACTTTTGGAAAAGGTTCAATACTCATTTAAGTTTCTTTGTAAATTTTATTTTTATATATCCAACTTATATATGTTTGTATGTGGGAGAAAGAAGGCTAATTTCTCTTTTTCATATTGTTATCTTAATTGTTCCTTTACAAATAGTCACATAGATCAGGTTATACCCATATTTCTCTAGACCTTATACTGTCATATTTTTAAAATAATTATAGCTATATTATTTTTTAAAAATTCAATAAAGTTCCATGGTGTCTTAGTGGCTTAAAGATTTGACGTTTTCACTACTGGGCCTCCAGTCACCCCTGTGGTATGGGTTCAATGCATGGCCCAGGAACTTCCACAGCCTGAGGGCACTGCCCCCACCCCCCATTTTTTTAAGTTAAAGAGAATAAATAAAAAGTCTACTTTTGACTTTTACTTCCAGAGTCTTGCCTACTTTCAGAATTTTGTTCAATATGTTTCACAATCAAATTGACAAATTTTATGAAAAGCTTGATTGAATCTGAGTCATATCTTGTGGAGTTGGTATATTAAATAGACTATGAAATATGGTGAAACATTTAAAATCCATTAAATTATATCATCAATAATGTATTCCACTTAAATTTTACTATTTTATCCCCAAATATTATAGCCTATGTTTATTAGATTTATTCCTAGAAAATTTATACATATATATGTATTGATCTTTTTTAAATGGAGTTTATAAGAATACATTTTCACTTTGGAATAAATTTAGATTTACCAAATACATGCAAATATAGTATGAAAAATTCCCATATACTCTTGCCTAATTTGTTTCCCTCAATTTTATCATATTATGTTACTGTGGTATACTTATCACTCATTTTTCAAGGAGTCCCAATCCTTTGCCATCAGAGATTGGCATTGGTGAAATAAAAATTTGCATCCTAAGGCAAGTCAAAGAATATTAAAGTAACTTTTTCTCTGTCCTTTGGCCTTCTCTCTTGTCCCTGGTCTATATTATGTATCTGCATTATGCATCAATAATATATATATATGATTTTCATATATTGAATTTATATGCATTACTTTTAATTAATTTAATATAATTTTATATAAAAAACCTTATATAATTGAATTTTTATTAAATTTATATATATTAAAGTTTAATATTTAGGGTGTACCATTCTAAAGGCTTTGACGAATGCATGAAGTCATGTATCCACCACCCTAATACCTTGTGGTTGGGTTCTATCACTGTAAAACATTCTCTGTTCAAGTCATCTGTCCCTCCTCAACACAATCCAGCCATTCACTGATGTTCTATTTGTCCATATAGATTTACTCTTTCTAGAGTGTCTTAAGAATGAAATGATACATTTCATACCATTTTGGGTCAAGATTTTTCCACTTAGCAAAATGCATTTGAGATTCATCCATGTTGCTGTGTGAAACTTTTTCTTTTATCACTGAATAGTATTCTATTGTATGTAGTCAATATTAACCTGTATATAGATATACTGGTTGTTTTCAGTTTTTAGGCATTTTAAACAAAACTGCTATAAATCTCAGTGTACAGGTTTCTGAGTGAACACAAATTTTCCTTTTTATAGGATATCTAACAGTGCATCCACTGGGTTGTTTGGTATGTCAAACTTTATTTAAAAAAAAAAACTGCCAATCTTCAATAGTGGCCAGATTATTTTTATTTTGCATTTTGATCAGGAGTGAATGAGAGGTCCCGGTGCCTCATGTCCTTGCCAGAAATTGGTATGGTCAGGTTTTTTGTTTTGGGTGGTTATTGTCTTTTTCCTTTCCTTATGGCCACACCTGAGGCATATGGAAGTTTCTGGGGCTAGGGTTTTAATCAGAGCTGCAGCTGCCAGCATACATGACAGTCACAGCAATGCTTGGTCTGAGCAGCATCTGTGATCTACACTACACAACAGCTTGCAAGAATTTTTTATTTAATTTTAACTCTTTTAGATATGTAGTGATATTTGATTGTGTTTTAATATGTATTTCTGTAATGATAAATAATGTTGTAAATCATTACATATGGTTATTTGTCAACCACATATATTCTGTGGAAAAATATTTGTTTAAATCTTGCTAATTTAAAAAATTATCTTGTTTTTTTCTTGCCCTTTTTCATTTTTAAAGGTTTATTGATGTATAGTTGATTTACATTGTTGTGATAATTTCTGCTGTACAAAAAAGTGATTCAATTTTACATATACAAACATCAATTCTTTTTTTTATTTTATTCTTTATTTTTTTGTCTTTTTAGGCCTACACTTGCAGCATATGGAGGTTTCCAGGCTGGGGATACCGATTGGAGGTACAGATGCCAGCCCACACCACAGCCACAGCAACACAGGATCTGAGCTGTGTCTAAGACCTACACCACAGTTCATGGCAATGCTGGATCCTTAACCCATTGAGCAAGGCCAGGGATTGAACCCACAACCTCATGGTACCTAGTCAGATTTGTTTCTACTGCACCATGATGGGAACTCCCAAACATCCATTCTTTTTCAGATGATTGTCCCATATAGATTATCACAGAATATTGATAATATTGTGCTATACAGCAGGTCCCCATTGCCCAGTCAATCCCTATACCACAGTGTGCATAGGCCAATTCCAAATGTCTAGTCCATCCCTCCTGCACAACCTGTCCCCTTTGGTAGACATGGGTTTGTTTTCAGAATCTGTGAGTCTGTTTACATTCTGCAAATAAGTACATTTGCATTTTTTAATATTCCACATATGTTATATTAGGAATCTTTCTCTTACACTATCTAACTTCACATCATATGATAATATCTAGTTTCATCTAAATTGCAGCAAATTGCATTATTTCATTAATTTTTATGGCTAAAAAATATTTCATTGTATATAATTACCACATCTTCTTTATCTATTCCTCTGTCTATGGACATTTATGTTGCTTCCATGTCCTGGCTATTGTGAACAGTGCTGAAATGAACATTGGGGTACACGTATCTTTTCAAATTGTTTTTCTACCAATAGATACCCAGGAGAAGGATTGTTGGATCATACAGTAGTTTTATTTTTAGTTTTCCAAAGAAACTTCCATAGATTTTTCCATAATAGTTGTACCAAATTACATTCCCACAAAGAGTGACGGTGGTTTCCCTTTTCTCCACACCCTTTCCAGAATTAATTATGTAGACTTTTTTTATGATGGCTATTCTGGCTGGTGTAACTCATAGTATTTTACAATGAAGAAAAGAAAGTTTCTTCAATAATGGTGCGAAAAATGGACAGCTATATGTTAAAAAATGAAATTAGAACACTCTAACACCATACATAAAAATAAACTCAAATGGATTAAAGACCTAAATTTAAGACCAGATTCTATAAAACCCTTAGAGAAAAACCAAGGAAGAACCCTCTCTGATACAAAATGCAGGAAGATCTTTTTAGATCCACCTCAGAGTAATTAAAATAAAAACAAAAATAAACAAATGTGACCTACTTAAACTTAAAAAGTTTTTTCACAGCAAAGGAATCTATAAACAAAACAAAAAATCAACCCACAGAATAGGAAAAAAATATTTCCAAATGACCCTACAGACAAGGGATTAATCTCCAAAATATACAAACAACTCATGCAGCTCAATATCAAAAAACAAACAACCCAATTAAAAATGTGCAGAATATCTAGATATTTCTCCAAAGAAGACATAAACATGACTAACAATCAAATGAAAATAGTTCAATATCTTAATAATTAGAGAAATGCAAATCAAAATTACTATGAGTTAGTTGCCTTCTTGTTGGTTTTTAAGTGTTCTTAATGTTCAGGATAAAAATGCTTTATCAGATATATGATTTAAAGTTATATTCTTTCAGGCTATGGCTTGTTCTTTCATTAATTTCATGATATTTTCAAGCAAAATTTGTTTCTAATTTTGACTAAGTCCAATTTGTCAAATTTCTTTCATGGATCATGCTTTTGGTGTTATATGTAAAATCTTATCATTAAACTAAATACTGTAGATTCTCCCTCCATATTTTATTTTTAAAGTTTCACAGTTTAAAGTTTTATATTTTGTGAGGTATTAGATGCATGTTGAAATTCTTAAGATTATTCTTTTGCGACTGAATTTCCTTTTCATTTTTTTTTCCCACTGTACAGCAAGGGGATCAAGTTATCCTTATATTTACACATTACAATTACATTTTTCCCCTCCATTTGTTCTGTTGCACCAGGAGCATCTAGACAAAGTTCTCAATGCTATTCGGCAGGATCTCCTTGTACATCTATTCTAAGTTGTGTCTGATAAGCCCAAGCTCCCGATCCCTCCCACTCCCTCCCACTCCCCGTCCCATCAGGCAGCCACAAGTCTATTCTCCAAGTCCAAGATTTTCTTCTCTGAGGAGATGTTCATTTGTGCTGGATATTAGATTCCAGTTATAAGTGATATCATGTGGTATTTGTCTTTGTCTTTCTGGCTCATTTCACTCAGTATGAGATTCTCTAGCTCCATCCATGTTGCTGCAAATGGCATTATATCGTTCTTTTTTATGGCTGAGTAGTATTCTATTGTGTATATATACCACTTCTTCCGAATCCAATCCTCTGTCGATGGACATTTGGGTTGTTTCCATGTCCTGGCTATTGTGAATAGGGCTGCAATGAACATGCGGGTGCATGTGTCTCTTTTAAGTAGAGTCTTGTCCGGATAGATGCCCAAGAGTGGGATTGTGGGGTCATATGGAAGTTCTATGTATAGATGTCTAAGGTATCTCCAAACTGTTCCCCATAGTGGCTGTACCAGTTGACATGCCCACCAACAGTGCAGGAGGGTTCCGTTTTCTTCACACCCCCTCCAGCACTTGTTATTTGTGGATGTATTAATGATGGCCATTCTGACTGGTGTGAGGTGGTATCTCATGGTAGTTTGGATTTGCATTTCTCTTATGATCAGTGATGTTGAGCATTTTTTCATGTGTTTGCTGGCCATCTGTATATCTTCCTTGGAGAACAGTCTATTCAGGTCTTTTGCCCATTTTTCCTTTGCTTGATTGGCTTTTTTGCTGTTGGGTTGTATAAGTTGTTTATATATTCTAGAGATTAAGCCCTTGTCGGTTGCATCATTTGAACCTATTATCTCCCATTCTGTAAGTTGTCTTTTTGGTTTCTTTTGGGTTTCCTTTGCTGTGCAAAAGCTTGTCCGTTTGATTAGGTCCCATGGGTTTATTTGTGCTCTTATTTCTATTGCTTTGGGAGACTGACCTGAGAAAATATACATGAGGTTGATGTCAGAGAGTATTTTGCCTATGTTTTCCTCTGGGAGTTTGATGGTGTCCTGTCGTATATTTAAGTCTTTCAGCCATTTGGAGTGTATTTTTGTGCATGGTGTGTGCGTGTGTTCTAACTTCATTGCTTTGCATGCAGCTGTCCAGGTTTCCCAGCAATGCTTGCTGAATAGACTGTCTTTTTCCCATTGTATGTTCTTGCCTCCCTTGTCAAAGATTAATGGACCATAGGTGTCAGGGTTTATTTCTGGGTTCTCCATTCTGTTCCATTGGTCTGTCTGTCTGTTTTGATACCAGTACCACACTGTTTTGATGACTGTGGCTTTGTAGTATTTCTTGAAGTCTGGGAGAGTTATGCCTCCTGCTTGGGTTTTTTTTTTCTCAGGATTGCTTTGGTGATTCTGGGTCTTTTGTGGTTCCATCTAAATATTTGGATTGTTTGGTCTAGTGCTGTGAAAAATGTCATGGGTCATTTGATAGGGATTGCATTGAATCTGTAGATTGCTTTGGGGAGTCTGGCCATTTTTACAATATTGATTTTTCCACTGCATGAACATGGAGTATCTTTCCATTTCTTTACATCTTCTTTGATTTCTTTGATTAAAGTTTTATAGTTCTCGGCATATAGGTCCTTTACCTCCTTGGTCAGGTGTATTCCGAGGTATTTGATTTTGTGAGGTGCAATTTTAAAAGGTATTATATTTTTGTATTCCTTTTCTAATATTTCATTGCTGGTATACAGAAATGCAACTGACTTCTGAATGTTAATCTTATATCCTGCTACTTCGCTGAATTTATGAATCAGTTCAAGTAGTTTTGGGTTGAGTCCTTAGGGTTTTCTATGTATAGTATCATGTCATCTGCATACAGTGACAGTTGTATCTCTTCTCTTCCTATATGGATGCCTTTTATGTCTTTTGTGTGTCTAATTGCTGTGGCTAGGACTTCCAAAACGATGGTGAAGAGCAGTGGTGAGAGTGGGCATCCCTGTCTCGTTCCAGATTTGAGTGAGAAAGCTTTCAGTTTTTCTACATTGAGGATTATATTTGCTGTGGGTTTATCATAAATGGCTTTAATTATGTTAAGGAATGTTCCCTCTATACCCACTTTGGCGAGGGTCTTGATCATGAATGGATGTTGGACTTTGTCAAATGCTTTTTCTGCATCTATTGAGATGATCATATTGTTATTGCCTTTTTTTTTTGTTACTGTGGTGTATGATGCTGATTGATTTGTGTATGTTGAACCATCCTTGTGAACCTGGGATGAATGCTATCTGGTCATGGTGTATAATTTTTTTGATATGTTGTTGGATTGGGTTGGCTAAGATTTTGTTGAGAATTCTTGCATCTATATTCATCAATGATATTGGGCGATAGTTTTCTTTTTTGGTGGTATCTCTGTCTGGTTTTGGAATGAGGGTGATGGTGGCATCATAGAATGTCCTTGGGAGTATTCCTTCTTCTTCAACCTTTTGAAAGTGTTTTAGGAGGATGGGCACCAGTTCGTCTTTATATGTTTGATAGAATTCGCCTGCGAAGCTTTCTGGTCCTGGACTTTTATTTGTAGGGAATGATTTTTTGACCTCTTCAATTGCATTTCTAGTGATTGGTTTGTTCAGTTGGTCTGTTTCTTTTTGATTCAGTTTTGGCAGGCTGTAAGATTCTCGAAAATCGTCCATTTCCTCCAGATTGTCAAACTTGTTGCCGTATAGTTGTTCATAGTATTCTCTTATGAATTTTTTTTTGTATTTCTGCAGTATCTGTTGTGATTTCTCCTTTTTCATTTATAATTTTGGTTATTTGGGTTCTTTCTTTCCTCTTTTTAGTGAGTCTGGCTAAGGGTTTGTCAATTTTGTTTACCTTTTCAAAGAACCAGCTCTTGGTTTTATTAATTTTCTATATTGATTTTTTGAGTCTCTATTTTATTGATTTCTTCTTTGATCTTTATAATTTCCTTCCTTCTGCTGACTTTAGGTTTTTTTGTTCTTCTTTTTCTAGTTCGTTTAGGTGGAGGGTTAAGTTGTCCATTTGGGATCTTTCTTCTTTTTTGAGAAAGGCCTGTATTGCTATAAATTTCCCACTGAGCACTGCTTTCGTGGCATCCCATAGATTTTGAGAGGTCCTGTCTTCATTATCATTTGTTTCAAGGTATTTTTTAATTTCCTTCTTGATTTCCTCATTGACCCATTGGTTTTTGAGTAGCATGTTGTTTAATCTCCATGCAGTCGGTATTTTCTCTTTCCTTTTCCCATGGTTGATTTCTAATTTCATGGCATTGTGGTCAGAGAAGAGACTTGAGATAATTTCTATGCTCCTAAATTTATTGAGGTTAGCTTTGTGTCCCAATATGTGGTCGATTCCTGAGAATGTTCCATGACCATTTGAGAAGAATGTGTATTCTGCTTTTTTTGGATGTAGTGTCCTGAAGATATCAATGAAGTCTCACTTTTCTATTGTTTCCTTTAGGCTCTCTGTTGCTTTATTGGTTTTCTGTCTAGAGGATCTGTCCATTGATGTGAGGGGGGTATTAAGGGCTCCTACTATGATTGTATTCCCATCAATATCCCCCTTTATGTCTGTTAATATTTGTTGTATGTATCTGGGTGCTCCTGTATTTGGGGCATATATGTTGACGATAGCAACATCCTCTCCTTGGATGGATCCCTTAATCATTAAGTAGTGTCCTTCTTTGTCTTTCTTTATGTCTTTTGTTTTAAAGTCTATTTTGTCTGATATGAGCGTTGTGACTCCTGCTTTTCTGTCTTGTCTATTGGCGTGAAATATTTTTCCCCACCCTTTCACTTTCAATCTATATGTATGTATCTTTTGTCCTAAGGTGAGTTTCTTGTAGGCAGCATATTGAAGGTTTTTGCCTTTTTTATCCACTCAGCCCCTCTGTGTCTTTTGATTGGGGCCTTCAGTCCATTGACATTTAAGGTGATAATTGATACATGATTATTTATTGCCATTTGAACTTTGTGTTTCATTTGATTCTATGGTTCTCCATTCTTCCTTTCTTTTTTTCTTTCCTTTTTTTTTTTTTTTGGTTGGATGGTCTCCAGTTATTATCTGCTTGAGTGTATTTTTTTTTCATTTTTTGCGAATGCAATATTTGGTTTTGGCTTGTGGTTGCCCTGTTTTTTAAGTATGCTAGCCCCTTCCCATAATTGTGTGTTTTAGCCTGATGGTCCTGTAAGTTCAAACACTTCATTACTCTATTAAAATTAAGAAGAGAAACATACAAACAAACAAACAAAAAGGGTTATTTACGTCCTAACATCCCTTGCCCACATTTTATGGTTTTGATGACTCTTTTTTATTTTTTTCTTTTTAATTTTATTTTGTTTGAAGCCTGTTCATGATTAAATCTGTATGCTGGCTTTTTTGAGTGGCTGCTCTCTGATTGCAGTTTCCTCAGTCCTCGTTCTTCCTCTTCTTCTTTTTTTTTTTTCTTTTCTTTTTTCTTCCCTTTCCTTCCTTTCTTTTTGGTTTAGAGAAGCCCTTTCAGTATTTCTTTTAACCTGGGTTTTGTGTTGCAGTATTCTTTAAGTTTTTGTTTGTTGGAAAAAATTTTTATTTCCCTTTCTATTTTAAAGGATATTCTTGCTGGATAGAGTATCCTAGGTTGCATATTTTTTCCTTTTAGCACTTTAAATATCTCTTGCCCTTCCCTCCTGGCCTGTAGTGTTTCTGTAGAGAAGTCAGCTGATATTCTTATGGGGGTTCCCTTGTAGGTAACATTCTGCTTTTCTCTTGCTGCCTTTAGGATCCTCTCTTTATCACTCACTTTTGCCATTTTTATTATGATGTGTCTTGGTGTGGGTCTATTTGGGTTCAGTTTGTTTGGGGACCTCTGTTCTTCTTGTATCTTGAACCCAGTATCCTTTAGATTTGGGAAGTTTCCATTGATAATTCTTCAAAAATATTTTCCATCCCCTTATCTTTTTCTACTCCTTCTGGAATTCCTATTATGCGTAGATTGGCCCACTTTATATTATCCCATAGGTCTCTTATATTGCTTTCCAGTTTTTGGATTCGGTTTTCTGTCTGCTGACTGGATTGAGTGATTTCCATTCTTCTATCTTCCATATCACTGATTCGTTCTTCTGCATTATTCATTCTGGTTTTTACTGCCCTTAGTTCAGTTTGCATCTCTGCAAATGAATGTTCTAGTTTTTCTTGGCTCCTCCTTATATTTTCTAGTTCCCTTCTGAGGGTATCTGCATTACTGTTCCTATCTTCTCTTTATTCCTTCAGTGTTTTCACTATTTCCCTTTTGAACTCCAGGTCTGTCAGACTGCAGAGATCTGTTTCATTGTTGACTGTTTTAGGTGAGTTCTCCTGTTGGTTTGACTGGGGGTGGTTTCTCATCTTCTTCATCTTGCTTGTTTTTTTTTTTTTATCCTGAGGTAGTTGTACTGTCTGTGACTGGGCCATGTTTGCCTTGTCACTGCCGTGGAATATTTCATGAGGGCTGGCGTTGTTGGTCAGTCTATTCTGAGGCAGTGTGACTTTTCTGGAGTGTTGATCATGCTAACAGGGTCTCTTTGAAGCAAAGGAGGGCTTCCTGAGGGCAGACAGGACTGGTAAGTCCATACCACGATGGTAGCAGATTTCACTTGGTCATGCAGAGCTTGCTATGGTGTTTTTAGGCTGTGGGGTTCTTGCAGGGGGTTGTTGGTGTTGGGCAGCTGTTCCTCAGGAGTGCAGCAGTCCCTGGGGGCTGGAGCAGCTATCTGGGTCACTGAGAACCTAAGAGGCTCTTCCCTAGGGCAGCCCAACTCAGAAGGACGGCCTGCGAATGTAGGCAGATCTTTTCACAGTCTGGCCAAGCTTGTTGCAACTTTTCTGGGCTGCAGGGGCACTTCTAGGGGGCTGGTGGTGCTGAGCAGCTATTCCACGGGAGTGGGGCACCCCCTGGGGGCTAGGGCGTGTAGCAGGGCCATTGGAAACCGAAGAGGCTCCTCCCCGGGGCAGCCTAACTCAGAAAAACCGTCTGAGATATTTCCCGGCTTGGCCGAGCTTGTTTCAGCTTTTCTGGGCTGCAGGGGGTCCTGCCTGGAGCTGGCTGTCCTATGTAGCTGATCCACTAGGGCACCCCCTGGGGGCTAGGGCCGGTAGCAGGGCCGTTGGAAACCGAAGAGGCTCCTACCCGGGGCAGCCTGACTCAGAAAGACTGTCTGATATCTTTTCCCAACTCGGCCAGGCTTGTTGCAGCTTTTCTGGGCTGTAGGGGTTCCTGACTGGAGCTGGCAGTCCTATGCAGCTGATCCACTTGGGCACCCCCTGGGGGCTTGGGCAGGTAGCAGGGCCATTGGAAATCCAAGAGGCTCCTCCCCGGGCAGCCCATCTCAGAAAAACCGTCTGGAAATTAGGCAGATCTATTCACGGCCTGGCTAGGCTTGTTCTAGCTTTTCTGGGCTGCAGGCCTTTTTTCAGGGGCTGGTGGTGTTTGGTGCTGCTCTGCGGAGGTGTAGCCCCTCCAAAGGGCAAGCAGGCCTGTGCAGGGACAGTCCCAGTGGTGGTAGGCTTCAGGCAATTGTTGAGGCCAGCCGTCCTGGATGGCAGGCAGCCCCAGGTTTGGCAAGAGCATAGGGGGTGGTGGGGGTGGCGGGGGTGGGGGGAGGGGATGCACTGGGAAGCACAGCTTTCAGCTAGCTAGTGGGCCTGTAAGCTTGCTGTGGCGTGGGGGGTATTCTATGGGGACCCACCCCTTCTTCTCTCCCCTCCCCAGCAGGGGCGCAGACCAGGCTCTTCTCCCAGGTTCCCTCTGATGTGGCTTTCCACTTCCCCACCCCTAGAGTATGCTCCCTTCCTCTGTGACAGCTTTGTTTTCTAGTCCCCCAGGCAGTCTCTGCCCCGTCAAATGGTTTCTAGACCTCCCAAGCAGTTTCTGCTCTGCCCCTCCCCCCCCAGCCCGGGGACTATCCTCTGGAGCCGAGGTCTCGGTGCCCAGCCCCCACCCAGGCATCCCCCGGCCCTTTCTCGGTGACCAACCCTCAGAGGTGAGGTCTCAGTCCCCAGCCCCCACCCAGGCGTCCCCCGGCCCTTTCTCGGGGACTAACCTTCGGAGGCGAGGACTCGGTGCCCAGCCCCCACCCCAGTGTCTCAATTTTTGGTGACTGTGCCCGTAGTTCAGATGGTCTGTTCGGTTCTTGATCGGCTTTTCTGTACTCCAACTTACTGCTACACTCTTCTCTGCATCTGGAGATTCCTCCGGTTCATTTGATCTTTCTCCCGTGTAGGTGACTTTCCAGGGTGCGGGATCCCTTTCTCCTCCTCAGTTCCCTTTCGGGAGCGCCCGTCCTGCTCAGATTCACCTTCTCTCACACTCCTCTTTTCTCCCATTCTGCCCCGTAATGTCACGAACTTCTTGCCATTATTGGAGTTTAGATTCTTCTGCCAGCGATTGGTTGCTGTTCTGTGCGAGTCATTTATTCTGTAGATGTGCTTTTTTTTTGTTGTGTTTGTGGGAGAGGGCGAGCGTGTCCCCCTACTCCTCCGCCATCTTGTCCTCTCCCCCTTTTCATTTTTTATAAAAAAATGTTAACTACATTTGTGTTGGCTTAACCACTACATTCTGATTCATTACTTCATGATTCATTACTTCATCCTTTCACCAACACCATGTCTTCTTGATAGCTTTATATCTTGCTAGATGTAAATCTAAGTACTTCAGGGGTGTGTTGCTATTATAATTTTTTTTAGAGTATCAGATTCCAATTATCAATTGGCAACATATAAATAAGTGAATTCTGATTATATTGACCTTGTGTACTGTAAACTTGCCCAAATCCCTTAGTAACTCCAAGTTTCTCTCCCTTGAAGATTCTCCGAGATTTTCTATATAGAAAATCATGTAGTCTGCTAATAAGTAAATTTTTTTGAATTTTGAACAAAGTTTTAATTCTTGGGAAAACTCCCATATGTTTATGACATATTCCCCATTTTATATAATGCTAATTTCTATTTGCTAATATTTGTCAAGAAATTTTAATATCAATGTTCATGAGAGGTATTAGTCTATAGTTTTCTTTTCTTGTTATGTCTTCATTTAGATTTAGTGTTAGGGCAGTATAGGTCTTAAACAAAAATAAATTTGAATGTGTCTTTTTTTATTCTAGTTTATGGATGAGTCTATTTAAGAGTTAATGATATTTAGTCCTCAAGTGTTTCATGGAATTCACCATTAAGCCATATGAGCCTGGAGGATTTTTTTAAATTTTAAACTATAAATTCAAATTCTTTTTATAGGTGTATGGTCATTAATATCATCTTCTTCAAATAGGAGCATTATGGTAGATTTTTCATTGAAATGACTCATAATTTTATCTATATTTTAAAATTTATGGACATAGAGTTCTTTGTGTTACTCTCAAGTTTCCATGAAATATCTGTGTTATGTTTTCTCTTTTATTCTGTTATAGGTAAGTTGTGTATTCTTCCTTTTTTTTTCTTTTTTGCTTAACCTGGCTAGAGATTGATCAATTTAATACTTTTTTTGGTTTCATTAATTCTATTGGTTTTCTGATTTCACTTTTACTTCCACTCTAATTTTTACCATTTTCTCACTTCTACTTATATTAGGTTTAAATTGCTCTTGATTTGTAGTTTTTAGCTAAATGTGGAATGAGTTTTTAAATTTAGATCTTCTTTTGTTATAAGTGTGTTAATTTTTTCACATGACTTTGATATAATGTATTTTTGTTTTCTTTTAGTAAAAATGTATTTTTAAAAATTGTCCTTAGACTTTATTTTTAACCCACAGCTTATTTGGAAATGCAGTGTTTAATTTTTTAAATATTTACATGTTTTCAAATAAAAGTATGTTACTTAGTTTAAATATATTTGTAGTCTGAAAAAGCAAGTTTTATGATTTCATTTTTTTATTTTTAAAGGTTGTTTTGTAGATTAAAGTATGGTGTGTATTTTGGTATTTCATATACAGTTTATAGAAACATACATTCTACTCTTTCTAAATGGATTATTCTATAAATTAGAAAAGTTGGTTGATTCAGTTATTCATTTCACCTGATATTTTACCTACTGGTCTTATCAATCATTTGCAGAATTTTATTATTTTCTTAAAGATTTGAAACTCTTAATTGTTTGTGAACATAAGTAAACTGATTTTAAAAGAAACCCTTAAGAATCTGGTATCTAATAGGAAACAACAAAAACAAAAACATTTTACCATCTATTAATTTCTTTCCATTTCCTCCATTGAAAGATAAAATCAGCAAAATAAATGGCTCCAGAAAATCTCACTCGAGGGACTGAATTCATTCAAAGGGGGTCTCAGACCATCCAGAGCTCCATATCCCTCTTTTTGGCATTTTCCTGGTGATCTATGCTCTGATCTTGAGAGAAATCTTGGGCACCATCACCCCCACCAGTGTTGATTCTCAACTTCAAAGCCCCATGAACTTTTTCCTCAAGCATTTAGTTATCATCAACCTTGGCAATTCTACTGTCATTGCCCCTAAAATGCTGGTTAACACCTTGGTTACAAAGAAAACCATATCTTACTATGGGTGTGCAACCCAGCTGGGTGGATTCTTAGTGTTTATCATGGCTGAGATTTTCATGCTGGCTGCCATGGCCTATGAGCACTACATGGCAATTTGCAACCCCCTGCTCTACTTGGTGGTGGTTTCCCCACAGGTTTGCCTTCTCCTAGTTTCTCTTATCACCTCTACAGTCTGGCCACCACCCTGACAGTCTCTTCCTGTGTGTTCTCTGTGTGGTATTGCTCATCCAATGTGATCAACCATTTTTACTCTGATAATTCCCTTTGTTAGTCTTGTCCTGTTCTGCTACCTACATTCCAGAAACCAAAGTGTTAACCTTTTTGGGGACCAACTTGTTTTTATCTATAATTATCATTCTAATATTCTATTTCAACATCACCCTTGCCATTTTGAGGATACATTCATCAGAGGGGTGGCAAAAAGCCTTTCCAGCTGGGCTGAATTTTAAAGTTCCCATATGTAATTGCGAATTTTTCTTTCTTTTTGAACATATATATATATTTTTTTGTCTAAAGGTTTATACACATTTAGATATAAGTATTCTTAGAGAATCGGTCCTGTTATTACTATAAAATATGTTTTCTTTATTGCCATATTATTTATTGTTATGAAGCCTGCTTTATCTGAAATTATCTATTTCAGATTTCTTTTAATTAATGGTGCATTATCTTAACATACTTTGAGTTTTTACACATCTTCATATTTTAAGATAATATTTTAAGGCTTTATTTTTAAAAGTAGTTTTAAATTTTGTAACAAAACTGAGAGAAATATATTCCCACATACCAACTTTCCTCAGACATGCATAGACTCCATTATTATCAACATCACTGACCAGAAAGATACATTTTTTAATGAAAAGTGAACCTACATTGGCACATCAAAATCACCTAAATCCTGTAGTTTACTTTAGTATTCACTCAGTTTCATATATTCTATGGATTTGGAGAAGGGTAAAGTGACAATTTTCAGAATTGTAATATCATACATAGTATTTTTGCTGCCCTTATAATGCTCTGTGTTGTGCCTATTAATCCCCTCCCAATCTCTCATAACCATTAAACATTTAACTGTCCACATAGTTTTGCCTTTTTCATATAGCTGTAATCATACAGTATATAATCTTTTCAGATTGGTTTATTTTGCTTAATAATATGGATTTAATTTCCTCCATGTCTAGAGGTCAATTATATTCAATTGATTAATGGTGCTATTGAGTTCAAGTTCTTGCTGATTTTATGTCTGCTGGATCTGTCCATTTCTGAGAGAGAAGTGTTGAGGTTTCCAACTATTGTAGTGGATTCATTAATCTGTCTTTGCAGTTCTATCAAATTTGCCTCATGCAGTTTGATGCTCTATTGTTAGGCAAATACACTAAGAATTGTTATTTTTCAGAAAATGGATCTCTTTATTATTGCATAATGTCCTTCTTTATCCCTGATAACTATCCTTATGTTGAAGTCTGTCATGTCTGAAATTAACATAGCCATTCCTTGCCAAGACCAGCTCAGCAGGATGGGGCTGAAGAATGGGTGCTGTGGAACTTAAGGTAAAAGCCAACACAAAACAAAATGCCAACACAAAACAAAACACAGAGATAGTAAATGTGGGAACCTGGGGGACTCAAGGTCTCTAGGACCAAGAGCCCTGCCTCAAGAAACCACACCGCTTTTATTTCACTCTTTTGATGAGGTCACATGAGGAGGGACTATGGGTGGATAATCAAGCAAGAAGATTGGAAAAACATGTCTCACAACATCTCCCCCTCTTTGCTTTTACAGGAGGACAAACACAGATCCTGCAACTTCCTTTCTTCACTACTTCCCAAATCGCTTGCTTCCCACATCTATAGACAGAACACGAGTCCAAGTTAAGTCTCATGTAGAACTCCTCAGGCTTCTGCCGTGCATAGACTGACCAGCTTCCAGGGGTGGCCAGAGCAGGGCTTAGTGTTCTCTGACGATGGTGAAGGGAGTCTCTGGAACTTGACCATGAGGAGATTCTCGAGGTGCTGCACAGCCTCCCAGGTGTCCATGTCAGCCACGGATGCAGACTTCTTGACTATGATGTGGTAGCAGAGGATGGTTCCACGGGGTAATAACTGTAACCTTTATAGAAGGTGGGGATCTATGTGACCCTTAATTTACAAATGTTAATCAATAGCCACATCAAAGAATGTATCAAAGCCCGTATTCTCAATCCCCATCCCTGAGTTGGAGAGTCTAACTGTGGGAAAAGGGGCGATGACTGCTCTTCTTCCTGCTGAAAAGGGGCATTGTTAGGGAAAGCAGTTAGGTCTCCACTCATGGGATGGTCAAGTGAGCCTTGATACATTGCTTTGGATACCCCTTCTATCAACATTTGAACATTTATAGCTCTTAATCAAGATGTAATGAAGCAAGAAATACAATTAATTATACAGGGTCTGAATAAAAGGATCAAGATCACAATGAATACAGCAAAGGAAACATTTTCACCAGGAAGAGGAGGTCAGCTGGTTCCACAGGGCAGCTCCAAAAGCTGGAGCTGGATAGGACAGCTCATTAATCTACTGTTAAAGATCTAACAGGGAATGAGACACATTCTGTGAACAATTAGGAATACAAAACTTAGATTTTATAATAACAAGGCCTTAGTTAAGGAAGTGCAGAAACCTTGGTTAGGCTCCATTGCCATATATTCCCCCCACTTTTTTTGGGGGGGGCATTCTGTTAACCATGGTCTGTTAAATAACAGATTGTGAACTGAAAGAAATAATATCTTGTTCAGATTAACCTGATACTTTTCAGGAGCTTCTTCATTAATCACCAGGTTTTAATACTAATAAAAGAAAAACTTTACACTTGACTGACATACACCATCATTTTGCTCATAATTAACATAAAAATAAAATGTGAGGGATTGCCAAGTAGTTATGTTGTGAGCCACATGGGAAGTCCTCCATTGCCATGGGGAGTCCTCCATTGCCATGTGAATTGAGGCTTTAACCTCTTACAAAATATCTCTTTCTAAAAGAGGAGTTGGACTCTGGAAAAATCAGAAAGGCATTGAGAAAAGAAAATGGATTCCCAGTCACAACTCAAAGGTTGAGTAAAAATTTTGTAACCGGCTTGCCAGAAACATGTATGTGGCAGATTCATGAGGGAGGGGCCCAGGATTGGAGAGAAGGACTGAAAATTGGCTCTGTATTCAGGAGGAATTCAATAGGCTGTCTTCCTACATTTAGAGTCACTCAGGGCTCCTGAGTGGTGACAAGGAGAGGAGCCATTATGGAAATGTCCCATCAGTCTTGATCCCAGGCCTGAGGGGTCCAACACAGAGACCTTCATCTTCAGGGGCAGTCCCTCTTCCAGTGATCTCCCCAACCTATGGGGCACAGCTGAGTCTAAGGGAATTTCCATTTAAAGGATCCCTCTTTTCCACAGAGGAAATAGGCACCAGGCATAGGTCTCTGCCCTAGTCCTCTCACCTTGGAAACTCCCAGGTTGACTCCCTGTAGCACCATAACTAGAGCCTCAGCCTTTTCTCTGTTTCTCTTCTTGTTCTCCTTTCATTCTTCCTGGTCTCGATTATAACATATTTGAGTTGCTACTCTGAGGAGGTGCTCCAGGTCCTGATCAGGGCCAAAAGCTATTTTTTTGGAGCTTTCTCCATATATCTGGCACCAATTGAGCTATGAATTTATCCTTAAGAATTATTTGGTCCTCCATTGTTTCTGGGTTCCTTGGTATATGTTTTCTCAATGCCTTTCTGAGTCTTTCTAAAAAAGTTGATGGACTCTCTTGTTCCCCTAGGAAACCTCTAATAGTTTTTAATGGGCTTTACTTGTGAGGCTTTTAATCCTTCTACTATACAAGTAACAAAATGATTTCTATGCCAATTGTGGTTATCTCCCTCATCAACAGACCAACTGTGATCACTCATAGAAACCACCTGACACCCTGTGGGGAATCTTGTTCTATCACTTATAAATGGCCCCTGGCATTTATAGCATCATTCCCTTCATCTGCCCCAGCTTTGATTTGAACAGTTTTGAAGGCTTTATGTATATATATATATTTTTTCACAAGTCAATTTGAAGCTTGCTATTATCAAATTCAGGATAGGGAGGAATAAGGCCTGAATCTTTCCAACTTACTGGGCTTTTGGCTTTAGTTATTCTTCTTCATATTATTATTTTTGTTGTTGGCCTGATTGGTGGGAGATTGGCCTGATTGTCAGGAGACTGTCCAAGAGAGTAATTCATTAACGGAACACAGAGGTTAATGGCTCATACAGACAGGAATCATCTTCCCCTTAGGGGACCAATCCCATACGGTTCCATAGGAACCATTAAGCAGTATGACCCCCTCCATAGCCTTGCATATATTCTGATGAATTTGATTTTTCATTCTCTTGAAAGTACATAAAGTCCTGTCAGGCATCCCCATATTAACTGGTTCTACCTGATGGTAAGCGAAATTCCAGACTGTAACTATTTGGAGTGAGAGGCCTTCTTTAAATTAGCCATTGCTTAGGCTAACATTGAGGCCTTAAAGGACCCCATCCCCACTCTCTTCAGGCTTTAATATACTCAGCAATGTTAGCTTTTCCTTTTAAAAATCCTATGGCCTTTTTGCAATCAGTATTTGCATTTTTATATGCTAACAATTGAAAAATAGTATCAGACACCTCAGAGTTGGTAATTTGTCATTTTAATGCCTCTTATAAATGAGCTAGAAATTCAGTATAAACTTCCTTAGGGCCTTGTAGGATCTTTTGTAAAAAAGTATTTATTTGGCCCTTAGATTCAATTTTATCCCATGCCATTAAGCAACATTGTCTAATCTGTTCAATAGCCAAATCATTCATACTCATTTGATCTTGAGGATTATTCCAAGGACCAATCCCTAGCAATTGTTCCATCATAATTAGAAGATTTTGAGCCTGATTATGATTAGCAGTAATTTGGGCATGATCTTGCCACCAAGATTTAAATTGTAAATATTCACTAGGTGATAGCACAGCATGGGTTAAGTTATGCCAATCAGCAGGAATCATATAAGTTCCTTCATCTACTCCCTGCATGATTCCTTTTGTAAAGGGAGAATTAACACCATAGTTTTGAATGGCCTGTTTTAATTCTTTAAGAATTTTAAAAGGAAAGGGCTCATGAATGAACTCATAAACCCCATTAGGGTTGGTGGGATCAATGCCTGGAGCTGCTGTCTCCCTGACAGTTACTGGAAAGGATAAATGTATGACATCCAAATCACCTTCCCTTCGAGCCTGTAAAATTCCCTGTTGAATGGATGATAGATGGTGTTCAGGGATAATGCTTATTTTCTTTGCAACCCTAGAAGTAAAGGCTTGAAGAGTCCTCATCACCTCACTCCTAATAGGAGGCAGTTGAGGAATATCAGGATCAACAATTGGAGCCAAAGGCTCAGGAGCCAAATATTCTCTATGATAATTTTGTTCAGGGACTGCATATTTAGGTTCCCCCAACAAAGATGTAAACTCCCCTTCTTCTTCCTCCTCTAAGTCCTCCGTGGTCTGTAGAGGTTCTAAAACTGATTTAATTAAGCTCCAAGTACTCCAAATAGACACAGGACTTGGAACACCCTCACCATGCAATATCTTAAGTTCCATACCTATGCTTTCCTCTATCGTTAAATCTAACATTTCTAATGTAAGAAACCAGTCACAATGTTACTCAATAGTCTGAAAAAGTTCCAAAAGCTTACTTTCACTTATTTTTGCACCCCTATTTTTAAGGAGTTGTCCTAACAAACAAATGTAAGGACTATAATTTCTTGCAATTACCTTATTTCCCATTTTACTCCATAAATACCTGAGAGAGGGAATGTATCCACAGGATTTCTTCAGCGTGGCCATGCAAAATTCCTCCCTTCTTCTCAGGACTCCACAGCACTTACAATGAATAAAAATTCCTGCTGTAGTCGGGGTCATTAGTTCTTCATACCTGCCTGTTTGCCCGCCCCATGTTGGACACCACTTGCCGAGGCCAGCTCAGCAAGATGGGGCTGAAGAATGGGTGCTGTAGAACTTAAAGAAAAAGCCAACACAAAACAAAACACAGAGATAGTAAAGGTGGGAACAAGGGGGACTCAAGGTCTCTAGGACCAAGAGCCCCACCTCAAGAAACCACACCACTTTCATTTTACTCTTTTGATGAGATCACATAAGGAGGGGCTATGGGTGGATAATCAAGCAAGAAAATTGGAAAAACATGTCCTGTGACAATTCCTGATTGTTCCTCCAATTAGTTATCCTTTCTTTATCAATTTACTTTTTTTTTTGTCTGCTTAGGGCCGCACCCATAGCATATGGTGAATCCCCAGGCTAGGGGTCCAATCGGAGCTGTAGCAACTGCCTGCTGTGGCCACAGCAACACAAGATCCAAGCTGCATCTATGACCCACACCACAGCTCATGGCAACACCAAATCCTTAAACTATTGATTGAGACCAGGGATCAAACTCATGTCCTCATGGATCCTAGTTGGGTTCGTTAACCACTGAGCCATGATGGGAACTCCATCAATTTACTTTTCATCAGTGTGAGTTTTTATACTTAAAGTGGGCTTCTTATAGATAGCATATAATTACATCTTGTTTTTTGAAGGCTCTCATGATCTGTGCTTTTTATTTAGTGAATTTAGATCACCGACATTCTAAGTGATTTTTTATTTAAATAGATTATTATATATCACATTGATTACTGCTTTTTATATTGTTCTTTTTTTGTTTTTGTACTCTACTTTTTTCTTCCTTTTGTGCTTTTAATTGTGTCCATATAATTTCCTTTTTTTAATATATTGGATATAAATGTTTACTTTTTAATGTGGTTGTCCTAGAGTTTTTTCTTCCTTTTGTGCTTTTAATTGTGTCCATATAATTTCCTTTTTTAATATATTGGATATAAATGTTTACTTTTTAATGGGGTTGTCCTAGAGTTTGCAATGAATATTTACAATTAACTAGTTCCAAAATAATGCTATATCATTTCATGGAAAGAATGAGTACCATATAACAAAATAATCCTAACATCTTCTTCTAGTCACTTGAATCATTACCGCCATTTTTTCACTTATATATAAGCATACATGATTATATATATGTGTGTGTGCATGTGTGTTTGATATATGCTTAAGCAAACATAATCAATTACATTTTGCTATTATTATTTTGAACAATTAGGTTAGGTAAATTAAGAACAGGAAAATTTTTGCATATTTGTTTATTTATTATTAAGGTATAGTACAATGTTTCTTCTATTTCTGTTGCATAGCAAAATGACTGAGTCATGCAGTGTTCCCTGTGCTGTACATCAGGATTCCATTCCCATTGATTCCAAATGTAACATATTGCATCCACCAATCCCCAAATCCCTGTCCATCCCACTCCCTCCCCTACTCCTCCTGTCAACCACAAATCTGCTCTCCATGGACATGATCTGTCTCTTTAGCATATAGGATTATTTTTGCTATATTTTAGATTCCATATATGTGATATCATATGCTATTTTTCTTTCTCATTCTTACTTCATGTAGTATGAGAATTCTCTAGTTGCATCCATATTGTTGCAAATGGCATTATTTTGTTCTTTTTTTATGGCTGAGTAGCATCCCATTGTGTACCACATTTTCTTAATCTATTCATTTTTGATGAACATTTAGGATGTTTCAATGTCTTTGCTGTTGTGAATACTGCTATGATGAACAAAGGGGTGCATGTACTCTTTTTCAATGAAAGTTTTCTCCAAATATATGCCCAGGAGTGTGATTGCTTCATCATATGGTAGTTCTATATTTAGTTTTCGGAGGTACCTCCATACTGTTTTCCACAGTGGTTTTACCAATTTACATTTTCACCAAAAGTGAAGGAGGGTTCCCTTTTCTCCACACCCCTCTAGCATTTGCTATTTGTTGACTTGTTAATGATGGCCATTCTGACTAGTGTGAGTTGGTACCTCATTGTAATTTTCATTCACGTTGTTCTAATAATTAGTGAAGTTGAGCATTTTTCATTTGTGTGTTGGGCATCCTTATGTCTTTTTTGGAAAAATGTCTATTTAGGTCTTCTGCCCATTTTTTGCTTGGACTGTTTGTGTTTTTTTGTTGAGTTGTGTGAGATGTTTGTATATTTTGGCAATTAGGCCCTTTCCAATTACATCATTTATAATGGTTTTCTTTGCTGTTCAGAATCTTTTGAGTTTAATTGGTTCCAATGGTTGATTTTTGTTTTTATTGCCTCAATTCTAGGTGGTGAGTCAAACAAGACTTTCCTGTGATTTATGTCAGAGTGTTCTGCCTATGTTTTACTCTAGAGTTTTATAGTATATGGTTATTTTTTATGTCTTTAATCAATTTTGAGTTTATTTTTATGTATGGTGTTAGAAACTGTTTTAATTTCATTATTTTAAGGTAGCTTCCAATTTTCCCAGCACCACTTACTGAAGAGACTATCTTCCTTCCACTGTATGTTCTTGCCTCTTTTGTCATAGATTAGTTGACCATAAGTGCTTGGGTTTATTTCTGGGATTTCTATCCTGTTCCATTGATCTGTTTCTGTTTTTGTTCCAGTGCCATATTATTTTATTAACTGTTGATTTTTAGAATTCTCTGAAGTCAGGGAGCCTGTTCGTCCATTTCTATTTCTCTTTTTCAATACTGCTTTTGGTTATTTTGGATCTTTTTTGTTTCCACACAATTTTTAAAATATTTAGTTCTAGTTATGTGAAGAATGTCCTTGGGCATTTGATAGGGATTTCGTTGAATCTGTAGATTGCCTTGGGTAGTATATTCATTTGCACAATATTAATTCTTCTAATTCAAGAGCATGGTATATCTTTTCATCTGTTTATGTCATCTTTGATTTCATTCATCAGCATCTTATAGTTTTTAGACTATAGGTCATTTGCCTTTAGGTAGGTTCATTCTTATGTATTTTGTTCTTTTTGATATGATGGTAAATGGGACAGTTTCCCTAATTTCTCTTTCTGATCTTTCATTATTGGTATATAGAAAAGCAATCAATTTCTGTGTATTAATTGTGTATTCTGCACCTGTGATAAATTTGTTGATGAGTTCTAACAGTTTTCTGGTAGTGTCTTTAGGATTTTCTAGGTATAAAGTCATGTCATCTGCAAACAGTGAAAGTTTTACTTCTTTTTAAATTCAGATTCATTTTATTTCTTTTTCTTCTCTAATTGCTGTGGCTAGGACTTCCAAAACTATGTTTAATGGCATTTTTGAAAGTGGACATCCTTGTGTTGTACCTGATCTTAGTGGAAATGTTTTCAGATTTTCACCATTGAGAATAATGTTAGCTGTGGGCTTTTCATATATCACTTTAATTATGTTGAATTAGGTTCCCTCTTTGCTCACTTTTTGGAGAATGCTTATCAGAAAAGGGTGTTGAATTTTGTCAAAAGCTTTTTTCTGCATCTATTGAGATGATCATATGGTTTATACTTTTTAGTTGGTTAATGTGATGTATCACACTGATTGATTGCCAGATATTGAAGAATCCTTATATCCTTGGGATAAATCCCATTTGATCATGGTATATGTTTCCTTTTGTATTTATTTGCATTGGTTTTCTAATATTTTATTGAGGACTTTTGCATCCATGTTCATCAGTGATATTGGCCTGCAATTTTCTCTTTTTTTGTAGTATCCTTGTCCATTTTGGTATCAGGGTGATAGTGGCCTCATAGAATGAGTTTGAGTGTGAAGGACAAGACAATTTTAAGCTTGTATTTTACTTTTACTTATTCTTTCTTTAATGCTCTTCTTAATGTAAATTCAAGTTTATGAACTATAATATTTTCCTTCTCTCTAAATACTTTTTAAACATTTTATTCAAAGCAGGTCTACTGGCAACAAAGCCCTCAAATTGTTGTTTGCCTGAAAATATCTTTATCTTTTATTTTCTTATGAAGCATAACATCACAAGATACAGCCTTATAGGTATTTTTTTTTTAATTTCTCAATGCTTTAAATATCTTACTCTACTTTCTTCTTGATTACATGTTTTCTGAAGAGAAGGATGGAATTCTTGTGTTTATTCCTCTATAGGTAAGATTTTTTTCTTATTTCTGGCTTATTTCAGCATCATTTCCTTTTTTTTCTTTTTAGGGCCACACCTGTGGTATATAGAAGTTACTCGGCTAGGGGTAGATCAGAACTGCAGCAGCCAACCCTATGCCAAAGCCACTGCAATGCAGGGCTCAAGACACAACTGCAACCTCCACCACAGCTCACAACAATGCTGAATCCTTATCCCATTGAGTGATACCAGGGTTCAAACCCCATCCTCATTAATAATAAGTCGTTTTGTTCTTACTGAGCAATAATGTTAATATCTAAGCATTGTTTATTTATCACTGATTTTCTGTAATTTAAAAATATTAGGTCTAGGAGTTCTCTGGGGGCTCAATTGTTTAAGGAACCAGCATTGTCACTTCTGTGACTTTGGCTAAAGCTGTGGTGTGGATTCAATCCCTGCTCCTAGAATTTCCATATGCTGAAGCAATGGCCAAAAAATGAAATAAATAATAGGCCTAGATATATGTAGTTGGGGGCATTCATTCTGTTTTGTGCTCTTTGAGCTACCTGGACCTATAATTTGGTTTCTTACATTAATGCCCGGAACTTCTCAGTAATTATTGTTTTAAATATTTATTTTGCATTCTTCCTCCGTTTCTTTTCTTTCTGGTATTCCCAATACATGTATATTACACATGTTTTTGTGTCTCCACAGTCCATGCTTATACTCTTCTATCAGTCTTTGTTCTATTATTTTGGGGATTATCTTGATATATATTTTAGCTCAGAGATTCTTTCCTCAGTTGTGTCCAGTCTGTCAATATGACCATCAGGGCATTCTTTACATCTTTTTATCTCTAACATTTCATTTTTGCTATTTTTTAATGGAATTCCATGTCTTGCTTACGTTGCCATCTGTTTATTGCATGATGTCTGTATGATCATTGGACTTCTTAAGGTATTAATGATAGTAGTTTTAAATGTGGCTCTTAAGATCTTTAGCAAGGTTATACCAAGTAGAAAGTATGTTAACAGTTCCTGAGAGGTTCTTTTTTATTACAAGTATGGTAAAGTACAGTGGGTTTGATTACTCAGATCCTGGTTCTGTTCTTTACATGCTGTGTATCTTGGGAAAATCATATCATCTCTCTGTGCCTCAGGTTCCTCAACTATAAAATGGAGATCATAAAATTTAGGCTTGTTGTAATAATTAAGTGAAACTATAAAAGTAAAACATGTAGAACAAAAAAGATTCTCAATCTAAATCCAAGAATCTCTACCATATCTGAGTCTGATGCTTACTCTCTCTCTTCAAATTGTGTTGTTTTGCCCTTTGGTATGCCTTGTAATTAGCTCTTGAGAGCCATACATAATGTGTACCACCAGAAAGAGATTGCTGAAATGGGCCTTAATAATGTGGCCAGGCATGTTGGGAGGTGAATTAATCTATAATCTTACAAATAAGTTTTAGTCTTTCAGTGATCCTATATTTCTGATCCTTTAAGTTTGAAAGTGTTTATGAGTTTTTTTCTCTCCCTCAGAACAGGATGGCTGGAATTGGAAGGAATTGGGTATTGCCATTGTCCCATGTGGAAGGTTAGTGCTGACTGTAATTGGGTATATTATTCCCTCAAGTCAGTTTGGCTGTGATAATAATACCCCAGCAACTTATGTTCTGATAAACTAGTTTCCAGTGAAGACAAACCATGTTTAGAATGGAATATTCTGTCCTGTTTCAAAGTAATTTACTTTCTATACCTCCTGCCAAAATCAGAAGGGTTTTTTTCTCCTATATTTATTGTGGGAATTTTGCCAATCTCCTGGTCACATATCTCATTACACTATGGGGGCCTTCTTATGACTAAATTTCTTATGTTTTTAACTTTTAGAGTTGTCTTTACTGAGCCTCTAGGAGTTTTCCAATTAAAGTTCAGGTTTCCCTACTTAGGCACTGGTTCTCACAGTGGTTTTAACTTGTAGAGCTCTGCTTAGTAAGCTGCAATTCCTTGTATTCACCTGTCTGTCTCCAATCTTAAGGATGGCAATTGTGCCATGTCTTCCCTCTTATGCATCCAATACAAGTTGGATTTCTAGTATGTTCATCTTTTTCTGTTGTTGGGAAACACTGGCCTCTTCCTTAAGTGTTGAATGAGAAATCACAAGTCTATTTTATTCATATTTATAGTAGATTTTTTTATACAAACCATATGCTTGGGTCCTGTGTTTGTATCCAACTTGAAAATCTGCTTTTAAGTGGTGTTTTTAGATCATTTACATGTAAAGTGATTCTTATATATTTGTATCAGTATTCTATTATAGTTATAACAAATTGCTATAACCTTAAGGGGTTAAACAATGAAAAAACTATTCGTAAGATATAAGGTAGTAATAAAGATTTTTCTAGAAATATAAAACCCAATGAATCACTACTGCTCCTTCCTTGCAAGAAATGCTGAAAGTTTTCTTAAGCTGAAAAAATATCCTAATTATTGATAGAAAAGCTTATGCAAGTATGAAACACACCAGTATATTTAAACATATAGTCATAATTAGAAACACTATCTTATAGCTAATTATCTATAGTATAAATGTTAAAGAAAAATAGTATTAAAGATAACAATAGCTACTATAATTTGTTAACAAATACATAATATAGAAATAGGTGAATCATTATATTAAAATATAAAAGAAGTAGTAAAATTGTGGAGAATTTGTATGTGATGGAAATTGTGCTGTCTCCATCTTAAAATAGGCTATTTTATCTATGAGTTGTTTTATGTAAGTTCCATGTTAACACAAAGCAAAACATCAGAGTAGATTTAAAAAGATTAAAGAGTAAAAACAGAGCATACTACTGTAGAAAATCATGAATTTCCAAATTTATGCAGAAACAGTGGGAAAAATGGAATTAGAACAAAAAAATAAAGCTATTTTAGGCATAACTTAGAGATACTATGTATTCAACTGCAGACCATGAAAGTAAAGTATTATAATAAAGCAAATTACATGAATTATTTTGGTTTCTCAGGTATATAAAGTTATATTTACACTAAACTATAGTCTACTGATTGTAATAACATTATGTCCAAAAAAAAGTACAAAATTTATTTTAAACATACAAAACACCAACCACCACAACAAAATGAGTACAATAATAAAAATAATAAAAATAAAATTTTGATATATTGTGCAAAATACAAAATAAGAGACAGGGACATGAAATGAACAAATTATGTTGAAAAATGGCACCAATAAATGTGTTCCATGTATGGTTGACACAAACCTTCAATTTGTAAAGATTTCTGTAGATAAGATGGCATTAGTAGGTTCCTATGTATCATCAATTTTTCTATATGTATGTGGACTAAATTCATCAATCAAAATTCAGAGTTTCTAGATATACATTTTAAAAGACCCAATCCTATTATATCTAAAAAAGACCGAATGTAGATATAAGTACACACATAAGTTCAAAGTTAAGGGCTGGAAAAAGATATTCCATGAATGTTGAAACCAAAAGAAAATGGTGGTAACTCTATTTGAATCATAAAAAAAAGTAGACTTAAACTAAAAGTTGTAAACCGAGACTGTTGCAAGACATGTTTCCTTGAAAACTCCATCTTGTCCTTCTTTACTTTATCCCATCTTCTTGTCTTACTTTATCCCATCTTCCTGCTTTGAAAAACAGTCACAGTGCTGGCAAATGACTTAAGCTTAAGAGCAAAGACCTAAAGGCATAAGTGACTTAAGCTTAAGAACTGTTATGTGCCTAGAGGTCAGAGTAAGAGCTTAACCCTTTACCACCTAAGTGGCTTTCTAAATAGTAAAAGAACTTATATAATAGCAAACAAACCCTGTATCATCCACCCATAGCCACTCCTCACTTGATCTCATCTAAAGAGCACAATAAAAGCAGTGTGGATTCTTGAGAGCGGGCGCTTGGTCCCTGAGACCTTGAGTTCCCTGGCTCCCACCTCGACTTAAGATAAATGTCTCTGTGTCTTGTTTTGTGTTAACTATTTTTCCTTAAGGTCCACAGCACCCGTTCTCCAGCTCCATCCTGCTGAGCTGGCCCCGGCACGAGACAAAGAAGATCATTATAGAGTGATAATTGGGTCAAGTCAATTCATCAAGAAGCTATAAAAATCATAAATATTTAGTTATACATCAGCGCCACATACATGCCATATATATGCCATATATAAAACAATTTTTGACATACATTAGGGGAGAAATAGACAACAATAAAAATATAGTAAGGACTTTAAATATCCACTTTCAGCAATAGAAATACCTTAAAAAAGCCTAACTTTACACTTGAAGAAACAAGTAGAGAGCACAATAAACCCAAAGTTAACAAAAGCAGGAAAATAAGAAAAAATCATAGCAGAAATAAAAGAAAGACAAGAGAAGTTCTCATGTGGTTCAGTGGGTTGATCATCTGGTGTTGTCATTGCAGTGGCTTGGCTTGCTGCTGTGGCACATGTTTGATTCCTAGTGCAGGAACTTGCACATGCCTGGGGTGCAGCTAAAAAAAAAGGAGAAAAAAAAGGAAAACAATTAAAATAATAAAACTAATAGCTCATTGTTTTAAAAGATAAACAATTTACATTTACCTAGATGATCTAATAAAAGGGATAAAAGACAAATAAAATCAGAAATATAATAGGAGACATTGCAACGGATATCACAAAAATACAAGGAATCATAAGAGACTACAATTAACAGTTTCATGGCAACAAATTCGATAATCTAGAAAAAAAATGCATAAATACCTAGGAACCTAAAAATTACCAAGACTGAGTTACAGAGAAATAGAAAAATCGGAACAGTCTAATAATGAGTAAGGGGACTGAATCAGTATCCAAAAAATCCCAACACAGAAAACCCCAGGAACGGATGGTTTCACCCAAAAATTCTACCCGACATTTTAAAAAGAACTAACACTGATATCACTCAATTTCTTCTAAAAATATAAAGAGGAACAAAACATTTCTATACTCATTTTACAGGGCCAGTATCACCCTGTTACCAAAGAAAGAATTTGACTCTACAAGAAACAATAGACCAATGTCTCTGATAGGTGTAGACATAAAAATTCTCCACAAAATATTAGCTACCTTAATTCAAGAATATAGTAAAAGCACCATAAACCATGATCAATCTGGATTAATGTCTTCAATGGAAGACAGTTCAAATATATGCCAATCAATAAGTGTGATATCCTACATTAATAGAGTGAAGGATAAATATATTATAATCTCAATAGATTGAGAAAAAGCATTTGAAAAAACAACATTCATTCATGATAAAAACTCTCAATAAATTGTATATAGAAGGAACATACCCCAACACATAAAGGCCATATACAACAAAACACACAGCTTGCATTACAGTCAATGTTGAAAAATGGAAAACTTTTAGTTCAGGATGCCCATCCTCACCAGTAATTCAATATACTAGAAATCATATCAAAATTAATATACGAAAATTACTTGAATTTCTAAATACTAACAACTATCTATCAGAGAGAAATTAGGAGTTCTCTGGTGGCTCAGAATGTTAAGAATCTGGCATTGTCATTGCTGTGGCCCAGGTTCCTGCTGTGGCACTGGTTTAATACCTGGCCCTGGCACCTCCAAATGTCATAGGGTCAGCAAAAAAAAATACAGCAAAGAAAGAGAAATTAAGGAAACATTCTCATTTACAATCACAACAAAGTAATAAAAAAAGGAGGTAAAAGACGTGTATTCAGAAAACTATAAGAATCTGATGAAATAAATTGAAGAGGACACTAAGATGGAAAGATAAACTGTTACCATGGAATGGTAACTTTTACTTTTCCAAAGTAAACATACAGTTGGCCAAGAAACACATTAAAAGATGCTCAGCATAATGATTACCATGGAAATGGACATCAAAACGACAATGAGATATACCCTCACACCTGTCAGAATGGCTATTATCAAAAAAAAAAACCAAACAAATAGCAAGTGTTGGCAATGATGCGGATAAAAGGCCTTGTGCACTATTGATGGGAATATAATTTGGTACAACCACTATGGAAAACTGGTTCCTTAAAATTACAGTTAGAACTACCATAGAATCCAGAAATTCCACTTCTGGGTATTTTTTATAAGAAAAAAGTACTAATTTAAAATGATATGTGTATCCCTATGTTCACTGTATTATTCAAAATAGTCAATATATGGAAGCTACCTAAGTCACCATTAATAGATGAATGATTAAAGATTATATATATATATATATATATATATATATACACTATGCAATATTATTCAGTTTTAATTAAGAATAAAATCTTCCCAAAACTTTCATTGCAATAGACATATGCATCCATATGTTCATTGCAGCACTATTTACAATAGTCAAGACATGGAAACAACCTAAACGTCCATTTACAGATGAATGGACTAAGAAGATGTGGTATACGTACATAATGAAATACTATTCAGCCATAAAAAAGACCAAAATATTTCCATTTGCAGAAACATGGATGCAACTAGAGACTCTCATACTAAGTGACGTAAGTCAGAAAGAGAAAGACAAGACATATGATATCACTTATATCTGGAAACTAACACACAGCAAAAACGATCCTTTCCACAGAAAAGAAAATCATGGACTTGGAGAATGGACTTGTGGTTGCCAAGGGGGAGGGACAGGGATGGACTGGGAATTTGGGGTTAATAGATGCAAACTATTGCATTTGGAATGGGTAAGCAATGAGATCCTGCTGTTTAGTACTGGGAACTATATCTAGTCACATATGATGGATCATGATAATGTGAGAAAAATAATGTATATATGTATGTGTGACTGGTCACTTTGCTGTACAGTAAACAATTTACAGAACACTGTAAACCAGCTATAATGGAAAAATAAAAATCATTTAAAAATAAAATAAAATAAAAAATAAAGCTGGAAGTTGAAGCCAAAAAAAAAAAAAAAACCTAATCTTCCCCTTTGCAACAACATTGATGGACATAAGGGATACTAGAGGGTACTAAGCTAAGTGAGGTAAGGAAGAGAAAGATGAATACTGTATGATTTCCTGGATATATGGAATCTATAAAAAATAAGTGAGTAAACCATTAAAAAATAGAGTCATAGATAAAGATAATAAGCAAGTTGTCATATTGTTGGGGATTGGGAGCAGAAATAAATATGTGAAGAAGATGAAGAGGTACAAACTTGCAGTTACAAAATAAATCGGTCACAGGTAAAGTGTGAGGAATATAATCAATAATTACATATAATCCTTGTATGTGACAGATGATAACTAGATTTATGGTAATCATTCTGAAATGTATAGAAATATCCAATCATTATGTTGGAATGAGAATAGTGTTGTAGGTCCGTTATGCTTTGAAAACAAACCAACCAACTAACAAACTCATAGAAAATGAGATCAAATTTGTGGTTACCCAAAGAGGGGAATGAGTGGAGGGGAAATTGGATGAAAGTAGGGTAGTCAAAAAATACAAGCTTCCAGTTGTAAGATAAATAAATAGAAGATATGTAGTATATAACATGGTAAAAATAATTAATACAGCTATACATTATGTATGAAAATGTTTAATAGAGCATATTAAGACTTTCCTTTCATCACAGGGAATTGTTTTTCCCATTACATTCATGTTTTACCCATTCAAAATGTTGAATGTTCACTAAATTTACTGTGTTAATCATATCATGATGTATGTAAGTTAAATCACTCTATGGTATTTATGTCAATTATATCTCAATAAAACTGGAAGAAAAAATTAATAGAATTCCAATAAAATTATTTTTGAAATTTAGAAATAACTTCAAATGTATTAAAGATTTAATCATAAGACCTGCAGTATAAAACTCCTTGAAACAGGGAGTTCCTATCATGGCACAGCAGAAACAAATCCCACTAGGAACTATGAGGTTGCAGGTTCGATCCCTGGCCTCACTTAGTGAGTTAAGGATCTGGTGTTGCAGTGAGCTCTGATGTAGGTTGCAGACATGGCTCATATCTGGCATTGCTGTGGTGTAGCCCAGCAGTTACAGCTCTGAATCGACCCCTATCCTGGGAACTTCCATATGCCATGGGTGTGGCCCTATAAAGACAAAAGACAAAAATAAAAATAAAAAATAAATCTCCTTGAAATAAAGCTAGGAAATAAGATCACTGATACTCATCATGGCAATGACTTTCTAGATATGACACCAAAAGTATAAGCACTAATAGCAAATATCAAGTGGGACTGTATACAATTGCTTCATCCATAAGTGCCTGCACTCCAAAAGAAACAACAAAATGAAAAGACAATCTATAGAATGGGAGAAAGTATTTGCAAATCTTATTTCAGATAATGGGTTAATATAAAAATATTAAAAAACACATAAAATTTAATAATACAAAAATAATTAAAAATAGAAAATAGAGAAGCATTTTTCCAAAGAAGATATCTAGATGACCAACACCTAAAAGAGAAAATGCTCAATGTCACTATTCACCATGGAAATGCAAATCCAAAACAAAATAATTCAAACTAATAAATATGACAAAAAAGACACAGACTAACAGATACAGAGAACAAATTACTGGTTAACTGAGAGAAACATTGTCAGGCAAGAAGAAAATGTAGGTGAATGGAATTAATATGTACAAAATACTAGGTATACAATACATAAGATACAGTACAGGGACTATAGAAAAATTTATAACAACTTTATACAGCATATAATCTATAAAAATGTCAAATATTTTACATTTGAAATTAATATATTTTAAGTCAACTATACATGAATTAAAAAATGATGTGATATTTCTTCAAACCTACTAGAATGAATGACAATACAAAAAGTGTTGATGAGGATGTGGGTAAAAGTAAACACTTGCAAAAAGTAAATTGGTTTTTCCACTATTGAAAACTATAGCACTTCCTGAAAAGAAAGAAAGAAGGAAAGAAAAAAAGTAAAGGAATGAATGAGTTAAGAAATAAAGAAGGAAGAAAGGAAGGAAGGAAGGAAGAAAAAGAAAGAAAGGAAGGAAGGAAGGAAAAAGAAAGAACGAACGAATGAAAGAAAGGAAGAAAGGAAGAAAGAAAAGAAACTACCATATGAGTCATCAACAATCCCACTCTTGGATAAAAGGAAACAAACACAGAATTTTGACTATATATTTCTGAATTTTTATGTTTATTGCACCGTTATTCACAATAGACAAGGTATGGGAACAACATATGTATCCTTCAGTAAATGAATAAGTAAAGCAGGTTTGTCATGTATACACAGCTGGATTTTATTTATCCATAATAAAGAACAAAATCCTGCCATTTGCAACAACATCAATGGATCTTAAGAGCATTATGCTAATTGAGATGTCAGATATTTTGCAATGTCACTCATTTGTGGAGTCTAAAAAAATCCAAATTTATAAAACCTGAGAGTAGAATGGTTTTTAGCAGATCCTGGGATTGGGTGCAGGAACTGGGAAGATGTTTAAGGATACAACTTGGAACTAAAAGATAAATAAGTTCTGGAGATCCAACATATGTTATAGTAACTGTAGTCAACAATGCTGTATTATGACCATAAAAGTTCCTAAGAGACATGTAGCTAATTTTTCTCACCATAAATAAATGACAAATTTGTTATGTGATAGACGTGTTAACTAGTGCTAAATTGGTAAAGTGGTAGTCATATTATTATAAATGTGTGTAAATGTTCACCTTAAATTTACACAATGTTATTTTAAAATTATATCTCAGAAACAGCTCATGAAATTGTAGTTATAATATATGCATTTAATTGTATGTAATATTTTCTTCAATCTAAAATCTTATGAAATTGAACAATGGCATATCATCTCCACTTTCACAAATTCATGTGAATAAATTAGGACCACCCAAATAATTCAAGATAATTATGTCATCTCAAAGACCTTAATTTTGATCATAGCGTAAAAGGTATTTTTGCTAATTATAGAGAAATTCAGAGATTGTAGGGATAGGAAGTGACTACCTTGGTGGTCATTTTTCTATGTACCATTGTCCATTCTTTGCCATCTACATGCATTCACACTTACAAAATATATTCACCACATTTTGATGCTTGCAAGAGTTTCATCCCTTTATAGCATCAACTCAACATTCAAAATATCATTCAAATATTATCTCAAAAGTTCCAAGCATCTAAATTATATAAATTAGATATGGGCAAGAGTCTGTATATAATCCATCATGGAGTACATCCCCTTTCCATCTGTGGACTTCTAAACTATGGAAAGAAATTATCTGCTCCCAAGATGCAATGCTGAGACAACATAAGATAACAGTTATAAACTGGTTCCAAAGGGGAAAAAAGGAAAAAATAAGTCACACATGAAAAGCAGCTTTGAAATCCATCCAGGCAAATTCCTTTAGGTTTCAAAGTATGGAAAAAATCCTTTCTTTTCCATAACTCCATTCTCTGGGCTTGTAGCTCTCTTATCCAGGCTGGTAGTTCCAACCTCTCAGTCATACATCCTAGTTTATTAAATATAGCACATGTTGAAACAGAATAGTTGTATCAGCCTCTTTCTTTCCAATAGAATTTTTGGAGTTCGACACCCTTTATTTCTTTTTCACATTATCTCTTCTAAGTTGGAAGTATTTCTGAAGGTACGCCATTTTCATGAAACTTATAAATCTCATACTTTCACACTCCTAGAGAGCACATCATTTGTCCACATGTTCTCTCTTTCACACACACACAAACACATACACATTTTCAGAGATGGCTGAGAGAACATGACTGTAACATTTGACAAGCTTTCTGGGATGGGGGAAATATTTGAGTCACATCCTTGATCTCTTCAAAGAAACTTTTTAACTAAATATTCTGAATTTTTCTCTTTCTAAGAAATTAACACAAAGTTGTAGAACCACACCCTCAGCTATTTCTCTAAGGCACTCTTTCCTGGCACTATATCTCTTAATTTTAGAATATTTACAGTCAAAATAGAATGATGATTTTCCAAGTATTAATTACCTTTTATTTAACAGTTATTCATTCACTTCATGTCTCTCTTCCCACATTTTGTGATAAGGAACAAAATAAAGTAAGCCACACTTTCAACCTTTTTTTAATTTATTAAAAATATTTTATGTATATTTGAAACAATGTGGGTATGTCACAGTTTACTTTTTGAGTACATTCTATAAAGTGTAAATACAAAGCAAATGTTTCCCATGGAAATTTAATGTTTGAATTGAGATGCATTATACGTGCAAAATGTGTACTGGATTTTTAGATACAATACAAAAATTAATATAAAACAGTTAATTAGTAACCCATTTACATTAATTGCATATTGAAATGATAATAATTGACACAGTGATTAGGGAAAATTTCTCTGATAAGGTCAGAATTGAGTAGAGAGCTCAGAGAAAGGAGCGAGTAAGGATTATAGTTCTCTGGAAGAAGAGGGTTCCAGGGAAAGAAAACATCAAGTATTAAGGTTGTGAGGTAGAACCCTACTCAGCATATTGCAGAAAGAGCAAAGAGATTTAGTCCAGAATTGTCTAGAGCAGAGTAAGTAAAGGGGACAGCTGTATGGGAGATAAGTTCAGAAATGCATCTATGCCAGACTGTGTAACATGCCATTTTATAACTTCATATTTTACTTTGAGTGAGATGGTAAGATATTGGAGGAGTATAATTAAGAACTGACAATATGACCCACTTTAAAAGGATAACTCTGGCTAGCATTAGAGATTGGATTTTATGGAAAAAAGATGAATGCCCTTCTCAGCTAATATGAAAACTCATCATATAAATTTTTTCCCTTAAAGTTAAAGGACACAACTTCACTAAGCTGTCTCTAATTATATAAAACAAATACCTTTTCTTTCATTTTCTGCCTGAGCCCTCACAAGTAGAATCATTGATATTAATATTTCTATTAACAGGTTGTTCAAGGCAATTTATATTTTCTTCTATCAGGCTCTTTCAAATTCCTCCAAGATCTTCCCACTATCTATGTACTTTTACATTTTTACATTTTTTACATGTTTAGTACAGCAGTATCCCATTTTCATATACCAACATCTGCATTAAATTCTTAGTTAGTCATTATTTTCAGAAACAATACACATAGCACACTATTCACACATTTAAAATAAATTCAATAGATTTTGGCATATTTACAGAGTTACAAAATCATCACCATGATCGATGTTAGAAAGCTTTTATCAGAGTTCCCGTCTTGGTGCAGTGGTTAACGAATCCGACTAGGAACCATGAGGTTGCAGGTTCGGTCCCTGCCCTTGCTCAGTGGGTTAAGTATCTGGTGTTGCCGTGAGCTGTGGTGTAGGTTGCAGACGTGGCTCGGATCTCGCGTTGCTGTGGCTCTGGCGTAGGCCGGCGGCTACAGCTCCAATTCGACCCCTAGCCTGGGAACCTCCATATGCCGCAGAAGCGGCCCAAAGAAATAGCAAAAAAAAAAAAAAAAAAAAAAAAAAAAAAGAAAGAAAGAAAGCTTTTATCACCCAAAAGGAAAACTCCATAATCATTAGAGGTCATTTGCCATTTCAACCCAGACTCTTCCCCTAGCCTTAGGCAACTACTAATCTTTCTGTCTCTACAGATTGACCCGTTCTGGATATTTCATATAAAAGGAATCAGACAATATCTGGTTGTTTCTGACTGACTCCTTTTCCTTTGCATAATATGTCCAATATGCATACATATTTAGCACATATTAGTATTTTATTTGTTTTTATGGTTAAATGATATTCCATTATATGAATATAAGCCATTTTATTTATTCATCAATTGATGGTGCATTGCATTTTTTCCAGTTTTTAACTTTTGTACATAGTGCTGTTTTGAACATTTATGTAAAAGTGTCAGCATTGGAGCTGGGTCAAGATGGCAGAGGAGTAGGAAGTGGAGCTTATGTCCTCCTACAAAACATTAAATAATACATCTATGAGTGGAACGATTCACAAAGAATATCTACTAAACAATGGCAGAAGACCTCTGACTTCCCAAAAGGCAAGAAAATGCCCATGAAGTTGGGTATGAAAAAGGAAAAAGAAAGAGCAAAGAAAAAGGAGAGAGAAAGGAAGCTTATAAGTCCAAGTTTAAAGTGCTGCCAGATTTGGCATCTGGTGAAAAACCATGTCTTGTTTTATGTACAACCACCTTTTTTCTGTATACTTACATGGCAGACAAAAGAGAGCACTGGTCTCCTTTACTTATAATAAAGTCACCAATACCATCATGGAGGCCTATCCTTGTGATTTCATCTAAGTTTAATTATCTCCCAAAGGCCCCACCTCCAAATACTGTTACATCAGAGTTTAAGACTTCAGAATAAGAACTTTGGAGGAACATAAGATTTAGCCAAAATAATTTCACACTTGGCCCCACAAATTATATTTTTCACAAATGCAAAATATATTAATTCTATCTCAGGAACACTTTCATATCTTCAACATTCCAAAAGATGTTAGCTGTGGGCTTGTCATATATGGACTTTGATATGTTAGGGTAGTTTCCATCTATGCCCACTTTCTGTAAGTTTTTTTTTTTATCATGAAATGTTGATTTTTGTGAAAGCTTTATCTACTAGGGTGAACATATGGGTTTAATTCTTCAGTTTGTTGATGTGGTGTATCACGCTGATTGATTATTGGATAAATGCCCCTTGATATTGTGGGATTCAATTTATTAATAGTTTGTTTAGGATTTTTAAATCTAAGTTCATCAGTGATATTGGCCTATAATTTTCTTTTCATTTCCTTTTTTTTGTGGCTTTTGTGTCAAGGTGCTGCTGGCCTTCTAGAATGAATTTGGGAGTATTTCTTTCTCTGCAAAATTTTGGAAGAGTTTCAGAAGAATAGAGTTTAACTATGCTCTGAATGTCTGATAGAATTCGCCTATGAAGCCATCTGCTCCTAGAGTTTTGTTTTTTGGAGGTTTTTATTTTTTAGTATTTTTAATTTATTTTTATTAAGTTATAGTGTGGCAAATTATTCTATTTTGAGGGAAGTTTTTGAGTCACAATTTCAATTTCAGTACTTGTAAATTTTTGATTCATATTTTCTATTTCTTCTGTTTCAGTCTTGGAAGATTGTAACTTTTTAAGAATTTGTTCATATCTTCTAGGTTGTGCATTTTATGGCATATAGTTGCTTGTACTTGTTGCTTATGATCCTTTGCATTTCTGTAGTGTCAGTTGTAACTTCTTTTTCATGTCTAATTTTATTGAACTCTTTCCTTTTTTTTTTTGATGAGTCTTGCTAAAGATTTATGAATTATACTTATCTTTTCAAAGAACAACTTTTGGTTTCATTGATCTTCCCTATCATTTTCTTTGTCTCTATTTCATTTATTTGTGCTCTAATATCTATCATTTCTTTCCTTGTGTTAACTTTGGATTTTGTTTTTTCTATTTAATCTAGTTGCTTTAAGTGTAAGATTAGGGCATTTATTTGAGAATTTTGTTGTTTCCAGAGAAAAGACTGTATTGCTATAAATTTCCCTCTCAGAAATGTTTTTGCTGTGTCATATAGATTTTGGATCATTGAATTTTCATTGTCATTTGTCTCTATGTATTATTTTTTATTTCCTCTTTAATTTCTTCAGTGATCAGTTGGTTGTTTAGTAGTAAACTCTTTTTATCTTGTAGTTGATTTCTAGTTTCAAAGCATAATTGTCTGATGAGATGCCTGAAATAATTTTAATTTTCTTAAATTTACCAAAGCTTGATTTGTGACCCAGGATATCACTTAATCTGGAGAATGTCCCATGTGCACATGAGAATAATATATATTCTTCTACTTTTGGATAGAATTTTCTATAACTATAAATTAAGTTTATCTGCCCTAGCATGTCATTCAAGGCCTGTGTTTCCTTGTTGCTTTTCTGTCTGAATGATCAGCCATCAATGTAAGTGTGATGTTAAAATCCTGCAATATTATCCTGTTGCTGCCAATTTCTCCTTTTATGGGTGTTAGCAGTTCCCATATACACCATGGTGCTTCCATGTGCAATTCATATTTACAATTGTTATATCCTCTTTTTGAATTGATTCTTTGATCACTAATGTTGATATTTGTCTCTTATAACCATTATTTAAGACTATTATTTTGGCATGAATATTGCTACTCCAGCTTTCTTTTGATTTCCATTTGCATACAACACCTTCTTCCATTGCCTCACTCTCAGTCTGTATGTGTTCTTAGGTCTGAAGTGGGTCTCTTGTAGACAGCATATATTCAGGTCTTGTTTTTATATGCATTTGGCCAGTCTATGTATTTTGATTAGAATATTAATTTACTTATATTCAGTGTAACATGTATGTACTTATGGCCCACTTTCTTGTTTTGAATTAATTTAGGTCTTTTTTTCTTCCTTTATCTCTTTTGTTCTCCTCTCTTGTGATTCAAAGTATATCTTTGTTATTTATTTGGTTTGCTTTGCTTTTTCTTTTTTATGTGCATTTCTATTGCAGTTTTTTGGTGTGTGGGTCATATTAGATTTTGATATTAGCAGTCTACATATGTACATAATTGTTTTAGATTGCTGGTCTCTTAATTTCAAAACAATTTTCAATAGCCTGCATTTCCTCTTTCCTGTCCTCATGATGGCTACTTTGAGATCATATTTATCAATGGGTAATTTTCTGCTTTTACTTTTACTAGTGAGCCTTCTCATTTGTAATTTTCTTCTTTCTTATGGCCTTTTATTTTCAGCCTAGAGAACTTCCTTTAGTAGTTGTTGTAAAGCTGGTTTGATAGTGCTGAATTCTCTTAATTTTGCTTGTCTGAAAAACTTTTTATCTTTCCATCAAATCTGAATGAGAGCCTTGCTGGGTAGAGTATTCTTGGTTCTAGGTTCCTCCTCGTCATCTTCTTCACCACCTTAAATATATCTTTCCACTCCTTTCTGGCTTGCAGTGTTTCTTCTGAAAAGTCAGCCGTAACCATATGGGGCTTCCCTTGTGTTTGTTGCTTATTTATTTATTTATTTACTTTTTAGTGCCACACCTGCAGCAAATGGGAGTTCTCATAATGCCAGGGGTCAAATCAGAGCTGCAGCTACAGTCCTGCACCACAGTCACAGCAAAGCAGGAACTGAGCAGCATCTGCAACCTGCACAATAGCTCATGGCACTGCCAGATCCTTAACCCACTGAGCAAGGCCAGGGATTGAACCTGCATCCTCATGGATACTACTCAGGTTTGTGACCCACTGAGGCACAACAGGAATTCCCTCATTATTGATTTTTATTTTTTTCTTTGTACTTAATTTTTGTCAGTTTTAATGGTATGTGTTTTGCTGTGTTCCTTCTTAGCTTCATCCTGTGTGGGATTCTCTGTACTTCATCAACTTGATTGTTTCCCTTTCCATATTATGGAAGTGTTGGGCTATAATTTCTTCATATATTTTCTCTGGTCCTTTCTCTCACTGTTCTCCTTCTGAGACCCCAGGGATGCAAAAGTTGGTATGTTTAATGTTCCAGAGTTCTCTTAGACTGTTCCCTATTGTGTTCATTTTTTTTTCTTTTTTTGTGGAACTGATTTCCACCACTCTGTCTTTCACCTCCCTTATTTGTTTTTCTACCTCAAATATCTGCTACTGATTCTGTCTAGTGTATTTACCATTTCAAATGTTGAGTTATTCATCTGTATCTGATCGTTCTTTACATATTCTAGCTTTTATTAAAAACTTCTCATAGTGTCTCAATATGTGTTTTTATTATTTTTCTGAGATCCTGGATCATCCTTACTATCATTATTATGAGTTCATTTTTCAGGTAGATTTCTCATCTCATCTTCATTTGGTGTTTTTTCTATTTTCTCAATTTTTCTAACTTTCTGTGTTTGAGGTCTCCTTTCTACAGGGTGCAGGATTATACTTCCTCTTGCTTCTGGTGTCTGCTCCCTGGCAGATGGAGCTGATCCAGGTACTTGTATATGATTCCTGGTGGGAGAGGCTGGCTCTTGTCCACTGGTGATTGGAACTGAATCTTGTCTCTCTGATGGTCAGGTACATGTCAAAAAGTGTGTTCAGATGTGGCTGTGAGTTCAGGACAACTCTAGGCTGCCTACCTTGATGTAATGTTTTTGGTGCAAGGTTTTTTTTCTTTTTTTTTTTGTCTTTTGTACTTTTAGGGCTGCACCCATGGCGTATGGAGGTTCCCAGGCTAGGGGTCTAATTGGAGCTGTAGCCACCATCCTATGCCACAGCTACAGCCATGTCAGATCCAAGATGTGTCTGAAACTACACCAAAGCTCATGGCAGTGCAAGATCCTTAACCCACTGAGCAAGGCCAGGGATCACACCCACAATTTCAAGTTCCTAGTCAGATTCATTTCCACTGCACCATGATGGGAATTCAACTTTTGTTTTTAATATGAATGTTTTCCATCTCTTTCTTTAGCATATGCTGGCCATTATCCACTTTATAGGAGGTAAGCTGAATGTTGTGGTGATGAGTACATGCACTGGATATTGAGTAGGTCCTCTTTTTGGTTCCATGGTTGTCACTGCCCTGTCAGGAGCCAGGTCTTTTTCCTAGTTGTTGGGGTAGAAGCCAGTAGATCTGTTTTTTCAGCTGTGTTTCTGCTCTGTGGTGTGAGGTAGGCAGGATTGGATCACTCCCAGTAGGAGAGGAGCACATGTGTATTCCTCTGCTAGGGCTGTTCACCTGTTAGCGTGCTCTGTTGTGTTGTTTCTCACATGTTGTGCAGGTTCACAAAGTATACTATTATTGGCACTCCTATGTCTGGTGTCTCTCAGGGGTCCTTTAAACCAGGCCAGCAACACAGATCTGATTAAATCAGGTCCTAGAACTGCAGTAGTCATGTCTCTGTGCCCACTGTGGGAGATATGAAGACAGCTTAGATTCTGTCATGGTCCAGTACCCGTGTGCTTTTGTACACAGAGCCCACTAATGTTAGAGTCAGACCTATCTCAGCTTCAGGACCACTAATTGCCTATTGGGGTATTTCATAGGGTCTGTATTCATAAAGTTGGCAGCAGAGGTGTAAATCTATGGTTCCCACAGCTGGAAAGAGAGATTTTAACTCTTTCTCCTTTATTTCCCTGGGGTTCACCTGTGGTTTTACAACCCCCATCTTGGAGTGTATGCAACCCACCAAGGTCTCTTTTTAAGGTAGCAGAATCAGAAAAGTCTATCCAGAAAGGAGATGGGTAGGGCAGTGATCAGGCACATGGGTTTCATTCTGCACTCTCAGTAGAGTGGTGGAAGGGTTCAGTGATCACTCAGTGGTTTCATGGTATGTTTTTTGTTCTCTGCACTCCCAGGAGAGTGGGGGAAGCTTCCAGTGCCCACTTTCAGGTTTCATGTGGTACATGGAGTTCTCTGCACTCCTCGGACAGGTGGGGCTGAGTCTGGTGGATACTGACAAATTACACAAATTATCTGCAACTCCCTGTGCTCCTGGGACAGCTGGAGTGGAGTCAGACACCTTATGGTGGTTTTTTCAGGGATAACTGGTGCTAGAGAAAACCTTTGATCGTTGGAATAGGGCCTGGCACCTGCTGGCAGTTTTTTCTGAGATATCATGTGTTCACACACTTCATTAATCCCAGAGGCAGGACTGGCCTCTTGATCTCAAAACGGTGCCATAGGCTCACACCTGGCCCATAATCTTGGAGGTTTTGTTTCCTGAGAGTGCTCACAGAGGAGGAAGCTCTAATGGCAGCCCTCCCTCTCTCCTCAAATGTCCCAACAATGGTGGTTTTTGCTCTGGTGGGGCCTGGTTTCTTCTGAGGCTGAGGAGTGCAATGCTACAGTGCTGACCTTTTGTGCAGCTTACTCTTCCTTTTGCCCCCTGTAAACCATCTGCTGCTCTTTCCTCCTAGGCACCAAAGTTGCCTTCTTTTCAGGCATATCTCCCTACCAAACATTTTCTTTCTCTCTACTTCCTCCCTGGGGCACAAGTCCTGTCCTTGTACCTCTCTCTCTCTCTCCCTCTCCCTTTCTCCCTCTCTCTCTGTCTCTCCCTTTTCTATTTTCTTTAATTTTTCCCTTTGTCCTACTCAAAATTGTGTGGAGTTTCTTGCATTTTCATAAGTCTGATATCATCCATTGGTATTCAGTAGATGTTCTGCATGGATTGTCCACTTATAGATGTACATTTAAAGTTTTTGTGGGTGGAGGTGAGATCTGTATCCCATTCTCTGCCATCTTCTCTCCCATCTCTAAAAATCTTCTTTAAAAAGAAAAAAAAATACACAGTAACATATGCTTGAAAATATTTTATTGTATTTACCAAATTTTAAATTTGTTTTATAGAAAATGAAATTCTGGTTGTTGAAATAGTAACATAAAACAATCTTTCCCGTGAAAGTTCTTTTTACAGCAAGTTTTTCCCTAAATAAGATAAGCCAAATCTGGTTTATTTGCATTGTATATCTTATAATCGTTAGAACAGTGTTTCCTAATTTTGGGTGACTATAGGAAACCCCTGGAAAAATTGTTAAAGTTCTAACTCCTGGATAAGTTCCTGTTAGAAATTATGATTTCCCACATGTGAAACACTTTCTTAGGCTACCAGGAGAACTGATGTTTGGAATTTCTCAGAACCACCAACCATCTACGAAAAGAATAAATGGATACACACTTGAAAATCTAGATTTAAGGACTAAAGAGAAATTTTAAAGTACTTTAATAGCATTTATGTCATTTTAAAGCAAATAGACAAATATATTAATAGTCTCTTCTTCAGGAGCAAAGTTCTATTATCTACCGCTGTCAACTGAGATATATCAAGGGTCCCAGAGAGTAGTTTACATATTATATCTATTTTTTTTTGCTTTGTTATAAAAGAAGAATCAATCATGGCAGTTCGTCTACAATTTTTTTAGCAAATGAAATTGGTAAGACAAATGAGTTTGATAAGATATTTAAATTTTTTTTACTTTGATTTACAATGTTCTCTCAATTTCTCTTTATACCAAAGTGACCCAGATACACACACACACACACACACACACACAACACACACACACACACACACACACATTATTTTTCTCATAGTAATGTTTATTAGGTTCTGTCACAAGTGATTGGATCCATTTCCCTGCTCTATACAACAGGACCTAATTTCTTATCCATTATAAATGCAATAGTTCACATCTACTAACCTCAAACTCGAAATCCATCCCACGTCCTCCCCCTCTCCTTTGGCAACCACAAGTCTGTTCTCTATGTCTGTGAGTCTGTTTCTATTTTACAGATGGATTCATTTGTACCATATTTTAGATTCCACATATAAGCAATATCATATGGTATTTGTCTTCCTCTTTCTGATCTACTTGACTTAGTATAAGAATCACTATTTCCATCCATGTTCCTGCAAATGGCTTTATTTTTTTTCCTGTGGCTGAGTATTAGTCCATTGTGTATATGTGCCACTTCTTCTTAAACCACTCATCTGTTGATGGACAGTTAAGTTGTTTCTACATCTTAGATATTGTGAATAGTGCTACAGTAAATATAGGGGTGCATGTATTTTTTGAATGAAAATTTGTCTGGATATATGACCAGAAGTTGGATTGCTGGATCATATGGTAGTTATATATTTAGTTTTCTAAGGAAACACCATACTGTTTTCCATAATGGTTTTACCAATCTACATTCCCGCCAACAGAGTAAGAGTATTCTTTTTCTCCACCTCCTCTCTAGCATTTGTAATCTGTATAATTGTTAATGACAGCTATTTTGACTGGTGTGAGGTGGTAACTCATTGTAGTTTTATTGGCATTTCTATAATAATGAGTGATGTTGAGCATTTTTTTCAGGTGTGTGTTGGCTATCCTTATGTCTTCTTTGGATAAATATCTATTCAGTTCTTCTGCCCATTTTTGAATTGTTTTCATTTTTTTTTTTTTTTTTTTTTTTTTTTTTTTTGCTGTTGACCTGTCTGTGTTATTTGTATATTTTGAAAAAGTTTAGAAGGTTGGGAAAAAGTTCTACTTTGTATGTTTTCACCCATGAAACCATCTGATGTTGCACGTTTGTTTGTTTGTAGGGAGTGTTTTTAATATGTATTGAATTTCATTTCAGTGATTGTCATGTTCAAATGATCTCTTTTTTCTTTATTCAGTTTTGGTGGGCTGTAAGTCTCTATAAAGCTGTCTATATTTTCTAGGTTGTCAAATTTGTTGGCATAAAATTGTTCATAGTATTCTTTTATGTTTTTTTTATTTATGTAGTATCCCTTGAGATTTCTCTTTTCTCTTTTCTTGTTTTATTCATTTGGATTCTTTCTCTCTTGATGATTCAGGTCAGAGGTTTGTCAAACTTGTTTACCCTTTCAAAGAACCATTGTTATTTGAAGCTCTATTTTATTTATTTACTCTCTGTTCTTTGATTCCCTTCCTTCTGCTGACTTTAGGTTTTGTTTGCTCTTATTTTTCTAATTGTTTTAGGGTGTAGGTTAAGTTCTTTCTTTGATATTTGTCTTCATTTTGAGGAAGGCCTGTATCGCTATGAACTTCCCTCTAAGAAATGCTTTTGCAGCATCCCATAGATTTTGAATGTTTTTTTTTTTCATCTTAAAGCTTATTTTTCTGATGTGAGTATTGTAACTTCTGCTTTCCTACCTTTTGCATTTGCATGAGTTCTTATCACTTTCAAATTATCTTTGTCCTTTGCCTCAAAGTGAGTATCTTTTAGGCAACATATTGTAGGCTCTTTTTTTGAGTCTGCCACTGAATGTCTTTGATTGAAGCATTAAGAATATTGACTACATTTAAGGTAGTTATTGATAAATATGTATTTATTACCATTTTAAACCTTGTTTTCCAGCTGATTATCTGTTTTCCCTTTGTTCCTTTCTTTTTTTTTTGGTTGATGAATTCCTTTTATTTTATGCTTGTGTCCCCTTCTTTTTAGTTCTTGTGAATGTGTTGTTTGGTTTTGATTTCTGGTTGCCCCGTTTTTCAAATATGTTTAACTGTTCTATATTTGCTTGTTATGGCCTTATAGCCATATAGACTCAAACACATTCTCAAAACAAACAAAAAAGACTATATTTTCTTACTTTCTTTCCCCATAATTTCCACGTCCAGCGCTGCAGGGCAACAGGAGATCCCAAAAGAGGGATGGTGCAGTATAACAAAACACACAAGACTCTTTTACAGTTAGAAAGTGGGGGACCAGGAGGCACTCTGTTCTACAGAACAAAGCCACCTAGGCTTTAGCCCACCTGACTTTTATTAGGGAAGGTGATGTATGTAGGTTAATGTAGCAAAATCAGGCATAAGCAATGACAAAGCTATCACTTAGTGAATAACAAAGGAAATTACTAGCAACTAGTTACTGGTGCATACCTCTAGGGCATAATGCAGTTGCTTATAGAATAGCATCATTAATGCATAATTCCCTTATCTTATCTTTGAAGGAGACCCTGTATCTTAGAACTCTGTCAGCATTGCTTAGCTTGTTGTGCTTTTGTATGTGTGCCAAGTTTGCCTTCTGCAGAGTTCAGCAGTTCAGTGGTCTCCAACACACATTTTATGATTTCAATGTCTATTTTATAAATATTCTTGTTCATCTACTTACTGTTCCTTGTGTTTATCATCAGTTTTACAGTTACTTATTTTCCTTTTAGATCTGTGTACTTGCTCATTTAAGTGATTACTTTCCAACTGTGATTTCCTCAATCCTATATATTCTTTCTTCTTTCCTATTTGAGGAGAACTTTCAATATATCTTTTAGAATGTGTTTAGTATTGCTGTATTCTTTTAATTTTTTTCATTGGAGAAATTCTTTATTTCTCCATTTTAAATGATATTCTTGCTGTTTTAAGTATCCAATGCTGCAAATTTTTCCCTTTAAAACTGAGTATGTATTGCCTCTCTCTTCTGGCCTGTAGTGTTTCTTCAGAGAAATCAGTTGATCACATTATAGGGGTTCCCTTATACTTAACTCTTTGTTTTTCTCTCACTACCTTTATAATCCTCTCTTCATCTTTAATTCTGCTATATTTATTATAATGTATTTTGGTGTGTGTCTGTTTGGGATCAACTCGTTTGGGGCCCTCTGTGTATCCTGTATCTTGATATCTGTTTCCATTAGACTTGGAAAGTTTTCAGCCATAATTTCTTCAAATATATTTTCAATCCCCTTTTCTTTTTCTCTTCCTTCTGGAATCCCTATTATGTGTAGATTGGCCCACTTTATATTATCCCATAGATGTCTTAAACTTCACTTTCATATTTTTTCATCAGTTTTCTCTCCCCATCCTGATTGATTTCCATTTTTCTATCATCCAAGTGACTACTTTATTCTTCTTAATTATTCATTCTGCTCTTCAATGCTGTTAACTCCTCTTGTGTCTCTACAAGTGAATTTTCTAATTTTTCTTAGCTCCTCCTTATATGTTCTATTTCCTTTCTAAAGTAATTGGCATTACTGTTTGTATCTGTTTTTAATTTCTTCATATCTGCTCTTAATCCCTTCTGAAATTTCAGTATCACCTTTTTGAACTCACTATCTGTTAAAGAATGTAGATGTCTGTTTCATTGTTTCCTCCTTCAGGAGAATGCTCCTTTACTTTTAACTGAAAATGGTTCCTGAGCTGCTTCATTTTGCTTAGATTTTTCTTATTCTGTTTGTTTAGGGAAAATAGCTACTGTAGTCTTTGCGGGCTATTTATATATGAGAGGGCCTCTGGGTAGTTTTTGAGGCCTTACTATTTTTTGGCATGATGGCTGCTTTTGGTTTGGATATTTAATGTCTCTTTCCTCAGTGTGTGCAAGGTATTATCACTTTTATAGGGAGCATGATGGTGTATGGCCTGCAAGTTCTTCCAAGGAGGTGGATGCAGTGGGTAGGACCTGTAGCCAGTGTCTGGTTGCTGGGCACTTGACCCTGGTGAGGACCCCTTGGGAGGTTGTGCAGGCTGCTCCTAGTTGCTGGGCCCTTGGTAGTAACAGTGATTCTCAGGTAAGTGTAGATAGCACCCAGAGCCTTTGACACACATTTGCCCTGGTGACACGTAATTAAGAACATGGAGTATGACATCAATCAGATCCACATTCAAATTCATCTTTTCCATAGGGCTGTAAGATAATGCAAAAATTATTTAATATCACTGAACTTAAATACCCTACTATCAAAATGGGTAAATAATAGTAATTGTACTATTTGTATATTATAAATATTAAATGAGAAAATTCATGTTAAATATTTAACATGGTGCCTGGTACATAATCAACATTCAATAAATACTGGCTATTATCTGAAGAACTCAGTCAGCAAGTCCTCTCTTCTCCTTTACCACTTTTTTCATAAATTATAGACTCTTTGATCTCAATAGATCAAATAAACCTTATATATTTAAGTATGTTTTGATACAGTAGACTCAATGTCCTATTAGTTGCCCTTAAATCTTCAATTATTTTAGTTGCCCTTCTCTGGGCTATAAATGGTGTTAATTGATTCTTGAGCCCTCACCCTCATTAACATTTCATATTAACATTTTTTTCTATTTAGTATTATAATGACTTAACACATTCTTTTTGTTGTTAAAATTACAGAGGTGGTTTTCCAGATCAGGTGTGCATGAAGACATACATGCTCGTGCCTATGTTTGTTACACATTCACATATTTGTTTATAAAATTAATGTATTAAAATATTTATATATCTATTTACACATATACACATGCACATCCATTGCATATTACTTAGCACCTTTAGCTTTCACGAGAAAAAGAATTAATAATTAATACCTTAAATAACTTATGCAAAATTACCATTTTACTTCACTGTTAAGAGTATTTTCTCTTGATTTTTTGGATTTCTTCCCCAGGAAAACAATGTATATATTGACATTTTTATTGTTTTTTTTCATTTTTTTGTTTATTGCTCAAATGAATTTATCACATATATAGTTGTATAATGATCATAACAATCTGATTTCACAGGATTTCCATCCCACAGCCCAAGCACATCCTCCCACCACCCAAACTGTCTCCTCTGGAGACCATAGGTTTTTCAATGTCTGTGAGTCAGCATCTGTTCTGCAAAGAAGTTCCGTCTGTCCTTTTTCAGATTACACATGTCGGTGAAAGCATTTGATGTTGGTGTCTCATTGTATGGCTGACTTCACTTAGCATGATAGTTTCTAGGTCCATTCATGTTGTTAACAATGCTGGTATTGCATTCTTTTTAATGGCTGAGTAATATTCCATTGTGTATATGTACCACCTCTTCTGGATCCACTCCTCTGTCGATGGACATTTAGGTTGTTTCCATGTCTTGGCTATTGAAAAGAGAGCTGTAAGGAACATTGGAGTACATATGTCTTTGTGAGTTGTGGTTTTCTCTAGATAGATGCCCAGGAGTGGGATTGCTGGATCAAATCATAGTTCTATGTTTAGTTTTCTGAGGAATCTCCACACTGCTTTCCACAGTGGTTGCACCAATTTACAATCCCACCAAAAGTGCACTAGTGTTCCTTTTTCTCCACCCCCTCTCCAGCATTTATTGTTTGTAGACTTTTTAATGATGGCCATTCTGGCTGGGGTAAGGTGGTACCTCAGAGTGGTTTTGATTTGCATGTCTCTAATGAGGAGTGATGTTGAACATCTTTTCAGGTGTTTTTTGGCCATCTGTATGCCTTCTTTGGAGAACTGTCGGTTTAGATCTTCTGCCCATTTTTTTATGGGTTTTTTTTTTTTTTGGTATGGAGCTGCAGAAGGTGTTTGTAAATTTTGGAGATTAATCCCTTGTCAGTGGATTCACTTGCAAAGATTTTCTCCCATTCTGTGGGTTGTCTTTTTGTGTTGTTTACGGTTTCCTTGGCTGTGCAGAAACTTTGAAGTTTGATTAGGTCCCATGTGTTTATTTTTGTTTTTATTGTCATTACTTTAAGAGGTGGATCTGAGAAGATGTTGCTGTCATTTCTGTCAGAGAGTGTTTGGCCTCTGTTTTCCTCTAAGAGTTTTATAGTGTCTGGTCTTCTATCTAGGTCTTTCATCCATTTGGAGTTTATGTTTGTGTATGGTGTTAGGGAGTGTTCTGATTTCATTCTTTTCCATGTGGCTGTCCAGTTTTCCAAGCACCACTTATTGAACAATCTGTCCTTTTTCCATTGTATACTCTTGCCTCCTTTGTCATAGATGAGTTGGCTGTAGGTGCATGGGTTGAATTCTGGGCTTTCTATCCTGTTCCACTGATCTATATGACTGTCTTTGTGCCAGTACTATGTGGTTTTGATGCTTGTTGCTTAGTAGTATAGTCTGAAGCCCAGGAGCCTGATTCCTCCAGCTCCATTTTTCTTTTTCAGTATGTCTCTGGCTATTCCGGGTCTTTTGTACTTCCAAACAAACTTTAAAATATTTTGTTTGTGTTCTGTGAAAAATGTCCTTGGGAGTTTGATAGGGATTGCATTGAATCTGTAGATTGCCTTAGGTAGTAGAGTCATTTTTATAATATTGACTCTTCCAATACAAGATTGGTATATCTTTCCATCTGTTAGTGTCATCTTTGATTTCTTTCATCAGTGTCTTATAGTTTTCAGAGTACAGGTCTTTTGTCTCTTTAGGTAGGTTAACTCCTAGGTATTTTATTCTTTTGATTGTGATGGTAAACAGGATTGCTTCCCTAATTTCTCTTTCTGCTCTTTTATTGTTAGTGTATAGAAATGCCGTCAATTTATTTTTATCAATTTTGTATCCTGAGACATTGCCAAATTCATAAATGAGCTCTTAACTGTTTTCTGGTAGAGTCGTTAGGATTCTCTAGGTATAGTATCATATCATCTGTAAATAGTGATACTTTTACTTCTTCCTTTCTAATTTGGATTCCTTTTATCTCTTTTACTTCTCTGATTGCTGTGGCTAGGACTTCCAAAATTATGTTGAAGAGTAGTGGCGAGAGAAGACATCCTTATCTTGTTCCTGATCTCAGCAGGATTTTTTTAAGCTTTTTACCATTGAGAATGATGTTCGCTGTGGGTTTTTTGTATATGGTCTTTATTATGTTGAAGTAGGTTCCCTCTATGCCCACTTTCAGATGGGTTTTTATAAGAAATAGGTGTTGAATTTTGTCAAAGTCTTTTTCCACGTCTATTGAGAGGATCAAATGGTTTTTATTCTTCAGTTTGTTAATGTGGTGTATCACACTGATGGATTTATGGATATTGAAGAATCCTTGCATCACTGGGATAAATCCCACTTGATCAAGATGTACAATCCTTTTAATGTATTGTTGGATGTGGTTTGCTAGTATTTTGTTGAGGATTTTTGCATCTATGTTCATCAGTGAAATAGGCCTGTAATTTTCTTTTGTTGTGGTATCTGTCTGGTTTTGGTATCAGGGTGATGGTGGCCTCATAGAATGAGTTTGGGAGTATCCCTTCCTCTGCAATTGTTTGGAATAGTTTCAGAAGGATGGGTGATAGCTCTTTTCTAAATGTTGGATTGAATTTGCCTGTGAAGCCATCTGGTCCTGGACTTTTGTTTGTTGGAAGTTTTTTAATCACAGTTTCAATTTCAGTTCCTGTGATTGGCCCATTCATCTTTTCTATTTCTTCTTGGTTTAGTCTTGGAAGATTGTATTTTTCTACAAATTTGTCCATTTCTTCTAGCTTTTCCATTTTATTGGCATATAGTTGCATACAGTAGTCTCTTAGGATCCTTTGTATTTCTGTGATGTCCATTGTTACTTCTCCTTTTTCATTTCTAATTTTATTGATTTGAGTCCACTCCTTTTTTTTTCATAAGTCTATATAAGGGTTTATCAATTTTGTTGATCTTTTCCAAGAACCAGCTTTTCATTTCATTGATCTTTTCTATGGTCTTCTTCATTTCTATTTCATTGATTTCTGCTCTGATCTTTATGATTTCTTTCCTTCTACTAACTTTAGGTCTTGTCTGTTCTTCTCTCTTGAGCTGCTTTAGATGTAAAGTTAGCTTGTTTATTTGAGCTTTTTCTTGTTTCCTGAGGTGGACTTGAAGTATCAAAGTTACTTTGTTTCATGACTAGTTGTTCAGAGTTTTCAATGTACTTGCAACAAATTCATACCACTCTTCTTAATACAAAGGTAAGAGAGGCTGTGAGGAATTGATATTTTCAAACTGAGGCACTATACTCATTCCATTATGCTTTTAATCTTCTTAATTATGCATTTGTTCAAGTATTTATTAAGTTAATAATATGTACCTGGCATTGTGTGATATTCTGAGTACATAATAGTGTAAGAAGACAAAAATGAGTCTTTTGAAAAAGCAAATAAAATATCTTCCAGAAAAGATACACTGGGTTTTCTTGTATCTTTTGTTTTTTTTAATCTATAAAACTCCCTCTATTCAATAGTATCTTACAAGTTGCCTGACATGGAAACATTCTGCCCATTATATTTCTAAATGAATGATTATTGACATGATTAGAAAACAGACAACTATATAATATATAAGATAATCTTCTAAATGTATTGAATCACATAAATTGTAATAGCTAGCAAAATTAGCTTCTTGAGTTAAATACTGTGTTTTTAGTTTTCATATTGCAGTCAATTTTAGTATAAAACATCTACACTCATGTTGCTAGATTAATATTATTGCTATTAGTAGGGATGAGGCACATATTTCCCCTCAAAATTTTTATTTTTATTTCTAAATTATCCCTAACCTCATCATATGGAATGAATTGCACACTGTGTGAATAAAGCATAATGCAACTAGAAATATCTGTGTTTGATATAAACAATGATATAGAGTGAGTACAAATGCTTTAATATATGAACATTAGGGTAGAAAAGATGTTCTTAATTTTTATGTTGGATTTGGCAATGATGCTTTGGGTGCTAAAGATATAATTCAGTATGAAAATAGCAAAAATAGTTATTTGAACTTAATTCAAGCATGTATTGAGTTCCAAGAATGAACCAAATTATGTGAACTGTTTTCAGGGACGAAAAAATAGTGTGGAACAACAAAAGAAACAAATTAAGACATTATCAAATTTTTAAAAGTCCATCAAAGGATAATATCAAATGAGTGAAAAAACAACACACAAAGTGGATTAAATATTTTAAAACTATCTATCTGATAAGGATATATAATGAAGTATTACAACCCAATGACAAAGGGAAAAACCCTATTTAAGAATGGGTAAAGAACTTGAAAATATATTTCTCCAAAGATGATATGCAGATGATCAATAATCTCATAAAACAATGCTTGATGTCACTAATATGTAGGGAAGTGCAAATCAAAATGACAAGGAGATATCGCTTTACACTCATTGTGATGGCTATTTTAAAAAACAACAAAAGGATGTAGAGAAATTAAAACACTTATGCATGGTTGGTGGAAGTGTAAAATGGTGCAGATTCTTTGACAGTTCCTCAAAAAATAAAATTGCCATATGATCTAATCATTCCACTTTGGGGATTTATTCAAAAGAATTGAAAACAGGGAGACACCAACAGATACACACCAATGTTCTAAAGCAGCATACTCACAATAGTCAAAAGGTGGAAATAAACTCAAATGTCCATTGACCTAAGGAGAAGAAAAATGTCGTATCATGTACAATGGAATATTCTTCAGCTTTAAAAAGGAATGAAATTTTGTCACATGCTACAACATGGACAAACCTCAAAGACATTATGCTAAATGAAGTAAGTCAATCACAAAAGAAAACATATTGTATGGTTTCATTTACATGAGGTAACTTCAGTAGTCACATTCACAGAAACAGAAAGCAAAAAGTTTGTTTCCCTGAGTTGGGAGGTAGAGGAGGTAAATGAATTATTTTTTGATGGACATTACAAAATTAAACTTGGTTCAGCTCACCCAAGTGCAGTAAAGTAAAACTACTGACATCAAGTTGTGGTGAAGGGAAGTGGAGCATTTATTATAAGGAGCCAGACAAGGAGTCCAGAGCAGCTAATTCTCAAAAAATACTGAAATCCCTGATGGTTTTCAGGGAGGCATTTTTACTTTTATTTTTAATAGTAAAGTTAAACTTTACAGTATTTTTTTCTATATACAAAGAATTACAGTACATGTTTATGAGGACTCCTAGTGCAGGGCTCCCCTCTTTTTCACTAAGAGTTTCACTTTACAGCTGATAATCTATGGGGATGGTGGGGGGACAAAAGTGATGGACCTCAGCTCTAACCCCCTCTGCCCCTTTCTGAAAAATATAAAGATAGCTCTCTATTGTCAGCTTGTTTCCTTGACAAGACTTAAAAATCTGCTCTTCCATGAGCTCCTATGTGCTGAACTCTCCCATCTTATACACTCTCACCTACCATGCACACACAGGCACAGCACCCACCTCAGACCTGGAGACCACCAGTTTGCTGCCCATACCCTGGAAGTATAAAGCACCAGAACCATTTATTTCTGTTCCTACTCCCTGGGCTCACCTCTTTTCTGCAAAGCTTTGCCAGATTTCCAGGGTGTTAGACCTGAAGCCTCAATAGCCTGATGTATTGAGTCATGGGAAAGTAGCTCTAGAGAAGGTACACATACAAGTTTAACCTGTGCTGTTTTTGCTTATGTTGATAGGAAACATTTCTTCCCAGGCTATGGATTTCTGATTAAAATGAATTCTTTCCACTTCTTTAAGAAACATTACCCTTAATCTTCATAAGCAACAGAGGTGCTCCCATGAGGGTGGAAGAGTAAAGAGGGGCAGAAGGTAGCCTAGGAGACACCACACCTGGAGCTCCCTACAAACTTGTTCAGGCAATGTGTACAGAGGCTGTGAACAAGGTGACACCAGCCCTGAGAAACTCAATGGCCATCCTCATCTGGAAACAGCATCTCTCTTCCACCTCTGGACTGTGCTGTGCCACTTCAGGGTTGGGTGCAGGATACACCAAGGCTCTACCTTCCCCTCCTCTAAGACAACCTCAAGGAAACTGTCCTACATATGATTTCCTCTTAAACAGGAACCTGGGTTTCTCAAGTCACCAGTCCCTCAACCCTTGGCAGTGCTTATTTACACCAGGAAATTAGTACCATCATTACTTTTGTGTCTGTGTACAAAGTAATTACCTATTCTTTTTTTTTTTTTTCAGTTTATAGTAAAGCAACCTCTGGCCCTGCTGCACTAGCCCTGGGAAGCTCAGCTGACAGCTAACTGGCCACAGCTGATGAAAGTCTCATGCAGTAGCTATCCAGCTCTAAATGATCAGGAATGTCTAATGCATGGAACAGCCCAAATATCATTCAGCAGGAAACGGGGCTTGTGACAGCTCCTTTCCTGCCATGATCTCAGAGAAGTCAGGATAATGGGTTACTCTGACCTCCTGGCTGACAAACCCCAAGAGGATGACAATATCCCCCCAAAAAGCCTTAGGAGAAAACCCACTCTATAGGAGCTGAGGGAAAAAAAATCCATCCACATGTAATGCTCTCCTGATTCTGCTCCACAGGGGAAGCTGCAAGGACCAGACTTCCTTCCTGCCACTCTGTTCTCATGAGGCAACCTAGGAGTCCAGCTCCAGTGAGAAGATGCTGCCAAGCTTGGGAGAGGATCACTGATGCACTTCATGAGCTGAATGTAGTGTGAGGTGGAGGATGTGAAGAATAAAATAATTATTTTCATCAATACTAAAGATGTAGGTTTGGTAGTTGTTCAGAAGAGGATGAGTATAGTGATTTAAATCACTTCAAACTGAGTAACTTCAGGAGGAAGTAGACATTTAAAAACTTGGATGCTTTTGTAGCAATGACAACTATTTTGCTATCAGAATGAGTCTGCTCCAGCAGAGAAGCAAATGAGGTTTGAATTCAAATTTCAGAAGTTTCTAGCTAGGAGAGATTATTATCTCTCCTAGCAGGGAGGCATTTTTAAAAGCAAGATGGTGCAGGGTAGTTGCAACATATGTGATTGGCTCCTGATTGGTTGATGGTGAGGTAGCATGATGGTGTTAGAAAGATCAATATTATCAATCATCAGGTTCCAGAAGGCGAGGGGGCTAAGTGCTTGTGGTCATCAAGAGGTTAATTTCATTCATTTTGTTAGGGGTTTTGAAATTTTTGTCTTTTATTTATTTATTTTTTATGATTTGTATTTTTCCATTATAGTTGATTTACAGTGTTATGTCAATTTCTACTGTACAGCAAAGTGACTATGGAAAACAGTATGAAGTTACCTCAAAAAACTAAATGTAGAACTAACATATGACCAAGCAATCCCATTCCTAAGCATATATCTGAACAAAACTTTCATTGATAAAGATTCATGCACCTGTATGTTTACTCTATCATTATTCACGATAGCCAAGATATGCAAACAACCTAAATGTCCATCAACAGATGAATTGACTAGGAAGATGTGGCATATATACACAATGGAATACTACTCAGCTATAAAAAAATAATATCATGTTATTTGCAGCAACATGGATGGAATAGAGTCTCTCATACTAAGTGAAGTAAGACAGAAAAAGAAATACAAATACCATATTATATCAGATATCTGGAATCTATAAATGGCACAAATTAATATTTCCAAAAAAAAGAAAACTTGGACTTCAGGGTTTTTCTACCTATAAAATAATTCAGAAAATGCACATCAGATACTGTTAGCTAGGTACTTAAGAAAAGAAATAAAGCAGAGAACCACCGAGGGAGGGGTCTGTCCCAGGAAGGCCCTATAGGGTCCTGCTCTATTACAGATAAAAATTTTCAATTTGGGAAAAATAAAAAATTCTAATGATGGATGATGGTGATGGTTGCACAACAATGCAAATATACTTCATGCCACTAGACTGTACACAAATATTATTAAATTATATATTTTATGTTTATGTATATTTTACTACATTAAAAATAAAGGGAAAGTGGGCATGAATGTTGCCCCCAAAGAGCTTACTTTCTGTTGCCAAGAGAAGAGAAATTAATTAATTGTTTTTCTTTTTTTTTTCCAACTGTACAGCAAGGGGGTCAGGTTATCCTTACATGTATACATTACAATTACATTTTTTCCCCCACCATTTCTGCTGTTGCAACATGAGTATCTAGACATAGTTCTCAATGCTACTCAGCAGGATCTCTTTGTAAATCTATTCCAAGTTGTGTCTGATAAGCCCAAGCTCCCCATCCCTCCCACTCCCTCCCCCTCCCCCTCCCATCAGGCAGCCACAAGTCTCTTCTCCAAGTCCATGATTTTCTTTTCTAAGGAGATGTTCATTTGTGCTGGATATTAGATTCCAGTTATAAGTGATATCATATGTATTTGTCTTTGTCTTTCTGGCTCATTTCACTCAGTATGAGATTCTCTAGTTCCATTCATGTTGCTGCAAAAGGCATTATGTCATACTTTCTTATGGCTGAGTAGTATTCCATTGTGTATATATACCACCTCTTCCGAATCCAATCCTCTGTTGATGGACATTTGGGTTGTTTGCATATCCTGGCTATTGTGAATAGTGCTGCAATGAACATGCGGGTGCACGTGTCTCTTTTAAGTAGAGTTTTGTCCGGATAGATGCCCAAGAGTGGGATTGTGGGGTCATATGGAAGTTCTATGTATAGATGTCTAAGGTATCTCCAAACTGTTCCCCATAGTGGCTGTACCAGTTGACATTCCCACCAACAGTGCAGGAGGGTTCCGTTTTCTTCACACCCCCTCCAGCACTTGTTATTTGTGGATGTATTAATGATGGCCATTCTGACTGATGTGAGGTGATATCTCATGGTGGTTTTGATTTGCATTTCTCTTATAATCAGCGATGTTGAGCATTTTTTCATGTGTTTGTTGGCCATCTGTATATCTTCTTTGGAGAACAGTCTATTCAGGTCTTTTGCCCATTTTTCCATTGATTGATTGTTTTTTTCTTTGCTGTTGGGTTGTATAAGTTGCTTATATATTCTAGAGATTAAGCCCTTGTCTTTTGCATCATTTGAAACTATTTTCTCCCATTCTGAAAGTTGTCTTTTCGTTTTCTTTTGGGTTTCCTTTGCTGTGCAAAAGCTTTTCAGTTTGATGAGGTCCCATGGGTTTATTTGTGCTCTAATTTCTGTTGCCTTGGGAGACTGACCTGAGAAAATATTCATGAGGTTGATGTCAGAGAGTGTTTTGCCTATGTTTTCTTCTCGGAGTTTGATGGTGTCCTGTCGTATATTTAAGTCTTTCAGCCATTTGGAGTGTATTTTTGTGCATGGTGTGTGCGTGTGTTCTAACTTCATTGCTTTGCATGCAGCTGTCCAGGTTTCCCAGCAATGCTTGCTGAATAGACTGTCTTTTTCCCATTTTATGGTCTTGCCTCCCTTGTCAAAGATTAATTGACCATAGGTGTCAGGGTTTATTTCCGGGTTCTCTATTCTGTTCCATTGGTCTGTCTGTCTGTTTTGATACAAGTACCACGCTGTTTTGATGACTGTGGCTTTGTAGTATTTCTTGAAGTCTGGGAGAGTGATGCCTCCTGCTTGGTTTTTGTTTCTCAGGATTGCTTTGGCGATTCTGGGTCTTTTGTGGGTCCATCTAAATGTTTGGATTGTTTGTTCTAGTTCTGTGAAAAATGTCCTGGGTAATTTGATAGGGATTGCATTGAATCTGTCGATTGCTTTGGGGAGTCTGGCCATTTTTACAATATTGATTTTTCCACTGCATGAACATGGAGTATCTTTCCATTTCTTTACATCTTCTTTGATTTCTTTGATTAAAGTTTTATAGTTCTCGGCATATAGGTCCTTTACCTCCTTGGTCAGGTGTATTCCGAGGTATTTGATTTTGTGAGGTGCAGTTTTAAAAGGTATCGTATGTTTGTATTCCTTTTCCAATATTTCATTGCTGGTGTACAGAAATGCAACTGACTTCTGAATGTTCATCTTATATCCTGCTATTTTGCTGAATTTATTAATCAGTTCAAGTAGTTTTTGGCTTGAGTCCTTCGGGTTTTCTAGGTATAGTATCATGTCATCTGCATACAGTGACAGTTGTATCTCTTCTCTTCCTATATGGATGCCTTTTATTTCTTTTGTTTGTCTAATTGCTGTGGCTAGGACTTCCAAAACGATGTTGAAGAGCAGTGGTGAGAGTGGGCATCCCTGTCTTGTTCCAGATTGGAGTGAGAAGGCTTTCAGTTTTTCCCCATTGAGGATTATATTTGCTGTGGGTTTCTCATAAATGGCTTTGATTATATTCAGGAATGTTCTCTCTATACCCACTTTGGCGAGGGTCTTGATCATGAATGGATGTTGGACTTTGTCAAATGCTTTTTCTGTGTCTATTGAGATGATCATATTATTTTTGACTTTTCTTTTGTTGTTTTGATGCTGATTGATTTGCATATGTTGAACCATCCTTGTGAACCTGGGATGAACCCAACCTGGTCATGGTGTATAATTTTTTTGATATGTTGTTGGATTCGGTTGGCCAAGATTTTGTTGAGAATTTTTGCATCTATATTCATCAATGATATTGGGCGATAGTTTTCTTTTTTGGTGGTATCTCTGTCTGGTTTTGTTATTACGGTGATGGTGGCATCATAGAATGTCTTTGGGAGAATTCCTTCTTCTTCAACCTTTTGAAAGAGTTTAAGGAGGATGGGCACCAATTCCTCTTTATATGTTTGGTAAAATTCACCTGTGAAGCCATCTGGTCCTGGATTTTTATTTGTAGGGAGTGATTTTAGGACCTCTTCAATTTCATTTCTAGCGATTGGTCTGTACAGTTGGTCTGTTTCTACTTGATTCAGTTTTGGCAGGCTGTAAGATTCTAGAAAACTGTCCATTTCTTCCAGATTGTGAAATTTGTTGGCATATAGTTGTTAATAGTGTTCTTTTATGGTTTTTTGTATTTCTGCTGTATCCACTGTGATTTCTCCTTTTTCATTTATAATTTTGGTTATTTGGGTTCTTTCTTTCCTCTTTTTAGTGAGTCTGGCCGGGGGTTTGTCAATTTTGTTTACCTTTTCAAAGAACCAGCTTTTGGTTTTATTAATTTTCTCTATTGTTTTTTGAGTCTCTATTTTATTGATTTCTTTTTGATCTTTATAATTTCCTTCCTTCTGCTGACTTTAGGTTTTTTTGTTCTTCTTTTTCTAGTTCGTTTAGGTGGAGGGTTAAGTTGTCCATTTGGGATCTTTCTTCTTTTTTGAGAAAGGCCTGTATTGCTATAAATTTCCCACTGAGCACTGCTTTCGTGGCATCCCATAGATTTTGAGAGGTCCTGTCTTCATTATCATTTGTTTCAAGGTATTTTTTAATTTCCTTCTTGATTTCCTCATTGACCCATTGGTTTTTGAGTAGCATGTTGTTTAATCTCCATGCAGTCGGTATTTTCTCTTTCCTTTTCCCATGGTTGATTTCTAATTTCATGGCATTGTGGTCAGAGAAGAGACTTGAGATAATTTCTATGCTCCTAAATTTATTGAGGTTAGCTTTGTGTCCCAATATGTGGTCGATTCCTGAGAATGTTCCATGACCATTTGAGAAGAATGTGTATTCTGCTTTTTTTGGATGTAGTGTCCTGAAGATATCAATGAAGTCTCACTTTTCTATTGTTTCCTTTAGGCTCTCTGTTGCTTTATTGGTTTTCTGTCTAGAGGATCTGTCCATTGATGTGAGGGGGGTATTAAGGGCTCCTACTATGATTGTATTCCCATCAATATCCCCCTTTATGTCTGTTAATATTTGTTGTATGTATCTGGGTGCTCCTGTATTTGGGGCATATATGTTGACGATAGCAACATCCTCTCCTTGGATGGATCCCTTAATCATTAAGTAGTGTCCTTCTTTGTCTTTCTTTATGTCTTTTGTTTTAAAGTCTATTTTGTCTGATATGAGCGTTGTGACTCCTGCTTTTCTGTCTTGTCTATTGGCGTGAAATATTTTTCCCCACCCTTTCACTTTCAATCTATATGTATGTATCTTTTGTCCTAAGGTGAGTTTCTTGTAGGCAGCATATTGAAGGTTTTTGCCTTTTTTATCCACTCAGCCCCTCTGTGTCTTTTGATTGGGGCCTTCAGTCCATTGACATTTAAGGTGATAATTGATACATGATTATTTATTGCCATTTGAACTTTGTGTTTCATTTGATTCTATGGTTCTCCATTCTTCCTTTCTTTTTTTCTTTCCTTTTTTTTTTTTGGTTGGATGGTCTCCAGTTATTATCTGCTTGAGTGTTTTTTTTTTTTTCCATTTTTTGCGAATGCAATATTTGGTTTTGGCTTGTGGTTGCCCTGTTTTTTAAGTATGCTAGCCCCTTCCCATAATTGTGTGTTTTAGCCTGATGGTCCTGTAAGTTCAAACACTTCATTACTCTATTAAAATTAAGAAGAGAAACATACAAACAAACAAACAAAAAGGGTTATTTACGTCCTAACATCCCTTGCCCACATTTTATGGTTTTGAAGACTCTTTTTTATTTTTTCTTTTTAATTTTATTTTGTTTGAAGCCTGTTCATGATTAAATCTGTATGCTGGCTTATTTGAGTGACTGCTCTCTGATTGTGGTTTCCTCAGTCCTAGCTCTTCCTCTTCTTTTTTTTTGTCTTTTCTTTTCTTTTTTCTTCCCGTTCCGTTTTTTCTTTTTGATTTAGTGATGCCCTTTCAATATTTCCTTTAACCTGGGTTTTGTGTTGCAGTATTCTTTAAGTTTTTGTTTGTTGGAAAAAATTTTTATTTCCCCTTCTATTTTAAATGATATTCTTGCTGGATAGAGTATTCTAGGTTGCATATTTTTTCCTTTTAGCACTTTAAATATCTCTTGCCCTTCCCTCCTGGCCTGTAGTGTTTCTGTAGAGAAATCAGCTGATATTCTTATGGGGTTCCCTTGTAGGTAACATTCTTCTTTTCTCTTGCTGCCTTTAGGATCCTCTCTTTATCACTCACTTTTGCCATTTTTATTATGATGTGTCTTGGTGTGGGTCTATTTGGGTTCAGTTTGTTTGGGGCCCTCTATGCTTCTTGTATCTTGAACCCAGTATCCTTTAGATTTGGGAAGTTTCCATTGATAATTCTTCAAAAATATTTTCCATCCCCTTATCTTTTTCTACTCCTTCTGGAATTCCTATTATGCGTAGATTGGCCCACTTTATATTATCCCATAGGTCTCTTATATTGCTTTCCAGTTTTTGGATTCAGTTTTCTGTCTGTTGACCGGATTGAGTGATTTCCACTATTCTATCTTCCATATCACTGATTCGTTCTTCTGCATTATTCATTCTGGTTTTTACTGCCCTTAGTTCAGTTTGCATCTCTGCAAATGAATGTTCTAGTTTTTCTTGGCTCCTCCTTATATTTTCTAGTTCCTTTCTGAGGGTATCTGCATTACTGTTCCTATCTTCTCTTCATTCCTTCAGTATTTTCACTTTTTCTCTTTGAACTCCAGGTCTGTCAGACTGCAGAGATCTGTTTCATTGTTGACTGTTTTAGGTGAGTTCTCCTGTTGGTTTGACTGGGGGTAGTTTCTCAGCTTCTTCATCTTGCTTGTTGTTTTCTTTCTCCTGAGGGAGTTGTACTCTCCGTTATCGGGCAGTGTTTGCTTTGTCACTGCTGTGGAATATTTCCTGAGGGCTAGCATTGTTGGTCAGTCTTTTTTGAGGCAGTGTGGCTTTTCTGGAGTGTTGATGGAGCTAACAGTGTTTCTTTGAAGCAAAGGAGGGCTTGCTGAGTGCAGACAGGACTGGGAGGTCCACACCACGATGGTAGCAGATTTCACTTGGTCATGCAGAGCTTGCTGTGGTGTTTTTAGGCTGTGGGGTTCTTGCAGGGGGTTGTTGGTGTTGGGCAGCTGTTCCTCAGGAGTGCAGCAGTCCCTGGGGGCTGGAGCAGCTATCTGGGTCACTGAGAACCTACGAGGCTCTTCCCTAGGGCAGCCCAACTCAGAAGGACGGCCTGAGAATGTAGGCAGATCTTTTCACAGTCTGGCCAAGCTTGTTGCAGCTCTTCTTGGCTGCAAGAGCTCCTCCAGGGGGCTGGTAGTTCTCAGGAGTTATTCTGCAGGAGTGGAGCACCCCCTGAGGGCTTGGGCGTGTAGCAGGGCCATTGGAAAACCAAGAGGCTCCTTCCCAGGGCAGCCTGACTCAGAAAGACTGTGTGAGATCTTTTCCCAGCTCGGCCAAGCTTGTTGCAGGTTTTCTAGGCTGCAGGGGGTCTGGCCTGGAGCTGGCAGTCCTGTGCAGCTGATCCACTAGGTCTTGGCACCCCCTGGGGGCTTGGGCAGGTAGCAGGGCCGCTGGAAATCCAAGATGCTCCTCCCCAGGGCAGCCCAACTCAGAAAGACTGTTTGAGATCTTTTCCCAGCTCAGCAAAGCTTGTTGCAGATTTTCTGGGCTGCAGGGGGTCCTGTCTGGAGCTGGCAGTCCTATGCAGCTGATCCTCTAGAGCTTGGCACCCCCTGGGTGCTTGGGTGGGTAGCAGGGCCGCTGGAAATCCAAGAGGTTCCTCCCCAGGGCAGCCCAACTCAGAAAAACCATCTGAGAATTAAGCAGATCTATTCACGACCTGGCTAGGCTTGTTCTAGCTTTTCTGGGCTGCAGGCCTTTTCTTGGGGGCTGGTGGTGTTTGGTGCTGCTCTGCGGAAGTGTAGCCCCTCAAAAGGGCAAGCAGGCCTGTGCAGGGACAGCCCCTGTGGTGGTAGGCTTCAGGCAATTGTTGAAGCCAGCCCTCCTGGATGGCAGGCAGCCCCAGGATAGGCGAGAGCATGGGGGTGGTGGGGGTGGGGGAGGGGATGCACTGGGAAGTACAGCTTTCAGCTAGCTAGCGGGCCTGTGAGCTTGCTGTGGTGTGCAGGCTATTCTATGGGGACCCACCCCTTCTTCTCTCCCCTCCCCGGCAGGGGCGCAGACCAGGCTCTTCTCCCAGGTTCCCTCTGATGTGGCTTTCCACTTCCCCGCCCCTAGAGTATTGCTCCCTTCCTCTGCGACAGCTTTGTTTTCTAGTCCCCCAGGCAGTCTCTGCCCCATCAAATGGTTTCTAGACCTCCCAAGCAGTTTCCGCTCTGCCCTGCCCCCCCAGCCCATTCTCGGGGACTAACCTCTGGAGCCGAGGACTCGGTGCCCAGCCCCCACCCAGGCATCTCAATTTTTGGTGACTGTTCAGTGCAGGAAGTTTCCCTTTTCTCCACACCCTCTCCAGCATTTGTTATTTGGGGACTTATTAATGATGGCCATTCTTACTGGTGTGAGGTGGTATCTCGTGATAATTTTGATTTGCATTTCTCTAATAATCAGGGATATTGAGCATTTTTTCATGTGCTTATTGGTAATCTGTGTATCTTCCTTGGAGAATGGTCTATTCAGGTCTTCTGCCCATTTTTCCATTGGGTTGTTGGCTTTTTTTCTGTTGAGTTGAATAAGTTGTTTGTATATTTTAGTGATTAAGCCCTTGTCAGTTGCATCATTTGAAACTATTTTCTCCCATTCTGTAAGTTGTCTTTTTGTTTTCTTTTTGGTTTCTTTTGCTGTGCAATAACTTGGTGGTTTGATTAGTCCTATTGGTTTATTTTTGCCCTTATTCCTGTTGCCTTGGGAGAAGGACCTGAGAAAATATTCATGAAGATGATGTCAGAGAATGTTTTGCCTATGGTCTCTTCCAGGAGTTTGAGATGTCTTGTCTTATATTTAAGTCTTTCAGCCATTTTGAGTTTATTTTAGTAACATGCAGCTGTCCAGTTTTCCCAGCAATCCTTGCTGAAAAGACGTTCTTTTTCCCATTTTATATTCTTGCCACCTTTGTCAAAGATTAATTGACCATAGGAGTTAGGGTTTATTTCTGGTCTCTCTATTTTGTTCCATAAGTCTGTATGTCTGTTTTGGTACCAGCACCACACTGTCTTGATGACTGTGGCTTTGTAATATTGCTTGAAGTCTGGTAGAGTTATGTCTACCGCTTGGTTTTTGTTTCTCTGGATTGCTTTGGCAATTCTGGGTCTTTTGTGGTTCCATATAAATGTTTGGAGTGTTTGTTGTAGTTCTGTGAGAAATGTCATGGGTAATTTGATATGGATTGTGCTGTATCTGTAGATTGCTTTGGGAAGTATGACCATTGTTGCAATATTAATTTTTCCAACCCAGGAGCCCAAGATATCTTTCCATTTCTTTACATCTCCTTTAAATTCCTTGATTAATGTTTTATAGTTCTCAGCATATACGTCTTTTACTTCCTTTGTCAGGTGTATTCCCAGGTATTTTATTTTGGGGAGGTGCAATTATAAAAGGTATTTTCTTTTTGTATTCCTTTTCTAATATTTCATTGTTAGTATACAGAAATGCGACTGATTTCTGAATGTTAACCTTATATCCTGCTACTTTGCTGAATTTATTAATCAGTTCAAGTCGTTTTTGGGTTGAGTCCATAGAGTTTTCTATGTATAGTATCGTGTCATCAGCATACAGTGACAGTTTTATCTCTTCTCTTCCTATTTGGATGCCTTTTATTTCTTTTGTTTGTCTAATTACTATGGCTAGGACTTCCAAAACTATGTTGAATAGCAGTGGTGAGTGAGAATCCCTGTCTTGTTCCAGATTTTAGTGAGAGGTTTAAAATTTTTCTCCATTGAGTATTATGTTTGCGGTGGGTTTGTCATAATTGGATTTGATTATTTAAGGAATGTTCCCTCTATACCCACTTTGGTGAGGGTCTTGATCATGAAGGGATGTTGAACTTTGTCAAATGCTTTTGCTGCATCTATTGAGATGATCATATGATTTTTGACTTTTCTTTTGTTAATGTGGTGTATGATGTTGATTGATTTGTGTATGTCAAAACATCCTTGTGAAGCAGGGATGAATCCTAGCTGATCATGGTTTATGATCTTTTTTTTATTTTATTTTCCCACTGTATAGCAAGGGGATCATGTTATCCTTACATATATACATTACATTTTTTCCCCCACCATTTCTGCTGTTGCAACATGAGTATCTAGACATAGTTCTCAATGCTACTCAGCAGGATCTCTTTGTAAATCTATTCCAAGTTGTGTCTGATAAGCCCAAGCTCCCGATCCCTCCCACTCCCTCCCCCTCCCCCTCCCATCAGGCAGCCACAAGTCTCTTCTCCAAGTCCATGATTTTCTTTTCTAAGGAGATGTTCATTTGTGCTGGATATTAGATTCCAGTTATAAGTGATATCATATGTATTTGTCTTTGTCTTTCTGGCTCATTTCACTCAGTATGAGATTCTCTAGTTCCATCCATGTTGCTGCAAAAGGCATGATGTCATTCTTTTTGATGGCTGAGTAGTATTCCATTGTGTATATATACCACCTCTTCCGAATCCAATCCTCTGTTGATGGACATTTGGGTTGTTTGCACATCCTGGCTATTGTGAATAGTGCTGCAATGAACATGCGGGTGCACGTGTCTCTTTTAAGTAGAGTTTTGTCCGGATAGATGCCCAAGAGTGGGATTGTGGGGTCATATGGAAGTTCTATGTATAGATGTCTAAGGTATCTCCAAACTGTTCCCCATAGTGGCTGTACCAGTTGACATTCCCACCAACAGTGCAGGAGGGTTCCGTTTTCTTCACACCCCCTCCAGCACTTGTTATTTGTGGATGTATTAATGATGGCCATTCTGACTGGTGTGAGGTGATATCTCATGGTAGTTTTGATTTGCATTTCTCTTATAATCAGTGATGTTGAGCATTTTTTCATGTGTTTGCTGGCCATCTGTATATCTTCTTTGGAGAACAGTCTATTCAGGTCTTTTGCCCATTTTTCCATTGATTGATTGTTTTTTTTTTTTCTTTGCTGTTGGGTTGTATAAGTTGCTTATATATTCTAGAGATTAAGCCCTTGTCTTTTGCATCATTTGAAACTATTTTCTCCCATTCTGAAAGTTGTCTTTTCGTTTTCTTTTGGGTTTCCTTTGCTGTGCAAAAGCTTTTCAGTTTGATGAGGTCCCATGGGTTTATTTGTGCTCTAATTTCTATTGCTTTGGGAGACTGACCTGAGAAAATATTCATGAGGTTGATGTCAGAGAGTGTTTTGCCTATGTTCTCTTCTCGGAGTTTGATGGTGTCCTGTCGTATATTTAAGTCTTTCAGCCATTTGGAGTGTATTTTTGTGCATGGTGTGTGCGTGTGTTCTAACTTCATTGCTTTGCATGCAGCTGTCCAGGTTACCCAGCAATGCTTGCTAAATAGACTTTCTTTTTCTTTTCCTCCTGCTGGGAGCTGGCAGTCCTGTGCAATTGTTCCACAGGAGTATGCCTCCCCCTGAGAGCTGGAAGTGGCTAGCTGGGCCACTGCAAACCCATGAGGCTCTTCCCAAAGCCAGCCTGACTCAGAAGGACTGTCTGAGAATTAGGCAGATCTTTTCATGGCCTGGCCAGGCTTGTTATAGTTTTTCTGGGCTGCAGGGGGTCCTGCAGAGAACTGGCGGTCCTGTGCATCTGTTCCGTGAGAGTGCGGCACCCCCCGATGTCTGGAGCAGATAGCCAGGCTGCTGCAAACCCAAGAGGCTCTTCCCAAGGGCAGCCTGACTCAGAAGGATTGTCCGAGAATTACACAGATCTTTTCACGGCCCAGCCAGGCTTGTTGTAGCTATTCTGGGGTGCAGGGGGTCCTGCCAGGAGCTGGCAGTCCTTTGCAGTTTTTCCACAGGAGTGCAGCACCCCCAAGAGCTGGAGCAGCTACCTGGGCTGCTTTGAACCCAAGAGGCTCTTCTCCAGGGCAGGCCAACTCGGAAAGATTGTCCGAAAATTAGGCAGATCTTTCCACGGCCTGACCAAGCTTGTTCCAGCTTTTTTGGGCTGCAGGCCTTTTCTCGGGGGCTGGTGGTGTTTGGTGCTGTTCTGCAGGTGTGTAGCCCCTCCAAAGGGTAAGCAGGCCTGTGCAGGGACAGCCCCTGTGGTGGTAGGCTTCAGGCAATTGTTGAGGCCAGCCCTCCCAGATGGCAGGCAGCCCCAGGTCTGGCAAGTGCATGGGGGTGGTGGGGGTGGGGGGAGGGGGTGCAGTGGGAATCACAGCTTTCTTCTAGCTAGTGGGCCTGTAAGCTTGCTGTGGCATGGGGGGTATTCTATGGGGACCCACCCCTTCTTCTCTCTTCTCCCCAGCACAGGCACAGGCAAGGCTCTTTTCCCAGGTTCCCTCTGATGTGGCTTTCCACTTCCCTGCCCCTAGAGTATTGCTCCCTTCCCCTGTGACAGCTTTGTTTTCTAGTCCCCCAGGCAGTCTCTGCCCAGTCAAACTTGACAGACCGGTTTCTAGACCTCCCAAGCAGTCTCTGCTCTGCCCTGCCCCCCCAGCCCTTTCCCAGGGACTAACCTCCAGAGCCTAGGTCTTGGTGCCCAGCCCCCACCCAGGCATCTCAAATTTTGGTGACTATGCCCGTAGTTCAGATGGTCCATTCAGTTCTCGATCTGCTTTTCAGAACTCCGACTTACTGTTACACTCTTCTCTGCATCTGGAGATTCCTCCAGTTCGTTTGATCTTTCCCCCGAGTAGGTGACTTTCCAGGGTGTGGGATCCCTTTCTCCTCCTCAGTTCCCTTTTGGGAGTGCTCTTCCAGCTCGGATTCACCTTCTCTCACTCTCCTCTTTTCTCTTGCTTTACCTAGTAATGTCACAAACTTCTTGCCGTTATTGGAGTTTAGGTTCTTCTGCCAGTGATTGGTTGCTGTTCTGTGCGAGTCATTTATCCTGTACATGTGTTTTTTTTTTGTTGTGTTTATGGGAGAGGGTGAGCGTGTCCCCCTACTCTTCTGCCATCATCTCTCCTCTTGATCTTTTTTATATGTTGTTGGATTCAGTTGGCTAGAATTTCGTTGAGGATATTTTCATCTATATTCATCAAATATTTGGCCTATAGTTTTCTTTCTTGTTGGTATCTTTTTCTGGTTTTCGAATTATTGTGATGGTGGCATCATAGAATATCTTTGGGAGTGTTCCTTCTTCTTCAACCTTTTGAAAAAGTTTAAAGAGGTTGGGTACCAGATCCTCTTTGGATATTTGGTAGAATTTGCCTGTGAAGCCATCTGGTCCTGGGCTTTTATTTGTAAGGTGTTCTTTTATGACATATTCAATTTCATTTCTAGTGATCGGTCTGTTCAGTTGGTCTATTTCTTCTTGGTTCAGTTTTGGCAGGCTGTAAGTCTCTAGAAAGTTATCCACTTCTTTTTGGCCATCATTTTTTTTTTGGCATAAAGTTGTTGATAGTATTCTCTTATGGTTTTTTGTATTTCTATAGTATCCATTGTGACTTCTTTTCATTTCTTATTTTGTTTATTTGGGTTTTTTCTCTCCTCTTCTTGGTGAGTCTAGCCAGAGGTTTGTCTATTTTGTTTACATTTTCAAGGAACGAGCTCTTGGTTTGATTCATTTTGTCTATTGTTTTTTAATCTGTATTTTATTGATTTCCTCTTTGATCTTTATGATTTCCTTCCTTCTGTTAATTTAAGGTTTTGCTTGTTTTTCTTCTTCTAATTAGTTTATGTGGTGGGTTAAGTTGTTGATTTGATATTTTTCTTCTTTTTCGAGGAAGTCCCGTATTGCTATGAACTTCCCTCTGAGCACTACTCTTGCAGCATCCCATAAATTTTGAGTGATTGTGTCTTCATTATCATTTGTCTCAAGGTATTTTTTAAATTTCCTTCTTTATTTCCTCATCGATGCATAATTTTTTTTTTTTTAGTTGCATAATTTTTTTTTTGGTTGGATGGTCTCCAGTTATTTTCTGCTTGAGTATTTTTCTTTTCATTTCTTGTGAATATAATATTTTGTTTTGATTTGTGTTTGCCCTGTTTTTTAAGTATGCTAATCACTTCCTAATATTGTGAGTTTTAGCCTGATAGTCCTTAGGTTCAAGTACTTCATTACCATAATAAAATTAAAAGAAGGAAAATTTAAAAAAGAATCTATTTATTTCCTTACTTCTCTTTCCCACATTTTATGATTTTGATGTCTCTTTTTTCTTTTTAATTTTATTTTGTTTTAAATATTTACTTGATTAGATCTGTATGCTGGATTATGTGAGTGACAGCTCTCTTATTGTGGTTTCCTGCATCCTAGTTCTTCCTCTTTTTTTTCTTTTGATTTAGAGAATCACTTTCAATATTTCTTTTAGAATGGGTTTTGTATTGCTATATTCTTTTAGCTTTTGCTTTTTGGAAAAAATATATTTCCCCTCTATTTTAAATGATATTCTTGCTAGGTAGAGTATTCTAGGTTGCATATTTTTTCCTTTCAGCACTTTAAATATCTCTTGCCATTTCCTCCTTGCCTGTAGACTTTTTGTAGAGAAATCAGCTGATACTCTTATGGGGGTTCCCTTATAAGTGGCACTTTGCTTTTCTCTTGCTGCATTTAGGATCCTCTCTTTATCTGTAACTTTTGCCATTTTTATTATAATGTGTCTTGGTGTGTGTCTATTTGGGTTCAACTTGTTTGGGGCCCTCTGTGATTCCTGTATCTTGAAATCAGTATCTGTTAGATTTGGGAAGTCTTCAGTGATAATTTCTTCAAATACATTTTCAATCCCCTTTTCTTTTTCTTTTCCTTCTGGAAATCCTATTATGTGTAGATTGGCCCACTTTATATTATCCCGTAGGTGTCTTATACTGCTTTCATGTTTTTTCATATTGTTGTATGTCTACTGTCCTTTTTAGGTGATTTCCATTATTCTATCTTCCACATCACTAATTCATTCTTCTGCATTTTTCATTCTGGCTTTTACTGCCCTTAGCTCAGTTCATAGCTCTGCAAATTAATTTTCTAGTTTTTCTTGACTCCTCCTTATATTTTCTAGTTCCTTTCTGAGAGAGTCTGCATTACTGTTCATATCTTCTCTTAATTCCTTCAGTATTCTCATTATCTCCCTTTTGAACTCCAAGTATTTCAGGCTGCAGTGCTCTGTTTCATTGTTGACTGCTTTAGGTGTGTTCTCCTGTTTGTTTAACTGGGAAAGTTTTCTGAGCTTCTTCGTCTAGTTGTTATTTTCTTTTTTGTTGTGGAGGTGCACTCCCTGTGGCTGGGCAGGGTTTGCCCTGGCCCTGCTGTGGAGGTTTCCCAAGGGCTGGATGTGTTGGCCAGTCTTCTTTGAGGCAGCAGGGCAGTTCCTCAGTGTGGGCAGGGCTATCAGGGTCACTCTGAAGCAAAGGAGTGCTTCCCAAGTGCAGCTGGAACTGGCAGGTCCACACCATGATAGAGGCAGACTTCCCATGGCCTGGCATGGCTTTTCCTAGTGCTTCGGGGCCACAGAGCTCTTCTGGGGGGTGGACAGTGCTGGGAAGCTGCTGCACATGAGTGTGGCACTTCTTGAGGGTGGGAGCAGCTAGCCAGGTCACTGGAAGGCATAGAGCACTTCCTCAGGGCAGGTGGAACTGGCAGGACCACACCTCAAAGGAGGCAGACTTTCTGTGGCTGGGTAGGGCTTTCCCTGGTGCTTCTTTCCACTGAGCTCTTCCAGGGGGCAGGTGGTGCTGGGCAGCTGCTCTGCAGGAGTGCAGCACCTCCTGGGAGTGGGCGAAGCTAGTTGGACCTCTGGGAGGCAAAGGAGTTCTTCTTCAGGGCAGGTGGATCTGGCAGGACTGCACCACAATGGAGGCAGCCTTCCCATGGCTGGGCAGGGCTTTCCCTGGTATTTCTGGGCTGCAGAGCAATTCCAAAGGGCAGGTGGTGTTGGGTGGGCTAGAGTGTAGCCCCTCCAGAGGGTGGGCAGGCCAGGATGGGGAAAGCCCCAGAAGTGGGTGGCTTCCTGCCAGTGGGAAGGTCAGGCACATGCAGGGTAGCAGAGGGGGGATGCACTGGAAGGCACTGCTCTCTGCTAGTTGTCAGGCAAACATGATCACTGGGGCGCAAGGAGTATTCTGTGGCAGTCCACCCCTCCTCCTCTCCCCTCCCCAACACTGGCACCTTGTCTCACATGTGGGTCCAGATCTTCTCCCAGGTTCCCTCTGTGTGGCTTTCTATTCCCCAGCCCGTAGTATATTGCTTCCTCCACCCACAACACACTGCTTCCTAATACCTCAGGCTGTCTCCACACTGCCAACCCCAGCCAGCTCCTGGGGACTAACCTCTGGAGCCTAGGTCTTGGTGCCCAGCCCCCACCTGAGCATCTCGGTTTTTGGTGATTGTGCCAGTAGTTCAGATGACCTATTCAGCTCTCACTCTGCTTTTCAGATCTCAGACTTATTGCTGCACTCTACTTGGCATCTGGAGATCCCTCCAACTCCCTTGATCTTTTTGTTGATTAGGTGACTTTCCAGGGTGTGGGTTCCCTTTCTCCTTCACAGTTCCCTTTTGGGAGCTCCCATCCAATCCTGATTCCCCTTCTCTCACTCTCCTCTTTTCTCTTGTTTTACTCAGTTATGTCATGAGATTCTTGCCATTTTTGGAGGTTTAAGTTCTTCTGCCAGCATTTAGTTGCTGTTCTGTGTGAGTCATTTAACATGTAGATGTGTTGTTTTTGTGTGTGTGTGTGTTTGTGAGAGAGGGTGAGAACGCCCCCTTACTCTTCTGTCATCTTGCCTCCTAGTCTCTTTTTCAAAATTTCTTTGGCTATTTGGAGTCTTTGTGTTTCCATACAAATTTGAAAATTTTTTTTTGTTCTAGTTCTGTGAAAAATGCCACTGGTAATTTGACAGGGATTTTACTGAATCTGTATATTGCCTTCAGTCATAGAGTCATTTTAATGATATTGAGTCTTACAATCCAAGAACATGGTACACATTTTCATATGTTCGTGTCATCTCTGATTTCTTTCATCAGCATCTTATATTTTTCAGATTACAGATTTTTGCCTCCTTAGGTTTTTTTTCTATGTATTTTATTCTCTCTGAAATGTAAATGGAATTGTTTCCTTAATTTCTTTTTTTATTTTTCATTGTTACTGTATAATAATAAAAGAGATTTCTGTGTATTAATTTTCTATCTTGCAACTTTACCAAACTCATTGATGAGCTCTAGTAGTTTGCTGGTGGCAAATTTAGTCTTTTCTAGGTAGAGTATCATGTCATCTGCAGTGATAATTTTACTTCTTCCTTTCCAATTTGGATTCCTTTTGTTTCTTTTTCCTCTCTGATTGCTGTGACAAGGACTTCCAAAAAAGTGTTGAATAAAAATGGCAAGAGTAATAATCCCTGTCTTTTTACTGATCTTAGAGGAAATGCTTTCCACTCTTCACTGTTAAGTATGATGTTAATTCTGGGTTTGTCATATATGGTCTTTATTATGTTGAGTTATGTTCACTCTATGCTCACTTTCTAGAGAGAATTTATCAGAAATGGATTTTGAATTTTATCAAAAGTTTTTTTCTATATCTATATCTATATGGTGTTCTTTATTCATTATATCTGTTGTTAATGTGATGTATCACATTATCTGATTTTCAAAAAATGAAAAATCCTCATATCCTTAGGCAAAATCCCAATCAATCATGGTGTATGAATCTTTAAATGCATTTTTGGATTCTGTTGCTAGTTTTTTTTTTGGAGGATTTTTGCATCTATGTTCATCAGTGATATTAGCCTGTACATTTGTGTGTGTGTGTGTGTGTGAGATATCTCTGACTGCCTATAAAACAACTGTAAGAAAAAAAAAAACTGCAAAAAGCACAAGCACCTGAGGGCTAGACAATATGCTACTAAACAATCAATGGAATAATAAAGAAATCAAAAAGGGAATTAAAAAATACCTGGAAACAAATTAAAATGAAAGTATGATGATCCAAATCCTAAGGAACGAAGCAGAAACATTTATGAGTGAAGTTAATAGTGACACAAGCTTACCTCAAGAAACAGGAAAAAATCTCAAACAACCTAACATATCTGAAACAACTAGAGAAAGAGGAAAACACAAAACTCATAATTAGTATAACAGAAAAATCATAAGAAAAAGAGTAGAACAATTAAATAGAGGCTAAAAAATATAAAAGTTCAATAAATCCTTTCTAACATTTATAGTTTCGTTCTTTCTTCTTGCTTCAGGTTTAGTGTTATCCTACCACCCAGAATAGAAGGTTAAGTTTTGCTTTGCTACCTATCTTATTTTTAAATGTACATTATTTTTTTTTCTTTTTTATGATATTTTTAATTTAATTTTATTGAAATATAGTTGGTTTACAATGTTGTGTTAATTTTTGCTGTACAGCAAAGCAATTCAGCCACACATATACACATGTTTATTCCCACACAAGTTACCACAGAACATTAAGTAGATTTCCCTGTGCTAAACACCACGTCCCCATCAATAATCTATCCCATATACAAAAATGTCCCTTTTCCATCCCACAAACTCCAGTCCATTCATCTTCTCCACTTTTCCCCTTTGGTAAGCAGACATTTATTTTCAAAGTTAGTGAGTTTGTTTCTTCTTTGTAAATAAGTTAATTTGTACCCTTTTTAAAATTCCACATATGAGTGATATCAGCTGGAGGAATCTGGCTCCCTGGTTTAATAATATACTACAAGGCTACAGTCATCAAAACAGTATGGTATTTAAAATATATATATACATCAGTAGAACAGGATGGGAAGCCCAGAAATATACCCAGGTGGTCAATTAATCTTTGACAAAGGAAGAAAGAATATACAATGGAAAAAGATACTTTCTGCAATAAAACTTTTTTGATGTAATCATAGGTTGTTTTGAGCATTACTATAACTGTATTCCATATATTATTGTATGTTGTTTCAAGATTTTATTTATTTTAATGCATTTTTAATCTCTCAGTGCATTCTTCCATGACCTCTTGGTTACATAGGGTCATGGGTCTCATTTTCAATGTAGTTGAGATTTTCCTATATATTTCTGTTATTAATCTCTAATTTTACTCCATTATAGATATAGAATATATTTTCTATGATTTCAATCAACTTAAATTAGTGGATACATTTTTAAGGTCTATTGTATTATCTATTCTAATATATGTTTCATATGCATTCCAGAAGAATGTGTGTCTTACTTTTGTTAGGAGGAGTGTTCCATAGAGGTCTGGTAGGTATAACTGACTTCTAGTACTTTTCAAATTTGTCCCATGCTGATCATGTTCCTGGTTAGTCTATTCACTGATGAAAGTGAGATATTTTTGTCTCCAACTATTATTTTTGAATCATCTATCCTCCCTTAAATTCTGAAAGATTTGGCCTTGAGTATTCAAGAATTCTGCTGTTAGATGTGTTATTTTCTATGACTTCCATAACAAAATATCACAGACCAGGTGGCTTAAACAACAGAAATATATTTATTTGGGAATCAGTGTTGGTTGCTTCTAAAGGACATGAGGGAAGTATATGTGTCAGCCTCTCCCTTTGGATTGTGGATAAATGTATTTTCCTGTATCCTCCTTCTGCCTCTGTATCCAAATTTACTCATCTTATAATGACACCAGCCATATGGAATTAGGACCAATTCAAATGACATGGTTTTAATGTAATTACTTTTTAAAAAATATTTCTTCACATATGGTTACATTTCGAGGTATTGGGGACTAGAACTTTAACATATAAACTTTTGAAAGGATGCAGTTAACCCCCTGACAGACGCTTACATCAATTCTATTTGTGTCTTTGTCTCTTTTATATAGTATATTGTGTATCTTTTTTCCTATAATTTTTGCTGCCAATTTCTGTCTTTAAGTTTGGATTTTTAATTCCTTTAAATTTATTGTAATTCAAAATAAGTTAAAGTTTATGTCTACTATTTTAAATATTTTCTGTACGTATTTTGTCTTTTGTTCATCTGGTTCTCCATTACCCCTTCTTCCATGTTAATTGATATTTTTGTAGTACACTGTATTAATTCACTTGTTTTTTTTTTTTCATTTTAGGGCTGCACCTGGGGGTCGAATTGGAGATATAGCTGCTTACCTATGCCATAACCCAGCAACATGGGATCTGTGACCTACACCACAGCTCATGAAACACCAGTTCACTGACCCACTGAGTGAGGCTGGAGAGATGGAACCCGCATCCTCATGGATACTAATTGGGTTCATTTCCACTGCACCACAATGGGAACCCCTCACTTGTAATTTTTAACCATGGTTTTTGAGTTATTCTTTATGACTTGTTTTGGATTTTAACATCTTCCCTTATAACAATCTATTTTAATGAATAACAACTTAAATTCAAAGATATACAAAATATTTTTTTTACTATATAGCTTTATTAATTTCTCTCTTTGTGTTATTATTATACACTTTGTTTATACATTGTGTGACCAATAGCACAGATTAAATATTATTGCTTTATGCATTATCTTATAAGTTACGTGGAAGAAATAATAATACAAACAAAAACTATGTTGATGCTATCCTTTATATTTAGCTATGGTCTAAATTTTATTCATGCTTTTTATGTCTTCAAGTGGATTCATGTAAGTGTCTAGTAACATATATTTTCATTCCAAATGGCTACATTAAGTATTTCTTGTTTAAAATTTCTCCTAGTGATGAAGTATCTATTTTTGTTTATTGTGAATGTCTTAATTTTCTTCAGAATATCATTTTGCAACGTAAATATTTTTTGAAGGGCTGTCTTTTTTCTTTCCTCATTTTAATTTTCACTGCCTTTTGCCTTGTTTATTTCTAGTGAGAGTCAGTTGTGAATTTAACAAGAAACTCATATATGATTAATTACTTTTCTAGTGCTGCTTTTAAGATTCTTTCTTTTGACATTCAAAAGTTGTATATTATCTATGTAGGTGTTGCTATCTTTTACTTTATCCTACTTCAAGTTTATTCAATTATTTAAATGTGCATATGAATATTTTACCTCAAATTTGTGGGTCTTCATGCTATTATTTCTTAAATAATTTTTTTCTATGTATTTATTTATTTTCTCTCCTTATGGGTCTCTCATTATGCATGTGTTGATAAATGTGATGGTGTCCCACAGGCCTCTGAGATTCTGTTTATGTTTCATTCTGTTTTCTTGCTGTTGTTTCTGTTCCTCAGACTGAATAATCTCAATTCACCCCTCCTCACATTCACTGGTTATTTCTTTTACCTGCTCTAATTTGTTATTGAGGTTCTCTAGTGAACATTTTACTTATGCTATGAATCTTTTCATTTTCATAATTTCCATTTAGTTATTTTTATAGGTTCTATTTTTTTATGATTCCTGTTTGGTGAGACATTGCTCCAGTTTTTTTTTTTTTTTGAGTACTCTGGGTATACTTTCTTTTGTGCCTTTTAAAACATTCAAAATCTTTGATATAACCTTTGCTTAGTAGGTAGTATGTATAATGCATGAGCTTCCTTGGAAATTTATATATATATATGTATATATATATATGTGTATATATATATATATATGTATGTATGTATGTATATCCTTCTTTCCTTTTGTGTATCTATCATTTTTAAATTGAAAAATGGATTTTATAAATAATAGAATGTGCTCACTCAGGAAATCAAATTCTTATATGACTCAGGTTTATTTTTGTTGCTTTTTGCTGTTGTTTTGTTTTGTTACTTCTCTGAAATAATTCTGTTAATTGTGTAAAGTCTGTTTTCTTTTTCATATAAGAATACTAAAGTAGGCTCTGGTCAGCTATCTTAGTGGCAAGCTACTTATTGGAGACTGATATCAATAGCAGCTTAAAAAATTTGTCTCCTAATTTGCAATGGCTGTGTCTGTGTTTGTCTCTGTGCATGTGTTATGTCATTGCTTCAACATTTAGCCAGTCAGTTGAAAACTTGGCCTTAGCCTTTCTTTCCTGCTTGTACATAGACTCAAGAAAAATGAGAGTTGAGAGCTTAAGGCTTCCTCAGGATTTTGCTCTACATGTATGGAAACCTGACTTGCACATAACTCTAAGCACACACAAATATACATATGCATGCAGCTTTCTATATAGCCAGGTAGGTTGAAGCTTTATTTCCCTGTGGAAATCTCACACCATAGTTTAAGTTCATTGATAAGCCTACTGTTTGTCTTAACACTTGCCTACTGCCTTGGAAAATTGTAATGTTAAGTAACTGCCATCAAAAGTTTTGAACAAACATCCCTGAAGAATGACCTGGCTGAATTCATGGTCAAGTCAAATAAACACAAACCTTGTGAGTGGGGTCCTTTAGAGAAAACCTAGGCAAGTCAAACAATTAGTATTTTCTCAAAGGAGAACATAAAAATTTCTTCATCTCCTTTCTGTCCCCTTCAGTGACATCTAGGTTACTGGTTTTCAGCAGAATTATGAGCTGTTGGTTTTCAAAGCTACCATGGATCTGAGGAGTAGGGCATGCTAATAGAAAAAGTTAAATACCAAAAATCTTTCTGTTCTTAACCAAGACTTAGCTCTTTTCCTTCAATAAGCAATCTGTCAATTGTCACAAATTTTGGTTAATTTCCAAAGGTGTAAAAAGTTTATTCTGAATTTTTTTTCAAATATTCATGTTTCCTCTCTTATGAAAGTATTGTCAGGATTCCTGGAATTTTCATGAGCATCACTACTATATTTTTTGAATAAAATATTTCTCTATTGATGGTGTGCCACAAAGATAATATCCAGATATTTTAAATTATTTGTAAGTAATTTTGTTAGTAAAATTATTATTTTGGAGAGCAATGGTACACTAAGCTCCTGAATCTTAAAAGGAATATATATATATATATATATATATATATATATATATATATATATGTAAATGTATAACAGATTTACTTTGCTATTTGCCTGAAATTAACACAAGTTCTAAGTCAACAATATACAAGTAAAATTAAAGAGAAAAATAAATAAATGGGACTAATTAAATTTAAAAGTTTTGCACAGCAACAAAAACCATAAACTAAACAAAAAGACTACCCATGGAATGGAGAAAATTTTTGTAAATTGACCTACTAGGGATTAATCTCCAAAATATATAAATAGCTCATGCAGTTCATTATCAAAAAAACAAACAACCCAATCAAAAAAATGGGCAGATCTAAATAGACACTTCTCCAAGAAGACACAGATGGCCAAAATGAACATGAAAAGATGCTCAACATCATTAATTATTGGAGAAATGCAAATAAAAACTATAATGAAATATCACATCATACCATTCAGAATGACCATTATCAAAACATCTAAAATAATAAATACTAGTGAGAGTGTGGAGAAAAATGAACATTCTCACACTGTTTGTGGCAATGTAAATTGTAAGGCCACTATGAATAACAGTATGGTGGAGATGCCTTGAAAAACTAAAAATGGTGCTACCATATAATTCAACAATACCACTCCTGGGCGTATAACTGGAGGAAACCATATTCCAAATTATATATGCACTCCAATATTCATTGCAGCATTATTTTCAATAACCAAGACATGAAAGCCATCTATATGTCAATGCACAGATGAATGGATAAAGGGGATTTGGTATATATATATGGAATATTACTCAGCCATGAAAATAATAAAATAATGCCATTTGGAGCAACAGAGATGGACCTAGGGATTATCAGACTAAATGAAGTAAGTCAGACAGAAAAAGACAAATATCATATATCACTTAACATATGGAATCTAAAAAAATTTATACAAATGAGCTTATTTTCAAAATAGACTTACAGACTTTGAAAACTAAGTTATGGTTACCAAAGGGGAAAAGTTGGGGGTGAATACATTTGTAGTTTAGAACTAATATATACATGCTACTATATGTAAAATAGATAATCAACAAGGGACCTACTGTATGGCACAGAGAACTCTACTTGATATTCTGTAATAACCTACATGGGAAAAAATCTGAAATAGAATAAATATATGTATAAGTATAACAGAATCACTTTGCTGTACACTTGAAACTAACATGACATTGTAAATCAATATAAAATATTTCAATATAAAATAAAAATTACATTAAAATAAATAAAAATAAATAAAATATTTGACCTCTATTAGTGCCTTGTTTAAATATAGTATTTTAACATGCTACCTAATATGATTCCAAATAATAGTCATAAGAATTTACTAAATTAGCTAGTAAAGATTAGAGCAGGAAGCGACAACAGACAAATGAATTTTTGGAAACAATTAAGGAGTGAAAAGCCCACAATGAAACTTTTTTATTAAGAAAGAAATCTTAGGAGAGTGGGTCCTAAAAAAGCCTGGGCTGCTGGAAGGCAGCTAGAAGGGTCTGAGTTCTTTAGTCTTTTAAGTGTGAGGCAGAGTTGGGAAAAGGCAAGATGGGTCATTGAAAGGTGAGATGGAAGTTACCAAAAACAAAAGTTTTCTGTTCACAATTTTGTTCATGCTAAACATGCCTCAGAAATTCCTGAGACTGGACATATCCATCAACAAAGCTATTAATAGACCAAAAGGTTTTTTCTCATGTTTAAACTACTGAGAGAATCAAAGAATTTAGCAAGCATCTTCACCACAAAAGTCCTTTAAATGTAGTGCTTTCCTACTATTCTAATTCAATCATGCAAATTTAGCCAGAAATGACAGGGAGAAAAAGCTAATAAAACTGCTTTTGTAAACCAAACAATACAAGATCCACTTAAGATAGTGAAGATCTCATAACCTTCAAATTCCCTTTTCATTAGTCTACAAGGCAAAGAGTGCCAAAGTGCCCTTTCAGTGACACTGGAACTGTGAGAGGTTTCCTGACTTGATTGCAGTATTTTCTGTTAATTATTAGTGAAGAGATCTCCTCACAAAAGTTGCTGTCCAGCTGTCCATCTGTCCAGGGTAAGGGGCTTAGGCATTTTGGATGCAAGAGCTCTAACCCATTTGAAGCACTTACTTCAATAGTCCCTTTCAAGGTTTAGAATTCTTTTGTTGGTAGATAAGTTCTTTGAATTCAATGTGAAACACAAGGACATGCGACATTGAAATTAAAGCTTAGAGATTTCATCTGGTTCACATCTGAGTAGATAGTTTCTTTTAAAACCTCCCTGTATCATACAAAATCAGTTTAACAGTATCTTCTAATGTATAATGATGTATTGGGTCTATCATACATTTGGCCGTGTTTGACTATGTTGTGAGAATTTTAGCTAAAGTAAAATGCTATAAAATTTATATTTTTATTTAATATAACAGCATATGACAGTATGCCTTTTGCCATCACATTTTTAGATTAGTGTGTGTGAAGTTACCTTCTATAGGCTAATTTTTCTTCTTTGATATTATTCCTATAATTCACATGAATCACTACCAGGTAAACAGTAATATCTGGAGCTATGACCTCAAGCTAAGTTTTTCATAGTCTTAATTTACTTGAAAACCATAAATCAATATACAATTATCAAGTGACTCTGTTTTAAAATATAATACCCATATTTAAAATGCTAGATATTTATTTACTAGCAGTAAATAATTTTATTTTTACAAAGTAACTCTAATTTCTTTACATGATATGATGGAGGTTTACTATATCCACCGTGGATGGACTCTGGAATGCATAATTTTCTTTTTTACCCTGAGGAATTTTTTTTCCTTCCATTTTAACATTGCAGCTTTGTCATTACTGGTCCAATACTTTATTCTACAGATATCTATATATATTTTTTCAGGTAAAAGTGACTTTTGAGAAAAACACTCATGCCTCACTCTAAAGCCCTCCTTAGTTCTAGGCGACCTACCTCAAGTGAAATAATCTTAAATTATTTCAGGTTTTCTTGAAACTGGTCCAAAATTGATATACTTGATGCTATATTCATGTTTTTATAAAACAATATTTTACAGTAAGAAGCTAGGGTACACCTAACATACTTTCTCCTAACCAAGTTGAGGTGCAACATATTTTTGGTCTTTGTGACATGTTCTTGGGTGGAATATCTATTTATGACTTTTACCTATTTAATAATTGGATTGTTTATTTTTACACTTTTGAATTTTGAGAGGTATTTATAATTTCTAGATACTCATCCTATGTTGGACATTTGGTTTGCAAGTATTTTCTCTGTTTGTATATTGCCTTTTTATCTTCTTCATGGGGTCTTTTGCAGAGCAATTTTTTTTTAGAATCATAAAGTTACAATGTGTCAAATTTTCATGTCATGGAACATATGTTTAGTATTAAGTACAAGAATTTTTTTCCTAGACATAGAAAATTTTCTCCTGTTTTTTCTAAAACTTTTAGTTTTGCATTTTACACTTAAGGCTATGATTCACTTAGAGTTCATTTTTGTAAAGATATGTAATTTAGGTCAAGATGTGTTTGTTAATTCATTTTTTCCTGTGAATAGTGAATTGTTTCAGCTGCATTTAATGAAAAGTCTATCCTTCTTTTAATGAGTTGTTTTTGAACTTTTGTAAAAAAAATCAGTTGACTGTATTTGTATGGATTTATTTCTGGGTCCTCTACTATGTTCTTCTGGTTTACATGTTTATTCCTTCACCAATATCATAGAAGTTGATTAATATAGCTATATAGAAGGATTTACTATTGGGTAGAATGATTTCTTCCAATGTATTCTTCTAATATTATTTAGCTATTCTAAGAATTTCCCTTATACATTTTATTTTTTATTTTAATTTTTTTTTATTTCCCCAATACACTATTTTTTTTTCTATTGTACAGCATGGTGACCCAGTTACACATACAAGTATACATTCTTTTTTCTCACATTATTAGGCTCCATCATAACTGACTAGATATAGTTCCCAGTGCTACACAGCAGGATCTCATTGCTAATCCATTCCAAATGAAATAATCTGCATCTATTAACACCAAGTTCCCAATCCACCCCACTCCCTCCCCCTCCCTCTTGGCAACCAGAAGTCTATTCTCCAAGTCCATGATCTTCTTTTCTGTGGAGAGGTTCATTTGTGCTGTATATTAGATGCCAGATATAAGTGATATCGTATGGAATATGTCTTTCTCTTTCTGACTTACTTCACTCAGGATGAGAGTCTCTAGTTCCATCCATGTTGCTCCAAATGGCATCATTTTGTTATTTTTTATGGCTGAGTAGTATTCCATTGTGTATATATACCACTTCTTCCTAATCCAATCATCTTTATACATTTTAGAAGAGTCTTGTCTACATCAAAAAATCTTTGCTGGTTTTGATAGGAATTTTATTAAACATTTATATCAAGTTGAGAATTGATGTATTTTGCAAATTAAGTTTTTGAAACCATAATATGATATGCCTATTTATTTAGGTCTTTCATTTTGTTATATTTAGCATACAGAACCTGTACATATTTTGCTAAGTTTATATTTAAGTATTTCATATTTTTAGAGTTATTTTAAATATCTTTTAAAGTCAGTTTTCTTATGTTAATTGTTAGTATATAAAATACAGTTGATTTTTTGTGTTAATTTTATATTCTGAAAATTTGTTTAACTCACATTTACTTAAAGTAGTTATTGGTAAGTTGGGATTTTCAACATAGGTATATGGTTATATCATTTGCAAATGGGGAGTTTTATTCCTTCCTTTTCAATCTCTATTTACTTGATTTATTTAGTCATTTAGATAGATAGTTATGTCTTTATCCCAATCAGTAGGACTTTTCATACTATGTTACATAGAATTGGTGAGTTTAGACATTCTCAACCTGATCTCAATCTTAAGGGCAAAGAAAACCAATTTCCACCATTAAGTATAATATTACCTGTAATTTTCTCATAGGTGGTCTTTATTAGTTTTAGGAAGTTCCCTTCTATTCTGAATACTTTTATTCTTAAACATCAAAGGGTGTTGTGTTTTATCAGATGTTTTTTCTCTATCAATTTATATGATCTTAGGGATTTTCTTCAGTGTCTTTTTATGGTTGGTGGAATTGATTGATTTGCAAATATTGAGCCAATATGCACTCCTGGAAAAAAACTCACTTTTACATGGTGTATAACTTTTATGCATCACTGAATTTAACATTCTAATATTTGCAGAGGACTTTGTGTTTAACTTTATGAGAAACATTGGTCTTAATTTTCTTTTTGGTACTGTTTTTGTTTGGATTTAGCATCAGGGTAATATTGACCTCATGAAGTGATTTTGAAAGTATCTTTCTTTTCTATTTTCTACAACAGATTGGATACAGAAAATTGTCCTTTATTTTTTTGACCACACCCATGGCATGTAGAAGTTCCCAGACCAGGTTTGAATCCAACCCACAGTAGAAACCTGAGCCACAGCAGTGACAATGCCAAGTCCTTAACCACCAGGCCACCAGAAAACTCTGACATTAATTCTTCTTCAAATATTTGACATAGTTTTCCAGTAAGGCCAAGTGTGCTGAATATTATTTTATTAAATCTTGTTAATTATAAACTGAATTTACTTAATATTATGGGCCATTCATATTACCTTAATTAAATTTTAGCAATTTTTTTTATTTTCTAGGATATATATATTCCATTTCTTCTAAATTGTCAAACCTATTTGTGTAATATTCCTTGTGGTGTTTATTATCATTTTAATTGCTATAAAATCACAATTGTGTCAATTGTTTTAATCTTGACATTGGTGATTTGTATTTTTTTTTACTTATTTTTCAGTCTTCCTAGAGGTTTCTTTAAGTTTTTTACGAACAACTAAAATTCGGCTTGTATGAGAAATTTTATATCTCTTTCTTCCTCCTTCCATTTTATGACTGGTTTGTATTTTTCTGTCTGATAAGAAGTAGCTCTTAATATTAGGGCAATGATATCTCACAATCATGACATTTGACTATTTGATTCTATGATTATCTATTACTTGTAAGGCTAGCCTGAGCCAAAACCTCTATCTCTTTTGAATCGACAATGACCCACAATTTACTGCTCATTATAATGTAGTAGTTTAAAATTCTGTGACATGGAAGGTTCTCAGGATTTGCACTTTACTGATTAAAAATATATGATTTTAAAAATATAATAAGTCAAAATATGCATTGACTATATCTATGGGCACTATAATGAATCACAAATAATCAGAAATTTAGAGACACTCTACTTTATCTTTCAAAAAGTATAATGACAATTCATTTCCCTGGACATGTTACAAATGCAATGTTCTGCATATGTAACTACTACAGATAATTGAAGTGTTCTCTACAAGCAATTCTTATTTGTATTTGAAAATTTTGGATAGATTTTTTTAATTCCATATTTATTTGCTGTCAAAAATCACACTAAATGTAAGTGAATGTTTTTATTATTTAATGTTACCACCTTTATGGGTATTCTTTATTAGAAAATGTAAGAAGATAGTTCTTTTCTTTTTTTTGTCACTTATCATGACATCAGCAGGTCAGTCATTGCTTCCCTTGCTTTACCATGCTTTCCTCTAATCTGCTGCACCTCCCCTTCTAATTCGTTATTTAGATCTGACAAAATGGAGCTTGTTAAGTAAGAAGCAGGTTTATCAGAATTTGTAGAATTTATGGTAGCTGTTTCAGATACATGGGGGAGTTTGATACATTCACAGAGGCTGTGTTTGAAATTCTTGAGGGTAATTGAATGAGTGAGTCCATTCTCTAATTTGTTGAAAATCTGCAGTAACATGTCACTCTGACATACAAATTATTATACACTTAGTTGTATCATGCTTTAGGAATTTATGAGTTCCTTGAATTCTAAAGAATTATACTGTGTATGATGGACAAGTTTCACTGTAGTGTTTCATCTAGACATCTTATTATCAATAAAGGTAAAACTTATTTTCATGAAATGATTTGAGATTTTCTTAAATGTTAAGTAAATAAAAATGATGATGACATACAGATATTACAAAATTCTTGAATGTGAAATTCAAATATTAAAAGTTTGTAAATAATGTTCTGACGTACAAAAACCAATTCTACATTTGCTAAAGTATACACAGGCAAATTTACACTAGGTAAATTATCACATGACTAGAAGAAATCCTTGCTGTCCAGGATTGCCTGGAGACCCTAAATAGTGCTGTTTGTCACAGTATTTTCACTTTTCTATCTCTCCCTTATACAATTATGTCTATTGCTAATCTATTGTGGTCTTTGACAATTGCTAATTCTGTCTCCTAGAAGAATCACTAATAATTATTAGGTTTTTTTGCTGTTTCTAATCAGGATCCATGTAACTATTTAATTTTTCTCCCCAGTATATGGCATTAATTATATATGTCCTTATAAGAACAATGGTGAGGAAAGCAATGACAAAAATACCTCAAATCACCTATAACTATTTTATATATGTTTATGTTTGTGTGTACATATATATGGATCACATTGTCACAGTAATAGCATAATATAAAAATTGTCATTAGCAATATACCCTGGTTAATATTTTTATCATTACAAAAAAGTAGAAAAGGAAAACTGATTGGACTCACATATGGCTACTCAGACTCACAAATTGGTAAGAATTCTGCACTATTTAATGACTATTTCATGGGTTCACCTCAATGTATCAATGAGATTTACATTTATAGCATATTCAATTACAGAGTCATCATTTCAGTACAAATTACAAGCTTTAGAATCTATCCATTTAAATGTAATTTCAAGTATTAAAGGAGATGCTGATTTTATTCTTAATGACAGCTATCATAATAATATGAAATATCAGACTAAAAAAACTATCTTCTCTTTCCTTTATGCTCTGCCTTCTTCATTCTACCTCTCAGTTACCTAACTACTCTTGGTATTGCCTATAAGGCAAAGTCTTTCTGCTAATTCCATTAAAGGCTCTAGTTTAAAAGGTTGATTCTACAAAGTGTTGCACTTAAAGTTATGCCTATATCATCTGAGGAAGTCCTCTAATAACTTGGTAGGCACTGCAAACTCAGGAGCACTATAATTTAGTGTGAATTTGATCACTGGCTCTCCTGTGACCATTACAAGGCAAAAACATAACATAGCAAAAATTGTTTGCAAAGAGAAGTAATTTAATTCCTAGTTTCACTAGCTGTATGACCTTGAGCAAGTTATGGAACCTCTTTGTTCTATTAATTTCAACAAATATTGTATATGAAAATAGTATTAGAATATCACAAAAATTATGCCCAAATGAGAGTTATTAAAGGTGATTATAATATAGGTTTCATAAGCTATTTTTTCCAATTTCTCAAATAGCCCAATTAATATATCATATCTAGGGTTGATAAAGTCCACAGGGTTTATCAACCCATATCTAGGTTGGGTTAATATGATTTGATAAAGTCCAAATTAAAATTATCAATTTAATTTGACTTTTTACTAGAATTCAATGAACCTGGAGTTATGTCTTAACTGAGAAATGAATGCAAATTTGTTGGTAAGCAAAATATTTCAGCATGAGGGGTCTATGGGGTAAAATATATAATAAGAAGGATTTTAGTAGCAAATTATTGCACAACTGATTTAAATTAATATGGGAAAATATAGCAGAGTCAAGGCTTGGTAGTTAAATTGATGTAGTTCAAATCCTGACTTTAACTATTTCACTTCTGAAAAAACTCAACAACTTTACAATAAAACTAATAATGCTATCTACAAAGACTAAATAAATTGATATAAAATTATAAAAGTATAAAGTAGTTTAAAATATTTTGAAAAATATTATAAAAGTATTTCAAAAATTACAAAATACTACATAAATTTTAACATGATTACTCTTTGTTCTTCCTTTCCACTACTTCATATCTTATTTGCAGATGTGTCATCATCATTCCTTGATTTATCTTGAACTTGAACTATAATAATTTTATCCTTTGACATAGTTGGAAGATGATATCTTTCCAAAACTCACATAATAACATAATAACTTTAGGTGGTTTGTTTATTCATATCTCTTTTGTTGATCTAACTTTTCATTTTTAATTAGTTTCTATTCAAATATACCTAATGAAAGTGGACTAAATTCTACAAGTAATTTTACTCATGGTTCTTTCATCTTTTTATAGAATTGACTATTTTCATTGGAAAAATGTCTTTTACATTCAGGATATTTTATTGAAGCCAGTCTTTGCAGGGGCCCATTAGGATTTGGTGATCCATTAGGATTAGGTCCCTTTTATAGGTCTGAAGTGGCTGAAGAAATTGTTTATATCTATTTCAACAATGGTTTGCACAAATTATTAGTAGAGGATTTTGTCATTTGTTCTTGTTGATTAAAAATATTCTGATGTTTAGGTCAGCCTCCTGAATCAACATAAATAAAAGCAAAAATAAACCAATAGGACCTAAACAAACTGACAAGTTGTTGCACAGCAAATGAAACCAAGAAGAAAACGAAAAGACAACTTACAGAATGGGAGAAAATAGTTTCAAATGATGCAACTGACAAGGGCTTAATCTCTAGAATATACAAACAACTTACATAACTCGATAGCAAAAAATGCCAACAACCCAATGGAAAAATGGGCAAAAGACCTGAATAGACATTTCCCCAAGGGAGATATACAGATGGCCAATAAGCACAGGAAAAAATGCTCAACATCACTGATTATTAGGGAAATGCAAATCAAAATTACCATGAGATACCACCTCACACCAGTCAGAATGGCCATCATTAATAAATCCACAAATAACAAGTGCTGGAGGGGGTGTGGAGAAAAGGGAACCCTCCTGCACTGTTGGTTGTAATGTAAGCTGGTATAGCCACTATGGAGATCAGTATGGAGGTACCTTAGAAATCTATACATAGAACTACCATATGACCCAGCAATCCCACTCTTGGGCATATGGCTGGACAAAACTTTCCTTGAAAAATACACATGCACACGCATGTTCATTACAGCACTGTTCACAATCACCAAGAAATGAAATCAACCCAAATTTCCATCGACAGATGATTGGATTAGGAAGAAGTGGTATATATACACAATGGAATACTACTAAGCCATAAAAAATAACAAAATGATGCCATTTGCAGTAACATGGATGGAACTAGAGACTCTCATCCTGAGTGAAGTAAGTCAGAAAGAGAAAGACATATTCCATATGATATCACTTATATCTGGCATCTAATATACAGCACAAATGAACCTCTCCACAGAAAAGAAGATCATGGACTTGGAGAATAGACTTCTGATTGCCAAGGGGGAGGGGAAAGGAGTGGGGTGGTTGGGGAGCTTGGTGTTAATAGATGCAGATTATTTCATTTGGAATGGATTAGCAATGAGATCCTGCTGTGTAGCACTGGGAACTATATCTAGTCAGTTATGATGGAGCATGATAATGTGAGAAAATAGAATGTGTACATGTATGTGTTACTGGGTCACCATGCTGTACAGTAGGAAGAAATTTGTATTGGGGAAATAATTTTAAAAAATAAATTAAAAAATATATTCTGATGTTGTATTTGTCTATGTTCCTAGGCAATGCTGAAGAGATCTATCAAAAAGACAAGCTTTAGTGGGTCAGTCACTTCATGAGGAGTAATTTTTTATTATAATTATTAGACAAAGGCTGAGAGTCACTGGGCCAAATAGGCAGGGGAGTCACAGTATTAATTATGTAACACTGCCTTCCCAAACACATAGGGATTTGTTATCTTCCATGGAAATTTTTTTTCAAAAATGTGTATTATTGCTTATTAAATATAACAAAATCTTTTGGAAGGACACACTTGACAGTATTCACAGGAGTTGTGTTTAAATAATATATTTAGAGTGATTTTTGAAATTTTCAAGTATTCTGAGTTAAACAAAAAAAGTTTTTTTAATAGGATAAAATAATATATGCTACCTTTAATATAAAGACCTACCAGACCAGGTCTTGTGGTCATTTTTTAGGATTCAAGATAAGGAGTCTTACCTTTCTCCTAATTATACATTATAAAGGGTCTTTAGTTGCTTTCTTTGCAATTGGTATTTTTTTCCTGAATTAATTCATGGAGAAGACCTCCCTGCTTTGAATATTATTATAATTCAACTGGAGTTTATTTGTGCAAATTGCTTGATTGCATAATAATCTGCTTGTCTTCCTTTTACACAGCCCTCTAACCTTCCTAGGGGACACTTAACCCTAATTCAGGCACGCAAGCTCCAGTTCTACCTCTAGTGAGCAATTGCCTAAGTCAACAGGCTATTCTCAGTATCAAGACAGACATTGAAAATTTTACTTCTAACCTCACTGAGTGTTATTGTGTAGAAGAAACTGTAAGAACTTTGGAACCAGAAAATCCTACTTTCATAAATCTAGCTTTTCAATTTTGTGGCAATTTAAATTCTGGTAAGCCAAGTAGAACACTTACACAGCATTTTTTTCCCTGTTTGATGAGGATAATAACAGCACTATCAGGTCTTAAGGAGTAAATTGAATCATATTTACATAGTATTTTCTGGCCCTTTGCAAATAGTGGATGCTTGGCAAATGGGAGCTTTTATTTTATACTTATAAGAATAAATGAGTGATAATTATACTTAATATTTTTAGTATTCATATTATATGGAATCATGCAAATTAAAAATAAGAGGTTTAGTTCTCTTTTGAAAATGAGAATTTTCACACCTCCATTTTCAAGAAACTATGTAAATAATTTTTTTAAAAATTATTAAAATTACAGTGATTTACAATGTTCTGTCAATTTCTGCTATACTGCAAAGTGACCCAGTTTTATATATACATATATACAATTTTTCTCACATTATCCTTTAATCACAAGTGATTGGATATAGTTTCCTGTGCTATACAGCAGGATCTCCTTGCTTATCCATTCCAAATGCAATACTTTCAATCTACTAAGTGCAAACTCCCAATCTATCCCACTACCTCCCCCTCCAACTTGGAAACCATGTTCTCCGTGAACAAGAGTTTGTTTCTTTTCTGTAGATAAATTCATTTGTGTCATATATTACATTCAACATATAAGTGATAATATGTGGTATTTCTCTTTCACTTTCTGACTTATTTTACTTAGTATGACAGTCTCTAGTTCCATTCATCTTGCTTCAAATGACATTGTTTTTTTTCCTGTTTATGCCTGAGTAGTATTTTATTGTGTATATATGTGCCACACCTTCTTAATTTACTCATCTATCATTGGACATTTAGTTTGTTTCCATGTCTTGGCTATCGTGAATAATGCTGCTATGAAACTAAGGGCCCATATATCTTTTTGAATGAAAATGTTGTATGGATATATGCCCAGGAGTATGATTGCTATGTAATATGGTAATTCTATACTTAGTTTTCAGAGGTGCCTCCATATTGTTCTCCATAGTGTTTGTACCAATTTATATTCCTACCAATTGTGTAGGAGGGCTCTCTTTTCTCCACATGCTCTCCAGCATTTATTTGTAGACTTGTTAATAATAGCCATTCTGACTGGTGTGAAGTTATACCTCATTGTAGTTTTGATCGTCATTTCTCTAATAATTAGTTATGTTGAGCACTTTTACATGTGCCTGTTTGCCATCTGTATGTCTTGTTTGGAGAAGTGTCTATGCAGGTCTTCTGCCCATTTTTCAATTGCATTGTTTGTTTCATTGCTGCTGAATTGTATGAATAGTTTCTATGTAAAGGACATTAAGCCCTTGTCATTTGCATCATTTACAAAATTTTATCCCATTCCATAGATTGTCTTTTTGTTTTTATGATTTCCTTTGCTGTGTGAAAGTTTGTAAGTTTGATTAAGTCCCATTGGTTTATTTTTGTGTTTGTTTCTATTGCTTCGGGAGACTGACCTAAGAAAATATTTGTATAGTTGATTTCAGAGAATGTTTTGCCTATCTTCTCTTCTAGGACTTTTTTTTTAATAATTTTTTTTATTTTCCCACTGTACAGCAAGGGGGTCAGGTTATTCTTACATGTATACATTACAATTACATTTTTCCCCCGCCCTTTCTTCTGTTGCAACATGAGTATCTAGACAAAGTTCTCAATGCTATTCAGCAGGATCTCCTTGTAAATCTATTCTAAGTTGTGTCTGATAAGCTCTTCTAGGACTTTTATGGCACCTTGTCTTATTTTTAAGTCTTAAAGCCATTTGCGTTTATTTTTGTACACTATGTGATTGTGTGTTTTGTTTCATTGATTTACACCCAGCTGTCCAATTTTCCCAGTGCCACTTTCTGAAGAGACTATTTTTTTCCCATTTTATATTCTTGTTTCCTTTGTCAAAGATTAATTAACCATATGTGAAGGGGTTATTTCTAGGTTCTCTATTCTGTTCCATTGGTCTGTATTTCTGTTTTAGTACCAGTACTACACTGTTTTGATTACGGTAGCTTTGTAATTTTTCTGAAATCTAGGAGAATTATGCCTCCTTCTTTCCCTCAACCCCAATTGCTTTGAAAATTCCAGGTCTCTTAAGATTCCATATGAATTTTGTATATTTTTCCAGTTCTGTGAAAAATGTCATAGGTAATTTAATAGGGTTTGCATTAAATCTGTAGATTGCCTTGGGTAGTATGGAATATTTTTCCATTTCTTTCAATTCTCTTTAATTTCTTTGATTAATCCTTGGTCAGATTGATTCCTAGGTAATTAACTTTTGGGGGAGTGTGATTTTGAAAGCTATTGCATTTTTATATTCCTTTTCTAATATTTCATTATTAGTATACAGAAATGCAACTGATAGTATCCTGATGCTGATAGTAGTAGTAGTAGTAGTAATAGTAGTAGTCATGGTAGAAGTATCCTGCTATTTGCTGAATTAGTTGATCAGTTCAACAAGTTTTTCTGTGGATTTTTTAAGATTATCTATATAAAATGTCATGGCATCTCATTTTTTTTGTATTTCTGAAGTATCTGTTGAGATTTCTCCTTTTTTCATTTCTTATATTGTTTAAGTTCTTCTTGGTAAGCCTGGTCAGAGTTTTGTCAATTTTTTTTAACCCTTACATAAAAACTTCTTTTGGTTGTATTGATTTTTCCAATTGTTCTTTGAATCTCTATTTTATTGATTTCCTCTCTGATCTTTATGATTTCCTTACTTCTGCTGACTTTAGGTTATTTTGTTCTTATTTTTCTAATTCTTTTAGGTGGTAGCTTAAGATGTTGGTTTGAGATTTTTCTACTTTTTTGAGGAAGGCCCATGTTGCTACGAAATTTCTCTAAGAAGTGCTTTTGCAGCATGCCATAGATTTGGAATGTTTGCATTTTCATTATCATTTGTTTCAAGGTTTTTTAATTTCCCTTTTGATTTCCTCATTGACCTTTTGTTTTCTTAGTTCTATGTTATTTAGTCTCCATGTAGTCATTTTTTTTTTCTCATTTCTATTCCTGTGGTTGCTTTCTAGTTTCACGCCATTGTGGTCAGAGAAGATACTTGAAATAATTTCTATACTCTTAAATTTGTTGAGGTTAGCTTTTTGCCTGAGTATGTGGTCAGTCCTTGAGAATGTTCCATGAGCTCTTGAAAGAATATTTATTCTGATTTGTTTGCATGTAATGTCCTGGAAATGTCAATTAAGTCTAAGCTTTCAATTGTGTCATTTAGGATCTCTGTTGTCTTAGTGATTTTCTGTCTAGAGGATATGTCCATTGATGTGAGTGGGGTGTTATATTTTCCTATTATTTTTGTATTCCCATCAATTTCTCCTTTTATGTCTGTTAGTATTTGCTTTATTTGGGTGCTCCTATATTAGGGGCATATATATTGACAAGTGTAATATCCTCTTCTTGAATGGATCTTTTTATCATTAAATAGTGTCATTCTTTGTCTTTATTTATGACCTTTTCTTAGAGTCTATTTTGCCTGATATGAGTATAACAAATCCTGCTTTCCTGTCTTTTCCATTTGCATGAAATATATTTTTCCATCCTCTCACTTTCAATTTATCTGTGTCCTTTACCCCAAGGTAAGTCACTTGTAGGCAGCATATTGTAGGCTCCTTATTTTTCTGATCCATTCCACCATTCTATGTCTTTTGATTCAATCCATTTACATTTAAGGTACTTATTGATAAATATGTATTTATTGATTTTTAAACCTTGTTTTCTAGTTGATTCTATGTTTCTCCTTTTTCCTTTCTCTTTTTGTTGGACAATTTCATACTATTTTATGCTTGTTTCTCTTATTTTTAGATTTTGTGAATGTATTGTTAGGTTTAATTTTGTGGTTGCCCTGTTTTTCAAGTATGTTAACTCCTTGCTATATCTGTTTGCTTTAGCCTGATAGTCATATAGGCTTAAACACATTCTTAAAAGGATAGAGTCTAGATTTTCTTACTTCTTTCTTACATTTTATGAGTTTTATCTCCTTTTTATAACATCTTCAGTTTAATTCTTTTGCTATTCCTTGTTTTTATCACCACTTTTACATTAGTTTCTTTTTTTTACTATTAGATCACTATACAAGCTTTCCAATTGTGATTTCCACAATCTTATATATTCTTACTTCTTTCATATTTAGAGGGACTATTTAAGTATTTCCTTTAGAATGTATTTAGTATACACATAATCTTTTAGGTTTTGTTTGTAGAAGAAATTCTTCATTACTCCTATTTTAAATGATATTCTTGCTGGGTAGAGAATTTTAGTCTGCAAATTTTTTTTCCCTTTTAGAACTGTGAATGTATATTGTCACTCTCATCTGGCCTGTATTGTTGTCTGCATAGAAATCGGCTGATAGCCTTATTGGAGTTCCCTTATAATCAACTATATATTTTTCTCTTGCATGCCTTTAGAATCCTCTCCTTATCTTTAACTTTTGTCATTTTCATAATAATATGTCTTCATGTGGATTTTTTAATTACTCAAATTAATTTATCACATATATAGTTGTATAATGATCATCACAGCCCAATTTCACAGTATTTCCATCCCACAACCCAGGCACATCACCCCACCCACCAAAATGTCTCCTCTGGAGACCATAGGTTTTTCAATGTCTGTGAGTCAGCATCTCTTGTGCAAAGAAGTTCAGTCTGTCCTTTTTCAGATTCCACATGTCAGTGAAAGCATTTGATGTTGGTGTCTCATTGTATGGCTGACTTCACTTAGCATGATAATTTCTAGGTCCATCCATGTTGCTAAAAATTCTGGTATTCCACTCCTTTTAATGGCTGAGTAATATTCCATTGTGTATATGCACCACAACTCCTCGGTCCACTCCTCTGTCAAGGCACATTTATTTAGCTTGTTTCCATGTCTTGGCTATTGCAAAGAGTGCTGCAATGAACATCAGCGTACATGTGTCTTTGTGAGTCGTGGTTTTCTCTGGATAGATTCCCAGGAGTGGGATTGCTGGATCAAATCATAGTTCTATGTTTAGTTTTCTGAGGAATCTCCACACTGCTTTCCACAGTGGTTGCACCAATTTACAATCCCACCAAAAGTGCACTAGTGTTCCTTTTTCTCCACTCCCTCTCCAGCACTTCTTGTTTGTAGACTTTTTAATGATGGCCATTCTGGCTGGTCATGTGGTACCTCAGAGTGGTTTTGATTTGCATGTCTCTAATGAGGAGTGATGTTGAACATCTTTTCAGGTGTTTTTTGGCCATCTGTATGCCTTCTTTGGAGAACTGTCGGTTTAGATCTTCTGCCCATTTTTGGATGGGGTTGTTTGTTTGGTTTGTTTTTTTTTTTTTTTTTTTTTTTTTTTGGTATGGAGCTGCAGAAGGTGTTTGTAAATTTTGGAGATTAATCCCTTGTCAGTGGATTCACTTGCAAAGATTTTCTCCCATTCTGTGGGTTGTCTTTTTGTTTGTTTGTTTACGGTTTCCTTGGCTGTGCAGAAACTTTGAAGTTTGATTAGGTGCCATTTGTTTATTTTTGTTATTTTTTTGTTTTTATTGTCAATACTCTAAGAGGTGGATCTGAGAAGATGTCGCTGTCATTTCTGTCAGAGAGTGTTTGGCCTCTGTTTTCCTCTAAGAGTTTTATAGTGTCTGGTCTTCTATCTAGGTCTTTAATCCATTTGGAGTTTATTTTTGTGTACGGTGTTAGGGAGTGTTGTACTTTCATTCTTTGCCATGTGGCTGTCCAGTTTTCCAAGCAGACTTATTGAACAGGCTGTCCTTTGTCCATTATATACTCTTGCCTCCTTTGTCATAGACGAGTTGGCTGTAGGTGCATGGGTTGAATTCTGGGCTTTCTATCCTGTTTCACTGATCTATATGTCTGTCTTTGTGCCAGTACCATGCGGTTTTGACACTTGTGGCTTAGTAGTATAGTCTGAAGTCCAGGAGCCTGATTCCTCCAGCTCCATTTTTCATTTTCAAGATGTCTTTGCCTATTCTGGGTCTTTTGTGCTTCCAAACAAACTTTAAAATACTCTGTTTGAGTTCTTTGAAAAATGTCCTTGGTAATTTGATAGGGATTGCATTGAATCTGCAGATTGCCTTAGGTAGTAGAGTCATTTTGATAATATTAACTCTTCCAAGCCACGAGCATTGTATATCTTTCCATCTGTTAGTGTCATCTTTGATTTCTTTCATCAGTGTCTTATAGTTTTCAGAGTATAGGTCTTTTGTCTCTTTAGGTAGGTTTACTCCTAGGTATTTTATTCTTTTGGATGTGATGGTAAACAGGATTGCTTCCCTAAGTTCTCTTTCTAATCTTTCATTGTTAGTGTATAGAAATGCTGTTGATTTCTGTGTTTTAATTTCATGTCCTGTGACTTTCAAATACATGGATGAGCTCTATTAGTTTTCTGATAGAGTTGTTAGGATTCTCTAGGTACAGTATCATGTCTTCTGCAAATAGGGATAGTTTTATTTCTTCCTTTCCAACTTGGATTCCTTTTATCTCATTTACTTCTCTGATTGCTGTGGCTAGGACTTCCAGAACTATGTTGAAGAGTAGTGGCAAGGGTGGACATCCTTGTCTTGTTCCTGTGATTAAAAAACTTCCAGCTTTTCTTTCAGCTTTTCACCATTGAAAATGGTGTTGGCTGTGGGTTTGTCATATATGGACTTTATCATGTTGAGGTAGGTTCCCACTATGCCCGCTTTCTTACTGTTTTTTTTTTTATCAGAAATGGTGTTGGATTTTTTCAAAGGCTTGTTCCTCTCTATTGAGAGGATCATATGGTTTTTATTCTTCAGTTGGTCAATGTGGTGTATCACACTGATGGATTTTTGGATATTGAAGAATCCTTGCATCCCTGGGATAAATCCCACTTGATCAAGATGTACAATCCTTTTAATGTACTGTTGGATGCGGTTTGTTAGAATTTTGTTGAGGATTTTTGCATTGATGTTCATCAGTGAAATAGGCCTGTAATTTTCTTTTGTTGTGGTATCTTTGTCTGGTTTTGGTATCAGAGTGATGGTGGCCTCATAGAATGAGTTTAGGAGTGTCCCTTCCTTTGCAATTTTTTGAAATATTTTCAGAAGGAGAGGTGTTATCACTTCTCTAAATGTTGGATTGAATTTGCCTGTGAAGCCATCTGGCCCTGGACTTTTGTTTGTTGAAAGGTTTTTAATCACAGTTTCAATTTCAGTTCTTGTGATGGGTCCATTCATCTTTTCTATTTTATCTTGGTTTTATCCTGGAAGATTGTATTTTCTAAGAATTTGTCCATTTCTTCTAGGTTTTCCATTTTATTGGTGTATAGTTGCATACAGTAGTCTCATGATCCTTTGTGTTTCTGTGATGTCCGTTGTTACCTCTCCTTTTTCATTTCGAATTTTATTGATTTGAGTCCTCTCTCTTGTTTTCTTGATAAGTCTGGCTAGGGGTTTATCAATTTTGTTGATCTATTCAAGAGAACCAGCTTTTCGTTTCATTGATCTTTTCCATGGTCTTCTTCATTTCTATTTCATTGTTTTCTGCTCTGATCTTTATGATGTCTTTCCTTCTACTAACTTTTGGTCTTGTCTGTTCTCTCTTGAGCTGCTTTAGATGTAAAGTTAGCTTGTTTATTTGAGCTTTTTCCTGTTTCCTGAGGTGGGCTTGTATTGTTATAAACTTTCCTCTTAGAATGGTTTTTGCTGCATCCCATTGGTTTTGGAGTGTCGTATCTGTGTTGTCATTTGCTTCTAGGTATTTTTTAATTTCCACTTGGATTTCTTCATTGATCCATTTGTGGTTTAGAAGCATGTTGCTTCATCTCCACGTGTTTGTGTTTTTTGCAGTTTTTTCTTGTTGTTGATTTCTGGTTGTATAGCGTTGTGCTCGGAAAAGATGCTTGATATGATTTCAATTTTCTTAAAGTTACCGAGGTTGGATTTGTATCCCAGGATGTGATCAATCTTAGAGAATCTTCCATGTGCACCTGAGGAGAATGTGTATTCTGTTGCTTTTTGATGGAATGTCCTATAAACATCTATTGTGTCCATCTGGTTTAATGCTTCATTCAGGGCCTGTGTTTCCTTATTGATTTTCTGTCTGGTTGATCTGTCCATTGCTGTATGTGGGGTGTTAAAGTCCCCCACTATGACTGTGTTATTGTCAATTTGTCCTTTTAAGGTTGTTAGCAGTTGCCTTATATATTGTGGTGAACCTATGTTGGGTGCAGTTATTTAAAATCATTATATCTTCTTCTTGGACTGATACTTTGATGATTATGTGATGTCTTTCTTTGTCCCTTAAAATATTCTTCATCTTAAAGTCTATTTTGTCTGATATGAGTATTGCTATTCCAGCATTCTTTTTATCCCCTTTTGCACGAAATATTGTCCTCCATCCTCTCATTTTCAATTTGTATGTCCCCCTAGAAGTGAAGTGGGTCTCTTGAAGACAGTGTATATATGGTCCTTGTTTTTGTATCCATTCAGCCAGTTTGTCCTTTGGTTGGGGGGTTTAGTCCATTAACATTTAAGGTAATTTATTGATATGCATGTTCTTATTGCCATTGTATTAATTGCTTTGGATTTGTTTTTGTGGCTCTTTTTTCTTTCCTTCTTCTCTTGTTCTTTTCTGCCTAGAGATGTTCCTTGAGTATTTGTTGTAAGCCTGGTTTAGTGTTGCTGAAATCTTTCATCTTTTGCTTATCTGGGAAGCTTTTGATTTCTCCTTCAAATCTGAAGGAGAGCCTTGCTGGGTAGAGTAATCTTGGTTGGAGGTTTTTTCCTTTCATCACGTTAAGTATATCATGCCGCTCCCTTCTGGCCTGCAGAGTTTCTGCTAAAAAATCTGCTGATAACCTTATTGGTGTTCCCTTGTATGTTATTTGTTTCTTTTCCCTAGCTGCTTTCAAGATGTTCTCTTTGTCTTTAATTTTGGTCAGTTTGATTAATATGTGTCTTGGTGTATTCCTCCTTGGGTTTATTTTATATGGTACTCGTTGTGCTTCCTGGATTTGAGTGAGTGATTCCTTTCCTATGTTAGGGAAGTTTTTGGTTATTATCTCTTGGAATATTTTTTCTGTTCCCTTCTCTCTCTCTTCTCCTACTGGCACCCGTATAATATGGATGTTGGTGCGTTTAACATTGTCCCAGAGTTCTCTGAGACTCTCTTCATTTGTTTTCAATCTTTTTTCTATTTTCTGTCCCACATCCGTAATTTCCACTAATCTGTCTTCCACCTCACTCATTTGTTCTTCTGCCTCCTGTATTCTGCTGTTGGCTGCTTCTAGTGAATTTTTATCTCAGTTATTGTGTTTTGCATCTCTTCTTTTTTAAGTTTTATGTCTTATATCTCTTTGGTCAGTGTTTCCTGTAAGTTATCCATCTTTGCCTCCACTTTATTTCCAATATCTTGCATCATATTCAGCATCAACCACCTAAAATCTTTTTCCTGGAGGCTGAGAATCTCCTGATTTTCTGGGATGTTTCCTTTCTCCCTCATCTGAGTTATAGTTCTCTGTCTTTTCATTTTTATAGGTGTTTGGTGTGGTGACCTTTTTACAGATAATAGAATTATAGCTTCTCTTACTTCTGGTGTCTGCCCCCCTTGTGGCTAAAGTCTGTATGGGGGGCTTACTGTAGGCCACCTGATGGGAGGGACTGCCAACTTGTAGGTGGAGCTGATTCTAATCCCTGTGCTTAGTCTCTGGATGGGATTAGAGGTGGCTGTGTGCCTGAGGGGCCTTTAGGTAGCCTGTTTACTGTAAGGCAGGGCTGTGATCCCTCCTGGATTGTTGTTTGCCCTGGGGCTTCTCAGTGCTGACTGATGGGTGGGGCCAGATTTTCCCAAAAAGGCTACCTCCAGAGAAATGCCTGCTGCTGAATATTTCCACGAGCTTTGCTTCCAATGTCCTTCCCTCAAAAGCCACATTCACACCTGTTTTCCCAGGATGTGCTCCAAGAACTTCAGTATGGTTTGACCCAGATTCCTATGGAGACTTTGCTTTGCCCTGGGACCCAGTGCATGTGAAAGTCCTTGTGTGCCTTTTAAGAATGTGGTCTCTGTTTTCCCCAGTCCTGTGAAGCTCCTGCACACAAGCCCCACTGGCCTTCAATGCCAGATGCTCCTGGGGCTCTTTCTCCCTGTGCCAGATCCCCACATGTGGGAGTTTGATGTGGAGCTCAGAACTCTCACTCCTGTAGTTGAGTCTCTGTGAACCAGTTAGTTTCCAGTTTGTAGGGCTTCCCACCCATGAGGTATGTGGTTTTTTATATCATGTAATCACCCCTCCTACTTCTTGATGTGGCCACCTTTTTTCTTCTGGAGTAGGGTATCTTTTTTAAGGTTTCTGATCCATTTGGTTGAAGATTACTCAGCCTTTAGTTGTGAATTTTGTTGTTTTTAGGAGAGAAGTTGAGCTGCAGTCCTTCGATTCTGCCATCTTAATCCCATCTCTACATTGACATATTTTCATATGTTGAATCACTCTTGCATTTCAAGAATAAATCCCGCTGGGTCATTGAGAACAATCATTTTAATATTCATGAATTCGGTTTGCAGTATTTCTTGAGTATTTTGCATTAATATATATAAAGAATTATTGGTCTGTAGTTTTCTTTCCTTGTCTTTGCCTGGTTTTGGATTCATGTCCCAATATCTTAAAAGAAGCCAAACCTGAAGCCTGGCATTAGAATTGATTTTCATCTTTATAGCAAAAATACTAATGCAAATTAAAATATAAATGTTAAAATGTAACTATGTTTTACATTTTGTTGAGTCTTTGAACACATTTGGAATTAATTAAGCATATGAAATTTTTTTCTTAAAAAACAACAAGTTTTGGTGAGGACCTAGAGAAAGGAGAACATGTGTGCACTGTTGGGAGAAATGTAAATTGATACCGCCACTACAGAAAATATTATGAAAGCTCCTCAAAATATAAAAAAAAAATGTAACTACCGTATATTGAAGCAATATGGGCTAGATGTGGTGGCAAAAACCTGGGAGGGCCTTGAGATCAAAATCCTCTCTGAGTCTTATCTTTTCAGCATAGCCCAGCAAACATTGTTTTACCAAACATTTACTTCTCAATCTCCATAGGAATCGTCTCTCTCCCCTTTGAAATCCAAAAACCACTACCATCAACATGCTCTTCTTCCTTTAGGTAAAGATGATATTGAAGTTGAGGGCTCTGTTCATTTTAACGAGCTATTTTGCCTGCATCTCTCCCATGTATGCATATTATTATATTTAGATATTCTCCTATTCATCTGTATCATGTGAATTTATTTGTTAGACCTGTCAGAAGACACCAGAAAGGTAGAGAAAAACTTTTCTCTCTCCAAAAGTTGATACTTAAAGTGAGAACCTAAAGCTGATAGTTCTTTTTTTAAAAAGATGCTTCTTATATACAGAATTGTATATTAAATATTATAAACATATTTTTAATTTGGAGAACTAGTCAAAATTACAAATTGTTTGTATAATTGTATTTAAATAGGTTATCTAATAATATACCTGAAGAAAGGGAAAGAAGTAAAGTGACATTTTTTTTGTCATAGCCTGGCTTATTATTGTAAAGATAATTTGAAATACATTCTTCAAATAATATTTTTTGTAGAGTTTTCAAGCTGTATAAAATAAAGTAATATGCATCACCTAGTAGGAATTAGCACTGTGATTCAATTTTTTAAAATAAATAAACAATAATGATTTGAGATTTTATTTTATGCTCCAAAATCTTGTGTGGGGAGTTTGTTGAGTCTGAAATTGTACTTAATAAATGTTCTTCATTTATATTGAGATGTATTTGCTAGTATGTTTTTAGACATAAATCTTACATTGAAAGATATGACAATACCTTCTTCATCAATGTATTTGAATTCAGGTTCATCTACTGGCTGCTGAAAAGCCAATAATGCAAAAGGCAAGTGTCAGCAGAAAGGAAATGTGCTTTAATAAGAAAAGCCAGTGCTGACTTAAAAAATAATGCACAACCTGAAAGTTGAGAGTTAAATTTTATTGGGGGAAAAATTACGATTTAAGTCTGGGAGACAGCATCTCAGGTAGGTCTGCAAAAACTGCTACAAGGAGGCAAAGGTGGAGTTGGGATATGTAGGTTAAAAGTGAAGGGGGAGGCACATGAACCATACACACATTTTATAAAAGTTTGTTTCTGGTCTTGTGAAGGTGACTACTAGTCACAAGGAGAAGACATCACCATGAATGCTTTTAGTGTTTTTCTAGATGTAAGATGCAAGATGGGTGCCTTATGAACAATGCCTACATATAATTACTCTTAGAGATAGCAATTGGTATAGGACAGACTGGGTCAGATGACCAGATTCACTGGGTCTCACTTAATGGAACTCAGTGGATTTGTGGTACTAACTTATGGCCTTGGCTCCAACCAGGATGGATACCATGATGACCTTAGTATCCCCTTGGACTCAAGGCCATATATGTAACAAATTAAAAATGAGATGCAAGAAGCAGGCAAATGAAATTTTTTCTTAGAAATATCTCTCTGAAGACCAGGTTACTATCATTTAAGGCCCACTGAGTGAATTTTGTTAAGGCTTCAAAATGGGTTATTACACTCTGCAATACTAAAGAATGCAGAAATAGACAAACTAATGGAATAATTTTTTGACCTATCAGGTTAGAACAAATTGATTTGTTGGGGTCTTTTTTTATATGATTTTTATTTTTTCCATGATAGTTGGTTTACAGTGTTCTGTCACTTTTTTACTGTACAGCAAATTGCCCTAGTCACACATACATATATACATTATTTTTCTATTACCCTCCACAGTGCTCCATCACAAGTGACTACATATAATTGCCAGTGCTATACAGCAGGATCTCTTTGCTTATCCATTTCAAATGCAACAGTTCACATCTATTAACCCCAGATTCATTTTTCTTTCTTCTAAAATGCATTTCATAATTCTATCCAATCAGAACCTTGGAGGGGAGAAATACACCAAAGCAGTCTGTAAGTGCTAGGCACCAGTAATTTGCCACAAACCCATTAATTTTTAAAATTTAAGTAGGATCATGCCCATGGCAGGAAAAAACATTTGATTCATAAATAAAGGACCAAAAAGTCAAGAGACCAATATAAATCATCATATGGGTCAGGTCCATCATCTTGGGTCACCTGGCTACTTCTAATGTATCTTCTTCTCATAGTGGAGTAGTTTTCCTTTGTCTGAGTGTCATTTTTTAAAATGATTTTTACTTTTTCCATCATAGCTGGTTTATAGTATTCTGTCAATTGTCTACTGTACAGCAAGGGGACCCTGTCACACATACACATATACACAATATTTCTCACATCATCATACTCCATCACAAGTAACTAGATATTTTTCCCTGTGCTATACAGCAGGATCTAATTACTTATCCATTCCAAAGGCAATAATTTGCATCTATTAACCCCAAATTCCCAATCCATACCACTCCCTCCCCTTCCCCCTTGGAAACCACAAGACTGTTCTACAAGTCTATGAGTTTCTTTTCTGTGGAAAGATTCATTTGAGCCATATATTAGATTCTGGATATAAGTGATATTGTATGGTATTTGTCTATCTCTTTCTGAGTTATTTCCTTAGTATGAGAGTCTCTAGTTCCATCTGTGTTGCTGCAAATGGAATTATTTTATTCTTTTTTATGGCTGAGTAGGATTCCATTGTGTATACACATATGTATACCACATCATCTTAATCTATCCATTTGTTGATGGACATTTAAGTTGTTTGCATGTCTTGGCTATTATGAATAGTGCTATACAGGTGCATGTGTCTTTTTCAAGGTAAGGTTTGTCTGGAAAATGCCCAAGAGAGGGATTGCTGGGTCATATGGTAATCCTATATATAGTTTTCTGACATACTTCCATACTGTTTTCCATAGCAGTTGTACGAATTTACATTTCCACCAACAGTGCAAGAGGGTTCTCTATTCTCCATACCCTCTCCAGAACTTGTTATTTGTGGACTTATAAATGCTGGCCATTCTGACTGGCATGTGATGGTACCTCATAGTAGTTTTTATTTGTATTTCTCTAATAATCAGTGATGTTCAGAATTTTTTCATGTGCCTGTTGGCCATCTGTACATCTTCTTTGGAGAAATGTCTATTCAGTTATTTGGTCCGTTTTTCAATTGGGTTGTTAGCATTTCTACGCTTGAGTTGTATATGATTTTTGTATATTTTACCTATTAAGCTCTTGTCAGTTGCATCATTTGAAACTATTTGACTATAAATTGTCTTTTTTTATGGTTTCCTTTGTTGTGCAGAAGCTTGTTAGTTTGATTAGGCCACATTAGTTTATTTTTGCTATTATTTAGTTGACTTGGGAGACTGATATGAGAAAATATTTGTAAAGTTGATGTTAGAGAATGTTTTGCTTATGTTCTCCTCTAAGAGCATAATGGTGTCTTGACTTATGTTTAAGTCTTTTAAACAATTTTAAGTGTATTTTTGTACATGGTGTGAGGGCATGTTCTAGTTTCATTCATTTACATGCAGCTGTCCAGTTTTTCCAGCACCTCTTGCTGAAAAGACTGTCTTTTTCTCCATTTTATATTCTAGCCTCCTTTTTGTAAGATTAATTGAACACAGGTGTCTAGGTTTACTGTTGGGTTCTCTCTTCTGTTCCATTGGTCTGTATGTCTGTTTTGGTACAAGTACCACACTGTCTTAATTACTGTAGTTTTGTAATATTGTCTGGAGTCTGGGAGAGAGTAAAACCTCCTGCTTTTTTTATTTTCCTGAGGATTGCTTTGGTAATTCTGGGTCTTTTGTGGTTCCATATACATTTTTGGATTGTTTTTTCAGTTCTGTGAAAAATGTCATGGGTCATTTGACAGGGATTGAATTGAATCTGTAGATTGCTTTGGGTAGTATGGCCATTTTTACAATGTTAATTTTTCTAACCAAGGAGCATGGAATATCTTTCCATTTCTTTACATCTTTAATTTCCTTGATTAATGTTTTAGAATTCTCAGTGTATGTTTTTCCCCAACTTACTCAGGTTTATCATAAGGTATTTAAATTTTGGGGTGCAATTTTAAAGGTATTGTATTTTTGTATTCCTTTTATAATATTTCATTGTTAGTATTCAGAAATGCTACTGATTTCTGAATGTTAACCTTGTATCCTGCCACTGAATTCATTGATCAGTTCCAGCAGTTTTTCGGTTGAGTCCCTAGGGTATTTTTTATGTATATAGTATCATGTCATCTGCATACAGTGACAATTTTACCTCTTATCTTCCAATTTGGATATTTTTTATTTCTTTTATTTGTCTGATGTCTGTGGCTAGGACTTGCAAATCTGTGTGGTATGAAAGTGGTGAGAGTGGGCATCCTTGTCTTGTTCCAGATTTTAGTGGTCAGGTTTTCAATAATATTGAGTATTATATTTGCTGTGAGTTTGTCACAAATGGCTTTTATTATGATAAGCTATTTTCCCTCTATACACACTTTGGTAAGAGTTTTGATCGTGAAGGGGTGTTGGACTTTGTCAAATGTTTTTTCTACATCTGTTGCAATGATCATGTGTTTTTTTACTTTTCTTTTGTTAATGTGGTGTATGATATTGATGGATTTGTGTATCTTGAATCATCCCTGTGAAACTGGGATGAATCCCACTTTGTCATGGTGTTTGATCTTTTTTATATGTTAATGGATTTAGTTGCCTAACATTTTGTTGATAATTTTTTGTGTCTATATTCATTGATGATATTTTCCTATAATTTTATATTTTGGTAGTATTTTTGTCTGGTTTTGGTATTAGGGCAATGGTGACATCATAGAATGTCTTTGGGAATATTCCTTCTTTTTCAACATTTTGGAAAAGTTTAAGATGAGTTCCTCTTTGTGTTTGGTAGAATTCAACTGTGAGGCTATCTGGTCCTGGACTTTTATCTTTAGAGTTTGGTTTTATCACATATTAAATTCAATTTCTGGTGTTTGGTCTGTTCAATTGATCTACTTTTTTCTTGTTTCAGTTTTGGCAGTCTGTAAGTCTCTAGAAATTTGTCCATTTCTTCTAGGTTGTCAAATACATTGGCATACAATTATTCATAGTATTCTCTTATGGATTTTTGTATTTCTGTAGAATCCATTGTGACTTCTACTTTTTTATTTCTTATTATGTTTATTTGGATTTTTCCTCTCCTTTTCTTGGTGAATCTGGCCAGATGTTTTTCAATTTTGTTTACATTTTCAAAGAACCATCTCTTGCTTTTGATTTTTTTATTGCTTTGTGATTCTCTGATTTTTATGATTTCCTTCCTTCTGCAAACTTTAGGTTTTGTTTGTTCTTATCTAATGCCTTTAGGTGGTAGTTGCAGTTGTCAATTTGAGATTTTTCTTCTTTTTTGATTTTTCTTTTCTTTTTCTTTTTTGAGATTTTTCTTCTTTTTTCCCTTCTTTTATTCCATGATGTGGAAGGCCTGTATCATTATGAATTTCCCTATAAGCACTGCTTTTGCTGCATCCTGTAGCTTTTGAATGGTTTTGCCTTATCATTTGTCTCAAGTATTTTTAAATTTCTTTCTTGATTTCCTCATTGACCCATTTGTTTATTAGCAGCATGTTGTTTAGTCTCCATGTAGTGTGTTTTTTCAAATTTCTTTTCCTGTGGGTGATTTCTAGTTTCATGCCATTGTGGTCAGAGAAGATACTTGAAATAATTTCTTTACTCTTAAATTTGTTGGTGTTAGTTTTGTGCCTCATTATGTGATTGTTCCTTGAGAAGTTTCCATGTGGACTTGAGATGAATTTTTGTTTGTTTGTTTTTGTGGATTTAATGTCCTAAAAATGTAAATGCAGTCTAACTTTTCTATTGTGTCATTTAGGATCTCTCTTGCCTTCTTGGTTTTCTGTCTTGAGGATCTGTCCATTGATGTGATTGGGATGTTATAGTCTCCTACTATTATTTTTTCCCATCAATTTCTCCTTTTATGTCTGTTAATATTTGTTGTGTGTATCTGGGTGATCCTATATTTGGGGCATATATGTTGATGATTGTAATATCCTCTTCTTGAATGGATCCTTTTACCATTAAATAGTGTCCTTCTTTGTCTTTCTTTATGGACTTCATTTTAAACTCCATTTTGTCTGATATGAATATTGCCACTCATGCTTTCCTGTCTTGTCCACTGGCATGAAATATCTTTTCCCATCCCCTCACTTTTAATATGTATGTGTCTTTTGCCTTATAGTGTTTTACTTGTAGACTGCATATTGTGGGTTTTTGCTTTTTTTTATCCAATCTGCCACTCTGTGTCTTTTGAGTGGAGCATTCAGTCCATTGACATTTATGGTAATTATTGATAAATATGTATTTATTACCATTTTAAACTTTGTTTTCTGGTTGATTCTCTCTTTTACCTTTGTTCCTTTCTTTTTTTGGTTGGATGATTTCTATTTAATTTATGCTTGTGTATTTTTCTTTTTAGTTTTTGTGATTGTAATGTTTGGTTTTGATTTGTGTTTGCCCTGGTTTTTAAATATGTTAACCCCTTCCTATATCTGCCTGCTTTAGTCTGATGGTCATATAGACTCAAACACATTATTAAAAAAAAAAGAGTCTAGATTTTCTTACTTTCCTTCACCAATTCTATGATTTTGAAGTCATTTTTAACATCTTCATGTTTGTCCTTTTGCTGTTCCATGTGTTTATCATCACTTTTACATTATTTTTTTCCCATAACGTTCAGTATGCTGGCTTTTTTATGTGATTGCTTTCCAACTGTGGTTTCCTTCATCCTATTTCTTCTTACTTATTTTTATTTAGAGAAGCCCTTGCAGTATTTCTTTTAGAATGTGTTTAGTGTTGTTGTACCCTTCCAGCTTTTGTTTTTTGGAGAAATTCTTTATATCCCCTTATATCCTAAATGATATTTTTCCTGGGTAGAGTATTCTAGGTTGCCAATTTTTTTTTTTCCTTTTAGAATTTGAATATATCTTGCCACTCTCTTCTGGCCTGTGTGTTTCTGTAGAGAAATCATCTAATAGACTTATGGGAGTACTCTTATAATTAAAGTTTTTCTTTTCTCTTGCTGCCTTTAGAATCTTCTCATTATCTTATCTTCTGCTATTTTCATTATATTATGTCTTGGTGTGGTCCTAATTGGCTTCAACTTGTTTGGGGCCTTCTGTGCTTCCTGTTTCTTGATAGCTGTTTCCTTTGGATTTGGAAATTTTTCAGACATACTTTCTTCAAATATATTTTCAATCACCTTTTTTTTCTTCTCTTTCTGGAGTTCTTATTATGCATAGATTTGCCAGCTTTATATTATCCCATAGTTCTCTTATATTGCTATCATGTTTTTACATTTGGTTTTCTGTCTGCTGTCCTGATTGTGTGATTTCCATTATTCTATCTTCAGAGTTACTAATTCATTCCTCTGCATTATTCATCCTGCTCTTTAGTGCCTTTAGTTCAGTTTGTGTCTCTGCAAATTAATTTTCCGTTTTTTCTTGTTTCATCCTTATATTTTCTTCTTCCTCTCTAAAGTAATCTGCATTACTGTTTATGTCCACACCCAATTCCTTGATATTTAGCCTTAATTCCTTCAGTATTTTCACTACCTCCACTTTGAATTCACTTTCTGTCAGACTGCAGACGTCTATTTCATTGTTTGCTGCTTCAGATGAATTCTCCTGTTCTTTGAACTGGTAATGGTTCCTGAGCTTCTTCATTTCATTTATATTTTTCTTTTTATGTGAGTCTAGGGAAGCCAAACTGTAGTCCTGGAAGGTATTTTTATGCAAGGACACCCCTTTGTATTTTGTGGTTGTTACTATTTATTTTTTTGTTGGAGTTTGGATATTTGCTATTTCTTTCTTTGGTGTGAGCAGGCTATCATCCCTAGGGTTCTGAGTGTGTTTCCATGGGGAAGGAGGCAATGGGTAGGGCTAGTAGTCAGTGCCTAGTTGTTGGATTATTGACAATAGAAAGGACCTTCAGGAAGGTGGTGCAGGCTACTCCTAGTTGCAGGGCCCTGGAAAATGGTAATGAACCTCAGGCAGATTGAGGAGGTGCCCAGAACATTTGGCAGTGTGAGTATCAGGGTGTTTGAGTTCCCAGTGAAGGGAGTGCAACAATGGGTTGTGTTTGTCACAATGCCCTCCTCTGTGGTGATTGGGACTGCAACTGGTGCCTTTTCAGGGGCCACAAGTGGTAGCAGTCCACGCCCACCTCTGGAGTCAGAGATAACTGCAGTGATTTGCCCCCACCATTAGACCATGCAAGAAGCACCCTGACCCTGCTTAGACCACACAGTAGGTGCTATCATGCTGATCCAAGTTGCAGGGTCCTGGGAAGGGACAGTGATCAAGCATGTAGCCACTGCCCAGAGTATTTGGTAATGGCAGCAGAAGGTTGGGTACATTCCCTGGAGAGTGAGAACAACAATAGGTGGTGTTCAATTGCAATGCCCTCCTCTGTGGTGCCCTCTGAGTTCTTTGGGGCCTCAAGTGGTGCCTGTTCATGTACCCCTAGTAGTGGCAGGCTACACCCACCTCTGGAGTCTGAGATAATTATTGTGGTTTGTCCCCAACAGACAAACTTCTAGCCCGTGCAAGAAGGGTCCTAGTAAGGGACAGTGATCAAGGATCTGGACACTGCCTGGAGTGTTTGGCAGTGGCAATTGCACAACAGGTGTGTTCCCAGGGTTGGGAGAACAACAACAGTTGATGTTTGATCTCAATCCCCTCCTCTGTGGTGCCCTGAGTTGTTTGTGCCCCCAAGTCTTGCCAGATCACAGATCCCTAGTTGTGGCATGCCATGTCCACCTCTGGAGTCTGAGATAACTGTAATGGTTTCCCCCCCCCAACTGTAGACCATACAAGAACCTCCCTGTCTCACTTAGCCCATGCAGGAGGTGCTGCACAAGCTGCTCCTAGTTGCAGGGTCTTGGAAAGGGACAGAGATCAAGAATCTGGGTGCTGCCTGGAGCATTTGTCAGTATAAGCAGCAGGTTTCTATGTGTCATTTTAAGGTTACTTTGAGGACTATTGTCTTCTCTATGGACCATTTCAATGCAAGGGACTTTTTCAGTGGGAAATAGGAATCTAGTCATTAATTTCCTTTAGTAATGCTTCACATGAGCCAGTTAAGAGTACCTGATGAGGGCCTTTCCATCTATGTTGTAATGAATCTTTTAATTGATGTCTCTTCTAATGTACATAATCTCCCAGTTGTAGATAGAGAAGGCAGGATGGAAATATCTCTTAGTGAACTGTGAATCACAAAGTCCTCAGGCCTGAAATGAATGCAAGGAATTAGCTCAAAAATTACTTGAACTTAGCCCAGAGCTTTTTTATCAAAACCTTAGACTGGATAAAGATTCAGAAATGCAAGGAAAAACCAGATGAATCAATCCTGGACTATCATGAAGGCTTTTAAAAAACCTTTAAAAACATTCTGGCTTGATACCTGAGTCATTCCCTAACCACTAAAATGATTCTTTGTTTAACTTTGCCTTTTTAGAAAGCTTAGATGAGGAGCCTTAGAGACTGCTCTAGTCAAAATGTACAATTTAGGTTGTTCCATGTTACATGCAAATGCCCTCTTTACACTAGCCAACCCAATTTTCAAAACCATCAAAAAGGAAAAAAAGGGGTATATCTTCAAAAATTATGAACCTTCAATTGTGCCAATTAAGCACTCATATAATCTTGACTTAAAAATATCTATCAGGAGTCCCCATTGTGACACAGTAGAAACAAATCCAACTAGTATCCATGGAGATGTGGTTTCAATCCCTTGCTCATTCAGTGAGCTGTGGTGTAATCATAAATAAAATTCCTGGGAATATAAATATAAATAAATATATATTATATATATAAATAAATATAAAATATAAATAAAATTCCTGGGAATATTTGTAAGAATAAATTCCAAAGTTCACCATAGAACTACAAAATATTTCCCAATAGTGAGACATGGGATTCATTATTTTAAAAAGCTGTCCATCCCCATGGATTGCCTGGGTTAAAATAAAGTAACTGTACAATGGAGAGAGCTATTTAAGTCTAATTTAAGTGATTAATCTCTGCACTAGTAACACTGGGAGAAATGGATATAAAGTGATATAATGTGCTATCTGAAGTGATATATTTTTTCTTGCCCCAAATTTTTTTAACTGGATCATAAAACAATGTTTTATTATAGTCACAAAAAATCAAGACAAGTATATAAATGTTAAATCTATTTACTTACCTAAAATAATATAAACCACACAAATGAATTAGAAAACTAAATCAAAAATTTTAAAAATAGAAGAATTCCGGAGTTCTCATCATGGCTCAGTGGTAACCAACACAAGTAGTATCCATGAGGATGCATGTTCAATCCTGGACTTGCTGAGTGGGTTAAATATCTGGCTTTGCTGTGAGCTGTGATGTAGCAGTAAGACATGTCGGGAGGAGTGGTTTTAATATCAAAGATCTGGATTTAGAGTGATTTGGGAAATATAATTAAAACAAAATTTCCCAACTCAAGAAACATTCCCCACAAAGAGAGTAGAGAAAGAAAACACTTGTATTATTGAATATACATTAAAACAGAAAGTAATGTGTACAACAGGAACTCAAAATTGCAGAAACATAAAGGAATCTAACCGCTTTATAGAGCTAAGTAAATAGATTTAACATTTATATACATGTTTTCAAAATAAGAAACAACTAGGCCATAAGAGGATTTGGCAACTTTTTAACAAATAATTCATCAAAACTTTACCTGTAAATGGGGTAACCATCTGTGTTTACTTAATGTGTTTCATCCAAAGGAAAAACAAATATATTATGTTTTAATGACAGGGGGTATTTTGTAAATTGGAACAATGCACTGGGAAATTTATGTTTTTTCACTCCACAGTACCTGGGAGATAGAGATGTTTTAATTTCAAAAAGATGGCTCTTGAAGTATTTACATTTTAGAGAAATGAGAGGGATAGTATCAAGATGGCAGAGGAGTAAATGTGGCATTCACCTTCTCTCACAAACACTTCAAAAAAAATCTACATATAGAATTATTTGCACAGAAACTCTAATGAATGCTGGGAGAAGATATGAAACCTCCAAAAAGGCATGAAACCCTCCATAGAACTGCAGAGAACAAAAGAAATAAGAGAGAGAAGAGAAAAAAAAATCAGGACTGAACCATCACTCCTGAGAGAGAGCTGTGAAAGAGGAAACATACCTGCACCCTGGGGAGCCAACTAACTGATGCGGAGGTTAGCCAACATGAAGGGGCTGCAAAGCCTAGGAAAAAAAGTGCAGTAGCTGGATAGAAGAGGGCAAAACAGGGAGAGAGCCACACAAACCATCAGTACAACTGCCCCTGAAAACCACAGCCTTATACACTTGGGTGGGTGTGGAATGCTGATACTCAGGCTCTGGAGGTCAGTTATGGAAAAGGGACTAGGGTGGGTTGTGTGGAGACAGATTGACAGACTAGGGACTAGTGTGCCATGGCCTGGGGAGCAGAGTGCTAGAGAAGAGGGAATCCAGGATTAGGCTTAGGCCTGCAAGAGAAACAAGACACCATTGTTGGGGAGGTCAAGAGGAAGAGGGGTAGACCACAATAGGAATATCTTTCTCTGAATATGTATGGGCTCTTGGGTGGTGGGGTGCCTCTTGTGTGAGCAAGATTGGCTGGGTGCCTCTTCAAGGGCTAAGGGAGTTGGGGGCAAAACACCATTGCCTTCTCAGATTCCATGGGTGGGTGTGACCTTCTACCACTAGGTGTTCATGATCAAGAAACACCTGCAGCCCCAATAAACTCAGGGGTCAGCACAGAGGTGAACATTGCAACTGAGGGCCACTTGTTTTTACTCTCACTACCATGAGAATGAACATTCATGCCCTGCTGCTGCCATGGGCAAACACTCTAAGTGTCATCTATATCTGCTGAGGGTCACTATCACTTCCAAAGGCCCTACAACAGGAGCAGCCTGTGCCACTCCCCTGCAGGTCCTTACCACTCTCAAGGACCCAGCACCCAGGCACTGGTTACTAGCCCTGCCCATTTGCTCCATCGCCATGCAAGGACATGAAAGCCATACACTTGAATAGGGATAATAGTCTTCAAACACTGAGCAAAGAGACAGCAAGCATCCAATCCAAAAGCAGCACTCATGCAAAAAATATCCAGAGCTGCTCTCACATAAAAATAGCCCTCCAAGACTACAGAAGTTGTTTTCCCTAAACTCACAGAATAAGAAAACTATAAGCAAAATGAAGATGCTCAGGAACCATTTCCAGTTAAAAGAATAGGAGTATTCTATTAATACTCCTGAAGAAGCAAACAATGAAACAGACCTCTGCAGTCTAACACACACAGAATTCAAAAAGGACACAGTGAAAATACTGAAATAATTAAGAATGGATATGAACAGTAATGCAGATTACTTTATAAAGGAGCTAGAAAATATGAGTAGTCAAGAAAAAAAAGAAAATTCATTTTCAAAGAGGCAAGCTCAGTTAAAGTCATTAAAGAGCACGAATAAGTGACTTAAAAGATAGAATAATGGAAATCAACCAAATCAGGACAGCAGACAGAAAACCAAATGTAAAAATATAAAAGCATATAAAAGATATATGGGATAATACACAGCAGGTCAATTTATGCATAACAGGGATTAGAAAAGAAGCAGAAAAATAAAATGGGATTGAAAATATCTTTGAAGAAATTATGGCTGAAAATTTTCTAAAATTAAAGGAAAGAGATATTAAGATAAAAGAATCACAGAGAGACCCAAACAAGTCAAACCCAAGAAGACCCACATGAAACAAAGTTATCTTGAAAATGAAAAATGGAGCTGGAGGAATCAGGCTCCTGGACTTCAGACTATACTACTAAGCCACAAGTGTCAAAACCGCATGGTACTGGCACAAAGACAGACATATAGATCAGTGAAACAGGATAGAAAGCCCAGAATTCAACCCATGCACCTACAGCCAACTCGTCTATGACAAAGGAGGCAAGAGTATATAATGGACAAAGGACAGCCTGTTCAATAAGTCTGCTTGGAAAACTGGACAGCCACATGGCAAAGAATGAAAGTACAACACTCCCTAACACCGTACACAAAAATAAACTCCAAATGGATTAAAGACCTAGATAGAAGACCAGACACTATAAAACTCTTAGAGGAAAACAGAGGCCAAACACTCTCTGACAGAAATGACAGCGACATCTTCTCAGATCCACCTCTTAGAGTATTGACAATAAAAACAAAAAAATAACAAAAATAAACAAATGGCACCTAATCAAACTTCAAAGTTTCTGCACAGCCAAGGAAACCGTAAACAAACAAACAAAAAGACAACCCACAGAATGGGAGAAAATCTTTGCAAGTGAATCCACTGACAAGGGATTAATCTCCAAAATTTACAAACACCTTCTGCAGCTCCATACCAAAAAAAAAAAAAAAAAAAAAAAAACAAACCAAACAAACAACCCCATCCAAAAATGGGCAGAAGATCTAAACCGACAGTTCTCCAAAGAAGGCATACAGATGGCCAAAAAACACCTGAAAAGATGTTCAACATCACTCCTCATTAGAGACATGCAAATCAAAACCACTCTGAGGTACCACATGACCCCAGCCAGAATGGCCATCATTAAAAAGTCTACAAACAAGAAGTGCTGGAGAGGGAGTGGAGAAAAAGGAACACTAGTGCACTTTTGGTGGGATTGTAAATTGGTGCAACCACTGTGGAAAGCAGTGTGGAGATTCCTCAGAAAACTAAACATAGAACTATGATTTGATCCAGCAATCCCACTCCTGGGAATCTATCCAGAGAAATCCATGACTCGCAAAGACACATGTACTCCACTGTTCATTGCAGCACTCTTTGCAATAGCCAAGACATGGAAACAGCCTAAATGTCCATCGACAGAGGATTGGATCCAGAAGAGGTGGTACGTATACACAATGGAATATTACTCAGCCATTAAAAGGAATGAAATATCAGAATTTTTAGCAACATGGATGGACCTAGAAATTATCATGCTAAGTGAAGTCAGCCATACAATGAGACACCAACATCAAACGCTTTCACTGACATGTGGAATCTGAAAAAGGACAGACGGAACTTCTTTGCAGAACAGATGCTGACTCACAGACATTGACAAACCTATGGTCTCCAGAGGAGACATTTTGGTGGGTGGGGGGATGTGCTTGGGCTGTGAGATGGCAATCTTGTGAAATTATAAAAAATAATACTAATAATAATAAAATTGCATCAGAGAAATAAATTACATATTACAACCAGTAAAGATGATGACACGTTGTTGTTTTGATTTACAATTCTGTAATTTGCAAAGCTAGGCATCTTTTCACATACCTGTTAGCTATCTGTATGTGTTATTTGGAAAAATATCTATTTTACTCTTTCTGGACATTTTTGATTGGGTTGTTTTTTTTCAATATTTATTTGTATTAGCTGTTGGTATAATTTGGATAGTAACCCTTTGACAATGCATTTGCAAGTAGTTCCTCCCATTTCATATGTTGTCTTTTCATTTTATTATTTCCTTTGCTATAAAAAGCTTTAAATTTTGGGAGTTCTCACTTTGTTAAAGTGGCTTAAGGATATGGCATATTCTCCAGTTGATGCTGATATATGGGTTTGATCCTAGCTCTGGCACAGTCTGTTGAGGATCCAGCATTGCAACAACTGTGGTATAGGTCATAAGTACAGCTTGGCTCAGTTTCAATCCCTGGCATGGGAACTTCCCTATGCCATGAATCCAGCCAGTAAACAAAAAAATAAACAATGAAACCTTTTAAGTTTAATTAGGTCCCATTTGTTCATTTTTGCTTTTATTTATTTTGCCTCCATAAATTGATCGGATATTGTAGTGATTTCTAATGGAGAATGTTTTGTTTATATTCTATTCTAAGTGTTTTACACTGACATATTTTATATTTAGGCCTTTAAACTATTTTGAGTTTATTTTTTGTATATTGTGTGAAGTAATGTTCTAATTTCCACAGCATGTGGAAGTTTCCAGGTCAGGGACCAAACCCATGCTTCAGCAGCCACCTGAGCCACTGCAGTGACAATGCCAGATTTTAAACCCATTGCACCACAAGGGAACTCCAAAACGTTTAGAAATAATAAGTGAATTCAGCAGGTAAGCAGGATACAATAGTAATATACAGTAGTCTGTTTCATTTCTTTACAAAAATAATGTAATATGAAAATGAGATTTTTTTTAAATCCCAGGTAAAATTGTGTAAAAAGGTAAAATATCCAGGAATGATTAGCCAACTAGATGAAAAACCTATACCCCAATAACTATTAAACATTGATAAAGAAAGTGAAAAATGATTTAAAAAAAGATATTCTGTGGTCTTGGATTGAAAGAATTAATATTGTGAAAATGGTTATACTCCCCAAAGCAATCCATGGATTTAAAAACATTCCTAAAACAAAAATCCTAAAATTTATATGGAACCACAGAAGACCCAAAATTGCCAAAGCAATAGACTTCAAACTATACTACAAAACAGAACAAAACAGGATGATATTGGCACAAAAACAGACATATAATTCAATGGAACAAAATTTAGAGCTCAGAAATAAATCCACATGCTTATGGTCAACTACTCTATGATAAATAAGGCAGGAATATACAATGGAAATGTCTCCTCAGCAGGTGTTGTTGGGAAAGCTGGAGTATTAGTGATAGTTTTACCACCTCCATTATCATTTTATTTGCTCATTATTTCATTTCCTTGTCTGATTGCTATGGCTACTACTTCCAATACTATGCAGAATAGAAGAAGTGAGAGTAGGGATTCTTGTCTCATTCCTAAATTTATCCAGAAAGCTTTCAGCTTTTCATCATTTATATTATGTTGTCTGGGTATTGATGTAGATGTCTTTTATTTTTTGATATGTTACACTGTGATGAGAGTTTTTATCATGAATGGATGATGCATTTTTTTTTGTCTTTTTGCTATTTCTTTGGGCCGCTGCTGTGGCATATGGAGGTTCCCAGGTTAGGGGTCGGTTGATGGATGATGCATTTTTAAAATGTTTTTATTCCTCTATGGAGTAAATCATGTAATTTTTGCTTTTCTTTTGTTAATGTGGTGTAGCATATAGATTCATTCGTGTATGTTGAATCATCCTTGGAACACTGGAGCGAATTCTACTTTTTCATGCTGTGTGATCCTTTATATGTATCACTGGATTTTGTTTACTAATATCTTGATAAGGATTTTTGCATTTATATTCATAAACAATATTGGTCTATAATTTTCTTTTTTAGTATCTCTTGTTTTGTTTCAGAGTGATGGTAGTTTCATAGAATGAATTTTGGAGTGTTCCCTGCACTTTAATTTTCTGGAATAGTTTTAGCAAAGTAGGTTTAAGTACTGCATTTTGTGTGTTATAGAATTACCTAGTGAAGTCATTCAGTCCTGGGCTTTCTTTTGCAGGAAGTATTTTTTAATGGCAGATTCTATTTAAACTCTAGTGATCAGTTTGTTAAAATTATCTATTTCTCTTGACTCATTTTTGTCAGGATTAATGTTTTAGAAACGTGTCCATTAATTCTATGTTGTCCAGTTTTTTGGCATATAGCATAATGCCTTTCTTTGTAATTATTTATGATCTTTGTTTTAAAGCCTATTGTGTCTCATATGAGTATTGCTACCCCAACTTTCTTGTTATTTGAATTTGTATAAGGTAACTTTTTCCATCCCCTCACTTTACTCTGTATTTGTCTTTCACTTTGAGGTGAGTCTTCTTTAGGCAGCATATTGTAGGGTATTATTTTTATACATTGTACTACTCTATGTCTTTTAATCAGAACTTTTACTCCAATTACATTATTTTTTTATTTTATTTTATTGTTTTTAGTGTATAGTTGATTTAGAGAGAGGGTGTGGAGAAAAAGAAACCCTCCTTCACTGTTTGTGGAAATGTCAATTGGTACAACCACTATGGAAAACACTATGAAAATTCCTCAGAAAACTAAATGTAGAACTACCATATGATCCATCAATCATACTCCTTGGCATATATACAGAAAAATCTTTCATTCAAAAAGATATATTCACCCTTATATTCATTGCAACACTATTTGCAATAGCCAAGACATGGAAACAGCCTTAATGACCATTGACAGGTGAATAGATTAAGATGTGGTACACATATACACTGGAATACTATTCAGTTATAAAAAACCTAAAACACAATTTGCAGCAACATGGGTGCAACTAGAGATTCTCATACTAAGTGAAGTAAGTCAGAAAAAGACAAATACCATATGATATCACTTACACGTGAAATCTAATAAAAAATACATAAGAATTTACAAAACAGAAACAGACTCAAAGATTTAGAACACAGGAGTTCCCATTGAGGCTCAGTGGTAACAAATCTTACTAGGATCCATGAGTATGTGAGTTCAATCCCTGGCCCCACTAAATGGATAAGGAGCTGGCATTGCCATAAGCTGCAGTGTAGGTCCCAGATGAAGCTTAGATCTAGTGTTGCTGTTGCTGTGACATAGGCCAGCAGCTACACTTCTGATTGGATCCCTGAACTTGGAACTTCCATATGCCACACATATGTCTATTGAAAAAATTTAGAAACCAAACTTATGGCCACCAAAGGGGAAACATAGTGGGGAGGGATAAATTAACAGTTTGTGATTAAAATATACACACTATTATATTAAAATAGATATCCCAACAAGGACCTACTGTGTAGTACATGGAAATCTACTCAATGTTCTATAATAACTTATAAGGGAAAAGAGTCTGAAAAAGAATGGATATATATATATATATATATATATATATATATATATATATGTATAGCTGATTCACTTACAACAAACATTGTAAGTCAACTATAATCCAATTAAAAAGATGAAATCTTGGAAAAGAATTAGAAAATATAAAGAACAACCACATAGAACAGAGTAATATAAAAAATATAAATAAAATCTTGGTAAGACCAATTAAAAAACAAACAGTCTATTTTTTCTGACATAAATATTTCTACTTTGGCTTTCTTTGGATTTCCATTTTCATGGAATATCTTTACCCATCCCCTCAATTTCAGTCTGTATGCATCTCTGGATCTGAAAGGAATATCTAGTATCGTATGTACAGCGCCTGTAGTTATATCAATTTATCTAGTTTGTGTCTTTTGATTGGAGTATTTAGACTGTTTACCATTGTGGTAACCATGGATATGTATGTGCCTATGGCCATTTTGTTAGTTGTTTGAATTTGTTTTTGTTTGTAATTTCCCCCCTTCTTTTCTGCTTTTTTTCCCCCTCTTTAGGGCTGCACCTGCAGAATACAGAACTTCAGGCTAGGGGTCAAATCGAGGCTGCAGCTGCTTGCCAGCCCCTGCCCCAGCCACAACAATGTGGGATCCAAGCCATGCTTGTGATCTACACCACAGCTCATGGCAATGCCATACCCTAAACCCACTGTTCAAGGCCAGGGATCAAACCCACATCCACATGGACACTAGTCAGGTTTGTTTATGCTAGCTGCAATAGGAACTCAATGTTTTCTTTTGTGTTTTGATGACTGCCTTTAAAATTATGTTTATATTTCTTTTTTTTGAATATACGTTATAGATTTATGGTTTGTGATTACAATGAGATTTTAGTATAGCAATCTATATATAGACTTTGTTTTCAGTTCCTGATCTCTTAATTTCAAATGCATTTTTATACTTTGCATTTGTACTCTCCTACCCTCACGATTACTGTTTTCAATATCATATTTTACATCTAATTGTTTTGTGTATTCCTTAACTGCTTATTGTGTATAAAAATTATATTTGTCTTTTAACCTCTCTGCTATCTTTGTGGATGCTTTCCTATCTTTATTGTATATTTGCCTTTACCAGCAAGCTTTTCCATTTCACAAATATCTTTTGGCATTTTGTGGCCTTTTCTGTCTAGAGACGTTCTTTCAGCATTTATTGTAAAGCTGGTTTGTAAGAGCTCAATTCTTTTACCTGTGCTTTTCTGCAAAGATTTTTATTTATTCATCAAATCTGAATGAAAGCCTCACTGGATAGAATGTTCTTGGCTGTTGAGTTTTCTCATTGATTAAGTATATTGTACCAGTCCCTTCTGGCTTGCAGTGTTTCTGCTGAAAATTCATCTGGTAGCCTTATGTGAGTTCCCTTTATGTTATTTGCTGCTTCTCCATTTTTGGTTTTAATATTCTCTATCTTTAATTTTTGTCGTTTTGATTACAATATATCTTAATGTGTTCTTTGGTGAGTTAATCCTGTATGGAATGCTGAGCTTCCTGGACATAAGTGACTACTTCCTTACCCTTGTTAGGGAAGTGTTAAGCTATTATCTCTTCAAATATTTTACCTTGCTCTCTCTCTTCCCCTTGTGAGGTTCCCACGATAGGAATATTAGTATGCTTGATATTGTCTCACAGATCTCTTAAACTGTCTTCATTTCTTTTCACTCTTTTTTTTTCTGTTCTGTAGCTGTGACTTCTACTACTCTGTCTTCCAGATAACTTATCTGATCCATTTGTCTGCCTCACTTAGTCTACTATTGATTCCTTCTAGTGAATTTTTCATTTGTTTATTATATTTTTAAATTCTGTTTTGTTGTCCTTTATATTTTCTAACTCTGTTAATAACTTCTAATTAATAACTCTGTGCATCCATTCTCATTTCAAGTTCTTTGGTTATCTTACAATCATTATTTGAATTCTTTAGTGGGTAGAATGTCTATCTCCACATCACTTAATTTTTCTTCCTGTGTTTTATTTGTTCCTTTGCCTAAAATAAATTCCTCTGCCACATCATTGTGTCCAGTTTTTTTTAGGTGGGGCCAGGTCTTGGTGCTAATGACCCAAACAAGATGTCAGCCTCAAGAATTATTCTGCAGATGAATACTTCTACTCCCTGATATTTCTGTCACGAGTGTCTATATACCCAGTGCAAACCACAACCAGCCCTACCCACAGGAGACACTCCATGTCCAACAGATAGGTCTGGCCCAGTCTCCTATTATATTACTGATTTTGCCTTGCATCCTATTTTACATGAGATTTTGTTGGAGGCCCTATAAGAATAAAATTTCTATTTCCTCCAATCCTGTGGAACTCTTCCAATCAAGACCTGCTGTTCCTCAAAGAAAGATTCTCTGTGGGCTCCTATTACCACTGCCAGACCTCCTGGTTGGGAGGTCTGATGTGGGGCCCATAACTCTCTTTCCTGTGGGAGAACTTCTGTAATATAATTATTCTCTGGTTTTTGGTCACCCACCTGGATATACGGAATTTGATTATATCCCCAGTCTTTCCCTCTTACCAGTTTCTTTGTTGTCCCTTCTTTAGGACTTTTGATGTAAAAAATGATTTCTGGAAGGTTTCAGACTTTTTCAATAATGATTTTTTTTTTTTTGCAGATTGTTTTGGTGTGCTCATCAGTGGAGGTGAGCTTAGGGTCTTTCTACTCCATCTTCTTATCTGCTCCCCTTCTTACTTTTAGAATGCCTTAAACCCCAAACACTGGCAACATCAAATGCTAACAAGCAAATGGAGCAACAGTAATTCTTATTCATTTATAAAGTGGAGTTTCTATCATTTTGAGCTGGGAGAGGGAGTGGGTTATAATTCAAATCCAACACTCACTCTCTTGATGTTCTTACTGAGTTATAGTAGAATTTCTTGCATAAATGTTTCTTCACTTGCTATATGCTCTTGTTATTAAACCAGTTTAATTTTGCCCAACTCACAGCAAGCCAAACACCAAGATGTTGTGGTACATCCCTAAGTTATCAAGAGAGATTTTATTGGCAAGACAGTCAAGCAAGGTGATGGAAGAAAAAAATCTTAAATCTGCCAGTTCATTCATATTTAAATAATTATAGCAGTTATTGATAAGTTTGTGCTTTTTTTCACTTTAATGCTTGTTTTCTGTTGCTTTTGAAGTTCTTTGTTTATGTCTTCTTTTTTTTTTCTTTTGTGATTTGATGATCTTTTATGGTATGTTTTTGTTCATTTCCTTTCAGTTTTGTGAATCTATCATTTTTTTTACTTTAATAAGTGTTGAATTCAAATATATTGACCCATAACTATATCTAATTGCTTTAAACTGATAGTCACATAGGTTCAAATACATTCTAAGTTATCTATATTTTTATACTCTCTTTCATCACCTTCTTATGATTTTTGATGTTTTCTATTTTACATCTCCATGCTTGTCCTTCTACTTTTAATTGTAGCCATACTGAGATTTACATTTTTAATTTTTTTTAACCTATGCAGTGGCTTAAGTGATTTCCAATCATCTTAAATATTTGCCTTTCCTATTGTGATATTTTCCTTCCCATATATACTCATTTTTCTATTTAGGGAAGACTATCAACATTTCTTTTAGAGTATGTTTTATTTTGTTGAATTATTTTAGTTTTTGCTTGTATCATAAATTATTTATCTCTCCTTCCACTAATCTAGTGGATTGTGTGGAACTGCCTAGGGCCTGTTTGCTTAGTTCATACATATTCTCGTGGCACTGTTTGGTGTGCACACTGACACAAGCTGCAACTGATAGACCTTTTGCTTCCATGCAGACCCTGACAATAGGTTTTGCAAGCCCACCTTGAATACACTCCAGATCTTCTGGGATGTGTCTGCACAGCTAAATTGAGCTCTCTCCAAGGGCCTGTACCTATCCAAGATTCAGTGCTTAGCCAGTACACATTCTTGTGTTGTGATATGGTGTGTATACTGGCAATGTCTGCCTAGATAGACCAGCACCCCCCCACACATGAGCTGAGAGTACTTTCTCTGGCTCCTTTCAGATCACATTACAGTCACTCCGGTCTGTCTCTATATAGCTAAACCAAATCCTTCACCTGACGTTTTGGCAGCCTATGGTATGGAGTGAGCAGGGAGGTATTTGGCATTTGCCCTTTGGGACTGGGAAGTGTAGTGAGGCAGCAGCCACAAGCACAAAGCTCACTTTGCCCTGATTGTTAGCAAGCAAGCATATATACGTTTCTCATGAATAGAGTCTAGGCCTCTCCAACTCTTCTATCTGCCTCTGTATATTTCCCAGTATGCAAGGGGATTTTATCCTCTGTGCAGGACCCCAGGACTGAGATGCTCAGATTGTGAGTTAACCTGCTCACTCCCTAGGGTGAGGGTCCATCTGTGTGGACTTTCTCTTCCTTATAAATCCCTCTCAGGTGTGCAGGTCATGAACAGATTCCTTGTTTTTTCATCCTACCTGGTTATATAGAGATTTTTCTTGAAACTTTGGTTGTATAAGAGTTCTGCAAATTTCTAATTAGCTTTCTCTGAGAATAGTTCCATATGTAGATGAATTTTTGTGTTTTGGGGCAGGAGAGCTCCACATCCTCCTATTCCAGTATCTTGATCCCCATCTCTAGTATATCCTATTATTTAAATGATAAAATGCCTTTTTTGAGTTTCTTTATAGTAATAGTTTTAAAAAAAATGTAAGGAAAGAATCTTAAAGGCAGCCAGGTAATGAAAGAGAATAACTTACAAAGGAACTCCCATTAGCCTACCAGCTGATTTATCAGCAGAGATCTTGCAGGTCAAGAGAGTGTGGAATGACATATTCAAAATGTTGAAGGATAAAAGTTCTTATAGAATAATGCTATGTATTACAAAGTTGTTCTTCAGATGTGAAGGATAAAGTCTTTTCCTGACAACCAAAAGCTGAGGGAGTTCATCACCACTAAATCTGCCTTGCAAGAAACACTGAAAAGAAGTTGTTGAAGCTGAAATAAAGATATAATACGTTACATAAAATATGTAAATTTATACGAACTCTGACAATGGTGAAAAAGAAGTCGGAATTAGAAAACTGACTCTATATTAGAATGGTGTATAAACCACTTAACCATAACAAAAATTTAAAAAAATACTGAAATATCAATAGCTACTACAAGTGTAAACTAATCCACAACACAAAAAGGGATAAACCTTGATACCAAAAATATAAAACAGGAGGTATGAAAGGGCTGAGCCCTGATAGGTGAACAAAAATAATTTGATATTAGCATAAAATGTACTATTTTATCTGTCGGATATTTTACATAAGCATTATATTAACCAAAACTAAAAATGTTCCATAGATTTAGATTGAGAAATAGAAAGAAAAGGTAGAATGAGAACATCACCATGGAAAACCACCAATTCACAATGGTATACAAGATCAGAATGAGAAAGAAAGAATGGAGATGCAAACAACCAGAAGGTAATTGATAAGATGTTTGCAGTAAGCCCTAATACATCAGTAATCATTCTAAATATAAACTGAATTCATCAATCACAGATACTGTTGGCTCATTTCCAGATGACCAGAATAAAATAAATATTTCAATAAAGCATATAATAAAAAATTTTATTTTCCCAGTGCATATAAAATTTATGATTCCACTCTACTACAGTCTATTAAGAGTGCAATAGCATTGTCTTAAAGTGTACATACCTTAATTAAAATATTTGATTGCTAAAAATGCTAACGATTATCTGCACCTTCAGGAGGTAATAATATTTTTGATGGTGTAGGTTTTTAAATATTGTGGGAATTACCAAAATATGATGAAGAGATACAAAGTGAGCAACTGTTGGAAAAATGGCACTGATAGACTTCCTTAATATAGGATTGCCACAAACCTTCAATTTTTAGCAAAAAATAAAATATCTACAAAATACAACAATTTGAAGTTCAGTAAAAGAGGTTTGCCTGTACCCCGCATTAGCAATGGGTAGTTTATTCAAACAGAAAAATCAACAAGGGAACTTTGGTATTCAACTGTACTCTGGACCAAATATACTTGACATATATTCCATCCACTAGCAGCATGAATACACATCCTTCTCAATTGAACATGGATCGTATTTCAGTATAGACCATATGATAGGGCAAAAAAAATTCAGCAAATTAACAAGATGAAAATCATATATATAATACTAATTATATATAATTTATACTGCATACTTTTGTCCATTATCTGTTAATATTTAATGGGCCCTTAACTTGTTTCCATGGAATGTTATTCAGTCTTGAGAAATAATATAATCTTGTCTTTTGAAACATAGATGGACCTCAGGTACCTTATGTTTAAATGAGATAAGACAGAGAGAGATAAATGTATCATATCATTTACATGTGAAATCTAGAAATCTCAACTCATACTGAAAGTGAAATTCTGGTTATAAGATTCTGGTAGTTATGGGGATAAAATAAACATAATTTAAATATACAAACTTAGCAAGAGGTGGTAAGTAAATTCTAGAATTCTAAGCACAGTATGGTGAAGATTGAAAACTGTGTTTCATTATAAAATCAAACTTGCTAAGAGACTAGATATTAATTATTTCAACCACTAAAGAGAAATAATAGTGATATTATTTCATAAATTGGATAACTGCTGATATAATGAAAATTACATTACTACATGTAAATATATCAAATTAATATGCTGTATACCCTCAATTTATACAAGGTTATATATTAAATATATACCTGTATAACAAAAAAATAAAATAATGATTGTTATTTTGTTTTAAACCAACATAGAGTATCATAGAAAATATTTACATTCTCATTTGAGACAAAACAAAGATAAAAATAAATTAATGATTTTCAAGAAAATTGACATTCTGCAGCAAAGGTCATTTGTCACTAAATAACACAAAACAAACAAGGCAAGCCCTTTCATTTCTTCAGGTTTAGTGTCTGGAATTTATGGTCTATAGTACAACAAGGGAAAATCCAAGTTCAGTCCATCATATTGAAGTAAAAAGAGAGCTTAATATCCTTGGAGAATACAGTAGCTAATTCTCAGGTCAGAATACCAGAGAATAGAAATCTACATAAAAATTGAACTCTGGAGATATGTATATTTCTGCTTGAATATTTAGCTGAGTACTGATTAGTGCATGAGTGTGAAGAAACTACCTGGAGGCCAGGAAAATATCACTCAAAAGGAATACAGTGTCAGATATCACCAGCAGTGATGAGAATACAGCCTTATTCTTAAAGGAAAGTCTATTTCATAAGACGTTAATAAGAATGTGCAGAAGAAAATTGGCTTAGAGATAGAAAGGAATTAACCTAGTCTTAGGACTGCTCTGTTCTCATCTAAAATATCTTAAAAGTAAAAATAAATGAAATTTCTCATTAAAAATATAGGAAAATTAGATTTTAACCCTAATTAAAAGAACTCTAGAGTGGCTGAATTAATATTTGACAAGGCATTTTTCAGAGAAAACAGATAAATAGACATAAAAAATTGCTATAAAATAATCAATTCAATAAAAATAAAAATATCAAACATTTAGTACTTGATATTCAAATATGTAATGCAAAAAAGAAAAAAAAATAGAAGTTATCTATCTATCTGAATCATAGTTTACAGTTTCTTTGTTCAACTTTCCATAATCCTTTAGAATAAGTAGAAAACCAGAAAAGTTTATGGAATACTTTAATTAGTCTACCAACAACTTGACATTTTATATAAAATATATATGTGGAATGCTCTACCAAACAATGGCAGAATATACATTTTTTTTCAATTGTGCATGGGACTTTTACCAATATAAATCATATTTTTGGCTATAAAACACTTTTCTATATATTTAAAATAACCCAACTGACACACAGAACATTCCTTGATTACAGGGTAATTAACTGAGAATCAATAAAATAAAAACCTTTAGAAAATCTCCAAATATCTAAAAGGTAACATGAACTAAGTCTTTTCAAAGTGATTTAAGCTCTCTATAAAATAATAAATGTGTTCTCTATCACATACCTCACTTCTTTCTGAGCTGTCAATGGCAGTATCATTAATATTCTTATTTTACTCTCAATCTGTTTAAGACAATATTTTTTTTCTATTACACCAATTAAAATTATCCCAACCTCCACTCACTGCACAATTCCAAAGCTAAACTTGTCTTTTCAGTTATTTGCAATAGAAGCACCTCACTGCCAGATACCAAAATATTTGAGATTTCTTTTACTGCATAGCAAACTACTGCAAGTTTAATAATTTAAAAAGACACTCATTTATAAGCTTGCAGACTTGGAAATCATATATTCATGTATAATGTTACTAGGCTCTCTGCTCAGACATATAGTGTGATTTCATAAAGCTGCAATGAAAGTATTGAACTTTTTGCAAAAATTTCTAATTTGCAAAGATTGAAAGACCTGTCTTTGAATAATATTGTAAAGTTTGTTTATTATGGGAGTCTAAGTGTTTTAAAATCCAAAAAGAATTATAAAGTGATTTTAATGTAGGACTAAATTGCACTGTTTTAGTAAGTTCTCATCTGAAGGTTGTATGGATGAGTCATTTCTCAAGTTCATTCAGATTATTAAACAAATGCCATTAATTGTGACTGTAGGACTGAGGTTCCCATTTTCTTGCTGGTTGTCAGCAAGGAACCACTTTCAATTTCTTGAAGCCAAATGCACTGTTTGTCAAATGTCTAACTGTATCATTACAGCCACTAATGGATAGTCTCCTTCACAGTGAAGACATTTCACAACTCAAATCTATGTCTTTCTGTGACACTGACTTCTGCCAAATTTAAAAATCTCTATACATTAAGGTCAGACACATTCAGATAAATTTCTTTTCTTAAAAGTAACCATCACTGTTTGCAGATGACATGGTACTATATCTAGAAAATCCTAAAGACACTATCAGAAAAATGTTAGAGCTCAACAATGAATTTAGCAAAGTCACAGGATAAAAAATTAATATGCCGAAATCGACTGCATTTCTATATACTAACAATGAAAGATCAGAAAGAGAAATTAGGGAAACAATCCCATTTACCATCACATCAAAAGGAACAAAATACTTAGGAATAAACTTACCTGAAGAGACAAAAGACCTGTACTCTGAAAACTATATGATGTTGATGAAAGAAATCAAGGATTACACAAAGAGATGAAAAGACACACAATGCTCTTGGATTGGAAGAATCAATGTTATCAAAATGACTATACTACCCAAGGTACTCTATAGATTCAGTGCAATCCCTATCAAATTACCAAGGACATTTTTCACAGAACTAGTACCAAATATCTTAAAGTTTCTTTGGAAGCACAAAAGACCCAGAATAGCCAAAGACATCCTGAGAAAGAAAAATGGAGCTGGAGAATCAGGCTCCCTGACTTCAGACTATACTACAAAGCTCAAGTCATCAAAACTGTATGGTACTGGCACACAGACAGAAAAATAGATCAGTTGAACAGAATAGAAAGCCCAGGAATAAACCTATGTACCCACAGTCAACTAATCTATGAAAAAGGAGGCAAGAATATACAATGGAGAAAAACCAGCCCCTTCAATAAGTGGCACTGGGAAAACTGGTCAGCTACATGTAAAAGAATGAAAGTAGAACACTACCTAACACCATACACAAAACTAAACTCAAAATGGATTAAAGTCCTAAACATACTATAAAACTCTTAGAGGAAAACATAAGTGAAACACTCTCCAACATAAGCCACAGCAATATATTCTCAGATCCACCCCCTAGAGTAATGAAAATAAAACAAAAATAAAAAAATGGCACTTTAAACTTAAAATTTTCTGCACAACAAAGGAAATCTTAAATAAAGCAAAAAGACAAACCACAAATGGGAGAAAATATTTGCAGGTGAAGCAACTGACAAGGGATTAATCTCCAAAATTTGTAAACACTGCCTATTGCTCAATACCGAAAAAAAAAACCCATCAAAAAAATGGGCAGAATATCTAAAGAGACAATTCTCCAAAGAAGACATACAGATGGCCAAAACACATGAAAAGATGTTCAGCATTACTATTTATTAGATAAATGTAAATCAGAACCACTATGAGGTACCACCTTATACCAGCCAGAGTGGCCATCATCAAATAGTCTACAAACAATAAATGCTAGAGAGGGTGTGGGGAAAAGGGAACCCTATTGCACTGTTGTATGGGATATGAACTGGTGCAAACCCTATGGAAAACAATATGGAGATGTTTGAGAAAACTAAAAATAGAACTACGGTTTGATCCAGCAATCACACATCTGGGCATCTATCCAGAGAAAACCATGACTCGAAAAGATACATGCAGTCCAATGTTCATTTAATCACTATATATGATAGTGAAGATGTGGAAACAACCTAAATGTCCATAAACAGAGGAGTGGATAAAGAAGATGTGGTGTATATACACAGTGGAATATTACTCAGCCATTAAAAGGAAAGAAATAATGGCATTTGTAGCAACATGGATGGACCTAGAAATTACGTTGTTAAGTGAAGTTAGTCAGACAGCAAGACACCAACATCATACGCTATCATTTACATGTTGAATCTAAAAAAGGACACAATGAATTTCTTTGCAGAACAGATACTGACTCACAGACTTTGAAAAACTTATGGTTTCCAAAGGAGATAGGTTGGAGGTAGGGGGATGAGCGGGGGATTTTTGGATGGAAATGCTATAAAATTGGGTTGTGACAATCATTGTACAACTATAAAAGTAATAAAATTCATTGAGTAATAAAAAAGTGATAAAATATTTTTAAAAAGTAACCAGGCTGCCAAACATAAACTTAATCACAAGAGTGAAGTACATAATCATAATATTAGGGCTTAGGCAGGGTGTGTGGAGTGATCTTGGGGGTCAAGTTAGAATTAATTTTACTACATAACAATCACTGTTACCACATAACAGTGATTTTTCTCATTACTCTTAGTGCAATATTCTATTTATTTTAAGTCTCATATTGGATTATGAATATACCCAGTCTGATGAAATAAACAAAATTTTCAGCATTAATCAAAGATAAGCATTTCTATCTTTGTGAGTCAAAGACTTTTGCAAAAAGGCTACTTGCCTTTGAGAAAAGAGATAACTTATGTTTTTTCTTTTTACTCTTCTCTCAATATCTATGTGATCTTTCTGGCTTCTTCATATTTTTCACATTTTTAATCATTTTTAATTTCTAGACACTTCTATATCACCATTTTAGCTCTCACAATTATAAGCAATGGAAAGGTTTATGGTTAAATTTTAGATTAAATTTCTTCAAGATGTATGTCTCCTACAACTCACATGAGTATATTACGTCCTCTATTTTCAATCCCTAGGGAGAAAAAAAAATGACTAGTATTTTCTAAAATTGGCAGATTTATCTCCTTTCTCATATGGTTATTTGAATTCAAGAATTCCCCACTCATTTCCTGTTTTAATATAACTTAAACCTTCGATCCAAGGAACTGTAATTTACACCAGCATATTATCAATTGTTCATCAAACTTAGAAATCCATCTGTAAAATATATGTTAAACTTCTTCAGTGCTATTGCTCAATTAAATGGATACACAGCTCTGCCCACTTCCTTGCTGTTTATGTTTGGGAACTGTGGGAGTGAAGGCCACCTTACATAGCCCTGTCTCCTTCACAATTTTCTTTTTATCAGCTCTAAACCTAGACTTTGTTATTTTTATTTTTCAAGGGTTCAGCAAGAGTCAACTTTGTCCCTTTCACCATAAGAAACACCTTTGAAATTCTGCACATTGTCTCATTGAATATCTCCAATTTTAACTTTAAGGCTTTGTAGGGTGAGTTCCCATTATGGATCAGCAGTTAACAAATCCAACTACTCTCCATGAAAACATGGGTATGATTCCTGGCCTTGATCAGTGGGTTAAGAATCTGGCATTGCCATGAGCTGTGGGGTAGGTCACAGAAATTGCTTGAATCCTGCATTGCTGCAGCTGTGGAATAGTCCAGCAGCTACAGCTCTGATTGGGCCCCTTGCCTGGGAACTTCCATATGCCATGGGTGCAGCCATGCAACAAGTCATTGGTTAAATATAATTTTGAAAATCCTTCAAGGTTATCTCTTTAATAGTTCACTTAATGAATTAATGATACAATATTATATTTATGTGTATTCAAAGCTTTGTCAAAATCAAGACAAAAACGATCAGAAAACAAAATCATGGAATAGGAGGAGGTAAAGGACTGCCAGTTTAAAACAATTATATATAGTTACAAATCAGCATATATGAGTCCCATGGTAATTACAAATCTAACCCTACAATAGATATACAAAAGTAAATAGGAAGAAATATAAGTGTACCACTAAAGAAAACCATCATACTCCAAGGTGAAAAACTAAAAGAAAGGAAAAGAGGACAACTACAAAAACAAGAAGAAAAGAAGTAAAAAATGGCAATATCTACATACCCAGCAATAATCATTTTAAATTTTAATGGAATAAATACCTCAATCAAAAGATATAGAGTGGCTGATTTATTTTTTTTCAAAAAGACTCATCTATTTTCCTGCCTTATGAGACACTCACTTCAGAGATAAAGACACACAGAATTAAAGTGAGTGCATGTAAAAAGATATTTCATGCAAATGGAATGACAAGAAGTATGAATTGGCAATACATATATCAGTCAAAATAAGTGTTAAAGTTTTCAACAAAAGTGGTAATACAATATAATAAAGAAATCAAAACAGGAAGCAGTTATAACATACATTAACTTTTATTAACCTAATATAGGAGAACCTAAATATACAAAGCAAATATTAACAGACATAAAGGGAGAAATTGACAATAACAGTAATAGTAGGGAATAATATACTTCATTTACATCAATAGACAGACCATCCAGGCAGAAAATCGGTAAGGAAACTCAAGTATCAAATGACACATTAGAATATTTGTACTTATCAGATAGGTACATGACTTTCCATGCAAAACCAACAGAATATAAATTATTTTCAAGTGCATATGGAACGTTCTCTAGGATAGATTATTTTCTGGCCCACAATAAATTTAAAATGATAGAAATTACATAATTTTTTTTCTAACCAGAGTTGAGTGAAATAAAAAAATCAATTACAGACAATGGAAAGTGGGAAAAAATACAGACACATGGAGACTAAACATGCTACTGAGAAATCAATGAGTCAATAAAAAAGTCAAAGAGTAAATCAGGAAATATTCCAAAACAAATGAAAATAAAAACATTTTTCACCATTGACAATGACATTAGCTAAAGGTTATCATGTATAAGTTTTATTATTTTAAGGTATGTTTCCTCTATGTTCACATTCTGGAAAGTTTTTATTATAAATGAATGTTGAATTTTATCAAAAGTTGTTTCTGCATCCCTAGAGATAATCATATAGTTTTGATTCCACAATTTGTTTATATGGTGTATCACACTGATCAATTTATGTGCTTAATGGTGAATAGCAAAGAACATTTCCTTTAAGATCAACAAAAAGTAAAGGATGTCCATTCTCACCAATTTTATTCAACATAGTTTTGAAAATCCTAGCCACAATAATCAGACAAGGAAAAAATTAATAAAAGGAATTTAAACTGGAAAGGAAGAAGTAAAACCACTATTGTTTACAAATGACAGGATACTATACAAGAAAATTGTAAATATGCCACCATAGAACTACTAAAGCTCATCAATGAATTCAGCAAAGTTGCAGGCTACCACACTTAAACAAAAAAATCTCTTGTATATGTATATGCTAACAACAAAAGATCAGGAAGATAAATTAAGGAAGCAATCCCATTTTCCTTTGCTTCAAAAAGAATAAAATACCTAGGAATAAAACTACCTAAAGAGGCAAAAGACCTGTACTCTGAACACTGTAAGATGCCAATGAAAGAAGTCAAAGATGACACAAACATATGGAAATATATTCTGGGTTCTTGGATTGGAAGAATCAATGAATTCAAAATGCTGTTCTACAGATTCAGTGCAATCCCCGTCAAGTTACCAATTACATGTTTTCACAGAACTATAAAGAGTAATTTTAAAATTTGTGTGGAAATACAAAAGATCCCAAAGAGCCAAAATAATCTTGAGAAAGAGGAGAGCTAGCAGAATCATACTCTCTGACTGCAGATTATACTGCAAAGCTACAGTCATCAAAGTAGTATTCTACTGGTAAAAACAAACAAACAAACAAACATACAAACAGAAACAGATCACTGGAAAAGGATAGAAAGACCAGAAGTAAATTCAAGGACATATAGTCAACTAATCTATGACAAAGGAGGCAAGAACATTCACTAGAAGATAGTGTCTCCAACAAGTGGGGCTTGGAAAATTGTACAGTTTTATGTTAAAGGATGAAATTAGAATATTATCTAACACTATATATTTAAAATAAACTCAAAATGGATTAAAGACATAAATGTAAGACCAGATATTATAAAACCCCTAAATTAAAACCTAGGCAGAACACACTTGGACATAAGTCACACTATTCTTTTTCATCCATCTCATAATGTAAAATAGATAAAAGCAAAAATAAACAAATGTGACCTAATTAAACTTACAAATTTTGCATAGCAAAGTAAGCCATCAACAAAAAGAAACAACCGACTGAATGGGATAAAACATTTGCAAATTATATGACAAATAAGGGGTTAATATCCAATATATGTAAACAGCTCATACAGCTCAACATGAAAAAAAATAAAACAATCCCAATTAAAAAATGGGCAAAAGATTTAATTGACATTTTTAAAATGGAAATGCAGATGACCACAGGAATTTGAAAAGGTGCTCAACATCACTAACCATCAGGGAAATACGAATCAAGACCACAATAAGATATCACCACACAACTGTTAGAATGTCTATGATTAAAAAGAATACAAATAACAAATGTTGGTGAGTATGTGGTAATAAGTGAACACTTGTACAAATTTCATGGGAGTGTAAATTGTTACAGCCAGTATGGAAAGCAGTATGGAGGTTTCTCAAAAAACTTAATATAAAACTAAATATATTTTACAATAATAGCATATCATCTTTTTAATAATTGTAAATGGAGTATACCCTTCAAAAATTTTCGGTCACTATATTGTACACATTTATCTTATAGAATACTGTACAATAGATATACTTCAATTTAAAAAAATGTAATTTTTCCAAATATATGAGATATAGGAAAATAATTTCTAAGAGGGACGTACATAGTGATACAGGAACTATGTAGTATGAACTCAAGAACCAAGAAAAATCTGAAATAAACAGCCTAGCCTATTAGCTTAAGGAATTAGATAAGGGAGGACTATCAAAGCCCAAACTCAAAAGAATAAAGGAAATAATAAGTATCAGAGGGAATATATAAAACAGAGAACAACAACAACAACAAAAAACAGGAAAATATCAATGAAAACAGAATTGGTCTTCTGAAAATAAAAATAACTGATAAACACTTAGCCAGAATTATCAAGAAGAAAAAAGAGAGGACCCAAAAAACAAAATAATAAATGAAAGAAGAGAAATCATAACTGATACCAGAGAAGTGCAAAAAAAATATATGAGAATACTATTAACAATTATATGCCAAAAAACTGGAGAACCTAGAATAAACAGACAAATTTCTAGAAACATAAAACCTGCCAAGAATGAATTAGGAGTATATGGAAAATCTTAAAAAATCAATCACTAGTAGTGAACTAGAATTAATAAACAAAAAATTTCCAGCAAAGAAATGTCTAAGAATGGATGGTTTCACAGGAGACTTCTACCAGATATCTAATGAAGTGCTTATACCTATTCTTCTCAAACTGTTACAAAAAAATTAAAGATAAGAGAATACTTCCAAATTCATGTTATGAGGACACAATTACCCCAATACCAAACTGAGACAAAAACAAAACAAAACAAAAAATAGAAAATTGCAGGTCATTATTTTTGATGAATATAGATGCAAATATCCTTAACAAAATTTTAGGAAACAGAATTCAACCATTTATAAAAATATTAATACACCAGAATCAAGTGGAATATATGCTAGGGATGCAAATACGTTTCAGTACAACATTAACAAAAAGAAGGATGAAAACTACATTATCACCTCTATAAATACATAAAAATTCTTTGACAGCATATGCAGTATTCATTTATGATTAAAACTCCCATCAAAGTTGCATAGAGGAACTATATTTCAACATAATAAAGGGTATTTATCACAAACTTACAGCTGAAATTATACTCAATGGTGATAAACTGAAATATTTTCTTCTAAAATCAGGATCATGACAATACCTACTCTACTAATTTTATTTAACATAGTATTAGAAGTACTAGGCACAGCAATCAGAAAAGTAAAGTAAATAAAAAATATTAAAATTGGAACAAAACTGGCAAATAAGGATGTGGAGAGAAAGGAACTCTAGAATAATGTTGATAAGAATGTAAATTGTTACTTTCACTATGAAAAACTATGGAAGTTCTCTAAAAAATATAAATATAAAACTACCACACAGTCCAGCACTTCTACTCCTGGTTGTATAGCCAAAGAAAATTAAAAGACTAATTTAAAAAATTCCTGCACCTTAATGTTCATAGCAACATTATTCACACACACAATGGAATATTATCCCTTAAAAGGAAAGAAATTTCCTTTGAAACAACATGGATTTACCTGAAGGTATTAAGGTTAGTGAAATAAATTGGACAGTGAAAGAAACATAGTGTATGATGTCATTTGTATATGGAATCTAAAAAAAAAAATAGTGAATATAACGAAAAAAAAACAGACTCATAGATATAGAGAATAAACTAGTGGTTTCAAGTGAGGAGAGAAAAGAAGAGAGAGGCAAGATATGGGTAGGGGACTAAGAGGTACAAACTACTAAATGTAAAAGAAATAAGCTAGAAGAAAATATTGTACAGTTCAAGGAATCTGTCCAATATTTTTTTAACAATTTCAAACGTTATAATAAATAAAAATTTGAATCACTTTATTTTGTTCCTGAATGTAGTATAATATTATAAATCAACTACAAGTCAAATAAAAAGTAAGCTAAATATGACCTTGGAAAATAATTGTCCAAAAATACAACCATAAGGATTTTTTTATAGTTTATGTTAATTAGAACATATTGTAAAATATCTAATAAAAAAGTAAAGAGATGAGATTATATGAATCCATAAGGTGGATATTATGTAATCATTACATTTAGAATGCAGAGGTATTGACATGGGTTAATTTATTATATATTTTAAATTCCTCTTTACATAAAGAATAACAAATAAAAATATCAACATAAAGAATCCCAGAGGAAAGGTCAGTAATATTGCGGAGGAAATCTCCAGTCCCACTTCTCCCATAGACACATTGATTTTGTAAGCATCCATGGAAAAATTGTGTTTGGGAGAGTCTAGTGATCTAGCTAAAAAGTTTTAAACTTTGTTGGAGTCCAGAACTAAGGAAAAAATGTCTTCAGAAGGAAAAAACAACACCTCTGGTAACAAGCTCATTGACGGAAGTACTGACTACAGTTGTTGGAGGAACAACATCCACCTGTGTACTTGGTTCAAATCCCATTTATTATCCTGACACCAGTCCTGCCTGCCAAAAGACACAGTAGGAACCACATTTCCCCAAGACAGTGGTAATAAGCTTTGGTATTATGGGCTAAACTATGGGCCCAAAGACAAATCCATGTTCCAGCAGACCCAATTGCAACCTTTATAACATTCAGTCCCAGAGGAATTATCATCTACTAATAGACCTAGAAGGAGCCAAACAGATTCTTTCCAGAATAGCAGTCCCCTGTACCACGGATCCAACTGCTGTTCTAGAGATGGTTCCATCCACCCACAGTCCTAATGACTGCTCCAACAATCCACAGACAAAGAGGAATTCCTCCATAATAGCAGATATAGTTACAGCTCTGACAGAACTCCCACAAACATAGCTCCAATTGGATCCACTGGTGGACACAATATACACATTTAATGATCCCAAGAGTATATTTAGCCATGAACTCTTTCAGATAACTTGTTCACAAACTGCTAACCAATCAGTCCAGAATGTCTGCTTGGGTTAATGGGTAAAGGCCCTTACCTACTGAAACCAGTTTTTAAATAATGAAAAGGAAGGCAATTTCTACAAATGCACAGACACCAACACAAAGCTAAAATAATCCTAAGGAATCAAGCAAATATGATGCCTCCAAAGGAAATATAAATAAAGAAACAGACCCAAATAACAATGAATTTCTAAATATCTATGAACTTCTTGACAAGAACTTAAAATATCATTCCAAAAAATTCAATGAATTACAATAGAACACACATAAAAAACTAAACAATATCAGGGAAAATATATAGAGAGATGAGAAATTCAATAAAGAAATAGAAATCATAAACAAGAGTCAAAGAAAATTCCTGGAGCTAAAGAATACAAGAATTGAAAAGAAACATCCAATAAAGAACTTCAACAACAGACTTGAAAAAGCAGAAGAAAGAATCAATGAACTTGAAGATGAGTCATTTGAAAATTTTCAGTTGGAGAAATAGAAAGAAAAAGAATTACGAAGAGTGAGGAGTGCATATGGCACATATAGGGCACCACATAGAAAACATTACATACATTATAGGAATCCAAGAAGGAGAAGGAGAGACAAGAGTATAAACATTATTTAATGAAATAAGTGAAGTCTTCCAAAACTTCACAGACATGGAAACAGACATCTGGTTTCCTGGAGACTAATCATTTATAAATGGGATGAACTCAAAAAGCAGTACACTGACACATATTATAATTAAATTATCAAGAGTTGATGACACAACTTTGAAAGCAGCAATATAAAAGCAAATTACTGCATATACAGAAATCCCCATAGAAAAATCAATAAAATTTTCAGCAGAAGTTATACATGAGAGTAGAGTCAGGATAGATATTTTCAAAGTTCTGAAAAAGAAAAATAGCCAATCAAGAATAATTTACCCAGCAAAATTGTCTTTTCAGAATAAAGAAAATATAAAAATTTCTCAAAGAAAAACAAGTAGATTTGCTTTACCAAAAGTGTCAAAGAAAGATTTTAAGTTAAAACGAAAAGATGTTAAACAATAATGTGAAAGAATATGAAACTACATGTTTCACTGCTAAAATTAAACACTAACACAAACATGATGTTGCAATACTGTAAAGCTGAAGTGTAAATTACTTTATAATGATCATAAAATAGTATGCCCAAATATCAAATTACCTAAATATATAAAACCAAACACTAACAGATATGAAGGGAGAAATATAACAGTGGGAAACTTGTGCACCCAACACTTTATAATAGATCTTTTAGACAGAAAATTAATAATGAAACAAAAAACTGAACAGCACTAAAGACTACATTAAACCTAGCAGACATGTGCAGGACATTCCACACAATAGCATATGAATACTCATTTTTTTCAGGTTCACCAGGATCATTCTCCAGAACAGATTACAGGAAAATCCACAAATCAAGTCTTAAAATACTTAAGAAGATTGAAGAAATTCTACATGTAATTTGTATTCACAATAACACTTGAAATCAGTAATTAGAAACCCAAGAGTAATATTCACTAATACATGTAAGTTAAACATTTTTAAACAATTGAATCAAAGAAGAAATCAAAAATGGAATTCAAAATGAACTTGAGACAACAAATGAAAGAAAACATAAAAATATTTTGGTATGTAGCACAATTAGCACTGAATTGAAAGTTTAGAGCAATAAAGGCCCACGTTAAAAGAAAAAAATCACAACTTTACACTTCAAGAAACCAGACAAGGAATATTTTGCAGTAAACCCCAAATTATCAAAAGCAGAGCAATAATGAAATTTGGAGCAACAGTAATAAAATAGAAAACAGAAAAATAATTTTTAAAATCAATAAAAGACCAGGATTATAGAAAAGATAAAGTAAATCAACACAAATTTAGCAAACATAACTATGAAAAAAAGAGAGTATACACAAATATATAAAACTGGAAATGAAAGAGGAGACATTGAAAGTGATATCAGAGTAACAAAAAAAAGTATTTGGTGGGAAGGAGGCAAGATGGCAGAAGAGTAAGAGGACATTCTCACCCTCTCCCACAAACACATTATAAAAACACATCTACATGTAAAATGGCTCACACAAAACATCAACTGAATGCTTGCAAAAGAACTTAAACCTCCAAAAAGGGCAAGAAACTCTTGACATAACTGGGTAGAACAAAAGAAAAAAGAAAGAGAGAGAGAGAAGTAATCAGGATAGGACTAGTATTCCTGAGAGGGAGCTGTGAAGGAGAAAGGGAACTCACACCCTGGGAAGTCACCTAACCTATGGAAAGATCAGTCTAGTCAGAGGGATCTCAGAGACTCTGAGAAAAGCACAGCAGCAGAACTGAGAACTGAAGAGTGAGAGAAGCACAGAACAAGTGAACCACTGGCACAGACCACAGCCTGAGATGCTCGGGGGCGGGGGGGCTGGGTGTTGAGAATTAAGTCCCAGAGGTCAGTCCCTGGGAGCAGGCTGGGGTTGGCAGTGTGGAGACAGCCTAAAGGATGAGAGAGTAGTGCGCCATGGGCGGGGGGAGTGGTACTCTAGGGCTGGGGAGTGGAAAGCAATGGAAGAGGGAAAATGGGAGAAGGTACAGACCCACAGGAGAGACAAGGTGCCATTGCAGGGGAGGGGAGAGGATGAGAGGTGGACCACCATAGAAAACTCCTTGCACTTGAGCATACATGCTTGCCTGCTGGCTCACAGAGAGCAGAGTGTTCCCAACAACACCTGCCCCATGAGCAGAAGCCACTTGCCATCCCCTGGGGACTGACCTGCATGCCAGCAGGAAGCCACATATATCATACACCACATTAACAAAAGGAAAGTCAAAAACCATATGATCATCTCAACAGATGCAGAAAAAGCATTTGACAAAGTCCAACATCCATTCATGATCAAAACTCTTACAAAGTAGATATAGAGGGACCATCCCTTAACATAATCAAAGCCATTTATGATAAACCCACAGCAAATATAATACTCAATGGAGAAAAGCTGAAAGCCTTCCCACTAAAATCTGGAACAAGACAAGGATGCCCACTCTCACCACTGGTATTCAATATATTACTGGAAGTGTTAGCCACAGCAATCAGACAAAAGAAATAAAAAGCATCCAAATAGAAAAAGAAGAGGCAAAATTTCACTGTATGCAGATGACATGATACTATATATAGAAAACCCTAAGGACTCAACCCAAAAACTACTTGAACTGATCAACAAATTCAGCAAAGTAGCAGGATATAAGGTTAACATTCAGAAATAAGTTGCATTTCTGTATACTAAAAAAGAAATATTAGAAAAAGAATACAAAGATACAATTCCTTTTAAAATTGCAGTCCAAAAAATCAAATACCTGGGTATATGCCTGACCAAGAAATGAACGATTTATATACTGAGAAGTAAAAAAATTAATCAAGGAAATTAAAGAAGATGTAAAGAAATGGAAAGTTATTTATTACATGCTCCTGGGTTGGAAAAATTACTGCTGTAAAAATAGCCATACTACCAAAGTGATCTACAGATCCAGTGCAATCCCTATCAAATTACCCAAGACATTTTTCACAGGAATAGAACAAACAATCAAAAAAATTTATAGGGAATGACAGAAGACCCAGAACTGCCAAAGAAATTCTGAGAAAAACAAAATAAAACAAAACAACAACAACAACAAAAAACAAGCAGGAGGCATCTCTCTCCCAGACTTCAGGCAATATTACAGAGCCACAGTAATCAAGATGGTCTGGTACTGGTACCAAAACTGACATACAGACCAATGGAACCGAATAGAGAACCCGGAAATAAACCCTGACACCTATGGTCAATTAATCTTTGAGAAAGGAGGCAAGAATATAAAATGGGAAAGAGTCTTTTCATCAAAAATTGCTGGGAAACCTTGACAGCTACATGCAAATCAATGAAACTAGAACACACCCTCACACCATGCACAAAAATAAACTCAAAATGGCTTAAAGACAAATATAAGACAAGACAACATCAAATTCCTGGAATAGAATATAGGCAAAATATTCTCTGACATCAACCTTAAGAAAACCTTACAAATGTTTTCTCAGATCAGTCTCCCAAAGCAACAGAAATAAAAGCAAAAGTAAACCAATGGGACCTAATCAAACTGACAAGCTTTTGCACAGCAAAGGAGACCAAAAAGAAAAAAAAAAAGATAACTTACAGAATGACAGAAATTAGTTTCAAATGATGCAACTAAGAAGGGCTTAATTTTTAAAATATACAAACAAGTTATACAATTCAACAGCAAAAAAGCCAATAACCCAATGGAAAATTGGCAAAAGACCTGAATAGACATTTCTCCAAAGATATACAGATGGCCAACAAGCACATGAAAAAAAATGCTCAACATCACTGATTATTAAGGAAATGTAAATCAAAACTACCATGAGATACCACCTCACACCAGTCAGAATGGCCATCATTAATAAGTCCCCAAATAACAAATGCTGGAGAGGGTGTGGAGAAAAGGGAACCATCCTGCACTGTTGGTAGGAAGGTAAGCTAGTACAACCATTATGGAGAACAGTATGGAGATACCTTAGAAAACTATGCATAGAACTCCCATACGACCCAGCAATCTCACTCTTGGGCATATATATGGACAAAACTTTTCTTAAAAAAGACACAGGCACCCGCAGGTTCATTGCAGATCTCTTCACAATAGCCAGGCCATGGAAACAACCCAAATGTCCTTTGACAGATGATTGGATTAGGAAGAAGTGGTACATATACACAATGGAATTCTACTCAGCCATAAAAAGAACAAAATAATGCCATTTGCAGCAACATGGATGGAACTAGAGACTCTCATCCTGCGTGAAGTAAGTCAGAAAGAGAAAGACATATACCCTATGATATCACATATCTGGAATGTAATATCCAGCACAAATAAACATTTCCACAGAAAATAAAATCATGGACTTGGAGAATAGACTTTTGGTTGCCTAGGGGGAGGCAGAGAGAGTGGAATGGACTGAGAATTTGTGGTTAATGGAATCAAACTATTTCTTTTAGACTGTATTAGCAATGAGATCCTACTGTGTAGCACTGAGAACTATGTCTAGTCGCTTGTGACAGAGCATGATAATGTAAGAAAAAATAATGTATACACGTATGTGTAACTGGGTCACCATGCTGTACAGTAGAAAAAAATTGTATTGGGGAAATAACAAAAATTTAAAAATTTAAAAAAGTAATTAGGTACTATTTTAAGCAATTATTGACAAAAAATAAACAACTTAAAAAAAAACTTCACAAACATATAACCTGCAAAGACTGAACAGAAGCTTGGATAGATTGATAACAAATAATGATATTGATGGAATAATTTTCAAACTCCTAACAAAATAATATCAGAACAACATGGCTTCAGATGTTAATTCTACCAAACACTTGAAGGATAATTGATGTCAAAATTACACTCTCCTAAAAAATGAAAAAGAATCCTTCTGAAAACATTGTATGTGGTCAACATTATCTTGATGCCAAAGCCAGGCAAAGACTTCACAAAAAAGAAAACTACAGACCAATATTTCTTTATTTTTGGTGTTCATTTAAGTTTATTATGTATTATTGATTGCTCTTTACTCACCTATTTTTCAGTGCTATAAATTCATTTGTATTTTTTATTTTTAAATGACTTATTTTTTCCTTTATAGCTGGTTTACAGAGTTCTGTCAATTTTCTACTGTACAGCAAAGTGACCGAGTCACACACACACACACGCACACACACACACATATATATGTATATTCTTTTTCTCACATTATCCTCCATGATGCTCCATCATAAGTGACTCGATACAGTTCCCAGTGCTAAACAGCAGGATCTCATTGCTTATCCATTCCAAAGGCAATAGTTTGTATCTATTAACCCCAAATTCTCAGTCCATCCCACCCCCTCTCCTCTGCTGTAGCAACCACGATTCTGTTCTGTAAATCCATGAGTTTCTTTTCTGTGGAAATGTTCATTTGTGCCATATATTAGATTCCAGATTTGTGTTATCTATGGTATTTGTCTTTCTTTTTCTGACTTACTTCACTTAGAATGAGAGTCTCCAGTTTCAACCACGTTGTTACTAATGGCATTATTTTGTTCATATATATGGCTGAGAAGTTTTCCATTGTATACATATACCACATCTTCTTAATCCATTCATCGGTAAATGGACATTTAGGTTGTTTCCATGTCTTGGCTATTGTGAATAGTGCTGCAATGAACATATGCGTGAATGTGTCTTTTTCAAGGAAAGTTTTGTCCAGATATATGCCCAAGAGTGGGATTGCTTAGTCTTATGGTATCTCTATATTTATATTTCTGTGAAACCTCTATACTGTTTTCCACAGTTGTTGTACCAGCTTACATTCCCACCAACAGTACAGGAGGGTTCCCTTTTCTCCACACCCTCTCCAGCATTTGTTATTGGATTTACTAATGATGGCCATTCTGACTGGTGTGAGTTGGTACCTCATAGTAGATTTGATTTGCATTTCTCTAATAATCAGTGATGTTGGGCATTTTTTTTTTCATGTGCTTGTTGGCCATCTGTATATCTTCTTTGGAGAAATGTCTATTCAGGTCTTTTGACGATTTTCCATTGTGTGGTTGGGTTCCTTGCTGATTAGTTGTGTAAGTTGTTCATATATTTTACAGATTAAGCCCTTGTAAGTTGCACATTTGAAAGTATTTTCTCCAATTCTGTAAGTTGTTTTTTTTATGGTTTTCTTTGCTGTGCAGATTGATTAGGTCCCATTGGTTTATTTTTGCTTTATTTCTGTTGCCTTGAGACTGACCTGAGAAAACATTTGTAATGTTGATGTCAGAGAATGTTTTGCTTATGTTCTCTTCCAGGAATTTTATGGTGTCTTGTCTTTTGTTTAAGTCTTTAAGCCATTTTTAGATTATTTTTGTGCATGGTGTGAGGGTATACTCCTGTTACATTGATTTACCTGAGGCTGTCCATTTTTCCCAGCACCACTTACAAAAGAGACTGTCTTTTTTCCCATTATATATTCTCACCTGCTTTGTCAAAGATTAATTGACCATAGGTATCTGGGTTTATTTCTGGGTTCTCTATTCTGTTCCGTTTGTCTGAATATCTGTTTCAGTACCAGTATCACATCACGTTGATGACTGTGACTTTGTAATATTGCCTGAAGTCTGGGCGAGTTATGTCTCTTGCTTACTTTTTATTGCTCAAGATTGCTTTGCCAATTCTGGGTCTTTTATGGTTCCATAAAAATTGGGGGATTGTTTATTGCAGTTCTGTGAAAAATGTCATGGGTGATTTGATGCTGATTACATTAATTCTGTAGATTGCTTTGGGTGGTATGGCTATTTTAATAGTATTAATTCTTCCAATGCAAGAGAATGGAATATCTTACCATTTCTTTGCATCCTCTTAATTTTCTTGATTAATATTTTATACTGCTCAGCATATAAATCTTTCATTTCCTTGGTCAGATTTATTTCAGTTATTTAATATTGGGGGATGTAATTTTAAAAGATATTCTACTGTTATATCACTTCTCTAATATTTCATTGTTAGTATACAGAAACACGACTGATTTCTGAATGTTAATCTTATATCCTGCTACTTTGCTGAATTTGTTGATTGGTTCAAGTAGTTTCTGGATTGAGTCTTTAGGGTTTTCTATGTATAGTATCCTGTCTCCTACATATAGTGAAGTTTTACCTCTTCTTTTTCTATTTGGATGCTTTTTATTTCTTTCATTTTTCTGATAGCTATGGCTAGCACTTCCAGTAATATATTGAATACCAGTGGTGAGAGTGGGCATCCTTGTCTTGTTCCAGATTTTAGTGGGAAGGCTTTCAGCTTTTCTCCATTGAGTATTATATTTGCTGTGGGTTTATCATAAATGGCTTTGATTATGTTAAGGGATGGTCCCTCTATACCCACTTTGGTTAAGAATTTTGATCACAAATCGATGTTGGACTTTGTCAAATGCTTTTTCTGCATCTGTTGAGATGATCATGTGCCTTTGACTTTCCTTTCGTTAATGTGGTGTATTACATTGATTGACTTACATATGTTGAAGCATCCCTGTGAACCTGAGATGAATCTCCCTTGGTCATGGTGTATGCTGTTTTTTAGATGTTTTTGTATTTGGTAGGCTAAAATTTTGTTGAGAATCTTTCATCTATATGCATCAAGGATATTGACCTATAATTTTATTTTTTGGTAGTATCCTTGTCAGGCTTTGTTATTTGGGTCATGGTCACTTCATATAATGTCTTTGGGAGAGTCCCTTCTTCAAACTTTTCAAATATTTTGAGGAGGATATGTATAATTTCTTCTTTGTTTTTTATTTATTTATTTTTTATTGTTCTTTCCACCAACACTTTTTTTTCCCACTGTACAGCATGGGGACCCAGTTCCACATACATGTACACATAATTTTTTCTCCCATTGTCATGCTCTTTTGTAAGTATCTAGACATAGTTCTCAGTGCTACACAGCAGGATCTCATTGTAAATCCATTCCTTGAACAAAAGTTTGCATCCTTTGACCCCAAGCTCCCAATCCGTCCTACTCCCTCCTCCTCCCTCTGGGGGGCCACAAGTCTATTCTCCAAGTCCATGATTTTATTTTATGTGGAAAGTTTCATTTGTGCTGTATATTAGATACCAGATATGAGTGATATGGTATTTGTCTTTCTCTTTCTGACTTATTTCACCCAGGATAAGTGCCTCTAGTTCCATCCATGTTGTTGCAAATAGCATTATTTCATTCTTTTTTCATGACTGAGTAGTAATCCATTGTGTATATATTCCACATCTTCCTAATCCAATTGTCTGTCGATTGACATTTCTGTTATTTCCAGGTCTTGGCCATTGTGAATAGAGCTGCAATGAACATTAAGTTCATGTGTCTTTTTTAAGGAAAGTTTTGTCCAGATATATGCCTATGAGTGGGATTGCTGGATTATATGGTCAATTAATCTTTGACAAAGGAGGCAAGAATATAAAATGGGGAAAAAAAGTTTATTCAGCAAGAATTGCTGGGAATCCTGGACATCTTCATGCAAATCAATGAAACTAGAACATACCCTCATGCCATGGATGAAAATAAACTCAAAATGGCTTAAAGACTTAAATATAAGACAAGACACCATAAAACTCCTAGAATAGAACATAGGCAAAACATTCTCTGACATCAACCTTATGAATATTTTCTCAGGTCAGTCTCCCAAAGCAACAGAAATAAAAGCAAAAATAAATCAATGAGACCTAATCAAACCGACAAGCTTTGGCACAGCAAAGGAAACCAAAAAGAAAACATAAAAAAAAGTTTACAGAATGGGAGAAAATAGTTTCAAATGATGCAGCTGACAAGGGACCTAATCTCTAAAATATGCAAACAACTTATTCAACTCAACAGCAAAAAAGCCACAACCCAATGGAAAAATGGGCAAAGGACCTGAATCAACATTTCTCCAAGGAAGATATACAGATCGCCAACAAGCACATAATTTCCTCTTTGTATGTTTGGTAAATTCTCCTGTGAAGCTATCTGGTCCTGGACTCTTGTTTGTAGGGCATGCTTTTATTGCATATTCAATTTCAGCTATATTAATTGATCTGTTCAGTTGATCTATTTTTTTCTTGATTCACTTTTGTTGGGCTGTAAGTCTCTAGCATGTTGTCCATTTCTTCCAGGTTGTCAAATTTGTTGGCTTATAATTGTTCATAGTATTCTCTTATTTTTTTTAGTATTTCTGCAGTATCTGCTGAGATTTCTCCTTTTTTATCTCTTATTTTGTTTATTTGTTTTATCCCTCCTCTTCTTGTTGAGTCTGGCCAGAGTTTTTTCAGTTTTGTTTACCTTTTCAAAGAAAAAGCTCTAGGTTTTATTGATTTTTTCTATTCTTTTTTGAATCTGTATTTAATTGATTTCCTCTCTGATCTTTATTATTCCCTTCCTTCTGCTGACTTTAGATTTTGTTTGTTCTGTTTCTAACTCATTTAGATGGTGGGTTAAGTTGTTGATTTGAGATTTTTCATCTTTTTTGAGGAAAGCCTGTATCACTGTGAAATTCCCTCTAAGCAGTGCTTTTGTGGCATTCCATAGACTTTGGATGTTTCTGCCTTCATTATCATTTGTCACAAGGTATTTTTTAAATTTCCTTTTTAATTTCCTCCTTGACCCTTTTGTTTTGTAATAGCATGTTTCTTAGACTCCATGTAGTCATTTTTCCATTTCCTGTGGTTGATTGCTAGTTTCATGCCATTGTGGTCAGAGAAGACACTTGAAACTATTTCTATACTCTTAAGTTTGTTGAGGTTAGTTTTGTGTCCCAGTATATGATCAGTGCTTAAGAATATCCCCTGTGCACTTGAAGAGAAAATATATTCTGACTTTTTTGGATGTAATGTTCTGAAAAATGTCAATTAAGCCTAACTTTTCTACCGTATCATTTAAGATCTCTTTGCCTTATTGATTTTCTCTCTAGAGGATCTGTCCATTGATATAAGTGGGGTGTTAAAGTCTCCTACTATTATTACATTCCCATCAATTTCTCCTTTTATATCTGTTAGTATTTGTTGTATGTATCTGGGTGCTTCTATATAAGGGATATACATATTGACATTTGTAATATCCTATTATTTAATTATCTTTTTACCATTAATTTCCTTCTTTGAATTTCTTTATGGCCTTCATTTTAAAGTCTATTTTGCCTAATATGTGTATTGCAATCCATGCTTTCCTGTCTTGTTCATTGTCAAGAAATATCTCTTCCCATCCCCTCGCTTTCAATCTATGTGTCTTTTGTCCTAAGATGAGTGTCTGGTAGACGTCATATTTTAGGATCTTGCTTTTTTATCCAGTATGCTACTCTATGTCTTTTTATTAGAACATTCACTCCATTGACATTTAAGGTAATTATTGATAAGTATGTATTTTTTGCCAATTTTAAACATGGTCTTTCAGTCAATTTTATGTTTCTATTTTGTTCCTTTCTTATTTTGTTTGGATTATCTGATTTATTTTATGCTTCTGTATTTTTCTTTTTAGTTTTAGTGAATGTAAAATTTTGTTTTTAATTATTGTTGCCCTGCTTATTTTGTCCTGATAGTCATATAGGCTCAAACACATTAATTTTTTTAATGTGTTTTTTTTTAAAACAGTCTAGATTTTCTTACTTTCCATCCCACATTTTATGGTTTTGAATTTTTTTTATAACATCTTCATGTTTGCCCTTTTTCTGTTCCTTGTGTTTATATCACTTTTACAGTAGTTTTTTTTTCCCCTTTTAGATCTACATACTGGCCTATTTAAATGATTGCTTTCCAGTTGTGGTTTCCTCCATCCCATTTCTTCTTACTTCTTTTTTTTTTTTAATTTAGAGAATCCCTTTCAATATTTCTTTTAGAATGGGTTCAGTATTGCTCTACTCTTTTAGGTTCTTTTGTTTGAATTTTTAAAAATTTTTCCTTCTATTTTAAATGATATTCTTGCTAGGTAGAGTATTCTAGGCTGCAAATTTTCCCTTTTAGAAGTTTGAATATATATTGCTGCTTTTTTCTTGTCTGTTGTGTTTCTGTAGAAAAATTATCTGGTAGCCTAATGGGGGTTCCCTTATAATTAATGCTTTGTTTTTCTCTTACTGCCTTTAGAATCTTCTCTTTACCTTTAAATTTTGCTATTTTTATTATACTATGACATGGTGTAGGCCTGTTTGGGTTCAGTGTGTCTGGGGCCCTCTCTGCTTCCTGTTTCTTGATATCTATTTCTTTTAGATTTGGAAAGTTTTCATACATAACTAATTCAAATATATTTTCTGGGTTTAACAAATCCGACTAGGAATGATGAGGTTGCGGGTTTGATCCCTGGCCTTGCTCAGTGGCTTAAGGATCCAGCTTTGCAGTGAGCTGTGCTATAGGTTGCAGATGCAGCTTGGATCCCAGATTGCTGTGGCTCTGGTGTAGGCTGGCAGCAACAGCCCCGATTAGACCCCTAGCCTTGGAACCTCCATATGCCTTGGGAGTGGCCCTAGAAAAGGCAAAAAGACAAAAAAAAAGTTACTTGAGAAAAAGTAACAGTACTTAATAATGATAAGAGGGGTCAATACAACAGGAAAATATAGCAATTTTAAACATGCATGTACCTAAGAAGAGACAAAAAATATGAAGCAACAAAAGGCAATATTGAAGGGAAAGTGGACAATTCAATAATAATAAGAAAGTCTTCAATTCCTCATTTTAAATAATGAATACAAACACTAGGCAGAAAATCAACAAAGAAACAGAAGTCTTGAACAGCACTGTAAGAAAATTAGACATAATAAATATCTATAGAACAGTCCACTGAACAAAAATAGAATATACATTATCTCTCAGGTACATGGAATATTCAGTCTGACTACTTGCTAAATCATAAAATAAGCCTCTATAATTTTAAAAAAGATTGAAGTTGTACACAAGTTGTTTCCTAGAAAAAAAAGAAATAGAATTATGTTTTAAAAAATTAGAGAAATTTTAAAAATGTGGAAATTAAACACACCTCTCAATAATCAATGTGAAATGGAAGACAATACAATGAAATTCAAAATTACTTTTGATAAATAAACATTGTACAACATCCCAAAACATGAGCTGCAAGTAACATGGTGCTTAAAGGAAATTTTATAGATATAAAAGCCAATAAAATAAAATAAAAGAATAAATTTATAACATAACCTTCCACATTATTATTCTAGAAAAATAAGAGCAAATTAAATCTTAAAAAGCAGTGAGAATAACACGAAGTATTGGAGTGGGAGGTATTAAAATAGAAAAAAATAGAGTAAATCAATAAAACTTAAACATATTTCTTTAATATCAGCAAAATTGACCAACCTTAGATATTCTGATCAAGCAAAATAAACAAAACGTTCAAATTACTAAAATCAAAATTGGAAGAGGAATCATTTCATTGCTAGTGACCTTATGTAAATAAAATGATTATGAGAATAATATTAAGAACCATTTACCAACAAGATAGATAACAGAGGAAATTAACCTCTTTATATGATACTTACTTTTGAAATTTAACCAAGAATAATTAGATAATCTAAATACACCTAAAAGAGACATAATTTTTAATCTAAAAATTAAACTTGGTATCCACATGAAAAAATAAACTTGAACCCTAATCTCAACAAACATATAAATTAACTCATAAAATTTTCAATTATCAATTTCATAAATTTATGAAAGACTTAAAGTAATTGTGAAAACTAATATTTTGGAAGAACACATAGGAATAAATCTCTGTGACTTTGAATTACAAAAAGCTTTCTTAATTATGAAATGAAAGATAAAATGGAAAAATTGGACATCATCAAAAAAGTTATCTTGCTACTCCCATCTGGCCTGAAACATTTCTGTAGATAAATTAGCTGATAGAGTTATGGTGTTGATTGTAACTACTGGCAAGATATATTCAAAGTCCTGAAAAGGAGAAACTTGAAACCTAGGCTACTCTACCCAACAAACCTATCATTTAGAATAGAAGTATAAATAAAGGATTTCCCAGACAAGCAAAAATTAATGAATAGAGCAATACCAAGCCTATACTAAAATAAATATTGAAAGGACTTATGTAAAACAAAGAAGAATCTATAAGAAATGGGAAAATCACAGTTGAAAAGTAAATCACTTAAATAAGTCAGTGCATATACTAAAAAAAGAAATAAAGAAAGGAAAAAAATTGTGAAAATGATGATAATTACACTGAAGAGCAAAGAGATAAACATGAAGATATAAAAGAGATAAAATTATAAAATATGGAGGGGGTGTAAAAAAGTATAGATTTTTTAGAAAGTGTTTGATTATGAGCACCAATCTAAAAGTAGATAATGTATTATCATATTTCAAAAATAGGTTAACATATTTGAAAAAGAAAATAGCCACAAATAAAAAACATACAATAGATTCCCCCCACAAAAAGAGGGTAACACAACCACCACACAAAAGAATATCAAACCAAAAAAAGGGAAAAACAAAAAGGAGAAGAAAGGAACAATGTAGAAATAAAAAATCAACTGAAAAACAAGGTTTACAATGGCAATAAATACATATCTATCAATAAAAACATTAAATGTCATTGGACAAAATTATTCAATCAAAAGACATAGAGTGGGAGGTACCACTGTGGCTCACTGACATAGTGACCATGAGGATGCTGTTTGATCCCTGGTCTTGCTCAGTAGGTTAAGTATCCAAAGTTGCCATCAGCTGTGGTTCATGTCACAGAAGCAGCTTGGATCCAGTATTGCTACTGCTGTGGCATAGTCCAGCAACTGCAGCTCTGATTCCACCCCTAGCCCAGGAAAGTCAATATGCTGCAGTTGCAGCTGAAAAAAAAAAAGAGAGAGAGAATAAAATATGTAGAGTAACTGATAGGATGACAAAACAAGAGCCTACAATGTGTTACATACAATAGAGACACTTTAAGGCAATGGACACTCATAGACTGAAAGTGAAGAAATGGAAAAAATATTTTATGTAAATGGGAATTACAAGAAAGCAGAGGTAGCAGTACTCTATCAGACAAAATAAACTTTAAAACAAAGGCCATGCACAAAGAACCTATCTACAAAACAGAAAAAGACTCACAGACAGAGAGAACAGATTTGTGATTGCCAAGGGGGTGTACATGGAGTGGGATGGACTGGGACTTTGGAGTTAGTAGATACAAAATATTACATTTATAATAACTAAGAAAAGAGGACCCTGCTCTATAGCACAGGGAAGTGTATATCTCTTTGGATAAAACATGATGGAAGATAATATGAGAAAAAGAATATATATGTATATGTATGATATATGTTATACATATATATTACTAGGTTACTTTGCTGTAGAGCAGAAATTGGCCCAACATGGTAAATCAACTGTGCTTCAAAAAAAGAAAAAATGAAGACTCTAAAGAAAGTTAAAGAAGGACAGTACATATCAAAAAGAGGATCAAATCAAGAGCATATTACACTCATTAACATATATGCACACAACATAGGAGCATCTAAATATAAAGTAATACTAACAGCCATAAAGGGAGAAACTGATGGGAATAAAACAATATAGGAGACTTTAATACCCAACTGACATCAATGGACAGATCTTCCAGACAAAAAATCAATAAGGTGTTAGATTTCTAAATAAAACAATGGAATATTATACCTAATTGATATTTTCATTAAAAAAAAATATGTTATTTTCAAGTGCACAAGGAACATTATCTACAGTATACCACACACTAGGACTCAAAACAACCCTCAATAAATTTAAGAGGACAGAAATTACTTCAGGTATCCTTTCTGACCACAATGGCATGAAACTAGAAAAAAATCACAGAAAGAAAACAAGAAAAAAAAAGATTACATGGAAACTAAACTACATGTTAGTATAAAACCAACAGGTTGGAAATACTCACTGTGACACAGTAGGTTAAGGACACAGTTTTGTTTCTGTGGCTGAATGGGTTCAACCCCCAGCCTGGTTCAGTGGGTTAAGATTCTGTTATTGGCACAGCTGTGGCATAGTTCACAGCTCTGGCTTGCAGTTGTTTCCTGGCCCAGAAACTTCCATATGCGATGGTTTCAGGAAAAATGGGGGGGGGGTGTCAATGATGAAATCAAAGAGAAAATTAAAAAAAACTTGAGATGAATAACAATGAAAACATAACCATATAAAATCTATAGAATACCTCAGAAGAAGTCCTAAAATTAATGTCATAACAATACAGTCCTTTCTTATGAAAACAACAAAAAAATTACAAATAAACAACCTATCCTATCACTTAAAAGAATTAGAAAAATAATAGTAAACAAAAACTCAATTCAGCAGAAGAAAGGATATAACAAATATTAGAGATGAAATAAATAAATTAGAGTTTTAAAATGAAAAAATCAATAAAAGAAAAAATTGTTTTTTTGAAAAAGTAAAAAAAAAAAATCCACAAACCTATGGCCAAGTTCACCAAGAAGAAAATAGAGATAACAAATAAACAAAATGATAAATTAAAGAGAAGAAATAATAAGTAATATTACAGAAATAAGAAATAAGAGAATTCTATGAACAATTATACACCAACAGATTGGACAACCTAGAAGAAATGACAAGTTTCTAGAAACATACTGAATCAAGAAGAAACAGTTAATTTGAACCAACATAGCCCTACAAGTGAAATTGAATCTTTATTTAAAAACTTAAAAAAAAAAAAAAACTCCCAGCAAACAAAAGTCCAAGACTGGGTAGCTTCACTCATGAATTCTACTAAGCAAACAAAGAATAATATATACCAATCCTTCTCAAATTATTTCAAATATTGAAGAGGAGAGAACTCTCCCAAAGTCATTCTATTAAGCCACTATCATCCTGATACTAAAAACAAAGACAGCACACACACATGCACACAAAATTTCAGGGCAATATCTTTAAAGATCCTCCACAAAATACCACCAAACTGTATGCAACAACAAACACATAGAAAGATACACCATGATCAATTGGGTTCCACCCCAGAGTCATAAGGATGTTTCTACATATACAAATCAATCAATGTGATACACCACAGCAATAAAAGAAATAACAAAAAAACGCACTTGATCATCTCAATAGATGCCAAAAATGCATTTGACAAAATTCAAATCCATTCATGATCAAAAACTCTACCAAATTGGGTATAGAGGGAACATATCTCAATATAATAAAAGCTATTTATGACAAACTTACAGCCAACATATTACTCAGTGGTGAAAAGTTGAAAGCCTTCTCTCTAAAATCTGAAAGAAGACAAGGATGTCCACTCTCATCACTTCTATTCAACATAGTATTATAAGTCCTAACCACAAAATTAGACAAGAAAAAGAAAAATGTTTCAAAAAGTGAAAGGGAAGAGGTAAAATTGTCATTATACGCAGAGACATCTTACTATATAGAGAAAACACTAAAGACTATACTTTTGAGCTAACCAAACTGATAAATTTAGGAATAAACCTGAATAAGGAGGTGAAAGACTTGTTCGCTGAGAAATAAAAACATTAATAAAGAAAATGGAAGATGACAATTAAATGGAAAGATTTTAGACTCCTTGGATTGGAAGAATTAATATTGTCAAAATGGCCATTCTATCCAAAGTAATCTACAGATTTGATGTGATCCCTATCAAAATACCCTTTACATTTTTCATATAACTAGGATAAATAATCCTAAAATTTTTATGGTGCCATAAAATGCTTAGGATGGTCAAAGAAATCCTGAGGAAAATGAACAAGGTTGGAGGCTTAAGCCACCTACATTTCTGATAATACTACATAGGTACAGTCATCAAAATAGTGTAGTACTGGCAGAAAACCTGATATATGGATCAATGAAACTGAATGGAGAGCCTAGAAATAAACTCTCACATCTACTGTCAATTCTCAATAAAGGAAGCAAGAATATACAATGGAAAAAAGAATGTCTTCAATAAGTAGAGTTTGGAAAGCTGGACGGTTGTATGTAAATCAATGAAGTTATATCACTCACACACTGTATACAACCATATACTCAAAATAGCTGAAAGACTAAAATATAATACAAGACATCATAAAACTCTTAGAGGATTACATAGACAAAATATTATCTGACACAAATTGTAGGAATATTTTCTTAGATCAGTCTCCCAATGCAATAGAAATAAAAGCAAAAATAAACAATTGGGGGCCTAATAAAATTTATAAGCTTTTGCATAGCAAAAAAAAAAAGTGAAACCATACACAAAACCAAAAGGAAAACTAGGAATGCTAAAAAAGATTTTGAAACAATGCTATCAAAAAGAGCTTAGTTTCCAAAATATACAAACAGCTTTTATAAATCAATTTCAAAAAAAAAGTCAAAAAATGGGCAGGTAACTTATACAGACATTTCTCCGAAGAATATATATAGATGGCCAACAGGCACATGGAAAGATGTTCAACATCACTAATTATCAAAAAGATGCAAATCCAACTATAATGTTGTGTCACCTCACACTGTTCAGAATGACCATTATTAAAAAGTCTACAAATGTTAAATGTTGGAGAGGATATGGAGAAAAGGGAAACCCATACACTGCTGATGGAATGTAAACTGGTGTTGACACTATGGAGAATAGTATGAACATTACTTAAAATCTAAAAAGAGTTACAATATGACTTATCAATCCTACTCTTGGATGTATATGCAGAGAAAACTCTAATTAAAAAATAAACTGCACCCCAATGTTGATAGCAGCATTATTTACAATAGTCAAGATGTGGAAACAACCTCAACATCTATTGTCAGATGAATGGAGAAAGAAGATATATACATCATGGAATACTATTCAGTCATAAAAAATTAAAGAATGTCATTTGATGTAACATGGATGGACCTAGTGATTATTATACTAAGTGAAGTAGGTGAGACAAAGAAAAATATCATATGATATTACTTATATGTGGAATATAAAAATATGATATAAATGAACTTATTTACAAAACAGAAAAAAGCTAACAGACTCACAGACAGGAAACAAACTTATGATTACTAAACGAGAAAGGAGGGGAAAAAATAAATAAGTAGTTTGAGATTAGCTGATTCAAACTAATATATATATCTAATAAATTAAAAACAAAGTCATACTGTATAGCACAGGAAACTATATTCAATATTTTATTTTTTAAAGAGTCACAAAATATAATTCAAAGCATACATTTCAAAAACTAAAAAGAATACTCTAAGAACAGAAGAAAATGTTTGGAAATTGCATATATGAGACAACACTACAAAATCAATAAATGATGAATAAAACATTTTTAAGTGGGCAAAATATTTGCATAAACATTTATTCCCCAAATGGCCAATAAGCACATAAAAAGATGAATTATTAGGAAATTGAAAATTAGAACCAGAATGAGCTACCACGTAACTCAAGCTAGTATAGCTATAAAAAATAGATAATAACATGTATCAGAAAATATTTGGAGAAACTGTAATGGAATGCACATACATTGCTAATGGGCTTATAAAATGTTGAACCTCTTTTTGCAAACAATTTGGTAACAAGTACCATATTACTTATTAATTTCACTTTTGGTTATATAGCCAAGGTAAATGAAAATCTTATTGCAAAAATGTGTACACATATGTTTATAACAGGATTATTCAAAATAGACAGACAATTAAAACAACTCAAAAGGTGTATCAACTAATGCATGGATAAATTAAATGTGATAGTATACTCATTCAATAGAATATTTATCCATAAAAATAAAGTGTCATCATATGCTAAAACATAGATAAAACTTAAAAATTATGCTAAGTGAAACAAACTAATCACATCATACATGATTCAATGTATATAAAATATGTGTAAAATACACACAAACCAATGAATTATTATATTTTACATTCATGAATTTCAGGACATGTGAATTGCACTTTAAAATGTTAACTTTAAAAAAACGTACACTTCTGTTCACAAAAAGATATTACTGAGAGAATACAAAAACAAGATAGATGGTGGAAAATATTTAAAATCTGTGTATATCTGATGAAAGTCATATACGGAATATAAAATGAATATAAATATAATTTAATAAGCAAAGGACTGACAACCCAATTGAAAATTATTCAATTATTCAAAGATTCTTGAATGGACATTTCATTAAAAATGACAATTAAATGGCCAATATCCATAGCATATATTGCTCAACTTTAAGATCTATACAACAAGTTGAAATAAAATATCAATATATTCTTCCAGGAATGGCAAAATTAAGACTCAGAATACTATATATTCATGAAAATGTGGAGAATCTGGAATATAATAGGATTCTTTCATAAGCAAATTATGATATAATTATTTATTTTATTTTATTTTGTTTTTTAGGGCCATACTCACAGCATATGGAGGTTCCTAGGCTAGGGATTTAATCAGATCTGTATCTGCCAGCCTACACCACAGCCATTGCAACTCCAGATCTGAGCTGCAGCTGCTACCTACACCACAGCCAGCTCACAGCAGTGCCAGATCCTTAACTCGCTGAGTGAGGCCAGGGATCAAACTTGCCTCCTCATGGATGCTAGTCAGATTATTTTCCACTGACCCATTATAGGAACTCCTATTCATGTAAAATTTTTGATGATGCCAATAAGGTGTAGTATTTTAATCATGATGATCCAGAATTTCCTGATGAATATACCCTAAAGAAATACAGGCATGCATTCACCAAAAGACATGTATAAGAATATTCCTAGTGATTTTCTTAGTGCTTGCCTCACACTTGAACAACATAAATACCCATCAAGTGTGAAATGTACAGGAGTTCCCATTGTGGTTCAGTGGTTAATGAATCCAACTAGGAACCATGAGGTTGCAGGTTCGATCCCTGGCCTTGCTCAGTGGGTTAAGGATCTGGCATTGCCATGAGCTATGGTGTAGGTCACAGATGTGGCTTGGATCCCGCATTGCTGTGGCTGTGGCATAGGCCAGCGGCTATGGCTGCAATTCAACCCCTAGCCTGGGAACCTCCATATGCCACAGGAGCAGCTCAAGAAATGGAAAAAAAGACCAAAAAAAAAAGAGTGAAATATACAGGAGTTCCTGTCATGATGCAGCAGAAATGAATCTGACTAGGAACAATGAGGTTGCAGGTTCAGTCCCGGGCCTCACTTAGTGGGTTAAGGATCTGGCATTGTCATGAGCTATGGTGTAGGTTGCAGACACGGCTTGGATATGGCATTGCTGTGGCTGTGGTATAGCCCAGAGGCTACAGCTCTGATTAGACCCCTAGCCTGGGACCCTCCATATGTCCAGGGTGTGGCCCTAAAAAAATTAAAAAGAGTGAAATATACAGCTATGGAATGGGAGAAAAATATTTGCAAATGATATATCTAACAATGGGTTAATACATAAAACCTATAAACAGCTTATATTACTTAATATCAAAAAAACAAACAACCCAGTAATAAAATGGGCAGAAAACCTGAATAGATATTTTTTTCCAAAGAAAATAAACAGATGGGAGTTCCCATTATGGCTCAGCACCTAACAAACCTGACTAGTATCCATGAGGATGAAGGTTTAATTCCCAGCACTGCTCAGTGTGTTAAGGATCAGGCATTGCTCTGAGCTGTGATGTAGTTTGCAGATGTTGCTTAGATCCCATGTTGATGTGACTGTGGCATAGGCCAGCAGCGACAGCTCTGATTCAAACTCTAGCATGGGAACCTCCATATGCTGTGGGTGCAGCCCTAAAAAGAAAAAAAAAAAGAAAATAAACATATGACTAATGAGGACATGAAAAGAAGTTCAACACCACTAATCATCAGATAAATGCAAATAAAAATGACATTATCTCACACCTGTCAGAATGGCTATCATCAGAAGGACAACAAATAAGAAGTGTTTGTGATGATGTGGATAAAAGGGAACCATAGTACACTGTTGCTTGCAGCATAAATTGATGAGGTCACTATGGGAAACAGTGTGAATGTTTTTCAAATAATTAGAAATATAACTGCTATATGATCTTGCAATTCCACTTTGGGGTTTATTTCTGGAAGAGAAAGACATTAATCCAAAAATATACTGGCACACCAATGATCATGGCAGCACTATTTACAATAGCCAGGGTAAGGGAGCAGTCCAAAGGTCCATCAACTAACAAATGGATAAAGAAGATCTTGCATTATATATTATATAGTGATGTATTTTATATATATATATATATATAATATTACTCAGCCATAAAAAGAATAAAAGTCTGCCATTTGCATCAACATAGGTGGATTTAGAGAATATTATGCTTAGTGAAACAAGCTAAAGACAAATACTGCTTTTATATTACTTATATGTGAAATCTAAAATATAATAATAATGAATTTAAATTCAAAAGTAAAGAGACACATAGGTATAAAACACAAACTCATGGTTAACAAAGGGGAGAAGAAAGAGGGTGCAAATTAAGGATACAGGATTAAAAGGTACTAAATACTATGCATAAAATAGAAAAGCAACAAAGATAAACAGTGTATTATAGCCATTACCTTCTAATAAATTTTTATTAAAGTGTAGTTGATTTACAATGTTTCTTCAATTTCTGCTGTATAACAAAATGACCCAATCACACACAGTTCCCTGTGCTGTACAATAGGGCCCCATTGCCATCCATTCCAATTATAACAATTTGCATCTAAATACCCCAAAGTGCCCATTCATCTCACTACCTCCCCTTTTGCCCTCCCCGCTTGGACCCACAAGTCTGCTTTCCTTGGCTGTAATCTATTTCTGTTTTAAAGATAGGGTCATCTGTGTCACATTTTAGATTCCATAAATAAGTGATATCATGTGGTATTTGTCTTTTCTTTATGGCTTAGTTCACTTAATATGAGAATCTCTAGTTCCATTCATGTTGCTACAAATGACGTTAGCTTTTCATGTTTTATGGCTGTGTAGTATTCCATTGTATATATGTACCACTTCTTCCTAAACCAATCATCTGTCAAAGGACATTTGGGTTGTTTCCATGGCTTGGCTCTTGTGAAGAGATCTGCAATGAACCTGCGGGTGCATGTGTCTTTTTTAAGAAAAGTTTTGTCCATATATATGCCCAAGAGTGGGATTGCTGGGTCGTATGGAAGTTCTATGTATAGTTTTCTAAGGTATCTCCATACTGTTCTCCATAATGGTTGTACCAGCTTACATTCCCACCAAGAGTGCAGGATGGTTCCCTTTCCTTCACACACTCTCCAGCACTTGTTATTTGTGGAATTATTAATGATGGCCATTTGATGTTGGTGTCTCATTGTCTGACTGACTACACTTAGCATGATGATTTCTAGATCCATCCATGTTCCTGCAAATGCTGTTATTTTTTTCCTTTTAATGACTGAGTAATATTCCATTGTATATATGTACCACATCTTCTTTATCCACTCCTCCATTGATGGACATTTAGGTTGTTTCCCTGTCTTGGCTATTGTATAAAAAGTCATCTTATAATAACTTTTAATAGAGTACAATCTGGGAAAATAGTTAATCTTGATGATGTGCACATGAAAAAATATAATATTGTAAATAAATTTTACTTCAGTATAAATAGTAAAATGTACAGTTAAATTGTGATTCCTTCATTCAATGAATTGCTACACAGTAATTCTGGAGAACTTATTGTTATATGCAAAAATATGAAACTGACAAACATAATGTTGAATGATGCCAGACACAAAAGAAATGTATGCTGTATGACGTTTAAAAATTAAAACTACCTAGAGAATGTTATGATGGTAGAATAAAGGAAAGTAATAAATCTATCAGGAAATGACTTGGAGAAGCAAGTATTTTTGAAGTGGTAATACCGTTCTTTTTTTAATCAGGGTGTTAATTACATGGAGTATGATTCCTAAATGATTTGTTTCCATTGTCTTTTGTATATCACATTTTAAATTATTTAAAAATATACTTTAAAAAATAAAAGGGATTCTCAGACAAAACTCAAAAATCCTCCATATTGCTTGAAGTCTGGGAGGGTTATGCCTCCTGCTTGGGTTTTGTTTCTCAGGATTGCTTTGGCGATTCTGGGTCTTTTGTTGTTCCATATAAATGTTTGGATTGTTTGTTCTAGTTCTGTGAAAAATGTCAGGGGTCATTTGATAGGGATTGCATTGAATCTGTAGATTGCCTTGGGTAGAATGGCCATTTTTACAATATTGATTTTTCCAATCCAGGAACATGGCATATCTTTCCATTTCTTTACATCTTCTTTGATTTCTTTGATTAAAGTTTTATAGTTCTCAGCATATAGGTCCTTTCCCTCCTTGGTCAGGTGTATTCCAAGGTATTTGATTTTGTGGGGTGCAATTTTAAAAGGTATCGTATTTTTGTATTCCTTTTCTAATATTTAATTGCTGGTATACAGAAATGCGACTGACTTCTGAATGTTAATCTTATATCCTGCTACTTTGATTAATTTATTAATCAGTTCAAGGAGTTTTTGGGTTGAGTCCTTCGGGTTTTCTATGTATAGTATCATGTCATCTGCATACATTGATAGTTTTACCTCTTCTCTTCCTATATGGATGCCTTTTATTTCTTTTGTTTGTCTAATTGCTGTGGCTAGGACTTCCAAAACTATGTTGAAGAGCAGTGGTGAGAGTGGGCATCCCTGTCTTGTTCCAGATTGGAGTGAGAAGGCTTTCAGTTTTTCTACATTGAGGATTATATTTTTTGTGGGTTTATCATAAATAGATTTGATTATATTCAGGAATGTTCCCTCTATACCCACTTTGGTGAGGGTCTTGATCATGAATGGGTGTTGGACTTTGTCAAATGCTTTTTCTGCATCTATTGAGATGATCAAAACAGTGTGGTACTGGTATCAAAACAGACAGACAGACCAATGGAACAGAAGAGAGAACCCGGAAATAAATCCTGACACCTATGGTCAATTAATCTTTGACAAGGGAGGCAAGAACATACAATGGGAAAAAGACAGTTTATTCAGCAAGCATTGCTGGGAAACCTGGACAGCCACAGGCAAAACAGTGAAACTAGAACACACCCTCACATCATGCACAAAAATACACTCCAAATGGCTGAAAGACTTAAATATACGACAGGACACCATCAAACTCCTAGAAGAAAACATAGGCAAAACACTCTCTGACATCAACCTCATGAATATTTTCTCAGGTCAGTCTCCCAAAGCAATAGAAATTAGAGCAAAAATAAACCCATGGGACCTCATCAAACTGAGAAGCTTTTGCACAGCAAAGGAAACCCAAAAGAAAACAAAAAGACAACTTACAGAATGGGAGAAAATAGTTTCAAATGATTTAATGGACAAGGGCTTAATCTCTAGAATATATAAGCAACTTATACAACCCAACAGCAAAAAAGCCAATCAAGCAAAGGAAAAATGGGCAAAAGACCTGAATAGACATTTCTCCAAGGAAGATACACAGGTGGCCAGCAAACACATGAAAAAATGCTCAACATCGCTGGTTGTAAGAGAAATGCAAATCAAAACTACCATGAGATACCACCTCACACCAGTCAGAATGGCCATCATTAATAAATCCACAAATAACAAGTGCTGGAGGGGCTGTGGAGAAAACAGAACCCTCCTGCACTCTTGGTGGGCATGTAAACTGGTACAGCCACTATGAGGAACAGTTTGGAGATACCTTAGAAATGTATACATAGAACTTCCACATGACCCCATAATCCCATTCTTGGGCATCTATCCGGACAAAACTCTACTTAAAAAGAGACATGCACCCTTATGTTCATTGCAGCACTATTCACAATAGCCAGGACATGGAAACAACCCAAATGTCCATCAACAGATGATTGGATTCGGAAGAGGTGGTATGTATACACAATGGAATACTACTCAGCCATCAAAAAGAATGACATAATGCCATTTGCAGCAACATGGATGGAACTAGAGACTCTCATACTGAGTGAAATGAGCCAGAAAGACAAAGAGAAATACCATATGATATCACTTATAACTGGAATCTAATATCTAGCACAAATGAACATCTCCTCAGAAAAGAAAATCATGGACTTGGAGAAGAGACTTGTGGCTGCCTGATGGGAGGGGGAGGGAGTGGGAGGGACCAGGAGCTTGGGCTTATCAGACACAACTTAGAATAGATTTACAAGGAGATCCTGCTGAATAGCATTGAGAACTATGTCTAGATACTCATGTTGCAACAGAACAAAGGGTGGGGAAAAAATGTAATTGTAATGTATACATGTAAGGATAACTTGACCCACTTGCTGTACAGTGGGAAAATAAAAAAAAATCCTCCATATTCTGAAATACTGGTGGTCCCGCAAATTATCTGCTATCTTTCCTAATAGACCTTGGAATAAATATAATGTACAAAATAAAAGAAAATGTTAAAATACATTAAGTATTAAATTCAGAAGTTTTATGTATGTATATTCTTTATAACAAGAAAAGAGAACTGCTAAATTTCTTAGGAGTTAAAAATAAATAATTTCAAATTTATTAATAAATAAATAGAAGGGGAGTGATAATGCCAATATTTACAGAAAAAAACATGTCAGGTTTAGAAAGATATGAGAGAATAAAAGATAATAGCAATAAAGGAACAATCCAGGAGTTCCCTTGTTTAAGAACAGATACCTAAAAATGCACTAAAATCCACTTAGTAGACAAATAATGAAATTTTCAAATTTTATTTAATTGTCAGGTGTGTTGTCTATCTCTAAAAGACATGGATTTCTAGTAGTAAAATGTCCCATAAAAATTTGGAGCATCATTAAAAAAACAAAAATACTAAACAAAACTCCTAAGCATTTTGCACTTTTTTTAAAAGATGAATATAAGAATAATAAAAGGAGGAGATCCTGTCATGGCTCATTGGAAATAATTCCGATTGGTGTCCACAAGGATGTGAGTTCAATCTCTGGACTTGCTCAGTGTTTAAGGATCTAGCATTGCTGTGATCTGTGGTTTAGGTCTCAGGCATGGCTCAGATCCTGCATTGTTGTGGCTGTGGCATAGGCCCATGGCTACAGCTCCAACTTGACCCCTAGCTTTAGAACTTCCATATGCCATGGTTTCAGCCATAAAAAGGAAGAAAAGGAAGAAAAGAAAATCATTGAAAAAATAAACCAAACAAATCTTCAACTAAGATTTACATTTAAAAATGAAAAAAGACTTCTTATTGGTGCTCTTGGACAATAGAACAAAATGAATAACTGACTTTAAACCTCTGGGAGAAAAGAAGCTTAAAATTTAGAATTTTTCCCTAATCAAATTGTCAATCAAGCATGAGGGAATAATAAAAATATTTTCAGATATATATACAGAGTCAGAAAATTTTCTTTTTGGTATTAAACAATTTTCTAGGAGATACTTGAAAATGTGCTCTTAAAAAATTAAAGTGATAAAGTATAGAATATAAGAAATACTGATTCACCCAAGAGAATATTGACAGAAGAGCTAAAGATGAGGAGAGGTTAGAGATTAATCAGTCAAAATTGGAGGAGTAAGTCAAATTTGTCAAAGAATAAATTTAGTTATGAATGTGGATTCACTCAAAAATGGCAGTATAACTCTAGAACTGATGGAGGAAAATAAATTATTGACAAAAAGGAAAACAAGAGCTATAAAAGAAACAAATTGGAATTTACTCTGTTGGCTATGTAATGAATACATTTTATATAGTTTAATCCTTTAAACACACTACTGATTTTAAACTTTTAAAAGTTATCCTAAAACAAGTAATGAAATATTTAAGTTTGATTATAGAAGAGAATATAAATTTTTTAAATATAGACAATTATAAAATTGAAAAATATGTATAAGAGAAGTTCAAAGGTACAAAGTGAAGGGAGTATAAGGAAAAAGTAAAGGTGATCATATTTTTTCTTACAATATAAAGAGGAAATTGTCTTTATAATGATAAGAACATAAATAAAATATAAGCATACTTTACTTGAAAAATAACAAAGGGAATATTTTTAAAAAGACTAATGATGCAATATTCAAAGAGAGAAAGGGAGGAATAGTGAATTTTCATTAGGTATAGCAGGAAGTAAAAAGATAATGACAAAAATGGAAAAATCAAGAAATATTTAACTACATTATTTGATAATACAAAATGAAGTAACTAAAGAATTTAAAGAAGAAAATTTAAAAGAATTAGAATGTTTTTCTAGTATTTGTGTTAAAAGTAATGTTGGAATTGGCAGAGACAGTAAACTGGATTTTTTTAAGCTGTGTTTACATATTGTTGTGATAAATTATGAAAACAAAGAAAATTTTTAAAAATAAATACAAATATGCTTTGACTATGAATTTTCTCTTTATTGAATCTAGCATATTGACTTAAAACACAAGGAGGTCCCTTGTGGCACAGTGGGCTAAGTGTCTCACATCATCACTGCAGTGGCTTAGGTTGCTGCTGTGGTGCAGGTTCAATCCCTGGAGTGAGAATTTTCATATGCAATGGGTATTGCCAAAAATAAAACCCCAGTTGTTGTTAATTATTTACTTCTTTATTCAAATTAAGTTTTGAATACCTACTATATACCTGTCTCTATACTAGGATTTAGAGATAAATAGAAACAAACAGAAGCCTGAATATCTATCAATCCAAAAAAATGTTGTATACATTGTTGTATGTTCATCCTATGAATTATTATTCTGCTAATAAAGTATATTTTTATACTAATCTATTCATTGGTTTTGAAAGCACACCTGTGCAAAAATGTTGACCACAATGTCATGAGATTTAACACCACACACACAATAGTTACTTCAACTCTATCCTGTACAAGATATTAGAAATTAGCAAGTGTTTATATCTCCAAGTGTTTAAATCTATTAGTATAAATATGTTTTTAGAAATCAAAAGGAATATATTTTCACAAATCTGATTTTTTACCATTATTTGTTTTTGAAGTATAAATGACTTACAAAACTATGTTAGTTCCGGGTGCATATGATAGTTGTTAATTCTAAACATCTCAAAATGGTCACCACAATAAGTATAGTTATGATCTGTCACCATTCTAAGAAAATAGATAGCAACAACTTCCTTGTTCTCTATATGTCTGAATCTGTTTCAAGTTTATGTTTGTTCATTTGTTTGCTTTGAATCAAATTTATTTTGATTAGGGTATAGTTGATTTTTTTGATTCTAATCATTTTTTTTTCCATTATAGTTGGTTTAGCGTTCTGTCAATTTCTACTGTACAGCAAAGTGACCCAGTTTTTTATATATATGTATATATACATTTATTTATTTATTTTTCTCACATTATCCTCCAGCATGTTCCATCATAAGTGACTAGATATAGTTCCCTGTGCTATACAGCAGGATCTCATTTCTCATCCACTCCAAATGCAATACTCTGCATCTATTAACCCTCAGACTCCCAGTCCATCTCACTCCTCCTTGGCAACCACAAGTCTGTTCTCCAAGTACTTGAGTTTCTTTTCAGTGAAAATATTTATTTGTGCCATACATTAGATTCCAGATATAAGTGATATCATATGGTATTTTTCTTTCTCTTTCTGACTACAGGCTAAAAGAGAGTGGCAAGATAAATTCAAATTTCCAAAAGGAAAAATAAGCAGCCTAGAATACTCTACCCAGCAAGAATATCATTTAAAATAGAAGGAAAAATAAAGAATTTCTCCAAAAAACAAAAGCTAAAAGAGTGCAGCAATACTAAACCCCTTCTAAAAGAAATATTGAAAAGTCTTCTCTAGACAAAAAAGAAGAAATAAGATGGAGGAAATCACAGCTGGAAAGCAATTACTTAAGCCAGTATACAGATCTAAAAGGGAAAGTAAACTATTGTAAAAGTGACATAAACATAAAGAACAGCAAAATGACACACATGTATGTTAATAAAAAGGACTTAAAAATCACAGGTTGTGGGGAAAGAAAGTAAGAAAATCTAGACTCTTTTTTAAAATAATATGTTAGAGCCTATATGGCTATCAGGCTAAAGCAAGCAGATACAGGAAGGGGTTAACATTCTTAAAAAACAGGGCAACCATAAATCAAAACCAAATAATACATTCACAAAAATTAACAAGAAAAAGACACAAGCATAAAATAAAGCATAAATCATCCAACCAAAGAAAGAAGGGAACAAAGGAAAAACATAGAATTAATGGAAACAAGGTTTAAAATGTCAATAAATAGAAATAAATACATATTTACCAGTAATTACCTTAAATGTCAATGGACTGAATGCTTCAATCAAAAGATGCAGAGTGGCAGATTTGATAAAAACAAGAGTCTACAAAATTCTGTCTACAAGACACTCATCTTAGGGCAAAGGATACATATAGATTGAAAGTGAGGGGATAGGAAAAGATATTTCATGCCAATGGAAAAGTTGACTTAAAGTGTTGAGAAAATTTCTTCTTTACAAGATACTCTTTACAAGATAGTGACCCATATATATATATGTTTTTCTCATATTATGTAACATCATGGTCTATCCTAGGAGACTGGGAAGAGTCCCCTGTGCTACACAGTAGGATCTCATTTTTATCCACTCTAAATGTTTGCATCTACCAACCAAAAACTCCACATCCATCCCACTTCCTCCCATCTCCCCCATGGTAACCACAAGTCTGCTGTCCATGTCCATGAATCTATTTTGTAGATAGATTTATTTGTGCCATATTTTAGATTCAACATATAAGTGATATCATATGATATTTGGCTGCCTCTTTGACTTACCTCACTTAGTGTAAGAATTTCTAGTTGTATATGCATTTCTACAAATGGTATCATTTTGTTGTTTTTTAAGGCTGAGGAGTATCCCATTTTAAATATGTACCACATCTTCTAATCCATTCATCTATGGATGGACATTTTGGTTCTTTCCACGTCTTGGGTAGTGTGAGTAGCACTGTAATGAACATAGAGGTAAATGAATTTTTTGAAACAATATTTTGTCTACATATATATCCAAGAGTGGGATTTTTGGATAATATGGTATTTTTATACCTAGTTTTATGAGAAACCTCAATACTGTTTCTCATACTGGTATTATAAGTTAAATTCCCACCAACACTGAAGGAGGGTAATTTTTCTTCCACACCCTTTCCAGCATGTGTTATTTGTAGACTTGTTAATGATGACCATTCTGACCAGTGTGAGGTGGTACCTCATTTTAGTTTTGATTTGCATATCTCTAATAATTAGCGATGTTAAGCATTTCTTCATGTGCCTGGTGGCCAACCATAAATCTTTGAGAAATGTCTATTTAGGTCTTCTGACCATTTTTCAATTGGGTTGTTTGATTTTGTTGTTGTTGAGTTATATGTGCCATTTGTATATTTTGACTAGATCAGGCATGATTGGGGAGGTATGGCCGTTAACACATTTGTATATTGTGATGAGGCCCTTGTCAGTTGCATTGGTTGTATATTTGCAAAGATGTTCTCCCATTATGTGGGTTGTCTTTTGTTTTCTTTTATGATTTACTTTTTGCTGTGCAAAATTTTGAGTTTAAATAGTTCCTATTGGTTTATTTTTTATTGTTATTATTAGAAGTGGATCAAAAATGTTGTTGTGGTGATTTATGTCAAATACCTTTCTCCATGTTTTCCTCTAGGAGTTTTATAGTATTTGGTCTTACATTTAGGTTTTTAAACCATTTGGAGTTTATTTTTGTGTATGGTGTAAGAGAATTTTAATTTAATTTATTTTCATGTACCTGTCCAGTTTGCCCAGCAATACTTATTGAAGAGACTGTCATCCTCCATTGTATGTTCTTGCCTCCTTGTCATAGATTAGTTGAACATAGGTGCTTGCATATATATCTGGGCATTCTATCCTGTTCCATTGATCTATAACACTGATTTGTGCCAGTAAGATACTGTATTGATGACAGGATCTTTATAATATAGTCTTAAGTCAGAGAGAATGTTTACTCCAAATCAATTTATCTGTTTCAGTATCACTTTGTCTATTTGGAGTATTTTTTGTTTCCATACATATTTTAAAATATTGGTTCTAAACTAGAAATCAACCATGGGAAAAGAAATGAGAAAAAACCAACCTACTACATGGAGACTAAAGAAGGTGCTACTAAAATAACCAAAGGGTTAATGAGGAAATCAAGAAGGAAATTAAAAAAATACCTTGAGACAAATGATAATGAAGACACAGCCACTCAAAATCTATGGGAAGCCACAAAAGCAGTGCTCAGAGGGAAGTTCATAGCAATACAGGCCTTCCTCAAAAAAGAAGAAAAATATCAAATCATCAACTTAAACCAGCACCTAAATTAATTAGAAAAAGAAGAACAAGCAAAACCTAAAATTAACAGAAGGAAGGAAATCATAAAGATCAAAGAGGAAATCAATAAAATACAAATTAAAAAACAATAGACAAAATGAATCAAACCAAGAGCTCGTTCCTTGAAAATGTAAACAAAATAGACAAACCTCTGGCTAGACTCACCAAGAAGAGGAGAGAAAAAACCCAAATAAACAAAATAAGAAATGAAAAGGAGAAGTCATAATGGATACTATAGAAATACAAAAAACCATAAGAGAATACTGTCAACAACTTTATGCCAAAAAAAATGATGGCCAAAAAGAAGTGGATAACTTTCTAGAGACTTACAGCCTGCCAAAACTGAACCAAGAAGAAATAGACCAACTGAACAGACCAATCACTAGAAATGAAATTGAATATGTCATAAAAACACATCTTACAAATAAAAGCCCAGGACCAGATGGCTTCACAGGTGAATTCCACCAAACATACAAAGAGGATCTGGTGCCCAACCTCCTTAAACTTTTTCAAAAGGTTGAAGAAGAAGGAACATTCCCAAAGATATTCTATAATACCACCATCACCCTAATTCCAAAACCAGACAAAGATACCACCAAAAAGAAAACAGCCAGCCAATAACATTGATGAATATAGACACAAAAATTATCAACAAAATTTAGCCAACTGAGTACAACAACATATAAAAAAGATCATAAAACATGACCAGGTGGGATTCATCCTAGGTAAAAAAAGATGGTTCCACATACACAAATCAATCAATGTCATATACCACATTAACAAAAGATAAGTCAAAAACCACATGATCTTGTCAATAGATGCATAAAAATATTTGACATAGTCCAACATCCATTCATGATCAAAACTCTTACAAGGTGGGTATAGACAGAACATATCCTAACATAATCAAAACCATTTATGATGAATGCACAACAAACAATACACAATGTAGAAAAGCTGAAAGCCTTCCCACTAAAATCTGGAGCAAGATAAGAATCACCATTTGCACCACTGTTATTCAATATAGTACTGGAAATCCTAGCCACAGCAATCAGACAAACAAAAGAAATAAAAGACATTCAAATAGGAAGAGAAGAGGTAAAACATTCACTGTATGGATATGACATGATACTATACATAGAAAACCCTAAGGACTCAACCCAAAAACTCCTTGAACTGATTAAAAAAATTCAGCAAAGTAGCAGGATATGAGATTAATATTCAGAAATCAGTCACATTTCTGTATACTAACAACAAAATATTAGAAAAGGAATACAGAAATAAAAACCTTTTAAAATTGGACTCCAAAAAAATCAAATACCTGGGAATACACCTGAAAAAGGAGGCAAAGGACTTATATGCCAAGAACTATAAAACATTAATCAAGGAAATTAAAGAAGATGTAAAGAAATGGAAAGATATTTCATGCTCCTGGGTTGGAAAATTTAATCTTGTAAAAATGGACATACTACCCAAAGCAATCTACACATTCAATGCAATCCCTATCTAATTTTCCACAACATTTTTCACAGAACTAGAACAAACAATCCAAAAATTTGGATGGAACCACTAAAGACCCAGAATTGCCAAAGCAATTCTGAAGAACAAAAACCAAGCAGCAGGCATAACTCTCCCAGACTTCGGGCAATATCCAAAGCCACATTCATCAAGACAGTTTGGTCCTGGTACCAAAACAGACATACAGGCTAATGCAACAGAATAGAGAACTCAGAGATAAACCCAGACACCTATGGTCAATTAATCTTTGACAAAGGAGGCCAGAACATAAAATGGGAAAAATACAGTGTTTTCAGCAAGTGGTGCTGGAAAACCTGAACAGCTGCATGAAAATCAATAATGGTGGAATGCACCCTCACACAATGCACAAAAATAAACTCAAAGTGGCTTAAAGACCTAAATATAAGACAAGACACTATCAAACTCCTCAAAGAGAACATAGGCAAAACATTCTCTGACATCAACCTTATGAATATTTTCTCAGGTCTGTCTCCCAAGGCAACAGAAACAAAAGCAAAAATAAACCAGTGGGGCCTAATCAAACTGACAAGCCTTTGCACAGAAAAGGAAACCAAAAAGAAAACAAAAAGACACCTTCCAGAATGGGATAAAATAGTTTCAAATGATGCAACTGACAAGGGTTTAATCTCTAGAATATACAAACAACTTACATAAATCTACAGCAAAAAAGCCAACAACCCAATGGAAAAATTGGCCAAAGATCTGAATAGACATTTCTCCAAAGAAGATGTACAGATGGCCAGCAAACACTTGAAACAATGCTCAACATCCCTGATTATTAGAGAAATGCAAATCAAAACTACCATGAGATACCACCTTATACCAGTCAGAATGGCCATCATTAATAAGTCCACAAATAGCAAATGCTTGAAGGGGTGTGGAGTAAAGAGAACCCTCATGCACTGTTGGTGGGAAGGTCAGGTGGTACAACCATGATGGAGAACAGTACGGATGTACCTTAGATAGCTATATAGAGAACTATTATATGACCTAGCAATCCCACTCTTGGGCATATATCCAGACAAATATTTCCTTAAAAAAGACATGCACCTCCATGTTCATTGCAGCACTATTCACAATAGCCGAGACATGGAAACAACCCAAATGTCCATCAACAGACGATTGGATTAGGAATATGTGGTATATATACACAATGGAATACTACTCTGCCATAAAAAAGAACAGCATAATGCTATTTGCAGCAACATGGATGGAACTAGAGACTCTCATCCTGAGTGAAGTTAGTCAGAAAAAGAACGTCAAATACGATATGTTATCACTTGTATCTGGAATGTAATATACAGTGCAAACGGACCTTTCCACAGTAAAGAAAATCATAGACTTGGAGAATAGACTTGTGGTTGCCAAGGGGGAGTGGGAGGGAGTGGGAGGGACTAGGAGCTTGGGGTAAAGAGATGCAGAATGTAGCATTCAGGATGGATTAGCAATTGTATCCTGCTGTGTAGCCCTGGGAACTCTGTCTAGTCACTTATGATGGAACATGTAATGTGAGAAAAAAGAATGTATACATGTAAGTGTAACTTTGTCACAATGCTGTTCAGTAGAAAAAATATATAAATAAATGATAAAAATAATTTAGATAAAATATTTCTTCTAATTTGTGCAGAATTTCATTGGTAATTTGAAAGGGATTGTATTGATTCTGTAGATTGTCTTAGGTAATATAGCCATTTTGTCAATATTGATTCTTCAAATCCAAGAATATTGTATATGTTTCTGTTTGTGTCATTTTGATTTCTTTAATGAGATTCTTATAATTTCTGAATTCAGGTATTTTGTCTCTTAAGATTGGATATTTCCCAGGTATTTTATTATTGTTGATGTGATACTTAATGAGATGCTTTCCCTAATTTCTCTCTCTGATCTTTCATTGTTAGTATATAGAAATGCAATAATTTCTGTGTATTAATTTTGTTCTGCAGCTTTACCAAATTTTTTAATGAACTCTAATAGTTTACTGGTTGTGTATTTGTGATTTTCTAGATATAGGATCTTGTCATTTGAAAACAGTAATAGTTATACTTCTTCTTTTCCAATTTTGCTTCCTTTTATTTCTTTTTCTTCTCTGATTGCCATGGCTAGGACTTCCAAAATTATGTTGAACAATATTGGTGAAAGATTACATCCTTGTCTTATTAGTAGAAATGCTTTCAGTTTTTCACCATTGAGAATGATGTTAGCTGTGTGTTTGTCATATGCGGCTTTTATATTATGTTGGGATAGTTTCCCTCTATGCCCAATTTCTGAAGAGTTTTTATCAGAAATGGGTGTTGATTTCTGTCAAAAGTTTTTACTGCATCTATTTAGATGATCATATGGTTTTTACCCTTGTTGATTTGGTGTATAACACAGATTGATTTTTGGATTTTGAAGAATCCTTGCATCCCTGGGGTGAATCTCACCTGATCATGGTTATGATCCTTTTAATATATAGCTAGATTCAGTTTGCTAATATTTTTTTGAAGATTTCTGCATCTATGTTTATCAGTGATATTGCCCTGCCATTTTCTTTGTTTTTGTTGTTGTAACTTTGTCTTATTTTGGAATCGGATTGATGCTGACCTCATAGAATGACTTTGGGTGTGTTCCTTCCTCTGAAAGTTTTTGGAAGAGTTTCATAAGAATAGGTGTTAACTCTTCTCTTTATGTTGGATAGGATTCACCTATTAAGATATCAGGTCCTGGACTTTGTTTTTTTGGAATTTCTCTAACTTCAGTATTTTTTCTACTTCAGTACCTGTGATTTAGCTATTTATATTTTCTACTTCTTCCTGGTTCTGTCTTGGTAGGTTGTACCTTTGTAATAATATGTCTGCTTCTTCTAGGTTGTCCATTTTATTGGCATATAGCTATGTATAATTGTCTCTTATGATCCTTTGTATTTATGTGGTGTTAGTTTTTTTTTTTTTTTTTGGTCTTTTTGCCATTTCTTGGGCCACTCCTGCAGCATATGGAGGTTCTGAGGCTAGGGGTCTAATCGGAGCTGTAGCTGCCAGCCTATGCCAGAGCCACAGCAACACAGGATTTAAGCCACGTCTGCAACCTACACCACAGCTCATGGCAACGCTGGATCCTTAACCCACTGAGCAAGGCCAGGGATCAAACCCGCAACCTCATGGTTCCTAGTCAGATTCGTTAACCACTGCACCACGATGGGAACTCCTGTGGTGTTAGTTTTGACCTTATTTTTCATTTCTAATTTTATCGATTTGTACTCTATCACTTTTTCTTGATGATTCTGCCTAAAGTTTATCAATTTCATTAACCTTTTCAAAGAACCACTTTTGGTTTCATCAATCTTCTCTATTAGATCTTTGTCTCTGTCATTCATTTCTTCTCTGATCTTTATGATTTACTTCCTTCTGATAATTTGGCTTTGTTCTTCCTTCTCTAGATGTTTTCAGTGTAAGTTTAGGTTGTTTATTTGATCTTTTTCTTGTTTCCTGAGATACAATGTTATTGTCATAATCTTCCCTCTCAGAATTGATTTTGTGTATTCCATAGGTTTTGGATTATCATAACTTCATGGTCATTTACCTCTCAGTTTATTTTGATTTTCAATTTTATTTCTTCAATGATCCATTGGTTGTTTAGTAGCATATTGTTTAGTTTTAGGGGGTTGGTTTTTTTTCTGTTTTTTTTTTTTCCTTGTATTTGACTACTTGTCTCCTATATTGTTGGAGAAAATGCTTGACATAATTTCAATTTTTAAAAATTTACCCAGGCTTGATCTGTGGCACAAGATGTGAACTATCTTGGAGAATATTCCATGGGCACTTCAGAGGAATGTATATTCTTCTACTTTGGAATGTAATGTTCTATAAATATCAGTTAGGTCTATCTGATCTAGGGTGTAAGTTAAGGCTTTTGTTTCCTTGTTGATTCTCTGTCTGGATGGTCTCTTCCTTAATGGAAGTGGGGTGTGGAAATCCCCCATTATTATTGTATAGCTGCTTCCTCCTTTTATGACTGTTAGCACTTGCTTTATATATTGTGGTACTCCTGTGCTTGGTGCATATATATTTGCAATTTTTATAACTTCTTGGATTGATCACTTGATCATTAGATATGCCTTTATTTATCTCTCTAGCACTTTTTATTTTACATTATTTGTCTGAAATAAGCATTACTACTCCCACTTTCCTTTGATTGATTTCAATTTGCATGTAATACCTTCTTCCATTCCCTCACTTTCAGTCTCTATGTGCCCTTAGAACTTATGTGGGTCTCCAGTAAATAACGTATATATGGGTCTTATTTTTGTGTCCACTCAGCCAGTCTGTGTCTTTTGGTCAGAGCATTGAAGCCATTTACATTCACAGTAATTATAGATAAGTATGTTACTTTTTGACATTTTCTTAATTGTTTTGGATTATTACATTGGGTCTTTTTTATCTTCCCCTTCTCTTTTATTGTCTTCTCTTGTGATTTTCTGACTATCTTTAGTGTTGTTTTGGATCAAATTCTCTGTTTAATGTGTTTGTCCATCATAGTTTTTTGTTTTGTGGTTCCCATTAAATTTTGATGTAACCATCTATATGTGTACAGATGGATTTTGGTTATTATTCTCTTATTTTCAAATGCATTTATAATGTTCTGCCTTTGTCCTCTCCATTTCTCATTGTTGCTAGTTTTGATATCCTGTTTGTCAATGGGTGATTTTCTATCTTCATATTTTCTTTGTCTTGGACCTGTAAATTTGCTCTTTTTTAAATTTTCTTGTTTCTAAGTTGGTTTTTCGTTTTCTGCCCAGAGACGTCCCTTTAGTAGTTGTTGCAGAGCTGGTTTGGATGTGCTGAATTCTCTGAGATTTTGCTTGTCTGAACAGCTTTTGATCTCTCCATCAAATCTGAATGAGAGCTTTGCTGTGTAGAGTATTCTTGGTCCCACATTCTTCCCTTTCATCATTTTAAATATACCTTGCCACTTTCTTCTAGTTTTCAGAGTTTCTCCCTAAAAAATCAGCTATTATACTTGTATATTATTATGTATGTATATATTATTATTATGTATATACTTGTATATTATTATTTATGTTATGCTTTTCCTTTTTGGTTTTTAATATTTTTCTTTGTATTTAATATTTGTCAGTTTGATTATTGTGTATCTCACTGTGTTTCTTCTTAGGTTTATCCTATATGGGATTCTCTGGGTTTCCTCAACTTGAGAGTTTATTTTCCCATATTAGGTAAGTTTTCAGCCATAATCTCTTTAGATATTTTCTTTGGCCCTTTCTCTCTCTCCTGGAACTCTTTTTTGTGAATATTGGTATGTTTATTGTTGTTCCAGAGTTCTCTTATATTCTCTTCAATTCTTTTCATTTTTTATTCTTTATCCTTTTCAGTGCCAGTGATTTCTACCACTCTGTATTTCACCTCACTTATTTTTTTCTTCTGCCTCTGTTATTCTGCAATTGATTCCTTCTACAGTAGTTTTCATTTTAGATGGTGTGCTATTCATCTTATTTTTCTTGGTATTTAAATTCCATTTCTTTGTTAAACATTTCCTGTAACTTTTCGATCTGTGTGTCCATTCTTTTTCTCATATCTTGATTCATCTTTACTATCATTACTGTTAATTCTTTTTAGGGTAGATTGCATATTTCCTCTTCATTTAGGTGTTTTTGTCTTGTTCCTTTCTCTGAAAGCTATTTCTCTGTCATCTCATATTGTCTGCCTTTCTATGTTTATTGTACCCTTGATAGCAGGTATGTAGATGCAGCAGCTTGTGCCCAGTCCTAGAGTTTTCAGGGGTGGTATCAGCTACCATGCACCCAGAGAATGTGATGGGAGAAGCAGTATCACATTACCTTGTCTGGGGCTAGTCGTTTGGTAAGGATGGGATCTGTGAGGGAGGAGGCAGTGGTTCACAGTTTACAGGATTGCTGTTATAGCAAGGGGTGCATCAGTGGCTCCTGCAACCCCTCCTGATACCAGGCAGTTCTCAGTACTACTTCCAGTAGCTGGCAACATAAAGAGCTTCTCCTGAAGTCTCTCTTGTTTCCAGTGAGGCTTCCTGGACTGCTCCTGTAGCTTCAGGGGAAGGCTCCATTCCAATGAAATGCCCTTTGTTTGGTCACTCTAGGGAGTGCTCTCTGAATCCCCAAGTGTGGAGGCTGCTCCCTAACTGTTGCTAAAATTCTCTCTTTGTCACCACAGGGTGTGTACCATTCCTCCCATCCCTCCCCCTGCTGGACCCCTATCATGAATGCTCTCTGTAGCTGCCTTGTATCTTGTATTTTCCTGTGGTCATTCCACCTGCCTGCAGGGATTTTTGCAGCCCCTGTGGCTAGCAATGGATTGTACACTGCTCCTGTAGTCCCTGCTGGGCACTGGTAAGAATCACAGTGCTTGAACTGTTCCCACTCTGACCACCATCTGCACCATTTGTGTGTCCCATTTACATTCATGCTCTTTCTGTAGCCACTCCACCTGCCCACAGGGCTGCTTGTGGCTTCTGTGGTCAGCCATGCTACTCACACTGTTTTCTAGCTGAGGAATGTGTGCTGCTTCTATGGCTTTCTGCAAGGCCCCCAGTGCTAGTGTTGTTCCAAGGGTCACTCCAACTGCTCTGAGTTCTCTGTAGCCTTATGGCTGTGGGCTCCTCATTAGTTGTCCCTAGGCAGCAGCTGCTCCAGGGTGGCCCCTGGAGCTTGTACAGTCAGTGTCCTGAAGCCTGAGAGCAGGTTCAGGGAACAAGGCTGTGGTGTTGGATCCTGTACCATCCCTCCAGCACCGCCCCCAAATAATGGTGCCTAACCTCTAAGCCTGACCTTCTTTATTCAGCTTATACCCTCTAATGTGATCACCCTAGACTCTATTCCCTTCAGGCTGTTTCTACACAGCCAACCCATTTTTTTCCCACATAGCCATCCCCATATCTCTCTCTGAGTCTGCACTCCAAAGCCAGAGTTTTAGTTTCCAACCCCTGACTGCACCAGAATACCATTGAAAAGTGCAAGGCAGTAGCACTGACCATTTGTGTAAGTCTGTTTTGGTTTGAACTACTTCATACTGATTGCTGTGTTCTCCTCCAATACTCTAAATTTCCTCCTCTGTCCTGGCTGATATTACTAGTGGCAGGACTTCCCAGAGTGCAGTAGCTTTTCCATTTTCCTGCTCACTCCTAGAGGTGCAGATACCATTCCACTTTCTTTCTAATTTCCTCTTTCACTTCCTTATTTTGTCCTATTTGTTTTCATGAAGTTTTTTTTTCCTATGTCAGAATCCTGAGCTCTTTTGTCAGCATTCAGTAAATTTTCTGGAGAACTGTGACATGTAGCTTCATTTTACTATTGCATATATTTTAATATAGCCATTTTATGTTTTCAGGTTTTTAAATCCATTTTGAGTTTATTTTTGTGTATAATGTGATAAGTTAGTGCAGTTTGATTCTTTTGCATGTAGTTCTTCAATTTTCCCAATACCATTTATTGGAGAGGGGATATTTGTAGAAATTTGTTCATTTCTTCTATATTTTCCATTTTACTGACATATAAAGTTGTTTATATTAGTCTCATGATATTTAATATTTCTGTTGTGTCAGTTGCAACTTCTTTTTCATTTCTAATTTCTTTATCTTTTATGGCTATACCTGAGGCGTGTGGAAATTCCTGGGCTAGGGATAGAATCGGAGCTGTAGCTGCCAGCCAATGCCACAGCCACAGCAATGCAAGATCCAAGGTGCATCTTCAAACTATGCTGTAGCTTGCAGCAATTCTGGATACTTAACACACTGAGTGAGGCCAGGGATCTAACCCACATCCTCACAATTATGTATCAGTCTTTAACCCACTGAGCCACAACAGGAATTCCTCATTACTATTTTTATTAGATTGGGACTTGTCTCTTTTTTCTTGATGAATCCAGCCAAATTTTATAGATTTTGTTTATATTTTCAAAGAACCAGCTCTGAGTTTCAGTAAGTTACCTTTTTTGGCTCTATTTTATTTGTTTCTCCTCTAGTCTTATGATTTCTTTCCTGTTACTAACTTTGGGATTTGGTTGTTCTTTCCCTAGTTACTTTAGATGTAGGTTTATGTTATTTATTTGAAAATTTTCTGTGTCCTGAGGGAGGCTTCTATCACTGTAAAGTTCCCTTTTGGAACTGATTTAGCTGTGTCCTATAGATTTTGTATAATCATGTCTTTTTTTTTAAGGCCACACCTGTAGCATATGGTAGTTCCCAGGCTATGGCTTGAATAGGATCTGCAGCTGCTGGTCTATGCTGTAGCCACAGCAATGTAAGATCTTAGCTGTATCTACAACCTACACCATAGCTCACTGCAACAATGGATCCTTAATCCACTGAGCAAGGCCAAGGATCAAACTCATATGTTCATGGATACTAGTCAGTTTCATAACCGGCTGAGCCACTATGGGAACTCCCTGTATCATCATGTCTTTGCTTTCATTTACCTCCAGTATTTATTTTGTTCTTTAGCAATCCATTGATTCTTTAGTAGCATATTTTTTAGCCTCTACAAGTTTGTGTTTTTGTATTTTTCTTCGTGTTGATCTCTAGTCACCTAGTGTAGTCAGAAAACTTGCTGGATATGATTTCATTTTTTGTAAATGTACTGAAGCTTGTTTTGTGCCCTAGAATATGATCTTTTTTGGAGAATATCCTATGTGCACTTGGAAAATATGTGTATTCTGTTGCTTTGGGGTGAAACAGTCTATACGTATTTATTAATTCCTTCTAGTCGAAGTAGTTATTTAAAGCCAGTGATTCCTTTCTGATATTCTTTCTGGATAGCTGTCATTTCATGTCAGTATGGTGTAAGTCCCATGCTATTATTGTGTCACTGTCAATTTCTTCTTTATATCTGCTAATATTTACTTCATGTATTTATGTGCTCGATGTTGTGTGCATATATATTTACAACTCATGTCTTTTCAGATTGATCACTTGGTTATTATGTAAAGTCCTTCTTTGCTGTTACAGTATTTGTTTTAAATTCTGTTTTGTCTGATATAAGTATTGCTACCCTGGATTTCCTTAAATTTTCATTTAGATGAAATATATTTTTTTCATCTGTCCCATTTCACTGTGGATGTGTTTTTAGATCTGAAATGAATCACCTGTGTGTTGTAGTCAGTATATATCTGACTTTGTTTTTGTATCCATTCAGACAATCTATATATTTTGATTTGAACATTTAGTCCATTAACATTTCAATTGATTATTAATAACTATATAGTTACTGTATTTTTTAAAATTGTTTTGGGTTTTTTTAGAGTTAATTTTTGTTCTTTTTAAATTTTACTTTCTTCCATTGTTATTTGATAACTAATTTTAGTGTTATGTTTAAATTCTTATATTTTTTTTTGCATGAATCTCAGATTTTTTGTGGGGTTACCTTGAGGTTTATATTCAGAAATCTATATACACATGATTATTTTAAGGTGCTGATTTCTTTACTTCAAACAATTTTAACAATCTTGCATTTTTACTCTTTTCCACCCCCATATTTAATTTTTTGGACACCATATTTTGTATTTAAAAAAATATATCCTTTACTAGGTATTATGGATATAGGTTATTTTACTACTTTTGGGTTTTTAAATCTGCATTAGACTTATATGTAGTGGATTTACTAACTCTATTGTATATTTGCCTTTACCAAAGATATTTTTTTCTTTCATAATTTTCATATTTCTTGTTGTAACCTTTCTGTTTCCACTTAGAGAACTCACTATACAATTTTTTAAAGTGTATTTTCTGGTGATAAATTGTTTTAGCTTTTGCTTGTCTGTAAAAAAATTTGTATTTCCATCAAATCTGAATGAAAACATTTCTTGGTAGAGTATTCTTTGTTGTAGACATTTCCCTTATATCACTTTAAATGTATCATCCCTCTCCCCTATGATCTCCAGAGTTCCTTCTGAAAAGTCATCTGATAGCCCATGGGGGTTTCCAAGTAACTTGTTGTTTGTCCATTTATGATTTTTAATATTTAATTTTTATCTTTAATCTTTTTGGCACTTTAACTACAATATGTCTTTATGTGATCCTTTTTGAGTTGATCATGTTTGGGACTTTGCTTTCTGGAACTAGACGTTTGTTTCTTTTCACAGTTTAGAGAATTTTTCAGCTATTGTGTGTTCAAAAATGTTCTTTTTCCTTTTCTCTCTTCTCCTTCTGGAACCCCCTATTACATGAAGATTCAAAGAGAATTCCTCTGTGTTTATCTCATATAACTTATGATTGTGTAGATATGGTACTATAGTATAGTAAATAAATATGGAACCATTCATGGGTCATGAGTACAAATTAATTATATTAATTAAGGAAAATTACATTTCTGATACTAAGTATTTTCATGTTCTCCCCTCCTTTGGCATTGTTTATTCTATTGCAACTAATATGTTCTTAAATTTCATATCAATTTCCAAACTTTCCATTTTTATTTTCTGTAAAACTAAATGTGTAATGGAGGTTATCAACTAAATAAAAATTTGGATATAAAACCTTCAAAAAATGGAACATTTTTTGGCTTATATTCTGAAATCTGTGCTTTTCCCTTCCTAAAGTTTCATTCTCTGTGTCTTTGTATTTTTTAATAGCTAGATATTTAGTAATGTACAATGTTTATTTAGATGACCTATTGTAGCTAACTTTCAAAGATAAATCTAATTTATATTGGCTAACACTAAAACTGATTTCCATTAAAAAAAGAAGTATTTTATTGAGAGCACAGTTAAATAATAGTATGCAAATAATGAGCTGATTTATATTTTTGAGTAATTTATTGCAAATACCAATGCATCATCTTGTAAAAATAGTTCTACATCTCTGGTTGTTCTTAACCAGTTGCTGTGTCTTTGCCTTTCCCAAATCTAAAATAAGTCCTTGATATTATATTTTTCTATATAATCATCCATAAATATTGAGAGGCATTATTAAAATTCAGTGGCTAAGAGAACTATTTAATCTGGATATATGTATTAACCTAAGACACCATTAACTTTACTCTCATATATAGGGATCAGGGAAACAGTGGAAAGAAATCCAATTATTTAAAACAATAATCCCTTAACAGTGGGATTTTTAAAACATTTTATTGGAGTATAGTTAATTTACAATTTTGTGTTCCTTTCAGGTATACAGCAAAAATGAATCAGTTATGCATATACTTACACCAACTCTTTTACTAATTATTTTCCCATATAGGTTATTAATGAATAACAAGTAGATTTCACTGTATTATACAGTATGTGTTTGTCATTAGATCATTCTCTAACACCATATACAGAAATAAACTCAAAAGGTATTAAAGACCTAAACATAAGACTGGGTACTATAAAACTCTTAGAGGAAAACATAGGCAGAATACTATTTTACACAAGTCACAGCAATGTATTTTTTGATCCACTTTCTAGAGTAATGAAAATATAAAAAATAAATGAAAAAAACAAACAATAAAAATAAACAAACTAAACTTAAAAATTTTGCAAAGCAAGGGAAACCATAAAAAAAGACAAGCTACAAAATGTGAGAACATCTTTGCAAATGAAAAAACCAACGAATATCTCATACAGTTCTATATTTAAAAATATTATTTACAAAATGGCTATAAGATCTAAGTAAACATTTCTGCAGAGAAGACAGGTGGCCAAAGATTACATGAAAATATAATCAACATTTGTAATCATTAGATAAATGCAAATATAAGCTATGGTGAAATATCACCTCACACCAATCAGAATGGCCATCATCAATGTTGATAGGAATTTAAACTGGTATAACCACTGTGGAGGACAGTATGAGGTTTCTTAAAACAACTAAAAAAAGAACTACCATATGATCCAGCAATCCCATTCCTGAGCATATATTCAGAAAATGCCATAATTCAAAAATATACATTTCCCCCAATGTTCATTGCAGCACTATATACAATAAGCGAGACACAGAAACAACCTAAATGTCCATTGACAGAGAAATGGGTAAGGAAGATGTGGTACCTATATATAATGGGATATTACTCAGCCATAAAATTGAATGAAATAATGTCATTTGCAGCAATATGGATGGACCTAGAGATTTTCATACTAAGTCAGAGAGACAGAGCCAAATATCATATGATATCACATATATGTGAAATCTAATACAAATGATACAAAATAACTTATATACAAAACAGAAACAGACACACAGGTTTTGGAATCAAATTTATGGTTACCAAAGAGAACAGGTGTGGAGGAGGGATAAATTAGGAGTTTGGGATTAACATATACACACTATTATATATAAAATAGATAAATGAAAGTACTTAAAGAAATAACTGGATATTCACACAGAAGAGCTTAAGCTTGGAATAAATACCCACTCTTTTTTTCTTTTGTCTTTGTATTTTTTTTAGGACCACACCCATGCATATGGAGGTTCCCAGGCTAGGGGTTTAATTGGAGCTGTAGCTGCTGGTCTATACCACAGCCACAGCAACACAGGATCCGAGGCATATTGTGACCTACAGCTCATGGCAATGCCAGGTCCTTAACCCACTGAGAGGGGCCAGGGATCGAAACCGCAACCCCGTGTTTCCTAGTTGGATTCGTTTCTGCTGCACTGAAACGGGAACTCTTTTTTTTTGAATACCCACTCTTCTGTGTGAATGTCCAGTTATCTCTTTAAGTACTTTCATTTATCTATTTTATATATAATAGTGTGTATATGTTAATCCCAAACTCCTAATTTATCCCTCCTCCACACCTGTTCTCTTTGGTAACCATAAATTTGATTCCAAAACCTGTGTGTCTGTTTCTGTTTTGTATATAAGTTATTTTGTATCATTTGTATTAGATTTCACATATATGTGATATCATATGATATTTGGCTCTGTCTCTCTGACTTAGTATGAAAATCTCTAGGTCCATCCATATTGCTGCAAATGACATTATTTCATTCAATTTTATGGCTGAGTAATAGTATTGGGGAAATAACAATTAAAAAAACTAAAAAACTGGCCTTAGATAATTCTTTGTAATCATAGGCCTTGAATATATCATGTAAACACCAGATAAACTTTTTAAAATTTTAATCACATGCTCAAATGTAAGGCTACCCAATGACAATCAGCCAGATATAAGTGAATAGTTTGACACCCGACCATGATGTTCAGGTTTTACCCAAATGTTTGGAGTCACATATTGAGAACCAAAGACACTAAAACAGGCTGTCTAATCTTTTGATTCCCAAGTGATAAAAAATACCCATACCAATTAATAAATTCCACAGTGATAATATTTTGAAAATTACCCTAACAGCACAATAAATAACTAAATAGATTATTTTGGAGTGTTGATATGAACTGTGTATCCTGAAATAAACTTTTCTTGATTCCTGGAAAAAATATATCCAACCCTTCACTACCCTCAGATAGCTCCTGGTATTTATGTATTCCTAAGATCCAGAGATAGACCAAGGATCAGAGACACTTATGTTGACATTTGAGAGAACAAATATTTATTCTCACTTTGTTTCTGACTTAGCAAAAACCTTGCTACTCTACTTCAATATGTAGTCCCTATCTAGCCAGCTCAGAAAGGTTTTTGTGAAAATCAGGAAATTCAGTTCAGCCACCCATCCTTGGAACATGTCCTGTGCTATTTCATCATATGGAATTGCCAATTTATTCCCATTTCTCAGGATACTCTGTTTGAACACTTTTATAAATATAAATAATTTCTCTTTAACATGAAAATCCTTTTAGTGTGCATTATTATTCCCTGCCCCTTAGAGTACTTGTGTATATATCTAATCAGTGGCCATTTTTATCCCAGCACCCTGTCTCCATCCCAACCCTAATGGCCAATCATTTTCCGGAAACTTAGCTGCTTTGTTTTTAGAGTAGACTATATTCAATCAAACAAGTGCTTGATATCAACTCTTTTAAGTTAATTTGCCTATTTCCAGGCCTTGGAAAACCCTCAGCTCAAATATAGATATCAGCTGGCATATGGCAAAAACTCATCACTCCCATGTACTTCATATGTTAACACAGATCCAAAGTTATTCTCCCCATAATCCTTGATAGAGAACAAATTCTTAAATGATTTATCATAAAGCATTTAACTATCATGAACTTGCTTGAATTTTATACCACAATACTGATGAATTTCATTCCCAGATGAATTTTCCTAGACAACTGCAGTGAGCATAAGCTAGCACATGTTTGCAGATATGTATCTATAATGGATAATGAAAAATGGAGTCATTGAATAATACAGTTATTAGAAAAGGGAAGCATTGTATATTAGGGATATTTTGTATATGTAAAATATTCAGGGCTTTGAAGGATCTAGTTTCAACTCTAGTAATCAATAGGATACTTTGTTGATTAACATCATTAATTGCATCTGATAAATTTTGTTGACATTGTTATTATATTTAAAAATCTTACTTATGATTTTATAAAATACTGAACAGTAACTTAACCTGAGTTTTTCAATCATTTTATTTATAATAAATAAAATTAAATCAATATCACAGGGTGTATGATGTGATCCCACCTATATATTACCCTTAATGGGGTAAATATAGTTTTTTGTAGCCTTTGGGATTCGATGGCATTTAATTTTAGTTTTCCCCGTACTATTATTTAAAAAAGAACTCTTAGTTTTCCAAAAATCTATTGGAAGTATTTTTACAACATGAAGAATAAGTGTTTTTCCCATTTGGTCTTTTGGTTATGTTTTTTTCCTTCATATTTTGGCATAGCAGGCTTTTATTCTTTGGAGACATTCATGTTATATATTTTAGAAAGATAATTTTAGTTATTGGTACTTTGTGTGTATTATACTTTATTCTGGTATCTAAAACCAGTATTGTAAATTACATTTAATTAGAAGCTTTTGTGTAGATTCTTTTTAAAATATTGGTTTTTTGCTTTCATTTACAAGTAACTTATCCAAGTGATGGTTATTGTATTTGTTAACATGTGAAGAAAATTTCAAATATAACTCTCAACTTAGGCCATTTCAAGTGTGTTCCACAAACATGAATGAAGCATCAAAGTGATTACATGGATATCTTATAGCCCACATTCTCTAGCCTCAATTATGTGGATTTTTCAAAAACCCATACCAAAGTGGTTTCATCCTAAATATTCTGGTTATTTGCATCAATTCTCCTTTTCACTTTGTGTAAGAAGACAGATTTAATGTCATAGAATACAAATCTGTTAAGAACATATATTCAGACCCTAAAAGATATATGTATGTACATGAACTTTGGCCTCTAATTACTGAAGGCATTTACAGCTATATACATAGGTAAATATAGGCATGCATATGTAAATAATCATGTGCATGCTTTTCTCATGTACACATTTTTCTCATCATGCCAGTGCAGTAGTTTCTGTTAGTAATTGGATCAAGGACTCTATTCAAGCATTTCACATTATTTACTATTAATTTAAATGGTATGGTCTCTATCTCCCTTAATGTTGATTTTCAAAAAATGTATAAGAAAAAAACAACTTTAAAAATCTCTAAGTCATTCTGCAATTTACATGTTTTTATATCAACTTACTTACTAGTGATATACATACATGTTTCCTCTGAACAGATTTAATTTTTAATTTTCCCAAATCAGTGTTAACCAGGAAAAAGGTAATTGTTGTCAAGAGTATTCAAACCGTCAGAATATCCTTCAATCTAAAAGCTGTTAGAATCTGTGCAAAAGTAATTACTGAAACTCTATTCAACTGTAATAATAACCTGCCACTGATGATAGCAATTACTGGGAAAGTGTAATAGAAATCAAAGACATATTTTTCTCTGACAAGTACATTTCTAACTAAGGTTTATATTGGCTGAATGGTGTTGACAATGATCATGTGCTATATCATTCTTAATCATGGGTGGCATGATGTTACAGTTTGAACTGCTCACTGTTAAAAAGAAACTAATTGCTTGTTTCATTTGACACAGTCCAGGCCCTCCATACATACATACATACATACATACATATATATATACATATATATATATAATATATATACACACACACACACACTGTATTATTATATAACTGTATTTTATATATATATATATATATATATATTTAATGAATAAAGGCTAAATGCTATGGTTCTTTGCCTGTTTTTCACCTTATTAAGTACCAGTTTTAAGTACACTCTACTTCAAATAAAAAAAGTTGCAGTTAAGCCAAACTGGCAAGGCAAACTTCTAAGAATTTTCAAAAGTTTTGGTAATCCATAACTAGGTCAAATTTTGTGTGCTTCTTTCAATTCATATATTTAGCAGTGTTCATATTTATTACCAGCATCTATGGAGTTGCTTCACACAATGTCTTCAGGTGACATTGAATAGAATCCTTTAGAGTGTATTCTGTAATAGCATCAATAAATAATAACAACAAAATTTTGTTGAGCTGTGAGGTGGCCTGTTTTCTTGAATGGGTGCTAAAATAAAAGAAGGTAAGTGATTGATTTTCCTCTGAAAATTTTTAAATCATTACAAAGTAATTTTAAAAATACCTAATTCAGCTTTCAGAGAAAATAGAGTATAAAATTTAAGGGACTTTAATATAAATATTTAACCTTTCTTTGTTGAATTGAACTGTATTATTTCCAACAGTTGAATTCTAAAAGACTTGTACTGCAATTTCTCCTCTCATTTGTTTGTTGGTTAATATATTTCTAACAAAATTGTGGGACAAAATCAACACAAATATTCATTTAGGGGAGATCACATGGTTGTCTGTCTCAATGTTCAGGACAACAGAATAATATTCTGAATAAGAATCACAATTCCCTGGGTTTGAGACTAGGCTCAATTCTCCCAGACAGAATTTTTAGAAGAAATTGAACTGCTGTATGTTATTATTTTTCTTTTTCCTAGACTTGACTCTGCAGTGTGCCCAGTGAATTAAGCCTGGTAATTCATAACAAAAACTGGTAATAAAATAACCAGCAATACTCAATTTAAGAATGTGACTTAACACCTTTTGTATATGAAACTACAGGTTGTAAAAACTACCCAGAATATAGATTCCACATCCTCCAAAGCAAAAAAAGAGTAAATATACTGACTTTTGAAGTCTGATACCAAATTACAAAGATTCACACATTCACTTTAATGACATTTGCTTCTATACCTTCATTAAGTATTGTTTATTTACTGGTTAAAGAACAAACATCATAAACTTTGGGTGGAAAGAATATTTTAGTTGACATCAAAACTGCAGATGTCTGAAGAGCAAAATTTAATAAGATGTAAAATTAAACCATTTTTATCTACATTTTTAAAGTAAGTGTCATATGAGAATGGGGAAAATTATTTTTCCTTCTCTCTTTAGATATGGAAACAACAGTGAAGTAGGCATTAGAAAACCTAAATTTTAGAGGAGACAAGATGGTGGACGAGTACGGGGACACACTCGCCCTCTCCCACAAACACAACAAAAAAACCCACATCTACAGGATAAATGACTCACACAGAACAGCAACCAATTGCTGGCAGAAGAACCTAAACTCCAATAACGCCAAGAAGTTCATGACATTACTAGGTAAAACAAGAAAAAAGAGGAGTGAGAGAAGGTGAATCTGAGCTGGACGGGCACTCTTGAAAGGGAACTGAGGAGGAGAAAGGGATCCTACATCCTGGAAAGTCACCTACTCGGGGGAAAGATCAAATGAACTGGAGGAATCTCCAGATGCAGAGAAGAGTGTAACAGTAAGTCAGAGTTTTGAAAAGCAGATCGAGAACCAAAGGGATCATCTCAACTACGGGCACAGTCACCAAAAATTGAGATGCCTGGGTGGGGGCTGGGCACTGAGACCTGGGCTCCGGAGGTTAGTCCCTGGGAAAGGGCTGGGGGGGGAAGGGCAGAGCAGAGCAGAGACTGCTTGGGAGGTATAGAAACCAGTCTGTCAAGTTTGACAGGGCAGAGACTGCCTGGGAGACTAGAAAACAAAGCTGTCACAGAGGAAGGGAAATGGAAAGCCACATCAGAGGAAACTTGGGAGAAGAGCCTGGTCTGTGCCCATGCTGGGGAGGGGAGAGAAGAAGGGGTGGGTCCCCATAGAATACTCCCCATGCCACAGCAAGCTTACCAGCCCACTACCTAGCAGAAAGCTGTGTTTCCCAGTGCATCCCCTCCCCCCACCACCGCCACCCCCTATGCACTTGCCAGACCTGGGGCTGCCTGCCATCCGGGAGGGCTGGCCTCAACAATTGCCTGAAGCCTACCACCACAGGGGCTGTCCCTGCACAGACCTGCTTGCCCTTTGGAGGGGCTACACCCCTGCAAAGCAGCACCAAACACCACCAGCCCCCGAGAAAAGGCCTGCAGCCCAGAAAAGCTGGAACAAGCCTAGCCAGGCTGTGAAAAGATCTGCCTAATTCTTGAAGGGTCCTTCTGAGTTGGGCTGCCCTGAGGAGGAGCCTCATGGGATTTCAGCAGCCCTGCTAGCCACCCAAGACCTCAGGAGATGCCAAGCTCTAGCGGATCAGCTGCAAAGGACTGCCAGCCCCCTGGAGGACCCCCTGCAGCCCAGAAAACCTGCAACAAGCCTGGCCAGACATGAAAAGATCTCAGACAGTCTTTCTGAGTCAAGCTGCCCTGGGGAGGAGCCTCTTGGATTGGCAGCAGCCCAGCTAGCTGCCCATGCCCTCAGGGGGTGCCGAGCTCAAGCAGATTAGCTGCATAGGACTGCCAGCTCCAGGCAGGAACTGTGCAGCCCAGAAAAGATACAACAAGCCTGGCTTGGCCGTGAAAAGATCTGCCTGCATTCTCAGGCCAGCCTTCTGAGTTGGGCTGCCCTAGGGAAGAGTCTCTTGGGTTCTCAGTGACCCACATAGCTGCTCAAGTCCTCAGGGGGTGCTGCACACCTGAGGAATAGCTGCCCAACACCGCCAACCCCCTGAAAGAACCCCACAGCCTAAAATCACCAGAGCAAGCTCTGCCTGACCGAGTGAAATCTGCTACCATCGTGGTGTGGACCTCGCAGACCTGTCTGCCCTCAGGAAGTCCTCCTTTGCTTCAAAGAGACCCTGTCAGCCCCATCAACACTCCAGAAAAACCACACTGCCTCAAAAAAGATTGACCAACAACGCCAGCCCTCAGGAAACATTCCATGGCAGTGACAAGGCAAACACTGCCCGGCCATAGAGAGTACAACTCCCCCAGGAAAAAGAAAACAACAAGCAAGATGAAGAAGCTGAGAAACCACCCCCAGTCAAACCAACAGGAGAACTCACCTAAAACAGTCAACAATGAAACAGATCTCTGCAGTCTGACAGACCTGGAGTTCAAAAGAGAAATAGTGAAAATACTGAAGGAATGAAGAGAAGATAGGAACAGTAATGCAGATACCCTCAGAAGGGAACTAGAAAATATAAGGAGGAGCCAAGAAAAACTAGAACATTCAGTTGCAGAGATGCAAACTGAACTAAGGGCAGTAAAAACCAGAATGAATAATGCAGAAGAACGAATCAGTGATGTGGAAGATAGAAGAATGGAAATCACACAATGATGACAGCAGACAGAAAACCAAAAGAAAAAACAGGAAAGCAATATAAGAGACCTATGGGATAATATAAAGCAGACCAATCTACGCATAATAGGAATTCCAGAAGGAGTAGAAAAAGATAAGGGGATGAAAAACATATTTGAAGAAATTATCAATGGAAACTTCCCAAATCTAAAGGATACTGGGTTCAAGATACAGGAAGCACAGAGGGCCCCAAACAAACTGAACCCAAATAGACCCACACCAAGACACATCATAATAAAAATGGCAAAAGTGAGTGATAAAGAGAGGATCCTAAAGGCAGCAAGAGAAAAGCAGAATGTTACCTACAAGGGAACCCCCATAAGAATATCAGCTGATTTCTCTACAGAAACACTACAGGCCAGGAGGGAAGGGCAAGACATATTGAAAGTGCTAAAAGGAAAAAAATATGCAACCTAGTATACTCTATCCAGCAAGAATATCCTTTAAAATAGAAGGGGATATAAAAATTTTTTCCCACAAACAAAAACTAAAAGAATACAGCAACACAATACCCAGGTTAAAAGAAATACTGAAGAGGCTTCTCTAAACCAAAAAGAAAGGAAGGAAAGGGAAGAAAAATGAAAAGAAAAGAAAAAAAAAAAAAAAAGAAGAGGAAGAACTAGGACTGAGGAAACTGCAATCAGAGAGCAGTCACTCAAATAAGCCAGCATACAGATTTAATCATGAACATGCTTCAAACAAAATAAAATTAAAAAGAAAAAAATAAAAAAGAGTCATCAAAACCATAAAATGTGGGCAAGGGATGTTAGGAAATAAATAGACCCTTTTTGTTTGTTTGTTTGTATATTTCTCTTCATAATTTTATTATAGCAATGGGGTGTTTGAACCTACAGGAACATCAGGCTAAAACACACAATTATAGGAAGGGATTAGCATACTTAAAAAACAGGGCAACCACAAGCCAAAAGCAAATATTGCACTCGCAAAAAATGAAAAAACAAAAAACAAAAAACGCTCAAGCAGATAATAACCGGAGACTATCCAGCCAAAAAAAAAAAAAAAAAGGAAGAATGGAGAACCATAGAATCAACTGGAACACGAGGTTCAAATTGGCAATAAATAATCATCTATTAATTATCACCTTAAATGTCAATGGACTGAAGGCCCCAACAAAAGACACAGAGGGGCTGAGTGGATAAAAAAGGCAAAAACCTTCAATATGCTCCCTACAATACAAGAAACTCACCTTGGGACAAAAGATACATATAGATTGAAAGTGAAAGGGTGGGGAAAAATATTTCACGCCAATAGACATGACAGAAAAGCAGGAGTCGCAACGCTCATATCAGACAAAATAGACTTTAAAACAAAAGACATAAAGAAAGACAAAGAAGGACACTACTTAATGATTAAGGGATCCATCCAAAGAGAGGATGTTGCTATCGTCAACATATATGCCCCAAATATAGGAGCATCCAGATACATACAACAAATATTAACAGACATAAAGGGGGATATTGATGTGAATACAATTATAGTAGGAGACCTTAATACCCCCCTCACATCAATGGACAGATCCTCTAGACAGAAAACCAATAAAGCAACAGAGATCCTAAAGGAAACAATAGAAAAGTTAGACTTCATTGATATCTTCAGGACCCTACATCCAAAAAAAGCAGAATACACATTCTTCTCAAATGCTCATGGAACATTCTCAGGAATCGACCACATATTGGGACACAAAGCTAATCTCAATAAATTTAGGAGCATAGAAATTATCTCAAGTCTCTTCTCTGACCACCATGCCATGAAATTAGAAACCAACCATGGGAAAAGGAAAGAGAAAGAACCTACTACATGGAGACTAAACAACATGCTACTCAAAAACCAATGGGTCAATGAGGAAATCAAGAAGGAAATTAAAAACTACCTTGAAACAAATGATAATGAAGACGCAACCGCTCAAAATCTATGGGATGCCACGAAAGCAGTGCTCAGAGGGAAATTTATAGCAATACAGGCCTTTCTCAAAAAAGAAGAAAGATCCCAAATGGACAACTTAACCCTCCACCTAAACGAACTAGAAAAAGAAGAACAAAAAAGGCCTAAAGTCAGCAGAAGGAAGGAAATTATAAAGATCAAAGAGGAAATCAATAAAATAGAGATTCAAAAAACAATAGAGAAAATTAATAAAACCAAGAGCTGGTTCTTTGAAAAGGAGAACAAAATTGACAAACCCCTGGCCAGTCTCACTAAAAAGAGGAGAGAAAGAACCCAAATAACCAAAATTATAAATGAAAAAGGAGAAATCACAGTGGATACAGCAGAAATACAAAAAACCATAAGAGAATACTATGAACAACTATATGCCAACAAGCTTGACAATCTGGAAGAAATGCACAATTTTCTAGAATCTTACAGCCTGCCAAAACTGAATCAAGTAGAAACAGACCAACTGAACAGACTGATCACTAGAAATGAAATTGAAGATGTCATAAAAACACTCCCTACAAATAAACATCCAGGACCAGATGGCTTCACAGGAGAATTCTATCAAACATATAAAGAGGAATTGGTGCCAACCCTCCTTAAACTCTTTCAAAAGGTTGAAGAAGGAGGAATACTCCCAAGGACATTCTATGATGCCACCATCACCCTAATTCCAAAACCAGACAGTGATACCACCATAAAGGACAACTATCGCCCAATATCATTGATGAATATAGATGCAAAAATTCTCAACAAAATCTTAGCCAACCGAATCCAACAAGATACACAAAAAATCATACACCATGATCAGGTAGGGTTCATCCCAGGTTCACAAGGATGGTTCAACATGCACAAATTAATCAACTTCATTCACCACATTAACAATAAAAAAGCCAAAAACCATATGATCATCTCAATAGACACAGGAAAAGCATTTGACAAAGTCCAACATCCATTCATGAACAATACCCTCGCCAAAGTGGGTATAGAGGAAACATTCCTGAATATAATCAAAGCCATTTATGATAAACCCACAGCAAATATAATACTCAATGGAGAGAAACTGAAAGCCTTCTCACTCAAATCTGGAACAAGACAGGGATGCCCACTCTCACCACTGCTTCAACATAGCTTTGGAAGTCATAGCCACAGCAATTACACAATCAAAAGAAATAAGAGGCACCCATAGAGGAAGAGAAGAGATAAAACTGTCAATGTATGCAGATGACATGATACTCTACATAGAAAACCTGAAGGAAACAACCCAAAAACGACTTGAACTGATTACTAAATTCAGCAAAGCAGCAGGATATAAGATTAACATTTAGAAGTCAGTCGCATTTCTGTATACCAGCAATGAAATATTAGAAAAGGAATACAAAAATATCATACCTTTTAAAATTGCACCTCACAAAATCAAATACCTCAGAATACACCTGACGAAGGAGGCAAAGGACCTATATGCCGAGAACTATAAAGCATTAATCAAGGAAGTCAAAGAAGATGTAAGGAAATGGAAAGATACTCCAGGTTCCTGGATTGGAAAAATCAATATTGGAAAAATGGCCATACTACCCAAAGCAATCTACAGATTCAATGCAATCCCTATCAAATTACCCAGGACATTTTTCACAGAACTAGAACAAACAATCCAAACATTTAGATGGAACCACAAAAGACCCAGAATCACCAAAGCAATCCTGAGAAACAAAACCCAAGCAGGAGGCATAACTCTCCCAGACTTCAAGAAATACTACAAAGCCACAGTCATCAAAACAGTGTGGTACTGGTATCAAAACAGACAGACAGACCAATGGAACAGAATAGAGAACCCGGAAATAAACCCTGACACCTATGGTCAATTAATCTTTGACAAGGGAGGCAAGAACATCAAATGGGAAAAAGAAAGTCTATTCAGCAAGCATTGCTGGGAAACCTGGACAGCTGCATGCAAAGCAATGACACTAGAACACACCCTCACACCATGCACAAAAATACACTCCAAATGGCTGAAAGACTTAAATATACGACAGGACACCATCAAACTCCGAGAAGAGAACATAGGCAAAACACTCTCTGACATCAACCTCATGAATATTTTCTCAGGTCAGTCTCCCAAAGCAATAGAAATTAGAGCAAAAATAAACCCATGGGACCTCATCAAACTGACAAGCTTTTGCACAGCAAAGGAAACCCAAAAGGAGCCAAAAAGACAACTTACAGAATGGGAGAACATAGTTTCAAATGATGCAACCGACAAGGGCTTAATCTCTAGAATATATAAGCATCTTATACAACCCAACAGCAAAAAAGCCAATCAAGCAAAGGAAAAATGGGCAAAAGACCTGAATAGACTGTTCTCCAAGGAAGATATATACAGATGGCCAGCAAACACATGAAAAAATGCTCAACATCGCTGGTTGTAAGAGAAATGCAAATCAAAACTACCATGAGATACCACCTCACACCAGTCAGAATGGCCATCATTAAGAAGTCCTCAAATAACAAGTGCTGGAGGGGGTGTGGAGAAAATGGAACCCTCCTGCACTGTTGGTGGGAATTTCAACTGGTACAGCCACTATGGGGAACAGTTTGGAGATACCTTAGAAATCTATACATAGAACTTCCATATGACCCCGCAATCCCACTCTTGGGCATCTATCCGGACAAAACTCTGCTTAAAAGAGACACATTCACCTGCATGTTCATTGCAGCACTATTCACAATAGCCAGGACATGGAAACAACCCAAAAGTCCATTGACAGAGGATTGGATTCGGAAGAGGTGGTATATATACACAATGGAATACTACTCAGCCATAAGAAAGAATGACATAATGCCTTTTGCAGCAACATGAATGGAAGTAGAGAATCTCATACTGAGTGAAATGAGCCAGAAAGACAAAGACAAATACCATATGATATCACTTATAACTGGAATCTAATAGCCAGCACAAATGAACATCTCCTCAGAAAAGAAAATCATGGACTTGGACAAGAGACTTGTGGCTGCCTGATGGGAGGGGGAGGGAGTGGGAGGGATCGGGAGCTTGGGCTTATCAGACACAACTTAGAATAGATGTACAAGGAGATCTGCTGAATAGCTTTGAGAACTTTGTCTAGATACTCATGGTGCAACAGAAGAAAGGCTGGGGGAAAAATGTAATTGTAATGTATACATGTAAGGATAACTTGACCCCCTTGCTGTACAGTGGGAAAATAAAAAAAAAACCTCAATTTTATTTTCAGCCCTATTCATTATATGAATTGAGGCATGTCATAAAACTGATGAGATTTAAGATTAGTATCTTAATCTGTAAAGTGGAATACTAATATCTGCCCTGTCTACAATTTTTGCAAGAATCAATAAAGATAGTGAATATTAAATTATATTTAAAATTATAAATTGCTTTATAATTATAACAAGATGTTATCTTTATACTCCTAGAGAATCTTAAGCTGTGCTCTGAGAGTAAATAAGTTATTTATGTACTTTGAGATTATATGAGTTATTATGTCCTGACCCAACTAGAATTTGTGTTTTTTTAAGTTGATTTTATATTTTATTTATTTTTATTTTTAAATTAAAGTATAGTTGATTTACAATGTTTTACCATTATCTTCCTAGCTAGAATTCTTTAATCCTATATTACATGTAAAAATCAGTGACAAAACCATCCAGGAAAAAAAAATATGTGCAAACAAGAGGAAACCATACTTTGAAACTCAGAAACGGTCATATGTATTAATTACATGCTAGACAACCCACTGTGTGCCCATGGCCACTGAACAGATAACATTGATTAACCAAAGGAGATTTCCGGCTTTGGGCAGGAAATCAAGGCCTTCTCTGTATCCTTTGACCTATCCATCAGTGTTCAATTTGCTTTAAATCTTTTTTAAGGAGAGATACCCTGTTTGAACAAACATTGTGAGGACAGCCCATATTACTTCTTGATAGGTTATACTTACAGCACTAGCATCCATTGTATTTTCTAATTTTAAATTCTCAATGAGAGCAATTTATATTTATGCCTTTTAGAAGGAATATATGGGATGGATTAGGCAAAAACAGATTGTTTCTCATTTCAGTTTTCAATAGCTGTGCTTTTTCTCAGCTTTTACACAAAACACAAAGCAAAATTGTTCCTGAGTGTATTTTTGTATATGTCTAAATGAACAAATTCTAGAATGGATTTGAAATCTGATCCAATTACTTTTTTACAGTCTCAGTGAGCCAATATCATGCAAAACTTTTTTCTAAATGGAAATACACCAAGAAAGGAAAAATAAATAAATAAAATAAAATAAATTTGAGGCTCTTGGAAATAAGTTGTTTACTTAGAGTGTCGGATTTTTCTAATTTTATTATTCTTTATTTAAATGCATCCCATTCAATCCTGCCTGCTCCCTCCTTCTCCATCAATAGTGCACAGCATTTACTTCATTGTTGTGACACATCAACAGTGTGAATCATTCCTTAAAATCATCATGTGCTCAAACAACTTAGGTTCTTCTGCTTTTTCGACCTGGGGTGATTGTGCCAAAGCTCAGTGGGAAAGATTCTTTCATACCCTCAGCCACTGGCTCTCAGACTAGGATTATTGGGGGTGTAGGGATGTTGAATAATTTTGCAGAGATGCCATATAGGCCTGCATAATTCTCTAAGTGAAAAGCCTGAGAACTTATGCTAAGTAAAACCATGGTCATATACATTAGAAGACCTCTGACTGCATTTTAAAAACATTTTAGTGTGTTTCTTGCATTGTTATGTAAGAAAAATATGAAGAAAAATTTAATGAATATCAGCATAGTCTATTGTTTAGCGAAGTTTTTCCTCAAAGCATGGTTGCTAATCACCTGCATCAAATTTTCTGGAGTATTTGTGTAAGACCGGAGGTTAGAGGATGTAAGTTCCTATTCTAAATTTGCAAATGCAATTAATTTGGGGTGACCTGGACTAGAACTTACTAAGAAATTTGAAAGCAATTCACTATATAAACCAAATATAACTTGTGATTTGTTCAATGGTAACGAAATGCTTTTGGAAAGGCAATGGGGAAATACAGTAATGCACTTAAGCTGAATATACAAAGTTATCAATAGAAGTTATTAGTCCCAAGTATTCCTATTTGGTTAAAAAAATCTTCTTTTTTTTGGTAGCTCTCAAATTATTTTTAGGTGCAGATTCCTGGCCCAATTTTGGCTAATTAAAAAAAAGTTTTTACAAATAACTGTCCAGTTTTCCCAAAATGACTTATTGAAGAGATGGTCTTTTCTCCATTTCACACTCTTGCCTCCTTTATCATAGATTAGTTGAGCATAGGTGCATAGGTTTATTTCTTAGCTTTCCATCCTGTTTCATTGATGTATATTTTTTTTTTGTGCCAGTACCATACTTTTGTGATGGCAGTTGCTTTTTAGTATAGTATGAAGTACAGGAGCCTGATTCCTCCAGCTCGCTTTATCTTTCTCAGAATTTCTATAGCTGTCAGGGGTCTTATGTGTTTCCATACATATTTAAAAATTTTTCTTTCTCATTCTTTGGAAAATGCCATTAGTACTGTGATAGGGATTGCATCAGTAGTGCTCAGAAAACTGGACAGCTACATGTAAAGTAATGAAATTAGAACAATTTCTGACAAAAATAAACTCAAAATTGATTAAACACCTAAACATAAGATGGATACCATAAAACTCTTAGCGGAAAACATATGCATAACACTCTTTGACATAAAATGCAGCAATACATTTTTGGGCCCACCTCCTAGAATAATGAAAATAAAAACAAAAATAAACAAATGGGACCTAATTAAACTTAAAGACTTTTGGACAGCAAAATAAACTATAAATGAAACAAAACAACAACACACAGTCAGAATGGGAGAAAATATTTGCAAATAAGGTAAATGCAAAAGGATTAATCTCCAAAATATACAAACAGCTCATGCATCTCTACATAACAAAAATCAACTCAATCAAAAATGGGTAGATATAAATAGATGTTTTTCCAAAAAGACAATCAAAAGCACATGAATAGATACTCAACATCACTAATTATTAGATAAATGAAAATCAAAACCACTATAAGGTCAGAATGACCAACATCAAAAATAATAAAATTGGTGAATGATGGAGAGGGTGCAGAGAAAAGGGAAGCCTCCCATGCTGTTGGAGGGAATATACATTGGTACAACCACTGTGGAAAACAGTAAAAATAGAGCTACCATTTGATCCAGCAATCACAATCCTGGGCATGCAAGTTGAAAAAACAATAATTGGAGATACATGCACCCCAATGTTCATTGCAGAACATTTACAATAGCTAAGACAAATAAAAACCTAAATGTCCATTGACAGAGAAATGGATAAGAAGATGTGGTACACATATACAATGGAATATTACTTAGCCATTAAAAGAATGAAATAATACCATTTGAAGCAATGTGGATGGAACTAGAGATTATCATACTAAGCCAAGTTAGAGAAAGACAGATATCAGATATCATTTATATGTGGAATCTAAAAAATGATAAAAATAAATTTATTTACAAAACAGAAATTGACTAACAGCCTTCAAAAACAAATTTAGGGTTACCACAGTAGACAGGTGTGAAGGAGGGATGGAGAGTGTGGGACTGGCATATTCACACTGCTGTATATGGAATGGATGGTCAATGGGAAGCTGCTGTATAACACAGGGAATTCTAGCTTATATTTTGTAATAACCTATATGGGAAAAGAATCTGAAAATAATGGACGCGTGTATATGTATAACTGAAACACTGTTGCACAGCAGAAATTATCACATTTTAAATCAACTGTAATTAGATAAAACTTTTAAACACTAAGAAAATGATATATATTTGGGTACAACATAAATATATATGCATTATTATTATAAGAAATGTAGTTGACAGTTAACATACCAACTCTTCATATAATTTCCTTATTTTTTGTGATGTGAGTACATGAAAACTACTCTATTAGCATATTTTTAATATTGCATAGTGTTATTTACTATAGTATTCATGCCAAATATTAATCTCTAAACATTCATTTTACATAACTGCAACTTCGTACTCTTTGACCAATATCTCCTTATTTCCCCAACCATTGCAGCCCATAATTACTACGATTCTAATCTCTACTTCTTTGAATTTGACTCTTTTAGATCCCACAGGCGAGTGGGATTGTCCAGCTAGGATTATCATAATGTCCTCCTAGTTCATCCATTGTTGTCACAGGTGACCAAAGGTTAAATATCTGTGGGTGGGGAAATACACAAATTTTAATATGTACCCAAGGGAATTCTAATACAGACAGTTAATTGATTACTCTTTGAGAAATATTCTAATTGTTGCATGTCCCAGAGCCTTTATAAACTTATTTGTAAGGCACTTGAAAAGAAAAAGAATCAAACATTCCTATGCATCCTATATTTCTGCATTTTCTGACAGATTAGTGTATAGGCACAGAGATGGATAATTCTCAGGATTACTTTACTATTTTTTCCATGATTATTGGGAGATTATGCCTGATATTATAGTTTAGTTAGAAAACTGCCTATGTGATGATATGGAGACTCACCAATACAGCTCTAATGAAAGTATTTTCTCTTCAATATAGTCTTAGTACCCAGAAATCCACCATTATCAATGTACTCTGGTAGATTTTGAAAGCATTTCAATTCATTCCTTTAAAAACTTTTTCATTGAGTATTTACTATGTGCTAGAAATTGTTTTAACTCAATCTCGAAGTGTTCTCTTTTAAAGTGAAAATACAGGAGTTCCCATCATGGTGCAGTGGAAATGAATCAAGCTAGGAATCATGAGGTTGTGGGTTTGATCCCTGGCCTCGCTCAGTTGGTTAAGGATCCAGTGTTGCCATGAGCTGTGGTGTAGGTCACAGATGCAGCTCAGAAATTGTGTTGCTGCAGCTGTGGTGTAGGCTGGCAGCTGTAGCTCCAATTTGACCCCTAGCCTTCAAACCTCCACATGCCACTAGTGTGACCCTATAAAGCAAAAAATAAATCATTAACACATGTATAAGTGTGTATCAACTAGTAGGAGGAATAATAATAACTAACATCTATTGAGCAATTTATTATGTGTCATATATCCTTCTTTTATAGAAGAATCTGAATCAGAAAGTTTAAGTAACTTGTCTAAAACTATATGGATAATATATGACAGAGAAAAGACTCAAATACAAAATATCATCCCAGCCTCATCTTTTAAATCACTGTGCTAGACTAATAGGATCAAATATCTTTGTTTTTCTAGAGCTAAGAATATGACTTGAAAGAAATAGAATAGTTTTGTAATGTGCTTGAGGTGGAGGCAGAGAAAAGGCACAGAGAGGCACAAAAAAAGGAAGTGGACGGAAACCAAATCTAACTTTGCTTTCTTCATCACCTTGATGGCCCTTTTTGTGGAATCGGGCAGTCTGCCTCTTTATATCACAATGAAAATACTGATCCCTCAGATTTGTGTAGAACTTAATTTATAATTCCTTTCCATGTATTTTATTTCATTTGAAAATCATAATTCTGTGAAGTATGCAGGATGGGCATTATTATCTCTAAAGATGAATAAACTGATGCGATAAATCCCAAAGTTACACAGCTCCAATTTAATACTTCATACTAGTTTTTGTAAATATTTTGATTTATTTACTATAATTTTAACCCCATCCAGACAGGAAAATAAGTGAGACAAATTGTTGGTAGAAAAGAAACCCTAAATTTGCTTATTTTCTCTCATCCTTCTGATAAATTATAACTGGGAAGGAAGAGATAAAGAGTAGATCTGGGACAACAGAGTGGCGCAGCGGAAGCGCGCTGGGCCCATAACCCAGAGGTCGATGGATCGAAACCATCCTCTGCTAACTGCCGTTTTTCTTTCTGGAGTTCCCGTCGTGGCGCAGTGGTTAACGAATCCGACTAGGAACCATGAGGCTGCGGGTTCGATCCCTGCCCTTGCTCAGTGGGTTAACGATCCGGCGTTGCCGTGAGCTGTGGTGTAGGTTGCAGACGCGGCTCGGATCCCACGTTGCTGTGGTTCTGGCGTAGGCTGGTGGCCACAGCTCCGATTAGACCCCTGGCCTGGGAACCTCCGTATGCCACAGGAGTGGCCCAAGAAATAGCAAAAAGACCAAAAAAAAAAAAAAAAAGAATAGATCTGATATGTGGTATAACCTAAAAGAATCACCATTACTTAGATGCTATTAACAGTAGCTAGTTTTTATGCTTTCCTGGGAATTTATATAAAACATTCACATATTTCCATTTTCATAGCACTCTCATGCCTGATTTATCTTCTCCAGTTTGGCTCTGAGAGAATATTAAAAATTTTAAATGAAAGAGAATTCATGGTTCATCATTTCTGTGCCCCACATGAGAACATGAAAGTGTCAGCACTTAGGAGAAAGCTAGGAAAACATGCAGACCCATATAGCTGGAGAAGGGCTCAGGATGGAAGGAGAATATTTGATAAGCAATTCACAGCCATAGAGAGTAGGAAAAGGAACATGGTCAAATGCTGAAAATAGTGACACATGAAATCATGCCCAAATGCTTCTTGGGGTCTTTTCTCTTTTAGAGCTTTACCTGTTATAAAGGACCATAAAGGAAATGAATAATGCTTATTAATTTCCAGGAGATGTGAAGTTATCCTGTCTCAGATGGGATTTATTAAAATTAAAAATTAATACAACTAAACAAATTTCTATAGTATTTTTCAGGCAATATTAACTGTAGAATTGTCCAAATACTGAGAACAGTTACAAACCAAAATCTCCCGTATATGCAAGAAGAAATAATCACAGGTTTGAGACTGTGAATATATTCTAAATGTGATAATATTGGAATGGAAAAACATAAAATAAAGTGTATATCTGCAGACTTAGTAAACTTATTCTTAAAAGTATCAAAGAGAAATTTCAGACAACTTCCAAATTCAGTATTTCTCCTACTCTTTGAGGAAATGTATTCAAATTATACCACCCAAATTTCTTGAAGGGGTGGTCAGGGCAAATTTACCATTAGGCAACCCCCCCAATATTTGTTTATTAATCACCTACCAGAGGCAGAGCCCTGTGTTAATTTTAGTAGCAATAATGTAACATGAAGTATCATTCATTTTTTTTTCATGCCTGAGGTCTGGGAAGGAAGACTGAAAATTTTAAAAGAACTCTTGCTATGTCATTTCCTCTAAAACATTTGTACATAAAACATTACAGTGCAAAATACTACTCAAATGCACTGAAAGCTCCAGAGAACACAACATTGATATGCTGTATAAAAAGTATAACTGCATCAGTAAAATCTATAGCTTGAAAAGCAAAAGTATCTTAAAACAGGGAGTATTCAGCAATCATGGCCATGGACACTATGTTCAAGGGAAAGATGTACTGACACGATTTCATAAGAAGTGCAATCCTTAGTCATAAACAAAGGCCTCCAGAGATCTGTTTGTGACCATCACAGAGAAATCCTGTGAACAAACTAAAAAAACTCACTGAGTACCACAAAAGTACTGAGTATTTGTTTGCACTGGGAAGAGTTGCTTTATAAATGCTTAGAAGTAATGCACTAGCAGAAATGGTGAGACACAGAGAAATATATTTATTATTATTATTATTAATATGAATTAATTTTTATCCTTTATCCCAGTCTTTACAGTCTGAGAAAATATGTATTTCTGGGAGATTGATAATTTTTACCATATCCTCATGATACATCTTTGGAGCTTTTCTTCTATCTGTCCTTTTTTCAGACACTCTTCAGCTTTGACTCAGATTACTATAACAAGCTGTCAATTAGATTTTCTCCATTCTGTCTTCTCTTGATTTGATCTATTTCAAACATTTTCAACTCAGTGACTCAATTACTCCTCACTACTTAAGGGATAAAATAAAGTAAACATCATTCAAATCCTGGAACAACTGTTAATCTTACCTTTTTAGTATTATCTCCCACAAATTTCATAAATATACTCTGAACAAATTTGTCTTCAATGACATCCTCCTCTTTGCTAATTCCAGTTCTCAGTGTTTTTTTTTTTTTTTCATTCTTGCTATATTTATAATACCTGGAACACTTGCTCACATTCTCTTGGAAACTCCTTTCTCCCTAGGATTTGCATTGAAGAGGGACCTCCTTCATTTTTGGCTTCTGCTTCTTGCAATCCACTGCTGGCTCCTCATTATCATTCCCTATTTGTCAATATAGAGCAGATGGCCTTCACTTTTATTTCAAAGAAGTAAATTGAAGTCTTCAGAGAGAAACATAATTTTCATAGTCTTAACAATAACGTACACTTAAACATTTGTTAAGAAGCTTACAAAAAGTAATCTTTCTTTAACCTCCTACTATCAAATATTTCAACATTCTTGCAGCTGCACTCATCCTATTATTTTTATCCATTACATTATGGCTGCTGGACCAGCTTTTATTTCAGGACCATTCCCCTATGTTCTAAATTCTGTTTCTTCCACAATCTCAGTAACATTATACTAAAGATATTACCTCGTATGTGTTTTAACCACTTCCACTCCAGGATTCATAATGCATATTGGCTTAATAAATGCTCTCTCTCTCTCTCTCTCTCTATATATATATATATATACCTCTTCTTACTCTTGAATATTCAGCTTGTCTCTACTGATTACATCTTTCTTATAAACATATTTACATGCTCAAATATCTTTATAAAAATAAGTAAATAAACAGGAAATAAGCCTAGATTTCACACTGTGGATCTGACTCTCCACTCCCAGTGGACATGAATAAGAATGAATGAAATGTTTTATATTGGGACTTGTCAGCACTTCACTATTCCTCTGGTATTAGAAGGGCTCAGCAAGAAGCTGAACATGTTCGACAATTTTAAAAAAGCCCAATTGGATAATAAACAAACAGTATGATCAGATATTTTACCTGATCATGTACAAGTGGCAAGTATGCACATAAGAAGATATTCAAATCATTAGAGATTAGGGCATTGCAAATTAAAACTGCAAGGAGGATAATGGAAGTGGTTGTGTGTTATGAAAGGGTAGCAGAAGGAATCCCATGGTGATAGAATTTTTCTGTATTTTAACTGTATTGATATTAATGTCATAGTTATTTTTAAATATATAGTTTTAGAAGGCCATGGAGGAAACTGTATGCCTATTCCTTTCTCAACAAACATGTCAATATCCAGCTATTGTCCTAACTTTTCTCTCAACCTTAACAAATTTTGAAAAGTATATATTTGCCATTTAAATATGCTCAAAATATACTCAATCCGTAACTAAATAATCTAGCATTTACCATTACTATACTTATCACTTCAACTCTCTCCATCAATGTTAAAGGCTTAAATTGGCATCTGCAATACCACCATAAGAACTGGACAAGAGGGACTTTTCACATTAGAGGGTCTTGCTTATCATAAACACATAAAAATATTAAAGAACCCTGAGTGTGTTTGTCATTCATCATCCAACACACAGCCAAACCTATAACACCAAGCATTCACCCATAAGTAACACCATTTAAGCTCCAAAAATTTTTTCCTCATTTCTTATTCCTGTAACCTCAAAATCTGAAGGACATGAATATTTGTGGGTGTTGCTGCTCCTGGTGTCAGAGATAGACACTGCTTAAGCATGCAGAGAAATTTTGAGTGGTGAAGCCTTTAGTTTATTAACCATATTTAGAAAATACACATTGATAAACTTTTCAAAACTTTCTTCTTGGATGGCATAAATGTAATAGTTCCTTATATAACAAGGTATCTTTTCCTGGTAGTCCTGAGTATTATATTTGTCCATTCATATTTATGGATGTACTTAATAATTGGCATTTTTTTCTCAATAGTTGCACTTTGAAATATTTAAAATATTAAGTAATTCAAATTAATCTTAAATTTAACAGTTATGCAGCTCTAACATGCGTGAATAATAGTTAAATCATTTCTTTACATTGGTAACTATATGGATATTACACAGTAGAATTGAAAAGAGTAAAAATTTTAAATTATTTAGTTAGAAACCTTAAAATATTCAGCTTTATATGAACAAATTTTACTTTGTTATATTCCTCATTAATTATGATAGCTAGTTTGACTTAATTTTTATACATAATTTTGACTACTTTATATTAAAAATAACTTAGAAATCTTAATAAAAATGTAATTTTATGATTTTTACTTTTATTTTAGGGTTCATTTTATGATATATTAAAAAGTTTACTTTCTGAATACAGTTACCTTTGATTTTGATCTTCTCAATACTGCCAATTAAAGAAAATTATGTGAAAATGCTTGTGATAAATTAATTGCCTAAATTACAGCTAGTAAAGGTAATTTTATGAAATGGATATGAGTTATAAATAATAACATACACCTTTATTTATTACTCACTCAAGCCTCTTTAACCCATTAACAGAATATTCAGATGTACACAATAAGAATATGCTGTTTTCTGTGATATTTTACTACCATTATGTAAAAACTGCTTTTTTTCAATATTTTAAAATTTAGTTGTTAGGAAAGGATATTTGTCAAATTAGGAGAGTAAAGCACATTGTATTTAATATTTTGTTAGCTTAATTTATAACTTAAATATGTTTATATATGGTATGTAATTTTCAGTTGTTCTTTTGCCCTGGACTTTGCTAATGCTCTTCTCTGAGATAGAAAACCATATTTTAAATAGTCAACTGAAAATATGCACCTAAATATCTTAAAGTTGGCATAACTGTTACCATGTATGTGATTTTTTCCAAAGTCTTGTTCTTGTCTAGTGTTCCCAAAATATTTCCTATTCCCATCTATCCAATTGTTTCATTTTTTAAAATTCTTTGTTAATTTTTTTGAAATTTTATTTACATATAATTGATTTACAGTGTGTTAATTTCTGCTGTACAGCAAAGTGATTCAGTTATACATACACACATATCTATTTCCATATATTTTTATCACAGAATATTTAAGATTTCCCTGTGCTATATAGTAGGTCCCCATTTACCATTCATTCCATATACAATAGTGTGAATATGCTAATCCCAAGCTCTCAATACATCCCTCTTGCCTACCTTTTTTCTTTGGTAACCATAAAATTTGATTTTGAAATTGTGAGTCTGTTTCTGTTTTGTAAATAAGTTCATTTGTATGATTTTTATTAGATTCCACATATAGGTGATATCATCTGATATTTGTCTTTCTATGACTGATTTATGACAATTTCTAGTTCCATCCATGTTGCTGCAAATGCCATTATTTCAATTTTTTGGGCTGGATAATATTATTTGTATATATGTTCTACATCTTCTTTGTCTATTTCTCTGTTGATGGACATTTAGGTCACTTCCATGTCTTGGCTATTGTAAATAGTGCTACAATGAATATTGGGGTGCATGTATCTTTTCAAATTATGGTTTTCTCTGGATATACACCCAGGAGTGGGATTGCTGGGTCATATGGGAGTTCTACATTTAGTTTTGTTGAGGAACCTCCATAAGGTTCTCCATAATGATTGTACCAACTGACATCCCCACCAACAGTATAGGAGGGTTCCTTTTTCTCTACACCCTGTATGTATAACTGATCCACTTTGCTGTAAACATGATGCTAATACAACATCATAAATTAACTATACCCCAATAAAATTGAAAACAAAATCTACTATGAGAGGGAGATGCAAAAACACAAAAACAAACAAAAACAAAAATCTAGACGTTTTCCTTGGAGTGTTTTTTTTTTCTTTTATTATCCTTATGGCTAATATATTACAAAATCCTTTAGAGGTTACCTCTAAAATAAATCTCAAGTAATTTGTTTCTTTGACTTTTCTATTATCACCCTAATCCAAGACTCCATTATTTGTGCCCATGTTTCATCAGTAGCCACAGTTTGTCTCCTTATACCTAATTTTCCCCCCTTGAAACCTGTTGTCCACACTCTGGACAGTGTGCCCCTTTGAAGATACAAATATGTTGATGTTACTTACCTTCTCCACTTAGTGGCTTCCATGGCTCTCATTGATTTTCAAATAAATATCCACATTTTAATGTGTTAGAAAATCTCTTGAGTTGTCCTTGCAAATCTCTTTAGTCACATCTCAAAATAGAGTTCTACTGCTCTTCCCCAGTATACCAAACTTCTTTCTATTCCACAGATATTGTATATGTTCCTGCTTCTGCCACTATCTCTCTAAGTCAGCATCCCCTCACTCATAAATTATCTTATTTATCCTCAACTTAAGCTGTACCCTTCAAGAAGATTCTATGGCTTAAATCAGGTCTCTTTGTTTCACACATTTACATCATCATTTTCCTGTCCTCAAAAGCACTCATAGCAGTTTAAATTGTACATAATTGCTGTTATGTAATTAATATTTATGTCTGCTACTGGAATATAAACTTCATGTTGGCAATAACTGAGTTTGCATTGCCAAAGTTGGCAACAATTTTTATACAAAGATCACTATGTATCTTTTTTGATTAGCACTGTGGCACATAATATGTAGTACTGTCCCCAGAAATACATAAATGAAATTATACACATACAAAAACACATACACACATATATATATGAATTATACATCTGACTGAATATATTTCTCCAGATAGCAGGAAGTGGGTTCAGAATAGGCAGGTTGGTAGTTGTAGATAAGGTCGAAGGAAGTTTTACACATCATTACAATAAGAGGTCTACTTCAGGTATTATTACAAATAAATGTCATGGTAGAGAAAAGCATATCAAAATAAGGAGCTTGTACACCAAGCGAGGAAAGCTTTATTCAGTGAATTAGATATCATGCTCAGAGAACCTTGTTGCACTGGGAATATTAACTATGATTTTTAGCTACCTTCAGTCTACCTAAAAAGCAACTCTTCTGAGGAACAGTGTGGTCTCTTTTAAAGCATAAGTTGTCTACATTCTCTCATTTTCCAGGTCCTCAACGATTGCCAACTTTCTTGAGACTCTTCTTCATTGGTGGTATTGTGGATGACAACAGTTTTCAGATGTTTATTGTTTAATAGTGGTTATGTCTTAACTCAGTGTGGCATAATGCACCTTCCCTTAGAACTTGGGCTTCCTTCATGAGTATATTTCTCTCCTACAGGCTCACAAATCCAGATATTAAAATTAAATTCTGGCTTAAAATCCTCTGAACCAGCTATGACAACCACAACCTTCCTGAGAGATCTCTCTGGTCTCACTGCTTGTACAACTTATCCAATCTCAGGATTCAATGATTCCTTAAAGATAATTATTTCCAAATAAATACAGTCTTCCCTCTCCATAGTATTGGTATGCATTAATTTCAGTTACAATATATAGCTCATAAACCTCAACAACACAATTTGTTTAATTAATGTGAATTATGACTTATTGCATTAATTAAACATGACATGTTGCATTAAGTAGAGACTGTGCTGTTAGTTCTTAAGTCCACAAGTCAATCAACAAACCACTGATAAATATCATAATTACTGACCAACTATAACATTTCTTTAAAGATCTGTTGGTGTTTGTTCATTGCACATCTTTTACTTTGTTCATGAACAGAAAGACAAATATAGTTGTGCTGCTTCCTTGTCTCAAGGTAGCAAACCCATGTGGAGCTTTAAAAAATAGATAATCCAAACAGGGACTTGGGAAGGAGTGGCCAAGGTGGCAGAATAGGAAGACCCAGAGATTCCTCCTTCCCATAGGAACACCAAAATTACAACTGTTTACATAAAGGTTATCAATAGGAATGACATGAAGACTAGTAGAAAAGATTTTCCAAAAATGCAGAGATAAAGAAGGAACCACTATAAGATGAGTAGGGGTATAAATCATCCATTTAAAAATATGATATCAAAACTAGTGAGCAGGAGTTCCCGTCGTGGCACAGTGGTTAACGAATCCGACTAGGAACCATGAGGTTGCGGGTTCGGTCCCTGCCCTTGCTCAGTGGGTTAACGATCCGGCGTTGCCGTGAGCTGTGGTGTAGGTTGCAGACGCGGCTCGGATCCCGCATTACTGTGGCTCTGGCGTAGGCCGGTGGCTACAGCTCCGATTCAACCCCTAGCCTGGGAACCTCCATATGCCATGGGAGCGGCCCAAGAAATAGAAACAATAACAACAACAACAACAAAAAAAACAAAACAAAACTAGTGAGCATGAGAAGAATAGAGGACAAATGCAGAATATTGAAAATGCATTTGAAATTAAGAGACCAGCAAACAGATACGATTCTGCACACATATAGGTGCTTATTTAAAAATATACTGGGAACAAAGAATAAAAAACTATAATGGACATATACATAAAAAAGCAAGCCAAACATAACACTAGAGATGGTCAGATAATCATAAGAGAAGACAACAAAAGAGGAAGGGGAGAATAACAACTCAAAGTAACTATATAAAATAATTAAGAAAATGACAATAAGTACATACTTAACCATAATTGTATTGAAAGTAAATGGATTAAATTCTCCAACCAAAAGACACAGACTGGCTGAATGGATACAAAAACAAGACCCATATATATGCTGTTTACAGGAAACCTACTTCACACCTGAGGACACATACAGACTGAAAATAAGGGGATGGAAGAAGGTATTGCATGCAAATGGAAACAAAATTGAAGTGTGAGTAGCAATACTCATATCAGAAAACATAGACTTTTAAATAAAGAAAGTCACAAGAGGCAAAGGACACTACCTAATGACCAAAGGATCAATTCAAGAAAAAGTTATAACAACTGTAAATACATATGCACCGAATATTGTGACACCACAGATATAAGGCAAGCAACAAAAGCCATAAAATAGGAAATATATAGTGACACAATAATAATGGGGTACTTTAACACCCCACTTACAACAATGGACAGATAATCCAGACAGAAATTCAACAAGGGAACAGAAGCTTTAGATGACACCCTAGACCAGATAAACTTAACTGATATTGATATAACATCCCATCCCAAAGCAGCAGAATATCCCTTCTTCTCAAGTGCACATGAAACTTTCTCCAAGGATAGATCACATCTTGGGCCTTGATAAATTTGTAGTTGAAATATAGATAAATAAAGCCTTGATAAATTTAAAGTTGAAATTATTTCAAGCATTGTCTCTGACCACCATGCTATTAGACTAGATATTAACTACAAGAAAAAGAAAAAAACAGCAAATAGCAAAAACTCCTGGAAGCTAATCAATAATTACTTTAAATGTCAATGGACTAAATGTCCTAATAGAAAGATATAGAGCTACGTGGATTTAAAAAAAAAAAAAAAAAAAAAAACAAGACCCATCAATATACTCCCTACAAGAGACTAACTTGAAGGCTAAAGATGCATACAGAAAGTGATGGGATGTAAAAAGTTATATCATGCAAAAGGAAACAAGAAAGTGTGTAAAGAAATAGTCATATAAGACAAAATATACTTTAAAATTAAGGCTATAACAAAAGAAAGAATGGATGATATATAATGATGAAAGGATGAATGCAAGAAAAAGATATTACACACATTGATATATATGTACCAATACAGGAGCATCTAATATATATGAAGATGATAATAAATATAAAGGGAGACATTGACAATAAAAATAATAGTAAAGGAGTTTAACACCATGCTTACATCAATTGACAGATTAACAAACAAAAATTAATGACAACGGTGGTCTTAAAACACACAATAGATCAGCTGGACTTATTAGATATCTACAGGGCATTCCATCCACAAAGAGCAAAATATCCATTCCTTTCAAGGGCACATGTCACATTGCCAGGATAGATTGCATACTAAGCCTCACTTCAAGCCTCAAAAAATTTAAGAGAATAGAAATACATCACTATTTTTTCTGACCACAGTAATGTGAAACTAGAAATCAACTACAGAAAGAAAAGTGGGGAAACAACAAATTGAAGAATAAACAACATGCTACTAAAGAAATGGGTAGATGAAGAAATCAATGGGAAATCAAAAAACACTGAGACAAGTGAAATTGGAAATGCAAAACTGCAAAATATATTCGATGCAGCAAATTAGTTCTAAGAGGAATTTTTGTAGCAATATAAGCCTACCTAAACAAACAAGGAAACTCAAATAAACCACCAAAACTTCCACTTAAAGGAATTAGAAAAAAATCACTCAAATTCAGTAAAAGGAAATAAATAATGAAGACCAAAGAGAAAACAGAGATTAAATAGAAAAGAACAATGAAACAAAGAGGTGGCTTTTGAAAAAATAAAATTGATAAACATTTAGAGAGGCTTACCAAGAAGATAAAGATAGAATACCAAAAAAAAAAAAAAATGAGAGGGAAAGCAGCAACTAAAACCACAAAGGTACAAACAAATCATAAGAAAATACTATGAATAGTTATATACCAACAAATTGAACAACCTAGAAAAAATGGACACATTTCTATAAATATATATCCTGCCAAGACTGAGTCAAAAAGAAACTGAACATTTGAACAGAAAGATGACCTGAAGATAAATATAATTTGTAAGAAAAAAAAAATCCAAGGTGGAGGAGAGATCAGGATGGCAGAGTAAGAGAACCTAGAATTCACCTCTTCCCACAAATATATCAGAAATACAAATACAATGATCCTCACAGGACTTCTATTGAACATTGGCAGAAGGACTTGAACACATGAAAGGACAAGAGGTATCTATATATAACTGATTGGGACAAAAGAGAAAAAAAAAGAACATAAAGTGGGAGGGACCTGTAGCCAAGGGTGGGGGGAGTTAAGGGAAAGGAGAGATTGCAGCAACTAAGAGGCTTGGAGGAAAGCAAAACAGCCAGTCTGTGGCAGATGGTCTGTGCAGCCACACTGTGCACCCCAGTCTGAGACACATTTCTGCTGCTACAGGCAGGGGCTGAATTCTGGAATGTTGGGCTTGGACAACAGACCTGGGAATAGGATGGCTGTTAGCTGTGTAAGGTATCCTGGATGACTGGGAGGGCAGAGCACCACAACCCAGAATATTCAGGGAGGAGACCTGGGTTGTACCATTGTAAGGTGGCATACAAGGGTCAGAGCCACCACTGTAGCCTCCTTTCCCTCACAGGACCCTTCCACTGCAAGCTCTGGAGGAAACTTGACTGAGCTCCCCTATCACAGACCCACTTCCCTCCCAACCAGAGCATGACAACATACACCCTGATTGCTGCCCTGCCCATCTATGCATCTGCTACCCCCAGAGCAGTCACTGGTGGGTGGGTTGCTCCCACATAGAGGTAGAGATGTAATCACAGATGAGCCTCAGGGGCCTTGTAAATAAGAAGGAAGAGCTGAAAACTCTCCTCCAAACTGTGTGAGCCATAGATTTACACCTCCACTTCTGGCCCTATAAATTGAGTCCTGGTGGAACATCTGGATGAATAAATGCTCCCACAGCTAAAAGGGTCCTGATTTTAGCATCTGTAGGTTTGTGGGTGTGTACATGCAGGGGTTTGAAAAGGCTAGAGAAGGAGCTGCCTCCTTAGCTCCTTCAGTGGTTCCAGGTGAAAGAACACTGCAGCCCTGTGCCCTGATCTCAGTGGATCTGTGCTGGTGGTCAGGTGAAAACAATGGCTGAGAGACACCAGGGAAAATTACTGACATACCCATGGCTAAGGTGGAGCTGTGTCAGCAAAAGGGTATTTCATGAGTTCACACAAAGGGTGAATATCATTGAAGAACATAGATGCAAGAATCCTTAAGAAATTAGTAGCAAACAAAATCAAACAATATACTTAAAGGACCATACACCATGATCAAATGGGATTTATCCCAAGGAATCAAGTACTCCTCAAATATCCACAAATTAAACCATGTGATATATCATATTAACAAATTGAAGAATAAAAAAACATATGATTATCATAAATGATGCAGAAAAAAGCTTTTTAGAAACCCAACATATATTTATAATAAAAACTATTAAGAAAGTGGGAATAGGAAGAACCTTACTCAACATAATAAAGGCCATATATAACAAACCCACAGCTAACCTCATACTCAATTATGAAAAACTTAAAGCATTTCCTCTAAGATAAGGAAAAAGACAAGGATGTCAACTTTCACCACTTTTATTCAACACAGTTTTGGAAGTCCTAGCCACAACAATCAGAGAAGACAAAAAATAAAAAGAGTCCAAATTGTAAAAGAAGTAAAAACTGTCTCTGTTTGCAGATGGCATTATGCTATACATAGGAAATCCTAAAGATGCTACCAGAAAACTATTAAAGCTCATCAATGAATTCAGTAAAGTTGCAAAATACAAAATTATTACACAGAAATCTCTTGGATTTGTATACACTAACAATGAAAAAACAAAAAGAGAATTTAAGAAAATAATCCCATTTACTGTAACATCAAAGAGAATAAAATATCTAGGAAGAAAAATACCCCAAAATGCAAAAGACATGAACTCTGAAAACCCTAAGATATGGATGAAGGAAATCAAAGATGAAACAAACAGTTGGAAAGATGTATCATGCTCTTGGATTGGAATAATCAATATTGTCAAAATACTACCCATGACAATCTTCGGAGTCAGTTCAAACCTTATTAAATTACCAATGGCTGTTTCCATGTCTTGGCTATTGTGCTCCAATGAACATGTGGGTATATGTGTCTTTTTCAAGAAAAGTTTTGTCTGGATATATGCCCAAGAGTGGGATTGCTGGGTCATATGGTAGTTCTATACATAGTTTCCTTAGGTACCTCCATACTGTTTTCCATAGCAGTTGTACCAAATTACATTCCCACCAAGCATGCAGGAGAGTTCCCTTTTCTCCACACCCTCTTCATCATTTGTTATTTGTAGACGTGTTAATGATGGCTGTGGTTGCCAAGAGGGAGGGGGAGGGACAGTAAGGCACTGGGAATTTGGGGTTTATAGTTTCAAACTATTGCCTTTGGAATGGATAAGCAATGGGATCCTGCTGGATAGCACTGGGAATTATGGTCACTTGTGATGGAACATGATATTGTGAGAAAAAAAGAGTGTAAACATGGATGTGTGACTGGGTCATCTTGCTGTTTAGTAGAAAATTGACAGAACACTGTAAATCAACTATAGTGGAAAAATAAAAATCATTTAAAAAATAATAAATAAATAATAAATTACCAATGGCATTTTTCAAAGGACTGGAAGAAATAATTTTTTCAATCTGTATGGAAGCACAAAAGACCACAAATATCCAAAGTAATCTTAAGAAAGAAAATTAGAATTGGAGGAATCAGGCTCCCTCACTTTGTATTATCATACGAAGCTACAGTACCAGTACAAGACCCAAAATACAGATCTGTGGAAGAGGATAGAAAGCTGAGAGATAAACCCACACATATATGGTCAATTAATATATGACAAAGAAGGAAGAATTTATAATGGAAAAAGTCTCTTCAATGAGTGGTGCTAGGAAAATTAGACAGGTATATGTAAAAACATGAAATTATAACATTATCTTACACCATACACAAAATCAAACTCAAAATGGATTAAAGACCTACATATAAGAATAGATACTATAAAACCCTTAGGGGAAAACAAGCAGAACACACTGTCATAAATCACAGCAATATCTTTTTAGATTCTCCTCCTAGAATAATGAAAATAAAATAAGAAATAAAGAAGTGGGACCTAATTAAACTTAAAACTTTTGTGCAGCAAAGTAAACCATTAAAAAATGAGAAGACAACCCACAGAATAGGAGAAAATCTTTTCAAATAAAGTGTCTAACAAGGGAGCGATCTCCAAAATATACAAAGAACTTATGCAGTTCTATATCAAAAACGTAAAAACTAAAACCCAATCCAAAATTGGGCAGAGATATAAATACATATTTCTCCAAAGACAGACAGATTGCCAAAAAACACATGAAAGGATGCACAACATCACTAGTTATTAGAGAAATGCAAATCAAATCTATAATGAGCTGTCACCTCCCACCACTTAGAATGGCCATTTTCAAAATATCTACAAAAAACAAATGATGGAGAGGGTGTGGAGAAAGGGAACCCTCATACTCTGTTGAAGGGGAGGTAACCTTGTGTAACAACCATGGAGAACAGTACAGAGGTTTTTTTAAAAACTAAAAATAGAGCTAACATATGTTCCAGCCATAAAATTCTGGGCATTTTTTCAGAGTAAACCATGATTTGAAAAGACACATGTACCCCAATGTTCATTGCAGCACCATTACAATAGCCAAGACACAGACGCATCATAGATGTCCATCAACAGATGAATGTATAAAGAAGATGTGACACATATATACAATGGAGTGTTACTAGGTGGTAAAAAAGGACAAAATAATGTCATTTTTAGCAACATGGATGAACCTAGAGATTATCCTAAGTGAAGTAAGTCGGAGAGAGAAAGACATAAACCAACATATATGATATTACTTTTTTATGGAATCTGGTAAAAATGGTACTTATTCTGAAAACAGAAACATATTCAAAACATTTTTAAACCAAATTTATGATTACTAAAAAGGAAACTTTATGGGGAGGGATAAATTAGGAGTTTGGGATTAACATAGGCACACTACTATAAATAAAATAATCAAAAAGACCTAATGGATAGCACAGGGAAATCTACTCGGTACTCTATAACAGCCTATGTGGGAAAATAATCTGAGAAGGAAGTGATAAATGTATATATACAACTGATTCACTGTGCTGTACACCTGAAACAAACACAATATTGTAAGTTAATTATACTCTAGGAAAATTTTTTAAAAATCCAAATGAACAAAAGCCCAGGACCTTTCAGATTCACAGGGCAATTCTATCAGACATATAAAGAATAGCTAATACCTAGTCCTCTCAAACTAGTCCAAAAAATTGACAATGAGAGAACACTCCCAAATTAATTCTATGATGCCACCATTATCCTGAAAACAAATTCAGACAAATATAGAAAATAAAATTATAGGCTCATAACTATGATAAATATACATGCACAAATTCTCAACAAAATACTAGCAAACAAAATCCAGCAATATATATAAAGGATCATGTGCCATGATCAGTCACAAGGATGCTTCAACATGCAGAATCAGTCAATGTGATACACCACATTGACAAAAGGAAAGATAAAAATCAAATGATTATCTCAGTAGATGCTGTGAAATAATTTGCAAAACTCAACACTCATTCATGATGAAAACACTCATCAAAATGTGTATAGAAGATATTTCAACATAATAAATGCCATTACCAGCAAGCCCACAGCTAAAATAATACTCAACAATGTAAATCTGAAAGTTTTCTGCTAAATTCAGGAACAAAACTAGAATGTTTATTCTTGACAATTCTATGTAACATAGTGCTACCCACAGCAATCAGACAAGAAAAAAAAGAAGGTATGCAAGTTGGAAGGGAAGAGGTAAAACTGTCTTTATTTGTGGATGATATGAAACTGTAGAGAACCCTGTGTCCACCCAAAATCTCTAATAACTAGTAAATAAATACAGCAACACTGTAAAATACAATGTTTATACAGAAACATTTTGGGTTTCTATACACTGAAAATAAAATAACAGGACAAGGATTTTAAAAACAATTCAATTGAATATTGCATCACAAAATTAAAATGCATAGAAATAATTTAACCCTGGAGATGAAAGTCTTATACTCTGAAAACTATAAAACATTGATGAAGGAAACTGAACATGATACAAAGAACAGAAAGGTATCCTGTGCTCTTGGATTAAAATAATTAATCTTGTCAAAATATACATAATATCCAAAACAAGTTATAAATTTAATGCAGTACCCATCAAAATATCCATAATATTTATCATATAACTAGAAAAAATAATCCTACACTTCATATGGAACCCAAAACACCCTAAATTGCCAAAGAAATCTTGAGAAAAAAGAACAATGCTTGAGGTAACCCTCTCTCAGTCTTCACACTATACTATAAAATCACAGCAATCGAAACAGCATGGTACTGGTATAAAAAGAAATAGATAGATCCATGTAAGAGAATAGACAGCTCAGAAATAATCCCATACATCTGTTATCAATATAAAACAAAGGAAACAAGAATATATAAAACAGTCTCTCCCATAAGAAGTACTTGGAAAATTGGATAGCAACATGTAAAACAATAAAATTAGAACGTTTTCTCATACGATATACAAAAAAAAAAAAATTCAAAATGGAATAAAAACTTAAATATAAGACCGGTAACCCTAAACGTCCTAGAAGAGAATGTAGGCAGAACACTATTTGACAGAAAGGGCAACAATATTTTCGTAATCTGTCTTATAAACACAGGAAACAATAGCAAAAATAAACAAATAAACCTAATTAGACTAGAACAATTTTTTTCTTTTTTTATTTTATTTTCCCACTGTACAGCAAGGGGGTCAAGTTATCCTTACATGTATACATTACAATTACATTTTTCCCCCAGCCTTTCTTCTGTTGCACCATGAGTATCTAGACAAAGTTCTCAAAGCTATTCAGCAGATCTCCTTGTAAATCTATTCTAAGTTGTGTCTGATAAGCCCAAGCTCCCGATCCCTCCCACTCCCTCCCCCTCCCTCCCCGTCCCATGAGGCAGCCACAAGTCTCTTCTCCAAGTCCATGATTTTCTTTTCTGAGGAGATGTTCATTTGTGCTGGCTATTAGATTCCAGTTATAAGTGATATCATATGGTATTTGTCTTTGTCTTTCTGGCTCATTTCACTCAGTATGAGATTCTCTACTTCCATTCATGTTGCTGCAAAAGGCATTATGTCATTCTTTCTTATGGCTGAGTAGTATTCCATTGTATATATATACCACTTCCTCCTAATCCAATCATCTGTCGATGGACATTTGCGTTGCTTCCATGTCCTGGCTATTGTGAATAGGGCTGCAATGAACATGCGGGTGCATGTGTATCTTTTAAGTAGAGTCTTGTCCGGATAGATGCCCAAGAGTGGGATTACGGGGTCATATGGAAGTTCTATGTATAGATTTCTAAGGTATCTCCAAACTGTTCCCCATAGTGGCTGTACCAGTTTACATGCCCACCAACAGTGCAGGAGGGTTCCGTTTTCTCCACACCCATTCCAGAACTTGTTATTTGAGGACTTCTTAATGATGGCCATTCTGACTGGTGTGAGGTGGTATCTCATGGTAGTTTTGATTTGCATTTCTCTTATAACCAGCGATGTTGAGCATTTTTTCATGTGTTTGCTGGCCATCTGTATATATCTTCCTTGGAGAACAGTCTATTCAGGTCTTTTGCCCATTTTTCCTTTGCTTGATTGGCTTTTTGGCTGTTTGGTTGTATAAGTTGCTTATATATTCTAGAGATTAAGCCCTTGTCGGTTGCATCATTTGAAACTATGTTCTCCCATTCTGTAAGTTGTCTTTTTGGCTCCTTTTGGGTTTCCTTTGCTGTGCAAAAGCTTGTCAGTTTGATGAGGTCCCATGGGTTTATTTTTGCTCTAATTTCTATTGCTTTGGGAGACTGACCTGAGAAAATATTCATGAGGTTGATGTCAGAGAGTGTTTTGCCTATGTTCTCTTCTAGGAGTTTGATGGTGTCCTGTCGTATATTTAAGTCTTTCAGCCATTTGGAGTGTATTTTTGTGCATGGTGTGAGGGTGTGTTCTAGTGTCATTGCTTTGCATGCAGCTGTCCAGGTTTCCCAGCAATGCTTGCTGAATAGACTTTCTTTTTCCCATTTGATGTTCTTGCCTCCCTTGTCAAAGATTAATTGACCATAGGTGTCAGGGTTTATTTCCGGGTTCTCTATTCTGTTCCATTGGTCTGTCTGTCTGTTTTGATACCAGTACCACACTGTTTTGATGACTGTGGCTTTGTAGTATTTCTTGAAGTCTGGGAGAGTTATGCCTCCTGCTTGGGTTTTGTTTCTCAGGATTGCTTTGGTGATTCTGGGTCTTTTGTGGTTCCATCTAAATGTTTGGATTGTTTGTTCTAGTTCTGTCAAAAATGTCCTGGGTCATTTGATAGGGATTGCATTGAATCTGTAGATTGCTTTGGGTAGTATGGCCATTTTTCCAATATTGATTTTTCCAATCCAGGAACCTGGAGTATCTTTCCATTTCCTTACATCTTCTTTGACTTCCTTGATTAATGCTTTATAGTTCTCGGCATATAGGTCCTTTGCCTCCTTCGTCAGGTGTATTCTGAGGTATTTGATTTTGTGAGGTGCAATTTTAAAAGGTATGATATTTTTGTATTCCTTTTCTAATATTTCATTGCTGGTATACAGAAATGCGACTGACTTCTAAATGTTAATCTTATATCCTGCTGCTTTGCTGAATTTAGTAATCAGTTCAAGTCGTTTTTGGGTTGTTTCCTTCAGGTTTTCTATGTAGAGTATCATGTCATCTGCATACATTGACAGTTTTATCTCTTCTCTTCCTCTATGGGTGCCTCTTATTTCTTTTGATTGTGTAATTGCTGTGGCTATGACTTCCAAAGCTATGTTGAAGCAGTGGTGAGAGTGGGCATCCCTGTCTTGTTCCAGATTTGAGTGAGAAGGCTTTCAGTTTCTCTCCATTGAGTATTATATTTGCTGTGGGTTTATCATAAATGGCTTTGATTATATTCAGGAATGTTTCCTCTATACCCACTTTGGCGAGGGTATTGTTCATGAATGGATGTTGGACTTTGTCAAATGCTTTTCCTGTGTCTATTGAGATGATCATATGGTTTTTGGCTTTTTTATTGTTAATGTGGTGAATGAAGTTGATTAATTTGTGCATGTTGAACCATCCTTGTGAACCTGGGATGAACCCTACCTGATCATGGTGTATGATTTTTTGTGTATCTTGTTGGATTCGGTTGGCTAAGATTTTGTTGAGAATTTTTGCATCTATATTCATCAATGATATTGGGCGATAGTTGTCCTTTATGGTGGTATCACTGTCTGGTTTTGGAATTAGGGTGATGGTGGCATCATAGAATGTCCTTGGGAGTATTCCTCCTTCTTCAACCTTTTGAAAGAGTTTAAGGAGGGTTGGCACCAATTCCTCTTTATATGTTTGATAGAATTCTCCTGTGAAGCCATCTGGTCCTGGATGTTTATTTGTAGGGAGTGTTTTTATGACATCTTCAATTTCATTTCTAGTGATCAGTCTGTTCAGTTGGTCTGTTTCTACTTGATTCAGTTTTGGCAGGCTGTAAGATTCTAGAAAATTGTGCATTTCTTCCAGATTGTCAAGCTTGTTGGCATATAGTTGTTCATAGTATTCTCTTATGGTTTTTTGTATTTCTGCTGTATCCACTGTGATTTCTCCTTTTTCATTTATAATTTTGGTTATTTGGGTTCTTTCTCTCCTCTTTTTAGTGAGACTGGCCAGGGGTTTGTCAATTTTGTTCTCCTTTTCAAAGAACCAGCTCTTGGTTTTATTAATTTTCTCTATTGTTTTTTGAATCTCTATTTTATTGATTTCCTCTTTGATCTTTATAATTTCCTTCCTTCTGCTGACTTTAGGCCTTTTTTGTTCTTCTTTTTCTAGTTCGTTTAGGTGGAGGGTTAAGTTGTCCATTTGGGATCTTTCTTCTTTTTTGAGAAAGGCCTGTATTGCTATAAATTTCCCTCTGAGCACTGCTTTCGTGGCATCCCATAGATTTTGAGCGGTTGCGTCTTCATTATCATTTGTTTCAAGGTAGTTTTTAATTTCCTTCTTGATTTCCTCATTGACCCATTGGTTTTTGAGTAGCATGTTGTTTAGTCTCCATGTAGTAGGTTCTTTCTCTTTCCTTTTCCCATGGTTGGTTTCTAATTTCATGGCATGGTGGTCAGAGAAGAGACTTGAGATAATTTCTATGCTCCTAAATTTATTGAGATTAGCTTTGTGTCCCAATATGTGGTCGATTCCTGAGAATGTTCCATGAGCATTTGAGAAGAATGTGTATTCTGCTTTTTTTGGATGTAGGGTCCTGAAGATATCAATGAAGTCTAACTTTTCTATTGTTTCCTTTAGGATCTCTGTTGCTTTATTGGTTTTCTGTCTAGAGGATCTGTCCATTGATGTGAGGGGGGTATTAAGGTCTCCTACTATAATTGTATTCACATCAATATCCCCCTTTATGTCTGTTAATATTTGTTGTATGTATCTGGATGCTCCTATATTTGGGGCATATATGTTGACGATAGCAACATCCTCTCTTTGGATGGATCCCTTAATCATTAAGTAGTGTCCTTCTTTGTCTTTCTTTATGTCTTTTGTTTTAAAGTCTATTTTGTCTGATATGAGCGTTGCGACTCCTGCTTTTCTGTCATGTCTATTGGCGTGAAATATTTTTCCCCACCCTTTCACTTTCAATCTATATGTATCTTTTGTCCCAAGGTGAGTTTCTTGTATTGTAGGGAGCATATTGAAGGTTTTTGCCTTTTTTATCCACTCAGCCCCTCTGTGTCTTTTGTTGGGGCCTTCAGTCCATTGACATTTAAGGTGATAATTAATAGATGATTATTTATTGCCAATTTGAACCTCGTGTTCCAGTTGATTCTATGGTTCTCCATTCTTCCTTTTTTTTTTTTTTTTTGGCTGGATAGTCTCCGGTTATTATCTGCTTGAGCGTTTTTTGTTTTTTGTTTTTTCATTTTTTGCGAGTGCAATATTTGCTTTTGGCTTGTGGTTGCCCTGTTTTTTAAGTATGCTAATCCCTTCCTATAATTGTGTGTTTTAGCCTGATGTTCCTGTAGGTTCAAACACCCCATTGCTATAATAAAATTATGAAGAGAAATATACAAACAAACAAACAAAAAGGGTCTATTTATTTCCTAACATCCCTTGCCCACATTTTATGGTTTTGATGACTCTTTTTTATTTTTTTCTTTTTAATTTTATTTTGTTTGAAGCATGTTCATGATTAAATCTGTATGCTGGCTTATTTGAGTGACTGCTCTCTGATTGCAGTTTCCTCAGTCCTAGTTCTTCCTCTTCTTTTTTTTTTTTCTTTTCTTTTCATTTTTCTTCCCTTTCCTTCCTTTCTTTTTGGTTTAGAGAAGCCTCTTCAGTATTTCTTTTAACCTGGGTATTGTGTTGCTGTATTCTTTTAGTTTTTGTTTGTGGGAAAAAATTTTTATATCCCCTTCTATTTTAAAGGATATTCTTGCTGGATAGAGTATACTAGGTTGCATATTTTTTTCCTTTTAGCACTTTCAATATGTCTTGCCCTTCCCTCCTGGCCTGTAGTGTTTCTGTAGAGAAATCAGCTGATATTCTTATGGGGGTTCCCTTGTAGGTAACATTCTGCTTTTCTCTTGCTGCCTTTAGGATCCTCTCTTTATCACTCACTTTTGCCATTTTTATTATGATGTGTCTTGGTGTGGGTCTATTTGGGTTCAGTTTGTTTGGGGCCCTCTGTGCTTCCTGTATCTTGAACCCAGTATCCTTTAGATTTGGGAAGTTTCCATTGATAATTTCTTCAAATATGTTTTTCATCCCCTTATCTTTTTCTACTCCTTCTGGAATTCCTATTATGCGTAGATTGGTCTGCTTTATATTATCCCATAGGTCTCTTATATTGCTTTCCTGTTTTTTCTTTTGGTTTTCTGTCTGCTGTCATCATTGTGTGATTTCCATTCTTCTATCTTCCACATCACTGATTCGTTCTTCTGCATTATTCATTCTGGTTTTTACTGCCCTTAGTTCAGTTTGCATCTCTGCAACTGAATGTTCTAGTTTTTCTTGGCTCCTCCTTATATTTTCTAGTTCCCTTCTGAGGGTATCTGCATTACTGTTCCTATCTTCTCTTCATTCCTTCAGTATTTTCACTATTTCTCTTTTGAACTCCAGGTCTGTCAGACTGCAGAGATCTGTTTCATTGTTGACTGTTTTAGGTGAGTTCTCCTGTTGGTTTGACTGGGGGTGGTTTCTCAGCTTCTTCATCTTGCTTGTTGTTTTCTTTTTCCTGGGGGAGTTGTACTCTCTATGGCCGGGCAGTGTTTGCCTTGTCACTGCCATGGAATGTTTCCTGAGGGCTGGCGTTGTTGGTCAATCTTTTTTGAGGCAGTGTGGTTTTTCTGGAGTGTTGATGGGGCTGACAGGGTCTCTTTGAAGCAAAGGAGGACTTCCTGAGGGCAGACAGGTCTGCGAGGTCCACACCACGATGGTAGCAGATTTCACTCGGTCAGGCAGAGCTTGCTCTGGTGATTTTAGGCTGTGGGGTTCTTGCAGGTGGTTGGGGTGTTGGGCAGCTGTTCCTCAGGAGTTCTGCACCCCCCGAGGTCTGGAGCAGATAGTTCGGTTATTGAGAACCCAAGAGACTCTTCCCTAGGGTAGCCCGACTCTGAAGGACTGTCCGAGAATTAGTCTGATCTTTTCACAATCTGGCCAAGCTTTTTATAGCTTTTATGGGCTGCAGGGTGTCCTGAAGAGAGCTGGCAGTCTTTTGAAGCTGTTCTGCAAGACTGTGGCTCCCCCTGAGGGCATGGGCAGCTAGCTGGGCTGCTGCCAATCCAAGAGGCTCTTCCCCAGGGCAACCTGACTCAGAAAAACCCTCCGGGAATTAGGCAGATCCTTTCACGGCCCAGCCAGGCTTGTTGTAGCTTTTCTAGGATGTAGGGTGTCCTGCAGAGAGCTGGCAGTCCTTTCTAACTGATCTGCGAGAGCTCGGCACCCCCTGAGGGCTTCAGTGGCTATCTGGGCCACTGTTAGCCTGAGAAGCTCCTCCTCAGGTTAGCCAGACTGGGAAAAATTGTCCGAGAAATAAGCAGATCTTTTCACAGTCCATCCAGGCTTGTTGTAGCTTTTCTGGGCTGCAGGGGGTCCTGCCTGGAGCTGGAAGTCCTATGCAGCTGATCTGCGAGAGCTTGGCACCCCCTGAGGGCTTTGGTGGCTAGCTGGGCTGCTGCGAACTCAGGAGGCTCCTCCCCAGGGCAGCCTGACTAGGAAAGACTATCTGAGAATTAGGCAGATCTTTTCACGTCCTGACTAGGCTTATTCTAGCTTTTCTGGGCTGCATGCCTTTTCTCGGGGGCTGGTGGTGTTTGGTGCTGCTCTGCGGGGATGTAGCCCCTCCAAAGGGCAAGCAGGCCTGTGCAGGGACAGCCCCTGTGGTGGTAGGCTTCAGGCAATTGTTGAGGCCAGCCCTCCTGGATGGCAGGCAGCCCCAGATCCGGGGAGTGCATAGGGGGTGGTGGGGGTGGGGAGAGGGGATGCACTGGGAAGCACAGCTTTCTGCTAGCTAGAGGTCCGGTAAGCTTGCTGTGGCATAGGGAGTATTCTATGGGGACCCACCTCTTCTGCTCTCCCTCCCCAGCAGGCGCACAAACCAGGCTCTTCTCCCAGGTTCCCTCTGATGTGGCTTTCCACTTCCCCGCCCCTAGAGTATTGCTCCCTTCCCCTGTGACAGCTTTGTTTTCTAGTCTCCCAGGCAGTCTCTGCCCTGTCAAACTTGACAGACAGGTTTCTAGACCTCCCAAGCAGTCTCCCAACCACCCCGCCCCCCCCCAGCCCTTTCCCGGGGACTAACCTCCAGAGCCCAGGTCTCGGTGCCCAGCCCCCACCCAGGCATCTCAATTTTTGGTGACTGTGCCCATAGTTCAGATGGTCCGTTTGGTTCTCGATCTGCTTTTCAGAACTCCAACTTATTGTTACACTCCTCTCTGCATCTGGAGATTCCTCCAGTTCATTTGATATTTCCCCCAAGTAGGTGACTTTCGAGAGTTCAGGATCCCTTTCTCCTCCTCAGTTCCCTTTCGGGAGCGCCCGTCCAGCTTGGATTCACCTTCTCTCACTCTCCTCTTTTTTCTTGTTTTACCTAGTAATGTCACGAACTTCTTGCCGAACTTCTTCTTTTTGGAGTTTAAGTTCTTCTGCCAGTGATTGGTTGCTGTTCTGTGTGAGTCATTTATCCTGTAGATGTGGTTTTTGTGTGTGTGTGTGTGTGTTTGTGGGAGAGTGCAAGCGTGTCCCCCTACTCTTCCACCATCTTGTCCCCTCCCCAACTTGAACACTTTTTCATAGCAAAGGAAACATCAACAAAACAAGAAGACAACATACAAAATAGGAGAAAATACTTGAAAACTCTATAACTGACAAAAGATTAATAATCAAAAGATATAAACAGCTCATGAAACTAAGTATCTAAAAGAAAAAATCAGATAAAAAATGAGCTGTCAACTTGATAGACATTTTTCCAAATAAGACATACAAATGACTACCAGGGACATGAAAGGATGCTAAATATCACTAATTATTAGATAATTGCAAATCAAAACAACAATGAGGTACCACCTCACACCTATCAGGATGGCTATCATCAAAAAGTCAACAAATTACTAATGTTGGAGAGGATGTGGGGAAAAGGGACCGATTTTACACTGTTGCTCACAATTTAACTTTGTAGACACTATGGAACATAGTATGGATGCCTTTCAGAAAACTAAAAGTATTACTCTTATATGACCAAACAATTCGACACCTTGGTATATATCTAGAAGATACAAGAACTCTAATTTGAACAAGTGCATACATCTCAATATTCATAGCAGCGCTACTTAATTTTATCACTTAATTACAATATATGTTGGTGTGTTCCTCTTTGGGTGCATACTCTATGTGTATTTTACTTGGATGACTCTTTTCTTCCCCAGGTTAGTGAATTTTTCACTTATTTTAACAACATTTCATTAGTGTGCTTGATATTGTCTTCTCTTAAACTGTCTTCATTTCTTTTCTTTCTTTTTTTTCTCTTTTGTGGCAGTGATTTCTACTACTTTGTCTTCCAGCTCATTAATCCACTCTGCTATATCATTTAGTCTGCTATTAATCCGTTAGAGTATTTTTTATTTCAATATGTGAATTCTCCATTTGATTATCCCTTACATTTTCTAATTCTATGTTAAAAACTTCTAATTTCTGGCTCTATTCATCCATTCTTCTGAGTTCTTTAATCATCTTTATGATCATTACTCTGAACTTTCTCTGGTATATTGCCTATATCCATTTCACTTATTTCTTCTGGGATTTTACCTTGTACATTTGTCTGGAAAATATTCCTCTACCACCTCATTTTGTATAAATAGCTATTTGTATTTTTATGTATGTGGTATGTTTCTTCCATTTATCCACCATGGAGAAGTAGCCTTCTGTAGGAGATGCTATATACATCTAGCAGTGCACTCCACTCTAATCATCCAAGCTACATGTTCTAGAGGTTCCTCCTAAGAGAGCTGTATGTGTCCTTCTTTTATGATGGGCTAAATATATTTGTGATCTAGTAGGATTTGTTGGCCACTAGTCCCAATCTTTACCATGCTTTGCCTTATATGGATGCTGCTGACTGCAGTTTAACAGGGCCTGGTCATAAGGCAGCTGGCTGCATAACCCAAGATGGCTCCAGGGCTAGTGCTGACTCATTGGTGTGTGGAGTCAGGCTCCCAAAATATGGAGGTATTTTTCATCCACTAGCATGAGAAGCCAGGTCCTGGAGTTAGTTCTGGACTACTGGCAGGTAGAGTTGGTTCCTGGAGTCTAGTTTAAAGGCCCAAGGACCATAGAGCTCATTTAAGATCACTCATGGGGAGTGTGGTTACAGATACAGTTGGGTAAGGGATCCAGGGTGTCTAAAAACTTATGTTGGCCTCCTATTAGACAGGGCCAGGGCCAAGCTGGTCTAAGAATTACAGTCTGGCTTGCTCTCAGTAGGTTCAATCTTTAAAATTATGCAGGGATCATAGTTCTTTTGTGTCTGATATTTTCCCCCTGATGGGTAAGACTAGAGGCTAGTTCAGACCTCCTGAATGGAAGGGTCAGGGGTGAGTGAAGCTGGATCTTGACCCTCAGATGGGCAGGGTCAAGATTTAGGGAATGTCTAGAGGTGGCTATGGGCTCAGGAAGTCTTTAGTCAGCCTGTCTGATGTTGGATAGGTCTGTATGTTCCCACCCAGATCGTTTTCTGGCCTGAAACTTCTGAGCACTGGCACCTACAAGGACTTGGGTGGAGTCAAGTCTTGGTGCTAATGATCCAAGATGGCAGCCACCAGCAGCAGTGCTCACATGGTAGAATCCTCCCAAATATGGTTTCTATCAGTGTCTGTGACCACAGGGTGAGCTTCAGCCATCCCCCAATTCTCTAGGAGGTTCTCCAAGAGCAGCAGTTAGGTCTTGCCTGGGCTCCTATCAAATTAGTACTTTTGCCCTCTTTCCCAGTCCCTGTGAGATTTTTTGTGTGGCATTTAAGAGTGAAGTCTCTATTTTCTCTAGTCTAGTGGGACACTTACCATGAAGTCTCAATGGCCTTTAAAGCCAAATGCTCTGGGGAGTCATTTTCTTGGTCAGGACCCCTGCACTAAGGAGCCTGAAGTGGGGCTCAGAACTACTCACTCTTGTAGGATAAACTTCATCTAATTGTGGTTAGTTCTTTATGACTAGTTGTAGAACATCTTTTCTGGTAGGTTCTAGGCTTTTTCATCAATGATTTTTTTAAAGATAATTGTGATTTTTGTGTGGTTGTGAGAAGAGGGGAGCTCAGTGTCTCTCTACTCTGCTATCCTGGCTTCCTCCCAGTTACAGAAATTTTAATTGGTAAATATAAAACTATTTAGTTAACCTCTTAACTATCACCATCATCATTATTTAGTCATCTGTAAGTTTAATTGGTCACCTTTTCTTTCCTCTCATTGATGAATCCTCTTCTTTCTGACTTCCAAATGTCAGGACAATTTTCAGTATTCTGAATGCATTCTCTATTATACCTTATTCCAATATAATCTTGTGAATTCTCAGGACCAGCTCAAACAGAACTGCAGTTTTGTTTTACAGAAGGTAGATAGATACCTTCAAGTTCTTTTAGGTTCAAATAAGTTTTGCTTTGATGTAAGATGGTGTGAGAGAGCAATAGCAAAGAAAAACTCAGGGTGCACTGTTTACCATAATCAAGAATTTAAAGAAAACCAAGTGTTCATCAACAGGTGATTGGATTAACAGGGAATGTTTATATATTTATATATATATACATATATATATATATATACATGTTTATATATATATATATACATGTTTATATATATATATATATTTATATATATATAAAATATCTGTATATATAAGATATATGTAATTTTTTTCTCAGCCATAATGAACTTCTACCATTTGCAGCAATGTGGATGGACCTAGAGAAGATTATGCTTAGTGATGTAAGCCAAAGAATGAATGATATCAATTATATGTGGAATTGAAAATATAAAAAAAATTAATGTGTATGCAAAAAGGAAAAGACTATATACATCAAAAATATGGTTAACAAAGAGGAAGGAGTAGCAGGAAGAAGAAATTAGTTATATGGGATTAACAGATGCAAAATAATATGTATAAAATATAAGCAAAATATATATTTTTCTTTATAGTACAGCAAAAATAGCCATTATATTATAATAATTTTAAATGAAGAATAACCTGCAAAAATATTGAAGCACTATTAAACATACCTGTAATTTATATAATATTGTATGTAAAGTATACTTTAACTAAATAAATTACAAAATAAAATAAATGATCTTATTGGTAAAAAAAATTAATAATCAAAGTGGTAGACTGACTACTATAAGTCAAGTAAGAAGATTAAAAAACAAAGATAGTGAAATCAACTATCCACCATTATTAGTTAAGAACTACCAAAAAAGGTGTAAAATATGGTATCGAAAATATTAAACATGTTGTAAGGAGGAGTAAAAATTGAGAGTTCTTATAATAAATTAAAAATTGACATCATCAACTTTAAGTATACATTTAGGATGCTATATATGAACCTCATATTAACCACAAAGAAAAAAATCTGCAGTGCACACACACATACACAAATGTGGAAGAATTCCAAATATAAAAATGGAGTCATAAATCACAAATGGAGAGAAAAAAAGACAGGTATCCTAGACAGAAAATCAATAAGGCAACAGAGATCCTAAAAGACAATACAAAATATAGACTTAATTGATATTTTCAGGACATTACTTCAAGAAAACCAGAATATACATTCTTCTCAATTGCACATGGAACATTATCAAAAATTGATCATGTACTGGGGCGCAAAGCTAGCCTCAACAAACTTAAGAGTATAGAAATTATTTCAAGTATCTTCCCTGAGTACAATGGCATGAAACTAGAAATCAACCACAGGAAAAGAAATGAGAAAAACCTAACTACATGGAGAACAAACAACATGCTATTAAAAAACCAATGGGTCAATGAGGAAATCAATGAAGACACAACCACTCAAAATCTATGGGATGCCACTAAAGCAGTGCCCAGAGGGAAATTCATAGCAATACAGGCCTTCCTCAAAGGAGAAGAAAAATCTCAAATTGACAACTTAACCCATCACCTAAATGAACTAAAAAAAGAAGAACAAACAAAACCTAAAGTCAGCAGAAGGAAATCATAAAGATCAAAGAAGAAATCAATAAAATAGAGATTCAAAAAAGAATAGAAAAAATTAGTAAAACCAAGAGCTGGTTCTTTGAAAAGGTAAACAAAATTGACCATCCTCTGGCCAGACTCACTAAGAGGAGAGAAAAAACCCAAATGAACAAAATAAGAAATGAAAAAGGAGAAATCATAATGGATAGTCCAGAAATAAGAAAAAATGAGAGAATATGATGAACATTTCTATGCTAACATATTTGACAAGCTGGAAGAAATGGACAACTTTCAAGAGACTTACAGCCTGGCAAAACTGAATCAAGAAGAAATAGATCAACTGAAAAGACCAATCACTAGAAATGAAATTGAATATGTCATAAAAACAATCCCTACAAATAAAAGTCCAGGTCCAGATGGCTTCACAGGCAAATTCTACAAAGCATACAAAGAAGAACTGATGCTCATCCTCCTTAAACTTTTTCAAAAGGGTGAAGAAGAAGAAACACTCCTAAAGACATTCCACAATGCCAACGTCACCCTAATGCCAAAGCCAGAAAAAGATACCACCAAAAAAGAAAACTATCATCCAATATCTTTGATGAATATAGACACCAAAATTCTCAACAAAATTTTAGCAATCCGAATCCAACAACATATAAAAAAGATCATAAACCATGACCAGGTGGGATTTATCCCAAGTTCACAAGATGGTTAAACATACACAAATCAATCAACCTCATACACCACATGAACAAAAGAAAAGTCAAAAATCACATGATCATCTCAATAGATGCAGAAAAAGCATTTGACAAAGTCCAAAATCCATTCATGATAAAAACTCTCACCAAATTGGGTATAGAGGGAACATTCCTTAACATGATCAAAGCCATTTATAACAAACTGACAGAAATATAATACTCACTGGAGAAAAGCTGAAAGCCTTACAACTAAAATCTAGAACAAGACAAGATGTCCACTCTCACCACCTTTATTCAACATAGGACTGGAAGCAGTCAAATAAAAGAAATAAAAGGCATCCAAACAGGAAGAGAAATGGTACAACTGTCACTGTATGCAAATGGCATGACACTATATGTAGAAAACCCTAAGGACTCAACTCAAAAATTACTTGGATTAGGATTAGGAAGATGTGGTATATATATACACACACAATGGAATACTACTCAGCCACTTGTTGTTCACTTGACTGAACAACAAATTCAGCAAAGTAGCAGGATTGAAGATTAATATTCCAAAATCAGTCACTTTTCTGTTTACAAAAAATGTAATATTAAAATGAATACAAAAATTCAATACCTTTTAAAATTGCACCACAAAAAATCAAATACTTGGGGATACACATGACCAAGGAGGTAAAAGACTTATATGCTGAGAACTATAAAACATTAATCAAGGAAATTAAAGAAGATGTAAAGAAATGGAAAGATATCTTGTGCTCCTGGGTTGGAAAGATTAATATTGTAAAAATGGCCATAGTACCCAAAGCAATGTATAGATTCAATGCAATCCCTAGCAAATTACCCATGACATTTTTCACAGAACTAGAACAAACAATCCAAAAATTCATATGGAACCACCAAAGACCCAGAATTGCCAAAGCAATTCTGAAGAACAAAAAACAAGCAGGAGGCAGAACTCTCCCAGACTTTAGGCAATACTACAAAGCCACCATCATCAAGACAATGTGGTACTGGTACCAAAACCAACATATAGACCAATGGAACAGAATAGAGAATGCAGAAATAAACACTGACACCTATGGTCAATTAATCTTTGACAATAGAGGCCAAAACATAAAATGGGAGAAAGAGTCTTCAGCAAGTATTGCTGGGAAATCAGGACATCTGCATGCAAATCGATGAAACTAGAACACACCCTCACACCAGGCACAAAAATAAACTTAAAATGGCTTAAATACTTAAATACAAGACAAGACACCATCACACTCCTGGAAGAGAATATTGGCAAAACATTCTCTGACATCACCCTTATAAATGTTTTCTCAGGTCAGTCTCCCAAGGCAACAGAAATAAAAGCAAAATTAAACAAATGGGACCTAATCAAACTGACAAGATTTTGCATAGCAAAGGTGACCAAAAAGAAAACAAAATGACAACATACGGAATGGGAGAATATAGTTTCAAATGATGCAACTGACAAGGGCTTAATCTGTAAAATACACAAGCAACTTAAAAGCAAAAAAGCCAACAACCCAATGGAAAAATGGGTGCAAAACCTGCATATACATTTCTCCAAGGAAGATATACAGATGGCCAACAAGCACATGAAAAAAATGCTCAACATCCCTGATTATTAGAAAAATGAAAATCAAAACTACCGTAAGATACCACCTCACACTAGTCAGAATGGCCATTAATAAGTCCACAAATAACAAATGCTGGAGAGGGAGTGGAGAAAAGAGAACCCTCCCGAACTCTTGGTGGGAATGTAAACTGGTACAACCACTATGGGGAACAGTGTGGCAGTAGCTCAGAGAAGTAATTATAGAACTACCATATGATACAGCCATTCCACTCATAGGCATATATCCAGTCAAAACTTTCCTTGAAAAAGACACATGTACCTGCATGTTCATTGCAGCACTTTTCACAATAGCCAAGATATGGAAACAACCCAAATGTCCATCAATTGATGACTGGATTAGGAAGATGTAGTATATATATATATATATATATATATACACACACACACACAATGGAATACTACTCAGCCATAAAAAAGAAGAAAATAATGCCATTTGCAGCAACATGGATGGAAGTAGAGACTCTCATCCTGAGTGAAGTATGTCAGAAAGACAAAGACAAATACCATATGATATCACATATCTGGACTCTAATATATGGCACAATGGAACCTCTCCACAGAAAAGAAAATCATGGACTTGGAGAATAGACTTGTGGTTGCCAAAGTGAAGGGGGAGGGATTGGGATGGACGGGGTGCTTGGTGTTAATAGATGCAAACTATTGCCTTTGTAATGGTTTAGGTATGAGATCCTGCTGTGTAGTATTGGGAACTATGTCTAGTCACTTACGATGGAGCATGATAATGTGAGAAAAACAAATGTATACATGTATGTGTAACTGGGTCATCATGCTGTACAGTATAAATAAAATAATGTATTGGTGAAATAGAATTTAAAAAAATTTAAAAAGAACAAAAACAGCTACAAAAATATGCCCTAAGCAATTAACCAATTGGCAGTAAAGTGTATGCCTATGAAAACTTTTTACAAATAAAAATGTACTAAATGCTCCAATAAAAAGAAATAGCGTGGCTTAATCAATACTAAAGCTAGATCTATATGTATGTGCCCTGCAAGAGACTTACTTCAGATGTAAAGCACACAGAGATTAAAAGTGTGGGGATGAAAAAATTTTTCCACGCAAAGAAAAGGAAAAAAAATACTTCATACTAGATACTATAACAAGAAACAAAGAACATTACATATTTATAAAGATGTTGATTGAACAAAAAGATACAATTTTAAATATACCTGGACCTGCTATAAGAGTACTTGAACACATAAAGAAAATATTATCTTAGAAATTAACAGGAACATAATTGTTGTAAGGGACTTTAACACTTTACTTACATCAATGGACTGATCATTCAGACAGAAAATAAGTAAGCAAACACTGACCTTAAAAGTTTCAGACAGACTAAATACACTTATATAGAATAACATTTCTCCAAAAGCAGAAGAATACATATTCTTTTTAATTGCACATGGAACATTCTCCAGGATAGATCACATGAGAGACCACAAACAAAGTCTCAATAAATAAGAAGGTTGAAGTCATATCAGGCATCCTTTTTGAACACAATAATATGAGACTAGAAATCAACTATAAGAATAAAAACTACAAAAGATCACAAACACTTGGAATAATATACAATATGCTGCTGAATAAAAAAATAGGTCACTGATAAAAGACAAAAAATACTCAGAGACCATTAAAAACAAATATTAAGATCAAAATCCATTGAATGAGGCAAAGTCAGTTCTAAGAGGGAAATGTTTAGCAATATAAGACTAAAACAACAAAGAAAAATTTTAAATAAACAGTCCAACTGTACACCTAAAGGAACTAAAAAATGAAGAACAAATAAAACTTAAGTTAGTAGAAATAAGTAATTGATAAATATTAGAGCAGACATTAATGAAAAAGATTTTAAAAAAATCAATGAAACTAAGAGCTTTTTTTTTTCAAAAGATAAATTTAAGGAAGTTTTAGAGGCTTATCAAGAAGAGAAGAAAGAGGGTCCAAATAATAAAATCTGAAATGAAAGAGGTTACAACCAATACCACAGAGAAACAAGAAATCAGAATACTATGTACAATTATACACTTAAAAATCAACAACCTAGAATAATTGAGTAAATTCCAAAACCGTAACATCTCCTAAGACTGAATCAGAAGGAAATACAAAATATGAGCAGAAAAATTAAGAATAATGTAAATTGAATCTGAAGTTTAAAAACTCCCATGAAACAAAAGTCCAGGACCAGATAACTTAACTGGTGAATTCCTATTCTTCTCAAACTATTATGAAAAAGGTAGAAGAGCAAGAAATGTTTCTCAATTTATTCTAGAAGGCCAGCATCAACCTGACACCAAAACAAAACATAAAACCAAAACCACAAAGAACACTGTTACAAGCTATTATCAGTCTGTCTCCAGCTCCCCATTTACCCTTCATGCTCCATTTCATCCTCTAGTCTATAATGTCCTTTATATAATAACATTTTATTAACATAATTGTCTCCCAGATTAATTTCCAAACTTTAGAACTCCATAAATTATTTCCTTTCTGTGTTCTAACACCACACTCAATCCCTTTCTCTGTCTTTTTTCATATGGGTCTTTTTAAATATGATTTAGCCTTTCTTCTTACATATCATTTATGCTCTTGCACTGATCTCATCTCTTTTTGAAGCATCTCTGATTATTTATTTCCATTTGGAAAGTCTATGGCCTTTATTGTCTGTATTCCTTTCTGGCACATAGAATAAGTAGATTTTCTGTGCAAATACATTTTCCTTATGTCTTTAATTACATGATTGATTTTTTAATGCAAAGACCATGGTATATACCACTTGGTAAATCTCATCCTTTGGCACAGTTCAATGTTCAGACCAGGCTCTTAATTTTTTATTAATTGCTGACTGACATGCAGAACCACTAAACAAATTTTGAACAAGTCAGTAAATGAATCATTTCTATATCCTCTGAACATGCAATAGCATACATTTACAAGGTAATTAACAAAATGTGGAAAAAGGCTGAAACAATCTTCCTAGTCTACTCCGATGAAACAAAAAAGGACTTGTAATTATTTCCAGGTATTCTATAATGTTTTTCTACATCAAAAACTGGAGCTCATCCACCCATTTCCCCAATCTCCTGCTAAATCTTTTAGAGAAAGCATTTTTAAGATTCATTTTTTAAAACAAAATCTTGGCAAAGACTTTCAATTTGACCTAATTCTTTTTCCTGATTTTCATTGGAGTATGTGGCTGCTTTGTCTGCCTATGATTATTTCCACACCAGTGTACCAAACTCTCCTGGGAATGGTGCCCAGTTTCTCAAGAGAGAAAATCCTTATTGCTCCAATTCCTACTGCCATGTGCCTAAGACATTTGGAACTCAGCCATAGGGTGGCACAGATTGTGATTTAGTTCTCTTGTCCTCAGGAGCCAGATTTCTTACTGGAAATTTAGAAAGGAAAGGGAGAATTCACTGAATTCTGAACCAACTTTCTAGGAATTAGCAAATCTAGTTTCTACTACATGCCATTTTCCCCAACTTTGCCCTTAGAATGTACTTCTGGCAATGTTACTGGTGCATAATTTCCCTTGTCAAACACTTGATTATTTTATTCTGTTTAGACAGCACTGAAGCTATAGTTTATTTTTCCCTCAATGCTCCTAAAATTATTTTTTTCAAACTCAGTTTATATGGTACATAAAAAAACAACAGTAACCAACATGCTGCAGGACCTGCCTCACCTCATGATTATTTCTTTACTATTTTTTTCCTCTGTACAAGGTGGTAATTTCACAAGAAGTTATCTTCATATTGTGGAATAGGCTAAACTGGCTTTTCATTTCCAGTGGGTGGTAAGAAGACCAACATCTTCCTTACATAGTAGTATTTGCCTACATAACCCTGCATAGTTTTATTGCATATTATAAAGTTCCAATGATTTCAGACCTCCTGTATACAGTAATGTTTTAGGGACCTATTTTCCTTCCACAGCTTGGATTGAATTTTTTTCAGTTGGTCGCAATAAGTAAAATATTCTTATTGATCTTCTATGCTATTAAAATACATTATTGTGTCTCCATAACTGACATCTTTCTATAAGGATAGAAAAGATGGTCCTTTCAGATTCTATTAAAATGAAAATATATGACTTTCAGCCCTTGTTTTTAAAAGAGACTTTGAATATAAATCTATGGACTAAAACATAGTGCAGTAATCTAGAGAAAGAGTCAAATAACAAGTAAATAATTTCACTCACCATCTTCTCCAGATATTTGAATTATAAAACTTCAATTACAGTTACCATGTGCTCCAAAGTTTTAGATTATTAATATTCAAGGAGTTGTAGGAATTTAAATTATTACAATATTGAATCTGATATAATACATGGCTTCCTGAACTCTAATCTTAATTGCTGGAATAATTATACTTTTTTTTTTTAGGGCTACACTAGTGGCATATGGATGTTCCCTAGCTAGGGGTGAAATCAGAGCTGTAGCTGCTGGCCTATGCCACAGCCACAGAAATGCAGGATCCAAGCCTAGTTTGTGATCTACACCACAGCTCACAAGAATGCCAGATCCTTAACCCACTGAGTGAGACCAGGGATCGAGCCTGCATCCTCATGGATACTAGTCAGATTCATTTCCACTGAGCCACAATGTGAAATTTTCCTAAAAACAAAACTCCCTGTCAGTCTGTTCAGACTTCTAACAAAAATACTATAGACTGGCTAGTTTATAAACAATGAAAATTTATTTTTCACAGTTTTTTAGTCTGAGAAGTCCAATGTGAAATTCCTGGCAGATAGTGCCTAATGAAAGCCCACTTCCTGGTTTTCACTGTTTCCTCTTATAGTAAAAGGGCAAGGGATCTGCCTACAACTTCTGTTATAAGGGAACTAATCTTTATTCCTGAAAACTCTCCTGTCATGATTTCACTGACTTCCAAAGGCCTTACCTCCAAACACCATCATATTGTGGAATAGGCTTCAACATATGAATTTTGAGGGGACAAACATACTCAGACCTTAGCACCCTCCTTAAGTCATTTTTCTCCTCAAGCATCTTTAGAGAGTTTCTGTTATACACAAAATAAAATTCATTTTTTAAAGACCCTCTTTTTCTTATTCCATTATTTCTATATAACTATATTTCAAACTTACCTCTGAAGAAAGATAATCTTATTTATTCAGTTAAAGTTTCTCATGCATTTCCTGATAGTGACCACTTCCATGCCTTTACTCACCTTTATCCAACCTCCAACATTTAAAATATATTAATATTTAGGTTCAGTTGAATTCCCATTCTCTCCACAAAAACCTTTCCTGCATTTACTTAATATGAAATATACTTATCCCTTTTATAAGTTCCTTTTAACATAGATTTCTTACAACAACACACAGTAAGTAACCAGAATTCAATTTATACTGTTTTAATTTTTCCATTTTTATATGTCTTGCATTCCTAAGTGAAAAGTAGCCTTCTCAGGGACAATAAATGTCTATGAGTTTTTGTACCAATTTAATTACTAGAATGTTTTGGCACATGTAGACAGTCTTAAATAAAACTTTGCCTAACTGATGTTAAAATATAACATCAACAACCCACAAGTACATTTGGCATAATATCCAATGTATTTTTAATCTGATGGCACTTAAATACATCATGAAATTGTAAACTGTCTCATTTTATAATAGCCTACTATATATTGGTTCATGCAAAATGAAAGAATAGTCTATAAATTACTCTTAGATAATATCAGGACATTTATTATTAAATTTGAAGAGAATTATTTTATATGGGGCTCTAGAAATGGTTCTCAAAGCATTAACTCAAACATTTAAGTAAGTATTTTTACTTGGCATTTACATGTTGAAAGTGGCATTGATAAGACAAGAAAATATTTGTTGCATATTTATTCATTTATAGTCTGAAAATATTGCAGATATTAAAAAATTAAGCTATGTATTTACAAACATCTAAATTTACCATGTAAAGAGTTGTCCATGTGATGTTTTCCACATGTGTCAAATAATCCAACAATTAGCTATTTGGCTGGTAATGACAAGTATCTCAATCACAGAAAATAAAAGTTCCTAAATAATGTTGGAGCCTTATGCATCATTTTCAGTAAATTGTAACTGCACATCTTAACCACCAATATTTCACTGAACAAATATCATTTTTTTTAGATGCAGAGTAGAGGAACTGATACTGATATGCTTTTGGAATGCTGAATGCAACAACAACATCTATGCATTGAGAGCTTCATATTTTCAATATATGCTTCTAATAATTTCACAAACATTTTATAATTTAGTACTCCCTGACACACTATGTAAAATGTTTGATAAACATATTACAATATTTATAAACAAGAATGGTTAAGGGCATTGTAGTTGAAGAAATTTTGACTTTCCCAAACTTACAGTTATTAAATGGTAGAGCCAGGTTTTGAATCCAAGTATATTCAACTACAAAGCCTGTATTAATGACAACTTTCCTGAGATATTTACCCAATTATGCTTCCAATGGAGGAAATTTTTTTTTTGGCCACACTAGTGGCATGTGGAAGTTCCCAGGCCAGTGATCAAACTCATGTCACAGCAGCAACCTGAGCTGCTGCAGTAACAAAACTAGATCCCATTAACTGGGGTTTAGTCCCATTAACCCATTGCATCACAAGGGAAATCCAAAAGGCTTTTCACATCATAATAAGACACTTTCTGAAACAGTTATTTAGTTTTATTCAACTTGTTTTTGTCAGTGGAATTAAAAACTTTTCATCTCAAAATAAGAAAGAAGGTTTACCTTCTGTGTAATTAGATTACATAATTTGATAAGTGCAATTAACTGGATACAACCATTTAACATGTGGAAAAGCAGCTTTATGAAACATTTCTGGTTATAAATATGCTATTGTATATCAAAAATTAAAATGTACATAAATTGTGATACAGAAATTCAGAATTTGCCTTAAGGAAAATAATACCAATCCTCCTCAAACTCTTCCAAAAAATTGAAAGGGAACAAAATAAACTCATTTTATGATGCCAGCATTGCACTGATACAAAAGGCATAAAAAGACATCACACAGAAAGAAACAACAGAACAATATTTCCTATGAATTTGGTTGTCAATCTCCTCCACAAAATACTAGCAAAATGAATTCAAAAGAAAATTAAAACCATTACATAACTGTAACAAAGTGTTATTTATTCCAGAGATGTAAGATAGTTCAGCATAGGAACGTCAGTGTGATACACCTCTTCATAGAATAAAAAGTATATTATCCTTTCAAATGGTGCAGTAAAACCATTTGCCAAATTCCAGCACATTTTCATGATAAAACCACTCAACAGACTCGGGAAAGTAGGTGTTCATGGGCAACCCACAACAAACATCACTCGCATTGTAGACAGTCTGCAAATTTTTCCTCTAAGATCAGGAAGAAGCAAGGGTTTCCCACATTACCCACTTCTATTCAACATTTTACTAAAGCTTCTAGCCAGATTAATAGCCAAGAAAAATAAATAAGCATCTAATTTGGAAAGGAAACTATAAAATTATTATTTCTATTGAAGGTGAAATGATATTTTATAGAAAAACTCAAGGAATCAACCTACTGATGCTAATAAACAAATACTACAAAAGTGTAGGATAGAAGATCAATACACATAAACCAACTTCATTTTTATATGCTGCTAATGAGTAATCCAAAAAATGAATTTAAATAGGAACACCCAATGGCAATAGCATCAAGACATAAATGCTGTGGGAATAACTTTAACCAAGGAAGTGTAATGTGTGTACACTGAAACCTACAAAACAGTGCTGAAATAAGTTAATGAAGACTAAATAAGTGGAATGTCATCCCATGTTCATTGATTGGAACACTTAAACTTGTTAAAATGGCAGTGCTGTAGAAAGTAATCTACAGATACAATGTAATGCATATCAAAACTTCCACAGTACTTTTGCAGAAATGAAAAAGCCAATCTTAAAGTACATGTTGATAACAAGGGAACCTGAATAGCCATTACAGTCTTGAAAAAGGAGAACAAAGTTGGAAGACTTACAATCCACACACAAAACTTTCTAAAAGCAGTACTGATCAAAATAGTGTGGTTCCAGGAATTCCTTGGTGGCTCAGTGTTAAGCATCTGGTGTTGTCACTGCTGTGGTGTGGGTTGGATCCCTGACCTGGGAACTTCTATGTGCTGCAGGTGTGGCCAAAAAAAGTGCTGTTCTAGGTTGTGTATATACCAATTTTAAGACATATAGACTAATGGAATAAAATCCAGTGTCCATAAACAAACATATATACCTATGGCCAATTATTTTTGAAAATAGTTTAGAAATATTACCCTTAAGGAAACATGTTCAGACAAATGGGTATTCATAAGCAATAGAATCAAGTTGGAATACAAGTTTATAGTAGATACAAAAATTAACATATAAAGTGTCAACACTCTAAATGCAATAACTAAAATGGTAAAACTCTTAGAAGAAAACAGGACAAAGCTTGATGACCTTAAATTTTGCAATGGATTTTTGCATATAACACCTGAATATAAACAATAAAAGAAAGAACAGATAAATTAGGCTTTATCAAAATTAGGAATGTATGTGTGTCAAAAGAACATAACAAGAATATGTTTATAAACAAGAATGGTATAATATGTTTATAAAAAAGAATGTTTTATAAACACTTTCATTGTTATTTCAAATCTCAACAAGGATACTCAGTTAAAAATTGTTGGAAGTTCCCATCATGGCTCAGTGGTTAATGAATCTGACTAGGAACCATGAGGTTGTGGGTTCGATCCCTGGCCTTGCTCAGTGGGTTAAGGATCTGGCATTGCAGTGAGCTACGGTGTAGGTCACAGATATAGCTCGGACCTGGCATTGCTGTGGCTCTGGCATAGACAGGCAGCTACAGCTCCGATTAGACCCCTAGCCTGGGAACCTCCATATGCTGTGGGAGTGGCCCTAGAAAAGGCAAAAAAAAAAACCCAAATAAATAAATAAATAAAATAAAAATCATCAAAACTTTCTTCAGATACTTCATCAAATAAGACAAATAAGTGTAAAATTATAATATGAAAATATATTGATTAACCAAACTAAATCTACAACATGATACAACTATATGCCTGTTAGAATAATTAAAATTTAAAAGATGGACCAAGGAAATGTGTAAATAAATTGTGAAATAAATTGTATATAAATTATGAAATACCCAGAAATAAAATGGAATAATTGAACTATAGGTACATGCAACCATATGGATAAATCTCAAAGGAATTATGCATAGTGAAAGAAACTAGATCAAAAATACATATCATAACATTGATACATTTATGCAAAATTCAAACTCATTTATAATGACAGGACAGATTACTGGTTGCCACTGCCAAAAGAATAACATTACGCAATGCTACAAAATTTCTGGGTAATTATAACATGAAAAAAAAATCCCCCATTTTCTTATTTTGTGTTTTCAAAATTGAATTTCATCATTTGTTATTCTTTTTCTCTTCCTTTCTCTTGAGGATTTCACATTTGAGTCCATTTAGAATAATTTAAAACGTGTCTGTCTTAACAAAAAGAAGGAACATCATTTTTCTGAACGATATACATGATATTTCTGTGTGAAAGCGTCTCATGTCAAGTCCAAACATGATTAAGAAATTTGTATCATTGCTGTTTATTAGAAAAGATTGATTAATATCATACTATATTAACGTCCTTATGTAGAGTGCTGAAACTAAGTACATTTGCTAATCCATTTTGATTTTAATCAATAAGACAAAGTTCAATTTAGGTAGTCATTGTAAAAAAAAAAAAAGTATTGTCAAACCCTCCATTACTGTTCTAGATAATAGGTGTCAATAGTAAAAAAAAAAAAAAAAAAAAAAAAACATAAATAAAGAGAGAAGTAGACCTACTGAAACAACTCATCTCTTTTGTCCATGATTTTTTTTTGTCTTTTTGCCTTTTCTAGGGCTGCTCCCACAGCATATGGAGGTTCCCAGGCTAAGGGTCTAACCAGAGCTGTAGCTGCTGGACTACACCAGAGCCACAGCAACACCAGATCTGAGCCACATCTGCGACCTACACCACAGCCCATGGCAACGCCAGATCCTTAACCCATTGAGCAAGGCCAGGGATCGAACCCACAACCTCATGGTTCCTAGTCAGATTCGTTAACCACTGAGCCATGACGGGAACTCCTGTCCATGTTTTTTTTTGATGGTGATTTTTTACATAGCATTTTATTACTCAATTACATTTATAGTTTTACCATAATAATCACAATGAAGTTTTTTTTAATTTATTATTTTTTTTATTATTTCCCCAATACAATTTTTTTTCTACAGTACAGTATGGTGACCCAGTTACACATACATGTACATATCCTATTTTCTCACATTATCATGCTCCATCATAAGTGACTAGACATAGATCCCAGGGCTACACAGCAGGATCTCATTGCTAATCCATTCCAAAGGCAATAATTTGCATCCATTAACCCCAATCTTCAAATCCATCCCACTCCCTCCCCCCCTTGGCAACCAAAAATCTGTTCTCCAAGTCCAAGATTTTCTTTTCTGTGGAAAGGTTCATTTGTGATGTATATTAGATTCCAGATATCAGTGGTATCATATAGGATTTGTCTTTCTCTTTCTGACTTACTTCACTCAGGATGACAGTCTCTAGTTCCATCCATGTTGCTGCAAATGACATTATTTCATTCTTTTTTATGGCTGAGTAGTATTCCATTGTGTATATATACCAAATCTTTCTAATCCAATCATTCTTGATGGACATTTGGGTTGTTTCTGTGACCTGGCTATTGTGAATAGAGCTGCAATGAACATGCGGGTTCATGTGTTTTTGTTTTTATTTTTAAGGAAAGTTTTGTCCAGATATATGCCCAAAAGTGGGATTGCTAGATCATATGGTAGTTCTATGTATAGATGTCTAAGGTTCATACATACTATTCTCCATAGGGGAATCAGCTGAAATTCCCACCAACAGTGAAGGAGGATTCCCTTTTCCCCACACCCCCTCCAGCATTTGTTATTTGAGGACTTATTAATGATGGCCATTCTGACTGGTGTGAGGTGGTATTTTATAGCATTTCCATCCTAAACCCCCAGCATATCCCCCACCCCCCCAACCTATCTAATTTGGAAACCATAAGTTTATCAAAGTCTGTGAGTCAGTATCTGTTCTGCAATGAAGTTCACTGTGTCCTTTTGTTAGATTCCACGTCAATGATAGCATTTGATGTTTGTGTCTCATTGTCTGACTGACTTCACTAAGCATGTTAATTTCTAGGTCCATCCATGTTGCTAAAAATGCCATCATTTCATTAATTTTAATGACTGAATAATATTCCATTGTGTATATGTACTACATCTTCTTTATCCACTCCTCTGTCGATGGGTATTTAGGTTGTTTCCATGTCTTAGCTATTGCATATGGTGCTACAATAAACATTGGAGTGCGTGTATCTTTTCAAGTCATGGTTTCCTCTGGATAGATGCCCAGGAGTGGGATTGATGGATAAAATGATAATTCTATACTTTTGTCCATGATTTTGAAGTTTTATTCAAAAACCATGGATCATTTAAGTTCTCTATGCTTTCATGTGGCTAAAAGCCCTCCCTTTCCACATGCGTCTTTTTTCCTTGCTACCATAAAAGTAATTCAACCAGTACTTCAAAAGTCAAATTAACAAATAGGTTAATTGTTAACAGCTTATATGCATGGTTCAAATTTAAGAGTAGATTTCTCTGTTTGCATTACTTCACTTAATATGATAATATCTAGGTCTATCCATATTGCTGCAAGTGGCATTATTTCATTCTTTTTATGCTTGAGTAATATTTCATTGCCTTTATATACTACATCTTCTTTATCCATTCATCTGTTGATGAACAATTAGGTTTCTTCCATGTCTTGGCTACTGTAAATTGAGTTGCTATGAATATTGGAGTGCATATATATTTTTAAATTATGATTTTCTCTAGATTTATGACCAGGAATGGGACTGCTAGATAATATGGTAAATATTTTTATGCAACCTGCATACTATTCTCCATATGAGCTGCACCAATTTATATGTTCACCAACAGTATAGAAGTGTTACTTTTTCTCTATTCCTTTCCCAGTATTTGTTATTTGTAGACTTGTTAAGGTTGGCCATTCTGATTGGTGTGAGGTGTTATCTCATTGAAGTTTTGATTCACATTTCTCTAATAATTAGCAGCGTTTAGCATGTTTTCAAGTGCCTGTTGGCTACTCAAATGTATTATTTGGAGAAATGTATATTTAAGTCATCTGCTTACTTTATGATTAGATTTTTGTTTTTGTTTTTTGATGTTTAATTTGTATGTGCTATTTGTAAATTTTGGTGATTAATTCATTATTGTTCACATTGCTTACAATTTTTTTTTTCCATTTAGTAGGTTGTCTTTCCATTTTGTTTGTGATTTCCTTTCCTGTACAGAATCTTTCAGACAGCAAAGGTAAACACGTGATATCACTCACATATAGAATATTAAAAGTGATGAAAATGAACTTATTTACAAAACGAAAAGACACATAGGCATAGGAAAACTTATGGTTACCAAAGGAAAAAGGAGAGGATGGGATAAATTAGGAGTTTGGGGTTAACATGTACATATTACTATATATAAAATAAATAAACGATAAGGACCTACACTGTAGCACAAGGAATTATATTAAATATCTGGTAATAACCTATAATACAAAAGAATCTGAGAAAGAATAGATATGTATAACTAAATAAATTCACCATACACCTGAAGCAAACAACATTGTAAAACTACTATAATTTTAAAAAGAAAAATGATTTCTCATCATCAGATTGACTCAAACTTAACTAACTGAACACTTTGATCAAATAGCAGCTTTCCATACAAAATGTTTTCAAAAGTACTACTAAGAAACTACTGCTAAAATCAGCACATATTGATTTCCTTTTAATTTTATTTCATTAGCATATAGCTAATTTATAGTGTTATGTCATTTTCTGCTATACATCATAGTGACTCAGTCATACATATATACATTCTTTTTCTCATACTATCTTTAATCATGTTCTATCCAAAGAGATTGGATATAGGTCCCTATGCTGTACAGTGGGATATTCTATGCTTATTTTTAAATTTTTTAAATAAATAATTAACTTATTTTTAGTCAGAGTTTATTGTTTCACTCCAAATATGATTTATATCATGCATCAAAATTCTAATGTTTATCCTTACAGTCTTATCCCATTTCTAATAATACATTCTATAAAAATGAACCTTACTTTGTTCTGTAAAATACTGTGATATATTTGACTATATCAGATGACCAAAAGTAAAATTTTGATAGTCATTCTACAGTCATAATATTTCCTGTTAATAATAATATTAATTTTTATTTTATTTAGCTCTGCCTAGCCACCTATCTATATCTATATATTTATATCAAGAAAATATAAAATTTTAAAATGGAAAATTTTAAGGCATACTTAACCAGATAAAGAGAAAATAAATTCTAAAATGTTAGTAAATAATTATAGTATAAAGAAATAATTCTTGAAATTTCTCCACAAATACCATATAGGGACAAGGACATTAAATCACAAGAAATTGTTTGACTTCTTATTAAAGAGACTGTATTTTCTCCACTGTGTATTTTTGCCTCCTTCATCATACATTCATTTATCATAAGTGTGTGAGATTGTTTCTGGGCTTTCTATCCTGTTCCATTGATCTACATTTCTGTTTTCATGCCAGTACCACCATGTTTTGATTAAGTATAATAAGCTATAAGTATAATCTGAAGTTAGGGATTCTGAATCATCCACCTGGTTTTCCTTTCCCACGATTGCTTTGATTATTTGGGGTCTTGCGTATATCCATAAAAAATTAAAAATTTTGTTAAATTTCTGTGAAAAATGCCACTGGTAATTTGACACGGATTTCACTAAATCTGAAGATTGCCTTAGGTAACTTGTCATTTTGACAATATTGATTCATCCCATCCAAGACCGCAGCACATCTTTCCATCTATTCATGCCATTTTCAATTTCTTTCATCAGCATAGAATAGAAAATTTTCCTATTTAAGTAAGTATATTCATAGGTATTTAATTATTTTGGATATGATGGTAAATAAGATTGTTTTCTTTATTAGTTTTCATTGTTGGTGTAGAGAAATGCAAGAACTTTCTGGGTATTAATTTTGTATCCTGCAACATTACTAAAGTCATTGATAAGTTTCAGCAGTTTCTGGGTAGCATTTTTGATATTATCTATGTAACATAACATGTAATCTGCAAACAGTGACAATTTTACTTTTCCTATATGGCTTCCTTTTGTTTCATTTCTTCTTTGATTACCATGGCTAGGACTTCAAAACTATGTTGAATAGCAGTGGCGAGATTGAACAACCTTGTCTTGTTATCTATCTTAAAATAAATAATTTCAGCTTTTCAACACTTAATATGATGTTAGCTGGGGATTTGTCATATATTACCTTTACTGTGTTGAGTTAGGTTCACTCTATGCCCATTTTATAGACTGTTTTTTTATCATAGTTGGATAGCTACATGTAAAAAAATAAAATATTAGAGCATTCTCTAACATACAAAAAATTAAACTCAAAATGGATTAAAGACAAATGCAAGATTGGATACTATAAAGCTCTTAGAGGAAAACATGTGAAGATTACTATTTGACATAATTCTCAGTAATATATTTGGATCCACCTCCTAGATTTATGAAATAAAAACAAAAGTAGACAAATGACACCTAATTAAACTTTAAACTTTGGCGCAGCAAAGCAAACCAGAAACAAAATAAGAAGCAACCAACAAAATGGGAGAAAATCTTTTTATTTTATTTTATTTTTTTATTATTCAAATGAATTCATTACAACAAATGAAGCAACTGACAAGGGATCAATCTCCAAAATATATAAAGAGCTTATGCGACTCTGTATAAAAAAACAATCAAAATATAGGCAGAAGATACAAATATATATTTATCCAAAGAAGATAGAGACGGCCAAAAAATAAAAATAAAAAGATGGTCAACATCACTATTAGAGAAATGCAAATCAAACTATGATGTGGTATCATTTCATACTAGTTAGAATGGCCACCATCAAAAACCTGGAAGAGAACATAGGCAAAAAATTCTCTGACATCAACAGTAAAAAAGTTTTCTTAGGTCAGTTTCCAAAAGCAATAGAAATAATAGCAAAATAAACCAATGGGAACTAATCAAACTTACAAGCTTTTGCACAGCAAAGGAAACAATGAAAAAAATGAAAACAACCTAGGAATGGGAGAAAATTGTTGGAAACAATGCAACTGATGAGGGCTTAATTTCCAAAGTACACAAAAACTCATAAACCTAAATAGCAAAAAAACAAAAAACAAACAAACAAAAAAACTATCTAAAAATGGGCAGAAGTCCTAAATAGATATTCCCACAAAAAGATATATGAATGGCCAACAGGCACATGAAAAAAAATGCTCAACATCATTAATTAATAGAGAAATGGAATTCCAAACTACAATGAGGTAGTTATACAGCCATGACAAAGGACAAAATAATGCCATTTGCAGCGACATGAATGGAACTAGAGATTCTCATACTAAGTGAAGTAAGTTAAAAGGAGAAAGACATATACAACATCTACATGATCCAATCATCTATCAGTGTACATTTGGGTTCATTCTATGCCTTGGCTACTGTGAATAGTGCTGCAATGAATATGTGGGTGCATGTATCTTTTTAAGTAGAGTTTTTCTGAATATAGGCCCAAGAGTGGGATTGCTGGGTCATATGGTAGTTCTATAATAGGTTTTTAAGATACATACTTACTGTTCTCCATAGTGGTAGTACCAGCTTACATTCCCAACAACAGTTCAGGAGGATCCCCTTTTTCTCCACACCCTCTCCAGCATTTTTTATTTGTGTACTTATTAATGATGGCCATTCTAACTGGTGTGAGGTGGTGTCTCATGGTAATTTTGATTTGCATTTCTCTAATAATCTTTGATGTTTAGCATTGTTTCAAATGCTTGTTGGCCATCTGAACTTCTTCTTTGGAGAAATGTCTATTCAAGTCTTTTGCCCATCTTTCAATTGGGTTATTGTTTTTTTTTTTCTAAGTTATATAACTTGTTTGTATATTTTAGAGATTAGGCCCTTGTCAATTGCATCATTTGAAACAATTTTTTCCCATTCTCTAAGCTGTTTTTTAATGTTTCCTTTTTGGTTTCCTTTGCTATGCAAAAGCTTGTCAGTTTGATGAGGTCCCATTGGTTTATTTTTGCCTTTATTTCTGTTGCTCTGGGAGACTAACCTGAGAAAACATATGTAAGGTCATGTCAGAGAATGTTTTGCCTATGTTCTCTTCCAGGATTTTGATGGTATCTTGTCTTATATTTAAGTCTTTAAGCCAATTTGAGTTTATTTTTATGCATGTGTGATTGTGTGTTGTAGTTTCATTGCTTTGCATGCAGCTGTCCAGGTTTCCCAGTAATATTTGCTGAAAAGACTGTCTTTTTCCCATTTTATATTCTTGCCTCCTTTGTCAAAGATTAATTGACCATAGGTGTCAGGGTTTATTTCTGCATTCTCTATTCTGTTCCATTGGTCTATATGTTGGTTTTGGTACCAGTACCACATTGTCTTGATGATGGTGGCTTTGTAGTATTGCCTGAAATTTGGAAGAGTTATGCCTCCTGCTTGCTTTTGTTCTTCAGAATTGCTTTGGCAATTCTGGGTCTTTTGTGCTTCCATATGAATTTTTGGATTGTTTGTTCTAGTTCTGTGAAAAATGTCTTGGGTAATTTGATAGGGACCATATTGAATCTGTAGATTTCTTTGTTGAGTATGGCCATTTTTACAATATTAATTTTTCCAACCCAGGAGCACAAGATATCTTTCCATTTATTCACATCTTATTTAATTTCCTTGATTGATGTTTTATAGTTCTCAGCATATAAGTCCTTTACCTCCTTGTTTAGGTGTATTCCCAGGTATTTGATTTTTTGGGGTGCAATTTTTAAAAGTATTGTATTTTTTTTTCTTTTCTAATATTTCCTTGTTAGTATACAGAAGTGCGACTGATTTCTGAATGTTAATCTTATATCCTGCTACTTTCCTGAAATTGTTGATCAGTTCAAGTAATTTTTGGGTTGAGTCCTTAGGGTTTTCTATGTATAGTATCATGTCATCTGCATACAGTGACAGTTTGATCTCTTCTCTTCCAACTTAGATGCCTTTCATTTCTTTTGTTTGTCTGATCGCTGTGGCTAGGACTTCCAGTACTATGTTGAATAACAGTGGTGAGTGTGGGCATCCTTGTCTTGTTCCAGATTTTAGTGGAAAGGCTTTCAGCTTTTCTCCATTGAGTATTATATTTGCTGTGGGTTTGTCATAAATGGTTTTGATTATGTTAAGGTATGTTTCCTCTATACCCTCTTTGGTAAGAGTTTTGATCGTGAAGGGATTTTGGACTTTGTCAAATGCTTTTTCTCTATGTATTGAGATGATCATGTGTTTTTTGACTTTTCTATTGTTAATGTGGTTATGACATTGATTTATTTATGTATGTTGAACCATCCTTGTGCACCAGGGATGAATCCCACCTGGTCATGGTGTATGATCTTTTTGATAAGTTGTTGGATTTAGTTGGCTAAAATTTTGTTGAGAATTTTTGCATCTAAATTCATCAAAGATATTGCCTGATAGTTTTCTTTTTTGGTGGTATCTTTTTCTGGTTTTGGCATTAGGGTGATTTTTGAATCATAGAATGTCTTTGGGAGTATTCCTTCTTCTTCAAACTTTTGAAAAAGTTTATGGAGGATGGGCATCAGATCCTCTTTGTATGTTTGGTAGAATTCACCTGTGAAGCCATCTAGTCCTGGACTTTTATTTGTAGGGAGTGTTTTTCTGACATATTCAATTTCATTTCTAGTGTTTGGTCTGTCCAGTTGAACTATTTCTTCTTCTTCTTTTTTTTTTGTCTTTTTGCCTTTTTCTAGGGCCACTCCCATGGCATATGGAGGTTCCCAGGCTAGGGGTCGAATCGGAGCTGTAGCCACCGGCCTACACCAGAGTCACAGCAACGCAGGATCCGAGCCATATCTGCAACCTACACCACAGCTCACGGCAACACTGGATCGTTAACCCACTGATCAAGGCCAGGGATCAAACCCACAACCTCATGGTTCCTAGTCAGATTCATTAAACCCTGCACCACAATGGGAACTCTGATCTATTTCTTCTTGATTCAGTTTTGGCAGGCTGTAAGTCTTTAGAATCTTGTCCATTTCTTCTAGGTTTTCAGATTTGTTGGCATATAGTTGTTGATAGTTTTCTATTATTTTTTTTGTATTTCTGTAGTATCTGTTATGACTTCTCCTTTTTCATTTCTTATTTTGTTTATTTGGGTTTTTTCTATCCTCTTCTTGGTGATTCTAACCAGAGGTTTGTCTATTTTTTTTTTACCTTTTCAAAGAACTAGCTCTTGGTTTGATTGATTTTGTCTATTGTTTTTTGAATTGCTATTTTACTGATTTCCCCTTTGAAATGATATATATATACATAATGGAAAACCTCTCAGCTGTAAGAAAGATCAAAATAATGCCATTTGCAGCAACATGGATGGAACTAGACACTCTCATCCTGAGTTAAGTAAGTCAGAATGAGAAAGACAAATACCATATAATATCACATATCTGAAATATAATATACAGCACAAAGGAACCTTTCCACAGAAAATAAGATCATAAACTTGGAGAATAGACTTGTGGTTGCCAAGGGGGAAGTGGAGGGACTGGGAGCTTGGGGTAAATAGATGCAGAATGTTGACTTTGGGATGGATTAGCAATGGGATCCTGCTGTGTAGCCCTGGGAACTCTGTCTAGTCAATTATGATGGAATAGGTGGTGTGAGAAAAAAGAAGGCATACATGTATGTATAAGTGGGTCACCATGCTGTACAGTAGAAAAAATATATATACAAATAAATGATTAAAAAAATAAAAAGAAAAAATAGATGGTAAAAAACAATTCTATATATATCAGGAATTATTAATATCAGTGCATGCCAATCATTTTTGGTAAATTTTACATTATTTTAACTTTTGGTTATTTTTTAGTAAAGTTTTTATTATTATTTTCATAACACTAAAAAAAGGAAAAAGACAAACATCATATGATATCATTTATATATGGAGTCTAAAATATGGCACAGATGATCTATCTACAAAATAGAAATAGATCAGGGACATGGAGATCAGACTTGTTTATGCCAGACGGGAAGGGTAGAGAAGGGGATGGATGGGGAATTTGGAGTTTGTAGATGCAAACTATTACACTTAGGATGGATAAGTAATGGGGTCCTACTCTATAGCACAGGGAACTGTGTGCAGTGTTGGGTTAGAACATGATGGAAGATAGTATGAAAAAAAAATGAATGTATGTGTATGTGTGGATAGGTCACTTTGCTGTGCAGAAGAAATTGAAGGAATATTGCAAATCAAGTATAATAAAAATTTTGTTGATTTACAATATTCTGTCAATTCTTCTGTACAGCAAAGTGATCCAGTTATATATATGTGTACATTCTTTTTTCATTGTATCTTTCTCATGTTCTATCACAAGTGATTGGATATATTTCCCTGTGCTATATAGCAGGACCTCATCGCTAATCCAGTCTACATGTAATAGTTTGCATCTAACCCCAAATTACCAGTCCATCCCTCTTCCTCCCTCTGCACCTTGGCAACCACAAGTTTATTCTCTGTGTCCATGAGTCTGTTTCTGTTCTGTAGATCAATTCATCTGTGCCATATTTAGATCCCACTTATAAGTGATATCATATGCTACTAGTCTTTCTCTTTCTGACTTAATTCACTTAGTATGAAAATCACTAGATCCATCCATGTTGCTGCAAATAGCATTATTTTGTTCTTTTTATGGCTGAGTAGTATTCCATTATGTATATGTACATCTTCTTAATATATTTATCTGTAAATAGACATTTAGGTTGTTTCCATGTCATGGCTATTGTGACTAGTGCTTCAATAAATGTATGGGTGCAGATATATTGTTAAATGAATATTTTGTCTGGATAGATTCCCAGGAGTGGGATTGCTGGATCATATGATAGTACTATATTTAGTTTTTTAAGGAACCTCCATGTGGTTTTCCACAGTGGCTGTATCAATTTAACATTAACAGCAACAGACAGGGAGGGTTCCCTTTTCCCCCCATCCTCTTTGACATTTGTTGAATTAATTATGGTCATTCTGACCAGTGTGAGGTGGTAGCTCATTGTAGTTTTGATTCGTGTTTCTTTAATAATTAGTGATGTTGAGCATTTTCCATATGCCTGCTGGCTATCTGTATGTCTTGTTTGGAGAAATGTTTATGTAGGTCTTCTGCCCATTTTTTGTTTGGGTTGTTTGTGTTTTTGTTGTTGAGTTGTATGAGTTGCTTTTATATTTTGGAGATAAGCCTTTGTTGGTTGCATCATTTACAATGATTTTCTCCTATTCTGTGAGTTGTTGTTCTTTTTCTTTTTTTCTTTTATGATTTTTATTTTTCCATTATAGTTGATTTCCATTACCATGTTCTGTCAATTTCTACTATATACCAGAGTGATGCAGTTATATATATATATATATATATATATATATATATATATATATATATATATATATTCTTTTTCTCACATTATCCTCCATCTAATTCCATCACAAGTGACTAGATTTAGTTCCCTGTGCTATAGAGAAGTGTCACAGACATGTTTCTTTGAAAACTCCATCTCATTCTTCTTTACTTTATCCCATCTTCATTCTTTACTTTATCCAATCTTGCTGCTTGAAAAACAGTCACAGTGCTGGTAAATGACTTAAGCTTAAGAACAAAGATTGTTATGTGCCTAAAGGTCAGAGTAAAAGCTTAACCTTTTACCAGCTAAGTGGCTTTTAAAATAGTAAAAGAACTTATAGAATAGTAAACAAACCCTATATCCACCACACCCATAGCCCCTCCTCACTTGATCTCATCTAAAGAGTACAATGAAAGCAGTGTGGTTTCTTGTGGCAGGGCTCTTGTCCCTGAGATCTTGAGTCCTCCAGTCCCCACCTTTACTTAAGATAAATGTCTCTGTGTCTTGTTTTATGTTAACTCTTTTCCTTAAGTTCCACAGCACACATTCTTCAGCCCCATCCTGCTGAGCTGGTCTTGGCAGAGAAGGATCTCATTCTTATCCACTCCAAATGCAATAGTTTGCATCTGTTAACCCCAGACTCCCAGTCCACCCATTTCCTTCCCCTCACCTGTGACAACTGCAAGTCTGTTCTCCATGTCCTTGAGTTTCTTTCTGTGGAAAGGTTCTTTTATGACATATATTATATTCCAAATATAAGTGATCATTTTTTTTTGCATTTCTCTTTCTAACTTACTTCACTTAGTATGAGTCTCTAGTTCCAACCAGGTTGCTGCAGATGGCATTAGTTTGTTCTTTAGTTTCCTTTGCTGTGCAAAAGCTTTTGAGTTTAATTAGGTCCAGTTTGTTTATTTTTGTCTTTATTGTCATTTTTCTAAGGGTGGATCAAAAAAGATGTTGTTGTTATTTAGGTCAAATAGTGTTTTGCCTAAACACTCCTCTAGGAGTTTTAAAATATCTGTGCTTACATTTAAATTTTTGATACATTTTGAGTTTATTTTAGTGTATGGAGTTAGAATATGTTCTAATTTTGTTCTTTTACATGTAGCTGTCCAGTTTTCCCAGCACAACTTATTGAAGATACTAGTTTTCCTTTTTTCATAGATTTTTTTGTCATAGATTAGTTGACCATATGTGTTTATGTTAATTTCTGGGCTTTCCATCCTGTTCCATGGATCCATATTTCTGTTTTTGTTCCAGTACCGTTGTATTTTGATGCCTGCAGCTTTGTAGTATAGTCTGAAGTCAGGGAGCCTGATTCCTCCACCTATGTTTTTTTTCTTTTCAATATGGCTTTGGCTATTCATGGCCTTTTGCATTTCCATACAAATTTTAAAATATTTTGTTCTAGTTCTGTGAAAAATGCCATTGGTAATTTGATATGAGATTCATTGAATCAGTAGATTGTCTTAGGTAGTAGAGCAATTGGACAATATTTATTCTTCAAATCCAAAAGCATTGTAGATCTTTCCATCTATTTGTATCATCTTGGATTTCTTTCAACAGTGTCTTAGAGTTTTCAGAGTACAGGCCTTTTGTCTCTTTAGGTAAGCTTATTTCTAGGTATATTATTATTTTTGATGTGATGGTAAATGAGATTATTTTCCTAATTTCTCTTTCTGATCTTTAACCGTTAATATATAAATATGTTATCAATTTGGGCGTTTTAATTTTGTATCCTGCAAATTTACCATATTCAAAGATGAGCTTTAATATTTTTATGGCAGTGTCTTTAGGATTGTCTAGGTATATTGTTATTTCATGTGCAAACAGTGATCATTTTACTTCTTTTCCAATTTGAATTATTTTATTTCTTTTTCTTCTCTAATCGCCATTGCTAGGGCTTCTAAAACTATGTTGAATAGTAATGCTACAAGTGGACATCCTTGTATTGTTCCTGAACTTAGTGGAAATGTTTTTAGTTTTTCACCATTGAGAATAATGCTAGCTGTGGGCTTGTCCTATATGGCTTTTATCATGTTGAGGTGGTTCCCCTCTACGACCACTTTCTGGAGAATGTATATCAGAAATTGTGTTGAGTTTTGTTAAAAGCTTTTTCTGTATCTACTGAGATTATCATATTTTTATTGTTATTTCCCCAATACATTTTTTTTTGTACTGTACAGCATGGTAACCCAGTTACACATATATATATACATTCTTTTTTCTCCCATTAAAGCAGTATGGAGGTACCTTAGAAAACTATACATAGAACTACCATATGACACAGCAACCCCACTCTTGGGCATATATCTGGACAATGTTTTCCTTGAAAAAGACACATGTTCATTGCAGCACTATTCACAATAGCTAAGACATGGAAAAAACCCAAACGTCCATTGACAGATGACTGGATTAGAGATATGGGATATATACACAATGGAATACTACTCAGCCATAAAAAGAACAAAACAATGCCTTTTGCAGCAACATGGATAGAACTAGAGACTCTCACACTGAGTGAAGTAGATCATATGTTTTTTTTATTTTTCATTTTGTTGATGTGGTGTAACATGTTTGATTTGTGGATATTGAAGACATTGAAGAATCCTTGCATCCCTGAATAAGTTCCACTAGATCATGTTGTACAAATTTTTTAACATATATTTGGATGTGGTTTGCTAATACTTTGTTGAGGATATTTGCATCTATGTTCATCAGTGATATTGGCCTGTAATTTTCTTTTTTGTGATATCTTAGTCTGGTTATGGTAAGAAGGTGATGGTGGCCTCATAGATTGAACTTTGGAGTTTTCCTTCCTCTGCAATTTTCTTATAAGAGTTTCAGAAAAATAGGTATTATCTCTTCTCTTAATGTTGGATAGAATCCACATGTGAAGCTGTAAGGTCCTGGACTTTTGCTTTTTGGAATTTTTTTTTTTGGTCTTTCTAAGGCTGCACCTGCAGCATAATGAGGTTCCTAGGCTAGGGGTCTAATCAGAGCTATAGCCACCAGCCTTTGCCAGAGCCACAGCAACATGGGACCTGAGCTGCATCTGTGACCTACACCATGGCTCACAGCAATGCTGGATCCTTAACCCACTGAGTGAGGCCAGGGATTGAACCTGCAACCTCATGGCTCCTAGTTGGATTCATTAACCACTGAGCCATGATGGGAACTCCTGGAAGTGTTTTAATCATATTTTCAATTTCAGTGCTTATTATTGTTCTTCATATTTTATTTTTCATCCTTGATCATCTTGGTAGGTTGTAGCCCTAATTATCTCCCAAATTCTTCTAATTTGTCCATTTTATTGGCATACAGTTGCCCATATTGGTCTCTTATGATCCTTTGCATTTCTGTGGTGTCAGTTGTAACTTCCTTTTCATCCTAATTTTATTGATTTTAGCCCTCTCTTTTATTATGAGTCTGGCTAAAATTTTATTAATTTTATTGAACTTTTCAAAGAACAAGCATTAGTTTCATTGATCTTCTGTATTGTTTTCCTTGTCTTTATGTCATTAATTTCTGCTCTATTCCTTATAATTTCTTTCCATATACTAATTATGGGCTTTATGTATTCTTCCTTCTTTAGCTGTTTAAGGTATAAATTTAGGTTTTTTACTTGAGATTTTTTTTAATTCTTTCCTGAGACACTATTGTATTGCCATAAACTTCCCTCTCAGAGCTGCTTTTGCTATGTCCCATTGGTTTTGGAATGTTATATCATTTGTCTCTAAGTATCTTTTAATTTTGACAATGATCCATTAGTTTTTTTGAGGTATTTTGTTTAGCTTCAGGGATTTTTTTGTTTGTTTGTTTGTTTTTTGGTCTTTTTTTTCCTCATAGTTGATTTACTCTCATAGCATCATGATCAGTGAAAATGTTTGAAAGAATTTCAATTTAAAAAAAAATTACAAGGCTTGATCTGTGGCCCAAGATGTGATCTATCCTGGAGAATGTTCCATGTGCACTTGAGAAGAAGGTATATTCTGATGCTTTGTTTTAGAAAGTCCTATAGATATCAGTTAAATCTATTTGGTCTAGTGTATCATTTAAGGACTGTGTTCCATTGTTGTTTTTCTGTTTGGATGATCTGTCCATTGCTATAAGTGAGGTGTTAAAGTCCCTACTATTATTGTGTTACCATTGATTTCCCTTTTAACACTGTTGGCAGTTGCCTTATATACTGTAGTTCTCCTATCTTGGGTGCATATATATTTAGAATTCTTATATCTTTTTCTTGGTTTGATTCTTTAATCATTACATACTGTCCTTCTTCGCCTCTTATGGCCATCTTTATTTTAAAATCTATACTGTCTGATATGAGTATTGCTGTTCTTATTTTTCTATGATTTCCATCTGCATTTAATACTTTCTTCCATCACCTTAATTTAAGTTTGTATATGTCATTAAATCTGAAGTGGGATATATATAAATTTTTTAAGTTCACAAACAGGAAGTTCCTGTTTGCTGTGGGTTAAGAATCCAACATCAGTGGCTTGGGTCACTGTGAAGTCATCAGTTTGATCCCCAGCCTGGCATAGTACTTTGCCACAGCTGGGGATCAAATTTAATCCTTGATCAAGGAAATTCTATGTGCCGTGGGTGCAGCCATAATAAAAAAAGTCTATAAACAATAAATTCTGGAGAGTGTGTGTAGAAAAGGGAAGATTCCCACACTGTTGGTGGGGATATAAATTGGTACAACCACTATGGAAAACATTATGGAGGTTCTTTAAAAATAAAAATAGAATTACCAGACGATCCAGAAATCCCACACTTGGACCTATATCTCAACAAAACTATAATTAGAAAAGATATGTGCACCCAAATATTCATTGCAACATAATTTACATTAGAAAGGGCATGGAAATAACTTAATGTTTATCAACAGAGTAATAATTAATGACGCTCTAGTATACAATGAAATATTACTCAGCCATAAAAAGAATGAAATAATGCCATTTGCAGCAACATGAATCAACCTAGAGCCTATACTAAGTGAACTGAGTCATAGTCAAATATCATATGATATCACTTATATGTGCAATCTAAAAAATATTTCAAATAAACTTATTTTACAAAACAGAAAGAGACAGACTTCAAAAATAAATTTATGGTTGCTAAAGTGGAGGTTGTGGGTGGGATAAATTCAGATTTGGGGATTAACTTATACACAATATTATATATTACATAGATAATCAATAAGGACCTACTGGATAGCACAGGGAATTTTACTCAATCTTCTGTAATGACTATATGGGAAAAGAATCTGAAAAAGAATTTGTATGTGTATATGTATAATTCAATCACTTTGCTGTACACCTGAAATTAAAACAACATTGTAAATCAACTATGATCCAATATCAAATAAAATTTAAATTAGAAAAATTGGTTTACTTCTCAAGACCATGTTGAAATAGGTAGATCACACTGTATTTTTAATGCAAACACACGAGGATCATCTATGAAACAGCAAAATTACCCTAAGTGTTTAAGTCCATAAATCTGGGTTCACTGATTTTCTACCAAATTTATTACTCTTACACATATTTGAAGCCATTACATTACCATCATCCTTGTTATTTGTCACTATGAATAGGTGGAAGAGAAGACAGAAGATGGTAGAAGGTGAGGGGCTTTGATTACCTCCGTAGATTCTCAAAGGTTATGTATCTTCAATTCAGATTTTTTTGTTAAGGAAATAACTGAATGAAACACATTGGAATGCCTAGTTTCTTCAAGGAGTTAGAATAAAATATGTAAAACCAGAAGCTCATTATTAACCAAAAAAAAATAGCCAATATGTACAACTCTAGTTGTAGAGGTTTGAAAAAATGATTTATTAAAATACTTATATCTGGCACAGTGTTTTCTGAAAGTACAGGTAGATTTGAATTAACATCCTTTTGGCAGTAATTTCAGTATTGTATGGTACCTAACCAAATTATTTGCTTTGAATATTAACTTAATAAAAAAATGCAGATTGTAATGTTTCTAGGTATATGTAATGTGGGCTGGTAATGAGAGAGAGTTTTTAACTATATGTGGAATTAAATATCTAATTTTGAAAATCCAATTATTTCTGTAACATTTTATAATAATATTAACCATATTAGAGACACTTACAATATCTTTGTGGGGGGATTTCATTTTGCATGAATGAGACTAGAGGAATGGGCTGGTAGATTCTACCAAGTGACATAAATGGTTATCTTCTTCTTCCCATCCTTTTTCACCTTTAGGTATTTCTCTGTAAACTCTGCTTGGGTTATAGCAGTCACTTCATATATGGGACTCAAAATTAACAATACACATCTCAATGAATGATATCCTCATTTCCAGCAGACTAAAAAACATCCTCAGGGTGTTCCCATCATGGTTCAGCAGAAAAAAATCCGACTAGGAACCATGAGGCTGTGGGTTCAATCCCTGGCCTTTCTCAGTGTGTTAAGGGTCTGGCATTTCTGTGAGCTATGGTGTAGGTCACAGACACTGCTCAGATATGGCATTGCTATGGCTCTGGTGTAGGCCAGCAGCAACAACTCCGATTAGACCCCTAGCCTGGAAAACTCCATATGTTGTATGTGTGGCCCTAAAAAGACAAAAAGACAAAAATAAAGATATACACATGGCCAACAAGCACATGAAAAAATGCTCAACATCACTCATTGTTAGAGAAATGCAAATCAAAACTACTATGAGTACCACTTCACACCAGTCAGAATGGTCATAATTAACAAGTCCACGAATAACAAATTCTTGAGAGGGTGTGCAGAAAAAGGAACGCTCCTACACTCTTGGTGGAAATGTAATTTGCTACACCATTATGGAAAACAGTATGGATGTACCTCAGAAATCTGAATATAGAACTACCACATGACTAAGCAATCCCAATCTTGGGCACATATCTGGACAAAACTTTCATTGAAAAAGATACATGCAACTATATGTTCATTGCAGCAATATTCACAATAGCCAAGATATGGAAATGACCTAAATGCCCATCAACAGATGGATGGACTAAGAATATGTGATATATATGCAAAAGGGAATACCACTCAGGCATAAAAAAGAAGTCTAAATTTTCTATTCTGCCATTTAGGATCTGTTTCCTTATTGAATTTCTGTCTAGAGGATCAGTCCAATGATGTTAGTGGGGTGTGAAAGTCTCCTACTATGATTGTATTCCCATCAATTTCTCCTTTTATATCTGTTAGTATTTGTTGTAAGTATCTGGGTGCTCCTATATTAGGGGCATATATATTGATGATTATAATATCCTCTACTTGAATGGATCCTTTAACCATTAAATAGTGTCCTTTGCCTTTCTTATGGCCTTCATTTTAAAGTCTATTTTGTCTGATATGAGTATTGCAACTTCTGCTTTCCTGTCTTGTCCATTGGCATGAAATATCTTTTCAATCTATATGTGTCCTTTGCCTTAAGGTGCATTTTTTGTAGGCAGAAGATTGAAGGTTTTTGCTTTTTCATCCAATTTGCCAATCTGAGTCCTTTGATTGGAGCATTTAGTCCATTGACATTTAAAGTGATTATTGATAGATATATATTTATTGCCAATTTAAACCTTGTTTTCCATTTGATTCTTTGTTTCTCTTTTCTTCTTGTCATCTTTTGGTTGGATGGTTTCCATTTGTTTTATACTTGAGTACTTTTCTTTTCAGTTTTTATGAATGAGATATTAGGATTTGATTTGTGGTTGCCTTGTTTTTAAGTATGTTAACACCTTCCTATATCTGCTTGCTTTGGCCTGTTAGTCATATATGCTCAAACACAGCATTAAAATACAAAAAAAAATAATCTATATGTTCTTACTTTCCTTCCCCACATTGTATGATTTTGATGTCTTTTTTTTTAACATCTTCATGTTTAGATCTGTATGCTGGCTTATTAAGTGATTGCTTTCCAATTGTGGTTTCCTCCATCCTGTTTCTTATTACTCCTTTTTTTTCAATTTAGAGAGGCCCTTTCAGAATGTGTTTAGTATTGCTGTACTCTTTTAGTTTTTGTTTGTTGGAGAAATTATTTATTTCCCCTTCTATTTTAAATGATATTCTTGCTGGATAGAGTATTTCAGGTTGCAGAATTTTTTCTTTCAGCACTTTGAGTATATCTTGCCACACCCTTCTGGCCTGTAGTGTTTCTGTAGAGAAATCAGCTGATAGCCTTATGGGGTTCCCTTATAATTAATACTTTTCTTTTCTCTTGCTGCCTTTAGAATCCTCTCTTTAACTATGCCATTTTTATTATAATACATCTTGGGGTGGGCCTGTTTGTGTTCAATTTTCGGGAGCCCTCTGTGCTCCCTATATATTGATATCAGTATCCTTTAGATTTGGAAAGTTTTCAGCCATAATTTATTCAAATATATTTTTAATCCCCTTTCATTTTGAGTTTAGAAGAATGCATGGGGGTATAGTCCTTCTGATGGAATTAATGTCTTTATAAGAAGAGGAACAGAGATCAGAGTTCTGTCTCTCTACTCTATGTGATAAGTAATTTGTTTACTAGGAATCAGGAAGAAAGATCTAACCAGGAAGCTAATTGGCTGGCACTTAGATCTTGGACTTTCTAGCCTTCATAACTTTAAAATATTATGTTTATTCCTTCCATCCTATGATATTTTCTTATACCAGATATATTTGAAAAAGACACATACTACTTTGGAGTATCAAAAAAATAAGACTTCCTAAGTATTAGCTATAGTTGACCCTTTGACAACATGATTTTGAACTGTGCTCTCCACATATATGCAGATTTTTTTTCAATACATACTACAGCACCACACAATCTGTAGTTTGTTATATCCACTGATATGGAACTGTGGATATGAAGGGCCTACTATAAAGTTATTCATGGATTTTGGACTTCCAAAAGGATTGGTGCCACTAACCCCTGTGTTGTCCAAGGGTCAATTATATGTACAAAACATTGCAGTAGTTACCATGAACAACATAAGTGAGCTACATAAGATTGTAAAGTGCTCACAGTCTACTGGGGAAGATTACAGCATATCTAAACAATTTTAAGCAAACCGAACCATAGTAAGTAATAGAACAGAGGGCTAAATAGTGTCCTGTGAACTAGAAGGGAAAGAAAAACTTAATTTATTACTGATAGGAAAAGCTTCTATGGTCTATGGGTGATGGAATTTGAAGTACTTATGAATGAGTTTGTAAATGTGGCTTGGGAATGATAGAGATTTTCTTATTTCCCACTATTATTCTGAAGTTGCTTTATAATTTTCCTGACTCTTCTTATCATTACATAAAAATAACATCCTTTGGAATTATTAATGAAAGGGAGGTGATGGTGAAACATTGGAGAGGGTTTGGAAGGTGGCTTAGCCTGTGGGGTCACATAATCCTTTCCCCAAATAGGGTGCATATATTGGTCAAAAAACTAAGTTAAAAAGAAAATTATTTCAAAAAATTTACTGGGATTAATAACCCTTTGTGTTAAATGTTGCTCCTACTTCTCTTTCCTTGAATCCTATTTCTTATTACAAATTCCAAGCAATGTTCATACTTTATATTCCAGGCCTCTGTGTTATATGTGTTTGGGGAGAAAAGGTCCTCAAGTGGAATCACACCTAGATTTTTAGTGAAAAATAAGAAAACATATTTAATAGAATCAACACAAAAGAAGAAACTCTTTTCTCTCCCTCTCCCCACATAAGATGTGTGTAGATTATTACTGAGACCACAGCATTGTCCCAAGAAGATCTGAATGACTTTCTCTGCAATGAAGAGACCATTATGCCTGTCAATCAGTCCAAAATGTGTCTTCAAGACTACATTGTAATGAAGCATAGATTTTAAAAACACTGCAGTTTAAAAAATTATAAAATTAAACATTATAACCTGGCTGTCTGAGACGACTTGTCAAAGGAAGGATAATATACATGAATTCTAGTAAAGAGAACAAACCATTAAGATAGATTTCTATAGTGTATATACTAGTACTTACTAGATACAAAAAAATGTTTTCAGGGTAAATAGCAATCCAATTACTCATTTAATAAGATTTCTTTAAGTCAACTTTTTTAAAATTTTCATTCCATATTCATCAACCTCCTTTTGATTTAATTTACTCTTCCAAGAATTTTATTTTTAAATATATAGGCAAATATATCTTTGTCAGCAATTTTTAAAAAATCTCTGATTTTTCAGTCAAAGATATGTGAGTTTGATTAAGATAAACACCTCTATATAAGAAGAAAAAAGCTTAAAATAAAACCCATCTCATAAGGGTCAGTTTAGCCCAATATTTAAGAGAATGAAACTATTTCATGACAGCAATGTCCTTGTCTGTTTTACTCACTTTTGAACCCCGAGTGCTTGGTAAACTGTAGATGTTTAAACATTATTATTAGATGAATAATTTAATAGAAAATAACCATAAGCATGAATCTCCTTCCATCAATGTATCCTATATGACCTTGGGCAAGCTATCTACCATGCTAAGCATTTATTTATTCAATTGAAAAATGCTGCCTCACAGGGTTAAATGGGTTGTTGCATATAACTTTTGAAATGGTGTCAGGCATATTTTAATTACATTAAAATGACATTAAATATTATTAATAATAGTAAAACTAATTTTGGTAAATATTAGTACTGGCATTAGAGGAGATAACTTATGAAGTTGTAGCCATTCTCAGAGGTTCAAATTGAGCATCTCCTTGTAGTGTTGTTATATTTATTTCAGTATAACAGTGTTTATCATACCCCACATGTACATTAATACTATTCAATCTGCATATATGATGAGATCAATGATGCTAGAAAAGGTACCAACCCAAATGAGCAAAAACTCCAATTAGTGTTATCATGGAAGCCAAGTGAAGAGTCTACAGGTCATTTTTCCAGTTCCCAGTATAAAATCTTTCTCAGGAGTTCCTATAGTGGCACAGCAGAAATGAATCCAACTAGGAACCATGAGGTTGCCAGTTTGATCCCTGGCCTCACTCAGTGGGTAAAGTATCTGTCATTGCCATGAGCTGTGGTGTAGGTCACAGATGTGGCTCAGATTTGGCATTGCTGTGGCTGTGGAATAGGCTGGCAGCTGTAGCTCTGATTAGACCCCTAGCTTGGGAACCTCCATGTGCTGCGGGTGCAGCCCTAAAAAGACAAAAAGGCCAAAAAAATAAAAATAATTCCTTCTTGAAGATACTGTAGTCTAAATTCATTTTTTTCTTCTCTGACTTAATGAATCAATGTCCAGAGTGGAAACATTATTCATTATGATTGTCTTGAAGTATTCATTAAATTAAACATGAAAGGTACTTGGTAGAGGGTCTGGCATATAGAAAGTATTCCATAAATATTAACAACTAATAGTATCAACTTAAGTAATGCGCAAAACAACTCTATAATTTTGTAGTATATTTGTCCCTACTTTACAAATTAAGAACCACAGTATCATGTAGTGAGTAAATGGCATAGTCAGGATTCAAGAACATGTATCTTTGATATATTTTCAAAATTGTTTTCCACTGTAATGACTTCTTGCCCTAAAAGACACATTATCATTTTTGACTCAATATTTGTACTGAAAACACAACTTACACCTCTAACTTGAATCTCCCACTAGGATAATTTTACTCATGGATTTTTAATTTCTTTAGAAAAATACTTATGGATGGGATTAATGATTCATATGGTTAGTATATGTTTAACTTTGTAAGAAACTGCCAAAATATTTCTAAAGTTTCTCTACCATTTTATAGTCTTATCAACAAAATTTAGGGGGCAAAGTTTTCCAAATCCTTGCCAATATTTGATATACTCAGGGTGCAGTTGTTTATTTTTTTTATGTTTTGTTTTGTTTTATTTTGGTCATTTTAATGGACATGATATGGTGTTTCACTATCTTTTTTAGATTGAATTATATTTGAAATAAAACATTTTGTAAGTTTAAGGGGTAAACTTATTTATTAGATAATTTATATTACAATATTATTGCCATACAAGAATTAGCTAACAATTCTATTGAGTTACATAATTATTACTTCTTCTAGTGTTGGCAACAACTAAAATCTAATCTCTTAATCTGTTTAATGTTTATAATACATTTTTGTTGTCAGAATCACTATACTGTGTGTTAGGTCTCTAGGATTTTTCTACTAATTTGTAAATGACAAATAGTATTGAACACATTTTTATTTGCTTATATGTTTACTCTCTTTTTTTCGTTGTCATATCTGTTCATTTTTTAAGTTAAATTTCCTCATTACCAGACAACATATTCTAGATACAGGTCTTTTTCCAGATATGTCTTTTGACAATAGTTTTTATAGACTGTGGTTTGTCTTTTCATTATCTTAGCATTGCATTTCAAAAGAGGAAATTTAAATTCTGGTGTAATTCAATTTTTAATTTGTTTTGATTGTGTTTCAAGTTCTAACGTGAAATATTTGTCTAAGCCAATTCACAAAGATTATCTTCCAAGTTGTCATAGACAAGATTTTTTTAAGCTGAAAAGTATTACATTTTTAGTTTTTATAGATTAACAGTGAGAATTATTAGTTTTTCTTATTTCTTCCTGTTTTACTGAGGTATAAATTGCAAATAAAATGCATATGTTTAAATCAGATAACACACTGATTTTGTATTTGCATGCATTGTTAAATAATTATAATAATCAGTTTTTTGTTTGTTTGTTTGCTTTTTAGGGCTACACCCATGGCATAAGGAAATTCCCAGGCTAGGTGTCAAAAACAGAGCTGCAGCTGCCAGCCACAGCCACAGCCACAGCAAGTCAAAATCCAAGCCATGTCTGGTCTGCAATCTACACCACAGCTCATGGCAATGCTGGATTGCCAACCACTGAGTGAATACAGGGGTCAAACCCACATCTTTATGGATACTAGTCAGATTTGTTTCCACTGCACCACAATGGGAACTCCCCCAAGGTATTTTTTTACTTTAATTTTTAATTTTTAAATTTATTTTTATTTATTCATGTATTTATTTTTAATAAAATAATTAAAAATTTAAAATAAAATATTATTTTAATAAAATAGTTGATTTACAATGTTTCTACGATTCCAGTTGTATAGCAAAATGACCCAATCACACAATTACCTGTACTGTACAGTAGGGCTCCATTGCCCATCCATTCCAAACACAACAGTTTGCATCCCAAAACTCCAAAGTTCCCATCTATCCCACTCCCTTTCCCTTCCCCATCACCCCTTGGAACCATAAGTCGTCTCTCCTTAACTGTGATCTGTTTATTGTTTTGTAGATAGGATCATCTGTGCCATATTTTAGATTCCACAAATAAGTGATAAATGGTGTTTGTCTTTTTATTTCTGGCTTACTTCACTTAGTATGAGAGTCTCTATTTCCATCCATGTTGCTGCAAATAACATTAGTTTATCTTTTTTACAGCTGATATATATATATATATATATATATATATATATATCACATCTTATTAATTCATTCATCTGTCAATGGACATTATATATATAAATCAATCTTATTAATTCATTCAGAATAGGATATATATATATAGATAGATATATCACATATTATTAATTCATTCACTTGTCAATGGACATTTAGATGGTTTCCATGTCTTGGCTCTTGTGAACATTGCTGCAATGAACATATGGGTGTGAATATTGCTGCAATGAACATATGCATGCATGTATTATTTTCAATGAAAGTTTTGTCCAGATATATGCCCAGGAGTGGGATTGCTGGATCATATGGTAGTTCTATATTTAGTTTTCTGAGGTACCTCCATACTGTTTATCCTAGTTATGGCACCATTTACACTCTCACCAACAGTGCTGGAGAGTACCCATTTCTCCACAACCTCTCCAGCATTCTCAGCATTTGTTATTTGTTGACTTGTTAATCATGACCATTGTTAATCATGATCATTGCAGTTTTGATTTGGTATTTCCCTAAAAATTACTGATATTGAACATTTTTTCATGTACTTGTTGGCTGGCCATCTGTATGTCTTCTTTGGAGAAATGCCTATTTGGGTCTTCTGCCCATTTTTAAATTGGGTCATTTGTTTATTTTTGTTGTTGAGTTGTATGAGTTGTTTCTATGTTTTGGATATTAGGCCTCTGTCTATTGCATTGTTGTTTTTTTTTTTATTTTCCCACTGCACAGTTTGCAAAGATTTCATCCTATTCTGTGCATTGTCTTTTTTTTTAATGGTTTCCTTTGCTGTGCAAAAGCTTTTGATTTTAATTAGGTCCCATCAGTGTATTTGTTTCTTTATGGACATTATTCTAGGAGGTCGATCAAATAAGATATTGCTGTTGTTTATGTCAAAAGCATTCTGCCAATATTTTCCTCTAAGAGTTTTATAGCATCTGGCCTTATATTTAGGTCTTTAATTCATTTTGAGTTTATTTTTGTGCATAGTGTTAATGTTCTATTTTTATAATTTTACATGTACCTTTCCAGTTTTTCCAGCACCATTTATTGAAGAGACTATCTTTCTTCCACTGTATGTTCTTGCCTCCTCTGTCTTAGATTAGTTGACTGCAGGTTCTTGGGCTTTCCATTCTATTCCATTGCTCTCTCTCTATATATATATGTATATATATATATATATATATTTTTTTTTTTTTTGGCCAGTACAGTGTCATTTTGATAACTATAGTTTTCAAGTTCTTTAACTCATCCATAACCTCACATAGACACCAGTTTTGTGTGTGTGTGTGTGTGTGTGTGTGTGTGTGTGTGTGTGGTGAGAATATTTAAGATTTGCTCTCATAGGAAATTTTCAGCATAAATGCAGTATTATTAACTATATCACTATGCTGTGCATTAGATCCTCAAAACTTAGTGAACTTAAAACTACAACTTTGTATCTTTGATGAAACTGTCTCCATTTATCTCTCCACCTAGGCCCTGGTAACTACCATTCTATTATGTTACTTTAAGTCCAAATTTTTTTAGATTCCGCATACAAGTAAAATAGTTCAATGTCTGCAATTCTCCACCTGGCTTAATTCACCTAGCATAATTCCCTCCAGGTTCACTATTATTGGCACAAAAGTCAGTATTTCCTTATTTTTAAGCTTAAAAATATTCCACTGTAGGAATATACAAATTGTACCTCATTGTACTTTTGATTTGCATTTCTCTAATAATTAGGGAACTTGAGCATCTTTTCATGTATATATTGGCTATCTGTATGTGTTCTTTGCAGAAATGCAATCCTTATCAAGTTACCAATGACATTCCTCACAGAAGTAAAATAAAATATTTTAAAATTTCTGTGGAATTACTAAGGACTCCATATACCTAAAGAAATATTTGTCTAGGAGTTCCTGTCGTGGCTCAGTGGTTAACAAATTCGACTAGGAACCATGAGGTTTCGGGTTTGATTCATGGTCTTGCTCAGTGGGTTAAGGATCCAGCATTGCCATGAGCTGTGGTATAGGCTGCAGACTCATCTTCGATCCCACATTGCTATGGCTCTGGTGTAGGCTGGCAGCTGCAGCTCCGATTCTACCCCTAGCCTGGGAACCTCCATATGCTGTGGAAGCCCAAGAAATGGCAAAAAGACAAAAAAAAATATTTGTCTATATTTTAATTAAGTGATTTATTGCTGTTTTTTTCTATTGAGATGAAATAGAGGATTTCACTATAAATGTTGTATATTAACTCTTTATCATATGCATAATTTACAGATATTTTCTCTCAATCTGTAAATTCCCTTTTAATTATTTTATTATTTCCCTTGTGCAGAATAATTTTAATTTAATGTAGTCCTAATTGTCTATTTTTGCTTTTATTCTTGGTTTTAGGTGTCATATAAAATATGTTGGTCAAGAACAATGTCAAAGAACATTTTCTCTGCTTGCTTCTATGAGTTGTATGGTTTTAGGCCTTATGTTTAAAACTATGTTTCACATTGAGTCCTTAGTTTTCAATAATTCCTCTGAATTTAAGTGGACCAAATACCCTAATCAAAAAAAGGAGAGTGGCTTAATAGATAAAAAAATAAAGCCTACAATACACTACTTACTGGAGACTCATTTCAGATTAAAAATGAACATAGATTGAAAATGAAGAGATAGAAAAAATATTCTATGAAAATGGAAAACAAGAGAGCAGAAGTAGCTATAATTATATCAGACAAACTTTAATTCAAAAACCATAACAAACAAAGGCCATATATAATAATAAAGGGGCCAATTCATAAACAGAATATAACAATTATAAATATAACATAATTATTTTTAATTATATAATTATATTCCATATGGTCAACGTAAGAGCACCTAAACATAGTAAGCAATTACTAATATCTGAGTGAAGAAATAGAGAGCAAACAATAATTGTAGAGAACTTCAAAATCCCATTTCAACAATGGATATATCATTCAGGCAAAACTTAATAAGGAAACAGTGGACCTGAGCAAAACTCCTCTCCATGTAGACCTAATACTGGTATACCAAATATTCTATCCAACAGCAGATAAAGAGCATAAAAACATCTGGAGACAAACAAATTGAAAAAACAACATAAAAAAATATGATGCAGTGAAGTAATTATAAGAAGGATATATGTAGTCTAATTGCCTAAAAACTACATATCTAAGAAAATTAACTTACACCTCAGGGAACTAAACATATAAAAATAAACTACACCCAAAATAAGCAGAAGGATAGAAAAAAATTAAGATTAGAGCAGAAATAAATGAAATAGAAATCATAATAAGACAAAATATCAATGAAACTGAGTTTCATTTTTAAAAATATAAAAAGTTGAAAACTTCAGCTAGATTAGACAAGAAAAATAGAAGTCTCAAATAAGTAAAATAATAAATAAAACAGGAAACATTACAACTGATACCACAAAAAGAAGAGATTAATATAAAAATTATACTCCAATAAACTGGATAATCTAGAGTTCATGGATACATTCCTAAAAACATACAATTTACTAAACCGAATCATGAAATAGAAAATCTGAACAGACCAACAGCAAGTAATGAGACTGAGTAAGCAGTCAAATTCTTCCAACAAAGTCACATCCATATCAGATGAAATTTCATATATAATATGTTGTACACCTTAAAATTACAAAATGTCATAAGTCAATTATATCTCAATAAAGCTATACAAGTGATAGATGGGACATAAAAATACTGCAGTTGAGGTTGTTGACTACTCAACAAAATATAACTTAAATCTGTAGGGATATAAAGTTAATGTGTTATTAAGGCATGGAATTATATAAGAAATTTCCAACAAAAAAAATTCAAGGAAAAGGCAATATTTAAAAGGCAAGACCCATTTTGTATAGTATTTTAATAGAATTTATCCATACTTATGTAGAAATACTAGAGTGTCTTATCAATTCAATACATTTTAACATGGAAAAAATAATTTTGATAAGTCACAAATAAATGGGCAGCTATCTTCATGGATCAGAATAATTAATATTGTTAAAATATGTATACTATCAAAAACCATATATGGATTAAATGCAATCCCTATCAAAATCCCATTGGCATTTTTAAGAGTAACAAAAAATCATAAAATTTATATAGAACTACAGCATAAGCTAATAGGCAAAGCAATCTTGAGAAAGAAAGTTGAATTCATTGCACTTTCTGGTTTCAAACTATGTAATAAAGCTATAATAAAACAATATGACATTTGCATAAAAACAGATACATAGATGAATAGAACAGAATATATAACTCAGAAATTAATCTATATATACATGGTCAAGTAATCCTTGACAAATTCACAAAAAATCTACCAGTGGGGAAAGAATAGTCTCTTCAATAAATGGTACTAGGAAAACAAGATATATACATATAAAATAACAAAACTGGACTTTTCCTTAAACCACTCACACAAATTAACTCAAAGAAGATCAGTCTTAAATGTAAGACATTAAACCATAAAATTATAGAAGGAAACCTGGGAAAAAACTCACAATTTCCAGCTATTTTTCTCCTTGACATTTTATTTTTTTACTTTCATTTTATTCAGTTATTTTTAGATATAATTGACATAAAAATAATGTGTAAGCTTAAGACATACAATGTAGTAATTTAATATCTGTACATATTGACCAGTGATTAATTTTGTTATGGTAGGACCTTTTAGCAACTTCAATACACATTTTATTTTTAGCTGTAGTCCTCATGGTAAGCATTACATCCCCAGTATTTATGCATTAAATAATTAGAATTTTGTACCCTTTGACCACAATCATCCATTCCCATCAGCAATACCACACAACTAGCAACTAATAGTATATTCTCTGTTTCTTTGAGTTCATTTGTTGTAGCTTTTTTTTTATTGTATTTATACTACAACTAAGATTATACAATATTGTTTTCCTCTATCTGACTAATTTTACTTACCATAATACCCTCAAGATTTGTCCTTACAATCCCAAGTAGCAGAATTTCTTTCAATTTTATGGTTAAATAATAGTCATATATATATATATATATGTTTAACAAATATTCATATGTAACATTATATATAACATTTTTATTCATGTCAGTGGATATATATATATATTAAAAAACATTTTATATACAATATTTTCTTTATTCATGAGTCAGTGGATATTTATTTCCTTGTCTTGGCTATTATCAAGTCGTAATGAACATGGGGTAACATGTGTCTTCAAGAGAGTGATTTCACTTCCTTTGGATATATAAACCCAGTACTCCTGTATCATATGATAGTACTATTTTTCATTATTCTGAGTAACCTCCATAAGGTTTTCCATAATGGTCATACCGATTTAATTTCCACCAACAATGTACTACAGTTGTCTTTCCTCTAATCATCATCAGAACCTGTTATCCCTTTGCCTTTTTAATAATAGCTATTCTAACAGGTGTGATGGTATGTCATTATGATTTTGTTTAGCACATTCCTGATGATTAGTAGTATTGACAACTTTTTCATGTCCCTGATGGCTATTTAAATATCCTCTGTGGGAAAATGCCCTCTCAGTTCTTTGTCCATTTTTGTAAAATCACATTTTTTTTTGCTTTCAAGCTGTATAAGTTCCTTATATATTTTGTATATAAACCTGTTATAAGACATGTGTGAATTGCAAATATTTTTTTTTGATTCTACAGGTTGCCTTCTTATTTTGCTGATCATTAAGTTTGTTGTTCAGAGCTTTTTAGGTTGATGCAATTGCATTTGTTAATATTTCCTCTTACTTATGCTTTTGGTTCAATAACCATGAAATAATTGTCAAGATAAATTCCAAGGGAGTCACTGTTGTGGCTCAGCAGAAATGAACACAACCATGTCCATGGAGAGGCAAATTCAATCCCTGGCCTCATTCAGCGGGTTAATGATCTGGCATTGCTGTTGCTGTGGCTTAGGCCAGTGGCTGTAGCTCCAGTTAGACCTCTAGCCCAAGAACTTACATGTGTCATACCTGAGACCATAAAAAAAAGTTGTTTTCATATATGATTATATGGTATCAGGTCTTAAACTGAAGTTTTCAATTCATTTGAAGTAAAACATTTTTAGTATTCTAAGGTAGGGATATCCATTTTCATTATTCTGCATGTGACTATCCAGTTTTCCCAGCACCATTTATTGAAAAGACTACCACCATACTCTCTCTCTTTTTTAATGAAACCCTAGTGTTTATTTAAATGATATATTATTCTGTATTATTTACTTTTCCATTATAAAAATGCTATTATTCAAATCAATTAATAGTGCCAATTAATAGTAGTTAAATAAAAGGAATGATTAATAAAATATGTGATAAAATATAATGATTTTGAGATAGGCTCAAGGACATATTGTACAACACGACGAATACAGACAATATTTTATAATAACTGCAAAAGGAAAGTAACTTTAAATTGTATAAAAAATAAATTTTATAAAAAGTAAAGATAAAAAAATTCTTATAATATGCCTTTCTGTTCTTGGATATAGCAGTTTATTTTAAATTTGTTAAACTCTGTATTGCACATTTCAAATTCATAGACTATATCATTGTGTGTCCTCAATATTCATAAATTTAAGGATTTAGGAAAAGAAAATACATAGGAATAATCACATAATACCTATATTTAATAAAAAAAATACTGACATATTGTTTTTACCTCTATGGTGTGTAGGGTAGTTTTATTCTTTGTCTCCTGCCCCAGTAATATTTTCTGGATTGCCTACAGCCCTATGGATCCCACTTTTCTTTGGCATGGTGGTAAGAGTTGAAACAGTCAAATATAAATTTCACTTTGACTTTCAATTCTGCTCTTATCAGATTCTCACAACACTGATTCCTGGTGTTAGTCATTAGTGAGGACACCAAGATAAATATCCTCTCCAGGATGGAGTTAAAGAATGGTATTCTTACAATTTAACCTGCCAGCAAAAGTAGGTTTTAAAAGTGTAGGAATTAATTCCCAGATTTCCAAAGATGCCCATCCATGGGAAAGCAAGATGGCAGAGGAATAAGACGTAGCACTCACCTTCATGCACAAACACCTAAAACAAACAAACAAACAAAAAAACTCCATGTAGAATGGTTTGCACAGAACATCTACTGAATGATGGCAGAAGACCTTAAAACTCCAAAAAGGGAAAAACCCTGCACATATCTGGGTAGGACAAAAGGAAAAAAGAGAGGGAAAAAAAGAGGAATTAATATGGGCCCATTCTCCTGAGAGGGAGCTGTGAAAGAGGAAAGGAAACCAAACCCTGGGAAGCATAACTGACAGGGAAATCAGCTGAGTGGGAGGGACCTAAAAGCCACAGACAAAAATGCAGCACCTGGACTGATGAGGGCAAAGCAGAGAGGGAGCCATCAATACAAAAACCATCAGTACCACTGCCTATGGAATCACAGCCTGAGACACTCAGGTGGGGGCTGGGCACAGATAATCAGGCTCTTAAAGTCAGTTCCAGGGAGAGGATTAAGGTTGGCTGTGTGGAAACAGCCTGAAGAAGCTAGGGAACAGTGCACCAAGAGTTGGGGAGTGGGCAACCAAAGCCAAGGGGAAGCGGGAGGAGGTCTGGGCCCACAGGAGAAGCAAGACATCATTGTTGGAGAGCACAAGAGGAGGGGTGACAGACCACCACAGAAATATCATTCTGTATGCGTGCAGGAACTCTTGGGGTGCAGGGTTATGGGAGGTTAGGCAGCTTTTGTATGGGCTATGGATAATGGCCTGCCCCTCTTGTACTGGCTATGGGTGGCAACACTTTCTGTGCAGGCTAAGTGTGATGGGGCACTTCTTGTATGATCTAAAGGCAGTGGTGGGAAACCACAGAAATTATCTCTGAATCAAAGGGTGGGTGTGTACCACAAGCAATAGGGATCTGTGAACAAGCACCACCTGTGGCTCAAGTGACTTTAGAGGTTGGCATATAGGAGGGCACTGCAACTGAGCACCACCATTATTGCTCTCACTCCCATGGAAATGCACACACACTGCCACTGTCATGACCAAATGTTGCAGGCACCACCTACACATGGTTGAGGGTCAGTACCTCTTCCCAGGGCCCTGCAACTAGGAGCAGTTTGTATGATGTTCTCTCAGGTCCTTGGCACTGTCAAGGGTATAGCAACCATGCACAGGCTACTAGCCCCGCCCATTGCTTCCATCTCCCTGGAAGCATGTACAGCACAATATCAAGATGATAACAGCCTGCACAAACCGAGGAAAGAGACAGCAAGCATTCAAACCAAAAGCCACCCTCATGCCAAAAACAAATAGTAAGCCCTCACAAAATACCCAAGGGCACTCTCGCATATAAAAAGCACTCAATTTTCTACTGTACAGCAAGCTATAATGGAAAACCAGCTATAATGGAAAAAATAAAAATCATTAGATAAAAATAAATAAATTTAAAAAATAAAAAGGACTCAAAGACTGTAGTAGTTGTTCTCCTTAAACTTACAGAATAAGAAAAATAAAAGCAAGATGAAGAAGCTCAGTAACCATTCCCAGGTAAGAGAACAAGATAATTCCCCTGAAGAAGCAAATAAGGAAACAGATATCTGCAGTCTAACAGACACTGAGATCAAAATGGAGATAGAGAAAATACTGCAGGAATTAAGAGCAAGGTGAAGGAATTAAGTGTGGATATGAACAGTGATGCAGACTACTTTAGAAAGGAATTATAAAATATAAGGAGGAACCAAGAGAAAATAGAAAATTCATTTTCAGAGAGGAAAGCTGATTTAAAGGCACTGAAGAGCAGACTGAATAATGCAGAGGATTGAATAAGTCACTCAAAAGAATAATGGAAATCATCCAATCAGGACAGCAGACAGAAAACAAATGAGACCACATAAAAACAATATAAGAGATCCATGGGATAATACAAAGTGGGCCAACCTATGCATAATAAGGAGACCAGATGGAGAAGAAAAAGGGATTGAAAATATATTTGAAGGAGTTCCATCGTGGCTCAGTGGTTAACGAATCTGACTAGGAACCATGAGGTTGCGGGTTTGATCCCTGGCCTTGCTCAGTGGGTTAAGGATCTGGCATTGCCATGATCTGTGATGTAGGTCACAGACATGGCTCAGATCCCACATTGCTATGGCTCTAGCATAGGCTGGAGGCTACATTTCCAATTAGACCCCTAGCCTGGGAACCTCCATATGCCATGGGAGCAGCCCTATAAAAGGCAAAAAGACAAGAAGAAAAGAAAAGATATTTGAAGAAATTATGGATGAAAAATTTCCAAATCTAAGGGAAACTGACATCAAGATACGGGAAGTGCAGAGGACCCCAAACAAGTTGAACCCAAACAGGCCCACATTGAGACAATAAAAATGGCAAAATTTAAAGATAAAGGGATGGTTCTAAAGGCAGCAAGAGAAAATAAAACTACTTTTAAAGAAACCCCAATAAGGCGACTGGCTGATTTTTCTACAGAAAAACTACTGGCCAGAAGATAGTGGCTAGATATATTCAAAATTCTAAAGGGAAAAATCTGCAGCCTAGAATACTCTACCCAGCAATAAAATTCTTTAAAATAGAAGGAGAAATAAAGAATTTATCCAACAAACAAAAAAATAAAAGAGTACATCAATACTAAACCCATGCTAAAGGAAATACTGAAGGGACTCCTCTAAATTAAAAAAAAAAAGTAAAAACAGATAGGATGGAGGAAATCACATTCTAAAGTAATCACTTAAATAAGCCAGAATAAAGATCTAAAAAGAAAACAAACCAACAAACAAAAAACCTATTGTAACAATGACAAGAAAAAAAGGAAAAGCAAAAGTATAATACAAAGATGTTAAAAAATACATAAAAATCATAAAATGTGGGGAAGGAATATAAGAATAGACTATTTTTTTTAATTAATGTGTTTGTGCCTATATAACTATCAGGCTAAAGCAAGCAGATGTATAAAAGTGTTAACATACTTGAAAAACAAGGCAACCACAAATCAAAACCAAACAGTATAATCACAAAAAATAGAAAGAAGACACAGCATGTAATAAATGGAAATCGTCAAAACAACAACAAAGAAAGGAACAAAGGAGAAACATAGAATCAAATGGAAAACAAGGTTTAAAATGGCAATAACTACATATTTATCAATAATTATCTTAAATGACAATGGACTGGATGCTCCAATAAAAAGACATAGAGTGGCAGTTTGGATATAAAAGCAAGAGCCTACAATATGTTGCCTATAATAGACTCACCATATGGCAAAGCACACATATGAATTGAAAGTGAGGGTATGGAAAAAGCTATTGCATGGAATGTAAAAGACGGGAAAGCAGGAATTGCAATACTCATTTCAGACAAAATAGACTTTACAACAAAGTCCATAAAGACAAAGAAGAACTCTATTTAATGGTAAAAGGATCGATTCAGCAAAAAGATATTACACTCCTCAATATATATGCCCCTAATATAGGAGCACCTAGATACATACAACAAATGTTAACAGACATAAAAAGAGAAAGTGATGGGAATACAATCATAATAGGACACTTTAACACCCTGATCATATCAATGGACATGTCCTCTAGACAGAAAATGAATAAGGCAACAGAGCTCCTAAATGACACAATTGAAACGTTAGACTATATTGACATTTCCAGGACATTATATACAAAAAATTCAGAATATACATTCTTTTCAAGTGCACATGGAACATCCTCAAGGATTGACCACATACTGTGGCGCAAATCTAAACTCAACAAACTTAAGTGTTCAGAAATTATTTCAAGTATCTTTTCTGACCACAATGACATGAAGCTAGCAATCAACCACAGGAAAAGAAATGAAAAACTGACTACATGGAGATTAAAAAACAAGCTACTAAAAATAAATAGGTCAGTTTTTTAATCAAAAGGGAAATTAAAAAATACCTCAAAACAAATGATAATGAAAATGCAAACATTCAAAATCTATGGGATGCCTCAAAATCAGATCTTACAGGGAAGTTCATAGTAGTAGAGGCCGTCCTCAGAAAGAAAGAAAGAAAGAAAGAAAGAAAGAAAGAAAGAAAGAAAGAAAGAAAGAAAGAAAGAAAGAAAGAAAGAAAGAAAAAACCTCAAATCAACAACCGAAACTACCACTTAAGTGAATTAGAAAAAGAAATATCAAATTCTAAACTTAGCAGGAGGAAAGAAATCATCAAGATCAGAGAAGAAAATAATAATATAGAGACTCAAATGACAATAGAAAATAGCAATAAAACTAAGAGCTGGTTCTTTGATAAGGTAAACAAGATTGACAACGAGCTGGCCAAACTCACCAAGAAGAGGAGAGGAAAGAAAACAAATAAACAATATAAGAAATGAAAAAGTGAGAAATCTCAATGGATACTGCAGAAAACAAAACATAAAAGAGAATACTATGAACAGTTATGTCAACAAATTTGACAAGCTAGATGAAACGGACAACTTTCTAAAGACATACAGCCCACCAAAACTGAATCAAGAAGAAATGGAATAATTGAAAAGACCAATCACTAGAAATGAAATAGAATATGTACTAAAAACATTCCCTACAAACAAAAATCCAGGACCAGATGGCTTCATGGGTGAATTCTACCAAACAAAGAAATTTTACTCATCCTTCTTTCTTTCCCAAAAGGTTGAAGAAGAAAGAATAATCCCAAAGACATTCTATGAAGCTGCCATTAACCTAATAACAAAACCAAAGATACTACCAAAATAGAGAGTTACAGGCCAATAACTTTGGTGAATATAGACACAAAAATTCTCAACAAAATTTAACCAACAGAACCCAAAAACATATAAAAAAGACCATACAACATGAACAAGTGGGATTTGTCTGAGGTACACATGGATGGCTCAACATTACAATCAATCAATGTCATACACCACACTAACAAAAGAAAAATAAAAAAACACATGATCATCTCAAAAGAAGCAGAAAAATCATTTGAAAAAATTCAACACCCATTCATGATAAAAACTTTTACCAAACTGAGTATAGAGGGTGCATACATTAATAGAATAAAAGATATCTATGACAAACCCACAGCAAATAAAACACTCAATGGAAAAAAGCTGAAAGCCTTCTTACTAAAATCTGGAACAAGATAAGGATGTGACAGGGACAAAAGAAGGAAGAAATTGTCTACAAAATATTCTTTTGTGGAATTAGTATAAAACATTGATGGAAGTCATTAGATAAGATGCAAATAATTTGAAAGAGATTCACAGACAGGAAGACCGATATTAATAAAATATCCATGCTACTCAAAGCCAGCTGTAGGCTCAATGTGATCTTAAACAAGATTCCAACAGCATTTTTTATTGAAATATAAAAAAATCTAAAATTTGTGTGAAATTACAATGGACCCTTAAAATCCAAAGCAATCCTTAGGAAAAAAAAAAACAAATCTAGAGGCATCAGACTCCTTGATTTGAAACTCTTACAAATATACAGCAACCAAGAGTACAGAGAACTCTACCCAAAATTGTGTGATAATCTACATGGGAAAAGAATCTGAAAAATAGTGGAGGTGTGTATATGTACAACTGAATCATTTTTCTGGACAAATCTCTTACCAGTTTGGTTAAATTTATTCCTAAGTATTTTATTGTTTTTGATGCTATTTTAAATTGAATTGTTTTCTTTATTTTTTAGATAAATTGTTGTGTATAGAAATGAAATTAATTTTTGTATACTGATTTTGTTTCCTGCAACTTTAATGAACTTATTGATAAGTTCCAATAGATTCTGGAACATACTTCTTTCATTCCCCACCTACCCCATGTCTGACATCCACCAACTTATTCTCTGTATCTATGAGCTTGATCTTTATTTTTTTATTTTTGAAATATTCCACATTTAAAGGAGGTCATATGATATTTTTCTTTGTCTGACTTATTTCATTTATTATAATGCCTTGGAGGTACATCCATCCTGTTGCAAATGGAAATAATTTATTCATTTTTATGGTTTAACATTTCATTTTATGCAAAAAAAGATTCATTTATCCATTCATCTATTGATGGACACTTGGGCTGTTTCTAAATCTTGGCTATTGAGAATAATGCTGCAATAAACATAAGGGTTCATATATTTTTTTCAAGATAGTGTTTTTGTTGTTTCCATATAATAGCAGGAGTGGAATTACTTGATTATTTTGTAGCTCTATTTTTATTTTTTCCGGAAACTCCCATACTGTTTTCCATAGCAAACCAATAATTTACACTCCCACCAACAAGGCACAAATATTCTCTTTTATCCACTTCCTCACTAACACTCGTTATTTCCTGCCATTTTCATAATAGACATTCTAGCAGGTGTGAGATGATACCTCACTGTGGTTTCAATTAGCGTTTCCCTAGGTGATTAGTAACATCACACATCTTTTCATGTGTCTGTATGTCATCTTTGGAAAAATGTCTATTCAAATATTTTGACCATATTTTAGTAGATTTTTTGGCTTTTTGATATTGAGTTGTATGAGTTCTTCATATATTTTGTATATTAACCCTTATAAGATACCTGGGTGTACATATTAAAAAAAATTAGGAAAAGATAATGCACCCCAATATTGATACTAGCATCATTTACAATTGCCAAGATATGAAAGTAACCTAAGTGTCCACCAACAGATAAATGGATAAAAATTTGTGGCATAATGGAATATAATGTGATATAATGGGAAACCATTCACCCATTTAAAAAAAAAAAAATTTGCCATTTTTAGAGACTTGGATGGACTTGGAGTGCATTATGATAAGTGAAATAAATCAGACCAAGAATAGCAAATACTCTATTAACTTATATGTGAAATCTGAAAAATATGACAAACTAGTGAATATAACAAAAAAAAAAAAACAGACTCACAAATGTAGAGAACAGACCAGTGGTTACCAGTAGGGGAGGAAGGCAATATAGGGGTAGAGGGTGGGAAGTTTAAACTATTTGTTGTATAATAAACTCGATGTATTGTACAACACAGGAAATATAGCCAATATTTTGTAATAATTACAAATTTAAAGTAACCTTTAAAATAGTATTAAAATAATATAAAAATATAATAAATAATTTGCATGTATTTATAAGTTTTCCAGCATTTTTCCTTTTATGCATTTTCAGTTTTATTTCATTGTGGTCAGAAAAATAATTGTGAATATTTCTAACTTCTTGAAATTGTTGAGACATTTTTGTGGTCTAGCCTATACTCTATCCTATATAGTCTGTGCTTGTGAAAAGTGTGTATTATTTGTTTAACAGATGGAATTTTCTGTATATGTACTTTAATTAATTTGTCCCATCGTGTTCAAATATGCTATTTCCTTATTGATTCTCCTTTAAGATGATCTCACTCATTGTTGGGAGTAGAGTATTAAAATCCCCACTTGCTATTTATTTTTCTTTTAGTTCTGTTACTACATGCTATATATACTTAGGTGCTGTGATGGATAGTACATAAATATTTACAAAAATATTACATAAATATTTACAAATGTTATATCTTAATGCATTGATCCCTTTATCATTATATAATGATATTCTTTGTCTCTTACCATTTTTTTTTTCGCTTTTTTTTTAGGACCACACCTGCAGCATATGGAAGTACCCTGATTAGGATTTGAGTCAAGAACTACAGCTGCCAGCCTAAGCCACAGCCACAATGCAGGATCCAAACCATGTCTGCAACCTACACCACAGCTCATGCCATCACCAGATCCTTAACCCACTTAGCAAGGCCAGGGAATGAGCCCAGATCCTCATGGATATTATTTGGGCTTGTTACTGCTTAGCCACAGTAGGAACCATTTTTAACTTAAAATTTATTTCATCTGAATAAGTATAGCTATCTACACTTTCTTCATTTACCTTTTACTTTATATTTTACATATTTTTGCTCTCTGACCATATATGTCCTTAAAGCTGAAGTGAGGCTTTTATGCTGCATTTTCTGCATTTTAATTTTTTTCCTCTCAGTCATTTTATGTCTCTTGAGTGGAGAATCAAACCTATTTATGTTTATAGTAATTGCTGATATCTAAGGACTTGCTTCACTATTTTGTTCACTGTTTACTAATTCCACAAAAGAATCTTTTGTAGACAATTTCTTCCTTCTTTTGTCCCTGTCACTGTGTTTCTCTATGATTTTATGAATCTTTTGATTGTAAGCTTTGCCTCCATCATAATCTTTTACAGATTTTTATTTTGTTATTATCATGAGGATGACATTATATCTTAAATTTATAGAATTCAGCATTAAGTGAATAACAAATTACCTTTGATAGCATACAGAGGATTTATGCTTTTACTTTTTTCTTCATATTTTATTTTATTGCTGTTACAATTACATATTTTTATATTGAATATCCAGTTTTGTTACTGTACTTATAGCTATTTTTTTTTACATGTAAAACTTTTAAATGATGGATGTAAATCAAATGTGCACCACAATTTAAATATTAGAAATTCTGATTTTGACTAAATACTTATCATTGCCAGTAAGTTGTTCACAGTCTTATGTTTATACAATATTAATTAGCATTCTCTTATTTCAGTTTGAAGAATGCCATGAAACATTTCTTGTAATTCAGTTCTAGGCATGAAGTCACTCGGGTTTTGTTTTTCCAGGAAAGTATTTTTTTTATTTTTATTACTCAGCCAATTTATTACATTTATAGTTGTACCATGATCATCACATTCCAGTTTTAAGGTATTTCCATCCCACACTCCCAGCTAAACACCCACCCCCCAAAAAACTGTATCCTTTGGAAACCAAGTTTTTCAAAGTCTGTGAGTCAGTATCTGTTCTGAAAAGAAGTTCATTGTGTCCTTTTATCAGATTCCACATGTCAGTGAAAGCATTTGATATTGGTGTCTCATTGTCTGACTGACTTCACTTAGCATGATAATTTCTAGGTCCATCCATGTTGCTAAAAATGCTGGTATTTCATTCCTTTTCATGGCTGAGTAATACACCATTGTGTATATGTACCACATCTTGATCCACTCCTCTGTCAATGGACATTGAGGTTGTTTCCATGTCTTGGCTATTGCAAATAGTTGTGCAATGAGCATTGGAGTACATGTGTCTTTTTGAGTCATGGTTTTCTCTGGATAGATGCCCAGGAGTGGGATTGCTGGGATCAATTTGTGCAGTCACTGTGGAAAACAGTATGAAGATTCCTCAGAAAACTAAAAATAGGAAAGTATTTATCTTTTATTCATTTTTGAAGGAATGCTTTGCTAAGTACAATGCTCTTGGTTGACAGTATTTTTCTTTCAATATTTTGAATGTATCGTCTCATCTGCTGGCCTCAAAATTTCTGTTGAGAAATCTTATATTATTATTGAGGTCCCCTTGTATGTGACTCTTAGCTTCAAAATTCTCCCCTTACCTTTGGTTTTAATGCTTTAATTATAATGTATCTCAGTGTAGCCCTTTCTGGTTTCAAAGTATTTCATGCCCATAGGGTCTCATAAATCTGTATGTCCCTGTCTCTCTCCATGTTTGGGAAGTTTTCAGCCATTATTAATTTAAATAGATTCCCTGTCTCTTTTTCTTTCTCTTCTCCTTCTGGTATTTCAATAATAGTTATATTGTTTCTTGTGATCATGTCATTTCCATTAGGTTCCATAGGCTTTTCATTCTTTTTAAATCTTTTTTTTTTCTTTTGCTCCTTTGACTGGGTGATTTCAAATAATATATATTATAGTTTACTTATTCTGTCTCCTGCTTGGCTGAGTCTTATAATGAATCTGCCTACTGAATTCTTCAGTAGATTCTTTGTATTCTTCAACTCTAGGATTTCTATTTTTTAATGATTTATATTTCTTTGTTGATCTATTAATTTTATTCATGTCTTATTTTTCTAATTTTATATAGTTTTCTATCTGGTTGTTCTTGCAGTTCAATGAATTAAATAAATTATTCTGAATTCTTTGTTAGACTAGATTGTTCATTTATTGAAGGTCAGAAATTGGAGTTTTATTAGTTTCCCTTAGTGGTGTCATGTTTACTTAATTCTTCATGATATTTAATTTTTTGCATAGATTTCTATGTATTTGAGTAAACTGCCTCCTCTTCCAGAGTTAAAGCTTTACTTTAGCAAAAAAAAAAAAAATGTCTTAGCCAGTAAGCTCAGCTTGGGGTTCTGGATGGGTTAGTTGGCAACATTCACAGGCAAGTTGGGTTTGCTACAGTCTCCAATCGGGCAAGGCCAGCACCATGCTCTGAAGTCAGTGGAATGCTGGTGTCTGTACTCCACAGTTGGTTGAGCCTGCTGACTTGGCTCTGTGTTCACATGGAGTCACTGAGTTTACTTCCTTATTGGGTAGAGCAAATGGATGTGCCCTGTGGTCAGGTGGGGCAACTAGCTGGGCTCTTAGATCACCTTTGTTTAGGAGAGGTCACAGTCTATGTTCACTGATAGGGTTGTGCCACTGGTTAGACTCCATGAGTGGGAAAGTCTATAAGTTTGGTTGTGGGGTCTCAAGCTGTGCCTGGTTATTCAGGATCAAAGCTGCCTCCTAGAATAGGACAGAGCTGAAGGCTGTGCTCTGATGTTTGGTAATATTACTGGCTGGACTACCTGGTCAAGAGATTTCTAAGGCTGTAGATAGTCATAGACATTTTAATAAAGAAAAGAATCCTTGTCTGATTTATGTCTTAAAATATCACACTTGCTGAAATGTAGAGGATAAGAGAGAAAGATAAGAATCAAAATGACTAATTAGGAGACCATTTTAATAAATTATTAAGAAGAGAGGAAAGGCAGCTTACATTAATGATGAAGAGGATGGACTAGATCCAAAATTATTCAGGAAGAAGATAATCTATAGGCTTTAGTGAACAAATGGCTTGTAGAAAAAAGGAAGAGAAGTCAAGGAAAACTCAGATTTCTTACTTGGTAGATAGGGAAGATGGTAAAACATAGGCAATATAAGAGGAGAAGGATTTTAGGTGTGTTTCTTTAGTGAGAAAGGCAGTGGAGATTCATAGATAATGAGGTATTTTATAACATGATGAGCTTGATATACCTGCAGCTTATTGAAGTAGAAGTGCTCAGTTTGCTATTTGGTAATTATTAGTCTATTGTTCCAAAGAAAGCATTTAGATGGTGTTAAACCATTCCATATTTATGAATACATCAATGAAATTTTAAGCATGAATATTACTGAGATCAATTAACACAGTGAGAAGATATCCAAAACTAGAAACTTTGAGACACACTTTAAGTAATGAGAAATTGAAGCATGTCAATGAAAAAAAGGTGTTAAAAATAACTAAGAACAGCTACACAGAGAAAAGGTGGCTGGAAAGAATCCTATCATAGAGAACAAGAGAAGAGTATGTTTCAAGGAAAATGTGGTCAACAATATCACATATGAAAATAAAAAAGCAGAATAATCAAAAAGAAGATAGTACCACTTAATGAGTCAAGAAACAAAGACATCCCAGTGGCAATGATCACACTTAGCACCTAGATATTGGTCTCTGATATTATTTTCCCCTAAAAAGAACTGGGGGAGTTCCCATCGTGGCGCGGTGGTTAACAAATCCGACTAGGAACCATGAGGTTGCCAGTTCGGTCCCTGCCCTTGCTCAGTGGGTTAATGATCCGGCATTGCCGTGAGCTGTGGTGTACGTTGCAGACGTGGCTCGGATCCCGCGTTGCTGTGGCTCTGGTGTAGGCCGGTGGCTACAACTCCGATTCGACCTCTAGCCTGGGAACCTCCATATGGCAAGGGAGCGGCCCAAGAAATGGCAAAAAAAAAAAAAAAAAAAAAAAAAATATATATATATATATATATATATATAAAGAACTGGAATCCCTTGGAGATATTGCTGATTACAGAGTCACATTAGGTAGTAAAAGATATCTGAATACGAGGTAAAATAATGAAGTACTAAAAAAAAAAAATAGACCTGTCACAAGGACCTAATAGCCAGATTGAAGGGAGATACCCAAGACCAAATTTGGAAAAATATAAACACTAAAATAATTAAATATGCTGAGGAATTATTAACTTTTGGAAACATTAATTCATGAGTCTAGTACAAATAATAAATTGAAAAATAAATAAATCACTTGATAAATGGATTCTTATAATAAAACCCATATGCTGACTATTAAGTGTACATGGAGATCTGGATTTGGAAAATTATCATTTTTATAATTATCAAAGTAAAAATTTGATCAGGAAATAATAACAGATGCTAAAGCTAAAGGGAAATTTTGTTGAGTAGCAGGATATCTACATGTTCTTAAATGTCTCCGAAATTGCCATTAGTTGCAAAAGAGAAAAAAATTCACAGTAATTATACAGTGGGAAATTCCATAACACTTGACCAAATGATCAAAATTAACATTAGCAAGGAAGGGCTAGTAACACTGTGGACCTACAGATATGACATCCTGATAAGTACCAATACCCTCCATGGAGTATTCAGAATAAGAATGCATAATCTAAATTTAATAGAAAAAATATGACAAAGCCAAAATGAGGAGCATTCTGTTAATCTTCATATATATTGGTTTTAGATAAGACTATGCAAAACTATGGAAATGTTCTAGATTAAAGGAGGCTAAAATGTTATGACTTGATCCTAAATAGATCATTTCCTGTGGGAGAAAACAATTCTAAAAATGATATTGTTGGAAAATCTGACAAAAATATTGATACAAACAGTAGGTTATTATTTCTACCTCTGATTTTACTCAAGTTGATTAGTGTGGTATGTTTTGTAATAAAAATATATTTTCTTAGGAAATACAGACTGACGTGTTTAGTGGTAAAGGGCTAGAGAGTGAATTTTTTACAACTGATGAATTTAGGTAAATGTATATGAAAGCTCTTTGTAATATTTTAATTTTGTGCAACTTTTACTAAAGCTTGCCATCATTTACATATAAGAAGCTTAAAAGAGTATAAAGTAGGTGTATAAAAAATAAGAGAGCTATAAATGTTGTTAGAATAATTTCTGTGGTGTGGGGCACTGCCAGTATATAATGTGCATGGGTTGATAGAAATGGAAATGAGTCAGAAGTACTGGCATTCTCTGAGGACCCAGTGGGTTAAGAATACAACATTGTCACTGCTGCGGTTCAGCTAGCTGCTGTGGCATACATTCAATCCCTGCCCTGGGAACTTCCGCATGCCCTGGGCATGGGCAAAAAGAAAAAAAGAAAGTTTTAAAAATGTATATGTAGGCTTCTCTTATAGGCACTGTAGTATATATGGAAACGGAGGCAAAAATTGGTAGTTTGAGGTGGAAATGGGGCTAAGGAGAAATATTTGAGGATAGGATGGACATGAGTAGCTTTTATACTTAGGTGAAGAAGATGGTGTTACAGATATAAGAGAAAAAACATACTTACATATCAAGGTGCAGAAGATAGAGCTCAAAATGCAGAAGTTAGCATTGGAGAGAAGGAAAAGACATTTCTTCCACTGGGGAAAGAGAGAAGAAATGTTTAAGATAGATACATATGAAGGTTTTTGCAATGGATTAGCAATGAGATCCTGTTGTGTAGCACTGGGAACTATGTCTAGTCACTTATGATGGAGCATGATAATGTGAGAAAAAAGAATGTATATGTGTATGTGTAACCAGGTCACCATGCTGTACAGTAGAAAATCGACAGAACACTGTACACCAGCTATAATGTAAAAAAATTAAAATCAATATATAAAAAAAGAAAATGAAAAGTTTAGACATGATATACTTTCTTTTTTCCTTTTTTTTGTGTATGAGGAGGAATGGAGTTTTGTTGGTTTTATTTCCTTAATACTGGACAGCTGAGAGGCAGTTCTCCTGACTCCTCATCTTCCCTTGTTTGCAATTTTAGCATATCTAATCAGTGATGGTAATTGTTGCAGCACAAAATATTTTAAAATAAAAATATTAATACTTTCTTATTATTGCCTGTTAAAAATATTGGATGGAACATACTTACTAAAAAAATATTTTATGCTTATATAACATTCAAATTTAACTAGGCAACCTGTATTTTTATTTGCTATAGTTCTCAACCTTCATGTCACTGGAGTCACTTTTAAGAACTCTGCTGAACAATGGCATTTCATAGGTATCTCCTAGAATGTACCAAAACAGTCTATTTTAAGTGAGTTTCTTTTTAATTCAGGGATTTTTTATTTAAACAGTGTGTTCAATGCAAATCAATTCCTTAATAAGTTACTATGAAACAATGCATAAATATACAAATACAATATGCAATCCAAAAGAGATGTACAACATTCAGGTATGAAACAAAAGGAAATGTTCATTAATACTCACAGGAGCATTGAGATCTTCTGGATATATTTGTTCTGGTGTAGGTTTCCAAAGATAGAAAAATGACTTTAATTATAAAGGCTACTTTGGTTATATTAGATATTGGAACATCTAAGCATCAGGGTGTGACTGTGTGAACAAAAAGTTTTAGGAAATATCTATTTTTTTAAAGGTTTCTTTTCATTGAGGCAGTTGTAAAAAGATTTACTCTTCAAATTCAAGCCCATGTAGGCTTAAGGACCAGGTTGTAACTATCTAAAAATATTGACTGATAACAGAAAGTGTTCCAAATGTGGCTATTCTGATTCATAGTTTGTTTGTTTGTTTGTTTTAAGTATTTACAGGAAAGAGCGTAAAAAGTGTTGTTGTTGTTTTTTTTAATTTAATGTAAAAAAGTTTCCTGTTTTCACTTTCAAAACACTTGATTTACAAGTCGGTCTCCTTAACATATTTGCTTTCTAAATTTCAAGATTTCCAAGACTTGCCAATTTTACCTTAAAAACCAATTATTTTAATGTATTCAACATATGCAGATCTAAATAGCATTTTTAAATTAGTTGAGGTCAATACATTTCTACTCTTTTTATCAGTTTTGCTAAATGAATCTAGTGCCCTTGTTGAATAAGAACAAATGATAAGAATTTAAGCAAAATTTACTCTTTATGCTTGGATTTGGGGTAGATTCAAATACATCATAGCTGTGGCATATGTCAATTATTGTATAAAAATCAAATATGAGGTCAAATCCAAAACCCCAGAGGAAAGAGTTCAGTTCCCAAGATAACAGTGATAGCTTAACAGTATAAAACTTTATCAGGAGTACATAAGTATTAAATTAGTACTGATGAAAGAACAACACATTGAGTATTTATAGCAGCACCTGGAAGTTCCTTTTGATGTACATATAAATAGAGTCATGGATGATTTTGTATTAACTTTTTTATGGACACATAGATTTAATAAACCAAATGAAAACTGAATCTCTGCCCTACACACCATTCTTTATCTCTAAGATAAAGTCTATTCTCATTTTGGGTGTTTCCTTTGTGCCTCAGAGGTTAACAATCCTGACTAGGATCCATGAGGATGTGGGTTCGATCCCTGTCCTCACTCAGTGGGTTAATGAGTGTTGCTGTGAGCTGTGGTTTAGGTCAAAGACACAGCTCGGACCAGGAATTGCTCTGGCTGTGGCATAGGCTGGCAGCTATAGCTCCAATTTGACCGCTACCCTGAGAACTCCCATGTGTAATTGGTGTGGCCCTAAAAAGCACAAAAAAAAAAGAAAAAAAAAAGAAAAAGAAAGAAAGAGAAAACATCTATTCTAATTTTCAAGGTAGAATTTTATGGGTCTATACCACTTAAGCCATATGTAAGGAAATCATCCCAACTAATTTTGGATAGTGTCTCTCACTACCTTGTAGAGGAAACTCTAGCAGATTTAATATTGTAATTCATTATCTAGTCAAATTCTTCCCATACTCTTCAAACCAATCAAATTTGGGATCCTTAACATTTTCTTTAATAAAATAAAGTGTGAAATTAGCCAAGTCAATGAAGATCTGTTGTTTCTTTTTTTCCTTATCACACTGGATGTTCCAATGCCATTCAAATAGGGTTTAGAAGATGGGGAAGTGTAGTTGTTTCTTGGCCTGAATGTCTTAACAATACACACATAAAAGGGGGAGTGAGATCAGTAAGGGACTGTCATTGACTGCAGAGCACTGCCACTTTCCTTGGTGGTGGTATTAGCTGTAGCTGGGGTGGCTGAGGTTTCTGACAGGAGTTACTTGAAAGTGTTAACACAGTTGTTTGATTTGAATAAATCTACATGGGTAGGAGCAATGTCAGGAGCAGCAGCCCCAGTCTGAGTCTGGCAAACATTGATCTGTCCACCACCTCTGGGGATGCAACCCCCCCATCTTGCTGGATGCTAAGTTCATAGAAGACAACTGGAATGCGGCAGGTATAAACAGGGTGCTGAAGTGAGTTTCTTAAAAGTCCTTTCTTTAAGACAATCTGAACTTTCCCCTTGCCCTTGGCTCTAACATCTGCTCATAGGATAGATGTGTTAGTGAAGAAATCTCCCTTTGTACTGCTTTTCCTGTCTACATTCCTCCCAATGCCCTCCCCAGTCAGCAAGATGTACAGAGAACAAAGCCTCTCAAAAAAGGCCCATTGATTGTCTGCATCAAATGTAGGTTATTGGGTCAAATATTATCCCTATTGACTTCCATATTATGAGATTTATTCCCAGAAGCTCACAAATGTAAATAAGGATTGCAGATAATTCTTATGTGCCACAAAATTTGAGAACAAGTAGTAGGGCAGGTGACAGTGCCTTAAGCTGCCTTAATGAGAGACAATTCTCAATAAAACTTAAGCTATTTATTCTGATTGCATGCTATTTAAACTTGTTTTTAGAGTATAATGTTTCTCAAAATTTGATATAAATACTAAAGATGTCAAAATCACCTGGTAATGCCTATTAAAAATAAATACCTATATCTTACTCAAGAGTCATTTTCAGTCAGATTTTCTAACATTGAAGCTTGGTAATCTGAACTTTCTATAAAACCAGTGATGATTTGCTTAAAATCTGATATTTGAAAACTACTGTATAGACTCTTTGACTACAACAATTCACTTAAGGCTTATCTTTTGTGCTGCTTGCTCATGTTTGGATTTCTGGTTATGCCAGTGTTCCTAGAAAACCCAACTTATAACAACTGTAAAATTTAAGTCCTGCAATAAAATTAACAATTGCCTCTTCTTTTCATAGAACACCGTACTTTATACATGTGAGCTGTGAAATTGTGGAATTAAATCATTAAAAAATATTGGCATTTGATTATTTTTCCTTTTTACTTAATAGGGAAGGTGTGTTAGATTGACATAGGTGTACAGGTAAATTTAAAGTCAATTCTAACAAGCAAGCTTTGTTTTGGAAACTGTTGTAAAGACATGGCAAGGAAACCATGAGAGAATATTTGGCCTACCTCCCTCCCAGTAACTTTGAGTATAGTGCTCTAATGGTTCTACTACTGTATACTTACAAAGAGTTGAAGTAAAGGCTTATCATTTTATTTAATTTAATAGATGCATACAGAAAGTGTTTTACAAAAAAACTCCCATGACTTATGATAATATTTACTTAAAACAAAAAACTAATTTATAACCAGCAAAGTAAAGGTAAAAAATGATTTCAGGGAATTTGATGCTTTTTATTACTGACTTCATAGACAAACACATATTATATCTGCAAAACTACTTAGACTCTTTTCTAGTTGTTTTGCACTAAATTGGCAGAGCTCTGCATGGCCAGTCTGATTCCAACAATCATTTTGGTTTAAATGAAACAAATTGGATTGAATATGGATCTAATGTAATAGATTGTGTGGTGATCAGATGTTCCAAAAGACACTAAAAAATGACATAATAATTTTTTTCTACCTAAATTAATCTTGATAAAAAATAAAAACTTTGCAAAAATATTAATATGCTTATACCTACTTCACCAATACAATTTCTTTCAGAAACAAAAGCAAAAATTCTTATCAAAACAACAAAAAAATGACAACAACAATCCTTGATTGTTGCCCACAGATGAATTTCAGCAGAGAATACTGAGATAGGCTGCACATAGACACTTGTGCCCAAATTTTGCTTTTCTCAAAACACTCCATAAAAAAATAATCTTAGAGACAAAGTGATAATTCTGATAACCTCCTTATAGCACTATTTATAAATAAATACTGAGGAATTAAAAGGGACTATGGGGTTTTAGCCACACTAGAAATGGGGTGAGGGGAACCCACAAAAGTGGTATGAATATGCTCACCATAGCTCAGATGAAAAGGGCTGCTTCCATAGATGTTTTTCTTTGTTTCCCATAAGGCTGAGGTCTTTTCTGGAAACAGTAGTTTAGATCTATTAATATGATGGAAAAACTCTGGGAAGCAGGAAAAGTCAGTCTAAGAAACACTAAGATAAGAGCAACAGATATTTGACTTTTTTTAAATCTAACTTCTTTATGGAATGAGAAACTAGATAAGCAAATTTGTGGACTGCATATGTGTGTATATATATATATACACACACACACATTTACACACACATATATATACCTCAATATACTGCCCCTTTTATAATGTTTTATATATCTGTCAGCATCAGATATGAGCAGATAAGGGATCAGTGATCAAGGCAAGGAGGTGGGCATAGGAGGGGCTGATATATCCCCAGGGATAACAGACAAACAGGCAGGAGGGCACACATGGATGTTTGGCGTGAGATCAGGCCAGGAGTCAACAACAGATGGCAAGTAAGCAGCAGGACTGTGAATACTAGAATAATTTGTAGTCGAAGCAGATAGGAGAGTCAGAAGGCAAGGAGTCAGAAAATGTCAGAACTGGCAAGGACATAAGAAAACCTTTTTTTTTATATTATCCATCATTTTAACTATAAGGTGGAGAAGAAAGTAAAACTGAAGCCCACAGATGAATAGTAACTTCTGCATGAGTAGGGTCACACAGCAAACTAAAAATATAGAGATGACAGCAATCTACATATTTTTTTCATATTCGTGCTTTGCTATAGCTCATGGCCCTTCATGTCTCTAGTGGATTAAAAAATAATTTTGCTCAATGCCTATTATGTAAAAAGACTCTGTGCTAGATTACAATGGAGATGAAGGGAAATAAAAACTCAAATCCAGCAAGCAAATACAGCTAATAATAGTCAATAGCTCACATTTATTTAGCATTTACTATTTAGTAGGCATTGGGCTAAATATTTTATGATATAACACTGTCATTTAATTCTCACAATGACCCAATGAGATATATAACAGCCAAATTCTACAGATGGGGAACAATGAGATTTAAGGAAGAAAAGTAATTTTTTCTGGACTACATGGCTAATGATTGGTGAAGCTGGACTTAAAAGCCAAGGCTGGAGTTCCCATCGTGGCGCAGTGGTTAACGAATCCGACTAGGAACCATGAGGTTGCGGGTTAGGTCCCTGCCCTTGCTCAGTGGGTTGAGGATCTGGCGTTGCAGTGAGCTGTGTTGTAGGTTGCAGACGCGGCTCGGATCGCGCGTTGCTGTGGCTCTGGCTTAGGCTGGCGGCTGCGGCTCCGATTAGACCCCTAGCCTGGGAACTTCCATATGCCGCAGAAGCGGCCCAAAGAAATAGCAAAAAAAAAAAAAAAAAAAAAAAAAGCCAAGGCTCTCTCGCATTGCAGCCTGATGCTTAACTTCATTGTTATACTGAAGTTAACCCCTACTCCTGCATCTAAGCTGTTCTGTGTCTCTAGTCCTAGAAGATTAAGTTCAGAATCTGTAATTGAAATAAATAATTGATAGCATTTGGATACAGGGACAAAGAATGGTAGAACCTTCTGGTAAGCAAACCTGGTACCTAACTAAAGTGAATTCTGTGTGCCATATATCTGTTTTAAAATTATTTCCTTTCTGATTGTTGCAGAAATATATACAGAGAGTGGAAATAAAATATGGAAATATTTCTAATTTAGAGAATGTTGCATAGATAAAACATCCCTAGAATTCTTAGAAATTCCAGCACTTAGATGTAGATATAAAGTTTGTTAACATTGTAGAATTTTTTCCAACTGTGTATCGTGTATGTGTGTGTTTAAATAAATATATATATATATCTTGTTTTGCTTTATTTCTATAAAACTAGAATGACATTATATAATATGTAATAATCATTTTGAAGTAACAAATGAACATTTTTACATATCTGTAAATACTTAACATCAAGATTTTATAACTAATTAGTGTTACATTTATTACTATATTTTACTGTAAATATTATTTATATTGCTAAATATTTAGGTGGTTTACATTATTTTCTTTTGATATTTTAAAAGCCACTGGTTTTGATTATATTTTCAATAATTTTCTTAAGATAGAATCTTAGAAATGGAATTAGTATGTCAAAGTTTATAAACATTATAAAAAATCTTGATTTATATTGTGAAGTTGATTTTTTAACTTGCGATACCAATTTATTCCTGACCACCAGTATCTGATGATGCCCACTTCTATGTTCTTTCACTTCATGTTTTACGTTTTGAAGATTCAACAATGACCTGTCTTGGGGATATACTCCAAAACTCTAAAATAATACTTGATTTCATTCTGGGGCCTTGTCGATTTTCTCAAATCCTTATTCAAGGTCACACACTTAAATTGAAATGCAGGCTACTGATCAGCAATTCTATAATTGGCTCAAAGTAGGTGTGTTTGAACCTTTAAGACTACTATTTTTTCTTTCATTCTTTTTTTCATTTTTCTTTTTAGGGCTGCACTTGCAGCATGTGAAAGTTCCCAGGCTATGGGTTGAATCAAAGCTGCAGCTGCTGGCCTACGACGCAGCAATAGCAAACTCAGGTCTGAGCCATATCTCTTGACCTATGCTGTAACGTGTGAAATTCAACACACTGAGCAAGGCCAGGGATCAAATCTGCATCTTCATGGATACTAGTTGTGTTCTTAACCTGCTGGGCCACATCGGGAACATCTGCTATATTTTCTAATAGAAAAAAAAAAATGCTGTTGCAGATGATGCTGATGATAATGATAATTGTGGTAACTACTACTATCTATTTTGTAGTAAGAAAACTGAGACTATGTTAACTTGTTTAAAGTCAGACAGTTTTCAGTTGAGCTGAAAATGAAAACCTCATCAGTTTGAATCCAGTCTGAGTTGAAGCATTAAGGTACTGCCTTTCTTTTTACTGAGGTACACCTAAAAAAATTCTTATAATGTCTTTTTGCCCTTTCCCTGATGCTAAATAAACAAAAAGGAAAAATAAGTTTATACCGCCGGAGATATTTCAGTTGGGAAAGTAGACACAACCTGCCTTTTTTTTCCCCTCTTCAATCTTCATATTATAACTATCACATGGGCATTCTGTACTCAGTTATGCTAAAAAATGTGTTAACTAAGGACTTATATTTTGTTTAACAGAATCCTCCATTAAACTATAACTTCCCTGGTAAGGTAAAACTGGGGACTTATGATATGGGGAGTTGAGGTAATATGGGAACCTAAGGAAGTTTGAGACAGGAGCTTAGGTTTAGTTGCCTGCAGGCGTCAGCTCTTGGCAATCAGAAGGCATTGTGAGGGCACATATAGGATGCTCAGAAGAAAGAAGCAAGAGGTAGAAAAGACAGAAAAAGAAAGATGGAAAGGAATGTAAACACAGCTAGACAGTTTCTGGTGAAGTGATTCAATCACTGATAAATAACTCATTGTGCTAAAACTACCTAAAATTTTCTTATGTACATAATGCTCCAGTATTTCTGTTTATTATATATTGGAAAATAAAACATTAGAACCTGTTTGAGGAATATTATAAATTGTCTTTATATATTAATTATCTAATATAATAAGTCTACAAAAGTGTTAGTAATTTATAACAATCTGAAACACAAGCAGTTTTGATTGAGTACATAATATTGGCCCTAGATAGGTTTCCCCTTGAATGATGCCTGAATTCCCCCCCAAAAAATCCCCATAGGAGTAGTAGCATTCACTATGTGGAAAATAAATTTTTTTTTCATTCAATTTCCAGCCAAATTTTGTTTTAATGTTAGTGATTCTTGATGCATTATTCACAAGATTTGGATTAATATGATGAACATCCTAGTATTAATAGTTTGAGAATATCACCTTTCGACTAGGTGCTACTTCTTAATGATGCCATACTGGGAATAACATTGGTCCATGTAAGTTTGTGAATCAGGGCCAAAAAAAGCATCTCAATGAAAGTATGATTCTTGAAATTTAATAAAGGTGACCCAAATCCAAGATTTGATTCTTATATTACAGTGGGTGCTTTCTCAGACTGTCTGCTGGTTATTCCTCTGCTATACTGAACAGAATTTTTGCATAATGGACATAAATATCTCTGCATGAGTCACCTGAGAGGCAAGAAAAATTGTCTCTGTCAAGAAACTACACACAGAAATGTATTAAACAACAACTTTCAGTAGAGAAAAAGATATTTTAAATGTTTGTGAAAATAAGAATAAAAATGTAATTTTACACCATTCCAGGCCATCTTAACTTTGTATTTTTTAAATGAAATAAATTTGAATTTTGGATGGTTTAGAAAAAGATGATCATGTATATCTCATATTTTTTAACTGAACTCCCAGAGGAATATTGAGAGGGCTTTTTCCTCCTCAGGCAGTCAGTACCAGAGTAGTTATTCACCTGGGAATTCACAGTACCACTGTAACTTCCAATTAGCAAAACATACATTAAAAGCTGCTGTAAACCATTCTAGGAGGGCTGCTGATGGCTGTGATTAATGGCTATGCGTCTATAGCTATTGCACATAGGTCTTAACAGAGCTATTTGTAAATTGTCAACACAAACTCATGACACCTCAGGTTATCAATCAGGAAAGTATGCATTAGGGATGGTTAATAACAACCCTTCTACTATGGCACCAGAATGAGTATAATATTTCACAATGACTGAAATTTCCAAAGATTAGTCATGAAGGTAATTTGAAAGGAAAATTTTATAGTGAATGTGTACATGTTTCTCTATGCTTGTTAATCTTCACAAAGAGAAACGTGGGTCTTATTTAAGTATATAAAGCTCCTTCTCTTACAATTTTAGGGGTCCTTCCTTTGTTGTATATGCCCTCATATATTATTTTGCTACTATAGCAATACTCTCCTGTGTTGTAGAACCAAATCTAGCAAGAATGTCTTGAAGAACTCACATTCATCCCTGGCTATATTCTTACTAACCATAGTCTCAAAGGTGTATGTAACACAACTGTGAATCTGAATGTAAACATTCTGTGCATCTTTTTCCCTTAAAATTGACAACATTTTGTAATCTTTGGATCATGGACAGACTATTTCAGGCCTGAACAAAAACAAACTTTTTTATATGGTACAATGCTTCTTATTTCCCTCTATATTCATTGTTTTATATGACCTCACAGCACCTAGTGAAGTAGACAGAGCAAGTATTGTGATTTAACAACAAATAGTAATAACATTAATAGTAATATACTAACACATATGGTGTTCTGAATATGATGGTAACTTACTGTCTATATAATATTGTTCTTTGGGATTTATTCATATTTCAAGTATATTTAAGAGCCCTATTAAAATTAGAATTAAACAGTTAATTATAAAGTCTTTTCCTCAGAGGGGCATCATAATTGTAATTAGTGTTAGTTAACTAATTTCTATTAAATATAAAATTTAGAGATAAGTAAGAGAGACATGAGAGAAAAAAAGTCTTAAGATTTTTGAGTGAATAAAAGTCCTTACTAATTCTTAAGATGCTCAAATTGCTGTTCCTAAAAGGATTGGCATAATTTAAAATTTTTAATGTTAAAAGAAATCACTTAGTGGATTCAGAGATAAGATGGAGGAGTAGAAGTATTCAAGCTCACCTCCTTTCATGAAAACACCAATATTACAACTAACTGCTGAACAACCATCAACAAAATAGACTGGAGGCTACCAAAAATATATACTCTCTCCTAAAACAAAGAAGAAAACACACTTGACATGGTAATATGGGTGCTTTCACAATATAAGAAATCCCATAATCATGATGTTGGCACCCCATAGACTGAAAAGTAACTATATCACAGAAGCTTTCCAACAAGACTGAGAGTCCCAAACCCCACATCCAGTTCCCAAGCCTGGGGATCTGGCATTTGGAGGAGGAGTCCCTGAAGCATATGGCATTGCAGTCCAGAAGGGCTTGACTGCAAGTGTTCCATAGGACTGGGGGAAACAGAGACTCCAATCATAGATGGTGGACACAGGTGTCTCATGTGCACTAGATCCCAGGGAAAGGCAAAGACCCCATAAGAATCTGGGTCAAATCTACTTTTGGGTCTAGGAGAGTATCTTGGGAAAGGAATGGTCAATGTGGCTCACTGTGGGTGAAGGACATTGGAGACAGAGATCCCAGGGAATAAACAAATACATGAGCTCCCCTAGAGGCCAAGATTTTGGAAAAATCTGGTTCCAAACATCAGGGCTGAGAAGCCCCAGGTCAAACAACAAATAGGGTGGAAACACAGCCCCACACATCATCAGCAAATATGCTGTCTAAAGTCCTCCCAGACATACAGTGGCCTCTAATCACACCCACCAGAGAGATGACTCAGCTCCCCCTCCAGGAAGCAAGCACCAGACCTCCCATCAGGAAGCCTGCAATGAGCCCCTCTATCAACTTCATCCTCAAGTGGAAAGACACCAGATGCAAGAGAGGCTACAATCCTGTAACTTGCAAAAAGTACCATATCAAAAGCTAGACAAAATGGAACAAGAGAGAAACATGAGCCAGAGAAGACTAAGACAAAACCCCAGAAGAACAGCTAAATGAAGTGGAGATAAATGATATATATATATACAGATTAGAGGAATAATGGTAAGGATGACCCAAAATCTTGGGGAAAAAAATGGAACCAAAGGTCAATAAATTACAAGAAACCTTTAATACAGAAATAGAAGATTTAGAGAATAAACAAGAAGTGATGAACAACAAAATAACCAAAATGAACAATTTACTAGAGGAACCAATATGTGAATATAGAGACATAGAACAAATAAATGAGGTGGAAGACGACAACTGGAAATCATGGATGTATAAGAGAATAAAGATAAAAGAATGAAAAGAAATGAGGACATTCAAAGAGAATTCTGGAGAAACATTAACCACACCAACATTCTCATTATAGGGGTTCCAGAAGGAAGTGAGAGAGAAAGGGCCAAATAAAATATTTAAAGAGTTCATAGCAGAAAACTTCCCTAATAAGGGAAAGAAATCCCTCATTCAACTCCAGGAAGTACAATGAATACCACATAGAATAAACCCAAGGAGAAACATCCTGAAACACACATAATTAAAAAAAATGGAAACACATATTTAAAAAAAAGGGAAATCAAAGGATACTTAGGAACAAAAGACAATGAATATGTAAAAAAACAAAAAAATGTGGGACACAGCAAAAAGGAGCATAGATAAATAATTTTACAACAACACAACAAGAAAAAGCTCAAACAAACAACTTATCAATACACATAAAACATCTAGAGAAGGAAGAAGAAACAAAGCCCAAAATTAATAGAAGGAATGAATCATAAAGCTCAAAGAAGAAATAAATGAAGTATAGATAAAGAAAACAACAGAGAAGATCAATTAAAGCAAAAGTGTGTTCTTGGAAAAGATCAACAAAATTGATAAACCTTTAGCCAGACTTATCAAGAAAAAAAGGGAAAGGTATCAAATCAATAAAATTAGGAGCAGAAAAGAAGTTACAACTGACATCACAGAAATACAAAGTATTGTAAGAAACTACTGTAAGCAACTATATGTCAATAAAATTGAAAACCTAGAAGATACAGATTCTTATAAAGGTACAACCCACCAAGACTGAAGCAGGAAGAAACAGAAAGTATGAATAGACAAATCACAAGTACTAAAACTGAAAATGTGATTAAAAAACTTTAAAAAAAGTGAAGCACCTAATGGCTTCAAAAGTAAATTCTATCAATCACTCAGAAGAGATAAGATCTATTCTTCTGAAATTCATCCCAAAAACTTACAGAGGAAGTAACACTCTCAAGCTCATTCTATGAGGCCACTATCACCCTGATACAAAAACCAGACAAAGATACCACAAGGAAGAGAAAATTTCAAGTTTATTTTGGTGCATGGTGTGAGTGTTTGTTCTAGTTTCATTGATTTGCATGTAGATATCCAGGTTTCACCACAATAATTGCTGAAAAGACTCTCTATTTCCCGATTTTATGTTTTGGCCTCTGTTGTCAAAGATTAATTGACCATAGGTGTCTAGGTTTGTTTCTGCGTTACCTATTCTCTTCCATTGGTCTGTGTGTAGATTTTGGCAACAGTACCACACTGTCTTGATGACTATGGCTTTGTAATATTGCCTGAAGTTTGGAAGAGTTATGCCACCAGCATAGTTTTTTTTCTTCAGAATTGCTTTGGCAATTCTGGGTCTTTTGTTGTTCCATATAAATTTTTGGATTGTTTGTTCTAGTTCTGTGAAGAACGTCATAGGTAATTTGATAGGGATTACATTGAATCTGTAGATTGCTTTGGGTATTATAGTTATTTTTACATGATTAATGTCCCCAACCCAGGAACATGAAATATCTTTCCATTTCTTTCCATTTTTATTTCCTTGATTAATGTTTTATAGTTCTTGGCATATAAGTACTTTACCTCCTTGGTCAGGTGTATTCCCAGCTATTTGATTTTTTGGGGTGCAATTTTAAAATGAATTTTATTTTGTACTCCTTTTCTAACATTTCATTGTTAGTATACAGAAATGAGACTGATTTCTGAATGTTAATCTTATATCCTGCTACTTTTCTGAATTTGTTGATAAGTTCAAGTAGTTTTTGGGTTGGTTCCCTAGGGTTTTCTATGTATAGCTTCATGTCATTTGCATAGAGTGACGGTTGACCTCTTCTCTTCCTAACAGGATGCCTTTTATTTCTTTTATTTGTTTGATTGCTGTGGCTAGGACTTCCAGTACTATGTTGAATAACATTGGTGAGAGTGGACATCCCTGTTTTGTTCCAGATTTTAGTGGGAAGGCTTTCAGCTTTTCTCCATTGAGTATTATATTTGCTGTGGGTTTGTCATAGATGGCTTTGATCATGTTAAGGAATGTTCCCTCTATACCCACTTTGGTAAGAATTTTGATCATGAAGGGATGTTGGACTTTGACAAAGGCTTTCTCTGTATCTATTGAGATGATCAAAATGACTTAAAGACTTAAATATAAGACAAGAAACCATCAAAACCCCGGAAGAGAACATAGGCAAAACAGTCTCTGACATCAACCTTATGAATATTTTCTCATGTCACTCTCCCAAAGCAACAGAAATAAAAGCAAAAGTAAACCAGTGGGATCTCATCAAATTGACAACCTTTTGCACAGCAAAGGAAACCAAAAAGAAAACAAAAAGACAACTTAAAGAATGGGAGAAAATAGTTTCAAATGATACAACTGACAAGGGCTTAATCTCTAAAATAAACAAACAACATATACAATCCAATCCCAAAAATCCAATAACCCAATGGAAAAATGAGCAGAAGACCTGGATAGACATTTCTCCAAAGAAGATATACAGATGGCCAACAAGCACATGAAAAAATGCTCAACATCCCTGATTATTAGAGAAATTCAAATCAAAACTAGCATGAGATACCACCTCACACCAGTCAGAATTGCCATCATTAATAAGTCCACAAATAACAAATGCTGGATGGGGTGTGGAGAAAAGCAAATGTCTATCAACAGATGATTGAATTAGGAAGGTGCTATATATATACACAATGGAATACTACTCAGCCATAAAAAGAACAAAATAATGCCATTTGCAGCCACATGGATGGAACTAGAGACTCTCATACCCTGTGAAGTAAGTCAGAAAGAGAAAGACAGATACCAGATCATACTACTTTTATCTGGAAACTAACATATGTCAAAAATGAACCTTTCCATAGAAAATAAAATCATGGGCTTGGAGAATAGACTTGTGGTTACCAAGGACGAGGTGGAGGGATTGGGATGGATGGGGTGCTTTGTGTTAATAGATGCAGACTATTGCCTTAGGAATGGATTAGCAGTGAGATTCTTCTGTGTAGCACTGAGAACTATTTCTTGTCACTTATGTTGGAGCATGATAATGTGAGAAAAAAGAATGTATGTGTAACTGGGTCACCATGTTGTATAGCAGAAAATAGACCATATAAACCAGCTATAATGGAAAAATATAAAAATGATTATAAAAATAAAGCTCTGAATGCTTTAAAAAAAAGAAAAGAAAATTTTAGGATAATATCACTGATGAACAAAGATGTAAAAATACTCAATGTGATATTAGCTAACCAAATCCAACTATATATTAGGAGGATCATACATTACAATCAAGTGGGATTTATCCCAGGGATACAAGGATACTTCAATATCCAAAGATCAATCATTGTGATAGAACACATCAACAAATCAAGGAATAAAAACCATATGACCATCTCAATAGATGAAGAAAAATCTTTTGACAAAATTCAACACCCATTTCTATTAAAAACTCTCCAGAACAGGGGTGTAGAGGAATATTCCTCAGTATTATAAAAGCCATATATTACAAATCCACAACTAACATCATTCTTAATAGTGAAAAACTGAAAGAATTTTTACTAATATCAGGAACAAAACAAGGATGTCCACTTTCAACACTGTTATTCAGAGGAGGCAAGATGGCAGATGTGCTTGCCTTCTCCCATAAACACAACAACAACAAAAAATACATCTACACATAAAATGACTTGCACAGAACAGCAACCGAATACTGGCAGAAGTTAAACCTCCAAAAACAGCAAGAATCTCTTGACATAACTGGGTAAAACAAGATAAAAGAATAGAGTGAGAGAAGGAGAACCAGGACTGGACTGGCACTCTTGAGAGGGAGCTGTGAAGGAGAAAGGGAACCCACACCCTGGAGTCACCTAACTGACAGAAAGATCAACCAAGTCAGAGGGGTCTCTAGATGCTGAGAAAAGCACAGCAGCAGGTCTGAGATCTGAAAAGCAGAGTGAGAACCAAACAGATCATGTGAACCACTGGCACAAACACCAAAACTGAGACACTCATGCTCGGGTGGGGGCTGAGCACTGAGACCTAGGCTTCAGAGATTAGTCTATTGGAGCGGGCTGGAGTTGGCAGTGCGGAAACAGCCTGAAAGACTAGGAAGCTGTTCACCATGGGTGGAGGGAGCACATGCTAAGGGCTGGGGAATGGAAAGCCATAACAGAGGGAACCCAGGAGAAAGTCCAGACCGCAGGAGAGACAAGGTGCCATTGTTGGGGAGGGGGGAAGAGGATGGGAAGGCCACACCTGCCCATCAGCTAGCTGAGAGCATAGAATTCCCAGCACACCCCCCCAACTCCACCCAACACACACCAGGCCAGAAGCCACCTGTCATCCAGAGACTGGCCTCACACCCTGGGTGAAGCCAGCCACTGCACCAGCATTCCTCGGCCAGGCCTACCTGCACACAGGAAGTTCCACACTGCCCAGCGTGCCCCAACACCCCCCTCTCAACATTGGGAAATGTCCCACTGCTGCAGAGTGAACAGGCCAGCCCTGCCCACCCTTCAGAAGTGCCCCACTGCTGCTGCTGCACACCCCAGCAAGCTCTACCCAATCTTGGAAGGTGCTCCTTTGACTACAACCAATCCAGCAGGACCTGCCTGTCTTCAGGAAGTGTTCCACTCCTGTGGAGCAAGATGCTCAGCAATGCCCACCCTCAGGAAGAACTCCACAGCCCAGGAGCACCAGGGAAAGCCCTGCCAAGCCCAGGAAGGGCTGTGGTGCACACCTGCCAGGACTGTGGTGCACACCTGCCAGTCCTGCCCACCCTCAGGAAGTGCTCCTTTGCCTCAGAGCCAGACAGCTAGCCCCACCCACGCTTGGGAAGTGCTCCGCAGCCCAAGAGCCCCAGAACAAGCCCTTCTCGGCCCACAGGAAGTGTGCCTCCATTGCAGTTCACACTTGCCAGTCCCACCCACCCTCAAGAAGTACTCCTTTGTCTTAGAGTGAGCCAGCTAGCCCTGCCCGCTCTTGGGAAGCACTCCACTCCTGCCTGCAGAGCAAGCTTCCCAACACGACCCACACAGAAGAGGAGCTCCACAGCCCAGGAGCACAAGTGCAAGCCTTGCCCAGCCATGTGAAGTGTACCTCCATCATGATGCACACCTGCCAGTAACACCCACCCTTGGAAAGTGATCCTTTGCCTCAGAGCGATCTGGCTAGCCCTGCCCACCTTTGGGAAGTGCTCCACTGTAGTGGAGCAAGGTGTCCAGCACTGCCTGCCCACAGAAGTGCTCTTTTGCCTTGGAATACACCTTCTAGGCCCGCCTACCCTCAGGAAATGACCCACTGCCTCAAAGCAGATCAGCAAACACCACCTGCCCTCAGGAAGCACTCTGCAGCAGTGCCAGGGCAAACGCATCCAGGCCATGGGTAGGGCACCTCCACCACGAAGAAGAAAAACAAAAGCAAGATGAAGAAGCTCAGAAACCATTCCCAGTTAAAACAACAGGAGAACTCCATGAAAGCAATATGAGACCCATGGGATAATACAAAGTGGGCCAATCTATGCTTAATAGGAATTCCAGAAGGAGAAGAAAAAAAAAAAGGGATTGAAAATATATTTGAAGGAATTATCACTGAAGACTTCCCAAATCTAAAGGATACTGATATCAAGATACAGGAAGTACAGAGGGCCACAAACAAGTTGAACTCAAACAGGCCCACACCAAGGCATATTATAATAAAAATGGAAAAAGTTAATGATAGACAGAGGATCCTAAAGGCAGCAAGAAAAAAGCAAAATGTCAATTATAAGGGAACCCCCATAAGGCTATCAGCTGATTTCTCTACAGAAAATCTACAGGCCAGGAGGGAATGGCAAGATATGTTTAAAGCACTGAAAGGAAAAATTCTGCAACCTAGAATACTCTATCCAGCAAGAATATCATTTAAAATAGAAGGAGAAATACAGAATATACCCAGCAAAAAAAAAAGCTGAAAGAGTACAGCAATAAGAAGCCCATTCTAAAAGAAATACTGAAAGGGTTTCTCTAAATCAAAACAAAACAAAACAAAAGAGGAAGAACTAGGATGGAAGAAACTACAGAGATCTGTCAATTAATAAGCCAGCATACAGATCTAATCATGAAGATGTTTAAAAAGAAATAAAATTTTAAAAAAGAGACATCAAAATCATAAAATGTAGGCAAGGGAAGTAAGGAAATAAATAGAATCCTTTTTTAATTTTATTATGGCAGTGAAGTGCTTGAACCTACAGGACTATCAGGCTAAAACACACAATTATAGGAAGGGGTTAACATACTTAAAACGCAGAGCAAGCACAAAAAAAACCTACATTCATAAAAAATGAAAAGTACTCAAGAGAAAAGAATTGGAGATCCTCCAACAACAACAACAAAAAAAAAAAAAACAAAAACAAAGGAAGAATGGAGAATCATAGAATCAACTGGAAAAAAAGAATTAAAATGGCAATAAATAAACATCTATCAATTATCAATTTAAATGTCAATGGACTGAATGCTCCAATCAAAAGACAGAGTGGCTGATTAGAAAAAAAGGCAAAACCTTCAATCTGCTGTCTATTATAAACTCACCTTAGGACCAAGGATACATATATATTGAAAGTGAGGGGATGGGAAAAGATATTTCATGCCAACGGATGAGACAGGAAAGCAGAAGGTGCAATACTCATATCAGACAAAATAGACTTTAAAATGATGACCATAAAGAAAGATAAAGAAGGACACTATTTAATGGTAAAGGGATCCATTCAAGAAGAGGATATTACAATCATCAATATATATGCCCCAAATATAAGACCATTAAGATACCCAAAACAAACACTAACAGACATAAAAGGAGAAATTGATGGGAATACAGTCATAGTAGGAGACTTTAACAACACACTCACATCAATGGACAGATCCTCTAAACAGAAAACCAATAAAGCAACAGAGATCCTAAAGGAAACAATAGAAAAGTTAGACTTCATTGACATCTTCAGGACATTACATCCAAAAAAATCAAATACACATTCTTCACAAGTGCACATGGAATGTTCTCAAGAATTGATCACATCCTGAGGCACAAAGTTAGGCTCAGCAAATTTAAGAGTAGAGAAATTATTTCAAGTATCTCCTCTGACCACAATGGCAGGAAACTAGAAATCAACCACACAAAAAGAAATGAGAAAAAACACAGTACATGGAGACTAAACAACATGATATTAAAAATCCAATGGGTCAATGAGGAAATCAAGAATGAAATTAAAAAATACCTCAAGACAAATGATAATGAAGACACAACCACTCAACATTTATGGGATGCCATGAAAGCAGTGCTCAGAGGGAAGTTCATAGCAATACAGGCCTTCTTCAAAAAAGAAGAAAACCCTCAAATTGACAACTTAACCCAATACCTAAATGAATTAGAAAAATAAGAACTAACAAAACCTAAAGTCAGCAAAAAGAAGGAAATCATAAAGATCAAAGAGGAAGTCAATAAAATAGAAATGCAAAAAACAGTAGACAAAATCAATCCAACCAAGAGCTGGTTCTTTGAAAAGGTAAACAAAATTGACAAACCTATGGCTAGACTCACTAAGAAGAGGAGAGGAAAAAAACCCAAAAAACAAAATAAGAAATGAAAAAGGAGAAATCACAATAGACATTGCAGAAATACAAAAAAAAAAAATGCGAGAATACTATGAACAATTATATGCAAAAAAAATTGACAACCTGGAAGAAATGGACAATTTTCTGGAGACCTACAGCCTGCCAAAACTGAATTAAGATGAAATAGATCAACTGAACAGACCGGTCACTAGAAATGAAATTGAATGTGTCATAAAAACACTCCCTACAATTAAAAGTCCAGGACCAGATGGCTTCACAGGAGAATTCTACTAAACATACAAAGAGGATCTGATGCCCATCCTCCTTAAACTTTTTCAAAAGGTTGAAGAAGAAGGAACACTCCCAAAGACATTCTATGACACCACCATCACCCTAATGCCAAAACCAGACACAAAGATGCCACCAAAAAGAAAGCTATAGGCCAATATCTTTGATGAATATAGACACAAAAATTTTCAACAAAATTTTAGCAGACTGAATACAAGTATATAAAAAAAGATTAATTCCTTTTTTAACATCTTCCCCTTTTTCCATTTGCTATTCCTTGTGTTTATAGTCACTTTAAAAATAGTGTTTTTGTTTTTTTCTTTTAGATCTGTATTCAGTTTTTTTTAAGTGATTGCTTTCCAGTTGTGATTTCCTCCATTCCATATTTTATTTAGAGAATCCCTTTCAGTATTTCCTTTAGAATGGTTTTAGTATTGCTGTACACTTTTATTTTTTGTTTGTTGGAGAAATTCTTTATTTCTCCTTCTATTTTAAATGATATTCTTGCTGTGTAGAGTATTCTAGGGTGCAAATTTTTCCCTTTTAGCTTTCTTGCCTGTAGTGTTCCCAGCCCCCACCTGAGTGTCTCAGGCTGTGTTGTCCTGTGTGGAGTGCGGTTGATTTGTGTAGCTCTTGCTCTGCTTTGCCCTTCTCAGTACAGCTGCTGTGATTTTCTCCATGACTTTGGGGGCTGTCTGTCTCAGATGACCTCCCCACTGGTTACATTTTTTCCCATGTTGTGGGTTCCTTTTCTCTTTCACAGCTCCCTCTCAGATTTGCTATTCCTGTCTTGATTCCTTTTCTCTCTCTCTTTTTCTTTCATTCTACCCAGTTATGTGGAGGGTTTCTTTTTGAGGATTAAATTCTTCTGCCTGCATTCAGCAGATATTCTGTGTGAATCATTCTATATGTAGATGTGTTTTTTTTATGTGTTTGTGGGAGAAGATGATGAGCACAATGTCTTACTCTTCTGCAATCTCTATTGGGCATATATCTTAATGAAACTCTGTCCCACACTTCCTTTTTATTTATTAATTGTAATGGCTTCTGCACCTGGCCAAAACTTTGATTCAAGCAGATACATAGGGCATGAACTTGATTGATGTTTTAAAGATTAGCAGCTGTGCTGGACCTCAATGAAATTGCAAGGTGGAATGGTCTTCATAGCATTCAACTTCCCCCTGCATTATCCATCCTGCTCTTTAGCTCTGAGATGCTTGTCGATGGCTTGTTCTTGGCAAACTGTTAACTAATCCTAGCTAACAGGTTATTACATTTTCATCTAAAGTTTTCTTAATGAATATTCACAGTTGTTCTAAAAGAAGCTACCTATTCACCATGGAAGCCTAATGAATCAAAGGAAAGCACCAATTGCCTTGTCAATTATAATAAACTGTACCACTCAAGTTTTGGGTTAAGAAAAAAGCAACTTTAGATATTTTAAACAGAAAGAAATTTAATGCAAGAAATTGGGTACTTAATACACTTTTGGAAGGACTTGATTGTTGGGCTTTCTCTAGACCTACAGGGCTCAGAATAGTATAAAAAACCCAAAGTAACAGAGGTCCTACTACTTCTTTCATAATCAGAAAGTTGGGGATCCAGTTGGTCTCCAGTGCATTTGCTGGTTTCATGAATGCACTGCTATTGCTATAATCCAGGAAGCAGGGATCTGACATTAGGGATCTGACACCATCAGCAGCATTACTATCATGACTGCCTCCTGATAACCATGAAGTTAATGACCTGACATTTGAAAACTGCTTCATTGGAAAACCTAATATCTCCTCAAATGTGTTTGCCAATAGAAATAGGAAGATAGATTCAGCTTTTCAAATCTCATGTTAGTATATGTAATTGGCAGAAACTAGTTTCTATCTAGATCTCTAGGTAGAAAAGAGTCTTGGCAAGATTATCTATTATTTTTAATAAAATTTTAGAATACTTTCAGATTTACAAAAAGTCTCAGAGATAGTGTAGATAATTCCTATATGTGTTGCACTCAATTTTCACTATTGCTAAAATATTGCATTAATATGATACTGTTATTACAACTAATGTGCAAATATTGATATACTATTATCTAGAGTTTATACTTTGAATTTCTCTTGTTTTTACCTATTTTTTTTTTCTATTCTGGGATTCTATGTAGGGCACGACATTACATTTAATGGTCATGACTTGTTAGGCTCCTCAGGCCTGTGACAGTTTCCCAAGCTTTCCTTTCTTATTTTTAATGACTGTAAGAGTTTTAAGAAGCACTATTCAATTATAGTTTTTCAATGCATGTCTGTCTTGGATTTTTCTCATTGCCAGACAGTGGTTATGGTTTTGCCAGATGAATGCCAAAGAGATGAAGTGCCATTCTAAGGGTATGTAACTTCAAATGACTGCTGAGGTTGACCTTGACCATTTGACTCAGGTAATGTTAGGGTTATACACCTTAAAGTTACTCTTTTCTCACTTTCAATGCTGTGTTTTTTGGAAAGATATCACTATGCAGAAACCACAAAGTGAGAGTGGAGCTATTCCCCAATTCTATGAAAGTAAAGTATCTATAGAAATTATTTGGAATCTTCCATATCGGGAATTTGTATCTTCCCTCCCATTTTTAATATTGATAATTTGTTTATTTTTATTGGTAGTATTTTACAATGTTATTTTCATAATAATACTTTTGATTACAAACCAATAACACTCTATTTTATTGCTCATAAATTTTCAGCTGTAGCTTTTAGGCACTATTTGGCTCTTAGGCTCCTCTGTCCCTTTTATGTACTCTCATCATTGTATTTTGTTTTGTTTTATTTTTGTAGTACTTCTTAATTTTATGAGATGCTCCATGCTCATTTTATTTATTTCCTGCCTCCATCATAGAATCATCATTGATTCAAAGAGCCCCAATTTTTAATTTTTTTACTTTAAGAATGTTAGTAGAAAGCAAGATTTTTGTGCTAGGTATACTAGTTGCTATTGGTGTGTAGTTTCTTCTAGGCCCTCTCAGCTCACAGAAAAGGGAAATATGTGTGCATATAAACATATCTGTGCTTATAAATGTATCTGTAAATGTTGATATGTGTAACCTTCTGTATTCATTTTAAGCTAAATATATTGACGTCTCCATCTCTAATCCATTACCACTTGGATTATTCTATCCACCTACCCTTGTTTATATATAATTTACCAGTCCAAAAGTAAGAAAAAAGAATCAGGCTTTCCCTAGATGCAATCTATGTACTTACTTGTTGATTTATATTATTCATGTATAGAGATTTCAGAATGATTAATACATTCCTATTTCAAAAACAACTTTACCATGTAGAATGTAGTGTTTTTGTATGGTTCCTTTTATCTTTGGTCTTACAGTCTTCATTTATTTCCAAATTTACTTAGGCCAGTACCTCTTTACATCTATTTATTCAGTGAATTTATTTATTTATTTATTTATTTTTAACTTAAGTATAGTTGATTTACAATGTTGTGTCAATCTTCTGTACAGCAAAATGACCCAGTATATATGTATATATGTTTCTGTGTGTATGTGTGTGTATATATATTTCAAGGTTGCACCTATGGCATATGTAGGTTCCCAGGCTAGGGGTTGAATTGGTACTGTAGGTTTTGGCCTACACCACAGCAACAGCAATGCAGGATCCGAGCTGTATCTGCAACCTACACCACAGCTCATGGCAATGCTGGATCCTTTACCAACTGAGGGAATGAACCTGCATCCTCATGGATGCTAGTCAGATTCATTTCAGCTGAGCCATAATAGGAACTCCCTATATGTTGTTTTAATCATATTATCTTCTATCATGTTCTATCACAAGAGAATGTATATAGTTGCCTGTGCTATACAGTATAACATCAATGATTATCCATTCTAAAAGTAATGGTTTGCATCAATGAGATTATTTGATATGTGTGCAATATATGCGATGTATTTGTCACAATCCACATTTCATCCTGGAATCCTCTGAACTCTTGGTTGATTTTTAAAAATTTACTTATATTAAGGTGCACAATGTTTTGCTATAAAGGTCCTTGGGTTTTGAGAAATGCACAGTATCAAGTATACACCATTACTATACTACTAATATTAGGTTTTTTCACCAAAACAAATATTTTTTACTTCTCCTTGTCATAAATTATCTCCTCCTTGAACATCTGGTCCCTGATAATTTGTTCTCCCTCTGTATATTTTTTACTTTTCTAGAAGTCACATAAAGAGAATGATAGAGTATGTAGCATTTTCAAGCTATCTTCTTTCACTTGGTATTGCCGTTTAAGATTTACCTGTATTTTGTGTGGACTAATGTTTACCTTTTTAAATTTGTAAATAGTATTTCATTGTATGGATGTATCATAGTTTGTTTATCCACTCATTTATTGAAGGACATCCTGGTTGTTTTCAGTTTGGGGTAACAATAAAGCTGCTTTTTAACAAATTTTTTATGTTCAGGTTTTTGTGTGAAATTAAGTTTTCAATTTCCTTGTGTGAATACCAAGGAATAGGGTTTTTGACTCATATGGTAAAATGAGCTTTAGCTTTATAAGAAAATGCTAAATTGTCCTCCAAATTATCTGTATCATTTACATTCCCAACTGCAATAAATTAGGGTTCCTGTAGGTCCACATCTTGCCAGCAATCGGTATTGTCAATTTTTTGAACTTTATCTGTCTGACTCATATGTAGTGGTGTCTCATCATTGTAGTTTACTCTAACTTTTTGACCTCTATCATATAGAATTGCAAACTAGAAAGAAGGTGGAATGAATGTTTACTGCCAATCTACTACATCTACAACAGGTATCTTGAGTTGATTGAGGATACAAAGAGAGCAAGTGGGGAAGCAATTTACCTCACTAGACATTTTTTTTACAAGTGTGGTACTAATACTAATATTAATCCATGAACATAGAGAAATACTGCTCAAATGAAAATCAAAGTTTATACATACCAGTGGAATAACTGAGAGGGGGAAAGATCAAGTAGAGTTTTGTGGATTTACTAGGATTTCATCAAATAGTAGTATTTTTTCTCCCTCTGAGAAATGTGACTGTATAACTCAAAAAATATTTTAAGCACCTGCTATTCACAAAGTATTGCATGAATCACTGCAGAAAATTCAAGAACAACTCTGAAACACTGCAGACCTCTTAAGAAGTCTATACACTTTTCTTCTTTTAGGAAGACTTGCCTGATACATTTCCTTTCTTTACTCTTTTAGGTTAGATGTCCCTCATCTGTGCACACAGAACATAATTTGATAAAGTAGTAGAAAGACATGAGCAGCCCTAGATTTTTATCTAAGTACCATGGCTTATAAGCCATAGATTTAAATCCAGGTACCATGATTTACAAGCTCTGTGTTATCGCCTAAGTTTTCTTAATCTCTATGGATTTCTATTTTTGAAATTTGAATATTACTCTTATGTCTAATGTATTTAAACATGTACAGAACATGTCATTAGACATGACTGTTTAAACTGAATAGTATATAGCATGTATTCAGTAAATGTAGCAGTTACTAATATCTGTTGGGTGCTAATACAGTATACAATCTCTAAATTAAATCATACATTAGTGGAGAGATTCAAAGATAAATACCACATCTGGTAAGAAAGATCAGGTAGAGTTTTGTGGATTTACTAGGATTTCATCTCGGTGTTGAGATATGGAAAGAATTCCAACAGATGAAGTCTGGAAGAATGGCATCCTATAAAGAAGCAGCCTCTCTAACAAGACTTTATTTTGTATGGGGTATTTGAATTTGGGCAGTGATGCTTCCAATATGTTTTAGCAAGATATTTCTTATTAATTTTACTTTTGCAAACCACAACTATTGATGACATATGCTTAGCATATTGGAAACAAATGGAACAAAATAGTATTAAAGAAAGCTAAGAAATATCATATGCCCAATATTTAATAATATGAAAGGGATGGAGATTGATTTTAGGAATTATTCTGAGCTTAAATCCAGGACTTAAGATGTTTACAACTAAAAGTCATCTCTCATTACATCCCTCACAAAGCACATTGCTTTCAAATGTTAACTTGTTTACTGTCCTGAAACATACAGGCTCCTTTTCCAGAAATATTAGACAGTTTTGGAAAGCAGCAGATTAAGCAAGACAATGTTCCTTTCCAGGGGCTAGCCAACTCAGACCACTGAATTTCCAAGGCAGCAAGAAGCCCAAGTGTAGCTTGTAGGAATTTACCCAAACAATTTACCAGTATACCAACCACAATTTCTTTTTAGTTAGGCTGTGATGATATAAAAGGATCAATATCTTTGTGGCCCATATGTTAGAACCAATCTGGAGAAAAAGTTTGGAGTTAACTCATCCTTACATGAACAGTCCTTCAGCACACAGTACATTCATTATTTATACCATCCCCCTTCTTTACAACTTAATTATAAATTATTTTATCAAATTCCACCCAAATGAGTTTGTGCTAAAATCTAAGCCAAAAACTCTAGCTGTAATACATATGTTCCTTTTAGATTTACCTCTTGAGCAGCCTCTTTACAATAAAAATTATGACTTTAATTATTCTGCCTACAGTTTCACTAATCAAATAGCAATCTTCATATCAAAAGTGGATAGGGACTCATTCCATACATAACTGTGTTTTTAAATAAAATGCTTTGATAAATATTGTGGACTAAAGACTAAAAATTACTTTCCCTTTAAATATTAAAAATTAAATTATCCTTAGGTTTCCCTGTTGGCCTATAGGTTATGGATCCAGCATTTCACTACTATGACTTGGCTAACTGCTGTGGCGCAAGTTTGATCCCTAGCCTGGGAACTTCTTCCTCCTGTGGGTGTGGCCAAAAAATAACCTTCAAAAGCAGAGGAAAAGCCATCATATTCCAAAATGAGTTTCAAGAGAACATAAATATGCAACCTACCTTCATGTCATTAGATGAAAGATATTTAAAATATTAACACATGCCCTTCATTTTATTCTAAGAATTTTGGATACACAAGACTACCACATGGCAGTTCCCATTTCTGCAGGTTAAGAACCTGACTAGTATCCATGAGGATGTGGGTTTGATCCCTGGCCTCACTCAGTGGATTAAATATCTGGCATTGTTGTGATTTGTGGAATAGGTCTCAGACATGGATCAGATCTCACATTGCTGTAGCTGTGGCTTAAGCCAGCAGCTGCAGCTCTGATTTGACCCCTAGCCCAGGAACTTCCATATGCCTCAGATGCAGCTATAAAAAGGAAAAAAAAATATGAACAGCTCTACTGGGACAGGTGAATTTTTTTTCTTTTTAACAGAGAAGACCTTCTGTAATTGCATCTTTGATTTTAGCAAAATCAAAAATAAAGATGATAGAAGATATATAGCCTGATAGAAGGAAAAATTAAGTTGAAAAGTAGATAATGAAAATTGAAGAGTTGGTGCTTTTTTTCCTACCTTCCTAATTTTCTTTATTTTAAAAAGAAGGCATTTTTTTTCTTTTGGAATTGAGAAAAATATGAAATAAAATATATTTATTTTATTGCACAGAAACACAAGTCTCTATTAGGCCAGAGAGAAAAGGTGTGATGTCCTGCAAATTACCTTTGGATATATGCTTAAATGGCAAACCTCTGCTTCCTACTAGTCTTGACCCATTGTACTTCCACTATTTTACTACTGATAAAATCAAGAAAAGAAAGTAATACAAAATTTTAAAAAATCAATGAAACTGGAACACACCCTCACGCTATGCATAAAAATAAACTCAAAATGGCTAAAAGACATAAACATAAGACAAGACACTATCAAACTCCTAGAACAGAACATAGGCAAAACATTTTTTGACATCAGCCTTACAAATGTTTTCTCAGGTCAGACTCCCAAGGCAACAGAAATAAAAACAAAAATAGACAAATGGGACTTAATCAAATTGACAAGCTTTTGCACAGCAAAGGAAACAATTAAAAAAAAATACAACTTACAGAATGGGAGAAAATAGTTTCAAATAATGCAACTGACAAGGGCTTAATCTCTAGAATATACAAACAACTTATACAACTCAACAGCAAAAAAGCCAAAAACCCAATTGAAAAATAGCCAGAGGACCTGAATAGACCTTTCCTCAAAGAAGATATACAAATGGCCAACAAGCACATGGAAAAAATGCTCCACATTGCTGATTATTAGAGAAATTCAAATCAAAACTACTATGAACATTTTTACAATATTAATTTTTCCAATCCAAGAACATGTCATATCTTTCCATTCCCATACATCTTCTTTAATATCCCTGATTAATATTTTATAATTCTTGGCATATAAGTCCTTTACATCCCTGGTCAGGTGTTTTCCCAGGTATTTGATTTTTTTGGAGTGCAATCTTAAAAGATATTGTATTTTTGTATTCCTTTTCTAATATTTCATTGTTAGTATACAGAATTGCAACTGATTGTTGAATGTTAATCTTATATCCTGCTACTTTCCTGAATTTGTTAATCAGTTCAAGTAGTTATTGGGTTGAGTCCTTAGGGTTTTCTATGTATAGTATCATGTCATCAGCATTCAGTGACAGTTTTATCTATTCTCTCCCTATTTGGGTGCCTTTAATTTCTATCATTTGTCTGATTGCTGTGGCTAGGACTTGAAAAACTATGTTCAATAGCAGTGGTGAGAGTGGGCATCCCCATCTTTTTCCAGATTTGAGTGAGAAGGTTTTCAATTTTTCTCTATTGAGTATTGTATTTGCTGTGGGTTTGTCATAAATGGCTTTGATTATGTTGAGGAATGTTCCCTCTATACCCACTTTGGTGAGTTTTTTTAATCATAAATGGACATTGGATTTTGTCAAATTCTTTTTCTGCATCTATTCAGATGATCATGTGGTTTTTGAATTTTCCATTGTTAATGTGGTGTAAAAATGGCCATACTACCCAAAGCAATCTACAGATTCAATGCAATCTCTATCAAATTACACATGACATTTTTCACAGAACCAGAACAAAAATCTAAAAATTCATATGGAACCACAGAAGACCGAGAATTGCCAAAGTAATCCAGAGAAACAAAAACCAAGCAGGAGGCATAACTCTACCAGATGTCAAGCAATATTACAAAGCCACAGTCATCAAAACAGTGTGGTACTGGTACCAAAACAGACAGACAGATCAATGGAACAGAATAGAGAACCCAGAAGTAAACCCTGACACCTAAGGTCAATTAGTCTTTGACAAGAGAGGCAAGAACATAAAATGGGAAAAAGAAAGCCTCTTCAGCAAGTATTGCTGGGAAACCTGGACAGCTGCATGCAAAGCAATGAAACTAGAACACACCCTCACACCATGCACAATAATAAACTCAAAATGGCTTAAAGACTTAAATATAAGACAAGACACCATCAAACTTCTAGAAGAGAACATTGGCAAAACATTCTCTGACATCAACCTTACAAATGTTTTCTCAGGTCAGTCTCCCCAGGCTATAGAAATAAAAGCAAAATTAAACCAATGGGATGTAATCAAACTGAAAAGCTTTTTCACTGCAGAGGAAACCAAAAAGAAAACAAAAACACAACTTACACAATGGTAAAAAATAGTTTCAAATGATGCAATGGACAAGGGCTTAATCTCTGGAATATACAAAGAATTTATACAACCCAACAGCAAAAAAGACAACCACCCAATGGAAAAATGGGTAGAAAACTTGAATAGACAGTTCTCCAAGGAAGATATAGAGATGGCTAACAAGCACATGAAACAATGCTCAAAATTCCTGATTATTAGAGAAATGCCAATCAAATTTACCATGAGATACCACCTCACACCATTCAGAATGGCCATCATTAATAAGTCCACAAATAACAAGTGCTGGAGGGGTTGTGGAGAAAAGGGAACATTCCTGCACTGTTGGTGGGAATGTAAACTGGTACAGCCACTATGGAGAATATTATGGAAGTACCTTAGAAGACTATATATAGAACTACCATATGACCCAGCAGTCCCACTCTTGGGCATATATCCAGACAAAATTTTCCTCAAAAAATACACATGCACCCACATGTTCATTGAAGCACTATTCACAATAGCCAAGACATGGAAACAACCCATATGTCCATTGACAGACTATTGGATTAAAATAATGTAGTATATATACACAATGGAATACTACTCAGCCATAAAAAATAATGACCTAATGCCATTTGCAGCAACATGGATGGAACTAGAGACTCTCATACTGAGTGACGTAAGGCAGAAAGAGAAAGACAAATACCATATGGTATCACTTATACCTGGAATCTAATATACAGCACAAATGAATATTTCCACAGAAAAGAAAATCATAGACTTGGATAATAGACTTATGGCTTCATAGGGGGAAAGGGAGGGAGTGGGAGGGATTGGCATCTTGGGGTTAATGAATGCAAACTATTGCTCTTGGAATGGATTTACAATCAGATCCTGCTGTGTAGCATTGAGAACTATGTCTAGATACTTACATCACAACACAATGATGGGAGGAAAAATTATGTATAAATGTATGTGTAACTTGGTCCCCATGCTGTACAGTGGAAAAAATAAATAAAAATAAAAATAAAAAAGTAAATAAAATAAAAATAAAATAAACAAAACTACTGTGAGATACCCCCTCACACCAGTCAGAATGACCATCATTAATAAGTCCACAAATAAGAAATGTTAGAGAGGGTGTGGAGAAAAGGGAACCCTCCTGCACTGCTGGTGGGAATGTATGCTGGTGCAACCATTACGGAGATCAGTATGGAGCTACCTTAGAAAACTATACATAGAACTACCATATGACCCAGAAATCCCACTCCTGGGCATCTATCCAGACAAAACTTACCTTAAAAAAGCCACCTGAACCCGCATGTTCATTGCAGCACTATTTGCAGTAGCCAAGACATGGAAACAACCTAAATGTCCACCTACTGACTAATGGATCAAGAAGATATGGTATATATACACAATAGAATACTACTCAGTGATAAGAAAAGAACAAGATAATGCCATTTGCAGCAACATGATGGAACTAGAGACTCTCATACTAGAGTGAAGTAGGTCAGAAAGAGAAATAAAAATACCATATGATATCACTTATGTCTGGAATCTCATATATGGCACAAATGAAACTTTCCACATAAATGAAAATTATGGACTTGGAGAATAGACTTGTGGTTGCCAAGGGGGTGTGGGAGGGGGAGGGAATGTGTTGCTCTGGGAATTTGGGGTTAATAGATGCAAACTATTGCTTTGGAATGGATAAGCAATGAGATCCTGCTTTATAGCACTTAGAATTATATCTAGTCACTTATGATGAAGTGTGATAATGTGAGAAAAAAGAATGTATATATGTATGTGTGACTGGGCCACCTTGCTGTAGAGTAGAAATTTAACAGAACTCTGTAAACCAGCTATAATGGAAAAAAATTAAAAAACATTATAAAAAAAGAAACCCTGAGAGCTCATTTCACATTTCTTGGAAGAATTGTTCATCTCCAGGAACAAATGTAGAAAGATAACATAAATCTTCTTAAAGTCAGGAGGCTACTGTGATCCATTTTCTTGAATTTCAGAGGCTAGTAAGTGCTTCATACTTAGGAGATGTGGGCAGACAATGTTCATGACTATGGTGAAATGGAATTCTGGTTCCTTTTCCAAGTGACCTAAATAGCTGCTAGTTTTGAGTGGGCAGAAAACAAGTGAAGACTATGCAACAAGTCATTTTGTTTTGCAAGTTCATCTACCACTTAGACTATATGGATTCAATGTTGATTAAAGTGCCAGTGGCAGATATGGATGCTGTTTGATGCATTCAGCAGGTTCTATAGGTAAATTATAGTGCAAGTACATAGGTTTTTTGAGCAAAGCCTTGACAGTCTCTGTGGATAACTATTTTTATTTTGTGAAATAATTCTTAGCTGTCTACAGAACCTTAGTAGAGACTGAACATTTAAACATGGGCTACCTACTTGCCATTTGGCTTAAATTGCTCAACATGAACTGGATTTTAATTGACCCACCAAGCCATAAACTTGGATGTGCACAGCAGCAATCCATCATCAAATGGAATATATATATATATATATATATATATATATATATATATAAAATCAGGCCTGAGTAGTTCCTGAAGGCAAAAGTAAGTTATTTGAAGTTACTCAAATGCTATGGGCCCTACTCCTGGAACCAGAGTCTGTATCAGTACGGGTTCTCTGGAGAAAAAGAACCAACATATAATGTTCACATAAATAAAGAAATTGGCTTATAAACTTAGGGAGGCTGAGAAGTCCCACAATCTGTAGCTGGAGACCAAAGGGGTGCCAATGGCAGATTTTCAACTTGAGTATAAAGGCCTGAGAACCTGGAGAGCAAATTAAGTTCCAGTCTGAGTCAGAGTCTAAAGGCAAGAGGAGATTTATGTCTCAGCTCCAAGACAATCAGGAAAAAAGATAATTCTTTCTTAGTCTTTTTCCTCTGTTTGGTCCTATAATGGTTTGTATAATGCCCATTCACAATGGGGAGAAAAACTTGTTTATGCAGTGAATTTCATCTAGAAACACCCACACAGACACATGCAGAAATAATGCTTAACCAATTATCCAGGACACATACATCAAATGAACCATCACGGTCACACCTCAGAAAAGAATCCTAACAGTGTTGGTTTTCTTTCTCTCCTTGCCCTAAAAATCTCATTGAATTCAAAAGTCAGTTACTAGATATCACTGCACTCTCTATCTGATACTTATTTCTCAAGTGAATTGGGACTTCCGGTAGCAAAGGAGCTTCCTTTAAACATTCCCTTCTCCATTTAAAGTTCTAGTTCATAGAAATTTGCTTGTAGCAATCAGATTTGAATAAGAAAGGATAATTGAACTCTAGCAAGGTAAACAGTGAGCCATTAAGTAATTTGCATCTGAAATGGTCTATAAAGACTTGCCAGGCTATTTTTCCCCTAAAATTCACACAAGGATTTTCCTTCTTGGTTTCTGCTAAAATAACACTCACCTATGTAAATGATTAAATTTTAGACCTTAGGAAAAACAAAACAAAACAAAAAAACAAGAAACAAAATCTCATTTATAAGAGACAATTGCACTAGCAAAAAATCAGTTTCACAAAATTGACTAAATGAGGCTCATTAATAATTTGAGGGGAGAACTACCTCTAATATGAATTATTGTACTCTGAAGGACTAAAGGGGGTCAAGGCAAGAAGCATGTATGACTTGTGACTTGGATAGATTCTTGCCATCAAAGATTCTCCACTTGCCTCAGTAAAAGAAAGGTATTTGTCTTCTGTGTGTATTTAGTTAAAGTATTTATGTGAGATCAAGGGAACAACATTTATTGATTGCTACCAAATACTCTTCGAAAATCTTTAAGGGTCGTCTAACTTACTACTCCCTACAACAATGTAAGATAGTAACATAATCACAGTAACAATAACCACAGTTTTATGGATGATATAACCAAGGCTCAAAGAGAAGGTAAAAGCTTACCTAAAATCACAAAGCTACGTAAGAGATTGAACTTAAGTGGGCTTGACTCCAGTGTGTGTGTGTGTGTGTGTGTGTGTCCATTCATGTGAATATTACATGCATACATTCATACACAAGCATGTTTGTTGAATAAAAGTGTAAAGGGAAAAGAATAAAGTTATATAGGTCTTTGGTACTATTCCCTTTCTAATAATGTTACTATATCCTAGAAGAAGCATTGAGTTACTGGAATATTATTATGATTCAGATTTTGGGAGCTCCATAGGTGCTAAGTCCAGAGCCAGTCTCCTGAATATTTCCTCTGGATATTTCAGAATACCAAAATACTAAAACACTGGTATCTGGCATATCAAAATACCAAAATACTAAAACACTTGTGCCAAAGTTAGGATTTATAGAGATTAATCCACTTCATCTAAGTCTTCCTTCTCTGTAATTTTATGAAAGTTACTCTCAAATTTCCTAGAGACTTTCAAACTCATATCACCTCTTCTTTACTTCTGGTTTCTCCCACTCCTGCCACCATAAACACTGTCATTATAACACAACTACATACATGTTCAAGCTATTGTACATATTTTTTCTAGGTATTCTTTTATTTTTTTAGCTCCACTGCCCTGATGGCCACTAAGATTTATGTGTTTTATTCCACAAGGCTCAGACATATTTAGATACTAATTTCTAGGTATTCTTGATGCAGAGCCTTTCATCCTTGACTTAACTGAACATCTAAATATTTTTTCCTTCTAGGTGGTACTCTTTCTGCAATGTTCTTGAATGAGTCTACAGATTCATATACATGGGGCCAGGAAAGCTATTAACATTTTGTTATTGTCTCAGGGCTTCTTATACATTATGAATCTATTAATTTTATACTATTTAAAAAGGTTTATTCTTTTTTGATATATATTACATGACTATACAATCTTTTTCTATTCAACTATTTATTCCTGAATTCTCTCATTCATGACATTGAATTTTGTAATGTCTGGGTAACAACATTTATTTCCAATTATTGTCATCTTCCTAGATAAAATCATCAATGAAGAATATATTTAATATCAAAATCTCAAAATTTATTTAATTATTTAATTCCAATGAAGCTCATCTCACGTATACTTCAGATTATCTTACCCAAATTATATTCTAGATTTTTATTTTCCTGCTATATCTATAAATCATAAACTTCAATATCATGGTTTTGAGAGGGCTGTGGTGTTCTACCTGAAAACCTCCTTATGAACAGCCACGTATGCTGCCAACTGACAGCTATTGACTGTATTTCTCTCTAGAAATTTCCCTCAGGTCAAAGCAAGCTGCTTTATCCAAGTCCTTAATTATTTATTAGTAGTTAAAAACAACACAAAATTATTTTATCTGTGACCCAGGAATATAGACACTTCTTACTTAGATTCTTTCTTCAGAGTCTCTTACAAGGAATCAAGCAAAATTTTGGTCCCAGTTGGGGTATCATTTGAAGGCTCAGCTGGGAAGGATTTGCATTTCTAGCTCACATGAGATATTCTCAATTAATATTCCAAATATTTCTGAGGTCTTCCTATTGACACATGTCCTTCTCCATTTCAGCATATGCCCTTAACTACTCTTTTACTGAAAACAAATGTGGTCTGATGTAATCTTCCTCACTCCGTGTATCTACAATTGCTAAAGATCCATGTCTTCATATCCAATGTTAATTCCTTTTTTTCTAGTGTCAGATGATAGCATTTCCTTCCTCTTGCCTAAAAATAATCTTTCCATTTATATCCCAGACTGTATGGTCTCCCAAATCCCCATACCATGTTCAATCATGTAACCTCCCCTTACCTCACATATTCAATCTCTCTTCTACTACTGCCTTTTCAGCTATGAATTTATTTAACCATCTACCAACCTATTATCCTTTTCTATTAATGCTACATCTCTTTCTAGTAAGTACACATAATGACCACATTTGGCTATTTTTTCTCATCTTAACATATTTTATTCTTGTTGTTTTGATATTTTCATTATTGGAATCAATTCCAATTTTTTTCCATCCTCTTCATTCCATTCATCAAATATACCAATTAGTCATTGTCAAACCAAACACCTACTTTTTAAACATTATCTTTCTGTATGTTTTTCTGCATTTGTCTCTATCTATCAAGCACTAACTATTGAAACTCTCTTCTCTGTTTTCCTGGCATCACACTCTCCTGAGCATCCAAGTAGTTTTGGCAATTTCTCCTCATCTTCTTTCATGAGCAGGATTTCCATAAATACTATTTTTAAATAAGATTATTGCTCAAAAGGACATAGAAATAAAATTGAAACTGCTCCCAATGGCCAAAGATGAAAAAATTGAACTAAAAAAATAAATGGCAATAGTATTAGATTATAAAACAAAAAATAAAATAAATATTGTCAAGTCTATAGTGTAATTAAGTGATTAATTAAATAAATAAGTCAATCTTCCTACAGGACAAATTCTAAACATTAAATGTAAAATAAAGAATTCAAAAAATGTCATTAAGACACCACAATAATTATTTCTACAGGCAAAATCTATTGAGGAATGCTAAAATCTATAGGAAAAATTTCAAGGTGAAACAATATTTTTATAGCCTCAAAGTATCTACATCAAAATATTTACTAATTACTGGATGGTTTTAAAATGTCTACAGATTATTTCATCCTCTTCCCTCTAGGAAACAGAGTTTAATATTACAAGCATTACATTTTTGATATATTTCCCCAAAATCCATAACCTTAATATAATTATGAGAAAATATCAATCAAAGTGAATCTGAGTAATTACTTACAAATTTTCAAAATTGTCCAGATCATGGTAAATAACAAAATACAGAGAATCCATTACAGATTAAAGGAGATTAAGTAGATATGAAAAATAAAAGCAATGTGGGAAATATTCTGGATCATATCATAGAACAGAAAAAAGATAATGAAAAAAAAGTAAATTTCAAATCAACTCTTTAATTTTGTTCATTTTTTTATGGGTATTATACAAATACTACTTTCTTAGTTTTGATAAATATATCATAGTTATAAATCATTTAAAAACCAAAACAAAGGAAGTAATTATTCTCTAACGTTTTATCTTCTACCTACTGATGTTATCATTCTTCATATTTTCCTTTGGTAATATCATTCTGTATGATGATTTTAAATATAATTTATATGCTTATGAATCCCAAATTTCTATTTTTAGTCTAGAACTTTTATCTGGGTTTCAAATTTAATAAAAAGTCTTTATTAAATAACCAAATGAATAAATAAACAAATATAATTTCAAAGGGTTTACTGGAGATATTTTCAGATAAAACTAAGAGAAATAGTATTTTGTAGTAAAAAAAAAATGTCAGGATTTAGAGAAAGACACTATGGTTTTGCATTCCATATCCATTTCTATCTGTGTTAGTTGAAGAAATAGTGATGATAAAATGACCCACCTCACAATTATTTTTAATGAAAATCAAATAAGTCAATGTGTTTAAAATCACTCTGTGCAGTGATAAGTTCTACATAAATGCTGTCTATTATTTTTGTCAATCTGCAATTTACTCCAATTTTGTCATAAAAAAGCCCATTTCACTGTCAAAATTTAGAACAAAAAAATTTTAAAGCATGTCATGTTTATAGCTGTAATTAATGTTGTATAGGACTAAGTGCACCCACAAGTGGTTAACAGCATCTGCTAGAGGCTTTGAGGGCAAAATTGCACATTTGTACCTTATTTTAAAGGTGCAATTAACTGCCTACAAAACTAAATGAGGGCATAAAAAGAAGGAAAAATTGGGCTCATTTAAGACCTCAATGCCATCAGTCTAATCTCCTTTGCATTAAAGAATGCAGCCTTCAAATGGGACCGATCTCACCTTTATTCTAATCTCCCTTACACTGAAGAATAGAGTATTAAAATGGACCCTATTTTTGATTCTGCACACTGCTTAGAAAGAACATAATTGATTCACAGCTGCTGTTCTCCAAAAACAATAGTCTAAAGAGAACTTCAAGAAATTGTAATGTACAGAAGCTCCAATCAGAAGATTCAAGAAATGTCTGCATCAAAAATGCCAGGTCTCAGAAAACCTTCTTTAATTCCCTAAAAAAATCACCTCATAGTCACTAAAAATAAAATGTAAACAAAAGCAAAATCTAAGTTAAAATATTTTTGGGAGTTCCCGTCGTGGCGCAGTGGTTAACGAATCCGACTAGGAGCCATGAGGTTGTGGGTTCGGTCCCTGCCCTTGGTCAGTGGGTTAACCAGCCGGCGTTGCCGTGAGCTGTGGTGTAGGTTGCAGACGCGGCTCGGATCCAGCGTTGCTGTGGCTCTGGTGTAGGCCGGTGGCTACAGCTCCGATTCAACCCCTAGCCTGGTAACCTCCATATGCCGCGGGAGCGGCCCAAGAAATAGCAACAACAACAACAACAACAACAACGATAACAACAACAACAAAAGACAAAAAAAAAATTTTTTGAATTTCAGTTCCACTACCTCTTAGTTGGTAATCTTGGAGACATTTCTCTACCATAAGAGCATTAACTTCCTCCTGTGTAAAATGTAATTATAAGGCTTACTTTGCTGAATTATTGTAAAATCTAGATAATATATATGAAAATATTTGTATAAACAAATATCACTGTGTGAGCAGGTTATAGTTATTAATTTCTCCCTACACAGGCCCTTCTCTATGCTAAGAGATTTTTCTAAACAAGCCCTCCAAAGAAGTAGTATTTTTCCTGATACCCAGAGACCAGTTCTGAGACTGAATCATTCCCTTCTGAGAATTACAATCAAATTACCTTAGCTCTGAACATTAAAGAAATGAGAATGGAATGAGACTATGTTGTAAGAGCCAAAGCATCTAGCATTTCATAGCATTAAAAGTCTTACCTACACCTCCAAACACCATGTAGATAATTCTATGTCTGATATGTCATATATTTAGTAGAAAACAGACCTATCAATTTTCACCCTATAACAGACAGATGTACCCTATATATGCTTCAAGTGAATTCAGTGTTGGAGGAAATTTATATTTCATGTTATTTAGCATTTATCTTCAAGGTGGAAAAACTGAGGCCTACAAAGATTAAATGGCTTTCTCAAGGACAAATTTTCTCTTAGATTTGTAACCAAAATGACTATTCTTTGGCATCCTGTCAGAGCTCTTTCAAAAGAGTAAGATATGTTCAGTGTGGTAGAATTGCTTTAGTCTAGGACTTTCACCTCTAGAATAGAGAACATATTTTCTATCTTGGTTTAGTCCTAGGGGAGAAAAATGCTAGGCTGATTGTTGTATTTTTCCTGGAAAATCATTCTCTTGGATAATTTGACAGTGATATCACCTAAAGATAGGGAAAAAAAATACATACAAGTATTTTATTAATTGTAAAGTCTGTGGATAGTACAATAACTACTAATAATTATAGTAAAAATAATTTATTGAGCATTTTTGTCCCAGGCACTATGCAACTAATTTTAACGATTAATCCATTTTAATTTTGGATTCTCACAAAATCCAAATGAGGCAGATATTATTTTTATCCCAACTAATTAGAGCAGGAAATTGCAGCTCACTGATATTAAATAACTTACCTAAAAGTCTAGAAAAAAATTAGAATATATGAACTCTTATTAAGGCTTAGTAATATTAATCAGATGGATAGATGAGTGAATGGATGGATGGATGGATGCATAGATGAAAAGGACTGATGATTGGAGACAAAGAACGATGGATTAATGAGTGAATAGAAAGAAAATCTGCCTGTATTTGTTGTATTTAATAAATATCCAAAAATTTGTATATTGTTGATTGTGGGATAGATTCTGTTACTAATGGATTCAGAGAGGAGATGAAGCTTACTTTTCTCTTGTTCTTACAGAAATCCCAAGGTATACACAGGGTAAGGTAAGAGTTACATATAGTATAATTTGCAGCTTTTGAATGTTAATTTCTAAGAAATTTCCCCACTGTTTCATTCCCTATATCTATATTCAGAAGTAATATTAAAAACATTTACAACAGATGATACACAGACACCAAAAAAAAGGATCCAATACCAATATAAGCTATAAATCTAGAACTGGATCCTATACATACCCAGCCTGTCACACATTTATCATTCTGTTGCTGGATCCTGGGAAGAACCAGTGGCACAAGAGAAGCCCTAGTTGACCTGGATAGCACTAGTGGCCTTGAAAAATTGGGTATTACTACTAGTACTTAACTATTTCAAATTATTTTAGCAGTTGATATAGTCATACTAAAGTGTATTGGCTGAGTATTATCTTTGTCTATTACATGAGGTAGAACCTCCCATTTCATTATAAGAACCCAGACTTAGAATGTCAAAAAAAGTGATTTAGACATTGAGGAGGAAAACTAAATTGGAGCTTTTCCTGGGATTACCTTTGGGAAAGGATGGGGCACTAGCAAAAAAACAATAACATTAAATATGGTAAAAGAGGCCCAGAAAGGGGACACATAGGGAGCAGAGACAAATATTTTCACTCAGTTACAATTTCATCACAGGCCAGTCTTGCCTATTTCTTCCTTTCTCCTTAGGAAAAGTTCAAGAGCACGTATAGCTTAAAAAATGAGAAATGGAAGGGGAAGGAGATGGTAATATAGACAAAATACTCCCTTAAAATTCATACTTTAAGTAGTCTTTCTTTAGGCATAACAAAAACAAAGAAGAGTATTTTTCTTCCACAATTTCCTCTCTGATTCTCTTAGGAATTTGCACTAAGAATCATAGAGAATTTCTGCTTCCAGACCTTCGAAGAAAGTGATAGAATATTTTTTTTAAATATATAAAACATTTTACAATTTATAAAATGTTTTAAAATATTTTGTATACTGAGCTGGAAAAGAATGCAGAAACCATTTTGCCCAACACCCTCCTTTTACAGATCAGTAAACTGCACCAGAGATAAAGGGAAGTATCCAATTCACATAGCTAATAATTGGTATAACCCAGACTAGAAGCAATATGTTTTAAATCCTAATCTATTGTGCTTTATTATTACACCATGAAGCTTCTCCCTGATTAAATTTTCAAATCTGTCAGTTGAAATTTACTGTTATTCCCATTTCCAAGTTTCTCCGTGACAGTGGACAACACCACCATTTCAGTCCAACAGTCTAACTCCATACGTTTTAAGGAATTTTTGATAGATACAGCCCTGATTCTAAAGCAATTTGTAAAAATGACCCCTAATATTCTAATCTGATTCCACAGTACCCTGAGTGAATTCCTGAGTGATTAGTATCCATTTTCAATTATTAAGGCAGCATGTAATTCCACCCTAGAAAACGAGCTTTCTAAATTTAAATTTGATTGAAGGTTTTCAAAGCTTATGTAAACAAATCTTTACACCTTTAATTCAGGTAGTAAACTGTAAAAGATCATGAAGAAAAAGAGGCTCAGTAAATGAGAAACTGCCATAATGTACAGTACTAGTAATAGATACTCTTTGCAACACTACAGTCACCACCAAATCTATACCTTGGGAGATAAATGGTATATTTCTTTCTGTGTTATCTGTCAGAATTTTAAAATTCTCAGAGATTTAATATTTCTATGAAAATTTACTGTACTACCATGAATATCATAGTAATAATGTTTTATATCTTTCATTACCATATTCATTCATTGTTGGCTTGAAGTTAGAATATTGGCCACAAAAATTTTCCATTTTAAACGTGATTGGCATTCTTCAAGTGAGCTTAAAAATCACCTAAGACTTCTACCCAAATTTGCCCTATAGTAAAAGTTGTATTGATACATTGTTAGTGGGGAGTTCCTGTTGTGGCTCAGCAGAAATGAACCTGAGGATGTGCATTTGACCACTTGGCCTTACTCGGTGGGTTGCTGATCTGGCATTGCCATGAGCTGTGGTGTGGGTCACAGACACAGCTTGGATCCCACCTTGCTATGGCTGTGGTGTAGGCCAGCTCTGATTCAATCCCTAGCCTGGGACCATCCATATGCAGTGGGTGTGGCCCAAGAAAATCCCCCCAAAAAGTTAGTGTAATATGAATACAATATATTCAGCTATTTAACATGTAGTTTAGGTATTCAAAAGTATGCATATAGAATTTAAAATTTTAATATTTGATTTGGAAAAGCATGTTATGATATAATTTTTTCACTATAAAAAAGTAAAACTGGGAGTTCCCATTGTGGCGCAGTAGTTAACGAATCCGACTAGGAACCATGAGGCTGTGGGTTCTGTCCCTGCCCTTGCTCAGTGGGTTAAGGATCTGGCGTTGCCGTGAGCTGTGGTATAGGTTGCAGACGCAGCTCAGATCCCGTGTTGCTGTGGCTCTGGCGTAGGCCAGTGGCTGTGGCTCCGATTCGACCCCTAGCCTGGGAACCTCCATATGCCGTGGGAGCGGCCCAAAGAAATAGCAAAAAGACAAAAAAAAAAAAAAAGTAAATCTGTCACATCACAGATGATAAGAAATTGTATACAGAGAACCCTAAAGACCCCATTAAAAACTGTTAAAAGTAACATAATACTTAGGAAAGTTCCAGGATACAAAATCAATACACAAATCTGTTGTATTTCTGTACACTACTACTAAGTTATCAAAAAGAGAAATTAAGAACACTATCCCATTTACAACTGCATCAAAAAAAGTAAAATACCTAGGGAAAAATTTAATCAGAAGGTGAAAGAACTTCATATTGAAAACTATAAAACATTAATGAAAGTAGTTGGCAAGGACACAAATAAAAAGTATTCTGTTCTCATGTATTGAGGGCATTAATATTGTGAAAATGTCCTTACAAAGCAAAGCAGTGTTCTATTTTCAGAAAAAAAAAAATGTGTAGGATTGGTGCTAATTTTTCCCTAAACATTTGGTAAATTGGCAGTTGAAACTACTCAGATCTGAGCTTTTCCTTGTGGCAAGTATTTAAATTTAATAATTTAATCTCAGAGTTCCCATTATGGCTCAGCAGGTTATGAATCCAACAGTGTCTGTGAGGATGGAGGTTCAATCCCTGGCCTTGCTCAGTGAATTATGGATCTGACTTTGCTGCAAGCTGCAGCATAGGTCACAGATGTGGCTCAGATTTGGTGTTGCCCTGGCTGTGGCATAGGCCTGAAGCTGCAGCTCTGATTCAACCCCTAGCCTGGGAACTTCCATATGCCAAAGGTGTAGCCATAAATAATAATAATAACAATTTAATCTCTTCATTTTTAAATTTCCATTAATATTTTTATTTTTTCTTGAATGAATTTTGGTAGTTTATATGTCTGTAAAATGATATTGGTTTAATTTAGGTCATCCCATTTATTGGCAGGCAGTAGTTCATATTTTTCCCATATAATACTATTTATTTCTTGAAAGTAGGTAGTTATAGCAACTCTTTTATTCCTAATTGTATTTGGTAATTTTAGTCTTCTTTCAATTTGTTTTAGTCAATCTAGGTAAAAGTTTATTAATTTTGTTGAAAGAAGCTAATAAATAACATTAATTTGTTAATTTTATAAACCATTTTCTAACCTCTGTTTACTTTTGTTCTAATATTTATTATTTACTCCCATCTTATTCATTAAATTTAGTTTAATTTTTCCAGTTTCTAAAGGTAGAAGTTTAGATTATCTATTTTAATTCTTCCATTGTTTTAATATAGGCATTTATAACTATATACTTTCTTCTAGCACTATTTTTTGTCTTTTTGTCTTTTTAGGGCCACACCCAAGGCATATGGAGGTTCTCAGGCTAGGGGTCTAATCAGAGCTGTAGCTGCTGGCCTACACCAGAGCCACAGCAATACCAGATCTGAACTGTATCGGTGACCTATATCACAGCTCATGGCAACTCTAGATCCTTAACCCACTGGGTGAGGCCAGGGATTGAACTTACAACCTCATAGTTTCTAATCATATTTGTTTCCATGGGAACTCCATAAGCACTAATTTAACTGCATATTTTGAGTATTGCATGATCTCCTTTATTTTCATCTATCTAAAAGTCTCTTATAATTTCCTTGTGACTTAATTCCCTGACACATTTGCTATTTAAGACTGTTTTTTATCAATTCCACAAATTTGTATATTTCTAATTTTCTCTCTGTTGATTTCTAATCTCATTACACTGTGATTGGGAAATATGTTTAGTGTGATTTCAATTTTTAAAAATCATGGGTATTAGATTCCTGTATTGCAGTGATTCCTGAAAGTTGGTATGCTGTAATGAAATGGATAATTCATTGTCTGAGTCTGTTTCCTCAATAATAAAATAAAAAGTGCAGAGGAAGGGATACTCCCGAACTCATTCTATGAGGCCACCATCACCCTGGTACCAAAACCAGACAAAGATTCCACAAAAAAAGAAAACTACAGGCCAATTTCACTGATGAACATTGATGCAAAAATCCTCAACAAAATACTAGCAAACTGCATCCAACAATACATTAACAGGATTGTACATCATGATCGAGTGTGATTTATCCCAGGGATGCAAGGATTCTTCAATATCCACAAATCAACCACTGTGATACACCACATTAACAAACTGAAGAATAAAAAGCATATAGTCCTATCAATAGATGCAAAAAAAGGCTTTGACAAAATCCAACACCCATTTCTGATACAAAACCCTTCAGAAAGTGGGAATAGCAGGAACCTACCTCAACATGATAAAGGCCATATATGACAAACCCACAGCAAACATCATTCTCAATGGTGAAAAGCTGAAAGAATTCCCCCTGAGATTAGGAACAAGACAAGGATGTCTGCTCTCGCCACTACTCTTCAACATAGTTCTGGAAGTCCTAGCCACAGCAATCAGAGAAGTAAAAGAAATAAAAGGAATCCAATTTGGAAAGGAAGAAGTAAAACTATTGCTATTTGCAGATGACATGATACTATAACTAGAGAATCCTAAAGACTCTACCAGAAAACTGTTAGAGCTCATCCACGAATTTGGCAAAGTTGCATGATACAAAATTAATACACGGAAATTGATGGCATTTCCATACACTAACAATGAAAGATCAGAAATAGAAATTAGGGACACAATCCCATTTACCATTGCATCCAAAAGAATCAAATAACTAAGAGTAAACCTACCTAAAGGGACAAAAGACCTGTACTCTGAAATCTACAAGACACTGATGAAAGAAATCAAAGATGACACAAATAGATGGAAAGATATACCATGCTCGTGGGTTGGAAGAGTTAATGTTATCAAAATGATTGTACTACCTAAGACAGTATACAGATTCAATGCAATCCCTATCAAATTACCAGGACATTTTTCACAGAACTCAAACAAAATATTTTAAAGTTTGTTTTGAAGCACAAAAGACCCAGAATAGCCAAAGACATCCTGCAAAAGAAAAACGGAGCTGGAGGAATCAGGCTCCCGGACTTCAGACTATACTACAAAGCAACAATCATCAAAACCATATGGTACTGGCACAAAGACAGACATATAGATGAGTGGAACAGAATAGAAAGCCCAGAATTCAACCCACGCACCTACAGCAAACTCATCTATGACAAAGGAGGCAAGAAGATACAATGGAGAAAAGACAGCCTCTTCAATAAGTGTGCTGGGAAAACTGGACAGCCACATGGAAAAGAATGAAATTAGAACACTCCCTAACACCATACACAAAAATCAACTCTGAAGGGATTGAAGACCTAGATATAAGACCAGACACTATAAAACTCTTAGAGGAAAACAGAGGCCAAACACTCTCTGACAGAAATGACAGCATCTTCTCAGATCCATCTATCAGAGTATTGACAATAAAAAGAAAAATAAACAAATGGGACCTACTCAAACTTCAGTTTCTGCACAGCAAAGGAATCCCTAAGCAAAATGAAAAGACAACCCACAGAATGGGAGAAAATATTTGCAAATGAAGCAACTGACAAGGGATTAATCTCCAAAATTTATAAACACCTCCTACAGCCCAATACCAAAAAAAAAAAAACCAAATAGCCCCATTAAAAAATGGGCAGAAAATCTAAGCAGACAGTTCTCCAAAGAAGACATACAGATGGCCAAAAAACACGTGAAAAGATGTTCAACATCACTCGTTATTAGAGAAGTGCAAATCAAAACCACTCTGAGGTACCACCTTACCCCAGCCAGAATGGCCATCATCCAAAAGTCTACAAAAAAGAAGTGCTGGAGAGGGGGGGTGGAGAAAAAGGAACACTACTACACTGTTGGTGGGATTGTAAATTGGTGCACCCACTGTGGAAACCAGTATGAAGACTCCTCAGAAAACTACACATAGAACTACCGTTTGATCCAGCAATCCCACTCCTGGGCATCTATCCAGAGAAAACCACAACTCACAAAGACACATGTACTCCAATGTTCCTTACAGCACTCTTTTCAATAGCCAAGACATGGAAACAACCCAAATGTCCATAAACAGAGGAGTGGATCCAGAAGATGTGGTACATACACACAATGGAATATTGCTCAGCCATTAAAAGGAAAGAAATACCAGCATTTTTAGCAACATGGATGGACCTAGAAACTATCATGCTAAGTGAAGTCAGCCATACAATGAAACACCAACATCCAATGCTTTCACTGACATGTGAATCTGAAAAAAGACAGACTGAACTTCTTTGCATAACAGATGCTGACTCACAGACATTGAAAAACTTATGGTCTCCAGAGGAAGCAGTTTAGGGGTGTGGGGATGTGCTTTGGTTGTGGGATGGAAATCCTGTGAAATCAGATTGTTATGATCATTATACAACTGCAGATGTGATAAGTTCTTTTGAGTAATAAAAATAATAATAATAATAAAATTAAAATTCAGATTTCTTTAATGATTTTATAGGTATATAATATTTTAAAGGCATTTGTAATCAACAAAATATTACTCAACTGTTATTTATATGGCTTAAAATTATTTGACTTGGTAGGTCTTTAAAAAAAAATTATTAGAAGGCCTTGCCAGAATAACTGGGCAAAAAATAAATGAATACATAAATAAAATGAAAAGACATAAATCAACATGGAAAAAGTAAAACTATGTTTATTAGCAGACATGTTATTATATATAGAAAACCCTAAGGTTTACACTATTAAACAAATTCAGTAAGGTTACTGGATACAAAATCAACATATGAAAATAAGTTACATTTCTATACCCACAGCAAACTAAAATGGAAAAAAAGAAAACAATCACAATTGCAAGAGCACTAAAAATACTTAGAAGTAAATTTAACCTAGAAAAGTTCTACTCATTGACAACACTAAGATTTTGATAAAATAATTAAGAAATAAACTGAAAAATATCCTATATCCTTAGATCTTAATAATTGGTAGTGTTAAAATGTGTATAATCCTTAAAATTTTCTATAGATTTAATGCAATCCATATCAAAATTCCAATGGCATTTTTCACAGAAATAGAAATGTCTATTTTATAATTTGTAGAAAGAGGCAAAAGAATACCAATAGCAAAGCCAATCCTGAGAAAGATGCTTTACAGCATGTGGAAAATCCCAAGCTAGTGGACCAATTGGAGCTATAGCTGCTGACTTCCACCACAGCACAGCAACATGGGATCTGAGCCACATCTGTGAACTACACCATAGCTCATGGCAACACCAGATATTTAACCCACTGAGCGAGGCCAGGAATTGAGTCTACACCCTCATGGTTCATTACCACTGAGTGATGATGGGAACTCCAAGCATCACAATTCATGATTTCATACTGTACTACAATTCTATAGTAGTCAAAATAGTATGGTATTGCCATAAAAATAGGTACATAGACTAATAGAAGAAAAAAACAGAGACCCCAGAAATAAAGCCAAGCATAAAGAGTAATCTAATATTTGACAGGGCAGCCCAAAATATCCAATGGGCAAAGGATTATCTCTTTAATAAAAAGTGCCAGGAAAATTGGACAACCACATGCAGAAAAAAAAAATGAAATTGGACCATTATTTCACACTACCCGCAAAAATTAATTTGAAATCAAAGACTTAAATGTAAGATCCCAAACCATAAAATACCTAAAATATATTAAAAAAGTTCCTTGCAATCTGTCTTGGCAGTGATTTTTGTACATGATACAAATAGCATAGGCAACAAAAGTAAAACTAAACCAGTAACACTACATCAAAATAAAAATAGTATACACTGCCAAGTAAACAATCAACAAAATAAAAAGGTAATGTATAAAATGGGAGACAGTATCTGTAACCATGTACTGATAAAGAGTCAGCATACAACATATTTAAGGAATTCATACATCTCAATAGGGAAAACAATAATTAAAAAATGGGCAGTGGGCCTGAAAAGACATTTTTCCAGAGAACCAATACAAATGGCCAACAGTTACATGAAATGATGTTCAATATCACTTATCACGGAACTGCAAATCAAAACCACAAGATATCACCTCACAACTGTTAGAATGGCTATTGTAAGAAAGACAATGATAAGTTTTGGAAATGATGTAGATTAATTGGAACAATTTTGCATTTTTAGAAGGCATGTAAAATGGTGCAGCCTATATGGAAAGGACTGCAAAAATTCCCTTAAAAATGAAAACAGGAGGAGACAAGATGGCGGAAGAGTAGGGGGACATGCTTGCCCTCTCCCACAAACATAACAACAACAACAAAAAACACATCTACAGGATAAATGACTCACACAGAACAGCAACCAATCACTGGCAGAAGAACCTAAACTCCAATAATGGCAAGAAGTTCGTGAAATTACTAGATAAAACAAGAGAAAAGAGAAGAGTAAGAGAAGGTGAATCTGAGCTGGATGGGCACTTCCAAAAGGGAACAGTGGAGGAGAAAGGGATCCTGCACCCTGGAAAGTCACCTACTCAATGGAAAGATCAAACGAACCAGAGGAATCTCCAGATGCAGAGAAGAGTGTAGCAGTAAGTTGGAGTTCTGAAAAGCAGATCGAGAACTGAACGGACTGTCTAAACTATGGGCAAGGTCACCAAAAATTGAGACTCCTGGGTGGGGGCTGGGCACTGAGACCTGGGCTCCGGAGGTTAGTCCCCAGGAAAGGGCTGGGGGGGGCAGGGTGGACCGGAGACTGCTTGGGAGGTCTAGAAACTGGTCTGTCAAGTTTGACGGGGCAGAGAATGCCTGGGAGACTAGAAAACAAAGCTGTTGCAGGGGAAGGGAGCAATGCTCTAGGGGTGGGGAAGTGGAAAGCCACATCAGAGGGAACCTGGGAGAAGAGCATGGTCTGCGCCTGTGCTGGGGAGGGGAGAAAAGAAGGGGTGGGTCCTCATAGAATACTCCCCACGCCACAGCAAGCTTACCAGACCTCTAGCTAGCAAAAAGCTGTGCTTCCCAGTGCATCCCCTACCCCCACCACAGCCACCACCTATGCACTCCTCAGACCTGGGGCTGCCTGCCATCTGGGAGGGCTGGCCTCAACAATTGCCTGAAGCCTACCACTGCAGGGGCTGTCCCTGCACAGGCCTGCTTGCCCTTTGGAGGGGCTACACCCCTGCAGAGCAGCACCAAACAGCACCAGCCCCCGAGAAAAGGCCTGCAGCCCAGAAAAGCTAGAACAAGCCTAGCCAGGCTGTGAAAAGATCTGCCTAATTCTCGGACAGTCTTTCCAAGTGGGGCTGCCCTGGGGAGGAGCCTCCTGGGTTCTCAGTGGCCCAGCTAGCCACCCAAGCCCTTAGGGGGAGCTGAACTCCCACAGAACAGCTGCATAGGACTGCCAGCTCCATGCAGGACCCCCTCCAGCCTAGAAAAGCTACAACAAGCCTGGCCAGGGCGTTAAAAGATCTGCCTAATTCTTGGACAGGCTTTCTGAGTCAGGCTGCACTAGTGAGGAGACTCCTGGATTCACAGCAGCCAAGCTAGATGCCCAGGCCCTCAGGGGGTGCCAACCTCTTGTGGAACAGCTGCAAAGGACTGCCAGCTCCAGGCAGGACACCCTGCACCCCAGAAAAGCTACAACAAGCCTGGCCGGGCCATGAAAATATCTGTCTAATTCTCAGACAGTCTGCCTGAGGCAGGCTGCCCTAGGGAGAAGACTCCTTGGTTCACACTGGCCCAGCTAACTTCCCCAGCTCTCAGGTGCAGCCAAAATCTTGTAGAACAGCTGCATAGGACTGCCAGCTCCAGGCAGGACACCGTACAGCTCAGAAAAGCTACAGCAAGACTGGCCAGGCCGTGAAAAGATCTGACTAATTCTCAGATAGTCCTTCTGAGTTGGGCTGCGCTGGGGAAGAGCCTCTTGGGTTCTCAGTGACCCAGATAGCTGCTCCAGCCCCCAGGGCATGCTGCACTCCTGAGGAATAGCTGGCCAACACCCCAACCACCTGCAAGAACCCCACAGCCTAAAAACAACGGAGCAAGATCTGCATGACCAAGTGAAATCTGCTACCATCGTGGGGTGGACCTCCCGGTCCTGCCTGCCCTCAGGAAGTCCTCCTCTGCTCCAAAGCAACACTGTTAGCTCCATCAACACTCCAGAAAAGCCACACTGCCTCAAAAAAGATTGACCAACAACGCCAGCCCTCAGGAAATTTTCCACAGCAGTGACAAGGCAAACACTACCTGATAACGGAGAGTACAACTCCCTCAGGAGAAAGAAAACAACAAGCAAGATGAAGAAGCTGAGAAACCACCCCCAGTCAAACCAACAAGAGAACTCACCTAAAACAGTCAACAATGAAACAGATCTCTGCAGTCTGACAGACCTGGAGTTCAAAAGAGAAACAGTGAAAATACTGAAGGAATGAAGAGAAGATAGGAACAGTAATGCAGATACCCTCAGAAGGGAACTAGAAAATATAAGGAGGAGCCAAGAAAAACTTGCAGAGATGCAAACATTCATTTGCAGAGATGCAAACTGAACTAAGGGCAGTAAAAACCAGAATGAATAATGCAGAAAAACGAATCAGTGATATGGAAGATAGAATAATGGAAATCACCCAATCTGGTCAGCAGACAGAAAACCAAATGAAAAAACAGGAAAGCAATATGAGAGACTTATGGGATAATATAAAGTGGGCCAATCTACGCATAATAGGAATTCCAGAAGGAGTAGAAAAAGATAAGGGAATGGAAAATATACTTGAAGAACTCATCGCTGGAAACTTCCCAAATCTAAAGGATACTGGGTTCAAGATACAAGAAGCACAGAGGGCCCCAAACAAACTGAACCCAAATAGACCCACACCAAGACACATCATAATAAAAATGGCAAAAGTGAGTGATAAAGAGAGGATCCTAAAGGCAGCAAGAGAAAAGCAGAATGTTACCTACAAGGGAACCCCCATAAGAATATCAGCTGATTTCTCTACAGAAACACTACAGGCCAGGAGGGAAGGGCAAGAGATATTTAAAGGGCTCAAAGGAAAAAATATGCAACCTAGAATACTCTATCCAGCAAGAATATCATTTAAAATAGAAGGGGAAATAAAAATTTTTTCCCGCAAACAAAAACTTAAAGAATACAGCAACACAAAACCCAGGCTAAAAGAAATACTGAAAGGGCTTCTCTAAACCAAAAAGAAAGGAAGGAAAGGGAAGAAAAAAGAAAATAAAATAAAAGGAAGAAGACGAGGAAGAACTAGGACTGAGGAAATCGCAATCAGAAAGTAGTCACTCAAATAAGCCAGCATACAGATTTAATCATGAACATGCTTCAAACAAAATAAAATTAAAAAGAAAGAAAATAGTCATCAAAATCATAAAATGTTGGCAAGGGATATTAGGAATAAATAGACCCTTTTTGTTTGTTTGTATGTTTCTCTTCTTAATTTTAATAGAGTAATGAAGTGTTTGAACCTACAGGAACATCAGGCTAAAACACACAATTATAGGAAGGGATTAGCATACTTAAAAAACAGGGCAACCACAAGCCAAAACCAAATACTGCATTCGCAAAAAATGGAAAAAAAAAAAAAACACTCAAGCAGATAATAACCGGAGACAATCCAGGCAAAGAGAAAAAAGAAAAGAAAGGAAGAATGGAGAACTATAGAATCAACTGGAACACGAGGTTCAAAATGGCAATAAATAATCATCTATCAATTATCACCTTAAATGTCAATGGACTGAAGGCCCCAATCAAAAGACACAGAGGGGCTGAGTGGATAAAAAGGCAAAAACCTTCAATATGCTGCCTACAAGAAACTCACCTTAGGACAAAAGATACATATAGATTGAAAGTGAAAGGGTGGGGAAAAATATTTCACGCCAATAGACAAGACAGAAAAGCAGGAGTCGCAACACTCATATCAGACAAAATAAACTTTAAAACAAAAGACCTAAAGAAAGACAAAGAAGGACACTACTTAATGATTAAGGGATCCATCCAAGGAGAGGATGTTACTATCGTCAACATATATGCCCCAAATACAGGAGCACCCAGATACATACAACAAATATTAACAGACATAAAGGGAGATATTGATGAGAATACAATCAGAGTAGGAGACCTTAATACCCCCCTCACATCATTGGACAGATCCTCTAGACAGAAAACCAATAAAGCAACAGAGATCCTAAAGGAAACAATAGAAAAGTTAGACTTAATTGATATCTTCAGGACACTACATCCAAAAATATCAGAATACACATTCTTCTCAAATTCATGGAACATTCTCAGGAATCGACCACATATTGGGACACAAAGCTAACCTCAATAAATTTAGGAGCATAGAAATTATCTCAAGTCTCTTCTCTGACCACCATGCCATGAAATTAGAAACCAACCATGGGAAAAGGAAAGAGAAAGAACCTACTACATGGAGACTAAACAACATGCTACTCAAAAACCAATGGGTCAATGAGGAAATCAAGAAGGAAATTAAAAACTACCTTGAAACAAATGATGATGAAGACACGACCTCTCAAAATCTATGGGATGCCACGAAAGCAGTGCTCAGAGGGAAATTTATAGCAACACAGGCCTTTCTCAAAAAAGAAGAAAGATCCCAAATAGACAACTTAACCCTCCACCTAAACGAACTAGAAAAGGAAGAACAAAAAAGGCCTAAAGTCAGCAGAAGGAAGGAAATTATAAAGATCAAAGAAGAAATCAATAAAATAGAGATTCAAAAAACAATAGAGAAAATTAATAAAACCAAGAGCTGGTTCTTTGAAAAGGAGAACAAAATTGACAAATCCCTGGCCAGACTCACTAAAAAGAGTAGAGAAAGAACCCAAATAACCAAAATTATAAATGAAAAAGGAGAAATCACAGTGGATACAGCAGAAAGACAAAAAACCATAAGAGAATACTATGAACAACTATATGCCAACAAGCTTGACAATCTGGAAGAAATGCACAATTTTCTAGAATCCAACAGCCTGCCAAAACTGAATCAAGTAGAAACAGACCAACTGTACAGACCGATCACTAGAAATGAAATTGAAGAGGTCATAAAATCACTACCTACAAATAAACGTCCAGGAACAGATGGCTTCACAGGTGAATTCTATCAAACATATAAAGAGGAACTGGTGCCCATCCTCCTGAAACTCTTTCAAAAGGTTGAAGAAGAAGGAATACTCCCAAGGACATTCTATGATGCCACCATCGCCCTCATTCCAAAACCAGACAGAGATACCACCAAAAAGGACAACTATCACCCAACATCATTGATGAATATAGATGCAAAAATTCTCAACAAAATCTTAGCCAACCGAATCCAACAACATATCAAAAAAACTATACACCATGACCAGGTTGGGTTCATCCCAGTTTAACAAGGATGGTTCAACATTCGCAAATCAATCAGCATCATACACCACATTAACAAAAAAAAAAAAAGTCAAAAATCATATGATCATCTCAATAGACGCAGAAAAAGCATTTGACAAAGTCCAACATCCATTCATGATCAAGACCCTCACCAAAGTGGGTATAGAGGGAACATTCCTGAACATAATCAAAGCCATTTATGATAAACCCACAGCAAAGATAATTCTCAATGGGGAGAAACTGAAAGCCTTCTCACTCCAATCTGGAACAAGACAGGGATGCCCACTCTCACCACTGCTCTTCAACATCGTTTTGGAAGTCCTAGGCACAGCAATTAGACAAACAAAAGAAATAAAAGGCATCCATATAGGAAGAGAAGAGATCAAACTGTCACTGTATGCAGATGACATGATACTATACTTAGAAAACCCAAAGGACTCAACCCAAAAACGACTTGAACTGATTCATAAATTCAGCAAAGCAGCAGGATATAAGATTAACATTTAGAAGTCAGTCGCATTTCTGTATACCAGCAATGAAATATTAGAAAAGGAATACAAAAATATGATACCTTTTCAAATTGCACCTCACAAAATCAAACACCTCGGAATACACCTGACCAAAGAGGTAAAGGACCTATATGCCAAGAACTATAAAACGTTAATCAAAGAAATCAAAGAAGATGTAAAGAAATGGAAAGATACTCCATGTTCCTGGATTGGAAAAATCAATATTGTAAAAACGGCCATACTCCCCAAAGCAATCTACAGATTCAATGCAATCCCTATCAAATGACCCAGGACATTTTTCACAGCACTAGACCAAACAATCCAAACAATTATATGGAACCACAAAAGACCCAGAATCGCCAAAGCAATCCTGAGGAACAAAAACCAAGCAGGAGGCACAACCCTCCCAGACTTCAAGAAATACTACAAAGCCACAGTCATCAAAACAGTGTGGTACTGGTATCAAAACAGACAGACAGACCAATGGAACAGAATAGGGAACCTGGAAATAAATCCTGACACCTATGGTCCATTAGTCTTTGACAACGGAGGCAAGAACATAAAATGGAGAAAAGAGAGTCTATTCAGCAAGCATTGCTGGGAAACCTGGACAGCTGCATGAAAAGCAGTGAAACTAGAACACACCCTCACACCATGCACAAAAATACACTCCAAATGGCTGAAAGACTTAAATATACGACAGGACACCATCAAACTCCGAGAAGAAAACATAGGCAAAACACTCTCTGACATCAACATCATGAATATTTTCTCAGGTCAGTCTCCCAAAGCAATAGAAATTAGAGCAAAAATAAACCCATGGGACCTCATCAAACGGACAAGCTTTTGCACAGCAAAGGAAACCCAAAAGAAAACAAAAGGACAACTTTCCAAATGGGAGAAAACAGTTTCAAATGATGCAACCGACAAGGGCTTAATCTCTAGAATATATAAACAACTTATACAACCCAACAACAAAAAAGCCACTCAAGCAAAGGAAAAATGGGCAAAAGACCTGAATAGACATTTCTCCAAGGAAGATATATACAGATGGCCAGCAAACACATGAAAAAATGCTCAACATCGCTGATTGTAAGAGAGATGCCAATCAAAACTACCATGAGATACCACCTCACACCAGTCAGAATGGCCATCATTAATAAATCCACAAATCACAAGTTCTGGAATGGGTGTGGAGAAAAGGGAACCCTCCTGCACTGCTGGTGGGAATGTAAACTGGTACAGCCACTATGGAGAATGGTTTGGACATACCTTAGAAATCTATACATAGAATTTCCACAATCCCACTCTTGGGCATCTATCCGGACAAAACTCTACTTACAAGAGACACATGCACCTGCATGTTCATTGCAACACTATTCACAATAGCCAGGACATGGAAACAACCCAAATGTCCATCAACAGATGATTGGATTTGGAAGAGGTGGTATATATACACAATGGAATACTACTCAGCCATAAGAAAGAATGACATCATGCCATTTGCAGCAACATGGATGGAGCTAGAGACTCTCATACTGAGTGAAATGAGCCAGAAAGACAAAGACAAATACCATATGATATCACTTATTACTGGAATCTAATATCCAGCACAAATGAACATCTCCTCAGAAAAGAAAATCATGGACTTGGAGAAGAGACTTGTGGCTGCCTGATGGGAGGGGGAGGGAGTGGGAGGGATCGGGAGCTTGGGCTTATCAGACACAACTTAGAATAGATTTACAAGGAGATCCTGCTGAGTAGCATTGAGAACTATGTCTAGATACTCATGTTGCAACAGAACAAAGGGTGGGGAAAAGAATGTATAAATGTAAGAATAACTTGACCCCCATGCTGTACAGCAGGAAAAATATAAAATAAAAAATAAAATAAAAAAAGAAGAAAGGGTGGGGTAAAAAATGTAATTGTAATGTATACATGTAAGGATAACCTGACACCCTTGCTGTATAGTGGGAAAATAAAAAAAAAAAAAAAGAAGAAAAGAGGTAAGTATTTGCAAGCATGGTGAGAAAAGGAACATTTTTAGAGAGTTGGTAGGAATGTTGATAGATTCAACTACTATGGAAAATAAAAATATATAAATAATTTATATTTTTATAATTAATATACTTTATAAGTAATATGAATGTCATGTAATTTATAATCAGTATTATTTTATATTGTATATGTATCAAATGTATCATTGAAATATTGTTCAACTGTAAGAAAATAAGACATCCTGTTTTTTTTGGCAATGGCGTGAAAAACTTAGGATGTTATGCTACATGAGATGTGAGACAAAGACAAATACTGTAAGACAACTTATATGTAGTATGTAAAAAAGGCAAACGTAAAAACAGAGAATAAAATGTGATTAGCCATGGCTTAGGATTTGAGGGGTAGTAGAGATGTTGTTTAAGCATACAAACATGCAGGAAAAGGTAAATAAGTCCTAGAGACCTGATGCATAGTATAGTGAAAATAGACAATAGTATTTTATTATAATCATCAAACTTGCTAATAACTATATATTTTTTCAACCACTAAAAAATGATAATTAATGAACATGATATATGTACCAACTATGACTACAATGGCAATCATAGTATACAAATATATAAAGTCAACATGTTGTGCACCTTAAATTTGCACAATGTTATTTGGAAAATATATTCAATAACAAAAATCTCCAGAGCTTTGACATTATTGACTTCTAGAACACCAATCATTTTTGTTTCTAACTTAAAAAAATTATTTTAGATTTTTGTTTTCTATTGATAATATATATAGATATAGAAAAATAAAATTTAATAAATTATAAAAATCATACCTCTTATTTTCTATTAAATTATTTTGAGTGGAGCATAAATACTGTAAAGTAGCATATGACTAGAATTCATCTAAGGATATGAAATTTACCTTTAAGACAGTATCAAAAAACAAAGTTTTGTTAGTATTTATTTAGACAGTGCTGGCTTTTGGGCCTCTGACTAGTGGTACCATCCTTAATCATTTATAACCTCTGTCTTACCATGGAAATTTGGATGGTAAAGTTACTTATAATGAAGCTGTGGTGCTGGTAATTGCTCTTATTTATTAAGCCAATAAACTATTCCTAAATAATAATTTTCTGTGTGGAATCAACCCTTAGTTACACATAATTGGTAGTGATTACATAAGATGTTCAAATAATTTATGGATTTGTTTCATGAAAAAAACTCCAACTAATTAGGGAAGATAGTCATTAACTTAACTCATTCATTCTATATCACTGGTATTTGGATTTGAAAATATAGAGATAAATTAAATCATTTGAATATGACCAAAAAAAATAGAGACAGAAACTTGTGGGTGGAAGAAAACAAGGCCATAATCCTTGAGCTTGAAAGTATGTAGCTAGAGTGAGAGAAGAGAATAGAGAGGTCATGGAAAACTATGACCTCTTCTTGGAATGACAAGAACATTATGCTAGGAAAGAATTTTATATAGTTAAGGTATATGAGCCCTGTGAGGTGAACAAACAGGCCTGCTGTAAAGGCTAGTGTATGCCTTCCTGAGATAAGATCTGATGCCTGTAACAGACCTTACCTCGCTAAGGGGTTTCTAATCATTGTTTCCTCTAGGCTTGTGAGCTTTATCATTAACCTCTTTGAGAATCTTGCCTCTCCCTCTTTGACATGTAGCCATGTTCAAAATCCTAATAAAAGACACCCTGAGCTTGCTTGGGGCTCTTGCTTGCTACAGCATTAGCCATCTCTGTGTATTCTTCAAGCTGATCTCCAGGCATGGCCTAAGTTCTGATTATTGAATATGATGACAGAAACTTAGATCAAAGAATAATAGATCATGTTTATGACAGATGGCTGAATTGGAAATCAATAGAATTTTATGATGAGAAAACAATATGTCTAGAATTGACTTTACTCTGAAAGACCTTCTTGGTCTAGTCTCATGGAGACAATAGTAATGAATATAGTAATGTGTTTTTTTTTAATGATGTTCATGCATACCTGCGCAGTTTCCTGTTTCTTTTACTTCCTTTTTTCTCAAGATATTATTGTGCAAAACTTCCCTGTGTCCTAAGAAACTTCTTTCCAATGATCCCTTGCATTACAAGATACCTCATCCCTTGTATTATAAAGTACCCTTTCCACATACTTTCTCTGTAGCCCAAGAAGCCACTGACCATACAAAAGGTATTTCTCAGTAAAAGAAATCTCAGTCCAACCTCAGATGAAGATAATTCTTGTAAAATTATCTCTAACCTGTTGACAATTATTAAATGAATTAAACATAGGAGTGTTTAAAAGAACTTCATGCTTCTGATCTTACCAAAAAGATTAGGGAGCTCAGTTATATCTGTTTCCTTTTCCTAAGTACTATTACTACAACCAGATTAATATCAAAAATCAGACTTCTTTAAGCATTTTTATTTCATGGTATTTGTTTTCACAGCAGTTTAGTCTTGGCAGGATTTTCGTTTTTAATTTTTTATTACATTATAGTGGATTTACAATGTTCCTTCATTTTCCTTTGTACAGCAAAGTGACCCAGACTCCCATAAACATACTAATTTTTTTTTCATTTTCCATCATGTTCTAACTAAAGAGACCAAAGTTCACTGCGCTGTACAGTAGGACAGCACCCATCTTTTCTAAATATAATAGTCTGCATATACCTACCCAGAATTTTCCGTGCAGCCCTCTCCCTTCACCCTCCCCCATGGAAAACACAAGTCTACCGTCCATTTCCATGATCTGCTTCTGTTTTGTAGATAGATCATGTTTTAGACTCCATATATAAGTGATTTATATGCCATATTTTAGACTCCACATATAAGTGATATCTGAATCTCAAGTTCCATCAATGTTGCTTTAAATGGCATTATTTTGTCATTTTTATGGCTGAATAATATTCATTGTATATATGTACCACATCTTCTTAATCCATTCATCTGTTGATGGACATTTGGATTGTTTTCATGTCTTGGCTATTATAGGAGTTCATGTATCTCTTTAAATGAATGTTTTGTCTGGATATATGCCCAGTAATGGGATTGCTGGGTCATATGGTAGTTGTATATTTAGTTTTCTGAGGCACCTCCATGCTGTTTTCCATAGTGGTTATACCAATTTACATTCCCACTAACATTGAAGGAGGGTTTCCACTGAAACCACCTAAATCCACCAAATAATGTTACCATAAACTTCCTAGTCTCTCCACTGGAGTTGTATCTTTTTTCCCAGGTTGCTTGAATATATGAGTTAGCCCTCAAGGGAATATTACTGAAGCACCAAACTCTGCAGGTTGGCACACTCCAGAAATAATGGACTGAGAAAAGCAGGACCAAAGTTAACCTGATTTTAAAGGGAAGGTATTTCAAGTAAATAGAATACTTGAAATTCAGAATCAACCTAGATCAGAAAAAAATTGAAGGAGAGAGGAATTGTTTAGATTTAAATTAAGAATCCTAGTATAGTGAGCAGCATTGAGGAAAACAGAGAAAATAAAACAGTATAATATTTTATTTCAAATTATATTTATGAGTAGAAATGTAAAAATTTCATGATTTAAGATTTTGCTACAATATGTATCATTTAATCTTTATATATGGCTAAAATATAAAAATAATAATTTTAATAATCTAATAATAAGACTTAAAAGGAAATTAAACTTTAGGAGCTATAAGAATGATCTACAGGCCAAAACCAGGGAAGAATCTTAATGACTAAACCTAAAGTTTACTGAAAGGATTTACAGTGAAAGGATCAGAGTTTGAAATCCTAGTTTATGCAAAAGCCCTAGTTGTAAGTAAGAAAAATATAGGTTATAAACCCACTTTGCTATGGCATAATCTCACTGGGTACAGAATAAATTCCCATAATTTCTTAAGTTTTATATGCTTTATGTTTAGCTCCTACTCACCTCTCCATGATTATTTCTCCTACTTCCTTTCATATAATTTATTTATAAGCCACACTAGCACATTCCTTATTTACTAAAAGTAAAATGATTTTTCACACCTTTCTGTCTTTGCAATTGTCTTTTCCACTCTTTGGAATGTTTTTTTCCATCCTCCATTTGAGTAGCAGGGAAGCAAGAGTGTCCTGTTACATAAGTTAAGGAGACTTGGGGGAGAGAAGAGAAAGAAGTGTTAGATCATGCTAGGACAATATCTTGACTACAATCTGTCTAGTATGTTAGTCATAATATTATTACTAACAATGTATGATTCCAATTCTGAAATGACTACTCACCTATAATAGCAAGCCACTTCCAGAAATGTAGCAAAATCAATTTGGGGGTGAGTAAATGGACCTGCATGATCTATTTGTCCTTTTTTTTTTGGCATGATATTGCACTATGGTTTGATATTTGGCAAAGACCCAAGTATCAATTTGGAAAGCATATTACAGACATAGTTGACAGTCCTTAAATATAGAAGCATTTCAATCCCTCAGTTTATAATTTTATAAAGGAAGTGTTTAAGCAGGTACCCTCTTCTTACATGCTGCATGTTGTCAAGATACAGGGAAATTTATAAAAAAAGAGTGGATTAATTTTCTGTATTCCTCTATAGTGCTCTGTAGTACTGAAAAAACCATCAAGAAAAGAGTCAGCCAATATATGGACAGAGGCCCATGTTACATATTCTGCTTAGCTGTAAGCTCTTCAGATAAGCCATTGCTATTCATATGATTTTAAAATGAAGAATGCTAGCAAAAACATAGCATTTTTCAAAAGTGTTACATTTTGTATGCATAAAGTGTTTGCTAAGGTGTTTATTAAAGTTCCTTTAAATAATAGGCTAATTGAAAATTTTCCAGAGAGAGTTATGACACCTGGTATTGTGGGTGAAACACTTTTATTTACTGAATGCCAATTTATTCATGTACAAAATGGAATGACACATAGAGTGGTATAATAGAAAAAACTAGAGCTTTCAATTCATGGTTTTTGATAATAGGAAATACTTACAGATTAAATTTCTAGCCTTATTTTCCAGTCTTGATATCAAGTAATTTTTTATAAGTTTTAACTTGCAACTTTGACCATAAATGAATGTTTGACCTATGTTAAATTAATGTTCAGAATTTTCCATTATGTAGAATTCATAAAGTAAAATTTAAAAATGAGTTACAGCAATATGGTATCAAATGAGATGCCTAATCTAAATTGACAATAAAATAAAATGTTTTGGCTTTTGTTAGAAAAAAATATGAGACAGTCTGCTGGTTTCAGGTGCAGTTTGAAATACAGCATTAAATAAATGCCCAAGAATCCAATTTCTTTTCTTTTCTACTTTGATACATTTATATGTTCTTATATTATTGCCATTGGAATAATATTTATCATATTACATAATTGTAGTACAATATTTATTCTATATTATTATAATAATATTAAATATTAAATATATATTATATTATAAATATTATACTAAATATTTAATCTATATTATATTATCAATTAAAAATAATTACATATTATTATTTTAATCTATATTATTAATTATGCTGTGAATTAGATTTCTATGGCTTATTTACTAATTGCAAGTTTGTACCCTTAAATATCATCAGTTTTCTCTTTCCAAACTCCATTCCCTGGTAACTATTATTTCATTATCTCTCTTCTTTTAAATAGGTTTGAATTTTTTAATATTTTTTGTATAAGTGATATCATACAATTATATCACTCTGTCTGAATTATCTCATTTAAAAATAATGTGTTTAAGGTCTATCCATGATGTTACAAATGGCAGGATATTTGCCTTTGTCACTATTGAATAATATTATCCATTGTGTATATATACATATCATTTTTATCCTTTCATACATAGATGAGAATTTTGGTTATTTTCGTAACTTGGGATTTGTATAAAGCTGCAATAAACATAGGAGTGCAGATATCTCTTCGAAGTACTGTTTTAATTTCCCTTACATATATATTCAGAAATGGAATTGCTTATTCATACAGTAGATTTATTTTTATTTGAGAAAACTCTATATTGTTTTCTACAGTGGTTGGACCAATTTACATCCTCACCAACAGAGTGTAAGGGTTCCCCTTTTATCACAACCTTGATGATAGCTATATAACATGTTGAGGTGATATTATATTTTTTATTTGTATTTTTCTGATAATTAGTTATGTTCAGCGTCTTTTCTTGTATCTGTTGTCCATGGGGATGTCTTCTTTGGAAAATTCTATCTTTAGTTTCTCTGTGTACTTTTTAAATTAAAGTATATTTGATTTACAATGCACAAATTTCCACTGTAAAGCAAAGTGACCCAGTCATAAATATATATACATTATTTTTTCATACATTCTCCCATAATGTTCTATCTGAAGAGATTAGATATAGTGACCTGTTCTATACAATAGTACCTCAATACTTATCCATTCTAAATGTAATGGTTTTCATATAGTAACCCCCAAAGCCTAGTCCAGTCTACTCCCTTCACCCTCTGCCTTGGCAACCACAAGTGCGTCCTCTATGTTCATGAGACTATTTCTGTTTTGAATGTAGATTCGTTTGTGCCATTTTTTTTCTTTTTAAGGCTGCATCTGCAGCCTATGGAAGTTCCAAGGCTGGGAGTCAAATTGAAGCTGAAACTGAGGCCAGCCTATGCCACAGCCACAGCAACAACCAACTTGAGCCACATCTGTGACCTATGTCACAGCTTGTGGCAAAGCCAGATCCTTAAGCCACTGAGCGAGGCCAGGGATTGAACCCACATCTTCACAGATACTAGGATTCTTAACCCACTGAGCCACAATGGGAACTCCAGTTTGTGGAATATTTTAGATTCCACATATAAGTGATATCATATGGTGTGTGTCTTTCTTACATTTCATTTAGTATGAGAATCTCTAGCAGCATCCATGTTGCTGAAAATGACAAGTTTTGGTTCTTTTCTATGGCTGAGCAGTATTCCATTGTATGTATATAACACATCTTCTTAATCCATTCCTCTCTTGATGGACATTTAGGTTGTTCCCATGTATTACCTATTGTGAATAGTGCTGCTATGAACAAATGGGTGCACGCATCTTTTTGAATTGTAGATTTGTCCTGGTATATGTCCAGGAGTGGGATTCCTGGACCACATGATAGTTTTGCATTTTTCTGTGGAACCGCAATACTGTTTTCCATAATGGTTGTACCAATTTACATTCCCATCAACACTGTAGGAGGGTCTGCTTTTCTCCACACCCTCTCCAGTATTTGTTGTTACATTTGAATGATGGCCATTCTGACTGATGTGAGGTGGTACCTCATTGTAATTTTTATTTGTATTTCTATAATAATTAATGACATTGATAATTTTTTCATTTGTCTATTGGCCATCTGTATTTCTTCTTCAGAGAAATATCTATGTAGGACTTCTGCCCATTTTTTGATGAGGTTCTTTGAATTTTTGTTGTTGAGTTGTATGTGTTGTTTGTATATTTTGGAGATTAATCTCTTCTAGGTTGCATAATGTGCAAGTGTTTTCTCCTATTTCCCCATTCCTTAGTTTGTCTTTTCCATTTTCATACTATTTCCTTTGGTGTGGAAAAGCTTATAAGTTTGATTAGGTCCCTTGGTTTAATTTTGTTTTAATTTCTATTTACTTGGGAGACTGACCTAAGAAAATATCTGCATGGCTTATGTCAGAGAATGTTTTGCCTATGTTCTCTTCCAGGAATTTCATGGTGTGTCATCTTATGTTTAAGTTTTTAAGCCATTTTGAGTTTATTTTTGTGCATGGCGTGAGGGTGTGTTCTAGTTTCATTGATTTACATGCAGCTGGCCTGTTTTCCCAGCACCAAGTGCTGAAGAAACTGTCTTTTTACCATTTTATATTCTTGCCTCCTATGTCAAAGATTAATAGACCATAGCTGTCCAGGCTTATTTCTGGGCTGTGTATTCTGTTCCATTGTTCTGCATGTCTGTTTTAGTACCAGTACCACACTGCCATGATTACTGTAGCTTTGTAATATTGTCTGAAATATGGGTGAGTCATGTCTCCTGCTCTCCCCCTGCCCCAGGATTTCTTTGGCAATTCTGGATCTTTTATGGTTACATATAAATTTTTGGATTGTGTGTTCTAGTTCTGTGAAAAATGGCATGGGTAATTGAATAGGGATCGTAATATATCTGTAGATTGCTTTGGGTATTAGGGCCATTTTAACATTAATTCTTTGAATCCAGGATCATTGGATATCTTTCTATTTCTTCAAACCCTCTGTAATTTCCTTTGTTAATGTTTTATAGTTCTTTTGCAGCCTTTAGAATCCTCTCCTTATCTTTAAATTTTGCTATTTTTATTATTATATGTCTTGATGTGGGTCTGTTTGTGTTCAACTTGTTTGGAGCCCTCTGTGCTTCCTGTATCTGTTTCCTTTAGATTTGGAAAGTTTTTAGCCATAATTACTTCAAATATATTTTCAAACACTTTTCTTTTTCTTCACCTTCTAGAATCCCCATTATGTGTAGATTGACCCACTTTGTATTATCCCATAGATCTCTTACTTTCTTTAGTGTTTTTTTTTTTTTTTCATTTGGTTTTCTGTCTGCTATCCTGACTGGGCAATTTCCATTATTCTATCTTCTAAGTCACTCATTCATTCCTATGCATTATTTATTTTGTACTTTGATGCCTTTAACTCAGCTTGTGATTCTGAAAATTAATTTTCTAACTTTTCTTGGATCCTCCTTATAGTTTCTATTTCCTTTCTAAAGTAATCTGCATTACTGTTTATATCTTCTCTTAAATCCTACAGTATTTTTTCTATCCCCTTTTTTACTTTGGTATCTGTTAGACTGCAGAAATCTCTTTCTTTGTTTGTTCCTTCAGGGGAATTACCCTATTCTTTTAACTGGAAATGGTTCCTGAGCTTCTTATTTTGATCATATTTTTATTACTCCCTGAGTTTAGAGAAAACAACCACTGTAGTCTTGGAGGGCTTTTTATATGGTAGAGTGCCCCTGGGTAGTTTGTGAGGGCTTACAACTTTTTGGTGTGAGGGCTGTTTTTGGTTTGGATGCTGTCTCTCTTTCCTCAGTGTCTGAAAGCTATTATCCTATTGATAGGGGGTGTGTTAGTGTAAGTCCTGTGCTTGCTTCCAGGAAGATGGAGGCAAGGGGCTGGGGCAATATCCAGTTTCTGGTTGCTAAACTTTTGATAGTGGTGAGGACTTGTGGGGAGGTGGTGCAGGCTGCTCCTGGTTGCAGTGCTCTGGTAAGTGGAAGTGACCTTCAGGGAAGTGTAGGTGGCACCCAGAGGCTTTGGCAGTGGCAAAAACAGGACTTGCATGTTCCCAGGGGAGTGAGGGCAACAGGTGGTGCTTGGTTGTAGTGCTCTCCTCTGCAGTTACCCCAGAGGTAACTGGGTCCATTGGTGCTGCCTGTTCACTGTACACTTAGTCGTGGCATGCAATGCCCACCTCTGCAGTCTGTGGCAGTTTGTCCCTTTTACCCATAGTCAGCACAAGAGGTGTCCTGCCATCTGAGAGTCTGTGCAAGTGGTCTCCTACAGTCAAAGTACCCATGCATGCACAGAGAATGATATTCCTATGGTGGTCCCACCCATTCTCCTTTCACCTGCCCCAACAATGGTGCTTTGATTCTCCTGAGGGCCAAGCCTCTTCCTGTGCTTCCTTGTCTCTGGCACTCCACTCCCTCAGGCTATGTTCACACAGCCAATGCTAGTCCTCTCCCTGGAAATGACCTCTAAAGCCTGAGTCTCAGTGCCCATACCTTACCTGAGTGTCTCAGGCTATGGCGTCTGGGGGCAGTTGTACCAATGGCCTGTGCATGTCTCTGCTTTGCCCTTCCTCAGTCTGGCTGCTTTGCTTTTCTCTGAATCTTTGAGGTGGCCTCCCAGGCTGTGGGTTCCTTTTGTTTTTCACATCTCAGTCTCAGGAGCATTGGTCCTGTCCTGATTGCTTTTTTTTTTCCTCTCCTCTTTCTCTTTTTTCCTTTGGTGTTTTACCAAATAATGTGAAGAGTTTCTTGCCTTTTTGGAGGCTTAAGGTCTCTTCCAGTGTTCAGAAGATGTTCTCTGCCAATTGTTCTACATGAAGATTTTTTTTTTTTTGATGTGCTGTGGGAGAAGGTGAGTGCCACATCTTACTCTTCCACCATCTTGAGCCTGCCTCCTCTGCTCATTTTTTATTACTTTTTATTTGTTTTGCTCATTTTTAATTAAATTGTTGATTTTTATTAAGTTGTATAAGTTCTCTGTATATTTTGGATGTCACCTTTTATCTGATATATGATTTACAAAATTTTTTCCTTTTTTTATGTTGACTTTTAATTTTCTTAATTGTTTTTTGATTTCCAGAAGTTTTTGAATTTGATATAATTCCATTTGTTAATTTTTACTTTTGTAGTTTGTGCTTTCGGCTTCATGTCCAAAAGATTATTGCTAATACCAATATAATCCTAGGTTACCCCATGATTCTTTTCTAGCAGTTTTATATTATCATGACTTATATTTCAGTCTTTGACCTATTCGAAGTTAATTTGTGTGATCGATGTGAGGTAGGAGTCAAAATTTCCTCTTCTTTGTATATATCTAGTTTTTCAAACAATATTTGTTGAGGGAACCATTGTTTCCTGATTGCATGTTCTTGGCCCTCTCATCTAATAGTTGACCATATGTCCTGGAATTTAATATAGGTTCTATATTCTTTTACATTTGTCCATATGCCTATTTTTGTGTGAGTACCATGCTGTTTCCATTACTATGGCATTGTGGCATAGTTTGAAATCAGGAAGACTGATACCTTCAGCTTTATTCATTTTTCTTAAGATTGATTTGTCTATTCAGGGTCTTTTGTGGTTTAACACAAAAGCACAAATGATATAATTATTTATTCTATTTCTGTGAAGAATTTCTTTGGTATTTTGATGGAGATTTTTGTCAAATCTGTAGATGTCTTTGGGTAATATGACCATTTAAAGAATATTAATTCTTTTGATCCATAAAACACAGGATAACTTTCTATTTATTTGTCATCACCAGTTTCTTTCAGCAGAGTCTTGTAGTTTTCATCATACAGATCTTTAATTTCCTTGCTTATATTTACTCAAGTGTTTTAGTGTTTTTATACTGTTAAAAATGGAAAGATTGTTTTTCTTTCTTTTTCAGGTATTTAATCATTATTGTAAAGGAATAATGATTCCATTTCTGTAAGTTGATTTGTATGCTACAACTTTACTGAAATCGCTGAATGGTTTCAATAGTTTTCTGAATGAATTTTCAAATTTTTCTTTGTATAAGATCATATCATCAGCAAATAATGACAACTTTACTTTCTTCTTTCCAATTTGAATGATATTTATTTCTTTGTCTTACCTAATTGTTGTAGCTATGGCTTCCAGTTTATATAGAATTAGAGTGGTGAGAGTAGGTATCCATTTCTTATTCCTCATAACAAAGAAAAAGCTTTTAATTTTCTCCATTGTGTATGTTAGCTGTGTTTGTCTTATATGGATTTTATTATTCTGAAGTGTGTTCCTTTTATATCCAATAACTTAAGGGGTTTTAGAATGAAGGGATGATATTTTTGTCAAAAGTTTTTTCTGTGCCTATTGAGGTGATCATATATTGTCCTTTTATTTTATTGATGGAATGCATTACATATATTTATTTACATTTGTTGAACCATCCTTGTATCACAGGGATAAATCTTATTTGATAATGGTATAAATTCCTTATAATGTGTTCTTGAATACTATTTGCTAATATTTTGTTGAACATCTTTCCATTTATATTTATCAGTGGTACTGGTTTATAGTTTGCTTTTATTCTGGTATCCCTATCTGGTGTCAAGGTAATGCTGGCTTTGAAGAATGAGTATATAATTATTCCTTCCTCAATATTTTGGAAGTGTTAGAGGATGGTTGGTGTTTATTTTTCTTGAAATATTTGGTAGACTACACTAATAAAACTATCTGATTCTTGGGATATCTTTGTTGAGAGGGTTTTGAATACTGATTCAGTGTCCTTACTCATTATTGGTCTGTTCAGAATTTATAATTCATCTGGATTGAGCCTTGGTAGGTTGTGTGTTTCCAGAAATATATCAACAATTTCTTCCAGGTTATTCAATTTGTTAGCACATAATGGTTCATGGTAATCTCTTATGATTCTAAAGATTTCTATAATATCAGTTATAATGTTTCCTCATTTGTTTCTAATTATATTTGAGTATTTTATATTTATTTTTTCTGAAATAAATTATTTTTATTTGAGTCTTTGAGTCTATTATTTTAGTCTAGCTAAAATATTATCATTTTTATTTATTTATTTTTGCATAAATTTTACTTAGTTGCCATAATATTCATACTTTTTTCTAATTTTTATTTTCCCAGCTCTAATATTTATTATTTCTTTCTGCTAAATACATTGCTTTTATTGTAGTATAGTTGATTTACTAATATTATCTTAGTTTCAAGTGAACAACATAGTGATTCAATATTTTAATAGATTGTTTTCCATTTAAATGTATTTCAAAATAATAGCTGTACAATATATCCTGTTGCTTATTTATTTTTATGCATAGTAGAGTGTAGAGATCAGGAACTTAAAACAGTCGTGTATACAGATAAAGTATTTACTGAAACCTCATGGCAACTGCAAACCAAAAATCTATAATAGACATACAGACAAAAAAGGAAAATAAAGCCAAATATAGCACTAAAGATAGTCATAAAATCACAATAAAAAAGAACAAAAGAGGAAAGAAAAAATACTACAAAAATAAATTCAAGACAATTAAAGAAAATGACAATTGGAACATACATATCAATAATTACCATAAATGGAAAAGGATTAATTGCTCCAACCAAAAGATTGAATTCTACAAGCAACCTGCTCATATCTAGAGAAATATACAGACTGAAAGTGAGGGGATGGAAAAGGTATTCCATGCTAAAGAAAATCTAAAGAACATTAAGCAGACTGGCTGCTGATGAGCATGACTGTGTACCTGCCTAGTTAGTAGTTTGGCCTAAGACTTCACAGCACTGGAGGCTACAGGTTGTTGGATGTGGGTCCATGTGTTGGTGCTAATGACCCAGGCAAGATATTCTCCAGGAATGTTCATGCAGATTAATACTCACTGACAAATTTTCCACCAGCTTATATGTCACCAGAATAATCCACAGCCACCCCCACATTCCCCTGGAGACCCTTCAAGACCAGCAGGTAGGTCTGGCCCAGGAGCCTATGAAGTTACTGCTTTTGACCTTATCCCAGTGTGCATTAGACTTTGTGTGCACTCTTTAAGAAGAAAGTCTCTGTTTTTCCCAGTCCTGTGGAACTCCTAAAACTAAGCCCTGCTGGCTTTCAAAGCCAAATGTTCTGTGGGCTCTCTTCTTGATGACAGGCTCATGGGCTGGAGAACCTGACATAGGCCTCAGAACTCTCACCCCTGTGGGAGAGTCTCTGCAATATATTTATTCTCAAGTTGGTGGGTCATCTACCCAGGGAATATGGGTTTAATTATACCATGAGTGTGCCCCTGCTACTGTCTCATTATGATTTCTTCTTTTTACCATTGGATGTAGAATATCATTTTCTGGTAGGTTCTAGTCTTTTTATTGATGATTCTTCAGCAGTTTTGATTTTGGTGTGTTTGTGAGAGGAAGTAAACTTAAGGCCCTTCTACTCCTCCATCTTGGCTTAATTTCTGTTGATGTAATTTTGAATGGAACTGTTTAATTGTTTTCCCTTTCTGATAATTCATTATTATTATAAAGAAAAACAACTTTATATATATTATATAATATATATATAATATATAATTATATATATAAATTTTGTATCATATAATTTTAGTGAATTATTTTATTGGTTCTACTAATATTTTTGTGGAGACTTTAGTCTATTTTTAATATCATACTACCTGTAAATAGTGACAGTTTCACTTTTTCCCTTAAAATTTGGATGTCTTTATTTATTTTGCTTGTCTGATCACTGGGGCTAGGGCTACCAATACTATATTAAATAAGAGTGGCAAGAGTGAATATCCTTGTTTGTTCTTAATTTTAGAAAAAAATTTTCAGATTTTCACTATACTCTATGATGTTAGCTATGGATTTGCCTTTATTATATTGAGATATATTCCTCATGTAACAATTTTATTGAGAGTTTTTATCATAAATGAATGTTGATTTTTCTCAAATGCTTTTATTCATCTATTGAGATGGTCTTGTGATTTGTATTCTTCCTTTCATTAATACAGTATATCACAATAGTTGTTTTATGAATATTGAATCATACTTGCATCTCTGTAATAAATTCCATGTGATGATTGTGTATGAGCCTTTTTATATTGTTGAATTCATTTTGCTAATATCTTGTTCCTAATTTTTCTGTCTATATTCATTAGATATGTTGGCCTATAAGTTTCTTTTTTCTGTATTGTCTTTGTCCAGTTTTGGTATTAGGGTAATGGTGGCCTTGTGGAATGAGTTTAGGAATTTTCCCTCCTCTTCAATGTTTTGGAGTAGTTTGAGAAGTAGAGGTATTTGCTCTTTAATTTATTTTATGGCCACACTTGCAGCATATGGGAATTTTCCAGGCCAGGGACTGTATTCAAGTCACAGCTCTGACAACCTATACTGCAGATGCTGGCTCCTTTAATGCACTATGACAGGCCAGGGATCAAACCTGCCTCCCACAGCAATCTGAGCTACTGCAGTAAGATTTTTAACCCACTGTGCCTCAGCAGGAATTCTAGTGTTAGCTATTCTTATGTTTGGTAGAATTTCCCTTTGAGGCATTTCAATTCTGAAATTTTAGTTGCTGAGACTTTTTAAAAAAATATTATTACAAATTCAATTTCATTGCTAGTGATCAGTCTGTTCTGAATGTCTATTTCATCCTGATTCTTTCTAGGCATTTTGCATATTTCTATAAATTTGTCTGTTTCTTCCTGGTTGTTCAATTTGTTGATATATAACTGACCATTGTATTATGTATTTTTAAATCTCTGTGATATAATGTTTTACTTATTTGAGGTTGATTTATGTCCCAATTTGCTGGAGCAGACGCCCTGAGTGTTGGGTCTGACCTGTCTCAGTCCCCTATAAGTGCATGTTCTCATCATCCTGGTACTGGAAGTCTCATCCCAGAAAGGAAAAATGCTGGGGCAAGAGGGACTTCTGAAACTATTCAGGTTGTGTGTGGGCTGTGTTAGTCCCAGCTACATTCAATGACCTGGTCCACTTCTGCTGCACTGCCTGTGTAATCACCACTAGTTGTTTCCCCTGCCTTGTTCAGAAGATACTCCATGTCGACATTGTGTCTTACAGCAGAGCCCTTCACATAACCACTGCTGCCCTTTCCCTGGTATGTTATTGTCCCACGGAGTAGACAGGGCTGGTGAAGGCACTTGACATGGGTCAAAGTGCCACCTGTAGCTGTTCAGTTGCAGTGAGACACTCAGATGTTTTCTGATACGCTGCCTGTGTAAATTCAGTCCATGGTTGCCCCTACCCTGCTCAGACACTGCTCAGGGCCTGAGCCACATTTATGCCTCACAGAGCTGTATTTTGTAACAAGCAGGGCCAGAGAGGTGTCTTGGCAGAGACTTCGGCTTAATTTTCATAGGCTATAACATCTATTTGATTAATTTTTGATGTTAATAAAAAGACCACATGCCAAATGTTCTTTTCCCTCAAAATATATGTATATGATATGTTAAATAACCAGATATGCTTTTCATGGTAAGTATCTTTAAATCTACCCATAGTTTTCATTCATAGGCATTGAGGCATAGACATCTAAGTACTGCTGGAGAAAATAATGAATTATAAACAGTATTATAAATATTATCTGATATCTTACTAAAATGATATAAATATGGGTGACACTTTGGGGTACTCCTTTGATAAACTTAAAAAAAATGAGAGCAAGTTTTATTCCAAAATGTGTAACAGAACAATATTTGATTTGGCATTTTAATTGCTCCAGTTGCTGTGAAGAAAAAAAATGGTTCCTACAAGGGATGCAGAGAAGACCTCTTCATGGCAAAAGGAGATAAAGATTTAGAAAATATCATAATATAAATAAAATATTGAAATAAAAGAATAAACTTAATTTTAAAGACATACAAGACATTTGCTGAAAATCTCCCATGTACTAAGAAGGTGTTTTATATCACTGAAATGTTATGTGTGTTGGTAAGAACAAAAGCTGGTAGAATTTGAGTTATAAATAACATAGTTCATAAGCTGCTGAACTTGAAATTATTTTCATATTATTTTATTTTCAAAGATAGATGTGATATTTTCCCTGTTAGCATCATATCTTTGACCAATAATACTGACATGATTCCCTCTCATATTCTCTTGTACCTATCCCATTAGTCCAATCATTTTTCTCAAAGTCTCCAATCTCTCTATCTCTTTTGATTCTTTTCCCTTAACAAATTAATCTGGTCAAGTATATTATAAGCTCTTTTATTAAAAGAAAATAAAATATAGCAAAATCCCTCACATGACCCTACATTTTTATTTAGCTACTACCTTCATTCACTAAGATTGACTTTGGTTTACTTGCCCACCACTCCACTCAGACCACTCCTGAAAATGTAAATATCCTCCAAATTGATATATCCAATTATTTAATTCTAGTACCTCTTTCTGTTATTTTTTTTAATTTTATTTTTTTAATTTTTTTTTATTTTCCCACTGTACAGCGAGGGGATCAAGTTATCCTTACATGTATACATTACAATTACATTTTTTCCCCACCCTTTGTTCTGTTGCAACATGAGTGTCTGGACATAGTTCTCAATGCTACTCAGCAGGATCTCCTTGTAAATCTATTCTAAGTTGTGTCTGATAAGCCCAAGCTCCCGATCCCTCCCACTCCCTCCCCCTCCCATCAGGCAGCCACAAGTCCCTTCTCCACGTCCATGATTTTCTTTTCTGAGGAGATGTTCATTTGTGCTGGCTATTAGATTCCAGTTATAAGTGATATCATATGGTATTTGTCTTTGTCTTTCTGGCTCATTTCACTCTTTCTGTTATTTAATATGTTCTTCATATGAAAATATTTTCATTTACTCCATGAGAAAAGTCACTACATGTTCTCCTGATATTTTTCCATTCCTTATTTACTGATTTATCTTTTGCCCATTTATTAAATGCTAAGATTTCCTCATGTTCAGTATTTCATTCTATTCTCTCTTCATTCCATTTTCTTGTCTTGGAGATCTCATTCACTTTCATGGTTCAAATCATGCTTTGCATTTTTATAGTTTCTAAATATCTATAGTATAACCCATTTTCCTGAGAACCAGACTTATGTTCAACTGCTTACTGAACATAACTACCTGGTCACCTACAAGAATCTCAAAAGCAGCATGTAAACATTTAATTTTTCTCTCAAATTCACTCCTCTTATATCCCATATCTTCGTCTATGCTCATAACACTATCAACAAACACTTGTCATAACAGAAACCTGAAAATGAATCCTCAAGCTTCCCCAATATCCACATTCAGTTTCTTACTAATTTCATTAAGTTCTTCTTATAATTTCTTGAATCTATCTACTGCACTACATATATTATTTTTAGTAATAATGCATACAGAGACTAATACACTTTGTTTCAATGTTATTGCTCATTCCATTTTAGTCTAACCTTCACTGTATCTCAATTGTTGCATTGTTTTTTTAGCTTGTTTCCTACCCTTAAACTCAGACCCTCTGCAATTCATTTTTACACTTTTTTATAATTGATGTTCTAAAAAAAATAAATCTAATCATATTATTCCTCAGCCTTACAGAATTCAATAACTCCCTAATATAAAAATTCTAAAATTCAAATCCCTAACTTGGCTCATTAGAGTCTCACATTTTCTTGATTCTGATGATTTTTCCAGTCATCACTCACCTCCTTTGCATATTTTTTCTCCAGCCATATTATATGTTACTTTATTTCCAAGAACACACCTTGCAGTATATAAAGAATATGATAGGAGTCCCCACTGTCATGCAAAGCATTAAGACTCTGACTGGAGTGGCTTGGGTCACTGCAGAGGTGCAGGTTTAATACCCAGACTGGGAATAGTGGGTAAAAGGATCCAGCATTGCTGCAGGTGTGGCATAGTTCAGCAGCTGTGGCTTGGATTCAATCCCTGTCCTGGGAACCTCCATATGCTGTGGGTACAGCCACTTAAAAAAAAGGTAATTATTCAATAGATGTTTGCTGGATAATTAAATATTATCAGGTTGCTAACATATAATTTTAGCTGCAACAATAATGAGCTTAAATAAACATTAAGTCTTAGTTAAAATTTGGCAACTTTAACATTCCTTTTGGACCTCTAGTGCAGATTTAAATTCATCATCACTGATTTGTAACACATTCTTGTTATTGGCCTATGCATGGCCCTCTTTTGTTTGTTTTTTACTTATGCAGTGAATATCTGATAATTCGCTATCCAGCACAGAAAGTAGAAAACTAAACATTATGTTGTAATTAAATTATTTCCCTCTACTTTGTATCAATAAGCATTTAATTAATATTTTCAGCATACTTTACCAAAATCAACTACTTTTTTAACCATGCCCCCAGCACATACAAGTTCCCAAGCCAGAGATCAAACCCACACCACAACGGTGACCCAGACTGCTGCAGTTACAAGATAGGATCCTTAAACCACTGCACCACAAGGGAACACCCTTGAAATTTTTAAGATTTTTTTAATGTGGTAAAGATATCCACTTCAATCATTTTTTGATTAACCAAAATATAGTTATATGAGGTTGTTGAGAAGAAACAAATAAGTGAAAATGTGAATTACACATGAGATACTTCACAGAGAACTGGATGGTTTCAAGGCTAAGGGCAAGGAATGGTCATTAGCTTATATATGACAGCTTAGTATCTATGATGTCATTTCTGAAATCTCTTCTAATAATGAAAGCATAAATTCTGCAAATAAGTGCTTTATGTGTGATGATAATACTATTTCCATTCATTACCATTAAAAATAAGCATCAGTTTATCCAATATTCTTAGGAAATTGTAGAGTTTAGCTAATCAAATATTTGTAGTCTATATCATTTCTACTTATATCAGCCATAGATTCTCAATATCAAAAAAAATGTACATTGTAAAAAGTGAAGCTCTAATTACAGTGGGAAATTTTAAACATTTAAAGACACTCTGCATTTTATGACTCAATTTGCAACCTGCCGTCTTGCTTAGTATTTTCCTCACCTAGATTTACAGCAAAAAATATGAGGCTCAGAAAGAGCAAATGAATTGCCCAAAATAAGCCAAGTATAATTCACTAGTACCAGCGCTGGGACTCAAAGTTCATCATTTTGATGAGTATAATCTATTTATTTGATAATGAAGAAGACAATTTCATTCAGAGTTTCATTTATTGATTTTTTTATTTTGTATATAGTATATATTTCATCCATTCAATACATACTGACTGAGTGCCTTATATGTACCAGGAACATTGATAAACTCTCCATATATATATAATGTTAACAAAATAGCATGGTGTAATAGCTAATGAAGAAGTATAAAAAACAAATAGAAGGAGTAGCAAAATAGCACTTGGATAAAATCTAAACTATGAAAAGAAGCATTTTATGTGATAGTAAGTGAGGATATGTATGCTGGGGTGAAAAGGTATATCTTAGATTAGGACTAGAGGGGTTATCTTGTTCAAGTCACCTCTCAATTTAGCAATCCCCTCTATAAAAGCCCAGTCTCTTATTTAAAATCTTTAAGAAATGGAAACTCACTATTTCATAATTTTGTTAAACTGATGATTGAAAAATTCTGTTTTATGTTTAATACTAATTCTTACTCTACAAACTAAAGATGTTGAAAGAATTAATATAAAATGCTCTTTGAATGGATTTTTAGCTTTTACACTTACTGTGAGACCAAGAAGTTAGTAAATCTCTTTAAGTCACATATTTATAAACTGAAATTACATTATCATTGTTGGTCCAAAAATTAAGTTTATAGTAAAAACACCCCCCCAAAAAATACACTTGATACAGTTACTTTCAATAACTATTAGCTATTATTACGGAGGAAGCAAGCTAAATCTATGTAGATTGGATGTCATGTAAGAAGATGATTTTTAAAATACATTTCTTAAAACTGCTTTATTGCTATACCTCTTTAGCATAATTTAGTACAAAGTATAATTGAAAAGTAAATTTTTGTATTCTTCTTGTTTGATTCCAGGAAATTTAGTTCCTTTGTTAAACCTATCCATTTCTCATAATTCCTGAACATATATAAAGTAAGGTAAATGCAAATAACTTACTAGAATGCAAGCTCCTAAATGGCAAAAATATTGTTTTCCCTTCTATCCCTAGAATTTGTAACATAGGTTACTCTAAAAAAAGTTTAATGACAAATGAGTTTGAGAAATATAGAACATTAACTGAAAATACAGATCTGAATAAGACTTAAGCAAAGAAACAAATGTGTGAGGTAAAATTCTACCTTTCATTCATCAGTGACCACAAAATATCCCAATATTTGAACTGAACACAAAAAAAAGTAAACTGGTAGAGAAAATGTAGGTTTCAGAACTGTACTTTCCTTGTATTTACCGTAATTATCATTGCCAGAATTGTCTTAATTACCATCGTAGCAACAATTATTGAATACTTTTATATTCCAGGCACTGTGCTAAGTACTTTTCATGTATTAAATCACTTAATTCTCACAATTCTCCAATAAGGTAAGGTGCTATCATTATTGATGCCATAATATAGAAAAGAGGTCTTGAGAAATCAATTTGTGCAAGGCCTGCAGATGATAGAAAAATGCAGTTCTGGGAGTTCCCGTTGTGGCGCAGTGGTTAACGAATCCGACTAGGAACCATGAGGTTGCGGGTTCGGTCCCTGCACTTGCTCAGTGGGTTAACGATCCGGCGTTGCCGTGAGCTGTGGTGTAGGTCACAGACACGGCTCGGATCCCGCGTTGCTGTGGCTCTGGCGTAGGCCGGTGGCTACAGCTCCGACTCGACCCCTAGCCTGGGAACCTCCACATGCCGCGGGAGCGGCCCAAGAAATAGCAAAAAAAAAAAAAAAAAAAAAAAAAAACAACCAGAAAAATGCAGTTCTGAGTTTCAAATGCATGTGTTCCTTAATTCCAAAGCTGACACTCTGAACCACTATTCCTATCACCTTAAATGGGCAAATCATTTCCCATTTGTTCTGTGCCGAAACATCTCTCTCTGAAAAACTACAGGTTGAACATTTTTTAAAGATGATTTCTTCCTACTCTGATATTATATTCTGAAGTGTTTCCTTTTATGTATTATAAGCAAGCTTTGGAAATATGGTCTTAGAAAAAAATGTGTGCTATATAAGAACTCTATATGTTTAGTACTTTGAAAGTTGACATTCAATTTTATTCTAGTATCAAAAATTATTACCAAAAAAATGAGACAAACCAGTATGTTGTACAATAATGGATAACTTAAAGACAATGTGATATTTATGTATCTCTAAAGTAGAATCAAAACTATCCTGAGAACTTGTCTCTTCTTCTTTTCTATTGTCCAGTAAACTAGAGAGGAGGTGATGAAGGAAATTGGGAGGATATATTCCAATCCATTTATTTCTTGTAGCCACTTAATAAAGATGGCATTTTTATTAGCCAATAGGAAGGAACAACCTCCTCCTTGAAATGGTTTGCCCTGGTTACCAGCATGAAAGAAATGGCTGCTAGACTTACACTGAATGAACATTCATGCAAATGAAATGGGGAAGATCCCACATATACCTTCCATAAAATAAATATTAACATATTGCCACATTTATAATCTTTTCAAAGTTTTTCGACATCATTTACTTAATTTGATCCTTAGCGCCCTGTGCCACATTTTCTCTCCATTCAATAGTCAAATATGATCACCCCACTATACAGCTGTGAAAATGGCATCTTAGAAAGTTTAAGTTATTCACTGAAGGCCATGCACTTAAGAGTGACAGAATCCGAATTCAAACCCACTGTTCCAGAATATAAAACACATGCTTTATCCCCCCTCTAGTTACTTACAAAGCATAGCAAACAACCATCTTCACTCCAGCCACAACATCTCCCATGCTTAAAAATGGCTGTGTTCCCCCATTTCGTGTGTAGGCTGATTGCACTAAGACTCACAAAGCATCTTACCATTTACTTAACTGCAACCTCTTCTTTAATTCAAATATCAAAATATTTTATTTCAGTTATACGCCATTTAAAATTGTCCCTTTGGTATTATAGTTATGATTACATCTGAAAGCAGAAACCATGTTTTATCATATCTTTCTGATTGAACCTAACATACATAGTTCTTTATACATAGAAGCCATTCAATATTTGTTGAATTGGCCAGTAGAACCTAGAGAACTGCTTTACTTTTCTAACTCTAAGACAGCATAATTCAGTGAGCTTTGGATAGACAGAGTAGTATAGTAGTAGTCTTAGAATAGTAGTCTCAGAAGTTTAATAGTAGTCTTAGAAGTTTTAAGTGATAGCCAGAAATTTCTACAAGTTCTTCATTTTGGAACCTTGGATTTCTTATATTTATTTATTTATTTATTTATTTATTTATTTATTTATTGTTGCTATTTCTTGGGCCGCTCCTGTGGCATATGGAGGTTCCCAGGCTAGGGGTCCAATCGGAGCTGTAGCCACCGGCCTACGCCAGAGCCACAGCAACGCAGGATCCGAGCCGCGTCTGCAACCTACACCACAGCTCACGGCAACGCCGGATCGTTAACCCACTGAGAAGGGCAGGGACCGAACCCGCAACCTCATGGTTCCTAGTCGGATTCGTTAACCACTGCGCCACGACGGGAACTCCGGATTTCTTATATTTAAAAGTAACAGTAATATATGGATTAAATAATATCTTTAGGTTAAATTCTTACCACAGTATCTAACACATTGCAGGTAATACATATTATTTTTCCCCAAAGAATGCATACATAAATTTGTATATACTTATATTTTTTTTTCCCTCTTCCACAGCATGTGGAAGTTTCTGGACCAGGGACTGAACCTGCACCACAGCAGTGACAATGTTGGATCCTTAACCTGTTGAGCCACCAGGAAACTCCTATATATACTTATACAGTATATAATACATTGTATATTTATATACTATATAATTATAGAACTTAATTAAATGTATTGAATATTTTATGTGAAATGCTTTGTATAATTTGACTTAAAGATACCAGGCAATTATCTTTCCCTGCTACATAACATTTCTTTTGTTCTCACAACTTACATTTATGGGACAGAACACTTCTTTAGCTATCCAACTCTTTCCTTGTTCATATATATTCATAACAAAATAAGAGAATAATAACAATTACTATTTATGGAGAGACTACCATATGTCTGTCTAGTGCCAGACACTTTGCACCTATAATCTCATTTAGTCTACACTACACTTCTTAAAATAGTGATATCTTCAACTCCATTTGAAAGAAAAGGGAACAGATTATCAAAACAATTTAGAATATTAACAATCTTTCAATGTTAGTTTGTGGAAGAATCTAGGTTTCACATAAATTTCTTAGATTGTAAATATTCATGCTTTTTCTCCTACATCCATGGCTGTCTTTATAGGTGATAATCATAAATTTGTGTGTGCATAAATGAATAATGATTAACTTGCCTTTCAGAAACAAAATCCATACCTATAATTAGCTATCTATTCTTGACATTTTACATCAAGGAGTAGGGCGTGAACTGAAGGGTGAAGATAAGTATTCTCTAAGTAGAGACATATAGTAAATTGGGAGGGCAGGGGCTTATATTGGTATAAAACAAGCTAGTAAATATGATAGAAAAAGAGAGATTTTACAGGTGTCCCTCCCTGATTTTACTTCCCAAGAGCTACCTTGCCATGGAAAAATATGTCCAAGAGTAAGGGGTGGTACATAGGATTGTAGGTTGAGATCACAAGGAAAAAGAAAGGGAGTTCCCATCATGGTTCAGTGGTTAATGAACCTGACTAGCATCAATGATCCAAGGTTTGATCCCTGGCCTCGTTCACTGGGTTAAGGATCTGGCATTGCTGTGAGCTGCCGGTGTGGATCACAGACTCAGCTTAGATCCAGCATTGCTGTGGCTGTGGCATAGGCCAGCAGCTACAGCTCTGATTTAACCCCTAGCCTGTGCAAGTGCAGCCTCCCCGCAAAAAAAAAAAAAAAAAAAAAACTAAAGAAAAATATGAAAAGAGAACTAGAACAGATTTCCAACCTCTAAATTCTGAAAACGAAAAGAGGAATGAGAAGTATAGATGATGATATAATATTTAAGTACATGTACTTTGGAATCAGATTGAGTTTAAGATTTTGGTTTGTCAATTTTTAGGTGAATGACTTTTTTTTTTGGTCTTTTTGCTTCTTCTAGGGCCGCTCCCATGGCATATGGAAGTTCCCAGGCTATGGGTCCAATTGGAGCTGTAGCCTCCAGCCTATGCCACAGCCACAGAAACACGGGATCTGAGCAGTGTCTGTGACCTACACCACAGCTCACGGCAATGCCGGATCCTTAAACCACTGAGCGAGGCCAGGGACTGAACCTGCAACCTCATGGTTCCTAGTCGGATTCATTAACCACTGCACCACAACAGAAAGTCCTGAATGACATTGGAAAAATTACTTCATTTCTCCCAACTCAATTTTCTCATCTGTAAGATGGAAATTAATAATACCCACAGTATCAGATTATTGTGAGAGTTAAATTAGATGGTAAATACAAATAATTTAGACAGAACCTGGAACAGGATAAATATTCCATAAATGTTAGCTATGATGATCATAATGATGATATAATGATAATAATGGTTACTGTTATTTTTATTACTATCACTAATTTGCAATGACATCCCAGGATTTGTGAAAGTCATTTATATATAAAAGGTAAAAATATGGCATATACAGTATTTGAATGATTTTATTTTTCTTTTTAGGGCCACAGGTGTGGCATGTGAAACTTCCCAGGATAGGGTCAAATCAGAGCTACAGCTGCTGGCTATGCCACAGCCACTGCAACACAGGATCTGAACCATGTCTGTGACCTACACCACAGCTCACAGCAGTACCAAATCCTTGACCCACTGAGCAAGTCATGGACACTAGTCAGATTTGTTTCCACTGTGCTACAATGGGAACTCATTTGAATGAAATTTTTATATAATATTTTTATGTTTACATACTCTGATTACTCAGAAGGCTGGGAAAAGTACAAAGGCAATCATAAGGAAAGCTGGAATGGGATTCTAAATTTGTCCATGAATATTCCATAAAGTCAATAATTACTTACAGAACTTATGAGCTCACTCCAGCATGAACAACAATTTTTCTAAAATTTTAAGAAAAAAGGACTCTACCTCTTTTGAAGTACTAAATATTCTATGTACTCAAAGATGTGGTGATAAAAAAGTGCAGTTATTTGAATGAAATACAAACTCATAAAAAATGATGTCAGGGGATTAATTTCATCACTACCAGTGTGCAGGAACATATTTGCCTCTTACTTAAGTAAAAACACATTCTTACAATCTACTCTTGGTGAAAATTATAATATTGTAATAACTTCACTGGATTATAGTGCATATTTTTATTAACATAAGGAGTGACATTGGAGATTTATTAACATAAGGAGTGACATTGAAAGTCAAATTTAAATGATTGAGAAAGTTAAGGAAAACAAGTCACTAGGAAGGTCTACATATACAAGCTTCACATTACCTCTTAAGTTTTGTGAAATGGCCAGTCTGCCTTTCTCTAAAGATATGCTTTTTAGAAAAGGGGAAGGAAATACAGAGGAGGAGACTATTCAATACTGCCCACATATTATTCAGTTATTCTTTTCCCTCAACACACATAAATACCACATACAGATTTATACAGTACACACTACAAAATATATGAAATAAACAACTGACACATTAGTTAGGAGTTCTATTCTTCTTGACAATTCACAATAATGGAATTTAATTGTGAAAAAAGCAAAATAATTTTAACTGAATGTCATTTGGTTCATTCAAACTGTGAATCAGGGACATTTTTAACAAAGGTTTTGAAACTTCTTTTGAAATCAGGAAGCTGCTATGCACAGATAAGGAGAAAGGTTTGAGGATTCTCTATCAGAAATTTCAGGGGTTTTTTTTCCATTTGCTTTTTCACATTAACTGGTAATTATCCAGAAAGGCACATAATAATGCAGAAATGACAGAAGCCAACAAAGGTTTTTCTAAGATATGTAAATTGTCAATGATCAGCATGGTGCAACAGAACGGCTTTCTAATGGCACAATTACTTGTGTCAGTTCAGTTTGCTTTTAGGTTCCGGTGATGGCTTGCTACAGAGCAGCTTCTTATCATGGGTCCTGCACATTAGTTTTCACCAATCACTAAGAAAATGTGGCAAAAAGTTGCTTAAAAGACTGGTGTTTGCTCCTTATTAAGAAATCTTTTTCTGAAAAACATGATGATCAAATTGTCACATTAAACAATAAAAAGTCTAATTTTCCAGCATGTCATAAATATTACACACACTTGGTAGTTAATATATACATATTGTTATGATCACACTATGAATTTGGAACTTATCAGGACACTGTAAATAATAAAACCATGAACCCAGTGGGTAAATCATGAAAGTTTGGGGACCTTTGTTAGTATACACCTCACTTTGGCTTGTTTAGAGAGTCTCTACTGGCCCAAAAAGATTTTCCAGGACCCACAAAATAGAATCTCAGATAATCTCAGCTAATCTGATTTATCCAGAACTCTGGTTTCATTTATTTCATACTTGCTTTTGACTCTTAACAGTGCCAAAGGTTTGATTTTTTACATACAGAAAGGCATCAATAAGTAATATGAAAAATAAAAATAGTGACAATATTATTTACAACAAGCATATTGAATGTTTATGTAAGCCAAGACATTAACTCATTTCATCCTCACAACAATGCTATGAGAAGCTTATTATTCTCCCAAATTTGCAGATAAAGAAATATACTCAGAAAAGTTCATTAACTTGTCCAAGAATACACCTTGTAAATAACAAATTAAAGTTTAAATTTTATGTCTGAGATCTGTATTCTTACTGATTAGATGATAACATTTCTACAATACATACTGATCTAATGAATAGATAAATGATGATGGTCGTTATCACTTACCTCTCTCCAGATGTCCCTTGTTTCTACCTCAGCCTAGTTCTCCATTTGATCACCACATTAATTTACTCTCTCTTTCCAGTCTTAACTCTGTTTCATGTCTTTGTATCCCTCCTAAGTAAAATGATTCTATTGCTAGCCTTCCATATAAAACCCCAAATTAGAAATGACCCTTCAAAGTCTAACAACTTGAAATCTTTCCACACAATACTCCTCACTCTCGTATGTAGGATATACATATTTATTGAATACATATCTGATTCCCAATATAAATTTATTTAAATTTGTGTTTCCATAAAAATAATATTCAAAGACTAAACTCTTCATTAGCCCTTCCCAGGAAGTAAGCATTACTATAAAAATCTATCTTCAGTTAAAAATGGTTATGTAATAATTTCTCAAACTTCATTTCCGTCCCCCCAAATATCTCACATTTTATTGTACAATTGGACTTCCTAGAATAGTTTAGTATAAAGAGATAATAATTATCAATTTCACCTAATTTAGAATTTTACAAGTGAGATAACTGAGGTCAATAGAGGCAAGCAGCACAGCTCATTAGTGGCTTGAAGTAGGATGATGTACAGAGCATGTCAGTTACAGTATTCGGCATACCCCCCAAAAAATTTACCTACCTGAAAGTGACCTACCCAAATTTCCTGAAAAAGGAGACAACATTAGTCTAGTGTTTTGTATGGGGTTTGGTTATATGAGGAGGACGAGATAGAACCAGGAGTGGTCACATGACTCAAGGGAACATAAAATGTCTAATAGCTCATGATATAACCTGAAAAATTAGTGTGATGTTATTGAACTAAGCCAATTATATTAAAAGTGTCGGTTTCCTGAATTTAGACTGGAGAATATAAGGAGCGTTGTTGAGTTGCAAGTGAGAAAAAGTAACAGATACATAAATAAAAGAAAAAAAATCATGAGAGTAGTGCTATGCCATGGGGAATAAATATATCAAAATGGGGGAGAGAGAGAAGAGAGAAAAGGAGGAGAAAGTAGAAAACTGGATGGGAATGAGCAAATGAAGTGATGGAGGAGAAGAGATGGGGGAGGGAAAGAGAGAGAAATGGAGCAAATAATCAACTATATTCATGCTGATTTGGAACATGAAAAGCTTTTCCTTCCAGTGAGACTCATATGGAATCTGATAACAAATTCAATTCTTAGGTTGGTCTCAGTAATATTTTGGAACCCAAAGAGTTTAAGAAGCATATATGGTATTTGTCTTTCTCTTTCTGACTTACTTCACTCAGTATGAGAGTCTCTAGTTCCATTCATGTGGCTTCAAATGGCATTATTTTGTTCTTTTTTATGGCTGAGTAGTATTCCATTGTGTATATATACCACATCTTCCTAATCCAACCATCTGTTGATGGACATCATGTCTTGGCTATTGTGAATAGTGCTGCAATGAACATACAGGTGCATGTGTTTTTTTAAGGAAAGTTTTATCTGGATATACGCCCAAGAGTGGGATTGCTGGGTCATATGGTAGTTCTACGCATATAGTCTTCTAAGGTACCTCCATACTGATCTCCATAGTGGTTGTACCAGCTTAAACTCCCACTAACAGTGAAGGAGGGTTCCATTTTCTCCACAACCCTTCAGCCCTTGTTATTTGTGGACATATTAATGATGGCCATTTTGACTGGTGTGAGGTGTTACTTCATTTTAGTTTTAATTTGCTTTTCTCTAATAATCAGGGATGTTGAGCATTTTTTCATGTACTTGTTGGCCATCTGTATATCTTCCTTGGAAAAATGTCAGTTCCGGTCTTCTGCCCATTTTTCAATTGGGTTGTTGGTTTTCTTGCTGTTGAGTTGTATAAGTGTTTTTTTGTATTTTAGAGATTAAAGCCTTGTCAGTTGCATCATTCAAAATTTTTTTAATCCCATTCTGTACGTTGTCTTTTTGTTTTCTTTTTGGTTTCTTTTGCTGTGCAAAAGCTTGTAAGGTTTTTGACCTTGATTGGGTCCCATTGGTTTAATTTTGCTTTTATTTCTGTTGCTTTGCATACTGACATGAGAAAACATTGGTATGGTTGATGTCAGAGAATGTTTTGCCTGCGTTCTCTTGTTTGATGGCGTCTTGTCTTATATTTAAGTATTTAAGCTATTTTGAGTTTATGTTTATGCGTGGTGTGAGGGTATGGTCTAGTTTCTTTGATTTACATGAAGCTGTTCAGGTTTACCAGGAATACTTGCTGAATGGAGACTCTCTTTTTCCCATTTTATGTTCTTGCCTATTTTGTTGAAGATTAACTGGGTTGTCTATTCTGTTCCAATGGTCTTTATGTCTGTTTCGGTACCAGTACCACACTGTCTTGGTGACTGAGGCTTTGGAATATTGCCTGAAGTATGGTAGAGTTATACCTCCTGCTTGGTTTTTGTTCCTCAGAATTGCTTTGGCAATTAGGGGTCTTTTGTGGTTCTATATAAATGTTTGGATTATTTGTTCTAGTGCTATGAAAAAATGTCATGGGTAATTTGATAGGGATTGCTTTGAATCTGTAGATTGCTTTGGATAGTATGGCCATTTTTACAATATTAATTTTTCCAACCCAGGAGCATGGAATATCTTTCCATTTCTTTGCATCTTCTTTAATTTCCTTGATTAATTTTTTATAATTCTCAGCACAGATGATATCACTTATATCTGGAATCTAATATATGGCACAAATGAACCTTTTCACAGAAAAGAAAATCATGGACTTGGAGAATAGACTTGTGGTTGCCAAGGGGGAGGGGGAAGGGGAGGGAGTGGAGTGTTTAGGGAGCTTGGAGTTAATAGATACAGATACTGCCTTTGGAATGGATTAGCAATGAGATCCTGCTGTGTAGCCCTGGGAACTATGTCTAGTCACTTATACTGGAGCATGATAATGTGAGAAAAAAAAGAATGTATACATGTATGTGTTACTGGGTCACCATGCTATACAGTAGAAAAAAATGTATTCATGAAATAAGAAAATAAATAAATAAAAACAAAATTTAAAAAAGAAGCATATATGTAAGGAAAGATCACCTGATCTGTGAGTATAAAAAAATGAAACTTGTTAAAACTTCCAATACTATGTAAAGTAGGAGGGCACCTTTGTCTTTTCCTGATCTTAGATGGAAATCTTTCCACTTTTCACTAATGAGTAAGATGTTAACTGTGCATTTGTTGTATATGGCCTTTATTATGTTGAGTTGTTTCCCTTCTATACCAATTTTGTTGAGCATTTTTATCATGAAAGGATTTTTTTTGGTCAAGTATTTTCTCTACATGTATTGAGATGATCATATATTTTTGCCCTTTCTTCTTGTTATATGTGCTATATCACATTGACTGATTTGCAAATGTTGAACCATCCATGCACACCAGGGAAGAATCCTGAGAATCCTTATCAAGTGCTGTTAAATTCAGCTTGCTAAAATTTTATTGAGAATTTTACCATTATTCATGAGAGATATTGGTCCACACTTTCCTTGCCTCTAGAGACCTTATCTGGATTTTGGTATTGGGAATTCTGGCCTCACAGAATGACTTTATTAATGATCCCTCTTCCTCAAATTTTTAAAAGTTTAAGAAGAATTGACATTAACCTTTCCTTACATGGTTGGTAGAATTCACTAGTGAAATTATCTGGTATTTCACCTCTCCTTGTTGAGAGCTTTTTGATTATTGGTTCAATAATTTTACTTATCATTTTGCTTATTCAGATCTATTTATTCATGATTCACCCTTGGCAAGTTTTATGCTTCCAGGAATTTATTCAATTTTCCTAAGTTATACAATTTGTTGGCATGTGCTTGTTCACAGTAGTCTTATATGAACATTTGTAGTTTCTCTAACAACTGTTGTATTGCCTCCTTTTTCATTTCTAGTTTTTAAAATGTATGTATTTAAATCTTTCTTTTGTATTAGTCTGGTTAAAAGTTTGTAAATTTCATTTATCTTTTCAAAAAATCAGCTCTTATTATCATTGATATTTCATATTGTTTTTCTGGTTTCTATTTCATTTATTTCTGCTCTGATATTTGTCATTTCCTTCCTTCTGTTAACCTTTGGGGGAGTTCTTTTTTGAGGTGTAAAGTTATATTGTTTATTAAGATATTTATTTTATGTTGTTACTACATCAGTATAACCTTCCTTCTAAAAACTACTTTTGCAGAATCACCTAAGATTTGGTACAGTGTGTTTTCATTTTAATTTCTTCAAGATTTTTAAAATTTCATTCTAGATTTATTCTTCTACCCATTGGTTGTTTGAGAGTGCATTGTTTACATTTCATGTGTTTGTATAAGCTTCAGCTGTCTTATTTATTTATAGTTTCATACAATTTTAGTCAGAAAAACTACTTAGCATTATTTAAATCTTCTGAAAGTCTTAGGTAGAGCAATCAGATAGGTTAAACAATAAAAGGTATTCAAATCATAAGGTAAGAAGTATTAATCTCCAAAATTTACAAACACCATCTACAGCTCAATACCAGAAAAACTAACAACCCCATCAAAAAATGGGTGGAATATCTAAACAGACAGTTCTCAAAAGAAGACATACAGATAGCCAAAACACACATTAAAAGATGTTCAACATCACTCATTATTACAGAAGTGCAAATCAAAACCTCTACGCACCTTACACCAGCCAGAATGGCCATCATGGAGAAGTCTACAAACAATAAATGCTGGAGAAGGTGTGGAGAAAAAGGAACCCTCTTACACTGTTGGTGGAAATGTAAATCGGTGCAACCACCATGGAAAACAGTAGGGAGATTCCTCTGGAAACTAAAAACAGAACTACCATGTGATCCAGAAATCCCACTCCTGGGCATCTATCCAGAGAAAACCATACCTTGAAAACATGCATATATTCCAATGTTCATTGCAGAACTATATGCAATAGCCAAGACATGGTAACAACCTCAATGTCCATCAACAGAGGTGTGGATCAGGAAGATGTGGTACATATACACAATGGAATATTACTCAGCCATTAAAAGGAAAGAAGTAATGGCATTTTCAGCAATATGGATGGACCTAGAAATTATCATGCTAAGTGAAGTCAGCCATACAATGAGACACCAACATCAAATGCTTTCACTGACATGTGGAATCTGAAAAAAGGACACAATGAACTGCTTTGCAGAACAGATAGTGACTCACAGACTTTGAAAAACTTATGGTTCCCAGATGAGTCAGGTTGGGCTGAGGGGGGAATGTACTGAGGGTTTGGGATGGACATGCTCTCAAATTTGGTTGTGATGATTGTTTTACACCTATAAATATAATAAAATTCATTAAGTAATAAAAATACTGAAAAAAGAATTAAAAAAACAAACTTACACAAAAAAATCATGTTAAGAAGTAAAAAGTCTTTGCAGATTATGTAAACTTTTATTTATGAAACTCTAAAAATAAAAATGTTGGAACTGATTGACAAATTCATTAAAATTGTAGGATATAAATCAACATACAGATGCGTTTTCATAATGAATGTTGAAATATCAGTAAAATTTTAAAAAGAAAACAATTCTATTTACAATATTATGAAAAACAATAAAATGCATTGTTAAACTTAACAGAGGAAGTAAAAGATCTACACTACAAAAGACAAGACTTTGAAGAAGGAAATTGAAAAAACACAAAAAAATGAAAAGATCTTCTGTGTTTATGGACCAGAAGAATTAATACTACCATACCACCCCAAAACATCTATACAACCACACTACCTAAGGCCACCTATAGTTTCAATGAAATTCTTATGATAAATGCAATGACATTTTAATATATTTATTTATTTTTGCTTTTTAGGGCTGGAAGTTCCCAGACTAGAGTCAAATCCTATGCCACAGCCACAACAACATGGGATCCTACCCACATCTGTGACCTACTCCACAGCTCATGGCAATGCAGATCCTTAACCCATTGAGTGAGGCCAGGGATCAAACCTGCATCCTCATGGATACTAGTCAGATTCATTTCCACTGTGCCACAACGGGAACTCCCCACAATAACACGTTTTAAAGAAGTATTTTAAAAGCCTTCAAAATTTTATGAACCACAAAAAAAATAGGAATAGTCAAAGCTATCCTGAGAAAGATAAACAAACCTGGAGACATCACACTTCTTCATATCAAGCAAAGGCATAGTAATCAAAACAGTATCATACTGGTATACAAACAGATATTGAAACCAATGAACAGAATAGAATGTAGAAATAGAGAGCCAAATAATATTTGACAAGGGAGCCAATAATACCCAGTGGGAAAGGATATTTTATTTAATAGATAGTGTTGTTAAAACTATATAACCACATGCAGAAGAAACAATGTAGGGTTCCCTATCTTACACCACTCACAAAAAATTAATTTAAAATGGATTAAAGAATTCAGCAAATTGGAGTTCCCGTCGTGGCGCAGTGGTTAACGAATCCGACTAGGAACCATGAGGTTGAGGGTTCGGTCCCTGACCTTGCTCAGTGGGTTAACGATCCGGCATTGCAGTGAGCTGTGGTGTAGGTTGCAGACGTGGCTCGGATCCCGCGTTGCTGTGGCTCTGGCGTAGGCCAGTGGCTACAGCTCCGATTAGACCCCTAGCCTGGGAACCTCCATATGCCGCGGGAGCGGCCCAAGAAATAGCAACAACAACAACAACAACAACAACAACAACAAAAGAATTCAGCAAATGGCCGAAAACTCTAAAAAAATTCTAAAAATAAACAAAAGGATGAAATTCATTTACAATAGTCTTCACAATATATTTATGGATTTGTCACTTAAAGTAGAAACAATAAAAGCAAAGTTTTTAAGTGAAACTACATCTAACTCAAAAGTCTTTGCATAACAAAGGAAACAATCAACAAAATGGAAAGGGAGAACTGGGGAAAGTATTTGAAGACCTTATATCAGATAAAGTGTTAATATCCAAAATATATAAACTCACACAACTCAGTTACAAAACAAACAATCGATTTAAAAAAAATAGAATTATTTCCAAAGAAGATATCCAAGTGGCCAACAGGTATATGAAAATATGCTCAACATCACCAATCAGAGAAATGCAAGTCAAAATCTCAATGTGATATTATTTTACATCTGGTAAAATGGTTATCATAAAAAAGAAAAGAGATAAGTTTGGAGGATGTAAATAAATCTTTGTGCACTGTTTGTGGAAATGTAAATTGGTGCAGCCACTATGAAAATCAATATGGAATTCCTCAAAAAATTAAAAGTAGAACTATCATATGATTAAACAATTCCACTTCTGGATATATATCCAAAGGAAACATAACAGTATATTAAAAAAATAGCCACACCCCCATGTTTATTGCAGCTGTGTTTACAATAACCAAGCTATGAAAAGCACATAAATGACTGTCAATGGATGAATGGATAAAGAATATGTCATTTAATATATATATATTATATATTATTCAATCATAAGAAGGTGGAAAATTATGCCATTTGTGAAAACATGGATTACTCTTAAAGAAATTACAGTAAGTGAGATGTCAGAGGAAAAACTGTATAATACCACACACAAAAAATATTGTGTAAGACTCCACTGTGTATGTGGAGTCTAAAAAAACGTCAAAAAAACCATGTGTAGAGATGGAGAGCAGAATGGTAGTTACCAATGGCTAGTGGGTGGAGCAACCAGGGAAATTTTGGTCAAAGGGTACAAATTTTCAACTAGAAAATTAATAAATTTTTGAGTTCTAGTGCAAAGCATTCTGATTGTAGTGGACAATATGATATTATATTCTTCAAAGTTGCTAAAAGGTGTTAAATGTTTTCACCACAAAGAAAGAAATGATAATATACAATATAATGGAGATGTTAGCTAATTCTGTGATGGTAATCACATCACAACCTATAAATGTATCAAATTAACACTCTGTACACCTTAAACTTATGAAATGTCACAAGTCAGTTATAGGAATTTCCATCATGGCTTGGTGGTAATGAACACAACTAGCATCCATGAGGATACAGGGTCAATCCCTGGCCTCACTCAGTGGGTTAAGGATCCAGCATTGCCATGAGCTGTGGTGTAGGTCACAGACATGGCTTGGATCTGGCTTTGCTGTGCTGTGGTGTAGGCCAGCAGCTGTAACTCTGATTTGACCCCTAACTTCCATATGCCATGAGTGTGGTCCTAAAGAGACAACCCCCCCCCCAAAAAAAAAACACCAAAAACCAAAACCAAAAAAAAGGCAATTATATCTCAGTTTTTTTTGAAAAGCAGCAAAAAAACAGTTTGTCTCCAATGTTCCAGAAAAAAAAGCTGATAAAACTTGTTCCATCCTAGAACCGATATACATTGATTTTGCTTTTGGCATAGTGTTTTTTTAAACAGCATATAATCATAATAAAGTCTTTCTTTACCCATAGGGACTCTGAAAGTAGTAATGGTAGTATGTCAAAGCCATACCTTTAACATAATTACTGCAACACAGAGAAATCGCTTAAAAGAAAATTGTTTCTAAAATAACCTTAGCCAAAAGCAGGCTCAGTCTAAGTTGGCAGCTGTTGTTTCCAAGTAGGAAATGACAACATTGCCAAAACAACTTAGAAATGATCATTCTTGCCAAGGGCTGGGATGTTCATGAATTTATGGAATGTAAACTTTAAAGTGACTAAAGGAAATTATGTTGTGAAAGGAAAAAGAGTATTCTTGAGTTTCTCAACCACAACAAAACACCAATGAAGGTATGCTTATGTATATAGATTATTTTAATTATTTTAATACTTTCTAGGAAAAGACTAAATTATATTTCAATGAGTACTTTGAATTCAAAGCACCTCCCCCTGCATTTCTCTGTGAATTCAAAACAGAACCCAGTAAAATAATACATAGTATTAATATCATAGAATTTATGTAATTATAATTTTAATGAAACTGAATCATATAAGTTAATTGTTTTTTAAAAGAAATTGTTTTGTAGAAAATGATAGGTACAATTGTTATGAGAAATTTGGTCAAAATTCCATACTGCTACCTTTCAGAGTGTTTTTAGGTCAGTTAAAATTCATATCTACCTCCTATAAATCTGACCATAAGTTTATGTGGATAAAATAATAGTATGATCCTTTTTTTCTAATAGAAAGTAGTAATTTTTTATTTTATATTTGATTATACTGACATATAAAAAGAAAAGCCTTTGGAAGTTCCCATTGTGGCTTAGTAGTAATGAACCCAGTTAGTATCTATGAGGATGTGGGTTCTATCCCTGGTCTCACTTAGTTAAAGAATCAGTATGGCTGTGAGCTGTGGTGTATGTCACAGACTTGATTCAGATCTTGCATTGCTGTGGCTGTGGCATAGGCTGGCAGCTGTAGCTCTGATTTGACCCATAGCCTGGGAACTTCCATATGCTGTGGGTGCAGCCCCAAAAACAAAAAAACAATAAATAAAAGACAACATATGGAATAGGAGAAAATACTTGCAGATGATGAAACTGAAAAAGGCTTAATTTCCAAAATATACAAAGAGCTTATACAATTCAATATCAAACAACACAACGAAAATGGGCAGAGGTTCTAAATAGACATTTCTCTAAATAAGATATACAGATGACTGACAGGTACAGGAAAATATGCTCAATATGGCTAATTATTACAGAAATGCAAAACAAAACTCTGAGTTATCATCTCACACCAGTCAGAATGGCCATCATCAAAAAGTCTACAAACAATAAATTGTGGAGAAAGTGTGAAGAAAAGGGAATGTTCCTACACTGCTAGTAGGAAAGTAAATTGGTGGAGCCACTATAGAGAAGAGAATGGAGATTCCTTAAAAAACTGAAATAGAGTTAACATATGTCCCAGCAATCCCACCCCTGAGCATATATATGGAAAAGAAGAATAACTCAAAAAGATACATGCACCCCAATAGTCATAGCAGTGATAGTTACAATAGTCAAAACAGGGAAGCAAAAAAAAAATGTCCATTTATAGGTGAATGGATAAAGATATATATATATATACATATATATGTATATATAGTAATATTACTCAGCCATAAAAAAGAATGAAATATTGCTATTTGCAGCATAATGGATGGGCCTAGATACTATACTAAATGAAGTAAGTCAGGCAGAGAAACATAAATGTCATATAATATCACTTATATGTGGAATTTTAAAAAATTATATACATAAACTTCTTTACAGAACAGAAATTGACTTAAAGACAGAAAACAAACTTATGACTACCAAAGGGGGGGAGGAGAGGGATAAAGTGGAAATTGGTCATTAACAGCTACACAATACTCTCTATATAAAATAATAAGAATCTAGTATATAACACAGAGAACTATATTCAATAATTGTAATAACATAATGTAAAAATAAATCTGAAAAAGAAAATATATGTATATCTGAATCACTTTACTGTAACATTATAAATCGACTATACTTTACCTTAAAAAGTTAGTAACAGGAATTCCCATTGTGGCACAGCGGAAATGAATCCCACCTGGATTGGATGAAATAATACATTTAAAATAGCCATACTACTCAATGCAATTCCTATCAAATTTCCCAGGACTTTTTTCACAGAACTAGAACAAACAATCCAAAATTTTATATGGAACTGTGAAAGACTCAGATTTGCCAAAGCAATCCTGAGTAAAAAACACAAAGCAGCAGGCATAACTCTCCCAAACTTTAGACAATATTACAAAGTCATGGTAATTAAGACAGTGTGCACTGCTACAAAAACAGACATACAGACCAATGGAACAGAATAGAGAATCAGCAATAAACTCAGACACCTACTGTCAATTAACCTTTGACAAAGAAGGCAAGAATATAAAATGGGGAAAAAAAACAGTCTTTTTAGCAAGTGTTGCTGGGAAAACTGGATAGCTGAATGTAAATCAATGAAACTAGAACATACCCTCACACCATGCACAAAATTAAACTCAAAATGGCTTAAAAACTTAAACATAAGACAAAACATCATGAAACTCCTAGAAGATAACCCAGGTAAAACATTCTCTGACATAAACCATACAAATGTTTTCTTAGGTCAGTCTCCCAAGGCAATAGAAATAAAAACAAAAACCAATGTGACCTAATTAATTAAACTTAGAAGCCTTTGCCCATAAAAGGAATACATAAAAAAAAACTGAAAAGACACCTAAGAATTTAGAGAAAATAGTTGCAAACAATGTAACTGACAAGGGCTTAACCTCCAAAATATACCAACTACTCATACACTCAACAGAGGAAAAAAAAAAAACAACCAACCAACCAAAAACTGGGCAAGAGAACTTAATAGTCATTTCTCCAAAGAAGACATACAAATGGCCAATGGACACATGAAAAAATGCTTAACATCACTAATTACTAGAGAAATGCAAATCAAAATTACAATGAGATACCACCTTACTCCATTCAGAATGGTTATCAATATAACTACAAATAACAAATGCTTGAGAAGGGTAGAGAAAAAAGTAACTTCCCACACTGTTGGTAGGAAGGTAAATTGGTATAGCCACTATGGAAAACAATATGGTTGTTCCTTGGAAACTAAATATAGAACTACCATATGATTCAGCATTCCCTCTCTAGGGTATATATCTGGACAAAACATTCATTCAAAAAGATAAATATCATTCTGACTGATGTGAGGTGGTACTTCATAGTAGTTTTTATTTGTATTTCTATAATAATTAGTGATGTTGAGCAATTTCTCATGTGCTTGTTGGCCATCTGTATATCTTTGGAGAAATGTCTATTCAGTTATTTTGCCCATTTTTCAATTGGGTTTTTTTTAGTTTTTTTGGGTTTTTTTTTTTTTTTTGCTGTTGAGTTTTATAAGTTGTTTGTGTATTTTAAAGATTAAGCCCTTGTCAATTGCATCATTTGAAACTGTTTTCTCCCATTCCACAGGTTGTCTTTTTTTTTTAATGTCTTACTTTGCTGTGCAAAAGCTTGTGAGTTTGATTAGGTTCCACTGGTTCATTTCTGCTTTTATTTCTGTTACCTTGGTAGACAGACCTGAGAAAACATTTGTAAGGTTGATGTCAGAGAATGTTTTGCCTATGTTCTCTTCCAGGAGTTTGATGGTGTGTTGCCTTATGTTTAAGTCTTTAAGCCATTTTGAGCTTATTTTTGTGCATGGTGTGAGGGTGTGTTCCATTTTCCTTGATTTGCATGGAGCTGTCCAGTTTCCCCAGCATCACTTGCTGAAAAGACTGTCTTTTTCCTATTTTACAGTCTTGTCTCCTTTGTTTAAAATTAATTGACCACAGGTGTCTGGGTTTATTGCTGGTTCTCTATTCTGTTCCATTGGTCTGTATTTCTGTTTTGGTACCAGTACCACACTGTATTGATTACTATAGCTTTGTAATATTGCCTGAAGTTTGGGCAAGTTTTACCTCCTGCTTGGTTTTTGTTCCTCAGGATTGCTTTGGTAATTCTAGGTCTTTTATGGTCCATATAAATTTTTGGATTGTTTGTTCTAATTCTATGAAAAATGTCCTGGGTAATTTGATAGAAATTGCATCGAATCTATAGATTGTTTGTATAGTATGGCCATTTTTATGATATCATATATATCTGGAATTTAATATATGGCACAAATGAACATTTCCACAGAAAAGAAACTCATGGACTTGGAAAACAGATTTGTGGTTGCCAATGGGGAGGGGGAGGGAGAGGGGGGGACTGGGAGTCTGGGGTCAATAGACGCAAACTACTTCATTTGGAGTGGATAAACAATGAGATCCCACTGTATAGCACAGGGACCCATAGTCACTTGTGATGGAACACGATGCAAAATAATATGAGAAAAAATATATATATGCATGACTGAGTCATGTTGCTCTACAGTAGGAATTGACAGAATACTTTCCTTTTTTTTTTGTCTTTTTGCTATTTCTTTGGGCCGCTCCCACGGCATATGGATGTTCCCAGACTAGGGGTCTAATCGGAGCTGTAGCCGCTGGCCTATGCCAGAGCCACAGCAACGCAGGATCCGAGCCACGTCTGCAACCTACACCACAGCTCACGGCAATGCCAGATCATTAGCCCACTGAGCAAGGGCAGGGACCAAACCTGCAACCTCATGGTTCCTAGTCAGATTCGTTAACCACTGCACCACGATGGGAACTCCCAGAATACTTTCAATTAATTATAATGGAAAAAAATAAAAATCATATAAAAATAAAAATATTGAATTAAAATAAAATAAAAAGCAAAAAATACTCAAAAACATACAAACAGCCCTATGTTTATCTCAGCACTATTTCACAATAGCCAAGAAATGGAAAGAACCTAAATGTCCATGGACAGATAAATTGATTAAGATATGTTACATATACACAATGGAATACTACACAGCCATAAAAAAGAACAAATTTATGCCATTTGTAGCAACCTCAACACAACTAGTGATTCTCATACTAATTGAGGCAAGTCAGATAGAGACAAAAGCTGTAGGAAATCACTTACTTATGCCATCTAAAATATGGAACAGAAGAACCTATCTATGAAACAGAAACAGACTCATGGACATAGAGAACACACTTGTGTTTGCCAAGGGGGAGCAGGGAGGGGTGGGATGGCCTGGGAGTTTGGGGTTCTTTGATGCAAACTCTTACTTTTAGAATGGGTAAGCAATGAAGTTCTGTTGTATAGCACAACTAACTATATTCAATCACTTGTAATAGAGCATTATAAAAATGATATGAGAAGGAGTAAAGCAGAGGATGGGATTAAGATGGTGGAATAGAAGGACTGGAGCTCAACTTCTCTCCTAAGAAACAACAAAATTCACAACTAAAGACTGAGCACACTTCACCAAAATGGACCAGAAAGCTTAAAAAAGATACCCTACTCCAGAAAAAAAAGAGGAGGCCACATCAAGAAGTAGGAGGGGCAATTTCATGATATAAACAACCCCATAACTCCTGGGTGGGAAGTTCCACAGACTGGAAACTAACTGGTTCACAGAGACTCACCTACAGGAGTGAGAGTGCTGAGCCACACATCAAAATCTCACGTGTGGGGATCTGGCACAGGGAGAAAGAGCCCAGAGCACCTGGCATTGAAGGCCAGTGGGGCTTGTGCGCAAGAGCTCCATGGGACTGGGGGAAATGGAGACCATATTCTTAAAAGCCACACACAGATTTTCACCTGCAATGAGTCCCAGGGAAAAGCAAAGTCTCCATGGGAATCTAGGTAAAAAATGACCGCAGTTCTTGGAGGACATCCTGGAAAAACAGGGGTGAATGGGGCTTGTTGTGAGGGAAGGACATTGAAAGCAAAGCTCTCGGGAATATTCAGCAGCAGTGCCTTTCTCTGGAGGTGGCCATTTTGGGAAAATCTGGCCTCACCTGTCAGTCAGTGCTGAGCAGCCCCAGGGCAAACAACAACCCAGGTGGGATCACAGCCCCACCCATCAGTAAACAGGCTGCCTAAAGACCCCTCAGGCACACAGTCCCATCCAGAGACTAAGCCCCACCTACCAGGGGGCAGGCATCAGCCCCTCCCATCAGGAAGCCTATACCAAGTCCCCATAGTGACTTCAGCTACAGGGGAGCAGACACCAGAAGCAAAAGAGGCTACAACTCTATTATCTGTAAGAAGGTCACCACACCAAAAACCTATACAAATGAAAAGACAGAGAACTATAACTCAGATGAGAGAGAAAGGAAAAACCCCAGAAAAACAGCTAAGTGAGGAGAAGATTCTCAGCTTCCAGGAAAAAGACTTTAGACTGTTGAAGCTGAAGATGATGCAAGACATTGGAAATAAACTGGAGGCAAAATGGATAACTTACAGAAAACACTGAGCAAAGAGATACAAGATATAAAACTGAAACAAGAAGAGATGCAAAATACAATAACTGAAATAGAAAATTCACTACAAGCAGCTAACAGCAGAATACAGGAGGCAGAAGAATGAATAAGTGAGATGGAGGACAGATTAGTGGAAATTATGGATGCAGAACAGAAAAGAGAAAAAAGATTGAAAACAAATGAAGAGAGTCTCATAGAACTCTGGGACAATGTGAAACGCACCAACATCCTTATTATAGGGGTTCCAGAAGGAGAAGAGAGAGAGAAGGAGACAGAAAAAATATTCCAAGAGATAATAGCCAAAAACGTCCCTAACATGAGAAAGGAATCACTCACTCAAATCCAGGAAGCACAACACTACCATATAAAATAAACCCAAGGAGGAATACACCGAGACACATCTTAATCAAACTGACCAAAATTAAAGACAAAGAGAACATCTTGAAAGAAGCTAGGGAAAAGAAACAAATAACATACCAGGGAACCCAAATAAGGTTATTGGCAGATTTTTCAACAGAAACTCTGTAGTCCAGAAGGGAGTGGCATGATATACTCAACGTGATGAAAGGAACAAACCTCCCACCAAGATTACTTTACCCAGCAAGGCTCTCGTTCAGATTTGAAGGAGAAATCAAAGACTTCTCAGATAAGCAAAAGCTGAGAGAATTCAGTGACACTAAACCAGCCTTACAATAAATACTAAAGGAACTTCTCTAGGCAGAAAATAACAACAGAAGATGGAAAGAAAAAAGAGCAGCAAAAACAAATCCAAAGTAATTCATAAAATGGCAATAAGAACATACATATCAATAATTACCTTAAATGTGAATGGACTAAACGCCCCAAGCAAAAGACATAGACTTGCTGAATGGAGACTAAAAGAAGACCCATATATATGCTGTCCTCAAGAGACCCACTTCACTTCTAGGGACACATACAAATTGAAAGTGAGAGGATGGAAGATAATATTTCATGCAAACGGGGATCAAAAGAAAGCTGGAGTAGCAATACTCATATCAGACAAAATAGACTTTGAAATGAAGAATATTTTGAGACAAGGAAGGTCACTACATAATGATCAAAGGATCAGTCCAAGAAGATGTTATAACAATTTTAAATATCTATGCACCCAACATAGGTTCACCACAATATATAAGGCAACTGCTAACAACCTTAAAAGGAGAAATCGACAATAACACAATAAGAGTGGGAGACTTGAACACCCCACTTACAGCAATGGACAGATCAACCAGACAGAAAATCAATAAGGAAACACAGGCCCTGATTGAAGCATTAAACCAGATGGACTTAATAGATATTTATAGGACATTCCATCGAAAAGCAACAGAATACACATTCTTCTCAAGTGCACATGGAACATTCTCTAAGATTGACCATATCCTGGGCTACAAATCCAACCTCAGTAACTTTAAGAAAATTGAAATCATATCAAGCATCTTTTCTGACCACAATGCTATATGACTGGAAATCAACAACAAGAAAAAAACTGCAAAAAACACAAACACGTGGAGAATAAACAACATGCTACTAAACAACCAATGGATCACTGAAGAAATCAATGAGGAAATTAAAAAATACCTGGCAGCAAATGACAAGGAAGATACGACACTCCAAAACCTACGGGATGCAGCAAAAGCCATTCTAAGAGGAAAGTTTATAGCAATACAAGCCCACCTCAGGAAACAAGAAAAAGCCCAAATAAACAAGCTAACTTTACATCTAAAGCAGCTTGAGAGAGAAGAACAGACAAGACCTAAAGTTAGTAGAAGGAAAGAAATCATAAAGATCAGAGCAGAAAGCAATGAAATAGAAACAAGGAAAGCCATAGAAAAGATCAATGAAATGAAAAGCTGGTTCTTTGAAAAGATCAAGAAAATTGATAAGCCCCTAGCCAGACTTATCAAGCAAAAAAGAGAGAGGACTCAAATCAATAAAATTAGAAATGAAAAAGGAGAAGTAACAACGGACATCACAGAAATGCAAAGGTTCATAAGAGAATACTATATGCAACTATACGCCCATAAAATGGAAAACCTAGAAGAAATGGACAAATTCTTAGAAAAGTACAATCTTCCAAGAATAAACCAAGATGAAATAGAAAAGATGAATGGACCCATCACAAGAACTGAAATTGAAACTGTGATTAAAAAGCTTCCAACGAACAAAAGTCCAGGACCAGATGGATTCACAGGTGAATTCTGTCCAACATTTAGAGAAGAGCTAACACCTCTCCTTCTGAAACTATTTCAAAAAATTGCTGAGGAAGGGACACTCCCAAACTCATTCTATGAGGCCACCATCACCCTGGTACCAAAACCAGACAAAGTCTCCACAAAATAAGAAAACTATAGGCCAATATCACTGATGAACATCGATGCAAAAATCCTCAAAAAAATACTAGCAAACCGCATCCAACAATACATTAAAAAGATTGTACATCATGATCAAGTGGGATTTATCCTAGGGATGCAAGGGTTCTTCAATATCCACAAATCCATCAGTGTGATACATCGCATTAACAAACTGAAGAATAAAAACCAAATGATCCTCTTAATAGAGATGGAACAAGCCTTTGACAAAATCCAACACCCATTTCTGATAAAAAACCCTTCAGAAAGTGGGAATAGCAGGAACCTACCTCAACATGATCAAGGCCATATATGACAAACCCACAGCAAACATCATTCTCAATGGTGAAAAGATGAAATAATTCCCACTGAGATCAGGAACAAGACAAGGATGTCCGCTCTCGCCACTACTCTTCAACATAGTTCTGGAAGTCCTAGCCTCAGCAATCAGAGAAGTAAAAGAGATAAAAGGAATCCAAAGTGGAAAGGAAGAAGTAAAACTATCGCTATTTGCAGATGACATGATCCTATACCTAGAGAATCCTAAAGACTCTACCAGAAAACTGTTAGAGCTTATCCACGAATTTGGCAAAGTTGCAGGATACAAAATTAATACACAGAAATTGACAGCATTTCTATACACCAACAATGAAAAAGCAGAAAAGGAAATTAGGGAAGCAATCCCATTTACCATCACATCCAAAAGAATAAAATACCTAGGAGTAAACCTACCTAAAGGGACAAAAGACCTGTACTCTGAAATCTACAAGACACTGATGAAAGAAATCAAAGATGACACTAACAAATGGAAAGACATACCATGCTCCTGGATTGGAAGAGTTAATGTTATCGGAAGGACTATACTACCCAAGGGAATCTACAGATTCAATACAATCCCTATCAAATTACCAAGGACATTTTTCACAGAACTTGAACAAAATATTTTAAAGTTTCTTTGGAAGAACAAAAGACCCAGAATAGCCAAAGACATCCTGCAAAAGAAAAATGGAGCTGGAGGAATCAGGCTCCCGGACTTCAGACTATACTACAAAACAACAGTCGTCAAAACTGCATGGTACTGGCACAAAGACAGACATATAGATCAGTGGAACAGAATAGAAAGCCCAGAATTAAACCCATGCACTTACAGCCAACTCATCTATGACAATGGAAGCAAGACTATACAATGGAGAAAGGACAGCTTGTTCAATAAGGGGTGCTGGGAAAACTGGACAGCCACATGGAAAAGGATGAAAGTAGAACACTCCCTAACACCATACACAAAAATAAACTCAAAATGGATTAAAGACCTAGATATAAGACCAGACACTATCAAACTCCTAGAGGAAAACATAGGCCAAAAACTCGCTACATAAACCACAGCAACATCTTCTCAGATCCACCTATCAGAGTATTGACAATAATAAGAAAAATAAACAAATGGGACCTACTCAAACTTCAAAGTTTCTGCACAGCAAAGGAAACCCTAAACAACACAAAAAGACAACCCACAGAATGGGAGAAAATCTTTGCAAATGAATCAACTGACAAGGGATTGATCTCCAAAATTTATAAAAAACTTCTGCAGCTCCATCCCAAAAAAACAAGCAACCCCATCCAAAAATGGGCAGAAGATCTAAACAGACAATTCTCCAAAGAAGACATACAGATGGCCGAGAAACACATGAAAAGATGTTCAACATCACTCCTCATTAGAGGCATGCAAATCAAAACCACTCTGAGGTACCACCTGACACCAGCCAGAAGGGCCATCATCAAAAAGTCTACAAACAATAAGTGCTGGAGAGGGTGTGGACAAAAAGGAACCCTAGTACACTGTTGGCCAGATTATAAATTGGTGCAACCACTGTGGAAAGCAGTATGGAGATTCCTCAGAAAACTAAACATAGAACTACCATTTGATCCAGCAATACCACTCCTGGGCATCTATCCAGAGAAAACCATGGCTCACAAAGACACATGTACTCCGATGTTCATTGCAGCACTCTTTGCAATAGCCAAGACATGGAAACCACCTAAATGTCCATTGACAGAGGAATGGATCCAGAAGAGGTGGTACATATACACAATGGAATATTACTCAGCCGTCAAAAAGAATGAAATACCAGCATTTTTAGCAACATGGATGGATCTAGAAATTATCATAGTAAGTGAAGTCAGCCATACAATGAGACACCAACATCAAATGCTTTCACTGACACGTGGAATCTGAAAAAAGGACAGACGGAACTTCTTTGCAGAACAGATGCTGACTCACAGTCATTGAAAAACTTATGGTCTCTGGTGGAGACAGTTTGGGGGTTGGGGGCTGTGCTTGGGCTGTGGGATGGAAATCCTGTGAAATTAGATTGTTATGATCATTATACAACTACAGATGTGATAAATTCATTTGAGTAATAAAAAAATAAAAAATAAAATAAATAAAAAATAAGAATTAAAACAAGCTAAAATAAATAAAATAAAGAATGAAATTTAAAAAAAAAAGACCAGATGATTTCACACCTGAATTCTATGAAATATTTAGAGAAGAGTTAACACTGGTTCTACTGAAACTCTTCCTAAAAATTGCAGAGGAGGGAATATTCCTAAGTTAATTCTATGAGGCCAAAATCAGGCTCTTACAAAAAACAGAAAAAGATACTACTATAAAAAGAAAATTACTGGGAAATACCACTGATGAACGCAGATGTAAACATATTCAGCAAAATATTATCAAAGTGAATCCACCAATATATTAAAAGAATCACACATCAAGATCAAGTGGGATTTATCCCAGGGATGCAAATATCTTTCAGTATCTGCAAATCAATCAATGTGATACACCATATTAACAAAATTAAAATCATATTATCATTTCAATAGATATAGAAAAAGCTTTTCACAAAATTCAGCATCCATTTTTCAGAAAAAAATCTTCAGAAAGTGGGCATAGAGTGAGCCTACTTCAGCCTACCTCAACAAAATAAAAGGCATATATGACAAACCCACAGCTAATGCCATACTTAAGGGTAAAAAGCTGAAAGCATTCCCTCTAAGATAAGGAAAAAGACAAGGATACCCATTCTCACCACTTTTGTTCAGCATAGATTTGGAAGTCCAAGCTACAGCAATAAGAGAATAAAAAAAATAATGAAAGGAACACAAACTGGAAAGGAAGTAGTAAAATTGTCACTGTTCGCAGATGACATGTTACTAAACAGAAAATTCTAAGACACTGCAAGAAAACAGCTATAGCTCATCAGTGAATTCAGCATACATTTTTATTATAAAAAGTTGCAGAGTAAAATTTGTTTTGCTGGAGGTTTACAGGAACAATGTGAGCTGACCTCTGCAAACAGCTACAAGAACAAAGGATTTCTGCACCAGCAAATTTGCAACAACTAAGCACATCCCTCCCACTCCCATTTCTTATATACAAGGAACCTGAATTCAGACTGCAGGGAGGATGATTCTTTGAAGCACTAGTCTGTCATCTTCTCCATCTGCTGGTTTCTTTGCCTTCTACTTGATATTAGTTGGAAAGCTTCTAGTTTCTCACCATTAAGTTTGATATAAGCTGTGGGGTTTTGTTGATATTATTTACCAAGTTGAAGAAGTTTCACTCTATTCCTAGTTTACTGACTTTTTTTTGTCTTAATATTGTATTGCATTTTGTCAAATGCTTTTTCTGCCTTTATTAATATATCATATGTCTTAAAGCTTGCTTATGTGATGGATGTTATTAATTGATTTTTGAATGTTAAGCCAGTCTTGCATACCTAGTCTAAATTCCACTTTGTTGTGTCAAATAATTTTTAAAATACATTGTTGAAATCTTATTCGTTAATATTTTGTTGAAGACTTTTACATGTTTTTCATGAAAGATAATTACCCTGTAGTCTCTTGTAATGTCTGTCTGGTTTTGGGTCTAGCAGTCTAGCATAATATTGCTCTTATAGAATGAGTTAAAAACTACTCCCTCTGCTTCTACATTCTGGAAGAGATTGAGGAGACTGTATAATTACTCCTTAAAAGGCTTGCTCAAATTCACTAATTAACTCACTTGGGCCTGGTGCTTTCTCTTTCAAATAGTTATTAATTATTTATTCAGTTTCTTTAATAGATACAGCCCTATTCAGAATGTCTATTTTTCCCTCTGTGTTTCATCAAATTTTGTCTTTCAAGGAATTTGTCCACTTTATCTAGGTGATTTATATTGTGAACATAAAATTCTTCTTCGAACTTAGCCCAATTAATGTATTCTAAATATCTCATTTTATAGCAATATGAGAATATCTTCATTTGTTTATTTTTCATTGAGATAAAATTCACATACCTAATTTCCAGATTTTGAAGTTCACAATTCAGTGGTTTTCCTATATTCACAGAATTTGATATAATCAAAACTAATTTCAAAAGAATATATTTTTTCATTTCCTCTTATTTTCTTTTTCTTTTTTCCTTCTTTCTTTTTTTTTTTTTTTGGCTTATCCTATGGCATGAAGTTCCCAGGCCAGAGACTAAACCCATGCCAGCTGTAACCAGAGCCACAGCAGTGACAACACCAGATCTCTAACCACTGAACCATGAGGGTACTACCACAACTAATTTCTACCTATTCTCATCAACTCAAAATGAAAATCAATAAATATTAGCACTTGTCTTCCATCATTGTACCCACCCCCACCTGCTGGAGTCCTTGAGAGCTAATAAAATATTTTTTGTTTCTGTGACTTTGCCTTTTCAGGACATTTCATATAAATGCAGTTATACAAATTGTGGCTGGCCTTTTCTTTATGGCTTCTTTCAATTACCATGATTTCAAGATTCATATATGGTGAAACATGCATCAGGATTTCATTCCTCTTTAAACTGAATAATAGTCAATTTTATGGATATACTACTTTGTGTTTATTCATTTATCAGCAGGGGAATATTGGAGTTGTTCCCATGTTTTATATATTGAAATAATGTTGCTATGAACATTGTTGCACTAGTTTGTTTCTTAAGATGTTTTTGATTTTATTAGATAGTATATTGAGGGGAGTTTTTTGGTCATATGGCACCTGTACATTTAACTTTTTGAAAAACCATCAGACTATTTTCCAAAATGGTTGCAATATTTTACATTCCCAGTGTAGTTTCCAATTTATCCACATCTTCATCAATATTTGTTATTATCTTTGTTATAGCCATCTTATTGAGCATAAGTTGGTATCATGTGGTTTTGATTTGTTTTACCTAAAGACTAATATGTTGAGCATCTTTTAATGTTCTTTCATCTTCTAAAGAGGACCTCCTTTACAGAAATATCAATTCTAAATATTTTCCATGTTAAATTGTAGTACTCGTCTTTTATTTGAGTATCATCAGGGATAATAGTTGGATCCATTACCACTGAGCAATGACTGGAACTCCCCAACTTGAATTCTGAGAAGGATTTCATCAGTCCTGTAGATGAATTTGGGGGGATATTGATATCTTAACAATAGTAAGTCTTCTGATATCACACTTGATCAGGGATATCTATCCATTTATTTAGTCTTTAATTTCTTTCAATGACATTTTGTAGTTTTCAATGTATGAGCATTGTATTTCTTTTGTTAAATGTATTCCTAAATATTTAATTTTTATGGTATCATATTTTGAATTACCTTAATTTTATTTTTGGATTGGTTTTTGCTGGAGTATAGAAATACAACTAATTTTTATGTTAATGTTTTATAGTAGAACTTTACTAAAGAAATTTATTAGCTTTAATATATTTTGTGAACTTAGAAATTTTTTATATTCAAGATCATATCATCAGGAAAAAGACAATTTTACTCCTTTCATCACAATATGTATGCATTTTTTATTTTTCTTTCTACTTGCCCTGCTTAATAGCTCCAGTATAATGTTTAAAATAATGAAAGCAGATAGATTTCTCTTTTTCCCATTCTTAGGGATAAGGCATGCAAGTTTAACCATTAACATGAAGTGAACCGTGGGTTCTTTGCAGATCAGTTTACCAGGTTGAGGGATTTCCCTTCTATTCTTCATTTATAGAATGTATTTTTCTTCAAAATATGTTAGAGTTTGGCCCTTGCTTTTGCTGAATCCAGAGATTAACAAGCAGTTTTGTTAAGTATTCTATTAATGTTGTAGGTTATACTGATTGATTTTCTTATGTTAACACAATCTTGCACACTCGGAATAAATCCCACTTGGTCATGAGGTATTAGCCTTTTGATGAGTTTCTGGATGCAGTTTGATAGTAATTTGTCAATAATTTTTTAGATTTTTGTTCATGAGGATTATTGGTCTGTAGTTTTATGCTTTTTTTCATGCATCTGGTTTTATTATCAGGATAATACTAACCCCATAAAATGGGTTAGCAGGATTTTTCTCCTCTTCTGTTTATTTTTTATTTTTTGGAAAAGTTTATGAATTTTTGGTGTTGCTTTTCTAAATATTTGATACTACTCAAAGTTATTTCATCTTGTGTCAAGCTTTCTTTGTGGAAATATTTGTGAATACTATACAGATTTCTTTATTTCTCAGTTTATTTAGAGCTATTTTCTGTTTCTTATTGAAACATTTCCAGTAATTTATGTTTTACCAGTTTTTTTTTCTTTTTTCTGCTTCTCAAATTAGTTGGTGTATAATAATTCTTAGTATTCCTTTCTAATTAAAAATGTTTAAGGTCAATAATAATGTCCTTTACTTCATTCTTTATTTTAGTAATTTGAGTCTTTTTTCTTTCTTTTCTTGGGCAGATTAGCCAAGCATTTATCAATTTTTTGATCTTTTCAAAGATACCACTTTTGGGAGGCTGTCTCCGCAGCTTAAGTCCTCATGGACATCCCCAAATAAAACTTAACTTGCAAATTTCAGGTTGTGTGATTCTTTCTGGCAACACTTTTTGACATCAACAAGGAAACCAGAGCAGACTCTTGTCCTTGCTTGAAATCTATCAGGATCTGGAGCTTTGGTGCTAGCAGAAGGCTCTTGTGTCCATCCACCTCCTCAGAAAGTCTGGAAGATTTTAGGAAAGGTCAAGACTGAATCCCAGGAGACAACAACCAGGACCACATAGAGATCTCCTGATGCTAGCTTCCATGACTAAGACTCCTCTGAAAGAAAGAGGAATGCATGTTTGTACTGACCTTGATTATTATTTGATACCCTAATTTTCTTGTCTTAAACTATGTAACCCCCTTCAGTTTTCCCCAAGCCCAAAGGGCACAGTTTCAGGGTCTCTGTACCAGTGGACAGGGGCTGAGTTTTGGCAACAATGACACATGGAAACTTTTTCTAGAAAAAAAAACACATGTTTTGAGCTCCCTGGTGGCTTAGTGGTTAAAGATTCACCATTGCCAGTGCTGTGGCACAGATTCAGTCCCAAACCTGGGAACGTCCACAAGCCTCAGGTGCAGTGGGAAAAAAAAAGCACATTTGTTTTTAGAATTCATAAACAGTATTTGTGATTTTTTTCCAATTTAAGGGATAATAATGTGAAAGTCAATTTATAATTGCTTACATCTTAGTTTTTACCAGAAATTAAGGTTTCTTTTTTTTTTTTTGGTTTATCTCAGGTATTTCTTTTTTTTCTTGTTTTAATATTTTAATTTTATTCCACTGTACAGCATGGGACCAAGTTACTCTTACATATATATTTTTTTTTGTTCCCACCCTTTGTTCTGTTGCAATATAAGTAGACATAGTACTGAAGGAATGAAGAGAAGATAGGAACAGTAATGCAGATACCCTCAGAAAGGAACTAGAAAATATAAGGAGGAGCCAAGAAAAGCTAGAACATTCATTTGCAGAGATGCAAACTGAACAAAGGGCAGTAAAAACCAGAATGAATAATGCAGAAGAACGAATCAGTGATATGGAAGATAGAATAATGGAAATCACCCAATCCAGTCAACAGACAGAAAACCGAATCAAAAAACTGGAAAGCAATATAAGAGACCTATGGGATAATATAAAGTGGGCCAATCTACGCATAATAGGAATTCCAGAAGGAGTAGAAAAAGATAAGGGAATGGAAAATATACTTGAAGAACTCATCGCTGGAAACTTCCCAAATCTAAAGGATACTGGGTTCAAGATACAAGAAGCACAGAGGGCCCCAAACAAACTGAACCCAAACAGACCCACACCAAGACACATCATAATAAAAATGGCAAAAGTGAGTGATAAAGAGAGGATCCTAAAGGCAGCAAGAGAAAAACAGAATGGTAACTACAAGGGAACCCCCATAAGAATATCAGCTGATTTCTCTACAGAAACACTACAGGCCAGGAGGGAAGGGCAAGACATATTGAAAGTGCTCAAAGGAAAAAATATGCAACCTAGAATACTCTATCCAGCAAGAATATCATTTAAAATAGAAGGGGAAATAAAAATTTTTTCCCACAAACAAAAACTTAAAGAATACAGCAACACAAAACCCAGGTTAAAGGAAATATTGAAAGGGCTTCTCTAAACCAAAAAGAAAGGAAGGAAAGGGAAGAAAAAAGAAAATAAAATAAAAGGAAGAAGAAGAGGAAGAACGAGGACTGAGGAAATCGCAATCAGAGAGTAGTCACTCAAATAAGCCAGCATACAGATTTAATAAGGAACATGCTTCAAACAAAATAAAATTAAAAAGAAAAAATAAAAAAGAGTCATCAAAACCATAAAATGTGGGCAAGGGATATTAGGAAATAAATAACTCATTTTGTTTGTTTGTTTGTATGTTTCTCTTCTTAATTTTAATAGAGTAATGAAGTGTTTGAACTTACAGGACCATCAGGCTAAACCACACAATTATGGGAAGGGGTTAGCATCCTTAAAAAAGAGGGCAACCACAAGCCAAAACCAAATACTGCATTTGCAAAGAATGAAAAAAAAAAATACACTCAAGCAGATAATAACAGGAGACCATCCAACCAAAAAAATAAATAAATAAATGAAAGGAAGAATGGAGAACCATAGAATCAACTGGAACACGAGGTTCAAAATGGCAATAAATAATCATCTATCAATTATCACCTTAAATGTCAATGGACTGAAGGCCCCAATCAAAAGACACAGAGGGGCTGAGTGGATCAAAAGGCAAAAACCTTCAATATGCTGCCTACAAGAAGCTCACCTTAGGACAAAAGATACATGTAGATTGAAAGTGAAAGGGTGGGGAAAAATATTTCACGCCAATAGACAAGACAGAAAAGCAGGAGTCGCAACGCTCATATCAGACAAAATAGACTTTAAAACAAAAGACATAAAGAAAGACAAAGAAGGACACTACTTAATGATTAAGGGATCCATCCAAGGAGAGGATGTTGCTATCGTCAACATATATGCCCCAAATATAGGAGCACCCAGATACATACAACAAATATTAACAGACATAAAGGGAGATATTGATGAGAATACAATCAGAGTAGGAGACCTTAATACCCCCCTCACATCAATGGACAGATCCTCTAGACAGAACACCAATAAAGCAACAGAGAGCCTAAAGGAAACAATAGAAAAGTGAGACTTAATTGATATCTTCAGGACACTACATCCAAAAATATCAGAATACACATTCTTCTCAAATTCATGGAACATTCTCAGGAATCGACCACATATTGGGACACAAAGCTAACCTCAATAAATTTAGGAGCATAGAAATTATCTCAAGTCTCTTCTCTGACCACCATGCCATGAAATTAGAAATCAACCATGGGAAAAGGAAAGAGAAAAAACCTACTACATGGAGACTAAACAACAGGCTACTCAAAAACCAATGGGTCAATGAGGAAATCAAGAGGGAAATTAAAAACTACCTTGAAACAAATGATAATGAAGACACAACCGCTCAAAATCTATGGGATGCTGCGAAAGCAGTGCTCAGAGGGAAATGTATAGCAATACAGGCCTTTCTCAAAAAAGAAGAAAGATCCCAAATGGACAACTTAACCCTCCACCTAAACGAACTAGAAAAGGAAGAACAAAAAAGGCCTAAAGTCAGCAGAAGGAAGGAAATTATAGAGATCAAAGAAGAAATCAATAAAATAGAGACTCAAAAAATCAATAGAGAAAATTAATAAAACCAAGAGCTTGTTCTTTGAAAAGGAGAACAAAATTGACAAACCCCTGGCCAGAATCACTAAAAAGAGGAGAGAAAGAACCCAAATAACCAAAAGTACAAATGAAAAAGGAGAAATCACAGTGGATACAGCAGAAATACAAAAAACCATAAGAGAATACTATGAACAACTATATGTCAACAAGTTTGACAATCTGGAAGAAATGGACAATTTTCTAGAATCTTACAGCCTGCCAAAACTGAATCAAGTAGAAACAGACCAACTGAACAGACCGATCACTAGAAATGAAATTGAAGAGGTCATAAAATCACTCCCGACAAATAAAAGTCCAGGACCAGATGGCTTCACAGGTGAATTCTATCAAACATATAAAGAGGAATTGGTGCCCATCCTCCTGAAACTCCTTCAAAAGGTTGAAGAAGAAGGAATACTCCCAAGGACATTCTATGATGCCACCATCGCCCTCATTCCAAAACCAGACAGAGATACCACCAAAAAGGACAACTATCACCCAACATCATTGATGAATATAGATGCAAAAATTCTCAACAAAATCTTAGCCAACCGAATCCAACAACATATCAAAAAAACTATACACCATGACCAGGTTGGGTTCATCCCAGGTTCACAAGGATGGTTCAACATACGCAAATCAATCAGCATCATACACCACATTAACAAAAGAAAAGTCAAAAATCATATGATCATCTCAATAGATGCAGGAAAAGCATTTGACAAAGTTCAACATCCCTTCATGATCAAGACCCTCACCAAAGTGGGTATAGAGGGAACATTCCTGAATATAATCCAAGCCATTTATGATAAACCCACAGCAAATATAATCCTCAATGGGGAAAAACTGAAAGCCTTCTCACTCCAATCTGGAACAAGACAGGGATGCCCACTCTCACCACTGCTCTTCAACATCATTTTGGAAGTCCTAGCCACAGCAATTAGACAAACAAAAGAAATAAAAGGCATCCATATAGGAAGAGAAGAGATAAAACTGTCACTGTATGCAGATGACATGATACTATACCTAGAAAACCCTAAGGACTCAACCCCAAAACTCCTTGAACTGATTCATAAATTCAGCAAAGTAGCAGGATATAAGATTAACATTCAGAAGTCAGTCACATTTCTGTACACCAGCAATGAAATATTAGAAAAGGAATACAAAAATACGATACCTTTTAAAATTGCACCTCACAAAATCAAATACCTCGGAATACACCTGACCAAGAGGTAAAGGACCTATATGCCAAGAACTATAAAACTTTAATCAAAGAAATCAAAGAAGATGTAAAGAAATGGAAAGATACTCCATGTTCCTGGATTGGAAAAATCAATATTGGAAAAACGGCCATCCTACCCAAAGCAATCCACAGATTCAATGCAATCCCTATCAAATGACCCATGACATTTTTCACAGCACTAGAACAAACAATCCAAACATTTAGATGGAACAACAAAAGACCCAGAATCGCCAAAGCAATCCTGAGGAACAAAAACCAAGCAGGAGGCACAACCCTCCCAGACTTCAAGAAATACTACAAAGCCACAGTCATCAAAACAGTGTGGTACTGGTATCAAAACAGACAGACAGACCAATGGAACAGAATAGAGAACCCGGAAATAAACCCTGACACCTATGGTCCATTAATCTTTGACAAGGGAGGCAAGAACATCAAATGGGAAAAAGAAAGTCTATTCAGCAAGCATTGCTGGGAAACCTGGACAGCTGCATGAAAAGCAGTGAAACTAGAACACACCCTCACACCATGCACAAAAATACACTCCAAATGGCTGAAAGACTTAAATATACGACAGGACACCATCAAACTCCTAGAAGAAAACATAGGCAAAACACTCTCTGACATCAACCTCATGAATATTTTCTCAGGTCAGTCTCCCAAAGCAATAGAAATTAGAGCAAAAATAAACCCATGGGACCTCATCAAACGGACACGCTTTTGCACAGCAAAGGAAACCCAAAAGAAAAGAAAAAGACAACCTACAGAATGGGAGAAAACAGTTTCAAATGATGCAACCGACAAGGGCTTAATCTCTAGAATATATAAGCAACTTATACAACTCAACAGCAAAAAAGCCAATCAACCAATGGAAAAATGGGCAAAAGACCTGAATAGACATTTCTCCAAAGAAGATATACAGATGGCCAGCAAACACATGAGAAAATGCTCAACATCGCTGATTATAAGAGAAATGCAAATCAAAACTACCATGAGATACCACCTCACACCAGTCAGAATGGCCATCATTAATAAATCCACAAATAACAAGTGCTGGAGGGGCTGTAGATAAAACGGAACCCTCCTGCACTGTTGGTGGGAATTTCAATTGGTACAGCCACTATGGAGAACAGTTTGGAGATACCTTAGAAATCTATCCATAGAACTTCCATATGACCCCACAATCGCACTCTTGGGCATCTATCCGGACAAAACTCTACTTAAAAGAGACACATTCACCCGCATGTTCATTGCAGCCCTATTCACAATAGCCAGGACATGGAAACAACCCAAATGTCCATCAACAGATGATTGGATTCGGAAGAGGTGGTATATATACACAATGGAATACTACTCAGCCATAAAAAAGAATGACATCATGCCATTTGCAGCAACATGGGTGGAACTAGAGACTCTCATACTGAGTGAAATGAGCCAGAAAGACACTCTCATACTGAGTGAAATGAGCCAGAAAGACAAAGACAAATACCATATGATATCACTTATAACTGGAATCTAATATCCAGCACAAATGAACATCTCCTCAGAAAAGAAAATCATGGACTTGGAGAAGAGACTTGTGGCTGCCTGATGGGAGGGGGAGGCAGTGGGAGGGATCGGGAGCTTGGGCTTATCAGACACAACTTAGGATAGATTTACAAGGAGATCCTGCTGAGTAGCATTGAGGACTATTTCCAGACACTCATGTTGCAACAGAAAAAAGGGTGGGGAAAAAATGTAATTGTAATGTATACATGTAAGGATAACTTGATCCCCTTGCTGTACAGAGGGAAAATAAAAAAATAAATTAATTAAAAAAGTGACTATACTACCTAAGGCAATCTACAGATTCAATGCAATCCCTATCAAATGACCAAAGGCTTTTTTCGCAGAACTCGAACAAAATATTTTCCAGTTTGTTTTGAAGCACAAAAGACCCAGAATAGCCAAAGACATTCTGAAAAAGAAAAATGGAGCTGGAGGAAATAGGCTCCCGGACTTCAGACTATACTACAAAGCAACAATCATCAATACCATATGATCCTGGCACAAAGACAGAAATATAGATCTGTGGAACAGAATAGAAAACCCAGAATTCAACCCACGCACCTACAGCAAACTCATCTATGACAAAGGAGGCAAGAAGATACAATGGAGAAAAGACAGCCTCTTCAATAAGTGTGCTGGGAAAACTGGACAGCCACATGGAAAAGAATGAAATTAGAACACTCCCTAACACCATACACAAAAATCAACTCTGAAGGGATTAAAAACCTAGATATAAGACCAGACACTTTAAAACTCTTAGAGGAAAAGAGGCCAAACACTCTCTGACAGAAATGACAGCAACATCTTCTCAGATCCACCTCTTAGAGTAATGACAGCAAAAAAAAAAAGTAAACAACTGGGACCTACTCAAATTTCAAAGTTTCTGCACAGCAAAGGAATCCCTAAACAAAATGAAAAGACAACCCACAAAATGGGAGAAAATCTTTGCAAGTGAATCCACTGACAAGGGATTAATCTCCAAAATTTATAAACACCTCCTACAGCCCAATACCAAAAAAAAAAACAGCCCCATTAAAAAATGGGCAGAAGATCTAAGCAGACAGTTCTCCAAAGAAGACATACAGATGGCCAAAAAACACATGAAAAGATGTTCAACATCACTCATTATTAGAGAAGTGCAAATCAAAACCACATTGAGGTACCACCTTACACCAGCCACAATGGCCATCATCCAAAAGTCTGCAAACAATAAGTGCTGGAGAGGGTGTGGAGAAGAAGGAACCCTCTTACACTGTGGGGGGGGGATTGTAAATTGGTGCAACCACTGTGGAAAACAGTAGGGAGATTCCTCTGGAAACTAAAAACAGAACTACCATGTGATCCAGAAATCCCACTCCTGGGCATCTATCCAGAGAAAACCATACCTTGAAAACATGCATATATTCCAATGTTCATTGCAGAACTATATGCAATAGCCAAGACATGGTAACAACCTCAATGTCCATCAACAGAGGTGTGGATCAGGAAGATGTGGTACATATACACAATGGAATATTACTCAGCCATTAAAAGGAAAGAAGTAATGGCATTTTCAGCAATATGGATGGACCTAGAAATTATCATGCTAAGTGAAGTCAGCCATACAATGAGACACCAACATCAAATGCTCACATACATGTGGAATCTGAAAAAAGGACACAATGAACTGCTTTGCAGAACAGATAGTGACTCACAGACTTTGAAAAACTTATGGTTCCCAGATGAGTCAGGTTGGGCTGAGGGGGGAATGTACTGAGGGTTTGGGATGGACATGCTCTCAAATTTGGTTGTGATGATTGTTTTACACCTATAAATGTAATAAAATTCTTTAAGTATTAAAAAAGATATCACTTTTGATTGCATTGATGTTTTCTATTGTTTTCATTCTCTGTTGTATTTATTTCTGATCTAATATTCATTATTTGCTTCCTTCAACTTGTGTTTCATTTAGTTTGCTCACTCTTTAATAGTTTTTTAAGTTGGAATTTTATGTTATTGATTTTAGATGTTTCCTCTTTTGTAATATAATAATTTACAAAAGTAAATTTTTTTCTGAGCACTGTTAGCTTCATTCCTTGCATTTGTACAATTGCCTAATTTCCTTTTTATTTATTTTTTGCCCTATTATTTGTTTAAAAATGTGGCCTTTAACTTACACATATTTGCAAAGTGTTGTTTTCCTACTTGTAATTATTTATAATTTAATTCCATTTTTGTCAGAAGAAGATATTTTATGTGGCTTTGATTTTTGTAAATAGAGAGATAGTTTTGTGGCTTGACATAAGGCCATTCTGGAGAACATGCACACTTGACAAAAATATGTATTCTGATCTTTTTGAGTGGAGTGTTCTGTATATGGCTGTTAGGTCTAATTGAATTATAGCATTCTTTAAGTCTTCTACTTGCTCAATAATTTTCTGTCTAGTAGTTCCATCTATTATTGAAAGTGTGATATCAAAGTTTTTATAAAGTTCTAATGTCTACTTCATTCAATTTTGACAGCTTTCTTTCATGTATTTTAGGGCTCTGTTGTTACATGTTATATAATTCATTGACTTAATAATTTTATATTAATAATATGTCCATTTTCTGTAGTGATAATTACTGTCTTAAATTTTATTTTCTTTCTTTGGTATCACTACTATAGATTTTGTTATTTCTTATAGGACATATCTTTTATTCTATCCTTTTGTTTTCAACATTTTTATGGCTTTCATTCTAATGTATCTCTTATATAAAATGCATAATTGAATCATGATCTTTTTCAATTTACCTAATTTCTGCCCTTGCTTAAAATGTTTAACCTCTTTTAAATTTATTATAAATATTAATAAGGTAGGACTTAATAATATTTTGCCATTTTATTTTCAATGTTAAGCTTTTTTTATTCCTCTATTCTTTTATTACTGTTGTCTTTTGTGTTGAATACATATTTCTTAGTGTACCATTTAATTTCCATTGTCATTTATTTTGCTTTATATTTTAAGTTATTTTTTTGTGTTTTCCTGGGACATTACAAAGAGAATTTTAACTTATAACAACCTAATTCAGGAGACTAGGAGTTCTCCTTGTGGCTAATCAGGTTAATAACACAACATAGTGTCCATGAGAATGTGAGTTTGATACTGTGCTTCACTCAGTGGGTTAAGTAGCCAGCCTTGCCAAGCTATGGTGTAGGTCATAGATGCAACTTGGATCCATCATTGCTGTGGCTGTGACATAGGGTGGCAGCTGTAGCTCCAGCTCTGATTTGAACCCTAGCTCTGGGAAATTCCATATGCATCAGGTGTAGCCATAAACAGAAAAAAGAGAAAAATGCCAATTTATTTACAATATGATTTTTAAATGTTGCTTCTAAATAGCCTAGTTACTTTCTGCATTGGGTATTCCAAAAATCAGACTCAGATTCAATGTTTTGCTAGAAGAACTCATGAACCTCAAGATATTATATTAATGTTCATGTTTTACTACTGAGAAAAATCAGCATATAAATTAAAATCAGCATATAAAAATATGTATTGGGAAAAGTGCAGGAGAGACTAATTGTAAGCTTTGAATTATTCTCTCCAAATAGAGCCTTATGAACAATTTTTAACACTAAGAAAAGAGGTATGATCAAACTTACAAAGTATTTTCAAATACAGAAACTCACCTGAGCCTTTATGTACAAAGTTTTTATTGGGAGGGGGTCAGACATATAGGCATGAAGCACCCACTTGAATGAATTCAGTTACTCAGTTTCTGGCCCCTCCAGAAGTTAAACTTATACAGTATGGTCCAAAACACCTACCATAAATCACATTTGTAACATAATCTATCTGGCATAGTTCAAAGCCTCAGGTAATTATTAACCAGGGTAGTTCAAGAGCTTAAAGACTGTCTTACAGATCTGGTCAAAGGCCAGTCTTTCTTTGAAATGTGTGGGGTTTTAACACACAAGCTTACTGGGTTAACCATTAATTATATACCTTCCAAATTCTTTGTGCCATGGTTGTCATACTAATTACAATTATATATATATATATATATATATATATATATATATATATATATATATATTATGTGTCCATCAACACATTTATAAGTATTGTTCTATGTAGGCTTTTTGAATCAGTTAAGAGAAAAATACAAAATCATGTATTTATTTGCGCTGTTTTGATATTTACCAGTATACTTACTTTTACCAGTGTTCTTTATTTCTTCATGTGGAGTTGAATTTCTCTTTTAGGTCTTAAAATATTTTTTAATTTTATAGTATTTTCTTTAAATACTTTAATCTTAAAGAATTTTATTTTATTTTATTTAACATTTCTTATTGGTAGGTCTGTCAATAACAAATCCTCCTAGCTTTTTTTTGTCTGAGGATGTCTTAATATCTCCTCATTTTTGAAGAACTGTTCTTTTTTTTGCATATGTTATTTATGTTTGGCAGTCATTTTCTTTCAGCACTTTGAGTATGTTATTATACTTCCCCTGGATTTCATGGTTTCTGATGATGAATTAGTTTTTGATTTTTTAAGCATTATTTATAGGTGATGAGTCCCTTCTCTCTTGCAGCATTCAACATACTTTGTTTTTGGATTTTAATTTTTTGATTATAATGTATCTAGCTGTGGATCTGTACGAGTTTACCTGTTTTGAAATTTATTTTTCTTCTTTGATGTTTTGTAAAAATAAAAAAATTAAATTTGAGAAGATTTGACCAAATAATTTTTTGCCCATTTCTCCTTCTTCTCTCTTAATTGGACTCCCATTATGAAAATAATGACATGTTTGACAATGTCTCACATGTCTCTGAAGCATAATTTTTTTAAGGCTTCAACTGTGGCGTATGGAAGATCCTGTGATAGGGGTCAAATCATAGCCACAGTGGCAGGACTATGCCACAGTCATAGAGACACAAGATTTTAGTTGCATCTGTGATTGACAGAACAGCTTGCTTCAGTGCTGGATCCTTAACCCACTTAACAATGCCAGGGATCAAACCTGCATCTCAAGGGAACAGTGTCAGGTTCTTAATCCACTGAACTGCAATGGGAACTCCATGAAGCATAATTTTCTCTTACTCATGTTTTCTCATTTGTATTGTATTTATATTTATTTTTTTCTGATTCTTATATTCTTCTAGTTCATATATGATATTTGGTTGCTTTAGTGTTTTTTGTTTTATTTCTGTTATTGTACTTTTCAACTCCACAGATTCCATTTAGTTTATTCATAACTTCTAATTCTTTATTGGTGTTATCAATGTAATAAGACTCCATGCTCATATTTTCTTTTAGTACTTTTAACATTTAACATAACTGATTTTAAAACTTTGGATAACAAGTCCAATGCAGGGACATTCTCATGAGGTTTCCACAGATTTCCTCTGTTGCCATGCAAAAATTATACTGTCTTGTTTCTTTGTAAGAATAGCACTTTTTTGTTGAAAAAACAGCATTTTGAGTAATATAATGTGGTGACTCTGAAAATCTGATTCCACATAGGTTTGGTTTTCCCTGTTTGTTTTTCAGATGGTGGTGTTGCTGCTTGTTTGTTTTGTGACTTGCCTGAAATAATTATGTAAATTTTATTTTGTTGTTATGTATGGCTGTTTTAGTCTCTGTTCAATATACTTTAATGGCCAACTAATAATTGAAAAGAGATTTCCTTAAATGTCTAGAATCAGTGATACATATGGTTTCCACCAAGGAAAGAGCTTTGTGTGTTTTGGGAAAAGCCTTCTTTGTTCAGGCTGGCAGTAGAAAACTTCAGTTTAGACTTCACTCCCTGCTTGCTCAAGATCAATCAGAAGTGAGAGTTCAGAGTCTTCTGTTGACTGAAAGAAATCCACAACCTAAGAGTTGATAATTATGTTTTTATTCAGTGGAATTTCTGAGGATTTGAGCCCAGGATACAGCCTCTCAGACAGCTCCGAGGAATTGCTCTAATGATATAAGGGATAATGCAGGATATGTGGGAATTTTGCAACAAAAATCAGATAGCCTATGCATCAATAGATTATCATTAATTTAAGAAAACCATGAGGGGAGAGAAGATGTGGAGTAGTAGGACATGAGACTCACCTACTCCCACAAATATATTGAGAATTCCTCTACATGTGGAACTATCCATACAGAAAATTTTCTGAACACTGACAAAAATACCTCAGGATTCTGACAAAGCAGGAAAACCTTCACAAAACTGGGTAGGAGAAAAGAAAAAAGAAAAAAGTAAAAGAGAAAATTAAAAAGGAAGTGGGATGGAACCTTTACCTTTACGAGGGAGTTGTAATGAGGAAAAGCTCTTGCACACTGGAAAGTCCCCCACCAGCAAGGAGACCTGCCATAACAGAGGAGGAACTTTAAAGTATTTGAGAAGACCACAGCAGTTGGTGTGAAACATTTAAAACAAACAATCCTCCAGAAATCGTCAATGCCTCCCCCCTGCACTTCTCAACCATGTGCTGTTAAAAGCAGGGGTCAGGAACTGAAATTCTAGTTTTAGAGATCAAATTTGTAGAGACAATAGAGCCTGGCTACATGGGAGTAAACTGGATTTGGTGACATGGAAAGAGCCTGAGCGACTAGAGACTAGGACTTAGAGACTTGAGATTAAGTATTAAAAATACATTAAAATTACAATGAGGTACCACCCTATATCAGTCAGAATAGCCATCCCTAATAAGGCTACATATTACAAGTGCTGGAGAGGGTGTGGAAAAAAGGGAACTCTCCTACACTGTTGGTGAGAATGTAAGTTTGTATGACCACTATGGAAAGCAGTATTGAGATTTTTTTAGAAAACTAAAAATCAAACTACCCTATAGTTCATCAACCTCTCTCCTGGGCATATATGCAGACAAAACTCTAATTCAAAAAGATACATGAACCCATAAGTTCATGGCTATACTATTCACAATAGCCAAGACATGGTAACAACCTAAGTATCCAACAACAGATAAATGGATGAAGAAGATGTGAAAAATATATATAGTAGAATATTACTCAGCCATAAAAAATGAAATAATTCTATTCATAGCAACTATAGATGCAAATAGAGATGCATATAGAGATTCTTTTACTAAGTTAAGTAAGTCAGAAAGAGAAAGACAAATGCCAAATAATATCACTTATATGTGGAATCTAAAATATGGCACAAATGGACCTATATGCCAAACAGAAACAAACTCACAGAGAACAAACTTGTGGTTGCCAAAGGGGTAAGGGGAAGGAGTGAGATGTACTGGGAACTTAGAGTTACTGGATACAAACTGTTACATTTAGAATGAATGAGCAGTGATGTCCTACTCACTCAGGGAACTATATCCAGTCTCTTGGGATATATATGTAACTGAGTCACTTTTCTGTACAGTAGAAATTGGCACAAGAATGTAAATCAACTATACTTTAATTTTAAAGTATTTTTAAAAAGTCAAAAAATATTAAAAACACTTGCAAACAATTAAAAAAGGTTATTCAGCATAAATTCAGGAGGAAAAAATATAGAATTGAATGTAAATGGTAAAAATTCTCCAACTACAAGACACCAACTGGCTGAATGCATATAAAAAAGACCCCTATATATGCTGTTTACAAGAGACCAACTTCAGACTTAAGGGCACATATAGACTTAAAGCAAAGGGATGGAAGAAGGTACTACATGCAAATGGAAATCAAGGAAAAGCAGGGGCAGCAATACTTATATCAGGCAAAATAGATTTTAAAATAGAGAAAGTCACAATACACAAAGAAGGACTCTACATAATGATCAAAGGGTCAAACCAAGAATTAGATATATCAATTATAGGGAGTTCCCATCATGGCTCAATGGAAACAAATATGACTAGTATTCATGAAGCTGCAGGTTTGATACCTGGCTTCTCTCAGTGGGTTAAGGATCTGGCATTGCTGTGAACTGTGCTGTAGTTTGCAGACATGGCTTGATCAGTCATTGCTGTGGCTGTGGCATAGGCCAATGGCTATAGCTCTGATTCGACCCCTAGACTGGGAAGCTCCATATGCCATGGTTGTGGCCCTTAAAAAAAGACAAAAAAGAAGATATAACTATTATAAATATATATGCACCCAACATAGTAGCACCACAATATTTAAGGCAACTTCTTACAGCCATAAGTTGGGAAATCAACAGCAATAAAATAATAGTGGTGAACTTTAACACCCCACTTACACCAATGAACAGATTATTCAGACAGAAAATCAACAAGGAAACAGGCCTTAAATGACACACTAGACCAGATAGACATAACTGTTATTTATAGAATATTCCATCCCAAAGGAGCAGAATATATATTCTTCTCAAGTGCACATAGAATGTTCTCCAGGATAGTTCCCATCTTGGGCCACAGATCAAGACTCAGTAAATTTTAAAAATATTGAAATTATTTCAGACATTTTTTCTGACTAGAATATGAGACTAGAAATCAATAACAACAACAGTAAAATAAGCACACTCCTGGAAGCTAAACAATATGCTACTAAACAACTGATGGATCACTGAAGAAATAAAACGGAAATCAAGATATTCTTAGAGACAAAAGGAAATGAAAATACAACAATCCAACACCAGTGGGAAACAGTAAAATCAGTATTTAAGTCTATATGTGCAATATAAATAATGTTAGAGAAATACAAAACAAAACTGTAGTGAGGTATCATCTCATACCAGTCAGAATGGCCATCACTAAAAGTCTACAAACAGGAAATTCTGGAGACTGTGTGGAGAAAAGGGTATCTTCCTATACTCTTGGTGGGAAAATACATTGGTACAACCACTATGGAGGACAGTATGGTGATTCCCTAAAAAAATAAATACGGAACTACTATAAGATCCAACAATCCCATTCCTGGGCATATATCTGGAGAAAATCATAATTCAAAAATATACTGCTTCCCAATGCTCTTTACAGCACTAATATGGCCAAGAAATGGAAGCAATTTGAATGTCCATCAACAGAGGAATGGATAAAGAAGTAGTGTTACATTTCTATATTCTTTATAAGACTTAGAACTAGTAATAATTTAAAATTCATTTGCTCCTTTAGGAAACTCATTATTTGAAATATATTTCTATTAAAATATATAGTAAATTATAGTATATACTGGTTTAATCCATTCTGGGAATTACATGTCAATCCTATATTTCACCTTATATTTCCTGATCCATAAACATACACTTGCTAAAAAAATGAGCTAAATTGTTCTTCATTCAGACTCATTTTTCCAGTGGCAAAACTACCAAGTGAAGGTAGAAAATGAGAGATTATAAATTCATTTCTCTCAGGACTATTACCATGCTTCAAATTGTTTAGAAGTAGATTAAGAAAATAGTTCAAAGTTTTCGAGCCTAGACAAACCAAACTCTTGCTTAATATAGGTTTAATTTTTATCTATCTTTAGCATAAAATATGTTTTAAACTATAGTGAAATATTCATGTTTTAGTTAAGAATTTGGCTACCTAAATTCAGTAGAACCTTATCCTAATTGCCTAATAATCTCAATTTCCATACATAAATGTAATGTTGAAAAGAATGTTGAGAATAGTAACACTTGTGACTGATTCAGTTATGGAAGAATAAATAAAATAAGGATTTGTTGACCAAAATTACTGACACAAAAAAGTAGATTGAGTGAATTTTTAGATTAATGAAATAAAGCAGAGACTTAAGCAATGCTTTCACTTGGATGTCATTTAATAAGCAATGTATAATTTCCTTTAGCTCTTCAAGTGGTAGTATATATGCTATTTTATTTTTATTTCCCTTTTTGTAGGAAAGATTAACCTAAAACACCCAGTTATACTTATATTTTAAGGACATTAATTACTAAATGAATTAAAGCTTTAGAATTATTTCATGAATTGGCCTGAAAGAAAAGATCGCAACACATGGGAAGCCATTCATTACAATCAAATGTGGGTGGTAGATCCGAACAAATGATGAACCTAAAAGGATGCCTATTGTGGGACAGATAAACAAATGCAAATAAAAATATATTTTCCTCTTTTCTTATATAATTCCAAAGAGATATTAAAGTTAAAATTATATTAAATTCAACAAAGTGCAAATTAAAAACAATAATTTTGGCAAACTAAGAAACCTGTAATTTCTCTTGAAAGGAAGAGACCATGAAAGTGAACTGGATCTTCTAAGTGGTCTTTGTATATTTTCTGTAGCTGATGCAATAAATAATTTCCCTATTATATTGCCATCATCATACTCAGCCATGTAAGGAGTCCATAAGTCCCTAAGTCCTGATTTTAAATCTTCTTCCTAATGTTTTTGAATGGAACTATTGCTCTGGGTATATATTCATTTTCCAATTCATATTCTTTTTGCTTTAACCAACTTGAAATTATTAGAGTAGAAATGTGTTCAACAATAGAAAGTTTGTCATCAATAGCTGACTTTCATGCTGCCTATTAACATCATGGTAGGCAAACTATGGTAACAAACAACCCCAAATTACACTGGCCTAATACAATAAATGTTCTAATTTCATAGTATATGCTTATGTGAGTCAGTGCATTGGGTGGGGTCTTTGCCAAGCACAGTCATTCAGGGACCCATGATTCTTTCAACTCATTGCTCCACTCTTATAGATTCAAAGAATTCTCTCCATTGACCTGACACATGAGGAAAGAGAGAGAACATGTTGTAGTGCATAAGATGATTTTATTAGTTAGTGCTGAAAGTGGCATACATTATTCCATACATATTTTATTGCCAATAATTCAGTGATATGATTGCTCTTTATTTCAAGGTATCTGGCTGCTTCCTGCTGAACAGGGGCAACAAATGGGGGTTCTTCTCATGGGAGGAACAAACATTATTATGCCATTCAGAAGTGGGCTTAAGGATAGATTTCATAGTCTTTTTTGCATAAGTATGCAATACAACATAGAATCTAATTAAAGCATAGATTCTTATCCCTACCAGTCTCCTCTCCAGTTGTTCCTATAGGGAACTGATGCAGAGGGAACTGTCCTTCTGTTGATTTGCTTTCTCCCATATTGTATTGGGATGTCCTTGGGTGAAACATGTGCCCTGTTGGATCACTGAGGGGAAAATTGATTCTTCCTCTGACTTATAGTTTGGGGTTGTAAGAGGAGGTTCTGCATTCCTCTTCAGGAGGAGGAATAGGTATAAGGCAAAGTCCCTCTAGTCTTCTGTCCTTCCTTGTGTAGGGGAGGAGCTGAGGGCCCTCAAAAATTAGGGTTAAAGGGGTTCATAATAATCAGGGTCACTAAATCATCATCTAGTTTCTTATCTGGAGTATTGGAATTCTCTGACATTTATTTTCCCTTCTCATTGTACAAACAAACTGTTGCCTCATTCCTTAATTTCCTTATTATGTAGTTGCATAAATGCTTGAACATATGGTATTTCATCTATTTTTTCTGTTTAGTTTACAAAACAATTATGATTGCAAGATACTATAATAACTTGGGCTACTGTACAAAGACAACCTTTCCCTATAATCTAGAATGTAAATAAGCTAAACTGTATTGCAATTAAACATCTTTTTCTTAGTCATTTGTTCATAGCTATAAGTCAACAGTTGTCTAGGATCTTCTCCCAGGGACCATCTGATGGAATTTCAAAGAATATATTTCCCATATTGGCTTTGTTTTTCCCTAGTGCACAAAACTGAAGCCAAGGCTAGAATCTCTGTCTGTCAAGTGGTAATCACATAATGGACTGACTCCCAAGTCACACTAAGCCTGGGACCTGGGCCCAAGTGGCATATTTACAAGTAGACTTCCTAGCAAAGGCCTGAAATTGTCAAATGGACTGGATCCAAGGGGCCTCAGAGTGCACTCTGGGGACTTACCCAAATACTACAGGGTGGTTGAGACACTCCTGAAGCTGCTTTTCTCCTTCCCAAAATGGTTTCTCAAAGTGGAAAATTTGGGTCAGTAGGAGCAGAGGGAGAGGAAAGAGTTTCCACAATGCCAATGGAGCCTTGGCAGCTGCTGGGGTGGTCCTTGCCTTCTGACAACTTTTCCACCCAGAGTTCTAACTTCTGAAGTAGCCAGTCAGGACTGCTCTGGAGCCCAGCCTTGCATTAGGAAACTCATAGTATTCTGGCCTCCAAAAGTGTTCTCACTATTAAGCATCAGTTTCCTCAATAAATAGTTGGCCATTTTTCTCCTAATAAAATTCTATTTCCTTTGAGGTTGGGATTCTACTATTTTTTTCCTTGTGGCTTTCCAATGTCCCTATGTAAAGAAGAAATTAATTGCAAGAGCATTGTCACTGTGATTTAAAACAGCTAGGATTTCTTTGTGTACAGTTATTGGCCACTCTATATTGTCCCCTTATGGTAGGTGAGTAATACAGTAAAAATGCCAGAAGTCCTTGCTCAATGCCATTTTTATTGTATGACTCACCTTCCACAAGGGGAGTATGTGGATGAATTTCATCTATCCCTCAGCTTCCCATCACAGCTGGTTTATTCAAGTGTGTGCAACTTATCCAAGTCCTGCTGATCTATATGTAGCATGTTACCAAAAACTTTGCTCACATGGGGACAATCAAACCTTTTCAGTCACATATTTCAGCTTGGAAACACCTTATCAATCAATAATTTCATAGTGGGAGAATATATTAAATGATTTAAAAGGAGATTTTAGGATTGAGAGTAAATTAAAAATATATTTTATATTTGATTTTAGCCAGAGGAAGAAACTTTCTCACAGATTCAGGCTAATTTCATGGTCAAAGTAGAGTTTCTGAGATCTAATAGCATTAGAGGCCTATTCCTATTGTCATCAAAAAGCAAGGCCTGTCTGTGGAAAATTTTGAGATTATCAAACATTCTAATTAAAGTCTTACACTCTAGTTTTATCTCCTTTCCTCAACCCAAGTGGGAATCTCTCTCTTCTTTGTAGAATTTTAGTAATTTTAAGTAAATATTTATTTACTATGGCAAATAAATTTCACTTTAATAAGTTCTGTGGAGTAAGTCTGATGCAATCCCTGTCTTTAAGAGACTTTAGTCTGATAAAGTAGAAAGTCATATACACAATGATAAAATGTGGTAAAATTCCATGAAGGAAAAAAAGGGACTATTAATAGAGACCAGGGTTATTAATTTTATTTTTAGAAAGTTTTTAAGACATGGTAAATGATGAGCTAATTCACCAGGTTTTGGAGGGGTGGGATTGGAAAATTGTTTTTTGAGTTGGAGAAATTATATAAGCAAAGGCATAGACATACACATACTTGGAATGTTCCAGAATTATACTGAGATACCAATGTTCTCTGTTATTGGATAATGCTATTGGTGCCTTGGGATAGGCTAGGTAAAATAAATAAATAAAATGAAAAAAGTACCAAAAATCTCAATACCTTAAAAGATCAAAAGTTTATTTCTGGCACATACAAAGTCCATTGCAGGTCTGGAAACTTTCCTATTGCAACTATCCTTTGTTTTATGTTTCAGTTTTGCAGCATCATATCAACATGTGCTTTCATGATAGTTGATATAGAATAAAAAAAAACTATGGTGATTTTCTCACTGGCTCTTAAAGACTTCTGCCTGGAATTTACATGCATCATTTTCAACCTTATTTCTTTGCCAAATCCAGTCAGGTTTTATACCTAACTTCAAAATATTAGAGAATTACCTCATTTCTGAACATTATCAAATATCAGTAAACCATAGTAACGTCTGTTACACAGTGTTATCTCATATAGGGATATGGACATTTTAATAGTAATCAATTCTTGTAATAAAATTAGTACTTATGGTGGTATTTCAGGCACTAATTGACAGCCAAGTAGAGCTTTAGTAGATCCACAAGCCAATTTAGTTATGCATAATAATAGTACTTAAAATATTTAAGCACAAAACAGGCACTGGACAAGTACATTCAAATATATTTATTATATGAATGAATAAAGGATATTAGTCCACACATAGCAGCTAAAGTAGGACTTTTATTTGTCTTTTGCCTCTTAACATGTACCTCAACATGTACATGTGAGACACCAACATCAAATGCTATCACTTACATGTGGAATCTAAAAAAAGGATGCAATGAACTTCTTTGCAGAACAGATACTGACTCACAGACTTTGAAAATCTTATGGTTTCCAAATGAGACAGGATGGGGATGGGGGGAGGCAGTGAGGGTTTGGGATGGAAATGCTATAAAATTTGGTTGTGATGATCATTGTATAACTATAAATATAGTAAAATTCATTGAGTAATTAAGAAAAATAAACATTAAAGAATTTCAAAAGAAGATAAAATCCAGTTTTCCTTTAGGGAATATTTCTGAGGTTCTAGCTACATTTTCTTTGTCTCTTTTCAATTCCAGAGAAATAAAATAACATATATTTATTTTATCCCTTCCACAACACACACAATTAAAAAGAGGTTGGCTGTTTAAATGGTCAGATTGGGCATAATGGGTAAGCAGGAATAATTTGGAGTTAGAAATCTTGGTTTTAATATTAGCTCTCACACTAGCTGTGCTATCTTTTGCAAATGGTTCAGTATCTCAGATGTAAAATTGGATATAAATGTCTATTTTTCAGTTTTATGAAGATTAAATGATATAATTGATGTTAAAGTATTAGGAACATATTAGGAACTCATATAGTACTTAACACATTTTAGGATTTTGCAAATATTATCTATCATAGGGCTCTATGATTCTGCTGAAAAGTAATCCATTCATCCACAATTTTGGGTGTCTATTTATCACATGTATTTAGATACTATAAGAGTCTGATTTTTTTCAGCAAAGTAGCAGGATATAAGATTAACATTCAGAAGTCAGTCGCATTTCTGTATACCAGCAATGAAATATTAGAAAAGGAATACAAAAATACGATACCTTTTAAAATTGCACCTCACAAAATCAAATACCTCGGAATACACCTGACCAAAGAGGTAAAGGACCTATATGCTGAGAACTATAAAACGTTAATCAAAAAAATCAAAGAAGATGTAAAGAAATGGAAAGATACTCCATGTTCCTGGATTGGAAAAATCAATATTGTAAAAACGGCCATCCTACCCAAAGCAATCTACAGATTCAATGCAATCCCTATCAAATGACCCATGACATTTTTCACAGCACTAGAACAAACAATCCAAACATTTAGATGGAACAACAAAAGACCCAGAATCGCCAAAGCAATCTTGAGGAACAAAAACCAAGCAGGAGGCACAACCCTCCCAGACTTCAAGAAATACTACAAAGCCACAGTCATCAAAACAGTGTGGTACTGGTATCAAAACAGACAGACAGACCAATGGAACAGAATATAGAACCCAGAAATAAACCCTGACACCTATGGTCCATTAACCTTTGACAAGGGAGGCAAGAACATCGAATGGGAAAAAGAAAGTCTATTCAGCAAGCATTGCTGGGAAACCTGGACAGCTGCATGAAAAGCAGTGAAACTAGAACACACCCTCACACCATGCACAAAAATACACTCCAAATGGCTGAAAGACTTAAATATACGACAGGACACCATCAAACTCCTAGAAGAAAACATAGGCAAAACACTCTCTGACATCAACCTCATGAATATTTTCTCAGGTCAGTCTCCCAAAGCAATAGAAATTAGAGCAAAAATAAACCCATGGGACCTCATCAAACGGACACGCTTTTGCACAGCAAAGGAAACCCAAAAGAAAACAAAAGGACAACTTTCAAAATGGGAGAAAACAGTTTCAAATGATGCCACGGACAAAGGCTTAATCTCTAGAATATATAAGCAACTTATACAACTCAACAGCAAAAAAGCCAATCAAGCAATGGAAAAATGGGCAAAAGACCTGAATAGACATTTCTCCAAGGAAGATATACAGATGTCAAGCAAACACATGAAAAAATGCTCAACATCACTGATCATAAGAGAAATGCAAAGCAAAACCACCATGAGATACCACCTCACACCAGTCAGAATGGCCATCATTAATAAATCCACAAATAACAAGTGCTGGAGGGGCTGTGGATAAAACGGAACCCTCCTGCACTGTTGGTGGGAATTTCAATTGGTACAGCCACTATGGAGAACAGTTTGGAGATACCTTAGAAATCTATACATAGAACTTCCATGTGACCCTGCAATCCCACTCTTGGGCATATATCTGGACAAAACTCTCCTTAAAAGAGACACGTGCACCCGCATGTTCATTGCAGCCCTATTCACAATAGCCAGGACATAGAAACAACCCAAATGTCCATCGACTGATGATTGGATTCAGAAGAGGTGGTATATATACACAATGGAATACTACTCAGCCATAAAAAAGAATGACATCATGCCATTTGCAGCAACATGGGTGGAACTAGAGACTCTCATACTGAGTGAAATGAGCCAGAAAGACAAAGACAAATACCATATGATATCACTTATAACTGGAATCTAATAGCCAGCACAAATGAACATCTCCACAGAAAAGAAAATCATGGACTTGGAAAATAGACTTGTGGCTGCACAATGGGAGAGGGATGGAGTGGGAGTGATCGGGAGCTTGGGGTTATCAGATACAATTTAGAATAGATTTACAAGGAGATCCTGCTGAGTAGCATTGAGAACTTTGTCTAGATACTCATGTTGCCACAGAAAAAAGGGTGGGGAAAAATGTAATTGTAATGTATACATGTAAGGATAACTTGATCCCCTTGCTGTACAGTGGGAAAATAAAAAAAATTGAAACTATAATCTTTAATTCCTTTTATTTAAATAAAGCACTCTAAGATTTTAATATTTTCTTAAATCTATTGCTCAAGTAGAAATCTCTTTATGCTGGAAAGATACAAATCTGGGACATGAAAATATAAGATACTTTACTTTTCATATGTAGCTATTTTCTATTCAGTCCATTAAAATGTGCATGTACTATCCCACTTCCCAGTTTTAAAAATTTGCCAGCTGAGTTAAATGAGGCAACAAATTGTTTATATGTCTTCTGGCACATTCCTGAGCTTTAAATTGAAACATAATGGTTGTTGGTTTAGTATATTATTTATGGTTAATTGGTTGTTTAAAAAAATCAAGTCAACACTTAAACAACTTACTGTAAATTAGATTGCCTTTGAAAATATTGAAATCAAAATCATGGCACAAGAATTTTAAGATTACCTTCTTACTGCTTATAAGTGCATTAATGAAAACAGAGCCAGTCTTTTTTGTCTCTGTGACCTGAGACACAATTAATTTTTCATTCTGGTCCTCTTTGAGACTACTTGTCCTAAATCTTCTTTTACTTTTATAGCACCACTCTCCAAATTCCATTTATTTGGCAAAGGTAGTTAATCTCTGTTTACTGATGGTAAGTAAAGTTCTGAGCACTTGACAAAATAAAAATAGCTTCACTTTCATTCAAGTGTCCAATAGAAATCTGGGAGGAAGATTTCACTATGACCTTTTGGCATTTTATTTTGCTCATGTGGCCAATAAAATGAAACTTAATCCCTGACATGGTGGTACCTCATTGTAGTTTTGATTTACATTTCTCTAATAATTACAGATGTTGAGCATTTATTCATATGCCTGTGGGCATCCATACGTCTTTGGAGAAATGTATATTTAGGTCTTCTGCCATTTTTTAATTGGGTTGTTGGTTTTATTGGTGTTGAGTTATATGTGTTGTTTGTCTATTTTGGAGATTAAGTCCTTGTCACCTGCATCATTTGCAACTATTATCTCCCATTCCATAGATTGTCTTTTTGTTTTTTGTTTTTAGGCTTTTCTTCACTCTGCAAAATATTTAAGTTTGATTAGTTCACAATGTTTATTTTTGTGTTTATTTCTACTGCCTTGGGAGACTGACCTAAGAAAAGAATTGTAGAGTTGATGTCAGAGGATGTTTTGCCTATGTTCTCTTCTAGGGGTTTTATGGTGTCTTGTGTTATGTTTAAGTCTTTAAGCCATTTTGAATTTACTTTTTTGCATGGTATGATGATGTGTTCTAGCTTCATTGATTTATATGCTGCTGTCCAGTTTTTCCAGCACCATATGCTGAAAAGCCTATCTGTTTCCCATTTTATATTCTTGCCTCCTTTGTCAAAGATTAATTGACCATAGGTGTCTGGGTTTATTTCTGGGTTCTCTATTCTGTTCCATTGGTCTCTATGTCTGTTTTGGTAGCAGGACCACACCGTCCTGATTACTATAGCTTTGTAATATTGCCTGAAGTCTGGCAGAGTTATGTCCCATGCTTTTTTCCCACCCAAGAAAGCATTGGAAATTCTAGGTCTGTTATGGTTCTGTATAAATTTTTGGATTTTTTTGTTCTAGTTCTGTGAAAAAATATCATGGGTAATTTGATAGGGATTGTGTTGAATCTGTATATTGCTTTGGGTAGTATGGTGATTTTTATGATATCAATTCTTCCAACCCAGGAGCATGGAATATCTTTCCATTTCTGTGAATCCTGTTTAATTTCCTTTATTGATGTTTTATGGTTCTCAGCATATAAGTCTTTCACCTCAATGGTCATGTTTATTCCTAGGTATTTAATTTTGGGGGGGTGTGATTTTAAAAGGAATTTTATTTTTATATTCCTTTTCTAATATGTCACTCTTGGTAACCAATTTCTGAATTAACATCTTGTATCCTGCTACTTTACTGAATTTGTTGATCAGTTCATGTATCTTTGTGTGGAGGCCTTAGGTTTTTCTATATATAGCATCACATCAACTGCTTTTGGTGAAAGAATTATCTCTTATCTTCCAATTTGGATACTTTTTGTTTGTCCAATTGCTGTGGCTAGGACCTCCAATACTATGTTGAATAAAATTCATGAAAACATCCTTGTCTTGTTCCAGATGTTAAGAGGAAGGCTATCAGCTCTTCTCCATTGATTATTTTCTTGGTAGTGGGTTTGCCATAAATGGCTTTTATTATGTTAATGTATGTTCCCTCTATACCCATATTGGTAAGATTTTTTTTTGTCTTTTTGCCATTTCTTGGGCTGCTCCCATGGCATATGGAGGTTCCCAGGCTAGGGGTCGAATCAGAGCTGTAGCCACCAGCCTACGCCAGAGCCAAAGCAATGTGGGATCCGAGCTGTGTCTGCAACCTACAACATAGCTCTTGGCATAGCTCACAGCAATGCTTGATCATTAACCCACTCAGCAAGGGCAGGGATCAAACCTGCAACCTCATGTTTCCTAGTTGGATTTGCTAACCATTGTGACACGACGGGAACTCCAGTAAGATTTTTTTATTATGAATGGATAATGGATCTTGTCAAATATTCTTTCTGCATCTATTGAGATGATCATGTGTTTTTTGACTTTTCTTTTGTTAATATGGTGTATGAAATTGGTTGATTTGCATATGTTGAACCATCCTTGTGAACTTGGGATGAAACCCACTTGCTCATGGTGTATGATTTTTTTTGTGTTCTTGGGTTTTGTTGGCTAAAACTTTGTTGGCAATATTTGCATCTATAGTCATCAAATGTATTGGCCTATAATTTTCTTTTTTTGGTAGTATCTTTTTCTGGTTTTGGCATTAGGGTAATTGTGACTTATGGGAATATATGCTTTTTAATGTAACTAAAAATAACACACCATTTAAACTACCTAAGACAACTCCCAAGTCATCACAAACAAATAATACAATGGAAAGATATGACATGTATAACTATAGCTATAACTATAGCAGAATTTTTTACTACTATACTGCTGAAGTAACACAATTGAATATGATAGAAACAGACTTACAGCATAATCTAATTTTACTCTATAGTATATAGGTTCTAAAAATATTCAATAACTTTAAATTCTATTAATTAAATAGTTCTATTAATGCAGAAATATATAATACCTGAATGCATTGCAATCACTTAAGTAAGGTAGAAAATCTTCATTGATCAATATCTCCAGACTTTGTATTCTACCATTGTTATCAGGATGATACATACCCATCCAAACCTCTTCACTTGAAGTTAAAAGAATATCCTATATAGGTAATCATTAAGATAAATAATTCAAAGCATTAGTAATAAGAATACTAAATATATTAGGTAAAAGAATGAATAAACCAGTGAATTTCAACAAGTAACTAGAAAATATAAAAAAGTCCAAATTGAAGCATGAAATAACTTAAATCAAAAAGACAGTAGAAGGAATGAAAAACAGAGTGAATGACACAGAATGCATAAGTAATATGGAAGATAGAATAATGGAAATCAATCTGTACAGAAAAAAGAAACCTCTTTTTAAATGAAAGTTTAAGAAATCTTTACAGTAACATGAGGTGTAGCAACATTCACATTATAGGGATCATAAAAGGAAAAGAGAGAGAGAAGGGAATCAAATATGTACCTGATAAAATTTTGGCTGAAAACTTTCCAATCTTGAAGAAAGAAAGATATATCCAGACATAAGAAGCAGAGAATGTCCCAAATAAGATTAACCCATAAATACTACTCCAAGACATATCATAATTAAAATGGGAAGAGTTAATAGGGGATTCTAAAGTAAGAGAAAAATGAAGAATCAAATACAAAAGAACCTCCATAAGACTATTCACTTATTTTTCTTTTTATCTCCTTTGAAGTGATTTTATCAAAATAATACATGCCTGTTTAAAAAATAACTACACATGATACAAATAAAGACCAAAGAAGAGAGTTAACATCATCCCAAATCCCACTATTCAGAAATAACCATTTCTAATATTTGAGTATTATTTTTTAACTGTATATTATAAATATATATGGTGTGTATATTATATTATATATATAATATATATGGAGTATATTTATACATACATAGAAATAGGAAGAAAGAAATAAAATAAAATAATTTTAGAATATTAGGACTCTACTATATGTACCAGATTTAGTTAAAAACATTACATTGAATTTCATTTTCTTCAATATAAACCTATCATAATTTACTAAACAATTTATCTATTATTAAATATGTAGATTATTGCCTACCGAATTTTTTTCTTTTTATTGCTGCACTTGTGGCATATGGAATTCCTGGGCTAAGATTTTAATCAGAGCTGCAGCTGCAGCCTACAATACAGTCACAGCAGCACTAGATCCAAAACACATCTGCAACCTATGCTAGAGCTTGTGGCAACACTGGATCCTTAACCCACTGATCAAGGCCAGGGACTGAACAGGTAATCTCACAGAGAAAATATTGGGTCCTTAATCCACTGAGTCTCAATGTGAGCTTTGATCCACTGAGCATATTACAAAAGTATGCTGAACTTCTCTGACTATAAACCATTGATATTATCTCTAATTATTTCCCAAGGACACATTCTTAGAAGGTAAATTACTTAACACATTAAAAAGTTATGATGGGTTTTTTTAAATGTATTACCAAAATAGCTTTAAGAAGTTGGCATAAGTTTACTCTCAACAAGTTATGTGACCAAGCATTTAATATTATATTTTTACTTTTATTATTTTTGCTTTAACTTTGATAGTTGGTATATTTATCTCATTTTTCTTTATATTTTCTTTTTTTTTTTTGCCTTTTCTAGGGCTGTTCCCATGGCATATAGAAGTTCACAGGATAGGGGCCGAATCAGAGCTTTAGCCGCTGGCCTATGCCAGAGCCACAACAACGTGGGATCTGAGCTGTGACCTACACCACAGCTCATGGCAACACCACATCTTTAACCCACTGAGCTAGGCCAGGGATCAAACCCATGACCTCATGGTTCCTAGTCGGATATGTTAACCACTGAGCCATATTTTCTTAAATTTATTAAAAGTTGAATATTTTCAGGGGTTTATTTGTATTTATTTTGAAGTTTAATTTAACCTAAAGAAAGGTAATTGTAATGACAAATGAAGAAATTGCTGAATCTCAGATAGACGTATATCCTCATAAGAAATATTTCTAAAAAATCTGTTATTGAAATATATAATTGATTGGAATCATTATACTTTTTATGACTGTCATTTAAACTTTACACAATATCTATTGACTGTATGCCAAAAAAATGAGAAACTTGATCTTTATATATTTACTCTTACAACAGATTTATTTTTCTATTTAAAAAATCAGATTTTATGATTATTACAGTGCTCTGCAACTTGACGTCCCACTCCTATTTAATCCTCATTCTATACTTAAACTCTAGGTTCAATGGCAGTATTTTAAATGTAGGATTTTTTATCTGAGATTCTTATTTTTATTTATTCCCTGGTTGGCCAGATTTTGTCATCCAAATTTCAAAAGAAGTGTCCATGAGCATTGGAATTTCTAAGTTCTGAAGTGCTCGAGAATGACTCTCTGTCCTTTTATACCTGAAAGGTAATTTGGTTAAGGTAAAATTATTTGGTCAGTGTTTTCTTTTTTTTAGAACACGATAAAAATTGCTCCATTCTTATCCAGAACTGCTTGAGGTGGAGAAGTTTGAGATGACTACATCTTTTTCTTCTTTTATGTGATGTTTTGTCTACCTAGATGTCTATTTTTTTCTTCTAGTGATTCTTTATCTTTTATATTCAGTAACTTCAACCAGGATATCTTGGTTAAATTGTGTTTTTTTGGTCAATAATAAGAATTTATTTACCTCATGTGGTTTGAGGCTCAGCTAAACTTGGAAGGAATCTTCTGATCCCAGCTGGACTTTCTCACATATCTGGAGTTGACCAGCTGTTGAGGGAAGTGGCATGGCTAGATTGGGATGACTATGTCAATGAGGCTGGGTTCTTTTATTCAAGAGCAAGCTACTTGTGTTTTTATGTCTTGTCAAAATTCTGGGCGTGCAGATGGATTGTTTTGCTGAGAACTAGTACATAATCACTTATACTGAAATCTGTTGGTCAAAGTAAATTTCAAGAGTAGGTATGGTTAATACATTTTTGTGAGAAAAACTGCAGGGTCACATGACAAAGGGTGTAGCTATAGGGATGGGCCACTAGCTTTCACATTATAAACTTAGAGGTAGGCAAAGTGGGGGACTTAGGCCATATTACTAAAGGGTCTAGTATCCTTGGGCATAAAGGCCAATGCCTTAATGGAATGGGATAGCAGTAGTGTTTTTACAAGGGCTTCTTTTAATTTCCATTTGTGTGGAATAGGTTTATCCATCACTTAGCTTCCAGTTTGTATGTGTCCATAGATCCGAAGTGGGTCTTTTGTACACACTATATATATGGATTTTGTTTTTGTATCCATTCTGCTAGACTATGTTTTTTTTTTGGCTGGAGCATTTAATCCTTTTCAATTTGTGGTAATTATCAATGTTTATGTTCTAATTGCCATTTTGTTTAATTGTCTTTAATTAGTTTTTGTACTCATTTATTCTTTCCTCTTTTGTTCTCTCATCTTGTGATTTGATGACTATTTTTACTGTGGTATTTGGATTGATTTTTCCTTTTGTGTTTGTATCTATTACAGATTGTTGTTTTGTGGTTATCATGAGGTATTGATATAGCAGTGTATTTATGTACAAGATTAAATTTCTTGTCTCTTAATTTCAAATGTATTTCCAATATCCTGCATTTGTATTCTCCTCTTCCCAGGATTGCTGGTTTTTATATCATATATGGGAGTGGACGATTTCCTACATTTACTGTATATTTGCATTTACTGAAGAGCTTCCTCAATTGTAATTTTCTTGTTTCTAGTTGTGGCCTTTTATTTTCCACTTAGAGAAATCCCTTTAGCATTTATTGTAAAGCTGGTTTGGTGTTGCTGAATTTTCTCAGCCTTTCCTTATCTATAAAGTTTTTGATTTCTCCATCAAATCTGACTGAGAGAGTCTTGCTATGTAGAGTATTCTTGGTTGTAGATTTTCCCCTTTCATCCTTTTAAATATATTTTTCCACCCCTTTCTTTCCTGCAGAGTTTCTGCTGAAAAGTCATCTGATAACCCTACAAGGATTTCCTTGTATATTATTTGTTGCTTTTCCTTGTTGCTTTTTTTTTTGTCTTTTCAGGGCTGCACCCCTGGCATATGGAGGTTCAAAGGCTAGGGGTCTAATCAGAGCTGTTGCTGCCAGCCTATGTCAGAGCCACAGCAATGTCAGACCAAGCTGGGTCTGCAACCTACACCACAGATTATGGCAATGATGGATCCTTAACCCACTGAGCAAGACCAGGGATTGAACCCACAAACTTACTGTTCCTAGTTAGATTCATTTCTGCTGTGCCATGATGGGAATTCCCATTGTTGCTTTTAATACTTTCTCATTTTCCTTAATTTTGGTCAGTATGAATAATATGTGTCTCAGAGTGTTCCTCCTTGGGTTTATCCTATATGAGACTCAGTGCTTCCTGGACTTAATAGAGTGTTTCCTTTCCCATGTTAGGGAATTTTCTGGCTATGATCTCTTCACTAATCTTGTCCCCTTCCTTAATCCCACTAATACTAATCTCATCACCTTCCCCACTAATTTCATCACCTTCCTTAATAAAAGTCATGTGGGCTAAAGCGTAGGTGCCTTTGGTTCTGCAGAACAGAGTGCCTCCTGGTCCTCCACTTTCTAAATGTAAACTAGTCTTGTGTGTTTTGTTATACCATACGTCCCTTTTCTAGGAGTCCCCATTTCCCTGCAGGGCTGGACACAGCAGAGTGGCACCCAATGTGGGGCTGGAAAAGAAGGTCTGCCACAAGTAGAGAAAAGAGAAGGTCTGCCACAAGCAGAAAAAGTTAAAACTACAGACTGCAGAGATGGTAGCCTTGCATTCAATGGAGTTGTGACCAAGAGTAGGCAAGTAGGAACTTTAAACCAGGATAACAATGGGGCAGAATCAATCACAGGAAACTAATCATTATATTCAATTGCTTAAATGTAATGTTGAGACAGTCAGAGGCTTGGGTAACAGAGTCTGAGATAAAGGAATTGTCAGAAGCCATGATCAAATATAACCCTTTTTTACCAAGGGAGGGTACTGTGGACCTGGAATGTTGGGACCTCATGGGAAAAAATTTTAACCTTGCCCATAAGTCTGGGGCCTATGTTTTGGTTTTTGTTTGGGAATCTATCATTCCAGCCTTTTGTTATATAGGAACTGTATTTTATATAGCGGACTAGTAAGATGAGTTTTGGAACACTTGTGGGAGCATAAAGAAAATCCTATTCCTTTTTCTCCCCCTCAGACTGATCCCTTTCTTGATGAGGGTTTAAATAAGACTTTAGCTGTAGAGGCAACACTAACTCCCCTTCAATCAGCCCAAAAATCTGCTAGTCTGGAGGATCAGATCATTTTAGCATGCCCTATAACTATTGCCCCAAATCCTCAAGTCCCATGACTAATTATCCATATGCATAACCCTTTTGAGTTTAAAAAAGGGCTTTAGAGTCTTAAAGCTCTTCAGGAGAGTGTAATACACAATGGAGTTACAGCTCCCTTTACTGTGAGTATGGTAGAAAGCATGGGGACACCCTAGCTTCACCCATGGGATTAGCATACAATAGCCAAAGCCACCCTAGATGGTGGAGAATATTTAATTTGGAAGTCTAGTCTTTCAGGTTTTTGTCAGGAACAGGCTCTCTTAAAGAGATAATGTTCCAATTACTTTTGAAATGTTGGTTGGGACAGGCCCTTTTCTTGACTTAGAAAACAACTGACTTATGATCCTCGGGCATATGAGCAGTTCAGCCTTACCACCCAAATAGCATGGGTGACAATTCCTGAGAGAGAAAATCCACAAGGATCTTTTGTACAATGCCTTCAAGGCCTTTAAGAACCTTACCCACAGTTTTTGGACCGCCGAACTCAAACGGTATGTCACTAAGTAACACATTCTCAGGTGGCTGATATTTTAATCAAACAATTGGCCTAAGAAAATGCAAATAAAAAATGTAAAAGGGCAATGGCACCTGTAAGAAATTCAGAAGGCATCTCTGATTTTATTAAGGTGTGTCAAGATGTAGAAAGTACAGGTTATGCTCAAGCAATGCTTGTTGCAGCATTGAAAGGAATGCTTAGCAGCTCAGGAAATAAATGGTTTAATTGTGGGAAAGCAGGACATTTTCAGAAAGAATGTCAAGCTCAATTAAAAAGGAAATCATCCCTAGCAACAGGACCATCTCTAGAACCTAGTAATAACCCTGGTTTATATACTTATTGTCAGAAAGGAAATTGTTGGGTTAATAAATGTCAGTTTTAAGTTTTACCAAAATGGCACTCCATTAACAACTCTAGTGTTGAGAAATTGGAATGAGGGCCTGCCCCAGCCCCATCAACCAATGAGGACATTTGTGACTCAAACCGATCTTAAGATAGGAAAGAGTTGCCAGAAAGAAAGGAGAACATCAGGATCTGGAAGTTTCAGGGACTTCTCAAGTCTTTTGTACTCAGGAAGTGACAACTGAACTTCCACAAATGACTATTAAGATTAATGGAAAAAATATAAAGGGATTAACAGATACTGGAGACTATGTTTCGGTTATTTGTTATAGTTATTGGCATCCCTCATGGACTTTAATTACCCCCAAAACGAAGTTGAGGGGATCAGGAGTTCCAACTACAGTCCATCAAAGTCAGCAGATGCTTTCCTGGATTGATCAGAAGGAAAAATGGGTTATTTTAAACCTTATGTTGCAGATATACCTGCTACTTTATGGGGAAGAGATCTTCTTTTTGCTATGATGCTTAAATTAACAACTGAGGATGTCTATTGTGTTGATTCTATCTTTTCTTCCCCTTGATGGAAACTCATGAAAAAATTAGGGTATCAAAAACAAGCAGGTTTAAGAAAAAAATATTCAAAGTGTAAAATAACCTATAAACTTGCCCATTAAGCTTGATAAAAATGGAATAAGGTTCAATAAGGATTTTTTAATAGGGACTATTGAAAATTCTCCAATAACCCATGAAGATCCTATAAAAGGAATTGATGATTATCCAATTGGGTCGATCAATACCCCTAACTCAGGAGAAATTGACTAAAATACATGAGTCAATAGTTCAGCAATTGCAAGCAGTATATATTGAGGAAATTAACAGCCCATGAAAAAGAAGAAAGAAAAAACTAACAGCCCATGGAATACTCCTATTTTTACTATTCCTAAAAAATCAGGTAAATGGAGGCTATTGCATGATTTAAGAGAAATTAATAAAACAATGTATGCTATGGGAGCCTTACAACCAGGCTTGCCTTCTCCTACTGCAATTCCCTTAGATTGGGCTTTAGTTGTTATAGATTTAAAGGATTGTTTTTTCACCATACCATTAGCCCCTCTAGATAAATGTAGATTTGCTTTCTCTGCTGCTGCTTTAAATTACAAATCACCTATTAAATGATATCAATGGAAAGTATTGCTACAGGACATGAAAAACAGCTCTACCATGTGCCAAAATTTGTGGATTGAGCCTTAGGTACTGTTAGACTTAAATACCCTGTGGCATATATTATCCATTACATGGATGATATCCTCCTTTCTGCTCCACAAGTACAAGTTTTTAACATCTTGCTAGATACTAAAGTATATCTTAATGAAAAGTGGCTTATTATAGCCCCAGATAAAATTCAAAAACCCCTATTTCAATATTTAGAAACTTTGATAGAAGGCTGTACTATTCAGCCACAGAAAATGCAAATTTGCAGGGACCAATTGAAAACATTAAATGATTTTCAAAAATTATTGGGAGATATTAATTGGCTACAGCCTTATTTAGGAATTACTACAAATCAATTAACTAATCTTTTTAAAACATTGAAGAGCAATCCTGACCTTACCTCACCATGTACATTGTCTCCTGCAGCTCTCAAAGAATTACAGCTGGTTGAGGAAAAAATAAATGATGTACAGTTATAAGTATTGATTATGATAATCCTATTATTCTGATCATGTTGCCTTCCATAAATTCACCTATAGCAGTCCTAGTTCAAGAAATGCTACAGTTCGGCATTGTTGAATGAATCCATCTTTCTAATCAAGAAGTAAATATAGAAACACTTTATGTGGACCTCATAGCTAAGATTATTACCCAAGGCAGATGCTGTCTTAATTGATTGGAGTGGACCCAAATGTTATACATGTCCTTCTGGACAAATTTATGAGAGAAACTTTACTCCAAACCTTGTTGCCATGACAGACTGCTTTAGCTGGATATACAGGGGAACTTGATAATCATCTGCCCAAAAGTAAACTTGTAAAATTCCTACAAGAGACTTCTTTTATATTTCCAAAAGTTACCAGATCACAGCCTATTGCTAAAACTCTTATTTATTTTACAGATGGATCTTCAAATTGTAAAGCTGGTATTCAAGGTCCAAATATTACTAAAATTATACAAACTTCTTACACTTCAGCTCAAAAAGTGGAAGTAGTGGCTGTTCAGCAAATCTTAAAAATAATCTCATATCCTTGCAATATTGTTACAGATTCTCAATATGTGGTACAATTAGTACAAAAATTAGAAACAGCAAAATCAAAAGGACTAAGTGATGAAGAGTTATTTCAATTATTTTTTTGTACACAACAAATTATTCGACAGAGGACATCACCATATTTTATTACCAATATACATTCTCAAACTTCTTTACCAGGTCCTTTGCATGAGGGTAATCAAACGGTGGACCAGTTTATAACTTCTATTTTTGAAACTGCTTGTGCTTCACATGCACTTCTCTATCAACTAACAGCACTGCTGCATAGACAGTTTAGTCTGCCTCATGCTGTTGCCCAAGATTATTAAATCCTGTCTATCGTGTCAAAGCTTAGCCCAAGTGTATACCAATGATGGAGTCAATCCTAGAGGACTAAAAAATAATCAACTATGGCAAATGGATGTTACTCATGCTAATAGTTTTGGTCATTTAAAACTTGTTCATGTTATTGTTGACATATTCCTCTGTTCTTTGGGCTTGGCTCAGGTAGGTGAGACTTTTAGACATGTCAAAAACATTGTTTAGAAGCCTTGGTTGTTCTGGGCCTTCCACAACATATTAAAACTGATGACGGTCCTGCTCATGCTAGTAAGGCTCTTGCTGAAGTTTGACAAATTAGGGGTATTTTACATGTCACTGGCATCGCTTATAATCCCCAAGGACAAGCTATGGTAGAATGTGCCCATCATAAATTCAAACTCCACCGTAAAAAACAAAAGGGGGGTTACCATAGTGGCACAGTGGAAATTAATCTGACTAGGAACCATGGGGTTGCAGGTTCGATCTCTGGCCTTGCTGAGTGGGTTAAAGATCCAGCATTGCCCTGAGCTGTAGTGTAGGTTGCGGACATGACTCAGATCCTGTGTTGCTGTGGCTGTGGTGTAGGCTGGTGGCTATAGCTCTGATTCGACCCCTAGCCTGGGAATCTCCATATGCCACAGGTGTGGCCCTAAAAAAGAGAAAAATACCAATAAATAAATAAATAAATAAATAAATAAATAAATAAATAAATAACAAAAGGGGAAACAAGAAGGCTCCTCCCTCAAAGAGTATTAAGACAAGCTTTTCTTACTTTAAATTTTTTTCCCCTGTAATGAACAAGGAATAAAGCCCATGGAATTGCACTATGGCCAGCATATTCCTGGTACCTCCCCATTAGTATACTGGAAAATGCCTGAGGAAAATACATGTAAAGGCCCTGATCCTTTAATAACTTGTGGAAGAAGTTACACTTGTGTCTTTCCAGAAATGGCAGCTACAACTTTTTGTATTCCTGACAGGTGTGTGAAACAGTGGCATAGAGGAAGACCAACTGACACACAACTTCTGATAAATGACACTGGGAGTCTGATGTTGACATAAAGTTACATTAGATAATCTGGCTTTACAAAAGGACATACCATTATTGCAGTCCATTTTATATGTCAGGCTTCCCCTGACAGATGAAAACTACAAAAATTAGAACAGGGCCCACAAAATCTGTTCCTGTTCTTATTTGACATGGCCTATAAGGTCTCAGGGAAGAAGCTTGTCTAATACAGTTGTACCTTATTCATGGCTGAAACTTTGGAATGGGAAATATGAGGTCTGTGTTTTGCTTGTTTGTAGGTGTCTTTGTGTGTGTTGTGTATGTATGGCATTGCCATAAATTAATTCATAAAAGAGCTCTACTTAATTGGCCTAAAGGAAATTAAGTGCTTACATAAATTCTCAAAAAAACATAAAGTAAACTCATTTTTGGTTCACGTGAACTGGAAAATATTCAGCATTCAGTATTCATTATGAGATGTTAATATTAAGTTAAAGTTTGTTGATCTAATTAATATAGACATGTCTTTAGAGTCATCAACATAAGTATAATACCTGTTGTACCTAGGTTTGATAAAAGTCAAGTGAGATACTGAGACTTCAGTTACTAAACAGAGAAACTAAAAGTATTTAAGACTATTATTAATTGTTATGCTCAGTGCCATCCTGAGATGTTCTGTACAAGAAAGCACATGCTTTCAGAAATTATAAAAGATAGTCCAGGTTTGCTTCAAAAAGTAGGAAAAGTAAGCTGGTGCAAAACTTGAATGTTGATTCATTCTCTCTTTTTAAAGTTTTTCTTAAAATGCTGCTTATGTGAATTCCTTTGCCATTAATTTGTATTTGCTTTTGAAATCCTTTGTTACTTTGGTTGAATAAGTAATGTTAAACAATAATCTATGATTCTATCTGACCAGGTATTTTTAAACTTCTCCTTGTATTTTTTTAACAAACTTCCTAAACATAAATTACAGGGGAAACATTGTCAAATGAAAAATATGGCATAAAGAATTAATGCCTCATTGTCAGACATTTGCCATCCTGAAGCCCCTGTAGCATGGTAACAGTCTGCTCCTAAACCAGAGGAGTTAAGATAGGTAAACAATAGTTAGGAATTAAATAGTCAGGCCTATGGGAAATCCAAGACAGTTGCTTGGTTCTTCCCAGCTCCCTGGCAAACCCAACGATGAAAAAGAAATAGTTAGAAAATGAGTTTTCCATTTGGGGTAAACTTTCTACAGTCCTAATTTGGCTATATTTGGTTAAAATTAGGGTAATTTTAAAGAAAGACTATTTTGATTCATATTCCAGCTTTGTGTATTGAGATTAGAGTTTACTGTCTAAAACTCACCCCCCAAATAGTTCTTTGCCACTATGTTACATTACCATAAACTTGAACTGAGTTATTAAGAAAAATAATCTAAGCTTGTTTCTGGAGCTGATTGCTGTAATCTGTCTCTGGGCAAATATCAGATGTCCCATGATAGCCAAGGGAAGATATATACATTCTGGAAAAGTATCATTTAAAGGGTTGTCTCCAGCCTAGATAAAATGTTTCTTATCAGGAATTCTTGAGTGCCTTATGCACAAAGAAAGCGAAGAAAATTAACTCAAGTTTATATTTCTCACTCAAGAAGGACCTCTACATTGGATTGGTCTATAGAGAGAACTACCGACTTCTAACTCACCCTGAAAGATGGCTCTAATAAGAAGAACACCAATGCATGGACAAAAAGAAGACAACATCAGAAGTAGACAACTATCAGATTTCCCACCATGATGCAGTGCAAACAAATCCGACTAGGAACAATGAGTTGCAGGTTCGATCCCTGGCCTTGCTCAGTGGGCTAAGGATCTGGCATTGCTGTGGCTGTGCCATAGGCTGGTGGCTACAGCTCTGATTAGACCCCTAGCCTGGGAACCTCCACATGCCTGCCTAAAAAAAGGCAAAAAGACAGAAGTAGACCACTATCCCAAGATTGTCACACCTGACTCATATGGTTATTTGTTTTACTTCTGATTTACCCTGGTGGGTTTCTCCCCTCCAAGGCCTTTATTATTGATGTTACTAGGTGGGATCCCCTTACCCGGCCGGTTAAAACCTGCTCTGACCCAGACCATAAATATATTTTCATCTAATGTTAACAGGATGAAAGCTCTTAAATTTTTGACCATGACTTTACTAATACTGCTATATATATATATATATATATATATATATATATATATATATATATTATTTTTTAACTCTTTTCTCAAAATTGCTATTTCTTGCATTGCTGAATTTGTAACTGAGTCCCTGATAAAATGATATACAGTTCCATATGAAGTCAGTGATCTCTAGATATGGGAAAATGCAACAAGAGGGAATATTTTCCTGGACCATAACAGACTAGAAAGATAGGTAGTCCAGAGACTTTTGGCTACTGTTTATAAGGCTTAGTCCACTTATAGCACATGGAGTTGCCTATCAGTAAAATCTTTGCCAGATATAGGAATATTCATTCCTAGCACCATGGGATGAAATGGTAATGATATGCCTCCCAAAACCTAGGTCTCTTAGTTTCTGCAGAACAGAGTGCCTCCTGGTCCCCTACTTTCTAAATTTAAAGTAGTCTTGTGTGTTTTGTCATACTGTGCCATCCCTCTTCTAGGATTCTCCATTGCCTTGCAGCACTGGATGTGGCAGAAAATATAAATACAAATCAAAATAAGGCAACAAAATAGCCAAGATGAAAGTTTAGCAAAAGACAATAAATAGCAGACTAAATGATGCAAGCAAATGAATAAGTGATCTAGAAAACAGAATAATGGAAATCAATCAATCAGAACAACAAAGAGAAAGACAAATTAAAAAAAATGAAAGAAACATATGAGATCTATGGGATAATATAAAGTGTGCCAACCTATGCATTATGGAAATCCCAGATGGAGAAGAAAGAGAAAGGGGGATAGAAAATATATTTGAAGAATTTACGGGTGAAAACTTTCCTAACTTCAAGAAGGAAATAGAGTTCCCTTTGTGGTGCAGCAGAAACTAATCCTACTAGTATCCATGAGGATCCAGGTTTCCTCCCTGGCCTCACTCAATGGGTCAGGGATCTGACATTGCCATGAGCTGTGGTGAGGTCACAGACGTGGCTCAGATCCTGTGCTGTTGTGTCTGCGGCATAGGCTAGCAGCCGTAGCTCCAGTTCAACTCCCATATGCCTTGGGTGCAGCCCTAAAAAGCAAAAACAAACAAAAACAAGTGAAACAACCAAAAAAACAAACAACAACAACAACAAAATAGATATCCCGATAAAGGAAGCACAATGAACACAAACAATCTAGTTCAGGAAATGTTATAATTAAAATTGCAAAAGTTAAAGATAAAAGAGGATTCCAAAGGCATCAAGAGAAAAGTCAGGTGTCAGTTATGAGGGAAAAACCATAAGCATATCAACTGACTTCTCAACAGAAATTTTCAGGCCAAAGAGAGTGGCATGATATATTCAAAGTCCTGAAAAGCAAAAATATGTAACCTAGAATACTTCACTCAGCAAGACTATCAATAGAAGGAAAGAAAAACAATTACTCAGATATGCAAAACCTGAAAGAATACAGCAAACCTACCTTAAGAGAAATATTGAAAAATCATCTCTAAATAGAAAAGAAGCAAGAATCTATAGAAAAGGGAAAGGTAAATAAATGAAAGGATTGAAGATCACTTAAATAAGCCAGTACATAAATTAAAAAGCAATCAAAAGTTTCTGAGAAATTGATTATAACTAAAGTGAGCAAAAAAGGATAAACATGATGATGTAAGGTAGGATATCAAACTTACAAAATGTGTTGGAGAGGCATATGAAAATATAGATCTTTTAGAATGTGTTTGACCTTATAAGACAAGTCTAAAGCAATTACATACAGTTATGGGTTAAGTATATGAAAATCAGGATAACCACAAATTAAAAACATACAATAGATTCTCTCTCTCTCACACACACACACACACACACACACACACACACACACCAGAAAGGGAGTTCCTGTCATGCCTCAGCAGAAATAAATCCAACTAGTATACATGAGGATGTGGGTTTGATCCCTGGCCTCGCTCAGTGGGTCAAGGATAGAGCATTGCCATGAGCTGGTGTAGTTTGCAGACACAGCTCAGATCTGGCATTGCTGTGCCCATGGCATAGGCCAGTGGTGACAGCTCTGATTCTACCCTTGTACTGGGAACCTCCACATGCCATGGATGTGGCATTAAAAATAAAAAAAACTGAAGAATGATACAAAAGAAAATGAACAAACCACAAAAACAAAAGCAAAATTAAAAAAAGGAACAAAGAAGAAATACGATCAACTAGAAATCAATGTTTAAAATCACAAATATTCATATCTACCAAAATATGCCTTAAATGTTAAAGGACTATGTGCTCCAATCAAAAGACATAGAGTGGAAAAGTGGATAAAAAAAAAGCAAGAACCTACATTAGGCTGCCAAATGGTGGCCTACTTTAGGGCAAAAGATATATATGCATTGAAATTGATGGGATGAGAAAAGATACTTTATGCAAATAGAAATAAAAAGTGGGAGTCAATTATATTAATATGAGACAAAATAGAATTTAAAACAAATCTACAAAGACAGGAGAAGGATCAAGATGGCAAAGGAGTAAGACATCATGCTCAATTTCTCCCAAAACACATCAAAAAAGCACATCTATCTGTTGAGTGATTTGCTCAGAACATCTGCTGAACACTGGCAGAAGAATTTAAACCGCGAAAAAGGGCAAGAGATGCTTCACATAACTGGGCAAAACAAACAAAAAAAAAAGGAAGGAGAAGGAATCAAGATGGGATTAGCACTCTGAGAGGGAGTTGTGAAAGAGAAAAGAAACTACACCCTGGGAAGCTACCTGACAAGGAGATCAGCTGAGATGGAGGGACCTAAAAGTGACAGAGAAAAGTGCAGGAGCTGTACAGAGGAGGGCAAAATGGAATGAGAGCCACACAGATCATCTGAAACACCACCCTGGACACCACAACCACTGACAATTGGGTGGGGGATAGGAACTGAGACTCAGGCTCTGGAGGTCATTTCCAGGGAGAGTATTAGGGTTGGCTGTGTGGAGACAGCCTGAGGAGCTAGGGAGCAGTGTGGCATGGCCTGGGGAGCAGAACATTAGAGCCAGCTGAGGGAATCTGGGAGGAGTTCTAGGCCTGCAGGAGAAGCAAGCCAACATTATAGGGAAGGGCAGGGGGAGGAGGGGCAGAATGCCATAGGAATCTCTTTCCATATGCACATGCACACTCTCAGAGGGTGGGGTACCTCTGGAACAGGCTATGGTGGCAAGAGGCCACTTGCTTGGGCTACAGGAGAACAGGCACCTCTTGGGCAAGCTACAGGTGGCCTGTCACTGCTTGTATGGGCTAAGAGCAGTGGGGGCTAAGCACAAAGCAGAGCCTCTTGTGTGATCTAAAGGTGGTGGGAACAAACCACAGAAGTCATCTCAGACAGAAGAAGAGCATGGCCAGCCACAATTAAAGGTCTGTGAACAGGCTTCACCAGCAGTCCCAATTCCTCAGAGGTCAGCAAAAAAAAGGGGAGCACTGAAATCAGGTACTACCCATTGATGCTTTCACTCCCCTGGGAACACACGCAGCCTGCCACAACCACTGTCTACTTCCAGGCACTGCATAAATCTGCCTGAGGCCCATTAACACTTCCCAGGGCCTTGCAAATACAAATACCCTGTGCCACCTTCCTGCAGGTACTTGCTGCTGTCAAGTTCCCAGCACCCAGGCATTGACCACTAGCCTTGCTCATTGCCTCCTTCTCCCTGGAAACATGCTCAGCACATCAAGGGGATATACTGCTCACACCAAAGAAAGAGACAGTGAATATCCAAAGTACCATGCCAAAAATAAATATTAACCCCACACAAAATTCAAAAGGGTGCTCTTGAATAGAAATAGCCTTCCAAGATTACAGTAGTTGGTTTCCATAAACTCACAGAAAAAGAAAAATATAAGCAAAATTAAGAAGCTCAGGAACCATTCCCTATTAAAAGAACAGGAGAATTCACTTGAAGCTGCAAACAATGAAACAGACCTCTGCAGTTTGATAGACACTGAGTTAAAAAGGGAGATAGTGAAAATACTGAAGGAAATAAGAGTGAATATGAAGAAATTAAGAGTGGATATAAACAGTTATGCAGATTACTTTAGCAAGGAACTAGAAAATATAAGTCGGAACCAAAAATTAGAAAATTCAGATGCAGAGACACAAACTGAGCTAACAGCAATAAAGAGCAAAATGAATAATACAAAGGAATGAATTAGCGACTCTGAAGATAGAATAAATGACAGCAAACAGAAAAACAAATTAAAAAACATGAAAGCAATATGAGATCTACTGGATAATATACAGTGGACCAATCAACACATAATAGGGATTCCAGAAAGAGAAGAAAAAGAAAAGGGGATTGAAAATATATTTGAAGAAATTATGTCTGAAAACTTTCCAAATCTAAAGGAAACAGATATTAAGGTACAGGAAGCACAGAGAGCCCCAGACAAGGTAAATCCAAACAGGCCCACACCAAGACATATTATAATAAAAATGGCAAAAGTTAAAGATAAAGAGAGGATTCTAAAGGAAGAAAGAGAAACACAAAGCATTAATTATAAGGGAACCCCAATAACGCTATGAGCTGACTTCTCTACAGAAACACTACTGGCCAGAAAAGAGTGGCAGGATATATCAAAGTTCTAAAAGGGAAAAATTTGCAGCATATATCACTCTACCCAGTAAGAATATCATTTGAAATAGAGGAGAAAAAAAAGAACAAACAAAATTAAAAGAGTACAGCAATACTAAACCCATTCTAAAAGAAATACCGAAAGGTCTTCTCTACATAAAAAAAAAGAAGTAATAAGATATAGGATGGAGGAAATCACAACTAGAAAGCAATCAGTTAAATAAGACAGTATACATATCTATAAGCAAAAAAATATTTTAAAACTGATGATAAACAGGAGTTTCTATCATGGCACAGCAGAAATGAATCTGACTATGAACCATAAGGTTGCAGGTTTGATCCCTGGCCTTGCTCAGTGGTTTAAAGATATGGCATTGCCGTGAGCTGTGGTGTAGGTCACAGATATGATGGGTCATATCTGGAGTTGCTGTGGCTCTGGCATAGGCTGGCAGCTACAGCTCCAATTAGACCCCTAGACTGGAAACCTCCCTATGCCACGGGTGCAGCCCTAAAAACAGAACCAAAAAAAGGCAAATAAATAAATAAAAGTGATGATAAGCAAAAGTAACAGCAAAAGGACAAACATGAAGATGTTAAAAAAAGTTTTTCAAAATCATAAAATATGGGAAAGGAAAATATGAAAATCTAGAGTGTTTTTTACAATGTGTTTGAGCCTATGTGACAATCACACTAAAGGAAGTAGATATAGGAAATGGTTAACATACTTGAAAAGTAGGGCAATCACAAATCAAAACCAAACTATATATTCACAAAAAGTAAAAAGAAAAGCACACAAGCATAAAATGAAAGGAAACAATCCAACCAAACAGAGAAAGAAACAAAAGAGAAACATAAAATCAAGTGAAAAACAAGGTTTAAAATTACAATAAATACTTATTTATCAATAATTACCTTAAATGTCAATGGACTGAATGCTCCAATCAAAAGTCACAGAGTGGAAAATTAGATTAAAATGCAAGAGCCTACTGTCTACATGAGACTCACCTTAGGGCAAAGAACAGATATAAATTGAAAATGAGGGAATGGGAAAACATATTTCATGCCAATGGACAAGTCAGGAAAGCAGGAGTTGCAATACTCATATCAGACAAAATAGACTTTAAAATGAAGTCCATAAAGAATGACAAAGAAGGACACTATTTAGCGAAAAAAGGATCCACTCAAGAAGAGGATATTATACTTGTCAGTAAAAATGTTTTCTTAGGTCAGTCTCCCATGGCAACAAAAATAAAAGCAAAAATAAAGCAGTGGGACATAATCGAACTGACAAGATTTTGCACAGCAAAGGAAACCATAAAAAAAAAAAAAAAACCTAAAGGCAGTCTGTGGAATGGGAGAAAATAGTTTCAAATTTTCAACTGACAAGCACTTAATCTCTAAAACATACAAACAACTTATACGACTCAACAGCAAGAAAAACAACAACTGAATTGAAAAACGGGCAAAAGACCTGAATAGACATTTATCCAAAGAAATACAAATGGCCAGCGAGCCCATGAAAAAATGCTCAACATCAAAAATTATTAGAGAAATGCAAATCAAAACTACTATGAGGTACAACCTCACACCTGTATAAATGTTCATAATTAACAAGTCCACGAATAACAAATGCTGGAGAGGGTATGGAGAAAAGTGAACCCTCTTATACTCTTCGTGGGAATGTAAAATGGTACAACCACTATGGGAAAGCGTATGGAGGTACCTCAGAAAATTAAATATAAAACTACCATGTGACCCTATACCTTACTCTTGGGCATACATCTAGAAAAAAGTTTCATTGAAAAAAAATACATGTACCCCCTATGTTCATTGCAGCACTACTCACAATATCCAAAAGATGGAAACAACCTTAATGTCCTTGACAGATGAATGGATTATGAAGATGTGGTATATATATATATATATATATATAATGGAATACTACCATAAAAAAGAAGAAAATAATGTCATTTGCAGCAACATGGATGGAACTAAAGATCCTCATACTAAGTGAAGTAAGTCAGAAAAAGAAAGCCAAATACCATGTGATATCATATCTGGAATCTAATATATGGCCCAAATGAACCTTTCCACAGAAAAGAAAATCTTGGACTTGGAGAACAGACTTTTGGTTGCCAAGGCAGAGGGGGAAAAAATGGTATGAACTGGGAGTTTGATGTTAATAGATGCAAACTATTGCGTTTGGAGTGGAAAAGCAATGAGATCCTACTGTATGGCATTGGGAACTCTATCCATTCACTTGTGATGGAACATGATGGAGGATAATGTGAGAAAAACAATGTAGGTATATATGTATGACTGGGTCATTTTTCTGTACAGTAGAAATTGACAGACCACTGTAAATCAACTATAATGGGAAAAATTAAAATCATAAAAATAAATTTTTAAATTTTTTAGAAGGAAAAAACCCACAAAGACAAAGAAAGACATTATAAAATTTAAAAAAATGATCAATATGAAAAAGACATCATACTTGTTAACATATATTCAGCCACTAAAGAAGCACCTAAACACATAAAACAAAAAACTAACAGACATAAAGAGAGAAACTAATGGAAAATAATAATAGGAAACATTAACGCCACACTCACATCAATGGACGTATCTTCTAGACAGAAAGTCAATAAGACAACAGAGATACCAAATGACACAATAGAACATTTGGACTTAATGTCTACAGAACACTTCATCCCCAAAAAAGCAGAATACACATTCTTTTCACATGAATGTGGAACATCTCTAGAGTAGACAACATAGTAGGACACAAAACAAGCTTCATAATCAACAGTGAAAAGCTGAAAGTATTCTAAGGTCAAACAAGTATGCCCACTGTTGGCACTTTATTCAAATTAGTTATGGAAGTCCTAGCCACTGCAATCAGAAAAGAAAAAGAAATTAAAGGAATTTAAATTGGAAAAGAAGTAGTAAAACTGCCACTGTTTTCAGACAGTGTGAAGCTATACATAGAAAATCCAAAAAGATGCCACCAGAAAACCACTAGAGTTCACCCATGAATTCAGTAAACTTGCAAGATAAAAAATTAGTACTCAGAAATCTCTTGCATGTCTATACTCTAAAATCGACTATCAGAAAGAGAAATTAAGGAAACAGTCCAATTTACCACTGCATCAAAAATAATAAAATATCTAGAAATAAATGTACCTAAATAGGCAAAATACCTGTACTCCAAAAACTATAATATATTTATGAAAGAAATCAATGACAAGATAAACAAATGGAAAGATATGCCATGTTCTTGGATTAGAAGCATTAATGCCATTTAATATTGCATAAAAAGAATAAAAATACCTAGGAGGAAAATTCACTAAGGAACTGAAAGACTGATGCTTTGAAAAGTATAAAACATAAAGGAATTTGAAGATGATACACAGAAATGGTAAGATATCCCATGTTCTTGTGTTGGGGAAGAAATAATCATAAAGTCTACAAAAATGTCCATACTCATCAAAGCAATCCACAGATTTAATGCAATCCATATCCAAATTCACATGGCTTTTTTATATAACTAGAAAAGTTAATTCTAAAATATATATGAAATCGCAAAAGATTCCAGATTTCCAAAATAATCTTGAAAAAAAAAAAAAAAAGAACGGAGCTGGTGTTATCATACTCCTTAACTTTAAATTATACTACAAACTACAGTAATCAAAATAGCATAGTACTGACACAAAAATAGATGTAAATGAATCAAAGGAACAGAACAAAGAGCCAAAAAATTAATCTACAAATCTATGGTCAAATAATCTACAAAAATTGGTAAGAGTATTGAATGCAGAGAAAACAGCATCTGCAATAATTAGTGCTGGGAAGATGTGACAATTACATGTAAAAGAATAAGATTAGAACATTTCTTCATACCATATGTAAAAATAAACTTAAAATGGAATAAAGACCTAAATTTAAGTCATGAAACCATAAAACTCCAGGAAGAGAACATAGGTAGAACACTCTTTGACATAAATCACAGCAATATTTTATATTTATGTTATATGCACATAAATCATAGCTTTTTTTTTTGGTTCTCTCCCTAAATCAAGAGAAACACACACACACACACACACACACACACACACACACACACACACACACACACAATAGCTTTTTAGGACTGCACATGCAGCATATGGAAGTTCCCAGGCTAGGGGTCGAATCAGAACTGTAGCTACTAGCCTATGCCATAGCCATAGTAATGTGGGATCTGACCCATGTCTATGAACTACACCACAGCTCACAGCAACTCTGGATCCTTAACCCACTGATTGAGGCCAGGGATCAAACCCACATCCTCATGGATACTCATCATCACTGAGTATCAGTGGGCTCATTACCACTAAGCCACAATGGGAACTCAAAGAGAAATAATTTTTTAAAGAACTGGTTCCAAATTAAACTTAAAATACTGTGCACATTAAAGAAAACCATTTTAAAAAACCCTACTGAATGGGAAATTATATTTGGAAATTATATAACCATAAGATTCATATCCAAACATATAGCCAGCTACTAAAATGCAATATTAAAAAACAACTTGATTAATAAATGGGCAGAATTATGTGGGTTTTCCCCAGATATATTCTCTGGAGTGAGACTGCTGGCTCATAAGGTAGTTCTATTTTAAATTTTTTGTGGAAACAACATACTATTTTCCATTGTAATTGCACCAGCTTACATCCCCACCAACAGTGTAAGATTTTCCCCATTTCTCCCACCCTCTCCAGCATTTATTGCTTGTAGGCTTTTGACAATGGCCGTTCTGACTGGTATGAGATGATACCTCGTTATAGGTTTCATTTTCACTTCTCCAGTACTTAGCGAAGTGAATATTTTCATGTGTTTTTTGGCCATCTGTATGTCTTCTTTGAAGAAATGTCTATTTAGACCTTCTGCCCATTTTTTTGATTGGGTTGTTTGTTTATTGGATATAGAGCTGTATGGGTTGTTTGTATATTTTGGAGATAAATCCCTTGTTTGCTTCATTTGCAAATATTTTCTCCCATTCTGTGGATTGTCTTTTTAATTTGTTTCCTTTGCTGTGAAAAAAAAATCTAATTAGGAGTTCCCATTGTGGTGCAGCAGAAACAAATTTGGCTAGGAACCATGAGATTGCAGGTTTGATCCCTGGCCTTGCTCAGGGCTGTGATGTAGGTCACAGATGTGGCTGAGATCCTCCATTGCTGTGGCTGTGGTGTAGGCTGGCAGCTGTAGCTCCAATTTGACCCCTATCCTGGGAACCTCCATATGTCACATGCGCAGCCCCCTAAAAAGCAAAAAAAAAAAAAAACAAAAACAAAAAAAAAAACCTGTTTAGATGTAATTAGGTCCCATTCATTTATTTTTGTTTTGATTTTCATTCCTCTAGGATGAGGGTTGGAAAATATATTGCTGGAGTTTATGTCAAAGAATCACCTGCCTATGTTTTCTTTGAAGAGTTTTATAGTATCCAGTCCTATATTTAGGTCTTTGATACATTTTGAGTTTATTTTTGTTTATGGTGTTAGAGAATATCCTGATTTCATTTTTTACATGTTCCTGTCATATTCCCAGCAACACTTATTGAAGAGACTTTCTTTTCTCCATTGTATATTCTTGCCTCCTTTGGGCATATGTCTGGAGAAATTCATAATTTGAAAAGATACATGCACCTCAATGTTCATAATAATACCATTTAAAATAGCCAAGACATGGAAGCAACCTAAATGTCCATTGACAAAGGAATGGATAAAGAAGATGTGGTACATATACATAATGGAATATTGCTCAGCTGTACAAAATAATTAAATAATGGCATTTGCAGGAACACGGATGAACCTAGAGATTATCATACTAAGCAAAGTAAGTCAGAGAGAGATAAACATCATATGATATCACTTATTTGTGGAATGTAGGAAAGGATACAAAAGAAAATTATTTATGAAAAGAAACCAACTTATAGAATTAGAAAACAAATTATGGTTACCAAAAGTGACAGGCTGGGGGGAGGGATGGATTGAAGGTTTGGGGCTAGCATATGCACACTATTGGATATGGAATGTATAGTTAATGGGCACCTGCTCTATAGCACAAGGAACTCTACCCAATATTCTGTGATAACCTATATGAGAAAAGAATCTGAAAAAGAATGGGTATGTGAATGTATAAATGAATCACTTTCTTGTACAGCAGAAATTATCACATTGTAAATCAGCTGTATTTTAATAATTTTAAGAAATGGAAACAATGAGTAAAATGCCTGGATAGGCATTTTTTTTAATAAAGACATACAAATGGCTAATAAGCACATGAAAAGACCCTCAACATTGCCAATAATCAGAGAAACACAATTAAAAATCACAGTAAAATATTGCATCACGCTTGTCAGACAGCTGTCATAAAAATGTCTACAAATAACAAATATTGTTGAGGATTTGGAGAAAAGTGAACCCACATACACTTTTGTTGAGAATGTACCTTATGGAAAGCAATATGAAGATTACTCAAAAAACTAAAAATAGAGTATAATGAGATTCAGCAATTCTCCTGTTTGGTATATATTCAAAAGTTAAAAAAAAAAAAAAAAACACTAACTTGAAAAGTTTAATGAATCCCAATGTTATGATCATAGAAACATCATTAAAATATCTCTGATTTGGATACAACCATATTGTCCATCAACAGATAAATGGATAAAGAAGTTGCAGTTTAGGTAGACAATGGAATATTACTCAGACATAAAAAAGAATGAAATTCTGTCATTTGCAACAATTTGTTTGGACTTAGAAGGTATTATTCTAAGTGAAATAAGTCAAATAAAGAGAAAGAAATTTATATTATGACTGATATTTTCAATTTCAAACAAATGAATGTATAAAACAATAGAAAGAGTATCATACATATAGAAAATAAACTAGTGGATACTAGTATGAAGAAGGGGTGGGAGGGATAAAGTAGGATTATTGGATTAAGAGATACAAAATGCTAAGTATAAAATGAAAAGCAACAAATATATATTGTATAGCAGAGAGAAATAAAGAGTTTGTTTTGTAATAATTTTATTTTGGCCACACCTATGGAATATGGAAATTCCCAGGCCAGGGATCAAAACTGTGATACAGTTATAGCCTGCACCATGCTGTGAACAAGCGAACTTCCTAACTTCTTATAATAGCATTTAATGGAGCATAATCTGTAAAAATACTTCATCACAATTCTGCATAACTGAATCTAATATAATATTGTAAATAAACTACGTCAATAACAAATCACATTTCTAGATATACTGAAAAAATTAATTTTAAGAGAAATAAAAGACATGTTTCTAACTAAAAATGAAAATAGAAATTATTAAAATTTGCAATATACTCACATAATATGGCTTAGAGGAAATTTTATAGCTCTGAATTCATATATTAGAAAAGAAGTCTAAAATCAATAGTTAAAGCTTCCACCTTAAAAAAAATGAGAAAAAGTAAAAGTGCTTAAATCCAAAGTAAGCATAATAAATTAAAAGACATAAAAAGATAAAAATTACCATTTATGAGGAAGTTCTGGAAATCTAATATTCAGCATGTTACCTTTAGTTAACAATATTTTATTATATATTTGAAAGTTGTCGAGAAGGTAGATTTTACACTTTCTCATCACATACAATTCTAATAATGTAAGATGATGACTGTGTTAGTGATTCTTATTTTGATAATCATTTTCACAATATATATGTGTATCAATCTCATTATACACATTAAATTTACACAACTTTATAAGTCAGTTATATCTCAATAAATCTGGAAAAAAACTAAATAAAAATTAAAACCAAAATCACTGAAACTGAAAACAGGAAGTCATTAGATAACATAAAAGATATTGAGCAGAACAATAAAATAAAAAATAAAAAAATTCCCTCCAGGGTAACTAAGAATAAAATACAGAAAATAAAATACTAAAGTCAGATGTATTAGTAGGGGCATTACTACAAATCTCATGGACATTAAAAGAAAATGAAATATTTGGAAAAACTCTATGACTACATATTTGATAGCTTAGATAAACTGAACAAATTCCTTAAAAGACTTGATCTGCCAGAATTCATACAAGAAGAAAGAAATAACGTGAATAAGACTCTAGTCTATAAAATAATTTGAATAAATAATAATATTCCAAAAAAGAAAGCTGCAAGCCTAGATGTGTTTAATATAAAATTCTACTAATCATTTAAAAGAGAAATTATGTGAAGTTTCTTCAATATGTTCCAGGAGGTAGAAGCAAAGGGAACATTTCTGAAAACATTCTATAAGGCCAGCATAGAAAAGGGCATTACAAGAAAAGACAATACTAATTAATATCACTCATGACTATAGATGCAAAAATCCTCCTCAAAATAAGACCAAATTAATGTTAAAATGTATAAAAAGAATTACACAGTAAAGTGTGATTTATACCAAGTATGCAGGACTACTTTAACATTAAAAAATAAATAAATAACAGGGAGTGACATCAGCATTGTGGTGGTGTGATGCAATCATTTTCCCTCTTTTAATTACAACTAATTTGACATCCATAACCAAAAAAATTGCCTCTGCACAGCATACCATCACAGCTGAGACATCATCAATTTGGTTATCAAAAAAAGGATAGAAGGACCTTGGAGGAGACTGCAGACAAATCTGGGTGACAGCAAAGTTGAAGTGGCACTGGCAAAGCCAAACCTTTCTGGGTGGAAAGTAAAAATATGAAGGTGAAGATAGGGTGTTGGTTCAACCATGAGTGCTGTAGGGATTCTTTGATTCCTTTAAGGAAGGATTCTTTGATTCCTTTAGGGAGAGACTGTACTTACTAGGGAGAAGAAAAGAAAGATAATAAGATAGACAAAGGCAGTGAAAGTAATGTATATTTTTTCCTATCTGCCCAAGGATTCAGGCAAGAGATCCACCCACATACCTTTGTTAGGCCCATCAATCAAGGATAACGTTACAGGGCCATGGTCAACAACTGAGATCACAAATGCTAAGCACACAACACTCCTGACTGTGTCACCACCTGTTTCTGTTTTGTTTTATTTCTTTGCCAGCTTCTTCAAATGTGTATGCTCCCAAAATCAGTGGCCATTAAGCTCTGGTAAACAAAAATAAATAAATAAATAAATAAAATTAAATTAAAAACTTGGGCTATAGTGCCACCTTCTGGAAAAGAAAAGGAGGATTCCTAATTACCAACCGGTTGACACGTTAAAATCCAATCAAACAAAGCCTTGACTAATTAAGAAAAGTGTTCACCACATTAAATGCAGAAGTGAAAATACTTTTCAACAAAAGTTATGAAAAAAATAATGATAATACAGAATCTAGAAAATAAAAATTAAAAATTTCCAAAATCCAATAAAAGGCATGGAATATTGCAATCACCCTGATAAAGATGCAACAAAATTTTTATGGAAAAAATCAATGAGCTAAAAGAAAACACAGAAGTGTAACACGGTTTGGCCAGGAATAAAGTTAATGAACAAAAAAATTATTTTGCCAAAGAGACAGAAAAGAGCCAAAGAGAAATTCCCAGAGAACTCAATAAGTGAAATAATGAATGTATTACAAAACATTGAAAATTGAACAGATCTGATAGAAGTTAGAATAAACAATCCAGGAGTCAGGAATTTAGAAATGACTCAGGTGGAAAAGGAGAAAGAACTAATTTTTTTTAATTGAAGAAACCCAATCCATCCCACTCCCTGGGAATTTGGGGTTAATAGATGCGAACTATTGGATTTGGAATGGATAAACAATGAGATCCTGCTGTATAGCACTGGGAACTATAGCTAGTCACTTGTGATGGAGCATGAGGGAAGATAATGTGAGAAAAAGAATGTATATATGTATGCATGACTGGGTCACTTTGCTGTATAGTAGAAAAATGACAGAACACAGTAAACCAACTATAATGGGAAAAATCATTTTAAAAAATAAAGAAACCCTGAGAGAACTCAGACTTCTTCAAGGGACCAACATAATATCAATATGTTTACTATAGTGATAAGAACAGAGCAAGGGACCAGACAACTTATTTAAGGAATTAATAACTGAGAACTTCCCCATAATGAGGAAGGAACTGGACATAAAAATCCACAAAACTGATAGAATATCTTACTATCCCAATGCAAAAGACTTTCTCCAAGACACATTATATAAACTTGACAGAATAAAAAGGTAAAAAATGAATTTTAAAGGTAGCCACAGGGGGAAAAAATAGTTGAAATTACAGAGGAACCCCTACTAGTATATCATCAGAATCTTCAGCAGAAGCTCTACAGCCAGGAATGTCATATTCAAAATATTGAAAGAAGTTGAAAGCCTTCCCACTAAAATCTGGAACAAAAGAAGGATGCCCACTCCCACCAATTTTATTCTAGATAGTATTGGATGTTCTAGTCACAGCAATCAGACAAACAAAATAAATAAAAAGTATCCAAGTTGGAAGAGAAGTAAATGCAGAAGACATGATCCTATATATAGAAAACCCTAAGGAATCTGCAAACTACTTGAACTAATCAATGAATTTAGTAACGTAGCAGGATACAAGATGTTACTTCAGAAATTGGTTGCATTTCTGTATACTAAAAAATAAATAGTAGAAAAGGAATATAAAAATAAAATACATTTAAAACTTGCACCCCCCGAAATTAAATACCTAGGAATAAACCTGACCAAGGAGGTGAAAAACACTTGTATGCTGAGATTTATAAAGCATCAATCAAGGAAATTAAAGAGAATTCAAATAAATGGAAAGATATTCCATGCTCCTGGATTGGATGAATTAATATTTAAAAAATGTCTCTACTACCTAATGCGATATACAGATTCAGTGTAATCCCTAACAAATTACCCATGACATTTTTCATAGAACTAGAACAAATAATCCAAAAATTTATATGGAACCATTGCCAAAGAAATCCTGAGAGGTGAAAAAAAAAAAAAAAAAAAAAAAAAAACAAGCATGAAGCATAATTCTCCCAAACTTCAGACAATATTACAGAGATATAGTAATCATGACAGTATGGTACTGGTAAAAAAAACAGACATACAGACCAATGGAACAGTGTGAGAACCGAGAAATAAAACTAGACACCTAATTGTCAATTAATCTTCAACAAAAGAGGCAAGAATATAACATGAGAAAAAAAAAAGCAACCTCTTCAATAAGTGGTGCTGGGAAAACTGGGCAGCTGCATGTAATTCAAGGAAATCAGAATACACTCTCACACCATGCACAAAAGTAAACTCAAAATTGCTTTGACACTTAAACATAACACAAGACACCTTAAAACTCCTATAAGAGAACATAAGCAAAGCATTCTCTGACATTAACAGTACAACTGTTTTCTTAGGTCAGTCACCCAAGCCAATAGAAAAATAAATAAATAAACCAATGGGACCTAATCAAATTTGCAAGCTTTTGCACAGCAAAGGAAACCATAAAAAAAGATAACCTACGGAATGGGAGAAAATAATTGCAAATGATGCAACTGACAAGGACTCAAACTCCAAAATATACAAAGAACTCAAGCAACTCAAAATCAAAAAAAGCAAAAAACCCAATTGAAAAATGGGCAGAAGACCTAAGTAGACATTTCTCCAAAGAAGACATGGAGGGCAAACAGGCACATGAAAAAATATGCAACTTCACTAATTATTAGAGAAATGCAAATCAAAACTACAATGAGGTACCACCACAAAGCAGTCAGAATGGCCAACAAGTCAACGAATAACAAATGCTAGAGAGGGAGTAGGGAAAATGGTACCTCCTTCACTGTTGGTGGGAATATAAATTGGTACAACCACTATGGAAAACATTATGGAAGTGCCTCAGAAAACTAAATATAGAACTACCGTATGATCCAGCAACCCCACTCCTGGGAGTATATCTGGACAAACTTTCATTCAAAAATACATACTTTCCTATTTTCATTGCAGCACTGTTTGCAATAGCCAAGACATTGAAACAACCTAAATGGCCATCAACAAATGAATAGATTAAGAAGATGTAGTGCATATATACAATGTAATACTACTCAGTCTTAAAAAAGAACAAATTTCCATTTGTAGCAACATGGAACTAGATATATATATATATATATATATATATATATATATATATATAAACAAATCTTAGCAAATTCAATAAGATTGAAATCATACCAACTATCTTTTTTTTACCACAATGGTATGCAACTAGAAATCAACAAGAGGAAAGTGAGAATATCTGAAAATACGTGAAAATTAAACCATCCACTTAAAAAAGGATAATAGAAGAAATAAAAGGGTAAATAAAAGGTTATCTAGAAACAAATGGAAATGGAAATAGAATGTATCGAATCTTGTGGGATACATCAAAAGCAGTTCTGAGAGAAAAGTTGGTAGCAATAAAAATATATATTAATAAATTAGAAAGATTTCAAATAAATAACCTGTTATACCTCTAGTAATTAGAAAAGAGTAACAAATTAAGCTCAGAGTTCAAAAAAGGAGGGATATAATAAAGATCATAGTAGAAATAATGTTATATAGCCCAGAAAGGTAATAGAATCATGAAACTAATAAATAGTTCTTCAAAAAGGTAAACAAAATTGGCAAATCTTTAGCTAAATTATTAAAAAAAAGAAAACTTAAAAGAAGAAATTAATATGAAAGAGGATATATTTCAAAAAGAGCTATATTCAGGAATAAATAGAATCATGAGAGTACTATGAAAAATTATATAGCAACAATTACATAACCTTGAAGAAATGAACACATTTCTAAAAATAGACATCTGCCAAGACTGAATCAAGAAGAAATAGAAAATATGATCAGTACAATGAGTAAATAAATTAATAATTTAAAAACTCCTAAGACAGAAAACTCCAGAATCAGATGACTTCCCTGGAGAATTCTATCAAACATTTAAAGGAGAAATAACACAACATTCCTCAAATTCTTCCAAAATGTTTATGATGAGGTTAGACCTTCAAACTCATTCTATAAAGCCAGCATTATCTTGATACCAAAACCAGATAATGATACCACAAGGAAGGAAAACTGCAGACCAATATTCCTGATGAATATTAATGTAAAACTTTTCAACAAAATATTAGCAAGCCGAATTCAAAAACACATTGAAATAATTTTACACTATAAGTGGGATTTATACCTGTGATGCAAAATGGTTAAAAACATGCATATCAATAAATATATCATCTCAATAAAGGAAAGGTAAAAATCAAATGGTGATCTCAATAAATGCAGAAAAATGCATTTGTCAAAATAATTTTTTCATGATAAAAATGCTTAGGGATTTGAGTATAAAAGAAACATTCCTAAAATTAACCAAAACCATATATGACTAGCTCATAACTAACATTACACTTACTGGAGAATAATTACAAGTGTTTTCTCTAAGATCCCACTCTTATCACTCCTATTTAGTATAGTATTAGAAGAGTCAGCTGGAGTAATTAAGCAGGATGAAGAAATCAAAGTAATCAAAAAAATAAAAGAAGTAAAATTGTCATTGATTTGTGATTTTATATACATATATATATATATACACACACACACACACACACACACATATATATTCCAAAGAGTCCATCTAAAATAGTTTTTGGAATTAATAAACGTCTTCAGTAGTGTTAGGATACAATATCAACAAACAGAAATTATTCACATTGCTTTGCATGAATAATGAAGCATCTGAAAAACAGAGAAAACTGTCCTATTCACAGTAGAATCAAAATCAATAGAATAATAAAAAATTAACAAAGAAAGGAAATTATCTTTACATTGAAAGCTACAAAACATATCTAAATAATTGAAAAAGATATAAATGGAAAGGCACCCCATTTCATGTATCAGAAGAACTAAGATTGTTCAAATCATCATGACTACCCAAAGCCATCTACAGATTCAATCCAATCCATCCCAAAATGTCAAAGGCCATATCCACAGGAATAGAAGAAACAATCCTAAAATATGTGTGGAGCCACAAAAGATCCCAAACAGCCAAAGCAATCTTTAGGGAAAAATAAAGCTGGAGGTATCACACTTCCCGATTTCAAAATATACTACCAAATCATTGTAATAGAAACAGTAAGGTACTGACACACACAAAAAGATACATAGATCAATGTCACAGAAGTGAGCTCAGAATCAAATATTGATATATACAATCAACTAATATTTGGAAAGAGAGTCAAGAATATCCAATGGGTAATAATAGACTCTTGAAAAAATTTTGCTTGGAAAACTGGATAAATACATTCAGAACAATGAAATTGGACCCCTATTTCACACCACTCACAAAAATTAACCTAACATGTATCAATTACATGGTCTGGAACCATAAAACTCCTAGAAGAAAATGTAGAGATAAAGCTAATAAATATTGGACTTGGCAATTTTTTTTTAATCAGCAAAAGTAAAAATTAGCAAATGGGACTACATCAAATTCAAAAGCTTCTTCAAAGTAAAGTAAACAATTAACAAGATGAAAAGAAAACTTACAAAATAGGAAAAAAATTGCAAGCCATAATTGATAAGGGACTAATATCCAAAAATTATGAAGAATTTATGAAAGTTAATAACATAAAGCAAAAAACAATCTAATTAAAATGGGCAAAATAACTAAATAGCCATTTTTTCAAAGAAGATATCAGGACCACCAACAGACACATTAACAGATACAAAACCTGATGCATCATCAAGGAAATGTAAATTACAAGCCCAACGAGACACTACCATATACATGTTAGAACAGCTATAACCAAGAAATCAAGAGACAAAAGGTTCTGGTGAGAATGTGGTGAAAGGGATAGTTATACACTGTTGGTGGGAATGAAAATTGTTCTAACCACAATGGAAAAGAATATGGAGGCTCCTCAAAAATTTAAAAATAGATCTATAGCAATTCTGCTTCGTGGTGTATACACAAAGGGAATAAGCACTGGATTTTGACAAGATATATGCGCTCCCATGTTTACCACAGCATTATTCATAGTAGCCAAAATATGGAAACAATGCAAATTACCATAAGTAGATTAATGGATAAAAAAAGATGTGGTATATATACAGTGGAATATTATTCAGCCATGAGAAAAGAAGATAATCTGCCATTTGCAACAATATGGGTGGCCTTTGAGCACATAATGCTAAGTGATATAATTTAGACAAAGACAAGTACTATATGATATCACTTATATGTGAAATCTAAAAAAAAAAAAAATCAAACTTGTAAAATAAAGAGTGTAAAATGGTAGATTCCCAGGGGCTGGGGTAAGAGGTGGAGCTGAGATTGACAATGTTAAAGGGTACCAACCTATAATACCTAGCAAATAAGCCTTAGAGATCTAACATGAGTATAATGAATATGGGCAATAATATTGTAATATATTTTTTATCATGTGGTAAGTATTACAACATGACAATCATGAATATATTAAAATAACATACTGTACACCTAGACATGGCATGTCAAATTTGTTTAATAAAGTATTTTTAAAAGAAAATAAATTAATAAACTCATCAGCAAGCTGAAGAAGAAACAAAGCCCTATCTATAGACAGAAAAATACTTGAAAAATTCAACACACATTCATGATAAAAAAAATCTAAGGAAACTAAGAATAAAGGAAAACTTCCTCAACTTGATAAAGAATATGTACAAAAACCTATAGCTTGCATAATATTTAATGATGAGTAACTTGAAATTTCCCAGGAAGATTATGTACAAAAGTAGGATGTTCCTTCTCACCTCTGTTTCTCAACATGATACTGGATGTCCTAGCTAATTAATAAGAAAAAATATGCAGATTTAGAAAGGATAAATGAAACTGTCTTTGTTCATAGAGGACATGATCATATATTTAGAAAATTTTAATCAATAACCAAAGAAAGACTTCTGGAACTGAAAAGCAAGTCTGCATGTATTTTTCCAGTTTTCCAAGCAAAATTTGTTTGAGTCTGTTATTACCCATTGGAAGTTCTTGGCTCCCTTTCCAAATATTATAAAATTTCAATATACAAAATCAATCACATTACTATGTACCAGCAATTAATAAATGGAATTTGAAATTAAAACATAGTACCACATTCATTAGAGCAAAAAAAATAGAGAAATTAATACTTAGGTATAAAACTTGTATAAAATATGCACAAGATCTATATGAGGAAAAATACAAAACTCTGGTGAAAGACATCAAAAAAGAAATAAATAAGTGGGGAGATATACTATGTCCACGGACCAAAAGACTCAGTATTTTCAAGATTTTAGTTCTTCACAAATTGATCTGTAGTTTCAATGAAATTCCAATTAAAATCTCAGCAAATCTATTATGTGGACATCTATAAATTTCTTCTAAAGTTTATATAGAGAGGTAAAAGACACAGAATAGCCAACTCAATATTGGAGGAGAACATAGCTGGAATATTACTACCACTTGATTTCATGACCTGCTATAATGCTACAGTTATTAGTATAGGTAGTATGGGGAAAGAATACATAAACAAATCAGTATATCATCCATATTGGAGAACCTGGAAATAGATCCACATAAATACAGGAAATTGATCTTTGACAAGGAAGAAAAGCCAATACAATAGTGCAAAGATAGTATTTTCAAGAAACGGTTCTAGACTTGGAGGCTGATCAAGATGATGATGCAAGATCCTGATAATTTCTTCAGTGACCACAAAAAATACACAGCTATAAGTGCGACAATTCCTTCTGAAAGAACTTGAGAACTCTGTGAACAATTATTACACAACAGAAGATAACAGGGCCATATGAAGACAAATAGAAGAGGCAGAGACACTCTCACCAAATCCTCACCACTAGTGCAGTGACATAATAGGGAAGAATCAAAAACAATGTAGCTTCTTCATTGCAAGGGGTTGATGGCCCACATCAGAAACAATGGAGATTCTCCCTGAATTTCAAGGCATTGTTGCCTATTAGAAACACTAATCCTTGAATTTGCAGTAGATATACAAGCCCCCAAATCATCTGGTTTTGAAAAACAATGGTGCTTATGTCCAAGAGAAACATAAGGATATAAGGAAAAGAGAACCCACTCTAAAGACTTGCCTGCAGACGTACTCACCCTGGGACCCAGTATAAAAGCAGCAGTTTGAAAAGTGTGTAGACTATATGTGAAGAAGATTAATTTACTAATCTTAAAGCATTTAGGGAAAGAAGCTTGTTCTGGCTTTTTCAAGGAATGGGGGGTGATGGGTGCCATTTTTATCTTCCATTTACCTTGTTTGCACAGCACTGGTGGATAACCACTTTTGCACTCACACTTTAACCTGTTAGCAGTGACAGGTGAGCACTTCAGTATCTGTATAGCATCCTGTGGGCCTTCCAGAGCTGGCAGGGGAGCACTCAGGGCCCCCCCATTCTGCTTCTCACACTTCTTCCAGGGGTGATGCACCAGTGCCCTGCCTACCCATGACATTTCTCACGGTTTCAACACATGCAGCCTATGCATGCAACAAGGATTTTGTGCAAGGTCCTGGTGTCCATGGGGTATTACATTTCCGGGTGATCCAGTTTTGAAAAAGTCAATAGACTGCCAGAAAGACAATTCATGTCTTTTGCCCATTTTTCAATTGGATTGTTGGTTTTTATGCTGTTGAGTTGTATAAGTTGTTTGTATATTTTAGAGGTTAAGCCCTTGTCAGTTGCATTGTTTGAAACTATTTTCTCTGATTCCCTAGGTTCTATTTTTTTAATGGTTTCCTTTGATGTCCAAAACTTTTCAGTTTAATTACATCCCATTGGTTTATTTTTGCTCTTATTTCTATTGCCTTGGGTGTAAGGTTTATTTCAGAGAATGTTTTGCCTATGTTCTCTTCTAGGAATTAGATGGTATGTTGTCTTATGTTTAAATTTTTAAGCCATTTAAATTTCTTTGAAAAAGGGGAGATCCCATCTTGGCTCAGCGGAAACAAATCTGACTAGCATACATGAGGATGGAGGTTTGCTCCCTGGCCTTGCACAATGGATTGAGGATCCAGCATTGCTGTGAGCTGTGGTGTAGGTCACAGACATGACTCAGATCCCATGTTGCTGTGGTTATGGTGTAGGCCAACAGCTACAACTCTGATTTGACCCCTAGCCTGGGAACCTCCATATGCTGTGGTGGAGACCCTAAAAAGCAAAAGATAAAATAAAATGAAATAATAAATTTCCTTGAAAAAGATACATGCACCCATATATTCATTCCAGCACTATTCATAATATCCAAGACATGAAAACAACCTAAATGTCCATCAACAGATTAATGGATTAGGAAGATGTGGTATATATACACAATGGAATACTACTCAGGCATAAAAAAGAACAAAATAATGTCATTTTCAGCAACATGAATGGAACTGGAGACTCTCATACTAAGTGAAGTAAGTCAGGAAGAGAAAGACAAATATCATACGATATCACTTATTTTTGGAATCTAATATACAGCACAAATAAACTTTTCTACAAAAAAAGAGACTCGTGGACTTGGAGAACAGACCTGTGGTTGCAAAGAGGAGGGGGAGGGAGTGGGGTAGAATGGGAATCTGGGGTTAATATAGGCAAACTGTCGCATTTGGAATAGATAAGCAATGAGATCGTGCTGTATAGTGCTGGGAACTATATCTAGTGACTTGTGATGAAGCATGAGGGAGGATAATGTGAGAAAAAAAATTTATATATGTATGTGTGACTGGGTCAATTTACTGTACAATAGAAAATTGGCAGAACACTGTAAACAAACTATAATGGAAAACAATATTTAAAAACAAAAAAAGACAGATAATTCAGTAGAAAACCAAGTAGGCTTAAATGTTTAGCATTTAAAAAGTGAAGATAGCTTAAGGAACTTATGGTTCAATATGACGTAAAATAACATTTGCATTATAGAAGTCCCAGAAGGAGAAAAGGAAGTGGCAGAAAACTTATACGAAGAAGGAATAGCTTAAAACTTCCTTAAACTGTGAAAGAGAATAATCCCAGAGAGTTCCAAATAATACAAACCTAGAGATACCACACCAAGACATATTGTAATTAAGATGTCAAAAGTTAAAGATGAAGAGAGAATCTTAAAGGCAATAAGAGAAAAAAACAGCTGGTTATGTATAAGGAAATCCCATGATATTTTTAGCAACTTTATCATCAAAAACTTCACAGGCCAGAAAAGAGAGACATGACATACTCAAAGTGGTATGGTTAGGAGACCATTGGTGTGGTCTAGAGAAAAGGTTATGGTGTCTTTAACTAAGAATGGCAATGGAGAAGGTAAATAAATCATTTTAAGATATTATATGTTAATCACATGCATATGCTGTATGCCTACACACACATAGATATAGAACCAATAGGTCTTGTGAGATGTGGAGGAGACAAGATGGGAAGCATAATCGTGGAAGAGTATAAGGTTTTTTTGCATATTAATGATTCTTTTATTTTAAAAATACCCTAGAAAATGTATACCTTAAGGCTGTTGCTACATATTTCCAAACTGGTCCATCTAACACTTGTACCAATTTATTTCCTCACAAGAAGTATATAATATTTCCTGAAATCCAAAATATTAGCATATAATTTGTATTTATATATGATTGTGAATTCTTTTTCATCCATGCTTATTATAGGATAGCTACTTTGCCTAAAACAGTGTCTCTCTTCTCTCTGCCTTTGCAAAATTTTTATTTTTCTCTAGATTCATAGTATAATTTTTCTCCTTTTTTGGAATCTTATTTCTCCAATGAAATTTTAAGTTCCTTTGGGTAGATGCCTAGTGTTATGCTTATGTATCTGATGTACTATCTAATAAAATGCTGAGTTCTAATAATACTTGTTAATTAATAAATGATTGTCCTGTTGAAATTTGGCTTCTCCAAATTTTCATTCATGGTTTATATTAGAGTATTTGTTCCATGAAGAGATGAAACAAAATCTTGCAATTTATTAACACCTGTTCTTATAGGTATGTACTTGAAGTCCTCTATTTAACAATGTTGAAAAGCTGTTATATACAGTTTATAGAATGCAGACAGAAATACCACTGGATGTTAGTGAAGTGAGGGATCTGTGTGAGTTAGTATGGGCATGGAAGGTGTTTTCGTGGAGGTTAAACTTTTACATGAAGATTCATAGGTATGGTAAGGAGAGGCTATACATTATAGACAGGGAGCCCAGCAAAGCCCAGATGGCAATGCAGAGGATGTAGAAAGAAAACAAGAAAGACTTTCATGATTTTTCTCACAATATTCATAGAATATTTATAGTACAAGAGAGTAATGGAAAAATCAAATAATAGAACTTAACATACTTAGGGGATTGAAAAATAGTTGTAGCTAAAGGCTGTGAAAGATTTTAAGTTGCAAATCAGAGACCCTAGAAATAGCTGTGGGATAGATTGAGGAATGTAAGGGATGCAGAGAAAGTCTTTGAAGAATAAATGTGACAACAACTAACATTTATTGAACACTTTCTATGTATCAGACACCATTCTAAGTGTTTTACAAATATTATCTCATTTATGGTTTTACGCCAAGCAGAAACTCAGTTGAAAATAGTGTAGAAATACAAGTGTATGATGGCTTCCAACTGGAGTGAAAGTCTAGGATTTCAACTCTCAGCATTGTTAACTTGCAATGATTTCACCTCCTGGGGTTGGCCAGGACAACTTCTATCAACTTAATGTATGAAGTCTCCTTTCCATAAAAATACATTCTCAAGTAATTTATACCTTAAAATGAAAGAAGATAGCCTACTATTTCGAAAAAAGACTGGTGCATTAAGTTGAGCAAATGTTTGGTGATGTCCCCAAAATTTACTTTCTTGTTCTAAAAGAAACACTATGGTGTTGTGGAGAAGGAGATTTCTATGTCTATACTACTGAGTTTGGCACACACCAATGCATTTAAAATTAACATTGAGAATTAACAGTGTTTTCCAGGGAAAATATTTGAAATTGTTTTCATTCCTATGATGCCACTCCCAAAAGCCCAGGATATTTGTCCTGAAGTAAAACTTCCTGCTTAGCTTGAATCACAGTCCCAATATATTGTTGATATAAGTCCATGCTGTGGTGAGCAAATTTTCTAAACATTCAGCAGATTTGGCTCAAGTGGTAAAGATCATAGGTCCACCAAATGGAGGGTTTTGCCTTTAGACAACAATTGTCATTAATATATAGTTGGTTCAGTCTGCTAATATTTTGCTGAGGATTTTTCATCTATGTTCATCAGTGATATTGGCCTGTGATTTCCTTTTTTTGTTGTTGTCTTTGGTTCTGGTATTGGGGTGATGGTGGAGATTTACAGTTTTCCTTCCTCTAAAATTTTTTGTAAGTGTTTCAGAAGAATATGTATTAATTCCCTGAATGTTTGATAGAATTTGTCTTTGAAGCCAACAGGTCCTGGACTTTTGTTTTTTGGAAGCTTTTTAATCACAATTTCAATTTCGATACTTATGATTGGTCTATTCATATGTTCTACTTCTTGGTTCAGTCTTGGAAAGTTGTGCCTTTGTAAAAATCTGTCCATTTCTTCCAGTTTGTCTATTCTATTGTCATATAGTTGCTTATAGTAGTCTCTTATGATCCTTTGCATTTCTCTGGTGTCAGTTGTACTTTCTTTTTCATTTGTAATTTTATTGAATTGAACACTCTCCCTTTTTTTTTCTTGATGAGTCTGGCTAAAAGTTTATCAATTAGTTGATCTTTTCAAAGAACCAACTTTTGGGTTTGATTTTCTCTATTGTTTTCTTTGTCTCTATTTCATTTATTTCTATTCTGATCTTTATGATTTGTTTCCTTCTACTAATTATGGGCTTTGTTCTTCCTTCTTTAGATGTTGTAGGTGTAAGGTAAATTTGTTTATTTGAACTTTTCTTGTTTCCTGAGATAAGATTGTATTGCTATAAAGTTCCCTCTCAGAACTGCTTTTGCTGTGTCCCATTGGTTTTGGATTATTCTATCTTCATGTCATTTGTCTCTAAGCATTGTTTGATTTCCCCTTTGATTTCTTCAATGATTCATTGGTTGCTTAGTAGCATATTGTTTAACATTCCGGAGTTTGTGTTTTTTTTTTTTTTTTTCTTATAGTCACTAGTCTCATAGCATTGTTGTGGGAGAAAATGCTTGAAATAATTTCAATTTTTTAACTTTACCAAGGCTTGATCTGTGGCCCAAGATGTGATCTATCCTGGAGAATGTTCCATGTGCACTTGAGAAGAATGTATATTCTGCTGCTTTGGTATGGAATGTTCTGTAAATATCAGTCAGGTCTATCTGGTGTAAAGTGTCATTTAAGGCATTTGTTTCCTTGTTGATTTTCTGTCTGGATGATCTGTCCATTAATTTAAATAGGCTATTAAGGTCTCCACTACTGTGTTATTGTCAGTTTCTCTTTTTAAGACTGTTAGCAGTTGCCTTTTTAATTGAGGTGCTCCTATGTTGGGTGCATATATATTTACAATTGTACCTTCTTGAATTTATCATTTGATCATTATATAATGACCTTCTTTGTCCCTTGTAACATACTTTATATTAAAATCTATGTTGTCCAACAGAAGTATTGCTACTCCAGCTTTTTTTTTTGATTTCCATTTGCACGAATACCTTCCTCCATCCTCTCACTTTCAGTTTGTATGTGTCCATTGGACAGAAGTGGGTCTCTTGTAGACAGCATATATGTGGGTCTTGTTTTTTCACTCATTCAGCAAATCTATGTCCTTCGGTTGGGGCACTTTATCCATTTACATTTAAGGTAATCATTGATCTGTATGTACTTAGTGCCATTTTGTTAATTCTTTTGGATTTGTTTTTGTTGGTCTTTTTTCTTACCTTCTTCTTTTGTTCTCTTGTGGTTTGATGGCTATCTTCAGTCTGCATTTGCATTGATTTTTCTTATTCATGTGTGTATCTATTATAGATTTTTGGTTTGTGATTACCGTGATATTTTGATACAGGAATCCATATACTTACAAGATTGTTTTAAGTTGATGCTCTCAATTTCAAATGCTTCCTTTTCTTATGATTGCTGGGTTTTGATATCACATTTGTATGGGGATGATTGCCTCCTTTACTATATGTTTACCTTTACTTTTGAGCCTTCTCATTTGTAGTTTTCTTGTTTCTAGTTTTGGCTATTCTTTTCCACCTAGAGAAGTTCCTTTAGTATTGTTGTAAAGCTGGTTTGGTGTTGCCAAATTCTCTTAGATTATTCTTGTCTTAAAGATTTTGATTTCTCATTCAAATCTAAATAAGAGCCTTGCTGAGTGGAGTATTCTTGGTTGTAGGTTTTTTCCTCTCTTGCTTTAAATATATTGTGTCACTCTCTTCTGGCCTGCAGAACTTCTGCTGAAAAATCACCTGACAACCTTATTGGTGTTCCCTTGTATGTTATTTGTTGTTTTTCCCTGGATGCTTTCAATTTTTCCCCTCTAATTTTAGTCAGTTTCATTAATATGTGTTTCAGGGCATTCCTCCTTGGGTTTTTTCTATATGTTTTATTTGAGCTTCCTGGATTTGAGTGCTTCTTTCCCATGTTAGGGATTTTTTTGGCTATTATCTCTTCAAGTATTTTCTTTGTCCCTTTCTCTCTCCCTTCTTCTGGCACCTCTGTAATACAAGTGTTGGTACATTTAAAGTTGTTCCATATTTCTTAGACTGTCCTCATTTCTTTTCCTTCTTTTTTCTTTATTCTGACCCACATCAGTGATTTCCTGAGGTTTGACTTCTGCCTTGCTTATTCATTCTTCTACCTCCTGTAGTCTGTTATTGTTTCTTTCTAGTGAATTTTTTTTAAATTTTTGGTTATTGTGTTTTTCATCTCTGCTTGTTTAATCTTTAAATCTTCTATTTACTTGTTAAAAGTTCCTTGTAATTTATTGATCTTTGCCTCCATTTTCCCCCCAAGATCTTGTATCATCTAAACTCTCATTACTCTAGAGTCTTTTTTATGGAGATTGCTTATCTCTACTTCACTTAGCTGTTTCTCTAGGGTTTTGTCTTGTTCTTTCATCTGGCACATATTTATCTGCCTTTTCTTTCTGTCTGGCTTTTTGTGTGGTCTTCTTTTTGCGGGTTGCAAGGCTGTAGCCTCTCTTGCTTCTGGGGTCTGCCTCCTTGTGGATGAAGTTGATCCAATGTTTGTGGCAGGTTTCCTGAAGGGAAGGGCTGGTGACTGATAGGTGGAGCTGAGTCTTGTCCCTCTGGTGGGTTTGACTTTTTCTCTGGGTATGATTAAGGATGGTTATGACACTGGGAAGACTTTAGGAAGCATGTTTTCTGATGGGTGTGGCTCTGTTCACAACCTGTTTGTTATTTGACCTGTTGATTCTTATCCCTCATTCATGGGGCCAGATTTTTCCATAATGGCAGCCTCTAGGGAAACTTACACTGAAGAATATTCCCTGGGACCTCTACCTCCAATGCACTTCCACAGCCACCTCTATTTCTCCAGGAGACCCTCCCAGACCCGCAGGTAGGTCTGACCTGAATTCTTATGGAGTCCCTGCTTTTCCTTGGACCCAGTGAACATGAAATTCTGTGTGCAACCCCCAAAAGTAGAGTCTCATTTTTCCCCAGTCCTGTGGATGTCCTGTGCTCAAGCCATTTTGGCCTTCAACACCAAATGCTGCAGAAGTCCTCCTCCCAATGCTGGATCTCCAGGATGGGGAACCTGACATGGGGTTTTTAACCCTCACTCCTATGGGATAGCCTCTGTGATATAGCTATTTTCCATTCTGTTGGTCACCTACCTGGTGGTTATGGGATTGTTTATATCATTAAAGTGTCTCTCCTCCTGTCTCAATGTAGCTTCTTCTTGGTCTTTGGATGTAGGATATCTTTTTTGGCAGCTTCCAGTATATTTTGTTGATAGCTGTTCAGAAGTTGGTTGTAATTTTGGTGTTTTTGGTGAGTACTTCTATCTGCCATCTTGTCTCTAATTCAAGGTTAACATTTTTTAACCAGTATTTCATATTCTTGTCTGATAGATTGCTAATTTCTATTTATTTGTTTTTCAAGGGTTTTCTCTGGCTCTGTCATTTGAGGGTAGTTGTTTTGCCTTTTCATTTCCATAAATTTCCTGCCCCTATGAATTTATTTGAAACAATTACCTATTGTGGTCTTGAAGGTGTGTTCACATGTGGGAGCATCCTTGTTCAGACTGCATGTGCCCAATGCCTTTTTGGGAAAGCTAAATTTGATGTGGACACATCACATTTGTTGCCAAGGCATACTGACATCTATCACCTGGTGGTGGGGTGTGGCTGGTGATGGAGGAACTAGAGCCTGTGCAGGGTGTGAGTCAGTACTTCTCCTCTACCCAGTGGTTGTCACTGCCTTGTCAGGGGTGGTGTCTGTTCCATAGTTGCTTAAGCAGAAGCCCTGAGGGTCAGCTTGAGCTGGCTCTGTTCCCTTTAAGTGTGTTTTTTTTTTCTTATCCCAGCTAGGGACATTTACCCCCAAAGGAGGTGAGTGCTGAAGCAGTTAGGCCCCCTGTACATAGAGAAGCCCAATATTCTGCCTTTGTAGGCATCTGTGGCTCTGCTTATACACAGCCCACATTCTTATCTTTTTCTCTGTCATGGATATCCTCAACCTAGTGCTATGCTATGGCCTGGAGTGGGTGGGTCAAGAGAATTTATTGGGCTTGGGAAATGATGTGCAGGAAGGTATTGTAGGAATTCCTGTGGCCACATTTCTATAAGAAATGTGGGCCAAAACTCACTTGTGCTGTAGCAGGTTAAGGATCTGGCATTATCACTGCAATAGCTTGGGTCACTGCTGTGGTATGAGTTCAATCCCTTGCCCAGGTACTTTCACATGCCTTGGGAATAGCTAGCAAAAATAAATAAATACATCTTGTCTGAATCTTGTGCGGGGCTTGAGTCAGCACAATAAATGGCCACCACTGCCCCACCTGGACTAGAACCTGAAGTTCCAGGTCATCTCAGAATCCCTAGGTTGTGTCTTTTCCCAGGTCTTAGCTGTCCTAGATCCAGCACCCAGCTATTGTGTGGAGTGAACAGAGCCAGATTGTTTGCTTGACTTGGACTGGAGCGTACAGTAGGGCAACAGCAACTAGGGTTGATCTCTCTGTGCCCAATCTGGGGGGATGCCAGCACCAATGCACTCCTTATGAGTGGAATGTAGACTTTTTCAGCCTTTCTATCTGTCCCAATGGTTTTCAAAAATCACAAATATGTGGAAACCAAAGAGTAAGCCATAGTTTAAATCCAATAGGTTAAATAAGAAATCAAAAGAACAATAAAAAAATTCCCCAAAAGAAATGAAAATAAAATTACAACTTACAAAAATCAATTGAGTGTAGTAAAAGCAGTTGTATGAGGGAAAATTGTTAGTGATACATGCCTACCTCAACAAGCAAGAAAAATCTTAAATAAATATTATAATTTCATATCTAAAGGATCTAGAAAAGGAAAAAGAAGCAAAGCCCAAATATATTAGAAAGGAGAAAATAATAAATACTAGAAAGAAAATTTAATAGAGACCAAAAGAATAGAAAATTGAGCTTGTTCTTTAAAAAATCAAATTGACAAATTTTTAGCAAGACTCACTAAGGAAAAAAAGGACTCAAATAAAAACAAGTGAAAGATGAGAAATTATAAATGATATCAAAGAAATAAGAAACAGATAATTCAGATAGACTGATTACTTACAAGGAGATTGATTCAGTAATCAAAAATCCACCAACAGTAAAAGTATAGGACCAGAAGATTTATAGGTAAATCATAAGTAATATTCAAATAAGATTTAATATCTGTACTTCTCAAATTCTTCCAAAAATAAAGAGAAAGAAATTCTCCCAAACATATTTTACAAGTCCGGAATTAGTGTGATACCAAAAGCAAACTACGAATCCAGAATTAAAAAAAAATTTTCAGATGTTCCCTGGTGGCTCAGCAGATTAAGAATCTGGGATTGTCACTGCTGTGGCTCAGGTGCTGTGGTGGTGTGGATTCAATCCCTGGCCTGGGAACTTCTTCATGCTGTGGGCATGGACAACAAAAATGTTACAGTACAGATGAATAAAGATGTAAAATTCCTCAACAAAATACTAGCAAACATAATTCAAAATACATTTAAAATCATATCATGAATAAGTAGGGTATGTTACAGGGATGTAAGGATGGTTTAGCATCTGCAAGTTAATCAACAGGATATACCATGATTAAAAAGAATAAAAAAATATGATCGTCTCACTAGATGCAGAAAAAGCATTTGAAAAAATTCAAGCTTCATTTATGATATAAACTCTCAACAAAGTAAGTATGGATGGAATGTACCTTAATATAAAAAGGTCACATATGACAAACAAACCCACAGCTAGAATCATTCCAAAGCTGAAAAGCTGAAAGCCTTAAGATCAAGAACAAGACAAGAGTGTCAGTCTCCCCACTTTTATATGACATTGTATTGGAAGTTTTAGCCAGAGTGATTAAAAAGAAAAAAAGAAATAAAAGGCAACCAAATTGATAACAAAGTATTAAAACTGTTGCTTTTTACAGATGTCATGACATTAAGTGTAAAGTTTCAGGTTCCAAAATCAATAAACAAAATCTGTTACATTTTATAAACTAACAATGAACTATCAGAAACAGGAATTAAGAAAATAATCTAATTTAATATTGCATCAAAAAGGATAAAATATTTAGGGCTAAATTTAACTAAGGGTGTGAAAGACCTGTAGTTTGAAATCTATAAAGCATTGATGGAAGAAACTGAAGAAAAATGAATGGAATAAAATTCTATGCTCATGGACTGGAAGAATTAATATGCTAAAAATGTCCAAAAGATCAACAAAATTGATAAGCCCTTAGCCAGACTTATCAAGCAAAAGAGAGAGAGGATTCAAATCAATAAAATTAGAAATGAAAAAGGAGAAGTAACAACAGACACCACAGAAATGCAAAGGATCCTAAGAGACTACTATATGCAACTATACGCCAATAAAATGGAACACCTAGAAGAAATGGACAAATTCTTAGAAACGTACAATCTTCCAAGACTAAACCGAGATGGAATAGAAAAGATGAATGGACCAATCACAAGAACTGAAATTGAAACTGTGATTAAAAAACTTCCAACAAACAAAAGTCCAGGACCAGATGGCTTCACAGGCGAATTCTATCCAACGTTTAGAAAAGATCTAACACCTCTCCTTGTGAAACTATTTCAAAACATTGCAGAGGAAGGGATACTCCCAATCTCATCTCATGAGGCCACCATCACCCTGGTACCAAAACCAAACAAAGATACCACAACAAAAGAAAACTACAGGCCAGTTTCACTGATGAACATCGATGCAAAATTCCTCAACAAATTACTAGCAAACCACATCCAACAATACATTAAAAGGATTGTACATCATGATCAAGTGGGATTTATCCTAGGGATGCAAGGATTCTTCAATATCCACAAATCGATCAGTGTGATACACCACATTGACCAACTGAAGAATAAAAACCATATGACCCTCTCAATAGATGCGGAAAAAGCCTATGACAAAACCTGACACCCATTTCTGATAAAAACCCTGCAGAAAGTGGGCATAAGAGGAACCTACCTCAACATCATAAAGGCCATATATGACAAACCCACAGCTAACATCATTCTCAGTGGTGAAAAGCTGAAAGAATTCCTGCTGAGACTGGGAACAAGACAAGGATGTCCGCTCTCGCCACTACTCTTCAACAGAGTTCTGGAAGTCCTAGCCACAGCAATCAGAGAAGTAAACGAGATAAATGGAATCCAAATCAGAAAGGAAGAAGTAAAACTATCCCTATTTGCAGATGACATGATACTGTACCTAGAGAATCCTAAAGACTCCACCAGAAAACTGTTAGAGCTCATCTGTGAATTTGGCAAAGTCACAGGATATGAAATCAATACACAGAAATTGACAGCATTTCTATACACCAACAATGAAAGAGCAGAAAGAGAAATTAGGGAAACCATCCCGTTTACCATCACATCCAAAAGAATAAAATACCTAGGAGTAAACCTACCTAAAGGGACAAAAGACCTGTACTCTGAAATCTACAAGACACTGATGAAAGAAATCAAAGATGACACAAATAGATGGAAAGATATACCATGCTCGTGGGTTGGAAGAGTTAATGTTATCAAAATGACTCTACTGCCTAAGGCAATCTACAGATTCAATGCAATCCCTATCAAATTACCAGGACATTTTTCACAGAACTCAAACGGAATATTTTAAAGTTTGTTTGGAAGCACAAATGACCCAGAATAGCCAAAGACATTCTGAAAAAGAGAAATGGAGCTGGAGGAATCAGACTCCCGGACTTCAGGCTATACTACAAAGCAACAGTCATCAAAACCGTATGGTACTGGCACAAAGACAGACATATAGATCAGTGGAACAGGATAGAAAGCCCAGAATTCAACCCATGCACCTACAGCCAACTCATCTACGACAAAGCAGGCAAGAAGATACAATGGAGAAAGGACAGCTTGTTCAATAAGTGGTGCTGGGAAAACAGGACATCCACATGGAAAAGAATGAAAGTAGAACACTCCCTAATGCCGTACACAAAAATAAACCCCAAGTGGGTTAAAGACCTAGATATAAGACCAGACACTATATAACTCTTAGAGGAAAACATAGGCCAAACACTTGCCAACATAAATGACAGCAGCATCTTCTCAGATCCACCTCTTAGAGTAATGACAATAAAAACAATAATAAACAAATGGGACCTAATCAAACTGAAAAGTTTCTGCACAGCAAAGGAAACCCTAATCAAAGTGAAAAAACCCACAGAATGGGGGAAAATTTTTGCAAATGAAGCAACTGACAAGGGATTAATCTCCAAAATTGATAAACACCTTCTGCAGCTCCATACCAAAAACACAAACAACCCCATCAAAAAATGGGCCAAAGATCTAAACAGACAGTTCTCCAAAGAAGACGTGCAGATGGCCAGAAAACACATAAAAAGATGTTCAACATCACTCAGTATTAGAGAAGTGCAAATCAAAACCACTCTGAGGTACCACCTTACACCAGCCAGAATGGCCATCATCCAAAAGTCTACAGACAATAAGTGCTGGAGAGGGAGTGGAGAAAAAGGAACCCTATTCCACTGTTGGTGGGATTGTAAATTGGTGCAACCACTCTGGAAAACAGTATGGAGATGCCTCAGAAAACTAAAAGTAGAACTACCATGTGACCCAGCAATCCCACTCCTGGGCATCTGTCCAGAAAAAAGCCATGATTCGCAAAGACACATGTACTCCAATGTTCACTGCAGCACTATTTGCAATAGCCAAGACATGGAAACAACCTAAATGTCCATCGACAGAAGAGTGGATCAAGACGGTGTGGTACATACACATAATGGAATATTACTCAGCCATTAAAAGGAACGAAATACCAGCATTTTTAGCAACATGGATGGACCTAGAAATTATCATGCTAAGTCAGTCAGACAATGAGGGACCAACATCAAATGCTATCACTGACATGTGGAATCTGAAAAAAGGACATACTGAACGTCTTTGCAGAACAGATACTGACTCACATACTGTGAAAAAACTTATGGTTTCCAAAGGAGACAGGTTGGGGGGTGGGGGGATGCACTGGGGGTGTCGGATGGAAATCCTATAAAATTGAATTGTGATGATCATCGTACAACTACAAATGTAATAAATTCATTGAGTAATAAAAATAAATTATTGCTAAGAACCATGTCAAAGAACATATTGTTTATATTTTCTCCAGAGAGCTTTATCACCTTGGTCTCACACTTAAGTATTTAATGTATTTTTTTTTTAATATAGTTAATTGTGGTGCATTTTAACTTCTTTGTATGTGTATGTCCAGTTATCAACCAACATATTTATTGATTACACTGTATATTCTTCTTTCATTTCTGCACATAAGGAAGGATATTATTTCTTGCTTTTTTTATTTTATGTTGCCTTTATTATTCTGCATTTCATGCTAAATCTTTCTTCATTTTTTATTGACGTATAGTAGATTTAAAGATTATATTAGATTTAGACATGCAACAAGTGATTCAGAAATTGTATAGATTACACTCCATTTATAGCTATTTCAAAATATTTATTCTCTGTGCTGTGGAATATGTTCTTTTAGCCTATTTATTTTATACATAGTAGTTTGGACCTATTAATATCCCCTTCTATCTTTCCCCACCCCCTTCACTATCTCCACTGGTAACCACTGGTTTGTTCTCTACATCTTTGAGTCTGGTTTTTTTTTTTTGTATTTAATATATTTTTTTAATTTTTTAGATTTCATGTATAAGTGCACATTGTCTATTATCACATCCTTTCTCATAGATTAATTGATCGTATAAGTGTGGGTTTATTTCTGGGCTTACATTCTGCTCCATTGATCTATGTGTCTGTTTATGTATAAGTGCCCTACTATTTTGATTACTTAGTTTTGTAGTGTAGTTTCAAGTTTGGAAGCCTGATATCTCTAGCTTTGTTCTTCTTTTTCAGAAGTGCTTTGGCTATTCACAGCCTTTTGTGATTGTAGACAAATTTTAGGATTATTTGATCCATTTCTGTTAAATAATGACATTGGTATTTTGAAATACCATTAAAATTGTAGATATTTATTTTGTATTTGACTTTTAGGGCTACACTTGTGGCATATGGAAGTTCCCAGGCTAGGGGTCAAATAAGAGGGGCAGCTGCCAGCCTACATGACAGCCACAGCGACAGCAATACAGGATCTAAGCCAGGTCTGCTATCTACACCACAGTTGTGAATGGTGTAAGGATATGTTCTAGATTCACTGATTTGCATGCAGCTGTCCAGGGTTCCCAACCATAATTGCTGGAAAGACTGTCTTTTTCTGATTTATGTTCTTGCTTCCTTTGTCAAAGTATAATTGACCATAGGTGTCTGGTTTTATTTCTGGGTTCTCTATTCTGTTCTATTGGTCTATATGTCTGTTTTGGTACCAGTACCACACTGTCTTGATGACTGTAGCTTTGGAACATTGCCTGAAGTCTGGGAGAGTTATGCCTCCTGCTGCTGATTGTTCCTCAGAATTGCTTTGGAAATTCTGGGTCTTTTGTGGCTCCATATACATTTTTGGATTGTTTGTTCTTGTTCTGTGAAAAATTTCATGGGTAATTTGATAGGGATTGCATTGAATCTGTAGATTGCTTTGGGTAGTATGGCCATTCTTACAATATTAATTTTTCCAACCCAGGAACATGGAATAACTTTACATCTTTAATTTCCTTGATTAATGTTTTATAGTTCTTGGCATATAAGTCCTTCATGTTCTTGGTCAGGTGTATTCCCAGGTATTTGATTTTGGGGGTGCAATTTTAAAAGTTATTGTATTTTTGTATTCCTTTTCTAATATTGCATTGTTAGTATACGGAAATGCGACTGATTTCTGAATTATATCCTGCTACTTTCCTGAAATTGTTGATCAGTTCAAGTAGTTTTTGGGTCATGTCCTTAGGGTTTTCTATATATAGTATCATGTAATCTGCATACAGTGACAGTTTTAACTTTTCTCATCCTATTTGGATGCCTTTTATTTCTTTTGTTTGTCTGATTGCTGATTGCTGTGGCTAGGACTCCCAGGACTATGTTCAATAACAGTGGTGAGAGTGGATATCCTTGTCTTGTTCCTGATTTTAGTGGGAAGGCTTTCAGCTTTTCTCCATTGAGTATTATATTTGCTGTGGGTTTGTCATAAATGGCTTTGATTATGTTAAGGTATGCTCCCTCTATACCCACTTTGGTGAGAGTTTTGATCATGAAGGGATGTTGGACTTTGTCAGATGCTTTTTCTGCATCTATTGAGATGATCATCTGGTTTTTGACTTTTCTTTTGTTAATGTGGTGTATGACATTGATTATTTGCTTATGTTGAACCATCCTTGTGCACCTGGGATGAATCCCACCTGCTTGTGCTGTAAGATCTTTTTTATATGTTGTTGGACTCATTTGGCTAAACTTTTGTTGAGAATTTTTGTGTCTATATTCATCAAAGATATTGGTCAATAGTTTTCTTTTTTGGTGGTATCTTTGTCTGGTTTTGGCATTAGGGTGATGGTGGTGTCATAGAATGTCTTTGGGAGTGTTTCTTCTTCTTCAACCTTTTGAAAAAGTTTAAGGAGGATGAGGTACAAGTTACACTTTGTATATTAAGCCATCTGGTTCTTGAGTTTTATTTGTAGGGAGTATTTTTATGACATTTTCAATTTCATTTCTAGTGATTGGTCTGTTCAGTTGATCTATTTCTTCTTGATTCAGTTTTGGCAGGTTGTATGTCTCTAGAAATTTGTCCATTTCTTCCACGTTGTCAAATTTGTTGGCATACAATTGTTTGTAGTTTTTTCCATGGTTTTTTTGTATTTCTGTAGTATCAATTGTGCCTTCTCCTTTCTCCTTTCTTATTTTGTTTATCTGGGTTTTTTCTCTCCTCTTCTTGGTGAGTCTACCAAGAGGCTTGTCAATATTGTTTACCTTTTCAAAGAACCAGCTCTTGGTTTTATTGATATTTTTTCTACTTTTTAATCCCTATTTTAATGATTTCCTCTTTGGATCTTTATGATTTCCTTCCTTCTTCTGACTTTAGGTTTTGTTTGTTGTTATTTTTCTAATTCATTTAGGTGGTGGGATAAGTTGTTAATTTGAGATTTTCCTTCTTTTTTGAGGAAGGCCTGTATTGCTATGAATTTCCCTCTGAGCACTGATTTTGTGGCATCCCATACATTTTGAGTGGTTGTGTCTTCATTATCATTTGTCTTCAGGTATTTTTTAATTTCCTTCTTGATTTCCTCAGTGACCCACTGGTTTTTTAGTAGCATGTTTTCTTAATCTCCATGTAGTAAATTTTTTTTTCTCATTTTTTTCTCATGTGTTTGATTTCTAGTTTCACGCCATTGTGGTCAGAGAAGATACTTGAATTAATTTCTCTACTCTTAAATTTGTTGAGTTTAGCTTTGTGCCCCAGGATGTGATCAATCCTTGAGAATGTTCCATGTGCACTTGAGAAGAAGGTATATTCTGAATTTTTTTGATGTAATGTCCTGAAGATGTCAATGAAGTCTAACTTTTCTATTCTGTCTTTGAGGATCTCTGTTGCCTTCTTTATCTTCTGTCTAGAGGATCTGTCCATTGATGTGAGTGGGGTGTTAAAGTCTCCTACTATTATTTTATTCCTATCAATTTCTCCTTTTGTGTCTTTTAGTGTTTGTTGTGGGTATCTGGGTGTTCCTATGTTAGGGGAATATATATTGACGATTGTACTATCCTCTTCTTGAACGGATCCTTTAACCATTAAATAGTGTCCTTCTTTGTCTTTCTTGTGGCCTTTGTTTTAAAGTCTATTTTATCTGAAATTAATATTGCAACTCCTGCTTTCCTGTCTTGTCCATTGGCATGAAATATCTTTTCCCATCCCCTCACTTTCAAGCTATATGTGTCCTTTGCCCTAAGGTGAGTTTCTTATAGACAACAGATTTAAGGTTTTTGCCTTTTTATCCAATATCCCACTCTGTGTCTTTTGATTGGAACATTCAGTCCACTGACAATTATGGTGATTATTGATAGATGTGTATTTATTGCCATTTTAAACCTTGTTTTCCAGTTGATTCTTTGTTTCTCTTTTCTTCTTTTCTTTTTTTGGTTGGATGGTTTCCATTTGTTTTATGCTTGAATACTTTTCTTTTCAGTTTTTGTGAATGTAATGTTTGGTTTTCATTTCTGGTTGCCCTGTTTTTTAAGTATGTTAACCCATTCCTATGTCTGCATGCTTTAGCCTGATTGTCATATAGGCTTAAACACATCATTAAAAATAAAAAAAAAAAAGAATCTACATTTTCTTACTTTCTTTCCCTACATTCTATGATTTTAATGTTTTTTTTTTAACTTCTTCATGTTTAAATCTATATGCTGGCTTATTTAAGCGACTGCTTTCCAATTGTGGTTTCCTCCATCCTAATTCTTCTTCTTCTTCTTTTTTTTTAATTTAGAGACTTCATTTCAGTATTTCTTTGAGAAAGGGTTTAGTATTGGTGTACTCTTTTAGCTTTTGTTTATTGGAGAATTTCTTCATTTCCCTTTCTATTTTAAGTGATATTCTTGCTAGACAGAGTAATCTAGGTTGCAAAAGGAAAAAAAAATTTCCTTTCGGCACTTTAAATATATCTTGCCACTCCCTTCTGGACTGCAGTATTTCTGTAGAGAAATCAGCTGATAGCCTTATGGGGATTTCCTCATAATTAACAGTTTGTGTTTCTCTTGCGGCCTTTAGAATTCTTTCTGTATCTTTAACTTTTGCTATTTTTATTATAGTATGTCTTGGTGTGGGCCTGTTTGGCTTCAGCTTGTTTGGGGCCCTTTGTGCTTCCTGTATCTTGACATCAGTATGCTTTAGATTTGGAAAGTTTTCCACCGTAATTTCTTCAAATATATTTTCAATTCCCTTTTCTTTTTCTTCTCCTACTGGAATTCCTATTATGCATAAATTGGCATGCTTCATATTATCCCATAGGTCTCTTATATTGCTTTCATGTTTTTTCATTTACTTTTCTGTCTGCTGTCCTGATCGGTGATTTCCATTATTCTATCTTCCACATCACCAATTCATTCCTCTGCATTAGTCATTCTGCTCTTTAGTGCCTTTTGCTCAGTTTGCATCTCTGCAAATGAATTTTCCAGTTTCACTTGGCTCCTCCTTATATTTTCTAGTTCCTTTCTTAAGGAATCTGCATTACTGTTAACATCCTCTTTCAATTCCTTCAGTATTTTCAATAGCTCCCTCTTGAACTCCATGCCTGTCAGACTGCAGAGGTCTGTTTCATTGTTGACTGCTTTGGGTGAATTCTTCTGTTGCTTTAACTGGGAATGGTTTTTGAGCTTCTTTATCTTGCTTATGTTTTTCTTTTTCTGAGTTTGGGGAAGCCAAACTGTCGTCTTGTAAGGCTACTTCTATCCAAGGATACCTCTTTGTATTTTTTTTGGGGGGGGGTTACTAATTATTTTTGGTGTGGGATTTTTCATATTTGCTGTCTCTTTCTTTGGTATGAGCAGGCTGTTATCCCCAGGATGCTCAGTGTGTTTTCAGAGCGAAGGATGCAGTGGGTAGGGCCAGCAGTCAGTGCCTGATCATTGTACTCTCAATAGTGGTAAGGACCTTCAGGAAGGTGGAACAGGCTACTCCTAGTGCAGGGCCCTGGGAAGTGGTAATGACCTCTGGGCAGATCTAAAAGGTGACCATAGCATTTTGGCAGTAGCAGCAGCAGTGTGCATGAGTTCCCAGGGCAGCAAGAGCAACAACAGCATCTGTTCAATTGCAATGCCCTTCTCTGAGATGATTGGAACCACAGGTGGTGCCCGTTCAGGGACCCCTAATGGTAGTGGGCCATGACCATCTCTAGAGTCAGTGATAACTACAGAGGTTTTCCCTCACCACCTTTGACCAGGTATGAAGCAATCCGTCTCACTTAGTCCACATAGGAGGTGCTGTATAGGCTGCTCCTAGTTGCAGGATCCTGGGAAGTGACAGAGATCAGGCATGTTAGTACTGCATGGAGCATTTGGCAGTGACAGCAGCAGGGCAGGTTCATTCCCAGGTCTCTGAGAGCACCAAAAGTTGGTGTTTGATCACAATGCCCTCCTTGGTGGTGCCTTTGAGGTGCATGGGCTTCAAGTGGCATCTGTTCATGGACCCTTAGTGGTGGCAAGCCCCTCCCACTTCTGGAGCCAGAGATATCTATTGTGGTTTGCCCCCACCTCCTCTAGACCATGGAAGAAGCACCTTGTCCTACTTAACACACATGGAAGGGGCTGCAGAAGCTGCTCCTAGTTGCAGGTTTCTGGAAAGTGACAGTGATCAAGCATCTGGGCACTGCCCAGAGTGTTTAGCAGTCACAGCAGCAGGGCTGGTGTGCTCCAAGGGGAGTAAGAGCAACAACAGGTGGTGTTCCAACACAATGTCCTTCTGTGTGGTGCCCTCTGAGGTGGTTTGGGCTGCAAGTGATTTTTTTTCTAGTATCCCCAGTGGTGGTGGGCTATGCCCACCTCTGGAATCAGGGATAACTGTGGCAGTTTGCCTCCACTACCTGCAGACTGTGCAAGAAGCACCCTGTCCCACTTAGCCCACACAGGATGTGCTGCACTAGCTGCTCCTCATTGTAGGGTCCTGGGAAAGGACAGCGACAGAGTGTCTTGGTGCCACCCAGGGCTTTTGGCAGTGGTAGCTGCAGGGCGGGTGTGATCCCAGGGGAGTGAGAGCAACACCCTATGGTGCTT